>NC_140780.1:115775769-125541947 GCF_044657685.1 Stegodyphus dumicola
AACAAAGCTGCAACGCAATAAACTAACCATATACAAGAAACGAAGAATTAATATACCTGCTAGAAAATGAATTATTAACAATTCTTGCATTACTTACCAATTTGATCTCTTGATGGGCTGAAGTTTTCATCTGCTAGCATCTTATAATTTATTTAAAACTATGAACTATAAACGACCTATGAATATAGAATTTGAATTGTTTTGTTGTCAGAATAACTGATTTTTAGACCTAACTACTTTACAAACTACACAAGATGTTCTAATTGACTGCTCTATGCAACTTTGTGTATATTGTTATAGGCGTAATTACGGATTGCAAGTTTATAATGCAATCACATTCTGTATACTTGCGTATATAAGTCGGAAACTTTTAGAAAATTGTTTGCTAACGGAATTTTAGGAAAATAACGGAACAGTTATATACGAAATCAAAATGTTTACAAATAATTCGGTCAAAAATGAATTATGGGAAAATCTTAGTGATTGAAATTAATTGAAATATCTGAAGTTAATTAATATTATTTTTGTTTTATTTAAGCTTATTATTCATTAATTATATTCTTCGATATTAGTATTCTATTCCGAGTTTTCTAGCAATTCTCAGAAGTCTCTCTGTATTACAGGTATTTTGTTGGGGAGAATAGCATCCCTCTTCATTTCACCGTTAACGTCTTCGTCATCTCCCCTTATAGACAATCTTCAACTCCGTTTCATATCACTTGCTGATGCTACACTTTTTGAACGATTTGATGATCGGTTCTGGCTTATTCTTCGAATGACTTTGTCCTTACCTTCAGGTCATGTGATAGATCTAGTTGTGTTACAGGACCAGTTATTCGAAATATTGAAGATATATACCGGATTTACACGGCGATTTTAAATTTATTTTTAAATAGGTTTTAAGTTTTGTGGGAACATCTTCTCTCTCACTTTATATTTGGAAATGTATGGTCCCTTAAAATTTTCAAGAAATAGTTTTGATCAGTTCTAGTGACTTAAGTACAGTGTAAATGAAGATATTTAAAATGGTAATTCATAAATCAATGTTAATAACGTAAACCTTAGTCTTTGAATTTCCAAGAAAATAATATTAATTTCATATTATAAGATATTTCTCCGACCTTCTTAGCATGCCTTCGTGATGTAATGGTCAGCACGCTCGGTGCGTCTTCGAGTGGTTCGTGGTTCGAGTCCCGGCGAGGGCATTGTTGATTTCCCATCTCTCCTGCTTCCAAATAACCTAATGTCTCTACAATATAAATGAAGCAAAAGCTAAAAGGAATTTCTCAAACTTCTATAGAATTTCGTCTTTCCTTACCAAATAATTGTCACTAATTAACCTTTAAACCCGTGTACCAGCAGTGTAGCACTTTTAGGTAATATAAACAGAAAAGTGAAGTTATTTTAGTCTGAAAACAGTTGCTTAAAGAGATGTTACTAGAAATCAATCAGTACATTAAATTCTGGGATCTGCTTTGTTTTAAAAAGCATTACAGACATAAAAGAATGTAAGATAAGCGGCTTAAAAATATCTAAACAGCTTGATCATACTTTCGGATGTGAAAATGGATACTTCACTAGCTCCTTTTGATTTTAAGATTCAATACATTTACTTTGCTGAAAGAATCGAGTCCATATAATAGTACGTACATCAAAAAGGGGTTACACTAGGGAGAGTCTTATAATCCTCCTTCAGTTATCCTTCTTCCGTTTATTATAATCTTCCTTCAGTTACACCTATTTCGCACACAAAAGTTTACTTACATATTCTCTTTTGATATAATAACATTAGTTTGTCATAAATCGAATCATTTGCTTTCAATGCTCGCTGTATTAAAAAAAATGTTTCGTTCTCACATATTATCGTTAATATCCTTACAAAGAACTGACATTTCAAAAGTTTGTAAAATTTACTAATGGATTTGAATATACCTAGTTAAATCTACTATCGACATCAACAACAGTTTCAACTTCATGTTTGTGTTGACACCAATTTTTTGACACCAATTTTAGTAACACCAATTTTTTGATGCAATCGAATTTCAAAACATGCTACATGCAGTTGACAGTTTGCAGTCTGCTGGCATTTCTAGAAGACAGCTATTAGATTCAGGCCATTGCGTATAACTAATGAACGACGGTGCGTTGTCACATTTTCGGCTTAGTTTTCGAAAATAATTCAACCATACTGATCTGGAATATCTGAGTTCAGAGGGTAGTTGAGCAAAGCCAATTTCCGGGAGACCTGATAAAATTAACCCATTGAATCGCTTTAATGGAAATAATCAAAGGCTGATATTTCTTTTATTTTGGGTTTGTCTTTCAAAGATATTTTCTGAATATGTCATTGAAATTTCGTCGCATTCAATCTCCTCAAAGGTAATATTTTAAAACACGCATTTGAAGGGCACTTATTTCAAATGCGATTATAATATGGGCATGAATATTGCTTTCATGACTTAAAAAGAGGTTTTACTACCGTTTTTTCATGAACTGAATTAAAAACAGAAAAACTAAAGAGAGCTTTTACTATTTCAGCTATATGACCGTTTTTTCATGAACTGAATTAAAAACAGAAAAACTCAGTACGATATCCGAAATTTCAGTTAAAATTTTCTTAAACTATTATGTTTGGGAAAACAAATATCTGCTGGAAAAATATAGCAACTGACAGTATGTTATAACTACTTACTGGAACAAAAGCTTCCAAAGTTATTACTTAACGTGAACTCATTAAAAGCACAAATTTTATTTCCATATTGTAAATCCATATGTAGATCTAAAGGAACATAGACGGAAAGAAACTTCATGCCTGATCAGTTTTAAGATTTATACACAAAAATAATATACAAAAAATGAAACTAAGTCATTATTTTTTTTAATTTGTCATACCATCCAATCAGAATTATTTTAACAAATTGCATAACATTCATAAGCTTTCTTAGAAAATAGCAATACATTCCATCACATAATAAGTGGTTATATAGTGTTTTCTTTTCAGCCCTAACAGAGTTTCTGTTATTTAGCCGACACTTGTTATAATGTTGTTTTTTTATTTAAATTGTATGTGGCAAAGGTTATTTTAGATAACATTATTATGATTCATCACATTTTGAACGATTTAAGCCTTCTTCAAAAATAAAAATGCCAGGTATTTTCTTAAATCGCATTGATATTAATAAGAACATGTTAAGTCCATTCAGTAAAAGTAAACGTATGAGATGCAAGTTTACGTTAAGCAGATACGGCATTTAACAAATGTCATTTATAAACAATTTATGAATTTGAAAACTTTTAGAAAAAATTCGTGAAACAAAGTGCAGACATGTTTAAAAATTGAGGATAATAGAGTCTTCGGTGAATTCTGTGCTCTCGAAGTACTTTAAATATAAACAATACTCCATAAACTCTAAAGTAACATGCTTGGTGGTGTTATTAGAAACTAAAAGAAATGAAGAATCCTTACGTGAGCACATTTGTGTTTTAGCAGTTTAACACATATAAATATATTTTCTCACAATTAAGAAGCATACTTTCTACATTGCTGCCCAGGAACGTCTTGACAAGAAGATCCAATAGCGCACTAAAGCACAACTTAACATTTTCTCTTAACTTAAAACATTTTCTACCTTCTGTGGTGCATTGGAAGCTACAATACAGAAGCCTATTCCAAGCATGCACTATTGTATTGAGGTCAGGTGATCACATCTGGTAAGTGTAAGCTTACGAATCGAGGTACAGCTTTACAAAAAACGGGTCGATACACCTCGGTCTATCATTCGCTACAAGAATATTTTGATCAGTAGCAGTTTTTAATATAAGCGCATTTTAATACAAAATAGTACTGTCTGTATTCCTATTACACAAGGAACAAACCACGAAAACCATCTACGCAGGCAGTCCATTCGGCTCAGGATGAATTCCAGTATTCAGGAGTCATAACCGCTCGCCACTCTTGAAAGGGCCACTTGAAAGGGATAACTGAAATAAATAAAATGTTTCGTATATTAATTGTCGTTATAGTAATGATAAAATTTCTTTTTACTTTCAATATCAAAAGCAGCGTGGAATCTTTAACCTCCGACTGCTCAATTTGTAGACAGAAATCGCTTCAAAAATTGTATATATTTTTTTCATATTTTAAATCTATATATATTGGAGAATTGAAAAATGCATTTTCCTTTCTAGAAAATATTTTTTATATAGATTTTTATCATGAGAAACCAAGTTGCCAGAAAAACCAATTTTAGATGTTATCATCAAAAAAAAATTTTTTAATAAATTTCAGTCGAATTAGAGTTAATTTTTATTTATTGCATAATATAAAAAAGTAGAATTATAAAATTTAAGAAAATATAAAGTACCGAGGAAAAAATGCCTTAGAAATGCAGTTTAGTATGATAGAATTCAAAACAGGGTTCAAGGCAAAGTCAAACTTCACAGTCTTTGCATCAGATTCAATAAATCTAATTAATAATTCAATAATTTAATTAAATAATCGAGATAATAGCTGAACGTTTTCTAGCAGTCATTTCTGTAAGAAAAAAGTGGCAAAATATGGAGTTTGAGCGGTAATACCACGTGCCTTCAAATGCCGCAATTTAGTGGACAACTAACGATATCTGTTGGCCAAAACGTAAAATAACATCTAATAATGTACATAATTTATTTCAGTGGTTAAACGGGAAAAAAACTGGATGCGCTCCTCAATAAAGGAAGAAAAACACATGCCAGCGAAAATCGCAGGATGAGAAGATTTTGCTACATTTGAGTTGCCCGTGGAAATCGCGGGATGATCAGCCAGAGGGTTAATGTAAACAATTTGCGGAAACCAATATTTTAATGATGTTTTCGTTTGAGCTCATAAAACAATGAAAAATTTAATATTAAAAAGAAAGGAATAAAAATTTGAAATGTCAGGCGGCTTAGTTCGGCTTTTATTCCAAATAATTGCCAAAGTTTTATTTTCTGTCTTTTATACCAGGGAAGCATTATCTATAAAAATCGCAAATTCCATTCTCACAACATTATAATTTTACCTTATTATAGATTTTAATGCTATAAGAATTGCTTCCTTTTGAGTGAAGAGGGGAGGGGCCTGGAGAAAATGAAATTCTGACTTTAATTTTTTTTAATTTTGTAATTTATTTATTTTTAATTTTTATTTTCATTTATTGATCTGTTTATTTTACAGTTTAGTCACAGCAAAGAGTAAACTTGCTGTTTTTAGGCTGGAGGTAAATATATAATACTGATATAAAGCTACTGTGCAAATGTATACCACAATTTAGAAATAAATTTCGACACTGAACCGTTGCCTTAACGGGCTACCGGGAAAAATTGCACTGATTTGCCTTCCCGTAAAATGAATTCATTTTGGCATCGACAGGGGAAACTCAATTATCAATACTGTTTTTTTTTTTCTTTTACCGGAACTATCAACTATGCAGTTTCTTCTAGAGTTATCTCAAACTTTTCTCACTAGTCGCCGTCAAGAGTTATGTCTTGCAGAAGGCGCTAGTTTCAAAGAACTTCTGAAACAGAATTTTCGTATTTTATAAAGGAAAATAACTACCCTTCTTTCAGACCATTTATTTTTCTGAATGCAGATTAAAACTTTTTAAAGATAGTGATTTCTTCCATTGTTTTGATTAAAGCTCATAAACCTCCGAGCGCTTCAAGAAAATTCTTTTTGAAATGTTCTTAATTCTTTCCAATTTCCCTTCCTTATTCCCTCTAATATAAAATACATTTGCTGCAACCTGTCTTCAGAAAAGTACTTTGGATATTTTATTTCACTTTACTTCCTTTAAAAGGAACAATATAACTTCCAAATTACGAAAGTTTCTGAATGCTTCCTTGAAATATCTTACAAAAAAACAAAAAACAGTGGAAAGAAGAATTCATAATATTTTGTTAAATATGTATGTGTTTCGTACATGATTGGAAATTAAATGCCCGAATGCTATGTTATGACTCATAAAATAATACTGCACACGTGTCAAAGCTGAAGAGAGTGATAGGACTGCTGACACTTTTTGAGAATCTAATATGATGCAGACACAGCTTAAGTAACAAGTTACGATGCATATTTAATTATTTCTTTTAATGCCTTTTGTGGCTTCGAAATGCAGTGTATTTGGTAAAGACGCTTTATTAATAAGTTTGAAACGTTTTGAAAATTATTTAGTACCATAAGAATTAAGGAGACGAAAGTATTACAAAGTCAGATATACCTAAAATAAATTTTGCAGGTAAATTCATTTGTAATTAAAGATAAGTTTTTAATTTTAATGTGACGTTCTCAATGAAAGAAGCAATAGTTTTTTTGTCATGAAAATATTCTTAAAACAAGTAAAACGAACAGAATAAGAAATTTAGTTAACTGAACAATAACCAATACTGATAGCCTGAGAGAATAAACTATTCATTTAATTTGTTGAAGCATTTGCTAGACACAAAAAAAACCCCTCAGTACCGCATTCCCTCAACTATAAAGTTTATTTTGTTTCCATAAATTATGTGTAGTGTTCCGTCAGCTGTGTATAGTGTTACATACTGAAAATTTAAATAATGATGTACAGTTCTTTATTAAACAATACTCTATTCCTTTATAAGGTATTTTCTCCCTACTTTCCGCGTGACTTCGTAGTGTAACTGGATATCACGTCTGAAGCGTAATCGGGAGTTGCGGAGCTCAAATCCTGGCGAAGGCACTGCACATATTTCATGTCTCTTGCATTGATATAACGCCACAAAAGCATGTGTAAAGGAGAAAGAAAATACATTACATACTCCCCCTTTGAAAGGGCGACTGGGAATTAGGGAGCAAGTGGCCAAATCCTGGTGGTGAGGAATTATCGCTCACCACCTTTTAGTTTTCGCGCTACTTGTAGAGTCATCAAGATTATCGAAGTAGGAGACATGAAAAATGAGCAGTGCCTTCTACGGGACTCAAAACTTGGGCCTCTCGAAAAGCCGTTGAGTATGCTTCCAATTACGAATGCAATCAGAAAGGAGGGAGAATATACCTTATAACTTATTATTCTTTGATCAAATGCTCAAAATATAAACATAGATTTTCCCGGAAAGGATGCATTTTCAATTTTCTTCATAGAGATAACTACTGGATTATCAATCAGAAAGTGGATATAATTAACCATAATTTAAAAGTATATACTGTCATAATTTAAAAGTGCATAAAAATTAAAACTGCTTAAATTTAGTTCATAACTGACGCGTTCATAATTGATAAGAAGTACGCTTCTTTGGAGATTTTATTTTTGTCTGAAAAAATTTACTCTTTAACATTTTGATCATAATAAAATCACTTATTTTTTAAACCTTCATTATCCAGTGCTTTTACGTAAACGGCGGAACCTCGATAATTTCATGATAGTATCCGAATAAAAATATTAAAGGATTGAGCGATGAATATTTTATCTCATCTTTGTTTTCCCCAGATTCTTCCTCACCAGGCTCTGGTACTGAATATCTCAAGTTAGAATAGTTCGTTTCTATTATTTTTATAATTTTTACTGTATTTAGATGAGCTTTAAGTAATTTGAATGAAATAAAGAGAGAGTTATTCACACAAATAGCCAGATTCGTATAATAGTAATAGAGGCAAAATACGTAAAGGAAAATTAAAGTAGCATCTTAAAGAATTTTTATAAAATCAAGATCTGATTCAGTTCATGAGAAAAAAATGTCAAAAAATGTCTTCTTCTATATTAACCTTTTTGTGACCCTTTTTGCTTAATGAAAATTAATTTCGCTACAATTCTAAGGGTAATCAATTGGTTTGCCTAAATAGCAACGATCTTATCAGGCGAATAGGAGCATAAAAATTAAGAAATCCGTTGCATCATTTTCACGATAAATAGATTTATTTGGGTTCACGCTATAAAACCGCGAGGGTAGAACTTTTTAAACCTCAGGGATGAGGTTGAAAAAGTACATCATAAAATTTTCTAAACAAGCCTCGAAATCTTTCAATCGTATGACATTTTACGTGACAGAGCATAGCGTAAGGTTCTTGAACGATTTGCAGAACGGGAAGAAAGGTTTCTGAATGGTAGAGAGTGGCATAAAGGAAGTAACAGATGGAAAGAAAAAATGAAACAGAAGGTAAAAAGGTGATAAACGTCTTTTATCAGATAAAGGTTACAAATGATCGATATGCCCACTGTTGTTATAAATGGAAGATTGCAGATGATCAGCGTTGGAGTCAATACACCTTGTGGCAGGAAACAAATCACCTTGAATGCTCGAACGTTTTACTCATAAAGTTCCCTTTAAATCATCTAGTGTACTGTAATTACCCCAAACCGACCCCTTAAATTAACCAGAAATCTACCGGTGTTAAATCATGGAAAGTGGAGACCATGCAAATGCAAAAAAAGGCAACATGTTGTTACTACAGATATAATCGTGAAGCAGTTGTTTCAAATTGGTGAATGCAAGAAATAGGCACCGTTTTGCATCCAAATGACATTCTGCAAATCATTAAGCCCCCAAAATTCTAGAATAACGTCCATGGACAGAGCTGATGAATAATTTGTGGCACTCACCACCAGAGGTCTCCCTCGCGTTCTTGAGAGTTCAAAAAAAGAAATGGTTTAGTTTTTTACATAAAGAAAATTTGAGCAACATAAACTATTAGTGTTATACTTGAATTTCTATAGAAAATTCCTGTAAGTATATTTAATCATTTATAACACTTTTTAATCTCTTCAATTTCAATCTTCAATTTTTAATTTATCTTTGCAATTTTTAAATCTTTTACTTGTTAAATTTTGGTGCATTCTGCCTTGCGACTGGAAAACTAAAATAACCTGTAAAGAGTAGGTTGATCCAGTGTATGCTTTGTAAATTTTTTATAATATTTTTATTTCTGGCTGAATGTCTCATAGCTGACCACCTAAGAGATGGGTCGCTATACGTTTTAAGATGCGAACAAAATCTTTTATCAAACAAATTCCAAAGAAATGTAAAGTAATTGCCTAAAACTCACTTTACTTTATAGAGGAATTAATTTTCTTTATAAACGTATCATTTTTACCAGTTTATATAATTCTTAGAAGCCGTTTTATATATAAATTTATTTTTATTTGAAAGAAACGCTACTATTTTTAATTAAAATTTTATTTCCATGAATAGATCACACAATTTTCATTGGAAAAAAATCTGTTTCAACTGCCGCTGTTCATTCCAATATGTAAAAGTTGTCTATATCTTCTTTACATGGCTTTTACATACAGTCTTATTTGATAATATTTTGAATACCTCAAGGCATAAATTAGCAATATGCCAGCGACCTTTTAATATCATGTATAATAAGCAATCTGACTATTTTCTATTCCAAAGCATTGCATTCTTTCTTTCTAATTCGAATGATCAAGAAAAATGTTATCCCTGTCAACAACTGTTATTTTTCAAAAGGAGTTATGAAATTAACAAAATTTGAGGGTGCTTCATTATCTGGCCATTGAAGCTTCAAATCTCGACTTTATTATTTCAGAAAAACTGTTTTACCCTTAAGACTGCTTTTCAGTTCTTCAAAAACTAAGAGAAAGTTTGTCACAAAAATTCAAAAGAAAAATGTCTTTCAAATTATTGTTTTTTGTGTCTCCAGCGTTGACATACGGAAGCTTCAAATCTGGCGATGAACTAGCTGTCTTTTCTGGAATTAATTTTACTTTCCATTGTTTGTACTTCAAAGCCTTTTCCGTAGCTGAAATGTCGTTTTCTCTCAAAATCTGACAGAAGACTGTTTATATATTTCTTTACTTATTTATTTTTAAAGGCTGTCAAAAATGACTGATATTGAAAATATGTCATTTAAATTTCACATAATTTAAAGAAAGGTTACAGTCTCCACAAATAATTTTCAAAAATGCTTTCTATTATGCATTTGATGTATAAAAAATTATTATTTGCTTTTATTGTTTTATTGAAGTACAGTACGCACACAGACATGGTGCATGGTACTTACTGCAATAAAAATTAAGCACTCAAATATGATAATTTTATTAAAAGCCTTGAATGCTAAATTGTAGCTTCTGGGATTTCCACACGTGTAGAATAAATACAGATATTGGTTAGAGTTATTAGAATAGTTATTGGTCACTTGCACAGAGCGTTACGTTTGTTCTCAGTTTAGAGATTAACTTGCGAATTCCGACAGGTGGGGGAAGAATACGCTTTAACACTAGCATTACGGTGTTTTCCGTATACCTATAACTACGATCAGCGGTCATTTTGTACGCCCGCTCCTAATAAAAGAAGACTCGCTTTTTGCTAATATTATGTAAAGTTAATGTTTATAACAATACATTTTTCTTGTTTAATAATTTAAGCAAGCAAACTTATTAAGTAATTAAAGTAAATTGAGTAAATACGTGCAACCAAAAGACAATTTAATGTACTAACGAGCAAAAAAAAAAAAGTAAAATGAGTAAAATATTAATCGGAGGATAATTTAACATAACAAAGAGCTAAAAAAGAAAAAAAAAATATCTCCATATATTTTTAAACTAACTTTTATAACATATCATTTAATAAACTGCCTCAAAAAATGTTCAATATGAAATAAATATATTAAAAATTACGCATACTAGTACTTACATTATTCGTTTTTGCAGTGCATACAGATTACTAATTTTTAAATTTTACTTGTACAGCCCTTATAAACATATTTTTTACAAATATTCACAAATATTCAAAGGTTTATTGCCTCTGCATGCATATATTTGGCATTCGTTACGCTTACGGGAGGGGTTGACGCAAGTATCAATTATTCTCTCTTCGTTAGATACAGAAAGTTTGTGGTTTGGTTTGGTTTGATTTATTTATTCAGGGCAAAGCACAGTAGGGCTATCAGTCTAAGGGGAGGGATGTCTTCGTGGAGGACTTTCTAAGGGAAACTGGATCGTATACGCGTTACACATGGGGAAAACCACGAAAACGCCCATGCAGCCAGCCCGCTCGCGGGATTCGAACCTCAGACCGAACTAGCAGTGTTCAGCGGCTTTACCGCTCGGCCGCTGGTGGGCCAGAAAAGTTGTGAATTTTCGATGAAATGTGAATCTTTCGAAGCTCCTCAGTCGTATTCAAAATATAATGATGGCGGCTGATGTTGTTATATTTAGTTGTTTCCTTGTAAATTATCAATGCATTTATCGCGGCCAAATCAAGAATATTAAACAAGAACTGGCCAACATCAGGATGAGGAATTCACTGAGTATTTTCTGGCCATCTGGTCCAAAGCATCAACTCCATATTTGGCCAATGGTAAGAATTCACAACTTCAGGTGTCTTTTTTTTCATCAAATGCGATTTCCAATGTTGAGTATATGGTACAGGAGCAGGACGTTCTTGTATTTTTTCCTTGATAAGATGTAAACGTTATATTGTCATGCTTAGCAATCTTACTTGAAAGAATAAGTTATTTCTCTTTTTGACCGATTTATTATGACAACGCAGCTTATCCACGAACTCCTGATTTCTTTTACTAATTTCAGCGAAATAAAAAAAATTCAGTTGTTTGCTGGTTTCTTCAAGTATTGTAGTAAGGTTCCAATCAAGTGAAAAGCCCTCGTGTTCATCTACTGTTTCTCCAGCTGGTCTTATTTCATCTTTTCCCAAATACAGAAATCCGTTCAGTAAGTAAGTAGCAAGCCAAAATTTAATGCCGAATTCGTCCGGCTTTTTAGGTATATGCTGAATAAATCGGCATCGGATCCTCATGGAAAATAATTGTGCATCCACTGTTATAGTTTCGCACGGTTTATAACATTTCAACCAGTTTTCTATAAAAGCATTCGAAATATTCGAAACAAAAGCAAATGTATCAGTTTGCAGTCTTTGGCATCTAGTTTATTCCAGTCGAAGCGTAAATACCCTCTTTTGCAAAAAAATCAAAGCACCATGAAGGAAGTGGTTGTTTTTGATGAAACTGAATATGTATATAGCTCATACACAGATAATAAAATGGTCAAAAAATCAAGGTCATAGTACCTGTTCACGGCTCACAATCACCCATTGAGTGTTCACATTAGTAGTTGATCGAACCGCCCCTGGCCGCAAAGCATGCTTAATTTCGTCGAAGCAAGGTGTGATAGAGGTTCCTAATGTAATCCTGCGACACAATCTGTCAGGCATTCATCAGTTGTCGCTCCAGATCTGCGATATTTTGTGGTGATCGAATCTGGCGGCCTACCATGCTCCAGACATGCTCGATTGGGGAAAAGTCTGGTGACCTTGCTGGCCAAGGAAGAGTATCAACCGCACGGAGACAGTCTAGAGATATGCGAGCGGTATGTTCCTAGCATTATCTTGTTGAAAAATGGCCCTAGGATGACGTGCCATGAAGGGTAATGCAACCGGCCGCAGGATGGTATCAAAATATCGTTGAGCTGTTAAAGATGTACGAAGGATGATTAAAGATGACCTGCTGTCATAAGAAATAGCGCCTCACACAATCACACAAGTTAAAATAAAGGCTGATTGAAACCGCTGGCCCCGTCCTCTCCAGAAATGAAGACGGTGGTCATCTGTTACAAAAATGAAGTGGAATTCATCCCTGAACACTATACGATGCCAGTTTGATGGCAGCCATGACGATAGGCTGCGACACCACTCCGGACGACTCCGTCGATGTTGTGGGGTCAAAGGCAAACGTTGTGGGGTTAAAGGCATCTGTAAGCGTAACCCCCGTCTCAGACAAGCGCCGTGAGATGGTAGACGGTACCAAGGGAGGTATAGACGTGGCTGTAGTGTGTTGAATAGTCGACAATGATACCTTTGGGGCGGTTCCGGCCTGGCGAACAATCATCCTATCATGCCTCGCATTTGTGCTCCTTGACCTTTCAAAGCCTTCATTTCGTCGGCAATTTCCTTGGAGCAACTATTGCTGACAACAGCTTTGCACAGCAGTGTTCGTACGCTGCAGGAGGCGCCCTATTGCTCGGTATGACCACTCAGCTTCACGCAACCCTACAACGCGACCACGTTCGAAGTCGTTTAGTTGTCTGTAAGGTCTTTGACATCGTCGTAATGTCATCTTTAGTTGCTCCTTTACGGAATTACAATTGCAGCAAAAAAAAAAAAAAGGTAAATTTTCCGAATCTGTTACTCGTTTTATACTTTGCGAATTGCTCACTAGAAATGCGCGCTATGATCGCAATTCATGTTCATTTGCCTTGAAACTTTAATCATTTACAAGTTCGATCAAGATGTTGTTGCATACCAAATTTCGTCACGATTGCAAAAGTCTTTCTTGGTACTTCTATATTTTTGCAAAAGAATGTATTTCATAATTTCCAGATATCTGCACTAGCCATTGTCTCAGTGAAAAATGCCAGGCCCCAAGATTTCGACCGTCAACTCCTAATAGAAAGACCTTTTCCAGCCAAAGCTTCAAGTGCATACAACAATGTAATGAAAAAGTCTAATTCCTCAAGTGGCAAGCTCCAATTTTCAGTGCACTGCTGAATATGACGCAATATGTTTTCGTTGATAAACAATCTCTATGCACTACTTGACTTGCCATGAATTATTTTTCTTTTTGCGTTAGGAAGTTGTCCCAGGTGCTTCTCGTAACAGATTCTGCTGAGGACTTCTTCCTGCAACACTTGTCGAAATAATTCCTATTTTCCAAACTGAACGACCATTCGCTGTTTCTTTGTGATTTTGAATTCTTTTACTTTGGATGCATCTTCCTTTTTTGAGTTCTATTTTGTTGCCTTTCAGTACTTTCTCAAGCTCGATCATTGTCGATGATTTCACTTCTGGAAACTATGCTAGTAGAAGGCAATGTAATATTTTCTTGATCTAAATTTTAACTTTACATTTCTGTTTCGAAAACATATTCTCCATCAGACGAATCGGATTGACTTGCTTCAGTAGGAACAATCCAGTCCTCGTCTGACAAATTGGATATAGTTTCGGTATGAAATTCTTCATCAGGTTCAGTTTCTGAAGCAAAATTATCATCAGGAAGACTTTAAAAAACTTTCAGCATCTCTTCCTTCGTTAGATAGTTTCTACTGACGCTTCTGCACGACATGGTAGATAGATCAGAACAGGTGGTGATAGCTGAGAGTGGATCCGGGCACCCGGGCGGCTTACTAGGACTATTCAGGTATCGTCCGGAATCCGCAACTGTACAAAGCGATAATTCTTTGGCGCCCCAGAAACGGGCGTCAGGAGCTTAATAGAAACTTTTGTCGGTGCTGTATATTGAAATTTGAGCATTTTAAACTGATATTTATACATTTTACAATAATTTTAATTTGCAATACAATAAATGTATACTGATGAACAAACTGCAGCTGTTACATAAATATTATACATTAATAATTAAACATTAACGTGGTGCATTTTATGTGCAACTAGGTTTAAAACACTGGAAACAAATTGTTACAATAATATTGTTTTGCACATGCGTACGTTGTTGCACGTACATAAACATTCCACACTAATAATTAAACATTTTACTCTTGGTTACAGGCCAGTTCTACAATGATACATGCATATATACATAAATAAACACACATAAGTTACCCTGGTGCATTTTACATATATAGTAGCTATGGACAGGTTAGTTGCTTTAGAGTGTTCATGTACTGGGCTCCATCATATACACACTAAATAGCAAACTAACATGCCGCGCAAGAGCACTAATACCATACAACGAGACACTCAGGAATAAGGCAGTCAATACTGAAGACTGGGTAAGAATATGCAGTGCACTAGGTGACAGATAGATTAGAACAGGTGACAGGTGAGAGCAGGTCCGGACACCCGGACGGCTTACATAGACTAGTCTGGTATCGTTCGGAACCCGCAACTATCTGAAGCTACACTCCGAAAACAATACAAGACAAAGTACATGGCCATACAAGGGCAAAATATAGATTTTTCTGCATGCGAAATTAAACATTTTCCTGGCTACATCGCATGTTAACACATTGCTACACATACTCGCTACAATATACATTTCATAATATGCATTGCGTTGATCATTGCACTGTACTTAAGGCACATTTACAATTCAATGCTACACTTAATACACTATACTTTGCAACATATTAAGCTAAACATTATTCTTGACAATTCAACATAGATTCTGAACAATGTAATTGTTTAAATAAGACATAACTGGATTATATAGTACATAACATAGTTATATAAGACAGACTTAAATAAATAACTTGATACAACAGATAAATAAATTAAAAGCTCTTAAATAAAGAGCAAAATTGCACATTACAAACAGATTACACATTTTGCACACAGAAATCCTTTTTGTTTACTTTGTGCTGTACTTATAATATACAAAATACAGATTTAAGGACATAGTACAGCCCATATTACTTTAGATTAAATAACATGTTAAAAGTTAAATGTGGCATAAATTTTGCTGTATTCTTAAAACATACCAAAAATAACTTTGTAATTAAACATTTTACTGGTTACATTGCACCTTAACATACTGCTGTATATAAAACACACAATACACTAAAATTTTTATAATACATATTACATTGAACACTACACTATATTTAGGACACCTTACAAAACTCATTTCTACACTTAATGCACTGTGTGTATTGCCTACATATTACATTGAACATTACTCTTGATTAAATAATATAGTGGTAGTAACTCTTTGTTATATACAACATAATTCTTAATACAAAAAGCTTATAAAAAACATTGTTAGAAATACACATTGAGGGAAAAAATTACAGATTAAATTGATTGCAGTTAAAAAATTACATGTGCTAGATACATTAAATACCGTATTTACCATGAGCTATACATTTCATAATATGCACGGTAACACACTACTATATATAAATCACTCAATGCACTAAAATTTACAGAATGCAATATTTACATACATATAACTACTATAATAATTACCACTATAATATTTATATTCTGTGCTCTTGAATACATTAAGTTTTAGTACTACAGTTATAATTATTATGCTTCCTTCGGCTCAAAGCATAGCTCTGCATGCTACGAGCACTTACACATTTTACCAAGGTACTATACACAGTGTGCTGTACAATACATTATTCACAATACGCTGCACAATATTCTATTTATAAAATGCACATGCTTACAATATTGCACCCATGCATTAATATGCTCATTACAAATATACATAATTAAACTATTTACATTTGGATAATATTAAATCATATTTACATTTGTTTTTCGTGTTCCCAGCCTAATGTTACTCTGCGTACTGACTCAAGATTGGCTTCTTGCAGAGGCCACTGGAAACCAGTGTGCTTTGAATCTCTGCGAAATTTAAGTCTGTTATTGTGGGCTGCATAATTCTAGTCCTAGGGCTTCAAGTTTGTTCATAATGCTTTTGAGCTTCTTGAAATAGGCTGGCTGCTTAATGAAGAAGCGTTTATAAGCAATGTCAGTATCAGGAAGCCTCATGTGCCATTCTTCCGTAAGAGGGGAAGACGTAACGTAATGATCAGGTGTACCTACTTCATTACAGACACAATGATCAGTTGTTGATATTCCCCTTTGATAGAAATATTGGGGAAATGGTCCGTGGCCTGTAATGAAACGGGAAAGAAAAGGGGCTGAGATGAGTCGATCTTGGGAAACTCTATGGACAAAGTCATGGGTTCTACGGCCTTGCGATATAGAGTCCCATTCCTCTTGCCATTGTTGCTGCGATTTAATGCGACAGACTCGCTTCAGATAAGATTTGGGAAGCGGGATCTGGACATCTTGCGCACCGATATTCTTTGCAGCTTCCTTTGCAAGAGTGTCTGCATCCTCATTGCCCCTGTGGCCCACGTGCGCTTTAATCCATAAAATCTGGATGTTGCAGTCATGCGCATTTTCTTTGAGCAGGCATTGTATATCTGCTATGATCGGTGATAGATGGAATGGATCACGAAGAGCAAAGATTGCCGACTGGCTATCTGAGAAAATACAAACTTCTTGGTCAACAAACTTCATATCTGCTGTTATAGCCTGGCTCAATGCTACTGCTTCAGCTTGGAATACCGATCTATTAAGTCCAAGGTATCCTTTCCATGTTTCTAAGACTTTATCACGATAATGAGAAATAAAAGCGCAGCCTGCCTCTTCGTTGATTTTTGAGCCATCAGTGAATATGCTGATGGTATTTGCACCGCCTGTGTCTCTTACCCGTAAATCCTGAGACATAGAGGTATGGGCACGAATGCCCAACCCATAACTAGCGGGATGAACTTTGAGCTGAGAATTTTTGTTCTCAAAGTCTGATGGTACAAATGTAGTTCCCCTAAATGAGGCTGACTTCCTAAGAAGCATGACAGTAGAGACAGTTGCCTCTTGTAGTGCGATAGATTAGAACAACGAAACTATCCAAATGAAGTAAAGTACATTTGTGTCTACTGAAAAATAACCTTTGTAAATTAAGGGAAATGCGCAGACACGGGGCGCTCAAAAATTCTCCCCTCCTCCTCACCCCACTCACTCCTGTGAAATAACAATCTTGCTTACCAAAAATCAGGTAGCGAAAATCATAAAATAACGAGAAACATAATTTTCTGGATGCGGTCAAAATGGCTGTTAGCCGTAATTATAGGCATAAACAATAATTATGGCGAAAATATTTATTTAAAATGGACAAAAAATATCATATAATATTCGCAAGTTTTAGAAAAAGTTAAAAAATATTAAAGTTATAAATACAAAAAAAAGTTATGTTCAGTTAAAATGGAGGTATGGTCAAAATGACCGTTGCCGTAATTCTAGAATTAATCACTTTAGCGTCACTAAGAATTAGTTTTCTGCACAAAGAGCACTCACCAGGGGCCGTGTTTAAGACCGTTGAATACTGGGCGTTCGACCCAAGTTCTAACCCAGACAAACGGGCATGGTTAGGTAGGGTGCTTTTTCCTGTGTATAACATTAATACAAGCCAATTTTCCTTAGAAAGCCCTCTACGAAGGCATCGAATAGACCTATTCATGAAAGCTGCCTATCTCAAGTGAAACCTTTATCACAGATAATAATGCATTATTTACTGTCTGTCTAGCCTTTATAATCCTTCTTTAGAGTAAGAAAACGTATACTCTCATTCAGTTAGATTTAGCACTAATGAAATAGCCTGTTTTAATGCACAAAATTTTTCTCAAGTCCTAGCTCAGTTTCTTACTCCCATAAGAGGTAGATATTAATGAATAGTGTATGTAAGACTGATTTAATTCCACAAAATTCGAAACTGATAGAACACAACTCTAGTTATTATAAATCAAATTCTGCAACGTGGAAGTCACAGCACTTCACTTAGTTGGCGACTAGCTCACAGCTTTAAAAGTGTCGAGACGGCTTCGACACTTTTTCGCTTTTTAGACTAATCGTGTTCCTAGCCGAATCGCACTGGTTCCCAAAATAAGATGAGTTCCGGCACTTTTTACTGAAGCCGGATCGCAATTTCAACAGAGAAATTATTTATTTTTGTGACATTATATTTTAATAGCAAGTACGACTTGGAAATTAGGACTAACTTCTAAATGCATGCGTGTTAAAAGTAAAGAGAGAAATAAAGTTTGAATGGAAGTTGAGAGCTTTAAGGCAAGAAAAGCTCTTACCCATAATTTGAAACTTTGACCTCCAGGAAGTGCAATAAACTTTCGACAGCTTGTTTAGGAAAGGAGAAGTTTCGTTTAAAAAAGTACTACAAGTCATCGCTCAGGTCGTATCGTCGTCTCTGCTGTTGCAGTTTTGCAGTTTCGATTACTCGCGCTTTACAGTATCATGCCCGTGTTCCTAAACACACTCCGAGTTACATCAGGCCAAGTAAAGTGAAATACAGTAAAAAACGCTCAAACAGTGCTTTACTTGCGGCCAAGCGGTATATAAGATGAACTTCGGCACCCAATTTTATTAACTGAATCACTATTTCAGCAGAAAATATTGATTTGGTATTTTTATTTTAGTAACAAGAAAGACGTGTAAATTAATACTAAATTCCGAATGCATACCTCTCGTTCTCTGGAAAAGAAAGTGTTTGGGGTGGAAGGAGAGGATTTTAATGTACGAAATTTCGCCGGTTATTTGATGAAATTTTTCCTTCTGTAACTGGTCGAAAATGCTGAGAACTTGATTCCGAAAACGGATAAATTTTTCGTTGCTATAACTACTGGTGTAGTCAACTGTGGTCTTGCTGACCTGTACGTTGATTCGGTGTCGTCGGTTTCATTTATCCGCGATTCACATCAAAACGGTGAAAAGGAAACCGTGGTTTATGTTCTTAACTGCACTACAAGTAGCAGCTTGGCCTAACATACTGAAATACTAAGCTAAATGCCTCAAACATACCGACGGAAACTGCTGCGAAACCACATACTAGTTATCTTTCGGAGCGATGTAACTAAACATTGAAACTGAGACACAGAACTTGCACAGAACGTTACTCAAATAGTTATTGATTATAGTTATTGAAATAGTTATTGTTCACTTACACAGTACGTTACGTTTAGATCGACTTGCGGATTCTATGGGGGGACATTTTCTCTTTGCCACACATTCTGCTTGTCAGTTATAATCATGCCAACAGAGAATCGTGGTCACAGACACGTCTGTCTTTGTTTTGGCCCAAACTTCTCCATCAAAATGTTTTTGCCTACTCTCATATTGTTTCCCACATTTGCCCTCTTTGCAATACTGACGCTTTAATCAGTTTACTTTTTTTTTTTTTTTTTGGTGTTTTGGAGAAATATTTTTTTTTTTTAATTCTTCCTCCTAAAATAATGAGCTATACTGAATAGTCAAGTTCCATCTTTACCTTTTCTCTGCTTTTGACTGAAACTCTAATTCAACCTGGATGCCCAAATGGGATAAGGGTTTTTTTTTTTTTTTTTTTTTTTTTTGTTTTGTTATTTATCTTAATTTGTGAATTTTTTGTTTAAATGTTTACATTTTATTGAAATTGTTAATTTTTATTATTTAATTTGTTAATAATATATTTCCTAAGTGCCTTTCATAGGACTCAGCATTTCTAATTTTAGATATTATGCGCTGAACTAGCTTGCTCGTTTCCTTCTCAAATTCTGCCTCTCACAAATCCATGACATGCTATAGGACACGAGCATTGAGTGGCTTGTGCGCGGATGCCATTAGTAAGAAAATGCATGTATAAGATTTTATTTACTTAAATTTAGATAAAATACGTGTAATAATATTTTCAAGCAAGATGGATCGTCAATTTCGGAATGTATTTTTGAATGCGCAACTTATTGTTTCCCTTCATAAACGTAATCACAGTTTAAAGTTGAGTTTTCCTTTTCTAGTTTTCTATTCTGCCAACGCCGTTCTAGTGTAGTAAAGTATATATAATAATAATGCTTAAGACCTTTTGCGATTGTGACATTTTGCCTTTAGCTTTCGCCTTCTACATGGTTCCTTTTAAGTTTTCGAAAATACATTTCATGCAACTATAGCTTAATGGCAGAAATAGTTTTCATGCCAAGAGCACTGCTAAATGTGAAATACTATTCACACCAAGAGAATATATCATCACTGTCATCTGTTTAAAACAGGTTGATTCTTTTTGAAATTATTTTTAAATTAAATTTATTATTTAATTTCATTAAAGCATTTAATAAGTTTATGATATTTTGCGTTGTATTCATCATAGAAATTTTTTTTACATTTTTTAATTATTTATTTATTCGTAATTCTTGTTTCCAACTAATTTGCTGCTATAATTCTGCTACTATAGTATATTTCATCTTAATACTTCATTCTGAATATTGTATTCTTGGATATTTGATACAACATTATGTTAACTGTCCTTTCAATAACTTTTAGCAATAACTTTATTATTTTATAAGTTTAGGGCTGTTTATAGACCAAGCATAGTTGAACAAGATTTCGTGAAAATAGAGAACAGAAATAAGTAACACTAGTAGAGAAAACAATTCATCAGTATCAAAATCAAAACGTATAAGAGATCACGTATCAAATTAAAAAATCCTATCAGAAACCTAAGCTTCGTTAATTCCTCATGATTTATGCTTAGAATCTTAGTTTACACATTATTGACATTTTTCTATAAATATAACTGTCTGATTAAAATAGTCTATTCTTAAACAAATTAAATCAAATAGCCTCTGTTGGAACAACATACAACAAGATCACATCATCAAGAAAGCTGTTTGTCTACATAATCACTTAAAGATTGATCTATATTTTTCAGGATTACATTTTTACATTTTCCAATTTTACAGAAATAGATCTATAATTTTTATAGATCTCACTGTTTTTCTATGTGTTTGTTATATATATATACACACACACACACACATATATATATATACATATTAGTTAGTTATATATATATATACACACACACACATATATATATATATATATATATATATTGTTACGTTATTTTCTTCCTTCACGTTCGTGCGGGGTTCGTGTGGATTTGGAGTGAATAACGACGACAGCACTTGATATCAAAACACACTTTATTTACCAATATTAATCAGAAAAGCTCCAAAATCACGATTTACAGTCGTCGAAGATCTACTATACACTCGCCGGAACAATCAGCGACACAGCCTTCAGGTTATCATGCTATAAAGGTGGAGACAGCTTCACTGCAAAGCACCAGAGTACAGCTCCCGACTCTAATCGGTCGTTCTCGGAACTCCAAGTACTCTCGAGACCTTCCACGCTACAACTCGCGATGCACTCGACGACACACAGAGCACAGCTCCTGACTCTGCGGTTCAGTCGTTCCCGGAGTTCAACACACTCTCTCGACAATGCATTAACCACGATACACTAAGAGACTCTTTTGGTGCACTCGACGACCCACTCGGCACTCGCTGCCCGGTTGTCAACTGGATCGACTCCGCACGAACTAACTCGAGACTAACTATCTCGCACTCTCGAGGCACACTCTCAAATGACTGTCTATCAGCTCGCTAGACGAGGCACACAATCGATACTAACTGCGGACCAGCAGGGTTTATATAGCTTTCGGCTTGTGTTCGAGAACATTCTGGGCTAAACCGATAAGAATTCGTTCCAGAAGGTTCTCCATCCGTCCATGGTATATCGCCAAATGTGGCAACCCTGCCTTCCCTTGCCATTTTATGGCAACCCTAAAACTGCTTTGCGGGGAAGCCATCTTACCGCGCCTGTACATATCGTAACAATATATATATATATATATATATATATATATATATACCACACACGCATATATATTTTTTTGTGTGTATAAATAAAATTGCAAATTTTTATACCGGCTGGAACTGAAAATGGCATACGATTCATTCATATTTCAAAATAAATTTTATATTTTCTATAATTGCTGAGCAATCTCAAGGCAATGTATGCATTTCTTTTTAATTCATGTTTTTATTTTATTTTAAACTCAGTTTCATAATTTACAATGGCTCTAATTCAGACAATTTATACTTGTCTCTCTAAGCTTCCACAAACTATTGCATCTTTACTGCAATTAACGAAAATGCTTCTAAACAATAGGTTACATACCTCGATACAAAATAATTGTTTGCGTGCCAATTAGAAACGAAGTTTTGCTTTTATAAGATGAAAAGAAAGAACACCCTTTTTATTTTCTAGTATAAAACTATTTTTGATGCTTATTGCTGCAAAACATTTCATACAGCTTTTAAAATAAAACAGACTTCATCAATAATATCAAAATCGAGTTTGTATTATCGAACAGAAAATTTTAATTGGATTCATTAATAGGATCTTTTTGCTTCGAAACTAAAAGCTCATTTATTTAAATAGGGATTAACTTCACTTTCGTAAAAAATAAAGAAACACTTTTCATTTCAATTAGATAATTAAAAGTGATATTTTTCGGGTTTGAGATATTTACGTTTTCTTTCAAAGGCTATCCTGGTAACAAATATCTTACTGTCTGATTGAAAATTCATTTTTTTTCATTTAAAACTATCTGAATAAGCTTCAAATGAAGTGTATACTAACCAAAAGCAAGTAATTAAAAAAAACGTGGAATGGAAAAGTGACAGAAGTAATTATTAAATAATTTCGACGATGTGAAAAATTGTTCTTTTATTCTCAAAAAAAAAATCGTATAGTCACAAAATTATGATTTTATTTGTTAAGTTACCCATTTTTTCAGGGAGATATGTTTTCTTATTTGTTTACTTTTAACGAAATGCTCATAATGTTATTTCACTGTAAATCATTTTAATTGTTAATTAGTATCTTTGGATTTTTTTTAAGATTTTTTTTTTTTTATGTTATATTTCTTATCTGTCTTCAGAAGAGCATTAAGTGATAACTATTCTAATTTTGTTTAATACTTAATCTCAATTCTGTAACTTCTGCGGCCTTAGGGACCTTGGGTGGTTCAAAGTTGCACAGTTCACTTATATTATATACTATGTATGTGTTTCTAAACCCATTAGTTTCTAAGCCTGTGGAACGCTGACCTAAACCAGAGCAGCCATTAAAACCATGGTAAACAAATTCAAGCGAACTGGTAGTGTTAAAGATGAATACCGCTCTGGGAGGCCTTCGATAACGCCAATAGTTGAACAAAGCGTACAAGAAGCAATTACGCATAGCCCTCAGGCATCTACACGAAGACTCAGTCGGGGACTCGATATTTCGCATACTACTGTTTGGAAAACTCTACGCTGTCATTTAAACAAGGATGCCTACCACATTCAAACTGTGCATAAGCTTAAAGCCGAGGACGATGTACCTCGGCAAGCCATTTGTTATGATTTGTTGGAAGCTGCGTATAATGAGAACTTAATGGAGATTGTTCTCTTTAGTGACGCAACCACATTCCATCTCAGCGGCCATGTTAATAAGCATAATTGCCGAATGAGGGTTGATGACCAGCCAAACGTGTTATACGAATCTCAGAGAGACACGCCTAAAGTTAATATATAGATTGGAATAACTAAGCCGAAGCTCTGTGGTTCTTTCATGTTTGTAAAAAGGACCATCAACTGGAGAAATTTATTTCGATATGTTTCAACAATATCTTGAGCCACAGTTAGCAACAGATGGCATAATTGACACTGTTGTCTACAAACAGGATGGGGCACCTTCCCTTTTTGTCATTATTGTGTGTAATTATCTTAATGACACTTTTCCTGATAGGTGGATTATTTGTGACTCTTAACGGTTTTGGGCTGCACAATCACCAGACTTACCTCTACTAGACGTTTTCGTATGGGGTTTTGTCAAGTACAAAGTGTACAGAGTGAAGACTGGCTGAAGTGACAACAGAGACTTAATTTCATATTCAAAATATCATATGTGGCTATGTCCTATGCCATGTACTCTTGAAGTTAAATTGGATATCATTACTTTTAGTTGCTTAAAGAAATGGGTTAGTAACTCATTCTGAATCAGATGCAAACTATTAGCCATACAAACTAGCACAATTTATGTTCATGTCTATAAATATTTCAGCAATTTGTCGCTGGTGATTGTATAAATCTCAGAGTAATCATTTCATCTCTTATCAATATTTCACAAAGATTAAGTACGATATCCCTTCATAAACATTCCTAAATTCTGCATTGTAATAGGTAATTAAGTGTAGGTCGGATATCTTTATTTCTCTCATCCTTAACGCTAGTACAATTCCTACAAATGAACTTCCTTTGTTTCACACGACATAATCTGACATGTATCTTCTCATTAATCATAATTGTGATTCCAAGATAAGAATTTGATATGATTTTATGATTAAGACACAATAACACGCCGAATAAATACTAATTCAGAAGTCAAACAACAAAAATCAGAGTTATATTTACAAAATTTTCACAGGACTAGATTCGATGGTTTTACCGAACCACCATCCTCAGCTGCAAAACCAAAAATGAACAAGATAGGAAATAATGTCTAGATAAGATAAGAAAGCCTGGACAAAAATAAGCAAGTGGCGCCATCTATTGGTGACACCAGAACTACAACATAATTTCTTTAAAAACCGAAGGCAAATTTGGATTGGAATTAGGATCGTTAACTAGAACAGAAAGATTTTTATGAATGTGAAATGCCTCTAGAAAATCCAGTTCTCCAATGGAAGATGTTTTTTGAATAATTTTGGCAGCAGAAAAATTGAAAGTGTGGTTTTCGGACCAACAATGTTGAGCAACAGAAGACTTTTGTGTTTCCTTTTTTCTAACATATGCCTCATGTTCTTGACGCGAAATTTTAAGGCTCTCTTAGTTTGGCCAATGTAAATTAAACCACACTGGCAAGGAATCCTATAAATACCCCAGGAATTCATATCCGGAATGGGGTCCTTGAGTATAGAAGTTGGAATTTTATTGATGGGAGAATAAACAACCCGAAAGTTAAATTTCTGCAAAATATGTGCAACTTTATAGCTAATTGATGGAAAGAAGGGAATGACAACATAATTTTTATAATCTCCTAAAGCAAGAGTGTGCCTTTTAGTGTGTTGAGATGAGAATTTTTTAACTGCTTGATTAATAATGTTGGGTGGAAAGCCCCTGTCAATAGCTATTGCTTTTAAATAATTTAGTTCTTCATCAAGGGCTAGTTTGGAGGAGCAAACTTGAAGAGCACGGAAAACATAGGAATAAAATGAAGCTAACTTTTGTTTAGTCGGATGACATGATTTGAAGTGTGGTAGAAGGCAAACCGATGAAGGTTTACGGTAAACCGTAGTACTGAAGTTGGATGTGTTACGTGTGACCAGAATGTCGAGAAACGGAAGAGAATTGCAAGTCTCAAGTTCAAATGTGAACTGAATAGCAGGATCAATAGAATTCATTGTTGAAAGAACTTTATTCAAATCATCTTTATTACCTTCAAACAGAGTAAAAGTATCGTCTACGTAGCGGAACCATGCCGGGAAGTTTAAAGTTTCAAACAATTTTGATTCATAATAATGCATGTAGATATCAGCCAGGATGGGACTGAGGGGGCTTCCCATGGCTAATCCCTCAGTTTGCTTGTAATATTTATTTTGGAAAACAAAATGTGTTTGTTTCAAACAGAGTTGAGTGAGAGAAATTAGCTCATCAATTTCGATGCAAGAGAAATGAAATTCGCGAAGTCTGGTTTCTAGACATCTTAATGCACCCTCCACTGGGACATTGGTGAATAATGATTTTACATCAAAAGAAACCATGAGTAAATTACTAGGAGAAATGTTTTTAACCTTTTTTACAAACTCTATTGAATTTTTTATGGTGTAAATGTTATTGTCTAATAGAGTTGAAAATCTAGAAACTAAATATTTAGCTAATTGATACGAGGCAGTACCTAAATTTGATACAATAGGGCGGAAAGGAATACCACTTTTATGAATTTTGGGAAGAGCATATAATCTGGCACAATTCGCAACAGATGGGATAAGCGAATGTTTTAAGTTGCCTGAAATGATTTGCGAAGATTTGATCGCAGTTTTTATTTTTGTTAAGTCCGAAGGTGAAGGATCTTTAGGGATCGGATTATATGGTCCTTCGTTTAAGAGTTTAGTGACACCATCGATGTAAGTGTTCTTATCCATGACGACTATCTGGCCACCTTTGTCGGCCTTTGAAATAATAATATCCGGGTTAGAATGAATTTCGCGCATTGTAGCTCTTTCTCTCGCAGTTAGATTTGGTTTCGAAGATTTATTATTGAATTTCACATTATGAGCGATAAGATGCCTAATCATTTCTTTCTGTGAATCTGAAACTTTACTGAACTTGAAAGCTTTTTGATAGGAGCCAAAATCTTTGGAATCGAGGGTTTACTGGTTTGTGAGAAGTTAAAATTATATTTTAGAATTCTCTCTTGTTCTTCTGAAAGATTAACATTAGAAATATTAACTATTGGCTTGATGTTTACAATGTGTTCTGTTGCTCAACATTGTTGGTCCGAAAACCACACTTTCAATTTTTCTGCTGCCAAAATTATTCAAAAAACATTTTCCATTGGAGAACTGGATTTTCTAGAGGCATTTCACATTCATAAAAATCTTTCTGTTCTCGTTAACGAGTATACAGTATACAGAAAACTTACAGACTAAAATCTTCAGCAATATGCTTATAAAAACAGTATTTCGTAATTGATACATTGCATATTTTGTGTTTGTAGACTCATATTTGCATTGTATCATACAGTCTTTTTTTAACTAAAACCCCAACAGAAAGGAAAAAGAAACAAAGGCAAGAGTATGAATATTTATGAATATTTTTTCTTAATGTAGTAGCTTATGAATGTGTAAATTTAACTTAAAACATTTTATTAAATTAAAACTTCAAATAAATTAAAACCCAATTTAATGTTTAGAGGTTTTCATGCGATTCAAAATTTTAAATAAAATTATCTTAGAAGCGCGTTTTATATATATAATACTATAAGCCTTCTTCTATATCTTCTATTTTAGTGCCGAATGTTAAAAACATTTCATGTACTTATTTATTTTTATGAAACCAGCCTATAAAGAATAAAACGTCTTAAAATTGATAATCGTTACATTAAAAAGGAAACGGTACATATACCCAGGATTTTGTCTATTAACGACTGAGGTGTAAAACCGCTGAACACTGATAGTACGTTTAACCCTTTGACTACTAACCTATCAGAATTTAACGTTTAACCCTTTGACTACTAACCTATCAGAATTTAACGTTTAACCCTTTGACTACTTACAGGACACATATGTCCCACTAAAAATTTAAAAATCACTGCCGGGTTAAAAAGTACTTAGAATCTCCTGAATGTCGGGTATCATCTTCCAATAGTTGGAAAATCAAGACTCTTCTGTACTCTTTGTAGACAAACGAATATAGAGAAAAGAACAAATATGAGTTGCCCAACGTGTAATGTTGGGTTATGCAAAGAATACGTTACCCTAAACCATACGGTGTAAAATCTATTTCATGTAATAAAGTTTCCCAGAATAATAGCTGTGCTTATAGTAAGTCGTTCACTAGGTGTGGAACATGTGCATCCCATCACTAACTACAGGGCTTGAAAATCGTTTGTCAAAAAAAATCTCAAATGCGAAATTTACCTTATTTATGACATATTTTGTTCACTTGGATAGAAAACGGGGTAATGTTTTTTTTTTTTCTTTTTTAAGTTCAAAGGGTGAAATCCCGGTTAAGGGACTGATTGCATTGTAACGTGAATACGAACCATTTCCCCTGAAACATCCTCTACGTAGGAATGCTTCCCCTTAGATAGTACTTGCGTACTTTACTATACTTAAGTAATGTAATCACTCGTGTTTTTGAAAGGAATTCACAACCAATGTTTCAAATATGTGAATTTTGGAACTATGATATACAATCCCCCATTTTGAATTTGTTTTGATATGCGTATACTAAAGCTCCCTATGAAAATTTTACTTGAGTTATTTACTCTCGAGGAAAAAAATAAACTGCACAGTTCTGTGCCTCTGAAGCAAAAAAAAGAAAGAAAAAGAAAAAAAAAAGCTGAATACCGTTACCTTTTGTAAACTTTCTTCTCATTGCAAGCAAGCTTTTAGGAAACTCTTTCTGATCCACAATGTATAGTGCTGAATTTTTTAACATTCCATCACAATAGTAACTCAGTGTGTTTCATGGTCAGGAGGAAAGTAGTAAATAAGAGATCACATAAAACGTAAAAGCATTGTTAAAGAAGATAATCTCAACATTGTATATCCTAACCGTTTCCTAAATTTAGCATTATTTTGCATATAATTTGAGCAAAACAAATATTAAAAACTGAAAATAATTTAAAAGCTTGCTGAACTTCATGAATAAAATATACCATTTTTAAAAACTGAAAGATGAATGCTATAAAACTGCAAGCAAGCAATTTTGCAACAATTAATACATGAAATTATATATAAAAATGTAGTAAAAATTCATGTTGCAGATTAATGAATTAAGCTTCAAGGAGGTGTAATAAAACTTAGTTTCAAATGGCGATATTCACTTGAAGGAAACTGAAATAGTCATCACATTTAAAATTAATATTTGATATTATGAAAATTAATCTCTTAAGCACCTGCTATTATATGGAAAACCGAATCTCATGAAACTGATGAAAATGTATGATTCTAATAATTTGTATAGTTTATATTGCCCTACAAGTAAAGGCCCTACATACTTCTATTATTATACTATAAATTAGATTTACATTTAAGATACCTTATTATATAAGCAATCATATGAAAAGAGATATTATGCTATTTTGAGAGTATGCATTTAAATAAAGTGCAGACACACGCATTTTCACTTATTGGATAAACAATTATTTCAACAATACTCATACTCTGACTTGTAAAAACTAAAATAATTTTTCTCAAAACATATAAAATGGACAATGATTCTTTTTTCTGTCATAGTACAGTTATGATACTATATATAATGTATGTGTACAAATTTCACATACAAA
This sequence comes from Stegodyphus dumicola, assembly GCF_044657685.1. Classification (NCBI taxonomy): domain Eukaryota; kingdom Metazoa; phylum Arthropoda; class Arachnida; order Araneae; family Eresidae; genus Stegodyphus; species Stegodyphus dumicola. The sequence goes on from NC_140780.1 coordinate 115,805,200, forward strand.
TCAAAAACTACACTACTGTGCAAAGTTTAAAGGTGGAACTGATATTGGAATGTAACTTTGTGCAGATGTGTTCCACATCGACTCAAATCCTACCACAAGATCCCCAAGTTGGGAAAATATAGGACAAGTGACCAAAACCATCCAAACAAGGAATAACAAGTGATAAAAGTGCACTTCATTGAAAAGAATGCTTCGAACACAACTAAAGTGAAGACATCCATGTGACATAAGAAAACGTCCATGTGACTACCGCCTGGAAAGAAAAATCCAGACTTTAGGAGATATGATCCCCGTGACATCGATGCAGAAATTACAACGTCTATCCATGCTGGGGATAAAGATGTCAAGGAGCTGTTGAAGTATCACCGCCCATTTTTCTTGTAGCGTGAATTTCAGCTGGGGAATCGCTGCTGGCGTCTGCTCATGTCCTGAAAATTGTCCCCAAGAAGGCCTTATATGTGTTCTGTGGGATTTAGGTTCGTAAAACTCGCAAGTCATTCCATGCGTTAAATAATTTCGCTCTCCACGAATTCTGCGACAGCAACTGTACGAGAAAGTGTATCTGTGCGAAGGTTCATGGGGCTATGATGGGTTTAAATGTACAATGAGGTGTACCTGTTTAGAAGTGATGCTGGTCCATGATGAAGTCCAGATGCACAGAACTTCTGAACAGACGTACAATCTTGGTAAAAAAAAGGAGACACTGGTGACTGAATCTTCTTGGGAGAACTGGAGGTCAGTATGGTTACCAGACATAGTGCCACCCCAAACGAAAACCCCAGTACCTCCAAAACGGTTCTTTTCGATTATGTTGGAAAGATAATTGCGTGTTTCCTTTTCTCGCCAGATGTGTATACATCTGGAATGGCTCTTCAGACTAAATTGTCTCTCATCCGTAAAGAGCATTTGTCTTCACTCCTGCTGTGTCCAGTTCTTATGTACTCGGCACCACAGAAACCGGGGTTTCCGAAAAAATGAAAATGAATTTGAACACTGCTTCTTTTTCAGCTACTGTGCGAATTTCTCTTTCTGACGTCGACAAGGAACGAGGTGATTCGCGCAGTATATTGCCAGTTGTAACGAATCTGACAGAAGACGGTTTTGACAGACTTGGAACTTCGGAAGAAATTTTAAAGCAGTTATATGTTAGACCACAGTTCATTTTATACCATAAACGTTTGCTTATAATTGATCTTGAAACTCCTCTCCAGCCAGTTGTAATTGCTCAGTCCAGTGGGAGCTCCCAAGGATACTTAAATATGTGTGTCTAAACAAAGTGCCAAAATATGAAATGTGCTTTTGTGAAAAAAGTAATGAAGTGTAATTCGAAACGTCATTCAAGCCTGCCATACTGCAAAAAGTACGTTTATTTTAATTTCTTATTTTTAATTAAAAAATTAGCACTTTTAATTTTTTGTAATAATATGTGTATTTTTAATAAAGATCTTTCCCTGACTGTTTTACATTTCATAGTAATAAAATTAAGTGAAATTTAAAAGCCTCCTTTTTTACTAATTTTATCATACGAAAATTTAAATTGGAAAATTATGCGAATAATTTAATTTCTGAAGGACGCAGTTACAGTAAGAATTTATCAAGGGCAAAGCATTCATGGATAAACTCCAGGCAACTATAGTGATATTATTTATTAAAAGAACGCTGTGTTACAATAAGAATACATAATATTAACATTACAATACCTAACTAGATATCTTCATTATTACTGCACTGTATCTTGAATCTCAACCTTTCTTAATGATGTCCACTACTACTCCCTAGGGCTCAAATCATTCACTGCGGCTGGAATATTGTCTTTGTCGTTTGTTACAACTTACATGTTGTCACCATAGTCACCGTTGCCATCGTCTTTATCTCCATTCAATCTGTCTTTCATCGTGCGATGGTTATCAAAACCATTGCATATCCTTGTTTTCTTTAAGCTTTTCACTATAATTGCTTAATCAATCAAAGCCAAAATCCATGAGCAATTCAATTATTAATATAAAATAACCACTATGAGGCGAATCGATTTAAAAATTTCGGTTAGCTCGCTTAGTATTAAAACGCAAAAATTATATGAATATTTAAACAAGTTTCAGAACCTTGCTCTAAAATGCTAGGGTGGAAATACAAGAATAAATACGGTATTTCCTTTTTCGATACAACAAGTAGGTTCACATTTTATGTATTTTTTAATGAGAAAGGCATAGACTTTGTTTTGCATAACTTTCATTTTCCTTTAAGTATTTTGAAGAAAAGTCTTTTCACTCATTTATTATCTTTTCTAAATAATATCTGAGCTTCTGTAGAACGCAGGCCTTTTAAATAAAAGCCTTATCATGAGCTTCTTTTTATATTTTGCCTCAATAGCTTTCAGCTTTCTACATATTGCCTAGGTATTACATAAAGTTCCTAGGAAAACTATATAATATAGTCAAATAATTCACATGTATTATACTTTGCTTAAAAATACCTAGGCATTTTATAGAATGCCTATGTTTCATACATTGCCGATATACACAAATATAGCTAATTTCTAACGATTTCTCATGAATTTGAGAAAATGATTTCTTTTCTACATTCATGGCACGATGACTGACAGACAGTATAAGTATAACAGTAAACGTGAGAAGAATCAGAACTGTCTAATTTTACTGACATACGTTTAACAACTAAGTTCATTATATAAGCGTTCACATTTTTAATATTCTTGTCTTCTTGAACTCCAAATTCTTTTTAAGAAATTTTCTTAACACTATGTAAAAGTAGTATTTCAGATAGGTGGACTAAATTATTCAAGCATTGCATAAGGTTACAGTACGCACTTGTGCATAAAAAGATCTATTTTGCAGAGTTCTAGACAAAACATTTCCATGCAAGTGCGAATTATAATCATTACAGTGTACGCATTGTTCTACAGAAAAAGACATTTAAGTATAAATATGACGAGGTAACAGAGGATTTTGCAGCAGTGTTGCACAATTTATTGAACAATACATAGTATATATCTGATAAGAAAAAAAGCGTTTCTGCAAATAAACTGCTTTTAATCTATTGTGATTTTAATTTCTTTCTGTCGAAGATAAAGCATCTAGTTGCTTTATGGGTGGCCCATAACAAGGTATCATTTGCTCATATTAGACAAGGAGAGACTTTCATCCCACTCTTCCCACGGCTATCTTGTAATTTTAAAGACATAGCGTTAAGTCGCTTACGTCTCTGTAGAGTTCTTTCAAAGAGATTGAGACTCTGTATGCCTTAGTTGAATTTTATTTGTAGTTAATGATTGTGTATTATGTTCTAGTTTAACTGTGACGAAAATATTTCGCTCGAACAAGAAAAGGTTAATTGTGTTAGTTAAGATTTATTTGATGACAACCCTATAAATGGATCAGTTAACAGCAACTTTACGGAAAATATAACAACTTTATGGAAAGCATCTGAGCCTTTGAAAGAAAATGCAAAATAACATAAAATATTTTAATTATATTTTATCAGGTTTTCCTTTAATCCGCAACACTGCAAGAGCTCTGTTATTTTATTTATAAGTAATGTTTCGTGTATTATAGGTAAAAAATAGTAATTAAAATGCTTCTTTGAGGCCTATGGAGCTGCTTTTATGCTACACTCACGCAAGGAGCAGTTAATTTGTAATTCACAGACTTTAAACTAAATGATTTTATTCTTCCTCTGAGCTTAACAGCATATTAAATCTAAATTTTTATCTACTACTACCCTTATATGAGGTTTAGAATTTCGCTTAAAATTTTTAATGAATTTTCTTTTCTGGTCTTTTTCTATTTATGAGATTATATTTATGATATTCTAAATAAATATTTATATTTTTAATTCTTTCATGTACCATGCTACATTAGTAATTTAGAATTGTGATGAAAATACATATAATTAATTAGTGTTTCTATATATGTATCTTTAGTACTACAAATATCTTAAAATATACTAAAGACACATTAGCTAAGAATTATGTTGTCAGACATAAAGGGAATTTTCTTACACAGCTGTTAAGTAATGAATTTTCATTTGGTATTATGTTTGAAGTTTTATGTCAATGTATCATTATGTTAAATTCGAAAACATGCAATTAGAGCACATTTAATACTAAAAATTTATTTTATATGCATATATAGAGCACTTTAAAATTTTTTGGAAGTAGCTTAAAAAATTTAAATCAGAACAAACATCTTGATATAAAGCAAGAGATGTGAAGTTTTAAACAATAAGAAAAACGTTACTTTGCGAATTTCTTCAGTTCTGACGGATTTAACTAAGAAAATAATTATCCAGAACAATGCTTCTACGATTAAAAGCAAACTTAATGATTTTTCTTCGCACACTTCTTGTATGAAAATTTACTGGAGACCAAAATAATTGGAAGACCTTTATAAATATTCATCTCATAAAGTACTGTAGTAAATGCTGCACAGGTACTTTAGCTGCTTTCAGTGTGCATAATTACTTGTATAACATGATTTCTCATGAGATTCCAGCTTAGGCAGACGCCTTTAGAATGCATAATAAATTGAACTAAAATGATTATGTACTGATTTCAAAACTTTCAGATCGGCTGGTTGAATTTTCCGTGTATCCTCTTTCTTGCACGTGAAATTAAGTTAGAAAAAATTTAGACTGCGTTACAAGTTGAAGAATGAAATATAAATTTTATTTAAATGTCGAATTATTTTGTTAAAGAATTACATTTTTTTTTATTAAAATTTATATTTTAATTTAATTTCTTAATAATTTAATTTTCTTAAAGAAATGGCAAGAACATAAACAAAAAATAAAAGAATAATCACTTTAAAAGAAAAAGCATATTTGAACAAAACAAAATTAATTTATTAACTCAAATTAATTCTCATAAATTAATTACAAAATTAATTTGTAGTTTACTCACTATGCTAATACAACGCAAGTAATGATCAATGTCTTAAACTCGCTCAAATGTAGAACAAATATATATAAATATAAGAAAAAATATTAGCAAACTGAGAAATATGAACAAATATGAGCGTTCGTACATACATAACAAGCTGAGATTTCTTTATGACTCTGCTAAAGTGAAAATGGCGATACCTTATTTTGTTTACGCTCTAACCCCCCCGTTCAGAATAATCACAAGGTAACTGTCTAACGTAACGGTTGATAAGTTTTCGAAGAGAGCTAACCAATGACCTCGAGTTCAATAATCAGTTCTCCTTCGCTATTTCATGTTCTGTACTGCGTAAAAATATTCTTTATAACCACATCCACTGCACGACAATTTACTCGCTAGTGATGATCGAAGACGTAGTAAAAGAAAGAAATATGAGAGAGCTTACGAACAATAAATTCAGTCTTTTAATGGATCAAAAAATGATAGCGATCCTTTTATTACAAACAAGCAAAGTATTATTTTCCAGATTATTTCTCCTTTAATAAGCTCCACAAATTTAAGAAACGTAAAGGAAATAATATTCGAAAGATCAAAATATAATTTTTACATAAACCTTATATCCGCCCAGATGGTATAGTGGTTAGGGGACCCTGATTGCGATACCAAAGGGCCCGGGTTCGAATCCCGGAGAAGGCATGGATGTAAAATTGTCTGTCTCTTCATAGGAGGTAACGGTGGCCACCTATTAGGTGCATCCACAATAAAATGGTCACCGCTTCTGGCTTTAGTAGTGGCCAATGACGTTATAGACAATAGGCAAGTGCCCGCCATTTGTAGTTTAAAAAAAAAATTATGATTTTTAATGATATATGTATATCTTCAATTTGAAACCTAAAAAGTAAATTTGTAAGGCTCCATTATGTTGATCTAACTAGTTATGATTTAGATCTTCACTGTCACTTCTTCTTTCCGTTTCCCTACCAAAATACAAATCAAGTTAACAAGATTTAAAGAGATATTTTCAGACCGCAAGACAAAGCGTGTTTCTGCCTCTCGAGGCCTCGTTACTAAGTTTCTGCTAACTCAGATAAGATTGTATTATTCGATTTTGCGTTACAGTTGCCGTCATTTTTAATTGTTACGTGGGTGAGTTTTTAAGTTTGAGCTAATTTCGCGTTAAATCAGTTGTGTAGATTTGTACTACTACACTTGGTTTAAATTGGAATTTGACTATTGCTTTAAGTTATATCACTACAAATGGGAATTTATCTGTAAGCACGAGAAGTGCGTTTATGTTAAAGTTCTAGTTTAATGAAAAGATTTGGTAAACCTTCTTAAGACTTTACAGTTCTTTTCAAGCACAGCGATATTTCGCTCTACGTCTCCTCGGAGTTAGGACTTAGTTTATACTGCCAAAGAACACTAAATTATATATATTAATCAAATAGCTCGTAAATGGTACGCGATCTAAAAGAAAAGGGGACGTAGAAAGCTTCTATTTAGGGGAACTCGAGTATCTATTTTTACAAGTATTTACTATACAACAATCGATAGACCCTAATCATTTTTCATAATTTGTATCCTTTCGCAGCAAGGCAAGCGTCCTACATCATTAAAGAATGTATCTACTCAATATGAAGAATCCAGAGAGAACAATGCGTCGTAAATTCTGAGTGAAAATTATTACGGAAGCTCTATTTGCCTTTGAAAAAAATATTTTCAGATTATGTTTTTGTGCTCCTTAATGTTTTTTCCGTATAAATGGAGAACGCTCAAATTCATATCTATATTTTTTGAATCAAAATATCAGAAAAGCCTGCTCCACTGAGTAAAATTTAAAAAATACATCAAGTATGTTATCATGCATAAAAGATAGTTATTTTCCTTATGAAAATTTTAAAAAGAATTTTATTCCTACAACCGAAGAATATGAAAATATATTTAAATGCATTAAAATATACCTTTCTTCTGTAAGGAAGTGTTATAATTTTTTAATGATAGAAAAATCTTTTAGCAGAGCTCCATTTAAAGAAAGTTTTACTGTACCAGTAATACATCAAGTATGTTATCATGCATAAAAGATAGTTTTTTTCTTATGAAAATTAAAAAAAAGAATTTTATTCCTACAACCGAAGAATATGAAAATATATCTAAATGCATTAAAATATACCTTTCTTCTGTAAGGAAGTGTTATAATTTTTTAATGATGGGAAAAATCTTTTAGCAGAGCTCCATTTAAAGAAAATTTTACTGTACCAGTATTTTCTAACAGGATAAGAGCAAATCGGAAAAGCTTAGTATTTAACTCTGAATAAAACTGCAGAGTTCGTTGTCAGTTTAGAAGATGTATAATGTATTCGCCAAGCTTCTAGTGCAGATTTATGAAGCTCGTTTGTTTGAAATATAAAGGTAATTTTATTCTCTGTTTTGAAGTTCCCGTGTTTTACAAATGAGAAGAATTAGGAAAGATTTAGTGTGTTTTTAGAATTAATGACTTTAATTCAGTATTCAACTCGAGGCATCTCCCGACAGAAACCTTTTTTATTGTTACATAACGATGCTGCTGCACATTATCTTATATTAGAAATTCTGAAGACAGAACATATGATGAGGTTTAGCCTAAATATTAATATTTATGCAGGGCAAACTATTAAAATTAAATCTAATAAAATCAGAGATTACAAACAATAAAAATACGAATGATCAAAATCTGATACGTAAATAAATAAGAAATCAAAATTAAGAGATATTTGATTTCCTGTATCAATATGCCCTGATTTGATCTTATTGAATACTGATAAATGAATTTCTCTTCAAGGTAATGACTTGCAAATGATGATATAATCATGTTGTTTAGAAAATGCAGTTGCTCAAATGCTCATGACATTCACAGATCACTAGAATGTTGGGCTTACATATTTTACTATAGGCTGTTATAATCAAAGTTTAAAAATCGTTTATCAAGCTACGCAATTTTTAAAACTCCCCAACTAAAAATTAGTTAGCTTAGTAATCCGAATCTTTGTTGAAAATTTAATTTATGTGTTTTTCAAGTAATTAAATACGCAGTGTCACAGTTACTATTTTTATTTTGGTCTTTCGTCAGGTTTCCTTAGCATTAAGCCTTCAGACATATTCCAAAGAAAGAGGGCTATTTCCTAATTTTGCTCGCTAGAAACAACCGAAAGAACTCATTAGCTTATCTTGGAACCGAAAAGAAGATCCTTCATTGAGCTGCTCTGGCATGAATCATTTCTTTCAATGAGTGGTATCCTTCCACTTCCTGTATTTGTGGCGATGTCCTCGGGCAACAAATGGATGCCGCTCTACCTCATCAACCCCTCCTCCCTCCCCCTCCGCGTGATAAGGGATGGTACTAAAATTTAGCTGCTGATTCCATCAAGTGAGAAAAGGAAAAAGATCAATATACTGTGTATATCATAGTCTTATCTTGAACGCGCATTGAAATGTGTAGGAAAAGTTTGCTGAGGGGCATATTCACAATCAATAAAAACAAACAGTTCTAGTCTTACGATACAATCCTATAATAATTCATATTAACCGCTTCTAACACGACATTAATAAACTACTGAATCTGAATGACCTCATAGGCATACATGATTTAATGTCACAAGTTGTATCATTAACACATGATAAAATGCGTCTAGACAGATGAAATTTGTACCTTTCTTAGGCTAAGATGCTGCAAAAACGTGAAGAAATGGAACCTATAAAGATTGTTCTAGAAGCTATTTATTTCTTACCAAATATAGCTAAAATTAATTTAATACGACGTTCCTTGACTATATCTGTATTCGAAATAGATGGCTTTAAAATAATAGCACGTAATAACATATTATCTGAAGTAATATTTTGTCAATATAACTTTCATTTTAGCGTTCAATATCGGTGCAGTGCATATTTCTTTTTAAAATTCAATCATCAGATTTTTCTTTTCTTTAAGACATGTTCGCATTTAGGATTCGAGTACTGATATTCTTCTTTATAAACCCTGCTTTAGATATTCATTTACTGCACTCTTTATTTTTAATTCAAGCATGTGTTTATAAGGACTGTGTTCCTTTCGTAATGCTACATCATTTATGACAATAATATTAGTCTTGGGTTTTATATATAGGTTTTATACAAGACGACATTTGGGAGGCGTCTTTGCACATCTGAAAGATGACGTCTTTTCATATTTCACACTAGACGAATAATTGTGGTTCTAGTAATTCCGTATAGAACAGCAATCACGTTTAAATGCACAATGTAAACATCGTGGGCTTTATTTATCTTCCGGATTGAGATCTTTGAGAAAGATTTCAGCCAGAAATGCCTTCAAGGAGACGAAGAAGCCAATATCAACAACTTATTAAGTTTGAACAAGGGCTTGAAATAAGGATACAAGAAGGTGGAATTTCCTTTCACAATATTGCAGAACTGCTTGGCAGGGATATATCCACTGTGCATGCTTGTTGGCAACGGTGGTCACGGGAAAGAACTGTCGCAAGAAGGGCCGAGGTCTGGCAGTACATGTGCCACCAATCAAAGAAAAGACCACGAAATTCGTCGCATGTCTGTGGCACATCATCCTGCATCTTCAGCAGACATTCGAGCTTTTGTTGGCATCAGAGTGGCACTGCGAACTGTAACAAATCTATTACTTGAGCGACAGCTCCGAGCCAGATGCCCTGTGGCAGCCATACCACAGACTCCAAATCACCACCATCTGGGACTTCGGTGGTGTCAAAATAGAGCTCATTAAGAGGCGAAGTGGAGATCTGTTGTGATCTCAGATGAGAGCAGTTTTTGTTATGGTACTAGTGATGATCCTATGTCGGTTAGAAGAAAGCCAACTGAGCGCTTGAACCTACGTTGTCTGCGGCATAAATACTTTGTACCTATACCAGAAGTTACAGTCTGGAAAGCAATTTCCTGATACCAGAAGAACTCTCGTCGTTATCTCACACACGTCGACAGTAAATTTGTACTTCGGACTGGTGGCTGCACTGGTTGTGTTGCCATTCTTGAGCAATATTCCAGGAGGCTTTTCAACTGGACAACGAACATTCCCATACAGTTGTTATTATCCAACCTGCTTTACAATGTGTCAACATGTAGCCTCGGGTTGCAAGAGCATCCGATCATTCTTCCATCAAACACGTACGGAACATGATTAAACGATAAATCTGACGTCATCCACAACCAGCATGGACCATTGTTGATTTGACTGACTCAGCGCAACAGGCAGGGAACTCTATGCCACAAAATAACATAGGGCAGCTGTACGGCACCGTTTACGTTTGCATGCTTGCTTTCATATTGTGGCGACTATAGCAAGTGTTAATACGTTTCCATTTCAAACTTAAAATTGATCTTCTCGAGCATACTTTAACCTGTAACCTTGAAAAAATAATAAAATAATATGTTACCTAGATAAATGCTTTGCCTGCATTTCATTCCTCCATACTGATTTCTTCTTGATACTGAGATTTCATATCCCATCAGGGTATTTTATATATAGATTAGCCTATATATATTTCATATATACTTTATTTTGCATTTTGTGTAGTACTATTTTGTTCACTAGATTCAGAAGGATGTTACGTTTTACTCCAAACCCTGAACATCAATTAGTTAAGGGTGAATTTTATGCTACAACGAACTTAGTACGATTAAAAATAGAAATTAAAGTTAAGATTTATGTAAAAGTCACATGTATCTATTTGCTTTCCAAAACTTTTAATTTAAAATTAATTAATATTTTGCGCTAGAATTAATTTACCCATACTTTCGGGTTCTATAATTTTGGTCCCACTGGTAATTACTCTGATGATATAGTGGTTTTATGTCAAACGCTTTCTTTGATGGTTGAAATAATTTATTATCTTTTTTTGGAACTAACTTATAATGTTATCATCCCTTCTGTCTTCCACCAGGAGTTACGGTATGGCTCAGCACTTCTATTCTAAATGTTTCCGTTTTGTTTTATTAATCTATTGTGCTTTCGTAAATCGTTTGAGTAATCTGTTTGCTTGAACAGGAAAAGGATGACTTCATAATCTCCTTATCATAGGACAAACTTAGTTTGACTTCTTTTTCACAGCCAACTAGCTTCTTCTACGTCGCAATATACATCCGTGTCTGTATTATAGTATACTTTTGAGTACATTTTCAAATTTTAATTTTCTATATTTATAATACAACAAATGGGTACATTTTTAAGCATTTTATTTTGAAATATGTCAGCCTCTTGTTCTGTACAAGTTACACTAATTACATAATTTCATATTTTGAACTTTCTAAATGAATTTCATTCCCAAAACAGTCATACAATTTAACAGTGTTAAACATTCAAAGAACTAAAGAATAAATGGAGCAAAAATAAAATAGGAAATTTTGTCCAAATTAACTAATCTGTTTTCGCATAAATTACAGAACTTCAATAAATTATTTAACCCTTAATTACGGTTTAATGCCTTTTAAAAAATTTATGCTTCGTCTTGTAAACAGCATGAAGAGATAATAATAATTTAAAAATAATATTCGGTAGGAATTGCCCTTTGTTCTACTTGATCACCATAACATACATGCCTGACATTTGTCTTAATTATTCGAAAATATATAGAGACAGATAGATAATCAAAACTAAAAGGAAAAGTAAAAAGTTGGAATAAGACCTGGAACTAAATAGCGCTGTAAACACTATATAAAATTTAATTGGAATACTAATAAAAATCTTGTTGCATCTTTTTTCTGGCACAAGTTCCTAATGAGATATTACGCAGAATGTAGCATTTCGTTTAACTATAATATTTTTCCGTTTTTCATCTTTCTTTCATACCCTGCAGCATTACATTCTTGCTATTCTAAAATGATTGTGGATTTACTCATTGCTACATTTTTGTTATTATTATTCCATGTACATATGACATATAAAACAGACATATCAAAATGCAAAGATTTTGCTTTATGGTGTCAAATCGAGTTTTTTATTGAATACATTTATCTAATACGTTGCAGGAGGAAATTTGGGGTGTAGAAAAGCACATAAATATGTGCACGTTTTTATTTCGAGCATAAAATACCTGAGAGATGAATAATTTCTTATTCGCGTTTTGTTATGGAATCTTTTCCTCCATTTAAACACTACGTCGATTCTTTCATATAAAGGAATTGGGTTACTAGGATACTGCATTACGTTCAGCACTTATGCATTGAGAAGTTTAAAACTTAGTAGTACATCTATAATAAAATTTTAATGCCTAATTAATGAAGTCTCCAATTCCGTAATTTATAGAAAAGAATGTGAGGACACTAGCTTCTGGGACAATCAGCCACCTTCGCAACAACTGTGTCGGATATTTTGGCTAGATTCTCTTGCATCTTGCCATACTCAATTCTAGGGACTATTCTTCATTCTCCAAATCCCAGTACCTTTATCGATATGCAGATGGGTTAAAAGGAGTGAACAAACAACACCTTTGTTTGAAAAACAACTTTTAGCATACGGTTTAGCTACTTTGATGCACTTGAGCTAACCTTATTAAAATCATTGCCAGAATTTGTTATATTTCATTAGTTCTCGCGGTTGTAAAATATTCATTCTATGCGCATTTTTCAGTAGGTGGCATGAAGATACGATGATGGAGAAGTATACCGACACTGTATTTGTTAATAAAATTGTTTGTTTGGCAGTTGGTAAGCACTTTACCTATTAAATAGATGAAAACTTTTGCAATACTGTATTTTCATGTGTTGGCTTCAAAATCTTAATCAAATCATGAGCTTCACTTAGCGCATTTAACTTTTAGTGCTCCTAATTTTAAAGTTAGTATTTTCCATTATGGTGCATAGCACTGAAGTACAACTAAAATAAGTACACCTTATCGTGGGAAATTCCATCTATTCATACTTTAATGCAATTATGTTTTCGTGCAGTAATGCACGACATTGCATTAGAAAAGGAATATTTACTTTCTTTTATTTCATATATTTTCAGTGATGTGGGTCTGATGTAGTAGGTTAAAGCCGTAACTTAAAATGATCAAAAACGTGCTTTCCTAACGCTGGTTGTTTCATCCAGTATAAAATCCTGCGAAGAATCATGTTTCACTGAAAGTATCGTTATAAAAATAACATCGTAAACAGGCTTGTCATTATTCTTTGTTAACATGTTTTCATTTGCAGCCTACTTCTGAGTAGATTATTTTAGAACATGCTTCATAAAGGATGCTCCAAAACATGTTGTAATGTACCAGCAAAAGCTCTCTTACAGTTTCTTGAATCATTTTTCGTTCTATTACTATGATTATTGCCAGAATAGCAGACCTCATGTATGCATCACATAAATGTCTGCAGATGATTGAGTAATATACAATTCATATATATATACAAATGCGAACGCTTAGAGTATTTTACCTTTAAAGCGGAATTAAACTTAATGGCTTCAGTATGGATTATGTGAGACTTAATGGATAATGTTTTGAATTTAGATTTATATAGGGTTTTGGGAAGCTGAATTATTACCAGTTTATCAGCATTTCTTAGAAATACCTAAGAAAAGTTGTCAAATACATAATTAAGTAATTGACATATTTCCTATTCATTGTTAAACCTAAGAAAATATTAAAATATTATCATTGATATATTATTGTATCTGCTTTTAAAAAATGAGTCTACGAAATAGGAGGAGAGAATATCTAAATAAATCTAGAAGTAATTAGCTTAAAATTCTTTAGCCTGTACTTTGCAATTTGGCGTTACTTAAGCTTTCGTGAAATCAATAAATAAAACCCCTCTAAAATTCATTTATTTCTTAAAAACCTAAATGTGAAATTAAAAAGTTTAAATTTGTAGACTGATTTTTTCCCTTTTAATATTAGTTCGGTTGTAGATATTAGTACGTATACTGTAAATATTAGTATATATTATTAGTAATATTGCTCAAACAGTAGATATTCGTATTCCGTTAGTAATACTATTAATAAAAGCGTGAATCAGAGGGTATGTTTACACGCTTGAAATAAATGTGATGTGTCACTGTATATTGGACAGAGAGCTGGTGGAGGATATGTAAACTTGAAAATTCATCTCTTTTGCCATTTCAAATGAGTCACGTCCCCCAGGTTAGTCGTTAATCTGGATGGCCCTCAACATATAGTAGCAAGTTGGAGTTTGGAAGATTGCATATCAGAAAAGTGACCATGAAATTGGTGAGAGTTGATTTTAGCGTAATATTCTTAATGTTGACTATGGAAGGTGAAGAAAACTACTGCTTACCACAGAGAATGTTTCTTAAAGAATATATCGCGCAAGGACTCTCAATATCACTGATGCAGCAACATCGATTATTAATACAGAAAAATATACCAGAAGAAAAAAGCAAAAGAGTGCATATGGCTAGTGTTATCGTTCATGATCTTCCGCTTAAGGTATTGACTTTCCAAAGGCATTAAAGTAATTGCAATATTGTCTTCACAGGACGCGATCAAACGAGTAGTTATATTTCTAATTCTGTAGAAATAACATATACTAATAGAATTCTTTAGCAATAATTCATTTGGTGAATGTAATAAAACTTTCGAATTCTCGTGTATCTTTTGAAATCTTTCATTCCTCTGTTTCCAAAGGAGAAAAGGTCATATTGCACTATACAGTACATATTACTTAGAATAGATATTATTATTAAGAAAGCACAAAACGTTTCTCATTCAGTGTAGATTTTTATCTTTGTTTACAGAAACTTATGACAGAGAAAAAAATTTTTTTCACAGTTTTATGTGAATGAACATACAATTTTTAGCAACAACTTAAAAGCCTTCATAAATAATTCCTTCTTCTTTCCATGCAAAATATTTTCTCTAGTAAAAGGTTTACCAATTTTTATTTCATTATGTATAATAAATTTGTTCATCTCTTTACATATGAAAAGGCTACGTTAATTTCTTGCCATTTAGAAGAAAACCGCAACAAGAAATTGTAGAGGTCTGGAATATATTGTTGAAAAAATGCTATTTTTACGAAGAAAGAAATAACTCATTTTATCGTCCGTTAGGACAAAAATACGACAATGTATATGACATATCACATGTAACGCGAAATCGAATCATGGGTGTTTAGCATTTTCCACAATTATTTCTTTATCACGCTTCGTAAACACAAAAACCACTTAAATTAGTAAACAGCGAAGGTAAAAATGATGATGTCTTCGAAACAAAAGCGTCGATGTCATATTTCTGTTCTTGCTACCAACAGTGTGGAGCAGAAAGGAAAAAAGGTAGCTTTTTTTTCTTTCACTGAGAATTTTCTTTTGTCCAATAGCCTTCTATCTTTTCACATTAAATAAAGTTAGAGTTCTAATCTCAGTGCTGAAGTAATTTCAGCATTTCTTTCCCTTACCTGAAGTCACGTTCAGAGGAATCAGATGTTGAATGGCTAGGCTTTTAATGAAGCGTAACTCGTGATCTATCTTGACGATCTAACTTTCTTTAGCGAGTAGAGCCTAAACAAAATTTCATACTTTATAAAATCTATCAGAAAAATCTCAATTTTTAGGAGCCGTTAATGAATGCAAAAGGTAAAATTTTATCATTGGTGCTCGGCTTATTGTTTACCTATTTGCTTCTTAAAGGGATTTACACTCATTTTACAACTTTCCTAGATACACTATATTAGAGAACTTAAAACGTTTTACTTCCAACCTTTTAATCTGGGTTTCCGTCTTTCTTAAAATATGTTAATTTATACTAAATGTGAGATTCAGGAAAAAGGCGAATAATAAATTGTACAATCTTGAACATAATTCATGTTGACTCAACAGAACAATAAATGTAACATATAAAACAAAGAGGTTGAACTAACTTAAAACCTAAGTTAGTCAGTTTAATATAAAATAGCTAAGAGACAGAATTCCTTTAGTATAAAACGAAAACCTCTTGCTAAACAAACTAACTAACTGTTAAGAATGAAAATCTTCATTCATTAATTTGAGCCAAAAAAATAAGATGCTTCTTCAAAATGTTATGCATGATAATTTTAATTTGTTCTATATTCTGAGGAAAGAATCCTATCTTTGTCAAAATATACAAAATCCTGCGAATACGAAATGCCTTACAAATACGAAATATATCTCTATAATAATTTTATTACAATATCAATTTAAAATAATCTATGAATTACCTTTAAATATCCAAATAAATATAGATATTTAATATTAAACATCACGTAGTTTTTCTGTAAGATGACACGTTCTACGCTACATGTATAGAAAAAATTAAAATGAAAGTTTTCATACACTCATAAATCTGAAACTTTATCTACAAGCATTTCCTCTGTCTAACATAGATGAATTTGCCTTCAAACTGATAACTATCTTCCTGCATAAAATTACGTAAATATGGTATTAGAGTAATCTAGCTTACTCTGAGAAGTAGTTATTTATGACTTCCATCGCAAAAGGTTTGAAAATTCATCATTCTTCTTCATATGTAATAAAATAGAAACTGGGTTATTTCAAGAAATTTTCTTCTTCAGGAAATCTTTTGCACTGAAGCCGAAGCCTATATACCATTGAATATGATGATCGGATATTTTTCTAACTACTCTGTCTTTGGAATTTGATCTATATTTCTTTGGAATTTGATCTTTGAATTAGTCAATTAAAGGGCTGGACGTTTTGTATTAGTCTAATATCATATCTTTAGATTTACCAACAATGTTACCCTGTTATGAACCAAAGAGTACAATTATTTCGATAATTACATTTTCGTATTAATTAAATCCAGGTATTTAAACACTTAAAATAAACGTTTAAATACTTTATGACAATTTTAATAATCTTGGGAAACTCTAGTCTAGAATCATCGTACTATACGAAAGCTTTTAATACATGTTTGTGCAGTAAACTTCCATATACTGCAAGGGCCGGAATTACAGCACAGATAAATTTGTGAGTGATGGCATGTGATAAAAGGCCATTCAGTACTCCGTTCACCCATATTTAGAAATTATAAATGGTTGTATGCAGTTTTGCACTGGCCAATCAAGACAATGTATGGCTTCTCTGTAATTTTAATCTGTGGAGATTCAATACACATCCACAATGCGTCAGTGGTAACATCGGGTATAAAGACACAAGCCAGCCTTCGAATAATTATATATGCAGTATATACTAGATGAGAGGACAAACTAGCCGACCACTCAGGCCAAAGAAAATGTGATATTTGCTGAACAGAAGGAAGCATTGGAAATACTCGCAATATTGCGGTGATATTGTATTGCTGAAAGATAGCTGATCGCTACCATTCATAGAGCCTAAAGGTCGGGAATTTGAATAAAATGTGATCCATCCGAAAAACATGACGTTCACCCTGGAATCATTGTGAAACTCTGCATTCGCATCTCTTAAGTACCTTGACGGCTGAAAAGACGAACGAAAGTCTGGCCTTCGTGGACGTAGAAATTATATCGATTATCATTGGAGAAGATGATTTGTGGGCATTAAGCAGTCGAATGCCTTCGCTCCTTACACCGATGACGATGGATATCGCTTATGTGTCTCTGTAGTCCATTGTTGCTGTAAAGTTGTAACTATTTCGTTGGTATTTAATCTCACCGTGAGATTTTCGTCCTCTTCTGACGTAACTGCAACTATTCTGTATATCCCTCTCGCTAGATGTGCGAAACCTTCTTTCACGCTACCCTCTGTACGTTAACAAAACTGCACTGGATTTTCGTTTAACATGACCAACAGTCTCACGTCTCAAGAAACTATATTTTATTATTCTGATAATTCTTCCATTTTCAATGTCCAACAATTATTTTTTAATATCTCGACCTGCGCTGAAAGAAGTAGGCTTACTTTATAAATTCGAAGGGTTTATCAATCGAATATACTGATAATTCTCGGGATTTGTTTTACACGGATATTTCATACCTATCTGATAATTTTTAACCAACACATAGCATGTATACTCTTTTTTAGAAATGCCTAAATATTTTTAAGCTGACGTAAAGAGGTATATGCACCCTATATGCAGTCAAATTATCTGTAACAAACCCCTTATATTGACCATCTTCCTTAGTAGACTATAATTGAAAGTGAGGAGTATTTTTGCGGATTTGCTCAACATAACCTTTCTGAAGTATCACATCTAGAGATGACCACAATCATTTGAAGCCATGGACGATCATATGAATATATTTTTTATTACCCAATAGATTCAAATAGGTGTGTTTCAGTTGCGATGAGACGAAGGGACTAACTAGACTTTCGTAGGCTTAAACCAAAATTTCTCGTGAAAATGCGTTATTGTCAAAACTGATTTCGGGATCTTCTGCTGGGTATTTCTTCAAATACACGTTCCGTTAGAGGAAAAAGCTTCAATAGCAAGTTTTCCAAGGCGATAGTCCCTTTTTTCCTCGCTAACTGATTATGCAGCAAACTTGCATTTTATATCATGTACGTGAATGGTTCAGCTGAGTATTCCTTATAATTTGAATAATTATGCAATCAAATCTTCATGATGCATTTTGGCTGTCAGATAGTGTGTTTTGTTGTTAATTTAATTCAATATCACAAAGAATACGAGAGCTATCTCCCTAAGGGAAAAATATTCAAAGAGAAGTAAGTTGCTATTTGTCTTACATACAGGAAAATAAAGAAAAAACTATGCAGCCACTGCTTTTGCGGTAATTCAAACTGAGATTAATCTCTCCTTTAAGTTTACATATACAGGTTTTAATTCAAATACTTTACTTACCTTTGTTGTTTCTTGTGGTTTGAAATTTCATACATATAACACCTAAAAGCTTATAATTGATTTGCTTCAAAATGCCATTATTTTCAACCATTGTAAGTATTTATAACATTTGATACTTTATAGAAGTTTCATGCGTTTAATAAATGTTAAGTTATAATAAAGAAATGAATATTGCACAAAACATGTGACACTGATTTTTCTGTCTCAATGAATTAAATAATTGATTCATTTGGTTGGTTAATTAATAATCGAAAGGCACACAACGACAATCTGTCTAAGAGATGATGCCTAGACTTTCTATGGCGAGCTGCTTCTTATTTACGTTGGATATTAATTTACCCTATTTATTAGATTATAGTAAAGCACATCAGGGCTATCTGTCTGAGGGAAGGAATGCCTTGGTGAAGGAATTTTTGAGGGAAAGTATTTTGTATTTATGTCACACATGGAGAAAATCAGAAAAATTCACATGCAGGCAATCCCCTCAGAGGATTCAAATTTAAGTCGGACTGCTGGTACTTAGAGATCTTGATCATTCGGCCGAATGCAGAAAAATAAGTGCAATTACATCAGAAATAACAGACAAATAATTATTACAAATAAATTCTTTTAATTACAATTATTTTATAAAACCCTTACTGACTACTAGAGACGTTCAATTTTATTTCAAGTTAGATTAAGTTATTTTTATTTAATACAGCAAAGCACACGATGGATGTTCCCTCTTGGAGAACCTTGTAAGATAACAGGCTGGTATTCGCATCACACATAAGAAAACCATGAAAACCAACCATGCGAGCAGGTCTGTTCACCCGGGATCGAGCCCGCGTCAGCACTCTTAATGGCTCAGCCGCTGGTGAAACCATATTTTATTTTAATAAACATTATTAATAAAAAATCCTTTTATATTTACTATCGTTTTTCTTTCAAAACAATGTTAATTTAATACTACCATTATTACTGATTATCTCTGGTGTTAGGCCCATTTTTACTTTTATCAACGATATTGGCGAAAATCGAAATTTTTGAAGGCTTTAATATATGTTATCTTATAATTAGCAGAAAGAGTTTGTTTTAATTGTTCCACAACGAAAGTCCGAATTTTAGACAATGTTTTTTATTTCTTTAAAATTAGGCAGTTCATTTTATTGTCGCATTGTAAACAATGAAAAGCTCAGAAAAGAATCCTGCCTTACCTGATCTCTTTAAAAAAAAGTTTCGACAGAAAGTAAAAATGAGGTGCCTATTCGCTTAACCCATCTAGCAATAACAGTAGTTATTACAAGAATAACTGTAAATGAAACTACCTGACCAATTTCCGCGAGAAATTACATGAGGAGGAAATCTTTTAGAATAATGCTCGTTCAATGGCAGATTTCATAATGAAAAATGGATCAAGAGACTGATAATGAGATACATTTCATTTTCAGAAAACTTTATTTAATATACTTATGCAATTTCAACGGATTATGGATTTTAATTCCCATTGGAATTGCATCAGCATGAGGCGATATTGCTGAAATAAACTCTAAGCGAGCATCATGTCATTCGAAGTTCAATTCGTGGACCTTTAGAAAACACGTTTTGGCGAAGTTGCACGAAATTCTAATGAGATTTCTTACCGTAGAAACTTCAGTAAAAGCTATAGTACCTAATACGGGCGGCATAGGATTTCTTAGGCTATTCATTTTGTGCAACTCATTGAACATAAATCAACGTCAATACGCAAGTTCCATTCATAAATCTTAATATTGGAAATAGGACATACATGTGATGAGGTCATATTAAAATTGAGTTTTTGAATTATTAACCTATCACATACACCCTATTAATGCATTTCTATGAAACCGCATCATTTTTGAGAATAAATCAATGTTATTAGTTCGTCTGTTAAGTTCAACTGAGTTGTTTATATCACAAAATGTTTCTCATATCTTGTTCTCAGTTAATGGAAATCGTGGAACAGAAATATGTACTACATAACCAAAGCTTGCAAAACGTAATACAGTTGACAAGTTAATTCATATTTAAAGCACATTGATGCTCATTACGGTTACACTTTGCTGTGCCGACTAATGTGCCTGACCAGGAAGATGGCTGCAAAATACGAGTAGATGAAATCAGACATTTAGCTATGTAGCACCAAAAACTAATGCAGTATAAAAAATATAATGCTTTTTAAGTATGGTACAAAAATAATAAAACTCGTTTTACTTAAAATATAATATCTTAAGACAGTGCTTTCTAGTGTGCCTCAAAGCTGAATTCCATGATATACTATTTTTTAATGCATTTCTTACTTTCTGTAGTAATTTGACGCTTTTTCTTCTAATCAACATGTTGCAAGTGTCTCACCTTGCTACACCTTTGTCACGGCTCTTCTATTTGCATTCTTAGCTGAAATTGTTATCATTTAAAATTTGCATCATAAGCAACTCGTCTGCCGAATATATCTAAATTCAGTTGCGTTTTATTCATGCTACAGTTTCACTAGACAGCAAGTATAGTTATGAAAACAAATTTAAATTTTCTCACGGATAACAAGTATCTTCGGCATTGGCATGCTATGCACACTTAATCTCTAATTTATATAAATTTATTCTGAGCTAAACTAGAAGTAATTTGCAACGTAACCAGGTTTAAATTACTCACGTAGCACAACTGAAAATCCAATCAGACCTCTTAAATTCTGAAGGTGATACAAAATTCTTAGGTAAATTTATCAAAGGGCATAGTTAATTTATATGCTAAGTAATTAATGACTAAACTTTATAATATTTCATATTTAAAAATATAAATTTAAAAATAATCCTCTATTTCAGTAATGATAGTTGAGAAAATGGTTACAGATGATAATAGTTAATGTATCAGTTAATGCAGCGTTCCTCAAACTTTTTTTAAAATGGGGACCACTTATATCGATTAGAATAATGTGCGGTTTGATGGAAGGGGAGAGGGGTGAGAGACTCTCGGACCCTTTCCCCCCGGGGTGCTGTCCATCAAAATTGGGGGAGGAACTGAGCTAAATTGAACTGTCACCTGAATGGTGCTCAAGGCTGTTGCCAACGGCAGGTGTAATCTAGCGCTCCTTGCTACGAAGAATTCCGTGGGCTTCGGCTGACTACGTCAGACAATTGAGCATAAGCAACAACAACAGAGATGCTGTACGGAAGACCTGACTCTCGTCCTCTTCGAAAGCAAAGCAGTTTCTTAGCATGTTACTACCAGTATGCTTATATTTTTAATGCAGTTAATTAAAATTCATATGATTTTGTATTGATGTTAATTAATTTAGAAGAAGGTTTATGTTTGTTTTTAATAATTCAAGGTTATTACGGTTTAGATAATCTTCATCTTACTCACTAAAAATTAAAGAAATGCTGGCACTCACATGAATGATATTGATGTGACTACCAATTCTTGCATAGCTGTTCTATATTTGAATGTATTCTGGTAAGAATCACCACAATCATAGTGCCCTAAATCCATCTTTTGTTGTATAGACTAGAGCAGGAAGTCTGTATGTAGGGTAAGTAATAAATTTTATAAAATGTCAGTCGGGAGAAAAAGTGATAGAAGTTTCGCATGTGTGATTTCGAAACTCTGAGACTGTCAGCTATAATGTGATACACGGAGTTAATTCGAATTTTGCCAAAAATTAAAATTGTGTACTTTATTTTAAAATATAGTACAGTACGACTGTAATCGTAGGTTTCGAGACCATAAGGTATTTTCTCCCTCTTTCGAGGATGCCTTCGGGGTGTAACGGTTAACACACTCGCCACGTATTCGAGAGGTCCAGGTTCGAGTACCGGCGAGGGCATTGTACATTTTTCCCATCTTCTGCTTCAAAATAACTTAATGTCTGTACAGTATTTCCAAAATTTTCAGGCCAAAAATATGGATCCTTAAAATTCTCTCAAATTTTAAACGAAGACATTCTTCATTTAGAACAAACATTAGGATGGTTTTACCGAACCATCGAAACTAGTCCTGAGAAAATTTGAAAACATAACGCTGATTTTTGTTGTTTGACTTCTAAATTAATATCTGTTAGGCGTGTTATTGTATCTTAATTAGGAGCATTATTTAAAAAATTAATATCTGTTCGGCGTGTTATTGTATCTTAATTAGGAGCATTATTTAAAAAATTAATATCTGTTCGGCGTGTTATTGTATCTTAATTAGGAGCATTATTTAAAGTTCAATCTCTGTGTTATTTAAAAATAAATGATGATAAGGATTTTAGGAAGGTAGCCTTAAATTAAATTAAATACGTTATTTTACTTATTTTTGACGTGATTCAGATATCGAATACAGAATGTATGAAATAAGGATAAAAATTGTGATATACATCCTAAATTTTATAAAAGCGTCCCTTCATCTTTTCCTTTTTCCTTGGACTCACTGAATTTGATAAGCTTAATGAAATCAAAACTCGGAAGCTTAAAATTGCCTCTTATTTTAAAGAAAAAGTTTTGCTTTTAAAAGCAAATGTTAAATGCGTTATTAAAGTTACGTCCCTAAATTAGTTTTAAAAAACTGCTGATAATGGATTTCTGAAGAGTTATTCCTAAGATTTGCTTTCATATATGCTATGTAACTAAATTTTCATGTAAAATTCAATAAAAGATACGATGTTTGAAACAATAAATAAATCTAATATATGCTATGACTTAAAAATGTCCCTTAATTTCCTTCTCTGTACTTCTTCACTTGCTGATCTTTACCGTTAAAATAAAATCTAGAAGACATATGTTATTATATACGTTTTTAATGTCACATCAATATCTTTTGCTTATTGTTGGTGTAATTAAGATGCGAAAACCTTAAAAATTAAATGCGCAAGTAATTTATTTAAATTATTTTACAATACACTTTTATGCAACTTTTATTTTAATCCTTATGGGTCTTTGCATTGCTTCCAAAATTTACTTCCATAGTCTCATTTCCTCTTTTGCTTGAACATTTTTTCACCTTCTCACAGAATCTTATTATGCACTTGCGACCCAGATAATCAAAAAATTTATACCCCGAAACCTGAGAAACTAAAGTTTTTAATTTAGGAAAATGAACTTTTCAGTACAAAAAATTTTTGAAAAATTAAAGCTTTAGTTAAAAAATATCGATCAAGCGCACAAAAGTTTGTTTAAATATGGCTCACA
This sequence comes from Stegodyphus dumicola, assembly GCF_044657685.1. Lineage (NCBI taxonomy): Eukaryota > Metazoa > Arthropoda > Arachnida > Araneae > Eresidae > Stegodyphus > Stegodyphus dumicola. The sequence goes on from NC_140780.1 coordinate 115,829,025, forward strand.
AAGTCAGTAACTGAAGGAATGAAAATTTAAGTTAATCCACCAAAATGCAAACTTTAACTTTGGTTTCGATTATTAAACTACATTAGCTCTATTGTACTCTGTACGTATATAGGAAAACATAATAAAGTAAAATATGCATTAAGTCAAGTTTTACTGATCTAAAGGTAAATAACATAATAGAGTAATTTTTCACATCTATAAAATTTTTAAAATCAGATTGGGAGACAAGCGCATAATAATATAACCTTATCATATATATAATAAACTATTATTTTATTACTTTTCAGCTTTTGCGCTAGTAATAGGCAATTTATTACGATTAATTAAAATGTTGACTCATATATATATATGAGTATAACTAAATATATTTCTGTTTCATTCTGTATTCCTTCTTCATTGATTTTGGCTGATAAAAGATAGCTGAGTGAAAAAGCAAAAAAGAAGAAAGTCTGAAAAAATGAGCCGAAAATTTAAGACGAAAGAAATAGATCAAAAGTGCTTGCTCAACAACACGCTTACTGTGATGCTGACTCTAAGGCAGGATGCTTCGAAGAATATAGGAAAGAATGTTAAGGGTTATTTATAAGGAGTTATATGAGATGTTAAATGCAACATATGGAACGGCAATTTGCGATGCTGAGGGCTTGTCGTGTTATTACTTTATAGGACAGCATTCCATTGATGAATTTGTTATTATTTTTTAATAAAATGTGAAGTCAGATTTTATATTTATTAAAAAGGCACGATATGACTTATAAATTAAAAACGTTGATTGTTCACATTTGTTTATTTTGAAATGAGGCAAAAAAATAACCTTAGATTGGTTTAGATTTTGAACAAAACTCGTCCGGTTTCGAAGATGATAAGATACAAAATTCTTGTATATAAAATGTAGAATCATTAGGGTTTTTGATGCTGGAGACGTGAAAAATGAGCAATGCCCTAAGCGGAACTCGAACCCTGGACCTCCCGACTGCGTGTCGAGTGTGCTCCCAGTTACACCATGAAGCCATGCGGAAAGGGGGGAGAAAATAACTTATAATATCCCCTTTTAAAAGGTGATTGCCGATTAGAGGACCCAGTCTCCAAAACTTGGTGGTAACGAACTATCATCCACCACCGTTTAGTTCTGGCGCCACTTGTAGCATCATTAGGTTTATCGTGGAAGAGAAGAAGAAAGTGTGCAGTGCCCTCGCCACAACTTGAAACCTGGACATCTCGAATATGCCTCCAGTGTGCTTCCACTTAATCACGAAGGCATGATTAATGGAGGGAGACCTTATAGTGTAAGTTCAAAATGCGAACGAAATCCCATGTTATCCTGTGAATGGTTTCTTTTGACTCTTAACGCATGTCATACTCTCGAAGGTTGTTCTTGAGAATAGTTTTCTTTTTCTAATGAAGTCAATTATTTAAAATACTTTGCCGCTGACAGAGGGTTTTCTTCTGCAGTGATTGATAAAGGCTCTAGATATGTGCCTTTACCATCATAACAGATATTCCATTTTTAGAAATTACCATACGAACGTTATTGTCGTCATCTACTTTTACCCTTCTATCACTTGCAAAATTGTTGGGACTCTGTGCAGTATCAACTTTCAAGTCATTTTCTTACCTCAGTTACGATATGCTAAATTCATTGTTCAGTTTTTAAATGCCCTATTTTCAATTTTAATTCTAGAAGAATTTATAGCAGATTATATTGATTAGTTTAGTATTTCGCTTCAAGGAACACAAATCCTATTTTTAGAAAGCCGAAATAAACAGATCTTCGATGCTAATGATAGAATGGGTGCTTAATAAAATTTTAAGTTTGGTTCTACTAAAATTGTCTACGAAGCTTCTTCTGCTGATGAATTGGATTTCCTTGGAGCATTTCCATATTCACAAAAGTCTTTCTTGTTTAGTTAATGACATCAATTCCATCTAGCTTTCCTTAAAACTTTCAAAATTTCGATAGCTTAACTTCTGTTTCATTACCGTTTTGCCTCGACATATGATGTCATCTTTGCTTTTACATTGCTCCTTTTGTTGATTTCCATATAAAAATTACACACGCGTCTCCCACGTTTGCAAAATTTTAAAGTTTGAAAACTCAAAATAGAGCGATGCAATTTAATTTTTGCGTTAACTACGCGAGTGCGTTCATATGCAATCAGTAAACGCTTAGGCTTGAAGTTCACAGCTCACCATAAAAAAAAACAGAGTGAAGAAGCGGTATCAGAAATAAGCATACATATTAATAGAATCCTCGTTATGAGGAGACATAACGAAATAGGTCTATTAGCTAGTGGAAGAAGAACTTCTAAACTATTCCTTCAAATATACAACAATTAACATATAATAATTTTTTTAACAAAGTCTGCTTAAAGCAACTGCGATGAAATTTTGCCGTTTACCTCTCAGTTTAAGGTTTAAGTGCAAGCTACTGAGAGCCGCCTGAGATAACCACTGACCTGACTTTGTTGAAAAAGTCTTACAGTATTAATAGTCATCCTGGCAGAAGGGAATATTTCCTCCGTGTAAAAATATAAATATAAATATTACATGGGCATACAAGGCCTGTGTATAAGCATAGGTATGTCTTGTATTACAAACACTGTCTTGTACAAGTTACATATGATAATTACATAAAATCATGACAGCTATGTGTACATTTAAACATTATCTGAATTCATATTTACAATAATTTTACTGAGATAATCAAAGTAAACTTGTAATTCATTTACACATTGACTGGATTTTCAATATCATTTAAACTGCTTTACAATATTATTTTTATCAAGTACATACAAACTGGATAGTAATATGCTTACATTACAATAGTTTTGCTCTTACAGTTCTGTTACTATTCCACGGGGTGAGCTATTTTTCTAGTGTCGATTTTCAGTTGTTGTACTATTTTGAATTGCTATTAAAATTATGCTGCGAAGATACAATTCTCAAGAAAGAGGGAGAATTTCTTAGTACCTTGCTGAGCATAGTCTGTTTACCTCCTCTATTTTAGTTTTCGTCTGCTAAAATAGAGGAGATAATTAGGCTATGCTCAGCAAAGTACTAAGAAATTCTCCCCCTCCCTTGAGAATTGTATCTTCGCAGCATAATTTTAATAGCAATTCAAAATACTACAACAACTGATACTAAGTGTATAATTGTTATTGCAGAGTTGTATTTTTAATAAATGTGTACGGAATTTTATTAATTATGAAGGTTTTAATCAATAATTAAAATTTTGTTTTGAGACGTTCTTTGTGATTTGTGCAAATATTTCAATTCTAAAGGTTTGATTAACAATTTTATTGGCTATTTATTTATTTATTTATTTGAGGGGAATGTAGGAGTACCACTGTATTACTTTAATAGCTTTAATATTAAAAATCCTCATGTTATCAAAAATTTTACATCATTTCTGTTGTAGATTTTAAGGTCGAACTAGTCAATTTTTATAATCATTCTTATCATTGTTATTGTTATTAGTAAATATCTATTGTTTTTCATTTTCATTATAGATATTATTTTCTATAATGCCATCTATATATCTAAGAGTGAGTTTAAATAGATTAAAATAATTAAAATTCATAATGAAATTCTATTCTTTAACAAAGAGAAGCAGGCTATATAATTTAGCAGAGTAGTCAGTTACTGAAATTCCATTAATCTGCAAGCGGATTCTGTTTTGAAATTTAACTAAATATTTAAAATGTGTGTACATGAGGTAAATAATTCAGTTTTTTAAATTAATACAAATTTTGATCCTGAAAATAATGTATACCTTTCAATGAGATTATTAGAAATTTCATTAAGTGGTAAGAAGTTAAATAAGGTTTCAAATTTAAAGTAGTTAATGTTTAAAATTTGAATTCTGATAACAGCTTTAATAGTATCTATACCAAATACCTTACGTATTACATGCATACATAACTATTGTGTCATGAATAATTTATTTACCGTCTACATATACCTTCAGCTCATAGAATGTTAATTGTTAACATTATCTACTAGTTCAATAATTTTGTATCTGTTTATTAGCTGTATTTTGCAGGAAAAGACAAAAGATTATGCAAATTGCACGTGTTGTATATTGTTTATGTAGTTTATTATTGCTTTAAGTTTGTTACTTTTGTACAATACACCGAGGTGCTTCAAAACTCATCTTCATTTACTAATTTATAGTATAGGCTTTCATGCAGCTACGAAACACTTCTACATAACACCATACTCATGGCATTAAAATTTTGTGCTGTTCAGAAATTTTATTTTAAGACTACCATTCAGAGACAATTGTACCTGTTCATTTCAGAAGACTGTCCATTTCTGTCTAAACTAAGAATGTCAATGAAAGCCTCGTTTGAGTTTTTGCACCACAGTTAAGCAATTGTGTAGATGGGAAAATTTTTTCACAAAAGATGTAATCATTTTGTAAAATATTTCCCACATTAATGAGTATGGCATATTTATTCGCCTAGGTACTGCTCGAATAATGGGGATTAAATTATATTTTATAGTATAAACTAAATCGAAGTCTGTCTATAACAATAGAAGGGATTTTCAAAGGAAAGCTACTTCTTATTCATGTTAGGTATACAGGAAAACCAAGAGACTACGTCATGCATCAGATACCTTCCATCTTAAGGGAAAAGAACCTGGAACGCGTTAGCAGTGTCCAGTGGTATTATGCACATCGCAACTGGTGAGATCTGAGCAAGATGAAACCTTGAGCAATCATCATCCGTTGCTCCAAGTATTCAGTTTACACGTTTCTAATTTGCTTAGAAATAACTAGTTTGCACCATTTTCACGACTTTACTACTGAAAATCCGATATTTTCAAATTTTCAAATAGTAATTTCTTAATTTAGTTTTGCCGTTGATTATTTTATTATACTCTGCAATGACTGTAATTAAATTCAGTAACTTAAAATTAAAGTTTGAGCAGAAAATTACCTTCAAATAAAATTATGTACATAAGAATTCAGTCTTACCATAAGAAAAAAATCGTTACATGGACCATCAAAAGTCATAAACCTTACATGGATGATCATGAGTAAAACGAGCGAGATTTTGTATACTGACGTGCATGCAGATGTATTCTCTGCAAGTTAAAAATTTTAACTATAATCTTTTTTCATATATTGAAACCTCGAGTTCCTAAGAATTGCTCGAATTAAATCCTATCATTAATACGCGTCTCGTTCACACACTTCTGAAGTTTTCATGAACAGATGTAGCCCCAAGCTTTACAATATGTGTTTACAGTCGACGGGACTTAATAAGCTTATGAAAGCTTTGTCCCTCCACGTTGAAAGGAAATGAAGTACCCATTTCGCTCAACAATACTACTTCCATTTCAATTTCACTACTTTGCGCTTTTGATGTAAGCTTGATTGATTGATTTTAACCATTACATATTGTTATGGCTGTTTAAAGTTAGTTCCTATTGAAAGAAGACTAAACCTCTGAAAATCCTGAATTTTTAGTTAGAATTAGGACAAAGAGGCTTTGTCCCTGAAGGACTATTGTTTTCGTTTTGCGATTTTGTGTTGAATCGCTATAAATGTCCGTTTCACTTTTCAAACTGTTGCCACCAAATGTTAGAGTCTTGCGTTATATTTGAAGAAATTAAATAATGGCAAATCTGCATAAATGTATGTCTATTTCTCGCATTGTGATAAAACAACGGTACATAGAGCCATCGAATTTTGAATGACATAATCCTCCTACGAATATGGGCATGTAGAAGACCAAATTTGAAATTTGGAATTTGTTTTATTATCGATTTCATATTTTGTAAAACTTTCACGAATTTTTGAGTATCAAACTCAACGATTTAAATGCGAGCAATGGCAACACTCTACGGCGGGGGGAAAACACCTTTTTATCTCCAGCGAGCGCGAAACTGTGTATCGAAAATTCTAATGATATGCTCATTTGAAAATTATTTTGCGACATTGCTATTGAACTGAATTTTATGGTTTAAGTGCAAAGAACATAATATATAAATAAGGTAACACACAAAATGTTAAAAAACGCTCCTTTAGACGTAATTTAAAATCTGAAACCTTTCAGATTTTTTTTTTTCGAAAATACATGTTTGAGCTTTCTGAATAATGAATTCGAATATTTCTAACCATGCATTCCTATGAGCACGTTTCTACAGTCATGTGGCATAGCATCGGCGTTTTAAAATTGAAAATGTGACACTGAGCTTTCGCTGAATCTTCCGCACAAAATTTACGTCGATCTGTTACAAATGGTCTAGATGATAGAATTATCGACCACGGCACTTCGGTTCGGTTCTCTGATAAGTAACCTCACTGCATAAATTCTTTTGTATTTTCTATAAGTTAATTTATAAGTAGCTTCTACTAAGATCACTCCTCTCAAGGTTTCTGTTTTAACTAACGAAATCAGCAGAGTAAAATAAAATTCGCAATATTTATAGCATTCGCTTGCAACAAATAATTTGAAACATTATTTTTATAAAAGTATTTTAAATGTTGCAGAAAATATTTTACATATATATATAATTTTGAATTTAACAAGTATTCTCTATTCGTATTAAGCTAATATAAATTACAAATTTAATTAAGATATTTTAATTGCAAAAATAAAAAATTAATTATTGTTGCGAACTAATTTACAATATAATTTAAATTCTAAGAGCATATGTAAATTAAGTGCACGTATCTAAAAACCATGAAAAAATATATAATTCCAAAAAAAATTAATCTAAAAAATGTTTTTAAGGAATTTCTAAGACCAAATTCATTTGCATAAGTGAATAATTGTTGAGTAGGCAGGAGACAGAATTATCAAGGGGAAGTTGCCTCCAAACCTATCTCTTCAATTACTCAATTCGTGTTCCGTCATCCATATAGGCAAGGGTTTAGTAAAATTCATAACCAAAAATAAAATAAAATATTTTGAATTACTAAAAACGAAATTTAAACTAGTAGGCATTTTGAGAAATTTAGCAACTAAAATGACTAGGAATTAAAATATTAATTAAATGTCAATATAATTAAGAGTAGAAAACCAAATTTTATTATAAAACCAAAGTAATTTAGAAACTCTTGCCTATTGAAAACCTAGACGAATTATGTAAACCTATATACAATCTATCAACCTATATACAAACTATATACAATCTATCAAAATATGAAAAAATACTAAAAAAGCTAGTAAATAACAAGGTTTAATTTAACTTACCTAGAACTACACATTTGAATTCCTGAGAGTGGATTAGCATTTGTTAAACTAAGTGAGGTTGAGTAGTTTGCTACTGCTAACTGTATAAATAGAGGGCGCCACTACAATGTAAAGTTGAGTGTTAAGCTGCTACCTGCGAGAGCTATTGTAAAACACCTATGCTGTAAACTTTAAGTAATGTAAAATGTAAAATGCTTGTTTTGCATGCAAAAATATTGCTAACGTGTGAAAACCCGTAAAATATTGTAAAAATTGTTAACTGCTACTATTTGTGAAAATAGATGTTGCAAACTGTTAAGGATGTAAAAATTCTAAAAAATGTTTTTGAAAAAAACTTTTTAAGTAAAATTAAAAGTTCCAATAAACATTTTAACTGAATTATTTATATTTAATTTAATTTAATAAGTTGAAAATTATTATTATTTTTTTTAATTTTCAAATCATAAATTGAAATAATAGAGAATTATTATAAGAAATTTTTTTGTACTAGACTGCATAATTTAAAACTGAAGTTTTGCAAGTTTAATTTAAATAATACTAATACTAAATACTGGCCAAAGGTAAGGAACTAAGTTAACTAAATACTGGCCAAAAGTAAGGAAAATTAGAAAACTTAGATAAAAATCTTCACTCAGTTCGGGCTATAATTGAGACTTTTGAAAAGAGTTGGCCCTTCATTAGTAAAAGGAAAGAATCCAGTATTGATTAAATATACATTTTTACAAATAATTAATTAATTATTAATTAATTTGTACAAGTATAATCCTTTAACTCTTCAAAAATCCTCCATTACCCTCCAGTTAAGGTTTAGGGTAATATTATGATACCATAAAGATTTAAGAAATTAAAATGAAAAGTTAATGCCTACTTTTTTAATATAGAAATTAATAAATTGTGTTGGGACCTGTGTGTTGAACATTAATTAGTTTTATTATTTCTTCCTTTAAATCTTCTATTTCAGTACATATATTTTTTCTTCTATTGATTTGGCTATAAAAAGTGTTACCTATTACATTTTTAGAGATATTAGAGTTCCAATTAATTAGTTTAATAGTTTCAAACTAGAATGTCATTCTTTTATCTTTTTATCGCGTAATTTAATTTTGCTGTGTTTAATTATGAGCAGGTCTAGGTACCCAATAATATATGCATATATAATATATATATATATAAAATTTCTTGACCACATAGGTCTCTCCTGTTCGTGTTACCTTTCTACTTTTATATATATAAGATATGTATATATGATAACTTTTGTAAGGTATTGAATTCTTCGATATAAAGTCGAAAACTGTTAATTAATTTTCCTTGTTTCCATTCCCTTTTTATCTTCCTTCTCATTCTGAAAAAAAAAATAAAATCAAATTGAAACTAAAATTAAAACAGCTTTCTGCTTAAAATGTCTTGTAGTGCATATGCACACTAGAAGACATTTTAATCCTACAAAAACCCGTGTAGATGTTTTTCTTCAAAAACATTTCTTAAAAAGTGAATTTAAATTAAAACATGCTTAACACGCTTAAAATATGCTTAAACATAATTAAAACATGTTTAAAGGTCCTAAAAGTGAATATCAATTAAAACATGCTTAACACATAATTAAAACATGTTTAAAGTTCCTAAAATGTGAATTTCAATTAAAACATGCTTAACACACTTAAAATATGTTTAAACATAATTAAAACATGTTTTAAGTTGCTTTGAAACCCACGTATTCGAACGGATTAACAGTCCTTCGTACTATGTTCTTCGTTCTATGACTTCATAGGTATTGAAAACATCACAAACTAAACCTATTATATACCAAATGCTTAATCATTTTTCAAAATGTTCTTAAACATGTGATTTTAGTTTCAGCTGAAAGAGTAATAAAGCAGGAATATTTCTATATAAGTGAAATAATTTGACTAGAAATTTGAGACAATCTCCTAATAGATAAAATTTAAATTTTATAAAATAAAGAATGTAAAATAAATGCAGTATTTGTTTTAGCTTTCACTGTATTGAAAACTGCAATATACTTTTAACACCAATATACTTCTCAAATCTTAATTCACTGAATTATATTATAATATAGACATTTATTCCTTTATTTTTCCAGAATAATTATATATTAATAACGTGATATTAATCTTTCTCATATAATATATTACTCATTTGAATTCGGCTGTTTTATATAGAAATATTTATGTTGCATGTAGTAAAATTTCATACTATACAAAGCAATATTAATTCAATTTACTATTTATTTAATAAAAGATATTAAATAAAGCATTTCTGAGTCCATCAAATTGTAAGTCCACCGAGAAATGTTTTAATTGTATTCAGATTACATTTGAATTTAAAGAGTAGTTTGAATTTTTAAATAGCACTGAAGATCCAAAATACCTCCGAAAGAAAGTAAACTCATTTCTTATTTATACTTACTCTGAAAGACGCACAAAAGTATATAATTTCTTGCGTAAAATTACAAATTTATATTACTTCCTATACGTGAATCTAATCATTCATTGTTGTAATTATTCATAACATCGTTAATCTTATGCATTTGCATAATACATTTTTAAATGAGCTTACTTTATATAATTCTTCTTAAGCATAACAATATTCTTTTAAAAATGAAGAAATTGAAATAAGTTATAAGTTTCCTTTCGTTACGTTTAGTGTTAAACTACAATAGAAAAGCGCTGATTGCAATAAAGATTTCATTCGAATTCAGAAAATCAGTTTTTTTTCCCAAAGAGCACGTCAACTTAAGTAGGAGACAAAAACAATTGGTGTAACAGTTTTATGTAATATTAATTTGCTGTGCAGTTGTTTCTTCTACCGACGAAAACATTAAATCTGAAACAAATCATTGTTTAATTGTTTTAGTTTTGTAGCACATCCTACAGATTTCTTAATTGCACGATCATATTTTACATGTAAGCTCTCATTGCCCCTGATTCCCTGAAAATATAATTTCAAAACATATTCTGTTACATTTATTAAGACGTCTAATCGTACACACAAAGAAAGGAGTAACGGAATTGTACTCGAATTATATTAATATAAATTTAAGAACATTAAAGGGAAAGCTAAGGTACTGGTAAATGCTTTAAATGTTACACAACTAGAATTTTCCACATATGTACTCCAACTCTATGTTAGGCTAATAACACATTTAGCACAAAAATAGTACTGGAAAGCATACCGGCAAGACGCCCTCCAAATCGCAAAAACTCTGAAAGTATCCTTTAAAAACAAGCTTCTGTGTCAAGTCTTGCAGAACACGGGGGGGGGGAGCCCATGGAGAATGAGAACCCAGAGTCTTTCAAAGGAAATTTGAGTAGGTTTATAGATCGTCCGAAATTTACACTCGAGAAATTTTGGACGATCTGTAAGTGTTCGACGGTGTGATGAACAGTTACTCTCTAACATACACAGAGGATGCCACTTTTGTCACCTGCACATCATCAGCTTGATACTGATTTTTCATATTGGCTTCTTCATTAGACTACAACACAGACGGATTTGGCTGCACGTGTCTAATTCACCGAAGAATGCACGTGAGATAATTTTTAACTCTTACAATCCTCAGGTTTGAGTAATTAATAACCCCTATGCCACATGTCCACGTTCCTGCCAGAAGAATTTCCCTTAAAATTTTGGGCTGTAATAATAGTACATGACCATTTGATTGGCCCATATCATTTGCTAGGACATCGACTGCAAGGGAAAACTAATTGAGGGTTTTTACAAGATATTTTGCTAGTACTAATGAACCTTTCTCCCGAAAATATTAAAACGTGTATATGATTCCATTACGACAGGGAACCATCCATTTTCAGCATAGATACACAGAATGTCTTGGATGCAACATTCCCAGAACAATGAACTGGTCTGGTGGCCTCATTAGTTGGGTGGAACGACCGCTAATCTCTTCATGTACAGATTTTTATTTATGCGACAATACAGAAATTTCATTTTCAATAGCATTATTGACTGTAATTAGAAGTATTTGCATAAGCATTCGTTTGAAACTCAAATTCTTGCTAAAACTCAATTTTTTAGAAGGTTCTGTAATTTAACCAATAAAATGTTTTAGTAGTTATTTCAGCTTTTAAATTTCTACTCTGTCATTTTTCTGTGTGCTAACCCACATCGCTTCAGCACTTAAGTTACGGCGGAATGCCAAATGAAGAATATGTTTATTCTGTCACTTCTTAAAATTTTACCCCAGAATTGTCTATCACCTTCTATGATAAAGAAACATATACAAAAAAGATCTTTTTTTCAGATAGTAAACCATTATCATCATTACTTTCGTTTGCCTATATATATCCATATCCAAAGTATAACTGAAATATTTACGTTTCAGTTTCCATGTTCTGAAAAGTGATATCAGATATCCTTAAGCATTTTTCAAGAAATAGAACCAAATATCTTATTACATTTTAATTTACACTGTACGATTTTCATTAGAAACCTAACTCTTGTTGGAATTAATTTCGCATTGTAGAAAGTACCTGCATAAAATTTATGATTTCTAATTACGTATTCATAAAATGAATTGTCGCCCTGACTAGTACATATGATGTTGGCTGCCAGGCCACAAGGCCCGGGTTCTAAACCTCGAGAAGTCATGGACGCTTGTAAAACATATGGCGTCTTTGAAACAAGGTGTTACTTAAAATCGACTCGAAAGTCGTTTAATAGGTTAGTGGAAGAAGAGCGTAGCAGACCTTCGGATTTGTCTCTTCCCGGAGATTCTCCTACAAAATTAACAAGTAGTTGGGAAAACTGAGTTATTTCACTTAACATACTTTCACATTAAGCAGCTCAAGGCTTATGCCAACGATTGTAAAAACTGTGCTCTCCTAGATAAAAGTTATGAATGCTGATATTACTGCCAGATAACACACTAAAACTGAAGAGTAATTTTAGTGAAAAATAAATTTGAATATTAAGTGGGTACATATTTTCAACACAGAAGTCTTGAAATCAAAAATTTATTAGAAGCATTTTTAAAGAAGGCTTGAATAAGATGCTTGCCCAGAATAAAGAACATAAAATATCGACGTAAGATTCAATTTTTTCACCCATGACAATTTTAGATTATGTTTTTTACTACTTGGTAACTAATTAGTTATGCAAATATTCTGTAAGTAAAATTTTTTACGGATTTCCATTCAGATGCATTTAATTTCTGTTGTAGTAAGAGATTTATTAAGGAAATAAAAAGCAGAATTTTATATTAAATTTATCTTTGTATCAATTTCCAGAATCAAACATTTGTACCGGATCTCATTGCCAAAATTTCTGCTTAGTGTCTTTTTAACGGAAAAAGCTTTTTTTTGAAGCTTATAAAGTATTTCTCCCGCCTTTTTGGCATTCCTTTGTGGTGTGGTGGTCTGCAAACTGGGTCTGCACACTGCGTATTCCAGAGGTCCATGGTTCGAGTCCCGGCGAAGGCGTTGCATATCTTTCATCTTGCCTGCTTCCAAAAAAATACCTGATGTTTCTAGAGTGGCGCCCGAATTAAAAGGGGGGGATGATGATTCTCCTCACCCAGGATTTGGCGATTAAGTCCCCTAAAACCCCAGTCGCCCTTTAAAAGGAAGAGTATATAAGGTATTTCTCCCGCCTTCTTGCCATGGCTTCGCGGTGTGGTGGTCTGCACGCTGGTGAGTGTATTCCAGAGGTCCGTGGTTCGATTCCCTGGGAGGGTGTTGCTCATTTTTCATCTTTCCTGCTTCCAAAATACCTAATGTCTCTACAAGCTGACTGCTTTTTAAAGGAAAATTAATATTATTGCTAAGAGAGCGATAAAGCAATAATAATTCACAGCAAATCCGTAAATGACTAAAATACATCTAAATAATGCTTCGTGTTTCAGACCTACTTATTTCTAAGCAAAATTTTAAAATTTATATCTCAAGTTTTATATCAACGTCAGACATCTGCAAATGGTTTCCTGCATCTACCTAAGCAATTTGAATAAACCATTCTTTATTAATAAAAATATAATAAACTGAAAATTGAAATTCGTATTAGTATGCCGACAGTAGAAGGTCTATTTAGTAGTATATTTATTTAGTATAGACAGTACTTTCGAAATGACAATTAAACATATCAGCATTTGTTGTACGTATTTCATTTAAATAAATTATCATTTTACTCTTGCAATAAAGGTGCTAAATTAAAGGTGCTTCTTACATTTGGAAGAGAGATAAACTTCAGAATTAGTATTTTCTTTCGCTCTAGTGTTTGCATTAAATACTTGAACTCTAAAAAATGCAACTATATGTTTCTCACCACTAGCTAAACAAAATATATTTGCGAATCATTATATTATTTATTCACTAAAAACGGATACTAAATAAAGATAAAAGAAAAAAACTACCTATATGAAAAGGATCACCACATTATTATTTAAGCTATCAAAATTTATCTTGATATAGAGAAAAAATGTTTTCCATAAATGAAAGCACAAATATATATATATATATGCCTCTTCATTAGTGTCCACAAGTGTATTTACATACGCTTATATATTAATGCCTGTACATAGTATGTGTATATATATGTATATATCATGTTATAGCATTTAATCCTCGAGACAGTTACGTGAATATGACAGGCAAACTATATGTCCGAAAATTTTACCGGATATCCTGTTTCCACAAGATAAAGCATTTAATAACGTCAGAATAACTGCGATGAAATAATTACAATGCAACTCGAATGATGTTTTGGGATGCCAGAATATTGAACCACACGTGTATTTTATGTACGTGTACTGTAATACTTGGGAAATATTTGTAGAAATCCTCTGAATGAGATGAATCTCATATGACCTTCGTATATGACAGCCTTAATAGGAATGATTAAAAGAATCTAATACCAACTAAAATGCATTGCATATCCATTCCTAGTTTATAAAGAGCACTCAAAATTATGCTATATAAAGTTGCTTAGTTATATTATGAAGCATAACTTTCTATGAAAACATATTCATAAAGGCATAAAATTGACAAACTTTATTCATTCGGGTAAACAAAAATGAACTTATCGATATATCTCTTGAATAGCTATGCATGTTGTTACGCATTTAGGTCATGAGTGAGGAATCTTAAACTTTTCTAATTGTATTTATGAGAATCTTTCTCAGAAATATTGATCGATCTTCATACTGCAGTCCGTTTAGTATCATGGCGTTATCATTTAGCTCCTTTTCTGGATGTTAACTTGACGATAAAAGCCAGATGTTTTTGTGTTGTGACTAATCTCACTTGGCTGACCTCAGCAGAACAAGCTCAAGAACTTTATCGTGGCAAGCAGTATGTGATTACATGATTACGTTGCAAAAGCTTTGAGTGTCATATGCGTTACAGTACGATTCTGACCAGTTTCACACTAATTTTGAGGTAGAGCCCCCGAAAGGGTGGATCCCTTTAGGGGGCTCTACCTCGAGAGGACTTGAGGCTCGCCATGTATTATTTAGTGTGCCCCTATACGCAAAGACACTATACATTAAAAAACATCCATGCTTTGCCCGGGATTCGAAGGGTCGGGTTCCAAGGGGGAATAGTGTTTAGTCAGAGTCACTAACCACTATCCCGTTTGGGCGGTGGATATTTTTATTTAACATTAGTTATGAATTGTGTTATCTTAGATCGTTGACTTGTTTAACTAAAACCGCAAAAATATTAGGATACTGAAATTGAACCAACGTTAATAGTCAAATATGCCTGATATAACGTAGCATATCTGAAATAACAGGAGAAAGCTGCGCAACAGACACTAGACCCAGCTATGTTATTTAATCTTTGAATTAAGCTATTGTTTCTTTCTCTTTCACGTCCCACAAAAATAAGATTTTTAATTGCATGGCATGGTTTAACTTTTTCAAGGACACTCAAACAGTCCACAAGTAAATTCAAATATGTCAAAATTGTGGAAGCATAAAGTTTTTAAAAATATGTATTTCATGCATTTTTACTCATTTTTTTATTTGTGAGGGAACCATATCATCTCTTAAAGGATAAAAGAGAGCTTAGCTATCGTAAGGTGGCCTAATTCAATTATGTAAAGTCTGAGCTCTATGTAGCGTGCATTAGTCAATTAAACAAAGAAAGAGTAAGGTAATCCGAGTTTGGTATATCAATTTATTTTTTATTCAACTACTTAATACTTACATTGATTCCAATTTTGGTGTCTTTCTTTCCTTCTTCGTGTGTATAAGAAATTTTATTTCGTGAACTGGCCCCACCATCAAATCTTATTGTTTCTTGCATATGTTATATTTAATTTTGAGTCCTTACTCTTGCTTTAAATAGTAATAGAATTTTACACAACATAATTTAAAATCCCTAATAATCTTTCGAAATATTTTCTAACGCTATAATTTTTATCTAATTCCGTTGCGTAGGTAAGATGAAAAATAAGTTTTTACTTCAAAGGTATTTTGAAGCGTTCCAACTAATTACCAAACCTGGAATTTTATTTATGGTTTGAACGTTTAAGAGGATATTGCAACGATATTTGGAGAAAAAGTGGGTACATTATGTGACGATAAGGCTTACTGAGGCAACAGCAAAACACACGAGGGCTGTCAGCCTAAGAAAAAGGATGCGTTCGTTGAAGCCTTAGTTAAGGAAACTAGATTGTATTTACATTACAGATGCGTACAAGATAAGACATCTCCCATGTAGGCAACCCGTTCTTTGGACTTTTAAACCTGGCCGAACTACGAAAGTTCCATAGGTACCACTGGTACTTCTATACACTAGTTATATGAGGAAAAACGGTGCTTGTAGTATGACGACTAATTTTGCACGCGGAGTAGTAGCCCATCAGCTAACTAGCAATTCTAGCTTTCTTGTATCCCACCTAATTCAAATCTCCTAGTCTCAGTTTATTTCTGTCATTTTACTGAAGGTGTCTACGAAATATATTTGTTAATCATTAGTATTAGTATACGTGTGTGTGCGCATAAAATAATTTAAAATGCATTTGTATACACTGTAGATGCCCATATTTGATATTCTCATTTTTCAAAAAACAGAATCGAAAAAAATCATGCCAAAAAATAATTCTAAGAGACGTTTTGATGCAAAATATTTGCGAAACAACTCCATTATTTTTATCTTCTTAAAGAAACTGGAATAATATAGACTTTATTGTACCAGAAGGAAGATCATCAAAAAATAATCCAAAGTGCTGAGAATTCACTATTTCCCCCTCTCTTGAAGTCTCTCCATAGACGTTTACGGGAATCAAGATTCTCCAGAAGAAGAAATCATCATGCTGTGAAACAAAATAATGCTTCTTGCACACAGTTATCTACAATGCGGAAAACTTAAAAAGGCTTGACCAAAAGAAAAGTTAGCGCAATTGCAATAGATTTTAAATTCTTCAGATAAATCCAAATATTCTGGACTGCTCATTCTTCTCAGATGAGGCGTATTATAGACCTACTATCTGTCAAGGTAAATTAATTCTAAAAACTCCCATATTTACGCAAGTGAAAATCCCGCCGCGCGATACATGAAGAATCCTTTCACTCCGACAAGAGAGCTGCTTTAGAAGTCCTAGACTTTTACCAGACGGCTATAAATTCAGTCAAAGCACAACGTGAGGGAAATTTTTACAGCAACAATAAGCCCGTTTGGGTTATTTAAAGTTTAAATTTAGTAAGGCAGAAACTGAACTAAGTTTAAAAGCTTAAATTGCTGTCAGGAAACTGTTTTATTTAAAATGTATGAAAGTATAGTTAAATATAAGCTTGTATAGAACTTCCCGATTTGACGATGCAATAAGATTAAAAACAAGAACAGGAAAGGGCAAAACAAAAATTCTTTAAAGATCTTTTAAGAAATGTATATAATTGAGTCAATAAAAATAAATCTTAAGCACCAGAGTTTTATTTTAAGTCTTCATGTATTGAAATGGCGTTCTTATTTCTCCAACATACTGTTATTTGGGTACATGTGGATACATGTTATACTCCAACATATTATTTGGTTTATGGTCCACTAGCGTACTACTGCTTTCAAAAGGGACTACGCTGCCATGTTTTATTTAAAAGCTGCACTGCACCACAATTCAAAAGCTGCACTCCTGATTTGATTTATTTAGTTCTCAAACTGATACGCTGAGGACTTGCAGGATCTCAAAATATGCTCCTTTCTGAGGATTTTGAAAGTTTCAGTGTTTACATAGTTTTGAATATACTAGCAAATGTTTGCATACGTAGTTTGGATGCTAATATAAAAATGGCCAAGTTAATCCTCTATATATTATGTTGTTGAGCATATCTTATTTGTAACCAGGAATAGTCTATAATTACAGCCCATTAGCTTACATTTTAAGCACTCTGCAGTGAAATGAGAGTATATGCTTTGCATATGTCATGAGGATGTTATGTTGCATATGCATGAGGATATCTTTACTGAGTCGTCATTATACCTTGGAGTGCTTGAGCATTCTTTTGCATCACATCCGAAACTAGTACTTATATTTAACCAAAGTTCTCGTAACTTTATCTTCAGATAGGTACGAGAAATAAAAGGTACTAATTCCAAGTTTTAGGAAGCTAGAAACTCATACTAGTAGCTAGAAACTCATACTTTTCTTGATGGTTAAACCATTATTATGTTCTAAAAATTGAACTTGTACTAAAATCAATATTCTGTGTTGTATACCATTATAAAGAAATTTTTCAGCAAGGACAAGTTATGTTTTCCGTAAATTATTCGGTAAACAGGGAGAAAAGGAATTTTGCTGATAATGCTCTGAAATTCATCTGGCTTTGTGATCGCAAAAGATTATCTCTGTTCGAGCAGGAAGATAATTTCTGCCTCAGGTCTCTAAGCCCTGAAGATCAGGTATTAACCTCTTTCAAAAATAGGTGTTTTCCAGCGCTGCGTACGAACTTCTTAATCTTTGAGCTATTCGTTTCACTAAGCTTGCTTTTGTGGTATTTTTGGAATGTTCTTGTTGCAATCTTCCGTACTCTCTCTGTCAGAAGGCTTATAAGGCTATTGTCTTCCAACGTTTCATTTGCTATTGCTACTAGGCTAATAACTAAACTTGTGGCAAGAAATTAACTGTAGTAATTCTTCTTCAATGGCATGCATTGTTTAGTGAAAAAAATCTTTACAATGTTCTACATCCGTTTCGAAATCTGTTGAGAAATATGTATCTGCGCTAGTTAAATGCCCTGTATCTTAGCTTTGAATCCAGTATATTTGTAAACAAACAGTCTTTACAAGAAATACTAGTAGAGAGGAACTGGGCCAAGATTTAGAGGTGTTTTAATTTTTGATTGGAAGCTTACGGGTACGTAGCTACGAATGTATCTATGCCTCGAAAACAGAAATATTACAAGCAAATAAAATTTGAGAATCAAAGTTTGAAAAAAGAAAAAACAACTGACTTTAATTTGATAATTGAATGTTATACTAATATAATTACACTAAAAATCGTCTTTAGCTAAAAATAACTAAACTACGAGAATAAGACTGGTGCTGGTGAAACCATTTACAGAACTAACAGGGCAGTTTCATGGAGTAATGCGTTCACCCTTTTATTTAGTTGTTAAGTGTATTTAGTTTTAGATTATAAATATAAAAACTGGTTTCATTCGGTTTTTGTATTTATCAACATTTTCTTTACTTTTTGTTAATTTATTTATAAAACATGTTAAAAATAATCTAAATCTAAATAAAAATATATATATGTTCTAAGTGTTGGGAAAGAGGGGAGTGAATAATGTTCTAGCAATGAGGAAGCGGTGCATGGGCAAAACAGGTTGAAAACACTTGTTTAATATAAGTTTCTTTGTTGTTATAGAGAAATTCACAGCTATAAAATATATCAAACATATGGTATTGTGACAAAGAATATAAAAAGACTATACACATCATAATTTGCCAGTGTAAGCAATAACTTTGATAACGACGTATTCATGATAAAGAAAAACACTCTTGTATTAATAGTTTTAGCATCAATAGTTCAGTAAGTTTGAATTATTTTTTTTAGAATAATAGGCTAAGAACTATGTAAATTTAAAACTTTATTAGTTAAGAACTAGGACGTAAATCATATCAGATATTTACTGAAGCAGATGGATTCCCATTTTTCTTTTTATAATTAATAAGCAGGAGATTTCGGCAGTAAACAGTTTACCAACCAATTTCATGAATTAATTAAAGCGTTCCAAAGACATAGCACACCAATTAATTCGCATTATTGAAAACGCTTGCTATGTGCATATAAGGTATTTCTCCCGCCTTCTTAGCATGCCTACGTAGTGTAGTGGTCAGCAAGCTGGGCTCGTATTCCAGAGGTCCGTGGTTCGATTCTCGGGGAAGGCGTTGCTCATTTTTCACTTCTCCTGCTTCCAAAAAAATACCTAATTCTCTACATGCATACAAATGAAAATTAATTAATTCAGATCATTCAGGATGCGCTGCATACGTACAAAAGCAGGATTCCTAGATCGCTTAAAATGTGATTTTCAGACGAAAAACGAGGATTTTGAACAACACACATTTACTAACACTGGTATAGGTCTATCGTTTGAAAGCATGCAATATTGTTATTTTTATGAATATTTACCATCGAGTGCAAAGAATAATATATTACCTTGAAAAGAAGTTATATCTAAGGCCAAAAGGTTAAAATTGCAGAGATCAACAAAGTCGTCTCTGTGCTACTCTTGGCATAATCTACAGAAAAACCTTCCAGCATACTTATCACACGAAATAGCTTCTTCATGATACATAAAATTTGATTTACCAATGAGTCTTTTAAAGTAGTGATATGTGTCGTTTTTAGATGCTACACATTTTAGATGTGAAAAGAACTTGATCGAAAATCAAGGGATACTTAAAATAGTTTGAAACCATCAATAAGTACGTGCTAACGAACGTGCATCATATTTTGCATTAATTTGTTATTATTATTCACCATGTTAAAAGTCATGAATGCATCAGTCGAAATAATTTTTCTCTTAAATAAACTGAGTAACTAGAGTGAAAATGTACAAGCAATAAAAAAAACTATAGTAAGAAATATCCTGAATAAATAAGAGTAAATGTAAAATGATATTGTATATTATTTTGTCATTTAGTTACATAAGAGCATTTAAAATTTTTATTGGCGTCATTTGTTATCTTGTCATATTGTTAAGCCATACGGTTAAAATCATCATATATAGTCTTAAGGACGCTTCCTTTTCAAGTTCCATTTTTCATCATATTACATCTTGCGAATCACTACTCTCGAAATAAAAAATAATGCTCACTAAATTTGAATAATATAAATTAAAAGGAAATTTGTCAGCTTTTTATTGATTACTTGGGTTGTCTGAAATGTTTCCCTCTCCAAACACCAAGAGTTTATTTCGTGCTGTTGTAAATTATGACTTTTAAAATCTTCGTAATATACTTCATTCTGTTTTTTGTTCTATTGTACGAAAAACACACTTTACATATTCTCAAATAAAGATTCAACTGACAAGAAAATTGTCCAAGATTTATTTTTCTCACTTTTAACGTCACGCGGGTGCGTAATGACTTAAGAGAGAAAAAAACAACAAAAAGGAAACGGTTGCTGCTTCGGTCTCCTTCGATATATAGACGCTACAACAGTTCGCACTTTGCTAATAGAATCTGAATCAATTACACATAGTTCAACAGACTTATGAAAAAAGGAAAAGAACAGAGATCCTCCAGGGTTCACGTCCATTCTTCGGAGGGATAAAGCGCTTAGAAAGACGGAAATTTTCAATATGGAAACTGAGATGCACCCAAAATAGAGTATGATTGATGACTGTAAATCGAGTTCATGAGCTATTCATGAAAATGGCATATCGTTGAAATTGTCATGAAGTCTCACATACGGGAAAATATTTGGGATAAAGCTTAAGTATCGTTTTAATAAGCCTATCGGGTTACCATAACTATCCACATTAAACTTTAATAATCTTCGTGAAAGTATGATGGTTACTTTACAGAGCAAGAAATACTTAATATCTCTAATACTTGCTAAGACAGACGTGCGCATTTCTCGATAACTATACCTCGAACACAATGTACTTTATGTTTCGACAAGTTGCCAATTGCAGATGAAAGGCATAAATCCCAAGTTGTTTCGTAATAACCGAAAATTACTGAAGTGATTTCACATACGCATGCTTTCCTACATAACGCATTCGAATAATATATGTGAAACGTTATTTGTTGTTTTGACAGAAGTAGAACATCGTATTTCAAAAAACTACATGAAGTTTCATAAGTATTAACCACCTCAAATACTTTGAAAAGAATAGATGGTTATTAGAATTTTAAGAAACAAAGCACACAGATGTATGTGTGATAAAGCAAATTGCTAAATTGTTGCTGAAATTAACATTTTGTAAAAGTAAGTTTCACATATAGAAAATTAAAATACTTAGGAAATGGATATCAAATTAATGGCATTAAATTAACATTTTTAAATAATTAAAATTTTTAAGAAAGCCTGTGGAATTATATAAATCCGAATATTGTGGACAGTTCAAAAAGCTTCACAGTTTTGAATACGAGTTTCGTGACTGCGTATTTATATATGTGTTAGCTTAGAAATATAATTTTCATTATCTCTGTTTCATGGATTCTTTATGAAGGAAGTACAAAAGTGCCATTAACAGCGCTAGCAAAAAGTTTTCACAAAAGAGTCAGTATTGTTTCGTATTAAAGCCAAACCCCATTCATTTGGAAAACAAAACTAGCAACGCTCAGAGCGTCTTCTTTGAAGTCAGACTACAAAGATTCATTAAAATGAGCCAAGTACCTGAAGCAAAACTTCGAAGGAATCGATCCGCCTACTGCTTCGGGCTTCAAATGCGCACCGACAATTCTTCGATATTAGATTACATGAGGATATGGCCTCGGAAAACGCCTATTCCGCTTTATTTCTGACTCACTGAAAGGACACCAGACGAAAGTCTTTCCGTCTGGTGATCCAAATCCTTTTCCTTCGCAGCATTCCTTCCAAAGGTATAAAGTCATGAAAGTGAATTAACAGAAGTCGAATTTAATTGCATTCC
Organism: Stegodyphus dumicola; assembly: GCF_044657685.1. NCBI lineage: Eukaryota > Metazoa > Arthropoda > Arachnida > Araneae > Eresidae > Stegodyphus > Stegodyphus dumicola. Next base: position 115,851,312 of record NC_140780.1, read on the forward strand.
GCAAACTTTGCGTAGGTTCTTTCTATCAAGCTTTATTTAATTGTCTTCGGTTTATTAAAACTTCTAAAATGCCAATATCAAATGCTAAAAACCTTGTGTGTGTTTTGTCTTTAATTTTGAAAGAATGCATATCACTTGGCTTCTAAATTTAATGCAAATTCAGATATATTTCCCCACCACTTTCCCCAAAAAAGTATTCTGAAGTAACGCAATAGATTTTCTTTCTCACTTAAGAGTAAATATAATCAAAAGATTGTTTACCTTACTTTCAGTATATTTTGCTTAGATAACTGGCATTATACTATATAGCACTAAGCAATTTTACCATGAATGAATAAAATTTTGTTACATGAGGATCAATTACTTAAAAACTACGAGTTCCTACTTTTAAGTCATACTAATTCAAATATTCTTAAAAGAAGTTTTGAACTTAGATTCTCTTTTCTTTGTATGCATTTCTTAGTAGCCAATTTTGACTAAAAAGACAGTTAAATTAATTCAAATCACTTTTCTTATTTGTATCTGATTATCGTTTGTGATACCTTTATATTATAACTCTATATGGTATTTTTCATTGATTAGTTCTTCCCCCTCTTAGAAGTTTGGGAAAAGTTATCCTCCTTTAACTAGTTTGTTTTCCGAATTATAACTTGCTGTTTGTACAGTTTTCGAATTCAAAGTGACAAAATCAAGTAAAGAAAAACTTTTATGGAGGTTAAAATAATTCTCAGTTTTTCGTGCTGGCCTTCAGTTGTAATAATTGTTCTTACATGCAAGATATAACTATGACACCACGAAATGATAATCCTTACTCAACCATTCTTCAGAGAGCTTCAGAGCCTCATGTATGTGCTTTTATTGCGCTTTAGTTATTTAGTCTCTCATTTGTCAGTATTAAAAGTAATTTATTTCATTTTTACTTCAGAAACGTCTTTTCAGTTTCTCCGCTTGTAATGTTATATTACCAAGGAATTTAGTATCTACGTAGCCTGGCAAGCATTGCAATTCCATGAGGTTATATGATTAATTTGTCACTCGTACGGCACAGCAAACTGCTACTTCTCAAAGTTGCTGCCATTCAACAATCTTTAATTTTATTTTTCAAATCAAAACTATTTATCTTTTAAACAACTGTAATTTATAAACAATGTACGTCTTGGTAGCTTATATATTTGCCCTCAGTAATATCTCAAATATATGTAATTTGTTAAATTCCTATTTAAAGCGACTTATAATGCATTGAATGATGATTTTGCAAACATTAAACACATTATTATAACTAATAATATGTGCTTCTAAAGATATATATAGCGTGCTTCAGTGCAGAATATCCTCACATGTTACCCAACACTGGCAGTTTTAAGTACAAAAGAAGCAACTTTTTGAAATTTTCCTGTTCATGGGAACAAAATTATTTTACTTTCTTTTAAAATTCAATTTCTTACTTTTTTAGTTTAAAAGTATCCAACGCACCAAAAAATAGCTATTAATATCGATTATTCGAATCATTATTCGAATATTCACTCGATATGAAAACGGTATCAAAGTTTGTGCTAAGCGTAGTAATTCATTGTCAAGCTAAAATGGTTCGGTTTCTAGAACATGTTCCTTTACCATTCTAGAATCGATTTACAGCTGAAACTCGTCTTCCACACGCTCTCACTGTTTTGCGATAATTAGACCGAAATAATTATACTCCCTTAGAATTATGCTTCCTTACACACTCATAGAAACATGGAAGGCTGCTTTGTCTCAATAATATGATCTATATTTTTATGGATATAACTGAATTTTCTGAAGTGTTGATATTGGTATTATTGTCTTAACGAATAATAAAATATTCGAAATAAAGTATTTATTTCACATTTTGAAATTAATCTGAGCACATTTTATAATTTCCTCATTTTATAATTCATCATTTCACATTTTGCAATTAATAATCAGTGTATTTCTAGATTGTGATTAACAGTAAAATGTGAAATGCATATTTTATTTCGAGTAGCATCGGGCAGGTTATATGCCGGTGAATGCTTTGAAGTTTTTTAGCGTAATTTTTTTTAGTCATTACATTTAATTTTTTTTAAGTTTAAAAAATTTTTCAATTAAAATTTATTTTAAATTTAATCGTTTGTTTATTATCAAAATCTTTTTAGTGATTCAACCAGATCTAGCGTGGCTCTGTTTATAATGATGTTTATTATCAAAAATCTTGTTGATTATCTCAAACATAGTTCTGTTGAGAATTCACTTGGCTGCTCCTTAATAAAGACCAAAGAATAATCATCTACATTTAATTTTCTTGTTCACGCTATAATTTATATATCTTTCAAGAACTGATTTCTTAGTGTTCCATGATGTTTGGTTTTTTTACTTTCTTTAGGTCAAATAGTGGTGCTAATAATCTTAGAGCAGATTAATATGAAATTAATTCCATTATGTGTGTCTAGGTGTGTGTGTAATAAAAAAGGACTATGCAATATTGATGGTGTAGAACGTAGAAAGTTAAATCCGTATTGAAGAACAAGAATTTAAGACTATTGATGGCGCAGAATGCTGAAAAGTTCGATCCACAATGAACAGGAAACTGGCAGCCAAGGGAGATTAAATCTTTATTTTATTTCAGTAAACATGTTGCGGCCACAAACAATTTGACACATTATTTGGGCCTATTTTTAAATATCTACATTTTTAATAACCTTGCAGTAAGAAGTAATCAGCAGACAGTAGTCCAGCTAGGCCGAAGAGTAACAAGCGAGCGCTTTATGGAGTATCAGCAACACCTGTACCGACAATGTTATACTGGCCGTTTTCGATGTATCTTTTCTCAAAATCTGCTGTAAATACACGCTTGAAATTTTTTGTGTAATTAAAGTATACCTATCTGATTATACTGAAATGAGCTTTTGAAACATTTTGAATTTTAGAGTAATTTACGAACATTTTGTTAGGCATAGTAAAATTTAGCACTTTTCTCAATTTTTCTCAAAATTTCTCAAAAAAAATTACATTTTTGTGTGTGTGAGAAAAAAATTGTGTGAGAAAAAAATTAATTTTTTTTGTGTGATAAAAAATTTGTGTGAGAAAAAAAATATAGTAGATTTTTAACAGTTCTAATTTTCATACAGATTAAAGAATGGTATTTTTAGAAAGGTAGAAGTGTAGAGAATTTGAAAATGCAAAAATTAAAGATCACCATTTTTTGAAGATTTTTGGGTTCCAACACCTCTTATGTTCAGGATGAAATCTTAAGTCAGACTTAGTTAGTTTTGGTTCTCAATGCATTTTGACTGGGTAAGTAATACTGCTGTAAAATTATTATTGGATGTTTGAGTTTTAGTGCCATTTACATCCTCAGAATTATGTAGTAGTCTCGAAATAACGCACTGCACAGAGAGATTGCTATTTTTAAAATACAGCGTCACTTTAAATCTTTCTCGTTTCTCTCCTTTTTCTAAGAATAGTTTGAGGAATAATTAAGACATTTCTGAAAAAGCGCTGAATTTTTCATAATGTTATAATACTTTACAGTGCTCTTCTAACATAGGTCAGTTTTCATATCCTGATGTTCCCTTTTCAAAACTTATTTTTGTGATAAATGGGGTCACCAACTGTATGACAATATAGGAAATTAATTTAATACCAGAATGCAAATTCAAAGGGCTGTCTTTACTACATGAGACACAAAACACCATTTCTAACAGCTTCGAAAAACGACTAGTGAACTACCTATCGCTATTGCCATACGTGCTTCGTCAAATGAAATAAAAATGTTTTGTTTCACATTATACGCAATATAATGCAATAAATAATGTTGATACTGTTATTTCAAATGACCTTACACTTGATTTTGTCAATAAAAAATTCCAATACCCATCGGTTATTAACCGTCTCATCACCGAGAGCATTGCCAGCGATGCACCAAAGAGATTCAGTTATTTGAATACGGCAAAGCTACTAGGGCTATCTTCTTAAGAGAAGGGACGCTTTCGTAGAGGACTTCCTGGGAAAAACTGGCTCGTATTCACGTTACAGAGGGAAAACTAAGAAAACCAACCACATAACCAGACCGTTCGCCTGAGATCGAACTCAAACCAGATTGAAAGCCCTTTATTCAGCAACCTTATTCACTCATCTGTCGGTGGGACCCGGTGCACCAGAGGGAGAGACCGAATTACACCTGTGAGAAAGGAGAAGTTCCGTCCAATTTCGCTGGAGAACATCCTAAGAAAACGGTTAGAGGATTTTTCCACCTCTGCCACTAAACCTGTAAAGAGGACTATCGACTCGCCACTATTTTAAGTGTCAAATGCACTTATAATATTCAAGCCCTCTCCGGGATTCGCTAACTACTATACTACTATTTTTAAATATAACCTATATATATAGTAACACAATATTTTTAACACAAAAATATACTAATATTATATTTTCGCGCAATATGCTGCTGAAACACTAATCAAATATGGATAAAATAGTAAAACATTTAGAACCAAAACCACAAAGACATGAAAGAAAGGAAATCAAAACCAGTAAAATCCTTAATTCTCCTCATAAAAATGTATAAAACACATTAACTTAGTTTTTTTGAACCAGAAGAAAACCCTAAAACAACAGAAATACGTAAAAATACATATAAAAGGAAAAGGAATACAATTAAAATCTGATTCAACGATATCAAGAGGAGATATATCAGATTCAACTGAATCATACTTCCTAGGAAAACCACAGCGTTTCTGTTCATCCAAAATTAGCTGATGAACCATTTAAAATTATTTAATTATATTAGATCATCCTAAAATTCTGAATGCCCCCTCTACATAGCCGCTTTCCTTTCATATGAAATAAAAATACACAAAAACAAATTTATATGATATAAATTCGATGTCTAATGAAGCAAAAGTAAAATATATACTATTTACTTACATTAAAATTCAAATTAAAACGTAATAATTTATATTTATTTAATATTATTTATAATTAACTAAGAACAAAAATGTTTACCAAATTAATAAAAATTTGAACTTAACTACGGTAAGAACAAAAGAAAGTAATTAAAAAGGAAAACGTGATGCTAATGGTTGACTGTTTAGCGCTGCAGGCGATACAAATTGGAGACGTTGCCAAATTTCACCGGGACTTACGAAAATTCACGAAAAGTTAAAGAGTTTTTCTGTGCTCAAAGTAAAGATGACAAATAACATAAACATCTGCAAAAGTCGTTTTTTCAACTGCAGCAAAATTCAGCCAAGCAAAGTATAATGTTCGATATTATTTTTACTTTAATATTAGATTTTCAATATATTATATCCGTGAGGAAAGTAATATACTATTTATTTACAGTACGCTACTTTTCCCAATATATTATAGCTTCCCATCTAAAACTTTTCCCGTATTCTTTTCTCTCTTCCTTCATCCCTTTAAAAAAGTATAGATGCATTTAAATTGAGTCTTCAAAATAGCAGTAACAAACAATAAGAAAACCTGCTACGATATTCTTTCGTTAATTAAAGCAACGCAGACACTTTTTTCACTTATTCAAGGGAAAAAAAAGAATTAGTTATTCAAACTGTGGACCTTTTTTCACTGAATATACTCACGTAATTTACCTGTGCTTATTTTTTACCTGGATCTTTTTTCACTAGATTTGCAAGAAATATTTCTCGCAAGTGAATTGGTTGCAGTTTTCATTTGACAGAACCGAAAATTCGCGAAGTAATAAAGCCTTCTCAAAGGTGTTAATTCTGATTTTTGCTTCACATGAGACTCTCCATCTATATGTTATCATATTTGTCCTGATTGAAACACATGAAATGTGGGCCATAAATATTGTCAAACGCAAAGTTTATCGTCACTTTTGAAGACAGCATTTGCTTGAGAGCAATAATTCTGTTCGTATTCTCCCAGTAACATTAATACGAATTGAATGTTTTTTTTTTTCTTTTCTTTTCTTTTAAATGCTGACATGAAACATAGAAACATTTTTCTTATTACATTTCTAATTGGATAATAAAATAAGTAACTCAGATTTGGCATTCTCTTTAAAGGTCAGATGATGCAGTACGTCAACTCAGAATTGCTTCAAGTCTGCTGCATCCTTCATAAATAGAAAACGGAACTTCTTTCTAGTTGCCAAATGGGATTTTTTTCATTTGTGCTTGAGCTATAGTATTACTGTTTCCTGTGAAATCAGTAAAACGTAACTCTGAAAACATGGATTTTTGTAGACTTGTAAATAAACCTTAACTTTAATAAATCTTGAAATATTTCATGGCCAGGGACTCTCAACATACGTAATTCTTAAATAATTTCAGTTTTTCCATTTTATTATAAGAATTCTTTATGCTGTGTTAGGAATGGTAATGCCAAAACCAAAATATAGGTTGCTATTCTTTGCCTATAGACATCTTTTCGGTAAAATATTCTTGGTGAAGGTTTCTCTTCTCTAGCTTAGATAGCTCCACTTTACTTTGCTCTTTTCAGTTAAACAAAGAAACAAATCTAAACTCTCATAGTGTAAGAACAATCTTTCATGCAATTCCTTAAATTAAACTTTTGTTCACGTAGAAATTTTCTTTCATAGTAAACAAATAATGGAAATAAAACAAACGTCGCAAACTCAAAGAACAAATAGTTTGCATGCTTTGACAAGATTCCCATTAAATGAGTAGAGGGTTTTACTTCTCAGCAGAATTAAAATATGTTATAAGTTGTTTACGTTAATCTATTAGATCATACTAGATCTAAGCGTCATAACGTCAAAAACCAATTTTCATCTGCATATTTGTGACAAGCTTTTCAAAAACAAGAAAATCTAACTCAAATTATTAGCTTCTTAAAACAAAACAGTTTTACGTGATCATTTATGAAGACAATTGAAGAAACATGAAACAAATCTCTCTCGTTACATCGTATCGTTGGAAACAAGCTATCTCAGTCATAGCTGCATCTGCCTGAATTAGGACAATAACTGAGAAAACTTGTCAGTACCAGCGTAAAGTGATGAGAATGAACGTTGCCAGGCCGGATACTTAGATATACCTTGATTATAACATAGCCTTCAAGAACACCTGAAGAACTTAATAACTTAAATAAAAATGCATTCATCACTGATCCATCTATGTGTTTCACAGTTAGAGCCAAGCAATCAGGATAATTTCCTTTCCTTCTCTCTCAGTTAAATGTTGCCCAGCCAGTGGCAGAGTGGTTACGATGGCTAAGCACTAATAACTCTTATCTGGTTTGAGTTTGATCCCAACCAAGCAAACGGCCAGGATGCTTGATAGGTTTTCCCCCTATGAGCCAATTTCCCTCAGAAGGTCCTCCATGACGGCAACACTCTCCATGGCAGATAGCCGCTGTGGTTTTACCATATTCAAATAACATAACACAGCCTCAGTTTGGTGGTTCCATTTAAAATCATTTCTTATAGTGGGAAAAGGATTTTGCGACAATTTATTACGTACTACTAGTCAGTGAGTATTATTTGATGTTATTTGTAGCAATCCTAGCAATCTGTGAAGAGAATTTGTGAGCATAATCAATCGTTTACGCATTCCAGCATTGCCATGTAGGCCGCTAGTGTAAAGCTCCCTTCGAACTGTTCGGTATGCAACTAAATTTTCCCTGCAGAAACTGCTTTATCTTTGTTTTGCTTTCTAATGCACACTGGAATTATTACACGTTACCGTTAGTTTCAATATCAATTCAGGCTTCAGATTATCTATTTCTGCAGTTTTATGTAATGAGCTAATATTGAATGGGCTAAAATAATCATAACATTTTACAAACATCTAAAGTTACGAAACATGCTGAAAAATTTTAATACTTGAGAAAAATCTCAGACATTTTCCATTAAAATACTTTTCTTATTACTTCCCTATTAATTCTGAATTCACTGCACTCTAATTTTGTATCACATTCCTAGTCTTTTTCTATAAAGCCTCGATCAATAATTCCTGCCGCCCAAGCAGGATAGTGGGTTAGTGACTCTGACTGCCGTACTGAAGGGCCCGGGTTCGAATCCCGGAGAAGCATGGATGCTTGTAAACGTATAGCGTCTTTGCGGCATGGGGGCATTTTAAATACACGGTGAGCCAAAAATCCTCTCGTATGATTTGGTGGTAGGGAAGAAAGGTGGGAGACCTTCGGACCAACCTCTGGGTTGCTCTCCCTCAAAACTGGGAGGGGGAAGGTAGAAGTCCAACTTGTTTGAGGCTCTGGCAACCATTTTTCCATAAAATATGGACTCGACAAGAGCAAAATCAAATGATAAATTCGTTTCGCTTTAGGCTGGACTCTGAATGGATTATCGTAACGAACGAGAAATCCTTATTTTCATTGTCAACACAGTTAATAATAATAGTGATACCTAGAAGGCATATTCGCGTCCTCATGATGACACACTTTCGATTTAAATGTACCTTTCTTTCCTAACTTTTCCTTCCTAGGTGTTTCGATTGTCTAGCATTTGGATCACATGATATGCCTGGGGAGTCTCTCTTTCCAAATAAAGTATAGAATTATCCAAAACCAAGCCTTTATTATTTTAACTATATTACTGCCAAGATTACAGGAATAACCCCACTTTCAAACCGTCACTAGCTTAGCGGCATTCCTCAAATTTTCGGGAAAGTTTTAAACGCGTCTAGCACAAATATATAATTTATTAATTACTTATGCCATATTATACTATCAAAAGTTATATTTAAATTCAAATAATATTAAAAATATAATGTAATTCATTCACTTGTCTTAAATATTGTCTAGTCAGTTGCTATTATTAAGAGCAATAATGACAAAAGTATAATACTATATAGATCTATAAGTACATCTGCTATGAATCCTCAGTTGATACAACTTAATCAAATGCAGACAAAATTTTACTATTCAAAGGATGTTTGACTGAACTACAAAAAAATAAAAAAATTATCATATCAACACCAAATATAATTTTATTCACCAACTCAGTAGCCAAAACTCACATTCTGTTATTTTTAACAAATTGGATTCCAAAGATAAAAACTGTTGCCAAAACCGAGATAATACAATAATATGCAAATAAAACATTTATAATTATTAAAAAATTTCTGATTTAATTTCAGAGTAATTATTTACATTTTATGCCGTTACAGATCTTTAAAATGCGCCGTATTTCTTCAACTCTAAAACGCACGTTTTCCAACTAGAAAACATCCCTAAAAACAACGTCCTGCATGTTAGAATTCCAGAGTTTTTAAAATTACTAATTATTACAAAGTATGTTTCTCAAAACTAGACCTTTTTAAAAATGTTTAACTGATGCGAAAAATGCATAGTATATGGGAACGATTGTATAGAATACGCAAAGAACAATAGGGTGAACACATATTATTAAACACACTTTATCATACATATCACACAACAGTCAGTTATACATTAATTATCAATTATATAACTTCTTTATCAAATACAATACATACCCATCCCTCAATTACGGTTCATTATATTTATCATTTACTCATTCATATCACAGTTTATTCATACTCCTTTATATCAAGTACAAAAATATATAAAAATAATTATATTTAATATTGTCAAATACATACTACTTACGATATATATTATAGTAAAAGGTTTACAACACATCTGTAAAAAGAGCAGTAATATACAGGTAAACAACACATCTGTAATAAAGAGCAGTAATATACAGGTAAACGAAATATCCTATACCTTCATGCTAATATTCTCTGTATCTTTGCAATTTTAGTATATGTACTGCCGAAGCAAGTACAGTATGTATTTGAGAGAAGCTTATGCTTTATGAGTTTTCACCCTATACCTCCATTAAAATGGTTCAAAGCGGTGGCTAATTATCCGAAATGAAACTAAAGGAATACTAATGCGTAATCTGCAAGCAGATATATATTATACAGGAACGAACGCTATAGAAAACATTAAGGACGCTGTGGTGAAATGGCACGCAATATTCAATATATATTACATAATGTTCAGTACACATTACAATACATACTACATACAATCCAATTACAAATTATAGCAATTCCGTCATTTAACTATCAATATTAGTGTTTTAGTTTAATACTGTTTTAATTATGTATACCATTAAAACTAACTGTGGAGACCAATAAGAATTCCAGATCAAAATACCTAAGAAATCAACTATGTCGGATTTCTAACCATGGATCTTTCAGCTGTTAGCTGGACGCGCTAACCACTTGCGTTACAAAAGTACCCACATGAAGGGAAGGGCTAGAATGTGATAACGCCCTTCATATTAATAAAACGTATATATGAAATGAATTTGAGGGTTTTATTTGCTTAGAACGGAAGTCTTTTTAGCTGGTGGTGGCACTGTAATTTAGGGCTGAGTCTGAGATTTGAAAGTATCTTGGAATCAAGAAAATACTGTAACATCTTCACTGAAAATGCTTATCCTAATACGAACATCTAGCAAAAGTTCCTGCATATACTTTTCCTTCATTTTACCTATAGACAACAAGCAGTAGTATACTTGTACAACATTTAAATATGCATCTAAGTACAGATAAACAGAACAGACCGATAAATAGAAAGCATTAAAAGCACAGCGGCAGGATTTATATGCAATAAAGAAAGAAACTCATGAATATTAAATGCACTACAGTTGTATTATCATAGTTATTGCAGTTTGTTATGAAATAATTCACATTTTGCTTCATATGAAAAGGAGTGCATGTTTATGCTGTAACTAGGTAAGTTAATTAAATTTTAGGAAATAACTCCCGCTTCGAATCACGAAAACAATCCACAAAATAAAAATTATCTCTAGCATAAAATCTCAGAATGCTCAAATGTTTAAGAAAAATATCATTTAAATACTCGAATTATGAAAAAATAGCAAATCTATACTCAAAACTTAAAACTATTCGGCGCAATTAATCAAAGAATTTTTTTTCCTTGTATGAGATAGGATTAAGTATGGCAAAAAGTATTATTTAAACAAGATTCAAATTAAATTATTCCCTTTCAAACTGCGTGACATTTTCGCGTGCCCTTACCCCGTTTTGCATATTCTTTGTGATACTCAACCGGATAATAGCTGTTGTTTTTATTTAAAAATATTCATAAAGGAAATGCAGATGTAGCCATAAAAATTTATCTTCTGTTTTATTTGTTTATTTTGACCTTTTGTTGGTGAATGTAGGTAACGAGGATTTTAGAGTGCTCGAAATACAAATTCCCAGAAATAACGCAAGAAATGAATTATTGATGAGTTTATTATTTCAGACGACACGCAAGCAAAGCTTTACATCGATCATTCTCAATACCCGAGATGTGGACCATTATTTGATAAAACTGAACAGCAGTGTGGAATACCTGTTTAACCAATAACCATAGTTTCATTTTATTTGAAAAAAAAAACAGCTTAGATTTGAATTTCTTAATAACATAAGCCAACTGCGAAAAATGTTTTCGGAAGTTTTAGAAATTATTGATGCCACTTTAAGCCCTGAAGTCAAAACATTAAAAATTATATATCACATCTTTTTTTCTACAAACTGTATTTTTATCACATTTATGTTCGCAAAAGATTATGAAAATCTGAAATTATAACATTTTTTTACTAGGCATGCACGAACGCTAGAAACCAAGATTCAGAAATTTCTTCTTTCCATAACTTTACATAAAGTAAAGTTGCAGCGTTGCCTCAAAGATGCTACTGAGTTAAGCAGTTAGATATTGTTCAGCTTTACTCATGATTAGGGAAGAAGTATGTGCTTTCACTCTACACTTTCAGAACTACATTCTGTCATTCTATGTCGATTACAATTTAAAGCATGTTTTTAAATAATTTCGAAATTCTGTAAACACTAGTATTTTAATTCGAGTTAATATCCCAGTGAAAGAGCTGGCTGAATAGGTGTTTGCAGGGTTTTCCATATGTATACCGTAAATACAATTCAGTTTCTCTTAGAAAGGCTTCCATGAACATTTGCTTTACTTTTGTTTCATTTAACCGGTTATGGCAAAGCCTATGAGCTTAAGGGGAGGGATGCCCTTATGGAGGAATTTCTAAGGCCAACAAACTGGTATTTACGCTACATATGTAGAACATATACATGCATACAGCAACGCAGCTACGTGCATTTATTGGGTCCTGTCTATAGAATGTTAATTATTTAAACATGTAGACATTAGTTATTTTGGAAGCAGGAAAGATGAAAAATATGCAACGCCTTCGCCGGGAAGTGAACCACGGACCTCTGGAATACGCGCCTAGCGTACAGACCACCACACCACGAAGGCACGCCAAGGAGGCGGAGAAATACTTTATAAACGCTTCAATAAAATTCAGAAAATAACTGAACTGTGAAGAAATAAGAAACTAAAATTTAAAATTTTGAAAAGCTCAAGCGGGGAACAGTTTTATAAAAGATATTACTCGCAGAAATGGCTTAATAATAATTTGACATTTGATCTAGAAAAGAGCCATTAAACTAAAATTAAAACAGTATTTTTAAACCTAAATATCCCAAGTATGTATCTGTTTTAATTTATGTGATAAAAGTTTGACAACTGTCATTGTGTTTTTTGCTAAAAGTTAATTTTAAGTTGTGTTCTGTCCTATGTTTCTTGGATCTCAAGATACTCTCTCAGATCAGAGCTTTATGTAAACAGGTGTCAGGTGAGAGCAGGTCCGGACACCCGGACGGCTTACATAGACTAATCGGGTATCGTCCGGATCCCGCAACTATCTGAAGCTACACTCAAAAAACAATATAAGGGCAAAGTACATGGCCATACAAGGGCAAAATGTAGATTTTTCTGCATGCGTAATTAAACATTTTCCTTGCTACATCGCATGTTAACACATTGCTACACATACTCGCTACACTATACATTTCCTAATAAGCATTGCGTTGATCATTGCACTGTACTTAAGGCACATTTGCAACTCAATTCTACACTTTATACACTATATATTCTTTGCAACATATTACGCTGAACATTATTCTTGACAATTCAATATAGATTCTGAACAATGTATTTGATTAAATAAGACATAACTTGATTATATAGTACATAACATAGTTATATAAGACAGACTTGAATAAATAACTTGATACAACAGATAAATAAATTAAGAGCTCTTAAATAAAGAGCAAAATTGCACATTACAAACAAATTACACATTTGCACACAGAAATACACGTTGTTTACTTTGTGCTGTACTTATAATACACAAAATACAGATTTAAGGACACAGTAGAGCCCATATTACTTTTGATTGAATAACATGTTAAAAGTTAACTGTGGCATAAATTTTGTTGTATTCTTAAAACATACCAAAAATAACTTTGTAATTAAAAACACACTAATATATATAAAACACTCAATACACTAAAATTTTTATAATACATATTACATTGAACACTGCGCTATATTTAGGACACCTTACAAAAATCATTTCTACACTTAATGCACTGTGTGTATTGGCTACCTATTACACTGAACATTCCTCTTGATTAAATAATATAGGCAGTGGTAGTAACTCTTTGTTATATACAACATAATTCTTAAAACAAAAAGCTTTAAAAATATACAAATATACATAATTAAACTATACATAAACTTTACAAATATACATAGTTAAACTATTTACATTTGGGTAATATTATATCATATTTACATTTGTTTTCCGTGTTCCCAACCTAATGTTATTCTGCGCACTGACTCAAGATGGGCTTCTTGCAGAGGCCATTGGAAACCAGTGCACATTGATGCTCTGAATCTCTGCAAAATTGAAGTCTGTTATTGGATACTGCATAAATCTAGTCCTAGTGCTTCAAGTTTGTTCATAATGCTTTTGAGCTTCTTGAGATAGGCCGGCTGCTTAATGAAGAAGCGTTCATACGCAATGTCAGTATCAGGAAGCCTCATGTGCCATTCTTCCGTGAGAGCGCAAGACGTAACGTAATGATCAGGTGTACCTACTTCATTACAGACACAATGATCAGTTGTTGATATTCCTCTTTGATAGAAATATTGGGGAAATGGTCCGTGGCCTGTGATGAAGCGGGAAAGAAAAGGGGCTGAGATGAGTCGATCTTGGGAAACTCTATGGACAAAGTCATGGTTTCTACGGCCTTGCGATATAGAGTTCCATTCCTCTTGCCATTGTCGCTGCGATTTAATGCGACAGACTCGCTTCAGATAAGATTTGGGAAGCGGGATCTGGACATCTTGCGCACCGATATTCTTTGCAGCTTCCTGTGCGAGAGTGTCTGCATCCTCATTTCCCCTGTGGCCTGCGTGTGCTTTAATCTATAAAATCTGAATGTTGTAGTCATGCACATTTTCTTTGAGCAGACGTTTCTTGAGCAGGCTTTATGTAAACAGAATGGCAAGCAGCGTAATTTAAAAACAAAGTATAACCCTAAACGTATGAGTGTATGAAAGCTTGTTCTGCGAAGCTTGGGACTGGCCTGTGAATGCCTCTCTCAGGGCAGATGAAAACATTACTGAGAAGGTTGGTTAACCTCGGTAGCTTTTATTCTAATCCTAGTATGTGTGGATTTGTGTTAGGATAACGCTACAATCACAGCGTAACCTTAGCATAAAAGAAAGTAACCTGTCACTGTTGTAAGCGTTTGACAAAGCCCTCATTTTAGTTTATCATTAGTTTCGCGCCATCCCAAACTCGTAGCTAATAATTTTTTCTTTAAGTTTGAAATCTGAGTTCTGTCTTTAACTTAATAATCAACTACTATTCGCCAAGCAGTGTATTTAACTTCTGTGAAAGCCGTTAGCTGTTAATGTAAGTAGTTGAGAGATTTTTTATATCAGCGAAGTTATAAAAGAAGATATTAAAGATATTGGAGGTCAACAAAATAATATTATTTTAGACAAAATTAATTTTCCACCTTCTGCTTTCAAATTTAGTTTAATAAAATTTAAAAAATATTGCTTACTTTAAAAATGATTATTGAAAATTCTCTCCTTCCACCAAACCACACGAGAGAACTTTTACCACTCCGCATATTAAGGGTGCCGCAATGCCGCACTGACGCAATATTAAAATCATGATATAATACTTAATTTATAATACATATGAATTAAAACTCAAATTGGTATTGGACACAATTTTGTAATATTTCTTTCTTAAGGGCTGCAATAAAAAAGCATCTGCTGAAAGATCAGTTACTAATTCTAAGTGAATAGCTGTTGTCGTAAAACAATCAATTGGAGCTATACATGCCTTGATTGGCCTACAGCCTCGACCTTTATTTGCTTTAATTTGAAAAGGGTACGTAATCCACTCCACGGCGCAAAAACGCAGGAGCAGGGAAAACGCGAATGGATGGGAAATCGCTCATCAACTGATTAGTGACCCAGATGCTGTAATTCTGCAACCCTTTATACATTTTCTAACTAAATCTCTGATAACAGCTCTAGCACCTATGATCCAACATTATTATTGAATACAAGATTGCATAAGTTGTGGATCTGCATGCAAAATTATTTCATGGTGATGTGTAACAATGAGATAAGTTAAAATGTGCCTTTTTGGCAGCAAAATGGGATGCCTAAAGCCATATGCAAGGTTTGCATGTCGCAAGCGACCGCCCACCCTGAGGATTATCTAAAAATGGATTTAATGATAAAATTTTGCTTGCACAAGATAATGATTGATTTCTGCTTAATGTGTTGATTTCATACTTAAATTCAACATATTGCCTTAATCTAATTAACACAGCGTAGCTTTAGTTAATTCATTAGTTTTTAAAAATCCGTTTACCTTATCTCCTGAATTTCTACAGTTATTTACAAACCTCAGACATAATGCTATAACACATTTAAGTTTGGTGAGAGAAGAATATTTATAAAATAAATGAGCGTATATGAAGTGACTGGTAGCAGTTGTTGACTGTAAAGCACATTTTGCTCGGGCACAGAATCGTTCAGTAGTGGTGCAGATGATGCTGGCTGAAAAGGAAATAAATCATACAACAAATCTGGACCACGTAGCCACAATGAAGTAACCAATGCTGATGATGACACAGCACGAGTTGCAAGATCAGCAGGATTAGTATTTCCACTTATATGATGTCAGTGGACAGGAGAAGACAAAGTCTGGATTTTTGCTACTCTATTGGCGACGAAGGTCTTCTATTGGCTTGCATGAGATCCTATCCAGGCTAGTACAATAGTGGAATCAGTATGAAAATAAGCTTGTGATATAGGAGTATCCAAGTAAGCTTTACAAGTGAAGTCCATCAATTTAGTCAACAGGAATGCTCCACAAAGTTCCAATCGAAGAAATGATATGGTCTTTAGTGGTGCAACCCTTGTCTTGGCTATCACCAACTGAACATTGATTTGTCCAGTATTTTACACAGAACGATGATAAATTGCAGCGGCGTACGCCTTCTCTAAGGCGTTACAAAAACCCGTGCAGTTGAAACTAGTTATCTGATTCAACCAACAGGAACCGTGAAATTTTGATACTTTAAATAAATAACATATCTTCTGTAAGTTCTTTCCATTCACATGCGATTATCTGGAGGAACCTGTTTATCCCACTGCAACCGATGTTTCCAAAATTTTTGCATGATCAATTTATACTGAACTGTGATCGGTGCCAACCATCCAAGAAGCCACTTCTATATTACTTACTAATTTCTCCTGCATACCTGGTTTCCACGGCAACTTTACACAATACCTTCCATCTACTAACCCAACACAATTATTAAATTCATCAAGTATCTCCTGGTCCACTAAAGTCAAACACTCCGCTTCCTTGTTTTCAATACCTAAACGTTCCAGTTCCCAGAAACGCCTGAGTTCAGCTGACACAGTGCTTTGATCACCCGAAACTAAGTTTACAGCAGCCGTTTTATTAATATCACCACAATTTCCTTGCAAGGATCATCCAGATTCTGTGTTTACAGCTAATAAAGACGTATTTAACCTTTAAAAACCTTTTGTCAAAGGTCTTTGCGATTGTTGAAAGTAGTGTTCGTTTGGCTAAGATTTCAGGATATAATGAATTGACTTTGAAGAAAAAAATATCTGAAGCTGAATGCCACAGGATACCTAACGTTTTTACAGTATCACCATTGTATATGTTCAAAGAAACATTTGATAAGCACAAATCTGGATTAATTGAATTCAAGACTTCTTTGAGGTTAGAAGCCCATTTTCTTAGAACAAATCCTGCACGTGACAACATATGATTCAATTGCATTTGTCAGTCTAAGTTTCAGTAATTGAACTGGCTCCGGACATCAAATCATCAACGTAGAAGTCCATAAGGCATCTCTTGGAAACCAAAGGAAAATTATTTGCTTCTTCTATTGCTAACTGCTGTAAACATTTTACTGCAAGGTACGGGCTGATGCAGTACCGTAAGCAATCCTAGTTAATGTTTTTGAACACTAACATCATTTTCATACACTTCAATGACAGAGAGAGAAGTTTCTTGATTTTGTAAACTATTTACTTGCGAAATTAAACGATTTAACTTACCCTTAATGATTCACTTTTGCTTTAAAATAGACTCCATGTTTCAGCTGCTATTCTCACAATCCAGATACAGCCCGTTTTCTTTTCACGAAATATCCTTCTATTTTAGAACATTCAAAATGCCTTGACACGTCCTCCAAAAGTATTGCGCTGGCTATCGACGGACCATGTAAAGTGGATGGAAAGTAGACACAGACGTTCGTTATTTCGTTTACTGGCCGTGAGAAGAACAAGTTGGTACAATAGATATAATTCGGCGCTCTCAGGCGCCCTCTTGCAGAGAACAAAATTAAAATTTACATAAGACGCGAACAAGCCTCAAGCACTAACGGAGAGGAAATTTCGCAATTAACAAGATTGCTTTAAGGCAAAATTTCAGATGTTTCTTAGAAAGCCAAGTTGAGGGGTGAAGTAATAATTTATGTGGTTCCCATATAGTCAAACATTTATGCGGTTCCCTTACAGTCAAATGCTGAATAAGTAAAATGTTGATTATGCCTTAAGTTCAATACAAAATGTTTCAGACAATTACATTCAAAATTTCATGAAGATATTTTGATTTAAAAGGTTCATGGAGTCAGATATAACGTGAATAATGAGTGTTGTTTTACTTAGTATAAGGTCATTGATTATCAAAACGAGCAACGTTTGTTATGCATTTCCCCCCAAATTTGAAAGAAAATTAAACAGTTGTTTCCGTGATATTTGGGGCAATGTAATTGATTTAGTAAAATGAATTTACAATATGTCCGGGACTTTTAAGTGAAAGGATATATTTATCTTTTTATTTAATTAGGCAAGAAAGAAAGTGCTCTATTTTAGCACAATTCTAATCTTGCATGAGAGCTTCACCAAAACGCTTTGCAGAATTTGTAAGTCTAAATTATGTGATACACATCAAACCGTAAAATGTTTTGGAAGACCTAATTAAAAACGCCTTAAACTGATTATTAAAAAGATTTGAATTAAACGTATTTTGAAGGAATAGACGTATGTAAACACGTATTTTGAAACACACAGATGCGAGAGGATCCATAATGATGCTTTTATTTAATGCTCTTTTTCAAATTTCTTAACGTAAGATTTGCGGATTATGTGAAGAACTGAAGCATGTATTAAAGTTTCTGCCTTGCTCTCTGAATCATGGAGATTCAGTGAACAATTCAAGCATCATCAAGAGCATCATTCACTCAGATGTAGGGATATTTCCTATAAAAATGCACGTGGAAATATATGTCTAATAGTAATGATAATGAGGTTACCCTGAACCCTTAAATGTTGCATTAAGTGTAATTAAGAACAGATAAAAAAATAAAAATAAAAGACAGTTTATTATCCTGCCTAAATTTGTTTTAATGATTGAAATTGGGTAGCTAGAATCTCATAGCCACAGTAACTGAATCTTGCGATATACAACTAAGGCAAGTGAGACTCGAATGAGTCATCTACTGCGAAACCCATATCTTAACAATGTGAGGTGAGCTGCATTATCTTAAATATTTTTATGATTACTGCTAATATCTTGTAAGAAAGGGTTCATATTTGTTCCCTTTTAAAATCTTTTCTAGCTCATATCTTTCGGTCTAGCATCTATTTTTATCAACAGGATAATATCTTCTTAACTTTTTGTGTTTCTTGTGCCCATTCTCGACATATATGTTTTGGAAATTCCGTTTATGATACATTGACAAGGGCCATCCAGTAACAAATGGCTTTTGTAATCCCTTCTTTCTCAATCTCCTCAATCACTTCTTTTTTATGTTTAATTTTTAGACGCAAACAAAGGGTTTGGTTTGGACTTCGGCGTAAGGCTTGGTTGTGTTGTGTGTATTGCCATCTCCCCCTTTGCGGATGAAATATTTTTCTATCTGCAATGCATCCGCAGCAGAATTCTCGGTGGAAGATGATTAAATGGTCGATGATTTCTGTCATTCGCGACGAATGTTTAACAAGCAAGTGTCAGGCCATTAAAAAGCAAAGTCAAAGCTATAACAGTCCGTGGTTCATTGATTGTGATGCATACACTCACTGTCTACTTATTATTACGCGATAAAAAGTAATCATGTATGTTTAAAACAGGCAAAGTTTCTAGTGGTATTACGAATTTTATTTCGGACCACAAAACATGAAAAATGTGCAGTGACCTCGCCAGGATTCGGACTTGCTAATAGGAAGTTCTTTCCATTACACCACGTAGGTATGTGGTAAGGAAGGTGAACATCCTTACATCCCCTCCAAGATTAAAAAGTGATGAACGAAGAGGAGACACTCTGTAGAGACATTAGGTATTTTTTTTTTTTTTTTGGAGCAGGAGAAGTGAAAAATTAGCAACTCCTTCGCCGGGAATCGAACCGCGGTCCTTTAGAATACACGCACAGCGTGAAGACCACCACACCACGAAGGCATGCCAAAAAGGCGGGATAAATGCCTTATATACGCCCCCTTTTCAGACGACGACTATGGTTTTTAAGGAACCCAGTCGTCAAATCCTGGTTGATGTGAATCATCATCCAACACCCTTTTAGTTCGGGCATCACTGTAGAGACATTGGGTATTTTTTGGAAGCAGGAGAAGTGAAAAATTAGCAACTCCTTCTCCGAGAATCGAGCCGCGGACCTCTGGAATACGCGCCCAGTGTGCAGACCACCACAGTACGAAAGCATGTCAAGTAGGTGGAAGAAATACCTTATAACCCTATCGCCAAATCCTGTTGAAGAATTATTTTCCATCCCCTTTTAGTTCTGTCGCTAAATGTAGAGTTTTTCAGAATTTTTTCGAGTTTGAAAAGGTGAGAAATGTGCAATGTCTTCACCAGTATTTGGACTTGCACATTTTGACTGTTAATCGGAAGTGATTTCTAGTTGCACCACGAAAGGAAAACCTTGGAAGAAACAAGGAGAAAAACCTTGAATTCTTCTTCACATAAAAGGTCACTGAGAACGCAGGAAACCAATCGCTGAGCCTGGTGTTGACGAATTATTGTCTACCACCTTGTAATTCGGATGCTACTTGCAGAGACATTAGGTTTATGTAGAAATAAGAGGATATGATAAATCAGCATTGTCCTCACCAGGATTCGAATTTTAGAACTTCCATCTGCTACACGGACGCTAGACGGACGTGATTTCCAGTTACTCCACGAAGGTGCGCGGTAAAACGGGAGAAAAACCCTACAAGTTCAACCTTAGAAAG
This sequence comes from Stegodyphus dumicola, assembly GCF_044657685.1. NCBI lineage: Eukaryota > Metazoa > Arthropoda > Arachnida > Araneae > Eresidae > Stegodyphus > Stegodyphus dumicola. The sequence goes on from NC_140780.1 coordinate 115,872,009, forward strand.
TATTGATTTTAATTAATCCAACAGAAGTAAGCTATCCGTCCTTAATACATTTAATTAAATTCAGTGATAATGTGAGTTTGAATTTCACCTAAATCAGAAGCTTAAGTCGCCGTATTACTCTTCAGTTTATTAATATGCGAAATGACAACAAATAAGAATATTTATTACATCTGATTTTTGTATATTGATGAATGCAGTTTCGATTTTGTAAGATATCGCTCGCAATAACGATGATTTTCATAATGCACTTTAGAAAGCAAATTGTCACTAAATATGTATTATTAAATAAGTAATAATTAATAAATATTTCAGAAGATTTAGGTCGAGAAAATCAAATCTGTATCTCATTCCTATTGTCTTAACCTACTTTGCAACATTTAAGTCTAAGTTAAAACTGTAATCGTTTTAGATTATACATATCATGCGAAATGAAGTTGTTTCAATATGAATTCGAATGACGAAATTCAATAGTCCAAAATAAAGAACATCGACATTTCTCAGCAGATTCAAAGTTTAAGGTGACCAGTACCTAACTCAGTCCGTAAATTAAAGTATCAAATCAACGTTAAAATATAAGTCGTCTAACGAATAGGTCCCATGAGAAAAGAAATTGCAAAAAATTTTATGCCTTGTAAAACACATGGCCTGATCAACACTAATCATCATTTGTCAACAGGTAAAACTAATAAAGCAGGGGGATCTAAATGAAAACCTCTGTTTGCAGGGCTCGAATAAATTCCGCTTTGCCAATAGGTCTCAGGAGAAAAATAAAGAGGGAAACTAGATCATAGAGAAAGAAAAGTAGCCATGAACTACCACAATTATACTTTCCAGGAGCGCCAAAGGGAAACAGCTTAACGTGATAATAGTATTAAAGTGAAATGAGTATTGAAAAAGTTAAAAACCCTCAGAAAATCGTACAATCTGGTAGTTAAACGAAGCGGAATCTGCCTATCGCAAGTTTTAATTACGGGAAGTTTCCCGCTGGGTATGATAATCGATCCTAAGCAGCAAGTCCTCCTTGCAAGCGGCATCCGTTTTTAGAATCAATGACGTTTTGCTTTTCTTTCGTTTCTCCATAAAAGAACTTTGTTAGAATATGGTATCGTGTCATTCTTATTGATTAAAGGTAAAGTAATTGCTCATGGAAGCGTACATAGTGACTTGCAAACGTCAACAGAAAATATAAAGAAAACAGTTTACTTTGATCATTCCTCTCCTGACTTTCAACTGCTTGATACCAGCTCAAAACCTGTGTCGTGAGTTTTTAAATTCAGCTTCTGAGGAAATGTCTTTCAAGCGCCACTCGAAATTTAGTACTTCTTAATTTAGCATTAAAATATATCTCCAAAAATATTAAAATATTAGTTTTCAATATATATGTACTATTATTATTAATTTCAGTCAAAAAATGGGAAATCTTTACCACGAAAATTTATTCATGCAACATCTTTGTAATCGAATTATGAGATAAAAGCATTTTTTCGGAATCTGAACTTGAAAAATTTTCTCAAGTTAATCTTTCCCTTTTTCAAACTAAATTTAGACTGACATTAGTCTCACAGTGACAAGAGCCTCTCGTATTTAAGAGGCAATCATGAGCAGCTACACAATAAATGTTATCCTTGAGGAAAAGGTGTTCATGCTAGTGTTTCTCAAAATAAATGGATTTTTTTAATAAAAACGATTGTCAATAAGAGGCTAAAATTGTCTTAGTATCAAATTCTACATTGGTGTGCTCTTCTTCCAGTTATTAATACTTCTTTCCCGGTTGACAGCAATAGCACCTACTTCTAAGCAGTTATTTATTCTTCAAGTATGTACACAGAGTTTGACTGGACGTGACTTGGCTTCTGTGTAAATTTTGAAGCGTGTACCTGGCAACTTGAAAATCGCAGTTGTAAAGAAGCAACAGTCTTCCCTATAATCTTGTCATACATATGTAGGTAAATGGGTCTTCATAATTTATGCGTAAATGTAGTTGGAGTTTCATTATATAGTTAAAATCCAAGATACAATTTAACAATCTGTCGTTAGATTTCTAAACCCAAAACACACTATGAAAAACATGAAGATGCACAGCTTTTATTTAACAAAATTTAACACGATACGTCATTTTACAGTCTCTGCCACCGTTCGTTTAGTGAGATGACATCATTTTTAAATTGCATATGGAATGTGAACATAAAATAGCATTCAACAAACGCTTCAGTAAATTTTTGCAAAGTATTATTATTGGCCAACAGTATCACTTTTTACTAAAATATTTTAGAACTATGTCTATCATAGGGTACACTACTGACATTGCTGTCCTTTTCACGGTCAGCCGGAATTACTTTGTGCAAAATTTTGAAAAAATCAATGAGTGTTCAAATTCGGTTTCGTTTAAAAATGTTCAAAGTGTTCAGTTTTGTGGTTTACTCAAACGAAACTTTTAAAATATTGAAATGATTGCTTAGCATACTGAAGGATACGCTCATATACCAAAATAATATTTTATTCTTTTTAAAACATATCATTAATTATTAATATTTAGTTCAAATCCTCCTCATATTGCGCACCTATAAAAGACTGTACTCTAAGTAGAAATGTTCTCACTTAGCAAGTCACGCTAGCTATTAAATATAAAGATGCAGAATTTTATTTTAAAATACCTCGAAATAGATAATTTAAGTCTTAGAAATGCGTGTATTTAATTATGGCAAAGCACACTAGGGCTATCTGCCTAAGGGTAGGGATGCCTTCGTGGAGGACTTTCTAAGGGAAACTGGCTCTTATACACGTTACACATGGGGAAAACCACGAAAACACCCATGCAGCCAGCCCGTCCGCGGGATTCGAGCCTCGGACCGAATTACCAGTGTTCAGCGACTTTACCGCTCGGCCGCTGGTGGGCCAAGTCTTAGAAATGAAAATAGATAACAGAAGGTCGTTTTATTGATATGAAATGCGAAACTTCGCCATATACAATCTTACAACAATCAATAACAAACAGAAAACAAGCATTTGGTTGATCTTTACAATATGGTAACTGGTAGTTTGGCGACATTTTGGAGGCGATAAAGATTACTACCTGGCACTTTGGTAATAATGTGAGCAGTACTCAGTTCCGATTACGCATTATTTTGTGTGAGGGAAATGAGAGATCATGGGATATGTCATGTGATATTAATGGACGAATTACGGTTCTTTAATCGGAAAAGGGGGGAAATCGGGAAAAAATCTGGAAATTTTGTATTTGGCTTTATTCTGTGTTGTGTGAAACAGTGTTCGTGAATTTTTGGATCCCATGGCCGTAACTAAAGTGAATTCGAAATGGGTATTAATGTATGTATCAATTTAATGTATGTGCTCATTTATATTTTAAGTAGTGTTTTTGAATTTAATTATATTTTAATTAAATGATAGTTATTTTGTGAATTTTATGTTTGTAGGAATTTGGTATACGTTTAAGTTGAAGTAAACGTGCATGGAAATAATTTAAATATTTGATACTAAGTATTTGTAATGCTTGCGGTATGAATTCGTTGGTGACGTGTATAATGTAGGTAAAAGTTTTTGGATATTTTATTTATTTTATATGTGGAAATGTTCATATTTGGAAAGGGTAAATACTTTTTCGCGATCAGATAATTTCATATATGTTCTTTTTACCGGGTTTAGAGATTGAGAAAATTGTCATGTATTTTCGTGAAATTTTTCTAATTTATGAGAAAAAAAGCAGTGTACATGGATATAGTGAAGAGTGTGCGCAATGCCATTTTTGTGCAATTCTGGGATGTTTTTTTAAGTAAAAATAAGTCGGCGTGTACATGGTTTATGTGTATGTGTTATTTTGAAAAACGCGTAAGGAGTATGGTATTGTGCACTTTTTCCCAATTTTGCAGTGAATATTTGTCATGATTAAGCAGTTTTGTTAGATAAAATTTCTAGCATAAGTGTAATTCGGCTAGTAGATTGTTGGAAGAAGTGTTCAGTAGATAAAAAGAAAAGAAACATGTCTTTACTTCGTGAAGACAAAATGGCGGCGGGAAAAAAAAATAGAGGGTTGCTGTAGGAGAGTTGGTCGCCAAATTTTCGCCAAAAAAACGCCAAGTTACCATAATGTAAAGATCAACCGAAGCATTTTATCATTAAAATAATAGAATATCTCGTAAGTAAATTTTAAGGTCTCATTTGTATGAAATGGTTTCTTGCTGTGCTCTATTCTCAATATCAAAAGCATGAATAAAATGAATAAAACAATTATTAGAAAACTTAATCAGCGTATCGAAAAAAAATTGCTGATCTACATCTTTAATACACTCGATAAAAGTGAGAAACTTCATTTGAGTATCAAAATCGTAAAAAACAACCTTATATTTAGCGTAGGTATAATGAAACACTCAATCGATAACTTATAACCACGTGCAGTGCTGATAAGCACCACGTGTTTCTGTGATTCCTATTTTCTTCTTTCTATGTATTTCTTTCTCCTGATGAGGAGGGACCTTTAGCTGCCCTCGAAATCGATTGAGTGTTTCATTATACCTACGCTAAATATAAGGTTGTTTTTTACGATTTTGATTGTCACATTAGCGTGTTTCTCTTCTAGTCTTCATTTGAGTAGTTTCGAAAAATCTTACCTTTTCCTTATCTGTTTTAGTCTCATTGTTAAAATTTCACATAACGCTGTGTAATAGAAGGATAACTTAAGTTTGGTTGATTTCACATGAAGTGTATGATTCAAATGCATGAATATAGCAGGACTGGGAAATAATACCTCCCCTTCGAATTGTGTTCTTCGTTACATTTTCGTCCTTAGCGTTTTTAACAATATGCTATCAACAATTCCGCGAAATTCAACAAGCAGAAGAACTATTTATCTTTTTCAAATTGATTTTATATTCAATAAATATTCTCTTCTTGTTTCCAGCAACTTCCGGAATCTGTTTGGAACTGCGGTAGGATCTGGGAACTGCATAGCAAATATTGAATATATTTTCAAATTCCAAACAATACTTTCATATAAAAATACAATGCATAAGTAGCCTATTACTTCATTTTCATGTTCAAAATATGTGAACGATATATATATATATATATATATATATAGCTTTTCCATGCATGTAACTTGAATACGTGACTAATTATCTGAAGTAGAGGATATTTTATCTCATAGTTTCAAGGGAAGTTGCTCAACTTCAAATTGGCTTAACCATATTACCAAAAACAATCCATGTCAAAAGGATGGTGTGGCTGAAATCAACTAATAAATCCTTGCTGAGAATATTAATTAGGTCTCACGGCAGTTTGAAATTCGATAATAACAATTATATTTTATTAAATATTGCAATATTTTTATATTAATAAATGCATAAATAACATACAGGTATTAAATATAACATATCTTATATTTGGATGTGGCTTTATATTTTAACAAAATAAAATATTTCTGTCTTACAAACTTTTGGAATATATCACTTGAATAAAAAAATGAAAGAAAAGAAAATTGTGGGGAGACATGCTTTGAAACATGACGAAAAGGAAAAATTGGAGAAAATATAATGCTGAGAAACACTATGTGCATCAGCGGAAAATCATATGAAATCTTCCGAAAATTACGCTTTAAATCACGTGACTGGAAACTGCTCGAATTGTGCCATATATCTATAGCTCGATATTTAAATTGCTAGATTTATGCTAATGGATCTAATCTTAAAAGTTTTCCAGCATAGAAGGAAATACTATTTTTAAAATAAAATTTTACATATATATGTTTTTTAAAGTTTAATATAGTAGTAAAATTTGATAAAACTAGAATCTCTTTGTGTCATAGGATTAGATCTTATGTGTGGGAAAACTTTAAAAAAAAAAACAACAATTTAATATTTGAAAAAAATGTGTGACACCATATTAGCTTTATTTCGGAACTTTAAAAACCAGTCATCTTAGAGAAAAAAAAAGATAGACGTCTATTTACTCAAGGCCTTTTATCCAGATTCTACTCTGACTTCAAATTATTAGTGTTTCAAATTATAAGTCTCTTTATATTCATATTAACTTAAAAACTAATAATGTAATACTATTATTATTTTTGAAACTGACCATGAAAAATTATGTGCAATGTTATGCGAGCATTTATTAATAATATAAGAAACTAGATCAAGTATATAAATTTATTAGAACATAAAAATCTTATTACCAGAGTTCGTAGAGTTTAACAGAAGCAAAGAGAAAGCAATATAATAAATGTTAGCTATAAATAATAAGGGAAATCTCCTGTCAGAACCAATCAAAAGAAATAGTGTTTCGAGGTAAGAGTCAACATCACATTGCAAACATAGTTTGCAATGAATTGCAGACAGGCGCTGTCTTCGAGAGTCATATGTCATTCTCGTTTGTTTGGGACCAGATTGTGTTTTTATTTTGCTTGTTTGACTAGAAAAGACTTCACATCTGAAGAGGTATTGGCAAACGTTTAATGAAACTGAGTGACCATTTTCTTAACAGAAGTGCTTTGAGAAAGAGTACCAAAGCTAAACGAAAATATTCTTATGTTAAATTCAAATTGGCCTAAATTAGTATAACATACACTACGTCGAACTTTCCATTATTATACAATTATTTGAACTTTTTAATTGGAAAATAAACCTAATTTGCAAAGATTGTGTAAATTTCTATTATAATACAATTATTTTAACCTTTTAATTGGAAAGTAAACCTGTCAGATGTTAAGACTAATCCCTCGTATTCTAGTATAACTGACAGCAAATCTAGCCAGTTATTTCAACATCTCACGTTCGATACGGACTAAATACGCTGTTTATTTTCAACTACGTCCTCTCTCCGAAACACCTGTCTTAAATTAATTTTTGCTGTCGTAAGAAATATTTCTGGTGTTGGTGCATTGAAAGACAAGTACGAAAAACAACCGCTTTAACTTTTATATGAACTCTTTCAGAGCACTAAAAATTTGCCTGAAGAGAAACAATTATGAAATTTTGCGCTCTTTCTACAAAATACCCAAATCTGATTGATTCCCTCCATAGTGCTCTTTGAAACTGGTGGCTCAGCTGGATTTCTTGAAAAACTTCTTGCCAACTGACTCGCCACTCAAATATTTGCTTATATTTCTTTCAAATATATGGCTTCTAAAAGGGTTTAATGCTTCACTCAGCAATGCTGATCCATATTTTATGTTATTTCGCCAATCCGTGCACGGTTAAAGTTTTTAAATTCTCATATTCGCAACCTAGCTTTTATTTCTATGTGGCGAACTGTTGTTGGTGGCATTGATATTTACATGTTTAATAGAACTGTTTGACAGACAGAAAACTAATAATATGCTAAGCGAAAGGTTTCCTTGAACCAAAATACCCATTTAAAACTACGCTAAGTAGAATATTGATAGAAACAAAACTCAGCGATAACTAATAAATGTAGATCATTTAATTGCACTTATAAACTAAAGCTATTACATAGTAATTCAAAACGAAAATTACAAAAACTTAATTTTTTTAAGTTTGTGCTTTTTATCTCTGGATTGTGCTGTTTGTCGCTCGAAGACCATTGTTATCCCACCAAAACAAAATGATTGCATATTTTACACAATTCGCATTAAGAAATTCTCTCCCAAACAATGTCAAGAATCATTCCAAAGAAAGTTATTGAAGCAGGATCAGATCAAACTGTTAAGACAGACTGAATGTGAACCAAACTAGATTATCTATATTCTCTGCACCACTACTGCAAATCTAAAGAAATCTTTTGTCAGGCAAAACATGTTGTTAGGCTTACCATCCAAACAGAACGTGCATTTTATAAAACCTTACTACCAATACTCATAATAATTTTCTAGAAGTTGTTTGAAGAGCTTAACAAACAGTTGTTTCAGCAATAAACGGCATAAGAGATTAAGATGGTAATAATACAAGTATTAACTAACCTAAGAAAGTCTAAATGAAATTTTATGCATTGTACTTTCAACAAAAGAATGTTCAATTTTTATTAACACCTGAAATTGGGTGTTATTCCTTTCTTTATGCAAATTTCGTATCATGGAAAAGAGGAGTTTTATTAACTTCCTCTTTTCCATGATCTGAAATTTCGATGATCCGAAAAGTTTTATTAACCTCACTTGAGGGATGTGTTTGCCTCAAGCCTCTTACTCAAGCGATCATTGAAAAATAGCAGAGCTGCGTCGTGAATAATTAAGGCACTTATTTGGTATATAAGCACCAAGTTTCTATGATGTATTATTGTGATGGAATAATATGTTAATAATATATTTTTCTCTACAGCTTAACATAGCTATGTTCAGCAGTTCGTGTTAATTATTTGATTATGTGCTCTTCAACTTGAATTTCCGATAATTAATCCTTAAACTAGTACACGTATCGAAACTTGTTCGCTTAAAATTGCCTCAGACATTAAATTGAAATCTGAACTCAAAGATCAGGAACACAAAGATCAGATTTTATTTTTAAATATTTTTCTTTTGTAGCTTAATATAACATACATCATTTCCGTAAAATGAATAATAAAGTTACTTGCAAAGATAAAAATGATTGGTTAGAATTTCTGTACGTCAGATGAAGTGCAGTTTTGCATCTGATGACAGATAACACGATTTTTGTCTTTTGAAAATTAGAAAAAACAGTTCAGGATTTTTAGGTTCAAAATTTCTTAACCATTAAAATTTTTTAACCATCTGTATATTGTTTTTATAAACGCTTCTATTAATCTGTTAAATAAGCTAGACTTTCAACAAAGAAATAGTCATCCATTCAATATCGTAATAAAATTTAACAAAAAAATATACTTATTACACAGTATTTCAAAAGTGTTCTTCAAATGTGAATAGTATTATGCATGTAGGCCTATTCATCTTAATCTTCTACATTTTTTCAACTGCAGAAATAGCGTTATTAATTCTAGATCTGAGCATGAAACACTGGCACCAAGTTGTATTACAAATGCATGCAATAAGAAATGTTTTAGATGTCAGTAATAATTATTTGTTGAAGTAACTTTAACTATGGTTACAGAAACATGTAGCGGAGGATATAAGTGTAAGTGTCCGATGGCAGCAAACTGAAAACTATTGATTAAACTTAGGGCAAAATTGTGGGTTTCTCTTTCCTCTTCTAAGTAATAATTAAGTGTAATTAATTTCAACCATTTACCGAGCTTCGGACAGGTTCCAAAATATATTCTTCTAGAAAATATTCTATTTTAAGATTTTAAAATACAGCACTTCATCGATATCAGCTGTAGAATCCTTCCAGGCTGGACAGAAATCTAGAGAATCTCGATAACTTTCTAGACTTCATCTTTTATTAGTTTCCTTTATTCATTTTTAAACTAACTTTTTAATCTTCCTAAAGTTATGTTTTACCAGACCATTGAAGTAAAGAGATAAAAGGTTTAACTAGATTTTAACTGTTTTAATTTTTATCATACAAGAACTGAAGTTTTATTCAAGACATTTAAGACATTTGGTTTTTTACAACGTTTCCTTTAAAATTAGTCGAAGTTAAGACTCTATCTAAGATTCTTATCATCTTCATAGAAAAGCAAATTAAATGTCGAGGAAATCTGACACAGCTTCAGAAAGTAAGTATATCATGCGTCTTTTTCTGGAAATGCATCACTTAATTAGGAAAGCTAAAAAAATAAGCAATAATAAAGGAAGTAAAGCATAAAATTCCATCTTTGAACAAATTTTTAAAAAAATGTGTTAAAGAAACTTTTGTAAGACATAGAAATTAAAATTCAACCAGAAAATTTAATTCACTAGCTAAACTAATCTTTTTGTTAATTAGTAAAATGGTTAAGGGATCAAGAATTACGAGATATATAAAGTCTATTACTAAGGCATATTAGATTTTGGACGATATATTTGCCGCACTGAAAACGACCTGTGTTACCTAAAGTATTTTCCATGAAACTAAGATAGTTTACGTTCTAATCCTTCCTAAGTCGACATTATTCTTTTCATTTTTTTAACTTGTCCTACTTACGATTAGAAGGCAGGACTATTTTATTAAACTATAAACAATGTACTATTCACGATTTAATAATTACTATTATGGGTCATAGTGTTCAAAACTACTGCGGTAACTACTACTAACAAATGCTGTCCCATTATTTTTATTATTAATTTTAAATGCGTCTTCAAAAAATAGATATAAACAGTTGTATGTAAAAATCTAAAAATATACCGCAACGCATAAACTTCCATACCATTTCACATTCCTTACTATGACATACTGCACTATATATATATATATATATATATGTGTGTGTGTGTATATATATGTAATATTAAAAGCACAAGGAAATAACGGAACACTGTAGATGCTTGATTAGATCCATACTGAAGAAGAATTTGATTGCGTAGTATGCTACTAATGCTAACTTGGTAATATCTAAAGAACTTGGCAGTCGAAGCAGTTTTAATTCCATTTTTATTTCCAATTGGTATTTGTGGCCACAATCACTTGGCACTCTAGTCGTGCCTTTCCACAGAAGATTTACATTTTTGATATTTTTGAGATAGAAAGCAAGCCAGCGAAATTACATCTTAGCACAGCACAGAGCAAAAGCTGAAGTGCTTAGTTATGAAAGATGGAAGCACGCGAAGAGAAAAGTTTTGGTTTACAATTCGGTGATTGGTTGTTAAGAGGCATCTGGTTACATAAGATCGCATGATTAATTTGAATGACGCAATGCAGATAAGTTATTACGATTTTAGAATAGAGAGGAAGAATTAATGTTTATAGTTATATTATAATTCTGATTCATACATTTTTATCTTACATATTTCCCCCCTTCAAAAAGAAAAAGGCGTAGGGACAGAGAAGCCTTTTTAAAGAGAAATAGTTAAAGCACTAGCAAATAAAAAAGAAAAACATAAATCATAAAATTTTGATTCTATAAAAGTATAATTTATAAATATAAATTTTTTTAAAATAAATTTTTAATTTTTAGAGTCCTATTGAATTTTTCAGCATTTCAGTCCAAAAGTCTTTTTGTTTGAGAGTTCACATAATCATAATTCTTCAGGGAAGGTTCTTGTTATTACAGAATCTCACAAAATAAACTTTTACACAATCATTGCTTATAATAAAATGTAATGCACATAAATATTTATGATATTAATTTTTATATTGATAAATTATATTTTAATACTAGATAATAATAGGAGTAAGCTTCAGAAATTATGGTTTCACCGTTATCATTTTTCATTTACAATTCCTGATTTTACCAGTACTGGAAGCCTCGCAATACTTCTAAACAAACATATCCATCAATAGGGCTGTCCTCTTGAGCTAACCAGCGTGTTCTCTGCACTGGTGGCCCAGGGTGCCTAGGCAGTTACTTGAAAAGGCCTCCGTTCCTTGCATTATGGTAACTGGCCTTTGAGAACTGCACTAATACATTCCATAATAAAAAAATATAATAATAATAATATAAAAAATTTACATGCATTCATAAAATGAGAGCCTCCAACATTATCTTGCATGAAGAGGGTAAAAGGAAAAACTGGTACAGAGGTAATTATAGGCCTCTGTTGAAGGAACCAGTACACCCTCATCATACTATACTTAACACACAATAACCCACAAATTTTAACATGCATTTACCATAACTTCATATTACATATCTGTAATAATTTCACTTATTTTTTACACTTACTTCATTTTTAGAATAATTATAAAATTCGTATTCAAAATTCTCAACAAAATTTCAAAAACATAAAAACTTATCTTAATATCCTTCCCTATGAATAATTTAAATAGCTTAAAATTAATTACTTAATTTGCTCACACATAATTATGAAAAATTAATGAACAAGAATTTCAGATTTTCTCAAAACAAATTGCAGAAATTTTAACCAAAGTTGAAATGAAAACTATAGAATTCGCAGCATATTAAATGATTTAGTTTTTGAGTTAGAGTCACACGAACGTAACAACTTTTGAGCTGTTGAAAAAGCAGAAGCGCAAATAATTTTCTGTCGCACATACTTGCAAACACTTAACTCGGATCGACCTTGAACCCGCTGTAATGCTTAATTCCTAAACGATAATTCACTGATGATTTCTTTTTCACTAGGCATTCGAACTTCTCAATTTATCGAGAGATTACTTTCAATCTGTAACCACTACGCGTGATTATTTTTTTTGAAGCACTTGCAAAACACCACAGCAGAAGAATGATGTTATTTTTTTTAAACACTGAAAAAAACAAACTTGATGATTCACTTCTTTCACATTATCTTGGAGTTATCACAAAACGATGATTTGAAGAGCTGAATTAAATTTTCCATTGAGGTTTCAGGCTGCAGGAAACTATCCTGCCGACTTAATTGTCATAATAGCAGCAAGGAAAAAGTCGGAACACTGTAGATGCGTGATTAGACCCATATTGAAGAAGATTTTGATTGCGTAGTATGCTACTAATGCTAACTTGGTAATATCTAAAGAACTTGGCAGTCGAAGCAGTTTTAATTCCATTTTTATTTCCAATTGGTATTTGTGGCCACAATCACTTGGCACTCTAGTCGTGCCTTTCCACAGAAGATTTACATTTTTGATATTTTTGAGATAGAAAGCAAGCCAGCGAAATTACATCTTAGCACAGCACAGAGCAAAAGCTGAAGTGCTTAGTTATGAAAGATGGAAGCACGCGAAGAGAAAAGTTTTGGTTTACAATTCGGTGATTGGTTGTTAAGAGGCATCTGGTTACATAAGATCGCATGATTAATTTGAATGACGCAATGCAGATAAGTTATTACGATTTTAGAATAGAGAGGAAGAATTAATGTTTATAGTTATATTATAATTCTGATTCATACATTTTAATCTTACATATATATAAAAATATAAATAGCCATTTGAAAGGCGTGAGATTGTAAACACATTAGGATTTTTTTTTTTTTTTTGGAAGCAGGCAAGATGAAAAATTAGCAACCGCCTTCGCCGGAAATCTAACCACGGACCTCTGGAATATCGGCCCAGCGTTCATAACCACTACACCACAAAGGCATGCTAAGAAGGTGGGAGAAATACCTTATAAGATTAGCTATATAGCTTTTCTTTTAAGAAATAAATTCTCTAGCAGGTGGTAGCTTCAAAAAAAAAAAAAAAAAAAAAAGACATCTGTCTGCATATATCATTTACTATTATAATAATTAAAATTACTTTTGCTTTTTTCTGCACTATTACATTTTTATTCCTATTGCTATTACCAAAATTCGATAATTTTTTGTCATTTTACAAATTTGGAGAAGGTTCTAATGAACCAAAGCAAAGTTTTCTTTCACTTCAAGGGCTTAGCAAATTACATCTAATTAATTTCAAATTAAGGACTGTGTGTCTTGAATGGTTCACCCCCATTCATATTAATGCTGATTTTGTTTAACATTTACTTAATAAAAATATACACGACACAAGAACAGAAAGAAGAAAAATTTGTTCCTTGCTAGAAAACAAACTGATATTATATGCAAATTACTACTTCTAAATTCGCTAAATTAATGTGCCATTTTAAAGAAAAAAATTATGATAATAATTTCTTTTTATTTGTTTTGTAGCAACAGCTGTCTCTATAACTGCTGAGTTAATTTTAATAATGATATTTTTACGTATCATAATTAAATATTTTATTTGCGAAGCGGAAACAAATCTTGAAACAATGTGAGTTTACTTCTGTTTGACAGTTTTCTTACTACACATTTTACGTTCGTGCTGCCTGTATACGAGCTTCTGATTCGGTATTTAATTTGTGTTATACTACGTTTTACAGTCGTGTCTTGAACATTATTTGAAAATCTGTAATAGGTCTGCCAGGTTTTCTGCGCTATTACAATACATACATTAATATAACGTAGTTTTCATAAGGTTATTCGAATATGAAATTTGAGTTCACACCGTAAGTTTCTTACCATCCATTAAATTAAAACTTTGCCTTCCCCTTTAAGCAATAAAGTTTTCTTATACGATATATTTGCCTCTATAGAATTAACTATTATAAAACTGTTTATGAGGTGTAATTAAAAAATAGCTGCAGCATTTGTATGATCTAATATTAATCTTATCCGCAACTAAAGCACACAGGCTAGAGATTAAATTTTACAAATAAGTGTTGGTGAAGCAGTGCTAAAATGTTAGTCTGGAACAGTTCAGACATGCATTTAATTTGAAGAGTAGAATTTATACTGCATTAGACGCGGCATTAAGCCCCAAGGCAAAACAGAAGGCTTTTGCGCCAGCTTCATTTAAGAGAATAAATGACCGAATAATTTAAACAGCAAGGAGTTCGAGCATAAGCACAAACATTAAATAGTCGCACCATACGAGACAAGGATTTAATAGACATTAAATTAGTTTTTAAATATTTTTACTGTCATTATCAAAAATTTTCCGTCTAATTTACTTCTATTGTCTAAATTTAAGTAACAGCAAACATAAATAACAATTCGATATTTTACGTCGGGGAGGGACCTCAAATTAAAAGGGAAATTAAAAAACTTCTGCTTGATTTAGATTTCTTAAAACAATAACTTGTAGATTTTCTGTTTCTTTATATAAATAGTTATTACTTTTAATAAAGAAATCGGCTTTATAATTTTTGTGTTCATGCTGGATATCCTATTTATTTTATTATTAACAGGAACTCTATTCCTTTAAAATTTTTCAAACTATCTTTCTATTAGGTACACAGCTAGTTTTCACCTGATTAATACGCGAGTAGCATATAAAGAGTATAGAATAGATTAATTTAGGAGAGACGGCACATCGGCATCGAAAACGCAATGGCAGAGTGATTGCCTTTTAGGAGAGCTTTCCTGAATTGAGTCTTCATGAAGCTTTCTCAATCGAGTCTTCATGATTTCCAGCAGTAGTCGAGTGCTTAAGGAATAGCTTATAAGATTAGTTTATAGGTAGTTTGACCCGGCTTTCAGTACTGGTGAACGGGTTAGCTACATGGGTATTCTATGTAATCTGTCCCATGTGTAAAATCAGTACCTGACAGTTTTCCTTACGAAGTCCTCCACGAAGGCCTCTCCGGCAGATAACTCTCATATGCCTTGCCATCTTCGGATAACATAACACTCTTGAAATTCATACATTTACATTCGAACAACTGTCTTAATTTTCATATACCTGCAGATTTTTAACTCTTAACTATGTTCTCGACAAAATTTCTTTAGAAATCAGGATGAGTACTGCAGTGTTTTCCTCTCTTTGCTGCATAATATTTAAGGAAACATTGTCTAAATGGAGTTTTTTCATAACCATTCTTATGATTGGCACTATAACTAATCCAAACATAAGAAGAATTTAATTAATTAGTTATATTTCTTAGTATCAACTACATTTTTTGGCAACGCTCTTCTAGTGTAGCATCAATATGAGTCATAAAAGGCAGAGGACCATCAGCGGCCAAGCGGTAACATGGCTGAACACTGGTAATTTCGACCTGCGTTCAATTCCAGATGAAAGGGCTGGCTGCAAGGGTATTTTCGTGATTTTTTCCATGTGCATACAAGCCAATTTTCCCTTAGAAAGTCTTCACGAAGGCAGATAGCCCTATTGTGTTTGCCATAATCAACTAAACTGAACTAAATTATAGTACAATGGTGTGCAAAATAAGTCAGATTAACTGTGAATCATAAATAACGAAGATAAAAAGATTTAGAAAGTGAAGAACTAATTTACATTTATCCGTTTTTTAATAATTTCATTATGTTCATTAAAAATAGGAACTACTAAATTCTTTAAAAATTTTCCGAATCATTTTGCTATTTTTCATGTAAATAAAAGTAAAGTACTTTAAAATGTTCAGCTTAAAAGAACTGCGTTCATGTGTTAGTTCAGATTAATAATTTGGTGATGAAGGTTTTAATCAGTAACATAAATTACACGTTACGTAGGTTTATGTTATAATCAGTGTGAAAAATGAAGAAAAGACGATTTTTAATTTCGTTCCTTCTGCTAAATATTTAATTAATTGTAACTTATCTGCTCTATAAATGGAATTAAAATTTTTAATATCCTATGTACTTTCGCAGATATTGGAAAAACTGGACCTACTATTCCTAATGACGCATTTTAATTCTCCGATTGCATGGCTTACGGAACTAGTGTGCAGTTCCCTTTTTTTTAAGCAGGCATTTTTTAAATTTCATTGAACTTCAGTACAATATTCTAACTGATACCATTATCTAAATTTGTATCGAAGTCTATGCCTGTTTTACATTTTTACCCTAATCAGTGTAGCTATTTAGATGAGTTAACTAAGCAAATTATCAAAACGACACAATTTAACCTTACTAAAACATTCAGAACAATAAATTAAAATGACAGAAATGCAAAATAATAACAAATTTAATACAGTAATCAAAACTAAACAGAAAAATAACGGATGACTAGAAATTCTTACTAATCATTGGTTTCTCATAGGAATATTCTCAAGTTCTGTGGTCAAAAATGAAGGTAATGATTTCTTGTTGCTTTATTTTGAGCAAGGGAAATTTACAAGAGTTAATAATATGTGTAACAGTCATTATCAGTGCACAAATAAAGAAAAACCGAACGTGCAACTAAATAAATTAGTTTATATCTACATATGTGATAATTGTGAGATAAGGAAATTTGCATCTTTGATTTGTCGTTAAAATCTGAAGGATTTTAACTTCAGGATTAACGATCTGATTTACAGCTTCATTTCAATATTTCTCAGGGTGCATTTTCATGTTATTTTTAACCACGACTCTCTCATCTTTCATCGCGTCAACACGATAGCCTTACGTGAGTATAGTTGGTTAAAATTCCAAATTTAAGTTTCATAAAATATATTATTATTTTTAGAAGATATACTCAGATGACTTTGCAAAGATCAAAAGAAGAGAAAACAAACGTGCCCTTTTCTTTATAAGGAATTTTCTGGTTCCTCTCCGCTTGGCTTCGTGGTGTAACGGGAAGATTCCTGGAGTTCAATTTTGAGCGAGGGCATAGTGTATAAATAGTATGCTGCAGCCCTAATGATGTAATTCCTAAGCTTTAGACGTTTCATATGAACTAAAATGTGGTGGACGAACTAAAATGTGATAAATTGTTCAATTACTGAGATGTTCGTAATGTTTTGATTAATTAAAGAACAATATGTGGTTTGTAATAATGTTATTACACAAGCCCAATACACCACTCCACAGATTTCCACCGTGTTTTGATATTTTGTGTGAGGATATTTTGATGGCCAGTTTCCTTTTATGAGCAATAACTTTCTAAGCATGGTTTACTCCATAAACGAACGAAAAATAAGAGTCACATAATCAGCCACATCAGATACTCTGAGTCGTGAAAGAGATCTCCAGACCTGAATCCTCAGTGGTTCTCGACTTTATTTTTCTTTCGCGTACCCCTTAATGAGACTTAATTATTTTCGTACGTCTTAAAGTGATAGACTGTAATTATACGGTTACCCTAAAATTCGTCTTAAGAATAGAGGCCCTCTGATCTTCTTTCAAAATATTTTGCAAAACATTTATTTCAATACCATAAAATTCATAAACTTGTAACAGTTCTATAAACACAAACGCCGGCTAGTTATAAAAATATTCATTAACAGAGCACAAGAGCAGTTACAAATAAAAATATTCATCAGAACAGAATATACACTAAAACGGAACATCTAGCATTTAGAATTAATATTGAAAATCAACTTTAGATTTACGGAGGCATAATAATGAAGAACCTATCCTCTTAGCAGCTGGAGGTCGACTACTTGTAAGTTGTTCTCGTCGCCACTAGATGGCGTTCTAAAAAACAGGTTACAGCCAAATAGTTCTGTTACAAAGTGCAATAAATAAACTCTGAAAAGTATAAATTATTTTTTAAACTGCTTGAAAGGAATTTTCAATTATAGGATCTGAAATCCAGTTGTCATTCTAACTTCGTTTGAGCAAGCCATGTTTGAACAACCCATGGGGGCCTTTTAAGTGAGTTTTTATGCTCTTTTGGACTTCGTTTGTTTATTGAAGCTAATTTTTCTGACAAGACTTCCTAAAGCGTCTCGAAAATTTTGGTCTTTTGCAATGAATAATTTCCAGAAATATAACTTTTTCAGCATATTAAGCATCAATTAGTTTTGTCAGTCTCTTTGAAAACTATTATGGAATTGTTCTGTAATCTTCAGTCCAATTTGTTTAACTTTTGAAAAAATATCGGATAGTTTTGCAACTAGCTGAAGCCATTCATCATTGTGAATTTTCAGATTCATTTGGAATGAGTGGTCTAAAAAACTTGTTTGCAGCAGACGCTAAATCGAAACTATTTGTCACAAGCAGTTTTTATTCTATACAAAGGTCTACTTTTTAATTATTTATCCATTTTTTTTATATCAACAACATTTTGAAAATCGCAACTTTAAAAGAAACACGAAATTAAAACAAAGTTCCACTCTCAAACTTGTCTGTATATCACAACTTAAAGAAAGAGAGATGCATAACTCACTTGATTATTCAAAAAATGCTGAAAATGCAGTCGCCGCATACGATATGCTTTTATAGAATAAGAGGAAGGGAGATTGGCTAGATATTGATATTATGCATATAGAACCGTGTTATTACACGATTGCAAGTACTGACAACTACTGGCGGGATAAGCTACAACCTATTATATTTCTTTCAAACACATTTCTGATAACAGCATTCACATCGAAATTAGTAAAACTCTTTTTCTTTCTAAGCAATGTCAAATGCAAATATTCTGAATATTTTGATTTTTATCAGCATTTATTACACTGTAGGGTTTCTCTTAGTTGAAATAACCAATTATTATAATTTTTGTTATCTTTACTAAACTCCTCAAATTCCCTTCGCATTTTCTCTCCAGGATGCTAATTTAAAGTGAAGTATATTGAGTATTTAAACAGGTGAACCTTAGAGTTTATTCAAAGCGTGTTTTCGCTAGCTAGCGCACGTTTGGTTACTGAATTTGCTGTTACCCTGAGTTGCTGATATGCCTTTTGGCCATTTGAATAATTATCGCGCCTGGTAGGTTGTCGAATCAACATAATTAGCCGTATTTTCAGGTGCTAGCCCAGCACTACTCTTTTTAGACTTGAAATAATTCGCGTAACAGCGCTTAATATAGCACCACAAGTTGTCGGTGTTATTGTAAAGTACGAATTATGTGCTATTCACAGTTGAAAATAATAAAAGGTTATTTTTCCCCTTCTTCTGTGTTGGTATTTTTCACGCCTGTGTGAGAAGTCGCCAGGTTCATCAGTAGGATCTAGATTAGTTTGGCCAAAGAGACTTAGATCCTATAATGCCGCTTTGTTACTTTCCGTCATTACTGAAAATTTTTTCTCGTGCTCCTGATTATGCAATCACATATCCCCTAGAGGTGTTCTTAGCACAGGTTGAGAAACTCTGCTCTGCAGCATGCTTTAGAGGTTTAAAAAATTCCAGACAGAAGGTCAGAAATTAGCTCCTATCATTACCTTATACAGAAGTGCGTCATACTAAAATATATATTAGCTTATTATAATATTTTCTTAATTTGAAAACAGTATCAGGATCCACTATGAAACCTGTTTTGCCATTACTGAAGGAGCAGATAAAAATTAACTTATAAACTACGTGCTAAGCATCAATAACATCATTCCATTCGGATCTACATTTAGATTTCCATTCTTTCATCATTCACTCTCATAATCTTGAGGAAAATAATCCCTCATTTTTGCTTTGTAATCATCTGATATAGATTATGTATTTTATAAAAAATTCCATTAAGATATTTTGTACGTTTCTCATAGCTTTTATTACTGCTTTGAAATTTAATTTTGGGTAGAACTATTTTCACAAAATAAAAACAATTTGCTTTGCAGCTAGGTACAGGCAATATTTCCTCAAATATTGTTCATATACATTTATTTCTTGAAAAAATCCTTGAAATGAAAAAATCCTTTCTACTTATAAAAATCCTTGAAATCAGACTAAGAATTCTAAAAAGCAATTTCAGCTCTGTATGAAATGGTTCTTTAAAAGTAAAATCTAAATTTCTCTATATCTCTTGTGGAATAAAAGTTCCAGCTGATAAAATAGTCATTAATTATCTAAGAACAAGATGTCCCGTACCTTTAAATGCTAAATTTCAAAGATAAGATAATCAAATATTTTCAACAAGATAGCTACAGTTTTATAACGATGGCTCTTTTCTAGTACAAAATAAAACAATTATTTGAAAAACCTAAAAAAAAACTTTTCTTTACATTCGATTTTCTTAAATTAAGTCGGTAGATATAGAACAAAGACAAAGTGAAGAAACCCGTTCTAGAATTTCACCCAGAATTTTGAAATTAAATTTTTGGAACTTTCCATTTTTAATCTTAACTGTATTTTTATACTGCGCGGGGACAATGTAAAAAAGTTAGATGATATCTTTACAAAGCCATTGTGACTGTTATAGTTGTAGTGATACCGCTTGTCGTCTCGTTGTACTCAGATTCGAATCCATGGGTGTTCTTAGTATCTGTTCACACGAGAGCAACTAAACCGCTGGTAAGACGAAAGCCCTCTCGAATGATTTGGATGTAAGGGAAGGCCTCTATTCGTTCACCGAAGTGTTCATCAAAATTAGAACGGAGCTGCATAATTAGTGCACCTGCGCATCCATTGGTGAAATTTCTAGTATCCCGCCAACTTTCTCTTGTCATCTATCTTTACAGAATCTTTCAACCCATAGTAGCTTTCATGAAATTGGTTACATAAAGACTTTGAGTTTATTTAACAAAATAAAGCCTTAAACCACTTTTTATAACACGTTGTAAGCGAAGTACTAAAAAGCATTGCATGAATAAATAAATATATCTTGAACAGTTGATTTTCAGATCCACGATTCCAGTTTAAGACCTAAGCTTTCAAACTACTGCAAGTTTGGGAATGTTTAAGAAAATATATAAAACGTGCATTTCTATGGGCTGACAGGAGAAAACGGCTAACAAGAAATGTGTTTTTAGTACCAGAATTAGTCAAAAATGTATATTTTATCTCAAGTATCCAAAATTAGTTAAAACATCATTAATTAAAAAGTTTCGCAACCGTACATCAAGTACTGCTAAAAACGCTACGAATTTATAAGAGTGAACTTTATTAATTTAGGAGCACTACGATGATTATTTCTATTAATGCTAAAACTGAAAATTTTGTATTTAATGAAGATATTTATGTGAGTTGTAAACAGACGTTTCTTTCCATTTTTTCCTTTGACATCTGACGCACCTTTAATCTTGTACACTAGATGCTTTCTATTTGTTTGTTTCCTTTTTCAAACAGGCGTTTAGAGAAATTATTACTTATTTGGAATTCGAATCTTCAGAGTACTTTGTCTTAAGATGTGGTAACAAGATTAACAAACAATTAGACGAAATGTTCTTCACAGAAGTCACGTAAAACATTTTTAAATTATTGTTTTTTTACAAAAACGTTCCAAGTGAAGAACATTGTAAAAAGTTTATCTTATTTTTTCTTCGTTAACAATGTAATTTATTGCTCTGAGACCAGTTGTTGACCAGTTGTACCAGCACATATATCCTCATAACAGAAAACTCATTAAATCTTTTGTAGTCTGTAAACAATTCAAATAAGGTATCCTTAACCCATCGTATTGTAGTCCCCGTAGATTTTAAACCAATAAATAATAAAATATTATCTATTTTCAAATTACAATAACCAGTAAATGACTGACAGCGTTAAGATGATGCAGTCGGTATATAACATGGGTTGTTTCTTTTGTAATACCTTACCTAAGAACTAAGTTACTAAAAGACTGGACAGATCGATGTAGAAATCGATTTCTATTCACTATACTTCAGTTCAACAAGAATCTGGACCATACTCGTCCCTAGGGCAAACGTAACCGTTTTTACAAAGCCCGAAATAAAAAATAGGCGGCTTTCTCCTCGATCCAATAAATAACAAGGAAAAAAAACAGTTATCACCGGTCCATTGAAATTGTGCAAGTGCCGAGTTCCCGATGTCTCCATTCAAAGCTTTCTGATAGAAGATGTCTAAGGTACGTTTTCAATTTCCCACAAGGGCTACTGGAATCTGAAACCATATATTTTACTTTGCTGATTTCACGTTTTACGATTTTAAGGACCATACGGGGAAAATTGACTTATATGACTGGTCATATTTTTATAAATATAATCTTCTCCTGTTTGAGCTATAAAAGTTCTTTTGTAGAGGTCTTGATTTAATAATAATTTATGTCATGAAAATTATTTATTTTATTTAAACCTTTGGAAACACAGTAAAACTTGTAATGATATTTGTAAATAATTCTAAACTATAGCACTTAATACTTGCAAATGTATTTCTAAACTATAGCACATAAAATTAAGTGAAAAGATTTAAAGTGGTCAACAGCGATAAAGTTCATGTTTTCAAAATAGCCAGTTAAATATCATAGCTTCTTGCTTTAAAGTTTACTTGGAAGTAATAAAGCATTCTTGTAATGTTCATGAAAAAGGCTACGAAATACTTATAAAATTGGAAAATTACATTCCACAATGATATTTTTCGTTTATTCAGCATGTGAATTAAAATTCACGATGTTTAGCTATCTCAACAAATGCATTGAATTTATATTTCATGTTGAAAGTAAATAATTGTAATTTAAACACATACTGTTTAAGAGTAACCGACTCATATCCCAAATTATCATTACATACATAGAATAACATGCTAACATCATTACTTGTCGATGGCTAATGATAGCCATCGACAAGACCTGGCTAATAATAGCCATCAACGAGATAATATCGTAAATAAGATCTCTGGAACTTTTAATTTAACACGACTTAGTTCATGGTTGGTTGCATGGATTTTCTCTTTGTGTAACGTAAATGCAAGCCATTTTCTATTAGAAAGTTCTCCCAAAAGCATCTATGCATTAAGCAGTTAGACGCCTCGCGCATGGCATAATCAATTAAATCAAACAGATTCCTAAAATTGCGTTATAGTATTTCAAACCTGTGCTCCATTATGTGAAAGAAGATTATAAATAATCACTCTTTCTCATTATTAAAATTTTAAAAATATAAGTTCCATTGAACATTTTGCTATGGATAAGCTTTTCAAACTAGCTTAATTACAGATTTTTAGATACTTTTTGAAGATATTTAACTATTGCTGAGACTAGAAATATTGGATCTATTTCTTTCTAAGGTAACACATGCCAAACAATTTTCTTTAGAAAGATGAGACAAAGTTAATATTTTCAGTGACAAAACATATTCTCGTCATCAGCTCACTTCAACTGTCATACTACATTTTTTTTTCATATAAGAAATATATCTCTTATATAAGTTACTTCTGTAAACAAAGAACGAAATATAAGGCATAGTGTATAAACCTTTTGAGAACTTAATCTGAGAAGCTTAGCTGTAAATTATCTTTTCGTATTTTTATTAGATAATCTATGAAATAAATGTTAATCTTAATTTTAGAATTGAAAACGCTATGATAGTTGACGTTCTGGTCAGTTTGCCTGCATGAGTCAAATTGCGAGAAAAAGCTTGTAATATCAAGAGCAATTCACCTACTTTTATTTTTAAATTCTGAGGGATTTTTCACAAGCCCTTCTTTATGATAAAACGGGAATTAAAGCGATGAACCTACTTTAGTTAAAAATACTTTGTAAGTAACAAAGTAAAAGGTATATAAAAATAAAAACATATAAAGTAGCTGAAGCATTGTTAAATTTCGTATTAAAAACGAAAGAAATATAAACTAAATAGGAATGCATAGGAAAGATTTGTCTTCACACTCATACAGTTAAATCTTCAACGATGTTGATATCTGCAGAGCTTATATGCAGAAGTTCAAGTGACACTGAATTTTCACTGCTTTGCACCTGCTCAAATTCTAAAAATGGTGCGGAAAATATTTCCTAGATTCCAATAAATACCGGCTGCAACAGCTACAAACGTCCTTTCGCAGAAATCCTGAGAGTCTGGAAAACGAGATTTTTCTTTCCGTCTTTTACCTAAAGCGCTTATATTCTCTTTAAATCAATTCCTGATATTTGAAATACTTAAATGTGATTTAGTAAAAATGTGCGTTTAACAAAAGCCACTTTTTGAAAACGTAAGCATTTGGGCAATTTTGAGCTCATTTGAATCTTCATGGAAAACGTAAAGTTTTGCAGCATTTTGAAACGCGACTAATTAATTATTTAAATGCAGCCATGATAGGCTCAACTACCTATTTTTAATCCTGCAAAGTGATTTGTTGTTCGATGATCTCGTTCAAAATATTCAAAGCCGAATTCATTGGAAAATGTTTCCATTTTTAGCGCTGTGAATAGTTAAATGGAGCTTTCTTCTTCTATTTTATGCTAACAAAAGTCTCCTTTTACATTTTTTACATTTTTGATATTCTCCTCATGGCTATATATACTTGGGTTTCAAAGCACTGCTGATATATATGTATATATATATATATATATATATATATATATATATATTGAGGATTCTTCTAATTCTGTTATGTCTTACATATTTCTCTGTGTGATAGGTATATCTGAGTTTTAAATTAACAGATAACAGAAAAAATAAGTATTTAAGTTTAATAAGCAGAGGAGATAAACAAGCTATGAACTTAAATGAATTTAAACAGATGAGAAGGAGAGCAACAGCAGCAAAACTATTAAGTGTTTGGAAAAGGAATTTTTCTTAATATTGCAATATACAAATCTAAATTTATATAAATTTTTATATAAATCTATTTTTACATAAATATATAAATATATCTATATATATAAAATATTGAAATAAAGATTGCTCAATAAATTAGAAGCATTTCAGTGATCACAACAGCCGTTTTCCTTTATACCGAAAACTTTGAGTTTAGAATTTGCATATGGAAAGTTAAGTATGTGTTAAACGTTCTGGGAATGAAAATAAAATTCAAATTGAAAAGAAATCTTTTCAGATTAAATATTTCGTGGATAAAAAATAGTTATTTGAAGTTTGCGATTTTGTTTTAAAATGTCTTTTTTCTCCACATTTCTCCACATCCACAGATAATATTTGACACTTATAAAGAATTTTCACCTTTGTAACTGCGTGCTTTAGTTGTGTGTCTGACAGCACATTTGGCTAGGCCTAATCTCGGCCTGGAGGCCTAATTTCGGCGAGACGATAGCTGAATCTTAATGTTTCCCAACTTCAAAAAAATTCTAAATTGCTATACAAGTGGCGAAGGGACTCGACTAAAATGTGGTAGACAATAATTAGTTACCACCTGGAGTTGGCGATTCTGTCGTCTCAGCTTCAGACACTCTTTTAGTGAGAGAAAATATAAGGAACTTTCTCCTCCCTCACGGCGTCATTTCGTGATATAATTGGATGGACGCCCGGCTTCCATTCAGAAGGTCAGGATCTCGGATCCCGGCTAGAACATCGCTAATTCTTCTTGTTTGATACTCCGATAACTACTTCATAGCTCTAGACACTAGTAGAATGCTTATTTATAATTTTTGAAGTGCCATGGCTTACAGGAAAAAAACCCTGTTTCGATATGCGGTTATTCATATAGCGTGAATGAGTGAGTGATACTCTTTTTCCCTTATACGAAGACAGTTTACGCAATTATTTTAAATTGAAAGAAAATTTTGTTTAAATCTGCAGTTATTTTTTATTGTTAAAATATGCGAAACATATAGCTCATTAAGGACAACGAAAAGACGTCTGTATTCATAATATATGAGCATATACGGATTTATCTAATAAGATTATTATAAAAGACACTTTATACATTCTGATCAAAACAAAAAAATTTAAACACTGAAACAATTGTGCAACTGGAAAAAAAAATTAACTCTGACACCAAAATTCGGCATGAAAGAATGTTTTGCGAATGTATGCAATTGATTAAAATCTTAGAGCCTTA
The DNA here is from genome assembly GCF_044657685.1 of Stegodyphus dumicola. Classification (NCBI taxonomy): domain Eukaryota; kingdom Metazoa; phylum Arthropoda; class Arachnida; order Araneae; family Eresidae; genus Stegodyphus; species Stegodyphus dumicola. Next base: position 115,897,966 of record NC_140780.1, read on the forward strand.
AAATATTTTGCTAATAAATAGAGATTACAAAGAGATGATATTTTAGTAAGTCGTAAACATCTTTTAATAGCTATGCAAGTATGTATTCTGTTTAGTTTTAGTTTTTTGATAGTTTAATAAAATCACTAATATCCTCGAATTCTGTCACAAACTTTGTATTTCAGATCATTTTTACTACAAATGCCTTGCTTAACATTTCCGAGATGCGCTGTACTGCTGATAGATCTGAGGATCTGTATAAACATGAAAGGGTAATGAGTCTTTGAGGACACAGTTTAGAAAGTCATGTAGTATGTGATCAAGTTTTTATCTTGATGCTAAATGGCATTTGGAATGCTTGACGATCGACTGCAGAATGTCGTCAACATACATCACAAGCGGTCAGATATCTTTACAATATAGGTCTAGGTGAGCAGTCTCAAGAGATTCTTACTTCAGACGTCATGGCCGTGAGTCGCTCGACAACTAGTGCCAGAATACTAACCGTTCCTCCTCCACAGATGTATGACGCAATAAATAGTACTAATAGGAAAGTTCTCCGCTGCAGACGACATGCCTCTGAACAATGGGCAAGATAACTATGAAAAGCACTAATCCAGATGACCTTGTAAGAGGATTATCTCCTTAATCGATATCAAGACCTAATTCCTGCTCCTGCCCACTCGTCTTCTCTTTGATAGTATCTATCCTCGTTAGTTAAGCAAATGCAAGATGCTCCTTGCTTAATACTACACATTGCATAAAGAATGGTAAATCCCATCAAATGGGTGATAGAAATGCTATTGGTGCAATTATGTCTATCCTTATTACTGCAGGATCCTGTCGAACATTTGTGTGTCAGGGATGCTAGGCATTTGTGTCGTTACAGGTAGATTTTCCAATCAGATCTTGCCAACATTAAACGACTAGTTTACTGCTCCGATCGAGATGATGCAAACTGAATCAATTGAATCAACCTTGGTTCTCAGTCTTATGCTATGGCCTCGCTCTAAATCAGACAACTTTTCGTACATACTTCTTTGTACATGACTTATAGTATTAAAGCAGAAAAACCCAGTTACAAATTGTCAGAGACTGACAGAAACGGTCTTTTAAACAAGATATTTTCTTCTCATGATCCTTTATATCATTACTCAGTCTTAAATTCTAATCATTTCCATAACTTTTGAAACATCTGCATGTTGATTTTTTGTACGTTGCTCAATTTGTTATAGTTGCATATAGTTTATTTTTTTGGAGGGGGGGGAATGTAATATATTTCAAACGCAATTTAATTTTATTTTACTTACACTTTCGGTAAGAGTAACTAAAACTCGCATGTAATTCTATTTAGTTGCATAATTCCAGTATTCAATAAAAATGGAGCTGAGTGTTAAGAAAAAAGGTGTTTCTTTAGCAGAAAAAATATTATTCTTTAATTTTTTATGCAGTTTCCAACGTAAAACTAGATCAGAAATTAAAAATTTACAACAAAAGAAGTTGAACTTTCAGTATGATGAGCGTAGTAATTGAACATTTTATACTAATACCAATATAGAACGACGCTTTCAAATCCAACAAAATTCCTTCCAGTTATATAGCAAATTACGTGGCAAGCAATTACGTGGCAAGATGAAAACATTGAGCATTATTTAAACTGCATATTTAACTCAGTGTTTTTTAAATCATAAGCTCAGTCAAATATTCAGGCATTAAATAAAATGTTAAGTAATAGAGTTTTATCGACTTTTTTGTCCAATTTTGTTTAGCTGAGAGATCAATTATAATATTTCCTGTTGTTTATTGTTCCCGCTTAACATTAGTAAATGCATTAATTAATCATACTAAACGAGGTTTCCCTGCAATTGTATTCGGTTAGAATTTGCTTCAAATTCTTACTGAATGCTATTGCTCAGCCGACAGATCAAAAGCATAAATAAATGTCTGTTTATGGCAGGTATTTAATCATTATTAAATAAAATTTATCAGTTAAATATCAAGTAGGAATCGAAACTGATATCTAGTGACCCTCCCCACATAATGTTCCAGTTATTAGCTTATACAAAATATATTTCTCCATAATCACAACATTCCGCCCATCCTCATGATCTGCAGCATTTAGCAACTTAAAAGTCAAACGATAAACATTTCAGACTTTTTCTGATGTTTCATCGTAATGTATCACCCAACATTCTTCCATACTCTACTTACTACCACTTACTATAATTTGATCAAGTTATTATTAGTTTAGGTGTTTCTCGCACTTTTTATTGCACTAAAGATCACTGTTGTTCATACTTTTATCCACTACGATTACTCATCTTCGAGTTCTTCAGACGCTTTTAACACGTTTTGATTCACTTCATTACGATATTATTTGTCTACGTATACTCATCTGAACAGTTAGTTCATTAAAGCTTAAATGTGACCACAAAATTGCTTTCCAGTTCTCCGTTTCATGAGATTTGTTTTTTATTTTTGAGTTCGTAAAAGCACGTTTCGGAGTTTTTCAATTACTTCCCTATCGTAAAGGCATGTATTTTTAAATGCCCATATGTTGTTTATAAGTTTTAATTATGACACATAAAATCTTTTTTATGAATTATGTAATTTGCTTAAGACCGAAAAGCTTAGTTGGTGAACTGTGATGTTTATCTCTCCGGTGTTTCTAATCTCCTTTTCTACATTATGTTTAGTACTTTGCATTTCACTTACATCCCCTCCTACCAGATGGTTCTAACATAAGACAGCAACATCGCAAAAGCACAATTTTACTTGCTAATGAGAACCATCGGTGCAGAAATGTCTTATATGTGAAAGCACACAGATCGATAAAATGTTCCGCAATGTTAAACGTTCTACGTTGCGCTAATAAACATGATTCTTTGAACTTCAAAGACCTTCTTTCGAGAAAGAAATCTTATCGCTGTGCATAATTTATGACATAAAGAAACCGGCTTGCGTCTAATGTGTGCCATGAAAATGCACTAAACCTTGAAAGAAAATTTTTTGTATTTAATTTATTTGTTGCGAAAAATTGTATACATTAAAGTTTCATTGATTATTTAACTTACAAGAATTCTACTTAAAATTGCATAACATTGAATTCGGTAGTTTAAATTATGAAGTTAATAATAAATATTTTTCGTATAATAATCAACATTCATTTAAAGAAGGAAATTCATTTTCTTAAATTGTTAAATAGTTAATATTTTTGTTATTTATTGTACTGTTAAGCTTTAATTTCTATTACTGTTAAGCTTAATATATACTTCTCTTGCTATGTTTTTTGAAACCATGTTTCCACATCTTATTCCTAAATGTGCTACTAATATTTTAACTTCTAAAGTGAATTACATTTTGGTCTGGCTGATAATTCTGTGCAGTTGACATTCAGGCACTACTGAATAAAAGAATCATTAAAAGCTTTACCGAACCATATTTTGACATAATAAGAAAATTATAAAACGTTTTAAAATTTTGGGATTTTCTTGCTTTGACACATGTTAAAATTGGTAACATGACAGAGAAAGCAACAAATATGTGACTTTGCAAAATTCAATTGTAATCTAGTTATGCGTTAAAAATTTGCAGAATGTTGTAAATTCTTCAATCGAATATACAGTAAACAGTTTTGTGGTAGTGTAGCCAATCTGACTGCAAAATGTAAACATTGAATCGAAAGCAATTTTTGTGTGTACTAGTGGAATTTGAGTTTTCGAAAATCCACAAGAATCACACATGCAACCGAATAGATAAGACCACTGAGCACTAATAGTTTGATCTGAGTTCGATTTTTAAATGATGGACTAATTATATAGGAATTCATGATTTTCTTCACGTAGGATTTGCCTACATTCTTGTATGTTTTACTACAGTCGATTAAACAATAAATTCTGCGAATTTTCATTATTATTAAAGTATTATGCTCATTGAAATAGTATACTGTCTCTCCGATTATATCAATTCACAAATAAAATTAAATGTTTTATGCAATAAATTGATTGCCACGTGGATGGTTCAATGTTAAATATTAATACATTGAAGTTAATATATGTACTTGTAAATTTTGCAATTGAATCTAGATTACAGTAATCATGAACTGCCGATGTTTGAATTGTGTATAATAATTTCACAATCAAGCCATTGTAAAAAGTCTATTTAAAAGGAATATGATGAAAAATCTATGTTAAACAGCCATACCTTTATCCTAATGGAGCTCGTTTAAATTAGCATATAAGGTATTTCTCCCGCCTTCCTAGCGTGCCTTCGTGGTGTAGTGGTTTTGCACGCTGGGCCGGTATTCCAGAGGTCCGTGGTTCGATTCCCTGTGAAGGCCATCGCTCATTTTTCATCTTGCCTGCTTCCAAAAAAAATACCTAATGTACCTCTACAAGCATAATATCAAATTAAATAACTGCAAAATATCAAAATCAGTAATCTCTAAAATTAAGTTTGGATGAAAATATGCTTAAGCGTTTGATGCTCATTTAGTGTTAGAAAAGTCCAGGAGGATGTTTGTATAATACTTCTTTTATATGCCTCTGGGTAAAGAAAACATCTATTACTCCTTCATCGAGAAAACAGTTTGATAAAAAGTCTAGAAGATGCGTTTGAAAGAAACGGTAAAAATTGCGTTTTCATTTTTTTGACCTAGCACCGACAATATATCAGTTATTAATTACAACAGCTCAGAGCTCTTTAAATGTCACACTACGCGTGCATACTTTTCCCACTTGTAGCATTAAAAACGTATGTGCCTAAGTATGAGACTTTCTGCTCTGGAGACTCATTTAAAAGGGAAGGGAAAAAACTTTTACTTACTCATAAATCAAAAATAATATGAATTACTTTCGAAACTTACGTATTTAAGTGAAAACGACTTTTAGCATATATGCTTGAGGTGACCAGACACCTAAAAACGATGAATTAGCAGACATGAAACCACGTATTAGAGAAATGTAGTTTCTGAGTCATGACCTTCAGAAGCAGAAAATTACAAACCAAAATGTACAGAGTGTCTTTGAAAGCAATCTGGTTTTTATCGTGATTATGACTAATGCATTTCTTGAATGAGGTTTCTACTTTAAGTGAATTATTATTCTCAACAAATATTATTTATTTTTCCTGGGAATTATCTAGCTAATTATTTCAGCTGTGAGCAAGATCCCTAATTAATTTAATAAATGTTATTAACATGTGAAAGCATTTGTTATTTTTTGGCATTGTATCTTATATATATGATGGGAAGTATACATCAGACAGAGGTAAGCAATTAATTAACACAACGAACACCAAGGCTAATTGACTTTTCAAGCTACTTTAAAGTTACTTTCAAGGTTCTATCAGTACCAAATAAGTTTCATTCGAATGTATTGCGGCCTTCAAGCACACGGTAAGTAATTTGTTGCATTAATAGGTCTTTATTAAAATAGTGGTCACCGAAGAGCCAATCAGACACATCATGCTTTATGAGCATAAAAACGGCAATAGTACAGCAAATACTGTAAGAAACATGGAGGAAGTGAATGATAAAAATATTTTGAATAATCGCAAGTGTCAACGGTGTTCTGGTCATTTGACAAGATGACCAAAGCTTGAAAAAAATGACATCATGTGTGAGGACCTTGTGAATTTTGATAATGATGTCTTAAAAGCTGCAATTGAAATAAATTTATATGCAAATATTGAAGTGTTAGCAGACATCGTCATCATCATAGCCGTTTAAAAGGAGCTGTACCTCGCCATTTGAAGGAATTTAGAGTCCTGCTTTCAATTAGCAGGTAAATTCCACATGAACTTATGCTAATCGATAAGAACGTATGTACATCTGCCCTGTTCTTCATTCACGCGAAACCAGTTACCTTTTAAAACCTCTAGTGACTTCACCTTTTAAACCTTCACCTTTTAAAACCTCTAGTGACTGATGGTGAAATCTGACTGATTGTTCGAAGCTTTCAAAATTTCCTTGATTGAAAAGAGTACGGTGCCTATGAGGCATCTAAAACGAACCTTCAAGAATATTTTACCAGTAAGCTTTTAAATTTCTCTAGGAAGCACAAAAACATATTACAGACTTAGAAACATATTAATTATTCAGATACGGAATTCACTGTTGTTCCGAATCAAGAGAATTTGCATATTTTAGCGATTTTCTCTGCAACTAACGAAAGCTATAAATTATGTTCCCAAATAAAAAATGAAATTCGTTAATGTCGAAATCGTAAGCGCACATGCCTTGTGGACAGAATAATTAGGGTAGCCCAAGTTACATGCGGACGAAGCATTCTCCGCGTTTGGCACTCCTCGGTGACCAGTGGTTTTTGCAATATTTGGGGAAATTCAAAGGCGGAAGTTTAAACGAGCAATCACTGAGGGAAGGAGGTGGATAACCTTTGGGAGATTGGAAGCTTAACAATACGAGATCCAGTCTGTTAGAGACTATGATGTAACTCCTGACGTCATCTGCAACTTACGGAAGCAATTTAAGGATACCAAATCCGTAAAGAGAAACTCTCATCAAGGTCGTCCATGAGCCACGGTGGCCGATGAAAATTGATATTTTCTCATTTCAGGCAAGGCGTGTGCAACAGCATTTCAGCTCTCTGCTGATTTTCATCTTTCATCAGGAAGCCGAATTTGGAGGGTTATTATTTGATGGCTATATTAGAGACACTGAGAAATGTTTGTTAGCGAGGAGACCTGCTGTTTGGTAACAACTCACATATGCGTACAAAAGAGCCGGTTTAACATTGTATAAAATATATGGATATTGCCTCAAACACCAGCAGAACCTTTCTCTTCACAGATGAGCCGCAATTCATCCTAACCACTGATTCTCGACGTATATTCGTCTGAAGAGAACCAATGGCGCTACCTGTCCTCCAACATCCGATAAAATGATCAAATAGTTAGATAATTTTGTTTCGCAGATACGCTTCAAATAAAGATCCTGTTATCTCCCAAAGCAATAAACTACATCATCCTGCGACAGGGGTACCCAAAGTGCATACCAGCTGAATGCACAGTCCGATATTCAAAGAAATTTAATGTGTCGAATTAACCACTAAATAGCTTACTTAAATATAAACAGATTATGAGAATCTTACACGTAAGGCAATGCTTAAGAATACAAAATCAGAGCATTTTCTCTCGCAACGGGAAAATTTCAATTTATATTTGTTTTCTGCCTCAAATCTAAAGGTTGGCAAATGCAAGAAATTTTTGTTTACATTTTGTATTTCATATGCATTGACAGCTAATTCTTAAGTTTTGAGACTGGCATTTATTTCAGATATCTCTAATACTTAAAATAATATTAATACTCCTGCGTGCGTACGGGTTCGTTTGAATTGAATGCACAAATCCGATGAAAAATGAACAAAATTTATTATTGTTACAACAAATAAACAAAATACTTCAATTTCCTCAGATATTCGTACAGAATTACAGTATCTCACAGTAATTATCTTTTAACTGCTCAAACGTTCAACAGAACTTAATTCAAAACCGCTAGAGAACGTTAATCTGCGAATTCGCTACAGTCAACAAGAGCAGTTCTCTAAGCAAACTCTTAAAACAACAACTACTAACTTGAGAGGTTTTCCTCCCTTTTATAAGCTTTTTAAATCACGCGCGGTTGTTCTAGCAATTTCTCAAAATCAAAAAAGATATTAATGTATTAAATGTTAAATGCACGCGCTCTTGTATTTTTAATATTCTGACTTAGCTTTCTTTTAATATTCGTCACGCGCTGCACTGCACGGGGAATAAAACAATCTTATTTATAACTCTACTAACATTAACTAATTAAATACCAAATTCGTAACACTGCCCCCTTTCCAAAGGACTGCACGTCCCTGGCAGTACAATCCCTAGACAGGAAGAAAAACTTACAAATAAGGCATCAATGCAATAATAAACATTGCATTACTATAACAAACAACATGAACAATAAATGCAATAACTAACTTAAAACAAATCGAATACTAAATACAATAACTAACTTAAAACAAATCGAATACTAAATACAATAACTAACTTAAAACAAATCGAATACTAAATACAAATCAAATACTATCAAATACAAAACAAATACTATCAAATACCAAATAGAAGTCAAATCAAATACACATTTAGAAACAAAAAGGATTATTTATAATTCTACTAACATTAACTAATTAAATACCAAATCCGTAACAATACTAATACTAATACTCACTCTAATACAATTAATTATAAATAATTTAGTTTAAATTCAAAGTAAAAATAAACAAATTATGAAAATTGTCAAAATGAGAGAAAAATTTGACCTAAATAATCACAGCCAATTCTCTTTCGTTTCTTTAGTAATTTTTCTTCGACACATGCAGAACAATACATGCATTTGTCTGTAAGTAATTATAAACCCCTTTGTTTCTTACTACAACTAGATAGGCAATTGTGTCTCTACTCTGATAAAGTTTGCATTCTTGGAGAAAAATTATTAAAAATTATATTCATCAAGGATTGCTGATAATCACCGTATCAATCGTGCGTTTATCTTAGGCATATCAATTTTCAGCTGAGAAAAAAATCAGTTCAAATATAAATATATTCATATTCAGAGCGATTACGCTCATTACGAAACTTTTAACTGAAAGTTGATTCTTTTGGCATTATGATTAAATGCTAATCAAATTTGTGTCTTCAGTTTTCAGGAGCAGTCCCACACATAAGCTCTATCCATATCACTATGAATATAAAGCTATAAGTATGATGTAAACAACAATTGCATAACTAAAATCTGTTTGTCATACGTGTAAATTTGCTTCAGGGGCGTCACGAGCAACCACTTTGAGATTACTTCTCCAGGGAACCATTTCAAATTTAACCCTTAATCTCTCTGCAGTCAAAACTGGCATCTGCTTAAGACAGATAGCACCAAAATTACACTGGTGGGCAATTGCTAAGGACGTATGACAGTAGCAGCGATAGCAACCACAAAACGGAAGACAGGAAAATGTGGAAATTAGCATAAGTGCGGGATACAGTAAGACGTGTTGTGCGTGCAAATTTTGGATTGCCGAAGTTGTTCTTCAAGTGATGCGCTGATAAAAGTGATAAAGGATTTGATGCGTATTGATCTTTATTGTACAAAAGAAAATTTAATGGAAACGAATCAATTGACGAACTTGCATGCAATTTTTGGTATGTCTTCCCGACAACACATAGATGATTTTACGCGTGGCTTTATTACAAACAAGACTGAAGAAAGTCAAGATACATCAGATGTTGCTAGGAAGTTCGACGTCAGCCACAGTGTTGTTTCAAGGCTTTAGAAATAATTTCAAACAAATAGAAATGTGCAGTAAACGTCACAGGGGAGGTTGTGTTCGCAGAACGACGTCTGCAGAAAATAGATATACAGTGTTATCGACAAACAAAAGTGGCGGTGCTCAGCTATTGTCGTAGCAAATCAGTTACTTGCTGCTACTGGCAAGCGAATCTTCCGAAAAACTGTAGCCAGACTTTTGCATCAAGAAGGACTATACGCTCGCCACCTGTTATATGTATTCCATTATCCAGACAGCAACATACCGCCCGTTTGCAGTGGTATCTCGAGCATCTTAATATTTAGATGAGAATAGGTTCTGTCTGTTACCGGATTACTGAAGCCAACTGAGCTGGTGTAACGGCGGTACTGTTTATCATCCAGAAAGTATCCAGGGTAGGACCGATATCCGAGATGCGCTATCATGATATAGACCGGCATTATGATCAACGGCAGCATCCCCCTACATGTGGTTGCAACTGGGACTATGACCGGTCAACGATGCATTAATGATATTATGCTGCCTCATGTTCGCATGTTCCGTGGTACTGTCAGTGATAAATTTGATTTCATAGACGACAACGCAACAGGTCATCGAACAGTCTTTGTGCTGGAGTGTCTACAGAGTGAGGATATTCAACGCCTCGTATGGCCAGCACGTTCTGCAGATCTGAATCCATTGAAAATGTTTGGGATTCTTTGGGGAGTAGATTTGCTGGTCGACAATGCCCTCCAATAAACAAAGACACGATCATCCGTGCAGTGAGAGAAGAGTGGCATAAATTACCCCAACAGCTTATTGGATAATGTTGTGCAAAGTATGACGCGACGTGTGGAATCTAACATCGCCCACCAAGCTGGCCATATCCCGAACTGATATCTTACATCAAAATGCATGCGGACGGTAACTGCATTTATTCACTTTTACGTATTCAGCACAATATGACCATTTTGACCCATGAACGTTTTTCAAAACCTTCTAGAATTCAGAGCACAAAAATTGTTTTTTATTGCTATGTCCTAGTATTCTGGTATTATTTTATTTCACTTGACATCGAAACGCACTTGCTTTTTAACGTGATATACAGCTTTTGTGATCTGTCCTTAGTAATTGTCCATCAGTGTTTCCTAATTAAAGTGCTTCCCATCCCGCTGTAAATGGTTGAGAAGAAGCTACAGCGAGTAGTGAATCCCTTAATAGTGTGGATGTAAATAAAAGCTAAAGCTAGGTATTAATTAATTAGGATAATATTTAAGTGTGAAAACAATTTTAGGTCCAAAATTTTTAAAAATCATAACAAACTTAAAAAGAAATTAACATTCTAAAACAAATCCAGATTTAAAGTATCACAGCTGAAGTCAAGCGCATTACTTAGATTGCTGTGTCTCATTAACAGTGTAACATGCGTTGCAAGTCTAATATAAAATGCTTGTGAAACAAATAAATTATAGCTGAATTTAATCGTGTAAAACTATTAATGGTGCTATAATTGTACACAGGTTATTTAAAAAAGGTGTAATACTTTATTTCCTGAGATACTTACACTACACATGTACTTCTGGTAACAGCTATATAAAATATAGAAATTTATGAGAACAGTTTCAGCATTGAGGATAGTTGTATTCATTAAAATGTTTTTAAAAAATCAGTTTTTGTATGGTCCCTACAGAGATAAAAGTCAACTCACTAAAATATCGATTATTGAGTGGAGCATTCAAATATTTACATTTTCTGCAAATTTGAAAAGAAATACCTAAATAATATTTACATTTAAGTAAATTTGCAAAGAGTCGATTAGCTTCATGATAGGCGCTTTCTTTTTAATGATGTAATCAGGATGATACGGTTACTCGCTTAGCTTCTCAGTTACCATAATTTTGCGGATGAAAATGTGCTTTCCGGTTGGCGCAAGTTGTGTCCCAGCACATAAAGGAAAATGGAAAAGAATGATTTTTCGATTTTAAGGATTTTATTTCACTGCAATGCATACTCAAACTCAGATTCAAGAGGCTGTGACATTCAGCCTTTCAGACTGTGGATAGTTGTTCAAATTAGTTTAATTGATTGCAGATTTTCCTTTTCACCTTTTTGTCTTCCATAGAATTTGGGCAAAATTTCATATTAATTTTTTATATATGATAAAGAATAATTATCTTGTTTACGATATGAGTAAAGTAAAATATATTTGACTCCTGGTTGATTGCCTAAAAACTAGACTTTCACGTTTTCCCCGTCACTGTTCAGGTGATTCTTGGTTCTCGTGGTACAGTAAGTAAACATATATTGAACTATAAGGACCTTGCACAAAGCGTATGGGGAAAAAATACTATTTTCTTTGCCTCTTTTACGCTATAGATAAGCGCATCTCTCCTTCCACTGCAAAACTATTTTTCACTTTCTCCTTAACCTTTTATGTATTTCCGTGCAGTGTACAGGTAGGTCAATAATCAATATTTTCATTTAGAAGAAGGTTCTACTCCTCGAAAGCAGGCTCAGATTACTTCCGCAACACTCGACAGGAAAAACCTGCTGAATACAGAAGTTTTCCCTACAAATATTATTCTTAATAAATAAAAAGTTTACTTCTCCTTTATTTGACAGCTTGGAGTTTTTATTTGAGGTTCATCGTTTCTTAGAAATATTGCCGTACCAATTTAATCTTCTACAGGCACTGTCATTTTTATCTTTGAAAGAGCACCTGTAGTCCATTTGACAGCCGCGATTATACTGAAAGGTTTTAGAGGGGGTTGGGTACATGGAGCTTAGAATTTCTTTCACTATAAGTCCTACATAGCCCAACTAAAACCTTGGGTTTTTGTGAAAGATGGAAGAGTGAGTTCTATCCTGTCAGTTTCAGTTTATTTCTTGTATTTAGAAGCATTGTCATCTAATAACATTGTCCAAGCAATCAGAAATTGAGGAAACAATTGGGTGGCTTATATGCTGATGCAGAAGTTGAAGTTAAATGTAATGAAGAATTTAAAGAATGAAATAGGTTTATGAAAACAGTATGATTTTTTTTACAGAAACTACATATTTTATCTATCAAGGTATTATTGAGCTAAATACATGTGGTTATGCTCTGGCTATTAAAGCTAAAGAAATATTTAGCATAAAGTAATATAGCCACAAATGAACTCGAGGCATCTGAAAAGCATGGAACATTGCCGCGTAAAACCTGGGGGCTGAACTGCATTATTTCATGAGCTATTGTAATATAGCATCACTTTCTCTATTTTTAAAATGCAAATACAAGTTATCATTACTGCTTTTAAATGTAACACTGAGAAAACTTTTAGGAATCTTTCAACTTCAGTGCTGCTTTGACACTAATTATGATAATATTGTAAAGTCACTAAGATTTATTTCGATGCAGATGAAAATCAGCCGGTGCCCTCTTTGGCATTCGAACTCCGGATAAGGTATAGAGACAAGAGGAGTTCACATTGTGTGGAAGTGTGGAAATTCACATTGGCCCGGAGTCGAACATTGGATATCCTTACTACAAGAGTGTAAGGGAGGAGTAGCCTTAATTTCTTACAACTTAAAATTGTAGAAACGACAATTAAGAATATTTTTAATTGCGAGTATCAGATAGTGTGAATTTCCACTTATTATATTCTATATGGAAAACATTATAATAACTTCCTAGGCAATACTGTCGAGGCAGATAAATGATACAATTTTGTTTGTCATTAAATATTTTGATAATACCGTAATCAAGGGTAGCCACAATAATCATTTTTCTTGACACCTACAATTATATTGAAATTCCTGGGAATTAGAAGTGCATTTCATATTGAATATATTTTACACAATATTATTGATTATTAATTATTAATTAACTTATAATATAGGAAGATTTCAAAGGAAGATTCAAAATTATTATTTTAAGTCTAATAAATCAACCTTCAGCATAGAATAGAATATATTCTTAAAATCCCTTTTCTTAGAATAATAAACCGTCGCTTTATCCCTTAATGTCGCAATGGATCGTCTCCTAATGACCAGTACTCCAAACGTCCAAACCATTCCGTATATCATCTAAACAAGACTGCTGAGCTTGTTTCATGATCGAACTATATGATTGATGTTAAGGTCCGATCTTCTATAACTGTCATGTTCTCTGAATACGATGCAACAAAAATATATTTCGCAATGGGTATGAAAGCCAGTAAGTCATTTTCATGTTTTATTACGTCTACCTTTTCAGCGATAATAAAATACATACATATATATAATTTATGTGAAAGATTTCTATCTGTCTGATTGCCTTTCTCGTATAATCTAAAGAAACAAGGTTTGCAAAATATTCATAATTGAACTGCTATCGAAATACTATTCATGTGAAAATACAACTGAGCCTGTCTGAAATTCATTGATAAAAATTTACATAATGTTTATTATTCATTGAAGAGCGTACATAATTTTTAAAGGTACAAGATACTTGATCATGTGCTTTAATATATCTGAAAGTATATTTTAAGCAGTTTCAGAAAGTGATGTATGCACCTTTTGTGAATCTTGAATTTATCTGGCTATGTTCGGTAGCTTGACAAATGCATTTGAGCATTCTTGTGAGAAACATGGATGTAATTTCAATAAATGGTATTTGATATAAATCATAAAATATTTATACAAATAACAATATCAGAATAATGTGAAGATTCACAGAATGTAAGTTGCACCCCTTTTGAACATACAAAACATGTAAAAGAAACAAAACAGAAAGCATTATTGACACTAAAGAAAGGAAATTGATTATTTTCCAAATTATTTTCTTCAATGGTAGCTATACGAGGAAGGTATATGCATATACCATATCTTAAATGCACAGATTTTATCATTGCTAACATTAGCCATAATTTTAAAAATTATGTTAAAGCTGTCACGTTTGCAATTTTTCGCTTCGGCCAAGAGCTAAATTAGAAGAGGAAATGTTTTATTAAACTAATTCTTTCTTAGTTTACACCATTTCTTCTTCAAATTCTACAGAACATGTCATCTAAAAATTTGTCATTCTCATTCACAGAATACAGTTTGAGAAGCACATTAAATCGATACTCCTTTAATAGATATCTTCTAGTTTGAGGAATTTATATTTCACAGTGAGTAGAAATATATTTTTAATTATTTTACCAAATAAATACGCTATCTCTTAAAGGGAACTTAAAAATTTCTCTATATTAATAATTAGCATCGCTTAGCCAACATAAAACTTTTACCATTGAACGCATCTATGTTAATAATCAAATGTCTTGACTATACATTTGATGTAATTATGTTGTGTAATAATGAAGATTTTTGTATAAGGCCAGGTCCAAATTTCTTTCCACGTATGCAGCTCTTTTCGGACTACCCAAACATTTAATGCTTCCATTCTTGATATTTCGTGGGGCAAAATATCTTTGCGTTAGTTCTCCATCATATGTCTCCCACTCACCGTTTTTCCCCGTCTATTATCTCCGAAGAAACGAAAAGAAATTATCTTCCCTGCTTCGAGAAAATGCCCATAACAGTCCTAATTTACTGTGCAACAGCATTTTCTACTTCCTGAGTTTTCGTTTCTCTCGTATTTAAGAAATAATTCTTCCTGAAGATTTTATTTCCTTTATATATAAAGGCATTCTCTTGCTTTGGTAACAAATGAGTATCTTCTTACTGGTAGTATACACCTGCCTCATCGTATCTTTTGACGGAATGAGTGTCACCTCTTGCCATATTAAAGCGGATTTATGTCAGTTTCATTTGGATTCGTTTCAAAAGATGTAGGTAACCGGAAGATATTGGTGCAGTGGTTTTTGGTAAATAACAACCAATTGTTTAGAGGACTATTAGAGGACAAGAGCAAGACAGTTTCAATTTTTTTCCATCTAATTTCATTCGAGATAAATTAAGGTATATTCATTCAAAAGAAGTATTGGTGTGTTCAATAAATCCTTTTAAGAAATTATTCAAGTTAAATTACGGTGTATGCTCGCAAAACGAAAAAAAATCCTTTAAAATTTTAGATAATAAGTAGCTTTTAATGCATTATGGCTTCATCCGTATATCATTTTTTTAAACAAGAAAACGAAAACGAGTGGCATATACAAAGCTTATTAACTCCTTAAATCAAGAAATTCTGCAACTTAGAAAACATAACATAACAATTGCAATAGCTGGCATTATAATTCTCAAACGACCAATAACAATAAACATTAAGATTTTCTGATATGGATTTTGGAAATTAGCATTTAGTAAATGCGTCATTGTTATATCAATAACTAATATTTGTCAGATACTATAAAAGTTTATTTTCAATTAATCTAATAATCGTATCAATAAATCCATTGGAGAAAGTTTAAAGTCATTAATTCATTCACATATGTTTATCAGATATACCATAATGATCAGTACAGTTGTTAGCCCTGTTTGCCGCTGTTGGGTCTAGGTTCAAATCCCGGAGTAGGCTTGAATGTTTGTAAATGTATAGTGTCTGTGTGGCATGGGAGCACTTAAAATACATGGCAAGCTGATAGTCCTTTCTAGTGAATTCATGATAGGGGAAGAATTCATGTTAGGTGGGAGACCATCGGTCTATGCCCTTTGTGTGTTCTCCATCAAAATTGAGACAGAACTTCTCCGTTCTGATGGATATAAAATCGATCATTCCTTGTAGTGCACGTTGAGCAACGTTCTCGGCGAGGAGACGGTTGAATGACAGATACGTATTGGTCATCCCCGAGGAATGCACTGAGTTATAAGTGACCGGTCATTTGAAACAACATGACTGTTCGACCGTGTGAAAGTTAATTCGGAATGCATTAATTTCGTGACACAAATAAAGGTTTAACATGTACTTTTATTAATAAATTGCTTACTATTATGTTACTTTTTAATGATTCCCATCCAGTGTAGCCGTAGGTCTACTATATATCGAATATATTGAAACGCCTTTCAAGTGAGATGGTTAGTAAATTATTTTCCTTGATCACAATTTATTCTTCTAATTTCTGATGCCCCTACAGTGTATAACAACCGCAATTGAACTTATTGTAGCTTTTCCATAGCTGCTTTTTAAGGATAGTATTAACAACCAAATCAAAGGTGCATAAATTAAATAAAGATTATTAACTGACAGTAATATTTGGTTATGGACATTATCACTGACAAAGTAATCAAACCATATCCAGCGCAGAATTTTGAGTATACGAAATGTGACAGGTAACTGTCACTGTTATTGTTACTGGGATATTAATTTTTTTATAATTTTAATAAATAAAGCTTCATTGCGAAGATCTTACAACTTAACGTTTGGTGATGACATTTCCGTTTTCAGACATGGTTTGAAAAAATAATATCAGTGACTCAGCGGTGCAAGCTACCTATTGCTTACATTATTTATATTAGTGTCGTTTAAAGACGTATTTGGAAACAAAAAAATTCAATCCGGAATAAAGGCATTAAATTAGTAGTAGTTCATCATAGTTTTCTTCCTACAGTTCCATTTTTCTCTTCAAATTTTTTTTTTTTTTTTTTTTCTTAAAAATATTTTTGTTGAATCTTTAGGGTAGTGCAGTTCTCTATGTTTCTATAAGATGGGGAAAGTGTTTTGCTAAGAGGGTTAAGACATGATAAAACTTTCGGCTTTAGTATTGTTTTAAGTAAGCTGTACTTCGTAAAATTATAAAAAGATTTTTTTATCAAAATGCGTTAAAGTATTAACCTTCAAGTGAGATATGGTGATTAAATAACACCTGTATGTAAAATGTGTCAATCGTCTGATCAGACCTTAATGGTCTATGATTTGAAAGTTTCATTTGTCTGTAAATGAGAAGATTACCTTTCTTTAAAAATCTACGTAAATAGACTTACCTTTATTTATTTTTTTTTTTTTTGTCATCTATCTATTCTTTCAACATCATTGAGATATTAAAAATAGAGAAATATGTTGAGGATTTGCTGAATTTTATTCATTCCTTTATTGTAAGTAAATAAAATTTCTTATCATTTAGAAGGTAATAAAATGATGTAACACAGGGTTTCTTAAACCGTGGGTTGCGATCCCAGTTGGGGTCGCGGGACCTGCAGTAACGTGGGTCTCCAAAAATTTTAGAAATTTTGATATTTCTTTAACTTATTATGATTATTTTACAATTACCAAATATTTTTACGTAATGTATCTGAAAATAGATAAAGATAAGACGATACAGACAAAAAAAACGAAAACATTTAAGACGCATTTTTTATAATAGAAACGTTCATTTTACTTTAAAAATCAAAGTTAATGACCTAAAACTGCAATAGTGTATTACAGTACAAGTGAAGAAGCTGACAGTTTCATTCACACCTGTGTCGGATTTGCGCAACTTATGGAGTCCCACAAAATTTTCGTAAATATTATGGGGTCCCCACACCAACAAGTTTAAGAAACCTTGATGTAACACAAATAGATATTATATTTTAAAACTGCATTATTATGTTGAAACAATTCCACCAAATCTTGCAGAACAATGCGTAAGTACAAGGCGAGAGATTTTAGACTACGGTTTACTTTCTCTAATGCAACAAAGATAATGCTTCTTTCATTTTATTTCAGCAGGAGATATTTCCCCCCATTTTCTTCTCCCATACAAATGCCGGAAGCTTTCTACTTCTTTGCAGATGCTGCGGTTCCCGAGATTAAGATTTATCTTTTACTAGTAGAATGTGTATCGTTACCCGAGACAAATACGATGCGATTACAACCTTACGTGTGCCGTAATAGCCAGTGAAAATCAAAGATTTTCGAAAAACTAGTTTTCTTTAGTGGTTCGTAGCGTCTGAAAATGTGTGTATGTTATTGTTTGCAGTTAAGGCTCCAAAAAGCAGTCAGCTGTTAATAAAAAATTCACGTATCTTAGAATTTCAGAGACGTGTACCTATAAATCTACACATTGTTTTGGATAACATTGGTGAAGATATTAGACAAGGAAATAGCACATACAACAATCCGTGTGCTTTCTCATTTAGTTACATATTAAAAATAAATTAAATATAAAAAGCTGAAAATGCATACCAAATGTCTGTTTTCATCGGGAAATATTTATACTACTGGCACCAAACAATTTTCAAAATTACTTGAATTAATTATTTAGAGTATTAATTAATGGATCATTTATTATATTTTTGATTTTTAATTTTAATTACTAAAGAGGAAAACTCTTGATTTCATACCAAGGCAACCTGCAAAACTCTTTTTCCATTTTTATATCATTACGAAAGCTTTATTTTAAAATGACCGGTTAGAAGTATAATGATTCAGTTTAAAAAAGTATACCTAAAGTGGTTCATAGACAGTTCTTGAAACAAAACAGTATTCCCTTACTTGGAAATTATCTTAAATGGAAGCAGTCGCTATTTTGAATGGCTGCATTAGGTGCTTAATTGCTCCTAGTCCTAAGTTTTACTTTTATGTAATGTAACATCGCTTCATAAAATGGTAATATTAATGTAAAATACGCATAATTAGTTGCATATGAAGGTTCCTAACTTGACAACTGATCCTTTATAGGATTGCGTTTGATCTGGTAGCAACAAGCAAACAAGAAGCAAGATTACAAGAAGCAAATGATCGTTATGTCTGTGAATAAGGATAAAGTTCTGAGAAGGTTAAAATAAACTTTTATTTAAACAGAATTTAGGTCATAAGTATATGATCTTGTGTTAGACTAACTGCAACTGGTCGTATGCAAATATGAAAAATAAATAAAAGTCCCATATAGCTTAAATGTTGAACAGTAGTCAAAGACTAAATACTATACTTGAGGCTTACTCACTAACTCTACTACAGCGCTGGAATTCAAGCGTCGGTACTGAGAAGCCGCAAAGCCGACTAATTACAACTCTTACAACTGGCAGGAAACTAATCACGTAGAGTGCGTGCGATGCCAGAAACACTCTTTATTTAAAATCCGAAAACCTCAATATAAATACTTACTACTAATTTGCATTTTGGTTCGGACGTAAAGAAAACGTTATAGTAAAGACTGAAATTATAAAGACCTGAATAATAAGATTCCCTACACCTTATCAAACTATTAAAATAAATTCTAGATAGAAAACTTCATAATCAAAACTGTGATAAAGTGTCTTTTCCTATTTCCTCAATGAAAGCAGCCGTCATCTTACGCCCTTTGCCCTCGTGAGCATTGTAGCATTCAATTAAATAAAGAAATAAAGTGTAAAATATTCGCAGTAAATCTGATATTTATTTACGTTACACTTGATTAAAATCGAATATAGGCGGCCTTTTCGCTCCCAGAAATACGAATTATAATAGAAACTGCAATAGGACACAACATAGTTAAATATTCGTCCATTGGTGGAATCGTGATGACATATATTAATAGTTATTAGTCATTCTTAATATTTTCGTTGTTTCTCCTGGTTTCTCCATCCATGTGTAATATGAGCATGAAAAAATCCCTTAGAAAATCCTCCATGAAGGCATTCCTTCCCTTAGATAGATAACATTCGTTTGCGTTTCTGTATTCAAATAACCTATAAACTATATTTTTAATAGTTTCAGTGAAGATATGTTCAGATTTAATAATGAATAAACTTGCATTCGGGTACCAGACAGGAGACACTTTAAAACTGAGAAAATAGCATTAATATCCCTCCAATTTTACATACCCAAGTGATAGAATATATTTATTTACGAGCATGTAGTTTAATTATTTAAAAAGCTGTTAGAGGTGGCATCTTTCATAATTACTGATATTTGCTGTATATTTCCCAAAGAATTTGTGAAATTTGTTATAAATTATTCTTTACAGATACGAATGCAGCTAAATAAACTATAATATAAATCTGATATGTTCCATCTTTCAAAATTACTGATATTTGCTGTATATTTCCCAAAGAATTTGTGAAATTTGTTATAAATTATTCTTTAAAGATACGAATGCAGCTAAATAAACTATAATATAAATCTGATATGTAAAACCTATTGGTTAACCTGCCCGAAAAAATGTCCTAATTACTTATAACATAACTGGGAGCAAATTATTCCATGGAGTACTTTTTATGCTTCCTGTAAAGGATTTAGGAGTATTAATAGCTATTTAGTATATCTGTGAATTTATTTGCGATTGTAAAATTCTAAACGCGCTTACTTTCTCAAATATAGTAGCTTGCAACTAAATTTCTGTTCAGTTTCAATCTAAAAATTTCTTATACAAATTTAAGAGAGATCTCAAATCCCGTTATTGCTTGGGGAGATTTTCTATAAATATATCAAACAAGGAGCTAAGAATACTTTTTTCAAGTAATGAAATTTTAAAATCAAACTTAGGATTACTTTATATAAGCATTAAACCAATTTTGGCTGAGATAACAAATAAAAACACAAAATTTTCTTTCATATTAAACAAAATGGTTAAAAACACAAAATTTGTTAATGACTGTGGTAACAGTAAAAAAATGGGGAGATCTCAAAATGCTACCTAACGAAGTCTCTTATTTAAATGAAAAGTTTAAATTTTGACTTAAAGGTCATAGTCCAAGACTACAGAAACTAAATTTCTATTTGAGATGTCAAAGACGTTTTTCTGGACCATGATTTTCAGACTGTATGTGCTTTGCTGATAGCAGCTTGGTAGCAAGGATTACGTGTACAGTTTTCATATTTCTCACACCCCTCAAACTACTTTTGGTAATATTAAATAATAATTATATCTTACATGATCTACTTTCTCAAATCTTACATGATCTGCTTTTTAATTTACCGATTAAATTACTTTTCACTTTTAAGACTACATGCCCTGAAACAAAAAGTAAACGTGATTTTGTGAAAAATATAAACTCATCAATATAGATAATAATAAAAATTCAGAAAGCAAAAGTTATCTTAAGATATCTTATGAAAGTATTCTTGCTATTATTTTTTATTTTCCTAAACATGATACTGCATGTTTACTAAAAATGTGTTAAGAAATAATATCGTACATCAACTAATAATAAAGTAATGATAATAATGTTTATACATTTTAGCACTAATATTGATGAAATACAATTTTTTGTATCAAATTACAGAATGGTATTTCGTAATAAAGGTACACCTTTTTATAAAAAAAAATATTTCGAGATGGCATCAAAATAGAGGGAAAGACTACCATGTTTGATAATTTAAATTCCAGAACGAAAATTTTAATAAACAGTTTTGTGATTTGATCATCATTTCCAAATAAATCCTGTCATTGGTACATGCTACTCTTCAAATATGCAGAAATCATGCCATATACCTATAACATTTTAGAAGCATATTAAAATTTTATTCGTAGTGGAAACGTCATAGACATGAAATACGTTTCTGTGTTTGTTTAATTTTGGCAAAGAATATTAGGCTATTTCCTTCCTTAAGGGCAACGTTGCCGTTGAGTAGGATTTTTTTAACCTTTTGACGGTCCTCAAGGAGCTCAGCTCACATATTAATTACTCACGGTATGTTTCGCAAACCAACACAGCTCGAATCAGAGATTTACGGCTGACAAATATCACACATATTTGGGAAGAAAGAATATCTTAATCTTGCAGCCGCCGAATAGCTAAGAGATGTTGGTCTTATTCACATTACACAGGGTCAAAACTATTAAAACGCTCCTCAGTCATCCTGTAAGCAGGAATTATAGGCTACGTTCGGCTACCAGTTTCCAAAAAACCGCTCCCCTCGACCACTGGAGAAAAAGAAACCTGAACCTCGACTAGGAGAATGCTGCTTCTTTCAATTAGCAATAACTTGTTATTTATAACTCCATGATGACATGTAGACATTTTTAGTGAACAATCCATGTACACATATTGTAACAATAAAATACGTTCAAATCCATATTTTACTCGTATAAGGCCTATCTAATTTAACGAACACACTTTACCTGTTGATGTTGTGGCCAATCTCACTTGTCTGAATCAGAAAAAGCCTACAAATTTTATTGTGGCAAGGAGTGAAAGACTGTGTCTATCATTGGCCATGGGCACCATAGAGGTGATAGTGCCACTTTATACAATCCCGCTGCAAATTTGAAGAACAGCAACCTGGGGGAGCCAGCAAACCATTAGAGAAAATTTTCAGATATTTTGAAGGTCCCCATGCAGCACAGACATTATAAATTTACAAACATTATTGACTTCTCCAGCATTCGAACCCAATCCTTTGAATCCGAGATCCTAGATCATATAAGCTTGATGCAGGCCTGTTTGATGATCCCACCTCAAACCATGAAACCATTTACTCGGGAAACAAAATCTTCTACCAGCAAGGAAAGGCAAGTCCTGAGTTCCTCAATACATCCAAATGATTACATCAAAGTTCAGAATCGAAATTCAGGGCTATACCTAAACTCGTCAATAAGCAGAAAGCAGTCCGATTCCTCTTGGTTACATTGAAGATGAGGACGATTCAAAATTCAGCAGGCCCCATTGGAAAGTGAAGTTAGCAAAATAAAAGTCATTACTTTTTTGGCATAGTTGAACTTCATGAAGCCTCCGTGCAGTGGTAGAACAGTTAATTCTAAATCCTTTGACGGCCTGAAGATCCGAAAGATGTTTTCTTGTAGTCGTTTCAATGTTTTTTTCCAGCGGATAAAGACAGAGAATGGTTTTTGAATGTAGTTGTTGCCGTTCGCCGATCTTGACTAGTTTGTGTAAAACTGGTTCACTGCTTAGAAGGTGGTTCTTTGTTTCCAGTATGATACTTTCAGGGATAATCAGATCTTCAACAAATTCCGTTTGGGCTTTTTTCCTCGAATCTATCAATTAACCGCCAGTTTTGCTTTTCACTTAAATGATGCCTTCAAGACATAAATGATGCATACTAATCACTGTCATAGATCCCCAATATTTTTAAGCAGCACCACCCGAATTCCAACATGAGCCTATTGTGCAATATCTTGTCACCTAATTTTCATATTCCGTGCTCTAATCTATGTGCAGAAGTCCAATTTTGTGTTGAGTTGTTGATAATTAATGTAAATAATCAACCCCGGTGAAAATTGGTTTAAAATTTAAGCAATGAGAACATTTGCTTTTTCAGGTTATCCTTTAATTTCGGAAAGCAGTATAGTCTTTTAATTAGAATTTTCGCTCCTTTTGTACCATTATTAAGCCGAAGCAACTTCTTTACTTAATTAATTACTTCCTTGCAATGTTTGCCTTTTCTTCGGTTTCTTAAACATTTCGGCCAGCAGCGGCCGAGCAGTAAAGTCTTTGAACACTTGCAGATCGGTCTGGCTCCAAATCCTTGCGAACGGGCTCGCTGCATGGGCATTTTCATGGTTTCCTTCATATATGTGACCCAGTTTCACTTGGAGAGTCTCCGACGACGTCCCTTCCTTTAAGCAGATAACTCTCGAGTGATTTGCAACAATTTAATTAACCAAACCACACTTTTAGTATTTCTTTAAATTTTCATTTTCGAAATTATCCTCATAATTTTCCCGTTCCTTCTTCTGTCATTTCTGATTTTTACTGTATCTTGAATATTAAATTCATGAAAACCGTCTTTTTTTCAGTTCTTTAGATTGTCTTTATTTCTGGGATTTTTCTCAGTCGTCTTTCCAGAACTTTCGTATTTCCTTGCGAGTTTTTGTTGGTAGTTGAATTTCCATGAAAACTTTAAGCATTTTCTTCTAAACTAAAACTGCAGATTAATTTTTCTAATTTCTTATTTTGATATTAAAAAAATGTCTGCATTTCGCCTCAACAAATACAGGGAAGGAGCTTGATGTAGTGGATGTTCTTTGTTTGCTACTGTTGACACGTGTAATGCTGCGCGAATTTGTTACTTGACTGGAATTGAGTCGCTGGAACTCAGATTTCTAACTTTTATTCAAACTTTTATTAATTTTCAGAACTTCTAAGTTACAGGAGATCTTAGGTTACTGTTCAGTTGATTTTCCCTGCTTAAGAATACATTATTCCATTCTTTTGTTCTAGGGAGAAATCAGTACTTCCAAAATGTCGTTTTCCATGCTTCCTAACATTCAGTCAGCATTTCTTGAATGTTTTACGAGCTTATTTTTCTTCCTTATTTTCGGGAGGGGTATCACATTCCATTAAATAGTATAACTTCTCTTCCCTTAGAGTCTTTTCATTAAAAACGAAACTGCGTTTTACTTTTTTTTTCTTTAATTGCACATTTAGTTTGTTCACCTTGACTATCCCATCGTGATCTTAATTTCCTTAGTAGACTTGTTTCAGCTTCTTGTTTCAGCTTGTTACATAAACATTTTTATCGTTTAGCCGTGAATCATTTACCAGAGAAGGCTGAAACATTATACCCGGCTGTTGTTGTTTATATGAAAACAAGTTCAGTCAAAAGGATGGTAAAAATCAAGCTCATAAAATGGCATAAATAAAACCTGCTACTAAGCTACGATAATCGTATAATGATAATAATGATTTAATAATACTATAAAAGAAATGCGTTACAGTTGTTCTTCAGACGAGAAAGGCAGTGAACTGAAATATTTTTGAGAAAAACCTAATCATTACTGCCCGGTACCTGAGACCGAGAATTTTTCAGTTAAGATTTGTGTAATATTCAACAACCAAGGTTTCAAAAAAAGAGTGGAAAATCAATGAAACGTCGAACAAGTGTGGATTGGCAGCTGCTCGTCAGGGCTAAAGGTGAGCGAAAACTGCTCCGTCAAGTCAAAAGCAAGCTAAAGGAGAACTTTGGTTGCATCACTTACCGATAAAGCTGGTGATAGATATTTTAATCACCGATTATTATCTCTCATCATTATCATGAAAGATTAAAAAAAATACAGCGAGTATTGAAATTGGGAATCCAATATTATGATTAATATCACTTATGCAGACGACTCGAGTATTCTAATGCACAATGTAAATGGGCATGTTTCTGTTGCATATCTTTGTGGAATTTTTTGTCGCACATTTTTGTTCGGAGTTACACCATTTACTTGGGGAAGCATCATTTCTTGGTCATTTATTAAGTTTGAGGAAGTGTGTGACCCAGGATGCCCTGTCGGAAGAAGCAGGCAACAGCAACACTGGAATTTTAACCAGTAGTGAAAGTGTGTTATAAAATACATGGTTGCTCCTATATAACTGAGGAAGGTTTTTCCGTTTTGAACCATGCAACTGCAGACTTTTTGTATTTCTTTTTCTACCGTATAATCTATGAATCATAGGATAATAATGATCTTCCGATGTTTTGCCAACTAATTTAGATATATACTACAATATTTTGTTCATGTTAATTTTTTTTAAATATTACTATTACGATTTATGCTTTATAAATTTATACTTTTCTATAGTAAGATTTTGCTTGAAATCAGAGCACATTAAGTGGCATTATACAGGAATTTTAAATACGAGTTGAGAATTTAAACTTCTGATGAAATGAGGTAAATTAATTTAAGCAAACTATTCTTCAGTAAGTACTTTCGTTTACATTCCTGTAAAAAAGCAGTCTGGAAAAAAATTAGTTACTAAGAAATTAAAGTAAGAAAAACTTCTGAACTTCTGAATAAACAAAGGAAAGTTTCAGCTTTAAGAACTAAATTGTTTAGTCCCAAATTTCTCTTTATTATGGGTCTTTTTCCTTAATTCCGTGTAAGTAACTTAAGAGGTAATTCTTAATAATTCAAACATCGTAATCACATTCAGGTCTTCAGCTAAATAACTTTAAAGCTGCTAAGGAGCTTTTCAGAGAATGACTAATTAGCAAAGATTCTTAAGAATAGGTTTCTTTAGCAACTATTATAAGTTTAAGAATATAAAGTAAATTTTACATGCGAAACAGTGTTAAATTACTAAAAAAATAAAATATTTTCTCCTTTTCTTTCCTACCCAGAAACAGTGTCAAAATAAAAAAAAAAAATCATAATTTTTCACGCCCCTTCTTTTTCCTTCATCGACAGTTATAATATGCGTAATAACTTTCATGTAACCTTACCGAAATACTGTAACCACGAATCACTAGGGCAAATTTACTAAATTCATACTGTGTCCTAAAGCCCATTTTGTTTTAATATCGAAAATACCACATTCCAAGCTTAAGTAAAGTAAACTAGTAATAAGGTATCAAAGTAAACTGCTTAGAAGAATTTTTTTCCAGTGTCGGGTACAAGTCGTCATAGACGTTGCCCACTACTAAGGCCGAAAGCTGTGGTCGCTTTATTATGGAGACACCTAATGGGAGGGCCACCGTTGCCTCTATGAATACACAGACAATTTACATCCATGCATTCTCTGCGATTTGAACCCGGGCCCTTCGGTGCGGAAGTCACTAACCACTTTCCCGTCTAGACGGCTCTTAGAAGAAAATTCGAAAGAATTATTTAGTTATATTTTATGCTTGTGTAAATTATGCATCTGTGTTAAAATTTCATTAGAGTTGATGTTATATGTTTGTGCGCGGTTTTACGTACCGTATAGGAAAGCTGAAAGTTCAGAATGAGGTTACGATTTTATAACTTCAAAACGCGAAAGAATATCTTCAATTTCTTCGTTTTAGAATTATAGCATGATTCTGATCATACCATAAGAATCATAATGTAGATGTTGATTCCCATTCTATAGTTTCCAACATTAGTGCGACTTTCTTTTTCAAGGTAATATCTTGACAACACATTTTTGAAACACTCGCACGTAAAAGTACCTTAGATTCTGCGAGCTAGCTTCCAGGCTCTTCACATCTTTATCACAGTTTCATTCAACATGAATATTATGTTTACTTATGACTTTACAAATTGACTTCTGTCAAAACATACAACTTCGTATTTACGCATAACATTTCGGAACAAAAGAAAAATTTATAGAAGATTTTAAACTTATCTTTGAGTTTTCGATGATTGGAACTCCGACATCCTCTTCTGGCAGAACTGCTCCCACGTTATGGAATTCCTCGAAGTCAGTTGACTCCTTTGTGTTTTTCGAGTTTCGTCCATGTTATTTTTCTTTTTCGCCCTCTGTATGCCGGCCTCTTGGAGTGGTAGTCGTCGGGTTGCTGTCTTTTCCGTTTTGCCGCTGGACGGCTGGTCTTGGCGTCCTCCGGTCTGGAATCGTGCTTGAATTTCTTCTGTTGGTGGTGGTTTTTCATTCCTCCTGCTGTCTTTTCGTTCTCGTGAACGGCGGCCTTGTTTGCTCCTGACTATCTGGCCCTGGAAGTGTTTTCCTCGATGCAGAATTTCTACTGCGATACGTTGTAACTGATCTTTTCCTCTTTACCAAAGATTCTTTACACGGAGGCGTTGCTTTCTTCTATTACTTAAATGCTGAAGTCTGAACGTTTTCCTTTCTTCTTTTTGGTACCGTCGCATGAAAATTGTAGAAGGGCTAGGTTTCTCTTCAGTTCTCTGCTTCTTGGGTGGTGGAGCGGGTGACGTTACTTCTGGACCTTCCACTTCTTTTACGCTTGAGTCCTGCAAGAAACTTTTAAGGATTTCAAAATCATTTTGATTATAAAATTTTTTCACCTGGTCGGGACATGCTTTACAGATTTCCCCTCTCTCGTTCTTAAAGTACAATATGACTCCTTTGATTTCCTGAATTACATAGGGGCCTTCAAATTTTGAAGCTAACTTTGCAGTAAAATTGTCTGGGGCACTTGATAAAGAAAATTTCCGCTTCAATACTTTATCCCCAACTTTAAAATTTGCTTCACGGCGTTTTCTATCGTAATATAGTTTCTGCCTATTTCTTGCCGTATCCGAGCTTTTAAGTGCCTGATCAATTAGCTTTTGCACATCTTTTTGTTTAAACTCCTGCTCTCTTTGTTGCACAAAGAATAATTTATCTAAAGGCGTAATTAATTTTCGGCCTAAGAATAATTCTGCTGGAGTTTTTCCCGTAGTATCATGATGTGCCGTTCTTAAAGCATGAGCTAATTCATTTATGTAGCCATCCCAGCGCTTGTGATGTGTGCTCACGTAACTGCGAATTATTTTTACTATGTTTTTATTAACTCTTTCTGCTATGTTAGCCTGTGGTCTATACGGAACCATTTTGATATGGCGTATGCCAAGTCCAGTGCAAATGTTTTCAAATATTTGGCTAACGAATTGTTTACCGTTATCGCTAATGACTTTTATAGGTGCACCGTATTTTAAAATGTATCTGTCTAAGAATGCATCTGCGGCTGTTTTGGCTGACGCGCGTTTAAGTGGAACAATTTCTGTCCATTTTGAAAAATGATCTACAATTACTAAAAGAAAACGATTTTTATTTAACTCACTCTGGGGGAAAGGACCAAGAAGATCTATGCCTAAAATTTCCTTCGGAAATGTAGCGCGAATGCTATTTAAGTACACAGCCGGGCTGTAATTAATATCATTTATTAACTGACATTGATTGCAGGACCTGACATACGCAATTACTATTTTGTATAATTGCGGGAAATATACCACCTCGCGTACCCTTTTTAAAGTCTTTCTGACGCCTAAATGACCCGCTGTTTTCGCGTCGTGTAATTCCTTCAAAATGCTTAATCGAAGCGAGCCTGGGATGACTGGTTTGTACTCGAGATTTTCGTTTGTTGTTTTCGTATAAAATAATAAATTATCTATTATTTCATAGTTTTCTGCTCTATTTCTTATTGAATCGATATCTGTGTGTTCAAATTTTTCGGATTTCAAATACGTATAGATACTTCCAAATTCAGGATCAGCTTTCAATTCAGCAATAATTGTTTCTCTAGAATCTAAAATTTTTGATGTCAACACAGCGCATTTGAGTTCATTTCCTTCATCGTCCAGTTTTATAGGAGATAGTGCGTCAGCTACATTGTTTTCCTTACCCGGTTTATATTTAATTATAAGGTTATACTCTTGAAGTTTTAAAGCCCATCTTATTAACCTGGGCGTTAGGTTTTTCCCCGAGTAAAGTCTACCAACAGCCGCATGATCCGAAAAGACTGTTACTGGCACTTTCCCGAAATAAACTCGAAATTTGTGTACAGCCATTAATACGGCTAGTGTTTCTCTCTCTGTAGCTGTATAATTCCTTTGCGTAGGGTTCAAAGTTTTACTAAAAAATGCCAAAGGATGGCCATTTTGCGTGATATCAGCACCTACAGCATAGTCCGACGCATGTGCTGTAATTTCCAAATTTTCGTCCCCCTCCGGGAATTTCAAAACAGGGGCATTGATGAGCGCTTCTTTTAACCTTTCAAATGCAGTATTGCTTCTGCTGTCCACGTGAATTTACTTTTCTTTCTTTAAATTACTAACAAGGGTTCAACAATATTAGCAAAATCTTTTATGAACGACCGATAATAAGAACATAACACAAGGAAAGAAGAAAGTTTCTTGGCGGTGTTGGGAGGTGGCAAATTCTTGATGGCTTTTATTTTTGAATCCTGAGTTTCTATACCCTTTTGCGAAATTTTATAACCCAGATATTTAAGTTCTTTACTTGCGAACTTGCATTTTGATGCATTAATTGCCCATCTTATTAATTGTAAGACCGGCCTCTTTTAATAATTTAAAAATTCCTTCTAAGTCTTTAATATGTTGTTCCAACGTACTACTCGTTATAATTATATCATCTAGACAGATTAAAGTCGATTTTCCTAGGACAGACTTTAGAACAATGTCCATAGCTCTCTGCAATGTTGACGGGGCCCCTCACAACCAAAAGGGCATGCGTAAAAATGCATAAGGGCCCGATTTTGTTATAAACGCGGTTTTATGTATGTCTTCGGGTCTCATAGCTATTTGATAGTAACCATACGTTAAGTAAAACGTAGTCATGTATCTCGTAGACTTAATCTTTCTAATAATTTCCTCTATAACCGGCAAAGGGTAAACTGGGAACTTAGTAACACTATTAAGCTTTCTGTAATCGATAGCAAACCTCCAAGCCCTTTTATCCGAAGGAGGAAACTCATTCTTTTTCCTACATAGTACGACTGGACTCGCGTACTCACTATTTATGGGCGTTATTATTTGGTTTTTTAACATTTCCTGAATGTTTTCTTCGATGATTTGCTCTTTCTGTTTATCATAGCGGTAAGGTTTAGTCCTACAGGTTTGTCGGCAGTTAACTGTATATCATGCGTAACAATTTGACAGTTACCAGGCCGTTCTGAAAACAAATTCGAAAAAGTACTCACCACTTGCTGGATGGCTTGACTTTCATGGTCATTCAAATGGCTAAGGTCGACTTGCGGTTGTTCCACTGGCTCCACCACCTTCCGATCCATCTCCAGCACAATAGAACTTTCCTGAAAATTCAGTTTCGCCCTCGCGGCCCTTAAAAACTCCATACCTAAAATAAGTGGACTTTGCAAATTTTTTACTACAAAAATTAATACTTTAGGGCTTTCGTTTTTAACCCGTATTTGCAATGATAATTTGCCAATACATTGACAAGTCTGTCCTTGCGCTGCTATGATTTCTGTGTTTTTATTTTTAAATAATCGTAACCTATTAAAATTCTTCTTAAAAAAAGTATCACTCATAAATTTACCTTCTGCTCCTGTATCGATGAGGGCTTCTACTGGTACATCGCCAACCAAGACTTCTATAATCGGTAATTGTGAGTTTTTTACGACAACCGCATTTAAGTATCTTCTTGAGGGTTTTTTCGAAACTTCCGGGGTTTGGACCCTCGCTTTTACAGGCCCCTCTACTCGTTTAAAGCTTTCCTTTCAACTTCTGCCTTCTGGGTACGCGGACGGTTGTTTTCAAATTTCCTTTTTGGGCCTTGACCTTCGAGCTTCGATGAGTTAGCTTGATAACACTTTCCCCCATAAGAGCGATTTGCGTTTCTGGTCTGCTCATTTGAAGATTGCCTACGGAGACCTTGAGAATAAGATGCCCCTCTAGTTTTTTCCGCTATTCTACGATTTTGGAACTTGACCACCAACTCGAATAGTTCCTGCAATGTGCTTGGGTTTCTAATTTCGAAGTAATCTTGAACAGCAGGTAGCAATCTTGGTAAGATTATTTCAATAATCTCCGCCTCGGGTTTCTTCCCATACAGCATATCCGTCAGCTTAATTTTTCGCAGAATAAAGTTCGTCAACCCTTCTACATTCCGTTGATAAAAACTATATAGTTCGCCTTCTAGCTTTGCTGGGTCTTTCACTATGGGAAAGGCCTTTAATAATGATTTTTTGAAATTTTCAAAGGTATATGTTTGGCCTCCGAATTCCCCTAATAAAAATTTACCTATATTCTTCCACCATAGCGAGGCCTGTCCTCTTAGTGCAGATGTGGCAATGGCAACTTTTTGTCTTTCAGGCACAGGGTAGAGCTGGAAATGATTTTCGAGGCCTTCTAAAAATATCGCCACCGAATTTTTTTTCCGTCGAAATTGACGTTTGGCTTGATTGATGCTCTCATCGTCTGGACCAGGTATCCAGATCCTTCCAATTGGCTTGCCATTTCTTGATGTTGGACTTGTCCAGAAGCTTCCATCCAGTTTTCGGCCATTTCAGTTCGGCAAGTGTTCGGGCGCCAATGTGGTGTTGCGCGGCCCCAACCTACACGCAACAATAATAGTGACTGCCATGAACTGGAAAGTACACAAAACTCTTAAGAAGGGTTTAACTCCCTTTTTATTCTACTTTAGAAGTTTCAGATGGGTGCACTTGACGCTCACGGTAAAATAAAAGTAAGAAACTAAAAATGAATAATAACAAGTTACTACCTACGAGGTTCTCTAAACGTAACTAACCTAACCGCGTTCTAAGATACCGCTGACAATTCAGCAAACTTCTGAATATTACGTTGAAAGATTTAACTATCTACCGAGGCAAGCACACAGGCCGAAACACGCGGTTCTTCAATATCTACCTAGCCACCTCCACGTTCGTGAAGCAAGAAAGCACACTTTCGAACTCGTTTCCCTTCTATTTAACTCAGAATACTTCCGCTGACAATTTGAATACTTGCGTTCTACTAAAATTTACATACTCTGGCATTGGCAATTCCAAGGGAAAGTAAGGCTTGACAGGAAAGATAGTTTAAACTTAAAATAAATGTTAGTTAAAATAAATGTAACCCCTACAAGCTTCATTCGACAAACACTTCAACTTTCACTAAAAGTACTGTAATTTTCACTGCAAGTATTAGTATACTGCAATGCTGCAATTTTTTAATACGTTTGAGAATTGTAATATCTTAATAAGGTTGGACCATGTTCCAGTGGAACTGCCAGTCAGCATTTAAATATGTGCTTTTTTTGTACTGTATTATCCTGGTTATCCCAATTAATATCTTGCATTTTTCATTTTTTTAATAATATCACATCATATTTCCATGTCTCATTTAAAATTTCCCTAACATATGGTAAAACAAGCAAGTCGCTGTATTAAATAAAATTGGATATTCTTTATGTATTTTATACACACTAGAAGTAAGAGTTATATTGCATCAGAATACAATGAACAGAATACTTTCAGCTTAGCGTGTTAGAATTAAGTACACTGATTAAACTTAATTATTTATAATTGAAAAACAAACCAAATTTACCAATAAAAAATCAATATTCTTAGATAGTTACATAACATGCAAAGCAATGATTGCTACTGCAACTGCTGCTATTAGTAATTTCGATTCATAACCTGTTTAAAGATCTGTTTTTTTTAATCTACTGCAAAGGCATGAAATTTAAATAATCATATAGTTAAATTTTTGCCAGAATGGAGACAACTATTTTCGCAAGTTCAACTTAAGAGCCTATCATAAAATGTTATTAAATCCAAAATTCATCCAAGGCTTTCCTTAAGATACATGCAAATTAGGTTCAGGAATGTTAAAGTTTCAGTTCCGAAATTATTAACTTAAACTAGTGCTATAAAACAATTAACTCCAGCGAGGAAAATTAGAAGGAAAGCAAACCAAATGACTTATTTTAGTATCTACTGAAAAGAACACAGATTTGGTTTATTTAAAAACTGTAAAGCACTCGAGGGCTACCTGTAGGGATAACTTCTTGGAGGATATTCTAAAGGAAACTGGCTCGTATACACGTTACACACAGGGAAAAGCACGAAAACGCCCAGGCAGCCTTCGCCGGGATTCAAACCTGGAACAAACTACCTTGGGTAGTTTGTTCTAGGCTCTACCTTGGGTAGTTTGTTCCAGGTTTGAATCAGGGTTCTAGGTAGTTTGTTCGGTGATTTTACCGCTCGGCCGCTGATGGGCCTAAAAACAATCCTAATTACAATTACTACCTCTTATATCTTTTCTCATTTCATTATCCAATATCACCATTAAAGATAAGCCGTAAATAACTAGATAACTAATAATAACAAACAACCATAATTTAGATGACTATTTTGTCATGTATATTTTTGCGGTATATTATTTTAATCTCAATAAGAGTAGCCCAGTAATAGTTCTCAGTTATGTATAAACACGTTGATTAAATTTTGGGGGAAGTATTTCCCAAAATGTTAACACATCTCACGTGTATGTAAACAAATTCATAATTCACGTGGATTAATAACACATAAAAGTTGAATATAAAAATCATTTACTTAATTAGTGATTGGAATATTTTATTCCATTAAATACCTTAAATATTTGAATGTCAAGCAGTTTAGATCTTTTACTCGAAGTTGTGAAGTAATTCAGTTTATACGAAAACAACATATGTATGAAGTGACAGTGTAATATTTTTACTAAGCTCGAAAGTCAAAAAGTAGTGAATTAGGAATTTCAACAATAACGTGAAACATAAAGATCACTGGTGCATAAAAATATAACCTGTGTCACTCACTGCTCAGCAAGATTAAGAACTTTTTGTTTCCTTTATTTAAAAAAAGTCACCATTTCAATCAAGCTTAAAATATGTTTATGGAAAACATACAACTTTCGACACCCATTCATATTATGAAAAAAAATATGCTTTAAATCAAAAAATTCAAAAATCATGCAAAATCATTCATATTATGCAAAAATCATTCCCTTTGCTATTCAGAAACGAATACCAATATAAAATGAAATTAAGTAATGGATCTTATTTCATAGAATAAATTGTTCATTAAACTGATAACTAATATTTATCGGACAAAAACTCATTTAATTTAGCAAAAGGTAGGTAGTGACCAGCTTGTTTTTCCATACTATCATTCTTTTACTTTAAGTTGTTTCTTACTTACTGTAACGCTGGTTCTAGTTAGTACAATGTGTTTATATAATTTTTTATGCCATCTATTTCTGATTCCGTAAGGAATTATTTGTGAATCCTGCACAATAATCAGATGCATTATTCCTTATCGAGTCAAATTCATCTATCAATATGCTGAATTTTTCGCACGTCTTACGCACTTTTCCATATGCTTTAAAATTGCTCTCTTCTGGTAAATAATTTGTAGTGTCATCCGCCCATATTCCAAAATTAAATCGAATTTTGGTTCTGTTCCCGGTAAGCTAGGTGGGGGGTGCTTTCTTGTTTCCCTCTGCATAAAAGAAAAACTGCTTTCCGCAGATCTTCCACGAACGCTGTTCCCAGAATGGATCCCAGATTTGAGCATACCTTTATTCACGAAGAAGTAGCTTTCAAAATTCTGCATGCCACTGAAAAATCTGAAATTAAGAAAAGTGTTTCTTTAGCCCAAAAGGCGTTATCCCAGAGGGGCTATTAATTTCGTTTTGGCATTTTGCGTTGAAAACTTTAAATGTCGGCTCACTGTTCAAATTGTAGCCACCAAATATTATCGCCCTGTGTTTATTTAAAGAAATTAAATAATGCATAAATGTATCTGCATAAATAAAGAATCTGCATAAATGTATGTATGTTACTATCACTGTAATAAAACTACGGTTACCTAGAGCCATCAAATTTTGAATAACGTAATCGTCCATCGAACATGAGGATCTGGAAGCCCTAATTTGGAATTTGAAATTTGTTTTATTATCGATTTCATATTTTGTAACACTTTAGAAAATGTTTTATTAACAAACTCAACGATTTCAAAGCCTTAACATCGCGTGAATCTTCATGCACGGGTATTTTATGCACAAGGTCTCTCTACATTTTTTACTGGTATTATGTTGGTAGCGTAGCAACGCAAAGACGCTACAGTGTCTAACGATATTTTGCTTCGAATGACTTTGAATGTCTGTATCATTTTTCAAATCCCATTTTAAATCCACCTTGAAATAAACGCCCTTTGGGCCTAATATAAAATCTGAAAAATGTTTTTCACATTTTATTTTTATTTATCTATCAGCCCAAAGTGACAATTTGCCCAGAAGGGCTATTAATTTCGTTTTGGCATTTTGCGTTGATTCACTATGAACAGCGAATCGTTCTTGAAATTGTTGCCTCCAAATATTATCGCCCTGCATTATATTTAAAAAAACTAAATAATGAAGAATCTGCATAAATGTATGTATGTTTCTCGCATTGTGATGAAACAACGGTACCTAGATCCATCAAATTTTGAATAACGTTCGTTTTCACCGAATATGGGCATCTGGAAGCCCAAATTTGGAAATTTTTGTTACCTATTTCATATTTTGTAAAGCATTTATGAGTTTTTGATTAAGAAACTCAACGATTTCAAAGCGAGGAATCGCAACACTGTTAAAAAAAAAATTATCTCCAGCGCGCGAGACTGTGTATCGGAAATTCTAAAAATGTGTTCTTTTAAATACTTTGTGATATTTTATGTAGTTTCTTCACATATTTTACAACACCTCGCAGTAATATGCTGCAGTTAACACATTTTTGTCATGAAACTTTATCTTTCGTAATTATTCGTTGGTAATTTTGGGGAGAGATTATAATTTATTTTATCAATGATTGAGCATGATAAAGTCTTTGGACTCTCGGGAAGAAAGGCTAGTTTGATAGCAGTTTCAGTTCTGGTAAATTTTTCAATTCACGTTTTGTCAATTGCTGTCATTTGAGATAGAAGTCTTTCAACTTCATCAGCAAATCTTCATTTCAGTAACGTTTCATCAAGCTGTGAGGTTTCAATGGGATACAAGTCATCTCTCTTCTACAAAACTTCTGTCATACGGCATACTGTTGCTGGTGATATCTCTTTAGTTGTGGTATTTTCTTGCGCTTTGCTTGACGAACTTTCTACAATAGATTGTCACAAATATCGCACAATTATAGAGAAGGAGCTAAGTCCTATGCCCCTCCCCGCCGTTATTTCTAAAAATTTTCACTCCTTAGTTCTGCCGCTGAGTGCCGTTGCTCAATGCTCAGGCTCTGGTATCAGCATTAGACTTCTTTAACTTTTCCATATTTTTCTTCTTCCTAATATTCGATCATCATGTACGTTTAACACGTCCTTCACGAAAGTTCTCTATTTCAAAGGAAAATTGTAGTAGTATCCACTGCTTGAGCACTGCAAATTTAAAGCTCTATAATGTGAAATTTCGTTAGATTTTGCCTTGAAAACTTTCAAAGTTTTACATTCTCTAAAAATAGATTTTAAAGCCGTTGTTAGCGTTTCAAAGCATAGCTTTTATAATGTTATACACGAGCTCCAAGATAGGAATTAAAAGAATTTTGCGTTACAGATAACCCCCACTGAATTAACAAGATCCGAATTAATGAAACTAATTCATTTTTAGAAGTGCCAGAACTTGTTTTCGGGCTTCCTCCTAAATCCGTATGAATCCTTTTAACTTTTGATTAATGTTATATAGAGCTGAGAGACGATCTGCAAATGGGAAAACAATTGTAGGCTATTGATTCAGAAAATTTGCAATACCTATAAGTTAGAATCCTTATCTCGTAAATAAATAAAGATATTTAGATATTTTCAACTACAAGTTCTAATGCTTTTTTTTTTTTTTTTTTTTAACATGCTTTGCACATTTGCACAAGGCATGCATTCAAACGGTAAAGGAGGTAATCTTAAAATTATACAAATAAATTTTATTTGCTACGCTACTGTATCTTTTCTGAAGGAAAATACAAGAAATATATATATTAAGGAATAATAATAGCAAGCATATTTTAATTTAATTGGAATTTTTTGTTGCAATAAATAATAAATGTTGCATAAAAAATTTTAGACTTACTATGCAGTCCTGTGAAAGAATATGAAGGGGGATCACTAAAAATGATATTCTAATTTCACTCTTCTGATAAACATAATATCAGGTGGTTAAAAATGAGAGAAATGAGTGCTGTGAGATGGTAGATTTACAAAGCAAAGTATGGCTTGAAATTTCCCTTCCCCAAATATCCGACAACACTAACTGTTTCCAATGCAATTACTACTTGTAAATTAGAAGCGAAATACAGAGTCGTAGTGCCATTGGATTATTCATCAGAGCAGGAGACGGGAAAAATGTGTAATGACCTCTCCGGGATTCGAATTCCAAACCTCCCGGCTGCCAGCCGGACATACTACCAATTACATCTCGAAGGTGCATTGTAAGGGGTCAGAAAATAACAACATGTTCAATAATTTTAAACTAACAGTACAGCACAAAAAAGTCAGAAATGTGAAAATTTAACTACTGCGGAAGATATTAAAATGCTGAAACAAGCTCATCCATGTCATTCGAAATCAGCACAAAATTTGGTTGTCTTTGATCAAGAAAGAATTGTGATTTTTCTAGGTTTATTTTATAATTCCTAGTGGAAATTGCGTCCCTTCTAGAAGACATTCATTTAAAAAAGACGAAGCCATGCTATGAAGAGACAAAATGTTCTAGACTCTTCAGATTCTGAATTCAAACGACACAATGTACATAAGCTACTTTGATCTCCTGTGGCATTTTATCTTGAGCGGGTTTCTTTAGAAAGATGGAACCATGCTTTCAAGACATAAAATGCTCCTTACAAAGCAAATGATTCTGCGCTCAAATGATGCACAATGCACATTAAATTATTTGGCTCTTTGCAGCATATGAAGGATATCTGTAGTCTACTCATCTTTCCTGAGGGAACGTTGACTGGAGTCAGATATATTTATTTTCTGTTTTGTTTAGTATTTGATGTTCTTAATGACATTCGTGTGGTAAATAAAGCCCGCCCGTGGCATCAAAATGATGGCGATGTTTTCATGAAAAAAAGAGGTGTTTTTCCCAAATGTGTCTTAACGATCCTTCCGAATTGCTCATACTTGATTGACATGTATTTCTTCATTTGTGGTCTCTTAAAAAAACGTCTTAAAGTCTTCCTTAAAAGTCCCCTTGTTGTGATGAGAAATTTTAACTTTAGGTCCTGAACATGAAATCTTATGATCACTAATTACATTTTAACTGACAACGGATACTTTGAACAATATTTATTCTTTCTAGTCTTTTATTAATCTAGTTTTTATTAATATTTCGGGATTAGTTCTCTTGGATAATGAAAATATCTACATAACTATCTTTTTTCTTCCATCTAATTTTCTGCCATCTGTGTTTATGTTATGTGTGAACTGCGAGCTTAACATGATAAAGAATGTACTGAAACTTTTTAATTGAGTTTCCAATTTCTCCATTTCGCAACTGAAACTGTGATTGGAAGAAGCTTTAGAAAATTTAAAGTAGAAAACATCTTTTTTTTTTTTTTTAACAGACACGAAAAAACCTTCTCAAACTGCATTTTTCTATTTTTTATTATAAATAAATTAATCCTA
Organism: Stegodyphus dumicola; assembly: GCF_044657685.1. Classification (NCBI taxonomy): domain Eukaryota; kingdom Metazoa; phylum Arthropoda; class Arachnida; order Araneae; family Eresidae; genus Stegodyphus; species Stegodyphus dumicola. Next base: position 115,936,804 of record NC_140780.1, read on the forward strand.
TCAGTTTTGAAAAAATATAAATGATCTTGCTGTATTAAAAGTATCTTATAAAAAATGTAAGAAAAGGAATGTAATATTTGATTATATTTTATGTATTAGCTCTTTGATATTTTGGATGACTTATGTTTTATAGGTTTTAGCTTTTTAAGATATAAATCATAGCATTCATCTTTCATATTTATACTAGAAAATATCATTAGAAATTTCTGTAACCATTATATTGTTGCGATTATAAATGCAATACTGCTAAATTTAAAATTGCATTTCATTAACTGTTGCCCGTTTGTCTTTCTGCTTTGGGTGAAAACATATTTAGGCACGAATTGGCTTAAAAGCGCCTTATATGTCTTTAGTCTTATCGCAATATTAACATTCTTTTACATATATAATAGCTTCGAAATACACACAAAGTTATACAGAAACAAGTGTTTCAATAATAGCACTCTTGAAATACTTAAACGGTTAGAACATGCATTGAAGTTTACATGGCTAAGTTATAAATATTCTTTATATGTGCGACCTTTTTATAATACAACGGATATCAATGCTTTATTCAAATTCTTCCAGAACAGTTCACAGAATTTTCATGACAACATTCGCATCCATTTTTGTCGTGATTTGTTTAAGGTCATTAAAACTTGAAAAGTGAGGGGGAACAAAAACTTTATCCTTGATGTATCCCTAAAATAAGTAGTGACACTGTTTTTAAATCTAGTCTTCTTGGTGGCCAGAACGCCCAATCCATGTTCTGGTTTGCTAAACAGTAGATCTTTACATCGTGTTGTAAAACGACCCTGTACAGAAATTACAAAATTTGTTTTTGCATATTGAAGCAAGCAAACAACATTTTATACCTGATTAGCAGACATATTGCTTGTCTGATGTCGTCATCGCTGACGTGATGCTCACGTCACGAACCTTGATCTTAAATTTGGAAGATTTCATCTGTAAAGCAATACTGAATGCTCTCAGATAAAAGCAAACACTTTTCGATTAATAAGCATATAATTTTGTCTATTTATTTTTAAATAACCGTCTATGTCACATTCTAATTGCAATTCTTTAGTTCAGTGGCTTTTAAGTGTAAGGTTTCGATTGATATGTATATGTTTGTAATTTCAAATTAATATTTAAAAGTTATATTTATTTATTATTTCATTTTTACTCCGTTTTCTAAGAATATCGTTATTTATCTCCTTTCCCCAGAGTAACCATAAGCTTGTCTGTCGCGAAGCTAAAAATTTGGAGAAAACGACTTTAACTTATCACAGTCGTATAATGAACCGTCTAAAAATTACATTTATATCTCGCATACTCTCAACAGTCCAACATGAGGCTGCAGCAGCTATAACATGAAAGGTAAAGCAACAACTGAGATCTGAACACATCATTTACATTCCCCTTCCAATCCTTTTCTTACTCTCTGTGCTTGCTCTAAGGAGATCAATGTGACGGCAGAGTCACTTCTAATGACAGCTTCAAGAGGCGGAACAGATGACTTAGGAGCAACCTAAAAACTTCTCACGAGAAGTAAAGAGGCTAGTTTGCAATAATACACGAAATATATTGACCTGCAGGATGTCTATGTGAAGAAAAGTTCAATATTACATTCTTTTGATAATATTTACCAGTTTTTCAATAATTCACTTTTTCCTTTCTTGCAAATAAATCAGCCAGAGCCTTTTCCACATAATGTTCATAATGAGATTGAAATATTTTTATTTTACCTTACTGCTTACCACTGTCAGATAATGCTGCTGATTCACATGCCTTTCTCAATTAATGCTCCCTATTTTAAGCATATCTTAATTAAAATCTCTAGCTTATATTGTCTTTATCTTAATCCAAATAGAAGGAAAATAAGGCTAAAATTCGGCATAGGTTTTTTTTTTTTCCTGTTCGCTTTAAAGAACGCATTCTTAAACAATCACATGATGAGTACATGTTCTGCGAAAGAGAAAGAATTAAAAATACCGATTTCTGATTTTCAGAACATAAAAAGATCGAAAATGGGATTTTAGAATTTCTTGCGTCTGAGCTTCTGCTCATATATTAACGTAATTGTTTAAAACTGAATAAAACATTAGTGCTTCATTAAACTATTAGAGAATTCATAAAAGTATTAGAGACTTATTTGGAGAAAAATAAAGTTATTCGTTGGGAAACGGAAATTTTTCGATAGAGAAAGAATGCAGTTCAACAAAATTTAGTACGCATGTTTTTAAATACCTATTGGGAAAGTTTATTTTGAAAGTTATTATTACTACATCATTTATGATGGCTTCGATGCGGCTTCACAAGTGGCTACATTCTAGGAGAAATGTGCTTTCCATTCATGCTAGTCTTAGCTCCATTTCGATAGCCTTCAGTGATATCGTGGGGCCATCGTTTGATCTTTTTTACTACGTAGCTCTAGACGTAGTAATCGTACCGGGATTTTAAGTCTGGTCGGCTACTAACTACGTACTGTGTTCAAGATTTGTAAAAATGTTCAGTTAGCCGCTAGTATAACACACAGGCTATATGATAGTGAGCACAGCGCTATTGTTCGATCCCTTTCAAGCACGCTCCGTCGATTTCAAAGCTTAACGACAATGCGCATCGTCTCAGTATAAGTCTCAGCCATGACTCTAGGCGTGAAGTGGGATAGAATAAATAATATACTCCTGTTGGCTCACAACTCCTAAAATTATCGAACTGGCGAAAACTTGGTATGCATAACTGTGGGTATCATTTTAGAGTAGCTTCTACAAAACCCCTGTTATTGCTGCTGCACACCTTTGGTCTCAGACAAAGCTCTTTGCATTTTAGAAAAATAAGAGCCTTCAATAATTTATGAAGTAATTCTAGTGGATCATATAATTCTTTCGAGTCTTAATAGAATTTGAACTGATTTATCATCACGTGAAATATGCAACGGCGGCCACTGCGCATCACAGCTTTGATTGTGGACTCCACGTCTATAGAAGCTAACTTCATTGATTAACAAGAGCATCATTGTTTCCTGAGGTATCCTTAGTGATACTTTGAACCTGTACGACAACCTCGGCATCTTGAGGTAATGAAAGTTGAAAGTGAACTTCATTTTTAGCCTTACCAAACTCATCCCCATCAAAAACTAAACTAGAATTTGTTTCCTAATCTCAATATAAAGAACGATGGCAATTTCAGACACTGGTGGCTTAATGTGACAAAAGAAACAATCCTTTTCACTCTTCCATCTCGTCCGATATATTCCACACTGCAATGCTTGATCTAAAGAAACTGATAAATTTTTAATATTATAATAATGTAAATGCAGCGAGTAGTTAAACAGCTTCTGTTCTAGGCGTTTATAACCGACTAGCCGTTAAGCGGCCAGCCTTCTTCTGGCTTTTATATGTATTGGAAAAATGCCTAAAGGGAACACCAAACATTAAATTTAAAACCGGCAGAGTGTTTTACTCTGCAGAACAACTTTATCAAAAGAAAATTCAATAAAAATGTATTACAAATGAAATAAGTTACAATGAAATACGCAATGTCCCTTAATAGAAATATTAATTATCCTAATAAATAAATTAACCAACTTCCAGTTGCCTTCTCTCGACAAACGTCCAATATCCAAGAAGAACTTTAAATTTAAAAATGTCTGTGTGTCACTGTAGAGACTGGATGTCTCTTCATGTAACTCGTGACACGTATTATTGTATGCCTTCCTTCTGTCGAGAAAGGATTTGTATCTGCAGCATTGCATAAATATTTCAAAAGCGTTTAGGAATTTGCACAGAGGAAAGCAAATTTTAATTACCTGAAAGTTTTCAATAAATTTATTAACATTTATTTTCACATTTCTGTTATCACTGCTTTAGTTTCAGATTGAGGTACTGTCTCTCAGTTGGAACAAAACTAGTAACCTAATAACGAACGAAAGCTTTCAAGTATGCATACTCTTTAAAAGATATCGCCAAAAAATGTACTCTTTAATTTACCTTCCAGTTTTACATTATGCTTTAACAAAATTCATAACTAATGGAATTCGCTTACGCGTGTTTCGTTGATAGAAGCTTAAAGATAATGCGCTTTGGATCCATGATAACGAACAAAGTCTAAAACACAATTACCTCTCTACTCGAGGCAAATTCCTTGATGTTTCCTTAATGAAGATATCGATCTTGCTAAAATTTGTTGTGTACATTTAGGGCAGTATACCGGCAACGTTTTACTTATGAAATGAGTTCAGAAAGCAGTTAATTTAATAGAAGGAGAATAATTAAGCATTTCTAAAAGACTCTAGATAATAGAGTTTACTGTAATGTAATCAATATTTTATCATAACATATATCTCGATTGTAAGAACTGTGGAGCCTCTTTCTTATTTAGACAACATATTTCAAAATAAACAGTACAGCTTTATTGCTCGCAAAAGTTTTATTTTCTGCACTACGAAATCGTCTGAAAATAAATACTCGATAGGTAAAACATGAAAGTTTATTACATCAGATGTGTTATATATATGTCATCCATCCATACATCCACACACATCAAAACGATGGTTAATTCCGCATCACATATATTTGATCTGTACAATTATTTAATGCAGAGCTACCAACAAATTCTTACGTGATGAAATTTCTAGTAATGCAAATGGTAAGGAGTGACATTTCAAGATATCTTTCAACTAGCCTTTAGAGATAAAAGCTAAATAAGGTCTAGAGAACAAGACGCCAAGAATACAAATACAGAGTCCCTTTGCGTATTTCAATCGATCCAGCGACGAGGATTAATTAGCTTAACATAATATACTGAATTTATTCTTAAGCATGAAAACAATTTTTGTTCCTGTATTTGTCAGTTAACGTATAACGTATCTGGGCATTACTAGCGATCAGAAAATATAAACGCTTCTTCCTTTTCAAAATCCTCTACATATATGAAAAAATTCCTTTGTAAGAAAATGATGATCGGTTTTTGAAAATGTTTTATTATTAAGACATTTTATTTTTCTCTTCGAATTCCTTCGCAAGGTTTTATTCATACTACAAAAGTAGAAAACGTTCACTAAAAGACGAAGGAATAAATCCATCCGAAGCAGCTCATTTCGTTTCGAATGATTTCGGAATAGTGCATTTGCTCACTTTTTAATCCGTTACGCGTTACTAAAATCATAATCGGTTGATTCTTCTTATTTCCGCTCAATCAGCCTCATCCCCACTAGTGGCCGAGAGGTTAAGACAGATGAATAAGAGTAGTTTGACGCGGGTTCGAAACCAAGCGAACGGACTGGTGCATACTTGGTTTTTCCCATGTGTAATGTGAATATTAGTCAGTTCCTCTTAAAACTTCTCCACGAATGCATTTCTCCCCTTAGGCAAATTACCCTCATGAGGATGCTCTAGTAAATACCCTTACGTAACTTAACCCACCCAAACCTGTTAAGGACGCTGATTTTTCGTTGTTCGACATCAGTTGAACGTTATGACTGCCTAACTTGGATGGTTTTCCCTACATGTAATGAGAATTAATGCCAGTTTCTTTACCTTATAAAATCTGCCACAAAGACAAATATTCCTCGCATATTTCACCATAATATATTTATCAAAGTATATGAGCCCAATTAATCATCATCAGAATAATACATTTATCAACCAGAGATTCACAATGTGATGTAAATACGAATCAATTCCTGCTGGAAAATTGTCCTCGAAAGCATCTCTCTTAAATCAAATCCCGTGTTCTTCCATAATCATTTAAACAATCAATATTAAAATGAAGATAAGCTTACGGTAATTCGTAAAATCATACTTTAAAGAAAACTGAAGTATATCGCATATTTTTAAGTATGTAACTAGCAACATCAACCTAATACACCTTACATTTACAAAATTAATTAGGGAATATTTTTTAGTTATCTTTGGTAAAGATTTTTACTTCTTTGGAAATTTCAACAAATGGCAACCTTCAGCATTTCTACTACCTCAGTTCAGAAAGGACTGAAGTAGTACAAAAGCTCAATTTCTTTTTTAATTCCCACGTAAATGAAAGAAAACACAAATGGTTAACAAAATAAAGGAAACATTAAGTATTAATAATGAAATCTTTCATTAACATGGAATAGGGCCATCTTCAAAGTATTGCAGATTCAAATAGAAGTAGAATAACGCAAATTATTAACGGTGATTAAGGAAATACTCTACTGTTCTTTAGGGAAAATCTATGCCATTTTTCTCACAGATATTGTTGGTGGATACTCATTCCTAACTTTATTCTCTAAAACAAATCATAATGGTTTGATGATGCGGGGCAGGGATGATGTTTCACTTGGCATTCATCTTCCTTTTACTAGACGGAAATAGGTCTAGCTGGAAGCTAGCAACATTATCACAAAAGACGCCCCCTATTGCCAGAAAATTGCTCGCATCATATGATGCGGTTAGGTATTTTGACATAGTTCTTGGAAGTTACTCTCCCTTTAAGGTTTACAATCATTAGGACTGCAGAAAATACTGAAATGGCATTCCATATGATGACAAATTCGCCTCCATTGCTTGACAGTTTGTATGACACAAAATCATGCGCTTCTTAGGTATTTTCCAGACATTTGTATTAGGATTTCTTTTCTCAGAAGTTTGGCATCCTTCTATTTTCAAGAGAATATTTTTATCAATTTTTTAATTCCCAAGTAAATTTGCACTTGTTTTTTATTTTCTAGAAATAATTTATTTGCTTTAAATTAATTTAGTTTAAACTAATGATGAGGAATAATTTCCTGTGGTCATGTAATAAAAAGTCCATTTATCCGTCCTACTGGCATGACATCATACAGAAATGAGTCTGTATGAATTGTCAATACCAGTTGCTCAGCGCTCGAGATTTGTTACTTCGATTAATTTCTCAGTTATTTATGTTTTTTACATTCTGTTCAGTGAGAAAGGCTATGGAATAGCTTAACACTGAAAGAACGTTTTCCAAAATAAGACTTTTAGAGAACCTAAACTTACTTTTAAGGAAACTGCGCTTTTGATTTTTAACTAGTTTCTTATCTCGGTACTGACAATTTCAGCTGAATAAATCGATTTACTTCACCATTCATACAAAAGTGAAAATCATGTTACGGTCAGTTTCCGATTTAAAGGAGTAATACAGAAGTCGGTGCAGACAATTTACTCAAAACTGTGATTAATCGGAGATTTGTTAAAAACTCGCATAGGAAAGAGGAATAACCGATATTATAATTAAACAGGAAAAATTAATAATAATTTACCTGAAAATTTAAGCAATTGATCTGGAGAATAATTTCCATTGGTTACGTAAATTAAATAAAAATTGAAAGCAAAAGATTATTTTATATTATAACACATTATAAATAAGAAAAAATAAGCGTCATTAGAAATGAATCACTTAAATATAATACGGGTTGATAATATTTGGTGGTAACAGTTTGAAAAGTGAATCGACGCAAAATGCTGTTTTAAAATCAATAACCCTTTGGGCTAAAAATAAATTCTAATCAACGTTCTTACATGAGTATGAACTTAAACACATTTTTAAAGTTCTTGTCAGTATTGTTTTTTAATGTCATTTACAACTTAAGGAAACTAAATAATGAAGAATCTGGATGAATACATGAATATTTCTCGCACTGTCAAGAAACAACGATACATAGAGCCATCAAATTTTGAATAACGTAGTCCTGCAACCGAACATGTGCACTTAGAAGGCCGAATTTTGAATTTCGTATTTGTATTATTATATATTTAAAATTTTGTAAAAATTTAACGAATTTTTAATTAATAACCTCAACGATTTCAAAGAGAGCAGTGGCAACACTTGTCCGGAAAAATTTTTTTTTTTATATCCAGCGCGCGAGATTGTGTATCAGAAATTCTAAAGATACACTGTTTTTAAATATTTTGTGATATTGCTGTTGAATTAAATTTTATGTGTTTTAAGAACATGATATTTAATAAATAAAGGTAACACACAAAACGTTAAAAAAAGCCCTTTTGGGGGTAGTATAAAATCTGAAAGATTCCAGAATTTATTTTTTAACTTAATTTTTATTTTATTTATTTATTTATTTATTTTGGTGAAATGTTTATACATTTCGGATTACGTAGAGTTACCTGCTATTGTGAATAAAAATATGTCCGAAGTATTATGACATCATCTGTTATTACTGCTATTATCTCCCCCCCCCATTTTGTTCTTTCCATACACACTTTTGTTTTATGATAGCAATTTTTTTCATCTTTCAGAGATAGAGAAAGGTATTGGTTTCAGACAGGGACCAATGAGTCCGCTCCGGTCAATCAGAAGATAATTTTAATACCATTATAATTAGTGAAAAATATTATTTTCAGACTTAAATTCTCTGTTAAAATAAATGCTGAGAAGACGCACACACTGCAGCAGCATTATAGAAATTCAAAAAGGCCGACTATTGGCTTCGGTAGCTCAAAAGGAATTTGACAACAGCGGCTTGTAAGCTTCAAGAGCTTACAAACCCCTATTCTAACAATCGAACTAATACTCAGAATGACTGGTCACAGCTCTGTTATCACAAATGTAGGGACTCCGTCTTCAATCAGAGAAGTCCTAATTGGAATTGTAGGTGATTCTCAGATATACCAGGCATCTACATCTGAGGAACATCAGATTTACTAATTTTGCAATTTTATGCTTTCACTTCTTTTCCTTAAACTCCTAGTTTCTTCTGATCAGGTTCTAAGATCATTTTGTTTTGGGAGGTTTTTAGAATAATTTATTATAATTTTTATTCTAATATTGACGCGCAACTACTCATTTTTTTATTTCTATCTATTATGAGGAAACCCCTTTGACATGCAATCGGCACCTCGGAAGTATGCAATTCTTTTAAAAATTAACTTCTGGATAATTACTGTTTTAACTTCCTTTTTTTTTGGTCCTTTTTATAACGGGCCACGATCTTAATTGGTGGTCACTTCAAACCAATCAAGGAGCTTGGTTGCTAGTGTTCCAACATTTTTTTTATTCGGTGATAACGTGAAAAAAAAAGGTTTTAAAAATGTGAAGCACATAAGCAAAACATCTCGTTACTGAAACGAAGTTTTGTATCGAGAAAGAAAAAATTATAAATTCTGAATCTTGAATAAGGTAGCTTAAGAGAGGAAACCTAAATTAATCATAGTGCTTGAGGCTAAGTATGATGGAAATTTAACTGCTGTTTCTGACACTGATATTACTAATTTTTTTCTTCACAGCCTCTTTTAATGAAATTGCTTACATGCGTGCGATCATGCGATTACATTAATGTCGCATTACAGTACAAAAGGGAATGTATTCAATAGTGTTTTTAAGGTTATACTTATTTCATCAAAACTATAGAAAATGATATTTAATACTATACATTTAAAGCATTAGTAAATACATTTCCTAACACTGCTATTCATGATATAAATTTTTGATTTAAAAACTTCATAGCTTAAAGAGAAAAACATAGTTTTGAAGATTTCATATTTAAAGAATTTTAGAGATACAGAGATTAATAATTGTACTATTATACTGCAAACTATTATATGATAACTCTAATTGCTTTTTTGAAATAACAAATCCTCAAACGTATCACATAAAATATACAAACAGATATCAGATATTTTCATTGCTACGTTTGTACGTACAGCATATATATATGTGATGTACCAGCTTTTGTCCGGAATAAATAGATTGGTGAAGAAATATAGATGTAGTCGTAGCTTAAATTATCAGACGATAAGTTTAAAAAACAGGAATCCATTTATTACAGGTCAGGAGAAATAGCAGTTACAAAAATCATATTTCCGGAGTAAATAAAAAAGAATTACTAATAACTTTTTGCATGAAGTTTACTGCATCGTTACATTACAGAAAAGACCCCGATATTCCTTTGCGAGTCCTTTTACAGCCTCTGGAAAGGCGGAGCTTCCAAGAAATGACGTCAGCCTCGTCATCCATTCCAGTTAGCTTTAAATATCTCCAGAACATTCTAAAACTGTACGTGTAGAAAAGTCGGGAAAACAAACTGACTACGGGGCTGTGGATTTAATTCCACGTACTTTCAAATAAGAGACCGTCGCCATTAAAAAATGAAAAAAACATACAGTTAGAATTTTAAGTGTATTTTTGACTATGGAATTTTATTGTTACAAATATATGCTGTACGTACCTGTGTATGTGTGTGTGTGTGTTGTATATACGCTAATTTATATATATATAGAGAGAGAGATGTGTGTGTTTGTATACATATATTCCTTTAAACAACAGAAGAATAGCATTAAAATATATTCAAGGAAAAATACAGCAACGTTCGAAAAGTGCATGCTTTGTTTATCCCATTTTTGAATACCATAAAAATGTTATTTCTGAGTAAAGATTTTGCATTTTGTTTGTCTATTTCCACGTGCGTTTGAGAAATAACTTCCAGCCACCCATTATATCTTTATTGCTTTCAGTAGTTTCCTATTCTTAAGAAAAATCAAATCTCTGAAATAAAAACAAAGACTTAACCATATATTAAAATGTCGGCGTATAAAAGTTTATCTTCCGTATCTTATGCATTGTCACTCTAGAATTTGTAGTCTTATATAAAGCAATATTAGAATGATTGCTATATGCAGAAAAATATTCACATATTTTTTAACACCACGAAGACTCGCTGTAAGGAAGGAGAAAATAATTTACAACTATACGTATGAATAATTGAGTTATATATATTTATATGTAAAATAATGTGAATCGTATTATTTTGTATCTAAATATGCTAATTAAGTTTTTTTTAAATTAATATAAAAGATATAATATTTTAGATAAGTTTTAGAGTAAGGTGTAGAAACAAAATACTCCTGTTGCAAAATGGAATAATTCGTATATCATATCCTGCTGTCTCTAACATTCTTCATCAGGTATGGTTGAAATTTAAAGCAAAAATTAGAAGATATGGTGCAGATTAAAGTGATAAGATGATTTTGCATGAAATGTGTGTCTGTGTGAGAAATATATCCAACTGAATTCAGTTGGTATGTCCCTATTTTAACAACTTATATTTAATTAAAGTACGTTCATCAAACCAGCCGTGAGGTACGAAAACATTCATGACAACTGCACTTTCGTTTGATATAACGCTGACTGCGACATCTTGGTTTTATGACCAAGGACATAAATTACTTGTTATTGCTGCAATTTTTCTTGCATTTTGAAAAAAAAAATAAAAATTTGAGACTTACATTCTACCGAACAGCAAGAAGTGGATTTTTTTCAAAGTTATGCGATCCTAATACGTAGGTAAGTTGAAAAATAAGTTTCCCCTGTCGACTGTGGTCAGAGTTGTGTATAAAAGTCAAAAAATAGAATGAGACATTAAAGATATTACATACCTTTATTTTTCCACATACCAAGTACATTGAGACATTTGTCATATCGCTTGATAAGCTTCAAAAAGCCCTCCAGAAAAAAAGCAGGGCTTTGCATATGGAAGAAGCGTTGAACGGCTTGTTTCACTTCAGTATTGCTTCCAAAGCGCCTTCCCCCGAGATTTTTCTTCAAAACCGGAAACAGATGGATGTCGCTTGGTGCGAGATCAGGACTGTATGTCGGATGGTGTAGGCGCTCCCAACCAAGAGTTGCAATATGGTTTTGCGTTGCCGTCGCCGAATGTGGTCTGGCATTGTCATCCAACAGCAGAACGCCAGATGTGAGAAGGCCAGGCTGCTTTTTCCGAATCGCCTCTTTCAATTTCGACAGGGTGTCACAGTAGCGCATAGCATTGATGGTTCCAACCTCCAAAAAGTCCAGCAACAAAACTCCTTAGGCGTCTCAGAAAACTGTGAGCAGCACTTTACCTGCAGAGGGAGTTGTCTTGAACTTCTTTCGGACAGGTGATGACGGATGTTTCCACTCCATAGATGCGGCCTTCGATTCTGGCGTGAAATGGTGGGCCCACGTTTCATCCCCCGTCACAATCCGAAACAGAAAGTCATTGCTATCTTCATAGTAACGCACGAGATGTTTCAAGCGACTTCCATCTGTTTCCGACTTTGAAGAAAAATCTCGGGGGATGGCGCCTTGGAAGCAATACTGAAGTGAAACAAGCCGTTCAACGCTTCTTCCATATGCAAAGCCCTGATTTTTTCCTGGAGGGCTTTTTTGAAGCTTATCAAGCGAGATGACAAATGTTTCAATGTACTTGGTACCTATGTGGAAAAATAAAGGTATGTCATATCTTTAACCCTTTGAGGGGCGGTATATAAAATAATTAAAATTGTAGTAAAATTTTGCATGAACTACAACTTATGAACCCTAAGGACACAAAATTGAGACTTAAAAAAAATCTACAGCGAAATCCTGAATGTTGAGAGCCGGTATATATTTTTCACCGGCGCCCCTCTAAGACATTTTTTTCCAGGTAGCTGCCAACTGCTAATTTCTGTTTTTTAAATTAATTTTGCGCACTTTTGATGTGCTTCTTTAGTGATGAGTGCTTGAATATAGTTATGTAAGTCTGAAGACAAAAAATTTTTTAATTTCGGTAGAAATTTAAAATTTTAAAAATAAAATTTATGTTTTTATGCACTTTGAGGATGCAACCCAGCTGAACATACTTACGTAAAATATGGCTATAAAGCTTTTCAAAATGATTTATATTAAATATTATTATTTTATAAAAAAAATTTTAAAATATATATATATATATAACACTGCATGCGTAAATCGTATCATGCTGTAACTCAACTAGTTAAAAGTAGATGTAACTCAGCCGAAAATTTAAAAAATTGAAAAATGAAACGCTATGACTCAGCTGAGAAAGTATGCTGCATTTTTGAAGTTGTATTTTATGCTTTAGATAATATGTGGAAAAAAACCATGCTTCATACTATGATGCGAAGAATCCCCCCCCTCGACGCGTATACACTTTAGATGATTGAGGACCGTAAGCGTCCCTTTTTTATTTTTTGTAAATATAGGTTGTAATATATCTTTTTGTTCAGGAAGAAACGTCGTTAAACAATTGTATTATTTGATACACCTCAAAGCTCTTATTCCGATTTTCAACCCCTTTGGCTTCCTAGGGGCTCCTTTTCAACTTTTGGATAAACATGGCATCTAAAACGGGCCTTAGAAATATTTTCCCTCCTTTCGACAACTGTGAAAATTTATTTCGGAAACTACCTATTTGTATCAACCAGAGGGAAAATTTCTCTAGTCTTGCAGTTTTTGTGATTACACTATCAGATGGAGCTTAAGTACATTTCCATTTTATGCGAGCTTTCCCTTTGTGTGATTTTATCACACCTCACAAAGGGAAGAAGGCGTGACTCCCGAATGACAAATTTTTTGTCAATCACCTCTTTTCATTTTCCTTGCATTCTAGGATTTTAGAGAACATGAAGCAATGGGTGTCTTTTGGGGGCTAGCATGCCACATTTAACCCCCACAATTGTGTAAAGTTTTGACGGCAATTTTGAAATCGATGAGTCTTTCTTTTGGGAAAGGGATAAGTGCTGAAATAAAAATTTTAGCTAAACGCAGACTGATGAAACTTGAGCTGAGTACACAAAGAATAAATGAAGCTTTTATACTTGTATTCAGTTCTAGCGCAGGGTCAGTAAACTCCTCACTCCTTCATGAACATAATATTTAATCCTAAACGACTTATAAATTAAACATGAAAAATTATTACACCATAAACTGTTATAATAATAAAGAAATTCTGTCATGTCATAGAGTAGAAAAGGAGAAGACTGGTGCTGCCATCTATTGGCGTGGTACCCTCAGTGTGGGCGCCGGTATATATTATATACCGGTTTTAAAATAGTATAAATAATCTTTTGTTAATTATCACTTCTGACTGAAATGAAGTAAATATATAAGATACAGCATGTGTACGTCATATAATTGCAGATTTTGAATTTTTTCTTTCCCTCTAATAGAATTTATCAATCTTCCAACATACCTTGGAACGAGGTATATTAATTTCATAACTGAAAAATACTGAGCATTCATAGGGTGATGTTGCCATTTAGAATCAAAAGCAAACACTAGACACTTACGATTATAGCTTTTGGTGTAGAAAAATTAGCATTTTTTCGGAGGTTAAAAAACTGACAAACATATATACCGGTGCCCTTCAAAGGGTTAATGTGTCATTCTATTTTTTGACTTTCATACACAACTCTGACCACAGTCGACAGGGGAAACTTATTTTTCAACTTACCCTCGTATAAAAACGAGTGTATTAATAGTATAGTCGACTAAATATTGTAGACGGAACAGTAATAGATTGGAGAAATTACCTGAGGAAATTTGACATTCATAGCTTTCTAAACAGAGTAAAACGGTAGCTCTAAAATAGTAGAAATTGAGAAAAATATTTTTACGAAGCGTACAAATAATTTGAGTCTAATACTATTTATTTATTAAATACAGTTATGTCAGTACCTTCAAAATTCCGCAGGAATGATTGCTGCAATTCGACGGGATCTCCTTCACATTTCATGTTTTTATAATAGCCAACTTTCACGGCTGAAGAGATAATACTTAAACTATTCTTTTTTACGCTTCATAATATTTTTCCCTATATCACTGTAACGAAAAGTTCGTTACTTACGTATTAACGCGACCACCTTAGCATAGTTTGGCGATTTTTTACATATGAAAATGTAAAAACTGCAAGCCTCGGGTGCAAGTTCGACTTTTTTAACAAATATTTCCAAATTACCAGTATTTATTGTAATTTGGCAAACATTAAGAAAGTATGAAAAGAAAATATACTTAATAATTTAAAAACAAATTTTAATTATTAAATAAGTATTATGTGACATATTAAAAATACACTTATAATGCTTACAATACTTAAAATAATTAAGGTAAAATAACACGCCGAACAAATATTAATTTAGAAGTCAAACAAAAAAATTAATGTGAAAATTCGGGAATATAACGCTGATTTTTTGTTGTTTGTCTTCTAAATTAACTTAAAATAAGCTTATGAAATACTAATTATTTCTCTCCAAATCTTTCTGTATTTTTGTGTATGTGTGTGTGTGTGTGTGCGGGCTGCTTTATCCAAGTACACAGCGATCTGTTTACACTTAAAAAAAGTCAGAGATTTGCAGAGCTATGGCATTGCACAAACTCCGGGAACATCTGCCATCTACCAAACACATCTCTTTATTCTTACCTGTATAGAATTTGTGACAAAATTCTGTGTTCTTGAAAACCTTTACCTAAGTTTCTTCCCTCGGTGGCAAATTCTACTAGCGCATATTTTAAAATTAATTTTAAGGCATAAAATATCATCATTTGTTTATAAAATCCATTTGGAATACAACAAAAAGAATGCATGAGGAAAATAGCGACGTTGCTTGATTGAAGTACTATTGTGAGCATTCACCGCTTTGTCGGATGGCACAGACTGTCCTTCTCAGTCGATAGACAGACTTGTATCATCGATAAGCAAGTAGGTATTGTGTATCGATTACGAAGCTTTCAACTAAATAAAATTCAATGATTCTTTTCTTCATGTGCTCTACCATACGTAATTATTACTTTAAATCTTACATATGCAATCACTAGATTCTAATATTTATTTTATAATCATGCATTATTTCTGCTTAGACAACAGTACAGACATATATTAATTTTCATTGTTTTTTAGACTCATTATATGCCAAATTGCTGTTTTTTATTGATAAGAGAACTAAACTAAGCATATCAGCTATTTTGATCATTGTATCAGCAATATGAGCCAGTTTCTGTTTATTAAGACTTTTATAAAGGTCTCACGATGAATTAATTCGAATAATGGAAACGATTGACTGTATTATAGAGGTATATTCGTATTACGTCTAGTCTCGTATATAACAAGAAAAAAATTAAACATGAAAGTAGGCCCTTTTCCTTTCTGCACGATTTTTTATGTAGTACAACCTTACCACAATTCCACACAAAGCGTAAACGAAGCATAGAGACTTCGTAATCTATTACAAAGTACTATATCAGCTATTCCCCATCGACGATGAAAGGACAGTCTGTACCATCCGAAGAAGTGGCGAATTTGTGGGTTTTATCTGATTTATATTTTAACTAAGAGTGATTTAAAATGCTTTAAATTGAACACATTTTCAACCTTTTGACTAACGCGTGTTCTCACGCGTCAGTCAAACATTGTTCTCAACCTTTGACATTGTTCCTTTGACTTTGTTAGTTAACATTGTTCTCAACCTTTTGGCTAACGCGTACCATCTAAACAAAAATTGAAAATTTTAGTACCACCACTACATTTTACATTTATTATTTTTCACTTTCTCAATAGAAATATTAAAATAAAATATATTTTGCCATTTGCACAAGCTATTGGCAATATTAAATGTGCACACATAAAAATATATTAAATTAAAAATTGGTTGCCATTTTAATTATCAAAATTTAAGTTATAATACGTTAATTCTAAAATTTAGTGTGAACTTTGGACCTCTTTAAATGGGATCAATTTCTTTATGTCTGGTCTTATTTCACTTAACTTTAACCGTAAATTAGGATCCAATTTTAATTTTGTTCTGTATTACTTTTTCAAATGAAACGTGGAAGAAAATATTTATTCACACAAATTGGTTGTGCAAAAAGACAATAAAAATTTAACAGCTTTATTTTAAACGACTTTAAGTTCTTTATTTCATGTATTCGCCAAGTATGTTATTTTTGAAATCTTCAGTTAGAGTTCGATCCCAGGAAATTTCTATCAATTTTCTTTTTCTTCACTAGATTTTTGAGTTTAATAGTTAAAAATACTTTCTTTCTTTGCGTACTATCATTTTTCTCTTGCGTACCACCAGTGGCACTCGTACCACCGGTTGAGAATCTCTGGTTTATACTATTCAGTTCCCTCTTAACATTTACATGTACTTTTTGTAAAAAGAAACAAACCTGTAATGAAAATTTCAAACTTATAAAGATATAACGAAAATATGCATTTTGCTCATTCTAATTACATTTTACAATCATCGATATAGTTAATAGCTTTACGTTAATAATAGCTGTGCAACGATATATTATTGTATTTATATTCTACCTGAATGTGCATAATTGATTACAAAGAGCCTAACATTAGATAAGGAAAAAAATTAAATTTTTACGTAAGATTTTATTGCTTTTATATAATCGTTATCAAATTGTATTTAAAACTGATGGTGAGTAATTAAGCATACTAAAATATGTACGTAATGCGTATGTTCTGCTGTAAAAGAACGTTTAGTTAACAGCTTTAGGTTTTAAATTACTCTATAGAACTATAGTTATGCAGTACATATAATTCAGTTTTATATAATTTCTTATTCAAAAATCATTTATGAATACATTGTACCATAAAGCTCATTTCTGCGTGAAGTTCTTGCTTACTTTGTGTTATAGAAAATCAGCATACTAGAAATGTATAATAAATTAACTATAAATGCACGGGAAATAAAATTCGGTAGTCTAGTAAGTATTGTTACATAAGTTCGTTTTCAGCGGCATTTTTAAATCGTGATATACATATTTTTAATAGTTATAAAATATTCAGTTGTTATTAAGTATTAAAAAAATTGAAACAATGCCAGATTTTTCGATTTAGCTTTTACTGAATTTTTGTACAGCATAATGACAATAGTGCGAGCCATCTGTATTTTCGGATGAAGTTGGGTTCAGAAAAACATTTTCTCTATTTACACACACAACAAAACGGACATTGTAATTTCGGTCATTTCTATGTGAAGGATTTTCTAAGGTTAACTGACATATTGTTTTCATGCATGGGGAAAAGCATAATAACTTCCATTCAACCAGCACATTGAGAGGATTCGAGCCCTAGAAGAGCTGCCAATGTTCAGCAAGTTTTGCAGCTCCGTGGTGGATGAAAACTGAAGAAAATAAACTAAATATCTGTATAATGCAAGTACATTTATTAGTCATGTGTACGTTACTATCTGAAGACAATTTAGAAAAACGATAGAAATTATTCTTAATCTGAGTATAAGTTAAATTCAAGAAGAAACAGGGTACTATGGAACTGTTTAAGACAAAGATAAATGATTCATCAGATACGTGTAACATTTAAGTAAGTAACTATCTTTATGTAACAATAAATTTGTTGGAGGTTAAAATGCCAAAAAAGACCTTTCTTTTAGTTTTCTTGCTTACACAGGAAGTTTAATTGTAATGAACAATTAAAAATTAGGGTAAAATAAGAGAGGCAAGTAAGAACTGCCTATGTTCTTGTCCCTAATATATGGTTGGCATCTTTATTGCATGGTAAAATATTTTTCACCTCAATCTCAATATTTCTTAAAGGAAATAGCATTCTATAAAGCAACAGATAACTAAGGCGAGTCATGGAAAGTAATATATGAGATTCAGGCCTGTAATTTTTATCTAGTAACAATAATGCTTTATAGTTCCTTTACATAATAAAATCCATCCTGTCTTCATAGTATTTTAATAGCCTGCCCACGTAACCATCAAAGATGTAACCACCATGGGCTATTAATTAGTATTTTCCAAAAATAAATATTAATGTTGCAAAAGCAATTTTCTTATCGGTTTTGATACAGTCATTTTCTCCTGTTAAATACGGAAAACAGTACCATGGCAAATAAGAAACAGGAAGCTTTACATGATATTTTTGAGTTCTCCAATGCAAAATGATGTTTACACGAATTACTTCCTAAAACCGATAATAAATTTGCTTTGATGTGACTTATCACGGGCAGATTTTTGTGATGCATTCTTCGTATTAGCTAATATTTGAGACCGAAACAGAGGAATAATGGCTCTTCTATCATGTAAGCGTATAAAATCATAATATATAACGTACCGAATTTTGCTGTTGGATTAGTTATTAACTTTAAAGAAAATTGAAGCTAAAATAAATGCTAAAGTTGATTTTGCTCAATAGTATTTCAAAAAGTAATAACTGAAGTTCTAGAATCCTTCAAAAATTGTGTTCTACTACTAGCGGACCATGTAAATTATATAATGCAAACACATTAATGTATATTATTTTGAAGTCTTTGTTTGAGATTTCTACAACCATTTAAACAACTGACAGTATGAAATTTATAGGGTATCCGGCACCGAAAATATAAATATTAAAATTCTTCTAATTTAAGATAAAGCCCCACAAGTGGCCGAATGGTTAAGACTGTTGAATACTAGTAGATTGACGTGGTACGGGTTCAATTCCAGGCAAATTGCCTGGCTGAGTGTTAAGGTTTCATGTTTTTCTGCACGTATAAAGTGAATATGACTTACTTCTCCTCAGAATGTCTTCCAATAAGGCATCCCTCATCTTATGCATGTAGCTCTTGTGGCTTTACCATATTCAAAGAACCTAACCTGACGTCATTTAGTGTAAAACGCATTAACGGGATTTATCAGATTACAACAAATTACACTAGGATTCTCTGCCTAAAAGAATAGAGGCCTTCATGGAGAATTTTTAAGAGAAATAGGCTCGTATTCATATTACACAAGGGATAAACCACGAAATATTCCAGAAAGTTTGTTCGACAAGATTTAAGCCTGAGTCAAAGTGCCAGAATTTATCAGGTTTTAAGTGTTTTGCCACTCGCGGGTCTTGGTTAGGAAAATGTTGCATTAAGTAATATAAAAGTGTTTCTAGTGGGCTCATTTATTGAAAGCTGAAACATTTTATGGAGATAGAAATGCACGTTAATATGTAACAATTCACAAACTGAACACACACTCTTGCGCAGAGAAGAATTCCAAGTTTGTCCAGCTTTGTAAAATTACAGACTAGAAGTCTCGCTTAAACACTATTTCCTGTAAAATTATTTAAGTATAATTTGTTGCTTATAAAGTGTTGCACAAAGAATTAAAGAACATATTTAGAATTCTCTATGATATTTACTGTTTTCATCATGCAGTTCCTATTTTCTTTCTTTTTCGGTAAATTGCATTCATATCCTTAATTTATTCCTGTACTTACCATTTTAAAGTCCATGAAATAGCGTAGTAACATTTTAGGCGCTGATGGCTAGATAAGTAATAATGAGCAGTATTTCCCAATTGCAGTTTCCAGAGACCACTTGCTACCATGAAAAATATATAATCGTGGTTTTTCCTATTACGTAATATGGATTCAAGCCAGTTTTCCTTAGAAAATCCTCCACGAAACCATTCCTTCCGTCCGATACATAGCCCTGACTTGCACTGCCATTATAAACAAACCAAATGTGTGGATTTTGGACCAAGCCTTCACATTCTTTCTACAGCACAATAAAATATTCTCTTCTATCTTATTAATGAATATCTTAGTAGCTTCAGGTTTTGAAAGAGAAGATGTTTGCCGGCGGTCGAATATTTAAAATGGTGATAATCTGTAGTTAATCTCGTCTTAAGTTGCCAGTGAAAGGGTGGCTACATACGATTTTCTAGGCTAACCCTCGACGTGCAGTGCGAATGCAAGAAAATTTTTCTTCGATTTGCGAAGGCCTTTACAAAAGTAAAGAAAAGTTTAATACGCAAAAGTTTATGGTACAAAAAATATTTAAAATATTAAAATTTTCGTATCAACATGAGGCCCCGTGGCCAGGAACCGAAATTTTTTTCTATCGTTTTAGCGACTTGGAAAATTCTGCAAATAACTGAAATAGAAATTAAAACCTAACTTTTTCTTCAGTAAGTTAGTCCGCCGCTAATGCATCCCTTTCATAAAGCAGATAACGCTTTTTTTATTCTACCATAATCAAATAACCAACCAACCTGTAGAAACTTCAGTATAGCAATGACATGGTGGTACAACATATATGCTTGAAAAACGGTGCATGTCCAGCCCTCCCGGTACTTGGACGTGATGCACAGGTAAGAGATTTCCTCACGACAAAAGCGATACACGACCCAAGACAAAAGCATAATAGCAGGCCTGTTGCCCTTATGAGTTACAGAGACTGATATGATGAAAATTAGTGTAAAAACTGCATTGGGTTATTTGGGTTACTACGAAGCACATAAGGGTTATCTGGTTAAGGAATGAAATGCCTTTGTATAATACGTTCTACGAAAACTGCCTCTTTTCCACGTTATACATCAGAAAAATCACGATACCTTTGCGACCAGCCCGTTCGTCGGGATTTAAACTCGAATAGAACTACCAGTGTTAAATGATTTTTCCGCTTGAACGCTGCTGTATCAGTAACTAAGACACCTCATTTTAGGTTATGCCCAGAGAATAGCTTATCCTGAACTGGGATAAATGCCGCAGTCTTCACAATGTAGAGCATATGGGTGAGCTTTGAAGAATACAGAGTGCTATACCAAAATAAATTTTGCAGTTGAAGTAACAACTTTTGTAAATTTATTTAGGGAAGCCATTTGTATTTAAAAACGAAAAATACTTATGATCATCCTAACTTTAACTGGCTTGTATGTTTTAATGTGAAAGGGATGATATTATTTAGGAATACTCAAATAAACTTCCCAAATTGGGCATAAAGAGAAAGAATTATTATTGTATATGAAGAAAATGCTTGAAGAGAAAGAATTATTAAAGAAGATTCTGTTATAGGAAAACTTTATTTTATTTGTCTTACTGTTGATATTATTTTTGTAGTCTGCTAAGAGGAGAAAATAATCAAATCTTGCTTTTCTTAACAATGTGGGTACAACTATTTTTATATTTTTATTTCGCATTCATTATACTACAATGAAATATATGCCTGGCCTGCAACCTTAGTTAACTTAATTAATTAATTAACTTGCATTTCATGCTATGAACTCTCAGCTCTGATTTTCTATGAATAGATAATTACATTTAGGGCTATTATCTTACAAATAACTTACTTTCTCATTAACAAGATAGGATTTCTAACTCATTAGTCATGCGATCTTATTATCATCTGAATTAATTCCTAATAATTCACATCGCTCTTGGGATCCGCAAAATTAGCGTAAATATTACGCAAAATTCCCATCTGTGATGCTAACATTTGCTTAGTGTTCTTGTTTCCTAATTTCTAGTTGGATCTCTTTTGACAAAAGGGCTGAAGATAGGTGGCACATATGAAGCAGGAATGAAATTATTGCTTTGCGGTATAATGTCATCTAAGTGCAACGCAACGCGATTAATGAGAGACGCGTCGCCAATTTACGGTGTATAATATTTGAAACTAATAGTCTAGGTAAAACACAGAGATGTCCAGACTCATTGCACAAAGTTATGGAAAATATCCCAGGCCTTCGCTTCCAAAAATTCCGCAGATAATTACATTAAATTAAAGCGCTATATCATTATGAGTTTCGAAGAGGAGTGGCTTATGATAAGCTTTGCATCAGTGAAAACAAAGAGTGAGCAACAAAATTTAAGAGCCAATAGGTAACTCCTGATAATACGAAATGTCTTCCATTTCTGTAATTATACTCTGGAAGAAATTATTTTTCCAATCACCAGTGTCGAATTTAATTCAATTTTATTCGAATTTAATTAAATCATAACAAATTCAAAAACATGGTTTTAACTTACGTTTTAAGTTATATATCATAATTGCTGTTTCATGTCTGAAATGTTATTAAAACCATCTGAGATCTGTTAAAAAAAGTTAACTTTTGTACCACTGAACTTCTTTTCTCCCTGCTTATCACATGCCTTCGTGGTGCAATTGGTATCAGTATCCACTGATAAACAGTGGATATGATCCAGTTTCCCTTAGAAAGTCTCCATGAAGACATCCCTCCCCATTTCACACACTAATGAAAGAGGTAAAGAAAATAGCTCAATATATTGATAAGGTTCTTCTATTTAAATTTCGCCTTTCCATCAATTCTTGCATAACTTAAATGCAAGAGAGTTTCAGTTAGAAAATCATTTATGCGGGCAGCTCACTCTTAGATAGAGTGTAATCATGTGCTCTCCCTTAGATAGAGTGTAATCAGTCATCATATCAGTTAAACAAAACAACCCCCTAAGTTGTTATGTTACGTAAATTTATGGAATAAACTCTCAGTAACCTGAAACTAGCTAAACTAAAGTTATTCTGCTCCTAAATCCTTATTAAGAGTAAAAGAGAATATAACCAACTAGTTCTTTGGCGGATCAGCAGGATTAAAAAACATTACAACCAATTTCCCTTAATAAACGTTTGTTTAACTGAGTACGGCAAAGAACAAGAGGGATCTCTACCTTAGTTTTCGTTCGGACTACCAGAATTAAAGTAATTGACGAAATAATGGTAACTGTTGGGTTGAAAACAAATCCGCAACTTACAAACATGAGAAGAAAAGGCGTCTGTGTTTTGTGGTTAGGACGGAAATGGGTCGAATTATTTGGATTATAGCAAATTATCCGAGGGTTACCTGTCTTAGAAGAAAGATGTCTTCTTGGTGTCTTTATAAAAAAATCTGGCTCGTATTTGCATTGCACATCCAGAAAAGAGAATTGCAATAACTCCTTAACTGGAAAAATTATTTTTAATTAAAATTTATTTAAAAAATTTTATGTTTTGAGAGCCTAAACTGGCATTTCTTTGCGAAATAAAATCAGTTATTGTGAGCAACAATGTATTTTTCATAAATTCTTGTTTAAAGTTATGTCAGGCTCTTTGAAATGGTAAAGCACACCAAGGCTGTCTGCTTCAGGGAAGGGATGCCTTTGTGGAGGACATTCTAAGGAAAACTGGTTTGTGTTTACGTTACACATGGGAAAACCACGGAAACCAGTGATACAGCCTATATTCTAGCCGGGGTCGAACTACTAGCATTCAGGGGTCTAAAAACTCGGCTACAGGTGGAGCTCTCCTCGTGGGGTATTATGGCAGTCATAATTTTTTACGCCTTTGTGCAAGGCATTTTATATGGAGTCCAACCTCTGTATTTACTACATTGATTTCTAATATTCGTTTTGCACATGGTGTATTTTCAGTACCACTGTATATGCAATAACTTGAAACTTTCAGCGACAATATATGCTTCCCTCACCGCATCGTTTCGACGTGATAGTTTTTAAACATAAGATTTAAACTTGTTATCTTAATTATTTTAATAAAGAAAAAGCGAAATTTAATGACACTTTTTACAAACTTTCTATTGACAGTACTTACTTTGAGAAAAAGGACATTCTTATTTACATATAAGAAACCACTTATCACTCGACTGTAGCCGACAGGTAACTTTGGCACATACTTATTTCTGTAAAAATATTCTTGGCATATGTTGTGTTGTAACAAAAAAGATCCAAGATTTATATTTAAATATGTCGAACTGGCTCACCAGCAGCCGAGCTCTAGTGTCGCTAAACACTGGTAGTTCGATCCTGGTCCAAATCCTAGTGAACGAGCTAGCTGCATGGATGCTTTCGTGATGTCCTGTGTGCAAGATGCTTTGGTTTACAGTGGAAATTAACGTATGAAAGAGGATGCGATCCATTTCCTTTAAATTTCCTCCACAGTTTTATCTCGTCAATTGGCGGGTAACCTTGTATGCGTTACCATAAACAAAACAAAGAAAAGCATGTCTAACTGAACTCACTGACACTTTAATCATGAATTCTAAATGCTAACTCTCCAAACGTATGTGGTGACTTTTTAACTTACTCAGTGATATCCTAAAATCAAAATGTGATTAAATTTTTGTTCGAACGTTGCTTACTCGTAGGTTGTAAATCTGAACATAAAGTAGTACCCATTTCTGCCAGGTCAAACCTAAATTTAAACTCTTAACAATACGTTATTAAATGTGGTAAAAGCATAAAAATCTGATTAATTAACATAAAGGCCTAACAAAGTAGCTTGAATAATTAATTCATTGCTCAGAATTAATAAATTAATTAATAATGTAGATAAACAAAGATATTGTTCAGCTATTGGAACGGTATGCGGCATTTAATTCATGTATTTAACCCCATGATTAAGGCCAAGCTCAAGAAGTTTTCAGTTTAAGTAATATTCTAGTGAATAAAAAAATATCAAACCTTTGAGAAGATAATACTCAGAAAATCGGGAATCTAGTATCTTAGTATTTTCAACATGCTTTACTGCTGTAAAGGGAATTTATTAGGTTAAAAAGTCAGAAATTCAGTGGAACAGAATATTTCGAATATAATTACTTTTAGATATTTATTGAGTCTATATTCTTTATCTGACACATTTGTAAGAGACCAAGAAAATGTTGTATGCCGACCACTCCTCGCCAGACCTACTACAGATAAAGTTATGTGAAAAATATTTTTCTATCGTTACGTTAGATTCATCGCAAATGATTGTAAAATACTCTTTTGGAACGTATATATTGTTATTCCACTAAAATATAACAAATTTATCAGAAATAATTTCCATTCTATACAAAATTTTGATTTAACTTTCATGCATCGTGGGTTACACATAACATTCATGAGGGAATTCTGAAATTTTTTTCAGTGGTCAGGTAAATAAGACCGCAGAAACTCGCCAGAAGCAGAACGGCGAAAACGCTGAGCACTGCCTTTTTTTAATAGAATTCCACTCCCAGCGAACGAGCTGGTTACTTGGTTGTTTTCTTAATTTCCTGTCTTATAGCGAGAATACGAGAAAGTATCATCTAAAGTATCCTCCACAAACGCGTCAGTTCTGTTAGACATATAGCTCTTACGTTTATTGCCATCATCCTAATAATCGGATAAGACCACTGAACAGTGGTTAGTTTGACTCAAATTCATCCCACTAACAGCAGAGCGGCGAAATCGCTGAACATTGGTAGTTACCAGCTCTCAATTCCAGGCGTAAGGGCTGGCTGCATGTACGTATTCATGATTTACCCTTGTGTCACATAGATACAAACCAGTTTCCCTTAGAAAGGTGTACTTTCCTTTAGATAACTCTAGCGTACTTTGTGATAATCAACTAAACCAAACTAAAACAAAACGAGCCTTATTCCCCTTATCGTAGTTTTCCTATGTTAACCTGAATACGATCCAGTTTCCCTTGGAAAATTCTTCACTAATGTAACACTTCCTTTGCCATATAGCTCTCTCGATTTATCGTAATTAAAATCAAACATCAGCTAAAGATGAAAGATTTATGTTTATTTTTTGGCGTATAAAACACGTATAATATTCCGATTTTAATTTACCGTAATCTCTTTTCCTCAATCAATTTAGATCCACAAGGTGTGAGGAAAGGAAAATATTTCGATAGTTACGCACACTTTTTTATCATAAAATAGTTACTCTAAAAGATAAGAACATTTATATAGATCTCAAAGGGAAGACTAATTAACTATACTCCTTTATAAAGCGAAAATTTGTACAAAATCTCTAATATTCTTCAGGAGAATGAAATGTTCTGTTTCCCTGAATACAGCAAAGAGTACGAGTGCTATCTACCTAAGGGCCCACCAGCGGCCGAGCGGTAAAGTCGCTGAACACTGGTAGTTCGGTCCGAGGTTCGAACCTCGCGAGCGGGCTGGCTACATGGGCGTTTTCGTGGTTTTCCCCATGTGTAATGTGTATACGAGCCAGTTCCTCTTAGAAAGTCCTCCACGAAGGCATCCCTCCCCTTAGGCAGATAGCCCTCGAGGCTTTGCCATAATCACACACACACACACACGCTATCTACCTAAGAAAAGAAATATCTTCGTGGATCTATTTCTAAAGGAAACTAGATCGTATTCATGTTACGCATGCAAAACCACGAATGCTGTTTCTGTTGTGTTTTCTATGTCTTCATTCAATTTCAAGCAGAATCCCATAAGGATGTCTGTCGATTTCGGTATTTAATATAAAACATTTTGTGTTCTTTTATGGATAAAACCCCATCTTGACAATATAATTCCAAATCAACTATATAGAAACTAATTTATTTTCTAAAATTTTATTCTGTGCATTTCTGTACCATATCATCCATTGTAAATTCAATGAATTAGGAAATTTTCAAAATTTTTACTTTTAGATCATCCCGTATTTTGACCCTTGGGTGAAATAATAGGCATGTGTAGCATTTCATAGATGAATCGCATCCATTTTCAAAATTTTCAAATTCGATACAAATTTTATAGCATATAAGACCGCAATTTCGTATTTCATTCTTCATATCAATAGACAGGACATACTTTAAACAAATTATTTAACAAAACTTTATTCGAGGTTTGAATGAAAGAATTAGAAAAATGCCTGAACATAATGAAGTGTAAGAGCTGTACCAGTAGAGTGGTTTACACAGTCACACTGAGACGATACAGTGAACTTTAACACTGACTGCTGAGAAGAGTGTTGCGACAATGATTGATCACCTATGTGACAGGTAAAAGAGCTTAATTCATTATGTGTGTCTGCTTTTACTAGAGTCCATAAAGACTGAGATCATACATACTCCATTTTTACTAAATTCTTTGCTCAGTTAAATAAAGGTGAATACAGACCTTTTTCAGTTTCTTGATTGATTTGAGCATTGTGACCATAGTATATTCTGTGACTAAAATTCAAGCAGTTTTCTAAATAAATTCTTCTAAATTATTTTCCTCTAAATTTCTGGTTGATGTACGCGTTTCTTAAATACTAATTTTAGCTTTTAATTTACAATGGAAGTATTAATAAATATTGTGCTTTCAAATCTTATGAAAATGTGAAGTAAGTTTTGTTCATTAGACTGGAATGTATGAAACCCCGGCATAAGTAAATTACGTGTCAAAAGATACTTTCTGTTATCTGTAGAAAAATGGTTAGTTTAAAATCTTCCAATTCGTTACATCTGTAATACTAAATATAACTACATGTTTAATCAACAAAATTTTTTGCAGAATGGGGTTTGATTTTTCTCTGTTTAAGAATGATCATTTCAGATAAGCACTGATAAATTTACTTTTTTGCTGATAAATTTTCATAGATTTTTAGAGGTGTCCTATGATTGCAATATGTCAAGTGTTTACCAAGATTGTGTGATTACATTGAAGTTTGTATTACATATATAACTAATTTTAAGTTTAAAACACAAGATTTTTTTATCTATTTATGAAACCTTTTAATAATTTATTTTGTATTTTTGCCTTCCGCTTCCTCTTTACTTATTAATGAAAAACCAAATAAGATGAAATTCTTATCAAAATACTACACTGTTGAATAGTTGCTAAAGACGGATGACAGTAGTAGCTATAGCAACCACAAAACGAAAGGCAGCAAAATGTTGTCGAACTTGCAAATTTCGGTTTGTCTTTCCCCCATCATTTAGATGATTTTACACGTGGTCGTATTATTAGCAACGCTGAAGAAGGGCGAGCAAAAACACATGTTGCTAAGGAGTTCGATGTCAGCCACAGTGTTGTTTCAAGGCTTTGGAAATCATTTCAAATAAATGGAATATGTAGCAAACGTCGCAGGGAAGGTCGTGTTCTCAGTGCAGTGCCAGTAAAAATAAGTACATAGTGTTATAGACAAAAAGCACCAGCGCAACACAGCTATTGAGAAAGCAAATTAGTTATTTGCTGCTACTTGGGAAGCGAATGTCCTGAAAAACTGTAGCAAAAGGGTTGCATTATGAAGGACTATACATATGCCCCGCCCTGTATGCGTTCCATTACTCAGAAGGCAACACACCACCCGTTTGCAATAGTATCGCGCGCACCTTAACTGGACTCGTAGAACTGGGCTTGCGTACTATACTTAGGAAAAAATAGGTTCAGTCTGTTACCTGATTACAAACGTCAACTGACCTGGCGTGAGAGTGGTACTGCTTATTGTCCAGAATAAGCCGTTATAATAAGGAAAGAACCGGTATCCGAGATGCAGTATCATGGTATGGGCCGGCAATATAATCAATGGCTGCATTCCCCTACCTATGGTTGCAACCGGGATGATGAGTGTTCAACAATACATTAATTATGTTCTTCTACCTCATGTTCGCATGTGGTGCTGTCGGTGATAAATGTGTCGATAATAAATATTTTTGTTTTCATGAACAGCAACACAGCATTTCATCGAACAGTCGTTGTCCAGGAATGTCTGTAGAACAAAGATATTCAGAATGCTTCTTATGGCCAGAACGTTCTCCAGACCTGAATTCCACTGAAAATGTTTGGAATGATTTTGGAAAGAGACTTGCTGGTCGACATTGGCCCTTAATAAAGAAGGACACCCTCATCCGTGCTCTAACAGAGGAATGATATAAATTTCCCCGACAATTAATTTGTGTAGATAATTTAGTGTAGAGCATGGAAGGACGCTTGGAATCTTGGATCGCCATCTAAGGTGGCCATAACCCGTATTGACATCTCGCGTTACATATTCAGCAGAAGCCTTCTATATTTCAGATTACAATAAATTATCTTTATTATTATGTCCTAGTATACTGGCATTATTTTATTTCTCTTGGCGTTCAAACACACTTACTTTTTAATGCTCTGTAAAGCCGTTATGATCCGTCCTAAAAGTTTGTCCACCAATGTTTAAGTTCGTGGTATCAATCAGGAAGAAATCAAGGGAAAAAACTGAAAAATAAGTAATAAAGGTACTATTTGTGTAGGTAGGAAAATAATTGCTACTTGCGTTGGATTTCAGCTGAACTGAGCAGAATACAGTTACTTCATTTACGAATAACGTTAGGTGTGTTTTTTTAATTATGGCAAAGCACACTAGGGCTATCTGCCTAAGGGAAGGGATGCCTTTCGTGGAGGACTTTCTAAGGGAAACTGGCTCGTATACACGTTACACATGGGGAAAACCACGAAAACGCCCATGCAGCCAGCCCGTTCGCGGGATTCGAACCTCGGACCGAACTACCAGTGTTCAGCGTCTTTACCGCTCGGCCGCTGGTGGGCCCGAATAACGTTAGGAGAGAAAGAGTAAATCATTAGAACGAAAAATTTGGTAAATCTTCTACAGCAACAGGAGTCCTGAAAAAGCTTATTTTCCCCAATGAAATACTTGTGGATACTAATGCATTATGCATCCCACTGGTTCATATTAGTTTAGAACTAATGAATAAGTTTATAAACGCACATATTCTTGTCATAATTAATATTAAAAAACACATTTTCGTAGAATAATGTAAAATAAAATTATGAATCACATCAGACTATTTGAATATGACAAAGCGCACAGGGATTATTTGCTAAGTGGGAGGCTTTACTGAAGAACTAATGGAAATAGTCTTGTATTCACGTTACACACTGGGCAAACCACAGAAACTAACAATGCAGCCAAGCCCGTTTCCAGACCCGTTTCTGCCCACCTGTGTTCAGGACTCTCAGCCGCTCAGCCACTGGTGAGGCCGTTTCTGGATCATAAATTTGTCATAAGTTGAAAATGCGACAATATGGTTGTCTTCTAAAGGTATTTATCAGTTTTCCGTGTGGGAATGTAAGAAAACAAATAACAAACAAAATCATTCATCTTTTGAATCTAAGCCATGATATGCAACGATGTCTTTTCCACTTTACTTCTTATATTCTAACCTAAATTTTTCCTTATCGGATTCAAACTGGAGATGCGCCTAGTGACAACTTTTACGATGAAATTTCTGAAAAGAAAAAAAAAATTACCAAATGCATTGCATTCTCTGTATGGTTCTTGAATTCTGCTGCTCTCTTGAGAAATATGCCCTTCAGGCTACAACAGCAAATTATACAGTTCCATCTTTTAAACAACTTCGTCTTTCAAGCACATAAAAATTTATTTATACTTATGAAGTTTAACTAAGTGTCACAAAATATTCCTATGTGGTAGGAAATTTATGATTACATACTTGAATTCAGCAACCAGAACAATACCAAATTTCGATTCTTTGATTCGTGCAGCAGGAAAAAAATAAAAATTTGTTTTTAGTATAAGTAAGACGCATAAAATGTATAATTATAATGTGAGAATTATAAAAAAGTTGATATATTTTGCTTCGCTTTCTTAATCTGATGTAGAATGCTTCAGTTAATATTATACATTTTTTTCTTTTGCTTAATGCTTCTGCTATTCCGCCTGAAATTGTGCTTACTTTTATTAGTCACCCATTTTATTTAAAAGATATCTGCAATTATGTGATATTTAATGATTATATAACGTGCTTGGTGGGTGATTTTCGTCCTACTACCTTTTGCTTCAATTATTCTAATTTTTTAGGATAATGTGTTTGGTAAGTACCTTCATTTGGGCTTAAAAATTCCCAATCTTATTCCTTTCGTCGATCTTCATTTCCTCAAAAGCGGTTACATTTGCTTGCAAAAGTATTTATGACAACTTAATGTTTCTTAATCTGATTAATAGGGATCGCTCTTTTATTCCTTAATCTGATTATACGCATGAACTATTAACGAATATTAACTCCGTATTAAAAGAAAGGAATGGAAGCAACGATACATCTTTCGCTGATGATATTTTAACGTTATTTTTGTTTTAAGCATATGAGCCTAATTTCCATTGAAGAATATACACACTTAAATATATCGAGTCAATTATAATCCGTTTAAAACGTAAAACGGATTTCTATACATTACTGAGGGAAAATAAATTTACCGTATTACTAAAGTAATTGCTTATCATTCTACTAAAAGAAAAGTCAATTAACTCTCAGCTTCAAAACGGAATATTTCGGCATTTCATGAGGAAAAAGAAATAAATTTCAAAAACATACAAAATTTAAGTCATTCCTTTATTGCTTGTAAACAGAAATATGAAAATGGTGCATTTTTAAAATTCAGTTAGTTTCACATCTAATAGCGATCTAGACCCAAAAGATGCCAATATACCTCATATTGCCAAATGAAGCATTCTGAAATACTTCAACTTCTAGCGGTTTATGAAATTTATAGCTCTACGCCTAATAAAATTTCAAAATAAAACTCAGTAAATATAAGCATATGGGCCTCCTTATTTGATATAGTGACTAGTTATGATGGCTTCCTTCTCAATGGATTCGAGTTCGATTTCCTGTGAAGGTTTGGTGTTTGTAAGTGTATACTGTTATGTCCTTTCGAGAAGCCCTATGCTTAGGGATGAGGTGTAGAACACCCTTGTATCCATCTCCCGAGGTGTTCTTCATCAAAATTGGGATAGATCTTTATCTTTATTATGGATGTAATTCTGTCTTTCCCTGTGGGGCTACCTTGGACAATGTTCACGTTTATGAGATGGCTAAGTGAGAGATGGAAATTCCCAATGAATGTATTAAGTTGCATGTCTCCGGCCATTTGGAATAATAAAGACAACATATATGTAAATGTATATGGCGTACACATGCATGCAGATATACATATACATTAAATACATGCATGCATATATCTATATATATATATATATATATATATATATATATACATTAAATACATGCATGTATATATCTCTATCTATCTATCTATATATATATATACATTAAATACATACATATATATATATAAATGTTTAATTTTTTAAAGAATTTTGTTAATGTTTGCTACTTTTTATAGCATTCCAAGTAAAAAATTCATTGCTTGACAAGAAAATTATTCGGAATGAGCTCTGTGGATGTGTTTTTGATTATTTTTATCTCCCGCCTATCTATATGCATAGGTAAGGGAGCTAATGATTGGAGTCCAAAATTCGATATCGAATTTCCAGTGAATAAGCACCAATTAGAGTCTCCACAACAAATTTTTACTATTTTAACACTTTTTGTTTGTTCGTCTCTGTGCCTCTCTTGCTTGAGCCCATAATAGTCTTTAATGGACAGCGGGAGGTTGTAATTTACTTGAAATTTACAGTTTTTAATGAAAAACCATGCTAAAATATAACTCAAAACGTTTCAATTATAGTATTTAAAACTATGTCAATGTGAAAAATGTATTATATTTCAGCTAAAATTGATAAATTAAAAGTGATTTCCTGAAGCTCTGGATAGATTTTTGAGAAAAATATATAATCTAAAATATAATCCAATATGTAATCCAAAATTTCTCAAATTAAAAGTCTTATACACATATACCAAGCATATGCAATAATGACCGAGAAAAACATATTAAAATTTTCATTACATATGATAAACCGGAAGAAGTACTTCACTTAGAAATATTAACAGCTTTTTGCGAAAAATATCTAATTACCACAATAAGAATTTAATATAAATTAATGCAGCATATAGTAAGGCTATTTTTGTTATATTTAGACATAATATTATTACAAAATGTCCATGCGCGGTAGGATAGCTTATCCACAAAGCAGGTTTAGGGTTGCCAGAAAATGTCAATGGAAGTCAGGATTGCCGCATTTGGCAAGAAATCGCCCACTTGGCTACATTTGTCGACAAAATCGGCGATATGCCATAGACGGATGGAGAACCTTCTGGAACAAATTGTTTATGGTTTAGCCCAGAATGTTCTCGAACACAAGCCAAAAGCTATACAAACCCTGCTGGCACGCGGAGAGTCAGTCAGTGTCGAGTTGATAGTCAGTCAGTTAGTGCCTAGTCTAGCGAGTTGATAGTCAGTCATTGAGTGCCTAGTAGAGTCAGCAAAGAGGCAGTGATCGAGTGTCTCGTAGTTTAGCGCCGAGCTGGTCGCCGAGTTCATCGAGAGGGTCTCTTAGTGTATCGCGAGTTAGTGCATCGTCGAGTTTGATCTTAGAGTGTGTTGAGCCTGGAAACGACTGAACCGAGGAGTCGTGAGCTGTACCCTAGTGTGTCATTGAGTGCACCGTGAATTGTAGCGGGGAGAGTCTCGAAAGTTCCGAGAACGACCAAACAGTGTCGGGAACTGTACTCTGGTGCTTTGCCGTGAATCTCTCATCACCTTTATGGCCTGAAAGCTGTGTCACTGATTGTGTCAGCGGGTTTATAGTAATTCTTCGACGACTGTAAAACGTAATTTTGGAGCTGTCTTGAATAATACTGGCCAATAAAGTGTGTTTTGATACTTTGTCAAGTGTCGTCGTTATTTACCCCAAATCCACGAACCTGTATCGTACGTTCGTAAGAAGAAAAAAAAACGGAACAATATTTATTTACACCAAACCGTCGAAGAAAATTATATTTATAACAGCCTTTCATTTACAGACGTCCAAAACTTTTGTAATGCAGGCATGTTACCAAAAAACGCGCTTGTTATTCTCTTAAACTGTTGATGATGAAGAGGTACAAAACCTATTGCTTTACTTGCTACTGATCCCGGAACTCACGGTAGTTGCTATTCAGCTGTAATTCCAAAAGCTCACGAGCATTGTTCACTGATACTTAAATCGCGCGGCTATATACGTACAAATCAAAAGGAATTCAGATTCATTGTTTAAAATGAATTTGGATTTGGTAATACTGTAGAATCATTAGGTTATATCGATGCTGAGAGGTAAAAAATAAGTGCCCTTCCCGGAATTCGAACTCCGGACCTCCCAAATACCTGTTGAGTGTGCTTCCAATTACATCACGAAGGAGAAAAGAAGGGAGGTAATATGGAAAAAAGATAGAAAAATATTAAAATATGGTATTCGTTATAAATTAAATTATATGTTATTCAACTGCTCAATAAAATACATTTTTAATAAAACGAAATAAAACATCAAACATTAGATTATGTTGATATAAATTAAGCCAGGCTTTACACATGGCTTAATAAAATATAATCGAAAATTTCTATTACAGATCTTTCTTTTTATTGGACCAACAAATTATGTTTTATTTATCAACACGAAGTTTTAATGTACTTAAAGCTTGTTGCTATTTAAACCACAAACTAGCTGAAGGTCATGTGCTGGCCACATCATATTTTTTTCTTCATTAATTAAAATATTCAAAGGCATAACCTGTTCTGCTTAGTAACATGAAATACATGTCTAAAAGATGGAGTAACACAGCAAGTCTTGTATTGATTTCAGTCGAAACGTACCCACCTTGAATATTTAAAACAGGCACCTTAATATTTAAAACAGGCACCTTGAGCTTAATATTTAAAACAGGCACCTGAAAATCTCTTCCACCTTCCCTCATTTACGATGGTGTCGCGTGTCGTCATCGCCGCACAGCACTTATTTTCTCCATCTCATTTGAGACTTTAGTTCAAGTCAGTTTCCATTCGCGCTCTTTTCCCAAAGCGATACAGCTTAAATAGAAATGAAACCGGCAAAAAAATTAGATAACTCAAACCATCTTCTGCGTCTCTCGTCATCGTGGCTGCAAGGCAAGCTAAAAGGTGAAAAGACCTCGAAATGCGTATTTTAAAGTAAAAGATTACAAGAACAGTAGTAAAAAATAGTTATAATTGTACTGTTGGTTGTAGTGCAGATTTTAAACTATTCTTCTCTAAAACAAAAATACTGAAGAGCGTGTACCCCGTGTCTTTCCTCGTAAAAATTAAAAAATCTCTTCTATAAAATCAGTGTCAGTATAAATTTGAAATTTTACTTAATTTAAATTTTTAATTTACGTGTTTATTTTCCGCTTGAATTACTGTTTCTCAGGTAATTTTAATCACATTGTAGAGACATTAGGTTATTTGGAAGCAGAAGACGTGAAAAATATGCAATGCCTTCGCCGGGGTTTCAACTACGGACATCTCGAATACCCGCCGAGCGTGCTGACCACTACTCCACGAAGGCATGCTAAAAAGGCGGAAGAAATATATTATATACTCCCGCTTTTAAAGGGCGACTGGGGATTAGGGGACCCAGTCGCCAAATCCTGGTGGTGGAGAATCATCACCCACCACCTGTTTTAGTTTGGTCGTCACTGTAGAGACATTAGGTTATTTGGAAATTTTCAAATAATTTCCCCCTTGGCATTGATGTTATATTTGTTTCCATATAATACTTAACTCATATTATTTTCTTATTTAAGATTATAGATTACAGAAGTAAATTAATACAGTTTTATTTATGTCCTGAACTATAAAAAAAGAAAGTCATAAAGAACAAACTACGCAATGCAAACAGCAAATTATGTTTAATTCATTAGGTAAATATTTGTATTATACCATAGTAAATCTTAATGCAATCCCGAACCTAAAAAATATTCTTTCTTCGAAAAAAAAAAAAAAACATTTATCACCAGTACGAATCATCTGCCCAAGCATTTATTAATTGTTGCTCACTCTTTTTTACGATTTTTAAAATTTCTGTTTTAATCCACTTTCATTTATGAATGGAATTGTGATGGAAAGCACCCCCGGGGAGCGAGTCCGAAGGTCTCCCACCCCTATTCCCCTACCAGCCACCTCTCAAGAGAACCTACGACTGAACATATATTTAGATTGCCCCCATGCGTCAAAGACATTATGCATTTAAAAGCACCCATGCCTTATGCGGGATTCGAACCCGTGCCCATCGGTATTGCAATAGGCTCCTCTAACCACTATACCATCTGGCCATCTTGGAAGGATTTAATAAACTTTACTTTTGTCTGTGAGCAAGATAGGTATGCCAGTATCTGAAAGGTTCTGAACGATTGTCAAGATTTCGCCTCATAGCAAAACTAATGCTAGGATATCATCCAAGGTAAATGTAAAGTGGAATGTGAGTCAATCACGCATAAAACATTACAGCTGTTTGTGAAAAATATAATTTTTCGATCAGGAAAACTTCCTCATATCAAAGAAATATTAGGTTAGGTTAGCTCAATATGGCAAAGAACAAGAGTTTTATATTCCTAAGGGGAAGAATGACTTCATGAAAAACTAACGGAACCTAGAAACGTTCGAAGAGAAACTTCATGCTTATACTCGTACATAAGCTAGCCATGTATCCAGCTCGTTCGCCTGGAATTGAACCTGGGCTGAACTCCCTGTATTCAACCGTCTTAACCACTCGGAAACTTGTGCTGTCAAATCAGAAAATATATTCCGCCAAACTGTAAATACTTCTTTTCATATCCTTAATAAAAGTTTGACTTTTAAATTCGTAATAAAAATTATTAAGATGTAGTCTAGATCAGAATTTTAAAAATGTTTCATACGGGGAGCACTTTTATAAATTAGAATGTTCTGCGAACCACCTTACTATTGTCCTCCTCGAATGCAATTTTGTATCATATGTTACTATCAGTACACTTATATTTTAAAAATATAATTAATTTAATTTTATGTTGGTGTTAAGTTATTATATTAATAAAAGAAAATTAATATTTGTTTTAACAATTCAAGACTATTAGAGTTTGGTTAATCTTTATTTAATTAACTAAGAATTAAATAAATGTTGGTACGCAGATTAATGAAATGGATGAGCCTGCTGATTCTTATATAGCTATTCTATGTTTGGATGTATGTCGGTACAAAGCACCACAGTTATAATACTTTAAGTTCCTCCTTTATTAGTAAGACTAGAGTGAGAAGTCCTTAGTTAGGATAAACAGTAGTAAATACCATAAAATGTCAGTCTTTGGAGAAAAAGTGATAAACTATTGTCATCTATAATTTCCAAAGAGGACTACAGAGCCAGATATCAAGAACCACAGACTGAGAAACGTTAGCCTAGATTCTAAACCATCATAATTCATTTTAACAGAGGAACGATTCAATAATATTTACATAAATTATTTCCCCTATAT
The DNA here is from genome assembly GCF_044657685.1 of Stegodyphus dumicola. Classification (NCBI taxonomy): domain Eukaryota; kingdom Metazoa; phylum Arthropoda; class Arachnida; order Araneae; family Eresidae; genus Stegodyphus; species Stegodyphus dumicola. The sequence goes on from NC_140780.1 coordinate 115,974,243, forward strand.
ACTTTTTCTAAAGATGTTTTGCTGACAACTAATCTAGTCTATGCCTATTTTTAGAAAACGAAGATGCAATTTTACTTAAGAATTACTCAGAGGAGGAAATTTTGAATTCAAAATGCTGAAGGGTGCTAATGCAGCTCAAAACGTTACAAAGAGATATATAGCTTCGTAATTACAAATTTTAAATAAAGATAGCAGGGGTTTTATTATTTTAATGCGGGTGACAAATATATATATTTAAACTCAAATCTTCTAAAATCTTGATATATTATTTCTTTAAACGAATTTAAATATACTGTATGTAATAAGTTCGCAGAAACTAAATATTGGTAGTAAAGTCCATCACAATATTAACAAAAGTTCAGATAAATGAGTTATTTTAAATATGCAGTTTGTTAATGTCATAATTATTTATTCCTTAGAACCACCACTCAGTTGGTAAGGTTTCACTTCACAAATATACTATTTAAACTTATAATAAATGAGTTATTTTAAATATGCAGTTTGTTAATGTCGTAATTATTTATTCCTTAGAATCACCACTCAGTTGGTAGCGTTTCACTTCACAAATATACTGTTTAAACTTATAATAAATGAGTTATTTTAAATATGCAGTTTGTTAATGTCGTAATTATTTATTCCTTAGAAACACCAGTCAGTTGGTAACGTTTCACTTCACAAATATACCATTTAAACTTTCGAGAATAATTAAACACAAGAGGTTTAATTTTAAAATATAAAATTTCTTTTTTTTTCCTACCCATTTAATTGTCTGATTTAGAATAATATGAAAAAAAACCCATCTAGCAAATATAATCTTATAGCAGTTATTAAAGATTTTATTCCAGTTTTAGCCTAATTTTATCTTAATTTATTTATTATTTTTAATGAGACTGGAAGAGCCAGTTTGCACCTTCTAAAGAAAGTACATACTTTAAGATTATCTTTTTTTCATTTTTAGTGCGACTCTGGTGTTGCTGTTGATGCCTTTTTTCACTCTTTGTACCGGCAACCTACCATGTCTGTGATTCTGGGAACTGGATCTTCTGAAGTTACGGAAAGACTTGCACGTGTGGTCAGCAGATGGAATGTCATTCAAGTGAGTATTTTTTTTCTGTAATTTACTCTTATTTTCTGTGTAGGTTTTCTTCTCATTCCTTACTGCAACATTCAACAAAATTAAGCTCATGATTTAAATTATGTAATCAAGGCTTTAAATGCTGCAGTGAATAATCTCCATTTTTATCTGCTACCATGAATGAATTTAGGATAACAAATTTCGCTGTACTAATTACAAATTAAGATATTGTTTATGTAAAACAAAGATCTGGCATTAAATGTTGTATTTATTAATGTAAAGTTATTAATAGTACTTTGTACTTGTATTTAATAATGTAAATTAAAACGAAAAGTTCAGGTAAAACAAAAAAATATAAATGCAAATTAATATAATTTCCTATATAAAATATCTCTACAAATTTATGGACTGAGGCATCAAGTAAGAAATGATAATAAGGGTTTCTGATGAAGTCTTCTTTTCAAAGAGATTAATAGTTACGGAAGATTAAAAATGAGCCATAACTCTGGAACTACGAAATGCAAAAATTTAGCCATATCTATGAATACGTTTATATTTATTATTTTTCTTAAGAACAAAGATAATCTTGTAGCAAACGTAGAATTGCTGTGACAAATTATGATAAGAAATTGCTGTGATATTATAAAAATTTATGTTAGTGCTTAACTGCTTTGGAAGAAAAGATGTATAAACACTAATAAACTAAATTATAAAAATTGTTAAAAATAAAAGCCTTTTTTTTTTTTTCAAAAATAACAAGCGAATTGTTATTTTTTCTTTTTGAATTCCGTGATATTACTTCATGTGCAATTTTTTTACCAGTTTAGAAATTATTTTTTATATTTTCATATTAAAGCGTTTTAGAGACACTACATTTAATTTTTGAGAGTAAGTAAATATGATTACAAATTCAATATCTTGCACATGCTTTAATTGTTTCATACAAATAAGTATTTTATTAAAGTACAAATTTTAATTTTTGTGTAAGGAAGATGTTAAAATACGCTTGCCCTTTGAATTCTGCAGTATTAGCTTAGGTAATAAAGAAGCAAGAATTAAGTAATGAGTAATCACTGCATTTTTCTATATCAGTTGAAAATTCTATTAGGAATTATTACATTAATTATTAATCTTTACTTCCTACGAAAAATGTAACATCAATCTAAAGAATGTATATATCAGCGGTTCTCAACCTTTTGACTAACGCATACCATCTAAACAAAAATTGAAAACTTTTAGTACCACCACTAAAAAGTAATACTACCACCACCACCCTCCAACAAAAGCTCAGATCACATAAATTTACCAGTGTTAGAGAAAAAAAAACTCAATCAGGATGTTGGGGTTTTAATTTTTGAATTTAAAAGTTAAAAATACTTTGCTTCTTTGCGTACCACCTATTTTTCTCTTGCGTACCACCACTGGTACGCGTACCACCGGTTGAGAACTCCTGGTGTATATGTTTTCCCACATTAAAGTACCAAGCAACTCTTAAAATTACTTTCAACTTGATTAAACAAAACTGGTTGAAACGAACAGAGATTTTAAAATATAAAATAGTAAGGGCTTAATTTTTGTATCATCTTTTTCGCAGCCATGTTCAAGAATCTGAAAATGTAACGTTTGAAAAATAGTACAATAGCCATATATTTTTGCCAAAATTATTTTTATTTCATAAATACAGTTTTGCGAATAGATGCTCATTTTGCTAATAGTTCATGTAGCAGTCGAATGAAATATAGGTAACATACGTTTTAGTTTTTATTAAAGTTCATAAAATTTTCATTTAGTAATTCATTATAAACTTGTATTACTCCCCTGTCTTTTCATATGATAGGGCCTGAAACTTGGGTATCAGAAATGCAGGCAATTTAGTTAATCAGGCAACATTTCCAGTACTCCTTTGATGGTGTATTTAATTATGGCAAAGCACACTAGGGCTATCTGCCTAAGGTGAGGGATGCCTTTCGTGGAGGACTTTCTAAGGGAAACTGGCTCGTATATACGTTACACATGGGGAAAACCACGAAAACACCCATGCAGCCAGCCCGTTCGCGGGATTCAAACCTCGGACCGAACTACCAGTGTTCAGCGACTTTACCGCTCGGCCGCTGGTGGGCAGTACTCCTTTGACAAACGCAGCCCAAATTCATTACGCATATAACAAAGATACTCTGTAGTTTCTTTACTTTTTCACTACTTTTGAATTGTAAGAAATGGAAACTAAACGAGGTCATACATTTGCATAGCACTATATATCTTATAATATTAACCTAGTTGTTCCAAGAGAATCAGAAGTATCACTATCTGTGATAGTTTTCAGCTGAAAGAAACACTGATAATAAATTCTGTTAAATTTTGAAATAAGTTAACAATCCCCCAGTCGTCCTTTAAAAAGGGGAGTATATAAGGTATTTCTCCCGCCTTCTTAGCATGTCTTCGTAGTGTAGTAGTCAGCACGCTGAGCGCATATTCCAAAGGTCCGTGATTCGATTCCCGGCAAAGGCGTTGCTCATTTTTCATCTTTCCTGCTTCCAAATAACCTAATGTCTCTGCAGTTTCTCTACATTCCTATTTCACTAATGTAGCGTACAATGCACATAATGCGCGCTAAGCTACAGTTTATGCTATCTGCAAAGTTTTTGATAAAGAGCAGGTTAATAATTGTTTTGTTTTTGAGATGTCAAGAACTCTGGAACTGCAAAGAGTGGGTCCCCTAATTCCTCCTTACGTCAGTACTCAGCTGTATATGCCTTAAAATGCTGATACTATAATTAGAACTATTTCTCGTTTGATGTATAAAAAAATTGCCACCTTGGATGTGCATTCTAAATGACAAATAATTCCTTTCATTATTGATAATCAAACCTTAAACCAAGTCTTCACTGCTATATACTTTTTTAATTTTAATTTTAATTTTTTCCTTCAATCTCTAAGTCTTTCAATTTTTATAACAAGAATAATTATAACTAAATGTATTAGATATTTGTCTTCAATAACTTTGATGCTAACATTAATTTAACCGTTACACGAGAAATGCGTTTGATTTCTGTGTGATATTGAAACTTACAAATTTCCTACAATTGATTCTCTTTTATTTCTCCCCCTTGAAGTTTTTTATGCAACACAGCTTTTATACAGCTAAAACAGCAAAGGAACTTTTAACGCACATTTTTTATTCCCTTTAGCTGTAAGGTTTATCAGGTTCTGTGTTCCTTCTTACTTGCTTAGGGAACATTAACTGTCCTGACTCTGAACAGGGAGCTTACTAAAGCTATGTTCAATAAATTTGGGAAGTAGACAATACACACAGGAAGGGTATACGAAACCCTTTATTTTTCTCTCTTTACAATGATTTCCGGACTTCGGAATACAGAGACCAACCACTTGTGGTCTGAACGTAAGAATATAAAAATATTAACTAAACTCTAACTAAACTAACTTTGGATTAATCAAACAAGTGCCTAACTCCAAGATTGGCCGTATATTAACAAAAAGCCGTATGTAGTACAGAGAACTGCTAACACTACGATACGTTTAAAATTATCAAGAGGATTAAACCTCTGGCCTTGAAGGCAACCAGCAACCGATTAAAACTACTATGGCAAGCGGCCTGCTTCTAGTAACTCCTTCCTCTCTCTTGCTTGGCAAAAAGCCACAACTTAAGTACTTGGCGTTCGCAAGACAAATTTGCATAAATAAGTTAAAGCTTTTAATTCTGGCCAGAAGTAGAAAATAAGTGATAGTAAAGATTTAAAATAAAATAAACGTTAGTAAAACTTAGGATCCTTACATACTTCCCGCCAGAGTTAATTAGTTTGAAACTGAGGTTTAAAACGACCTTGTTGAAAACATTTAGCTCTAGAATCTAACGCGAGGCCAATCTTTTACAAACATTTCTCAATAGAAACTGGAAATTAAAAAAATCGTTTTTACATTATCAACTCCTTGGACAATTACGTTTCATCTGTACTGCATCTAAACAGAAGTTCTTGGTTGAAATCTGGTTCCCTCCAGAGATCTGGAAGGTAAACTAGTTTAATGAAATGTTACACAATTAAATGGCAAGTAACATGAATACTTATATTTCTGTTTTACATTCTTATTACATTCATGACGTTATTTAATTATCTCCCCGTGCTCTCTGACATGTGTTGTAAAGGAAAACACCAAACACGAACGTGTTTATGTACAAGTGTTCAACACTACCGCCTGTAATTAAAACACTAACGTGTTAAAATTCAACATAGCAAGACCTCAGATCACACCTTATATTCATCTCTAAACCCTGAGGTACTATTCTTAAAAGTGGCTAACTCTGAAGTGTAGCGTCAGAGAGCCTAACTACATTCATTCAACCTTTACCACATATTCACAATAATTTGCTATTTTTACAGTCACACGAATAAGTTAAAATTTTTGGCATTACTTTCACTTTTAACATATCACAGTATTTCTTAACGTTTAAAATAACAGTTCACATTGTATATAAGGACATATTAACATGCCGTTAATTTTACACATTTTAAAACATACATTAGTAGTACACTGTTAACTTCTATTCTTTTCCAAGCAAGTGCCAATTCTTCTACATTGAAATACTACATTTCAAAAGTCTTTCAGAGTAAAACTTCTTTCTTGCCAGAATCTTTTAACTAAAATTTTATACAATAACTTTTACAATTTTATTAAGGTACCTTTCTCAAAGATTATCAATGCTTTTACAATATTCAAATATTTACACATTCCTATTATACATTAATTTTAGTTTTACTCGCGAGTAATTGAAAAACATAATACCAAAATAGGTAACAACTCATTTCTCGCCTTTTTGGCGATAAAGGTAGACCTCACATGAGGTAAAACGTCTTGAATTCTGCCACTTGCAGTAAGAATGAAAGATTAACTTAAGGTTTCAAAGTAACATAAAGTTTTACTTGTCTTTGTGATATTCGGACATCCTTTTTTCTGCCCAGTCCTGGAAGGTAGCGAAGACTACGGTTTAGTTTATCTTCCTTCTTGTGCGGGTTCGCCCTTCGGTTCCTTCCTGGATGAGCTTTCTTTTTATTCCAGTGCGGTCACCCTTGAAGACCTTCTTTTTAGCCTCTGCCTGTGATCTTGGCTGTTTGATGGCAGCTGGTCTTGGCAGAACCGGGACAACTCTTTCTGGTTCCTGCTTGGATCTCGTTGCTGGCTGTTCAAATTTTTCTTGCTTCTTTACATCTGCAGCTGGTCTTCCTTTATCCATTCGTCGACATTTGCTGCGTAGACTCCTATCCGATGGGTAGATCTTCCGTTTTGGAGCCGGGTTATAGTTGTATAGGGTATGTCTCCTGGCTCTCTTTGCATTCGTCGTACTTCTCCCTTCTTCATTCTGGGGTTGGTCGTGCTCTATCTTTTCTGGTCGGTGGAACGGCTTCTTTTTCTTGTTACCTTCAATTTTCCAACGGAGAAACTTTCTTTTCAATTGCTCCTGCCTCCTAATGGCTTGCCCTTGTGATTGTCGTTGTTCCACCTCTGGAGCTTGTGCCTGCAGTGCCGTGCCGGATCCTGCAAAAGATCTTTAAATATTGGCATTTTATTACGATTATAGAATGGTTTTATCTGGTCAATGTTTGCGGAGCATGTTTCACCATTCTTGGCTTTTAACACCACTACAGCCTGAGTTATTTTTTCTATGACATATGGTCCTTCAAATTGTGAAAAAAATTTTGCAGTTTTATCTTCTGGTGCTGAAGGAAGTGAATGCTTAATTTTTAACACTTCATCTCCTACTTTATAAGTTACTCCCCGTCGTTTCATATCATAATAAAGTTTCTGTTTTCTCTGTGCTACTTCATTCTTTTTTGCTTCTTTAATTAATTTTTCTGTATCGCCCATTTTAAATTCTGGGGCTCTTTGTTGAACATAAAATAATGTACCTAACAGCGTTATAATCTTTCTGCCTAAAAATAACTCAGCAGGAGTTTTGCCCGTTGTATCATGTTTTGTGGTTCTAATGGCGAAAGTTAATTCATTGACATAGTTATCCCAGCTTTTATGAAAATTTTTAACATAACTACGGATAATTTTCACTATATTTCTATTGACCCGTTCGGCTATATTTGATTGCGGCCGATACGGGATCATTTTTAAATGACGTATGCCCAGTTTTTGGCACATGTCTTCAAATATATTACTTACAAATTGAGAACCATTATCCGATATAACGCTTAGGGGCGATCCGTATTTTAAAATATATTTATTTAAAATAGAATCAGTAACTAATTTCGCGGAGGCTCGTTTTAAAGGAACAATTTCGGTAGACTTACTAAAATGATCAACCATAACAAGGAGATACCGACTTTTATTTAACTGACTTTTTGGGAAAGGGACCAATAAATCGATGCCAATTATTTCATTTGGAAATTCGGATTTAATGCTATTTAGAAACCCGGACGGGCGGAAATTAATGTAATTAACTGCTTGACATGTTGGGCAGGACTGGACATACGCCCTTGTTAAATTTGCAGTTCAGGAAAATAAACTGCTTCGCGTACGCGTTGGATGGTTTTTCGAATACCAGCATGAGAAGCTAATGGGCAGTCGTGTAACTCCTGCAGTATATTTAATCTAAGGCTAGCTGGGATAACAGGTCGAAATTCGTTGTTGGAATTCGTAGTTTTTGTATAAAATAATAGACCATCTATTATTCGTAATGGGCCGCCATATTTCTTATCGCCACAATATCTTGGTGGCTAAAACTTTCAGGATCCTTTATATACTCATAAATGTTTTTAAATTCAGGATCCTTACCCAGTTCGGTTATTACAGTTTCTCGGGAATGTATCGTACATGCTGTGAGCATTGCCACCTTTACAGTATTACCTTCTTCATCTATTTTTATTCTGGATAGGGCATCTGTTACGATATTTTCCTTTCCGGGGGTGTGCTTGATTACCAGATTATATTCCTGTAACTTGAGTGCCCATCTTAGTAACCTTGGGGATAAGTTTTTCCCTGAGTACAATCTAGTTACCGCCGCATGATCAGAATACACTGTTATTGGCGCCTTTCCAAAATAGACTCGGAACTTTTGCACTGCTAACAGAACTGCAAGTGCCTCTCTCTCAGTCGCGGAATAATTTCTTTGTGTTTGATTTAAAGTTCGACTAAAAAATGCCACGGGCTGCTGATTTTGCAAAAGTACCGCTCCTACCGCATAATCCGAAGCATCCGCTGAAATTTCTAAATTCTCATCATTTTCAGGAAATTTCAACACAGGGGCTTGCGTTAATGCTTGCTTTAACTTTTCGAAAGCACTATTGGCTTCGGCCGTCCACGAGAATCTTGCCTTTTTCCTTTTTAATTTTAACAATGGTTCAGCAATAGCTGCAAAATCTTTAATAAAGGACCTATAATATGAACAAAGTCCTAGAAAAGAAGAGCTTCTTCGCCGTATTTGGCGGCGGATACTTTTGCACAGCGATTATTTTTGATTCGTCTGTCTCGATTCCTTTCTGAGATATTTTGTAACCTAAGTATTTTAATTCAGGGGCTGCAAATTTGCACTTTTCGACATTAACTTTTAGACCGGCCTCATTTAATAATGAAAACACCTGTCTTAAATCCTGTACATGTTGGTCCAGATTATCACTAGTAATAATGATATCGTCTAAATAGATAAATGTGGACTTTCCAAGAACAGGCCTTAGCACAATGTCCATACATCGCTGAAATGTTGCCGGTGCCCCTGAAAGGCCAAACGGCATACGCAGGAATGCATAAGTGCCAGACTTGGTTATAAAAGCAGTCTTAGGCACATCTTCCGGTCTAACCCCTATTTGAAAATAACCAGTCGTTAAGTCTAAAGTAGTCATGTATTTGGTAGAAGTTATGTTCCTTAGAATTTCTTCGATAATAGGTAACGGATATACCGGATATTTAGTCATGGAGTTTAATTTACGATAGTCAATTGCAAAACGCCACCTTTTTGGATGTGTTACCGGATAGTCATTATTTTTCTTACATAACACAACCGGACTAGCATAACTACTTGAGATGGGCGTTATGATCTTTTTACGTAACATATCTCGAATGTGCCACTCTATAATTTTTTTTATTGATATCATATCGGTATGGTTTGTGGCGAACTGGCAGTGAATCTCCGGTGTCGATACTATGGTTAGTAACTTCAGTAAATCCGGGAATATCACTAAACAATGAAGCAAATTCACTTACCACTTGTCGAATTTTGTGTTGCTCTTCCTTAGGCAGGTGGTCGAGGTTTAACGTTGGTGGTTCTGTTTTTTCTTCTCGAACTGGTTTCATCGTCAGCTTAAGGGACGCTTCGTTAAAATCCAGCGTTGCTTCTGCCTCTGAAAGAAAATCTATCCCTAAGATGACATGTGCTTGAAAATTCTTTACGATAAAAAACATAATCTTTACTTGCTCGTCCTTGATACGAATGTATAACGGTAATTTACCTATGCACTTGCATCTTTCTCCCTGCGCAGCTAACACTGTCGTATTATCCGAATTATATATGCGGTATTTACGGAAATACTTCATAAAAAAATCTTCTGCCACACAGGAACACTGCGCGCCTGTATCCAGGAGTGCGGTGGCTGGGATGTTATTCACCAACACTTCAATCTTTGGTCAAATTCTTCACCATCACTGTATTTAACTTGAAGGAAGAGGGGTTTTCTTGGCCTTCGGATTTCCGCACCCTCCCGTCAGCAGAAATCCGTTTTAGTTTAAATCTTGTTTCTTCCTTTCCATGCCTTCCTTCTTTTTCCACTGGCCTTCATACTTTTTTGTGGCTTACTATTGAACTGTCGACGTTCGTCAGTTGTTTTTGGATACTCAGTTTTCCTTGCCCACTGATTCGCTTTGCTTCCGTAGCCGTGTTCTTGACTTTACTGTGGTCTTGGCGCACTAAATTGGCTTCGTTGCTCATACTCGCGTCTTCTTTCAATGTCCGCCGTTCTACTTTCAAACTGGATTGTTAGCTCAAATAACTTTTCCAGTGTAGTCGGATTCCTTAATTCAATAAAGTCTTGTACTTGGGGAAGTAACCTCGGCAGAATCACTTGGATTATCTCAGGATCCGGACGGTTTCCATACAAGAGTTTAAAGACGTGAATTTTTCTTAAAATAAAGGTGGAAAGATTTTCGATTTGTTGGTGATATATGCTGAAAAGTTTCGCTTCTAATCTTGCACGATCTCTTACGACAGGGAAGGCTTTTACTAAGGCGGTCTTAAAATTTTCGTAAGTACAGGTGGGACTTCCCGCTTGACCCAAGAGGCTTCTGCCTATACATTTGAACCAATTAAGCGCTTGGCCCCTCAAAGCGCTGGTAGCTAAGGTGACTTTCTGGAACTCATGTACTGGATACAGCATGAAGTGGTCATCCAATTTTTCCAAAAAACTGGTTACCGGTGAGATTCCATTAAATGTTGCTTCTGGTTTCATCGATGCGCGCATGGTCTGGACGATGTAACCAAAACCTTCCAGGACGGCAGCTGGCATTTCTGGATTCTGAGCCGCTTCTGCAGGCAGCACAGGTTCTTCTTGAAACTCGGCCATGGTTATTCTTCTTCGTCGGGCGCCACTATCAGGTTCTGTGTTCCTCCTTACTTGCTTAGGGAACATTAACTGTCCTGACTCGGAACAGGGAGCTTACTAAAGCTATATTCAATAAATTTGGGAAGTAGACAATACACACAGGAAGGGTATACGAAACCCTTTATTTTTCTCTCTTTACAATGATTTCCGGACTTTGGAATACAGAGACCAACCACTTGTGGTCTGAACGTAAGAATATAAAAATATTAACTAAACTCTAACTAAACTAACTTTGGATTAATCAAACAAGTGCCTAACTCTAAGATTGGCCGTATATTAACAAAAAGCCGTATGTAGTACAGAGAACTGCTAACACTACGATACGTTTAACCCGGCATTACACGCGCTGGGTGTGTCATACCCAGGGTGGTTTTTCCTATTTTCTACTATAAAATTTACACAAAACATAAAACAGAAGAAAAAGATAAAAGTTGAAACAGTTTTAAACATATTTCAAATATTACTTACAATTATTCTGTACATTTCCTGCAAATACACGCCATGTGTTCCATACACACATGTTTTTGACATTTTTCACAAATATATTTTGTTTTTCTGTCCTTTTTAGATCCACATTCAGCACATCTTTTAATTATTACTTTTGCCTTCTTAGCAGATGGTTGAGAGTCCTCATTCTTTACCAGTTTTACTTTCAAACTTTGCGGAAGCATTGTTTGCTGGCTTCTGATCTTTTTGTAGTCTTCGATTAGTTTAAATCCCAAACTTTTCAGAAAAGAACGTCGTGTTCGATTCTGAGTCGGTGGTTCCTTAGTGGATAGCAAAATAACGCGTGCATTTATAGCAGCTACATTCAACATTGCATAAAATATCGTCATAGGCCATCGATTTGTTTTTTTTAGTTGTTGAATATGTCGCAGCCATTTCGTCGACGACATCGACAGCTCCTTTCGTTATATTATAGAAAGTTATTATTTCGGGTTTCTTTGATTCTCCAGTAGCGATGTCTATTGCATTATCGTTATGCATTGTTGAGAGCAGAAGAACATTTTTACTCTTCTTTGGTACATACGAAACAACAGTCGTTTCTTTCTGAAATCCAAACATGGAAGAGTAAGCGTCCCTTTTTTTTTGTACTCAAGAATATTGGAGGAATTTCTTTCTTATTTTTTCTCAATGTTCCAACAATTGTTATATTTTTTTTCAAAAGTTCTTGTGAAAGTGGATAAGAAATGTACCAGTTATCCACTGTTAGATTTCTTCCTGAATTATACAGAGGTTCCATCAGTCTTTTTACGACACTACTGGGAGAATTATCTACTTGAAATGGACCTTTCGGCTGTTTACCGGCATATATTTCCATTTTCCAAGTATAGAACACTCTCGAATCGACGAGCGCAAAAACTTTTATTCTATATTTCGATGGTTTCTTTGGCATGTATTGGCGAAATGGACATCGCCCTCTAAAAGATTCTAATTTCTCGTCTATTTTTACGTACTCTCCAACGTTGTACGATTTTTGGCAGTTTTCTACAAAATTTTCGAAGAATTCACGTATCGGGGTCAATTTGTCTAATTCTTTTCTGCTCTGGCGAGTTTGTATATCATCAAATCGGATGCATCTCAATAAAAAATAAAAAAGTGTTGATGACATGGTTGTACGGAATATTTCTATTCCAGTGCCGTCTGTTGCCTAAAGATCTCGTATATACACATGTGATGATTTATGCAAACCAATGAGAATTGGATTGTTGGATTTATTGGATTTATTGGATTGCTTTATTTAAAGCAATCCAATAAATGCTTTAATTTCAGCCTCATTAGTTTCTTTTGCATCTCTTTCCCGTGAAAAACGCTCTCGAATCGATTCTATAAAACTGTTAGTCCAATGCACTAACTTCTTTATCATATCAGAAAATATAAGGAGGTTCTAAGCATCCACAGGAGAAGTTACATTCTTTGAAACGGGTGTATTTCCTGGGAGTTTTGATATTATATTTTTCGCAGAAATTCTAACATTAGCTTTGAATTTCTCTTTATTCCACTTCGTTATGTTATCTCTTCCGATAAAATAATTATCTTCACTTGAATCTGAAACATCGTTTTCAGAATCAGATTCAATTTCTGTTGAAGAATCATGATCACTACAATATTCTTCGTTATCTGGCTCTTCATTACCTGAAAAATCACTATCTTCCTCTATATTTTCTTCATCAGAAGAAACAGTATCCAGTAAATTTTTCAAATACCGCATTTCTTCGTCATAAGTGCGGTAACGCGCCATAACGAAAGAACGATTTAGATACGTCTGCCTGTACTGAGAACAGTTACAGAAATGCTCGCTCTGGGTGTGAGATACCCAAGCCCCGCGATTTAAGGAGATCTATTTTTAGAATTCTTTCGCCGATTCTCCCCTTCCAAAGTTATGACCTTTGAGGCAGCTACATGAAGACTCGTCCATTTTTGAAAAATGGTTGGGAAGAAAAAGTGCGGAATACGAGTCACTGGGTGTGAGACACCCAGCGCGATCAAACCCGGGTTAAAATTATCAAGAGGATTAAACCTCTGGCCTTGAAGGCAACCAGCAACCGAGTAAAACTACTATGGCAAGCGGCCTGCTTCTAGTAACTCCTTCCTCTCTCTTGCTTGGCAAAAAGCCACAACTTAAGTACTTGGCGTTCGCAAGACAAATTTGCATAAATAAGTTAAAGCTTTTAATTCTGGCCGGAAGTAGAAAATAAGAAGTGATAGTAAAGATTTAAAATAAAATAAACGTTAGTAAAACTTAGGATCCTTACAGGTTATTGGTATGAAAACAAGGAAATATTGTAGATGTCTGACTTTTTAATATTAGCATGAATTCTTTATTTACAAAGTCTTTCAAAAATGACTCAGGACTTAATTTCTTTGGATAATTGTTGCTTTCTTTCTTTTCTTTTCGTGATCAACAAAACAAATTGTCCACTTGGTACTCATCAGCCTGTCATCAGCTCATCAGTTCATCATCGAGTCAATGAAATTTTAAAAAAACTAGGCCTTTATACAATGTCTTCCAAAACTTGACCTATGTAAAATAAGGAATATTAACTATCTTTCCTGTCAAGCCTCACTTTCCCCTGGAACTGCCAATGCCAGAGTATGTAAATTTTAGTAGAACGCGCAAGGATTCAAATTATCAGCGGAAGAATTCTGAGTTAAATAGAAAGGAAACGAGCTCGAAGTGTGCTGTTCTTACTTCACGAGCGCGGAGGTAGTTAGCCAGAAATTGAAGAACCCCGCGTTTCGGCCTGTGTGCTTGCCTTGGAGAATTGTTAATCGTTCAACGTGATATTCAAAGTTTGCTGAATTAGCTGCGGTATTGTAAAACGCGGTGAGGTTAGTCACTTTTAGAGTCTTGTTATTATTTCTTTTCAGCTTCTTATTTTTATTTTACCGCCGGGTCGGCGTAGTTTGTGAGCGTCAAGAGCACGCAATTGTAACTTCTTAAGTTGAATAAAAAGGGACTTAAACCCTTAGCAAGACTCTGTCTATTTTCCAGTTTCAACAGTCACCTCTTGGTTGCGTGCAAGTTGGAGGCGCGCAACTGTACATTGGCGCCCGAACACTTATCGAACTGAAATGGCCGAAAATCGGATGGAAGACACGGGACAACACCAAGAAATGGCAAGCCAGTTTGAAGGATTTGGATACCTGGTCCAGACTTTGAGAGCGTCAATCAAGCCAAACGTCAATTTCGACGGAAAACATTCGGTGGCGATATTTCTAGAAGGCCTAGAAAATCACTTTCAGCTCTACCCTGTGCCTGAAAGACAAAAAGTTGCCATCGCCACATCTGCACTAAGAGGACAGGCCGCGCTATGGTGGAAGAATATAGGCAAATTTTTATTAGGGGAATTTGGAAGCCAGACATATACATTTGAAAATTTCAAAAATTCGTTAGTAAAGGCCTTCCCCATAGTGAAAGATCGAGCAAGGCTGGAAGCCGAACTATATAGTTTCTATCAACGGGATATAGAAGAGTTGACGGACTTTATTCTACGAAAAATTAAGCTGACGGATATGCTGTATGGGAAGAAACCCGACGCGGAGATTATTGAAATAATCTTACCAAGATTGTTACCCGCTGTTCAAGACCACTTCGAAATTAGAAACCCAAGCACATTGCAGGAACTCTTCGAATTGGCGGTGAAGTTTCAAAATCGCAGAATAGCGGAAAAAGCTAGAGGGGCAACGTATTCTCAAAGTACCCGAAGGAAATCTTCAAATGAGCAAACCAGAAATGCAAACCGCTTTTATGGGGAAAAGAGCTATCAAGCTAACTCATCGAACCTCGAAGGTCAAGGCCCAAAAAGAAAATTCGAAAACAAACATCCGCGTACCCAGAAGGCAGAACTTGAAAGGAAACCTTTTAACGAGCCTGTGAAAGCGAGGGTCCAGACCCCGGAAGTTTTAAAAAAACCCTCAAAAATACATTTAAATACGGTCATCGTAAAAAACTCACATCTACCAATTATACAAGTCCTGGTTGGCGATGTACCAGTAGAAGCCCTCATCGATACAGGAGCAGAAGCAAATTTTATGAGCGAAACATTCTTCAAAAAGAATTTTTATAGGGTACGATTATTTAAAACTAAAAATACGGAAATTATAGCGGCGCAAGGAAAAACCTGTCACTGCATCGGGAAATTATCATTAAACATACAGGTAAAAGAGGAAAGTCTCAAAGTATTAATTTTTGTAGTGAAGAATCTGCAAAATCCTCTTATTTTAGGTATGGAGTTTTTAAGGGCCGCGAGGGCCAAATTGAATTTTCAAGACAGTTCCGTTGATCTGGAGATGGACCAGAGGGTGGTGGAACCTGTGGAGAAACCGCATGTTGACCATAGCCATCTGAATGACCATGAAAGTCAAGCCATCCAGCAAGTGGTGAGTAATTTTTCTAACTTGTTTTCAGAAAAGCCTGGCAGTTGTCAAATAGTTACGCATCAGATACAATTAAATGCCGAAAAACCTTGTAGGACTAAACCTTATCGTTATGACAAACAAAAAGACGTAATCATCGAAGAACATATTCAGGAGATGTTAAAGAATAAAATAATAACGCCCATAAATAGTGAGTACGCGAGTCCAGTCGTACTATGTAGGAAAAGGAACGAGTTTCCTCCTTCGGATAAAAGGGCTTGGAGGTTTGCTATCGATTACAGAAAACTAAATAGTATTACTAAATTCCCAGTTTACCCTTTGCCGGTTATAGAGGAAATTATTAGAAAGATCAAATCTACAAGATACATGACTACTTTGGATTAACGTCTGGCTACTATCAAATAGCTATGAGACCCGAAGACATACATAAAACCGCGTTTATAACAAAATCGGGCACTTATGCATTTTTACGCATGCCCTTTGGGTTGTGTGGGGCCCCATCAACATTCCAGAGAGCTATGGACATTGTTCTAAAGCCTGTCCTAGGAAAATCAACTTTAATCTATCTAGATGATATAATTATAACGAGTAGTACGTTGGAACAACACATTAAAGATCTAGAAGAAGTTTTTAAATTATTAAAAGAGGCCGGTCTTACAATTAACGCCTCAAAATGCAAGTTCGCAACTAAAGAACTTAAATATCTCGGTTATAAAATTTCGCAAAAGGGTATAGAAACGCAAGATTCAAAAATAAAAGCAATCAAGAATTTTCCACCGCCCAACACCGCCAAGAAACTTTCTTCTTTCATTGGGTTATGTTCTTACTATCGGTCTTTCATAAAAGATTTCGCTAATATTGTTGAACCACTCTTAGTAATCAAAAGAAAGAGAAGTAAATTTACGTATACAGCGGAAGCAAATACAGCATTTGAAAGATTAAAAGAAGCGCTCATCAATGCCCCTGTTTTAAAATTCCCGGAGGGGGACGAAAACCTGGAAATTGCAGCAGATGCGTCGGACTATGCGGTGGGTGCGGTTCTTATGCAAAATAGCCATCCTCTGGCATTTTTTAGTAAAACGTTGAATCAGACACAAAGGAATTATACAGCTCAGAGAGAGAAACATTAGCCGTATTAATGCCTGTACACAAATTTCGAGTTTATTTCGGCAAAGCGCCAGTAACAGTTTTTTCGGATCATACGGCTGTTCGTAGACTTTACTCGGGGGAAAACCTAACGCCCAGGTTAATAAGATGGGCTTTAAAACTCCAAGAATATAATCTCAGAATAAAATATAAACCGGGTAAGGAAAACAATGTAGCTGACGCACTTTCTCGTATAAAACTGGACGATGAAGGAAATGAACTCAAATGCGCTGTGTTGACATCAAAAATTTTAGATTCTAGAGAAACAATTATTGCTGAACTGAAAGCTGATCCTGAATTTGGAAATATCTATGCATATTTGAAAGACCCCGAAAGCTTTGAGCACACAGATATCGATGCGATAAGAAATAGAGCAGAAAACTATGAAATAATAGATAATTTATTATTTTATACGAAAACAACAAACGAAAATCTCGAGTACAAACCAGTCATCCCAGCCTCGCTTCGATTAAGCATTTTGAAGGAATAACACGACGCGAAAACAGCGGGTCATTTAGGGGTCAGAAAGACTTTAAAAAGGGTACGCGAGGCGGTATATTTCCCGCAATTATACAAAATAGTAACAGCGTATGTCAAGACCTGCAATCAATGTCAGTTAATAAATGATAATCATTACAGCCCGGCCGGGTACTTAAATAGCATTCGCGCTACATTTCCGAATGAAATTTTAGGCATAGATCTTCTTGGTCCCTTCGTCCAGAGCGAGTTAAATAAAAATCGTTTTCTTTTAGTAATAGTAGATCATTTTTCAAAATGGACAGAAATTGTTCCACTTAAACGCGCGTCAGCCAAAACAGTCGCAGATGCATTCTTACACAGATACATTTTAAAATACAGTGCACCGATAAAAGTCATTAGCGATAACGGAAAACAATTCATTAGTCAAATATTTGAAAACATATGCACTGGACTTGGCATACGCCATATCAAAATGGTTCCGTATAGACCACAGGCAAACATAGCAGAAAGAGTGAATAAAAACGTAGTAAAAATAATTCGCAGTTACGTTAGCACACATCACAAGCGCTGCGATGGCTACATAAATGAATTAGCTTATGCTTTAAGAACGGCAAATCACGATACTACGGGAAAAACCCCAGCAGAATTATTTTTAGGTAGAAAGTTAATTACGCCTTTAGATAAATTATTCTTTGTGCAACAAAGAGAGCAAGAGTTTAAACAGAAAGATGTGCAAAAACTTATTGATCAGGCGCTTAAAAGCTCGGATACGGCAAGAAATAAGCAAAAAGTGTATTACGATAGAAAACGCCGTGAAGCAGATTTTAAAGTTGGGGATAAAGTATTGAAGCGGAAATTTTCTTTATCAAGTGCCCCAGACAATTTTACGGCAAAGTTATCTACAAAATTTGAAGTCCCCTATGTAATTCAGGAAATCAAAGGAGTCGTATTGTACCTTAAGAACGAGAGAGGGGAAATCTGTAAAGCAAGTCCCGACCAGGTGAAAAAATACTATAATCCAAATGATTTTGAAATCCTTAAAAGTTTCTTGCAGGACTCAAGTCTAAAAGAAGTAGAAGGTCCAGAAATAACAACTGTTCCACCACCCAAGAAGCAGAGAACTGAAGAGAGACCTAGCCCTTCTACAACCCAGACGACGGTACCAAAAAGAAAAAATGAAAACTTTCAAACTCCAGCATTTAAGAAAAACGAGAATGCAGATCCACCGCGTAAAGAAACCTTGGTAAAGAGGAAAACACCACCTACAACGTATCGCAGGAGAAATTATACATCAAGGAGAACGCTCCCAGGGTCAGAGAGTCAGGTGCAATCAAGTCCGCCGTTCCGGAAACTGAAACGACAGCAGGAGGAACAACAGAAGAAATTCAAGGACTCCAGACCGGAGGACGTCAAGACCAGCCGTCCAATGAAAAAACGAAAACGACAACAACCCGACGATTACTCCGCCAAAAGGCCAGCATGCAGAGGACGCAAAAGAAAAACTAATGTGGACGACACTCGGAGGTCAGTAAGGAGATTGACGTCCATGGAGCCTATAACATGGGAACAATTTTGCCAGAAAAGAATGACGGAGTTTCAATCATCGAAAACTCAAAGATAAGTTAAAATCTTCTATAAATTTTTTTTTTTTCTTTTTTGTTCCGAAATGTTATGCATAAGTACGAAATTCTATGTTTTGACGAAAGTCAATATGTCTCGGTTGAGACTTAGTTTAGTTTTACTTTATTTAGCTAAGGCAAAAGTATTATTTTCTTTTAGTATAAAAGCTAAGAACAAGCATTTTCTGTTGGTCGAAAGACTAATTCTGTTATGTTAAAGCCAAAATGTGGCCGAAGATAAAAATAACTTCGTATTCTTGTATTAATAAGAATTTTAGTTTCAGTGCCGCCAGCTTGGCGAAGAATGAGTAAAGTAAAAATTTATTTTCTCTTATTCATTTTATAGTAAATTGTAAAAATCATATGTATTAAAATTTTGTAAATGTACGTAAATACTTGAAAGTTATGTAAAAGTAGAATTTAGTCTAGAAGCATAAAATTTTAGATGCTAAAAGTAAATGCTTAAAAGCAATGAATTCAAAATTTACGTATTAAACTGTAGATAAAATCATGCTTTAGAGCGAAAGCCTGCATGTCTAAAGATGAATGAGGGGGAAGTTAGAATGAATGTGTTTTGTAGGGTTCTCCACCTACACTTGAATTTTTAAGAATGTTAAAGTAGCTCATCGAGTTGTAGAATGTCGAGTAAGGTGTGTCTATTTGGTCGTTGAATTCTAACAAATCATGGTGGTTAGGGGAAGTGTTGTAAGACTAAAACACGAATATTCCCGTTTGACACCACACATGGTGGAGAGCCAGTGTAAAGTTAAATTAATGTTTGAAATATTGAATGAATGTGAATTAAGCAATAACTAAGGAAAACGAATCGTTTAAAAACAAAAATTTATTCAGTGTCAAGAAAGTGTAAATTATAATGTATTTAGAAAGATACTGATACTTATTCCTTCCAGATGCTGGAAGGAAAAGAACAAGATTGATTGATGAAGTCCAGGAAAAGTTGCTGTAAGAAGAGAGATTTATATGTATCGACAGAAATTTAGTATATAATTTGTTACACAAGATTTTTTTGTCTAAACGAGGCTGTTGAGAGTTAGTTCAGAATTATAGAAACTTACAACAGGTCGTTTGTAGGACCTGCTTCCAAGTTTTCCAAATTCTGGCAGCGGCAAATGTAGGGTTTATATTTATTTTAACTAACATTTATTTTAAGTTTAAACTATCTTTCCTGTCAAGCCTTACTTTCCCCTGGAACTGCCAATGCCAGAGTATGTAAATTTTAGTAGAACGCGCAAGGATTGAAATTATCAGCGGAAGTATTCTGAGTTAAATAGAAAGGAAACGAGTTCGAAGTGTGCTGTTCTTACTTCACGAGCGCGGAGGTAGTTAGCCAGAAATTGAAGAACTCCGCGTTTCGGCCTGTGTGCTTGCCTTGGAGAATTGTTAATCGTTCAACGTGATATTCAAAGTTTGCTGAATTAGCAGCGGTATTGTAAAACGCGGTGAGGTTAGTCACTTTTAGAGAGCCTCGTAGTTAGAGTCTTGTTATTATTTCTTTTCAGGTTCTTATTTTTATTTTACCGCCGGATCGGCGTAGTTTGTGAGCGTCAAGAGCACGCAATTGTAACTTCTTAAGTTGAATAAAAAGGGACTTAAACCCTTAGCAATACTCTGTCTATTTTCCAGTTTCAATAGTCACCTCTTGGTTGCGTGCAAGTTGGAGGCGCGCAACTCTACAGCATTACATATGAAACAAGAAAAATTTCAGCATTAAGTTAACAATACTGTACACAGATATACATAATGACTTAAAACAGATGAAGGTGTTACATGGTGCTATACTAGTTGCAAAACATACAGTAAAGGTTGCGGTATTGATTAATTATTACGAGTCTTCTCTCCTTGTAATACTAAGAGCATGGAAATACAGGCCTTAATGCAGGATATTGCACGCCTGTTTTGGCGGGTTCTAGTTGCTTATGCATGACAATTTCAGCTCTTGGCTTCTGCATGATAGTCGGATGAAAATGGGATATCATAGGGATCGAGGTCTCCAATCTCGCCGCACATTCAAGGATCACTTTCTGTGAAAGCAAACCGATTAATATAGCTCATAAATGCTAGATGACCAATGAACAATTGTGCGAGATCTAGAATGCCACTTTTGACAGTTGCACCAACATTTAGAAAATTGGAACACTCTTCTGCCAGTAAATTGATTAATCCAGTCCAGTTGCAATTTGTTATAAAGAAGTTGACGTTTGAAAGGTGGCGCCTAGATGGTATAGTGGTTAGGGGAGCTTACTGCGGTACCGAAGAGCCCGGGTTCAGATCCCAGAACAGGCGTGGATGTTTGTAAATATATAGTGTCCGTGCGGCATGGGGACACTCTAAATATGCGGCGAGCCGAAATCCTCTCGAGATATCTGTGGCAAGGGAAGAGGGGTGGGAGACCCTCGATCCCGTCTCCCTGGAATGCTCTCCATCAAAACTGAAGGGCGGAACTGAGTGTAATACTAAGAGCATGGAAATACAGGCCTTAATGCAGGATATTGCACGCCTGTTTTGTCAGGTGTTAGCTGCTTATTCATGACACCTTTTAGCTCTTGGCTTCTGCATGATAGTCGTTTCGTCACCTGTATGGTGCTCAAAGCTCTTGCAAACTACAGGTGCAATCTTGCCACGATGAATTTCGTGGGCTTGTTCTGATGTTACTGCCTGACAAGAGAGATACGTCACAACACAATAACACGTGGGAAAGAGTTTAGATGAGATGCGGGCAGTTTTATGCTGAGGGAGTTAAACATAAATGTTTGTTGCCGCTAATTTCGCTATCTGACCAGCTACGTCATTGTCAAAAATGACAGGGTGGGCAGGTACTCATTGTAGGTTCGATCTTAAGTTATTGGACAAAGAGAACAAAAGTTTTTGAATATGTCTCATAGGATTTTTCCTTCGAATTCTTTGAATTGCCTTCAGCTTTGATACTATGTTCATAAAGATATTAAAGTAGGAACCATCAGAGATGCAGAAACTCAGTGCCTCTCGGAAGGCAATTAGTTCGTCTTGAAAGACAGAATTATCGGGGTTAAGTTTTTTAGCCAATGGCATTATTATGTATAGCCTATGTGCTTACTATGTGTCTGTGCCATTCTGAGTACAAAATCCGTTTTCTGTTCTCACCTCACCTTTGGAACCATCGTTGTAGAACGCCCTTAATGTGAGTATAGCAGGTGCTGCGCATTCTGTTTTAATACCAAATTAAGCCGGGTTGGCAGGTGATAGGGAAATACTTTCTTCACAATCTGTGTGAATAAATTAATTATTCAAAAGCGTACAATTCATTTTCAATCTGAGGGTACGCACGATAGTGCCTTCCCCCTGGGCCGTTAAATGTATAGAAAAAACGCCAGAAAGGACGTTCGGAGCACTGGTAGCCGAAGTACGGCAGCCTTGGCAGATGCAGAAGAAGAAGGGGCTTTGCGCAGATTATTTAAGATAATTCTCCATATGTGATGAGATGTTTATTCCCCATACAGAGACATGTAATGCGATTTTTTCTGCTACTGTCTCATTTCCCTCGGGAATCGACTGGGGGCAACTCCCGGGATTCTGGCTAGAACATGTACCTAGACATACTCAGCTCCTGGGGTAAATAATCGGTCTTCACAGTGACTAGACCTATCGTATATTCAATCCCTGCAGAGACCGTACTGGTACTGTCTTGTCTGCCTCTTGGTTCCGTGCATTCTACTTAATGAGA
This sequence comes from Stegodyphus dumicola, assembly GCF_044657685.1. Classification (NCBI taxonomy): domain Eukaryota; kingdom Metazoa; phylum Arthropoda; class Arachnida; order Araneae; family Eresidae; genus Stegodyphus; species Stegodyphus dumicola. Next base: position 115,996,776 of record NC_140780.1, read on the forward strand.
TATCGAAGTTTATCCTTAGGCGTTTTGCTCTCCTTGGTCAACAAGGGGGTGACACTGATCCCCTTGGTGACAATGATCTTCGTTCTGTTTGCTGGTGGCTGCTTGCCGAACGCCATTTACTTGTGTTCCATTAACCCTGACTGTGTTCAATTTTGTCCCTCTGGGATAACCATGAGGTTATACTTCCTTGGATTGCGACTATGGATTGGGGCATAAGAACCGTATGAAATGCTTCTTAAAGCCATGCGGGAGTCCTCCTATCGTCTGACACCAGATCTTGAGTATCCGCGATTACCCTCCCCCAAGAAGTTGCTGTAGTTCTATACATACTGCTAACCAATTTATGCAATTTCTTCAGTGCATCTGACATATGGTTGCCAATTCAGTCCATCATCTGTTATGAACCCATGTACTTGAGTTGCCTGAAAATTTGATGCTTTTGGCGTAAAGTTTGAATAACACAGTTTTTACATGCCGTTTACCTAGGCTTAATATTCATGGCGTGTGTTTTCCTTGTTGGTGTTTTGAGTCAGGAGACCAGCAGCTTGTGTTCCAGCCACCAGTTTGCCAGTAGATCAGTGGCCATTTGTGCATTTGTTTCGTATGTAACTCTTGTGCGGGAGCTTGCAGTGTTGAGAAATATTATCTACATACGCAAATATTTTGATATATTCATTTCCAGCGTACAGTGCAAGTGCTGAATTTTACAGTGCTAGTGCTATGGAACATGGCAGCGGACCCAAAAGTGATCCCTGAGGACAGCCTGTATTAATTTGAGTTTTGTGGACGCCTTCGTCAGCTGTGGTTTGGATACTGCGATTACTTAAGTAACTTGTAGAGTTTAACTTTATTTTTCTAATAGTTATGTTTATTTTGGAACAAGCCTTTCCTATACATTCTGATTTCTCACCTACGTTACCTTGCCAGAATGAGTTTTCATGTTTGCGATTTATGTAAATGAGGTAGAAACGATTATTTAGGCTGAAATTTGGATCACTTCAGTAGAATAGTGTTGGATCAGCGTGTTCTGCCTTTCGGCCACCTTGTTGCTGCTTGTCTAAGCTTAATCTTTTACGACCATATTGTTAAGCGCCTATTAGTATGCGCCGGTGATCTTAAATAAGGGCCAACTCTTTTAATTGATTCTGCTGGCTACTTTTAGTTAGTATTACATTAATTTCATATTTCCTATCTTGAGTTAAAGCCCAAGTGGAGGCTAAGCCCGAGAAAGTGTCATCTGTTAAACTACTTTGATTTGGAATAAAGAGTAAATTTAACCCTTCTTTGGATTTGTTGCTTAGAGCTCAGCGAATAATAGCTACACAGTTCTTCATTAGTCTAGCTCACAAGAAAATCTAATTTAGCAGTGATGTTACTAAGTATAGATAAAATCCAGCAATACCTCGACACACTCGATGTCAAGTAATCCCTTGAGCGTATCATGGAACCACAATGAACCGAAGGCGCTTTATATATCCACTGAAATTAAGACGATGTGGAATTTATTACTCTTGTTTTGTGCTATAACTGTTCTTTGGGCAATTCAGAGCATGATCTACTGATAGATCAGCTTTAAATCCTCACTGTTACTTATTCAAAAGTTGCTTGAGTTGAAGAAATGACTCAATTGTTGATAAATGGGTCTTTACAGAACTCTTCCCGTAACAAGAAGGAGACAGATGCGGCGTTACTATCCCACAGTTCGGGCTTAAGGAATGAGCAAAATAATGTAGACTTTCAGAAGATGGCTAATTTGATTACTTGAAAGAAAATATGCGAAATAGACTTTTTTTACACGGGACTTCTGTGAAGAGTTTACAATTCCGTTATCCCACTAAAGATCACCTAGGAAAGTAACCGGTTCTGTAATAGGTAGAATATGTCCCTGAAATTTTGTTAAAACAATGTATCTTAAACCGCTTTCACCCGACGATGAAAACAAGTAAAACATCAGTTTTAGGAATATAATATTGTTTATTGAACAAAAAACTTCCAAATTTTTAGTTTTTCTACATAGAATTTTGTAATCTATGCTTCTGTGCTTATCTATGTTTGCTGCAAAACATAACTTTCAGAAATCTTTATTTGGCAACTTAACTTGCATGTTGCCTTTAAGAATATCGAAATATCTGAATACGATCCTCCAAATATTTTAATTATTAGATTCAGATAGTTTTGTTCGCAAGAGGATGAAAACTTATTACATGTATATCAACAGTTATGCAATCGTTTTCAAACACGTTATACAACGTTTATACTTTGAATCGTTACTTTCTGCGTAAACGTAAATGCGTAAAAAATCATACTTGATTCTTCGGATGCTGCTGCATGAAGTCTGAAGCTTTGGGCCGTCCACGTATTATCCCAAAACTCATGACGGACTGAATAAATTTAAATTTCCAATGCAAAATGTACTGATTATAACTAAAACATTCAAAACTAAATTGCAAAATATTTACTAAATAATTTACTTCCTTGAATATTTATTTTAGCACTGACATTAAACCACACTACCATCACTTAAACTAAGAAATACTGGCAGGCAAATTGAAATTCGTTAACGAATACGCAGACACACAAAAGCTCTCAAGCAGAAACCATTCGAAAAAAGAAAATAAAAGAGTAGCTATGATAAGGCATTTAACAACGGCATTGTATTAAAATGCAGTTTTATTATGATTTAAGCGTTGTTAGTATCGCATGCATAAGTGAGCACCTCATTCAGTTTGATTTATACTAAATGAATATACTCCAATACGTGTGTGGGTTTAAAAGCCATAGCGAAGTATTTTTCGGATCTCGTTCGTTTGCTCATAATTCTTAAAGTGTTAAATCGACCATGAGTAGCGAACTGAAAGCAGTTTCTTATTGTCACAGTCAGTTTAGTAAATATTTTTCAATTTAGTTTTGACTTCTTCTAGTAAAACTATTTCTCTTCACAGAATGTTTTCTAAATTTAGAGATGTGTGCTAGGAAACGGAGTTAAATTCCCTAATGAAATTTTGCACGGAAGTGAGCTTATAAAACAAAATATACAGTCCATGAATGCTTTGGAGTAATTAATCAACCATTACACTGGGATCGATTTAGTGACGTTTCTAATTTCAGAAGTGATGGATTCATACCCCCAATCGATACAAAAGTATAATGACTGCTTCACCTTGAAATAACTTTCATATTTTATTGAATACGAATATGCTGCTGCCTTGCGATAGGCAAATTTTATTCTGTAAAAAAAAAGTGATAGAGGGATGATTTAAGATATTATTGAAAAGAAATAACCTATACGACAATTTAATCTTCTTTAAAATGCTTGGAAACTGTTGTCTGTGCGTTATATAATAATACTTCTAATTCTCATCACAGTGTAGAGACATTAGTTTAATTGGAAAAACCGGGGAGAAAAATTAGCAAAGCCTTCGCCGGGAATCGAACCACGGACCTCTGAATTGCCAGCTCAGTGTACTAATCACTACACCACGAAGGCACCCTAGGAAGGCGGGAGAAGTACCTTATATACTCCCCCTTTTAAAGGGCGACAGGGGGCTTTAGGGGACCCATTCGCCAAATCCTGGGTGAGGAGAATCATCATCCAACACCCTTTTAGTTCTGGCGCCATTGTAGAGACAGTAGGTTAATTGGAAGAGCGGGAGAGATAAAAAATTAGCAAAGCCTTCGCCGGGAATTGAACCACGGACCTCTGATATACCGGCTCAGTGTGCTCACCACTACACCACGAAGGCACGCTAGGAAGGCGGGAGAAATACCTTATAATATTCGTTGTAGTTGCAATTCATATGTGATAAGTTGTTCTTTTGTGATTTAAATGCAAATTGTTTTCATTAAAAACGGCATAATTTTACCGAAAATAATAACTGAAGATGACAAGCTGTTCTAAACTCGCATATATACTTCCATATTCTTTTTTAATCATCACTGATGTTCATAACTGTGTCGTATAAGCATGTAAACAAAACAATAAATGCAGATAAATTCAACACCACCCAGCTACTATTATTGTCACAAGTTTAAAATGCGCTAAAGGTAATATTATTAAAATAATTGACACTGGTTTATTTATCACGTAGTTATTTATTATTTTTATTTAATACGTTACTATTTTATGCATATTACTTTATTTAATACGTTATTACGTTTAATGCATTAGTTATATTACTTTATTTAATGCGTTGTTTACTACTCAGATAAAACAAATGACAGATCAGATACGGTATGCATTTGTTCAAAATGCAATTTTCTTTATTTCATGTATGGCAAGGTTTTAAGTGGTATGTACGTAGGATTCCATAAAGGTACAGTATATTTTTATATAAACAGCACGGATCACTGGAGCACCTGAATGACAGCATAGTGCTTTATGAAGCTAGTTTAATTCGTAGTTGAATCATCTTGCTTTAAAAGAACCACCGTTATTAAGGATTATGGAATATATAAAAAGCTACAATAAAGATCTATGTACCTCAGTCCTGCAATGAAAAGCTTCAATTCCAATAGAAACCCTTACGTTCTCTAGACATTCAACATAAGAGCACGCCCGCTTTCACAGCATTTTGCTGGTAAGAACTACTGTTATTGCGAATTTTTTCCTCTCACGTATTTACCCTCTAGTTTCTAAGCGTTAGATTCTCAAAATTTAAAAAATATTCGCATAATTTTCCCTACCTCTACTGTACACAGTTTTTTGAGCGCTGATTTATTGGTAAATTGTATTCGCTTGATTATGTTTATTTTTATTCAATCTATTCAATTTGCATTTGCATTTTTATTAGCCTGCCATCCATTTTATTTTCCTTTACATTTATTTCTTGAAACGTACTTTGTCAAGTACTTCGTCAATCTAGCCCGTACGTGGCAGATGTTCTCACACTTAAGAAATTTTCCAAACATGTGATTTCACCTTATTTCTATTATTTACGTTCCACCTCATTGTATTTTCATCTACTTCTGATGTGTTCGATCGTTCCAAATTCGTTGATCGTCCCCCTTCCCTTTCGTTCTTCCGATGTCTGTCTTGGAAACTGCGCTCAAGTCTCAATATCCGTCAGATATTGTAAGGTTAATATTACTGTGTATTCTTATTGGAATACAGGTTTCTTCTAACGAAATACATTGGGATAGTTGCCAGTAGTTTATTAATTACTACTTTTCATTTACTACGTTTTTATTGTAAGCGTGTTCTTCGAAAATGAAATTACTCGCAAAATTTTCGCCTGTTGACTTCCAAACGATAAACTTAGTTAAAAAAATGAGAGAAAATAAGCGAGGAAATACAATCTTCATATCTTCATGTGTTCGTTTCTACATATGAATACTTGCATTTTCTAGACGCAAATAAAACGTGATTCTTCCAAGAAAGCCACATGGCTGCAGTAACATGCAATCACTAGCAGTATTGGTGATCAGGGTCTATTGGTTGAAAGATTAAAAGCAGTGATATCCAGGTTGGCTGGGGCTACCAAATTCCAGGGAATCCATTGATGACTGCATTGTAGTGCGCATTGATGACTTGAGTAACGCCATCATTGAACTAATGTGTGATATAAAGCAGTAATCCTTTTTGGTGGTTACTAAATCCTACGCCCATTTACCGCTCATCTCCTTCAGACCAACCGAGTCGGCCAATGAGAAAACATCACGCCCTCTCAGGACTTGCATATTTTCTAACAATGTTTTTTACGGGCTTAATGACCTCAGAAAGACTTTTATAACTTTCCCGTAATAGTTCATGACTTTAGACATGGCATTTCATCACTGAATCTCCAAATATGTCATTTCATCACAGAAGCGATGGGCTTCATTTTTTTCCATTTCCAGATGAACCTCAGATGGAGAAATTCGATCACAGACTTTCTGCATACGCCAGAACCCAGACGGGGCTTACTAAAGAAACTGGAAAGAGCAAGACTTGAGCACCGTCTACTGAATGCCAGAATGGCCACAAAAGTATAAAAGTATCATGGTGGCTACTATTCTTTCTCAGGCAAAATACCTCTTTCAACTGTGAATGCCCACTATTTTCAGGTATCTCTGATGTTCTTCCGGAAGAAGCTGAAGCATTTCTTATATAGTCTTATAAAACTTTATTAACATTCGCTGCTTCGGAAACAGATGCGCCTTTCTTCTACCACTTATAATCCGCCATATTTTTTGTCTTTAATCCTGTTAATTACGGTAATACGTTATTTTAAAGCAAGACTAGAACCCTTGACGTTAGTGCAATTATTCAATAGCTGGTTCCCATGTTAGAAAAGCAATTCATCTTCATATCGAATATCGGGTTCAAGGTATTACCTTCTAGCTGTCAAATATTGTTATCTAAAAGTTAAGAAATGCATTAGAGAGACATCATTTAGCTAATGTTAAAGAAATTTTTTCAAAGTAAAATTGTTATACCTCAAAGCGCGTAAACCGTTTTTTCAGTCTAAAGCATTTCTTCAGTATAGGGTAGCTGCGTAATGTTTCTCTCCGCATTCTTTCATTTGTTTTCATCCTGCTTTTTAATTACGCTTAGCAATTAAAAATTCGTCCAATTTAATATTAAAAACAGAAAAAGCAAATTTTAAATATCAGCATTTTCCAAAATGCGTTTTAAACAAATTATCAAACATTTATTTGGAAGAAACGTAGTTACATTGCTATCTGAAGAACAAAGAAAAGCTTAAACAAATAACATTTATCATAAATATGAAGTTTAGCGCCATGAATAACAAAAAGCTGAAATTTCAAAGAAACAGATATTATATATTTCAAAAAGGAGACAGAATACTACAAATTCCTTAACTTCAGTCTTGATAAGATAAGGATATCTATTAATTTCAATGAAGGTGCAACCTGGACTGGCAAATTGTCATTTTCCTAGAATCGAACCACTCTAGTATGACGAAAAGTATGCTTACATTTTAAAAGTATGTTTACTCTCATTATGATGCCGCCATTTTTACCAGTTTTCACTTGAGAAAGATAAACTTACTGCAAAACTTAAGCTCTTGGGAGATACGAAATAAAAAAGGAGACATATTAGTCCTCTCCTATCTTATTAACATTCTTTTTGTTGCATTTTTCGACATTTTTGTAAAAATAAAAGCATAGTTTATTTACATCTGAAACGTGTTAGCTTAATTGTTTTTATGGATTAGACTAATTCTTTATGCATTTACTATGCTTTCAATTTCGGCTATCTGAGCTTCATGCTATATAAATACATTTATTCTTTAATAGAAGTAATCATGTCTAAAAAATTACTTTGATAATTGTTTGGTTTCAATGAATACTACTAAATGCTTTCATGGATAGAAGAGAAGAACATTGTTGCATTTTTTTTCAGCTTGACACCTACTTTCAGTTTTCCATTAAAGAGTTTTTGTCTCATTAAGCTGTGAATTTTTATGTACATATTTTAGACTGAATGCTTTGGGAACTCTTTTATCCTTTAAAAATAACTGCATTTTTATAGGTATTTGAAGAAAGACCTTTGATCTATAACCGGAAACTAAGGAACTACTAACCCCTACGTTTTATTTTTATGCGCAGCCTTTTATGTGTTCTTATTAAATTTCAAATGATTTATCTTTATCATAAAAAAAAATGTACATTACCCTATATATAAAACTCGGTAAATATCTATCCTAAATTCGAGGTAGTTTGGATAGAATTTTGTGATTGACATCGTAAAGCATCCGAATTTAGAGTTTAATGTACTAAAAAAAATCTTTTTCAATTTTATAAGCAACCAGTGTGCATAGCATACTATCTTTTAATCTTGCGAAAAACTATATGTGTTTAACAGTAAATGGTGTACATATATAAGAATATAATTAACGATTTGTTTTAATTTTTGTACGTTATACATATTGTTGCGAATTTCGTATTTAGATAGATAATTTTAGTAGAATTAGAATTAACATTGTTGTATCTCTCCGTGCAATGCAGCGCGAAACAAATTTTAAGACAAAGCTACACCAGAAAAGTAAAAATACAGGAGCACGTGCATTTAGCATTGAATAAATGGATATCTCGATAATTTGTATTGAAATTGAATAAATGTGTTAGCCGTAACCGTAATTATATACTCTTATTGCTTTCCAGAAATCTCGAGAAGCAGAAGTTAATAGAAATTTCTCGCGACCGATTGAACATCTCGACTCAGTTGTTTAGTTAGCTGATGTTATTTTTGCGAGTTCAGCATGAGATCGGATTAGCTTTCCCTTTGCGTTGTTTCTTTCAATAGTTTGAAGTATAACTACTGATTATATTGCGTGATATTGTGAACACTTGTACGAATATCTCTGAGGGAAGTTCCAGCGTTCTGTTATATTTCTTTTGATAAGAATAAATTTTATTCACTTGTGTATTAGAATTATTACGAACCCGTAGTGTCTTTCCTTTAGATCATATATATATTTAATACATAGATTTATGCAATAAGTTGTACTGTGTACTTTTAAGTTACAGTTGAATTTGAAGATTCTTAAGAACTGGTAAGCGAATGATCGCTTGAGTTTGTGATATCGAAAACAACAAGTAAGAAGGGTGAAATAACCCTTTATTATTCCAATATAAGGTGTAACAGAACTCCGTCTTGGAGTTGTAAAATAAAGCCGACACTCGGGCTTGAACTTTAAAACTAAGAAATTAACTAAACTAATCTCAACTATACAGATATAGCCGAAGCTATCAAACTTCTAACAGATTTGGCCCATTAATGCTAATTAACTGCGAAGCTATCAAGAGCTCAAAGTACGGCCGAGCGTAATAACAGCTTAAGAGAGGGTAGCTTAAAAAGGCGGACACCTGTTAGCCAGAATCACTGGTTCTCCCTGACGAAGACAATAGAACTTCGCAGTTAAATACTCCTCCTCAAATTTGCATTCAAACGTGATTCTAAAAATACGTTCTGGCAGGAAGTTGTAAGGTAAAATTAAGAAGCGATAAGAAAGGAACTTTAACTCAAAATTTAACTGTTAGAATAATTAACATAATCCTTACAAAGTTATATACGTAAAGCGAAAGATTTCTGAAAAATCTAGGTTCATTAACGCTAAATCTTGCTTTTCGTGTTTCCAACGTAAAAGTAGGCAAAGTGATGCACGCGTGCATACTTATGTGTTTATGCTCTTACATACTAAGTACAATAGTTAAATACATACACTTTCTTGCTAAGTACGTTACTGAAATATGTACGTATGCGTACTTGCATATAAGGGCAGTGGAAGGTAAACGAAATTCGAGCGAGTAAAAACGCTTTTGGGCCAGTTTCCCTTATAAAAGGTAACAGAGAAAAAAATGTGGCATTCAGGATTATTATTATGTTACTGTTAAGCTTACGGCAGCTTAAGGAGGTACCCTCGTGGAGGACGTTTTAAAAGAAACAGGTTCATAATCGTGCTATGCATGGGAAGAAGCCCGAAAACTCCCATGCAACCATCACATTCACCAGAATTTAGACCCCTGTTCGAAATATAATATTCAGTGGTTTCACGTCTCAGCCGCTGGTCAGCTGTAGTGGTATTTAGACAAGAAAAAGTATCAAAACCATCTTTTAATTTGTATTTCCACTCATTTGAACAGATCAAAAAGCATAGCAAATTTCTAGTGTTTTTTTTTTTTTTTTTTTTTTTTTTTTAAGTTTTTTATTCTGAAAAACAATTTGTAGGTATATCTGTTTCATGTCATATTTTAAGGTGCGTTAAATATTAGCAGAAGATCTGGCAGCTCTTATGTCGTGTCGCATTTATCTTGAAGCAAGATAATACTTTCCATATTAGATAAAGTTGTGATGTTGAGAGGCCCCAACTTGTCAGCAATAGTAGTAGTGACTGCTATGAACTGCAAATTACACAGACTCTTAAGAAGGGTTTAACTCCCTTTTTATTTCACTTTAGAAATCACAGTTGCGTTCACTTGACGCTCACAAACTACGCTGACCCGGCGGTTAAACAAAAATAGAAAAGTACAACTAAAAATAAATGACAGGATGAATAACTAACGAAGTCACTATCTACGAGGCTCTATAATCGTAACTATCTTAACCACGTTCTAAGATACAGCTGAGCTTCAGCAAACTTTCTGATTAAGAATTTGAAAGATTCGACGAACTGTCGAAATAGGCACACAGGCCGAAACGCGCGGTTCTTAAACTTTCTACCAAGCAACCTTCCCGCTCGTGATTCAAGAAGCACACTTACAATCTCGCTTCCCTTCTATTTAAACTCAACTTACTTCTGCTAAAATTTGAATACTCTGCGAGTTCTACTAAAATTTACATACTCTGGCATTGGCAATTCCAGGGGAAAATAAAGGCTTGACAGGAAAGATAGCTTAAACTTAAAATAAATGTTAGTTAAAATAAATATAAACCCTACAAAGTAAATGGGGTCGTTCTACTGCAGAATTTAGTACCTCTAGAAAAGTAGCCCCTTACTCAGCAAGATACTAAGCAAGATAGTTGCAACATAGGTTTTCCTGAAAAGAGATTTTTTTCTAAGACACATCTGCGCAATACACGATTTGCGGGCCATATATAGGACTACAGAATAATTTTTTTCTCTACTTACTACTCCCGGAACTTTGAATACATTTTTCCATCAACCGGAGACTTTTCACTAATTATTGCATACTTTTATTTAAGTATGCCATGAGTTTAGTTCCCCACTCGAAACAATCAGGAATCAATCAGGTATATGCAGTCAGTTATTTTCAGAAAGACAGAAACGTATTGTTTGAAAAACAGTTTAAAAATTGCCATACCATGATATGGGGAAGCAAATCTGAACCTATCGCCCGCCTTAATCTACTTTTTGAAGACGTTAATTTAAATACTACCTAAACATAATTCTAAGAAGTGGTACCATTGGTTCGGAGTAGCAGCAGTTGTTTTTGAATAAGATAGGCTTTCAAAGTATCACATTGAACCGCTGCAAACTAAAATATATTTCACCAACTTGTAAACTATTTTTATATTTAAATGTGCTTTACTTTTTTTTTTTTTTTTTTAGATTTAGAACTTTTTAATCAGTATTTGTTTGTAAATAATGTATATTAGAATTGTTTTTAAAACTTTGCCCCAAAATTAAACTATTAATAACCATGCTACCAAATTCTATTAAGAAATCTGATTTCTAATGCTGATTGGTATGAATCTGTTAATAGCTGTAATTTTCGAGGTTCAAAACTATGCGGTCCTTGGACGGGGTGAAAGAAAATGATATGTGCCCGGCTTTCAAAGTTGTTCGAGTTGCATAGACATACTTCTAAGAAAATTTTTTCTGTCCTCGTCGATAACTTTGGTAGCATCGGCTTACTCTTTTGCTGACATTCGTATTTTTCCAAGTATATATCTGAATTCAGTGAGGACAAAGGTTAGGAGCAGCCAACTAGAAATGCAATAAATAGGGATTCTCACTTCATTCGGAAGTTTGTTTAATTGATTGCGTGTTGGGAGCGACTTACACAAGATTTTAGATTGCTTTCCTTATAAAATTTGAATTATCCAACTTAAGGTCATGCCCACATAGGAGGATGAGTAAAAATAAACCACAGTAGCATCAAAATTTATGCTTCGAAAATAAATGCGACAGTTTAAAATTAATTAAGGAAACATAACTGTATATCTTATTAGTACGTGAAATGGTAAACGAAGAAAAATGACGCAGCATAGTGAAACTTCGCTCTGTCCTTGATGCAAATTTTTCTTTTTCATGTTTTTGATATTTTTGAAACACTTGTCCTAAAAATTGTAACTTCTTATTATAAATCTCCCGAAACAGCGTCATTTCAGACTTGGCTTTCATATGAATTTTATATAACTAATGTCGGCAGATACTTACATAACGTTTTAGCCAATAATTATACTAGAATATGCTAAATGAAAATTAAATTCACCAATGAAAATAAAGCTTACCCCAAACTGAATCAGTCTTGTTCTGACTTTCGAAGTATAATCTTCGCACTCCTTTTCCACTTCTCTCTACAACTGGCTTTCTCTCCTCTGCCACTCTGTCGCTCCAATAATTGAATATTGTTGAAACTGTGAGATGTTTGTTTGAAATTAGCGAACAGCGAATGTACCCATTTCAACACTTATATTACTTCACTACATGAATTACATTTTTACTACTATTTCATATAGATATGCATATAGATTTAATATAGATACACTACTATTTCATATAGATATGCATTTATATTATGTTTCTAAATACAATATAAATGCATATCTATGAAATAGTAGTATACATTATGAAATAGTATATACTACTATTTCATAGAACTACTATTTCACAGTTTCATAGTATGAAAATATAAAGAATAGTATGAAATAGTAGTTATTATACTATGAAATAGTAGTCATATACTGTGAATAGTAGTATATACTATGAAACAGTAGTCATATACTATGAAATAGTAGTGTTTTAACTACATTTTAACAAAGAAGTTAAAATGCAGTTATTATAGAAAGAGTAATAAGATAGTTGTACACATAATTAATAAATTAATACCATTCTTAGTTAAAGGACTCAAAATAATGGCTGATGAATTAATTAAATTGAAGAAGGAATTTGAGAAGAAGTAGCTAAACACAGCTATGTTTTTAAAGAAATACTGTAAAAAGACATTAGATACACAAATAAATAATAATGATTCGTAAGTAAATAACAAGCTATTTATCGCATGCAAAAATTATTGTAAGCATTAATGTAAAGTTTTATGCTTTATGAATAAATATTAATCGTTTAAAAATAAATAATGAAAAGTATGGGAGAATAAGCATTTATTTTTCTCTCTCTTTCTTCATTACACATACATTTCTGCCGTTCTGAAACAGGTCAAATTTTACTAAACGTATTGCAAGTTTGCCCCTTTTCGATATTTTAGCTGCTTTATCCAAAGCAATACAACACATCTTAAGACCGATATCATTGTAACTCCACCTGCACTAATGAATTTCCGTTCAATAATTCGGATAATGTGAACTTTGTAATTTTATTAATTTCTTTCAAACGAGTACATAAAATTTCTTTCAAAAATTCAAATGTTAATTAACAGATTAAAAATAAGTAGATTTGTAAAGCTGCAAAGTATTTTGATTTATTAATTGATGTCATATCAATATTTCAATACCTCTGAAAGTAACGAAGCAGAAAAATAAAATATTCTATTCTTTGTACTAGAATTTCCCATGTCTTTTAAGTATCGTAAGAGAAAATCAATTTTGTTTCCTTTTCTAAGCTGAAAGACACGTTTAAAACGAATTCCATAAAATAACAGCATGGTACGGCTTATCAAAGTTTGTTGACTCGTTGCTTGGGACTCATCCTTTATCTGGGGCAAGCACTGTTTGAAATTAAAATCGATATCTTAGAGCTAGAGATATACGGTTGTTTCCAAAATACTGTGAAAAATTTCGATTCCTATGAGTTACTATCAACCTAGAGATTAATCTGTTAATATTAGCCTTTTTTATACCAGTGTTTTTCGGCTTGTATCAGTTGCAGCTTTCATTTTTGTCGCATTAAAAGGGCAATTATGCGTCCTCTAACGCACTTACGGGCTGGATGTCTCCACGTACGTTGTTATGGCAATGATCAAATAAATAGTGCATAGATCCATTCTTACTGGAACGCAGATGGGTTGCGTAGGAACTCCGAAGTATGCGAGACGTATTAATTGTTCACTCAGGTTGGATAAAAGAGAGAGCAATCTCTAGTAATAACCCCAATGAAGCAAGCAAGATAAAATCATTCCATTTATAGTTGTTTCTTATAAAAGTTTGTGACTAACATAACAAAGAGTTTTATTAACAATATTCCGCAAATCAAGGCTTTTATTATATAAGTTATATTGCCTTGTAATATCTATGTCAATATAATAGAGGAATTTTATTTCATCTGGAAATTTTAGAACTGCTCTCATATTGGTCATGGTTTTTAAATTATAAAATATTTTCCATCGGATTTTTAATTTTTTCACTGGTGTCAGTTGACGATGCGAATGTTTGTATTTTTAGCAACATTGCTGTTTTTATACCATTTCATTATTCCATTTTGTCAAATTGAATATTTTATTTTCATTTGCTTAGATTTTGTTTTGAATTTAATAACTATAGTTATGCGTATAAAATGCCGGTTTGAAAACTTCTGTCTGGTTAGAATCCCTTGATGATTGGAGGTAATGCCATGGATCGAATTTTTAAAATGAATCAGATGAGGTTGTAGAGACATTAGTTAACTGGAAAAGCCGTAAAGATGAAAAAAGAGCAATCGCCTTCGCCGGGAATTGAACCACGGACCTCTGGAGTACCGACCCAGCGTGCAGAACCACTACAACAGGAAGGCACGCTAGGAAGGCGGGAGAAATACCTTATATACTCCCACTTTTAAAGGGCGACTGGGGTTTTTAGGGGACCTAATCGCCAAATCCTGGGTGATTCGAATCATCATCCAATATCCTTTTAGTTTGGGCGCCACTGTAGAAACATTAAGTATTTTTGGAAGCAAACAAGATGAAAAATTAGCAGCGCCTTCGCCGGGAATCGAACCACGGACCTCCGGAATACCGGCCCAGAGTGCAAAACCACTACACCACGAAGGCACGCCAGGAAAGCAGGAGAAATACCTTATAAGGTACTCCTTCAAGTAACAACAATTTTGGTCATGAGATTTCCTTTAGTTAAAATATGAGAAATTCAAATTTGTGAAACCACACGTACAAAACAAATGTGTGTAGGAAAGTCCGTTCAATAGCCTTATTATTCAAATCAAAGTAAATCGATCCTCATATGAACAAACTTACCAGAGATACCATTATCTACTTAACATTTTGTGAGTAGATATGAAAATTTGCTAATGACAGCTGCGTATTTGAATTTACATCTTACATTTTCGAATTCAAATGCCTGAAAGATTTATATTTTACGAAGCAAAATAAATAATTAATAAATAAAATAATGTAAAAATATTTATTTCAAATTACCATGTGTAGAAATTCTTAACTTCGAAATTTTGTATTTAATGAAATTCAATTTTATATGAAAGAAGTCCTAAACTAGATGCTTTTACCTTTCAATTTAATTGTTGGTTTAAAAAGTAATTTTCACTATATGTTTCAGGATAAGTTTTCCGTAGCACGAACCAGAGTTTCCTCCTATCTTCACCCTGAAAGCAGCTTTAGCAAGTTAAGGAACAAATTTCTAATTCGTAAATCTTCGTAAAAGACAAGTATAGAAATTTGAATTTAGCTTACTTTTATGAGAAGATAACACATGATCGCCATTGTGTTATTTTGACAGTTTACTTTAACTCATTTCTGAAACTGGAATATTTCTAAAAAGTTCAAGAACTATAATCATATATAATAGTATGACTCAAACTAATCTAAAACGATGTTCTCCCCCCCCCCCGAAAAAAAGACAGAACAAGAAATACTCACATAAGAAGAAATATATTGATTTCGGAAAACCAAATAGAACCATGAGAACCAGAACCTAGGAATGCATCTTTATTATACGTATAATGTATACGCTTGAAAAAGGCACGTTAACATCCCTTTTAGGGATCACCTTTGATACTTCATAACTTTTTATTTTACAAACATATTTATCATTGTCTCTCAATATGACTATTTTTGACACTGTAAATTACTCAGCATTGCTATGGCCATGATCTCGAGATAGGTGATACCATTTTTTTAATAATTTTCTTTATCTCATTCCCCATATATTTTTAATTTTTAATACTTCTTAGAGCAGATGTTTTCATACTGTGTGAAAGTGCGCAATCTTGAGGAAACACCCCATCTCTTTTCGTGTCTATTTTGCACAGGGTATAATATAGAAATGGCAATCAAATTTTGTATTCATATCCTATTAAACATTAGTTCCTGGCTAAATAAAACGAGTTAGACTGCCCCACTCACAGATATACCAATCTTAACGATAATATCACTGTAATCAGCAAACGAAGTTAACTCAGTTAAGTCTTAGGTGTTTTAAGTAAACTGATAGGAAACTTATGGCCTTTCCAATCAATGCATTACATACAAATAAAAGCTCAAAATTCAGTGTCAGTTGTCAACAAATATGATCTCTAACACATTTTATTTTCCTATACTTCCCCTTTTGAAATATGGGGTGTTTTGAATAAAACAACTAAGATTTCAAAAGCTTTCACATTTGAAGATTTGATGTTGTTGTGACTAATGTCGCTAGTCTTACAGAAAAAACACTTTATTATTACTCTTGTATTATTTCTTGCGTTCTGAATCCATCGCAAGAAATAATACAAGAGTATACCAATCGTTGGCAAAAGCCTTGGGCACCATATACTCGTAGGTGACAGACAGTACGACTTTGCCCAGATTTACCCCAATTTTGAGGGAGAGCACCAGGAGGGTGGGTGCGAGGGTCTCCCTTTCCTCTTTGCCTACCACCAGTCTTCACGAAAAGACATACGGCCTGCTATATATTTGGAAAACATCCATGCTACAAGTGAAAAGGACACTGTACGTTTAAAACAACTATGTCTCCTTCTGAATTCGAACCTGGGCCCTTTGGTACGGTAGTCAGAGTCATTAACCACTATCCCGTTTGGGCGGCACATTTCAAGATTTAACAAGTCAAACTTTGTTTATACTTACCATTTCATATTTCTTTTAATTCGTATTGTATAATTTAGGCGATGTATTGTAGTATAGCTATAGGAAATATGATTCTCAAAGTTTTGCTCTACAAACACGAAGTACTCTTTTTTTATTACCCGAAATGAAAAAAAAATCTTATAATTTAAATAAAGATGCCTGGTGAAAAATAATCTTTTAAATTAATGCTATATGATAGATAACCTTTCATTAGTCTAAATAACGGTGTTACTAAAAGAGAAATAATAAATTTTTTATTAAGTGATTTGGACACCAAGGAATATTCTAATTCACATTTGGAATATTTACAACTGGCGTACGAGAAGTCTAAGATATCTAAACACTTGACAAAACTCAGAATGCTTCAATCTTCCTTTCTAAATGGTTTGTGCGTTGAATACATTTGTATTATTATTTGTGTAAGTTTAAAACAAACTTTTCTAAAGACGTAGGTTTTTTTTTTTTTTTTTTTTTTTTTTTTTTAGATTTAAAGTATAATTAATTACATTTTTTCGTCTGGCGAAGTAATGGAATGACACCTGTCTTTTAACGCAAAATTGCATGGAAAAAATTAGTCAGTGAATTTTATGCATTGCGAAAGTTTATGAGTAATATATGACATTACCTCTTTTTCGTGCTAATTACTAAATTTAAAATACTATAGAAAGAAATAAATTCCTTCAGATATAATTGGAATATATATTTATAAGTTAAGCAGTTTATAAAAATGAAAGCATATTAATATAAAGTTTAAATATGCTAAAAGCTCCCTTTGAATACTCGGATCGCATTTTCAAAATAACGTATAGCGCTGAATTAGAAACACGTATTTAATAAATTTGTAAAACTATGTACATTTCTAACACGTTAATGTAAATTAAATTATATATACCAGATATAATATATATATATATATACCAGATAATCGTAAAACAGAAGTATATGTTTCTATGTGTAAGAAATTCATTGTGCTTCATTGCAACTATATAAAAGTTTTAAATGCCTAAATAAAGAAAGTGTCAAACAAACTAACCTATTTCATAAATGTCCCTCCCTACTTCCGAACTAATTAAAATATGTCTCCTAAACCGAAATTTATTCGTATCATTCTGAGATATTTGTTAGGAAAGTAAGATCCATAATACATTACTCTCAGAAGTTTTACCAAGGAATTAAAATAGTATTCTTTCCAAATAACTTAGCTTTCTCTGCGATTGAATTTCCAAAGGAATATTATGAAAATTGTAAGCAAAATTCAAACACCGATTTGAACTCATTAGAAACTCAGTCCAGAACTTAATCTCTTCCATACTCGAGTAGTTTCTGATTCATAAGTTGTTGTGATAAATATTACTTGACGTCACAGGATCTTAATCCCAGTAATCGAAAGTGAAATATACGATGGAATTCCAGTACCCTCGATTAGCGATTGCTACCTTTAGCGAATGCGTTTCGTGCTCGTCCCAATCGTTGTGAGCGTCTAGGACGCTACCAGTTGCTTTCCAAGGGGTCATGGAGTAAACGGAGCAAAGAATAGGCGGAGCTGACACGCACTGAAGCCTCGAAAATTCATGTGAGTTTATAGAAATATGAAATAACATCAATATTTTAAGTGTTAATTTACAGCTTCGGACTTATTTCAACATTAATTTTTCTTGCTTTTTTAAAGGAAAGAGCTTCTTTTACTCATTTATTTAATTCATTACTTTTAAAATCATATACGGAAAAGAAGAAATCGATGGAACTAAAAAGTTACAAAGTTACTTCTCTGTTTTTATACGTAAGCTGCGAACTTTTTCTTTCACACACATGTAATAGGCAGCATATTTCAGAGATGGTGATATGCAGCATTTATTATATTTATACGACATTTTGATTTATTACTTATTTTAATTAAACTGAGAATCTTAGAAATTACTTATCAGTCCTTGAAGCATATGGAACAACATGCAATGCATTAAAACAATGAAACAACATAAAGTAATAAATATAAAGCAAGTTCATGATTCGCTAGGGAAATTTTTATATTTATTTCAGTTTGGAGGAGAATTTTTAATAGCCAGAATATAAACATGTAATTGTTGAGATATTCACAGTTTCTTCCTTAGGAACATAAATTAGCTGATTTTCGATTCCTCATTTAAGGGCTCACTCATCTTGTATTATTAATTTTATTTTTTATGCTAAAGAAATAATGTTTCGTGTTCTGTGTTTTTCATATATGCTACATATTTGATAGGTTTTAAATGCGAATATTAACGAAGTGTTTTGATTATTTCAGAACAGTGAAACAACAATGAACATCGAGCGTTTACAGGAATAAGCTTATAGTCATTGCCTTGATAGAATTTCGAGTTTTTTTCACATGTTAATATTTTATGCTGATTACTTAAGGTTTCGTTTCAAAATTACAAAATGCTTGCAATGATCTTTTATTACATCAATACATCAGATATTACGGTTTCGACGAACGAAATGTACCCCAATAATTACAAAATCTCCATCATATTCTACTCATAGAAATGAGCTCTATTTTTTTTAATTTAATTCTTTCCTAATTATAAATTGAACATTTAAGGCAAATCTGTTGAATTAGTTCCGGGTTCGAACCCAAGCGAATGGGCTGATTGCATGGTTGGATTTCGTAGTTTTCTCGATTTGAAAGGTGAATTTGAGACAGATTCCTTTAGAAAGTCCTCCAAGAAGGCACCCCTCCATTCAGAGAGATAGCTCTCGTGTGCTTTCCCATATTCATAACCTAAACTGGAGAGACTTTAGAAGCTATGCATCAGGTTTCACTGGCACATTTTCTGTACGGTTGCAACGAATCTTACCCGGTCTTTAAATTACTAGACTGATATACCAACCACTGCCTCGCAAAACACACAGAAGGAAACGTCTATAATTCTATTTTAGCGTAGCACAAAAATTACTAAAACTTCGCATTTAATGGTATAAGAACTACCTTGAACGTTATGTAACAAAATAAGTAAAATTGTGTTGATGAGTAGTGAGTCAGATGAAGTTACAATAAATGCTTTTGGGGAAAGAGTTATATTTCAATGAGAAGGATGAGAGAACGAGTTTGTATTTTGGTTTCAACTTATTTTAAAATTTAGTTTAAACTGCTATTGCAACCATGAAAATCAGTGTAAAAGGAATTCGAATATCGTTTTGATATTTAATGGCTGGCGTCTATTTCACGTTTCGATAATTTCAGCTTCTTGAAATCTGTGTAATCCACGTTTTGGGCCTTAACTAAGATAATTGCTGCACACCCTAGGAGAATGACTATACTTCCATGTAACTCTCCACTTAAGTCATGAAGTCTTTTAACATTCCCCCTTGCACATTCATGCAGCTTCCAGAGGCGCATTAACAGCTACGACACAAATATTTAGACAAACCTGCTTTAACGAGAAACTCTTACTCTCAGATTACTTCACTTACTTGATATCATTACACTTATGTCCTTATACAAAATAAACTTTTTTCGATGAATAACTTAAAATGCTAATTAAAAAAATTAAAGCTAAACTTATTTCATGGCAAATTTTAAAAACAAAGATATTACCTCGACACTATGCTGAATGAATGGGCGGACTGAAAGGCCTTTTTCATATCTTTTACCATACGCAACTTAGTTAGAGTCATTGTACTTTGAAATGTCTTCGTCGATTGGATTGGATGATATGTATTATGATAAAACATATAATAGATATCTGCATAAGGGAAGACATACCTTCGCCAAGGATTTTTAAGAGAAATTCGTCTTCCAGGAAGTTCTTTCTCTTAGACAGACAGATTTCATATGTTTTTTACAATCGACTAAACAAAACTCTTAAATGACTATTGGGAAATGTATAATATAAAAGAAAATGTCATTAACTTGTATGGTTTATCTTAATTTATCTAACAGTGAATTTTGAGTTAAAGTTACTTTCCTGTCTTTTCTTAATTTCAGCTTAAAACTTCCGGCCAGAACGTGTTTTCATAATTTTGATTGAATGCAAATGAGGAGAAGTATATAACTGCGAAGTTCTACTGACTTCGTTAGAGAGCCAGAGATTCTGATCAGCGCGCGTTAGCCTTTTGGCGATACTCTCTCATAAGCTATTATTACGCTCGGCCGTACTTTAGGCCCTTGATAGCTTCGCCGTCAATTAGCGTTAAACGGCCAACTGTGTTAGAATCTTGATAGCTTCGGCTATATCTTTTTAGTTAAGATTAGTTAAGTTTTATTTCTTAGTTTCCTGAGTTTAAGCTACTGTAAACTCCAAGAAGGAGTCTTCTGTAAACTTTGTCTGGAATAATAAAGGTTATTTAACTCTTCTCGAGTTTCTGTTCTCTGTCTACTGAACTAAAGCGATTATTCATTTACCTGTTCTTAAGATTGCCAACTTTAGCTGTAATTAGAAGATAGGAATCTTAAGCATTATTTTAAAATTTTTAACAGTATTTTAGTAAGTTTTCTGAAATATCCTTAATAGTACAACTGATCTTTGGAGAATAATTAAAAACATAACACCGCTCATTGGACTTAATGTATGTTATATAATTAGCATTATAAAAATGTCACTGACTTCTAAGTAGACGCCGAGTTACGACTAGATACGCATCTAATACTTATTGAAGTAAGCTCTTTTATTTTTAGCTGATTCCCAGTTCAGCTTCAAATAAAATTATTCAAAACTTCTTACCTGTCTTCTTAATTAGGATTCAAGAATAAATAACAGAAATAAATTCAGATCTGGTAGAATTTCTGTTCTTCGTTAACACTAAATCTAAAATTAGCATAATATTATAAATACATATTTACGGATCTACTGATGTCACTGCGTGCTTATAGCATGACTGCTTAATTCAGTTCTTTTCGCAATGAAGTTTATTCCGCATCTGAATCAGAACTCATGAATTCACGTCTCTCCAGCCGCTCTCCACTCTGTCTAATCAAAGTTTTAGTTCCTATTCGCAATATCTTTCAGCTCGGAATTTCGTTCCAACAATGGTTCATGTAGATACAGATGATGAATGGCTCTTCTAGTAATCGCCCGTCGTCTACTTTTTTGGTGCAACTACACACTTTTCCGTCACGAACTTCATGGAGCTGCAGGATTTTCCCTAATTTCCAAAACACTTTGGTCGGCTTATCTTTGTGTATCAGAACCACTGAATTTTTAGAAATCTTAAATGATACTAATTTCGCTCCATGAGCAGATCTCATATTCGAAAGATACGACTGTTTTCTATTTGTCTGTATTTTATAAAGTCTGATCCGCTGGTGACGATACTAGTCCACGTCCTATCAAACAATATGCTGATGTAAGAGAACAAATTTCTGCATAATCGTCTTACAGGTAAGTAAATGGTTTAGAATTCATCCCTGCATCTACACCTAAGAGTTTATTGGAAATGTAAGGATATTATACCCAAAATCTTTATAAGGCACAACTTTACGGAAAGCTAATATCACTCTTAAAAACCACCACACCAAGCAACTCTTTCAAATATGAACTTCCAAGAGATCCCTTGTTTGATGAAATATTTTTCACTGTTTAATCTTTGATGGGGTTCCTTAATTTCTTCATACTCTTCTGTGCTCCTTTGTATGTTTTGGTATTATCGGTGCGAAGTGTGTTGCAGACACTTAGTCGACCAATGAATCTCCTAAAAGCTAACAAGAAACTTTTTTTAGTCAGATTGTAAAAATGGTCTGTGTGTCTGCTGTTCTGGTCATAGATTCTTTTCGATTCTGCTGTTTTCTTAATTAGGATCCAGGAATAAAGAGCACAAATAAATCCAACTCTGATGGCATTTCTGTTTTTAATAACACTAATGTTTAACGTAATGTTATAAGTGTATATTTACTGTTTTCCATAATGTTATAAATGCATATTGCTGTATTTTATTACGAATATCACTGCGTGCTTTTATGGCACGACAGGCTTCATACAGTCGTTCTCTCTTTTCTGCATCTGAATCAAAACCGGTAAATTGGCGTCAGCGTACCTTGCCCGCCGTTCCATTCTTTCTGAGTAATGTTTCAGTTCCTATCTGCAATAGAGTTTAACTGTAATTAAAACCTTCATATGCAGTGCAATTTAATATGCAGGTCTATTCAAATTAATAAGAAGCAGACTTGATCTCTGAAAACGTTGCTAAGAAATTAGAAATCATTGTTATTCGGAGGATGAAAATAATTATTACAATGAATTTAGTGCGAAGACCTTACAGCAAGCATGAAATTCATGTCATATTTAAGCTACAATCATAATGATTTATCATCACTCTGAATGACAGCTACAAAGAAATTTTTCAAAATAAAAAAAATAAAAAATTCTAGAAATTCGTATTTTATTAAAGAATTATCTGCCGAATGCGCAGGACAGTTAAATTTTATACCCGCTATACTTTCAAAGTACATTTTTATGTTATTCCTAAGTTTGAAATTTGAAAGCAATGTAATGCATATATTTTGTTATTCATATGCATATATTCATACGTACCAAAAACAAAGTATTATATTTCCCCTTGAGTGAGCATTGAGCTAACTGCGCACAACAAGGGACTTTTTAAGCTCTTGCACTAAACCTTTTATAAAGTTTAACTGAAAAGAATCGAGGTTTCCATCCGTGAAAAGAAAAACATCGCTTTTCCGCCAAGGACTTTCAAACAGCTCTTCCATACCTGCTTCGATGGGGAATAAAATGTGTAAAAGGAAAAAATGCTGCGTTTTCCTGCCAACGTCTCTTTCTTGGGTAAAAAAAACCCTCTCTTTGATAAAGAAAAAAACAAGAAGCTTCGAACAGACAATAGATACTACTTTACGAGGTTCTGAAACTTGTTCGTTAAGTCGATATTTGTTGCTTTCGAAGTCCGGAAGAAAGAATCCAGAATTTATTTTCAAGTCTAGAAATTGAAAGCCCTCCTCTCAACCTTAAGCTCTAAACAATTATAAATCGAAAATTATTGTTCAAACCGATAATTTAACTCATACCTGAAGCATCAAAAGTAGCTTCTCAACTCATAAATACACATTTATGTGTTCCCTGAGTAGAGGTTTTAAGAGACTAAAAATACCTGACATGCAAACTACTTTTCAATTATTTACTTATTATGATTAAATCCGAATAAATAATCGCAAAATGTCACGATAAACTTAATAGGAAGTTCCTTTGTGACTGATTATGTTCTTCCTTTTGTTTAACTCATAAATATCGTATGGTAATGTTTACCGAAATGTAGCAGGAATTTAATGAACAGAATGTAATATAATGTAATAACAACAAAATGTTGACTGATTCTTTTTTTTTCATTATGGCAAAGTACTCAAGGGGATAGTAGACTTTCTGAAGGAATTACTAAGCGAAACTGGATCACAGTAAAATAGTTTAATTAATAAAATAGTTGAATGCTATATGAACTATTTGAATCATACTAATTATTATTTTAATTTAGATTTTTGTGTTTTCTTAGTATTCCTTTGGCTTATACTATACAGAATACTTTCATTCCGTATATTTTATTATTTTCTACATCATAGTTCTGTGTGCATATGTGTGATAACATACTTGCGATTATGCTTGTGTAAAAACAGTGTGCTTATAACTCTTGGTAATTTTAAGTCTATACGTACACAATTCACTTCTTTCACCCTTACGCATTTTGCTTTCATTTTGTAAAATTATGACTGTTGTTAACAACAAAAATGTCTGTCATGTTACGTCTATAGAATTCACAACAGCTAAAAAGCTAATATTCTTTACTGGTAAGCCATAAACGATAACATAAACCATTGGCAAAAAGTCACACTCAGTCTTTACCTACAACCTCATTTCTCTGTTCTTTTCCTTTAAGCAAAATTTATTTTTGAAAAAAAAAAAAGTTATAATCTCAGTTATAACTTTTTTAAACTCAGCAAAAAGCAACAATTGTCCAAACGCACTGTTACCTGAGATTTTGCTACAAATGACATAAATAGAGTCATCTGTTTTGAAATGTAATATACACGTATTTCTATATTTTAAGAATTAAAGTATTGAATACTAAGTAAACATTTTTACTTACAACGCTTTCGGGAAGTCCACATGTTCTTATTGTAAGGGTCTTGCAATTTAGCCTTCCAACGCAATTGGAAAACATGATGCTTTATTAATAAGGGTTGATTTTGATTCAGATATGTTTGCAGTACTTCATGTTCCCAATCCTGTTTTGTAATTAGTTAAATTTTTATAACCGTAACTTTCCATCATTACGTCCTATCTATTCGCAGCGCCTTAAGCGACTTCAAATGTTTCAGCTTCTTGATCTGATCTGAGACTGAATTTTGATAAATTTCAAAAGTAAAGGAGTGAATTAAAAATATTTTAATAAACAGTTTTTAATTACATTGGAATCGATAATTTTAATCTTTCAGAAAAAGATTCATAGTATGTATAAAAAGGCCTATAACATAGTGCAGAAACGTAATGCATATATCATTTGAATATTCCTAAACTGCAATCGGCCCTCATTTCCGATGTTTAGTCTGAATTTTTTTCATTGCAGAAATTTCACTGTATGCTTTTTAGCGATACTTTTGGATATTTATTATTATCTGCTCTGCATAAAACTCTGACGATCCATATTTTGTGTTGCGAATACTTTTCGAAAAGACTTTATTTAAACAACTTACTTTTAGAGAAATAATGTTTTAAATATATAAAATACTACAAAAGCATATATGACAAATATATTACCCAAAAGCACTTATTTATTACTCTAGATCAATAAAATTAACCATCCTTACCACCGAGAATCGAACTACCAGTATACCAGTCGCTGCGTACTGGTGGTTCCATTCCCGGTGAACGGGCTGGCTTCATGAGTTTTTCCGGGGGTTTTCTTATGTGTAAAGTAGATAGGAGCCAGTTTCCCTTAGAACGTCCTCCACGATGGCTTCCCTTTTCTTAGGTAGATAATCCTTGTGTGCTTTATTTCAATTAAATAAACCCAAACATCTATTATGGAGTAAAACTATTTCTGATTTCCAATGCCCGATAGTTTTTCAGAGTGCCCAATTTAATTTATTTATTTGTTTGTTAAATTAACTATATTATTAATATAGCTGTACTATATATATATATATATATGTAATATATTAAGGAGCTGGAATTTTGATTGCGTAGGCAGATTAAGTCTTCAGTTTTATTTTCGGCAACATATTGCGGCTACACATAAGTCGGCACATTAAATGTGCCTGTTCCAAAAGGCTTACATTTTTGATAATTTTGTAGCAAGAAAGCAAAGCACACATACAGCAATTTAGCTAGACCAAAGCATAGAAAGCAAATGCGTAATGTTCAGGATGAAATCTTAAGTCAGACTGAGTTAGTTTTGGTTCTCAAAGCATTTTGATTGGATAGTTAATAATGCTCTAAAATTACTATTGACTGGTTAAATTCCATTTACATCATCATAATTACGTAAGAATCATATGACATAGAATAGTTTCGAAGTGACGCAGTGCAGAGAGAGGTTACAATTTTTAGAAGAGAGAATGGAAATTTACGTTGCTAATTTAATCTTTTATATATTCTTTATTTTTCTTACATATCCTTCCTCCCTTCAAGAAGAAAAAGGGCGTAGCGACAGAGAAGCCTTTTTAAAGAGAAAGCGTTAAAGCACTAGCAAATAAAAAAAACATAAATCATAAAATTTTGATCCTGTAAAAGTATAATTTATAAATATCAATTTTTAAAAATAAATTCTTAATTTTTAGAGTCCTATTGAATTTTCAGCATTTCAGTTCAAAAGACTTTTTGTTTGAGAGTTCACGTAATCATAATTCTTCAGGGAAGGTTCGTGTTATCATAGAATATCACAAAATAAACTTTTACATAATCATTACTTATAATTTAAATGTAACGCACATAAATATTTAGGATACTAATTTCCATACTCATAAATTATATTTTAACACCATATATAATAGGAGTAACAGTTTCAGAAATTATGGTTTCACTGTTATTATCTTATCTTTCATTTACATTTCCTGATTTTACCAAACTGGAAGGAATCGCAATACTTTTAAACAAACATATTCATCAATAGGGCTGTCCTCTTGAGCTAACCAGTGTGTTCTCTGCACTGGAAGCCCAGGGTGCCTAGACAGGTTACTTGAAAAGGCCTCCGTTCCTTGCATAAGGTAACTGGCCTTTGCGAACTGCACTAAGACATTCCACAATAAAAAAGTATAATATAAAAAAAATTACACACACAAAATGAGAGCCTCCAGCATTATTACATGAAGAGGGTAAAAGGAACAACTGTACAGAGGTAATTACAGGCCTCTGTTTAGGAACCTTCCTCAACATACTCTATACTTAACACACAATCACCCATAAATTTTAACATGCAGTTACCATAATTTCATATTACTTATCTGTACTAAAATTTATCGTATTCGAAATGAGCTCATAAAAAATTATGTTCTCTGGTTTGAAATCAAGCTGACTATTATTCTTCCTTAACAAAATTGTTTAGTAAATATTGCCCTATTACATAACAATTCAACAATGTTTTTATCCCTTTTACATCAGTATTCAATTTAGTAGGTTTTAATTTACCTTTTTGTTTTTTATCTTAAACAAGTATTTCGCTCGCCCTGGCTGTCTGCTAAATTCGCTAACCTGACTATTCATTTATATTCAGTCCACTTACTTAAAGATTACATATTTTAATATAATGCTAAAGAATGAGAGTATGCTTTCTAAATTATCATTATAAGGAATTAAATGTATTTATTGGTATTTATACCACATCACTGATAATTTTTAACATGTAAAAAAAAGCTTTTCCGCATACAAAGCAAAACATCTAAAAGATTTCATTTTGGTCTCGGAAGAAGATATTTCTTGATCAATGCTCGAAGTTTTCATTTAGAAACTGAAATTGAAAGAAAATCTCTATTTCTTTAACATGTAATGGAAAAGAATACAATGATTGATTACACTTTTTATTGCTTCGCGCCAATTTTATGAGCCTGCATTTCGCAGAGAGTGATTTATTTCTTTAGAAGGGGTAAACTTTTCAGAAAGAATACTAAAGCAGTGCCGAGACACAGGGCCTATAATTTGAAAATGTACCTTAACTGTTATCTATTTGGAAACATCTATTTTTCACTGTTTTTCAAATTTACTCAGGCAGGCGTTAAACTGTTTCATTCTCCAGCAGCTTTAAATACAGAGTAACTTAAAAATGAGCAAAACGTAACAGAAAAGATGTCTAAAGCTTGTTTAAGGTAAAAGATCTCTTCAGAATTTAAACAAATTGTTCATTTTTAAATTTCATTTCAGATATATTCGAACGCGACTCGTGAGAAACCTAAAATAATTTTTATATTACATTTACTACAGATGGGTTCCAATCAGTTTTATAGTTTCAGTAAAAGAACAAAAGTCTTATTTTTTTAGTTTTCATATGTGGCTTCGGTTTGCGCTGCATAAATATCTCTTATAATTTTTTCTTGTTTTTTTCAGTAATTGTCATTCCATATCGAAGCAGTCTGAAAGTTATATGAAGCTTGTTAATTTCCTAAAATAGAATTAAGGTCTTTCTCTCGTTCATTTTACTTCAGTGAAGAAAGGCTTGGTTTATTTAATTATGGCAAAGCATTCAAGGGCTATCTGTCTATGGGAAGGGATGTCTTCGTGGAGGACGTTCTAAAGGAAAGTGGCTCATTTACAAGTTACACACGGAGAAAGCCACGAAAACTCCCATGCAGCCAGCTTGTTCGACAGAATTCGAACTCCGAACCGAATTACCAGCGTTCATAGACTTTTAGCCGCTAGTGGGCTTCAATACAGCACGGTATTAGGTTATGATTAGCTATCAGGCGACAGCGGCGTTTTATAAAAATTTATGGACTGATTCAAAAGTTCTTTCAGGTTTTTTAATATGGAAAAGAAAAGTGAAGAAAAACGTGATAGATTACATACGTATTCAGGTAATTGCCAGCATTCAGCATATGCTCTTGCAATATATCTTGTGTACTGAAAATTTAAATTTAAGATATTAATTTTTATTTCATTAATGCCAAAATTCAGAGAATCTCGGAGAATGATAATATAATAAATCATTAATTTCATTTCGATTTCTAGAAAAAGCGATGAGCAAAATAAAATTAGCCTTTCTTTATTTATACAACTGCATCTGCAAGAAAAACCAGTTTTAATTTTCGTTTTTTTTTTTTTTTTTTTTTTTTTTTAAATACTAACTTACCAACTAAACACTTAACGGCCAAAGTCGTATGATTAAAGCAGCATGAGGTCTGACGTTTTCTCAGGAAATATAACATCTTTTACGATGACAAGTGCTCGTCACTTAGTTTTTAGTTTTTGTCTCTTTATCCAAGTTTCGTCAGTACGTATCAGCATTAATAAAACCTTTTTCGGGATGTTATCCGTTTTTTCAGTTGACAGCACAGAAAGCTTTGCTTACGCAACACACCGCCTTACGACGTTTGGCATTTCAGTAGAGTCCCCATTCATCACCCTTTATAATTTTTTTTTTTTCAAAATGGCTCATTTCTGAAATTTTATGCAAAGAACGACAATTACTGGTTCTCACCTGTCGTTGCTTTTCAAAAAAATGATGGTCGCACCAGTAACCGAGTGGTTAATACCGCTGAATACTCAGATTTCGTTCTGGGTTCAATCCCAGGCAAACGGGCTGGCTGCATGGTTGTTTTCCGTGATTTATCGTGTGTAAGATGAATATAAACGAGTTTTCTATAGAACGTCCTTCTCGAAGATATCCTTCGCCTTAAGCAGAAAAACCTTGTGTGCTTGGCCATATTTAAATAACGTTACTTAACCTAACTAGAGTGTTAATGTAGAATTAACTGATGCAGCTTTGTGAAAAATCTAAATGCGTGCATTCGTCTTTATACTGTTCATTTCAACATGAATATTGTTTCCGGTAATTCCTTAACAGTTGCATGGAATACATACGATGTGCCGTGGTCAGAATCTTCTCAGAAACCACTGATAGACGTTCAGAACATGGCTAATCTTTGAAGCGTCTGTCTTCATACTTGATGTTTTAAAACCAACGACAGCATACCTTATCGTCAAACATATCCTCTTCGAACACTTGACGAATGTTTCAGCCTGAAAGGTTTTCAGTACTGCCTCTATCAAACTTGTACAAAAAAACAATATTTGATATGCTTCTCATCCTTTCCCAATTTAAAGCCTCTGAAATTTTTTCAAGAGCGATTTAAATGTATCGTATACTATTTGCAGCATATATGTTTCGCTGTCTGAAAATTCCAGTTATTCCAGTTATATCCATATATATAATAACTATATATATGTGTTATGTATCTGGCTGCGGTGAGCCAATCAGCTGCCTGGCAGAGCCCAGCAAGTGAGAGAGACGACAGTTGCATGTTAGCCTCAGAGGAGGCAGGTGGTAGATTAACTATGTTGTAGGAGCGAGGTAGTGCTCCAAGTTTACCATTATTCTTTGAACGTTAATTTTTAATAAATGTTTGTTTCGTGTTCTTTATGGTGCCTTATTCATCCGTAAAGCCATTACAGCACTCTCTCTTTCGAGAACCAGAGCGAACGAAGCCGACTGGATTTTGAGAAAAGGTGAGAAATTTTTGTTGTAACTTTAAGGAAAATTTCCTCTCAATATGTTTAAGGGAGTAGTTAAAAGTGATTTTATTTCGGTGTTGAAGGAACTCAGTGAAGAAGCCGATTCTAGTTTAAAAGTTGTAGAATTAAAAGATAAGCTTTTAAGCTCTAAAGAATATTTGAAAGATAAAGATTTTGTTATTGAATTTCTTAATACTACGGTTGTGGAAAGGAAAAAGTCAGAAGAAATTGTGAAATTGCGTTTGATACAAATCGAAAGTAGCAACGTGTGTGTGTGTGTATTTAATTATGGCAAAGCACACTAGGGCTATCTGCCTATGGGGAGGGATGCCTTCGTGGAGGACTTTCTAAGGGAAACTGGCTCGTATAGACGTTACACATGGGGAAAACCACGAAAACGCCCATGCAGCCAGCCCGTTCGCGGGATTCGAACCTCGGACCGAACTACCAGTGTTCAGCGACTTTACCGCTCGGCCGCTGGTGGGCCCGAAAGTAGCAACGAATCTGGTAACAACGTAGAAAATACACTTTCATTAGATAAGCTTTTGAAAGCTTTCATTAGAAAGGCATTATCGATTTCTGTACCTAAAAAGGGTGAAGCATGGAACTTATTTTTCGATTCAATAGAAAGGGCTTTTAAGCATAAGAACGTACCAAATGAGTTTAAGTCTGAAATTTTACTTAAACTGATAGGTGATAAATCTTCTAATATTCTACTATATATTAAAGATGATGATTTGAAAGATTATGAGAAAATTAAATCTTTAATCCTTAAGGAAGATGAACCATCGCCAATTATATGTTTATAAAAGTTTCGCCAAGCTCAAAGGTTGATAGGGGAAACTCATTTGCAGTTCGCCTCTCGTTGAGGATCATGTTGGATCCATTATTGTAAAAGTAGAAACGTCAATGACTTTGAGTCTTTAATTAACTTAATAATTTCTGACAAACTTTTTCAAACGTTGGATAGTGATTTAGCGTGCCATGTTGCAGTTCTATAAGGTGAAAGTTGGCTACGTCCAGAAGAACTAGCGAAGGAATGCGACACTTATTTCATTGCAAAAGGTAAATCTTTTGATGACATAAGAGGTACAAAACACACTAATTTTCGTGATTTCGTGATTCATGCAACAAAAGCTCTAAATATATTCCACCAGCGCTGAGAAAAGATTCAGTGGTAAATGAACAGAAACATTCGGTTGATCTTTACATTATGGTAACTTGGCGTTTTTTGGCGAAAATTTGGCGACCAACTCTCCTACAGCAACCCTCTATTTTTTTTTCCCGCCGCCATTTTGTCTTCACGAAGTAAAGACATGTTTCTTTTCTTTTTATCTACTGAACACTTCTTCCAACAATCTACTAGCCGAATTACACTTATGCTAGAAATTTTATCTAACAAAACTGCTTAATCATGACAAATATTCACTGCAAAATTGGGAAAAAGTGCACAATACCATACTCCTTACGCGTTTTTCAAAATAACACATACACATAAACCATGTACACGCCGACTTATTTTTACTTAAAAAAACATCCCAGAATTACACAAAAATGGCATTGCGCACACTCTTCACTATATCCATGTACACTGCTTTTTTCTCATAAATTAGAAAAATTTCACGAAAATACATGACAATTTTCTGAATCTTTAAACCCGGTAAAAAGAACATATATGAAATTACCTGATCGCGAAAAAGTATATACCCTTTCCAAATATGAACATTTCCCCGTATAAAATAAGTAAAATATCCAAAATCTTTTACCTCTACATTATCTATTATATTACAAACGTCACTAACTAATTCATACCGCAAACATTACAAATGGTTACAAATACTTAGTGTCAAATATTTAAATTATTTCCATGCACGTTTACGCAAATTACTTTACTTCCACCTTACATTTAGAAGAATGCATAAAAATAATATCCTCAAATAATTAAAAATACTAACTTACCTATTCTTCTTCAGAATCTTGATTACGTGTCCGATAAACTTTTCTTATTTCTGTTTCAGGATCTTTAAAATCATACTTATAGTTCACAGCAAGGTACCAGGTAAAATAAATAACTTAATAAAACATCTTTACTTCTATCTCGCACAACCTTAAAGAAACACTTATTACTACCCCTTTCAATCCCACTAAATACCCATTTCGAATTCACTTTAGTTAGGGCCATGGGATCCAAAAATTAACGAACACTGTTTCACACAACACAGAATAAAGCCAAATACAAAATTTCTAGATTTTTTCCCGATTTCCCCCCTTTTCCGATTAAAGAACCGTAATTCGTCCATTAATATCACATGACATATCCCATGATCTCTCATTTCCCTCACACAAAATAATGCGTAATCGGAACTGAGTACTGCTCACATTATTACCAAAGTCCCAGGTAGTAACCTTTATCGCCTCCAAAATGTCGCCAAACTACCAGTTACCATATTCTAAAGATCAGCCAAACATTCGTTTAAACTGCGAGAATGTTACGTGTGTAGTAGCAGTTTACATTTGACTAAGGATTGCCCGAACAAGCGAAATAAATTTGAGAAGTCCAATAAACAGAACGATAATTTTCCGGTCAAACCGAAAGTTAACATTTCAAGTAAACCGAAGGACAATGCGGTTGTTACAAATGTAAATTCTAAACATTTACAAAAACGCGAGCGCTCCGACGGAAAACTTAATTTTTATTTCTTGGAAAAGATTACTATTTACATTGCAGGGAAGCAAGTAGAAGCTATAAAAGATTCAGGTACGTAAATACCAATTTTGAACACTACATTAATTCCTGATTTGAAAATAGAAAGTAAGGGTAAAATCATTTTAAGTTCTGCATTTGGCGACGTCATAGAGGCAACGTTAGCAACTATTCCCATTTATTACAAAAAAACAAACAGTTGTCTATATTCGCGCGTAGAAGCTCTTTTCGCGTTGACAGATAAGCTCAATGTTCAATGTTTTATTACACCAGGTGTATGGGATCGCATATTTGAAGACGAGAATGGATTAACAGTCTTCCCTGAAACGAAACCGGAAACTCATGTACAAAAACCACTTGAGGTTGGCGCCGTTGAATTGTTTTTATAGCTCAGTTGCGAATCAGAATGATGAAAGACTAAACAGTTATTCGGAATCGAATAAATTTAAGGTCGATCAGAGAAACTGCCAAACATTAATAAATTCTTTTAAGGACTCAGAATTAGGGAAGAATAATTTCTTTTTACAGGACGAATTATTATTTCATAAAGAAACAATTTGTGGAGAAAACATACAACAGTTAGTTTTGCCCGATAATTATCGAAATAAAGTCCTTCAATTAGCTCATGATTCCATATTCGGAAATCATTTAGGTATGAGGAAAACTAAAGAAATAATTAAGCTTTCATTTTATTGGCCGAACATATCCAAAGATGTAGAAAATTATTGTAGAACATGCGAAAGATGTCAATTAAAAAGTCCGGAAAGACAATCGGATAAAATTACGATTACTCCTATTGTTCGCGCGCCATATCTCTTTCATACAGTAAATATAGATATTATTGGTGAAATTTCACCGCCTTCAGGAAGGAAACATAAATATTGTTTGTGTTTGATAGATAATCATTCAAAGTGGCCAGAAGTCATACCTTTAAAAAGTCTTTCTGCTAAAACTACTTGTGAGGCTCTTTTAGATATTTTTATGAGAACCGGCATTCCAGAAATAATTTGTAGTGATCAAGGCACTAATTTTACTTCACAATTAACTCAAGAATTCGAAAAAAGGTTAGGAACTCATCCTCGTTTTTACCCAGCATCAAACGCCTGGTTACCCAGCATCAAACGGCTCAGTGGAAAAATGGAATCGGATATTTAAACAAATGTTACATCATGTAATTCGCACAGATCCTGTTAACTGGGACAAGCACATACCTTATTTACTTTTTGCGTATCGTGAAGTTCCAAATTGCACTACAGGTGTATCTCCATTTATGCTTCTGTACGGTCGTGAAGCTAGAGGTCCCTTAGCTGTGTTAAAATCATCATGGTCTGGTGAAATACTATTATTACTTAATCTGAGTAATTCAGCATTTGATTATCTACAAGAATTAAAGATAAATTTAGAGAAAGCATCTGAGCTCGCTTCTTTATCTGCCGCGGAAAAACAAGAAGCTTATGCATATTATTTTAACCGTCGCAAAAGTTTGAAAGAATTTAAAAATGCTGATCTAGTATATTTACTTATACCAGACTAGCAACAAGCTATATGCTAGGTGGACAGGTCCAGGTGAAATTGTTGAAAGAGTAAATCCTCATTCTTATAAAGTTAAATTACCAGATGGGAGTGTGCGGCATGTTCATGTAAACAAAATAAGAAAATTTTATGTTCGAGCACAAACTGTGTGAGTGATATTTGAAAGAAGAAAACATAGTGATTTTTGCAAAGCATATATTGATGATATTGCTATCTTTTCACCAGATTGGAATTCGCATCTCAAACATTTAGATGCTGTGCTAACTACATTAAGTGATCTCAGGTTTACGGTGAACGTAAAGAAATGTGTTTTTGCACGTTCGGAGATAAAGTATTTAGGACATATAATAGGAGCTGGAAGACATCAACCTGATCCTGAAAAATTACAAGCCATCGAAATTATAAAAAATTCCTAACACAAAGACTGCTCTAAAGAGTGCATTAGGCTTATTCAACTATTATCGTGATTACATAAAGAATTATGCAGAAATAGCTCGCCCATTGACGGAGCTTACAAAAAAGAAAATTCCTGAGATAATTCCATTGACTGCTGTTGAGGAATCAGCATTTCAAGAACTGAAACGTCGACTGTGTGAAGCACCAAAACTGTAC
Source organism: Stegodyphus dumicola (assembly GCF_044657685.1). Lineage (NCBI taxonomy): Eukaryota > Metazoa > Arthropoda > Arachnida > Araneae > Eresidae > Stegodyphus > Stegodyphus dumicola. Next base: position 116,031,921 of record NC_140780.1, read on the forward strand.
ACTCCAGAACCAGGAAAACCTTACACAATACAGTGTGATGCTAGTTCATATAGTGTTGGTGCTTGCTTGTCACAACGAGACAGCAAAGGCAGTTTGCATCCTTGCATCCTATCAGGTTTGCCAATCAAAAACTTTCGAAAACGCAGCAGAACTGGTCAACTATTGAACGCGAGGCTTATGCCGTTGTTTGGTCATTAAAAAAGTTCGAGTGTTGGGTGTTTGGATCAAATATCAAGCTGATCACAGACCATAATCCATTATTATATTTGCATAAGTCGGCACCGCATTCTGCCAAATTACAGAGATGGGCAATGGCACTTCAGCGTTATAATATTCATATTTCTCATTGCCCTGGTGCACAGTTAAAAAATGCAGATGGTCTTTCAAACTAGTTGGTGAATGAAATAGTGTGAACTAAGTATGAACTAATATGTTTTAAAACTTTGCATTAGTTACTTTCTTTTGTTCCGGAATTGTACGAGAGCTACTTTCCATCTGTTTTGAAGAAAAAAATTAGTGGTTTTCATTTAATGTTGCATTATAATATTGTGTTTTGAAGTAGTATTGCATATATGTTTCATTACAGAACTCCGGTATTGTATCAAGTAATCTGTTCATCTGTTGTGAGATGAATGTTTATTGCACTTATTTTAAAGTATGTTATTACGTCATGTATACATGTTCATATATTTTGAATTAATTTGGTATGTGGAATATACAATTTAAATTTGTATTTGCTGGTTCAGTTTTCAGATTCTGCTTCGCTTTGGCTTAGCACAATCGTACCGGGGGGGGTCATGTATCTGGCTACGGTGAGCCAATCAGCTGCCTGGCAGAGCCCAGCAAGTGAGAGAGACGACAGTTGCATGTTAGCCTCAGAGGAGGCAGGTGGTGGATTAACTATGTTGTAGGAGCGAGGTAGTGCTCCGAGTTTATCATTATTCTTTGAACGTTAATTTTTTTTACCATTATTCTTTGAACGTTAATTTTTAATAAATGTTTGTTTCGTGTTCTTTATGGTGCCTTATTCATCCGTAAAGCCATTACAATATGGTTATTGAAGTCATGTATACCTTATCGTAATTTGTATTCCAACAACAGAATGGACTTTTGTATCAACTCAGTAAAGAATGAAGCTTAGTAAATGATTAGAAGCGTTTGATGCACTGATTAGTTTGTTCAGTTCGTTCTTAATTAACAAATAAATTTTGTATTCCTTCTTTCGAATTGTTACGGAATTCCATGGCTTCTTACAGTACAGTTTAATAGCCAATCAATTTAATGTTCAATGTGTAGCTGTATTGTGTTACTGCATATTCGACTAATTCGAAGCACACGAGGGCTATTAGCCTAAGATAGGAATGTTTTCATGGAGAACTCTGTAAGGGAAACTGGTTCCTACCTACATTACATATAAAAAAAGCCACGAAGATATCCATGCCGCCAATCTATTCGCCAAAATTCAAAGTCGCTTACACTACCACAGAGTTCAACGTCTCATCTGCTCGGTCAGTGATATATCTTAAAATGAATACTTGAAAACATTCGCTCATAAAATACTTTTACAATTTATTATGTTGCAAATGCCAGGATATTTGTTTGTATTCAAACTAACGAGTTAAAAGTTAAAACTTTATTATTTATGTAAGTATGAGCAAGGTAGAATTTTAACCACAAATCATGCTTAAATAATTGTGTGATAAGACGTTAGAATGTTTCCAGGAAACCGGGGGTATCGGTTACGCCCTCTCCGAGATTCAAACTGCGGATCTTCCAGCTGCTAGCTAAACGTACTACTAGTAACACCACAAGAGCACGTATGGCGGAATAGGATAATTCCTTATAGCTTTCTCACTTAAAGGGCGACTAGGAAAAAAGAAGGCCCAGTGGGTCATATCGAGCTGGTGACGAATTATAGTACAAACTATTTTACTTAAACAGTAAGTTTTTCAAAACCAGGAAGCCATATAAATCAGTTATGTCATTGCCGAGATTCGAACCACGATCTTCCGACTGCTAGTTGGACGTGCTACCAGTAACTAAACGGGGATTATTACCAAGGGAATGTGATAATTCCATATATTGTGAAAAAGAGGTATTAATATTTTTAGTCCAGTAGAACATCAGTAAGAATTAGTTATATTTCTAATTTTCTTTATTTTCTAAGTTACATAAATAGCTTCATATCTCAGGAGAAAGCACTTCATAAAAAATATTCATCAAAGTAATAATTAGAATAACAAACCTTCATTGAAAATATAACTTGCTAAGATTTCTTTTGTTTAAAGGAAGCAGAAGGGGCAAAATATATTCTCAGACAATGCAATGTGTAGTATGGAAGAAAATAAATATCTCTCTATTATGTTTCAGCAGACATATTGGTCGGGAAAGTAACTGAGGCAACGAGCAAAAGCAAAAAGTGCAACTAAAAACATGCGTAGTAGACAAATCTTAATAAAATATAGATTTTTAAATTGTCTTGAGTAGGCAGTATTCGCAAACGTGAGATATTCCTTATAAAATGTTTAAAGAATGTCAAAGCTGCTCTAAGCCTGCGTTTTATCACTTTTTCACTTCTTTTCCCTCTGATGTAAACGAGATTTTCTTTAAACAAAAAGCACATTATTTTTCAGCGCCACAAAATAAATTTGGCATATTTAATATTTCCTCTTTTTAAGCTTCCTTTGAGTTTCTTTTAAGCTTATATTGAGAAATAAACAACAGTCCACTAAATAACCAAACTTATGGTTGCAAAAGATTAACAAAAGTTTATTTATTAAGAGCAAAAAAAATAGAGCTTTGTTTCACTTTTATACTTTAAAAGGAATTTGTAATATTTTCTTTCTTTTGAGGTTTAAATCTGTTTTCTATAGACTTGCAAATTCCTTATGTCTAATGGAAATTAGCTCGATACGAAGGGAGGTGATGTAAAAGCATCATCAGCCTATGGGGAAAGGTATGTCTTCATTAGTTAATGGCCAAAATCGATCAGTCAGTCTGATAAGTCTCGAAGTTTAAAGCGACTGTCGATCCCGCCGGCACTCTTCATCAAAATGTGTCCTCCCATTCTTCTCACCCTAGCTCGTAACCGCCCTAATAACTTTGCCAAAGATAAGATAACGCGAGCTGCGAGTGGATCTTACTAGTTTCTGCCCCCTGATATCACTGTGTTGTATTCCACCACATTTCACCTCTGCAGGGAGATTTCCGTTCCGAAATTCGGCCGCTCCACAGGTCATAAACGATAAACTCACTGACGAAGTTTTGTATTTATAACATGGCATGCAAATGAAACTATTGCGAAGAGATATACCTCATATATTAATATGCCAGTTTAGATTTCGAAGTTACCAGATGCCCCTTGAACGAATTAATATTACTTTTAATATATAATTACAAACAGTTTTATTTTCGCAATACGTGTATAAGGTTACAGGTTTAACTACCTTAAATGTCAATTATAGACATGCACATCTAAAACAAAATGTCTAGAAGTAAGATAAAGAAGAGTTTATAAAAACAGCTTCAATGCTGTGAGTGAGTGTTTGGCTCCAGATATAAACTCTAGTCTTTTATATGGTTAGAGAAGAGCAACAATTCCAATTACTAAAGTATTCTGTATAATTTAATAAGATTATAAGGTATTTCTCCCGCCTTCGTAGTGTAGTGGTCAGCACGCTCGACGCGAATTCGAGAGGTACGCGGTTCGATTCCCGGCGAGGACATTGCTCGTTGCCATTGACAAAAATGGTATAACCTCCATGCACTAGCTCTCTAGCGTACCGCCCCTTCCACAGGGGACCTGATTACAGTAAACATAGGACATAGCACTAGCAACATATAGGACATAGCACACAATACTGTTACAACATACTTCAACACATAGGTACTGTCTGTACAGTGAAACCCGAACAAAAAAAGATGGTGGATGATGATTCTCCCCCACCAGAATTTGGTGAATGGGTCCCCTAAAACTCCCTATTCGCCCTTTAAAAGAGGGAGTACATAAGGTATTTCTCCCGCCTTCTTAGCATGCCTTCGTTGTGTAGTGGTCAGCACGCTCGACGCGAATTCGAGAGGTCCGTGGTTCGATTCCCGGTGAGGACATTGCTCATTTTTCACATCTCCTGCTTCCAAATAACCTAATGTCTCTACAAGCTGGTACAAAAAAAACGTATCTACTAGCAAAATTTGCAGAAATATTTGGTAGCGAATTTACTAATACAGATTACTTTTTAATGCTATTATGGAATTAAATTTAATATTCTTGACCAAACTGTATTCCATAATAGCATTAAAAAGAATAACTACAAAACAAAACTTGAGCATTTTCAAAATTAATGGTTCCATTTTGAATAAAAGAAGCTTGTTGAATACCTAATTAATTCTATAAAGATAATAGTTTAACATAGCTGCAGGATTTCTTTATGTGAATGTATGGAACATTTTATATTTTATTCATCAAAGAATGTTGTATATTTTACTGCTCCTAACTTTAGCTTTACAAGGATCATATGAAGTACAATATTTTATATTTTGAGAATTCTCCGAGTATGAAACTCTTTTCATAGAAATATCTATCTTGTTGTTACAATATTTGTAACTGTATGTTAGTGTCTAAAATCAATATTATGGGAATAGAGCTTGTAGCCGAATATTTTATAAAACTCCCTCGCCTTATAAATGCTTTCCGGACTTATATGATATGGAATATATATTGGGTCATTCGTAAAGTTCTGCGATTTTTCAAATCGAAGTGTTTTCTCTTCTAATTTTTTTTACTGCTCAAATGGAGTAACCTTAATCAAAGCAAATGTTTAAATATGGTCTTTTCTGCTCACGTTGTGTAATTCTAGCATGTATTGTAGCATAATTATTGTTCCAGAGCAATGCCCAGAACTTCATTTTCGTCATATTGCTAGAAAGACTGCTCGCAAAATGTGTGCTATAAATGAACAGAGTGCTGTTTCTGATATCACAGTTTAAATGTGGTTGAGAAGTTCGGCATGAAGGTTTCAATCTTAAAGTTGATTTCCGCTCTCGAAAACCTTCCTATGTAAATAAAAGACCTATGAAGAAGCTATCGCTATTAAAAAAAAACCTTTGTCTCTGATAACCCACCCTATACACTTCAGGAACTATGAAACAGACAAACTATTTCACAAAATGCAGTACGTGAGCTATTGAAGAAGATTTGGTATGTAAGCTGCTTCGATGTATGGGTATGTTAAGTGGCAAAAACCACTTATTGAGTACTATATTGTCACGGTACTACTTGCTGTGGGCCAAAAACAGCACTTACTTGTTAAAACGCGAAAGTGGTAAAACGCGAAACTAGTAACATTAAATCCTGAAAATGGAGTGAGTTAGTCGTCCCAAAAATAAAAATGAATAATCTATACAGACATTGCATTGTGAATTATTGAACAGCCCCTGTGGTTTGCAAGAGCGGAGTAGACAAAAGAATTTAAATAAAATTTCACTTCAATATGCTAATAAGGTTTAAATTTTATTATTATTAACTTATGGGTTACAGCAGACTAATTTATAAATACAATAAATTTACTCTCCCGAGAGGTAAACGAGAAATATTAAATATTTTTGGATATTCTAGTTTTCCAGACACAAATATTTTCATTACAATTATCATTAACAGGTTTTTACATAAGAAAACATTTCTATTAATTCAGAACATATATTTACCGGTACATCTATTTAATAATGATATTATTGCACCAAAATTACCCATGATATTGCACATATTTTCTCAGTAATACAATTGAACCGCGCTGCTGGGTGCACAAAAGGCAAGATAAAGTTTGCTATCTTTATTCTTCATAGATTATTCATACACTGCTAAATAAGAATTAATAATGACACAGTCAAGTTTTAAAGACTGCATACAGAATATATACATTATGATAAAAACACATTTTCTTCTTCTCAAATGCCTCATTAATTTACATCAATCCCCCCCCCTTTAATCATGGATTTGGAAAACGTTGGAAATTAGATTTAGCTCACTTCTTAATTTCAGAAATTTTGGTTTGGGCAATGGCTTAGTGAAAGTATCTGCAATTATGGAATTTGTATTGGAGTATGTTATCTCAATTATTTTATTCTCTTCCACTTCTCTTAAAAACCAAATATTCAACAATAATATGCTTTAACCTGGTATTCATTTTTCCCTGTTTTATAAGAGCTACTGTGGACTTATTGTCATCAAATATCTTAATGGGTAGTTTTTGAGGTAGTCCAAAATCTCCTTACAGATCTAATATCCGTTTCAGCTCCTGCGTAGCAGAAGCTGCAGAAATAAGCCTTTCAGTAGATGATAAGGAAATTCAATTTTTTTCTCTTTGTGGACCAAAATATTGAGCTTTTCCGTAAGAAAAATAAATTTCCATCGGCTGATCGTCTGTTGGTTAAATCAGATGCATATTCGCCATCCGTATAACAGGAAAATGTTGGTGAGTTATCAGTGTCATTTTTCAGGCAAATGTCCTTTGTAGAGTTCAGGTATTGAAACACTCTTATAGCTGCTTTCCAGTCCTTCTCATTAGGAGATTCATTTTTCCTGCTTAATAGATTCACTGCTAGGGGAATGTCCTGTCTGGTTACAGTGGCTATATATAATAAGGCTCCGATGGCTTGCTTGTGCTTAATATTGTCCAGTGGTGGACAGGCGTCCTCTTCCTTTAGATAAGAAGTATCCATTGGTGTGTGAATATCCGGACAAAATATCTTCTTCAATTTTTCTATTTTTGATTTTTGGCTCAATCGGAACTTGTTTTCATCTCTTTTGATGTTGATTCCTAAGTACATTCTGATTTCTCCTAAGTCTTTTGCTTCGAAGAATTCGTTGATTTTTTTTCGCTTTTGCATGCTATAAAGATATCGTCAATAATCATATCGTGTCAATATAGACAATAATCATTATCGTGTCATTTCCATTTTTCTTTAGAAACAAGCATTGGTCTGCCGTACTCTGCGAAAAGTTACTCTTCTTTAATATTTATTCGACTTTTTTATTCCATGCTGCAGCAGCTTGCTTTAATCCATAAAGAGCTTTTTTCAGTTTGCTAACCTTTTCTTCTTCTGGGTGAAATGTGCCTTCGGGCTCTTCCATGTATATTTCTTCTTCTAAATTTCTGTGTAGAAATGCTCTAGTGACGTCTACATGCCTCACTTGCTTTTACCATACATATGCTGTGACAGCAAGAAAAGTTCTGATATTTGTATGTAGAACTACTGGTGGAAAGTTATGATCGTAGTCAGTTCCAAATTTTTGACTATAACCTTTAACGACTAGTCGCGCCTTGTAACGAGACTGTTCCATCTTCGTTTTCTTTCAGATTGAAAATCCATCGACAGCCAATAGGTTTCTTTCCTACAGGAAGCTAAACTAATTCCCAAGTTTTATTTCGGGATAAGGAATTAATTTCCTCGTCAACTGCCAGTAACCACTTTTCCTGTTCTTCAAAATTCAAATTATCTAAGTCTTTAAAATTCTTTCATATAGTTTTTATAAAATTGTTTTAATCAAAAATCCAGAAAGCGCTAATTTTGCAGTTAAACACTAACGACATTTATTCAACTGTAACTAAAATAATATAAAGCGACATATACATTAATGTTGCATACAAGCACATACGAAAGCTTAATAAGAAAAAAGAATAAAAGGATCATGGGATATAAAAATTGGACGTGATTTGGCGTGGTTGACGCGCAAGCGCCTTTATATTTCTAGGGTTACCAGAAGTGAGTTGGAAAAATCATTTTCTTCTTCTCAAATACCTGATTAATTTACAAAAGTTCCATGGTGTACTTGTAACAATATCCGTATCCCTGAAGAAGATGAAAACCGGAAAAGGGAAGTTCTCTACACTTTTCTGTAGATATCATTGAGCAAAAGCGGTCATCTGTGTTAATCCATCAGACCGGGGCAGTAACTATGCGCGCTGCTTATGTTATGGATGCAGTCTTTTCGATTTCAATATCCTCAAGACGGTGGTTTGGGAAAGACCGAAATGAGTAGTTATTGCTCGTGTACAGCTCTTCGATTTCAACAGTCCTTGCCATTTGTCTAAGATTCATGGCACGTCTCTCGAAAGATCGATCACATAATCTTTGATGCAACCTTGCAAACATCTGGTGTAGCCCTCATAGGGCAGCGCTTCCGGTACAGGGGTACAATGTTTCGCCCGTTACAGTCAGAAACTTCTAATACTAGGTGTAATACTGCTAACTCCCGCATTTGTAGAACTTTCTATTTTACTACTTGTGCGAGGAGATTTGCGAATAAAAGTTTTCTTCGTCGACGTTTTACCGGTTCTTCAGCAACTCCCTTCATCGGGTTACAATGCATTTCCGATTCAGCATTACTATCTGATCTTCAATAACCTACATCCCCTAGACGTTTGTACTCTAGAATGAATTCTCCAGCATATTACTTATTCTGTTTGTTTTAGCAAATGTAATATATAGTTCAGTTACCAACTTATATGTGGCTATTTTTTGGTAAACTCATTACTTGCAAGCAAATAAACTGAGTATAATTTACTTTTATCCTGTCATAATCTTTTTGGACACTTCCAGTATTTATTTATCTTCAGAGTGCAGAGACTACGAACAACCTACGTAGTCTACACATAGTTTATTATTATACAAAGTTTATTAGTAGTACAGAGACTACGAATGTCCATAAATGTATTTTTACCAGATCACAATTTTGTGTCTCTTTCAGAACGTTTTCTTAATAATATTTTTCTGCATTTTAAAATTTATTAAGATACATTTTATAAACTAAAATAATCTTTCAAAAACCTATAAAACTTGCATTTTTCTTCTCAAATTTCATAACAGATACTTAAAAGATTTTAATTTTGCAGCTGACTTTCTCTCACTGATAATTTAAATCAAAATTTGCCTTTAAAATTATAAAAATAATATATTGTATAATTATTTCAAATAAAAAATTTGATCACTGATAAGTTTGCATTTAGAATACATTAGTATTTAAGAACTTTGAAAGAATGATTTACATGCTTGAGAAAAAGGTTTTCTGTTCTCACTTATACTTGTTTAATGCTTTGTATCATTCACAGAATTATTTTTTTTTCAAACAGATATCCTATGGAGCAGCATCACCTGCATTGAGTGATCGAAAAAATTTTCCTTTGTTCTTCAGAACAGTAGCACCTGATTCATCTCACAATGCTGCTATTCTGGCATTTATACGCTTTCATAAATGGTACACTGTAGCTGCTTTCCACGAGCAAGGAGATAAGCATGCACTGGTGAGTAAATTATGTATGATCTTATTAGTTTGAAATATGTACTCGTGCTCTGTATTGGAAAAATTATTATTTTTAAAATTTAGTTCTACTCATCACGTTATTATTCAAAATAATTTGAAAGTATTTCAAATATACTGGTTTTTAGCTGCAGCTAAAATTTATTAATTTCAGCTAGAATGATAAATTTGTAATTCATCAAGTTTTGAGATAAAACGAATGCTCGGAGAAGTATTACTGCTTCTTATGTATTTTAAAATTGTTAATATTATCAACTTCTAACATAAAAAATTAACGAAAACTATAACTGGCCACATTTATCTGACAAGTTACAAAATAAATGTCTATTCATTAGAAACAAATAGATCCTCATCACTTTATTATTTCTTTATCGAAATTGACTTCGAATGGGAATAGGAATACATACCTACTACTAAACCAGCATTTTGTTCTTCTTCTAAATTTCGATAAATTTTAAAAGTAAGGGAAGGAACTAAAAATATTTTAATAAAACGTTTACATTGGCATCGATTATTTTAATTTGTCAGAAAAAGATTCATAGTATATATTAAAATGCCTATAATATAAAAATGCAGAAACATGATGCATATATCATTTGAATATTCCTAAACTGTAATCGGCCCTCATTTCCGATGTTTAGTCTGAATTTTTTTCATTGCAGAAATTTCACTGTATACTTTTTCTTAGTGATATTTTTGGATATTCGTTATTATCTGCTCTGCATAAAACTTTGACGTCCCACATTTTGTGTTGCGAATACTTTTCAAAAATACTTTATTTAAACGACTTATTTTTAGAGAAAGATGGATTTAAATACATAAAATACTACAAAAGCATTTATGACAAATTTATTTCCCAAAAGCATTTATTTATTACCCTAGATATTTAAATAAAAAAACTATACATTTCTCAACGTAGTTATTGAAATGTTACTAATTTAAAGTTTGTTATGCTGTCTAACTGGGAAATATTTCTCTGATTTTTTGGCGATTTTATGAAACTCTTTTTTTTAAAACATAAACTAATGAGCATCCTTTGATTTGATTGTCACTTGAGTCTGAGAGAATCTTCGGTGAAATTTTTGAGGAATATAAAAAGTATAAGAGTATCCTCCTATGCCTGAAGTTTTAAGAGTCTGGTGTGTTTAACGAAGCACCTTTTTTCTTTCTTCCATATGAATCCCATATCAATAAATGAAAAATACGAAACCCGCATCTTAGAGGGCATGCTTCTTAGACGGCACGTTAAAAATGCTAAAAACATATCAATGAATATTTTTAGAAACTTATAAAGCTTGCTTTGGTGAATCTAGCAGTTCTTTACCTGCAGACAAGTACGCTCTAAAACCATTTACTGCTCTCTCCTAATATCTACGAGATGATTTTGAGGAAAGTAAGTTATGTGCTCTCATACTTCTTCTATTTGTTCCAGATCATTACCCGGCCACATTTAAAACTGATGAGCGTTCTTACCTACCTCTTTACATAATTGTACATGGTAGGAGCACGTTTTTGGCAAAACGAAGGGAGAAGTGTGAGGCATATCCCGCACATTTGTGTTCATATGGCTTTCATAAAAGGACGGTAAATGATATCATTGATGCCTTGCTTAGAGTACCCATCTGGCAATGATTATGTCTTCGATTAGAAATAAATTTTCAACAAAAGTCATTCGTGTTCTGCATTTAATAATTTTAAATACAGGTCTCCCATGGGCTGCAAAATGTATTTCCACTTCAATACTACAATTATGTTATTATTCTTTACTGTAGGAAAAGCAATAGTAATCACCCATAAATTTCAACATGTATTCATAATGACTGTCTCTGCTTTAATGCCTATTTAAGCTTACTCACTACGTTTAATCTAATGTATGCATCTAAATGCAGAATCTTAGATGCCCAGATTTCAGGTTTGCATATTAAGTTCGAACGATACTTGACAACGAATAAAGCATATTTGTTTGTATCAATATTTATCAAATTATAGCAAGCATTCTCTTGGAAAGTGATTACATATAACAGATACCCTCATGTGCCAGCTTTTTAGTTCTTCATGTACCAGACTGCGTATTTCGGAAATCAATAGCATTTGTTGTATGCCGACAGAGTAGCTTGTAAGGGTTCTGTGTAATATTCAATTTTCTCATTAATTCGCTAATCAAGGCTTTCTTCAGAATTGTTTTCTGTGTCTTTTCGAATGTTACGGCGTGATGATTAACGGATTTAGCTGATAATATATATCCGGTAAGAGTTGTCTGACACATAGCTCAAAGGATGGATATTGATTTCCTTCTAGGACGTAACTGATAAGAAATGTCTCCGTTAAGTATACAATTCAACACGGACACCTTGGATGCATTAACTTAATAATTAAGCAGCTTAATCTAACATTGAATGGGACTCGTTTATTGAATCTATGTGATATATTATAATGTTTCATTAATGTAGTAATTTTTTTCGAAAATTCTAGTAATTTTTGTTAAAGCGTCTGTAATACAGGGCAGCTCATTTCAAATTTATAATTATCCTAAATTCTTTAATAAACTTATTATAAGATTCTTGGAATAAAACATAGCCGCTAAATATTTTGCTTTCCATGTATAAGCGATATGTAATTCAAAAGGGAATTTTCTTTTTCTATCAAGCATATTAAAAATATAAATATATATTTGTTCTATAAATCCATTGTTAAATTAACATGAATTCTATTGTAAATTAGCTATTTCTAGTTATAGATAATGACTATTTCGACCTTTTCATTTCAGCCCATGACAAAGCTTGTCACCGATCTAGAACAAATAAATGTTACCGTAGCTTTAACCAAAGGAACAAACGACAGAGATTTCAAAGACCATTTACAAGAAATAAAGGTTAGTTTGAACAGGCAGTTTTTTACTGATGCATATGGAAAGTTTTGAGAAAACATTCATACGATTTAAAATTTAAAGCTGTATATTTACGCAACTTTCTCACAATTATTTACTTAAATTTATAATTTATCATTTTGATTAAGTAACAAAGCACAATTATTAATGATACTATGCTGTATATAAATGGGAAAATGTGAATCTATTCTTATACAAAGCATAAAAGGCTAACAAGTTCAAAGAGAGCCCTTTAATAATTTGGTAATATCTTCTTAAGTAAAAATTTTGTTTCAAGACTGTGGGCCTGAGTATACTACCTGATACAATGATTCTGAGCGGAACTCATTTAAATTTAGCATTCTGCTAATTTCTTTATTTCTTTATTTATTTTGTTGCAGACGTTTTGGTATTTTAAGTCAATCTATGAGACATTTTAATCTTAGTTTTACAAGAATGTCTTTTATTGACACTTCAAATTAATTGATAACTTAATGATCGGTCTCTTGCTAATGAGGTATAAATAGAGACGTTGAATGCAGACTGAAACACCTCAGAGATAGAAAAATTTATATGTAACCGATTATGGCAAAGACCATACCCACACACGAAGGCTATTTATCTTCAGAGACATTCCTTCATTCTGAAGGAAACTGTCTCACCTTTTACACAAGAAAAATTCCGTGCATCCTCCGCAATCTCTAGGAATCGAAATCGAGTCAAACTGCTGATTTGTATAATAAGCGAGAGGGAATCAAAATTCAACTAAGAGGCTCCTCGTGCAAAAAGAATCACCAAATTCTCAATTTTGAGTGATCGAAATATGTAAGGCCTGCATATTTAAAGAAAATGCTTCGAGCTTATTAAATTTATTCTTACAAGCATGAATTAGAAAAGAAGTTCTGTTACAATAACTTTTGAAATCCAGTTTTGCTTAATAGATTGAGTACATAATTGCATTTTTGTTTTAGTCTGCTTTTTTGTTCAAAGCTGTACTTGATTTTTCTCCTGATGGTCTCAAGTTATATTTTCTACAAACAAGACGATTCTTTTGATCTAGGCTTTGCATTCCTTTCTTCATACAGTAAGCACAGCTATCCAAATGATATACACTTACTTTGTGAAGAATGGGAATTTGACATAACGTATATATACTCTCGAGGATTAGCAGAACAATCATACTCCAGATTTTAAGTTTTAAACTTTTTTTTTCAATAAGGAGAAATAAAACTGCAGGAAACTGATTTTTACAAATGTTTCATGGTCAGTTTAAAGAATACTTTTGCCCTATGCATATTGAAAGTGCAAAGTGTAAGTATGTATATACATGCAAAGACTTTAAGAAAAGAGTAGAAATGCACTCTCCTGCAGGCGAAGAGACCCTTGACCTTGATTGCTACTCTACTTTAAATATCGAAGTACTCACCTTTGTTTCCCGTGAATGAGACATACAATGACTCAAAGATTATTGGAACATAAGAAATTTCGAAGCCTTCAAGGATAAAAATTCAACTATTGTTCTAAAACTAAGGGTTTTAATTTTTTTGTGTGTGTCTAAATACTATGTTAATTCTATTCTGATGATTAAAATTAAGTAATTATTATGTACAAATAAGTTGTTTTAATATTTTCTCTTGAAATATTAAATCAATTGACATAATTATAATTCGCTAAGTCCTGCATTAAAATGCCTCCAGACTTTTGAAATTCGGTTATATATGTCAATGAATATAAATTCAATATCTTTGGGAATGGTGGAAAGCAAATTAAGCGCCGAAAACCTAATAATTAATTTCAGGTGAAGATGTTTTGGCTAGTTTAGGTTATTTGAATATGGCAAAGAACACAAAATCTATTTGCCTAAGGACAGGAATGCCTTCGGTATGAGTTTCTAAGGAAAAGTGGCTCATATTACAGCTTCAAATGAATAATTTTTCTCCTTCAGTTACGAGGTATTTTTCCCGCCTTCATAGCATGCCTTCGTGTGGTAGTCGGCACGCTCAACGCGTAGCCGAGAAGTCCGTGGTTCGATTTCCAGCGAGGGCATTGCTCATTTTTCATCTCTCTTACTTCGAAATAACCTAATGTCTCTACAGTGGCGCCGGAACTAAAAGGCTGGTGGATGATGATTCTCCACACCCAAGATTTGGCGACTGGGTCCCCTAAAGCCGCAGTCGCCCTTTAAAAGGAGGAGTGTAGAAGGTATTTCTCCCGCCTTCTTAGCGGGCCTTCGTTGTGTAGTGGTCTGCACGCTGGGCGCTTATTCCAGAGGTCCGTGTTTCGATTCCCGCCGAAGGCGTTGCTCACTTTTCACCTTGCCTGCTTCCAAAAAAATACCTAATGTCTCTACACAGTAAAATGTGGGGAATAAGTCAGATAGTCTAGAGCTGTCAGAGTGCTTATGGTTTTGGAAATCTATATTTTATAAATAAAGAAAACGGATAAATTTATGTATTTAAATACTTAAAAACAAAACTTGACCCAGAATACTCCAATATGGGCATTCTTCGCGTGACAAATATGCGAAGAACAATTATCCCAAATATAATGTTCATATTCTCAAAATGTGCGTTTTGTATACTGTCCACATGCAATCAAATCGCTTATGCAAAATCTCTTCCCCAATCCCGTTGAACATATTTGGGATCATTTGCGAGGCAAATTTAATAAATTTAGAATTTCAACTAAAAATGAACTCAAAGAAAGCTTTACAACGAAAGGGTAGAAAATGGAAGCCAATCTCCTGAAATCCATTTCTTAGATCACTCATCAAGTCATAAAAAGGAAACTAAGCCCATCAAATTAATAAAATACTTTGTTTTTGTTTTTAACCCACCAGAGATCACGCACGTAAATTTCCGCATTAAATCACGGCTTTCCTGTTCGTTACATTCAAAATTTTTCAGCCTGCTCCTGATGAATTCGATTTCGAGATGTATTCGAGATGTATTCTTGACGAAAAGTATTTAAGACATAAAGTGAGAGTTATAATCAGAAAACTAACGCTTATATATAACAAATTGGGAAACTTTGAAATTTCAGAACAATACCCCTAGCGCTTGGCGGGAAAAAAGTACATTTGTGTGCCTAATATTCTTTTTTTACCCTTGTTTTCTAATTTTTAAGCATGAAGCGTATAATTTAATGTTTATTCAACATTATTTTAATTATTTCTCAGTTTTATTTAAATTTATCGCGTTGCTTGAAACAAAGGCATTTTATTTAAATTAAATATTTATTCTTTCAAAAAAGTTTGAAAACGTATTGTGCCTCAATACGTTTTTATCTCACTGTGTATTTTCAGCTGCGGAAGTCAAATATCAAAATTCATTTAACATGAGACCAGAGTTATGAATGCTGTATTATATTATTGCAGATAAAATCTTTTAAAACTGCTCTTCTGTAGATATGAAATTTAGATTTCTGCAATCTTTAATGTTCTATTTAGTTAAAATATTATGCATAAATAAGCAGATAATTAGGCTTTTAAAAAGCAACATTAGTTTTACTAATGTTTGCTTATTTTAAATTTTAATGTACGTAGGAATGATAAAATGACTGAACACAATATCACTCCTAAGTGAATTATCATAACAATATTTCATTTTCTTTTTATTATTTCATGTTATTTTTCTTCTTGGCATTACCTGGAATAGAAAATACTTTCTGATTACAACGCTGAATTCATAAGTAATTAAGTCTAAAATTTACCTTGATTTATGGGAAATTAACTGCTGTACTGTTGTTTTGCAGCGACTTTTCTTTACCTGTTTCTGTCTCTACAAATCGCCGGCACAGAAGGTACCACTTCACAATTTATTTTTAGGCTTTTGAAGTATTGTAGTCCATGTATAAGAACTTTATGTGCATATAAGGAAATATTTATTTACTTTATGAGCGTTTATATACTGTACGTGCATCTTCGTCTATCACCCAGCACTTTGAAATATTGCTGCATGAATTTTAAGAATATTTTAGCTATTTATATATTAACTAACATTTGGGATTTAAAATGTCAACAACATATTGTTTCTCTGAATAATTTTTACTTCACATATTCAGCCTGTATTCGGATTTTTTTCTGCTTTACATTTTTAGCAATGTGCCATTGTAGCATATTTCAGATAGCATCGAGCCGAATGCAAAGAATTTTAATGTCTTATATTCGATTATAATATTATTTTTGTAACTCAAAAAGATTTAACGGGTAAATTTTGCCCAGGTTTATGCTAAAACCCTAGAGTTTATGGGCGGCGAACAATTCACTTCTTATGTATTTAACACATGAGCTTTTTCTCCTTACAATTATTGATAAGATTTTTCTAACTTCGAGCTTTAATACTGAGAACAGATCAATTTTGTAAAAGCGTGGGTGTTATCCTCTTGTAATATTATTTGATATAAAAAAAGTCTAGAATCTCTCATAGAAATACTATCTAATTCCTGACCATAATCATCAGGAAACTTTAAGAGATGATCAAGTATGTGAACAAAACAATATGTGAAAATTATGTCATTTTGTAGTCGCCTGCAACCCCAGAACAAATCGTGTAAAGTGGCCCGCTCGGCAGCAGTATTTTCAGCCATACATTGGTAAACGCACTTTCTCTGTAAGCTCTGTAATCCTTTTGTCAACGAGTCTACTATACACTTTCTGGATCAAATTGGGTTTACTTGAATAATGGGAAAGCACACAAGGTCTATGTATCTAAGTACATCTTCTGCAATTTGGTATTCATAATGATTGTAAATTCTTGCCAACTCGTGTTACTTTTTCCCAAGAAGCTGTACAATTTGCCACACTTTGTTTGGCATTGTTTTGTATTTTTGGGGTATAGATGCTAAGGATTTCTGTTCCTATGTACAGGCTATCACAGCATTCGAGCAGTAGTCATTAAAGTACGGCAAGCATTCCAGCTTCTAAGAATGCGCCTCATCACACCGAACATCGTAACTCATAAATACATCATGTGTGTAGTCCATGGCTATAAATACTTAGGGTAGTATGCGCATCACATTATACTAATTGTTCTGAGGACTGCTGACGTAATTAAAACATGGCACATTTTACACCTCTGGGTTTTCTTTACATGTTTAACAATTCCTGAAAGTTTCCTGACGGCTGTTATCAGGAATTACGATAACTTTATCTCTTAGATTATTCTTATGAACTAATTACTCATAACATAAAAATGTACCCAAAATGATTTGGATTCGTTATGTTTAATGAATCGGATATAGTTTAGATAATATGTGTAAAGTACTCCCTATTAGTTCATAACTTTCAGAAATATTTATTTATTTACAAAAGTCTGGCTTTTGGCACATTAGCAGCCTTGTTTCCTATTATTTTCGGATAACAGGACTAAATCTACTAATTGTAGAGCTCGTGCCTAAATGTTATTTATCTATGAGATGTCCACAACCACAAAAAGAGCACATGGAGAATGCGTGAGTCAAATGTTAAAGAGAAGATCATTAAGGCAATTATGTCCATATCATTAAGGCAAAAGACAGAATGAGGTCGTAGATGTAGCAAGAAGAGAATCTGAAATTTTATATCCCTTGTGCAGAAAATATCGTTGAGCCTTTCCCATAGCTTTTACTCACACGTTTGTGTTATGAATCATAAAATTTCGCAAGCTTTTCTTTTTTAGTCCAAAGGGGCTTTGTCCCTGAAGGACTATTGTTTTCATTTTGCGTTGAATCACTAGAAATGTCCGTTTCACTTTTCAAACTGTTGCCACCAAACGTTAGAATCCTGCATTATATTTGAAGAAATTAAATAATGAAAAATCTTCATAAATGTATGTATATTTCTCGCATTGTGATAAAACAACGGTACATAAAGTTATCGAATTTTGAATGACGTAATCCTCCTACGAATATGGGCATGTGGAAGACCAAATTTGAAATTTGGAATTTGGGTTTATTATAAATTTCATATTTTGTAAAACGTTAGCGAATTTTTGAGTAACAAACTCAACGATTTAAAAGCGAGCAATGGCAACACTTTACGGGGGAAAAACTCTTTTTGTTCTCTAGCGCGCGGAACTGTGTATCGGAAATTCTAAAGATATGCTCATTTTAAAATTATTTTGCGACATTGCTATTGAACTGAATTTTATGGTTTAAGTGCAAAGAACATGATATTTAATAAATAAAGGTAGCACACAAAACGTAAAAAAACGCCTTTTTGGACGACATTTAAAATCTGAAAACTTTCAGATTTTTTTTTAAACAAGAAATAAGCTAACTCATTCCCGTATACTCTAAAATCAGCCGACATCCACTGCAGTGCTCGGTAAGAGTATTCAGAAGGAGTGTTGCTCATAAGTACGTTTCCAGAAGAAAATTCTGAAAAATGTACCCGTGAAATATCTCGTTGGGCCAGCTTTTACTGCAGGCCGACTGTGAGTCAAGTAGGTACGGTAGTGGGTGGAAGCAATATTTGTAACATCCCCGTCAAAATTCTGGTATTCTGTTCTCTTTTCCCTGCCCCTGATGACATAAACCTCAAGAAAAGACCTACAGTCCGAGAAGATGACAACTTTAGAGCATGAAGTCCTACAACAGCAACGCAATCATAGTGTCATTTGAATTTATCCCAATTCACCATCAAAACTAGTGGGTTTTTATTTCCATTTATAAGTTATTATATTTATTTTTTGCAAATTGATTTGTAACTGTTAAAAGGTTTCCTGTGTACACTAGCTTTCGCTTGAGTATATATGGGAAACCACAGACATCAGGAAAGCAGCTTTCGGTGATTTTCAGTGCAAATGAATGAGCTGAAAAGCCGCAAAATTCTTACTTGTTAACATTTATGAGATTTATTATTTACTTGTTAAGTCAATATTTATTTGGATGTCGCTTGCATCTAGGCGACACCATGGTCCGATTAAAATGTGATACTCTCCAGTAGCTTTAAGATCTTCCACAATAAGGTAGCTGTCTTGTTTGAATCCTATCAGTCGTTAAGTTTCTGGGATTTTTCAAGTTATACTTTCTTCAATAGTCGCTATGAGGGAATCTCCCAAGCTTCTTTAGCAAAATCATAGCCTCTTTTTCGAATACCGTGTTGAAATGAGCATAGGTTAGTCAACAACTGCATGACAAAAATAAGAAGAGTCTCAATTGTTCCAGTAATCGAGTGAAGAGCTTGGTTTCGTTCAGTGTTAAAGCTATTGATAGTTTTCCCTAAAGTCTTTAAGAATTTCATTACACTAATTTAGGAGGGACTTAGCATACATCTTATAAATAACAATAAAAGTATGGCTATTACTGCCCATTTACAAAATTGGCGATCTCTGTGCCATCTTCTTCCTAATAACAACCTCATCCTCTTTCCATTATAAACGAAAGTTCAGATCACAAACCAAGTAAGTGGATTTTTTACTGGAAGAGATGTTGCAATCCAGGTATGTTAGACAAGAGATAAAAACCTCCTCTATTTGAAATAAAAAGCTGACAGCATGTCATGTCTAGATTTAAAATCATATTATTTGACCAACAAAAGTTACACAAAGCTTTTAAAGTGTTATTTTACTTAATATTCAAATTCTGTTCACGGTTTTTCAGTGCATTGCACCAGGTCACCAACTAGCTAGCAGAAAAATCTCTTTTAATAGAAGTCACTGACAAGCAGATCTGAAAGCTCGTTAATATAATTATTGAGCAACACTAGGCTAATAGCTAAACCTGAAGTAGAAAAATCTCAGTTTTTTTTTTAAGACTTGATTTTCATTTTCCATATAAGATCATATAAAATCTTTGAGTAATAACGTTGTTGATCCACCCGAAGTTGTTCTCAATTATGACAATAGCCTTCGATCTGCGGATATAAGATTTAAGTACCAGACTCTGTCGCAAGATAACGTAAGGTGTACAAATGCATCCAAGGAAGAGTATTGCTTTTCCAGAATGTCCTTGATGTATTGACTAAGGAAAACAGTCTGCTAGGCTTTTTAAGTGCTTTCAAAAGTCAGCTTGAGAAGACGACAGAAGTTTGTTACGTTTCAAATACTTAGTCTGGACTTCACCACATGTTTTGTAGTTTTCTCTGCGACATTGGTCAGTAATATAGGTCTGGAAATATTAAAGAACATGCATTTGCTCTTTTTTTTAAATTGTAACAATTCTAGCTTTAGTGCAAATTGAGGAACTCTCTTTCTCACGAACTTCGATTGTAAAGATCAAGCAGAGCTCATCGAGAAAAATATAACCCAATATGTTATTAATTCGGAGGGTGTATTATCAAGGCCTGAGCCATTTGTCTTTTTAAATGTCATTATAGCTTCTTTCAGCTCTGCCATTTCAAATTTAGAATTGATGACTGGATGCCCGAGGTCATTCTTAGCAATATAAGATTTTAATTTTCCTCAAAGTTTATTTGTCCCTTCCTGAAATGTTAAAAATTAGCAACTATTCTGTAAAATTCTCTGCAATACCCCTACCATCTGAAATCTCCTTATTAGAGAAATAGATAGGTTTATTGGTGGCTTCGTTGCATTATATTATTCCTATTAACGAAATCAACTACCTTTCTTCCCCTCATACCCATAGTTAATCTTAGAAATAAAATCATCGAAACATCCGCGCTTTTCTACACCAGTTTTTTTTTTTTTTTTTTTTTTTTTTTTTTTTTCTGAGTTAAGCACTTTAACTTCCCCAATCAAGAACGTGCTCTGCACCCTTTGCTGCTTCTGCCAATTTGCAAACAGCAGTATTCTTTCTCGTTAGGATATCTGAATCGTAAGTTCAAAGGCTTTTATATCTTTTAATGTTTCCTCTGCGGATTGATGTCTTTTGTGGCTTGAGTAATATAAGAACAAATTTAACAAAGGCAATATCTAGATGGTTTGAATGTCTGTAGTTAGAACTCATTTTCAAATTCATTTCATTTCTTTTTGTTTTCTTTATAGCATTTCATGTTCTTTAGCTAAACAAGTGTCAGTTACTATAATGTAATGGCCTGAGGCAAGATAGGGATAACCAGGGATATTTGTCATGGATATAAAACTGAAAGTATTTTCGGACACAATAACAAGATTTGAATTGGTAAAAGAATCATTATAGGACAAATAATTAGGTTGTAAGGGAGCTCAAAATGAGGTCTAAATTGCTCGCATTTAGTAGATATTTAAACCCTGTGCATGCGGGCTTGATCTTATTATAGATTCATTTAATGTGATGAGCACTGAAGTTCCCAATAAGAAAAAACTTCTTGGGAAAGGTGACAAATCGAAATTCATAGGTCGATTTCCTGGAAAGCTAAACGTACGCGTAAATAGTAAATCTATGGCTTAATTTATTTACAGTTACTTTCATCATCTCTGCACTAGAACTATTTTCACTAATAACATAATCACTAGTAACAGAAAAGTTATTAGTTAGATTCTCTTTCACACCAACAAGGCTTCTAGTAGCAACTTCATTGATTTGGACCGTAGGTATAACTAATGACAAGGGAAAGAAAATCTGTCAATGTAGTCCTGGGTTACTTTTGCTACTAAGGATCATTATATCACACAACAGAGCAGTATTCAAAATTTGCAATTTGGTAGGCTGACAAAGGCCATAGACATTCCATTGCAAGATTAAAAAAAAAAAAAAAAAAACGCACGTGTTTTGCGTACGCTAACATCGCCTGTGACGTTTAGTTCCTGACGTTTGCATATGCATGACCTTTATACTGAATTTTGTGTTCATTGTACTGATCGCAAGAACCCCTTTTCTGAAATTTCATGGCTATCTGATTAAAATTTACATTATTGATTAAGTTTTTGAATACCAGTGTATAATGAATCATCGCATATTTTGCGCGTTTATAAACTTCCACAAGAAATCGCTATATCGAATGCTATTAACTGGGGTGGCCTTAAATTGGATCTTGATAATCTTCACGTATGTAGAAAGCTAGATGATTCTCAAACCACAAACGAAAATTACTGGAAAAATATCTTAAACCCTATCTTTACCGTTCGGCTACTGGTGGGTACGAAAGTCGCTGAACTTTGTAGTTTCTATCTGGGTTCGATTCCAAGCGAATGGGTTTGCTGCATGAACATTTTTGTTATTTTCTCTATAGGTAACATATATACGAGACAGTTTCCCTTAAAAAGGTCCCTTACGAAGGCATCCTTTCCGTTAGTAGATAGCCTTCACGTGCTTTGCCATAGTTAAATAAACTCAACCGTGCCTTTCTTATTTTCCTACAAAATATTCTTGTGTTCCTGCCCCAACTATTGTTATACAAATGTATGTATAACGTTAAAAAAAACTAATTTTTTCTCTCTTTCAGCATCAAGATTGCCGGATTATTATCTGTAGCTTTTCATCTGCTCTTTTTCGAAAAGTGTTTTGCCAGGTAATGCACCTTTTTTTCCTTTCCTAATCTCAGAACATAGTTAATCAATACTTAAATATTTGAAGTTTGCTCTCAAAGACAAATTACAAAACTGCTTCTTAGTGATACAACAATTAGAAATCATTATACAAGGAACAACAGACTGGACGTTTCCCAAGTGGAATAACAATTCCTGCACTGTAAGGGAAGTTTTAAATAAACTAATACAGCGCATTAAAACATAATGTAAAAACGTTTCATCAAACTTATTCAACCATGAAAAAGTCCCGCGAATATTTTTCGACTGAGGCTGCCGTAAATCAAAGGAGTAAATTAACTTTAAATTTGCGTGATTCGATTTTACGATCAATATCAGGGTGTGGAATTATTTCTTGAATTTTTTTATTGTTGATTTTTTCGATCCCATAAAAATTTATTTTCAAATCGACATTTAAACTTTCAGTGGGTATTTTATTAGAATTCTGTATAGAAAAAAGAAGAAAAAAAGTCAAGTAATGTCTTCATTATCTTTATTGCTCTCAGCTGCAATTTTTCTTTTATTATCTGGACTTACGAAAATTTTTAATTTGGCACATTTTCCTTTAGGACTTTAGGACCAAGTACTGCTCAAGCTGACCAAGAGAAAAGTTTCAAGTGCAGTTTGCTTACTGTTCAAATCGAGCTTGTTAATTGGACATACTCTAAACTCTCTTTTTTCATCTATTATTTATACATACTAATAAAAATTCTAACAAATTTAGGATATAGATTATTACGATATTTTTTAAATAGAAGAGATACGAGAAACATGGCAAAGTAAAACATAAAATTAGCAAAGCAACAACCTTGTGTTTCGCGTATATTTTAGTCAAGACTTTCGATTTCGAGGGAAAACAGGTATAGGTTCCTTTCCATCAGGAGCAAAGACATCTACTTAAAAATATTATGAGTAATTAAGCGGCGAACTGAATCCTCTGCGTTTTAAAAATTTTAGAGAATTTTAAAATTTTTTCATTAGAGACGATGGATTTGTATTAAGGAATTGAAAGTTTAGATATCTTTAAAAGGTTGAAGTTATATTTTAATGCTGAAATCTGATTCTCCGAAAGATTATCGTTAGAGATATTAACAATGGAATCCGTATTTTCATTAGGAAGATTATCAAGATGGGTGGCACTAGTCGACAGAGGTATGAGCTTTTGATATTTAGAAACAAGGACTTTTTTATGGCATTGACAAGCAGGATTGTTTCTAGACCAAGATTTGTGGTCAAATGAGGAAATCTTTTACGGATGTTTCATATAATGTTACGGAAGAAGAGACACTTTGAATTTATGCATAGTTTTCGAAACAGAACATTTCAGACTACAATTGAGTTGTATAAATTTGGGAATGATGTCCTTATGTTTACATTTAAGCAAAAAATAGAGAGGGTTGAAGATTTTCATACGCTTAAGGCGTAACATACAGAATCAGTTCCCGTCCGCTGACATATTCTGAAAGTGGGACAAGCATGAAAATGTGGTGAACACAAAAATAAGATTTTAGAATCTTGATTAAAATCTACCCCATACACAAGGTTGTCACTTTGCTGATTTTTTATTTAAAAGTATCTCAGATTTTATTTGCAGATCCCCCTTATAAGTATTATTTCTATAAATAAGACACAGAATATGATGGCCCATTTCAATAAGGGAAGGTATTTTTTCCTGGAAGAATTTCGAAGGAAAATTTACTCGTATTTACGTTTTACGTGGAGATGTTTCGAATTCCACTCAATAAATTAGATTAGAGAAAGAATTAATTTTTTAAATCACGGAAGTGACGCCACAAGTGACATGACTGGAAATGGCCACCAATCGTGATGAATGGTGTTGAGTTGCTCGGAAGTAGAAGGGAGGTAGAAGTGTTTGAAAAGTGGAAGTGCGTAGATGTTTTTTGCGAATTCCTTTTCTGGCAACAATTTTTGTAATTTTTTAGTTTTTTATTTCTTTGTAACAACGACGACAACCCACCATATTCAGCTTTGTACCTTGGGAACGATGATATCCTTTTCACAGCATAAAATTTTTCTTTTATTATTTTAATTAACCATCTAATTATACTGAATGTGGGATTACATTTTTAATAACAAGGGTTGAAACATGATTATAACGAATTTTTTGTAATTATAAGTGTTTTAACCAGGACTCGCACTTTAGATTTAATATTTCACTGGCCGACAATGTAACCATAGTGTTTGTTCATCGCCTTCTGTGATTACATGGTGACACTCTCAGGAGTGGATGTTTAAATAAGTAAGTGCACTGTTAAGGCCACTCTAAACACCTACAATTTCATGTTGGTATTATACGTAGATTGCTATTTCCAAGTCTTTCCTCAAAATTTATTTTTCACATTTTTTGCTGCTTCATTCGGTTTTCATTTGTAAAATTTAATTTTCATAAACGAAAACAGAAGAGAAACACGCTAAGTGAAACATAAAATTAATTAGTTTGGCGTAGATTTATATTTATGTCAAGGTTTCAATCCATTTCGAGGACAAGCAGGTACAGGTCCCTCTTTGTAAGGAGCAAAGAAATCTGCAAGACTGCAAGTCTTTTTAAATCGTCCTTTTAAACTGATAGAGGAAAACGGAGACCAGTATGTAGATTGAGTGCAGAATTATCAGGCATCTGGGTTCTGCAGAACATGTCCTGCTTTCATAAAATTATTCTTCAGTCATCCAAGAATTTAAAACATGTGAAGACATGCAGGGATTTTTTGCAAACCATTATCAGTTTTAAGCATAATCTATTATTTGATTTTATTAAACATTTATTAGTTTTTATTTAGTTAGTTAGTTTTTTTATTATAATTTTAATTTGTTTAGATTTTTTTTATTATAATTTTATAAAAACCACACTAGTTCATTTACTAACAAAAAAAAAAACTTCAGAAAGATCCTGGGAAGCAAATCTCCATTTCGCTCGTTACTTTCTTTTCAAGCAATCGTATCACAGAAAGTAAGTGAATGTGTAAGCTTAGTGAGATGTTGTAGAATGTTCCTGAGACCTTCCTTATGAAAGGAAAAAAATTGAAGCAAATCGTTGAGTCTATGATTATTCTACATCCATTTCAAATAAAATAAACGGGGATTTAAATCGTCAGACTACTTAAGATAAACACAAATAAGGAAGTAAAACATACTCGAAGGCCTGGATGCTGGATGCTAAATGCCAGGTGTTACTTTTCTGTGTTAGGGCTGCTTTTTGTTTGTTTTATAAAATATTCAAACTGCACAAAAATTTAGTTGTTCTAAAAGAGTAAATAATTGCTTTTCAGACTAATTGCTTAGCCAGACAGTTAACATTGCACACCTTTTTTGTTTGCTTTACAAAATATTCAAACTGCACACAAATCTAGTTGCTTTAAAGAGTAAATAATTGCTTTCCAGACTAATTGCTTATCCAGACATTTAACTTTGCACAACTGCTTTATTGTTTCTTTGAGAATGGCAAAGCAAGTTAGGGCTGTATAGTTAAGAAGGATGCTTATATAGAGTACTTTATATGGGAAACTGGCTCTGTTCACCGGGATTCGAACTCCGTTCATAGTTGAGATATTTTATAAAATAATTCAGTAAAATAATGTGTTTTCGTACATATAAGGACAGTAATAATTGAAAGACTGCTGAACACAGGATAGTTCGAGGAAGATTCGAATCCCGAAGGGCTTGCTTGCTGCTCTCTAAATCGATATTTATGTTTGATAAATATTTTAATCCGCTGTAAACTTCAAGAAAGTACCAAATCTCCTTTAAAGAAAGTAATTTTAAATATTATAATCATAAAGAAGGCATCTTATCGATTAAATTCGGGCATCTAATCTATACTACAGTTGCTCTCAAAGTAAAAGCAAGCTAGAGTTTTCCTGACCATCCCATCAAAGTTCTTAGTTACTTAATACATTTTTAAATCTACCGCAGCAGTTCTACCCGAAGTCAAAAATAAACTATCGAGTTATTGTGAATTGTGGCTCGTTCAGAAAATGCTTTACAACACCGTTGCTTTAACTTCAATCGATATTTTAGGCTAATCGATATTTTAGTGCTCTGATTTGACTTGGACATGTTTTAATACTAGCGCTTTAAGTAGTTGCTAGGTAATTCTGTACTAGTGTTCATATCAGTTCTCATATAATTTTGAAGATTAGGCACATTTATCTGGATAATGAACTAAAAACTGACTACCAGCAATGTTTAATTGCCGAAGACTCGTCAAACAAAAAAATATCCAATTTCTTTCTGCGAAAGTGAACAAAAATTCTTCGGTGTATTTTCAAAAATATACTTCTTTCGTGTCATACAAAACTTTTTAGTTAGTTACAGTTTCTTCCAAAAATTTCTGATTTATCAGCGAAACATCCTAAGAAGAAAATCTATATTATTAAAAAACAAATATTAACTCCTTTAAAGTCAAGTAAATTTAATTGCATTTTTATAATCTTTAATTGATATATTCCTTTATTTATGTAGGTTAATTACGAGCATTTATACTTTTACTCATGTATGTAGTAGATTTTTTTTTTTTTTTTTTTTTTTTTGTGAAAGGCATTCGATTTGAATTAATTTGTTCAATACATATAGCTATTAAGAGTTTTTGTTTACTTATGTGAATAAATGACTATGTATGTATCATCAGGTAATTAATGGTATTACTGTTTTCATTATATGTAACATACTTATTACAAAGGGCAAATCTTAACTGTTTTTTTCTTCCCATTGTTACGTGTTTGCATTATGATGTAGTCTTCAAATTCCCTTCCAATTCATAAAACATTTGATTGCGAAGTAGTATGCTATAAACTAACGATTACTTTATGGCTAGTATTCCCTTATCATTGATTAGAAATACACAGATTTTAGATAACCCTTACATCTCATGAATAAAATGGCTTTGCAGGTTCATAAGCTTGGGATGCATGGTGCGGAATACGCATGGATTATACTAGGTGATTCTACGGAATCCTGGTTCGAAGACACATCTGATACAGACTGCAGCGAAACCCAGTTATCCATGGCCATTCAAGGAGTTATTTCAGTTGGTAGCCATTACGAAGCTGTCGGTAATGGAACCGCTACTTCCGAAATGGTAAGCAAATCAGTTGCATGAAATTTCATCCCTAAAACAATTGATTATCTGGCAACAACTTAGAATAGTCTGTTATTTTAATTCAAAGTAAATAAAAGTAAATCTATGCTTTTTAAGAAATCAATAGCAATATTTAAAGAATCAGACTATACTTTAGTGCTAATTAGCTGGAATAATGTTCTTAAATTAGAAAAGCTACATAGTAGCTCCTTGACTATTCCTGCTAACTAAATAAATGTTTTTATATTATAGTGTTAACAGAATTGAGTGAAATTTCAACAAATTTTATTTGTAATTGAACCTGAATTGAAGTATTAAATTACTTGATAAATACAAATTGAGAAAAGAGCATCTTAGTTTATAGTTTCCGATTCCTTTCTTAAAGTATATTTACCTCGTTTCTTATCATTTAATTTTTACTGTGCAATTTCTGATCAGAATAGATACTTTTCGGAACTTCTATTTACTTACTTTCTAAAAACTGTGATGTAACATAAACCTAGTTAATTGATTGTTACCTGTGTTATACTTATATACATGGTGTTTTCAGACGACGAGAACACTTTACATAATTCGTTATAAAAAGAGATGACTAAACCTGAGTTGTGTCTATGCCACCTGAAAATATAACAGCATTCTAGATAGTATTTTACAGCATTCTAGATAGTATGAAAACTACAAGTGACACACATTTGCTGAAACGATGATCGAAATCACTTGTTTAAACCCATCCATTTATTTTCTTCTGGGATTACACAAAAGATTACATTATATTCTGTCTTTAAGTAGTCTACATCCACAAACTAGAAAACCGATCTACGTAATAAAATTTATTTCCAGTGTCACAAAAAAGTTTTGACCAAAGTATGGTGCAAATTGGATAACTGCTCAATCACGGGTTACTGAAGTATTTCAGATGTGTCGTGACGTATATTTCAGGCAGTACAGATATAACCCATTATCTCAGTTTTTGTGATATCTGTCTTTGCTATAAATTATTAAACCTTTTTCTTTATCAGTATTGGCTGTGCTATATGTTGCATTATCTTGATTAATAAGTTAATTTAGGTTAATTCTGAAATCCACCTCAGGATTATTTAAAATATTTTTCTCTTATGCAGACTGTTATTTCTAATTTGTAACTAAAACAGACTGTTATTAATGCGAAGAAATTAAAATGGTACTTTTAAATACGTTCAGTCAGCATGATTCGAAAGAAGTATGAAGCATATTTCCCACCGTGGAATTATTTATCTAATCTTATGAAAGATTTACTATGAAAAGCATTAATATAAGGATACATAAAAGAAAGAACCGTCTTTTTAAAATACAGAGTCTAAATTATGCTAACTTAAGATATTTTATTCAAACACTGCATAACACGTAATCATTTTCCAAAAACGAATTTATAAAGCATTCAGGAAGGGAGTAAAAATTAATGTAAATTACCACGATTTAATCCATGCATATGATAGTTGAATATAAATATTTTATTTCGAAATGTATCATATTTCGAGCCTTTCCCACAACTTTAACTCTGCTAGTGTAAAAATGATATTTACTTAAATTCATACCTTAATTTTGTCGCATTACTAGCATGGAATTCGATTTCCTTTTTACTTTTCTCGGTGGCATTAAATATACAGCAATATAATAAGCTCGTACATGCGTATATGAAATAATTATCTGAGCACGCACAAGTAATGAGATCTGAGGTTTTGTTAAATATTGGTCGCACTCCAGAAGGTATATAGTTCTATTCCGCGTTCAAAGAAACCATTAATTCCGTCATGTTTAAACGATACTTCCTTTTCTTTTTTAAAAGAAACCAGCAGAGATTCAATTCGCCATATTTTATGAAAACTCGCTTTAGGATTTCCCACTTTATCTATTAATTATATTTCTAAAAATTATTTACATTTCTACTGTTACAGTTCGTAATGGCTCGTAACGGGTTCAAAATGGATTGAATGCACGCAGAACCTGTGATAGGTTGATAAAATTCATTTTCTCAAAAGAAACGTAGGACAGAAAACAATGAGTAGTTAACACTTCGAAGCGAATCTAAAGAGCAAAAAACGGAGATCTCCCAATTCTCTGAAGCGTATTTTGAACTAAAAATTGAGAACAGATGCTTTCTCCGGTCTTGTAGTTTGCTTTGATGCTTTCTCCAGCCTTGATAGTTTATCAGGGCTGCCGAGATATTTTCCCTACCTTTCATTTCTCGAAGTTACTAGAAGGTATATATGGTTAAAGTCACATATAAGGGACGGATATGGTTATAGTTACATATAGCGATCAATTACAGTTATTCAGTTACAGTACCAATTACAGTTATACAAAGACTGGAACAAAATGTCGTAAGGTTTCGCGACTTTTAATGACTTCTTGCCAAATTTGGAGATAAATATTAGTCTGCAAAACCATCAGCAGGGTGGGATATCTTGCCAGTTTAATGAGATAGCCATTTACCTCAATGTTAAATAGAATTACCCCTTTATTCCGCCAAAACTTCGGTTTTCTACATTATACATAATTCGTAACGCTACTAATACTTCTACAACGTTAAAACATTGCATATGCAGCTTAGTATAAAGGTTTGCAACACCTCTTAAGTCATGTATTATGAGAATATAAACATGTTTTCAAAATAAATTTCAATTACAAATTTAATAAATCATCAGCAGTTTAAAAAGATTTTACGCAGGAAGCAACATTCATTGTAGTTTTAAAATAATATCGTTATTAATAACGTTATGAAAGGAAGCTAGACTAAAAAAGCACTGTTGGGCTGGTATCACACATCCATTTATTTCAGACGAACAACTGTTTCAAACAAATTTTCTACCTGCTTTACTTCTGAAAGGAAGACGCACGAGTTTTTCTTTGTTTCCCAAAACGTTTGTAAGTTATTCGTTATCAACAACCAATCATCTACCAACATCGATTTCCCTGTCATCAAGCATCAATTGGAATGGAGAACTAGTTTCCCCTTTGTATGGTAACCCCAAAACTATTGGCTGTTTCATAATATTTGACAAAGCAGAAAAACTGTTTTGTTCTTCCGAAATATTTTTATTGTGGGATATAACCTTTTATCAATAAAAAACAAACTACCTTTTTAGTCCACTGTGCTCTTTCTGATGTCCAGATTCTGCTTGTAACAGAAAGATTTCTGCTATGACTGCTATTCTGCTAAAGACTGCTATGAAATCTTACTATTGTCATTAGACAGTTAGTAGATGTATTAAGAATTTTAATTTACTAGAATTTAGAAAATCGGCACAGAAAGAGAAGGCCAAAGAAAAGTAGGATTCAAAATGCCCGAAGTCTCATTTATTTATCTTTAAGACATTGTTTTGATAGTTGGTTAATATTGAAACGAAACATGTGGGCAGATACGTTGCTCATTTGATGTTTCTAGGTGGATAGTAAGTCAAAGACTGAATGAAAATGTCTTAAAAGCTCAATAGCATGTGAAGTAACCCCTCAACAAAAAAGGCTGAAGCGACGACAATGGGCACGTGATTATCTGAGTGAGTGAGTGCACCGCTATGATGGCTTCCGACCATGGAACATGAAACAAATGGAATTATATACCATCACGGCGGGGAAAACCCCAAAGTAACAAAGTTGAACATTACGTACTAATAAACAGTTGCTATAGCTTGACTGCAGGCACCAAGCAATATTCTGATTATCAGCTTTAAGTTCTGAACATTTCAAACATAATATTATTGCTATAGCTTGATAATACAGTTGCTATAGCTTGATAACTGCAGGCACCAAGCAATATTCTGATTATCAGCTTTAAGTTCTAACATTTCAAACATAATATTATTCACGGTTGTTTCTGCTTACACGATGTCTTGAGATTTCCTCTATTTCACAAAGGGCTACCCTGGTTTTGAGTGTGTTAGATGTCCACACTGCCCAGGTACAGTCTGCTGGTTTCTTTAAATGCCAGGTTCTTGTATGTACACAAAGAAAGTAATAATGGTCCGTGTCGCCTTCCTCTCCGCATTCGAAGAAAGAAGTATCCCTAAATCTGAATCTGTTGAGGTATACTGTGAACGGTCCATGATCTGTCAAGAATTGTGTTAGGCTATCAAAGTGAGTCCTTATTTCCATGTTAATGTTTGGCAGTAAGCGATATGTCCTTCGTCCTACCTCTGCCTCTGTCCATCTACTTTGCCAATTTTGCAGCAAACTTGTCAAAGTTGTTCGTTTAATGTGATACCAAGAAAGTTTAGTTGGTCGTTCTAATAAATCCGTGCAGTTGGCTGCCTGCTTGGCCAGTAAGTCAGCGGCTTCATTGCCTTGAATGCACGTGATTATGTACGATGATCATGTAGATCATATAGATTCAGTAATGTAATGTCATATACATTCACGAAACAATTTCTTTGGTACCCAGTTTTATAGGCGGGCCGCCTAGACGGCATAGTGGTTAGGAGAGCCGACTGCCATACCGGAGGGCCTCGGTTCTTATCCCGGAGAAGACATGGATGCAAATTGTCTGTCCTCTCATAGTAGGTTACTGTGGCGGTAACTGTATTAGGTGTCTCCAAGTAAAATACCACCACGTCGGGCCTTAGTAGTGGCGAAAGCCTGAAATGGCTAGTGCTTGCCATAAAAACAACAAGTTTTATAGGCGTCACATTAGTACGATGTCGTCATGAAAGAAGATTTTAAAAATCATACTGTACTACAGCAAAAGAAAAGCATCCCACTGTAGTTACGATAAGGGCTTCTATCTCAGCCTATGGAATGGGTCGACTTCCCATTGTAAATAAAAAAAGCATGTTGCCCAATACATTAATTTTTTGAAAAGAACTGTTTTCTTCCACTATTAACATGCTTCAAAACAATGTTTATATCTCTCAATATGATAATGCACTATGCCATCTAGCAAGAAAAGTTAAATAGCTATTTTTTTTTCTAATTTAATTCAAAAACTGCAATAACCTGCCCAGTTTTAATCCAATTGGAAATATTTCGATAAATGTTTAGGAGTTCAGTTTAAAAACATTAAGTAATAAACCAGAGTTAGCTGAAGCTCTAATTTCATACTGCTATCATCTAATTCCAAAGAATGGCCTTGACAAACCCGTGAGTAGTATGCTCCAGCGATCTGTAATAGCAATTAAAAACAAAAAATTTCCAACTAAATATTAATATTCCAAACAAAGTGAAACGTGTTTGAAATTCATTGATTAATGTAATTTTTTTTATATTTTGTAATTTTAACTTACCATTTTCTTTTTAATTCAAAACTTATTTGTAGTTAACAAGATGCATATAAAATGTTTACGTTAGCTTTTACTTTCTTTTCAGTTTCTCTTGTAAAATATTTACAATAATACTGCAATTTTAAATCTTAAAAATCTTTTGAATTCCGTTTAGAGTTATTCTTAAATCGCCTTGTTATGTACTAGAGTTAACATTTAAATCATTTCATAAACATGATTAGAAACACAAAACACATGTACTTCCTTGAAATGTTGCAGAACCCTTTTGCCTCAATCTGAATATAAGTGATGAAACATTTTCGTACATGATAGTTATGAAAGCTGGATGTTTTACGGAGGAGGAAATTGTGGCGAGTTAAACGTTTCATAGAATAACTTAAAACATACCCAGCTACACTGGCGGTGGACACTATCTTAATAGCACAGAGAATCATGACAAGAGTTATTGTTACTATATTAAGAATAGAGAAGTTATAGTTCCGTCAAAAGTTCTGGTTTGCCAATATTTCGTTGTTATTCGGTAAAAGACTTCAGTTTTACTTTTGCCGTTAAGTAAGTATATACGTCATTAGCCTTACATAAGAATAATTTGACAGGGACTAATTTTAAAATAAACATTTATACACTGCCATTTCTTTTAAATGTCTTTACTATACTGTTATTCTAATAGGTTATTTACATTATTCCTTTTCCTTATAAAGTTCATTTTAAACTTTATTTCCATTGTAGTGTAATCAGTTAATCTTATAAATTTTTCTCATTGTAATTATTCGTCAAAAAAGGAATAATAAAACCTTCTGAAATTGAATTTGATATCTGGATAATATTAAAATAAATTTTAATGTAGTCTTTGGCTTTCCTACCTCTTTTACTTTTCTTAACTTTTGAGCATCTCTCATTATTATTTGCCATGATAACTCTCTTGGCTGAAGATTCTTCCTCCTGTTTCTCCTTCCCTTTTTTTAAACTTATTATTTATTTGTTTGCTTATATTTCTGTACATGTAAACAAGGTCTCTCAGAGTAAAGCGCCAAACGGCATTAGCGGATTTTACGGCTGAAGATAAGAAAAAAAATCGCATGAAAATACAGAAGAAAAAGCTTTTAATTACGCGTTATGGGGCATTCAGATCAGTCAAATGAGGATGTGTCTTAATTGTCTGCCTCCTGTCGAAAATACAGCCAGGCGAAGCTCAACAAAGGAATGAAACAGCAGATATCTCCCAAGAGGATACCAGGTTTTCGCGATTAAAATTTGACTGCGGCATTCTTCGGTGAATGTTTATTTGACGTTAGTGGTGTGGTAAATTACCAAACTTATAGATTACCAAACTTATAGATTACCAAACGTATAAATTACTAAACATGCGAAACTTTTATTACGAAACAAATTGCATAAACGATAAGAAAAGATCACAAACAGACGCAGATTTTGTAGTAAGTGTTATAAACTCTAGACACCGACAGTAACATGAGCATCATTTGGTCGTTCTAGAGGCAGGTTGACACATTCCAAGAAACTAGGCGCGTTAATGAATCATTTCCCAACTCCATATTCAATAAATTGCCGAAATTCGTCAAATGAAGCAACTGGATAGTCCTGGAGGTCAGCTTTCATCTGTCCTCATGCAAGAATAAATCAATAAATTCAAATCGGAGCATCGGGTAAGCCGATGGTCCACAGCCTCTAATTGCTTTCCTATCGCAATGCGGTTCAGAAAAACTTAAATATCCCGAGAAAATATACAGGCACTTCTTTACTCATAATGCATCGACGAGTAGCTATCGGAGCATTTTTCTTTTTTATTGCTAAGTTCAAAAAGCAATCATTACCATCTAGTAACGCGTTCCCCGCTTTATATGGCATTTTTTGCTCATGCATTTGATCCATAGAAAGCACGCTGGGGATTCACGCTAAGTCAAAAAGCAATCATCACCATCTCGTAACGCGTTCCCCGCTTTATATGGCATTTTTTGCTCATGCATTTGATCCATAGAAAGCACGCTGGGGTTTCACGTTTTTATTATCGAACACTTTGTACGCAATATATGTATAATGATATAATCTTTTAAGGTTACTTGCTTCTCTTTAGAGGAAAAGAAAGAAATTAAAATACGTCTGAGA
Source organism: Stegodyphus dumicola (assembly GCF_044657685.1). Taxonomy (NCBI): domain Eukaryota; kingdom Metazoa; phylum Arthropoda; class Arachnida; order Araneae; family Eresidae; genus Stegodyphus; species Stegodyphus dumicola. The sequence continues at coordinate 116,066,959 of NC_140780.1, forward strand.
TTTCTATAGTTTAGAACATCTGTACTCATAGCTCATAGTACACATAGTTGGGTGTCTATGAATACAGAGCAGTAGGAAGCTCTGTACTCATAGACACTAAACGTCTATGAGTGCAGAGCTTCCCAATTCTACATCTATACGGAACAAATTCCCTACATAGCTTGAATATTTGTATATGTAAAGTTGCTAGTCTGATTATGAAAGCCTTGATTCAGAATTACGAGCATTGAAATAAATATATAACTGTAGCCACATTATCTTTTTAAACTGATATGTGAATTAAAAACTGGATTAACTGCACTTCGGTTAGTTGTTTGAGTTATAATTATATAAATACCGAAGATAAAATGTTATAAAATGCATATAAAAACAAATTTTAAATTTAATCACAACGAGATATACATTTATTTTTAAACTAACTGCAATTAAAATCGTTTTTAAACTGCAGTTGATGCCGTCCAAATGGTATAGTGGTTAGGGAAGCCTACTGCGATACCGAAAAACCCGGCTTCGGAGAAAACATGGCTGTAACTTTCCGTCCCTTCATAGGAAGTAACGGTGGACCACATATGAGGTGTTTCCATTATAAAGTGTCCACCACTTTCAGCCTTAGTAGTAGTCAAGCCTAAGTCGGCTAAGTGTCCACGAATGGAAAAACGAAAACCTACAGCCGACAGTTCAGTTTTAGGTGCAAGTGTAAATCAAAGTAAAGTTATAAGTGTTAATTAAAATGAAAGTTACTTGAGAAATTTTCTGGTTTATATTAGAAGAAATTGAGTCTGTAAATCAAGGAGAGAGTTCTATCAAAATTTATTTTGAATGCTAAAGATTTATTTACATCACCAACAATATTTTGTGAAATTAATTTAATTGGCAAAATAAAACTCATAAGCATAATGTTCTTCAGCTATGAAAAATTTGCGTAATGGAGTATTTATTGGGAAATACAAATAAAACATTTAATTGGAGTTATCTCAAATGATGCCATCGTTATTACTGAGTAAAACATGGAATAAACACTAGAATTTCAGAACTGCATTCAGATATCATTACCTGACGCTATTTCAGCTGGCGTCTCCAGCATTTTTAAAATTATTCAATAAATGAAACTGCCAATTAATTCATTTTAAAATATTCATTCATAGGATAAACATAATTTTTTATTAGTTCAACAAAAGCTAAATCAAACTTTCCAGGATATGCGAACAAAACTATTAGGACAGAAAGACCAAGATGATCTGCATATAACTTAAGACCATTACAACTGCGTGGCTTACTTATCCAGTTATCTGTGGCGTTTTCTATGAATAACTTTTATCAGTCAAATAAATAGTTTTAAGTTGTGATTGAACTTCTTAAATGTAAGTTTTGCAATACTGACGTCTGATATTTTAAAAGAAATTTATCTTCTTTCGAATGGACTACAAGCAAATGTTTAGATATAATTATGTTTAGAAACTAGTAAAACGTTCTTTTGAAGCATTTCAAATGCATTAAAGGGGCAAGAGTCCATATGACAAAAACAAAACTGAAAACATTTATGGCTTCTGAAATATTTAGAAATATAATTTTTTCGGAAAACTGTCAATATTTTGAAACTTTTACAACAATTTATAAAAAAGCATCGTGAAGCATCTGGAGAAAAGACTGACTAATTTCGATATTTTAAAACCAGAATCAGCATTTAAAAGCAAAGTTTTCAATTCAAATAAGGAAATGACTTAGCAAATTCTTAGTTTCTTAAGCCAAATTTAGACTTTTGTATTAATCTATTCTTCTTGGGAAGCAGCCGAAAAATGTTACCCATACTTAATAAAAATTTTAATTATGAAATACAAATGATGATTGAAATTTCCTGAGAAATGTTTTAAAGAATTCACAGAATCATGAAGCTTTATGAAGTATTAAAAACAGTCAAAACAACTGCTGTATAGTCTGCAGAAATGAGAGAAGAAATTTTTTTAAAAATAAGCATAAAATATTCACACAAAAAAATCGTTTAATTGATTCAAGTCTAAACAACTAGGATCCATCTCTAATATTGCAGAAAAGTGGGTAAGCATTAACCGAATAACTCACAAGGCGTCAGATAAAAGCTGAGTAAATTATAAAAGACGGGGCTTGTTATAAAGCAATAAGGAAATCCTTTAAATCATAGTTTTATTGTTGTTTTTATCAGGAATAGTTAAAAATTATCTGTGAAGTATTTTATAATCGTTTTTGTTACTTTAGACTATATTCTTTGTCCCTTATTGGTTATATGAACTCTATAAAGTTATAAATTACATTTTAGTGATTATACTTACAACTGTGTATTTATATGAGACAAAATGGCGTTTCTAAACTAATTAAAATACATGATCATAGTTTAGAAATTTCTAAGAAATTATGATCTACAATACCGTTTCCAGGAACAAAGTTAAAATTAGCTCTCTGCTAAGTAAAACTATCTAACTTTTTAAGCAATTATTTCGTAGATCATCCAGGTGATTGCCGTTCGTGGACACATAAAGTTTATCTACTTTTAACAATTATTTTAAAATTTTGTGCTACATTTTGTAGTTTATTATTATTATTATCTGCATTTTGAGTAGAATCATTTTAAATGTCCGAATCACTTTTCAAATTGTTGCCACCAAATATTATCGCCCTGTATTATATTTAAAGGGATTAAGTAATGAAGAATCTATATGAATGTATAAATGCTTCTCGCATTGTGAAAAAACAACAGTACCTAGAGTCATTAAATTTTGAATACCATAGTCATCCGTCGGAACCTGGAGCCCGAATTTGAAGTTTCGAATTTATTTTATTGCCTATTTCATATTTTGTAAAACTTTAACGAACTTTTGATCAAACAGCTCAACATTTCAAAGCGAGCAGTGGCAACACTGTTGAGAATAAAACATTTTCCTATCCTACTCGAAACTGACTATCGGAACTTCTAAAGATATGTTGTTTTAAAATATTTTAGCACAATGTGGAGTTATCCCAAATGCTCTCGAAACGTGTATGTGTCGGTAAATGAAACAAACGCCCGTTTGGACGCAATATAAAATCTGAAGGGTTTCAGATTTCTATTATTATTATTATTATTATATGCATATTTTCAACATTCGAAATGCTACCGTGCGAATATATACCATAAAACTCTGTACTTAAATTTATTGCAAATAAAGTTTTTATACTTAACACGGTCACTAGCGCAGCGAAACACACGGTTGAATTGCTTAAATCCCATCTTTCTTCTGGCCGTAAAGGAATCCAAGGAATAACAGAAAACCTCCACTTTTTGCAACAACCAAAAACTGCTTAGTCTAAAATTCCAACAAACTTAAACCGTAATGCTCCTTTTCCTAAAAATGAAGAGAGAGTATCTTCGTCATAAATAAGGAAGAAATATTGAAAGATGGATGAAATAGTTGCATCAGGCTAACTCAGCAAAACGTTTGTGTAAAAAAACTCAGATATATAATTTGTAAGTGGCGTCAAAATATAAAAAGAGAGCTGGGTGCAGTTTATATAAACAAACTAGAGAAGTTCAGGCTTATAGCTTTATTACATTACGGGTGAAATGGTTAATCAAACTGAAAGAGTTGATGAATGCGTAAGGACACTTATTCTAAACTCAAGAAGCAATTGAAAAGGAAGGGCTAGCAATATCTCATCCTCTATTTTTCCTACACTTAATTGAGAAGCTACTCGACCGAGTAATAGATATTTTTGCCTAAGTCTTTCAACCTGAACTTTATCTTTGTTCTGGTTTCTCTTCTACACTCCTCTATACTCGCAATTACCTTTCTTTCGCTAGACCTAAATTCCAGTTGGAACAGGATTTGCAGACTAAATTTTAAATACTGATTTTAGTTGTTGGCAGCGTAACTAACAAACGGGAAAGAAGAATAAACTGAAAATGCTTTGTCTTTGTAAAAAGAAAAACCTTTTTTTTTTTTTTTTTTTTTTTTTTTTTTTCAAAAAGAGTATGTTTTAAACGTAAGTATACACGTTTATAAATATAATATCCAAATTGAAAACAATGCATTGGTTAGACTGCAAGCACTTAAATACCAAACCTTTATAAAATACAAACTTTCTGAATTCAAAAAAGTAGTTCATAGTTTGTCCGTGTAGTACTAGACGTCATTCTCGCAAGAGTGTGTTAATACTATAAAGCTGTAAAGAGGTAGTTTTGTTTGTAAATTCATCTTTCCCTTGTTTGTTCTCATCCCGTTCTCGATGTCTTCTGCGGAACAACTGTAGAACATATAAATGAGTTAGAAAAGAAAACTGGCTTTGAATAAATGTCTTATGTGTGGTTTCAGCTTTAGTGGCAAAAGAATATTCAGGCAAGCTGAAGTGTCCAAACGAAGCAGTTTCGACCTTTCAACTTGTTATGTGATGGACAACTGCTCCTCTTTTTACGTTTGTTCTGGTACTAATAACTTGCAATCTGTAATTACATTCGTTTAAAAATCGTATTAATTTTTTTTATTATTTTAAAATGCGTTGCGTTACTTAAAATTAGAATATTTATACGGCTTCTCGATTTTCTGAAATCTTGATAAACTTAATTTAAAATAATTTATAGATTCATCTGGATTCTTTGAAGGAGGTGTGAAAAAAGGGCAATGCCCTCGCCGGGACTCGAACCTGGACTTCTCGAATACGCGCCGAGTGTGCTACCGTTACAGCATGGCATGCTGGAAGGAATGAGAAAATACCTTATAAATTAACAAAATTAATTTTCAAAAACATTTTCTGCATTCTTATTTATTACAGGTTTTTAATTGTTTAATTCATTTAATTCATTAATCCTTTTTGGCATATTTTATAAATTCAATAATTTTAGTTTTATGGCTGGACTTTAGCCATGAGGTTTACTATTTCGTTTCACTTATTTGATTTGTCTTAAAGCAGTAGAGGATTTCGATTAATTTAACGAGTAATTAATTCTTTTACTTAATTTCTTTATTATAATGTAAAAAGGCTTTTGGCTTTATTAAATTATTCATTGAGTAGTTAAGAAGCATCGCTGTCTTGCTACATATTTTCGTGATGATATGTTACGAGAAATGTTTACTACCTTTGAATTATTTTCTTTTCGTTCTTTTGTTTAGGTTTACAGGATTAGATTCTTGCTGTTCTAAAAAGAATTATAAATTTAAGCATTTGATTTATATTATTGTTATTGCTACTACATTTTCTGCATTTTTTAGCATGTTACTTAGTTCGAAGTTTTATATGAAAGTTTATTTTTCAGTTTATATATGTATAATATACAATATGCATAGTTGTGAACTTGATGTTTCCCATCAGTTCACAAGCCCAAGATAGGTTAATAATCACTTAATTTCGCTTGTCTATTAATATGAGTTTTTATTGAATTTTATATGCGATAAATTGCTATAACGCTTTGGTAAAGGTGTAGCGACATTAGGATGTTTTTAGAACCAAGAAAGATGAAAAATTAGAAACCGCCTTCGCCGGGAATCGAACCACGGACCTCTGGAATACCGGCCCAGCGTGCAGAACCACTACACCACGAAGGCATGCTAGTAAAGAGGGAGAAATACCTTATAAAGGTATGAGCCGAGGATTCAAGTGGCAGATAGAATGTACAACCATTACAGTGCTTTTGTATCCTATGTTCATAACGTACTTCGGTTTCTTTACTAGGCTATTCTTTATAGAAACTATCATTCAGTGATATATGGGTGCATAAACAGGCCATTAAATCAACTTCTTACATTAAGTTGAAATTAAATTTTTTCTTTATCAGGCTTTTCTTTTTATAAAGTATCACTCACTAGTCTATGAGTGCATAAAAGAGGCCATCAGATCAACTACTTACTTTAAATTGAAATGAAATCATTGAAGCATTCATAACCAGATGTATCCAATGCATGACTCTCCTTAGCAATATGCTGAATCAGTAGCCTGAATATATTTTTCTCTAGTTATCTTTTCTTTGGGATCTGTTTTATGGTAGAACACCAATTATTGTGAATAAAAATACTCCTTACTCCAAGTATCCGGCAATCTTTCTTTGTTTTCCCAGCAGAAGTAAAATTTTGATTTTTCTTAGTTTACTTATTTTCAATTTTTTTGTTGATTTCAGAAAAGTACTAAGTACACAACGTGTGAAAAGCTAAGTACACAACATGCTTTCTAGAAGATATTAAATTTAATTGTAGAAATATTCACAACATGCAAATCAACCTGTAGTATGTTCAGCATATATGTATTTTTAAAACATGAATGGAAATGCAATTATGTAGGCTTACTTTTCTTTTCTTACTCCATGTCATATTAATAACCACAACAATCGTTCCTATTCCAAAAAATTAAAATAAAATAAACAGATATAGTGAGATTATGTCAGTTTTCTGCACGCAAAGGGTGTTTTCTTAAAACATGCAGCGTATTGTAGTTAATTACTTTATGTCAGGTACTTGATATACAGCGCATCGTTTTGTGTGTGTAAGATTTTATTCTTATGGACAAAGTGTCTTTTGTTATTTACTTAATATCCATGCAAAATGGAATAATTTCTACTGTTATGCTAAGTAAAGCGCAGTTTTTCACGTAGTTAATACACCATCAAAAGGAATCATGTTGTTTCATTGAGAAAGAACTGTTAATATCGCTAACAGGCTGAAAAAAACCTGGAGCTTGCATAAACTGTACTTGTAGATTGTTTGGTTTAGTTTGAATTGGTTTCATTTGCTTGGCAATGCACGCAAGGACTATCCAAGCGGAGGAATCCCATACTTCGTAGATACGAAAAGTTAGTACAGCTGTTTTTTAGATAAATATAGGGTTTGTGCTTAAGAAAATAAATCATAATTTCATTGTTTAGTTTTGTTAAAAAGAGCGTGCATTTTATTTAAATATGGTAATTTGCTTTTTTGTTGCACAGTATTTGTCGATATAAAATGAATAAAAAATAATTTCCTCATTTACATAATAGTAAATATGCATTTGGCTTACCAAATAATCAAGGCAGACCGATTATTCGTATTTTAAAAATACATGAATGGAGTTTGGTCCCAGTTAAAATAGCTTTTCTTAAAGCAGCACAAATTATAAAAATATGATATTGTAGATATAATGGCAAGGACAATCTGAAATTGTGTGAAGAAGTGAAAAAAAGCAGTTAATATAACAAGTGCAAATAAAAATGGAAGTTAACTGAACGCAATAGAAATTAAACAGCCTAAACCAGTCTTTCGAATATACAAGGTGAAATATGTGTTGATATTTCTTAATCGTTGTTGCTATTTTTACTCTACATTTATACTATGCATTCGCAATTATTCAATATATATATATATATATATATATACATCTGTGGTAATTATTTTATACTTTTGAATATTTTCAGACTATGCCCGAAATTCTGAATCATATAGGATTCAACACATCACCTAGATACAGTGCTTTTGTTCCTCAGACATATGATGCGGTTTGGGCGATAGCACTGGCATTTCGGAATGTTGAACAGCACTGGCGGTCGACAAACGCCTCCGTAACTCTCGGCGATTTCACGTATGACAAGCATTTCATGGCAAAACGTATTTCGAACACACTGGCAAATTTACGCTTCTTGGGTGTTTCTGTAAGTATAATATATAATTTTTAGAAATTTCTCTTAATTTTATAGTAAACCTAAGAATTAACATAAATATTAAACTACTCTGAACATCGTTTTTAATTTCCAAAAGAGCAGTCTGCTTATCTGGTTTTTTTAATGTGCAGTTTACAGAGGTGGTACTCTTCTGATACTTGCAGTATCTATCGAATGGCTGTCAGTTCCGCTTGGAACACGCAGTTTTCGAGATTCATGTGTCCCATCCAAATGACTGAATAATTCTTCGTTAATATAAAGTACACAGCGCAACCAACTTTATTGTCAACTTTAGATTTGTCTATAAATACAGTCGGATATTCGGTTTCTTCTTCTCTTTCAAATCTATGGAATTTAATTCTATTGCCGGGAGATACTAAATGTTTATTATACGGCTGTGATCTATTTTCGCATTGACTTAGGAGGAAGGTTAGATCTCTGCAGTACTCTAATTTTTGATTCACCTGCATGATCCTGTGGGTTACAGTTTCTGTTTCTACACTGATATTAAGAAAAATTGTACCTTCTAGAGCGTTAAGTGCTGCAATAGACATCTTTCCGAAAGGCTGTAGTAATTTGCAGCACAAAAGGTTTTTGAATGGCACAAAGGCTCCTCGCTTTCCTTTTATTCATGGGTACTGCCCATGTTGCTTCACTATATGTTACCATTTTGTTTATAACTATGTTTCAATATTTTTTAATATTAAGTCTCCAGTTGTAGCCTTGCATCCGGCTTAGTGTGAATCCTATTGCTGCAGTGCGTAATTTAACGTTCTGGAGATGAGGACTGCAAGATAATAGCGGTTAGATAATTAATAATATCAAGATATTTTATTGTTTTAACTGTTATGGTTATATTGGCTTCAATATTCAGTGCAATGTTTCTGAGAGTTTTCTGCTTATTTTATGCATCACTAGTGACATATGGTGCGAAACCTTCAGTTTTTTAACCTTGCAAAAGAACACTGAGTTTCTTAAATGCTTCGTAGCTATTATCTTTGAGGATGTTTACTGTATTATCAGAGGTTACAAATGCTACATCATCTGCGAACAAACATATTCTAGAATGCCCTCGCTATTCATGATCCATTGTACTTTTAAATGTGATGTTTCAAAAAGCCACAGTCATGAAAGATTCCTGGTGACATCCTCTTGTCTGTTTTCAGGAAGATGTGCTATTATTTTGTAAAACTGTGCTTTCTCTTTGCTGTAAATAATTTGTTATTACAAGAAAGACATTTTGGGAAAAATTGATTTCTCTAAGAGCCTTCAGGATTGCAGACCACTAGAGGGAACAAACACACATTCAAAAGTAATATCACAAAATAGTTGAAGGCATCTGGTTTGCTTTTCCGGATCTTATTTGTCTCAAAACAACGTTTACTGCAGGAATGGTTTCTGACACTATATTGGTGAGCGCTAATGAATCCATTTGTATGGAAGTGATATTTGAGACTTTCTATTATTCCACTTTCCAATAATTTCTCAAGACCTGAAAGAAGATTTGTTGCCCTGTAGGATTTGATATCGGCTGGCATTTTATTCTTTTTGGCGAATAGCACAATCTGGCCTATTTCTAAGCAGTTGGGAAAAGTCTATAGTTCAATGCTTTTGTCACAAAAGTCCGTGATTAAATTCTTGTTTGCTGCGTGAATGAGTTTCAAAATCTGATTATCTAGACCCTCGGCCCCGGAGTTTTTTTTCTAGCTAAGCATTTGATTATGTATGAGATCTCTTTTATTGTGAATGGAACCTCGTGTACTGTCTATGGGATGATTTTGCAATTTTGCAATCACGCATTATTTTCTGATCTGAAGTGAACACTGCATCTAGTATGGCATTTATGGATAAAGTGGTAATATCTGTGTTTTTGTTTGCATTTATTTTTAGATTGCTTGGAAGGTGAAGCTGTGTTAGGCTTAAAAACCTTGCTAACTGATATTTGATATTATTGGGCCATATATTTCTTTGTTTTTGGTACAGTATTTTGCCAGCTCTTGAGTTTTGCTCCTATTGTCATCTTTTTATGGTAAGCCCTTTATTCATTGTAGTTAGCCAAAACTGATTCCCTTAGTGCTTTATCTTTGGGTGTTTTTAGTTGTCTTCTAAGGGCTTTTGTCTTATTCCTGGGTTTTAAGCTCTTAAATCCACCAATTAATTTTGTCGATTGAATTGTTACTTCTGAAGTTAAACAAATTTGAACATATATTTTGACTTTTTTCTGCTATTAGTTCAGTTGTGTTGTTCAGTCCTTCATTGTCGGAGCAGTTGCCGTTCAAGTTAACTAAATTGATAGATTCTTCTCACATTAAATTAATTAAAATCTTTTCTTTATTAGTAGGAATTTTAATTCGCAGTAAAGCCAAATTTGAGGTTTGCTTACCCAGATCAAATGACATATAATCGGACAGTGAAACATAGTCTAGTATAGATATATTTATTAGTTGCTTTAATAAGATGGTCGATGGTCAAAGTTGGATCGGGGCATTCCCTGCCATTATGAGTTTGGAACGAACAAAGGTAAATCAAAAAATAGGTTATGTAAAATTAGATCATAGGAATAAATGAATTCTTCCAATAAACGTTCTCTCAGACTTGACACTGAATATATCCATAGTTGGTTATGCGAGTTAAAGAGCATCACTTGTATGGACGCATCCATGGCATAATGTATATGAATTTCTGCGTCTGGATTTGTCACATTTGATTCTAATCTAAATATCCAGTATAAATGCCGTTTCCTGTACACCTGTGCTCTTCCTTATTATCCTCTATATTTTTATGAAGTCTGTGAGTATTAATAATAAACAGAATGCAAGTTTCCTCTTCCCCTTCTTTTTATGAAACTCTTATGATCTTTTTCGGTACAGGTGTCATTAACTAGTCACCGCACATCCTTATGAAGATCCCTTCAACTAACTCCTATAACAATTATTTATTACTCGTATACCTAATTATTACTGCAACAATTCAGAGACATCTAAACGTAATTATACGTCAATAAGCATTACTACAGTTCATCAAGTTCAACTGAAGCAAGTCCCAAGTTACGCATCTCTTAGATTTAAAAATGTTTAATGAAACGTAAAAATTAATTTCATGTAAGCATTCAATTACAATAGTATAAGTATTTATATATGTATGTATGTATAAATATACATATATATATATATATATATACAGAAAAGAAAGAGAGATTTGGATGTAATCTGACATTCGTTTCGCAGCTTTACCTGTCACAGTCCACTTAAAAATTATGCCCAGATGCTATGAAATCAGTTTTCTTTTAATACTATTTTATTAGAAGAAAATTATCAACAAATCACATAATTATTTCAAAACGTTTTAAAAATCATATTAATGTCATTAATATTTTTCATATTCGAATCGAGTTAAAAACATGGTATTCGAGAAATATAAACATGCTATGATTGATTTAAATCTATTACTATAAAATGTTAAGAATATTTCAACTTGATATCTTTAGTTACAGATGGAAGATATCAGCAAGGAATTATAATGACATTTTCGATGTTCATTAAAGTAACTCAGTACTAAATGCTTCTCATATTCATTTCTCAATGAGCGTGAAAACTGTCAAATAGCTTCCTCGATTCAAAGCTAAAAAAGGATAAACCACTCTAACAACACTCGAAACCTAATGAAAGAAAATTCTGATAGCGGAATGATGAGTGCTTTGTAATTAAATGGAATGAAAATTAATGGTTAAGAGCATTAAATACCCTCGGTTTTCTTTTTCTCTTGCACACTTCCTATTTGTTAATGAGTTAAAGATATAAAACTCATCATAAATCACAATTTCAAAAAATCAATTCTACGGGAGTTTTTAGCTATATAAAATGCTCTCTAGAGTTCAGATTAAATTTATTTTCAGTTTTTTTACTTTAATGAGATTTTGTGCGCTAAGGAGGGATTCTTATTTTAAAAAAGACATTAGCCATTTCATTTTCAAGATTAAAAATCTTCACATGTATAAGACGGAAACTGATTGATGATTAACTTCAACGAAGGTCTGCGAAAAGTCAGGAATATGTACAAAATATATTTCAGGTTATATTAATAGTTCTTATTTGATTTCTTTCTATACCTGTTTCGAGTTCGCTTTATTTACTTTGTTCTTCATTTTCTTCCTTGATGGCGTGCCTTCTCGCATTCCTTATTTTTCCTCTCTTATTATGTCAAACTCTTTTTTACGTCTCTCTTTAATACTTTTAACAGCTTCCATTCGCCCTGTCTCAGAATTTTTTTTAATATTTTTCTCATTAATCTTATGTTTAATCAAATAACATTTGTTTTATTATTATATTTCTTTCTTTTAAACAAGAGCTATATAAAAGATTATGTTATAAATAAATGTTGCTCCGTACAATATCTACGTATACATAAAATGCTCAATAAGCTTTAGAATAATAGTATGTACACAGTAGTCTAACAATTAAAGTCTTCTATCTTAGGAGAAAAAAAAACAAATGTGAGTTACTATCAGACCTGCAGATCTACCATTTTGTATTCTCATAAGCGTTTGAACGCTTAATACAATTTATTTCTGAAAGAAGTTTTTCGTAGTTTGTAATATCTCTATCTATTTGTAGGACAAAAATCGATCCGACAATACAACAGAAGCAAATTTATAAATTTTGCTAGGCACGGAGTTATTCGTATGTTTCATATTAAATGGAAAAAAGAATAAGAAATGGGGACGTTTTTAAAGAAGAAAATAAAATAACAAAAATTTGAATATCTAAAAGACAATTTTTTCTCCTTTTGTTTTAGAGGTACGCTTCTACAACAAAGTCACACAAATTTTTCGGAATATGCTCTTTTCCTTACGCATGTAAATCTTCGTCTATTTTAGAACAAAGCTAACTCAAGCCCTCTCAACATTCTTTCAACAATCTTTTGAAGCCTCAGGATTTGGTTTCTTCACCGTAACATTTCCCAGCATAGTTGTTTTACTATTCTCTTTCCTATGCAGACAAAGTCTCAGATTCTAAAGAATTTACCAGACCTCTCAAAGGATTTGAGTAACGAATCTAAATCCATATAATAAAAATCTTCAATAAAAAGCTCAGAGTTCTAGTTTAGTAATATATAGCCATACCGCTTCTTCCGTTCCAAGCATATTTGAGATAATTAAGCGGTTGAGTTGAAGAAACGGTGATTTGTGCATATCAGTTTTAAACTTAACAAAATGACTAATAACTAATCAAACTAGCAAAGTGACTAACTTTCAAAGGATTTGAGTAACGAATCTAAATCCACATAATAAAAATCTTCAATTAAAAGCTCAGAGTTCTAGTTTAGTAATATGTAGTCATACCGCTTCTTCCGTTCCAAGCATATTTAAGATAATTAAGCGGTTGAGTTGAAGAGACGGTGATTGTGCATATCAGTTTTAAACTTAACACAATGACTAATAACTAATCAAACTAGCAAAATGACTAACTTTCAAAGGATTTGAGTAACGAATCTAAATCCACATAATAAAAATCTTCAATAAAAAGCTCAGTGTTCTAGTTTAGTAATATATAGTAGTACATACCGCTTCTTCCGTTCCAAGCATATTTGAGGTAATTAAGCGGTTGAGTTGAATAGACGGCGATTTGTGCATATCAGTTTTAAACTTAACAAAATGACTAACAACTAATCCAATAATTAATACCTAAAATTAACGCTAATATTAAATTATTTAAGCAATTCTGAAATTAATTTTTAAATTTTTCCATAAAAATATTTTTATAGTTATGTTCTTGATTTAAATCTGAATTTTTACAAGCAATTTTTCTATAAGTGTTGATTTCATGTTGTACATCAACATTGCATTCTCAACATTTAAATTGCATTCTCAAGTTCGTAAAACTGCTGAACAGCACCTTTCATTTCATGAGCTTTTCTTAGAATCTACAGTGCTTTTTTTAAGACTAGGAAAGAAAAAACATACAGTGAAAATATTACTTATCTTTCATAAGTTTTTGTTCCTGTGTTAAGTTAGCGATAAATTCTTGTCCACTTTCAGACACTGAGGTTTTCTGATTTTGCCAATAACCAATGTTGTCTTCTTAATTGCTTCCTCTATATTGCTCGTTAATAACACAGTAACATATTTCTTCAGTTTCTTAAATAAGCTGCTGTTGCCTTTTGAAATAACAATGTATGTTGTTCTAATGTTCTGTAACAAAATCAGTTCCGTCTGTATTATAAATTTTGTGTGGACGGCATTCATTCAGCTGTCAAAGTAAAACATCTTTTATCTAAGCCACATAATGATCTGCCGCTAGCTCCTTAACCATGCACTCTACGATGAAGAATGTTTGTCAACCTGTGAGCCCCTCACACTTGACACAAAATTCTCTTCTATCATTTTATCGAAATCCCCAGCATTTATAGTTAAAGAAGTTCTAGAAACAGGAACATTCTTTTTTTAGTTTCGTACCTTGAAACCATTCCAGAACAGAAGTTTCAACGTCTCTGGATTTTCCGTCCACTTCGCCTTCCTTCATACGCAAACATTTGCATTTTTTATTAATTCTTCACCAGTTACTGTTCTCTGTTTAAGTAAATTGCACAGCGCTGTTTGGGAAATCACCAGTTTAAATTCAGGTTTTCTTTGGCTGCACATCGTGATCTTTACAAATTTTATCCTTTTCTTTCAGGGTTAAATTATTTCGCATAGGCTTGTTCCACAGGCTATAAATTAAGCGTACAACAATTTAAAATAAATGATTCTACCAGTGTATATTAAATCTAAAAGCTGACGTTTCTAATAAGCAAAAAGATTACACTTTGTCAGTTATGCCTACCTGTCACTTCATAAAAATTACTGGCATAACCAAGCTTTTATTTGCATCTTCGTCAGTCTTATGGTGACCCCTCTCTTTCCATCCTAAGACTGATAATATATCACAACGCTAAGAAGCATTTCGTGAACTTTTTTGAAACCTCCCTGTAACCATAATATAAGTGTCTTAACAAGAAGATTTTGAACGTGAAAACCTTATAATGAATAAAGATGTTAGAGTACCGTCTCCTTGATTTGGAGTGGTTTATTAGATTAAAGGCCACTAACGATTATCTGCCTAAGGCAAGGAATGCCTTCATGGAGGACTTTCCTAGGGAAAACCTGTTGGTATACACATCACACGTAGTGAAAATCCCGAAAACGCCCATGCAACCAATCCCATTTGCCTCTAACGGAACCATGTCGAACTACCAGAGTTCAGCGACTTTACCATTCGCCTGTCAAGAATCAACACACAACTGTCTCTCACAGTTACAAAGACCGGAAGAGAGGTTTATAAAATTCTGTTAAACTCATTTTATTAAAGCACTGCATACCTACATAAATAAGCCACGATCCGCAAATAAGTTAAATCGATGAACTATAAACAGCTTTGATAGGTACAAGTATATTTTGGTTCTAAAGATTAAGTCTTTCACCAATCTAAATGTATTGTAGCTGTGGATTTTCTGTGGATTTGTATATACACATGGTGGCCATATCTTGTATTGACATTTTACATAAAAATGCCTGAGGACAGTAATTATATTTTTTCACTTTAAATTATTCAGCACAAAATGACTATTTTATACTTTGAACACTTTTCAAAGCCTTCTGGATTTTAGAGCCAAAAAATTTTGTAAGGTCCTAGTATGTTGGAATTATTTTATTTCACTTGCCATCCTACCACACTTACTTTTTTATATAGCCTTCCACCAGAAACCTTTCGAGTAATAAATATTTTGAAACTGAAACTTTACGCACACTGCATAAATTTTTAGTTTCAAAATATTAATTACTCGAAAGTACTCGAAAATACATTGTGTTACAGATGCTTACGCAAATGCATGAGAGATTATTGTCAAAATCGCAGTCAAGTGTAATGAATTATCCCTTCTCTGATGATGCATGCCTTTTAATTTCCTTGTTGTATATTTTCAATATTTCTGCATTTATTTATTTGGTATTCACTCTTTGGTTTTATGCTTATTTTTGCATCCAGTGATGAATTATAGGGTTTCGCTTATTTTATCACTTAAAATAATACTTTTATGCTACTACTTCTTAATTTCTTTACCTCTATTAGCTTGCTTAAAAAGCAATTATTTAAAGTAAAATAACATGCCGAACAAATACTAATTTAGAAGTTAAACAACAAAAATCAGGGTTATATTTGCAAATTTTCACAACTAGTTTCAATGGCAGTCCTCAGCTGCCAAAGTGCAAAAGAAGGAGATAAGATAAGAATGGCTGAACAGGAGTTAAGCTACTGAAGCCATCTATTGATGAAATACAAAAAAACTAAAACGTAATTTAAAGGCTGAAGGTAAGGATAAATTGAATTCTAGTCGTTAACTAGACCAGAAAGATTTTTATGAATGTGAAATGCCTCTAGAAAATCCAGTTCTCCAATGGAAGATGTTTTTTGAATAATTTTGGCAGCAGAAAAATTGAAAGTGTGATTTTCGGACCAACAATGTTGCGCAACAGAAGACTTCTGTGTTTCCTTTTTTCTAACATATGTCTCATGTTCCTTGACGCGAAATTTTAAGGCTCTCTTAGTTTGGCCAATGTAAATTAAACCACACTGGCAAGGAATCCTATAAATACCCCAGGGATTCATATCCGGAATGGGCTCCTTAAGTATGGAACTCGGAATTTTATTGATAGGAGAACAAACAACCCAAACGTTAAATTTCTGTAACGTACGTGTAATTTTATAGCTAATTGATGGAAAGAAAGGACTGACAACAGAATTCTTATAATCTCCTAAAACAAGAGTGGGGCTTTTGGTGTATTGAGATGAGAATTTTTAAACTGCTTGGTTAATAATGTTGGCTGAAAAGCCCTTGTTAAAAGCTACTGCTTTTAAATAATTTTGCTTTTGATCAAGAGCCACTTTGGAAGAGCAAACTTGAAGTGCACTGAAAACGAAATCATAAAATGAAGTTTACTTTTGTTTAGCCGGATAACATGATTTGAAGTGTGGTGAAGCGATGAAGGTTTACGGTAAACTCTAGTAATGAAGTTGGATGTGTCTCGTGCGACCAAAATGTCGAGGAACGGAGAAGAATTGCATATCTCAAGTTCAAAAGTAAACTGAATAGCAGGATCACTGGATGATAATTTAGATACATAAATAATGCATGTATCAGCCAGGATGGGACTAAGAAAGCTATCCATGGATAAATATTTTACAGAAATTTAACGTTTGGGTCATTTGTTCTCCTATCAACAAAATTCTGAGTACATTAATACCTGCCCGTGTGGTTTAATGTACATTGGTCAAACTAAGAGCGCCTTAAAATTTCGCGTTAAGGAACATGACGCATATGTTAGGGGAAAGAAAACACGGAAGTCCTCTGTTGCCCAGCACTGTTGGTCCGAAAATCATACTTTCCATTTTTCTGCAGCCAAAATTATGGAAAACACATCTTCCATTGATGAATTAGATTTTATAGAGGCGTTTCACATGCAAAAATTCTTTCTGTTCTACTTAACAACCGTAATTCCAATCCACCTTTACCTTCAGCCTTTAAGGGAATTATGCTTCAGGTTTCTTGTTTCATCAATAAATAGCACCAGTAGCTTAACTCCTGTTCAGCCATTCTTAGCTTATCACTATATCTTATATCGTTTATCTGCACTTTGGCAGCTGAGGATGTTGGTTCGGTAAAACCATCGAAACTATTCCTTTTAAAATTTGCAAATATAACGCTGATTTTTGTTTTTTTTGACTTCTAAATTAAGCAATTATTTCTTAAATTTGTGCACACAATTTATTTTATTGTTTTAATGATTTACTTGACGTTACAAAAAAAAGGGAACAAATGCGTAGTTGCTCGTAATTGTATTTCAGAATTTCAAAATGTCAATTCCGCATTGTCAACTACG
This sequence comes from Stegodyphus dumicola, assembly GCF_044657685.1. Classification (NCBI taxonomy): domain Eukaryota; kingdom Metazoa; phylum Arthropoda; class Arachnida; order Araneae; family Eresidae; genus Stegodyphus; species Stegodyphus dumicola. Next base: position 116,084,499 of record NC_140780.1, read on the forward strand.
TCTCATTTTAGGCTATCATCAGGTATGGAGTAATCACTTTTCCATTGCATTTTATTTAATTATTACAATTCAGATATTTCATCTAATTTTTTTACAGATTTAGGTAATTTACATAAATTCTTCCTTAATATCCATCTTTGGTATAGGAACCTGATGGACAAGATTGTGAAGTAAATTAGATAAAAAAATAGATAATTGATACTCTGCAAAAGGAGTACATTAACTTTTCTCATTTACAATAGTCTAATATTCATTATAATAAATGTTTTCATTTATAAAGCAATTAAAGATTTTCGATTGGTTTATGAATAATAGATTAAATATAACATGTTTAAAGGCATTTGTCTTCTACTCAAACGAAATTTAAACTGGCGTGTGATGATACGAAAATTCTTTTTCGACTTCTAAAGGCCTTCCAACTAAGAATATAATAATTGTATATAAAGATCATTATTGGGCAGGAATGACGAGCATAGTGAAGTGCGTAAGTAAAGTCATGAATCATTTCTTTTAAAAGTAAAGGTTCATAAGAGAGACAATTAAGTAAAGTACCTCCTGCACCATAAAAAGCACCTGTTCTTTTATTTTATCTAATTTTTTTTATTTACGACGAAAGATGAATGATCTTTCCACTATGATTAAGTATTATACTTCGGTTGTTTTTCCAGGGTCCAGTCTCTTTTCATAACTCAGACAGGGTTGGTATCACAGCTTTCCATCAGAAACAAGGTAAGTTTGATTGTATCAAAATTAGGAAACTGATTGAAATTGCAAGCCTCTAAATGCACGTTTTTACCCAAAAAAATTAAAAATCTGTAAAAAATTAAATAATAAAGTGTTTTAAGTGCAGGTTAAAATTTAATAAGTATTATTTATAAATAAGAGTTTATAGTACTTTTGATGCATGTTAACTTTATATTTGCAGGCAATTCTCTCAAAATAGTGGCTATATATAATCCTGATGGATCTATACTAGACTTTCAATGTTCAGTATGCAATGACCTAGTGTGGCAAGGTAAGTTTAGTGTGTTACAGATGACATTAAAATTATTTTGAAGCAGAAGATTAATTATGATTAACTCTAACCGTAACTATACTATAATAGATTACTTCACTAAAATTCCCACTATTTCCTTAAAAATGCTTTCTATTAAGTTGAATAATAGAAATCCTATAAATAACAGCAATCCTAAAATTTCTATTTAAACTGCTCACAACGTAAGCGTTATGATTACTGAGTGCGTACATTAATGGTTCTAAGTATAAATTTTTAATGAAAAATTGTCAGATATATTTAATCACAGTGACATTTTAAGCATAAGTTCCCTTCTTAAAGAATAAAGAGTTTTAAACCTTGATACAAATAAAAGAATACACTGCTTTGCTTGAAACAATGTCAGTTCTTTGTGCTTCGCCCCAGTTCTTGGATTCATAAAGCTCGTCATATTTTCGATTTGATATCAAATGAAATTACACACAATTTCATTTAGGAGGTTTAAAGTATGAAAATTTTGCAAATTAACAAAGATGGTAATGAGTGATACAACTATGTGCATGTGAAGAGAATAAGTACTATTCTGACTTCATATAAGCTGCGTACCAAAGGGCATTTGTGAATTCTATATAAAATGTGTAACGGCATGTGTTTATAACTAAACAAATAGCACAAGGGGTATAAAACAGTTCTTTATTAAAATAAAGACTAGCAATTTATACAATATCATAGCAACTTAATTCAAAATTAATATCTCGGTATAATATTCCTCTTAATAATTCGTAACAATTTTATCAATTAAAATACAAGCATTATCTCTTGGTATTTTTACATTCTCTTTATAATAGCATTAATTCTTATAATCATAAAAAATAAAGGATTTCGTTTCAAAAAAAAAGTGCATTAGTCTTAACTGCTTATTTCACAAAACAGCTGAAGTACTTACGATTATTGAGTGCATACATAAATGATACTAACTATAAATTTTTAAAGAAAAATTATCAGATATATTTACTTTGAGTGAAAATTAATTTTTTAACCAAAAACGTGAACCGTTAGTTTATATTCAAAAGCGCTCGTTATTGGCTCTAGTTTTTTGTGCCCTCACCTTAATATTGAAGTTTCAGGTTTCCTTTATAAAATGACTTACTGTAATATTTTAGCTCTTCTTCTTAATTTAGGTACTGCAATATTTCGGTACTTCTTAATTTAGCATAGTGTAGCGACATCAGGATTCTTTTGGAAGCAGAAGATGTCATGAAAAAGGAGCTACGCCTTCCCTGGAATCGAACCACGGACATCTGGAATACGCGCTCAGCGTGCTGGAAGGCATGTTAAGAAGGCGGGAGAAGTACCTTATATATTCCCCCTTTTAAAGGGCGACTGATGTTTTTAGGGGGCCCAATCGCCAAATCCTGGGTGTGGAGAATCATCATTCACCAACCTTTTAGTTCGAGCGCCACTGTAGAAACGTTATTTTTAAGGCAGGAGTGATGAAAAATGAGCAACCGCCCTTGCCGCGAATTGAACCACGGACCTCTTGAATACGCGCCCAGCGTGCTGACCACTACGCTACGAAGGCATGCTAAGAAGGCGGGTTTGGTTTGGTTTATTAGATTACGGCAAAGCACTCGAGGGCTATGTGTCTTAAGGGAGGGATGCCTTCGTGGAGGACTTTTTAAGGGGAACTGGCTCGTATACGCATTACACATGGGAAAACCACGAAAACACCCATGCAGCCAGCCCGTTTGCGTTATTCGAGCCTCTGACCGAACTACCAGTGTTCAGCGACGTAACCGCTTGGCCGCTGGTGGGCCGCTAAGAAGACGGGAGAAATACCTTATAATAGTATAGGAGCAATATAATTCGTGAATTTACCGTTTCATGCTATTTTTGCATTCAAAGGCCGGCTAAATAACCTTTTGAAATTTCAAATGCTATGAATTTTGAGGACTATATACGTAGTGGATTACTTCAAATGTAAATTTACAGTGGAAAAAACTTCTTAATAGCAGTCCGGTGCTCCATAAAGCTATATCTTTAATTACATTTCCGTGAATAGGCTTTGAAATCGAAATTTTTTTTAACTTATAAACATTCTTTATCAGAACAATATTTTATTTTCACCCAATCGTAGAGGGAAAAAGAGAAACATAATACGAAATCTGAATCAAAACTAATAATATTAATTATGTAACAGAATGTTTGCTAAATTCTTTAACAGAACATGTAACGAGTTCTCAAGTTAAAGCACCTGCAATTAATTAAGGCACATTTAGAATTCTTCAAAAAAGACCTGTTATAGGCTTTGTTAATTTTTTCCTTCCTCTTTTGCTTTCTTTGCTGCCTATAAAATAGCTACTGAATTAATTGTTACTTTCGCAGAAAATGATTAGAAGCACTAGAAGTTTTAAATGGAGCTTAAAAGATTCATCGTGATATCGCCAAAAATTGAATCCAAGGTCTGGACGGGCTGGATTGATATGCTAGCCTCTGCAGCACAATAGCACATGACAGGTATACCTTTAATTTCTAGCATTTTCTTCTCCATACCTGAAGGATGAGAGATGGAACAGACAACCTCCAGTTGACCATTCCGAGCTGGTAACGAATTATCGTCTATTATTTTTAGATAAGGCCTCAGTGTAGACTGTAGAGAAAGTAGAATTTTGGAATGAAATTTCTTAAAATTTTTACTGTTCCTTTATCCAGGACTGGACTTGTATCAAAGAAAAAGAGGGCTCGCGCCCGAACCTCCGCATTCAATAGCTGATATAATTCTCCTGAAATATTTAAAATAGTTAAAATTTTATATATCTTTTAATTCTAAGTCTTAAAAATATATAAAAGTACAAATGTTTTACCTCCGCATTTTCGTTTTTCATGCCCTCCTTCAAAAATGAAATACTGAGCTGGGAAAATGTCTTGTACTCTCGTTGGTAATAGATATCTATACCTTATTGTGTATGTTTTCAGATAAAGCAGGGATCGCATGTTTCTCTTTTGTGGTAAAATAAACCTTCAGAAGAAAATATTTCTTCAGCGAAGGAAAAAAAACCAGAATTATTTGAGTCTTCAAGTTATTCACATACTTAAATATTAAACTAGAAAGCTATTTAATAGATTTGTTCTTTGTAATTTAACTAAATAATGTTTGTAACCAATAACAAAAAAGACCCAGATTTAAAATATATAAACTTATATTTTATCTAACACACATTAAACCAAAAACCATGAAAACAAAACGTTCAAAATGGGGAAATACATTTTTTAAATATCCTTTAATGAAACAAACGCAGAATTGTTGTGTCATAAATTTCGTAACATAATGCGCATCAGAGATACGTGCCATGTTGAGACAAATTAGATGAGAATGCCTGCTTGAGAGGTTTTCCTTCAGGCTTTCAGTTTTCTAAATCAATCGCTGTCCAACTGAGAATAAGCCTGAGTCTGATAGGCTTAGCACTACTCTACAAAAATATGCATAAAAGAATATCTTTATTTCCTTATACTGTATCGCGTAACGGAAACTTCTGAATTTCTTTTGAGATAAAACGTAAATAATCTGAGTATGGATGTACCCTGTCACCCACGAAAAACACCCTCCATGTTTTTATTATGTAGGTAAATTCATAGCAATATTAAAAAATAATAGCTTTAATTTCTAATCAAAAATAAGAGTTTTAATGTTCCAGCGTATTTAATTTAAAAAACAAACAGTCGACAAAATGTCTGAAAAATATGATTTAAGTGAAAATTCTACTTTGGAGTTACAACATCAAAATCAATGTAAAAAGGAAAGTTTAGTATGACACTATAAAATGTTTCTTTTGATGTTTGATACATATGTAAATATATAAAGTATCTTAGCAATTCACACTAACGTTACAAAGCCTTAAAGTTTGCAACGCAACAAACTTGTGTTTCCCGTAGATTTTAGTCAAGACTCGACCGATTTCGAGGGCAAATAGATAAAGGTCACTCTTCATCAGGAGTAAAGAAATCTAATTCGTCTCTGCATTCGCTACGTAGACGATACGTTAGCGCTTTTTGATGATAATAAAGAAGATTTTCTCCAGGTTTTATCTGTTATAAATTCGATTAATATAGGCATGCAGTTCACTTTTGAAATTGAATTTGAAATACTCTTCCCTCCCTTGATGCTCTTACAATCCGCAATGAATCTGATTTCAGCACTACTGTTTACCGTAAATTCTTTTCTGCTTGTTTGCTTTTCCATGTTAAATTATGTCACCCGGCTAAGCAAAAAAACGGCTTATTTTTACTACACTGCTTGCCACCCAAATTGCAACACCAAGAAAGACAAGAGATATCACAACAAAATTCATTTAGTAGATAACATGTTGACCAAGTATCAAGTGATTTAATTTATAGACTTCTGTGAAGTGTGGTTCCTTTCAGAATCAGTAGCCAGAGTAGCCGCCCCATTGTTGGAGATCACCACTGCCACACGCCTCGGCATTGATTCAAAGAGGCTTTGGATGTGTTCTTGGGGTACAACAGACCAAGCAGCTTTCACACGTTGCCAAAGTTGATCTGGTGTGGCAGCTTGAGATATAATCTGGGTCAATCGTTCAGCAACCATGGAACACATGTTTCCTATCGGCGAAATATCCGGACGGCGAGCCGGCCAGGGAAGCAATTCAATCTGGCGATTGATGAAGAACCTTTGGACAATGCGTGCCACGTGTGGTCGCACATTATCCTGTTGAAATATGGCTGTGGGCAAGCCCTGAAGGTAAGGAAGGACAAGTGGATCCAACACCTCGGAGATGTAGCGCTGGATGTTTAAAGTATCGGCAATGCGTATTAGAGGAGTGCGAGAGTGATATCCAATATCGCTCCATACCATAGTACCCGGTGCAGGACCAGTGTGGCGGTGCATAACGCAGCTGTTCAGCATCCTCTCTCCACGGTGTCTCCAGACTCGAATACGACCATCGTGGTGTTGCAGACAGAAGCGTGACTCGTCAGTAAAGATAATTTCATTCCATTCTGACGTCCACATCCTTCTTTCATTGCACCATTGGTGGCGGAGACGTCTGTGGTTCTGCGTCAAGGGTAGACGAAACCATGGACGTCTTGCGGACAGACCACTCTGCTGTAAATGGCGTCGGACGGTACGCGCAGACACTGGATGATGCGGTAGAGACTGAATGTGCTGTGCTATGGTTCGTAATGTGACTGAGCGATCCGTCACTGCCATGCACACGATGTTCCTGTCATCATGTGAGGTGGGGCACTGAGGTGGATGCGATCGAACACGTTTTTCCGTCGTACCCTCCTGCATCCAACGGTCACATATCCGCATTACAGTTGTTTGGTTTCGTCCAACACCACTACCGATTTTCCTGAAAGATAATCCGCACTCTCGGTAGGCCACTATTCTTCCTCTGTCGAACTCGGATACTTGATCAAACGATTATCGCTGTTTACTACGAGAAATAATTAATCGTGGTGTTTTCTTAAACACAAGAAAAACACAATTGACGAACTTGAAATCGTCGAAAACTCCAAGCATTAAATAGCGCTTTGAAGTGGTGCCACATGTGCGTCTGCGATGAAATTCTAATAATTCGCATATCTCACCTCCGCTAATGCATGTTGTAAATTTTATGTCATTTGCATGCTTCCTTCAGGGTGTTACATTTACGGTGGCCAGCAGTGTTATTATGCATTTAGCGTTGTCAGTGTTTTTCTCAGAACCTTTACTTGTTAATAAGCTCAATTATTTGACATCATTTGCCACTGACCGAGGATTTTTCTCCTGTGGTCATTGATAAAACCTTTAAAAAATGTTAATCTTGCCATCAAAGAAGACATTCCGCTGTTTGAAATAACATTAATACCTTTATCGTGTTTCCATTTCATCCTTCTGTCAGTTACACAATTGCACGGATTCTTCAGAAGCTAAGTTTTCAAGCCATTTTCTCACCTATAAATAAAATCCATGGTTCGATTCTTAAAGATTCCATTTCTGACTTTATTCCTGGGTAATTTATAGCGCTATCTTGTGAGTGTGGTATATCGGCCAAGTTAAAAGAGCGTTTAAAAGAGCGCTAATTTTCGTATCAAGGACCAAGAATCTTATGTCCGAAAAGGCGAAATAAAGAAGTCTTTGCCAGCTAATCATAGTTGTAAATTTAATTATAATTTTGACTTTAGGTTTGCAAAAGTTATTCAAAAAGTTTCTTCCAATGGTGAGTTGGATTTTTTTAAGCTTTTCACTTTCACAAATTTATCTTCTTTAACTAATGACTTTATTTCCAATTCTGTCCTTCCTAACGCTTTTAAAATTATATTAACTTAATTAACAGTTAACAATTTTCGTTTCTATTTTTTCCGACAGATGGCGCTACCTCCTCGAAAGCTTTGCTTTTTTTGCATATAAATACAACTGTGGCTTTCTCATCATTTCAGATTTCTTCTCTCCTGATGAAGAGGGACCAGTAGGTTTTGTCCTCGAAATCGATAAAGTCTTGACTAAAATCTACACCAAACACAGTGTTTTTGCTTTCTACAGACTACTTTTAATACAGTCTAAGACTCTAATACGGTCTTAGACTGTATTAAAAGTACTGAAAAAAATAAGCCAAAGAACTTTGATTATTCGCTCTCAAGGAATCTTGGAAGCAACGATTTTCCAAGATTCTAAAAGTTGTTAAAGAACAACCTAATTAAAACAAGAAGGGAGCTATTAGCATTGCATTTTATGTGTCAACTGAGTTTAGAATTACGAATTCTATAAACAATTATATTGTTATAACTCTATAATTAATTGACCAACTGATTCATAATTCTATAAGCAAATGAAAGTAGAATTGTGGATTTTTTAATCAACTGGCCAGTTTTTCTTTGAACTGTTAAAAATTTTATTAAGAGCCAATGAATTATTCTAGAAATTCGTTGTCGAGAAAATGAATGTCTGGGATCAATATTTTCTTTCTGGCTTTCACTCTAACTATTAATTGTTGGTCAATAGCTGAAATATTATGTAACATTTTAATGTGTCATTTTATAAAAGGATAATTCAGAATTGTTCACTTAAATATTAGAATTGCCAGGATGTTTAGTTGTGTCTCCTGCAATAACGTATAAAAGTACTGAGAAGGAAAATGAAACCCTATTCATTAACGGAAAAAAAATTATAAATATCTTGCTAGATAGGACACTTAAGTGGCTACAATCTGTAAGAATAATTTATCCACAAGATCAAATAAACAACTCATCAAACATTGACTATGATAATAAAAATATAATAATAGTTTATAAACATTAGATATAAGATTCATATATGGCCTGTGATAATAAAAATAACATAATAGCTTATAACTATAAATATAAAACTCAAGTACGGCAAAGCATAAATCTAAAAATCCAGTGAGTGTCGAAAAAGTTGGAAATACATTCGTATGATAAACATGCAGGAACGGATATAACCTAAAATTAGTTTTGAAGGAGATAAGGAGAGATGCTTTGACTGATAACAGAAGAAAAAAGTAGGGTTAGATTTTATTACCATGACTAGCACATTTGAAGGAAGATAAACATAATAATCTGTTATTTTACTTTAAAAATAAATCATAAGGAAACTTCTTTATCGTGAGTGTGTATGCACCTCTAGCTTTGCGTGAGTGATGAGATATAGCTATCTGCCTCAACGGAAAAGGTATTAATAGTGTTAGTAATCCAAAATTAAGTCCTACAAGTCATTAGTTATCAACTAGTTTATTATGAATGAGAATAATCAGTTAATAAAACCTAAGCTCAAAATATATTAAACTGTAGCCTATCTCAAATTCAATGTGAGAGTTTTAATCATTATAACAATAAAATATTTTATTACTCGTCTGTTCATTTTCATTTAGGAAGAACAGGATATTGTTTCAAAGCTGTTCCTTGAAACTGTGGAAAAACTAGGTGAAAAACTGTCACAGGTGAAGTCAAATGTACAACAAACCCTTGAATGTTGATTTATCATTCAAATGAAAACGATTACCTGCGATTACTCTCATACAGGAATCAGGAAGATTTATTCCTGATCCCTGAGCTACTTAATTGTATTCATACTGTAAGAATACAGTTTCAAATTTTTTAGACACCTGCCGATTTTTAGTACAAAATATTTTAGCTATTTTGGCTTATATTGTAAGATATTTATTCCATCCTTACTGTGTACCTTCGTGGTGTAATTGAAAGCACATCTAGCAAATAGTCAGACGGTCCGGAGTTCTAATACCGGAGAGTGTACTGGGCTCTTCTTTGATACTATAGCTTCTAAATATTGTAAATGGACTCAGCAGTGGCACCCAAACTAAACTTCAGTGTAATTCTTTATCCCTAGGACATGAAACTGAGTCAATCCTCCCCGTCCCCTTTAAGTGGGGCCGAATATATGGTATTTTCTCCCTCTTATCTCGGGACTTCGTGGTGTAATAGAAAGACCATCTGGATAATAGCTGGGAAGTCCGGAGTTGGAATTCCAACGGAGGCAATGCAGGCTTTTCTACTTCCCAAGCTTTTAAAAACTGTAAATTTTCTTTACAGTTTTACAAAGTTTTTGCAACAGCTATGTCAATAACTAGAAACATAAAGTCCTAGAATTAATTTTCGTGCTACATTTCATTCAAACATTTCTTAAATTAATTGTGCATATCAGTCTTTACGTTAACTGTTAAACGAAACTGTTGAAGTGATTTTAAAGCATATAATTCTCATTTATGACAACAACAAAAGGTTAAAGAAATCAAAAGACCTTTCACTGTTACGATAAATACATGATTTATATATTAATTTTTCTGTTGCAATAAATAGATAAGCTTTGCTAATAGTGTGCTTGAACATTTTGGATGCGTATAATTACTTTGTGATGTATTTGTCTTAGAAATTCTGTTGTCAGTCTGGATGAATTCTACGATGGTTAATTTTATTGAAATATCTTAGAAATACGATGATATTAAGCTCAAGAAAAACTTCAGATACTGGAACAACCAAAGTAAATGACTAAGAAAGAAAAATTGAGAAAAAAGAAGCATCATGTTCACCCAGTAATTTAATAAGCGAAATTTACGATTTCTTATTTCTAGAAAATCTATTGCTCTAAATGTCTGTTTTTCTTCCAAAGCACGTAGGATCCCTAGAAGAGCTGCATGAGAGGATTTCATAAATCTCTAGTGAGCAGACCCACATATGCTTAAGGATTAAGAAGCGTTGAACGAGCTGTCAAAGCTCTGGAAATGATACCGCTTTATATTTTCTTCTATATTGTATTTAGCGATTTACTATTAGAAAAGAAATTTTTGCTTTAGTATGGAAGAAGTATATCCCACGAGATCAAAATATCATTTTATAAAAGGATGAATCAAATCCAAATACCGGAGCTGATCGTTACTTTAAAAAAAATGAAATTGTAGCCTCATACTCGTAAATCACATCAAAAATGAGTACCGTTATGATATTTTAAACTATCGTGAGATCTTCCACTCATAGATATCTTTTTAATTAACTTGTTCAGATGGGATAATCTACGAAAATATTTTGAATAAGGAATGTAAATTCTCGGTATTGAGCTTCATCTCAACAAAACCAAAGAAAACTGTCATATCTTCTTCATTAAGTACTATGCTATGTTAGTCAATTCAGGCAAATCTTGAATCAAAGTAGCTAATAAGTCGGGCAGCAACCTTATGCCAAGTAATATACATAAGACATAAATCTAATACTATTTCATAATTTCGGTATCCGATATAATAACTTTATGAATGTTTGAATATTATACCCATTTTAGTAAATCCAAATTTAAAATAACTTAAATGTTAACTAAGTGGTAATAAAAAAACAAGTAATTTCTTTCTTTTTCTTTAAATTTCAAGTCTGAATCCCATTTAGCATTCCTTTTTATCTCTTTCACCAGTTTTCTACGTCTTGTCATAATATATCTACAAAACCATTCTAAGCAATTTATATGTTTAATTTACTTTTAAATTATGTGTAAGTGAAGTGTTTAATCTGATAAAATTTCGGTTCAGTTTTATTTAGAATAAAAATAGAAAAGAAATAAAGAATGGAAATGAAGAATTTTGTCTAGAGAAGAAGAATCAGTAAACATACGCACAAATACAGAAACTAAAGCAATATATTGAGATTTAAATTGTTGGTGTAAAACTCTTCTGCGTACTGAAGAGTCAAATATATATAGTTGTTTCATTTATCGGAAATTGAGGGTTTGAATTATTACGATGCAAGTTATGTTTGATAACGTTATATCTTAGCTTAGATTTGGTTCTTATCTTTATGTTTTTAAGCTGTTAAAAGAGCTTAGAAAAAAACTTAAGAAAAATATCATTTTTATGATTTGTTAAAATTCTAGTCAAGTGACTTGCTTATTTTATATCTGAGAATACAGAGCCATGAAACACGAAATAGTAAAAATGCTATAATTATACCAGTTTCGGTAACTTGTTTTATCATTTATCCCTGTTTTATTACATCTTAGCACTAGACACCCACCTAGAAAATCTAGTGTACTTTAGAAATTTAGCACGTCTAGTGTTTTGAGTGAATTTTGTAACAGAATAATAATAAAAACCACTGCGAATCGAAAATTTTCTCCTCAATGGCCGGTTAACATAGTCTTTCTAAAATCTGAAAGCTATCATGTAAACCACTAACAAATAACACGTACTTAAATTTTTACAATTATTTATACCCATCAGAAAACACATAAAATACTAGATAAAGCCCATCTAAAGAATTTTCTTTTGTAAATATGAGAACTCGTTACTTTATGCAAAGACTATTATTAGTTCTTTATCCTGTTACTGAACAAATTCCCATTTTATAATTAATCAGTTTCATTAAAGTGTTTATTAAATACGTAAATTGGAGCAGGTTAATTGTTTAAACTTATCACATTGTCTTTTAAATTTTGTCCTAGTTAGGCATTAAAGGTAAATCACAACTCTGAAATTACTTTATTATTCAAAATGCGTTTATTAATATTGCAGTTACAAAATAAAATTTGAAATCATAAACATACCTAACAAAATAGTAGCTTTTAAATTAAATTATTTACTTCATTTTCAAATTTATGGTATTTTTCTCTTAATTTAATAACATTTCCAGTTTTATACCGAATGTTTTCTTTAATACTAATCCTTTCTTTTGCTACTTCGCTTTAATATTGTTCACCGTTTTCAGGAGGGAGTCCTCCAATATCAAGCCGGGATATAATTATCAGAATAGCTATTCTGGATCGTCGAGTTTTCATCTGTGTGACTGCACTTGCCGTTCTCGGAGTTAGCCTGGCTCTAATCTTCTTATCTTTCAATTTATATTATCGTAAATTCAAGTAAGGATACATTATGAATATTTAATCCAATATTGTGTTCAATTACTGTAATCTTGTCGTTATTAGTCAATAATTTCTATCAGTTGACAAATACTGAGTTTTTTTATAATCAAATATTGTACTGAAAAACAAGCAAAGCGGTAATAGTTTGCAAATTATTCTAACAGAATTTTTACTTTAAAATAATCGAAAAGCAGTTCATTGCATTGCAAAAGTTAGTAAATAAAAAGATGAAAGTATTGCTGACTGGAGTTATGTTAGAACTAATCCAAGATTATCGCAGCGTTGTTGTTACGATAAACACAGTAAAAGTTATATAAGATTCCTCTATACCTTTACTGCATATATATATGTGCGTATGTGTGTATGTAAGATATAACAAAGTACGATGGCTACTTTAAAAATAATTAGCGACCTCAAAATTAACTATTATAGATATGGTACTCTCCCCTAAATCCATCTGTTCTCCCAAATTCGAGATTTTTCTATGTTATATAACATTGCTTGAAAAAGGAAAGTAAAACCCAAAATTAACCAATCATATCTTCTCTCTACAATTACATCTACTTCTGCATAGATAACGCTCGCAAGAAATTACGTCATTCTTTTCCTAGCTCCTGCCACGCTATCAACCCTTTGCTACTCTCCCTGTCTTTCTCTTATTCTAAACTGAAGTCGTATCCCCGTTAATCTGTGTATACAAGAAATTATTGTGAGTGCATATGCTCTAGAAATATTTTATCTACTAAGAAAATTATAGAAATTAAGAAGATTGGTGATTTGGAAAACCCCAATTTCGTTATCTTTGTCAATACGCATCCCCCCCCGGGGTCGACGTAGAGAATTCTGCGAAGCTACTGGCTAGGATCTGTACCTAGGCAGTCTCGGCCACGGGGGTATAAAATTTATGAACTTGGTGGTTCTGAAGGCTCTGGGAAAGGTCACTCATTGGCCGGCCTCGGAGTCTGGCATGTCCTAGCGCGGCGTGGTGCTAGTAACCCGGGGGAAAACCCCCGGGCATCTGCAATGCAGCAAATTCATTTCTGGATAAATCCATACATATGACTTAATAACCCTGATGATGTAACTAATGGGGAACCTAAACCGAAACTCTGACGTAGCTAATTCAAAACTTGAACTCAAAATTTTGAAAACTAAAACCTTTCTCCTGGTAAGATTCCATACTGGATAACTGCGTACTTTTGCTTCTATTATTATTATCGCTAAACCACTGCTTCTCTGCTCTCTTCTTATCGCATCCGTATCAGAAATGTAAATGTTTCTGAAAAGGCCCGATTAGAGTGCCAAGCAAATTTTGGCCGCAAATGTTTATTGGAATGTAGATGAATATTTTATCCATCTCGACTGCCAAGTTTACTGTTCATTGCGGACTAAACATTCTTTGTACTACGCCATCAACATTGCTACGTCTTTACAGATTATACAAGTATATATATATATATATATATATATATATATATATATATATATATATATATATATATATATATATACATATTAAAATTATTTTTCTTGATATATGATAAAAGTAAGTAAAAATTAATCAAATTAGTGCAAAAATACAACTTATTAAAACTACTTTCCTGCATCAATTTTATTACTGTGTAAATATTTCTTGTCGAATGGGAATAAAACACAAGAAACCGAGGCTTAACGGCATTGTTAAAATTTTCCGTCTCAAATCATTATCTATAAGTATGTTAAACTGAATTGATTTTCAGTCAAAGCTAAGTTCGGCAAATCCCAGCAGAGTATGGTAATTATGTAACTGACAGCTCAATATGGATCCAGCAGAGATGAGGTGAAAGTTTTCTCTTCCTCCCGTCCCTCTGGGAGGAGATGTCTTTCTATGTTTGATGTTTTAGTACTTTCGCCTTTGATATTTCTTAAGTTTCTAGAATCTGTTTACGTCGAGCTGATATATGTATGAACAAATGCATCATGGATTAAAACTTCTAATCTAATGAAATGTAGAATCGAGAATTAATTGAATTTTCACTTCATTTGTTCAATTAATAGCACATGTTTATTCAATCCCACACCTACAATACGTGATTCAAAGCAATTCATGCTTCGCGTATTTTAGAATTGCTCGTTATTTGTCTAAAGAGCACTTACAAGAATGAAGAATTTTGTTAAACCTGATCTCACACTGTATAAGATAATGACGTTTCAATTTATTATATCAATATTGAATCTCTTTGAGAACTTTCTGTTTTCTCTTCTTTCTTGTTCAATGCAGAATATATTATGCTCTGCTCGTTCTAACATTTCTAAAGTTTGTAGAGCACTATGGAAAAATTTATATCTAATAAAAGCCGAATTCTTATCAATTAGACTGCAACCGCAAGTGATACTTAACTGTATTAATGAGTCTGACATTATGATTTTTCTGCATTCGAGCAGTTAGACTTCTCTTTAGAGAGTTCAGAGAATATGTCTCTTTTCTAAATTCCTATACGGTTTTGAAGATCAGGAGAAAGAGAGTTACATTCACATATACGTTTTAAATAAATGTAATTTCAGATTTACTAGCAGGAGTTATCATTTTATTTCTTGATATTTTGTTACAGGTATTATTGCTTCTTTTAAACTATTACCTCGTTTTTATTTTGCATTCTAAACTATTATCTCCTTCTTATTCTCTTCTAACTATTACCTCTTCTTTATTATTTATTCTATAAACTCTATAGTGTGGCTTCTAGTAACTTGGCGGTTTATCATCTGTAGCTATTCTATGAGTTGCTAGTCTCATGGCCTTAGCACACAATTCTGTAATGATGACTAAAATATCATTAATTAATTTTCCTATTACAGTTTCATTTTACACTTTGACTACTAACGGGGCATATATGTACCAATAAAAGTTTAAAAATTACTGCTGGGTTAAAAAGCACTTAGAATCTTCTCAATGTTGGAGATAATCTTCCATTAGTTGGAAAATCAAGACGCCGCTCTGCTTGTTGTACACAAATGAACATAGAGCAAAAAACAAATATGAGTTGCCAATGTGTAATGTTGTGTTATTCAAATAATGCATTTTACCCTGTACCATAGGATGTAAATCTATTTCATATAATAAAGTTTTCCAGAATAATATATTTGCTTATAGTAAGTCGATCGCTGCGTGTGGGACATATGTATCCTACTATTAACTACGTCTGGGACATATATGTCCCAGCCTTTGGCTTGAAATCCGTTCATCAAAAAACTTCCAAGGGCGAAATTTACCTTATTTATGACGTATTTTGTTCACTTGGGTTGAAAATGGGGTTACAAAAGATCCATTGTCAAGGGGTTAAGAGTTCCAGATTTGTCTACGCATATAATTGTGCTTGCTTATCTGCTTCATTCACACTTAAAACAATTTCATTTCTTTCTTAAAATTACTTTGGGAGTCTAATGCTAAAAATTAAAACCTAATTGGAAATTAGCTAGAAGTTCGTCCACCACCATAAACAAATTTCTGATAATTCCAAATTCTTCGCCTTTAAAATACTATTGAAAACGTCATAAATATGTGTGTGTACCTATCACCTTTATTCCACTTATATAATCTTCAGCCACCTAAAGTTCTGCAAGGAATTTTTACTGACAGTAGACACTGGCCCAGTGTAGTCGTAGAAAACCTGTTTAAACTAACTTGTTAGTGGGGCAACTCTTTTAAATTTATTAAAGCAATTAGTACTACAGCAGCCTACATAACACATTTCCCTTTCCTTGTTTGTCTTTATTTTTTCTCCAAAGGTTTTCCAATTCCAACCTATTTCTTCACTCTTCTAAATTTAAATTATTAGAATTTATAAAAAAATCCTTTCGAAATGCTGCTGTTAGTGCTACTGAAAATTAGTCATGGAGGGTTCTATTAAACGTCGGTTCTCCTCGTGCTACTGCTGTGGCTGAGTTTAGACTATTGACTGGATATGACTGCCTTGGTGCTCATTTGTTTTGTTTTAATCTGACTGCCTCGCCTTTATGTGCTTTGCGTGATTCTGGACAAGTCATGGACGCTGCTCATCTGGACGTGTGCTCTGTACTTAAGAGTTTGGACTGTATTGTAAAGAAGTATTGTAGAGCTCGTTGCCTAGTGACCTTATTGTCATTGGCCAGGCATTTGATAAATGTTTGTCTTTTTTTGCCGTTCTGAATACTTCATCTGCTTTATTTCCTGGTCAAAGATGATTTTTTTTCAATGTTCCAAAAATCGCTATTGATCAGAGAACATTTATGATAATTTTTATGTACTTGTGCACTGATTGCAAAAATGAAATCAGAATTTTTCTATCACCCACACACTTTATTATTTATTCATTTATTTTGGTAATATGAAATGACTTTTCCTCATAATCAGCGGTACTGAAACTTTAATCATATAATAACTCTAATACCGTGAGTGATAAAAACGTTTTGTAAGCAGATCTGGAAAATCAGGGGGAAAATGTTTATACAAATTGCTTTTGTTTTTCCCATTTTTATTAGTAAAATGTTAAGTTTTCACAGCAAAATTTTCCTTCTCTCTGATTTCCAAATTTTTGTTACTTCATCATCCTCGCTATATCGGACTTTCTTTCTGCCATCCCTTCAGTTATCATTTTAAAATTCGAATTTTTCCTCAGTTCCCTTATTTGATCCGATTATGTCTATTTCGAAATCTACATCTCTCGCCGTTTAGTAATCCTTTTGAAAATTTGCATTGGTTATTTCGGAATTTTTACGCCTTTCTTAGCGTGAAATCAATTGGAAAAAATGCTTTAAAATTTTGGGATTTCAAACTTCTAGACACTGCTCAGACAGTAATTGTAGAGGAATTATATCAACAATACCTACCTCTAATGCAATCAATGCATTGGAGCCTCCTCATGCTAGAAACACATTTTGGTAAAATGTTAGAATCCCAAATGATTCACTTATATGCCAAAATGTCACTTATATACGTATTAAGAAGTTCTAAATATCGTTCACAGTTAAAAGATTGTTGATTTAAAAAGAAAAGTTCTTTGTAAGCATAGTTACCTCACAAGTCTATACCAAATATTGGCAGTTTGCTTGGGTTGTAGATAGGCATATGTGATTTAATTAGTATTATCTTAAGAACAGTAATGCTGTCGCCACGTACTCAGTGGGATAAGCTAATGCTTTTCTGTATTCTTAAAATCTGTGTGTTTATATAAAAAATAACATTTTAAAATTACCTTATTTCAGGTTTATAAAATTATCAAGTCCAAATCTGAACAACTTCGTGGTTGTAGGCTGTATTCTAGTTTACATTGCAGTTATCTTACTTGGAATGGACAATGGAACTCTAATCCGTTCTGAACATTTTCCTGTTATATGCACTGTAAGTAAGATGTCTATTAATCATATGTAAAATTTGTCTATAAAATTGTTCTGTTCCATTTGGAAAGATCTCCAAGTGCAAAAGCAATTTTTGGAAAATACTTGTAATTTATTGTGTAATTAACATTTTGAAATGTTAATTGACAGAAATTTCTGTCAGTTAACAAAATGCTACTTCCTAAAATATGGTATAAATAGCAATATTTATGTGGTTTTAAATTTTCCTTTCGAAAATGTTTCAAATTAATTAGAACAAGTATAACTGTTATCATTTTTCTTCTGTGATCTAAATGTTTTCCAAGAATAACATATAAGTTGAAACGTAAATCTAAAATATTCGCATTACTTGCTTTCATTTTCTCTTAAATAAATCTAATCCTCAGCATAAGGCTTTGTTTTAAGAAAATAAGAGATTATTTTTCCTTCATTTGTATTTTTTAAATAGAAAATGTAAAAAATGTGAGGCATACTAGCTTTCTAAAAATCTTTACCTTGAGAAATGCATGTAATTAGTTCTTTTTCTATCATTTCTTCCTGAAAAAAAATTTAATTTTGATATTAATTTCATAATTATTTCCGCCACATTTTTCTCCAACAGGCTCGAGCTTTCTTACTTTCTGGAGGATTTTCCCTCGCTTTTGGATGCATGTTCATCAAGACATATCGTGTGTATCATATCTTTATACGAACCAATACGAGTATCGTCAAAAGTAAAGTGAGTAAACAATACTTCTACACATATTTTGTTTAAAATGTGCAAATTGTAAGAGAATAGAATGAACTTCAAAACTAAATGAAGTGCTTAAAATATCAGAACTATACAGAAAAGGAACTGAAATAACACATTAATATTACAAATCCTAAATTATAATAGAATGTAAAAATTATAAAACATCAAAATTGATTACATTATTCAATTTATTTTATTTGGAAGTCAAAGAAAAATGATTGTTTCTTCCATACACCCCTACATCTTGGCAAAATCTTCGGCGAAAGATCGCTATCAAAGTAGGTAGATTTTTTTAATTTGCGGTTTTTGTTCCATAAAAAAAGGGATTAGATATTTATCTTTACCAAAAATGTGTTAAGTAGTTGTATATCTGAATATGTTTAAAATGTATGTGGTATTCTTAAAGGAAAAGCCTTCTGCTACCAGTCCTCTTATATTCAAATAAGACTGAGCTGTTTTTACAAATGCTTTTAAATAAACCACCTTCCAAATATCGCAAGTTCGCCTCTCATATGGATGGAGGCTGTCTCACATTTCTGATACATTTCCTTGATTCATGAGAAAATTGTGTTATTATATTTTCATAGCGGCTTTTTATTCTCAATATATTTCCGTTTAAAATTATTATCTTGTGGATGTATTCCAAATCTCATGAGACCAATCTCTTCCCCAGGCAACTTAATAAATACTCGTAAAGAAGTAAGTTCAGAAACTGTTCCCATGCATTGCACCTGAATTTATAAATTTTACCAGAATTTTTTTTGATTATAGTAAATTAAACTGTAAGTTATTATAACTTTTATATTCGAATTAGAAATTAAATAAATAATGGAAATGAATGTTTTATTGTTCGCTATTAATTATAAATCTACTTGTTCCATTAATATTAAGCTAATTATACATCTTACGTTTTCTCATTTCTCTAAATTTATATTCGACTGAAGTCGATATCATCTCTTTCAAGAAAATAAAAGTAATTGCATTACCATTTATGTGATTAAATAAATCCAAAAATAAGATAATTTTATCCGCGTATTTATTTTGTGATAATGACATGTTTCAACAGAAAAGAACAAATTAACGTAATGATAGTAAATTATTTATACAAAAAACAGTGACAAAAGTTTCAGTTAAGTAATTAGATAACAAATTACTGATGATTTAAATGAACAAAACTTGTTTCGAATTTCCAGCTTCTAATGTTGTCCGTATTTAAAATAAAATCCACAAAATTGAAAACAAATTTATATTATGTACATATTCCATGTACAAGGCGTTTTTCCTGAACTCCAAAATGCCTGTTTGTATTTAACTTTTTTTTGTAACGTTTCAAGTCGAATATACAGGTCATTATTTTTTAAAATATAATAGTTCTGTTTTCGGGAGTAAAACCTTCTCCTCCGTGATGACGGGGAGCTCCTTTCATTTGTTGGTTCATTCTGTTTTTCCGTCAATTACTCCCTCAGTCTTCACTTTATCTGTTACGCAGTGTCCGCCGATAATATCGCTGCAAAATCATCGCGGGCGAAAACGTCGCAGAGAAAACAACGCAAGGCGAAAACGTCGTGCTACAAAACATCGTGGGAGAAAACATCGCAAAGAGAAAACATCGCAGTTCTAAAACATCGTGGTACAAAATATCGTCGTCGAAAATAAAGCGGTTCAAAAACTTCGCAGTTTAAAAACATCGTCGTCGAAAATATCGCGGCAAAAAATAATGTATCAACAAATCATCGCAGGACGATAACATCGCAGACCTGCTTTTTTCAGGCTTTAATAATTGTAAATGGATATTCCCATAATGATTTGTGAGCGCGAGATGGAAAGAAAGATAATTTTTACTTTCATATTTTTTATTAACTAATCAATTCTTGCTAAAAAAAAGTAAGAAGGAAACTTAATACTTAAGAATAAACTGAAGCAGAAGAAGAAATAATTTTCATTAAGAGTATTAGATTGACAAAAGTGAAGAAAATAATCTCATAATTAGCAATTTTTTATAGATAAGTTCATGCAATTACGTAGCTTCCTTTTTCTAAACATTTTTAGATTATTCTTTTAATGAAAAATTACCAGTACAAACTTTATAAAAAATGATTTATTAATGACCTTTGTTAGTTAACTATGTCAGTTTAAAATTATATTAAGTGCTATAAGTTGCCTTAATTTTCTATGCTTAAATTTCCTTCTTACTTTTTCAGCAAAAATTTATTAGTTAATAAAAAATATGAAAGTAAAGAATATCCTTCTTTCCATCTTACGCTCACAAATCATTATGGAAATATCCATTTACAATTATTAAAGCCTGAAAAAAGCATGGCTGCGATGTTATCGTCATGCGATGATTTGTAGATACTTTATTTTTTACCACGATATTTTCGACGACGATGTTTTTAAACTGCGAAATTTTTTAACTGCTTTATTTTGGACGACGATATTTTGTATCACGATGTTTTAGAATTGCGATGTTTTCTCTTTGCGATGTTTTCTCCCACGATGTTTTGTAGCACGACGTTTTCGCCTTGCGTTGTTTTCTCTGCGAAGTTTTCGCCCGCGATGTTTTCGGCTGTAACCCTGTTACGCATGTATTCTTCTCTTCATATGAGTGTTGTTGGCTCCCTGGTTTCTCTTCTCTTTTAAATTGGCAGACTTGTTTCGTCGCTCTTTTTAGTCTGAGTTGCAGAAAATAGGTATTTTCTCCTCTTTTCTATGATAACGCGTTAATTGGCCTTTTAACCGTGAGTCTTACTCTTCTAGTTCTTACATTTGACCTTAGGCTTTTCCTATGCTTCCTTTTCACCCTTCCTCGCTAACAGAATTGATGGCATGTTGTATGATAGAACAGATAATTGGTTGTGAATCTTACAGACAGAAAAGTCTTTTTCGTGGCTGGAGCTGGAGTGTATTCTATTTTCCTGCAGTCTCTCTCTTATATGGCTTTCCAAGTCGATAATCCTCCCGAAGTTCTTGTTTTAAAAATAAAACACAGAGCTTGAACTTACGGAAGAAATTGGGTGGCATGAAAGGAGGTTAGTTGGTTAGACGTCTTTAACGCACTTTTTTAAATTGATAAGTTTTACCCTGCTCAAAAAATTAGGTTCAACAAACTTGTAAATCAAAGCTTAAATTCTGATATTAAGTGCATTACTAAGTTTTGATACATTCCTTCTAGTTGTATGCAGTTCAGCAACAAAGAAACAACAAAACAAAATTTACTCATTATCTCCGAAACACTAATAACTCTTACGTTATGAAACTACGTGTCAGGTATAAATTTTTACAGCTACTTTTGGCAATTTAGAAGAGAAAAGCAATAAAAGAATAAAAAGGCAGTGATGAAATCTTAAGTATCATAATAGCAACTTTCTGAAAACGACAGAACGAACATCATACGAAATGAAGCAATGAGTGTAAGCCAAAATATCGCTGTGGGTGGGAAATTTATGCAAAGCAAATGGGTATAACAAATTAAGAGTATATGCCACTGACTATGAAATTTCAGTTTTCAAAGTGCAGTAACTTATTTCCCGGTTTAGAATCCAAAAGTGCATAAATATAAAAATGCAATAATAAGAATCACAGGAGAACAGTAATCCATCAAGTAGAGTTTTTTCTTGGGATAGTACGGGGAGTCCATGCCTGCTCACCAATGATCCATAATTCTGTTTGTAGTCAAACTGCTTTAACATGTGTGCAAAAATGGGTTTTGGTTTTGATTCGTAATGCGCGTACTTTTTTCGCTCCCCAGATGCCTACTTGTTTCCAGTGTTTCGTAATGCACGAGTGTTTTATTTATCAGCGTCCACGATTATTTCCGTTATCTTAATTTTAGGAACTTTATTTTATGAATTTATAAGATATAAGGTATTTCTCCCGCCTTCTTAGAGAGCCTTCGTGGTGTAGTGGTCTGCACGCTCAGCGCGTAATTGAGAGGTCCGCGATTCGATTCTTGGCGAAGGCGTTGCTAATTTTTCATCTTTCCTGCTTCAAAAAAAATACCTAATATCTCTACAGTGGCGCCCGAGCTAAAAAGGGTGTATTGGATGATGATTCTCCACACCCAGGATTTGGCGATTAAGTCCCCTAAAAACCCCAGTCGCCCTTTAGAAGGGGGAGTATATAAGGTATTTCTCCCGCCTTCTTAGCGAGCCTTCGTAGTGTAGTGGTCTGCACGCTCATCGCGTAACTGAGAGGTCCGAGGTTCGATTCCCAGCGAAGGCGTTGCTAATTTTTCATCTTTCCTGCTTCAAAAAAATACCTAACGTCTCTACAAAGATATGAACGTTTTTCAATATTCTTACATATTTTTTACTTCAATGATAATTTATTATATGCGAATATAGCTGCTATGTTCCAGACCTAACAATTCTACGGGTTTCAACAATTTTCAACGAATTCTTATTTTTCGTTCATTTTATTGCATTTATATCATAACATGGAATCTTTTATATGGTTTTCATGTACAAACATTTTCTGTGAAGATTATATAAAATTATTTCTATCACAAATATAAAAAGCACATACTTACTCATATTGTATTATATTTTCCTAAATACAATTACTAAAAATGGCAAGTGCAAAATCAAAAACGCATTTTGCTGTCCAGCTCCAATGAAGTATGCTGTCTTTCAGAACTTACGGGTCCATCCGAGCCTTCTGAATACTAGTAATTCAAACTAGCTGGCTTCATGGCTCATTTTCTTGGTTTTCTCTATATGTGGGTGTATTTCGTCCTTAGAATGTCGTCTACGGAAGTATCCCTCTCCTTAAGCAGATAGCCTTCGTGCGCTTTTCCTCATTCAAATGACCTAATCTAACTTACAAAAGCATTTCATCTTACTTTAAGCGATTTATTTTACAGATAAACGATTAAAGCTCAAAATACAGAAACATCGTCAATTTAAACAACAAAAGCAAAACTTTATATCTGAAATATCCGATATGCTGTACGTTGTACATAGTTTAAAACTTAGATATATATATATATATATTATATTTAAATACTGTGAAGTGAATCAGCATTTTATCCATAATCCGTTATGAAATAACTAATATCTATCAAAATTTTGTCTTATTATTCAACTAATGAGTAAAAGCTTCAGTACCTTCTTCTGTTCATTGTATTTATTTCTTATTCATTTTTATGTTTTCAGCTTCTGCACGATCAGCAATTGCTCGGCATGGTTAGTGTGCTACTCTTAATTGACTGCGTCCTTGTAACGTTATGGGTAACGATAGATCCCATGCAACGCCAACTGACCAAGTTATCCATGCAGGTAACCAATTAATTTAATTCTTGATAGAATGTAATGAGCTCATCTTGATTATATTTATAGTGTATGAACAATAACGCACGTATCTGTAAATGCCTTAAAATGATAAAACGAAATGTTTTGTAGATTTTAAGTTTACAAGCAGCTGACGTATTATTTTTACAGCATTAGCAAAGAATTCCCTCGGGTTTCATACATCATGCCAATTACAGTCTGGATTAGCATCTTCATATGAAAAAATTTCCTTATGTATTTGTAAACATAATACAAGGCTCTGTTTACTACCTCAATTGTAAACAAATATAAGCATCATCAGTTAGCAAACATTTTCTCGGCAGTAACCTAAATAGTTTCAAACAGATTTGTTAAGATTTCTTATCTACCTCTGTATATCTATGAAGAGCAATAAGTACAGGGATCAAACAAAAATATGTTAAGCACTTTATTTCGAATTGAATGGCATCAGACAGTTTATTTTAGATCTGTCTCTCTATTAAAATGGGTTTCCGATAGAATTAGTTCTCTAAGTAGAAAATTAAGAATACAAAACATCTGCAGAAGATGATGGGCAACTGCATATCGATATCCAGAACCGCATGAATGATTACTCCATACTAATAACCTCTGAATAATACCATCGAGCGTAAATCAGTTATAGAGTTCTTTTCTTTAACGCAGACATAAAAAGCGTATTAACAGACGAATTTTTACCTTATGCGATGACTGCTGTTCTCATTCAAAGGACAGCGTACTCGAACATCTGACCATCTAGGCGTGTCAATTTCAAGGTGTGAGCCTACAATTCTAACTTCTTGAAGGCACCAAAACTGTGTTGAGAAAGGTATTATCGGGTAGATGCGGATAAGACACGCTAAGCGTAATCCTGAAAAGCATCTTCAGCTTCATATTCGCTGTAAAACATTATCATTTCACAGTATTGAATGAACACGCCATCAGAACCTCCCATGTGATTTCCACGACCCATATTGTAAGTGCTATGCGCTTCATAGAACAAATAGCTAATAATGCTCTCATCTTGTCACGTTTAAATATTCGGGTATTTCATTAATTTGACGGGTTATCTATGCCTTTTTCTTCCCAAGCCTTAGAACGAAAATAATGAGAGAGGCGCGTAGATAACGCGTATGAAATATTTCGGACAAACATAGTATTCATCACATATGGCTGAGATAAGTCATATATTATAAAAATTCGTCTGTAGGCACGCTGTAGCGAACTCAGTGCATTCTGTAATTCTCGTTACCGCTTATTGCTATGAACTGTTAATTATTATTAATTAGCGTACTTTTTAAATGTCGATTTATAGTAATTAGCTGCACTTGTATAACTGTAATTGATTATTTTCTTTTGTAGTACAGAGTTGGATTCGGTAATTTTCCTAATTTTCTGCTTGAGCTGCCTTAAGTAATTGCTTTTATTCTTTCGGTATCCACTTTACTAAATCTAAGGTCAGTTAAAGAGTCAAATCTAAGGTATTCAGTCTGAGACCTTCATTTCGAAATTACAGCAGTGTGGAAAGACTACCCTTTGGAGACATTATTATAAAAAATTGGTTAGTTCAAAAAAATATTGAGTCACCCCGTAAATAACAGGAATTTCTAGAGTAAATCCGAAAATAACGCAAAATCCATTTTTTCTCATTCGAGGCTCGATGGGGATAGTCATCATCATCCATAAGGGGGAAATCAGGGCCAATTGCAGCAACCTAGAGTCTCACCAGAGGGTGTCTGTCTTCACCCCCGATACCGCATAGCCGTCAGAGAATCGTCTTTAAAGATGTGCAGCAGAAGGATACGATAACCCATTGAAATTCCAACCACACCATAATGCTGCCACCTTTGAATGAATGTAGTTCTAAGATGTTCTGGGACTCAGTCTGTTTCTCGTTCTGTCAGGATCCTTACACGCTTATCAATGATTCTAAGGCCAGCTTTGACTCGTCTGTCAACAGGACGTTGCACCAATATCAGACAATCCCAATCAGATACTGATGATGCCAATTTAATCTTACCCTTCTGCAGTGGTTGGTTAGTGGAACACAAAAACTTGATACTGGAGCGTACAGTTCCTTCACATTAAGCCTACCCCTGACGATACTGGCAGATATTGTCTTACCAAGTCACGCTGTAACCATGTATTAAACAGTTGTGGAGGTCACTAGTGGATTCTGCTTGATTACTATAGCAACATACCGACCTTCAGAGGGGGTGGTATTCCTTGTTCGACCGGGCAGAAGTCTCTGGTCAACTTTTTATTTTGCTAGGAATTGTTTCCATATTCGGGAAGTTACCGAATGACCAATGCCAAATAAAAAAGAAACTTTTTTTATTGACTCTCCTGCTTCAATGCATCTGACAACACACTAGAGCTCGTTATTTGCCATTCTTCTTCTTTCAGCCATAGAAACACGAATATGATCAAAACTCAAAACTTATGCTACGAAAGTTATATACACTTATAACATTTAAATAACCTTTCGGAATGTAACTTCCCGCAACCTTTCTGAATGCTCGTATTTTTAAAAACTTCCTAATTAGCCTATGTTCGGACACAAGATATTTGCATATTTCATCTGCAACCCCAGAACGCAAGAACTGGATACCCGTCCCGGGATCCTCAAAGGGCCTGCCATATTGGGGTGTGTGTATACAAACTCCTGAGATCCCTTCACCGGCGGCGCAGACTCCGCAGTCCCTGCCCGGCTTTATGCAAAACATGGGATAAAGAAGAAAAACGCTTACAAAATACTAAATACTAGATAAGAAAGCTGGCACATCTTTGCCTCCTGGCACCAATCTATCGGCACTGACTTTTTGTCTCGGTGCCTTGTCCGCTCTGCCAGTCTCCATCACTATCTGCAACCACATTTATTTTTTCAGCCAATCATCTAACTATACTTCCTGAAATTGCTAATTTGCATTGCTTCCTTAACCTTTGAAGCCAGTGTATGTCGCCGTTTTAGTCGTGAGAGTTTTTTTTTTCAATTCAGTTCTTTGATGAAGGTTTGATTTTCAGAAAGCAGCTTGTAGTAGAAAATGTCTCCTTTGTTCAACCGTATCTTCTTTTATTAGAGGCTTCCTTTCGGTATTGCAAATGATATCTTGTCTTTGGTAACCCTCTGTTTGTTCATCTTTTGTATTCTTGGAAAAAATTCGCTTCTTTCCCTTGATTACTCGATTCAGAAAAGTCTCTTTTTTTTTTTAATTCAATAAGGTGAGAGAAGTAAATTTCCAGTCGTTGTTTCAAATTCCTATCCTTCATTTCGATTCGTGCAGAATATCCTGCCACAATTTAGAAACCTTTTATGTCAATTAAGTGCCAACGGACCTTTATTAGGTTGACTGCAGAAGCTAATCTGAATTATCTATCGTACCTGAGATTTTACTCTATTAATACAGGCCAGAAAAAGAGCATTACTTGTGGGATGACTCAGTACCCTTTTGAAAGCTACTCAGTACACTTCTGAGCAAGCAATTTGCTGCAACAAGCTGTAATTAAATACTACGTAATGATCGTATGCTTAATTTTCTTCAAATAAATTAAAAATATTCCACGTATTGACTTCTTTATTATTTTTTAACTCGTTTGTGTTTTTACTTTGCTTTCTGCTGCTGCTTGTAGTTTTTCCATTTGTTGTTATATATGTTTATTTTGAAAAATTCTGTTAGCTATTTACCGTTGTCTGAAATTATGTTTTATTAGCTTTTTAAATTTTCTTAGATTGCATTTATTTACACCAGAAATAGTATATATTTTCTTTCCTTTTGCAAGTTGGAGGTAGATTTCAGAATAATCACGTTAACAATTTTTTGAAGTTATTCTAATTAAGTGTATTATTATTTTTACTCCTAATGATGATTCCATGGTTTAGGAGCACGATTTCTTCCATTTGGTTCATATGTTTTCGCTATAATGTATGCTTTCCTGATGAAAAATGCATAACGGGTCAGTTTTGCAATCCCACTTTACATATTTTATTTTATATTGTGAAATTTATATTGATTATAACTTTTATGACAACGTTGACCATTATTTCGTAAATCCGTCATGTTTCAGGTTTTATTTTGTTATAAGCAGTTTTGTTTTATATTACCTTGCTTTCGTTGTTCATACTTTAATTTTTGATTATTTAGGGCAAGCTCAAATGATAAGCTTAAATTAACTCACAGTGGACATTAGAGGGAAAATGGGACTAATTAAAATAAAAACTTACACAAAAAATATTATCAGAAAACATTAATTCAGTAAATTTGTTTATTAAACAACGAAATAAACATTCCTAAAACTTTTACTTTAATTATTTTTCAGAATTTTAATTTTCCATGTCTTTAACAGGTTAATAAAGATGAGCCGAATGTTGTATACATGTATTTAAAGGAGCATTGCAGTTCCACCCATATGGCTAAATGGTTGGGAAGTTTATATATCTACAAAGGTCTACTACTAGTCGTCGGATGCTACATGGCTTGGGAGACAAGGCATGTCAAAGTTCCTGCCCTCAACGATTCTCAGTATATTGGAATGAGTGTTTACAATGTAGTCATCACAAGCATCATTGTTGTAGCATTGGCCAATGTTATTCCAGCAGAAAGATATACTTTAACATTCGTCCTTGTTTCTACATTAATATTCGTATCTACGACAACTACGCTTTGTATACTCTTCGTGCCTAAGGTATAGTATCGTTTTATACCAATATAAGTTCATTTCATATCTTTTAAAAACATATTAATAACGAGATGAGAGTGGAGATCTCAACATATTTGTGATTACCTTCAATTCAGTCATAACGAGTATTTGACTGAATAGCAAAATGAAACCATTAATGGAAACGCAGGTATAAATATATCTTAGATTAGATATATTCAGAAGTTTAGTGTTTTTGGAATGTACTTTAATTTTTCAAGTAATGTAGTCTATTGTTGCGATTCTTAAAATATACAAAATAAACCGCTGCAAATCTAGAATTATATCTATACGTAAATTTTGGACCATTGCTTGAAAATAAAGCAAATTTATTGCAATCGGGATAACTATATTGATCTGTACGAAATTTTAAAAGCAGCCGCATCTCCCTTCACAAACATAACATTTGTTTCACTAAGTTCACTTTGTATGTTATTCACACATAACTCGTTCATGAAGAACAGTAAAAAAATTATAGTTAGTTAAGTTTTGAATATAAGAAGGTTTCATAACGTTGGTGGTAATCTGAAGATATGATAAATTAGCTCTTAAATGTCTTCTATAATATCACTGAGTTAAAAGAAAACTTCATTTTGCGAAGGAAATTTTAGTAAAATTACAAGAATACCAGAATTGACAAGTTTCCATTGTATCCCTTTTGCACACATTTCAGTCCACATTTTAATTACAAATCGAAATATTTATTCAGATGTCATTTTTGAGTACAAACATTGCAGTCATAAAACCTGTATCGAAGATTTACTTTCTTAATACAGGTTTTAAGAATGCAGTGTTGCACATGGAAAAGAACCCGTTTGTAGTGCAGTTTTTCAGGTGCATTTCTATACAAAATCGAACATCGAAATGATTTTAGTGAAAGTAAGTCCCAAGTCCTAGGCAGTTCTTTCTGCATTATATTTTTAGACTATTGATCATAAAAAATATTCTAATACCCAGACTTTTGAGAGAACTTGCTTTTTCATAGCAGTTTCGAAATGAAAGTACTCCGGAGTTCCATGTGATGAATCTATTGTTGAACAATTGGTATTATCAATTAATCTAGACTACTTTGTTAATTTTTGACAAGTTATGTGTTTCTTTAAGGTAATTTGATATGTGGATTCATTTCGGAACTGTGCTTCAGGTTCTTTTGTAAGTACCGTAAAGTACGTTTCATGCGGGTTCATCGCTAGAGAAATACACTGACTACCAATAAGTATTTGGACACCTATGCAAATGACGATATCTGCTGTCCTAAGGTACGTCACGGACTCCGCCGGTATATATCGTGTAGGAAACAGCATCGGCTTTAGTCGCATGCAAGATGCCTCGCAGTTTTTAGCTCTCTGATTTCGAAAAAGGTATAATTATCGGGTATCACAAATGTGGCCGATCCTTAAGGGACATATCTAGCGATGTGAAGTACCCAAACTCGACAGTGGCCTATGTGATGAAGAAGTGGAAGGTGAGCGGTGACTATCGGAATGTGCCCCGAGTCGGCAGAACAACGAAACTGGGAGATAGAGACCGACGAGTGCTGTCCAGAGAAATTCGGGAGAACCGCACCCAACCGATGGCCCTCATCCGCGAGGAGTTTCAACGGGCATCCGTGAGTATTGTTTCAATGAATACCATCCGTAAGAAAGCGCATCTGCTTGGTTTTCATGGTCGTGCTGCTGCCCATAAGCCTTTGATCACAAAGTCCAACCGCGCTGCTCGGTTAATGGGGTGCAAAGCACATCGAAATTGGACCTTAGATCAGTAGAAACGGGTTCTTTGGAGTGACGAATCAAGGTTCACCCTTTACCGTTCGGATGGCAGGGTCTGGGTCTGGCGTCTACCTGGAGAACGTCTCCTGCCAAGAATGCATTGTGACAACAGTCAAGTTCGGCGGAGGTGGAATTATGATCTGGGTGTGTTTCTCCTGGTATGGGCTGGGACCCTTGGTCCTCATTCATGGTAAGCTCAACTCCGATGCCTGCTGCACTGTTTTAGATGACAAAGTGCTTCCTATGGCAGTTTTACGGGTTGGACCCCTGTTACTTTCAGGACGACAATGCCAGTGGTCATGTTTCGACGTTAACCAAGGCTTGGTATGGTGCTAATGGAGTTCATCGAATGGACTGGCCTGCCCAGAGTCCAGACCTGAACCCTATCGAGAACCTCTGGGACGAGTTGCATCGCCGAATTCAGGGGTGCACTACCCGTGCAAAATCGGTGAAGGAACTTCTATGTCTTCTCCCAGCCGAGTGGAAGAAAATACCACTAGCTGTCATACAAAGACTTGTGGAAAGTATACCCCAGAGGGTCCACGCTGTAATTACCTCTCGTGGAGGCTCTACCAACTATTGATTTTGAATAAATTTAGTTTTTCTTTCCTGTCACAGGTGTCCAAATACTTATTGGTAGTCAGTGTATTTGACATTTGCGAATTCGTATATTTATAATTTTAATGCTAGCCATGATCTTGGTGTCTGTAGTATAATTAAATTGTATTCAATTTCCTTTTGCGTCTACGTTTTGCTACAGTATATCTTAATAAAAGCGAATGAAATTACAAAAGATATTAATGAAGGAAATTTTTAGAGTATTAGTCAGTTAGCAGAAAATATAGGTGTATTTTACACATAACTTTGAATAATTAGAACTGTGGACATGTGACAAAGCTGTGAATTTATCTTCTGAACATTTGTGTTTACCAATTCTGGATTAAAAACGATCACGTAAATGTTGCAAAAAGCATATTCTACACTTTCTAGAAGCGAAAAGAAAACATTATACTCTAAGATTCCTAGATTGTTTGTTTCTAACTATATAATAGCTGCAGATGACGTAATAAAGTACCTGCAATCGAAGCTAATTGTATTCATTACGTTTACGACTTGGACTGCGAGAAACGTAGCCAGGCAGAAGAATGGCATGTTTCTTAGACCAGGACGTTATAGGGAGTACAGCATCTTTAGAAAAGAATAAGGGGGTATACTTATCAGGATTTGTATGTCTCTTAATCTGATTTGGAAACATGACATGTCCTGAATGGGAACAGGGAGCTTACTCAAGCTATGTTCAAATATGTATGGAATGGACGACGCAAGCAGGAAGAGTTAACTTTATCCTTTATTTTCCACAATATTACAAGCGCTCCCGCACTTCGGGATACAAAGACCAAACACTTGTGGTCTGAACATAAAAATATAAAAACTACTAACTAATTAAATTTAAATCAAAGCTAACTTTGAATGCTTGATACTAACAGACTAAGACCAGTCTTTTAAATTATTACGTATCTAGTAAGCAAACTGCTGAAAACTACAATACATTTAAAATAACGAGAGGACTAAACCTCTGGGCTTAAAGGCAGACAGCAACTGATGGCAAGCTCGCGTGAAATACAATGGCAAGGCGGCTCACTTTCTCTCCATCTAACTCTGCTCTTGGCAAAAAGCCACAACTTAAATACAAGTACAATTTGCATAAACAAGTTAACGCGTTTATTCTGGCCGGAAGTAGAATATAAGAGAAGACAGTACAGTTTTAAAATAAAATAAACGTTAGTAAAACTTAAGATCCTTACATATTCAGAAATGAGTGCTTGCATGTAAACAATGTTAGTATGAATACTAACATGAAGAATACATTTCAATCATTGGCCTAATTTGTGAATACAAGAATTTTGGTCTTTAGAAAACTAAGTAAAACATTGCTTTAACTAGATTAATATGATCATAAAAGTTACTTCCACAAATTACAAAATGGCATGCAATAGTAAATTTGAAAATTGTAACAAATGAGTAGGTACAAGACGAATCTCTCTAAAATGTAATTGTAAATTTCATAACTTCGCGCTCATAGCAAAACGCCTTTTCGTTATATGAACGAAAAATACGGTCGTATACAAATTTTCGTATATGGATTTATATGTGTTTTTTGAGAAAAACTGAGAGTTCGAATTTAGATGCCCTTCCTTGTTAGGGGAATTCATACTATGTAGTCACTTCTTTCCCGGGGATTTCAACATAGATCTACTTACTTGTGTTCAGGGGTCTTATCACCTCGGCTGTTGGTGGATCTTTCGCCTGAAGAAATAAGAACGGCCCAATGTTAAATAGTATAAACAAGAAAGTCACTCTGAAGTACAGTTTTCAACAAGTGTTTTCAGTAACAAGAGTCTGGTGAATATGAAACTAAAAATAACAGTGATCCAACGAATGTAAATGATTCTCATCTATGGCCAAACGTTGAAAATAAAAAATTTAGAATATTATATGTCAAAATTGGATCTAAGCAAGGTAAGCAGCAAACGTTTTTAATTTTAGATAATTTTTTGTCTAATTACTTTTAAAACTGTCCCCAAATGGTAAAAAGCAACATCGTTGCCTGTTTATTTGTTCGAAAGTTCAAGACTCGGAAATGTACCGTTTTCGAGTTGCTTATTATTTTCTGGAAGCAGAGTTGAATGGTTTATATACATTTTTAATGGCTGAAGAAAACTGACATCGGTAATTTAAAACTTGAGCTTATCTTTTGTCGCAATGATTCTTCTTTTTACTTGTCAAAAATTGTTAAAGCGTATTATAAAAAATTTTCAAACACAACGAATTAAAAACTCGTGAGATTTTAAGCAATTCGTACCAACGCTAGAGAATAAAATTTAATTCGAGATATTTTTCATGAAAAGGATTCATTCTAGATTAGAGCAGTTTGTTTGATAATGGTAAAGCATGGTAGGACTATCTGTCGTAAAAAGGAATGTGTTTGTGGACGAATTTCTAAGGGAACCTGGTAGACAGTAACTCAAAAAAGTATTGGAGCGTAAGAAACTTTCAAACATTTAGTAATAAAAATTCAGTTATTGTTAACAAGCCTGTTTTTCTTAAAAGTCCTTCACGGGGCAACCCTGCCTTTCCGGGTAGTGCTTTAATGGTGGAACGCGTAATAAATTTTTAAAAAAATTATATATCTGCAATTATATGAGGTTATTTAAATAAAATGCATGACATCCATTTAACTGTATTTGCAGCACAATGTTATTAATGGTAAATCTTTAATAAAACACCAATTAACAATTAAAAAATACTTATATTTTTCAGCAGCTTAAAGATATTCATAAAAGAAGCTTTCTAATTTCTAACAAATCACATGTGAATGCTCGTTCTGCACTTGTTTTCTTTTTAAGAATTTTTAAAACGTTTTCATTCACAGGTGTATATATATATATATATATATATATATATATATATCCTAAACAATATTGATAAATTGATTATATTATCTCCTAAATTTAATTAAAGTAGAATTATTTTAAAAGAGTGAATCCATACTGGTAAGTTATATTTTGAAAGATGTTTTGAAGTAACTTGAAAGTAAAATGTTAATAATGTTTTAACGGGGACTGGAATTAAATCATCATGAAGAACAAAAATTCCAATTGTAAAAGGAATATACGTATATCAAATGTTGTATGATCTTAAATTCATTTAGTGCGAAAATAAGTTACTACTATAATTAAACTTAGGAGATAATATAATCAATTAATCAATATTATTTAGTAAATATATATATTCAAAATATTACACACGCACACACATATATATATATATATGTATTTAAATATTACATATATATATAGCAAATAAAATCATTCCTCTTAAAGATGTTTCACATGTACTGTTTCGTTTATAATGTTTTAAGTAATTTGGAGTAGAAAACGACTTTTCGCAGTGCATGCAATAACTGGTAATGTTACTAAGAGTTTCAAAATTGTGTAAATATTAAGAAAAATCCCTTTACTGCAAACCTCTTAAGTTTCTATTGGAGATGAACTATATTGTTCTTGATGCAATTTCCTTTCTTACGGTATTTCTTTCTTTTCTATTTTTATTTTCGATATTTCTTTTCTCACCTATGGACAGTTTGGGGCCCAGAACTACTTTTTTTAAATTATCAGCACATAATAAGGAATGTTTACCATGTTTCTTTCTTTTGGTGGCCGTGTAATTTTTGTTGGCCCTCCCCCAATTGAGACAAAGCTAGTTCGCTAATTATCCTAAAGCTTTATTGTTTAATCCGCCTGTAATATTCCTCAATAAATATTATGTAATATTTACCACACTTCATTTTAGACTAAGCCAGCCAAGGATATTCAAATATTAATGTTTACTTAAATTTTCTATTTATATTTTCATTGTCAAATGAAGAACTTAGTGACATGTACTTTGCTGCTGAAGCCTAAGTATTTTCAAGAAAATCAAATTTTGTTTTGTCAGTTAATTTACGATTTACGAAATTTGATACTTCAAAATTTTCATCTTGAAGAATGATTTTAATTTCAGCTAAAGTGTTTGTAGAGGTATCTGAAGGTGAACTAAAAGCATGTAGAAGTAGAACTTTCTGATGAATTTTCAACTTGCTCTTGAATCTTAGCATTTTTGGTTTGCCACTCATCATCGCTTAATATGCGGCACTTCTTGTGTGCATCTTATTTTTAAATTCAACTTCGTAGCAATTTTCAAAATAATTTAAGAGGGGATGCTGTCATTTTGAAATTAATGCATCGACACAGTTTTCCTGACAATGTCAATCTGTCTGTGTTATTCTGTCATAAAATTAATTATTGAATCGTGTTACTCTTCACAAACGCTACAAGGTAAAAACAGCTGAAGTCTTGATTCTAAAGAAAAGCTGAAATGAATGTGCTTGTTTTAGCAAAGTTCATTTGATATTTTGATATTCAGAAGCTTTGTAAAATTAATGGAATGTAAGACAGCTAAGGAAATGGTCGATATCGGTTAACCTAAAGATAGTACGCTGATATTTTCTCTTTTGAAGCTCGGGGAAGAAGAAAGTGGAAGCAGGTAACAGGTTACGGAAGACGGGGATCTTTAATATCATATAATTATATTATAATCATATAATATATAATATATATAATATAATAATGCAGATCATATAATAATCATATCATAATCTTTGCTGTCATATTTGACAGTTAGAGAGATGTAGCCCCACGCTCCCTGCTGTGCTAGAATTCGCTTAACACTGTGATTTGTAAAGGAATGCAAGGGAGTAATAGTGGATGTGATGTTGGAAAAAATATATAGTATTATAATGGGTGTGCACAGTGCGACTGCTTGAAAGGACGCGTTAAATAACATCACACAGATCTAGACCGTGTGATGCCAGTATATCCAGGATAGCGTTGATTTTTGTGATGAGAGCCTTTTTGATAACACAGCGTTAGTCGGAGTTCTATCATCAAGTGCTGAAGCAAGTGTTCCTCAGGGCCCGGGTTCTAGAGGAACGAAGCCATTTCTTTTCAAGGGCTATTTTGCAAATGAAATCTCACGTGAATCTTAGAGATTGACGCAAAGGTTAGCAGCAGGACCCTAATTGGCTCTCCATGGCCTTCAACATACTTCAAATTTCTATCAGTTAATTGACGCCCTCCATCACTTCCTGGAGCACACTTTTATCAAATGTGAATAGAAACTGATTTTCACCTACCAACATCCACATCCACTACCTTAACATTACCACTACCTTATCTTCCAACATCCACTACCTTAACCACTACAATACATTATACAATGTTCATGCATTTCTGGTGAATAATAGGGATAAGCATTAATAAAATAGGCATATGTGATCCCTTCCAATAAGACAGAACTCAGAGGATAAGGCAATCCAAAAAGAGCTTCTTCAATAAAAGTTAGCAAACAATGTCACCTTTACTTTTTATAAATTTTTCAAAAAGAAGAAATTTGAAGAAAAATCTGGGGGTCGCATATGGTTTGCGTCCCTTTATTCTGTACGTCATTGGGCAACAGATTCCAGTTAATTAAGTTCCTAAATAAAACGAGTGCTAATATGAAAGTCCTAACTGAAATTCATAATAGATAATGTATTTGTTAAGTCTCCTTTATTACCATAAAAATTGAGAATGTTTCAGGGCAGCGAATCCAGAATAGGAAAGACAGTTTTTAAATGATTTTACCTAAAAAGAATACTTGTACTTGTTAGCAAATATTAAACTGAGAGAGTTCGTTACCCATAGTGAACTCTTCCGTTTAGCGGTAGTAATTGTTTTAGGAAATAAAATGAGCCGTCTCATTCAAAAAAACTTTAGTAAGACAGACTAATTCTGTTCCAGTTGATTGAAATTGGAGTTTTCGAAAGTTGGATTCAAGAGAAATTGGAACATTGATAAAAAGCAGTTTACCATCATAAAAGAAGCTAAACTAATTCTGGAGAATATTCTGTTTACTAAGAAATTCGAATATATTTTACCAGATTTTTGATTTATTAAAGGTAAGTAATGGAAAAATTATACTAAGCAGTTATTTGGCTGCAAGATATGATGCAAATCCTATGTTTGAAATTACGTGGCAAAATGAAATTCGAATTCTGTGAACATTATCAGTTTTTTAGCTAGCTACATGATTTAACAATGATTATTTTTATTTTGGAAAACTCAAAAGATGGAGAACAGACCCGAGCAGTGCCCGCTAAATTAGATTATTTGAATGTGGCAAAGTCACGAGGACTATGTGCTTAACAGCAGGGATGCCTTCGTGGAAGACTTTTAAGAGAACTACCTCGTATTCACGTTACACATAAAGAAAACCATGAACACCAAACATATAGCCAATCAGTTCGTATGAGTTCGAACCCAAATTAGGTCGAATTACCAGTATTCAGGGGTCTTAACCATTCGGCTATTGATGAAGCCCTTTATTTATACGTTTTGTGTCTTCATCGATGCATGTGTTTTCAGCCATAAAACGAAGTGACTATCCTTATCAATTTTAAAAATAATAATGTTTAAAAAAAAAGAGTGATTTTCTTGCAAGCCATTTTATCGTCTTGATTTAAATAAGGACAGAATTACTTGTTGCTAAATTTAACTTTGTGCGTAATTAAACAGCAGATTGTTTCTAATTTATTAATTTCATTTTTTCCTACGTCATCACTCTTCAGTGTCTGTAACATTTTACCTTCATTACAAATGCTTTAAAAGCTACTATGTTATTGAAGAGGTTAAGAAACATTTTATTTTCTTTTAAAAGCTACCCTGGAACTGAATAATTGACAGAAACTTTGTTCATATTCTAACCATTAACATCTTAGTAATTAAAAAAAGGCTTAATTTTATGCAAATCATAATTATTATCGTAAAAGAATTAAATGATTCTGATTTTTGGATTTTCTCTGATCCTTCGGATTAACAACATTTTATTAAATTTATTTCATCTACTTTCAATACATAGTCATAAATATTTATCCCTTTTATCTTTTGTATCGCTGACAAAATTTACTAACCTGAAGTAAAAATGTGTCTTTTTCATTCTCACACATAATCTAAAATTCTGTTCAATGTTTTAAACCTCTTCTTATTGAAATATTTTCAATTCTTTACGTGACTTCTTTACATTACTCCTGCAGGCTCACGTTTTTAAGAATTCTATCAGTTAGTAAAGGAATTAAAAACATTACTTCCATGTATTCTTTGGTGTTATAAGGTATTATCTCTTTCCTTTCCGGATGCCTTTGGGGTGCAACTGGAAGCACACTCGATGCGTATTCAAGAGGTTCAGGGTTCGAGTCTTGTCGAAGGCACTGCACCTGTCGAAGGCACTGCACCCAGCCTCCTGCTTTAAAATAACCTAATGACGCTACAGAGGCGCCCAAACTGAAAGGTGATAATACCTCACCAACAGGATTTGGCGATTGGGTCCCCTAATCCCCAGTCGCACTTTAAAAGGTGAAGTATATAGGGTATTTCCTGCCTCCTTTCCGCATGCCTTCGTGGTGCAGTTGGAAGCATATTCGTGCGATCCAGAGTTCGAGTGCCGGCCATTTTTCACATCTCCAGCATCAAAAGTCCTAATGACTCTACATTGTACAACGATCCAATAACGTGAATATCTGAAGTTCAACTCAGGAAAGAGCATGGCCACTTTTCAACGACTTCTCGAGCGCGATTTCCTCTCCTTTTCGAATCTGGTGCCTGAACTAATACATATGGCGGCTGATAATTCGGCACAAAACATGGATTGGTCGACTGGAGTTATTTCGTCCTCCCTCTTTTGGCTGGCCGGAATGTTAACAATCAAAGCGATTCCTCCATGTGGCCCTTGTTATGTAGTGATGAGCATATCTATTCAGTAATTCGACAGTTCTGACTTCGAAATCATGGATTGTTAAAGGCGTGTATTCGTTTCAAAAATACTCTGTCTGAATTCTTCGTGTCTCCATAATAATAAGCAATTAATAGAACTAATTTTAATATTAAATGAATGCCACATGTTAAAATAACTCAAACTTCGTATCAGGGCATAGCCTAAAGCTTAGCTTATTTAAATATTTTCTTTCAATGTTTGAACTCTGTAACATTCACGTCACTCAAATGAGCTTAGCGTTTTATTCTTTTAGTTAATATTTAACGGGAACGAAGACAAAAAATAATGTAGAAAGCTTTTTAATTTAAGTTCATTTTGACACTGATCTTTTGCCCAAAAAGAATGTTTTAAATATCTCTGGACGTTTTTGTTTCGTAGAAAATCTTTTACTTGAATTTTTTTGGCTTATAAAAAGATTCTTTTTCACATTTTTATTAAGTCACTTCTTATAATATATTGCTTATCGCACTAAAACAATTATTTATTTGTTCTTAATAAAGTCAAATAATTTTTCGTACTTTCATGTAGCCGATCGAATATCCTGTTATAATTTTCATGCATTTACTTAGTTTGCAAATATTTCTTTTCATCTTTTATTTCCTACCTAATTAAATTACATAAAATTATTCACGTATTAGCGCAAAAATATATCTTAAATTATATTTATGCATTTAAATATAATATAGAAAAATATGAAATTTTGCATTGGCATAAGAAGTTAGACTTTAATCGGTATTTAGCGGCAAACGATAGCTTTTATAAGTTTAGTTTTCAAAGATACACATTTCATGCAAGAAACTTTATGATATGATTGTTACAAATTTAAGAATGCCTATTGAGATTAAAATACTTTCTGGATGTCCTGCTGCCTGCAGAGCTTAACTAATCTAACTAAGTATACTATCTATAATCTAACTATAATAATAACTATTTAAGCTTAACTAAGCTTAAATAATCTAAGAATGAATATATTACATAGTATTTTTCATCCATGAAATCATCTTTAGGAAGGACATATTGCATAGCAGCTATTACTACTATCGCCGCTAAGCAGGCTCCCGACCAGGGTACCACACGGGATTTTCACCTACTCGTCGGATTTGAACTATTTCCGGTCAAGCCCCAGCCAAGGGCTAGGATGAGAGTACAGACAGCATTATTGTGTTTTTAAAGAAAACAAAATAGTAATAACATGGGCAAATAAGGCTCTTGAAGAAATTACAGTTTTCTGCGAAGATACACATACTGAATTCTTCTACTACTAAACAGAGTAATTCCGGAAAAGATACTAGTAGTGAAATAACATAAGCATACAAGGCTTTTGAAGAGAATACATGTTTTCAATGTAGAATACATAAGGTATAGGCACATTATTATAGACAATGATATGCATCTAGATAAAAATGAAGTTAAATGTAAAGATAATAATATTCACACTCATTTATAAATCATATGTTCAAAACATTTAAAGCCTACATTTCACTTGA
Organism: Stegodyphus dumicola; assembly: GCF_044657685.1. NCBI lineage: Eukaryota > Metazoa > Arthropoda > Arachnida > Araneae > Eresidae > Stegodyphus > Stegodyphus dumicola. The sequence goes on from NC_140780.1 coordinate 116,124,597, forward strand.
AAGTGTTCAATTACATTTTAAGTCATATTTTACAATCGTTTTATCCTGCAAGTATCCATCAAGACTTGCTATAAAAATGCTGGGCTGCAAAAAGGATAAGACCTATGATGTACAATGCAATAGTTAGGTATCTTAATGAACAGATATATGCACAGATAATGATAATAAAAATGTACACTATTGTAGACGAAATAAAAGCACAATTCAATTACGAATATACCTCTGGTTACACAAAGTGCATATTAAAGTTAAGAATGAAGTGTTACCAACAGTGAAATAACATGAGCGTACAATGCTCTTGAAGAGAGTACATGTTTTCAATATCAGACATCTTTATAGTGTTGTTATACAATAAATCAGAGTATAGTTTTACAAAAGGTGAAGGCACACTAATGTATACAATAATAAACTAGACAATAATGAGATTTAATGTGAAAATAATGATATTAACATTCATTTATAAGGCATATGTTGAAATAATTTAAAGACTATGTATCACTTCAAAGTGTATATTTACATTTTTAGGTATATATTACAATCATTAATCCTTAAAGGTATATATTTAAAATTGCTGTATAGAATAGGTATAATAGTCCTACGTTTACTACAATTACAAAATAATTTAAAAACAATTAAAAAATTACAAAAATTGCTGTGCTTCAAAATGGATAAGAGCTATGAAGTGCAATGGAGTGGCTAGCTATCTTACAATTGGACAGATGTGGAGCTAATGCCGCGACTGCGTAATCATATGGGCAGTTGTGCAGTAGCTCATGATACGTTCAAGTTTTTTCAATGCTAATCTATTATCTAAAACGCTAGCTGTCCATACCTGCCAGTGCTCATGAAAAGGCTTGCGTAAATTGCGTAACAGCTGCAGACACATTATTTTATATAGTTCTAGTCAAACCAGAGTTAAATTCAAAATAATTCTTTAAATCCAAGGGACTGGATCCTAGTGGCTTCTGAAGAGTTTTCTTCCTTACCCTGAGCAATGTTATTTATGTGATAAGTACTATCCCAAGAATAAAAGAAAATAAACTTTTATTCAGTCTTTTCTTACAAGTCGCTTACAAAATTAACCGTAAATTAGTCACAGCTTCTTCTAAATGCAAAATTAAAGGCAACTAAAATTATTTAGGGTAAGCCTTTTGCTACTACCAAGTAGAATTCTTGCATCTCTGAATATAAATCAACTTTACCTGAAAGGGATAATCAGTCTACTATAATGGTGCTCTATTTATTTTTCCACTTGCTTACTTTCAAAGGTAACTTCAATAGCTTTTTACTGTATAACTCTAAAAATCAAGGTGATCCCCTACCTGCCATAGACAAGTTACTAAATAAAATTTCATCTTATGAAAACTGATGTGAAAAAAAAAAGAAACTCCATACAAACTAGGATAAATCGTACCTTTTAGTCATCCGTAGATATTTTAATAATATTAATAATATTATCAAGAAACTTAAAATATTTGTCAAATATGCTCCTGATGTAGGCCAAGTACTTGGTAGTCATTATTAATAGATGTTTTACCTGGAAATCCTACGTAATCATATAAGTGACAAAAATCTATGGAATCATTATTAAACTTTAACCCATTCTTTATGCTAGTTCCAACAATTTCCAATTTCCGCTTTCGTAGTTTTCTTTATACTAATGGGATTTTTTTATCGCACTTAGGAAGTTTTTCAGTAGTAGATTCAATCCTCTATAGCTATCAAATGATGGCCATGCAAACTTAAAGATTTTATTCAATCGATCACTATAAAACGTTGAGCATCATTATCTGTGAAATAAAATAATTTTAAAAATAAAATAAAATACTTTTCTGGACATATTTAAAGTGTTAAACGTTATAATTTTGATTAAGTTTGGAGTAATGAATAAAAACAGAAAAATTAGTGAAACGCATGCTTTGGAAACATATTCAATATAAGTAATTTCTAGTCTGTTCTAAATTTATTAGATATATTATTTTGTTTATTGTTTTAGTAACCGAACATACCTAATAGAATCGCGGGGACAACAAACAGCTTTAAAATCCCAACAATTCATTTCCAGTGAATTAGTATATTCGAGTCATCTGATGACTGCTTTTAAGGCTAAATTAAAATAATAAACCTGAAATTCTGTTAACGCGTAATCATTTATTAATTCTCATTGATTAATGATTATTACATGGATGATTATGTTGCCATAAAATTTTAGAGCTGTTATTTAAATTATTCAAATTTTGAAACTGTTATATCATCGACATTATGTAAATGCATTTTAAATTAATTTTTATGAGCTAAAATTAGGAGTATTATAAAGATTTTTGTAAATTGTTTTGGGTTTATGTGCACATATCCTTGTTAAACAGAAATTAACTGTAACTTACTTATTCACCTCAGATATCTGCTAAACCTTTGAAATGCGTAGGTATTTAGTTATCAATTACAAAAGATGTGTTTCATTATTTACAATCTAGGAATACTGCTTGCAAATTTGAGGCTTTTAATTGACTGAGCCTAACTGACTATTTGGCAACAACAAAAAGAAAAAGGAAATCTGTATTTCGCATCCACTCCAAAGCCAGATCTCAATCCGAGCGATTTTTTTCCTTTCACAAAGTTGAAATCTGAAGACATTAAAAGAAATACGATGACAATTTTGAAATGAAAAAATTTGGATTACTTTCACACCTGCTTTTTTTATTGGAAGAGACATATTGGTGCAAATGCGTTGAGTTACAAGGAGCAGGAGGCTATTGTAAAACAGTCTAGGACTAATTTATTTACTAATTAAGTCTAGGACTATAATTTATTTATTGACTATTATATATTAAAAAAAACTTTCTGAGCTGTTATCAAAGATCTGAAATGAAATCTTAATTTATTGATTAAAAATACATTATAATTTTCTTAATATCTATTTTAAATTGTTAAAAAATGACAAATGAGTGCATTTGGTTATAAAAACATCTTCTCAAATACTATATTAGACTGACTTTATAACTTGCATGCTTCGTAAACATTAGTTATTTGTTATCAGATAAATGTATTATTTTAAATATGCATCTAAGACATTTTTATAGTTGACAATCTACATAGTAATATGAAAAGCTTTACGTTTTCAAATAAAATGAGAAGTTCATTTTCTAAGCATTCATTCTTAAAAGTATTTAGTAAGACAAAGTCATTTGATCGTTCAGAATATTTAGATGGGCATTTATTTCCTTCAGAACAATGAGAATTGGATTTGCTATTAAAGGTATTTTCGCATTCCTTTAGTGAAATCTTCTGCCAGTACTTCGTACTTACCTTTAATATTCCTTAAGGGCCTCTTTCTCGGGCCTGAGCCTCGGAAATATATGAATATCTAATATCGCTGCCCTTTTCTGCTAATTCTATACTTTTCCGCATATTAGCTTCACTTCTCTTTATGAAGTGCACATGAAATAGGTATTCGTTTCTTAGCACTGATTGAAAAGTAGAATTATACAGCTCCAAAAACTTCTTTTTTATCTTATCCGTTGATTACTTCTTACTTATTGATTACGTCTATGTGCTCATGTATTATATGTGTATGCATTTCTGTCCAAAACATGTTAAAAGAGTTTAAGAGAGCTTAATTAAATAAATGAAATTTCGTTCACTATTCATGTAAATTAATATTTAATTATGTCAAATGTTTAGTTTCCTTCGAGAATTTCCAGAAAAATCTACTTTTATTTACTTTATTAATCGATTGTTTTTCATTCTAAAATAACAGCAATCATACTGTAGAGCCATTAGATTATTTTGAAGCAGGAATACATGAAAAATGAGCGATAGCCTGGCCGGGATTTGAACCTGGGCTTCTCAAACATGCCGAGTGTGTTACCGTTACACCATGAAGGCATGCTGGAAGGAGGAAGAAAGTACCTTTCTCAAAAAATTTAATTTCGTTCAGATTCGAATGCAAAAACATCATTAAAATTTATGATAAACAATTTACTATTTTTAGTTACGACATCAAGACTTCTTAATCCAGTTTGCAATAGTTGCCATAACTCTACTGTCGAATCTATAATTTGCTCGCTCTAGTGAATTATGTCAGTTCTCCCTCCTCCCCCCCCAAAAAAAATGAAGAATTTCGATTCATGGAAAATATTATCAAAATTTTTAAAAATACCATAAAATTCAAAATTTAACTAGTTTTAAAATTCTTCACCATTTTTCTCTAAAATAATGCTTTAGAGTCATTTTCAAACTACATATGGACTGAATTATTTGGACAATTTGGTTAACGGCAACGCGGGGAAGGGCTATCTATCTAAGTGAGGGGATGCTATTATGGAGGATTTTCTAAGAAACTATGTTTGGAATCTATTCATATGCAAACAGGAATTATCATCGCTTCAAGGACTGAAATAGAAAAGCTATTTTTTACCGCGAAATTTTTACAAATGAACTATAGGCTCTAAATATGGAAATAATTCTGCAATTTAAAATGAAAGATATAAAACTATTAAGCAGGAGAATAGAAATCTTTGATTGAAATGTGGTGAATTTCTTGGTTATTCATAGAATGAAGGGATATCAAACATTATCAGCAACTGCTTTTAAAAAATATTTGATTTTTATTGCAGTGTGAAAGCAAATTCTGTATTTCAACCATCACGCAGAGGGTAATACTAAAGGGTGGAATAAAATTTCTCAGACTACCAATTTTTAGATTAAATGCGTTGATTTACAGACTTATACAAGATAAGTAGATAGACAGAGTTTAGCTCTTCCTAAAAGCCGAGTTCAGTGACGTCACTTCATTTACAGAACTGGGAGAAAGGAAGACACAAGTTTGAAACAAACGATGAGCCAGAGCCGTCACAAAAAGTTTTCTGGTCGGGAAGAGCAAACCTCGGATCTACGGCTTTTGGGCGGTGACAATGAAGAGAAAATACATTAAAAAAATTTTATCTTTTTGCCTTAAATATTGCAAAATATTTCGTAAGGAAATAAGGAATAGAACAAAGAGTATTAAATACTTTTCAAAAATATTGGTAAAGAAATTTTATTAACTAAACCTTTGAAGCAAACTAATACTGTAATATCAAATTTCAAGCTGTAAATTTCTTTTATTGCTTTAAATATTTTTTTAATTCCCCGTCATAATTTGCATATAAAATATAGTTTATTTAATGGATTTTATTTAAATGATGTCAATATATAATTTTTAGGATTTATTGCGCATTCATTTGTCTATTTTAGTATCTCCAAACTTAATGAAAACTCCCATTTAATAAATGTTATCGCTTTATCTGTGTAAATATTTGCCTATCCGCTGACCAAATATTCGTGGTTTTAGTTTAAGGAATGACTGAAATAAGATAAACTTTCATTTTGGGATAATTTTGGTCATGTGACACCCGGAACTTAAAATTTTTATACAGTACAAAAAACGGCTAAGGGGAAATGCATTTCTTGCAGCCATATTATTCAAATATAAAACGGTCATCTTCATACGATCGAAATTACCTAAAATAGTATTATAAATTAAAGTTCTAGAGACCGTTTTTTACAATTTCTAAAGAAGCGATGCATTCTAAATTTTCAAACGGGAACTCCTAACAGATCTTTTACATCATAAAAACATTTATATGGAGCATAATTCGAAATTTTTGAAGTTGTTGAGCCTCGGCGGCTAAGCGGTAAAGTCGCTGAGGGCTGTTAGTTCGACCCGATCTAATTCCTAGCGTACAGAACTTTTGTGGTTTTTTTGTATTTTCCAATGGGAATTTTTGTGTTTTCCCCATCTGACATATAGATATGATTTCCCTCAGTAAGTCTTCAATGAAGCTATCTTTCCTCATATGCAGATAACTCTTGAGTTGCTTTCCTCTAACCAATGAGCCTAAATTTGAAAATGTAGAAGTGCTTAAATTCGAATTTTTTAAAAAATATATATTTAATCAAGTTAACTCTTTATGCGAACCCAAAATGTTTTATTTAGGTAGTGTTTTTACTTTTCTAACAGTGGTTTAAGGCCTATAGTTTGTAAACTATTTACTAGGGCCAATTTTTCATATCGCGGAACAGACTTCTCTTCTGTAAGATATTTAGTTGGATAACAATTGACTTGCTCGTTAGATATGTCACTGTACAGTGCCCACATAAAAACTTAACTTTAAAGATGCTTTTATTAAAATATCCCAAATGGTCGAACTTTTTATAGTTCGAAAGCCTATCTCATTTTGTTTCTTATTCATGCCCTAGATGGAACTATAGGCGTACAACCTTCAAGTAGTATTCAGAGGTATTCGTTAGCTCAATCTTTTTAAACCTTCTCTACAACATAACTGTAACAAGTATGTCGAAAAGAGTTTTGAATACGGTAGAAATTTATTCATTTTGATTTAAAAACTTTTCTTAATTAATTTAACAGAATTTAAGCATTTGCAGTTTCGTTAAATTTGTAAATCAAAAAACTCGAATCGTTGTGATTTATTTGTCTCAAAAAGAAGTAGCTGTAGAAAATTATGCACTTAAATATATTTGTTTTTTCTTTCATATTTCATGACAATAACAAATTCACAGTTCGATTTTCAGGATCATTGAAAACAAATCGAATGACATAATTCTCTACAGATGGACTGATATTTCTTTTGCAGATCTAGCAATTAATCCGTGTTAGTTGAGTAAGTCTTTTGATCCTAGGTAATTCTTGGAAACAAGAAATACAGAAAATGCTTTTTTCCGGGTAGAGATGAAAAAAAGAGTAAGAAAACATCGAATACTTAAATTGTCATCTTTTCGGGAAGAAAAAATTTGCGAAAATTTATCTTTTTTCTGTTTCTTCGAAAATTCATTTGCTACGGTTATCTAAAATAAATCAAAGAAACTCGTTAGCAGCAGGAGTGGATGGGTCTGGTCTAACCAGGCCGGCAATTTGGGAAAAGGTGCTGGCAGCTTTTCTCGAACTATCCCTCGTTTCCCACGGAGCAAGACTTCCACAGTAACTTCAAAACAGTGCAAAGGTTCAGCAACCGTTATGAAACTCAATACTGTGAGGAAAGCATCCCTCCTCAAGACAACAGGGAGGCCCATGTAAAAGTTTAATCTCGGTAAAAAGTTGTCAGCTTGCATTAAGGTGCAGGCTTCTTTTTTGAGTTGTCAGTCGTTCTCCAAGGCAAAATAGTGCCCTGATTATAAAGTCGTAAATTTGTCGGCGCCCTTGTGAAGTTCGGCGTAATGAACAAAGCAATCCTTCTTTGACTTCTAAATTAATAAAGCAATCCTTCTTAAAGCTGCCGGGACACACGCGTGGAGGTGCTAATCTTTGCGAACCATTGCCTTCTTCAGTAGGCAATGGTAGTATATGCATCTGTAAAATATAATTTATGCAATTATCCGGTTGGTGGGACATAACATCCTTATTTTTTAACATTGAAGTAAAGAATTGGATCCCGCAATTATAAATCTGAATCTAACTAACGACGACAGGCTAAGACGCTGAGTTTAAAAAGATTACCATCTTTCCATTTTTTAGAGTGTAATTAAATCTCTTTTTTTAGTATGAGTTTATCGTGTTTGCTGCATGAATTATACAATTATGATTGACGTTTCATCTTTTTTAAACCATCGATATCAGATAACAAAGCAGCGTCACAGGCAACGGTTGCTCTGGAAAATTTCCCGAATTCCTAATATATCCATCTGCCTCTTCTCTCTAGTATTCAAAAACAACTAATATCACTTTCTTTGTTATTTTTTAACACCAATGAATTTAAATAATATATTCCAAGCATAAGAATAACATATGCTCAGACTATTTGTATTACGACAAAATAATTATGAATATTTATTTAATTGGCATAAGCGTAATACTCTTTACCCGTTACTGATACAATATATGGCTAGGAAACGTATTTCATTATACTCAGTGATCCAATGTCCAGGATCTATACCCCATCGACTTTTGCTCTTGCGCGGATCAAATCTATCCGAATAAATATTGAAAAGTTTTTTTAAAAAATTGGAAAGGACCCGGAATAGGGTATAACTTGTTTTTTAAATTTCAAGCTTCAGGTACTCAGTTTGGTTTTTGTTATTAAATTTTAAGAACCCAATTATAATATTTTGAAGTAATAGTAAATTGTTTTATTATAAATTAAAAATAATTTGAAATTCAAGAGGAAGTTATCGCAAATCATGGGAACTTCATTTTAATCTGATTGCTATATACTCATTTCTAGTATTTTCTCGAGTTTATTACGTAAGCCGCAAATCATGGCAACTGCATTTTAATCTGATTGCTATATACTCATTTCTAGTATTTTCTCGAGTTTATTACGTAAGCACGTAAAAGCTGAAATTAGCAACATTACGAATTAGCAAGTACATTACGATATTACGATATACATTTACACTGACAAATGCACTTTCCTAGTCGGTGAAAAAGCTGCTGCCATCTTCCGGGTATTGTAGAAACTAATGTTATCCGGTTGTTTAGTGTACCTAAGTATAATTTTCAGTTATAGAACTAATAGCATAGACATAAACGAATAACAAGCATTCCGGCCATGCACAATATTTATTATTTCCAACATATCACTAAACATTTTTAATGATCTAATGTCACCGAAAAACGTTGATTATTAAAAGGTGAGATAATTGTATTATTAAAAGAGATAATTGTATTTAATGCTTTTAACCAAAATCATGTAAAGAAATTTAGCAAAGAAAAGTTCATTATTAATAAACAGGTCAATAAGCTTACTCCTAGAACTGGCGTAATAAGTATAATTACCTAAGCCACGTTTCAGAATACTGTTGTCTTAATTGGCTTGCCTTCTTTAACAATGAGTTCCAAACATCTAGTATACCAGAATATTAATAAATTGTACAATTTACGTTGTATGTAACCATGCTTTTTATGTGCTATTGTACTTTCTTTTATAAAGATTTAATGTCAAATTTTACACTATTTCTGGTTTGATCTACACGATTCATAATAATTATTACTGTAAGTGTTGAAGCTCTTAAATTCAGTTGCAACCCACCAGTTTTGGTACTTCTGAATTTCCTATAAAAACCATATTTCCAGCAGGAACTCCAATGAGATGGGTTCATAAACTTCTTTCTAATGCAACTGAATTATAGCTTTAGCAGAAAACTCTATTAATGATGTAGTATTCGTTTGGAAATTGCTTAAATACATACAATGATACTAGCTACTCTCATTTTCCCGAAAAGGGACGCGAAGTGTTGAGTATATGGAGAACTAGAAGTCGCAATGCGTCCCCTTTAGGAAACAAAATATTTAAGGGAATGAGTCTCTCGTTAGGTTGTTTAAAAAAAAGTTAGATATTAAAAAAAAAAATAAATAAGTAATCCTGTTGTTCCCCATGTATAACTGTAATATGAGCTAGTTTTTTCTTAGAACGCTCTCCACAAAGACATTTTCCTGATAAAACAGATACCTTTCATGTATTTTGCTGTATTAATGAAAAACAAAAAACTTAAATAAATAAGTAACAAAAAATTTTAAAAAAAAAACAGGAAATTTTTCACTATCGCTTAGAATACCAGATGAATTTAACTTCTTTATAGTTAAATTGTACCAGCATTTTTACCGTTTATTTACAATGCTTTTCAGTATAAATTAAGAGCTTTTTTTATCCCTAAATTAGTCACAGCATTTATCAGAATCCGTATGGTATGTATATATATATATATATATATAGGATTTAAATGCATGAAAATTATTTGCTAAATATTCCATATTAGCTGTTAGCAAAGTATTTTCGCTGCGAATGAAATTGCATGGAAAATGTTCTCATTTAAAATTCTCTATACAGATATGCATTCAGATTAAACTGAAACACATATCAGAAACACAAAAAAATAATTTCACTATCAGATTATTTTTGTATTGGTCAGGATAGCTCTATATCAGATCTGAGAAAAAAACGTCATTCGAACAATCATAGTAAATTCTGTGAGATAAGTAGTACGATTACGCTGCTTTCCAAAAGTGTCATTTTACTTAATAACAGTTTACGCCGATAAAAGCTAAAATTGTGGTTAAAAAATTCACTAAATTTTAAAAAATTTTCTACAGTACACATTTGAAAGAAGTATACTGCTTGTGTTTCTTTGACTTTCTTAAATCGCAACATCAGCATACTTTCAAGAACATCTTAATATCAAAATTTCTTTGGTTCATTATATTTGAATTTGTATTCTCCGAATTATCGAATGCAGTGTTATAATAAACTTAACATAGTTCAGTAAAATTGCTTTAAAAATTTTACAAGAATACTTTTCGAATTACGAAATAAAGAGTAATAACCTTTATGAATTGCTAACTAGATAAAAAGACAGTAATTTCCGATCAGTGACATAAATGTGAAACGTTTAGAAAATTTTCACCTGTTATAAGAATAAATATCTCGATTAGGTTAACTGATTAAAGCAAAGCAACTCGAGGGCTATCTGCCTACGGAAACGGAAGCATTCGTAGAGAACTTTTCAAGGGATACTGGCTCTCATCCATATTACCCACGGAGGAAAACCATGATAATTCCCATGCAAGCCAGCCAGTTCACCGGGATTTCACCCCGGGTCAAACCACGAATGTTTAAGGACTTTACCGCTCGGTCGCTGCTGGGCCCCTTAATATCCTCGAACTGCGAATTTAAGCATTATTCTCGAATTTCGGTACATCGAAATTTACTAATATATTATACATGTATACATAATTCAGATTCTAATATCAATATTTGGAAACTATGAGCATAGAATGATTTTTCCCCACAGAATAAGACATTTTTAAAGCATATGCACGAATTTCATAGTAAAAACCTATTTTTAATATATTTCCATTGCTCAGTGGTGTCACTAGTGCTGCGTAAGAGAGTATGGCTTTATTCACTCCATCAAATAATATATTATAGTGATAATAAATATTTTATTTAGGCATCGGTTAAAGAAATTCCAGAAAACACATGACTTATTAAAGAATCAGAATAAGGAAACACTAATGGAAGCATTAAAGAATATTACTTCAAATTTGCGGGAAATATCGGTAGGGGTAAAATTGGCGTGTTCTACTTGGGTACTTTTGCAGCGTTAACTGCGAGAGCGAAACCCCTCACAGTCTGTTCGATTGCGGTTATTTTATGATACCTTCAAATTATAGCAACACATAATCTCTTGAAAATGTATTGAAATATTTTTATAAAATTCGGATTTCATATTCACACCTCTTCAAAATTTCAGGAGATGTAATGTGTCTGTTTAGTCTCCATTCTCGAAAAATAATTTATACAACAGAAGTGAAATAACTATACTTTATAAGCTGCAAATTCTACATAAATGCAACGGTTACTTTCATTTGAGCACCTTCTATTATAGTTTACTTTCCTTTACCTAGAAGCATCTAAACGTGTTCAAGAAACTTCTTAAAACTTTCCGTGTGGTTTTCAAGAATATTAGATGCAAATCTCAGACTGACAAATCTGGGGAAAATTTACTGTAAATAGAATAATATATTTGATGCATAAATATAGTCAAGACTTTAAACTGCGCAATTACGGAAACTGTATATTCTGTCTCCATAACAGTCTACAAAAGATCCAGCCCCATCTGTTTTAGAACGTTTTGTAAACAACTTATGTTATATAATTTTTAATTTTTTAATGTAACACATTTTAGTCTATCATGGCAACTGCATTCGTAAACTAGAAGAAAATTATGCTCTACAAAATCCACATTTTAATTGTCATTTAAATTTAATGTTCAAATAAAAAAGTGCTTGCATGTGTCTTTTTACAGATACACACCATTCTTATCAACCCAGAAGACTCGGCCGTAGTTGCAACCCCAGGAGTAAAAGTCGAATGCAAAACACGCCGCTTCGCTTTGGATGAACCCAGAGAATCCCTTTACAGAGCAGAAGTACTCAATCGAGCTCTGAAGAGAGAATTGGCAGAGGTACTGTACTCACGTCTTCGCAAATTGACCCTCATATCAATGGCATGTTATATGCTTATAAATTCAAAGAATGAAATATATGCAATGATGACAGTAAATTTATTTCTTTAAGCATCGTAACAATCTGGTTGATTTTTTTTTCTTTTCTGAAAGAGAAATTGTTTTTCATTTATCATATAACTATAGATTATCATACAACCGTAGATTATTATATTTTCTATTTTAATCTTTTGGCCTTTATGGCTCTGTGTTAGTAAATGAATGTGCTTTCATTTTAGTATATTTAAACTTCTTATTTAGCTTTAAATCATTGGCAGTTATTGCATGGAGTATTTTAATGGTTATAGAGTAAGTATTATGCTTTATAGTAACATTTTTATTGATTTTATTGATTTTTGATGGAACACTATTAACTTTTCGCCCCTTTTAATGCTAATTTCGTATGAGTCTTTCTAATTTTACAGTAAAAATATTTCTTTTTTCTATATTCAGCGAAAAATTCAAGAGAATAATTAATTTACTCATTAATCTGAATAGAAAGTGTAGAAACTAGTATCAGGCATTTTATTTCTAAGTAGAAGATGTCAAAAGTGTGGACTGCTCTTACCGGGATTCGAACTCCGGATCCTCCGATTATGCTTTAGCTTACACCACGAAGACACGTTGTAACGAGGAAGACTATTTTATTTGTCTCTTTTATTTTGTTTTGTTATCTGAATTTTATTCAGTTAAGCCAGCAGAAGGTACACTTTCACTGACGGCTATCTAGGTTTCTCATCTCCTTAGCCCCATCGTTAAATATTGCAAAGGCACAGCGTTGATTAAGTAAGAAAATAAATCAAATCATAGAGTTATGAATTACGATTTATGATTTTCTTCCTGCTTTAATTTCCTGTCACCAACGGTATGGCGATTAATGAAGTACTAATCCCTATACCGTTGGGTTAAGATTCGAATTCCAAGTAAGCCCAAATGTTCGAAACTATAGTTGACTTCTGCAATATTGAGTCTGTCAACATGAACGTTTTTTCGAGTTAGTTGTAATCAAAGTGAGATGCGAGATATCATCTTTCGGAGCAGTTTATATCAAAAATGGGAGAGAAATTCAGGAGATAGCTCTCATATGTTTCCCTAAATTTAATAATCCATTTCAATCCCAGCTTAGTTTTCAAATTGTATATTTCTCTGAAGTATTTATGGATTGCAAGTATATCAATCAACATAAATAATAGTTTAAAAAATCTGACATTATGCTACACTCTATATTTTCAGGATTTTCTTTTAAAATGCTGTTTACTATGAATACTTATCAGATATCCAGTCTTAAGTAGTATACATTATCCATCTTTTTATCTTATTTGTGAAGATATAGTAAAGAACAGAAATTATTACAATATTTCTTGTCATATATCCAGGGTATTAAATGAGGTGTTAATAAAAAATGTTCTGCTCAAATTATTATGGACGAAATTTACTTTCCTCCTCATGAAAACGAATAAACTTCTATAAAAAACTAATATGCATTTATTATTAGTAAAGTGAATTAGGATGCTAAAAAATGAAATTCTTTATTTTAGCATAAAATGTAATATTTAATTCGCAACTTATTTAGATTATAATATTTGAAATACCTGTTAGATAAAAAAGTAGCGAATTAAAAAAAAGTAATGTTAAAAAGTTTAGTAATGTCAAAAATTTAATTACAATAAAAAATTTAAAGAATAATTTCCATAACAAATGCTTTAAAAATAACATACATTAAAAATGTTCTTTCCATTTACTATTTCCACAAAATAGTTACTAATACTAAACCTGTCATAATCATCCCTATTGCTCATTGATGTACTTCATTCAGTTTTAACAAAACTCATATCGAGTATAGGCTTTTGAAAATTTTCAACAGAATAAATTTAGCAACCATTTCCTATAATCATTAATAATTTTATGCTTTTGAATGACTGTTCTAACTTGTAGTTTTAAAATTAAAATTTTCAACGACTACTTACACCCCCTTTTTTTTCTAGTCTCAATTTTAAACATTCCTTTCAAAACATGGAATTGTGAAATGCGAATTGGAAACAATATGATAGGCATGTCACCAAACGAAAAAGAAAAGTTCCTTCACTTCTTTTTCTAAATACTGACATCTCGAAAATGAAATGCTGTTGTCAAAATTTTGATTGACATCCCATGTATATTCGAATGAGCAGTTGAACGTCCAGATGCCTTCGAAAGCTCCTTAAAGAAAGTACTTCGTATCTATCGGATAGAAAATTGATAAGATTAGATTAAAATTCTGAAGTCTTTCGAAAGAATAAGTAAGCCAACAATTTTCCTACTCTGGAAATATCAGTCTATCCCTTATAGATAGATAGCACATGAACCTATAATTTCATTATTAAGAAGTGTATATTTAATCTTCAGATTCCAGTTAAATAAAACTCAGTTTATATTTCTGTATTCTTACAAAAGTCGTTTCTCCGTACTTTTTATGTCTCACTGGTAAGCGAATTTGAATTAATGGCAAAGAGATACATTTGACAGAATCTTTTAATATGTATTAGTGTACTTTGCACAGTTGGGCTTTAAAAAGTCATTAGGTTTTTATTTAAAATAGGTTATAAGGTATTTCTCTCGCCTTCTTAGCGTGCCTTCGTGATGTAGTGGTCTGCATGCTGGGCTCGTATTCCAGAGGTCCGTGGTTCGATTCTCGGCAAAAGCATTGCTAATTTTTAATCTCTCCTGCTTTCCAAAAAATCTTAAATGTCTCTACAGTGACGCCCGAACTGAAAGGGTTGTGGATGATGATTCTCCACACCCAGGATTTGGCGACTGGGTCCCCTAAACCCTCAGTCGCCCTTTAAAAGGGGGAGTGTATAAGATATTTCTCCCACCTTCATAGTGTAGTGGTCTGCATGCTGAGCGCGTATTCCAGAGGTCCGTGGTTCGATTCCCGTCGAAGGCGTTGCTCATTTTTCATCTCTCCTGCTTTCCAAAAAATCCTAATGTCTCTACAAGTCATTAGGTTTTTATTTGAAATAATAGACATGAAAAATTTGCAGTGTCCTCGCCGGGACTCGAACCCTGGACGGGAACGCCTAATGTGCTACCGTTACACCATGAGGCTATGTTGGAAGGAGGGAGAAAAATACCTTATAGTTGTTTTACCTTCTTCGTCTTGTACATTTTAAAAAGCATCATTCTGTGCCTTAACCAAGCTAGAATGTGAGAAGCTTCTATGAAGACCAGATCTGTCATTTTCCTACCGAACAAGACTGCCTATCAAGAGCCACAGAGAAAGGATTTGATATTTGTAGCAGTTCCCAGTGAAATTATGTGAAAGTTAAAGTACAGATGACCAGATTTATAGAATTAAATTGCGTGTTGTGAAGTTTATCATACACAACTCACGCGACTTCAGAATAAGGAACAGATTAAAGACAAAGCTTTCATTTAAACGATTATGATAAAGCATGAGAGACTATCTGCACAAAGAAGAGATATATTGGCAGAGGACTTTCTATGGGACACTTGTTCGTATTTACTTAAACATAATGAAAGTCACGAAAGCCTTATTCAGCCAGTTCGTTGACTAAATTTCTAGCACTGGTCAAATTATCAGCGTTCAGCCATCCTAACCATTCTCTGGAAAACGTTCTCCGTGATTCTATAATTACTGACATTTAAATCGAGAACATACCCTTCAAGATCCAAATAATAGAATTTGTAACATGTAAGACCTTTTTACAAGACATGTTTCAAATATGTGTCAATTATATATACATAGGTTGGAGTATGGTCCTGTTTTCTAAATAGAGCTTTTAAGGATATAAAGTTCATGAAAGAATGGTTAAGTCACAGAATAAGTAGATAAGGAAAACGTAAGACTCAATTACATCAGCAAAATCAGTTTTGCATATTATCTTATTATAAAATTGGGCACGTTACTTCCATAAATTTGGGGAACATTATAGATAAGAAAAGAATAAAACACAAGAGATCATGTTTGTTACTTATAAACACTCTTATAAAGTACATCTTATAAAGATGTACGTGTATTCCTTTTAAGTTATACTTTTACGAGTCTGGCTGTGACAATAAGTCATGAACTTTGCCAGTTTTCTTTATGAACTTAATTAACTGTGGTATATATACTCATAAAGAAAATGTAGTTCAGTTATTAGAAACAATTAGAAATTCAAGTTTCGGATTGATTAGCTTTACGTAAATAGCGCTTAACTGCATCCGAATCAATGTAATAAGTTCATTAGTTACATCATATAATTTTCAGTGTTGTTGGTGTATGATTCCATCTCTTAATTTGAAAATTTAATAAAATGAACATTGATCTATATTTACAGTTAGACGAAGAATATAATAGAGTAGCAGCGAAAGTTGGGCTTACTCCATGCGCTGTTCGGAAACCTGAACCCAGTGATGAAAATCAGGTAATATTTCAACAGTTTTATTTTGCTTTGAAAGAGCGTAAATTAATCTTTCTTAAAAACGAGCTTGATAATGTAAAAACAATGTTGTGGTAGAAAAGTTTTAAATTGTAATAAAACAAATATATTCCTACTTTTTTATATGCAGCAGTAATTTGTATCAAAATGATTTAGCATTATGTTACTAAAACAGTTGTAAGGCAATATTAATATAAATAGAAAATTTATATTTATATATACGCTTCTTTATAATTACATTTAGTTCAATAACAGCTGTTTTTACAGTCGCATTTGGGAGGTTGTAGAGTTGCTATTAATCTGGAAACTAGTCAATGTCCTGCAGACCCTACTAGACAGGTTAGCGAGATATTTCAACGTCTTTTATTCACAAATACAGAAAAAGATTTTAAATAGTATTTTACTTTAATCTAATATAAAGGGAAGGCACAACTTGTGCTACAAGCGAAAAATCACCACTAGTGGCTAAATTAAATTAAGCAATAGCAGACAGTTTGAAGCTGTTGACGTAGTCTAAAGCTGCTAATGGAGCAAGCTATAAGCTGGCTCAGTTATTCTACAGGCGGGTAAGTATCGGCTAGAAAGAGAATAGCAAAGACGGAATATAGAGCTGGCGAGAAATTCTAACAGGGTGACGTAATCTCTCTCTCTCTCTCTCTCTCTCTCTCTAGGATTCGAAACTCTTAGCTTAATTCTCTTAAAGCTAATTTACATTCTGGTGGAAAACACGGAAAGAAGAAAACAATAGAAAAGTATAAATCATAATAACTGGTTATTTAGCATAAAGTAAGTTACAAGGTAAATATAGAAATTTTCCATTCTTCCAAATTATGCCTTTGAAGAAACGTCACGTGCGAGCTGTAAATTCCTCGTACATATTCTGTAAGAAAAAGAACTTTCAGTTACAAAATAATCCTTATCCCAAAGAAGAAAAAATAATAATGTGAAATTTCCATTAGAAGGAAAATTTAGATAAACTCTGGCCTAAAGCAAAGAAAATAAAGATGTAAGCAGAATATTATAATTTATAGAAATAACTCCAAAATATCCCTGCTTTTCAAAAATATCTGTTAAGTTTTGAAGAAATATGAAGGGGGAAAGAACAAATTTAATATGCTATAATTAATTTTGTAATTAATGCTTTGAAGATTCATTCGTGAAAAGAAATTCCATGTTTGTCTATAAGTATTAACTGCTTTATTTTAAAAGAAACGTTCTTTAGGGAGAAATAAAGGACCATATTTCTTTAATTTTAAAGCAAATATTTCCCGCATATAAATGCTTCTAAAAGCAATGCGTGCCTTAGATCAACGAAGCCTTAAAACTACCGAGCTTTTACCTGTACTTTCACATGCGGCACCCAAAAGTTTTCGATTACATAAGTCAGAGTTAGAATTTGATCGAAGTGGCATTCTTCAGTTCGTAGCGATTTTTTTAGATTTGAATAACATCTCTACTCACCCAAAATTAAAACGATCCAGTAAAATCAAACTCTGAATGTAAACTGAATTTTAATATTGACTGAGGGGCAAATATAGACCCAAACAAGTATGATATTCATCTAGAAGAAAGGAATAAATGATATATATTGGCAAATATAAATTATTGCTATTATTAAATTAAAGTTTAATGTAATACAAATACCTGTTAGGCATTTTAACTCTAAAAGGAAATCAAAGATTGTTTTTCTATTTTTGATGTTGAAATTTTTCTGTTTGTGATGCTGCTTGAAGTGCTTCATATGAGAGTGAAAAAAAACCACTAAAACTATATACAAATTAGAGAAAATGCACATTTTATATGGATTATGTAAAAAAGGTATTATAAATCTACTTAATGCTGTACTCCCACAACGGCAAGATTAAATTTGAAAGATATTCCTTTAATTAACAGAAAAATAATAACTTTTCAGTTCCATTTCTTTCTTCTTAATAAGCAACAAGAATGAGTACTCATGGGCGATTTAATAATAAAATTTTAGCTCACAAACGATGTGTTTTCAACACTCCTTTATATCTCAAAAGGAAACTGCAAATAATGACATCTAAGGCAAGTTCTGTTAACGTTGGTCTTTGCCTTAAATTCGTATGTAAATGCATCCAAAGGAAGCACTTTCTGATATTGTTTATTTTCCAGTATCACTGGGTGATACTGGAAAATAAACAATATCAGAAAATTAAACTTCCTTTCGATTATTAAACTTCCTTTCGATTAACAATTTGAGGTAAGAGATAATATGAGTAAAGAAAATTGAATGATACGAGAAACGTAAATTTTTCCATTATTTCTCATTATTTACACATTTAAACGCCAGTGGTCGAAATTAAGATAACGGATATAAACTGCGTTGTAATCTCAAAGAAACTTCATGAA
This sequence comes from Stegodyphus dumicola, assembly GCF_044657685.1. Taxonomy (NCBI): domain Eukaryota; kingdom Metazoa; phylum Arthropoda; class Arachnida; order Araneae; family Eresidae; genus Stegodyphus; species Stegodyphus dumicola. Next base: position 116,143,394 of record NC_140780.1, read on the forward strand.
ATTGGTACACAATTATTTCCTGTCATAAGGCATAAATGTAACAATACAAAATAAAGATGGAAACGTAACTTTCTTTGCTATGCAAATTTCTGAAAAAGATATATAATGCATGGTAGTCTCCCAGAAAGAGAGGCTAAAAAAGCGAATGCCCAAACCAGACAACCGTGCGCCACCATACCGCCATAATTGGAGTTTAAAGGCTATTGAAAAAAATGTAGCAATACACCCCCTTCCTCTGCTGCATCGGATTTTAAGCAATGATGTGTCCTTAAAAGGACTGGTGTGCCCCAGTGCAGTACCTAGACTACGCTAAATACACTCTTAGATAGACAAAAAAAAAAAAAAAAAAAAAAGGACGCACCCCGATGCACCGAGAAGATATAAAGCAAATTGGACACAAACTGATATGCGTACAGGTTTCGACGGAAAATGCAAAATTTTACATTTTGGCTGCCAATGAATGAACGGTTGTCGCTACAGCGCATCTGATCTGCGCAACTGGCAGGATATTTAAGAGGAGAAATTACGATTCCAGGTCATAAATTCTTCACGAATTTCATTCCGTGTACTCTGGTAGACAGTAACTATGCCTCGCATACTGGTGCGCGAACGATATGTGCAGATGTCAGAATTTGAGAGAGGTCGTGTAGTTGGGTTCAAAGAAGCCGGTTGGTCTTATCGGCGAATAGCTCGACATTTGAGCAGGAGCGATGCCACTATTAGACTATGTTGGCAGAATTGGTGAACCATGGCCAGACACAGCGTCAAGAAGAAAGCGATAGGCCTAGAGAAACGACAGAACGTGAAGATCAAGCAATCGTCAGAGCGACACTCACAGCCCCAGATGAATCATTATCATCGATTGTACATGCAACTAGTGCTTCAGTGACCGTAAGGACCATTCATAGACGGCTTACAGAAAGGGGGTTGAGGTCACGGCACCCCTTGCGCCAACTACCATTGACCTCTGTACAACGTCAAGCCCGTTTTCAGTGGTGTCGGGCTCATTCGCACTGGAATGTCACTGACTGGAGTAGAATAGTTCAATGATGAGTCCCGCTTTGAACTGAGTCCCGATGACCAGCGAAGGCGAGTCTGGAGACGCTCCGGACAGCGGTGTGATACCGACAACCTGACTGTCTTCCGGCAGACAGGCCGACAACCAGGAGTGATGGTCTGGGGTGCAATCAAGATAACGCCCGCCTCCACACTGCACATGTTTCTACGTCTTGCCATAGTGCTTTCCGAACCTTACCTTGGCCAGCAAGGTCGCAGGATCTCTCTCCTATTGAGCACGTTTGGAGCATCATGGGCAGGGCCCTCCAACCAGCTCGGGATGTTGACGATCTAACGCGACAGAATTTGGCACGATATTCCTCGGGAATTCTGTAATATGTGCATCACTTCTACCGATTTTCATGCCATTCGGCGGATAACTCCTTCTTGGTGCGTCGATTTTTTTTTTTTTTTTTTTTTTTTTTTTTTTTTTGGTCTAAGAGTGTACTTTTTATAAGACTGGGGTCAGAGCAGCTAGCTGGCTACTCCATTCTGCGAATAATCTCCGGTTTAAAAGAAAATCTTGAATAAGATCAGTTGGGAATTCTATAGAATCTAAGCCCACTAAAATTAACAGAATATCCCGAAGGAAGTCTTATATTAAGTGCAAATTCTTGTACTGTGGAGTTACAATTCCTCCATCGAATATCTGCAGCCACGAAAGGCCGTCTATCACGATACCACTCTGCATAAAAACGCCTGTTGACTCCAGCAATTGCATTTTCTTATGTTGGAGCAATGGAAGTTTATACTGAGATACCCTTAGATGAAAAGACGTTTAGAATCAGTTTTTACACTGTATCTCGGTTTATTAAAGGTAAAAAAAAGACCCACTGTTGTTCCGTCCAAAGCAGTGGGTTCTCGTTTTGACTGATATTTCTGTACATCGAACCTTAATTTGATTATCTAGCAATATCGCAACCTTAATTTGATTATCTAGCAATAACGTTAGTTTCCTAACGGGGTTTTTATAACATCATTAGTATAGTTTCTATAAACCAGGACTCTCCACAGAAGAAAGGAAGGTAGAAGGAAATTTTAAAATGTTTTTCTGTAGAAGAGAATAATTGATTGCCGCAATGGGTTAGGTTAGGTTATTTAATTACGTCAAAGCCTCAAGGGCTATCTGCCTAAGGGGAGGGGTGCCTTCGTGGAGGACTCTATAAGGGAAACTGGCTCGTATACACGTTAAACATGGGGAAAACTACGAAAATACCCATGCTGCCAGCCCGTTCTCGGGATTCGAACTTCGGACCGAACTACCAGTGTTCAGCGTCTTTACCGCTCGGCCGCTGGTGGGCCGATTGCCGCAGTAACATTGGCTTGTAATGAATGTTGTTAACATCCTTTTTCTGGGATATCTATTGCCCAATATTCTGGGTATTTTTTTTAATATCACAGGTTTCATTCTTCTACTTTTTTCATTTTGTACCATAATATTGATTCCCTGGGGCATGAAGTATCTACCAACTTTCTACATTCAAATGCATCAAAACGTTTTTCGGTATTATATAACTTTATGTTTATTACTATGATTTGGTCACTAGTGCATTGTGAAGTTGAAACGTTCGGATAGTTAATTATTTATTAACTTTATCAGATGTTCTTAATTTGTCTTAGTATCTAATTTTTGTTTTCTTTTATGGGGTTTTCCATAAATACAATCGCAAACAAGTAATCTCTAAAGTTTACTTAAATGCAGATCAATAATGTGTAAGTTTAATTTTCTCAGTTTTAACATTGAATGTTTTTCTGATCGGACTACAATATCATTTTATATTCTCGTCCGAAAAATAGTAGTCACAGTTCATATAGTAGTCACAGTTAAATTTATACAAATTGATATAAAGTTAAATAAAACATAATCTTTACCTAATGAACACCCTTTATGAAATGCTGCTAAAATTAAGTACTGGATAAAGAAATGAGAACAAAAGTTTTTAAAAATATTTTGATGACCCTATAGATCTATCATCATCGAAATAACTTTCTTTAAGCGTTGTCCTTTATTTATAACACCCAAAACTTAAAAGGATGCAAAACAAAGCAAAAAATCAGTATAGTTATTATAGATGGAATAGATTGGAATTATTATAGAATTGGAATTTATTACAGATGGAATAGATATTATACATGGAAATAGCAAATGATAAGATAAATATAACCAGCTTAATCAAATATGAGACAAAATTATTAGAAAAACGTTTGTTACACGAAAATAACGGCTGCCGTAACTGATCGAATAAGAATCAGAATCCAGTTTAGTATGGCTGGTTAGTTGTTCCCATTAAACTTTTATTATGTAAGATTTTGAAAATTTAACGGTTCGTAAATTTTTCATGGAAACTGCTTATTTATTGATATATTTTAACAGTATCATTTTCATAAAATGAAGCATAATTCTCCATAGGAAGAAGATAGTGATGATGGTCTTCCACCTTGGATCTCAGAATACAAAGATTACTCTTCAACAGGAAGTGACGATATATGGTATACAGGGAAATCAACAATAGCTTCAGCTTTCACTGCGATCCATCATGTAGCGCTTCAGTTACCATCAACATCCGCTAGCATTCAAAGAGAAGGAAGTCCAGTAAGTATGAGATTTTGATCCAGTGGAAGAAACGACGCACGAAGTTTCAGAATTTTTTTTTTTTTTTTTTTTTTTTTTTTATTTTACTCTATATAGTCTCTTAAGCTTAGCAAAATTTGCATGCTTTACATGCTGTATAGTTATTTTGGTTTTATTTGCTATTAATCAGCACTCTAATATGAGCTTCAGTTATGTAATAAATTGTTGTTTTAAATTGTCATTAATTACTTTAATATATACTCAGTGGAAATCAGGGTGCATCTTCTTCGGGGGGCAAATTCTTATAAGATTGAATTTTGTGACTATTAAAGTTACTAGTTCGTCTTACCTACAATGATTTGTAATGAGACTTTTGTGTTTAATTTTAGAAAGATTTTGTTTAAAAGATATTTAGTAATTTTTCTTACTAAACATCAAGTTGTTTGTTGTTGTTTTTTAACAATTTGTTTCGTTACTAAATATATTTTAAACATATTTCAAACAATACTAAAGAAACAAAAGTATGTTTGTTCGTTTATTATTGTTTAAAACATGCTTAGTAAATGCTTGATTATAGCACAAGACATCGTGATGATTGTTGTGTTTATCATTGTTTTGCCAACTTATCTAAGATTATGTTTCAAATAAAGTCACAAAACTCGATGATATAAATGTTTCGTAGTATATCTATCTTTCGAATTTAATCAGCAAAAACTGAACGATTTAAAGACTGGTGTTGCTACTGTCCGAATGAAAATACTTCTATCTTCGATATGGCAGTATTTTGTCGTTCAGCAAAGCATAAGATATTTAATTTTTCTTTTAAATTTATTCTGTTTTTAAATTGCAAACTAAGAGATTTAAAAGCATTAAAAACATGTTCATTTCAGTTATTATTGGTTACTAACTGGACTCTAGAAATTCATTAAAACCAACTGTTAAAATATAAACAGGAGTGTCCATTTGTTTTTTTTTTCCTGGGAGAGTAATTAATACAAATCTACAGTTTCCTTCCGATCTTGTTGAAATTTTGCACACTTTACTTTCAAAGCAAAAGAAAAGTGACTATCTACATAAGAATCAAAAAGTCATTCCACAGCCCACACTCAGGGCGTTCATATTAGACCTCTGCGTTCACGTAACTCATCTTAGGTTCCCGTCGCTGTCGTTGCATTCCTCCTATCAGTGGACGTCATACGTATTACGCAAAGAATTTATAATTGTAGTTTTATAAAAACAGATAAATATTAACGTTTCTACACAGTTTCAATTTTGAACTCGAACCGCCATTGCTGCGTTCTCGCTATTAGTTTTTATTAAAACCGTTAGGCGACACCATGTTTGTCTACATCTTAGAACAGTGTAGAATAGCGATTCTCAACATTTTGACTAACGTGTACTATCTAAACAAAAATTGAAAAACTTTAGCACCACTACTACATTTTACAATGGTTATTTTTCAATTTCTCAATAGAAATATTATATATATATACATATATATATATTGTCATTTTGCACAACCTATTGGCTATTTGTATTAACTATGCACACATACAAAATATTAGATAAAAGTTGGTTAGTATTTTAATTATCAAAATTTAAGTTATAATAATTTAATTTTAAATTAAGTGCGAAATTTGAGCCTGTTTAAGAGAGATCAATTTCTTTATCCCTGATCTTATTTCACTTAGTTTTAATCATAAATTAGGATAATTTTAATTTTGTTCTATATTTATTTTTCAGATATAACATGGAAAAAAATCCTTGTTAACACAAATAAGTTTGCAAAATGACAATAAAAGTTTAATAGCTTTATCTGAAACACCATTAAATTCCTTTTTTTCGATTCAGCCAAAAGTTAACAAGTGTGTTATTATAAAAATCTTCAGTTAGAGTTTGATCATGGGAAATTTCTATCAATTGGCTCTTTTTCTTCACAAGATAAAATTTGAGGCACATGTGAACAAAATGGATTTCTAATCCAGTTTTCTTTTACACAATCCTCGAAAAAACACACGTTGAAATTATTTATCAATAAAAAAATAATGATTTTTAATATTGGATGCTAATTCTTCTCTCATTTCCAATAACCAACTATTTGATTATTAGCTCGAGTTTTATTATCATTGCATTTATTTTATCTTTAATGGTAAACAAATTAACACTTCGTCCTTTTAATATTAAAGTTTAATTCATTTAACTTTCCAGAAATATCAGCTAAATAAGCTAAACGCGCCAACCATAATTCACTAAATACGCATTTTTGCAATTCAAATTTTGAGTCACATAAACACTAAAGTACAGCCCTGGAAGGATCAAGGAAGGATCTGCCTTAATCTCTGGAACGATGAAGTCCTCCCTTTCAAGGTTTCAGAACTGCAACTTCAGGACCAATCCGAGAGGGCGCCACCCCTCCCGGTCGCTGCAGAGGGGAAACTTCTCTCGACAATTTAATTCATCGGAGAAGAGACCGACAGGCGACCATCACGAAGAGCTATTACTACATAACTCCGACTACTCCAGCACACGTTAGACTCAACGCTTCAAAGAAAAATTCCCACGAGCGAGGCGTCATAACCATCTTTGGTTTTGCGCCAAAAACCTCACTCACCCACGAGCGGGGCACCACCCCCTCTCGCGGTACTGCAACAAGGCACATTATTTAAATCTCAAGATCATACGTCCCTCCACACCGACCCAGAGGAGCCAATCCCTCTCAGACGGTCAACAACATCCACCATGTAACGTCCCCACCACCAAAGACACGGACAAGTCAGTACTAGTACGGTCCCTACCAAGCCTCAACCTACCATCGAATAAACGATGGTTCTACACTGGTGTGCAAAAATTAAGGACGAGACGGTTTTTTCAATATAACTTTGTACAAAAGCTTTCCAAATCAACACATTTAATACCGTAAGATCCCCAATACGTAAGGTCATGAGTAATGTAAGCAACACTTACTAAAAGAGAAATCAGAGGGATAAAAAGAAGCTTTATTGAAAAAGTAGCATGGAGCGCAATGCGACTGAAGGCCGAAACATCCCTGTGATGGGTGTCCAGCAAGAAACATCCGGTCTTTAATAGGGGATATGATCTCCCCTGACTGCTAGGCAGGTTTCACAGCGTCTGCCCATGCTGAGAATGAAGGTGTCAATGAGTGGTTGAGGCAATGCTGTCCATTCGTCTTGCAGCGCCAATCGAAGCTCCGGAATCGTTACTGGTGGTAAGGTACGAGCTGCCAAGCGTCTGCCTAGAAAATCCCATACATGCTCGATGGGATTGAGATCCGGAGATCGTGCCGGCCAATCCACACGTTCAATATCCTCACTCTCTATGAGCTGTTCGGCAGCTACTGTGCGATGACATGGTGCATTGTCGTCCATGAAAAGGAACTGCGGACCCATAGCGCCTCTAAAAAGACGCACATATGGAAGAAGAATCTCGTTACAATAACGGGTCCCGTTGACTGAACCTGCGTCGAAGATGTGAAGGTCTGTACGACTACCAAGCATGATGCCTCCCCAAACGAGAACACCGCCACCTCCATACCTGTCCCTTTCAATGATTTTCGAGGGATGTTTGCGGCTTCCCCGCTCTCTCCAGATGAGTATGCGATGAGAATCGCTACTCAGACTGAATCTGCTCTAATCTGTAAAGAGTACTCGTCCCCAATCATTGTCTCTCCAATTCCGGTGTTCCCGGCACCACAGAGAACGCTTTCTCCGATGGGCAGGCGTTAGAGGTACACACCGTACAGGGCGTCGTGCAAACAGACCACCACCGTGCAGTCTTCTGGCCACGGTAAAACGCGATATCGGTCGTCCAGTCGCCTGTGTCGTGTGTCTAGCGTTTTATCTCGCTGTCTGCCGCCTGTTTCTTCTAGCCTGTAAGGCAATATACCGGTCATCTGCGGGTGTGGTTCCTCGTGGACGACCACTACTAAACCCCCGGATAGCTGTTCCTGTAGTTTGAAATTGTCTTCAAAGTCGTGAAACGATGCTGTGAGCAATTCCGAACTCTGCAGCCACACTTGTCACACTGCGGCCTTCCTCCAACTTCCCAATGATGCTACCTCAGGTAAAAGCATCCAGATGTCGTCTAACAGATTGATTATTCGCCATTTCTCGCTGAGGCAGCAACTCGGTGTGATTTTAACTGCTATACGGCGTGCAATCTCTTTGCCAGAAATACTGATCTTACTCCGACAACATGCTTTATACTACTCAGACACTCCCCCTTTACGTCTACCTGCATATCTGCGCATGTGCTACCGTACATCACCTTACTTAATCTCCTGGTTGGTCTTTCTGTCCGCTCTGCCTCTTCGTTTAGCTGATATGCTAATTTTTCGACTTCGTCCTTAATTTTTGCACACTAGTGTAATCTAAGTGAAAACTGATTATTTGCTCTGCAGGCTGAAGCTTTCTAGACACAAGTCTAGCCAGTGATCTGGAAGAACCCGGGTTTCCTCCCATAAATGGTCGGTTCCAGCAATTCCGCCCAGTTGGACTACAGAGTTAGTTATCCAGTATCATTAGCCTAAGCCAGTCGGCGAGCGCCACGAGGAGGCCTCGCTGAACTGAGAGATACGTGACAAACCACCTCCCTCGGCACCCGCTTCCATAGATCAAACCCCGGCTCTCCTACCGCCAGCGGTCGGTTCCGGAGATTTGTCCTCGGTTACGGGCGCCGCCCTCTATTTTGAGTCACAGAAGAAAATTTGAATAACTCATCGAAGTTCAAAGAGACGATTTAACAATTTCCCTCTGGATAACTACCTTATTTCGGAATGTATCAAAAGAGTTTCATGTTCAAAGCCGATCTCTTGGCATAAAATAGTAAATATCCTTGAATTTAAAGCTCAGCTTTAAAAAAAAAAAAAATAACAATTTTCGCACCTTGATTCAAAACAATTTTCAGGTTTTCGGGGATTGTTTTTATTACTAAAGCTGCGAATTTCTTTATTTGAGAAGAAACACCGGAATGTTTTCCTATTAAAGCTCAAGCTCCGTCACTGCATACGGCAATGCACTAATTCAAAGAACATATTTCTTAGACATAAAATATTCAATTACTTGGAAAATTTTATTTGCAGTTGCTCTATCATGGAAAGATTTACAAAATAAATATTCTTCAGCAATTCGTTTATCTTCTTCGAAACGTATGTAACCTAATAATTGAACTAATAAACTAATAGTTGAACTAACGTATGTAAACTAATAAAGTTCGTTATATGAGTACTTTCATCCAATTGCACTGCGAAATACTCACTGTGTTTTATTTTTGTTGAGAATCGCTGGTGTGGAACGTTCTAAAATAGCGTTAAACTTTTGAAGCAGAATTTAAGTACGCTGTCTATCAGCCGATAACAAAGCAAGTACCAGTTCTTAATAAAACTGTTACGTGGCACCCTGTTAGTTCTACTCTGCTCTATGAAATTTTATTCGAGCTTGGTAAAATATTGCACAACTTACCGTGAACCTAAATAAGAGGGAAAATCCTGCCTACCTGATATTGAGAATAAATTACCCCCAGCCGCTTAAATGGAGCCTCTTCACTTTGCGTAAAGCTCGGGCAGCGCCGGATTCTTTAGCTGTTCTTAAATAAACGAGTGATGGATGGTATAAATAAATCAAACTCTAAAATCATCTGAGGTTCAGAAAGCGACAGGTTTGCTGCCAAGTAAAATTCCGCGATAAATAAAATGGAAAATTTATTTTTAACTTTTATGTATTTCGGCGTTCATAGAACAGGCGTCAGATATAAAAAAGACGTTCAGACAGATAAACCAAAAACGTTATAGCATAAATAAACGCAAAGAATAAAAATGGGAGTTTGTTCTAACAGTTTATCTCAGCCTTTCACGTTTAAATTTAAGTTAGATAAGCTTCGATTTATTCTAAAAATACTGGCGTAATATTTTCTGAGGTATTAAATTTCGATGCAGCAAAACAGAGTAACACTTTGTCTGCAGTGCTTATGAGAACATTTCCTTAGTTACTTCGTGGGAACTCAGCAGCAGTACATTTAAGCCATTTTTTGGTATATAATAATGTATAAAAGCATGAAATTAATTTATTTGAAACTTCTATTATTAAGTACTTTGCGAATTCTCAATTCCTTAATTTTTGTAATAATATATTATTCAGAATTAAAAATTACATAATGGGGCGGGCATTCTTTAAGGAAGATGTCTTCTGGTGAACTAGCTATTCCCATTAGTTACCAGTAATGCTATCATTTTACTGCGATGGTCAGGCAAGTGTATTTAAAACAGGGATATTCATTTGATCTATATTTCCTGCGTGAAATAATCACCTTTATGTTTCTTCATAAGCTTTCCCAACCAAAATGCACTAGCGTTTGATGACGGTAATGGATACGAATGCACTTAGTAACATCTCTGCTCAAGAATGTTTCCGCCATTTCAAGCAGAGGAAGTGAGACTTATCTCAGAATCAAGGAGATACTTTGCATTACAGTCTCGACCTGAAACTGGAAAAAGGATCTAACAAATAGAAAGCACTTTAAACAATCAAAAACTTAGTGTAGAATATTACACAGCCAATTTGTTAGCCTGTAATCAATCAATCAATAAATAAGCCATCTGTAATACATATTAATGCTCGGCGAAGCCTAGATCCATTTACAGTAGCCACAAGAAAAAGATTAATTAAAACAATATCTTAGACAAGAGAAGATATGGGCCAGAGTTCTGTAGAGACAGACAGGTTGAACATGCGCTCCTGTTGATATTTTACGTGGATTACAGACACAGTTATAAGTATACGTGCAGGTAGAAGCTAGGCCTGCACCTCTGTAGTACCACAGGTGATTGAGGTATTGCTGCACCTAGCTAACTGTTAAGCTTCCACCCTAGTTTTGAAACAGAACACTCTGGGAGCGGTCCTAGGGTTTCCTTCTCTTCCTCCCCTACCACCAAACTCTCGAAAGAGCTTTTCGGTTCACCATGTATTTTGCGTATCCTCTTACCGAACAGACATTATATGCATACAAACGCCCATGAGTTCTCCGGTATTCGAACCTGAGCTCATCAGGTACGCCAGTCAGCGTCAGTAGCCACTATACCGTCTGAACGGTGATGTTTGATAGGCAGGTACAGTCTGAAGCAAGACCGACACCTTTACATCCAAGTAAGCATATCTGGTATTGCCTACCCTTCCTAACTCCTAAGTTTCTGCCCCGGACAGAATTCCGAGAACACTCCGGAGTGCGAAATAGATATTTGATAGACATGTATAGATAGAATAAAGCAGGCACCTGAGCATTCCCGCAGGTACATTACGTATCTCTGGGCCTTGTTAATTGTTAAGGAAACAACACCCTGCAAGGAGCAAATGTGAGCCGCGTCCACCCTCGCTCGGCATTTTGGAGGACCAAAACTCGGTCCATGAAAACATCTCTACCCGGATGCCGGAGCTCCGACGTCCTTGCCTATGTTTACTTTTGTATGGTTGCATAATGTCTAATTGCATATCTAGTTCAAGGACAGGATTTTCCCTTGTTTCTGTCTGGCACTCCGAAAAGGCGAGGTGAGATAGCCTTTCAACATCCGTGGCGAGCTGGAGTGGCATTCTGGAGTGTTTCGATGGGCTTATGTTGACGGGATTTTAATTGAAGCCTGCTGTAATCTTTCAAACACTTCTCTCCAAAGCGCAGCTCCAATGCGCCGGACAGAGCTTTGGAATCTAGCATTTTATTTCCAGGAAGAATCTGAAGAATATCCGCTGCTCAGAAAGAAGCGGCGAGATGACAGGCCTTAGCTTGGAAATTCCATCTATTCGCATCCGCCACTATAGAAAATTGTGTCTTATATACTTGCCAGGTGGTCTTCCCATCATACGTGAATAGCTTCAGTGAAGGACGAGCGGGCATGGTTAAAAATTTAAAACCATCCGAATTGCTCCCTACCGTCGCTACGAATTTCTTCAAGGTATCAACTTCATTGGCGACTGCATAACCCTGTCATCAGTTTGTTGTTTCACAGCACAAACTATCTCTTCAATGTATTCAACTTTATTTTCAACAGCGTCAATTCTGCCTTCCATTAGCCTCGAATTTGTTTTCGATTAAGCAGGTAATTTCTCTTTTCAGTTCCTCTTCACCTTCTTCAATCTTTTCTTTAACGGATTCTTGGCCCGCTGTCATTTCTACTTTAACAGAGTTCTTTAACAGAGTTAACCCCTTCCATCTTTTCTTCGAACGCAGCAAATGCAGTCATCAACTGCCTGAAATGTTCTTCCATCGCTCTTGTAACTGGCATTCAATATCCCACTCCTGACATGAAAAAGTGTTGCGTGCATACAGGTTCATAATAAATTGAATGTACAAGTCCGATGAAAGGTTAATCAAATTTATTCTTTTAACAAGAAATATAACAAAACGCAGGACTTTTCCTCAAAGATATTCGTATAATATCACAATATCACGCAATATAATCAGTAGCTATTATTTTAAACTACTAAAACGTTAAATAGAACGCAATCCAAAGCGCAGAGAAAGCTAATCCGATTAAAATTACAGCAGCTAAATAAACAACAATAGCTTACTAAAACAGCTAAACTGAGATTTCTCAGGCTTTTTAAACTTTTTAATCGTACACGAGAACATTCTGGTAATTTCTATTTTCTCTAGTTTTTTGGACAGCAAAAGATTAGAATTACAGTTACGGCTAACACACAATTGCATTTATTCAATTTAAATATAAATTACTAGATGTGTATTTATTAAATGCGCGTGCTCCTGTATTTTTACTTTTTCGGGATAGCATTCTCTTAAAATTCGTCACGCGCTACATTGCACGGGGAAATAAAACTATTTTAATTACAATTCCACTAAAAATAGAAAACTAAATACAAAATCCGTAACAATATTATTTATATATTATATTATATATATATAATGATATTTCGTATGGACTTTCGCCATGGATTTTCGATAATGTGATAATTGATATTTGGGGATTTTTAAGGTAAATTGATTCGGTTCCGTGCTTGATAATTTCCTAATCATGAAACCTGACATCTGTTAAGGCCAAGGCTTTGAATACGGGTAAGGACTGGAGAACACCAGTACTTAATCCGAGTCATAACGGGTGTCGTCCCTCATACACCAAACACACAGAGGTATAAGCACCCTCACAAGGACTCACCAAAATCCTAAAGTTATGCAGGAACATTTGATTAGTGAGAGCCTTGATGCTTTACACGTTATTTACTACTTATTTTCATAAAGGCAGTTAATTAAGGAAATATTGGTGCTTTGTAAGCTATTGCATACAATTAATTAGAAGTATTTGTGTTTTGTAACTTATTTAATTATGGAGAAGCAAATAATTAGGAAAGCATTGGTGCTTTCCAGTTTCTCTAATTACAGATAATCCATAAACTAGAGGAGCTCTTGTACTTGACGATTTAATTAATTGCACTAGAGAAATTTATTAAAAGACGTTGCTAATTTACTTAACTTTTTAATCATTTATGAAAAATAAATTGATTTTTGAGGTTTGGTGCTTCGCATTTGAAACTTCTCATCCGAATCGTCTATGTTCCCCAACCACATTAAATCTGCTTTTATGAGATTTTGGAGCCAAAAAATAAATATATATCACGTACAGCATTTTTAATTTCTTACTAGACTCATATATTTTCAGTGTAATAATCAGAGACTTATCTCTGGTTGCTTGACAAAAAACCGAAACCTTATCGTCATGTAATTTTAGAGGCCGGAACTAAAGAAAACTTCGAGTGTTCGATTCAGTCACCTCATTCTCCATATTTAAGTCCCTATGACTCTGATTATTGTAGCTGAAGAAAATGATCTGTAATGTAGAGTACCTTCATGCCAGTTCTATAAGGTTAGTTCTGGGGAAAATATTTAACATAATTATCAAATTTAAGATACCTATCAGTTAGAATGTACACAAAGTGACAGAAAAAATTTGCATTGGTGCAGAAGATTACCTCGAACTGTATATGTAAGCACGCACATTAAGATTAAAATACTTCCTTAATTATTATTACAGTAAAAGCAGATGAGCAGCTTTGATCCATATCATTTGATAATTTCGTAATGTAACAATTATTTGCTTCATTCCATGATTACTTTTAAATTATGTTGTATATTTTATTCTTTATTATTAGTAATCATTTGATTACTTTTAGGTTCCAAACAAAACCAGTCCAATATTGGTTAATGCCTGTTGTATACCTCTCAGAACAAGTTTGACAGCACTAGACAATCGAGAAGAGATACCACTCATGTGTTCAAAACCTGTCAGAAGCTTCTTATCGGACAGAGCTCTTAATAAATTAAAAATTCCTCAAACGCTGCGAGAAACTGTGTTCGATAACGTAGATGGATCTCCTGTACCCTTACGGCACTTACCCCTGTCAACTTTAGAGAAACAGCAGCGCTCTGAACCTAGGCTGTATTCAGCAGTTTTAAGCCAAGGCTACATTACTTCAACAGGATATCCGTCTAAATCATTAAATCAAGTCTCTCTTATTATTAGAGACAGTAATTCGGATTTCTCTAAACATACAAGCGGAGGAAGCGACTGGACAACAGCTCCGTTGTATGAAAGCAATTCATTCTCTACACCTCCAGATATTTTCATGTCATCCTCTAACAATGGCAATGATAGTAATCAAAGTGCCATGCAATCACTAGAGAATATCACATCCAATTACATATCATGTGAAGATGATAATACTAGTACGTCCACAAAGGAGTCCTCAGAGCTATTAAGCAACCACAAACATGGTTTGCCTAAAAAATCAAATGATCAAGCACGTTTAATGTTTAACAGTCCAGAGAATTCTACATTTTGTGATTTTTCTTCCAACAAAAGCGATACTAATGCAGTATCAGGTGGCACTAGCAGTAGCATAAGTGAAGCTACAATCAGCGATCTTTCTACAGATGACAAGGAAGAATGCGGGAAAGAAGTTTCTAACATCACTAAAGTAACATCTGCCGAAGATCTTGTCAATCCTGAAACTTCCGAAAAGCAAAATTTGACAGATATCCCGACTCAGCGCTCACCTGTATTTGATGAAGGGGAAACCAAAGATGTCAGTACTTCTTCAATATTAGCTAGTAATATGAAAGCTGCAAAACAAACAGATGAGCAGTTTGTAGGGGCTACAAATGCACCTGATGAATTAAGTGCCAAACCCCAAGTGGTGTCACACGCTGGCTCTGCTGTCAGAGCTCCAAGTTCAACTTCCTCGAACAAAAATTCCAATAAAGAGACATCACCTTTCGACAACAACAACGTCGTGGATCAGCCTGTCAGAGCAACGCAAATAGATAATTTGAAAAACCAGATATTTAGATTAGAGAGAGAATTGATACTTTTACAGTTGGACCAGTCAGATGCCGTTGATTTATAACAGACCTTTTAAGAATTCACTTTCAAAAAGCGCGATTTTGTAATTATTGTTTATGCAGGGGTATACCTTTTCACTCACCGTAACATAGCAAATGTAACAACACTAAAGTCGGAAACTTTGTAAACTTATTTTGTGACATTTTCTAAATCATGGTACACATTTTACTCGTGGTATCGACACTGCTTATCAAGAAGCCAAATTTTAATGCAACAAAATCCTTGCCAATGTCTGCATAGTAAAAAGTATATTTTTTTAAAAGAACAAGATCTAGTAAACCATTCATTGAGCTTCGGTATCTGATCAGAATTTTAAGTATAAAATCTCCTCACAAGATTGTACAACATACTATATTTCAGTATTATTGCTCAACATTTAAACAGTATACGTATGTTTGTGTTTTACACCATACAAAATACATTAAAGTTTTGCAAAATTGCCCAGAAATAAAATTGCGTTTTTAGAGGAAATATAACACCCTACGTCATTCACGATTACAGTAAAGGTAGCCTAAACGTAGTTGGTTGTTTTATAATCGAAAGTATGATGACTGAAAGTATCTTACCTATTGCATATTTCACTATTACTTATGTCAGATACTTTTTTTTTTTTTTTTTTTTTTTTTTTTTTTACATTTCCGTGGTTCCACAATTTTTCGAACGCTATAATGACGTGTTACAAAAACTGGTTCTGTAGATCAGTTTGTATAGGAGCTTAATTCCAGTAGATAAACCTAGCAATTCTGTATGATGCCCTGCTTAATTTTTTTCAGTAGCGTGTACCTATGTTTAAGGCATAAGTTCAAATTCAGCCTTTTCGAAACATTTTACAATCTGAATCCTCATGCATATTTTTGGCCACTCTTTATTTTCCTTAGAGGTATTGAAATATGCATATTTATTCTTTCTGCTAACCTCTTATAATTTCTGAATTTCTCCGGTTCTTGCTCAAATTATACAAATATTATAAAATATCCATACTACTACCGCTTTGCTCCAGTTGAGTTCATTCACGTTCATAAGGTATGAATAAAAGAGATACCAGTGTAGCTGATTAATAAAAACAGTTGTTGTCAGCATGCATCTTTCCTGACAACCTATTAGAAGGCTTTTCGCGTTAGTTTTGAAAGTCTCTGCTTCTATGAAGGTGTCTAAGCTCTTCTAATCATTTGTACAAACGTCAATCTGTATTCTCAGTCAGGGTAAGAAGGGTCAGCTTTCCGACCCTTCTAGTCTGACT
Source organism: Stegodyphus dumicola (assembly GCF_044657685.1). NCBI lineage: Eukaryota > Metazoa > Arthropoda > Arachnida > Araneae > Eresidae > Stegodyphus > Stegodyphus dumicola. Next base: position 116,159,678 of record NC_140780.1, read on the forward strand.
TTATGGCTAAATTGTAATAATCCTCACTCCACTCTCTTCTTTCCAACTTAAATATCAGCTTCCTACAAATAGCATGACTGTTATTTGAATAAGTACAATTCAAATGCATAGAGTTCAGTGAACATGATTAGTTATGAATCTTTTATTTATTGCATATCTTACATTGGGCTAAACATAATGCGTATAATTGCTGATCTAAGAAATGTGGTAGCGTAGTGTGACACACAATATGTTTTGCTTAGCCAATACATACAGTTTTGGTTGTAGACCAACAGCGAAACCTAATTTATGATTGCATGGCACTTACGTATCAGCGCAACCACTTTGGCGTAATTAAGTGATTTTCTACCGATGAAAAGGTAAAAGTTGCTTGTCGGATGCAAGTTGGTGGAATTCACAACTTTTTTAGAAATTAATCCCAAATTATCCATATTCAGCATAAGGTCTGCAAAAACTAATAGCATATGAAAAGAAACATACTTTAGCAATCTAAAATACAAATTTGATTTATTATAAGGATTACGTGATACAATAAAAAAATAAACGCTTACATTCGTAGCTGAATCTTTCTGTATTTTGTTTTGTAATAATCTTTTACCCAATTACACAGCGATCTGTTTTCGCTTAAAAAGTATCAGAGCATTGCAAAGACTCGACATCGTGCAAGACTGCGCAATACTTTCTATCTACCAAACGCATTTCCTCGTTGTTCTGTTTAGAGATTTTTGAGTCAAAATTCTGTATTCTTGCAGAAATTTTACTGTAGTTTCTTCCATTGCTGGAAAAATACCAGGATTTATTTCTAAACACCACTGGAACTTGAAGTACAACAAAAAGAACACATATAAAAATGGTGACGTTGCTTGAACGAAGGATTGTTATGAGAACGGTTTCCAGAGCTTTGCAAATTCTGAAAATTTGGAGACTTCTGCTAAGGTGTTTGCGATAACACGTAAGCACCGATTACGTAAATAAAAAATTAAAAATTTCACTTTTGAATAAGGTCTTTATCTTCTTAAAGGTTTAATGTAAATTAGGAACACCAAAGACACTCATGCGAAGCAACAAATTCACTAGATTTAAGTTTCAGCTGTTCGCTCTTAGAAATTTGCACTTGCTATATAAGTTATGAACAAAAATCTTGAAAATAACCAAGCATCAGAAAGCCCGCTATCAGTAATAAGGTAGTGATAAATTTTGTTAATCTTTCTAAGGTCAAATTCGTGGGGAGTGGTCCTACAGTTGGCCACCATTTTATGCCACTCTAGCAGTCTAAATCGTGAAATGTTCAAAAGAAAGTTCTCAAATACAAATTTCCAGTTTAAGAATAACGGCTGCATTCTTCTGTTCATTCTTCTGAAAACATTCTTCTGTTCCTTCCTTAATAAATGTAACTTGAGAGCAAGTTTGGTAATTTACGTTCTTGACAAGTACGTTCTTGACGTCTGAAAAAAAAAGTGCGCATTCTCAGTAGAAAACAGCTAGTAGACGTAATGGCAGACGCTGCTATCTATGTTGCGGAAAATGTTGAATTGCGTTTCAAACGTGATTAATAAAGCAGTTTCCTTACTGACATTATTTGTTCCTCTCGATAATTAGTGTGAGCTTTTGCTGTGGTACATTACATGAACAAAACAGGTTAGAAGGGATAACTATTTATGCGTTTTTAAGGCTGAGGATTGCTTAAGTTCAGCGCCTTTACGCCTTTTTTTTTTTTTTTTAATGCATGCTAGCTAACTGATTTCATCATTCCTGTAGATATCTCGATTTCAGATTATGTTCAATACACCTGTATACTCTAATATATTCTTATAAAAGCGAATCAAAAATAAGTGACACTTAAATTAGAACTATTAAAATAAAAACATACTTTGAGCAATTTTTTTTTAAATTAAACTTTCTCATTTTTCTAAATAATCGCCTAAGGAATTCCAATATTTATCACAGTTCAAGATTAGTATATCCATGTTGGTGTTAAAAACTCTTTCTCTTGCGGTATGTAACTATTTCAAAACTGCAGTTTCGTCATCGATTTTAAATCGTTGCCCTATGAAATCCATTTTCATTTTACCAAGCACATGATAAGCACACAATGACTAGCCAGAACTATATAGTGGGTATGGCCCCACCTCCCATTTAAACGTTTCCAGGAATTCTTTGCTTTTGCGAACTGTATGAGATGGGACATAATCAAGCGATAAAATAATTCCATCCTTTGATTTCATGTGTCGTTGGTCTTTAATTACATTCTGCAAAATTTTTCAGGGTTTAGCAATATGAATTCGAACTGATTGTCCATCCTTTTGCCATATAATCCGTGTGAACTATGTCTTAATAGCCACCATATTTTTTTTCCTATAGAAAATTGTATTATAGTTTTTTCCGTGGTGATGAGTTGATGTGTAACCGCTTCATTAATGCCCCCTTTTCTGCGGGGGGGTATGAAGTGATAAAGCCACGATTCGTTCCTTTGACTATTAGTCGAAAACAAAAAGCTGTCCTCGGTAGAGTACCTTTGTAGAAAAGTTAGACACAACGGAAAATGTTGATTTCTATGTTCGTCCATCAAACATCGTGGCATTCACCTCGCACATAGTGCAATAAATCCAGATAGCTTTAAAAGAACTCAAGGAGCTTAAGAAACTAACAACATTCTGGCATCATTCCTCGAGTCGTGATGGAAATTGTGAGTGATCTCACGAATCACTATTCTATCAACTCCAACTATTTCATTGTTAAGAATATGATTCAAAGCGTCCTGTGTTTTAGGGCGGGTGGCGTAGCAGTCCTTTGCCCTAGAGTATGTAACAGAGGATTTCAACGTCATTGAGTTGTTTCTTTATCAAAAATGTCGATCCATGTTTCATAACAGGTAATAATGTTTTTTAAGAAGGACTCGTTTTAAAAAGTATTTGCCTGTCCACTTGAAAACTTTGTGATACTTAAAGGAAATTTCAGCATATTTTAAGCTATAGAAAACACACGAGCAGAAAAGCCAAATGATGTTTACTTGACAGGATCCAACTAATACAGAAACTTATTCAATAATATTCCTAATTGCTAAAATGACGGCAGCTGAGAACCATGCCCCTCACATGATCGATGTGTTGCTCATTAACTGAAGAAATGATCTGCTACAATGTGGTTCATCTTCGACGTATTCCCTCCCTTCCCTAAACAAACTGGTCCCCAAAAGCTATTTCCAGCAATTCAGACACTTGTGTAACAGATATTTTACGGGAAAAACCAAATTTAATGCATGTTCTTTGCTTAGTTACACTAGCTGTTTTCGAAAATTTAAAATGGAGGAATCCTTTATTCATTCAATACAAATTTATAGCATAAAAGGAAATGAAATACACACTCTTGCCAGATGTCGATGAAAGTCCCGATACTTTTCGATCACAGTAGTATGTTCCTCATCTATAGGCACAATACACTGCATAATTCTTTCTTATTTATTCCTATATGGGAACGTCATTTGTTTGCTTTTATGGGCTCAAACCAGACAAAGTTATATTACGCTAGATGTTATTCGTATATCTTCTCTTTTAGGACAGAAGATATTACTTATGTATGTTTTACAACCTTCTGTACTATCAATATGAAGACGACAGCTACTGATACGATGTATCATCTATGATTCAAATGTTTACGAAGTATAACATTTGCACAGCAAAAATGTTAATTTGATTTAGTTTCTTTGCTTATGTCTGCTTTACAATGTTCTCTGTTGCCAATAAGGAGACGATAGCTCGTAATGCTTTTGTATACTAATGATTTTGTATGTCGTGTGAAGTATAGGATCTGCACACCTTACACACTGTAACTACCACAGATTGGTTCAAAAAGCAGACTTTCCAAGCAGGAATTTTAAGCTGCACAAGTTAATGTTTTGTAGTACCATTTTAATTGGCTTTTGGCCCCAGATTAGTAAACTCTGCAATGGCGTTCGAAAAATTAATGGATACTGTGGCTTAAATATAAACATCTCTACAATAGTATTTCTTGGCTTAAATATAAACATCATTACAATAGTATTTGTAAAATGTAATAAAAAATGCAAAATCCATGTCGCTTCTTTTACTGCTTAAAAGATTGATACTTGAAATTATAACTACTCAAACGTACTACGTAATTATACAAAAATTGTATTTCAATTCTTCCAATTTTGGAAAAATATACCTTTGTAAGTTATATAAATTTTCTGTAAAATTTACCGATTTCCTTAAAAAAAGGAAGCAATTAATTATAATAAATTTTTCTCGTATAACAGTTACCCTAAATCCTTTAACAAAATAATATCTTTCAAAACAGCTGATGAAAGTAATGATATCAAAAGGGAAATTTATTCAAAATTTTGTTTTCTTTAGTTCGAAAGTATAAACTTCTTTATGTGGAGGAGATTATTTTTAATTGCACGTACGATATTAAACGGGGAAATTTATACAGAATTTTACATACTTTAGTTCAAAAGAATGAAACAAAAGTATAAACTTCTTTACCTGGAGGATATTATTTTTAATTTTAAGTATCAATCTTTCCTATGTAAAAGTTATTTTCACAATAAATGTGTTTTTAGACTGCTTTCAACTGAATTTAAAACACTAACCTGTAAGCGGCTTTGCATAATGCACAGTCAGAAAGTATTGTTGCTTGGCAAAACGCAGCTTTATATAGTCTCATAATGCTGTTTTACAACCCAATTAAACTGTTTAAATTTCAAATAACTACTTCAATGACTATTTCAAATGATTATTTTTATATCACCAGTCATAGCAGTAAAAAAAAAAACCACTTTGCAACTTGTACAAACAGCTGTAAGACATAATTCTATGGCAATCGTATTACAAAGGTATAAAGCTGCTTTTATATGACTCACTGATAGAGGACAAAGATATGCAAGTTGTTTTATGAGGTACGTAATTAAAGACTTGCATTATATTCTTAAAAAATTGATAGAAAACGTGCTTAACATCTTGACAAGAATGCCAATCAAGATCTTGTATTTAAATATACATTGTGCTTGAGAAACGTGTTCTCTATAAAGGTTTTCTTGTTAACATCAAGATAATTTGTTTATATGACATGAAGGAATTTATTTTGAAATAATTTTATCCCACAATGTATGATGCTAACTAGAGGAGGGTTAAAGTAAATAATCTACGGATCAGTTGTCTTTAATATTCAGCTATTATGAAGAGAAATCTATAATTTGGAGGTTTCTAAATCCCCTGTTTAATTTTTCTTTCAATTACTTTTCAGCTCTTAAGGTTTTTTTTTTTTTTTTTTTCCCCACTTGGATTAAGGTATACTTAAAATGATTGGCTTTTTGTTTCCCAAAAGCAACAAATTTAATTTTCTCCTCCTTCTCCACCTCTGTAGGTTTTCTCTGAATTCAGCTTTATTTTAGAGAACTTCGTTTCCTATTAAGTACCAAATTTTAAATGCGTTTGTTGAAATAAATTTCATAATTCAAATGTAAACATTAAAAAATATTCAAACATCTCGTCTGTATTGAGATTTTGGCTCTTTTATTTTTTGTTGTTGTTTTAAAACAGACTATCCATGAATCTGATGTCAGGAATATTTAATTTCGAATTACTAGCTAAAAATTATGTATATATAGTCTTGATTGATAGGCTATTGAAGCTTGAAAGAAAAACTCAGCTTTTAGAAAAAATAAGTTCACCAGTTTCTTTGCTTCGAGACTAAACCTTCATTGAGATCTCAGTTGTAGGATGAAAGAATTATGATTTCCATAAAGTTCTCAGCCTTTTTTGCCTGTCCATTTTGTAAGTCCTTATACCCCTTTCTAATTTCAATGTCTTTAGTTTCACTTCAAAATTCATAAATTTTTTTACTTATCTTCTGCAGCCTAATTTTTTATCTTGAGGGTGTCCGTATGTTCTGCATCAATTAAAAAATAAAGGAGGCGAAAGATATTTGTCTTTAAGTATTTTTGTGAAATGTAAAGTAATAAATGGAATAAGTGTATTAATATGATAATGTTTAATGTTGATAAGAGTTAATGTATTTAATATAGATGTGAATGTGAGTCAGTGTAAGTAATGCTTATATTTGTCACTGTGCATACCGTTAACCTTTGATGTGTATTTAAAAACTGCATAACAAAAGCTGCTAGTTTGTTTTCTAAAATTTCTACCTTTCATTCAGTTTCTAAAATAATTTATGATATTGCTCTTGTACAATTTCAGCGGTTTGATCACAAGTGGTGGAATTCAAAAGTCTTATCTAAACATATTTTTGCTACCAGTTAAAAATTTTTTGCAAAATATCACCATTTCGTGACAACTTATACAAATGCCTAAAATTCTCATATATAAATTAAAAGTATCAAGTGAAAATAATCGTGCAACTCAGTCCTGTTAAAATGCTATTTTATATTACACCAAATATGGCATACTGTTTTTACTATAATAATAGTGTTATTAGTTCTTTTGCATTAATATAAATTTGATGGAAATCTTTCAAAATTCAAAGATCCCATTTCCATATGCTCTTTATATATAAAATATATATATATATATAAAATAAAGACATAAAGTAATACTTTAGTGATAATTTTAGGCATGATTATATTTTATTTTTAAAAGAATTGTTTTGTATTTATATATATATATATTTAGTTTATATATATATATACATAAACTCAAAAACAAGCACTTTTGGAAAACCTCCATTGGGACCTCTTTTATTTAAAAAATTTTCGGAGCTATGTTTAGACACTGCATCCAGCTTTCGTGATTGCAGCACAACCCCCTTATACACATTTTTTCTTTCTATGAATAAAGATAATTACAGTCGCAGTGAATTATTTTATGCTCAAGAAAAAGGGGTAGAAAATTCATTGATATCCTTTATTAGCATCAAAGTCAGCGCTACAGCTATAAATTTTGTAATTTCAAATATCTTATCATTTATAAACTTTATTGTTAGTTAAGTGACAGAATTCTAATCGAATAAAATAATTATGAAGCCAGTAAAAATGAGGTGTAAAAACTGCTTCCTTAAGAAGGGTGGAAAGTATCACAAAGCCATGCAAGGTCATTTAACTAACAAGACAGGCTTTCGTAGAAAACTTTCTATTACTACTTAATAAGTAGCTTGCCTTAATTGTATTCATAAATGAAACTTTGGAGACTATAGTGAGGGTGAACGGTCAAACACTTTCTGTCGAAATAGGGACACGTTCAGTGATCTCATTCATTAAGTTATTGACTATCTTTTTCCATACGAAAACATTCATAAAATTAAGATCCGTTTGCCATTTCTCATCAACATTGATGGGTAGCAGTATTACAGATTCAGGTCTTACTCCACCATTGATGATCACACCTAGGGGGGGCAAATACATATGAATATATTTTTTCCAGGCCTACATCAAAATAACATTTTTTGAGCTTTAGTAGATTGGGAATCAAAATATTCATTTTAAATTTATTTTTATAAATTGAATTCTTTATAACTTCACATTTACACATTAAAATGCTTTTAAAAATGCCTTGAAGAAAATGCTGCATAATATGATTGGTATGCACATCATAACTGCTGCACAAATTCGTGTTTTACAAGCTTATATATGTCTATAAATACATTCCATTTTTCATGCACCAGTGTTACAAATATGATGTTTTTGCAAGTCTTGTCTGCTTCACATAGTTGAATAAAAAAACGCATGGTCATTGCATTGCACTTAGCTGTGAACATTCTTCAAAAGTTGATGTAGACTTACATGTGTATCTTAAAATTAATGAACTCTGTTTCTAAATCGATGTTGATGTTTTGTTGTTCTCTCTTTTGATTAAACTGCTTAGAAGCATTACAAAATGTGCAACGAATGATGGCTGATAGTAAAATGTAAAGCAAATGCATCGTGAAATTTTAGCAAAACTCATATTTAACGCTTACTCACAATAACAAGAGCTTCTTAATGTAATGAAATATGTGCCACTTCAAATTGTTGTCTGCAATTTATGTTTTAAGTACATGATAAAGATATTTAGACGTTTAATAAAATATTGTTAAACTCCAATTAAGTTGTATTCGTCTATTTTCTTCTTAAATGTTTTAAAAATCATTTAACAAACACATTTCTAATTCCTGATATTTGAGTATGCATAGTGCCTCGATACAAATATAAATAAAAAATAGGATTATACCTAAATAAAAATCTGGATACAAGATATTTTAATCTGCCTTGAAATGAAATCTACAAGAGTGTATACATACACACTACTAAGATAAAACAAAAAACTTAAATAATGGAAAATAAATTCTGAGATTGTTTAAAATCTTCCATTTAGTAAAATTTTTCCAACCATAAGAAGTTTCAGTATTTTTAATGTTATCAGTTCTGAAACAAATGTAAATTTAACTAATAGCTTTGTACTGAAGATCAAAGATATTTAACATACGGCTATCTTCATCACCAGGCAAATCTAATACTATAAGGTATTTCTCCTGCCTTCTTAGCATGCCTTCGTGGTGTAATAGTCAGCATGCTCAGCACGTATTCTTTCGAGCGCCGGCTAAAGCATTGCTTATTTTTCATGTCCCAAAAACACCTAGTCTCTACAGTGGCGCCCGAAATTGTGTTCCTGGAAGTTGTATTGTTAAATTTCAAATTTAAAGTATTTAAGTAGGATTATATTATAAGGCTGGTTCTTCAAGTTCAATTTAAATTTTTTGAACAGCTCATTTAAAGACCTTATTTTCAAATATTTAAATTCTGGTGGAAAATATTTTTATGCTAACCAATTATTTTTAGTTTTTCTTTCCTTTCCCTCCCGATTACAGGTTCTGCCGGAATGTAAATTTGTTATGGCATAGATGCTAATCTAAATGTATTACAGAAGCAGTATTTAAGCTGCGTTTCAAAAGTTCGAAAAGAGTAGCAGCTGACTTAGTTCTGACTTTATGCTGCGTGTTTAAATTAAGATCTCTAGTAGGTGTTAGACATCTTCAGTTTATACTGATATTTGCACTATATGCTTCTTCTGCACATTCCTCTAACATAGTAATTCAAACTGAATACGGCTCTCTCATGACTTTTTGCAATTAAATCACTTTTGGTAATAAATCATACATGTAACGGTGCATAACCACAATTAAAATATGTGTTATGAATCACTTGCACAAAGTTCAGAATATTAAAAACTATAATGAAGGGGGATAACACTATTAATGATCCTACATAAATTTTATGGCAACATACTATTCATATATATTTATATATAAAAATCATAGGCATTAAAATGAAGTTAACTCTGATAAACGAAACAAAACTGGCCATCATCGAGTAATGATTTTTGGAATTTTAATAACTTAAAATGTTTCTCTTTTTATGCTACACTTTACAATTTATGCAGATTTTGACGAGATATTCAGCTCAACAAGTCCCTGAAAAATAGATGCAGAAGGTTGTAGTTCTTCATCTGCTTGATAAAAGGAGCATAATTTTCTTTTAGCAAGTGACATTTCACATGAGAAAAATAAGATCTGCCAACTGTATTTTGTAGTCCATATATCTACATTTTCTACACTGCCCACTTTGAGCCCATTCTCTTTGCTCTTTATCATTTGATTTATTTTGTTAAATAATTAATTCAGCTTTTGAAATTAGAAAAGAAGCACAATATCTTCGCATAAAACACATTTTAACCCTCCTCCCCCCCAAATATTATAAGTTAAGAAAAGCCAATTCCACACATGAACTTTCAATCAAAAATTCATACTATAATAATGGTAAATAAATTTGAAGATAAAAATTTATAAAAGAAAGTGGCTACACAAAAAGCAGTGTTTATAATTTATTGCATATATTATATATTTATTTTAATTTTTGTGTTATATTTTTTGTATTTATTTCACAAAAAGCAGTGTTATCACTGAACCTTCATAATACTGATAGTATAAAAACACGAAAATAAATAAAACACATACACTAATGCAATTTTTCTCAGCAACTTCCAACTGAGACTACAGATGGTTATACACTGCTGAGAGTCAGTACAGCCAAAAACACACAAAATGGCATCAAGTAAACTTGTTAATTTAATGAAAGTTTAGTTTCATAAGTTTTACTTTTTTCACTCAACATACTGAATACAATTTGTATGTTCAATACTTCAGCATTGTATCATGGTATGTGTATGTACATGAGTGTATTAGTCTGCTATTACCTAAAAGGAATTGCTTTCTCAATTCATGTAAAGTCATTTAATTTGCAATATAAAACTTTACAATAAAGGATTCAGTGCTATTTATTATGAAAACTAACAAAGCTTTTGTTAAAGCTGAAGTTATACAAATGAATACAATATCAAACATAACAGTATAGATGAAAAAAGGTGTGTAAGTTTATTATGCACTTCAGTAAATAAAACTACAATAAAATATGCCATTATAACAGATATAAAACACCTTTTAACATGCATACAATAATTCTTAACCACACAGTGATAAAGAAACATCTAAATAAAATTAATTCTATAGGATAATGATCCAATATTGGAAAAACTGATTCAATAGCAGATTTTCATCAATTATTTTAAATCTTAGTATATGCAAAATACGTTTCCACAAAACAGAAATGTTTCAAAATGCACTGCATTTTCATTTCTACGATTTGCACATTCTACAGAACACACTATAAACTTATTTTCAAATACTCTTGCTTTTAAATTACAATTTAATATACATTTTACTTGATTTCTTTTTTAAAAATTAACAAAATTTCATTAATACCCAGTATTTTATTCAAATAAATGTTTGTCTAAACCCTTATACTGCATTAAAATAAATACAAGAACTCATTAGAAAAAATCATCAAAAAATAACTTTCACAATCCCATTAAAACAAAACATTTGATTTTATTACAATTAATTTTTAAAATACATTTTTACAGTTAAATTGAAATAAATATTTATAACTGCAGTAGAATAAATAAAATATGGAACACAATAAATATTTAACTATAAAGCATCATAACATGGTTTGCAATTCAATAAAAGAAAATTTCTAAAAACATTTTTTACTTCATTGGAAATCATTTTGTTACATAAAGTGTCATGATAGACACAGATTATAATCATCTATTAGCATTCAAATGAAGATAAAAATTATCTGCATGGGCAGCCCATTTGAAGTCCACACATACTAACTGACTGAAAGTACTTATTTTCTTTAAAATTCCAGTATTGAATAAAATATCACACAGCCCTGTGAAAAGGGCTTTTGAAAGTGAGGAAATCATGCCCTTTGTGATCAATACTGAAGGAATAATGGCTTTCAAATCAATCGACTTTGACAACACTGTAAATTTTTCGGACAAACCAAAAACAGGCAAAAAATCCCACAGCACCTGTGAAAACAAGAGATATTAATAATGTAGAAAGAAACGTATACTTCCTGCAAACATTAAAATGATAATATGAATATTTTATCCAATATTTTATATAAAATAATTTATTATTTTATAAGAACTTTTTAACACCTCCTATTTCCTCAAGATTTTCTTTTTTAACATCTCAAAGATAGCAGATCTTCATTTTGTGACAAATTCCTTTTTTTTAATAGAGCCAACTGATGCAGCAGCACATTTTAAAAAATTTCAATGTTGTATTTTAAAAAGAATTTACAGCAACAATTTTTTAAGTGCAACTTTTAGTAGTTTTTTAAATACCAGAGCAGCATGTTTCGAAGTTTAATTCACAGCAGTACATAACTGAAATATTTTCGGCATGAAGTTTCAAGTACTTTAATTTAGAATTTTGAATATAAAAATTATCAACAATTATCTGAAAGCAAATAAAAAGCATGCCAATTATATTACAAACTTCAATTTAAAATTTCTCAATTACTTCATGGATCTTAAGTTCTGTTAGAAACCCAGCCTGGCTTCTATGAATTTATTGATTACCTACTTTAGTTTTTGGACATAACTAAGCTCTCAGTTTTGGACGAGTTTTCTATGAGAAATCTGTTAAACATGCCGAAAATAAAAACCTCAACCTTTTTCTCTCACTCTGTTGCTATTTTATTTGATAATTTCTAATGTACTCAACGTATCAGCCTTCCAATGGACCTGTTTAGTGGTTATTTCCCTTCTTTCTTTCCAATTCCTACTTAAAAAATCTTAAGCATCTGAAATATTCTGATTAGTGCCGCATATTTATTCCGGACTTTTCATTCCAGGTACAGTTGCTTATTACCAAGATTTACCCTATCTTAAAGTGCAAAACATTAAAATATTCTCAAATTGTATTACATAAGTTTACACATTTAGAACAGGTGACCAGTAATAAATTATCTGTATGAAGCTTCACATTACAATAACTGCTGTTTTACCTTTGAAACGAGTTATTGAACTTTCATTACAGATAATGCTTTCTTGTTTTAACAATTAAAGCTAATAAAATGCATAAGTTTTCATAAACACTTTTCAATACAGTATTGCTTTTTGGACCTATCTTAAAGTGCAAAACATTAAAATATTCTAAAATTGTATTACATAAGTTTACACATTTAGAATAGGTGACCAGTCATGAATTATCTGTCTGAAGATTTAAAGATTAGGTTTAATATATACAAAAGCTATATAAACATATTATGAAATTAGAAAAAAAGCTTCAACAGCCCTTTTACAAAGTGAATAAAAACGTTATATGTATCATTAACGTCTCCTTTTGCTCTCAGTCAACATGTTTTTATCACTGTCAGTGGAGATTAATGCTTTTTTTTCCCTTAGACTCCAAATATATATGATAAATTTCCAATGAAAAATGATTGTCCATGGGTTTTTAGCAGCCAAGCAAGGGTACATCAAGACTGATGGGACATTAGCAAGAAAACACTGGTCAGACATTTGCAGATAGATTTAGTTGTGGGCAGAAGCCAATTTAACTGACAGATAGAGAAGAGAATTTCAGGAAAACATAAAACTACAGAACTGCAATTTAATGCAAGTGTTACATAACTTCAAGGGCATGAAAATATCCCAATGTACAAAAATTTTTATTACATGGCTATATTTAACTTGTTTTCAAAATAATTCTCCTCAGATATGATACACTTCTGACAATACCTGCATAACAGTTGGAAAGAGCTGGAAAAGTTCTCTATCCAGACTGATTTTACTTCCTTCATCGTAGCAGCATGGATATGCGAAATGTTAGACTATCTATGCCCTTTAAGTGGAAATTTCAGTTTGGGGAAGAGAAAGAATGTGAGTGGTACAAATCTGGGTAATACATAGATTAGCACATCTCAACAACTTAATGGTTAGCAAGAAACTGCCGCCTAATTGTGCATTGTCATAAGAGAATACCTGAAATCCCAGTTTAGCAAATTCCAGTAGAACATGGTGTACCTAAACCAAGATTTGAATTAAAAAAAACCTTTCAGAAGAAACTCCATTTGTTCGGCCTTCTGTTATGGGTTCTTTGTGATTGGATATGTATTGAAAAAGGTAACCAACAGTCTTTTTATGTTCGACTTTTCAAAACAAAACTTTAGTGAGGGATTACAGCATTCCATGTTTTTATGTTTAGCTTCCAGATGTTACTGGAAGCACTATATACTTCACTTCCTGCAATACATTCTAAAAACAGGGGCTTCTATATCTGCCACATTCAAAGTCAACCTATAATTCTTTGGTTACATAGAGCTGGACAAACCTTGTACAAATTTTGAATTTACTCATACTTTCAGAAGCAATACTTCTAACCATTTCACAAGGAATATCCAATTCTTCATCCATCATTCAGACAGACAAATGCTAATCCTGCATCAAGAACTTGCTAACTCGCAACACTTAACATTCTCTTCTTCATCAGCCACCCACACCATTACTCAACTTTCATAGTTTCCTATCCTTTATGAAAACATTTAAACCACTTATTACATTGACTTTCAAGTCAAAACTACAACTAAATCTCACTAGAATGTAGAGTCATTAGGTTATTTTGATGCAGGAGACATGAAAAGTAAGTAATGCCCTTCCCGGGACTCGAATCTGGACGTCTCGAATACATGCAATGTGTGCTACCATTACAGCAGAAGGCATGCAGAAAGGAGGGAGAAAATACCTTATAAGACAATTTTCAGCTTGAAATTGGGTAATAGAATAACAGAATTTCACACAATATAAAATAAATAGATAAGTTCAAACTAACTCTCCCAAAATAGAATTTCACACTAATTCTCAGTTCCACTAAAAACATGGACTAAATGCTGTTGCATATGAAAACACCTGCCAAGAAAAATCTGCTCAACCCATAAGACATTTTCATAAGACTGTATAACTGCTCACTAGATCAGAGAGAACCTTATGCTTTCTTAAAACTCGTAATTCATGAATTCTAATTTATTTTTCAAGATCTTATTTTCAGAAATTCTTAAGACTAAAACAATTATTTCATTAAGAAAGAACAAGGGAAAGAATGAACAAAACTGTTATGCGAAAAAAAAATACAGGGTTTTTTCCCCATATGCTTTTTATTTAAACATTTGCATTAAAAACTGTCATTTAACAATTATTGAAAGTTGATTTTGACAGATTTTCAATGCATACAAGACACATATTGATTTACCTGCTAAAAGGAACATGCATTCAAACCCTGGAATTTCATAAACACAAAAAATTCTGTTCTTACAAAATCGTGCATATTTCGGAATTCAGAAATTTAAAGTTATTTCATCCATTGTCTCATAAATATTTACTTCCTTATACAATTAATGCAAGTCGCCATCAGCAATTTTGATATACATACAGCTTCAATAAATTAATTCTTTCAGTTGCTGAGATAAACTTAACTCACTTCAGAACTATCAGTCTCAGCAGTACCCCTGAAATAGACGGGCTACTGGCATTCAAGCTTCCATTATTATATCATCTATTTAACACAATTTTTGTCACATTTGCTATTTCATACTTTGAAGAACTCTTTAAAAAATAAATTTTCAACTGTCTTATTTTTAGAATTATGACAGAATTGTTACTAATATACAAGTGAAACATAACACTATCAGTTTCTGTATACATGGATACATCTAATACAATTCCTGAATTTTTTAATTAATAACTGGCGTGTTCAAAATCACTTCATTTCATGCATCACAATCAAAATGTATTGCAATAAAAACATGGCCTTAGATCAGGGTTTCTTAAACTGTGGGTCACGACCCCCAAGGGGGTCGCGGGACCTGCAGCAAGGGGTCGCTAAATCGTTTAGCAGTTTTGATATTTCTTTCACTTATTATAATAATTTTACCATTACCAAATATTTTTACACAATGTATCTGAAAATAGATAACGATAAGACAATACAGAAAAAGAAAACGTTTCGACGCGTTCCTTTTATAATATAAACGTTTCCTTTGCTTTGCACGTGACGCTGTCATTTCGTCTATTACTCATTTAAAATTTTTACACTGCTATACGTCTTAAAATTAGAAATTAAAGTTAATGACCTAAAAGTGCAATAGTATATTACAGTACAAGTGAAAAAAACGGACAGTTTCACTCACGCGCATGTCAGATTTGCGCAATACTTATGGGGTCACACAAAATTTTTTAAAATATGGGGTCCTGGGGGTCGCAATAAATTTTCAGTGATAAAAAGGGGTCTAGACGGGAAAAAGTTTAAGAAACCCTGCCTTAGATGTATTTAAGATCACATTTTAAAATCATTCACTATTACTCTGAAATTCATTTTAATTATCAACTAAGTTCCCTACAAAGAGGCTGCAATTCACTTGCACCACCTGATAAGAAAAAATACCATTCAGATCAGGCAATATATACTTCATCAGGTAAGCGAGACAGATATTGTTTTTTAAATTTCTGAGACTCCAAAACACTTTTATCATATGCTGGGAATCTGAAAATATAAACAAAAATTCTCTCTTTTGTAAGTCTTAAGATCTTTTGCAGTAAAATTCTCAAGCAAAACTGCTCTATGTAACAAATAAAAGATCAATTTTAAGAAGGAAACACAATTTGCTACTATTTTTAAACAGAAAATAAACATCCTACTTACCAGTCAGAAGGAAAAACAAAAATACCATTATCAAAGTATAGCCAAAATACAAAAATGTTGATGTGGCACCAGTGATATTTAGCTTTGTTATAAAGAAATGGATACAATATATAAACAAATAGAATGCAGTGAAGCCACTTGTAAGGAATGCCCTCCACCACCAGTGGTAATCCTAAAAATGTGAATACAATTTTTCAAGATTAAAATAACACAAAATAAATAATATAAAAGTTACACAATTTTCTGCGAATGAACCAATTTTAATGAGAAAAAAGGTTGAAGTTGGTTTTTGTATCCTATCAAAACTCTCAGAAATGGTAAGTAACTTTAAAAATTTAAAAGCACTGCTTTATTATGATATAGCTATCCCCTACTTTGCAAAAATAAATTTTATGCCATTCTACTTTTAAGAAACACCTATTAACATAGGATCATAAGCTGATACAATAACATTTAACACAGGAACAGAGCAAAGACACTAATGCATCATTTATCAACTAACGCAAGAAATCAGAAAAGGGTTTTCGCACTTTTATGAAAAAGAAAGGTGAAAATTTTTAGGTATGATTTTAAATATCATTCAGTCAATAACTGTAATTACAAGTAAGCATGTTGGCTTACAACAGCTCTTCAGAAATTTTGATTGCATACAATTTAGATGAATAGACCTTGTTCTGCCAAATGATGACCTTATGGAAAGCATGAAATACCACTATGATGCATCTGTACATATTAGAAAATCACACTACAACTGAAAGTCTGCACACATTTTTGAATAATTCATTTTCTTTTAAAATTTCACTGTTGTGTTATTTCAAGTTCATTTCTTTCACAATACAGTTTCTTTCAATAAGTATATATATTTGGTCCTTCCCTATATGTTTGTATACGTATTTCAAAAAGAATATATATATTACAGTGTCATTTTGTCCAAACTCTTGATCACTGCACCTCTCCTCAGCTATTGGCTAAACGAATACATAGTCTAGTTTATATTAATAGCCGCTAGATGTCAGTTGTCTTCTGTTTTGCATGTCAACTATCACATGTTTAAAATGGCTACTCCGCAGCAGAAACCGTTTTGTGTTCTGGAGTTTGCGAAGTGCAATTCCGTGCTTACAGTGAAAAGACGCTTTAAGTTGAGGTACCAAAGTGATCCAACGAACGGGTGAAACATTCGCAGATGGTATCAACAGTTTGTAAATACAGGATGTGTATGCAAAGGAAAGAATCCTGGCCACCCTCGTGTTCCCGACGAAAATGTTGCCTGAATTCAAACTGCTTTCCAACGTAGTCCTTCAAAATCAACTCGTCGGGCCAGTCGGAAGTTACAACTGCCTACAACAACAATTTGGCATGTTTGGAGACGTCGGTTGGTTTTGAAGCAGTACAAGTTACATTTGTTACAGGCTCTGCATCCTGATGACAAACGCAACGTGTGGCATTTTGTAACGAGATTATTGATGCTACTGACAATGATAACACTTTCGCACAACACATCGTGTTCAGTGACAAAGCAACTTTTCATGTTATTGGTCACGTAAACAACTACAATGTTCAAATTTGAGGCCTACAGAACACACATGCAGCCATTGAACATGTACGAGATTCGCCCAAAATCAATGTGTTTTCTGTGATATCCCGCTTATCTGTTTACAGCCCATTCTTTGAAGGAAACATGGTTAACGGTCAGCAATATCTCGCTATGTTACAAAACTGGTTGTTTCCGAGGCTGCATGAAGACAACTTTATTTTTCAACAAGACAGGGCACCCCCCTCACTGGTGTCACCAAGTGCGTGATTATCTGAATGAAATTCTACTAAACCATTGGATTGGTCATGAAGGAGCTCAGCATGTCTCAGCTGGCCTCCACGGTCACTGGATTTAACACCCTGTGACTTCTTCCTGAGTGGTTTCATTAAAGACATTGTTTATGTACCACCACTCTCACTGAACCTGGAAGAAGTGAAGAACCAGATCTGTACTATCATAACATCAGTGACGACTGACATGCTTGCCCGAGTATGGAAGGAATTTGAGTATCGATGTCATATTGCTCGTGTCACTGATGGAGGACATATTGAACATCTGTAATCTGAACTTGAGAGGTTCATACATATATGTGTAAAGTTTCATATTTGTATGTCATACAGTTTAATAAATATATGCATTCAAAATATGTATAGTCTTTTTGAAACATGCTGTATTATGATGTTATCTCAACACAAATTCATTGAATTCTATGTGTCAATTTTGAGAAATAAGTATTTTTTCACATGTAAAGATAATTTTGGATATCAAAATACAAAATGAATGAAATGCTTACACAAAGAACCAAAAACATGTGCATACATGAAACTGATTAGAACTTACCTCAGCACATAAGTGAAAATAACACAGAAGAATAGTTGTCTCAGAGCATGTAATAATAAGGATGATGAATACCAAAAACAGGAAACCAAACATGTAGTATACCTGGCTGGACCTTTAAGAAAATTTTTAAAAAGCCCATTAAGTAACTACTTTTAATCATATTCTTATGAAAAGCACCACAAAAAATATATCTATTAATTATGACAAATAAATGCTTAATTATAAAACAGAAACTGAAATCTGGTAATTATTCTGAATATTTATAAGAAATGTGTTAAAAAAAACAAGTGAACAAATACTGCAAAGTTCCCATATGGGATAGCAAAACAGATTCACTTCAGATTATGGAAGTATAGTATAAAATCCAAGATCCAAACTCATCAGCACTTAGGTGATTCCAGATTTTAGATTATCAGTTTAAGCCTAGCAAGATGACATGTAAAATTTCTTCATAAATTGCATCAACAGGAAAATTTCACTTTTTGTTTGTGATATCTGAAGACCTTCAAATTCACAGGTATCATCATAAAACTTACTTGGCATCCATTACACATTATTGGCAATATATCATCAGATAGGTGACTAAAGATGTTTTGTTTTGCTTTTATCACATGCTGATGGAGTTAAGCATAAATCATAGCATTTTTTTAGTTATTTATTATACTTACATCTACTTCCCAAATATACTTGAGACTTATCTGAACCAATCACTTCTTGTTAATTCAAATAGCAGTAAATGTAATATTTTGATCTATGATATCATTTACAAAATCTTTTTTTTTTTTTTTTTCCCATAGAGAAATCTCTGTTAAATTTTTCCTTGTCAACACATTCAACACTTCATAGTAGAGTTGGTTGAAATCCGTGATAATCGCAGAACATAATGTCAACATAAAAGATTGCCATGCTGTATAATTTTAAAATAAAGTTTTAAGAGTTATATGAGTTATTTCTCAAGCTGCCATCAGTTAATAGTCATGTGGTGGTGGAAGCAAAAAATTATTCGCCAGGCAGACATCAGGGATAGAAATTAGTTAATGGATGTGAAATCAGTGATGACAGGTAGAATGTTTTGATTTTGAGACATATGCCAAGTAAAAAGCCAAATTATACTATAAAGCCAACTTATTGATCATGCAAAGTTATGGCAATAAGTGATTTTGTTTCAACACAAAAGTGTTTTATTTAGTGCTGAAAGCCAGGGGCTCCCAAACTTTTTCAACATGCATCACATTTGCAGTTTTGTTATTTTTCCACAGCATCCCAGTTGCAATATTTGTACTACAACATTAATAAGGCATAGACATGAAAGCGACATTTTAGAGAAAAAGTATTACTTTAATTGATGAGAAAGCATGTGCACTAAATACAAATAAAAGAAACCTTCAGTGGCAGATTAGGAAGTCAATGTGACAGGTGAGCTTGTTGATCCCCACAGAGTTTTTTAAATTGTGGAAGAAAGCTTGACACAGCTAGTCTCATTTCTGGCTCCACAATGACTTTTGAGTGGTGTTTGGTCCTTAATACAGTGGCAGCTTAAAATCCAGCCTCGCATAGATAGGATGTTGCAAAGGGAATGAGGATCCTTAGAGCTTTAGAACTTAAAAGTTGGATACTCAGTTTTGATTGAAACCCAAAGCTCCATTAAATCTGAGAGAGCAAATTTTTTTTAGAATTTTATCTCAAATGAGTTCAATTAATCTCCCTTCATCTCAAGAAGTAAAGTATTGGTGTACTGAAGAATTAAAAGAACATTAGATCAATATAAATTTCTCTACATTTTCTTCAGCAGAGTATTTTGCGAACCAGTCAGTAAGGTTTCAAGGTTTTCCATGAAAAGGGACAGAAATTCCTCTAGAACAATCACTTTATTAGAACCTGTGTATTAGTACAATGTAGAAAAACAGTCTTAAGCACCATAGTCATTCAATTTTCTTATCCACAGCTGCAGCTTTTTCCTAAACTCTGAAATCTTTTCTGCAAGTTTCAAAATGCACATACGTTGTTCTGTAAAGACAGATTCAAGACACTTAGTTTCTCAAATATATCACACTAATATGCTAGTTTCAGCAAAATGTCTGGTTTGAATACTTAGAGATAAATACTTAAGGATCACATGGCTTTCCTATTGCAGAAAAGTGTAAATTTCTTGATGCACTTCAAATGCACGAGACAGGATGCTCCCATGTGAAAGCCATTGTGAACTGCAATAAAGCTGTGTTCAACTTCCATGTCTCAACATAACTTTTTTAAAATTCTTGCTTTCAGAGGTCTAGTTTTTCTGTAGTCTACGACACCTTCCAATGCTAAATTCAACTGAGATTATTTGAAGCAAGTATTTTTCTGCAGTCCAGACAGCATGTGGTGATTTTATGCAAATTAGTGTCCGAAAACTACTTGGGCACCAGTACATACACTGACGTACTATCTCCAAACTAAATCATTTGCCATTATAAACTTGCCAAGCATTTCGAACAAGTCGAGACTTTGAGCTTTCAACAATACTCTTACAAAACTGAAGAATTTTAACAATAATATTACCATCCAAGAAGCATACATAACGCCCAAGATTTGCAACTTTGTACTGTCAATATCCTCATCATGTTGGAGACCAAATTCATTTATCATTTTCTCTATCAACTTAGCATAGAGATTGTGAGCTATATATTAAATCTTTGAATAATAGTGTTGTTGGACCTTAGAACTGAATTTTCCCACAAATTTTCCCACATAAAATTTACCAGGTCGAGGGCAGACAGTAGAATAAGCTCTTCTGCAATACCATGCAGTTATTTTGCAGTTTGCTCTTCGCAGAATTTAGCTGTACATTATTTGGAACTATTTGGAGCTTTCTTTTATTAAAAAGTTGCAGTATTTACAAAAGCAAAGCAGGATAGCTTGAAACGATTCATCCTCACTTGGATGACAAATCTCATGTCGACCAAGTTAGGATAAATGGTCGCAAGATACTGCTTTAGCTTACTTGGGAGCAAAGTTTCGAGTGCAAAGACCTTTAAGCAGACATCACACCTGTCATCTTTATTTACTTCTGATGAAGTAAACAAAATCACAGTAACTCTCCTTGTAATTATAAAATTTTTGCTTCTTTTCTTCTGCACCAGTTGTTGATGCTTTATCACTCAAACTATCTTTAATATCGGTTTGCTTGTTTAGTAAAATTATTTTCATTTTACAAAATTTTAGAATGGACTTGTCGATTTATTGCAAGATTTCATTGAACTCACGACTTTTTGGTAGATGTGTGTTATGTACTTTTGAGTGGCACCAAAGGGTTGCCTACTAAGTTGACAGTAACACTTAAATTTTTCTAACAACAGTAATATATACTAATACTAATAAAACTTGTACGTTTGGCGTTGTGTTTCAGATTAACCCTGTAATCAAAATGAGTAGTAGACTGGTGAAAGACATGAGCACACACACACAAAAAAAAAAAAATAAATAAATAAATAAATAAACATTGACTGATCCAGAAAAGTAAGCCTATTTATTAAATTCTTAAACAATTAATTAATTAATTAACTTTGTATGCAATTTATATTCAAGCAGAACTGTAATATATTGATTATTACCAAATGTATAATTAAATTTGTATGCAATTTATATTCAAGCAGAACTGTAATATATTGATTTCTACAAAATGTATAACCCCTACCAAATAATATTACATTTTTCTTAAGACTCTATAATATCAAACTATTATTTCAATTACATTCAGGTAAGCATAATCAGATAAAACTTTTGGATAAATTAACAATACCCTCCCCGGGGAGGAAAAAACAAAATAATTAACAATTACACTTCCAAAAAAAAAGAAACATTTCACACAGCATAATCAATAAATGAACTGGGTACAGAATCCAATGGAATTAAGGTTATTGCACATTGTAATCTACTGTTTTCAAAAAAAATAATTTAACCAGGTAAAATATTAATTGAAATCAGGCTTTTACATCTTACAAACAATTTAGTCCCTAAGCAAAGCAAAGAAGCTCAATTAATGGCACCTTACATAACAATCTTAACTATGAAAAAAATTCACTGGTTCAATTAAATAATTTAATGAAGAATATATTTCCTTAACCAATCTAAGTTACACTCACTGTTTCAATTAAATAATTTAATTAAGAATATATTTACTTAGCCAATCTAATAAATTACTTTATCGACAAGCAAAAATTATTTCATTAGAATTAAGTTAATTTACTCAACTACAAAATTTTAATTCAAACTAATTAAGTTAATTTTATCCCTATTAACTGCAGTAATTCTTTAACAACAGACTATCGAAGGAAGAAAAACAAAAAAATAACTTATCTGGAAGAAGGATGTCTGGTCGGCGAGATGGAAGAAGTGAAAACATTCATATGGAGAAGTATTATTATTTGAACTATTGTCTTTAGTTGAACTCGAATCCACACTATTGATGTTACAAGTCCTTAAGTCCCACATAGAGAAGAATTATTAAATGAACTATCGTCTTTAGTTAAACTCTAATCCACACTTTAGAAGTGACAAGTCCTTACGTTCCAACATAGAGAAGAATTATTAGATGACTGAGGGAAGACGGCTTAGCGGAATCGATGAGAATCAACCTCACGGAAAGTAGAAACTCAGAGAGTAGACACAACCTCTTTTACTGAATTTAGTTAGCATCTGCTTTGCATGGGCGACCCCGGAGATGACAGCGAAATTTTCTTGCATTGTGAACATTAATTACATAGTGGCGTAGTAGCATACCATTGTAGCAGATGACGTCTAGAAACTGATATATATATATATAACATATTTTATGGCACAAATTTTAAGAGGCCCCTTTTCTTTCCATTTATATATATATATATATTTAGTATTAGTTAAACGTTAAAGATTCAAAAAACACCGAAGAGAAAATAAACCCGTCGAAGACATGTTGCCGAAGCTATGGCCATCGTTCAAAGCTCAGGGGCAAGAAGCCCGTAGATCCACCTGTTGGAAAATTCATCTTTCCGAAAAAAATCAGCTTACTCCGCGGTCTGCGAGTAGCAGCCTCCGATGTCAAGTCAAAAGTCCAAAAAAGGTGACTTTGTCCCTCAAAACCGCCCGTTAAAAAGGAATGCGCGGGAATACCAACTTGGCAACGCTCACGCCCCACCAAAAATGAAACCACGGATTTCCTAAGTCGCCAACCAGCCACGCCTAGCAAAGGGGAGAAACGTGGAATTTCAATAACCCTGTAAGCAGTCTCAAAGAAAGTGCACTGAAAACTCGAAAAAAATGACCATTCTACCGGAAAGAGGGAGATTTCTTCCCCCACAATAGAAATCACAATGACAACGGTAAAAATCTATTAATTAAAAGTTCATAACTAAGATGCAATTGAAGTTAGGAAAACAAAAGTTATATCAAATTAAAGAGCTAATTTTTCTGCAACTATTGATATTAAATACTAAGAGTTTAACTTAATTTTATCATGAAAAATTTAGTTTATTACATGAAAATTCACCTATATCCATTGTCTGAGTGTACAAGTTTGAAGACGCTGTTCGCGTAAAACCAAATAACCCAAATAGATTGCAATAGAATTAATAAGCCAAATAAATGAATATATCCAAACT
This sequence comes from Stegodyphus dumicola, assembly GCF_044657685.1. NCBI lineage: Eukaryota > Metazoa > Arthropoda > Arachnida > Araneae > Eresidae > Stegodyphus > Stegodyphus dumicola. Next base: position 116,183,735 of record NC_140780.1, read on the forward strand.
TGTTGTGTAGCTAAAATTTTGAATATTTACAAATTAAAATTTTGATTTCTGTGATTCATTTAATTTTATTAAATTTGCTACACAACATATCCTCCCATGATCGGGGGCAGAGAAAAATTTTCGGACCCACAGACAATGGAAAAGGTTTACATAAGGAACCAATTAAGAACAAAAAAAAAAAAATCATAGTAAGTGTTGGTACAACCCACATGTTAATCGCAAAGAGGGATACATGTACTTATTTACAATTAATCCTAAAATGAGTCATGGTTAGCACATATATAAATCCTACCATAATTCTATGGTTAGCAAATCCAAATCCTACCATAATTCTATGGTTAACAAAACCAAATTCTACCATAATTCTATGTTTAGCAAATCCAAATCCTACCATAATCAATGGTTAGGAAATATCCATTAGTGAACCGAGCAAAAGGGTCAAGAAGTGTCCCTGGCACACAACTAAGCATACATCAAAACAAAAATAAAAGTGCTGTCAAACAACACGTGATACGCCCTAAGATAAAAGTGTAAAATTACGATACCCCCCAAATGCAAACCAAAGTAAAAAGTGTGTAAACAAACAAAATATGTGTAAATAACAAACACCACTGAGTATGCGAGTGTTCAAAGCAAAACAATTCAAGAGCTAATGGCGCTTGACACACAACAAAAATGTAAACAAACAAAGTTCCTGCAATCACCAATTGAAGTGACACTAAAAACACAAAAGTATGTTTAAGGAAATGTCTACTGTATAAATCATAAATTTTCCCTAACACACATAAATTCATTTCCCTAAGCACTGACACCTCACCAATACGAAAAGGCATAAAAGTAAACACAGCAACTGTACAGCGCAAACTAAACTACTAATAAATCTCTGGCAAAAGAAATTAAAGTGAGTTGCACTAATATGAACAGAAGACAATCACCATGAAGTGTTGGCAAGAGAATTATTTAGTCAAAATTCTAACCAAAACAAATCCTGACTACCATGGCTAAGGGATTTCAAGAAGAGAAAAAAAATCTTTGAACTTAAGGAAGTGGAGATAAAGGCGGGGACCAGCCCTGCAAAACCTCCAGGAAAAAAAAAAAAAAAAAAAAAAAAAAAAGCTATTGAGACTAGAAAGTTCCAAACCAAGACAACTTGATCACTACTTCACACATCAAAACATGTAAAATCCAAATGCAACGCTCGACCAAGGATAAGCCAAGAAGACTACACAACTATGCTAATTGATTACAAATTTAGCCACAAAGAATACAATTACCAATAAAACAAATATTAAGTTAACCCAATTGTACACAAATCAAATTATATAATTCAAAATATTTCAATTCTCTTTTTAGACACAAAACCATGTGTATCTCTAGGCCTTAGATGGTAAGGTGAATCGAGTGACGAGTTCTGTACATTATCTGCCAAAATTATGTCATCTTTTTGAAGTGTGGGAAAAGTAATTCTCTCTGGTACTTTCGTGAGTCTGTCCACGTGTATCGTCTGAATCCTATCAGGATTAGTAATTGAAGCAATTTTATAGTTGACTTCAGTCACTTGTTCAATAACTCTGAATGGTCTCTGATTCAACTTGGAGAGTTTTCTAGCCATACCTGGCTGAACTAATGAAGTGTATAAATACACCACATCTCCCACTTTTATTTCCTTATCATGAGAAATCTTTCCACGTGAATTTTCCTGCTTATCTGCAGCCTCCGTTAAATTCTGATTGACTAATTTAAAAGCCTTTTGTAATCTCAAAACCAAATCTTTTGAATAGTTGTTTGTGCCATCATAAGTTCTAAAATTAGTTTGCAATAATAAATCAATTGGTAAACATAAATCCCTGCCATATAAAATAAAAGCCGGACATTCCTGCAGTGCACTATGACGACCAGTTCTGTGAGCCAATAAGGCAAAAGGCAGATGTCTATCCCAATCCTCCTGAGTTTGAGAAACTAAGTGGCTAAGTGAATTAATTAAAGTGGCATTCAATTTTTCAACTACACCGTCAGATTGTGGATGATAACTCGTAGTAGTATGTTTAGTAACCCCCAATTTCTTATAAATTTCCATTATAGCTTGAGAAATAAAATTAGTACCCTTATCTGTAACAATGTGCTGAGGTATTCCATGAGTTGAAATAAATTGCTCTAATTTCTCAATTATGGATTTGGATGTGGTGTCTTGCAAAGGATAAGCCTCAGGCCATCGTGAAAACTAGTCAGTTACGACCAAAATATATCTATTGCCTGCCAAAGTAACTGGAAGGGGACCCACTATATCCATTGCAATTCACTCAATGGGACAGGTAGCCATAGGCATTCTCATAAGGGGAGCCTTATGAGCAGGTCTATGACCCCTCCTCTGGATACAGGAGTGACAGGACTTGATGTAATTGTGTACCTGTTTATGCATACCCTTCCAGAAAAAAGACTTCTGAACCCTATGAAGTTGTCCTTTGATAGCCTGAGTGTGCAGCAGTAGGAGAATCATGATGTTCCTGCAAAATTCTTAATACTAGTGTTTTAGGAACAACTAGCCTATCTTGTTTCTGCCAACGTGACTTGGATTTCTTGTATTTGCAATATAAAATATCTTCCTTTACAAAACATATCTGAGAATTAGGTGCAGGAGACTATTCTTAAGATCATTTAAAATCTGCTGGCAAGAAGGATCAGAAGCTTGTTCTTTTTTGAATAATTCTAACAATTCTGGAGTAATGGAAGTTTGAATCAACTGTGTAACATTTACTGCCCTAGATAAATAATCTGCTGTTAAATTTAATCTACCAGGTTTGTGAACAATCTTATAATCAAACTGGGATAAACCCATAATCCAACGTGCAATTCTAGAAGTAGGATCTTTAAGTTTTAAAATATGTGATAATGAAGCTTGATCAGAATAAACCATAAAAGGTTTACCAAGAAGATATTGTCTAAAATGTGCAGTGGCCCAAACAACTGCCAAAATTTCCCTCTCTATAGTACTGTAACGTGTTTCAGGACCTTTTAATTTTCTACTAGCATAACAAATTGGGTGTTGGAAACCGTTAGAATCTTTCTGACATAAGACAGCATCAAGTGCATAATTAGAAGCATCAGTACACAAGGAAAAAGGTTTATGAAAATTAGGTAAAGCCAAAATAGGTTCATTCAGAAGTTCAGCTTTTAGAATATCAAACACCTGCTGAGCTTCATGTGACCAATAAAATGGAACTGTATCTTTAGTTAGCTGAGTTAAAGGAAGTGCCTTTTGGGCAAAATTTGGAATGAACCTTCTGTAAAAGCCAATAAGGTCTAAAAATCGCTTAACTTCCTTCCTATTTTTAGGTGCAATAAAACTCTGAATGATCTTTAAATTTTTATCGTCAGGCTGTTTAATACCTTTGGTAACTTTGTATCCCAAATACATAATTTGCTCTTTCAGAAAATGACATTTTGAAGGCTTAAGTTTTTAATTATGCTGTTTTAGTCTATCAAAAACTAACTTCAATTTTTCCAAATGTTCCTCAAAAGTTTTAGAAGCTATGACCATATCATCAATGTAAATCCCTATTTTTAATGGTGAAATATTGGCCAAAACTATAGACATCAACCTTTGAAAGGAACTAGGAGCATTTCACATGCCAAAAGGTGTTCGTAACCACTCATAGTGCCCAGAAGTAATCGAGAAACCACTTTTGAAGGTGACATCAGGATGAATTTTCATCTGGAAAAACCCTGAAGTCAAATCAAGTGTGGAAAAATAATTCGAATCTCCCAACTGCTCTATCAACTCAATCATGGAAGGCAGAGGAAAACTGTCTTCGATAGTTTTCTCATTCAACTTGCGGAAGTCCGTGACTAAACGGTAAGTGTTATCCACTTTCTTCACAAATAAAACAAGAGCACTGTAAGGGCTGTCACCTTTCTGAATGATGTTAGCTTCAAGCAGCTCTGCCACCTGTCTATCTAGTTCATCCCTGAGATGGTAAGGTACTTTATAAGGCTTTTGCCTAACAGGAATATTGTCACACAAGTTGATGGTGTCACACCCTATTAATTCAGTGACTGAGGCAGCAAAGATGTTACTATACTGATTGAAAAGGTGTGATAATTGCTGTTCAGGTAAATGTGTAAGATCAAATTCACCACCCCAAGACTCGAAATCCTCACCTGTTTCTATGGTGGTACTGTTTACAAGTTCAGAGTTATGTGCGATGACATTCACAGGTTGGGCACTGGCCAATTTCATTCCTTTATTAAGATGTATAGTATTCGGTGAAAAATTTGCTATTTTAACATAAAATTCCTGAGATGGAGAAGTTTGATTAACTGACCTGGCTATGGAAAATTTACTTTGAGCATGTTCTATTAAAGGTTCAATCAAAACAGTATTAGTAGTAAAATTTGTAGAACAAGTAGTGAGCTTAATGATATTTTCTGAAAAAGGTGGTAATTTAAGTTTGGTTACATAGTAACAAAATGACTGAGAAGCTGAACTAGAAAAAACATTACTGTTCACAGCACTAGGCTGACTTAGATTCCATTTAAGAATTACATTTGATCCTAACAGTTGAGAAGTGGAGAAATCTAAATGCATGTTATTGTCTACAAGAAATTTAGTTCCTAATAAAGCACCATACTGAGATGAAAGAGGTGTGTCAGTAATCAAAAATTCTGTTTCAAAATATTGTTGTTGAAATTCTACTATTAAATTGATCTTCTTAGTTATTTTTACTTTTTCTGCAGCTATACCCTTTAAATATATATTACATGAGTCCAATGAGATTTTACTTCCGAAACAATTAATGTATTTAGCTTCTATGATGTTTACAGTTGCCCCTGAGTCCAATAAAAACTTAACTTTATTCCCCAAAATAGATCCCTCTACAATAGGCAAAGACTGATGGCAAACTGATGGCACCTCCAAAAGGGTTTTAGGAGACGAAACGGAGACTGGTTTCTCCCCACCCTGAATTAGTTTTAAATTAAAACTTGGTGTGTGGGGATTCAAAGCACTGTAGCCACATTTGTGGTATTTGGAGTACCCGAAACAGCTGGTGTGGTGTTATTAGGATGTCTCCTGGCTGTTTGGTTATTTCTAAATCTCTGTTGACCCTGTCTAGAGTGCTGATTAGGCACAATATTTGCATAGCAGTCCCTGCTAACATGCCCTATTCTGATGCATCTGTAACAATGAGGCTGTATGGGTCTTGAACGAGTACTTTGTAATATTAAACTCAGCACCTGTGTTGGAAGAGAACCCATCATTTTAGTAAGCTGAGCTATATTTTCTTGTTGCATTTTAATAGCTGTAGTGAGCTCTGAGTTGGTTACTGATGGTGTTGTAATTGACTTTTCGATTGCTGGCTTAGCAGCATTCACTGCTCTAGCCTTAGCTGTTTCAAAATCACTACTAGCATGGCTCTTAGCCCACATGTCTTCTTCAATAACTGCATGCTGTTTAGCACATGGAAAAGTTTTGTGATTCTGTGGCAGCAACAAACGTCACAAATGCAATCCTTCGATAAATACTGACAGAAGTAAATCCTGCCTCTGTGCTTCCGCTGCAGGGTCACTGCTTCTTTCCACTGGTACAGTTTTGTACGAAAGAGCCTCAAATTGGCACACTGACTCGTGTGGTTTCTGAAAAGCCTGGATAAGAGCACGGATGTTAGAGTGCAAATTGTGCACTGAACTGAACCTCTCTTTCAGCGCTTTCACAACATACTCAAGACTGGCTTCTTTCTGTAACCTAGGATTATTCCTAATTAATTCAGCACCTTCACCTGCCACCTTGACTCTGATCACCGTTAACTTGTCTTCATCTGACCAACCCAAATGAGTGGCAATGAGATCTATCCTATCTAAGAAGTCATTTAGACTAATTCCCTTGTCTGCACCTGAGAACAGAGGGACATAATCCAGAGGATCAGAACCAAAAACTGATAGAGCTATGACTTCTTGACTCTCCTCCCAATCTAACATACTATTACTAGCCACTCGGGCTGCTCGTTTTGACACTTTCTTTGGCATTTTTAACCTGCTACCAATAATTGCCAGCACATAAAAGTAGGGATGTATCCCAATGTGCGACCAACAAGTGTGCATTTTAACCCTATGTTGCAAACATACAGTTGGAAAATGGGAATGAGTAGTAATTCTGCCACATGTGGAAAAACATCAAACTCAATATGTAAAAATGTAATACACAATTTTGCACATAAAAGAAAATACTTAACTAAACTAATTAAGGTAACTGTGTGAAAATGCGTTTGGATACAATAGAGTTTCAAAGTCCAAGAGTGTGTCTAGTACATATCTGGTATGCAACCTCAAGTAATATGTATAAAATAAGGCACAAAATACGACCACTGTATAGGCCTGTCACTGTAACCAACTAACGAGTAGGGTCTCAGTAAAAAGCCTAGACAAGTGGAAGAAAATTTTCACATATATATATGCAATACTACACATGACAATCACCAGTCACAATTCAAAATTAAGCTCAATTATAGGTGCAAGCCAAAAGTGGTGCGAATGTCACGGCACCAAAAATGTTATGTACTTTTGAGTGGTACCAAAAGGGTTGCCTACTAAGTTGACAGTAACACTTAAATTTTTCTAACAACAGCAATATATACTAATACCAATAAAACCAGTACGTTTGGCGTTGTGTTTCGGATTAACCCTGTAATCAATCTGAGTAGTAGACTGGTGAAAGTCATGAGCACACACACACACACACACACACAAAAAAATTGAATGAACCAGAAAAGTAAGCCTATGTATTAAATTCCTAAACAGTTAATTAATTAATTAAATTTGTATGCAATTTATATTCAAGCAGAACTGTAATATATTGATTTCTACAAAATGTATACCCCTACCAAATAATATTACATTTTTCTTAAGACTCTATAATATCAAACTATTATTTCAATAACATTCAGGTTAGCATAATCAGATAAAACTTTTGGATAAATTAACAATACCCTCCCTGGGGAGAAAAAAAAGAATAATTAACAATTTACACTTCCAAAAAAAAAAATCACACACCATAATCAATAAATGAACTGTGTACAGAATCCAATGGAATTAAGGTTATTGCACATTGTAATCTACTGTTTTAAAAAAAAAATAATTTAACCAGGTAAAATATTAATTGAAATCAGGCTTTTACATCTTACAAACAATTTAGTCCCTAAGCAAAGCAAAGAAGCTCAATTAATGGCACCTTACATAACAATCTTAACTATGAAAAAAATTCACTGGTTCAATTAAATAATTTAATGAAGAATATATTTCCTTAACCAATCTAAGTTACACTCACTGTTTCAATTAAATAATTTAATTAAGAATATATTTACTTAGCCAATCTAATAAATTACTTTATCGACAAGCAAAAATTATTTCATTAGAATTAAGTTAATTTACTCAACTACAAAATTTTAATTCAAACTAATTAAGTTAATTTTATCCCTATTAACTGCAGTAATTCTTTAACAACAGACTATCGACGGAAGAAAAACAAAAAAATAACTTATCTGGAAGAAGGATGTCTGGTCGGCGAGATGGAAGAAGTGAAAACATTCATATGGAGAAGTATTATTATTTGAACTATTGTCTTTAGTTGAACTCGAATCCACACTATTGATGTTACAAGTCCTTATGTCCCACATAGAGAAGAATTATTAAATGAACTATTGTCTTTAGTTAAACTCGAATCCACACTTTAGAAGTGACAAGTCCTTACGTTCCAACATAGAGAAGAATTATTAGATGACTGAGGGAAGACGGCTTAGCGGAATCGATGAGAATCAACCTCACGGAAAGTAGAAACTCAGAGAGAAGACACAACCTCTTTTACTGAATTTAGTTAGCATCTGCTTTGCAGGGGCGACCCCGGAGAGGACAGCGAAATTTTCTTGCATTGTGAACATTAATTACATAGTGGCGTAGTAGCATACCATTGTAACAGATGACGTCTAGAAACTGATATATATATATATATATAACATATTTTATGGCACAAATTTTAAGAGGCCCCTTTTCTCTCTATTTATATATATGGTTTTTTTTTTTTTTTTTTTTTTTTTTTTAGTATAAATTAAACGTTAAAGATTCAAAAAACACCGAAGAGAAAATAAATCCGTCGAAGACATGTTGCTGAAGCTATGGCCATCGTTCAAAGCTCAGGGGCAAGAAGCCCGTAGATCCAACTGTTGGAAAATTCATCCTTCCGAAAAAATCGGCTTACTCCGCGGCAGCCTCTGATGTCAGGTCAAAAGTCCAAAAAAGGTGACCTTGTCCCTCAAAACCGCCCGTTAAAAAGGAATGCGAGGGAATACCAACTTGGCAACGCTCACGCCCCGCCAAAAATGAAATCAGTTGCAACCTCAGCATTCCTTCATGCTAACAATCTCGCCAAAACAACCACTTTGAAACCCCAACAGATTTCCCAAGTCGCCAACCAGCCACGCCTAGCAAAGGGGAGAAACGTGGAATTTCAATAACCCTGTAAGCAGTCCCAAAGAAAGTGCACTGAAAACTCGAAAAAATGACCATTCTACCGGAAAGAGGGAGATTTCTTCCCCCAGAATAGAAATCACAATGACAACGGTAAAAACCTATTAATTAAAAGCTCATAACTAAAATGCAATTGAAGTTAGGAAAACAAAAGTTATATCAAATTAAAGAGCTAATTTTTCTGCAACTATTGATATTAAATACTAAGAGTTTAACTTAATTTTATCATGAAAAATTTAGTTTATTACATGAAAATTCACCTATATCCATTGTCTGAGTGTACAAGTTTGAAGACGCTGTTCGCATAAAACCAAATAACCCAAATAGATTGCAATAGAATTAATAAGCCAAATAAATGAATATATCCAAACTTGTTGTGTAGCTAAAATTTTGAATATTTACAAATTAAAATTTTGATTTCTGTGATTTATTTAATTTTATTAAATTTGCTACACAACATGTGCAAGGTTGTACGACCGTCGCATGCTTACGAGTTCGATACTAAAGGTCACCGGCAGAAAAAAGAAATGTCAACAGATGCCAATGCTGAGAAGACTAATATAGCAATCTTGTAAAAGGAAGTGCCAAGGGCAAAAATTGTATGAAAATAATTTAACACAAATCTGATGCAATAACACAGAATTATTTGCAAATGGAAAGAACTAAGTGATAGAATAAAATGGCACTTTTAAGAAATGAAACTGAGAGCAAGATTACTTTAGAGTAAAAGGAGAAATAAATGTGAAAAATATATAAATGATATTTAATGAACAATTGAAACATAAGTACTGAGAAAAACTTAATAAACTATTTCAAGAAATAAATTAAGAAATTAATGAAACATAATGAATACATAAATAATGAAAAATATGGCTGAGCATTCAATGCGTCTCATCTCGCCGTAATGCAAAGCTAGGGGTGCCTCGCAGCACCCCTCGCCTTACTTCACAGCACACTTTGGGAACCCCTGCATTAAGCATATGCTAAAGTGAGATGCTTTTCTCAAAATTTAATTATTTCTCCCTTTGCACAAAGAAATTTGAAAATATTTTTTTAAAAATTGCTGGTGATTCAGAGATCATTCCAGATACCGGACATCCAGATTCTGGATTTTGTACTGTATTATACAAGTGAGGTATGAGGAAATTAGGTCAATCTTGTACAGCAAAAGAAGTATGCTTTCAGGAGCATTCTTTAGTTTGGTTACATACCTTTGATTTTTATACTAAATTAATGTTTAAATTTATACTCACTGCAATTACATTTGAATATACTACAGACTATTTAAATACATTTTATCAAATCATCAAACAGCAAATAACCCCACTGAGTACGAACTATTTCCATCACATCTTGTTGCAGACCTACTTCAGTACCATTTTGAACTCTGAACCAAGTCCCTCATATATATATATAAGGTGTGTTTTCATTTCTAGGAAGCTGGACTATTCTTAAATTTTCTTCAGTTACTAGCCCTTGCATTTGTAAGGCCATTACGAATTGTTAAATACTGAATAAGTTTTAAGTTATACATGTTTCAAGTATTTAACCACTTCTATCTTGATGTCAAAGGCAAATCCCACATTCAGGTAGTAGTTTCTAGAGGGGATGCTATGAATAAATGCAATCCAGAAGCTATCACTTATACTCTTATTTCTTATACTGGTATTATCATCCTCATTCTGATATTGGTGTTCCATTTACATTAACATTCTTAAAAGTTCCATATGGTAAAACGTTTTTAACATTTCAAATAATGCCTTGATATATAGCTATAAAAATTGTGTAGTACAAGGAACACCAAAATCGCAGTTTGATTGTAAACAGATACTTTTCTATAAGCGTGTGAAATGCAATTACTTGGAACTATTAAAACTTTCCCACTTTTGCTCCAGTATGTCTTATGTTTTCTCATGCAGTACTCTAAAATTTTGTTTACATAAAAATTTTTAACTACACAAATAATGAACAAGTAAAATTTTCACATTTCACTCAGCATTAATGTTTAGATATTTCTCCAGTTATTGATCAAATATTTCCTTTGCCTTTCAAATTTCTAAAAGAACTCTTGATAATTTTCTACTCTTCTTCCACTGCTAAAACATTTTCCATTAAAAATGTGCAGCTTTTTTCAAAGGCAGAGACAGTAAAATAAACCCAATTCACCATATACGAAAATACTGCTTTTACTACATCATTCTAATTTTTACTCCAGAACATTTTGCTCCTAATCTGATACAATTTCTTTATAAAATAAAGAACTTTTGATTACATATCAAAGCAAATGTTATGACCTTCTCAATAACTGTCCTTACTCACTGCTTTGATAATTATTATAAAGAAATCAAATTTGCAAAATAAATTTCAAATAAAGAAAATTGATTCTTCTACTGCAATAAATTAATTCGACAAATTTCTTCTGATTACAGGTTGATTACATTTATTTAAAAATCTAAACATTACAGATTATATATGGTACAATATTAAGATCTGTACATTAGTTATGATTGATTCTCTTTTGATGTTAATTATCTGTTACATATTCTTTGAATATGTTTAATTAGTTTTCTAATTCCAAATGTTTAAAAGTTTAAGGCTTTTGTGATGTGCACTTCAATGAAAATTTACTACCTCAATTTTCTATTTTATGCACTTTTATCGTAATTTGATTCATTTTATATTCCTATTTTTCAAATGTCTTGTAGCTGCCTTAACTACTTACATTAGTTGTTCTGGAAATTCTGCACAGATATAAAAGCTCTTGAGCAGGGTAAGAGATCGCAACTTGTCTTGTAATTTCATAATATTAGCATTTTCTTCATTCACCTTTCCAAAATTTATTTTATTCTTCTCTTTTAATTTATCACATTTCAAAATTTCCTTACATTTTTATCTCATTGCTTCTGTTTTAGTTTTGATTTGTATTTTAACATTTCATATTTACTTCAATATGTCCTATTACATATTGCTACGCTTGACTTGTGCTGCCTAGTCACCGCCGACCATCGACTATTTATTCAATTATTTTTAATAAAAAAAACTTGCTACTATTCTATTATTGTACTAGAAATACATATACAGATATACAGGAAATTCCAAATGATGCTTAAAATTATGTTAATATTTCTAGATTGTGCAGACTATATTTTCACAAAAATTACATAATGTGAGGCAAATCATAGCTACAAAAGTAATTTTACAAGATATGCAAAAAATATTCTTGCTTACCAAATGCTGTTTAAAATAAAAAATAACTGGATGAAAATGCAACCAAATGGAAGTATGCCACCCATAATGATACCCGGAATAGGTTGGGTGTAGATAGATTGCTCAGGTATCTGCCTAGGGATCTGGTTTGTACGAACAGGATGCTCTATAGTCTGAAAAGAAAACACATGCACAAAAAGGTACAAACTCCATATACAGCAAAAATATGTACCCAAATATTAAACGCTAGAAGTACTAACTCTGTAAGTTTGACTTTTCAAATTATTACCATTATTTGGAATTTATATGACTTAATGACATGGAATAACTAATATTTTTGCAGTTGACTTTCTAAAAGTTTCGTTATTAAGCATCTGCTTAATATGTACTTAAATATACTAAGATGCATAAGAAAATGCTTTAATAATGACATAAATCAGTTTTAGATAATAACATTTATTCATATCAATCTTCTTATTCATTTATACAAGCATTTGTTATTATGTCTAAAATTTTTTTTTAGGTCCAAAGAGGCTTAGTTCCTGGACATCTGCATAAATGTATGTGTATTTCTCGCATTGTGATGAAATAACGGTACATAGAGCCATCGAATTTTAAATGACAATCCGCCTATGATTATGGGCATGTGGAAGACCAAATTTGAAATTTGGAATCTGTTTTATTATCAATTTCTTATTTTGAAAAACTTTAACAAATTTTTGAGTAACAAACTCAGTGATTTAAAATCGAGCAATGGCAACACTCTGCGGGGGGGGGGGACACTTTTTTATCTCCAGCACGTGGAAATGTGTATCAGAAATTCTAAGGATATGCTCATTTTAAAATTATTTTGCAACATTGCTTTTGAACTGAATTTTATGGTTTAAGTGCAAAGAACACAATATTTAATAAATAAAGGTAATCCACAAAACGTTAAAAATGCCCCTTTGGACATAATTTTAAATCTGAAACCATTCAGATTTTTTTTAATTTTCATTTTTCATTAAAATCATATTTTATTCTTATTGTGAAAAATGCTATATGAAGATAACATACAGCATTTTTTACTCAGATGTACAAACAGGATAATGTAGGCTACCCAGATGGTATTGCGGTTAATGATGCTAACTGCCATACCAATGAGTTTAGGTTTGAATCCTGGAAAAGGCACAGATATTTTAAGCATATAGTGTCAGTGCAGCAAGGAGACACTCAAAATATATAGCAAATCAAAAAGGCTGAAGAGGTAAGGGAAGAGGGATGGGAGACCCTTGTACTGACCCCTGGGGTGCTCTCCCTCAAAACTTTGGTAGCACTACATCTGTTAGGCCAGAGGTGAATTTCTGGTATCCTGCTCACTTCTACTTGTACCTACGCACAAAAGCAAGCCTCCCATAAAAGCACTACTTTTGATTTATATATTTGCAGAAACTTCCAATTCTAATAATCATATACCAGAAACTAAATCATATTACAGTAAAACTAAGTCTGGAGTGAATGTCATTGAACACAGGGCTTAAAAATATCACTTAAAACCTGCATCTCTGAGTGCTCTTACAAGTTTTCTGTCATATTAGAGTTTAGAAGCACTTGATGCATGTATATTACATAAGCAATCCACATGAATATGGCAATAACAGAACAATTTTTGTTTTGCAATACAAAGAATTAAACAGCTCAAAATATTGAAAAGGATTTTCTAACATTCCCAAATCTTATCAAAGTGGATTGTGTAACAAAATCAAAACAAATTCTATTTGTCTTAAACGCAAAAAGTATGTTTGTGGAGAGTATAAATTCAAAACAAAATAAATATTTACAAAAAAAGAAAAAAAAAGTTCTTTGCAGGCAGATTATCAAGAAAATCTGCTATGATATTAAATATCTTGTTTTAAAATTCCGATTTCATAAACTTCCTAGTTAAAAATAAATTTAATATAAAAAATGCTGCTTTTGTTCAGTTATAATTTTTATTTACAAACATGAAATCACATTTGTAAACTACCCATCAGTTTGACAGGTATGATAAAATAAAGAAATATTCACTGTTATGGTGTGAGACTTTAGGCAGAACAGCTGGAAAGTTAAGACACAATAACACGCTGAATAAATACTAATTCAGAAGTCAAACAACAAAATTCAGGTGGTTTCGCAGCTGAGGATGGTAGTTCAGTAAAAACCATCGAAAATAGTCCTGCAAAAATTTTGAAAATATAACGCTGATTTTTGTTGTTTGACTTCTGAATTAGCTGAAAAGTTGTCAAAAAGACACAAAGTTGCGAATTTTTTATCTATGGACAATTCTGACATTTATCATCTATAATTCCAAACAAATAGTACAATTATATACACATATATATAACAAAAAACTCTTTAATGATCAGTATACCCCCCCTCCCAAAAAAAAATCTTTAATGATCAGTATATTGCATTAGCGGCCAAATATAACAGCAAAGAGAATGCACTAACCCTCAAAGCAATAGCTAGCAGAGTAGTAAGAAATCATGTTATCTTTCAGCACTATATGAGGTGAAGACTAAAGGACTTAAAGCATAAGCACGACCAAAGGAAATGAAGGAATTTATTAAGGAATTACTAAAGTACTCAAAGCATAAGCACCATAAATTCGTGTTCTTTGAAATCAGTAATAATGCAGTGACTTTTCACAGATAAGTCAAGAACTGCCATAAAATCAAACAACATATACACATCGAAGATATATACATTACATTATGACCACCCACCATCTATAACAATGGGCTCGCCCAGGAACAAAACCACTGTGTATGCGCAGCTGATGTTGGAGTATATAAAGTATCTATGCATTGTTTTTCCAAACTAGTACAGTTAGCAACATAATGGGAAAAGCAGCCGATTTATCAGACTTCTATAAAGATCAAATCATTATTGCTCGGTGACTGGGAACATCAATATCAGAAACGGCATGTTTAGTGGGCTGTTCACATGCAGTTGTTGTGAGCACATATCGAAAATGGTGTATGGATGGTGAAATGACAAGACACCAGCCAGCAGTGCATCGATGGTGCACTGATTCTAGAGGAGAGTGGAGATTGCTACACATTGTTCGCCCTGACTGAAGACCTACAACAGTAGCGACCCAGACAATGTTTCTCAATACACTGTGCAATGTACATTGCTGCATATGAGCCTATGCAGCCGGATGCCAAACTATGTCTGCTAATGCCACGCTGGGTGTTGGCAGTTTTGACGACTAAAGGTGGTCCTACATGTTATTAACAAGGTGGTCATAATGTAATGGTCCCTTTGGTGTACAGATATCAAACACGCACCAGCCCAAGAGCATCACACCTTAGTCATGGCAGCGTGACAGTAAGCACACTAGCATGACTTCTTTCTGATATGCTGATCTGCAGCACAGACAAGAGTGCTTTGACAGGTATTAAGATCAAATCCTTGAATGCTTTGAAATTTCAGTAGTTCATTGTGCCATTTAATTACTCTCTGTGTGAACAACTCTTCTGCACTTAAAAGATTTAAAAATATAACTAAACATATTTTCTCTAATTTTTATTACTGTACACACAAATAACTACCTATCTGACTGGCCAACTTCCTTGTACGCTTTGAAATCAATCAAAGTACACTCAAAAGTCTTTAATCGGACGTCCATAATCCGGAATGATCTATACACATAATACCTTTATGCATGCGCATATGCATCCCACTCACTGCACAACTCACTCCCACAAGAAAGCACGGTGCAGAAAGCATGCACCTTGGACCAGACTTTAGATGAGCCCGATGTTTTTATAGATGAGTCAAGATTCAGCCTCGAAGCTGATTCTTGACATACCTGTATCTAGAGAGAGCATGGAACAACACACCATCACTCTCTCATCAGGGGAAAAAAATCATTATGGTACTGGATATGCAATGGTTTCAACAAGCATTATGTTGGACAGCCACACATCCCTACTTGAGTTTTGGCAAAGGCTCTCTGACTGCTCTGATGTATAAAAAGGAGATCTTACAGTCCTACTTCCAACTTTTGAGGGCACATTTGTTCCAGGGTTTCTGTTAATGGACGACAATGCTCCTCCACATAGAGCTCAACTGGTCAATGATTACCTGGAATGCGAAGATATTTGTCAAATGGATTTTTCAACCAAATCTCGTGACCCTATAGAGCAACTCTATAGAGCATGTCTGCGACACAACTGGGAGAGCAATTTCTGCCAGCCATCCCTGTTTGAAAACCATCCCACAATTGAAAACTATCTTATTGCAAGAACAGTATTGGGTGCTACAGAGACTCCTCAACTGCCTCCTGTAGTATACTGTCACACCACATGACCTGTCTGAGTGTGAGGGGACTAAACCCATATTAGACTCATTTCCAGTTTGATATCACAACATAGATTTAGAAGATCTGTGGACTATGTGTTTTACTGATAATCATGTGTACATAAAATGACTTCTGAATGGCACATCTTTTTCTCTGTTATAAATGTATATTCGAACTAATTTTCATTAAAATCTGCCCATTAGTTTTTCAGAAATTTGACATAATGCACAAATTCACTGAATTTTGCATGAGTGTAGCAATCCTAACAAGGTATTTCGTGAGAAATTATACTTTGCCATTAACATCATCATCTCAGGAAGGCTTTGGTGCCAAATCACAAACATTATTTAATATGATTATGAATCAAAAGGAGATATCAGATATCACCAAATGCAAATCTGAAGATCTCCAGTGTTTATGGTTATAAGGCAAACTATTTTACAAAAATTTACTGGCATTTTCCTGAGGTTGTATTTTTCGTTTTCTTTTACTTTTGTCTGCAGGGATCTTAAAATATGGTGTAGATGCTACAGCAATATGGTGCAAATGCATCTTTTAGTAATGTTTATTGTGAACACATGCACATGGTGTTCTTGCCTAACTTTGTTTGTGAGAAGCTTCTCATTTTCTCATTGCTCAGTCGCATGCATTTCAATTCATTAGGATCTTCATTCACATAGTTTTCAAAAAAATTTTGTTCAGATTTTATTATAGTAGTTCAGGACTTTTAAAGTAATTATATGTTGTAGATAAATTATACATATATTGAGTTTTTTTTTTTTTTTTCTGAATTTGAAAATGACATACAAAGGACTTGATAAATCTGAGGCTTTGACTTTATTTGAACAGATTCCCTCTGATTAAGAAGCTATGACATCTGAGGACGAATACGATAAAGATTCTTCCATTTGCTGAAGACCAATTGGTTAACAACAATTTTGGGGAAATATTTAATACTTTTTTTGGTAATAAAATAGCTTTAGTAGAACTTTTTTTCCCGAAATATACAAGATTTCATGCAATTTGGAATAATCTATGAAATATGAGCACAGTGATGAATAAGTTTTTCCCCTGCCTTAGCAGTATTTCCCATGTCCTAAATGTGTGCTGTTCGCACCGTGAGAATGCCTTCCCTTCTAAAGGGGACAAAATAACTTCTTTCAGAAAATATTACTCATCTATAGAGACAAAACATTAATTATTTAGCATTAATCAATATTAAAAAACATAAATAAATATTGTGCATTTCAAAGGATTAAGATGACTGTCTAAGGCAATATGGTCATTGTGAAAGTTGAATGCAAATGTCATCAGTCCAGGCTCAAATCTTGGACAAGGTACAGATGTTTGTGATTGTAACACCTTTGAGGAACGAGGGCATTACAAATTTGTCAATCAAAATATCCTGTTAAAAGGACGGTGATGACCAGATGGCATAGTGGTTAGTGATGCTGACAGCCATATCAAAGGGCTTGGGTTCAAATCCCACAGAAGGCATGGATGTTTGTAAGTATTTACTATCTATGTGGCAAATGGTGCACTCAAAATACATAGTGAGTCAAAATTCTCAAGAGGTTGGTGGGGGAAAGAGGGGTGGAAGACCACCCCTGAATCCCATGGCTGAATCCTAGAATTCCATCTCGGAAGGAAGCTTAACATTTAGCAAAGCCCAGCAATACCTAACATACCTAGAAAGCCTTAACTTTTAAAAGGATGGAAGAAGGGAATTCTACTGCTTGTAGCACTCTGTCAAAATAGGATAGACTGTTCCTCTGTTTTGAACATTAAATAATACAAACAATATTGAAGACTTTTGCCTACAGAATTTAAGTTGAAATATTACATGCAAAAGGAATCAAGTATATCGTGTTAGGATAAAGCAGCTGTATATTTCGGTTCATTAAATACTGGTCCATGCTTTGCCATAGTTTCTCATAATACAGCACAGAATTTTATTGAAATTGTTTGAATACTATAAATAGGAAAGTTCTATATACAGCATAAAATCTGAGATCTGGAATCATTCAGACTTCAGCGATTTCAGAAATTTCCATATTTTAAATCATCAGTTTAAATCTAGTATGACATGTAGATATGGCAACAGTTGAATTTCACTTATCATTTAGGTCAGATAGATAAATGTCACCCCCACAACCACTCAAGGCCTGAAGGTGTGATCTGGTGAACGCCAATCAAAGTATTGTTAATGGCCATGGTGTGACTCCTTAACCAGGACATAGGTATTTGACAATAACACATAGGAGTCTCAGTTCGGAAAAACATCTTATTTATGGCACACCTGCTTTTTATTGAGTATTATATTAACCATTTCTAGATTCTGTAAGCCAGAGGGTATATATTACTTTATTTTTTTTAGCGTAGAGATAAGATCACATTCCAGATATTGGACATCCAGACTTTGTACTCTAAATCTCACTTCTAATATTCAATATTTGACCAAAATTAGGAAATAACTACAAAACAAAAGTTTGCTCATTTTTGCTTATTATTTGGACCAATAAAAATCGTTTAAAAAAGTTTAAGATTATCATATAGGCCTTTCAGAAAAGATGCCAATAAAAGAAACATTTCTCATAGATGAGTGGTCAATCAAGAGTATATTATGTACTCACCCTCTTCTTAAATCCAAAATAAGCACCAACAAAGGTAAGAGGAAGAGATATTCCAAACCATAAGGATAGAAGTGCCAAAAGAGTAGTGAATGGTGTAGCTGCACTGCTCCCTTTCGCCCAGAACATCAAATTCATTACAAAGAAGAGGATAAATACACATCTAAAATAATACATACAAAAATCAAAACATACTTAAAATTCATTTCAGCCCTGTAAGCAAAATTAAGATTAAATATGTTCCATTACTGTATTTAAAGCCTTGCATTATTTAATTTAAAAAAACACATACCCAGGACACAGAATTGATGTGAGAAGCACATTTGATTTCCACTTGATGCCTCCAAAAGCTGGAAAAAAAAAAGTAGCATAACTTATGAGGTAAAAATATTTGCCAACTAAATATTTTCACGGGATTTCCATCATTATGCCTTGTTTTCACTAAATATGATCATAGCTGCCATATCAACACTTAATTCTCCTAAAAAATACTCACTTGGTTACTCCTGAAATATAATTAATACTGTTCTACTATCAGCAAAAGTATATGTACCAACCCGCTAAATATATAATAACCCATAAAATTTGGATCTGGAGTTAAAATGCAAAGTTTCTCTGTGTAGTAACATTACTTCTAAAATCTAATTTCTTTTACATCTGCACACCTTTGACTTGTGCTACTTACAAAAACTACATACTTTCAAAAGAATAAGTCTCCTTGTGCTTTTTTTTTTTATCTAATTTTGAAAAGTATGGAATAAACTTTTTCTCAAAAAATTTCTTCTAATATTTAATTGAGATTATTTATAATTTGCTCATGTATAAGAAATGCAATAAATAAACATTTGCAAACAATTGTGCCATAAAGATCTAGTTAAATGAAGCATTTCTAATATAACTACACACTGTTAATAATACTTAAACAGAAATGACTACAGAATATAAATATTGCAACTGTATCAGGATATTCATTTATGATTTCACAGAAATATACAACCATAATCAAGATGAAACCACAAAGATAATATTATTTCTTAGTTTATCTTGATAAAGAGCATTGATAGTTGCACATATTTAGCTCCTTAAAAAAAAATTGAATGGCATAAATTTTATAATGTGTACATAAAGTCACTAAACAGCCTTCAAAACGCTTCATTGCACACATGTATTTCAAATTACAAAACGTTATAATTACAAGTTATAAAATGTTTATGCAAATATTCATATTTTTACATCTTTAAATTTTAAAATTTTGTACATTACAAAATCTCTTTATAGGGTCCTGTGGTGCCTATATTTAGTAAAAATTTATATTTAATGTAAAAAATAAAGCATTGATTCCCACAAAACAAAAACTGATCAAGCCATGTAATTTAAAAATTCAGTATTTTTGCTCCCTTTTTCACCTTGCATTGAGGAGTTTGTCAGAAAGAAACTAGCACAATTTGAGATTGACTATTTTCCATTAATATCATTCAGTGATAGCCCCGAGATTTACAGAAATTTAACATTTTGTAATTTATAATTTTGTTACATAAAAGTATAATAAAAGAATTTTCACCTAAGTAATTTATAAGTTTCCATATGCTAAAAATATGTTATTAATAATCTCATACAGTTTTATTACAGAATTCTAAACTAATAATCATACAAAAAGTTCATTAAAATGAAGATCATTTTCTCTTTTAAATGATGCAAATAATAGTTAGCAAATAATAATTTTAAATGATGCAAATAATAGAAGTTCCCTATTTGCGAATTCTAAAACCTATCAATGCTTTGTAGAACAAAACTTCCATAAGATTACATGAATAAGATCTTTTTGAGAAAGTTTACAGAGAACAATATTTTCCTTAACAATCTGCATAGCGAGTAATATTCAACACTTCATTTACATGGTTCGTACACATTTCTGCACATGGAAATTAAGTACTTTTAAGGACCATTAATGAAAAAAATTAAGGACCTATGAGTAATGGGAACTGAATAAATTCAATTAAAAATATTATCTGTGCCTGAATTTCACTTTTGTAATACCATCCTAAAAATAAAATAGATCCCTAAGTAGTATGCATTATTAATAAACATGATATAACATAATTATTAATAAGTTTGAGAATAAAATTTATGTCATTTATCAAGTAACATTAAATATTTTACACTTATAATAGTTGTACATATTTGAAAGAAGATAAGTGACATTTATGTTTTATTAAGAGTTAGCTTTATGTTGATTTTTTTTATGTGTCATTTTGTCACATACTTAGTCAGTCTAGAGGTTTAGTAAATAGGAGGTAGATTTTATGTCAAATGGCATAGGTTAAAATGAGAAGTAAGATCATTATCAGAATAATTCATAACTAAAAGACTGAATGTTGTTACTGCTGCTGCTTGTATAGAGAGAGCCCTGCTGATAAGAACAAATCTGAAAGGCCTGATGTAGGCATGGTTGGCAAGTGCTGAAAGTTAGTCAGGCTCTGTTTGATGCAATTAGTGTCATAGCTTCATGTAGAGTTAGTTCCAAGGATTGCAACCCAGTTAATATACTTTAAGTTTCCATTAAGCCATTAAAGCACTAGAGGTGATAAGTTGTTTTGGCATTATTTTAAGTCTCACTAGATGTAAAGAATAAGTTTTACTTGAATTTTTACATTTTTGTGTTTTATCTTGTGACCATAGTGAGTATTAATAAAGGGTAATAACTCATTTTAATATGTAGAGATAATTTTAAGGGTAAGCAGTTATAAATAATTAAATTAGGTAATTACATAACCTTAGTCATTGTGGATTTACATGGCCACTATTAAATTTTATTTTTTAACAATATTTGTTAAAAAAACCCTATTAAAATAAAAAATCTAATAAAATTTCACAGTTTAAAATACTTGTAATTTATGACATTGATTCTTAAACGATATTAGGACACATTAAAAGCTACAAAACATTTATGTTTTGTAACAACAACACTCAACAAAACAAACTCCGTCATTTTAATTTGAAGGCTTCCCAAACATTTTGGCTAGTTTATAATCGATTTCCTTCTCTTTAAGCATCTTTCCTAACAATTAGAGATTTGTGTCAACATGCAAACCAATGCTCTTACTATTTTCCACATGCTTTATCTCCTAACTTGTCAACCTCTCCACAATGTACCTATGAGGGTTTATTTGATCTGGGAAAAGTTAAATAGTCCCAAACCCTCAACAGATGCCAAGCAAATTATCGCTATGTCTGAAAGTAACTTCAGAATATCAGACAAATGTTTAAATAAGCCTCTTCTTTAAAAAGAACTTAGAACATAAAGGCATATTCTGATGTTAACAAAATCAATTATAGTTCACAGTGACCTAATTAAATAAGAACAGTTAAATTCAAACTAAAAATGTAGACTAGTGGTCAAAGATTATACAAGTAAATTTCAATTTAATCTGGCTCAATAACTTATCATATAAGGAAATAGAAATGGAAAATTATAGTAATGGCTGAAATCATAAACAATTGAGTAATTTACATAATAATAACTGCACATATCTTTGAAGAATAATTTTCTTTATGTATTCAGTTTCTTTCTTCAGCATGTTTCCTTTTCATTTTAGAATTTAATTAAGGATTTCTATTATTCTAAAAAAATATTAAATGCATTTAGAATGTATAGAAAAAGTGTCTAATTTTATTTTTTTAGTAATATGAGCATTAAGAAGAAATATGAAATATATATAGTAAAGGCTGGTTACAGAGCTGGTATGGCAGAATTTTTAGAATTTAGTGACACATTGTAAAACAAAATCTAGAAATAGCAAAACTTTTAGAATTTAGAGCCACAGAGATTGCATCAGGTGGGGAAATGCCTAGTGCCAGCTCTGTGTATGATGCATTAAGACATATTACATGAACCTTTAAAATGTATGTTTTCAATTTCTTTATTAACAAAAAATCTCTTTCTGTAATACCTGCCCATGTGATAAGATTAGAAGCATTTTTGATATCTTCCATGCTTGTGTCTAGTGAAAAGTAGAGAAAATAAAGGGAAGATAAACATGTTAAGAAAAAGATTCTAGTATCAGAAGTACAACATTCAAATATTATGTTTTCATTGTTCTTCCAGACGTTCTCCAAAAAGTAAGAAATTCATCGCAAACTTTTTGTAAAAAACATCGATTACTTGTTGATATACCATGTAGACATTTTTCATTTTGTCACATATTTCTCGAATCTTCTAGAATCGTGGGTCTATAAATCTTGCCTTCAGATCTTTCTAAGCTTTCCTTGCTGCAATGTTTAAAATACTAAAGAAAAATTATCCTTATCAATTCTGTAACAGCAAAAAGTCAAATATTTTAGAAAAAAAAGGAGGGGAAAAGTGTAAAATTAATGTTATAGAGAAAACTGATGAATATTCTGAACATGGGAAAAACTCTTACAATGAAAAAATTAAAAAGACATTTTTAATTAATTGCATAGCTAATTTTGCTTTTGTTTCGTAAATTGTGCTTCATAACATTAAACCTTGTTTGTTTTTCAGATTCAAAATATTGTATAAGTTACCAAAATGAAACTTTATAATATGACAGCTAAAAATAATCTTTCATTTTAATGTTCTTTTTTAATATAATTTCAATATATCATCATTATTTTAATGAAATTTATCAATGTTACGATGTTTAAAAAAAATTGTAAAATTCTCAGACCTTGGAATTAAAAAATTTCTATAGAAACTGATCTTAAAATCGCCAAAATGTTGATAAGTTGTCAAATTTAGAACTGTTTAATAAAAGAATTCACATTCCCAAAAGCAAAAAGTTGCTTATGTTACACTTCTTGCTTAGAAACTTAAGTATCCCATCATTTATATTAGAAATAGAAAGGATATTAGGACCTATGAACCCATTCAAAAGATAACCATATATGTCAGTGAATTGACAAAAATATTCCTCCAAAATACTAATTCACACTCAAAGTGGCAGTTGTAAAAACAGACAGAAATTTCAGATGATTAAAATTAAGAACCTTCTGCTGATTTTGGCCAAAATTAAGGAGTTTTAAGGACCATACGAACCCCGATTTATTAATATCAGAAATCTTTTCCAAATAAAAAATCAATTTCAATTTTAGTTACATACAAATGAGAATATTTCACTCTTCAATTTGTGTAAAAAAACTCTGAACATGATCTCAAGCTGAATGGTCAAGTTATACAGGATTCAAAGTTTTATTTTGCAGAGTGAATATGTACATTTACTAAATATTATTAGAGGGGCAAGGCAGACTGCGTAACATGTTGCATTTTGTAATTTTTATAAAACTGATTTTTAAATTTAAGAATTGCAAAATAGGTACATCTGAATCACTTAAAAGCATTTTTAATGGAAATGCATACCTATGATCAATAGCTGCAAAAATTAAGGCTGCATGATGAGTTTTATGAATACTGTATGTATGCATGAGCATGTGTATAAATATACACCATGTTCTCTTTCTTTTCATATTAAATTTTAATGTTTGAAAACTGGGACAGGGGAATTATGCAGTGTATATGCTTTCTTAAGCCATAGCTTAAGTGATAAATTTAGCACATTAGAAACACTCATAAAAACACACTATAGTACTGTGTTAAGCATTTCAAAGGACTTATCGATCTCAATATTATTCTTTTAACTTGCACACAATACTCTTCTATTTATGCGTACATTTTACATTATCACCATAAATCATTAAGTTTCTAAATCACATGTTGAAAAAAATTATGGGGAAATTTACATGAGGTGTAAAAATATATGAGTAAATAGAATATGTAGGGTGTTCAAGAAAGACCAGTGAAAGATAATACAAGATTAATGTTTTTGTTCGCCTTGTAGTTTATACAACTGGAAAAACTCAATAAGCTTTGTTCGCCAAAACGCCAGCACAAAGCAGCGATACTCACACAGTAATACAAGACGAAGAGCAAGAAACAGCTGTTCACAGCATTTGAGTAGTGAGTGACAGAGTATGAAGATGTCCCTATCAACAAGAGGCACAGCACATGTTGTGGCTGGTTGAAATGAAATGCAGCAGGCCATGGAGAATATGGTACAGTTCCCCTACTTTAAAAAGTATCTTTCCTGCACTGGGACCAGCAATTTAGGATGACAAGAAGTGCTGCATCACAAGAAGAAAAATTGCCAAAGCTTCAAACTACCCAACCTGGCATCAAACCAAGTACAGGTGATCTTTTCATCTGCCATCTGCACAGCAGCAAGACAGTTGCATATGTCGAAATCTACAATTATTCATGTAATACACAAATGCTTGCAACCACAGTGTTACAAACTTCAAGTGCTTCATGCTATACAGCCAAAAGATTACTAATGTTGGAAATTGTTTGCTCAACTTATGCTGCAACATTCTAATAATGATGTCAGGTACTTAGCAAGAACAGCCTTTTCAAATATCATATTTCATGATTCTGGTAAAGTGAACAAATGTTATTGTAAAGTCCAGAGGAATGAAAACTTCTATGCCACCATTGAGTACCAGAGTGATAGCTTGAAGATAAATGTGTGGTACACTACAAACTCCAAGATACGGACATCCAATATCCCGAATGATCTCAAATCCGGACCTCAAACAAACCAACAACTTTTTTTAAAATATGCTCTAAGCATGTGCATTTGATTCCCTGCCCCACACAGGAAAACTATAATTCGCGTCTGTCATCAGCCACAAATTTTATAGATTTTTGGATATCCCAAACCAAAGGTGAAATTCTCTAATTAAAGGATTTTGTAAAGAAATGTGGAGAAGCGGTAATAAATGATGTTAATATAGAAGATTTTCATCCTGATGACAATGCTCCTCAATCATCAATCAATTAATGGATGGCAAAATCTGTAGCATGGTTCTAGATTAAGAAAATACCACTGCCGATATTGAAGAAATTGAGAGAATTTACTGAAAGCGAAAAATTTCAATCGAGAAGTTAATCAGGATTCTGGACACAGCAATTACAGGACTCCAACAATGTAACTAAAACAAGAAATTATGTCTGTCTAGAGAATTAAAGAGAAATAAAAAACGAAGCATCTTAAACAACTTACACTGAAAGAAATGATTAATAAAGTAAACAAATAAATATTAAGCTTTTTTTTTTTTTTTTTTGTAAATTTTGATACTTTTTTTGTAATTTTGAAGTATTTATAATTTTGATCATAAATGTGTCATTATTTCATAAATCATGATTTCATATTTTTAATTTTATAATTCTACATACCATCTTACTAGATTTAAACTGATGATCTAATATCAGAAAAAATCCCAAATCCAGAATCGCGGAAGTCCCAACGAGTTCAGATCTCGGACTTTGTACTACACTGTGTAATAGAGAGCGACATCATGCAATTAATGGTGACCTCTACAATGTACCTATATATGGTGGAAATTTATAGTGTTATTTTTAGCACATCTTAAGGAGATTTACCCACATCTTAAACTCTTGCCATAAGGCAATTTGTTGCAATTAGCATCCAACATTACTTCTGCTTCATGATGAAACCATTGTTCATAAACCCCTTAACTGCCGCGAGCGTATATTATTATATATATATATATACGCCTGCGGCAGTTAAGGGACTCAGCCGATGTGCCTTGCTCAACCAATGCGTTAACTGCCACGGGCATATATATATGCCCTTCCAAAATACTATCCTTTGCTTTGCGCTGCTACCCGTAAAATTATTCGTAAAGCTTTGGAATGCAACACCACAATGACCTTTGCAAAGTATACGAAGGAGGATACTATTTCAGACAAGTGTGGGGAGAAATTGGAGAGATGGATGTGTCTAAAGCCATGAAAGTAATGACTGTACAGTATTGGCTGATGTTATTTGAGTAAAATGTATTTTTTCTGAGTCCTTCGTTTTTGTTTACTTTTTGTAGTAGGTTCCAGGAATAAAGAACGATATAATCGATGTTTGAAACCCATTTATTATTTTTTTTTGAATTATTTTTTGATGAACTGCTCATGCTTCATATTGTTACTGAAACTAACCGTTTTGTAGACAAGTATATGAACCAACACCTTGCAAATGAAAAATCAAGAACAAAATCGTGGCTTTCAACCAGTTTAGAATACATGTTTTGTTATGTTTTTATAAGCATACTGATTTCACAAGGTATAACAATGAAACCTGATATTACACATTACTGGTCTAAAAATAAATTGATCGAAACTCCATTTTAGGGATCTTTTTTATTATACTTTTATTCAAAACATTAAATTTTGTGCATTCTTTTTTTCTTTCATTCTTTACTTTGTGAAAGTAAACAGTTTTAGGAAAGTAAAACTTGCACTTATTTTCCCCCTAATACATACATAATCACACTGCAAAATTTACACATATATTGTGTTATATAGCATATTTTCTTGATGGAGTACACATGACCATTCTCACAATATATTTTTCTTTTTTCTAGTTCACACAATGGGCTCTAATGAATGTCTCCTCATGTCCACGGAGAGAATCTCTACAGAATCACATATTGTTGCTTTGTTTTTCCTAATGGCGGATGGTATAAAGAGTTACCCATGTTTATAGCGTTAACGAATGCCTGCAGGAGAAGACATATTGGCCTATCGGCAAAAAGAAATTAATGCATCACAGTTTAGCTGGAGGCAAATGAGTTTCTTGCTGCTACAGGACAGTGGATCTCCTCAAAAACATACATTTGGGAAAAGGGCTATATGTCGGTAGATCAGTGTCCCCTTGTTCTGACAGCACCGTACCACCCATCCGCAATAGTGTCATAAGCATTGCAAGTGGATTAAACAGGACTGGGCTTCCTAATGTTCTCAGATGAGATGTTCTCATTCTTCATTCTGTCAGTGGTTTATAGATGCCAACTGATCTGACATGAGGGTGGTACTGCTTATCATCTAGAAAATACCCAGGAAAGGGATCAATATCCAGGATAAGTATCATGGTATGGACTGGCAACTGCATGTCCTTATATCTGCTTGCAACTGGGACTATTACCAGCCAACAATACATACTCATGTTCACCATTTCCATGGTGCTTTTGGTGATAAATTTAATAATTCAGTGTAGCCTATACACTATATATGCTGCACTATCCAGAACATTTCCTGTATTTATTCCTAAACAGCCTAAAAAAGTCTTCTAAGGTTGGAGGATTGTCTACTGATGACTATTTCTTTTTTCCCCAGAATCAGACACTAGAATCATTCATAAGTTCAATCTCACATGAATAATTTGGCAAGCTATCTGCATACAATTCTTCATCATCACATTCTATTCTATATTCGTTCATTTTTAGAAATTTACCAGAAAAAAGTCTAATTTTTGTAAAAAAATCGCTTTGTTACCAAAAAACACACCAACATCAAAAATCCATTGATAATTCAGAGAAAACGAGTTTTGTCATCTTCCATGCTTTAAAAAGCTACACAAAACAAGTTTAGTTTTCTCTTGTGCTTTAATGAGTTTAGTCGTTTCTTGCATCTTAATAAGATATGCATAAAACAAGTAAAGTCAATCCCCATTTAGGATATGTAAACAGGAAGGGCCTCCTCCACTCTAAATGAGGATCATGCAATCATTCCAGGGTTTACCAGTCAGGCAGTATGATAATACTGCCCAACAGCTGGATGGGGGAATAGCGGTCTAAGCCAAACCTTTGGGTTTCTTTTTGTGAGGGACAAGGGGTGTATATGCAGAAACACTTTTTGTGAGTAGGGAATGAAATGCCCATGGACAGTGTTGTAGATTTGCAGTCCTAAATTAAGGAAGTGATACGACTGGTCATACCAGTAATGTGATTTAATGTGTAGAATGAGATAGCTATATATGGCACTCACCTAAAGCAGCATTAAAACTTTTAAAATAATTTTGGTATGTCTTTGTTTTAGCAGCCCTCGAGATTGAACCACCAATCAACCAAGATATCTCACCAAAATCTGGTTAGGTGTTCTTATACCTCACCACATGATCATACATTAGGACTGGCTGTGTGTTCTTATGCCTTGCCTCACAATCGTATATTACCAAAATCTTGCATTTTTGCCGCGTGTTCTTATATTACTGATTTTTTGATGAGGTTTTTGAAATTACATTCTTTATTAAAAAAATATATTCACTGCTTTAATGTGACTATGACATTAACTTTTGCCTGACAAACGAGTATGCAAAAATGGCCACAACATGAAACAATATGTTAATGATGAAACTATCTGGAAGCAAAATATTAAAAATTGAAAAAAAGAAATGCCTCTGTGTTAGAAATTGGTTCAGTAGTTCCAGAATATTGTTTAACACTGCTGTTAGATTTATGTATTCTCGGCATGGTGTAACAAACAGCTTAATATGTGCAAAAGTGCTCCAGTTGACTAGAACAATTACATGCAATAAAAAGTACCAATAAGGATTCTTAAAAATATTCTTAGGAAACAACACATATTAGTGTTATTATTATATATTGTGTCGTTTGTTTTTATATTCATGCTTCATGAACTTGGCAAAATTATAGCTGAGATCTTGGCGCAAATCTAAAATCTCCAAACATGGTTAGGGACCACTATAACAAAGAAGTACTATAATTTTTTCTATCTATGTAAATCGCAATATAACAAACATTCAACTTTGGATATATCTTCTTTTTAACCTAATCATTTCAGATACAATGCACATACACTGGTGAAATAAATTAAGAGAATTTTCATAGTTGATTCTATGATCTCCAGAACTGGACAGAGTTTAATGAAATTTGGTGTGAACATAGGTTGATATAAGACAAATATTCAACAGTTATAAAAGACACACATGTTCCTGTGTAACACTCATGGGAGTCTGAAGGTCTGAAACAGCGGTTGCAGAAGACACAAAAGAAATGGGTTAATAGGGAGTATGGTCCCCTCTTATAGCCATACTGGCCTCGCAACGTGATGTCAAACTGGAAATAAGGCAGTTTATCAGTGCCTGTGGCAACTAGTCCCACTCATACAGCAATTCTGTTTTCAGTTCCTGGATGGAGAAAAGAGGTCTATGTGGCCTCAGGTTATCATCCTATAAGATGAACTCGTGGCCCACTGCACCCCTTAAAAGGTGAACATAGGGCTCCAACACCCCAACCTTATACATTACACCAGTCACAGAGCCTCTATCGGGGAGAGGTGTGCGGCCATCTAGCATGATGCCTGCCCAGACCATTACACCGCGACTGCCATATTTGTTGATTTTGCGGACAATGGAGGGTAGGTAGCAGGTCCCTGGCTCTCTCCATATGATAGTACTGCCAGAATCAGTGTTTAGGCTAAAACGGGATGTGTCAGTGAACAGAACGGAACTTGGAGCTGTTGGAACTTTTGAATCGACGGTGTACGTTAAATTAAACTCTCTGCACATCTGGATTTGCGATTGGCTTGACCCCACAGTTCGCCACCTCATTCCATCATCTAAACATTGGTAATTACTCAGTTTTACTGTTCTGATGTGAATTTTAAATAAATTGCTGCAAGATAACTCCAAGAAATTCGCCGAGGTGTGCTAGCAAACGCAATTCATCTTACCTTCCATGCACTTATAAAGCCTGTTTTTCTGATGGTTCCGCCTACATACACGTGTACACTTACATATTTGCTGTACAAGATTTGCATTTTTATCTAGAAGCAGCAGTTTCTCCTTCAGTTCTTTTCATGCAATTCGATAAAATATGAAAATTCTCTTAATTTATTTCATCAGTGTATATTGCCTTAGATTTCATTCTCAGCATTCAGTTGAATGAGCTGGTAAAGGTTTTCATGGAATTTCTCATGTATAGTAATGCAGACAGCTTCCCTTTTAAAATTCTTAATGAAGGCATCTCTCCATAAGCAATCTGCCTCTGTGTACTTTGCCAGGACAAGATTGGATTGGATTGGATTATTTAATTATGGCAAAGCACATGAGGGCTATCTGCCTAAAGGGAGAGATGCCTTCCTGGAGGACCTTCTAAGGGAAAATGGCTCGTATACACATTACACATGGGAAAAACCATGAAACCCCCATGCAGGGGATTCGAACCTCGGACCGAACTACCAGTGTTCAGCGTCTTTACCGCTTGGCCGCTGGTGTGCCTTTGCCAGGACAAATTAATCCAATTTAAACCATGAGTGTAAAATAGACAAAACAAAGTAAATTGGGTGGAAAGTCATTTCAATACTTTCAGATTCAGGCTAAATTATGCAAGAAATGTATAACAGCATTGTTTGTAATAAACTAGGGCCAATTTTCTTCATTTCAGCTTGTCTTCAGATGAAGAAACAAAGCATTTCCAGAAAACTTAAATGAAACATTGTTTATCAATTACTGAGGCATGATTTTATAAGGTAAAGTGATTATAGTGACATTCTTTAGGCAACAAGGGATTATCAGTTTCCTTTTCACTGTAATTTTTAATCTATGGGAACCACACATATTGTCACAGGTCATAATTGCAATATATTTCTTAAAAAAAAATAGAAACTGAATTTTCCTCCTCAAAAAAAGTTACATATGAGATTATCACTGCCAATGTACCTTTTAGAACTAGGGCAGTCAATGTAATGGCACAGCGGTTCTAGCTTACAAAGAGTGCTATTACAGTACACTCATATTAGACAGAAAACATTTAAAACTCAGATACAAATCAAAACTCATACCTTTATACATTCGTGCTGAAACATAACCAGCAGGTGTACCAAGGCATACATACAATACCTGTATAAGAAACAATGATGCAAACTTAATAATACTTCATAACAAATACATTTTTTACAAAAACAGCAAAACGGAAGAGTTCATTTATTTTATGCTAATCCTGTTCTTTTAAACTTCCAAGTGTTTTATATGCTTTCCCATGCCAGACTTCAGGATTCAATAAATTCTACAAACTTCATCATACCAAATTTTCTATATGAACAAAATTTTTTATAAAAGAAACACTTTCATGCTGTGAATAAGTAATTAATAATAACCATATCAATAAAATACAAGTAGAATATTAATAATCCTACACAAACTAACTTCTCGATTTTATTATTACATATTTAAAAGTGCATAATCAAGAACGTACTGTTATAAATTTTGTACTTAGGTATTTTAGTAGAATTATAAGTAATTCTAAGTAATTTTATTTTCTAACATGAAAAATTTAAAGAGAAGCTATGCCGGAAAAGTAAGAATACAAGGACAAGTGCATTTAACATTGAGTAAATGGAAATCTCGGTAATTTGGCGAGATATTGCCAGGCTGACAACAATTCGTGTTCAGTGCCTGTATCATTGTAATATGTACTGAAATATAATAAATGTAATGGACCACTATGTTAGCTGTAACCGTAGTTCCACTCTCGCATTCCTTTTCCGTAATTTCAAGAAGCAGAAAGCACTAGAAATATCTCGGCGGCTGGTCGAAAAGTATTTAAGTCCAAACAGAGAGCATCTGCTCTCATCTTGCTTAGTTACTGTTGTGAGTTGTAGTTGGCTTGAAATGAGATAAATCGAGTTAGCTTTCTATTTAGATGAGCTTTGCATTGCATTGCGTTTAACCTTCTTAATAGATTGAAGTGTAACTACCGATTATTCTGTGTGATACTGTGAACACTTATACAAATATTTCTGTGGAAAATTCCAAAGTTCCCAAATATTTCTTTTGAGAGAAATGAATTTTTATTAACTTATTATCAGACTTGTGTATTCCATCTATTACGAAACCGTATACATGCAACAATATGTGTGTTGCATTCCTTTCAGATCAACTTAGTACTTAAAATACACAAAGTTATAAGACGCATGCACAAAAATCATTGAAATAGTAACTAAAGTTTGTGCAAACATTAGGTCAATATGTTAGTAAATAGTTTTCATTTTAAACCCTTACTCTGAGTTCTGATACTTTTTAATCAGAAGGCAGATAAAACAAAATGTTATCCAACAGTCTATAATTATTTCAAAGCAATTTACTAATTTAAAATAATAGGTCACATTAGAATCATTAACTGAATCATTAACTGATATAAAATTGTACTTTATTATTAAGTATACAAAATTACATTTTAAAAGTGCAGATTATATACAGGTATCTCTTTGACTGACACTAAAATAGTCAATTATCACTCCCCTATTGCACAATATAGTCACAGGGGTGAAACAACCAGAAGCAGCACCTCCTTTTATATTTATTCTTAGCGAAATTAGCACTCATTCTTAGTGAAATTGTTAAAAGCAAGAAGTTACTATTTTGAAAGGAAAGAGAGTTATTTGCCCCTACATGTCGTTCATATCTAGCACAAGTGAAATTGAAACAACTTGAATAAGGACATCTGTAAGAATATAAGCCACTAAAGAAATCATTTTGTCTGCTTGTAAAATTCTTATTCCGATTCCAATTAATTAGTCAACAACTCTTAATCAAACTTTCACTTTTTTGCACAAGAAAATGGGAAATAAGAGAAACCCAGATAAGCAATATTCTTCTGAATTATGCAAAAAAAAAAAAAAAAAAAAAAATTAAATAACAGTTGCTTTGTCATCTATATTTATTAAATTCAATTACTGTCTAACATGTAGTCTGGAGATGCTATTCAGAACACTGGATTTTTTTATGAATAATGTCAGCTCAGCTGCATTTTTGAGGTAAACATCTGCTGTATAACTATGACTCTTTTGAGACCCTTTAGGCAGAAAATGTTCTGGCAAGATGATCTCATTTGCTAGCACAGAGTTGCCAACTCTTCAGATTTAGGCGGGAGACTCCCGATTTCCAATCGTACTCCTGCCAACCCACTTTTCAACACATTTCTCCAGACTTTCTCTTATTCTTAAATTTTCTCACAAACTTTATGTAGTTTGGATTAATACTTTATTATTTGCACCAAAAAAAGGATTTTTGGTGGCTGAAAGTGCTTGTTTTTCTCTAGATGCCTATAAAAAAAAAGGTCAATCTGTTTCATCACTGAGATATGGCACGTTTCTGCTTTGTGTATAAGAGTCCGAAAATGTCATGTCCCAGTTCTCCAATAAGAATGAAGCACCGCTGCATGTCATCTGGCATATATTAGCCAATGAGCACAAAGCAAGACTGAGGTTGTTGTTTCGTTCGTCTCGCCAGTGAGCAGCATAAGTTTCACACGCTTTCCAGAAAGAGTTACTGTGATCATTTGCCTTAGTTATGTCTGCAAAAAATGCAAAATATTCATGTAGCTTTCAAAAATCATACACAGGTGACTTTCCTTCCATTATTTCCCGCAGAAAATGTAATATTGCAGTGTGTATTGTTTGTCATTGCAATCTTTCGATTTTGCATGGTGGAAGAGCCAATGTTCTTCAACATACAAATACATGTGTACACAAGGACAGCGTGAGTTGTATTGAAAAAAAAATTAAATTTTTCTGCAGAAAAAAGGACCAAAAAGTCATTAATGCACAATGCCTGTTCTCGGCATTTTCCTGGAGCATCTGCCACTGAATGTATTGGATAATGTTGCAGCTTTTTTAGAAAAACATTTCCCAGAAGGGAAATCTCTAAAAAATACTCAAGTGCAAGGACAAAAACGGTTGCCGTTGTAGAAACGGGTTAAAAAAATTTGTATGAAATATAAATCTTCAGTTACTGATTGCATTAAAACAGTTCAATTCTGCCTCTCTACGGATGGAAGCAATAATACTGATGCAAAACTGTATCTAATTATTGTTTCTTTTTTTTAATCTAAGTCTTCAGAAATTAAGCATAGTTCACTTTCTGTCCCCCACTTTGACAGAGATTTGACAGGCTTTAATATAGCTAACTATTAAAATTTTAAAAGAAAATTCAATTCTCCAGTATAATTGCTTAGCAGTTGTTGCCGCACCAGGAATTGAAGACTTGAAGACTGATGTTGCAGGCATTTAAAAAAAAAGATAATTCATTGCAAATTATGAAATGCACCTGTCACTTCTTAAATTTAGCCATAAAGAAGGGTCAGCTTCTTTATTGCTAAATAAACAACACTTATTGCTTTGCCAATAAGTGTTGATGAACACATTGTTGATATTTATTATCTTGGAAAGTTTGCTAAAAGGAAAAAAAAAATTTAAAAATTCCAATAGCTGTATAATACTAAAATAAGAGAACATTTGCAATATGTACGTACATGCTGGTTATCTTTAGAGTAATGTTTATCTAGAAGCCTCGACCAGTGGAACCCACTTCTTACCTTTTTTAAGAAAGTAGATGCTTCTAGAGTTTGTTGAGAGGTATAAAATACCTTCAGTAAATAGAAATGAAGTTATTACTTCCATTGTTAAAAATATGTGTGAGAAAACTTAAATAATTTAAATTGGCAATTCTTAAAATAATACTACAAAATGTAACCCTAAAGCTCTCCCAAAATAAAAAAAAAATTGCTTGACAAGGGATACATTTTCTGATTAGCGTAAGTCAGTGGTTTTCAACCTTTTGACTAATGATGCAAAAATTAAGTCACCTCTTGCAAAATTGTATTTTCCTTTAATATGGTGTATGGTCGCTAGGACAGATGTGCATACCTCACTTCTTGATTTCATAGACTTTGCAGAAGTCTTGATCAAGTCTTTTGAAATTCTTCACTACTCTTCTAAAACCACTCTTCATCTCTAGGCGAGATGAAATTTAGCACCCTCAGGTCTCCCATACATGTTCAAGCCTGTTCAAGTCACGCAAGTAATATGGAGAATTCATTTGAGAGGAACTTTCTGTTTGCAAGTATTCTGACACTACATGTGTTGTATTTTATATATGTTGGGTATATGCTCAGTGATGATTACCAGATGTTCACAAACATAGTTTATTCTACATTGCTCATCTACTATTCTATATTACAGTTATGATTAAAGATAATAATAGATACAGTTACATATATAACACTACATATGCTCGACGAAGCCAAGCATTGTCATCCATTAACAAAACCTCTGAGCCAACAGCACCCCTCAACAGTCTAACTTGGAGCTGCAATTCCTCATCCATATATCTCTTAGCAGTTACGGAATCTCCCTGAAAGAAATGCAGCTCAGTGAGACCATTTGTCATGATTCCTCCCCAAATCATTAAGCCACACTCACGGAAACAGGATACTTCATGGACAAGGAAAAGCAAGTTGTGTGCTCCTTCCTCTTCTCTGATCAAAAAACGTGTAGAATCACTGTTCAGACTATATCTGGACTGGTCAGTAAACAACACTTGGGCCCAGTCATCTTTGTTCCACTGAAAATGAGGACGGACCTAGTTTAAATCAGCCCCTCTGAGCGCTGGAGTGAAAGGGACAGAAATCATTGTTTTTCTCACATATAATCTAACCTCATGAAGCCTTCGTGCAGCAGAACAGTTAATTCGACTTCCTGTGGCAGCCTTTTAAGGTCTTAAACAAATCTCATGAAGTCGCTTCGCGGTTTCTTCCAGCCAAAGACAACAGAAAACGGTCTTCAGATGCAGTTGGTACTCTTGTTTGCTCTTGACCAGGCTGCTTGTCAACTGATCCACTGCTTAAAAAGGTGGCTCCAAACTCCTGATTTGACACTTTGACGGAATATCCCAATCTTGGACAGCTTCCATTTGTATTGACCTCCCTCAATTCTACCAATTATTTGAAACTTTTGACTTCCACTTAAATGATGCCTCTGAGCCATAACTAGTAAATACTGATTATTCTCAGAAAGCATATTCACTTTAAACAACACTACAGACCAGAATTCCACTATGTGTCCATTGTACACCACACTGTCAATCACCGAATTTGCATATTTCTGGAGCTAAAATAAGTGCAGTTTTGAGTTTACTTGCATTTAATTAACATAAAAAATTCAGCATTAGGCACTGGTTGCAACATTAACTTAGCATATTTTTTGTCATCATCCTTTAATTTTGATAACCAATGTATATATATATATATGTAAACTGATTATCTAGTCTTCTTTAAACAATAACATATCCCTAAATTTTTTAAATGCTTTACAGAGATACTACTTACCATAGCACATGTCATTAGTGCTCCTCTATTAGCTGGAGAAAGAAATCCAAGACACGCAAAAACTGAGGGACGAAACAGAAAAACGTTATTGAAATACATATTAATTAGATTCAAAATTATAATAAAGTAAATGCAAAAACTCACATAGTGTTATCAGAGCCATGAAGAACACTTGAACTCCACTACCCAGTAAAACTGCCAGTAACATTCCTTTTCGAGGAGGACGAAATACATCTCCATGCACAAGCTTCCAACCAAATTCTTCTTGAGCATCATCCTTTAAAATAATACAATTAACAATATAATTCTGATTTTATAAAATCAAATTAATTTTATTATATTATGCTTAAAATTTTAAAATGTTAAAATTTTGTATTAATATCTAATACAAGGCAATATTAACATATTTTACTAGGAGGGTACCAAAACTAACAGATTTTATCAAACCAATGTAAAAAATATAAATTCTAATTTAACTCTAAATTATCAACCTATATTTAAGTTTTGCAGAAACAAAGATACTTACATAAAAAAGGCTAGCTAATATAATATTTTAGCTTAGCATTGGGATAATTTTAAACATTTTATATCAGAAAAGAAAGCATAGAAAAAGGTTCTATATTAAAAGAAAAAAAAATAAGAACAAAACAAAACATACCACTGATTCACTCTGATTGTATCGAGCAATGTCTTTATGCAGAGTTCGCAGTAAAATCATAGCTACCATTCCAGTAAGGAAAAGAACAATCACAAGGGCATTCAAAATGCTGAAAAAATGATCAACTGAAGGAGACTGACACATATACAATAAAATATACTAACCAAATGAATTTGTAACAAAAGGCATAAAATCTGGCATTACGAACACCTTTCTTCATTACAATAAAACTGTAAATGTTTGTAAAAATTATTATTTGGATCATATTAAATATATTATTAAATACATAAAACAGATTTTCACTACTGACTACTACTTCCAGGGCATTTTATCCTCAAGCAGGTTATCTACCCGAAGTTAAATGAAAAGATCATATGACTTGGTTATAAAGTAAAAGTTTTATAGTATTACAGATATCTATTTTCATATTTATAATGAAAATGATTGATAAGTTTCAATGAAATGATACATCTATACCTACTTCTACTGCCTTTTAATTTTACCTCACATGTTTACATGGATTATTTCGTAATATCTTTCCTATTTTTAATTACATATACCTAAACAAAAATATGCATTTTATGACTTCCAGAATGCTTTGAAAATGTTTAGGCATCCTAAATTTTGCAGTGAAAAATAAAGGCTGGAATAAAAATGTCACATCAAAGCAGAAGGTAAAGTGAGCCTAGAATATTTTCTGTTTGCATTAGATTTCGCAAAAGATTCATCAAATTGGAAAGATAAAATATTTTGTGAAAGTCCATTTCTGCATGCAACATTTTGAGAATTTGCAAGGAACATAAGGATGTTATATTCTGTGCAGTTGTTAACCTTTTCAAGTCTCGTGGGTGTCAAATGCAAGATAACGAACGGAATGTAATCTAATATTCAAAATATTTTGGAGATATTCCATTACAGTTGTTTCTAACGTGAATAAAATAATAGATTACCATTTTGAGAAGTATGGTTATTGCTTTTAGATAACTTGAATAATTAAACAATTATAAACTGATAAAACTTTCAATGTAACAAAATATAATAAAAATAGGATACTCCATTAAGGCTACTTCTCACACCAAGAAAACTTTTTAAAAAATTACCTGAACCACTGAATGTTTGTATGGGGCATTGACTCCAAAATGTAATCCCAGCGAGATGACCATTTCACAGAATTATCTTTCTGTAACATAAGTATTAACATATAAAAAAATGTAACATTCAAAATAATTTACTATATTGTTTACATTAAATTTTCTATATACTAATTTTTTAAGTCAATTTAAATTAACAGCATATTTGATTTCAGCAGATCCCTGTGACCTAAGGAACCACTAATCGATTAACTGTGTAAACAGAATTAATATTCAACCTATCTATGATTTACACTCAAGGTTGACTTTTTGACAGCAAAAATACCACAAGGAGAGCTCTCCTTGTGGCAGAAACTGGTTGACACCAACAACTGGCAGAAATTTATAAAAGCATTTAAAACATTATATTATTTAGTATTAGTTAGAATTTACCAAATTATTTTAGTACATTCAACTATATACAGTAAATGGAACTTAACACGAACTCGCTTGAGGTAAAATTTGAGTCTCGGTAATGATGCAAATGATCTTATATAGTTTTATCAGTTAACAAGAATTTCAGTTAGCACAAATTATGAACTGTTTTTTAGTCTGTTGTGTTATTTATTAGACTTTATTAACATGAATTTTCAAAGTTTTTCAGATTTCATTTTCCATGTTGTTTCTCCACTAGAGCTGCACTCAGAAATGTTTCGCTCCATGTGAAACCTCACCAAATACACAGTATTCTTTAACACATACAACATGTAACACAGTTCAACAGTTGGGATCATAGTCTCAACAATGAACACTAAAAAATAATCACTAAACGCAATTCTGTGTTCAGATAAACATTTTTGTTCTTTAAAACGTTAACTTGTAAGCCTGATGGTGAACCTTGAATAATTCTAAATTAATCAGGTAAAATTTGCACTGTTGAAATGGTGATGGAAATACCAACTTGAAGTGTGCTTGATCCAATAAAAGCTATCCCCACATCCTTGAAATCCATGTCATCACAACACATACAGAGCTGTTTTAGAAGAGCATGGAAACATAAAGACATTAATCCCTGTTGATGAGTTAGATGATGACAATGATATCACTTCACATGATGAATGTAATATTCTATAAACGTTGCAAAACCTAATGTTAGTTTTGAGAAGTCTGTTAATGCAGATGACAATGTCATTAAGTATGCTTCAGTGGAACCTGACATACAAGCAGTTGTGATGAAGGTGCAAGAAATGTCACCAGAAGAAAGTGAGGAGGGCAATATCATTCCATTCACCCACCAGGAAGTGTTAGATGCCTTGGACCCTTTAGGACATTTTGCTGCAATACTTTTAACTGACTGACAGTTTTACACAAGTCAAGACTACGGTTGTTCATGAAATTACCAAGCATTTTCATTCCCATCTACCACAAAGCAATATACAGGAATTTTTCACCAAAAATCCTCAGAAGTACATTTTTTTCAAGTTGCAGTACAGTAATTAATGTAACACTGTAGCATTTTCTATTAAGATGTACATAATATGCTCTAGTACGAATGTAACTATATATATAGATGATTAATATGTAGGAAAAACTATACCAAAACTAAATTTTGAGTCCCTGTTTAATATGAATTCTTTTAACACAAACTTGATATTTCGGTTCCTTGAGATTTGTGTTAATGCAGACTTATTGTATTTTTATTCACACATATGTCAAAAATAAAAAATAATTTAAATATTGCTTTAATTAGCATGTAACTTTACTGTATTTTCATTCACACATATGTCAATAATAAAAAATAATTTAAATATTGTTTTTCATAGCATGTAACTTTACTAATGGAAAGAAAAACAATACAATCCACTTTTGTCTATTTATATCATTCCTGGCAATATTTGTACAAAAATATGTGCTTACAATTAATGTTAAACACTGAAACATAGAAAGCATCCTTCTAATAGCCCTTAAATGCTTTGTAAACTAAATAAAGAAATCAGAATAAATTCATAAATGTGCAAAAAAAAACAGCATTTATTTTCAGTGACCTTTGACTGTCTTGTAAGTTCCCAATCAGATATGCTGATGAACCAAACCTGGTTCAACAATCAGCTTATGTTATGCACTTGAGAAGTAATTTCAGTTTAGTGAGCAAGTTGTTAAAAATGAAGATCTTGTAATTTTTTAATTACTTAAATTGTTTAATTGACAATGCTGACAATAATTTAAAAATTAATTGACAATGTAATTATTTTTTTTAATATTATGCTTATTTCAGAGGTTTACAGACTAAATTAGGGGGTTTTAACCTTCAAAAGAAAATTTATAAAAAAAAGTTGCAATAGAATGTATTAATTGCAAAAATATGTGTGTTAAATACATAGAGAAGAAAGAATCAGAGAAAATGCAAATTTTTAATGGACATTAAAAAATATATGGTATGCAGTTACCTTCTGACATGGAAATTACTGTACTTGTCTTTTCTAAATAATTCAGTAACACTGAAAATTATTTTGGACATTTAAAAAGCAGTATTCAACTGTATAACCATGAATGTCCTCTGTGATTAAAATGTATTTCATTATCCATTATAAACACTGCTGCATTTCAAATAATAGAGGAAGTATAGATTACTTTATTTACTCACTCACTAGCTTTCATACAGCTGAGAGAGAGATTTCTTTCCTAGTAAAATATTTCTGAAGTAAAATGTACGGAAAAAAATATGGAAAGATATCCTAACAATGCAAAATTAAATTTTTACACTTAATGAAAGCAATATTCACATACATTAATTACACAACCTTTCTTCAAGTATCTGAAATGTTTTCAAAATAACTGCAAAAGAAACAATTATAATGTGAAAACAAATTTAAGTTCACAATATTTAGAATAACTTTCATTCATTTTACTGCTATAGATATCTGCATCTGGAAAGATAGTAACTTAGTTTCTGATGACAAAATACTCTTCAGATTGTAATTTTTTATGTCCTAAACTTTCAAAACAAATTCTGAAACTATCTCATTAACTTAAATTCCGCTAATTTTTAGAGATGAAAGGCTTATAAATGATAGATTTCGTCTGAAAAAGATTTTAAAGAAACAGTTTTCTATAAGTTAAATATTAATACTCTATAAGTTAATATTCTATAAATTTTAAAATTTTCTGGTATTTGAACCTTACACTGCTTTGCTTAACTGATTTGTTTGGTTCAAAGGAAATTAAAAAAAAATATCTTGAAAAGAATATGTTTGTTTCCAAGCTTAAGAGTTTTTTAAATGTGCATTAAGTATAAATATGTCTGCATGCAATTTCACATTTATAGTAAATGTACTGTCACACACACAAGCCCAGAATTTTGGCATGATGAAGACACCATACAGTATGGAGATATTGTAAAAAAGACCAGCAGTATAAATTTGAAAGGAAAAAGAAAAGTTAAATGCCACTTTCTGCCCTTCCTCAATCCCCTTGACAAACCAGACACTGAGTTGCACGGTAATTACCTTTAAATATAACAATTAAAATTTTTAAATGCATCATATATGCATTAATCAGTAAAAATTTAAATGCACCATATGAGATTTCATAATAGCAACTGATTACATTATATGTGCAATCAATTAGATATATACGAAGAAAAACTCTTAAGGTGCTAGATGGGATTTTGAAAACCATTTAGACAAACGTGTTAAGAGAAACAGGAAAGGCTGTGGATTTTAACTGCAAACAGACGTGTAAATTATTCATGAAAGTTACTCTCTTACAACAATAACTGTTTAAGCCTGAAGTTGGTAGAAATATATGGCTTAATATGATTTTACACATGAAATTTAATATGGTGACTGACTAACTGCAGAAATTTTAGTGAAAATATGAGACCCAAATTTTCAAGATCTGGATCTCAAAAGAGTCAATTTAATTCAAACATATTATTTAAAATAGTAATTATGGTACACCAAAAAAACCATACATCTCCTTTTTGGGGGGGGAGAAGAAAGTTTTACAAGGTATCTTGTACTTGATATACACGAGAGAATGTTTCTTTTAGTAACCAACTACAAATTAATTAATAAACCTGTTTTGATTTGTTTTGCTAAAGCAGTCAGCAGCCTATTATAATAAATTACAGGTGCAGAAAAAAGATGAATCTGCAAATTATGTGTTTTCACGGCTTTTCTGATCTCCTCAGTTTAACATCTTTTTCTTCTCAACCAAATATACCACAGACAATCTCCTAATTGGCTATCACTGTGTTAAGCAAATTTGATTTTGCAATGGAACTTCCTTAAAAACATTTTAACACATACAAAAGCATCAGAATATTTCTCTTATAAAGGACAACTGTGTATTACACATTTTTCAGCTAAGTTTCTAGTTATAATTAGAAAGGTGTTTAAAAGAGAAAATATTGTTTTGCGATAATAACCACAAACCATTTTAGATGGAATATTTGGAATATTTGGTTATGGATTACTTAACTTAGAATCATTTTGTCCTAAATTCAGAGCACAGCTTATTCAATTTCTGTGTGTGTTGTAATACAATATGGGGCATCTCAGTTAATGGGAGATAAAATATCGGGTTTTAACGAAAGTTTCCTTCAACCACAAATATCATCTACACAAACGATTCGCGCTGGCATGTTTAATCATATTTTGACAAATAATTTTCAGTATTTAAAAGAAAGAGACTTGCTTTAGACCACTATGTTGTGAAATTTTAAAATATTATCATTTTCATTAAGTACAAGGCGTCTGAACTATCACACTTGTGGAAGAAAATCTGATTAAAACTATCATTTACTTCCAGTTCTGTTACAAAAAGTCAGCAACAGAATGTCATGAAATCATGTGCACAACTTTAGGTACTAATATCATACTACTATGTTACTACTAACATATATTATCATATCATACTACTATCATGTTAAGTACTAATG
This sequence comes from Stegodyphus dumicola, assembly GCF_044657685.1. NCBI lineage: Eukaryota > Metazoa > Arthropoda > Arachnida > Araneae > Eresidae > Stegodyphus > Stegodyphus dumicola. Next base: position 116,227,077 of record NC_140780.1, read on the forward strand.
CCATATTACTATCATGTGATACTGTGAAGGTTTGGTACCGAAAGCTGAAAAACAAGGACTATGACATACATAAAGCAAAGCCCTGGCCAGCCTACCGGCTGTTGGTGAGAGCTGCCTGCGAGAACTAGTGGAAGAAAATCAGTATGCAACAATTTGAGAGCTTGTTAAGGAGTTAGATATTAGTGCCATGTCTATTAGTCGCAATATGCATCACATAAACTTGATGTACACGTTCAATTGCTGGGTGCCACATGAGTTGACTCAAGCAGATAAGGACAGTGTGTTCCAGCCTGCACTAATCTGCTAGAGAATATCAACACAACAAAATTCTGGACTAGATCATCTCTTGTGATAAAAAGTGGATTTACTTCAACAACACAGGCCAAAAAGGGGGTTGGTCTGCACCCAGTGAGCCCATCGGTAGCATCGCAAAGTGTTATTTGACTAACAAAAAGATCATGCTTTGCATCTGGTGGGATTGCCTCGGTATTTATCCACAAAGTGTATCTGGAAAAAGGTTAAACGCTTGACAGTAAGGTGTATAGCGAGATGCTAGTCCATGTTGATGCTGTTATCAAGGAAAAATGCTGAACTGACTTATGGCGCAGAAAGGTAATGTTCCATTAAGATAATGCAAGATCACATGTGTCTAATTCACCAAGTGGACTTGAATGGGATCTTTTGCCACACCCACTATATAGCCCCAACATCGCTCCTTCAGACTTCTAACTTTTCTCACAACTGCAGCTAGGTCTTCCTCGTGCTAGCTTCCATTCTGCACAGGCGTCGAAAATGAGGTTGATCTGTATTTGGACTCACGGTCACCAAGTTTCTGGGACAAAGGCTTTGAAAAACTACCAAAACATTGGCAGAAAATCACAAGATTTGGGTGGTGATTACTACCTACACTAAAGGTACTGCTTTCATACTTTTTTTTTCTTCCTAATTTTATTAAGAACTTTTTTGCAGAAAACTTTTGTTACAACCAGATATTTAAGGTCTTGTACTTTACTACCAATTTTATGGCTAACTAATGACAGCTTGGTATTTCAAAACATCTCTTTACTCAAAGACCTGCTATACATCTAGTAGTAATTGTTACATGCTAAATGCATTTAACAACAAATTACCTGCAAGAGTTAATATATATATACAGGAAATATACTTTAAAGAAAGAATAATTTGACTGGAAAGAAATTCACAGCTTCTAATGCACTGGCAGATATAAAATCAACAAAATGTTAAAAGAATGTCATATCAACATATCAATAAAATATGAAGGAAATTTAAATACTTGTTAATATGCTATTCATATACTGCCAAGTGAAAGTAAAATGAACTTTTCCACAAATATACATATTTTGAGAGTACCTGAATTCTCTCTGCTGATGAAGTGGACTTACAAGGCTTTCAACTATGGGGTTGTTCAGAAAGAAATTTCATTTTTTTTTCCAATGGACGGCTTAGGTGCATTTTTTCTCAGAAACTGCACACTTCAGCCCCATAGTCATTACGTATTTTGGCAGCTGATATAGCAAGGCTTGCTTGTGAAAAATTTTGATAGATTCTACACAGCAGTTTTTGGTTGGTGTCCTTTTAAATATGAAAAGTGAAAAGCAGCATTTTTTGCATATTTCACTTTTTTACTATCAAAATGGTAAAAATGCTGTTCAAGCAAGGAAAAAATTATCTGATGTGTATGGAAAGATGTATTGAGAAAACGCCAGTGCCAAAACTGATGGAAAACGGGGAATAACAACTCGTGAGATTGCTGAGAGATTAAATTTATCAAATTCGACCACTCATGATCATTTGAAATGCCTATGTTCAATCTCAAAGCTCGACATATGAATCCTCAATGTTCTCAAAGAAAAAAATTTGTGCCGTCACATTGATGTTTGTGATTTGCTTCACAAACATTAAAAAAAATTATCTATTTTTGAAGTGTTATGATCAGTGGAGAGGGGAAGTAGGTAGTCTACTATAATGTTAAATGCAGAAGATCATGCAGCAAAAAAAAAAGAGACGAAACCGGTTCAAAGCACTTCGAAAGCCGACATTCGTCAAAAAAAGGTGATGCTATTCGTTTGGTGGGATTTAAAAGGAATCTTTTTCTTAAGCTTCTACCGGACAACATAACGATTAATTCTGAAGTGTACAGTCATCAGCTGGACAAACTGAAAGATTCACTTAAACACAAAAGGCCAGAATTGATCAACAGGAAAGGTGTAGTGTTCCACCAATAATGCTAGACCTCATACAAGCTTCGTAACTTGTGAAAAGCTTTTACAGCTTGGATGGGATATACTGCCACATCCACCATATTCTCCAGATACGGCACCTTCTCTTTATTATTTGTTCCAGTCTCCACAGAATTTTTTAGACAGTAAAACCTTTACTTCAAATGAGAAGGCAAAAAATAACCTGGATCAGTTTTTTGCCACGAAAGACAAAAAATTATGAGCGTGGAATCATGCTATTGCCATAAAGATGTCAAAAGGTATTGGACCAGAATGGAAAATATATAATTCAATAAAATATTTATTCACTATATGAAAATCTTTCATTTTCATGCGGAAAAAAAAACGAAATTACTTTCCAAACATCCCAATATAATATAAATGACTACAATCACAGAAAAATGAATTTTTGATGCTAAATTACAGCATTTGATTTTATACCACAGTTACATTTAAATATTTTCAAAAATTCATGAACGAATAGAAATCTGATGTATTTTCACAAAGATGGTTTGAGGTAAAAAGCAAGAAGGAATACCAGCACAGATAAACTAATATAATGGTATAAAGGAAGTTCCTTGAATGGTGAACAAAGTATCAGGTAAAAGTGTTATAAATAATACAGCGAATAAGCCCCGATTTCAAAATTAAATATCTCTACAACAAAGATCTATAGAATTATGCGGTAAACTGTACATTCATTAGCAAAACTGTAAAAATGGTGTACAAAAATTTAGAAAATTTAGTTACGAAAATCGTTAACAGATGACGCTCTGCGCTAAAATCTCTTTTCCTAAAAAGAGTAAAAAAAAAATAATAAATAAAGTGAAGCAGCCTTTGCAATCAAAATACAATTTTTTCAAAATGATCACCGTTAGAAACAATGAAGTGGCGAACAATGAAATTTGACATCACGTCTTGCAATGTATCAAGGGAAATGGAGTAACATGCAACACCAATCAACAATTCAAGCTCATCTAGAGTAGCGGGATTGTTTCGATAGACAGTGTCTTTTAATGCGCCCCACAGAAAGAAGTCACAAGGACTCAAATCCGGAGAATATGGAGGCCAAGCTATTCCTGTGTCAGTAAGTTGCAGATAATCTAACGCAATTACTCTATTCCCAAAGTATTCATGAAGAAATCGAAAAACTTTATCTGTTGGATGTGGTCGAGCCCCATCTTGCATGAACCAGTCGATACCTGGTCGATCCTCCAACGCTAGTTGAGTGCTGACAAACTGTAACGTAACATTCCGTAGCTATCGTTTCTCGTACGAAAAAGGGTCCGAGCCTCTGGCGCATACCGCAGCCCGTGCAGTAACTTTAGGCGAATGCAGTGCTTTTTCTTCACACGAATGAGGATTTTCAGAACCCAAAAATCTCCAGTTTTCTTTATTAACGATTCCATTCAAATGAAAATGTGCCTCATCTGTGAACCAGATGCAGCTCACATGAAATCTGTCGTTGTCAACCATTGTTGGAATCTGATTCGCAAAGTCAACCCTTTGTTGCACAGTTTTCATGGGTATGGCCTGATGACTTTGGATTTTGTATGGAAACAGCCGTAGGCTATTTTTTAATTTTTTTTTGCGTGCTCGTGTACTTCAAACCTGTCTCTGATGCAATCCGTTGGATGCTTTTCCTAGGATTTTACTTTACAATTCCAGAAACTTTGGCTGCATTTTCAGGAGTGACTACAGTTTGCCTAGGCCAAATATTTCCCTTTCAATCATCAGCCCCGCTGCCAGTCCGTTCAAATTTCGCGAAGAGCATGCAAATGTGTTTTGCATAGGGTTCAACTGGAACATTGAATCGGTTTTGAAAATTGCGACGTGTTGCCGTAGGACTGTGTTCTAATCGGTGAAATTGCAGAACCAAAAAAACATGTTGTTCAATGGAATACATTATTTTTCACTTTCTACGCTAGCCTTTTTTCACTAGCTAACACTCGTACTGATCATTTTCGAATTCGAAGCCCATTCTTAAAAGCTATTGATAGGTCATTGTGATCAGAGCGCCATCTGTTAACGACTTTCGTAACTAAATTTTCTAATCTTTTGTACACTATTTTTACAGTTTTGCTAATAAAGGTACAGTTTACCGTATAATTATATCGATCTTTGTTGTAGAGATATTTAATTTTGAAATCAGAGTTTATTCGCTGATCATCCTGTATTAAATTCTGAATAAAAGTCCCCATTTTGCTGTAAACTATTGACTTGTTTATTTATTTCAGAAAAGCAGTTGTGAAGAGATATAACACGTCAAAATTGGCACACTATTAGACAACATGCTATATTAATTTCATTTTTTCATAATGTATATCTGATAAGGACGTAACTATTAAAACTACCACATATTACAACAAAATTAAGATGAATCAAATGCATCTTTCTTCATCTGAAACGTTAATTTCATTTTAACATGGGACTGTCATTGGACATAAAATAAGGTACTCAGGAAAACAAAGGAAAAGAAACTATAAAACTGAAAAACATGAGCTGATGGAAAAGAAAGTATGTATTACTTACAATAAAAGACACTGAATAAGTATAGTTTATGGTGATAACATCTTTAGGATCTAATTTATTTGGAATATCCATAGGTAAGAGATCATTACCACAGTTCTTCTCATCTTGATGTTTGATGCTAAAATATTAAAAAAAAGGAAAAATAGTTTTGAAAATAGCATATAAACATTTGGTCAGATTGTATTATTTAGTGAGGCTTTCAATCAAAGTACAAATACCTTTAGGCATGAAAATTTAAGGAATTTTTAAAATTTCCATTACTGATTTATCACCATTAAAATTTCCCTCCTGCCATATTGGAAAATTTTAAAAAATATCAAATTAAAACATTTAATAATAAATGTCAATTATAAAATGTCATAAATCTGCTTAAAATTGTCAGACATATCTTCTCCATTCATTGCTAAAACTGCTGAATGAGAGGAAAGTTATCCTTTTATGATTTCATATACTATAAGGAATATTCAACAGTTTTGTGTTTGCTTGATTTAGTGAAAAATTAACCAAAGAGGCTTAACAGACATTTAATCACGCATTTAATGAAAATATAACTTTAGCCAAAAAATTTTACCAAAACAAAATCAAAAACATACCTATATGTGAAACCACACACAGATTTCATACTATCAGAGAGTAAACATTTCAACCACATTACATTGTCACACATTACACAGAGGAAAGAGTACTAAAAGTATGACACACTGAATAGCACACATAGCTTTTCAAAAACTCATTTATTGCATTCATTAGGTAGCAGTACACAGGACTGTCTACTGTCGTGTTTAGTCATTTTATTTTTGTTGAATTAATGGAAAAAAAAAGGTTTAGAAGCACTGCGTTGTCTCTTTTAGGAGTACAATCTTGAACACAATGAAGAAGCAAGTTGAAAGATACGTAGTGTTCAATTTCAATAATGCTATATCATGGAACTGATGTAGAACAGTCCTGTCAGTATTAATTTTGGCATTTTCATAATGGAGACAACCAATTCAAAGATTTCTGAAACTGATAAAATAATGAAATTTACCAACATTGAAAAAATTGTGGCAAATTATTGTGGAAAGTTGGAATTTTCAAGACAAAAGTGAAGAGGCAGATTCAAACTTAGAAATTTGTGGTAAATATAGACATGGGTTATCAGAAAACAACAAAATTTTAAAAAAAGGAATTAGGCTCCACACCCTGCCTGAAAAAACTGCATCCAGATTTCTGCATCTAGTGGTAACTGGCATTCACAAATGGGTTCTCTACAAGGTGCCTGATAGAATGCATCCAAATTTTCATAAAATGAGAAATTAGTTCTGTACAAAAACCGGTTGAATTAATCATCATACAGAATTGTCTGTAGGCTAAAGAAAATGTCTATGATCCACTGTAAATAGAAGATTACATCAACAAGATTTTTTGCTAAATACTGCATTTTATTGCCAGCTGGTACTATCAAAATATAGAGATGTACTGCCAGTAACTGGACCATATTCACAGTTCCTCAAAGAAAGTACTTGTTCCCAATAAATCATTAGAAATTATTTCATTACAACACACAATCCATACATCTGTCCACACCTAGAAAAAGTTACAGAAGTTTGGGTGGAAATTCTTATTGTATCTCCAGTAGCCATGGATTAGACAACCATCTCTCTCGGTTATCACAGAATTGATTTAAGGGATAGGAACACAACAATATCAAGTGTCTTTATAATAAACTGCAAACATCTTTAACAGCACAGAAGAAAAATTCTGCAAGAAGGAAATGGAAAAATAACACAGTAAGCTGTAAATAAAATTTTTTTTAAAAAAAATTATTATAAAACATTAGCAGCTGTAAATAAAAAAATTTTAGCAGCAAGCTGTCAATAAAAAAAAATGATTATAAACCAGAATAAGAAAAAATAAACAAAATAATAAGATTCTTTCATTGAAAGCCAACAGAAAATACATTTGAAAACAAGTCCTTAAACTAGGAATATATTATATTTACAAATACCTCCTTGGTCTGACTTTCACTCTAACAATTCTGCCTCCTTTATCTCTGAAGCCAACTCCCCATGATTCATCTTCACCACTATGGTACATGATTTTTATATCCACATGATTAAAAAGATAAAATGTATCTCGCTTTGAGAATGCAGTCTGCAAATAAAGTGATCACAATACTTCACAAAACTCGAGACTTTAATGAAACATTAGATCATCTTTCATAATCTATTATACACTATTTAACAAATCATGTGCAACATTATACAAATTAGAAAATATTTAATTCGTTTCTATGAGTATATTTTATAAAAAAAGCAAACAAAAATATCATTCACATTTTATAAGTACATGAAACAAATGAAAACCATTTACTAGAAGACATGAAACAGAACAAATATTTCACCAAAAACTCAAAATACATAAATTAATAATTATTTATATATTCTTAATACTAACAAATTATTTACTCTTTTTACAAGAAATAGCATGTATATAGACAGGAAGCAAAACTTAATAAGGTTGAATGAGTATGCATTAAATGAAAAATGTTGCATTAATGTGCAGAGTCAAATCAATAAAGTATAGCAAAGCATTCTGTCAAAAGTCCTTGACCCCTATTTCCCATGTACTTTTGGCAGGATTATGACTTCAAGACACCTATGACCTGAGGCTTAGGCCTTCAAATCTTAAATAGAAGTCTCAGAGATAGGAAGTTTATACCGTGATACGCCTGCAGCAGAGTGAAACATAACCTATTTAAATGGAATCTATAATTAGGCAAAAACTTTGGGTTTCCAAAATGGATTTTGCTACTACCGAGACATTAGTAACTTTTTCATGAGTCCACTGTCAGGGAAAACAGATGCATCATTTAGTCTATTGACTGATCAGCATTATCTAATGTAATATGATGTCAGTTCTCAATATTACAACAGTTGAAGTACAACTTCAAATGCAGTTCTATGTGGCAAGCAAATACTTGGAAATATGCTATAATAATAGCTCCATTATTTCATATGGAAATAATACATATACCTCACTACCAAGATAATGACTTACAAAAGCCAAATATATTAAATGGCAAAAAATGGAACAAGCTAATGAAATGCATCTTCAGTATACTGTGGATCTTAAAAAACAATCTGTATCAGACATAAAAATTGCAAGTAATCCTTAAACAGCTTGTTTCATGAAAGAGAACACAAATGAGAGCTTTCTTTCAATTGCAGGATACTGACTGCAAAATATTCTGATATATTCACCTTTTGGTAGCTCTATTAACAGAAAGAGTAAACGAAAAAAAAAAAGCTCACTGGATCAATATAATAAAAAAAAAAACCTCAGCTGAAAAATAGTTTATCTAAAAAATAAGTATTATATACTTAATTTCAAAAGGAAATTCATTTTATTAGTCAACTCAGCACTGGAAAAGCATATTTGCACACACATGAAAAAAAAAGAGTAGTATTCTGTTTTATGTTTGAGTAAAAAAACTTACCCAACATAGAAAAAATAATACTCTACGAAATAAAAAGAGGCTGTTATTAAGAACAATGAATGAATCGCAATGCTGAAACATAAATGAAATTTCACATTCAGAGATCCTACATGACAGATTGGTTTGACGTAAACTAATTCATGATATCCCCCTAGACAAAGACTACAAATTAGAAATCCGTACATTTTAAAGAAAGTGCTAAAAAAACGGCAACTACTCAAGCCAATACTTTAGCTAGGATTTAATCTGGAGAGAAGCTGTGGCTTTTATCTGAAACAAACGTTTATGTTATTGTATTTTAATTATGAACTAAAACTTCAGCTTTTGAGAGGTTGCAGCCCCTTCAGCTTCCTCCTACATACAGTCATGTCTTAAGCTAAATTCTTGAGGTTAAAGTATCAAGGGGAAAAAAATCAATGAAAACATCACAGTTTCAATACAAGTTCTTTAAATATTATGTTTGAACTACTTTATATTCAATTTTGCATTATTTGTTGTTCAGTGTAATTTAGTTCATTAAATTAAATTTTATACAAATTATTTCCTTACACCATTTTCTATTAATGTAATTCGTACAATTTTTCTTTGAATTAGGAGTCTGAAATGCTATTTTGCAGTTTATACTTCAAAGTAATATTTTTCATATTCAAGCAACTGTGATTAGAAAGGTTCTTTTCAGTTCTTGAATAATTTTAATCTACATAGAAGTACTAATCTTCAGCATTTGATTACTTCTAAAATGTATATAGAATACCCCCAGAAAGGAAAAGCATATTATGTGTAATCACTCTTTAACTCCTGATGATTTGCAGAACTTAAACTGCCTGAGAGGCATGACTGCTTTTATTTGGTCATGAGATTTTTTTTCTCACTTAATATCTTGATATTCAAAATAATTTGCTTTCTTATGATCTTTAAAAAGGTAAATATAATTCCAATTGATACAAAATTATGAAAGCAAAAAAAAAGTATTTATAAAAGTCTTTTAATAAATGCTGTTTAAATACAGCTCTTCTTGAGTAGATCAAATAAGCTCTCACACTTTTATACTTGAAAGGTAAAAGAACTTTTTCTCTTCAGAAATGTTCTTCCAAGTGAGGAGGAAGATTGCGATAACTATGTTGCGCTTAGAAAGAGAAGTGAAAAAGAAGGATTAGCCTACATGGGACAAATGAACACAATAGAGATGGGAAGGTAGCTGAGTGGGGGCCTTAGTGATGGACAATAAGGGAAGTGACCTTAATGTGTGAATGTAATGTAACAGCTAAAAATAACATGCAGTAAAGAAAATGTTTATGAATTACATTTAAGGTTATATGATATCACCGGTTCACTTGTCATCTATGAATTATCATTTGGTGCACTGATGTTCTCATGATTACAGCACTTCTGATTTGATACCGATGTATGAATATGCTTCAATATTGTTGTTATATCATAACCCTAGCACATGCAGGCCGTCATTCATGCTAAACAGTTTTACTTCAATTCCTCTACAGTTACAACATTCTTGTCGTGGTTTAATAATGAGATTACACTAAATAATTCAACTGTAAAATTGATAGATTTTTATTTCAAATTTTAACGAATAATTATAGAATTTGGGGATATTTATTTTGGCTATAAAAACATGAAATGTTACGGTGGTTGTAAATTTTGAGACATGAATCAGTTTGCTACATATATCATGAAGCATTTTGAGTAAAGTTTGGATTAAACAGTGTATAAAAATAATTTTCCTTACTGAATAAACCTATCCTTAATGTAATAAAACATTAAAAAAATACTAGCAATATGCACGTTTTCAGAAATAATCTCACATGCACAGCTATTATAATATTCCATTCCAGAATAAATTTCTAAGGAATATAATAGACAAAGCAAAGAACAGAATCATTAAAATTAATTTACTTTCAATCAGTTTCAAAAAATACACAATAATAGTTTTAAAAGCGTATCAAACATTTAAAAGTATAAAAACTATACACATATTTTATTTACAAAGGTTTTCCAATGCCTATACTGTTTGATTATACCTAAGAAATTCATAAACCTGTTTAGTATTGGAAGAAATAATGAATTCTTCAGAAGAAGAAAAGGTTTGAGGTATTTTTTGCAAAGACTAAATTTTCAACACTGTCGTATTGGGTGTCGCATACGACTACTGTCCATAACAGCTTCATTCATGGTAATATTTCCCTTTTATATCAGGTGCCCTTAATGAGGCATGGTTTTGTCTTATTCCACAGCAAAAGCTATCAAACTTAAATCTACGAGGCCTGCTCTGTTTATTTAGTCTCCTGTTGAGTTACTGAGCAATGCCAAGACAATGAATAACAGGGTTCCTGTTCTCTGAAACTCTCAATGCCAAGTCCTATCAAGATGCTGCCTAGAAATTCACTGCCTACAGCAGGAAGATGATTGTTATGCTCGTATATGGCAAGATAGTGAAAAATATACAGCAAATTTCACCATAAAGATCCTGCAGTAGTTTTTGATCACAGAATTGCATTTAAAGATTATGACCAATGAGATTTCCCATTCTTGACTAGAAAAGACTTTTTTTTTAGAAGATAATTAAAGCAAACCTGCTACATAAGCAATACGTTTATTTTGGAACTGCTGCACACATTACTATCATCCACAAAATAAAGATAAAGAAAAGCCTCTTAAGGATCCTGAGAACACTACGAATCATGAAGCAAATGCATTGAACTGGAGGAATATCATTCCCAATATGTTGCAGACAAAGTATGCCAAATAATTATGTACAATTGATGTTTCTACAAAGGATTCAGTTTTAAAGTGAACACGTATATTATGTTGCAACATGCCTCATATCTCACCAGACTAACCTCAAAATAATCCTAGAGGTGCGTGCTTTTTTTCTTTCCTATTTTCTTTACATACAATTTTAAATTGATTATGAAAACACTCACTGCAAGTTCCTCCCCATTTGCAATTATCTTAAATATATATATATATATATATATATATATATATATATGACATAATACTTCTTACTTGAGCAAAAGACAAAACACCTTTGCATTTATTAATTATTGTTAATTGAATGGGGGTTGGTTTGTTTCCCATGAAAAGTCAACCAATTTCCGATCAATGACAATAATTACTTGGTTTATTGATTAATTTTCATTTTAAAAGTTTCCATTTCTATTTTTCATAATTCAAATTCAAGTTTCTTTTTAAAAAAATCTTTGTTCGGAATTTAATGTCAATGCTTCTGGGTACTCCATTCAGATACAATTCTACTAACTTTATATAAGGAGATAATATACTCAGTATTCCATTAGTAAATAAATTGTTAAGTTATTTTGAAGCTATTTTGCAAGTATTAAGAAATTTTTTTCAATTAATTAATTAGATCTTTGATATATACATCTATACAGAGAGAGAGAATATTTGAATACCAATAACTCCACATAAATATCAAGTTCAAGAGAAATATTCCAGCTTGATACACTCTTTGCCAGCTGGAAGCAGATGGAATGGCTTTCCCTTCTTTTATTGTTTCCTGCAGTGTTACTTGACAAAGAGTTACTGTAATTTTAAAGCTCAATTTCCAGATGTATGCCACATTGAAATTAAAGTTTCTATTGCATCTTCATCTCATGGCAATTTCTAATGCTTCCCCATTTTTAAAGCTCCTTTTCTGGAAGGATTTGTTGATGATTTTAGCTATATGTCCCATTCGGTTACTGAGTTTCCATGTTCCATGGAGCATTTTACAAAAAAATGTTCTATTTGCAATGGTGTTTTGCCTGGCAGAGAGTTTATATCTTTCTTTCTTATGCTCAGAAATTCTTAGAGATAATTTTCCAGTTGTCAAACTGATACAGTAACTTTTCATGCTTGTTGGATCTGTTTTGCTGGCATCCGATATGTCCATTCTTAACAACTTAGAGTACAATGGATTAGGGGTAAAGGCAAGTTTGCATCAAATTTTCTAAAATGATGCATCACATAATGACGTACTAGGGAAATCTTCCATTGAATTTACTTTAATTTGGTTCTTGTGCACACAGAAAATTTTACTTTTTCTAAATTAACTGCATAAAATTTTTCTATTGATGTTATTGAAAAGTTTTAACAAAGATAAGGTATTTACTGTTTGTTTCAGTTTGTAGAATGGACATATTCCATTTTCTTAGAGCTTTGGTGTACAACAGAATTCTTTAGCCCATAATAAAGATTATTGCTGGGTTATCACTTAATTTACGACATACTGGAGTCAGAAAACTTTCACCAGCTCTTAAGACTGGATTATTTTGTTTACAACATAGCACAGTAGGGCTGTTCAGCGACACTAGCACTTGGGCACTGTTGGGCACAACAGTTCTTGAGGAGATCAAGATACAAACAGCTAGTATTTTCATTGTTGATTGTAAGCTGCAGGTTAGGGTAGTTTCCTGGGATAAGCGAAAATAATGTTTTAAGTCCATCTTCTGAATATTTTTCTGGAACAAAGATATCTTCCAAAAAATGGAAATTTAGTAAAAATAAAGTTTTTTATACAAAAGATATCAATACTCCCATGGACATCTTCACCTATTCTGACTGAAAGTTACATGCAACACAGAAAATGTTGTTTTAACTAAATTACCCCAGAAACCTGTATTTTGGAAGAGATCTGTCCTATAGAAATTTTCAAAAGATGAACTCAAAGCACTATTTTTGTTTATCTCAGAAAATTTCTCTAGCCTACAGTTTATGATCAATAAAAAGGTTAAAAGGATTCAGTTTCTTGATCTGATCTTAAGAACTGGCAATAGTCTTCAGCCTACGATCTACAATAAACCAACTGGCAACCTAGTAATAATCTTGTAAGCTTCTTTTTCATTTCATTCACATAAAATCACTCTTTTTATTCAACATGAGTTGAAAAATGCTGTTGTATACCTAAACTTTAAAAAAAATCAATGAAAGTATATTTATAAATTGCAGTAAATAAGAAACCTTAACAACTTTGTTGAAAAATTTATCAATACAATCAACTGACATATTTCTGCATTAACATGGAAAAAGCAAATTTGCTACTGCCAAGAACCAGACAGAAGTAGATTAAATGAAGCAATCCCTATTATGCAATTATGTGATGCAACAGTTCAGTTTTCAAAAGATTTGGGTACAAACCTTCCATAACCACAGTTCCATCCATCTGGAAATTGTTAACAATGGACAAATCAGACAGCAACAAAAGATACACCAAGTATGCATACCACCTCCATCTATGATGACGAAATCAGTGTACTGATTCAGTATCTAGAAAATTATCAATAAAAACTGCTGAACAGGAGAAAGACATTTAAACCCTCCAGCAACCAATACAGCAATGAAAGTAACACATCTTCACGAAAATACTCCTTGGACCATCCAAAACTTGATACCCTGAATGACAATGCTAAAATGATCAACAGACCTCAGTATAATTGCAGTCTTAAAATTATAAAAGCATTAGGAATTGCTATGAGACCAGGCTACAATAGTGACCTTCCTTTCAATTTGTCATACAGCTGTGGCTGTCAAGCTTCAAATATACAGTACATTTATGTCAAAAACACTATGAAGGAAATAGCAATAAAAGATCTTCTTGATGAAGACATTTATTCCAATTCCAGATTATGAAGCAGACTGGCTGTCTATAAAAGCTTCTAACTTATTAATGCTCAAATGAGTTTTTTTAGAATTTCAAACTAAAATATTTTAACTCAATTTAACCAAGTGCCTTAAATTCTTCATCATATCAACATTATCCATTAATATTTACAACACAAATGCACATTTCGTTTAATATTTAAAAGTTATATAAATAGATTAACCAGTAGAATTTTATAGCAGATCAAGTAAGTTTTTAATTTTTAACCCATGTGCTCACTACAATGACCATGCATGACTTTCTGCTGCAAAAATAATTTTGCAATAATCAAATTTAAAAACACACTTCCATAGTTTTCAAAATTTAAGTTATCTTCTATGCTTTTGAAAGTCTCAATAAAAAATAATTAGGAAACTATCACATTTTACGACATAGTAAAATATACTACATTTTTACATTTCAACAAAAGTTTGACAAAGAGAGAAAGGAACAAATGTTCTTTTATTATTTATGTAGTGTTGACCACTATTTAAAGTCATCTTTGATACCTTGGTACCTGATTTAAAAATTGCACATTTGTATTTCTGTCAGGGAGATAATAAGGCTTCAATGAATAGAACAGAGTTATATAATATTGGTTTATTTTCATTTCCAAACTCACACGTATGAAAACATACTAGGTATGTTTACTAAAGGTAACTTGAATGAATTTTTATTTAATTATGGTATAACCTAATGAAAAAATTTTTTTTATTGCTTAGAAAGCACTGATTAATATATTTTACTGAAAGGCTTTTACTCCTTTTATTTCAAATAATTTAAACATATGATAGCAAAATTTAAACCCTGGACTCACATTCATTACACAGGCATCCTTTGGCTGCTGGGCTGAATTAACGTAGCACCCCATAGGAAAGCCAGTAGAACAAAATTGTTGATTTCCCTCTACAAGGTAACACCATGTAACTGGCATATTATCGACAATCCTGGGGAGAAAAAAAAATCCATTGAATACTTTGGAAAATATATGCATTACTTCATAAAAACGATATTAATAAAGTGACAAAGGACCCAAATTACAGTAAAACAAACAGGTCAGATACCATCAATATGATTCAACAAAAATTAGTTTACCTTTTTATTTATTAAAATAATGTCCGTGAAATGTCATTTTTTTTTCACTTACAAGAATATGAAATGCAGTATCCAGAAATAGATAATATTCATTGTTTTGAATCCCTGTGCTGATGTATTCACATCAGCACAGGGATTCAAAACAAAACATCATGGAAATCGCATGCAACCTTAAACTGTAAGGTTTTTTTCGGGAGGGGGGGGGGTTCACAAAAGGACCAAAGCACTAGCTTCCTCACCTCCTATTAAGTACACAGCTTACAAAGATAAACATAAAAATTCCACCAGATGCTGGAGGAAATGTTAAGGCATGCCATCTTACAGCATTATTTACTACTCTATATTTGACAATAGTCCTGAATTAATAGCATGTTTTACTCAACAGTATCTAAAAAACAGCTTATATCCAAGGCCTTAAAAGGCCACTAAAACATAAAACAAATCAGTGTGGATCAGATCAATGGCTGTATGTTTGATTTATTTTTAAGATTCAGTGGTTTACTTTTAATGAATTATTTAATGAAGTTTATATACATTAACAATTAAAAACTGTTATGGATAAAAAAATCACCTATCTATGGAAAACATACAAATAACGTATTTACTTAATTAATGTCAACTTATTTGTGCATCTCAGAGGAGATGAATGCCAGTAAATCTTCAGTTAATTTGAAATGAGCAATGTGAGCATTATTGAACTAAAAGTCACCTTTTCTTTTGTCCTGCTGCTTCTATGTTGTTGTTGTTGGTGGTGGTGGTGGTGTTGGTGGTGGTGGTGGTGGTGGTGGTGGCAGTGGTTGAACTCAATGCTGAGAGAATGGAAATTTCTCAATTATCTCAACTTCTGGGAGTGCACCTCATGTAGTGTTTTGGCAACAGCATAGTAAATATTGTTTTGGTTCTCAATTGTGGTAAGCAATCACGTGATCCCCTTCCCAGCTGCATTCTCACAAGTAAATATTTTACTTTTATATAGAGAGATATCTGGGAAACTGCAAATTCCGCTTTTTTTTAACTATCATTTTTATAAGCAGTGCTATTGATGGAAATGAAGCTGTTATCTATATAATAGGGGAACCATAAAGTAATGTCATTTCTGCACATGTCGACAACAACATGCTAAGGGCAGAAGTGGAAGCAAATCAATGTCAAACACTCTTAACCAACCTTGGTCGACCATCCAAGAACATTTAAAGTAGAATGGAAAAATAAGCAAAGCAGGTATTTGAGTCCCCCATAATCTGTCCAAAAAGAACAAAGCCAACCTATCCATCACATGCAACGTATTGCTTCAATGGCACCATACAGAACCGTTTTTTGATTGTTTGATTAGTGGAAACAAAAAAATAAGTCTTATATGATAATCCAAAACTCGAAAGGCAGTTTTAATAGGGGTTACAAAGGGTTTACATCCCGAAAAGGCACTTCTAAATGTTTGATGGAGTATTCGCGGAAAAGTTCATTTTTAAATGTTGAAACCTAGAAAAACTATTAATGCAGACCTTTATTGTGAACAACTGCATCTAGTGAACCAATCTTTAATCGAAAAATATCTGGCGATTGGCAATGGAAAAGGCGTCAATTCTGCAACACTACAATGCAAGACCACACTATGCTAGACGAACACTGGAAAAATATAATGAAATGGGGTGGGAGGTACTGCCTCACCCACCATATTCGCCCAATATCACACCCTCAGATTTTCATTTATTCCGATCCCTACATTTTTTTAGTGACAAAAAATTTTTAAATCTGGATGATGTCCAAAATGCCATCTCGAGATATTTTACTCAAAAACTGATTTTTATCGATCTGGGATTGAAATTGGCATACTAGATGGCAAAAGGTTGCTGATAACGAGGGTGATTATATTATTGATTAAAAATAAAAACTTGTTACAAATTTATTCGTTTGAATTTAATGTAAGAAAGTGACATTACTTTCCGGTCCCCCTACTATATTAGAATATTTCCTAAATTAAGTATTTATTTAATTTTTTAAATATTTGTTTAATTTTGCCATACTTAAATAAAATTTCTTAACACTGCTATCCAATTCAATTTTCTAACAATTCTCTGAAACAAACACATCCATATAAAATGTTGACATGTGGCAAAATAGTGGAGGAAGACATTTATGTGGATTTTCCTACATCATATACCTCAGAGAATTCCTAGAATCAAGCAATAAATAAAAAAGTTTTTAATACCAATGATGCTGATAGTTCATCAACATTCCCTTTTTAAGATTAGCCAATTTTTCAACATCTTCTTTGCGATCAAGATGGTAAGTTTTCTGGCATACTCTCGCACAAGGAATATCTTTTAAAAAGCTTATCTGGAAAGGAAAAAAGGTCAACACGAAGATTTATAAATCAACTTACGTAAGTAAATATAAAACTTTCTAAAAGAAATATCATAGCTCAATAACAAAATTTATAACTTAAAATGTTCTGATAGTGAGTAAACTTTCTGCATCAACAAGAAGTGCATTTAGTTCACAAATAAAAATTATAAATCTTTGAAATTAGAAATATGCATTTAATATTCATACTGCCATTAAAATCAATTCAACAAACTTTACCTTAAATCTTATTAAGACTGGATTTGTTATTGTGGCTAAATGTTTAAGGAAAGATATGCTTCTGCAGTACTCTAAGTAAAACTCAAATACATTTATAATAGTGAAGAGGCAAGCCATCAAAACACTTCAAATCCAGAAGAAACTACCAATATTTTATGTTTTTAAACATTCACCCACAGGTAGGCCCTTTAAGATTACTTCAAAATATTACTTATCAGAAATTTTTACTACGCTCTTGAATTATTTATATAAAAATAACACCTAGACCTGTAGAGCTCAAAAATCAATGCAACTGAAAATACAGTTTCCAAATGTTTGAATTAATTTCATTTACTATTATCCAATAACCTGTGTCCAATAATATATATATCCAGTAACTTTTATCCAATAACTATAAAGCAGCAGCACTTACGACTGTTTTACAGAAAAGTACCTTAAAAAACATATTCTTATGAATGAAAAGACTGCAGTATATGTACAATACTTATGTAGAATATTTCAAGCATCCTGCTCTTTGAGAATGAATGGGGGCTGAATGCTAGCACTCTGATAATAGCAGTTTAAATTTCCTTACTTTAATAAAAAAAAAATATCCTAATACAGACAAGATCTTTATTTAAAAAATCAGATCAAGTTAAATTTTGCTGATAAAAAAGTAATTTAAAGATACATAGAAGATTTAATACACACAAAGATTTTCATAGTTATTAAGATAAATTTTATTCCATTTTAAATTATTATTTAAGTTTAGAATGAGCATGAGAATTCCTTTGATTGTCTAAAAAGCAATTCATGACAACATCAGAAAATTTTAGTAACAATAGAAACATAAGCCTATGTAGTAAACATCATACCTATTTATAGAAAATTAGTAAGGACATAGGAAATAAAATACAGCATAAAATTTAAACACAGCAAAAAAGATAACATAATGCAAATGCTTACATTATACAGTGAAGGTCGAATTCTTTCACCAAATACAACTTGACCTAAGTTTTCAACAGGAGATTCGGCATCATCAGCAGTACAAAAATCAAAACTAAAATTTTTAAAAAAAGTACACAGTAAATACTTATTCGTGATCAATAAAATATTACTGACAGCATGTTTAAGGAAATAAAATTTGCATATAACACACAACCATTTCAGGAAATCAGCGAATCTCTGAATACTCTCATTAAATGGTCATGTAACCAATTTTCCACTTTCTTTCCTACAGCATAGCTGCCCACCCAAGATCCTTAAATTTAGGATATATTTCCCAGAAAAGCAGAAGAAACTGGAAGGAATTGCTGTGCAATGACATCATTTAAAAGTGACTTTAATTTACTTTATAATACAATAATGGCTCAGGTTATTGAACTATTTTTAATTTAGTGATGATGTAAAATATATTAGCATTTAATTGGATATTCCAAATTTTATGTTCTTAAGTTATTTTTTTAATATTTTGACACTTTTATGCTGAGAAAATCGCCAGTAGTGAAGGAGATTTTCCCTTCTGTAAGGGACACCTCCATTTCAGAAAAAATGCTGTTGGTTTCAGAGGGGCTTTAATTCGTTTACCTTTTAATTGGGTGTTGCTCTATTTAAGGGAAACTGAAAAAGAGTTTCAAAAATAAAACAGAGAGAAATAAATAAAAACAGAAATATTCTTTGATAGTGATCTTTTGAGGTTTGAAAAGGAAACAATAAAATGAAAAGTTAACCCCTCTCACTTGAAAACTGCTTTTTAGTAGGAAAATGGGGGAACAATACTGGAAAAAAGCATCTTGAGTTGCAATCGAAAGGATATTTCACATTCACAGAATTCAAATTCAGTTATTTTTTTAACAGTTCTCAACAGGGGTAAGAAAACATTGTTAGCAAGTTGTAAGGCAATCACCAATAGGACAAGACACCAACAGGAAAGAAAAGACGATGGGATGATTGGTACTGGGATCTCACAATGCGAGATAAAGTGAAAATTTTTATCATCCTTAGTTCTTGCTAGGATGTGTGAAGTGTAGTTTTGTACTTGTGTGTTATTTTTACATAATGTTATCTAGCTTGGCTTCGAAAAGGCCATGCTAGATCTTTTTAAAGAGGAAAAGATAAACATTAAAACAAAAAAGGTGGTGTAATTCATGTAGCAGAAATTGAAAAGCTTGGTTTCAGAGATTAATACAGAAATTTGGAATTAATTAGAGCACATAAAATTTCAAATTAATATTCCAAGAGTGTATAATTTAGAAAAACTGAAGCTTGTAAAATTGATATAGTAATGCGTTTAACTGGTTTTGTTCTGTGAGAGCAAACAACATTTCTGTAAAAGCAAAATTTTTGCAATAAATGGGAAAAGAAATTTTGGAAAGTCTGGGACTAACAGAATTTTGAAAGCACCACATGGTTGGTTAGACAACTTTAGGCAAAGGCATAATATTACTTTTAAGACTATATGTGGTAAAGAAAAATCAGTAGATATGCAACATATAACAGACTGGATAAAAGAGCTAAAAACATTTGTGAATGAGGTTAAAAAGATCTACAATGCAGATGAAACTGGATTATTTTGTCGAATTTTGCATAATACAATTCTATGCTTCAAAGGTGACATGGGCTCTGGTAGTGAAAGCTCCACAAAACATTTCACTGTGCTACTTTGTTATAATATGGAAAGAGAGTTTGAGCAACTATTTGTAAGTGAAAAGGGCAAAAAATCAAGATGCTTCAAACACATCAATCGTAAAGCTTTATTTGTCCATCAACATCACAATAAAAAGTCATCAAGTAAAGAATAATGTCAGAATGGTTGATTAAACAATGTTTAGAGTTAATAGGAAGATTCTGCTATTTTGTGACAATTTCCCAGCACATCCACCAAATGTAAAACTGAAATTAGTATGTTTCTTCCACCTAATACAACATCAGATATTGAAGATGTATATTTAGAAGCTTCAACTGTAAGGATCTTAAGTTTTACTAACGTTTATTTTATTTTAAATCTTTACTATCACTTCTTATTTTCTACTTCCGGCCAGAATTAAAAGCTTTAACTTATTTATGCAAATTTGTCTTGCGAACGCCAAGTACTTAAGTTGTGGCTTTTTGCCAAGCAAGAGAGAGGAAGGAGTGATTAGGAGCAGGCCGCTTGCCATAGCAGTTTTACTCGGTTGCTGGTTGCCTTCAAGGCCAGAGGTTTAATCCTCTTGATAATTTTAAACGTATCGTACTGTTAACAGTTCTCTGTACTACATACGACCTTTCTGTTAATATACGGCCAATCTTCAAGTAGACACTTGTTTATTAATCCAAAGTTAGTTTAGTTAGAATTTAGTTAATATTTTTATATTCTTACGTTCAAACCACAAGTGGTTGGTCTCTGTATTCCGAAGTCCGGAAATCATTGTAAAGAGAGAAAAATAAAGGGTTTCGTATACCCTTCCTGTGTATCTGGTCTACTTCCCACATTTATTGAACATAGCTTTAGTAAGCTCCCTGTTCCCAGTCAGGTCATTTAATGTTCCCAAAGCAAGTAAGGAGGAACACTGAACCTGATAGTGGCACCCGACGAAGAAGAATAACCATGGCCGAGTTTCAAGAACCTGTGCTGCCTGCAGAAGCGGCTCAGAATCCAGAAATGCCATCTGCCGCCCTGGAAGGATTTGGTTACATCGTCCAGACCATGCGCGCATCGATGAAACCAGAAGCAACATTTAATGGAAACTCACCAGTAACCAGTTTTTTGGAAAAATTGGAGGACCACTTCATGATGTATCCCGTGCATGAGTTCCAGAAAGTCACCTTAGCTACCAGTGCTTTGAGGGGCCAAGCGCTTAATTGGTTCAAATGTATAGGCAGAAGTCTCTTGGGTCAAGTGGGAAGTCCCACCTATACTTACGAAAATTTCAAGACTGCCCTAGTAAAAGCCTTCCCTGTCGTAAGGGATCGTGCAAAATTAGAAACGGAACTTTTCAGCATATACCAGAAACGAATTGAAAATCTCTCAAGCTTTATTTTAAGAATAATTCACGTCTTCAAACTCTTGTATGGAAACCGTCAGGATCCGGAGATAATTCAAGTGATTTTGCCGAGGTTACTTCCCCAAGTACAAGCAATATTGAATTAAGGAATCCGACTACACTGGAAAAGTTATTTGAGCTAGCAATCCAGTTTGAAAGTAGAAGAACGGCGGACATTGAAAGAAGACGCCAGTATGAGCAACGAAGCCAATTTGATGTGCCAAGACCACAGCAAAGTCAAGAACACGGCTACGGAAGCAAAGCGAATCAGTGGGCAAGGAAACCCGAGTATCCAAAAACAACCGGCGAACGTCGACAGTTCAATAGTAATCCAGGAAAAAAGTCTGAAGGCCAGTAAAAAAAGAAGGAAAGCACGGAAAGGAAAAAACAAGATTTAAACTAAAACGGATTTCTGCTGACGGGAGGGTGCGGAAATCCAAAGGCCAAGAAAACCCCTCTTCCTTCAAGTTAAATACAGTGATGGTGAAAAATTTGACTCTTTCAAAGATTGAAGTGTTGGTGAATAACATCCCAGCCACCGCACTCCTGGATACAGGCGCGCAGTGTTCCTGTGTGGCAGAAGATTTTTTTAGGAAGTATTTTCGGAAATACCGCATATATAATTCGGATAATACGACAGTGTTAGCTTCGCAGGGAGAAAGATGCAAGTGTATAGGTAAATTACCGATATACGTTCGTATCAAGGACGCACAAGTAAAGATTATGTTTTTTATAGTAAAGAATTTGCAAGCATATATCATCTTAGGGATAGATTTTCTTTCAGAGGCAGAAGCAACACTGGATAATAACAAAGCATCCCTTAAGCTGACGATGAAACCAGTTCGAGAAGAAAAAACAGAACCACCAATGTTAAACCTTGACCACCTGCCTAAGGAAGAGCAACAAAAAATCCGACAAGTGGTAAGTGAGTTTGCTTTGTTATTTAGTGATATTCCAGGATTTACTCAAGTTACTAACCATAGTATCGACACCGGAGATTCACTGCCAGTTCGCCACAAACCATACCGATATGATAAGAATAAAGAAAAAATTATAGAGTGGCACATTAGAGATATGTTACGTAAAAAGATCATAACGCCCATCTCAAGTAGTTATGCTAGCCCAGTTGTTTTATGTAAGAAAAACAATGACTATCCAGTAACACATCCAAAAAGGTGGCGTTTCGCGATTGACTATCGTAAATTAAACTCCATGACTAAATATCCGGTATATCCGTTACCTATTATTGAAGAAATTCTAAGGAACATAACTTCTACCAAATACATGACGACTTTAGACTTAACGACTGGTTATTTTCAAATAGGGGTTAGACCAGAAGATGTGCCTAAGACTGCTTTTATAACCAAGTCTGGCACTTATGCATTCCTGCGTATGCCGATTGCCCTTTCAGGGGCACCAGCAACATTTCAGCGATGTATGACATTGTGCTAAGGCCTGTTCTTGGAAAGTCCACATTTATCTATTTAGACGATATCATTATTACTAGTGATAATCTGGACCAACAGGTACAGAATTTAAGACAGGTGTTTTCATTATTAAATGAGGCCGGTCTAAAAGTTAATGTCGAAAAGTGCAAATTTGCAGCCCCTGAATTAAAATACTTAGGTTACAAAATATCTCAGAAAGGAATCGAGACAGACGAATCAAAAATAATCGCTGTGCAAAAGTATCCGCCGCCAAATACGGCAAAGAAGCTCTCTTCTTTTCTAGGACTTTTTTTATATTATAGGTCCTTTATAAAAGATTTTGCAGCTATTGCTGAAACATTGTTAAAATTAAAAAGGAAAAAGGCAAGATTCTCGTGGACGGCCGAAGCCAATAGGGCTTTCGAAAAATTAAAGCAAGCATTAACGCAAGCCCTTGTTTTGAAATTTCCTGAAAAGGATGAGAATTTAGAAATTTCAGCGGATGCTTCGGATTATGCGGTAGGAGCGGTACTTTTGCAAAATCAGCAGCCCGTGGCATTTTTTAGTCGAACTTTAAATCAAACACAAAGAAATTATTCCACAACCGAGAGAGAGGCACTTGCAGTTCTGTTAGCAATGCAAAAGTTCCGAGTCTATTTTGGAAGGGCGCCAATAACAGTGTATTCTAATCATGCGGCGGTAACTAGATTGTACTCAGGGAAAAACTTATCCCCAAGTTTAATAAGATGGGCACTCAAGTTACAAGAGTATAATCTGGTAATCAAGCACACCCCCGGAAAGGAAAATATCGTAGCAGATGCCCTATCCAGAATAAAAATAGACGAAGAAGGTAATACTGTAAAGGTGGCAATGCTCACAGCATGTACAATAAATTCCCGAGAAACTGTAATAACCGAACTGGGTACGGATCCTGAATTTAGAAACATTTATGAGTATTTAAAGGATCCTGAAAATTTTAGCCACCAAGATATTGTGGCGATAAGAAATAGGGCGGCCCATTACGTACTAATAGATGCTCTATTATTTTATACAAAAACTACAAATTCCAACAACGAATTTCGACCTGTTATCCCAGCTAGTCTTAGATTAAATATCCTGCAGGAGTTACACGACTGCCCTTTAGCTTCTCATGCTGGTATTCGAAAAACTATCCAACGCGTACGCGAAGCAGTCTATTTTCCTGAACTGCAAAAGTTAATAAGGGCGTATGTCCAGTCCTGCCCAACATCTCAAGCAGTTAATTATATTAATTTCCGCCCAGCCGGGTTTCTAAATAGCATTAAGTCCGAATTTCCAAATGAAATAATTGGCATCGATTTATTGGGCCCTTTCCCAAAAAGTCAGTTAAATAAAAGTCGGTATCTCCTTGTTATGGTTGATCATTTTAGTAAGTGGACCGAAATTGTTCCCTTAAAACGAGCCTCCGCGAAATTAGTTACTGATTCTATTTTAAATAAATATATTTTAAAATACGGAGCGCCCCAAAAAGTTATATCGGATAATGGTCCTCAATTTGTAAGTAATATATTTGAAGACATGTGCCAAAAACTGGGCATACGTCATTTAAAAATGGTCCCGTATCGGCCGCAATCAAATATAGCGGAACGGGTCAATAGAAACATAGTGAAAATTGTCCGTAGTTATGTTAAAAATTTTCATAAAAGCTGGGATAACTATGTCAATGAATTAGCTTTCGCCCTTAGGACCGCAAAACATGATACAACGGGCAAAACTCCTGCTGAATTATTTTTAGGCAGAAAGATTATAACGCCGTTAGATAAATTATTTTATGTTCAAAGAGCCCCAGAATTTAAAATGGGTGATATAGAAAAATTAATCAAAGAAGCAAAAAAGAACACTGAAGTAGCACAGAGAAAACAAAAACTTTATTACGATATGAAACGACGGGGAGTAACTTATAAAGTAGGAGAAGAAGTATTAAAAATTAAGCATTCACTTTCTTCAGCACCAGAAGATAAAACCGCCAAATTTTTTCCACGATTTGAAGGACCACATGTCATAGAAAAAATAACTCAGGCTGTAGTGGTGTTAAAAGCCAGGAATGGTGAAACATGCTCCGCAAACATTGACCAGATAAAACCATTCTATGACCGTAATAAAATGCAAATATTTAAAGATCTTTTGCAGGATCCGGCACGGCAGGCACAAGCTCCAGAGGTGGAACAACGACAATCACAAGGGCAAGCCATTAGGAGGCAGGAGCAATTGAAAAGAAAGTTTCCCCGTTGGAAAATTGAAGGTAACAAGAAAAAGAAGCCGTTCCACCGACCAGAAAAGAGAGCGCACGACCACCCCCAGAATGAAGAAGGGAGAAGTACGACGAATGCAAAGAGAGCCAGGAGAAATATGGGCATCTATAACCCGGCTCCCAAACGGAAGATCTACCCATCGGACAGGAGTCTACGCAGCAAATGTCGACAAATGGCTGAAGGAACACCAGCTGCGGAGGCAAAGAAACAAGGAAAATTTGAACGGCCAGCAACGAGATCCAAGCAGGAACGAGAGAGAAGTGTCCCGGTTCCGCCAAGACCAGCTGCCATCAAACGGCCAAGACCACAGGCAGAGGCTAAAAAGAAGGTCTTCAAGGGTGACCGAACTGGAAGGAAAAGAAAGCTCATAGAGGAAGGAACTGAAGGGCGAACCCGCACAAGAAGGAGGATAAACCAAACGCTAGTCTTTGCTACCTTCCAGGACTGGGCAGAAAAAAGAATGTCCGAATATGACAAAGATAAGTAAAACTTTATGTTACTTTGCAACCTTAAGTTAATCTTTCATTCTTACTGCAAGTGGCAGAATTCAAGACGTTTTACCTCATGTGAGGTCTACCTGTATCGCCAAAAAGGCGAGAAATGAGTTGTTACCTATTTTGGTATTATGTTTTTCAATTACTCGCGAGTAGAACTAAAATTAATATATAATAGGAATGTGTAAATACTTGAATATTGTAAAAGTTATTGTATAAAATTTTATTTAAAAGATTCTGGCAAGAAAGAAGTTTTAGTCTGAAAGACTTTTGAAATGTAGTATTTCAATGTAGAAGAATTGGCACTTGCTTGGAAAAGAATAGAAGTTAACAATGTACTACTAATGTATGTTTTAAAATGCGTAAAATTGACGGCATGTTAAGATGTCCTTATACAATGTGAACTGTTATGTTAAACGTTAAGAAATACTGTGATATGTTAAAAGTGAAAGTAATGCCAAAAATTTTTAACTTATTCGTGTGACTGTAAAAAGAGCCAAATTATTGTGAATATGTGTTAAAGGTTGAATGAATGTAGTTAGGCTCTCTGACGCTACACTTCAGAGTTAGCCACTTTCAGAATAGTACCTCAGGGTTTAGAGATGAATATAAGGTGTGTTATGAGGTCTTGTTATGTTGAATTTTAACACGTTAGTGTTTTGATTGCAGGCGGTAGTGTTGAACACTTGTACATGAACACATTCGTGTTTGGTGTTTTCTTTTACAACACATGTCAGAGAGCACGGGGAGATAATTAAATAAAGTCATGAATGAAATAAGAATGTTAAGAGAAATATAAATATTCATGTTACTTGCCATTTAATTGTGTAACATTTCATTAAACTAATTTTCCTTCCAGATCTCTGGAAGGAACCAGATTTCAACTAAGAGCTCCTGTTTAGATGCAGTACAGATGAAAAGTAATTGTCCATGAAGTTGATAATGTAAAAAAAAAAACGATTTTTTTAAAAATTTCTAGTTTCTAGTGAGAAATGTTTGTAAAAGATTGGCCTCGCGTTAGATTCTAGAGCTAAAAGTTTTCAACAAGGTCGTTTTAGACCTCAGTTTAAAACTAATTAACTCTGGCGGGAAGTATGTAAGGATTTTAAGTTTTACTAACGTTTATTTTATTTTAAATCTTTACTATCACTTCTTATTTTCTACTTCCGGCCAGAATTAAAAGCTTTAACTTATTTATGCAAATTTGTCTTGCGAACGCCAAGTACTTAAGTTGTGGCTTTTTGCCAAGCAAGAGAGAGGAAGGAGTGATTAGGAGCAGGCCGCTTGCCATAGCAGTTTTACTCGGTTGCTGGTTGCCTTCAAGGCCAGAGGTTTAATCCTCTTGATAATTTTAAACGTATCGTACTGTTAACAGTTCTCTGTACTACATACGACCTTTCTGTTAATATACGGCCAATCTTCAAGTAGACACTTGTTTATTAATCCAAAGTTAGTTTAGTTAGAATTTAGTTAATATTTTTATATTCTTACGTTCAGAACACAAGTGGTTGGTTTCTGTATTCCGAAGTCCAGAAATCATTGTAAAGAGAGAAAAATAAAGGGTTTCGTATACCCTTCCTGTGTATCTTGTCTACTTTCTACATTTATTGAACATAGCTTTAGTAAGCTCCCTGTTCCGAGTCAGGTCATTTAATGTTCCCAAAGCAAGTAAGGAGGAACATAGAACCTAATACAACGTTCATTGCAGAAAACAGTTTTTACAATGTTTTTTATCAAGCTGCTTGTGGAAACAGCAATCAGTTCGCAGAATGTGTCAGTGCACTGACTGCCATTCAGTGGACAACAAAGGCTGTTAAATCCATATCACAAAGTTCTATTCAGCACTGTTTTAAGAAAGCACGCTTTGAAATTCCACTTTTGAATGCCCTTTGTGAAAAGACAATTGATGAAAATGGATTTTTTGAACTTGTCAAACTCAGTGGTAGTGATGAAATGCAAGAATATTTAAAAACTGATGAAACTTATGTACTGAAGACACCAATTAAAACATAAAATCCTTTATTTCAACCTTTACTGATTGCGTGAGCTTTAATAAAAACAGCCAGGAAAGCAGTGAGGAAGACTAAGAAGAGCCAGATGAAGACTGTGACAATACTGAAGTGAAAGTGAAAAACACACTTTTCAATTGAAAAAATTCATGATAACTGTTGGTGAGAGCGAAGGATTTAAGATCATCACTTTAATAACCATGTGGGAAAAAAATTCTTGCAATGCAGACTTTCACACAAACCCATGTAACAATTTATTTTCATAAATTTCAACAAGCACAAACTCTATTGTTCATTTCACACACTTTTACAATAAATATTTTCATTTTTATTAACTATTTCATTCATTTCTATAAGCTTTTCATTTCTCATTAACTTCAAATTCAAATAAATACCTGTGACTGTGTTGCTTATTTATATATCATTTCTTTAAAGCTTGATACAACCTGAATTTCTAATAGTATGCACCCTCTGAAGAAGGGACACCTCTATTTAAGGGATAAAATGTCTCATCCGGTGGTTGTCCCTTATTGGGAGGTACTTCTGTATTTATAAAAATAATTCAATGTAAAATTATAATTAGCGTATGTAGTATCTGCATGGATAAACTTAGCAATATACCATACATTAAAGTGAACAAAATTAAATACGAATATTAACTGATTAAATATTGCTTGAATCTTCGCATAAAAATCTGCAAATGTCTAGAGTAGACTAACAACTCAAATCAAATGAAATTTGATAAATTTTATACAATCAATAAAACTGTATAGGAATAAAAAAATTCAGTTGAAATGAAATCAGAAAGGAAAATTATTCTGAAAATCCTTAAGGGTGGGGTAATGAAATTTACCTAATTTAAGTTTCTTTAATCCAAAAAATTTCTTTTATTGCTGAGAAACATTTGGTACTTATGTATTAACGCAACCAGGCCAAAATTCGCATAAATCGCCAAATTTGGCGACCCTACTTACGGCAACCCTACATGTTATACGTAGTTTTTCGTAAATACAATGAGTTTGAATACAAGTGAGTTCGAAAATGCTGGATTTCTGCATGGAACTGTAAATCACAAATATAACTTTGTGGATCCCAACACAGGCGTTCACACACAACATGTAGAGCGCATGTGGGGCTCAGCCAAATTGCGCAACAAAAAACAGAGAGGAACAGCCCGTCATCATCTTGACTCATACCTTATCAAATTTATATGGCGCCAAGCTCAAGCTGTTAATGGCGAAGACGGTTTTCAATCAGCGCTAAAAGCAATAGCCAAAAGATTCCGCCGAAAAAATAATTCTGCAACTTATTCAAATTCGAAACCGGAAGGGTTTAATTGCTATTTTATATTTTAAAACAAAATAATATAAAAAACTGTATTAAAAATTATCTGTAATTAATAAATGTACATTTTCTTTCTATTCATACTTTTTTACTCAAACTTACAAATCGCGCCAACCTGGTTGCGATAATACGTAAGTACCAAACATTTTCCCTTGATAAATGCTAAAAACTAAAAACTGGAGTTTTGGTATCTACCACAAGACCGAGAGATGTGATGAAAAACCGAGACACTTGGTGGCTATGCTACAATCAATAAAATTATTCAAAATATTTATTATACTATCAAAATATAAGCAACTGAATGGTACTGTTTTTAATCTGGAAAAGGTACGTACTGCAGTGCTATATTAAAACCAAAGATACAACCACAAATTACCTTCATAAATAAAAGACAATGCAAATTTTCTTTGATTTAACTTACTTACCTAACATTATAATGAGGTTTTAATTTTTCAATATTTGTTTTAGGAGATAAGAATTATAGAAGTCGTGGTAACAGTTTTCAGAAAGTTCATGTGCAGGACTCAATGTGTGACATCAGTTGAACATGACGCATGTTTAACTCAGAGCTATAAAATTTCTCATAATGCATTTCAGCTAATTAATTTATTTTTGTAAATCAGTTTATCATCTTTTTGCAGTCAGCCCAAGTACTCAAGCAGATATTTAGAATGGAAATTTGAAAATATAGTTTATACTGGTAAAAACTTTGCTAATTATATGTTCTGATTAATCTAATTATATGTAACCTTTTAATGCACTTAACTGGGTTAACTCAAGTACACTGAATTAAATATTTTTGCACACCTAAGTAAATGTGCTCGAATTTTTTTTACACATAAATACAACAGAATACAGCTTCTACAGTCTTGAGTTAAAAAGAATACAAAAATTTGCAGAAAAAAATACCTTTCTGAAGATTTTTTCATGCATTAAGGGGTTAAAGACCTCTCAGATGTGGGAAATTAGCTGCGTTTGATCTTGCAAAAAATATTCTCGGATGGAACTCAACCTCTCTTAAAATCCATAATCATGATAACATTGACTCTTTATTATTATTTCTCATACTTCATTCACTTACCAATTGGTACTGTTCTCTTATCGGGGCCGAATTAAGAAATGTATGAATGTATGTACATGTGTATGTATGTGCATTTATGTGTATACATATGCACACACACATATTTTTCATATTTTAAATCTATATATATTGAAGAATTGAAAAATGCACTTTTCTTTCTGGAAAATATTTTTTATATAGATTTTTATCATGAGAAACTAATTTGCGGAAAAAACCAGTTTCAGATGTTATTACCAAAAAAAATCTTTCTTTTAAAAAAATGTCAGTCTAATTACAATTAATTTCTATTTATTGCATAATATAAAAAAGTAAAATGTATAAAATTTAAGAAAATATAAAGCGCTGAGGGTAAAATACCTTAGAAATGCAGTTTAGTATGATAGAGTTCAAGGCAAAATCCAACTTCACAGTTTTTGCACCAGATGCAATAAATCTAATTAATAATTCAATAATTTAATTAAATAATCAAGATAATTGCTGAACGTTTTCTAGCAGCCCTTTTTGTAAGAAAAAAGTGGCAAAAAGTGAAGTTTGAGGGCTAAAACCACGTGCCTTCAAATGCCGCAATTTAGTGGACAACTAACGATATCTGTTGTTCAAAACGTAAACTAAGCACCTAATAGTGTATATAATTTATTTCAATGGCTAAACGGGATGCGCTCCTCGCAGGATAAGCAAATTTTGCTACATTTGAGTCGCCCATGGAAATCGTGGGATGATCAGCCATAGGGTTAATCATGGAGAAAAAACTGATTTTTTAAGAAAAGAACTTTTTCTTATTTCATACTAACTCTTCAACTGCAAAGAAATCAAAAAAAGATGTGATCTTGGCTAATCTTTGGAATATGGTAACAGGTAGTTTGGTGACATTTTGGTAGGCGATAAAGGTTACTACCTAGGACTTTGGGAATAATGTGAGAAGTACTCAGTTCCGATTACACATTATTTTGTGTGAGGGAAATGAGAGATCATGAGATATGTCATGTGACATTAATGGACGAATTACAGTTCTTTAATCGGAAAAGAGGGGAAATCTGGAAAAAATCTGGAAATTTTGTATTTAGCTTTATTCTGTGTTGTGTGAAACAGTGTTGGTTAATTTTTGGATCCCATGGCCCTATCTAAAGTGAATTCGAAATGGGTATTTAGTGGGATTGAAAGGGGTAGTAATAAGTGTTTTTTTAAGGTTGTGCGAGATAGAAGTAAAGATTGCTTATTAAGTTTTATTAAGTTATTTATTCTACCTGGTACAATAATAATATCTGATTGCTGGAAGTCATATGTCTGTTTGGAGGATGAAGGTTTTCAACATCTTGCTGTGAACTATAAGTATGATTTTAAAGATCCTGAAACAGGCGCACATATGATTACTTTTTATTTAGCGGAGGAAATAAGAAAAGTTTATCTGCCACGTAATCAAGATTCTGAAGAAGATTAGGTAAGTTAGTATTTTTAATTATTTGAGGATATTATTTTTATGCATTGTTCTAAATGTAAGGAGTAAATAAATTAATATGGTATTATTGGAAAATTGTTATTAGCAATGATTTAGTTTAAAGTAATTAGGATTGTAAGCTAATTTTTATTAATTTAATGTATGTGCTTATTTATATTTTAAGTAGTGTTTTTTAATTTAATTATATTTTAATTAAATGATAGTTATTTTGTGAATTATATGTTTGTAGCAATTTGGTACAGTCAAAAGTCGTTAATTCGGACACCCATAATACGGAATGATCTATAATCCGGACCTCAAAGCTAAAAACTTTCTGCACATGCACCGCGTTGGCACATGCGCACAGTCGTTTTACGCGTGCGCGTAAGACTTTGACTACTGCGCATATGCGTGTGCGCAAGTGCAGAATACGTTTTTGCCTGCGCGTTTAATGTATAACGGACGGTGTAAGCTAAAATTATCTAATTATCTATTTCAGTTAATGTTAATGATTGCGTTGTTCCTTAATCTTCGAATTGGATCCCGCTTATTATTTTTTGCAGACTGTAAGATCAATTTTATAAAAGTAAACTTGAACTTTCGATTATGTCAAATAGAATTTCCGATGCTGGAACTTCCAAAGGATCTACAAAACGAAAGTATGTTTCGATGTCCAACAAACAAAAAGTGGAATTGCTGCAAAAAATGGATAAAGACATGAAGAATGTGACAGAGAGGTTAGTGAAAACGAAAAAATTTCGATTGACAAGTTAGTCGGTATTCTCGGCACAGCAATTAACGGGACTTGAACAGCGGAACTTTGTAACTGAACAAGAAATTATGTCTGTTTATAGAATTAAAGAGAAAGTATTATCACATAAAACGAAGCAACTTAAACAACTTGCATTGAAAGAAATTTTTAATAAAGTAAACAAATAAATATTAAGCTTTTTTTTTGATAATACGGTTTCATATTTTTAAGTTTAAAATTTCCGCATACCATCTTACGAGATTTAAACTGATGATCTATAATCCGGAAAAATCAATAATCTGGAATCGCCGAAGTCCCGACGAGTCCGGATTAACGACTTTTGACTGTAATCATTTCAGTGGAAGTAACCGTGCATGGAAATAATTTAAATATTTGACACTAAGTATTTGCAACCATTTTTAATGTTTGCGTTATAAATTAGTTGGTGACGTTTATAATACAAAATTTAGAGGTAAAAGTTTTGGATATTTTATTTATTTTATACGTGCAACTGTTCATCCTTGGAAAGGGTATATACTTTTTCGCGACCAGGTAATTTCATATATGTCCTTTTTACCGAATTTAAAGATTCACAAAATTTTCATGCATTTTCGTGAAATTTTTCTAATTTATGAGAAAAAAGCAGTGTACATGGATATAGTGAAGAGTGTGCGTAATGCCATTTTTGTGCAATTCTGGGATGTTTTTTTAAGTAAAAATAAGTTGACATGTACATGGTTACTGTGTATGTGCGATTCTGAAACGCGGCAAGGAGTTTGCGATTCTGCACTTTTTCCCAATTTTGCAGTTAATATATGTCATGATTAAGCAGTTTTGTTCCATAAAATTTCTAGCATATGTGTAATTCGGCTAGCAGATTGTTGGAAAAAGTGTTGAAAAAAAATAAAAAGAAAAGAAACATGTCTTTACTTCGTGAAGACAAAATGGCGGTGAAAAAAAAAAATAGAGGCTTGCTGTAGCAAAGTTTGTCGCCAAATTTTCGCCAAAAATTCGCCAAGTTACCATAATCCAAAGATTAAGCGTGATCTCTTATGTTAAAGCTCAAAGTGTTAAGAAGAACAGAACTGAACAGTTGCATACAATCAACATCCTGACAGCTCCATCACAAAAAAGTAATTCAGAACACTGAAATAAGAAGCTGTTAGTAAATGAGATGATTGATATTGCTACGATAAAAATCACAGCACCATTATGTAGAAAATATTGATATAAACTTCTTGTAAAACACATATGTCAGAAATTTTCTGGTTAATTAAAAGCATGCACAAGTATCTCCAATGTAGTTAAAACCCTTAAAGTAGTCAAGTTTGCTTTTATATCTTGGAATTGGTTTGATACATAACTTCAGAAAGCAACATACAACATTCATTTGATACATAACTTCATACGACATAACTTCAAAAAAGAAAATATGCTTTCTAAAGTCAAGCATATTTTCTTTTTTGAAGTTATGGACCACCACTTCGATTGTCGAAGTCAAAGGACCACCACTTCGATATTTTAACACCAATAAAAAATTACACTCATTAAATAAAAATAAATATGTATAATAGTTACCACTTATTAATTATAAATTCAAAATGAATATCTGCCAGTCTCTATAAACAAGCCCAAAAAATCATATTTTAAGTGTTTACTTAAACATTTAAGACAAGAGAAATTATTTATAAATTTGCAAAATAACATTTCAATCTTATTTGATTTATTTGAAATTCATCAGCTTTAATTTATGAATATAGATGAATAACTCAGAAATAAACACATTTTTCAAAAATCGTAATGCATTACTGAATTACTATACATTTCCATCATCATAATTTCTTTAAATCTAATATATGCTTAAAAGAAATTATAGTGTAGGAAATCAACTTAATAGTGCATTATAAATAAAAGTAGTTTGGAGCACAAATATACAATATACAAAATATATAACTAAAATTTTTAAAGCAAATGTTGAAAATGATGGCCTTATTCTTCAATGCACATTAACACATTTTTCTTATTTCTTGCAACATTATAGAAGACAGTCATACTCCTAATTTCTACAGTGATGTTGTGCCTCAGGTATTCTAAGGTGCGTAGTTTCTTGCCAGTATACTTTCTGCTTAAAACACCCCCCAAAAGTAGTCCAGACTTGAAGATCTGGCGGCCCACAGTCCCTTTGAAATAATCCTGTTTCCAAAGAAATCTCTTAACACAGCCATAGTCTTACTGGAAGTATGCGGAGTTGCAGCATTCTGCTGAAACCAGCACAAACATTCATCTGGTTTCAAGATTGCAACAAACTGCATTTTAATGTTTTAGTAAGTTTCACTATCTACTGTGTTTAAAAAAAAAAAAAAAAAAAAAAACATGGCCTATTACTTGCTGCCTGGATCTGCACACCAGACACCAACATTCTACATGTGAAAGAGTTCTCCCCAAAAAGATAAGGATTTTCGGAGTTGTATGTTTGGTACATATGATTAGGTTAGTCAATCTGTTTTAAATCATGAAAAACTTGAATTCAATATGGATATAATTTCAACATTTTCCTCACTGCTGATCCTATATACATCTGCACCTCCTGTCTTAGGCACTGTAGCGAATAGTTTATCCAACAGATGGCAGTATCTACCAAGCTCCATTGGTAATTGTCAATGCGCATGCGCAAGTGGAGTGAAAAAAGAAGTATGTTTTTAGGAGAATGAGCTTTCGTTAATAATGTTGCTGCGCGTTTTCGCTGTGTAAATAAAAGTATATATTTATATCATAGATGTTCTTTACTCTCTAATGCGAAGCACTAGGTTAGTGCACGAATCTCTTCTGATTCAGAAACCATTTTCAAACCGTGGATCACCACAATAAAAAGTGGCGTCCGTCTAACAGGACGCATTAGTTAGGTAAAGGACACTTTTGATGGTTTAACAGCAGAAATGGAAGCCTTGAAAGTAAGAAGAATACCACTGCGTGCAGCCTTCACGAAAGCATATAATAGCCTACATGGACATTTGAATGAGTCAGAATTGAACAGTGATGTTCTATTATCGTCCCTGGAAATTCTGGAAGATAAAGGAATTCGACTACAACAGTTGGATGAAGAAATATTGGATCTCCTATCAAAATCAAAAGAAGTCTCGCAAGAAGAATATACTAAAGAATTTGAGTCATGTGAGACTTACAAGGAGAAATTAATAGCAGCCAGGATGAAAGTGAAGCAAATCACTGTGAAACTAGAGAAAAATTTGCTGACTCATGCATCGGTAAATGAAACCAGAACTGTTGATTCAAGAACAACGGCAACGAATTTGAAGCTTCCGAAAATAAATTTGATTGAATTTACAAGTGATCCACGACAATGGTTGAATTTCTGGAATACCTTTAGTAAGATACACGAAGATCCAGTGCTAGATGATCATTTGAAATTCGTATATCTGATCCAGGCTACTGCTGCCAAATCGAAAGCACGGGAAATAGTGCAGAGTTTCCCGACAACTAAAGAAAATTATCCGAAAGTCATCGAACATTTAAAGAATCATTTTGGACGTGAAGATATTCTTATACAAGTGTACGTTCGGGATTTATTGAATCTTGTGTTGATAAATAATAATGCAACCAAAAACGACTTTGCGCTATCATCGTTGTACGACAGTTTAGAAACAAAACTGCGTGTTCTGGAATCTCTCGGTGTGACTGAAGATAAATACACTAGTGTTATTTTTCCGTTAGTTGAATCTTGCCTGCCCCCTGACATCTTACGCGTGTGGGAGAGGGAACGGGAGAGCTCGTCACAACAAGGTAAGAGTGATCTTGAATCTATTCTTCTGTTTTTGAAAAATGAAGTGATATCTGAAGAGAGAATTAAATTAGCGTGTTTTTCCTTTGATAAAAGTAGAAAATCTAAAAGTTACATTAATGATGAGTCTAATATTCCTACTTGTAATGATTTGTATACAGGAGACAAATTTAAAGAAAATGCTCCTATTAAGAAAGTTGAGGAATCGTGTTTATTTTGTGATAAGCCACATTTAACAGAAAAATGTTTTAAAGCTAGTACGCTTACATATCAGGATAAAAAAGATTTAATATTTAAGAAGGGTTTATGTCTATTATGCTTGAAGAAAAACCATATTTCTCGTAACTGTAAGTCCAAGGTTAAGTGTTTAATTTGCCAGAAAAGGCATTTGGCAGTAATGTGTCAACAAGTTCCGTCTCAATTGAAAGAGACTAAACAAGTAGAGCCTCTGGCGAAAAATGAGGTCAATGTTTTGGCTAGCAGATCCGCGAGCTCCGATGTGTTACTACAAACATTAATCGTAAGGGTAAAAAATGGCAACAGGGAAAGGATAGTCAGAGGGATTATAGATACGGGTTGCGAGAGAAGTTATTTAACGAAAGATATTACAGATTCTTTGAAATGTAACAGTGTTGGTGAAGTGAAATTAGTTCATAAATTATTCGGAGGTGTAGAAACAAAAGAAAAATTGCATTCTAAATATATAGTTAATTTGAGTAGCCTTGATAATAAATATGTATGTAGTGTGCATTGTTTAAGTGAATCTGTTATCTGTTCTGATGTTAAGAAAATACCTAAAGGTCCTTGGTTGAAAGAACTTCGTAAATTAAATATTCAAGTGTCAGATGTAGAGGGTAATGCTCTCGAAAACGAAAGTGACATTAAATTGTTGATAGGTTCTGATATTGCTGGAAAATTATTCACCGGAAATATTAAATGTTTACAAAGTGGTCCGGTCACGATGGAAACAAGTTTGGGATGGATTTTAATGGGTAAAATTCCAGCGAAGGAATCTTCGGGTATAAATGATTCTCTTGCATGTGTTTCTTTATTGCTAAACGAAAGATCAGCAGAAAACTTGTGGAAGTTAGACGTTATTGGTATAAATGACCCAGTTGAGTCTAAAAAGAAAGCTGAAATTCATGAGGAGACCATGCAATATTTTGAGGAAAATTTGAATTTGGATTCAGACGGGAGATATGAAACTGCATTACCTTGGGTACTGGACCCCTCTCGCTTGTCTAATAATAAAACGTTGGCAGAAAAACGCCTGACTAATACGCGAAGGAAATTATTAGATTCGAATCAAATTAAAGTTTATCAGGAAGTATTTGATACATGGTTGAAGGAACGAATTATTGAAGAGGTAGGCGAAGTAGATAGAGAGCACTATTTGCCTCATAGGCCGGTTTTTAAAGAATCTAGTGAAACTACGCGAGTAAGGCCAGTTTTTGATGCTTCGGCACACGCCAAAGGAGAACTTTCCTTAAATGATTGTCTTGAGAAAGGTCCCAACCTAATAGAAATAATTCCAACATTGTTGAATCGTTTTCGGAAATATCCTCTTGCAGTAATTTCAGACATTGAGAAAGCCTTCTTGCAGATTGGTATAAGAGAGAAGGATAGAGATTATTTGCGTTTCTTTTGGAAAGGTGCAGAAGAAGAGAATACTAAAATTTACAGACATAGTCGCGTGGTTTTTGGGCTTAACTGTAGTCCATTTTTGTTAGCCGCTACGTTGAACTATCATTTAAATTGTGCTCCAGATCAGTTTGCAGTTACAGCCAACATTTTGAAGGAGTCCTTCTATGTTGATAATTGCCTGACTAGTTTTAAGAATGTTGAAGAATTGAATAGATTTGTACTAGAATCGAGAATGTTATTGTCACTGGGAAAGTTTAATCTTAGAGGATGGCAGTCGAATTGTGAAACCGAAATAATTCCCAACTCTAAATTAGATACATTCGTTTGCGTTTTAGGGTTAAACTAGGATTTGAAGGATGATACTCTTTCCTGTAAAATTGAGTCACTAAAGAAAGAGGAGATTGTCGCGAGTAAACGAACACTCCTTTCTTGCGCGCATAAGTTATTTGACCCAGTAGACTTACTTCCTTTCTCCCGTTACCCTGTTCCCAAAGGTGATATTGCAAGAGTGTTGGAAATTACGATTAAATTGGGATCAAAAATTGCCAGAACATTTAGAAAAGAAGTCCATACAATGGGTAAAGGAAATGAAACTGCTGTCTGATGTCAAAATTCCTAGATGGCTTAATATTGACAGATCGGTTAACGGAGATGTAAGTCTTCATGTTTTCAGCGATGCCAGCAAGCATGCCTATGCTACCTGTATTTTCTTAAGAGTGAAGACCGAAAATAAGGTTTATTTAAATTTTGTGCAAGCACGCACTAGAGTTAAGCCCTTAAAGAGTATATCTATTCCTTGTTTGGAATTATTATCCTGCTTAATCGGAGCACGCTTGGGACGTATGGTCTTTTCAGATTTGAACATGCCAAATTTAAGAACATTCTTCTGGACTGACTCAACAACCGCTTTGTGCTGGATCCAGCGAGACATACGGTGGGGAACTTTCGTTTGGAATCGTGTCCAAGAAATCAGAACACTTACAAAAATAGAAGATTGGCATTACATCCCTTCAGAGCTGAATGCCGCCGATCTCCCTTCTAGAGGCTGTTCAGTTAAACAGTTTTGCTGTCGAAATGGTGGGAGGGCCCATCATGGCTGTTAGAACCAGAATCGTCATGGTCAAGAGGCACCGATTTGCCGGACGAAGAGATCATAAATTCAGAAAGGCGTAAATCAGTATTGACAACTCTTAACAAAGATTCTAAACCTGACAATTGGTATTACAGGTACTTTTCATCCATAAAGAAAATTGTACGCATGTTAGGTTGGATTCTTAGGTTTTACTTTAAATTACGAAGAATTACAAACGAAACCTCCAAAATTTTGTCAGTTTCGGAAATTGAAAGAGCTGAGATAACTCTTATGTTATTGGTTCAAAGAGAATCATTTAAGAGTGTGAACGATGATAAAATTAAAGACCTCAGACCTATAGTTGATCGTGATGGTTTGATCAGAGCTAAAACCAATATTTCTTATCGGGACGATACTGATGACTTTAAGTTTCCTGTCATTTTGCCATCTGATCATGCAGTAGTAAACTTACTAATAATGAATGCACATAATGAGCTGCTGCATGCTGGTACTTCTATGATGTCTCATTTGCGGGAAAAGTATTGGATCCTCAAAACTCGTAAGGCAGTACGAAACTGCATTAGAAAATGTGTTGAATGTCAAAGATTTAAATCCAAAAGTTGTGATGTAACTCCAGGAATTTTGTCGAAAGATAGAGTACGTGATGCAAATGTTTTTGAGATAGTGGGTGTCGATCTGGCAGGACCCCTCTACCTTAAGGATGGTCGAAAAGCTTATATTGTTCTTTACACATGTGCGGTCTATAGGGCCATTCATCTGGAGTCAGTAACATCCTTGACAACTGAAGCTTTTTTCCAGTCATTGAGACGTTTCATTTCTCGTCGCGGAAGACCATCTATAATATACTCAGACAATGGCAGTAATTTTAAAGGAGTGGAGAGCCTTCTGCATACAATTGATTGGGAGAGTCTGCGATTAAAGGCCGCTGAGCAAAGAATTCAGTGGAAATTTATTCCTCCTTCCGCACCTTGGTGGGGCGGTTGGTGGGAACATTTAGTTCAAATGGTCAAACAGATTCTGAGAAAAGTTCTAGGTCGCGCTGCCCTGGATTACGAGGAGTTGCTTACAGTACTATGCGACTGTGAGAGAGTAATCAATACTAGGCCACTTACCTACGTGTCGGAAGACGAAGATTCATCCCCATTAACTCCAGAAATGTTCCTGCGGGAGATTTCCAAATCAGGAGTACCTGATATCGATACAGTGGATAAGGAAAAACTGAGTAAACAAGCTAAGTATCTACAAAAGGTGAGAGAACAACTTAGAGCAAGATTCCGTGTGGAATATCTAGGACAGTTACGTCAGCAGTCCATTAAAAACTCTATAGCTAAACCTCTCCAGGTGGGTGAAATTGTTCTACTTGAAGATAACAACAAAAAACGTGCTTTTTGGAACCTGGCGCGTGTCATAAAGCTGCTACCTGGTCGTGATGGACAAATAAGACTTGCTGTCATAAAAACAGAGACTTCTGAGTTTCTGAGACCAGTGCAAAGACTGTACAGACTTGAGCTGGATAACCCAGTCCAAAAGGATATGACTGAAAATATTCCTATGACTACCAGCAGTGGTAGAACTGTGAAACCAGTGATACGTCTGTGAAATGTTTTGTACTTGTTTGAATACTTTGTAATAATTTGATTTATTTTTATTTTTCTAGGTTTAGTATTATCTGTTAATATGTCTAGAAAATTATGGAATGCTGCATCTCCAGGTAAATTTGTATTTCAATTTAATTAGAATATCTTGGTAGGCATAATTTTATACTTCAATGTTGTATACTGTACTATTATTATGCATATATTATACTTAACAAATATGTGAATTTACCTCCCAGTAAATTCAGGTGGGAGGAATATGTAGCGAATAGTTTATCCAACAGATGGCAGTATCTGCCAAGCTCCTTTGGTAATTGTCAATGCGCATGCGCAAGTGGAGTGAAAAAAGAAGTATGTTTTTAGGAGAATGAGCTTTCGTTAATAATGTTGCTGCGCGTTTTCGCTGTGTAAATAAAAGTATATTTTTATATCATAGATGTTCTTTACTCTCTAATGCGAAACACTAGGTTAGTGCATGAATCTCTTCTGATTCAGAAACCATTTTCAAACCGTGGATCACCACAGGCACCACAAAGGTTTGTGGGGAGATCTTTCACTATTTCACTAACCTTAGTTACAAGCCGCTTGTATGAGTCCAGTCCTCTTGCACTGTATGTGTTTCATGTTACATACAGATGCTGTCTCACAGAATTTATTGACCATTTTCTAAATTGAACTTAAAGTCGAAACACTCTTAACAAACATTTCCATGAATTTAGTGCAGCTTTTTTGAATGAATTTGTTCTGAAATATTGTTCAATAATGAAAGTATGTTCCTGAACACTAAATGGCATCATAGAAGACAATTTCTCACTCAATGAAGAACAAACATAACCTAGCAGTACATCAGAACACCTGCAACTAACAATGTGTCCATCCCCTCCCTCCCCACTACCCCCATTCTGCTGCAATTAACTTTTCCTGTAACAATGGTCATAATGGAACAAAACCAAACCCTAAATATACCTTACATGCCGCTTTTAAACTGACCATGCTCCATACCACTCTTGAATTGAATGCAATGTATAACAAGTTTGATGACAGAGCAAAATAAAAATGCCTTTTACTTACTAGTTATATTCATATGGAATAACAGATTCTTCTGAATTCAGCCTGTTGACATACAGAATGATACGAGACTAAAATTTTTAAAAAAAAAGTTTTTAATTAATAACCAAAATTCACAATCATTATGAAACAGTATGTTGATAAAGATGATAAAAATACAAAATAAATGGAGAATGTTTTTAAAAGCTTTCATACAAATGAATTTCAAACATATTCAGTAATTTATATAGCAGTATCAGTTTAGATTACAGTATAAGTGTCATATCAAGTTAGGATTAGACATTATTTACAGCATTTTAAATTATTGTCATTTATTTATAAAGCAGATTCTTCTAAATAACCGAAAATTTGTTTCAATTTAAAAACTACTCAAAAATTTTAAAATAAGTGACAGACAGAGAATTTCAAGTAAGTAACAGACTAAGAATTAATTTCTGACATTTTCTGAATTGATCTACATATGTGAATCCACGATACAATTCTGTTTGGCTATCAGAGTCGTAGCTAGGGTTTTCAGCGCCCAGGGACAACAGAAGATTTCACGCCCCCTACTGCTTGCCAAGGATGGAAAACATTTAATTCTAAAATGTTGTAACATCAGTTTGGCGCCCCTTGGATTCTGCGCCCGGGGACAGATGCCCCCCTCTAGCTACGCCCCTGTTGACTATATTTTATTATGGGTGAAATACAGATGGGAGGCAATGCAACAAGGAATGCTGGCTAGGAATTTTGAACTGTCTGATTTGTTCCTTAGGTTTTGTCAAATATGGTGAAATGTGCAAAGGTGTCAAAAAGGTGATTTTTGGCGCAAAAATCGGCACTACACAAACCCAAAATAACAAGCCAAAGAATCGCACAAACTCAGTGTCTGTGTACCGCCAAAAATCACAAATTTTTGCCAAGGGGCACCCGTAAATATATTTTTACCAATTACTTGTTTAGGATATGAAGAGTTCTTAACCCTTCTGTACGACTGTAAAAGTTTAATAAACAACAGACCTTTGACTTACCTGTCCGAGGAAGGTGACGATTTGACACCCTTAAAACCCTCTATGTTCTTATAACACTTAATGGGTAGCAATGTATATGATCTAGATGAAATTTATTCAGTGAATATAATAGAAAGACAGAAATATTTACGAGTTGATAAGAAAATTGCTTTAAGAAGGAATGAATGTCTAGGCTTTCTTCAAAACAATGTAAAAGGTACGAAAGAAATAATTAAAGTGAATGAATGACATTGTTCTCATCAGAAATAATCGAAGTACTTGAACTGCTCTCAGTTTAAGATAATATAAAGCATCTTGTGAAGCTGAAAATATCCTCTAGAATTGTACTTAGGCCAGTTAAGTGCTTCTTTCCCCTTGAAATAGACACTAACTTGGACATACTTAATTTCACAACGATTAATGTAGAAGATAACTAAATTTCCCAAATAGATCAAAGCAATCAAAAGGCTCAGTCTACAACCTTTAAAGAACAAGTATTAAAGACTTTTAGGAAAACTTGTCTTGGTAGAGAAGTACATCCTCCCCAAAAACTAAATTTGTGAATTTTATTGATAAATTAAAATTTCGTTAACTCGTCTAGTTTAGAACTTTAAGATGTATCTAATGTTACAAAATCCTCATTGTGCACAATGGGAAGAACACTGAAAATGAATATTATGATATAGCTTTAACTTTTGTAGAATGGCAATGAAAAAAATTTTTTTTTTTTTTTTTTTTTTTTTTTTTTAATATCAAGGCAGCTGAATAAAGATGTGAGCCTGTTCTAGCTCCATTTCATATTTAATTTATAGCCAAACACCACAGCATTCTAAAACCAGTAAAGTGGAATTTTATTATTATTATTAAAATCGGCACTACACAAACCCAAAATAACAAGCCAAAGAATCGCACAAACTCAGTGTCTGTGTACCGCCAAAAATCACAAATTTTTGCCAAGGGGCACCCGTAAATATATTTTTACCAATTACTTGTTTAGGATATGAAGAGTTCTTAACCCTTCTGTACGACTGTAAAAGTTTAATAAACAACAGACCTTTGACTTACCTGTCCGAGGAAGGTGACGATTTGACACCCTTAAAACCCTCTATGTTCTTATAACACTTAATGGGTAGCAATGTATATGATCTAGATGAAATTTATTCAGTGAATATAATAGAAAGACAGAAATATTTACGAGTTGATAAGAAAATTGCTTTAAGAAGGAATGAATGTCTAGGCTTTCTTCAAAACAATGTAAAAGGTACGAAAGAAATAATTAAAGTGAATGAATGACATTGTTCTCATCAGAAATAATCGAAGTACTTGAACTGCTCTCAGTTTAAGATAATATAAAGCATCTTGTGAAGCTGAAAATATCCTCTAGAATTGTACTTAGGCCAGTTAAGTGCTTCTTTCCCCTTGAAATAGACACTAACTTGGACATACTTAATTTCACAACGATTAATGTAGAAGATAACTAAATTTCCCAAATAGATCAAAGCAATCAAAAGGCTCAGTCTACAACCTTTAAAGAACAAGTATTAAAGACTTTTAGGAAAACTTGTCTTGGTAGAGAAGTACATCCTCCCCAAAAACTAAATTTGTGAATTTTATTGATAAATTAAAATTTCGTTAACTCGTCTAGTTTAGAACTTTAAGATGTATCTAATGTTACAAAATCCTCATTGTGCACAATGGGAAGAACACTGAAAATGAATATTATGATATAGCTTTAACTTTTGTAGAATGGCAATGAAAAAAATTTTTTTTTTTTTTTTTTAATATCAAGGCAGCTGAATAAA
Source organism: Stegodyphus dumicola (assembly GCF_044657685.1). Taxonomy (NCBI): domain Eukaryota; kingdom Metazoa; phylum Arthropoda; class Arachnida; order Araneae; family Eresidae; genus Stegodyphus; species Stegodyphus dumicola. The sequence continues at coordinate 116,271,481 of NC_140780.1, forward strand.
GATGTGAGCCTGTTCTAGCTCCATTTCATATTTAATTTATAGCCAAACACCACAGCATTCTAAAACCAGTAAAGTGGAATTTTATTATTATTATTAAAATCGGCACTACACAAACCCAAAATAACAAGCCAAAGAATCGCACAAACTCAGTGTCTGTGTACCGCCAAAAATCACAAATTTTTGCCAAGGGGCACCCGTAAATATATTTTTACCAATTACTTGTTTAGGATATGAAGAGTTCTTAACCCTTCTGTACGACTGTAAAAGTTTAATAAACAACAGACCTTTGACTTACCTGTCCGAGGAAGGTGACGATTTGACACCCTTAAAACCCTCTATGTTCTTATAACACTTAATGGGTAGCAATGTATATGATCTAGATGAAATTTATTCAGTGAATATAATAGAAAGACAGAAATATTTACGAGTTGATAAGAAAATTGCTTTAAGAAGGAATGAATGTCTAGGCTTTCTTCAAAACAATGTAAAAGGTACGAAAGAAATAATTAAAGTGAATGAATGACATTGTTCTCATCAGAAATAATCGAAGTACTTGAACTGCTCTCAGTTTAAGATAATATAAAGCATCTTGTGAAGCTGAAAATATCCTCTAGAATTGTACTTAGGCCAGTTAAGTGCTTCTTTCCCCTTGAAATAGACACTAACTTGGACATACTTAATTTCACAACGATTAATGTAGAAGATAACTAAATTTCCCAAATAGATCAAAGCAATCAAAAGGCTCAGTCTACAACCTTTAAAGAACAAGTATTAAAGACTTTTAGGAAAACTTGTCTTGGTAGAGAAGTACATCCTCCCCAAAAACTAAATTTGTGAATTTTATTGATAAATTAAAATTTCGTTAACTCGTCTAGTTTAGAACTTTAAGATGTATCTAATGTTACAAAATCCTCATTGTGCACAATGGGAAGAACACTGAAAATGAATATTATGATATAGCTTTAACTTTTGTAGAATGGCAATGAAAAAAATTTTTTTTTTTTTTTTTTTTTTTTTTTTTTTAATATCAAGGCAGCTGAATAAAGATGTGAGCCTGTTCTAGCTCCATTTCATATTTAATTTATAGCCAAACACCACAGCATTCTAAAACCAGTAAAGTGGAATTTTATTATTATTATTAAAATCGGCACTACACAAACCCAAAATAACAAGCCAAAGAATCGCACAAACTCAGTGTCTGTGTACCGCCAAAAATCACAAATTTTTGCCAAGGGGCACCCGTAAATATATTTTTACCAATTACTTGTTTAGGATATGAAGAGTTCTTAACCCTTCTGTACGACTGTAAAAGTTTAATAAACAACAGACCTTTGACTTACCTGTCCGAGGAAGGTGACGATTTGACACCCTTAAAACCCTCTATGTTCTTATAACACTTAATGGGTAGCAATGTATATGATCTAGATGAAATTTATTCAGTGAATATAATAGAAAGACAGAAATATTTACGAGTTGATAAGAAAATTGCTTTAAGAAGGAATGAATGTCTAGGCTTTCTTCAAAACAATGTAAAAGGTACGAAAGAAATAATTAAAGTGAATGAATGACATTGTTCTCATCAGAAATAATCGAAGTACTTGAACTGCTCTCAGTTTAAGATAATATAAAGCATCTTGTGAAGCTGAAAATATCCTCTAGAATTGTACTTAGGCCAGTTAAGTGCTTCTTTCCCCTTGAAATAGACACTAACTTGGACATACTTAATTTCACAACGATTAATGTAGAAGATAACTAAATTTCCCAAATAGATCAAAGCAATCAAAAGGCTCAGTCTACAACCTTTAAAGAACAAGTATTAAAGACTTTTAGGAAAACTTGTCTTGGTAGAGAAGTACATCCTCCCCAAAAACTAAATTTGTGAATTTTATTGATAAATTAAAATTTCGTTAACTCGTCTAGTTTAGAACTTTAAGATGTATCTAATGTTGCAAAATCCTCATTGTGCACAATGGGAAGAACACTGAAAATGAATATTATGATATAGCTTTAACTTTTGTAGAATGGCAATGAAAAAAAAATTTTTTTTTTTTTTTTTTTTTAATATCAAGGCAGCTGAATAAAGATGTGAGCCTGTTCTAGCTCCATTTCATATTTAATTTATAGCCAAACACCACAGCATTCTAAAACCAGTAAAGTGGAATTTTATTATTATTATTAAAATCGGCACTACACAAACCCAAAATAACAAGCCAAAGAATCGCACAAACTCAGTGTCTGTGTACCGCCAAAAATCACAAATTTTTGCCAAGGGGCACCCGTAAATATATTTTTACCAATTACTTGTTTAGGATATGAAGAGTTCTTAACCCTTCTGTACGACTGTAAAAGTTTAATAAACAACAGACCTTTGACTTACCTGTCCGAGGAAGGTGACGATTTGACACCCTTAAAACCCTCTATGTTCTTATAACACTTAATGGGTAGCAATGTATATGATCTAGATGAAATTTATTCAGTGAATATAATAGAAAGACAGAAATATTTACGAGTTGATAAGAAAATTGCTTTAAGAAGGAATGAATGTCTAGGCTTTCTTCAAAACAATGTAAAAGGTACGAAAGAAATAATTAAAGTGAATGAATGACATTGTTCTCATCAGAAATAATCGAAGTACTTGAACTGCTCTCAGTTTAAGATAATATAAAGCATCTTGTGAAGCTGAAAATATCCTCTAGAATTGTACTTAGGCCAGTTAAGTGCTTCTTTCCCCTTGAAATAGACACTAACTTGGACATACTTAATTTCACAACGATTAATGTAGAAGATAACTAAATTTCCCAAATAGATCAAAGCAATCAAAAGGCTCAGTCTACAACCTTTAAAGAACAAGTATTAAAGACTTTTAGGAAAACTTGTCTTGGTAGAGAAGTACATCCTCCCCAAAAACTAAATTTGTGAATTTTATTGATTAATTAAAATTTCGTTAACTCGTCTAGTTTAGAACTTTAAGATGTATCTAATGTTACAAAATCCTCATTGTGCACAATGGGAAGAACACTGAAAATGAATATTATGATATAGCTTTAACTTTTGTAGAATGGCAATGAAATTTTTTTTTTTTTTTTTTTTTTTTTTTTTTTTTTTTAATATCAAGGCAGCTGAATAAAGATGTGAGCCTGTTCTAGCTCCATTTCATATTTAATTTATAGCCAAACACCACAGCATTCTAAAACCAGTAAAGTGGAATTTTATTATTTTAGGGCCATTTTGCCATAAAGGACAAATTTTTGCAAATCAGTAATCAAGGTGAATAATTTAGGACTAATGTTTTAACAGCACTCCGATAAAGTACACAAAGTGGGTACTCTTCTGTTATCGAGACCAGATTCAGAAACACATATATGTATACATAGGTATATGAACACACATATCCATATATACATAGACTTCTGAATCCAGTCCCGATAGCAGAAGAATACCACAAAGTGTTAGCACCTTCTTTCCATCATTTTTCATAATCCTTTTTCATAAATTCATCATCAAATGACAATATCTGTTATAATTTTAACATCTATTAAAGTCTTTCATGTTTCAAACAAAAATCTTTCGGATTCTAAGATGGTTGATTTCCATAAAAAAATAGAAAGAAGAAATTATCAACTCTTTCCGGGTTGATTATAATTGCAGTGGAGGCTAAAGATTAATAGAAAGCTTTGGTTGATCTTTACAATATGGTAACTGATAGTTTGGCGACATTTTGGAGGCGATAAAGGTTACTACCTGGGACTTTGGTAATAATGTGAGCAGTACTCAGTTCCGATTACGCATTATTTTGTGTGAATGAGAGATCATGGGATATGTCATGTGATATTAATGGACGAATTACTGTTCTTTAATCGGGAAAAAATCTGGCAATTTTGTATTTGGCTTTATTCTGTGTTGTGTGAAATAGTGTTTGTGAATTTTTGGATCCCATGGCCGTAACTAAAGTGAATTCGAAATGGGTATTTAGTGGTATTGAAAAGGATAGTAATAAATGTTTTTTAAGGTTGTGCGAGAGAGAAATAAAGATTTTTATTATGTTATTTATTTTACCTGGTATCTTGCTTTGAAAGATAAGTATGATTTTAAAGATTCTGAAACAGAAGGAAGAAAAGTGTATCCGCCACGTAATCAAGATTCTGAAGAAGATTAGGTAAGTTAGTATTTTTAATTATTTGAGGATATTATTTTTATGCATTGTTGTAAATGTAAGGTGGAAAGGAATTTGGTATTATTGGGAAAATTGTTATTAGCAATGATTTAGTTTAAAGTAATTAGGATTGTAAGGTAATTTTTATTAATTTAATGTATGTACTCATTTATATTTTAAGTAGTGTTTTTGAATTTAATTACATTTTAATGAAATGATAGTTATTTTGTGAATTTTATGTTTGTAGGAATTTGGTATATGTTTAAGTTGAAATAAACGTGCATGGAAATAATTTAAATATTTGATATTAAGTATTTGTAATGCTTGCGGTATGAATTCGTTGGTGACGTGTATAATGTAATAGATGATTTAGAGGTAAAAGTTTTTGTATATTCTATTTACTTTATTTGTGGAAATGTTGATATTTGTAAAGGGTACATACTTTTTCGCGATCATGTAATTTCATATATGTTCTTTCTACCGGGTTTAAAGATTGAGAAAATTGTCATGTATTTTCGTGAAATTTTTTTAATTTATGAGAAAAAAGCAGTGTACATGGATATAGTGAAAAGTGTGCGCAATGCCATTTTTGTGCAATTCTGAGATGTTTTTTTAAGTAAAAATAAGTCGACGTGTACATGGTTTAGTGATATTGTAATGAAATGATAGTTATTTTGTGAATTTTATGCTTGTAGGAATTTGGTATACGTTTAAGTTGAAATAAACGTGCATGGAAATAATTTAAATATTTGATATTAAGTATTTGTAATGCTTGCGGTATGAATTCGTTGGTGACGTGTATAATGTAATAGATGATTTAGAGGTAAAAGTTTTTGGATATTCTATTTATTTTATATGTGGAAATGTTGATATTTGTAAAGGGTAAATACTTTTTCGCGATCATGTAATTTCATATATGTTCTTTTTACCGGGTTTAAAGATTGAGAAAATTGTCATGTATTTTCGTGAAATTTTTTTAATTTATGAGAAAAAAGCAGTGTACATGGATATAGTGAAGAGTGTGCGCAATGCCATTTTTGTGCAATTCTGGGATGTTTTTTTAAGTAAAAATAAGTCGGCGTGTACACGGTTTTGGTGTATGTGTTATTTTGAAAAATGCGTAAGGAGGATGGTATTGTGCAGTTTTTCCTAATTTTGCAGTGAATATTTGTCATGATTAAGCAGTTTTGTTTGATAAAATTTCTAGCATAAGTGTAATTCGGCTAGTAGATTGTTGGAAGAAGTGTTCAGGAGATAAAAAGAAAAGAAACATGTCTTTACTTCGTGAAGACAAAATGGCGGCGGGGAAAAAAATAGAGGGTTGCTGTAGGAGAGTTGGTCGCCAAATTTTCGCCAAAAAATCGCCAAGTTACCATAATGTAAAGATCAACCAAAGCTTTTTCATGCTCACTGTTGTTTAATAGTGTTCAGATATCTTACTTTTTAAAGGACACAAAAACAAAAAAAAACATCATTACTAGCATAAAACCTGGAGATAATGAATGGTTTAGTCTTCAGGCAACTAGAGATTACTCAGTGATTCTGGGGGGGGGGGAAGATAAAATTTCAGCTGTATGTTTGTTATTTAAGCATAAAAATTGGAAATTCAAGATATTAGTACCTCCAAAGCAAATCTTTCAAGACAGCAAGAGGAAAATACAGAATTTATGCTAAAAAAACATACATATAGATAGATAGATAATGACAGATTTAAAAGAGAAATTTGAATATAAAATAACTCTACACCAAAGCAAGTTTCACAGGCCAGTGCATTCCATGCCATCTTTTCCTCTGATATCACAAAGTGATACACAAAAGTGACTGAATACATATTTTAATAGTCAGCTGTTTTATTTCTACATGCTGAAATGTACTAACAGGTTAATAATCCTGCAGAGAAGCTTTTAATAGGTACTATTTGCTAATTTGTAAAGATCATATAATTTGTCTATAAAAATTCTATACAACTCAGTTCAGATGGTAGTGTAAATGTCATAACTGGTTCAAGCCAAACTTTAATGCTAGGTAACCAGGCCTTGCTACATCACTAAAACTGGTTTAGGGGTTTTGGCAAAACGTTCGAAGTTTTCAACTCTATGCCAACTTGTTGCAAGAGATAACCAATCAGAGCAAATGCTCGCAACCTGCTAAGTGGGAAAGCTGTTGACACATCAACACATACACAAATTTAGCTTCTCTAGCTAGCTATGGTTTGAGACCTTGTCTGGCAGATATGAACGGAACTGCTGCATTTTATTATGCCTTATGACTAAGCCTCTATGATATTTATACCCCCATCTGAAAACCTAGCACAACAAATTTTAATTTTTAATGGATTAATGCAAAAATCACTATATGTGAATAGATTATAAATAGATGACTATACTATATTTCCTTGTGCAGAAACAATAAATTATGGTAACAATATGGTAATTATGACAACGATAATGACAGTTACAAGAGATACTAGCCTTCCTACTATCTCAACATAATACACAGCAATTTTATCTGCTCAGACTACTGACAACCCAGCTGGGTAGCAGAAAATTAACAAGAAAATTCAGCAAACCACTATGGTGTGACTGCAGATGCTTGACCGACTATTTTATGCTGGTATATACCTTTATATATAACAAAACACACATTTAAACAAATAATGCAGATTAGGTGGGAAAATATTAACACCAAGGCATTACAATCTGTGAAGTTGATTTATTATCCTTTCCATACCATTCATGGCAAACATCTGTAATTGAATACATTCAAACATCTGTAATTGAATAATAACATCCATAATAATATATATATATAAATTTGTATATGATAGGCAAAAATTTACTCTCCAATTATAGAATTAATTTTTATATTATTTTTTATAATGCTTTTTTTAACTGTAAAGGCTAAACTCTTACCTTCAGTACTAAATTAAGTAAATAATTGAATAAGCAACTCACATCACAACAATTTAATTACAGTGACACTACATTTCTTAAAACCAAAGCCAGGTCCGCTTTTTTTTTTATTTAAATCTCTGAACTGAACTTATTTTTTAAAACAAAATGTGTATAACGTTATTGGAACAGCTTTAGTATTGGTCCTTTTGGCGATTTTTTGATTTGGTGACAAACTTTGGTCACCAAGGTAGACCCGGCTTTGAAGATCGGAAAAAAATGGCGGATTGTCAACAAAACCCGATCTAGACTAAATAACAATCCTAAAAAATAAGCTCTTGATCAGAATAAACAGTCTTTCTCTAATTTTCAACATTTCTAGTACTGCTATGATAAATTCTTGAAACACTATCGTAAATGAATTTATGGCAGTGATTATGAGTAATGAAATTTACAAAAGGCTAATATTTTGAATTACAAAATTTAATATTAATGTATTAAACATTAATATTTTAAGTAGTTAGCTAATATTTGTATTATACTAGTATTAATATTTTAAATTTACAAATCAAATTAAATTATAATTGGCAAGTTTTGTACCAGTGTTATAAATACTTTTTATGATTAAATTTTGTAAATGGTAAAAATATTAAGAAATGTGTATTTTTAATCCCTGAATTTATTACAAGTAATTTATGATTATAATTTAAAAGCTAAAATTAAATTATCATAATGAGTAAATTTTGTAACAATGGTAATAATACAATAATTTCTGTGAAAAATTCGAACGGTCATTGGAATCCACTAGTGGTGGAGTGATAAGCCACTGAACAGTGGTAGTTCAGGCTGACTATATGGGAGTTTTTGTGGTTTTCCGTACATGTATATGAATCTGAGCCAGTTTCTCTTAAAAAGTACTTTATGAAGGCATCCTTCTTCTGCTAGCCAGCATATATATTTATTTTCTATGTATAATTCTCTCTTATTTCTTAATTTTAAATCTTACTTCTGAAGCGAAGAAGTGTTACATCTATAGGTCGAAAAATATGGTCAATATGTTTGCAAAATCCTGTTCAGTTTTTGAAAGCATTTAAATAAAATAAATAATTTGTATATGATGCAAACAAAAAATGCATTACACTATTTCATGTAGTGAATAATTAATCAGGGAACCAAGTATATTGTAATGTTCCTTTATTTTGTAACCAGAGTTATTTTATGCTTGGAATCTTTACTGTCAATTTCCTCCATCCGTTTTCTCACCAGAATCCAAATGAAGTTTTTAGTTTGTAAAACAAACTGTGTTTTGCCTTTTGAGGCCACATTACTAGGTTGCTAGATAAGATAAGATTTGTAGTCTTCAGTCTTGCATTATAATTGCTGATAGTTGAATTCCATGCCGGTTAAGTTTTTAACCAACTTTGCATTAAATTGATTTGTGTAGCCTTTGGCTACAAATTTATTTGAATTTAAATTTTACATTTGAACTTATTTGTTATCATAAGTTATCTTGCCACAAGTGGTTGACTGAGTTGTAAGCTCAAAGTGTGCCTTCTGTTCTGTACATCTAAACTTTATAATAGAATAAAAGTATATCTTAACTTAATAAGACTATATGTAAACTTAATAATAATAACATTTAAAGACATTGAAATCGGTATCTAAGTGCTTGCCATGTAGTCAAATGTTTATATATAAATTGTACTCTTACTTTTATTGTAGAGTTTTTATTACAAAAAATTCAGATTTCTGTTAGATACAATGTTTAAGTAATGTAGAAAATTTGCATAAAATTTAAAATAAAAAGTTGACTCTTATGTCAACATACTATTAATAAAAGTAATAATATTCAGTGAAGGTTATTCATATACAGCTATTAGGTTGTAAATTTACAAAATTTGAGAACTCTAAATTATAAGCAATATATTCCATAATCTAAGCAACATTATATTTTTTATAGTCAGACAAATTATAAAAATGTTATAAAAGCAAAATTGAAACCTGATTTTGGTCCTGATTTGAACCTATGAATTCATGCAATTACACATCCCTATAGTTCTAATATGAGGCAAATAAGTATTTTTAGACCAAGGTAATTTTGATCTCCTTAGCAAAGGAAACACCAAGAGCTATGAACCTCATGCTACTGAAAATGTGTTTTTTTTTTTTTTTTTTTTTCTTGGGGAGGGGGTGGAGTTTATAATAATATGCAGAGTTGACATATGAAAAAATGTCAAGACTCATGTGATGTAATATTAAAAGCACCAGTTTTAACTATGAAATTTTGGCTTTCAAATTTCAAAAAACAAAAAAATGTTGTGCTTTCCTAACACAAAAGTAACTTTAAGAAAAACATGCAATTTATCCCTCCTGCCATGAAAGCTCTGATATCTACCAAATTCTTTCAAGTTACGTGAACAGAAATAACGGCATGTTTTTAATCTCAGTATTTAGGGTTACCAAGGTTATCATAATTTTTCCTTTATCGCTCCAAAATGTCGCCAAACAGGACTAATACTAAAGCTGTGACACGTTATTTTTATTTTATTACATATATTCACTATTTCATTTGGATGTTAAAGAAATGCATACTTTTTTTCCCTAAAACTGAAAAGGACTCTGAAACTAAAAGTATACGATTCTAATTAAATGAAAGGGGCATGTACTTAAGGCCCTCAAGCATTTATGATTCGGGCTTCTAAAAGTGAAATGCAAGCTCAGCTGTCAATTATTAATGTTGAGTATTGAAAAACCGTTGGCGCCGAACAATCCTTAGCACCGTTCTTTTAAAGTTATCATCCACTGTTAAGTAAGTATCTCTACATATCAGAAACAGATGATTTAATAGTATTATGACGTAAACTTTAAATCAATAAAAGAATATACGGACATAAAATCTCCGCCGGAAAAGAAAAAAGGCCTCCAATATAATAATCTACAATATTTAACATTAATATCAGCACTTTAGTTCTGATCCCAACAATGAGCCAAAACTTCACAATAAACACACAACTCTATGCACATTTCAAATGTCTAAATATACTTTCGTATCTAACCTGGCAAGATCCTGTTTGTTTTTCTTCTTCGCAGTAATTAACAGGAGCTAAACCAGGAAGATAAAACGCTAATACCTCTCCTATAATAACAAGCTGAAAAATGGCTACACATAAATAATTCCACTTTAAAATTACCATGTTTACAGTACGAAAGCTACAGATCAAGTATCAAAAAACACGTAAGATTCATGTAACACATACAACATTCAAGAGACACGTTGCCAGATTTAAGAAGAAAACAAAAAATATTTTTCACCGGTTGTTTCCCAAACCAAGGGGTGATGTCGATAGAGCAATGAAGGATCAAGGGATCATAGGCTCATAGACTTAATGCCTTTATCCCCACATCATCAAAGATTAAATTAGGAAAATGGTTCCTCTTGGAAAATGGTAACGCATTAAATGCACTTTCCGGAGTGGCTCTGGGTTTTTTTCTAGATGACGCAATTCCTGAATGATAATAATGAATGGAGAATAAGGTTACCGATCGAAGGAATCTTTTTGAAAAAGTTAACCGAAAGTCGCTGTATAAAACGATTTAAGGGAAGAATTTTGGCTGCATTATGAATGTCCTCGTTCCTAACAAACCAAGGAACTTTGTAGATTTGCCAAAGCATACTATTTTGGAAAAATTGGATACGTTCCATGTTAGTAACTGCTGTTGTGCCCCTCCACACGGGACTTGCGTCAGTCAAACTAGTATTTGATTATCGTCACTTTTGGTGGACTGGCGCTGCGATCACGAAAGCTGGAGGCAGTGTCTAAACACAGCTCCGAAAATTTTTAAATAAGTGTTTCAAAAATGTTTTCAACTCTCTAAAATAGTTAAATGCACCTTTCCTATGCAATATCTCATTCATCAAATTGAAAAAGGAAACTTCGCTTCTTCGAAACTTCAGGTGTTTTGTTAGCTGTTCACTATGAACACGAGAAATCCAAAAGAGGCCCTGACACGGAATATTCAGATAAGTAACATTCTGTTCTCTATAAAATATCTGTTTCTCTATCACTAGAGTGTCATTAAATTTCTTTATTTATTATTTTTTATAAGATTCTAGCATTTTACAATAGTTGGTAATAGTAGCAGGTCATGTGGTTCTTTTCTTCGTAACTATTCCGTAGAGACGCCACATTCCTTATCAGTAGTCCGTTCTTATCAGCAACTCACACTCTTCGGAGCCCCCCCCCCTTTTCGTGCTTAGGAATTTCTTGTGAAGGAAAAATGGGGATCTCTTGATCATCGATGAGTATAGATTGTGATTTTTGTAACAAAGATCCCCGATTTTTTTTTTTTTTTTTTTTTTCCAGGTCTCAAACTTAAAATTACGAGCAAATAAAAATACAGTGACGGAATTTGTTCAACTTGTACTATAATAAATTTCAACGGTTAAATTAATAAATTAATTTTATATTTAACTAATATTTAAGAAAAATAAACTGTATAATTTATTTTTGCTGAAATGCTCTCACACTGTGTATGATGGATTTATAATTTTGTCAATTACTGTTTTTCTGAAATATACATGAATTTTTTTGGGAACGGTAATATTTAATGTTACTTTAGTTAAAATATTATGTACATCTTTGTGATGATATATGTCTTTTCTAGTTAGGTCTCAAGATAAGGGCATACACATTACCATGTAGGAATTCATTCCTTTTTTTTTTTAAACTTAGCTAAAGTTTGCTTCTTAAAGACACTAATTTTTGTAGATGAACTCCTTAACTACACTCATGGACACAATCGTATTTTAGGATATTTTCTACTTCTTTTCCTTTTCTTTCTATAGGCCCTTTTTTTTTCTCCTCTATTATTTTTGGGCCATTTATTTAAAATTTTATTTTGTCCCATCTTTTCTTTCTGGCCTTTTGAACTCGTAAAAAATGTACGAAGTTCCTTTTTACTCTCCTCAAATACGAAATTGCCCCTCTTTCTATATACCTTTCCTTCGCACCTATGCCTGATTTTTCGCCCATCGGTGCAGAAAGACTTAGCGGGTGCAAAACAAGACATCTGTCTACTTTGTCTGTCTGTCTGTCTGTCAAACTAGTATTTACACTTCATTTATAGAGCACGATCTTGTTTCTCGTGGACAGATCACTTTTTCTTGTGAAAAAAAGGCAGTAATTGAAATTTGACAACCTTCGCATTTGAAACTGAATGTGAGGTTGCCAAGTTAATTTTGAATCAAGTATCACTCCTAGATACTTATCAGTAGGAACACAGGGCATTGGTACTCCGAAGAAGGAGATACATTCCGCTGACTTCATAGATCACGTGACTTATGTATTCCTTTTTATAAACAAACAATGCAGATGACCTCAGAGGGACTTATGTACAGCTAATTCAAACAAACAAGGTCATTCTTCTTCTGGACAAGTCATGGACACTGCTCATCTGGACATGTGCTCTGCACTTTAATGGTCAATGGCCAGGCATTTGATAGATAAAATTAAGTACACATCTTGTAGACTGTGCTTTACAGCACTTTTTAACAGATTGCTTTCCAGTACGAATAATTCTTGCTGAAATAGCAAATAAAAAGTTCCTGCTCAAAAATTTCAATTTATGTTTACAATTAAATGTTAAGGTTATTATATATTTAGATAATGTTTATAATCATTATAAATTTAGATATATTTAATAACTAGATTTCTTCACAGTAACGTTAACAGGAGTTTATGAAAGAATAAATCCTTTATTTCCAAATACATTTATAATAATTTAATAAATATTTATGTATTTTATGCTTTTTACAAGGATAATGCATACTCATATAGTATTTAATATTTTTCGGAAGTGCAAATCTTAAATTTCTGTGTATTCACTATATTTTTCAAGTAAAGTAATTAACAGTAATGTAGCATATATCAGAATTTTTTACATATGAAATATGTATAAATTGAATGAAAATTAGATGTATTATTTTTTAATATGCACTCAAACGTCAGTTTTGCCTTGAAATTCCTCCATGAAGGCATATTTTCCTTTAGGCATATAGCTCTTGCATGCATTACCTTATTTAAAAAGCTTAACCTGACCTATGTGCCTAATTACAAAGTATTTAAACATCCATAATTTTATATTTACACTCAGCCATCAAGTTTCAAACTTTTGACTCAAAACATGTGTTTGGATACATTCATTATTAAATTCAAATTGTTTAGTAAACATATTTTCGGGTAGCATTCAATACCTTCCTTGGCGATTATGCCCAGTTTAATAGTTCTCTGATAATATAATAAATAACAACATTCCATTTCACATTTAAACATTAATCTCATTGTCATCGGATGACAATCTTGATTTCCTTACTCTGCATAATATTGCTTCATTTTTTAAAACAGTTAAAACAATTAATTGATCTGAATTCACAAATGCATACATTATACAAGTAATTAAAAATATATAAATTATACAAATTTTCACACTTAATACTATTTAGATGTAAGGAAACTGAGGTTTAAAGAGTGTTATATGTTTCCGAAATTTTGACATTATAAATGTATCTTAAGGTATTTTTCATTCTTTACGCATAACATGAACATTTTGCTAAAATCTATATTTTTTTTATCCAGTAGCTTAGAATTTCCTAAAACAAATTTATAATCAAAATCACTGTTGCAAGTTATTGAAAAATAACCAACACATAATTTTTACATAAATGCCACCAAACTGTACAAAGTACTATTATCCATCCAACAATTGAATGTTTCTTAATGTTTCTTTTATGTAGAAGTGTCCCCCGTTTTCGATTTGTGTTGAACTGTCATGTGTGGAAAAAAACACTATCAAAGAGCTCTGGATGTAAACAAAAAATACTGCCTCTGGAGACAGTAAGTGAAAATACATGAATGTTATAGCTAACATTCAACCTGAAATGGTCTTTACTAATATCTCAACTATGAACTAGCAATAAAAATGTTGCAAATTTACTAACTGTAGTCTACTACTATACTGTTATGTTACATAATCCTTAGCCATTGAAAGGCTCCTCAATGATAAAATCACAAATATCTGAATTATTAAGTAAACTGCAGCTATGGCTCTTACAGTTATTTTAAAACTAGATACTTCTATTTAAGCTTCATGTCTATTAATTTAATTTTAAAATCCAGGTTGATGTATGTTTTTTAAGACAAAACACAGAGCATCAATGATAATTCTGAGCACCTTGTTCTCCAGCTGTTACACAGACAGTCGATTCATTGGCAGCAACCATCGAGTACGATGATGTACAGTCGGTCCCAAAAGTATTCGAACACCGGTACCCTATCAGAAAATGACAAGATAGCGTTTTTCTCTCTCTCTGTGTCGTGTTATTCCATCCTAGGTTTTCTTCTCCCAACGCCATCTTGGAAAAAACTGGAAAAAAATGGTCACGATCTCTCTTTAAATGGGGGGATACCATTTTGAGAAAAAGCAGATGACCCCATCTTGGAGAATGAACATGACCGCTCTACACACCCTTTCTCTCTCTCTCTTTGAATTGGGAAGCCATTTTGGGAAAAAAGCAGACGACCCTATCTTGGAGAACAGAAATGAACGCCCCTCCCTCTCTCTTTGAAATGGGAAGCCATTTTGGGACCCTCTATTCTTGGGGAGGGAGAAACTGAAGTCTGCACCCCGCTGTCTCTGAATCCGGAAAGCCATTTTGGGAAAAGCGGACCCTCTTCTTCTGATCTTGGAGAACTGGAAATGAACTCTCTACACGATCTCTCTTTGAATTCAGAAGGTATTTTGGGACCTTCTAATGTTGGAAAACTGAAATGAACGCTCTACGCCTCCTCTCTCTCTTTGAGATGAGTAGCCATTTTGGAGGATTCTCCACCCCTCCCCCCATCCTAACCTTGGAAAACTGAAATGAACGCTCTACACCTTCTCTCTCTCTCTGAAATGGGTAGCCATTTGAAAACTCCCTAATTTTGGAAAAAGCAGAAATGAACGCTCTACACCATCTCTCTTTGAGAATGGGGTGCCATTTTGAGACCTCCCTCCCCTAAACTTGGAAAAAAACTTAAACTAACGCTCTACACTCTCTCTCTTTGGACATGGGTAGCCCTTTGGGGACCTTCTCCTCTTGGTAGAAAAAGAACTGAAGTGAAGGCTCTACACAATCTCTCTTGAAATGGGATCCATATTTCGGGAAACGTGGAGCACCTCATGCTAGAAAACTGAAGTGGTCCACCAAGATTGGACTCTATATAATATTTTTTATTGATATCATAACCCTCCTCCAATTTGTTAAAAAAAATTTTTTTTTGGTTTTTATCCCATTTCCGATGTGATTTCAGAAATGCAATTCCATAACAGTTCAATTTCATTCGAGGTTAACTGATCTAAACAGTCTTTGACCCACCCATCCGTATGATTATTTTCTTCTTCCTGTTCCATCAAACTTTGTAAGTCCATATAATCATTCCATACGGGAAGGGCTGGATCCTCGCAAGGCTGGCTTGAAACACTTGGAGTCTCTTTGGGATGAGTGGAGGGATCTAGGATGTCTGGACCCGGCTGCGATTCTGGCTCTATGATTTCTGGACCCGTTGGAACTTGTGGATCCGGCTGAAATTCTACCTCTACGATTTCTGGACCCGTTGGAACTTGTGGACCGGGCTGTGATTCTGCCTCCATGATTTCTGGACCCGTTGGAACTTGTGGACCCGGCTGAAATTCTACCTCTACGATGTCGGGACTCGTTGAAACTTGTGGACCCGTCTGACATTCTACCTCTACGATGTCGGCACAGGTTGGAGGAGAAGAAGAAGAACAAGAGGATACTGGAAGAGGTTCTGTCAGTGAGGAGTCCGAAAAAGGCTGCCTGTCTGAACAAGTCGGGGAAGAAGAAGAAGCTTCTGGGTTCTGGAGCGGATCTTGCACGCCAGGTAGGTTCCGGTAAGTCGACCGTTTTTTAAGAGGTAATTTTTTTCTTCCTCCTCATCTTCAATCGTGATGACTTTAATTTCATTCCGTTGCCGGGTCGATTTTGTTTCGGGCCATGACGGTTTGGTCCAGCTCCTCTTATCATTTAAGGAAGGGGTGGGTAAAGGTGGCTGGGGGTTCTCCTCTTCTTGAAACACCATCGGCGATTGGAAAGGAATCTCCTTTTTCAATTGTTTCCAAAGCGTCCACGAGCACCGATCGACGAGAAAGAGGCTCTTCTGGGTCGTCACGATGAGATATTGCGTTTTCGAGGGAACGACATAGTTTTGGAAAGGTCTTAGGCTATATTTCTTATATTTCATCCTGTCGGTGACTTTAAAACTTCTTTCCTTCAGATTGGGGGACGATGATTCGTAATAGGCGAGAGGAGCGGCTATGGTCTGAACAATATGAACTTCGTCCTCAGCCTTCGTTCTCACTCCAAACGTAAAGTATCATTTCGTGAGAAAAATATTCTTCTACCGAAAACTCGTGCGCGGATCTGTATATCGCCGGTCTGTTTGAATGGGCCGTCTCAAAGCTCGATCCATCCGGTTCCAAGAGAAGGGAGATTCCTCTTTCGTTTGTTGCGATTCGAATAAATTTCTGTATATATTCTGAACGAGCAGGTTGGAGGATTCGACATCTTGGTTGAAAGAAACGATCGCTTGATGAGCTGGTAAATGCGGAATAAATGTCGCACAATGACACGCCAAAAAGATTTTCAGGTTGGCGATTTGCTTTAGCGTCTTCAAATCCTCCCCGTTCAAAATCCGTTGAGTCGGAAAAACATCTAACAGCGACATGGCTCCCAATGGAAAAGAAATGATCTCGCCCAGTACTCTCGCCTTTTTATATATACGCACACATCTCGCCTTTTTATATATACGCACACAGACACATAGAGGCTCTATGACGTCCGTTTTATTTATTTATTATTTTTTTTGGTTTCTCTCTCTCCTTACCAAGAAATCTTATCTCCATGACCTCTTTTTCTTTTCCAAAGATGAGAGTGTGGGAATGAGGAAGTGAAAGTAGTAATTTAATAAAAAAAACTAACCAACCATGACTTTCTTTTTTTTTAGAGTCACCCTTTCCATCCCAAGGACGTCCAGAGATAGAGGAAGAAGGGAGAGGAGAGGGGGAGGTCACACTCTCTTTCTCTATAAATAAAAGAGGAGAGCAAAGAAGTCGTATTTTTGTCCAAGTGGATCATGAGGAGGCATCCCCAGCTCACCACGTGTATTCCTTTCAAATATAAATATGTTGATCTTTCCTTTTATATCATCCAAGGAGTCGTTTACTTGAAAGTCTCCGATTTTTCAAAATGTGCGGGTTATCATATCGTGGGGAGTTGTCAAAAGATGCGGAACGAATTTTTGTCCGACGAAAACGTGTTGATGGCTCGTGACATTCCACCTTTGGATGCACAAATTTTGTTAATGAAACGAGCCAAATATTTTTACACGTTCCACTTTCTAACCGTCTCGCAAATGAATAGGATTATGAATTGCCTTGAAAAGACAAAAGGGATTCTCGTTCATTTTAGTGAATGGTTGTACAAATGTCTGCACGAACCTCTCTCGATCGAGAAGACTGGGAAGAATGCCTATTATATTCTTCTCGAGGACTCTCCTCCTTCGTCTCATCTTAAGGAGGTCACGACTTTTGAAAAAATTATCGAGCAAGAAAACATAGAATGACGGAACAACTACCCCATTCCTCTCCCCGAGCATCAGGAGGAGCCTGTTCAGAAGAAAAAGAAAAAAACCTTTCCAAAAGCCTATCCTCATCCTCCTCGATGAGGATGAGGAGAAGCCCGTTCAGATTCCTCTCCGTTTGTCAAAACCCGTCGAGGATGAAAAACCTCTCCCTTTCTCAAGACCCCTCGAGGAAAAGAGACCCCTCGAGAAGAAGAGATCTCTCCCATTGTCAAACCTTCTCGAAGATGAAAAACTTCTCCCTTTCTCAAGACCCCTCGATAAGGAGGGACCTCTTCCTTTGTCAAACCTCCTCGAAGATGAAAAACCTCTCCATTTATCAAGACCCCTCGAGAAAGAGGGACCTCTCGAAAATGAGGGACCTCTCGATTTGTCAAGACCCCTCAGGGATAAGGGAACCGAAACTCCTCTCTCTTTCTCAAGACTCCTCGAAGAGCAGAGATCTCTCCCTTTCGAAGAGGAGGGACCTCTCGATTTGTCAAGACCCCTCGAGGATAAGGGAACCGAAACTCCTCTCCCTTTCTCAAGACTCCTCGAGGAGGAGGAGGAGGAGAGACCGCTCCATGTCTCAAGACAGGACCCCCCTATATCTCTTGAGGATCCGAGGGAAACAATTCCTATTGAAAAACCATCTATCGACGATCCTCAGAAAAGATCTTCGGAGGAGACTAGACTTCCATGTAGAAAACGACTCTGCCACAATCATAATAATAATATACCCACCCCCTCTCAACAACAGAATCCTACAACATTTGCAGATAAATGCATTCAAACCAATCCCTTTATAGTAACCCTTTTGATTGGAGAACCCATGCATTAGCCTCGAAAAATGAGATTCCAGACTGTTTCTATGACCAGAATGGGAAGCCAATAGATAGGTCTAGCTAGGAATTTTCTTTTAAAAGAAATTTAAATAAATAATTCAAAGACCATTCGTAAATATAAATGGTAAAGTCTCGAGTCGGCTGGAAAAAAATTTTCAGAGCTGAGAAAAAATTTTCCAACTTAGAAAAAAAAAAAAAACTTTTTGTTAATGTTTATCATGTCTTAGACATGATAAAAATTAACGACCCCTCCCCTTTTTGTCTGGAAATGTTGTCTCACTCTTGAAAAACAAACCGTGATTCATTCTTCGAATGATTGAAATTAGAGAAAGGATGAGTCATGGTCTATTTTTAGAAAGGGTGAGACATCCTTCCCAGACAAAAGGGAGGGTCATTAATTTTTATCATGTCTAAAGACAATAAAAATTAACAAAAATTTTTTTTTGAGTTAGAGAATTTTATCTCAGCTCTGAAAATTTTTTTTCTCCCAGCCGATTCGAGACAACAATTTTTTTTAAGAATGATTTCTCCCTGATCTATTATTTCAGAATTAAAAGTTTCGCTTCAGAACCATCTGTGCTGTTGAAGAAGTAACGTGATATGTGTATTCTTTTATGAGTTCTGTCAAGATTGAATTGTGCAGGATTGACATTGCGAATTTATTCTCTGTGTCTTTAAATAATAATGATACCGAACCGCTTTATGTAGAGGGCAATGGAGAAAACCTTTTGTATGGTTAGGACAATTCATGCGTTCGATCCCATTGTATTTGAGAATCTCTTGCGTCGATCCCGAAAAGCAATAAATGGATCTTTGTAACCATTTCTCTAAAAACCGACGTTTCGTTTCTCCTCGCACCCAAATCACAGAAAAGGGTTCCGTCAACATCGTTAATACCCATGGAAAATAACTGTACGGAATTTCTCCTTCGTACCACGACAAGCCGTGATAATAATCACTCGCCCACACAGCGGTTCATTTTTCTTTCTCGGTGAGCATTTTCCATGGAAACGGGGGTTTAAAAACAAATACCCCTCGAGAAGTACCGTCCAACGTGACGTAAGCCAATTCTTTCTTAATAAAGGCTCTTTGAGAATAGTAGAAACCTCTAAAGTCGAGCACGAGTTCCATGATTGTTGTTTTTTTTCTTTCCTAGGTGACCTTCATTATTATGATGGATGTATATTGAGATGCGCATGATATTATTCAAAAACAAATATACGAATGTGACCTTTCCCAGAATTCATACGACCTGTCACGTGCAACCTTCTCTCTCTATAAAAGAGGAGATGGCGAGAGAACGCTATCCTTTTTTTCCTTCAGGACACACACAGCGAGAGAGAGGGAATTTTGTTTTTTCAATTGAAGAAGATGGACATTTTGAGTGCCAAACCTCTCAAAGGTTCCTACATTGTTCTGGACATGGAATACTTTCTCTGTCATGATTCAAAGACGGGAGATATATGTTTCATCTTGAAAGAACTGGGCTACGTCACTTGCGATTTAACCTTATGCGGATCCATGATTTTTCTCCCTCCTGTCCATTACGATGACTTATCGTCCCGCAATCAAGCTGTGGTGAACCAGACTACAAGTAACCGACACGGCCTGCAATGGACCGAGGGTCGTCTTTCCTACGAGCATCTTTCTACGATCCTGAAAATGCTGACCGAAAATGTGGAGGCGATCTACGTCAATGAATACGATAAAGCCGAATTTTTCAGCAAGCTCTGCCAGCGATCCGTTTACGAGTTTTACATCCCGGGGAAAACCGAGTGGCGGTACAAGTCGAAATGCACGCGACACCAATTTTTCCAAAAAATGATTCATTGTGCCGAGAACAAGGAGAGAAATTTTCGATACCATTTGATGGAGGGCAGTTACATTCTCCGGAAACTACATTGTTACCCCACCGAGAGCAAAGCCGTCGAAGACAAAGGGGAGGCGGAAGAGGAAAAATCTCCCCAGGAGAACCCGTGCGACGATGAGGAGGAGGATGAACTTTCTAATAATAATAATAAATGTTTAAGTTGGGACGCTTTAGAGACCCAAGAATATCGGTCTTAACCCTTAGCTCACCTAGACCTGAAAGAGAATCCTCAAGGGTACCCTTTGTGGTCCTCTTCTAAAATTTGGTCTTGGACAGATCCCTAGAATGTTCATGAATGGAATGGTATATGAATCCCTAGAGAAAAAATAAAAAAAAAGTTCCTTTTTTTGTAATGTGTTTATTTCTTTCCCATCCCATTTCTTTTCCATAACTCCACCCAAATTGACGAGAAGAAGAAGAATCTTCCAAGTTACACGAGACGTAGAAAGATTTCACAACGATTTATGAATCACACTCTCCCACATGATATATATAGAGAGACCCTCAGTTCTCTAGCCGATAATTCAAGACTTCCCTAAACTAAGAGAGACCATGAGTACCAAGGAAACCTTAGCAGAGCAAGTGGAAAGACTTTCAGAGAGATTAGAAGAGTTAAGACGGGATAGATTTAGAGTTCCGCCGACTAAAGAGGAAACTATCATCGATTTCAACAAACCGCTGTACTTTCATCCCCTACCCCAAAGAACGAGACGAGTGGACTTGCCGTTGAACAGTTCCAATGAGAAACAGAACGTCACTTATTTGAATAGCAAATTTCAACACATGAATATTTCATAAGTATTTTTTTGTTTTTTTCCCTAAAGCGTAGGGAAAGCGGATCAGTAGTTTTTCCCTTTCCATCGTCGGAAAAGATTGGGAAGAAAAATCCTTCTGAGCTCTCTCAGAAAAATTCTCTAACCTTTAAAAAAACTAGACATGATAAAAATTAACTCTACCCCCCTTTTGTTTGGGAATGTTGTCTCACACTTTCTAAAAATAGACCATCACTCATCCTTTTCTAAAGAATAGAATTCCAAGAATGGGATTTGGTCTATTTTTAAAAACGGTGAGACCCCATTCCCAGACAAAAGGGGGGCCGTTAATTTTTATCATGTCTAAAGACATGATAAAAATTAACAAAAAGTTTGTTTTTTTGAGCCAGAGAAATTTTTTTCTCGGCTCTCAGAAATTTTTCCCAGCCGACTCGATCAACAAGACGTCACTATTTTTTTTAAAAAATGAACTCTCTCTGATCTCTTTAAGTATTCCAAGTTTCGCTTCCGTTCAGTCTGTTCTAAAAATAGAAACTACTATGGTATCGTGGTGTATGGAAACAGACTCTTGTCCATCGATCCCCCGCCATTTTGTTAAGAGTGGATTTTCACATTTTCCCTATAGATCCTTCTCCCTGTTTCATCAAGCCCTCTCTATCGCTCTGCATGAAAGATATGTATCCATTAGCTTCCCATGACCACCTTTCCCTATCCAAGACTGGATTCAAGAGGTTATCGAAAAAAACTGGGTTGAGTAAGGGAAAAAGTACATTGGATAAGACGCGTTTGTTTCTTCCTTTCCAATGTACTATTTCCTTCACTCAACGCGGTTTTTTTCGCCTCCTCCCTGACAGACGGGAAAAAAACAAAGGGGAGGAGGTCCTGTATAAAGGTCGTCCAAAAAAATACCATCCCTTTTATATAGACCGCGTGATGCCACCTCATCTCATCATGATTTCTTTTTTTTTAGGAGGACTCGATGATGAAATTTTAATAATATAGATGAGAGTCCAAGATGGGCTTAGAAAGCCATTGCATTGAGCATGCATAAATCTGCTCGAAAGAATCTCGAATAAGAATATAAAAAAGGGGGAAGGGGGAAACGAGTCCTTTTCTCTCTATATAATATTTCTCTCGTTTTGGAAGGTTTCAAGCCGACCCGTTCTCTTTTTTGAAAAAAAGAAACTCCAACCAGATGAGTTTTTTTTCGCCTCAAGGTGACCTTTACAAGATAACTCTTTCAGGGTCCATCCATCCTCTTATGTGAAACGGTAACCCTGACGAGATCGAGATAAACAAGTCCTGTGAGTTGTTTTGCGATCTTGACGCGATCCAAGAAAGACCCTTTTTTTTTTTTTTTTTGGATAGGCGGGCAGAGAAAACGTTCTCACGACCCTCAGATATCCTTTCATAAATATATTTTTTATCAAAGTGTTTCTTTCATCCCGATCCTTTTAAGAAAGAGGTTGGAATGACCCTGACATTTGGATGGGGTCGCGATCCCGACAGATGTCGCGCGAGTATAAAAGTGTGTGTCCTCCGCAAGATTTCTTCAGAGAACAGAAGAAGACGTGAACTGAGCTGGTAAGTCCCTTTGGTCCTATGAATGTGGTTATATAAAATCGATTTTAATAATAATAATAATAATAATAATAATAATAATAATAATAATAATAATAATAATAATAATAACTTCATTTAAAGAACTCTCTTCTTAGGCCTTGGAAAAGAAAATGTCTCTTTCAAGCCGATGATTCTAAAACGTTTTATTTTTTTTTCTTTCTAGATCTTCCCTGTTATATATATACCTTTTCGATTCTTTTTTCCTGTTTGTGGGAGACATCACCGTATTCATCGCCATGGCGTGTTCAGAAAACTTTATCGTGGTCGATCTAGAGGGTTTCCAGTCCTACAACCACAAGAAGGGTGAATTTACCTACGTTTTAAAAGAATTGGGCTATGCGACAAAAGATTTTTTGACCGTGGGATCGTTGACGTTTGCTCCTCCTCAAACCTTCCAGCAACTGAGTGACAAAAACCAAAAGACTAATGCCTGGCTGACGAGAAACCGACACGGGCTTCGTTGGAACGAGGGCCATATTCCCTACAACCATTTAGGACGCATTCTCCAATCGCTCACTCACAGCTTCTCCACGATTTATGTGGTGGGATGCCAGAAAGCTAAATTCTTTGTTAAAGCCTTGGACTATCAGAAACCCGTAACGGAAATTTATATGCCAGATGGAATCATTTGGAGGTATCGGGAAAATGTGCCCGACAGCGTATTTCCAAACCCCACCCCACTTTTCGAATTTTTGACGTCATGGTCAAATCGACTAGTTTCGCCTGGATGGTAATTCTTGAGCATGCGCTGAAGGGCGAGATGTAACATAAACAGAACTTTGGCTTGCGCTTGTAAACAGTATTAAGTATATTGTCCGAAAGTGTATTCGTTTATGTAATTGCATAATTTTACTGTTTCTGTAATAAGAAAACTTCATTCAGATAAAATTTATTTTAATATTATTATTATCTGGTTATAGGATTATACGAAATGCTGAATACTCTAGGTACTATGGTAATCTTCGCATAACCTTTCGCATTGGATTTTGCCTTATCATTTTAAAATAAATTGTATTATAAAGATTAAATCAAAGCAAATTACTTTGTTAGAGATGTGAATGTTCTGACTGAATTTTCTTTTTATCACTTATTATTTATTTCCTCTTTGAAAACACATTTATATTTGACAAATAATTATCTCCGCTTTAAATTGTTTGATTGTTAAAAAATTATATTTGTCAATAATGTAATAAAAACTCACTAATCTAGTGCTTCATAGATCAATATGACAACGAATTCAAACTGTTTAAAAACAGTTCTTTAATCTTTATTTTGTAGTAGATGCAACTAATGTCACAGAGAAAAAATATTTCAATAAAAAAGTTCTCCATGTTAATTCAATAGCAAAATTATTTCTATTTCAGTGAGAAATCCACTTTCAATGCTTATATAACAGAAAAATGTAACATAAGCATTTTAGAAGTTTTAAATAGAAGCTAAAGGTTTATTGTACAATTTTACGTAAGAAACGTAATAATTTACTTTCATTCCTTTTAAATCGACATATTAGTTTCCAATCAACTAAAATTTTTGGCAAGTTAGAGACTTAACACACAGTATTCCGTCACTTAAAATATCAATTAATTGTTCTTTTTCATTTAGAGATACATTGGAATTGAAAACACCAAAGGCAAAATGGGTCACAGATCCAACCTAATTCCTTATTTGGAAATTTTTCAAAAAACTTTCTGTCAATTTTATCATATGTCGTTTTAAACAAGAAATCTGTATTATTTTCTTTAGTAAATTGTGAAAAGCATGTTTCTGATCTTTTGTTTTGCTTTTTTGTTGTTCAATTCTCCTTGCCAAAGTATTGTCTTAGTTTTAAAAGCTTACATTAGTACAAACTGCGACACAGTGTGTCTAGGTAACATTGTTTCAAAATGTCTGTTAATAATTTCAAATATTTTCTCTCCAGTTGCTTTTCCTTCCCAAATATTACAACATAAAAAATATTCTACTGCGTTGTTTTCAAAAACATATCTCACATAAAAGATAAATTGAAACATTTTAGTAATGTCGGTAGTTTCAAGTTTTATAGTAAAGACTGAATTTTGTATTCCATAGTGTCTGATATGACAAAAATTTGGTGAGAAACAGTATCTTTTTTAATGCTATTGTTTTTAAATCATTACTATATTTTTCTGCATGCATAAATGATGTCATTTTAATTGCTGAAGGAAGAATGAGTGATTCTCCAATTGTATGAGGTTTCAAATTTTTTGCAATTAAATACGAAACTTTTAAGGATGCCTGTAAATCCTTCTCAGGAACTGTTGTATATTTTTTCAAAAACACATTTTAATTTTTCATGCTCTCAGCTCATTCCTTAAAAAAATTCTTCAGATTTATTTATTTATTTAATCTTTATGTTTAGTTTCTGAGGTACTTTTCAGTTTCACTGGCTCAAATATCGCCAAGCAGACTTTGTTGACGACAACATACAATATACACATAAAAAATGTTAACAACTGTTAGTTCTAAGAATTTTTTATTTTGAAGGCACAAACATTTTAATATCTTTTAAAATTTTGTAAAAAGCCAATAAATAAAGATAATAAATTTGTAAAAATACATTAAGAATTTACTATGTTTTCATGGTTCAACATCCTGATTTGCCGGTTCGTATCACGTAACACCACGTGATCTCATCGCACGTAAACTACACTACAAAAATCTAATTCTCTCAATAATTATCTACATTAATTTCAAGTTAAATCTTAATTTGGAATACAAGTTTAAATGCAAGAATTATTTCAATTCGTACAAATAGCTTACTCAGAAATTATGTAAAAACCGCAGTGCTTTACTTCGCTACTGCATTTTCATTAGAATTGATGAATTTAACCCTTCATTTTGCCTTTTCTATATTTTTGCCTTCGGGTGAGTGGTGTGATTGCAGTCTATACTGGTGTGCAAAAATTAAGGACGAGACTTTGTACAAAAGCTTTCCAAATCAACACATTTAATACCATAAGATCCCCAATACGTAAGGACATGAGTAATGTAACTTGAGCAACACTTACTAAAAGACATGAGCAACACTTACTAAAAGAGAAATCAGACGGATAAAAAGAAGCTTTATTGAAAAAGTAACATGGAGCACAATGCGACTGAAGGCCGAAACATCCCTGTGATGGGTGTCCAGCAAGAAACATCCGGGCTTTAATAGGGGATATGATCTCCCCTGACTGCTAGGCAAGTTTCACAGCGTCTGCCCATGCTGAGAATGAGGGTGTCAATGAGTTGTTGACGCATTGCTGCCCATTCGTCTTGCAGCGCCAATCGAAGCTCCGGAATCGTTACTGGTGCTAAAGTACGAGCTGCCAAGCGTCTGCCTAGAAAATCCCATACATGCTCGATGGGATTGAGATCGTGCCGGCCAATCCATACGTTCAATATCCTCACTCTCTAAGAGCTGTTCGGCAGCTACTGTGCGATGACATGGTGCATTGTCGTCCATGAAAAGGAACTGTGGACCCATAGCGCCTCTAAAAAGACGCACATATGGAACAAGAATCTCGTTATAATAACGGGTCCCGTTGACTGAACCTGCGTCGAAGATGTGAAGGTCTGTACGACTACCAAGCATGATGCCTCCCCAAACGAGAACACCGCCACCTCCATACCTGTCCCTTTCAATGATGTTCGAGGGATGATTGCGGCTTCCCCGCTCTCTCCAGATGAGTATGCGATGAGAATCGCTACTCGGACTGAATCTGCTCTCATCTGTAAAGAGTACTCGTCCCCATTCCCTGTGATGGGGAAGATATTCCGTTTGGCATCAGTAGTACCGTTGTTGGCGACTTTACTGTTTGCGGCGCAAAACGGGAAAAGTACCGTTTCTAAATGTATTTTTAATTTCGCAGGTTTCATGCTTTCCATGTGCCAAGTTTTCACTGCATTTAACACACAATGGATATTCTTTTTTCACTGATAATGCAACATGTAAAACAGTATAAAATAAACTCTTCTTGATATTTACTCAATTTTTTTTTTAGAAGTAGAAAGAGAGCCAATGGTTACATTTTTGTTTGCATTTTCATTAATAGTTTTTCTCTAAGTTTATTTGATGTTGGCGCATCCATCCCATTTCTCTTACAAGAGATTTTGAGCCATTTAATCATCATGAACAAAATTGCAACGAAAACAAAATTGTTTTTATTATCCTTTGAGACACTGCTGAATTTTCCAATGTTTAGGAAATGTTATGTGCTTACTTGACAACAAATTTGATTAGAAATAAGATACATAGTTTATAAATGATGCGTATTACAATTACAAATTGCATGCAAGACACTACTAAGACAGCCGAAAAAACTAAATCTTAGCTGCGCGTATGCAGTTGCTTTGAAATTTGATTCGAGCTGTTTGGAAATCATCAAACATAACACATAAATCAAGTGAAAGCAATAAAATCAGAATTAAAATATGGAAATATTTAATTTAAAATTCCTGGCAAATGTTAGAAAACATCCAAAATTCTCTTCAAATTCCGTATATCTTTTATTGTCAAATAAATTTCTTTGAATTTGGTGACCCCCCACAAATTTGTTCATGACTCCGAGGTTAAAATTTTGTAAAAAAACAAGTTATCAATTGCATTTTGAAAAAAAAAAAAAAAAAAAAAAATGATTTCAGGCTTGTCTTGAACAGAACAGCATACAATAGAGTATGTTCAAATTTACGGGAAAGTACGACTTATGTGAAAATTGATAAACATTGGCTGTCTAATGTGAAAGGTGAATTACGGTTTAATATGTTATGTTCATAGCTTGTGTATTTTGATTATCTAACTAAATAAAGAATGATCCGTTCTTGCAAATTTCTGCTGGAATAACTGCTAGAATATCTATCCCATTTCAGATGAACAGAAAGCAAGTGTTGTATTCTTATTCAACAATTACAATACTCTTGCATAATACTTATAAGGAATGAGTTTTATTTAACTAAAGTGCTGTCAATTTTATTTCTTATTTACATGAAGGATGTATTACACAATGCTGTGTAGGCTGTTGACCTAGCGATGATGACTCAAAATGCATCTTTGCATTCAGGCATACACTCTTTATAAGAATATAACCATGCACTGGAGTCCTAGCTTCAGCAGATACATTTTGTTGTGCTATGCAATCTCTGTGGGTCCAAAATTCTAAAAACTTTTCCACTCCTAAATTCCAAAAATTTTGCTACTTGATATTTCTGTAAATTCCAAAATTTGCACACCTGCCATAACTGCACTGGGTGGGGCCTCAGTTATCCAATGTTCCAACAAAATCAAATATTGTAACGTTATTTTAGACCAGACTTTCTTAAACTGTAGATCGCAACCCCCATCTACAGCAGGGGGTCGCAAAAATTTCAGTAGTTTTGGTATTTCTTAAACTTAATATAATAATTTTACAATTACCCAATATTTTTACACAATGTATCTGAAAATAGATAAAGATAAGACCATACAGACAAAGAGAAAAACAAAAATGTTTCAGCGCATTCTGTTTATAATATAAATGTTCACTTTACTTGCTTTGCATGTGACGCTGTCATTTCGTCTGTTAATTAATTAAAATTTTCACATTGTTCTATGTCTTAAAATGAGAAATTAAAAATATGACCTAAAACTGCAATACTATCTTACAATACAAGTGAAAAAATTGACAGTTTCACTCGCACGTGTGTCAGATTTTCGCAATGCTTATAGGGTCCCACAAAATTTTCATAAATATTTTGGGGTCGTGAAAAAAATCCATGATAAAAAAGGCTCACGACTGAAAAAACGCTTAAGAAGCTCTGTTTTAGACCAATCAGTTTCCTGACGCCAACCCAATTTTTTGCCTGTTTTGTTTCTCAGCCGAATTATGTTTCTATGGGAATTTTTCTATATTTTTACTGTTTCAGCTGAATGGAAAAACACGCTAAAATGTTTCAAATGACTATTAGGGGAAGAGAATCAAATACCCCACATTATTATTATCTCTATTTATCTCCTATTTTGATTCTGAGTTATGTTTTTTAATAGAATTTTTCCATATTACATATTTCAGTTCAACAAAAAATCAACTTTTAAAATATTGAGGAAAAGCATGTACTAAAATGTTTCAAAATGAAAATGTGGGATAAATAAATTTATAAATTAGTTTTTTCTAGGAGTGTAGGAGTTCTTATATATAGTATATAAAGAAATTTGGAACCAACTTTTCACAAAGACTTAAAAATTGAAGTTCAAATGATCTTCATAAAATCTTACAAAATGTAGAACAAGAATACTTTAAAATGTAAAAATTAACACGTTGACTGCCGCGCGCATTTTACGTGATTTGCCCATGACGGCAACTTGAAATTTTTATTATGCGATATATATTATGTCGAAATATTATCTACAGAAAATAATGTCATATAATTGTGCTTCATGCTGGGGGTCACCAGCGACCTCCAAACATCTGTAGACAATTTTTGTGATTTATAATTTAAATTTTTACGATTTATTATTCTTCAAACCATTATAGTAACAATGGTACTATTTAAAAATTTATCAGTATCAATATTTATTCTAGTTATGTATTTTACTATTGGTCGCGTTGCCAAGTGGCACCCACGGCGCTGTAGCCAAGTCGAGTGCAGGTCATCGGTGACCCCCACGGCAGTCAACATGTTAAAATAAACCATCACAAGAAAAACCAAGAAAATAGTATAAAAAGAACAAGAAAGGTGAGGAATCCAACCAACTTTAACATAATATCATCAAGAGGAGGTACAGTAAGACCCCGCTTAACGCTGTTTCGTTTAGCGCTGTTTCGGTTTAGCGCTCTTTTATTTCAACCCGGGGATTCCACGAAATCGCTCGCAGCATACAGGGATTCCCCGAAATATTATGCAGCGATAGGTTTCAAATACATATCCGAACGAGTGTACTTGTATTTCTTGTTTGGTGAGGTATTGTACAGACATATTTTGAAGGGGTAAATGTGGAAGATGTCGAAGAAATAATTCAAGAAGCAGCGGCTAGTCTTTCTAATGATGAGCTCAAGGAATTAACTGAACAAGAAGAAAACAAAAATGTTGACAGCAGTGATTCAGAAGAAGAGCAAAAAGAACTTTCGATGGCGTTTGTAAAAAGGAGTTTGTCTACCATAACTGAAATAATGGATCAATTCATTGAAAATGATCCGAATTTTGACAGGAGCTCAAAAGTAAGGCGTGGTGTTAGAGATGCTCTATCCGTTTATGAAGAACTTTTAAGAGAACAACGCAAAAGAAAAAGGCAAACAACATTAGATGCTTTTGTCACAAAAAGGCAGAACACTGAAAACGCGGAAGGCTAACTAAATATGACAGAGAATTTTATTTGTTTTTTTTTTTTTAAGAATATTCGTTTTGTTATTTATATTTTGTTTTTATTTTTGCAAGAAATAATAATGTGGTATTAATTTGGGCTTTAAGAAATAAATGTTTGGTTTTATTTTTATTAAAAGAACATACTTTTTACATTTAATACCTAACCAATTTCCTAGCCATCTTCCCCTAACCCCAATATTTACATGTAAAGATACAGTGGATGGACAAAAATATGGAAACACCTTGTGAAATGCATGTTTGAAAAGAAAGATTGATTTTAATGAAATATGTAGGTGGCGCTGGCGTTTTTGACTACTGACGCCACCTATACAACTTCGTAAATGTGCTAAACAGTTCAGTTGTTGTCGGAGTACTGTTATGTGAGGTTGTCATTGCATTATGTCAGAGTTAACAGACTTCGAACTTGGGCAAATTGTTGGAGCACGTATGGTAGGTGTTTCCGTAAGCAAGGTAGCCGAGGTGTTTAGTGTTTCAAGAGGTACTGTATCGAAGATTTATTCCGCATATTTGAAAAGCGGAAAAACATCATCTGCTAAATCACAGCGCGGACGAAAGTGTGTTCTGAGTGATCATGACAGAAGATCATTAAGGGCAATTGTGACGAAAAATAAGAAGACCACAGCTGCAAAAGTTACTGCTGAAATGAATGTTGTGTTACCGAACCCTGTGAGTACCAAAACAATTAGAAGGGAGCTTCATAAACAGGGAATTGCTGGCCGTGCTGCAATCGAGAAGCCACTCATCAGTGATGCTAATGCCCGTAACAGGAAAAGGTGGTGTTTAAGTCATAAAGCCTGGACTATAGAGCAGTGGAAGCGAGTAATATGGTTTGACGAGTCTTCTTTCACATCGTTTCACACTTCTGGCCGAGTTTACGTCTGGAGAACGCCATCTCCAGCCTATAATACAGACTGTTTGTTGCCAAGAGTGAAACATGGCGGGGGTTCTGTTATGGTTTGGGCAAACATATCGTGGTTCTCTGCTAGCCCCATGATAACTGTGTCAGGGCACATGACTGCCAAGACTTATGTGAACATTTTGGCCGATCAAGTTCATCCCATGGTACAAACTTTGTTCCTCGATGGTGATGGTGTCTTCCAAGACGACAAAGCCCCTGTTCACACAGCTCACATTGTCCAGGACTGGTTTTCTGAGCACGAGGATGAGTTGTCCCATCTCCCCTGGCCACCACAGTCACCAGACCTGAATATTATCGAACCTTTGTGGTCTACATTGGAACGGAAAGTGCGTTCTCGTTATCCACCGCCAACATCGTTATCTGAACTTGCCACCGTTTTCCAGGAAGAATGGTATAATATTCCCTTGGCAAATATACAAGAACTGTATTTATCCATTCCGAGAAGACTGCAAGCTGTTTTGGATGCCAACGGGTTTCCTATACCATATTAAGCAAAGAACCATGTTTTTTTAAAGGTGTTTCCATATTTTTGTCCAACCCCTGTAGCCTCGCTTAGCGCTGTTTCGCATTACGCTCTACTTTGATGGAACGTATCCCCCGCGTTAAGCGGGGTCTTACTGTATGTCGAATTTAATTACATTTCCCCTTCTAAAACAAAATCCTTGCTTCTCTGTATCCAGAATCAGCTGATGAACCATTTCAATATATTTTTTTATCTTAATAGTTCACCAAAAAAAAAAAAAAAAAAAAAAGAAAGAAAGAAAGAAAACATGCTTTTAAAAATGTAGAAAAAATTAAAATCCTGCAGTGGAAAATCATTGAAAGTTCAAAATAATTTTAACACAAAACTTTACTAGAACCTCTTATCAAACAGCAGTAGCAAAGGAAAATGGGGGGAGGGGGGAAGTAAAATCAAAAGTTAAAAATATCTTCCAATTTAAAAAGATTTTACTAGTCTAAACAGGATTTTATCAAGTTAATTTTAATTTCAATTTTTATTCTTTCTGAAAAATTGGTTCTAAATTTCTTTCTTTATATATTTACTGATCAATTTTTAGCAGCATAATGCACAAAAATTTTTGGAAGGATTATAAATTTTCCTTTTAAAACATTATTTGTATATACATAGTCCAAACACATCTGTATACAGTGGAATACGTTTAACGCGAAATATCGGTGAACACGAAATAATGCAATGGTCCCGACAAACTACTATACACTGGTAGTTTACTGGTAGTATACATAAACTGAACAAAATACAGATAACACTGGTATCGCTGGTGAGATTTAAACGGAGTGTGAAATGAAAGAGAGGTGGTTTCACATGTTTCGTAGAAAAGAGTCTAATTTGGCTTTGAAATACCCTCGGAATAGCCTGTGACACGAGCCAGTTTTGTTTATCTACGGTACTTTCGCCTTCCACGTCTACAAACGCCACACAAACATCTCATCTCTCATCAGTTAGCTTTGGAATTCAGTGGTGAGTACATGGCAGTGTCAGTAAAAATTAGTGAGTTTGGCTCATATGTTGCACTGCAGAGAATTCAGCGACTCCAAGGATGAATGAACATTATTTTCATTACACATGATTCTCAAAAGTATCAGATTCTTCGGCGCCGAAAGAAATGGAGAAGTAGGATATTGAAACTGAGCTGACACTTCATGAAATGTTTGAGAAAGTTTCCGTATTAATGAACTGTCCTACTGTACAAATCGAAAGAATTCGTTGCAGTAGTTGGGAAGACTCAGATAACCGGCACTTGGCGCAGTTTTTTCCGCTATCTTGAATCGGCCAAAATCGCCAAATCCTCGGAAGGATTTTTTTGACACCAAGAGGGAAATGACGTGAAAAGAGGCTTTACAAAATTTCCCTCTTGAGCCCGATATAGGGGAGAAACCCGTGCTAGGCGAAAATGCTAAAAAAGACAATGCAAAGAAAAATATCAGATTATTTTCCCAAAACTCAAAAAATGTTTTGTTTTTCAAAAACTTGAAAATTTTGTATTGAATTCCATTAAGTTCTTGTGGAAGTTTTTGTTTCATTGGTTTTTATTAAATACATGCATATATACATATCTATGTAAATAAAATGTACTCTAATAAGCTTAATTTTGTTGAATATATATATATATTTTTTTTCTTTTCTTTTCAATATTTTTTAACACGAAAAAATATTTCAGTCCCCTCAGTTTTGTGTTAAATGATTTTCATTGTATATCTGTTGCACATAAATCCCTTTCTTACATAAAATAACTATGAAATCTTAAAAAAGTACATAGTATGAAATTTATAATGGCAAACATTAAAAAATAGATGAAAGTAAATAAAATTTAAATTATAGAATGTACTTTAAAAAATTAATAATAAGTTGTTAAAAATATATTTTTTAATTACTTAAAACATGGAAGTTATTTGGCAGAGATTGTTGGATATAAAATTACTATTTCAAATTTTCAGATTACTATTGTTCATATTTAAAGTCTCAACTTGCAATCTTAATCCACATAACAACCATTGTAAAAATCACCCGTTATCATATTCCAAAGATCAGCAGCATACATTTTTTTCAAAATCGTGCATAATATTAAATATTGGCTTTTTGATAATCAAGTTGATACAAATAAGATGAACTGTTTTTGTGATTTTAGACTAGTTTATTCTTCCATTCACTTATTACAATATTTCATTTTTTATATGCTCAGCTATCCAAAATTTCAAGAGCTTTCTGGATATTTTTTTGTTGAGTTTTTACTATACATACATTTCAGCATTTACATCATCAAAATTACACAGACACATACTTGAAGTGAATTTACTTTTACAGCTAAACACAGGAACTGGAAAACAAAAAAGTATTTATTCGGAGATTGTATTTCGGTTAATCTTTGGATTATGGTAACTTGGCGAAAATTTGGCGATCAACCCTGCTACAGCAACCTGCTAGTTTTTGTTTGGACGCCATTTTGTTTTCACGAAGTAAAGGCATTTTTTTTTTTTTTTTTTTTACTCAACATTTTTTTCCAACAATCTGCTAGCCGAATTACGCTTATGCTAGAACTTTTTGTGGAACAAAAGTGACGAAGATTAGGTGTGAAATTGGGAGAAAGTGCAGAATCGCCCACTGCTTCGCGCGTTTTTAAGAATTGCGCGTACGCAGTATCCATGTACACGTCGACCTATTTTCACTTAAAAAAACGTCCCAGAATTGCACAAAAATGGCATTGCGCACACTCTTGACTTTATCCATGTACACTGCTAAAGTCCTAGCTAGTAACCTTTATCGCTTTACCAAAATGTCGCCAATCTACCTGTTACCATATTCCAAAGATTAGCCTGTATTTCTTTTTCGTTCATGAAAATCAAAGTTCATTACACAAACATGCATTCACACTGCACAAGCAGGTATGAAATTCTTAATACATTTAATAATCCTGATGATTGATTACGCATTTACTAAATAAATCAGAAAATATTTTAATGTATAACAAATGAATAGTAAGTAGCTAAGCTTTTAGTTAGTAGTTAGCTTTTAGAAGTAGTTAAGTTTTTATAAAACAGAGCATTACGGAGATATTTAACGTTATAAAGTTAGGTAATTTGGTAAATTTCAGTTGTTCACCAATGAATTATGAAGTTCCTTGTATATCTTTATAAATGAACTTTATTGCTGTTTTAAGCAATTAAACAACTGTTCAAGTTATTTTAATAATTTTGAAATAAATACACTAAAAGAAACAATAAAATGTATTAATCTATTTGCCAACCTTGATTTTGGCACGAAAGTCTGCAGAATGCTTCGTAGTTTTTAAGCACATAGAGGGACTGCAATTCTTATTCCTTGATCTGAAGTTTTCTGCAATTCTTTTTTTTTTTAATTTAAATTGCTGCATTGGCACACATACAGTTTTTGTATAGTGGCTTCAGATGTGGATAAGTTTTTCGAACACTTTCGTCTGTTTTACTGGCGTCGCTGAATTTTGCGATGAAATGCAGCACATTTATTGCCGAGTATCATCTTCCAGATTTTTCATACTGTTAATGTATACATCAGCAGTGAATTATTCTCCTCTTTCCTCAAATACACTACGGCGATAAACAATAACCATTCACTAAAGATTTTGCGTAAATTCCCACTCATAATAATTTAAATTGCGAAAATCTCACAATTAGCACCTAAACACACTATTCAGCAGCACAATTCTTTCGAAAGCGCGCCGTAGTAGTCAAAAGGGGGGTAGGCGTCTTGCCAGGTGAAACTAGTCGATATTTTCGTGACGTCAAAAATTCGAAAAGTGGGGTAGGGTTTGGAAATCTGCCCGACATCATCAAAGGAGGAAATATTTCCATTGTGCCGAAAACAAAGTGCGCAACTATCCGTGGCACATAACGGAAGGGGATTTTCATATCAATCACGTCTATCCAGACGGAACGGAGAAGGAGGAGAGGATCCAGGAGGAAGCAGACAATTCTTTGCAAGCTTTTGGTAAGGCCTACGATCAGTTAGAGAAGGATCCGTCCCCGAAAGCTTATGATGAGCTCCTCTAGAAATGGGATAATCTGTCCTGTTTCCAAGTGATGGAACATCCGGCTGAGCATACGCCTTTCCACTTGATGGGCTCTCCTTCTTCGTCGTCGCCGTCGACTTCCTCCAATAGCTCGAGGAAGACGGAGGGTTGGGGAGACGTACCTGAAAATATTCCCCATTACGATCCAGCAGCCTGTTGGGACGAACCTCCCAAATAATCTCCTGAGACCCCCAAAATATCTTCAGAGGATCCAAAGACAAAATCCACTGAGACTATGTCAGAGTGTTGGGACGATGAACTGATGACCCATGCTCCAAAATCCACTGAGACTATGTCAGAGTGTTGGAACGATGAACTGATGACCCATGCTCCAAAATCCACTAAGACTATGTCAGAGTGTTGGGACGATGAAACCGAAAAGGCGACAGAGAATTGGGATGACCGTTCTCAAAAGTATTTGAATTGATATATATAAACTCAGGGAAAAAAAAAAGATTTTTAGAAATAAGTAGGGAAAGGTTCTCCGCTTTCCCTATATTTATGGAAATGGACTAAGAAGAGAGTGAGACGAATCAGGAGACCAAAAAAATTGGTCTTGGAAGGAATGAGTGCAAATGCATTCGATTCCTTCCGAGACCCATTTTTTTTTGGTTCCCTCTCTCATCCAATCTTGGAAAAGAACTTTGTCCTATTTTTCTAGGTCCATTCAAAAAGAAATGAATCTATCCATAAATTTTCTAAAAAAAAGATCCTTCACCTCTTGACGGTCCAAAGTCGGGAATCTTGGAAAAAGTCATCCACTCTCCATCCAGTCAAGCCTCTCTGTACAAAATCTAGTAGGTGCATCTGCATTCTTGAACATCCAGCAGTTATTATTGGACGCGAAACGTCGAATGCTAACAGTGAGCCCATTCTTAAAAAACGGTGATGTTTTATATTCATCAAGTCGAGTGGGGAAAAATTTCTGAGAGCCTGAAAAAAATTTCTCTGGCTGAAAGTTAAATATGAAAAAAAAAAACCTTTTTGTTAATTTTTATCATGTCTTTTAGACATGATAAAAATCATGTCTTTTAGACATGATAAAAATTAATGACCCCCTTTTTGTCTGGGAATGATGTCTCACCCTTTCGAAAAACAAACCGTGATTCATTCTTTAAATAATAGCAAGTAGAAAGAAATCGATTAAGGAAATTCCATTCTTAAAAACAGTCTTCTCTTGTGGATTGACTGTAAAAAAAAAAAAAAATTACCCCCTTCCCTTTTCGTCTGAAAATGATGTCTCACAATTTCGAAAAATTGAAGACATCAATTTCAGACGAAAAGGGAAGGGGGTAAAGTTTCGCTTCAAATCCCTCTGAGTTGGGGAAACAGTTGATAAATGATTCATTTCTCAAGTCATTGCCCCTCAGTCCGCTTTTCATGGGGGGGGGGTCTATCCAAAAGATTTTGTGTAGGAAATTTGGTTTCTTGCAGATTTAGCTATCTATATATAACATTATGTTTTCTTTTCAAAAACCAAATCCATTCTTGATCGAAATGGACTTTACGCACAATTTATTGTGTCCCCCTTTCCAAGATTGGCTTGAAGAAGTGATAAAAAAAATGGGTCTGGAAGGAAAAGAGTGCATTTCGAGAAAAAAAGAGGACCCTCTTTTTCTCGCAATGCACCCGTTTCCTTCCAGACCCATTTCTTTTGCCTCCTCAAAACTCTCTTTCTTTTCTCCTCCCTCTCTCTCTTAAGAGGGATTGAAAGAAAGAGGCTAGATGGGGAAGTTTCTTTTTTACTTTCGAGAAGAAAAAAAAATTTGGAGGAGGAGCAAATTTTTTTGGTGGTGGTGGTTGTTTATTTTCAGAAGGTGATGACTTTGGTGACATTTAAAGAGACCACCAGGGGATCCGTTTGAGTCTCGGCGACCTTTTCTTGACGGGGGTCTGTCTGGCAATAAGCGCTGCCATATTGTTTATGGTAAGTAGAAGAGTCCGTCATGCCTGGATGCGGCGGTATGTAGCGCACTCCCAGATTAAAGAGGGTGATGTAGGGAAATCTCTCCCCCGGATAGAGCAGTCGGTAAACGGGTTGACTGGGTACAACTCGAACCAGCGGCTGAGTTAAAACCCTATACACCCAGGCCAGAAGCTGATTACTTTTAGGATTCTTTTCGGCCAGATGTAACATTTCTTCGCTGGAGAGGACATATTCCTCTTGAGAACTGCCGAGACTCTCGAGATCTTTTATTTTCCTGAAGACGTGGTGTTCGTCGAAAACACGGAGAGAATGTCCCAGGTTCTTTTGCTGAAAGTATGAATCAGAGGCAAAATGTCCGTAGCGTTCCAAAACAATCTTCCGTCATCCACATAACAGCGAATGCACACAAACTCATTATATAAGACGCGGATCATCATCTTGATACGGCTACGCACAACAGTCTCTCTCTCTCTGGGAAATAGAGTCTGTCTTCCACTCGCCTCTCTATATATACGAGAAGACCACGTGATGGGCGACGTGACGGTTGACTTCTAGAAAAAAAATCAACTTTGTCTACCTCTCTCTCTATGACCTTCTATCTTTTTTTTCCTAAAGGACACCCCGTCACCTTCTCAAAGGTCATGAGATTGAGAGGAACGAAAAGACAACCATCCTTTGTGTACTACAGTCTGCCACATTTGTTTTCGAACAAAATTTAATTTAGTGCTGCCAGCAGATAAAAAATTACACATATCCGCTAGGAAATCTGTAACATTTTTCAGATGGCAACGAGCCAAATTTGAGAGGCAGTTACCGATAAAAAATTACAGTTTTGGTGACGGAGATTCGCGTTGCCAACAGATTAAAAATTACAGACTTCCTAAAGGAAATTGCTAACTTTTTATCGGCTAGCAACTTACATAAAATTTTCCAAATTTGAGGGGAGTTAATATTTTCTTGGAGGAATTTCGCGTTACCAACACTTCTTTAGGAAAACTTAATTTCAATCAAATAGCAAGTCTATAGAAATTTGCCCATATTTGGGGAAATTACACATGAGTCTGCCAGGATATCTGTAACTTTTTTCCAGATGACAATGAACGACATTTGAGAGGCAGTTGCAGATAAAAAAAATTACAGATTTGCTGACAGAAGTCTATAAAGTTCGCGTTGCCAACAGATTAAAAATTACAGACTTCTTAAAGGAAATTGCTAACTTTTTATCGGCTGGCAACTTAGATAAAAATTTCCAAATTTGAGGAGAGTTAATATTTTCTTGGAGAAATTTCGCGTTGCCAACACTTCTTTAGGAAAACTTAATTTCAATCCAATAGCAAGTCTATAGAAATTTTCCCATATTTGGAGAAATTACACATCAGTATGCCAGGATATCTGTAACTTTTTTCCAGATGGCAATGAACGATATTTGAGAGGCAGTTACAGATAAAAAAATTACACATTTGCTGATTTCGCGTTGGCAACAGATTAAAAAGAATACAGACCTCTTAAAGGAAATCGATAAGGAATGTCGCGTTGCCAACACTTCTTTAGGAAAACCTAAATTTCAATCCAATAGCAAGTCTAAGAAATTTGCCCATATTTGGAGAAATTACACATGAGTCTGCCAGGATACCTGTAACTTTTTTCCAGATGGCAATGAACGATATTTGAGAGGCAGTTACAGATAAAAAAATTAAACATTTGCTGATTTCGCGTTGGCAACAGATTAAAAAGAATACAGACCTGTTAAAGGAAATCGATAAGGAATGTCGCGTTGCCAACACTTCTTTAGGAAAACCTAAATTTCAATCCAACAGCAAAAAAATCCAATAGCAATTTTTCCCAAATCTGGGAAAGAGAAATTTTCCCAAACATGAGACTGCCAGGATATCTGTAACTTTCTTCCAGATGGCAATGAACGATATTTGAGAGGCAGTTACAGATAAAAATTTACATATTTGCTGATGGAAGTCTATAGAATTCGCGTTGCCAACAGATTAAAAAGAATACAGACCACTGAAAGGAAATCGATAAGGAATGTCGCGTTGCCAACACTTCTTTAGGAAAACCTAAAAATCCAATAGCGATTGTAAAGAAATTTACGTAGATTTGGGGAAATTACACATGAGAATTACACAGAACCTCAGGAATTCCTCCTCGAAGGTACACTAACAACATACTTTTTCCCTTCAGAGTAAAGTTACTGTCTGATGGTAATACGCAGGTGAAATCTTAAATTATGACGATACAAAAGTTTAAAAATCATTTTTTTTAGATTAAAGTGAAATCATGAGGAAACAAAAGACCAATTATTAAAAAAGTTATCATGCCATCTTCTGTAATGCCTTAACAGCCAGTGTTCATGAATACGATTTTTGTTTTCCTTAGAAATTTCTCCTTGATTGCACATTGCATCACAAAAAAAACTTTCCAAATTTGGGGAAGTTATACACGCTAGGAACGAGTCTTTCTTGTCATACTGTTTCAAAAAATTACAGCAAATTCCAATCTGATCTGATATGGTGAGTTATTTCTACGCCATTATGAAGATGAAAAAAAAAATTACGAGGATACAAATGCTTGCAAAATTCTTTTTTAACTTAAAGCGAAATCATGAGAGGGGAACAAAAGATCAATTTTAAGTCGTTAATCTATTAATGAGTTAGTCCGTCGCAGAATCTCAGAAATTCTTGCAAGATTACGGCCAGCTAGATATATATTGTATCAGTATTTATCGCTCGCTTAAACTAAAGAGGAACTTATCTTTTCGAGCTAAAAAAATCTTTCTCGTAAAAGAATTTTTATAATATAATCTATATATAAATATAAATTATATATATATATATATCCAATTATCATTATAAGGGCACAGCCCTGATCCAACTAGCTGGCTTGTGCCGGTCGTATGAGATATATATATATATATGTGTGTATAAAAAAAAAAAAGAAAAAGAAAAAAAAAAAAAATTAAATAGTTATGTATATATCATATGGCTGGCTTGTGCGAGCTAGTTGGATCAGAACTGTGCCCTTATAATTATATGGGGGATATATATATTATATTCTTTTACGAGAAAGTTTTTTTAGCTTCAAGGACCTCCGAAATTCCTCCTTGAAGGCACACTCACGATAATATACTTTTCTTACTTCAGAGTAAAATTAATGTGCGATGGTAAATACGCAGATAAATTTTTAAATTGTGAAGATACAAAAGTTTGAAAAATCCTTTTTTTTTTAGATTAAAGAGAAATCATGAGGGGGCGAAAGATCAATTACAAAAAAAGTTATCATGTTAAAATCTTCTGTAATGCGTTAGCAACCAGTGTTCATGCATAGGATTTTTCTTTTCCTTAGCAATTTCTCCTCGATGGCACATTGCATCATAAAAAAAACTTTCCAAATTTGGGGACATGCTGCGAACGAGTCTTTCTTGTCATACTGTTTCAAAAAATTACAGCAAATTCCAATCTATATCTGATTTGGATATATTGATTGAATTTTGAAAAGGTGCCTGAATTATTTCTACGCCATTATGAAGATGAAAAAAAAAAGGAATTACAGCAAATTCCAATCATTTGACAAAGATACAAAAGTTTGCAAAATTCTTTTTTAACTTAAAGCGAAATCATGAGTGGGGGACAAAAGATCAATTGTAAAAGTTATCGTGTCAATTAGTGTGTTAGTCGGTCTCAATATCTCGGTGTGTGTGTGTGTGATTATGGCAAAGCCTCGGGGGCTATCTGCCTAAGGGGAGGGATGCCTTCGTGGAGGAATTTCTAAGGGAAACTGGCTCGTATACATGTTACACATGGGGAAAACCACGAAAACGCCCATCAAGCCAGCCCCTTCGCCTCAATATCTCGGAAATTCCTGCAAGATCAGCCCTGCTAGAAATATATCGTATCAGTAACAATGTCATCTTCGATTATTTACTTTTTTTTCCACTTCTATCTGATGTGACATTTCTGATACAGATAGATTAAATGAATCTTCAAGTGGTTCTTGACTTAATTTTTCTTAGAATAGCCTCCGCGAATGCACATATAAAATACTCCCCTCCAGTTTTTTGGGATGCAATGCGCCATTAAGGAGGAATTTCTGAGGGAAAATTAGTGGTTGTTCGGTTAACCATCAATTTTCCCTTAGAAATTTCTCTTCGATGGCACATGGCATCCCAAAAATCTTGATAAATTTGGGGTAGTTATACACACTACACAAGAGCCTTTCTTGTCATACTGTTTCAAAAAACAATTACGTCAAATTCCAATTATTTGACAAGGATAGAAAAGTTTAAAAAAATAATTTTTTAACTTAAAGTGAAATCATGAGACCAAAGATCAATCATAATCATCGGCAGGAGGATCTCAGAAATTCCTTCTCGAAGGCACACATCGTATCAGTTTGTTTTTGACCAGAGTCTATAATGTTATCTGTAACCATGTCGTCTGTATGTCATT
The DNA here is from genome assembly GCF_044657685.1 of Stegodyphus dumicola. Lineage (NCBI taxonomy): Eukaryota > Metazoa > Arthropoda > Arachnida > Araneae > Eresidae > Stegodyphus > Stegodyphus dumicola. Next base: position 116,313,539 of record NC_140780.1, read on the forward strand.
AGACACTATAGTAACTTGAAACAGAATTGATTCGTAATACACATTACACATGGGTTGCTCGCTTAAACCAAAGAGGTTATCGCTCGCTTAAACTAAAGAGGAACTTATGAAGGAGAATATCTTTCTTCGACGAAATACATTGAATGATAAAAAAGGAAGATTTTATGTTTGAAAAGAAGCAACTGTTCCCGACACCAGCAGAATATTGCCTGAGAATTCGAGAACACGCATTACATCAAAAATCGTTGGTGAGGTAATACCGTGGACTTTGAGAAACTATCGTGTTTTCGAAGGCCACTCTAATAAGGCCACAAGCTAATTTTTAAGCGCTTGGTTTGAAACGGAAATGTTTAACGGAGAGGAGGTTTTAAAGCGTGTTCCAAAAAAGATTCGTGTTGCTAGATTTTAAAATTGTAAGATAGACTATACAAATTAGCAATCAAGTCTGCGCTTAATGGCATTCATTTCACCATTCTTTTACAGAATGAAATAAGAATTCTCTAATAAAACTTTAAAAACAAAATCCGCATAGAAATACATTTTAAAATGATTATATAGTTATTTATGGATTATTCGTTATAAACAATATGCTTAAATCAGCAAACAAACTTTGTGGTCAAAGCAGATTAAATACTATCTATCTTTTTGGTGGTATTTCAGTGGGTACTATTAATTTTAAACAGTTTAGAAATTTCGAGTAATGTTATGCATTCTAGGAAACAGGTTAATACATCAACAACCGGGTGGGTGAAAGTCATCGAACTTTGGTAATCCGTTTCGAAGTTTGCGAATTTTGTGAACCAGCTGACTATAACACGCAACGTGGGTACCTTTAGAAATTCTTCCCTGAAGACATCCCTCCCCTTATGAAAAATACACCTTGATTATTTAGAGGATGTCCTGAACTATGAGACAAACAGCAACTTCATATTTTTTAGTCTCTGCTGTTTTATTTTAAATATAACGATTATTATTTCGTGATACGGTTCCTCTATTAAAAAATTTTATCACAAGACTTCAAGTAACAAAAACAAAATACTATCGTTAAAGCTTAATTGAACAAAGCTATGCTTATTCAATTCATGTTTAAAAGTTCTCGACTAAGCATAAAGAAATAGTTTTTGCTAGTTAGCCACATCTGCGTAATGAGATGCTTTCTTCGACTGACACCTCGAATACAGAGCACGACGTCATCTGATAAAACCATACACTTCATAATTGGAAAATTTTTTTAGTCAGCCATTGAAGTGAAAAGTAATTAATCGAAGACAACAAGTATCTCAGACGACATGGTTACAGATACATTATAGACTCTGGTCAAAAACAAACTGATACGATGTGTGCCCTCGAGAAGGAATTTCTGAGATCCTCCTGCCGATGATTATGATTGATCTTTGGTCTCATGATTTCACTTTAAGCTAAAAAATTCTTTTTTTAAACTTTTCTATCCTTGTCAAATAATTGGAATTTGACGTAATTGTTTTTTGAAACAGTATGACAAGAAAGACTCTTGCGTAGTGTGTATAACTACACCAAATTTATCAAGATTTTTGGGATGCCATGTGCCATCGAAGAGAAATTTCTAAGGGAAAATTGATGGTTAACCGAACAACCACTAATTTTCCCTCAGAAATTCCTCCTTAATGGCGCATTGCATCCCAAAAAACTGGAGGGAAGTATTTTATATGTGCATTCGCGGAGGCTATTCTAAGAAAAATTAAGTCAAGAACCACTTGAAGATTCATTTAATCTATCTGTATCAGAGGTGTCACATCAGACAGAAGTGGAAAAAAAAGTAAATGATCGAAGATGACATTGTTACTGATACGATATATTTCTAGCAGGCCTGATCTTGCAGGAATTTCCGAGATATTGAGGCGAACGGGCTGGCTGCATGGGCGTTTTCGTGGTTTTGCCCATGTGTAACGTATATACGAGCCAGTTTCCCTTAGAAAGTCCTCCACGAAGGCATCCCTCCCCTTAGGCAGATAGCCCTCGAGGCTTTGCCATAATCACACACACACACACACACACCAAGATACTGAGACCGACTAACACACTAATTGACACGATAACTTTTACAATTGATCTTTTGTCCTCCACTCATGATTTCACTTTAAGTTAAAAAAGAATTTTGCAAACTTTTGTATCCTTGTCAAATGATTGGAATTTGCTGTAATTCCTTTTTTTTTTTTTTTTTTTTCATCTTCATAATGGCGTAGAAATAATTCAGGCACCTTTTGAAAATTCAATCAATATATCCAAATCAGATATAGATTGGAATTTGCTGTAATTTTTTGAAACAGTATGACAAGAAAGACTCGTTCGCAGCATGTCCCCAAATTTGGAAAGTTTTTTTTATGATGCAATGTGCCATCGAGGAGAAATTGCTAAGGAAAAGAAAAATCCTATGCATGAACACTGGTTGCTAACGCATTACAGAAGATTTTGACATGATAACTTTTTTTGTAATTGATCTTTCGCCCCCTCATGATTTCTCTTTAATCTAAAAAAAAAAGGATTTTTCAAACTTTTGTATCTTCACAATTTAAAAATTTATCTGCGTATTTACCATCGCATATTAATTTTACTCTGAAGTAAAAAAAGTATATTATCGTGAGTGTGCCTTCGAGGAGGAATTTCGGAGGTCCTTGAAGCTAAAAAAACTTTCTCGTAAAAGAATATAATATATATATCCTCCATATAAGGGCACAGTTCTGATCCAACTAGCTCGCACAAGCCAGCCATAAGATATATACATAACTATTTAATTTTTTTATTTTTTTTTTTATTTTTTTTTTATACACATATATGTCATAATAAAAGCTATTATGACGATTAAGACGGTAAGGATAGTTTCCTGCAGCCTGAAACCTCAATAAAAAATTTAATTCAGCTCTTCAAATCATCGTTTTGTGATAAATCCAAGATAATGTGAAAGAAGTGAATCATCAAGTTTGTTTTTTCAGTGTTGAAAAAATAACAGATCATTCTTCTGCTGTGGTGTTTTGCAAGTGCTTCAAAAAAATAATCACGCGTAGTGTTTACAGATTGAAAGTAATCTCTCGATAAATTGAGAAGTTCGAATGCCTAGTGAAAAGGAAATCATCAGTGAATTACCGTTTTGGAATGAAGCATTACAGCGGGTTCAAGGTCGAACTGAGTTAGTGTTTGCAAGCATGTGCGACAGAAAATTATTTGCACTTCCGCTTTTTCAACAGCTCAAAAATTATTCCATTCGTGTGAATCTAGCTCAGGAACTATATTATTGAATGTGCTGCGAATTCTATAGTTTTCATTTGAACTTTGCTTAAAATTTCTGCAATTTTTTTTGAGAAAATCTGAAATTCTTGTTCATTAATTTTTCTAAGTTTTCATAATTATGTGCGAGCAAATTAAGTAACGAATTTTAAGCTATTTAAATTATTCATAGGGAAGGATGTTAAGATAAGTTTTTATGTTTTTGAAATTTTGTTGAGAATTTTGAATACGAATTTTATAATTATTCTAAAAATAAAGATGTTAAAAAATAAGTGAAATTATTACAGATATGTAATATGAAATTATGGTAAATGCATGTTAAAATTTATGGGTTATTGTGTGTTAAGTATAGTATGATGAGGGTGTACTGGTTCCTTCAACAGAGGCCTGTAATTACCTCTGTACAGTTGTTCCCTTCACCCTCTTCAAGTAAGATAATGTTGGAGGCTCTTATTTTATGAGTGTTTGTGATTTTTTTGTATTATTATTATTATATTTTTTTATTATGGAATGTATTAATGCAGTTCTCAAAGGCCAGTTACCTTAATGGAAGGAACGGAGGCCTTTTCAAGTAACTGCCAAGGCACCCTAGGCCACCAGTGCATAGAACACACTGGTTAGCTCAAGAAGACAGCCCTATTGATGGATATGTTTGTTTAGAAGTATTGCGAGGCTTCCAGTTAGGTAAAATCAGGAATTGTAAATGAAAGATGATAACGGTGAAACCATAAATTCTGAAAATCTTAATCCTATTATTTATCATGTTAAATTATAATTTATCAGTATAGAAATAAGTATCATAAATATTTATGTGCATTACATTTAATTATAAGTAATGATTATGTAAAAGATTTTGTGATATTCTGTAATAACAAGAACCTTCCCTGAAGAATTATGATTATGTGAATTCTCAAACAAAAAGACTTTTGGACTGAAATGCTGAAAAATTCAATAGGACTCTAAAAATTAAAAATTTATTTTAAAAAAAATTGATATTTATGAATTATACTTTACAGGACAAAAATTTTATGATTTATTTATTTATATTTTTTTAGAGCTCCATTAACAAATTTACTTAAGAAATATACTCCTTATAATTGGACTGATGAATGTCAAAAAGCTTTTCAAAAATTAAAAGATGCATTGATTTCTAGACCTATTTTAACTTTGTTTAATCCTAAATATCCCTGTCATGTATTTGTTGATGCGTCCAAAGAAGCTGTTGGTGCTGTTTTAAAACAAGAACATCCTGATGGTAGTTTACATCCAATTGCTTTTCATTCTAGAAAATTAAGATCTTATGAACAAAATTATGCCATTACTGAGCTGGAATGTTTATCTATTATTGATGCAATTGATAAATTTTATTATTATTTACATGGTAACCATTTTACTGTACATACTGATCATGCTGCTTTAGTTTGGCTTAAAAATATAAAACACCCTACTGGTCGTCTATTTAGGTGGTCTTTAAAATTATCTATGTATGATTTTGATATAAAATATAAAAAAGGATCTACTAATGTTGAAGCTGACATGTGTAGCCTTGGCTACTAATGTTTAAAATTAATTTATGACTAGTAACAGCATGAATTATAAACAAATAGCTAAGTTATTGCATTTTATTTTCCAGCTATCGAAATGCGACGCTACGAGCAACGTTTTGAAACCAAAACCTAGCAATCATGAATCAGAACTAGAACTAGTTGCCATTCAGCATAAAGAAATTTAAATATAAATATGAACTACTTATTGCCATTCAGCATAAAAGAAATATAAATATGAATATTAACAAAATATTAAAGTTAATTTTATAAAATAATTAAATATATGAACAAATATATGAAATAAAAAATAATTATTTCTCATGCACTAACTGGGCCACTACACATGCTCTCTAGAAATCCTATGTGTCAACATTTAAGATTGCAAGTTAATTTATTATCATTAGAAGAAATAAAAGAATATCAAAATTTAGATAATGTTTGTAATACTAAGTATAGGAAAATGAATGATTATAACCATATATTTGCAAAAAGTAAATATGATGTTGGTTGTATAAGGGTTGAACCTCCCAGAGTTATATTAACTTCTGAATTACCAATAGCCTATAGACCATATAGAGCATCTCCTAAAGATAATAGTGAAATTAAAAAACAAATAGATGAATTGTTAAAAGCTGGAATTATTAAACCTTCTTATAGTCCTTATGCTGCTCCTGTAACTTTAGCTTATAAGCGAGACGAGCAGTCCAGCAGCAGATTGTGTATTGATTTCAGGAAGCTTAACCAAATTACTAAAACTGATTCTGAACCTATTCCTAGAATTGATGCTGTATTAGATCAATTAACAAATGCAAAAATCTTTTCTACATTGGATTTGGCATCAGGCTATTGGCATATAAAATTAAATGAAAAGGATACTGAAAAATTGGCATTCACTACAAATTTTGGAGTGTATGAGTTTACTAGATTACCTTTTGGTTGGAAAAATTCCCAGCTGTTTTCCAACGAGCTCTTAGACAAATTTTAAATAAATATCAGATTCAATTTGCTTTAAATTATTTTGATGATATTATAGTATTCTCTCCAAATTTTGATGAAAATTTAAATCATCTTAAAATAATATTTGATATATGTGAGAAAGAGAATATAAAATTAAAACAATCTAAATGTAATTTTGCTAAAGAAAAAATAAATTTTCTAGGATATGAAATTCAAGCAGGTAAATACCAGCCCAGTAATGCAAATATAGAGGTTATTAAGAAATTGCAAACCCCTAAAAATATCAAAGAATTACAAAGATTTTTAGGAAGAATTAATGTTTATAGTTTAATCTATAATTTTGATTCATATATTTTTATCTTACATATATATATATATATATATCATACGACCGGCACAAGCCAGCTAGTTGGATCAGGGCTGTGCCCTTATAATGATAATTGGATATATATATATATATATATTTATTTATTTATTTATATTTATATATAGATTATATTATAAAAATTCTTTTACGAGAAAGATTTTTTTAACTCGAAAAGATAAGTTCCTCTTTAGTTTAAGCGAGCGATAAATACTGATATAATATATTTCTAGCTGGCCGTAATCTTGCAAGAATTTCTGAGATTCTGCGACGGACTAACTCATTAATAGATTAACGACTTAAAATTGATCTTTTGTTCCCCTCTCATGATTTCGCTTCAAGTTAAAAAAGAATTTTGCAAGCATTTGTATCCTCGTAATTTTTTTTTTCATCTTCATAATGGCGTAGAAATAACTCACCATATCAGATCAGATTGGAATTTGCTGTAATTTTTGGAAACAGTATGACAAGAAAGACTCGTTCGTAGTGTGTATAACTTCCCCAAATTTCGAAAGTTTTTTTTGTGATGCAATGTGCCATGAAGGAGAAATTTCTAAGGAAAACAAAAATCGTATTCATGAACACTGGCTGTTAAGGCATTACAGAAGATGGCATGATAACTTTTTTAATAATTGGTCTTTTGTTTCCTCATGATTTCACTTTAATCTAAAAAAAAAAGGATTTTTAAACTTTTGTATCGTCATAATTTAAGATTTCACCTGCGTATTACCATCAGACAGTAACTTTACTCTGAAGGGAAAAAGTATGTTGTTAGTGTGCCTTCGAGGAGGAATTCCTGAGGTTCTGTGCCCGACTCACTCGTTACAGAAGATGATATGATAACTTTTTTTATAATTTATCTTTTACCCCCCTTCATGATTTAGCTTTAATCTAAAGAAAAGATTTTGTAAATAATTTAAAGAGTTTTCTGCGTATTATCACCAAACAGTAATTTTACTCTCAAGCGAAAAAGTAAATTATTGTGAATGTGCCTTCGAGGAGAAATTTAGGAGGATCTGAGGTCCAACTCACTTATTACAGAAGATGATATGATAATTTTTTTTATAATTGATCTTTTACCACCCCCGTCATGATTTAGCTTTAATCTAAAGAAAGGATTTTGCAAACAATTTAAAGAGTTTCCTGCGTATTACCACCAGACAGTAATTTTACTCTGAAGCGAAAAAGTAAATTATCGTGAGTGTGCCTTCGAGGAGGAATTTCTAAGGAAATAAGGGAAGATGGCTCGTGTCTAACGGAGAGAAGAATGTTAAGCGTGTTAAAAAAATAAATATTGGTGTTTTCTAGACTTTAGAATTGAAATTAAGATACTAAATTTCACTAAATAAATAAACAATCGAGTCTGCGTTTATTGACATTTGTTCCATCAATTTTCTTATTCTTGTTTAGAAAATGAAATTTATTTTAATGTGGATTTGCTGATAAGTTTGCTTACAACTCTTAAGTGGCTGCATGTATTTTTTCCCTCGGTATGTAAAGTATATTAAAATAGTTTCATTTTAGACATGAAGGCATCCGGCTTTATTCACTGTGCAGTGAATGTTGCTTGCTATTTTTAACAAACGAAACCATATTCGCGAACATTGCTTGTTCTGACCGAACGAATTAATTGCACGAGCCCATGTGTAACATATGCGAACTAATTTTTCTTAGAAATACCCCCGACAATATTGATTAAGGTTAACCTTAATTAAATAAAACACTTGAGTTTATGAAATCGACGAGCATTATAAAGGAATTATTTTTTCCTCGTTACTTTTACGTTGTAATGTCATATATATATATAGAAGGAGAGTCATTTAGTAAACCTGATATAAATTGTCATATTGTATAACACAGCGACCGAGCGGTAAAGTAGCTGAACACTGGTAGTTCGGTCCGAGGTGCGAATCCCGCGAACGGACTGGCTGCATGGGCGTTTTCATGGATTTTCCCATGTGTAACGTGTATACTAGCAGCTTCCCTTAGAAAGTCCTCCATGAAGGCATCCCTTCCCCTTAAGCAGGTAGCCTTCGAGGCTTTCCATACTCTCACACACCCATACTGTATAACATACATATTCAGTGATTCTCGGAAGTGGACACAGATTTAAGTTTACAGATAGCATTCATTCAGTTACCTTAAAGTATTGATCAGAAATATTGACGATAAAACACCATATCTCTATGAACGTTGGGTAAGTAAATTGCCTGTGATCGACTCATTCATTATTTGTTAATGAATGACAACATAACTTTTATAATGGATTTTTTGCCTCTCGGGAGCTCGCAATAAATCGCTTTAAGCTAAAAAGATTTTGCACTGTAATTTTTTGAAACAATATGACACGAAAGGCTCCTGAGTAGCTTATATAACTTTCCTCAAATTTGGAAATTTTGGGGTGATGCAATATGCCATCGAGGAGGAATTTCTCCTCCTCGATGACACACTGCATCACGAAATACTGAAGGGAAGGATTTTTATATGTGCTTTCGCGAAGACAATTCTAAGGAGAATTAGGCTAAGAACCTCTTGAAGATTCACTTAATCTATGTTTATCAGAGGTGTCAAATGATTGGATTACGCAATTTTGAAGCAATATGATAAGAAATGTGTAATTTCTCCAAATCTGGGCAAATTTCATTCAACTTGCTATTGGATTGAAATTTAGGTTTTCCTAAAGAAGTGTTGGCAACGCGACATTCCTCGAAGAAAATATTAACTCCCCTCAAATTTGGAAATTTTTATATAAGTCGACAGCCGATAAAAAGTTAGCAATTCCCTTTAAGATGTCTATATTTTTTTTAATCTGTTGGCAACTCGAAATCTACTTCTTCTCTGAAAAATTTTATAGACTGATCCTTCTAACTGGCTTGTGCCGGCCGTATGAGATATATATATATATATTAAAAAAAGAAAATAAAAAAAATAAATAAAAAATTTAAAAAAATAAATAAATATACAATACATATATACCTTACGCCCGGCTTGTGCGAGCTAGTTGGATCAGGGCTGTGCCCTTATAATTATAATGGGGGATATATTATATATATAATAATATAATATATATATATATATGTATATATATATATATATTATATTATTATATATATAATGTTGTATGATCTTAAATCCAATTAGTGTGAATACAAGTTATTACTACTTGCGCAATTGCTGCAAAGTTAGTTAATAATAATTTATTTCCTAAACAGTATTGATTAATCGATTATATTATCTCCTAAGTTTAATTAAAGTAGAATTATTTTAAAGTGTATATATATCTTCTTTTACGAGAAAGATTCTCTTTTAACTCTAACAGAGATTTCCTTCTATAAAGATTTTTTTGTTAATTCTAACAGAGAGAATGTTTTTGCGGGAAGGATTTTTTCTTTGATATGCTCTGAGTATGTTGATTATTACACAATGAATGCAGGTTAAGAAAGTGGAACCTTATACATATTGATTTAATCTGAACTTTCTTCTACTCCTAAAAAAACTATGTCAGCAAATCTGTAATTTTTTTATATGTAATTGCCTCTCAACTATTGTTCATTGCCATCTGGAGAAAAAATACAGATATCCTGGCAGATTCGTGTAATTTTCCCAAATCTGGGCGAATTTCTTTAGACTTGCCATTGGATTGAAATTTAGGTTTTCCTAAAGAAGTGTTGGCTACGCGAAATTCCTTATCGATTTCCTTTAAGAGGTCTATATTTTTTTAATCTGTTGGCAAGTCGAAATCTACTTCCCCTCTGGAAAATTTTATAGACTTCCATCAGCAAATCTGTAATTTCTTTTATCTGTAATTGCCTCTCAAATTTCGTTCATTGCCATCTGGAAAAAAGTTAAAGATATCCTAGAAGACTCATGTGTAATTTCCCCAAATATGAGAAAATTTTTTTTCCCCAGATTTGGGAAAAATTGCTATTGGATTATTTTGCTGTTGGATTGAAATTTAGGTTTTCCTAAAGAAGTGTTGGCAACGCGACATTTCTTATCGATTTCCTTTAAGAGGTCTGTATTCTTTTTAATCTGTTGCCAACGCGAAATCAGCAAATGTTTAATTTTTTTATCTGTAACTGCCTCTCAAATATCGTTCATTGCCATCTGGAAAAAAGTTACAGGTATCCTGGCAGACTCATGTGTAATTTCTCCAAATATGGGCAAATTTCTTAGACTTGCTATTGGATTGAAATTTAGGTTTTCCTAAAGAAGTGTTGGCAACGCGACATTCCTTATCGATTTCCTTTAAGAGGTCTGTATTCTTTTTAATCTGTTGCCAACGCGAAATCAGCAAATGTGTAATTTTTTTTATCTGTAACTGCCTCTCAAATATCGTTCATTGCCATCTGGAAAAAGGTTAAAGATATTCTGGCAGACTGATGTGTAATTTCCCCAAATATGGGAAAATTTCTATAGATTTGCTATTGGAATGAAATTAAGTTTTCCTAAAGAAGTGTTGGTAACGCGAAATTCCTCCAAGAAAATATTAACTCCCCTCAAATTTGGAAAATTTTATGTAAGTTGCCAGCCGATAAAAAGTTAGCAATTTTCTTTAGGAAGTCTGTAATTTTTAATCTGTTGGCAACGCGAACCTCCGTCACCAAATCTGTAATTTTTTATCTGTAACTGCCTCTCAAATTTGGCTCGTTGCCATCTGAAAAAAGTTACAGATTTCCTAGCGGATATGTGTAATTTTTTATCTGCTGGCAGCACTAAATTAAATTTTGTTCGAAAACAAATGTGGCAGACTGTACCTATGACCTTCTCCTAGAGACCCCTGTCATCTTCTTCTCGAAAGCTACGTGATGACAGCTTTTTTTTTTTTGTTCTAGAGTTTATCAACTTTGTAGACACATGACCCCGTCACCTTCTCAAAGGCCATGTCGTATGGAATGTGACCCTTTTGGTTTTTCTTTTGAGAAAATAAAAAATAAAACAACTTTATAGTCACCTCTCTATGACCTTCACAAATACTGATGTTTTATCATTTTTTTTATTTTAGGATTCATTCCTTGTTCCTCCTCCCCTCTCCCTCTCTCTCTGAGGAGTCTATATAAACGGATCGCCAGCGAGCTCTTGTTCACATCAGACGAGTGTTTCGCCTTGAGAACGGAAAAAAAAAGCCATGCTGCTCAAACTGGAATATAACGATGACTATTACGTGCACGTGTATGTGGATCTAGGATTCCTGTACTGGAATGCCAAAGATATCTTGGCTCTCTTGCCTACGAACGTCTCGCATACGACGAGTGTTCTCCAAGTCTTTTTCCACAATCGACACCATTACGCCCGGCTTGTGCGAGCTAGTTGGATCAGGGCTGTGCCCTTATAATTTTAATGGGGGTTATATATATATATATATATATATTATTTTATTATTATATATATATCTTCTTTTACGAGAAAGATTTTCTTTTAACTCTAACAGAAATTTCCTTCTATAAAGATTTTTTTGTTAATTCTAACAGCGAGAAGTTTTTTGAGGGAAGGAGTTTTTCTTGGATATGCTCTGAGTATGTTGATTATTACACAATGAATGCAGGTTAAGAAAGTGGAACCTTATACATATTGATTTAATCTGAACTTTCTTCTACTCCTAAAAACACTATGTCAGCAAATCTGTAATTTTTTTATATGTAATTGCCTCTCAAATATTGTTCATTGCCATCTGGAGAAAAAATACAGATATCCTGGCAGATTCGTGTAATTTCCCCAAATCTGGGCGAATTTCTTTAGACTTGCCATTGGATTGAAATTTAGGTTTTCCTAAAGAAGTGTTGGCTACGCGAAATTCCTTATCGATTTCCTTTAAGAGGTCTATATTTTTTTAATCTTTTGGCAAGTCGAAATCTACTTCCCCTCTGAAAAATTTTATGGACTTCCATCAGCAAATCTGTAATTTCTTTTTTCTGTAATTGCCTCTCAAATTTCGTTCATTGCCATCTGGAAAAAAGTTAAAGATATCCTAGAAGACTCATGTGTAATTTCCCCAAATCTAGGTAAATTTCTTTAGACTAGCTATTGGATTTTTAGGTTTTCCTAAAGAAGTGTTGGCAACGCGACATTGTTATCGATTTCCTTTCAGAGGTCTGTATTCTTTTTAATCTGTTGGCAACGCGAATTCTATAGACTTCCATAAGCAAATCTGTAAATTTTTATCTGTAACTGCCTCTCAAATATCGTTCATTGCCATCTGGAAAAAAGTTACAGATATCCTGGCAGTCTCATGTGTAATTTTCCCAAATCTGGGAAAATTTCTTCTCGCCAGATTTGGGAAAAATGGCTATTGGATTTTTTTGCTGTTGGATTGAACTTTAGGTTTTCCTAAAGAAGTGTTGGCAACCCGACATTCCTTATCGATTTCCTTTAAGAGGTCTGTATACTTTTTAATCTGTTGTCAACGCAAAATCAGCAAATGTGTAATTTTTTTTATCTGTAACTGCCTCTCAAATATCGTTCATTGCCATCTGGAAAAAAGTTACAGATATCCTGGCAGACTGATGTGTAATTTCCCCAAATATGGGAAAATTTCTATACACTTGCTATTGGATTGAAATTAAGTTTTCCTAAAGAAGTGTTGGCAACGCGAAATTCCTCCAAGAAAATATTAACTCCCCTCAAATTTGGAAATTTTTATGTAAGTTGCCAGCCGATAAAAAGTTAGCAATTTCGTTTAAAAAGTCTGTAATTTTTAATCTGTTGGCAACGCGAACTTTATTGACTTCTGTCAGCAAATCTGTAATTTTTTTTATCTGCAGCTGCCTCTCAAATGTCGTTCATTGTCATCTGGAAAAAAGTTACAGATATCCTGGCAGACTCATGTGTAATTTCCCCAAATATGGGCAAATTTCTTTAGATTTGCTATTGGATTGAAATTTAGGTTTTCTTAAAAAATTGTTGGCAATGCGACATTCCTTATCGATTTCCTTTAAGAGGTCTGTATTCTTTTTAATCTGTTACCAACGCGAAATCAGCAAATGTGTATTTTTTTTTATCTGTAACTGCCTCTCAAATATCGTTCATTGCCATCTGGAAAAAAGTTACGGATATCCTGGCAGACTGATGTGTAATTTCCCCAAATATGGGAAAATTTCTATAGACTTGCTATTGGATTGAAATCAAGTTTTCATAAAGAAGTGTTGGTAACGCGAAATTCCTCCAAGAAAATATTAGCTCCCCTCAAATTTGGAAAATTTTATGTAAGTTGCCAGCCGATAAAAAGTTAGCAATTTCCTTTAGGAAGTCTGTAATTTTTAATCTGTTGGCAACGCGAACCTCCGTCACCAAATCTGTAATTTTTTTATCTGTAACTGCCTCTCAAATTTGGCTCGTTGCCATCTGAAAAAAGTTACAGATTTCCTAGCGGATATGTGTAATATTTTATCTGCTGGCAGCACTAAATTAAATTTTGTTCGAAAACAAATGTGGCAGACTGTACCTATGGCCTTCTCCTAGAGACCCCTGTCATCTTCTTCTCAAAGGCTACGTGATGACAGCTTTTTTTTTGTTCTAGAGTTTATCAACTTTGTAGACACATGACCCCATCACCTTCTCAAAGGCCATTTCGTATGGAATGTGACCATTTTGGTTTTTCTTTTGAGAAAATAAAAAATAAAACAACTTTATAGTCACCTCTCTATGACCTTCACAAACACTCATGTTTTATCATTTTTTTATTTAAGATTCATCAACCTTGTTCCTCCTCCCCTCTCCCTCTCTCTCTGAGGAGTCTATATAAACGGATCGCCAGCGAGCTCTTGTTCACATCAGACGAGTGTTTCGCCTTGAGAACGGAAAAAAAAGCCATGCTGCTCAAACTGGAATATAACGATGACTATTACGTGCACGTGTATGTGGATCTAGGATTCCTGTACTGGAATGCCAAAGATATCTTGGCTCTCTTGCCTACGAACGTCTCGCATACGACGAGTGTTCTCCAAGTCTTTTTCCCCAATCGACACCATTTTCTTCGACTAGGCGATTTGGACAACTACTCCAAAGAATGGGGTCATCCGAACCAGATTGTCCTCACCTCGAATGAAGTGGCCTTCGTCGCTTCGAAATCCCTGCATAACAAGTCGCTCTTCCCTTGAATGTGTAAAATATTTATGAGACTTCTGACGAAAATCGAAGAGGACGGGGAAACGTATATCATCCTCCGAGAGACCGTGCAAGACGAACAAGAAAGGAAAAAGAGTCCCCTCTTTTTCCTCACTCAATTCGGGATCCATCACCTCCCCAAAATCATCCAGAGGCTACAAGCCTTAGTTGAAAAGTATGAGAAGGTTGATGATAATGATGATGATGATGATGATGCTCTATGGTTTCCAGTCGCTTAAGGAAGGGGAAACGCTCTCCGCTTTCCCTATTGCATAGGCTGGAGAGTTGAATCAGGAGACCAAAAAAATGGGTCTTAAAAGGAATGAGTGCATTTCAAGATGCATTCGATTCCTTCCGAGACCCATTTTTTGGGGGCCACTCTCTCCTCCAATCTTGGGAGAGAGAGAAAATTTATCCTGTCCTGTCCACCCAAAAAGAAATTATGTACTTTTGTTTTTCTGGATGCGGCTGAATTTGTAGAGGAATCGTCTAGAAACCGGCCCTCAAGCCCATTTTCAGACTATTTCTATACACATTCGGTCATCAAGATGGTCCGGGGACGACTCTGTTTGGACTCAACGATGACATCATTTTTTTCGTAAATAGAGCTTTATTTGTATAGAAATAGTGTAGAAACTGACTCGAACGCCCGTTTTCAGTATATTGCAATACAAATAGGGCTGTCCACAAAATAAAAAAAGACATCATTTTGTTTCGTAAATAGAGCTCCATTTGTATAGAAATAGTCTAGAAACTGACTCAAACGCCCGTTTTCAGTATATAGCAATACAAATAGGGGCCGCTCTCTTATCCAATCTTGGGAGAGAGAGATCCGGTTTCCATAGTCATCCTGTCCATTCAAAAAGACATTCTTTTTGTTTCTGAATGCAACCGAATTTATGTAGGAATATACTAGAAAGCGGCCCTCAAGCCCATTTTCAGTATATTTCTATACAAATTCGGTATAAGATTGTCCGGGGACGACTTTGTCCGGGGACGACTCTGTTTGGACTCAACGATGACGTCATTTTGATACGGTGGAATGTGTATAGAAATAGTCTGAAAACCGACTCGAACGCCCGTTTTCAGTATATTCCAATACAAATAGGCTGTCCACAAAATAAAAAAGACATCATTTTTTTCTTGGATTGAGCTCAATTTGTATTAGAATATACTGAAAACCGACTCGAACGCCCGTTTTCAGTATATTCCAATACAAAATTGGTTGTCCACAAAATAAAAAAAAGACATCACTTTTTTTCTTGGATTGAGCTCCATTTGTATTAGAATATACTGAAAACCGACGTGAACGCCCGTTTTCAGTATATTCCAATACAAATTGGTTGTCCACAAAATAAAAAAAGACAATTTTTTTTTCTTGGATTGAGCTCCATTTGTATTGGAATATACTGAAAACCGACTCGAACGCCCATTTTCAGTATATTCCAATACAAATAGGGCAGTCCACAAAATAAAAAAAAGACATAATTTTTTTCTTGGATCGAGCTCCATTTGTATTGGAATATACTGAAAACCGGCTCGAACGCCCGTTTTCAGTATATTCCAATACAAATTGGCTGTCCACAAAATAAAAAAAAGACATAATTTTTTTCTTGGATCGAGCTCCATTTGTGTAGAAATAGCCTAGAAATCGGTTCGAACGCCCGTTTTCAGTATATTGCAATACAAATGAAATGACATGAAAAATGCAAAAAGAGGAAAAGGAGCCTACCTTGACGGAAATTCTATTCCAGAAGGGGAAAACTTGTATCCAGGTGGGCCCACAGAACGACCGAAACTCAAGCGAAACTCGATAGGTTGAAATCGATCCAGGAAATAACATTCTTAAAAAAACAGTGAAGTTTTATTCACATCGAGTCGGCTGGGAAAAATTTCTGAAAGCCGGAAAAAAATTTCTGTGGCTCAAAGTTAGATATGAAAAAAAAAACTTTTTGTTAATTTTTATCATGTCTTTTAGACATGATAAAAATTAATGACCCCCCTTTTTGTCTGGGAAAGATGTCTCACTCTTTCGAAAAAACAAACCGTGACTCATTCTTGAAATAGTAGCAAGTAGTAGAAAGAAATCGATCAAGGAAATTCCATTCTTAAAAACTGAGTCTTTTCTTGTGGATAGAGTGAAAAAAAAAAAAAAAAAAAAAAAAAAAAAAAAAAAAAAAAACCTTTTCCGTCTGAAAATGATGTCTCAATTTTTTTGAAAAAACAAACCGTGACTCTATCTTACATTGGATGCAATTAGAAAAATAAATTACACCCCTTTTCGTCCGAAAATGATGTCTCAACATTTCGAAAAATTGAAGACATCAATTTCAGACGAAAAGGGCGGGTAATTTTTATTATTATTATTATTATTATTATTATTATCGGAAAATTTTCTTCCGGCCCTCAGAGTTTTTTCCCAGCCAACTCGATGGACAAGATAGGATTTAATTCTTTCTAGAATGGACTCTCGCTTGCCTATTTAAACCCTCTACTATTGGAATAGGTGAGCCATTTTACATTTAGTAGCAAGAAGGGTACTCTCGCTTTTTAGATTTACCCGTACCCCCCAAAAAATAAAAATATGAAGCAGATGATTGTGTGTATAGATAGTTTAATTGGAGCTGGTAAATCCAGTATCATGAAACGTTTAAAAAGCAATTATCCCTGTTTTGAAGAACCCATTGAAAAATTTACGCTTTTATCTCATTTCTATGATGAACCTCAAAAATACCAGAAGGCTTTTCAGTTTCAAGTTTTATTATCTCAGTTTGATCAGAAAGAAAAGTTTAAAGATATACCTGGTCTTATCATTGCTGAACGTTGTCCCTGGACATCGAGACACGTCTTTAGCGAATTGATATTTGATAAACCGACCATGGACATTTACGATGAGTTATATAAATCCCTGACTTACGATGTGGATTATTATATTTATTTACAAATCGATAGCTTGGAGGCATACAAACGAATAAAATTGAGAAATAAATCCGAGGAACATAATATTACATTAGAATATCTCAACAAATTAGAAAATCAATATAAAAAACTTTACTTAAAGAAAAAAATGTTTACCTTGTTGATGCACACAGAAGTATAGATGAAACGGAAAAGGATATTCGGAAAATTTTACAGTCACTCTCTAGTTCCATCCTGTAATTAAACGGGTCGCTTACAAGTCACATCTAGAATATTGACGATATTCGATGATGAAAAATGTCGACACACTGTGTAAAAAAAAAGAAAAAAAAATACCCACCCTTTTCGTCTGAAATTGATGTCTTCAATTTTTCGAAATTGTGAGACATCATTTTCGTACGAAAAGAGGGGGTTATTTATTTTTCTAATTGCACCCAATGTAAGATAGAGTCACGGTTTGTTTTTTCAAAAAATTTGAGACATCGTTTTCAGACGAAAAGGGCTTGCGCTTTTTTTTTTTTTTTTTTTTTTTACAGTCAATCCACAAGAGAAGACTGTTTTTAAGAATGGAATTTCCTTAATCGATTTCTTTCTACTTGCTATTATTTAAAGAATGAATCACGGTTTGTTTTTCGAAAGGCTTCCCAGACAAAAAGGGGGGTCATTAATTTTATCATGTCTTAAAAAGTTTTTTTTTTTTTTTTTTTTTTTTTTTTTTTTCATATCTAACTTTCAGCCAGAGAAATTTTTTTCCGGCTCTCAGAAATTTTTTCCCACTCGACTTGATGAATATAAAACATCACCGTTTTTTAAGAATGGGCTCACTGTTAACTATTTCAGCATTCGACGTTTCGCGTCCAATAATAACTGCCGGATGTTCAAGAATGCAGATGCACCTACTAGATTTTCTACAGAGAGGCTTGACTGGATGGAGAGTGGATGACTTTTTCCAAGATTCCCGACTTTGGACCGTCAAGAGGTGAAGGATCCGTTTTTTAGAAAATTTATGGTTAGATTCATTTCTTTTTGAATGGACCTAGAAAAATAGGACAAAGTTCTTTTCCAAGATCGGATGAGAGAGGGACCCAAAAAAATGGGTCTCGGAAGGAATCGAATGCATTTGCACTCATTCCTTCCAAAAGATCCTACTGGATCGCTTTAGGTAAAAAAACAAAAAAATACTTATGAAATATTCATGTGTTGAAATTTGCTATTCAAATAAGTGACGTTCTGTTTCTCATTGGAACTGTTCAACGGCAAGTCCACTCGTCTCGTTCTTTGGGGTAGGGGATGAAAGTACAGCGGTTTGTTGAAATCGATGATAGTTTCCTCTTTAGTCGGCGGAACTCTAAATCTATCCCGTCTTAACTCTTCTAATCTCTCTGAAAGTCTTTCCACTTGCTCTGCTAAGGTTTCCTTCGTACTCATGGTCTCTCTTAGTTTAGGGAAGTCTTGAATTATCGGCTAGAGAACTGAGGGTCTCTCTATATATATCTATATCATGTGGGAGAGTGTGATTCATAAATCGTTGTGAAATCTTTCTACGTCTCGTGTAACTTGGAAGATTCTTCTTCTTCTCGTCAATTTGGGTGGAGTTATGGAAAAGAAATGGGATGGGAAAGAAATAAACACATTACAAAAAAAGGAACTTTTTTTTTATTTTTTCTCTAGGGATTCACATACCATTCCATTCATGAACATTCAAGGGATCTCTCCAAGACCAAATTTTAGAAGAGGACCACAAAGTGTACACTTGAGGATTCTCTTTCAGGTCTAGGTGAGATAAGGGTTGAGACCAATATTCTTGGGTCTCTAAAGCGTCCCAACCTAAACATTTATTATTATTATTATTAGAAAGTTCATCCTCCTCCTCATCATCGTCGCACGGGTTCTCCTGGGGAGATTCTTCCTCTTCTGCCTCCGCTTTGTCTTCGACGGCTTTGCTCTAGGAGGGGTAACAATGTAGTTTCCGGAGAACGTAACTGCCCTCCATCAAATGGTATCGAAAATTTCTCGGCACAATGTTCTCGGCACAATGAATCATCTTTTGGAAAAATTGGTGTCGCGTGCATTTCGACTTGTACCGCCACTCGGTTTTCCCCGGGATGTAAAACTCGTAAAAGGATCGCTGGCAGAGCTTGCTGAAAAATTCGGCTTTATCGTATCCATTGACGTAGATCGCCTCCACATTTTCGGTCAGTATTTTCAGGATCGTAGGAAGATGCTCATAGGAAAGACGACCCTCGGTCCATTGCAGGCCGTGTCGGTTACTTGTAGTCTGGTTCACCACAGCTTGATTGCGGGACGATAAGTCATCGTAATGGACAGGAGGGAGAAAAATCATGGATCCGCATAATGTTTAATCGCAAGTGACGTAGCCCAGTTCTTTCAAGATGAAACATATATCTCCCGTCTTTGAATCATGGCAGAGAAAGTATTCCATGTCCAGAACAATGTAGGAACCTTTGAGAGGTTTGGCACTCAAAATGACCATCTTCTTCAATTGAAAAAACAAAATTCTCTCTCTCTCGCTGTGTGCTGTGTGTGTCCTGAAGGAAAAAAAGGACAGCGTTCTCTCGCCATCTCCTCTTTTTATAGAGAGAGAAGGTTGCACGTGACAGGTCGTATGAATTCTGGGAAAGGTCACATTCGTATATTTTTTTGAATAATATCGTGCGCATCTCAATACACATCCATCATAATAATGAAGGTCACCTAGGAAGAAAGAAAAACAGAAATCATGGAACTCGTGCTCGACTTTGAAGGTTTCTACTATTCTCAAGGAGCCTTTATTGTGAAAGATTTGGCTTACGTAACGTTGGACGGTACTTCTCGAGGGGTATTTGTTTTTAAACCCCCGTTTCCATGGAAAATGCTCACCGAAAAAGAAAAACGAACCGCTGTGTGGGCGAGTGATTATTATCACGGCTTGTCGTGGTACGAAGGAGAAATTCCGTACAGTTATTTTCCATGGGTATTAACGATGTTGACGGAACCCTTTTCTGTGATTTGGGTGCGAGGAGAAACGAAACGGCGGTTTTTAGAGAAATAGTTGCAAAGATCCATTTATTGCATTTCGGGATCGACGCAATAGATTCTCAAATACAATGGGATCGAACGCATGAATTGTCCTAACCATACAAAAGGTTTTCTCCATTGCGCTCTACATAAAGCGGTTCGGTATCATTATTATTTAAAGACACAGAGAAGAAATTCGCAATGTCAATCCTGCACAATTCAATCTTGACAGAACTCATAAAAGAATACACATATCACGTTACTTCTTCAATAGCACAGATGGTTCTGAAGCGAAACTTTTAATTCTGAAATAATAGATCAGGGAGAAATCATTCTTAAAAAAAATTGTTGTCTCGAATCGGCTGGGAGAAAAAAAATTTTCAGAGCTGAGATAAAATTCTCTAACTCAAAAAAAAATTTTTGTTAATTTTTATTGTCTTTAGACATGATAAAAATTAATGACCCTCCCTTTTGTCTGGGAAGGATGTCTCACCCTTTCTAAAAATAGACCATGACTCATCCTTTCTTTAATGGCAATCATTCCAAGAATGAATCACGGTTTGTTTTTCAAGAGTGAGACAACATTTCTAGACAAAAAGGGGAGGGGTCGTTAATTTTTATCATGTCTAAGACATGATAAAAATTAACAAAAAGTGTTTTTTTTTTTTTTTTTTTTTTTTTTTTGAGTTGGAAAATTTTTTCTCAGTTCTGAAATTTTTTTCCAGCCGACTCGAGACTTTACCATTTATATTTACGAAAGGTCTTTGGATTATTTATTTAAATTTCTTTTAAAAGAAAATTCTGAGCTAGACCTATCTATTGGCTTCCCATTCTGGTCATAGAAACAGTCTGGAATCTCATTTTTCGAGGCTAATGCACGGGTTCTCCAATCAAAAGGGTTACTATAAAGGGATTGGTTTGAATGCATTTATCTGCAAATGTTGTAGGATTCTGTTGTTGAGAGGGGGTGGGTATATTATTATTATGATTGTGGCAGAGTCGTTTTCTACATGGAAGTCTAGTCTCCTCCGAAGATCTTTTCTGAGATTCGTCCATAGATGGTTTTTCAATAGGAATGGTTTCCTTCGCATCCTCAAGAGATATAGGGGGGTCCTGTCTTGAAACATGGAGCGGTCTCTCCTCCTCCTCCTCCTCCTCCTCCTCGTCGAGGAGTCTGGAGAAAGGGAGAGGAGTTTCGGTTCCCTTATCCTCGAGGGGTCTTGAGAAATCAAGAGGTCCCTCCTCTTCGAAAGGGAGAGTCTGCTCTTCGAAGAGTCTTGAGAAAGAGAGAGGAGTGTCGGTTCCCTTATCCCTGAGGGGTCTTGACAAATCGAGACGTCCCTCATTTTCGAGAGGTCCCTCTTTCTCGAGGGGTCTTGATAAATGGAGAGGTTTTTCATCTTCGAGGAGGTTTGATAATGCGAGGGATCTCTCCTTCTCGAGGGGTCTCTCTTCCTCGAGGGGTCTTGAGAAAGGGAGAGGTTTTTCATCCTCGACAGGTTTTGGCAAACGGAGAGGAATCTGAACAGGCTTCTCATCATCCTCATCGAGGGGGATGAGGATAGGCTTTTGGAAAGGTTTCTTCTTTTTCTTATGAACAGGCTCCTCCTGATGCTCGGGGAGAGGTATGGGGTATTTGTTCCACCATTCAATTTTTTCTTGCTCTATAATTTTTTCAAAAGTCGTGGCCTCCTTAAGATGAGACGAAGGAGGAGAGTCCTCGAGAAGAATATAAGAGGCATTCTTCCCAGTCTACTCGATCGAGAGAGTTTCGTGCAGACATTTGTGCAACCATTCACTAAAATGAACGAGAATCCCTTTTTTCTTCTCAAGACGATCCATAATCCTATTCATTTGCGAGACGGTCAGAAAGTGGGACGTGTAAAAATATTTGGCTCGTTTCATTAAGAAAATTTGTGCATCCAAAGGCGGAATGTCACGAGCCATCAACACGTTTTCGTCGGACAAAAATTCGTCCCGCATCTTTTGACAACTCCCCACGATATGATAACCCGCACATTTTGAAAAATCGGAATCTTTCAAGTAAACGACTCCTTGGATGATATAAAAGGAAAGATCAACATATTTATATTTGAAAGGAATACACGTGGTGAGCTGGGGATGCCTCCTCATGATCCACTTGGACAAAAATACGACTTTTGGGCTCACCCCTTTTATTTATAGAGAAAAAGAGTGTGACCTTCCCCCCTTCCTCTCCCTTCTTCCTCTATCTCTGGACGTCCTTGGGATGGAAAGGGTGACTGTAAAAAAAAAGAAAGTTATGGTTGGTTAGTTTTTTTTTATTAAATTATTACTTTCACTTCCTCATTCCCACACACTCATCTTTTAAAAAGAAAAAGGGGTCATGGAGATAAGATTTCTTGGAAAGGAGGGAGAGAAACAAAAAAAAAAAAAAAACAAATAAAACGGACGTCATAGAGCCTCTATGTGTTTGTGTGTGTATATATAAAAAGGCGAGAGTACTGGGCGAGATCATTTCTTTTCCATTGGGAGCCATGTCGCTGTTAGATGTTTTTCCAACTCAACGGGTTTCGAACGGGGAGGATTTGAAGACGCTAAAGGAAATCGCCAACCTGAAAATCTTTTTGGCGTGTCATTGTGCGACATTCATTCCGCATTTACCAGCTCATCAAGCGATCGTTTCTTTCAACCAAGATGTCGAATCCTCCAACCTGCTCGTTCAGAATATATACAGAAATTTATTCGAATCGCAACAAACGAAAGAGGAATCTCCCTTCTCTTGGAACCGGATGGATCGAGCTTTGAGACGGCCCATTCAAACAGACCGGCGATATACGGATCCGCGCACGGGTTTTCGGTGGAAGAATATTTTTCTCACGAAACGATACTTTACGTTTGGAGTGAGAACGAAGGCTGAGGACGAAGATCATATTGTTCAGACCACAGCCGCTCCTCTCGCCTATTACGAATCATCGTCCCCCAGCGTATTTCCAAACCCTACCCCACTTTTCGAATTTTTGACGTCACGGAAATATCGACTAGTTTCACCTGGCAAGATGCCTACCCCACTTTTGACTACTACGGCGCGCTTTTGAAAGAATTGTGCTGCTGAATAGTGTGTTTAGGTGCTAATTGTGAGATTTTCGCAATTTAAATTATTATGAGTGGGAATTTACGCAAAATCTTTAGTGAATGGTTATTGTTTATCGCCGTAGTGTATTTGAGGAAAGAGGAGAATAATTCACTGCTGATGTATACATTAACAGTATGAAAAATCTGGAAGGTGACACTCGGCAATAAATGTGCTGCATTTCATCGCAAAATTCAGCGACGCCAGTAAAACAGACGAAAGTGTTCGAAAAACTTATCCACATCTGAAGCCACTATACAAAAATTGTATGTGTGCCAATACAGCAATTTAAATAAAAAAAAAATTGCAGAAAACTTCAGATCAAGGAATAAGAAAGATTTGCAGTGCCTCTATGTGCTTAAAAACTACGAAGCATTCTGCAAACTTTCGTGCCAAAATCAAGGTTGACAAATAGATTAATAAATTTTATTGTTTCGTTTAGTGTATATATTTCAAAATTATTAAAATAACTTGAACAGTTGTTTAATTGCTTAAAACAGCAATAAAGTTCATTTATAAAGATATACAAGGAACTTCATAATTCATTGCTTTTGTGAACAACTGAAATTTACTAAATTACCTAACTTTATAACATTAAATATCTTCGTAACTGTGGTATTATGCTCTGTTTTATAAAAGCTTAACTACTTTATTCATTTGTTATACATTAAGATATTTTCTGATTTATTTACTAAATGCGTAATCAATTATCAGGATTACTAAATGTATTAAGAATTTCCATACATGCTTGTGCAGTGTAAATGCATGTTTGTGTAATGAACTTTGATTTTCATGAACGAAAAAGAAATACAATCTCCGAATAAGTACTTTTTTGTTTTCCAGTTCCTGTGTTTAGCTGTAAAAGTAAATTCGGCACGTTTCAGATAACCGGCCCTTGGCGATTTTTCGGCCGCCATCTTTGGCGCATTTTTGAAATCCAAGATGGCGGCCAAAATTGTTATCCCTGGTCCGAGGGAATTCGGAGAGGGAAAACAATTCTGAACTACCAAACATGTAACATGCAAAGAACAAGACAAAATTTAACTTACCCCAATTTATGCTGACATACTGACGATTATAATATTTTTTGCTGAGCACAAGTTTATGAGATATAAATTAAATTACTTAAATTGCATTCAATGCGATTAATTTAATGTGGATGATCAATTTTCATTCAAATAAACTAAACATTAAAATTTTAATATTCTTGTTTTTTTCAATTATTTAGTAATTCTTAATTGATCTACATGACTATAATATATGTAATATTTGCTTTAAAAAATATTTTAAGCCTGAAATCACTTTAGACTTAAGTTTCATTAAGTATAGTTCTTATGTTTAAATGTTAAGATCGAAATACAGAAAGTGTAAAAAATTAGAATTTTCTGCAAATCGCATATTTGAAAAAACCATTAAAAATACAGTTTCATACATTAAAACTGAAAGAAATATGTCATAAAAACAATCAAGAACTGTACCCTTATATAAATAATAAATTTATAAATTATTTTGATAAATCTAGGAAAGCTGTGAGCTTTAAAACATACAGTAAAAATTAAAAAAAAAATTCTTTTAGTATCGTTAATAAAAGATTAAATAAGGATGTTAAGTATTTATTTATTCTGGTATCATCCTCCAACAATATACGGAATTAAAGTTAATTTATATTAGAATATAATTTAAATACATACAAATAAAATGTATTAAAATTAAGACTTACTTTAGTTCACAGGCTCGCAGCAATTTTTTTCCACCACGAGGCATAGTTCGCGCAAATTTAGCGCCAAAAAGCGGGTAACGACTAGTTACGGTTGCAGTGAACAATGAATTCAGATCGTTAAGTTAATAATTTTGGGCAACATTTATTTTTTAGTTTGCATAATTTTTCTGATATTCAGACGCTTTTGTTTATTCACAATCTACCTTTGTACTCATTCTAGAAACAAATATTTAATGTCTTATCTGTACAGTTCATAATTAATAATACTGCTGTTTAATTTGATTAAAATAAAATAAATAAAAGTATTTCAAACAGAATGATACAGGTTATTTCGCTCCAAACAGTTATACTAATTAACCCTTTGCCATCCGGAACGTATTTGCGGTTCTACTTATGTGAAGTGCCCCAATAACATTATATTATAAAGCAGGGCACTTCGCGTAATGCGCAGTTATCGCGACGATACTTTAAGTAGATACCTTTCGCAGTTGAGAATTTAGCGCTGATCAGTAATTAATCAACTATTTGCAATTTCAAATTACAATTTGGAATAAAAAATTTTAATTTTAAACTTTAAAATCTTTTTTAAGGAAAATGTAATTTTTTTAAGTGCCATTCTAGCTAATAACCTTTTTTAACCATTCCAGCTCCGGTTTATTTATTATATCTGTCTCCTATTTATCACAGTATAAATGGAGTCTTGGCCCAATTAAATAAATCTAAGATGATCAATTAAGAAAACTTATAGACATATATAATAGTAAGGTTGTTGTGTCCAGGTGGATTAACTTCCTTATCAGGAAACTACAGTTTCCTGATAAGGATTTCAACCGTTCTTCTGTGTACAGAAGAAGGGTTCAAACCCTTTATTAACTCTTTAAAATTTACAATGCGTGAGCGTCAACTCGATGATAAAAAACTTCGCCTCTACTTGGGTGGTAATTGAAAGTCAGGTAATTGAAATTAAAATTTGAGATGTTTAACAAGTGATAAACTAGCCTACAGGGATCAGCGAGGTCCCGAACTTCAACCCCTTCCAACCTAGCGGCAGCAAAGCAATGCAATTAAGCCACTTGAACCAGCAGTAAGCAAACGTACCTACGGCAGAGACAGCAGCTTTATCTCTCTCTTTATGTGTTGCAACTCTCAGGGCTACAACGTGCAGGTTACAAATTAAATAATCAAAGCAGGGATTATTAATATAAAGATTTAATATGGATATCTCACACAAGCTGAAAACGTTACATTACTTTAACTAGTGCATACATATATATAACTGAGTGAAAAGGGAATTTCCCCGCTTAGTTCGCAGTTAAAGAAAAAATAAGAATAATAAAAAATAGTCCAATGAAATGCGGCGCTCCTTCTGTCGACCTTCGCTGAGCCGTTACGTAATCGTTTGTCTGCAGCAGCCGTCTCCAACATTATCCTACCAAAACTCGACTTTTAACTACTTCCTTCAACATAGAAAATTTGCATGCGTTCACGCGCGCATTTACAACATTTAACTATTCTGGCACTGACAATTAGGGGAATGAAGGCTTATAGGAGATTTTTAATCAAAATTTTAAATTATTAGTTAAAATAAATATAAATCCCTACAAGGTTTTGGCAATCCCTACAAGTGATGTTTAAATGTAACATGTAATGATGTTAAATGTAAATGTAATGATGTAAGGCAATCCCTACAAGTGATGTTTAAAATTTCAGCCAATTTTCAGTAATGCATCCTCATCCTCAACTTCACATGGATTGTCAAATATTTTAATGCACCTTCAATTTCGTAAATCAGTAGTAACAACTTTTGAGGTTTTACAACAAGCCCTACATTAGAAACAACAGGCATTTAATACACATTGGTCTCAAGTATCTATGAGAACTTCGACACCGGTTCACCATGCCCCAATCCTACACTTCACAAAAGTTTCACTAAATACTTGCCTCTGTGATGAAATGGGCTGGAGTCCCTTGGGGGTTGAATCGCAAACAGTGGAGTCATGGGATCATCGTTCAAAAGTCATGCAAAATCTCGCCTCCAAAATTCTTACTCTTCGGAGTACCTAATTTGCATAGTAGTAGGAATTGACTCATTAAGCAGTTTCTTCCAAGTACCTAGTTTGGGTAGTAGTAGGTATAGACGCATTACACAGTCATCAACTTACATATTAAATGGTGAAGCGGTGTTAAGTAATGTGACTGAGTAGCAGTGCGTTCTTCTGGACCCATAGTTTGCGCTGGGATCGCGAAGACCTCTTTACAAGAAAAGGACTCCATAAATACATCTTCAAAATTCTAGATCATGGAAAAAGAATCAAGACTGTTTGATAACTAGTCCATCATAAAGGTACTTGCACCCATGTGCAGATCGGCGGCTGCTTGAAAAGGCCTTGTTAGGAATGCCCCTGCCTGAAGATATACGTCCCTGATGAGTATCATTTTCTAACTTCAGAAAAGCGTCCTTCATAAACACAGATCGTATTTAATTCTCGAGTGCATCCTTATGTAAGTTCAATTTTTGTTTTCATTAATTAATTAAGCAGGGGATGAAATAAATTTCCGATACCGTTATGCAAATTCACTCCACTGGATTTGTATAAATATACCCTTTGCAGAAATGTGTGACGAGCGCTTTTGTAGAAATATCTTATTTTTCATAAAGGTGCCGAAAATTAATTTCATCCCTTGCGTCTTCAATCTATAATGCAAATGAAAACGACATTTGCAAAGGTGTTTTTCATTTGCATAAATAGCCCTGCCGTAAGTGTTCATATCCTTTTGGAGGTTGGATTTTTTTAAAATTAGAGACTGATTTTTGTAAGGAACACACGTCTTTTGCCAAGGCACCTTTTTGAAGTATTTTATTTTTCGAACATCGATCGATCTTTATAAAGGTGTGTTTGCCTTTACATCTGGGTACCATTATGAAGGTGCTCATAAAGAGCCACTGCAAAAAATACCATACATTGCAATAACTGGACACATTGCAGATGAAATTAAGAAAAGGCGAGCTGCATAATATACACTGATTCTAGATACTCCTTTTAGACCCACAACTACATTTTAATCTTGACATTAGCTATATACAGCTTCCATAACATGCGGCCCATCCTCCTACATGCCAAGTGTTAGGGTTGATCTTCACCATCTGCCATTCTACACTCTTAACCTAAAAGGTTCATGTTCATTCACACAGGTTCTTTTGTAAATGCAAAAACATTAATATTATGATACACATATGATTGTATATATGTGTATCATAATATTAATGGTACATAATTCTTACGGTGGCTCGTTTTTTACCTTTCCCCGTATATTCTTACGGTGGCTCGTTCGTTACCGTCAACTATTCATTACATGAAGTCAATTTCTGGCAACTAAAGAGCTCTTGACAAAGAATCTTTAATCCTTAGAAATTTTGCAGTTTTAATGAGAAAGCTCTCCAGGTGCCTACCAGGAGCGCCGACACAAAATGCAGATTTATCTGTTTTGCATTTTTGACCTTGTTGCCCTATATAAATACGATTTATTTCTTGACGTTTTTTAAAGCTTAATCATAGATTTTTGGGTTAGCCTGTATATATAACAGAAAGATGAATTTTACTTTTGTCGATGCACGTGACAGATGATCCCCTTAAGATGGGAAGCTTAGCAAAGTTATTCATATGTCGTAATGGAAATTAAAGAAAAAATATTATACAGTCAAAAGTCTTTAATCCGGACTCGTCGGGACTTCGGCGATTCCGGATTATCGGTTTTTCCGGATTATAGATCATAAGTTTAAATCTGGTAAGACGGCATGCAGAAATTATAAAATTAAAAATATGAAACCGTAATTTATGAAATAAAAAGCAATTATGATCTAAAGGGTATCAAAATTTACAAAAAAAAAGTTTAATTTTCATTTGTTTACTTTATTAAACATTTCTTTCAACGCGCACATGCCTAAAGCATACATTACGCATAGTCGAAATTAGAAAATTGCAACCAGAAAACTACTTGATGTGTATTCGTGATATTTATAATGACGAGGAATTTGATTTAAATCATATCAAAGACGGAGTACATCGAGGTGAAATACTGCATTTAGTAAGGAATTATAAGCCGAATAAAATAAAAACATCTGCCTTGAAGATAAGGATAATGCTGACAGATCAACTTCCACTTCATTGCGCCGCCGCGACGTCCCCCCCCCCACAGAGCAGCGTGAAATTGATAAACAGATTCAGAATGGTTAGAGAAACAAAGGATATGCCTTTATCCATTTTTTGCAGCAATTCCACATTTTGTTTGATGGACATCGAAACATGCTTTCGCTTTGTAGATCCTTTGGCAGCTCCAGAATCGGAAATTCTTTTTGACATAATCGAAAGTTCAAGCTTAGTTTTATAAAATTGCTTTAACAGTCTGCAAAAAATAATAAGCCGGATCCAATTAGAAGATTAAGGAACAACGCAATCTGCAATATTAACTGAAATAGATAATTAGAGCTTAGCTTATACCGTCCGTTATACATTAAACGCGCATGCGTAAACGTTTATGCGCATAATAGCTTTGCGCAATTGCGTTTACGCATGCGCCGAAAGTTTGTAGCTTTGAGGTTCGGATTATAGATCATTCCGGATTATGGACGTCCTGATTAAAGTCTTTTGACTGTATCATAAAACTATGGAACATGACTCTATTAATTTAATTTACTGAAAAACAAGTCTAGAAAAAATTAATCATTATTAATAGGAAGAGTTGTAAGGTATTTCTTTCTCTTTAAGGCGGTCCTTAGTGGTATAATCGGAAGCACACCCCACTAGCAATCAGAGGGCCGGAGTTCGAAACTCGGCGAGGACAACACATATTTTTCCTGCCTGTTGGCTCCCGAACTAAAATGTGGTAGACTGTAATTTGTCAATATCAGGATTTAGCAAATGTGTCTCCACCTTCCTAGTCGCCCTTGAAGTGGGAGAGAATGTAAGGAATTTTTTCCTTTATTGCCGAGCGCCTTCGTGGTGTAATTGGAAATAAATCCTGCTAGCAATTGGAAATTAGGCTAGTGTGCTGCATCTTTTTCATATCCTGACTAGGCAAAGGTGTAGAGGAGGGGCAGAACATACAGGCCACTGATTAAGGGGTTGCCTCCGAAGAACCTTGATTTTTTAAGCATATGTTGAAAAGGACGAAGCTAAAAAGTTGTCTGTATTGCGAGAATCAGTTCCTAACTTACATGTGCCACTTAAGATTTTTTTACAGTGTATGTTTCAGTTGCTCCTTGCTAGAAAAGTTTAACGAAGTTGAAGTTGATTAAAAGCTATCTTCCATCAACTATGTGCTAAGATTTAATGGCTTGGCAGTCTTTTGCATTGAAAATAAATACAGTGGCATAAAAGCATTAATGAATTTTTGACGAAGTTATAAACAAATTTTCAGAAGTCAAAACTCACTAAAAACAGTTATAGTTTTTTTTTTATTCACAGAAAATTTAACATTTTTTAAATCATAAAAATGGCTGATTAATAAGACTTTTTTTAATATAAATTTATCTGCTTAATGTAAATTATTTTTTCCTTAATCTTAAAACTTTTGTTTTCCAAATCAATTCAAATATTTAATTTTATTTAAATAAATGTTATTTATATATTTGTGTTGACATTTTATATGGTGATTATTATAATAAAGGGTGGAGGGGCTAGTGAGATTTCCATCCTGAGGCTCAATAATTAGGTCTGCTACTGCAGATAGGATTTTGCATGTTTGGCATATTTCTTGCTTTGACAAACCTAATGATTTTAGAAAATTACATTTTATGTTTGTACAGCTCTTCCATCCTTAGAACGGTCAATTTACTAAGCATAAAAACCTATCTCAAACATTCTGTGCATGTGTATTTTTATATGTTATGTAAGCTAATAGGAAATATTTAATAATGGAAAATTCCCTCATTCATAGTCAGTTTAGAATCCACAAAAGACAATAGGAGTGTTATAAATAATGTACATAAAGAAAAATGCGTAATATATTCTAAAAAATTGAGAAGGAAATTGCAGATACGTGAATGTTGAAATAAATATCGATAAACAAAACAACAGTAAACTCAAATTTATGCTTATTTTAAAATCGAATGATAGAGTTAAAAAAATGTATTATCTCTGAAGAGTAAGATTACTTATACTACATTAAAAGGCACCATTAGCTTTATTTATGACTTTTCACTCATTAAAAAAAAATTAGAATTTTATTATTGGGTAAAAAAGCTAATGGGATAAAGGAAGCTAACAGAATTATATATATGTTGTCCTCTATTGAAGACATATGTGTTATTTCATTCCATTGACTAATCTTAATTTTCATGTTAATCTTATATATCAATTTTAAATTAAGAGTGTATCTGTGTCCCTTTTTTTTCCAGGACAGGGAAGCATCTTTTATAAAATTATAAGTATGCAATATTTACTATTGAACAGGAAATGAGAGCTGTATGAAAAACTACCACAAAAGGAAAATTAAATTTTTTGACAGGATGAAATATAAAATACTTATCAATAATTAAAGTCCTTGTTAATAATATTTAGCTGAATTTTAAATATATATATATATAATTTAATGAATAAAAATTGAAGCTAACACAATTAAAATAATAAATTAAAAAATTTATTTACATGCATACAATTTTATATTAAATACACAGATAATTTTCCTACCATTACAAAAAATAAACAGATGATTATTTCTTTCTCATACACTCACAGACAGGAATAAAGAATTATTTTATTAGAGTTTTGAAATAACAGCAGTGCCCCCCCTTCCTTTTAAATTCAACAACTTTTAAAATTACAGTGATTTTTCTTAAAACATAATAAATATAGTTTGATTAAATATTCCTTTGACAAATATTTCAACTAATATTACATAGCTCATATTAAATGTCTCTATTATTAAATAAAGGATCTTTCTCAAAAATTCTTTTTTATATATAGACATATAATTATTAATGTATCATTTCACTTCTTCTGTAATTATATTTTGTGAAAATATTCTTAAACTATTAAAAAGAAAGAAATTTCCTTCATTTTAAAATGGTTATGAGATGGACTTGAATGTAATGATGACAAAGAAGACATTTTTTAATAATAAAAAGAGAAAAAAAATCTAAAATAACTTAAACATAGACACCTTGGGAAAAAATTATAAATATTAATAAAAATAAAATTTTCACAGCACATCATTTTAGCACAAAGAAAATCTATCATTAAACTTTGCATACAGCCACTTTACCGAGATCTTCATTTCAGTATAAAATACATAAATTTCATCTTTCATTTCCTATTTATCTGTTTTGGTATTTTCTAATTTAAGAAATTTTGTCTCAAATCACATTTCATCATGAATCATGATGCATTAATTCTAGATTCAATGGCAATTACTTTCACAGAGCATATATAAATTGAACTATATGCTATCAATTTCGTATGAAGGCTTTCCATATGAAAATGAAGTAATAACACATAAGCTAGAATTTTAATAGTAACAGCACTGTGAGACATTACAGTTGGCTTACTGTAGGAGCTATCCAGCAATGCAATCATTAACATACTTTTGCTTATCATCTGATAAGCTTGCTTTAAAATGATTTCATTGAAGGACACTATAAGTCAGTGTATTGCCATCTAGCAGCTGAAGAATTGGTATGCAGGTTTTATGGCTTAATTGTCTGATTTATCAAGATTTAGGTATTAAGTTTTTATTTTGTTTAATGTTTCTTTTTAGAATGTTGCTTGGTTTGCTTGATTCAGCCATTTGCCCTGGAGTTGTTGACCTTGGGTGATTACAGCTTAATGACACTACTAGAATGATGCTGACAGCAGGATGAATAATTTTGTTGCATAACTTAGCTGACAGCACTAGTCTGCTGTTTCTGCTCACTAAATCAGCTGGAAGCGTTAAAAATTATAAACATGAAACAATTTGCATAATAATTACAAAATAGAATTGTAATAAATTAATTTATATTTTTAGTTCATTTATTTATTGAACAAAATAAATGTTAAAGTTATTAAAATGCAGCACTAGATTAAAATATTAATAACACTTGTAGTATAGTATAAAAACACTGATGCTACAAATGCTAAATTAACCGAGTACTGGGACTTTAAAGTGACTTATAATGCTAGGTTAGGTTTTTGAATGCATTTCAATTAGGAAGTGACTGATAATACTAGGTTAGCTTTTTGAAAGCATAAATTCATATCATACATAGAGAAAATTATGAAAATGTCCATGTAGCCAGTCTATTTGACATGATACAGAAGCAATAAACATGTTTAATGATAAAACTGAAATGAATAAAAATATTAATGAGGTTAAATTTATAATTTTGTTGTTCTTTTGCATTTCAGTTAATATTTCTATCGTAAAAACTGTCCGGCTTAACACTGTCCACTTTCTCTTTGACAAAAATGAACATTATTCTCAATAATGACAATTTGAACATTTAATTGTGAATTATAATAAATTTGCTAGCTGTTGTTCTATACATTCACAATAATAATGGCTTGAGTAAATTCCTGCGTTTATTTTATTTATGACCTCCCAACATTTTTTTTACTATGCTTTATCCTATAGTTCCAATTTGAGGTAACATGGTGAAAATATCCAGAGTTAAACTGTCATAATAACAGTACTATTTACAACTGAAGCCAGCAAGCACATATAATAAAATTTCAGTTATATGTAGAAATAATTCATAAGCAAATAAATCTTTATCATTTGGCCAATCTCAATTCAACAACACAATTTTTATAACCTTTTTTAGTTTTCTTTATTCTGCAGATAATCAAAACCATTATTAAAGAGCTATTACTGTACATGATTGTTAAGAAATATATCACATTTGCATTCTTCAGCTTTGCTACTTTTTAACTTTAACAAGCTAATATTTAAGTACTAAACTATAATACAGTTATATCTTTGAAGTTATGTGATAGGTGCAACTAATGAAAGTTCTAAAAATGCACTTGTTTAAAAATATTATACATTTTATAAGAATTTATCAAATTTTCTCCTTTGCATAATTTAAATTTAAATTATGAAAATTTAATTGTATACAAGTAAAAGATTAATTATTGCTGTGAACTAATTTTCAGAATGTATAATTCCATTCACTTTTTTGAACCAAAGAATGAAAGTACAGCACTGTGCATAAAAATGTAGAACAACTGCATTGTTAACACAATTAATAACTCAAGTGCTGTTTTGAAGAAAAGTATGGATGTTTTTAGAGCAATTAGCATAAATTATTAGACTTTGCTGCTACTTATTTTATTAAAGCTAATTCTTATGTATAGACACAGGTTTTGTTCACCAGCATTTTATGAATTATTCACAATTTCAAATACAAATTAACTACAGGTATAAATGTGTGAAATAAAATAAGCAGCCTTATTAAAGCAGACAGAGCCTTGCAATATTTAAAAGTTACATGTTACAAAATTGGCAATTCAATCAGCTTATTTTGTTATGGTGGCCACTTTAATATACAAGTGTCACCTGTATATATTCTAATATATTTTAGGAGCATTGAGCTTAAATTAAAAGTTGTATTTTACCTTTCTGGTCCTTCTTCCCTACATAAATTTAGCATCTGAGGTAGCTTTTTTATTTTACAAAAGGTAGAAATAAATATAATAGAGCTTTATTTTTTCAATTGCAATTAACTCCCAATAACGATTTACGAAAATATGAACTAATTATGATTTGCGATTTTTTTTTGGATGGGGGTCATGCAACTACCTTATTTTACAAAAGGTAGAAATAAATAGACTAGGAAACGTAGAATAAATAGAATAGAGCTTTATTTTTTTCAATTGAAATTAACTCCCGATAACGATTTGCAAAAACATGAACTAATTAGGATTTGCGATTTTCCAACTTTCATTTTGTCTTACCGTGAACAGAATAGAGCTTTATTTTTAGCATTATCGGGAATAGAGCGTTATCGGGTGTTAATAACGATTTGCGAAAATGTGAACTAATTATGATTAACACCCGATAACGATTTGCAAATATATGAACTAATCATGATTTGCGATTTTCCAACTTCTATTTTGTCTTGCCGTAACGTTTCCTAAATCTATGTAAACAGAAAAAATCCCTTTTCGTCCTTCAGGAAAATTCCCTGAGTGGGTTGCAGGTTTGTAACGCTTGTCAGGGTTACCATAATCTGGAGCACACGCACTCTTCCGAGATGTCAACAAATCGCCAAGGGCCGGTTATCTGAAAACTGCCGAAATCTCCCTAAGATGACCATATAATGATTCCTGATGATTTTTCAATTTCTGTTTCTTTTAATAGCTTTTAGATTGCTCAAACAAGAAAATAACTACATTTTATTAATGTCCAATAATAAAGCTTTTTTATGTTCTCAGAATTACTGTTAACTTTCAGAAGTTTCCAAAACTGTTTTACCAAAGATTTTCTACAATAATAAAATTTCATATGCGTTATATGTTAACTTTTGTTGTACTTATTATAAGTAATGTACAGATCATAATTAAATAGCCAGATTAATTTTTCAAACTGCAGATTGGTATTTTTGCTTTCATTGAAAACATCAAAATGGATGTACGTCCAATAGTACGTGGATTTGAGCCTTTATGCAAACAAAAGCAAGCTCTTATGATATAAGTCAGTTTCATTTAAGAAATATATAACTTACAATCGTTACACAAAATACAATAAATATCAAACATCTTTAACATGACTCATCCTCGCCATTTTAGGTCAATACTATTTCTTACTGCTGGATAGAAATTTCTATTAAAATTTTATATGCTGGATATGAAGGTTTATATATTCAGGAAACACATGACTATTGATTTGACCATTTGTCCTTTTTTATGGAAATTTTTTTCTATGTAATTTTATTCCATAGTATTGTTTTGTTTTTAAAACAGTATTTTATTCCTTTATTATAAATAAAATGACAAAATAATCATATTTATCACAATATGGTTTATTTTAAATCCTTTTTTTATTATTACTTATTTTTATTTTTCGCCTTTTAGGGTTTTCATTCTGTCCATCAGAATATATAAGTGAATAGTAAAAACTGATGTTGAGAAGATGAAGGATAATTGAATTTCTGTTAAATTATTATTTAACAGTACATATCTAAAAAAATATAAATTTAATACAGATCTCCACTTTGCAAAAGAACAGCACTGCTGTAAAATCTTTAATAAGACAAAATGGTAAAAAGTAATGAAGCAGCTAAGGTGAATTTATATAGAAAAACTAACCTTTATTAAAGGATATTATATAGAATCTTTTTTTTTAAAAAAAAAAGGACAGCTATTAAATCATCATTGGCATTTATTTCTGTATGGTTAGCTTCTGTGCTTGTGTTTCAGATGCTAATGTCTGAAATGTTGACACATACCTAATACTCTGAAGAAACTTATGGAAATGATTCACTACGAAAATTTTATCACAAATGAAATCATGAATGTTTAGGAATACACAGAGCTAAAAGTCTTACAACTAGTCCGAAGACAGTATGAGAATTATAATAATCTGCCTGGGGAAAATCTTAAAGCTGATAATGTAACCATAAGTCATAGGTAAGGTTTTCGGTGCCCAGCTGAAGTTTTCGCACCCCCTTTTGTTTGCTAAGAACGGAAAATATTTAATTTTAAAATTCAGTAACATCAGTTTGGCTCCCCTTGGAGGTTGCCAAGGGACATATGTCCACGCTCACTCCCCTCTAGCTATGCCCCAGGAGGTAACAATGAAAAGAATGTTACATGCGAACCACCATGCAAGGAGACCAATTGTCCTCCTTGGGTAGACTCTTCCTTCTTCAAGAAGTGCCCTCCCAACTGTCTTCCTTTTCAATATTTTACAACTAATCTGTTTATCTCTGTATTAGTTAAAGATGCTGCTTCGAAATGTTACACGTCAATGGTCATGTGATAGCGCAGTTCGAAAAAACATGATTATAAAATGCACAGACGGCACATTCTGGGCATATCAAAACATCACGCAGCCACACTTGTCATGCACCCTCACACTTTTGCGCACTTTACTTTGTTTATTTTAATGTGTCTATAATATTATAGTTCGCATTTACATCTGATGCAAATACAAATTTCCTTTCACTGTATAATTATTATACTCTGAGTATAATAATTGTGTCAATATACTTGCAGAAGACTTGAAAAATGCAGTATTTGTAACAGTTTTATCTGAGGCATCGAATCATAATGAAAAAAAATTGTATCCAATACTAGTAAGATATTATAATGTTAACAAGGGCACTCACATAAAAATTTTTAATTTAAAGTCTATTGAGGGCGAAGAAATTTTGGTGAACCATCTATACAGAGTAACAAATGAAAACAATTTGAAATATAAAGTTGTTGCACTAACAGCAGATAATACAAATACAAATTTTGGTGGGAAAAGATGCAAAAGGAGTAAATAATGTCTATGAAAAATTACCAGATTTACTCTAAAAGAAAACACTAGGCATAGGTTGTAATACACATATTTTGTCAAATGCAATAAACATGGCATCATCTGCCATGCCAATTGATGTAGAAGTAATAATAACAACAATTTATTTGTATTTTAGTCGTTTTACGGTTTGTGTGACTGCTTTAAAAAAGTTTTTGTGAAGACGCAAATGTCCTGCTTTGTTCGCTTTTTGTCCTCTTTTCCATTGTAAAAAGAAAAGGGTCACCTTCATTAAATCATTTTCTTATAATATAAATGTTGTCCTTTTTTAAAATCATATCAATTTCTTAAGAAATAAAACATAAATAAAAGAAACAATCATATGATGAATACATAGATTATGTAGATAGAAGTACATGTATATTCGGTGTAAAAAAATGAGTCCATTGGAAACTGTAAAGGAGATGGCAGTGAAAATGTAAAGTGAGTTGTGAAATATCTGGTTGTGCAAGATATAGGAGACAGGTTGAAGACCACTTATTAATATCTAATTATTTGAATCTATAAGATCACTATATCTATAATTTAGGTGCCCAAATGAGTCAAAAAGTTAAAAATTTGTTACACTTTGACTAATGTTTAGAATATTATACCTAGCTGTTAAAATTGATATCTGCAGATACTTCCTTAAAATTGTTGGTTTTCTTGTTTTTCCTGTTACATCATAATTGGTCCTACTTTTCTGCAGGCATTATATGAAATAAATGTTGCACCATAATTCTGCTTTCCAACTTTCTTCATAAAGTGAAAAGATGTAAAAAAGAACATCTTTTTAAACAGTAACAGTAAATTTTACATAAGCTGCAATAATAAGTGTAGTTAAATATAGTAATAAGCAATAAAATCTGTATCTAAAATTATCTAACATTCTCGCATTGAAAATTCTTTAGTTTTTAGTCATCTAAACTCTGACATAATTGTTCATTATATATAAAAACAAATTCTGTTAACATGAAAATATATATGTGGACAAGTTTTTTTACATACACAATTCTTTTGACCTAAATATTTATTTTTGATTGATTTCAAAGGTTGCAATCATAAAAATTCCACATTCATTACATAATATATAAAAACAAATATTTGAGAAAATGAATAATAATTGCCTTCCTTAAATCTTTTAGGGAAATATGTTTTTAATACAATGTCAGGTTTCTTTTCATAATACAGTGGACATATTCAACAAAGAGTTAACAGAGCGTAATGTTCGGAAAAAACTTGCTTAGCAAAACAATCCATTATACAGTTTTTATAATATTTCAAAGATTACTCCACTTGACAATAAAAACGTAATATAATAAAACATATCTCTCCATTAATTCAGTAATAAATAAGTAATAAGTATCTCTCCATTAAATAGATAATAAAATATAACACAGATTTCATAAATTTCATGCATTTTAAAAACTACTGCACATTCCAAATAATATACATATATGCCAGAAATATCTATTTCTATTTGTGTATGTACGAAGAAATAATGCATGAGTAAAATCACATATCTAATGCATTTTTTGAGCAGACTGATTAGTTTTAATGCACGCGTATGTATAATGATAATCTTAAGTTCTTGCTACTATACTATAACTCGTAAATATTTTGTAAAAACTTCCCCAAACCCATTCACATAGCAATTACAACATACGTAAAAGTATGATAACAAAAAATAACCAGTACGGCGATAAATAGCCAATTACAACAACCCTTCATTCGTCAATAGCACTCGTGTGTCGAGAGTATTTGCGCTAAGGCCGGTAAATATCCGGGTAAGCCTCCTTCGTCGGGTCTCAGATATCAGACAGATTCATGATATTTGCATTTTATTGCCATCACTAATTGGTATATTTTAATAATTTATTGTTACCATTGTTTGTGTTTGTTATTCGCTTTTTTGTTTTTATCTTTAGTGTCTGCTTTTGTTTGTATTTGTTCCTTTTCTTCACTTTTATGCTTATAATTATTATTTACACATGATTATTTTCATTTAGATATTTTATGTTTCATTTTTCATTTGTTGAAATGGGCATGGCCTGTCATGAACATAAGACCAACTTGTTTGGTTAGGCGGGTCGGGCTGCGCCCGCTACTGATACTGATACTGATACGACATACAAGCAAAAAGAAAAGGGAACTTTTCGAATTTTTTTGTGGATTCTGACATCCTACTTGCAATGAATAACAGAAAAAGGGTTTGCTAAAAGTGACGATCATGACAAAGTGATGATTGAATGATGGATCAGACAGCATTGCAGTGAGGGCGTGCCATTGACGGGTCCGATGCTAATGGCTCAAGCCAAAATATTTCATGAAGAAATGAGCTTAAACACTGAGTGCACATATTCGACAGAAGTTGGTTAACCAAATTTTAAAATCGCCATGGTATAAGATAGTTAAAAATTTCAGGTGAAAAGCTTCAGCTGATACTAAAGCTGCTGAACAATTTGCAGATGAATTCACTGAACTCATTACTAGTGAACAATTATCTCCAGAACAAATTTACAGCGCCGATGAAACTGGTCTTATCTGGCAATATGTACTGCGAAATACCTTGGCAACATCTACAGAAAAGGCTCCAACTGGTGTCAAAGGTTCCAAAGCGAGACTAACAATTTTAGTGTGCGCAAAAGTGCAAAGTATTTGTAATCGGAAAACATGCCCAACCTCGAGCATTTAAAGGAGTAACTATTTTCCCCGTTATATATCACGCAAATGGATGGAGCATGGATGACACAAGCGTTGATGAATGACTGGTTTGAAAATCTTTTTATATCCGAGG
The DNA here is from genome assembly GCF_044657685.1 of Stegodyphus dumicola. NCBI lineage: Eukaryota > Metazoa > Arthropoda > Arachnida > Araneae > Eresidae > Stegodyphus > Stegodyphus dumicola. The sequence goes on from NC_140780.1 coordinate 116,353,817, forward strand.
CTAGGCAACATTTGAATTCGGTTAGTTTACTTGATGACTCAAAAATAGTCAATTGTTGACAAGTGTTCGGTGCATACTTCACTTAAAGTTTTAGTAAAAGATAATGTATCCGTATTATTCTTCTCTCCAAATTGTACGTCTATCATTCAGCCTATGGATATGGGAACAGTGCACGTGCTGAAATGCAAATATAAAGTAGCATTTTAAAAATCTATGTTAAATTTCTTGAGCAATTCAAGACTTTTTGAATTTTTTTAGCATATAATCTGCTGTATGGAGCATCGCAAGATCGTGGGAGGATGTGTCTCCAGATACGTTAAAAAAATGCTTGGCGTAATTTATGGCTAGCTACCGTATTTCATGGTGAGGACTATGAAGATGATAGCCGCGAATTTGAAGGTTTTCCGACATTGCAAACTAAAGGTGAAATTTTCCAGTTATTGGATCTTGTAAAGAAATGTGGAGAAGTGGTAATAAATGAAGATGATATAACAGAAGTTTCCATTGCGATGACAATGCCTCAATCATCAATCAATTAACGGACAGCGAAATCTGTAGTATGGTTCTAGATCCAGAAAATATCGCTTTCAATAGTGAAGAAAGTGAAAACGAAAAAATTTTTATTGACAAGTTAATCGATATTCTCGACACAGCAATTACAGGACTTGAACAGTGGAACTTTGTAATTGAACAAGAAATTATGTCTGTTTATAGAATTAAAGAGAAAGTATTAGCACAAAAAACGAAGCAACTTAAACAACTTACATTGAAAGAAATGTTTAATAAAGTAAACAAATAAATATTAAGCTTTTTTTTTATAAATTTTGATACCCTTTAGATCATAATTGCCCTTTATTTCATAAATTACAGTTTCATATTTTTAATTGTATAATTTCTGCATGCCATCTTAGCAGATTTAAATTGATGATCTATAATCCGGAATCGCCGAAGTCCCGACGAGTCCGGATTACGGAATTTGTACTGTACAGCTATACCATCTCTTCTATCAATCCTATAGACACGCAGTTTAGATGAAATTGCATAATTTATCATGCTTGTGACCGGAAAATAGACCAGTCCGTGTAGCTGGCTATGTGTCGTCCACAGAGCTTGCAAATGGCCGTGATCGAAGGCATCGGTAAGTGTTGACAACACCCTCTGCATCCGCAGGGTTCATTTTTAATACACAGATGAATTATGTATTGAAGGTTGATACTGATCTAGAATGATGAGGTTCTGTTAATAGATGGATTAGCTCATCCTGCTTAACTGAAATGGAAGTGAAATGTGCCAGTGAAACCAGTGAAATGTGCGACTCCCCCAGTGGACGAGTGGTGAAGACCGTTAAATACTGGTAGTTCGACTTTAGTTCAAACTCAGGTGAAACGACTGGCTACATGAGTGCTTTTTGCCATGCATAACTTGAATATCAGCTAGATTCCTTTAGAACGTTTTTCCCGATGGCATCTTTCCCGTTAGACAGATAGCCATTGTGTGCTTTGACACATCCAAATAACCTAAACAGTAAAACGACATAAAAGGCCTTGTTTTCTCGAAGTATATAGGTGTGATAATCTATTTCTTTCATATACAGAAATTTAACTGGCCAAAAGGGACCTGGAAAGGAAATGTTTCCTGTTTCTAAAAGGAATGGCTCCCACTGAACTGGTCACAAAACACTGAAAAGGACGGATTTTTTTCATGGATGAAAATTTTAAACAATTTCAAAACGAACAAATATACAAAAGAAAGCAAGCCTTCAGAAATCCAAGAAAGTTTAGTATAAAAATGTAAAATGCAATTATGTTGTCATTTTTAATTGATCAAAAAGCAAAATTCCCCTTGTATTATAAAGTTAAAGTTTTCAAACTTATTTAGAAATTTTGAACAGAAAAATTGATAACTCTTACTTTCATATATAAATATTACGTTAAAATGTACTCTCAAAACATGAGTAGTATTCTGAAGAAATTGTGGAAAACAACAAATTCACAAAAGTTCGGTTCAAAGTTTAAAATAAAATTACATTTTCAGTTAGAGAGTTTGATTAATGTGCTTAGTACTTCACCTTTATATTATCAATTAAATTAGATTTTAATAATCAAATTAATTAAATTTTGAATAAGTATTATTTTATGTGAAATATGAATTTTATAGAAATCCTAAATTGAAGATTTACCCTTCCTCTCTTTATAAAATTCAGTATTGTTTGATATATGATAATAAATAAAAATGTCTCTCATAAGCGGTGAAGAGCAAGTTTCTGTGTGAATTAAAATATATTATTTTCAACAATTATTTGAGAAATGTACTACATATTTTTGTTTTCAAAATGTTTTTATTTTGTGTTATACATTGGCAGTTCATTTAAATGCGTCTTCCTAATGCGGTAACTGCCTGAAAGCAATAAAGGGAAGAAAGATTCCAGAACCAAAATTATTTTAGCTTGATACCTTGCTATTAAAAATTTATCAGGAACATATTAACAATGATGATATATCCAATAGAAATCTCATATTGGCACTGTCAGCTGTACCTCAATTATTACTGAGCCAGCAATTATGATTGATAAAGATTTTCTAAATCAAACTTACTTAGTTTTCTAAAACAACTACTGACATAAAATTAAAACATTAATGAGAAAAAACCCATTTAATCCATTACTTGCTGATATTTACATGGACTAAAATGAGACAAATTATTGGAAAAAAAATACTTTTTTAGTGATGAGGAGGGTTAGTTATATAGATGACGCTATCTCGCTTCATGGATAATGGTTGAGGTGCATAATATGTCTTCCGGCGCATAATATGAAAATGTGCAGAACACGTGGATTTTTTATGCAAAGAAAAGATAATTTTAAATGTATCTTAACTATGAATTGCATTTATTTAACGCTATCACTCACACTTGGAACTTACTTCTTTTATTTCCATTAAAAAACTCTCTTTAAATATAATTTTATTACTTTATTTAACGGAAGTTTTTTTATTTATTTTCCTTCTCATACTAAATATTGCTACCTGTTACATTAAAAATGATGTTGCCCTCATGCATGTTTTTCGTTTCTCTTAACTTTTTCCTCTAGCTCTTGACCCATCCAGAAGGCGTGGTGATTAACAGAGAATAAATCCACAATGCTGGTCTTAGGCCCAAATCCTAGACAAAACTGAAGTTTATGACTATGCATGTTTGCTTTTGCAGAATGTAGAGATTTAAAAATCTGTTTACACCAAGGTTTTCTCGAGAGGCTCATATAATTAGGAAAAAGGGATGCCAGAGCCACGAATTCCATCTCCAGCCTTCCTAATGTTCAATATGTTCTTCCAAATGTAAAGCGTTCAAGTTGAATCAAACAATCTTTTCAATTTAAAATTATTTGACAGAAATTTCTAAATATGTCAAAGGGTAAGTTTGTGTCTTTTATAATACGAAAATGTTTTACTATAGGTCATGCAAGCTAAGCTTTTAGAACTCTGTCATTTTGGCTGAACTTCTCGACTTTTAGGGCTGCAGGAAAAGTACAATAGAATATCAGGTACTGTTATGCTCTGCTTCTACCATCAACATGATTATCATATAGCACACTCACTGCAAAAGCCTTTAAGTAAGGCATAGTCAATATTTTCATAAATTTCTTACAACAGTCCTTAGTTATGCACTTTTCTTAGCTATATTGACATTAAGGGAAATGAAGTAGCGAGCACTCACTACCAATTGGAATTCTGCAGACATTGATCAAAGAACTCTTTGATCAGTATCATGCATGATATTCTTACTGGTAATCACATGTTCACTTATGTCCGAGGTTCATGAAGAACTAATTTCATTTACACATTTTCACTCTTAGAGACAGTAATTTCAGCTAGTGTAGCAATACATATTACCCTAAGCACAATATTTTCACTGCTTCTTCATGGAGAATCTGAAAATATCTGTATGTAAAAGCTAAAAATCCTAATACAGAACGAATTTCATAACACATGGAAACACACACACACACAAAAAGAAAGAAAAACTCAAGCTCCTTAAAACTTCTGAATCAGTGCTAAATATCATCAGTACTCAGCATCAAGTGTAACATGCGACTTATTCTGCGCATATAAATTTTTTTCATTCAACTTTTGATTTTGTTTGAATGTTGCGTAGTTAAATGACGTAATTAAAAATGGCTTTAAATACTCTTGTTAGTTCATGTACATATTCTGTATCATAATCTATTCAAATTAATAGACGTACATAAAATAAACGACATCCTATCTTAAAGTCTGCTTAACTTCGTATAGTAATACAATATGACTAATGTTATGTAGAGAAATTATCTGATAGCGTTATAAAAAAAATTAGGTGAATGATTTTATGATTTATGAAAATTTAAATTTTATTTTGATTCTGAATTATTTAATTTAAGGCTTTAATTTTGGGGAAAGACAGATGCTTCTGGGAATATTATTTAGTTTAAAAGAGTATTATTTATTTTCCTCTATTTGTAAATCTTGTACAAACTTTTATTCATTGTGAAAGAAGCAGGGAAAGGGAGGCAATTTTCGCCAAGTCATGATTTCGCGCGCTTTAGAATGTTCGAGAAAGAATTTTCATTGTTAGTTGACCTTAAGAGAGGAAAGTACGTGACGGAAAGGTCAAAGGTTGCTACTTGTCTTTCAATGTAAGTCATTCAGGTTTTGGCGATTGAGGGTCCGGTTGTTGGCTAAGTGAAGAAGGGCGCGCATGCGCGATCACCCTTATTTCCGCATTCTGGAGTTGAAAACGAAGATTTTGCCATAATTAAGGGGGCGATAAGTGAAGCCATAGTGGGAGCCCGTTTGGTGAAGGAGAAGAAGGAAATTTGAGTTGGACACACTTACTCTGGACTTACTTTTTGACTCTGGACTCGTTTAGGCACTCTCTGACTGACTCGCTGATTTTCGGGCTTGCTGGACAAAATGTAATTACGAAGCGGGATGTTTTCCGGCGGGGAGCGGCAAATATGCTCCCCGGCCGCGTTTGGTTAAGGGGCGAGACACACTTACTCTTGACTCGCTTAGGCACTCACTGCTTGGATTCGCTGACTTTCGGGCTTGACGGACTTGTTGACGGAGGCTGAGAAAAAACTTGTGGGTGTTGCGAAGGAGAAAGGAAAAGATTTAGTCGGCATCGAGCTGTGCTTCCGGCGGGGAGCGAATAACAAAAAAAAAATTAACAGAGACTTGGGTCTCTATCTGTATCGGCAAAAGTCAGGACGATGTCCTCTGAACTCCGACTTGAAAACAGAAGGAATTATGTCACCTTAGTCAACTGGAAGCCTGCGTTAGCCGTTCTCTAAAATGCCTAGCTTAATTGTCTACGTTTTCCTTGGTGGAGCTGAGAGTCTAGGCAGACAGCCGTGCGGTGTAAGCTGTTCTCTTGCTTCCAGTGGGAACAATTTTCTTCTATGGAAACCAGTAGCAGGCGTAAGATTTGACGGTATAGCTGATGTAATTTATTGTCGTGCCGATTCGAGTCTCTGTCTTGCGGATTTGCCAAGTGACGTAAGGATAGAGCTAAGATATGAGCTCTCCTCCACTTCAAGATGTCCACTACAGATAAGTTATTTTTTTTTTTTTTTTTTTTTTTTTGTGTTTATTCGAACCTCTCACGAAACTTTTCATCATAACATTGGTGCCGTGACCTCTGCTTAGTGAAGGATCGAATCAGTAATTGATTTTGAATTTACCTATTTTTAGTAATTTACTGTTTTAATGAAGTTGTTAATACAAGAGGATAAATTTTGAGAATCTTTGTGTATTCCAGGAATTTAGGACTTTAACGTTAGGCAATCAGAATTGAACTTTAAAGTTAGGAAAAATATATATTTTTAATGTAGGAGAATAGGTACTGTACATTCTTCTGTTGAAAATCCTTGAGTGTTTTCTAGATGTGTATTTTTGATTTTCGACGTACTGATTTATGATACAAGATGGAAAATGAATTATTTCACGATAATCCTATGCTATTTGTATATCCTTGTAACAAGTTTCGAGTGCTTGTCTTTAAAAACTGGACTCATTTTTTGAGCACTTCTAAGAGAAAGAGATTAAAGACTCTAATTATTTTACTGAATGAGACAAGCCATAGCTATGCGTAGCTAGAAATTTTTTTCGTGTGTGTGTTTTTGCTAATTATTTAGCCTAGAATCTTGTGAAATGTGTAATTGTGAGGGGTAACGTTAGAGAAATTTTGATTTTTTTTTTTTTTGACTTAATTGAATAATATTTTGTGAAATGTATGTAATGTTTTCATGATTCTCTAGCGTAGTATATTATTGCTTTTTGATTTACAATGTTTTGTTATGATTCCAGTATATTGTGTAATGTGTTAGAAAATTTAATTTAGTATTGAGCAATGAATTTTATAAGTTCTGAAGGCATAATGATACAAATGAATGAGTTAAAAAAATTGAAGGTTATTTTTCAATTGCAAAGTTCTGTTTTAAAGTGAACATGGGTTAGATTTGAATTTTTGCCTGAGATCAGCAATAGTGATGTTTGGTTATTTAATTTTTTTTTTGGATTGTATTCTTCAGCTTGAGTGAAGTTCTAATTAGTTAATGAGTCAGAGTAATTGAGATTAGTTATCTTCTGAGTTTAAGTTTGTGAAGAGTTGTCATGTGAGAATTGTTTAAACAGTAGAAATAGAGTTAGTCTTGTGAATTGTAGAAAGTGAATTTTAATAAGAATTTTGTGACAACGGGAATTTGTTTTGTGAAAATGTTTGAAATAAGTTTGAGAAGATTAGTTACTTATGCTCTGTACTCATGTGTGGGAATTTTCTGTTGATTACAAGTAGTTTGTCTTGAATTTGCTAGTGAATCGTAATAGATTTGATCTGAGTTATTGAATTTTCTTTCTTGGTTGGACTCGTTGCTGAATTTGGGGTTAATTCTTGTTTTGGCTTAAGTTTTGTATTTGAATTGGTAGTATCAAGATAGTTGTATCAGGTTTTTGTTTTGTTTTGGTGGTTTCTGCCAAGGTCCGTAAAATGTAAGTTCTCTGATGTTTGGTTTCTGTGGAAGAATTGAGATTTCTGTGGTCATAGGAAAATAGTAGAATTTGAGTTATGGATTTCATTTGTGTGATTTTTAGGGATTTTGAGTTACGAGTTATGAGTATTTTTTTTAGTTTAGCACTTTTGAGAACTTTGCATTTGTTGCTTGCAGTTAGGTCTTGCGTGAAGTTGTAATGTCCTGAAAGCTCGTTTTCTTGTAAATACTTGCACTTCATGGTGGCACTTGACCTCTTACACCGGGAGAAACAGGAACTTGTTATCTGAGAAAACTATTGTTGTATCTTTTTCATTGTGTTGGTTCAGGATTGTAACGTTTCAGTCAGCGCACTTTTCTTTCCGAGATAGGAGATCTTATGTTCTCTTTCAACTTGTCTGGGGGTTTGCTTGATACGTAAAGTTTGGGTCTGTCATTCATAATACAGCGCTTTTCTCAGCTTACATGGACGCGGTAAAGAGTTACTTTGTTTCTTTTGTTTGGGTGGAGGTGTTGTTGAAAGCTGCTACTTAGGTTACTATACAACGTTTTGGAAGTCTGATGCAGAATAGATCTCAGTTTTTGCCTAAAATTGGGGGGTTTCTTTTGAACACTTTTTTTTTGATTTGTGATATTTTATTTAGTGTTCTAGTAACGTGCTTCAGTCCAGCTTTGATTGATTTCTTTGACTAGGTTGAATTTTTTTTCTCGTGGACTTAAGGGATTTTTAGAATTACTAGATTTTTTTTTTTGGTGTTGTCTTACTAAGGGGACTTAAGTTTGGTGTTGTTACTCACTAGTGTTTACCGTGAGGTTTGAAATTTTTAGCGGCACTTCACTCTTGCTGGTTGATTTTTTTTTGGCTTGATTTGAATTACAGTGAAATATTTTTGACTTGATATGGTTTAACGTAATGATTAGGTGTGTATTGGTTTAGGTATTGCAGTTTAAAAATTTTTTTTAAGTATCACTGATCTCATTGCTCATTTGAATTATGTACGAAATTTTTACAGTTTAATTGTATTTTCATTTTATGTGTATATGTGTATCTTGGTAGTATTTGTAAATTTTTGGCCAAATGTTATTTTGTATATGCATTAGGTTGTATTATTACTATTATTTTTGTGTGTCTTGGATAAAATTCTAATTGGTATTTGCACAGCGTATTCTGGATGCTATTTTCGGAATTGATTTTGGTTGGATTGAATTTTTGGACAATCACGTTTTCTTTCTTTCTGATTTTTTTGTGTGGGGTATTTTCGGCTGGTTCCGAGGTTCCTTGTGTTGTAACGTTCTTTTCTTTTCTAATGCTTGGCCCTGATCAGGCCGCTTTTGTTCTTAGACGTGATTGTTTGGGATTCATTCCTGGAAGTTATTCAATTTCGTAGTACTTAAGGGGATCTTTACTCTTTTTTTTGAATACGTTCATGTGACATATTTTATCTGGAAGTGTTTGAATTATTAGTGTGTTTATCTTCTCAGGAATGTATTTTATGTATTTGCGGCGCGTTAATTATCTTATTTTTATTTATTTCATTTTTTTTTGTGGTGTGAGCAATTGGATTAGATTATTTCTTTCTTCAGGTGTGTGTATTCGAACACATTCAGTGGCTTATCTATCGTAAGGGAAAAATTGAAAGATAAAGTCTTCTTCAACTTTGAAAGAGTGATTGTTCTTCCTTGGTCGAAGGTGAGACGTAGGAGGGTGAAATCTGGTTTCTTTTAAGGTCAAGTTCCTCTACTAAGGAGTATTGTGGTGCTGAGTTCACATTCCGGGGTTGGTTGCTTTCATTTTCTCGCGTTGAAGGCTGCAGGGGGGAGTTGTTAACACAATGATTTCTAACTACAGGGTTTTGCCTCGCTTGCATTGACAACTCCGTACTCATTTAATGTACTCCATGATTGTGCTCAGCAGAAATTGTCGCAATAGTAGAATGTGTTCGACCTCAGGTGAAATTGTTTACATTAATGGACTGAAAAGGAATGAATAGATAAATAAACGTTCAGAAATGTGGCCACACAGAGACTGCAACACTAATGTGATGCAATGAACTGAAAAAAAAAAAAAGAGAAATTCTTTTTGTCATTATTGATTGATCTTAGACATATTTTGTTTGTGATTAGCGCCTTATTTTTATTTTTATTTTTGTATGTGTTCTGAATATTTCTATGTAATTAATTAAGTGAATTAATTGATGTTTTTGATTAATTATTTTTGATGATTTTCTTTGAGTATTTTAATTAGTAATCGCTTTGATTAATCTTGTTGTTTTACTTGCACATTTTGGACTTGAAATTTAATGTGTCAGTAACGTCACTGTTACCAAGGAGTCGTGTGAAATATTGTTACATTATGTTATCCTTTAGCCTTATTGCACAGTATGAGTCATGGTATTTCAAGAAGTGTCTGTCTGCTAAATTTTGGTAAACCAAAATTTAATTCCTTAGGGGAAAGGAATGTTATGTAGAGAAATTATCTGATAGCGTTATAAAAAAATTAGGTGAATGATTTTATGATTTATGGAAATTTAAATTTTATTTTGATTCTGAATTATTTAATTTAAGGCTTTAATTTTGGGGAAAGACAGATGCTTCTGGGAATATTATTTAGTTTAAAAGAGTATTATTTATTTTCCTCTATTTGTAAATCTTGTACAAACTTTTATTCATTGTGAAAGAAGCAGGGAAAATGAGGCAATTTTCGCCAAGTCATGATTTCGCGCGCTTTAGAATGTTCGAGAAAGAATTTTCATTGTTAGTTGACCTTAAGAGAGGAAAGTACGTGACGGAAAGGTCAAAGGTTGCTACTTGTCTTTCAATGTAAGTCATTCAGGTTTTGGCGATTGAGGGTCCGGTTGTTGGCTAAGTGAAGAAGGGCGCGCATGCGCGATCACCCTTATTTCCGCATTCTGGAGTTGAAAACGAAGATTTTGCCATAATTAAGGGGGCGATAAGTGAAGCCATAGTGGGAGCCCGTTTGGTGAAGGAGAAGAAGGAAATTTGAGTTGGACACACTTACTCTGGACTTACTTTTTGACTCTGGACTCGTTTAGGCACTCTCTGACTGACTCGCTGATTTTCGGGCTTGCTGGACAAAATGTAATTACGAAGCGGGATGTTTTCCGGCGGGGAGCGGCAAATATGCTCCCCGGCCGCGTTTGGTTAAGGGGCGAGACACACTTACTCTTGACTCGCTTAGGCACTCACTGCTTGGATTCGCTGACTTTCGGGCTTGACGGACTTGTTGACGGAGGCTGAGAAAAAACTTGTGGGTGTTGCGAAGGAGAAAGGAAAAGATTTAGTCGGCATCGAGCTGTGCTTCCGGCGGGGAGCGAATAACAAAAAAAAAAATTAACAGAGACTTGGGTCTCTATCTGTATCGGCAAAAGTCAGGACGATGTCCTCTGAACTCCGACTTGAAAACAGAAGGAATTATGTCACCTTAGTCAACTGGAAGCCTGCGTTAGCCGTTCTCTAAAATGCCTAGCTTAATTGTCCACGTTTTCCTTGGTGGAGCTGAGAGTCTAGGCAGACAGCCGTGCGGTGTAAGCTGTTCTCTTGCTTCCAGTGGGAACAATTTTCTTCTATGGAAACCAGTAGCAGGCGTAAGATTTGACGGTATAGCTGATGTAATTTATTGTCGTGCCGATTCGAGTCTCTGTCTTGCGGATTTGCCAAGTGACGTAAGGATAGAGCTAAGATATGAGCTCTCCTCCACTTCAAGATGTCCCCTCAAGATAAGTATTATGTTTTTTGGTGTGTTGGAACTTTAGGCAAGTTTTTCCAAAAACGTCCTTAGCAGTAAAAACAACGTCGAATCCAAAATTTAACTCTCAGGCCATAAATTGTTTCCCTTTCCTTTCTTTTAAATCACCAGACAAACCTTAAGTTTTTTTATGAATTTAAATGAACAGACTCTTAGATGAGGTTAAGATTTTTCTTATTGTGTTGTAATTGAATAAACTGATATTTAATCTGGAACCTCTTACAGTATGTCTTCTTTATATATTTAATATGAACTTTTCCTTTATATCTTGTATATGTTTTATGTTTTCGATCCTCTCACGGCGCGGTCCCGGGATGCATTTTTTTTCACAACGCAAAAATACTGTACACGTTTCACTATACGATCACTCCCTTTAACGGCAAGTAGTTTCATATTTAACAATATAGGAATTTCAGATATAACATGGTACCTAGAAGTAAAGCTATTTAACCTTGGTGTCGAAACTTTCTCTTCATAACATGGGTGCCGTGAAGTAAGATTCATAACATTATTTCCCGGCGTGAGCTTCTTCAATTTAACACTAAATGCCGTGGATCACAAGAAATTGTAACATTAATTACTAGACTTGAAAATAATATTGATAATGCAGTAAGATTAGAAGTGATTTTATTACAGAATTTGTTCAGTCGCATGTCAGCAACTTTTATTACATTCTGCTTCCTAAATAAAATTTTTAAGTTTTTCATAAATTTCATAAATTTGAAATTAAAATCCGACTGTTGTAAATCAATTAAAATTTAAATTGATAAAATTGATTAAATCAATTAAAATTGATGAGAAAAGTTTGCCTTTTGTCATCAATGATTTCCTGACTATATCAGTAGGTTGCTGCAAAAATGTCTACTGACTACATCCCTGTGTCCGGTTACTTGATATTTTTCTTGCCTTGTCTGACCTCATCCCAGTCGCTTTTCTCTCTTCATTCAATCCTGCCATGTTCACTCAAGCGATTTATAATCAAATATCTCAAATCATTCAGGAGTTCATGAATGCAACGATTTATAATCAAAACCGTGTATTTTTTTCACCTTTAATTTCAGTATTTGTTCAATCTTTCTTTTTGTTTACTCCACCATTATTAAAATGCAATAGATGTGCATTTTGTAAACCTAAAGTGAAATATGTGCTTTAAAGATGGACTTTCTTTGAGATATTTTCGACAACCTTGCTTAGAATTTAACGAAGGTCATACTAGAGCAAACATTCCGAATTTTAACATAAGTATGCCTTAGAATGTTTTTACCTGGTTTCTAAATCTGGCAGCTACACATAGGTTTTGAAGCTTCAAAAATATATTATCATCAGAAAGCAAATTATTATAAAAATTATTTTCCCCATTTACTTTTATGTTTCACCCTGTTTGTAATACATACTAAGGTACAAAGTTATGGCCCAAATCTTGTTCTGGACTTAATGCAATTTATTATAACTGTAATAAAGTTAAAACCTGCGAAATTGCTTGGGTTTTTTTATGTGACTGCAACAATTAAATATATTTTAGAAACTTTTGGAGTAAGTGACCTTCAAAGTGAAATGCTTAAATATAATTAGCATTAAGTGCTTTTAATGAGATATTTTGCAAACGATCACAATTAACTATAGTTTGCTACGAATTTCTCTTTAGATTAGATTAATATGATGATTCAGTTACCTAGAACTAATACTAGTTAGAGGCATTTGTTATAGTTAGGTAATTATTTAAGTGCTTGCTCTTGGTAACTAGTAGGACCCCGCTTAACGCTGTTTCAGTTTAGCGCACATTTATTTCAACCCAGGAATTCCCCGAAATCGTGCGCAGCGCTAGGTTTCCAAGTAACATATCCGAAACAGTGTAGTTGTGTTTCTTGTTTGGTGCGGTGCTGTACGGACGCATTTTTTTCATTAAACATTTGTTGACATTATTGTAAGTCTAAATTTATATAATACTATAACGATTAATACAGTGACAAATATTATGATCTTTAGTTTTTATCATGGGTGATAATAAAAAACAAGATAAGAAAGCAACCAGAAAAAGCATTTCACTGTAAACTAAAATGCAAATGATTAGAAGATTAGATTCTGGTGAATGTCAATCTCAAATTAGTCCTGCATTGAATTTGGCCACTTCAACAATAAGGACAATTAAGAATAAAGAAAAAATACTATCATCGGCAACTGCAACTAGAATTATCCGTTCTAGAAATAACATTATAGAGGAAATGGAAAAACGACTGTCTATATGGATTGATGACGAAATTGAACGCAATATGCCATTAAGCCAATCTATCATAATGCCTTCTTGACAAAAAGGCAGAAAATTGGAAACACAGAATAGACTGAATGATCTGACTGAGAATTTTATTTGTTTTTATAAGTATATTCATTTATATTATTTTTATTTTTGTAAGAAATAAATGTTTGGTTTTATTTTTATTAAATTTAATACATAACCAATTTTCTATCCATCTTCCCCTAACCCCATTATTTACATGTTAAGATAGCCTCGTTTAGCACTGTTCCGCATTACGCTCTACTTTGATGGAACTTATCCCCCTGTGTTAAGCGGGGTCTTACTGTATGTAATATGCGGAATAAATAATTTTCGGAAATCAATAGATCTCTTACTTAATTTTAAATCGGATAATGCAGATTTATTACATTATGAAGAAGCAAGTCAAAACATTCAATTAATATTTAAAGAGTTGACTTAGATTTAAAAGTGATATAATTTTAGAAATAATTTGGCTTAATGACACAGACACTAAAATCATAACAAGACTTATTTTTTATAGAATTTCAGAAAATTGAGGTAATAATAAAAAAAATTATCAAGAAATCTTTCATATGCTCTCAAATACATGATGTCCAAAATTTGTGTCACTCCATTGCTTTCACATTCACCTGAAAATGAAATAAAGCATGATTTATATCTAGATAACCATAAATAATTTTAAAAACTTTGAACAGAAAAGATATGCTCCAATGTCAAATGCAAAATTTAGAGAAAATATTTAGATCAGCATGATAAAATCTAAATTAACTTAAAGCTATCTTTTGCTTTGTATTACAGTTTACCTACTCATTATATATTCATCAATGCCTTAAGCCACTTAGATCATGGCATTTATTTAGAATTCACCGCTGTTACTTCTTCATACAAAATACTGGAAAAATATTCCTTAGGAGGCAGTTTTGTAAAAAATACACACAGAAAAAGTATCTCTGGAAGAACTGTACCAGTTCAAGTATAACAGTATTTCGGTATAAGGGGTAATATTTACACCTTTTACTGAAATACTTTGGATTATGGGAATTATTTAATACTTTTTTATTCATGGCAAGATATACACTAATATTCAGTAATACGTTGGCTATTAGCTATATATAAATCTACTTAAAAAAATTAACAAAAGAGTCTGTTTTTGATTTCGATTGCGTACACAGCTCTTTAAAGAATAAATGGTATTTATACAACATACTTTAAAACGTTTTCGAATTGGAAGTACGATTCTGTATGGATGCGCGAAGAAAATTAAATGCCCATGATTTTCTTCATTAAAAGTATAGCTCAAATTTATATTCCAGTTAATGAAATTATACACGTACATCAGTTCATGGTTTATTCTATTAATTCTTAATCTCTCTTAAAAATTATACACATTCAATGCATCTTTTATATCGCAAATTATTAAATGTAAAGGTAACATTATTATTCAAGTCAATAAGCCTTGTCAATGCATAAATAACTTTCGTTACAAATGACTTAAAATTATACAATGTCTCTCAAAGTACATTATTACCATAAGAAACGTGATAAAATTATCTCTTATGAAAATACGATAATGCAATGAATCTTTTTGCAATAGTGCTTATTATTCTGATGCTGAAAATCAATTTACATACTAACTCAGTAACTTTCAAATAAAATTCGTATTAGTCTGCTGGCACCTAGTGCTGCTGCTTTTACTTTTCAAATGAAACATGAAAGCAAGAGAGTCAGAATCCCTCTACGGTCACCTTTTGAGATTTCATGAGCATGTTAAAAAATATTGCACTTGTCTCATGTTCGAATCCCCATCAGTGGACGAGAAGTTAAAGACTGCCGAATACTGGTAGTTCGATTTGCTTTCAGTTGAAACCCAGGCGAATGGGCTGCCTGCGTGTTTGGTTTTCCTCGTAATGCAAGGTGAATTTGTTCCAGTTTCCTACAGAAAAGTCCTCTTTTTGAAAGAGTTCGTATTTGTCAGTAAAAAAAATATGAAAATTTTTTAATCTCCTTAATTTAAAAAGGTGAATTTTGTTTAAATTTAAGTTCTTTAAGTGCCACATCAAATTAAGTAGGAAAAATTTAGTGTAACTCAAACTAATTATTTATTTATAATTATTAAAATAAAACTGAAGTAATTTAAAAAATAATTGTTGCTAACACATAAATTGGGAATACGAAAGATTTTAAAGGTATTAATGAATTTCAATTCACAATAAAAAAAGGTACTGGAAAACAAATATAAATTGCAGTAGAAAAATAGAAAAAAAAATCGATATTTCAGTGCTTCAGTCATGAAAGAAAGAATAGAAATTGAACTAAATAAAAATGACTTAAATTCAGGTTACGCAAGAGAAAAGTCATAAAGACTCAAGCAGTTAACCAGTTTGGTTGCCAGGAACCAAACCCATCACAAACTACCAATGTTCAGCAGTCTTATTCAATCCACTATAGTGAACTTAATTTATTTTTTGTACATTATTAACAGCATTAAAATAATAATAAAAATATTTATTCTAAATAAAGGTTAATGATCTTTCCTTGTATGGCATTTTCTTTGGTTAGGAGTTTGGTGTGAATACTTAATGCTACATTCAAACAAGACATTTATTTAGAACTTAATGTTTCAAAAAAGGAATACTGGGACATGGTTCATAGCCACATTTTAGTTACAGAAATAAGCACCCATAAGCACTTTTCAAGCACATTTTAAGAAAAAAAAAAAAAAAAAAAAGCACATGTCTAATTACATTATACACAACTGCATAACCTTAAAAGAAAAATTAGACTTGTAATTTAAAATATGAGAAATTCAGTATTTATTAAGAGAGAATGCGCATTACTCAACCATGGAAAACAATTATTCTTTTTTTTTTTTTTTTTAAATTTTAATAACAGTTCAGATTTACAGAACTAGTTTACAATGAGAGGGAAAAAAACTATGCAAAGCTAAATTATATTACAAGATTTAATGATGAAATTTCATTTCAAAATAGAGAAAATAAATAATAATAAGCCATATTTATTATATTCGCTTTTCCGCTCATATTAATATTTAAATATTTTAACTTAAATCAAAATTCTGAACATTTTTTTAATTTTCATTGTATAACAGTTTTCCCATAACAGATATTGCAAGCAAAGTAATTTAAGTAAGAAAAGAAACTTTTCTGAAATTGGAAGACGGGAAATTGCTTCATGCAGTCATCCTTTAACAGTAAAAGCTTAACTAACCGGCATACTCGGAAATTTCCGAATATCTGAAAATTCCGGATAGTCGAGCGTAACTGGTAAAACAAGAAGGTAGGGGTAGGTTGCAGCCGTCTTTAGATTTTTCAGCTAAATAATGCTTTTGACATTTCGATATGTGCATCATATAAAAAATAGCCCAAATGAACTGAAAAATAATCTGCTTAGTAAAACTCTTTCATCTCTGTGAAATATTGCAAATGTTATTGTGCAGTCGCATGTGATATTACACAATCGGGATCAACAGCTGCTGGTATTCCGACAATGAATAACTAAATAAAGGAAAATGCCCCTTTGTTTTGTCCGGTTTTCACTGTCATGCGCTCATGTGGCATATTTATCATTGCGCAGAATGCTTCGCGCAATTTCCATACTCATATTAATTAATAAAGAGATTTACCAATCTGGGGGTGTTTCCCATTCTAATTTTGGACAGACTGCAATAACTTTCCGGAATAGAATCATTCTTCACTTAGGTTAGTACACCACAGAACTTTTAGTCCTATGCAATCCAGGCTGGAAAGTGACCAAAATAAAAAAAAGAGAAGAAAAAAAGTCTGTTGCTTCCTTTGCTGCAAACTGTAACGGTTTCAATATTCGAGATTTTGAGAAAGGGGGGAGAACCCTCCAGCTTCCGTACTGTATAATGCATTGGGGGGGGGAATTTTTTTTTTGAATATTCGATTACCTTCACTTTATTTATGCCATTCTGAATATTATTCCTTAGAAAACTAATCTGTTAAACCACACTTACCCATTTCTGAAGTTTATCTATAATTCAGCAGTTACTGCAAATATATTATTATAAATATTAATACATATGCTCATAATATAAGCATACGAATCATAATAAACGCGAATATGAACTGACCACGCGGAACGAGAATTAAAATTATTAAAATCTTGATAGAAATTCAAACATGTGTAGTATTGGGTGGGAGCAAAAGAATATGGAATGTACCAGAATTTTCTACCGTTTTCACAATTCTTTGACAAATAGAACGACGTGCACCTGTCTGTACTTGCATGCACCAAATGTTATGTTAATGCAGAGAAAGGGAGAAAAAGCTATTTCTGGGAGTATGATTCACCATCTGACATTCCATACAAGGAAGAAAGTTATGGTGAAAAAATGTGCATTCGTTTAAAAAAAAAAAGGCACTAAAGGCAAAAAATAACCACTAAAAAAATAAGTGCTTTAGAGAAAAAGCAAGCATCTATAAGAGCTTTTATATTTTATTATCAAATATAAGCACTTGTAAGGACCACTAGCAACCCTGTGGGAAAGAAAAATATCTCCCCAATAATTAATCCCATAATATATATTTAATTACTTATATCCTTTATTAAACATATTATAATAATTATTAAATGCAATGTTTATTTATTTATTACAAAATGTTCGATAATATCCTTTCTTTAAAAAAATACCATATTGAACGATTATATTATTTATGCGAGTTAATAAATAACATTGCTTAGTTTATGCATAAAAAACATTGCATAGCGATATTAATTATGTTACATATTTCCTTTGCAGCTTTCAGTTTGTAGAGTCATTAGGTTATTTTTGAAGTAAGAAACATGAAAAATGTGCAATGCCCTAGCCAGGACTTAAACCTGGGCTTCTCGAATATGTGTCGAATTTGTAGCTCGTTCTGTAGCACGAAGGCATGCAGAAAGGAGGGAAAAAATACCTTTTAAAGAGTGACTGGTGATTAGGGGACCCAATCGACAAATCAGGACGGTGAAGAATCATCATTCATCACATTTTTTAGTTCGGGTGCCACTGTAGAGTCATTAGGTTATTTTTGAAATAAGAAACATGAAAAATGTACAATGTCCTAGTCAGGACTCGAACCTGGACCTCTCGAATATGCGCTGAGTGTGCTAACCATTACACCATGAAGGCCTACAGAAAGGAGTGAGAAAATACCTTATAAGTTATAAAAGTAATGTTTTAATCCTATTTCACATCAAGTTTAGTGTTTCAGTGACAGAAAAGCAAGAATTTGTAAACTCAGTCAATTAACAATAAATTTCTAAGCTGCATGAATCTCTAAGTTCTGCAAGAATACTATTAAAAATGCAATCCTTAAAAACGAAGTGTGT
Source organism: Stegodyphus dumicola (assembly GCF_044657685.1). Classification (NCBI taxonomy): domain Eukaryota; kingdom Metazoa; phylum Arthropoda; class Arachnida; order Araneae; family Eresidae; genus Stegodyphus; species Stegodyphus dumicola. The sequence continues at coordinate 116,372,231 of NC_140780.1, forward strand.
ATTATTTTGGAACTGATATAGTTTGCACTGAGATTCAAACAATTGTCCTTAAATAATCCAAAGCTTTGTTTTTGTTAAATAAGTCATATTTAATACTTATCCTTTTTCAAATCAGCAATTCACATATAATTTTAAAAATGCTTTTCTTTACCCTGAATTTAAGACATTACGTTACAAAATTTTATGTTAGTGAATATTTAAATTTGTTTAAAAATTCTTGTCTATATATTGCTGATTAAAAAAAATTTCCCATTCCTTCGGTAAAAGATGCAAATTTGAGCACATGAGAAACCTAAAGTTCCAAAATTTGAAATATACTTAATTTTTCACTACGAGTTCCTTTAAAAAGCAGTTTTAAAATTCACATCATATTCCGTTGATTACATTTGGCAGAAATAATAAAACAAATTTTTTTATAATAATTTTTCGAATATTATGTTAAACTTCTTAAAAGTATAAAAAGGTTATAAGTAATTATAGAACAGTTTAAAGATAATTATTATTTGCATGCAAATGAAAAATATAGAAAAAGATTCAAACAAAGCTTTCTTTAATTTATGTCAAAAAAATTGTAAAATAATATAACATTCAAGAAAACTAATAAATACTGCTATTTAATTGTTGTAGCAGTGTCACAGAAGGAATGAAAGATGCACCAGTTAATACAGATTTTATTAATAAATTATAATGCAATTTAATCGATCTGCACTGAAATCAGCGACTTCGAAATTTGAGTAATTTAGTTATAAAATGCATAATAATTAAAAATGAAATCTGGTAAAGTTTGAAAGAAATTTATTTGAAAATGAGATGTTTGTATGAAAGAAAATCCTTAAGCCTGGACAATTACCCAAGAGCACTCCCACAGTCCGTCAGACAGAAGCTATTCAAACTAGAAGAGAAACACGCTAATGTGACAATCAAAATCTTAAAAAACAACCTTGTATTTAGCGTAGGTATAATGAAACACTCAATCGATTTCGAGGGCAACTAAAGGTCCCTCCTCATCAGGAGAAAGAAATACATAGAAAGAAAAAAATAGGAAAAAGAGTCACAGAAACACGTGGTCCTTATCAGCACTGCACGTGGTTATAACTAGATTTTTAATCAGAGTTGCACTGGCCGCCTACTTTTACTGAGCCAGGCTATCTGATCAAGCATAAAGAAATATTAGTGAAGTTAAAATAGGGAGCGAGGGGCAAACGCACCTTACGCTCAAAATCTGAACTTCAAATAATGGAAAGCTTTAGACTTAGACTTAGACTCTATAATTGACCGAGCTATTGCGAAGAGCAATGTTGCCGGTTCCAAAATTAAAGCCCAAGGGCACTTGACATAAATAAATCCGGACGTGGAGAAAATCTCAGATGAGAAAACGGAGATAAGGGGAAGAAGAGAAGTACCAAAAGGAGCAAGACAATCCAATCGGACCAGTTCGCAAAAGGTGACGAGCGATCATAGCTTTCAAGGAGGACCCAAGACAATGGAAATCAATGACAACAATACGAGAAGATACACTACAGCAATAGTTCCAATGACAAATTCAAATATAATTAAACAACATCAATCAGTAGTGCTAAATACAACACAATACAAAACAACTATACAACACAATTTAAATACAATTATTCAACGAAGCAACAGAAGAACTTCAATCAAAATCAGATGCATTGGAAGTGTAAATAGCTAACAATTGAGGATCTAAGTGAAAAAGTTGTCGTCTCCTCCCATGAAGGTGTGAGCTGCAAGTGGTCTGACGCTTCTATCTTCGAAGAGAATTTCATAATTAAAAACTTGGGAGTAATTAACAAAGTCACATTGCACAGCTTTGTTGAAGAATTTTTCATTAGATCTTCTGATGTAATCTGGAATCGTCTCAAGTTTTAAGTCTCTGTGTAAAAGTTTATTGCGGATAAGATAGTGAGAATCAGTAATAATGCGCAGAAATTTGTTTTGCACTACTTGTAATTGATGCAGTTGAGTTTGAGTGACTGTGTTCCAAGCAGGAGCAGCATAACAAAGTATCGGTCGAATGCAAGTGGTATATATATGTTTTTTGGTACGCAAGCTAAGATTTGAATATTTTCCAATGACCGGGAGAAATCTGCATATTATGCCCATGGCTTTGCTCTTGACACTATTAATGTGATTAGACCATGTGAGCCTTTGGTTCAAAATAATTCCTAGGTATTTGGCCTTTGTGACCAAAGGAACAGCTTCCTGAAAAAGGTAGAGGTCTTTAAAAGCAATTTTTTTCTTAGTTTTGCTAAGAATTAAAAGTTGTGACTTGCTACCATTGATTTTTACTCGCCAATTTGTGCACCAGTCTTCTACGGCATAGAGGTAATTTTGCATTTTGTCTATTGCATGATTAGCTTGAATGGATTTAATTGCAATCGCCGTATCGTCGGCATAACATGCTAACAGAGAGTAATTGTCCAAACCAGGGTGAGGAAAATCTGATATGTAGAAAAGATATAGTACTGGACCGAGAATACTTCCTTGTGGGACGCTGGATCTTATAGGTCTTGAATTGGATTTTTCATTTCCTTGAGCGACGAAGAAAGTGCGGTTTTGCAAAAAGGAGAAGATCAGAAGAATGAGCTCTCTAGGAAGTCCCAAGTTGATAAGCTTGAAGACGAGCCCCTCATGCCAGACGCGGTCAAAGGCTTTTGCCACGTCCATCATAAGGAGCGCAACACTTTGCTTGTTATGGAATGCAGATCCCACAAATTCTACAATTCTTACTAGTTGTCGAGTAGTACTGAGGTTTTTTCTGAATCCGTACTGATCATTAGGTAGCAGGTGAAGAAAAGGTTCCAATCTAGTGAGAATAAGTCTTTCATAAATTTTACCAAGGCTGGATAACAAACTGATAGGACGATAGCCATCAGGCTTGGTCACATCTTTACCCGGTTTGGGAAGAAGAAAGATCTTGGCTTGTTTCCAAGGATCAGGGAAATAGTTGAGAGCAAGACAAGCGTTGAGAATACTAGCGAATTTACTGATAAGTTTTCTAGGTAAGTTACGAAGCATTTTATTTGTAATTTGATCACTTCCAGGAGCTTTTTTGATGTTGAGATATTTAATTATATTAGTAATTTCCATAGGAGAAGTAAGCCTTGGGATGTTATGAGCCGAAGAAGAATGAAGCCAGGAATACACATAGTTTTCGAGAACATCTTTAAAGGTCTGATTCATAGGCTCCATATTAGGAGTAAACTGCTTTTCCAGGTATTCAGCGAAAATATCGACTTTATCTTTAAGTGAGTAGGCAATTTTAGTATCCGTATGAATAGGTCTATTATTAATACTACTTCTTTTAAGATTTTGAAGATACTTCCACAGAGAACCATCATTAATATTAAGTTTAGATATAAAATCTTCTCTTGTTTCCTTTTTAAAATCAGTGATAAGTTTCTTGATTCTTCTATTAAAAATATTGATTTCTCTTTTAAGGGCAGGGTCCCAGTTACGGTGCCAGAGCTTCAGCAATCGATTTCTTTCTTTGATAATGTCTCTGATACTGCGAGGAAGTCGAATATTATTGTTAGTTAATTGAATGGTAACTGTAGCATCTCTGAAAGCTTTCAGTATACTGTCAGAGAAGATATGAATGGCAAGATCGATATCCTGTTTGGTAGAAAGTGAAGTGAAAATAGGAGGATGTTTGATTAAGATATTGTGAAAAGTAATCCAGTCAGTATTATTTCTGGTAATAGGAGGGTCTTCTTTAGAAACACCAAGAGAAGCAACGACAGGTACATGATCAGATGTAAGTTCTGCCTTGACTTCCAAGGAAATAGGGATAGAAGTATTTGTAAGGATAATATCCAAGATGTCCGAGAGATTTGGAGAGGCAGGACGATAAGTGGCTTCAGAGGGTACATGTAATGCGACAGGATGATTGCAGATAAAATTATGCATAATACGTCCATTGGTGTTAGAACGACGACATCCCCATTCAAGGTGCTTAGCATTCATGTCTCCGGCAATAATAACTTGCTGATCTTCAGGAAGTAAGTTTTTTAACATATTTTCAGAAAGTCGGTTTCGTGGTGGATTATAAATAGCCGTAAAATGGATGGTACAAAATTGTGGGAGTATAACAGCAACAGTCACACTTTCGAATCCAGAAGCAGAGTTTGTCGAGACAAGACAGGATTGCAGAGAGTTTTTAACAAAAATTGCAGCTCCTCCTCTTCTTTGTGAAAGTCTATCACCTCTGTAGGTGCGATAATTAGCAATATACAGTCTATCGGCAGGAACAACATGCGTTTCAGAGATCATGCCAATATCTATGTTATATTCTATAAAAAAGTCCGAAAGTTCATCAATTTTGTTAACAATGCCAGCAGCATTCCAATAGCAAAGTTTAAGCGAATCTGACTTATTGAATATGCTGGTCAGAATTAGTTTCATCTGATACTGTATTAGTGGCATTTTGACGGATGTTTTGCGCAAGGAGTTGTATTCCTGAGTTTTTCAGGAAGGTGACTAGAGTATTAAGGTCATCAAATATCTTTTTTGCTTCTGCAATAAGATTTGGAGAAGGATTGTTATTAGCTTTGATGGCTTCAGCAAAAGACTTATTGATAATAAACCTATCAGCATATGATTTGATTTGTTCTTTTTTAGCTTGCTTCGGAAACTTTTCACAACCTTTAAATGAAGCTGTGTGGTCTAGACCACAATTTGCACATTTAGCAGGTGCATTCTTGTCTTTTTGACAGGTTCTTGAGTCATGGTTATCACCACATTTAACACATCTAAAGTCATTGTGGCAAGCAGCTTGTGAATGGTGAAATCCTTGACATCGGAAGCACTGGACTGGGCCAGAGCGTCCTTTATATGGTTCGACTTTGATATGTAATCCACAAATTTTGGTTTCTTTAGAAATTTCTTTAGATTTTCCATTTTTCTTCAGAGTGATAAGAAAAAGTGGAAATTTTTTAACTTCTCCTTTAAATCTACGAGAGAGTTGACTGACACTTATAACTTCGTAATTTTTGCTTAAAAGTTCTTCTTTGATTTCATCAGGATCTGTGTCCATTGTAAGATGACGGAAGACCACTTTATGATTCTTCTCATCAGGCAAGAGAAAGGAGTGATATTTAATTTCCTTTTTGTTCAGAACACTTGTCATTTCTCTATGAATGTTGACATGAGAGACTTTAATTTTAAAGCCTTCTTTTTGAATGTAACCTGTGTAATCAGATTTGTCTGATAATTTATGTTCTGCAAATAACGCTTTTAGTTCTTTCCGATCAAATTTTTTATCATTTATATAGATGGCAGGTGGCGCTTTGCCTTTTTTGTTTTGATCGTTTTGTATTTCTTCATTTATCTGAGATTCATTTGGAACAACAGGACTAGTGTCCATTGATTCTTGACTATTAATGGAAGGAGTAACAACTGGTTTGAGCTGAGAAGGATTAATGGGACGAAAATGACCCTTTTTCCTTTTACCCACACTACGATCTCCTTTGGGTTTTTGTTCAGTTTCGTTACCTGAACTATCCGTTTCTTGTTCGAAAGGAATTTCAGTTGAATTGTCTTTATTTGGCTTATTAGGTGAGCCTTTCATACGTTTTCTTTTGACAATTTTCCATTCTAATGGAAAGCAACCACTGAACGGATTTTTATACCCTCTGGTAGTACCAAACGCGAGGAGGTAGCGCCATCTATCGACAAAAATAACTGAATTAAGATAGTAGAATTTTAAAGGCATTAGGAAGGACTGGATTGGACTTCAAATCATTAGCTAAACTTGCTAAATCTTTGTGAATGTGAAAAGCCTCAAATCCCATTCACCTATGGAAGAAGCCTTTTGGATGATTTTTGCAGACCCAAAATCAAAATTATGGTTAAAAGTCCAACTATGATACGCTATTGAAGACTTGTTAATTTCGCCTTTTTTGACATAAGATTCATGTTCCTTGATACGAAACTTCAACGCTCTTTTTGTTTGGCCAATATATCTTAAACCACACTGACACGATATACTATAAATTCCCCAAGAATTCAAGACAGAAACGCAATCTTTTAGAATCGAAGGGTGAATTTTATTAATAGGGGATGTCAAATCACTGTTTACTAATGTTCCGGTCGAAGGAGCACTAAATTGTCTTGAAACTAGGCTTTGGGAATTTCACTTCACACATACTGAAATTAATGAGTTGGTTTCGCTTACTAAAGTTTCTTTAAGTCAAACCCACTTTGTTTTCCAAAATGCATATTTTCGTCAAGTTGAAGGATTGGCTATGGGTAATCCTCTCAGTCCGGTACTTGCTGACATTTATATGCACTATTTTGAGATAAAATTATTTGATAAATTATCTTTTCGTCTTTGGATTCGGTATGTTGACGACACTTTCGCACTTTTTGACAGTTATAAAGAGGATTTATCCGAGATTCTATCTATTACGAATTCAATTGATCCAGCCATCCAATTAACTCTTGAAATTGAATCCAACTATTCCCTCCCCTTCCTTGATATTCTTATAATCCGCAATGAAACCGATTTTAGCACCACTGTGTACCGTAAACCCTTTGCAGTTTGTTTACCACCCCATGCCAAGTCATGCCACCCTGTTAAGCAAAAAAATGGCTTCTATTTACTATTATGTTTTCCGCACGCTTAAAGTTTATTCCTCTGAATCTTTGCATACCAATGAACTTAATTATTTGAGATTGACCGTGGATTTTCTCCCGTGATTATTGATAAAGCCGTTAAAAAATTTTCAGATTCCCATCAAAGAAGACATTCCACTGTTAGAAATAATATTAATGACCTTGTCGTGCTTCCATTTTATCCTTCTGTTAGCTATAAAATTGCACAGATTCTCCAGAAATTCAATTTTCAAGTCGGTCTGTCCCCTATTAATAAAATTCACCCTTTGATTCTAAAAGATTGCGTTTCTGTCTTGAATTCTTGGGGAATTTATAGTATATCGTGTCAGTGTGGTTTAAGATATATTGGTCAAACAAAAAGAGCGTTGAAGTTTCGTATCAAGGAACATGAATCTTATGTCAAAAAAGGCGAAATTAATAAGTCTTCAATAGCGTATCATAGTTGGACATTTAACCATAATTTTGATTTTGGATCTGCAAAAATCATCCAAAAGGCTTCTTCCATAGATGAATTGGATTTTCTTGAGGCTTTTCACATTCACAAAGATTTAGCAAGTTTAGTTAATGATTTGAAGTCCAATCCAGTCCTTCCTAATGCCTTTAAAATTCTACTATCTTAATTCAGTTATTTTTGCCGATAGATGACGTTACCTCCTCATGTTTGGTACTACCAGAGGGTATAAAAATCCGTTCAGTGGTTGCTTTCCATTATTTGAAGTTCAGATTTTGAGCGTAAGGTGCATTTGCCCCTCGCTCCCTATTTTAATTTCGCTAATATTTCTTTATGCTTGATCAGATAGCCTGGCTCAGTAAAAGTAGGCGGCCAGTGCAACTCTGATTAAAAATCTAGTTATAACCACGTGCAGTGCTGATAAGGACCACGTGTTTCTGTGACTCCTTTTCCTATTTTCTTCTTTCTATGTATTTCTTTCTCCTGATGAGGAGGGATCTTTAGCTGTCCTCGAAATCGATTGAGTGTTTCATTATACCTATGCTAAATACAAGGGTGTTTTTTTGCAAATGATTAGATTTTGAGAATCTATTCATTTGCAAAGTTCTTACAGCTCGCATCTCCTAATGTTTACAGTGCAATCAATCTCTTTTAACACGGAACAACTGATCTAAAATTCTGGGAGGGAAGTCAAATAACAGAAGAGGTAGCCGGCATTTTTCGAACGACTAGACTTAGTTCACCGACAATTTACGGGAAGTTGGGTCAAAAATTACCAACAGCTGTAAAGGTATTTGCAGAAAAACTCTCGACAGGCTAAGGGTTAAGCAACACAACTTTCAACACGCAATGTAATTTTTATTAATATTTGTATAGAGATAAATATACTACATGATTTAAGTACAGTAAACTTTCTTCAACTTTCTTCCACACCATGAACATGTACTGTATTGATTTTCAAATTTAATCCTGTAACTAAATATATCTTAAACCTAATTTACAGAATTAAAAGCTGTGTACTTACTTCATCATCCACTACTTTTCCACCAGTGAAAAAGAGGAGTGCATTTGGAATCAGGTGATCCTTTATTGCGATACTAAGATCAAAATCATTATTCAATATCTTTATTGTTTCATCATCCTAAAATACAGTAGAGTAGGTATTGAAATGATTTACAATTGCAATAAATACAAGTAACTCATTAAATAATTTATAAGAAGTTCCAGCACATATATTTAAAAAGTTAAATAAGAAAACATGTAGGAAAAGTCATTCAATATAATGCAACTTTAATATAACTTTTTCAACACAATTTAAGTACATTGTAATGCATTAATGGTTAATTTTTCTAATTAACAAAATTTTATAATTAACTTTTTTGGTTAATTTTCCAAATTAACCAAAAAATTTAATTTTTAAAATGGTTTGAAAAACCTTATCTAGAAACAAATGCAACTTTAATATAACTTTTTCAACACAATTTAAGTACATTGTAATGCATTAATGGTTAATTTTTCTAATTAACAAAATTTTCTAATTAACTTTTTTGGTTAATTTTCCAAATTAACCAAAAAATTTAATTTTTAAAATGGTTTGAAAAACCTTATCTAGAAACATAAATACTACAGCAAATGCAATTCAGATATTATTGTGCACTTAATCCAAGAAAGTGAATTTAAAGCCGAAATCTCGGCATTAAGAGCAGGGGGAAAATCAGCTCTAACAGCAGAATTATCTCCTTGAATCCCTTCTTGGATAACGAAAATATTCTGGAAATAGACTAAGGAATGCTAATATATCTGAAAATCAAAAGCACCAGGCAATGCTTCCTAAGGAGCATCACATGACTGAATTAATAATTAAGCATTTTCATAAAACTCATTTTCAGGGAGGGACTTCACTTATAATTTCGGCTATCTGACAGAAATATTGGAGAGGCAGTACACAGTTATTCGAAACTGCACGAAATGCTTCAGAAATCATACAAATACTGCATTGCAAAATAATGGCCGATGTTCTGGCATCTCGAGTTATGCCAAGCAAGAGTTTTTTTAAAGTAGGCCTTGATTATGCAGGGCCATTCCTTGTGAAACCCTACAAGGGGAGAGAAGTGAAGCCAATAAAGTGCTATGTATGCCTGTTCATATGTTTTACCATAAAAGCAGTACACTTGTAGGTTGTGAGTGATCTCTCTTCAGAAGCATTTTTGGCAGCATTAAGAAGGTTCGTAGCCCATCGGAGCAAACCACAAGAAATGTTTTCTGATCAAGGAATTAACTTTGTTAGTGCAAATCGTGAATTAAAAAGAATTATGGCATCCATTTTGTCATCAGAAAAGTTCCAAAACCAGTTAACACAAGAAAACATTGCTTGGAAATTCAATGCTCCCTCCACCCCACATTTCAGGGATCTTTGGGAGAAAGGCATTAAGCAAATGAAAAATCACTTAAAACGTGCAATAGGAGCTCAACTGCTCACATCTGACCTTGATAACTCAAATTGAAGCTTGCCTAAATTCCAGACCTATAGTGACAATTTCCAATGATCCCAATGACTTAAGCACTTTAACACCTGGTCACTTCCTTATTGGAACCGCGCTAACAACCATTCCTGAACGAAATGTGATTGATGCTAAGGTAATGAATGTAGAACGTTGGAAACTGATTCAGCAACTTTTCCAACACTTTTGGAAACAGTAGTCATCCGATTATCTCTCCAATTTGCAAGGACGAGCAAAATGGAAAAAGGACAAACCAAACTTAAATACCAATGACTTGGTACTGGTAAAAGATAACTTACCACCTTTAAAGTGGCATCTAGGTAGAGTAATTAATGTCCCAGTAACCCAGGATCTGATGGAAAAGTGCAAGTAGTGGACTTAAAAACTATCAATGGTGTAATTAAACATCCTATCAACAAACTCTCACCATTACCATTTTGCCATCGTGAAAATTAATGACTCCAAAAATTTTATTCTTATTTTCACATATAATTCATTGTATTTTAGTTTCATTTTAGATTTGTAGCAACTTTTTGTGTCCAAGTATAGTAAGTATCTTAATAATTTTCTCTTTCAGCTTATGGAGATTTCGAAATTCATATTTTAACTTACCTTTAAATTTATCTTCTCGTCATATTTGTTGAAAATCTTGTTAGTATTGAATATTGTATTAAAATAATTCTAAATTTGAAGCTTGTGACAAACAGTTGTTAATTGCACGCCAGTATGCTATGAAGTGAGATATTATAGGTGGCGCTTAGGTCTTGTAACTCATCGTGAGCAGACGTGTATCTTGAAGAGTCGAACGGCTAAATTCTTGTAGCTCCACTCTTGAATATGTATATAGTGTAGTGTATTGTCATTGTCACATTCTTGCCACTAGATGGCGGGCATCTCTTCCTTTACTTTTGCTGTAGTTGAGTTCTGAGAACGAGACTAGATTGGAACCGCTCTGAGGTGCGTAAAGACGAAGCTTCAGACTCAGAAAAAATTAAAATGTACTGTCTTAAAATAATTATCACCTACCTTGTAAATATAGTCTTGAATATTAGTGTTTTATTTCAATAAATAAGTAAAAGACAAGATGGCCTGCTAGTTCTAATAGAAACTCTTACTGGAAAACGTGATTATTAGAAGCCTGGCGTTGCGAACACTGAAGATGCAGCAGGTGAGGAATTTTACATTAATTTTTATTGTAAATAGAAGAACCTGATGCAACAGTCATCATAATAAATGTTGTGTGAGAACTTCAATTAATCCTTGAAAAGCTTCACCGATCACAAAAGCATCTTGCAACTACACCTCTGGACACTTGATGCTTTCATGATCGCTCATCTACAATCTGAATGACACCAACTTTTCCAAATGAGAGGAAAAGGCATGCATTTTTCTTCGGAGAAAACACAAGTAAGTGCTTAATGAACTGCGTGGTAGCTGTTAAAATCTTCATCATGCAAAACACATTTTCATTAACAAATGTTTGAATTCCCAAGGCAAAATTTACATATAAAGAAAAAAGGCTAAATATTTTCACGTATTTGATTATTTTTATTTTACTCACCATTTGATCATCGTTTTCTTGAACTGTAATTAGAGAAAAAATCAGTAAATAAAAACATATACGCCAACATGGCATTCACAAATTAAATATCTCACTACAGATCACTTTGAAAAGGACATTACGTAAAATAACAACTATAAAAAATTAAATGCATGTCTAACAGCATAAAATATTCCAACATTGAAAGTAAAAAGGAATTACACAAAACATTTCACCTTTAAAAACATTACATCTCAGTGCCAACCAATGAACCAAACACTTAAACAAAAATCTTTGTATCTGAACTTGCATAAAAACAGGTTCTTGCATAGAAATGTGTAGACAATTCAGAGAAAAATTCCTTGTCATTACAGTTGTTCACAGAAACGGTCGGAAATCTTGTTAGATTAAAGGAAAATGGGTCATTCAATGACAGAATTTGTAAAGGGGTGGAAGAGTTAACAGAAAAGAAAATTGCCAAAATTGAAGAACCATTACAGTGTACTCAAACAAATCTCTACGCCGTGTCTTACAGGAATATGTTTCAAAAGGCTGCAGGGATATTAATTATTACACTTGAGACATGAAAAAGGTGCCAAGAATGCCTACAAGCAAAAGACACCATTTTGAACAGCTTCTTTAATACAGGTGAGTACTCATTCACCATAGAAATAAATAAAATGATTCATTAACATATTCAAGACCGATTGCACACTGTGTGTGCAATTATCAGTTATTCTGAGCAAACTAGTCATTGAAATAAGATTTTTCTTGAACTAATGAAATCTGTAAAGTACAGGAAAACAAAATTTGGCACTAGTTTTACTGTGTAAAAATGAACAATACAAAGGAAAAACAAAATTCAGTCCTGGGGACCGTGTTCGAAAAAAACCGTCATCTTGAATGCGTTAATATATAATTTTATAAATTGAAATTTAGGAGAATTTAATACGAGTCGGCTGCCTGCAGTTGCCAGGCATAGATGTTCGAAATGCTCCATACATATAGTGCTTTAAAAATTAAACAAGTTATAATAAATAAGAATAGGTTTTATGTATTTTTCATAATCTTGTAGGGTTTATATTTATTTTAACTAACATTTATTTTAAGTTTAAACTATCTTTCCTGTCAAGCCTTACTTTCCCCTGGAACTGCCAATGCCAGAATATGTAAATTTTAGTAGAACGCACAGGGATTCAAATTATCAGCGGAAGTATTATGATTTAAATAGGAAGGAAACAAGTTCGGTGTGTGATATTCTTACTTCACGAGCGCGGAGGTAGTTAGCGAGAAATTGAAGAACCCCACGTTTCGGCCTATGTGCTTGGCGGGAAGTAGTGTTAATCGTTCAAGTGAGCTTCAAGTCTGCTGAATTAGCAGCGGTATTGTAAAACGCGGTGAGTTAGTTATTTTTGAGAGCCTCGTAGTTAGAGTCTTGTCTTTAAGTTCTTTTCAGGTTATTATTTTTATTTGACCGCCGAGTTGGCGCAGTCTGTGAGCGTCAAGAGCACGCAATTGTAATTTATTACGTTGAATAAAAAGGGACTTAAACCCTTTACAAGACTCTGTGTTTTATCCAGTTTTCACAGTCACCCCTTGGTTGCGTGCAAGTTGGAGGCGCGCAACGTTACATTGGCGCCCGAACACGTATCGAATTGAAATGGCCGAAAACTGGATGGAAGCCGCTGGACAACACCAAGAAATGACAAGCCAGTTAGAAGGATTTGGATACCTGGTCCAGACTTTGAGAGCGTCAATCAAGCCAAACGTCCATTTCGACGGAAAAAATTCGGTGGCGGTATTTCTAGAAGGTCTAGAAAACCACTTTCAGCTCTACCGTGTTCCTGAAAGACAAAAAGTTGCCATCGCCACATCAGCACTAAGAGGACAGGCCGCGCTATGGTGGAAAAATATAGGCAAATTTTTATTAGGGGAATTTGGAAGCCAGACATATACATTTGAAAATTTCAAAAAATCGTTAGTAAAGGCCTTCCCCATAGTGAAAGATCGCGCACGGCTGGAAGCCGAACTATATAGTTTCTATCAAAGGGATATAGCAGAATTGACGGACTTTATTCTACGAAAAATTAAGCTAACGGATATGCTGTATGGGAAGAAACCCGATGCGGAGATTATTGAAATAATATTACCAAGATTGTTACCCGCTGTTCAAGACTACTTTGAAATTAGAAACCCAAGCACATTGCAGGAACTCTTCGAATTGGCGGTGAAGTTTCAAAATCGCAGAATAGCGGAAAAAGCGAGAGGGGAAACGTATTCTCAAAGTACCCGAAGGAAATCTTCAAATGAGGAAACCAGAAATGGAAATCGCTCTTATGGGGGAAAGAGCTATCAAGCTAACTCATCGAAACTCGAAGGTCAAGGCCCAAAAAGAAAATTTGAAAATAAACATCCGCGTACCCAGAAGGCACAGATTGAAAGGAAAGCTTTAAACGAGTAGAGGGGCCTGTGAAAGGGAGGGTCCAGACCCCGGAAGTTTTAAAAAAACCCTCAAATAGACATTTAAATACGGTCATCGTAAAAAACTCACAGCTACCAATTATACAAGTCCTGGTTGGCGATGTACCAGTAGAAGCCCTCATCGATACAGGAGCAGAAGGAAATTTTATGAGTGAAAATTTCTTCAAAAAGAATTTTTATAGGGTACGATTATTTAAAACCAAAAATACGGAAATTATAGCGGCGCAAGGAAAAACATGTCACTGCATCGGGAAATTATCATTAAACTTACAGGTAAAAGAGGAAAGTCTCAAAGTATTAATTTTTGTGGTGAAAGATCTGCAACATTCTCTTATTTTAGGTATGGAGTTTTTAAGGGCCGCGAGGGCCAAATTAAATTTTGAAGATAGTTCCGTGGTGTTGGAGATGGACCAGAGGGTGGTGGAACCTGTGGAGATACCTCAAGTGGACCTTAGCCATCTGAATGACCATGAAAGGAAAGCAATACAGCAAGTGGTGAGTAATTTTTCTCATTTGTTTTCAGAAAAACCAGGAAACTGCCAAATAGTTAAGCACAAGATTCAATTAAATGCCGAAAAACCTTGTAGGACTAAACCTTATCGGTATGACAAACAAAAAGACGTAATCATCGAAGAACATATTCAGGAGATGTTAAAGAATAAAATAATAACGCCCATAAATAGTGAGTACGCGAGTCCAGTCGTACTATGTAGGAAAAAGAACGAGTTTCCTCCTTCGGATAAAAGGGCTTGGAGGTTTGCTATTGATTACAGAAAACTAAATAGTATTACCAAATTTCCAGTTTACCCTTTGCCGGTTATAGACGAGATCATTAGACAGATCAAATCGACTAGATATATGTCTACTTTGGACTTAACGTCTGGCTACTATCAAATAGCTATGAGACCCGAAGATATACATAAAACCGCGTTTATAACAAAATCGGGCACTTATGCATTTTTACGCATGCCTTTTGGGTTGTGTGGGGTCCCATCAACATTCCAGAGAGCTATGGACATTGTTCTAAAGCCTGTCCTAGGAAAATCGACTTTAATCTATCTAGATGATATAATTATAACGAGTAGTACGTTGGAACAACACATTAATGATCTAGAAGAAGTTTTTAAATTATTAAAAGAGGCCGGTCTTACAATTAACGCCTCAAAATGCAAGTTCGCAACTAAAGAACTTAAATATCACGGTTATAAAATTTCGCAAAAGGGTATAGAAACGCAAGATTCAAAAATAAAAGCCATCAAGAATTTTCCACCGCCGAACACCGCCAAGAAACTTTCTTCTTTCCTTGGGTTATGTTCTTACTATCGATCTTTCATAAAAGATTTCGCTAATATTGTTGAACCACACTTAGTAATCAAAAGAAAAAGGGCTAAATTTACGTGGACAGCGGAAGCTAACACAGCATTTGAAAAATTAAAAGAAGCGCTCATTAATGCCCCTGTTTTAAAATTCCCGGAGGGGGACGAAAACCTGGAAATTGCAGCAGATGCGTCAGACTATGCGGTGGGTGCGGTTCTTATGCAAAATAACCATCCTCTGGCATTTTTTAGTAAAACGTTGAATCAGACACAAAGGAATTATACAGCTACAGAAAGAGAAACATTAGCCGTATTAATGGCTGTACACAAATTTCGAGTTTATTTCGGCAAATCGCCAGTAACAGTCTTTTCGGATCATGCGGCTGTTGGTAGACTTTACTCGGGGAAAAACCTAACGCCCAGGTTAATAAGATGGGCTTTAAAACTCCAAGAATATAATATCACAATAAAATATAAACCGGGTAAGGAAAACAATGTAGCTGACGCACTTTCTCGTATAAAACTGGATGATGAAGAAAATGAACTTAAATGCGCTGTGTTGACTTCAAAAATTTTAGATTCTAGAGATACGGTTATTACTGAACTGAAAGCTGATCCTGAATTTGGAAATATCTATGCTTATTTGAAAGACCCCGAAAGCTTTGAGCACACAGATATCGATGCGATAAGAAATAGAGCAAAAAACTATGAAATAATAGATAATTTATTATTCTATACGAAAACAACAAACGAAAATCTTGAGTATAAGCCAGTCATCCCAGCCTCGCTTCGATTAAGCATTTTGAAGGAGTTGCACGAAGAAAAAACAGCGGGCCACCTCGGGGTCAGAAAGACTTTAAAAAGGGTACGCGAGGCGGTATATTTCCCGCAATTATACAAAATAGTAACGGCGTATGTCAGGTCCTGCAATCAATGTCAGTTAATAAATGATATTAATTACAGCCCGGCCGGGTACTTAAATAGCATTCGCGCTACATTTCCGAATGAAATTTTAGGCATAGATCTTCTTGGTCCCTTCCCCCAGAGCGAGTTAAATAAAAATCGTTTTCTTTTAGTAATAGTAGATCATTTTTCAAAATGGACAGAAATTGTTCCACTTAAACGCGCGTCAGCCAAAACAGTCGCAGATGCATTCTTACACAGATACATTTTAAAATACGGTGCACCGATAAAAGTCATTAGCGATAACGGAAAACAATTCATTAGTCAAATATTTGAAAACATATGCAATGGACTTGGCATACGCCATATCAAAATGGTTCCGTATAGACCACAGGCTAACATAGCAGAAAGAGTTAATAAAAATATAGTAAAAATAATTCGCAGTTACGTGAGCACACATCACAAGCGCTGGGATGGCTACATAAATGAATTAGCTTATGCTTTAAGAACGGCAAATCATGATACTACGGGAAAGACTCCAGCAGAATTATTTTTAGGCAGAAAGTTAAATACGCCTTTAGATAAATTATTCTTTGTGCAACAAAGAGAGCAGGAGTTTAAACAAAAAGATGTGCAAAAGCTGATTGACCAGGCGCTTAAAAGCTCGGATACGGCAAGAAATAGGCAGAAAATATATTATGATAGAAAACGCCGTGAAGCAGATTTTAAAGTTGGGGATAAAGTATTGAAGCGGAAATTTTCTTTATCAAGTGCCCCAGACAATTTTACGGCAAAGCTAGCTCCAAAGTTTGAAGGCCCCTATGTAATTCAGGAAATCAAAGGAGTAGTATTATATCTTAAGAACGAGAGAGGGGAAATCTGTAAAGCACGTCCCGACCAGGTGAAAAAATACTATAATCCAAATGATTTTGAAATCCTTAAAAGTTTCTTGCAGGACTCAAGTCTAAACGAAGTAGAAGGTACAGAGACAATAACAACTATTCCACCACCCAAGAAACAGAGAACTGAAGAGAGACCTAGCACTTCTACAACCCGGACGTCGGTATCAAAAAGAAAAAATAACTTTCAGACTCCAACGTTTAAGAAAAACAAAAATACAGATGCACCGGGTAAAGAAACCGTGGTAAAGAGGAAAACACCACCTACAAAGGATTGCAGGAGAAATTATACATCAAGGAGAACGCGCACACGGCCACAGAGTCAGGTGCCAGCAAGGCCGCCGTTCCGGAAACTGAAACGGCAACAGGAGGCACAAAAATACGAGGAACAGAAGAAATTCAAGAAGGACTCCAGACCGGAGGACGTCAAGACCAGCCGTCCCAGGGAAAAACGGAAATGCCAACAACCAGACGATTACTCCGCCAAGAGGCCAGCATGTAGAGGACACAAAAGAAAAAGTAATATGGACGACACTCGGAGATCAGTAAGGAGAAGATTAACATCCATGAAACCTCTAACTTGGGAACAATATTGCCAAAAACGAATGACGGAGTTTCAAGCATCGAAAACTCAAAGATAAGTTAAAACCTTCTATAAATTTTTTTTCTCTTTTGTTCCGAAATGTTATGCATAAGTACGAAGTTCTATGTTTTGACGAAAGTCAATATGTCTCGGTTGAGACTTAGTTTTGTTTTACTTTATTTAGATAAGGCAAAAGTATTATTTTCTTTAAGTGTAAAAGCTAAAAACAAGCATTTTCTGTTGGTCGGAAGACTAATTCTGTTATGTTAAAGCCAAAATTTGGCCGAAGATAAAAATAACTTCGTATTCTTGTACTAATAAGAATTTTAGTTTCAGTGCCGCCAGCTTGGCGAAGAATGAGTAAAGTAAAAAATTATTTTCTCTTATTCATTTTATGGTAAATTGTAAAAATCATATGTATTAAAATTTTGTAAATGTATGTAAATACTTGAAGGTTATGTAAAAGTAGAATTTAGTCTAGAAGCATAAAATTGTAGATGCTAAAAGTGAATGCTTAAAAGCAATGAAGTCAAAATTTAAGTATTAAATTGTAGATAAAGTCATGCTTTAGAGCGAAAGCCTGCATGTTTAAAGATGAATGAGGGGGAAGTTAGAATGAATGTGTTTTGTAGGGTTCTCCACCTACATTTGAATTTTAAGAATATTAAAGTAGCTCATTGAGTTGTAGAATGTCGAGTAAGGTGTGTCTATTTGGTCGTTGAATTCTAACAAATCATGGTGGTTAGGGGAAGTGTTGTAAGACTAAAACACGAATATTCCCGTTTGACACCACACACGGTGGAGAGCCAGGGTAAAGTTAAATTAATGCTTGAAAAATTGAATGAATGTGAAGTAAGCAATAACTAAGAAAAACGAATCGTTTAAAAACAAAAATTTATTGTGTCAAGAAAGTGTAAATTATAATGTATTTAGAAAGATACTGATACTTATTCCTTCCAGATGCTGGAAGGAAAGACCAAGATTGATTGATGAAGTCCAGGAAAAGTTGCTGTAAGAAGAGAGCTTTATAACGATCAACAGAATTTTAGTATACAATTTGTTACATAAGATTTTTTTTGTGTAAACGAGGTTCTCGCCAGTTAGTTCAGAATTAGATAAACTTACAACAGGTCGTTTGTAGGACCTGCTTCGAAGTTTTCCAAATTCTGGCAGCGGCAAATGTAGGGTTTATATTTATTTTAACTAACATTTATTTTAAGTTTAAACTATCTTTCCTGTCAAGCCTTACTTTCCCCTGGAACTGCCAATGCCAGAATATGTAAATTTTAGTAGAACGCGCAAGGATTCAAATTATCAGCGGAAGTATTATGATTTAAATAGGAAGGAAACAAGTTCGGTGTGTGATATTCTTACTTCACGAGCGCGGAGGTAGTTAGCGAGAAATTCAAGAACCCCGCGTTTCGGCCTATGTGCTTGGCGGGAAGTAGTGTTAATCGTTCAAGTGAGCTTCAAGTCTGCTGAATTAGCAGCGGTATTGTAAAACGCGGTGAGTTAGTTATTTTTGAGAGCCTCGTAGTTAGAGTCTTGTCTTTAAGTTCTTTTCAGGTTATTATTTTTATTTGACCGCCGAGTTGGCGCAGTCTGTGAGCGTCAACAGCACGCAATTGTAATTTATTACGTTGAATAAAAAGGGACTTAAACCCTTTACAAGACTCTGTGTTTTATCCAGTTTTCACAGTCACCCCTTGGTTACGTGCAAGTTGGAGGCGCGCAACGTTACAATCTAAAGCGAAATAATTAACAGGTAAGTAAAAAGCGGACCACATTTCCATCCGAAACAATTACTAAACACAGAAAATAAGACTAAATTAATTAGACAATTGAAAATTGATTTTTTAAAATTTACCTGGAGGGGGATTAAAGAAGTTGAAAAAAGAAGCCGTTTCATCATATTTTGTGATAGTTCTAAAAGCCTTTCTTGCCTTTTTCTTTTTTGTTTCCGCGGTCACGTTCTTGAATTTTTTCCAGTGTATTTTGCATCTAAAATGTTATTAAAAATTTTTAAATAGTATAAGTAAATAAAAACAAATTTGCACACTTTTCTAAAAATGTGTGGAAAGATTACACTTTCATATTGAAAATTCACTATATTCTAAAAGGCTGGATGACGTTGATGAATACAAAATAAAATATATTGATTGAAGCAAATCACTGAACGTGAAAAATTGCTCATTGATTAAATTTCTCAAAATCAACTATGATAATGTAAAACGATTTGGGTTCATTTCAAAGTGCAACATATGGTGTAAGGTATATTTAATTCTATAAGCTATTTTAAGTTAATGACACTGTCCTCTCTTCTAGTTTCAGTTACAATTTCTTACCAGATCTAGTTTTTAGAACTGTGTTAAATGCAAATGAGAAGTAGAAAGTAAATAAGTCCACAGGCATGAAAGTGCAAGTTGGCAAAAAACACTGAACAACGTTCAGACACAAAATTACACAAACACTAAATGTGCATGCGCGACCTCAAAAAAAAAAAAAAAAAAAACTTTTAATATAAAAAGTATTAAACATATACATATAATTAAACTAAAATAATACTTGTACTTACTATTTTGCTATTAATTTTATCTTCCACTTGTAAAAAAAAAAAAAAAATCAGTAAATCATCAGGAAATTTGAATTAACCTTCTTTAAGATGCTCTTTATGTAACTTAATTTAACAGTTGATACATGAATACTATACACAACATTACAACACACTAATATATACATATTTATGTTATATATTACTGCTGATTTTCAGGCAATGACAAGTTTTAGAGATAATATATATATATAACTGTTACTATAGCTTTCAATTATCTTCGCTTTTAGTTCAATAAACAGTACTTTATACACTGACTACCAATAAGTATTTGGACACCTGTGATAGAAAAGAAAAACTAACTTTATTCAAAATCAATAGTTGGTAGAGCCTCCACGAGAGGTAATTACAGCGTGGACCCTCCGGGGCATACTTTCCACAAGTCTTTGTATGACAGCTAGTGGTATTTTCTTCCACTCGGCTTGGAGAAGACATACAAGTTCCTTCCCCGATTTTGCACGGGTAGTGCACCCCTGAATTCGGCTATGCAACTCGTCCCAGAGGTTCTCGATAGGGTTCAGGTCTGGACTCTGGGCAGGCCAGTCCATTCGATGAACTCCATTGGCACCATACCAAGCCTTGGTTAACGTCGAAACATGACAACTGGCATTGTCGTCCTGAAAGTAACAGGGGTCCAACACGTAAAACTGCCACAACGTAGGAAGCACATTGTCATAGAAAATAGTGCAGTAGGCATCGGAGTTGAGCTTACCAAGGGTCCCAGCCCATACCAGGAGAAACACCCCCAGACCATAATTCCACCTCCGCCGAACTTGACTGTTGGCACAATGCATTCTGGCAGGAGACGTTCTCCAGGTAGACGCCAGACCCAGACCCTGCCATCCGAACGGTAAAGGGTGAACCTTGATTCGTCACTCCAAAAAACCCATTTCCACTGATCTACGGTCCAATTTCGATGTGCTTTGCACCACATTAACCGAGCAGCGCGGATGGACTTAGTGATCAAAGGCTTATGGGCAGCAGCACGACCATAAAAATCAAGCAGATGTGCTTCCTTATGGATGGTATTCATTGAAACAATACTCCCGGATGCCTGTTGAAACTCCTCGCGGATGAGGGCCATCAGTTGGGTGCGGTTCTTCCGAATTTCTCTGGACAGCACTCCTCGGTCTCTATCTCCCAATTTCGTTGATCTGCCGACTCAGGGCACATTCCAACAATTACCACTCACCTTCCACTTCTTAATCACATAGGCCACTGTCGATTTTGGGTACTTCAGATCGCTAGATATGTCCCTTAAGGATCGGCCACATTTGTGATACCCGATAATTATACCTTTCTCAAAATCAGGGAGCTCCGAACTGCGAGGCATCTTGCATGCGACTAAAGCCGATGCTGTTTCCTACACGATATATACCGGCGGAGTCCGTGACCTACCTTAGGACCGCAGATATCGTCATTTGCATAGGTGTCCAAATACTTATTGGTAGTCAGTGTAGAACACCAGAAAAAGTAGTCATGTGAGATAATATAGTTACAAAATAATGCATAGTTAAAGGAGGAATATAAAAAATAACTATTTTGTCTCAGTCTCACTCGATCCTGATTAAAAATTTTTAGGAAAAAAGCTTTTGCTTTTTTTGCTACTTTTGCAGCCAACTTTTTTAATTTCCTAATTCTTGCTAGCTAGTCTCAATTCCTTTTCAGCAGCTTTTATACAATCCATTGATATTTTTTTATTTTCTGCAATGTTTAATTGCTTTTTTTTTTTTTTTAGATTCTCACTCCTTTGTGCTCATGATTTGGATTTAAGATATTCGTACTGAAAAACTTACAGCAACAAACAAAAAAGAAATAACATAACAATCTATGCTCCGAATTACCGTATGCCACTTTACACACACTAAAATTTGCACGTGCTCTGGATAACATCAGTAAGGTATCTGTATGTCCGACAGATGGTGCCAGCACCGATCACTGAAATTATTGAAGTCAGCTCTCCTTTGCTTCCTCTTCTTTGATTCCACATTCGTATGCATCTAGTTCCGCCTTTCCACATAAGCCCCACCTACTTCGCCTTGATGTGAAACAACGCATTTTGCGATCTCTGGCATGACGTAAAGTTTTTTTTACAAAGAAAAGAGGAAGAGAGAGAGCATGTCCTCCGTTTACCCCTCCCCCAAATTTGCCGGTCGCGATTTCTCAACGGTTCTGCATCGATCTCAGAAACAGCCTGGGTGACATTCGAAAAAGCGGAATTCTGCGAAAACGCGGAAAACTTTCATGCCTGAGTCAAAGTTCCAATGACTTGAACTTAAATACGTAAACTACCTAAACTGAGAGAGAGAACTAGGATTCCTGAATAGCATTTGCCTATGTCTCTCAAACTGTTATTATGCTCAGCCGTATTACGTGCTTTTTGATAGCTTTGTTTGCTAATTTAATATTATGTGCCAACTAGTTTAGAATTGTGTTAACTGCGGATAAATCTCTTTAGTTAGTCATTACTTAGCTCTTATTTCTTACATTTTGAGTTTAAGCCCAAGTGGAGGTGTTTGCTGTACGTCCTGAGAAAGGGGCCCACTGTATATCTTTATTTGAAGCAAATAAAGGGTAGTTTACGTTTCTGTTCTTGGACTTCAGAGATTATTAGCTAAGCTGTTCACTAGATTCATCAACACTTAGTTTAATAGAATACAAGGGAGGAACTCTACAATGGGTTTTCAAAATTCTTAAGAGATTCGCTCCATTACGTTTACATTAGCAATTTTCTCCTCAAATATAAAAAAAGTGATTTGCTTTTGAAGAGAATCATAATTGGTTATAAGAAATAGTTTGTTTGCAACAGTTGAATGCAAGTGATGACACAGTAGAAGAGATCAGCTGGTTCCAAAACACTTCAAAAATTAAAACTCCTCAATACACATAATAAGTTTTAATTTTCGAAGTGCATTTGAATATATGTGTGTGAGAGAGAGTGTTGTCTGTTTGAGAGACTTAGTTTTTTGGGGAGAGGGGTTAAGCTTCCAGCAGACAATTCTGCACACATAATTCAAAAGTGTACTGCCATCAAAGCTGAGGATATTCATCAAACAGAAATCAACAGAAAAAGGTGTAGTGTTTCAACATAACGCCAGATATCACACAAGCTAGGTAACTCATCAGAAGCTGTCACAGTTTAGACAGGATGTGCTACCACAACTAATGTATTAATTTGATCTGGTACTCTCAGATTACGCGTGTCTTCATAAAAATTTTTAAATGGTAAAATATTTGCTTCCAATAAGGATGTCAAAAACCACTTCGATCAATTTTTCGGAAGCAAAGATCAGAACTTTTATCAGCAAAGAATCATGTTACTGCAAGAAAGATGACAAAAAGGTTGGGTCAGTTATTTGAATATGGCAAAGCACATGAGAGCTATCTGCTTAGTGGGAAGGATGCCTTAATGGAAGAATTTTTAATAGAAACTGACTCATATCTCAAAGGGGGAAAAAAACATGAGAAACCAAACACGCAGCCAATCCAATGGCTAGGGATAAAATAGATAAAGCTATTGAAAATACTGATAAAATGATATTAAACCGAAATGGTAACTATATACTTAAAAAAAATTATACAAGGAAAAAAGTTTCATGAAAAACCAAAATCAAACTCCAAATAATCTAATACATAAAATCTTCAAGCTCTTTTTAGTGCCCTGAGAATTTCATGTTACACCAGGACAAAGCTTTTTTGTTCCCAACTATTACTGCTTTTTGTTCAGAAAGACGCTGCCCACAATGTGTATTTCAGTGTGCTTGCTGATAAGGAGGAAACTATTTTATGTTACTAAACATTCAAGATCATTATAATGCATTGAAAGAAAAATTCCATCAGGCCCATTGGAGACCAGAAGTGACTTTATAATGGGTGATTACATAAAGATTTATGCAAAAACATTTTTTCTAACTTTACAATTTAAAAATCGGAAAAAAATGGCCTTTTCTTAAAATCTACATGCCTTTCATCTTGATATTTTTCAACATTATGAAATATTTCATTAAAATTTATTTGTAATGAAAGACTCAAAACTTTAGATAGAATAGTAGTGATCTTACCCTTTGCAAGTAACAATTTCAGGCCCTTTAAAGGAAAATATATTTTTTGAATCAGGAACACATTTTAATGCATAAGATTTAGTTAATACTGTGTTGGTAAAATAGTCATTTGGTTCAAATTGAAATTCCAGGTAAAAACTCTAAAGAGGGAATAAAAGACCATTTTAGTATAATCTCAGTTATCACAAAAAACAATTTTAATACATTCAAAAAACATTAAAATTAAATGCTACTGTAACTGAATATGCTCTTATTTATGTGCAAAAAGCTTAAAATTTTTACAGATCTAAAGATAAAATAATTTTAACATAAAAATTAACATAATAAATAATAATATTGGGCATTAATTTTTTAATATTGCACAAGACTATGCACGATCCATACTTCATGAATCTGGGGGTACTTTCTAATTATCCACACCCCCCACTAAAATAATAAAAACTTGCTGCTGACTTAGTTATCAAACTTCATTACAACTTTGGAGAAAAAAGTCTGAATACCTTTTTTACATCTATTTCGATGATGCATCACCTGTTACCTAGCCCCACAAAAGACACACGTACCACTTCTTTTTCTGCACTTTTCTCCCCATGACCTCTTTTGGTTAAAAAAAAAAAAAAAAAAAATTTGGAGTATTATGCAAACTCCACATAGAACACCAGACACGATCACAACCCTCCGAGAACAGATGAAATTTAATGCAAAAAGAAATATTATTCATACAGATGAGAACTGAATTACAAAACTGCAAGTCCACATAAGCTCAAATACATGTGTGCTACATGACTACCCAGCTTATTACAGAAATACTTTTTGACATTTTGCATTGCCTCCTGAATATTTTCTCGTACCTTTTCAGTGGAAGTGTAGATAATCTGGAATCACCCAATCCAATTTAATGACAGATATATTAGCAAACAATTTAACTTTATGACTTAGTTAAACATTTAGAGAAATCAAATACACCAAACACAAAGTATCAGACAAATTTTACGAATAGTAAAACTCTGATTTTTAGCAAGTTATGTGTGGTAAATTCTACTATTTTATTACAAGAAATTTTTTTTTTGCATTAAATTCTGAAAAAGTTTTAAACTTGATTATTTGAAGGCAGCCTACATTTTTAATTAGTGATGTACCGATAAATTGCAAACTGTGTATGTTTACATCCACTCCAGGGTAGTAACTGGAATATGAGCTGAGCTCGATGATGACTACCAAAATAACATTATACACACACACACACACACACACAAAAAAAAAAAAAAAAAAAAAAAAAAAAAAAAAACTTACCATAGGATTAGACAAAGTTACTGCTTTTATATCTTTTAAATGTTTTAAAATGGGTTCATCATATTCCTAAAAATGAAAAAAATATCATGTGAATAATGAAAACTATTCTCTGAATCTACAAATCAATTTTAATTTTCCATTAACTTTTTTTTTTTTTTTCTTAGTTCCCAGTGGAAAGGCTGTATTCTGAAAAAAATCAGGTAATACCTCAGACGAGACTTTACAAAACAATGAAAATAAGGTACTGCTAACTGCCACATGACATAGCTAAATGTTTTAAACAAAAGAATTTTTTTTAAAAAATTCAATTTTTCTTCTATATTCCTTTTTGATGCAAAATAGAACAGTTACAAAACTTTAAATATTAATAACATTTTGAAATATTCAAGAATCCAGAGAACACAACATTATATATATATTTCTACAAAATTTCATCATCATTAGATTTTACACTGTGAATGCCAATTTTTGTAGTGGTAGTACCACATATTACAATACTACAAAATAGCTTTTAAAGCAAAATGTTAAAAAGCACAGATAAAATTACTTTATAAATGTATTTTTCTATGCTAAACAATACATTTTTATAATACAGAAGGTTAAATAAATGATACTAAGCACTAACAACAACATTAAATCTCTATACAGGTAGCTGGCAAACACTGCTACATGAGAACAATACTCTTCCAAAATGTTAATAATCATATATAAAATAATTTTCATAATAAAAAGAAATTTATATTCACCTCGATGAAATCTGCAACAAGAGGCGCATTCTTAAGTGCTGTAAGCCAAAATCCTGGAATGCCTTTAATTTCTACAAAAAGATTATTTTTTGAATGAGTACTTTGCTTCAAAATTATAGACATTTAAACTAACACTGATTTAAAATTTTCTAGTTTCATATTTCCTCACGAATATATATATATATATATATATATTTCTTTGCCTATTCAAACAATTTTAGAATTCAAACATGACTGGCATCACATTGAAATAAGGTTTAATTATCACCTGCAGCATTAAAAATATCCTTTTTTTAAAACGTTGTTGAAAAATTAAAAAAAAAGGGGGGATCAAAGGTCATATTTTTACACTGTCTAAAGAGAAATACTCTTATTCAATTATTAAAAAGATGTGGTGGTGTATTGAGAATACGGCAAAGCTCACTAGGGCTATCTGCCTAAAAGAAGGGATGCCTTTGTGGAGGACTTTTTAAGGAAAACTGGCTCGTATACACATTACACATGGAGAAAACCATGAAAACGCCCATGCAGCGAGCCCATTTGTGGGATTCGAATCTCAGACTGAACTACCAGTGTTCAGCGATTTTACCGCTCGGCCGCTGGTGGGCCCACTTTAAAAAGATGTGAAAAGCTTGGTTTTAATATTTCTACATGTAAAATAAGTGGCATAATTATTATGAAAGGAATGTCAAAGTTTATATCTGACTGGGAAAAAGACAATAAATGTATACACAACAAAGGTACATACATTCATCTAGCGACAGTTCTTGATAGATGGAGCTTTTCTGAGAAACGAGATTCTGGTAGCACTGGTTTAAACAGTAGGATTCGTAGAAAAAACAGCTCTGCTGGAAACAATGTACCAACTACGTGGGATTTTTTGAAACCAGCTTTGTGTTCGGTAGAGATCAACCAATCAGACAAAAGTTCTGCTTCTGAAGGATCACGCGATCATCGATTACTATTTGGCGTTCAAGTCTTTGTAGTAATATAAAATGGTAACTTAACTACGTAGGTTTCACGGAAATGTGCGGGTTCTTAGAAATGTCCCTTTTGACGTCCATTCCTGCCTAGCAGAAATATATGCGATAAGCAGCTCCTACTGCAATATCTGGAGAATGAACAAATGCTGCCTAGCTGGCTAAATATTCTAGTGGACAGATACACTGAGAAAAATTAAAAATAGAACCAGCATTTTAAAATTATGAAACATTTATTTATTACCAAATCTGCGAAGTTCAGTGGTATGTTAAGATTTAACTAAACAACCTAATTATTTATAACATATTTTTAAAATTGATTTTGGTTCTTATATTTTTTTAATTCATGACCAATTAAAACATTCAATTATGTAAGAGAAACACTGATTACTTATAAACTTCATTTTTTAAAAGTATACAATAAAGTAATATTAAGATGAATGTTAAAAAATCACCATACCAGCCTCAGGTATGTCCATTCTTGCTTCAGTATCACCTTCAACTTTGACTTTCTGAATTTCATTGTTTAAAAAAAAAATAGTATTAAAAAATTAAAACACAAAGATGATTAAGTTTTCCATACAACTATTTTAAATAAAATATTTAAAAAATTCTTACCGAAAGCTCAGCTTCCTTTTCAGAGTCCAATTGGAAAATATCTTTATCAGTTGGGATAATAGAACTAGTAATGATGGCAGCTTGCTTCAAAAAAATTAAAAATTTGCATTGTTTATAGAAAGAAAACTCCAGGTGATAAAATATCAACTTTATAAACTTATGTTAGAATAAGAGCTAAACAAAACTTACAAGAACTCTTCTAATACAATCCTAACACATTCTAAAGGCATATCATCATATACTAAAATATATTTTATGAAAATGAAAAACCTTCTAAACAAGTCTAAAATCCTTATGAATTAATGGGAATTATCTGTACTTAATCAACCGTTTTTTTTTTCCTCTTTTCTGCCACAAAGTGATTCTTTGCAGAAGGCTATATCATTATTTTCTATTGCAAGGTTTATATACATTTCTGGACATAGAAATTAAGTATTTTTAAAGACGATCATTGAAAAACATTAAGGACTTGTCAGAAAATAGGAAATTATTAAATTACAGCACCATTCTAAGAATAAAACAGGCCTGTAAGATGCATTATTATTAAACATAATCTACTATTCAATATAATTACAAATTTGAGAATATAATAAAGTTCATAATATTTATCAAGTAATTAGCTTTAAGTCACAAAATATTTTGAAACATTTATATTTTACACTTATAATAGTACTACATATTTCAAAGAAGATTAGTGACATTTTATTTAACTTTTACAGGGTTCGTACACATTTCTGCACACGGAAATTAAGTACTTTTTAAGGACCATTAATGAAAAAAATTGAGGACCTTTCAGCAAATGGGAACTGTATAAATTCAATTAAAATATCATTCTATGCCTGAATTTCACTTTTGTAATACCATCCTAAAAATAAAATAGATCCCTAAGTAGTATGCATTATTACTAAACATGAATTAATTAACATAATTATTAATAAGTTTGAGAATAAAATAAACTTCATGCAGTTTATCAAGTAGCATTAAATATTTTACACTTGTAATTGATTGGACATATTTGAAAGAAGATAAGCGACATTTATGTTTTACTAATACAGTACAAAGTCCGTAATCTGGACGCACATTATCTGGAATGATCTATAATCCGGATCTCAAAGCCACAAACTTTATGCATGCACGCATTGAAAGAAATGTTTAATAAAGAAAAAAAATAAATATTAAGCTTTTTTTTGTAAAATTTGATATCCTTTAGATCATAATTGCTCTTTATTTCATAAATTACGGTTTCATATTTTTAACTGTATAATTTCTGCATGCCATCTTACCAGATTTAAATTGATGATCTATAATCCGTAGAAACCCCTAATCCGGAATCGCCGAAGTCCCGACGAGTCTGGATTACGGACTTTGTACTGTAGTTAGCTTTATGTAGATTTTTTTGTCTCATTTTGTCACATACTTGATCAGTCTACAGCAGAAGTTCTCCACTGGTGGTACGTAAGAAAAAATAGGTGGTACCCTCAAATTAAAATTCCAACATCCTGTTTGAGTTTTTTCTCTAACACTCGTAAATTTATGCAATCTGAGATTTGTTCAAGATTGGTGGTGGTGGTACTAAAGGTTTTCAATTTTTGTTTAGGTGGTACACGTTAGTCTGCTGGTTGAGAACTACTGGTTTAGAGGTTTAGTAAATAGCAGGTAGTTTTTATGTCAAACGGCATAGGTTAAAATGAGAAATAAGATCATAATCAGCATGATTCATAACAAAAGACGGAATGTTATCACCGCTGCTGCTTGTCTAGAGAGAGACCTGCTAATTAGAACAAACTTGAAAGGCCTGATGTAGGCACGGTTAGCAAGTGTTGAAAGTTAATCAG
This sequence comes from Stegodyphus dumicola, assembly GCF_044657685.1. Classification (NCBI taxonomy): domain Eukaryota; kingdom Metazoa; phylum Arthropoda; class Arachnida; order Araneae; family Eresidae; genus Stegodyphus; species Stegodyphus dumicola. Next base: position 116,401,682 of record NC_140780.1, read on the forward strand.
GCTCTGTTTGATGCAGTTAGTGTCATAGCTTTCTGCAGAATTCCAGGGGTTGTAACCCAGTTAATATATTTTCAGGTTCCAATAAGCCCTTCAAGCACCAGAGGTGCTAAGTTATTTTGTATTATTTTAAGTCTCACTAGATGCAAAGAATAAGTTTTACTTGAATTTCTACATTTTTGTGTTTTATCTTGTGACCACAGTGAATATTAATGAAAGGCAATAATTCACTTTAATATGTAGAGATAATTTTAAAGGGTAAGCAATTAGTTATAAATAATTAAATTAGGTAAATAGGTAACCTTAGTCATTATGGATTTACATGGCCACTATTAAATTTTATTTAACAATATTTGTTAAAAAAGCCCTATTAAAATCAAAAGCTAATAAAATTTCTCGGTTTGTAATTTATGACACTGATTCTTAAACGATATTACAATAATTACACATTAACCCTTTGAAGAGCCACCGGTATATAATATATACCGGTTGTATTATATACCGGTTGTTTGTCAATTTTTTAACCTCCGAAAAAAATGCTAACTTTTCTACACCAAAAGCTACAATCGTAAGTGTCTAGTGTTTTCTTTCGATTCTAAATGGTAGCATCACCCTATGAATGCTCAATATTTTGCAGTTATAAAATTAATATACCTCTTTGCAAGGTATCATGTTGGAAGATTCATAAATTCTATTGGAGGGAAAGAAAAAATTCAAAATCTGCAAATATATTACGTACACATGCTGAATCTTATATATTTACTTCATTTTTGTCAGAAATGATAATTAACAGAAGATTATTTATATGATTTTAAAACCGGTATATAATATATACCGGTGTCCACACTGAGGGTAACACGCCAATAGATGGCAGCACCAGTTTTCTCCTTTTCTATTCTGTGACATAACAGAATTTCTTTATTATTATAACAGTTTATGATATAAATTAATATTAAAAATTATTACAAGTCGTTTGGGATTCAATATTATGTTCATGGAGGAATGGCGAGTTTACTGACTATGCGCTAGGACTGAATACAAGTATATTAGTTCAATTTATTCTTTGTGTACTGAGCTCGAGTTTCATTCGTCTGTGTGTAGCTAAAATTTTTATTTCAGCACTTATCCCATACCTGCCAACCTCTAATGATAAAAATTCAGAAGATTTCTCCCCCAAATTCAGAAGATTTCTCCAAAATTCAGAAGAATATGAAGAATTAATATCATGCTTTGATATTAAAAAAATAACAATTTATACAAATAGAAAAAAGAAAATTGTACTTACATTAGTAAATCTCAATTAAGTAGTAACTAAAAACTTTATTAGGAAACATAAAACAAGAACTTAATGTTACACAAAAAAATTATTGCAATTAATTTAGAGTGCATTTTTTGGCTTTAGCCAAAAATTCTTTGGAAAATTTCCTGTCATAACAATTAGTTTCCTCATAACATTTAGCAATTAAAATGTTTTCTAGAGTTTTTGGTGAAATTGAAGAACGAAACATAGTTTTGTTTTTCTTCACAACACTGAAGACTCTCTCGCACTCAGCATTACTGTGTGGAATTACGAGAATAGCACATAAAACTCTTGCTAGTCTATCATATTTTGGTGTTCCATCAGCTCTTTTTATTCTTTTTAAGGTACCAATGAGGGTATCAAGTCTATCTTCTCCAGAACTGGCAAAGTCTTCAAACTGTGCAGCAGAAAATTGGTTCTGTAGTTCATCTAAAGCATCATTATGGCATTCATTTTCTTTAATTGTTAACAAAAATGGAAATTTATCAATAAGAAAACGAATCTTTTCAAACGCTGAATTTTCGATTTGTTTCAAATTTGCCACTTCAGCATTTAAAAGAACTTCATTTTGCAAAGGAAACTTCCTTACAATGTAATCACGGGCTGAGGAAAAGTACTTTCTAACACATTGAAAAAAGTTTTTTTTCTCATGATCTTTCAAAGAATTTACAAGTTCCCCGGTTTGATTTCCAATTATAAGATCATTGTCATCCTTTTGATTTGCCAAACTATTATAGGCAACACGAATCAACACACTTTTTCACAACGGACGGTTTTACAAACTTAGTATAAAGTTCTTTTAAAAGATCACTAAGAATTTGGATAAGCAGGGGAGATTTTGGCGAAGCTGATTGTAGAAGGTTATTTACACTTTCAAAAATCTTAATGGTACTTAACACAAGACTACAATATGCTTTGTTCAAATCCGAAGAAAGAAGATAGAAAATCCTTTTCTCCCAGCTATTAGAAGACTGTTTCTTCTTCCCTTCAACTTCTTTAACAAAGTTGACCAGAGCACAGTTCTTGGAGATTCTTTAGGTTTTCTTTCCTTTTTACACTTTTTTCCAGATAGAAAAACACATCAATCAGAAGCTGGTCAATATTTAATGGTAAAGCAGCTGCAGCTTTTTCTGCTGCCAAATTAATTAAGTGGCATGGGCATTCAATAACAATTAATTCATTTTGTTCTTTTTTGAGGAAAGAGGCTACACCCTTTTTGTCACCAACCATGACTTGAGCATTATTTGCACCAAATGAAATGCAGTTTGATATTGGAATGTTGTTTCAACTCATTAATTACCAAGGAGGCAATATTTTCTCCCGTAGCATCTCCATTTAACAATGGAAGATGCAAAAGATGAGTTTTCATACATCACAGAAATATGTGACAATGATGGGGTAAAGCTTCCAATCGCTGTCGTTGCTGCCATCGATTGACACCGACAATGCTGAATTCTGGAGTGCAGCTATAGTTTTACTTTGTGCATCGCAAGCAATTTCGTTCACAATAGATGTTTTCGTGCGAGCACAAGCATATTTCTGAGGAATCTTGGAGTGGGGAAACATCCGTCTGAAAAGTTGACCGGCGTGATCGGCAGCGCTTAGCGGCACGTTGTGTTCAATGAGGAACGCAATAAACAAACACTCTGCCAAAATGACATCGGCATCCGAATTCGAAAAAAAATCATCCACTTTCTTTGACGTTGTCGAAGCCGAAGCATTAACTTATGCTTTTTAGACTTAACATCGCTTCTTCCACCGTGACTTATTATGAAGTCACACACGCACACGTTGCAAAGTGCATAGTTATTTCCTTTGAAGGATTCTTTAATTGTTGGAAATTCGGCTTTGTAGGCAGGCCGAAAATATTGAGAAAACAGTTTTTCTAAACTCATTTCGTAACAACGACGTATTAAGAAAATTCGTAGCACGTGCAAAGAAAAGAAAAAAAAAAAAAAAAAAACAGAATGCAACAATCCACGCTCGCTGAGTAATTCCCTTGCTGCTGAAGCGAACGCGAAAAAAATAATCTGGCGCCCACAAAGAAAAGAGTGGGAGAAACAAGTTCAGCGCATTGGATTGGCTGGTTAAGCGGCGAGTTGGGAGAAACTGAAGGTTACTGGATTCGAAGTAGTCGGTAAAACACGATGCAACTGGCAAAAATCGCTGAACTGGCGAAAAATTCTAAAATTTCGACAAAAATCACTAAAAATACTTGAAAAAGGAAAAAATCGTAAAAAATGGATTACAATCGTAAAATCGTAAAGACAAACGCATTTTCGTAAAAATTACGAAAAATTCGTAAAAGTTGGCAGGTATGCTTATCCCTTTTCCAAGAGACTCATCGATTTTAAAATTGCCATCTGGGGTCAAAACTTTACACAATTGTGGGGGTTAAATGTGGCATGTTAGCCCCCAAAAGACACCCGTTGCTTCGCGTTTTCCAAAATCCTAGAATGGAAGGAAAATGAAAGAGGTGATTGACAACTAATTTGTCATTCGGGAGTCACGCCTTCTTCCCTTTGTGAGGTGTGATAAGATCATACAAAGGAAAAGCTCACTTAAAATGGAAATGTACTTAAGGTCCATCTCATAGTGTAATCACAAAAACTGCTGGTGTGAAAGCATGCTTCTATTCTTTAGGGAAATTCTTTTTAATTCTTTGTTAATTTCAGATGAAAGACTAGAGAACACAAGAGAAATTTGCGCTCTGGTTGATACAAATAGGTTGTTTCCTAAATAAATTTTCACAGTTGGTGAAAGGAGGAAATATACTTCTAACGCCTGTTTTAAATGCAAACTTAAATGTATCCAAAAGTTGAAAAGGAGCCCCTATGAAGGCTCCCCAAAGGGGATTGAAAATCAGAATAAGAGCTTTGATGTGTATCAAATAATAAAATTGTTTAATGGCGTTTCTTCCTGAAAAAAAAAAAGATATATTACAAACTATACAAAAAATAAAAAAAGGGACCCTTACGGTCCTCGATAATCTAAAGTGTGTGTGCGTGGAGGGGGGTGGGGCGATTCTTCGTATACTGTACGAAGCATGGTTTTTTTTTCACATATTATCTAAAGCATAAAATACAACTTCAAAAATGCAACATACTTTCTCAGCTGAGTCGGTCGTAGTGCTTATTTTTCAATTTTTTTAAATTTTCGGCTGAGTTACATCTGCTTGTAATATTATGCTAGTTCAGTTACAGCATGATACGATTTACAAAAGCAGTGTTATATTTGCTAAATTTTTTTATAAAATAATATTGAATTTAAATCAAGTTGAAAAGCTTTTTACCCATATTTTACATAAGTATGTTCAGCTGGGTTGCATCATCAAAGGGCATAAAAACAAATTTTATTTTTAAAATTTTGTCTTTAGACTTACTTTACTATATTCAAGCACTCATCACTACAGGCACACATCAAAAGTACGCAAAACTAATTTAAAAAACAAAGATTAACAGTTGGCAGCTATCTGGAAAAAAATGTCCTAGAGGGGCGCCAGTATAAAATATATATCGGCTCTCAAAATTCAGGATTTCGCTCTAGATTTTTTTTAAGTATTAATTTTGTGTCCTAAGGGTCCATAAGTTATAGTTCATGCAAAATTTTACCACAGTTTAAATTATTTTATATACCGCCCCTCAAAGGGTTAAAAGCTACAAAACATTATTGTTTTGTAACAACAACACTCAACAAAATATTTATCCGTCATTTTAATTTGAAGCCTTCTCAAAACATTTTGGCTAGTTTATATCGATTTCCTTCTCTTTAAGCATCTTTTCTAACAATAATTAGAGATTTGCCTCAATATGCAAACCAGTGCTCTCACTAGTTTCTGCGTGCTATATCTCCTAAATTGTCAACCACTCCACAATGTACCTATGAGGGTTTACTTGATCTAATAAAAGTTAAATAGTCCAAAAACCCCGATAGATGTGAAGCAAATTTTCACTATGTCTGAAAGTAACTACAATATCAGACAAAGGTTTAAATAAGCCTCTTATTTAAAAAGAACTTAGAACTAACATGAAGGCATGTTCTGATGCCAACAAAGTCAATCACGGTGATGTAATTAAACAAGAACAGTCAAATTCAAACTAAAAATGCAGACTAGTGATCAAAGATTATACAATTTAATCTGGCTCAATAATCCTATCATATGAGAAAACAGAAATGGAAAATTATAGTAAAGGCTGAAATCATAAACAATTGGGTAATTTACATAATAATAACTGCATATACTTTTGAAGAATAATTTTCTTTTTGTATTCAGTTTCTTTAGCATGTTTCCTTTTCATTTTAGAACTTTTGGATTTAATTAAAGATTTCTGTTTTTCTAAAAAACACTTAATGCATTTAGAATGTATAGAAAAAGTGACTAATTTAATTTCTTTAGTAATATGAAATTCAGAAGAAATATGAAATATATATGGTAAAGGCCGGTTACAGAGCTGGTGTGGCAGAATTTTTAGAATTTAGTGACACACCAAACAACAAAATCTAGAAAAGGGAAAACTTTTAGAATTTAGAGCAGGCGTTGGAAGCAGAATTTAAAAAGGTATTATGCAGTCAAATTTAGGATCAACAGAGATTGAATCAGATGGGAAAATGCCTAGTGCCAGCTCTGTGTATTAAGACATACAGGGGTTGGACAAAAATATGGAAACACCTTTAAAAAAACATGTTTCTTTGCTTAATATGGTGTAGGAAACCCGTTGGCATCCAAAACAACTTGGTCTTCTCGGAATGGATAAATACAGTTCCTGTATGTTTGCCAAGGGAATATTATACCATTCTTCCTGCAAAACGGTGGCAAGTTCAGATAACGATGTTGGCGGTGGATAACGAGAACGCACTTTTCGTTCCAATGTAGACCACAAAGGTTCGATAATATTCAGGTCTGGTGACTGTGGTGGCCAGGGGAGATGGGACAACTCATCCTCGTGCTCAGAAAACCAGTCCTGGACAATGTGAGCTGTGTGAACAGGGGCTTTGTCATCTTGAAAGACACCATCACCATCGGGGAACAAAGTTTGTACCATGGGATGAACTTGATCGGCCAAAATGTTCACATAAGTCTTGGCAGTCATGTGCCCTGACACAGTTATCATGGGGCTAGCAGAGAACCACGATATGGCTGCCCAAACCATAACAGAACCCCCGCCATGTTTCACTCTTGGCAACAAGCAGTCTATATTATAGGCTTGAGATGGCGTTCTCCAGACGTAAACTCGGCCAGAAGGGGGAAACAATGTGAAAGAAGACTCGTCAGACCATATTACTCGCTTCCACTGCTCTATAGTTCAGGCTTTATGACTTAAACACCACCTTTTCCTGTTACGGGCATTAGCATCACTGATGAGTGGCTTCTCAATTGCAGCACGGCCAGCAATTCCCTGTTTATGAAGCTCCCTTCTAATTGTTTTGGTACTCACAGGGTTCAGTAACGCAACAATCATTTCAGCAGTAATTTTTGCAGCTGTGGTCTTCTTATTTTTCGTCACAATTGCCCTTAATGATCGTCTGTCACGATCACTCAGGACACACTTTCGTATATGCCGAATAAATCTTCGATACAGTACCTCTTGAAACAATAAACACCTCGGCTACCTTGCTTACGGAAGCACCTACCATACGTGCTCCAACAATTTGCCCACGTTCGAAGTCTGTTAGCTCTGACATAATGCAATGACAACCTGACATAACGGTACTCCGACAACAACTGAACTGTTTAGCACATTTACGAAGTTGTATAGGTGGCGTCAGTAGTCAAAAACGCCAGCATCACCTACATATTTCATTAAAATCAATCTTTCTTTTCAAACATGCATTTCAGAAGGTGTTTCCATATTTTTGTCCATCCACTGTATTATATGGATTTTTAAATTGTAAGTTTTCAATTTCTTTATTAATAAAAAAATTCCTTTCTACAATGTCTGCCCAAGTGATAAGATTAGAAGCATTTTTGATATATTCCCTGCTTGTGTCTAGTGAAAAGTGGAGAAAATAAAGCGAAGATAAACATGTTAAGAAAACGATTCTAGTATCAGGAGTAAAATATTCAAATATTATGTCATTGTTCTTCCAGACATTCTCTAAAAAGTAAGAAATTCATTGCAAACTTTCTGTAAAATACATCCATTATGTGTTGATACCATGGAGACATTTTGTCACATATTTCTCGAATCTTCTAGAATCGTGCGTCTATAAATCTTACCTTCAAATCCTTCTAAATTTTCCAAGCTGCAATGTCAAAAATACTAAAGAAAAATTATCCCAACCAATTCTGTAACAGCAAAAAGTTAGAAATATTTTGGGAAAAAAAAGGGGGGAGAGAAAAAGTGTAAAATTAATTTTATAGAGAAAACTGATGCATATTCTGAGACAATTACATGGGAAAAACGCTTACTATGAAAAAATTAAAAAGAGGACTTTTTAATTAATTACATACCTAATTTTGCTTTTGCTAAGAGCTGTTTCGTAAATTATGCTTTACTGCATTATACCTTGTTTATTTTTCAGATTCAAAACATTGTATAAGTTGGCAAAATGAAACTTTATAATACGATAGGAAAAAATAAAAATGTTTTATTTTAATGTTATTTTTTATAAATATAATTCCAATATATTACCATTATTGTAATAAAATTTCTCAATGTTATGATGTTTAAAAAAAATCGTCGAAAAATTCTCAGATTTCGGAATTAAAAATTTTCTATAGAAACTGATGTTAAAATTGCCAAAATGTTGACAAGTTGCCAAATTTAGAACTGTTTAATAAAAGAATTCACATCCCCAAAAGCGAAAATTGTTTAAGAGCTCTTCATTATGAAAAATGAATTTCAAAATGCTTATGTTTCACTTCTTGCTTAGAAACTCGAGTAAATATTAGAAATAGAAACAAATTATAACCCATTCAAAAGATAACCATATACGTCAGTGAATAGACAAACATATTCCTCCAAAATGCTAATTCGCACTCAAAATGGCAGTCGTAAAAACAGACAGAAATTTCAGATGATTAAAATTAAGGACTCTTAAGGACCATACGAACCCTGTTTTACTAACAGCTTTATGCTTTTATGCCTCATTTAATAGTGTAGTCAATCAGTCCAAAGATTTATGAACATTTGATATCATGTGACATAGGTTAAAACGAAGGGTAAAATCATAATAGCATGATGCGCATCCATTCTTGGTTTACCAAACATTAAATTTCTAAACTCATAATACATACAGAAAATGAAAGCATATAAAAATTTTAACTTCTTGAGCATTCAAATATAAATTCCCCTGTGACCCATAACTATTCTGAATCACATTCTAAATATTTTATTTTGAGCATTAGACAGTTTCTACTAAAGCAATTTCTCACACAATTCATAACTTACAGGGTGATCAGCGAATAAGCCCTGATTTTAAAATTAAATATCTCTACAACAAAGATCGATAGAATTATGCGGTAAACTATACGTTCATCAGCAAAATTGTAAAAAATGGTATAGAAAAGTTTAGAAAATTTAGTTACGAAAATCATTAACAGATAGCGCTCTGCGCTAAAAATTCTTTCTCTGAAAGGAGTAAAGAAAAACAATAAAGTGAAGCAGCCTTTGCAATCAAAATACAATTTTTTCAAAATGTTCACCGTTCGAAACAAAGAGGTGGCGTAAACGAACAATGAAATTTGACATCACGTCTTGCAATGCCTCAACGGAAATGGAATCACATGCAACACCAATCAACGATTCAAGCTCATCTAGAGTAGCAGAATTTTTTCGATAGACAGTGTCTATCAATGCGCCCCACAGAAAGAAGTCACAAGGACTCAGATCAGGAGAATATGGAGGCCAAGCTATTCCTGTGTCAGTAAATTACGGATAATCCAACGCAATTACTCTATTTCCAAAGTATTAATGAAGAAAGTGAAAGCTTTATCTGTTCGATTAAATCAAGCCCCAACTTGCATGAACCAGTCGATACCTGGTCGATCCTCCAACGCTAGTTGAGTGCTGATAAATTGTTCCAAAATTGTAAAGTAACGTTCAGTAGTTATCGTTTCTCGTACAAAAAATGGTCCGATAATGCCTCTGGCGCATATCGCAGCCCGTACAGTAACTTCAGGCGAATGCAGTGCTTTCTCTTCACACAAATGAGGATTTTTGGTACTCCAGATCTCCAGTTTTGTTTATTAACGATTCTATTCAAATGAAAATGTGCCTCATCTGTGAACCAAATGCAGCTCACATCAAATCTATCCTTGTCGACCATTGTTAGAATCTGATTCGCAAAGTCAACCCTTTGTTGCACAGCTTCATGGGTATGGCCTGATGACTTTGGATTTTTTTATGGAAACAGCCGAAGGCTATTTTTTAATATTTTTTGCATGCTCGTGTACTTCAAACCTGTCTCTGATGCCATACGTCGGATGCTTTTCCTAGGATTTTGCTGAACAATTCCAGAAACGTTGGCTGCATTTTCAGGAGTGACTACAGTTTGCTAGGATTAACACTTCCCTTTCGATCATCAGCCACGCTGCCAGTCCGTTCAAATTTCACGAAGAGCATGCGAATGGTTTTTGCATCAGGTCCAACTGGAACATTGAAACGGTTTTGAAAACCGCGACGTGTTGCCGTAGGACTGTGTTCTAATCGGTAAAATTCCAGAACCAAAAACACGTTCAATGGAATACATTATTTCACTTTCTACGCTAGCCTTTTTTCACTAGCCAACAGTCGTACTGATAACTTTCGAATTCAAAGCACAATTTTAAAGGCTATTGATAGGTCATTGCGATTACAACGCCATCTGTTAACGATTTTTGTAACTAAATTTTTTAAACTTTTTTACATCATTTTTACAGTTTTGCTAATAAACGTACAGTTTACCGCATAATTCTATCGATCTTTGTTGTAGAGATATTTGATTTTGAAATCAGGGCTTATTCGCTGATCACCCTGTATTTTACATTAGTATATCTGAAATGTGAATCTTTAAATGTTTTACCCAAGATAAAAATGCAGAAACAACCAAATTGTACTTTACTAAAATACTAAACATTTCTCTTAATTATACATACTTTTAGATACAATGGTTCAAATTTCTTTTCATATTTTATTTTAAGCTCAAAAACTTCTTTAAAAAATTCTACTTCCATATTCATATGAGCTAGTTGAAGTTTCTTCAGAGCTTTTACATTCCTTTTAACTGACTTTGGCTGATTCAGTGTCTTTTTATAGAGAAAGGAACAAATGATATGGGTTAAATCATTTAGATCTTCCGTTTCTGCAAAGAAATTTCAAGCAAGATTTTATTACTTTAGAAATACTTAATGGAGATACAATTCTTAAATTTTACTTAAAGCAGTAACTATTTTGTGCTCCTCAACGCTATAAAATGTTTGATCACTATTTACACTACCTCCATGCAACATACTTGCTACAAAATAATGAATTTCAGTGAACCCTTTTATGATAACTACTGCCACCCAACCGGTATAGTGGTTAGCTTCGCTGACTGCCAGGCAGAAGGGTTCAGGTTCGAATCCCGGAGAAGGCATGGATGCATGGTGCGGAATGACGGCAATCTAAATATGCGGCAGGCCAAAAGACCTTGTGTGGTTTGGTGGTAGGGAAGAGGGGTGAGAGACCCTCAGACCCATTCCCCCCAGGGTGCTCTCCTTCAAAATTGGGGGCAGAACTGAGCTAAATCGCATTGTTACCTGAATGGTGCTCAAGGCTGTTGCCAATGACATGCTTAATTTAGCACTCCTTGCCATGAAGAATCAGAAGTGAAAGATTGCAAAAATTGTGAAGTCATACACATTCCTCCTGCAATGTTATGTCAGGGTTGCCACACAAACAGGAGAATGAAATTCCCAGACTTTTCCAGGTTTTCCAGGTGTGTTTCAAGAAAATTCCAGTCTATCCGTGTAATGTACATTGGCTGTGCTAAGAGGTAAATTAATTATGGTATTACTTGTATTGTGTAGCAAATTCACTTAATTATTCAATAAATCCCAGAGGACATTTATTCTTAATTATTTTTGGTATACTTTGATAATTTTGTTTACTTTTCCACTTAAGAAACTTAATAAAATTTAAGATATATACATTGGATAACAAATGTATGTTTTATTTAATTATTACTCATGATCATCACCAGTTCAACACAAGGCTAATCCGGTCTTTATAAATCACAACGCAATGCTAAATAGTTAGGTTAGATTTTAGGTAAATTTAATTTGTGTGAGGTATGTTCTTAAAAGGCACCTTAACACTTGAAAACACAAATATAATTATAATAGTTGTTGTTTTCTCCACTGAAGATTGAGATTAGAATCTTCCCAATCTGGATTAAAATAAGGCTTATCTATTTTAATAAACTGAGGTATTTTATATTTATTTTGCAGCATACATAAGGAAAAAATATGTGCATTAAATTTCATGATGGTATGTCATCATACTGCTAGAATTAATTTCAGGATTATGCCAGAGAAAATTTCCTGAAATTTGGAAATATTATTTACTAATAATAAATAAATTTAGAGGGAAGAAGCAACATTAAATTATATGAATGACATAAAAATAAAGATAATTACTTAAAAAATGAATTAGAATAATCAATGATATTTTAGCGAATGTAGTTATATTACATGGTTAGCCTAGATGACATTACTATTTTTTTATTTTACTGCAAAATGGCAAGGTATTTATTAAAAAAGGGGGGGGAAGGTTTAAAAAGATTTTGCGGTAAAATTCTAGTATACGGTAAGGCCTTGGCACGATTTTGAAAATTGCCGGCAAGACCAAAATGACGCGTTTACTGCGCATCATCATGTCGCCAAATCCCATTGTACCATACATGGAGATTATTCTAACCAAAGAACGTCTATGTAAAGAAGAAAAGGTTCCATACAAGTAAAATGCTATTACGGCGCTAAAATGCGGAGAGAAAATTTGCCAAGGGATTTGGCGACGGAACCTGGCGACCAGAATTTTCCTCTCCGCGATGTGTACAGGAAATTGAGAAACACGTGTTAAGAAGAAGCGTTCTTTGACAAAAAAAGAAAACTACGGAAATCCGCTTTTAAATTATTGCGAAAAAATCCGAGAAGAAACGCAATAATTTTAAAAACGGATTTTCGTAGGTTTTTTTCCCCCCTGAAAAGAACTAATCCACGAATTAATTTACTTGCGCCAAAAAATATTTTCTTTTTCTTTAGAGTTTAACCACTTGCGCTAAGACTAAACTTCAAGGTTGCGGTGCCGTGCGCTATAATATAACAAGAGGTAAAGTGTCTCATTTAAGCCGTTCAGCATCTGCGAGTGCAATCCAGAGATGTAACTCGAGAAATAAACAATCTCGTTGTTAGGCGACGTGTGCAGCACGTTATTTTCATTTTTGCGATAAATGCTTATCGACGTGGTGTTCACGTCGCTCGTGGTTTGAGACAAAAGCATCTCGACGTGCGTGGATTCATTTTATGAACTCTTGATAACGTGGCCTTCGAACTTCGACACTGGTTTCGAGCTTTGGCGACAGATATATCACGCATGCACAGCTGTTTTCCTCTATGATGGAACGGAGCCACGTCTGTTGCAGAGAGGTTTTCCTTCTTTACAATACATATTCTTTGATTTTAACCTCCATTGTACCGTATACTAGGAATAAACCCATTTTGTGTTATACGAGAACAGGTACTTTCTTTAGTTCATGCACTGCACATGCGATTCTCGAGAATACTGGAAAGCAAAAGTTGCAGGAAACTTGCTTTGCCTTTCTAAAAGACAATCAAATTGGAGCTGCGAAAATTGGCTTTATGCCAGCTGCCCGAATGACATGTGTCATACGTGATACACAGTTCGCCAAAAAAGTTATCTCTTCCGACGTCGGCGCAAAAATCGCTTTTTTTGGCGGAATCGTTGTATGAAATTCCCCGACTTTTCCAGATTTCGACAAAAATAGTTAAATTCCCAGACTTTTCCCTGAATTTTTTGGTCAATTTTCGAATTTCCTGACCTTTTCCGGTTCTCCCGGTTTTCCAGGTAGCGTGGCAACCCTGTTATGCTCATCATTGTTGTCAACAATCTCCCACATGCAATGGATTTTCATCTGCAGAGGGGAGCACGTTAAAAGCTTGCAATTCCAGTACAAGATTTTGTCCACCCTCTTCTCTCTTGGGCTGTCAGTGGTCCTTCACAATGCTCTTCTTTGCAAATGTTTTATATCACCATACATGTATCCTTCCAACCCCCATGAGGGTCGACATAGAAAACTCTGCAAAGCTACTGGCTAGGATCTGTACGTAGGCAGTCTCGGCCACAGGGTATAAAATTTATGAGCCTAGTGGTTCTGGATGCCCCAGAGAGGTCACTCATTGGTCGGCCCGGTGGCCTGGCGAGTCCTAGAGCGGTGTGACTCTAGTAGCACGGGAGGTAGCGCCCTTGGGTTTGCTGGGTAGTGTCCCACTGCGATGGGCAGCCTGAACAACTGGCATATAGCAAACTGACGACCAGTGTCGCTTTGTGCGATGCATCCTTCTCTCCAATGTGCGAGGGCGGAGATTGAACCTCTGTGCCTGGTTCCAAGAGGCAAAATTTGCACAGGAAAAAAAGAGGGTATTGCCTTTCAAATTTTTTTCTCTGTAATTATAAGAGCTCCATTGTTTTAACCCCCTGAGCGTTATGACCGGCTTTATCTGGTTATCAGAAGTTTTACTACTTTGCATATATTAACTTATAAGTTAAGATATTTTGCTTTCTTACATCCTTTAATAATGTAAATGCCATCTTAAGGAATGTAAATTTATGAAAATACAACCTCAAATAAGTAATTATACAAACAATTAATAAATGCTGCTTAAATACCAATCTTCATGATGGATCTAAAATCCTGTGCTGCTCAGAGGGTTAAATCAATCTGAAATTTCATTTACATTGGTCGAGTATAAGCCACTTGGGGTTCATGTATTAAGGAAATTTTTTATGACCAACCTGTACACAACTCATTCTTAAATAAGCTTATATCCATCATCCATAGGAGCAGCAAGTCATCCATAGAGAGTTAATCTAAGCTACATAAGAAAATCTTAAATAGCTGTGCCTATATCATGATTCAATAATGCTCTGATAAAATTACATTAAGTAATTTTAACTCAATTACATAAGCAATGACTATTACTATACATTAAAATCTATAATGCATCAAAATCTTCCATGAGGATACTATTTTTAAAACTGCCTAAATTTAAGACCATTTTTCTTTGATGTTGAAAAAAAGAGACTCAGCACCTCAAATATTTAATGAATAAAATAACAAATTTAAAACTTACGTCCAGGATTCTGTTCAAATTCAATGTCAACAGCTTCATCACCAGCATTAATTTTTACTTCTGGTCCCTCACCAGCCCATCCGACACTAAATAAGACATTGCATTTAAAATTATGTATGATTAAAAAGAAGTACATTAAAAACTTCCAACAAGGTCAGAAAAATAACTTATTTAGAGCATTTTTAAAATCTTGCTCTAGAACATGAACTCTGCATTTTTGAAGGCTCTCTTTCACCCAGTCAAATCGTTTGTTACATTCTAAATCTGGTCACTAATACGAAATAAATAAATCATAGTAAAAATTTAAATATGTAACTTTTGATTCGTAAAAAGCTTTACTTTTCTAATTACATATACATTGCGTTTCGTAAGACTATTCATTAATAAGCCGTTTCGAAACAACTCCAACTTTATGTGCAGGTTTGTTTTGTTTCCGAGTCGCTTTAATTCATTTTGTGATATTTTTACAGGTTACTTTTGAAATTTGTGTGTTCAGCTTCTTACACCACTAACAAGAAAACCAGCGAAAAAATATAGTTCATATTAGACCAGGTCCAGTTGCTGAGGCTCGATTTGCTAAGGAACCAATTGATTGTCTTAATTTGTTTATTTTCAATACTTACTCACAAAGAAATACTTACTCACATAAACGCAGAGATAAACAGAAAGAAGATAGATTATGCAAATGTTACGGATGGTCCCCTAAATAATTTTAAGATTCGATGAACTGAATGCCTTGTTTGGAATATTAATACTTTCCGCAGCTTTAAAAGATAACCATTTGTCAACAAAAGTTCTGTTTGATGTAACTTTTTCTGGTGGAAGGTATAGAGCAACATTTTCTGAGAGACGCTTTTCATTTCTTTTGGATTGCTTAAGATTTGATAAAAATGACACAAGGGCTGATAAATTAGCTGCTATTCGCCAAATATGGGAAATTCTTATTGAAAATTGTAAAAAATATTACAAACCCAGTTCATACACGACTATAGACGAGCAGTTGATTGGATTTCGGGGAAGGTGTCCTTTTTGAAGTGAACCCAACAAGTACGGGATAAAAGTGATAATGATATGCGACAACAGCACTAAATACATGACGAATGGGATCCCATATTTAGGAAGTGGAAGTGTACCTAGAGGAATGGTTGCAGCACACTATTTTGTAAACAAACTGACCGAAACTATCAAGAACAGTAATAGAAACGTAACAATGGACAATTGGTTCTCGAATGTTTTTCTTGCTGAAAAGATGCTAAAAAGAAGACAAGATAGCAATGGTTGGCACGATAAAGAAAAATAAAAGCGAGTTTCCTCTGGAATTTACTGATGTAAAGTATCAAGAGCAAAAGAATGGTTTTAGTTCGTTTTTATTTCATGATGAAGTCACTGCAGTATCTTACAAAGCAAAGAAAAAACTTGTGACTTTAATATCAACGATGCATTCTAACTCAGAAGTTAACCAGTCAGCCAGAAATAATTATGACATACAATTCTACAAAAGGTGAGGTTGACCGTTTCGATCAATTGTATAATCACATAAACATAGGGGAAAAAAAAGATAGCCAATGGCTTTTTTCTATAATATTATAAATATAGCAAGAATAAATGCATACATAATTTATTTGCATAATTTTTACAGAGATCGAACTTGAAATGGAATGGCATTATCAAGATTGAACTTCATGTTGAAACTTCATTAACAATTATGTGAAAAATGGCAACTTCACCATCTAAATGTTCCAAATCTGTCAAGAGAATTGAAAGATATAATCACAAAAGCGTTAGGACAGGAACCACAGATTTTAGAACTTCCCCAAACTCAGCAAGGTCGTCGAACCTATTGCAGCTTTTGTGACTATAAAAAAAAAAAGATAATGACAACCACCTACTGCAAATGTTGAAAAGCTATATATGGAGAGCACCAGAAGAAGTCGTGCCCTTCTTGTGTATAGATATAATTGGATTGGTAACTAATTATTATGTAAATTTATTTTTCAATTGTGTCGATTATATTAAATTTAAAAGGCAAACAACTTTTATTATTGTTTTATTTGTTTTTGTGGTTTTTAAGTCTATTATTAACTGATATTTTAATATGTGTTATTAAAAAAAAATGTGCTAAACTATATTTTATTTATATTTTTAGCTATTAGTAAACATTTTTATAGTTTTCAATTATATTTTTAAATACAATTAATTATCAAGTTAATGAAAATCTAGTAATATTGGGTAAAACAGCAAATAAAAACATATTTAGAAACATCATTAATGTAATATAAGTAAATAAAATGAATTTTAAACGAGCACGTAAATTTTACGTATCGCTAGTGATAACAGCATATAAAACATGCTAGTGTTCTAGGATTAAAGAAAAATAAATACATTCAAACTCTTCCTATTAATAACGATCAATTTTTCCCAGACTCATTTTTCAGTAAATTAAATTAATATGGCGTCATGTTCTATAGTTTTATTATATAATATTTTTCAAAAAATTTTCATTATGACAAATACAAATAACATTGCTTTGTTAAGTTCCCCACCTTAAAAGTGACCTGTCATATGCATCGACAAAGTACAATTCATCTTTCTGTTATATATTCAGGCTGACTCAGAAATCTATGTATAAGCTTTAAGAAACGTCAAGAAATAAATCATATTTATAAAGAGCAACAATTGAAAACAGATAAATCTGCATTTTGTGCCAGCGCTCCTGGTAGGCACCGGGAGAGCTTTCTCATTAAAACTGCAAAATATGTAGCGATTTACAAACTCTTGACAAAGAATCTCTAAGGACTATAGATTTTTTGTCAAGAGCTCTTGAGTTGCCAGAAATTGACTTCATGTAATGAATGATGGTAAAGAATGAGCCACCGTAAGAATATATGGGAAAAGATGCCCAACCATATGTGTATCATATTAATGTTTGTGCATTTACATAAGAACCTGCATGAATGAACATGAACCTTCAGGCTAAGAATGTAGAATGCCAAATGGTAAAGATTAACCTTAACACTTGGCATGTAGGAGGATGGGCCAAACATTATGGAAGCTGTATATATGCTTATGTCAAGATTAAAATGGAGTTGTGGTCTAACAGGAGTATATAGAATCAGTCTATATTATGCAGCTCGCCTTTTCTTAATTTATCTGCAATGTGTGCAGTTATTCTGATGATAATCTGTGACGTATGGTATTTTTTGCAGTGGGTCTTATGAGCACCTTCATAATGGTACCCAGATATAAAGGTAAATACACCTTTATAAACATCAATCGATGTTCAAAAAAATAAAATTCTTTAAAAGGGTGCCTTGGAAAAAGGTGCGAGTTCCTCCATAATCCAACCTTCATAAGGATACGGACACTTTAACACATCCAATCCGCTCCACACGGCCCTACATTGAAACAACCAGAACTGCCCGAGATTGTAATCTTGTTTTCTTCCCTCCCCCTACGGTATGCAGTAGCAGGTGCAGTTTCCCCAAATGCATTGTATCAGTTTACTGTAGACAGCTTGTCCTAAGAGTTTCTTGTCTTCTGGTTGATCGTGACATTTCATTGTTGATTCTTTTGTGGCACAGTGTGCTTTTAAGCTTTAAACAGCAATAAAAGAGCAGTTTAAAAATTTAAGGATTATATTTAATTTTAAACAATTTATTTCTTCCTATACAAATAACGGAAATAAACAAAATCTCACTTGTGATCATAACAAAGCCAGAAAGGCTTGTTGGTCTGACCTTCAGAATAGTTTTATAAAGAATGGGGTCAAAGGCTAATGTAATCTTTATTAGAAATTACAAAGGATGTCATTGGAAATCTTCACACCTATTTTTTTCGTTAATGGACGGGGAGGGGAGGAAATTGCTGTGAAACTGGAAAACTATTTCGGGCGTTCTGGTATTTTGAGGATATAGGTTAGTGAAAGGTCTGGATTTCCATTTGCATTATAGATTGACGACGCAGGGAATGAAATTAATTTTCGACACCTTTATGAAAAAATGAGATCTTTGTACAAAAGCGTCCATCACGCATTTCTGCAAAGGGTACATTTATACAAATCCAGTGAAGTGAATTTGCATAACGATATCAGAGATTTATTTCATCCCTTGCTTAATTAATGAATCAGTAATGAAAACAAAAATTGAACTTTCATACGGATGCACTTTTATGAAGGATGCTTTTCTGAAATTAAAAAGTGATACTCATCAGGGCAATCGTCTTCAGGCAGGGGCATTCCTAACAAGGCCTTTTCAAACAGCCGCCAATCTGCACATGGGTGCAAGTACCTATATGATGGACTAGTTATCAAACTGTCTGGATTCATTTTACAGAACACTTGAAGATGTATTTATGGTGTCCTTTTCTTGTAAAGAGGTCTTTGCAATCCCAGCGCAGACTATGGGTCCATAAGAACGCACTGCTGAAAACAAATTATTTTAGGGGTTAGAAACCTCATGGTTCTGCGTGCTTACAGCTGTTAATAATTAAGAACACAACGTGAACAGCCGTGTTACAAATCAGCATTCACCCTCCCGCTATATTTTCTTCCCTTGATCCCGGACTGACGAGCCGAGAACCGGCATCTATCGACGGAAACTTCTTTAATTATACGAAAATATTTGTCTATTCGTTGTTAAAAAATTCAGAAAAAATAATGTGGAAAATCGGAAAAAATAATAATAAATAAGAGAAGAATAATATAAATCTCCAAATGCGAACAACGCCAGTGATAATTAAACAAAATGAACGCAAGAATGGTTGCAACCTTCGAACAAGCGAATAGGATGAATCCAATGGGTTACCAGGTTTGAACTATTATCGCCAAAGTTGGCGATGTTTACATTTACCGGGTTCTCTAAGGAAGTGCTTCCAAAGTAATTTCTAAAGCTAAACCAGTTTTTGATCCAGATGGTAAAACGTTTAATGACTATTTGGATGAGTGCTATAGATTAGATGAAGAAGTGGTCGAGCTATAAAAGTGCCTTCTAAATTCAAGGACTTCAAAATGAAATTTTAGGTTATATTTTAGATTAACTAAATATTTGTTTTGATAAAAATCATATTATCAAAAGGTGGGAGTATGTAAAGTATAGCATTGTTCATTTACATTCAACCAGTAGAATATTAATTTCCTTTTTAGTTTTGCTTGAGTGGCAACAGCTGTAAAACATTATTATTTTGGTAGAATAAACTTGTTTGGTTGTGTTTAAATTTTTAGAAATACTATTTAGGTAGAAATAAATTGATGAATGGACAAAATGGTGTACATTTACAGTCGTATCTAACACCATTATTACGGATAACTGTTCAAATTAATAGTGAGAATTAAAAAATAGAAGTATAAAAGTTAATAATGCTTGAGTTATTTATATCATAATATTGGTAAAAGTATAGCTTAGGGTATCCCTTGGCAAAACTCGACGATTTTGGCGGTACATAGTTACCGATTTGTGCAATTCTTTGACTCGTTATTTTGGCTTGCGAAGCGGTAATTTTTCCGCCAAAAATCACCGATACACAAAGCCAAAATAACAAGACAAACAACTGCACAAACTCGGTATCCATGTACACATCGACTTATTTTCACTTAAAAAAAATTCCCCGAATTGCACAAAAATGGCATTGCGCACTCCTTTGATTTTATCCATGTACACGTCGACCTATTTTCACTTAAAAAAAATCCCCGAATTGCATTGCGCACTCTTTTAACTTTATTCATGTACACGTCAACCTACTTTCACTTAAAAAAAATCCCAGAATAGCGCAAACTTGCATTGCGCACTTCCTCTGCTTTGTCCACGTACACATCGATATATTTTCACTTCAAAGTCAAAGGAGCACCAAATTCTACAATATAGGCAAACAAAAAAATACATAATCTCAATAAAATACATTTTAAACCAAACAATAAAATAACATAAAAAAAAAAATAAAACATGTTATACATTTAAGCACTACCAAAAGCAAATATTTACTTACCATGATTTTCGAGTTTGCTTCGTAAACCCAGAGCCACGTAGAAATCAAAATATCAATCATACTCTAATGACTTTTTTTAAACCAGGTACTCTTTCTGATCGAACGCTTCACATAATGACCATCTGAATCTTTCTTCCTACAAATCCATCTAAACGGTTTTTTACCTTCGACTAGACGCATATCCTTCCTACATACAGAACACTTATAATGGCTACTAAGTAAACCTTCATTTACACACCAGTCAATTAAAGCTCTTTTCCCCTTTCACTTTAAATCGTACAGAAACTTCAAATTAATCTTACTACATTGTAAGAATAAAACCCACACCACAAAAACGCTTACAAAACATCCCATGATTCAAAATTTCCTAGAATCATGCACCCGATTACGTCACAGTAGGGTTTCCATAACATTCAACTACTCAGGCTACCACAACAACTTGGCGATAATACAAAGGGTACCTTAAAGTCTACTCGGAACAGCTTTAGTATTGGTCCTTTTGGCGATTTTTTGATTTGGCGACAAACTTCGGTCGCCAAGGTAGATCCGGCTTTGAAAATCGGAAAAAAATGGCGGATTGTCAACAAAACCCAATCTAGACTAAACAGTCTTTCTCTAATTTTCAACATTTCTAGTACTGCTATGATAAATTCTTGAAACACTACCGTAAATGTATTTATGGCAGTGATTATGTTATGAGTAATGAAATTTACAAAAGATTAATATTTTAAATTACAAAATATAATGTATTAAATATTAATTTTTAAGTAATTAGTTAATATTTATATTATATTATATTAGTATTTAGCTAATATTTTTAATGTACAAAAGGTTAATTTTTATGTTATGAATAATGAAATTTACAAAAAGGTTAATAAATGCATTTCAAACTAGTATATGTTACTTTAGTTTCTTAGATTCTGTTATTAAAGGAAAATAAAAAAATATTTCAAAGTCAAATTAAATTATAACGAGTAAATTTTGCCCCAGTGTTAGATATACTTTAAGATTAAATTTTGTAAATGGTAAAAATATTAAGAAGTGTGTATTTTCTAATCACTCAATTTATTACAAGTAATTTATGATTATAATTTAAATGCTAAAATTAAATTATCATAACGAGTACATTTTGTACCAATGCTAATCATACACAACAACAATCATCATAACTGATGATTTCTGTGAAAGATTGGAACAGTCATTGGAATCCACTAGAGCTGGAGTGATAAGCCACTGAACAGTGGTAGTTCAGGCTAGCTATATGGGAATTTTTGTGGTTTTCCTTACATGCAATGTGAATCTGAGCCAGTTTCTCTTAAAATGTCCTTTATGAAGGCACCTTTCTGCTAGCCAGTATATATATTTATTTTTTATTCATAAATACCATTCTCTCTTCTTATTTCTTAATTCTAACTTCTGAAGTGTTGCATCTATAGGTCGAAAAATATGGTCAATATGTTTGCGAAATCCTGTTCAGTTTTGGACAGCATTTAAATAAAATAAATAATTTAATGCAAATAAAAATGCATTATACTATTTCATGTAGTGAATAATTAATCAGGGAACAAAGTATAATGTAACGTTCTTTTATTTTGTAACCAGTTCTTTTATATTTGGGATCTTTACGGTCAATTTCTCCATCCGTTTTCCCACCAAAATCCAAATGAAGTTTTTAGTTTGTAAAACAAACCGTGTTTTGCCTTTAGAGGCCATGTTACTAGGTTGCTAGATAAGATAAGATTTGTAGTCTTCAGTCCTGCTTTATAATTGCTGATAGTTGAATTCCATGCCGGTTACGTTTTGAACCAACTTTGCATTAAATTGATTTGTGTATCCTTTGGCTACAAATTTATTTGAATTTAAATTTTACGTTTGAACTTAATTGTTATCATAAGTTATCTTGCCACAAGTGGTTGACTGAGTCGTAAGCACAAAGTGTGCCTTCTGTTCAGTACATTTAAATTTTTTAATAGAATAAGAGCATATCTTAACTTAATAAAAATAAAAACGTATCTAAACTTTATAATAATTACATTTAAAGACATTGAAATCAGTATCTAAGTGCTTGCCATGTAGTCAAACTTTTATATGTAAATTGTACTCTTACTTTTATTATAGAATTTTTATTACAAAAAATTCATATTTCTGTTAGATTAAATGTTTAAGTAATGTAGAAAATTTGCATAAAATTTAAAATAAAAATTCAAATGTTATGTCAACATACTATTAATAAAAGTAATAATACTCAGTGAAGGTTATTCATATATAGCTATTAGACTGAGATTTATAAAATTTCAGAACTGCAAATTATAAGCAATATATTCCATAATCTAAGCAACATTATATTTTTTATAGTCAGACAAATTATAAAAATGTTATAAAAGCAATAATGAAACCTGGTCTATGAATTCATGCAATTACACATCCCTATAGTTCTAATTTAAGAAATGAGGCAAAAAAGTATTTTTAGACTATGGCAATTTTGATCATTGTCCATTTTAAGAAACATCTAAAAAGTCTAAATTTGCATGCGGTTCCTTAGCAAAGGAAACATCAAGAATTTACCTCATGTTACTAAAAATGTTTTTTTTTTTTCCTTTGTGGGGGGTGGAATTTATAATATGCAGAGTTGACATATGAAAAATTGTCAAGACTCATGTGATGTAATATTAAAATTGATGCTTGTAATATTCACATTCAGTTTTAACTATCAAATTTTGGCTCTTTTAAAAATATTTTAAATGTTGTGCTTTACTGACATGAAAGTAACTAAGAAAAACATGCAATTTATCGATCCTGCCATCAAAGCTCTGACCAAATTCGTTAACGTTACGTGGACAGAAATGGCAGCATGTTTTTCAGCTCAGTATTTAGGGTTACCACAATCTTTCCTTTATCGCGCCAAAAAGGACTAATACTAAAGCTGTGCCGTCTACTCTACCCCATAATATTAAATACTAAGATGAAAAAAAAAAGTGGTTGATCTTTGGATTATGGTAACTTGGCGATCAACTCTGCTACAGCAACCCCCTATTTTTTTTTTTCCCGCCGCCATTTTGTTTTCACGAAGTAAAGACATGTTTCTTTTCTTTTTATTCACTCAACACTTTTTCCAACAATCTACTAGCCGAATTACACTTATGCTAGAAATTTTATGTAACAAAACTGCTTAATCATGACAAATATTAACTGCAAAATTGGGAAAAAGTGCACAATCGCAAACTCCTTGCGCATTTTTCAGAATAGCACATACACATAAACCATTTACACGTCGACTTATTTTTACTTAAAAAAACATCCCAGATATGCACAAAAATAGCATTGCGCACACTTTTGACTTTATCCATCTACACTGCTATTTTCTCATAAATTACAAAAATTTGCACGAAAATGCAAGAAAATTTTGTGAATCTTTAAACTCGGTAAAAAGCACGTATATGAGATTACCTGATCGCGAAAAAGTATATACCCTATCCAAGGATGAACATTTCCACGTATAATATAAATAAAATATCCAAAAACTTTTACCTCTAAATTATCTATTATAAACGTCACCAACGAATTCATAACAAAACATTAAAAATGGTTACAAATACTTAGTATCAAATATTTAAATTATTTCCATGCACGTTTACTTCCACTCAAACGTATACCAAATTGCTACAAACATATAATTCACAAAATAACTATCATTTAATTAAAATATAATTAAACCATGTACACGTCGACTTATTTTTACTTAAAAAAACATCCCAGAATTGCACAAAAATGGCATTGTGCACACTCTTCACTATATCCATGTACACTGCTTTTTTCTCATAAATTAGAAAAATTTCACGAAAATGCATGAAAATTTTGTGAATCTTTAAATTTGGTAAAAAAGACATATATGAAATTACCTGAGCGCGAAAAAGTATACAGTCAAAAGTCGTTAATCCGGACTCGTCGGGACTTCGGCGATTCCGGATTATCCATCATCAGTTTAAATCTGGTAAGATGGCATGCAGAAATTCCAAAATTAAAAATATGAAACCGTAATTTATGAAATAAAGAACAATTATGATCTAAAAGGTATCAAAATTTACAAAAAGAAAAAGCTTAATATTTATTTGTTTACTTTATTAAACATTTCTTTCAATGTAAGTTGCTTCCTTTCATGTGATAATACTTTCTCTTTAATTCTATTAAACAGACATAATTTCTTGTTTAGTTACAAAGTTCCGCTGTTCAAGTCCTATAATTGCAGTGTTGAGAATACCGACTAATTTGTCAGTCGAAATGTTTTCGTTTTCAATAACCTCTGGGTCACTTTCTTCACTATCGGAAGTGAATTATAATGACGAGGAACTTGATTTAAATCATATCAAAGACGGAGTACATCGAGATGAAATGCTACACTTAGTAAGGAATTATAAGCCAAATAAAATAAAAACATCTGCCCTGAAGATAAGGATAGTGCTGACAGATCAACTTCCAATCCGCGGCGTGGACTTGATAAACAGATTTCGGATTTCAAAACATACTTTCGCTTTGTAGATACAAATTACATATTAGTAAATATATATCTGAAATTCTATTTAACATAATCGAAAGTTCAAGCTTACTTTTATGAAATTGCTCTAACAGTCTGCAAAAAGTAATAAGCCGGATCTAATTCGAAGATTAAGGAACAACGCAATCTGCAACATTAACTGAATTAGATAATTTTAACCTAGCTTATACCTCCGTTACACATTAAACGCGCATGCTCACAAACATATTCGCAGCCGTAAAGGTCTTAGGCGCACTCTTAAACGCCTGTGCGCATGCGTGAACGCGACGCATGCGCAGAAAGTTTGTAGCTTTGAGGTCCGGATTATGGGTGTCCGAATTAACGACTTTTGACCGTATACCCTTTCCAAGGATGGACATTTGCACGTATAAAATAAATAAAATATCCAAAAACTTTTACCTCTAAATTATCTATTATAAACGTCACCAACGAATTTATAACAAAATATTAAAAATGATTACAAATACTTAGTGTCAAATACTTAAATTCTTTCCATGCACATTTACTTCTACTCAAACGTATTCCAAAATACTACAAACATATAACTCTCAAAATCACGATCATTAAATTAAAAAACACTACTTAAAATATAAATAAGCACATACATTAAATTAATAAAAATTAGCTTACAATCCTAATTACTTGCCCCGTGTTGTACATATGTGGTGCACGGGGAGTCTGTATGTTCTCAAAGGAAAAAAAAAATCCTAATTACTTTAAACTAAATCATTGCTAATAACAATTTTTGAATAATAACATATTAATTTATTTACTCCTTACATTTAGAACAATGCATAAAAATAATATCCTCAAATAATTAAAAATACTAACTTACCTAATCTTCTACAGAATCTTGAGTGCATGGCGGATCACAAAATGTCCATTTTCACCAGGTTTCTTGCACCGCCATTCAAATTATCTATAATATCCTTCCTTTCACACAATCTCATTTCATTCCCACATATTGGACATTCATACTTATCCGCAATTAAGCAATTCTTTTCAATTACACATAAATGTAATAAAAATTTCAGATTTACTTTATATACAGCTATGGGATCCAAATATTAAACACTATATATATAAACTATATATATAAACACTATATATATAAACCAAATATAAACTGTTTCACAGAACATAGAATGAAACTACGGCTATAAAGTACAGTTTCCGATTAAAGAACAGTGATTTGTCCATTAATGTCACATGACATATCTCATGATCTCTCATTTCCCTCACACAAAATAATGCGTAATCGGAACTGAGTACTTCTCACATTATTCCCAAAGTCCTAGGTAGTAACCTTTATCGCCTCCAAAATGTCGGCAAACTACCAGTTACCACATTCCAAAGATCAGCCAAAAAAGTATGTAGATTTACTTAATCACAACAATAACTAATTGTTTACAATTTGTTCTATGTAAATGGTTTATCATGTTGATGCAAACGCTACACTTTGTCTTACCTTTACGCGATTTTCCCCCAGCAGAGCTTTTCCTCCGATATTGGCTGAGGAGGGAATTTTTGGGATGTTTATGCCCCCATTTTTAATAAGATGACAATTACATAATTCAGAAAACCAATAAGAATCTTCATCAGCACATGCTAAGAACAATATTATCAATTTTATGATGCATTCCACGAGCTTCACATAAAATGTGGACGAAGGGAGAATCAAATGGAATCAAAATTATTTATATAGAAAAATAAAAGGCTAATCTTTGGTAACAGGTAGTTTGGCAACATTTTGGTAAGGCGATAAAGGTTACTAGCTAGGACTTTAGCAATAATCTGAGTATATTCCATCTTGTATCTTGTGTGAAACAGTGTTGCTTAATATTTGGATTCCATGGCTCTCTCTAAAGTAAATTCCAAATTTTTATTGCATTTATGTGATCACCCAAAAGAGTTGCTTGAATGGTGTATGAGTATAGGATTAATTGCTGATAAGTATGAATGTCCAACATGTGGGAATGAAATGAGATTCTGTGAAAGGAAGGATACTACAGATAAGTTTGAATGGCGGTGGAAGAAATCTGGTGAAAAGGAACTTTCCGGAAAATTCCAATCATGATTTTAGCTAATAAGCACTTAGAAACAATTTCGCACCTAATCTTCGTCATGATTAAGCACTTTTGTGCCATAAAAATTCTAGCATAAGCTTAATTCGGCTAGCAGATTGTTGGAAAAAATGTTGAGTTAAAAAAAAAAAAAAAAAAAAAAACTCGCAGGTTGTTGTAGCAGTGATGGTTGCCAAAAAATTGCCAATTTACCATAATCCGAAGATTCACCATATAAAATATCATTCAAATGTAGAAAAATAACATGTTATTCAAATATTGAAATAAACACTCAATGTTCTTACTCTTTATGGTCTCCCATTGCAAAATCTTGCTTCTAAAAATTAAAGAAAACGGAATTAAAATTTCGGCACATAATTTAAAAGTTCACAAGCCATCATATAAATAGAAAATAAAATCAACAAATATGCATAATAAAGCCAAAAAAAGTAATAAGAGCTCATAAGATAATATGATAAGTACCAGATCCGAAATTGTTAAAAATGCTATAAAATTTTTAAAAATTAAAATTTTTCCTTAATTTACAAGAATATTTTTAACATTATATACTCTACGATGATAAAGAAAATATATAATTTACTGAAATAAATTATGGAACAAACATTACGGAGAATAATGAGCAATTAGCCCACGCAATAAGAACAAAAGAATTTTCAATTCAATATAGACAAAAAATATTTAAATTTAATTGATGTTTAAGTTTAAAAAGCTATTAGAACAATCTTTCTTCACTTATATTTAAATATTTGAACGTCAGAGCAATTGATTTTACCAAAAAAGTACAGCTCTGCACAAGGCCTAAAATTTTTTTCAGCACGCGTAAATCACGCACTCAGTTCGATTTCTCAAAATGAAATGACATATACACGATTTCAAACGTAATCTACGTGCAGCATGAATTAAGTTACGTTAAACGAAATGTAAAAATAATACCAGTAGTCAAAATAGATAACTTCGGAACACCTGCCTCTTGCACAGGACAATTATGTAAATCAAATAATAGCGGTAAAAATGAAGAAGAAAGACTATTGTCAGTTTCCGGACACTAAAATCAATCGCAGTCTGAAATGAGATACATTCCGCAAGAGAAGAAGAGGAAGAATGACCTTGCTTATTTGCATCAGCTGCACATAAGTCACGTGATCTCTGAGGTCATTTGCATTGTTTGTTTACAAAAGATATACATAAGTCACGTGATCAATGAGGTCATCGGAATGTATCTTTAGTCTTAGTCTTTACTTACTAGTGTCTTTAGTGCACAGATCGTATTTTATTCTCGAGTGTCAAGATGTAGAAACATCTTTTTACTCAAGGAGGTTAGAATAGAAGGAGGGAGGGTTCGCTGTTTCCTCCACTATCGGGGAATGAAACTCCACCGAACAAGAGGCGTCCATGTTTGTAACTTCAAAACATTGCATTACGGCAGTGAAACATACGTGTTTTTAAGCTGTTCCGTGCATGTATTTTCTATTTAAAATATGTAAAATTTATATATGAAATACTTCGCTATTGTTAGTTTTTTTCTTTTAAAGTTATAAAGATGATATCCTTTGATGATAGTACAGAAAACCATTAAGAAGTAGTTCGAAATCTAAATGCATGTGCATAACATTAAGGGGCGAATTCAACTGCAACGCTCTGATAAATTGCAAATGTTAGCTCGCAAGAGGCGTTCCTGCTATCGTCTGCTAAAGTCGAATTCAAGTGCAACGCTTTACCGCTCTGGTAACTGATGACGTCAAAATTGCAATGGGGATCTGGTTTGCTCTCGTGCCAGGAGAGCTTGTCCGATAAACTACATCAATATCCAATGAGACTGCGTGTCGATGTAAACAAAAAACATCAGTTTCCATGATTTCTCTGAGCTTATGGTCAAGTGTTTACTGCGTTGTAACGAATTGTTCCAGTCCTGAAAACGAAAGAAATATATTTCTTTTAATGTGTACAACATGTGTTTAATGTGTACAACTTTATTTACTTTATCCTATAGAAAATTCCCTCCAAAGTAATCTACAGCAACAGGTGTGTGTAAAATATATTTTACTTTTCAGACAAAAATCCTTGCTTTTTCAAATATAAACCACATTTTTTTCCCATTTTCAAATTACAGCATTTGGTTTTAATTCTTCTATTAGTAAGTTTAATTTAAAATTCAAATTTGTGTTATATTTTTATTGTTTAATGCAGATGCATGATTCTTCAGTGACAGTAGGCATGTTTACCATATGAAAATTAACTAGTTCTTGAATTATACAGCATTTGGTTTTAATTCTTCTAATAGTAAGTTTAATTTAAAATTCAAATTTGTGTTATATTTTTATTGTTTAATGCAGATGCATGATTCTTCAGTGACAGTAGGCATGTTTACCATATGAAAATTAACTAGTTCTTGAATTATATAGTAATTAATAAGCCCATCTATCTACAAGCAGATAAGCCTGCTGAACACCGCTATCCCAGTCTCTCTTTAAATCCAGGTGAAAAAGCTGGCTGCATGAGTGTTTTCTTCATTTTTTCAATGTATAACATGAATACTAAGTTTTCCTTAGTCTTCCACGCAGGCATTCCTTCCCTTAGACATTCATTATGTGATGAAACAGTTAAGAGCAATTTTTAGATTTATATTGTACATCGTTGGGAAAATATAAAAATGAAATTAAAGGTATTTCAATGTAATACAATAAATAAAAAATTATATGAAACCCTGATAATTCTAATGTGATATTAATGTAATATATACATCCAGAGTAAAGGTTAATTTATAAATTATGCTTTGTGTTCTGCTCATTATATTGTGCATTTACAGTACACTTTCTGCTTCTTAAGTGAAAGTTTGGACCCATTCTCATTTAATATCAGTTATGTTCAGATTTATTTATTTCATAAAATTTCAAAAAACAATTTTTGGCTATTAAAAGCTACAAGTGCAGAAACAAAAGCTTAATTTCTTTACTGTAACTGTGTCATGCTTCTCTGCTGATAATGAAAGTCGTCTTTTAATAAGATTTCTTTCATTGCATATATTAATTATATCTTTTACCATACTGGTTGCCATCTTTCATTGTGCATTCTTCAATATTTTTTGGTACTTAACGTATTAACACAAACACCTGGATCAGTTTGGTGGTCTTTATAAATGAAAAGAGAAAAATACTTATCAGGAGAAGTACGTTGTTTTTGCAGC
Organism: Stegodyphus dumicola; assembly: GCF_044657685.1. Classification (NCBI taxonomy): domain Eukaryota; kingdom Metazoa; phylum Arthropoda; class Arachnida; order Araneae; family Eresidae; genus Stegodyphus; species Stegodyphus dumicola. The sequence continues at coordinate 116,432,108 of NC_140780.1, forward strand.
TTGCTTTTAGCATAACCAAACTATCAGTATTTATCTAAGTTGGCAAAATGTTATCAACATATCAAAGGAAAAAACATTTAAAAAATTTTAAAATACTAATTTGAATTATTAAATAAAAATTATATGATAGTTTAAAAAAATACATTTTCCACAAATTTTTTGTCTAATTTTTTAGCACTTGTGCCAAGTGATCTGTTTTCACTTAAAAAAAAAAAAAAATCAGAGAATTACATAAACTTGATACTGCATGCCTTGTCTATGTACCAAATTCATCTCATAGTTGTTTCCATTAGAAATTTTTGTACTAAAATGTTCTATTCCTGCAGAACTTTTAACACAGCTTCGTCTTTTGATGGTAAGCTCCACAAGCAGTATTTTAAATCTGAAATTAATCTAAAACAACTATTCGTGTCTAAAATCCATTGGAACTTGAAATACAACATAAGAAACACATATAAAAATGGTGACATTGCTTGAATGAAAAATTGTCATGAGCATGTTACCTGAAAAATTTTGATACATAATCGTTGTCAGAGTTTGGCACATTTTTGAAAATTTGGTAACTTCTATTAAGCTGGTTTCAATAATATGCAAATATCTTTTATTCTTATGATTGCTTCATTGTATACTTTTTCCCTTTCCCTAGAGTGCAGTACAATACCACAAGTTTTCCAGCCAAATGCGGTATGCATTTCAAGTTTCTATACATTTATATAAATTTTAAGAGAGTAAAATAAAATTTTAATAAAAATAAAATTTAACCAAATAAATAAATAAATAAGTAAAATAAAAATAAAATTTCTATACATTTATATAAATTTTAAGAGAGTAAAATAAAATAAAATTTAAGAGAGTAAAATATTGACAAAAACTGCATTAAGCTTTCAACTCTTGTTTTGTTTTTCATTAAAAATTTGCTACCATTATGTATAATTCATTTTTTTAATGTAAATGTTTTTAAGTATTTGTAGGATAAAGGCAAATTACACTTATTCATTCTTTCTTTGATATAATACATGTAGCTCTTTACCTGAAATGAATGTTTGTCAAATTGTTGTGCATAAATTAGAAGTATGCATGTTTCTCTTAAGTCAGCTATGTTTCAGGAACTATCTTTAATGAATTGTATAGAAAATTGTGGACGAGGTGTTAGGTGTACAGGAACGTGGTATATTATAAACATGTATAGTATCTCATAGTATATAAACTCATAACTTTGATTATGCAGTATGCTTTGTATATTATTTCTGAAAGCATGTATATTTCAATCAAGATTGTTGAGTAAACTTTTCTTGCTTTATGCTATCTCTGAAAGCATGTATATTTCAGTCGAGATTGTTGAGTAAATTGTGCTTATTTTATGCTCTTTTCTTTTTTACATTAGAAAATTCCGCACCTTTAACACGAGGAAATCTGCAATGGCATTTAGGAATGACAAGTTTGTATCTATTACATAAAATCTAATGTTTTCTGCATTCTTCTTTTCCTTTTCCTCCCAACAGAAAAACTTTAATGGTATAAATCAGCGGTTTTCAACCTTTTGACTGTAGTGTACCATCTAAGCAAAAACTGAAAAACATTAAGACTACCACTAATTTTACAATGATTATTTTTCAATTCCTCAATAGAAATATTAAAAAACATATATATATATATATTGCCATTTGCACACTCTTTGTATTAAATATGTACACATAAAGAACTATTAGATTAAAAACTGATGATTACTTAATTATCAAAATTAGATTTAATTAAATTAATTATTCACTTGATTATCAAAATTTCAGTTCTAATACTTTAATATTTAATTTCTTTATGTCTGCTCTTATTTCATTTAATGGTAAATTAGGATCCACTTTTTATTTTGATGAGTATTTATATTTCAAATTTAACATGGAAAAAATCATTTTTCACACAAACAGGTTGTGCGAAAAGACAATACAAATTTGATAGCTTTATTTTAAATGCCTTTAAATTCTTTTTTTCGGTTCAGCCAAAAGTTAACAAGTGTGTCATTTTCCAAATCTTCAAGTCAATTTCTATCAAAGGAAATTTCTATTAACTATTCTTTTCTTTATGAGATTTTTGTATTTCATAGTTAAAAATATTTTGTTTCTTTGCATACCACCGGCTGAGAACCGCTGGTATAAATTAATTATAACAGATGTAAATTAATATTTCTCATACAAAAGAGTTATTTCAATTCTTTATTGCGAACATTATATACAGAGTATGTCTTTTATTAACAACACGATTTTAAGAATTTAAAATAATAATCATTAAATCCTCTTGATCTATAAACAGTCTTAAAAATTATAAAGGGAAAAAAATTGAAAGTTAAAGAAATCAATATTATGAATTGTTCCTTTTTAGAGAAGTTTCATTGTTTAATTAATTATAAAAAGTGTTTTACATTATGAAATATAAAAATTAAGAATATTTGAATTTGAATGAATATTTTAAAATTTTCTCTCAGATAGAAGCTCAACTATTCGAAGCAGGAGACCGAAGAGAAAAAAGGAAGAGAGATGATATTACAGCTGCAGAAAAGGAAATAATTAAAACGCAGAAGAATATATTAATGTACTGTGTGAAATATGTGACTTGTATAAGCAATCAGTTGCAAATCAGTCTGCTGTCATAGAAAATCAAAATATAATTATTAATTTATTAAAAAAATAAATCATGCATTTCAAATATTACAGTGTTTTCATTCTTGTATGTATTTCTGCAGTGTGGGATTCATATTTTAATTGTAAAATTTACTACTTTCTTAATTTTATAAAATTTTGTGATTATAAAAATTATTTAAAAGAAATTCACAGATCCATTATATGACATAAACATTATAATAATTCTAATACCACTATTATAAGTCTCGTGAAAATATTTATGCATTTTACACAGCAATTATCTTTTTCCTGGAGGAAAATGGGAATAAGACCTGTAAGAATCTTTAGTCAATGTATTACAAATTTTAATTTTCAGATATAACACGAAATGAATTAAATTGTTTTTCAATTATGTTAATAAGTTATATGAATGAGATGTGGTATTAAAAATTTCATTTCTTTTTATCATTGAAGAAATAACATTCGATATCCTACAGCTCCATAACAATGGCAGATAAAATTGACATTCTAATTTCGAAGTTCTAAAAATACAGAGATGACAACTATTAAAGTATGGCTAATGTCTAGTTTACAATAACAATGTTGAGTCGTGTACTAAAAATTAAGTGAATCAAACTGTATTTATTTTCCCCCTTCTCTTTTTAAATGTATTTCTTTTAATTTTTTTTAAATGTATTTCTTTTAATGGCAAACCCACTGAGGTAAGTATGCAGTAAGTTATTATAGTGAATGCGTAATGATGATATAAATCTAAATTCAGCAAACAATCTTTCCCTTACTTTAATGTTTTAAAATCTAGAATTAAAAGAAAAATGTATGTTCTTCAAAATAATACAAGAGGATATGGAGGCATAAATCATAGGCTGTTTATTCTTTACATATTATGCTAATCAGGAATTGGAGCAAAACCCTGCTTAATCGAAGAATACGCTCACAGGAATGGTGGAGGAAAATTGAACTGTCCAATATTTGTTTTGCCCACCCCCAAGAAGACATAAACAGTATAGAGTGAAATAATTGTTTTTAGGAAATACATTTAAATATCTTTGACAGAATATGTCAGTTTTAATTTATACTATAATAAATAAGCATGAAGTTCTTATGCTATTAAATGTGTATTGTCACATGGAAATTTTCTATCTTGTCCCACGGAAGGGGACGAAAGGGAAACATTTGACTTTTTGGAAGAAACTGAATTTCGGTGCAGTAAATCTTATTGCTAAGTTTAAGATAAATTAAGTGCAATGCTAATTTATAGTGACTTACTATTGTAAATCATGACTGGCATACTCAACACTAAAATATATATATATCAAGCCTATTAAGTTATTTCTGGTAGTCAAGAGTTTTTAAACATAAATGATGGAAACAAGAAATTCAGAGGGAAGAACAATAATGATAAAAGTTGTCAGTATGCATTTGAAACCAGGACTAATAAAATTATTTAGGATTATTATTATAAATTAAAATCATTTAGGGTTGTGCATTTAGTTACAGGTTTAAATATAAACCATGGCTTGTGGGTCCCCAAGAATATATTATGAAAGTAATTTTTTTCATAATATATTCTTTATTATCCATGAAGGGGGTTTCACCTTTGCCAGAGGTTCATTGTTGCCCACTTTGGGTTTTTATTATCGAGTTTCAAAATTTAAAGATAATTCATTGTGCAATGCAATTTCAACATGCACTGACTGAAAACTTTCTGAAGGTACCAACTCATCATCTTCAAACACATCAATCTCAGGATTTTCAACACAATACCTTAAGCATATATTATGTAAAATGGCCACCAGATATGACCATTTTACATATTTTGCTTTGTGAATACAATAGTGTTCCACCAGTATCGTGCAGTACCCTAAATCTTGATTTGATCTCTATAGCTGCACGAACTTTTCTGTGCTTCTCATTATACAGATATTCCCGTGATAAAATGGGAATATAATCCACTATCTCCCAAAGATATGCACGATGCGACAAAATACTATCTAGATTTTGTTTCAGTCCACTCCATATAAATGCATCATGAGTATTGCCTGGCCATTGTCCTATAGCATAGAGAACCCTCAGGCCAGCATTCCATACCTAGAAAAACATAAATCCTAAGTCAAAAGAAAGTTTCATCTGAAATTTTAATATACAGATTTTTAACATTAAATATAGTTGATATATTAATAAATCAGTCTTTTTAAGGAGTTTACTTTCCATTTTTAACAAAAATATGTCACTGTTTTTTCATTATTAAAAAATATGCAATAAAACGTTAAAACAAACACACACACACACACACCAAAAAAAAAAAAAAAAAAAAAAAAAACAGCTACCCTTTTTTTATTAAATTGTAGTAATTATAGTAAATAGGTAATTCTAAAATTTATTTAATATTTTGTATTACAGTCCAGTCACATTAATGTGACCACCACGTACTTTCCATGTCAGAGTTAAATAACCAATCACAGAAGGCAGGTGGCAGCACAGTGCAGTTGAGCGTATATAAAGGGTGTGTGAGGGCTTCGGAAAACATTTCAATCGTTGGCGTAATGCAGAAACGAAGCGATTTATCCGACTTCCAAAAGGGCATGATCATTGGCTTTCGGGCCAAGGGTGGAAGCATTTCCGAAACGGCTGAGTTTGTGAACTGTTCGCGTGCCGCCGTGGTAAAAGTGTACCGTGCATGGCAAAATGGGACTGTCCAAAATCAGCGACGTGGCAAATGTGGTGCACCACGGGCCACAGAGGCGAACGACGGTTGCGGAGATGCGTTCGGGCAGATAGACGGGCTACCGTTGAGCAACTGACCACCAAAATGAACCAAGGGGCTACCAAAAGTGTCTCCCAAAGTACTATTCAGCGAACATTGCTGCGTCTGGGCCTCTGAAGCAGACGCCTGGTTCGTGCACCTATGCTGACTGCTGTTCATCGACGGCGAAGGCTAGAATTTGCACGCCAGTACAGCAGCTGGACGTCCACTGAGTGGCGACAGGTTGCGTTTTCAGATGAATCGCGTTTTATGCTCCATCGGACAGATGGACGTTGGCGTATAAGGCGTGAAACCTCTGAAAGGAACCACCCTGCAACCATTGCCGGAACGGTCCAAGCTGGAGGCGGGAGCATTATGGTCTGGGGAATGTTTTCCTGGCATTCTCTAGGTTCACTGATCATTGTGGAAGGCACAATGGATCAATACAAGTACGCATCTGTCCTTGCGGACCATGTTCACCCCTACATGCGCATTGTTTTTCCTCAGGATGATGGCATCTTCCAGCAGGACAATGCGAGGTGCCATACAGCTGCCAGTGTACGTGCGTGGTTCGAAGAGCACCAGGATGAGTTTACCGTCCTCCCCTGGCCAGCAAACTCACCTGACTTAAACCCAATCGAGCATCTGTGGGACCATCTCGATCGAGTTGTTCGCGCCATGGATCCTCAACCGCGTAATCTAGCGCAGCTGGCCACGGCATTAGAGTCGGCATGGCTCAACATCCCAGAGAACACCTTCAGGGACCTATGTGACTCTCTTCCTGCACGTCTCGCAGCAGTCCGCTCTGCGAAAGGTGGTTATTCTGGCTTTTGACAGATGGTCACATTAATGTGACTGGACTGTGTATTTAATATCTATACTTCACTATAATTATAGTATAGATAGCTTTTTGTTATTATTATTTGAATAATAATGAAACATTCTTGCAGCAATTTGAAATGACTATAATATTATACGTATTATCATATATTTCTTACCTTTTCACCATTAATGGAAAATTTATTTTTCCGGTTAATGAAGACAAAACAAAAATTAATATCACAACACTCGCAACATCTGCGGTTTCATTTGTATGTAACCCAAAATAATTCTTGGTAAGCTAGGTAGAATCACATGTGTGATTGCACTCCAGTTCTTTTACAGCTGGTCGAAAGAATTAACATCTACTGTATGTGGAAATAGCGAACAAAACAGTAAGAAATTGGAACAATTACCTGTGGACAACTTGTATTCATAGCATTCTAAAATGAGCTTTTGGTAAAATTTGACAGCAAATAAAACAGTAGTAATGAACGAATGTTTATTCACGAAGTGGGTCCAATACTTTTACAGCAGGGTTATTTCATGTATTCTGCAGAGAGACTGTTGTATGGTTTGTTGTAACTGCTGTATACAAATGTCTGGCTCAGAATTCCACAGCAGTAATTAGCACAACTTTCATGGTTGATGGTATAATATGGAGGTACCAAAAATTAGTATTATCACAGTAACTGCAAGATGGCTTATATTTCTAAAACTCAGTTAACACATTTCATGCAGAAAGAAAATATTATCCAGTTTCATACTTAAATCAAGGTCACTGAAATGTGGTAAAAGCAATCTGCTTAAGAAAACAGATGCCTCTGTAGAGGACTTTCTATGGAAAACTGGCTTTCATTACTATTATACATGGGCAAAACCAATGTCATGTAATATAATAATCTATTAGTACAGTAAATACATTTAATTTCTTTGTATTTATTTATGTCATGCTGCTTTTCGTGTAATTTAGTATGATAACCTTATAAGTTTATTTAATTCTGATCATGGTCTACGGAAGTAAGGTAAGTCACCTGTTATCGAGAATATCAAGTTATTAATAGTTATGTGAAAGTCTGCAATAACTTTTCATATCATAAGAGATTTATGAATGTGTATATAACTTACATGTGTAGTTATTATGCAAGATCTATAGAAAGTATCCAAAATTACCATGACATTAATCACACTGTACGAACAGGCAAAACATTATACATTAGGAGAAAATTAACTAATATTTTGGGGGATGAAATACTATTTTACACATGGGAACTGTTTAAACAGCTGAGAAAAATTCATGGTTTTTCCCCCTACAGTTACAGAATATACACTCACGTTTGTGAAAATTGCAACACCAAGAAGGAATCGTCATAATTGAATGCAATTTAATACACAGTTGAGTGGTAGTGGTACAAATAAATGATTAAATGTTCAAAGCAAACAAACAAGAACAAGAGATCAGAATCAGTATTTTGTGTGGCCACCACGCGCCGCAATAAGTGCTGCTACACGACGTGGCATGGAGTCAAACAAAGTTTGAATGTCTGACTGAGGAAGAGCATTCCATATCGTTTGTACGCGTACCCAAAGTTCGTCTGCAGACGCAACAGGACGAGGATCACGAGCAAGACGCCGACCAATGACATCCCACACATGTTCAATTGGCGACATATCCGGGAAACACGCAGGCCAAGGAAGAAGCTGTACCTGCTGCGCTGCAAAGAAGGATTTAACAATCCGAGCAGTATGAGGGCGGGCATTGTCCTGTTGAAATACAGCGCCTGGCAAGCTTTGAAGGAAGGGAACAGCTTCGGGCTGTAGAACTTCACGGATATACCGGTTGCTGTTCAGATTGCCCACAATTCGTAGCAATTGAGATCGTCTATGATATGCTATGGCGCCCCAGACCATAACTCCGGGTGTTCGTCCACTGTGGCGTTCGATAATGCACTCCGGAAGGTGGCGTTCACCGGCATAGCGTCTGACAGGAATGCGGCCATCATGGTACCACAAATTAAAGCGGGATTCGTCAGAAAACACGACATGCTGCCAATCAGCACGCCAGTCTCTATGCTGATTGGCCCATTGTAGCCGCAGGCGGCGATGGTCGTGCGTTAGGGGGATCCTGTATAAAGGAGTCCGTGCGCGCAGTCCACACTGCAGCAGACGTCTACGAATTGATGAAGCACACAATGAGCTATTGACCTGTAGCTATTGACCACAGTGCTGCCAATTGTCTAGAGGAAGCTGTACGGTCCGTCCGCGCCATGCGGACCAGGTGTCTATCATCGCGAGCTGACGTCACATTTCGGGGTCCACTCCCGGATTTCCGAGTTGTCCGACACTCGTCCGTCCACTGCTTCCAAACGCGCATCACTGTGCTGCTGTTACGCTGCACACGAGAGGCTACTGCACGATACGACAATCCAGCTTCACGAAGGCCGATGATTCTCCCTCGTTCAAACTCTGTAAGTTGTTCAAATCTCGCTCTCTTTCGTCGACGAGGCATAAGTACAGATTGAGTTAACGTTTACCACTAGCAGATAACCACCGATAACCATACACGCCTCGCTACAGCCGTCTATTTATTCGGATCCATCAGCCGTTCAGAGGGCGCTGCTCAGCATACGCATGCGCTACGGATTTGCAATTCTAATCATTTGCATATCATGCGCTACTTTGCATTTCCTGAAAATTTCAGCTCACTCGCGTAAGTCCTTCATGGTGTTGCAATTTTCACAAACGTGAGTGTATATATATTGTTTCATAGAATAAAAAGTAAAGTTAAATTTAAATAATTCTCATGTGCCATTGCTGCAAAGAATGAAATTTGAATTTAACAAATATTCTCTATTCATATAAAGTTAATTTAAATTATGAAATTTTAATTGCATACATATCAAAGATTAATTATTGCTGCAAACTAATTTACTATATCACTGAAATTCTGAGAGCATATGTAAATTAAATGCACGTATCTAAAACCATGAAAAAATATATAATATTCCAAAAAACTAATCCCAAATATATACATATATATATATATATATATATATATATATATATCTCAAAGACAGGCACATGCATAATTTCTGTTAGAAAAACAATTTCTCCGAGATTACGTTTTAGAGTAATTAAAACAATAAATTAATGGTGATATTATTACTGCATTCCAAAATTCGCAGTAATTAACGATTTCGATCATTACTACGAAAAAAAAACGGGATGAAAAAGAAAGAATCCTGATACAATAACATTAAAAATTTGTGTTTACGTATAAAAATATATAATATTCTCAAATAGATCATTTAAGCATAGTCTTTGATTCGGTAACATTTCCAGAAGTATTTCAGTTTTCATAATCTGAAGTAAAAACGAACCTGCTTTTGCAGAGAATATTCATTGGCAGTTACCTTCAGAAAAGGTTTCAATTCATTGAAGCAAACCGATTTAATCTGAATCAACTGATGAATTCACGCTCCACCATTTCAAAAGCATTACGACTGTCTCTTAAATGCCAAGGGATTCGATCAGCATTTCTCCGATTTCTTAAACGTCTGAGCAAAATCACTTCAGCCATCTTGTTTACAGTCGCTGTTAAGAGTTTGCGCCAGGTCAGGAATAGCCGCAAAATTCCTCTATGGTAGTGACGTATTTTCAGTAGGCGTGTCCGAAAAGCGTTGCACTTGAATTCGGTTTTGCAATGCAAGTGCGATTACCATGACAAGCGTTGCACTTGAATTCGCCCCTAAAGCCTTTAAAAATAATGTTTCTGCATATTTCAAGAATTTGTTTAGGTTTTATCTATTTTTCCTTTAAGAAGTAATATTTCTGATTTATTCACAATATTGTAATTTATTAAAGAATCGTTTAAAATAATTTTAACCTGAAATAAATAGCAGATAATTATTTAAAAAAATAGTCACAGGTTACATTTTTTTTTAAATGAAAGTTTTAAATAGATTCTTTTCACAAACAACAACCATATAACAACAAGAAAATAAATATTAATAAAATAAAATAGATTTATGTGAATTCAGTTTTTGCGCGTTTCATATTTATGAATCTCAAAGATTTCTGTAATTCAGCCTTGAATTAAGCTGAATTACAGAAGTATACCTATACCTATATTTTTGGATACATCTTTCCACATGTTCAGTTGTGTAGATATTTTACTTACTTTTATCGCTATACTGCCCACAAATTTGTAAATTTATGCAAAAAAATTTTAACAACAGAAAATATATTTTATCGTGATCAAATGCACAAATTATATTCCTAACAGTTCACAAAACTTAAAGATGAATAATAATTTATACAAAAAGAAAAGCATTACTTTATTTAACACCTTTACAATTCATAAAAATAGTAACAATTGGTGTCTTACTTTTCATGAAAATTGTCAAACGAATTACCTAAAACGTTCAAATTATACAGTTTAAATCCTAGCATACATCATTGTATGTTAAGGAACAAAAATGCCAGCTGTAAACAGAAACATTAAAATGTATATAACATATTTTGATTATTTTAAGTCCTTTTTTTTCACATCTGGAAAGAAAACAACATGACATTGTGATATTTTTTACCATAGTTATCAAATTACATAAAAAAATTAATACTTACGTGTGAAAAGTTATCCCAGGAATCTTTTTTCGAAAATCTGTTTGTGCATCCATATGCAACACAAGCTGACATGCTTCAAAAAGAAAAAAAAAATTGTAATTACAGACTTCCTTGCGCAAGTCACAGCGATAACAGGAACATGGCCGCCAAGCTTCACCATTTGAGTTAAACCTTCCCTCCTTCTATTCTAACCTCCTTGTTTTTACTCGACTTCTGATAAAGATCGGGTGGGGGAGAAAGAGAAGGGTGAAAGGAGTGTGGGAGGCGGATGAAAGAGAGTGAGGTCAACACCTCCTTATAGAAGGAAGCCGGGACACTGAAGCGAGGGGAAGCTCTGACGTCACAGGTAGTCGTCTCTGACTCACCTCGCTCCTTCAAACAAAATCAAAGCCCCGTAGTTGAGCCAAGAGCGACGAACGTGGAGCGGTTATTTGCGTTAGCGACAGAGTTTTTATATTGTCTCGTGCTTTTTTTATATATTGTCTCGTGCTTTTATAATTTCATACGATGCCTCATAAATGTGCTGTAGCCACATGTCGTGGTAATTATAAAAACGGACCAAAAGTGGCTGTATTCAAGTTTCCAAATGAGACTGAACTCCGGATGAAATGGATAAGGAGTCTACGAAGAAAAGATGGCTTTCAACCTACTAAACATACCAGAGTAAGTTCAATTTTACTGCATTTTTTATGTTTTGTATCTTTACATTTTTTATTACTTTTATTGATAGGTATGTGATGTTTATGCTTACGATATTAGATTTTGATCTGTGGGTAAGAAGTTTTATGTTTGAAAGATTTTAATCTTGCCTGTTTTAATCATTTCAAAAAAATATTTTCCATCAAAGTTTTATGAATGAAATAAAGTTCCATATAACAGGAATAATTCTAAATTTAGTAGTTACACAAATGCCAATAATTTGTAAATGCTTTCTAGTATACTGTGCAGGCAGATTCTGTAGTTATTCCAAATTTATCATAATTTATATGACAAGGAACTACTAAGTAATCATAATAGGTTTCATTTTAAAATTTTTGTAATGATATATGAAAGTTTGGTATGATGTATTTAAGGTAATTATTTGTATTTGGTAACCAGTGTTTGTTGTAAACAATTATCTCAAATATATAATTTTCTTTAAATGTAAATAAAGCTGTAATCATTATGATGAGCATTCCAGATTTTACAAATTACTTAAATTATACACGTAATTGAAATGATATTACTGGTTTTTTAATTCGTATTTATGTATCAAATTATTTATTTAAATCATAGGGCTTATTGACTTCTGTTACTAAATATTAACATGCATCTAACTTTTGTACTCACAACAAGTTGATTTTTGAATATTTTCTTTTATAGGTATGTGAATTACATTTTTGATCAGATGAAATAATACGAGAAATCGAAATGTATGATGAGAAATCAGCGAAGTTAATTAAAGCCCCAATTTCTAGGCCACGTTTGAAAAAAGGATCCATACCTTCTCAGTTCCCTGATGGCCCATCCTACATGTCATCAAATTCTGTATCAAGAATGTCACCAGAAAAGAAGAAAGCTCGTTTAGAAGAGAAATACCTGGAGAAAGCGATAGAAGAAAGTTTGAAAATGAAAGAACGGTATGATAATGAACGATCATTTGAAAGTTTAATTGAATTCAATAATTGCCTAGAACATCAGATTTTAGAAACATTTTGGACAAATGTACATACTGAAAATTCAACTATGTTACTTGATATTTTAAGTGACCCAGCTCCAGAAATTCAGAAATCTGTAGTAATAAATGAGGATTTAACAGTGTTTATATTAAAAACATCGCTATAAAATCTATTGGTAAATTTGTTTTCCCTCTAAAAATTAGTAATGTAAATATGTTTCTAGAAGTACTAAAGGAAGTTGAAAGTCTGTCTCATAACTTACAAAATGAAGAATATATTAAGAATTCTATACAAATTATGGATGATATGCTTTCAGAATTGAAAAGAGTGTTACCTGAAAAAGAAACTGAACTGAACTTCCTTTCAGAGCAAGTAAATAAACTAAATGTAAAGAAAGAGAAGTATCGATATACTCCAGATTTACTTATTTTTTGCAGTTTGTTAAACTCGATCTCACCGCATGCATACAAGTTTTTACGACATTCAGGTTACATTTCTATTCCCCATCCACGTACTATTCGTAGAATTTGTTCAACGTTTTCTCTTAATCCTATTACTGAGCAATTTAATGATGACTTTTTAGGATATGTTAAACAAAGATGCAAGGATTTAGAAGAAAATGATAAAACTGTAATTATTATGATGGATGAAGTGCATTTAAATTCATGTTTCGATTTTAAAGGAGGAAATTTGTGTGGCATGGCCTACAACTGTGAAAAAGCTGCTACAAGTGCTTATGTTTTTATGATACGTAGCTTATTATCACCTTTCAAGGATGTGGCACATATATTACCAGTTAAATCATTAAATGCTGAGGATCTGTATCAATATCTTAAGAAAATTATAATTGGTTTAGAAAATATAGGTTATAGAATTGTGGCAGTTGTCTCTGACAATAATTCAATAAATAAAAAAAGACATGTCATTATTTTGTATTCCTCCAAAAATTAGTGTATAAAAACCCTGCAGACTTATCTCGGCCACTATTTTTTGTTATTGACTCAGTGCACATCTTGAAGTGTGTCAGGAACAACTGGATAAATCAAAAAACTTCTGGGCAATGTTTATTTTATCCAAATTTTGAAAATTTTTCCAAGGTCGAAACAGCGGCATTTGCATGCATAAAAAGTCTCCATTCATTAGAGGCAGGCAGAATTGTAAAATATAGTTATGGTTTGACTCTGAAAGCTCTGTATCCAACCAATTTGGAAAGACAAAATGTCAAGCTAGCATTACAAATATTTGACAGTCGTCTTGCAGAGGCAATAATGGTTATTGGTAAAGAAAATAGTATTTTAAATTACGAAACAACAGCTGAATTTATTAAAATTATATCTACATGGTGGTCAATAGTCAATGTCAAAAGTATCTTTAAAGGACACCATAAGATGAATGAGTATCAAAAGCCGTTAACTGTGCAAAATGATGATGTTAGATATATTTATTTAAATAAGTTACTTGAGTGGTTAGATCAGTGGAAACTTTTAGGCTGTTCTAGTGGTGGACTAACTAAGGAAACACATTTTGCATTAACACATACTAGCTATTCGTTGCTCGAAATGGCAAGGTATTGCATTGAAGAGCTAAAATTTACTTACTTTTTACCAGGAAAAGTTCAGACAGATCTCCTAGAGAATAGATTCGGAAAATATAGACAGCTGGCTGGTTCACAACATAATATTTCTATAAGGCAAGTATATGAAACTGAAGCAAAATTAAGATTACAAAGTCTTCTGCCAACTGTTATTAAATCATCAAAGTATGGAGGAATTCCTATTTATCTAAATTGTAAAAACCTGTGTATTGAATCTCTGGAGCAAGAAAATATTGGATGCACTTTCTCAGGAAGAAAAACTATTACAAATGAAGATATACAAAATGTTCAAAATGACATACCAATTTTAATGTATATAGCTGGTTACTGTAGTTATAAAGTTGTGAAACTATTAAGCTGTGATATTTGTAAAGGCAATCTAACTATTGATAAAGAATTAATTGTAGAAAATGAAGGACAGTCTTGGATAAAAAGATTTGATAGAGGACTTCTATATCCTCATCCTGATGTACTAAATTCAGTAATATATAATTATGTTGTTATTCAAAAACTTGTATCTGAAGAATTTGAGAATGAATTTTTATTTTCTGCAAATCAGAGGGATATAGCATGTAACTTAACTCTAGACATACTGATAGAAAATGACATTTTTTTAAATCTAGATGATTGCCCTAAAGCTCATGAGTCACAGAAAGTGTTAAAGCAGATTCTTTGGTCATCAACGAACACATTTTTAAATAATTATTGCAAATTAAAAAAATGATACACTAAACCAGAAAAGCATTGCAAAAGAGCACAAATTAAAAACTTTAAAGCATAAATAAAAATATAATGGGTGTTTAGCAATTAAACATTTAAAAAATGTAGGTTTTAATTCAAATGATGCTGTATTTCATAGACTAGTAAGTTTAGTAACTTTAATGCATGTAACAAGACACAAAAAATTAATTGCAAAGCCTAGTGATGTTAGTTCAGATTTATTTCTGTTGAAAAAATATTTTCGCATCTAACAGTTACTGTTACACATTATTGTGAATTCCTTATTATTTTTTTTTCTATTCATGTATGCTGTCTGTTTAACCTTGAGATCACTTGAAAAGTAATAGTAACGAAAAATTCATTTCTATGCATCTATGTAAATAAGTGTCTGGGTTGTATTTTAAGTGGTCCTTATTATTAATGTGGATATCAAATTAGTGTTAACATATGGTAAGATTCTTTATCATTATAATTGACTTGAAATATTGAAAAATTCATTTCCTTGCCCTTAATTTGTTGTGTAAAAAAGTGTCTGCGTTATGTTTTTATGTGGCCACTACTTTTATCATTTGGGTATAATTTTGGTGTTAACATGATAAAATACTTTATCAAAGTAACAGTTATATGTTTCAAAATGCTTACAAAATGTTATGTATATAATAACTGCCACTGTTATACTGGTAATGGGTCATTATACTTTTGTTGATATGGACAGATATTGACTGTTTTACATTCAGATGACTTGAAATATTGAAGAAGGCATGTCCTTTTTTTAATTTCTCATCGCGTAAAAAAGTGTCTCGGTTTGTGTTTTAGTGCGGCCACTACTTTTATCATTTGGATATAAGTTTGGTGTTAACATATGGTAAAATGCTTTCTCCTGATAAAAGTGATATGTTTCAGCATGGGTACAAAATGATATGTATATAATAACTGCCACTGTTATACTGGTAATGGGTCATTATACTTTTGTTGATATGGACAGATACTGACTGTTTAACATTCAGATGACTTGAAATATTGAAGAAGGCATTTCCTTGCCTTTAAATTGTCATTGCGTAAAAAGGTGTCTCGGTTTGTGTTTTAGCGCAGCCACTACTTTTATCATTTGGGTATAAGTTTGGTGTTGACATATGGTAAAATGCTTTCTCCTGATAAAAGTGATGTTTCAGCATGCTTACCGAATGATATGTATATAATAACTGCCACTGTTATACTGGTAATGGGTCATTATAATTCTGTTGATATGAACATATACTGACTGTTTTATATTTAGATGACTTGAAATATTGAAGAAGGCATGTCCTTTTTTTAATTTGTCATCGCGTAAAAAAGTATCTCGGTTTGTGTTTTAGTGCGGCCACTACTTTTATCATTTGGGTATAAGTTTGGTGTTGACATATGGTAAAATGCTTTCTCCTGATAAAAGTGATGTTTCAGCATGCTTACCGAATGATATGGATATAATAACTGCCACTGTTATACTGGTAATGGGTCATTATAATTTTGTTGATATGAACATATACTGACTGTTTTATATTTAGATGACTTGAAATATTGAAGAAGGCATGTCCTTTTTACTTCCTTGTACGAAGTAAAAAGGAAGTATTGTAATCGCGAAAAGTTTCAGGCAGCATATTTCACCGAAAATATCCATTTTGACCGCTATCGAATGCAATTTAACGATGTTTTTGCACCATATATGTACGTAAGGACAGAATAAAATACTCTTTTCCTTCAAAAAAATTATAAAACTGCTTAAAGAAATTTAAACTAAAATTAATTCTGAAGAGAATTTTTCGTGGCTTCTGTACGAACGTATGTACGTACGTTCGTGCGTACGTACATATCTCACATAACTCAAAAACGAGTAGCCTCAGAACGTTGAAATTTTGTATATAGGACTCCTATAACATGTATATGTGCACCTCGTATTTTGGTTGCAATCGGCCACACCAAACGTATATAAATATATTTATATATATATCCACTCTATGACTTGAAATATTGAAGAAGGAATTTCCTTGCCTTTAATTTGTCATCGCATAAAAATGTGTGTGGGTTATGTTTTAAGTGGCCACTACTCTTATCATTTTGATATAATTTTTGTGTTAACATATGGTAAAATGTTTTATCGAGGTAACAGTTATGTTTCCAGCATGATTAGAAAATTGTATGTTTATAATAGCTGCTGCTATTATACTGGGAATGGGTCATTATAATTTTGTTCATATGGACATGCACTGACTGTTTTATATTCAGAGCACTTGAAAGATGATAATATTGAAAAATTCATTTTCGTGCTGTTGAGTGTTTGCTGCATAAAATGGTATCTGGGTTGTATTTAAATGGCTACCACTTAATGTTTAGTAAGTGGTTATCATTTGGTGTTAACATGCTGTAAAATGCTTTCTCATGATAAAAGTTGTGTTTCAGCATGCTTACAAGATGACAAGTTTATGGTAACTGCTGCTTTTATACTGAGAATGGGTCATTATAATTTATATTTTTTATATGGGCATGTACTGACTGTTTTACACTTAAAAATATTGAAAAATTCATTTCCTTGTCTTTAATTTGTTGTTCTGTAAAAAAGGGTCTATGTTGTATCTTTAAGTGGCCATTACTTATATCATTTGAGTATAATTTTCATGTTACCATATGATAAATTACTTTATCAAGATAACAGTTATGTGTTTCAGCATGGCGACAAAATAACAGGTTTGTAATAACTCCTACTATTATTCTGGGAATTGGCTGAATAAAGGGTGTCTCTGATTAGGAGCACTCATTTCACAAACCTGTGATTTTCATGTGCATTTTGAAATTACCGGTGTCCCATAATTAAGACTGGTGGCTTTCTGGACAAATCATTTTGATATATTCTTTGCTTAAATTAAACAAGCCTGATAGCGAGTAACTTAGAAGATCACGATTTTAGCTTGGAAAAATTACAACAAAATTGTGTTGCATGTAGTGACCAGATACTTTCAAATTGGATACTGGTGCATAGGTAAAACATTTTTATTATTTTCTATATTTGAAACATTAACTGATAATCACTTCCTTTACACAACATCAATAAATGTTTTTTCATATACTGACATCCATTTGCTGTTGAATGTATCTTTATATGCTTCATAAATAATAATAGCCATCGTATAAAATTTAATATCATTTGTGCACCTGGAGTGTTTTAAATGGTAATGGACGGTCTTCTCAAGTGTTTGCCCGATATTTATCCATATTATGGCAGTATCGTAATACATTTTGAAACTATTAATTGGCTGTTGTAAAAAGTTAATAACGGTGTTTGTAATTGCCAGACAAAATGGGTTGAAATTTAACGAATAGAAACTTGAACTTGCAGTATCAAAATTTAAATATTAAGGTCACATAGTCTCATCTTATTGTTTCTGATGAGACCCAATTAATATAGAAGCAGTTTTGAAATTTTCACACCTGTTAATAAATAAGAATTGATGAGATTTCTTAGTATGGCAATATGCTTAATGAGATTTCTGCTTCAATTTTTACAAGAAAGTTTGAATAATTTATTGATAAAAAGAGATCAGCTGGTTTTAACTTATTTGTATGTTATAACTTAGGTGTTGTGTTGTTATGCTGACTGCTTGCATAAAATTGTAAATAATTTTTTTTTTATTTTTCACTTGTGAATCTTTATTTTCAAGTTCAGCTATATAACGAACACAATACAGTTAAGTACATATACAACTAATATTATTGGTTCTACAGATTTAAGCAATAATTTTAAATTGCACATTGAATTATTTGCTAAGCAAACCTCTGATATACTAATTTATTTGAAACTTGCAAGACACATAGCATATTATAGACAAAATTTAGTGCATTTTTATACCATTTTCTTTTAAAGGCAAATTACTGATTGGAAGAAAAATGAAATGATAAGTAATAGTTTGTATGCAGATAATTTGGGTTTTTTTCATAAATATTAGAAAAATATAAAGCAATATTAAATTATGAGGGAAAAGTCAGAAATTCCTTTTTTGAGTTAGTATGGCTGATTTTTAACTTTTTAAATGCTGCTGTGAAACCTACAAGGAAGTATAATTCATTAAAGTCAAGAAATAAGAAACAAAAAATTCTTAAATTTATGTCAAATTTTATTGTGTTAAATTTTGAAGTAATTAAATTATTCATTATATATAATTGAATCTCTGAATAAAATCCCACCCAAGTATCTATATCAAATAGTGAAATCAACGTTAAGTACGGCACTAGCGCGCAGCCTGTTTTGTTTCGTTGCTCTCTCGGGGTTTCGACATAGACGACTACGCGTGACGTCACAATCCAGTGTCCCGGCTTCCTTCTATAAGGAGGTGTTGGTGAGGTCCGCACTAGCGGCGGCGAAAAAGGGGGGTGTCAAGTTCAGTGTCGTTATAAGATGTAGCCGCGGGTGGTAAGACCGCAGAGTCAGTTTTGCGTGAACGAGTCAATTAAGGTTGTGAATCTTATGTGGGGAGGATGTCACAAGGGTAGCGATGTTTATCTCTGGGACGCGGGGAGTGTCTGAGAGTGCTAATAAAGTCCGTTACAATTATGGGACTACAAACGCTGACTGTTTACGGATGTTAGCGGGTCTCACGTGACTGGTGGCAACAATACGTCACAAACTATTTTTCTGGGTTACTATAATTGGCTGTTTTCAACTTTATTATATGTAAATTTCGAGAAGTTTAGTTTATAGAAAATCCTTATACCATGATGTAAACAAACACCGATGGCAAAAATTTATTTGGTAACTACATCCATTACGTATTGATAAATGTTTCGACATGATTACATATAACTGCATTAGTAGCCAAATAAAACAAACTTAGATTACAAATGCGTTGTGTAATGGAGCATGTAACTAAAACTTCAGAATTGTAGAATCCGGAAGATTTTTTTTTTTTCCGAGTTAGAAGTATAACAAAATACGAGCAGTGTTATAATAAATTTTTAAATCTTCATATTCTTTAATATTACTGCTGTTTTTGATAACATGATCATAACATAACTGATAATTAATTATACTGCTGTTTTTGATAACATTAACAACTTTCGTTGGTGTTAAAATAAAATCTAGTAATTCTGCTGAATACTGCTTTTCATGAAAGCACGAGAATATTTTAATGGGATTATTAAAGTATCTGTAATAAAGGAAAAAAAAGTAGGTTAGGAATAAACAGTAAGTAAAAGGAAGATTACTAATAATATATATTAACTATTGTATATATGTGTAATTTTGTGAATTGTGAAATAATGATATTTGTTCATTTTATAATTTAATAAATAAAAATTGTGAAAAAATTATATTTGTTCATTTTATAATTTAATAAATATTATGAAAAAGCTACGTACTTTTTAAAAAATCATTTGCACTTGTTTTTCATTATTGCATTTAAGTTTTATTCATTGTTTGAATCAATATATATAAGAATATAAGGGAATCGTATACATTTTACAAGTAAAATATTATACGCAGTATGAATGGAGATATGTTACTGTAAGATCCTAAAGTCTGGTAAATCCTAGGTTTTACCAGTAAAACCTAGCTTTTACCAGTAAAACCTAGCTTTTACCAAAGTAGCTTGTTAAAAGCTCGAAGTATGCTTTAATATGATTCCACTTCAGCCTTTGAGGTAAAACCGAGGAGTTACCAATGCCTTCTGGTAAAATCCTGAAACGAGGGATTTAAATCAACCTTGAATAAGCCTCCGCACACAAATTCCGTCATGACACTTTTCTGTTCCTGCCTCTCCTTATTTGCACCATTCGCAGTCTAACTTGGACATAATTTAAACAAGTGTAAGCAGCTACGATCTAAACAAGAAGTTTGGCCGCAAGTGCAGAACCGCCCACTTATCGATGTGCACATGGGCAAAGACAAGGGAGTGCGTAGTGCCAAGTTTTTGTAATTCTCTGATGTTATTTTAAGCAAAAATAGGTCATTGTGTACATGGACACTGAGTTTGTGCAATTCTTAGACTTGTTATTTTCAAGTTGGCGATTTTGAGAAATGCGCTAAGCAGGGGTGATTCTGAACTTTCCCTGAAGTTTGTTTCCATTTTTACATACTTTGCTTTTTTTATTTTGCTGATGGGAAATGAGTTATGTTATGCGGAAAAAGATTATGACATTTTGTCTGAATTTGTAAAAAATAAGCCTGATAACTGCTTTTATTTAACAAGTGAGAAATGTGTTATGGAGAAACAAACAGTTCATTACAGAAGGTTGAAACACTGTCATATTCTAATTGGAGGAAAGGACAAACTTATAATATCACTATTTGCAGAAATCCTATATTATGTTACAACTGATGAAGTCTTCAACACAGCACTCATATTGCAATTGGCCATGGTGAAAGAACTTGCATGATTAAAGAACTGAATCGTAAGTACAAGAATGTAACAATAGAACCTATCTTCACATATTTAAGACTATGCGAACCCTGTCAGAAGAAACAAATACTGTCAAAGAGGGGATTGTAATTAAACCAGTTGGGCATAGTGAAATGAATTCTCGATGCCAAGTCAACCTAATAGATATGCAGTCCAATACTGATCATGATATAAAATTCATTTGAGTGCATCAAGATTATCTTACACAATTTGTCCTACTCCGAAGTTTACACAGTAAAAGAATTGTTGAAGTAGCATATCACTTTCTGGATATTTTCGTAGCTTTTGGAGCCCTGAACATTCTTCATTCTGATAATAGGAGGGAGTTTTGCAACCAAATCAAATCATAAACAGTTTATGTGAAATGTGGAGTGATATAAAAATAGCTCACTGAAAACCGATAAAAAACAAAGCATACCAGGAGGGATTCAAATGTTCATCTTAATGAAGCTATCCTGTGATGTCCTGCAAAGTTGTCCTATGAAGCTAGGACTTGCTAACTCAGTTTTCCACATAATTTGATTAGTAACATGACCACTGAACAGGATTTAGAAAAAAGTTATAAGTATGTATTACTAATGAATGTGTGGTTAACACAGAAAATGGGAAAACTAATCTCGAATCAACAGTTGATTTAGAATCTGTTAGTTTGGTACATTTATATTTACCGTATTGGCAACACGAAGTTCTCTCTTCGGAATCTGTCTGATATCTGAGACCCGACGAAGGAGGCTTACCCGGATATTTACCGGCCTCAGGGCAAATACTCTCGACACACGAGTGCTATTGACGAATGAAGGGTTATTGTAATTGGCTATTTATCGCCGTACTGGTTTTTTTTTTTTTTTTTTTTTTTTTTTTTTTTTTTTTTTTTTTTGTTTTTGTTATCATACTTTTACGTATGTTGTAATTGCTATATGAATGAGTCAAGGAGGTTAGAATAGAAGGAGGGAGGGTTCGCAGTTTCCTCCACTATCGTCGAATGAAACTCCACGAAACAAGCAGCGTCCATGTTTGTTACTTCAAAACATTGCAATACGGCAGTGAAACTTACGTGTTTCTAAGCTGTTCTATGCATGCATTTTCCAGTAAAAATATGTTAAATTTATAATGAAATGCTTCGCTATTGTTAGTTTTTTGTTTTAAAGATATAAAGATGATATCCGTAATTTACTAAGTACAGAAAATCATTAAGAAATATTTCGAAATCTAAATGCATGTGCATAACATTAAAGCCTTTAAAAATTATGATTCTGCATAATTTCAAGAATTTGCTTAGGTTTTATTAGCAACTTCTCGGGTATTATACTTTCCAATTGTTTCTTTAAGAAGTGATATTTCTGATTTATTCGCAATATTATTATAATTTATTAAAGAATCATTTTTACCTGAAATTAATAACAGATAATTATCTAAAAAAATGGTAACATGTTGCTTTTTTTTTAAAATGAAAGTTTTAAATCGATTCTTTTCACAACCAATAATCAACTTATATCAACAAGAAAATAAATATTAATAAAATAAAACAGATTTATGTGAATTCTATGATTTCAGTTTATGCGCGTTTCATATTTATGAATCTCAAAGAAATTACCTTGAATTAAGCTGAATTACAGAAATATACCTATATAAATTTTTGGATATATCTTTTCACATGTTCAATTGTGTAAATATTTTACTTACATTTATCGCTATACTGCCCAGAAATTTGTAAGCTTATGCAAAAACATTTTAACAACAGAACAGTTTATCTTGATCAAATGCACAAATTATATCCGTAACAGTTCACAAAACTTAAGAATGAATAGTAATTAATACATAAAGAAAAGCGTTGCTTTATTTAACACCTTCACAATTCATAAAAATGGTAACAATTGATTTCTTACTTTTCATGAAAATTATAAAACGAATTATCTAAACGTTCAAATTATACAGTTTAAATCCTAGCATATATCATTAAGGAACGAAGATACCAGCTGTAAGCAAAAACATTAAAATGTATTTAACATGTTTCGATTATTATTAAGTCATTTTTGTCACATCTGGAAAGAAAACAACATGACATTGTGATATTTTTTAACATACTTATAAAATTACATTAAAAAAAAGAAAATCAATACTTACGAATGAACAGTAATTCCAGGAATATTTTTCGAAAATCTATTTGTGCATCCATATGCAATATAAGCTGACAAGCTTCAAAAAGAAAAGGAAAAAAAAAAAAATGTTACAATTACAGACTTCCTTGCGCAAGTCACAACGATAACAGTAACATGGCCGTCAAGCTTCACCGTTTAAGTTGAACCTTCCCTCCTTGGAATGAGTTTGGGGAAGTTTTTACAAAATATTTACGACTCTTCTCTTTAGTGTTATAGTATAGTAGCAAGAACTTAAGATTATCATTATACATACGCGTGCATTAAAACTAATCAGTCTGCTCAAAAAATGCATTAGATATGTGATTTTACTCATGCATTATTTCTTCGTACATACACAAATAGAAATATATATTTCTGGCATATATGTATATAATATTTGGAGTGTGCAGCAGTTTTTAAAATGCATGAAATTTATGAAATCAGATTGAAATCTGTGTTTTATTTTATTATCTATTTAATGGAGAGATACTTATTACTTATTTATTACTGAATTAATGGAGAGATACGTTTTATTATATTACGGTTTTATTGTCAAGTGGAGTAATCTTTGAAATATTATAAAAACTGTATAATGGATTGTTTTGCTAAGCAAGTTTTTTCCGAACATTACGCTCTGTTAACTCTTTGTTGAATATGTCCACTGTATTATGAAAAGAAACCTGACATTGTATTAAAAACATATTTCCCTAAAAGATTTAAGGAAGGCAATTATTATTCATTTTCTCAAATATTTGTTTTTATATATTATGTAATGAATGTGGAATTTTTATGATAGCAACCTTTGAAATCAATCAAAAATAAATATTTAGGTCAAAAGAATTGTGTATGTAAAAAAACTTGTCCACATATATATTTTCATGTTAACAGAATTTGTTTTTATATATAATGAACAATTATGTCAGAGTTCATCAATGCAGAGATTCCGTGTTGATTTCTACAATATTTGTCCTTACAATCGTAAAACTGCATATTTGCAAAAAGTATAGATATATTTTCTTTGAAAATAAAAGTAAGACTGTTAAGTAGTGTCATAGATATCAGTTGTTTTATCTTTATTTACAAATTAGGGCGTAATCGGCAGATTACTGAGAAAATTTAGATGACTAAAAACTAAGGAATTTTGAATGTGAGAATGTTAGATAATTTTAGATGCAGATTTTATTGCTTATTACTATATTTAACTACACTTATTATTGCAGCTTATGTAAAATTTACTGTTTCTGTTTAAAAAGTTGTTCTTTTTTACATCTTTTCACTTTATGAAGAAAGTTGGAAAGCAGAATTATGGTGCAACATTTATTTCATATAATGCCTGCAGAAAAGTAGGACCAATTATGATGTAACAGGAAAAACAAGGAAACCAACAATTTTAAGGAAGTATCTGCAGATATCAATTTTAACAGCTAGGTACAATATTCTAAACATTAGTCAAATTGTAACAAATTTTTAACTTTTTGACTCATTTGGGCACCTAAATTATAGACATAGTGATCTTATAGATTCAAATAATTAGATATTAATAAGTGGTCTTCAACCTGTCTCCTATATCTTGCACAACCAGATATTTCACAACTCACTTTAAATTTTCACTGCCATCTCCTTTACAGTTTCCAATGGACTCATTCTTTTACACCGAATATACATGTACTTCTGTCTACATAATCTGTGTATTCATCATATGATTTTTTCTTTTATTTATGTTTTATTTCTTAAGAAATTGATATGATTTTAAAAAAGGACAACATTTATATTATAAGAAAATGATTTAATGAAGGTGACCCTTTTCTTTTTACAATGGAAACGAGGACAAAAAGCGAACAAAGCAGGACATTTGCGTCTTCACAAAACTTTTTTAAAGCAGTCACACGAACCGTAAAATGACTAAAATACAAATAAATTGTTGTTATTATTCATTCTACATCAATTGGCATGGCAGATGATGCCATGTTTATTGCATTTGACAAAATATGTGTATTACAACCTATGCCTAGTGTTTTCTTTTAGAGTAAATCTGGTAATTTTTCATAGACATTATTTACTCCTTTTGCATCTTTTCCCACCAAAATTTGTATTTGTATTATCTGCTGTTAGTGCAACAACTTTATATTTCAAATTGTTTTCATTTGTTACTCTGTATAGATGGTTCACCAAAATTTCTTCGCCCTCAATAGACTTTAAATTAAAAATTTTTATGTGAGTGCCCTTGTTAACATTATAATATCTTACTAGTATTGGATACAATTTTTTTTCATTATGATTCGATGCCTCAGATAAAACTGTTACAAATACTGCATTTTTCAAGTCTTCTGCAAGTATATTGACCCAATTATTATACTCAGAGTATAATAATTATACAGTGAAAGGAAATTTGTATTTGCATCAGATGTAAATGCGAACTATAATATTATAGACACATTAAAATAAACAAAGTAAAGTGCGCAAAAGTGTGAGGGTGCATGACAAGTGTGGCTGCGTGATGTTTTGATATGCCCAGAATGTGCCGTCTGTGCATTTTATAATCATGTTTTTTCGAACTGCGCTATCACATGACCATTGACGTGTAACATTTCGAAGCAGCATCTTTAACTAATACAGAGATAAACAGATTAGTTGTAAAATATTGAAAAGGAAGACAGTTGGGAGGGCACTTCTTGAAGAAGGAAGAGTCTACCCAAGGAGGACAATTGGTCTCCTTGCATGGTGGTTCGCATGTAACATTCTTTTCATTGTTACCTCCTGGGGCATAGCTAGAGGGGAGTGAGCGTGGACATATGTCCCTTGCCCCCCCAAGGGGAGCCAAACTGATGTTACTAAATTTTAAAATTAAATATTTTCCGTTCTTAGCAAACAAAAGAGGGTGCGAAAACTTCAGCTGGGCACTGAAAACCTTACCTATGACTTTGGTTACATTATCAGCTTTAAGATTTTCCCCAGGCAGATTATTATAATTCTCATACTGTCTTCGGACTAGTTGTAAGACATTTTAGCTCTGTGTATTCCTAAGCAGATTTCATTTGTGATAAAATTTTCGTAGTGAATCATTTCCATAAGTTTCTTCAGAGTATCAGGTATGAGTCAACATTTCAGACATTAGCATCTGAAACACAAGCACAGAAGCTAACCATACAGAAATAAATGCCAATGATGATTTAATAGCTGTCCTTTTTTTAAAAAAAAGGATTGTATATAATATCCTTTAATAAAGGTTAGTTTTTCTATATAAATTCACCTTAGCTGCTTCATTACTTTTTACAATTTTTTCTTATTAAAGATTTTACAGCAGTGCTGTCCTTTTCCAAAGTGGAGATCTGTATTAAATTTATATTTTTTTAGATATGTACTGTTAAATATAATTTAACAGAAATTCAATTATCCTTCATCCTCTCAACATCAGTTTTTTGTATTCACTTATATATTCTAATGGACAGAATGAAACCCCCAAAAGGCGAAAAATAAAAATAAGTAATAATAAAAAAAGGATTTAAAATAAACCATATTGTGATAAATATGATTATTTTGTCATTTTATTTATAATAAAGAAATAAAATACTGTTTTAAAAACAAAACAGACTATGGAATGAAATTACATAGAAAAAAATTTCCATAAAAAATGACAAATGGTCAAATCAATAGTCATGTTTTTCCTGAATATACAAACCTTCATATCCAGCATATAAAATTTTAATAGAAATGTCTATCCAGCAGTAAGAAATAGTATTGACCTAAAATAGCGAGGATGAGTCATGTTAATGATGTTTAATATTTATTGTATTTTGTGTAACGATTGTAAGTTATATATTTCTTAAATGCAACTTATATCATAAGAGCTTGCTTTTGTTTGCATAAAGGCACAAATCCACATACTATTGGACGTACATTCATTTTGATGTTTTCAATGAAAGCAAAAATACCAATCTGCAGTTTGAAAAATTAATCTGGCTATTTAATTATGATCTGTACATTACTTATAATAAGTATAACAAAAGTTAACATATAACACATATGAAATTTTATTATTGTACAAAATCTTTGGTAAAACAATTTTGGAAACTTCTGAAAGTTAACAGTAATTCTGAGAACATTAAAAAAGCTTTATTATTGAGCATTAATAATATGTAGTTATTTTCTTGTTTGAGCAATCTAAAAGCTATTAAAAGAAACAGAAATTGTAAAATCATCAGGAATCATTATATGGTCATCTTAGGGAGATTTCATTACATTTAATATAACTTATGTAATAGTTTACTATTTATATATGTATATGTGCTATTTCATCACTGTGTGCTAACATAAGTTGTCAATAACAATTATTAAATGCAGTGGTTTGTGAAATGGGCAGAAGTTTTGATTTTACTGCTTACTTATTTATAATTATTGATCATTTTTAACAGTTATAGTGAAATCATTGGGGCAACCACTTCCTGAAAATGAGTAATGTTTCTAATATCATAAATCAAACTTCACAGAATTCATTTTTAAATATTAAACTTTTAATATCTCTATAAGATGATGGATTCCATGAAAGATAAGAGCCATGGATGCCCTTCTTGCAGAGATTTCACTGTGTAGATATTTAGTTATTGCTATTTCATTACTCATTATTTGCTTCTGCTCTCTCACATAAACTATATGCATGATGCTTAAAAGATTTTCAGAAATATGTTTAATAAAAATTTATAATTTTAATCCAATAGTATATATTATTAAATTTTTTCACATTTCAGAAATGTTTAATATGGAATTTTTATTTACTTTCTCAAGGGGGGGGAAACTTAGCATCATGATGTGTTAATGAAATAAACATCCTGAATTTTTTATTCATACATAATTTGTCAATGCATGATCTCAATGCAAGTTCTCAGATTTAATATTTAAAAATTATGGAAATTTTTAACTTTTTTTAAAATAAAAATTCTTGTTTTTAATGTAATGAATCTCATTGCTAATGTTGGAAATAAAGATAAAATTGTACCTAACAGATGGGAGATTTCACTGATATGAAGTTATGGCATTAAAAAATTATTCCTGTTAGCATAGAGCTTCTGATAATAGTATTCAGACTTACTAATACTATTTCTAATATCTAATAGTTTGAAAAAACAATAGAACTTTGTTAATTCAAAATTTGTGATAATTTAAATTTAGATATCTCTTTCCCTGATGAGTTTTTTTAAAAATGGATACTAACTTTTCTTCATAAATCAAACATAACTTTGATAATTCAAAATTTGTGATAATTTAAATTCCTCTTTCCCTGATGAGTTTGTAGAGGCATTAAGTTATTTTAAAACAGGAGACATGAAAAATGAGCAATGCCCTCGCCGGGAATCGAACCACGGACCTCTCGAATACCCGCCAAGCATGCAGACCACTACACTACGAAGGCACACTAAGAAGCTGGGAGAAATACGTTGTATACTCCACCTTTTAAAGGGCACTGATGATTAAGTGATCCAGTCGCTAAATTCTGATGGTGGAGAATCGTCATCAACCATCATTTTTAGTTCAGGCGGCACTGTAGAGATATTTTTTTTTTTTATATATATATGCAGGAGAAGTAAAAAATTAGTGACGCCTTCACAGGGACCTCTGGAATACGTGCCCAGCGTGCTGACCACTACACTACGAAAGCATGCTAGGAAGCTGGGAGAATAACCTTATACACTTCCCCTTTTAAAAGATGACTGAGGTTTTATGGGACCCACTCGCCAAATCCTGGGTGTGGAGAATCATCATCCACCACTCTTTTAGTTTGAGCGCCACTTTAGAGACATTATGTATTTTTTTGGAAGCAGAAAAGATGAAAAATGAGCAATGCTCTCGCCGGGAATCCAACCACGGACGTCTGGAATACGCGCCCAGTGTGTAGACCATTACATCATGAAGGCATGCCAAGAAAGTCGGAGAAATACCTTAAAAGTTTTATCAAAAATGGATACTAACTTTTCTTAATAAGTCAAATTTCCTTGGGTGCTGTAATGAAAATTTCAATCAAATTTTCAATTTACTCAAAATTCAGAATTTTGAGTAAGTTTATTTTTCCCCCTACTTTTTCCTATTTATCCTAAATTCATAGAAGTTGTTCTAACTTCTCAGGAGATTCTAATCGATTGAAACCTGGAATGTTAACAAATATGTAGAAGTCTTCGGTAAAAAGTGAACTTCCCCTTTTCGTCCTGACAACCAACTAAAATATTGTAACATGAATACAAGCCAGTATCTCAAAACTCCTCCACAAAAGCATCCCTTCCATTGTCCCTTACACACTTTAAGTTAAATGAAACACTTCGAAAAACTTAAATTACCTTGTTATGTAATTTAAGTTTTTCGAAGGCAGTGTTTCGTAAATATTCAAATTTTTTACACATAACAGTAATATTTGTAATAAATATTTAGAGATATCATGTATCATACAGCATTATTTATTAGGAAAGAACACAATTCTTGGTGTAAGGATGCTAGCATATGAGAACACTGCAGCTTGGTTTCTTGATCAATGCTATATCTTTTGGTACCTCTAAATTTTAATAGTAAATTATTAGTGCTATGTAACTCTTGATCACCTTGGCATTAATTAAATCACACTGTTTCCTTTGCTTGGTCCTAATACTTATATAATGTGCCGTATATGATTTCAGAAAAAAATCCAAGCTGTTGTCAAACTGAAATGAGAAGCAATGATATAAGAAGCATGATTGCCAGTGCCCGACTTAGCCTAAATGGGGACTTTACCAAAAACTTTTTTGGGACCCTCCTATGCTTTACTGCTTCAGTAATAGACACGCGAACTTTTTAGATATATTTAAATTTTTATAGTAATAAACTTTCTAGTCGATTAAGAGCCCTTCTGTGCTGTGGGGGCCTGGGGCAACTGCCCCGTATGCCCTTGCCTTAGTCAGGATCTGATGATTACATAACCTACAAAGTACATTTTTGAGGACAATATTTCCCACCTATTTGAGTCCCTACTGTCATACTTTGCTTTCTTCCTTGAAATTGGTATTACACTGCTAGCTGCTAAACTTACTATATCATGACTGTGGCATGCAACAAATGTCAAATTTGCCTAAAGTACTGTGCAAATAGTTAATGATCAGCATTCTAGCGCATGCACACAAAGCAGGTATGAATAACATCTGCATTGTGTATAATTGTAAAGTCACACCGCGATTTTCATTTAGAAATCGCAACTGAACATCGGTCGTTTGAGTATTACGCCTACATATTATAAACGAAAAACTCCTACCAGCACCTGTCAGAAATCGACTGGTCCAGGATTGGAGGGTTTATCGGTTCACTAGCGCCTAGAGGACAGCCATATCTTTTCGTCTCGGCTTTTGCGGGATTGTACAATCACTTCACGTGCCCTGAGTCAGGAATTTGGCTCCTCATGTTCAGGACTACAAGTGTCTGCACAGACCGCGCTATGACGTCTGCAGAACCACGAACTGTTAGGACTGCGACCGTTATTGCGGTTTTCAATTGGTGACGCAGCAGAGACAGGCGTACATACCAGTAGATTGACGAACGACGATATTGGACACAAGAGTACCACCGCATCCTCTTTGTAGAGGTTCTGCGTCAGCCATCATGATGGACGTATCCATATGTGGAAGTGTAGCAATTTTAACGCTCAAAAGCAGAGTACTTTAACCATCAGCTGTGTGCATTTAGAAAAATTATATGATCATCATGAAACATGCAAGAGGAATGAGAATACAGAAATGAAAATACGATGGAAGCCTATGAGTCTACTCTTAGTCACCATGCATGATTGGTTTCAAATTGATTGAAGAGCATACTTCGGAACACAAACTACACTCTTTTGCAAAAAATCCAAGCACCATGAAGGAAGTGGTTGTTTTGATGAAATTGAATATATGTATAACTCATACACAGGTAATAAACTGATTAAAAGGTCAAGGTTATAGTACCTGTTCATGGCTCACAATCACCCATTGAGTGTTCAAGTTAGTAGTTGGTCGAACCTCCTCTGGCGGCAATGCATGTTTGAATTCGTCGAGGCAAGGAATGGTAGAGGTTCTTAATGTCATCCTGCGACACATTCTGCCAAGCATTCATCAGTTGTCGCTCCAGATCTGCGATATTGTGCTCTGCCCGAATCTGGCGGCCTACCATGCCATAAAGATTAAAATAGTTCCGACCCAGCAATAAGCCATAGAGTATTGAATGCTGTGACACCAAAGGGTGTCTAAAAACTATTTAGCGATCACTGAGCCCGAGTCAGACCTTGGTAGTATCATTACGAATCCCTACCGCGTCTGAGCGCGCACTGAACAGAACGGTGCTTCTAGTCCTGTGAAGGCCGCTAATTTTACTCCATATTCCACTCCCAACGTATGCGCAGAATAAGTGAGCAGCGTGGGGGAGGTCAGGTCCGATTAACCCACATAAGTAGAGCAGCCAACTCATGCATTGCCGCCTCTTCCCTACGTCGACGAAGGACCCACGGAGAGGGACTGATAAACATGGCCCAAGAGCCCTAAAAGTGAACTCCTGACGATTGAAAAAAAGACAACTGTAAAAGAGACAACCATTCACTGACGGCAATGAAATTATGCTCTCGGAAATATCTCTCTGCAGTACAGTGTTTTCATTTATAAGTCTGAAAACAGCTATTAGCACTACAGCTTACCACAATATCGCTGCCGATCACATTCACTCAGGACCAGGATCGGAGCCTGTGCAGCCGTACCGGGCGGTAGCACTTAGGGAAGACAAATTTTTTAGAATTTAGGGCGGCACTGGGTGGCAGAAGTTAAGACAGTAAAGACTGCACCGTGCGGCAAAGAACCTACCATTGGCCCTGCGTACACTCCTTCATTGATGCTATTCCACCAGATGCTAATGTTAACTTTCAAGAGAACGATAGTCACCGTGCATAATTGATCTCATATTGGCTGAAGAGCATATTTCGGAACATAAATAGTTTCCGTGCCAACTCAATTCTTTGGTTTTAATCCCATAAGCACTTTCAGAAACAAAATTGAAACATAATTTCGAAACTTGCTGACAAGAGTTTTTAATTGTTGATCAGGTTTATGCGCGTTGTCAAATGGTTGTAACTGTCGTCCTAACACGCCTCATGCATACATATCACTTTTGGGAAAAAAACTGAAGATCTGGCAAGCAAAAGGGAGGTTGTAATATTAAACAGACATTCCTTGGAGGCGTTGGCCGCATGCAGCTGGCTATTATCTTGCTCAAGGATGATCGCTGACGAATGTCATAGTTTTGGCAATACAGAAGTTGGCAGGATCTTGTCCATAAATCATTGGGCTGCGAAAGTGCTGCGAAAGATCAGTAAAAATTTGGTTATTATAGAATTTGGCTGCCTAGATAATAATGCCAGTATATACAGAGCTATGGTTGTTTTACGTTGACAAAGGGTACACAGCTCACTCGGACTTCTATGCTGAATTAAGGTAAGCCAATCTTCTTTCACGTATGAATCCCAAGTTAACGAAAATCATAATTCATCGCAGAACATGATCCAGTTCTAACCCGATACATTCGAAAATTATCAGCCGCAACACCAGAATAAACGTTGCTCTCAATGCCCCCTCTCCGGGGATCTACGTCGGAAAATCGGGAAGCTACTGTCTAAGATCTATACATAGGCAGTTTCGGCCACGTATAATCAGTCTTTACAGGACTAGAACATACGTTCATTCAGAGGATGGTTCAGGACCATATGGCTCCATTCAGGACCTGCAGGGACCATATGGCAGTGTCTTGTCTGCCTATTGACTGTAGGTCGCAACATGGTTAGATATGAGGCGTTTTCATTGGCTCTTCGGTCCTCTGGTGCACTCAGTAGATGGAACAACACATTAAATATAATCATTGCAACCGGACTGGTACCCAGTTGGAACTTTTATTGACTGAGCGTTATCGTTCGTACAATGTTATATATATAAAGCCCGTAGGAGCCCGCGGGAGTTACGTCAGCCTGAATGGTCTCCTGCAGATCTGAGGATTTTTTCTGAAAGTTAATCCAGGGCAGGAGTTCGTCTCCAGTGTTCTATTCTGCTCTCCATGCCTAGGAGTTATGGATATTGCAACAGACGCCGAAAATTCAAACCACCTCTCCTTACAACACTGTTTTTTAAAACTACACGTCTAGAGTATGTAGGTAAGTGATGCTGAATGGTAGAAGCTTTCAACTAATTTGCAGTAACTCTTGCTATCCCACAATCCTTCCCAGAAACTTCCATTCTAGCTCTGCGTCTGTCCTTTTGGTGATTCTGAATGCCTTATTGTAATACTTAGTAATAATATAGTTCTAACTGTATTACACTCTTGTCAGAATCCTGGTTCTCAGGTCAGACGATGCATCAGTAAGATCAGTCCGTTCCCATGAAAGTGGTAATGCAGTCACTGTCGAATTTATTCATTTGAATTATATTGAGTATTCGGATACATTCTCATTAGCTAATGCAAACAAAACTGCGAAATAAGTAGTCAAAGTTATAGAACGTTGACACGTTAGTCGATATGCTTAACTGAATAAACCTTGCTCAGGCAGTTTTAAGTAAGACAAGAGAAGGCTTATATAAGCACACTGCTTTTTTCGGGAAATGAGCTTGTCTTCACCTACACTGCTGGCCATTAAAATTGCAACACCAGGAAGGAATGATGTGACGAACAGTAAAAGCACGTGAAAGGAAGAAGAGATTTGGTATGCAAATGGATTAGAATTTAAGCGCATGCAGGAGGGAGAAAAGACATCTGACGTATTGCATAAAAAATGTTGTATAGTGGATTTCTCATTCGAAACGCGCTTTGTACGGCCAGAGGTTTCTCAGAATATAGTGTTATGCCTCAAATATTAAGACGAAATTCTTACCAGCAAGAGTCGGAATTCGGTAGAGGCAGGATTGTTTCCCATAGAGAGTGTGGATTATCGTTCCGCGATATCGCCCGTCGCACTGGTCGACATCCAATCACTGTCATGCGAATATATAATCAATGGGTTGCTGAGGGTCATACTGAACGGCATGCAGGATCTCAACGCCGTCTCCTGACTAGCGCTAGAGAGGACAGACATATTGTGAGGTTAGCCTTGAAAAAAACCGCATCCCCTTTTTTGCCAGAAACAATGAACTGTTTGTGTTTTCTGAAATACAAATCCTAGATAATTCATTGCTATGCAGCAACTTGATCAATATGGTTCAGAAGAACCGACTCACTTGTGCCAAGATTCGAATTTCAAGTAAGCTATTTTTTACTGTTATGCTTAAGCACATTAAGGACACTTGAAATCTGTCAGTCCAAAAGTGCTCTGATGTGGATGATAGAAAGGAAACAAAAGGTGTAAGCCACAGGAATCTGTCTTTTCGGGTTTTATGTATCGAATCTAAGAAATAATTACCTATACTGCTGCAACATAAACACCACAAGTAACAGGTATAAAGTTGCACTATTATGATTATTCAAGATCTTTCCGCATGTAAAGACTCAGAATAAGTTAACACCACACTTATTGATATGTATAATATAAGCAAATGATAATCTCCTTTTCATCGAGTTAGAATGTCATACAATAAACAGTCCATGTTTAAAAGCATCTAGCTAATTTCCTGTCTTAATCCCATATCAAGTAGAGTTAAACCTGACTTATGCAACTTGAAGTTACATGTTTTTTTAATTCATTTTTTAAACTCCAATATATGCATACAACCAATGATTGCATAAGAACTCTGATGGACAAGTGGTATAAGCAATGTACTAACTTACATTTCACAAAAATTTAGACCAGATTTTTATGACAGCAATATAACTAAGAATGCTTTAGATGTATGGAAAAAATTTAATGTTGTAAAGGGCAAAATTATTTTGTTTCCCAGTTGCTTAATGATTTCACTCCTATAGATACATATTCCAGTATTGGGCTCAAACACTACTCCTGCATATACATGCAGGAGTAATGTCTACATGAGAGTGGAGTAGGTCAAACACTACTCCTGCATGTATATTTAGTTTATTAAATGAAAACTTTAGTTATCTTCCCTTTTTTAAGTGTATTATGTAAATATAAATAAATATATATATATTCAGAAACAGGTTTGAAACATATTCACATAGATATTAGATTTTTTTATATGTACATATACAGTATTCTTTATTAGTTCAAAACTGAACTTCACAATATCATCTTCTAAGACACAGGTTCCCAAACTTTTCCATGTCTAGCAGTTCTAAAAAATTATATTCTTGCAGCCCCTAACAAAGTTTCTAGGGAGGGTGAGGAAAAAGAAAACAGTTATGTAATCAAATTTTAATAATAAACAAACAAAAAAAAACATGGAACTAAAAAATATTACAAAATTTAATATTTGCATAAATTTTTCAAAACAATAATTAATAACTATTTCTGTTCCTCTGTATTGATATTTTTTTCCAAATTGTGGCACTTTATTGTTAATAGCAATTCGCATATCTGCTTGTGCATCCAAGTGATTTCTGAATTTTGTTTCGATTGACAAAAGAGCATACTTCACAAAGAATTCCTTCACATGCAGAAAGGCATCTTTTTCTTTTGTGATTGTTTTCATGTCTTCGCAGAACAAGACATCTTCCATTATAGCAACACTATGCTGTAGCACCCAGACAGGATAGTAGTTAATGACGCTGCCTATCATACCAAAAGGTTGGAGTTCAAATCCCAAAGAAGGCATAGATGTTGTAATGTAAGTGTGTAATGGTTGTTTAGCAAGGAGCACTAAAAGCAGAAGGTGAGGCGAAATCCTTGAGAGGTTGGTGGTAGGAGACGTTCTGACCACATTCAGAGCATTCTTCTTCAAAATTCCATTTTGGTGGAAGCTTAGTACTTAGGAAGGCCCAGCAATACCTAAAGTACCCACTTAGGTATACAGGTGCTGGTTTTCCTTCAATCTGTCAGGTACTAAAACAAGCTTATTTTTGTTGCCCATCAGTTATTATGAAGGGACAAACAAACATAAGCTTGATTTAGGTAATTCTGATTATAGATGCTAAAATATACATTATGAACATAAACTCTTTAGAACAAAATAATTTCAATAAATATCTATTTGATTTGAATACATTCAAACATCATATATACTAATATTTTCAGATTTTTTACCATACAATGTTTACAAGAGAAGGATTTGGGAGACAATTACAAATTATTATTATTTTACAAATCTCTGAAAGCTTTTTATCAGTTTCAAAATTATTTGAATGAAACAATTTTGAATTTACTTAAAACGTCATATTTTCATCCTTTAACTGAGATGCTCGCATGTATGTATTCTGACTCAACACAAATTCAAATGTTAAAATAAAAATAACATCAGAAACATATATTATACAATTTAATTCAATCTAATACATTATTACTAGATGTAAATTAAAGAGTACAAAATTTTAAAATACATATGCAAAATCTGATGTGCACATCACATTACTTATTAAATTATACAAAAACTGCAGATTTTGAAATTTAAAACACTGCTCAGTCTTTGTCACATGGGAGTCAAACTTCTCATAATTTCATTTTTTATAATGAGTATAAAAATGTCCCAGATATTTTTGCAGACATAAGGAAGCTGGAGATCGCATTAAAATAGATTTCGTTATTTGTCAAAAATAATTTTTTAAAAAAAGTTTTACATCGCCAAAACACAACTATTTTCATCATTTAAAGCATTTCAATGATAATTGGGAGTATAGACTAGGGCCAATGATTGTGAAAATTAAGGCTAGGTAAAGGTGTGTGTGTGTATATATACACATTTGGTTCTGGCAATTACAATAAAATGAGAGATGCACAACTATAGCAGTCCCATATACAACAAACATTCTACGGCTAATCTTTTTTAGTTATGTGAGATAAATACATATGTATGTACAGACATCATTGAAAAAATTCCTTTTGGAAAAGAAGTCGTTTATTCTGTGCGTATATACAGATGTTATGCAAAATTATGCATGACTGTTTGCCAGGAAATGCTCCAACGGTTGAACGTTGATCTGAACCTTCTGGAGAAAAAGGTGATTGGTGATGAGACCTGGGTCTACGAGTACGATCCTGAGTCGAAGTGTCAAAGCTCAAAATAACACACTGCTTCCTCTCCGAAGCCCAAGAAAGCTCGCATGAGCAAGTCGCGTGTGAAGTGCATGCTGATTGTTTTTTTAATCGTGAAGGAGTGATTCACAAGGGTTTGTTGCTCGTGGACAGACTGTCACAGGTGACTTTTACGTTGGAGTGCTCCGCCGCTTGAGGGATCGAGTCCGCCCGGCGTCTGGATTCTGCACCACGACAATGCACCCGCCGACGTTTGGGTCAAGTTCTTTTTTAGAGAGTTGAAAGCATTTACGTAAACATTTATTTAAAAAATTTCGGAGCTATGTTTAGACACTGCC
Source organism: Stegodyphus dumicola (assembly GCF_044657685.1). Lineage (NCBI taxonomy): Eukaryota > Metazoa > Arthropoda > Arachnida > Araneae > Eresidae > Stegodyphus > Stegodyphus dumicola. The sequence goes on from NC_140780.1 coordinate 116,469,897, forward strand.
TCCAGCTTTCGTGATCGCAGCGCCAGTCGAAGCTCTATTTTACTGGTATTTTTGGAACTCTCAGTTAAAAGTTGCGTCAAAACTTGAACAAATAGTGTAGCTAACTGCCGTGGTCCTGCTGCATTCAAACGCAGCCCATCCAGAGCCATGCATCCACTCCAGTCACGAGATGACATGCAGAAGGTTACATTATCCAGCTCTTCACAGAGATCAATCAATATTCATTAAACTGAGAACTCTTGTTGTTGACAGAGCGCAGTCGAGGTCGCAATTCGTCTCTCTCATTATAAGTTAAATACTTCGAATCCACTCTGGGCAAAAATCCTGATATGACTACCCGCGCATACAGATTCACTCTACTCACTTTCCGAATTAAACTTTTATATTTTAAGACACTGTCATCCACAGTAGAATCCATATTATTGGTCCCTACATGAAAAAGGATACAATCGTATTCATTAAAGGATGAAATTTTTTTGGTCAATCTTTCTATTGTTATGCCCGGAAACGCGAGAGCATGCAGTTTATTATCATACAGCTGGTACATATACTAATATACATAAATATTGGTACATATATTTGGTACATATGCATAAATATTGGTACATATATTTAATCATGGAATCACCGGTTATCAGAACCTTCATACTCGATTACAAGTTATAAAAACTTCAAAATTACAAGCCCGTCACAACACGCCGAACGACCTAATATTAATAATACTACTACGAACAGCGACAGATTGAACAAAAGCTTGGCTACTTTTGAACAATGCACTTGGCTCTAAAATTTATTCTGGTAACCTTACATTGCACCAGCGACTTCGAAAGGCATCATGGGAAAAACTACACATTTTTCGGTAAACTTCCGGTATCAGGGACTCAGTTATCTGTAAAATCCCCATTGAATTTGTTTGCTCAATTGTTTGTTATTGAAGTACAAGTTAGTGTTGTAAGTAAATGTTTAATTGTTTTAATTTTTTACTTAAATAATAAGTAATTATCTATTAATGCCATATATATATTATCTAACTTGTTGTGAAAAATACTATTTATATATGAATAAATAGATATTTTTTCTTATGAATAAATAGATACTTTTTCTTATGAATAGATTAATTTTTTTAATCAAAAAACTTTATTTATGCTAGTACTATTTATTGTTGGCAAGAGAAAATTTTGTAGCTCTTTAAAAACTTTGAAATTTTGCAAATTGTAATTTTTGACTCTTCCGACTCAAAAGGTTGCCGACCCCTGGCACAGGTCATTAAGTGATGCTGGAGTACAAACAATCTTATCGTAGCTGAGAGAAAGATTTTAGATACCTCATGAATGGAGGGTTGCTTGTAGGGTTATATCTGTTTGCATTCTATGTGAAAGACATTCATCTTAAGCCACAGTTACACAAACAGCTCCACTTCCATGAGAGATTGCACAGAATGGCCCCTTTTCAAGTAGCAGGCAAGGATTTAGCCAGTTCTATTTTCTTTCAGGAAGGGGTTAAGGCCTGGATTGTCCTATTCACCTGCACTGCATATCATGAAGTACATTTAGTTAATAAATGCATTGACCACTTCTTTTATTGCTATTTATTATTTTTTCCCTTCAAGCTTTTATTCTGTCATTGTGAAGATTCATGGCTAGAATAGGCAGAGTTTTGGTCATCTACACTAATAACAGAACAAATTTCATGTGCACATCAAAGGCTCTTCAAAGAAGGAATGTCATTCAAGAACATAAAATGGAATTTTAACCCACCAAGTGCACCTTGATACAGTGGATGATGGAAGCACATAATACACAGTATAAAAGATCTACTGAAAAGAATTCTTGGCAAAGCTAGTCTAAATTACAAGGAAATGTCAACGGTTTTATGTGATTGCAAGAATACAATCAATCAGACCGTTAACCTATTTGCCAAAGAATCCAGAAGACAGTACCGTTAACAATGGCCCATTTCCTACATGAAATTCCAAATTCTACTGATTGTGATAATCTTGATTTTGACACAATCAATGGAAGTCATTTGAAGATAAGGATACAATACTTTACCATTCTTGCAAAGAGTTAGAGCCTGTTTTTGAAAGAGATTCCAAAACGAATATCTGTCTGAGCTTTAAGGAATCTGACCATAAAGGCAAAAGGTAATATTCAAGTAGGAGACTTTCTTGTGGGATCTGATAGCTCCAAAAGAATTAACTGGCCTTTGGCTAAAAGGATGGAACTATTAACAGGATGAGATGGGAAACAGTAAGTAGCTCGATTGAAATTAGTAAATACAGAAATTAAGCATCCTCTTCAGCAGTTATATCCCTTAGACATTGCACTGTCAGATTTAACCCTTCATGACAAAGTTAGTTCTTTCATTAAAAGGGCCAAATTACGCCCTCAAAGGAAAGGTGGAGATTTGTTACCCAGTCATGATGCTTCAAAACTGCATCTTTCAGGCTCGACATTATGCAGTAATAGAATTACTCTAAGTTCCGAAACAATATGCATTTGAAGAGGATGACAGAGCAGGAAAAAAGAAAAAAAAAAAAAAAAAAAAAAAAAACAGAATTTAAAACTACTTTACAAACATTGACTAAAATGTCCATGTCAGATTGCAATTTTTAAAGAATAGTTCACTTTTGTCTTGTAATATTTAGATGTACAAAACAAACAAGGGGAGGACACTGCATATTCATATTCGTTGTAATCGGCTTTAGAATTGAGTTTTACTTTGTAGATATTCATAAGAATGAGACGTGTTTTAATATAGAGAAAATGTTTTATGAGTAACTTGTGAAAATGTCTAAATCTTTTAAGTTAGTAAAGGTCTCTTAGTACAAAATATTTAGTTCACGACAGTAAGGATCATCTGTATTACTTCTCTTGAGGAATTGCAATAATATGTCCTTTCTTTCAATTAAGATAGTGGGATAATTACCAACTAATACTTCTAGAACATAACTAAAAATTTTGCATAAATGATGTATAATACTTGATATCTCAGGTATCAAATTGCATATGGGCTGAAAACACAACCTAAAAGAAGCTGGCAAACCAGATTTTTTTTTTAAGTGAAAAATTACACATTTTTTAAATCAAAATAAAAAAAAAGTTTGTAACTAAATTTTAAATTTCATTTACTAAAGATTTAACAAAACATAACATGAATGGTAATAATAATACAAATGAAAAATTAAATTATTCTGAATTTTTTCTTCTTTCACTATATTTCTTAATTTCACCATAATATTTTTTTTCCAAATACAGCAGCTGCACCAGCACTTGCAAGTCTAACATTTTACATCAAATTAATTTCCTTTTACCTATTAGTACTTTTAATTCAGAAAAAATATCTTGTACACAAGTTTTCTTTCATAAGAATTATTTTCAATTCCTGCTCAATTACTTTAAATTCATCATTAACATCTCGTATGAAGATAAGAAATTGTGCTATACTTTTTATGTGAATTCTCTCATCAATTACTATTGAGAATGTTACAAAATCTATGCTTTTTTTCTAGCTGGCATCTTATATCACTGGAAATTTCATTATTACATTCTGCTACCATGTTGGCAGACAAACTAATATTTTCAATTGTTATTTGTAAGAAGAAAAAGAAGTTCGACAAATTTAATCAAATGATCTTTAAAGAACTCACTATGGTAAGTGCAACTAATCTTTTTGCAAAGATGTGTGCAAGAGTAAAACTTGCATAAACTGTTGCTTCAGCCTAAAAAAAAAATTGTTACTGTAAGCTAGATTTCAGACATTTTAATGTTTCTTAATTTACCTCCCAACATTTTAAATTTTCCTTTGTGATTTGTTTCTTAATGGCAACATCAACTGTATTCTTTTGTAATTGATATTCGCATATTACAAATAAAATATAAAATTATACTGCACTCACCACAAAAGCACTCGAAAAACATGTATAATTTTGTCCATGTTCGTTTAACCATTTGTTAAAGACATGGCTTGCAGTTTAGTCATTTAATTAAAATTATTATTATAATTTTATTTAGATCTGTAATTTGATAAGATGAATTTTGGTATGAAACATTATTTAAATGTCATATACAGTTCTAAACAATATGTATCGATACAATAAAGATTTAACAACAAGCATAAATTAACAGGTTTTGGTTGGCTGGTTGTCAGTTTCGTAGGACATAACCTTAAAAGTTATAATGCACCAGGTGAATGGTGAGTATTTTCAATTTAGAATGCATACAGATATAAGAGATAAAACCAGTTTTAAAATATGCTCATGTCAATGACACGGTGGACTAATAAACAAAATGATGGGAACATGAATATCAAATAAAATCAAAGTACATTAAAAAAATTTTAATATTTTGTGTATCTTCCAAGCAACTGTAAAACAAATGAAATTAAATGACAATATTCAGTTTCTCTTAAATATGAAAACAAATTAACATTCACTCTTTTTCGATCAAGTGATGACGAGGTATGTCACAGGTATTAAAATATTTCAAACAAACTTTTTTTAAATACACATAGTTTATCAAGATATGACAGGCTCTTAAAATAGAATTACACTCTGAACAAGTACATTCACTCTCAGCTTTCAGAAGGTAACTGTGTAGCCTGACAGTGTGATTCATTCTAAGATCAGTTATACAGACCTCCTCTTGCCGGTATTCCACTACCAATTTTACATATTTAAGTTTGTTTCTGACCTAACATTCCATAGCAGCTGCCACTTATTTAGGCCTTTCCAATTGATGACCCTGCAGATTCCTCTAAATGGAACAAACTAGCTGCAACTTGCCCATATTAACAATCAATAGAAGACTTAGCAGTGATGTTTGCCAGATTGTTTCCATTTATCCCACATGTCCAGATACCCAGCAGTATAGAATCTGATATCCATGCCTCCTTAGGTTTAAATTTAGCTTCCACAACTACAGGGTTGTGAGTGTTGAAGAATGTTTCTAAAGCTTTCAGTGCACTATATGAGTCAGTATAAATTATGAACTTTTTCTGGCATAGGCTAGTTATGTGTAAAGGGCACAATATAAAGCAGTAATTCAAAAATCAGTATTCAGAATCCCTTATACAAACATCTACAATCCATACGATTTCCAAGCATAAAGGAAGTTCCGATAAGTGGCTACTTTTGAACCATATGTATATATAGGAATACAACTGCTATATTTATGACTGTGCTCAAGAAAAGCTGGTTATAGATGATCTCATTTGCATTTCTTTCATCAAATTGGTGGAAAACATAAAAAATCTATATCTATGTAGTCTTCCAGGCAGGATTTCAAAGTGCTTTAGAGTATGGGCATTTACATCACATTAGCCATACTCATCAATCAGGGACCAGACATTTGTAGGGAAATAAGACATGCAAGATGATCATGCTTCAAACAACTGATCAACCATGTCATCATGCAAAGTGATCTTACTGCTCCAGTTGTGACAGTATATTGAAATAATTAAAGAGAGACAACTGCTTTGGCCATGCAGACTTTCGATAGGAGATGTTCTAAATGCTCCAGAACACATCATCAAAGCCTGATGATGAATACGATCTAGTTTTAGAGCTTCTCGAAGATATAACCTTCAGGTTATCCACTAAAAAATATGAAAGAATGAAACAAACATGCATATTTTGTGAAAGCAAGTACGCTAGTGTTGATTGTTTTAATGCTCAAAAACTGACACTAGAAAAAGGCAGAAGATAGAAAGGGATAAGAAATGCTGTTCTGTGCACCCTGTTCCTGGTCATTCAGTTAGAAAGTGTCATATGTTTTTAAAATGTACCATTTGTAGTAAAAAAACATCTTTCCTTGATTATATAATCAACTGCAGATCTGCACCAAGCCTAGTCAAAAGAAAAAGTTGACATTTCTTCTGGAATACAGATGCTGTTCGCAGATTTTTTAGACGATTTTGGTAAACAGTAACAAAAAACCGTTTGCTGCAAAAGAAGTAATTGCAATTGTACTATGTTTTTAAAAGTCAAAATTATCGTTTGTGGCTTGAAAGTTTTGTTTTCATTCAAAATGGTGAATTTAACAAAGCAGTGGTTCGAAGGCTACATTTACGCTCTTTCCGAAGAGAAATATGCATACTCTGTTATCCAAATACGATGTGAGAGTCATGGTTTTGTGATATCTAAAGCATCGATAGGTAATATCATCAACAAGAAAGGAAAAAAACGTCAAATTGGAGCCTCAAGTGGGACAAAAATTCCAAACAAGTATCCAAGGAAAACACGGACATCTTCGACTATTGCAAAGGTACGTTGTTTAATGTTAAAAGAAAATCCCCCTAGTCAAAGGGCAGTTGCAAAATCATTAAAATGCTTGGTGTCCACTGTAAACAAAATGATAAACGTTGATTTAAATCTTAAGAAAGCGAAAAACCGCAATGCGCATCGCCTTCTTCCAAAGCATATCACTCAATGCAGGACACGCTGCAGAATTCTATATGAGAAACACTTATCCAAAGAAAAATGGAAAACAATTGTCACAATAGATGAAGCATGGGTGTATTTAAATGACTGTAACAAAAAAAGAGCCATTTATTATCATAAAAGGGGAGAAAAAAATTTAAGTACATGGTTCAAAGAATCGAAAGAACTAAGGGATTCATGATTGTTGCTGGGTTTTCTTATAATGGCTAGTTAAAAATAAAGAGAATGCAAAAAAAAAAAAAATGTCAAGATTAACTTTAAATACTATCAGGAACATATTTTATCGCGAATTTTTCTGAATGAAATACCATCGTTTTACCCACAGTGCCATCAATCTGTGAGACTCCATCAGGACAAAGCTAGCAGTCACTCATCAAAATCCACTGTAAATTTCCTAAAAGAAATGGAACAAAAAACTGGTATCAAGGCCATATTCTTCACTGATATCCCTACTAAATCTCCCAATGTGTCACCTATGGATTTTTGTGCTTTCGGACTTTTAAAAACTGCATTATCCAAACATTGTCCAAAAACACTAACAGGACTCTGGAAAGCTGTTCGGGAGGAATGGGATAGAATACCTCTTCTGCCACTTCAAAAGGCATTATTATCCTGGAAATTGTGGTGTCGAAAGATAGTTCAGAATAAGCGATGTCAAACAGAACATTTAAAACAGAAGAATTTGATGTAATTTAGTTTTGTGAATACAATATACATCGTCTAAAAAATGTGTGAACAGCCTCTGTATATGTTGACTTATCAAATATCAGTTCAAATCCAAAGGTATTCCTTCAGACTTTTACAGCCGACCTAATCTCTGATGATAAAGAAAGAATAGTTTGTGTGCTATTTGATACTGGCTCGCAAAGGTTGTGGGTTTTAAGGGTTATTGGAGAACAGATAAAATATCCTATAAGTAATCAAGAGGCAAATTAAACATTCTTTGCTATTGATGTTTCTACTAAGGAGGATAAGCATAACTAGAAAATAAAGCAAGTAAATGGAAATTTCATTTGCAGTTTTGAAACCTTGGATCAAGATATATGTGAAAGTGTATTGCCAATAAGAAAAGACCCTAGACTGGAAGAATTGAAAGACCTTGGATGTTATTTTAACTGGTACTAATCCTTCTTATGAAACTTTTAAAGTCCTAACTGGAGCAGATAATATTGGTAGACGGGATCGGCTGAAGAAAATATTATCCTCAGGTTTAGTTGCAATAGAAACTCGTTTTATATGGGCATTAATGTGTAAAATGCTACAAGTGGATACTATAAGAGAAAACTTTGCAATGATTGTAACATCACTGTTTGTGAAGGAAATGGAAATTGCGTATCTTTGAAGATTAGATGTCACTGGAATCAAGGATCCTATGAAGAAAAATTCAAAACTGGAGACAGACTTGAAAAACTAAAGAACACTTCCTAGAAACAGTAAAATTTAATTGAAATAATTTTTACAAAGTTAGTTTGCTATGGGCTGATGAGAATTCTCCTTTGACCGATAATTTTAGTCTCCTCAGGAAAAACTTAAGTGATAACTTCAAAACTCATGTCCAGCAACTTACATCACAGATATCAAAATGTTTTTCTGGAATGGTTTCATGAAGGAGTCGCTGAGAAGGTCCCTGCAAATGAAGTGATCTTGTACAGGAATTGCAAAACTACCTCACTGACCTGTCATCAAAGGAACCAGCAGTTCGAGTGCCATTTGTACAGTATTTGATGCATTAGCAAAGTTGCAAAACCGACCTTCCTTGCACCAGTGTCTGCAATGTGGGCTAAATCTTACTGAACTAATTCTAGATGCTTTACTGTGATTTAGAGAACAGAAGTCTGACATCATAGGAGCTATTATAAAGGCCTATCTGCAAGCAAGTGTTTGCAAAGAGGACAGAAACTTCTTGCATTTCCTTTGGTAGAAGAATTTAGAAGAGAAGAAACTTAAAAGTTTGTAACATGCAAGAGTTGTTTTTGGAGTGAAAAGCAGCCGTTTCCTTTATGCCTCCATTACAGAATATCAGATTGACACTAGTCAAGATTTTGACCCAAGTTTAGGAAAACTCTATAACAAAGTTTCTGTGTTGAAAATGTAGTATATGGTGTTGATCACACTAATTTAAAAGATTTTATATCCAAATCCAGTTTGTTAACGTCAAAAGGCAGTTCTGATCTCAGACAATGGGAATATGCACAGGAGGAGACAAAACTAAATATGGCTGGGAAACACTTGTCTTAGGCCCGATGTGGAATCATCATTTGGATTCCTTAAAGGTTAATATGAGCTGGATGAAAAAATTAAACCTTGAGAAGATAACTAAGTAAGTTATGCTGTAGTCATTAATATTTTTTTTAATGTGTGCCCTCAGAGGGACTCCAACTCCGGACCTCTCAAATATGTGTCGAGCATGCTTCCAATTGCATCATGAAGGCATGTGAAAAGGAAGGAGATATTACCTTACATACCCCCCTTTTAAAGAGCAACTGGGGATTAGAGAACCCAATTGCAAACTCCTGGTGGTGACGCATTATCATCCACCACCTTTTAATTCAGATGCCACTTGTAGAGTCATAAAGATTTTATTTTAAACAGGAGACATGGAAAATCTGCAATGCCCTCACTGGGACTCGAAAACTAGACCTATCGAATACGCATCAAGTGTGCTTCCAATTCCACTACGAAGGTATGCGCAAAAGAAGGAGAAAATACCTTTTAATGCTATCAGTAGCACATACAATTTTTGATCCAATTGGGTATACTGCTCTAGTTATACTTTGCCCTAAGATAATGCTAAAGGCTTGGAACATGGATTTGAAATGAGACATAAAAACCACTGGTAATCTGAAGAAAGAATTTCAGTGCTTTCAAGAATTAAAGATTCTGGAAGAAATTCATATTTCCTCATGGATTCATGTTACAGCAGAAAATCTGAAGCACTGCACAAATCACACTCTGTGATTCTAGCAAATATGTCCATGCTGCTGTGATATTTTGCGATTAAAAGAGTTTTAGTTGATTATGGCAAAGCACCATTAAGGCTACCTGTTTCAGGGGAGGGATGCCTTCATGGAGGACTTCCTAAGGAAATTGGCTCATATACACATTACAAATGAAAAAAAACCATGAAAACACCCATGCAGCCAGCCCGTTCGCCTGGAATCAAAACCAGGTCAGAACTATCAGTATTCAGCGATTTTAATGCTCAGCAATTGGTGGGCGCCATATTAATAGAGGAAAGTTCTGTTAAACTCTTACTAAACTGCTAAATCCAGAGCAACTCCTTTAAGACATGGAACAATACTACGTATGGAACTTTTAGCTGCCTTGGTGGGTGAAAGATTGACAAATTTGGTAGCTCAAGCATTACTGTTTGAAAAGTTTCGGATTTTGAACAAAAGCAAAATCCTATCAAAGTGCATAATGTGAAAGCATTTCACTTCAAAGAAGCCAGAACCTGATCCTGAAATATTACCAGAAAACTGTGCTTGCCACACCCTTTTCAAATTACAAGAGTGGATGCAGTTGGAACATTATATCTTGGAATCAGAAAGCATGGGTACTGCTGTTCACGTGTGCCATTTACCAGGCAGTACATCTAGAACTTGTCACCAATTTATCAACTAAGGCAATTTTTTATGGCTTTACATAGATTTGTTGCTAGACAACAAAGATGCTCCGCTATTTATTGAGACAATGGTACCAATTTAATTGATGCTGCTAATCTACTTAGTTTCTTAGATTGGAATAAAATTGTAAGACATATCATTATGAATGCAATTGATTAAATGTTTAACACGCTACTGTAGTCTGGTGGGGAAGCTAATGGGAGCAGTTGATTCAAATGATGAAGGATCTCTTAAAAAGGGTCTTAGGTTGAGCAGAACTGCTTTATAAAGAAATGGTGACAGTTCTTCATGACTGTGAAGGGTTAATGAATTCTCGACCTCTCACCTACCAATTTGAAGACAAACGATTAGTTCGTCTTTAGATCTTTAGATCATCGTTTAGATCACCTTCATCTTTAGATCAAGGAATGGAATACACTGGATGCTGATGCTGTTGACCATCAGAGCTTAAGTTTAAGGATCAAATACAGATAAAATCTGCAAAGAGATTTGAGAAATCAATTCAGAAATGAATACCTAGGGCTTCTCATTCAAAGGATAAAAAGTAAAGATTTTCCTAAAACAGCTGTTGAATATACAGTGCTAACTGGAACAGAAAACAGTAAAAGAACCAACTCGCCACTGAGACGAGTAACAGAACTTATTCTTGGAAAGATCGAAATGTTAGTCTTGCAAAAATACAAATGCCTCGTTCGAAATTATTTTGTTCAATTCAGTGTGTGTATCCTTTACAGATTTCATTCACTAATAGCATCGTAAAAGCAGAAAAAGTAAATTGTATCGATAATAGGGACTCAATTGACAATGGACGTATCCTAAAATCTAACATGAAAATATGTATAGATCAGGTAAATAGATAAAAGTTCCTAATAAACTGGATTTCTAAAAGGCAGACTTAAGATTATTTATGTGTTATTCTAATTTTGGCCTTTATATATATATCCTGCAATGTACTGTATATTTGTATTCAACCTGATGTAAAAACATAATGCACAATTTTTTTATTACAATGTATACTCAGAAGGTGAGAAGATGTCATCTGCTTATTGAGTATTTATTTTAATATATGAATGTTAGCTTTACATAAATGCAAACAATACGTCATTAATACAACTTGCGAGTGGCAACAATATTTAATTTCAGTTTATTGTTGTTTTAAAAGAATATTCTTTAAAGAGTTATGTATTGTATTGTGGGATTATCTCATCTTAGCTGGCAAAATTACATGCTGTAAATAAAAATGTCTTTATTTGAAAATCTTTGATTTCTAATGTTTCTTTATTAACTAACCTTTTACATGCCGATGTTCCATTTAAAATTTCATAAGAAACACAATTTTATTAATATTGTTTTGTATAAATTATTACATAAAGAGTAAATATGGATTGATTTTTAGTAGCAATATAATGCTTCTAAAAGAAATAGTATCTTGATAAAAAATTCATTATTTCACCTTTTTTCCTACGTTTCTGAGAGCAAAATTCAAAAATTCATATAAAATTAAAAATTCAACTAATGCTTTTAAAAATCAGTGAGGATATTTAAAAAGGATCATTTTATGCATAGACAGTAAGTTATCATAGAAAGATGATTATTATTTTTTACTATGAGGTAAGAAATGTGGATGTTCCAGAAAGGGAACATTGGCGTGTAAAGGTATATTTTTTAACAGGATGAAATTACTTTGATTGCTGTGAATAGAGGCACAGAGAAAGATTTTCCAAATGTGAAAAGTTCCAGTAAGTGTGGGAAATAAATGTTTATGACTCTTAATCTGTTTTCGACACCCGTATATCCCCCCTCCTCTCCCTTCACACATTTCCATAAGGGTCTGAGTTACTCACAGCTGCTACAGAAAAGCACTTGGCGTTTCTTGATAGGCTAGACGCTAGAGGTTGTTTATGACTCAGTGAAAATGGTGTATATTTTGGAGTGTGGATTTCATTATTTTCCCCATTGTTTGCATTTTTCGTCAGTTCATGAAGATACGCTACGATGATAAGATGTTTCATTCAAAACCATTTCAGACTGAAGAGGCATTGGAATATTTTTATACATTGTCAGATGATGAAGAGTGTATTCATATTTGTCAACTGCCTCCAGAAGAAACTGGATGTTTGACAGATGAGGAAGATGTAAATGAAGATATATTTTAGCCTGTTCTGCCAGTTGATGTATGTGGAAAAATAGAAATTTTCTAATAAAATAGATGATGATGAAATATCTCAAAAACCTTCATCTTCAAAGGGAAGGAAGAATTTAAAGAAAACTAAAGGCAAATGAGAAAAACACTGAACATCAGTGGGGGAAAAATTTAAATTTTAACAAAATTCTAAAAACTGGCAGTATTGAAAATATTTGCGAAGTGTTTCCTGAACTAGTTACTTTATCTCCAATTGAGGTTTTTCACAAGTTCCTAACTAGAGTATGACAGGTCTTTATGCAATGCAGAAAGAAGTTGTTTTAGCTTTTTTTAATAACTTTTTTCCTCCCATAAAGTATTCATGAATTTATCTGAAAAGAACTTCAAAGCAGCTGGCATAATTCAGGATTTTCGGACTGGAAGATGCTCTCTCAAAACTCTAAATGAAGCTTCAAAATGGCAAAGAGGAAATTTTGATTACCGAAGTGACGGACAAGTTTATATTTGCCATTGGAAAGACAGTGCTGTAGTAACTATAGCATTCAATTATTCAACGCATGAACCTGTCAGTAAATCTAAGAGATTCTGCCGAGCCCCCAAAAAAAGAAAATTGATATTCCTCAGCCGTATCTTATAAAAATGTATAATGAGGAATGGGATTAGTTGGCTTGCTAGATAGACTTTTTAGATCATATTGACCTATATTTAGAAGAAACAAATGGTACTGGAATCTATTTAGCAATGCATTAAACATGGCTGCTGTGGCCCGGGGGGATTTTACATTCACATTTGCATAAAGATACAAAAGCCGGTCACATCTCAATTTCAAGAGAAAAGTAACCGTATGTCTGCTTCACATGAAACCAAAAGTCCATTCAGTTCCTGGACCTTGTGCACATGGAACTCTGAATCTTTGAGAAAATCAGATTCACATTATCTCATGCCATCAACACAAGGACATTGTGCTGTATGCCAGAAGAACACTAAAAACAAATGTTTTGAGAGCTAGAAAAGACTGCATCAGAAATGCTTTCCTAACTATCATGGAAAATAAAAAAAAGAAAAAAAAAAGACTCAGAAACATAAAAACAAATATTATTTTTTGTCTTTATTTCTTGTTCCAAAAATTTTGGTAAGTTCATATTTTTACTTGTATTATTTAACATTTTATTCATACGATTTCTGCAGGGTGAATTTTTGTATCGAGATTACTTGTTACTTCTTTATTCTACAACTCTTTCCCTTGTTTCAGTATAAACTGCTAACAATTAATGTAAAATTCTTTTATAAATTCTTGCTTATCAACTATATAATTTTTGTTTTAATTTATTACGAAAGCTTTTTTTCTGTGGAAGCTTCATATCTTTTAAGAAATTTTGGTGGTGTAGCTTTGTGGTTATAAAGGTGTAGGCTCCCTATTTTTCTGCTTAATCTATGTTACTTTCGAATAACGTTGACAAATTCACTTGCTAATGCTGAAAAAGTGCAGACAAAAATGAAGCTTCGAATTAGAATGTCGATAATCATGTTTTACAAAAATAATGTAAAAAAACTAACTGTTTCCCGCCAATGTTCCATTTATGAAACATGTTATAAATCAGTAAAAAAAAAAATTTCTTTTTCCTTTTTCATAATTCTTATATTTGAGTTTTAAATCGATTTTTCACAACAAAACATTTATTTTACTTTCGCATCATAGTTTGGCGTGTAAAAGGTTAAAGGTAAATAGATAAATAGCAGAAAATTTTGTGAATTTTCAAACTGCACCTTTCACCTAAACATTTCACCTCAGAATCAACAGGAATCAATGGTGCATAAATATGCAATCCATAATATGAATTCTCTATCCTGAGCTGAAAGCATGCTGACTTAATCAATTTATGATCCTGTTAATTGCAATCTGCAACTGTTTGTCTCGTATCTGTATCTTGACAACTTGTTTGTAGGTCATCGACATAGAGTGTACCTGAAATAGAGGGAGGAAGTTGTTTCAGAATAGAGTTTATTTTTAGGCTGAACAATGTTACACATAAGACAGGTTCCTGAGGCATACCTTCTTCTTGATAAAAGACATTGGACAACACAAAACCAATCCCTTAGTTGGGAAATCCTTGGCTTGAGAAAATTGGCATGTCATGATGCACGCCACAGTCATAGCAATCGTGTGGAATGCCGTATCTCCAAGCACGGTCATAAACCTTTTCTACATCAAAGAGTACCAAAACCAAGTGTTTCCCTTTTACGACGGCTTGACAAATAGATGTTTCTAAATGAAGAAATTGTCTATGGCTGACCTACCCTTATGGAAACCCCTCTGAAAAAGATTATACTGTTTTTTCTTTTTTTCCAGACAGTGGAAAAAAATGGCAATTTACTATTTTTTCAAACATTACAAATGCACTCGTAAGTGCGATTGGCCAGTAGTTGGATGGATTTCTTGGATCCTTGCCTGGCTTAGCAATTGAGATAATAATAGCTTTCTCTCATTCACTTTGAAAAAAGGTTCTCTTTCAATACTTTGCTGAATAAAGTAAGAAAGATAGTCAGTGACTTACAGGAGAGATGCCTTATCATATTGTTGCTAATTGCATTGTTGCTAATTGCATCAGGGCCTGGGCTAACTCCAAGTATCTTAAATAAAGCTCTTTTTACCTCAAGCATGTTAAAATGAGCATTATACGGATCCGAGCTGGGAGAGTTAGACACAATAGGATTGAGTTAAATTATGATAAGAGCATAGTTCGAAAGAAAGAAATCCAGGTGAGTAACTGCTGCCTCCAGACAAGGCAGCAACGCTCACCTATTGCATTTACTATTTTTTCTACGTTGCTGATCACAAGATTATCTTTTTCAAAAATGGAAAGTGAGTGGTTATTGGAGGTGTTAAGGCAACATGAATCAGCGTAACATTCATAATTAAGAAAGCCTTAAAATTTTGCACTAAGGAACATGAGGCATATGTTACGAAAAAAAGAAACATAAAAATCTGCTGTTGCCAAACACTGTTGATCAGAAAAATCACATTTTCCATTTTTCAGCAGCTAAATTTGTTTAAAAAAAAAAACTTCTATTCATTAATTAGATTTTCTAGAGGGGTTTCACATTCATAAAAGTCTTTCAGTTCTAGTAAATTATTCAAATTCCACCAATCTTTACCCTCAGCTGTTAAGGAAATTATTTCATTGTTCTTTTCAATTCTTAATCAATAGATAGCACCAGTAGCTTCACTTTCTTCCTATCATTGTTATCCCCTATGCATAGGCTTCTATTTCGTCATTTGCACTTCTGCACATGTTTAAACCTTCAAAACTAGTCTTGCAAATTTACGAATATTATGCTGATTCTTGTCTCCTTAACACTTCCAATAATACTAGTTCAGGGTATTATTTTAATTCAGATTTGGAACGTGAGTGGCTATTACACATTCTAGATCTTTTCTTTACTCTTTCCCATACTTGGTTGCTTGGTGTAGAGTACATAATAGTTAACACATAGGATATCCAAGAATCCTTCCAATTCTGATGTCAGAACTATATGTGTATTTGCTTTGGGTTTTTTTTTCTTTTTTTTTAAGACTATTAGACTGGAAAAAGAAGCATACCAGTGAAACTTTCCCCAGGCCTTCCTTTGCAGTCTTTCAGTCTCTTGCCACTGTCAGTTCCATCACCATTTGGGATATTTTTACAATCTTGTTGATTACACAAGGACAGAAAGATTAACTGTCTGAATAATAACCTAAGTATGGCTCCCACTGTGTTATCTATAGGCATGTCACTCACCATTTCTTCAGTGCGCTCTGCATAAAAAGAGAAAAGAATCTAATCCCCTTTCACCAGTATCTACAAACGAGCATTATCTCTTCATCTGAAAAAGTAATAAAAATCGGAAAATGATGATTGTCATGCAGATCTTTTCCAACATTAAACTTGCAAATTGGAAAAAGAGATGAGGGGTCAATGCTGTGGAAGGTCCTCATAGGTTGGCGGGAGTACATTTGCTCTCTGTTATTAAGGAAGCATGATTAATGATAAATTAAGTTTTTAATTTGGCTGCTACTAAGGGTTTTCAATCTGCACTTCCTAAACGAGGATTGAGACCACTGAAATCACTTATAAGCATGAATGGAACAAGCAGCTCCTCAATTAAATTATCTAAATCCTGCCTGCTTAATGTGCTCACTTGGAAATGGATAGATCAAACAGATTGACATCAGCCTTTGTCCTGTACAGCAAGAGCTTGGAGAGACGTTGAAATAGGGAGAATGCCTGAAAGAAAGTTGAGTGAGGTGATGAGATCAACACTACTGCTGACATGTTAACCAAAAGGCTTATCTTTTCCATTAGAAAAATATATTCAAAGCTTCAGCTGTTTACAGTTTCAATATGGTTTCTTCAGCTGTAAAGCAGACATTATGATGTGAGCTGATTAGGTCTTTTAAATGAACAAGACTTTTTGTTGAAACCACAATTCCAAAAGAAAACAGTAGCCATTTTGGCAGCTTATTTGATCTGTGTTGCTTTTTTGTCAGATATGGAAAAGATGTCTCGGGACTTCTAATCAATACTGTATATACACCTCAAAATCTCTGAAATCAGAGAGAGAAATCTGAAATGATCCGATTTCTTGGTATTTCATTTCTTTTTTAAAGTTTTGTTTGTGCATTTTCGTATTTTTTGCAGCTTTTGATTTATTTTTTGTGTTTGTGGAAATGATCGTTTTGTTGTGTTACAGGAGGATCCTTTTTTCGTATACTAATGTCTGTTTAGGTGGTTATCAATTTAGTGCTTTGAATAGCTTTCACATATGATATAAATATATGATATACTCTTGTGGCTGAGTGTTTGATAGCTTCTGGATATGAAATTTTTTGGGTTACTCTGATCACTTGCTTCTCAGATTTCCACTTGAGACAGGACATAGAAAATGGCCTATGGTCACCCTTGCAGTTAGCATACAATTGCTCAGCAGTGCAGTTTGTACTGTCATAGCCCATTATACAGCATTAAGCACATGTAAGGTTTCCACAACACAAAAGGCAATCCAATGTATGGCTTATAACAGGTTTTCATAAGCCATACATTAGTTTGCCTCCGTTTATATAATAATATGAACATCATAGTTGAGTATCTAGCTCTCCAACTAGTGACAGACTTACGAAAAAGATATATATCAGAGGTACCAACTAAACAGAAGAAATCAGAAACATCAAACTACTAAAGGGCCACCAAACGTTGGCTGGAGATCTAAATTTACTAATCAAACCTAAGTGGGGAGTTCTTCCTTTTAACCCTGTCATGTGGCCTGGCGTATGATCATGCAATGACAAAGCCCTAAACTACTATTCTACCTTTCTTTTCTTTGACAAGTATTACATATAAGTTCAGTCCATATCTCTGCATCTCTAAAAGTATAAGCACTATATTAAACAACAAATATATAATTGAAGATTATTTGCGAATCATGTAAAATTGTTTCGAGCAATGAATCTGGTTCACAGGCTTCAAGACTACTTTCGTGTATGACTTTTGTGATGTAAAATTTCTGGCTACTTTGAGCTAGCATCAACTAAAATAAGAAAATAATGTCCCACGAAGGTCAAGAATAACTCATACTGATTCTAGAAATTCTTTGAATGCTATCTCCTAACAGCAGAAAAGAGCTTGCTTTGGATTCTGAAATCATAACATACTTCATAGCCTTTTTTACCATGTTCACCAAGTCTGAATCAATGGCCAGTAACAAAAATTCTTTGCAAAACTATTATAACATGAGTTGAATGTAATTAATGAAGAACATCAAGTTGCAACTTTTTAGGTATATTAAATCTTTGCCCTTTAGAAAAAAATTCTTTTTCACAGGGATATTTTAGCCTTGTATATTCCTTCAGTGATACATGTTGATCAGTGCAATGTGTTGATATTGCTTGAATTTTTTGGTTGAAATTTATAATTAGATGTAAATATATTTACAGACATCTAAGTGCAACAATACTTCCCATCACACAATTTAATCACCGAAAGTAACTTCTATGCATAGGGACTCAGAAGGGGGAAAATCCAACAAATGCATGGAACATTAGCAGTTAGTTGGACATTAGCTTTAAATAATATGCAATGAATCAACTTCATGCAAAGTCCACACATTGATTATTCTTCAGGCAAGCTCAAAAATACGATGTGAAAATATCAAAATAGTACTGTTCTTTTAATTGAAAAATTTATTAATAATTACCGTATTTGATGGCATATCAGATGCACTGGCATATAAGACGCACCCTTATTTAGACAGCCACACACAAGGAAAAAAAGTTTCAATAGCGTGGTTTCTTTTAGTTCTCACGTTTTGTAAAAGCCAAATAAGCAATTATTGAATGCAATTACCTTCACGTATAAGACGCAGGTAACTTTTTTGAGACCAATTTTAGGAAAAAAAGTGAGTCTTATATGCTGTCAAATACGGTAATAATAATTTCTTAATACATGCTTCTCTTTTCATGTAACATAAACTTACAGTTGAAAGTTCAGATGTCTGGGGAATAAAAAGCCCCCAATGCTGGTCATGCACTTTCTCTATTCTTATCAATGTCACTTTTTTTCTGTGTGTGCGTGTGTGTAGAAAAATGAATGATTTTCATCAAGGGACGATACAAACATCATTTGTGTTTCTGACATCTCTTGAAATAGCACATTCATACTGTATACTCAGGGCTTAAATTCAACAACAGACTTCCGAAGGTTAGCTTTGGTACTTCTCAAGTTATGAGTTAAATTGTAATTACAATCAGAGCTTCAAATAAGATGAGATACGATATTTTATTTTATTGTTTATTTATTTTTAATGTATCCCTTTTTTATTTAATTCTTTACATTTTATTAAATTATTAATTATATATTATTTTACCGATTGACTGATTTTTGTTCATCTTCCTTGAATGCCTCCCACAGAGTTCCAACACTTCAAATTTCAGAGATTAAGCTCTGATCACTATATATAAATATTTCAGTGTTCATTTAGAAAGTCAGAAAAATAATCTAACAAAGCATCCAACTTATGTCAATCATTTAAAGAAAAATGTACCCACCCAAGGCCCACATGCGATTAATGGCAGAATACATGAAATTACAGATTCCTGCATTTCATGTTTATGTAACTTGTCTAACACTTTAATTGACCGATTTTTATATTCTTCATTAGTGTGATCCTGAAAAATTAGGTCATCAAAACATGCAATAGTTCCAACTAAATCCAGAATAAAATGGTGTAAAAATTTACAAAATCTATTAGAAGCAGTTTTAATTTAAAAAAATAATCTTAAAGATAAATTCCTTGCAATGTTTTGAAATTGCTTGAATTTTTTGGCTGAAATGTGTAATTAGATGTAAATATGTTTACAGAGGTCTAAGTGGAACAATACTTTCCATCACATAATTTGCAGAGAGTAACTTCAATGTGTAGTATTGGAAGGTAAAAAACATGCAACTGCTTGTTCAGAAGGGAAAAATCTGAAGCAACTCGGGGAAAATCTAACAAATGCATGGAACATAGAAGTTAGTTGGGCATTAGCTTAAATAGAATGCATCGAATGAACTGTGTGCAAAGTCCACACATTGATTATTCTTCAGGCGAGCTCAAAAATAAGATGTGAAAATATCAAAATAGTACCTTTCTTTAATAGCAGAAAGCACACTGAAGCTCATTAATGGATGACAAGAACATACGGGGAACACTGCATGTCATTTGCAAAGGTAAAGAAGTGGTATAAGCTCTTTTACAAAAACATAAGGCATTTGCTGCAAAAAAAAAAAAAAAATACACTACGTATGCCATTGTTGCAAAAATATTCAAACACTGAAATTTACTGATGAATGGCAAAGGTACACATAAAACACTACATGTCACTCTCAAAGAAAAAGAAGTGTGTGAGAGCTTTACAGAAGGCTAATGATTATTAGCAGATGACAAGCAATGTGACATAGCAAAGCCACCTACCATTGCTCCAAATGTGCAAGCCATTGCTCCAAATGTGAATCAGCCCATTAAACAAGACCAATGCATAACAAAACAAAACATAGACTACTTAAAAAAACGATACAAAGTCTACTTAAAATTTTGAATGGTACACTCATGTCACAAGAATAAATGTCTGAATGTTAGAGCATTCAGAGGATCATATGTAGAAATGAGTTTGGTGTTCAGAAACTCAAATTTTTTCCTAGGAAAAGTAACCTTATACCGAAGATTATCTGGAGGTAATAAAACACCATTGAAAGAACATAGGAGGTTTAATTCTTTTATAAAAAGTGGTGATGGCAGATATTCAGCAAAACTTCCATTTTTTTTTATCAACCTAAGATTTGCTCAAGTTTACCTATGATTTAAGACAAAAATTTAATATTACCGCTATCATCAAAAGGAATTCTGCTGACCGATACTGGGAATGACTTACCTCCAATTAGACTACTTATTGGTGCAGATATTATAGGAAGTCTTCTAACTGGAAGAATTGAAGTGTTGAAAAATGGATTACCAGGCATTGAAACAAAATTTGCTTGGACTATACTGTACAAATTCCGTAATCCGGACGTCCATTATCCGGAATGATCTATAATCTGGACCTAAAAGCCACAAACTTACGCATGCGCATTTGATGCGCGTGTCCACTACGCATGCGCGTAAAGCCAGTAAAGTGTTTACACATGCGTGCTTCCGATAGTGAAGAAAGTGACAGAGAGGTTACTGGAAACGAAAAAATTTCGATTGACAAGTCAGGCGGTATTCTTGACACAGAAATTACAGGACTTGAACAGTGGAACTTTGTAACTGAACAAGAAATTATGTCTGTTTATGGAATTAAAGAGAAAGTATTATTAGCACAAAAAACGAAGCAACTTACATTCAAAGAAATGTTTAATAAAGTAAACAAATAAATATTAAGCTTTTTTTGTAAATTTTGATACCCTTTAGTTCATAATTGCTCTTTATTTCATGAATTACGGTTTCATATTTTTAATTGTAAAATTTCTACATGCCATCTTACCAAATTTAAATTGATGATCTATAATCCAGAAAAACCCCTAATCCAGAATCGCCGAAGTCCCGATGAGTCCGAATTGTGGACTTTGTACTGTACTAGGGCTTGATCGAAAATGGGAAGTTTTGAACACAGTATATTTATGCTTCCAAAATCTTGAATTAGAAAAACTGTGGTCAATCATTATCATTGGGTATAAATGATTACATTCAAGAGAAAACTAGAAAGGCTTTAGATCATGAAACACTTCACTTTAAAGTGACTGTTAAGATCAATAAGGAACATCAATGTAAAATATCTTAATCCTGGTTAATAAAACATCCTCCTCTATACAATAACTATGATAATGCTGTATCACAATTTATGCAAACAAAATGTTTGCTTAAAGAAAATCATTTTAAAGAGTATGATGACTTTTTTGTTTGTTTGTTGGGTGAGTGATGGCATAATATACAGTTTCTGACACACCCTCTGACATTTTATGGTAAACCTAAGCACCCTAAAGCAACAGTTCCAACAAACATCATTTTTGATTAAAAGATGTACAGCTGCAGCCATGAAACTTACACTGTAGAATTAAAATATTTTTGGCCCATATTTTTAAATGTGCATATAATTCATAAGACATCATATTCATATAATTTAAATTGTTTAATATTCTTACATTTGTTTCATATCCATTGTCAATTTTTAACTGATACCTCTAAATTTCCCATCAGTTTTCATATTTTTTTCCAAATATATTCTTTTTAATCGCATCACGGAGTACCTTCACATTTGAAAATTATTAACTTAAATAAATATTTTATATATTAGTTTTTCGTGGTTAAAAGAATTCTTTTAAACATACAAAGGAGATGAAATGTGATCATACCCAAATTTTTGCAAATTTTTTGGGAGAGGGCTAATTCCCCGAGAAGTCAGCTCTCTTAAGTTTTTAATAGTTTCATCACGGTCATCTTTAGAAATAACATTTCCTAATTTCAGTTTGCAGTAGTTTTAAACTTCATTTTTTGGGAAATAATCATAAATAGAAAATTAAAAATTAAACCTATATATGTATATATACACACACATATATAGATACATCTACACAGACGACATATATACATTGTACATACACACATTTTATCCACACGTATATATAATACATACATACATATCTGTTTGGATATATGTACACAATTAGCATACATGTATGTTAAATATCCCTGTCTGTGTTGCATATACACAGTTCATATTTATTTGCATATGAGTACATCTATAGGCTTCTTGAACATGCCAGTGCAGACAGCAGGAGATGCTAAGCGAAATTGGCTCATCTCCTAATTACAATGGACAAAACCAACCATGCAGAGACTCCATTCACTGAGTTTTGAGCTGGAGTTGAACAACCAGTGCTCAGTGGTCTGAACCACTCAGCCACTGATAGACTATGGGTATCTCTATATGTCATATACACACACGTTTAATATTACATCATACATATACATTACATGCATATATGTATACGTATGTACAAGTCTATGTGTGTATACGTTCATTGATATATATACACAAATGTTATTTTGAAATTTTAACACAAAAATGTTTTTTTTTTTTTTAATTTTTAATTTATACTATTGAAATGTTAAGCAAAGTCCAGAGTGCCATAATTGTGCTCAAATTAGTGTATCTGTTCCCATTCCCAAGCATGATAATTTCCAAAACAATTTATGAATAGTCTGATGTCACTTTTTTTGCAAACAAAATGAAAAATTCTTCTCCAAATTAAATTTTTTACAGCAAATTACACAATGTCTCTGTATTTTAATTTGAACTAGCCAATGCTCGTGATTCTTGACTGAAAGTTTATGTTTAACAGACGGCAGAGTTCTAGGCAATGACCTAGGCATCTTTGGTTCTTGTGTAAAACTTTTCTGAACCATTTGATAAATTATGCCTAAAACTTATTTGCTTAAGTCAATGGATTTTTCATCTTGAACAAAAACGAAGCATTCAAAATAGATAAATAGATAATTCTGGCAAGACAAAAAATAATTTTTATCCACTTTACAGTTTTGTGCCTAAATGTGTGGCTATTAGTCATTCATCACTGAGATCGAGTACATGCCCCATGTAATTAGCTATTACTTCTTATAGCTTTTCTGATCCAATTTCCATTTCTTGGGATGAATTATGCATGTTGCTCAGCATAAATACCTCTTGTTTATATCCTTCCAGCATGTTGCTACCATACCGTGCAAATATAATTCTCTGCATTCATTTTTTTTCATTTGCGGAGAATCTTCAGATAATGTTTTCAATTTCATCTAATGTTGACACAGCTATTCATTTGATATTTGTGGTAAAGTACAAGAAAGACCTGAGAGGATGAAAAGAAACAGTCCATAAAAAGCTCATATCTTCTGCTTTGAACATATTCAACAAGTCTATTAACAGTTCTGCGAGCGGAACATTTTTCATCGACGCATAAGACCTTAGCTTTTCCTAGATACACATGCATAAAAGTACACTTTCCAAAAATTAAGGAAAAATCACAAAAATAGTGAAAACTCATTCAAAATAAGCCAATCCTTATAAAATTTTAATATGTTGCCAAATAACAGTTGCTGAGTAAAACTGGAGTATGCAAATTAATGGTGTTGCAATCGGAATACGTAATCTGCAAGGAGCATAAAACTGTATATTTGAGAACGAGCCTGCAAATTTCGCTGTGACATTGAGATAAGAAATGAGATAGCCAATCTGTAACAATGATCTCCACATCTCTCTCTTGGGGCAAATGATAATTTGCCCCAAGAACTAAGAACTTTGATGGTGAGCTCTTCGGAGACTAGGGCTGGACAAAGTAAAACAGAAGTGACCAGATGACTAACTGTGAGTCCTTCTGTGATTCATAGACTTCGGCAACAATTTCTAACCACAGATGTGGCATCCAGGAAGTTCAGCAACGAACAGCCAAATGCTATGACAAGTGATGATGAGTGATTCTTGTTGTTATGGATGAAAAGGAATAAAACAACAACTGCAACTCAAATCGAATCTTCCCTCATTGCAGACACCAGAAGGTTGGTGTCAATATCAACCATGCATAGAAGGCTTCATGAAGTAGGTTTTCATGCGAGCATGCAGCCACTTGCATGCCTTCACGTGATGTCATAGAAGGGAACGTTTGAGGTGGCCACGTCAACATGCCTACTAGATAGCTTATCAATGGAGGGCTGCACTCTTTACAGATGAGTTCAGGTTTAGCCTCCTTGATTTGGAGAGAAACTGGAACTCATGATGGATAATACTCCATCAAACATCCATGAAAGAAATGCATACGGAAGGGGCAGTGTCTGTGTTGGGGTGGTATCTAGGGTGGGCGTGCAGACCTCCATGACTTTCCACATAGAACATTGAATGCTCAGAGCTACAGATATGGCATCCTTGATTCTTATGTGTGCCCTAATGCTAGGGCAATAGGTGATGATTTACTCCTACAAGAGGAGAACACTAGACAGCACATGGCTCACATTATCGATGATTATCTTCAGCAGCAAACAATTCAGCGCATGGAGTGGCCAGCTTGATCACCGGACCTCAATCCTATTGAGCATATTTGGGATGCTTTAGAAATACGTATAGTTGCTCTCAATCCTCCTCTTCAAACCCTTGCTATGTTTGTAACTTCTATGCAAGAGCAATGGCTCTCACTTCCTACGGATGACAGCATCCCACATCACTGTATGTGTTTTATTCTTCTAGGGAAGATCATACCCCATACTAAAGGCAATTTTCCTAAACCAAACTGACACATCCAATTTGTTCATTTTATGTATATGCCAATTTCTATAATACGATAATTTTCTAGTAAATTCTTTTAATGTTATTTTATACCTTACTATGTGCTGTATGCAGTCGATCCGCTTCATTAAATTCTTTATGCAACTTTTTCCGTAATTGTCATTTTTGTGATTTTTCCTTAAATCTCTGAGCAGCACGGATTTTTGGATTTGTCATGAAGACCTGTATTTATGCAGCATTTATTAGCTAAATTTATATAATTACTTATTTTAGCCTCTATTTTCATAAACTTATATTCATTAAGATCATATTTATATTATTAAGAAAAGTAAGAAAGGAAAATATCTAAATTATAAGTTAATATGTATCAAGTGACAAAAAAAATCTCATGACCGGATAAAGCCAGTTATGCCGCTCAGAGGGATAATTAATGACAACTAGTGTATATAAATTTTTATCTAAAAGTTTGTAGACCTTGATACTGACTGATACACCTTGATGCTTTGCTTTCCAGGATTATTGGCGTACTCAGTAATTCTTTTAAAACAATGGTAACTTCTTCTGTAGGATTACATATTTCTGTGAAACGAGAATTAAATATTTCAGAGACATTTTGAATTTTCCTCATGTGATCATATCCAGGATCATTTTCATTTGATGCCATTCTATAATTAGAAAAATGAAGAAATCAAAGAATTAATTTAGAAATCAAACAACAAAAATGAAAGAATGCCTAGCTATCAATCTCTCCTTTTTTCTTTTCTTTTTTTTTCCCAATGGAGTCATCACGTTAGTTGACCAAGAGTCTTTTATATTATCTTTATCAATGTGCCCCATATACAAAGTTAAAAATGAGAAATTCCTCAGTTTAAACGCACCCACAACTTTCCATTTCACTTAATAAGCTTTTTTTAAGAACGTTTTCAATTAACTAAAAAAAATTATTCAGCATTTTTATTTATTTCAAATGCTATAGCATCAAGTAAATGTATTCTAAATACACATTTGAGCCATCTTTTTGAGACACTGTTATTCTGACCTATTTTTCAGCCACCATCTTCTTAGTGTTAAAATTAGACATAAAAACCAATTTCAGTATGGCACAATTTTTTTTTCAGAAATTGTTTTAGAGAAAGAAAAAATAAAATCAGCAATTGTTTGCTTCTAAGAAGATGGACCTAAGACCGATTGTTCTCGAAATTGAGAATTATTCAAAAAACTTCAAACCAAGGCTGTTTTTTTTTTTTTTTTTTGCTTAATTTTAAATGGTTGATGACTAAAATCAAAATTAAGCTATTTAGCACCTTTATCTTTCCTTTACTTGGTGACATTTTCTCTCATTTGACAAATTTATAATCTATTTTAACCTTATTTGATGACATATTTTTTTTGGCTATTTTACTTCAGTTAAAAAAAAAAAACTCTTCCTATACTAATATGATAATATTAATTAAATTGTTGACCACATTAAATGATGTATTTTGTACGTTTTCATATACAAATGGACAGGACTTTGTCAGTTCAAAAATAATATCCATAGGATAACATTTACATTATCACATTACACAGTGCCTACTATACATAGAGATACCCTAGTTCCAAAAACCGACTTTAAGCAAATTACTGTATATACCATCATAGTGTTTTTCCACCTTACCAGTGAGAATAATAAGTCTCTATATATCTGCAACATCTAGTAGGCCTGTAAAAGTGACGATTTATTAATTTTTGTCAAAAGTAAGTGGCTGCTGATCCATCCTGCACAAAATGCCTTAAAAATCCAGTCACTATTTTTTCAAGCTTAAGAACAATATTATTTCACAACAGATCAGCACAATACTGAATTCTGACAGTGACACTTGAAATACAGAGGAATCAGGATGTCACAGCTATCTGATGGACATAACTGCAATTAAAAAATTTATATAATAAAATTTCTTTAAAAAGAAAAGACTAATTTTATGTTATTATTCTACGTTAAACGTGTCACCACTTATAGTAAAATAACTGAGATACAAATTTTTAATATACTTACTAATTTTTTTATCACTTTGTTTGTAAGAGTTTCTGTTAATATAATAGAAGGAAGGATACGTATGTTATGTAGGTTCAGCGCTTAAAATGACCAAACCTTTTATTTTGTATTAAAATAATTTGTGGGTAATAAAACTACTTCTGAATATAAGCAATGATATCGAAGGGAAAAAATATCAGTAAATAAAAACACTTAATTTTGTTACATAAAATACATATGTATGAATAATTTAAAGCTTTGTAAGTTCTGCAACTGCCAAACCCATTGGTTAATTTTCTGATTACTCAGAATACCGCCACAGGCAATAACTGAAATGAACCCAAAAGATATAAGAAAGATACAATAAACCACCCAGGCTTAAACAGGATTCAAGCCCGCAAGCCTGGAGTGCTGGACTAGCTGTTAGCCATCACTAATCACTAGACTACTCAAGATAGTCTAGTGATGATAGTCTAGTGACTTAGTAAGCTTTCAGACTGGTCTTTTATTCCCCTTTATTAAAAGAGCAGAATTATGGATAGTTTCAGCAGACACTTAAGTGGCTCCAAATGTTACATTCTTGGAATTTTTCCTCTGCTCAATTAACTGGAATCAACTATATATAGACATACATTGGCATGAAAAGCTTACAAAATAAGTATAAAAAGGTGCTTTATGTTAATTATATTACGTGAAGTCCAATAAAAGGCAGTTGGCTGGTAGCTCATGTCAACGTTTTCATATAACCCAATGGGATTAACTTTTGTTACACAAAAACATGGAAATTTTTTTGCTCATTCTTTCAGTGCTTCAAAATTGCTCCAGATTCTACTTTAAAGAAGAGCACAAGTAGTTCGATAAAATTTTTGCATGTGGAATATGCCACTGAAAAGGAATCTGAAGAACCATGAGAAATGGTAAGCAGTTGGGAAAATGGAAGCAAGACAGTATCACAGGTCTACGAAGACCTATAAGTAGCCCAAAGTATTTATGTCAAGAACCTAAAATAACCCACACATTTTTACCAGTGAAACTATGAATGCTGAAATATACAGAGATGAGCTTCTTGATCCTTAAGTTTTTTAGGAGAAGTGCAACTGGTAAAATACTTGTTCCCATCAAGCTGCACTAGTAACTGATTACCTTGAAGATGAAGAAACAAAGCAAATGGTATGGCTTATATATTCTATATTCTCTGGATCTAAATCTGACAGAACATGAGTGGGATGCACTAGAATGCTGATTTGCATCACTGTAGGCTTCATCTAGTACTCTGTAAGAGCTTCAAGTTGTCATTCATTGTGAATATAATTTGATATCCCAAGAAGTCCTGGTCAGTTAAAGACGCAGCACAGAAAATCGCTCTAAAGCTCACATTTCAGTCAGGGCAATCCTACACCTTATTAATTTTTTCTATGTATCTCTCGAAAGTTGTTAACATCAACTTTTCCCTATCCCACTTAATATCACATTTTCCTATGTTGTTATTAAAATTAACGTTTTGAAGGAATAGGCAATTCTGCAATTTGAAGCTACGTTAGGCACAACAAAATAAACATTTCATACAAGTTCTATGTTCTTAGCTGCAAAATAATTCAAGTTATGTGACTTTTAATAGTTGCTGCTTTAATTTTTCCTGCCAGTGTGGCAGGAATTCTCCTTTAAAGAAATAAATTATTATAATAAAATGCACAAGTGACAAAAGTAAGATCACTGTGAGGATTTTAACAGAAGTCAGCATATCACTTAAGAAAATTTAATGAATATCCCTTGAACAGCTTTTGCTGACAAATGGAAATTTTATACTTTCTAAAAATAATTTTATAGTCCATTAATACTTGCTAATAAAACAAATTTACTTTTTTTAAACTAAATTTCTTTAAATTATCCTCTCAACATTCTCCTCCCCCTTTAATAGAAACTTTCTTTGCCAGCTGTTCAAATCCCTAATTTTTTTTGTGATACCATCTTGATTCAAATAGCTTGTTTCTAAAATCCCAGAAAAAGCAAGTAACAGAAAGCATAAAACTCAATAAAGAGAATAAGGTAAAATGTTTTACAGACATAATACAATGTGACATATATTTCTTTTTACATTTCTGTAGATTTAGCAGTAGCTTTTCTCTTATTCAAAAATCAAATACCTCTAATAAATAAAAGCTACTGTCAAAATGCAATAGCAAACACTAATTAGAAAATTAACATTGTATTTGAAACATGATTCATTTCCCTACATATGAACTTGGATGTGTACTTCTCAGTGAAAAATGTTATGCAGGCATTCATACTGCTGTAAATGGAAGGGCTTTGTGACAATGAAATTAAGCCTTCTTATATAGTCCCCATACAGCAGAGGTTCATGGAATGTGGGTTGAGTTTTGACTCACATACGAAAACCTTAAGGCCCAGTTTTCTGCACAATTACAAAAAGTTCTGAAGGTTTATCTTTGTTACAAAACAATATGCATTTATTCATAACAACAAATATATTTTTATTTTCTAATTAATTGCTGATAATAATTACATACATTTATTTACTATTATCCCATCAGTATAAAACATTCTTTTAGAACTCTTCTTTTTTCCCCTCATTTATTTTCAAAGCAGTTATATGCTACAGGCCATGGATACTGTGACACTAAGAGTTTTTGGATCAGAATGCTAAGGTTTTGTTTTGTTACACAACTATGCATATTTAGTTATTTGTTAACTTAAGAGTTATTACTTAATTTCCGATGCATTTATTATTGTTCCATTATTATATAAAATTCTTCTAAAATTTTTCTTCATGCACAATTATTTTCAATTTTGGAGAATAAAATAGAAAATACTATTTACATTGAATACTTGTTGAAAATACTTATTGTGCAAGTGTGGTTTTAATTTGAGAGATCTGAGAGCTCAAAATGAATTGTTTCAATGTCAAAATTACCTTAAAAAAACTTGACTGTAAATGACATCTCCATTACAAGAAATTTTCTTCACCAAGAATATTTTTTAGGAATTAAAATTACACACAGCAACTTTTAAAAAGGCACCATTTGAATTACCTTAGATCAGAAGAAATTGGGAATATCAAGTTTTAACAAAAGTTTCCCACCACTGCAAAAATTGTCTCTGCAAACAGTTCACAGTGCCATGTTCAATCATATTTTGTCAAACAATTTTTGGCATCAAATAGAAGAGATTTGCTATGTTGTGAAATTAGTAAAAAAATAATGCTACCATTAAGTACAAGATGTCTGAAATGGAACTATCACACTACCAGATTAGAACCATCATTTACTTCAAGTTCTGTTGCAAAATGTCACTAAATCATGTATACAGCTTTACATTCTAATGTTAATATCATATGATACTGTGAAAGTTTGATACTGACAGTTAAAACAACAGGACTAAGACATTCAAAAAGCAGAGTGTTCTAGCCGGCATACTGATGTTGATGAGGCCCGCCTGCAAGAACTTGTGGAAGAAGATCAGTATGCAACCACTCAAGAGCTTGCTAAGAAATCAAACATTAGTGCCATGTCCATTAGTCGCGCTATGCATCACATAAACTTGACGTACAAGTTCAAGCATATAAGCATATAAGGACAGACATGTTCGGTCCTGCACTAATCTGCTCGAATATCAAAGCAAGGATAAAATTCCAGACCGGATTGTCATTTGTGATGAAAAGTGGATTTACTTAACAACACAGGCTGAAAAAGGGGTTGATCTGCGCCTGATGAGCCCGTTGGCAGCATCACAAAGTGCAATTTGCCTAACAAAAAGATCATGCTTTGAATCTGGGGAATCGCCATGGTATATTATTCAGAAAGAGTATCTGGAAAAATGTAAAACCCTTGACAGTAAGGGGTACAGCACCTGGGGCTTTAGTGGCTACCAGGTACATCAGCAGGGGGCGGATAGTCAGATGTCCTGTATTAACTCGCAGGAAAACTTCAAATAATAAATAAGAAGCCACGAACCCCTTACCGTAATCCTGGTGTTCTGTGACCAGTGCCTAGGGTGAATGACAGTGTGGTTATAGCGTCTTAATGAAGCCTCTAAAATGCCTGGCAACTTTGCCTTACCCAGCAACAGGCAATACTTGGTGGACCTTTTTCTATCATGTACTTTCTTTTCTAGTTTATATATGGTTGAAAATGACAATACAACAAGAAATTCTGTTTTCCCAGGCAAAACGTCCGAGACAGACCTTTCTTCTCAAAACATGGAAACCCAGAGGAAATCAATCGAAGGAGCAGAAATGAATCTTTCATTGAGGTAGAAATTACTTCTACTCAGTCGACATCAGAAGAAGGACAGGAAGCTATTAAAAGCATAACCTCTCTAGATAAAATCAAAATCAAAAACAGAATGTTTGGAGCACACACAAAAAACAAAAAACAAACAAAAAAAAGAAATATGCCCGGAAGTTGAAAATTAATTGTTAAGGGTACTTGAGTTCGAAAAACCTAAGAGGAAAGGCAAAAAAAGGCTATCTATCTCAAAGGATGGAGCAACATACAGCCCCAAATACTGCCAAAAGAGACAGACCTGAAGGTTATACCTTCGGGAAGCTCTTACGGTGATCAAGATGGCTGTACTCATTGACGGCCATCCTGGAAAAAATATATTGGAGGAACAGGCTACTGACCTTGAACTTCTCATAATGTTGACTACTTTAGGTATTCTCAAAACTAAACAGTTACACTTGAGCTCTGTTAAGGGGCTGTTAAGACTTTATAAACAAAGCTGAGCAACCCAAACAAATAGAACTAAGAAGCACTGGGTTTGATGCGTTTGGCACAAAATGCTATTTAGCAGAGGAGCCTGATACCTGACAAACTCAACCTCAAGAAGGAGAAGGTGTCGAGCATGATGTAGTTCATGTTGAGGCTGCTATCAAGGAAAAACATCGAACTAAGTTCTGGCATAAAAAGGCAATGTTCCATCAAGTCAATACCACATGTGTCTGCATTCAATAGCTGGACTCTGTACGACTCAAATGGGATCTTCTGCCACACTCACTATATGGCCCGACATCACTCCTATTTTTTTTAACACCTGCAGCTACATTTTGATGGTGCTATCTTCTATTCTGCACAGGACGTCTGAAATGAGGTTGATCTGTTTTTGGACTCACGGCCACTAAATTTCTGGGCCAAAGACTTTGAAAAAATACCAAAATGTTGGCAGAAAAATCACAGATTTGGTTGGTGATTACTACCTACACTAAAGGTACTGCTTTCATGGTTCCCCACCCTACCCACAACTTCATTATGAAAGTTTTTTTTTTTTTTTTTTTTTTGCAGAAAACTTTTGTTAAAACCAGATAAATTCAGAATACAGGAAAAACCAGATAAATTCAGAATACAGGAATAACCTGATTTTTCCCTAAATTCTGTTAAATAAAAAATTCCGCAAAAACAGGATCGGATGTATATGTGTATGTTTAACAACTATCAGAATTTTCAACTGTTACATTTTTCTACTGAAATTATATACACTGCTGGCCACCATAAATGCAACATCCTGAAGGAAGCATGCAAATAAAATGAAATTTACAACATGCATTAGCAGAGGTGAGATATCCAAATGATTAGAATTTCAGAGCAGACGCACATCACGCACGCCTGTGATGCCACTTCAAAGCTCTATTTAAGGCTTGGAGTTTTCGACGATTTCAAGTTAGGCAATTGTGTTTTTCTTGTGGGTTTTTTTTTTCAAAAAAACAATCAATTATGCCTCGTAGTAAACAGTGATCATAGTTTGATCAAGTATCCGAGTTCGACAGAGGAAGGATAGTGGCCTACCGAGAGTGTGGATTATCTTTCAGGGAAATTGGTAGTCATGTTGGACGAAACCAAACAACTGTAATGCGGATATGTGACCGTTGGATGCAGGAGGGTACGACGGACCAACATGTCCGATCGCATCCACATCAGTGCACCACTTCACGTGATGAGAGGAACATTGAGCTCATGGCAGTGATTGATCGCTCAGTCACATCACAAACCACAGCACAGCACATCCGAATCTGTAACGCATCATCCAGTGTCTGCGCGTACCATTCGACGCCATTTACAGCAGAGTGGTCTGTCCACAAGACGTCCATTGCTTCATCTATCCTTGACGTAGAACCACAGACGCATCCGCTGCAAATGGTGCGATGAAAGGACGATGTGGACGGCAGAATGGAATGAAATTGTCTTTACTGACGAGTCACACTTCTGTCTGCAACACCACGATGGTCGGATTTAAGTCTGGAGACACCGTGGAGAGAGGATGCTGAACAGCTGCATTATGCACCGCCACACTTGGTTCTGCACTGGGTATTATGGTATGGGACGTTATTGGATATCACTCTCGCACTCCTCTAGTACGCATTGGCGGCACTTTAAACAACCAGCGCTACATCCCCAGGTGTTGGAGCCAGTTGTCCTTCCTTACCTTCAGGGCTTCCAACAGCCATATTTCAACAGGATAATGCTCGACCATACGTGGCACGTATTGTCCAAGCGTTCTTCGTCAATTGCCAGATCGAATTGCTTCCCTGGCCGGCTCGCTTTCCGGATCTTTCGCCGATAGAAAACATGTGGTCCATGGGTGCCGAACGATTGACCCAGATTACATCCCAAGCTGCCATGTTATTACTAAAACATAGTCTTATCATTAAATATCATTAAAATAAAAATACTTCCTTCACTCATCCCAGATACCGAGCAATCCAGAAAAACTAAAGACAAAACTTGCTCACTTACCTGGGTAGTGTGATGTTGAATATATAATAAAAACTCTAAGAAGTTGATTTATCTAATTATATTCTCTCTATACTACAAAATATATACATTTTTTAACAATTGTCGGGAAATTTTTCTGGCCCCGAAAGTTATTACACATCTTAATCAGTTCACGTCACGAGGTCGAAAAGGGAAAACCCTTTTTTTTCTTCCTACTTCAATGACAGCCAACGCCATCTGTGACAGCCAACGCCTCGTACATCAAAATGAAGAGATTTGTTTTTAATATTTGTTAGATACAGCTGATCAGTTTCACAACACTCCCACCTTTTTGATTTTCAGAACGAAAATCAAAAATCAAATAATGGTATCCTTAGTACAGGAACACACTTCTAGAGGGTACAGTTTACGTACAGGACGAATCAGTATGCCATTTCTAGTTTTCACTTTTACAACTCTTACACGTCCATCTCTGCTTGTACAAAGTTCTTGGACACGAGCAATTGGCCAGTTCACTCTTTTAAGGTTCTCACAACCTATTAGCACGATGTCTCCAACTTTTAATTCACAGTCCGTCTGTCCATGCTTTTGTACTAACTGTCCAAGGTACTCCTTGCGGAAACGGCTACGAAATTGTTCTCGAAGTTCCTGGCAGAAACGCTGACGAGCCAAGAGTTTATTTCGATCTAAAGCATCCAAATCTGCTGTACCTGAAACCTTAATGTCCTGTAAGAACATGGAAGGCGTTAATGGTAGAAGATCCTCAGAGTCATTTGACACATAAGTAAGTGGTCGACAGTTTATTACGGCTTCCACATCACAGATGACGGTGAGTAACTCTTCGTAATTGACTGCAGCTTGTCCTAAGACTCTCACAATCAAATTCTTGGCTGTGCGGATTAGACGCTCTCACCATCCGCCCCACCAAGCAGCAGTGGGCGGAATGAACTTCCAAGTGATGGGATGCAAAGTTTCCTGAGCAATTACCTTTACCCAGTGAACCTTTTTCAGCAATGCAGATGTACCGACGAAATTTGTGCCGTTGTCTGAATAAACTGTAGATGGCCGACCTCTTCTGGCTATGAACCGACGAAACGCTGGAATGAAGCATTCGGTACTTACGGATGTCACTAGTTCCAAATGTACACATCTATATACAGCACACGTAAACAGTACTACCCAGGTTTTGTTTTTATTTTTGAGAATCAGAGGGCCACATAAATCTATGCCGGTAACTTCAAATGCGAAAGCATCTCGAACTCTGTCTAATAGTAAATGAACGGGTGCAGTAGTTGGAGGTTTTGCTGAAAATCGTTTACAACGGACGCACTGTTTCACCACCGATCTAATTCGGCGTCTTGCACCAATGATCCAGAATTCTTCTCTAATTATAATAGTTAATGCTTGTACGCCCGCATGAGAATGCTTTAAATGGTAATCTCTAATTAAACAGTCAATAATATAATGCTTAGAAGGTAATAAAATCGGGTACCGGAATGCATAAGAATCATCTCGTTCGGTGATTTTCGTTTTTACTCTTCTTAAGCCACTGTGATCTCGTACGGTCAAAAGACCATTGATGGAGTCTCCAGTCTCTGGAAAACTCTCCCTCTGAACAAGTGAAAGAAGTATAATTTTAGATTCCTTTATCTCGGAAGCAGACAGAAAAGGCTCTTTATTTACAATTTTCTTTTGACAATTTTTGATAAATCTCTTTATCCAACCTAAAACTCTTAACATTTTTGAAAATTTAGAGAACTTCTCACACCACTTAACTTTATCCGCTTTTGTAGTTATACTAAGATTTACATTTAAATTTATGCCTTTCCTGCGCTCTGAAAAAACTAAAATTTCATTTGGCTTAACCTCTAATTTTGGCCAGCTATCTCTAGGGTCTTTGAGCCAAACAGGCCCTCTACACCAATTTAATTCGAAAAACTGAAGAGGGGAACAACCACGAGAAGGTAAATCAGCTGGGTTAGAATGACCCTGTACATATGACCACTGATTTGCTTTAGTGAAAGCGCAAATTTCCATCACGCGATTGCCCACAAAAGTCCCCCACGCATCATTTCTTTGAATCCAAGATATGGCCGTGGTGGAATCGGTCCAAAAATATTTCAGGATGTCATCTAATGTAAGAGCTTCTGTCACCTATTTGGAAAGACGCACGCCCAAAAGACAGGCCATGAGTTCTAGACGGGGAGTAGTAAGTTCTTTTAAGGGTGCGACTCTTGACTTAGCCATTACAAAACTGACTAATGTTTCTTCTTTAGTTTCGCATCTCAAAAATATTACCGTAGCATAAGCATGCTGGCTAGCATCACAAAATACATGAAGTGTCCAGGAACTTCTATCTCCAAAACCTATACGTCGCGGTATTCTCAACTTATTCAAAATTTGTAATTTATTATACCACCTCGAAAATTTACTTTTGATACTATCTGGTAATGGAGTATCCCAGTCTGCTTTTATCGCCCAAATTTCCTGTAGCAGTAACTTTGCAGGCAATAAAACAGGTGTCGAGAAACCCAAAGGATCAAACATTGTCTGCGTTACTGACAAAACCTCTCTTTTAGACAAATTATCCGAAACCAATACAGTCTTAATTTCAATATAAAGGTTATCTTCTATTCTGTCCCACATAATTCCTAAAACTGGTACAGAATTCTCTATTGTGGACTCAGTGCACAAAGTACTTTGGGTTAGTTCCACATCTTTTTCTACTGGGCCATAGGTCCACATACGTAAGTCCATTTTTGCTTCAGCTAACATTTCAGTAGAATATTTCACAAAATTCACAAGCTCCTTTTCGTTATCAACAGAAGTCACACAATTATCAATATAAAAGGATTTATTTAATTTCTGAGCAATAGAACTTTGTTCCTTTGGTACTTGTGCCAAATGAACTGAAATAACCGCTACTAATAGAAAAGGGCTAGACTTTACTCCAAAAACTACCCTCGTATGGCGGAAAACCTTCAGTACATTATCTTTCTCCCACCATAAAAATCTTAAAAAGTCCCTATCTTCTTTCCGTAATTCAATCTGTAAAAATGCACGCCGGATATCAGAGGTTACGCCAATGCATTTTTCTCTAAATCTTAACAAAATTGAAGGGATTTCTTCTATTAAATTTGGTCCTTTTACTAAATAATCATTAAGGGAGGGCGATCTATTAACTTTACATGATGCGTCAAAAACAGGTCTTATCTTAGTTGAGACACTATCTGGTTTAAATACTGGGTGATGCGGTAAGTAGTGCCCTTTATAATTCAGTTCATTGTCTTGTACTATTTCAATTACACCCTCCTCCATCCATTCATTAAAAATTCTATCATATTCTTCATATTTATGTAAAGACTTGAGTTTTCGGGTGGCACTGAACAATCTTTTTTCTGCTACATGACGATTTGATGGCAATTCTGCGTTATATACTAACCAAGGTAATCCGACACAATAACGACCATCTTCGTTTCTGGAAAGAGAGTTTAAAAATTGTTCGTGGGCAATTTCTTCCTCAGCAGCGTTAGTTGAATTCTGGTGAGCATCTAATATTCCGATCGTTTCTAAACTCCAAAGATCGGAGATTTTAAAGTCGTGACCCACTAAACTTGCACACAAAATGGAAGCATCTTTATCTTTGTGATTAACAAATTCCTCCGATACACTACAAACTGTCCAACCAAGTTTTGTACAAACTGCTGTTAGTCCTCCTTTTAATTGTTTTACTGATCCCGTGAGAATTTTTCCATAAATATCACTACCGATGAGCATTTCTATTTTTGGACAATCTGCTCCCAGATCCGACAACCAAATGTTGTTTCGTTTTAATTCTTTTAATATCGGACCCTTGGGTACCCGAGGTATATCCCCACATATTATGTCTTGATCTAAAAATTCAAATTCTAGATCTGAATACTTACGCGGACTGGCTGAACATAATTTTACCAAATATTTGTTATGCATCTTTGCCTCTGATCTGGCACCTCCAAATAAAGTAAGAGCAACATTTTCTTTGGAAATAATTGGTAACCCCAATTCAGTGGCTAATGATTTCAAAATATACGATTTCTGGGAACCACAATCTAAGAGTACTCTAACATCTTTATGCTTTTTGACACCAGCTACTCTTACGCATAAAGTCATTAAAGCTACGTCAGCGGTACAAGTTTGCCTGGCTGTAGCCGTATGTATGTTGTCTATTTCTGATTTTTCTGTAGGAAGTTCAGTTTTATTATTAATGTCCGGACACAAAATAACTGAGTGTGATTTACCACAAGCAAAACACCTAACAAACTGTTTACAGAACTTTGCCATATGATTTGGTTCCAAGCATTTTAAACAGCATTTTTCCTCCTTAACTTTAGAAATCCTTTCATTAAGAGATAATGAACGCGCATCGTAACAATTTTTACTATCATGCATTTTACCACAAAAAATACATGCATGTTCTCTGGTTGTAAGAAAACCTGTGGCAGTGGGAACATTTCCCTGTTTCTTAAATTTAAATTTACCTTTTGTTTCCCTCTTTGCTTTATTATGATATCCTTCTTTACGACTAACACCATCGAGTCCATTACGCGCCAATTTTAATCTCTCCTCACCCTCCACTTCAGACTTTAAAAATTTCATTAAGTTGAAATTCATTAAGTTGAAAAGGCGAGAAAGATCAGTTCCTTCAGGCTGGTTAAAGAGCGAACTCCTTTGCCACACCTTTAAAACATCCTCTGTGAGACACGATTCCACCATCGGAAATAACCACGATGTGTTTTCGCTCGATTTAAGACCTAAAGACTCTAAGGCTCTCAACTGAGCTTCAATTTTATCATACAATTTATCAAGAGGTAATTTATCCTTTTGATCTGCCTTCACATTAGAAACAATTAATTTAATTAGTTCCCTAACATACACTTCTACTAATAATTCAGGTTTCCCAAAACGTTCCTTCAAAGCTAAAACAGCTTTATCATAATTTTCCGAAGTCACCGGATAGCTTTCAATGAATTCTTTAGCACGTGATCCGGGCTTCATACACTGAATCAAATAGGAAAATTTGTCACTTTCATATAAATCAGGGTCAGTGTGAATTTTCTCAAACTGCGACCAAAACTGTAACCAATTTATGAATTCCCCATCAAACTTCTTAAGTTCGATTTTCGGAAGTCTATACTGTTTAATCTTACTACAACAAATACCAGCACCATCATTTGGTCTTGTTTCTAAATTGATTTCATCCGAAAATTGTAATTTTTCATTAATTTGCCGAGTTAGTGTTATGAAATTATCAGAATACACCTCGCGACTTTCGATTTCTTTAGTAACATCATCCTCTAAAGTTTTCCCGTCTTCAGCTAACAAATCAAGAATTTTATCATCTACATTTTTTATATCTGAATATACATTTTGTAGTTTAGTAAGTTTATCTCGTACTAAATCTACAGAAAAATCTTCTTTTACTAATTCCGTTTTTAAATATTAGCAGTTTTTGCAAAAGAAGTGCGTAAACCTGCCCGTTTAAGTTTCAGAGCCTTTAAAGCTTCCATAGTTAACTTTCAAAATAAAACAAACTGCTTTACAAAAAATAGTTTCGAATTTAAACTTAATTATACTTTAATACATCAAAAACTATCTATAACCATTAAAATAATTTTTTTAAAGTTTATTTCTTAGAGTAAGTTGATTTATCTAATTATATTCTCTCTATACTACAAAATATATACATTTTTTAACAATTGTCGGGAAATTTTTCTGGCCCCGAAAGTTATTACACATCTTACGTCACGAGGTCGAAAAGGGAAAACCCTTTTTTTTCTTCGTACTTCAATGACAGCCAACGCCATCTGTGTCTCGTACATCAAAATGAAGAGATTTGTTTTTAATATTTGTTAGATACAGCTAATCAGTTTCACAACATGCCACATCAGATCAACTTTGGCAACATGTGGAAGATGCTTGGTCTGCTGTACTCCAAGAACACATCCAAAGTCTCTTTCAATCAATGCCGAGACGTGTGGCAGCGGAAGTCTATAAATTTAATCATTTGATACGTGGTCAACATGTTATCTACTAAATAAATTTTGTTGTGATATCTCTTGTCTTTCTTGGTGTTGCAATTTGGGTAGCCAGCAGTGTATGTCTGTGTGTATGTGTACATTTCACCGTAAAATTGTCTCATGTTCATTGAAAGTGAAAAAAATTAAAGCCAGCTAAGGAAATTTTTTACTTTTAAATGGGAATTAAAGTTAGGCAAATGTACTAACTACAGCTAAAAAAAAAAAATAATCATTCAGTGTTTATTGTTTCAAACAGAACTTTTCAAATGGTTAGTACTTAAAACCTTAACCCTTTGGGTACACATTTATTTGAAATTTTTTTTCACTTGGAGTATATTTAACCCTTTGGTTACATTTGACGTATCAGTACGTCATGCATTTGTTTAGGCAAAGATGCACATGACGTTCTGATACGTAATTGAAATTGAGACGAGATTTAGCTAGTTCATTCTGGTTTATTTCAAAGTAATGTGGAATTATCTTTGGATTATGGTAACTTGGCGATTTTTTGGCGAAAATTTGGTGACCAACCCTGCTAGTTTTGTTTTAGACGTAATTTTGCTTTCACGAAGTAAAGGCATGTTTTTTTTTTTTTTTACTCAACATTTTTTTCCAACAATCTGCTAGCCGAATTACGCTTATGCTAGAACTTTTATGGAACAAAAGTGCTTAATCATGACGAAGATTAGGTGCGAAATTGGGAGAAAGTGCAGAATCGCCCACTGCTTGCCGCGTTTATAAGAATTGCACATGTACACGTCAACCTATTTTCACTTAAAAAAAACATCCCAGAATTGCACAAAAATGGCATTGCACACACTCTTGACTTTATCCATGTACACTGCTAAAGTCCTAGCTAGTAACCTTTATCGCCTTACCAAAATGTCACTAAACTACCTGTTACCATATTCCACAGATTAGCCGTAATGTGAATCTGTTGCAACAGAACAAATAATTTCAGTAGTTTGGCGAACCTTGTTTGGGATACACAACCCCATAATGACAGAAATAGAGAATATATTTTATCAAAGTGACAGTTTTAATGAAAGTATTGATTCCAGGTACTTCAGAAAACCATTTTACATCAGATACATTTTCCTTTCTTTCCAAATCCATTCATCTAATTTTTCATGAGAAAATACACTATCACTGCTTGATAAGTATTTTGTACCTCTTTTACGTCTTGGAATAATGTCACTATCATTATCACTTTCTAGTTTGATATACTCTTCATCATATTCCCTTTGAAATTCCCCTTTATCGCTTAAAGAATCATTATAAAACTCTTCATCAGATTCAAGATCACTACTTTCATTAAAATTGCCATTATCACTTTGATAAAATATATTCTCTATTTCTGTCATTATGGGGTTGTGTATCACAAACAAGGTTCACAAAACTACTCAAATTATTTGTTCTGTTGTAACAGATACACATTACTTTGAAATAAACCAGAATGAACTAGCTAAATCTCGTCTCAGTTTCGATGACATATCAGAACATCATGAGAGTAGTCTCTGCCCAAACAAATGCATGACGTACTGATATGTCAAATGTAGCCAAAAGATTAATGTGTAGATATATATATATATATCAGCAATAAGTATAAAAAGAAATTTTTAAAAAAATTTAAAAGACTATCCTATTTCAGGAAGAATGTGTAGGGCTGTAAAATTGCCTCATGTAAATTAGAAGTGAAAAATTAAACGGGATTAGGAAATTTTACTTCTAAAGGGCAATTAAACTTGGACAAATGTATTAACTAGAGCAACAAATAAATAGAGAGAGATAAAAATCATGTTGAATAAGGATTAGAAAAATCATACAAAATGTCAACATAAGAGGAAATTCTGAATTTTTAGTAACAAATCGGAAATGGCAACATAAATATACACAGATAGTTGATTAACCATCACAATACAGATTACTCTGTATACAGCAGTTCGTATTTTCCTGGCCCACCAGCGGCCGAGCGGTAAAGTCGCTGAACACTGGTAGTTCGGTCCGAGGTTCGAATCCTGCGAACGGGCTGGCTGCATGGGCGTTTTCGTGGTTTTCCCTATGTGTAACGTGTATACGAGCCAGTTTCCCTTAGAAAGTCCTCCACGAAGGCATCCCTCCTCTTAGGCAGATAGCCCTCGAGGCTTTGCCATAATTACACACACACACACACAGTTCGTATTTTCCACTATAAACAAATCTTCAGTCACAGCCATTTAAGATATAAGCACACAAATGATATTAAGGTGCTGCACAATGACAGTCAAATATTCTAAACATGAAAATAAATGTACAATATAAAATACATTTTACTGATTCAGAAGTCAAACAACAAAAATCAGCGTTATATTTACAAAATTTTCACAGGACTAGTTTCGATGGTTTTACCGAACCACCATCCTGAGCTGCAAAACCGCAAATAAACAAGATAGGAAATAATGATTAGATATGATAAGAAAGCCTGGACAAGAATAAGCAAGTGGTGCCATCTGTTGGTGAAACCAGAACTAAAACATAATTTCGGCTGATCTTTGGAATATGGTAACAGGTAGTTTGGCGACATTTTGGAGGCGATAAAGGTTACTTACTACCTAGGACTTTGGTAATATGTGAGAAGCACTCAGTTCCGATTATGCATTATTTTGTGTGAGGGAAATGAGAGATCATGAGATATGTCATGTGACATTAATGGACGAATTACAGTTTTTTAATCGGAAAAGGGGGTAAATTTGGAAAAATTATTTGGCATTAAGCTTCATTGTGTGTTGTGTGAAATAGTGTTGATTAATTTTCAGATTGCATGGCGCTATGTAAAGTGAATTCTAAATTTTTAATACATAATAATTAATAAGTTGACTACTGGATTTCGGATTTAGAAATTAGCAGTACTACTGCAGCCGATTGGAACTCTTTCTGTAGGGAAGTGTGCGTGCCACATAATGAAGATTCTGAAGAAGATTAGGTAAGTTAGTATTTTTAATCATTTGAGGATATTATTTTTATGCATTGTTCTAAATGTAAGGAGTAAATAAATTAAAATGGTATTATTGGAAAATTGTTATTAGCAATGATTTAGTTTAAAGTAATTAGGATTGTAATCTAATTTTTATGAATTTAATGTATGTGCTTATTTATATTTTAAGTAGTGTTTTTTAATTTAATTATATTTTAATCTAATGATCATGATTTTGTGAGTTATATGTTGTAGTATTTTGGAATACGTTTGAGTAGTATACGTTGAGTATTTTCATGCATTTTCGTGAAATTTTTCTAATTTCTGAGAAAAAAGCAGTGTACATGGATATAGTGAAGAGTGTGTGCAATGCCATTTTTGTGCAATTCTGGGATGTTTTTTTAAGTAAAAATAAGTCGACGTGTACATGGTTTAGTGATATTTTAATTAAATGATAATTATTTTGTGAATTTTATGTTTGTAGGAATTTGGTATACGTTTCAGTTGAATTAAACGTGTATGGAAATAATTAAATATTTGACACTAAATATTTGTAACTATTTTTAATGTTTGCGCATAAATTCGTTGCTGACGTTTATAATATAATAGATAATTTAGAGGTAAAAGTTTTTGGATATTTTATTTATTTTATACTTGGAAATGTTCATTCTTGGAAAGAGTATATACTTTTTCGCAATCAGGTAATTTCATATATGTGCTTTTTACCGAGTTTAAAGATTAAGAAAATTTTCCTGCATTTTCGTGCAAATTTTTGTAATTTATGAGAAAATAGCAGTGTAGATGGATAAAGTTAAGAGTGTGTGCAATGCCAGTTTTGTGCAATTCTGGGATGTTTTTTTAAGTAAAAATAAGTCGACGTGTAAATGGTTTATGTGTATGTGCTATTCTGAAAAATGCACAAGGAGTTTGCG
Organism: Stegodyphus dumicola; assembly: GCF_044657685.1. Classification (NCBI taxonomy): domain Eukaryota; kingdom Metazoa; phylum Arthropoda; class Arachnida; order Araneae; family Eresidae; genus Stegodyphus; species Stegodyphus dumicola. The sequence continues at coordinate 116,513,611 of NC_140780.1, forward strand.
ATTGTGCACTTTTTCCCTATTTTGCAGTTAATATTTGTCATGATTAAGCAGTTTTGTTACATAAAATTTCTAGCATAAGTGTAATTCGGCTAGTAGATTGTTGGAAAAAGTGTTGAGTAAATAAAAAGAAAAGAAATATGTCTTTACTTTGTGAAGACAAAATGGCGGCGAAAAAAAAAAGTAGAGGGTTGCTGTAGCAGAGTTGGTCGCCAAATTTTCGCCAAAAAATCGTTAAGTTACCATAATCCAAAGATCAACCACAATTTCTTTAAAGGCTGAATGCAAAGTTGGATTGGAATTAGGATCATTAACTAGAACAGAAAGATTTTTATGAATGTGAAATGCCTCTAGAAAATTCAGTTCTTCAATGGAAGATGTTTTTTGAATAATTTTGGCAGCAGAAAAATTGAAAGTGTACTTTTCGGACCAACAATGTTGAGCAACATAAGACTTCTGTGTTTAATTTTTTCTAACATATGCCTCATGTTCCTTGGCGCGAAAATTTTACTGCTTGCACCACTAGAAGAGGTTTTCAAAAAAATCCTTACTCTCAATATCAAACTTCAAATAATGTTTTGTGTCTTAGAGCAATACGTAATGAGTGGAAATCTGCATTTTAAATTGGTTAAAAAGAGCCCATTTCTAGGAAACGTCGCTTGTTGCCTCTAATATTCTATAATCAAGGGCTTTAAACTTTCAACTGACACAGCTGTTTGGAAGGCACTTCTCTCCATTTGGTTAAGAACAGAATCTTGTAAGATAACAACAATAACTGAAGGGTTCAATTATACTTCTGGTTATTCACTTCTAATTATGATCACACTTTGGGGGGGAAGTGCAGAATCACCCACTGCTTGGCGTGTTTTTAAGAATTGTACAAACTCAGTATCCATGTACACGTCGACCTATTTCACTTAAAAAAAAAATCTCAGAATTGCACAAAAATGGCATTGTGCACTCCCTTGACTTTATCCATGTACACATCAACCTATTTTCACTTAAAAAGTCAAAGAAAATTGACAAAAATCCAATTCTTCTTACTCTTGTAAAAAGCGCCAAGCAAACGTCAAACAAATAAGTGTGTGGTTCCGCACTTTCCCCACAGTTTGAAGAATAAGATAAAATATAATTTCCAGTATAAACCAAACATGCAAAATTGACAATGAAACAATGCCATCATGTGTTCTGTTCAACAAGATTTATTTAGTGCAAACAATACTACGAAAAAATATTCAAAAATACCTTGTTTTGCAATATTTATTTCCCTTAATTAACTTAAATATCGTTTTTCATTTTCTAATGCTTTCCTTTACGAAAAGAATTTAATGTTTACAATTATTTTCAGCATTCGTACGAATTCCGTGCATAAAATAAACATTTTCTTTAACAAAATACTTAATCGGAAAGTATATACCCGGTATTTCCGGTGTATCTACCACATATAAAATGATCATTTTGCTTTAGTTTACATTTTTTCCATTACCAAAATCATGTAGCAGACGCGTCGGCCGATGCGTCTTGTCTCCCGGGTGACGTCACTACCAGCAACCAATGGCAAGCTTTTTCCGTTCCTGGCCTAACCTTAGTATATTAAAGAACCTTCAAGGTTCTTTAATATACTTTCCGATTAAGTATTTTGTTAAAGAAAATGTTTATTTTATGCACAGAATTCGTGCGAATGCTGAAAATAATTGTAAACATTAAATTCTTTTCGTAAAGGAAAGCATTAGAAAATGAAAAATGATATTTAAGTTAATTAAGGGAAATAAATATTGCAAAACAAGGTATTTTTGAATATTTTTTCGTAGTATTGTTTGCACTAAATAAATCTTCTTGAACAGAACACATGATGGCATAACTGCTAAGACGTAAAAACATAATCAAAAAGTATTATTCTGTATATTTTCATTGCTCATGCACTTTTTTTTATACAAATGAACTTTGACATTCCATGAGAAATATATGATCGTGATTTTCAGTTTAAATTACATATCTCAATCAAAACTATACATAAAAAGATTTGACTTAACAAATTCATATTTAAATACCATAAAATTCTACAAATTTCTTAATATCCGTCATTATACTTTTAAATAGTATACTTATCACATTCTTTTTAAAGTGAAAAGTCACTTCATACTGATTCACTTCAGATTTTAGCAGAAGTGCATATATTTTCAGTATAATCTAAAAGTACTCTTATAATCCCTTACACTCCCAAGATTTCTATATAACATTTATCCTGACGTGATTATTTGCTTTAGTAAATAATCTTCGATATTGGCATCCTATTCTTCCTTCCATACATTAAAAATGGAACAATAAAAATACATTTTCTTACACATATACGCACAATAATAATAATAACAAACTTGCCCTACATCTTAGTTTCGGCCCACCAGCGGCCGAGCGGTAAAGTCGCTGAACACTGGTAGTTCGGTCCGAATCCCGCGAACGGGCTGGCTGCATGGGCGTTTTCGTGGTTTTCCTTATGTGTAACGTGTATACGAGGCAGTTCCCTGAGAAAGTCCTCCACAAAGGCATCACACCTATTACGCAGATAGCCCTAGTGTGCTTTGCCATAATTAAATACACCACCACATCTTAATTTAAATTCAGACTGTACACAAATTAAATATTTTTAATTACTAATGTATTTTTATAAGGTTGTTTCTTAAAATACTTTTGTTATACTCGAAATATGTGTTCAATATTGAATTATTTTTCTTTCTCTTATAATTAAAAACAAGTTATATGGAATCAAAATTAAAACATATGCAGCAGTTAAATAACACTGAACAGAATATCTTACTTACTCTTTCGCTATTTTTATTCTAGCATTATACACAGATTTGTTTTCCTTCAGGTTCAAGCATGTGTAAGTTATATCAATTAAATTACATCACACATACCTGTATGCATCAGTTAAATAACACTGAAAGAAATATGTCACTCACTCATTCGATGTTTGCATCATAGTGAGGTCGAGAAATTGTTCTTTCCTCACGGTGAGGCATGTATCAGTTTACTTAGTTCGCAAAGCTTAACCCAGACGCTGCTTCAATACATAGAATTACGTTTGGGATGTAAAGAAAGTAACCAAAACATGTGAATGAAGTTGGATACGCGAATTTATTAACTAATCATTCAGGTACTCAGTATTGGTAAACATGACATGAGTTTAAATATCTCACTACGATGTAAGTCTCATACACAAAATGAAGATTATGATAAAAATGATTTAAAATGAGAAATTTTTCAATTTAAATGTAAAATAGCAGTAAAATGAAAAATAAATGTAAAATTACATCACAGTTATGTATGAAAACTACATAAATTCATTAAAAAATAGTTATTTTATCTGGTTGTAAAGAGTGTTTTCCGCCAAAAAAACGTATTAACGTGTATAATTCTGACACAACGCTATAGCACAATTTGCCACTTCCGCCTAGGTATAATAGCAAATTAACAACACAAATCAAATCAAACTGTTGATGCAACGAAAGTAAACAAACGCCAAGAACTAACGCTGTCACCCACATGACGTCATGCGTATGTGGCATAACTTTCTCCCTGCACTGCGCATCGCTCTTGGCCCCCCCCCCTGAAACTACTCAATGAAATTCACAAGCGTCTACGGAGAGAAGGCAACTTTTAGGATCATGGATCTGATCCTCCCGTCTTACGCACATCTCAGTTTGCGCATCATGTGACGTTAACAGATACGTCAAAAATGTGTCCGTTTACATTTTGCATTTGACTTCGTGCGTTTTATGCTTCGCTAATATGTGGATTTTGCTTTCACATATTTATAATGAACTGAAGAATCTTTCAATAAAAGACCCTTCTCACGGCCAAATACTTAGGAATATTGTTAATTTTGCTTTCACATATTTATAATGAACTGAAGAATCTTTCAATAAAAGACCCTTCTCACGGCCAAATACTTAGGAATATTGTGAGGATTATGCTTCGGAATATTAGAATATATAGCACCAATTTAAATGAGCTGGGTGGTGATACCAATGATCATTCAAGAGAGTAGATCTGAAATTCACATTTCCGCTTTGATTACGATTGGTAACATCTTTCAGAAAACTATAATTTCAAAATCTTACAACTGTTCTATTTGCAAAAAGTGTTTTTCAAATGCCAGCAATTTATAGCATCATTTGAAGAACATACATTCCAATAAAAAGCATATTTCTACTGCTGAAATATATAATTCCAATTCAGATCATGCATTTTATAAAGTCGTCAATGGTAATTAGATTTCATATACTTTTGCTTCAAAATCCAGTATAACTTCAAAAAACTTTTAGCTGCCCTGATTCCAAAAAAATGTTTCTCAAATAACAGCAATCTAAAATGCCACTGAATGAAATTGCATATATCACAACAAACAACATTACTCAAAGCAAGTAAAAATAAAGTTTTCCAATTTAAATGCAGTTTATATAGTCGTCAGTTCAACAATAATAAAAATTTATTATTTTCACAATCAGATAGTGCATTTACTGTCCTTGAGTGTTCTTCATTAAAAAATTATATAAATGCCCATTACATTTGCAAATGGAACATGAAATAGTCATTGAAAAAGACGAGAGAAATTTCTCTGTGTTTAATGATTTCATGTTGGGAAAGGAGAATTTTGAAATGGAAACATAATCTAAATTTTTTTAATTTACAAAGAAACATGACCAATTACATGTAAAAGATATTTATTTTGTATGCCATCATTCAGGACATTATACTATATCTAAAGTGCAAGGCATGGGACATTTAAAAATACAAGGGAGTAACAAAATTAATGCTTATTGCCCAGTAAAGTAAGCCAGTTTAATAATGGAAAATGTACTGCTTATATAGAAAAACCCATTGTAAGTCATAGAAAGGGTATAGGGCATCTGTCTCTTACAAAATTAGAACGGCAGTTATGCCGTTCTAATGTTAATTTATGTAACTTAAATTGCTGGAAAAGTATCTTTTGATGAAATTTTAGATAAAATTCAAGATTCTGTATATGATACTGGGCTTGAGAGTTTGCATCTTTTGACATAGAATAATTTATGGATTATTGAAAATTCGGTACTCTTCCGTTATCAGAACCAGAATCAGAAATGTATGCATGTAAGGCTGGATGGATGTGTTCGTGTATGCATATATATGTGTACATATGAATGTATACATTTCTGAATCTGGTCCCAGTAACAGAAGTGTACCGAAAACTCTTATAATCTACAATAAAATGCTGTAAGGCATAAAAATGATTGTATAAATGTTAATGAAATGCCTGGGGTTAATGAAATTACTAGTGAGAATAACAACTCTATTTTATTTTACAAGCCTCAAAATAGAATTTTAGAAAGTTATCCTGAATTTTAAGATGATGATTTCGCATTAATGAAAATGAATGACTCCCAGAGGCACTTTCTACAGAAGTTGGGATCAGACTATATATGTATAAATGGTACACATAGGTTGAACAGTTACAGAATTGAATTAATCACACTGCTTCTACTTGATGCTTTGCTTCACGGCTTTCCCTGTGCATTTATTATTACAAATAGAACTGAGCAGGAAGTTTTGTCTTTTTTCTTTGCACATCTGAAAGATAAAGTATGTCAGTTAACACCCGAAGTATTTATGAATATGAATACAAGTTAGTTTTGGCTCACCAGCGGCCGAACTGTAAAGTCGCTGAACGCTAGTAGTTTGGTCCGAGGTTCAAGTCCCTCAAACGGGCTGGCTGCATGGGCATTTCCATGTTTTCTCCGATGTGTAATGTGTATACGAGCCAGTTTCCCTTAGAATGTCCTCCACAAAGGCATCCCTCCCCTTAGGCAGATGGCCATCAAGTGCTTTGCCATAATAAAATGAACCAAACAAACAAACTAGTTTTGATTAAAAAGTCTTCCATGAAGGTATTTCTTCCCCCACATGATCTTTGCCATATTCCAGTTCCAATAATCAAATCAACACATTGTTATTCAACTACTTAGTTTGAAGGTTTTTGGGCCCACCAGCGGCCGAGCGAGCGATAAAGTCGCTGAACACTGGTAGTTTGGTCTGAGGTTCGAATCCCGTGAACGGGCTGGCTGCATGGGCGTTTTCGTGGTTTTTCCCATGTGTAACGTGTATAGGAGCCAGTTTCCCATAGAAAGTCCTCCACGAAGGCATCCCTCCTCTTAGGCAGATAGCCTTCGAGGCTTTGCCATAATCACACGCACACATTTTGAAGGTTTTATAGCAGATTATGAAATATACAATATTATATTGATGCAAAAATATATTTTTTACTCAATTCTGGAGGAGGGGCAAGTGTCCATTTTCCCGTTTCCTGCAGATTCCTACAGTCTAGCATTTTCAAACCTAAAACATGATAACCCTAAGTAACATCTCACCATCATTGGTATGCATTAGAGCAAACAGATCACTAGAATTTGCATATCTTCTGTGTCTATTTGCTTCAATATTAAATCAAAGTTTGCTGTCTGTAATAGTTAATGTGAAGGGCTTGAAATAAAGCAGTATGCATGATAGTTTAGAGCTCATATTAGCAATATCATTATTGTCTAGAGACTGTTCTCTGGAAGTAATTTACAGAATTGCTGGGAATTTTATTAAAAATGATATACTTTTCTGTAGTTGCTGCATAAAACGTAAAAGCCGTGTGTTGGCCATCCCTGGTGTAGGACGGTAAGAATAAAAATTGCCTTTCTCTCGACATGTTGCAATACAATGAATATAACTGCAAATATCTTGAGTTATACTTTGTGCAGCAAATGAATGACATATGTTGCTCAGTGTTATCCCTGTTTCATTATTACTTTTAAGCAGTTCTACTGCAGAAGGTAGCTTGAGAGTTATACACCAGAAATATGAAATACTTGTCAGCTGGACTAACACCACAGATTTACACCAGTGGACAGGGCCGTCCCTAGGCCATTGGCTGCCTGTGTACTTTCCTAAGAATAGAGTGCCCAAATTAAAAAAAAAAAAATTCTTAATGATAGTTGAATTTTTATTTCATACTCACTAAGTACTTATGTGTGACAAATTGTATAAAAAGTATTTACATGGGACAAGTACAATGAATTTAAAATATTTAGTCGTGGTATCGCGAGTGTTCAGCTGTTGCATAACTTTACAGTTGCACCGCGCTAGGAACGGCCCCGACAGTGGAAGATAACCATGTTCAAATCATGACAAAATTACTTTGGCAACAAAACAATCATCTGGCTATTAAACTGCTGGTGAAGGTTACTTGTCAAGTTCCTATAGTTAATAAATATCCTTATTCAGGACTTAATTTCTAAACTTAGAAGTGCCAGAACCCTATGCAAAAGGGGAAGAAAAGTAAATAAATAAATAAAATGACTGTTACAATCATTAATAATTTAAAAATTAAATAGTTAATTAATACCAAGTTAATTCATTATTATTTAACTAATATAAATAATTATCAATTATTTTTAATTAATGATTATTATTTAATTAAATAAATTATTATTAAAATAGCTAAATTATTAAAGTAATTAAAATTAAGTAAAATGTAAAGAGATAAATTAAAATTTAATAAGCGATTTGTAATATTGCAAAAAATAAAATTTTTGAGATCAAATTTTTGTTCAGTTGCATAAAAGAAGTGCCGGAGCCTTCTTATCTAGGGCTCCAATTAGATTTATGATTTATTCCAAAAACTAAGAAGTACCGAAGCCAGGCTCTGGTGCAATTTAAGCTCTGTCTCTATTAACTTTTTAAAAAACTTGCACATTTAGTCATTATGAATATCTTAAACTTCCATTAAGTTATAAGGTTATTCTTGGTTTAATAAGGGAATTTTAGTCTTATAACCCTAATATAATTATCACTTGAGATAGTATGACAAAGCTTTATGAAAGATTTTAAAACAACCTTTTTATTTAAACTGAACTTTTAACAAAACAGAGCATGGCCTGAACTTAGAGCATAACCACGGCTAGGGGCGATGCAAATAAATGCGAACAATCAAATAAATGAAAAATGTTGATCAGTAGTCTAAGACTACATAGTTAATTATTAAGCTAGCCACTAATTTACTGGCACATCAGATTAAAGTATCGGTGGCATGAGAACACAAAGCTGATACTTTTAATTATACTAGAGCTGGAAGAATCTGACCATCCAACACAGATGCCAGAAACACTCTCTAAAGATCCAAAATCCTCAATTTAAATCATGGAGGTAGAAATAAGAGGAGAGGTCTTAACTGGTTTTCCTCGTGTACTGCCCTGAAGCAATAGTGCACCTCTCGTGGAGACCAAACTATTCAGTGACTATCAATTACAATCAATAGGTTTTAACATAATCGGCGGTAAACATTTTGTAATTACATCGTAAATATACATATAAATATATATGTTTTCTTTTTCCGTAATACTTCAAAGTATGTAAAAAGAAAACATTTTAAAAGAATGTTTTATTCTGAGCGGAATTAAATGCTATACTTTCCCAGAAAAGTTTAATTTGAATGAAATATTTTCACAAGTTTTTGTTAATTACATTACAAAGAAATTTTAAGGTAATTTGATTTTGTTTGGTTAATGATTACAAAAATTAAGATCAAAGTTTATTATAATACTAAAATCAAAATTATGCATTATTTCTTTCCTATTTACAGAGCTTCTTCCTGAAATACCTTCTCAAATGCAAAATGATTTTTTAGCTTCTGAGGCATCCTTTAAAAATCAGAGTTACTTTATAATTAATGCTCAGTTCGGTTAATTTCAAATTAGAGCAGCTGTTATTTCCATAGTGAAATACGTTAAATATTGCTACTGATTTCCATGTACTTAACTTTCTATGAGTATTTTTGAAAGAGATTAAAAAAGTTTATTTTTAATATTGTTTAAAACTTGTAACTGATTTATTACAAAATGTAAGGAAAGAGTTCTTTCGATACTTACAGTCAAAAGTCTTTAATCTGGACGTCCATAATCCGGACCTCAAAGCTACAAACTTTCTGCACATGCGTCAACGCATAAATTATGGTTTCATATTTTTAATTGTATAATTTCTGCATGCCATCTTACCAGATTTAAATTTATGATCTATAATCTGGAAAAACCCCTAATCCGGAATCACCGAAGTCCCGACGAATCCGGATTAAAGACTTTTAACTGTATTATATTTTCTATATTCTTAATTTCAACAATACATATTCTAAAAATTATTTTTTACTAATTCCTTAAGTGCACATCTGTCTGCCTCACTTTTATGTACTTTGTGTGTATCTGCTTCTCTTGCGGAATGTATCTCATTGCAAGTTTGGTAAATTGGTGTGAGTTCTTCCGATAAATAAAGTTTCAGAACATTTTGCGACATTAATTTTGATCTTCCACAGTCCGAGCCAGAGCTCTTGAAAGATAATTCTGCAGTGCAGAGATTACCGTGGTGGTTTTGGAATGTTTAGAAATGATGACTGTGTCGTCTGCATATAAAGCTAGATCGACATTAGGTGATTTAGGAATATCATTTACAAATATGTTGAACATTTGAGGCAAATGTAAACTTTCCTGAGGAACGCCGGCATAGACTGGGCGGGGAGATGAGTATTGGTGGCTAACTTGCACTCAAAAGGATCTACCTGACAAGTACGAGGTGAGAATTTTAATGGGTTGTGCCGAAGATTAATATCAACACTTTAGTTCTGATCCCAGCAATAAGCCAAAACATCACAATAAACACACTACTCTATGCACATTTCAAATGTCTAAATATACTTTCGTATCTAACCTGGCAAGATCCTGTTTTTTTTCTTCTTCGCGGTAATTAACTTGGCACGACGGGCTTATTAACAAACCGCATGAACTTGTAAATAAGCCCGTAGTGCCAAGTTCTGTCAAAAGCTTTGCCAATGTCCAGGTAGACAATTCGAGTTTTCTCTCGTTTACGAAATCTCTCGTGAATGAATTCTACTACACGGAGTAACTGGTGTACCATGGAGTGTTCAGGCTGGAAGCCAAATTGTTCCGGGATTACTAAATTTCGATCACGGCAGAATTCGTTCAAGCGTTAAATTCATACATTTTTGAAAGAAATGGTAATAGACTAATTGGCTTGTAGTTTACGGGAAGACTTATATTTTGATCGGGTTTTGGAATAGGAATGATTGCGGAAATTTTCCAATAGTCAGGAAATTAACAGTTTTTAACCCTTAGCCTGTCGAGTGATTTTCTGCGAATCCCTTTAAAACTGTCGCTAGTTTTGGACCGAACTTCCCGTAAAATGTCACGAAAATAACCCTAAACCTCTGAAAATTGTCAAGCAGTCCTTTTGTTATTTCCCATCCCTCCCAGAATTTTACTTCAATGATTCCGCTAAGTGAGATTGATTACTAGATATTGTTCGGTAGATGTGAGCTCTCAAGCGAATTGCAAAAGGCTAGACTCTCCGTGATGACCGTCTTAATGCCGCAGGGTACAGCTGCGAAACTTAAAAGTTTCCTTCCCTTAAACAATCTTATCTCTACATATCTTCTCTACATATAATAAAAGAAAGAGTCTGTCTGTGTGTGTGTCTTTCGTTCGCGCTGCGCGTAAGCTAATAGACCCACGGCTACGAAATTTGGTACATAGGTACACCTACACAAGAGCCAGTGCACTTCGAAGTGATTTTTTCGAAATTCGAATTCGAATTTTTTTTATTTTATGTTTTGTGACGAAATCGCGTCATTTTGAAACTTAATGGACTATAGGAAAGCGAGATTTTACTCTACACACTCCATTTTCACATCGTCATTAAACGTAGGCACTTAGCTATTTTACGAACTTAAAATAAATTTCGTGTTTCAATAAATCGATTAAATACGAGTTTATTTAACAAAGGGAGCTTAACATTTTTTCAATGGGATTTTTTCTAAAGAAGTTTATTTTTAAAAATGTACATTTTATTTTTCTTTGATTTTTGGACACGTTAAACTTTCATCCTTGCGAATGCTTTCACAAAAAGAATTTTGGAAAAATGATAATATTTTGTATTTTTAAAAGATTTTTTAAATGAAGCTTCCGAGTACACTTCTCACATCTCACATCTTTAAAAATGTGAATTTGGCAACAATTTTCCTTTCTTATTGTTGTTGATAGATTTTTCATGAAATTTTGAATAGTTTCATTCTTTTAGAAATATGGGTTTGGCAAGAATTTTTCATCGTATTTCTTATGTCACTGTTTTTAAGAGATTGGCATATTTCATTGTCATTTTTATATAAATATAATACATTTTTATTGATTTTTTTTTTGATAAAGTTGTTCTGCAGAGTAAAATTCTGCGCGGAATTTTATGTTTTTTGAGTTGCTTTCATGTTATTTTTTGCTTATTTCACTGTTTATAAGATATTGAAAAGTTTTGCATGATTTTTTTTTCTTCAACGGAAAGTTGACTAATTTTTTTATTAGGATAATTAATATTTGTATTAAGAGATATAGCTTATTTCACTGTAATTTTTTTCCCTTGAAAATATAAGATAAAATATCATTAATTATACTTTGCTTTTCAGAATTTTTTGTTTTTTGCATTCCTTTATTTTATTTATTACTCATTTTACTGTTTTTAAGATATTGAAAAGTTTTGACTGATTTTTTTAGGAAACAAAGTTCTTAACCTCCTTTATACCATTTGAGTTGTTAAGATTTTGTAAAGGAAAGTTGGTTAATTTATTTATTAGGATAATTAATATTTGTATTAAGGGATATTACTTATTTCATTGTAATTTTGTTATACGTAATAACTTTTTTTATGAAGTTGTTCTGCAGAGTAAAATTCTAGGCAGTTTTTAAATTTAACGTTTGGCGTTCCTTTTAGCCATTTTTCCGGTACATTTAAAAGCCAGACGAAGGCTGGCAGGGTAGCTGCTAGTTTTCAAATAAATTGGTTTTAAAATTTACCCGGTTAAATTTTTAATTATTACGCATTTTTAACCTAAGTAACCTAAATCTGTATGTCACTGATTATCACTGGAATTTCAGTGCAGACTGATTAAACTGCTATCACTAAAATTCTATTCTGACAAATAATCTGATGCAACTTTCATTCCTTCTGAGATATTGCTGAAACATTTCGTATTATTTCCGATTTTCTGTATTTTTGGAAGTAATTAAAAATCTTTAAAACTTTCAGCATTTTCCTATATTCTTCAACTGCATGCAAATAATAATTATTTTAAATAATTTCTTTTTGCCTTAATTATTACGTAGTTTTAAGAGTAATAAACGAAACATTTGGGTGTTTTTTAAGGGTGATAATATTAATATTAAATTTGCATTTTACTTTTTATATACATTCAAGATATTCAGAAAGGGAATTATAACTTGAAACCGTTTTCAGTGTATCATAAATTCATTGATTCAAATTAAAAATTCTTGCTTTCCTGTCCAAGAAACACTGACATCATTTCACTTTATCATTTCAGGAAAGATGAGACATATTAGTAACAAACAAAGCAATTAATTTGGAAGTCAAAGAACAAGAATCAGCGTTATATTTTCAAATTTTCACAGGATTAGTTTCGATGCTTTTTCCAAACCATCATCCTCAGCTGCAAAAGCGCAAATGAACGAGATAAGATATAATGAAAATTAGATTGTGAAAATTTGAAAATATAACGCTGATTTTTGTTGTTTGACTTCCAATTTAATGCTTGTTCGGCTTGTTATTGTATCTTAATTAAACAAAGCAATGTTGTTACTTTTTAGTTTACAATATAATTTATTCAATATGGTATTTTTGTAAAGAAAGGGTGTTGCTGTACAAAGCATTGCATTTAATAATTATAAAAGCTATTAATTATTTATTAATTAATCATAAGAATATGAATAAATTAATATTTTTTTTGAGATATATTTTCCGGCGATATTTTTTTTCTAGGGATCCCAGCATATATTTTTGAAGCATTATGCTCTAAATAAATGTCTTATCTGAACATAGCATTTATTATTGACAAATCTCCAACCAAAAGAAATACCTTACTAGGGAGGATATTCAAACAAAAATTTTTATTAGAATAAATATTTTCGTTATTTTAATACTACTAATAATATACAAACATTAATTTAAGTTCACTATAGTTGAGTGAATAAGATTGCTGGATATTGGTAGTTTGTTGTTGGCAACCGAACAGTTTAGCTGCTTGTGGTCTTTATGATTTTCCCGATGCCTAACGTGAATTCAAGCCAATTTTATTTAGAAAATTACACACGAAGGTGTTCTCTTAAAGCAGATAACCCATGACTTCTTAATTAACTGTATAACTTCTCATTAACTGTAAAATATAATCTGTGGATATTTTTCGTTATACGATAACACGAAGAAAATTATTTCCTATACGAAACATATGATCAGCGCTGTTATTGCCCGCCGTCTAATTAAATGCATCCATCTTATTCCTTACAATTAATTTTCCTTTTTCAAAGAAAGTTTGATTTCAGTAAAATGTACTATTTACAATGTCATTTTATTTTGCTCGTTTTTTACGCAAATATTCAAATTCAGATAGATATTGCGTAAGTTCAGAAAGCCAACTAGTCTCCAAACGGTAAGAAGCACCGGTAAATTCTAGCGGATGCATGGGTGGTTTAGGGGTTTTTCACAAGTACAATTGATTGTGAATTAACAGAATTAACAGTTTGTTTCCCACAAAAAACAAAAACAAAAACAAAAACAAAAAAAAAAATTCTACCATGAAGACTTCCTTTCCCTTAGGACAAATAGGTCCTGTGTGCTTTATCATAATCCAAAATCTTAAGCGTAAAAATCTTTTATCATAGCCGATAATGACGATAAAATATTTTCTATCTGATGTGTCAAGTTAGCATAATTGTATATTTCTAACGAAAATTGTTTGGCTCATGTTACCCTATAATGAAAAAAAGATCCAAATCGGTTTTTAGCTTAAACAGTATTTTCATTATTAATTATATCACGAATTTTATCAATAGTATTCTTAGTATTAATTGCAGACATGTATTCAAGAATATAATATACACAAAGCTGTGTCTAATGATTACGGCTAATTTTTATATAAAATTTTATAGTATAAAAATTTAGGTTCATAGGTCAGCCATATTTGAAAGAGTACTTGTGTATTATAAGAAAAGAGAGAGAGATTTAAGAATCAAAAAATTTACCACGAAGTAATATAAAAATGCAATACAACACAAAAGAGTACAATACTATTTCATGTTTTGTGGATATACTTGAAGACAGAAACATGTTTCAGCTGTATTCGTTCATCAGAGAAAAACTTTTCATATGAAGCTATTTTTTTCAAATCTTTCACTATACAAGTAATAGAAAAACAGTATAGGAATTTCTTTTCTTAATACCCAACCGAAGAGCTTAGGGGACGTACAATGATTAACATACAATGGGTGCCTTGAATTATTTTGCTTTACATGCAGTTTCCTTATATATGTAAAACAAACTTTCACCCATTCCAAGATTTCAAGAACTCACAGAGAGAGAGAAATATCTATAACAAAGTTTATTGCTGTCTGACTGATTGCTTCGGGAACAATAAGTCTTCCAACTCAAGTTTCTAGCTATTCAAATACGAACGCTTCTCAGGAAAGCCATTTGGACCGCATCTGCTTTGTTAAAGAAAACCTTTTGGGTGTAAAATCATCCACTTCATCCGGTTTTTCAAACAAAGCAGTCAGTGGTCCTGTTACTACCTGCTGACCTAGAGAAATTTCTCAGAAACTTTTGTTCGAAAAAAAACGAATTTTATATTTTTAAGAACTTCCAGTCTGACAGCAAGATTTTGTTATTTTTCATATATAGATGAAAAGAAACTAATTTGTTTTAAATAAAGAAAAAAAAAATTAATAAGCTTATTTAAATTTTTTACACAGCACCGAATAAGGAGACGAAATTTAATTTTCTTTATAAATATTTTTCTCAGACAATACTTTAGTGTTTTTCAAATTACGAGAATAGCGCGTTAGTGCATGCATTTTCAAATCATATTTATTTAATTAAAATATATGGATATGCCGAACAAGCACACTTTCCCACACATAAACTGTATATTAGTACATACATAAAAATGAAATAAAATTTGAAAACAAGCAATTTAAAAACTACTGTATTGGAAAATTATTAAAAATGAGTTTTTACCTCATTTTTTTGTCGTTATATACATTTACTTCAGTTTTTTTATATGCATTTACTTAATTTTATTTTCTTATATGCATTTACTTAATTTTATTTTGTTATATGCATCTGTTAGTCTTTTTGAAAAATTTTTAGATTTTTTGAGTATGGCAAAGGAAACGAGATCTATCAGCCGAAGGCAATGAATGTCTCCCTGGACGACCTTCTAAGTAAAACGTACTCATGTTCATGGTACACATAGGGGAAATCACAAAATTCAACCATGCAACCAGTTCGTTTGTTTGGTTTCGAATATGAGTCGAAATAGCGATAATCAGAAATCTTAGCCAGGAGGCCATTGATTGGGTTTGACAGATTTGGAAACCTAATAAATAGTATTTAATAAATATAATATTATTAAACGAATCGGATTTATATAAACCAAATAAAATTCTTATATTGAACACAATTAAATCTCGATATAACTTACACTGATAAATTCAAATACTAAACGGAATATACATTAATTCTACATAGATAATTTTTTGTAATATATTTTGCTGGGAATGTCTGGCCGCAAAATCCTGATTATATATACCCTTATTTTAAGGTTATCACATATCTGATGGTTTGACTTTTACCTCAAAACACAAAGAATCCACAAAATTCAGTAAAATTAATAACTTTATTTCCCTGTTGAAAATTCTCTGAATCTTTTCAAATATAAAAGCACACGCGCCAAGCAGTTTGCTTTAAATAAATATATGCAGCAACAAGAAGATGCGCTTTTGACAGTAACTCGTTTCGAAAATCGAAAATTTTTCTAAATGTAAGAGATTTCTCGCTTAAATTAATTTTTCATTAACCAAAAAACAAAATAGAATCGCATATTATTAAAATAATTTTATTGATAATTCAGATTCTGAAAACAAGAACATTGTTGTTATAAAAAACAAAGAAAAAATAAGCAACATATTTCATTCAACGGGGGCCAACTTTGGCGCATGAACTTTTCAACATAAAAATATTTGAAGCATGTTATGGATAAAGGTTTATTTGATTATGGCAAAGTACTCGATGGTTATTTGCCTAAGGTGAAGGATGCCTTCGTTCGAGGACTGCCTAACGGAAATTGGCTTGCATACATGTTACACATATGGAAAACTAAGAATATCATCCTGGCAACCAGGCCGTTTGCCGGGATTCGAACCCCGGACAGAACCACCAGTTGTTCCGTTAGACTCCGCTCAGTCGCTGGTGGGCTGTCCGATAACGGAAAAGTTCAAAATTTCAGATTAGAGGAAAAAGTGGTAGCATAGTATAATTCGAAGTTATTGCCATTTCAGTAATGTGAAGAGATTTCAAGAATGTTTAATTATTTTTTTAGCTTATGACAAACTAAATAAAATAATTAAACATTCTTGAAATCGCTTCTCTTAATATACTGGTAGTTTGACCTGCATTCAAACTCCCGTGAACAAGCTGATTGCATGGGCGTTTTTATGGTTTTAACTTTTTGTAGTGCGAGATTGTTTCCCTTAGAAAATCTGTCACGAAAGCATACCTCCCCTTAGACAGATCGCCTTCACGTGCTTAATAATCTAACAAGCCAAACCAAACACAACCCGAGCGAGGACTCGTAGTCAAGGCACGTCATCATGAAAAGCTAACTGAAATTGGCTCATATTCACATTAAACATGGGCAACAAAAATTCGCGAAAACTTTTATGCAGGCAATCCATTCGTCAGGATTTGAACTCGCTTCAAACTATTAGTATTCAACGATTTTACCGCTACTTCGTTGGCGGCCTTTTGTAGTTTCTATAAGAAAAGTAATCGCAAAGACACAATCATTGCGTACCGACGGATGAATTAAGTTCGGAATTTAAAGAATAACTTTCATTCGTGCTATTGCTGTTAGCATTGACATTTGGACAGATGTTAATTTATTTTAAATTCTTTTAATGTAATTAATTTAATTCTTTAAATAATTGATCTTCTGACTGTAATTTTTTGTGCGGAGTATATCTAACCCTTCCGTACACTAAATGTTTTAATTAATTTACACTCCATTAATTTTAAGAGATTTTATATCGATAGATTTCTTTCCAAAAATGTTTCAAGGAATACATATTTTTCCTTTAGATTTTAAAACATTTTGGATTTAAAATTTTAATAATAAAATTTTTAAAACAGATATTTCTAGAAATTCCTTCGGCGTATTCATTTATTCCATTTAGTTGAAGTTTCGAGTAGAATATCTTCCTTTCAACATTCATATAATTTTATATGTCAGTTCGCCATTTTTACGGAGCACAGAGCCACACATACGAGTACAAAACTCAGGCATGCTGAAAGCACAGTTTTAACATTCAAGAATATAAAAAGAAGAATATACCATTATAATAACGCTCATTTGAAATACGAGGGCAAACAAGAAAGCTGGTTGCAACATTTTATATTTTTTCCTGACGAATCAGAAATTGTAATCATTTTTCAATACAAAAATAAAATATTTGATTCTATAACATCTAGGCATAAAGGCGTCTTCCGTTACAGTTCTTATTTTTTCTTGTTTCTACTAAAATTCGGCAATGTACTATAACAACGTCGGATCCTGTTTGACTTTCATTTGTATAAAGTACCACAAGGCAAACAGTTGTAAAACGATTTATCTTCTTTCGCAAACTTTTAGTCGGCACACAGATAATACATACAGCAGGTCTGACAATGATACTTCACCCTAAGGACTTTTTCGTAAAGTTCTCTTTTCAAAGAGACTTCACACCCTATTAAGACCTTTGTGTCAACTGACAGCCGCCTGCAGAAAGGTAGGGGTAGGAAGACCAGATCGCGTCGTCTAAACACGTCTTAAGCAATCTTCATGAAATTCGGGCTTCGTGTATACACGTCTTAAGCATTTTTCGTGCGATTTGAAATTCGTGTAAAGACGTCTTAAGCATTTTTAAAGGAAATTCCAAAAACGTTTAAACACGTCTTAAGCAGTAAAAGGGTTAAGCATTAGATTAATCGGGGCCGTAATCTACCCTATAACACATTACGGGGGAAGTTTTTGATCATGCGATTCGAAATTGAATCTATGCCTGGTGCCCTCTTGGGTTTCATTTTATCAATGAATTCTAGCACCTCAATTGAGTCAGTAGGTCTGATATCAGGCGTGATAGGTTATGTTTGAGTGTATGCGCCCCTGTGTAAACGGGCAGTTACAGAAGCGTCGTTATTTGGACTGAATTGTGTAGCAAGGCTGTCAGCGGTAGCTTCAGCCTTTTCAGTGTCTGTAATAGCCATCTGATTAGCGTTGGCCATTTCAAGAGGAGGAATGTGTTTAAACTGTTTGCGTAATCGGGCGGCAGCGCGCCAAACCGATCCCTCGTCAGTCGTTAAGGACTCAATGTAGTGTTTCCACTCCGCTTGTTTTTGCAAGAGGGTTTCAGATCTAATCTCGTTCTGTAGTCTGCGAAATGAACACAGATACTGGGAACACGATAGAGCATTTTAAACTATTTTATTCAAAAACTCAATATTTTATTCTAGAAGTATTAACCCTATATTAAAAAATATGCAGATTAACACTTCTGATATAAAATTTAAAGCAAATTAAACAGAATACTTAATAATGGCAATTTATTAGGGATCTTGTACAACTATACAAAAAACAAAGAATTTTCTAACTCATAAAATGAGCAATCAAAGCTGTAAGGAAACTGCAGAAATATATTGATAACCTTTCTAAGGCGATAACTACGGTTTCAGATGATTGTTTTCCTGTTGTGCAATGCTAACCAAAAACCGTTTTAACACATGAAATAATTTGGGAAGAATAACACTACTATATTAATTTCGGGTTTTGTCTCACGATGTAAAATAGCTAACCATCACAAACCACTAGGATTATCACGTAAAAGAAAGTAGGTGTATCGACTGAAATAAGAAACTAAAATAAGTCTGCAATATTTTTAGAAAGGGAGAAAAATTTCGTGCAACTTATGTTGCAGTGGCATTGAAAAGTTGCTCGTGTATAAAGCACTCTTGCGTCCCATGCTTTGATGCGCCTGCCCAGGTTGGGCTTACTCCAGAACTGGATCCTGAGACATATATCTGGCAACCATGTATATTAAAAATAATAAAATTCAGGAGGAGCTGAGTGTTACCCAGCTACGAAACTACTAGCCAATTACGCCACACAGTTTCAATTGAAGGCTCAGGAAAAGTAATAGTAGCATCATTCCAATAACTAACTACAACCTACTGCTCCCCACAAAATGCCAAGAGACCTATGGCAATTCGTAATAAACTATAATAGGTGCCACGTCACTTATGTCCTTCCAAAAGTTAAAGAACAGCATTTTTCTTATGTCTAATTTGAGAATGAAACAACTTAAAAACAGGAAATTTAGAGAACATGATCACTAAACAGTGTTTAATGAATGCGATATAGAATGTTTCTAAAGTTCAACGCAAACATGAATTACAACAAAAAATTACATTCTTGGCAGAGAAATCCATGCTTGGAGAAACAGTACGTCCTAGTTTTTTGAGGAAAAATGTGGCGGTAATATTACAAAAATGGGTTCTGATAAGTAAGGTGTACCTGTCTCCCAAGTTAACTCCAAAGATGTTTTGTCGGATTTTGTATTTTTCGATTCAGGTTAGGGTTCTCTTACGTACCGGGTGTCTTAAAAACCGTTCCACAAGAGAATTCCTCTCCATATGCGGAGAGCCATCGAGTACTTTGCCGTAATCAAATAAACCAAAGCAAACTATATGCGTCCAGAAATCCAATACCACATCTCAAAGGTACGTATGATTTGATTATTATTCTACAAAAATATATATGAATCTCAGTATATCAATATAACAGTTATGTACAATATATCAATATATCAATTATATATAACAATTCAATTGAATCGACAGCACACATGTCCTGTGCGTTGGAATTCCAGTGGAAATGTCATCGCATTGTCTGCATTAACCAACCGTCTCTTGAAACTTCCATGTGTAACGGAAATTCATAATGGATATCCAGTATCTGCAAGTCCAAAAGTGCTAAAGGTCAGTGAAAATGAAGTGTAATGCCACCTCTCAAATATTTAGAAGGAAAAAAAAGTGTTTTTCGGAGAGCCGTCGAGTACTTTGCCGTAATCAAATAAACCAAAGCAAACTATATGCGTCCAGAAATCCAATACCACATCTCAAAGGTACGTATGATTTGATTATTGTCGCGCCACTATCGAACTCCATGAGAGGTAAGTTTCTCTGTTACGGAATGGCAACGAGAGAGATTGTTGTTCAAAAAGATGGATGATCGAACTGCGTTGTAACGATCATTTTTGAGGATGTTGCGTACTGTAAAATGAACTTATTACACTGTGCTAAATAGTATTAAAATGCTATATATTAAAAGATCTTTCATCTGATCTAAATTTTAACAAACCGCTCATTATTTTCTCTTAAACTCACATTGTTCACGACATCTTCTGGCGCCCCCGGGTGGGCGTGTTTGTTGGAAACATGTTGGATGAAAGAATAGATAGGGTAAGTTGATTACCTTATACTTCCGTTTTGAAGTTATTGATTATTGTTTTACTGAAGTTTAAAATACTTTTCTTGCCTAATTTTTATCTAAATATTTTAAACTTTTATGACAAAATGGAAGTGATGAAAAGAAACAAAACTGCGCAACGTTCAGCTTTTACTAAAGCATATAAAAGACTAGATGAACTTTTAAATGATGATAATGTTGAATATGAAGAAGCAGAAATGTGTTTTTATTTGTTCAAGAAAAAGGCAGAAACATTAGAATTGACGCACAGTGCTTATTTAGATACTATAACTGATGATAAAGAATTCGAAACAGAATTTGAAATAACAGAGGACTATCGAGAGAAGGCTGTTAGGATACAGTTAAAATCGGAACGATTTCTCGATAATATTAAGAGTAAATTAAACGAAATCCAAAATACATCGTCAGAGAGTAGTCAGAAATTAGTTACTGATGAAAATACATGTAAAACTTTGTGCCAACGCCTACCGAAAGTAGAACTTTATAAGTTCGCCGGTGATTTAAAAAATTGGCTTACGTTTTGGAATCAGTTTAAAAACATACATGAAAATAATAACTTAACGAATGCAGACAAATTCCATTATTTGATACAGTCAACAAAAATTAAATCAGAAGCTAGAGATATAGTAGAATCTTTTCCGGTGACGAACGAAAATTATCCTTTGGCTATAGAAAGCCTTACTGAGAGATATGGGCGTAAAGAACTTTTAATTGATTTTTATGTTCGAGAGTTAATAAAACTTGTTTTGGATAACGCAGCGAAAAGGAAGCAGGATTCTTTGAGTAGTTTGTATAACAAACTTTCAACACAACTTAGAGCCCTGAGCAGTGTTGGTGTAACGACTGATCAGTGTGGAACAATTTTATATCCTCTTGTGGAAAGTGCTATTCCTATTCACGTATTGCGATCGTTTGAAAGACAACGAAAAATTACTGAATCTGAACGAAACATTTCGAGTCTTGATGCAATAATTGAATTTCTGAAAAGCGAAGTTCAGTCAGAAGAAAAAATAAAATTAAGCAGAGCGGATATTTTTTCTAAGTCTGATCTAAGCACTTGGCAACTAGCCAAAATATTCCTTCCGCGTCGGATTTGATGAATCATGAAGCAATACCTTCTTGTTCGTTTTGTTTAAAAGATCATGAAACGCGTAATTGTAAAAAGGCGTTTTATATTCCGTTAGATGAAAAAATGTCTGCGGTAAAAAAGAAAGGTTTATGCAGAATATGCTTGGTTAAAGGTCACCTCAGTAACCAGTGTCGATCAAGTGTTAAGTGTCAGATTTGTTCAAAAAGGCATTTGAAATTTTTTTGTCCTAGTCTTGAATGTAATAAGTCTAGTGAAATGCATAACCAGGCAAATGATGAGAAAAAAGAGAAAACAATCGATTCTTTGCATTCGCGTGCTACGAATGAAGTTTTCCTTCAGACCCTAGTTGTGAACATAGAGGGTAAGAATAAAAGGCGTAAAGTTAGATTAATGATTGATACGGGTAGCTCAAAAAGTTATGTTTTAAAGTCTACTGCGGAAGAAATGGGTTTTGACTTGCAATGGGAGGAAGAATTTAGTCACTCTTTATTTGGTGGAAAGAAAACTGAAATTTATAAACATCAATGTTACAAGATTTATTTGAGTAGCCTTGATGGTAAATATTCGTGTAAATTAGATGCTGTAGACCATGATGTTATTTGTAATGATATTTCAAGCATAAGATACGGTTCTTGGATTCGCGAATTAGGAAATAAGGGAATACGCTTAACCGATACCCAAGGGAATCCAGGCCCTATTGAAGTACTGTTAGGGGCAGACGTTGCAGGGAAGTTATTTACTGGCAGACGAGAAGAACTAAGAACAGGTTTAGTGGCTATAGAAACAAAATTGGGTTGGACTTTGATGGGTAAAGTACCTCAATCCGAACATCAGCACAATGTAAATATGACTATAGTTTCTATGTTATCTCAAGAAGACCTGCCTATTTCATCGTTGTGGGACTTAGAATTATTGGGTATCCGAGATCCTGTTGAACAAAAAACTAAAGAAGAGTCAAGAAGAGCTATTATGGTTCATTTCCAAGAAACAGTTCGTCAATTAAAAAATGGTAGATACGAGGTTGATATGCCTTGGAAGATTGAGCATGCAGTCTTACCTGACAATTATGACCTATCTTTGAAAAGACTCGAATCTACTACGAAGAAGTTGGAAAAAATCGGATATCGTGAAAGGTATCATGAAGTCTTTAATGAATGGCTGCAGGAAGGAGTGATTGAAGAAGTTCCCCAAAAGGAGTTGTCTTTACCCATTGTTCATTACCTCCCACATCGTCCAGTCATTAAGGAAACGTCCTCACTATCTTCCATGAAAATTAGACCCGTTTTTGATGCTTCGGCAAAGCTTTCTAATCAGCCATCTCTAAATGATTGCTTAGAGACTGGAATTAATTTGATTGAAACTATTCCGTCTATTCTAGCAAGATTTCGTTTACATGAAATTGGTGTGATTTCAGACATCAGAAGAGCTTTTTTACAGATATCTCTAAATGAAAGAGATCGAGATTTTTTACGATTTCTTTGGTATGGTGATGATGGTAGAGTGAAGACATTTCGTCACACCCGTGTGGTATTTGGCATTACTTGTAGTCCATTTTTGCTGATGGCGGTTATTGACCATCATTTATCCAAAGAAACGTGGAAAGAAAAATATTCTGAAGAATTTCTTAAAAAATTACAAGATAGTTTTTATGTCGATAATTGCGTAACTAGTGTACAAAATAATGACGAACTAGAAATATTCATCGAATCTGCAACTAATGTAATGAAAGAAGGAATGTTTGATCTCAGAGGATGGGAAAGTTCTGGCATTCCTGCATTTTCAGAAAGTAAAACATCACCGGTATTAGGACTGGTTTGGGACAAAGATTTAGATACCTTGGAAATAGACACCGAATTTTTGAAATTTGATGAAAGAGAAAAAGTAACTAAAAGGAAAATGCTTTCACTAGTTAGTCGAGTATTTGATCCCATAGGTTTCCTTGCACCTGTTATGATTCAGCCTAAGATTTTGCTGCAGGTCGCTTGGAAGAGCAAAGAATCATGGGATGGTGAAGTGAATGATGAAATAAAGAAGAATTTTTTAAAATGGGCAAAACAACTGAAATACCTCAAAAATATAAAAATTCCAAGATGGTTAGGTGTGATGAAGGAATCCAATTTAAGTATCCATACTTTTGTCGATGCCAGCAAGACAGCTTATGCGGCATGCATTTTCTTAAGAAGTGAATCCAGTATGGGTTCAGTGACTGTTCAATTACTTCAAGCCAAATCACGAATAACTCCAACGAAGACTATTACTATACCACGACTTGAACTAATGGCTGCTACCATAGGTGCTAGGCTGTTTAGTTCTGTGAAGCAAGCTCTAAAACTTCCCAACATCAAGACTTACTTTTGGACAGATTCTTCCACAGTTCTTGTGTGGATAACTCGTCGAGAACAGTGGTCGGTATTCGTCACAAACAGAATAAGTGAAATTAGAAAATTGACAATTTCGGAAGATTGGTTCCATATTTCAACTGACCAGAATCCAGCAGACATTTTGTCAAGAGGTTGTGGACCTAGGCAACTTCAGAAACGCAAGTGGTGGCAAGGGCCAGCCTGGTTGAAGAATCCGAAGGAGCAGTGGCCAAAGTCAGCTGTAAATATTAACGATAAAGAAGTAGAGATAGAGAAACGAAAGTCAGTCATCTCTGCTAGTAACACAGAGCTAGAGTCAATTCCATTACAGTTAGCCAGAAGATTCTCTAGATTTTCAAAGATGATTAGGGTTATGGCTTGGATACTGCGTTTTCAACCAAAGGCCAAGGACTTAAGAAAATGTAAGGAACTTCAAAATGAAGAATTGTTAAATGCACAAAGGACTATTTTCCGTGTAATACAAAAGGAATGTTACTCCAATGAAGAAACACGAAAAAATCGAACTCCATGAGAGGTAAGTTTCTCTGTTACGGAATGGCAACGAGAGAGATTGTTGTTCAAAAAGATGGATGATCGAACTGCGTTGTAACGATCATTTTTGAGGATGTTGCGTACTGTAAAATGAACTTATTACACTGTGCTAAATAGTATTAAAATGCTATATATTAAAAGATCTTTCATCTGATCTAAATTTTAACAAACCGCTCATTATTTTCTCTTAAACTCACATTGTTCACGACAATTATTATTCTACAATAATATATAAGAATCTCAGTATATCAATATAACAGTTATGTATAATATATCAATATATCAATTATATATAACAATTCAACTGAATCGACAGCACACATGTCCTGTGCGTTGGAATTCCAGTGGAAATGTCATCGCATTGTCTGCATTAACCAACCGTCTCTTGAAACTTCCATGTGTAACGGAAATTCATAATGGATATCCAGTATCTGCAAGTCCAAAAGTGCTAAAGGTCAGTGAAAATGAAGTGTAATGCCACCTCTCAAATATTTAGAAGGAAAAAAAAGTGTTTTAAATCTTCAAAGTGTGCCTGTGCTTAACAGAAGTGTTATCATCAAAATTGTGGCTACGACTGTGAAAGCGAATTAGTTAATTAATGCCTTCATGTTATATCTTCGGCTCCGTCAATCTACGGCTCCGTATCATTAAGTCATCTACACCGAATCGTTTCAAAACAAGTGTATATTAAGTCAAAATCCATTCTTCGAAATTTAATCTAGGATATACGGTGATTTAATAAGTTCAGCGTCGTAATTCAACAGCGATATGAAAATGTGAAAAAAAAAATTCGAATCATAGATTTGCTGCGAGTGCTTAAAAATGAAATCTAGTGCCAGCCTTTCAAAATTAATCCAGCGTTTGTTTATAGTAAAATCACGAATGTTTCCGAGTCCTAACGTTTCAAATCATTCCAGTGCTTTCAAGGTCATCGAACTGCGTATCTTAATCTGGCTCTTATGCGAATAAATTAGAATGTTCTTTCGCAGCTATAGGATTAAATTTGCAACTGAAGTACGTGGCAGAAAATTATTTTCACTTCTGCTTTTGCGTAATTAAATCTTCATTGGGAACTGATATTTTTTACTTAATAAATTGAACATTAAAAATGAACACTATGATATGAAAAAATATAATTTAATGATATTAGAAATTTGAATTCTAATAATTTAGTAAAGAATTCTTAGATTTTTAATTATTTTTAGAGAAGGCTGTTAAGCTAAGTTTTTATATTTTTGAAATTTTTTAAATATGAATTTTATAATTATTCTAAAAATGAAGTAGATGTAATAAATAAGTGAAATTAGTACAGATAAGTAATATGAAATTATGGTAAATGCATGTTAAAATTTATGGGTGATTTGTGTGTTAAGTATGAAGTATGACGAGGGAGTACTGGGTTCCTAAAACAGAGGCCTGTAATTACCTCTGTATAGTTGTTCCTTTTACCCTCTTCATGTAAGATAATGTTGGAGGCTCTCATTTTATGAGTGTGTGTAATTTTTTTAAATATTATTATATATTTTTTATTGTGGAATGTATAAGTGCAGTTCTCAAAGGCCAGTTACCTTGTGCAAGGAACGGAGGCCTTTTCAAGTAACTACCTAGGCATCCTGGGCCACCAGTGCAGAGAACACACTGGTTAGCTCAAGAGGACAGCCCTATTAATGGATATGTTTGTTTAGAACTATTGCGAGGCCTTCCAGTTTGGTAAAATCAGGAATTGTAAATGAAAGATAATAACGGTGAAACCATAATTTCTGAAACTGTTATTTCTATTATATTTATGGTGTTAAAGTATAATTTATCAATATGGAAATTAGTATCATAAATATTTATGTGTATTACGTTTAATTATAAGTAATGATTATGTAAAAGTTTTATTTTGTGATATTCTGCGATAACAAGAACCTTCCCCGAAGAAATATGATTATGTGAAATCTCAAACAAAAAGACTTTTTGACTGAAATGCTGACAAAATTTAATAGAACTCTAAAATTTTATTTTAGAAAATTGGTATTTATAAATTATACTTTACAGGATCAAAATTTTATGATTTATTTATTTATTTATTTATTTATTTCATTTGCTAGTGCTTTAACGCTTTTTCTTTTTAAAAGGCTTCTCTGTCGCTACGCCTTTTTCTTCTTGAAGGGGGGGGGGAATATGTAAGAAAAAGAATATATAAAAGATTAAATTAACAGTGTAAATTAATTTCCCTTCTCTATTCTAAAAATAGTAACCTCTTTCTGCACTGCGTCATTTCGAGACTATTCTATGTCATATGATTCTTACGTAATTATGGTGATGTAAACGGAACTAAAACTCTTAACAGCCAATAATAATTTTACAGCAATATTAACCATCCAATCAGAATGCTTTGAGAACCAAAACTAACTCAGTTTGACTTGAGATTTCATCCTGAACATTACGCACTTTCTATCTTTTCTATCTTTCTTGCTACAAAATTATCAAAAATTTTGGAACAGGCACATTTAATGTGCCGACTTGTGTGTAGCCGCAACATGTTGCTGAAAATAAAACTGAAGATGTAATCTGCATTCGCCTCCAATTTCCTGGTCATTGCTCCCTGCTCCTGAATTTATTATATATAACAATTGTATATAAGAATATATATAATATATCAACAATAATATATATAATTACATATAATATTGTATATATTATTCTACAATTATAGTATATTATTTCAATTATACATAAGAGCTCATCGCGAAATTTTACAATAATACAGCAATGTTTTAGTTACATTGTAAGTATTTTATGTTAATTAACCGATTTTTTATGATTTACTAAACTCCTTTTCGTTACTCTAAGATGTAAATGAGGTTACGGTGAGGTTTGGACGTTTTAGATTCTGAAAACTTTTGGCAGCGCGCTCACCCGGCTCTGCCAGTTTATATTCCGGTATTAGATAAATTAACCGAAGTTAAATTACGCCTTTAAAACTGAGCCATATGCCTAATTTGTGCAGTTTTGGCTACGAAATTTTTAATTTGTAAGTTCAAATTCATATTATTTTACTAACCGCCGTCCAGACGAGATGATGGTTGCTGATGTTCACTGTCGTACCGAAGGTCTCAAGTTCGAATCTCGAAAAATTCATGGTTTTTGTCAAGCAAATAATATCTGTGCGGAAAGCGGGTATTCAGAATGGACGGCGAGCATAAATTCTTTGAAGAGGTTGCTGGTAAAAAATCCTCAGACCGCTTTCTGTGATTAATCTCTATCGAAATTCTTAATTGGGATGGAATCTTAACATGTATCTGGGTAGAGCAATATTTTAATATCCTATGCTACTATAGAGGTGCCTGCCTAGCTTTTGCATGTACCTGTTTTACTACCCGCAAGTGGCGGAGATTTTTTCGCGCGAGTGATGAATTCTGTTTAAATTCCAGTTTTAATTGAAAATTTGATTTGAAATGTTTATAATACTTTCTCATATTCACGTAAACGGAATGAAAGCTCGCTCGAAAAATGAAGTGTAATGCCACCTCTGGTCTGAAAGACATTTCAATTAATATTAACAATTAGAACACTATAATACAAGGTATAACTTAAAGTAAAACCTGCATAATGTAAGGTACTCCATAATACAAGATAAGATAAAGTTGCACATGGTGTATGAAAATAGCTCAAAAAATTAACTCAGATTCAATTGTTTTGCTACTCATTATTAATATATTTATATCTGTATTGATTGTCATATTGACCGTCTGATATTTGTATCAGTTATCACGTGTTTTTCAACTGTTTCCAGTTCAATAATGCGTAAGTGGCAAAATGTGTGATAGCTGGTAGAGACATTAGGTATTTTTAGAAGCAGGTAAGATAAAAAATTAGCAACGCCTTCTTCGGGAATCGACCCGCGGACCTCTCAATTACTAACTGAGTGTGCTGACCACTACACGACGAAGGCTCGCTAAGAAGGCGGGAGAAATATCTTATATACTTCCCCTTTTAAAGGGTAACTGGGGTTTTTAGGGGACCCAATCGCTAAATCCTGGGTGAGGAGAATCATCGTCCAACACCCTTTTAGTTCCGTCGCCACTGTAGAGTCATTAGGTATTTTTGGAAGCAGGCAAGATGAAAAATTAGCAGCGCCTTCACCGGAAATCGAACCGCAGACCTCTCAATTACGCGCTGATTGTGCTGACCACTACACCACGAAAGAAAAGAAGGCGGGAGAACTACATTATTTTATATCATATTACTGGACGGTTTACATTCGTTTGTTTTTTGGGGCATTACTTTAGAATTTTAAGTTATCTTCTTCCATGATCCGCCTAAGTGAAGTCGGGATGAGAAAACCATCACACAGTGATTCGCCCGACCATATGCTGTGTACCTCAATCGCTTAACATATGATCAGTCGCTGCACAAGAAGTAAATATCTCCAGTTTTCATTGAAAAGTATAGTTTCCTCCCATATCAAAACAACAGTTAGTAGTTAGAGCCACAGAAGTAGCAATCACAGGAATATTTGACTTCAGAGAGTTCTATTGAAGTCGAAGCTGCCTCTCTCTTCTTCGAATGCTTGTGATGCTTTTGAAGTCATTTGGGTGTCGACACAGTAAGTTTGCGGTTTAACACAATATGTTTCATAATTCTCAGAAAAGGGGAATACAGTATCAGGTAGGGAAACTAACTTCATTTAAACTGGACGACAAAATATTTCAGACCGGTTTTTACTGTGACTGCTTATCACTACGGAACGAAATTCATTTCACTTCGTCTGTAGAATTCTTGAGCATCGAAGGACGAGACTTGCATGTTAGGGATTCTGAGAGAAGGTAATTAAATAAACATAGTAGTAATGTTCTCCCAAAAAAACAGAACATACTACATGCTTATACATCAACTAGCAATATGATAAATTAATAATATTTGCTAAATGAAACAAGTTGTGGTATCCTGGAGTGTAAAAATTTACTTAGTGATTTAATGTCACGTTTAAGTTCTGAAAAGATGCTTATTAGCTTAAAGAGAACTTTGTAAATTAGTATATTCACTTGCTAACGCTATTAAATAATTCTGAAATAATATAAATTAACTATTAAACTAAAACTAAATTATATAAATAAGTCTAACGAAAATATACAATAAGTCTGAAATTATACAGATTATATTCAATAAGTCTAAAAGTGTGTTCTTTCTGTTAGCATAAATTTAGGTATTTTGCATAATGAAACTCGAAAGGCATACGAAACGAACGTGCGCCAAGATATATATTGGCGAGAGAAAGTACAGTTCATGAACAATACAAAGCATTCGATTTTCACGCTAGCTACTTGTACCTGGCCAAAGGTCTAATCCAGTAGTACTTTCTTTTTTTCAGGTGCGGTGTCAAAGTATGTTCTTGTTTCTCCTTTTTCTTATTGCCTAAAATAGGTAAGCCTGGTGATTTAGGACTGATGATGATTCTCTGTAAGTTATTCTTTTCAATACTTCAGTGTTTTAATGTCCGTGAACATTATTACTTTTGTTATGCTTAAGTTAAACAAAATTGTCCTATTTTATTAAATAAAGATTTCGCAGTTAATCTTTTGACTTATGATGCTTTAATTCTGTGCTTGAGGAAACGTACTCATTACGCCTTCAGTGCTAATGCACAACCAACACTTTCATGTAATTTTATACTTCGACTTGTATCTGTAATAAAAAACATCACTGAGATAAATTGTATTTTAATATTACTATCTGCATATAGGATTATATGAAATTCTGCATACTGTAGGTACTATCTATTCGAAATTCTGAACGCAGTAGGTTCTAACGTAATTTTCAGATGCCTTTTACGCTGGAATTTGCTTTATCATTGCAAATTATATTGCATTATAAAAATTCAGTCAAAGCAATTTTATTAAAATAATTAGAGATGCGAATGCTCTAATTTAAGTTCCTTTTAATTACTTGCAATTTTTTCATAGTTTGGAAACCACATTCATACTTGACAAAAAAAAATT
This sequence comes from Stegodyphus dumicola, assembly GCF_044657685.1. Lineage (NCBI taxonomy): Eukaryota > Metazoa > Arthropoda > Arachnida > Araneae > Eresidae > Stegodyphus > Stegodyphus dumicola. The sequence goes on from NC_140780.1 coordinate 116,544,319, forward strand.
TCCATTGACAATTTTTTGGTTGTTTTAAAACTATTATTTTTCAATAACGTAATGTTAACTGTGAAGCACAAAATTAGTTAACGTAAGTTAACTAATCTTGTGTTTCACAGATCAATATGAATACTGAATTAAAAATGTTATAAAATAGTTTGTTAATATTTGGTTTGTGATAGATGCAGCTAATGGCATGGAGAAAATATATTCAAATAAAAAAATTTTTCATGTCAGTTCAATACCTAAATTATTTCTATTTCTGACAGAAATCTAATTTCAGTGTTGAACTAACAGGTAAATACAACATAAAAATTTTGAAGCTTCAAAATATAAGCTAAAGGTTTAGTATAAAATTGTGCATATGATAAGGAACAATCTGCTTTTTATTCCCAGAAATCAAAGAAAAATTATCGCTGATGAAGATTTTACAAAATATTTCTTCATTAAAATAAGAAAACATCGGTATAACAGTAATGAAAATATTATCCTATCCGTTTACTCAGCTGATAGATTTTCAACATGTATATTAAATTTATTCCATATTTTCTCAATAATGAACTTTTGAAAGTTCATGGAATGTCACTAAAGTTTTGAACTGAATTTGGTGATTGTATTGTTTTAAAAAAATGATTTTGGGTGAAGATAAGTTCACCCTGTCTAAATCATCAAATACAAGATATACTTTCAAATAGTGCCTAACTTTTCATAAAAACGCAGAATTTTTTTATTTAGGAATTTTTAAAATAGCTTGTATCATATCTGTGTTAACAATGAAGGCCCTTTTATAACCCGGCACAGAGTAATACTTGTACAGATTCTTCACTTCTGATAGAAAAATAGTATTATTTTTTTGGCAAAAAATATCTGTAAAATTTTTACACATCATATGTTTGAAATTAGAGTTTACTATAACCTTTACTGAAGATATTATTGTGAGATTTATTTCTTTTGTCCACTGAGTGTTAATTAAAGAAAACATCCTTTCATTTTCTGCATTATTGCTGGTACTGGGAAAACATTGACAATTTTTTAGAAGTTCGCTGGATGTTTTAATGCGATTGTTGCTTTGAAAAATTTATACCACTGCTCATTAAGAATTAAATTTTGATCAACACCAGAAGTTATGATATATTTTTTAACACTGGAAAACTGGTCAAAACCTTTCGAGTCATCTTTAATCTCACCTTTGCTATGTACGTAAGCAAAAGGTGTGCTTGCATCTTTAATCACACCATTTGACAGTCTTATTAAAGTGACTGGATAACCTGGAAATGTCAAAGAAAGGGAACTGTTACATTCAAAATGGTAATTATAGTCAACTTAGCTAAATTAGATAATTTTATGGTCATAATTTATGATACATCCTTTTTCTTTTCAGTTTGTTTATACTGCAGAAAATAAAAATAGACTTTATATGCAAGGGGAATATACCAACTTAAAATCATACAAAATACGACCTTGTAGTAATTTTAATAAATTATTTATTTACATCCCTTCTCTACATCGTAGCACAGCAGTCTCGGATTTCATTCAAAAATATCAAAGCATGTTTGAATGTGTTGACAATATACTGGTAATTCACATTCTATATTCAACTACTTCCACTCATTCTTACTTGTAAGCCCAAGTTAATTTTTGATGTACAAAACATGTATAAAAATAAAGGCAAATGAAGTACTAGCAATTAAATGACTTGTATAACAATTTTAAATTATTACGCACACACACACACACACATATATGTGGGATTTTAAATCCATAGTTTAATATTTTTCCTCGCGCGCTGTCTAAGTTTTAGCTGTTGACTGCACGAGTGAAATTGATAGAACTCTCGCCACTTTGTTTTATGAGAGAAGATTAAAATGATATAGATGTATTAATAGATGTAAGATGTTGTTTTATAGATGTAAGATGATATAGCTGCTGTATTAATAGATTAACGATCTTATAGATGTATTAATGTTTTATTAAATGTGTTTTGTTTGAACATGAATTGTGATTTTGAAACTAAAGAACCCACAAAATTGGTGTCACAACCGGGATCAAATTACAAGCAACAAATAGAGGAATATGAAGCAATATTGGATCACAGAAGGAATATTTCTGTTAATAGTGAAATCGATGCATCAACTGCTCGAATTTTCAACGACTCTTCTTTTGCTGCTGTTGATGAAGATCATGAGCTAAAACGAAATATTAGTAAGTCATCAGTTCAATTTCCATTTACACAGTTTTCAAACGCGTATATAAATTTTAATGATATTGAAAGCTTGATTTCTAAATTTGATGGCAATCCGTATAATTCGGTTTACAAATTCATTGAAAACTTTGAAGATGTATCTAATTTGTTAAAACTAAATGAATTGCAGAAACTGATATTCGCCAAAAGATCTCTAACTGGCAAAGCAAAATTATTCATTGAAAGCGAAACGAAAATTAATTCGTGGAATGCACTTAAGGCTTTATTAGTAAATGAATATGGTGTTCAATATAACTCTGCTCAGTTACATGAATTATTATCAAAACGTAAAATGCAGGAAAAAGAATCGCTATATGAATATTTTTTGGTAATTAAAAATCTATGTTCCAAAGGCAATATTGAAAACGCCGCTTTATTTGAATATGTTATTAATGGTATAAATGATTCTACATTTAATAAAGCTATTCTTTACGGTTGTAAAACGTTGGCAGAATTTCAGGAAAAACTTAAGATATATGAAAAAATTAAATTTGATAATGATAAAAACAAATCCGTTAAGCCTAATTCTAAAACCAGACGCGACCATTTTGAAAGTAAAATAAAAACAAATATTCGTTGCTATAACTGCGGAAATCTTGGTCACGCGGAGAATTTTTGCAAAAATAAGCTCAAGGGAAAAAAATGCTTTCGTTGTAATTTATTTGGTCACGTAGCCGCAGAATGTATAAAAAATAAGACAAATATAAAAGACCTTGCCAGAGTGAATCATATATTTGTAAAGAAGCAGTTAAATGATATGCATAAAGCTGTATCGATAGATGATGTAGAAGTAAAAGCTCTGATTGATACAGGAAGTGATATAAATGTAGTATCAGAAAATATTTATAAAGTAATTGGTTCACCTAATATTAATTCTTCCGACTTGATTCTAGTAGGCTTTGGTAATAATAAAGTAAAACCTATTGGTTATTTTAAAGGTTCCATACGAATTGATGACTGCGAAATTAAATCAAATATTTATGTTGTGCCTGAAGGAACAATGAAAGAAAATGCTGTTATTGGAAATGAATTGCTTTCGCAAATGGAAATTATTATAAATAAGAGCGGGATATCTATGAAAGTAGTAGAAGATGAAATTGAATCGAATTTAATGTATGTAAATATAGATCAAGAAGATGCGTTAGATAATTGTTCGGATATTAATAAAGCGCATAGCTCTGAATTAAAACACTTAATTAAAAGTCATATTTCTAATAGAATTGATAACCCTATAGAGGAAACAGATGCTGTTGAATTAAAGGAAGATGTGTCTCAGGAAGAGAAAAGTGATGTTAAACGTGGACAAGGAAAATTGCAAAATGTAAAGAGAGGGAAGAATTTCATTCATAAAGGAAGAAGAAAAAACCCACCTAAGAATGTTCAGCAAGTCAAAAAGAGTAATGAAAGAATTAATGAATCCAAAAAACCCACTTCAGGGCCAAAGAGATCTAGAAAAAGAAAGATGTGTATAACCGATGAACAATTTAGTCAGCTAACGAGAAATTCTTAATGCTGATGATTGGGAATATTACGGAGAACTGTGGGATGATGCTGCTTATCCAACATCATCTAAGGGAACTTCAACTTACGAATCAATTAAAACTAAGACAAGGCCATATAAGAGGCGTAAATCTTCCCGTGAAGAACCTTCAGTCCCCAAAACAAGATTTTCTAAAGCAATATCAGCTGTTAATGTTATGTCTGGACTAAGCAAACAGAATGCTTCTAATTTCCAAGCAGATACTGATTATACTTCTGGAAAAGAAATAATTGACGCAGAATTTCAAAATAGTTTTGAAACTTACCAAGAACTCCTAAAAGATGTGTAGAAACAAATATTTAAGGAACAGAAAGAAAATAAGAAAACATATAAAACATACAACTTTCGAAGACGTTCTTCAAAATTTTACGAAATTAAAGATTTGGTAGCAATCAAAACAGCTCAATTTCAAACGTTAAGTTAAAATCAAAATATTTAGGCTCGTACAAGATTATCAAAGTAAAGAATAATGACACTTATGATGATGTAAAAGAAGGAGATCATGAAGGACCCATTAAAACAACTACATGCGCTGAATACATAAAACCATGGACTCAAGCAGAAGATGTATAAAATAATACTGATTATGAGGTTTTAACCAGAAGTGATACAACTGATAACCGAACTGTGATTTTTCACCTAATAATGACTGTATTTCAGTTAATGTTATTTTTAAGATGAAATGAAGTTCTCCAAAAATGTTAAAGATTGAAGATATTTTTTGACTTAGATGAAGATTTCTGAAAAATAGAAGGGACTGCTAACGATGTTATAGTTGCAAAGATGAAGGACAATTAAGATGTTTCCTTTCAATATTGTCCTTAGCGCACACAATCTTCCCCTCTCCCTTCGTATTTTTCTTTTCAGGTTTCCGCTTATTCTTGATGATGGTTCTTTTACCGAAGACAACGATGATATAAGTTGGATGACCAACGATTTATGATGTCAAGAGTAGAATAATGCCGTCGAGGTCGACGCATAGCAGGAAGGCCGAATGTGGGATTTTAAATCCATAGTTTAATATTTTTCCTCGCGCGCTGTCTAAGTTTTAGCTGTTGACTTCACGAGTGAAATCGATAGAACTCTCGCCACTTTGTTTTATGAGAGAAGATGTGAAATGATATAGATGTATTAATAGATGTAAGATGTTGTTTTATAGATGTAAGATGATATAGCTGCTGTATTAATAGATGAACGATCTTATAGATGTATTAATGTTTTATTAAATGTGTTTTGTTTGAACATTAATTGTGATTTTGAAACTAAAGAACCCATATATATATATATATATATATATATATATATCTTTTTTTCTCTTGAGGAAAGAAAATATTAGTAAGAAGATAATGTGTTTTTCCTATTTACTTAGCAATTACAGTAAAAGCTCAACTACTCAGCTTTCAATTAACTGAATTTAAAAAAAAAATAATGAAAAACTGAGAAAATGAGACTCAAACAGCCATCGTAAAGTACAAAAAGGAGTACGACATAGAATAAAAAGTGTTGCCTTTCACATTTACAGAAAATGATCAAAATTTGGAACCTTCTCTAAATGGGACAGGATGCAGTGAGGCATTTTCAAAATTAGAGGTTTCAACCTTCAAGTAAAATGTGCGTTATGCTATATCACAACTTGTATCTCTTGATCATCATGCTAAATAAAGAGCGATTGGTTCTTTCAAATTTCTGCCAGAATGAGTGGCACGAGTTTGGTGGTATCTAAGTCAGTTTTCATGATCAACGTGATTAAATAATCGGATGAGATAAGTTGCTTTCATGTGTTTAAATAAATTTATGAAAATATGTTGGTTTTTATGACTGAAATGCATATTTGATGAATCTTCAGTTTACAGTAAGCCCACTTCTTCTGATGCCATTTTTCCCAGTTATGAGTCTAGGCCAAGTTATGTTCCCACTAGAATTTTTCTATATTCTTGCTATTTCAGCAGAATGATTGTACTTAACTTTTGTCACAGTGGTGAAAAATATATATTAAAATGTCTTATAATGAGTGTTAGCAGAACAAATAACCCGTAGGATGCGATCTGCTTTTTGGTTTTGTGTCTAATTACATATCCAATTGAATTTTTTTGTTTTGTGTTGCTTCTAAGTATTTCAGCTCAAAAAAACATGCTTTCTCTTTGAAATAAAGATAAAAGAACAGGTGCTAAAATGTTTTACAATCTATATTAACTGAAATCGCGATCAAAACTTTTACTGAAACAAAGGGTTTATTTGACTATGGAAAATCACAAAAAGGATATATGTATAAGGGCAGAGATGCCTTTCTGGAGGACTTTCTAATAGAAACTGATTCGCATCCATGTTAAGCATGTAAAACCACGGAAATGCTCATGCAGTCAGTCTGTTTGCGTGGAGTCGAACCCTGGTTGAACTGCCAGTGCTCAGTGACTTAACTGCGCAGCCGCTGATGAGCCCACTGAAATAGCAAAACAAATATGCACAGAAATTTGTTTTTCTAGAATAAATTGATACATGTAACATATCAGTAAGCTTTAGTATAAATCAGAAGAATTCTGAACAAAAATGCAGTGAAATTAGTGCATCAGAGAAACAAAAATGTATGAAAATGTGAAATCCTCCTCTAAAATATAGATTCTGTACATATTTGTATATAGGTATTGTGCATATATCCCTTTTCATGGATGAAATATTTTATATGTACATACATATAAAATAATTTAAAAACTTTAAAAGAAATTTAAACATAAATTAATAACTTTTTGTGACTAATATCGCTTCTCTGATATCAGAAACAAGCCATGAAATTCATCGCTGCAAGGAGTACAAGATGACGCCTGTCGTTTGCCAGAGCCTTCGACACCATGCAGGTAAGATTATGATTTTTCCCAGTTCCAACCAAAGCATATGTTATGAACTATGTAAGCATGTATACAGGACCAATGTATGCCCCATGAGGTGTTGGCCCGGATAGTTGCGGAACCTGGACTAGACCCGAATAGTTTTAGTAACCCGCACGGGTGTCCAGATTCTGCTCTCAACTCAACTCAATTCAACTCTTCCCCAGTACCAATCCACACGACAGGACTTTCGGCTTGCCATGTATTTGGAGTGCCCCCATGCCGCAACTGCGGGAATTCGAGCCCGGGTCCTTCGGTACGGTAGTCAGAGTCGCTAACCACTCTCCCGTTTGGATGGCATAAAATAAGTTCTCTTTTGATGTCTTAAATTTGCAACTACGGAATCTTCATTAAAAATAGCTATGAAGTTCATAATGTTAACATTAAATAGGTTCACTGTAACTTAAATTATGAAATATATTTTTTAAGTTAGTAAAAAGTGCTTATAAATATGTGTCTTAAGACATAAAACTGCATCTGGCGAAGTTTGTTGTATGTGTATGTCAAATTCTTACCTCGAAACTTTTAGAATGCCGCTGATCATATTCAGGTTATCAATGAGCAACCTTTATTCTTATAAAAACTGTCATTGTCCAAATCACCTAGTATATCTTCTGAAGATCAATCACATATTTTTCCTTCAAAATTTTACATAATATTAAACAAAGGCTTCCGATATTCAAGCTGATAATAAATAATATGACTGTTCTTAAAATTTTAGATCAGAAATTTCTTTTTCCATTCCTTTAACTTTTCTACCGTAAATTATATTTTTATTTGATCATCTATCCAGCATTTTCTGAGCCTTCCCTGTACTTTAAACACATTTATGCTAATATCATCAAAAAATGCACACACATAGCCTTTAAATGCAATTTTTTACTGCTAAACATAAAAATCTATGACCAACAAAATGCTTATTCTGAGATCATATGGGCTATTTTTCTTTCCTTCATGAAACCCAAGACTCAAATGTTGCACAAGCATTTATGAAAATTCTTAAGACATTAAAGAAGTAAGAATTATGTAAAAAAATCAGAAAATATTTTCATACGTAACAAATAAATAAAAGTAGTTTAGCATTTAGCAAACAGATCGTATTAGCATACTCACAAAGATATTTAATGTCATAAAGTCTAGTTGATTTCAATGTTTTATCGAAACAATGAAGTATCTTGATAATTATGAAGTTATTTGTATTTTTTGTAGATAAATTTTAATTTAGTAATTTTGTTACGCAAATGAACATGATCCATTTATTCAAGATTTCGCATAAATTTACAGTCGTAGGAAATTCAGAAAATCTCCGTAAACAAAAACACAAAATCAGCTGCTATAGACCGCAATTCACTCGAAAGCTTGCCGTAGTAATGTAAGTGGCTTATGCCGACTTCTATTTGCCAGGTGAAACTAGTCGATATTTCAACGTCAAATATTCAGAAAGGGAAGTAGACTTTGGAAATAAGCGATTCTACCACGTGCATTTCGTTAACGAGGATAGCATTAATCTTGCTATTTACAAAAAGGTGAGAACAATTACAATGACAGTTCTATACTAAAACATTGTTTCTTATGTTAAACTAACTAGTTATTATGATTTTGAATTTGTACTATATTTTTTTTCCATATTCCTCACCAGAATACAAATTAGATTTTAGAGTATATAAGCTGAGTCTTAGAAAACCTGTGCATCAGCCTCAAAAGCAGATTTCTACGAACTTCAGGTAGTACAGAATAAGATTCTGAGAAGAATTGTAAATGCTCGTTACCGGACTAGAAACAAACTGATCCATGATGACCTGAAATTCGACCCTATAATGGGCCATATTACTCTTACGTGACCCTGCACTCGCCCTCGCTTAGGGACCATAACTTTGTGACCTAGCTTTGACTGCCGCCGTTTACTTGTTTTCTTGATCAGCGTGACCTTTGTCTGTTGTCGCTTTCCAATCTGTTTGGCACACTTGCAGTACAGGAGACAATTGTCTTCCCATTTTTAGCTCACTTTCTTGACCGTTCTTTAAGTTTAACCTGCTAGCTCGTCAAAGTCATGTGCACTCAGAGGCTTAATTTTGTTATCTATCTTATTAAGGCCCCTTCAGCATCTAGATAAGCAACTTCATAATCCGTATCAGAACTGAGCGAGAGAGAGTTTTGAGGTACTCACGGAATTTCGCCAGTTCTATCTAAAACTCAGTAATCCGACTTTTCCATTTTCTCGTGGTCCACCAGCAGCCAAACAATAAAGTGGCTGAGCACTGGTAGTTCGATCCGAGGTTCGACTCCGCCGAACCGGCTGGCTGCATGAGCGTTTTCGTGGTTTTCCACTTGTGTAACGTGTATACGAGCCAGTTCATCTTAGAAAGCCCTTCACGAAGGCATCCCTCCCCTTAGGCAGATAACCCTCGAAGCTTTGCTATAATCACATAAACCAAACCAAATCAAAACCGCTTTCTCGCAGCCAATATCTATGCGCCGGCAAAATTATTTGAGCCAGTTTATAGAGTAGTTATTCGATTATGCAGTCTTAGACTACTTTTTCAACGTTTAACGTTCTTTGATTGTTATTGTTTAATGTGCAGTTATAATGGAGATCGTCTTATGAAAACTCCACTAATTAATCCAGCAAATCATTCGCGTGCAATGAAAGGTATGGTCTTGAATAATCTACCAGTAAAACACTGGATGTCGAAAAAAGTCATGGATGGCTGAGGGAATGTTTCCGATTGGTTCAGCAAATTTCGTTCCTGAAGCACGAAAATATATGGAAGCTATAGGTCTCCTGTTTGAAATTCTTTTACCTGCAGGCAATGCACCTGGGCATCCTACATTGCAACACCCAAATGGGAAAAGGTTTTTCCCTACCACGCAATACAAGTGCCTTGATTCAGCCGCTGGATTTATGCGGCGTTTGTCTCATTAAGCGACGAAGTCGCACATGCAGGTTCCCAGGTATCGTCTTACCCTGCGTATAGTAAGTGAAATGGATTTCTGAGCATATCTTTTTCTTTGCTAACATAAAGTTCAGGAGATTTGAATGCTGAGCATTCAGATGAAGTGGTCACAGCAATTATAGCAATTAGCGAAGCTGAAGGTGATGAGGATAGCAATTAAGTTCGTAGAGAATGCAATTATAGCGATTTGGCATAACTTGCTTGCAGGAACATCTTGCCTGAATCCGCAGTGAGATGTTTGTCATGTTACACTAAAAGAACTATTTGCGAAACACTTGAAATATGTTACATATATTACATTAAAAGAACTTCCCTGAACACACTTGACAGAGACGTAACCTTTATAATCATGAATGCCGGGAAGAAAATTTTGATTATGGACTGCGTACAATATGTTGGTATGCAGTTATATGAATTATAGTCATCAACTCTGAACACATGTTGGAGACCAATTTGGCCAGCGTGAGTTAAAACTAACCATATTAGTGCGAATATAATTCATTTATCATAAGTGTGGAGTATATCATTGGTTGAGAAGGCTTTAAAGAGCTTAAGAGTGAATATGTTGCTGAATTGACTATTATCGAAGTTTTCAATGAGAAAGAAAGACTCGAAACTGTTTTAGAGGATCACACCAGCCCTAAAAAAAGTAGTTACGATGATAAACGAGGTCCAATCAGAGCGGATTCAATCCTTGAACGTCTGCAACTGGCTAATAAACTTGGAAATAATTTTATAACACTTGATCATAACGTAGAATGAGTTCACTTTTTCAGCGTATTTGACCGCTTGTATGGCTCGATACCAAGAATTATGCAAAAACCTCACACACATATAACATACATACACACCAAAAAAATAGTCACAAAGGTCGATACCCAAATTTTTGTTTCAATACAACAAAAATGTGGAAAGAAAGGCAACACAAGTTCTGAATATCTCAAATAAGGAAAGCGAAGTCAAATCAAATGTGTGTAAACTGACACGTCTATTGTCTAAAATTGAATAATCTTTATTACTATTTTTAAACTAATTTTTATAATGTTAGTTTTTGTAAATAAAATTATATTACAATAAACAATAAAGATTTATTTTTTAGTACTGAATAAATTTTTATACAAGAACAACTATTCACCATTATATTTTTTGTTTCAGCATACTTTTTTTATACAGTACTTTTTACACGGTATTGTGCAAAACATATCCACTGTATAAAAAGAAAATCCGGTGAGGTGTATAGCTGAAAACGTAGCCCTATCTCGGAAATTCTAAAAGTCACATGAAGGGTAAATTTCGTGATTTAATTACCATTGGTTGCGGGCGAATAATATATCCGCGACGCATGGGTCTTTCAGTTTCAGAATCGGGATTTTTCTCATTCCAGAGTACTGAGTGTATGTCCACTGTACACAAATAGCGAAAAAAGAAAAATAATCAGGTAAACTGGAGAGAGACATCGGAATGGATTATTAAATTATGGAAAAATAAATTAGGGCTATCTTCTCTTTGTCGGAAGGGATGCCTTTGCTCATGATTTTTTAAGGGAAATAGTCCTGTATTTATGTTACGCAAAAGTAAAAGCTCGAAAAGTTAATACATTCAAGTGTCGAAACTGGAATATAGAGCGAGCTGCCTTTTTTAGTTTAGTGGTATCAGTTTCTTAAAAACTTGCGGGCTGATGCCAGAAAAAAGTTACATTCTTGAGGGCAGAAGGAACTTTTTAAATGTATATCATAAATATTGCTGTAAATTTTTCAAAGCATTTATGTTTATTTGATTACTTTTTTGAGTTATTTCTTTATATTAGGAACATTTTTTTGTAATAAATTAATACTGTATTTTCATTTAGTCCAATTAGTGGCCACGCATTTTTCTTGTAAGCAGTTATTTAACGCATAGTGTTGAAGATTTTGTAATTCTGAACTGATCAACGTTTAAATTATGAAAGAAGTTAGAAGCCAAGAAACCTGCTGTATCTCTAAGAAACTTTCTTATTTTAAAACGTAGAACTCTGAACTCTTTCACATGGAAAAGCACCTAGAAATTTGAATTGTAATTATTGTCAAAAGATCGGAAAAATCCCTGACACAAATTCAATAAAACATTTAGTAGTGTGCATAATAGCGTAAATTAACTTTGAGTTAACAGTAATAGGTACTATGCAAAAGAATTTCAGACGAAAATTTCAAAATGCTTCTAATTTTTTCCAGCTTTTAATTTTTAGATTTAATTACAAAGGATTACAAATGCTTTACATTGCATAAGAAGTAATAATTTTATAAAGTGATACAATAATTGAATCGTTTAATATGAGAACATAAAATATTCATCTACTCAAAAGAATTGGCCAGTAGAATGCGTTGAAAAGTAGAAAGGCTAAGGGAAAAAGAAACCGTGATGCTTTATCGATAGCTTGAGCCCAATCTCGAATTCTTTGCAGGTGTCCATAGGAAACGAAGGAGGGATCTGCAGAACTCCACAACGTACCTTTTCTCACAGGCAGCGTCTTACACGGGCAGTTCTGGAGAACAGTTTTATCCTTCACGTTCTTCATATCATGAAGCTTCGTGATATTACTGCTGTTTGCTTCCTAAAAAGAAAATAAAGTTAAAAGTGGGAGAAAGGTCATACTCAAATTGATATATCAAATTATCAAACTGATACCTATTTCTTAATACTAAAACGCACAAGTTCTATAATACTAAGATTCCTAATGTGACGTTGCATTTAAAATCGCATAAATTTCTAACAATTTTGAATGCTTGAACATCAGACGGAACTGTATGGAATGCTATAGTTGACCGCACATTATTATACGACAGTTTGTACCACGTATATTTAGCACAGTATACTAATTATTATCAGAGTCGTAGAGTAATAGGGAGAACCAATACAAACTCCCAGTTCCGGTTCTTTCAAAGCGTACATATCGAGCACTTTTTTTTTAATAAAACCTGCAGAAGCTTGCTTCGGACCTTTCATGTGCAAAGCTCATAAGTTAAATAATTAACAAATAAAAATAAACTTAAAAATACAAGTTAAAATAGTTACAGGTAGAAACATTAGTTTCGTAAGAATTGTATGCACTGCTTAAAATTTGCTTTTTATAGTTAAATGCGTCAAGTTATTATGTATATCCAGTTTATGTTTGAGCCAGTTTAAATTTGGGCCACCAAATTCTAATGTTTGTTAAAAAGAACACTTTTTAAATTTTCAACAAGTATGCGTTACTTGCTAATGATTAATTATCAACTTGATTTTTATTTCTTATTTTCTTATATCATACTTAAAGACCCACATTACGATCACTACAGGGGCCCGCAGATTTTCTATACCATACTGATAATTACACTATTATTGCATTTATGCTGGCCACCATAAATGCAACACCCTGAAGGAAGCATGCAAATAGCATGAAATTTTCAACAGGCATTAGCGGAAGTGAGATATGCAAATGATTAGAATTTCAGAGCAGACGCACATCAGCGCGCGTCTGTTGCGCCACTTCAAAGTGCAATTTAATGCTTGGAGTTTTCGACGATTTCAAGTTCGGCAGTTGTGTTTTTCTTGTGGTTTTTTCAAAAAAAAAAAAAAAAACGATCAATTATGCATCGTAGTAAACAGCGATCACCGTTTGATCAAGTATCTGAATTCGATAGAGGAAGGATAGTGGCCTACCGAGAGTGTGGATTACCTTTCAAGGAAATTGGTAGTCGTGTTGGACGAAACCAAACAACTGTAATGCGGATATGTGACCGTTGGATGCAGAATGGTACGACGGACCGACGTGTTCGATCGCATCCACCTCAGTGTACCATTTCACGTGATGACAGGAATATTGTGCGCATGGCAGTGACGGATCGCTCAGTCACATCACGAACCATAGCACAGCACATTCAGTCTGTAACGCATCATCCAGTATCTGCGCGTACTATTCGACACCGTTTACAGCAGAGTGGTCTGTCCGCAAGACGTCCATTGCTTCGTCTACCCTTGACGCAGAACCACAGATGTCTCCGCCGGCAATGGTGCGATGAAAGAAGGATGTGGACGGCAGAATGAAATGAAATTGTCATTACTGACGAGTCACGCTTCTGTCTGCAACACCACGATGGTCGGATTCGAGTCTGGAGACACCGTGGAGAGAGGATGCTGAACAGCTGCGTTATGCACCGCCACACTGGTCCTGCACCGGGTACTATGGTATGGGGCGATATCGGATATCACTCTCGCACTCCTCTAATACGTATTGCCGGTACTTTAAACATCCATCGCTACATCTCCGAGGTGTTGGAGCCACTTGTCCTTCCTTACCTTCCGGGCTTGCCCACAGCCATATTTCAACAGGATAATGAGCGACCACACGTGGCACGCATTGTCCAAGGTTTCTTCATCAATTGCCAGATTGAACTGCTTTCCTGTCCGGATCTCTCACCGATAGGAAACATGTGTTCCATGGTTGCTGAACGATTGACCCAGATTACATCCCAAGCTGCCACACCAGATCAACATTGGCAACGTGGGGAAACTGCTTGGTCTGCTGTACCCCAAGAACACATCCAAAGTCTCTTTGAATCAATGCCGAGGCGTGTGGCAGTGGTGATCTTCAACAATGGCGGCTACTCTGGCTACTGATTCTGGAAGGAACCACGCTTCACAGAAGTCTATAAATTTAAGCATTTGATACTTGGTCAACATGTTATCTACTAAATAAATTTTGTTGTGATATCTTTTGTCTTTCTTGGTGTTGCAATTTGGGTGGCCAGCAGTGTATGTTATCGTTATTAGAAAACTTAATATATATTATCATTTAAATAAAGTTAAAAAGAAATCTGTATACAGAACTGCAGTGAGTACAATACTATGAAATTTCATTTCACAAATCATTTTTATTTTGGAAGACACCATTTCATGTATACTGAAGGAAGAAATTTTGCAATTGGTTTATTATGAGGTATTAAAAATGTCTAGTTGGTCCAGAATTTTACTAAGCAATGACATCTCTCGTTCATATGAACAGTAGATTGTGGAGTACTACCGTGATAGCTACACTATTGAATGGATGCTATGGTTAGTATCCTGGTGATACAAATCCGCTCGGAAATTTTTAAGACGGTCTTTGGAAATACTGTCTTTTGTTGTTCCCTCCCACTATTTCTTCAGTATCCTTTTATTAGAATTGTAATCATTGCCCTCTGCTGCTTTGGACTGGCTGATTGAAGAGATGGCTCACAGATGTGAAGCTTCTATAAGTTTCAAAATGAGTAAACTAAAAGTTTGCATTACATATTTACTTTTACATGAGTTTTTTAGGATTGTACTATGTGAGAAGTAAGCATCTGAAACTTCCAAAAATTTTTAATGCAATATTTTGTATTACAATACTTAGAAATAACTCATTTAATTATTTTCATGTAAAATGAGTAGTAAATATATGCAGAATTTTAAATATTACATTGGATTTGATTTCATGTGCCTTATATTTGAAAGCCAACCTATGTATTTTTTATGGTCTATAAGCGTACAGATAAAGTGTACTATTCGAAAAACACGAAAATTTAAATGAAAATAAAGTAAGATCTTGAAAGTCTAAAGCTATATGTATATTCATAGATACAATATAATTCACAATATATTTTAGAGCATATGTTAATAGTACTGAAGTCTGCTCTTGGTTAAATTATTGCGGGATTTTTAAAATCCATTAATATATTTAACTGGATTAAGTGTAACATTTTGCCCGAAATAAGAACATATTAACAATTTACACAAATTTAGAATTCAATTAAAACCTAAATGCATTACGTAACTAGAAAAAAAGCGAGTGACGTGCTTTCTTGGAAAATTCTTTTCAGCGATATTCGGGATACAGCATAGCAAATCACGCTAAAGATTTGCATAAAACGAGCAGTGATGAGAACTGAGCTTTCAGAAGTATGCGTCCAGGACATGATGATGTGAATGAATGCCATTCTCACATCACTGTAATTGAGATCGTGATGAAGATTTCTTTAATATTAATAAACTTTCATTTTAGTTAACTTCAGGTTGAGATTGAAGTGCAGAGGACACCCAATTTTTCCCATCGGTGATGTTGGTATTCTCCGTCTGCACTAGCTGACTGAAACGCATTAATTTAGCAGAAAATAGTAGTGCAATAATAATACAGTGAGATAGTTTGCGTAATGATGTAAGGTTTATCCTAAGGTTTTTAACAGTTATCTTTACCTAAAGCTACTTTCCTGTCCCTTCTAATTTCTGCTTACAGTTTCTTACCAGAATGTGCTTTTAGAATCGCGTTTAATACAAATGAGTAAGAGCGGTATTTAAGACGAAGTTCCACTGACTTCGTTAAAGAGCCAGAGTTTCTGACTAGCGCGGGTTCGCCTTTCTCTTTCTAAGCTATTACTACGCTCGGCCGTACTTCAGGCCCTTGATAGCTTTGCCAACTTATTTGATATTTAGAGGCCAACTATTTAGAAATCTTGATAGCTTCGGCTATGTCTTTTTAGTTAAGCATTAGTTAAGTTTTACTTCTTATTATTTTGAGTTCAAGCCCAAGTGGAGGCTTTGCTGTACGGTGTGAGAAGGAGCCGACTGTAAGTTCTTATTTTGAGAAATAAAGAGTAATTAACCCTTCTTGATTTTACGTTTCTGTTTCTGAATTAAAGCGATTATTCGCTTACCTGTTGACGAGATTCCTACATACTTAGCTGTTAGATAAAAGGTTGGAACCCCCTAATGATACAGTGCCTTATGCATTTTCACTTTGGAAGATATGTTCAGTTGAGGTAAGTCTGAAGGCTGTTGTACTGCTTCCAATTATTTACTCGCAGCTGGTGTCCCAGGCTCATACAAATTCAGATGCTATCTCCGATATTATTTTACAAGGACATGCACCCGGAAATTTTACGGAAGCTTATTAGTCACAGGATACTACATTTAAATAAACTATGTATGCTATTATTGGCATTAATTTGATCTATGTACAATACATTTTATACTGATTTGCTTCACGTATTTAGACAAGTTACTGAGCTTATAGAAGTTCTACATATTATTACGAAGGAACACATAATTCCTTATATGAAGCTTGAATATATACTGCTAGCTGCTTTAAGTTCCCAGTGTTCTGCAGTCACCTGACGTTTACGGTTAGCTGTACTTGTTGTTTAAGAAGAAATCTAGCAAATTTCACCTTTCTGGTGTAGTTTCAGCTTGTTAGCAGGAGGGATGATATTCTCCGCTTAATTCAGAATACTCTGCAGAGATTGACTTCTCTCTTAAATAGGAAGGATATTATTGTCTCGATTTTTCTCATTAATTCTTTCGTCTTGAGTGCATGCTAAGACCATATATTATTTTCAAGGAGTTTAATATGCCATTTGTTTGTCAATGGAATGCGTGTGAAATAATGTGTCGGATTCCTTCCTTCACCACGTGTAGAGTCATCTGAGAGGGCAAAGTTGCTCTGAAAGAAGTATGTGGGGAAGGGACCATGACCTATTACAAACCAGTTAATCAAATGGGATTTGAGCTTGATGATCCGAGACTGATTTTGGGGATAAATGTGAAAAGGTGTCTTTCTGTGTTCCAACTGATTCATTCCTGATGCCCAATTGCTTCTTGAATTCGTTTCAGATTGTAGTATAAATGGGATTTTGGCTAAGTAATATTGATAGAAATTGCTTCCCGCTAGAAATTGCCCAAATGAGCTTTTACCCAAGTAATCCGGGGCTTGAGCTCAAGGTGGGATGCTGTAATGTCTAAAATGTCTTGAATTATTCTGGATTTATGTTTTCTATTCTTGAGAGCGAATATTGCTAGTTGGTAGTCTGTACGTTTCTGTATGTCGTTTGCATTATTTTCACAGCAGAACGTGAGTGCCTGTTCAATAGCATACAATTCTGCCTGGAAAATGCTGTTTTCAGAGAATGCTGAAAATATCAGCCAGCTTTTTAGGGCCCCTTTCTTTTTGGTGAGTCATGAGTATGATGCTGGCATACCCAACTCCCGTTTCCTTTTCCCACCCACTCAAAGGAGACCTAGAGAGGTCCATCTATAGATTACTTTACTATAAAGAAGACTTCTTTCAAAATGGAGATCTTTTGCTATCTCATGCTTGCCTAGAGATCACGTCTCCTTCCAGACTCCAACCGGCAGATTCCTCTGTCCTTCCCTGGTTCACACCACCACCAATAGGTGTCCATAGGGAAATTTTCACAGACGGCTCTAAGATTTCGGGGCAAATCAGCGCAGCCTTCTCAGTTTTCTACGACAACAAAGAGATTCACTACGACTACTTCCGGTTAAGCGATCACGCCTCCGTGTTTCAAGCAGAGTCACTTGCCCTAAAAGAAGCAGCATTATGGCTAAGCACACAAGACAAGAGTCCAACATCTCTCTTTACAGACAGCATGTGCGTGTTAAAAGGCTTGAATTCAATGCCGGCCCAGCAGCCTCACATCGCTGCCTTAAAGGAAGTCTTCACCACGCTTAGTCTCTCGGCTAACATTAAGATAAACTGGATAACAGGCCACACGGGACAAATAGGCAAAGAATGAGCAGACGAACTTGCTAAGGAAGCCGCCACCAAGGATTCAATAGACAAAGAGGTTTCCTCTCCATATTAACCGCAAAAAGACTTCTCAGGTCATTCTTTTTCGAAGATTGGTTCACATGCTGGCAAGAAGAAGATACAGGTTGTCACACCTTCAACATCTTTGCCATGCCTTCCCTTTCAAGATTTGTTCGAAACCCTTTTTTGATACAATCCTGTTCCAACCACGGGAAATTCCCAGTTTACCATTGAGGCTTCCAGAACAAAGAGGTAAATTGCATATGCGGTCTTTGCGGCGAAGACGCAGACGCTCTTCACTACCTGATGAATTTCCCGCTGACAGACGATCTCAGACGACAGTTCTTCACGACGGACTACAGTTCCTGGTCTCTTCACAAACAGTTTATGGACTACTGTAGTCGAAAAGGCATTATTGCAATCATAAAACGAATCAATGCTAAGAACTACATTCAAGACAATGAAGACTAAATGTAACAGGTAAACTCTCCTGGCAAAGATGGTGGCATGTTAATCACGCTATAGCACGCTAACATCAAATCTTTGTTACCAACCACAACATCATTTTCTGTATCTTTGTATTTGTTTTATTAATATTAAGGACAATCGTTCCCAAATAAAAAAAAATGTAGAAAGGCGGCCTAACCGTCAGATTACTAGAGCAACAACAAGAATGATATAACATAATTTGGCTGGGTAGGTTATGTAGAGTGACCATTTCCCACCCATCGGTAGGTATACATATACATATATATATGTATACAGTAGTATGGTATCATTTCATAGATAAGGAAATTAATATTGTTATTCATTGCTTGATATTTTATGGAGAGGGGAATCATTTTAATTACCTGTATTTAAGTACTGACCTCGTAGCATGCAACTTTTCTTTAATGTGTTTAGTTAACTTCATCAAAATATTTTCATTTAAAGGAATATTACGATGAAGCAAATGTTTTCTGATCTCTGCTATTTCTTTATTCGAGAAGGGATATTCGCGAAGGAAAATTAGAAACGAAACCTCATTCCACTTTGCAGAACATAATAAAAAATAAAGAAATCGTCATTTAGATTTAAAAACCTCACACAATTCGTCACACAGGGAAAGATAATTTTCGATGTTTCTAGTAAAACATGTCCAAGCACCATTGCTACGGAAATATTCTTGGAAATGCAATAAATTTCAATAATAATATTTCAGATAACATCAGCTTCGATTTCTGAAGAGTAAGAGATGTGATAAGTAAATAGGTAATAAAGGTCTTGGGAAAAATAGGGAAAAACACATAAATAAATAAATAAAAATTAAAAAATTAAGACTTCTGTTCGAAAACACTACGTTTAAAAGACGGAGAAAATTTTCAATACAGCAATCTTTTGGAATCTTTAGAGACAAGCGTATATTTTATATTTTAAAGGTGTCTGAACGATAGCGTCTAGGTAAGAAACCTGCAGCATAATTTTAAAATATGCTTCAAACAACCAGCTTTGAAGCATTGAAGCAGTTTTGGTATTAGAAACATTCTTTTATTAAGGGGTTAGTGGTTGTCGATGAGAAACAATGTTGCTTTACGGCGTACAATAATCCTAAGTATTTTATAAGAAAACGAAAATATCATTCTGCGCATTGCTCGAAATTAACTCAAAGCTTGTCTTAATCGTTTAAGTCAAATAAGAACCCATGACTAACAAGGAAAGCTATAGGACTTCCCTTCGACAATCGCCTGATACTTTAATGAGTGATCAAACATGTAAACAGAAAGAAAGCTCTAAAGTGTAGCATTTCGCATTCGGTCGCAACCTACAGAACAGGGCGTAAAATGTAGAATGCGCCGGCAATATTTGTAGCTATAGACCGAGAATTGTAATGTCCCTGCAAGCCAGAAGGTCGTTGTATGATAAGCTGCATAACCGGCAGGTGGCATGGGCGTCATACAACATTGACTGTTGCTTGGATAGTGTGATACAAAGTACGGATATGTTCAATCTCTAACAAATAGTGTCATAGAACAATGAGTATTTTTAATGGCCAGGCGCTTTATTTAATAGCCAACAGCCTTGCGCCACTGCAAGTACTGGAAGTGGTGGCCATTACATTATGGAAGCACCTAATAGGTGGCCTCCTACCGAAGGGACGGACGTGTACAACCATGCCTTCTCCGGGAGATTCGAAACCGGGATCTCTACGGCTGTCAGGGCCACTAACCACTATATCGGCTGGGCGGCTGGACAATAAGTAGTATGTTGTGCGATTAGTCAAATGACTTGTAATCCTCATGTTTTGGTACAAATATTATTAACAGAAGTTTTGCAGAAATATCTAGCAGACAATATGCTCCAGCTTACATTGACAAGCACTTTGTACAGAGTTGTTTACCCTGTCGGAGCAACAAAAGTCCTTAGCACCAATTACTCGAGAATACAGCATCGAACAAAGAGCAGCAAATTATCGTGGCTCTTGAGACAAGTAATAAAACGGAAGAAAAAGTGGCATGATTTCGCTAGTATCTATGCATCAGATTCCAGAAGGGTGTTTTCGGAGACTCGTAAATCACTTACTGGCATATAAAGAAGTGACTAAAGCAGAAGCTATCTCATTTTAAAATCTAGCAACTTTCCTTCACCACTTGAAATATATCTTCCTTTCCGAAAGTAATGGCACATGCATCAACTTTTCTTGCATGCAATTTTTCGCCCCATTACGATGCCGCGGAGATATCTACAATTTAATGATGAGGTACGTGATCTCTCTTGATTGTAGAATGCCTCAGACTTCACGAAGATATGACGTTTGCAATCTACAGCTTCAAATATTGCAGGAGCGAGTGCCACTTCAAAAGCTCTGGTCCAGAAATTGCGGCCGATTCCTTAATACCACGCTTTTCACCTGTTGTTTGGGTCTCAAACTAGACTATCCTTAAAAGTCGTTGACTGTAGCTGGGAAGTTCAATATCTTTCATTGTAAGAAGTGCATTTATTGACTAGAATATCTGTGGACTGAACTGAAGCATTGTCTATATAAATATTTTTTTATAAATATTTTTTAGTGAAACTCATCCCGGAAGAATGGAGCTAAACTAAAAACCTTTTCAGTGCTTAATACACTACAATTTCTAGAGGATGGGAAACTAAGTATTAGTTGCAATGCAGGGGGAGCAGAACACTACATTTTAATGTGATAGAGACTGAATACTTTTCTTTCCTAAATCATTATTTGCAAGCGGAAGTATACATTTGTTAAACTACTCATCACTGCTTTTTATTAAAACATTTCTGTAATTAGTGTAATAAAATTTCACTTGAAACTTTATTAACAATGAGTAAATTAAGTTTCGCTGTTAAACTGACTGGACACTTTTAGGACCATGCATACATAATTACACCATATCCAACGTCCAACGTAGAATGAGACGGTAAACTTTCATGAAGAATAATTTCTTATTAATGTGTATTTTTGTTATTTCGCACGATAACGCTTTCTGTATTCGCAGGAATAGGTTCTTTTGCTGTTCCTAATTAATCTTTGTGTAACAAAACTTAAACTACTTTGTTGAAAACAGATAATTTTTCAACCAATGCCGCTAAAAAATCGTAGTGCTTTTGAACGACTCAGTACATTGAAACTACTGTCGTTATGAGTATTATTATTATTATTATTATTATTATTTAGTTTTCCTTTTAAGACTTCTTTTCACTCGCTTATCTTCCTTTGCACGAAAACGTTAGAAGCAGGCATAAGGATAATGCGTATTGAAATGTAAGAATTATTTTCTGGAATATATAGAGAGAATAAGATAATTCATTTTGATCTGTTTTAAAGTAGAAACAAAAATGAGTGCCCTAGTCGTACTATTTTTAATACTATACTATTTTTATGGCTCAAATAAAGTTTTTGACTTCTTTTGGTTTTAATTCAAAGAAGAATATTTACAGATAAAACAATGATATTTGTACAAATGTTCAATAAAATATCCCGAAGCGATTCAAAATAATCACCTACAGTATTCTTTTACATTCTGAATAGAAAAAATAATAGTTAAAAGAGTGAAATTGAAAGTATCTCAGCATGACTATATTGCATCATTGAAAATAAGAAAATTCAGAGCTATAGAGGATAAAAGATTTAGATTGCAAAGAGTGTAATGTAGTAAATGTTTATTGACAATATAGACGCTTATTAATTTATT
The DNA here is from genome assembly GCF_044657685.1 of Stegodyphus dumicola. Lineage (NCBI taxonomy): Eukaryota > Metazoa > Arthropoda > Arachnida > Araneae > Eresidae > Stegodyphus > Stegodyphus dumicola. The sequence continues at coordinate 116,566,693 of NC_140780.1, forward strand.
TGTCCATACAGAATTTTAGTTATAATTTTGTGGAAGAAGCCTAAAGCCTTGAATTTATAAATGTTTGGACGGATTTTCATATTATTATAGACTGATGGATATGATAAGTAAGTTTAAATATAATTGCGACCCAATATTTTCCTGTATAGCTCATTCTGTACTACTAATGAATACGAATTTATGATAGATATATGCAAGAGGATGAAGATAAAATTTATTTATTTATTTATTAGAGAGAATGCATTTCTTCTCAAAATGTTCATTAAGTAAAGACGAAGCAAATAGCATCTGCATTTATTTGTTTCTGTTTTAGGAAGATTTTGCATGCTATAGAAATTTTCTTGTTTTCTGGTGAAGAGAAATATTATTCTTACCATTGCTACGACATCAGAACTCTTTAACGTGGTTCTTCTTTGTTGTCGTTCCATATAAATGAGGAGAGTAAATTCCAACAGACTTGCAAATACGAAACACATACAAGTTACCATCCATATATCAACTCGCTGAAATATTAAACACGGATGAGTCTGCCATTATTGTAAATTTACTTATACATGAATGGAATAATATATTAAACTGTTTATCTTCTTTTAAAATTTATGGAACATTGTTTTTAATAAAAATTGATTGGCTTAAATATCTCATAGTGATTTTTTTTAAGTAAAGACACATATAAAAATAATCGGAAAGGATTTTATGCGCACATTTATCTGTCTATAAGATACACGGTTTTCGGCTGCTTTTTAAAACTATTCAGCCAGATAAAGGAAACATATTTACAATAGATAACTTATTCAAAATCAGTTATAAAGAGAAGCACCGATTTTCTAGAAAATATAAAATAACAAAAAGCAAGCAAAATGATTACTATCACAATGAAGTTTGTGCTTTAATTAAGCCATTAACAACTGAGTGGCTAAAATTGTGAGGACTGAAAAATGCCCCACGTTTTTTTGCCATAAGGTCCATTGCAGACCTGTGGTAAGAAAGTTTTAAATAATACTTACTTAGATAGACTAGTACATTTATATTTCGACAGCGAACAATTTTAAACAGCTGTGCTTTCGTTTTTCATACTTTAATATAATTATTTAGATACTAATTATCGATTTTTCTTACATGAATATAAGACAGGGGAGGTAAATCTCTTCTAATGCTTGAAAACTGCGTTATAAGGGCAAGCAAACTCGTGACGCATAAAGTGATTCGACCTGGAGTTGCATCGAGACCCAGCCAAAAAGAGAGCCATGACAGCATGACGATGAGAGCACTTGGCGTAAACACTTGAATCAAATGATGAGCAAGATCTCTCTCGAATGTTAAATTCACATACAACGTTGAATATGTCACTGAAATACAACAATTATTATTAACTGCCACTAAATTCAACTTTTAAGATAACAAAGATTCACTTAAAATCAATCATTAATTTTATAACAGCAGTGAGTTTTGTGACAGAGCTCCTTTCAGACATTGAAGAGTAAAAGATAAGCAAGGGGATAATTATCGTGTACGCTTTTGTAATCTCGTCACTCATATTAATTTCCGCAGCTTGGTTTTCAGGAAGAAATAAAAAGAAAAGATGTTAACTTGTGTAATGTTCGCAGCTTAGTTTTCAGAAAGAAACACAATAATTCGTGTTATCTCCGCACGGAGATAACGGCATTTTTCAGATTCTGGATAACCATAAATTCGCTTCCATGAAAGTGTATGCTTTTGTGATGATATAAGCAGTAAAATGTGTTTTAGATAACGCGTTTAAAAATAGTTTGTAAAATTGTTTCTACATGCGTATTCTTCCTACCCTTTTGCAAAGAAAACTATTCAAACTGAGTATGAATTCTAAATGAACCATTTAATTGCCTGTTTTTTTTTGGTCCTTTTTTACGTGATTTGTTTTTCAAAAGTGTTTTATCCTTCCTTAGATATCTGAACAAGAACATGTGCAAATTATCGAGCTCAGGAACTGTAAGATCTATGTACCTGAAAAATCACGACACGTTTCTATAAAAATTGTGGACACTATGAGAGCATACACGATATGTTGTGAATTTCTAAAAATAATCTCACCTATATTTAGGTTGGAAAATAATGTTTAGAGCAGAAGAGTGTTACTTCATGAGCTTTCTCTTTTTATTAAATATATTTAAAACGGAAAATAAAACTTTCACAGCTTTAATTAAGCTTAATTTAGTTTACATCATGCTATTAATAAATTATGCTACTTTAGAACATCAGCTATGCATAAGGAATTTTTCCCGTTGATATTATAAGAATTTTCAATTTTATATACGTTTATTAAATGTAAGATTTAATGAACAAAATTTGCCGTAGTTAATAATCTGAAATATTTACCAGAATATCAAGGGTGGGAACAAATATTCATTGAGAAAATAAAATATTTAAGTGTTTATATTTATGCTCCAAGTCTAAATCGAAATCGAAACGCCAGCTGTCTGCTCCGCAGAGAGATTTTTCTTTCTTTATCAAGTGTAAAAAGCGTATATCAAGTAATACGCGAAGTGCTGCTTTCTTTAGAGATGCTTATGCTTCATGATATCTAATTATACATGGTATTTCGAAAACAATGCATGGCTAAATATCTTTTGAGGGATAAATATTATATGCATCGCTTCGATTTAAGAAAGGAATTAAAAACGTAAGCTTTCTAAACATGATAGTTTTGATCACGTGACATCTGTTAGTAAAATACGGGAGATTTAGATGCTTCAATACGAGTACTGTAAGGTAAAAGTTCTAAATGGGAATTTTTTCCCCTGTTATGCTAAAAATCTTTCAGAGAAAAGTATCCGAAATATGTAAAATTGATAATGAATAAACATTGTCAGAATTACATGACTTAAACCATTTTCAAACGGCTGGTAAAAATATCACTTAAATAACGGTAAAAAAATCCCTTGTGCAAAATTGAATTTCATTCATTACAAATTTTAGTATCAATGAGAATGGCATTTGAAGCCAACGCTTCTAAATTTATGATTTTATAATGTAATAGGTATACTGTAGGAATTTGCGTCCAAAACGTGGCGTGTGTAGCAATATTTAGCAACATGGTCCAGCAAATTTTGATTAATATTTTAGATAATTTTAATCGCATAAGAGGGAATGGTGATGTTTTTTGTCGTTGTTGTTTGAATAATTCGGCCCTAATAATTTTCTTTGATAAATTATTTCTAGAGTACCGATACAAAAGCTTAATTTCGTATACTTTAATTAAAAGACATCACGTGACTTAAAATGTCTCTATCTGATCTATCTGAAGCCTTTTCTTAGCTCAATGGCCTTAAAATATTGCCGATTTGGGGAACTTATTAAACCGTTTATTTTTGGAGGGGGGACTTTACTATCCTTAGAAAAGGAAATGTGAAGAATGTATTGAAAATGCATTAATATTATAAGCACCTTATGTTAAAAATCGAAAGAAAGAAATCATTATTTCGTTATAATTTTGTAATGAATTTTAAATTATTTAACCAGTTATTTATAATTTCAGCCTTTGCTATATCTTCTTTTTTTTTGTATTACTCACCAGAATGCAAATGAAGTAGCCAGTATTTGAACTGTTTTTGAATTCTAAGACAAAGTGTGTTTCTGGCATTGCCTGCATGCTACGTGTTGTTAGATTCCTGCCAGGTCTGATAGTTCTAACTATCCGGCCTTTCGTTCTATCGCTGCCGACTATAAAATTATAATGCTTGGGTAGAGTAGTGAGCCAGCTTCTACTATAGTAAACAATTGTGTAGTCTTTGACTATTATTCCATGTTTAATTTAAATTTGTCTGTTCTATTTAATTAAATCACCACGAAATTGTGGCTTATATTGTAGCATAAGAGAGTATATTATATTCTAAATTCTGCTTACATCAAAAGGTTATTTTTTACCTTCTCACGACTTTGTCATTTTTTCAAACATAGCAATGTTTCACTTCACGTCTGTTAGGGTTACTGGACTAATTAGATTTACCAGATAAAGTGAAACACTACAATTTTACTTATAAAAGCAAATCTGCTTAATATTACTTTATGTAATAACAATGGAGAGGAAAATATAGTTAGATGTTTGGTTTTGCTGTTCACATTATATTAAAAGTTTTTTTCAGACTGCAGATTTCACCTCTAAAGGCGTCAGTCAGAACGCCTAAAGGTGTTTTATGAGATTCAGAAATTTGAGAAACACAGATTGGAGATCACTGCTTTATATGATTTACATCATAAACCAAAGCCATGTGTCTAAGCTTTTGAAACATGGTTTTTAATAACATTTTGGAATAATGTAAATTTACCAATTTAATAATGGCTTCTAGTAAGAATCCTAACGTAAAAAAATATGTAAATTTGATCTCTAAAAATTTATGTAAATTTTTAAGCTTCCAGCTTGATATTCATAATGATGTGGGGGATACACTTATTTTAAATTCTTCTTTCAGCCATTTTAATCAGTAATTGTATATTCAATATTTCTCTTGCTATAAACGTGAAACTTTCAGTGAAATATTTTATGACTTCAACCATATAAAGATTTTCCTGAAATGATTTTTGTCTTTATGAATCTACATTTTACGAAAATTATGTTTCGCAGTTCTTTAATAGATAATTTTAACCTGTTAGGTCTTTATTCTTTAAAGATGTAATCCTTAGTTATATAGATATTCAAAAATCACTTTAATGGAACAGTCGTTACTGATAAACAATTCGCAACAAATCACAGGGACTGAATAATTTAATTCAGAAGAAATTTTATATGCAGTATTTCTGAAGCTTCACTGGTTTATTACATTAACTTACTATTTAGCATATGTATTTCAGATTTTCCTTTGCTGATCGCAACTCGATGTCGAAGCATCCTCATTTCTGGATTCACAGGTGGGGGTCCTTCTTGGTCCCATGCATATACAACCATTTCTTTTGGATATGAAACTGAAACTCAATTTTTTTTAGATTAAAGGTTAAGTTTTGTAGAAAGAGAGACATAAGATTGATAATGCATGCTCAGATTTGTTTCATCATATGAAAATAGACAATTCAAAGGCATGCTTTAATATAAAGAAAAAAGTTTCGAGAAGTTGGTGAGTTTTCTACAGCCTACGTAAAACATGAATTATCTAAATGGTGTTATTCGAATATATAGGATGAGGAAAAAGCTCGTAAAAACATCGTTACGTACACATTATTCGAACTTGAAATGCGATTGCTCTTTGCAGTAAGTATCTTAATGATAACTACCTTAACACATTACTGCTGTGATAATTGTTTACAATGTTTTTGTCTCGCTGGTCAATGAACGGCAACAGTCAAATAAATGCTCTAGCGTACTTTTGTGCAATTCAGTACTACTTTGAGCAACAATTTAAGACCCAGAAATATATAATTTTCTTGAAGTCACTAAAGTATTCGTGTTTAAACTTGGCTTAACTGATGTGTACTTAAATTTGAAACGGATAGAACCAGATGGTAAATGGTTTGGTACGAGATTTCTGTGAGTACGCTACGGTACAAAAAGGAGCAATTGAAATAGCATCAAATTTTGTGTGAAAAAATGGAAAAAAGCGACACTAAAACGTTAGCATTATTGAAATTCACACACCGTGAAGATACAATGAAAAGGTACAGCACGTTTCTGTAGTGTAAGAGATTCAAAGATAGACCAGATGTGATGGATGACCCCATAAGAGGACAACTAAAAATTAAAAATGAAGGACATTAATACTTACAAGGTTGAAATGTGTGATACAGTTCGACAAACTATTTAGTTTGAAAATTTCAATTTATTGAAGAAAGAGCTGAACTAAACTTAATGGAAGGGTTGGGTATAAAACATTTCATGCGTCTCACTCACAATCACAGTCTGCTTCTTTTGACAAACTTGCGAATCAAAATTCCGATTGCCTATTTAGATTATGCTGCTTACTCATCTAACTTTGCTTCTACTATAATCTTAGTTTTAAACTTAAGAGATAAGCCGTAGTGTCGAAGATTTTATGATAACATATGATATGTCCAACATAATGCGAGAACACTCCGGACAGCATCCTGTAAAATAAATTCCAGGCTTGCTTTCAAGAATGGGAATATAGTCTAAGTCGGCGTGGAGATTTTTGCAGCCGAAGGTATTCATAGTAAATAGCTTAACATGCCTAGTTTATAAAGAGACATTTAGGAAATAAATTGCCACACCCTATATAACTCAATTTTCTTTTATTTTAGGCATGAGTAACAAGCCAGCTGAAATACGCTTGACCATGCTACTAAGTTAGATTATTTTAAAATTGAATTGAAAGAAAATATCTTCCAAATTAATTCATAAGAAATTCAAATTATATTGTATGAAAATTTAAATATAGTATTAGCTGAATTAAGTAAAAAGTATGAGAGATTGTGATATATGAATATTTCCTTCTAAAGCAAGGTTTCTTAAACTGAGGGTCGCGGTACCTGCAGCAGGGGGTCGCCAAAATTTTAGCAGTTTTGATATTTCTTTAATTTATTATAATAATTTTACAATTACCAAATATTTTTACACAATTTATTTCAAAATAGATATAGATAAGAAAGACAATACAGACAAAGAAAAAAACAAAAACGTTTCGACGCATTCTTTTTATAATATAAACATTCATTTTCCATGCTTTGCACGTGACGCTGTCATTTCGTCTGTTACTTATTTAAATTTCTCATATTGTTCTATGTCTTAAAATTAGAAATTAAAGTTAATGACCTAAAACTGCAACTGTCAGTTTTTTACGGTACAAGTTAAAAAACTGACAGTTTCACTCACGCGTGTGTCGGATTTGTGCAAATATGGGGGGGGGCCCACAAAATTTTTGTAAATATTATGGGGTCCTGGGGGTCACGAAAAAACCTCAGTGATAAAAAGTGGTCGCGACTGAAAAATGTTTAAGAAACCCTGTTCTAAAGGAAGAGCTTACTGCTGACAAAGACCGCTCATAGATTTTATATGTGGATTTTCAGTTTCTTTCATTTCATTGTTTATAGGTTCCACGGATTCAATTAAGATTTTCCCATTTCTTGAAGCTTATCTGTGTACTTTGACCATTCACTATTTTTCCGATATTTTTAAAAGATATGCTCTATAAAGCATTCAAGCGCATGCTGATATCATATGTTAATACACGGAAATGACAAATAAAAAAAAACTAACGTAAAAAATAAATATACCATGCGAAATTAATGGGATAATACGAAAGTGTACTCACAACTTCTCATATTAAACGGGCATACTTGTACGTCGACGGGATAATATTTGAAATCCATTTGACAAGACAAAATAGCAGCAAGCCTACAATGAAAGATTTGTAAGCGAAGCACAGAACATTATATATCCAGTACTACGTTCTTTGAAAAATAGATTATACGAACAATAATTACTAGTTTATATGTTTATAGGTTTATGACTTAAATATATTGCAAGTTATGTAACAAAAGATTACGTTAAAGAATAGAATACTAAAGGAAGCAATTTTGGCTACAGTAATACCGTAATGCGAGTAAATTTGCAGTACTATAGAGTTTAGCACGTTAAATAAAAATTTCTTTAGTTGGGGAAATGAAAATGACGAACAAGAAACGTATGCCTGCTCGAGAATGTTCCGACTTAAGACTCCTATATACCAGGCTGAATAATCCGCCATTCAGGTGCCCAAGTGGGAATATTAATGACGCTGCATAGTTAGCGGTGCAACAATTTCTTGTGTTTTTTTTGGGGGTAAAATGGGCGGATGTGCAGCTATTAATTGCTCAAATCATTCACGGAAAGGTCATATATTGGTAAAAGTTTCTAAAAATGAAGGAAAAAGAAAAATTTCCGTAAATAATTGCTGAAGAGTTAATTGGGAACCCGGTTCAGGTGCTCAACTTTGCCTAGTAAGTATATTATTATTTACTTTTTCATCTAGAGTTTATTTCTTCTCAAATGTTTATAATGTGAAAGTAAAGTGAAATTCTTGTTTACAATAACCTAAGTATTTGCTAATTTCTGTCATAATAGCTATAATTAAATACCCGCTGCCAAACATCGCCGATGCGAATGTTTTGAATGTGGAAAAGAAATTTCGCTTCTAATTTATACGTAGATTTTGTTTTCCTGTGCTAATTTTGGAAATTATAGTAATGTAATATGAAAATCATTAGCATATTGAAATTTATTAAAAAATAAATAATAATTTGAGAATAATAATTTAGAAACGCAAGTTAAAATCTGAAGGTTTCCAAAGATATACGTAGCATAATGAGTTTGACATTATTTTTAATTTTTTTGCTTATTTTATAATCACTATTGTTGAAAAGTTAGATGAGTTGTTTATGCAGGGTTCCCAATACCGTTTTTTGGTTAAAATAATTTTCAGAAATTTGACATTGAGGTCTGAAGTCAATAGAATAAATTGAATACTGTGGAGCAAAATATATATAATTTGCTTTCAATAACTGCAAGGATTGTGCAAGTACTATATATTTGTAATCACAGTATTATTCAACTTGGCAATAAAATAAAAATTTACAAATAAATGCAAAACATTCAGATAAGCACATTAAATTTTTGAAAACTCTACCTGTGTATTTTTCGTAAAATAATTTTGGTGCTTTAATGCATGCATAACAATCAAATAAATCTGCCTGTAATGATGAATTTCAAAGGCCAAGTCAAAATCATTTCATGAATACTTCAATACTTCAAAAGAATTTAATCTCATCAAATTAAATCCCCATCACACTTATAAACAGTTATTATTGATCTATGTTACATAATAGATTTTTATACATGATAAATAATATTTTTGAAGCGTTATTTTGTATTGTCATCCCCAAATAAGAAACGGACTATATATTCTGGTGTTTTTAATAACTTTAATTGGATATATATATATGCCAATGTAATTAAAAAACTGTCGTTTAAACTGGCCTTGATGCTTTTTAAAATGCATGTTGGCACAGTAAACAGATCCGAGGTGTAAATGAAATCTCCTTTGAATGTCTCCTTTTTTTGTGTGTATGTGTTGATAAAACATCCGAAACTCAGAATGCTGACTTTCTTCTTCCATATATGTTATGAAATACTTCATACATTTAAACCAAAGTGTTTATTCAGAGTCTTGTAGAACTATTTCCATAAACGAAAGGGATTGTAAGCTTGTTTTACCTCACACTTAATTGACAACATGTTCTGAAGTTACTTTTTTGAGTATGAATCTACACTATTTTTTTGAAATTTTTGTTAAAATATCATGAAGATAAACTTATTTACACACTCTACACTTTAACTATTTCCCCATTTGACACTATTAAACGTTTTTATTCATATCTTATATTTATTTTACTCCGCTAACCAAAACATCTAAAATATAAATTATTTTGCACGTGTTTTACAAAATACACGCTAAATTCTTATTTACGTGAAAACGTCTATACATTATTTGAGAACTAATGAATTATCCGAAAAGTTTATATGCGCGGAATTCCGCGCGTTTATAAAATCAATCTTTTAAAAAACAGTAGATATTCAGCCAGTGTCTTTGATAAATGCTCCAAAACTGGCAGCGCCTTCCCTTTCACGCCAAGATGGAAAAGTTGGTGATTGGAAAATTGTAATTGGGAGATTGTCGTTGAGAGATCAGAAGCTATTTTTTATTGTTTAATAATTTATTTTTTTGAAAACGGCGTTTCCTGAAAATATAGTACGTTATCATTGTTTTCCAGTTAAAGCGTTAATGAAAGTCATTTCTAAACAGTAGGCTCATTAACGGCCGAGCGGTAAAGTCACTAAACACTGTTCGTTCAGCCCGACGTTATATTCCCCGCGAACGCGCTGGCTGCATGGATGTTATGATGATTTTACTCATATGTAACGCGAATACGAGCCAGATTACCTTAGAAAGTTCTCCTCGAAGGCATCACTCTGCTTAAGCAGATAGCCCTCGAGTGCTTTGTTATAATTAAATAAACCAAATTCCAGAATAAACAAATGTTATAATTCGCATGTTATAATTATAGTTTATTATATATATTTATTATTATTATATATTGTTATAATTATAATTATAGTTTTATAAATGGCATCTTTGCGGAGAAATTTAATTCCCTCCTCAACTAGTACAGTTATAAAAGTATAGGAATTCTATCTTTCTTTAGAATTTTCCGAACATTTTTATCTTCCCCCCCCCAAAAAAAAATATCAAAATTCTTTTTAGAAAGATAAGTATAATACTAAACAATAAACTCCTATCACGCACTTTCTGGCACATTTTCTGATAATTAAATGCGGAATCATTACTTTGAAGTCATTTAAAATACATATATTTCCTTCATATAATTTTTTATGTAAAATTCAATGAAACAAATGACTTTTTAGATAACTCGTTCTTTCCATACGATTTTGAAGAATTTCGGTATTCATATATTCATATTTTAGCATAATTTACGGCTGATGTACGCAATACAATAGAAACCCATATAATATTTTCTTCTCAGTTTATCTCACATGCTAGCAAAAATAATTATGTATTTCCTAATCTTACAAAGAAAATATGAGGTATTTTTTGATCTTCAATGTTTTTGTTATTTTTCTCGAGCAACTTTAATTCTCTTAACAGAGCTGCTCTGTATCTGTTATTCAATCCCATATTAAACTGCTATAAAACATATATGGTAGACTGTTTCACGTATTTTGATTGTTTGAAAATTGCTAGTAGTATCTCCAAAAGCACTTTCTCTTAAATTACGTTTTCTTACGCTTTTAACTTGTAAGTTTTCTTTATGTTGATTAACTAGTTATTTTATGTTTTAGATCTTTACTGTCGATTCTCCCTTACGTTTTCCCGCCAGAATGCAAAGATTTTCGCGTGTATGTAAGTTTACGGTTTTCAGTTGTAAGACAGAGCGTATTCTGCCTCTCGAGGCTACGTTACTAGGACTGCTAGATAAGATAAGATTTGTAGTCATGGGTCTTGCATTAAAATTGCCTAATGAGTATCCACTGCTGTTAATTTTTGAACCAGCTTCGCGTGAACTGACCTGTGTAGCATTTGGCTACTAGTTTATCTAAATTTTAATTTTGCATTAGAACTTACTGTTACTTTAAATTACCTCGCCACAAGTTGTTGCCTGAGTTGTAAGCACAAAGTGTGCCTTCTGTTCTTATTTAGTTTTAAATAAAGGTTCTTTTACACCCTTCTCAAGTTTCAGTTGTTATTTTAGACTTAGCGATAATTCGCTTATATCTACCAACAGTCTGGATACTTTTAATTTTGCAAAATACACCAAATGGTACAAACTTATTAATCGTATTTATATGAAAATCTGTCTCACTTCAAAAACAATCGATCACAGTCACAGATTTTATATTAACCTTTACATGATCACAATGCACTAAAATATGCTTAGCAGAAAAGTTAAATTACATGCGCTGAAGTTAATTTAAACTACTTTGAAAATAAATGCATTTCTAAAAGTTAATTCCAAAAGACAGTTCTTTTTGCAGGTGCAACTTTGAAGTCATATCACAGCAACAGCACTGAATTACTGAACATGTAATATTTTTTATTGCCTTTCACTTGTTCCGGTGTGGAAACCAGTTTCTACACTGTTTCTGAAAAACTCGGTTTCTTAAAGCCCATTTTACTCATATTCAAATGCTTGATTGAGTATTGGTTGAAACAAATGACAATATGACAGAGCTATGTTTGGACGATAAGGCGGAACGATAAGCTCCTAACTGAGAAAGATAGAATGTTCTGAGTTTTTATTCGAAAAGGTATGAGGTCGTGCGTTGCCTTGAAGTAGCTGATGCAGATACTTTAACTAGAAGCAACCACGCTTCGCAGAATTTGAACTCAGACGACAGAATTGAGTATAGTAGAGTTTATTATTTCACCAGGTCTAAGACACTCATTAATGAATTATAGCCCCTAGCCACCCCAGCCAATCACTAAAAACCTTTTCCTCATTATTTCATTACCTCAAGACCTTACTTTTCTCCACTTTTAAGTAGTGCTGGTTGATAAACTACTCCGCTTTGGGGAGTGGGGATGTTCTGCATCATTATCACATTTCATCATTAATAATTCTTCTGTTCAAGAAAAATCCTTTTGGTGTCTATAAGATGAACAGATGGCAATGTGTTGCAATTTATTGTTCTACATAAAATCAAATCATCCCATGTTTTAGCCTTGTTTACATTTCGCAACACTTGAAAATAAAGGAAACTGCCAGTTTTGGTAAACCCGATGTTCTTGCTGTTTCGTCCTGCGTTTATTGCATGTTTCTTTCAAATATACCACGAAAATGCACCTTATCTTATCAATATGCGATGGTCTTCTGGATCCTGGCTCGTCTTCTAAAGAGAAAACGGCATTTCGAAATGTCAAAAGTCATCTGCGAGAAGTCCTCGCATACATCGTTGCAAAACCCCCTTCATTATCTTCTCTGATGAAATCTCTGACGTATTTCTTCGCGTAATTCGCATAGCCAGTAATATCTTAAACTTTTTTTTCAACCGGCAAATCTCTTGCCATTTTTCAAACCAGCAATCACAAAACTGTTATCAAAAAACTGGATTCAACGATAAAAAAATCACCAAACTTCGATTTACTTTAATACAGTAAAGATACCTAACTAAACCCGATATAATTGAAATAACCTATGTGGTGAAATTTTCTGACAGATAAAACGATTGTTAAAAAAAAAACTGCAGAAAGTTTGAAATGATCCTATTGTTTTCAAAAAATGATGTGGTCTCATAGAATGAAAGCAAATTATTTTTTCAGTGAAACCTTTTGTATGAAAGGAATTATTAAATTTCAAGCGATAACAGCCACTGGCAAGGGATGTGATAAGGCTGAAGTTCAGTTAATATTTTATGCTGTTAATTCGAAATTTAGTTGCTCCACAGAGTTGAAAAATAGGGTTTTTTAATTTTTTTTAGTGAATACAAGATTATGAATATAATTATTTATGCTATTTTCTTTTCTTTAAGATACATCCACTTGACCATTGTGTAAAGGTAGCCACTTTATGAAATTTTGCTTTTTTAAAAACTAAATTATGCACAGATCTTGTATAGATTGCGCTTTAACTAAATGTAACTTGTGGCAAACCTTCCAACAGACATGTAAACTTATGTCCAGTAGGAAACAGAAACTAAGTAGGGTGTAAAAGACCCTTTCATTTAAAACTACTTAAGTTGAACAGAAAACGCAACTGGTGCTTACAAATCAGCCAGCATTTATGGCGTGAAATCAAATGTAGAATTTTAAAATAAATCTAAATAGCTATTAGCCAAAGCTACGCAGATATTTTTAAACACGGAAGTTGGCTTTTAAGCCTACACTGGCGTAATAGCACTATCGACAAGAATAAAGCAATGCCGTACACAGGAACGCTTGACTTAGGACAAAAAAGTAGTAGCATGGCCTTCAGGCAGAACACTGTCTGACTAAACAATCTCGAACACTCACTTAAATACATGCGAGCTAATTTGCATTCTGGCATGAAAACGGAAAGAGAAAGGCGACAGTACAGATTTGGAACATAAAATAACTGCTTAATCAACATAAATAAACAATACAAACTTTTTAACACCTTTAGTTAGTTACAATAGGAAAAGAATTAAGGAAGTTTGAAATAAAAAATTGAAAGTGCAATAAAGCTGGAAAGTTCGCAGTCTTCTTTATCGCAGCCAGCACGAAATTTCATAAAAGTACCATGTTAAATACAGTAGAACTCCAACTATCCGAATCAATTGGGACCGTACCCCATTCGGATAATTGGATTTTTTCCGAAGAAAAGGTCAAAGGTCTACGTATACTTTAATTAATTACTGTATGTACTGCATGCTGAAAACGGGAGGAAAACAACAATTTTTAAAGAAAAAGAGGTTTTAATTAATTAAAATGAAAAGGCGACACTTTTACATACATGTTATATAGCGTATTATACGGTACTTACAAGTGTTGAAAATAATTGCTTGCTGAACATCTTGGTCAAAGTAGGCTGTTTGACTGTTTTCATTCATTTTCGGGTAGCCACGTCGCGCATCCGCTTGACAATAAGTTGCATGTGGTCACACTTGAGCTGACGCTCCCTCCACTTGAGCGCAGTTTCCAGGCCGGTAAACGCTTCACTAGCTGATGGTCCCGTGTCTGCTTCAACTTCGACAGTAAGGTCATCTTCTTCCTCAACACTTTCTTTTCTCACACTTTCAATAAATTCATCGTCATTTAGAACTAGAAACCCAGGGTCTAACGACTCATACGCCATCCATTCTGCTGTGTCCTCAGCACTAACTTCTGAACATCCAGGAATTTTCCAAAGAATGTTTCTTAATTTCTCAAGTGACACGTCATCCTCATCTTTTCCTGTCGCTTCTCTCTTTCTATTTCTTAAATTCTGAAAGCGATTCGGATAACCAGCGGTTCGGATAGTTGGAGTTCAGATAATTGGAGTTGTACTATAATAGTGAATTTTAAGAAAATTATAATGTGTTTAAATTTTGTACCCGGATCTTGTTTGACTGATAGGATGTCTCCAGCTATGATATATATACTTATATATATAAGGCAAATTTTGTTTTTCAGATTTGGAATTTTTTAGTCATTTTTGCATAATGTATTATTTTATTCATTTTCTAGTTTGTCAGGTGTTTGAATACGTGTAGGTAAAATTCTGAATACATTTGAGATTCGATCTTTTGGTTTTAATTGAGTTTTAATGTTTTTATTGAAATTTAATTGAATCTTTTATCGGGTTTTGATTTCAAATGATTCAGAAGAATGAAACATGTATTCGAGACACATTAATTGACTTTTATGAAACTTTAATTACTTTTCTCCTGATGAGTTCTGAATTAGGGTTTCAGACAAAGGAGATTAATTTTTATTTTTATTTTTATTGCCAATTTGCATTTTTATTTTTCGGGTTTATTCTATTGATGAATTTTTATATTAATTTTCATTATGTTTAGCTGCAATGTTAGACCTCTTATCCACGGTTGCAATTACTAATATTGTTACGGAATTGCTTGTTTTGATTCAAATTTAATTTTAATTTTGGAAGCATTAAGTTTACTTTAATTCTGCGGCTATAGCGCAGGATAGGTTACATTTTTGTTTTTGGCATATTACTGTTTTTCTTTGTATATATATATATATATATATATATATATATATACACTGGCCAATAAATTAGAAACCTAAGATCAATATTTCATTGGGCCACCTTTTCGCACAGATAACTGCCCTGATTCGTTTGGGCATCGAGTCTACATGCTTCTGGAGTGCATTTACGTCCAAAGAAATACAGCGCATTGGCTATGCAGCTTTTCATATCTTGTAAATTAGATGGAAGAGGAGAGTGCTGTCGGATGCGTGTTTCCATCATATCCCACATATATTTTCTATGGGGTTAAGATCAGGGCTGTGCGGTGTCTAGGGAAGTTGTTGGAAGTCAGCCTGATGTTCAGCGAACCAATTTTGAACACTTCTGGCTCGAAGTATAGTTGCATTATCGTCCATGAAATATCTGTAGCCATCAGGGGGAAAATGCAACATTGCAAGGTGCACTTGATCTGCCAGTATATCTGGGTATCTCATGGCTGTTTATTTATCCTCAAGGAATACTAGGGTATCACTTCCATGCCAGCAGAACATGCCTCATATCATAATATTCCCACCACACCCTTTGCACAGCGCGAGTAAGGCAAGATGGCTTAATGGCTTCATGGGAATCTCTCCAAATTCGACATCTTCCATCAGCGCAAAATAAGGTGTTGTGTGACTCATCCGACCACATTACCAGTTTCCATTCCTCAGATGTCCAGTGTCTTCTTTCCTGATACCACTGCAAACGAATTCTTATATGTCGGGCAGCAATGAGTAGTTTTCTCATAGGCACCTGACTATGCATTTCTATCCTCTGCAATTCAAAGATTTTCAGTCTATGTCGATTTTTGTGGACATAATCTAAAAATATTTGACGATGATTCCACGAGAACTACTGGGTACAAATAGAATAAATTTTGGTTACATATAGCTTACAACAATCAAAATATATAAATAAAGTTTTAACTATCAACAAAACTTTAAAAATGCATATAGAGGCTTTACAGGAGACCTTGAACTTGTATTTAAGGGAAAAATTAGAAAACCTGTGTTGTACTTTAATATGTTACAGAGTGATTAAATAGTTCTTGACAGAAGTGTAAAGGCTGTAGAAGGGACCGAAATAAGTACATTTTGCAATAGAATGTGTGAGCGGAAACGGCGCATTAAGGTTGAACAGAGTGCTGTTAAGTGATCATTAAAAGCGTTCTGTTGGCTTAATCATCTCCCCTGTACTAATTTCGAGTGGTATGTAATCGCTATAGAAAAGCAGAACTCGATGAGATGCATTATATCTATAGGCCTGCTCCTAAAACTGAGCAGATACTAACGAAAGTTCAAAAAAACTATTCTCGAGTGCCTCCTATGAGCAGCCGTTTCATCTTCATGTTTAATAAATAAATGCATATCGGCAGTCTTCAAATTGGGGTAGCGATGCACACCGCTTAAATTTCACACAGAAAATGGAAAATGACGATCAACGACAGTTGAATGCTTTTATCAAACGCTTAACAGCGCCACGTACCACCTCAACGCACATTTCCACACATAACATTCTATTACAAAAACTGCTTATTTCCGTCCCCTCTACACGCCTCTACACTTGTGACAGACATTTTTAAAACTTTCTTTGTTAATAATAGTGTCGACGTTAACGAAACGTTATAATTAAATTAGCTACAGGTAGAAATTTTAAATATCAACATACATTAATAACAGAATACAATTATTATTTAAAACTCTGCAGTGAGATTTAAAAAAAATAAATAAAAAAAGGAAAAAGAGGGACAATTACCTGAGTGTATATTCCACAGTGCATTTTTTGTCAGTTCTCCTCACTACTATAAAATTTGTTGACGAATCTTTGGCAGGCGTTTCAACAACTTTGGAATTTCCTATATAAGTGTCAGGAAGCCATATGTATTTTATTTCTTTGGCATTTATAATTATAGAATCTTCTGCTGCCTTTTCAGTATGAATCACTGATGAACTTTCGAAATTGCGTTCATTCTTCCAATCAAGGTGGAAAGAACATACATTATTTGACACAGACCAATGATGCTTTAAAAAAAAGTCCAAACGAAAGTCCTAAAAATTAATGCAGATTAGAAACGTTCTTTCATAAAAAAAAATAAAAAAAATAAATAAAAAAAAACCAGATATAAAATAGTGTAACATAATAAGTTTTTTCTTTAATACTGTGCAAGGTTTATCATAATTAACACATTTTATTTTACCTTAAATCCTTCTTTTCACTTTTACTGTTTCGTCTTCGCACAGGAAAATACAAATTCAGTGATTCTAAATAACTAGAAGAAATCTAATGGGGTTATCAACATCTAGTGACGTACGACACAAAAGCATTTTTCCCTACAAACGAGTTTTCCCTGCACTAGTTTAAATGGGAGAGCTCCTAGCCGTAATATTTTCGGTCGACGCCATGTCCCGGATACTCAAGAGGCACATATTACAATTCTGAGACAATTTTTCTACTTCCAACTTTGTTTCGTGTAGGTTTTTCCGTAAGTCAGTTAAATGAGATATCAAGGAAGCGAGGATTGTTGGAAAAACTTCGTTCGACGCGCAGTCAGGCTTCGTTCAGACCATGTTTTCTGGCCACAAAGCTTCGTGGCTTAAAGTGCAAGCTCGCTACACAGGATGGATTTTCGGTCATAAGAGATATAATTTGAGCTTCGTTGCTATATAACCAGTTCTCGCTACGTCACAAAACCTGATTTCAGGATTTTGCTTAAAAATTCTAACTTTTAAACTTTGTGCCAACTTGGTCTAGGAACTGACCAATCACAACGAAGCGAACGCGAACTGATATTCAGTCGAAGATTGCGCTGAGTCAGCTACACATCTACGCTTGTGCAAATTTACTTCCCTGATTGGGGATGACTTAAGCGCTGTTAAACAGGTGTGAATTTAACTGCTTTATTCACCGTAAAGCCTTGATTTACATATGAAAAACCATTTTAGAATTTTTGATTGGTTTAAAAGCTAATTTTTCGCATATTACCTGCAAAAATGTATTACATCGATCGGATAGTTCATGGAATATCATTATTTTTGTTACGTAAAGAATAATTTAGACATGAGATTATTTAATTTGTAAATAGCTGAACTGTTATTGAGTAGGCGGTAAATAAGTTGTTACTGTATAGGCGGAAATAAAGCTTTTATTAATCTAATTAGTTGCAGCTTCAAGCTGAAGTTCAATAAATTTTTTAATTACATTAATACGTTTGCCGGCATCAATTTGTGTTGTAGGAATCTAGAATAAGACGGGACAAAAATCGTTTGTAGTCCATTAAAATTATAATTGTTTAGAATAAGTATCATTAGAGGGTGACCTTACAGCTGAATGTCAAATGTTTCATACAATGACATTTAATCTCTGGTTATAGTTCCTAAGATTCACCATCAAGAAAATATATTTACCTGAGAGGATATTGAACAATTATCGACCCTTTTTATGTTCATTTTTTACTAATTGGAACTAATGCTTGTTTCACAAACTCTACACCCAAACTGTCTATTTTTATTTTTAAATAAGAATCCAACTGAAATGTGAATTTAGGAGTGAATACAACTGTTACACTAATGTTAATATTATTATTCCTTACAAAAAATAATTCTTGCAAGCATATTTTAGGTTATCAAGTTGAACTGAATTGAATTATTTGTTGTAATTAGCATATGTGTAGAGACTATGTGTTTATGTCCCAAAAGTAGACTAATAACTGCAATTAATATTTAGATTTTATTAAATTTAATTATAAAACTGCGGAAGTTTTCAGTGCTTTTATTGCATTAGTATACAGGAAAAGAATTAATGTTGTACAACTAGATAAAAGCGAAGTACTACTAATACGAGAAGGGAAATAAGCTTAAAGAAAGTGAAATAAAATTTTTTAAAATGAATGTTCAGCTTTAGAAAAATATTTATAACTCATCCGATTTTGCTAAAATATATATTTTATACGAGAAAGTAATTTTACAACTTGATTTCCTTAGATTTTAATGTTTACTACACAAGACTAGTCTAACTTACTACTTTCTAATTATTAGCTTTACTAAGTGAAGGAGTTGCATTCACATCCATCGTCACTCATTTAATTAATGCTGGTTTGACTCCTGACTAAAGAACTTCTTAGTTATTTAGAAATTAAGAATCTAACTTTTATCCCTCGCGTGTAAAAAGGATGAGCTGTAAATTAAATCAGACTAATATAACGCTTTATGTTAAGAAAGAATAATATGTCAAGTAAAAATAAACTTTAAGAAAACGAAAAGACCACTCTGGTCATTTTTGACTGCTAGAGAAAAATGAATTTCTTTAAATTTATTATGGTGTTACTAATTCTAAGAAAACGAATGATAATTAGTGTAGAATTTAATTTAGCAGAAGCGCTTTCAACAACTCAAACACTATCACCTTAAATTTGGAATAGAAACGTATCAATGTAAAGTTTAAAATTGTGCATTGGCTAATTTTAAACTGTATTTTCTTTCAACTATCTAAGTTATCGCTGATTCTTGTAAGAATTAACACTTTATGCTATTTATATTTTTTCTCTCTCATATACATGTGTTTTAAAGCTTTACATATGTAATTATTTTAGGCATTTGCTTACTTGATTACGGGGCGTTTAATGTTCGGAAATATTCTAAGTTTGTAATTTGTATCAAATGCAGATATTTTAACTTTGTCAAAATGATGTTCAGTAGCAATTCACGAATAAACTGAATGACTACTCCAGTTGTACAAAGGGGCAAAATATTCGGGTCATCATAAATAAGCTGATTTGTTTCGTTAACTGTAAAAGTAACTAAGCCTTAAAAGCATGGATAACGGCTAAAATAAATGGATTTATCCTTACCATCGTGACAGGTCTGAAGGAATTTAGGTCTTCCAGATATATCTCTGTGTACACGATAAGTGGATTTCCTAAATGAAGAGAATTGTTCTTAAGAATTGTATATTAATAGTTGAACTGAATGAGATATTGGTAAATAAATTAATAAACAAATAAAAATTTAGCCATTTTATGAAAATTTATAGCTTTGAAATTTCTCTGTGGCTTTTTGTTTTAAATTTTATGACACAGTTTTTTATGCTTCGTATTTCCACAGGCTTCCTATTCGATTTGTCTCAATAATTCAGTTAACTCTTTAGTGTGCATACTAGCAGCTATGCTGCCAGCCTTCGTCTGGCTTTTAAATGTACCGTAAAAATGCCTGAAGTGAACACCAAACGTTAAATTTAAAAACTGCGCAGAATTTTACTCTGCAGAAAACTTCCGAAAAAAAAAACACAAATTAAAAAAAAATGTTACATATATAAAAATTAACCAACTGTTCGTTGAAGGAAAAAAATCATGCAAAACTTTTCAATATCTTACAAACAGTGAAATAAGCAAAAAATAACATGATAGAAACTCAAAAAACAAAAATTACGCGCAGAATTTTACTCTGCAGAACAACTTTATCAAAAAAATCAATAAAAATGTATTATATATATAAAAAAATGACAATGAAATATGCCAATCTCTTAAAAACAGTGACATAAGAAATACGATGAAAAATTGTTGCCAAACCCATATTTCTAAAAGAATGAAACTATTCAAAATTTCATGAAAAATCTATCAACAACAATAAGAAAGGAAAATTGTTGCCAAAATCACATTTTTAAAGATGTGAGATGTGAGAAGTGTACTCGAAAGCTTCATTTAAAATGTTTTTTAAAAACACAAAATATTATCATTTTTCCAAAATTCTTTTTGTAAAAGCAGTCGCAAGGATGAAAGTTTAATGTGTCCAAAAATCAAAGAAAAATAAACTGTACATTTTTAAAAATGAACTCTTTTAGAAAAAATCCCATTTGTTCTAAATGAGTTTATTTTTTGTTTTAGTTTGAAACTGGGCAACAAACGGCTGGCTACACGGGTGCTTTTCTTGGTTTCTTCGTGAATTGCAAGGACACGGCTCAGATTCCTTTAGACATTCATCCACAAAGGCATTATATCCCTTAGGTAGGTAGCTTTTATGTGATTTACCGTATATAATTGAAAAGGTGTTAAGCTCACTTTGTTCAATAAATTCGTTGAAACACGAAATTTATTTTAAGTTTGTAAAATAGCTAAGTGCCTACGTTTCATGACGAAGTGAAAATGGAGTGTGTAGAGTAAAATCTCGCTTTCCTATAGCCCATTATGTCTCAAAATGACGCGATTTCGTCACAAAATATAAAATAAAAAAAAATCGAATTCGAATTTCGAAAAAATCGCTTCGAGGTGCACTGGCTCTTGTTTAGATGCACATATGTACCAAATTTCGTAGCCGTGAGTCTATTAGCTTACGCGCAGCGCGAACGAAAGACACACACACACAGACAGACTGCTTCTTTTATTATATGTAGAGATTAGGACTTTTAATATTCTTTTAGTCTATCATTCTCGCGAAAGGCACTGAATTACTTTACATCACAAGCCACAAGTTTGCCTTAAAAAAATTCAATACCTTTCTAAACGATACTTCAATAGTTACATTACTCGCAATTCATACAGAGAGAGGTAAAAGATATACTTTTTAAATATGCAAATATTAGATCGTTCCAAATGAAATTTACAACATCATTGGCGTCCAATAGCAAATATAGAATAGAAGACAATATGCTCGATTGATCAAAATATTTGTCATCAGAATGTCGATCATACTAACTTTACATAAATCTGGTTCTTTGGAGGTTGCAAAATCTTCAGCCGTCTAGTAAAAAGATGGATCGTCATGGAAAATTTCTTCTGACCGGAAACCACTCGGCTACTTGTAGTTCAACTCGAGTTTGAAACTGGGCAACAAACGGCTGGCTACACGGGTGCTTTTCTTGGTTTCTTCGTGAATTGCAAGGACACGGCTCAGATTCCTTTAGACATTCATCCACAAAGGCATTACTTCCCTTAGGTAGGTAGCTTTTATGTGATTTACCGTATATAAACAATTCAATCAAATAACCTTGCCTAACAATTCAGAAAATAATGATGGATGCCGCTTACAAATATCCATGATAAATATCAACCAAAGTAAAACGGTTAAGCCATTTTAATCTGCCGCTTGATCTACATCTAGTACATGACCAAAATATTCACTGTGAGTGCTCAGGTTCTATCTTTCATCCGTAATATGCAGCCGTATTCATTTCTGCTTAGTAGAATATAATTATCTGTTAGAGAAGAAAAATATTCGAAAAGTTAAGAAATCAGTTCTGTGGTTAACTCATGCGGAGGGCATTTATCAAGCGTTATTACTAAATGGGTGCTGTAAGGTCCCCTTTCTCAAGTAAGGGGGTGAACAAAACACAGAACTTCTCCACTTGGATCACCATGCACGGAATTTTCTTTTCAACAGGTATATTGCAAATTAGTTTATTATTTGGTGACAACTCCAGAAGAGTTGAGACCTTTTCCCCATCCTTTGGCTAAACAAGCAGTTATTCCCACTTGTGGGTAGGAAACAGAAGATACAGGTACTGAAATTCAAAGAGAAAAGAACGCTGAGTCTTTTTCACTCCGTTGCCATAGAAAGCTGTTATTAAAATTTTCCCTAATGTAAATTCAATTGTATATAATTTCTGTACATAATAAAAGCTGCATTAGCCTAGAAATGCCATCGTAGATATATAGCCGAAGATGCTACAATGCAGAGAATTGGAACATAACGTAATCCTGGACAAATCTCCGGGACTTTTTGTACAACTGAAAGCGCATCCGAATGAATGATGTATCTTAATTCATCAAGAAGAATGAATGAGGGATGTAATTTTGAGGCTAATTTTTAAGACCACCCTCACCTCGTTAGAATTTTGGAAACCAACTGCTAGGGACTGACTGTGTGTTTCCGGTTCTTCCACATCTTTTATAATATAGAGAACTTGGCTTTCTGCGTGTGTATGACATGCAGAACAGAATACAGCGCCGCGCTAGGAAATGCGGCACACATGACATCTGAACGGAACCGATGCGCGCTTTGAAGCAACATTTTTTTCTGGTTCAATTTAAAATTGGAATTTATAAATCGCATAGAACAAACTTTAACGAGAGATAGAACAAGCAGAAAATACTCTTTTCACTGCAGAATGCATGGTAGAGCTTTAAATGGTTAGGCGATGAACAGCATTTTCCATTTCGTCATCCAAGCTATCTTTCGCAACACAAAGCTAGTTTGTCTACTTATTTGTATACTGATCCATTTCAGGCGCTAGTGACAGTACATGAGTCATGAACTTGGCAGATTAGTCAGGAATATCGCGTACAGAGCGATACGTCAGGATCAATGAAAATAAGCTCATTAAAGGCATATGATGCTGGGGAATAATCTGAAGCTGAGGGTTACTCTGAGTGTGTGGCGGGCGAGAACGGTCAAGAAATAAGACCATTGCCTTTTAACTAAAAGTTACTTAGATGATTTGTGCGAACTCCTGGGTTACTGTGAACTGAAAGAATGGAATATGAGCTGAGAAGCAAAGCCATGCAACAACTGGGATGCACGTATAAACAAAGCGCATGGGAAAAAAACAGAAATGCGAAAAATAAAATTAATACTGAATGGTTCACGCCAAAATCATCTCTTGAAAGTGCTTATGTCTTTGCGCTGCATAAGACGGTGTGCGAGGGAAGATAATGATCCCCTTAAGATCACCCACACCATTTTAAGATAAAAAATGTTTGTCAACCCTTAAAAGTTTATATCATTTATTTAAGTACCCTTTATATTTTTATTTAATGTTGAAACGACATTTTGTGGATTTTTCGCCCGTATATTCGTTTAAAAAATAAACCAACAGTCTCAGAATTGCACTGTTTGCACTATCGTATAGAGAGGAGACACATCTTTTAAGTTACGTTTATTCCAAATCTTTAGCACAATCTACTGGTTTTTGACCATTTTTCAAAAATCAATCAGTATTTTTTAGCTTAGTATGTCCGTTATTTAAAATTTTCAACGTCCAAAAATTTATTTCTTACAAACTTTTGAAATTTTTCCAGCCTATAGATCAAACGCTTCACTTTCTATTAAAGCAAAAACCACAAGTAAATATTAATTAAATGATTTTCTACTCTTTTTTCTAATTTTCATAAATTTCTAATTTTCATAAAATTTTCGCTGCTTTATTTGCAATGAATCAGTTCATACCTTTGGCACTACGGAATCTCTGAGATATAACTCCACTGACATCAAGGCGTAAGTGTATTTAATAGTTTACATCTGCACTTCAGCAGGTAGGCCGAAAATGGAAGAAACTTTTGCATGTTCCTATTATGGATGACAATTATCTGTTTATTAAGCACAGAAGATGACTGTAGCTGAGTAGATGGCTGAAACAGCATGAGCGTGCTCGAAGCGTCAAAATTTTCCCTCCAAATATTGAGAAGCAGATCAGCACTCACATCTCAGGAATTTTAGATTTTATTTAAATAACAGTTCTTTTGAAAAAAACGGAGACAGTAATTGCAACCTGATCGTTCTAATGGATATCGCCCTTTTAGTCACTTATAGAAAAAGTACCGGTTTCTATAGAAACGTATAGAAAACATACTGATTCTTTTAGTCGAAATGTTTTCAGAACATGCAAATTTCAACACTATACGGCTAATGTGTTTCATAAGACAGCTCCTGGTATCATCACTTGATACAACCAAAGGTAGTAAAGGTAATGACTTTGAGCTTTTTTCCCGAGAGGTGTTTGCCTTAGCTATAACTTCTCAGAGAACTTTCCGAGTGACATTTGCTCGTATTTATTTTTAACATGGGTAAAATCCCATTATTTCGTGTGGTCAGCTCCTTCAGACTTCGTGACAGATCCCTGGAAAATTCCTGATGTTCAGCGGTCTTATATGCTGGTTCATTAATGAGCTGATTACTAATGATCATACTGAAATACGCTTGCTCTTGTGTATAGCAAACTGTCATCTATAAAATCTCATAAAAGATTATACGATCAAATGTAAGACAGCATTCAAAAGTAATTCATAATGCTTATCTAAATTGGTAAACTCAAATTTTCTTATACCTTGTCACAAATTATCTCCAGGTCCCTCCCGAATTTTGAACTACAGATCTTCCATTTGCTACCTGCATGTGCTAATCACTTACTTCACAACAGAATGAAGCGACGAATGCAGTAATTCCTAATAACTTTTTAATCCAGACTTTACTATATTAACTGCAAAGGTATTTTTAGTTCCAAGAAAAGTGATTTTCAGTGTAGAAATCATCTCCTTCTTGCAAACAGGATGCCTTTATATGCAACTTCACTGTTTAAGGATATCACTTACAAGGTATGCGCAAGTTGTTATTTGCGCAATCTATAGGGATAAGCATCATGTAATCCAAAAGAAGAAGCACATGTTTTTCAGTAATTATTTCCAGCTTTTCCTGTGCTGATAAACAGAGTATGTTTGGAATTTTTTTTTTTAATTCATACTTAATCATTTTATTTATTTTCCTTATTTTTAAGCAAATAAAAATTTACCAAAATATTTTCAATATTCAAATATATACAGTTTTTGTCATATTTCATAATTTCTATCAGTCGTTCACGTCTCGAATCAGTATTTAGCATTCAGTATTCCTAATTTTTATTGGAACACATCGAAATTAAATAAACAACACAGCAAAACTCTTGCTGAATTGTATTTATCTTAACAACAATGTATTTATAGAATATGTCTACCAAAATATTTATTTACAGTGCAAAATTTTCTCATTGAATTTAAAAAGGGATTATTACAGAGGTCTGTTTGTTAATTCTCAATTCTACTCGTACATTATCCTCTTTAGTTGTGCCTTAACTGACAAGCAGCATACATCGACCTGTTTCATACAGCTACTCAAAAATCGCTTTTTGCCTCTGCTGTGGTAATACGGCACTTGGAATTAAAAAAAGGCATGAATAACAACCTGATAAAAGGGAAGAAAAGAAAAGCTTGACGTAGGGGTTCATTATCAGCAAATTCGATTGAAGGGACGTTGATAATGAAACACTAAGCTGCTATGCAGGGACCTCTCTGGTGGCTAATACTAGAAGCCTTTTTCCTTATTTGTCACTTAAATGGCATTTCGTGTTTAAAAGCGAACAGATATCCATTATTTAATGACTAGAATGGGTGAATGGGACTAGAATCCAGATGTCGTCTAACAGATTGATTATTCGCCATTTCTCGCTGAGGCAGCAACTCGGTGTGATTTTAACTGCTATACGGCGTGCAATCTCTTTCCCAGAAATACTGATCTTCCACCGACAACATGCTTTATACTACTGAGACACTCCCCCATTACATCTACCTGCATATCTGCGCATGTGCTACCGTACATCACCTTACTTAATCTCCTGATTGGTCTTTCTGTCCGCTCTCCCTCTTCGTTCAGCTGATATGCTAATTTTTCGACTTCGTCCTTAATTTTTGCATCAGTTTATACTAAATGATACATTTGATAAAATATCATATGTCAGTGATCTCAAACACAAACTTCACGCGACACGAATGCACGACCTAAAAACAGCTGACGGGACAATTCCTTTAAGCAAAATTAATTTTTTTTAATAAAAAAGTAAAAAATAAATAAATAAAACAAATATTTATTGAAATATGCATAAGCAATAGTAACAAAGCAAAAGGAAAAAAATCAAATTTTTATCTATTTTCAACCTGAAATCTAAAGTTTGTTACCTGGAAGCCATTTCTGTTGGTTACAACTTTTTTATTCAAACATACCGACTGCTAAATGTTAATATTTTATATTTCGCATTTATTTAAGATAATTCTAATATGTTTAATTAATCATTAAATAAATTACTTTAATTTAAACTAAAAATAAATAAATTATGAAACCTTTTTAAGTTTTCAGAGAAAACTTCCCAAACTTTCCACTTGAGAGTAAATAATGGCAGTTTAGTCTCTTTCTCTTATTTATCAAATTTTTCTTCGGCACATAAGTTACATATGTTTGTATGTTAAATAGTTATAAACTTCTTTATTTTTTACTACAGTTTGACAGATGATGGCGTTTTGACTCTGTTAAAAATGTGCAGCCTTGGAGAGAAATGATTTAAAATTATCTTCATCATAGATTATTGATGCTCATTGGTCAGTCGGGCTCCTTTATTATAAATTTTGAACTATGAATAAAACTATTCATATATAAATGCATATTCAAATATTCTTAGCGCAAAAATTCGCAACTGAGCGTAGTTATTTGTTGACAAAAAAGAACATGAATATTAAATAAATCTTTATCTTCAAATCTTTGAATAAAATCTATATCATAGTATAAATTAATTAGCTCAATTTATAGACTTTCTGGTGCGTTATTCACGTTTAATTTAAATGGTAATGAAAATAATGTTAAGTAAGACTCAAAATAATTAAAATCTTTACAAACCGTATTTGTATCAAATGCATAATTGAAATTCGCAGGCTGCATGAAATTGTTTTGGAGGCCGAAATTTTGAGAACACTATCATAAGTAATGAAAACTTTTCTTGTAGGGTTGTTACAACACTTTACTCACCTCACGAACGTAAAGGAAGTACAATTATCTGAATAGTTGTTATTCCTACTGGTGCAGGCCCACCAGCGGCCGAGCGGTAAACACGCTGAGCTCTGGTAGTTCGGTCCGAGGTTCGAATCCCGCGGACGGGCTGGCTGCATGGGCGTTTTCGTGGTTTTCCTAATGTGTAACGTGTATACGAGCCGTTTTTCCTTAGAAAGTCCTCCACGAAGGCATCCCTCGCTTTAGGCAGATAGCACTCGTGTGCTTTGCAATAATTGAATAATCCAATCCAATCCTACTGGTGCGGATGATAAAGGCATATTTTATAATGTAAGAACTAATGATGAACTTTTCCAAGCAAGAATTTTCGATTGCCCGTTGAAACTCTCTCTTTTGTATTAAGTTTATATTATCTAGGTAAGAGTCATTATATAAGGACATTTAACTACAGCGCTGAGAGAATGTACTTTTTTTAAAACGATACGAAAACATCCTTAATGATGGAACCAAGTACGAAATGGTTTTCTCTTCCACCAAATTCTTTAACTCGATTATTTTGCTAATTATTTTTCTTGACAGATATCTATTCTTTAGTGCATCTTTTCAAAGATTAAAGGAAAAGGTAAACACGTATAAACAGCATTGATTAGAGTTAAATAACCATATATATATATATAGAGAGAGAGAGAGAAATAAATGCCATATATACTTACTTTGGGTAGAACGGGGAACCTGAGTCATTAAAGGTAGCATCTTAAAATTTAGAGTATGCTGATTAGTACTTCTATACGCTTCTTTCAGATCTATCAGGCATGCATTATTTATAACATAAAACCTATAAATAAACAAATAAATAAATAAATTCTTGATTATTAATCGGGTTTCTGAGGCTTTGGACCATAAAGCGAATTTGTTTTAATTACAAAATTTCGTGATAAATTTCAGATACTTTTTATCATTGGATTTCAGGTACAATGTTACAGACTAAAGACAAATAGACGCAATGTACAGGTGTAGAGGCACAATGTACAGACTATTTACAGGTTAAAGACAAAAAACAATTATTTAGAAGGTAATTTTCTTGAAGTAACTCCTACGTTTAAATTTATTTAGCTTGAATTTTATCCCGGATATTAATTAAAAAAACTGTTTGTATAAAATTGTAAGGTTTTTCTCCCTCTTTGCCACATCTCTTCGTGATGTAACTGGAAAACACATCTGGCTAGAAATCGGAAGACATAGAATTTGATTCCCGGTGAATGCACTGCTTAGTTTTCACACCTCCTGCTCCGAAATAAAATGCCTAAAATGTCTCTATAAAATTATAAACATAGTCTGCGCAATGCAAAATCTTTTCGTTTCGAAAGAATGGAATAAAAATATAAGATGTCGAATAGACTTCCTGGAACATCACATCCGAAATAGTCAGCAGATAGATTAGATTTTGAAAAAGTGAATTAAAGCTGTGTATGTTATAAGATTGAGAAGCCTACTTATTTCTCAAAACCTGAAGACGCAGTTAACATTTATCACCAGCCTAGTATCCGGGGCGCTTTAAAATACATTGAATTCCTAATTAATTGGACTACTAGTTTATGGCAGTGAAATTTTTTTCAGCAAATAATAAAAATTAAAATCAAATCGGCAAGCTTGAATGAACTTCGTCTTCTTATTTAATGACACTCTAGTATTTAATCGTGATAAATGACTTATAATTTGCAGAATTTGATATTTTCTCAGCAGGGTATACGAATGATCGACTGCTTAGTGAATTTATGACAAAGAAATAATCTTTACAATAGTTTGAAAAAATTAAAAGATTTGGTAATAATAACCATGAAAATTTTTTATTTTCATTTTATAAAGCTCAGAGCTTTGCCATTTTCAAAAAGTATTGCAGAAAGATTTTGCCAAAAAAATGCTTTTAATGCACGATCAAGGGAACTTTTCATAATATCAGTCAATGCCATCTAGTAAAAATAAAGTAAAAATAAAGGAGCGGATCGTACAACATCAGCGGCAGCGCTTGAAGGTTTTGCAGGATTACCGCTCTTAGACTAGGTAATAGAAAAGAAAGTTACCATTACAAATATCACTTCATTTTTCCAATCGGAAGCAACAGCCCTGCATGCTGCAATTTGCTACGCAACCAAGCATGTACCGAATACCACGATTTTTGGTGACTCGGCGTCTAGCCTCCAAGCTATATCGAGCACATGTAGCAGAAGCTCATTTGCATATGCCACAAGGGTATCACCAGAACTGAATTCATTCACGATCTGGCGAAGCAGGCAGCAAGATATGTCCGAGATGAAGTGATTTAAACTCTCCTCTCAACATCATATCTTAAACGGACCACTCAGGAGCACATGCTCGAGATGGCTCTCAGCCAGAATGAATCGCAGGGCGTTCCTGTTCTTTCGAAAGGTGATAACAAAGTTAAGCAGCAGGATCTCTTCACTGACGCAATACTTCTCTGAACACGGTCCACTCCTCCACGTTACATTTGCAGTGCTCCACGGTACATTTGCACAGATCTTTGTGCTTGCGGTAGGGAGGGAACAATGGAACACTATGTATTTTACCACCCACAGGCATCAGGATATCCCATTAAAAAACCAGTTTCTACACACTGGTCAGCATGAGCCGCTAACACTAGTAGTAACAGATCTACATAAAATAAAATTTGCTCAGTCATTATATATCGCCACTGTCTACTCAGACATGTTAAGCCATATGCAGCCTGCCCCAAACATGCCCACATTGTAAGTTTCCCCCAGCAAGAGGAATGCAGTGGCGAACTCTCCTCTATAGTCAACTCTGTTACCTATATCAACTTTGTGCATTGTTGAGTATTGATATGTCTATTTTCAATTTGATTATTTCTTTACCAACTGCCCATATGGCTAGATGATATGCCCCCCTACATAAGCTTGTGCACTAGGTTAATTTAACTGCTCATACAACGCTGTTAGAATTTTGTCTTTCCCTTATTATTAGCGATGCGTGTAATATGTGCTATCATCGGTAACTAGTTTCCAGACTATATGCGGTTAGTTCAACAGAACTCATCTCAGACTATATGCGGTTAGTTCAACAGAACTCATCTCAGACTATATGCGGTTAGTTCAACAGAACTCATCTCACTTTCATAGTCCTAGTTTATCTTCCAACAAGTTGGCTAACGTCCCAGTCTAAACTCCGTGTGGCTAACACCCTGGTCGGAGGTCACTTCAAGTAGTGACCAGTAGAAATAAAGGTGAAACTGAATGCTACGATTGTTAGCATGATATGCTAGTTTTGTCTTACTATGACTTGAAGCTCTATTTCATAAATGCATTTGATAAAGTTCTCTAAATATAAAGTTCATTGAAAATTTTACGCGTGTAGTTTGTTATTAATAGAGGGGAAGAATTTTCATATGTCATATTTTCAATTTCCTTTATGGCAAGTAATTAGTCATCTGTCAAAACTTGTCAAAATGGTTTTCGTCATTAATTTTTCTTTTAATTTTCAATCCAATTTGTTTTGAGCCAATCCTTATGTACACACAGAACTGTGCTTTTGAGAATAGCTGCACTCTTTACCACTTCATTGACACCGTGCCTCATTAACACATTTTGATCATTCATTACAACTGACTTTTGATCCACAAAATTTAGTTTTCTCCAATTTTCAGCTTCAGATATCCGTATAAAACTAAAAAACACCAATGTTGTTATCAAAAAATAAAAAAGAAGCAAGCTGTAATTATAATTCCGATATGCGTCATCTGAAACAAGGTGCTATGTGAGCTACAAATATTTTACAAAAGATTTAGTATTTTACCTTACAAAAAACAAAATACCATTTATAATTAAATGTTTTACTTTTTACAGAAACGGAAAATACAACTAACTGTGCAGGAACAGGAAAAAATTCTTAAAATTTTAAATATATCCTCAAAATCTTATAAAATAGTAAAACTTATAAGGCTACACAATTTTTACCAGAAGTTGCCGTATACTATTTTGTCTTTCATGTCAGTTGATTTTCTAGCATGGTCTAAGGTCTTAGGATAATATTTCAAAATTGTTTACATAAGGTTTAAGATTAAGTTCTTTTAAACTTTTCCCAGCTAACAAGAGTATGTTTAAATGAGAAGCATATTGTAGAGTCAAAAAATACCTTCTTACACTTCGCTGGTGTACTAATTCATACTGTCGCAGGCACCTAGGCTTGAGAGCGTCATCCTGGATAGAACACGTTGAAAAAGTAACTTATCTTTTTTTAATAGCATGGATATATACCAAGGCGGGTATGTCCCAATTTAAGAAAGTTCATAAGGATGTGAGATGCAATTCGAAAGTAGCGCCGAGGGCGGTTGTAGATTCATCGTGGCAGGAAGGTAGAAAAACAACAATCATATGGCGTGATATGGCAATTATTCGAAAAAAGAATTGAAGAGTGAAGATATGCCGCAGTTGTCTTGGAGTCCGTAGCTCAAAGGAACGAGATGTAGATAGACGTTGATGAGACCTTTTAGAACTAGGATCAGCTTGATAATTAAACATCATTTATTCTTGAATGACGAATTTCTTGATTGTAGAAGATTAGGGATGCTAAACGCGCCCCATAATTTTAAATATGCAATTACATTTCAGTTAATGGGGAATAGCTAGCAGAGGCTAAGCAACAAGCTGTCACCACGCAGGCGATGAGGCGAAAAAGAGAGAGACTATGCAGTTATTAGTTATTTATACAAGCTAGGTGCACAAAGTACAGCTAATATGTGATCGGTTAAATTTTGGGTTTCAGTTCCATTTACATCATCAGAATTATGTAAGAGTCATATAACATAGACTTTTCTCGAAATGACGCAGTGCAAATAGAGGTTACTATTTTTAGTACACAAAAGGGAATTAATTTTCGCTACTAATTTAATCTTTTACATATTCTTTATTTTTCTTACCCACACACATATATATAGATATCACGCAATGTATGTATGTATATATATATATATATATTATATATATATATATATATCAGTTATAAAGAGGCTTCAGATCACGTTCCGGAAACTCAAGATTCAGGAAACATTTCGTAAAGACTGTGTCATATCGTGTGTTAATAATCATAAGTTTGGAATCACGATTTAAAGTAGTTTGGCATCACTTAGGGTTTATAAAATCTATTTTATAAACCCTAATTGATTCTGTAAATGGTGATAGGTAACTGTAAATGGTGATGGGTATGAAGATACTCTGGAGTGCTGCTGAGAAACGGTTTTTAAGAAGTGATAGAGATTATATGGCACAGATACCACTGAGTGACTTGTAAACTAGCTTGAAACTGAATCCTGTAGAAAAAAATGTAAAATTCGTTCATATATTCATTGATGGAAACGAAACCCTCGTCTAAGGATAGTATTAAGAGTAGACGTATTTAAATACTGAAATAAAGCTGCACCAAATTAGTGCAAAAGTTAATACTTTCAATGACAAAGCGAATCCCCGCTGTCTTGAAAGGTAAAGGTAGTTCTATAAAACATCATTTGCAAGAGACAAATGGTTATTGCCATGCATATCAATAATTATAAAAATAGCATCTTAAATAAATATATTGAGCTTGTAGTTAATAATTCGCACCTAAAATTGGTGTTCATTTTAATTAGAAATAGAGTCTAATAGAAAAGGTTAGACGGGATGTATCTCAGAAATGGAGAACAGAAATACGTTTCTAAACACTAAGAAAAAACCCTCGACTATTTTCAGTGCAACTTGATGAAGGCAGTGAATGTCAATGGCTCCATGCTAAATGAAATATCAAAAGAACATGTAAATTTTAGTCCATTTTCTTTCCTAATAAATAATTTTAGTTACGCTTTTCGTTCCTCATTTTATTTTGAATATTTTTAAAGCCTCTATGCAGTTTCAGCAACGTTTGATTGATCTTTCTGCCACCAGAATAATTCTCGAAAAAATTATTTCTTAGGGTACGTTAGTTAATCTCGCTTGAATGTCTACGTTATGAAATTTTAAACTAAGCAAAAACCGCTTATCGCTTATATACCGAACAAAATCAAAATTTCTTTTACACTGAAATATTTGTCAGTTAACGGAAACAGCTTTCTTTTCTCGTTAAATTATTCTGGCAATAAGGAAAAGATTAACACAGTGAGAGGAATTGAATAATAAATCAAAAATTAGCTTTCCAACGAAGACTAAAGGTGAATATATATTGCATTTTATTGTTCGTTTTCTTTATTCATAGACTTAATGGTTGCCCACGAATGGCCGAATTGGTAAAACAGCTGAACGATCGTAGCATAACCCAAGTTGCGGTTCTTGACAAATGGGTGTTTTACTTTTCCTATGAGCCTTTCAATGAAGGCATCTTCTTCCCTCTGTGTTTTGACACAATTAACTATTTATTTATTTGCAAATCAACGTCATTTCTTCTGAGAAATATCACAGTGCTTTTTCTGCGCGTATTTTTTTTCCTACGAATATATCATTTTACTTTTGCCCTTAATTATAAATATTTTTTCCATACCTTCTAATATCTGTTGTTCGTTACGGACTTCTGATAACGTAAGTTAGTATTTGGCTGAGGTTATGATCTGTCTCATATGCAGAAATGTGCTTACACATGCGTAGGATGTCAAGCAAATAATATTTTAACGTATACAAATGCAGCATTTATAGTTTTAAAATATTCACCTATTAGTTTATACATAAGGATAAATGAAATGTTTAATGAGCATCTTAAAAATAAAGGTAAGCAATTAATTGAAACTTAATAGTTAGTAGCCCATTTACTTTGGTTGAAAAGATAACTTTATAATTTTTTAGAAAAATGAAAAGGGACAGAAAATATTGGAAATTAAGTTGATTTAAAATTTAACTTAAAAATAGAAAGCATTAATATATAAAACCTATTTAAAATAAGAATAAAATCTTTAAATCAAAAAGAGGGTTTTTTAAAAGTTTCAGAAATAATTTTTAAAGAAAAAGACCACAGAATCTTATGTTAAAAATATAAATAAATAAAATATACCTTTTATAATTAATAACAATACGTATTAATACCTAGTATGGGAATATTTGTATTAGTACACTTTTATACTAGCTATAAGCACATTTATATTTGCTTATTAATAGCTATTGCGTTTTGCTATACTCATGAATAATGAGAATATATTTTCAATTCAAATTATTCCTGGAGAAATTTAATTTCACTTGTTGAGGAAAATTCGTGCTGCAAGTATTTTATTACTGCAAGGAAAAAATTATCATTTATTTCAATTACAGAAATGCAAAAGTTAGCTTAAGAACAGCGCTATGTGTTAGAGAAATAGAGGAGGAAATGTTTTCTTACCTTAAGATTAAACATGAAATATATGCCACTTTGATACCCGAAAGACGTAACATCTTTTTTTTTATTGGCCAAGTAAAATCGTCTAATTTACATTGTTTTCCAACTTGATCCAAAAGCAAAAAGTGTATAGTAGCACTATATTCCTCACGAAATTTTATTTACACAGAGTAAACATTTAACAAACTTTTCACAGTTTATCGCACAGATGTCAGATTTTAAGTCCATTTTTAACACACCTTATTGATTTTAAATATGAATTTCGTATTGTTTCTCGTTTGTTTTATGGAGTAAACTCATTTGTTGTAATGTATTATAACCAAAGCTCGGACTTCTTTGTAAATAATGCAAAATAAAAGCTATTCTTCTGCTGCTGCTTTCGTAAAACTTGGAGCTTGAAATATGCATATGATATGCATATTTAGAATTACATAGCTTGTATACTTTTCTGAACTTTTTTGACGTTCAGAGATGTAAAGATTACTTCTCTTACATTCTGAAGAAATCTGAACTTTTGAAAGTAAAATTTAACCATCTATAACATTTCATAGAGAATATGTATTAACGACGAAGCTTTAGTACATGAATTTAAATTTTAAGTTTAATTATCTTGTACGATATCATGAGACAAGATAGAGAGCTAAGTAAAAGTTAATTTCTTTACTTCGGGACTTGTCTTTAAAGAACTGGAAACTCTGGTAAAAGGAGAATAACATCATTACATGCAACAGTCCCGCGTGTTTTGTCACCATCTCTTTTCGAAGATGTGCACATCAGATGGGCATTATGAAATAAATATCGACCGTCTTTGTTCGCAGACATTCGTCAGTCAGTTGGCGAATCAAAAGGAGATGCAGATCGTTTTATTTGTGTTCTCCAAGTAGAAACTAATATGAAAGTCATAAATAATCTTCACGAATCTCCGTGAAGTGATCCTAATTGCATATTGACAAAATCATAGTAATAATTCTACAAAATTGAATTACCACTCGCTGGCTGCTTTTCTATGCTTATTAACTAATTCTTTAAACTATGTACGGAAGTATACTCTTGCAGTTTTAAACATTATTTAATTCCCACCGAGCAATATATATATATTTACTAACTTAAATCCGATTGCCAAATTTGTATCGGATACTACTTCTTAGCAACGACTTTTTTATATTTTACAAAAACTGTTATTTTACTTTTCGAATGTTATTTTATTATTTTATTTTGTTTACTTTTCGATTTGGTTTCAATATTTAACCTCTCCTCCATCGTTTTCTAGCGTCTTAAAGTGTTCTAAAGTAATCGATTAGAATTTTGATCTCGGTTTTCCTTATTAAGTATTTCATTTTATATAAGTTTTCATGGAAATATTTTCTACGCTCGCTGTTTAAACACATGCCATTTTACTTTATGTCTTCTCAGGGAAAATAAGAGTAGGCTTGGATTCCAGAAAGTGAGTCTTAAGCAAACTGTTACATTTCATTGCTTGCCACCCAGACGGAAAAAGTAATTAGTGACTCTGACTGCCGTACCGAAGACCCCCAGTTTCGAATCCCGGAGAAAGCTATGATGCAAATTGTCTGTTCTTTCGAAGGAGGTAAAGGTGGCTGCCTATTAGGTGCCTCCGTTATGAAATAACCACCGTTTCTGGTCTTATTACAAAGCTAAAATGGGCAGTACCCGCTTTAAATAAAAATCGGTGCTTTATAATATTTTGGAAACTCACAATTTAGTTCCATGTAAATTTTTTGCCTCTTAGCTAACTAAAAAATTCATTGCCACCTTTTGAAGCACTTTTAAAGGATTTTTATATACCAGCCCTATTTAACGCACCCTTTAAATTCAGGATAGAATCCCTCAATAGTTTTCTAAATTAAAATAAAAAGCTTTTTATAATACTGTTTTGACTAAATTTTGGGAATTTTGTTTTAAAAAATGTAAATTTTTCGATTTTTATCCATTTTCATCTTAATGAACTTTTATTCTAGTTTGGTGACGTTAGTACACTTTTGGAAAATATACAAAGAACTCAAAAAATATTTTTAATTCTCGGAATTAAGGTCTTCCTTTTAAATATAATTAATCTAATCTCCTTATTTACATAAACAAACTTTGATTATTTAAATTATGGCAAAGCACTCTAGGCCTAGCTATCTAAATGAAGAGATGCCATCATGGAAGATATTTTAAGAGAACATAAGTTTCAGGTCTTGACTCAGAAAACATGGACGATAACGATAAGTTGCAATGAAGTACAAGGACTGAACCTGAGCCTAAAGCTTCTGTCCCTACCCATAAAAATGTCACTGAATTCAAATACATAGGTTTCATAATAAACAACCGTCTATTATGGATGACACATAAACTCTATTTGAAACACAGAACTGGCAGCTGAACAATATTGTGCAATAGATGTCATCATTAAAACGGGTTATTTCTTCACCATGCCCAGAGTATGGCATTAAACAGTTACAAAGACATTAGTGCACAATCGAGCCTATATTTTGGTATAGAAATTGACCTTGCACACGAGGAGAAATCTGCTCACAGAGAAATGACAACAGCTTTTGCTGATACGCAGAGCTTATCATATTATCTCCGCTGCAGCTCTCCAAGTTACAGCAGGTCTCCTACACCATCTGACCTTCAGTATCGTAGCAAGAGGCCATGATATTCAAAACAGCAAATCTTAATACGACAATAAATTGATTGAGATTAATTTAATATCACTTCTACCGTAAAAAATCACAGTCCATTGATTCTCTGCCGCCCTGCCCAACGGGTGTTCTCCGAAAACATTACAGCAGCAGCATAGCAGATTAACGCAACGCAAGGCGAAAGCGTCGTCGTACAAAACATCATGGGAGAAAAGAAAACAAGAAGGAAACATCGCACTTCTAAGACATCGTGGTATAAAACTTCGTCGTCGAACATAAAGTAATTCAAAAACCTCGCAGTTTTAAAACATAGTAATAAAAAATATCGTGATAGGAAATAAAGCACTACAAATCGTCCTATGATGATAAGATCGCAGACGTGTATTTTTCAGGTTTTTAGTTGCAAACGTGTATTCTCATAAGGATTTGTAAGCACAAGAAGGAATGAGGAATTTTTTTTTCCTCTATATTTCAAAATTTTGAATTAATTAATAATTTGTTACTGAAAAAGAAAGAAAGAAACTTAGGCATTAAAAAACTGAAAATGTGTAGAGAATTAACCCTACATATAGCAGTTAATAGAATTTTAAGCTTATGTGCTTAGCTATTAACTATCATAATTTAATTAACCTCTTTTATGAAGTTATATTGGTAGTTTTTCATGAAAAATGTATAGTAAAGATATTAAAAAAAGAAAGATGAGTAACTGAATGAGATTACCTGCATTGAAATTATTTAACTAATTGAAGCAAAACAAGATTTAATTTTTATTAAGAGACTCAGATTAACAAAGTGAAAGAAAATAATTTTACCATTTATAACTAATTATACAATTTTAATATAGGTAAGTTCATGCAGTTACTCGCGTTCCACATTAAAAGTGTTTAACTAATTAAAGCAAATCAAGATTTAATTTTTACTAAAAGTATATCAGATTAACAAAGTGAAAGAAAATAATTTTATAAATTGATAATTAATTAAACAATTTTATTATTGGTAAATTCATGCAATTAGTCAACTTCTCTTTTCTAATTTTTTAGACAATATTTTTGAAGAAAAACTGCGAATACAACTTCCATAAAAGAGATTAATTGAAAATTGACTTTTAAGTACATAAATTTAAAATTCTATTACTTGCTATACGTAGTATTGATTTTCTGCTCCTTTTCAGTTTTTGAATGCTTAAGTTTCCTTCTTGCTTTTTTAGCAAAATCTGTTAATTAATCCAAACATATGGAAAACAGAGGTAAAAATTTTCTCATTCCTTTTTGCGCTGAAAGCTCCTTATGCGAATACACATTTACAACCTTTAAAACCGGAAAAACACATGTCTGCAATGTTATCGTCATACGATAATTTGTAGATACTTTATTTTTTATCATGATAGTTTTAGAACTGCAATGTTATTTCCTTGCTCTTTTTTTTTTTTTTTTTCCCCTCCCGCGATGTTTTGCATGGCGATATTTTCGCTTTGCATTTTTTTTCCGCGACACTTTCGTCTGTGATGTTTTCTCCCGTAACCGCCCAACGCAACTTAACAGCAGAGCATATTCTTCAATCCACTAGCGTAATTGCAACGAAATATTTCTGTCTACTCGAATAGCTTTAAAACAGAGTCAAATATCGGCTGTAGTATTATCACGTAGACGGAGATCAATTTGTATATCCCGGAAGCAGAGACTGGAACACAGCAATTCAAAATACCTAGCAAAATTAACAGCTTTGGCAAGCAGTCTTTCGCCGAATTATTCAAGTTATAATATCTTAATATACAGCGTCTTGGTCTCTGACAGCGCCGCTATCTGAAGAGGGCAAAGCCACACACACAGATTCAGAAATTATTAATCGAGAAGTTAGCCAGTAACCAACGCATTCAATACTTAGTGCTGGCTCATACTAACATTCTGGGAAAAGAAGAAAATAAACTAAATAGTAAAGAATGGGGGCCAATCATACCTCCATTGTGTGGCAACCCATTTCACTACAATCTCGTTTCTGAAACAGTCCACTTGTGGGTGTCTGCACAATGACAAGAACACAAGGATTGAGCTACGACAAGCAGACTTACCTATCGACTAATGCTGAGATTTACAACAATAGAACAAAGTGATAAATCATTTCTAATTCAGTTTTTATGGCTCACGGCCCCTTTCTTTTTTTACAGTCAAAGAAAGTCTATGTATATATACATTTTCTTTGGAACAGTGACGCGACATCTGGGAATGCGATGAGTAGTAACCCTAATCATTATGTATTATGAGTGTCCTAGTATTCCGGACATGAGATACAGACATGAGTATAGCATTCGATGTTTGTAAATGTAATTCGACGTTTCATTTCAGAGTTGGAATACACTAGATCTCTTGGATTACAATATTATTTGAATTTTGTGATTTAATGTGAATGTACGATTTTGTGGGGTGTGTTTCTGCAATTTGTGATATTTAGTCGTGAAGGGAAAAGAATTTCCCCCGCTTATCCATTGGAAACTACCGTTCAAAACTTAGTTATCAGTTTTACGGAGGATGTTATCGCTTACGGAAATGTTGTTCTTGACGAAAATTGGATCAACCTAATTAATAAAGAGGATTACGGATTAAATTATTTAACCAATGCAATGCATTTGTGCGAAGCGATTACTAAGGATATTAATTCGAAAGGACATATGTGTGCTATGAACCTTCAGCTGATACAAGATGAGGATACCAGAACTATCATAGAGTCGAGCTTCCAGAAAACAAGAACTATCCCAGAATGTCTCCTGAATGTTCTAAAAGGTAAGTGCGAATATTATGGTAATTTGAATCCGAATGCTAAAATATTTCTGTTAAGGATGTTGTATTGCAAAGATTTGATCAAAATGCTAGGGCTACTAATGATAATGCTGTGAATGTTAACTCTGAAAATGCTAATATGACTAATGTTGTTAATGATAAGATTAAACCAAAAGCTAAACGATTATTTAAAAAGGTAAGTAAAAGATCAATCGATGACGCAAGGGATGAGGATGGCTTTATTTTGCCTGGAAATGCCTCACGTGCAATGAAAATTGTTAAAAGTAATACTGATATTCCTTTGACTAACAAATTTGAGAAATTGTTATGCAATAACGTTAATAATAATGATTATGATGATGCCCAAATATTAGATGATTCTATGGTTACCCAAACTGGACCTAGTAATGATATTAATGTTGTCCAACCCCCAAAGGTGAGACCAACAATAGTAAAACCAGAGGTCAAATATAGTGACTTTCTTAAAATGTTAAAAACGGAAACTAAACGTGACTTCGCAGCCAAAGTTAATGGTGAATTTTTAAAGATTTTCTCTACCACCGCAGATGACCACAGGGAAATTACCAGATATCTGGATTCTAAACAAATTGACCATTATGTCATCTTAACTAATCTAGATAAGCCAATTAAAATTGTAATCGCGGGTTGCCGATTGACTGCCC
Organism: Stegodyphus dumicola; assembly: GCF_044657685.1. Classification (NCBI taxonomy): domain Eukaryota; kingdom Metazoa; phylum Arthropoda; class Arachnida; order Araneae; family Eresidae; genus Stegodyphus; species Stegodyphus dumicola. The sequence continues at coordinate 116,607,840 of NC_140780.1, forward strand.
TAAAGAGGAAATCTCAGATGAATTGTATAACTTAGGATATAAAGTTAAGCAAGTAGCCCAGATGCACAGAATAAAAACGAAAGCGCCAATGCCCCTTTTCCAGGTGCATCTAGAATTTTTGTAAGTTGAAACCTAGATGTGTCAAATGTGCTGGGCCACACAAAACTACAGAATGCTCCGCTAAACGATTAGAAACAGTCAAGTGTTGCAACTGTATGCAAGTCGGACACACCGCGACTATCGTGGATGTCCGAAGTTCCCAGACAATAACAATCCCCCATAGCACAAAACATCCTCATGATGTCCTATTTAAGTCGCAATATCCCAGTACATACTTAGGATGTCCTGAGGATGTTGATTCTCAGATGTCCTGAGGAGATCGTAATTTAACATCCTGAGGATGTCTTATTTAAGTCGCTATGTCCCGAGATATGAGAGGATGTAGTGAAGATGTTGATTCTCAGATGTCCTGAGGACTTCACCAATTTCACATCCTGAGGACATTCATTCTGCATTGTCCGGAGGACTTCCGTTGTCAAACATTCTGAAGATATTTGTTCTCAAATTTACCAGTTTTAATTTTTTGACATTGCACATCTGAAACGTGTACATTATTTAATTTTCATATGTATTTTACTAAGTTGTTTCTAAATGCTGTACATTAAAAATATTGATATGATTGATGATTTATTCTTGTTATTTTGTTATTAATTTTAACTGCTATTTTTTCTGACGTTTTTAAAAATTTATTTAGTCATGGAAAAGATTTTTTCAATGGATTAGCATTTTTAGAATATTTGCTAAATTCTAAATAACGTATATTTTTTTATAAAAAATGTATAAATTACATGTATAATTACTTACAGATTACAAACCCTATTATAAATATGGGTAAAATTGTATATATATATATATATATATATATATATATATTAATTACGGAAACGAATTTTTTTTTTAAATTTCGGTATAGAGACATTAGGTAATTTTTTTGGAAGCAGGAAAGATGAAAAATTAGCAACTGCCTTCCCCGGGAATGGAACGACGGACCTCTGGAATACCGGCCCAGTGTGCAGAACCACCACACCACGAAGACACGCTAGGAAAGCGAGAGAAATGCCTTACATTACTCCCCTTTTTAAAGGGCGACTTTTTTTTAAGAGGACCCAATCGCTAAATTCTGGGTGTGGATATACCTCATCCAACACCTTTTTAGTTCGGGCGCCACTGTAGAGACATTAGGATTTTTTTGGGGAAGCCGGAGAGATGAAAAACTAGCAACCGCCTTCGCCGGGAATCGAACCACGGACCTCTGAAATACCGGCCCAGCGTGCAGAACCATTACACCACAAAGGCACGCTAGGAAAGCGGGAGAAATACCTCATAAGAGGAAAATGTGTTCCCCTAATTACAGGACAGAAAATGTTTTTTTAATCGCGCGATCTGTTATTGATATTGAATTACAGTCGTGCGATAATTTCGCAGTAAAAATAATTCTCTGATGACTATCCAAGATTCTAGAAGCTTTGGTCTTATATAGAGATGGTCGTCTTAGAGAAATAATGCTTAATATCAATATTTATTTATAATCTCAGAACTATTGGTCACTTTCAGAAGTGGTCGTTTGAGAAGCAATATTCTATACATTTATTTACTAATACTCTCAGATTCCAAAATGTGTTTATAATCTCAGAAATATTGATCGTCACAGAAGGTGGTCGTCACATACATGCAAAATTTACATTTCATTGAAAATTAATTCAGCATTACTTAACTATTTCCCTATTAATTAATTAATGAGATAAAGAAAAAATTATGAAATAGTACTGTTTATTACGGAATAATGTAGGAAGTTCTGCAGAACTATATTCTTTCGAGTCATTGCACATTGTATCCTGCAAACTACTAGTTCCTTGTATTCTTCCGCAAATCCGTAAACGTCCGTCTGATTTGAAACGAAATCCAAGATGGCTGCGCCATGAGGTTTACTTGTTCTATGGATATTTTTTGTTGCATGGAAGGTAAGTTCAGTTGCAATACTTGTATGTTTACTTTTTTGCTTTTCGAATTTATGTCATTTTGACAGCTAAATGTGTTAGCTATCACAGCTTTATGAATTGTTATCGTTCTGTCGTGAATTACGTGTATATCTCAATGGCTGTCTTTTCAAATATCTGATTTGTCTTGCTATCCAAATGCTTATGACTGAATTTTTTTAGTCCAGTTTATGCATTCAGTTTCAAAATATTATGTGTGATCAGATTATTATTTTATTGCAGCAATAAATTTATATTAAATAGTTTGAACGATTGTATAAAAATAAGAGTTTGCATTGTTTTGTTCAAAATATGTATGATTGAAACATTATCTTAATCTAGTGTGTAATTCAATTTTAAAACATGGAGAATTGGAAGTTTTAAGTTTTTTTTTTTTGGGGGGGGTACTGTTCTGTTATCGGGACCGGATTCTGAAATGCATGAACCTGAGTTTGTAAGTATGTGCATAGATGTGTATATGTATACAGTACACTCCCGATTATCCGCGGAATTGGTTGGCGCGACTGCTGCGGATAACAAAAATCGCGGATAATCCGAAAAAAGCTAAAAACGAGTATAGCAAAAGAGAAAACAGTTTTTCCAACTTTGAAAAATGTATGTGTACAATAAAACGTAAGACAAACAGCAGGAAATGTTTAATTAACGCTTAATATTTTATATATCACTCAAAACTAACCTAAAATGCATTTTGTTAAAGAAAACAGAGAAGTGCTTTGCACTTACGAGAGGCGTTAAGGATACACAGAAAAATTAAAACATATGTACTGTTTTAATACTGTAATGTATTATGTAATTACAAAAGCATAACTGTAAAATCAGTAAGATTAAGTAATTGACACGTCTATGACACGTCTAAGATTAAGACGAGAGAGGGCCGTGGAGCGGGCACTGCAAGGGTGAGTAAGAAATCACTTGTGAACATTTTTATTTTCTTTGCTTTACGCTTGTAAAAAAAAAAAAAAAAAAAAAAAGGGGGGGCGAATAATCCGCTCCGCGCATAATCCGCCCGCGGATAATCGGGAGTCTACTGTAATTCAAAAAGGGATATACAAAACGCCAAACCACAAATGCAACGTTCTGTTAAAAAAACAAACTGTTATTAAAAATCTTACCTAAAATGACTTTGGTCTAGGTGGATTAATTGATATTATGAAATTATTTAAAGAAATTGGAAATATGTTTAAGGGGTATCCCTTGGTAGTATTGTTAAAAAAACTCTGCACGAATGCCTAAATTGAAGGCGGCTAATAACTCTATTGATAAGTTATTTCTTGTATTTTAACATGTTTGAAGGTATGTTTAGTTCTTGTAATAGTTGTAATAATGAATAATTCTATTAACAGCTGTATAAATATTTTTACATGGAATGCGAACGGACTGTCCTGGAAAATTAATGAGCTCCGGGACTTTATAAATGAGTACAACCCTGGCATTTTTTCCAACAAGAACACCATCTTGGCCCTGCCACCCTTATCTTTATCCCAAACTATGCTGTTTACCGATTTAATAGACCTCTGACTGCCAGATACCCAAGAGAAGGAGGCACTGCCCTTCTGATTAAATGCTGAATCTCTCATAACTCTGTTTCAATTCCACAGCTTTTAGCAATAGAAGCCACAGCTATTTCACTCATAACAAGCACTTCCACAACACATATTTTTGCCTCCACATACATTCCACCTGCACGTAATCCTCAGTCAGACCTTGCGGACTTAAAGATTCTACTCTCACTTGGCACTCATGTTATTATAGGTGGAAACCTAAACGCTGGAACTGCTACCATTCAAATGACACAGGACGCAAATAATTAGCCAACTCGGCGAATTTACGCATAGCAGCTCCAAAAACACCAACACGGTATACCGTGAACTCCACGGGAATCATAGATTTCTTCCTGCACAGAAACACTGGCATTCCGCTGGATGTTTCTGTGCTGGATGAACTCTCCTCTGACGACAATGTGGTCAGAATGATTCTGGACATTAGCAGTTATACTTCATCAGACACAAGAGCCTTCACCACTGACTGGCACAAGTTTGCTAAAGCTCTAAACAACATTCAGTATACACTCCCAACGATGCACTCAAGGGATGATATTGATAGTTTAATTCAGAACTTGACAACTGCCATTACTACTGCTCACAACAATGCAAGGAGAGAGCTGCCACGAAAACGTAACTACAGAATCAAGGAATTATAGCAAATAATAAAACAATGTAAAGCAACCAGAAGGCATTTCCAGCGAACCCGTAACCGGGAGGAAAAAAACAGATTCAACAGGCTTTGCAATACTGTCAAATCTCTTTTAAATACCCAAACACAAGAAGGCTGGACCAACTACCTCAGTGCACTTTCCATGGACAACAACTCACTGTGGAAAGCTATTAAAAGGTATACGAAATGCCACAATAACATTCTGCCCCTTAAAGGCCCACAAAGGTTCCATTACACTGAAATTGAAAAAGCAGAACTATTAGCTATGCATCTGGAATCTCAATTTCGCACAAACAACATTCATGACACTACAACAGAGCATCTAGTTCATAGCTTTCACTCCAATTTCCCAACAAATCCAAGCACTGACAACCTTTCAGCCTTACCGTCAGAAGTCTATGCATACATCAAAAGAATCAAGAAGAAGAAAAGTCCTGGAATAGATTCCATCACTAACTGTATGATTAGAAAGTTCCCAATAAAGACCATTCTCACTATTACTAGAATTTGCAACCTTATTTTGAAATTCCAACACTTTCCTCAACCTTGAAAGACTGCGAAGATCATTCCGATCCTCAAGCTCGGAAAACCTCCGTCTAAACCAGAGTTTTATCACCCTATCAGTTTACTCTCTTCCGTCACTAAAATCTGTGAAGCTATCCTACTCAAGAGAATCAACGACTACATAGAAAGCTACAACATCATCAGACCACACCAGTTTGGTTCTATGAAGCAACTGTCAACAACTAACCAGCTCTGCCGAGTATTAGAAACCATCTCCGAGGGAATGGCAACACGCAAAATCACTGGAGGATTATTTATATATATATTGCTAAGGCTTTTGAACCGAGTTTGACTGGATGTTCTCACCTACAAATTACACGCCCTGGGCTTTCCAGGCTACATCATCAACATTATTAATTCCTACCTAACCGGTAGACACTTCGTAGTTCACGTTTCTGGTACAAACTCCACAAGCCATGCCATCCAGGCTGGTGTTCCACAAGAGTCCTTACTTTCCCCCACACTTTTTAATATTTACGTGAATTACATACTATCCACACGCGACACACCATTAGCTATGTATGCAGACGATACTGCGATCCAGCACAAAGTGCATTCGTAGGTCCAGTCATTCAACGATTACAAAACTACAGCCATACATTAGACACTTGGTTTATAAAATGGAAAATTAAAGTCAACGTGGATAAAACACTGGCCATTATGTTCACCAAAAGAAGCAAATTCAAGAAGAACCTCATTTTTAATGGCACCCCTACTCCCTGGGCCTAGCAGGTCCCTTATTTTGGGGTGATCCTCAATAAAACTCTTACATGGGCCTTACATATTGCATCTATTATCCAAAAGTTTCGAGTTCGTAAAGCTAAACTAAACCTTTAATTGCTCGAAACAGTGTTTTATCTATTGACAACAAGTTACTCATTTATAAGTCCATTCTCCGTCCATTACTATGTTATGCTAGTCCAGTTTGGGCCTATACCAAAAAATGTAATAGGAAAAAATTACAGACTTGCCAAAATTCTGTTCTTAGGCAAATAGTTAAAACGGAGTGGTATATCCGCAACAATAGAATTCATGAAGAACTGGGTATGGAGTAACTACGCTCACATTATTATAAACTTGCTATACGCTTTCATGAAAGACAAAAAACAATTAACAGCCCGGCCATTAAGATTTGCAAATATGACTACAGCCTAGCAAATATGGACAGGCCCATGGCCCAATTGAATGTAAATATTATGTAATATTTATTATAATGCCTTTACGGTTTAAGTTAATCCTCTCCTATTGTATCTGCTATGCATTCTTTTTAGTCTTACGTTCATAGAATTTATGTCTCACTTATCGGATTCAAATTACCAGTATTCGCTTAACCTTGCCTTTATCCACACGCTCACCAGCTCGACGACTTCTGGCCTGCATTCATTTGACATCGCTTAAGATTTTGATTAGCATTTACTAACTTCTGGCTTAAATATGATTTCTAAATTATTAATTATTCATTTTAAAAACTTTATCATAAAAAACAAATTACCTTAGATATCTTTTAGGTTATTTCATCATAGCATTCTCAATTCGTAAACTGTTCTACAAGGGATAGAGCATTGTCGCTCAGGTACCTTGAGGTACCAAACACCGTTCCACGGAAAGACGACATATTTGTAAATGCATTTTTCTAGTATTCTTCGATATATCGTTTTCTCTGTCCTGACATTTAATATTATCTTGGGATATGAATTTGTAAATTTCAAAATCACTTTGTAAGAACCACTTGCTTATCTTCTAAGTGACAACCATACGTGTAGTAAGTATGTGTAGGAGCTACACAGGAGAAGTGTTAAAAGTACCCTTTATTAAACTCTTTAAAATTCACAATGCGTCGACTTAACTCTAACAAACTACGCCTGACTCGGGCGATAACTGAAATAACAAGAACTAAACTAAAAATTCGAAGATATTAACAAGTAGTAGAAATTCTCTACAGGGCTCGGAAAACTTTTGTTACTTAAAACCGCGTCGAAAACTAGTGGCAGCAAAGTAAAAGCTGTTATGCCACGTGAACCGGCAATAACTCCAGAAATAGAAGCTAATGCTACAGAGGTGACGGCGAATGCCCAAAACTCTGTCATTTCTCTCTAGAACTCGGTACTTAAACTTTTTTTCCTCAACATAGAATTTGCATTACTTCACGCGCGCTACCAAATTTAATATTCTGGTATTGACAATTAGGGAAATGAGGCTTATAGGAAAGAGCGTAAAATTAAATTAAATTGGTTATTTAAAATAAATATAAATCCCTACATCTTATTAGAATCTTATGTCTGATTTGGTTTTAATTTTATTTTTATGAAGGCAGAATCAAATCAGAATCTTATGTCTGATTTGGTTTGAATTTTATTTTAATGATTTATTTATTTAGAAATGTAAGGAAATTTCAGGTGAAATTGATTCGAATGAAACCAATCATTTAAAATAAAAACAAAAAGGAATTGTTTAATATTTTAAACACTAAAATAATTTAAAATGAACTGGCAAAATGTATATCAGGTACTTGCAAAAGTTCGTCGGATTTTCAAGCGTACTTATTAACTGTAAAAAATCCAAACATATCAAAGTCGTCCAGTGTTTATGCTAAGTAATTATTGTTAGCATAAATTTAGGTATTTTGCATAATGAAACTCGAAAGGCATACGAAACGAACGTGCGCCAAGGTATATATTGGCGAGAGAAAGTAAAGCTCGTGTGCAATGCAGTATATTTGATTTTCACCCTAGCTACTTGTACCTGGCCAAAGGTCTAATCCAGTAGTACTTTCTTCTCTTTCAGGTACGATGGCAAAGTATATTCCTGTTTATTTTTCTTATTGCCTAAAATAGGTAAGCCTGATATTTAGGACTGATGATGATTCTCTGTACGTTATTCTTTTCAATACTTCAATTTTAATGTCCTTGAACATTATTACTTTTTGTTATGCTTAAGTTAAGCAGAATTATCCTATTTTATTAAAATAAACACTTCGTAGTTAATCTTTTGACTTATGATTCTTTAATTCTGTGCTTGAGGAAACGTACTCATTACGCCTTCAGTGCTAATGCACAACCAACAATTATCACCAGAGTCTCGGAATTCAACGTTTTCAAATTCTTTTAGTCTTTCTGAACTTGTTTTTCTATTAATGCCAATTCTGGCACTTTTAAACCTTTAAAGTATTTCTCATAGGTATCGCGAATACAGCATTCTCTTCAGAATATAACTGAAAGTTTTATTCCCGTAGTAGAATTTTTTTTATTTAAGAAAAAGCAGTGCAATAGCGCAAATGACCTTTATTTTCTTTTTAACTGTAAAGGAAATGAGATTATGTTGTGCAGTTACTTAAGATACCTTATACTGCATATAAGGTAAACGCAAGAATGGGTTATCGACTCAGGAGCCTCCACTCATATAAGGAGTGATAAGAAATTTTTCTCTCATTTAAATGACTCTAATAAACAAATAGTAACTGTAGCCAATGGTGCTAAATTAAATTCTTATGGTATTGGTGAAGGCTATTTTAAAGTTCAAAACTTAAAGGGTCAGGTTACACAAATAAAATTGGAAAATGTATTGTATGTACCAGGTTTAAATAGTAATTTACTTTCTGTTCAATTTGTTACGAATAAAGGTTGCATTGTTACATTTGAAAGTAATAAGTGTTACATAAAGCGTAACAATATACTCGTAGCCGACGGCAACGCTCAGCAAGGTTTATATAAATTGACCGTAAACTCAATTGACGAGAAAGCATACTTAGCTAATGATGTTTCATGTTCTAATACGAACTGTATACTAAAATGGCATCAAAGATTAGGCCACAGAAATATAGATGCCATAAAAACTCTTGAGAAAAACGATTTGGCAGACGGCATTAAACTTGACAAATGCACTCATAGTGTGGAATGTTCTACTTGTGTAAAAGCGAAACTAACTGAAACACCTTATCCCAAAACTAGTTTTAGATCTAAAAATCCACTGGATTTAGTGCACACAGATGTGTGTGGGCCAATTGAAGTCAACAGCTTAGGAGGGAAAAGATATTTCGTAACTTTCATTGATGACTATTCGCGTTATACTCAAATTTATTTTATTACTTCAAAAGATGAAGTATTCGACAAACTTAAACAATATGTTGCATCGACAACAAATAAATTTAGGAAGAAAATAAGGGTTCTCAGATCCGACAACGGTACAGAATACTGTAACGAAAGTACTGAAAATTATTTAAAGAAACTCGGCATTTTTCACCAAACTTCGGTTCCTTATTGTCCGGCACAGAACGGCGTCGCAGAAAGGAAAAATCGCTCTTTAATAGAAATGACAAAAGCTATGCTAATAAACTCTAAATTACGGAAAGGATTCTGGGCTGAAGCAGCAGCTACTGCTACATATCTTCAAAATAGGTTACCAACTAAAGCCACAGATAGAACACCATATGAATTGTGGAATGGTAGAAAACCAAACTTAAGTCATTTACGAGTATTTGGCTGTACAGCATTTTATTATGTGAACAAACAAAAACGGCGTAAATTCGACAACAGAGCTGAAGAAGGAATATTTGTAGGATACGATTTACGAAGTAAGGGATACAGGATTTATGTAGGTGGAAGAAAAATAATAGTAAGTAGAACTGTTAAATTTTCAGAAAAAGCGTCTTTACCTGACAAACTTGCAGAAAATAATGCTGAAGATTTAGAATTAATTCACTTCAATAACTCGCAAGAAGATGAAGAAAATAATGAAGAAACATCTCTTGGCGATGATTTTACAGAAGATTCAAAAAGTTCCGAAGAGTTAATTAAATGTGAAGAAAATGTAGAAAGGAGGTTTTCTAGCAGATCAACCAAAGGGGTCCCACCGGAAAGATTCTCTTATAAAGCAGAAGACGAAGAGTCAATCTTACTTAAAATTAAAGATCCAGAAAGCTTTGAAGAAATTCTAAACTTACCAAAACGTGAACAAGAAGCTTGTATCAAGGCTATGCAAGAAGAAATACATTCTCTAAAAGAAAATGAAACCTATAAACTTACAGAATTACCACCAGGAAAACATGCAGTAGGCAGCAAATGGGTGTTTAAGACAAAATATGATAAAACTGGTAAAAATATAAAATACAAAGCACGCTTAGTAGCCAAAGGATTTACTCAAAAATACGGCAGTGATTATGATGAAACTTTTTCACCAGTAGTGAAACACACTACGATAAGAGTTTTCTTAGCATCGGCAGCGTATAATAATGCCAAGGTACATCAACTAGATGTTAAAACAGCTTTTTTGTACGGCAACTTAAATGAAGAAATATATATGGAAAAACCAGAAGGATTCGTGGTTCCGGAAGAAAAACATAAAGTTTGTAAATTACAGAAGTCTATTTATGGTCTCAAACAGGCAGCTAGGTGCTGCAATGCAGAAATTGAAAATACACTGAAGTATCTGGGGTTCAGTCAAAGCAAAGCAGATCCGTGTCTTTTCACAAAAGTGGTTCGTGATAAAAGAATTAATTTAATAGTGTATGTTGATGACATCCTAATAAGTTCTACAGAAGAAGGACTAATTCTTCAAACAATTAATGATTTAAAGAAACGTTACCAAATAACGCATCTTGGTGAAGCTAAATATTTCTTAGGCATGGAAATAAATCGCAAGGAAGATGGAAGTTATCTCTTATCACAGAAAAATAAAATAAATCAACTTGTCAAGCAATTTCAACTTGAAGAAGCGAAACCCGCCAGCACACCAATGGAAACGAACTGTTATAACCTAAACAAGGAAGAAAATCTCCTAACTTCAAATGATAAATTTCGCCAAGCTATTGGAAGTCTTTTGTATATATCGTCTATCACAAGACCAGATATCACAGCTTCAACTCACATACTCAGCAGAAGGTGTAATAATCCACGTCAAAAGGACTGGAATGCTGTTAAAAGAATCATTAGATACTTAAACACGACAAAGAACCTATCCTTACAAATTTCGTCGAGTGAAGAACCTAATATTACAGTTTATTCAGATGCTGATTGGGGACAAGATATTGAAGATAGAAAATCTACATCAGGAAGTGTTATTTTATTAGGAAGGAACTGTATTTCATGGTTTTCAAGAAAACAAACTTGTGTTTCTTTATCCTCAGCAGAAGCTGAATATGTTGCACTATCGCAAGCTACGCAAGAACTATTATGGCTATTAAAATTAACAGAAGATTTCAATCTACCCCCAAACTCTACCGATAAAGGTATTTGAAGATAATCAGTCTACTATAAGACTTGTAGAATCTGAAAAATTCAGTTCACGCACTAAACATATTGATACAAAAGTTCATCATATACGCGACTTGAATAACAAAGGAATAGTAAAACTTGCTTATCTTTCAACAGAGGAAATGGTTGCTGATATTATGACTAAACGAATTCCTAAAGCTAAATTTCAGTTTTGCAGGAATGAACTACAATTGGTATGAGTTTCATTAGCAAAACAGGGGCAATGTTAGCATAAATTTAGGTATTTTGCATAATGAAACTCGAAAGGCATACGAAACGAACGTGCGCCAAGGTATATATTGGCGAGAGAAAGTAAAGCTCGTGTGCAATGCAGTATATTTGATTTTCACCCTAGCTACTTGTACCTGGCCAAAGGTCTAATCCAGTAGTACTTTCTTCTCTTTCAGGTACGATGGCAAAGTATATTCCTGTTTATTTTTCTTATTGCCTAAAATAGGTAAGCCTGATATTTAGGACTGATGATGATTCTCTGTAAGTTATTCTTTTCAATACTTCAATTTTAATGTCCTTGAACATTATTACTTTTTGTTATGCTTAAGTTAAGCAGAATTATCCTATTTTATTAAAATAAACACTTCGTAGTTAATCTTTTGACTTATGATTCTTTAATTCTGTGCTTGAGGAAACGTACTCATTACGCCTTCAGTGCTAATGCACAACCAACAATTATCACCAGAGTCTCGGAATTCAACGTTTTCAAATTCTTTTAGTCTTTCTGAACTTGTTTTTCTATTAATGCCAATTCTGGCACTTTTAAACCTTTAAAGTATTCCTCATAGGTATCGTGAATACAGCATTCTCTTCGGAATATAACTGAAAGTTTTATTCCCGTAGTAGAATTTTTTTTTTTTTTTTTTTAATTTTTTTTTATTTAAGAAAAAGCACTGCAATAGTGCAAATGACCATTATTTTCTTTTTAACTGTAAAGGAAATGAGATTATGTTGTGCGCTTACTTAAGATACCTTATAAGGTATTTCTCCCAGTTCCCTAGCGTGCCTTCGTGGTGTAATGGTACTGCACGCTGGGCCGGTATTCCAGAGGTCCGTGGTTCGATTCCCGGCGAAGGCGTTTGCTATTTTTCATCTCGTCTGCTTCCAAAAAATACCTGATGTCTCTACAACCTTAGATAAATTTTAAGCTCGTGTGTACCTTATGAAATTGATAAAGCATCCTTTGAGAGGAGGGGAATCTGCGAACTGGCAGCTTTTTTGAAGTCCTGCAAAATTTTCTAAGAATATGCAGTAATAAAATAATGTAATAAGAAACGTAATATCGAGGTGCTGTGTTAAAGGATTATCTCTTTCTACGTCAGTAACTGGGTGCCATTTAAAGAGAACAATCTATGAGCAGAATCTGAACTAATTCTTCTGTCTAATTGCTCGCCATACTTACTTAAAAATTTTAAAATTTTGAAAGTTTCAAATTATAATTTCTTGCAAATACTGCATTATACTGTAAGATATTCCCTAATGCCTGTCCAAACATCAGTTTTTTAACTTATGCAATTAGACACTGAAAGTTTCTCTTCTTTTTGTATAGTAAGGAAAAAGCTTTTTTTGAAACAGTCAACAGAAAGCTTCTGACGTATTTATAGGCGGATGATTGCGCAAGTCTTCGATCTTACTCACGCAGACGCAGTTTCGTTGAATATTTCATCAAGGTCATGATATAAAAGCGGAGTGCTCACAATAAAACTATCAACAGCTATAATAAATTTTCCGATATTCCATGCTTCTACGGACTTAACTTTCCACAGCTTTTATTTGATATTTTTAGCTTTGTTTGATTAAACTTAATCAGCCTAGCAGAATTTGTAACTGGATCGTAGTTTTATGCAGTTCTCCATTAGTTAAACTAAATATATTTTCTCATAAACAATTTTTTTCCAAGTGATGAGTATGCAAATGAAAATTCATTTGAACTTTCCTACATTTATTTAATATATTCAGAAAAATATGAATTAGAAATAATTTTATAAAGTATTTCTCCTGCCTTCTTAGTATGACTTCGTGGTGTAGAGGTCAGCACGTTCGATGCGAATTTGCGAGGACTAAGGTTCGAGAACTGGCGGGGGCATTGCTCATTTTTCATCTCCCCTTCTTCCAAATAACCTAATGTCTCTGCAGTGGCACCCGAACTAAAAGGTGGTGAATAATGATTCTTCACCACCAAGATTTGGCGATTGGGTCCCCTAAAACCCCAGTCGCCCGTTAAAAGGGGGAGTATATAAGGTATTTCTCCAGCCTTCTTAGCATGCCTTCATGGTGTAGTGGTCAGCACGCTCGACGCGAATTCGAGAGGTCCGTGGTTCGAGTCCCGGCAAGGGCATTTTCATCTCTCCTGCTTCCAAAATAACCTAATGTCTCTACAACTTCAACAAAGATAAACATGTAGTTTTTCTAATTGTTACTATATCACGAAAGAGTTTCTGTCACGCAGTTGTACATCAACGGTACATCCGTTTGACATTAACACCGTTGATTATTTTATTAGCCAGTTATTAGGTAGAATGATGCACAACTGACTCATGTTACAGCATGAATAATTATTTCATTGTTCACAGGTATGGTATTTGTCCACTTTCGCGTGCGAATTCTGCACCTAAAATTTTTCAGTTTTAACTGCGTTTCATATTTCAGTTAATCTCAAAATATACGTGAGATTTCTTTAGCTGAGATTTCAGACTTTTCATAGTTAAGCTTAATATAATAACGGAAATTTCCCCTATCATATTCAGTTTTTAGCATGTAATTCCTGTCTGATAACAGAGTAGTTTTGTATTATTATAACAAGAAAAAATATACATCGTGTCCACAAAAGTCGTTACCCGACATATAAGCATCCGGATGTCAAAGGATACGTCAGGACACACAAAACGCGAAGAGTCAGCGCACGCAGTTCACAGCAACTTAAAAAAGAAAGGAAGGCGCCTTTCCAGGCATTCTTCTGCAAGTGAAAGGCAGACTGTAATTACAATATGCCTATAAGATAACATTAGGACGCATTTTACATGTAGTAGAATTATTGGCAGGCTTGAGGAGCGTAGTTTGACATCTGTCGGCCAAGAGTTTGGAATTGATAAAAGTGTTATTTCACTATCAAGAGAAGCCTTCCAAATGACACTTATATTTCTAAGAAAGGTTGGTGTTTGTCAGCCAACGAAACCAATAACGACAAATATATCGCCCTGCAGGCGAAACCAGATCGAAACTAGAGAGCTGGCAACATAACTAAGCGGTTGCCCCATGGCAACCGGACCACAGGTGTCTCAGTTTACTGTGGTCAGACTACTTCATAAAGGTGGCTTGTTCACCCACCGTCCTAAACGCTGCATACAACTGACACCAGCCCTTCGGCGACACCATTTACAGTGGTGCAGAGAACACGGATACCTCATCAATGGAGTTGCGTCCTCTTTACCGATGGCAGTCGTTTCAGTCTGACAAACGATTCTCGGCGCCAATTGATGTGCAGAGAGACAGGGACACATTTTCTTACCACTAACATCAGTGAAAGAAACCGCTGCGGTGGTCCTGGTATGCTTGTATGGGAAGACATTATGATGAAAGAACGAACAAAGCTCCACTTCGACAGAGGTTCCTTCCCGGAGATCGTAACTGTGATGGAGTTATCCTCCCCCATGACCTCATTTCGAAGCCTAGATTTGACAAGTCTGAACTGCTTCTTTAGGAGATATGTTTTTTACAGACGATTGATGGACTGAAGTCTGCCACCAGCCATGAAATACACGATGCATGATGCAAACTTTCTTGCCTTACCTCGGATAATGCATCTATGCAGAAAGAATGCATTTAGAGGATATTATCTTCAATGTTCATTAATGCCCGTTTATTCGTATTTATAAGTGTTCAATGTGTCTGACTTAAAGATACAAAGTTGGAGTGCATATACTTAGAGTATGTAGTTAATGATTTTCATTCTTAATCCGTTTTTACCTTCAGCTTTTAAGGAAATTATTTCATAGCTGTTTTCATTTATGGTCAAAAATGGCGCTGATAGCTTTATTCCTTAGCTGGAACTTACTCGAATCTTTTGTCTATTATTACTTGTTTCTCCTTTCACAAATTTTACTTCCGCAGTTGAAGGAGAAGATTCTATTTAACCTTCGAAGCTAGTCCCGCAGATTTATACAATTTAAGCTGATTCTTCTTGCTTCGGTATCTTCAACCAATAAGTACCATTTTTGAGTAGATAGATGTCTTGATAAACAAATAAATAGTTTGAAAATACTTGTCTTATAATGAACAAAAAGCTGGCAAAGCGGTCTATTTTTCAGTTTATTTGTTATTAATCATTTTTTTTAAATTACGTAATATTAAACCTGCGAATAGCATTTATTGCTTCTCTTGAAAGTATAAGATCCCAAAGGATATAACAGACTAGCGGTCAAGATCACAGTGCTCAACAAAGTACCTAATAAACATGTATATAGGATTTTATATCAATTAATTCAGTTGCCTGATTATTTTGCCGCTATTATTACTTTTACTTTTGTCAACTCCCACTAGGATGCAAATTAGCTGATATATATGAAGAATAGAGTTTTTGAATCAGAGAGGTTGACCTGCTGACCTCCAACTCTGCTTATGCCTCCCTATTCTTGAACAGATATATCAGCTTTAGGTACGGTAGCCGATTTTGCTTCGAGAAAATTTAGGGTAAAGCTAAAGCTTATTTAGTCTCATTACTTAACATTCTTAATTTGACTGGAACAATTGATCTAAGTTTCCCTCAATTAGCGGCTGTTAAGCGTTTGTTGTTGCACAGTTTTTGTAACCGTCAGGCTGAAGTGATACAAATAAAGACAGTTATTACGTTTACAGATTATTATCGTCTGTATACGGATTTAAGTTGACCAACCCGAGTACTAAGCACATGGTGAAGATTGTACTAAATCTTGATATTGTCTTTAGTATTTTTATCAAGTGTTCTGAATTTTATACTAATAAAAGACTTCCCTTAGGTATAAAATTTTTTTTATTATAAAACATTTTATTAAACATTTTATGCTTATTCATTCTAATAAACTTCAGACCATTTTTAACTATATTAAAAAGGATTTCTTACAAAGGATTCTCTTATATATCTTTCTTTCATAATCCTTTTACTAATGCTGTGCTAAAATTACCTTATTGAACTATATCACACTTACATAAAACATAAATTCAGAAAGCTATGTCAAATTTTCAAGTGCTGATGTTAAACGTATCTACCTTTTCAATATTCCTTTTAAACATGAATAAGTTTGAATATATTCTAAAGTTATATATGCGTCCTTTTAATTCAAAGTCTAAATAATGCACTCATTTCACAATCATTATATTCTCAGGTCTGATCGCGTATCAGTCTATAGAACAGGAAAACACAAGTAGAACCAAGGTCTCATATTTCAGTTTTGGGATTGATTTGGTATTTAAATTACCACTTGTCTGCGCTCAGATGAGCCGCATTAGGTGGCGCCATCTTTTGCTTGGTTCTATTATTAGTTTAATGAATTTGAAAATTGATTTAATTTCTGAATTATTTTACAAAAGAAAATGGGCAAGGACCTATGCAACCCCTCCTCTCCGGTAAAATAAATATACATATATGCGTAAATAAAAGTTAGAGTAAAAATTTTTAATTTAAACCAATGAAACGGGAAAAAATGAAAATAAGCGAAAGAAGAAGAGAAAAGAGAAATTAATAACATGAATGAAAATATTATTTTAGTATTATGTCGCTTTTGTCACAGATATCAAAACTCTAATTTTTAAAGAAATAAGAAGTGAAAGTTTCATATATAGAATATATTTTTTTTTCCCTTTGAGTTCAACAATGCGAAAACGAAAATTGAAACTGCAGACGACTCTCTGAATGAAAGAAGTATCTGTGACAAGCAAGGGAGGATGGGCTATCGGGAATTCGGCAAATTTCGCAAGGCGCCATTGGCTGTAGGCTTAGTTTAGAAAAAAATGGATGACACATTAAGCATAATTTTAGGATTCCTGAAACAAAGAGCAACAGATTTAATGGAAGAAAAGGATTTAACGACGTTAAAAAAAATTCATATGAAAAAAAAAAAAAGTAAATAAATTCGGATGATAAACTAATGGTAAACATATTAAACTCATCAGCTTAATTCAGGCATCGTGGTTAAGGAGCATTCTTCATGATATAAACTGAAAATTACAAGGGTGCCAGGCACCCCTTATGTCTTGGTGAACAATGGAAAACTCACAAAAAAGATGCCGGCACTTTTATGCAAGTTGGCCACACAGGTTAGAAGAATCCTATCCGTCCCTGGTGGTAAGAGTTTGTAAACGTAGCAGATGATTCGGTTTTAATTACTGATCAGTTGTTTATAGTAGAACATAAGGGATTTGCGTACAACAGAAGTGTGAGTGATTCAGAGTACTTAAGAGTTAAAAATTGAAATGAGTTGTGTAATTTTTGCTCTAAAACTTTTCCTACGAAATCCAGAACAAGTATTTGAAATCACCCAGTCTCGCCTCTTCCGAAGAAAAATTCTGCCAAGCCAAATCAGCTGTGAACATAACGGTGATCATTATGTGCTGTTAACATAATCATTATGTGCTGTTAACATCATTATGTATTATTATTGTATATATCAAAGGTATTTTTGTATATTACAAGCATTCTATTCTTCCAAAATTACTGTCAATTTTGTATACTAGGTTTCAGTCCTCGAATTTCAGCTGCAATACATATCGAGTTAGTAATGCAAATTGGCTGTCTACAAGTGGAATGCATCTACCTCGGCAGAAGGCGCCAGGTAGACACTTTTGTGCCTTTCACCATGTGTAATGCTAATAGGAGCAAGTTTTCTTTGAAAAACGTATTCCACGAAGACACCTTTTCCCTTAGGGCCCTCGTGTGCATTGTCCTAAGGCACTAAACATGAATACACGACGACAATAGATAAGAAAGAAGGCACTGTACACCACGACAACTCCTGCCCGCTGCTTAACTTCTTACTGTGTCACACAATACTTAAATCTTGACCTCGCTCCATGTGACTTCAGTTTGTCTCTTATGCTGAAAGAGAAGCTCTGCGGAAAAAATTCACTGCTGCAATTTTCACAAAATGCCTTGGCCGCATGTTTTGATACGTGGACATGTCATGTGACGAAAGATATGCTGCATTTCGTAGATGTCAATCCATAATGAAGAGCAGACTTGGTAGCCGAGGCAGGTTAACTATGAAAAATGAAAAATTTTTATCAAGCATAAATATACAAATAAATAAATAAAAATAAATTCTAAATTTTGCTTATTAAGTATTTTTTAAAAAACATACACAAACAGTAATAATAATACAAAGAAAATAATTCAAATTTATATGTATTTCTATTCTGAAATCTAAAGTTTAGTATCTGCAGGACATTTTTGTTGGTTACAACTTTGTAAGCCAAATATATTGACAACTAAATATTAATACTACTTCAGAACGACATTTATTTCAAACAATTCTAATATGTTTAATTAATCATTTATATCTTACTTTAATTTAAACTAAGAATGAAAACTTTCCAAACTTTCCACCTGAGGATAAATATTGTCAACTTAGTCTCCTTCTCTTATTTATTAAATTTTTCTTCGACACAAAATATACATTTATTTGCATGCAAGTAATTATAATTTTCCTTATTTCTTACTACAGCTTGACACAGGACAGCGTTTGATTCTATTAAAATCCATAGCCTTGAAGAAAATTACTTGAAATTATATGCATCACGGATTATAGATGCTCATCGGTCAGTCGGGTTCCTTTCTTGATAATTTCAACTTTGAAGAAAGCTGCTAGCATACAACTGCATAATAACTAACTCGAGCGATTTTTCTTAGTGCAAAAATTCTT
The DNA here is from genome assembly GCF_044657685.1 of Stegodyphus dumicola. Taxonomy (NCBI): domain Eukaryota; kingdom Metazoa; phylum Arthropoda; class Arachnida; order Araneae; family Eresidae; genus Stegodyphus; species Stegodyphus dumicola. Next base: position 116,626,827 of record NC_140780.1, read on the forward strand.
AACTGAGCATACTTATTTTTTTACATATATGATTAAAAGTTAATAATATCTATATCTTCACATCTTTGAATAAGATTGCTATCATAGTATAGAATAATTAGCTCTATTTATAGACTTTCACATTCGCTTTTAATGGTAAAGAAAATAATGTACAGTAGAACTCGAAATAATTAAAAGCTAGACATCTTGTAAAATTCTAACCTGTGTACTTTTAAGTTACAGTTAATGTTGAAGAATCTTAACTACTAGTAAGCGAATAATAGCTTGAGTTTGTGGGACAGAAAATAAAACTTAAAGGATTAAATACCCTTTATTATTCCAAATTAATTTGACGGAACTCCTTCTTGGAGTTTTACAATAAAGCCTCCACTTGGGCTTGAACTTAGGATACTAAGAACTAAAACTTAACTAATCTTAATTAAAAAGATATAGCCGAAGCTATCAAAATTCTAACAGAGTTGGACCCTTAATGCTAAATAACGGCGAATGCATTCAAACGCGATTCTAAAAATACGCTCTGGCCGGAAGTTGTAAGCTTGAAATTAAGAAGCGATAGGAAAGTAAATTTAACTCAATTTAGCTGTTAGATAAATTAACATAATCCTTGAAATCTTCACAACATGTATTTAGAACAAATACATAACTGAAGTGTATTCGCGAAACGCTTAAAATTATCTCTTGAGCCGCAAGATCGAGATCATTGTTTTATATTGAATATTTTTATTAAATGCAATTTCTAGCATATTTTTCTATTTTAATTGTTTTCCGAATATTTGTTTATAAACGCATAATTATTAATAAAAATTTATGTGGTTGATTACCGTACTATAACCGTCTGTTCACGCTCCTTTCTTATAAAATTATTATATTACATAAACTGCAGTTACAAAATTTGCAGAGTTTGAGACAAAAATGATTTGATATAATAAAACTTTCGACAGTAAGTCCTTTTTTAATGTATGAATGACTAACTGAAGTAATTACAATTGCATTTAAGGGTAAAAAATTACACACATAAAGCAGAAAATATGTTTTAATTTTTTTAATAAGTTCTCTTTTATTGACTTCTTTTTTTAAGAAACTCCTTCCTTTTTTCAAATGCGATATTTGCCAACCTTGTAAGTCCCAAACACAATGTAACAAAACATTTTTATTACATTAATTAAATCAATTTTATAAAAGGAAGGGCCCCCTACACAAAACTTTTACAGCGCCATATCCCATGAAACATTAGCTCTCTGAAACTGAAACATGCAATTAAGAATTTTAATTCATAAATAAAATAAATTAGATATATACAACGATACTTTTTCCAGGGTATCATTTTCCTATTTTCCAAATGATTCTTTTCTGTGATATTCTAATGAAAATTAGTGCTATGCGTTGGAATAAATTGTTCAAGAGGATTAGGAATTCATCGAATTGATGCAGCATTATGCGTGTAGTAAAAAAAAAAAAAAAAGTTCGATGTCGTTCAAGCAAAACATCTCTTCAATAAAATTTTGTGCATCTCCTTGCTGCAGCCGTCTCTCGTATACTAACGTATCCTTTTGTTCTCTTTGCACGTAAAGCAAGAAGTAAAGTAAGTTTTGATTTAGCAAAAATTGTATCCATTTTAAATAAAAATTATAGCCGTAGCCAAAGTACCACACACAGACACACACACACAAAAAAAACTTTCCCCTCAAGTTTCCGGTGTAAAGAGCCATCTAGTGGCCTTCTAGTAAAAAGAGCCAACTTTTAAAGCGCATGTTGTTCACGAGCTTGTAAAGCCTTCCAAACAACACGTATAGCTCTAAGAAAGGTTAGTGGTGGTCGGCCAACGTAACGAATGATGACAGATATTGTAGGCGAAAAGAAATCGAAACCAGACAACTGGCAATATCGCTCAGCATTTGCACATGGCATCCAGACGACAGATGTCTCGGTTTACTGTGGTCATATAAAGGTCGCCGTCGTAAACGAACCGCTGCTAGGCCTATGGACATACTCAGCATCTCTGCTATTATCAAGAACGCTGCTGCAAATGCGGGAAAGCTCATAAAACCATCTCATGTCCAAAGAAGCCTGAAGAGAGAGACCCTCATGCATATTCTGCGGCGAAGAGCACGTCAGTAGTTACTGTGGATATAAGGCTTATCAAGAGAAATTTTCCAGGAACGAAACGCAGAAAGAGACTTCAGTTCGAATGGAAATGCAATTTATCTTAGTATACTATTGTAATAAATTAAACTTCTCTGACAGTGAAATATTCACGTGTAAATAACGGAGATTTCTACCCACTCCATATGGACTTTGAAATTTTTCTCAAAATTATCATGCTGCAGTTTCATACGAAATATGACTAAGAAAATGCCAATGTCTCATCTTCATAAGAAACATCAACTTTTAGAATGCTTTGACTTAGAATACTAGGAGAATAAGAATCATTTATTTTGCGAAATGTTTCGCTTTGAGTAAACAATTACTTCTTTAGCCCATTCGAAAAGAGTAATTTTCCATATATAACCACAATATTGCACTGTTGTACCAGGGTTACATTTTAACATATTTGATTACATATCCAGCGAATATTTGAAAAACGTTAGCCCTTTTTCCTTAAATCTTCACAATTTTCAACTTTACTAACACACAGAAGCCTTTACTGGATTTTTAGTAAAATTTTAAAAATTTGATTGTTTAATTGCTAATTTGATAGGTTCCGACTACATTCTACTTAGAACACAATCATAGTTTATCACGGAGAAATATTTCTACATGAAATTTGCCACTATTCTTTTTAATTAATTTCCGAAATATTTGCTTATCTATGAAATTGGTTACCTGGTACAGTGCTAAAATATTACTAATTTTCGCTTTTCCAATGCATTTCATATGTGACCAATACTCAGTATAGAAAATTGTACTTCTTGCATCTTGTTCTGCATTGATGGATCAGGGTCATGATTTTAATTTTTTTTATTTTATATCATTCGACTATGCTAAAAAAAAAGTCATGTTCCTTTGGTTCTGTAGCACAATGTAAAGCTGTAAAGCATTATTTTACTATTATGCAGATCTGATTATTCTATTTTTAGGTAGAATGTAAAGTTTAACTGGAATATTTGATTACTGATTTAGATGATTTTAGGAATATTCTACTCAAAAGAAAATATTCGTAATTTACTATCAAAATAATTTACTCACGTACTTTTTTGCATTCTTGGTTAATTTTAAACTGCTGCTTACCTACGACATTTGATTTTTAGTCAGTTATTGAAATGATTACCAACTTTTTTGCTTTTTTAATGCATTTCGTAATCAGATATGCTCAGTACAGAAAATTCTTCCGACTTACTAATACTACAGCTAAAACTGAAAATATGCGAGTGTTTCCTAAAAATTTATATGCTTGTTTTATTTGCAAAAATATCCATGATTATCTGAAATTTAATACTTTAATGTTTATTTACCTGCATCAAAAACTTTCAAATTAATGTTTATTTAACTTAAATGTTTATTCACCTGCATCTAAAATTTTCAAATAGTTTTATATTCCATAAAATTTAAGTATTTGTAATGTCATACAACTGAAAGAACGCAGTCCTCCATACTCTTTGGAATAAATAATATATAAATACATCAGAAATACGATTCACGATATTGCGTATGCTGCATTAATGTAATTATACAGTTCCCGGAAATACAAGAACGTTCACACGCCCCCCAAAAAATGATTACGCTAACACAATGCAGTTAGCAGTATAAGAATAACAATGTTGTCTTATGAAATTAAAATGTACGTAATAAAGATAGTGTCTAATTCAATGTTTCCAATTTAACAGTTTTAATGCTATATCTAGCATTATTTTGTAGCATGTAGCATGAAAATTTCGAAACTGGTATCTAGCGCAAAAAATGGCACATTTTAATATTGATTAAAAATTTTAATATTGAAATTTATTTATTTTGAATACTTAATTTTTTCTTTGAGGCATAGGTTTTTATACGAAAGAAACTGGCAACTCTGCTAGTTTCTGTGTTTATTTGCTCGAGACAACATTTTTTATCTGACAGGGCATCTCTTTCCTAGTGAGTACGGGTGTCACGACATCCGGGTCCCCTTCCCTTTTCTTGTCTTCTGCTTTTTTCTTCCTCCCTTGTAGTTTCTAGGAGGCTGGAGCTCAAAATGACATGCTGTTATATATCTTCTACTTCCAGCTTCTCATAGAGAGAAATTTGCCTCCTGTTTTCTGTGCGTGGACACCCGAAAGGATGAAAAAGCGGAGCCTGGTAGTTGAAGGGCGAGGTTCTGTCTCATCTCGCTAAGTTAGCTTCTGCTTCAGATTGAAAAGAGATGCACTGAGGTGCTCTCGCCAGTGTTAATCGCCTGGTCACTAGTATTCAGGATCAGTCGCTTAGCGATAAGAGATTGAGATTTTCTACTTTCGGAAAAACTCACCTGAGCTCTCAATCAATGAACAGGCCCAGGCAGCTCTGTCTTAGCTGACTTAGACAGGAAAACAAAATTCATTTGTTAGATGTCATTTCGATGAAACAAAATCTCAATGAATACCATGAGTTTAGTTATGTGAAGAATTTTACTAGTTACAGCGATTGAAATGCTAATATAAGCACCAAGTTGTGCCTAATATTGCTTAATGAATGTGAAACAGTTTATATCTTTAGAAACTTTGCTGAAAATCATTCTGCTGTTCTGGTTGTTTTTAACGGTATACTTCAAATTTCGTTTTGATTTTTATTTCTTCCGTTCAGGAAATTTAAATAGACTTTCGCACATTCATTTTTTTTAAATTAGACATTTAATGTATTTTAAAATTTCTTAGAGAAAATGACACATTAATTGAAACATAAAATGAGTTTATATGCCCAATGCCAAAAATCTCCGTTCATAAGAATATAAGTATAGCACCGGATATATATGTAACGGAAATATTTTTATAAAATGGGATAAATTCTGTATTACAGTGTATATAAAACACAAAATTTTAAAAAAATTAAATAATTATATTAAAAGATTTCAGTTTTTATTACATTAAAATATTTTAAATTTCACTCAGTTAAATTAAAAGTTATCTGCTTTTAATTAGCTTAAATAAAACAGCTTCAGTTTTCAAAATTTTAAAAATTTGTTTTATTATATAAAATTTTAATTTGTTTCAAATATTTTATTTCCATTGATGCAGTTATTTAAGAAATTAAAATGTTAAAAAATTACTCTCTTTCCGATAAATTCTGTTTCAACAAGTGTGCAGTCCTTGGATCCAGAACAGACTAGTTTTGTAAACATTTGCTCATAAAGGAAAAACAAAATCTGAAAAATATAGCTTTCAATCTTCAGTTACTGTTATGCAAGGTAAATTTAGTGAGAAAGTAATCAAAGTTTTATTTCCAAGTACTTTTTATTGCAAGATTAGATTTTCCATTAACATTACTCGTTTAAGCGTATTTAACAAACAGTACTGCAAATTTTTACCGAATAAACACATCAAAATAAATCAGTTCCTTGAGTTTTAAAAAAAGTCACGTGTAAATTAAAGCATTCAGAGATATTGCTAATCCATTGTTTTCAACAAGAAATATCTTCATTTTTACAGGAACTATGCATGGAAATCCAGTTGAAAATCTGTTGAAGTACAGAAATATATTAGATTTTGGACAAAGGCCTGTTAGTTTATTTGAAGATAATATAGAATGTTTTCAAGCTCTTAAAAAGTAATAGTACCACAGAAATAACTTAATACAAATATGAAACTGTTGTAACAATAAAACCCTATAAAAATATATTTTTGCAATTTTAATCTTGAAAACGTATATTGCACTCTAAAACTCAAATTACGTTTTGAAACTATGCTTGTGGACTTCAGCATTCTATCTTAATATGTTGAAATTATGTCTTAATGGTACTAAAAGCTTATCACTTCTGGTAACATTTTGAGAAAATCGTTTTAAGTTATGACTTTGTGAGAACCACTTGCTTATCTTCTAAGTGGCAACTGTAAGTGTACTAACTGCACAGGAGAAGGGTTAAAAGTACCCTTTATTAAACTCTTTAAAATTCGCAATGCGTTGACTTGACGCTAACACACGACGCCTCTCTCGGGCGGTAAATCAAATAACAAGAACTTAAACTAAAAATGTGAAGAATTAACAAATAGTATAAATTCGCTATATGCAGAGCTCAGATAAACCTGAAACCTAAAAGCGTCGAAACTAGTGGCAGCAAAGTAAATGCTGTTACACCACTTTACCAGCTATAAATGCAGAGAAGAGAAGCTCACGCTACTGAAGTGACGGCAATAGCCTTTCTTTATTCCTTCTAAATCAAATCAAATAACAAGAGCTTAAAATGTGAAGAATTAACAAGTAGTAGAAATTCGCTATATAGAGCTCAGCTAAACCTGAAACCTGAAACGCGTTGAAACTAGTGGCAGCAAAGTAAATACTGTTACACCATTTTACCAGCAATAAATGCAGAGAAGAGAAGCTCACGCTACAGAAGTAACGACAATAGCCTTTCTCTAACTTTCCTTCTAAAAATCGGTATTTCAACCTTTTCACTTCAAGATAGAATTTTCATTCCTTCACGCGCGCTACCAAATGTAAATATTCTGGCATTGATAATTAGGGGAATAAAGGCTTATAGGAAAGAACTTAAAATTAAATAAAATTGGTTATTTAAAATAAATGTAAATCCCTACAATTTCTTTTCACCGCTGATAAACTTTTGTGGAAACATTTATGTTGGCTGATATATTGTAAATTTTAAATACATTTTTAAAATGTTGAATGTCTTTCTTACAGGAGAAGGGGTAGAACATTCTTTCTTACTTTCAGAAGAAGGTGGAAAATAAAAGCAAGACATGGAAAATAGCAATCATTATTCAAAAAAAAAAAAAATATTTGTTTTCTTGAGAAAATAAGGGCAATTTCGAACGTTTTAAAAATAAAAGGGCTGTAGTAAAGTTATAACGTAACTAAACATAATTTCGATACAATAACAAAAGTTAGGTAAAGGTAGGGTTTATTATTTTACACTTTTAAAAAAGTATATCATATACTTTATATAAATGTATAGTAAAATCTATCTTGTGTTTTAAAGAATAGCGCGTACATAATTTCTGTGCGAATTCTTATGCTTATACTTCGTACTTCGCATGTTATCTAAAACAATTTTTGACGTGTTATTATTTTAAAGGCAAATTTTGGACACGTTATTAATTTTAAAGGCGATGGTTCATTTAAGAGTTTCTTAGCTCAAAGAAAACTAGACGGAATTTTAGAAAGACTTGATAAATTAAAGCAATATACTGACAATGTTTAAAAATGATTGGTTAGAATTTTATTCTTGACATCACATAAATAAATTTATATGTTTATTATCACTTATTTTATTTCCCCCCTGTACTTTCAATTTTGATTCCGTCATCTAGAAACAGGATTTAAATGAATAATACAGATAAGAAGAGAGATTTTGAATAGGAGAGAGGGGTGGGGATTTTTCCAGCGAATAATGATCGCCTGAATACAATTTTCTTCCAGCTTTTAAATTTATTTTAATCTGCTAATTTTATAGTAATGGAATCAAACGTTTAAGTAAATAGGTGATTAATAGGATGCGTGCAAACATAAAATAAATAAATATGTAAATAACATAACATCGTGATAAAAATTACGTTAATAAAAAACTGTGCAGCTGGCATGTAATACAAAACCTGTGCATTTCCATGAAATACTGTTAATTTTACTGAAGTCAGCGTTTGTTTTAAAGATGTTATAAAGAAAATTAATCCAAACTTTAATCCGAATGTCTACTAATACAACACTTGAAATACAGATTTGGCAATGAATTACCAATTTGGTACAATTTTTGGTACTTGTAAAAGAATTGCAAATTTCGTAAAAAAGGAGTTTTGTTCATAAGATAGGGAATTTTGAACATCTTTTGTTAAAACTGCGAAACATTCATAAAAGATTGCAGTTATGGTTCAAGCAATTATTATCTTACAGTTATAGTTGATGTTGCATAGATTTTTAAAATCGTCGACGTCAAGTGACTGAGCTGTGCCAGGTTTATTTACCTTATTTATCTTCTATCGTTCCACATCATTTATAAATGCAAATTCTCAATGAATCAATCAGCTTTTGAAAATAAAAAATATTTTAAAGCTGTATAATTTTCTGTAGTAATACACGAAATAAATATCTTGAGTAGCATGTCTATTATTTTAAAAACATCTCGCATTTGATGTATTGCCATGCAACTGATATACTAAACATTAATTTAATCAACATGCTCTTCATTAATACGCCGCAACTGGCTAGATGTACGGCGCTGTTTGTAAGTCATTACCGATCTGTAACTAGAAAAACTGTTTTCACAAACATTATTCTTCAAGGTTTATCCTTCTCGAGTATGTCAAATGTTAAAAAGGGAAGACTATCCTCTTAAGCAAAATCATGAATTATAGCCATTAACTTGTCAGCGAGTTGAAGCTCATCAATCACAAACAACGTAAGCGGCCATATGCCTCGTACTCTGACGGCGTCTAGAGAACCGCTAACATTTTCGAAACCCTTGAAGAGAATATATTTATTATACATTAGAAAGGACGCTTAATATTTACTAACGCATAATATTAGTACTACGCTTTAGTACCATCAATATTTTGAACTGCACAGCTCCTGAACCATGAACTGCTATTGAATATTTTGTAACTAGATTATTACCTCCCGCAGGTATGAGATGTAATGTTTCGGGTATAAAAATTCAACAGTAGCGAATAAGCACAAGTTAGAGACCCTACAACACATTTTTGCTATTTTTAGCATAATGTCTGCACGTGTTTATGCATGTGACAATATTTTTGTCTACGATAACTCATATAAAACTCCCGAGAATTTCCATTTTCGTATTACATTCATAGCTTTCCATATTCATAAAGAGATGATTAGATTTTGGGCGAAACAAGACAACTGGAAATAGAGCTTTACATGAAGCCCATAACAGTTTTGAATGGCAGTCGGAAGTGATATTTTACTTGAAACCCATAAAAATTTTTAATGATAAACTGCACTAAAATATAATCCAAAACTTTCCGGGTTTAGTATCTAAGACTTGTATTGATCGAAACAACATATTAGATTTTGATATAAATTGATAAACCGGAAGTGATGCTTTACTTGAATTCTCTAAACAGGTTTCCGTGAAAAAGTATATTGTGAAATAACCTCAAAATTCCCAGATTTGGGATTTAAATCATGTATATGATTGAGAACAACATATTACATATATATGCATTAAATGTATTTATTCTTGGAATTATACCGAATTAAACGCGAATAAACTCATTATAAAAAGCACGTATGTTGTCTTTTTCCTTTCTTGTGGGTGTAATATCAGTTGCTTTTGGCCATGCACCCAGAATGAGAGGCTCTCAGTAATGAGATGGCTAAATAATGGAATGACTTCGACAACAATTTCTAACGAATGTTAAGCAGCAAGCATTTTTGATTGCTAAAGAGAAATCAAGAATGTAAATTTCATTCCTACGTAAGGTTTGGCTGCACGTATGTTTTCTTTTTCCTTTCTTGTGGGTGTAGTACCAGTTTCTCTTTGTCATGCACCCTGAATAATGCTCTCAGTAATGAGGTGGCTAAATAATGGAATGAGTTCGATGCCAAAAAAAATTATTTCACTCTTAAAACTTTTTACGTTCAATATACATTCTTACGGTCAATTTAGCATGTTCAGAATAGTTTAAGAAAATATAAGTATGATTACAACAGTTTATCCCTATTTAGAAGTTACTTTCAAAATAAATTATTTTTATACCACTAGTACTGCCTTGCAAATATTGTCCTTCCTCCATTAATAATGAAATATGTGGAGATGACTGAAGAAAAATGCAAGCAAAATAAAGGTTCGTTAAACACAGTTTTAAAGTATATATGTTACGGCCAAAGCCCGAAGTTCGGTCAGTTCCCGAATTGGCCGGCCATTTCGCACATTGGCCGGGGCGCGTGGCCAATGTCCGATGTAGTGGAAATGTATAGCGTATATGCGACTTTGGCGGGCCACTTCCCGAAGTTCCCGGAACTCCCTGGCCTATGTTCGATGTGCTGAAGCAAGACTGTTCGGTAGGGGGCGCAGCTGTCGATTCCGGTGTGATGACGGCATGCACATGGTAGCAAGGACAGTGTGTTATTTTTCAGTGTATCTGGCATCCATGTATCGAATCATGAATCTAGCAACGCGTTATTGTTTACGGGCCCTACAATTGAATAGTTTCGATTGCGGGTTAGTGTGCTTTTCCCGGATAGGTAAGCCCTTTCAATATTCTTTTGTTTTTTTGTTATACTATGGATCAAACTCAGATTCAAGAATTTTTACATGCTTTCCAAGCACAGCAACTACAATTTTTCGAATTATTTCTCCTAACTCAAACTTCTAATTAGAAGGTGCCTCAGTACCATTAGTGGTGCTCAGTGCCAAAGTACTGTTCAACTGTCCATAAATCCAATTTTACTTCAATCATTTGAAAATTTCGTTTCTAAAAAAAAAAAAAAAAAAAAAAAAAAAAAGAGTCATTTAAATATAAAAGATTTGAAAATTTTCTTGATATAAAAGCAAACAAAGAATCTTGTGCTCAGATGCTTCTTAACGCTTTAAGGACCATTGTTCCCCTATGGGAACATCATATTTAAAAAATTACCGAAATTTTAAATTTATTAATTGAACTTAATCAATATTTTAACGCATCAAATGATTTTTTGAAATAAAACTGGAGTGCTGATCTTACTTTGTTTATTCACAAAATATGCAAAAAAATATTTTCCGCTATAATAGATATGTTATGCCGTGTAATATTTTTTTACTTAACAAGTAAAATTTAATTGTTCAGGAAAATTTTCTGTGAAAAAGAATAGATATCTAAATCCAAAATGTGTATTTTCTAAAGTAATTAATAACTAACTAAATATTTTGTGCTGAAAAAATAATTTCTCTATCTTTAAACATATGCCTCAAATATTCATGGGAAGGACCATTGTTCCCATTTGGGAACATCCTATAAATCTATTAATTTTTTTTTTCTTAAATGTAATCTAAAATATGGTTCTAGGAAAAAAGTCCACAGAAAAAAAGCCCACAGGAATAACGCTGACAGGAAAAAAAGCCCACACAGAAATATGCCCACATAGAAAAAAGCTCACATGGAAAAATGCTCACTTAGAAATATGCTCACACGGAAAAAAGCTCACACAGAGGTATGCTCACATGGAAATAAGCCCACTGATAAATAATTGACATAGAAATATCCCTACATTAATGAATCAATAATTAATCGATTTGAACATCATACACCTACTTGAATTTTCTAAAGAAAAATTATTTAAATTACCAAAACATCTATGGTATATATTTCAAAAACATTATAACCTATGGGTAGATTCAGTTGCTACATAAGATTAACAAATGGGCCGTTTTGAATTAAAAGGAGAGGGGAAAGGAAGTAAACATGAAACAGAATTATCAGTACAAAATTATTATAATTTTAATTGTTAAAAAAAATAAAAAATAGTAAACATAAGTTACACATTTTTTAATATAATCATTTAGAAGAATAATGAATAATGAATGAGAATTTAGAATGATTATTTTATTTGAATTACTTAAAATATTTAATTTCATCATAGATTTCATCACAGTTTCTTACATGATTCACGATTACCAAATGTAAGTTTTTCATGTTTTCTTTTTTTTTTTACTTCAGTACATCCTGTATTTACATTAGCTAATAACAAACGTTGAGAGGCTAAATCTTTTTTCAGTCCGTCAAATAAAAACGACATACTGGGATGGCTACAATTAAATAATGAATTTAGTGCGTTATGAGAGCCTTCGCAACAATTTGTGGTTTTAGGAGATTTTTCGAAGGCTGCTTTATGATGTTCAACTGAGAGGCATCATCAAAGTGCCTAAAAATGTTAATTTTATTTCTAAAATTTTTAATTTCTGCAGAAATTTTACAACTTTTTTGGCTCAAAACTTGAATAACTACCTTCAAACATCAATTTCTATAGATACACATCAAAAGTATGCAAAAATAGAGTAAAGAAACAAAAATTAATTATTAGCAGTTACAGAAAAAAAATGTACATGGGCAGTGGTATAAAATATTACAGTACATGCTTTTATTTATCGCGCCTGAAAAGGTTAATGTGAGCATTTGTCCATGTGAACATATTTCATGTGAGCTTTTTTCCGTGTGACCATATTTCTAAGTGAGCATTTTTCCATGTGAGCATTTTTCCATGTGAGCTTTTTTCTATGTGGGCTTTTTTCCTGTGAGCTTTTATACCTGTGAGCATTATTCTGTGAGCAGTTTTTCCTGTCGGCTTTTTTCCTGTGGGCATTTTTCCGGTCACCCTAAAATATAATACTGTTTAATGAGCTATTTTCAAGCAATATATAAGGAAAACCTTTTTTTTATATCTGAAAAAAGTTTTGGTACTTAAAGTGTTGATTGAATAGGTGCTTCTTATTTATGTTACATTCTTTAGTACCTAAAACTTATTTACATGTACATTAACTGCTAAACCACGAAAGGGATTGCCGCGTGATTTGAGAGTATCGTATTGTTTTTCTGTTTTTTTTCCCATGACGACTTCTGACGAAACTAGTATGCTGGGCGAAGATGACGCACATGCAAATACGGAACCAACTTTGGATATGAGAATTGTGTTCATAAGTAAATTGAATATATTGCTGCAAGAAAAATCAGATAATAGCTGGATCCTGTATTGCTGCAAGGAAAAGCAGATAATAGCTGGATCCTCAGCAGAGACAAGTAGTGTACTTTCATAGAGGACGTTAGAAAGGCTAAAGCAAAGCAGAAAAAAGAAAGTGTTGACTATCGTCGACTAAGAAAATATGATGTTATTGAGGTTGACGGAAAAGAAAAACTTATTGTGCCAGTAACAGAAGACAATAGCGTTATTTTGTACTACGTGCACACAGAAGAGTTATTCGACTTGCTACATGATACTCACTTGAAAATTGGACATGGAGGTCGCACACGGATGGAGAAGGAGCTGCAAACTAAGTACAAAAATGTCACCAAGGAAATCATTACATTGTATCTCCGCTTATGCAAACCGTGTCAGACCAAATTATCTAATCTTAAGAAAGGTCTAGTTTCTAAACCTTTGATATTTAAAGCATTTAGGCCACCGTACCTCCTTGGCCTTTGTTCCGAAGGACGATCCTAGGCGCCTAAGAGGGGTGGATTCGTCGTAAAATTCCTCTGTGGCAGTAATAATGTGATTATCATTATCATTACGGTATACAAACACCCAAAATTTGCTCATGACCTTTTTCTTCTGACTTTGGCCGATCGCCCCATGCCATTTCGCGAACTGTCTGGCCAAACTCCGAAATCAAAAAAAGATAGGAGTTTGGCCGGTCATTGTGAGGCGATAGTGGCTGTTTCGCGATTCAGCCGGCCAATTCGGGAACTGGCCGACTTCGGGCTTTGTCCATAACATATATATCAAAAAAGGAATGAAAATAACTATCAGATTTCTGTTACTCTAACTTATCAACATTTAGCTGACATCTGATTTTTCTTACGTTAAATGCAGTTTTAGTAAGCAGTAGGAGTCAAGGGATGAATCAAATCTAACTGAAAAAAAAAAAAAAAAAAACACAGATATGTTTACACGTTTATACAAATTTTGGAAAGTTCCCAAGTTAACAAAATTGTAAAACTGGCCTTGGTTGCTACATTTCCTGCATTTCAATTTTTTAGTTCTGTCCTTATTTGTTTATAAAAAATAACTGAGCTCACAATTTCAGGGTACTGAACAGAGTACTAAACAAACTGTATCTAACTCATCAACTCGTAAACAAGAACAAAATATAACTTCATCAGGGCAAAATACGTTTAATAATTCATCAGTTGATTAATGAAAATAATACGATCTTGGTTTATGATTACATGGTCTTGATAATTTTATAATATACGATTGCAAATAAGTCAATGAGAAACACTTCTGTTTATAGTGGAAGCAATATCAGCCTAAAATAAGACAAATCGTATGAATGGGTGTAAATGAAACAGGGAAAAATGTACATAGACGAGACCATTAAATGAGGTTTTATAAATGGCAAAATGCATGGTGGTGGTCATTTAAATCCTAGTATTGGTAAAATTGATGTAAACATTATATTATGTAAATAATATGATTTAAAGCAATATCAAGTTTTTACGTAAAAAATAATGAAGGTCTACAATATCATAAACCTATTATTGTATACAGAAAATTTGTTTGTTGTTGCATAATTTTCATTCAGTCATTAATATACAGAATTGCAAAATGTACATAAGCTGTATTTTTATTGTATTGCTCATTTTATATCCATAAATATTTGCTCTTCAAAATAAATTATATTTTATATAAAATATTCTCATCTTCTAAAGTATAATTTTACTATGAAATAAGAAATGTGCTGTAATGTGATGTGCTGTAAAACTATGTTTTTGCATATCTCCAGAACTGCACTAGCAGACTGAATTTAATTCACATGATTTCCTTTGGGGATTTAGAAGAAAAAAATTTATATAAGTGGAGTTTATAAAGATAAAAATATTACTTATTTAAACCTGGAAACGTCATATTTTAATGTACTAAATATGAAGACATTTGTGATTTAAAACCTTTTTAAACCATTAAGTGTTAAAAAAATTACAAAATATATTAAAAATATTGATGAAAGATATTCTCTTTTCATTACATATATATTTTGCCATTGAACATATCATGTATATACATGTATCAATATAAGATGTATCACTGTGCTTACTCTTTTTTTACTTTCAGGTTAGTTCTGTCCTAAATGTAGAGTATTATATAATAAATTTGGGTACCTACATACTTAAATGTATCTATAATGTATTTAACAAGTTTTATTCTGGGATATAAATCCAACACGTTCTGCAAAAATCAAGCGGTAGCTAACATTTTTTTACTTTAACTTCTGTAATTTCGTCTATTTGATTTATGCTAACTCACTTATATATGAGAGCTTGAACTAGCTGAAAATTAAATGCTTCAGCAGTAAAAAATGGAGTACAAAAAAATTCCAATATGTGTAAGCCTATACATATAAAACTTTAGCTTCATGTTTTTAAAATTTAATGAGTTTCTTTTAATGCAATTTTAGAATTTTCCTAAGATGGTTTAATCTACTTCTATTAAATTATTAAATTAATATGCAATAACTCAGGGGCCTCGCAACTGGATTATCAAGTTAGAAGTACTACTAAGCACTATACAATCAAGATAAATTTAAGGATAGGTTAATAGGTTTTACTTATTTTGATTAACTTGGATGTACGAACACAACGCAAGAGATTTTTCTTTCCTTTTGTGCTATCTTATGATCATTACATTTATTTAATAAAATTTAATTATTTTAAATTTAAAACGATACCTACTAATTTTCTATTTAACATTAGCAAGTCTAAACAAATGCAGCTAGGATTAATAGATTAAGTAGCAGGAAACAAGACTGAACTTATTTTTGGAGCTATACATCTACCAGAGATCTGTTTGAATTGGAATGTATATTAAAATCAAGTATTGACACTTAAACCAAATCGTTGGATTACTGTATTACAAACTGCCTAATTGATCTATTCTTACCTGTTATTGTACGTTCGGATTCAGACTGTCTATCACCTGCACGCATTCATTCATAATTAGAAATACATCGCCCCAGTCTTCTGCCATATGTAATCTAGAAATACAAACATATGCATATGTATGAATGAATATATAAATTTATATATATAATATTGCAACTAACCAAAAAAAATAATGCTTTCCAGTATTTATCGTAATAAAAGAGAAATAATAAAGTATGCACTGAATTGAATATATAACATTATTGTAAGGAAAAATAAAGCTGCTTAAAGATGTTGGCTAAAATAAAACTGTAAGGTTTATACTAAGTTTTTAACAGTTATCTTTAGTTAAAACTACTTTCCTATCCTTCCTAATTTCAGCTTAGAATTTCCTACCAGAATATGTTTTTAGAATCGCGTTAAATGCAGATGAGTAGTATTTAAGTCGAAGTTCCACTGACTTCGAGAGAGAGCCTCAGAGTTTCTGACTAACGTGCGTTTGGCTTTTGACTACGACTCTCTAAGCTGTTACAACGCTCGGCCGTATTACAAGTCCTTGATAGCTTCGCTAGCTTATTCGATATTTAGGGGCCAACTACTTAAAATTTCGATAGCTTCGACTATATCTCTTTAGTTAAGCATTAATTAAGTCTTATTTCTTAGTATTTTGAGTTCAAACCCAAGTGGAGGCTTTGCTGTACGCCCTGAGATAGGGGGCCATCTGTTAAACTCTTATTTTGAGCAATAAGGAGTAATTAACCCTTCTCGACTTTACGTCAGTGTTCCTGAACTAAAGCGATTATTCGCTTAGCTGTTCACTATGTTCCTCCACATTTAGTTGTGAGATAAAAGGGTGTAACCGCACAAAACATTAAACAGTTAATGATGTAGCTAATGAAACAAATTCTAATAAAACTCGTCAGGGGGCGTTTATTTGAAATTATTTCATCAGCTATTATCAAGGAGTCCTACAAAAAGCGTTTGTGTCATCCTGATATCTAAAAGTCACTTTTTTCTATTTTGATTAATAATGCTTTCAAAAATCAAGAATAACGCCCCTGTGCTTTTTAAGAAACCTTACACATATAAAGACTATAGTCTGAAAAATAATTATAACTGTTTCCGAAAATTAACTACCATAAATGTAGTTATACAAGAATTAAAAATAAACAACGTTAAAAACCTAAAACCATAATTACAGTTCTATATTTATAATTCATTAACAATTAAGATCAAACCAAATGTGTAGTGACATAAATAAATATAAATAGAGAGGCCTTATTATATGCCATTTGGTTTTTTGAGGAAAAAGACCATTGGACACGGAAATAGAAACAGTATTGCAAGAGGTACTATGAGGTTTACCAACTGACGAAAAACATTTTGCGTCTAAAGCTATGCGACTAATTATTCTGCTGTTGCCTGCAAAATGTGTTAAAAGTGAAAATTTTTCACTCGGTTTTAGTCTTAATTCAAAATAGCGAATTATAATAAAACAGTGAAATTTGTGTAAAACTTCAGATGCATTTTTAAAGCTTATGAAAGTTTTCAATGGAGCAAAATTATTAATATTTTTTTAATATCTATTTCCGTTCGTTGTTCACTAATTTTTATAAACATAGCTTTAATAATCGTCAGTTATTTTAATTTGAATACCTGTTGAAAGTGTTTGAATCTACCTATCGGCTTTTTGAACTTGAAACTGTCCAGCGGTGTGTGGGATAGTAATGTTACTTGTAACCATGTTTATATTATCTGTGGCTAATATTTTATAATCAAGAAATCTAAATACGCTACAGTATGTGAACTACATAAAGAAATTTTAAATGTTCATCAAATGAACTTCGTAAAACAAGAAATGTTTTATGTCCGCCTGCAGTACAGCTCAAAATAAGCCCTGAATTGCGAATAACCGAGGATGGTAAGAGCAACAGTATCTTCTAAATGCTCTACCATCGACAGCTGATGAATTCGCTTCAAGTCGTTTGGCCGAGACCCAATTATTACCCTACAACTCAGTCCATGGAGGTAAGACTTCCTACCTCCATGACTCAATCGCCCGAGGGGTACATATATCCGGCAACTCAGTTGTCCGAGCAGTACATCTGTTTGGCAATTCAATTGCCTGTCACCAGCCTGCCCGATAACTCAGCTGCCCGACGTCATTAGTCCGAAGGGTACGTTTGTCCAACACTTTGCTTTTTTTCATTCACCACCAAGAGTTATATTTCATAAAATGATCTTAAGGTATCCGACCTCGTTCGGGTACCATTTTTTAAGAAATGGTTTTTATTTTAACTATAAAAGTATTAATTTGAAGATAAGCATACTAATGAGTGAAAACAGCTTAAAAATTAATGCTAAGTAATTTTAATTTTGAAAAATAATGAAAAAAAAGGATAATTTTTGCTTAAATTTTGTCATTACGGCAACAACCACGGTGAACAATGCATACATAAATATACAGTTTTTTTAATTTGTATTTATGTTTACACTTATTTTGTATGCAATGAAGCAAAATAATTAAGAAATATTCATATGTTCTTGAGATATGTCAAAATATATAGTATTAACTGCATATTTTCCTATTATTGCATCCAAAATCTAAGAATAAAAAGTAACAATTCAACTTCTAATTAATATTCCTAAAATCTTCTGTTTCAGAGCATGCATCAGATTATATGAAACATGCATAGAAAGTATCATTTAGTTTTATTCATAAAATTGTGGGTTATGGCTGTTACCATTGGCAATATTTGCTGAAAAACACATTTTTTAGAAAACAAGTTTAAAGTTTTCAGAAAACAATTTCTTAGTGAAAAATGCATCCCTGATAATTAAAATCCCCTTCTTTTTAATTGACACCTTGTTTGTATTTTCAGAAACATTGCGCTTTTTCTTTCGAACAAAGCGTAATTTTTTTCTTTGGGCTTTTGTAAAACTTGCGGAATGGCGCCAAGAGTCATGATTTTGCACTTTATCAAGTTTTAGAATTCCCTGCTCAGTGTAAAATTCAGAACACACAGCTAACCTTGAAAATGCTTCAAGCAAACCTATAAATCCATCATTAAATAACATTAAATAACAACACTTGTTATTTAATATTATTTAATGATTGCTCCAAACATTAATGTTCGCGAGGAACAATTTGCAATAAAATGCCATTAAAACGTTCTTTGATATTTTGAGTTTTGCCATGTATGCACTTTTTTAATAACTCTGGTTTATGTAGTCAACTCCATATATGTAGGTTTAATTAAATTCAAAATATATGTTGATATACCAGAGGTTTTTGGCTGATTTTTTTTTTCTTTTTTGCAATCGCACATTGATAGTTGCACCAACTTGTTGATTGAGGAGGGCATTGGCTTCGAAGAAGAGCTACAATGGAACAAGCAGCTAGTACAGCCTGCTGCATCTCAATGAAGTTTCCAACATTACTTCTAATTGCAATCCCTAATTCTGTAGTTTATCAATAAAAGAACCAATCAGTTTACCTTTCCCTTTCAATCCAGGAGTGGAGTTTTTTATTTTTCGTAGTGCACTACTAACTCTTTTCTGTACATGTCCAATGCATTCCAGTTTCTTGACCGAATCTTTACCATCTATATTTTTCACAATTAAAAACCCCTTAGAATCTCCATCCTCATAATACTCCGTGTACTTCAGCTTTCGTAATTTAATAGATCATTCAAAAAGCGAATAAACACCAATTGCTTCCATACCCGAAGCTGCTTCTTTATAATTTGCAGAATAATTATGTTACGCTATATATATTATGAACTATATGTCGTGCTGAAGATTGCATTCCATTTTGTTTAGTTTGTTGCAAATGATGCAAAAATGTGACATAGCCTTCAAATCAAGACTGTCAACGCTAATCGACAAAGCAGTAACACATCCATTCAACGTCGAATACCCTCTGCGCCAAACCTAAATACGAAATTAAGGGAAAAAACTACCGCCAGATTCTTAAAATGTATTACAAAATATCTAAACTTAGTACGATGGTTCATAATTTACAAAATCTTGATGATAAATAAAGTTTCTAAATAATTATGTCTATTTAAACGCTCACTTCCGATCCAGAATATTGGAACTTCCGGTTTATTCCGTTACAGAAAAATGCTTATAACTTCAGTTCTAATTAACATATCAACAAGCAAAAACTTGTATTTGATAGCTAAAGATGTATTCTTTAAGATAATGTAATAAAGTAAAAATCGAAATTTTGTCCGAAAATCGTCTTTTGTACGAGATCGGATACCTTAAATATATATGCGTGTGCCAGGAGCGCATAAAATTATTCTGACCGGCGCAGGAAACTAATTCATCGTCATTTAAAAACCCGAAAATATTTATAATTAAAAATACATTTATAGGCTGTAAATTAATTAATCAGTTGTCCTAA
This sequence comes from Stegodyphus dumicola, assembly GCF_044657685.1. Classification (NCBI taxonomy): domain Eukaryota; kingdom Metazoa; phylum Arthropoda; class Arachnida; order Araneae; family Eresidae; genus Stegodyphus; species Stegodyphus dumicola. Next base: position 116,646,927 of record NC_140780.1, read on the forward strand.
CTGAAAGGAAATTATAAAATAGTAAATTACTTTAAATAATAAAAAATTGATTAAAATATAAACGATATTAATTAACTTTCAATCGCAATGAAAAATGCGATTACAAAATATTCTAATTATTTCATTAGAAGCAGTTGAAAAAATCAAAACTTAGCCTTTGCACATTAAATATCAACTACACAAAATATTTTTTTCAAAGATGGCACTAGATGTTAATGCGATACATGTGATTTTCCAGTGACACAAACAGAATATTTAAATTTTTAATTTGAATTTAGAAAAAGTTATCTATTAATACATATGCGTATCTTAAACGCCTACTGAATTTGAAAAATATATTGTGCAATAAAGCATGAATAAAACATACGATAAAAAATAATAAAAAAATCAAATGTATTCAAACTATTTAAATATTTATAAAATTTTGCAAAAAGCTTATTAAAAAATCAATAAGAAAGGTAACTTTATTTTCAGAAAAACATTTATTTGACCTGGTTAAATCATTGACTACATCATCATTTTTGTTTAGTTTAATAAATCACATAGTTTCACGTTTCATTGATATTGCTTCTAAACTTCATTGCGCGAGAGTACTGTGTAATCGATTTTTCACATGTTTTAATTTTGAAAATGAATTTTCACAAGCTACATAAGATATTGGTAACATAAGCAAATACACCCCTGCTAAAAAATAAGCAACAAAGTCAAAACACGGAGCAGAACAAAAATTATTTTATAGATGTGCAATGAAATTGATCAAAGAGGTTGGTGTGGCATTATTAGACCGCATCGCAAGAAATAAAGCAAAGACATCCAAAAACACATTTTATTACAAACCATCGCATCGCAAAAGACGAAATTGGTCGGAAGAATATGCAATGGAAGCATGTCACGCTAAAAAGGGTATGATACCCTCTAGCATGAAATGCATGCTTGATAACGGCAAGGCAAGCTGGCAATAGTGTCGTTTAAATGTTGGGGGGAGGGGAGAGAAAAAGAAAGAAAGGAAAAAAAATAAAGGCCACAATTTTGAAATCTGCGTCGGAATCAATTCAATCTTTAAGGCTCTATAGATGACATTAATGTTTTGGATACTCACTCATCAGCGATGAACAATCTAAATTCGCCTTCAAAAACATTAAATAAATCTTCTCTACGTTCTCTGGAAAATACAGTTTGGAGAATTTCCATGAGCTGATCAATGAAATCGCTAATTTCAGACGAGGATAATGCAACCTGCAGAGAAGGCGATGTTGCTCTGTACATTCCTGAAAATAAATTTCGCAGTTGCAATTTTTATATTCTTCTCGTACTCTAAACACAATATATCACTACTTTTAAAAGATAGAAATTGTATAAATGCATGTTTTTTCCTCCCATTCTGAAGAAAAACGATAGAGATCTAGAGCCACTAAATTTAGAAACATTAACTAACACAAGATTACACTAACTAATTTGCATTAAAAGAATACACAATGAGTACACATTAAGAGAAAAAAAACTAATAATGCAGTGCATATTAATAATTAATAAATAATTATATATGTAATGCATATTAATAATTAATTATAAAGTTTAAAATATATTAAATGAATGAATGAGATAATTTGCACTACGTAAATTCACTAACACGCTAAATTATGCAGTATGGGAGTAGATTAACTGAAGTTACAAAAAACGGATATACTTATACGAATAAAAACCATGCAAGAGTAAATCTGCTTTTAGAAGTATGTAGTATGTCTTGAACAAGTGAATTAGCAAAACTAATAGTAAAATAAGACTAATATAATTAACATTCAATAAATTACAATTAATACTACTAAGAAACCTGCGAAACAAAATTTTCAAAATAAGAATATATTAATGAATTGGTATCTGCAATACAAGATTATATAAATTAAATTAATTTGAAGACTACAGCATTGTTTATATAATTAAAAGAATACAATACTGCTAACACGATGCAGTTAATAATATAAAAATACACGAGAAATACAATTTACTACATTGCAAACATCACATTAATACAAATGCTAAATTGTTTATAGCTACTGGTAATCGTTTAAAATGTAAAAACTAACATTGCTCAAGTTACAGGAAATACAGAAGTATAATTAATACAATTTTTGGAAATGCAAGAAATTTTACCAAAAAATGCACTAATACAATACAATTAACAGTATATATATACATATATGCAGTCGAGGCGGATTAACTTTCCTAGACTGCGTCATTTCTAGATAAATCTATGATACATGGATTGCCTTATGCTGATGACATAGCTAAGTGGGAACTTAAAACTCAAGATTTTGAGAACTGAAACTTTTCTAACTTAAATCAAACACTTCCTCTTATCTATCTTCCATGTTGAATAAATGTGCATTTAGCTTCTACCTGTGTTACCGCTTGGATGCTATTTCGCTGTGCTCTTTTCTTATTTTAACAGTATTAAAAATTGTAAATGTTCTGGAAGTAGGCACGATTAGAGTGTCAAATGAATTATGGCCACAACAATTTAAATAAAAATGGAATTTAATCCGCCTCGACTGCCAAGTTTAGATATTACGAACTCAAGATATTAGCATACTATGCAATCAGAATTCTCCCTCTTCAGTATGGAACTACGTTCTACGTCAAACAGAATTGCTACACCTTTTTCTCTTTTTTATCACACACACACACACATATACATATCCATAATCAAATTAATGAAATGAAAATAACTACTACTAAAAATTCAAATTAAGCCAAAAACTAGGAATTTCAGTTGAAATTAACAACAGTTCCAATCAACGGTGCAATTTATATACCAATGCCAAAAAGTACAAAAATAAATGAAAAAATATTTAAAAAAGAAAAATTTCAAAAAATTTTCAAAAGCAACTGTAATTTTTTTAAAAGAAAAAAGGAGAAAACGGAAGTAAATAAGTAAAGGAAAATTGTCTGTCAAGCAACAGCTAATAGTAGTAGTAAATCAAATGCAACTGAAATGCAGATCCAATAAAAATTTAAATTAAATGAAAATTTTAGAAAAACTTATAAAAAATGAACAATTGGAATGTCAATGACGTAATGCCAACTCAGCAGGGGGGGGTTAGCTTATCTTATTCTCTCGTCAATTACTCAGGTATCGTGTTTCGTCGGTGCCATGCAATTCGTCGGTGCCATGCAATGTAATCTTAAAAAAAATATCTTAAATCTTAAAATTTTTTGTACATCTTAGTGAACAATGTACCAAAATTAGAAAACCCATGTCTGAGCAGTTGGTGAGAGAGCAAGATAAGCTAATTTCCCCTGAGGAGTCGGCATTGTCTCACTGACTTTTCACTGACTTTCCCTTTGTATTCATCTTCGAGTCTTGCGAAAAATCGCAACACGCAGTTTCAAGTAGATTTAGTTAGAGTGTATGTTAGCAAAAAAGACAGATCCATCCTACAAGTATTTCTCTTGTAAAGATGGAGAAAAGCAACAGTAAGTTGGATTTGTGCTTGTTCCCATGGTGGAATTTCAAAATGTTTTACTGCTTGACTATACACATCAGTCATGGCGTGTTCTTCAATGAGTGGAAGAACCATTAACTAGAAAGAAGGCATACAAGATGGTCGTGCTTCAAGCAGACATGCATGACATCGTAAAAGCAGTTAAGACGGAAGATCAGGCTGGGAAAATATAATAATGAAGAGACAGTTGCTGAAGCCTCAACGTGACGGATTCGAAGCAATAAACATACAAAATCTAGACTAGAGACGTTCTAAATGCTTTAGAATAGAACTTCAGCGCCTGGTGATAAGCAGAATCAAGTTTCAATAAGATAGAATATCATACGAAACCATATACCACTGAGCCATAATTCAATTTTGAACGGATAAGTGGGCAACCATCCGCAAAGAGCATTCATCCGCACCCCAAGCGATGTTCGCTAGGACTTTTAGAAGTTTCATTGTTTTTAAACATTTGTTCCCAAGGTGCTGAATATGCTGAAGTAAGATCAGTTTTTGACCGAACATCACACCTAAGAATTTCACTTTGGTTGCAACAGAAATCAAAGATTCATAAAGGTAAAGGCTGCGGCTCAGGATGAAGAGTATGTTTTCTGCAAATAGATACAGACAGTTTACTGTTTTGAAAATAGATATCCATGTTTATTTGTCCATTTCTGGATCCTGTTAGGCGCAATCTGCAGTTTCATCTTCACATTGCTCATATCTGTATTATAATAACTTATTTGCAGGTCATCAGCATATAATGAACCTGAAATGGCAAGAGGAAGCTCATTTAGAAATGAATAAGATAACACTCAGAACACAGCCTTGATCATATGTTCTTGTACAAAAACATCTGATAAAATAGATCCAATCCTGACTTGAAAAGTCCTTGCCTTCAAAAATTTGAACGAAAATAGACAGGTTGCCTCCCACGCCATTGGCATGAAGATCACGCGGAATGCCAGACTTCCATGCCTTTTTTCTGTAAACACGCACAGATACTAGATGGTTCTTTTTGATAAAAATTTTCGAGTGGCGTTTCCGAAAGGTGTATATCATGGATGGTCGTTCTTCCTTTGCGTAACCCACTTTGATATGTCGAGATTAGATTTTTTTTTCTTTTTTTTTTTTTTTTTTCTCCAAAGTGGTAATTTGACGGCAGTTTACCATTTTTTATAAATAGTTCTCATCCAACTGGTAAATGCGATATGCAGATAGTTGGAGGGATTGATTCTTCTGGTCTTTTCTTCACTTAGCCAGTAGAATGATAACAGATTTCTTGCATGCAGTGGGAAAATGTGCTCCTACCACAGTCGATTGTGAATTGATAGAGGGGCAGTCAATGACTTACAGGAGTGCTTTACCATCGACTATACCTATGTGTCAGTAATAAGACTCTCTTTAGTTCAAGAATTGTAAAATCGCCATTATATAACTCCAAGTTGGGAGACGTGAAGCCAAAGGGAAATTTTTCATAGTTCCACTTCGCAGAAAGAAATGCCGCCGAGTAATTAAAAATAGTAGTTAAACTGCCTTTAAAAACAGCACCATGGGTCTCAACAATAGTATTCGCAATTTCTTCTGTGTTATTAATAATTTGGCCGTCTTCTCCAGAAAAAGAGGTGAGTGGTCTTTATATATCCTACATTCTGTTTTAACTCTTTTACTTCGTGAAAAGGACGTTATAGAGGACACATATCATATCCATGAAACTCTCTATCTCTGAAGTCTTAATTTTCTTGTAGTTGCTTTGTTATTTTTAAAGATTTGTTTTAGTGGAGTACCTATGGAAAATTCTCCAAGTTTTTGTGTGTTTTCTAAGATTTTCTTGGCATTCACAATTCCACTACGGTTTTGAATATGTTGGGAGATTTGTTGATGTCACAAGAATTGAATATTTAGCTGCCTGAAATACAGTACCACTAACGGTTTTTATTGCATCGTCGATAGGCAAATCTTTTATGATTCCTAATGGAAGAGATGAGAAGAGTTCCCAATATGTCCTATCAAGTATAAAACAAGGGGTTCTTGACATATTATTTGCTCCTTCTCGCGCGAGAGATACAAAATTGGGAAAATAATTGCTGTTCTAAAGAAAATTTCCAACATTAAATGTACTAAAAGGAGAAACAGATGGTTAACAGATGGCAAGATCAAAAGCGTGAAATGTCTATGTTGACTCGTGGAAGTAGGTATCCTGTCCATTACTGAAGAGACAAAGGGAATGATTTTCAATCTTTCGCTCAATTTGTCTGCCTTGGGGATTTGCATCCTTACTTCCCTAGCGTGCACTGTAACCTTAAAAATGGCGGAATGCACCAGCTCCATCTCAGAGAGCACCTAGACAGGTCTAGACTGTTTTGAAGCGTTACCTTCCAGTCATTACAATCGCAATATCATTTTCTTAATATTTTTGATAACAAAATGAAGCATAGATGTTATTTTAACCCTCACCATCAAAACTTTCGTAGAAAGGATAATACTAAAATACGAAAAATGTGTTAAAATTAAGAGCGGGTACGTTCGTTTGGCTTTCCTAGCAGATTTTAGCATTTTTCTAGCATTCTATGTAGCGAAATCTAGCCTAAAGATGTGGTTTCTATTTGGCAACACTGATTCCGTTTTCATTTGAATTCGCCGGGCTGCAGACACCGAACTGTCGAATTTTCCAGTCGGACATCATACACAGTGATACTACGAACGAAAGTGGGTAAGGAGGGAGAAAATACCTTATAGGGCTTCCTTCTCTACCGCACTCACACATTTCTTATATCTAAGTCCAAACCTGTACAAGTATATTTCAAACGGTCCGTGACTAGTGAGAAACTGTGTTGCATTGTTTGAATAGCTAGGATGTTCTTTTTTATACTTCTTTCAAGATTTCAGCGCCATTGAGTATTATTCTGTCTGTGATACAGCGGTACTAGTTTCGTTCTCTCCGTTAAACATTTTGGCGTCATAAACCTGGTATGTTTGCTACTACAAGATGTTTTGAAGCTGTATATTCTACATCTGTTGTATCCTTTGGCCTTTCCTGCGCAAATTGGACTTGCTGCATTGAAGTCTCCTGCTGTTTAAGAATGACCTGTCGGTGTGGACTTTCCATCTTCCAGCTCTCCTAACAGCGGTGCAATGTCAGTTTTGAGTGCAAAGTAGACGGTAGCGGTTTCTATGGTAGAGTTGGTTGATTCTATTCTTATTGGAACCGTATCGCTCATTGTTCTAACTAGTATAGTTGAAAATGCTCCATTATGTATTATTGCAGCTAGTCGATTGTATGAAAGAAAGATTTTGCAATGGGATGGGTGTGAAGCTGTTGTTGATATATGTTCCTTGAAAAATTTGAATGTCTCCCTTTAGCTTCTTATGATATGTATAGCATTGCTTCTTGCTGGATTGCATCTTCGTAAGGTACACGGAATAATCTTCGCCTCATCTAATCTGTTTGTCCATGAGATGCTGCTGTAATTCAGATTTGAAGAAAGGATCCGCATAATTTTTTCCGTACACCAAGCACATTCTAGACGAGCCTTGGTGCTTGTTGTCAACTGATGTATTATTCTCCGTGTTAGAATTAACACAGTTTCCGCAGCCCTCTGCATCAGATTGGCTGCCTTGTGTTGAACACCTACTTTTGCACATTGAACAGATTGTACAACATACAGGTCCTGGCTTCATAATCGAAATCCTGAGAGTTATAGCAACCCACCACATTAATTCAGGGTCTTAGTGTGCAGGAATTGAAGGTCAATAAAAACCGATTATTTGCTTGCAAATGGATTGATAATCTTGACTCTATTCAGTTCTTATCGTCCTGGCGTGACAATAATTTTTGATTTGATTTAAGAAAAGAACGTGTTTAGGCAGGCCTTGAAGATGAGATGTAAACAGAGCGGCTGTCTTCTACGTGTTCCGTTGACTGGAATGAAGGAAGTTTTGTCGGTGTTGGAAGCTTCAATTATTGCTGCAGAAGTACTTGCAGTAAGAATTTTATGACTTGCAATCCTTTTAATTGTCTTTCGAGATTGGATATTTGAAATTTTTCCTCGACTAGAAAGCTACATATGTTTGATAGATAGAGCTTGAAATCGGTAGTGCCATATATTTTTAATTTATACTTCCTGTTTCTATCGGCAGTTAAGGAGGGCATACCTCCTTAATTATCAAGAATGAATTTTGAATTTTTCTTATTTATTTTATGTTTTACGTAAACTTAAACTTTTATTAAAAACATTCAGCGACTTAAAAGCAATGTGTTGCCACTTGGCAAAGTATAAGATATATATGTTTCAAACTAAATCAGAAAACTTGTAGATTTGAAGACTCAAGTGCTAGACGCACTTTAAAACAGGCGCCTGGGTTGGAAATCACATCCTGTGTGTAACGTGTAGAAAAACAGTATAACTTTCCTGACATAACGTAAGGGGATGTTGAGTGAGAATTAAAAATTCTGGATGACGCGTAGAAAGTCTTCGCATATACAGCTACTCCGGATAAGAATGCCAAAGTGTAAAAGCAGTAAGACTGCTGCTGTCCTGTAAGAAAAAAAAGATACAATTAATTTGTAGAAAGTGAGCCGGGCCGAGGCCCGAACCCACGATCTGAGAGTCCAAAAATGCTGCTGCTACGCTTTATCCGCTGAGATATAGGTCCTTCGTGATTCACTGCTTAACTTTTCTAGTCCTCTGCTTCGGCGAATTGGATGAGTAACATAGCTGCTTGGAAACCGGTTTGTAATTTTTCAGCTGAATTTTTTGCAGTTTTAATTTTTCCTATGAGATAATAGATGTAAGGAATGCGTTAATTTTTTTATACTTTAACCAGGCTACTGCATCGTTCAAGTCTTTCAGTGGTGGAGTGATTTTTGCTTTGAGTTTTTCACTGTACGTAGCTTGAAAGATATTTTTCTGCACTGGATCAGTAGTCGTTTTAGAACTGGAGAAATTTTCTTCTGTTAGCTCTGGGCTTTAGGTTGAGGTTGGAAATTTTTCTTCTTAAATTTCTTATATTCACTGCATCCTGTACACTGACTACCAATAAGTATTTGGACACCTATGCAAATGACGATATCTGCTGGCCTAAGGTACGTCACGGACTCCGCCGGTATATATCGTGTAGGAAACAGTTCGGAGCTCTCTGATTTCGAGAAAGGTATAATTATCGGGTATCACAAATGTGGCCGATCCTTAAGAGACATATATAGCGATCTGAAGTACCCAAAATCGACAGTGGCCTATGTGATTAAGAAGTGGAAGGTGAGCGGTGATTGTCGGAATGTGCCCCGAGTCGGCAGACCAACGAAACTGGGAGATAGAGACCGACGAGTGCTGTCCAGAGAAATTCGGAAGAACCGCACCCAACCGATGGCCCTCATCCGCGAGGAGTTTCAACAGGCATCCGGGAGTATTGTTTCAATGAATACCATCCGTAAGGAAGCACATCTGCTTGGTTTTCAGGGTCGTGCTGCTGCCCATAAGCCTTTGATCACAAAGTCCAACCGCGCTGCTCGGTTAATGTGGTGAAAAGCACATCGAAATTGGACCGTAGATCAGTGGAAACGGGTTCTTTGGAGTGTCGAATCAAGGTTCACCCTTTACCGTTCGGATGGCAGGGTCTGGGTCTGGCGTCTACCTGGAGAACGTCTCCTGCCAGAATGCATTGTGCCAACAGTCAAGTTCGGCGGAGGTGGAATTATGGTCTGGGGGTGTTTCTCCTGGTATGGGCTGGGACCCTTAGTCCCCATTCATGGTAAGCTCAACTCCGATGCCTACTGCACTATTTTAGATGACAAAGTGCTTCCTACGTTGTGGCAGTTTACGGGATGGACCCCTGTTACTTTCAGGACGACAATGCCAGTTGTCATGTTTCGACGTTAACCAAGGCTTGGTATGGTGCCAATGGAGTTCATCGAATGGACTGGCCTGCCCAGAGTCCAGACCTGAACCCTATCGAAAACCTCTGGGACGAGTTGCATCGCCGAATTCAGGGGTGCACTACCCGTGCAAAATCGGTGAAGGAACTTATGTCTTCTCCATGCGGAGTGGAAGAAAATACCACTAGCTGTCATACAGAGACTTGTGGAAAGTATGCCCCGGAGGGTCCACGCTGTAATTACCTCTCGTGGAGGCTGTACCAACTATTGATTTTGAATAACGTTTGTTTTTCTTTTTTATCACAGGTGTCCAAATACTTATTGGTAGTCAGTGTATAACTACTCAAATGGTTTTGTCTGCAAAAAATACATTTAGGGCTATCCTCTGCTTTCATGGTGCACTGGTTGCTACAATATTGGTTCCCGCACTTTACACATCTCACAGGGTTATTGCAGCATATCTGAGAGTGGCCAAATTGCTGGCAACGATAACATTGCACATGTCTCTTTCTTGGATTAAATTTTTCTATAACAATGTTGAAACTTAACATGTTATTTAGATGGTGGATCTGGTTTCCTTCTGGAGTTTTCTTGAGCTCAAGTAAGAATATTGGAAGTCTTGTTTTTCTCCTTTATGATTTCTGGAAAACTGCTTAACTTTCACAATCGGGTAATTCCTGTGTTCTTAAATCTTACTGTATGGCTTCTTCCTTTACAGATGCGGGGAGGTTCTTCATTATTACACGTATCGGATTTCCATACTCTAATTGGTATGAGTGAAATAGGATACTTTTTTCTAATAGGAGTTGGTTCATTTTGCTGCAGTCATTCAAATTTTTAGTATAGACAAATATAGATTTAGTTCTCATCTGGCTTTCATGGGGCTCGGAATAATTTTTCTTAAAAAGTTCATCTAGTAGTATCCAATCACTTTCTTCGTGGGAGAATACAACGGGCGGGTTGGTGCTTCTGAATTGGCTTCTCCTTCATGGTTCTCCTCGGAAATTTTTCTGTGTAACTGAAAGCGGTTTTCTTGTGGTATTTCCATAGGTTCGATATTTTCCACGATTTCGCAGTTTTCTTCGGTGATATCAATTCTCCCTCCTTTTCAGGTTGATTAGCAGCTTGATCCGTGCGTTGTTTCTTAACGGGTTGTATGGAATCCTGTACTATTTTCTCACACCTGTTCAACTTCTCATCCTGCTCTGCAGTTGTAGCCATTTTCTTTGCGTTAGCAATCTGTCGCATCCCCATGTCTAGTCCAAACTTTTAGAGAAATTTAAGTAGTTCAGCCTCGCTGGTAAATTCATCTTTTTCCTTTATACGGGGAGTCGGTTGGCTTTCGTTCTCAGACACTGCTTTCGTATTCTTGCCTTTGCCTTCTTATCGGAGCCGAGAATCTTTCAAAAATTCTTCTCGTAGTGAAGTAGTTGGTAATGAGATTGTTGATTGCTCGGAGTCTGTATAACCACTGTAGTCATCATCAGCGAAGGACATGATTACCTGTGAAACCCAAGGGAATCACAATCAAAGTCTACGAAAGTTATCATCAGATGACAAATAACTCACTGACCGTCTACTGGACTGGGTCAGCTCGATACAAAGTTAGCCGAAAACAAAGTGCGACCTACTCGCTTGGAGTCACAGCTCGGAATGTTGTAGATTTGAAAGAAATTCATTCACATTTGACAAAGCGTAAGATTCTTGTCTCTCAAATTAGTCAACAGATGCAGCGATTTAAAACAATGGGTTGCTGCTGCCCGACATAAAATATTTCAATTTCCACATGCCAATGTTTTGTCATTCGGCAAAGCCTAAGATATTTTACTTATCTTTAAAATTTTAATCCGTCTGTTATAGTTTAAGCCTTTGCCTCTCGAGTTATTTCCACAAATACCTTTAAATCTGTACACGGATTTTTGACCGGACTTCCTGTAAAATGTCAAAAAAAAAATTCCCAACAGACCTTTGAAAATGCCAGCCATCCTTTTGTTATTTTCCTCCTTTCCCAGAATTTTCATGATTCAATGATTTCCGATTTCAGTGAGTTTGACTAATTGAGATGGATTGCTACCGAAACCATTAGTAGAACCAAGCTACCAAGAAAGTTACAAATGAACAGCTATTCCCTAAAGGACCGTCTGAATGTCCAGCAGGTTCAATTCCTCAACATTTCATGAGTAAAAGGCTTCAGAACTAAAAATCTTAAAAGTTTTCTCTCCTATAAATCTCTCATTTTCAAATGAATTGCTTTCAAAATTTACACGGTTTTTATTTTTAATTTTTATGTATCGCATATCTAAGTTAACTAGATCTCTAAGTCATTGATTATCAGCTGAATTTTAATGAGGATTGATTAAACTGCTACTAATAAAATCTAGTACATTACCAATAATTGGTGTAACTTTCATTCCTTCTGTGATATTGCTGGAAGCTATATTTATAGTTCGACTGCAATTTATATAATTTTCGGATGATATTTTTTTTACGTATATTAAAAATCTTTTAAAACTTTCAACACTTTTCTGTGTTCTTCCTTTGCATGCAAATAATAATTACTTTTAAACAGTTCTATAAGTTCTTTTTTTACTTAAATATTACCTATAGTTTAAAGGTTTTTAGCATAATATCCGAATAATTATTATAAAAATATTTTTGTTTTAGGATTTCTATTAATCAACTTAACTTGCTGTGACTGCTTTTTAAAAAACTCATAATTCAAAATTCAGAGGATTTCACAAGTTATTGTAAGCCTCATTCAATTGTTCTTCAATATTTTCTAGCTTTAAATTTGTTAAACACCTGCATCTAAAAGAAGGTTGATAACTTCTTGCCCTCCGTGTCTAGTTCTTTGCCGTTACGATATACCATTTTGAAGGCATTTTTCTTCTTATTTATTTTCTCTTCAGGTTTCAGTGCAGTACTGGATTTTATGTCATTTAAAAGGAATTGGTATGCTTCTTCATTTGGTCTATTAGTGTATGAAGCATTTAATGAAAATGTCTCGTGTTTCCTTCGCTTGTTTGAATGTTAAGAGTTCACTTCTGTTTTTTTACACATTTAAGGGTACAATGTTGAGTACGGACGTATTTCATTTTATCTTGTTTTTTGTTAAATACTTAACTGCCTTCGCACTGCAGTTTTTGCAACATATTTTAGTATGAACGTTGAGCATATGTCTTCTTAAATTATCCGCCCTCGTTAACTGGGTCTGGTATTCTACAGCGCTGAAGTTTTTAACATCATGGTCTTTCATATGACGAAATGGTCTTCCATATGTATATGACCATATATATCATGGTCTTTCATATGACGAAATGGTCTTCCATATGTATATTGACCATATATATCATGGTCTTTCATATGACGAAATGGTCTTCCATATGTATATTGACCATATATATCATGGTCTTTCATATGGCGAAATAAAATACTCTTATCGTTAAAACTTGTATCTCATATGTTACAAATCTGTAAAAGATAAAAAAACGACTTTCAGTACGTATGCTTTTTAATACTCCAACGTTTATAAAATCACTACTTTTAACAATAAAAAATAACCTTCACTAAAAATTCTAAATACATGTATAGGATTAATCTTTAAGATCTTTCGATATCAATTACCTAAGTTAAACACGCTTCATTAAAATATACTAAGAAATGTATTTAGTGTAAAAATACTGAACCGCACTTTTTTAAAACATTTTCTACCAATCTCTCATGCAATAATTCATGTTTACGTTTTTTGTTGTGCAACAATTACTGAAGGGATATGCACAACACTGAAAAAGTTTAAATAAATATATTCGCGCACTTCTATTGTTAAAAAAAGCCTATAAACCGTTTCCTCTCTTTCACTTGAACCTGTTTGAGATTCTATTCCTATTCTTTCTTTTTCTCCAGAAGTTTGGGTCTGTTTAAGCTTATAAATGACAGCGTTAAATACTTTTTCCTCTAAACCAAAGTTTGATACATTAAAAAAAAAAAAGAATAAAAGCAGTAAAACATTAGTAAAGAATTTTTAGGAACATCAATAAGTAACAGTTTTAGAAACATCAATAAGTAATAATCTGCTTAACAGAATTATGATAGAAAAATCAGAAAATTTTGATGAAACTGGATCTTTATAGATATTTTAATTAATTAAAAAAACATATGCGTTTGTACGTTTGTAGTTCTTTTTTAGTTCATTCAGTTTACATTAAATTAGTGACAAGAAACTCGGAATATATATCACGGCAATTTTCTGCAGCCTGTAGATAATCTTTCAAAGTGCTTAACTTTTTCTTGGCTTCTTGCTAATCGCTTAAATTTATTTTCTAACTGCGCTTTCAGAATCAAAATAACTTTGATTTTCAAAAGTTCATCTTTTACTTTCTTCTTGCAAGTAGAAAAAGCTGCTTTCAAACCTTTTCGTTGCGTTTCTAACTGTTCGAAATCCATCTATAGTATAAGTCAGCCGCTAAAACTGTTCGACGTTAGGCTCTAAAAAAGATATGATGTAAAGTAAAAATAATCATTTATCAAGATTAACTGTGTGAGGTAGGCTCTAAACATCTATCTGATGCTTGACGGCTGATCGATATTAGAATATATAATCACATTCTGGGATTATTCTGCAAAAAGTACTTAAATTTAATAAAGCCTTATATTACAGCATCTCAATAACACATCATACTTGTTTTAAACTGCTCGTATTACATCAGACTCGTTGCGTTACATTTCGCATTTAAAATTTGAGGCTTCGGAACAACACTTGCTGTAAAGCTATGTTAAGGCGAAATTATAAACAACAGAACTACCATTTAATATAATGTAGGCAACAAAATATATAATACACAAGTTAAGTTATTATGTGAATTAGGTTCAGGGATGACAGAAAGATTACTTAAAAATTTTAAGATTAAAAGATAGACTTAAGAGTATCACAAAAATTATAAAGAAGGTTTAGAGAATTGCTGAATTGCAATCGCAAAAATTATAAAGCATTGTTAGCCTATTAATATTGCTAACAATGCTTTATAATTTTTGCGTCTGTATATTTGCGTCTGTTTATAATTTTTGTAGTCTGATATTGTTCCTACAAGTTTACTTTCGCTCCAGCAACCATACTCATACTTCTAGATTTTCCTGCATGTTTATAATTTTCGAAAAGGAAAAATTCTAAAGCATTATTTCTAACCATAGAATAATGCACGAGTAATATGAATATTTCCACTTCCATTCGCTAGCTTCTTTTTGAAATAAAATTTTATTTTTTCCATACTCACTTATTGAAAACAAATGGAAAAATACGTTCAATAAGTGATTACGAATTCAATTTTTATTCAAGAGATTGCAAATAGATAATTTTTCTACAGTTACTGTTTGAACTTAACCGTAAAAAAGGTACTGATATGTTGAAATTAACTCAGTCCGCTAGAACTCAATGACTTTTTTTTTTTTTTTTTGTATTGTTTTTTGGGCAGCTGGCTATTCTTCACTTCTTAAAAAACACGGTGGAAAGTACAAACAACTTTAAATCACGTAAAGCTTCAAATTAATATCGCTTCAAAAGACCACGTAAGGAAGGGACACACAACTTGTCATTTTATATAACTGGGTTTTCTCATTATGGAAAAGCATACTACAACTATCTGTCTTAGGGAAAGTATGCTTCTATGGAGAATTGTCTAAGAGTAATTTCACAGTTGGGAAAAACCATGAAAACATTTATGCAACCAGCCCATTCGTTGAGATTTGAAACAAGGTCCAACTACCAGTATTCAGCAGTCTTATCTACTCAGCTACTGATAAGCTCCTTTTTTAAAAACTGAATCATATCAGGAAGGTGATCAATTATATGAGTATCAGTTTCCGTAGCAGGTACAAAAAAATTAGTTCTGTAGCGATATGTTTTTTTGCAAACGAATTATACCACAATATCGAAAATTACCAAAGGCTCTTTAAAAAATCTGAAAATAAGATATCATACTGTTGCGTGAGTACGGGTTCGAAATAGATTGAATGCACAAGACCGATAAAAGGTTAATAAAATTTATTCTTATCAAAAGAAATATAGCAGAATGCTGGAATTTTCCTCAGAGATATTCGTACAAGTGTTCACAGTATCACGCAGTATAATAGTTATACTTCTAACTACTAAAAACACAACGCAATGAAAATCGTATTAAAGAGAAAGCTAATTCGGATATCTCAGTTCAAGCGGAACTAAGCAACTCGCAACAACAATAATTAAGCATCTAAGAGCAGATCTCTTCGGCCTTAAATAGTTTTCAAATGGCCGGGCGAGATATTTCTAGTACTTTCTGCTTTTGGGAATAAATGGAAAGCAATACTAGGGTGTAATTATGGTTGCATCTAACATAGTGGTGAATTACATTTATTCAAGTTTCAATACAAATTACCGAGATACACATTTACTCGATGTTAAATGCACGTGGCCCTGTATTCTTACTTTTCCGGCATAGCTTTCTCTTAAAATTTGTTTCGCGCTACACTACACAGAAAAATACAACAATTTTACTTGTAATTTTACTAAAATTACCTATCTAAGTACAAAATTCGTAACAATGCGATGGCAAAATCCTAAAAACATGACATACCATGTGTCAAATAACATTAAATTTTCCTATTCAAAAATGATTAGCCCAAAGGGCGTTAGTTCAGAAAGGCTATTAATTCCTTTTTTGGCATTTTACATCGATTCACTTTCTGCGTTGATTCACTTTTCAAGCTTTTGCCACCAAATATTACAGCCCTGTATTATAGTTAAAGAAATTAAATGATAAAGAATCTGCATAAATGTATGCATATTTCTCGCATTGCGATGAAACAACTGTACATAGAGCCATCAAATTTTAAATAACATAATTATCCACCGAATTTGGGCATCTGGAAGCCCTAATTTTTAATTTATTTTATTATCTATTTCATATTTTGTCAGACATTAAAGAATTTTTTATCAACAATGATTTTTTATTAACTCAATGATTTCAAAGCAATGCAACACTGTACGGGGGGGAAAATATCTCCAGAGCGCGTGACTGTGTATCGGAAATCCTAGAGATAAGCTCATTTTAAAATTATTTTGCCATATTGCTGCTGAATTGAATTTTATGGTTTAAGTGCGAAGACCATGATATTTAATAAATAAAGGTAACACACAAAACGTTAAAAAAAACGCCCTTTTGGGCTTAATGTAAATTTTTAAATTTTATTTTTGGCAAAAATAAAATTTAAAAATAAAATTTTCTAATTTTATTTTTAAATTTTATTTTTGCCATTAAAGTATCCTGAATCATTCGAGATTTGCTATTAAAAATGAAAATTTGACTACAAATTCAAGACTTTTTATCTTCGTGTTCTATTTTTCAAAACCCAAAATAAACTAAAATATGGAACGCCGAAGCATTTAGTTAAGCAAATAAATTCATGGTATGAATAACATCTTAATGAAAAGATGACATCTTAATGAAAAAATGTCGCCCGATTTTGAAGTATGACGTAATTCTGTTTTAGTCCGCAGACAATGATACTTAATGCTAGAAAGCTGAATTAATGGTCCGCAGATTTGTTATGCGAACTGATAATAATTAACTAAGACAAATAATGCAAACATTATCTACTTTCGGAGGATAGTTCTTTGGAAAGCAAATTTCAGTAAAACTAGTTAGAATTAATTTCATTCTTAAAGATAAGTTTCATGGAGCCTGCTCTTTTAATACCGAAATGAAATTGAATATTTTTTTACCGATCTAAATTAGAAATACTCGGCAGTTTTGCGCAGTGGCCTACTAATGCTCTGTTTAAATAGAATAAAATTGCGCATTAAAAATTATCGGGAAAGATTTTTTCATTAAGATTAAGCATAAATAAATTCCGAAAAGCCTTTATTCAATCACCTATTACTATTTAAATAAATGGCACACACAAATAAGCATTCATGCTGTTTTTCTTTAAAGGAAGCTCAAAAAGGAATTGAGTTTAGCAATCGTCAGTTTAATTAAAACTGTTATAGTCCTCCCATGACATTACAAAGAGAATTATCGTGCTTTCTTGCGCTGATACTATACATGCTTTTTACCTGAATACTAAAAATATTACTGAAAATAATATAAAGGATCTAAAAACCATTTTAAACTCTTATTCTGCCTGTTTTCTTCCTAAATTCATTTTCATTTGGTCTGAATAATAGCCTTTAAAGGGCCATTCACACTGGGGTTTATCTGAGCTAACAAAGTCAGATCCATGTGTCGACTAGCTCCGCTATACGGGCACTTCAGATTTTTCAACTCGCTGTGCTATGGGAAAAAACTGGTTTTGGAGAAGGGTCGACCATGTCAGTTGTCTCCGTTAGCTCAGATAAACCCCAGTCTGAACGAGCCTTAACAAGGCAGAAAACATCTCGGTAGACCTAAGGCAGAAAACACTTCGAATGTAAATTTGATTCCTCAAATCTTATTTTCTTCCCTTTAAAAAGAAAAGATTTAGTATTTACTGTTACTCTGCTTTGAAACAAATTGCAAGAAATTTGTATTATAGGTATGTTCAGTCATCAGCTAGCCACCGTCTAGGGTTCTTATATATGTGTAGAAGTTTAAAGCAATATCTTTTAGCCTGACAAGTGTGTTATTGCTGTAGGCTGAATTAATATGAAAAATATCTGAGAAGGTTAAAATAACCCTTTTATTATTAACTCTTTAAATTCAACAGAAAGCACTATTTATATTACATTTGATTTATAGACAAAAGTCCGCCTTTTGTGGATATATAAAATTACTTAATTAAAAGGCATTTTTCTCCCTCCTTTCCAGATGCCTTCGTGGTGTAATTGGGAGCATATTTGACAGGTCCAGGTTTCGAGTCACAGCGAGGGCACTGCATATTGTTCCCATCTCCTGCTTTAAAAAAAAAAATTGACTCTACAAATTTGAATACAAATTCAAAGTAACATAGTCGGAGATTGTACAAAATGGTTTACTTAAGCAGTTCAAATATTTTTAACGGCGCGTTATTAACGTCGGCTAGCAAAATGACTAATGCCGGAATAATCTCTGGCAGGGTTCGATTAGGATTACGGAAAGAAGAAGCTCCTATTAACAAATTCCAATAGGAGAAGAAGATAAACAAAAAACAGCGATAATAACACCATTTGTACTTTTTTGAATTTCACGTAATGAGTTTTGTCTTAAGAAATGCTTCCTCCACTTTTCAATGATTCATTAATACAGTTTTTCAGTGAACTAGATTTTATTTTTTCGTGTTTGGACGGCATTCTAATAGCGTCAGAAACTGAGGAACAGCATAAAGAACATCTTATGGTAGCATTTAATAGAATTCAACAGTACAAGCAGCAAACGCAAAAACAAAAGGAAAAATCAAAACCAACTAAAAGCCAATGTAAGCGAAACAGAAATTATTTTTCCATAAGGATTTAGATTCATGTTCGCACGTATTTGTCAGAGTAGACCGTGTCAAGAAACCATTAGAATCTCCTTATGAAGGATATTTTCCTGTGATTACCAGGAATTACAAGTATTATATAATGAGAATTAAGGGCAAGGACATCAACATTTCCGTCGAACAATGTCCGAAAATAAGCTTATTTGTTAGCCTCAGCTGAAGATGATTCCCGAAATGTAACAAATAAAGATAAAAAGAAACAGCCCATTAAACGGACATGAAAATGGAAAGACGGAGGATTCAAAATTTAAAACGGCACGTAGTGGGAGAAGAATTACTTTTCCAGCACGTTATCAAGATTACGTGAATATTTAATGCCGTATATTAATTTTTGATTTAATGATTGTAAATATTTTATAAAAAGCATTGATATACCTTATTGCAAATTAAGTTTTCAGGTGATATTTTAAGGGCTGCTCAAATGAAAGTGGCACTACAGTCGGTTTGAGAAATGGTTTAATGATATTGTTACGAAATGTACAGGCGCGGTGAGATAGCTTCCCTGCAAAGCAATTTTAGGGTTGCCGTAAAATGGCAAGGGAAGGCAGGGTTGCCACATTTGGCGACAAAATTGGCGATATACCATGGACGGATGGAGAACCTTCTGGAACGAATTCTTACCGGTTTAGCCCAGAATGTTCTCGAACACAAGTCGAAAGCTATATAAACCCTGCTGGTCCGCAGTCAGTTAGTGTGTGTGTGTGTGCCTCGTCTAGAATGCGAGTTAGTTAGTATCGAGTTGGTGTCTCGTCTAGCGAGTCAATCCCTGCGGAGTCGATTGAGCTGACAGCCGGGCAGCGAGTGCCGAGTAGGTCGTCGAGTGCACTGAAAGAGTCTCGTAGTGTATCGCGGTTAGTGCATCGTCGAGAGAGCGTGTTGAGCTCCGGGAACGACTGAACCGAAGAGTCGGGAGCTGTGCTCGTGTGTCGTCGAGTGCATCGCGAGTTGTAGCGTGGAGAATCTCGAGAGTACGTGGAGTTCCGAGAACGACCAAGCAGAGTCGGATGCTTTGCAGGAAGCTGTCTCCACTGTTATTGCCTGACATTGTGAAGGCTGTGTCGCTGATTGTTCCAGCGTGTTTACAGTAGATCTTCGACGACTGTAAAACGTGATTTTTGAGCTGTCCTGATTAATATTGGCTAAATAAAGTGTTTCGATACTTCATCAAGTGTCGTCGTTATTCACTCCAAATCTACAAACCCCGTACAAACGTGTAGGAAGAAAATAACGTAACAACTGGTGTCAGAAGGAAAAAAAAACGCGACAATATTAATATAAGTTAGTATACAGAGGAAAGAAGGAATAAAGACGTAACAGATAGGTTACACAAAGTCAGTAACAGTATACTTACTACGTTGGTGGTTCTTGATATTCTGTCTCAGGTTCTGCAATGTGGCACAGTACGTAGCAGCAGTGACAGTTGTGCCCGTAGGTATCCTTTCCAACAGTAGTGGGCCGTCGCCGTCAAAGAAGCACGTTAACATGGCTCTAGTTGACATGCGAGCCTTCTTCGGGATGAAGAGTGTCGCCATTCCATGCTTATGCTTTTGGTGGCTGGATAAAAGTGATGGCACCATGTTTCATCAGCGGCAATGATCCTTGAAAGGTATTGGTTCCCCGTTTCGTGGTACCGCATAAGGTGCTGCATCGAAACACACATGCGGGGAATCTTCTGCTCTTCTGTCAAATATTTTTGGCACCCATTGAGCACAAACCCTGCGGTGTTGCAACCTTTCACGCAGTATTGTGTACACACTCCCTATACTCATAGACATTTCCTCGGATATTTGAGTCGTGATTCGCCGATTAATTTTCACGAGACGGTCCACATCTGCAACTCCTTCCTCATGATCAACTGGGTGATCACCACATGCACTTGACCAGGTCGCGGCCTGTCGTCAGTACTCCTTCTTCCATTACGAAAATCCCTACACCATCGGAATAACAATCTGCTTTTCATACACTTCATGCCATACACATTTTGTATTCGACGATAGATTTCAAAAGCACTCACATTTTCTGCTGTTAAATATTGCTCGTCCGCGCGTTGACGCCCTACCTTTTGAAGGCGTCCATGATGATGGGAACAATGCCTTTTAACATGCTCCGGCGCATTAACACGGTAACACACGCATTTTTCGGGATTTGACGATATCGCAGTACTCCCAGCACTCTGCGCCCTCTATTAGGTGCATGCACAGTCGCTTTTATCTTCAAACGGCGGAGTTATTACAGTAATGCCACTTTTATTTGAACGACCCTTATAATAACTATTTTTCTCCTTGTATCGCAACTAAGCTGCTTGAAAGGGGAGTAGTGTAACCTCTACAAATCATATGTAATCTTTGTTTCTACAGCTTTATTTAGACTGAGAATAGCAAAGGTGAAATGAAAGAACAAAATATGATTAGAATACAAATGTTTTAAAAAGGTAGATGTCTTAAAAAGTAATGAATATTTTTAATATAGTAGTGAAAAGTTATTTTTAAACAGAAAAATAATGTTTTTTTGTGAAATAGCAACCGCTACGCATCCATTCCTTCTTCGAGATCCTAAGATCCTAACTCGGACCTGTCGGTGAGACAGTCAGTGTCACTAACCACTGTACTGTCTTAGGAGGCTGTATGAAATAACTTTGGCATTTGCATTTGTTTTTAACTTTTTTTGAGAATGTGTGTAGAAAAGTAGTTGCAGGGTTATTTAAGACAGCCATATTTGAAAAAGAATGATTCTGATTCGGCAGCCTAACAACAGGAAGCAGATTCTTGCGTCAGACCAAACCGGGTCTATACGCAATCTGAAGCCCAACAGTCAGCATTTCTAAAAGCAGGAACTCCCGAAATCTTATCCCCTAGCCACTAACACTAAGGACTTGTGGCCAGTCGGCTGTTCCTAATGGGGACAGCTAAGCGCCTCCCATTTCAATCTGAAGCAAAGGCCAAAGCAGTGGGTTGGGGACAGTACCTCGTCCTTCAACTACCAAGGTTCTCCTCTCCAGCCTTACAAATCTCTAAACATAGCAAACGCATAAGCGTTTTTCTTCCCATGAGAGACTAGAAACAAGGGGATGTAACAGCATCTCACTCTAAGCCCCAACCTCCATAAAGAAAACGTACTAGAGAGGAAAAAAACGGAAAAGAAAATAGGTAAAGATATCAGGACTACTATTACTTCTTATCTGTTTTGGAAACATGTAAGTGTCCTGAGTAGAACAGTGAGTTTACGTAAACTATGTTCTTTTAAAGATGGCAAGAAAAGGAAGGGTTTAACTACCCTTTATTCTTCACAATTCACAGGTGCTCCAGGAAGACCACCACTTGTGGTCTGAACGTAAGAAAATAAGAACTACAAGCTAACTAAATTTAAGTAAGAGCTAAACTCAAATATTTTACACAGACTAGTAACAATAAGATTGGCCTTTTAGATTTTTACGTATGTAGTACGCAGAATGCGGGAAAACTACAATTACGTCTTCGATATCAAGAGGACTAAACCTCTGGCCTTAAAGGCGGACAGCAACTGACTGAAAGCACGCGTGAAATAAAGTGGCGAGAAGCCTCGCTCTTTCTCTCCTCTTGGCGAAAAGCTACAACTTAAATACTTATTGAATTTGCAAGCACGATTTGCATAAACAGACTAACGCATTTATTCTGGCCGGAAGAGGAAAATAAGAGAGGATAAAATAAAAAAAGTTTCAAAATAAAATAAACATTAGAAAAACTTAAGATCCTTATAAAGAGAGGAGAGGAAGGTAAAAGGAGAGATTACTGGAACTCTGGGACTGTGACCCTCGTTTCACCAAGAGGGTGATACCCTGAAGGGCTCGAGATTGTCATACCCGTCCTCACAAAGAGCGAACCTCTAACGGCATACCTGTTAACGATATTATTCAAATTCAATATTTTATTTTCGTTAATAAAGTTATGTCTTTCTTCACTTAATTTAAACTATACTTTCGTCTTTAAAAATTATTTATTAATATGTTTCGATTTCATTTACCAAGACAATAATAACGTAAGAGATCAAAATATTCATCCAAAAAATATAAATAATCGAGCACAAAATGACGTAAGAATGAATAAATTAGCATAATGAAGTAGATTGACTAAATGAGCATAAGATACCTCTAAACGTTTTTAATCTCAGAATTCATTTAAACCTTTCTAGAAAAGAAGGAGAGGAATTATTCCTTCTCAGTTAAAAAAAGTACAGTTTAAAAATTACTTACTGTACTGCTTAGTATATCCTGATACTATGAAGATAACCAAAACAGGTATTTATAATGGAACCTACACATTCAAACTGGATGCTGTAATAAACAAAACTGATATAAATAATCATTTAAAACAATTTACTTAACTAGATTATTTTTTATATTACCTTTGAGTAAAAATATTTTGTTTTTTTCGAGCCGCTTTAGAGGGAAATTCATTAAATAACTAGCATAAAATTTTGAGATCAAATTCATTCCTCTTTCATTGCAATATAACTATCAACCAAAAACACACATGTTAACTCTGAAATCATAATAAAAAATTACAAAGTAATTTATTAGAAGAAAATGCTTTTACAGCATTTATTCTGTTATTTTACACAAAGTTCTTGTTTCTCTTTTATCAAATATTATCAGGCGGGATGCACCACAAATGTTAATTCGATTTCTCATACTTTACCTTCCTTTCTTTAAAGACCATTTAGTGTCATTTGATACAGTGCTATGAAACGAATTACCCGAAATGCATAGTGCAGACCTTTACAGTCACCCGCTAACCATACCAAGCAATATCGTTTTCTAAGACAAATTTTTCTTTTACACAAGTTTGATTAGGGCAAAAAAATAAAATGTACTGTATAATTCCCATACAATTAATTCTCGTCTCAGGCAAACTTGTAGTTCGCTGGAATGGTATACTGCGTTTTATCGCTATCCCGAAATAAGTTCAATTGTCGTTTTTGAACAGTTTTTGAACAGTAACTTTAAGGGTAGTTGATGACGAAATATCACATGAAGCACAGATGAGCAATATATCGCATGATAAAATGAAATACACATGAGTCCGACAGAGAGCGTGAAACACTACACCTAACTGCAACAAGTCTGGAGCAAATACTTGTCTACAAAATTCCATTTTGCGATATAACTAATCAGGGTTACGATACCATACATTGACTCACGTAATAGATTTTATAGCTACAATTATTTACATCGAAATAATACAATTAGAATTAATCCTCAGTCAAATATTTATTTTGAAAAAAGGATATAAATCACTTCGTTCGTGAAGCCAATAAGACTTCGCGAATGAAGTTAGGTTAAAAATGCGCAAAATAAATAATGTTTGAGGAAAAGAAATTTTTGTAGAAAGTTGCAGAGACTAAAGCGCTGGTTGGTGTCACCTTGCAAAATCTACCCCTCTTTCTGTCATTCCTAATGAAGATATTAATTGAATTCAAAAAGTAATATTTAATTTTATTTCATTAATAAAATATTTCCTTCACTTTAGATTAGCTATTTGCTGTATCTTTGAAGTATAAGTTTTACTCCTCGGAAATTTATCATCTTTTTATTTCAGCTTCATCTGTCTCTCCGTCTGTAGTCTTCCAATCTATTGGTGATGGCCTTGGGTTATAAGCCTATGATTTCGCTACTCCAGAATTTAATTTCTAGAAAATCAAGAATATTTGACTAAAATCGTAATACTGAATTATTTATTTATTTTGTAATAATTTGTAAAATGCTAGAACTCACGAATTAAGTATGTAATTCTTTGTAGCCTAAGTTTAAAGTGAAATGAATGAAAGGTGAAAAAATATTGAGAAAAGAGGAACATGTAAAAGTTTTCATGGTCTTTCATTTCTCTTAAAACAATCAACTTCGATAACATTTCTTTATTATAAGATAAATATTTCTTTTTATATTTATGAGAAATTAATCTCTTTTTTTAATTTAGAACGTAAAATTGCTAATAATGATCAAAGTCAAACTACTAATAATGATGAATAAGTTTCTGAAGGCATAAGTATGGTCCAAGGGTGAATTGGAAGAAATAATGAAGAGTAGACAAGAGGTTGTCAGAGAAGAAACTGTAATCATCATAAAACAGACGACGAAGTCTCAGTCCAATTTTATGCAGAATAAGCATTGCAAAATGCAATAAATATTGTTTACACTCATCAATTAGCATCACTTTGTATTTTAAATAATAATTAAAAGTTATTATTGTTTTTTAAATAATAATTAACAATAAAAGTTATTATTGTTAATTAAATAATAGTTTATATAGTAATTATAATTATTAATTTAATTAAATAATAAAATATTATTTATAGTTAATAATTAATTTTAAATAATAATTTATTTAAAAATAATGCTTTATTGATTAATTAATTATTAACTTGAAAAATATCCTCTAATACTGGTCTGTTTCGTTTCCCGTTTGCAGGCAACAATGCAGTTTACCTTATTACAACGCTGAATATGTTACAAAACCCGCTTGGTTACTTAAAACATCATTGCTTTTTTTTTTTTAACCCAGTGAAGAAATCAGAAGTGAATTTAATACTAACACAAGTATACGACCGGTTGCCAAAAGTTATTCTTTCGCTTTTCTATTCTTTTCTTGTTACATACATCACACTAGTCAGCCCAATCCAGAAGCTCAGTGGTAACTGTAGTTACTCAAGCATGAAATATGCTGTGACATATCTCTCACTTGTCTGACAGCAGCTTCTGATCAAGTCCGCTAAATTAATTTTCACCAAGAGGCAAGGACTGTGTCCGTCGTTAGCTTTGGAATTAGGCCTCTTATAGGTATACGAATTTAGGTGGCTCCGTCCCAGTTTCGAAACAGAATCCTTCAAGAGACGAGTCCAAGGGTCTCCCACCCCTCTTCTCAACCTCTCGAGAGGACTTTCGGCTAGACTGTGTTTTAAGTGTTCCCATATCCGTAAAGACACTATGCACTTACAAGCATCCATATCTTCTCCAGAATTTGAACCCGAGTAATTTTTTTATCACTAAATAGTAGCCCTTCTCAGTATTGTGGTTAGCGATGCTGATTGCTGTCCCGTAGGGCCCTGGGCAACGTTCTTGGTAATCAAATGGTTAAATGGCCAATGAATTCGGGCATTTGCAACCAACATATAATGAGCAAGGTGCCTGCCCATTTGAAAAAAAAAAGTACTACAAATACTTGATTCCTGAGCAAGAAATATAGGAAAATTATTCAGAAGAATATTAAATTAGGTAACACATGTACTACTTATACATATTTTCCCCCTAAAGTCTGGATTCTTTTCAGTAATTTTGCTTCAGCACGAAAAATGATTTTCTAAATGCGTCAAATTCAAGGCTTTTAAAATGGTTAATTATTGGTATTTTTTATTTGTTATTCAAGAAATTTAATTATGTATTATTTTTAAATTTTGGCGTTCATTGCGCCAACATAATTTCTATATAAAACTAGCTTTTGTTATTTTCTTCCAAAATAGATTTTATTTAAAACACCTAGTGTAGACATTTAATCCACTTCAAGCAAGTTTTAATCAACACTGCAACAAATTTTATTAGAAATTTGATTTTTATAATAATATAGATTTAAATACGTAAAATGAATACAAACCACAATTGATAATGATTTGTTACTGTCATATTCTCAGGGAAAGAGACAGTTGTTCTTTATGTGGATCAAATAGAATGAAAGGTTGATTTTATGAAAGACTATATCAATAAAATGATGTTATATCAGAAAAGATGTGAATGAAATGACATGGAAAATATCTGCAATTATTGTTATCAGTTTGCTGGAGTTCATTCATAATTTTTATTAGTGTTATTATGAGATTCTAAGTTTTTATTTAAGAAAATTTAATAACATTTTTAATTCTTAATTTTTTATAATTTTAATTTATTGCTTTTTTCATATTTGCATGATTAAGTTTAGAAGGTATTTCTCTCACCTTCTTGACATGCCTTCGTGGTGTGGTGGTCTGAACACTGGGCGCGCATTCCAGAGGTCCGCGGTTCGATTCCCGGCGAAGGCGTTGCTATTTTTCATCTCTCCTGCTTCCAAAATACCTAATGTCTCTACAGTGGCACCCGAACTAAAAGGGTGTTGGATGATGATTCTCCTCGCCCAGGATTTGGCGATTAGGTCTCCTAAAAACCTCATTCGCCCTTTCAAAGGGGGAGTATATACGGTATTTTTCCCACCTTCTTGGCATGCCTTCGTGGTGTGGTGGTCTGCACACTGGATGCGTATTCCAGAGGTCCGCGGTTCGATTCCCGGCGAAAGCGTTGTTATTTTTCATCTCTCCTGCTTCCAAAATACCTAATATCTCTACAAGTTTCTAGAAAAAAGAATGTTGACAGATTTATCATTTAATTATGATTAAGAAATATAAATTACAATGATCATTGCTTAGTTTAAATATTATTTATTGAAGTATAATAGGTACGTAATGAAATAAATAACTCTAATTTTTTTTTTTTTTTTTTTAAATTCTGGAAGTGATACCCCAAACGGAAGAATCAAATAATCCCTTTTTATGGCAGTATATATCCCTTTCAGAGTGAAATTCTGAATTCACCGAACGACATTTTAATTATTGTTGACTTAAAAATAATGTATTCTGTGAGGAAGAAACACAGAAACTCTGCTGAAAATTGATTAAAAATATAAGTTTGCTGCAAAGGGTTAAAAATGAAATCTGTACGAAAGAAACTACCATTCCTAATCTCCCTGCATAAGCTACTCCAACACTTTAAGACTTTAAAAATTTCAGCATGTGAAAGGCAATTTAAGTAATCTATAAATCTCATATTAAGGGAAATATCAAATGTTTTAACACAATTTAAAAGACGACAATATTTACAAAGTGGTGCTTTTATATTATGGAAATCCATCTTTAAATCAGGATAACTAGCAATGTATCATTTTAAATGTTTCAGAGTGGACAAATTAAACATTAAATCGAAAATGCCCTTAACTAGGATTAGATTGGATTGAATTATATAGATTACAGCAAAGCACACGACCCAAGAGGGAAGGTGCCTTCGTTTTTTTTTTAAGGGAAGCTGGCTCGTATTTGCCTTGCATATAAGGAAATCATGAGAACTCTCATGTAGCCCGTTCACCGAGATCTGAGCCTTGGCTGAACTACCATTGTTTAGCAACGTAAGCGCTCGGCCACTGGTGGAATAATTAAACAGGACTTCAACAGTATGTGAAACGAAGAAGTGCCTATCATGACTCCACTAAATTCCTCTAATTGCAGCATTGCTACATATCTTTGAACTATAAATGCTGCTCACTTTTTCCAAATTATATTAACGGACAATAACGCATACCTAAATTCATCACTGGCAAAATTCATTCAGCCCAAAAGTATAGGATTAGGATCCAATAAATAGAATTATAGGCAATTAGTCACTTTTTCATTAGGTAAAAAATTCTAAACTCTAACATTTGTCCTTTGGGCTCTGTTTTATCTACAGCTAAAATGTTACAAAACGAAAAGCAGTCTTTCCTGAAGATGCAATAGAAATTTTAAATAAATTTGGCAAGATTACAAAATTTACGGAAATGTAACTGACTAAAATCTTAATATTCTGGTGTCAAAACTGAAAAAAAAAATATGGAAAAAGAAATATAGAAACAAATTTAGAAGGAAATAAAGAAGTGGGAGAAAAAAAAAAAAAAAAAAAAGACAATTTGCGGGGAAAATCGCTTTAAAGAAGTTGCATGTTCAAGAAGAAAATACCTGATACCTGGAGGTTTACCCCATATTTTGCTAAAGTTTTTCGCATGGTGCAGTGCGACAAAGATATCAGCAAATGGGCTTGACACATCATCACCGTAGGTGAAAGTGAAGGGCAACTGAGTTTTAACTGAATGGATGTATTAATTTAAATTACGTCATAGAGCATCAATCATATCATATCATAAGCGGAGATTTCCAGGATATCTCGATTGAAAAAAAAAATCATCACGTTTATTTTATCTGCGGATAGATCCATGTTAACATCAAAATGTAAGGAGAAAAAGTACACTTTATATTTTACAAAATTGAAAAAAAAAAAAAAAAAAAAAAAAAAAAAAAAAAGTCATTTAATTCTTTTCACGTCCAGTTTCATTTTAATTTTTTTAGGGAGAAAAATCTCCACTTTTATTTTGTCAATGGAAAGACGCGTGTTAATTTCAAAATTTAAGTACAAAGAGTTACACGTTGATTTTACAAAACTGAGAAAGAAAAAAAAAATCCTTACATTTTTTTAAGGTAGAAATGTTTCAGTGCTCGATTTCGAATCCTGAAGAAGGCATCGATGTTTGTAAATGTATAACGTCTTTTCGCAATGGGGGCACTCTAAATATATGACAAGCCGAGAGTCCTCTCCAGAGGTTGGTGGTAGGAGAAGAGGGATGGGAGACCCTCGCACTCGTTCACCGGGGTACTCTCCGTCAAATTTCGGGGCGGAACTGAACGAAGTCGCACTGTCTGTCATCTGTATGGTGCTCAAGGCTCTTGCCAACGACAGGTGCAAACTTGCTCTCCTTGCCATGATGAATTTCGAGAGCTTGTTCTGATGTTATTGTCAGACAAATAAGATAAGTCACAACAACAACAATCAGTATTTCAATTTTAACATTGGAATATTTCAAAGCTTTTCAACAGTTTTTATATCATTCAACTAAACATTTAATTAAATCAGGAAAAGAAATGAACATATTTATGAGCAATGAATTCTGATGGAAAAATATATTCTTAGGTTATCTTGAATTAAATTTCCTTTTCAGATTTTGAGTGGGGTATGATAGTACGTACAAAATAGCTGAAATATATTTTCATATTGATAATAAAGTCTAATTAACTTACTAAAATATGAACAGTAGGAGAAAATAATCAAAAATCAAGGCACCAGTGTCGATTAATAACATATATATGATTCGATCATTAATATCCAAAGTAAGTTTTAAAAACATTTTACATTGATCACTTGCAAGAGAATATGCAAAGAATGCTATTAAATTTCATAAAGATTCTAATCTGGAACAAAATTGCTAAAAACATAATTACAAGAATTTTAATCATAGGAGAAACTTGAAAAATATAATTTAAGTGTAATTTCTCGGCTATACTGTACCTAATAAGAGGGGGTGCTATCAAGTTTTAAGTATTTTTACTTTAAAAAAATGCTATTTTCAAAAGGATAGTTTAAATTTTTTTTTAAATGAGATGAAAGCATGGGCATTCTGCAATTTCATTTATTAATTAGCTACAGAAGAGGGTGATCAAACGCACAGTGTTAAAAAATATGGAAAACCATGTACAATTACTAAAAATACAAATTGTGCTATTCCTCAAACAGCCATGGCCATAAATTTCTTCAATAACCTTAAACTATTTTTATTTTAATGTATGATTTTGTAAATATATTGGTAATAGTACAAAAAATGATAATTCACGTTTGCCTGTTCATGATAATTTACCATATTGTGAAATGTACTTAAAGTTAGTTATATTAAATAAAATAAATTACACTTAAAAGCTAGAGTTAATTATATTTTTAAACGATTCCTACATCAAACAGACAAATGCCTGAAGACAACTATAAATAAAACTTTTACAGAAAAGAATAACAAATAAATAAAATAAAATAAAATAAAATAAATAATCAAATAATAAAAAATAATAATAAAAAAGATTTAAAAAAATATTTAAAATATTTTGTTGAGTTTGTTGAAAAAAAGTTAAAGCAAACAAGTGATCTGAAAGTTTTAATTAAATCAGGAAAAGAAATGAACATATTTATGAGCAAAGAATTCTGATGGAAAAATATATTCTTAGGTTATCTTGATTTAAATTTCCTTTTCAGATTTTGGGTGGGGTATGATAGTACGTACAAATTTAACACTTATATTGTCAAATTTACTTTAAACAAAGAGGACATATTTGTTGCTCAAATTCTCATCTTATAAAAACCTGTTACACTTCTATTGGTTGACTAACTTTATAAATGTGTAACCAAATTAACTTATTACTTTTGTTAAATTTAATTTTTAAATTATTTCTTAAATTTATTACTTAATGCACATATTGCGAGATTACTTCCTAACATCTTTAAATGTAATGATAACCGTTGCAATTAAAAAACTTTACAAGTATAGTGTTTAATTTCTTTCATTAATTACTTTTATTGACATTTCTAAAAATAACTCTAAATCATTATATAAGAATTATATGCATATGCCATCCAGCGCAATTAATTCATTTTATAGTAATGCACACTGTAATAAACAGGATTAAGATTTCAAAAATATTTAGTATAAACAAGCAATTACATTTTTTGGAAAAACAATTAAATGAAAAAAAATAAACAGAACATAAATAGTACGAAAAATTAAAGCTAAATTTAAAAACTTGACTACTGAGAATAAAAACTATCTTTTGCTGCTGAAATTAGTTCAAACAAAGCATTAAGCATCTGATTTTTTTTTTTTTTTTTTTTTTTTTTATTATTATTATTGAACTGAAAATAAACAGACGACACGCAGTCTGACAGTCTTCGTGTTAACATTCAAGAGTTAAATATTAAAAATTCTTACTTTAGTTTTTAGAAAAATAAAATCAGTAAATGAAATTAAAATTATTTTTTAATATTTAAACTAGTTTTAACAAATCATAGAACAGTTAACAATTTTAATAGAAGCGACAATAAATAAAAGGCAGTCTAACAGACTCTCTATCTGTCACAGTGTCGTCGGAAACTGAGAATTAAAGATACTAAAATTTCTTACATCAGTTCTTGAAAGATAAATACATTAAAGATGATTCGAGATATTTTTGTCTTATTTTTGGCAAAAAATTACTGATTACACTGTTAACAGGCTTATTAGGTGTAACGACCTACTGCTAACTAACAATGCGTTCTATTAACTGACACACCTATTTCGAATATTTGATTTGTCGCCAACACACGATCATTTTTTGGCGATAAATTAATAATTTTGTTCATCAATTTTGTTGGAGAAACGAAATAACTGAACATGTTACAAGCAAATCTTTTCACTCAATCCTTTTTGCAAACGGTGCTTCTGAATTAAATGTTTTTATTAAATAGCCGTATTATACTGATAACAAAGTAAATCGCATTTGTAAAGAAGTGCATTTAACTTAAATAAATAATAAAGTACACTCGAAAACGAAGTTATTAATTATTAATATAAAATACATTTTATTTCAAATTCTAAGTCCAGGATTAGCTTATATAAATTGACCATTTGTTTAAGTACCTGCCTATGTATAGTGTTTTGAAATACAAGCATGACAAAATATTTCTTCCGCCATTTTTGATAAACATATGGTTCAGGTTTCAAAAATGCATTAAATCGAATAGATTTTTTAAGATTTTGACAATTCAGCTTTTTAAGTTTCTACTTCGTTTCGTAAAATGTACAAAATTTAAATTTTTACATGTGTTCTTGCGTAATAGTCTTGATAAATTTTAAACGGTTTTAAATTACTTATTGAAAATTTAATGATATCTTGGGCAATTTTTATTGCAGCGTTATCGTGTCACTTCACTAGATGTCACTCTTTTTTCCCTCATTGAATATATTGTGTGTATGTGTAAAAGATGAAAATATATAACCTAAACTATATTTGAATAAAGTGATTAAATCCAAATTACAAAGTTTTATTTTCATTATTAGAAATTTATACTTTGTACTGTATGCTTTGTAGCTTAAAAATTTGATATTATTAGTCGAAAAACTGCTTTGTCCAGAGTAATGTGTTTGACAATGGTATACAGAGAAGAATTTCTTTTAAAACCATTAATATAATACACACCAATTCAGAAATTTGAACCATGTTAGCAACTTTTATATTTAAACCTCAGGTCGTCTCCTTAAAATCGCATCCATACTTCACAAACTAAAATGTGCTGGATTTTTTCATAATCACCAGCATATGCAGAAAAAATTAATGGTAAACTTGTTTGTAAGTAGATGGAGCTGAAGGCTTTGAAGAGCTCTTCACTAGGAGTATGAATTAATTTGGAACTGTTCTAGTTTCCCAAATTCCTCTGTTTATCGCTATTCTGGCTTCAGGTATCGTAATTCTCGATAGAATAAAATGACATGAAAGATGGATTGGTGCAATGTTAATAGATTTAATTATTAATGAGCTTTTAAAAATTTTATTATGAATTTTCATCTTATAAAACATATTTAAAATTATGAATTATCATCTTATAAATCATATTTCAAATTATAAATTATAATTTTGCAAAAATATACTTCCAATGGTATTATTGAAACAAATCTCAAAATCAAACTGGAATCACTTGAAGTTACATCTGAGGTAACTGAAATACTGTAAAATATATATACTCATTAGCACGCAAAACGTCTTCTTTATTTATTTTATTTGTTTTTATTCTGGATTAAAAAAAGACATTCCTACCCATTTTGGGGGATTTCAATGGACGGGAAAAAAATCTGATTACAGAGAGTATTATTATTATGTACTGATGATAAAAATTATTAATTATCTATGAATAGCAAAATAATACAGAACTCAAGGCAAAAATTAACTTTATCTTAATGTTAATGCCGAGTGATTTTTCTTAGTTTTGAACATCTTTTTCATCACAAGGGAAACAGAAAGTGTTTTCAAGGGCAATTTTATTAAGCCATACTTTCTTTCTTTCCTGAGAAGAACCAAAAAGTTTTAAATTCGTGCTTACAAAATATCCAGTCCCACCTTTCCAAATGTCTCTTAAAATGTTTACAACAATTATTGAACTCGCTTTTAATTTAAAATTTATTTTAAGTACTTGCAAATATGACATTCATACATTATTGAAGCTCCTCCTTCAAGATTCAAGTTTAGAAAAGATCAAAATAAACTCCTCCCGTAAACGACAAGTTTCGACCAATCAGTAATGTCGCCGCTCTTATATCCCCGCCGTCAGTGTAATAGTATTTATTCGCATTGTATTATTACATTGTTATTTTCATTTCTTTGTATAAAGTATCAAGTACTCCATTTGTTTACTACGTAGTCTGTTAGTAGTATGCTCTTGCTAAGTCAGGGATGTCAACTCTGTGGTCAGAAATGTCCCCATTGCTTGTGTTTTTCTTTTTGGGGAACATGCTTAGCTGGTTCATATACAGTAAGTTCTTTTCTGCAAAAATTGTTCAAAAATTTTGGTACTACTATTCTACATAAGGGGGGGAACGCAATATATTCTTTCAGACTTAACTTTTCACAATCTTCCCTCCTCCAATTTCCCTGATTATTCCTACCATTTGGTGCGATCAGTGTCATATTACTCCTATTTTATGGTGTATTTTGATTACTTTAGGAATGTTTATACAGGTTCTTAACTTTTTACTTTAACTTTGTGTTTTAAGGTCGTGAAAAAAACTTCCCACGTCAATGATATTTAGTTGATATTTAGCTGTAAAATTATTGCAGATATATTTAACATGCTAGTCTTGTGAATTAAGTTCTGAGACTCTGCTTCCCTCATTTCCTGCTAAAATAGGTGATGAAAGTGTTTACCACCAGTTAAGTCTAATAATTCCTGACTTTTTTTTTCTTATGACTTTCAGACAGAAGAAATTTTTTTAAGCTTTGTCTTCTCGAGCAAGATAGATATCTCATGGTTTGCAGGAGGAAAAAAAAAATCTGCAAGCTTTCAGATTTTATATTACCCCTCAAAACAGGCGTTTTTTCATTTACAGACAGTTTTTTGATGACTTCGAACCTGATAAATGCTTGTTCAGCTAGACTGATAAAAATGCTAAACACTTCATAGATTTGCATGCAGATGATATGAAAGCATTAATTCAGAGATTAAAATATACATGACGTAATTAAGAAACCAAAGCTTGCAGAAAATGTTAAGATATTTAATGCAGTAAGAAAGGGTATGATTAAGGAAAATGATGCATGATCATTTTTCTTATTAATGAAAATGATCGATTATTGTTTTCCTAATAATTTCTATTCCTAATTGATTAAAAATAATTATAAATAGGCATTCCTTTCTTGTTCTAGAATTGCATTCTAAAACAAGAAAGCTGCATTGCTTAAGTATGAGATAAAACTGGCACCATTTTTTATATTTTTACACCTTTCGATGTCAAAAAAGATTTATAAAACTTCCAGAATTAAGAAGAAGTTGTTCAATATAAATGTCAAGTATTGATATGATTTTTATTATTTTATTCTACTATAGGAGCTACATATAACATATACCATCATTATTGTGTAGGATCGTACTCTTATTTGGCCACATAAATTCTATGAGATCCTACTAAAGAACCTGGCGACTTCTCACACAGGCGTAAATGATACCAACACAGAAGGAGGGTAAAATAACGCTTTATTATTATCAACTGGAACAGAAAGGCACGTACTTCTTGCTTACAATAACACTGACAACTTGCGGTGGAAGTTAAGAATCATTACACAGTAAATTCAAGGCTAAAGAGTAGGGCTGGAATAGCACTTTAAATTAAGGCTAACTAGATTGACTCGACAACCTACCCGCCGTGATAATTATTTAAATGGCCAAAAAGACGTATCAGCAATTCCGCGTATCAGTAACATTAAAGACAGACTCATTAAGTGCGCTGCCTAGAAAATCACGCTCTGAATAAACTCCAAGATTCACCTGATTAAATACTCACTTCACTTAACTCTAAATTTGCATCCTGGCGAGGAAATGTGAGGGGAAGCTGAGGAGTTCAAAAAAGATAACTAAAATTTAAATAATTGGTTAATTGAACTGAGGGAAACCCTACAATTGAAAACAGTACCATTATTGAAAACCACACATAATTTACACAGCCACAGCATTTAAACCAAAATCACAGATGGGGTTTAATTTTTTTTTTTTTTTTTTTTTTTTTTTTTTTAATTAGCATCAGTAAGGTTACTAAAAGCGTTAGGTCTAGTTTTCTAAAATAAAATTAGAATTAAAATGCTACTTTGAAATGTAGCAAAGATGAGCTAGACTTCATCAAAAAATTCGTCCTGATGTTTGCTACTCAGCGCCTCATTTTGAAATGCGTCAGCGTACGCTCATTAAAAAATAAATAAATAAATAAATAAATAAAATAAATAAAGGAAATTTAAAAAAAAACATTTTTCTGAGATAACACAGGAGAATAACTTCGTAAAATCCATATTTTTTTTTTTTTTTTTCCAAGATAATCAGCCAAAATCTCGGTAAATCATTGATAAATTTGATCATTTTATTAGAAGTATTTAATTTCTAAACGAAAATTAGAGACTAAAATATTCTACATTACTTACGTTGAATCGGAGAAACTACAACATTAAAGCTAGAAATATGTTGTATTAATTCACTGGTAATGTTAAATCGTATATATTGAAGTATTGTATTTGAACCATACATAAAGTGTTCCATTTCATTTGCGACAGTGAGTGATATTCGTAATGAAATTAAAAGGCATCTGTGGTATAATTTTTTTTACTATTGTAAATCTAATGAACTGACTTGTTTCTAATGTGCATACCACAATTTTATATTTTTAGGAAATTACATCAATACTTGCCGTAAAAAATAAAAGGATAAGCTGTGAATAATATTTAGCCACTTATTTTTAAATTTATTTTATTTTATTATGTTACATTTTATTTATATGCTGCAATCATTTTGCAGTAAATGTCATAAAATTTTTTTTAAAAAGATAGCGAAAACTCAAAAAAATTAAAAATTTTAGGCCATAGTTGCATTTCTTTTATCGGAAATGCGTTGCGAGATTTAGATTTTAAAAGGCATGGATTAAGCACAGAGACATTTGAGCAAATTAAAATTAATTAAATAAAATATAAAAATTTATAACATGTATAAAATCTGAGAATATCATTTAGGACTTGTGCACCTGCATAGCGTACGTGACGAATAAAGACGACATTCCGCCTTTGACCTCTGCCTCTATGACCTCTCGCGTCAGAAAACTTCGGGTTTCGTAATATGCTAATTAGATGGCCGTGTCTGGAAAAGCGTCTGGAATTTCTCTGACGTAACCACACAAAAGGTAAAAAATATTGTTTCCGCTGACATTCAGAAAGATTCACAAACTGCTGTGTGCTCAACGCTTCCCTGAAAACAAATGCATGTACAACAAATGCAAATGAATTCCTTTATTAGTATTTTATTTCTGCTTATTTTCAATGAGTTAATATAAAGCTATATTGTGTACAATTGAGACAACAATACTGTGTACTATTGTGTACAATTAATGCGTTAATGTAAAGTAATATGTGTAGAATTGATGAATAGGTTGTCTCTTTTACAAATGCAAAAATACACTTAAAATTTAGAGAAAAATGAAAAAAAATGATAATTTTATTACTTTGCCGTAAGCATCCTCTATCTTTCACGACGAAGTGTAAACGATTTAATACATTATTTTCATATTTATTGCTGATTATTTGTATTTTAGGCTTGTTATTCTCAGTTATAAAAATTTCATAAATCCTGCTGCCTTTTCGGAAAATTATAAAAACTATTGGTTTTATAACAATAATAATGTAAATGGTAACGTACCCGTTATTTAAATAAAAATAAAAGTTAAAAGTTACATGTGAGTATAACTTAAACATATCAGTCTAAATAATATATATAAGGCTTGAGCTGCCCCACCATTGATGGAGTGGTTAAAGACCACTGAATATTGGTATTTCAACCTGAGTTAGAAACTAGGGAAACCAGTTGGCTTCGTGGTTGGTTTCCGTGTTTTCCCCCTTGTATAGCATGAATGCGAGCCAATTTCCGTGTGTAAAGTCCTCTGTGAAGGCATCATTCCCCCAAGGCAGGTAATTCTAGCGTGTTTTCTCATATTCAAGTTACCTAGCCTAACAAGGTTTGAATCTTACATGAATAACACATGTGAAATGATATAAAAGAATATTCAGAGTAATGGACAAAACTAAATAAGTTTGCTTTTGCTAAATTAAAAAAAATTCAGGCAGGCGCTTTTGATTTCAAAGCGAGAGACACATACAAAACATGTTTATGGATAACTACGAAATGAATTATATTTCATAAGGGCATATATTTCACTAAAGAAGAAACGAATGTTAAGTGTTTTTAGACTCATGCTATTAATGAATGTAAACCGAAAAAATCGAGTGAACTATTCTCAAAATTCTTTCTTTTAGGGACAAAAAATGAAACATTGCCACTTCATCTTGCATTTGGTACCTTTCCATTTCGAATGATATAAAAATAAAGAATGCGGAAAAGAACTGAAAAATATTTCAAAACTTAAATTCATAAATATGTATTTTTATGTGGATTTTAATAACATGCCTATTTCTGTCAACAGGAAAATACATGAACCACATAGGGCTGCTACAGCTTCACAGCTCACATGAGAGCTGTGTGCTACCACATGAACTCGACTTTCACGATCTACAGTTGCCTGAAGGCTTCATGAGATATGGCTATATGCCAATGCACCTGCTGTTTGCATCCGCTCACTGCAGAACATAAAAGAATGCGTCTAGCATGGTGCAGATAGAGCCAGACTGCAGTGGAGCCCGGTGCTTTTTACAGATGAATCCAGATTCAACCTGGACAATGATTCTCATAGCACCTGCATCTAGAAGAAAGCCTGGAACACGATACCACACCTCTGTCTCGCCTCTCGTCGCTGTTCTGTTTTATGCTTCCTCATCAGGGAAAGGGATCATTACGGTGGGGGAGAGGTATAATGGCTTGAGGAGGCATTATGTTGGACCGCCGCACGAACCTGTATATGTTTGACAAAGACTCTCTGACTGTTATGAGGTTATACAGTTAAGAAATCTCCTTTGCAATCATAAACTGTAACCAAACTTTTGATAGACTGGCAGCGAATTATCGCCAAGTCCAGCGTAACAACTGAAACTTGAGAAGAGTGTAAATGACCCTTTTTTAAAAACTAAATAAAGAATAGATGGCACACTTGGTGCTTACGACTCAGCCAACCACTTGTGGTGAGATAACTTAAAGTAACAATAAGTCAAATGTAAAATTTACCTTAAATAAGCTAGTAGCCAAAGGCAACACAGATCAGTTAACGCGAAGCTGGCTCAAAACTTAACCGGCGTAGATATTCAGTTATCGGCATTTATACTGCTAGATCGAAGACTACAAATTTTATCTTAGCTAGGAACCTATTAACGTGACCTCGGGAGGCATAAAACGCTCTGTCTTAAAATCGAAAACTCCACCTTAAATACAAGCGAGCTAAATTTCCATTCTGATGAGAAAACGGACGGGCGAAATGACAGTAAAGATCCAAAACTTAAAATAACTGGCTAATTAACATAAAAAGGCTTACAAGGTATAGAAAAGTGGTCTTACACCCTATATTTGACTTTTCAGAAACTGAGTTGGTCCTGTTTTCCTGTTTATGGATGACAACGCTCTTCCACATACTGTTCAGTGGTCGACGATTACCTGGAAAGTGATGATACTCGCCGCATGGATTTGTCAGCCAGATATCCTGAGGAAAACCTTATAGAATATGTCTGGGACGTTCTTTGGAAGGCAATTTCATCTCGCCATCCTTCGAGAAACATCCCGGTATCGAAAATTGCCTTGCTGCAGGAGTCTGTCACATGGACTCCTAAGCTGCCTCCGGAGCCCACTAGCGGCCGAGCGGTAAAGACGCTGAAGACTGGCTGTTCGGTCTGAGGTTCGAATCCCGCGAACGGGCTGGCTGCATGGGCGTTTTCGTGGTTTTCCCCATGTGTAACGTGTATACGAGCCAGTTCCCCTTAGAAAGTCCCCCAAGAAGGCATCCCTCCCTTTAGGCTGATAGCCCTCGTGTGCTTTGCAATAATTAAATAATCCAATCCAATCCTAAGCTGCCTCCTATCTAGTATGCCATCACGTTGCGCGACCTTTCTGGAAGTGAAATGGGACATACTCCATATTAGACTCATTTTCAGTTTGATACCACACCATGGAATTTGGAGATCTCTACACTATGAGCCTTACTGGTACGTAATGCGCAAAAAAAGGGGGGGGATAGTTCTATATCTCCCGTTCTACTGGGCCGATTGACGAAATTCAAATAGAGTTTTTCATGTCTCGAACGCGCGACTTAAGATATACATTAGATTTATATATAGCATTGTTATAACAAGGGTATTTTGGCATAAAATCGGACTTTTTCTAAAATAACATACCAATTTGTTTTCCATATTTCGACTCTAAGACTCAAATTATGCCTAAATATTAAATTTTGTAAAACTTAGTGCGAAATTTACCTAGAAATTCAAAAATTTAACTTGGCGCATTTTTTTTTTCATTTGGAGAACTTCTTAATATATGGCAACCTATTTTCTTTTCCCTTAACTGTACAGGAGCGGAAAAAAGTCACATCATTCCTACCTTTTTTATATCGTGCATGAGCAGAAAAAGTCACATCGTTACCACATCCTTATTATCGCTTTCAACAAATATGCCAAATTTTAAAACGCGCCATTATATTAATTCACGTATATCTTCGAAAATTTTGAATAAAAAGCTCTAATTTTTTTTCAGATATACTTAGAAATAAATCTACTTTATGATGAGGGTAAAAATTTTATAGATTACAATTCAAAATTTTTTTCCAAAAATTTGTAAAAATATTTAAAAATAAAAATTTTAAAAATAAATCATTAAAAAATGGATGAATTTTATTTGGAAGGAACCTAAATTTCGAGCTGTGAAAGAAGAAATCAAGTAAGTGTAATTAAAAAAAAGAGAGAGATTTATTATTACATACCAAATTTGAATTAGGATTGAGGAGCTAAAATTTTGAGAGCTAATTTTTTAAAAACTACTCTTGCGATTTTTACAAAACTTGGCAGTTTGGCATCATTTCAGTCAAAGAATCGAAATATGGAAAAAATTGGCAAGTCATTTCAGAAAAAGTTCGATTTTACGTCAAAATACCTATATTAGAACTATGCTATGTATAAATATAATACATATCCTAAGTCGCGCTTTCGAGACATGGAAAACGCAATTTGAATTTAGTCAATCGGCCCAGTAGAACGGGAGGTATAGAACTGCCCCCCTTTTGTTTCTCTCTTTCTCTGTTAGATATGTGTAGCCAAATTTCATTAAAATCTGTTCATTAGTTTTTCAGAAATTCTACATGATGGACAAATTATTTTTATTTTGCACACTAGTGTATAAATATAAAGTTGCAAAATTATTATCGATCAGTCATTTTGTTATCTCTTTTGCTTCTTCATATAAAATTCTCCCTACCATCAACTTTCCTTTTATAATGCTTCTGACATTACAGTTGTTTCATTTCAATCAACATGCCTCCAGGCAGACCCCATTCGAATTTCAGTATGTGAGCATTTTAGTTTAATAACGCTTACATATTTTAATACCCATTAAATGAAAATGAATGTAATTCATAATTTTTTAAATATTATCGATCAGTCATTTTGTTATCCCTTTTGCTTCTTCATATAAAATTCTCTCTACCATCAACTTTCCTTTTATAATGCTTCTGACGTTACAGTTGTTTCATTTCAATCAACATGCCTCCAGGCTGACCCCATTCGAATTTCAGTATGTGAGCATTTTAGTTTAATAGCGCTTACATATTTTAATACCCATTAAATGAAAATGAATGTAATTCATAATTTTTTTAATATTAAAATGGAATAAGGATTTTTTTTATTCCCTCGTTAAGATATTCTTTTTTTGCGAAAAGTCTTGAACAGCCCAGAATCTTCGGACGATTAAAAGAGGCTTATGTTGCAAAATTCATCAATCAAATTTGAATGGAGTGATAAATATGGAAAAACTTAGAAGAAAGCAATCATAAATGAATAAAAAAAATAACGAAAATATGCTGTAAGCCCTATGAGAAGAGGGATAGGGTTTCTTTTTAACATATTCTTAGTATTTAAATACACTCCCTCTCAGAGCTTAGAAATGCAACTGCAGATAAATTGATTTCTGTTCCTTTAAATGCAGACAGACAGACAGACAAATAAAAGCATGTGAAAAATCTACTGTGCACCAAAAGGTAAGTGGATATAATTCTTTCGAACTATTCTATGGAAAACTCAATACCCTACACTGGTAAAAACAATAGGTTTTGGTAAATACTTTTAAAATTCACATGAAACATTTTGGGAGCTATAAATACATTCTTATGGATTACGTTAATTAGCATATTAGGTGAGCAAGCCCATACCTGTTAAATTTAGTGAAAATAAACTGTATTTGACATTTGTTTGGATTATGTTAGTTAAAGCACATTGTTAACAATGTTGATATTTTGTTACCCACCAATAAATAATTCACATAAAGTTCATAAACTCATTAATATACACTGTTACATATTATGCCCTAAATACGCATTTGAATACGCATATCCCTTGAGATATTAGAATTGGTATGTTATTACAGGTGGTGACGGTGTGAGAATAGGGTAGTTAAAGCTTTATACCAAGCAAACAAATGTTCCTCGAAAAGAGAATAAAAAGTGGGTAGATTTAGATTACATATTTATATAAATTTAGAGGATTACACTTGATCTGGTAATGCTATTTTACCCTAACAAAAGTGAAGCTATGCCCAAACAGACGCGAAGCGAGTTATCTCTATGCTTGAGAACAACGACAAAGTCTTGAGAAGGTTAAAATAATTTTTTTATTTAACTAGAACTTCGAACATATATGCACGCTCTTCAGATACAATATCCATAGCTCGTGGTGATGCAAATAAATAGAACAGTATAAATTAAATTATACTTTGAACAATAGTCAAAGACTATACAATTAAAATAATATACTAGAAGCTAGCTAAACTTCTGCCTGCGGGCAGAACCAACGGGTTGGTAGTGAAGAGACCACAATGCCGAATAGTTATGTATCACTTTTAATAGTGCTTCAGAAGCATTCAGAAGCGTTTTGGTACAGGTATGTGTTTGTGGAATAAACCTTGGTACACCACTTGGATCCTGAAAGCAAACAGAGCATTATCTGGAAACACATCTACTGTTTCTGCTCCTCTGAGCAAGAAATTTCTTTCATATACCAGCATCGTCAGCCAAGGTTAAAGCCACTGGTCTCTGGTATGCCAAAAAATGTTGATGTCTGACTACCTTCATTATTGAAAAAAATCACAAAGAAGTATTAGGCAAAATTCGTAAGGGAAAAAGAAAATTAATTAATATTAACAAAGAGGGATTCTGTCGAGGGAAATATTTCACCATTATGACGCTGCGCCACTATAATTTACCATCAAGATATATTTCTCTTATAGCAGCTGCTATTCTAACGGTTGCAGGACTCTAAGCGGTAGCTGTTCGCTTACGCGTCAAACTCTTACGCTACCAGCGTATCAAGGACTCTAAAGAGACTACTATATTCTAAAGTATTCATTCAAAATTAAATTTGAAATACTTACATTTTGTAGATTCTGAAGAATATCTTTCACTTTAGTTTCGATTCTAACGGCCTTGTCACGATAATCTTCAATAATATCGAATTCTGCTTCAATTTCGTTTTCGGACAGTTTGCTAAGATAACGTACGTGCGTATCTTCCAAACGTTGAGCTTTCAAAACAAAAACATTAAGCTCCGACTGTAATTCAGAAGAATTTATATCACTTTTCTTTAAAATTTCTTCTAAAACATTGAAGGCTTTTGTAAAAGCAGCTCTGTGAATCTTCTTTTCAAGTATAATAGCTTCTTTAGCTTCCATTTTTATACTTTAGAATTCCAAACTAACGTCTCTTATGTCCCGCCAAGGGTACCTCTAAAATGTTCGCTTACGCGTCAAACTATTACGCTACCAGCGTATCAAGGACTCTAAAGAGACTACTATATTCTAAAGTATTCATTTATTTAATAAAACATCACTCAGGTATATAACATACAATTAATCTTCACTAAGCCTAACTAACTACAGAAACATGTTTACCTAATTCTAAGAATTGCCCTGTTGCCACTCTCATGAAACCAAACTAACAACAATTATTAGTGGCCAAAAAGTAAAAGTAATAGGTATTGTAAAATTATAAGTATAAAATTAAAGTAAAGTAAATACAAAATGCAAACTACATTGTTTTAAAATCCAACAGTAGCTTCCTCCTTTTACTTCAGCCTTCATAATTACCGCATCCTGCTTCAAATGATTTTTTAATGTTTAAAAGCCTAAGGAAATTTCTTCACGGCTAGCGTTTTATATGTGTTAATGATGATTCTATAAATATTGACAATGACTGGTTTTTAGAGTATTGTGAAACATTTTTCTTTCATGGAAACAGCACTCTCATGAATTAAGAAACGCTGAGCAGAAAGTGTTACCACAGGAAGGTATTATACCGAAAAAAATTTTGATTTACCGAGCATTATTTCTCATATCTCATTCTTAGAATTTTTTGTCATTCTTCGTAAAGTACGCAATAGGTTTGCAAGAAAAATTTATCAAAGTAAATATGTTATTAATTTTGTTGTGCGGATGTTGCTTATTTACAGAATTAGATGCTATACAGTTATATAAAGTGCATTTGATGCATTATTTTATACACGCTTCACATACATTTTGGAGATAAATGCATAATGAGTGCTCTTTTAAATTTAAAGCGCTCGTTTAAACTTTTTTTAATTAGTTAAATGCTATGTGAACTTGTCGGTATGTTTTTGCCTTGTATAAATCTGGAAAATCAAATTTTTCGTATGTTGTCACATTTTACTGCTGGTATTCTCTTCTTTATAATTTAGCATTTTGCAATTAGTGTATGAAAACTCCCAACTATTTTTTGATTGAGATATCCGCTACTTAGTGCTCAGTGCAGGAACAGAAATTCCATAGCTCTTCAACTATGAAGTTTTTTTTTTTTTGTTTGTTATGAAACACCAAAAAATAGCTATTTTTGGGCTAAGCACAAAAGATCTGAGTGGGCAGTTCTATTTTTCATACAAAATGCAAATATAATAAATATTGCCTTCTTTATTTGATTTAATTAGTTATTATTATTACTTTAGCCCCATTTTGATCACTTGGATTTGATTCCATGAACACGGACTGCCAAAGTTTTAATAAATTGCACAGACTTTAAACGCACTAAAATTATACTGAAGATG
The DNA here is from genome assembly GCF_044657685.1 of Stegodyphus dumicola. Taxonomy (NCBI): domain Eukaryota; kingdom Metazoa; phylum Arthropoda; class Arachnida; order Araneae; family Eresidae; genus Stegodyphus; species Stegodyphus dumicola. Next base: position 116,691,900 of record NC_140780.1, read on the forward strand.
CAATGCTTTTATTTTCCGCCGCACCTTCAAGAACATAAGTTGAAAAAACATGAGTGACGTTTTAATTTCAGTTACCTCAAAATATTTATGCCATTAATTAATAACATTAATAATGAAAAAAATAAAGAGGTGTTATCGTCGATAATTTTCATAACCTTTTTTATACAGTCATGATCTCCGTTTGTGTTCAACAGGAAAGTAATTTTCAAAACTTGGTTCCAGAAATCAAACTTGATGAAATATTATACAAACTATTATTTGAAAGGGATAATAGGAATGTTACGTTTGGAGGCTTACAAAAATTACTGAACTCAATTGGCTTCCTAAGATAAAATAAAATTTTTAAATGTATTAAAGTGGTTATCGTGGCATATATCGTGGTTTCCTTTGAAGCATACATTTATGTAATAATTTTCTTACACTAAATATTTTTCAAAAAATAATGTATTGAACTCAAGATTTTTTTATCTGAGTAGAAAAATTATATGACAAGAATAATCGAACATTTACTGTTCTATCAAATAAAAACCAAAAAGCAATATTTAAAAAAATTGTAATATTGTGTTGGTTAATTATAAACTTGTAGAACACTTTTAAAAATTTTTATGACATAAATTCAGATATTTAATTTTGATAATTTCTGGCCCATTCCTTGCTTCTGCATTTTTTATTACACATTGCCATTATTTCTATAAAGAAATACTTTGTTTCCAAATTTTACATTTCCTTTCTTGTCAAATATGTCCGATAGAATTACAATCTAGACGCCGAACACGTTTAGGTGAATTACGCATCAACAAAAAATCTCACATTCAAATCTGTATGCTTAGAGTCATTTTAATTTGGCAGAATTTTGATTAATCTGAAGGTAATTTTTGTGCTGATAATTCCAAAATTATCAACAAATTGGAATTGTTGTTATTTTCAAGCATCCATTACACTATCAATAACACTTAAGATTCTAATTTCAACTGATCATACAACATCTACATACCCGAATTCCTCTTTCACTATGCTGTATTGTCAGAATTAAGTTAATTTTTTTAATGTGTGTATGTCTTTACCATAATAAAAACTGCCCATCCTAACCAAAAAACCCGTTAAATTAGCTTCCGTCAGTAACATTACCTCATTTCAGCGTTCAAAAGTTTTATTTTTCTTTGATTTTGAGAAAGAAATCTTAAAGTTTTGTTCTTTTTCCACAGATGAAGATTAACGCCCTCCCTCTTCTCATCTCACCAAAATATCCAGCAGAAGATTGGTTTATTATTTTCGTATTTCTTGAATTCACAGAGTTTTCACATATTAATAAATCTTTGCTGCAAACTTGTATCACCCAATGTTTGCTTATTTTAATACCTCTGAAAATAAAGCATACAGGATAGCTCTGATGATTTTGCAGATTGCGGTTTGAATGTCATTTTTATGACATCAAAAATTAGTAAATCTTTTAGATTAAGGATTTCAGCGCCCTTTTAAAAGCTTTCGCTTTTTATGATTTGAAATTAAGAATTAATTTATGTATTTTTATTCAAATTTGCTTTTCTAAAACAGCCATGGCAATAAATCGTAGAAATATCATAGTTTCTAAGAAATTTAAGAGATGATAATTTGGATGTTGCTTGCTTTAATAGATGCAAAATGATATCATAAACTTTCATATTTTAGCTATTGCAGATGATAATTTTTGTAATCTGATTAGCAAAATTTTAAATTGTTTGCACCGCCTTTCCTGGCTGCACCCGATGACTTATTAAAAACATTTCACACATTCAGTTAAATTCGTGTCAGGGTGCATAGGTCTGCTTTCCTAAAGCATAATTTTCCTATGAAAATTTTCTTAAGCGAAGGTGAGATTATTTGAACTCACGTGGAAAACACGGAAAACGCCCATGCAGCCAGTCGAAGTAACAGTATTAAGTAGCCTTATAACTCCTGGACCGATGATGGGGCAAAAGGGCGTAAAATAAATAAATAAATAAATAAATAAAAAGAAGCTGCTAGCATTATTTTGCTTATTTTTAAAGCATTTTGGATGTTCACTGGCCCAAAACAACAGTCTACCATATTAAGCAAAGTAACACATTAGCTTCAAATATAAAATCTCGGAAAATAGTTCTAGCCTACTTCATGAAAAGAAATAATAATAATAATTAAAAAAATATGTCCGCTATATCGCATCCATCAACAAATTCAAAGAAACGGACACCCACGATTCCACCATTTTCTTAAAAAATAGTCGAACATTCGTTCCGGGCGTAGGCCAAAGTAATAAATAATAATTGAGTTACATAGCGATAGACGAAATTACGTTTTCCTCAAACTTGCAGCTTAGGGGGAAAAATCATGTATTAAATCATTTTGCGCAATCTCTGAGCAAGAGTTGACACGTGTGCCACCAGGAGCCATGTACTCCTGAGATGACTAAGTGTTGTTGTCATGGTAATAACGGATGTTCGGAAAATTTTTTCTTCAAATCGTTTTAATTCCCCGAAAGCGAACAAACCCATGCATAAACAAGGATCTTTCTGAGAAATCTCTTGCAACAGTCTTTCGCAATAAAACAGATCAAATAAACATGAAAAAAAATTTCCATAGCGGAGCACAGTAAAAGATGCTTAGCATATTTTGTCAAAGGGTTAGTAAATTCTGGAATGAAGTAACCGGAACGTTTAAAAATAAATAAAGGATTTTTCGCATTGAACTATGCATTTTTCTCGCATTTACTTCCATGTAAAGCAGATCAATTTTTCTGGTCAAAGGGTAATTTTTGGAAGGTCACATCTGTCATGTTTTGAAAATTACACCTTGGGAGAAATTTTAGGCTTATCTCCCCCTCCCCCCATGTAATCGGTAATAGTCTAGAACGGCAGAGCAATGCCATCTTCGCCTTCCATCTTGAGTTACGGTAAAATGCTAATTAAAATTTTTTACTTCTTTGTAAGTTTTCTTGTTTTCAGACGTCTAATATTTGTTTACTCGAATACGGAGATGTACGCCAGCTATCTCGGCAAAGGGTAGGAATGCCTTTGTGTAGGAATTTCAGAGGGATCGCCTAGTATTTATATTATGAATAGGGAAACTACGCAAACAGCTATACAGCCAAGGGGATTATCTAAAATTTGAAAAAGATAGTACTCGGAATTTGCCAGACTGAATGTACTAATTTTCGTGACACTGACATGATAGCTCGGAATAAGTTTTGGCGTTAAAATTCAATCTCGATACTAAAATAATTTTTCATCTCTGAGAAATAGGATTTTGTTATGTGTTTAAAGTAAATCGGTGATGCACAACCGTTTTATTATTGGGATTCCTAAATAAGAGTTATTTTGGTTTGAAGTGAAACTATGTATATCACGTAAATTAAAATCAGAAGTTCAAAATTATAATTTAGTTTACCTAAAGGACATTAATTTTATATAATTTTACTTCTGGAACTTAAAATGTAATTTTCATTTAGTTAATAAAAGGATATATGAAAAACATATTCTAAAGATTCGGTGACGCTTTGCCCACCAGCGACCGAGTGGTAAAGTCGCTGAACACTGGTAGATCGGTTCGAGGTTCGAATCCCGTGTACAGGCTGGCTGCATGGGTGTCTTCGTGGTTTTTCCCCATGTGTAATGTATATGCGCCAGTCTCCGTTAGAAAGTCCTCCATGAAGGCATCTCTTACCTTAAACAGATGGCTCTCGAGGTTTTGTCGTAATCATATTAACCAAACCAAACCAAACCAAACCAGTCAGTGACGCTTTAACAAATGCTTGCAACCTGTTTGTCTCCAAGAATGATCTAATGAGTAAACATGCTACCGTCTGTAGCGTAAAGATATGCCTTTATGATTGTTTTACGTAACTTAAAGTACACTCATCTTGTATGTTTCAAATAAACCTAAATACTCTTCCGGCGATTAAAATTACTAAGTATAAAGGAGCCGTGAGGCGAATGAGGCATTTGCCTCAGGTGAATAACTAGAACAGGCGTCAGGTTAGTTATGAAATGTCAGAAATTTCTCTTAAAAATTATAATTGTTAACTTTCGATTTTGAAACACATCAAGATGCATTAGAATACATTTAAAATAATATAATTGTACTAATACTATTCATATTGTAGCATTCATAGGCCTGCTTTTAATCTTTGTACAACATGACTGATTGTTTGATTTCCATTAACACGTTGAGCGCGGCGCCAGTCCCTAGGGACGGGCAGTGAACTTTCCGTGTGGCCGGCGTCGCTCCCTGGGGACCGGCACTGGAATTTTCGTTTGGCTGGCGTCGGTCCGCCGGACAGACATTATTAAAGTTAGAAAATAAATATAGTCGCAATGGAATGTGATCAAATTTAGTTTTATGAAATGTATTGAAACATTCTAAACAAAAATACGGTTTAGCTTTACGGCTTAGCTCACTGCCGGCTGAACGGAAAGGACAGCAAATTCGGCGCCGCGCTCAACGTGTTAACCTTTCGTTTCTGTCTTCTCGGTTAGAGTGGAAAGCACATTTTTTAGGCTCGACTTCAATATACAAAACGCTTGAAAAATGCTAACTAAGGGAGGAGGGAGAAGTATCAACCCTTAATTTTGACCTCGTAGAAATTTTTGGCATTTCAGTATTATCCTGTCCATGGAAATGTTATAGCAACTGCATTTAATTTTGCTCTTAAAAATATTTTAAAAAGCACGCCTGTAGTTACCAATAGGTGGCGATTCTAAAACGTCTTCTTGACGAAATAGTTCGCTGTAATTGTCAAGACTATTCGGCTTGAGATTTTACATAAGGCAGTTGTGCATGCATAGGTTGAAGCAAGCCTGGCACCTATACATGCATACAGTCATTTTACGTATCACCGGGTTTTGCTATTGCAAGCTTCCTCCCGGATGGAATTCCGAGGGAGAACACCGTGGGGGGGGGTCGTTTTGAGGGTTTCCCCCCTTTTCCGCACTTTCTCAAGCGGATTTAGACTCGCCGTGTATTCTAAGTGTCCTCTTACTGCACGTATACTATCCACTTAGAGACATCTATGCTTTATCCGGGATTCGAACATGGGCCCTTAGGTATGGCAGTGAGTGAAACTAACCACGATCCCGTCTAGGTGACAAGACAGTACCGTCTAGGTACTAGGCAATTTTGGCTATGAGGTATTATAGCCAATATAAAATTTCGGATTCAAGCATCAATTCTACAAAACGTATTTGGACGATTTACCGCTACATGCGGAGGACACACACTAATTAGAAACGCGTTACTCGAAAATCCAAAGTTCAGTTCAAAACTGCAATTCATTTGAGTTCTATCCAATTAATCATAAGTTGCAGTTCAGTTAAAATTGCTGTCCAACAGCTTGTCTGCACAGATTTTTTTTCATTCTGTGGGAAAGTTCCATTTAAAATATGATTATACGCACTTTAGTCATTTTCAGCCTTTTCAAAAAGTGCAAGTTTCAAAACAGGGCCACTGAAAGTAATTTTAAAGAAAAATATTTCGAAATTAATTTTTAAAAAATGCAAACGATTCTGATAATTATTTTTTTACTAGGTGTACCCGCCCGCCGTTGCCCGTGCATTTAGAAAATGCAGATAAGTGAATAGCGCAGGAATAGTAGTGTAGGACATGTAGACTGTCTCTCTCTCTTCCCCCCCCACAAGCTACAAAAAAGAAATGAATTGTAATTAATCGATTTAATGTATCGTCAAAACAGCAAACTAACGCTAGAATAAAGAAATCAATTGTTACAATCGAACGTTATTTGAAAACAAATAATAATATCAGTGAGTCAAAAAAACCGTGATTAATTAATTATAAATAATTTTTTTTAAATTTTTCTAATTCAAAAATCGAAAATCGGGCTTCGAGGTCTGGTGGCCAGCCCCTTTGTGCTTCCGTATAAAAAATTCCAGGTCCCTGCGTGCGATAGATTTGGCTGGAGAGCTCGGTCAGACAGACAGACAGACACATTACACTTGCTTTTATTATTATAGATTATTATGTTATTTAAATAGTCAAAAACAGGCACCTATCTAGTAGAAAAGAATTACGGTACTCTTCTGTTTTCGGGACCGGGTTTAGAAATGCATGCACGTATGGATGAATATGTTCATGCATACATATACGTATGTTTGTAAATGTGCGTGTACATTTCTGAATCCGATTCCGATAACAAAAGTGTGCCAGCCTTATTTTAATACTCGCAACGAAATAAGTAGTAGCAATTCTACGTTACGTCCTACCCAGGGATAAATAGAAGGGCTAGCTCATTTCTTTGTTCGACTCCTCGCCGACACGAGCCTAATGGGGAGACGTACCAGGCAATAATCTGACGTCACTGTGATGCCACCTGTCCTGATTTCCCGCGTTTAAAACAGTAGTTTCATTGAACTGCGAGACGATTTTCTGGAGGTTACATATCCCAAATTAATTTTAATAATATATATATCTGTTTTCTAATAATGTATACATTTAAAATAATTTATATATATGTAATTTTAGTCAGTTTTTATTTTAAATTATATATTGTAAAGTATCGTTTACGTAATATGGCTTTTTGCGCTGCAGTAACGTGCCGTAGCACTTACAGAAGTATGAAAGGATGAGATATTTTATTTCATGGGACCAAAGGATCCAAATGAGAGTTTGCTTTTGACGAAAGAATGGATACACAAATGTCAAAGAAAAGATTATATTAATGTGAAGAGCGGAAAAATCTGCAGCGAACATTTTCTATGCAGTGTTTATGAAGATGATATGAAAAATCGCTTGTTTGGATAGCCACAAAAAGAAACTGTTGAAATGGAATGCTGTGCCGAAAGTAAATTATGATGACAATAATAAATCGAAATTGATGATGACAATAATAAATCAAATTTTAATGATTTTGAAATAAAACCCACAAATGAAAATGTAGATCATCCTGAATGTTTAAGGATAAACAAGAATGCATTGATAATTTGAAGAACAAAATAATATCCTTAGAAAATTGTATTAAATTGTATTAAAGTATTGAAAAATAGAGAAAAGAAAAATTTTAAAATGTTTGTTCAGCGACAAAAAAGGTGGACGACATCTAGACAGAAATTTGTATCAGAAATTAAAATCTCAAATAGCGAAATTTGGGGGGGGGGGGCGGAGCACAAATCGGAGAATTTGGAAAAATGTCTAAAGCCTATTTTTATAAAGACGCAGATTAATGCACTACTAAAAAAGAAGAAAAAAAATCAGGTGGACTAGTGAAAATATTTCACGTTCCATTGTCATAAGAGCTCTTTCATCTAAAAGCTATGATTTTTGAAAAGAAAAAAAATTAAGAAAAAAATTGGAATATCTTTACCTAGTATTATCAAATTAAAGAAATGGTGTTTTTTTAATTTTTTAGTGTTTTCTAAATTTTAGTGCAGTCCAAGAATTCAAAGTAATGTTCTTACTCTAAAGAAGGAAAGAGGCGAATATTTGTATTCTGTAGAAAAAATATGCGTTCTCAGTTTCGACAAAATGCATATAGATTGAAAACTCTGCTATGACTCTAAACTGGACTAAGTTGGTTCTTTTCAAAATGTGCAGTTTGTTTTAATCAGAGGTCTCATTTCGCGCTCTGCCTCAAATTACTGAGAAACCACGTTTTAGATAGAGGATTTGTTTTAGAAGATGTAACTGTTTTAAATTTTGATATTATTAAAGAGGTTTTAACTAGAGATTGAGAAGAAATCAAATTGTGTCACAAACTAAAACCAAATTATTTAATGGTCAAGGGAAACGAGAGACAAATAGTCGCTCCAGAGAAAACATTATTTTCAAAAAGTACCGCAAAAGGTATACTCTACCCCACAGGAAATCAGAAAGCATCTGACTTCTATGAGTTAATCGATAATATCTTCGGTATTATGAATAGTAACAAAATAGTACCAACAAGAATAACAAGTATTTAACAAACTAATTTTGTTAAGTACTTGTTAAAGTTATTCTTATTGTATCCTTTGTAACTAATTATTGATTAGATTTTGTGCTAGATTAGCATTCTAGATAAAATATAATAGTATAAAACATCCAAGTAATTGGCATAAAAATACCTGCTTCCTTTACTCACACTTTTGAAAAATTAAATAACTGTTTTAGGTACTCTGAATAAAGCTATTTTGTCAAAATTAAGGTAACAATCTTATATACATTTATTTAATTGTAATATAGATATAAGTATAAATTACAAAATTATTTAAAAAATATCTATTATATTGAATCGGAAGAGAATTATGACAATGTAAAATTTACAATTAGGCAAAAAATTAAACGTAGGTTAGCAGAAATGTTGCCATATATGTCACATATGTTTAAACCTATGTCAATGTAAAGTTGTTTTTTGAGTAAATTTAAATAGCTACTATTATAGTTATCTTAGAAGCAGTATAAAAATTCTCTCAGTTAGCATGCAGATAAAGAAATGATTAGAAATAAACGTGCATTAAATAAAAAACCTGCAAATAAAAATAATAAAAAAAAACACGGAACTTTATGTTAAAAGAGCAGCACATTTTATCTATTATTTTTAAATTGAGTAAGCATTATTAAATTTTTTAATGGTTCAGTCTAAAATGCATAAAGCAGTAACATTGCCTCTTCCAAATTATTGCTATCTTTGACACACAGCTCATTTTAAACGCTGGTTCAAAAACGCTAATTTCCAAGCTGTGAATTACTATATTGGCGCGCTCAGTGTCATCATGGCTACGTCATCACTTCTCACTTTCTGCTTCAGGGGGAAAAGCTCTATGAGCTAGCCCTTCTCTTCTAAGTTCTGCGTCCTACCAACGCAGTTCTATACAGCAGGATGGGGCAACCGCTCAGGCGCCTGAACATGTGACCGAGTTCACCTGAGTCGTCTAATAATTCTTTATTGTGCTTTCCACTTAGAAAGTTATTCTATTGGACGGAAATTATAATAATCACACCCTTCGAGATCTGATTCGCTTGTTTAAACGTAGAACCAACCCTTAAGGAGGAGATTACTTCCTTTCAGGCACAATAATATCATCTAATTTCTGGCTTAAGCCAGAAATGATACATTGAAAGAAGCAAATAATTTTTAATGGCGAAAAAACTGGGAGTCTGTTTCTCCCAGCGTGCGCTATAGTATGTTTTATGATGATTTACAGCTGTTTATCTTAAGAGGGTTTAAAAAATAGGCTGCGCAAGAAAATGACAATTAATAATCAGGTTTCAAATATTATATTATTTATTTTAACTAAATAAAAACATTGTTTTCAAATCATTAAATATTTTATTTTACCCTTAAATTAGACTCTTCAGGTACATGAATAGAAAAAAATTCTGACAGCCGTGACAAATCCTATAATTATTGGTTTCCTTACTTAATAAACTATAGTTAACTCACAGCTTTTTTAACCTATTTAAAAATAACTTTTAACTGTTAGCTCGTTTTTAATTGAAGGAGAATTCTTTAAAAAAAAAATTTTTTTCCCTTAGGATAACTGTAACATTTGAGTATAACCAAAGTATTCAATAGCTAAAATAAAACATTTCCTGCATTTACTCGCGTATTCTTCGCACTTTTTAATACCTTTACCTCTTGAAACCTGAGAAAGGAAAATGATGTGGTGAACATCATTTTTGGAGGCAGGGGTACAGGAAAATGTTAGTTTGTAATTCTTAAGCAATATATTATTAGAATTATTACTTTCATTGTAGTGCTTTTCGCTTACACAAAAATACTTTGCTATCTATTCATAATCTGCTCCTTCCTAACATAAATCAAAAGTTTTTATATCATACGCTGAAAAAAGCTTAAGGGGAATATGCGAGTTGTGATAATTAGAGCGATTTCTTCAATTTTGCCCAGAATATCTCTCAATTTTCTTTTATTTTATTAATTTAGGAATGTGCTGAATAAATTTGCTTCATAGCTGTGGTGTGATGGATTAAAAGACGCTTAAAAATGCATACCAGAGCCTAAGTGATTTCTAGAAGAATAAGATATTTACTATGCTTCCTTTCATATCCAAGATGAGTAATTTCCCACAGACTTTTCTTAAATAAGGAATGTCCTAATATTAATTAGGACGAAGTTTTGTTATTCACCATATTCTCTGCTACAAGATGGTAGTGTGTTTTGCAGTTTGTTATGTATGTCAATAGTCATTAAGAAATCATGCTGAACAAGTTGTGGTAGTCAGTTTTCATTCTTAAGACTTGAAATTTCGAACTAACTAAAATCAAATAATTTAAGTGAAAAGAACCAAACTTGTTCATTATATATTGATCCATGTCATTGCAAAATATACAGAAAGGTGCATTTTACAAGCTGATTTTTTTTACAATTCAAGGTAGCTAAAAAAGTATACAATTTAAAGATTTTATAGCCATGCATTTTAATGTATGGTTCTTATGCATTTTAATTCACTACACAGAAAATCATTTACAGGTGTATTTTTTAAATAACAATATTTCAGATCAATAACTTGATAAGTTTGATAATTATGATAATTTTCCACATTCATGATCTGTTTTAGAAGATACGTACTTTAATAGGTTTTCTTTTAATATTATGATTACAGATGCTCCTCTGCTTATAAACAGGTTAGATTACTGGATCAACTTGGGAACATGCTCCAAGTCGAAATGTTGGTGCCACTAGACGTTTCCTAGCCGAAACACTTTCGCCGATGTTGCGGCTATGTACGTAGGATATTTTACGACTGAGGCGTAAATGTTTCGTTTGCAGCTGAATCCTGCATGGGCTTTTTTCGAAGAACTGGTTCATTCAGGTCGGATTACGGTGTTAATTATACATTCAACGCTGAAAAATATTTTAGTATTAAACAGCTGCGTTTGAGAGTTATACGTCACTAAAATTTGACGATATATTTTACCAGCTTAATTTGTGATTTTTTATATGAATAACATAATATGTAGTACTAATAACAATAATAATCGGTAACGAAAAGAAAGAAGATTGAACATCAAATAACAGTTCCTGCGAAAAAAATTTGAAAGGAGAGTCTACACTTTATAGCTCCAACGAAGAGAAAATATAGGAATCCTTGAATCCATCTTTAAATTTTTGCACTAAACAGAAGAGTTTTCTGAAACGTAACAACAACAAGGAAAAAAAATGGCAACTGTAAGCTTGTAAGTTGGAGAGCATTATCTCATAACTAATTTAACTAGTTTTGACTTATGTTCGTAAATTAAATATAGTTTATTACGCACGTAATAACTTTAGCGTTTTTGTGCGTTTACCGATATATCTACAGCTTTCTTCCTTCGAACGATAACACCAGAGTTACGACACATGAATTGATACTTCATTTTGAATTCAAAAGGAGAAGTAGCCAAATATATTTTAATTGCGCAAAACAATTGCTTAATTAATGCGTGTGATACGAATATGAATCAGTTTTCTTTAAAAAGTCCACCCTAAAGGCATTCCTGCCTTTAGTTAAATAACCTTAGTGTGCTTTGCCGTAACGTAATAAATCTAATTCAGTCTTCAATTAAGATATATTTTCTCTTCATAGCCTTCCTCTTACTACCAATGCTAACTTAGATTTCCAATGTAACAATTCTGCCTTTTACCTTTTAATTTCATTGAGTAAGACGCGAAACAATCATAGACTGTTTTATCAGATTTCAGTGTGTTAACAATGTGTTCAAACAGGTATTATATTCAGTTTTTAGACACACACACGAAAAGAAAAAAAAAAAAAAAAAAAAATGCAAATATAAGGAAGACAGTGGAAGTTCTTCGAAAATATATTCATTTGAAAATAAATTAATCTCCAAAACGAGATGTAAAAGACCCTCTGATAATAGTCTTTCTAGGTTGAGTTCTGTATTCAAGTTTTCAGGTAAATTTCAAAGGTCCTTTGATAAAAAGTTCCTCGATGCTGAGTTCTGAATTGTATAGTTAGATTGTTTTTAAATTGGAATACCACTTACTTCTTACTTAAAATTTCTCTATGTTACTGAACAAAATAATTATAAAGTTCTTAACAGAGAGAATGGGAACTATTGAGGATGCCAGATGCAATGAAAAATGATCAAGAACTTATACTTGATTGGAAGAAAGTTTTCGAAATAAAAAATGCCCAGAATGAATATTTCTTAATTTAATAATCTTAGCAGCATCGTAACTTCTTCGTTTAATCGCAATAATTGGAAAGAATGTTTCCAGTGATGACTATAAATTAAAAATATATATATGTATATATACAAAATAACTTACACAATTTTTTGATGAATGGACATCTACTGACTCCTCCTTTCCCCAAAAAAACTTAAAGCATTCATTACAAAATTTCTTTACTTCTTAAGTTATTTATCTTTTTTGCATGTATGAATGTATGTAAGCATCATATTAAACAAATGATATGTTATGAAAACAGAATATTAAATAACTGAAAAATTTAATTTTTCATTTCTTTAAATGATAAAATCAGTCTAAAATTTCCTGATAAATCAATACACAAATTAATGGCTAAAATTATACTTCGGATATCTGTTGCGGTGATTGATAACTTTGGATTCCTAGATAATTAAATTTAGATAAATTTCTGCTTTTTAAATTTTCTTATTTATTTCTTAATTTATTATTTTCTATATTTCGAAAATGGCAGTTCCCAAAAACGTTTACTGAATTTCAAAAAGGACCATGCTTTGTTCAATTACATGTCTTTTTTTTATTAGTTCATATTCAAATCAAACAGCTAATATTCTTGTTGCTTTCTAATGTTACAGTTGTAAACTTGTTTGCTTTTTCTAATCTTAAATTTATGAACTTGTTTGTTTTTCCGATCTTGTGAGCGGATTATGAGTGACTTCATAATTTCATACACGATATAGTGTTGCCTTTGTTATATTATCAGTCAGAAGTTAATTCTAAAAGATTAGAATTTTATTTATGCATGGAGATTATAAATAATTTCTCTGGTAAGTAATATCAACTGCAAAGTTATTATAAGAGGCCAATTTTAAGCTCAGCAAGACTAGGTTTACGAAACTGTTTAGCTTACTTTTTTTTTTATGTGGTGTGCAATTAGAATAATATATTTCGATAATGACATCACACTCTATTCTGAGAACAGCAGGATCACATAAGAGCATTACAGCTGATTACTAATTAATTATATGTCTGTTATTTTAATCAGTTCCAATGACTTTTCTGCATTTGTTCCTCTGATTAAATAACATTTAACTGGTAAAAAAACTTGATATTGTTTGTGACTCATAAAATAAAATTCATTTTCTGATATACAGTGCAACTGTATAAAAATAAGTGAGAAATCAAAAGCATCAGAAGTAAACCATTATTTACATAAAATCTTAAAATAATGAATGTTAAATGTTTTTATTAAACAGCTCAAAATTAGAAAGTTATGTCAGAAAAAACAAAAATTTGTAAAAGAAATTCATAAATCGTTTTCCACAGGCTGTAAAGTTTAATTTGCGTTCTGCTGGTTATTTTAGATTTCTATTTAGTATCAGTGTATCCCTTTATCCTGATGTTACACTAGAACTAGAAGTAAAAGCAAGCTAACTTGTAAATGAGGAATGACATGGGGAAGATTTTATCAGTAACGGTTACTGATGAGGGAAAGGAGTTTAACACAGTGCTGCCAGTTTAGCATTTTAATGCTAGATCTAGCATTGTTTCGAAAGATTTAGCAGGAAAAATCTCAGATTAGCGCATGACAAGATAAATAGCACTTTTAAAAAATTTATTTAGAAATTTTTTAGCACTATTTGTTTCTGGAGCTTAATATTTTCTCTGATTATATATATTTATGCAGATACATATCAGTTATCGAGTGAAACTTAATTATTCTTCTCCTTCCCTTCAAGTTTTTTTATTTTTTTATTTATTTATTTATTTTTTTTTTTAGAATAAAATTAGCAACTTTGATAATTTCCCAGTCCGTTATTTGCCCTGTCAGTTAACAAATTGCTAAGCAAGTAGTGTGTTTACAACTTGGAATTTCAATTGTTTAATTCTTCTCTTCTTCCTTACATTGGTTATGAGTGGCCAGGAAATGACAGAATTGTATAAGCAGAAACTCTGAAAGAAGGGCTTAGCTAAATTGTTGTGTAAAATGCCTTCTGCAGATCCTTCTGTGGTAAAATTCAAATTTTGTAGATACGACATTTCGGCTATTATTCTCATTTCAAATAATTGGGAGTCAAAAGCACACACGATATCATCTCCACATCGAGCTGTTTCTGTTATTAAATTTCATAAAATTTTTAGCTTGAGCTAGTCTAAAGAATTAAGTGTTAATGCAAATTATGTGAAGTGTTATATGCAAATTATGTAAAATATTTTAAGTCTGTCTATATAATGAATACATTTAAACTTTGACATTTTATTATGTGTTCTTAAATACTCACCCATTATTCACAATGTAAAATTTCAGGAAGGAAAAAAAAAATTGTTTTTTTCGGGGGGGGGGGACAAAATTTTTCCTAAACCGAGCATCGTTATTAATGAAAATAAGCAAAACTTGCAAATATTATTTTTGAAAGAGCTAATGTGGTTTTTAAAAAATTTCTTGCAACTTTTGCCTTCAATTTTTGATTTAACGATTTACTTGCGCCATCGCTGAGTTAGTTCTACAGAAGCTTTATTTGAAATCGCACTTTGGATAAACTGGACAGCATTCACATTAATTCGAACTTTGAATTGGAATTTATGAATTTTCAATTTCTAATAAATACCTCTTTCCTCGCATGTAATCCCAAATTCTCTCGGTGTTATAATTATGTTTCGAAAGGTGGCATTATAGTTTCTTACGCTAAAAAAGTATTTTCTAGATTGCAACATTTATTAGAAGTTGATTCTGTAAAGGATTAGAACTTAATTTATATATAGAACTTGGAATAATTTTTATTCAAGGGTCTGAGTATCACAAACTACTAAACATATGTGATTTAATTTCAATAAGTTATGGTAATATAATGTCTTATCTTTTTTTTTTCGTTGCATGGCTTACTCATAGTAGTATATAAGTAAACTAATGTAGCAGCATCTCAATATTGAACAGTTTCAGAAAATATGGATACAGTAAATAAATACTTATAGTAAATAAATTTACAGTACAAATACTTACAGTAAATAAATTTACAGTACAAATACTTACAGTATTTATTTACTGTTAAGTAATTAATTACTTAACAGTAAATAAATACTTTTATATAAATTATTTAACACTCTATAGCAGAAATATGTTAACTTGAAAAAAAACAGCTACTTTAAAAATTCATATTTTCAATTAAAAGAAAATGCAGTAATTATTGAAAAAAATAACTAAAATATTATTAAAATATGATTTATATAATTTTAGATACTTTTAAAAGCAGGTGTCAACTTTAAATGAGACATAAAATTACGGGTTAAAATTAACCAATTACTTTTAAACATTTCTGCTTTTAAAACATTGAAATGCTAATTTACTTTCCCCCTAAACTCAGATATGTATTTCCAGGAATACTGCAATCTATACTCATACATCTAATGAAAAAAAAGAGGTTACACATGGCTTTTATTTTTAATCAGGGAAAAAATGTACGAGAAAGGGCTTCCTTTTGTTTCTACGAGACATTTTGTGCATCAAATACACAGCAGTTTTACGGTAAAGACAGAAAGTCTCAAAAATAACTAAAGACTATTTATGATCAGTAGTCTTTAGACAAATTACAGCATGAAAATTTTGGGTGAAAACTTGTTTCCTTTGTGTGTATTTTTAAAACCAGAAAATACTATTTCACATATCGCTCTTTAGATACAAGAGCTCAGTCCAATAATTAAGTACTGTAACAGTATGTTTTAAATACTGTACAGTTTTTGAGCAATTTAAATTTGTCACCTCTAATTTGTTTTATTATTACAAAAGGTACTGGTAAAACGTAAGAAATCATTTATAATTCTTAGACTATTCTCTTCTATTTATTTACTAAGAAAATAAATTTATTTTATAAATGCAGATTTGATCTATTATAATCATTTCAATAAACATTAATCGATACAATCAAACACTTAAGTTTTTCCTGCTATTTTTTCAATTCCTTAAAAGTTTCATTTACTCTAACTAAATGTAACTGAAATATGAGGCAACTAAAGACAAATGCTAGAAATTTATGTAGCAAAATGTATTTTATTGATACAATTAAATACACACACAGTTACAAAATATTGCTTACAAGAGGAAATGATCATTCACATTTCATATATATGTTTCTAAATTATGAATTTAAACTCCTATTTGCTCATATAACAGGAAAATCATGAAAAGTATATTTGAAAGCGTTCCTATTCTTAAATATAAACCTGACCTGAAAAGCTTCAGAAGCATCTCTCAGTACAGATAAAGGCTAAAAATGTATTTATCACAGCTTTCTTTTTAATGAAAGGAAAAAGCTGTGGTAAGAACTAATAGTTTCTAAGCATCAAATTAAGCAGCAATTTTACTTTAAAACTTTTCAGAATTACGTATGGCTTTGCTTGCTAAATTCTTTAATTTTCCTAATGAAATATACGATTTATTTGGGTTTATTAAGTTTTCAGACATATTAATCATTTAGTCTGTAAGAGATGGGTGCCACACAAGGCTTCACTGTACTTTAAATATAAGGTATTTTAAAGAACTCAAATTGTTTCTTCCCCCCCCCCTACAAATTACACTGATAAAGTAAAAAATACACTGTTTGCAATAACCTGTCTTGTTGCTAAGGGTTTTAATGTTTTTTATTTATTACCAAAATTTTAACAAAAAAAAAAAAAAGACAATTTTGAAGTTATAACTCTTATTCTCATACTCAAACTCTCTCTCAATTCACACAATTCAAAATTTAAATATTCATTGCAGTGGACTGCTTAAGCAAATATTAATATTCTGGAAACTCCAAAATAAAATATAATTGCTTCACAGACATGTTCAAAACCTCAAAAGATCACTAATGAACAATTTATTTCTATTCTTTAATACCTTTATATAACTGCTTTATTTTTTTCGGTAATGTTTGTGTGTGTGTGTGTGTGATTATGGCAAAGCCTCGAGGGCTATCTGCCTAAGGGGAGGGATGCCTTCGTGGAGGACTTTCTAAGGGAAACTGGCTCGTATACACGTTACACATGGGGAAAACCACGAAAACGTCCATGCAGCCAGCCCGTTCGCGGGATTCGAACCTCACACCGAACTACCAGTGTTCAGCGACTTTACCGCTCGGCCGCTGGTGGGCTTTTTCGGTAATGAAAATTATGCAAAAGTTCTTACGATTTTATATCTTCAATGTGGCAGCATTTAAATCTTTTATTTCCGGCTTTTCAGTTTTTAAAAAACCTAAACTTTATTATGCATTAAGCATTATGCATTTCCAATAAGCTTTCAGGAACAGTTTGACATAAAAGCAATTAAATTTGAACTAAATAGGAAATACAATTTAAATTCTTATTGTAAAGAACTAATCTTAAGAAATTCTTATGTAATAACGTATAAAATTTCCTTTACAAAATATAAGATAAATTTTATAACAACTATATTAGAAACAAAACATATAAAAGTGATAAATTTACTATCAAATATAATTCTTAATTATGAACACCAAAATTTCGAAGATGCACACTTAAACTATGTATCAAGAAAAAGTTCTGTATGAAATAAAGAGATATAGAGATAACGGTATATATTTTCATATAAAATATTTTCATACAAACATGATAATGCAGTTTTAGTTTTAGTAGAGGTATGAGAGTTCTGGCTCGGGAGCTCAGGGATGCGAGCTGAGAGGGAGCTCCCAAGAAGGAATTGTAAGAGAAAAATATTGTAATTGTAAGAATATTACGACATTAATTCATGAATTACACATTACATTCCAAAAATAATTACTTTAGATTCTTAAAAATTATTATACTCTTAAAGGGTTGTTATCATAAATATTATCATTTTAAACAAAGTTTTAATTTCTGAATCTATACGAAAGACACCGTTGGCTCAAATTCATCTTTGAAACACAGTTAAAAATTTTGCTTTAAGAAAATAGTATCATGATTTCTTATTTATCTCATCAAAAATGCAGAAGCATCAAATATATTCTAAAGAAACTAATTCATATTCTAAAGAAACAAGTTCTTTCCTTTCTGACGTTTTCCCATATCCGCTGACAGATCAGCCTCCCTCCCACAGCTGACCATTTCTTCTCCGGAGCTCTCTCTTAGATCCCCTCTCTTGATCTCCACGCAACACACACTTGAGCGTATTTAAGTAACTGAAGATGATAGTCAGGATTTCTTCGTAAAAGCATGAGATGTGGGTCACGGTGGTCCCTTTTTGCTCCATTGTCAACAAAAGGATTAAACTGTACTCTCTTACTTTCGAATAGCACGACCAAGTACGACCGCAATTATTTGCTCGATTTTCTATCGCTGCTGTTCTGCGATCACACTAGGCGGTGCATGAAGGGTATGACGTAGATTTACGATGAACGATGACATTGGATGGCCTGCGTTTCTTTTTCTTTTTTTTCATTCTGTTTCCTCCTTCCTATCATAAAGATCGACGGAGTAACGCATTTCCTGGTTAGCGGCTGACCAATCATCACGATTTTACCCACACGGCGAAACGATGCTGGTTGAATCATCGACCGAGCATGGGAGATGGTTACCCATTATCTTGCAGCAAGGTAAAAAAAAAAAAAAAAAGAATATCACCTGTTCACTTGTAATCACGTGACCCTCAGCAAGCAAAGCTCTTCTCGCATTGCAAGACTTCGTTCGTTTAGCAAGTTAAATTTTATTTAAAAAAATGTGCTCATCTTTCATTCAAATTTTGGATTGTTCATTCGCAATACAAAATTTTACTGTACTTGATTAATTGTTCTGTAAATCCCATTCTATTACAACCTAGCTGAGGGCAAAATATAACCATTTTAATTATTAGAAGAGGAGAAAACTGTCTGCAATATTTGACGCGTTTCAGTTTGCGCTAATTCTTTTCTCTAATCATGTAGTCAAAGGATAACTTTAATTATTAAGGAGAAATATATATATATATATATACATATATACATTTTTTACACGATTCTCTTTGCATTAATGAATTTATTTGTATTCTGCACATTTATAAATTTAATCTTCGCAGTACCATTAAGTAATTAATGTGCAAATTCATGTTCAATTTTTAATTTATTAGCCCTTCGAAAATGTGTTACCGTTCTCAGTTAGAGATGAGATCCTTTCCCTTTCAAATAAGGATCAGAAACATGACAGAAAATTGCTGCCAGATGAAGAAGATGCATAAGATCTTTCATTTATCGTCGATATTATAAACCTGGGTTTTCCACCACTGTAGGTATTTTTAAAATGTCCCATTAAGAGAACTTTTTAACAAATACTTTGCAAAGAAATATTGTTACCCTACACCATGAGTATCATTAACAAACCAAGCTTCTAATACCTTGCTACAGATCGATTAAAGTAAAATAAATTTCTAACACCTAGGAACAGGTAGACTGCAAAGCTGCTAACTCTGCTTCTTGTATACATCAAACTAAAACGATGTATACGAAAATAGAATCTAATTGTTATAATTAAATTTTGTAGCATTATTCACTTAAATATATATTCCTTCCACTTCCTTTTTCCTTATTACTCTATGGCCCACCAGCCATGGAGGTAGGAAGTAAGATGGAGTCGCCCTAAACAAGTTTCTCCGTACCCTGCTCTGAAGCACCGGCGATCCCTACGTGGTGACCAAAACATTGGGTCATTTACCATTGAGTTCTATGGGATTTGACGCGTTCGGGTGTAAATATTTTGTAATTACGTCGCAAATATACATATAAATGTATATATTTTCTTTTTCTACAACACTTCAGAGTCCTAAGTATGTGAAAACAACATATTTTTAAACAACATTTCATTCTGAACGGAATTAAATGCTATACTTTTCATAGTTTTCTCAGAATGGTTTAATTTGAATGAAATATTTTCACAAGTTTTCGTTAATTACATTAGAAAAAAAAATTAAGGTAATTCGATTTTATTCGGTTAAGGTACAAAAATTAAGATCAAAGTTTATTGTATTATTAATATTAAAATTATGCATTATTTCTTTTCTATTTATAGAGCTTCTTCCTAAAATACTTTCTTAAATATGACATGATTTTTTGGCTTCTTTTAAATCGAAAAATGTAAGTCAATTTATAATTAATGCTCTATTCGGTTCATTTTAAATTAGAGAATTATTAGGAATTAGCGAAATACTTTAAATAAGTATTTCGCTAATTCCTAATAATTAAATATGTATTAAATAGTATTTGACTTTCTCTGAACATTTCTGAAAGGGAATAAAATAAGTTTTTTTTTTTTTTTTAAGTATTATTTAAAACTTGTAACTGAGTTATTATAAAATGTAAAGGGAATAATTCTTTTAATTATACTTATCAGATTTTTTTTTTACCCTTCATTTCAACAATACATATTCCAAAACTCTTTATTACGTTCTTAAGTGCGCATCTCATAGCATTTGCTTTACAATACCTTTTAACAGATTGCTTTCCAATACGAACAATTCTTGCTGAAATAGTTTTATAACGTATTTGTCAACAGGATTTCAATTTATGTTTACAATTCAATATTAAGGTTATTATATATTTAGATAACATTTATAATCATTATAAATTAGATACATTTAATCATTAGATTTCTTCACAGTACTTTC
This sequence comes from Stegodyphus dumicola, assembly GCF_044657685.1. NCBI lineage: Eukaryota > Metazoa > Arthropoda > Arachnida > Araneae > Eresidae > Stegodyphus > Stegodyphus dumicola. The sequence goes on from NC_140780.1 coordinate 116,712,617, forward strand.
ACAGTTGTTTATAAGTGAATAAATTCTTCATTTCAAATACATTTATAAATAATTTAATGAATATTTAAGTATTTTGTCAAAGGCAGATACATGCTTTTTGCAAGCACATGCACAAATACCCATACATATTTCCTATTTATCATTTCCGGCATGTGCAAATCTTTAATTTCTGTGCATTCACTATATTTTTCGCGTAAAGTAATTTACACTAATTTAGCATACACCCGAAAGTTTTACATAAAAAATATATATGAATATAATTTGAATGAAAATTATAAGTATTATTTTTAATACCCACTCAAAGGTCAGTTTTTCTTCAAAATTCCTCCACGATGGCATCTCTCTTTTTAGGCAGATAGCCCTTGCATGCGTTACTCTATTTAATAAAAACTTAATCTGACCTATGTGCCTAATTACAAATATTTTAACATACATAATTTTATATTTACATTTAGCCATCAAGTTTCAAACTTTTCAAATCTTCTAGAAAATAAATTTTGGCAGATCTCTTTTAGCAATTTTCTTAAAATCTATATTTTTGTAGTGCAACAGCTTAGAATTTTATGAAACAAAATTCATAATCAAAATTCATAATCGCTGTTGTTAGTTATCGAAAAATAACCAAGATGTGATTTTTGCGTAAATGTCAGTAAACTATACAAATTGCTATTATCCATCACACTATGAATGTTTCTTTCATGCGAGAGTGTCCCTTTTTCGATTTCTATGGAACTGTCGTGTGTCGAAATAATATCAGAATCTTGTCAAGCGAGCTTCTGAATGTAAACAAATAACACCCCGTCTGGTGACCCAAGCTTCAAAGCAGTGCTTCACTTCTAGCGCGGAATGGCCCCTCCTCCCTTTCCTACCTCCATGCCACCAGCGGCCGAGTGGTAAAGTCGCTGAACACTGGTAGTTCGGTCCGAGGTTCGAATCCCGCGAACGGGCTGGCTGCATGGGTGTTTTCGTGGTTTTCCCCATGTGTAACGTGTATACGAGCCAGTTTCCCTTAGAAAGTCCTCCACGAAGGCATCCCTCCCCTTAGGCAGATAGCCCTAGTGTGCTTTGCCATAATTAAATACACACCACCACACCTTATTACTCCCCCCCCAAATGGTAACATACTTTAATATTTAGACACTTCCTGTTTCTATTAAATTATATTTCTTTAATGTGCATTTTCTTCCCATTGTTACAAGTTCAAAATAACAAATTAAAAAAAAAAAAAAATGCTGAGAATGTAAAAAATCAACTTTATAACACGTGAAAATGACTTTTTTAAAAAAAGTTCAAAGATTTACACCAGAGGCGTTTAACATTGAAAAACATTGCTATTTTAACTCAATCCTAATTATGCAATATAGTAAGATTCATTAGACTCATAAATTTTATTTCATTTCGTTTTGTTTTGGTAATAATATATCATAATTCTATAAGAGAAGCAACCACAATAAATAAATAAAATAAAAATAGAAATAATAAATAAATAATAGAAACCTACCAGTTGCAAAGTATGACCATAAGTACCATTATACTTTTGTATTAATAAGTGATTCATATATAGCACATGTTATTTTGTAACAGAAAGGTCACTTATGGTATCTTGAAACAAACAACTGTAACATAGCTAATTAAACTGCGATATATCAAAATGGACAAGACCACCGAATGCCATTAGCTCGGAACGAGTTTAAATTCTGGCAAATTGCACATACAATTTTCATGATAATATGAATGCTAGTCAGTTTAGTCAAATAGTCATGATAATACTCGTATGAATGCTTCAAGAGTAATATGAATGCTTGTCAGTTTCGCTTAAAGCACTGGTTCTCAAACTGTGGTACATGTACCAGTGATGGTACATTACAATATTTTAAGTGGTACAGTTTTCACAGAAAAAAATTAAATGAATGTTGAAAATGAATATAAAATTGCGCCCCTTTTAATTTTGTTTTAATCTTTATTAGTCAGAAACATATATTTTTTAAGTTTTTGACTTTTATGGCTTTAGCTTTAATGTTGAAATGACGACGTTTCCAAGAAAACTGACTAAATTTCACAACGTTCACCATTTTTTTAAACCTTGTAATATCTAAACTGTCAAAAAGCCAGGATGTATATATTTTTTTAAACGTATCTTGCCCTGTGACTCGGGTGTCTTCTTTGCTGTGTACAACTATATTATTTGCTTAATATATGTATTATTACGCTCTATTTATCACAATTGTTATATATAAAGTTTTAGTTTTAATATTTTTTTTAATTCTTTGTTGCATTTATAAGATTATTTGAAATTTATTAATGATGAATTTCAATTTTTTGGTCGTTGTGAAAAATTAGTTCTAAATTTCTTACTTTATGTCTTTAATGATAATTTTTCTGCAGGTTAACGCGCGAAAATACTGCGAATGTTTATATTTTGTTTAAAAAAATTGTTTTGTATATATATGTATATTCGTAGTATACATATTTATATATATTATTGTAATGTAGATGCTTATTTACGAATATAATTAAATAATATAAATTTAAAGAGTTTTATTCTTTGATTATATACTTGCATTTAAGATGCACTGATTTTTAATGGCGAAATGCTTTTATGGTGGTACATATATTTTTGTTTCACATTTATGTGATACAAAATTTGAAAAGTTTGTGAACCCCTAGCTTAGACAGTTCTCATGAAAATCTCATTAAACAGATATCCTAGCGTGCTTTGGTATAAAAAAAAGTAAAGAAAGAAAAATTATTAAAAAAAAAAAAAAGCAATCTGGTTTAAACTGTACGGCAAAGTAGCAGGTTTACTCGTTACGCATTTTTTAGAATCATCTAAAACTCTGCCCTTATTGTACTATACTACGCAGAAGTATAAAGTATTATATTATTAAATTGGTTAGTTGTATTAATGCATAAATCTGGGAATTATTGTAAGTGCTGTAATAGGGTGTTATCAGTATACCACTGTAACACTTATTAGTGTTATTATCATTTAGTGAATCTTGTAAATAATGTATTGCAACATCAAAATGGTATAGCATTACAAATTTAGAGTGTTCTAACAAAGCTACAGATTAGCATAATGTATTTTGAATATATTATTTTACTCTTGTATTCATATCACCTCTTATTATTATTATTTTTTTTTTTTTTTTTTTACAAAATGGAAGACACCTACAATATTTGGGTACTACGAAAGAATAACAAGGTATGGAAAAATAGCAGCAAAGCAAATCAAGTTATTTATCATACTGAAGTATCAAGTATCTGCTCATTTACCTGTTTTTGTACAGAGTAATTATTATGAGACTATGCTAATGTATTTGTTTTCAGCATTATTGTATTATATACAGTCAACTTCCGATTCACCGGTGATAAATTAACCAGGCTTCCTCCAAAAAAGTCAAGTTTGTTTATTACATAAAAACTGCTATGACAAACCATCAGAATGAATCAAAATGTGTAAAAAACCATTAGATAATAGCAGTGATAGCAAATCATGTCATAATATTTAGAAATTGTTTTTGTACAGAACAGTATAGTCTGTGCTCTAAAATCCTTACCCAGCCTTTTTTTTCGCAACCGTTGGTTATAGACCAGGGCTGTCCAATTGGCGGCCCGATTTTCACGGCCCGCAAGTACATTTTACTATGAATAAATTTATGTTACTAAATTATTATTATTAATATTAAAATTATTTGACTATGTGAAAATTTAAATCTAATTTGAATTTAAAGTAGGTATTATTTAGTTTGCATAACTTCACTTAACTGTAACGTCTGATGATGGCTGGCTCAACGTTGGCGCCACATGTTATATTTGTGGTTGGTTGTTGTTTATCTATGATTGGCGCACGCGATGACAGCACACTACCCTGCGCTATTTTGTTGATTCATGCAATCGTGCGTGTTTGGGTCTCGTCCCAAATAACACACACTAAATAAATTCGCTGGTTCGATTCTTTATTAATTCTCATAATTAATTACAATTAACTCATAGCTGTGACCAGCCCTCTTATACCGTCGATGGCGATTCTCAAACTCGTTAGATCATCACATTACAGATGCGCATGCGTGGATTACATTACAGATGCGCAGGCGCGAACATGCCGCCCCGCGTTGCAATGCTTAGCATTCAACTATTGTAATTAAGATATAGCATAAAAAAATTAAACAAGTATATCATAAACAATTTTGAATAAGTACTATTACATAAAAATCATTTTTATAATTAGACATTTACCATATACATTAGCGTACACCTCAAAGCAATACAATATAACATTTCAGTTACATAATGACATTTTATGTGAAACACATTCAATACTGTACAATAACTATAAAGACAATACTCATTTTTGTATTGGTAAGACATAATTTGGTAATTGGTCGTTTGAAAGTTCCAGTTTGAGTTTTTACATTACACACGCGAACCTTTCCATCTTTACCATAAAATACTTCTATTATACGACCAACCGCCCAATTACAACAAGGCAAATTATCTTTAATTCTCCAACTTGTATATTGTTTTTAGAACTTTGCCATTTAGATCGATTTTGTAAATGACTTAAATAATTGAAGTTCCATTTTTTCCAGATAATTTGTATTAATCTTGTGATCTGTTGCCACAATTTTAACCTGTTAATGTTAACTTCCGTGATATCTGGCTCAGGGATCGAATTAATTGCTCTACCAATTAAAAAATGCCCAGGTGTTAGAACCTCTAAATCATCAATGTCCGAAGACAAGGGTGTCAATGGTCGGGAATTTAAAATTCCTTCAACCTGAATCATAATTGTTAAAAATTGTTCAAATGTCAATTTTGCATTTGCACCTACAAAATTCGTAGCGTTATCACTAAATAGTGTTAAACTTTTACCTCTTCGTGCAAAGAAACGTTTCAAGGTAGCTATTAATGCTTCAGATGTTAGGTCTGTTATAAGCTCTAAATGAATGGCCTTAGTAACCATACAAATGAATATACACACATAAACTTTTTGATATATACCTTTTCTCTGGTTTTTGTACTTAATTAAGAATGGGCCACAGAGGTCAACTCCAGTACAATTGAATGTAAGATTAGCTGTGATTCTTTCCTTGGGTAAATCACCCATGATTTGCTGAGCTACAATGGGATTGGCTTTAAAACATATTATACAATTTTTTACAATTTTTCTACAAACATTTCTACCATTTACAATCCAAAATTTTTGTCTTATATGATATAACAAAGATTGAGGACCCACATGCAAATATTTTAAATGATAGTAATTAACTATTAACTCTGTTAATTTATGTTTAGAAGGCAGAATAATAGAAAATTTTTTCTCATAAGTTAAATTGCTATTTTTTAATCTACCTCCAACTCTCAACAGTCCATTACTGTCAATGAAAGGGTTAAGACTTTTTATAGAACTATTTCTTGGAACAATACCTGATTTTTTAAGATCATTTATCTCATTTATAAAATACTCACCCTGTACTAATTTTATTAAAGTTTCTTCAGCTACTCTCAATTCTCCCACTTGTAAATTACCTACCTGCTTTTGTTCTTGCTTACAATTCTTGTAAAACCTAAAACAAAAACTTATAATACGAATTAATTTTAAATACTTATTACTGCAATTCAATAAATCATTAATAAAATTATTCACATTCAGATTTAAACATGTAGATAGTTCAGAATCAGCAAAGTTTTTAAGTTCATTACTGTCTTTTTCAGTAATTGCTTCAGGTATAACTCTTATAGGGTACTCATCCTTCATTAAGAAGTCAGGCCCGTTCCACCACAGTTGACTTAGTTGCAGTGTTTTGGCAGACATACCTCTAGATATGAGATCTGATGGGTTTCCTTCAGAAGCGATATGATGCCACTGTGCTATTTCAGTCAGATCCTGTATCTTTGAAATCCGGTTTGCAACAAATGTCTTGAGCAGGTGTGGCTCTTTGTTGATCCATGACAGCACAATCATAGAATCGATCCAAAGGTGAATAGCAGTAAGCTCCAATTTTAATGATGATTTCACTCGATGCATCAGTTTAGCTAATAGCACTGCTGCGCAAAGCTCAAGTCTTGGGATTGTAGTCTTCTTTAGGGGGAGACACGCGATTTACTGCACACCAACCTCATTGATGTACGGTTTGTTGCTGATGTTGCTTTACAGTAGATAACTGCTCCATAGGCGGCCTCTGAGGCATCACAGAAACCATGTAATTCAATCTTGATTCTATCCGGTAATAAAATACATCTAGGGACTTCAATGTTGTTAATTAGCTGCAAGGTAGTGGAGAATTCTTTCCATTCTTTAGCTTCCTTTTCTGGCAAAACATCATTCCAGTTCAATTTCAACAGCCATAATTTCTGCATAAATATTTTTGCTACAATTATAACTGGAGAAATTATACCCAATGGGTCAAAAATGCGAGATATGACGGATAACACTTGCCGTTTCGTAACCTTTACGTTGTCTTCGATTTTAACGTTGAAGCTCAAACAATCTTCTTTTGACTTCCATAAAATACCTAATGCTTTAGATTCTTCTGATTTACCAAAGGGATATGTTTTGTCGTTTGTTTGACACAGTTCAGTAGCATTACTACACCACTTATGGAGTAACATACCTCCACTCTTCAAAATGCCTATTAACTGATTTTGAAGTTCTAACGCAGAACTTAGCGACTCAGCTCCAGATAGAATATCGTCCATGTACATGTCTTCTCTCAGTACAGGTGCTGCTAAAGGAAATTTATCTCCTTCATCCTTTGACAGCTGTACAAGTGTTCTCATTGCTAAAAATGGTGCACTCACAGTTCCATAGGTTACAGTAGTTAGCTCAAAGTTTTTAACTGGCTTATCAATGCCTTCTTTCCATAAAATCCTTTGCAACTTCCACTGATCTGGATGGATAGAAATAGCTCGATACATCTTTTGTATATCAGCAGTGAAAGCAAAAATATATTCCCTGAATCTCAGCATAATTGAGGATAAATCATCTTGTATCACACCTCCATTATACTGTATAGTATTTAGAGAGTTTCCTTTGGTTGTCAAAGAAGAAGCGTTAAATACTACCCTCAAGGGGGTCGACTTACTTTTCTCTTCTCCCCTATATACTCCAATATGAGGAATGTAATATGAACCTCGTTCCTCCTCGCTTTCACTCACCTCAACCATATGTCCTAACTGTTGATATTCTTTTAAAAAATCTGAATATAATTTTAAATATTCGGGATTCTTTATTAAGCGTTTCCATAAGGAATTTAATTTACTCGTTGCAATTTGTTTAGAACTTCCTAAAGTGTCTGGATCCTCCTTTAATGGCATTTTAACAACGTACCTACCGGTTTTATCTCGTGTATAATTTTCTACGAAATGTTTCTCACAAATTAAAAATTCTTTGTTTTTGGGTTTATCAGTTTCAATATTTTCTAATTCCCAAAATTTTCTAAGATCTTTATCTAAGCTGTCTTCTTCCTTTATCAACCCACAATGAACCCTGTTTTCAGTCTCTGTTGGAATACTTCCAGACACGATGAAACCAAAAACTGTATCTTGAAAAATAAGATCAGGATTATTCATTCGAATTTGACTCGGTTTCAAAAGTTCATAAAAAACTCCCGCTCCCAACAACATATCTACTCTTTCTGGAACATTAAATCCTTCATCTGCTAATTTTAAATTAGGAAAATCTTGCACTGAAATTTTAATTTTGCGCGAAGGTGTTAAATCAGCAGTTATTTTTGGAATTACTAAAAAGTCCAAATTCTTTATAAAAGTTCCTTCTTTATTGCATATCAAAGCATTAATTTTATGCTTTATTGTTAAAATAGCATCATTTATTCCCGAAACGGAAATGTTTGTTTTTTCTAAGAGGTTTTCCTCGTGACGTGAAATATAAATCTATTTCTTTACCTAACTCACTAGGTGAAAACCATGAATCACCTTGCCTCACAGCAATGTGAGAAGCTGTTCCCGCATCTAAAGATTGGTATAACCTATCTGAAACTATTAGTTGTTTGAGGGTCTCGAAGTCAGTTACCTTCCTTAATTTTAAATAATAATCCCATGCAGTTATTAAGCGAGAAGCGAACTGCACATGAGTTTCATGTGGTTGTTTGACAGTTTTTCTAAAGTTTTCTAAACACGAATATGGTGTTGGCTGAAACTCCTTTAGAACTACTTCTTTTACTCTTTCATAATTCGCGATATCCTTATCATGTAAATAGGTTATTATATTCGAAGCTTTGTCTCCTAACAGATTTAACAGAATTTCCGCTTTATAGTCCTCCGAAACATTTTTTGTAATAAACGCTCGTTCTAATGACGAAAAGAAAAATCCCCAACTCTCAGGCCGTATAGGAATTTTTACAGTTAAGGTTCTGATACTTTTTATTAATTGATCTAGTGACTCTGATTTTGTTTCGGTTTCGCTTACACCATCAAGTTTAGTTTCTGCTTTAAGCTTAGCCAACTCTAACTCATTCTTTGATCTCTCAAGTTTTATTTTTTCTAACTCGACAAGTTTTTGCTCTTTTTGCTCTTCCTGTTTTCTGTTTTCGATAATAGAGTTTGCTATCTCTTTTACTAAATCTTGTTTAGTTTTGAAAATTTCACTATTCTCAATAATATCAGTCAAATCTGCTATAGTAATTTTTTCGTCAACATTTAGATTTATTTCTAAGGCAATAAGCCTTAAATCTTCTTTTTTAGCACCCTTAAATAACATTGTTATTTATAACAGAACAAGCACAGAAAGTACAGAATTAACAAGAGAGGAATCACTTACCTCTGCAGTGATTCACTTTTGATGAATATCCGTATCCAAAATCAGCGATATTCGTTAAAAAGAACAAGCTTGGAATACTGGCAAACACAAACACTCCTGTGTTCTCAAAAACGAAACACTATTTACTCACGCTCCGGTCGACTACGACCAGATATGTTTGGGTCTCGTCCCAAATAACACACACTAAATAAATTCGCTGGTTCGATTCTTTATTAATTCTCATAATTAATTACAATTAACTCATAGCTGTGACCAGCCCTCTTATACCGTCGATGGCGATTCTCAAACTCGTTAGATCATCACATTACAGATGCGCATGCATGGATTACATTACAGATGCGCAGGCGCGAACAGTGCAAGTGCAGTCTTGCTTAGAATTTGTTGATGTGTGACTCTGTTATAATATTATTAACTTAATTTCATATTTTTTTATTAATTAAAATAATTATTGAATATCAGTGCTACTAATAGAAGAAAAATAGACCTCGAAAGTCGAGAATTTCAAGATCGCTGGGAGATACATTATTTATTTATTCTGAACAAAAATGGTAAACCACAATGTTTAGAATGTTTACAAATCATAGCTGTGTGTAAAGAATATAACTTGAAGCGCCATTATCTTTCCATGCATGAAAAGAAAGTATCATTCGTACACGATTGGATGAAGCACAGACATTCCCGATACAAGTCAAATGCTTATCTTTATAAGAAACTGTAAATGAAAACTATAATTATTCAGAAGAACTTTTACAATTACAATCATTACACGGAACAACAAAAGATGAAGCTATTTACAAACAATTAAAATGTTCAGTAGAACAGTATGGCGGATTTGACAAGTGCACTGCTATTCTAACCGACGGCTATGACGGGCAAAAATACTGGGCTCGTGGGACTTTTGCAAAAAGATGGAATAACGTGTCGTATGTTACACTGTATTATCCATCAGGACGCATTATGTGGTTTATCCCAACACTTAAAAGACGTAATGGACAAGGTTTGCAAAATTACTAATTTAATTCGCGGCGGAAATCTTTCTCTTACACACCGAAAATTTAAAACATTTTTGGATGAATTGGAAAGTGAGTATGGAGATCTGCTTTTACATAGTAACGTTCATTGGTTAAGTGCTGGAAAGTGCTTGAGGAGATTCTTTACACTTCGAAAAGAAGTTCATCTTTTTCTCCCAGAAATTGCCGTCGATGAAAATTTGACAGCAAATTTAGTTGATAAAAATTTTATTTATTCACTTGCTTTCCTAACGGACATTACAAATTATTTAAATATTTTGAATAAATCCTTGCAAGGACAAGATCAAAATGTATGTTGGCTTTATAAATATGTTACTGGATTTAGAAACAAATTAAAATTGTTAAGTTTTAATTTGGAGCAAAATAATTTATCTCATTTTGAATCTTGCAAAGAGATCTATGAAGAAATGAAGGAATGTAATATAGAAGCGAATTTAAAAATATTTCTACCAAAATTGGATTTGCTTATTACAGATTTCAATGAAAGATTTTTCTCAATTTGATGATCTTAAACCGTTTATTGATTTATTTTGTGGTCCAATTAATATTGATATCAACTCCGTTGATTTTAAATATTAAATAGAATTATGCGACCTGCAGGCTGACCCATTTTTTTTTTTTTTTTATCTCGTGGAGTAACTGGAATAAAAATATTCAAATTTTTAGATAAAGAGAAATATCCAAAATCTCTCGATTTTGGACTTCAAATTGTATCAATGTTCGGAAGTACAAATATCTGCGAGCGTGCATACTCCGATATGAAATATATAAAGTCAAAATATAGAAACAGTTTGAAAGATTCCACTCTTGAAGATATAATTAGACTTACCACAACAAATATTGATGTGGATATAAAAGATATTGTTGCTAAACAATTGCGGCCACAATGTTCTCATTAATATATTACGAATATTTTAAAGTTTTCTTTTTAGTATAAAAATTATACTATAAATAAAATATTTTTTTTAATTAACATAAACTGACTTTTCATTTATCAACCTTCTTGGTCCCCGAAATGTTTGGTGAAGAAAATATGGCCCTCGGGCCATATAAGTTGGACAGCGCTGCTATAGACACATATACTTCCAGTTCCAAAAATGTTTCAAATGACACAAAGATTCACGTTTGGGCATTTTTAAATTTAAAGAAATTAATTTTGTAAAAATTGCGAAATCTAACGCGCTACACATTCCTCCGGATCCTATATTATTTATTTATACTTAAGAAAATTTGACAAAAATTGACTTAGATATTTATCATTAATATCGAGAATCATATTCAGGGGCCTTACACAAATTCAATAGCGAAATGTTTTCATTTGTACGTAATTAAAAATAAAATTTCGTTTAAAAAACGATTTATGATGAAAAAGATTAGGTGAAGAGCAGTTCTATGCAGATTATTGCGGAGATCTTAGTCACAGAATCTCAGAAAATTCGTGTTCTAGAACGAACTGGCGGGCCAGGAATTGGTATGTATCATCAAATAATGCAAATTCTGAAATTAAATTTATTTGTCGTATGGAAGTCAAACGTTTTGGTTTTCAAATATAATATATTTTATTATAATGAGTATAAAATATTTTTTAATTTTATAATGAGTATAAAATATTTCTGAGTAAACCGGAGGAAAAAGTAAAAAGTTAAATTTCATATTTTATAAAAAAAAATTAGTTTTTAAAACTTAAATAGAAAAACATGACCCTTTGCGTCATTTAAAACATTTTTGTAATTGAAAGTATTTGGCTATGACCAACTGCTACTAAAATAAAAGCTGGGTAAGGATATCCGTGGACACTGTGTATAGTATTATCTTACATAATTTGGTTTATAACAACTTTTTTAAATCATAATTTGGTTTATAACAACTTTTCAAATCATAATTTCGTTTATAACAACTTTTCAATTCATGTTACAAATAAACTACTAAATTAAAAAAATAAATTAAGGGCACATCCCTTAATCTTCTGCTTTCCATGCATTCCAATCGAAATATAAGAGTAGTATAAGCATATTAGGCTAGATTATTTGATTAAAGCAAAGCACCGAGAGCTATCTGCGTGAGAAAAGGGATGCCTTCGGGAAAGACTTTCTAAGGGAAACTGGCTCGTATTCACTTGACACCGCGGAAACCACGAAAAAAAGCAGTTCCTTGTATTCTGAAGTTTGTTCTTATTTCAACTGCTGATTTAATCTGCATAATCAAACAAACTTATTCTTTAAAAATGTACTTAAATAGTATTTAATTTACTTATTTATTTATTTTGTTAATTATATTATGAATTATTTCATTTTCCTGTGCAGTTTTTTAACTGCTGTCGGATTAATCGCGTACCTCATTCCGATATCATCCCAATTAATCCAGAGTTTATTATACTATTCTGTCACAGTGTATCATATTATTAATCTGTATTGCTGTATTGTTCTTATTTTGATACATTAACGTTGAATACTATAGTTGCAATACTGGTTCTTCACATAGTGCAATAATGCAAAACTTTACGAAAATAGAATACTGTTGTGAAACCTTTTGTAAGTCGAAATGGTAATTATCATTAATTTATATGGATATACATGAGACTTCGAGTTTTTCAGAACTTTAAGAAAATGCCAGTAAAATATAGCAAACATCACTTAAAATCTAAAATGATGGTAAGAAAAATAAATAGTTGTAAGAAAAATGTCGTAGAAATATAAATACTTTATGTAGGATATCGTTTCACCTTCCAGACCGGAAAACAGAAAGTGGACCTGTAAGCTGCAAATGAAATGGTAGTGACAATGGGTACAGTGAAGTATTGGCGATTCTGGGGGTTTGACAAATCACAAATCTGCATTTTAAGAGAAAAAAAGAGCGATAATGCTTTGAATACATTTTCAGTGTTAGCCTACGTCGAAAACTGAAATTTGTTGTATAATAGCCATATTTATGTAATAGCTGTATATTTTTTCACAATGTATTTCTTCACAGACAGTACAAAAGTCATGCAAAATCTGCCCGCATGCCATACAACAATCAGTCATTCTTTTCTATAATTAAAAACAGCGGTGAACCATTAGACATTCTTTTCTAAAATTATTCCTTAAAAACAAGAGGTAGACCATTAATCATTCTTTTCCAAAATTATTCATTAAACCCAGTGGTGAATCATTCTTTCGTTTTTCACTATATACTTCACTAAAGCAAAATAATTTCCATGGAGGTAGGAAAGGGAGAAGGGGCCATTCCGCGCTAGAAGTGAAGCACTGCTTTGAAGCTTGGGTCACCAGACGGGGTGTTATTTGTTTACATTCAGAAGCTCGCTTGACAGGATTCTGATAGTATTTCGACACACGACAGTTCCATAGAAATCGAAAAAGGGACACTCTCGCATGAAAGAAACATTCATAGTGGGATGGATAATAGCAATTTGTATAGTTTACTGACATTTACGCAAAAATCACATCTTGGTTATTTTTCGATAACTAACAACAGCGATTTTGATTATGAATTTGTTTTATAAAATTCTAAGCTGTTGCACTACAAAAATATAGATTTTAAGAAAATTGCTAAAAGAGATCTGCCAAAATTTATTTTCTAGAAGATTTGAAAAGTTTGAAACTTGATGGCTAAATGTAAATATAAAATTATGTATGTTAAAATATTTGTAATTAGGCACATAGGTCAGATTAAGTTTTTATTAAATAGAGTAATGCAGGCAAAGGCTATCTGCCTAAAGAGAGAGATGCTGTCGTGGAGGAATTTTGAAGAAAAACTGACCTTTGAGTGGGTATTAAAAATAATACTTATAATTTTCATTCAAATTATATTCATATATATTTTTTATGTAAAACTTTCGGGTGTATGCTAAATTAGTGTAAATTACTTTACACGAAAAATATAGTGAATGCACAGAAATTAAAGATTTGCACATGCCGGAAATGATAAATAGGAAATATGTATGGGTATTTATGCATGTGCTTGCAAAAAGGATGTATCTGCCTTTGACAAAATACTTAAATATTCATTAAATTATTTGTAAATGTATTTGAAATGAAGAATTTATTCACTTATAAAAAACTGTGAAAGTACTGTGAAGAAATCTAATGATTAAATGTATCTAATTTATAATGATTATAAATATTATCTAAATATATAATAACCTTAATATTGAATTGTAAACATAAATTGAAATCCTGTTGACAAATACGTTATAAAACTATTTAAGCAAGAATTGTTCGCATTGGAAAGCAATCTGTTAAAAGGTATTGTAAAGCAAATGCTATGAGATGCGCACTTAAGAACGTAATAAAGAGTTTTGGAATATGTATTGTTGAAATGAAGGGTAAAAAAAAAATCTGATAAGTATAATTAAAAGAATTATTCCCTTTACATTTTATAATAACTCAGTTACAAGTTTTAAATAATACTTAAAAAAAAAAAAAAAAAAAAACTTATTTTATTCCCTTTCAGAAATGTTCAGAGAAAGTCAAATACTATTTAATACATATTTAATTATTAGGAATTAGCGAAATACTTATTTAAAGTATTTCGCTAATTCCTAATAATTCTCTAATTTAAAATGAACCGAATAGAGCATTAATTATAAATTGACTTACATTTTTCGATTTAAAAGAAGCCAAAAAATCATGTCATATTTAAGAAAGTATTTTAGGAAGAAGCTCTATAAATAGAAAAGAAATAATGCATAATTTTAATATTAATAATACAATAAACTTTGATCTTAATTTTTGTACCTTAACCGAATAAAATCGAATTACCTTAATTTTTTTTTCTAATGTAATTAACGAAAACTTGTGAAAATATTTCATTCAAATTAAACCATTCTGAGAAAACTGTCCTGTGAAAAGTATAGCATTTAATTCCGTTCAGAATGAAATGTTGTTTAAAAATATGTTGTTTTCACATACTTAGGACTCTGAAGTGTTGTAGAAAAAGAAAATATATACATTTATATGTATATTTGCGACGTAATTACAAAATATTTACACCCGAACGCGTCAAATCCCATAGAACTCAATGGTAAATGACCCAATGTTTTGGTCACCACGTAGGGATCGCCGGTGCTTCAGAGCAGGGTACGGAGAAACTTGTTTAGGGCGACTCCTTCTTACTTCCTACCTCCATGATAATTTCCCACATTTTTATTAAATCAAGAAAAGTAAAATATTTCTCTACTTTTACGTATGGTCTTGGTGTCATGTTTGCAGAATTGTCTATAAAGATGATTCAAAATAAATGTTTCTACTACTACTGCCTTAATAATTTGTGTTTATTATTTTACGACATATTCCTAAATACTTGTTAAACAAAGTTTGTTATTTATTCCGCCACGCTAAGAGTTACCATAACTTGGCTCTCGTATACGCAGAAGTTCGCTACCACTGGATCTCAAGTAGTGTAACGTTGCTATGTATATGACATGCAAGACCTAACGTTGCTTTCAACAAATGTGAACGGCAAACTTTACTGCATTTCTGAATGATATTAAGCTCAAATGCTATATATAATTATTAAATCAGTATGCGATATTCTGAAAAGAGTTGCTGTCTTTGAACTTATTTATCATGGGGATCTGGAAATAAAGAAATACATTTCGTGACATGACCACGACGAGAAAAAAAAACAAACAATCTCATGAAGCATCACCAACGAAATTAAATCATTACTATTTCATCGAGCCTGGAAACTGATGAAACTTCAGAAGCTTTCCCTTAAAATACAGAAATTAAAGAGAACTGACTCTTCTGAAACTAGCTTATATGTTGGCAAACTGGTAATATTATTCTTTCTAACTCTAATTTTTTGACACAAATATTAAGATAGTGCTTTCATGAAAAAAATATAATAATTTATGATATTGATAATGATGCCCGCATACTACACTTATTCGCATGCAATAATAGGTATTAAATTATTCAAATCATAAAATAAAGTCCTTCAAAATTTTAGCATAAAATCATATACGGAATATGTCATTTATTTATAAAAATGTTCTTCAAAGTTAAATTTCCATGCGTAAATAGACGCAAGTTAAAGATGATATTATAATATGCCTTCAAAAAAATAAGAGGTTTTATGCAGCAATTTTTGTTATTAGTCATATACACCTCCGTTTTCCCTCAACAATTTCGTCCATATAAAAGCAGATAATGTTTTACATTTTACATTAAAATAGAAAATTGTGTTTTCAAGAGAATAGCACAACTGAAAAATGCGAAGTCAATGAAGATTTTTTTTTTATCTTGGTGTTGAGTTACTATTAATATAAAGTGACCAGATTTTCATTGAGTCAAAGCGGGACAAATGGAATGAAATGAAAATTATAATTTAGTTATGAAAGCAGACATATAATTCAAAAAAATATTTCATTATATACATTCATATACTTGTCTATAAATATACAAAAATATATTTATTATTAACTATTGGTAACTATAAAAATATTTGTAAAAAACAATAATTTGAATATCATGCTTTTTAATTAATTTAATATTTTATTTTAAAAAATTATGATTTTCTTTCACGGTCATATTTCTTATCCGGGTGAATACTTTGCAATAGATTCGGATCATTTATTAAAATGTCTCACATGAATTGGTAAATTATATTTTATGCTTAATAGAGATTTTAAAGTTTTAAAGTTCAACTGCGTTTTCTCAATTGTCCATATTTCATTGATACTAAAAAAAAAAAACACGTTCTGTTGCTACATTTGTTCCAGGAAGGGAAAGCGCGTGTTCTACAATTTTCAAAATATTTTCATAAGGAATAGTATTCTGTTTAAAATGAAGGAATAAGTCCGTTCATTGTCTGCTTCCACATTTGCAGACGACCAACATTTAATTTTTTCATCAGTAATAACGTACCTTTTTACCACGCAAATGTTATTTTTCATAAAATGGTTACTAATACATTTAAAACATTTTTCCACATATTCCCATAAAATCTCCTTTTTTAATGTCACCCAATGAAGTTTTTAATATCCTCGAATCGAACTGTCCGTTCTTCAAGATATGCCAAGCAGTTATAAAAATTTCTCACTTCTTTCAGAAAATCAGGTCGTTTAATGGCACCTTGTTCTTCCAACCTAGTGGTGTCCTTTCGAATAGCTAAAGGAACGTAATCGTTATCAATTCTTTCTCGCAATTTTGTTTTTAAATTATTGATTTCATTTGACCCTTCGGTAACTGAAATTTTGTCCCTTTCAATAATTTTCACAGCATTGTGAAATAATGTAGCTTGGTTGTGGATGAATTGAAACCAAATTTGCGATGTGTCATTTTCAAAAAAGAGCTGCAATATTCTTGGATATTTATCTTGGGATAAAAAGTATGATTTTAATAGTTCGTATATTTTGAAAGTATTTTCTACAGCTGGTAAAAGAGCTAACCATCGTGTTTTACTCTAACCAATAAATCTTTTATATTCGATTTCTGTGCTTTCACAAAAATCCTTCAAACTTTCAACACGCACAATATATATGTATATATAAAAATAGGAATAAATTTTTGCAATAATATTTTCAACATCCACTGAAAGTAAGTCAGATTCTGTTTGAATAGTACTGTGTAGAATGTGCGCTTCACAATCTACTCGAATAATTTTTTGGTTCAAACGTTCGTCAAGTTTCGTAGAAACGTTATTTATGCCTCTTCTAGCTTTCCAACAAAATTTCGCGTTAGTGTTATCCTCACAATAGGCAATAATTTTATTGTTCAAATTATTTGTTTTTAAAATAGTACTTATTGAATCAAAAATTATTACTCGGCAATGAAACAAAATCTAATATTCTAATTTTAATTCCTGTGTTTGAATCAAAAGTCTAACAAATTCTGGGAAATAATTTTAAATCTTTGTGGTTGGAAGCATCATAATACATGGATATAAATGTGTATTTGTCTAATTCTTTCTGCAATTGTGAAAACGAATACGGTGAAAAAACATTATAAATAATTGCTTCGGTTTTTGTCCTTGCTCATTCAAATTTTTTGTCGTACAATGTTTTGATCATTTGCGACGTACAATCAATTGATCTGAAACTTTGATTGTGGTTTATGGTGTGGAATGCAAATGAATGCCTTCAGCTAATGAAATACGTTATAAAGCTATTCAACAGATTAAAATTTTTAAATTAATGATGTCACACCGTAGCAGATAATATTTTATCCAATTTCAGCTAAAATTGGTCAAATCTTATAATTTACTCCATAATTAATTTAGAGGAAAATCTTTGCCAAATTTTCTTGCACGTTAATTTTTGATGTTGGTAACAACATGTACCTAAATATCTAGCATTCCTTTCAGCAGCATGTTTTCAGTTGGGATTTCATTTATTTTTGGTGACGCTTTTAAAATCTCGAACCATATAATTCTTGCAAATTACTTCATCAATAGTCTTTAAAATTCAATTAATTTATTAAAAAAACGTATTTGTTTCCAAATGAGAAAATAAAACTGAGATATAACAAAAAATACATAGAACGCAAATTCAACATAAAAATACAAAAGATTATGGTATATACAAGTTAAAATCAGTACTAATATAAAATTTTCCATAATTCCTGACAATTTTCATGAAATGCGTAAAAAATATAGCTTCACTTACCATTCCAGTTTAGATTATTCACAGTTAATCCAGTGAAATGTTTGCTAATACTGACGCTTTTCACTACGCACTTGCTCTCTTAGATCGAAACAGCGAAAAACGTAAATCCACTCTAACGCATTTAATCGTAGGCTTGCTGTCTGACGTCTTTCAATACCCAGTTAGATTCAGTTGCTTAACGATTAATCAAAGAAACCAAAATTAATGTCTTTATCAAGTGCGGCCAGAGGTTAAGTATCAACACATAAATAACTAAGTGCTTCTTCCAAGTTTCTTGGGATTCATGATTGATGCTTAGTAGTCTATTTCAAATACAAGTAAAAGACAGTGGGGTCAACGATCAGGTTATGATCAACGCGTTTGTATGACTATCTTTATATTTAGAAGAAATAATTTCAAAGGAAGCTAAGCGAGTTGATGTTTGATATAACTACAGTCACGTGCAAACGTTTAAGACCAGTAGCCGTTTTCCTGTATTTTAACAGATTGCACCATTTTAGCTCGTGATTGCGTTATGGGACTCATGGGTTAATTGCATCAAAAGATTTCTACTGCTTTAAATATAACGTGGTCTCATTTATCAGTGGGCCCACCAGCGGCCGAGCGGTAAAATCGCTGAACACTGGTAGTTCGGTTCGAGGTTAGAATCCCGCGAACGGGCTGGCTGCATGGCTGTTTTCATGATTTTCCCCATGTGTAACGTGTATACGAGCCAGTTTTCCTTAGAAAGTCCTCCACGAAGGCATCCCTCCCCTTAGGCAGATAGCCCTAGTGTGCTTTGCCATAATTAAAAACACCACCAAACCACTCATTTATCAGTATTTCATTGTTGGATTTTGCGTGCACAGCGCTGTTGTGTTATTCTTGTAATGGTTAAAAAAACCTTCACTTGCTGTTGAAAAATGGGCAACAATAGTGGCCCTGCACGACGTTGGCTTTTTTTGAATGTGAAATAAGTTTGAAGGTAAATGTCAGCAAGATAGGCGTGCATCAATCTATCAGTATATGCAAAATTTCAGAAATTATACCGATCTTAAGAGAAGCGGTCACCCATTAAAAACTTGTGCACATGTTAAGAAGAATGATTACTTTATGTCCAACAACCTCCTGAGATAAAATTAGAGCTGCTCTGGCTGCAAAGGGTATCAACGTCAGTTCGAATACCATTTCAAGACGTTTGAGTAAAGATTATGGTTTATTTTCCCATAAACCTGCAAGGAAACCTCGATTTACTCAAAGTATGAAAAAGGAACGACTGACTTTTGCCAGACAATATCAGAATTGGACCGAACAACAGTGAAGTACAGTGTTATTTTCCGGTGAGTCACGTGTGCAGCAATTTTCTGCACGTGCTAAATGAATTGGCTGCCCATTTGGAAAAAGATATGAAGACAGATATACGAATCCGACAGTGAAACACCCTCCAAGCCAAATGACCATGGAGGTAGGAAACTTCCTACCTCCATGCAAATGACATGGGGTGCAATGTCTGCGTCTGGTACTGCTGCTGTATATTTCCTGCCACCTAAAACCACGATAAACGGCAATCAGTACTTTAATTTGTTATGTGACAAGTTGAAGCTTCACTTAGATGTTCACAGATGTTCAGTTTTCATGCATGATGAGGCTCCATGTCACAGGGCAAGGAATGTTAAGGACTATCTGAGGGCTACTCAAATCCAAGTGCTTGATTGGCCAGGTAATAGCCCAGATTTGAATCCCATAGAGAATCTGTGGTGTATTGGGAAAAATAAAGTCGAAGAGAAGCTACCATTCAGTGCTACAGAACTTCTTGAAGCAATAAAGCATGTGTGATGTACAGAGATTTCTCAAGCTTACTGCCAGTCTCTTGTTCATAGCATGCCTAAAAGGATTGCAGCAGTGATAAAAAATTTAGGAGGTCCGACAAAATACTAACTATACTTCAGTAACCCTGTAAGTTTAATTTTTCATTTATAACATATGTTTTTATTGCGGAATTTCAATAAATTTGATTTTTCCATGCGTGGTCTTAAACTTTTGCACACGACTGTACTATGTAATAAGGATATTATGTAGCAGAAATTTTACACGTGCTGTTCTAGGAAATAGACAGTACATAATAAAGATGAACTATTTATTTTACAAATTTAGTTCTTGATTTGTAGTACTTAGGAAATATTTCGAAGTGGGTATTCAATGAATATGCAGATTTCAATATTAGCTGAATTCGGTATGATCATTTTTATCAGTTTTCGCCTTCACTTGCCGTCTGTGCCTCGGTGTGTGTAAGCGCGGCCTAATTACCGCCTAGGCTATTGATAATTTATCAATGGAAGCCCTTTATTTTTGCCATAGGTGAAAATACATATTTTCTCAAAAGTTTCGAGTTTTAATGATGGATTTTTTTTAACGACAGACCTTTTAACCATGGAGTTGGTGTTATGAAGTTATTTTTTCGTAATAGACCATTGAGGAAGAAGCTCAGTCAAAAAAAGAGCTTTTAAAACCACCGTACCTTTTGGATCTTCAATATTCTAGAGAAGAAAGAAGTAATAATAAATATTAATAAATAAATAAATAAAAGGAAATCTGAAAAGATTCAGATTTTTAACGTCGCGCCGAATGGTTTGTTGAAATTTTTTTATGTACGTTTAACGTTGAGCTCGTTCTTTATCTGTCTGCTCTTGGATTCATTCCTGCTGATACAACATTTTTCTGTCTTTTTAACTGTAAACATGACATTTTTCGCACTTACCACAAAAAAAAATTCAACAGCAAAATCACAAAATTTTAAAAAACAGCGTATCCTTAGAATTCCCGTTATTTGATACAGCGTTAAGTGTTGTCACACATTTTTTAGCCTAGAAGGGATATTATTTTCAAACGTCATTTTTGGGTCGGATCATTTTTATTGCCGTTTTCACTTTTCAAATTACAAGCCGCTGGCGCGGCAACCTCTAAAAGAGTTAATATAAAAAGTAAAAAATACGTAATGCTTTTAATAAATCCAGCTGATGTAATTTCGCAAGTCCAGCTAGTAATTAATAAAAGAGATAAAGAACTGCGTTTATTGTTTTTAAATAACCTGAGTAAGAACTAAGTAAAAAAAGTAAGGGCCTGAAAAAGAAAAAAATGCTTTTCGTAAATATAAAAGCGATGATGAACGCATTTCTGAATAATGATTTAAAAGTATAATTTTGACGGCTGTTTGAAGCTCATTTTAAAAGATTTATTAATTATAAATATATACATATTGCAAATTACAAATACAATTATATATGTATCTGTAATTACGAGAATAAATATTTCTTATGTATGCTGTAGAGGAAAAATACTGAAATAAGAGGAATTAGGAATTTTATTAGGAAAAATACTGAAATAAGATACCTATAGGACTTCACTTGATCTGGTAAAAGTTAATTAGTCCAAAATCCCTTTCAGACGTATCGCGAATTAGCACTAGGTCTGAAGTAACTATAAAGTCAGGAAAAGTTTTAAATAAGCATTTTATTTAAACAGAATTTATAACAATTAGAAATGAACATTCTTATATTAACAAAATTTTTAAGGTACACTGCTGGCCATTAACATTGCAACACTATAAAAGAAAGCAAATACAGAGTATATAAATATATAAGAGTATGGCATGAAGACAAAGTGATTACATTTGTAAGCAGTTTGGCGGTTTACAGCGGTGCGAAATTAGCAGACACAGCTGCCATCATTGGCAGCTAAAACGGCCCTTACTCGATTAGGCATGGAGTCGAACGGGTCTTGGATGTCAGAAACGGGAAACTCATTCCATGCTGCTTCAAGTCTATGCCTCATTTCATCAACCGCATTAGCTGGAGAGGGTTGGCGGGGCCAGGGTGTCAGTGACCCATAACCAGATGTTTACAATGGGTGACAGATATGGAGACTGCGCAGGCCAGGGCAACAATTGAATATCCTGTGTACCGAGGAAAATGCAGAAGTAGGTAGAAGGCTTTTTAACTTCTACAAGAAACCCACATATGATCCAATCTCTTATAACTTCTTCATCAACATATTCTTATCTGGACATGGTCCTTTCCCCACGTACTACTTTGCACGAAATTTGAGCGACTCAGACAAGTGCGTATGTGTTGAAAAGGGAGACCCAGAGCACTATATTTTCAAGTGCCAGCTCACAAAAGAGCTACACTGCAAAGGAAGGTCACAAATTACGCCTGAGTACATTAAATGCATGCTAACGATCCCTCAATTACAACAAAAGGTTTTCTTGATTATGAAGAAACTTTTCGCATATAAAAGAGAAGACATATGTCAATATGTTATCACATCTGTATAAATACCTCTTATTCCATAACTTGCAAAAATAATGCAAGATTTCAGAAATATTGCAAATGTCTGAAACAGGCTAAATATGGTATGAATAGTTTTTACAAAATAATTACATTAAGAATTTGGACTGTATTAGGAGATGATGGGGAAAAATCTTGTAATAATTAAATCATTAATTAAAAAATAATATACGACTCTATTAGATATATTAGTGTAAATGTAAGTATTATGTGATTTTCTAATGTATATTTTCTGTGTTTATGATACTTTAATTTACAAAAATAAGACTTCAGTGCTGATGCAGTTGTGTGTAACAAGTTAAAAAATGAAAGGAAATGTATTAATAAGATAATTCGCCCTAGTATTTCAACTAAGTATAAGATGAAAAAAAAATTCTTCCCCAATTAGTTCCTTAGAAAGATGTTTATTGTAATTCAATGTAACTAGATATACTAATGTAAATATATTGCTTGTATGAAGTACAATGTACAATGTAAGTTTGTATGTATGTTCGAAGTAATTATGTTATATTAATCTGCCATATTCCAACTTTTGTTAATAGGTCAATTTCTTTGTAATAATTGTATACTGTGTCTTTGTAATTGTATATTCAGTACGTAAGTCTAGTATTAATGTAAAATTACTATGTAAATGTCTTGGTAGGCTAGCATCCGATGCGGGCCAACTAAAAGCCCAGCGGGGTACAGTAGTGCGGCGGAGCAACACCTGTAAAAGTCACTGACGAAGTTCTGGTGCTCCGTCCACTTTTCCCTGTCCCTGTTTACCGAGGAAGGTCAGAGCATGACGTACAACATGTGGTCTTGCATTATCTTGTTGGAAAATAGCGTTTGGCAGGCCTCGAATGTAGGGCACAACCACTGGACGTAACATGTCAGAAATGTACCGATCTGTGTTCAAATTACAGTCGATCCGAACTAGAGATGTGAGTGTCGTGCACCCGATGTCTGTCCAAACCATCACACCAGGTGCATGGCTTCTAGGCCGAGATCGAATGAAAGGAGGTGACGTGCGGACTTCTCGGAGTCTCCAGACACATATATGGCCATGAGAATACTGCACTCACAACCGGGACTCGTCTGAAAAGATGACATTTTGCCACTCCTGTATCCAACTTTGTCGTTCAGCGCACCAGTCGCCGTCTCTCTCTTTGCTGCATTGTCAAGGGAAACCGAAGTAATGGTCGCCGTGCTGATAGTCTATTCTGCTGTAAACATCGGCGCAGCGTACGAGCTGATACTGGGCGTACTGCATATATGCCCATTTTCTGACTAATGCTCCGTGACATGGTTATACCGTTTTGCAGGGCTGACCTCACAATATGTCTGTCCTCTCGAGTGTTAGTTATGGGAGGTCGTTGAGACCCTGCATGCCATTCAGTATGACCCTCAGCAATCCATTAACTCCATATTCGTATGACAGGGGTTGGATGTTTACTAGTGCGATGGGCGATATCACAGAATGATAATCCACACTCTCGATAAGCAACGATCCTGCCTCTATCGAATTCCTACACTTGCTGGTAAGCATTTCTTATTATTATTCGAGACATAACACGATATTCTGAGCAAACACCGACTTCACGAAGCGCTTTCCGAATGAGAAATCCACTACACAACTTTTCTTTTATACAATGCTTCAGATGTCATTTCTCAATCCTGCGTCGTCTTAAATGCGCTGAAATACTAATCACTTGCATATCCCAACCTTTTCTTCCTTTCATGTGATTTTGTCATTCGTCCGATCATTCCTTCCTGATGTTGCAATTTTAATGGCCAACAGTGTATTTCTCCCGCCTTCTTAGCATGCCTTTGTGGTGTAATGGTCAGCAGGCTCGGCGCGTATTCGAGAGGTCCGAGGTTCGAGACCTGGCGAAGGCATTGCACATTTTCATGTCTCCTGCTTCGAAATGGCCAATGTATCTACAAATGAACCACAGCTCGTGATGATTTAACTGAAGAGATTAATCAATTTCAAGTTAAAATGTGAAATAATATCCAGAGACTTCACAAGTTAATTATACTCTAAGCTTGCTCAGTAACTCTACCGGCGTATCAAAATCGCAACTTATCAGAGCTGGCAGGAAGTTAACGTAGCGTGAACGCTCAGGTCAGAAACATGCTCTGTTTTACATTCCAAAAACCTCGATTTAGATACTAGCTACACTCATTTACATTCTGGTAAGGAAAACGAAAAGAAGAAGTTATAGTAAAGATCCAAATCATAAAACTCTGGTTAATTTTGATAATAATAACCGCACTCCTTAAATATTTTTTTCTTCAAATAAATACTAGAACAGATTGACTAGGTTCTCATTCGATTATCGGTATCTATTCTCGCCCGCCAACAAATAATAACATCCTAGCTTCTAGTCCTACTTAAATTCTTTAATATGATTAATGAAATTTTCCCAAATATCAGCAAATAATTAATTTAATTTCTTTTATGCTTTCATATCGTAGTACTTTATTGCTTATCGGTACAAAAACTGAGCTAATTTGAAGATTAAATGCGATAATATATTAAGATGGTTTTGCAGTCGGAGAAAAATGAAAATGTAACTCATAGTGCTAACCTTTCTTTCCTTTATAAGTGCCGAATTTCAGTTTTCCATACACTTGATCAAATAGCGAATAAGTGTTTCAGCCACATGATATACCGCAGGGGCGTAGCTAGAGGGGGGGAAAGGGGGAACATTTGTCCCCGGACACAGCTTCCAGTAGGCGCCAAACTGATGTTACGAATTTTTAGAATAAAAAGTGTTTTCAACTCGTTGCAGACAGGAGGGTGCGCGAGATCTTCAGTTGCCCCGGGCGCTGAAAACCTGAAATGGCAGAATGTTTGTCTGAATGCCTTGCCATTGTAATCTCTGATATGCCGTTACACTCCAGGACTTAGAAGGGGTCTTTAATTCTGCTTCGTATAACGTAAATGCTCCAGGAGGAACTGCGATGCGCTCCGTTTAGAATTACGGTTTCACACCGGGGGGGGGGAGTGGCGTAAAAGAGAACCGAACTAACTGAATGCTAAGCTTTAGCTATAACTGGCTTCCTTTTCCGACTATCAAAAGAGTATGCGTTTGACGTATCTGGTTGCAACGTACTTCGTATGAACCGACCGAAAAAATATTTTTTCTCTTTCGAGTTTATTAACTCTACAGGTACTCGTTTTCCTTCTGATAATATAAAGCAGTTTGCTGGGGAGGAAGGCGCCCTGTTCTCTTTTTCGAAATAACTGTTCACAACAAAAATAAAAAAAAATCTCCATATATTTCGTAACTTTTGACATCGTTTTCCGTTATTCACACGCGTTTAAAATAACAGCAACAGTTCGAGGTTATAGGGGCATTTTTATAAATGGAAGCATTTATCTATTGTAGAGTCATTAGGTTATTTTGATGTAAGAGACATGAAAAATGAGCAATGCCCTCGCCGAGACTCGAACCTGGACCTCTCGAATACACGCCGAATGTGCTACCGTTACACCCCGAAGGCATGCAGAAAGGAGGGAGAAAATACCTTATAGTACCCTGAATTTTATGCATGTGTGGAGCACCTCAGAGAACTTCCTTCCTTTTAGCCATGTTGTTGAATTGAAAAAAAGTAACAGCATGCATAGAAGAAGAATCCATAATTAAGAATCCTTTCGTGATGCCCTAAGTTGTTATTTTCACACAGTTTAAAGAAACACTGCTTATAATATTTCGGTTTACTTTGGCAATAAAATGCCGATAAGCTACAGTTTTATTTTGGAAAATAGCCTTTATGTTATTGTGCGGAGAATAAAACGCATATAAGAAATCTCGGTTCTACTCTCGTAGTTACTCATACTCTTTCGTAAGTCAGATGCTGAAGATTAGATTAATATAACTTTTCCATCCGGGGCTTAATTTTTGAGGTGCAAAGTGCCAACAAATATTATGCTATCCCTTTTAAGTGTTTCTGAACGATGGAGCCATCGTTGTCATTAAAATATGTAGAATAATGATAGTAATCATCATTAATGAAGTGTGTATATGCAACCCTTTTACGTAACTCTATACCAGCTGTTAAATGGCATAACACATTTCAATTTGGCTTTTTTGATTATGGGAAAGCACTCGAGGGATATTTGCCTATACACATCTCGGATACGTTCAAATGTTTATTCTCGGTAAAACTTCTGTTTGCAAATCAGTTATGAAACGTTATTGCAACAGTAATGAATAAGTTTAATTAAATAATTTTTCTTCAGTTGCAGATGTGCCTTTTTATCCTTGTCAAATAAATTTTCGTTTGAAGGAGCAAAGACTTTTAAGTGGAATACCCCTTGGGTGCATTAAACATTTTCTGTTACGTGCCCTTGCAAAAAAATGTTTAATGTTAACGAAGTAATAAATCCTTTGCGAGCATCGTTACGATTATTTTAAGTGTACTTCAAACTGAAGCAGTAGTAAACGAGCGCCTTCTTACACGTGTCTTTAGTGCACATCATAATCGAAAGCCATTTGGAGGAGGAACCGCTCTATTTGTCTGTCGGCATGAGTGAGGGGGGGAGAGGAGAAATACGTATGTATGTCTCTTCAAAGTGGGTGATGGCACGAGAGGCAACGTAGTCTACAATTGAAAAATCCTTTCACACACAGCCATAAAAGCGTAAGATGCGTTATAATTTCCGTAATTTTTCTTCTTTAGAAAAGAGCCTCATATTAAAAACTATTAGTTTTCCGAAGTTAGTTTTCATTTCGAGAGAAAAATTTTTTTTCCATCCGTGTGTAATTATTTAACTCACAGTTTGGCAAGCAGAGACCGTGCTGCGTATTTAATCAAAGAAAAGGAAAAAAACACGTTTCATTTTCAACTGCGACGAAAGTTTAAATAAGACAGAAAATGAAAAATATCTTCAAATAACTAACTACCAATGTTTAGGGACTTTTCTGCTTGATCATAAGACCTGTTGAAATTAGGCTGAACAATATATTAAAGCAAATAAAAGATAAAGCATACGTAAGAGCAAAAGTGGGCTGAATTAGAGATTTACATCTTTGGTGAATGAGTTAAACTTATCTGTATGCCATTATGAAATATTAGGAATGTAGTATAAAAGCATCAGTGAAGAAGGCAATGACAATCTAAATCATTGTAATCTAAATGTATAACATTATCAGTATCTGCTGTTAATTTCAATACTGTTGAAAAAATTATTAATGAATTATATTATAAATCACATGAACTCGTTGCATTATAAATTACAACAGTTAGAAATGTTATTAGCGTGATTTAGCAACCATCTTTGTTTGCAAATAATTTCAAATAATTAATTTTACAAATAATTCAGCCTGAAAACCGGTTGAAAAATAAGCTGCATGCTGAAGATTAAGCTTTGCCAAGGTGTTAGAAACATCCTCTGTTAACTAGAGTTATGATGCAAGAATTTGTAAAAATTAGCATTTAAATATAAATTGGCGAAAATACAATACAAAATTTATAAATTCTACATACATTAAAATTTGAATACAGTGCAACAATATGTGAAAAGGAATGTATTAAAAGGGAACTGAAAATCCCAAGATATCAACATAAAGGAGTTCGAACTTTTTTTTTGTTAATTATGAAAATTATGTTTAAATTCTGCAGACACTCATAATTATCAATTTATTAATTAAATGTGTATTAGAAATGAAATGTATGCCAAAGTACATCAGATAAAGTAACTGCAAAACAGAATAAATATTTAAACGTTTCTAGTATTAAAATATAGAATTTGTAAGAAAGTTAAATAACCTTAAAATAACTTTAATGACTTAAAATGGAAAGCTTAATACGGAAATATATTGCAATAACATTAGTGTGAATTTAGAATGACTTAAGAAGTCCAATTTTTATATTTAATAAAGAGAATTGTTTAAATTAAATTAGAACTGTTTACCTAAAATGTTAAATTTGAAAGTTAAAACCATCCTGCTATCTAAGAAGATTTGTTAATATTTATCTAGACAAGAAACTTATTTAAAGTGCGCTACAAATCCGATATTTGATAAGTTGATTATTTTTCAGTTTTGTGTATGTCATTAATTTATCAATTTTACTATTGAAAACTGATATATAGTATATATATCAGCGACTAAAATCTACAACTTGGCAAGTTTTTAATTCTTACAGAGAACAAAAAAGATCTGGCTCATCATTCTTTTAAGCATCATAAAACTTTAAAATGAGTGTAAAAGAAATTCATTTTTACTTTAGCACACGCCAGACATTAAATTAATTTTTGTTTTGTATGCACAACGAAAGCAGAGGCTTGCAGTCTCAATAAAATGTCCCATTAATGGCCATAAATGACTTTTTGTAGCAACCCAATCTTCTTCTGACAAAAAGAGGAGACAGAAAACGTCGCGCAGTTCGTGGATTAGATAAGAGGGGGAGGGGGATCCTCGATCAAATTTCGTGCATTTCGTACCCTACCGTCGAGATCTCCCGCAGTTAAGGGAGAAATCACCTCATATGCGGTCAGGTCGTAAATTTAGAACCCCTTTTTTCATGGGGGGCTGAAAAGGAGGGGATAATCTTGCTCGTGGTCTTGAGAAAATGTAGGGGTCGTTTAAACATCTAACTTCTCTACATTCAGTTTTTATACAGAGGAAAATACAAATTGAATTCTTCGAATGATGGCAATTTTGTACAATGAAAATGTATTATTGAACTATAAAGTGTAAGGCAAATAACATCTTTTTTTAAAGTAGGAGTACAGATATTTGTTACGCCAATGAATTTGTAGTAAATATTGAATTTTTCATTTTGAATGCTATGTTCCATGTATGCGAAGTAGCTGAGTATATGAGAAAATAGTCTTAACCCAAATAGCCTTCAACCTTTTCACGTCTAAGGACTGTTTTTCAATTACATTGTGGTCTCTGCTTTTTGGTTAATTTTCTACTGACATATAAACAAAACATTAAATTGTTTTTAATTTGAGACTTATGAATAAAATAACGCAAACTAGACTGCAGAAAATTCTTAAGAATGAAGTTAAATAATACAGAAAAATACATTATTGATGCACTTTTGTGTTTTATATGTAGTAGTATTAACTACTACTATAATCCTTAAATGGAATCCTTAAATTATATATATCTATGTATAGGTATATATAAATGGAACCAAATATAGAACAAGGTATAAAATATCTTTATTATACAATGTTCATTATTATACGTATATTTACGTAATATCAATATAAATAGTTAGTTAGGTTTCATACATATATAATTTATTTTTATATTTTGTATTTTTTGTATTAGATTCAGTATTGTATACGTATCTGAAGTTTAATTTCTTCTCTTTTTGGGTTATGACTTTAAGTGAGAAAGAATTGTTAGGGCCTTCATAGGGATTACATTATATACAATCAGTTAGGATCCGACTTTTCCTTTCTTTTAATCATTATATATATTTAAATACTACTTGATAAGTATACATAAAATATAGCAGTTTTTTAAGCTACTTATTTAGATATCTATTGTTTGGTCTGGTTTGTTTGATTGTAGCAAAGCATTCGACGGTTATTTGCCTAAGGGTAAGGGTGCCTCGTGGCATTTATGTATCCAAATTTTCAAGCCCTATTGCATACATTAGAAATACTTATTCTCGTAATAACAGATACGTATGTGTTATTCTCTTCGTAATTTTCAGTATATATATTTATATTTAAGAAATCTTTTGAAAGCAGCGTCAAACAGCTGTCAAAATTATATTTTAAAATTAGTATTATTTAGAAATGCGCTTATAATGGTTTTTATATTTACGAAAGATACTTCCCGTTTACTCAGGCTCACCGTATTCAAGTCGATAGGACCAATTGAATGGAAAGATCGATTTGTTAATTCATTTCCAAGTTTTAAATCGGATGAATGGACTCGCGAATAAAATAGCACATTAAAATACGGTCACTGAACTTGTAAGGATCTTAAGTTTTACTAACGTTTATTTTATTTTAAATCTTTACTATCACTTCTTATTTTCTACTTCCGGCCAGAATTATAAGCGTGAAGGAGTTTATGCAAAGTTGTCTGGCGAACGCCAAGTATTTAAGTGTGGCCTTTTTGCCAAGCAGAAGAGAGGAAGCCGTGAGTTCGAAGCAGGCCGCTTACCTTAGAAGTTACGCAGTTGCTACTTTGCCTTCCAGGCCAGAGGTTTTAATCCTCTTGATAAATTAAACGTATTGTAGTGTTCACAGTCTCTGTGCTACATACGCTTTCTGTTATTATAAGGCCAATCTTATTCTAAAGTTAAATTAGAGTTTAGTTTTATTTTGATATCTTTTAAGTTAGACCCCGAGTGGAGGGTCATTGTATTCCGAAGTACGGAAGTCATTGTATATAAAGAAAAAAATAAAGGGTTTTGTATACCCTTCGTCTGTATCCTGTCCACTTACTACAATTAGTGAACATAGCTTTAGTAAGCTCTCTGTTCTAGTCAGGTCATTGTATGTTTCCGAAGAAAGTTAGAAGAAACATTGAACCTGATAAACTACAGTGAGCAATGAAAATTTTAACAAAGGTTTCGTACTTTATCTCATGAAAACAAAATATCAGAATCTAATTAAATGATTCACTTATTAGAAAAATAGAAAATATAAATATTTGTGAATAAAAAGAAATTATCTTAAAAAAATAAAATTTAAAGGAAAAAAATAAAAGAATTACAAAATATTGCAGAAATTACATAAAATAGCGAATAAACTTATTCGGCAGAAGCTCGCTAAATGTAAAACAGATTGTACAGTCAGAAGGCTCGCCTTGTCACAGAAATATACTGTTCATCGGGTTTAAAGGTTATTCAGACTAACGTGCGAAGTTCAGTGAGTAACTTGTATTTTCCTTTGAATGTATAAACTAGCCAAAAAAATTGAGCACTTGACAATTAAATGCAAATTTAACAGATGGGAGCACTTGACAATTAGATGCAAATTTAACAGATGGATTGAAGGAACCCTACTGCAACGTACCACTTTGTGTAAGCATTTTCGTGGATTTCCTTAAGGTATGTAAATATGAGCCCATTTTCCTTAGAAAATTCTCCATGAAATCATGCCTGGCCAACCCTCATATGTTTTGCCATATTCAACACAAAATCATTCTTAAGATGATTAATTAATTAATTTTATGTTAGATGATACGAAGCTTTTCAAAAACTAGGATGCTTTCCGTAAACAATTAGTATTAATAAGCTCTGTTCAACTGGAATTGGGTTGGATTATTTGTTTATAGCAGTGCTTTTCAGCCGACTTACATGTACCTGTATGTATTGCTCAGAGGGGAGTGGAAGGAAATTCCTAAACGAAAACAATGTAATAATGAAATGTTAATAAACAAATAAATATAACTTTTCGTATCTTATGTAATTTATCTCCATTCTGATACCATGTGCATCATTTATTTCTGATATACTGATACTGAATGAGACCTAAAAACACTTTTTTTAAAAAAATATATCTCCCTTTATGATCCCTGACACAGCCGTTTACTTTCCCCTTCCGTAATTAACGTCAGTCTCCTGCTCTTGACCGCATTTGCCAAGCTACCGTTAAGGGAGAAGTGGACATCTGGCTTTTGTGTTTTTCATTGCATTTATATGACCTATGATGTTTTTCAGGTAAGCCAAATTTTCATAATGTGTTACTAATACAGGAATAATTATTTTCTGTAAAAATAAATGATAAAATCCTTAAATGTCAACCAGTTATTCATAATTTTCCCTTAAGATGTCGAGATGTCCCTAAACGACCTTAGTTCTTTTTTCACTAGCTTAATAAAGATTTGTCTTTTTAGCAGGAAATGATATAGAGGGAATGTAAATTACTCGAAGTATATTAGAAAACAAGGTAAAGTAAAGCAAAAGGTGGCATTACAGATTGCAATAAACTGTATATGTAGGGTCATTACAAAATGCGGGTAACCATTGCAGTACGCGGTATTTACAATCATGCAGACGCTATTTCATATATAATTTTTGACCCCTCAAATTCCTAACTGTTAATGGCCTGTTGTTGACCAGTGGCATTAATCGATTGATTAACATATACAAATCCATAACTCCTTAGACCGCCTAGAAACATTTCAAAAGGGGGTGAAGAGTACGCTGTTTTAAGCGCTTGAACTGAGTGTTTTCCCTCGTATCCTTTACGGGAACAGCTTCAGTATGCTTTGGCGAAATACGCATGCATCTGTAATGAAAAGATAATGTTTTCCATCAATATTTTCAGTATTATTCTGTAATTTTTTTAACATATAATGGTTCAAGAAGATTTTAATTTAAAGAAATCATATGAGCTAAATTCAGTCTGTTGTTGTAGTTCTGGAGATATGCAAAAACATGATTTTCTAGCGCATCTTTGGCAGTAGTGTTTCCACAAGTCAGTTTATCGAAAAGAATTAAGTTGAAAACGATCAACGCTATTTAGCGAACTGATTTTGTATTTGGGCAGCAACTTACACAGGTTTTCTTAAACAATTTATGTATACAAAATATAAAAATAAAAATTTGTTCGCAGTTTTCCTAAATATTGATTAATTCATAATGTAAATGTGTTTTTAACTCAATTATGTAAGTAAAACTTATACAGCAAAAGTAGTAATATTTATTACGTATAATACTATTTTAGATTTCAAAATAACGCAACTGCATAAAAGATGCATTTGCCTCAGTTAAGGTATACCTCATTTCATAGTGAAGATATGCTTTAGAAGATCAAAATATTTTATACAAAATATACTTTATCTTAAAAAGAGCTAATATTTATGAATATAAAGTATGCAATATAATAAAAATACTGCTCGAGCACATTTTTGCAATTCAGTTTTTTAATGACTGAATGAAAATTATTCAACAATAATCGAAGTTCCTGAATATAGTATTAGGTTTATGATATTATAGACTTTCATTACTTTTTGTATAAAAACTTGATATAGTATTAAATCATATTATTTACATAATTTAGTTTTTAAATCAATTTTACCAACACTGGAATCTGAAGGACCACCACCATGCATTTTATCATTTATAAAACCTCATTTAATGTTCGCATTTATGTAAATTCTTCACTGTTATCTTTATACCCATTTACACTACCTGCCTCACTTTCAGCTGATACAGCTTCCACTGTACGCAGAAGTGTTTCCAATAGACTTTCCAATCGTATGTAAGACTTATTATAAAATTATCAAGACCACGTAATCATAAACCAAGATCGTATTATTTTCATCAGTCAATTAACATATACAAATTTATTTTGCCCTAATGAAGTTATATTTTGTTCTTGTTCAGGAGTTGATGAGTTAGATGCAGTTTGTTTACTACTCTCTTTCGAACCTTTGAAATGTAAGCTCATTCACTTTTTATAAACCAACATGGACAGAATTAAAAAATTGAAATGATGGAAATGTAGCAGCCAAGGTCAGTTTTAAAATTCTATTACTCGGGAGCTTGTATGAAAATTTGTATTTGAATGTAAACATACCTGTGCTTTTATTTACAGTTACACTTGATTCATTCCTTGACTCCTATTACTTTCTAAAACTAATTTTAACATATAAAAAATAAATGTCAGCTATATAAATCTTCAGTTTCAGTAACATAAATCTGATATTTATTTTCCTTTCCTTTCTGATATATGTACTTCAAAACATGTTTAATCAACCTTTATTTCACTTGCATTTTTCTTCAGCCATGTCCACATGTTTTATTTTTAATGCAGGAGGAACAACGTCTGCAAGACAGTACTAGTACTTTAAAAATTAAATTATTTTGAAAGTAACTTCTAAATAGGAATAAAATGTAGTAATCACAGTTCTATTTTCTTAAATATTCTAAACATGCTAACTTCACTGAAAGAATATATATTGAACATAAAAGGTTTTAAGAGTGAAATAATTTTCTTTCTAAGGGCCTAATGCGTGCTGGTTAAACATTCGTTATAAATTGTGGTCGAACTCATTTGATCATTCAGCCATCTTATTACTAAGAACATTATCCAGGAAGCATGAAAAAGAGTAACTGTTTTTACACATATAAGAAAGGGAAAAGACAACACACACACAGCCAAACCTTACGTAGGATAGAAACCTACACGCTTGATTTCTGTTTAGAAATTAACTTCTATTAACTGTTATATTATCCAGTGCAGATTAGCATCAGTTAATACCATTTAGATTATGAAGCCTATATATGTAATAAATAGCACAATTTCAACACTCTTCCCAGTTAATTCATATTCATTGTAATGCTTCAATAAGTTATTATCATTTTCAAATCTCAATAGATAATATTTTGATTTCTCTTCGTTTAATACAGGAATGGACATGCCTGCTGTTGATTCATTTAAGCAGTTTTTATGGTGAGTTACTTACTTGGCAGGTTAGTTAAGGGATAGTACTCAAGAACTGTCTTTCCTAGAGATGGCATAGAGCTCTGATAAATTTCATATAAATAGAAATTAAGTTTACTTTCAACCATAATTCTCACATAATGTATGAACTAAAATGAATTAAATCTATCGATAGATTTACACATAAGCACATTATAGAATAAAGCCGATTCTTTTAAATTCACTATGTTTATTTACTATAGAGGCACTCAGACTTTAGTTTAAAAAACAACCATCTCAATTGCATTGAAGGAAAAAAGTGCACAATAATACCTACAGGCCTGCTCCACCAATCTCTGACTTTACAAGCGTTGACAAGGTATAATTACTATGGAGGACACAGAAGACTATTTCATTTATGTAGTACGTAGCTTTTTATTTCAAATACAAAAATAGAGTGAAATAAATTTTACAACTCATATTTTCAAGTTTAGGATTAATAACATACAAAGTTATTCTTTGATGATATTTAAATATTCAAATGGAAAATAGAGTAAGATTTGAGTGATATTGTAAATTTAGCGAAGTTGATTCAAATAAACTGAAACTTATCTCAACTCTTATACGGAGCTGAAATTTTACTTAACTCAATGGGAAACATATGCAAGCAAAATTATTTATAAAAAATATACAATATCTATGTTAATATCAATGAAAACATGACATTCACAATGAACTTAACATAAAAAGTTTGTTATATTCCTAATAAAATGAAAAATTGTCACCTGTATGGTGCTCAAGGCTCTTGCCAAAGACAGGCGCAATCTTGCTCTCCTTACCATTATGTATTTCGTGGGCTTGTTCTGATGCGGCTGTCAGACAAGTGAGATAAATCACAACAGCACAACATAAAATAAAAATTATGCTAAAACTCCCAGATTGATTAATATTGCTTAAATTAAATACATTTATTTATACTGCTTAAAGATTAAAAAATCATATATATAGTATTTCATAAAAAATTAATATCAACACATTAATTTTAAGCTTTATAATAATGTTTTTCTATGCAATACTATTGAAGCAAGTAAATGTTATAGGACCTCCAATATATGTTTCCAGATCTCTAAAAACAATGCAAGATCATAACTATGCATTCAGTCCCAACGAGCATCATATCATCCTGTAAAAAACTCTTACAAAAGAGAGAACAATTGATTAAAAATACATTATACATTTATTTGATAATAGAGAAGAGTAAAAAAGGCATGCCATATAAAACAATGAAAAATCCTGCAAGACATTACAATATTATAAAATTATGCTAATTAGTAAGTTAAAATTATTAGTTCCCATCTGCAATAAGTTTGATATTCGAATTTTTTAAAAGTTAATGACAAAACAGATTTATTATTGTAGTCTCTGACAGGAGGTCCACAAAAATAAACTTAATTTAGAAAGCTTCTGTGACTAAATGATATTACAGTATATAATCTACATTAATTACTTTCTATGCCAGTATGGATATAGTTTACAGATGCTTATTATTCAACTAATTTAAATATTATTCTTTTTTCTTTACTTTAAGAATATTTAAACTCCTTGCATGCTACGTACTTTTACATGAGGCTTATAGAGGTAAGTAAAAGAATAGAATACAGCACATAAAAATAAAGTTATAGATTCACACTGTAACAATCCCCTTCTCTGGAGAACACTTGATCACCCGCCTTAAAAGAAGGGACAGAGACCCCTCTTCTCGCCTCGGCGGAAGAGGAGAGAGGACTTTCCCCCTGGTCGCAGGTGGGAGTAAGAAGAGATTGAGACGTGGAAGAGAAAAGAGCGGACGCTGGTTTTGCGCATTCTACTGTAGTAAAAATATATTTTAAAGTTTTTTTAGTTGCATATATAAGTAAATATTTAGCCTAGAACAGGTCTTGTTTATTTGACGAAGTCACGACTATGTTACAACTGGTGGAGAGACTTAGAGAAAAAGAGAGAGAGGATTGCCAGAGACTTAAAGAACAAGAGAGGGAGGATTGCCAGAGACTTAGAGAACAAGAAAGAGAGGATTGCCAGAGACTTAGAGAACAAGAGAGAGAGGATTGCCGGGCTTGGGAGATAAGACAATTTGAGTTAGAACGGCTAAGGATCGAAGCAATGGGTAGATCGTCGCCTGCGGTATCGGGAAATTCAAGGTCGAGTAATAAGCAGTTTCATCGTGAGATACAAAACATTATTCAAAAATTTAATTCGGATAGTGGGGATATTAATTTGTATCTGACAATGTTTGAGAGACAAACGAAGAGGTTTGGTATCGAGGAGAGCGATTGCGTAGTTTATTTGTTAGCACTATTGCCCATGGAAATCGTACAATTTATATCTAAAGAACCCGAAGAGAAAGCCTGTGATTACATATATGTAAAGGTTTTACTCTTAAAAAGATTTAAATTGAGCCCTGAAAAATTCCGTCTTAAATTTATTCAGCATCAACGAAGATCAGATGAAATATTGAGGGATTTGAGTTTTGCTCTGAGAAATTATTTAGATGGTTGGTTTAAGCGGTCTGGAGATAAACGATTTCGAGAAACTAAAGTATTTGATGGTTACCGATCAAATGAAAAGTCGAGTCAGAAGTGAAGTCAAGGAGCATCTCTTGGACGACAGGGTAAACGTTACTTCGGCAGCTAAGTTGGCAGATATATTAGATGACTAAGAAGATGTCAGAGGAATTCGGAAGAAATCAGCCCAGGTGTATCAAGACCGAAGGAAGAATGATAGGAATTCAACTGATCCTTTAAGTTAAAAAGGGATATGACGAGAAAAAAAAATGTTTCTTCTCGGGCAGAACAAACGAAGACCAGCCGAAACAAAGCATTTGAAAAAAGAAGGGCTCCTAAGTGTTTCGAATGCGGCTCGGAAAATCACCTTAGGCCCCAGTGCCCAAAACTCATAAAGGATAAATCATCAGCCATGGTAAACAACATATACCAATTTAAAAAAGCAGAGGAATTGCTGTCTCCGTTTATCACGGACGCACGAGTAAATGGTCATCCTATTAAATTGCTGCGGGACACTGGAGCAAGCCTCGATTTGAAAAAATCGAGGCTTGCTCCAGATTCGATTCGAAAGAAAAGTCAAACAGCACAGGAAGGGGCGGATCGGGTTTCGAGGAAGGCGACTTTTAGGGAAGACAAAGTAAGTCCTCTACTCCAATCCTTGACTATACCCATAGGGACACAGAATTTGCTATCGCAAGCAGAGAGCAGCGGGGGAGAAATTGCTCTAATAAAGACTAACCGAAGAACATTTAGTGACTCCCAGAAAATGTGTGTAACGTTAAAAGCGATTTACGATTCTATTAGCTCAAGAAATGGAGATCAAAAATCAAAACAAACCTACCGTATTGAGAATGATCTTTTGTTTCGAGTTCAAAGAGATCGTTATGGGAATGAGAAAAAAGCGCTAGTAGCGCCGATAGAATTTCGGAAGAAAATCCAAGCATTATGCCACGAAGGAACTTCGATTCATTTGGGAGTTACAAAATCGAAGGATAGGCTTTTATGGTATTTTTTTCGGCCTGGTTGTTATAAGGAAGTTGAAGATTACGTTCGTTCCTGTGACAAATGTCAAGGAGCCGGGAGACCAAATGAAAGGAAGAAAGCCCCTCTGAAAATTGTATCCGTGATTCAAGAAATTTTTTCTCAATTAAACAGTGATGCAGTAGGGCCCCTGCTGGTCAGTTCAACGAGAAAACGTTACCTAATAACAGCCATATGCTTGTCGTCTAAATAACCTGACGCTATTCCAGTGAGTGATGTGAGTTCAGTTTCTGTGACGGATTCCCTGATTAATATTTTTAGTCGGATGAGTTTTCCGAAAGACATCCAATGTGATCTCGGAACGTCTTTCGTAAGTACACTACGGAATTTTTCGACAGGTTTGGTATTAAGGTTAGTCATAGTTCGGTTAGTCACCCCCAATCGAAATCGATCGAACGTTTCCATAGAAAATCAAACGGCTCATACGAGCTCTATATCTGGAGGCTGGATCGGATTGGGAAAAACACCTTCCCTCAGCGTTGTTTGCCTTAAGAACCCATGAAAGCACTGGGTTTTCACCTGCCGAATTAGTGCATGGTAGGAATTTAAGAATACACGAAACCTTTTTATTTGTACATTGGATGGACGGAGAAGCAGAATGAAGGAAATCCAGTAACTGAATATGTTTTCGAATTGATCAATAAATTAAAACGATTTGTCAAAGGTGGCTTCAAATGACCCGTTTTCTCACACGGACTTATGCAACCTCTCGAACATTGTGTACTTCGGCATACGCCTGTTTGGAAACCGTTCCTGGTACAAACGTAGCGCTGCTCTGCTGTTCCCATTAGCAACACCATACATGAGATTCCTGTCAGCTTTTTTCCTGTGCGTAAACTCACCCATCACGCTCGATATCAGAGTTGCGAATGATCCTCTGATGCATCGGATCGTGGTTTGTCTGGCTCACTACCGCCCTCTACCGCTGCATTGCCAAACCATGCACAGCTGTAGTTCCTATTACTGTTCCTTTTTTTGAACTGTAGTGTTCCTTTTTTTGAACATGTATTGTGAATACTGTATTGCTGCAAATCGATCAAAACTAATGTATTCTTAAGGTGCCCTGTATGGCCATGCACAATTACGTAAAATTCTTCAATAAACTCCCAAGGTGGCCTCATGAGGCTCCAGGGAGTTGCTGCCACGAGATAGGGAAGGGCGCGGGACATATGCCTGTTTACCTCTGTTAAACACCAGGCGTCCCCGTCCTCCGTCACTTGTCACCTGTATTGCTGCAAAAAAGCACTTTGCGTTGATTTTGTACATAAATACATTTTCCTCTCGTGTCGATTTTTTTGCGTTCCTGCCTTAACCCGTCACTTTAGACCCTACATTCCTATACAAAAAATGCATGTTTTAGTACGCTCCACCACCCCTCCAAGTTTGTCCCATGATCTATGAAACACCATGTATAAGTAAATATTTAGCCTAGAACAGGTCTTGTTTATTTGACGAAGTTACGACTATGTTACAACATATGGAATATAAGAAATAAATATACAGGAAGAAGAGAATGCCATCTTTATAGTGAACAAGCACATGGAGTGGAGGGGAAAACTTAAATGTTTGAGGAATTTAACTGAAAAATGACTCCTACCTTCCATCAGCTTTAAGTAGAAGAATAACAAATGATTAACATTTTGCACTTCCCCGAAGCTATTGGAACACAGTTCTGTATCAGATAGCTCAAATCTCTTCAAATATGAGTTGAAATTACACTGCCTGAATTTAGTTAGTAATTTTAAAATTGCAGGAAAAATGTTTATTATCGCATGTGTTAGGAATAGAAGGAAAAAATAATTTTGTCATATAGTCAGTAGAAAAATTTCTGTACAATTTATTTCACTGGATAATTGTTTTTATTCAAACTTTGTTTCTTGAAGAATGACTTAGGCTGTGTCATATTGTGGTGGCAACTTGAATGTTTGTAGCTATGTATATGAGAGAAAATGGCATCAGCACCTTTATTATTAAGATCTATAAGAATCGAATGACAAGTGACAATTAATTTACTACAGAAGATATACATAAGAGAAGATAAGGATGAAAAAGAATCAGTGCAAATAAGAAAGTTATAAATCAACAATCAATGATTAGATATCCACTTAACTGATTCACTAATGCACGGTAATTCAGCTTGGAAAACACTGCATTCATTGAGAGTTCTAAATAGTTTAGAACCATGATTAAAAGTAACATAAGTTAGTCTAACTTGATTATTAATTTTATTCCCACTTGTATAACACACAACTGGGAAATGATCTTCAGCGGTATAGTCGTAAATTATAGTTTGAATTGCCAGACGATCATCATGGTGTGGAATATTTTCAAACATCTTGGTATCGAACTTAAGTTTGCTAAAATTATCTTTAAATTCTTGGTGATGTAAAACATGAAGATCAATCAGGCAGACTTCAGCACTTGCAACACAGACTTCATAGCTAATTCTTCTCTAGCCACGTACAACTTTTAATAAAATTCTTCTTCGAATTCTGCGAAGAATACAGAAATTAATAATCTTTCCTAAATCTGTTCCCCACCCTCTAGAAGCACAGGAAACAAAAGTAACTATATCCTGTTTAGAAATCATAGCAATAACATTAGATTTTAAGCCAAAGTAAGGCAAGAAACACGATTAAGTCCTCTAAGTATATTTTAAAATTTTTTGGATAAATACATATGATTTTTCCAGGAAAACTTATGATCAAGAATAAGGCCTAAATATTTAATTTCCTTCACCATATCGAGTAAAATACCATTCATTACCAATCTGTGACGACACAAGCGGTGAGTGATTGTTATGTTAGACGAAAGCGACTGTTTTATTTATACAATACGCATCTTTTTATTTCAAACACAAAAGTTAAAAGAAATTAATAGACTTAAGTAACACTATAAATTTAGCAAAAGTCATTTATGAAAATTACCTGTACTTGTACATGGAACAGAAATTTGACTTAATAGGAAAATTATGCACAAATTATTTATAAAGTAATATGCAGCATATATGTTAATATCAACGAAAATATAACATGAATAATGAATTAAACACAATATATTTGTTATATTTCTAAGAAACTGAAAAAAAAAATCTTAAAACTCTCAGATTGATTTCTATAGCTTAGTAAAAAGACGTGTGCAGTACATATATTAAAAAATAACATTATTAATATATGTCTTAGAAAGGCATATGCAATATCTCACAGCAATATTAATGTCAGCATATTGATTTCAATAAAATTTTGCTTTATAATTAAGTTTTTATATGCTATAAGCAAAATTAGTTATTTCTTTCTTTCTCATAAAGACTTTTCAACATTCAATCCAAGAACTTAAGATGCTTTTTAATTATAAATGCACAAGTGACCATTTAGTGAAATATATGAAAAAAAAAAGTTTGATTCTAAACATGTTTTAAAGCAAGAACATTATAACACAAATCTTGTAACATCACCAAAAATATATTATAAAATTCTCTAAAAACACAGCAAAGATCATAACTAAATCAGACCCAATGAGCATCATATCATGCTATCGGTTCACATCAACAGTAAGTTTGTCATTCAAATTTTTAAAATATTAATGCCAAAACAAGTTTATTATTGTAGCCTCTGATGTGAGGTC
This sequence comes from Stegodyphus dumicola, assembly GCF_044657685.1. Taxonomy (NCBI): domain Eukaryota; kingdom Metazoa; phylum Arthropoda; class Arachnida; order Araneae; family Eresidae; genus Stegodyphus; species Stegodyphus dumicola. Next base: position 116,754,929 of record NC_140780.1, read on the forward strand.
CACAAAAATGAACTTGATTTAGCAAGTTTCTGTAAATCAATTATATTACAATATACCATCTATATTTCTTTGAATGCCAAAATGGCTATAGTTTGCAGATGCTTATTATTTAACCTTAAATTGCATAAAAAATTGACCTGAATTCCAGAATTATTTTATTAATTTAGGCATTTTTCTTTTTAGAAACTTTTTTTGTCATTGGTTTCCTTTAAATTATTATTCTTCATCTTAAAGTAATTATACAGCAATATACTAGCAAAACATGTTGCACAGCAGCTTTTCGATAGAGAAGCAATATGTAAATACTGCTGTTAAACGTTTTGATGAAAAAACTTTAATTGAGCTGCAAATTGAATTGCGAAATAACATAACTGGTTATAAGAAAGATGATCTCTTAAAAACTAAACACTTTATTGATATAATTTTAAAGTGGTGGAAAATAGGGAATGTTAAACTTTCTAAAAAGGCCTTGCCTTAAAGTTTCGGAACATAATCATGCAACCCATAAGGACATTAGAAGATGTAAGGTTGAAATATTTATCCCAGTTTTGTTCATGGCTTTTATCCCAGAATGATTTGTCCCACAACCACAAAAAACTGTAAGTTGCAAATTGGGAAACTGTTAAAAGAAACCCAGGTTGCTCTTCTCCGTATGACAGCAACATTGGATAAACTTTCGAATAATTTGTTAAAAGAATTTAAATTATCTTTTATTCTTTTGGGAAAATTTTCAGACAGATAACCTTGAGGAACATTTCGGTCAACTTCGACAGATAAGTGGCTCTATTGATCACATATCATTACAGCTGATTCTAGAGTCAGAAAGTAAACTGAAATTAATTAGTTTGTTTAAAATGCAATATTATGTGAAAGCTTCATTTATTTTGCAACATTTTTCTTGTAATGATATTGAAGATTTTAATGATGATCATCTTAGTGATCATAAATTTGTTGATGTTTTGCATCAATCAAATGATGCTAATGCTAAAGAAAAAGGTATAATGTGTCTTATTTATATTTCTGGATATGTTTTCAGATCTGTATTGAAGCATATAAATTATAATATCTACAGGAAAAATAAATTCTTGACAAAGAATTGATACTTGAATATTGTGAAGGTTTTGCATACTTTAGAGGCTGGTGATCGAGCTGGTATATCTTGGCCTACAGAAATTGTGCTATACGTAAATACTTCTGCATTCAAAATACTTACAATCTTGATAACTGAAATGTAAGAGAAATTATATATGTCATAAAATAATCAAAATTCTTAATTAACGAGTCTGATCCCAGAGAAAGTTGAAAAAATCATTAACTGGGATGATGAAAATATTTATAAGTGTGGCAAATAATTACATGATTAGGACATTAACAAATATAACGTCCAGCGTCCTACAATGGTTTATATTTAAGAATGGTTAACAATATATTTACGATGGTTAACTTACCGGTTAGGTTTATATTTGATTGTAACACAAAACATCCAGCTATTTGGGAGTTATTAATGCAGACGAAAAAGAGAGTATCAATATGCCGTTTTATTTGTTAATTGAATTCAAAATTTTTATAAAAGCTGTAGAACGTATTTATAATGTCAAAGTATTTAGTTCTATATGATCATAAAATACATTTATGTGATAGCAATTAACCATGATACATGCATTCACTGTGTGTGCAATATTCTGCTTAAACACACATACACACATTTTAATTTATTCCGAAATACATATGCCGCAGATTTAATAAAAAGTAATACAGTGGGTGATCGGTTAACGAACAGTTCGGACTGCAGTAGCAGGGCTAAAGAAAGCAGCTGCAGTAGAGGCGAGGAGAGTTCTGGTTCGGGAGCTCAGAGAGCGGGAGTTGAGGGGGTCAGCGCTAAATCCCCAAACGCGCAGGGAGGTCATGTGACATCCGAACTACGTGTAAGATGATGTCAAGTCAAAGATACGCCCCTTACGTTCAGTAAATTTCTGCGCATAAATTGAAACATGCTTATGCAATATGAATTTCAGCAGAGAAAATTTTTTTGAAAATACTACAGATGCTAACTAAATACATACCAAATATTAACATTTTAGCATGTATAGCTTTCCAATATACTCTTGTGTTTATTTTAAATCACTGCGAAATATATGAGATTTCAATTTAAAATTAATTCTTTTAATATTTGAAGTACATTTCATGTAATAATTAGTGTTTCGTACTTTAATTTCATCATTGTATTAGAAAATTGGATTAGAAAAAAAATTAATATTTGTTTCTCTATATAATATTCAAATGAATAATTAATGAATTTAAAATGACGAACATTTTGTAATAAATGTGACAACTTGTATTATTTTATTATATATCTGAAAGGAATCTGGTTTAAATATAAATTTACATAATTTCCTTGGATGGAAAAACTATCATGTAATATATTTAAACAAAAGATCTACTAGAAGTTTTTTTATTATTTATTTATTTATTTTATTTATTTATTTATTTTTTTTTTTTAGTTTTTGCATGTTCAGAATTTTTAATGTGTATATAATTTTGTTCTGAGTAGTTTTGAAAAATATTTTGCACCCACTCTAAATTTAAATAACAAATTTTTATCCTGCGAAATACACTCAAATTTAATATCAATGAGCCCTTGTGAAGCTGCCAAGGTATTTTCATAGAAAGCCAATATCAATTTAAGGCTTAAAAATGACTTCAAAGATGGATTCCAGGCTTTTCTAGTGTAGATACGAGCCAGTTTCCCCCAGAAAGTCCTTCACAAAGACATCCATTGTTTTAGGTTGATAGCCCTTACGTGCTATAATCAAATAAATTAAACCAAGCTTTGGTAAGGATGTGATATTGTTTCTTCTTTATTATGGATCTTGTTTTTTAAAGGAGTCAAGATTTTTGATAACTCACCAATGTAAACTATTCTGAAACATCTGGCAGCCCCAACAATGATGATTTACAGTTTGCTTATAATGAGAAGAGCTTCGAGGAGACCATGTGATCATATTTCGTACCATGCAAATGTTAATAATTCATAATCACTCAGAATTATCTCATCACAAGAAAAGCTCTCAGTATTCTACATGTTAATGAATTTTATTTATATTTTAATCTGAAAATTCTTAATTTACTGAGAAGTAAGGAAGATGCTTGCTATAGGTTTCTTTCAAGAAATGCACAGATTTTACATCACAGTCGAATATGCAAAAATAGACATTAAATAAAATTTCACATCGGTGAAAGCATTTAGAGGTGCAGCTTTAAAATTTGCAAATGAAAGAAAAGTATATGTTTTAGAATAAACAGCATAAAATTAAAGAGACACTATAAAAATGTGACTATTCATTGAAACATTTTTACGAGAGAGATGTATTCTCTGCATATGATCCGCCAACCAAATATGTGAATTTATTTTGAACATAGCGGAAAATCAGTTCATACAGCAAAAAACCAGAACTGGCATAATTTTTCCACAATGCTGTATATATGACAAGTTATGCCAAAAAACTGAAAAATTCTTTCTTCACTCAGTTTCCAAATAGAGAGCCATCCACACTCATGCCAAAACTTGTCGACCATCTACAAGAGGGAGTGACAATTTATTTAAACTTCTGGTGAGAATATAAAAGACAGGAACTGGTAAATACCAGCTTAGCAGACATTTTTCTGTAGACAATAAATTTCATTTTCTTGATCTAACAACAGCTGCTCATATATAAAATATAGAAAGACTGTGGAGCTCCGCTAAGTGGTGGAATAAAAATCGAAGAGGCACGTTTCACTATCATCATGAATCTTACTTTGCAGAGCTAATATAGCAAAAATCTTTAAGACCTTGGAATGCTTCTTATGCCATATTAAAAGCAATTGAGGAAGCAGGGCAGCAACAAAGTCTACATGAGACATGAACTTGGCAATAATTTTGATGCCAGCTTGATGTTTAAAAAAATGGAAGCTGCAATACTAAAGAAGTATCGTAACATTTTTAAAACTAAGGTTCTGTTTATATTTCAGTTCATTTCGTTGCTATATCAGTATGTTTTCATTTTGATGACCTCCAATTATGAATGTCTTTTAATTTCTTTTTGAAATATAGAAATGTGTGATTACTCAGTATTACGTACGTTTTAGTTAATGTCATAAAATCTACATTATGTAGCAAGGACTTGAAAACTTTCTGATGTCTCCTCACAGTAGTATAAAAATGACAGTTCTGCGGCAGGTGGGTCAGAGGGTCAGGGGGCGTGGTCAATGACGTCACACAGAGGGCGGGGCCAAAGGCAACGTCATCACACTAGGAGGCGTGGTCACGAGTGGAGTTGAGGTGTTGGTAGACTGCTGGTTGAGTTGTAGACCTCCTGCTTTTCATTTAAAGTTAGTTTTTTTAAAATTGGCAACGGAAAATATTTTCTGCATCTTAATTTTGATGAAATGTCGATGCAGCCCTCTCTTGACGAAAAAGTGAATTATATGTTTTAGAAATATATTTTTAAAGTCTGGTGTTAAAATTATTCAATGCGCGACTCTGAAAACAATGTAAAAGAAACAAATATAAAAAAAAACATTTTCCTTTAATGAAACTACAAAATAATTTTTTTTTATTACTCAATTTTATTCTGATACTTTTATTCTTTCTAGTTTTCCATGAAACTTTAACTTATTTCTCAGGTTTTCTGTTCATAATAACATATTTATTTACTGTCATATTTTTTTAATACTTAACGTTTCTAATTTGTAATATTTTATTTAATTTCCACATACTAGTTTTTTTTCATACCTTTCATACCATTTCAGCATACCCTGATTTTTAACTTATATATTATATTTCACAAACGTTCCCGCACATGCTGTTTATTTGTTACACTACTTAATTTTAGATGCAATTTCACACTTTTTTTAACGTTATAATGTTCAATATATTCTGAATTTTAACTTCATTTACTTTTTTAAACCATTCTAGTATTCTATACACACTTTAACTTAGTGGTTTGAAATTCTATTTAAAAAGAAACGTTTATTTTTCGTGATCTTAGTTCTTTTACTAAATTTTCTACAGAATTTCTAATTTCTTTTACATGTTTAACAATATCTTCCTTACATTACCGAATATTTTTTTAAAAAAACTTAAGACTATAACTGTTAATTGCTTTTCTTACGTTCATGATTTCCCTTATGCGTTTATATTTCTTAATTCTTATTTAACTTATTTATTATAATGTTTTTATTTCCGTCTCATCACTCGTAATTCCAACATTTTATCCCTTTTTATTCATTTTAACGATATGGATTGTTTTCATTTACTCCATATTCAAATATTTCCTTACAATTTTTAAAATACTTGTTTTATTCTCCGATCATAATAGATCATCTACAGGTTTTACTCAGAAATTTCCATTCACAACTTTACAGTTTAATACCATTTATATCTAAATGTATTTCTTTCTCATATAGCTTTACGATCTTCAAAGTTTCTAACATCATGTTTAGTTTTAAATCCCTATTACCTTTATGTGTGTTGATAATTTTCATTTCTAATTTTACAACCACGTTCAGTGTTTCATCCACACATACCAAAATATTTCTTACATCTTCTGGTATTTAGTCTATGTCATATTTCAGTACTTCAAATGAATTTACACTGCTCACATTATTATTTTTTCATGTTTTAGAGACACTGACTATACTAATTTTACTATTTTTCATACACTAATTGCATCTATGTCAGCACTCATGATAAAGTAGCAATTGTTTTGCATCACATGCATAAAGAAATTTTTAAAACCAACTTTTTCAATATCGTAGTCAAATTACTGTTTTCCAGATGGGAATTACCAGTAGTCTTTGGTTTTACTCTGTTACATCTTTTTAAATTTTAACATCCAACTTTTAATTCTAATATACATCTTTCGAACAGTTTTTTCTTTTAATGATAGCCTTACCTTATTTGTTCAAATTAATTCTTTAATTCACCTTCTTTACTATCTTTTAATACCTTCATAATTCACTATGCAAACGCAATGTCTTTCACTGACATTCTGTCTGATAATACCACAAGTTTCCTTAATTGACAAAAAGCGAATTATTTCTCATTTCAAAATAGAACTACTATATTTTTGCACAAACATTACCTTCATCCATTCAAGACGCCCCTTAACCTGTAACTGATGTAGCGATAGGAAAGGAGACTCTTATCATATGCTCTTTCGACTTTTGAGGTTTTTAGAACTTCTTTGACAAGTATATCAGTACCATCAGAAAATATACTTGACATTTTTACTCAGTTTAAAGGCAACATACTGTTATAAGAATGGTTTTAGTTAAATTTATAACACAAATAAACACATTTTGTGCTAAATAGGCATACACATTTAGATTCAGAATATTTCTTTTTAATCCGATGTAAGACTTGAATTTCATTCATGATACGGATTGTCTCTTGATTTTTTTTTGTTTACCTTACACTAATAGAAAATTTTTATTTTACAAGTTCAGCTTTTAACGAAATAGAAATAAAAACTACTATACACCTGGTGTTTTTAAGAAAAGGAACTTTGATATATTTCTGGAAATGTAAATGCTTTTAGAGTTTTTTTCTTTCAATAATGTTGATTTTCATTACTTTACTAATTTCAATAATTCTCTTATTAGTTAATATGAATGAAAGAAGATTGTCAAAAATGTGACACAGTATAATTCTTACGAACATACGTACCTTTACCAGCATACAGATATTACCGATTGAAATGAAGAAAGATACAAATATTTTACTCCAATCTACATTAAATTAAAAAAATATTTAAACTTTCATACATTCCAAAGAATAAACGAAAACTCAATAGATATTGTCATGTTTGTATATATGAGATACAAGTTTTATGAATGGTATTTAAAGTAATGCTTAGAACTTCATAAAAGCGAACATTCACTATGTTAATACACATATCATCAGTTATTTACATAATTCAATGTAATATTAATCATTACATGTACTATATGCATATATATTTAAAGTTTAATTGTCTTACAATTGAATAATTAACTATTGAGAGAAAGAGGTTCATATCTTACACTATTTAATTCACATGGAACAAATTTTTCCATCAACCACATTGAACCGCGTTTATTAAATTCGCCAAAGCTCTTTTATTTCTGCATTTTCACACTCACGACACATTTTAAATGTAACTATTGATTACCATTTCAAACACCGATATCATAACTCAGTGTAAAACTACATCATAACTCATTTTTTCCCCACTAACTACAATTTTATATATTCAAGAAGTACATCTAAGACATGATCATTTTCTATGTTCTAGCAAATCGATTCAATTGCGAACATACTATTAAGACTTGCGATTTTAGAAGACTTGCATGTATTAACGATGTCAACGTTTCTTCGTTTTTATAAGATTCACATCAAATCATGTCGCATTCGAATGTGGTGTAAGAGATCACTTTTTCTTTTAAACACTTGTAAACAATGGATGCAATTTATAAGAAGAGAAGTATCATGCTGTTTCAAAACATCATCATTAGCATATTTCTGTTTCTTTTGACACCGGCAACATTTAAAAAAAAAAGGTTTCCTGAGATATTCTTCAAATTCTGTTTTACTTGAATTTGTAGTGAATAATCACAAGTTCTTTTCATGTAAAAAGGATATGAAAACTAATAAAGTTACTTTTAAGAGTAAATCATGATAAAAAATATTTAGTGAGCATAAGAATTTAAAACAATATGAATCTTTACATCGTATTGAATGTTCGGACATTTTTTCAAGTAAAACAGAATTTGAAGAATATCTCAGGAAACCTTTTTTTTTTAAATGTTGCCGGTGTCAAAAGAAACAGAAATATGCTAATGATGATGTTTTGAAACAGCATGATACTTCTCTTCTTATAAATTGCATCCATTGTTTACAAGTGTTTAAAAGAAAAAGTGATCTCTTACACCACATTCGAATGCGACATGATTTGATGTGAATCTTATAAAAACGAAGAAACGTTGACATCGTTAATACATGCAAGTCTTCTAAAATCGCAAGTCTTAATAGTATGTTCGCAATTGAATCGATTTGCTAGAACATAGAAAATGATCATGTCTTAGATGTACTTCTTGAATATATAAAATTGTAGTTAGTGGGGAAAAAATGAGTTATGATGTAGTTTTACACTGAGTTATGATATCGGTGTTTGAAATGGTAATCAATAGTTACATTTAAAATGTGTCGTGAGTGTGAAAATGCAGAAATAAAAGAGCTTTGGCGAATTTAATAAACGCGGTTCAATGTGGTTGATGGAAAAATTTGTTCCATGTGAATTAAATAGTGTAAGATATGAACCTCTTTCTCTCAATAGTTAATTATTCAATTGTAAGACAATTAAACTTTAAATATATATGCATATAGTACATGTAATGATTAATATTACATTGAATTATGTAAATAACTGATGATATGTGTATTAACATAGTGAATGTTCGCTTTTATGAAGTTCTAAGCATTACTTTAAATACCATTCATAAAACTTTTATCTCATATATACAAACATGACAATATCTATTGAGTTTTCGTTTATTCTTTGGAATGTATGAAAGTTTAAATATTTTTTTAATTTAATGTAGATTGGAGTAAAATATTTGTATCTTTCTTCATTTCAATCGGTAATATCTGTATGCTGGTAAAGGTACGTATGTTCGTAAGAATTATACTGTGTCACATTTTTGACAATCTTCTTTCATTCATATTAACTAATAAGAGAATTATTGAAATTAGTAAAGTAATGAAAATCAACATTATTGAAAGAAAAAAACTCTAAAAGCATTTACATTTCCAGAAATATATCAAAGTTCCTTTTCTTAAAAACACCAGGTGTATAGTAGTTTTTATTTCTATTTCGTTAAAAGCTGAACTTGTAAAATAAAAATTTTCTATTAGTGTAAGGTAAACAAAAAAAAATCAAGAGACAATCCGTATCATGAATGAAATTCAAGTCTTACATCGGATTAAAAAGAAATATTCTGAATCTAAATGTGTATGCCTATTTAGCACAAAATGTGTTTATTTGTGTTATAAATTTAACTAAAACCATTCTTATAACAGTATGTTGCCTTTAAACTGAGTAAAAATGTCAAGTATATTTTCTGATGGTACTGATATACTTGTCAAAGAAGTTCTAAAAACCTCAAAAGTCGAAAGAGCATATGATAAGAGTCTCCTTTCCTATCGCTACATCAGTTACAGGTTAAGGGGCGTCTTGAATGGATGAAGGTAATGTTTGTGCAAAAATATAGTAGTTCTATTTTGAAATGAGAAATAATTCGCTTTTTGTCAATTAAGGAAACTTGTGGTATTATCAGACAGAATGTCAGTGAAAGACATTGCGTTTGCATAGTGAATTATGAAGGTATTAAAAGATAGTAAAGAAGGTGAATTAAAGAATTAATTTGAACAAATAAGGTAAGGCTATCATTAAAAGAAAAAACTGTTCGAAAGATGTATATTAGAATTAAAAGTTGGATGTTAAAATTTAAAAAGATGTAACAGAGTAAAACCAAAGACTACTGGTAATTCCCATCTGGAAAACAGTAATTTGACTACGATATTGAAAAAGTTGGTTTTAAAAATTTCTTTATGCATGTGATGCAAAACAATTGCTACTTTATCATGAGTGCTGACATAGATGCAATTAGTGTATGAAAAATAGTAAAATTAGTATAGTCAGTGTCTCTAAAACATGAAAAAATAATAATGTGAGCAGTGTAAATTCATTTGAAGTACTGAAATATGACATAGACTAAATACCAGAAGATGTAAGAAATATTTTGGTATGTGTGGATGAAACACTGAACGTGGTTGTAAAATTAGAAATGAAAATTATCAACACACATAAAGGTAATAGGGATTTAAAACTAAACATGATGTTAGAAACTTTGAAGATCGTAAAGCTATATGAGAAAGAAATACATTTAGATATAAATGGTATTAAACTGTAAAGTTGTGAATGGAAATTTCTGAGTAAAACCTGTAGATGATCTATTATGATCGGAGAATAAAACAAGTATTTTAAAAATTGTAAGGAAATATTTGAATATGGAGTAAATGAAAACAATCCATATCGTTAAAATGAATAAAAAGGGATAAAATGTTGGAATTACGAGTGATGAGACGGAAATAAAAACATTATAATAAATAAGTTAAATAAGAATTAAGAAATATAAACGCATAAGGGAAATCATGAACGTAAGAAAAGCAATTAACAGTTATAGTCTTAAGTTTTTTTAAAAAAATATTCGGTAATGTAAGGAAGATATTGTTAAACATGTAAAAGAAATTAGAAATTCTGTAGAAAATTTAGTAAAAGAACTAAGATCACGAAAAATAAACGTTTCTTTTTAAATAGAATTTCAAACCACTAAGTTAAAGTGTGTATAGAATACTAGAATGGTTTAAAAAAGTAAATGAAGTTAAAATTCAGAATATATTGAACATTATAACGTTAAAAAAAGTGTGAAATTGCATCTAAAATTAAGTAGTGTAACAAATAAACAGCATGTGCGGGAACGTTTGTGAAATATAATATATAAGTTAAAAATCAGGGTATGCTGAAATGGTATGAAAGGTATGAAAAAAAACTAGTATGTGGAAATTAAATAAAATATTACAAATTAGAAACGTTAAGTATTAAAAAAATATGACAGTAAATAAATATGTTATTATGAACAGAAAACCTGAGAAATAAGTTAAAGTTTCATGGAAAACTAGAAAGAATAAAAGTATCAGAATAAAATTGAGTAATAAAAAAAAATTATTTTGTAGTTTCATTAAAGGAAAATGTTTTTTTTTTATATTTGTTTCTTTTACATTGTTTTCAGAGTCGCGCATTGAATAATTTTAACACCAGACTTTAAAAATATATTTCTAAAACATATAATTCACTTTTTCGTCAAGAGAGGGCTGCATCGACATTTCATCAAAATTAAGATGCAGAAAATATTTCCCGTTGCCAATTTTAAAAAAACTAACTTTAAATGAAAAGCAGGAGGTCTACAACTCAACCAGCAGTCTACCAACACCTCAACTCCACTCGTGACCACGCCTCCTAGTGTGATGACGTTGCCTTTGGCCCCACCCTCTGTGTGACGTCATTGACCACGCCTCCTGACCCACTGACCCACCTGCCGCGAGAACTGTCATTTTTATACTACTCCTCGCAGGAAATTTCTACGTCTATAAATGTCTGAGCAGAAAGAGGGTGTGTTGAAGTAGATAAAGGATTTTTAACTGCTTGGTAAGGGCATTATTTTAATAGCCACTGTTTTGTCTATTAAACACATAATTTATCTGTTTCTGCATAATTTTTGGCACTGTTCTTTTATCAGGACCTAATTCAGAAATGTAGATATGTTATGCATGTATATATGAATGTATGTGTTCATATATTTAAGTATGAATGTATGTGTATACACATACACATATAGGTGTACATGCATACATTTGTTAATCCGGTCCCGATAAAAGAAAAGTGCCTAATATTTTGTCAGTTGATTTTTTTTTTTTTTTGGTACACCTCCACCGATAAGCCATTAGAATATATTGATAAAGCAACGCACCATGTCACCAAAAAGCATTTACGTGGGAACCCATGATGTCACCAAAAAATATTTATTGTTCAACCCAGGTATATGTATAGCATTTTCCCAGATGGTTTTTCAGTAGCATGACTGCAGATTATGATCTCTCCAATGGGAATTTTAATGTTTTAGCCTAGTGGTGGACAGCATAGTGTAGTTTTGCTTGTTTTCGGCAAAATCTCATATTTAGCCTTCTGCATGAATAGACTGTAATGTGGCTTGCTTTAAAGACATCATGCGCCTCTTTCTTCTTTCTGATTTTAGAATTTTAATATCAAATTTGTAATATTCTCAGATGTCTCCTTACCTGAAAACAGATGACTGTGTATATGGTGAGAACAAAAGCACAAAAACTTAGACGTATATGTGTGTTATATAGAAAAAGGAGAATATAGAAAAACAAGTGGCAGTGAATGAATCATTGCAATAGATATAATGTTTCTTTCCTATGATGAAAATGAGTTATTAAAGGCCTAATGACATTACCGATAATGACTAATTTTCTCTATAGTTCAAGAAATTTTTAAAAAATACCTTAAAATGTGTGATTTACCATAACTGTGAACACTGCATTCAGATTTAAAGTTAGTTTTTTTTTTTTTTTTTTTTTTTTTTTTTTTTTTTTTTTTTTTAATATGATACAAGTACACAAAGGCTACATGCCTAAGGACAGGGATACCTTTGTGGAGAACTTCCTAAGGGAAAATAGCTCATATTCCTGTTACACATGAAGCAAAACAACCATGCAGCTAGTTCATTTGAGTGTGTTCAAACCTGGGTTGAACTACCAGTGTTCAGTGGTCATAACTTCCCAACGATTGGTGAGACCCGCATTTAATATGTATTAACAATATTTTCCTGCAACTGAAATGGCTCACAATAGACAATTGGTAAAACTGAGCAGTGTTGCTAGTTCAACCCAGTTTCAAATCCCAGCAAATGGATTGACTATATGGAAGTTTTTGTGGTTTTTTTCTATGTGTAACATGGAAGCGAGGAACTGTTCTTATAAAAAGTATTCCACAAAGGCATTCTTCCTCTTAGGCAAATAGCTGTTCAGTGTTTTGTTAGAATCTAAATAATGCAGTGTTAATTTGTAAGTATAATTATGATCCAAACAGAACTATATTCAATAATTTAAAAACTTAAAATTGTAATTTTAGAAAAAAGAATAGCTTTTTTATAGACTGTACCAATTGTGTTAATAGCAAAGTACAAAATAATTTCTTTAAAACACGTGGTATCATATTTCCCTTCAGAGTTTATACTCTATAAACACTAATGTAATAGTAATATTAAATACATCAAATGCTTAGCAGTACATAACAAATCTTTCCGAGTTTACTCTACGTTATGAACTATCAAACAGTATTTACAGAGAAGATAGTTCATGCATAGTGCAACGAATTTTGAAGAGACTGATTGCCTGTATGATGCAAACTGTTTTGTTACATTATTTGATATAAGCTAGTCAAAAGTAGATCACAAAAGGAGATATACCTGTTTGACATGTACAAAATTTGAAGAAATTTTTTATATACCACAAGGCACGTTTTTGCAGAATTTGTGATAGTTAACTATAAACTTTTGAAACCCTAGTCCGACCTTGGCACAAAATTAGCACCATTACTGTAGAAGTACATGCTGCCCATCTTTCAAAATATACGCCAGTTACCTCATTGTGGTTGTGATGCATGTATTGCTGTTAGTGATAGTTTATTTGAACAGTTCTTATAAATGTTAAACATTATTCTTTATAAATATTCATTATTAAAATCATATTTTGTTCTCCACACTTTTATTTATTTAAATTTTTAAACAATTATAGATTTATTTTCTGTTTTGTAGCTATGAAAAATTAAAAAGAAAATGTATTGTTGCTGAAAATTCTGAAATAGCAAATTATATTATTGATTGGTTTGTTGGGGATTATGTTGATTTGTCGATTAAGATATAATTTATGTCCTTTAAAACAATTTTTTTCCTGCATGCTTATATATCTTTAGCAATATACCATTGCAAGCATCTTACTAATAATCTTTTTAACTAATGAAACTAATTCCATGTATGCATACATGAGAATTAAAAATAATAGTTTAATATTTAATCAAGTTCAGTGACAGAAATATAGGTTGTAAAGATGAATGTTGAAAACACAGAAAGTAAGTTGAATGGCTCATATATGTAGAAAAAAAAAAGCGTTCCTAGCACTGCTACCTATTATTTCCCAATTTGGCAGAATCTGCATTTAGTTTGTCTTTCATAAAGATTCAGCCTATACAATTGATATTTATTTTTTTTTAATATTCAGAAATGCAGTGTTCCATAAAATTATAGCAGAGGCAACACTGCAGAACAAAAGTGCGTTGAGCGCTACATATAAAATCTGATATTTATTAATTTTTTTCAGTTTCACTTGTATTATTAAGATGCATGATAAAAGTACACAAACATTTTAAAAACATACTTATTAGAGAAAAAATGAGCATAAAATTTTTAATAGGAACATTTTGCAGAATTTTTTTTAACAAAAGTGAGCTCCTTGTTTGAAAAATATGATAATGCTAGAAATAGTATTACAAGATATGTGCCTGAAATTTTGCTCATTTTATGTTTTAATTGCATCATATAAAATTTTTACCCAAATGCACCTAATTTCAGCTTGCAATAAAAAACTGTCATTTTTTCTGTAATTTCTGATTTATATATCTGTTGGATTTGCGAAGTCAGAGAATAGAAACTGTCTACTTTTTTTTTTTTTTTTTTTTTAACTTTATTGGCAAGGAAACTATTTAAAATTAGGTAAAAAAAAAAAATAGGAGCCAAGATCCCAGTTTGCCTGGAGCAAAGAAATTCAGTTTTTAATTGTGTTGATATCATTATAAACTGTTATATGAGAGTCAGATATTTATCCACAAGTATGAATGAATGGTGGCATGACAAATATCTGTTATTATGCAAGCATCATAAATCCAATAAAATACACAGATGTTTTAGTAGCAACTATATAAATTTTATTCACAAGTTTGCCCATGATGATGAATGATGTGACATGAGAAAAAAATAGCAAATATATGGAAATGCAGTTGGTTGGCATTTTCGAAAACTTAGAATCTATTTTTAAGGTCTGGTTACAAAAGAACAGATAACTGTTTATATATATATATTTTTATTCAAACACAGTTCCATTGTGAATTAAATTATTAATCTTACTGTGAGGTTACCATAATCCCAGTTTTACGCTGAAAATTCTTTGAAAGAGAAATTTATAGACTAAATTTTCCCAGTTTTGCTAAGTTTGGCTTAATCAGTGAACTTGAAAAAGCAATCGTATCATGTAAAAATAAGATTAAAATTGTCTGATACTAGAATAGTAGAATAATGAAGATTTTTTTTTTTTTTTTACGTGCACTACATTTTCTATATAAGACTAATCTAAAAAATCTTTCGCTTTCTTATACGGAGAAACATAACCAAGCCATTTTCAGTTGTATAATGCTCGAAATCGTTCAAACATAGTACATATTCACAGATATCCACAAAGACTTATTTCAGATTTCCGAATCAAAGTTGCGAACCATGTTTACATCGAACGAAGTTGTTGATGCTGGGCAGAGCCATTCTTTGGCAGAGCTTCGTTGTGATGTCGGGTGTTGTGATGAAGCGACGATCACGTGACCTCCCTGCGCGTTCGGGGATTTAGCGCTGACCGAGTTGAGGAAGCTCCCGAGAAGGAATGGTCAGCCGTGGGAGGGAGGCTTATCTGAAAATAGGGATAGGGCAGGGCTCTCTTTCTTTAGCCCTGGGGATAGGGTGCCTTATCGGGTAGGGTAGGGTAGCTGCTATTTAACAAAACAAAACAAAAACAAAAACAAAAAAAAAAAAAGGGGACGTGCTTAGTTTTTTTTTTTTTTTTTTTTTTTTTTTTTTTTTAATTTAGTGATTTTAGGCATTTAGTAGTTATATGATAATTTGTAAACTTGCTTATTTATATTAAGTTCTTAAAAACGTATATTAAGTAGGTGTTTTAAGTGACTGATACAGTTAATTTCCTTAAACAGATATTAGTATGTAATAAAATGTTTCCTTAACAGTATAACTTCTTTGGAAAATAATTATTTTCTTACTTGCATTTACCCGAAGATTGAATGTCTACAATACTGTTATGTATTATTTGTCTAGTAATTTCAAGCTTTAAGTGTTTCTTATTTCAGTTTTGTTCAGTAATTAAAGTTAATTATTTATGCTTTAGTTTGCTTAAAGTTGGTTGTAAGATTTAAACTGTAATTTTGGTAAAATTTAAGTTTAAAAAACCTTAAATTTTTGTTTAAAAAGTTTTTTAAGTGAAGTTGTTTAACTTTAACTGAGTTTAGGGACTTAAAAAAGTTTTTATTTGTTTTTGTACTTGCTTGTTTTGACCTATAAGGTTAACTTAATTTTTTTTTTTTTTTTAAGTTTGTTGTTGCACTTTTAGTGTGTTCATTTTATTTTTTGGGGGGGTAGTTTAACTTTTTACCCCTTCTTTCTATTAACGTTTCTCGAATTCATATTTTCTGACTGGAGGTAAGGTCAATCAATTGTAAAAGAAACTCACTCTTGAAAATGTTTACTTATACTTATTTCTTCGGAAGAAACAAATTTTATTATGTGTGCATTTCATTTAATTGAACTTAATTGTTAAATAATAGTTTTAATATTTACTGTACTAAATTTGTTAATTGTGTTGAAAGCTATTCACTGGTTCAGTAATTTTTTTTCGTCCAAAAATTGTCGGCTTGGAATTCGCTTCTCAGAATTCCTTATCTGGGGATTGCTGCGCCCCGAATTCTTTTGCCAAGTACTTCATCATACGCGCTGCTTTGCATATTCTGCACCCTTTTGCTCAGGGATCTCTAGCAGAGAAATGTTCTGCTGGGGGATTTCCTATGGGGGGTGAAGGTTTCCGTTAGGTTACTCGCTGTAGTAGATCGAGACCCCGATTGAGAACACTGGATATAGTAGAAAGTGTATGCGTCCGCCGTAGAATATAGTTCTACCATTTCGAGAAGTAATATTGTAAAATTTACGCTGTCATACATGAATACTGTTGAACAAAGAGAACGGAAGGAAAAATTGTGTGAAACGATAGATTACGTTGCGTCCAGCTGTTTGTTTAAAAATTTGCTAAATCGCGTCGATCATTCGATGACGAACAGGAAGACATGCCTTTTTTTTGGCATTATTGGCGAAACTGCAAATTCCAGCAACCCCGATCTCACCACACCGTTGACGAGAAAAGCAGTAAGGCAGTGTTTCCAAACTTGGGGGCCTACGCCCCACAACGGGACAAAGCGACTGTTAAGGGGGGAAATTCGAAAATGGACTCGTCCAGAGTTTAAGGGAACAAAGGACGTTCAGATTTCTAAATATGCTTCATGAAGTCAAAATTTTTCGAAATTTCATTTTTTATTCCCCAAAATAAAGAAAAATGTAAGTGAATACGTAATATGTAAAAATGTTTTTAAATTGCGGTGCATTTTAAATATTTTATAAAGAATTCTCGCTGTAGACATGGACATTTAAATGCTTTTAAAAGGTATTTAAATAAATGACACATTATGCTTTCCAGACGTTTCTCGCACATTTCAGCCAATGAAATTATTTTATTTTTTACTGTAGAAATGGCAACAGCAGCTGCTTTCAGCTTTGTTTATATTGATCTTATATTTATTTCTTTCAGCCCTTAGTGAAATGAGGGGTGCTAGCAAGAAAAAAAGTTCGTCGTTATTCGGAGGCATATTTAAAATTTGGTTTCATACCCGGTGCATAAACCGTCAACTTCTGTCTTTTATGCCAATAAACGCCTGACCAATGAATCAATGAAACTAGGTCGTCTTGAGGCACATTTGAAGGAGAAACATATTGGTGATATTAATTCAGATTTGCATTATTTTCCCACTTTAAGGAAACATTTTGAAAAAAGAGTAATATTAAAGTCTCTATTTACTGCTCATAAATCAACTGTTAATCGTGCTTTTGAGGCTATTCATCAAAATTCATTACTCATCGCTTAATCTGGGAAAAGCCGTATTATAGTGGAGAATTTAATCAAACCATCAATATCAGCATTTAAAACTGTTCTAGAAAAAGATGACAAAGACGTTAAAGCTATGCCACTAAATAACAATACTGTTTGCAGAAGAAAGATGAAATGAGTGAGGATATTGAAAACAACTTGCTGAAAACAAGAAAATTTTTGGTGCATATGGATGAACCAACTTTGAGAGACACTGAGGCCGTACTTGTAACTTATGTAAGATATATTCATAAAGGGGATTTTGCCGAAGAAATGTTCTTCTGTAAACAGAAGCGTAGCTAGGGTTTTCAGCGCCGGGAACAACTGAAGATTTTGCGCCCCTTTCCTGTGTGCCACGAATGGAAAACACTTCATTCTAAAATTTCGTACCATCAATTTGGCGCCCCAATGATGCTGCGCCCGGGGACAGATTCCCCCCTTGCCCCACCCTAGCTACGCCACTGTCTGTAAATCATTAGAAAGCACCATTATCTCCAAAGATATTTATAGCAAGCTAAAAAATTACTTAGATATAAAAAATATGCCAATAAAAAATATAATACATCTTGTACTGCAGATGGTGCTCCTAATATGATGATTGAAAAATAAAATAAAGCACGGAATAAGAGAAAATGTTGCTTAAAATTGATAAAAGATGAGAATCCAGATATGCTTCTTGTGCATTGTGTTATTCATAGAAAAAGTCTGGTAGCTAAAAACAATTCGCCTGTTCTAAATGAAGTACTAAATTCAGTTATAAAGTGTATCAATGCTATTAAAGCTAGGGCCAAATGTGAACGTATTTTCCAGTTATTTTATGAAGAACAAAATGAAGACTATATGAGACTTGTACTTCACACTGAAGTAAGAAGGCTGTCGAAAGGGAACTGCTTGGAAAGATTTATGGAACTATTTGATACTCTTAGTTATTTTTTAAGCGACAAACCTGAAATGAAAAATCCATTAACGGATGATAACAAGGCAATTGTGAGTTATTTAGCCAATATCTTATTATATTGTGAGTTATTTAGCTGAAAAATTAAATATATCAAATAAACAACTTCAAGGAGCAAATAAAACTTATGTCGATGCAAAAGGAAGATATTTGGTTTCATTATCTTTGTTAAATTATGTCAGGCATATACTATTTACCAAAAAAATTTTGAAAAGTTTCATTGGCTCCAAAAATGTGACGCGACTACCGCTATACTTGTTATTGATACCGCTATACTTGTTATTGGCAATCATCTGAAAATTTTATCGGCTGATTTAAAAGATTTTATAACTTAAAACAAATTAATTTCCCAACTTGGATGATGCAGCCAATGCTAGTGGATTTGGCTGATATTTCAAATATGCAGTAAAAAAAAAGAACACGCACAAATGCAAAATGATGAGTCAATTAAAACTTTATTTAATATAAAAGGAGTTATGACATAGCTTTGTGAGGAAACCAGAATCAGATATCCAAATGCAACAAAGTTTGCAAGAGAACTATTGTTACCGTTTCCATCTTCATATTTTGCTGAATGCGTATGTAGTGCCATAAATGATTTGCTGCTAAAAAAAAAAAAAAAAAAAAAAAAAAAAGAAATCGGTTGGGTATAATGAAACCGGGGAGACTTGAGTCTCAAGTTATCTAAATTGGAACCTGACATAAAACTTCTTTGCAGCAAGTATCAAGCGCAAGGAACTCGCTAAATTTAAATAATAAAAATTACTAATACTTAACATAATATTAAAAAAAAACTTTCACTAAAATGAGTTTGTTCTTGAATTTCAGTTCTCCATGTTTTGAAAGTTCACTTACTGTGTTTGCTCAGAAAATTTCGTAGTCATTTCCTAAAAGCTATCATTCAAGTTTCTTTCGTGAACATTTCAATTTTTAAATATTAAAAATTATGTATATGCTAGGGGGAGTTTAAGAATTTTAGAGAGGGTTAGGTGGGGCATGGCACAAAAAAGGTTGGGAAACACTGAGTTAAGGCATTCATTCATTCACTGACCGGGAGGACAAAAAAGCAATTGTTATGTTATCTGCTTCATCTTCGACATATGTGTATAATTTTCAACCTCATAAAACTGGAAAACCTCATAAACTCAGGACTAAAGAGAAGGGCTAGCTCATAGAGCGTTTCCCCTGAAACAGGCAGTGAGGAGTGATGACGTAGCAATGATGGCACTGAGCCAACACCTCCTTATAGAAGGAAGCCGGGACACTGAAGCGAGGGGAAGCTCTGACGTCACAGGTAGTCGTCTCTGACTCACCTCGCTCCTTCAAACAAAATCAAAGCCCCGTAGTTGAGCCAAGAGCGACGAACGTGGAGTGGTTATTTGCGTTAGCGACAGAGTTTTTATATTGTCTCGTGCTTTTTTTATATATTGTCTCGTGCTTTTATAATTTCATACGATACCTCATAAATGCTGTAGCCACATGTCGTGGTAATTATAAAAACGGACCAAAAGTGGCTGTATTCAAGTTTCCAAATGAGACTGAACTCCGGATGAAATGGATAAGGAGTCTACGAAGAAAAGATGGCTTTCAACCTACTAAACATACCAGAGTAAGTTCAATTTTACTGCATTTTTTATGTTTTGTATCTTTACATTTTTTTATTACTTTTATTGATAGGTATGCGATGTTTATGCTTATGATATTAGATTTTGATCTGTGGGTAAGAAGTTTTATGTTTGAAAGATTTTAATCTTGTGCTGTGTAGCGAATTTAATTTAATTAAGTGATTCATAAAAATCAAAATTTTTATTTGTAATTATTCAAAATTTGAGCTACACAAGTTTGGTTATATTCTTTTTGGGCCTATTAATTCTAGTGTAATATATTTTGGCTTTCCGAGTTTACGCGAACTGCGTCTTCAATCTTGTACACGCAAACAATGGATAAGTATTTTTGTTTCTACGTAATAAACTCAGTTTTTCATGTCAAAAATTAATTTGATTTCTTAGTATTTAATATCATTAGTTGCAGAAAAATTAGCTCTTTAATTTGGCATAACTTTCATTTTTCTAACTTTAATTGCATTTCAGTTATGAGCTTTAATGAGTAGATTTTCTTCGTTTCGCTTGTTATTTAGTTAAAGGGGGATGAAATGCCTTCTTTCCGGTTGAAAAGTCACTTTTTGCGAGTTTTCAGCGTTCTTTCGTTGGGACCCTTGCAGGGTTGTTGAAATTCCTAATCTCCCCCGGTCGCAGGTGGTGGTTATTTGGCGAGGGTTTGGCGACATAGATTTTCCGTTGAGGTTTCAAAATAGTGGTTTTGGCGAGTTTGATAACATGAGGGTATGCTGTGGTTGCAACTATTTCAACTTTCGGCGAAAAATGGGTTGCGCCAACTTGGCAGTCCGGCGCTCTCCCTTTTAACGGGTTGTTTTAGGGGACGAGCTCACTTTTTTTTTACACTTTTTTGCACTTTCTACTTACCATCTGACGCTGTCTCGTTGGCAGCAGAATTTCATCTCGGAAAATGCATTTTTCCGCCTTTGGATCTACGGGCCTCTTGCCCTGGAGTTTTGAACGAGGGACTTAGTTGCACGCATTATGACCTCGACTAAATTATAGGCTCCTCATTGCCGTGCCTTAATATGTAAGTTACTCAAAGATAATTAAAATAGGAAAATGCAAAGAAGAGTGATGCCTAGTTCTAGCGCCGTTAAGAAGAAATTTCAGTCTCTCCTCCATGAATAGAGTATCATCCACATCGATAATCCAAATCTTTAAGAATTAATTGCCGCCATCAAGAGTCTTCTGCATCGCTAGCTCCGGTGTCCCACGACCAAAAATGCTAACTTCAATATTGGATTGGACATCAAAGAGAACCTCCGTAGTGCTTCTTAAATCAAAAATAATTGCCGGACTTTTTGGAAAACTATCCACCCACGAACTCTTCTCATTTCTACTACGCTCAGCAGCCGTCCTCCTTGGCATCTTGATAATTTTTAAATATGAGGGCATTTCTCCTCCTCCTGTTCATCTGCAGCTTGTATTTCATAAGCTAAGTTCCTTTTATTTGTTTTCTTTTATTTGTTGGTCGGATATTTAATAAAAAAAAGAAAAAATTTATAATAGGCAATTCTTATAGTAAAGTTTACTAGACATTTCTAATAAGTAATTCTAACAACTAAAATAGTTAATAGTGATTGAAATAACTTAATTAGTTGAATTAAAACTTTTGTAGTTGAGTAAACTAACCTAATTCTAATGAAATCATTTTGTTGTCCATAAAGTAAATTATTAGATTGGCCAAGGAAATATATCATTATTTAAATTAGTTAATTGAAACTGTGAATGTAAATTAGTCAGATTGGTTAAGGAAATTATTCTTCATTAAATTATTTAATTGAACTTGTGAATTTCTTTCTTGGTGAAGATTGATTGGTAAAGGTGTCATTAGTTGAGCTTCTTTGCTCCTCTTAGGGATTAAATTGCTTGTAGGATGTAATAGCTGATTTAATTAACATATTACCCGGTTAAATCATTCTTTTGAAAATAGAAAGTTACTATGTGCAATAACCTGAATTACATTGGTATTGATTATTCTGAGTTAAATTGCTTGTAGGATGTAATAGCCTGATTTAATTAACATATTACCCGGTTAAATCATTCTTTTGAAAATAGAAAGTTACTATGTGCAATAACCAGAATTACATTGGTATTGATTACTCTGTGTGAAATGTTTTTTTTTGGAATGTATAACTTGTTAATTATTCTTTTTTTTTCTCCCCGGGGAGGGTATTGTTAATTTATCCAAAGTTTTATCTGATCATATTTATCTGAATGTACTAGCCATAATAGTTTGATATTATTGAGTCTAAGATAGAAGTAATATTACTCTGTAGAGGTATGCATTTTGTAGAAAGCAATATTTTACAGTTCAGCTTGAATATGATTTGCTTACTAAGTTAATTCTGCACTGTGTAAAAATCAATATGTTAACAGTACTGATTGAATATTAATTGCTTACAAATTACTGGACTAAGTAACTCTTAAAAATTTTAATAAATAGGCTCACTTTTCTAGATCAGTCAATGTTTAATTATTTCGTTTTTTGTGTGTGCTCAATGATTTTCACCCGTCTCATTCTCCAATTGATTTCAGGGTTAATCCGAAAACACAACGCAAATGTACAGGGCTTATTGATGTTAGTATATTACTGTTAAAAAAATAATCTTAAGTGTTATGTGAACAGAGTAGGAAACCTTATTGGTACCGTGATTATTTCACCATAACATTATTCGTGCCATTGGGTTTGTCACATAACATATTGGTGCCGTGAACTTTCGAACCAAATTTTTAGCACTTAACAATTTTTGTTGTGCTGTTTATTTTTGCATCATTTTTGGCTTGCGCTTATAGTGGAACTTAATTTTGACTTGAGACTGGTGATTGTCATGTGCACTATTGCATATTTATGTGAAAGTTTTCTTCCACATGTCTAGGCTTTTTACTGAAACCCTACTCGTTAGTTAGTTACAGTGACAGGCCTATACAGTGGTCGTATTACTGTGCTTATTTTATACTTATTGTTTGAGGTTGCATACCAGATATGTACTACTGATACACATTTGGACTTTAAAACTATTGTATCCAACACAAACATTTTCACGCAGTACCTGTTTAGTTAAGTATTTTGTTTTGTGCAAAATTTTGTATTGCATGTTTACATATTGATTTTGAGGATTACTGTTTCACACTTTTGCAACTGTATGTTTGCAACATAAGGTTAAAAGGCACGCGTGTTAATCACACATTGGGATACATCCCTACTTTATGTGCTGGAAATTCCTGATCGCAGTTTAAAATGCCAAAGAAAGTGTGAAAACGAGCAGCCAGAGCGGCTAGTAATAGTGCAATAGACTGGGAGGAGAGTCAAGAAGTAATGGCTCTATCAGTTTTTGGTTCTGATCCCCTAGATTCTGTTCCTATGTTCTCAGGTGCAGACAAGGGAATTAGTCTGAATGACTTCTTAGATAGGATTGATCTCATTGCCACTCATGTGGGTTGGTCAGATGAAGATAAGTTAACAGTGATCAGAGTCAAGGTGGCAGGTGAGGCGGCAGAATTAATTAGGAATAATCCTAGGTTAAAGAAAGAAGCCAGTCTTGACTATGTTGTGAAAGCGTTGAAAGAGAGGTTCAGTTCAGTGCACAATTTGCACTCTAACATCCGTGCTCTTATTCAGGCTTTTCAGAAACCACACGAGTCAGTGCGACAATTTGCAGCACGCATAGAGGCTCTTTCGTACAAAACTGTACCCGTGGAAAGAAGCAGTGATCCTGCAGCAGAAGCACAGAGACAGGATTTACTTCTGTCAGTGTTTATCGAAGGATTGCAGTTGCATTTGCGACGCTTGTTGCTGCCACAGAATCACAAAACTTTTGCATCTGCTAAACAGCATGCAATTATTGAGGAAGACATGTGGGCTAAGAGCCATGCTAGTAGTGATTTTGCAACAGCTGAGGTTAGAGCAGTGAATGCTGCTAAGCCAGCAGTCAAGAAGGCAGTTACACCGCCATCGGTAACCAACTCAGAGCTCACTACAGCTATTAAGATGCAGCAGGAAAATATAGCTCAGCTTACAAAAATGATGGGCTCTCTCCAAACACAGGTGCAGAGTTTAATATCACGAGGTACTCGTTCAAGACCCAGACAGCCTCGTTGTTACAGATGCAACAGAATAGGGCATGTTAGCAGGGACTGCTATGCGAATATAGTGCCTAATCAGCACTCTAGACAGGGTCAACAGAGATTTCGAAATAACCAAACAGCCAGGAGACATTCTAATAACACCACACCAGCTGTTTCGGGTGCTCCAAATACCACAAGTGTGGCTACAAATGCTTTGAATACCCAAGCACCAAGTTTTAATTTAAACTAATTCAGGGTGGGGAGAAACCAGTCTCCGTTTCGTCTCCTAAATCCCTTTTGGAGGTGCCATCGGTTTTTACAGTATCCACTAGTGAGGCGTCTTTGCCTATTGTTGAGGGATCTATTTTGGGGAATAAAGTAAAGTTTTTATTGGACTCAGGGGCAACTGTAAACATCATAGAAGCTAAATACATTCAATGTTTTGGAAATAAAATCTCATTGGATTCATGTAACATATATTTAAAGGGTATTGCTGCAGAAAAAGTAAAAATAAATAAAAAATGAATTTAACAATAGAATTTCAACAACAATATTTTGAAACAGAATTTTTAATTACTGACACACCTCTTTCATCTCAGTATGGTGCTTTATTAGGAACTAAATTTCTTGCAGACCACAATATGCATTTGGATTTCTCCACTTCTCAACTCTTAGGATCAAATGTAATTCTTAAATGGAATCTAAGTCAGCCTAGTGCTATGAGTAATAAGGTTTTCTCAACTTCAGTTTCTCAGTCATTTTGTTACTCTGTAACCAAACATAAATTACCACCTTTTTTCTGAAAATATCATTAAGCTCACTGCTCGTTCTGTAAATTTCACTACTGATACTGTCTTAATAGAACATGCTCAAAGTCAATTTTCCATAGCCAGGTCAGTTAATCAGACTTCTTCATCTAACGAATTTTATGTCAAAATTGCAAATTTTTCACCGAATACACTACATCTCAATAAAGGAATGAAATTGGCCAGTGCCCAACCTGTGAATGTCATCACACATAACTCTGAACTTGTAAACAACACCACCATAGAAACAGGGGAGGATTTCGAGTCTTGGGGTGGTGAATTTGATCTTACACATTTACCTGAGCAGCAACAACAACATTTATCACACCTTCTCAATCAGTATAGTAACATCTTTGCTGCCTCAGTCACTAAGTTAACAGGGTGTGACACCATCTTACACAACATCAACTTGCGTGATAATATTCCGGTTAGGCAAAAGCCTTACAAGGTACCTTACCATCTCAGGGATGAATTAGATAGACAGGTAGCAGAGCTGCTTGAAGCCAACATCATTCAAGAAAGTGACAGCCCTTACAGTGCTCCTGTTTTATTTGTGTTAAGAAAGCGGATAACACCTACCGTTTAGTCACTGACTTCCGCAAGTTGAATGAGAAAACGATAGAAGACAGTTTTCCTCTGCCTTCCATGATTGAATTGATAGAACAGTTAGGAGATTCAAATTATTTTTCCACACTTGATTTAACTTCAGGGTTTTTCCAGATGAAAATTCATCCTGATGACACCTTCAAAAGTGGTTTCTCGACTCCTTCTGGGCACTATGAGTGGTTACGAACACCTTTTGGCATGCGAAATGCTCCTAGTTCCTTTCAAAGGTTGATGTCTATAGTTTTGGCCAATCTTTCACCATTAAAAATAGGGATTTACATTGATGATATTGTCATTGCTTCTAAAACTTTTGATGAACATTTGGAAAAATTGAAGTTAGTTTTTGATAGACTAAAACAGCATAATTTAAAACTTAAACCTTCTAAATGTCATTTTCTGAAAGAACAAATTACGTATTTGGGATATAAAGTTACCAAGGGTATTATACAGCCTGATGATAAAAATTTAAAGACCATTCAGAGTTTTATTGCACCTAAAAATAGGAAAGAAGTTAGGCGATTTTTAGGCCTTATTGGCTTTTACAGAAGGTTCATTCCAAATTTTGCCCAAAAGGCACTTCCTTTAACTCAGCTCACTAAAGATAAAGTTCCATTTTATTGGTCACATGAAGCTCAGCATGCTTTTGATATTCTAAAAGCTGAACTTCTGAATGAACCCATTTTGGCTTTACCTAATTTTCTTAAACCTTTTTCCTTTTGTACAGATGCTTCTAATTATGCATTGGGTGCTGTCTTGTGTCAAGAAGATTCTAACGGTTTCCAACATCCAATTTGTTATGCTAGTAGAAAATTAAAAGGTCCTGAAACACGTTATAGTACTGTAGAGAGGGAAATTTTGGCAGTTGTTTGGGCCACAGCACATTTTAGACAATATCTTCTTGGTAAACCATTTACTGTATATTCTGATCAAGCTTCATTATCTCATGTTTTAAAACTTAAAGATCCCACTTCTCGAATTGCACGTTGGATTATGGGTTTATCCCAGTTTGATTATAAGATTGTTCACAAACCAGGTAGATTAAATTTAACAGCAGACTATTTATCTAGAGCAGTAAATGTTACACAGTTAATTCAAACTTCCATTACTCCTGAATTGTTGGATTTATTCAAAAAAGAACAAGCTTCTGATCCTTCTTGCCAACAGATTGTAACTGATCTTAAGAATAATAAGTCTCCTACACCTAATTCTCAGATATTTTTTGTAAAGGAAGATGTTTTGTATTGCAAATACAAGAAACCCAAGTCACGTTGGCAGAAACAAGATAGACTAGTTGTTCCTAAAACACTAGTATTAAGAATTTTGCAGGAGCATCATGATTCTCTTACTGCTGCACACTCAGGCTATCACAGAACACTTCATAGAGTTCAAAAGTCTTTTTTCTGGAAGGGTATGCATAAACAGGTGCACAATTACATTAAGTCCTGCCACTCCTGTATCCAGAGGAGGGGTCATAGACCTGCTCATAAGGCTCCCCTTATGAGAATGCCTATGGCTACCCGTCCCATTGAGCGAATTGCGATGGATATAGTGGGTCCCCTTCCAGTTACTACGGCAGGCAACAGATATATTTTGGTTGTAACTGACTATTTTTCACGATGGCCTGAAGCTTATCCTTTGCAGGACACTACATCCATATCCATAATTGAGAAATTAGAACAATTTATTTCAACTCATGGTATACCTCAGCACATTGTTACAGATAAAGGTACTAATTTTATTTCTCAAGCTATAATGGAAGTTTATAAGAAATTGGGGATTACTAAACATACTACTACGAGTTATCACCCACAGTCTGATGGTGTAGTAGAAAGATTAAATGCCACCTTAATTAATTCACTTAGCCACTTAGTTTCTCAAACTCAGGAGGATTGGGATAGACATCTGCCTTTTGCCTTATTGGCACACAGAACTGGTCGTCATAGTGCACTTCAGGAATGTCCAGCTTTTATTTTATATGGCAGGGATTTGTGCTTACCAATTGATTTATTATTGCAAACCAATTTTAGAACTTATGATGACACAAACAATTATTCTAAAGATTTGGTTTTGAGATTACAAAAGGCTTTTAAATTAGTCAATCAGAATTTAACAGAGGCTGCTGATAAGCAAGAAAATTTACGTGGAAAGAATTCTCATGATAAGGACATAAAAGTGGGAGATTTGGTGTATTTATACACTCCGGTAGTTCAGCCAGGTATGGCTAGAAAACTCTCTAAATTGAATCAGGGACCTTTCAGAGTTATTGAGAAACTGACTAAAGTTAACTATAAAATTTCTTCAATTACAAATCCTGATCGGATTCAGACGATACACGTGGACAGACTCACGAAGGTACCAGAGAGAATTATTTTTCCCACACTTCAAAAGGATGACTCAATTTTGACAGATAATGTAAAGAACTCATCACACGATTCACCTTACCATCTAAGGCCTAGAGATACACATGGTTTTGTGTCGGAAAAGTGAAATGAAATATTTTGAGAAATAGTGTGTTTTGTATACAATTTTGGTTAAATTATTATTTGTTTCTGGTAATTGTATTCTTGTAGTCAAATTTTATAATCAATTAGTATAGTTGTTGTAGTCTTCTTGGCTTATCATTGGTCGAGTGTTGCATTTGGATTTTACATGTTTGGCATGTGAGGTTGTGATCAAGTTGTCTTGGCTGGGAACTTTCTAGTCTCAATAGCCCAGGTTTGTTTTTTTTGGAGGTTTTGCTGGGCTGGTCCCCGCTTTTCTCATTTTCTTAAGTTCAAAATTTTTTTTTCTCTCTCTCTTGAAATCCCTTAGCCATGGTAGTCGGGATTTGTTTCGATTAGAATTTTTGACTAGATAGTTTTCCAGTCAACTCTTCGTGGTGATTGCCTTCTGTTCTTCTTAGTGCAACTCGTTTTTAGTTTTCTTATGCCAAGAATTTATTAGTAGTTTAGTCGGCGCTGTACAGTCGCGGTGTTTACTCATTTGCCCTCTCGTATTGGTGGGGTGTCAGTTCTTAAGGAAGTGAAACTCTGTGTGTTAGGGAAACTTAGAATTTATACGGTACACTTTTTCCTTAAGCGTACTTTTGAGTTGATATTGTCACTTCAATGGGTGATTGCAAGAACTAGTTTGTTTACATTTTGTGTCAAGCGCCAATAGCTCTTGAATTGTTTTGCTTTAAACACTCGTATACTCAGTGGTGTTTGTTTATTTACATATATTTTGTTTTTACACACTTTTCACTTGATTTGCCTTTGGGGGGGTTTCGTGATTTTACATTTTACTTTTCACATTTTATTTTAGGGCGTGTCACGTGTTGTTTGACAACATTTTTATTTTGTTTGATGTATGCTTGTTGTGTGCCAGGGACATTTCTTGACCCTCTTACTCGGTTCACTAATGGATTTGCTAACCATACAATTATGGTAGGATTGGATTTGCTAACCATACAATTATGGTAGGATTGGATTTGCTAACCATACAATTATGGTAGGATTTGGATTTGCTAACCATACAATTATGGTAGGATTTGGATTTGCTAACCATTGTTTTGGTAGGATTTATATTTGCTAAACATGATTTATGGTAGGATTAATTATAAATAGGTATGTGTGTCCTTCTTTGTGATTAACATGTGGTACCATTATGTACTGTTTTTTTTCCCTCTTCGTATTTAGTAACTTATGTAAAACTTTTCCATTGTCTGTGGGTCCTAAAATTTTTTTGGCTTCGCCAAAAAAATTTTTTTCACGATCATCGGAGGGATGTTGTGTAGCGAATTTAATTTAATTAAGTGATTCATAAAAATCAAAATTTTTATTTGTAATTATTCAAAATTTGAGCTACACAAGTTTGGTTATATTCTTTTTGGGCCTATTAATTCTAGTGTAATATATTTTGGCTTTCCGAGTTTACGCGAACTGCGTCTTCAATCTTGTACACGCAAACAATGGATAAGTATTTTTGTTTCTACGTAATAAACTCAGTTTTTCATGTCAAAAATTAATTTGATTTCTTAGTATTTAATATCATTAGTTGCAGAAAAATTAGCTCTTTAATTTGGCATAACTTTCATTTTTCTAACTTTAATTGCATTTCAGTTATGAGCTTTAATGAGTAGATTTTCTTCGTTTCGCTTGTTATTTAGTTAAAGGGGGATGAAATGCCTTCTTTCCGGTTGAAAAGTCACTTTTTGCGAGTTTTCAGCGTTCTTTCGTTGGGACCCTTGCAGGGTTGTTGAAATTCCTAATCTCCCCCGGTCGCAGGTGGTGGTTATTTGGCGAGGGTTTGGCGACATAGATTTTCCGTTGAGGTTTCAAAATAGTGGTTTTGGCGAGTTTGATAACATGAGGGTATGCTGTGGTTGCAACTATTTCAACTTTCGGCGAAAAATGGGTTGCGCCAACTTGGCAGTCCGGCGCTCTCCCTTTTAACGGGTTGTTTTAGGGGACGAGCTCACTTTTTTTTACACTTTTTTGCACTTTCTACTTACCATCTGACGCTGTCTCGTTGGCAGCAGAATTTCATCTCGGAAAATGCATTTTTCCGCCTTTGGATCTACGGGCCTCTTGCCCTGGAGTTTTGAACGAGGGACTTAGTTGCACGCATTATGACCTCGACTAAATTATAGGCTCCTCATTGCCGTGCCTTAATATGTAAGTTACTCAAAGATAATTAAAATAGGAAAATGCAAAGAAGAGTGATGCCTAGTTCTAGCGCCGTTAAGAAGAAATTTCAGTCTCTCCTCCATGAATAGAGTATCATCCACATCGATAATCCAAATCTTTAAGAATTAATTGCCGCCATCAAGAGTCTTCTGCATCGCTAGCTCCGGTGTCCCACGACCAAAAATGCTAACTTCAATATTGTATTGGACATCAAAGAGAACCTCCGTAGTGCTTCTTAAATCAAAAATAATTGCCGGACTTTTTGGAAAACTATCCACCCACGAACTCTTCTCATTTCTACTACGCTCAGCAGCCGTCCTCCTTGGCATCTTGATAATTTTTAAATATGAGGGCATTTCTCCTCCTCCTGTTCATCTGCAGCTTGTATTTCATAAGCTAAGTTCCTTTTATTTGTTTTCTTTTATTTGTTGGTCGGATATTTAATAAAAAAAAGAAAAAATTTATAATAGGCAATTCTTATAGTAAAGTTTACTAGACATTTCTAATAAGTAATTCTAACAACTAAAATAGTTAATAGTGATTGAAATAACTTAATTAGTTGAATTAAAACTTTTGTAGTTGAGTAAACTAACCTAATTCTAATGAAATCATTTTGTTGTCCATAAAGTAAATTATTAGATTGGCCAAGGAAATATATCATTATTTAAATTAGTTAATTGAAACTGTGAATGTAAATTAGTCAGATTGGTTAAGGAAATTATTCTTCATTAAATTATTTAATTGAACTTGTGAATTTCTTTCTTGGTGAAGATTGATTGGTAAAGGTGTCATTAGTTGAGCTTCTTTGCTCCTCTTAGGGATTAAATTGCTTGTAGGATGTAATAGCTGATTTAATTAACATATTACCCGGTTAAATCATTCTTTTGAAAATAGAAAGTTACTATGTGCAATAACCTGAATTACATTGGTATTGATTATTCTGAGTTAAATTGCTTGTAGGATGTAATAGCCTGATTTAATTAACATATTACCCGGTTAAATCATTCTTTTGAAAATAGAAAGTTACTATGTGCAATAACCAGAATTACATTGGTATTGATTACTCTGTGTGAAATGTTTTTTTTTGGAATGTATAACTTGTTAATTATTCTTTTTTTTTCTCCCCGGGGAGGGTATTGTTAATTTATCCAAAGTTTTATCTGATCATATTTATCTGAATGTACTAGCCATAATAGTTTGATATTATTGAGTCTAAGATAGAAGTAATATTACTCTGTAGAGGTATGCATTTTGTAGAAAGCAATATTTTACAGTTCAGCTTGAATATGATTTGCTTACTAAGTTAATTCTGCACTGTGTAAAAATCAATATGTTAACAGTACTGATTGAATATTAATTGCTTACAAATTACTGGACTAAGTAACTCTTAAAAATTTTAATAAATAGGCTCACTTTTCTAGATCAGTCAATGTTTAATTATTTCGTTTTGTGTGTGTGCTCAATGATTTTCACCCGTCTCATTCTCAAATTGATTTCAGGGTTAATCCGAAAACACAACGCAAATGTACAGGGCTTATTGATGTTAGTATATTACTGTTAAAAAAAATCTTAAGTGTTATGTGAACAGAGTAGGAAACCTTATTGGTACCGTGATTTTTTCTCTATAACATATTGGTGCCATGACGTTTTCTCCATAACACTTGCCTGTTTTAATCATTTCAAAAAAATATTTTCCTTCAAAGTTTTATGAATGAAATAAAGCTCCATATAACAGGAATAATTCTAAATTTAGTAGTTACATAAATGCCAATAATTTGTAAATGCTTTTTAGTATACTGTGCAGGCAGATTCTGTAGTTATTCCAAATTTATCATAATTTATATGACAAGGAACTACTAAGTAATCGTAATAGGTTTCATTTTAAAATTTTTGTAATGATATATGAAAGTTTGGTATGATGTATTCAAGGTAATTATTTGTATTTGGTAACCAGTGTTTGTTGTAAACAATTATCTCAAATATATAATTTTCTTTAAATGTAAATAAAGCTGTAATCATTATGATGAGCATTCCAGATTTTACAAATTACTTAAATTATACACGTAATTAAAATGATATTACTGGTTTTTTAATTCGTATTTATGTATCAAATTATTTATTTAAATCATAGGGCTTATTGACTTCTGTTACTAAATATTAACATGCATCTAACTTTTGTACTCACAACAAGTTGATTTTTGAATATTTTCTTTTATAGGTATGTGAATTACATTTTCGATCAGATGAA
Source organism: Stegodyphus dumicola (assembly GCF_044657685.1). Taxonomy (NCBI): domain Eukaryota; kingdom Metazoa; phylum Arthropoda; class Arachnida; order Araneae; family Eresidae; genus Stegodyphus; species Stegodyphus dumicola. The sequence goes on from NC_140780.1 coordinate 116,787,584, forward strand.
ATAATACGAGAAATCGAAATGTATGATGAGAAATCAGCGAAGTTAATTAAAGCCCCAATTTCTAGGCTACGTTTGAAGAAAGGATGCATACCTTCTCAGTTCCCTGATGGCCCATCCTACATGTCATCAAATTCTGTATCGAGAATGTCACCAGAAAAGAAGAAAGCTCGTTTAGAAGAGAAATACCTGGAGAAAGCGATAGAAGAAAGTTTGAAAATGAAAGAACGGTATGATAATGAACGATCATTTGAAAGTTTAATTGAATTCAATAATTGCCTAGAACATCAGATTTTAGAAACATTTTGGACAACTGTACATACTGAAAATTCAACTATGTTACTTGATATTTTAAGTGACACAGCTCCAGAAATTCAGAAATCGGTAGTAATAAATGAGGATTTAACAGTATGTGTTTATATTAAAAACATCGCTATAAAATCTATTGGTAAATTTGTTTTCCCTCTAAAAATTAGTAATGTAAATATGTTTCTAGAAGTACTAAAGGAAGTTGAAAGTCTGTCTCATAACTTACAAAATGAAGAATATATTAAGAATTCTATACAAATCGTGGATGATATGCTTTCAGAATTGAAAAGAGTGTTACCTGAAAAAGAAACTGAACTGAACTTCCTTTCAGAGCAAGTAAATAAACTAAATGTAAAGAAAGAGAAGTATCGATATACTCCAGATTTACTTATTTTTTGCAGTTTGTTAAACTCGATCTCACCGCATGCATACAAGTTTTTACGACATTCAGGTTACATTTCTATTCCCCATCCACGTACTATTCGTAGAATTTGTTCAATGTTTTCTCTTAATCCTATTACTGAGCAATTTAATGATGACTTTTTAGGATATGTTAAACAAAGATGCAAGGATTTAGAAGAAAATGATAAAACTGTAATTATTATGATGGATGAAGTGCATTTAAATTCATGTTTCGATTTTAAAGGAGGAAATTTGTGTGGCATGGCCTACAACTGTGAAAAAGCTGCTACAAGTGCTTATGTTTTTATGATACGTAGCTTATTATCACCTTTCAAGGATGTGGCACATATATTACCAGTTAAATCATTAAATGCTGAGGATCTGTATCAATATCTTAAGAAAATTATAATTGGTTTAGAAAATATAGGTTATAGAATTGTGGCAGTTGTCTCTGACAATAATTCAATAAATAAAAAAAGACATGTCATTATTTTGTATGCCTCCAAAAATTAGTGTATAAAAACCCTGCAGACTTATCTCGGCCACTATTTTTTGTTATTGACTCAGTGCACATCTTGAAGTGTGTCAGGAACAACTGGATAAATCAAAAAACTTCTGGGCAATGTTTATTTTATCCAAATTTTGAAAATTTTTCCAAGGTCGAAACAGCGGCATTTGCATGCATAAAAAGTCTCCATTCATTAGAGGCAGGCAGAATTGTAAAATATAGTTATGGTTTGACTCTGAAAGCTCTGTATCCAACCAATTTGGAAAGACAAAATGTCAAGCTAGCATTACAAATATTTGACAGTCGTCTTGCAGAGGCAATAATGGTTATTGGTAAAGAAAATAGTATTTTAAATTACGAAACAACAGCTGAATTTATTAAAATTATATCTACATGGTGGTCAATAGTCAATGTCAAAAGTATCTTTAAAGGACACCATAAGATGAATGAGTATCAAAAGCCGTTAACTGTGCAAAATGATGATGTTAGATATATTTATTTAAATAAGTTACTTGAGTGGTTAGATCAGTGGAAACTTTTAGGCTGTTCTAGTGGTGGACTAACTAAGGAAACACATTTTGCATTAACACATACTAGCTATTCGTTGCTCGAAATGGCAAGGTATTGCATTGAGGAGCTAAAATTTACTTACTTTTTACCAGGAAAAGTTCAGACAGATCTCCTAGAGAATAGATTCGGAAAATATAGACAGCTGGCTGGTTCACAACATAATATTTCTATAAGGCAAGTATATGAAACTGAAGCAAAATTAAGATTACAAAGTCTTCTGCCAACTGTTATTAAATCATCAAAGTATGGAGGAATTCCTATTTATCTAAATTGTAAAAACCTGTGTATTGAATCTCTGGAGCAAGAAAATATTGGATGCACTTTCTCAGGAAGAATAACTATTACAAATGAAGATATACAAAATGTTCAAAATGACATACCAATTTTAATGTATATAGCTGGTTACTGTAGTTATAAAGTTGTGAAACTATTAAGCTGTGATATTTGTAAAGGCAATCTAACTATTGATAAAGAATTAATTGTAGAAAATGAAGGACAGTCTTGGATAAAAAGATTTGATAGAGGACTTCTATATCCTCATCCTGATGTACTAAATTCAGTAATATATAATTATGTTGTTATTCAAAAACTTGTATCTGAAGAATTTGAGAATGAATTTTTATTTTCTGCACATCAGAGGGATATAGCATGTAACTTAACTCTAGACATACTGATAGAAAATGACATTTTTTTAAATCTAGATGATTGCCCTAAAGCTCATGAGTCACAGAAAGTGTTAAAGCAGATTCTTTGGTCATCACACATTTTTAAATAATTATTGCAAATTAAAGAATGATACACTAAACCAGAAAAGCATTGCAAAAGAGCGCAAATTAAAAACTTTAAAGCATAAACAAAAATATAATGGGTGTTTAGCAATTAAACATTTAAAAAATGTAGGTTTTAATTCAAATGATGCTGTATTTCATAGACTAGTAAGTTTAGTAACTTTAATGCATGTAACAAGACACAAAAAATTAATTGAGCAAAGCCTAGTGATGTTAGTTCAGATTTATTTCTGTTGAAAAAATATTTTCTCATCTAACAGTTACTGTTACACATTATTGTGAATTCCTTATTATTTTTTTTCTACTCATGTATGCTGTCTGTTTAACCTTGAGATCACATGAAAAGTAATAGTAACGAAAAATTCATTTCTATGCATCTATGTAAATAAGTGTCTGGGTTGTATTTTAGGTGGTCCTTATTATTAATGTGGATATCAAATTAGTGTTAACATATGGTAAGATTCTTTATCATTATAATTGACTTGAAATATTGAAAAATTCATTTCCTTGCCCTTAATTTGTTGTGTAAAAAAGTGTCTGCGTTATGTTTTTATGTGGCCACTACTTTTATCATTTGGGTATAATTTTGGTGTTAACATGATAAAATACTTTATCAAAGTAACAGTTATATGTTTCAAAATGCTTACAAAATGTTATGTATATAATAACTGCCACTGTTATACTGGTAATGGGTCATTATACTTTTGTTGATATGGACAGATATTGACTGTTTTACATTCAGATGACTTGAAATATTGAAGAAGGCATGTCCTTTTTTTAATTTCTCATCGCGTAAAAAAGTGTCTCGGTTTGTGTTTTAGTGCGGCCACTACTTTTATCATTTGGGTATAAGTTTGGTGTTGACATATGGTAAAATGCTTTCTCCTGATAAAAGTGATATGTTTCAGCATGGGTACAAAATGATATGTATATAATAACTGCCACTGTTATACTGGTAATGGGTCATTATACTTTTGTTGATATGGACAGATACTGACTGTTTAACATTCAGATGACTTGAAATATTGAAGAAGGCATTTCCTTGCCTTTAAATTGTCATTGCGTAAAAAGGTGTCTCGGTTTGTGTTTTAGCGCAGCCACTACTTTTATCATTTGGGTATAAGTTTGGTGTTGACATATGGTAAAATGCTTTCTCCTGATAAAAGTTATGTTTCAGCATGCTTACTGAATGATATGTGTTGCATAATCGAGAAAATATTGTTAAGAATTTTATTATTACTATTTTTTATTATTATTGTCTATTTTTCAAAAGTGTGTTTTTGTTTTATTATTGTGGGAAGCTGTAACTATATGTCTTTTCTTGTGTGGCAACAACGCTTCTGTAATTCTTCAATTTGAACTTTTGGATGTGTGCCAAGTTTGATGGCGTAATGCTCTGGTGAGAGCGTCGATTGATTTTGTAGATGAAACATGTTGTTTCAGAACGTTATTTCTTTAAAATATGTAAAATAAATGTTTTGTTTTCTGAACTCGGATTATGCAAACGTTATTTAGTTTCGACATAAAAGTTTGGCGTCCGTTTGACAGGACGTTTGTGTGATTTCGAGTAGTTTTGATTTAGGCGTTTTGTTAAAATGGAGTTGTTAAAGGCAAAACGTAAAAGTGAACGTACTTCGTTTACGTTAACTACGAAGATTGTGGAAGAAGAATTGCCTACTTGTACGGATCCTGAGAGATTGCAAGTGTTGTTGGGGCAACTAATTGACAAATTTGAACGCTTGGACAGTACTCAAAGCAGTGTTCTAGAACAAACCAAGGAAGCGGATTTCGAGAATGAATTTAATACGGCTGAAGGATACAGAGATTCCTTTATAGCTTTAAAGGTGAAACTTCAGAATAAAATTGGACAATTGAATTCGATGAATGTTACTACAGATATTGCTTCACTTTCGATTTCGGATCCTAAAGAAAATAAAAACAGGAAGTTCAAACTTCCTAAACTTGAACTGAAAAAATTTTCTGGAGATGCAAGAGAATTTTTAGGCTTTTGGAGCCAATTCTCCAAAATTCATGAAGATGCGGATATTGTGCCGGAAGATAAATTTTTGTACTTAGTGCAAAGTGCAGTACCTGGCTCAAAGGCAGCTCAACTTTTGAACAGTTTTCCTGTTACCGCCGCGAATTATCCTAAAGCTATCGAGCAGCTGAAAGAAAGATTTGGTAGAGAAGACCTTCTGGTGCAGATCTATGTAAGAGATTTGCTTGGGCTTGTTACAAAGAATGCTACAACAGGCAGAACGGCGTCGGACTTAGGAGTACTTTATGATAGTATAGAAAGTAAATTACGAGCGCTGGAAAGCTTAGGACGCACCAAGGAAAAGTTTGCTGATTTCTTGGGACCTTTAGTGGAGTCGTGCCTACCTGAGAATATTCTACGTGCCTGGGAGCGGAGTCGAACTTCTGAACAGGGACAGGAAAAGAGTTCTGAAAGAACGCTTGAAAAACTAATGTGTTTTTTAAGGCATGAAGTAGAATCGGAAGAAATGATTAGATTAGCACGATCAGGATTTACTCATTCTGTTAAGCGTCTTAATAAAAATGTTATTTCAGGTAATTCAGATTTAGCAACAGCTGCCGCGCTGGTAAGTACAAATAAAACCAGTAAAGGTAAGCAAAATGTTTGTATATTTTGTGGTAAGCCTCATATGAGTGCTAAGTGTTTTAAAGCTGAAAATATGAGCTTAAATGAAAAGAGGCAACTTGTACAAAAGAAAGGTGTTTGTTTTTCATGTTTAAGAATTGGCCATTTAAAAAACCAATGTAAAGCCAATATTAAATGCCCCATTTGCAGTTGTGATCATATAAAATTTATGTGTCCTCAGAATGTTAGTTCTGTAAAACAAAATGACTCTAAGTTGGATGTTTCCCTTTCTAATAACAGTAAGAGCGAGAAAGTTTATTTGCAAACTTTATGTGTTCTAATTAAAGTTAAAGATCGAGAGAGAAAAATTAGAATTCTCTTGGATTCGGGATCCCAACGATCATACGTTGGGGAGAAAATTATGAAGCGAATGAAGGCTGATCCTATTCGACAGGAGAAAGTCATTCATGGTTTGTTTGGGGGGGAGGGAAACTGCGCCTGTAACCCATTCTGTTTTTGCTATTGACATAAGCAGTTTAGATAACACTTTTAGGTGTTGTTTTGAAGCTTTTTCTGAAAAAAAGATATGTGGATTTGTTCCAACAGTCAAGAATGCTCAGATTATAGAGGAATTGAAAAGCAGGAAAATTGAGGTCAGTGACACATTTTGCGAGGAAAGTGAAATTGATTTATTGATAGGTGCAGATGTCATTGGTAAACTGTTAACTGACGAATACCTAGAATTACCCTCTGGTTTAACTGCAGTCAAAACAAAACTGGGTTGGACGGTTATGGGTAAAGAAAATGATACTGTCAGGGATAATGCCCTAATAAGTCTTTCCTTGCATGTAAATAATGCTTCTTTGAAATCTTTATGGGAGCTTGAAGTTTTGGGTATTTCCGACCCGACGGAAAATAGTAAAACGAAAAATCTTCATTGCGACTACGAGATTGATTTTCAGAATAAATTATCTATTCGGCCCGATGGTAGATATGAATTAGAATTACCCTGGAAATGCGAATCTACCAATTTATCAGATAATAAAAGCATTGCTTTGACACGTCATCAAAAAATGATAAAGAAGGCAAAAGAAAATAATTCTTTGAAGGAATATCAAGAAGTGTTTAGAGAGTGGGAAAATTTAAATATTATAGAAAAGGTTCCGGAAAAGGAATTAAACAATAAATGCCACTTTTTACCACACAAACCGGTTATTAAGATGAATAGTGAAAGCACTAAGGTAAGACCCGTTTTTGATGCTTCATCTTGTGAAAAGGGAAAACCATCTTTGAATCAGTGTTTATTGAAAGGACCTAATTTAATAGAATTAGTCCCTGATATTTTAGACAGAATGAGATTTTTTCCTATTGGTCTGAGTGCAGACATAGAGAAAGCATTCTTGCAGTTAGGAATTTCTCCGAAGGATAGAGATTACTTGCGATTTTTCTATCCAAGTGATGAGGGAGAAATAGTGTATAGGCACTGCAGAGTAGTTTTTGGGGTTTCCTGCAGCCCTTATCTACTAGGTGCGTCTATTAAATATCTCTTGAATAATTGTCCATCTGACTTTTTAGATGTGGCTGACAAATTAAAAAATTCGTTCTATGTAGATAATTGTATTACGGGTGTTTACAATATTGAGAAACAAGAGGATTTAATTCAAAGGGCCAAAAGTCTTATGTCGAGAGGCAGATTTAATTTAAGGGGATGGGAGAGCAATGTTGCTTCCAAATATATTACAAAACATTCTGGGGACACACCTCTTTTAGGAATATTGTGGAATTTAGACAATGATACTTTAAGGTGTAATATAAATGTAAATATGATAACTTGTGATACTAAGGTAACTAAGAGACTGATTCTGTCTATTGTACAATCAATTTTTGATCCAATTGGAATACTTGCACCAATAACTTTGCTTCCAAAACTTTTGTTACAAGAAACATGGAAGTTGAAATTTTCTTGGGACGAGGTATTGCCTCATGATTTTGTAAGTAAATTTTTTGTGTGGTTATCTGATATACTTTTGTTGAAAAATGTGGCAATACCCCGATTCATTGGAACCTTTGCAACAGTTGAATTGCATGTATTTGTCGATGCCTGCAAATATGCTTATGCAGGATGTATTTTCGCGAGAAGTGTTGATTCATGCAGTGTAAAAATTACTCTCTTAAGAGCAAAATCTAGAGTAGCTCCTATTAAGAATTTGACGATTCCTAGATTGGAATTAATGTCCTGTTGCATTGGATCCCGATTATTATATTCTGTTTGTAAAGCTCTTAATGATTTTGATATAAATGTAATTTTATGGTGTGATTCCACAGTCGCATTATGGTGGATCAGAAATCCTGGTAATTGGTCAAACTTTGTAAGCAATCGTGTTAAAGAAATTACTAAGTTGACAAAACCTGGATCATGGAGGCATGTGCCTGGTAATATGAACCCAGCAGATGTGTTATCTCGAGGTTGCTCTGCTAAACAAATGATTAACTCGGAGTGGTTTAAGGGACCTCTCTGGCTAAGAGAAAGCCCTGAATTTTGGCCTACCAATATTGTTTGTCAGCCGAGCGAAGCTGACTTGGAAAAGAGGAAGGTAATACTTATTAATGTTAACTTTTCAGAGGATACCACTCCTTGGTATGAAAAAAGAGTTTCTGATTATGAAAAAATGATTCGTGTAACCGGTTGGGTGTTACGTTTTATTTCTAACTGTAGGAAGAAGTCAAATTTGTGTAAAGAATCTAAACTAACTGTTGCTGAAATCATAAATTCCGAAAAAGTTTTGATTCGGTTGGTTCAAAGCTCAAATTTCCCTGACATTGGAGCTCTTAATCCACTTGATGTATTCATTGATAATGAAAAAATTATAAGAGTTAAAACTAGAATATTGGAACGCAAAGACAATTCTGAATTTTTAACACCAATTTTGTTACCGAGTAAATGTATCTTTACTACATTGTTAATTGAGTCAGTTCATAAGAAACATTGTCATGCTGGAACTCAAATGCTTCAATCTATTTTAAGAGAAAGATTCTGGATACTAAAACAACGTAAAACTGTGCGTAATGTGTTAAAAGGGTGTGTAATATGTCAACGATATAAAGCGAAACCGATGTCTTGCGAAGTGACTCCTCTTCCTGAAGATCGCGTAGGAGATTATAGGGCTTTTGAAATTTTGGGAGTAGATTTAGCTGGCCCATTGTTTTTGAAAAACGGTAAGAAGGTTTGGATGGCACTCTTCACATGCGCTGTGTACAGGGCAATCCATCTAGAACTGGTGACTTCGTTATCAACAGAATCTTTTCTTTTGGCTTTAAGACGATTCATAGCCAGACGTGGCAGACCACGAACCATTTATTCTGACAATGGGACTAACTTCCGAGGAACGTATAACGAAATGTCTAAACTTAACTGGGACATAATAGAGAATGAGGCAAAAATAAAGAGAATAGTATGGAAATTCAATCCACCAACAGCCTCCTGGTGGGGAGGTTGGTGGGAACGGCTAGTTCGCATGGTTAAAGAACTTTTAAGACGTTCTTTGGGAAAATCGGTTTTATCTTATGAAGAACTGGAAACCTTAATTTGCGATTGTGAGTCGGTAATTAATTCTCGACCTTTAACATATATTTCGGAGAACTCTGAAGATGCTATCCCTTTAACTCCGTCAATGTTTTTAATTGAAAATTGTACTTCGAATGTAGCAGATATAGATAAAATTGACTCTCAGCATTTTTTGAGAAGAATTAAATACCGCACAAAACTTCTTAAAGATTTAAGGAACCGCTTCCGAAAAGAATATTTGGGGCAATTAATAATGAAACAACCACAAAATAAAGTAACCCGGTTGCCTAAAATTGGGGAGATAGTCTTAATAGGCGATGATTTCAAAAAACGCTTGTATTGGCCTTTGGGTAAAATTATAGAGAAAATTCCTGGTCGGGATGGCAAAGTTCGAACAGTTAAACTAAAAACTCAGAATGGGATTTTCATAAGGCCCGTTCAGCGTATTTATCCACTAGAGATACAACTAAGTGAAAATTATTTAGTTGAAGAGCCTAACGTTAACGATGATAAGAAAAACGATCAGACTGACGTACAGCATATAAAACAGAAATTTACGTCGTCAGGACGGCTTGTTAAGAAGCCTAATGTACTAGACCTTTTTAATAGGATAACATATGTTTTTGAGTCGTTTGCCACTGACTCAAAAAGGGGGGAGGATGTTGCATAATCGAGAAAATATTGTTAAGAATTTTATTATTACTATTTTTTATTATTATTGTCTATTTTTCAAAAGTGTGTTTTTGTTTTATTATTGTGGGAAGCTGTAACTATATCTCTTTTCTTGTGTGGCAACAACGCTTCTGTAATTCTTCAATTTGAACTTTTGGATGTGTGCCAAGTTTGATGGCGTAATGCTCTGGTGAGAGCGTCGATTGATTTTGTAGATGAAACATGTTGTTTCAGAACGTTATTTCTTTAAAATATGTAAAATAAATGTTTTGTTTTCTGAACTCGGATTATGCAAACGTTATTTAGTTTCAACAATATGTATATAATAACTGCCACTGTTATACTGGTAATGGGTCATTATAATTTTGTTGATATGAACATATACTGACTGTTTTATATTTAGATGACTTGAAATATTGAAGAAGGCATGTCCTTTTTTTAATTTGTCATCGCGTAAAAAAGTATCTCGGTTTGTGTTTTAGTGCGGCCACTACTTTTATCATTTGGGTATAAGTTTGGTGTTGACATATGGTAAAATGCTTTCTCCTGATAAAAGTGACATGTTTCAGCATGGGTACAAAATGATATGTATATAATAACTGCCACTGTTATACTGGTAATGGGTCATTATACTTTTGTTGATATGGACAGATACTGACTGTTTAACATTCAGATGACTTGAAATATTGAAGAAGGCATTTCCTTGCCTTTAAATTGTCATTGCGTAAAAAGGTGTCTCGGTTTGTGTTTTAGCGCAGCCACTACTTTTATCATTTGGGTATAAGTTTGGTGTTGACATATGGTAAAATGCTTTCTCCTGATAAAAGTTATGTTTCAGCATGCTTACCGAATGATATGTATATAATAACTGCCACTGTTATACTGGTAATGGGTCATTATAATTTTGTTGATATGAACATATACTGACTGTTTAACGTTCAGATGACTTGAAATATTGAAGAAGGCATTTCCTTACCTTTAAATTGTCATTGCGTAAAAAGGTGTCTCGGTTTGTGTTTTAGCGCAGCCACTACTTTTATCATTTGGGTATAAGTTTGGTGTTGACATATGGTAAAATGCTTTCTCCTGATAAAAGTTATGTTTCAGCATGCTTACCGAATGATATGTATATAATAACTGCCACTGTTATACTGGTAATGGGTCATTATAATTTTGTTGATATGAACATATACTGACTGTTTTATATTTAGATGACTTGAAATATTGAAGAAGGCATGTCCTTTTTACTTCCTTGTACGAAGTAAAAAGGAAGTATTGTAATCGCGAAAAGTTTCAGGCAGCATATTTCACCGAAAATATCCATTTTGACCGCTATCGAATGCAATTTAACGATGTTTTTGCACCATATCTGTACGTAAGGAGAGAATAAAATACTCTTTTCCTTCAAAAAAATTATAAAACTGCTTAAAAAAACTGAAACTAAAATTAATTCTGAAGAGAATTTTTCGTGGCTTCTGTACGAACGTATGTACGTACGTTCGTGCGTACGTACATATCTCACATAACTCAAAAACGAGTAACCTCAGAACGTTGAAATTTTGTATATAGGACTGCTATAACATGTATATGTGCACCTCGTATTTTGGTTGCAATCGGCCACACCAAACGTATATAAATATATTTATATATATATCCACTCTATGACTTGAAATATTGAAGAAGGAATTTCCTTGCCTTTAATTTGTCATCGCATAAAAATGTGTGTGGGTTATGTTTTAAGTGGCCACTACTCTTATCATTTTGATATAATTTTTGTGTTAACATATGGTAAAATGTTTTATCGAGGTAACAGTTATATGTTCCCAGCATGATTAGAAAATTGTATGTTTATAATAGCTGCTGCTATTATACTGGGAATGGGTCATTATAATTTTGTTCATATGGACATGCACTGACTGTTTTATATTCAGAGCACTTGAAAGATGATAATATTGAAAAATTCATTTTCGTGCTGTTGAGTGTTTGCTGCATAAAATGGTATCTGGGTTGTATTTAAATGGTTACCACTTAATGTTTAGTAAGTGGTTATCATTTGGTGTTAACATACTGTAAAATGCTTTCTCATGATAAAAGTTGTGTTTCAGCATGCTTACAAGATGACAAGTTTATGGTAACTGCTGCTTTTATACTGAGAATGGGTCATTATAATTTATATTTTTTATATGGGCATGTACTGACTGTTTTACACTTAAAAATATTGAAAAATTCATTTCCTTGTCTTTAATTTGTTGTTGTGTAAAAAAGGGTCTATGTTGTGTCTTTAAGTGGCCATTACTTATATCATTTGAGTATAATTTTCATGTTACCATATGATAAATTACTTTATCAAGATAACAGTTATGTGTTTCAGCATGGTGACAAAATAACAGGTTTGTAATAACTCCTACTATTATTCTGGGAATTGGCTGAATAAAGGGTGTCTCTGATTAGGAGCACTCATTTCACAAACCTGTGATTTTCATGTGCATTTTGAAATTCCCGGTGTCCCATAATTAAGACTGGTGGCTTTCTGGACAAATCATTTTGATATATTCTTTGCTTAAATTAAACAAGCCTGATAGCGAGTAACTTAGAAGATCACGATTTTAGCTTGGAAAAATTACAACAAAATTGTGTTGCATGTAGTGACCAGATACTTTCAAATTGGATACTGGTGCATAGGTAAAACATTTTTATTATTTTCTATATTTGAAACATTAACTGATAATCACTTCCTTTACACAACATCAATAAATGTTTTTACATATACTGGTGATGCTGACATCCATTTGCTGTTGAATGTATCTTTATATGCTTCATAAATAATAATAGCCATCGTATAAAATTTAATATCATTTGTGCACCTGAAGTGTTTTAAATGGTAATGGACGGTCTTCTCAAGTGTTTGCCTGATATTTATCCATATTATGGCAGTATCGTAATACATTTTGAAACTATTAATTGGCTGTTGTAAAAAGTTAATAACGGTGTTTGTAATTGCCAGACAAAATGGGTTGAAATTTAACGAATAGAAACTTGAACTTGCAGTATCAAAATTTAAATATTAAGGTCACATAGTCTCATCTTATTGTTTCTGATGAGACCCAATTAATATAGAAGCAGTTTTGAAATTTTCACACCTGTTAATAAATAAGAATTGATGAGATTTCTTAGTATGGCAATATGCTTAATGAGATTTCTGCTTCAATTTTTACAAGAAAGTTTGAATAATTTATTGATAAAAAGAGATCAGCTGGTTTTAACTTATTTGTATGTTATAACTTAGGTGTTGTGTTGTTATGCTGACTGCTTGCATAAAATTGTAAATAAAATTTTTTTATTTTTCACTTGTGAATCTTTATTTTCAAGTTCAGCTATATAACTAACACAATACAGTTAAGTACATATACAACTAATATTATTGGTTCTACAGATTTAAGCAATAAATTTAAATTGCACATTGAATTATTTGCTAAGCAAACCTCTGATATACTAATTTATTTGAAACTTGCAAGACACATAGCATATTATAGACAAAATTTAGTGCATTTTTATACCATTTTCTTTTAAAGACAAATTACTGATTGGAAGAAAAATGAAATGATAAGTAATAGTTTGTATGCAGATAATTTGGGTTTTTTTCATAAATATTAGAAAAATATAAAGCAATATTAAATTATGAGGGAAAAGTCAGAAATTCCTTTTTTGAGTTAGTATGGCTGATTTTTAACTTTTTAAATGCTGCTGTGAAACCTACAAGGAAGTATAATTCATTAAAGTCAAGAAATAAGAAACAAAAAATTCTTAAATTTATGTCAAATTTTATTGTGTTAAATTTTGAAGTAATTAAATTATTCATTATATATAATTGAATCTCTGAATAAAATCCCACCCAAGTATCTATATCAAATAGTGAAATCAACGTTAAGTACGGCACTAGCGCGCAGCCTGTTTTGTTTTGTTGCTTTCTCGGGGTTTCGACATAGACGACTACGCCTGACGTCACAATCCAGTGTCCCGGCTTCCTTCTATAAGGAGGTGTTGACTGAGCGCGGAAATGCAATTGACAACATAGAAATTAGCGTTTTAAATTTGAAGAATCGGCGTTTAAAATGAGCTGTGTGTGAAAGATAGCTATAATTTGGAAGAGACAATGTTACTGCAGTATGCATTTTACACTGAACATTACAAAATTTAATAGTACTTAGTTAATTTTAAAATAATAGATAAAATGCGCTACTCTTAGCATAAAGTTCCTTTTTTTATTTGCAGGGATTTTTTTTTCTTTAAATGCCTGTTTGTTTCTAATCATTTCTTTATCTGCATGTTAACTAAGAGAACTGTACTATTGCTAAGATAACTATAATAACAGCTATTTAAAATTAATCAAAAAAATAACCTTAAATTGGCATAGTTTTAAACGTGTATGGTTATATATGGCAAAATTTCTGCTAATCTAAGTTTGAGTTTCAGCCTAATTGTAAATTTTACATTAGCATATTTTTCTCCCGATTCATTATAATAACAAATATTTTTTTAAAAATAATTTTGTAACTTAGGCTTACATTAATATTTCATTTAAATAAATACATGTAAGATTGTTATCTTAATTTAGACAAACAACTTTATTCACAGTACCTAAAATAATTATTTAATTTTTCTAAAGTGGGGGTTAAGGGGGCAGGTCTTCTTATGCCAATTACTTTAATATTATACTTTATATATATTTTATCTAGAATGCTAAGCTAGCACAAAATCGAATCAATAATAACAGAGGATACAATAAAAATAACTGTAACATTTACTTAACAGAATTAGTTTTCATTTGAAATATGCTTTACGCTATTAACTTCTAAAATGCAATCTAGAAATATTTCAAATCAAAACATATTATATATACTTAATTTTTGTCACTCGTTTCCCTTGACCATTAAATAATTTGGTTTTAGTTTGTGACACAATTTAATTCTCTTTAATAATATCAACATTTAAAACAGTTCCATCCTATAAAACAAATCCTTTATCTAAAAAGTGGTTTCTCAATAATTTGAGCCCACCAGAGGCCGAGCGGTAAAGTCGCTGAACACTGGTAGTTCGGTCCGAGGTTCGAATCCCGCGAACGGGCTGGCTGCATGGGTGTTTTCGTGGTTTTCCCCATGTGTAACTTGTATACGAGCCAGTTTCCCTTAGAAAGTCCTCCACGAAGGCATCCCTCCTCTTAGGCAGATAGCCCTAGTGTGCTTTGTCATAATTAAATACACCAACACTCAGTAATTTGAGGCAGTGCGCTAAATCTGCAAAAACCGATATTTTTTTTCGTTTGGAATACTGGATTTGGAAAATGAGAACTATTAATCGAAATCTGTAACTCTTTCCACAGAGTAGTAGATTCTCCTAAATCAGACACTATTGCTTTCACTTCTACTCTAGATGATTGAATATGTCTTATGAGTGAAAAAAGAAGTTCTTTCTTCATTGGAGTGTTAAAATCAAAAAATATTGGTTGTTTCCACTGCGAATAAACAACCAATATTTTTTAATTACCTCTGATTTGAACCTCTGATTAAAACAAACTGCACTTTTTGAAAAGGACCGATTTTGGTCCAGTTTAGAGTCATAGCAGAGTTTAGAATCTATGTGCATTTCGTCGAAACTGAGAACGCATATTTTTTCTACAGAATTCAAATATTGGCATATTTCCTTCATTACAGCAAGAACATCACTCTGAATTCCTGGACTACATGAAAATTTAGCGCACCATCTCTTTAATGTGCTAGTGCTAGGTAAAAGAATTCCAATTTTTTCTTTCCAAAAATCGTAGCTTTTTGATGACAGAGCTCTTATGACAATGCAACGTGAAATATCTTCACTAGTCCACCGAATTTTTTCCTTCTTTTCTAGCAATGCGTTAATCTGCGTCTTTGTAAAAATATGCTTTAGACGTTTTTCCAAATTCTCCGATCTGTTCTGTTTTTTCCTACATTTCGCTGTTTGAGATTTTAATTTCTGAATTTCCGATACAAATTTCTTTCTAAATGTCGTCCACCTTCTTTGTCGCTGAGCAAACATTCTAAAATCTTTCTTTTCTCTATTTGTCAATATTTTATTACAATTTTCTAAGGATATTATTTTGTTCTTCAAATTATCAATACATTCTTGTTTATCTTTACACTTAGGGCACTCAGGGATATTGTCACATAGGGCATTGTCATTTGTGAGTTTTATTTCAAAATCATTCACATTTGATTTATTATTGTCAGCTTCAATTTCGTTCTCGGCCTCAAAATAAATTTTCTTTGGGCTTAATTCGTGTAGTCTTTCAAAAGCACTCTGCATTAGTTTTTTCAAATGTCTCCGATTTCTTGGTGTTATTTTGTTTACTGCACACGATAAATTTACTTTCGGCACAGCATTGCATTTCAACAGTTTCTTTTGCGGCAATCCAAGCAAGCGATTTCTCATGTCATCTTCATAATCACTGCACAGAAAATGTTCGCTGCAAATTCTTGCTTTTTTCACATTAATAGAATCCTGTCTTCGACATTTATGTATCCATTCTTTCGTCAAAAGCAAATTGTCCTTGGGGAAAGCATGAAATATAATATCTCTTCCTTTCGTATTTCTATAAGTGTTACGGCACGTTGCTACAGCACAAGAAGCCATATTACATAAAAGATACTTTAAATACAGAATTTAAAAGGAAAACTGACTAAAACTATATATACACAAATTATTTTAAATATTTGCACTATTAGAAAACAAATATGTATGATTAAAATTAATTTGGGATATGCGATCTCCAGAAAATCGTCTCGCAACTGAATGAAACTACAGTTTTAAAGGCGCGAAATCAGAGCAGGTGCAACAGAGATACGTCAGATTACTTCCGGTTCCCCCCCTCTATGAGACTCGCGTCGGCGAGGAGTCGAACAAAGGAATGACCTAGCCCTTCTATTTATCCCTGCATAAACTTGAATAAACAGTACCAGTAGGTAGAAAATGTCACTTTGGAGCCACAAGGCGCTAGGAGAGGGGAATCTACCGAGGAGCACCAACACCTCCTAGAACTAACTCAAGGCCACGGCAAAGAATCTCTAAGGAGATTCTTAGAGATTCTTTGGCCACGGCGCGCAGTTCGTGACGTCACTGCAGTAGGGACGAGGCCTACGTGATATACAGGCCACGCGCGAAACGGAGTTTTGGGTGTCACGTGATCAAGCAAGGCTGACTGAGGAGAGTCGCCTTCCGCAATGCTCGATCGTTTCTATGAGGCAGTTGCAACTTGCGATATTTTGTTAGCCTTTTTTTTTTTTCAGTTGCAACTTGCGATATTTTGTTAGCCTTTTTTTTTTTCAGTTGCAACTTGCGATATTTTGTCAGCCTTTTTTTTTTTTTTTTTTTTTTTTCCCTCCTTTAAATACTTCAGCAATAACGCTTTTACACATGGAAAAATTTCCGCAATTTTATATTTATTTCTATATTTTTAACAATATTATTCTCTTTATTTACATGTAGAGTACATTTCTGCCGTCATTGAATTTGCTGAAAAATAGTTTTTTAATATTTTCTCATGATTTATATATATGTAAAACTAGCGAATATTTTTTCTTTTTTCCTCTCCTGAAACACAGTACTGGTATTATTTTTATTTTATTGTATCTGAAATAACAGATAAGAGTTGTTTCAGATGAAAGAATATTAAATTATTAGCAAATATTTAACAGTATTTCAGTTCGTAACCTTGCTACTTAAACATAACTGAAAACAAGAATTAAATATTTTTTGGTATGAAATATTTAGTTCATTGATTCTTGATTTAATTTCCAGTTATTTTAAGAATTCAAATTACTGTATGTAATTAAGTGCACCTGATGAGAAATTATGATAAATTTTATTTTGAAAAAATTAAAAACACTAATATAGACTATGTATACTTTTATTCCAAAATAACATTTCATACATTACAAGACATAAAACATTTTTTTCTAACTTTTAAGACCAGCAGTAAAATAAAATAAAATAAAATGTACTGAAAAGCAGTTCAAAAAATAAACAAAGCAACTGAAATACAACAAATTTGCATAGAAAATTATAAATATATCACTAATTACCTCATTCATGTTTAATCTGAGTAAATTACAAAAAGAGTTCAACAGCGAAGGGAATAGTTTATTACTGCTTCTATCACGTAGGCCTCGAGTAGGGATACTTTCGTCCTCGCCAACTTTAAGGGTGCCTTCTTAAATATCCATTTGACAGGCTTATATAAAAACTGAAATTTTTATATTTAATTCTCATCGTTTATAAATCTGGAAAATACCTTGCTTTCATTAGAATGTGAAGAACCGAGATTTTTATTTTTAGAATGTTTTCGATACGAATAACTAGAATTTTTAATTCCATTAAAAGTTATTACTGATGTTACTAAATTTAATCGCTGAGAAACTCTTGTTAACGAAAGAAACTTCACACTTAATGAATCGGAATTTTATTTGTACGCAATAATTAAACAGAAAGACAATTTAAGACATGAAGGCAGGATATAGATCCTAAAAAATTGAGATAAATTGTAACTGATTTAAATTATGAAGCTAATTTACCTGGAATCATGTAGCAACATAAAATCATTAGTTGAAAATAAATATAATTAATCAGAGATGTTTATTGGTCAAGGGTCGTATTAATTATACTTACAACAATTTATGCCTTGACTAATAAACATCTTTGATAAGTATAAGTAATATATCTTATTTTTGACATATGTTGCCGAATTTTTTAAGTTCAGTTTTCCCAATGTAAACTGAAAGTTCAAGTTTTTCGTTTATTAATGCTGAAATATTTATTTCAGGGCACGGCGTTAGCTCAATAATTAAAAAGATAGCTTCCCGTGCTCTTTTAATACAGTTCCACGAGCCACATAGCTTTACTTTTCCCATCTTATCTAAAAATTCAGAAAAAGAAGAAAAGGATTTTTCTTTTTCATTCGTCTGAAACTGGGATATACTTTCAGTTACAGCCCACTGAAGATTTTTATTTTCTAGCCTTTTACGACGTTCATCTGGGCTTTCTCTCACGATAAATTCCCTTGAAATATATTTTGGGCAGTTTGGGAAAATACTAGGAATCGCAAAACGTTTTAATTTGTACCTCGATAAGGGTATAACGTTGCGCGCCTCCAACTTGCACGCAACCAAGAGGTGACTGTGGAAACTTGTATAAAAGATAGAAGCTTGTGAAGGGTTTAAGTCCCTTTTTATTCAACGTAATAAATTACAATTGCGTTCTCTTGACGCTTACAGACGGTGCCAACTTGGCAGTCAAATAAAAATAATAACCTGAAAAGAAAATAAAGACAAGATTCTAACTACGAGGCTCTCTAAAATAACTAACTCACCGCGTTTTACAATACCGCTGCTAATTCAGCAGACTTGAAGCTCACTGGAACGATGACCACTACTTCCCGCCAAGCACATAGGCCGCAACGCGGGGTTCTTCAATTCTCGCTAACTACCTCCGCGCTCGCTAAGTAAGAGAATCTCTCCGAACTTGTTTCCTTCTATTTAAATCAGAATACCTCCGCTGATAATTTGAATCCTTGCGCGTTCTACTCAAATTTACATATTCTGGCATTGGCAGTTCCAGGGGAAAGTAAGGCTTGACAGGAAAGATAGTTTAAACTTAAAATAAATGTTAGTTAAAATAAATATAAACCCTACATTTGCCGCTGCCAGAATTTGGAAAACTTGGAAGCAGGTCCTACAAACGACCTGTTGTAAGTTTATCTAATTCTGAACTAACTGGCGAGAACCTCGTTTACACACAAAAAAAATATTATGTAACAATTATATATTAAAATTCTGTTACCCGTTACAAAGCTTTCTTCTTACAGCAACTTTTCCTGGACTTCATCAATCAATCTTGGTCTTTCCTTCCAGCATCTGGAAGGAATAAGTATCAGTATCTTTCTACATACATTTTAATTTACACTTTCTTGACACAATAAATTTTTGTTTTTAACGATTCGTTTTTCTTAGTTATTGCTTACTTCACATTCATTCAATTTTTCAAGCATTAATTTAACTTTACCCTGGCTCTCCACCGTGTGTGGTGTCAAACGGGAATATTCGTGTTTTAGTCTTACAACACTTCCCCTAACCACCATGATTTGTTAGAATTCAACAACCAAATAGACACACCTTACTCGACATTCTACAACTCAATGAGCTACTTTAATATTCTTAAAAATTCAAATGTAGGTGGAGAACCCTACAAAACACATTCATTCTAACTTCCCCCTCATTCATCTTTAAACATGCAGGCTTTCGCTCTAAAGCATGACTTTATCTACAATTTACTACTTAAATGTCGACTTCATTGCTTTTAAGCATTCACTTTTAGCATCTACAATTTTATGCTTCTAGACTAAATTCTACTTTTACATAACCTTCAAGTATTTACATACATTTACAAATTTTTAATACATATGCTTTTTACAATTTATCATAAAATGAATAAGAGAAAATAAATTTTTACTTTACTCATTCTTCGCCAAGCTGGCGGCACTGAAAGTAAAATTCTTATTAATACAAGAATACGAAGTTATTTTTATCTTCGGCCAAATTTTGGCTTTAACATAACAGAATTAGTCTTTCGACCAACAGAAAAAGCTTGTTTTTAGCTTTTACACTTAAAGAAAATAATACTTTTGCCTTAGCTAAATAAAGTAAAACAAAACTAAGTCTCAACCGAGACATATTGACTTTCGTCAAAACATAGAACTTCGTACTTATGCATAACATTTCGGAACAAAAGAGAGAAAAAATTTATAGAAGGTTTTAACTTATCTTTGAGTTTTCGATGCTTGAAACTCCGTCATCCGTTTTTGGCAAAAATTGATCCCAAGTTAGAGGTTTCATGGATGTCAATCTTCTCCTTATTGATCTCCGAGTGTCCTCCACGTTGCTCTTTCTTTTGCGTCCTCTACCTGCTGGCCTCTTGACGGAGTAATCGTCTGGTTGTTGGCCTTTGCGTTTCTGCCTGGGACGGCTGGTCTTGACGTCCTCCGGTCTGGAGTCCTTCTTGAATTTCTTCTGTTCCTCGTATTTTTGTGCCTCCTGCTGGCGTTTCAGTTTCCGGAACGGCGGCCTTGCTGGCACCTGACTCTGTGGCCGTGTGCGCGTTCTCCTTGATGTGTAATTTCTCCTGCCATCCTTTGTAGGTGGTGTTTTCGTCTTTACCACGGTTTCTTTACCCGGTTCATCTGTATTTTTGTTTTTCTTAAACGCCGGAGTTTGAAAATCATTTTTTCTTTTTGATACCGACGTCCGGGTTGTAGAAGTGCTAGGTCTCTCTTCAGTTCTCTGTTTCTTGGGTGGTGGAATAGTTGTTGCAGTCTCTGGCCCTTCTATTTCGTTTAGACTTGAGTCCTGCAAGAAACTTTTAAGGATTTCAAAATCATTTGGATTATAGTATTTTTTCACCTGGTCGGGACTTGCTTTACAGATTTCCCCTCTGTCGTTCTTAAGATATAATACTACCCCTTTGATTTCCTGAATTACATAGGGGCCTTCAAACTTTGGAGCTAGCTTTGCCATAAAATTGTCTGGGGCACTTGATAAAGAAAATTTCCGCTTCAATACTTTATCCCCAACTTTAAAATCTGCTTCACGGCGTTTTCTATCATAATATAACTTTTGTCTATTTCTTGCCGTATCCGAGGTTTTAAGCGCCTGATCAATCAACTTTTGCACATCTTGTTGTTTAAACTCCTGCTCTCTTTGTTGCACAAAGAATAATTTATCTAAAGGCGTAATTAACTTTCTGCCTAAAAATAATTCTGCTGGAGTTTTTCCCGTAGTATCATGATGTGCCGTTCTTAAAGCATAAGCTAATTCATTTATGTAGCCATCCCAGCGCTTGTGATGTGTGCTCACGTAACTGCGAATTATTTTTACTATGTTTTTATTAACTCTTTCTGCTATGTTAGCCTGTGGTCTATACGGAACCATTTTGATATGGCGTATGCCAAGTCCATTGCATATGTTTTCAAATATTTGACTAATGAATTGTTTTCCGTTATCGCTAATGACTTTTATCGGTGCACCGTATTTTAAAATGTATCTGTGTAAGAATGCATCTGCGACTGTTTTGGCTGACGCGCGTTTAAGTGGAACAATTTCTATCCATTTTGAAAAATGATCTACTATTACTAAAAGAAAACGATTTTTATTTAACTCGCTCTGGGGGAAGGGACCAAGAAGATCTATGACTAAAATTTCATTCGGAAATGTAGCGCGAATGCTATTTAAGTACCCGGCCGGGCTGTAATTAATATCATTTATTAACTGACATTGATTGCAGGACCTGACATACGCCGTTACTATTTTGTATAATTGCGGGAAATATACCGCCTCGCGTACCCTTTTTATAGTCTTTCTGACCCCGAGGTGGCCCGCTGTTTTTTCTTCGTGCAACTCCTTCAAAATGCTTAATCGAAGCGAGGCTGGGATGACTGGCTTATACTCAAGATTTTCGTTTGTTGTTTTCGTATAGAATAATAAATTATCTATTATTTCATAGTTTTTTGCTCTATTTCTTATCGCATCGATATCTGTGTGCTCGAAGCTTTCGGGGTCTTTCAAATAAGCATAGATATTTCCAAATTCAGGATCAGCTTTCAGTTCAGTAATAACCGTATCTCTAGAATCTAAAATTTTTGAAGTCAACACAGCGCATTTAAGTTCATTTCCTTCGTCGTCCAGTTTTATAAGAGAAAGTGCGTCAGCTACATTGTTTTCCTTACCCGGTTTATATTTTATTGTGATATTATATTCTTGGAGTTTTAAAGCCCATCTTATTAGCCTGGGCGTTAGGTTTTTTCCCGAGTAAAGTCTACCAACAGCCGCATGATCCGAAAAGACTGTTACTGGCGATTTGCCGAAATAAACTCGAAATTTGTGTACAGCCATTAATACGGCTAAAGTTTCTCTTTCTGTAGCTGTATAATTCCTTTGTGTCTGATTCAATGTTTTACTAAAAAATGCCAGCGGATGGTTATTTTGCATAAGAACCGCACCCACCGCATAGTCTGACGCATCTGCCGCAATTTCCAGGTTTTCGTCCCCCTCAGGGAATTTTAAAACAGGGGCATTAATAAGCGCTTCTTTTAATCTTTCAAAAGCTGTGTTAGCTTCCGCTGTCCACGTAAATTTACTCTTTTTTCTTTTGATTACTAAGAGTGGTTCAACAATATTAGCGAAATCTTTTATGAAAGATCGATAGTAAGAACATAATCCAAGGAAAGACGAAAGTTTCTTGGCGGTGTTGGGCGGTGGGAAATTCTTAATAGCTTTTATTTTTGAATCTTGCGTTTCTATACCCTTTTGCGAAATTTTATAACCGAGATATTTAAGTTCTTTAGTTGCGAACTTGCATTTTGAGGCGTTAATTGTAAGACTGGCCTCTTTTAATAATTTAAAAACTTGTTCGAGGTCATTAATGTGTTGTTCCAACGTACTACTCGTTATAATTATATCATCTAGATAAATTAAAGTTGATTTTCCTAGGACAGGCTTTAGAACAATGTCCATAGCTCTCTGGAATGTTGATGGGGCCCCACACAACCCAAAGGGCATGCGTAAAAATGCATAAGTGCCCGATTTTGTTATAAACGCGGTTTTGTGTATATCTTCGGGTCTCATAGCTATCTGATAGTAGCCAGACGTTAAGTCCAAAGTAGACATATATCTTGTCGATTTGATCTGTCTAATGATCTCGTCTATAACCGGCAAAGGGTAAACTGGAAATTTAGTGATACTATTTAGTTTTCTATAATCGATAGCAAACCTCCAAGCCCTTTTATCTGAAGGAGGAAACTCGTTCTTTTTCCTACATAGTACGACTGGACTCGCGTACTCACTATTTATGGGCGTTATTATTTTATTCTTTAACATCTCCTGAATATGTTCTTCGATGATTAGGTTTTTTTGTTTATCATAAAGGTACGGTTTAGTCCTACAAGGTTTTTCGGCATTTAATTGAATCTTGTGAGTCACGATTTGACAGTTTCCTGGTTTTTCTGAAAATAAATGAGAAAAATTACTCACCACTTGCTGTATTGCTTTACTTTCCTGGTTATTCAGATGGCTAAGGTCCAATTCAGGTGTCTCCACAGGTTCCACCACCCTCCGGTCCATCTCCAACACCACGGAACTATCTTGAAAATTTAATTTGGCCCTCGCAGCCCTTAGAAAGTCCATACCTAAAATAAGAGAGTGTTGCAGGTGTTTCACACTTTGTTCAAATTTCAAAAATTAATACTTTGAGATTTTCCTCTTTTACCTGTACGTTTAATGATACTTTCCCGATGCAGTGACATGTTTTTCCTTGCGCCGCTATAATTTCCGTATTTCTGGTTTTAAATAGTCGTATCCGATAAAAATTCTTTTTGAAGAACTTTTCACTCATGAAATTTCCTTCTGCTCCTGTATCGATGAGGGCTTCTACTGGTACATCGCCAACCAGGACTTGTATAATTGGTAGCTGTGAGTTTTTTACGATGACTGTATTTAAATGTCTATTTGAGGGTTTTTTTAAAACTTCCGGGGTCTGGACCCTCCCTTTCACAGGCCCCTCTAGTCGTTTAAAGCTTTCCTTTCAATCTGTGTCTTCTGGGTACGCGGATGCTTATTTTCAAATTTTCTTTTTGGGCCTTGACCTTCGAGTTTCGATGCGTTAGCTTGATAGTTCTTTCCCCCATATGAGCGATTTCCATTTCTGGTTTCTTCCTTCCTTCGGGTATGTTGAGAATATGTTTCCCCTCTCGCTTTTTCCGCTATTCTGCGATTTTGAAACTTCACCGCCAATTCGAAAAGTTCCTGCAATGTGCTTGGGTTTCTAATTTCAAAGTAGTCTTGGACAGCGGGTAACAATCTTGGTAATATTATTTCAATTATCTCCGCATCGGGTTTTTTCCCATACAGCATATCCGTTAGCTTGATTTTTCGTAGAATAAAGTCCGTCAATTCTGCTGTATCCCGTTGGTAGAAACTATATAGTTCGGCTTCCAGCCGTGCGCGATCTTTCACTATGGGGAAGGCCTTTACTAACGATTTTTTGAAATTTTCAAATGTATACGTCGGGCTTCCAAATTCACCTAGAAGAAATTTGCCTATATTTTTCCACCATAGCGCGGCCTGTCCTCTTAGTGCTGATGTGGCGATGGCAACTTTTTGTCTTTCAGGCACAGGGTAGAGCTGAAAGTGGTTTTCTATACCTTCTAAAAATACGGACACCGAATTTTTTCCGTCGAAATAGACGTTTGGCTTGATTGATGCTCTCAAAGTCTGGACCAGGTATCCAAATCCTTCTAACTGCGTTGTCATTTCTTGGTGTTGTCCAGCGGCTTCCATCCAGTTTTCGGCCATTTCAGTTCGATAAGTCTTCGGGCGCCAATATAACGTTGCGCGCCTCCAACTTGCACGCAACCAAGAGGTGACTGTGGAAACTTGTATAAAAGATAGAAGCTTGTGAAGGGTTTAAGTCCCTTTTTATTCAACGTAATAAATTACAATTGCGTTCTCTTGACGCTTACAGACGGTGCCAACTTGGCAGTCAAATAAAAATAATAACCTGAAAAGAAAATAAAGACAAGATTCTAACTACGAGGCTCTCTAAAATAACTAACTCACCGCGTTTTACAATACCGCTGCTAATTCAGCAGACTTGAAGCTCACTGGAACGATGACTACTACTTCCCGCCAAGCACATAGGCCGCAACGCGGGGTTCTTCAATTCTCGCTAACTACCTCCGCGCTCGCTAAGTAAGAGAATCTCTCCGAACTTGTTTCCTTCTATTTAAATCAGAATACCTCCGCTGATAATTTGAATCCTTGCGCGTTCTACTCAAATTTACATATTCTGGCATTGGCAGTTTCAGGGGAAATAAGGCTTGACAGGAAAGATAGTTTAAACTTAAAATAAATATAAACCCTACAAGGGAGCAGTCACCTTCCTCCCAGTCCTTTCATCAACGAATTCTGTACATTTTGAAATGTCCTCAGGGTGAAAATGAAGGGCACAAACCTATCAGCAAGAATTTTTATACATTAAGTTTTTCGGCTTTAAACTGAGCATACATTATTAAATTTCATTAAAATTTGTAGCATAAAATAACACAGGTTAGGTTATTTTAATTATGGCAAAGCCTCGAGGGCTATCTGCCTAAGGGGAGGGATGCCTTCGTGGAGGACTTTCTAAGGGAAACTGGCTCGTACATACGTTATACGTGGGGAAAACACCCATGCAGCCAGCCCATTGGCGGGATTCGAACCTCGGACCGAACTACCAGTGTTCAGCGACTCAACCGCTCGGCCGCTGGTCGGCCACTAAAATAATTTAAGTTAATGTTTATTCACGACTAATAGAAAGAAAATCATACTTGTCTATTAATTGTATAAAGTGAAACAGGTACTAGTTTTGAAGAATAATGTCTAATTAGATAGAAAAATCTTTTGTCAAATAAAGTGTTGCATAAATTTAATTATTTACTTACAAAAAATACGAAACACTTGCATGCAAAGATTGTTATAATCGGATTTAATTATCTAAACTAGAATTAAATACAAGATTTTGTAAAACTTCATATTTAATTATTTATGTTATATCAAGTGAATTTTAAGAATATCAGGCATGAACTCACAAAAATTTAAATAGCGTATTTTTTCGCATTAACATCAGAAACAAAATTGGTATTGGTTACAGAGATATTATCAAGATTTTTCAAGGTCTTCGGATTTTAATAAATACGCTGTTCCTGTGACAAATGTATCGAGATATTTAAATGCAAGCATTTTGCAACATACAAAATGTATTGTTGCGTGCGTACGGGTTCGTTATGAAATGAATGCACAAGTCCGATGAAAAATGAACAAAAATTTATTATTATCACAACAAAAATGCTTAAATTTTCTCAAATTATCATGCAGTATTACAATATCTCACAGTAGTTATCTTTTAACTGCTCAAATGTCCAATAGAACGTAATTCAAAACAGCTAAAGAACGCTAATCCGCTACAATCAACAACAGTAGTTTTCTAAACAACAACAAACTAAGCAACTACTACAAACTGGGATGTTTTCCTCCTTTTATAAGATTTTAAAATTAGACGAGACAGCGAATTCTCGCTGTCTTGAAAAAACAGATGACTGCCGACGACGGTTATAACAACCTTTTTTATTTTAACTAAACTGAACAGAACATGCACACACTCGGTGCTTACAACGAACCACCACTTGTGGCTTAGTAAGCTTAAACACAAAATAGTATGGTACAATCAGAGTGAATTAAATTTTAACTACGCGACTGGCTCCTAGTACAATCTAAATCCGCTTTATCGGCTGCACACAGCAAAGCCGAGTCTAGCATATCAATATAATCTAAATTAAGTGGCTAGCACAAATATTCAGCTACAGAGCTACTTGCAAGCACGCGGCATAACCTCGTTCTCGGCTTAACCAACACCGTCTCGAAGAATCTAACTAGAAGCTATCTGGAAGATGCTGGCGTAACCCGCTCTACTCGTAACTAACTCTTCTACTGCGAACTCTTCAATTGTGGTACCTAAATACTATTTCTGAACTTATTGAGAATTGCATAAACGTCATTTAAATTTGCATTCTGGCTGGAAATTAAAATCAGAAGGGAAAAGAAAGTTTCTTAAAATAAAAATAATTGATTAATACAAAATAAGGTCTTTACAACCTTACGTTAAATCCAAGGTTTCTGCGTGCCAGTGTTTATAACCGCTTGCAAGAAAATTAAGTAGAAATCACTTTCATAAGGTGTTATTCGATTACGTAAATTCTTTTCTCTAAAAATATGTTCTATATCTTTTATCCTAGGTCTTTGAAATTTATCATAAATATATAGAATATTTCTTTATTTCTGATGACTTTTAGAACTTCACGTATATTTCATAATGTTCTGCAATATATTTTTGAAGTTTCAAGGGCTAATTTATCCAGCTAAGAAGACTTATCTTTTGTTAAATCTTATAGAAATATAATAAGAACAATATTTTCTTTAATCTTACAGTAATACAATGACAGCAATAATTATGATGCAATAATAAGAATTTACTAAATTAACAGCCAAAAATATGCAGAATTAAAATACACTCTGTATGTTATAATACAATTATTAATAGCAAAAGTATAATAATAGACGATAACATAATAGATGATGATAATGATACAGAAAATTAAATAATAATGAAAATAAAAAGGATTGTAAAGATAATAACAGTGGAATAAAAAATAGACAATAAGATGATGAATGCAAAATAATATAAGAAAAAGAAAGGACTGATAGATTTTATAATACTTATAAAGCGAATTCAGGCATGAAAAATTACAGAAGATTTGAATAACGATAGAGCAATAATAGTAGCAAAATTGCGCTTACTATTGTACATCTTTCACAATGACAACAACTTTATAGTAATATTTCTTGATTTTGATAAAATCACAAACTGCAATGCGAAGTGAAATTCTGTTAAATTAGTCGAGTTCAAAAGTAGAGAACCTGAGTTGCAAAACAATTTTAGAGTTTCCTACAAATGCAAATTCTTCTCTCTGAAATAAAAGTAATAAGAATTTATGTATGTCCCTTAAAGTATTTTACAAACATTTGTATGTATAGGACATAATTCGAAGTCATTATGATAGTGATAACTAAAAAAAAAACACAAGACATTGAAATACAAATTATTATTTATTGCAAAATACAATATTGTTGCGTGCGTACGGATTCGTTACTAAATGAATGCACAAGTCCGATGAAAAATGAACAAAAATTTATTATTATCACAACAAAAATGCTTAAATTTTCTCAAATTATCACGCAGTATTACAATATCTCACAGTAGTTTTCTTTTAACTACTCAAATGTCCAATAGAACGTAATTCAAAACAGCTAAAGAACGCTAATCCGCGAATTCGCTACAATCAACAACAGTAGTTTTCTAAACAACAACAAACTAAGCAACTACTACGAACTGAGATGTTTTCCTCCTTTTATAACATTTTAAAATCACGCGCTAGAATTTTCCAGCACTTTCTCGAAATCAAAAAGAGATATTTATTTATTTAACGCACGCGCTCTTGTATTTTTAATTTTTCCGGCTTAGCTTTCTTTTAATATTCGTCACGCGCTGCACTGCGCGAGAAATAAAACCATTTAATTTATAATTGAACTAACATTAGCTTTTTAAATACCAAATTCGTAACAGTATTTACAATTTTGAATTTTTATTAATCCTACTTTTAAGTCACACATTTGTTTAATTTACTTAACTTGGTAAATGATGCTATTTACTACAAATTGACTAGCATGACGATAAAGAATGCCATCTGCTATAGATTGAACGATTAGCATGATGATAAACAGTACTATCTGCTATAAATTAAATTAATAGTATGATTAAGTCATCATACTTATATAATCACTATTAGACTTACAATAAGATTAAATATGTTTACTTTCTATAAATGTATGTACTCGCTTTAGTTTATGATAATTATAACATACTTAACACAGAAGCACTTTTTAAAGCACAGATAAGTATAAACTTGACTAGAAGAGAAACACGCTAATGTGACAATCAAAACCGTGAAAAACAACCTTATATTTAGCGTAGGTATAATGAAACACTCAATCGATTTCGAGGGCAGCTAAAGGTCCCTCCTCATCAGGAGAAAGAAATACATAGAAAGAAGAAAATAGGAATCACAGAAACACGTGGTGCTTATCAGCACTGCACGTCGTTATAACTAGATTTTTAATCAGAGTTGCACTGGCCGCCTACTTTTACTGAGCCAGGCTGTCTGATCAAGCATAAAGAAATATTAGCGAAGTTAAAATAGGGAGCGAGGGGCAAATGCACATTACGCTCAAAATCTGAACTTCAAATAATGGAAAGCAACCACTGAACGGATTTTTATACCCTCTGGTAGTACCAAGTGCGAGGAGGTAACGCCATCTATCGGCAAAAATAATTGAATTAAGACAGTAGAATTTTAAAGGCATTAGGAAGGACTGGATTGGACTTCAAATCATTAACTAAACTTTCTAAATCTTTGTGAATGTGAAAAGCCTCAAGAAAATCCAATTCGCCTATGGAAGAAGCCTTTTGGATGATTTTTGCAGACCCAAAATCAAAATTATGGTTAAAAGTCCAGCTATGATACGCTATTGAAGACTTGTTAATTTCCCCTTTTTTGACATAAGATTCATGTTCCTTGATACGAAACTTCAACGCTCTTTTTGTTTGGCCAATATATCTTAAACCACACTGACATGATATACTATAAATTCCCCAAGAATTCAAGACAGAAACGCAATCTTTTAGAATCGAAGGGTGAATTTTATTAATAGGGGAGAAACCGACTTGAAAATTGAATTCTTGAAAATTAATATCTCCAATAGGAATCTTTCGGAGGATCAGTTAAAAGTATTAAAATATAATTTCAACTTTTCAAAGACATCTAAACCTTCAATTCCTCAAATCATCGCCCCTATAGAGAAAGCCTTTAAATTCTCCAAAATTTCGGAAACGCAGAAGGATACAATCCGCCACCTAATTACTCATAACGTTAATTTTAACAATAAATCTTTGGGTTCTAATCTTAGCAAAAAGGAAAATGAGATCTTACGTGAAATTAATTCTGATACTAATATCATTATCTCTAAAGCTGATAAGGGCGGACAGATCGTTGTTATGGACAAACACACATATATTACTGGAGTCTCTAAATTGATAAATGAAGGCCCATACTGCTCGATCCCTAAAGATCCTTCAACTTCGGACCTCATGAAAGTAAAAAGTGCTATTAAATCTTCCCACATTCTGCCAACTCAGTTGAAGAAATCACTTATTCCGCCTATTACTAATTGCGCTAGACTTTATGCTCTTCCAAAAGTCCACAAAACCGGTATTCCTTTTCGACCAATTGTTTCCAACATAGGTACTGCTTCATATCCTTTGGCCAAATATTTAGTTTCCAGATTTTCTCCTCTACTTGATAACAATATTCACACTGTAAAAAATTCTGTTGAAGTCTTTGATAAACTTAAAAATATTTCCCCACTTCGTTCCATTATGGTTTCATTTGATGTCAAATCATTGTTTACTAATGTTCCGGTCGAAGGAGCACTAAATTGTCTTGAAACTAGGCTTCGGGAATTTCACTTCACACATACTGAAATTAATGAGTTGGTTTCGCTTACTAAAGTTTCTCTAAGTCAAACCCACTTTGTTTTCCAAAATGCATATTTTCGTCAAGTTGAAGGATTGGCTATGGGTAATCCTCTCAGTCCGGTACTTGCTGACATTTATATGCACTATTTTGAGATGAAATTATTTGATAAATTATCTTTTCGTCTTTGGATTCGGTATGTTGACGACACTTTCGCACGTTTTGACGGTTATAAAGAGGATTTATCCGAGATTCTATCTATTATGAATTCAATTGATCCAGCCATCCAATTCACTCTTGAAATTGAATCCAACAATTCCCTCCCCTTCCTCGATATTCTTATAATCCGCAATGAAACCGATTTTAGCACCACTGCGTACCGTAAACCCTTTGCAGTTTGTTTACCACCCCATGCCAAGTCATGCCACCCTGTTAAGCAAAAAATGGCTTCTTTTTACTATTATGTTTTCCGCGCGCTAAAAGTTTGTTCCTCTGAATCTTTGCTTACCAATGAACTTAATTATTTGAGAGCAGTTGCGATTGACCGTGGATTTTCTCCCGTGATTATTGATAAAGCCGTCAAAAAATTTTCAGATTCCCATCAAAGAAGACATTCCACTGTTAGAAATAATATCAATGACCTTGTCGTGCTTCCATTTTATCCTTCTGTTAGCTATAAAATTGCACGGATTCTCCAGAAATTCAATTTTCAAGTCGGTTTCTCCCCTATTAATAAAATTCACCCTTCGATTCTAAAAGATTGCGTTTCTGTCTTGAATTCTTGGGGAATTTATAGTATATCATGTCAGTGTGGTTTAAGATATATTGGCCAAACAAAAAGAGCGTTGAAGTTTCGTATCAAGGAACATGAATCTTATGTCAAAAAAGGGGAAATTAACAAGTCTTCAATAGCGTATCATAGCTGGACTTTTAACCATAATTTTGATTTTGGGTCTGCAAAAATCATCCAAAAGGCTTCTTCCATAGGCGAATTGGATTTTCTTGAGGCTTTTCACATTCACAAAGATTTAGAAAGTTTAGTTAATGATTTGAAGTCCAATCCAGTCCTTCCTAATGCCTTTAAAATTCTACTGTCTTAATTCAATTATTTTTGCCGATAGATGGCGTTACCTCCTCGCACTTGGTACTACCAGAGGGTATAAAAATCCGTTCAGTGGTTGCTTTCCATTATTTGAAGTTCAGATTTTGAGCGTAATGTGCATTTGCCCCTCGCTCCCTATTTTAACTTCGCTAATATTTCTTTATGCTTGATCAGACAGCCTGGCTCAGTAAAAGTAGGCGGCCAGTGCAACTCTGATTAAAAATCTAGTTATAACGACGTGCAGTGCTGATAAGCACCACGTGTTTCTGTGATTCCTATTTTCTTCTTTCTATGTATTTCTTTCTCCTGATGAGGAGGGACCTTTAGCTGCCCTCGAAATCGATTGAGTGTTTCATTATACCTACGCTAAATATAAGGTTGTTTTTCACGGTTTTGAAGTATAAACTTATTCATTAAAAAAAAAAAAAAAAAAAAAAAAAAAAACCGCAACTTACCTTCGAAAATTTTGTTGGCTTGAAATTGCTTCTATGAATCGCCTTTATCCATTTATTTAAGAATTCTTTCTCTTTCGGAAAAGAGAAAACCTGTACTTTTGGACCATTTGGATAGTTCCCTTTACAGTTAGGTACACAGCATGTCTAAACCATATCAAAAATTTGAAAAACAAATAATAAAGTGGAATACTTATTGAAATATCTGAAAAAAGAAAGAAAATGCCGACTGTTCTTATGGACGATTTCTCACCAAGTGACCGTCAAAACTCCGGAAATCCACCCACCACAGTCCTGGGTGGGGAGAGTTAAATGAAATACAAACCGTAGTGACACTGACGTCACACCTCCTCCTGGCAAACGCGCCGTGGCCTTGAGTTAGTTCTAGGAGGTGTTGGGAGCACGCGATGTTGCTACGTCATCAACTCCGTAGCTCAAGCCAACACCTCCTTATAGAAGGAAGCCGGGACACTGGATTGTGACGTCACGCGTAGTCGTCTATGTCGAAACCCCGAGAGAGCAACAAAACAAAACAGGCTGCGCGCTAGTGCCGTACTTAACGTTGATTTCTCTATTTGATATAGATACTTGGGTGGGATTTTATTCAGAGATTCAATTATATATAATGAATAATTTAATTACTTCAAAATTTAACACAATAAAATTTGACATAAATTTAAGAATTTTTTGTTTCTTATTTCTTGACTTTAATGAATTATACTTCCTTGTAGGTTTCACAGCAGCATTTAAAAAGTTAAAAATCAGCCATACTAACTCAAAAAAGGAATTTCTGACTTTTCCCTCATAATTTAATATTGCTTTATATTTTTCTAATATTTATGAAAAAAACCCAAATTATCTGCATACAAACTATAAACTATTACTTATCATTTCATTTTTCTTCCAATCAGTAATTTGTCTTTAAAAGAAAATGGTATAAAAATGCACTAAATTTTGTCTATAATATGCTATGTGTCTTGCAAGTTTCAAATAAATTAGTATATCAGAGGTTTGCTTAGCAAATAATTCAATGTGCAATTTAAATTTATTGCTTAAATCTGTAGAACCAATAATATTAGTTGTATATGTACTTAACTGTATTGTGTTAGTTATATAGCTGAACTTGAAAATAAAGATTCACAAGTGAAAAATAAAAAAAATTTATTTACAATTTTATGCAAGCAGTCAGCATAACAACACAACACCTAAGTTATAACATACAAATAAGTTAAAACCAGCTGATCTCTTTTTATCAATAAAATATTCAAACTTTCTTGTAAAAATTGAAGCAGAAATCTCATTAAGCATATTGCCATACTAAGAAATCTCATCAATTCTTATTTATTAACAGGTGTGAAAATTTCAAAACTGCTTCTATATTAATTGGGTCTCATCAGAAACAATAAGATGAGACTATGTGACCTTAATATTTAAATTTTGATACTGCAAGTTCAAGTTTCTATTCGTTAAATTTCAACCCATTTTGTCTGGCAATTACAAACACCGTTATTAACTTTTTACAACAGCCAATTAATAGTTTCAAAATGTATTACGATACTGCCATAATATGGATAAATATCAGGCAAACACTTGAGAAGACCGTCCATTACCATTTAAAACACTTCAGGTGCACAAATGATATTAAATTTTATACGATGGCTATTATTATTTATGAAGCATATAAAGATACATTCAACAGCAAATGGATGTCAGCATCACCAGTATATGTAAAAACATTTATTGATGTTGTGTAAAGGAAGTGATTATCAGTTAATGTTTCAAATATAGAAAATAATAAAAATGTTTTACCTATGCACCAGTATCCAATTTGAAAGTATCTGGTCACTACATGCAACACAATTTTGTTGTAATTTTTCCAAGCTAAAATCGTGATCTTCTAAGTTACTCGCTATCAGGCTTGTTTAATTTAAGCAAAGAATATATCAAAATGATTTGTCCAGAAAGCCACCAGTCTTAATTATGGGACACCGGGAATTTCAAAATGCACATGAAAATCACAGGTTTGTGAAATGAGTGCTCCTAATCAGAGACACCCTTTATTCAGCCAATTCCCAGAATAATAGTAGGAGTTATTACAAACCTGTTATTTTGTCACCATGCTGAAACACATAACTGTTATCTTGATAAAGTAATTTATCATATGGTAACATGAAAATTATACTCAAATGATATAAGTAATCGCCACTTAAAGACACAACATAGACCCTTTTTTACACAACAACAAATTAAAGACAAGGAAATGAATTTTTCAATATTTTTAAGTGTAAAACAGTCAGTACATGCCCATATAAAAATATAAATTATAATGACCCATTCTCAGTATAAAAGCAGCAGTTACCATAAACTTGTCATCTTGTAAGCATGCTGAAACACAACTTTTATCATGAGAAAGCATTTTACAGTATGTTAACACCAAATGATAACCACTTACTAAACATTAAGTGGTAGCCATTTAAATACAACCCAGATACCATTTTATGCAGCAAACACTCAACAGCACGAAAATGAATTTTTCAATATTATCATCTTTCAAGTGCTCTGAATATAAAACAGTCAGTGCATGTCCATATGAACAAAATTATAATGACCCATTCCCAGTATAATAGCAGCAGCTATTATAAACATACAATTTTCTAATCATGCTGGAAACATATAACTGTTACCTCGATAAAACATTTTACCATATGTTAACACAAAAATTATATCAAAATGATAAGAGTAGTGGCCACTTAAAACATAACCCACACACATTTTTATGCGATGACAAATTAAAGGCAAGGAAATTCCTTCTTCAATATTTCAAGTCATAGAGTGGATATATATATAAATATATTTATATACGTTTGGTGTGGCCGATTGCAACCAAAATACGAGGTGCACATATACATGTTATAGCAGTCCTATATACAAAATTTCAACGTTCTGAGGTTACTCGTTTTTGAGTTATGTGAGATATGTACGTACGCACGAACGTACGTACATACGTTCGTACAGAAGCCACGAAAAATTCTCTTCAGAATTAATTTTAGTTTCAGTTTTTTTAAGCAGTTTTATAATTTTTTTGAAGGAAAAGAGTATTTTATTCTCTCCTTACGTACAGATATGGTGCAAAAACATCGTTAAATTGCATTCGATAGCGGTCAAAATGGATATTTTCGGTGAAATATGCTGCCTGAAACTTTTCGCGATTACAATACTTCCTTTTTACTTCGTACAAGGAAGTAAAAAGGACATGCCTTCTTCAATATTTCAAGTCATCTAAATATAAAACAGTCAGTATATGTTCATATCAACAAAATTATAATGACCCATTACCAGTATAACAGTGGCAGTTATTATATACATATCATTCGGTAAGCATGCTGAAACATAACTTTTATCAGGAGAAAGCATTTTACCATATGTCAACACCAAACTTATACCCAAATGATAAAAGTAGTGGCTGCGCTAAAACACAAACCGAGACACCTTTTTACGCAATGACAATTTAAAGGTAAGGAAATGCCTTCTTCAATATTTCAAGTCATCTGAACGTTAAACAGTCAGTATATGTTCATATCAACAAAATTATAATGACCCATTACCAGTATAACAGTGGCAGTTATTATATACATATCATTCGGTAAGCATGCTGAAACATAACTTTTATCAGGAGAAAGCATTTTACCATATGTCAACACCAAACTTATACCCAAATGATAAAAGTAGTGGCTGCGCTAAAACACAAACCGAGACACCTTTTTACGCAATGACAATTTAAAGGCAAGGAAATGCCTTCTTCAATATTTCAAGTCATCTGAATGTTAAACAGTCAGTATCTGTCCATATCAACAAAAGTATAATGACCCATTACCAGTATAACAGTGGCAGTTATTATATACATATCATTTTGTACCCATGCTGAAACATGTCACTTTTATCAGGAGAAAGCATTTTACCATATGTCAACACCAAACTTATACCCAAATGATAAAAGTAGTGGCCGCACTAAAACACAAACCGAGATACTTTTTTACGCGATGACAAATTAAAAAAAGGACATGCCTTCTTCAATATTTCAAGTCATCTAAATATAAAACAGTCAGTATATGTTCATATCAACAAAATTATAATGACCCATTACCAGTATAACAGTGGCAGTTATTATATACATATTGTTG
The DNA here is from genome assembly GCF_044657685.1 of Stegodyphus dumicola. Lineage (NCBI taxonomy): Eukaryota > Metazoa > Arthropoda > Arachnida > Araneae > Eresidae > Stegodyphus > Stegodyphus dumicola. The sequence continues at coordinate 116,823,988 of NC_140780.1, forward strand.
AAACTAAATAACGTTTGCATAATCCGAGTTCAGAAAACAAAACATTTATTTTACATATTTTAAAGAAATAACGTTCTGAAACAACATGTTTCATCTACAAAATCAATCGACGCTCTCACCAGAGCATTACGCCATCAAACTTGGCACACATCCAAAAGTTCAAATTGAAGAATTACAGAAGCGTTGTTGCCACACAAGAAAAGAGATATAGTTACAGCTTCCCACAATAATAAAACAAAAACACACTTTTGAAAAATAGACAATAATAATAAAAAATAGTAATAATAAAATTCTTAACAATATTTTCTCGATTATGCAACATCCTCCCCCCTTTTTGAGTCAGTGGCAAACGACTCAAAAACATATGTTATCCTATTAAAAAGGTCTAGTACATTAGGCTTCTTAACAAGCCGTCCTGACGACGTAAATTTCTGTTTTATATGCTGTACGTCAGTCTGATCGTTTTTCTTATCATCGTTAACGTTAGGCTCTTCAACTAAATAATTTTCACTTAGTTGTATCTCTAGTGGATAAATACGCTGAACGGGCCTTATGAAAATCCCATTCTGAGTTTTTAGTTTAACTGTTCGAACTTTGCCATCCCGACCAGGAATTTTCTCTATAATTTTACCCAAAGGCCAATACAAGCGTTTTTTGAAATCATCGCCTATTAAGACTATCTCCCCAATTTTAGGCAACCGGGTTACTTTATTTTGTGGTTGTTTCATTATTAATTGCCCCAAATATTCTTTTCGGAAGCGGTTCCTTAAATCTTTAAGAAGTTTTGTGCGGTATTTAATTCTTCTCAAAAAATGCTGAGAGTCAATTTTATCTATATCTGCTACATTCGAAGTACAATTTTCAATTAAAAACATTGACGGAGTTAAAGGGATAGCATCTTCAGAGTTCTCCGAAATATATGTTAAAGGTCGAGAATTAATTACCGACTCACAATCGCAAATTAAGGTTTCCAGTTCTTCATAAGATAAAACCGATTTTCCCAAAGAACGTCTTAAAAGTTCTTTAACCATGCGAACTAGCCGTTCCCACCAACCTCCCCACCAGGAGGCTGTTGGTGGATTGAATTTCCATACCATTCTCTTTATTTTTGCCTCATTCTCTATTATGTCCCAGTTAAGTTTAGACATTTCGTTATACATTCCTCGGAAGTTAGTCCCATTGTCAGAATAAATGGTTCGTGGTCTGCCACGTCTGGCTATGAATCGTCTTAAAGCCAAAAGAAAAGATTCTGTTGATAACGAAGTCACCAGTTCTAGATGGATTGCCCTGTACACAGCGCATGTGAAGAGTGCCATCCAAACCTTCTTACCGTTTTTCAAAAACAATGGGCCAGCTAAATCTACTCCCAAAATTTCAAAAGCCCTATAATCTCCTACGCGATCTTCAGGAAGAGGAGTCACTTCGCAAGACATCGGTTTCGCTTTATATCGTTGACATATTACACACCCTTTTAACACATTACGCACAGTTTTACGTTGTTTTAGTATCCAGAATCTTTCTCTTAAAATAGATTGAAGCATTTGAGTTCCAGCATGACAATGTTTCTTATGAACTGACTCAATTAACAATGTAGTAAAGATACATTTACTCGGTAACAAAATTGGTGTTAAAAATTCAGAATTGTCTTTGCGTTCCAATATTCTAGTTTTAACTCTTATAATTTTTTCATTATCAATGAATACATCAAGTGGATTAAGAGCTCCAATGTCAGGGAAATTTGAGCTTTGAACCAACCGAATCAAAACTTTTTCGGAATTTATGATTTCAGCAACAGTTAGTTTAGATTCTTTACACAAATTTGACTTCTTCCTACAGTTAGAAATAAAACGTAACACCCAACCGGTTACACGAATCATTTTTTCATAATCAGAAACTCTTTTTTCATACCAAGGAGTGGTATCCTCTGAAAAGTTAACATTAATAAGTATTACCTTCCTCTTTTCCAAGTCAGCTTCGCTCGGCTGACAAACAATATTGGTAGGCCAAAATTCAGGGCTTTCTCTTAGCCAGAGAGGTCCCTTAAACCACTCCGAGTTAATCATTTGTTTAGCAGAGCAACCTCGAGATAACACATCTGCTGGGTTCATATTACCAGGCACATGCCTCCATGATCCAGGTTTTGTCAACTTAGTAATTTCTTTAACACGATTGCTTACAAAGTTTGACCAATTACCAGGATTTCTGATCCACCATAATGCGACTGTGGAATCACACCATAAAATTACATTTATATCAAAATCATTAAGAGCTTTACAAACAGAATATAATAATCGGGATCCAATGCAACAGGACATTAATTCCAATCTAGGAATCGTCAAATTCTTAATAGGAGCTACTCTAGATTTTGCTCTTAAGAGAGTAATTTTTACACTGCATGAATCAACACTTCTCGCGAAAATACATCCTGCATAAGCATATTTGCAGGCATCGACAAATACATGCAATTCAACTGTTGCAAAGGTTCCAATGAATCGGGGTATTGCCACATTTTTCAACAAAAGTATATCAGATAACCACACAAAAAATTTACTTACAAAATCATGAGGCAATACCTCGTCCCAAGAAAATTTCAACTTCCATGTTTCTTGTAACAAAAGTTTTGGAAGCAAAGTTATTGGTGCAAGTATTCCAATTGGATCAAAAATTGATTGTACAATAGACAGAATCAGTCTCTTAGTTACCTTAGTATCACAAGTTATCATATTTACATTTATATTACACCTTAAAGTATCATTGTCTAAATTCCACAATATTCCTAAAAGAGGTGTGTCCCCAGAATGTTTTGTAATATATTTGGAAGCAACATTGCTCTCCCATCCCCTTAAATTAAATCTGCCTCTCGACATAAGACTTTTGGCCCTTTGAATTAAATCCTCTTGTTTCTCAATATTGTAAACACCCGTAATACAATTATCTACATAGAACGAATTTTTTAATTTGTCAGCCACATCTAAAAAGTCAGATGGACAATTATTCAAGAGATATTTAATAGACGCACCTAGTAGATAAGGGCTGCAGGAAACCCCAAAAACTACTCTGCAGTGCCTATACACTATTTCTCCCTCATCACTTGGATAGAAAAATCGCAAGTAATCTCTATCCTTCGGAGAAATTCCTAACTGCAAGAATGCTTTCTCTATGTCTGCACTCAGACCAATAGGAAAAAATCTCATTCTGTCTAAAATATCAGGGACTAATTCTATTAAATTAGGTCCTTTCAATAAACACTGATTCAAAGATGGTTTTCCCTTTTCACAAGATGAAGCATCAAAAACGGGTCTTACCTTAGTGCTTTCACTATTCATCTTAATAACCGGTTTGTGTGGTAAAAAGTGGCATTTATTGTTTAATTCCTTTTCCGGAACCTTTTCTATAATATTTAAATTTTCCCACTCTCTAAACACTTCTTGATATTCCTTCAAAGAATTATTTTCTTTTGCCTTCTTTATCATTTTTTGATGACGTGTCAAAGCAATGCTTTTATTATCTGATAAATTGGTAGATTCGCATTTCCAGGGTAATTCTAATTCATATCTACCATCGGGCCGAATAGATAATTTATTCTGAAAATCAATCTCGTAGTCGCAATGAAGATTTTTCGTTTTACTATTTTCCGTCGGGTCGGAAATACCCAAAACTTCAAGCTCCCATAAAGATTTCAAAGAAGCATTATTTACATGCAAGGAAAGACTTATTAGGGCATTATCCCTGACAGTATCATTTTCTTTACCCATAACCGTCCAACCCAGTTTTGTTTTGACTGCAGTTAAACCAGAGGGTAATTCTAGGTATTCGTCAGTTAACAGTTTACCAATGACATCTGCACCTATCAATAAATCAATTTCACTTTCCTCGCAAAATGTGTCACTGACCTCAATTTTCCTGCTTTTCAATTCCTCTATAATCTGAGCATTCTTGACTGTTGGAACAAATCCACATATCTTTTTTTCAGAAAAAGCTTCAAAACAACACCTAAAAGTGTTATCTAAACTGCTTATGTCAATAGCAAAAACAGAATGGGTTACAGGCGCAGTTTCCCTCCCCCCAAACAAACCATGAATGACTTTCTCCTGTCGAATAGGATCAGCCTTCATTCGCTTCATAATTTTCTCCCCAACGTATGATCGTTGGGATCCCGAATCCAAGAGAATTCTAATTTTTCTCTCTCGATCTTTAACTTTAATTAGAACACATAAAGTTTGCAAATAAACTTTCTCGCTCTTACTGTTATTAGAAAGGGAAACATCCAACTTAGAGTCATTTTGTTTTACAGAACTAACATTCTGAGGACACATAAATTTTATATGATCACAACTGCAAATGGGGCATTTAATATTGGCTTTACATTGGTTTTTTAAATGGCCAATTCTTAAACATGAAAAACAAACACCTTTCTTTTGTACAAGTTGCCTCTTTTCATTTAAGCTCATATTTTCAGCTTTAAAACACTTAGCACTCATATGAGGCTTACCACAAAATATACAAACATTTTGCTTACCTTTACTGGTTTTATTTGTACTTACCAGCGCGGCAGCTGTTGCTAAATCTGAATTACCTGAAATAACATTTTTATTAAGACGCTTAACAGAATGAGTAAATCCTGATTGTGCTAATCTAATCATTTCTTCCGATTCTACTTCATGCCTTAAAAAACACATTAGTTTTTCAAGCGTTCTTTCAGAACTCTTTTCCTGTCCCTGTTCAGAAGTTCGACTCCGCTCCCAGGCACGTAGAATATTCTCAGGTAGGCACGACTCCACTAAAGGTCCCAAGAAATCAGCAAACTTTTCCTTGGTGCGTCCTAAGCTTTCCAGCGCTCGTAATTTACTTTCTATACTATCATAAAGTACTCCTAAGTCCGACGCCGTTCTGCCTGTTGTAGCATTCTTTGTAACAAGCCCAAGCAAATCTCTTACATAGATCTGCACCAGAAGGTCTCTACCAAATCTTTCTTTCAGCTGCTCGATAGCTTTAGGATAATTCGCGGCGGTAACAGGAAAACTGTTCAAAAGTTGAGCTGCCTTTGAGCCAGGTACTGCACTTTGCACTAAGTACAAAAATTTATCTTCCGGCACAATATCCGCATCTTCATGAATTTTGGAGAATTGGCTCCAAAAGCCTAAAAATTCTCTTGCATCTCCAGAAAATTTTTTCAGTTCAAGTTTAGGAAGTTTGAACTTCCTGTTTTTATTTTCTTTAGGATCCGAAATCGAAAGTGAAGCAATATCTGTAGTAACATTCATCGAATTCAATTGTCCAATTTTATTCTGAAGTTTCACCTTTAAAGCTATAAAGGAATCTCTGTATCCTTCAGCCGTATTAAATTCATTCTCGAAATCCGCTTCCTTGGTTTGTTCTAAAACACTGCTTTGAGTACTGTCCAAGCGTTCAAATTTGTCAATTAGTTGCCCCAACAACACTTGCAATCTCTCAGGATCCGTACAAGCAGGCAATTCTTCTTCCACAATCTTCGTAGTTAACGTAAACGAAGTACGTTCACTTTTACGTTTTGCCTTTAACAACTCCATTTTAACAAAACGCCTAAATCAAAACTACTCGAAATCACACAAACGTCCTGTCAAAAGGACGCCAAACTTTTATGTTGAAACTAAATAACGTTTGCATAATCCGAGTTCAGAAAACAAAACATTTATTTTACATATTTTAAAGAAATAACGTTCTGAAACAACATGTTTAATCTACAAAATCAATCGACGCTCTCACCAGAGCATTACGCCATCAAACTTGGCACACATCCAAAAGTTCAAATTGAAGAATTACAGAAGCGTTGTTGCCACACAAGAAAAGACATATAGTTACAGCTTCCCACAATAATAAAACAAAAACACACTTTTGAAAAATAGACAATAATAATAAAAAATAGTAATAATAAAATTCTTAACAATATTTTCTCGATTATGCAACACATATCATTCGGTAAGCATGCTGAAACATAACTTTTATCAGGAGAAAGCATTTTACCATATGTCAACACCAAACTTATACCCAAATGATAAAAGTAGTGGCTGCGCTAAAACACAAACCGAGACACCTTTTTACGCAATGACAATTTAAAGGCAAGGAAATGCCTTCTTCAATATTTCAAGTCATCTGAATGTTAAACAGTCAGTATCTGTCCATATCAACAAAAGTATAATGACCCATTACCAGTATAACAGTGGCAGTTATTATATACATATCATTTTGTACCCATGCTGAAACATATCACTTTTATCAGGAGAAAGCATTTTACCATATGTCAACACCAAACTTATACCCAAATGATAAAAGTAGTGGCCGCACTAAAACACAAACCGAGACACTTTTTTACGCGATGAGAAATTAAAAAAAGGACATGCCTTCTTCAATATTTCAAGTCATCTGAATGTAAAACAGTCAATATCTGTCCATATCAACAAAAGTATAATGACCCATTACCAGTATAACAGTGGCAGTTATTATATACATAACATTTTGTAAGCATTTTGAAACATATAACTGTTACTTTGATAAAGTATTTTATCATGTTAACACCAAAATTATACCCAAATGATAAAAGTAGTGGCCACATAAAAACATAACGCAGACACTTTTTTACACAACAAATTAAGGGCAAGGAAATGAATTTTTCAATATTTCAAGTCAATTATAATGATAAAGAATCTTACCATATGTTAACACTAATTTGATATCCACATTAATAATAAGGACCACCTAAAATACAACCCAGACACTTATTTACATAGATGCATAGAAATGAATTTTTCGTTACTATTACTTTTCATGTGATCTCAAGGTTAAACAGACAGCATACATGAGTAGAAAAAAAATAATAAGGAATTCACAATAATGTGTAACAGTAACTGTTAGATGAGAAAATATTTTTTCAACAGAAATAAATCTGAACTAACATCACTAGGCTTTGCTCAATTAATTTTTTGTGTCTTGTTACATGCATTAAAGTTACTAAACTTACTAGTCTATGAAATACAGCATCATTTGAATTAAAACCTACATTTTTTAAATGTTTAATTGCTAAACACCCATTATATTTTTGTTTATGCTTTAAAGTTTTTAATTTGCGCTCTTTTGCAATGCTTTTCTGGTTTAGTGTATCATTCTTTAATTTGCAATAATTATTTAAAAATGTGTGATGACCAAAGAATCTGCTTTAACACTTTCTGTGACTCATGAGCTTTAGGGCAATCATCTAGATTTAAAAAAATGTCATTTTCTATCAGTATGTCTAGAGTTAAGTTACATGCTATATCCCTCTGATTTGCAGAAAATAAAAATTCATTCTCAAATTCTTCAGATACAAGTTTTTGAATAACAACATAATTATATATTACTGAATTTAGTACATCAGGATGAGGATATAGAAGTCCTCTATCAAATCTTTTTATCCAAGACTGTCCTTCATTTTCTACAATTAATTCTTTATCAATAGTTAGATTGCCTTTACAAATATCACAGCTTAATAGTTTCACAACTTTATAACTACAGTAACCAGCTATATACATTAAAATTGGTATGTCATTTTGAACATTTTGTATATCTTCATTTGTAATAGTTATTCTTCCTGAGAAAGTGCATCCAATATTTTCTTGCTCCAGAGATTCAATACACAGGTTTTTACAATTTAGATAAATAGGAATTCCTCCATACTTTGATGATTTAATAACAGTTGGCAGAAGACTTTGTAATCTTAATTTTGCTTCAGTTTCATATACTTGCCTTATAGAAATATTATGTTGTGAACCAGCCAGCTGTCTATATTTTCCGAATCTATTCTCTAGGAGATCTGTCTGAACTTTTCCTGGTAAAAAGTAAGTAAATTTTAGCTCCTCAATGCAATACCTTGCCATTTCGAGCAACGAATAGCTAGTATGTGTTAATGCAAAATGTGTTTCCTTAGTTAGTCCACCACTAGAACAGCCTAAAAGTTTCCACTGATCTAACCACTCAAGTAACTTATTTAAATAAATATATCTAACATCATCATTTTGCACAGTTAACGGCTTTTGATACTCATTCATCTTATGGTGTCCTTTAAAGATACTTTTGACATTGACTATTGACCACCATGTAGATATAATTTTAATAAATTCAGCTGTTGTTTCGTAATTTAAAATACTATTTTCTTTACCAATAACCATTATTGCCTCTGCAAGACGACTGTCAAATATTTGTAATGCTAGCTTGACATTTTGTCTTTCCAAATTGGTTGGATACAGAGCTTTCAGAGTCAAACCATAACTATATTTTACAATTCTGCCTGCCTCTAATGAATGGAGACTTTTTATGCATGCAAATGCCGCTGTTTCGACCTTGGAAAAATTTTCAAAATTTGGATAAAATAAACATTGCCCAGAAGTTTTTTGATTTATCCAGTTGTTCCTGACACACTTCAAGATGTGCACTGAGTCAATAACAAAAAATAGTGGCCGAGATAAGTCTGCAGGGTTTTTATACACTAATTTTTGGAGGCATACAAAATAATGACATGTCTTTTTTTATTTATTGAATTATTGTCAGAGACAACTGCCACAATTCTATAACCTATATTTTCTAAACCAATTATAATTTTCTTAAGATATTGATACAGATCCTCAGCATTTAATGATTTAACTGGTAATATATGTGCCACATCCTTGAAAGGTGATAATAAGCTACGTATCATAAAAACATAAGCACTTGTAGCAGCTTTTTCACAGTTGTAGGCCATGCCACACAAATTTCCTCCTTTAAAATCGAAACATGAATTTAAATGCACTTCATCCATCATAATAATTACAGTTTTATCATTTTCTTCTAAATCCTTGCATCTTTGTTTAACATATCCTAAAAAGTCATCATTAAATTGCTCAGTAATAGGATTAAGAGAAAACATTGAACAAATTCTACGAATAGTACGTGGATGGGGAATAGAAATGTAACCTGAATGTCGTAAAAACTTGTATGCATGCGGTGAGATCGAGTTTAACAAACTGCAAAAAATAAGTAAATCTGGAGTATATCGATACTTCTCTTTCTTTACATTTAGTTTATTTACTTGCTCTGAAAGGAAGTTCAGTTCAGTTTCTTTTTCAGGTAACACTCTTTTCAATTCTGAAAGCATATCATCCACAATTTGTATAGAATTCTTAATATATTCTTCATTTTGTAAGTTATGAGACAGACTTTCAACTTCCTTTAGTACTTCTAGAAACATATTTACATTACTAATTTTTAGAGGGAAAACAAATTTACCAATAGATTTTATAGCGATGTTTTTAATATAAACACATACTGTTAAATCCTCATTTATTACTACCGATTTCTGAATTTCTGGAGCTGTGTCACTTAAAATATCAAGTAACATAGTTGAATTTTCAGTATGTACAGTTGTCCAAAATGTTTCTAAAATCTGATGTTCTAGGCAATTATTGAATTCAATTAAACTTTCAAATGATCGTTCATTATCATACCGTTCTTTCATTTTCAAACTTTCTTCTATCGCTTTCTCCAGGTATTTCTCTTCTAAACGAGCTTTCTTCTTTTCTGGTGACATTCTCGATACAGAATTTGATGACATGTAGGATGGGCCATCAGGGAACTGAGAAGGTATGCATCCTTTTTTCAAACGTGGCCTAGAAATTGGGGCTTTAATTAACTTCGCTGATTTCTCATCATACATTTCGATTTCTCGTATTATTTCATCTGATCGAAAATGTAATTCACATACCTATAAAAGAAAATATTCAAAAATCAACTTGTTGTGAGTACAAAAGTTAGATGCATGTTAATATTTAGTAACAGAAGTCAATAAGCCCTATGATTTAAATAAATAATTTGATACATAAATACGAATTAAAAAACCAGTAATATCATTTTAATTACGTGTATAATTTAAGTAATTTGTAAAATCTGGAATGCTCATCATAATGATTACAGCTTTATTTACATTTAAAGAAAATTATATATTTGAGATAATTGTTTACAACAAACACTGGTTACCAAATACAAATAATTACCTTGAATACATCATACCAAACTTTCATATATCATTACAAAAATTTTATAATGAAACCTATTACGATTACTTAGTAGTTCCTTGTCATATAAATTATGATAAATTTGGAATAACTACAGAATCTGCCTGCACAGTATACTAAAAAGCATTTACAAATTATTGGCATTTATGTAACTACTAAATTTAGAATTATTCCTGTTATATGGAACTTTATTTCATTCATAAAACTTTGAAGGAAAATATTTTTTTGAAATGATTAAAACAGGCAAGTATTATGGAGAAAACGTCATGGCACCAATATGTTATAGAGAAAAAATCACGGTACCAATAAGGTTTCCTACTCTGTTCACATAACACTTAAGATTTTTTTTTTAACAGTAATATACTAACATCAATAAGCCCTGTACATTTGCGTTGTGTTTTCGGATTAACCCTGAAATCAATTTGAGAATGAGACGGGTGAAAATCATTGAGCACACACACAAAACGAAATAATTAAACATTGACTGATCTAGAAAAGTGAGCCTATTTATTAAAATTTTTAAGAGTTACTTAGTCCAGTAATTTGTAAGCAATTAATATTCAATCAGTACTGTTAACATATTGATTTTTACACAGTGCAGAATTAACTTAGTAAGCAAATCATATTCAAGCTGAACTGTAAAATATTGCTTTCTACAAAATGCATACCTCTACAGAGTAATATTACTTCTATCTTAGACTCAATAATATCAAACTATTATGGCTAGTACATTCAGATAAATATGATCAGATAAAACTTTGGATAAATTAACAATACCCTCCCCGGGGAGAAAAAAAAAGAATAATTAACAAGTTATACATTCCAAAAAAAAAAACATTTCACACAGAGTAATCAATACCAATGTAATTCTGGTTATTGCACATAGTAACTTTCTATTTTCAAAAGAATGATTTAACCGGGTAATATGTTAATTAAATCAGGCTATTACATCCTACAAGCAATTTAACTCAGAATAATCAATACCAATGTAATTCAGGTTATTGCACATAGTAACTTTCTATTTTCAAAAGAATGATTTAACCGGGTAATATGTTAATTAAATCAGCTATTACATCCTACAAGCAATTTAATCCCTAAGAGGAGCAAAGAAGCTCAACTAATGACACCTTTACCAATCAATCTTCACCAAGAAAGAAATTCACAAGTTCAATTAAATAATTTAATGAAGAATAATTTCCTTAACCAATCTGACTAATTTACATTCACAGTTTCAATTAACTAATTTAAATAATGATATATTTCCTTGGCCAATCTAATAATTTACTTTATGGACAACAAAATGATTTCATTAGAATTAGGTTAGTTTACTCAACTACAAAAGTTTTAATTCAACTAATTAAGTTATTTCAATCACTATTAACTATTTTAGTTGTTAGAATTACTTATTAGAAATGTCTAGTAAACTTTACTATAAGAATTGCCTATTATAAATTTTTTCTTTTTTTTATTAAATATCCGACCAACAAATAAAAGAAAACAAATAAAAGGAACTTAGCTTATGAAATACAAGCTGCAGATGAACAGGAGGAGGAGAAATGCCCTCATATTTAAAAATTATCAAGATGCCAAGGAGGACGGCTGCTGAGCGTAGTAGAAATGAGAAGAGTTCGTGGGTGGATAGTTTTCCAAAAAGTCCGGCAATTATTTTTGATTTAAGAAGCACTACGGAGGTTCTCTCTGATGTCCAATCCAATATTGAAGTTAGCATTTTTGGTCGTGGGACACCGGAGCTAGCGATGCAGAAGACTCTTGATGGCGGCAATTAATTCTTAAAGATTTGGATTATCGATGTGGATGATACTCTATTCATGGAGGAGAGACTGAAATTTCTTCTTAACGGCGCTAGAACTAGGCATCACTCTTCTTTGCATTTTCCTATTTTAATTATCTTTGAGTAACTTACATATTAAGGCACGGCAATGAGGAGCCTATAATTTAGTCGAGGTCATAATGCGTGCAACTAAGTCCCTCGTTCAAAACTCCAGGGCAAGAGGCCCGTAGATCCAAAGGCGGAAAAATGCATTTTCCGAGATGAAATTCTGCTGCCAACGAGACAGCGTCAGATGGTAAGTAGAAAGTGCAAAAAAGTGTAAAAAAAAGTGAGCTCGTCCCCTAAAACAACCCGTTAAAAGGGAGAGCGCCGGACTGCCAAGTTGGCGCAACCCATTTTTCGCCGAAAGTTGAAATAGTTGCAACCACAGCATACCCTCATGTTATCAAACTCGCCAAAACCACTATTTTGAAACCTCAACGGAAAATCTATGTCGCCAAACCCTCGCCAAATAACCACCACCTGCGACCGGGGGAGATTAGGAATTTCAACAACCCTGCAAGGGTCCCAACGAAAGAACGCTGAAAACTCGCAAAAAGTGACTTTTCAACCGGAAAGAAGGCATTTCATCCCCCTTTAACTAAATAACAAGCGAAACGAAGAAAATCTACTCATTAAAGCTCATAACTGAAATGCAATTAAAGTTAGAAAAATGAAAGTTATGCCAAATTAAAGAGCTAATTTTTCTGCAACTAATGATATTAAATACTAAGAAATCAAATTAATTTTTGACATGAAAAACTGAGTTTATTACGTAGAAACAAAAATACTTATCCATTGTTTGCGTGTACAAGATTGAAGACGCAGTTCGCGTAAACTCGGAAAGCCAAAATATATTACACTAGAATTAATAGGCCCAAAAAGAATATAACCAAACTTGTGTAGCTCAAATTTTGAATAATTACAAATAAAAATTTTGATTTTTATGAATCACTTAATTAAATTAAATTCGCTACACAACATCCCTCCGATGATCGTGAAAAAAATTTTTTTGGCGAAGCCAAAAAAATTTTAGGACCCACAGACAATGGAAAAGTTTTACATAAGTTACTAAATACGAAGAGGGAAAAAAAACAGTACATAATGGTACCACATGTTAATCACAAAGAAGGACACACATACCTATTTATAATTAATCCTACCATAAATCATGTTTAGCAAATATAAATCCTACCAAAACAATGGTTAGCAAATCCAAATCCTACCATAATTGTATGGTTAGCAAATCCAAATCCTACCATAATTGTATGGTTAGCAAATCCAATCCTACCATAATTGTATGGTTAGCAAATCCAATCCTACCATAATTGTATGGTTAGCAAATCCATTAGTGAACCGAGTAAGAGGGTCAAGAAATGTCCCTGGCACACAACAAGCATACATCAAACAAAATAAAAATGTTGTCAAACAACACGTGACACGCCCTAAAATAAAATGTGAAAAGTAAAATGTAAAATCACGAACCCCCGCCAAAGGCAAATCAAGTGAAAAGTGTGTAAAAACAAAATATATGTAAATAAACAAACACCACTGAGTATACGAGTGTTTAAAGCAAAACAATTCAAGAGCTACTGGCGCTTGACACAAAATGTAAACAAACTAGTTCTTGCAATCACCCATTGAAGTGACAATATCAACTCAAAAGTACGTTTAAGGAAAAAGTGTACCGTATAAATTCTAAGTTTCCCTAACACACAGAGTTTCATTTCCTTAAGAACTGACACCCCACCAATACGAGAGGGCAAATGAGTAAACACCGCGACTGTACAGCGCCGACTAAACTACTAATAAATTCTTGGCATAAGAAAACTAAAAACGAGTTGCACTAAGAAGAACAGAAGGCAATCACCACGAAGAGTTGGCTGGAAAACTATCTAGTCAAAAATTCTAATCGAAACAAATCCCTACTACCATGGCTAAGGGATTTCAAGAGAGAGAGAAAAAAAAATTTTGAACATAAGAAAATGAGAAAAGCGGGGACCAGCCCAGCAAAACCTCCAAAAAAAACAAACCTGGGCTATTGAGACTAGAAAGTTCCCAGCCAAGACAACTTGATCACAACCTCACATGCCAAACATGTAAAATCCAAATGCAACACTCGACCAATGATAAGCCAAGAAGACTACAACAACTATACTAATTGATTATAAAATTTGACTACAAGAATACAATTACCAGAAACAAATAATAATTTAACCAAAATTGTATACAAAACACACTATTTCTCAAAATATTTCATTTCACTTTTCCGACACAAAACCATGTGTATCTCTAGGCCTTAGATGGTAAGGTGAATCGTGTGATGAGTTCTTTACATTATCTGTCAAAATTGAGTCATCCTTTTGAAGTGTGGGAAAAATAATTCTCTCTGGTACCTTCGTGAGTCTGTCCACGTGTATCGTCTGAATCCGATCAGGATTTGTAATTGAAGAAATTTTATAGTTAACTTTAGTCAGTTTCTCAATAACTCTGAAAGGTCCCTGATTCAATTTAGAGAGTTTTCTAGCCATACCTGGCTGAACTACCGGAGTGTATAAATACACCAAATCTCCCACTTTTATGTCCTTATCATGAGAATTCTTTCCACGTAAATTTTCTTGCTTATCAGCAGCCTCTGTTAAATTCTGATTGACTAATTTAAAAGCCTTTTGTAATCTCAAAACCAAATCTTTAGAATAATTGTTTGTGTCATCATAAGTTCTAAAATTGGTTTGCAATAATAAATCAATTGGTAAGCACAAATCCCTGCCATATAAAATAAAAGCTGGACATTCCTGAAGTGCACTATGACGACCAGTTCTGTGTGCCAATAAGGCAAAAGGCAGATGTCTATCCCAATCCTCCTGAGTTTGAGAAACTAAGTGGCTAAGTGAATTAATTAAGGTGGCATTTAATCTTTCTACTACACCATCAGACTGTGGGTGATAACTCGTAGTAGTATGTTTAGTAATCCCCAATTTCTTATAAACTTCCATTATAGCTTGAGAAATAAAATTAGTACCTTTATCTGTAACAATGTGCTGAGGTATACCATGAGTTGAAATAAATTGTTCTAATTTCTCAATTATGGATATGGATGTAGTGTCCTGCAAAGGATAAGCTTCAGGCCATCGTGAAAAATAGTCAGTTACAACCAAAATATATCTGTTGCCTGCCGTAGTAACTGGAAGGGGACCCACTATATCCATCGCAATTCGCTCAATGGGACGGGTAGCCATAGGCATTCTCATAAGGGGAGCCTTATGAGCAGGTCTATGACCCCTCCTCTGGATACAGGAGTGGCAGGACTTAATGTAATTGTGCACCTGTTTATGCATACCCTTCCAGAAAAAAGACTTTTGAACTCTATGAAGTGTTCTGTGATAGCCTGAGTGTGCAGCAGTAAGAGAATCATGATGCTCCTGCAAAATTCTTAATACTAGTGTTTTAGGAACAACTAGTCTATCTTGTTTCTGCCAACGTGACTTGGGTTTCTTGTATTTGCAATACAAAACATCTTCCTTTACAAAAAATATCTGAGAATTAGGTGTAGGAGACTTATTATTCTTAAGATCAGTTACAATCTGTTGGCAAGAAGGATCAGAAGCTTGTTCTTTTTTGAATAAATCCAACAATTCAGGAGTAATGGAAGTTTGAATTAACTGTGTAACATTTACTGCTCTAGATAAATAGTCTGCTGTTAAATTTAATCTACCTGGTTTGTGAACAATCTTATAATCAAACTGGGATAAACCCATAATCCAACGTGCAATTCGAGAAGTGGGATCTTTAAGTTTTAAAACATGAGATAATGAAGCTTGATCAGAATATACAGTAAATGGTTTACCAAGAAGATATTGTCTAAAATGTGCTGTGGCCCAAACAACTGCCAAAATTTCCCTCTCTACAGTACTATAACGTGTTTCAGGACCTTTTAATTTTCTACTAGCATAACAAATTGGATGTTGGAAACCGTTAGAATCTTCTTGACACAAGACAGCACCCAATGCATAATTAGAAGCATCTGTACAAAAGGAAAAAGGTTTAAGAAAATTAGGTAAAGCCAAAATGGGTTCATTCAGAAGTTCAGCTTTTAGAATATCAAAAGCATGCTGAGCTTCATGTGACCAATAAAATGGAACTTTATCTTTAGTGAGCTGAGTTAAAGGAAGTGCCTTTTGGGCAAAATTTGGAATGAACCTTCTGTAAAAGCCAATAAGGCCTAAAAATCGCCTAACTTCTTTCCTATTTTTAGGTGCAATAAAACTCTGAATGGTCTTTAAATTTTTATCATCAGGCTGTATAATACCCTTGGTAACTTTATATCCCAAATACGTAATTTGTTCTTTCAGAAAATGACATTTAGAAGGTTTAAGTTTTAAATTATGCTGTTTTAGTCTATCAAAAACTAACTTCAATTTTTCCAAATGTTCATCAAAAGTTTTAGAAGCAATGACAATATCATCAATGTAAATCCCTATTTTTAATGGTGAAAGATTGGCCAAAACTATAGACATCAACCTTTGAAAGGAACTAGGAGCATTTCGCATGCCAAAAGGTGTTCGTAACCACTCATAGTGCCCAGAAGGAGTCGAGAAACCACTTTTGAAGGTGTCATCAGGATGAATTTTCATCTGGAAAAACCCTGAAGTTAAATCAAGTGTGGAAAAATAATTTGAATCTCCTAACTGTTCTATCAATTCAATCATGGAAGGCAGAGGAAAACTGTCTTCTATCGTTTTCTCATTCAACTTGCGGAAGTCAGTGACTAAACGGTAGGTGTTATCCGCTTTCTTAACACAAATAAAACAGGAGCACTGTAAGGGCTGTCACTTTCTTGAATGATGTTGGCTTCAAGCAGCTCTGCTACCTGTCTATCTAATTCATCCCTGAGATGGTAAGGTACCTTGTAAGGCTTTTGCCTAACCGGAATATTATCACGCAAGTTGATGTTGTGTAAGATGGTGTCACACCCTGTTAACTTAGTGACTGAGGCAGCAAAGATGTTACTATACTGATTGAGAAGGTGTGATAAATGTTGTTGTTGCTGCTCAGGTAAATGTGTAAGATCAAATTCACCACCCCAAGACTCGAAATCCTCCCCTGTTTCTATGGTGGTGTTGTTTACAAGTTCAGAGTTATGTGTGATGACATTCACAGGTTGGGCACTGGCCAATTTCATTCCTTTATTGAGATGTAATGTATTCGGTGAAAAATTTGCAATTTTGACATAAAATTCGTTAGATGAAGAAGTCTGATTAACTGACCTGGCTATGGAAAATTGACTTTGAGCATGTTCTATTAAGACAGTATCAGTAGTGAAATTTACAGAACGAGCAGTGAGCTTAATGATATTTTCAGAAAAAAGGTGGTAATTTATGTTTGGTTACAGAGTAACAAAATGACTGAGAAACTGAAGTTGAGAAAACCTTATTACTCATAGCACTAGGCTGACTTAGATTCCATTTAAGAATTACATTTGATCCTAAGAGTTGAGAAGTGGAGAAATCCAAATGCATATTGTGGTCTGCAAGAAATTTAGTTCCTAATAAAGCACCATACTGAGATGAAAGAGGTGTGTCAGTAATTAAAAATTCTGTTTCAAAATATTGTTGTTGAAATTCTATTGTTAAATTCATTTTTTATTTATTTTTACTTTTTCTGCAGCAATACCCTTTAAATATATGTTACATGAATCCAATGAGATTTTATTTCCAAAACATTGAATGTATTTAGCTTCTATGATGTTTACAGTTGCCCCTGAGTCCAATAAAAACTTTACTTTATTCCCCAAAATAGATCCCTCAACAATAGGCAAAGACGCCTCACTAGTGGATACTGTAAAAACCGATGGCACCTCCAAAAGGGATTTAGGAGACGAAACGGAGACTGGTTTCTCCCCACCCTGAATTAGTTTAAATTAAAACTTGGTGCTTGGGGATTCAAAGCATTTGTAGCCACACTTGTGGTATTTGGAGCACCCGAAACAGCTGGTGTGGTGTTATTAGAATGTCTCCTGGCTGTTTGGTTATTTCGAAATCTCTGTTGACCCTGTCTAGAGTGCTGATTAGGCACTATATTCGCATAGCAGTCCCTGCTAACATGCCCTATTCTGTTGCATCTGTAACAACGAGGCTGTCTGGGTCTTGAACGAGTACCTCGTGATATTAAACTCTGCACCTGTGTTTGGAGAGAGCCCATCATTTTTGTAAGCTGAGCTATATTTTCCTGCTGCATCTTAATAGCTGTAGTGAGCTCTGAGTTGGTTACCGATGGCGGTGTAACTGCCTTCTCGACTGCTGGCTTAGCAGCATTCACTGCTCTAACCTCAGCTGTTGCAAAATCACTACTAGCATGGCTCTTAGCCCACATGTCTTCCTCAATAATTGCATGCTGTTTAGCAGATGCAAAAGTTTTGTGATTCTGTGGCAGCAACAAGCGTCGCAAATGCAACTGCAATCCTTCGATAAACACTGACAGAAGTAAATCCTGTCTCTGTGCTTCTGCTGCAGGATCACTGCTTCTTTCCACTGGTACAGTTTTGTACGAAAGAGCCTCTATGCGTGCTGCAAATTGTCGCACTGACTCGTGTGGTTTCTGAAAAGCCTGAATAAGAGCACGGATGTTAGAGTGCAAATTGTGCACTGAACTGAACCTCTCTTTCAACGCTTTCACAACATAGTCAAGACTGGCTTCTTTCTTTAACCTAGGATTATTCCTAATTAATTCTGCCGCCTCACCTGCCACCTTGACTCTGATCACTGTTAACTTATCTTCATCTGACCAACCCACATGAGTGGCAATGAGATCAATCCTATCTAAGAAGTCTGTTTAGTATTTTTCGTACCAAACGAATTACTAGTGTGTCTTTGCAACATTAGATGGCGTTGCCGCCTGATGATTCAATTCTGGTTGCTATGGTAACGAACTTTCAACTCATAATTTATGTGATTTGTATTCTATTCTTTTTTGTTTTATTAATTGCTACTGTGCATGGAGTGATGTGAGCTGTGTCGTCACATGGACGGCATTCCTTCTATTTCAAAGTGTTATGTAAAATAAACAAGTGATATATTACAGTCCACTTACCTTTTTTTGTGAACTAATTCATAACATTTCTGGTCCTAGCGACCGGAGAGAAGAGTTAGTGATCTTTGGATATGATGTGATTTATTCAAATATTAGTAAGTTAAATCACTTTCGATTTGTGGATTAATAAACAGCTTAGTGTTCTTTCGATTCGATTTGTGGAATATTCCCGTGGCATGGTGTAGCGTAGAAACCTCAACATTGGGGTGAGTACGTTCCAATATTTCATCTTCTTTTGCTAGAGTTGTTAGTATAATATTTATTGTTATTCATAATGGCTGATTTGAAACCAGTTTTAACTAAAAAGAAGGTTCTAAAAAGCAATATAACAACATTTAAAGGCAAGGTAAATTCGAATTTAGAACAAGCAGAAATTTTAGAGGTAAAGTTGTTCGAAACGAAACTAAATGCTTTTAACAGTGAGCTTCGTTCTATTTATGAGGAAATATTTTTGTTGTGTCCTGAAAAAGATTGTGATACATTCATTACGGAACAACAAACAATACAAGAAACTTTAGATGAATTATGGATAACTATAAATAAAAAGTTACAGAAACTTTCCAGTGACTCTGTTATCGAAACAAGTAGTGCAGCAAAAGTAAATACGTCTGACGTTCGATTACCAAAATTAGAACTTTCTACCTTTACAGGGGAAAATATAGATGAGTGGATTAGTTTCTATGATCTTTTTAAGGCTAGTGTAGATAACAATCCGAATATTTCTAAATGTCAGAAGTTTCAATATTTAAAAGCTTCTTGTAAAAAAAAAGGCTCTGTCTATTATTGAGTCAATTCCTATTTCTGATGCTAATTATGATATAGCGTTGTAACTTTTACAGGAACGTTATTCAAATAAAAGAGAATTAACTAATGCATTAATCCGTAAAATGTTTAATTTGCCAAATGTTTCTGATTCAGCTCAAGCTATTTTACATTGTGTTGATGTAGTGAATGAATGTATACGCTCTTTGAAAACTCTTAAGCTAGAAGTTTCTGATCTTTCTGATGTTCTTTTTGTTTATCTGATAACTGAGAAATTAGATAAAAACATAAAATTTTGGTGGGAAAGAACTTTGAAAAAAGATGAATTAGGTACTTTAGATAATTTACTCGAGTTTCTAAAAGACCACGCTAGAACCCTGCAGAATAGTAGAAACCAATCTAAAGATTTTAGGAAATTTTCTAATTCCAAATTAACTTCTTTAGTGTCGAGTAAAAATAGTTGTATAATGTGCAAGGAAGATCATTCTCTTCACAAATGTGCTAAGTTTTTAAACTTAAGTGTCCAAAAAAGAATAGAATTTGTTAAGAAACACAAACATTGTTTTAATTGTTTATCTTCTCAGCCTCATTTAGTGAAAAACTGTCGTAGTTTACATAAATGTATGACGTGTAAGTTACCTCATCATACTGTTCTTCATTTTGATCGAAATATCAAAACTAGTGAAAATGAGAAACCAAAACAAACGTCCTCACTCTCCCCCAAAGCCGAAGTGTTCTTACCAAAGAATGAAGTCGTTACAAATGCCACAACATGTACAGGACAATTTAGTTATTCTAAAGGTGAATCAAAACGTGTATTACTGTGTACTGCTCTCATTAAAGTTAGTGATTTCAATGGTAAAGCCATCCCTTGCAGGGCTTTACTAGACTGTGGCAGTGAAGCCAGCTTTATAAGTGAAGAGTGTGTCAGTAAACTAAAGTTAGGCAGATTTAACAAAAAAATTGAAGTATCGTGCCTTGGTTCGTTCAACACTGTAACAAGTGGAGAAGTGGAATTAATCTTTACCCCGCACTTTGAGTCAAATTCCAAATTTCGAACATATGCATTCGTGATTCCAAGGATAACTTCAGATGTGCCTAACGTGTCGCTTCCTTCTAAAATTGCGAATCATTTTGACGATCTAGTCTTAGCTGATCCTAAGTTCTATGAAAGAAAACCAATAGATATTTTGTTAGGTGTAAATGTATTTTTTACTATGCTTAAGGGAGACATCATAAAGAGAGGAGAATCATTACCCTTTGCAATTTGTTCTCAGTTGGGTTGGATCATTTCCGGGAACACTATTACTGATGATTCGAATCTAACTAACACTTTTACAGTGAATAATCTTCAGTTGAATACAAACGAATTAGTTGAAAGATTTTGGTCTTTAGACTCCATTCCGGAAGTCAAACGTATTTCAAGTGAAGATAAAAAATGTGAAGAGTTCTTTAAAACAACACACTTCCGTGATCAATATGGTCGTTATGTAGTGAAACTTCCATTTAAAGATAACCCTTCAAGGTTGGGTAATTCTAAAGATCTCGCTTTACAAAGATTTAAATCTTTAGAGAGAAATCTCTTAAGATCTCCTGATACATATGATATGTATAAACATTTCATGAAGGAATACTTGGATGTCGGGCACATGGAACCAGTCCGTAGTTCAGAGTCCTCAAGTCAGGCATACTACATGCCACATCATGCAGTAATTAAGGAATCTAGCTCTACGACTAAAATACGTGTGGTATTTAATGCTACTAGTAAGTCTTCATCAGGACTGTCTCTTAACGACATATTGATGACAGGTCCCAGAATACAACAAGAGCTGTTTCCAGTTTTGGTCAAATTCAGATGTTACCCAGTAGTTGTCACAGCTGATATCATGAAAATGTTTAGACAAATTCTAGTTAATGAAGAGGATAGAAACTTTCAAAGGATATTTTGGCGGGACCGTCCAAGTGATCCTATTCAAGAATTTCGACTTAATACTGTCACATACGGCACTGCCTCGGCTCCATATTTGGCTACTCGTGCTTTATACCAACTTGCCTACGATGAGCAGAATAACTATCCTTTAGCTTCGAAGGCTGTACTTCAAAACTTTTTTGTAGATGATTGTTTGGTAGGTGCTCAAAACACTGAAGAGTGCAAAAATCTAGTAAATCAACTCTTGCAAATGTTGGAACGTGGAGGATTTCTTCTGCGTAAATGGTCATCCAATGACTTGTCAGTGTTAGAGAATATACCCCAGGAGTTGAGAAATGATTCTGAGGCTATGAAAATTCAAGACGATAGCTCAATCAAAGTTTTAGGAATTAATTGGAACCCCCGTGAAGACTACTTTAACTTTTCCGTATCCATTTCTGGTGAAAAGCTTAAATACTCTAAAAGAGATATCCTTTCTGATTTAGCGAAAATATTTGACCCATTGGGTTGGCTTGCTCCTTGTATTATTTATGTCAAAATCTTGATACAAGAGATGTGGAAACTCCATTTATCGTGGGATGAACCTGTTAGTTATGAGATTGCTAACAAAAGAAAGACTTTCCGAAATGATTTACATCTTATTCAACAATTAAAAATACCGAGATTTGTTTTGATTCCTGATGTGAACTATATTGATATCTGTGCTTTTTGTGATGCCTCCGAGAAAGGCTACTGTGCAGCAATTTATTTGCGTTCAGTGTCACGTAATTTGGACATCAAAGTAACACTCTTAACATCAAAAACAAGAGTTGCTCCTCTGAAAGTGCAATCATTACCTCGATTAGAGTTATGCGCCGCAGTTTGTTAGTGAATTTGCTTAAGTCAGTGTTAGAACATTTAGAGTTTCCTATACGTAAAGTTTTGGCCTGGACAAATTCAACTGTTGTACTGTCCTGGATTTCTGCAGAACCATACCGTTGGGTTCCCTTTGTTGCAAACCGCGTTGCTAAAATACAGAATACAATTCCTAATGTAAGGTGGAACCATATCAATGGAAAGCGGAACCCAGCTGATTCAGGTACAAGAGGAATGTTTCCAGCAGAATTTCTGAAGTGTGAACGATGGTTCATTGGACCTACTTGGTTATATTCACAAGATTTCGAACCATGTCCTGACAGTGAACATCTTTCTGATGTAGATTATGAAGGAGTTCGTAGAGAAGAAAGAAAAACTTGCATTTCAGTATCTTGTGCGGTAAAGGAAAATGACATTTTTAAACGGTATTCATCTTGGACAAAATTACGTCGTATAGTTGCATTATGCCTAAGATTTATTTACAACTGTCGAAACTTCTCCGAAAATCGTTTGAGAGGTTTTCTGACAACCGATGAGCTTCGATTAGCTACAAAAACAGTGATAAAAAAATGTCCAAGCATCATATTTTCCTCAAGAGCTCTCTTATTTAAAAACATCGAGAGAATTAAAAGGTGTGAGCAGCCGAGTAATACAATTAACTCCCTTCCTTGATGAAGAAGGCGTCATTCGAGTAGGTGGTCGCTTAAAAAATGCAAACATTCCTGAAAATAGCAAACATCCTATTTTGCTTCCAAAGGAAGGACATGTCACTAATCTCATCGTAACTCATTACCATGTCAATTATTTGCATGCTAGTCAAGAGTTATTAATAAGCACTTTACGAATGCAGTTTTGGATTCTTGCGGTGAGAAGCGTAGTGAGAAAGATTATTCACAGATGTATTCTTTGTATTAGAAATCGAGGCAAGACTGTGACCCAGATAATGGGTGATTTACCCTCGCCCAGAGTTCAACCATCAAGACCTTTTGCAGTCACCGGTGTTGACTATGCTGGTCCATATTCTATTAAGTCCCAAGTTGGGAGAAGAACAAAAACTTTCAAGTGTTACATATCCATTTTTGTGTGTTTCTCAACAAAAGCTGTACACTTGGAGTTAGTCAGTGATTTATCAACTTCAACGTTTTTAGCAGCTCTAAAAAGATTTATCGCCCGACGAGGCAAACCATCTAAAATTTCGAGTGACTGTGCTACTAACTTCAAAGGTGCTAGTAAGGAACTGAAGGAGATTTATAAAAATGCAGCTCGCATTGAGAAAAGCAGTGAATTATGTGACTACATTACCTCAGAAGGTATAACTTGGTTATTTAATCCTCCGACATCTCCTCACTACGGTGGCTTGTGGGAATCTAATGTGAAATCCATGAAATTTCATCTTAAACGAGTATTAGGATCCAAACTTCTAACTTACGAGGAATTTTTAACAGTGCTTACACAAGTGGAAGCGTGTATGAATTCCCGTCCTCTTTGTGCGATGTCTAGTGATCCAAACGACTTTAGTGCATTGACTCCAGGTCATTTTCTAAATGGAGCCCCTTTGCTTGCCGTTCCGGAATCTGACTTGAGTGATGTGAAATCTTCACGACTTAAACGTTGGTCTCTAGTTCAACAGACTGTGCAACATTTTTGGAAACGATGGTGTGCAGAATATTTAACAACACTTCAACAACGTGCTAAGTGGTTTCGTGCGTCTCCAAATCTAAAATGTGGTGATTTAGTTCTGATTAAAAACGAACAACTGCCTCCAAACCAATGGAAAATTGGAAGAATTGCCTTAATTCATCCAGGTAGTGATAAAAAAGTTCGAGTGGCTACAATCCATACAGCCGCTGGTGATTTCAAACGAGCTGTTACTAAATTGTGTCTTATCCCCAATCATGACTAATATGAACTATGAACTATTGACTTTTTTCATATTATTGAACTTTAATTTTAGTTATATTTTCAATTAATTTTTTTTTGTTAATGTTATTATGTATGCTTTAACTATTTGTCTTTTTTGAACCCTTAGAAGGCTTCAAGGCCGGGGGCTATGTTTAGTATTTTTCGTACCAAACGAATTACTAGTGTGTCTTTGCAACATTAGATGGCGTTGCCGCCTGATGATTCAATTCTGATTGCTAAGGTAACGAACTTTCAACTCATAATTTATGTGATTTGTATTCTATTCTTTTTTGTTTTATTAATTGCTACTGTGCATGGAGTGATGTGAGCTGTGTCGTCACATGGACGGCATTCCTTCTATTTCAAAGTGTTATGTAAAATAAACAAGTGATATATTACAGTCCACTTACCTTTTTTTGTGAACTAATTCATAACAAAGTCATTCAGACTAATTCCCTTGTCTGCACCTGAGAACATAGGAACAGAATCTAGGGGATCAGAACCAAAAACTGATAGAGCCATTACTTCTTGACTCTCCTCCCAGTCTATTGCACTATTACTAGCCGCTCTGGCTGCTCGTTTTGACACTTTCTTTGGCATTTTAAACTGCGATCAGCAATTTCCAGCACATAAAGTAGGCATGTATCCCAATGTGTGATTAACACGCGTGCCTTTTAGCCTTATGTTGCAAACATACAGTTGCAAAAGTGTGAAACAGTAATCCTCAAAATCAATATGTAAACACGCAATACAAAATTTTGCACAAAACAAAATACTTAACTAAACAGGTACTGCGTGAAAATGTTTGTGTTGGATACAATAGTTTTAAAGTCCAAATGTGTATCAGTAGTACATATCTGGTATGCAACCTCAAACAATAAGTATAAAATAAGCACAGTAATACGACCACTGTATAGGCCTGTCACTGTAACTAACTAACGAGTAGGGTTTCAGTAAAAAGCCTAGACATGTGGAAGAAAACTTTCACATAAATATGCAATAGTGCACATGACAATCACCAGTCTCAAGTCAAAATTAAGTTCCACTATAAGCGCAAGCCAAAAATGATGCAAAAATAAACAGCACAACAAAAATTGTTAAGTGCTAAAAATTTGGTTCGAAAGTTCACGGCACCAATATGTTATGTGACAAACCCAATGGCACGAATAATGTTATGGTGAAATAATCACGGTACCAATAAGGTTTCCTACTCTGTTCACATAACACTTAAGATTATTTTTTTAACAGTAATATACTAACATCAATAAGCCCTGTACATTTGCGTTGTGTTTTCGGATTAACCCTGAAATCAATTGGAGAATGAGACGGGTGAAAATCATTGAGCACACACAAAAAACGAAATAATTAAACATTGACTGATCTAGAAAAGTGAGCCTATTTATTAAAATTTTTAAGAGTTACTTAGTCCAGTAATTTGTAAGCAATTAATATTCAATCAGTACTGTTAACATATTGATTTTTACACAGTGCAGAATTAACTTAGTAAGCAAATCATATTCAAGCTGAACTGTAAAATATTGCTTTCTACAAAATGCATACCTCTACAGAGTAATATTACTTCTATCTTAGACTCAATAATATCAAACTATTATGGCTAGTACATTCAGATAAATATGATCAGATAAAGCTTTGGATAAATTAACAATACCCTCCCCGGGGAGGAAAAAAAAAGAATAATTAACTAGTTATACATTCCAAAAAAAAAAACATTTCACACAGAGTAATCAATACCAATGTAATTCTGGTTATTGCACATAGTAACTTTCTATTTTCAAAAGAATGATTTAACCGGGTAATATGTTAATTAAATCAGGCTATTACATCCTACAAGCAATTTAACTCAGAATAATCAATACCAATGTAATTCAGGTTATTGCACATAGTAACTTTCTATTTTCAAAAGAATGATTTAACCGGGTAATATGTTAATTAAATCAGCTATTACATCCTACAAGCAATTTAATCCCTAAGAGGAGCAAAGAAGCTCAACTAATGACACCTTTACCAATCAATCTTCACCAAGAAAGAAATTCACAAGTTCAATTAAATAATTTAATGAAGAATAATTTCCTTAACCAATCTGACTAATTTACATTCACAGTTTCAATTAACTAATTTAAATAATGATATATTTCCTTGGCCAATCTAATAATTTACTTTATGGACAACAAAATGATTTCATTAGAATTAGGTTAGTTTACTCAACTACAAAAGTTTTAATTCAACTAATTAAGTTATTTCAATCACTATTAACTATTTTAGTTGTTAGAATTACTTATTAGAAATGTCTAGTAAACTTTACTATAAGAATTGCCTATTATAAATTTTTTCTTTTTTTTATTAAATATCCGACCAACAAATAAAAGAAAACAAATAAAAGGAACTTAGCTTATGAAATACAAGCTGCAGATGAACAGGAGGAGGAGAAATGCCCTCATATTTAAAAATTATCAAGATGCCAAGGAGGACGGCTGCTGAGCGTAGTAGAAATGAGAAGAGTTCGTGGGTGGATAGTTTTCCAAAAAGTCCGGCAATTATTTTTGATTTAAGAAGCACTACGGAGGTTCTCTTTGATGTCCAATCCAATATTGAAGTTAGCATTTTTGGTCGTGGGACACCGGAGCTAGCGATGCAGAAGACTCTTGATGGCGGCAATTAATTCTTAAAGATTTGGATTATCGATGTGGATGATACTCTATTCATGGAGGAGAGACTGAAATTTCTTCTTAACGGCGCTAGAACTAGGCATCACTCTTCTTTGCATTTTCCTATTTTAATTATCTTTGAGTAACTTACATATTAAGGCACGGCAATGAGGAGCCTATAATTTAGTCGAGGTCATAATGCGTGCAACTAAGTCCCTCGTTCAAAACTCCAGGGCAAGAGGCCCGTAGATCCAAAGGCGGAAAAATGCATTTTCCGAGATGAAATTCTGCTGCCAACGAGACAGCGTCAGATGGTAAGTAGAAAGTGCAAAAAAGTGTAAAAAAAAAGTGAGCTCGTCCCCTAAAACAACCCGTTAAAAGGGAGAGCGCCGGACTGCCAAGTTGGCGCAACCCATTTTTCGCCGAAAGTTGAAATAGTTGCAACCACAGCATACCCTCATGTTATCAAACTCGCCAAAACCACTATTTTGAAACCTCAACGGAAAATCTATGTCGCCAAACCCTCGCCAAATAACCACCACCTGCGACCGGGGGAGATTAGGAATTTCAACAACCCTGCAAGGGTCCCAACGAAAGAACGCTGAAAACTCGCAAAAAGTGACTTTTCAACCGGAAAGAAGGCATTTCATCCCCCTTTAACTAAATAACAAGCGAAACGAAGAAAATCTACTCATTAAAGCTCATAACTGAAATGCAATTAAAGTTAGAAAAATGAAAGTTATGCCAAATTAAAGAGCTAATTTTTCTGCAACTAATGATATTAAATACTAAGAAATCAAATTAATTTTTGACATGAAAAACTGAGTTTATTACGTAGAAACAAAAATACTTATCCATTGTTTGCGTGTACAAGATTGAAGACGCAGTTCGCGTAAACTCGG
The DNA here is from genome assembly GCF_044657685.1 of Stegodyphus dumicola. Lineage (NCBI taxonomy): Eukaryota > Metazoa > Arthropoda > Arachnida > Araneae > Eresidae > Stegodyphus > Stegodyphus dumicola. The sequence continues at coordinate 116,851,983 of NC_140780.1, forward strand.
AAAGCCAAAATATATTACACTAGAATTAATAGGCCCAAAAAGAATATAACCAAACTTGTGTAGCTCAAATTTTGAATAATTACAAATAAAAATTTTGATTTTTATGAATCACTTAATTAAATTAAATTCGCTACACAACACAAGATTAAAATCTTTCAAACATAAATCTTCTTACCCACAGATCAAAGTCTAATATCGTAAGCATAAACATCGCATACCTATCAATAAATAATAAAAAAATGTAAAGATACAAAACATAAAAAATGCAGTAAAATTGAACTTACTCTGGTATGTTTAGTAGGTTGAAAGCCATCTTTTCTTCGTAGACTCCTTATCCATTTCATCCGGAGTTCAGTCTCATTTGGAAACTTGAATACAGCCACTTTTGGTCCGTTTTTATAATTACCACGACATGCGGCTACAGCACATTTATGAGGCATCGTATGAAATTATAAAAGCACGAGACAATATATAAAAAAAGCACGAGACAATATAAAAACTCTGTCGCTAACGCAAATAACCACTCCACGTTCGTCGCTCTTGGCTCAACTACGGGGCTTTGATTTTGTTTGAAGGAGCGAGGTGAGTCAGAGACGACTACCTGTGACGTCAGAGCTTCCCCTCGCTTCAGTGTCCCGGCTTCCTTCTATAAGGAGGTGTTGCTCGAGAACGGACACACTGCTTCTTGTTCGTGACGTCATCATGCTTTATCAGCTCGGATTATCTTACTATTGCTACGTCAGCCACATGTTTCATCCTGTTTGTGTTGTAATCCGGTTTCATGTCCGCGCTTATCGATTAACGAAAATCCGCCACGATAGAACATGCAACATGATAGAAGTTTCTAGTGCATTCTTTTTAGTTCAGCAACGACCGCTAGAGGGCAGTAGTCTTACCCATAGTGCATTCTAATTGGTACTCGTGGATCCTGACGAAGTTATTAACCATTATTTTTAATTGATTATACTATTTAACTTAATAATTAATATATTTAATGAAAAAAGTCCATATATTTACATGTAAATTTCATGAATTTGGCCATCTATAGCATGGGAAACTTGGACGATAACACAAAAGCTGTGCTTTTTTGAATCATATTATTTGATTATTATTTGATCGTATCTATCCTCTTTGTTCATCTTTGTGCAGCGGAAACCAGCATGAGGCTGATGGATTGCATATAGACAATTCTGTTCCAGCTTGCTCAGACCTTTGTACGTCCTCGATAATGAATGAATTCATGACTTTAAATGTATTTTGTTTCTATTTTAGATTGAGATATTTTAGATTTCTCATTTCTTTATCTTACAAGCAAAATTTACGTAATTTTCTTTCCTTCTCGCCGTTAAATTAAATGTACTAATTTTCACACCATATTTTTTATATACAAACATAAGATTTTCTTTTCTTTTTTCCCACATTTTAAAGTTTTACATTCTTTTCCTCTACGCTTAACTTGCAAAAGTAATAGATTTTATAAAAGTAATACGTTTTCACAATTTAAATTTTTTTTTTTCTCTTTTTATTTTACAAAAGGTTTTTTGCCTTCAGTTTAATCTTTCCTTTTTGTGTTTTACATTTTTCACTTTATTTGTTTTACAAAAGCTGTACTTATTTTCATACGGTTTTTTTATTTCTTTCTTTTTTACGAACTCTGTCTTTTTTCGTATATTTTACTTCAAGAAGTAATTTTTAATTTTTTCTTTTATATAAAAGTATTTTTTTAATTATATGAAGAATTTTCTTCTCTCATTTCTTTTTTCTTTCTTTTATTTTCCTATTAAGGTTCTTCTTAATGTTTTAAATACTTATTGATGTTACACCTCCGTTTCTCGAAGCGTAAAGTTACTCTGTCTATGAAATTTAAGCTGGAACTTACACGCATATAATTTCCCTCTAGAGGCTTTCATGGATAATATTTTCTGCAAATTTAAACCAATAAGTACGATGTTCCTTCCATATAGCTTACTTAGCATATTATATTTCTTCTTACTTTTTTACGCTACTAATACGTAAGATATACAAAACTTTCTCTTCTAACGTATTATACTAACTTTTTGAAACACTGTACTAAAACGTCGCGGATTCTCTTTTACAGATCTCATTCTTGTTCAAAGGATTCACGAAATGTGTCAAAAAATGTAAATTTTTAACTTTCTATTTTCCATTTAGATATTTTGCCTTACATTTAACCTTTATCATGTTTTTAAAACATATCCCTGTTAATATTTCTGATTCTTTTTTTTTTCCCCCTAAAAATAAATACAGTCTTATACGGACTTTTAAAGGTCTACTGACTTTGAATTAAACCTTCTAATTCAGAAATAATAAATTTTTGCAACATAAAATCTACTTGAACTAATATATGGACATCTCTAGTCAGTTTGGTTCAAATACATACGAAACAATACGAAATTCTTATTATTGTCTACCCAAGTTTAATACGTACCAACAGCATTTCATTTCTTATTATTTTACACTACAGACATTTACATGAATATATTCAGAACACTCCTTTTTATTGAGCAGGAGGTTTCAGATATATTACTAACACAGATTGACTCTTTGAAATATTTTACAAAAGTATCTTGGATTTTCTTGTATACATTGTATTTAAATCACCGAACATACGTTAAATTTTGATTTCTATCACATAAAAACTTCAGTCGGATTCTTAATGTGATCCCACCATTTACCGCAGACCTTCATAAACACTGCTATATTTGAACTTAACACAGCCATAATTTTTTAACAAGCTACAGAATTTTTAACTACAGAGAAGAATATCCACATTGTAATGTAATATATTAAATTCACTATAGAGCCATATTTGTGTAAAACATCTAAAAAGAAAGGATGTCTGGACATGGAATTAATGTTAAGTCACGCAAGTGAAACTTTGTCATCTTTTTCCCTACTTAGAATATAAAATTCCTCACCTAGGAATATATATATTTTTTTCAAATAGTATGATCATTAATTTTACAAGTCTCAAAGCTTTTTAATATATTCCTTTTAACTTAAGATATGCATTTCAAATTGACAAACACTGAACTCTTACAGCTTTTTGAGAATGATTTTTAAGTTATAATACATAGCAAATAAAATCCTACATAACAGGAAATATTGACATGAATTTCCAAATAATAATACAACGTAACTTCAATATATTCAATTTAACTGAAGATACGCATTTCAAACTGACATTAGTTTACTTAGAGTTCTTACAGTTCTTTGAGTACATCCGATATTTAATTTTTCACAGATATGAGAAACATTTTTGCATAAATACCATACAAAACATATAATATTGACATGAACTCCATATTATGGTCCAACATTGGTAACTTAAATGAACCTTTAATACATTTTAGTATCCATTAATTGTAAAAAGAAAAATTCAAATGCAAGTATTCAAACAGAAATGCTTCACAAATTCACATATTAAGCAAACATTCAAGAGAATACCTATATATCTAGAGATATTATTTACATTACTTGGTAATGTAATTTATTAGAGAAGTCGCCGACGTATAGGAGAGGTGTGCAATATCCATGAAAAAAACTTTCTACCAAGCGAAAGAGCAATAGTGAAATATAACATATAAGAAGGGGAAAAAATGTTTAAGTATGGAAAACATGAACAAGGAATGAATACTTTTTCTGAAAATGTCCCGAATGGGATAACAGTTTCAGGAATAGGGCTTGAAAAATAATAGTATTTTTAATCTTATTTTTGTCTATAATGCATTTATTTATACTCAAATATTCTGTTTCAAGACTATATTCTACACTTAGAAGGATTTTGATAAATCAGAATGATTTCGTTTTATTACAACTCAAAAGAAAAAAGGTTGGAGCGAGAATGAAATAGACCGTAACCAATAAAAAAATTTTTTCTTCCTAAAAAAATTAAAGTGAAACTTTTTCCATCAAAATAATCTAAATGAATTTTTTCGACTTTTCAAAATCAGAGATTTTTCTCCTAAAAAAACTTAAAGTGAAAATTTTTCGACCTAAAAAAATCTAAATGAATTTTTTTCGGCTTTTTAAAATCAAAGTGTAACTTTCTCCCCTCACATTTCGAATTTAAGATGGGTTTTTCGACTTTTTAAAATTAAAGTGTAACTTTTCCCCCCTTACATTTTAAAATTAACATGGGTTTTACCACAGACGAAATAACAGTGGCGATGTTTTGTCTTAAAAAATTAAAGTGAAATTTTTCCAACTCAGAAAAGCAAACTGTTTCATTTGAGCCCTAACGGAAACTGTAGTGAACATTTTTCGCCTTAAAAAACAAATACATTCAGATATTATCATCAAGATATTCTACTCAGATATATTTTTCTGCTTTTCATGCCATTACAGTTTCAATGAATTTTGATTCATTGCCAGATAGTTAAATGTTTGTTATTTTTTTCGCATCCGAATGCATTTCGTGTCTCACATATGCTCATTACAACCAAGTTAGAAGTTAAGTGAATATTTCCTGAAATACTGTTTCTGAAAGTTACATGACTATCTTCTTTTCCTACATCCAAAGTAAATTTTGAGTATAAATTTTCAGTTTTGACGGAAGTTATTTGCGGATGGCTGTAATGTGTTTATGTTTCCCTAAGCCTTTTGAAAACTTTGAGTATTACCAATTTTTAACGTTACAGCCACTGCAAATCATTGAATTTTCAAATATTTTCTTATTTATCTTTAACATTGCCTTGTAAAGATTTGGGAATAATTTTTTATTAAATAGTTATATTGTTTGATTTAATAACGTTTTGCACGTTTGGAAGATTTAACTTCAATAACACTACCACGCTGAATCAGAAAATTAAGAAAAGAAATGTAATTTTTCATCTTAGTATACTATGGGAATAGAGACTGTCAACTCAGCTCATACAGAATATTTTCTCGAAGTTACTAAGAATCACTTACTTGCACTGTCATAGATTTTTCTCATGAAGTCTACTTCTTTCTTAAAAGAAGTTTATATACTAATTTCATTAGAAACATGTCTAAGAAAATATCTGACATTCATGAGAAACATCAGCATCTTGATTTAAATGACTAGGAAACTAAGAACCATTGCTTTGTAAATATGTTTCTCTTTGACTCAAAAGTTTCTTCTTTCTTATATTCTAAATGAACAACTAACCGTACATAAGTGTACTGATGAACCAGTGTTATATTTTAACTTATTGTTTTACATATTAAGTGACTATGAGAAGAAAGTCATATTTTCTCCTAAATGCTGATTTTTCAAGTAGAATTTTACTAACGCATACATGTGTTTATTCCACTTTTTGATAAAATCTCAAAGGCTGAAATGAGTGTTTCATTACCAAATTTGTACTTTCCGACTTCATTTTACTGAAACGGAAAGATTCATAAGTTATTGCGAAGAAACATTTGTACATGTTGTGCTTTTTGAATAATTTTCATACCACTTGATTATTTTTGAAAATTTGTTTCCTAGTCCTGTGCTAATATATTGCTGATTTTCGCTTTTTCATGAGACTTGTAAAATTAATGATCATACTATTTGAAAAAAATATATATATTCTTAGGTGAGGAATTTTTATATTCTAAGTAGGGAAAAAGATGACAAAGTTTCACTTGCGTGAATTAACATTAATTCCATGTCCAGACATCCTTTCTTTTTAGATGTTTTACACAAATATGGCTCGATAGTGAATTTAAAATATTACATTACAATGTGGATATTCTTCTCTGTAGTTAAAAATTCTGTAGCTTGTTAAAAAATTATGGCTGTGTTAAGTTCAAATATAGCAGTGTTTATGAAGGTCTGCGGTAAATGGTGGGATCACATTAAGAATCCGAGTGAAGTTTTCACGTGATAGAAATCAAAATTTAACGTATGTTCGGTGATTTAAATACAATGTATACAAGAAAATCCAAGATACTTTTGTAAAATATTTCAAAGAGTCAATCTGTGTTAGTAATATATCTGAAACCTCCTGCTCAATAAAAAGGAGTGTTCTGAATATATTCATGTAAATGTCTGTAGTGTAAAATAATAAGAAATGAAATGCTGTTGGTACGTATTAAACTTGGGTAGACAATAATAAGAATTTTGTATTGTTTCGTATGTATTTGAACTAAACTGACTAGAGATGTCCATATATTAGTTCAAGTAGATTTTATGTTGCGAAAATTTATTATTTCTGAATTAGAAGTTTTAATTCAAAGTCAGTAGACCTTTAAAAGTCCGTATAAGACTGTATTTATTTTTAGGGGAAAAAAAAAAAAGAATCAGAAATATTAACAGGGATATGTTTTAAAAACATGATAAAGGTTAAATGTAAGGCAAAATGTCTAAATGGAAAATAGAAAGTTAAAAATTTACATTTTTTGACACATTTCGTGAATCCTTTGAACAAGAATGAGATCTGTAAAAGAGAATCCGCGACGTTTTAGTACAGTGTTTCAAAAAGTTAGTATAATACGTTAGAAGAGAAAGTTTTGTATATCTTACGTATTAGTAGCGTAAAAAAATAAGAAGAAATATAATATGCTAAGTAAGCTATATAGAAGGAACATCGTAATTATTGGTTTAAATTTGCAGAAAATATTATCCATGAAAGCCTCTAGAGGGAAATTATATGCGTGTAAGTTCCAGCTTAAATTTCATAGACAGAGTAACTTTACGCTTCGAGAAATGGAGGTGTAACATCAATAAGTATTTAAAACATTAAGAAGAACCTTAATAGGAAAATAAAAGAAAGAAAAAAGAAATGAGAGAAGAAAATTCTTCATATAATTAAAAAAATACTTTTATATAAAAGAAAAAATTAAAAATTACTTCTTGAAGTAAAATATACGAAAAAAGACAGAGTTCGTAAAAAAGAAAGAAATAAAAAAACCGTATGAAAATAAGTACAGCTTTTGTAAAACAAATAAAGTGAAAAATGTAAAACACAAAAAGGAAAGATTAAACTGAAGGCAAAAAACCTTTTGTAAAATAAAAAGAGAAAAAAAAAATTTAAATTGTGAAAACGTATTACTTTTATAAAATCTATTACTTTTGCAAGTTAAGCCTAGAGGAAAAGAATGTAAAACTTTAAAATGTGGGAAAAAAGAAAAGAAAATCTTATGTTTGTATATAAAAAATATGGTGTGAAAATTAGTACATTTAATTTAACGGCGAGAAGAAAAGAAAATTACGTAAATTTTGCTTGTAAGATAAAGAAATGAGAAATTTAAAATATATCAATCTAAAATGAAACAAAATAAATTTAAAGTCATGACTTCATTCATTATCGAGGACGTACAAAGGTCTGAGCAAGCTGGAACAGATTTGTCTATATGCAATCCATCAGCCTCATGCTGGTTTCCGCTGCACAAAGATGAACAAAGAGGATAGATACGATCAAATAATAATCAAATAATAGGATTCAAAAAAGCACGGCTTTTGTGTTATCGTCCAAGTTTCCCATGCTATAGATGGCCAAATTCATGAAATTTACATGTAAATATATGGACTTTTTTCATTAAATATATTAATTATTAAGTTAAATAGTATAATCAATTAAAAATAATGGTTAATAACTTCGTCAGGATCCACGAGTACCAATTAGAATGCACTATGGGTAAGACTACTGCCCTCTAGCGGTCGTTGCTGAACTAAAAAGAATGCACTAGAAACTTCTATCATGTTGCATGTTCTATCGTGGCGGATTTTCGTTAATCGATAAGCGCGGACATGAAACCGGATTACAACACAAACAGGATGAAACATGTGGCTGACGTAGCAATAGTAAGATAATCCGAGCTGATAAAGCATGATGACGTCACGAACAAGAAGCAGTGTGTCCGTGCTTGAGCCACGGGGTTGATGACGTAGCAACATCGCGTGCTCCTCGGTAGATCCCCCTCTCCTAGCGCCCCAGCGCCCTGTGGCTCCAAAGTGACATTTTCTACCTACTAGTACCACTAAGATTATCGTAATGAATGCTTTTGTCAGTTACGGGAGGGCATTTTCCTAATAAATACGCTAACGATATTGTTACTTGTTATAATATTTGCGGGACTGAATACCCCAGTTAAAAAAAAAAGCCCTTTCCAATGCCAAAAATTAAAAATACAACAGCCGTTTTCAGGGCCAAAGAAAAGGCAGACCTATAAACAGTTATAAATAACATTATAAATACAAGCTAACGAATCTCTTAGAAAATATAATATGGAAATGTCGCACCAGTAGCCCAATGCTTGAATCGTTTGAGCGGAAGCAAACGGGCTGTATTGATGGTCCGTTTTGGTGGTTTTCCCATGTGTAATGTGAATAGGAACTTGTTTCCTTTAGAAAGACTTCCACGAAATGCATCTCACCCCTTAGTCGGATATCTCTTGTGTGCTTTGCTATATTCAAATCACCTAACCTAACCAATGCGGAAGTAATGGTCAATTAAATTAACTATGGTAGAAGGAACAAGGATTTCTGTCCAAAGGAAGAGATGGCTTCGTGGGGAATTTATAAGGGTAAAGGATGTTTTTTATACAACACACTGAGGCACTTATGTGCAGTTCAGAGCTTACAAAAGTCATTACAAACGAATTCGCTGCATACTACCAGTGTTTCACGGCTTAAGCAACTTCTATCATTAATGCGCTTGACTTGCATATGATTCCATCTAAGGAAAGGAATACACAGATTTTTTTCATATGATATGCTTGTTGTTTTTATACCTCAAAGGAAATGTATGGTTTTTGCCTAACTTATAATTCGCAGATTCTCAATGAGCTGAATCAGTCTGCTTTTTATTAATTGAGGTTTTTAGTTTACCATATTTCATACATAATATATTTTATATGCATGAGCCGCACAAATTGCCTGCGAGAGCCGTATCAGGCTCGCGAGCCGCTCTTTGGCCACCCCTGAAATATAATTTACATCACTGGCATCAACTATGTTTAAAAAATTAGAAGGTGACCTTGATGAGAACGCCCGGTCTCCGATTTGGTAAATCGGTCACTGGAAGTGATTCTTTTCCCATTCATTAAAGCAAAATCCACTTCTAAAATAATTTTCATATCTATATTCCTTTGCCCGAATAAGCAATATATAAAAGCAATATATTCCTTTACGCGAAGCAAAATACCCACCTTTCACGCCCCGTCACGCATAGACGTTTCATTCGTCAAAGGATAAAAATTTTAATTTTAAAATACAAGCAAACTGTCTTTTTTAATACTTTTTTAGTTCTTATGAATATTTGTGTTTTGTTGTAACTAATATAAGACATTTCTAATGTTATAATTTTAATTAATTAGTGGAATTAATTGGTATATGATTAATTAATTGGTATAAGATCACTTGATTCTTAATTTTTATGTTTGTTTCGCAATTTTAAAGCTTTAATAATTTTCTAATACCTTGAAATTTTTAATGGTAAGCTCTTTAGTAGCCTGCAATCTGAAGATCTCAATTTCCAGTCTTTTTATTCATTTTATTTTTGATTTTAAACAGTAATCAGAAAGATAGGATAAAACGTACTGTAGGAGGGTGATTTTCTAAGACTGACTGGAAATGCATGTGTCTTAGGAGACAATTAATACAGAATATAATTCTCATAATGTCTGTTATAAAATATTGTCAGAGTTTATTAAACAATCGCAAATTGAAATTAAATTAACGTCTTAAAAAAGAAAATAAAAAAATTTCTCCTCGTTCACTGTTTTGGTAGCAACAAACCGCATAAACTCTTAAAAATTAAAAGAAAATAACTTACTACCAGATTTTCCAAATTTATACATTTTACTTTTAACTAAGCAAACGGTCCTGGGGGAAAAATTGACCCAAACTGCAAACTGCAAGGAATAAATTGTTAGCTCTTCCGGTATCAAGTTTTAAATATCATCAAATTAGTATTCGTCACATTTAGATAATAGTGAAATATTTCAGATAAATTAAGACAATGAATAACATGCCCTACATTTTACACTATGATGAACTATCAATTTCAACTGCAGCTTCACTGCATAAAAAGATTGTTATTTAAATACGCTGGATTTGGCAAGAAGTCGCCAAATGTGTAGCAAATTGGAGGAATTGAATATCCGCGGGCAGTTTACTGCGTATGGATAACTTGAAGAACAGGGAAAAAAGCTGTAAAAAGGTCGTTCTAGCCAAAGCTGTTTCAAAAGAAGCGTCGTCACTCCCCTAATACTAGCTGCCGCCAGATAGGTTGACTGCAGCGCTAATTCAGTGCAGCGGTTGCGCTGTGAGTTGAAACCCTTCCCACGTCTTTTCCTCCCCCCCGTCACTCGTAAACAGAACTGCAATTGCAACTTGCGTTTTAGCACCGCTATTATAAGGAAACTTCTGGTTTTGTTTAAAAATTTAGTTTATTTAAAGTAAAACAACATTTAAATTGCAAATTACGTCGTTTTGGTTGAAAAAAATCCAGTAATATAAAAAATTTATAAAAATAATATAATTTAAAAAGAAGGTAAAATAAGAATAAAATAAATTTCTAAATATTCAAATATTCTTACTTTGCACCAGATGATTTTTTATAATAATGATGTAACAACTACATATGTATATAATTTATTTTACAGCAAAAAATTTATAGAACCAATGTTTTTATATATGAGTAATTTTATTAAATAATTTCAAGAAACAGGCAATGAGTAGAAAATACAAAAAAAATTATTATTACTAGTAATAATACAAATAAAACTAACAAAATGTACTTAAAATTCTTTTACACCAAACTACAGTCTTTTTTTAAATAAAATATTAATGTATACATACAGTCAGAAAAACTGTTGATTTTAATACAAATAAATATTATTTTTGGATTTATTGCTAGATGATAATAACCTGGCTTGAAAACCAACTTACTTAACTCTTTATATCACCACACAAAATTGTAGCCATAACACCTTTAATTTTTTAAAAAACAAATGAGGAATTAGCATAAAATAATTATGAAGCATTACTACACTTTTCAGCAACTTCTTGATTAGATGTTCCAGACAGTGGCGTAAATAGAACTCTTGGGCCCCTATGCAAAAACATTTCCTGGGCCACCTCTCCCAATAAATTTAATGTGCTTAAAAATATAATAACATCAAGGATTCCTGAAGCCAATGTTTTCATGATTATTTTTATCACATCTGGATTAATTGTTAAAAAATAAAAGCACCTTCTTAGGGAACCAGTTAAAAGGTACATGAAGAAAGAATAAAAAGGAAAATATTTTCCCTTAACCAGCTGTTGAAATGCAAATTTGCTTTGGTCTCGGTATTTGACGCCAGATGATTTTAATTATTTAAGACTTTAATTTAGCAAACTTATAAATAATTAGTTATATTATAAACTGACAAACAAAATAATTGATAAATGTACAGAAAAGATATTACATTAATATATAGTACTCTGTGATTCACTCAGCTTACGAACATGATTTATGAAATAATATACAAGTAATAAATAAGAATTTTTATAATGTAAATGATACATTTGTTAAATTTCATAAACTTCATAAATAAAACTATTTGAATATATAATTTTTGTAGAAAATATGTATGGTAAAGTTTTTTTCTGTCCTTTTAAAAAAACTTTCGGTACACTCAACTACTTGAATACATTATTTTTATAAAAAAATATGAATGCTAAAGTTTTTTTCTGTTTCCTTTTAATTTTCCTCATCCTGTACTGCTTGCTCTTCATCTCTAATTCCTCCCCGTCTCAATAAGTGTAATTATAACACTGGTGGTCAAAATTCATCATAAAGACAAAAATCCTTCTTTACTAAAATTTGTGTCTAACCTTCATTTCTGCAAAATTATTTATCAATACTTGAACATCCATTTCAGCTTCAACGCTCAATAGTGATAGATTTATTAACACCCAATCTTGTGTCATAGTGTTTCTTGAATATATTTTTATTATTGAAAATGACCTTAGTGAATCTTTACTTCAAGGTAACTCGGCGATTTTTTGGCGACCAACCCTGCGAGTTTGTTTTTCGACGCCATTTTGTTTTAACGAAGCAAAGGCATTTTTTTTTTTAAATTTTAACTTGGTATCCATGTACACAATGACCTATTTTCACTTCAAAAAAATCAGAGAATTGCACAAACTTGGCATTGCACATTCCCTTCACTTTAACCATGTACACATCAACCTGTTTTCACTTAACAAACACATAAATACTTGTTTAGGAAACAAGTATAAAGTTTCTTCATAATTAGTTAAAATAAAGTTGTATGAAACAAGTTTTGGATCAAAAAGCAAAAATCAGTTAGGAAAAGCAGATATATTTTAGGAGCATTAATATTTACGATCATTGCTGTTTTATTTGCATCTTGGAAAGCTATTTATGTCTCAGAAATTAATGATCTCAGATTTCCTGTCTTTACACTGCTTATAAATTAAGAAGTATCAATTTTTTATCTTAATCAATAATTATTATTATTCCCTTATATAAACAAAGTTGAGAAGTGGAAACATAAGCTGCTTCACTTTTATATCTCTGTTAAAAATTCAAAGTTTTGTAAATGTATATGTAACAAATATTTTCAATAATGCATTAAAACACTTAAAAAATAAATAACAAAATAATTGCCACCATAAAATACTGAAACAAGCATGAATACCAAAGTGATAATTAGATGTCATGCCATAATTGGTTCAAATGATTTGTATTGACACACAATTCACTTTGGAAATAAGAAAGCCCATTTTTGAAAAGATGTTTGGAAACTCATAAGAAATTATCTTCTGCAAATTTACCTTAAAATGGACATAATTCAATGCTGTACGCATTAGAGCAATTTAGAATATCCAAAGTGAAAATGGAAAAAGCAATATCTTCATTTCCATTTACGAAATAACAAGTTGAACATTATTTCGAAATAACTGTTGACAAGTTAATAATTAATTAATTTTTTATTTTTATCAATACATTAAATTACGTTGTTTGCAATATAGAGCATAAAAAATGACAGCTTTACAATAGTAATATACAATATGAATAATAAAATAGTATAATGGTTTAAGCAGTAGGTTAAATGAAAAGAAATATCCATGAGGAATATGCACACAATGTTTACAACAGAAAGAATATATATTTCACACATTATTGTAGCATACTAACCATGAATACATAATAATATGAAAAAAAAACCCCTCAGCAATTCACACAAAGTAGCACATACACCCTTTGCTTTTAATTTAGTTAATTACATTTCTATTAATGTTTCCCCTTTTGTAGTTTTTTCAGATCTGTGTTATATTTACTAATTTTTCTATTTTTTTCCCGAAGATGAATTTAAAAAAAAAAAAAGCAGAGGCAAAAGATACAATCTTCTTTTTAACATCATTTGAATGAAGTTCACAGCACAAAAACTGAAACACTGGTAACTGTGATAATACATTTTTCAGATTTTGCAAAATGTTACATATTGGCAAGTGGTGGGAGAAAAAATTATTTGCTTTCTGAAGAAGTTCAGCAATGCATTTTGTCATGCTTTCTGACGGATGTGTCAATCCTCCTTCCGTTATATCCTGATTTTTATATTCTTTAAGGTATAAAAATAGAGTATGCTGCAGCATTGGCTTTGTTCTGTCTGTCAGTGAAATACTGCATATATCACACTCATTAAGATTCAAGGAATATAATACCTTTCTGGATAAATATCCACTCAGATAAGCAACAACATTTTGTGACAAATTATCAAGTCTTTCAAAACATGCATCCTGACAAGGGGAATCAAAATCATCATTACTTGTAATTTGTCCTTCTTTCACCTCCTCCTGTACTTCATTTTCCTCAATTGTAGTTGATGGTACTGCAGACAAAATGAAAAACATAAATTTATCCCCATCTGGCTCACAATTTGAAAACTTATTTGTGTTACAGAAAGAATTTACACATGCAATCTTGAAAAGTGAAGAAAATTCATAAGCAGATGGATTTGTGCGATTGCCCCCACTCCCTCGGATACGACTGAAAAAATTTTCAAGACAATCCTGATTGCACCTCTTTGTCATAAAATATTCCCGTTCATGTAACATTTCTTCAGAAAGTTTTAGTATTGCTCTGAGAGTTTGCAACCAGCCTATTCTGCTACGTGGTCCTGAAGCATGCTTTCTTTGACCATCTTGGTTTTGTGCAAGCGGTTGCAAAAAAACCCATGATTCAACATATGCTATCATCTCTTTCCAAAAATTAATATGTGCAGAACCTTCTTTCACTGCACAATGGAGCTGTTTTCCTCTTAAAGTATTCTTTCGAGTTCCATTCATGGAGTCAAACAAATTGTCAATCTTTAGAATGAACTCTACTGTTGGAGCAGCACTTGCTTCTATCAGTCCAGAGAAAATACACAGGTTCATTCCTGCTGCTACTGTGTGGCTGAACACTTGTGCAGCAAGAGCAACTTTCATGGAGTTTAATCCCATTGTATTTAAGTGTGCATCAGTCATTTTCGGTGCACAGCGAATAAGCAGTGTTTTATCTACTTCATGGAAGTCTTGAATGTATTTGAAAGATACGAATCCTTTACTTGTCTGCAGGCCTTACTTCATAAGATTCCTCCTCAAATTTTTCAAAAGATGTGGTGGATCAAACAAACAATAAATAGTCTGTCCATTAAAATCAAAAAATGGTTTAAGAGAATCCACTCCTAAAATTCTAAACAACCTACTATTATTTCCCCCCTGGTCACAAACCAGAGCTTTAACTACGGCATTAGCATCCGATAATTTTGTTAAAGCTTCTGTGAGTATTTCTCTCAGTCTTTCTGCATTTATTGCATGGTTGGAGAAGTAAAATCCAAGTGGAAGTTTCTTCTTGCTGGTTAAACTTCTCAGCATTAATACTAGTACATGATTTGCAATTGAATCACCGGGAAAACCACCTAAGTCCTCAAACCCAACTATGCGATCATTTTGTTTATCATGCACTAAACAGGGTTTCAATGACATCTCATCAAAGATTAATGCAAACATTCTTTCGTGATTTTCCTTATTTTGTAAAACTTGTTTTAGTGCTGATATGATATCTGCACTGATTCCTGTACATGACAATTTTGATGAGACAAAATGTTGAAGAGTTCGTTCAGCTGGAAGTTCAAGGAACTCTTTCAAAACACGATAAGCTGCCCTACTTTTGCTGTAGATGCGGTAGGCATCGATTTTATCTGAATGCGTAAAACGTCTTCTTTTTGTTTTCTGGGTATTCAATGTTACCTGGCGTTGAATAAAAGAAGATAATTTTTTACTAACTCCTTGACTGGAAAGGGTTTTTTCAAGAGAATGAGCTGTAGAAAATTTCTTCTTAGATGACACAAATTTTAATTTCAGCCGTCTTGCCATGTCACGATATTTTTAAACTTTTTTTGACAATTGTGATTTTCTGGGTGTGTATTTTTTCCCAGAATAATGTGACTTCGGTGTGCTACAGCTCACTGGTGTTGAAAATGACTGCTGTGGAATAAGAGACATTAAAGATGCGTTACAAGTTGAAAGTTCAGTGGAGCAGACATTTTGATAAAGATTATTGGGTCCTTGAACATTGGATATTAATTCCTGTTGAAAATCTGACTGATGATGTTCAGAACTTGGCACTGTGATATGATTTATCTCGGACATTTTATCTCGAACTGAACCATTTGTCACAGAATTTGGCACTGTCATGTGACTTAACTCAGGCACTTTATGTGGAACCAAACCCTTTGTCACCTGGAGTTTTGTAGAACATGGTACTGCATTGTGTACTAAACGATGTTTAGTAGTGATATTAACGAAGCACCAGTCTTCAAAATGTACCATACATAGATAGGCTCTTTTGTGTAGGTCAGAGGCAGGAACACCCACAAGTTTTTCATTCTGCGAAGCCTCGACCCAAGCTTGACATCTAAAACAAAAAAAGATGGAAAATAAATAACTATACATATTAACTGCATTAGTTTAATGTATAATATAAATTGCATTAATTTAGTGTTCTGGAGATAACCCTAATACTGCCCCCTCTCCATGAAGCAATTTTACTTTTTTAAGCATCTATGAAACACCAGCATACTTTTAAATAACAGATAATGAAATATTGATTAATGTGAATTATCCCTCTCCCCTACATTTAAATTGAAGCCTGTATTTCCTGAAAAGATGAAAGCAAAACTAGTGTCTTCATTGAACAATTTATTATAGGTTTGCCCCTAATCCTCTCCATGAAAATGTCATACGGACTAATACGATTTTTTTTTCTCATATCAAATAACAAAAATGAATAGAAAAAATAAATTTGACAATATTTTTTTCAATCTAAGGGAACCAAAACAGCAAATTTCATGGCCCACGGGAATCATCACGTTCACACAGTAAGAGTCATTTACTTTTTATCACTTTACTTGGATAAAACAACTTCATTATTCTATTGATACCCATTCTCCAATTACGTAATCGTTTACCTGTAATTTGGACATCCATATTTTGTTTACTATTGTAAACAGTGCATTTTGCCTACACCTTTATAATTGGTAAACTATTCCTAAAAATAGATTTACAAACTAAAAGCATGTTCTTTTATCAATCATTTCACCTTAACAATCAAAGATCATTTTTTTTTTTTTATTATTATTATAATTCACGCCAGTAGCTTAGTCTAGCATGCAGTTAATGTAAAAGTACTTTAATGTGTTTTGTTTCAAACATTTCTCTCTTAACACTTTTTGATTATCCAGATCACAAACAAAAGCAATACATTAACAACTTTTAAGTTGCTTCAAAAATAACACCATTACTTTTAACAGGGTTAGGTGGCTATAATGTGCCAAACCTAAAGGAACTGTAATATAAATAACTCTGGATGTGCAATATTGCGGGAAGAAAAGGTCTAAGCTTCACTTTTTTTGTTTCTGAACCGGCAAATAAACGCCAAACAAATAAATGGGCGATTCTGCACTTAAGCCGAATTTTTAAATATCAATTTTTGTTTCCGAGTTTGAGGTACTTTATAAATTTTTCAGCAAAAGTTCAGGATGAGATACAAATAAATTACATTTAACGAAATAATTTTTTATGACAAAAGTGGAAAGAAATCATAAAATAATTTAGTACTAACCTTTTTTCTTCCTTGGGAAATCTGTAGAAATGTATTCCATCACTTTATGTCAGAAAAATGAAAATAATAATGAAATTGGGTTTGAAAAGATCCGTTTGATAGAAACTGCAAAGAAAAATGTACGTGAGTCAAATCAATGCAGCTCTTGAAACCAGCATGGGCATTACGTTCAAAAACAACTGTAAATCGGGAGCATGCGCAGTTCAATTAATTGTGTTTCCACAGCGCAACCACCAGGAGCGCTGCGATCGCGGCAAAGCGCAGGTTCGTCCATTGAGCTGACGACGCTTTATTATATATACAGCTTTGGTTCTAGCCTTGTATGTGTTCTGTGTTTCGAGGTTAGCTTGTCGCGAAGTATAGAGATCATGGCTTCTTTCTCATTCGGCTCATAATCTTCCCAAACTTACCACCCCGTTGGAAATCACAAATATTATTCGTTATCTTCAGCTCACATCAGCAATCAGAATTTTATGACTTAGCTCCTCGGTCGGTGATACTTTCATTTTATCTGATTTCTATGTTGTTTTCTAAACTGTTTGGAAATATTTTCTTTTGATTTTGTATTAATTGATAATGTGCTGTATTTATTGTAGCGTTTTTATCTTGTAAGTTTTGCTATTTTATCGTATGTTGAATCTTGTTTACAATTGTCATTGAACCTTCATGGCCTCCGGATCATTTTGGGTACTTCTTGAGATTTTATCTGATTCTCTTTGATTTTGACCTTGATTCTCTTTGGTACCTCTCTCCCTTTCCTTCCCCCCTGTTTCTCTTCAGGGATGTTTCCCGTTCAGAATTCATCAGGTCATGTTCCCTCGGGCTGTAGTTCATGAATCGGCATCTTTGCGCTGCGCAATAGCTCGGTTATATTCTGCGCAATAGCTCGGTTATATTAATAAGTCTCCGCGTTAGTCGTTGGGAAATTCATTCTAAAGTAACTTGCGTCTCCATACTGGGAATTAATCGCAGAATATAAGTCGCATCGAATTCCATCATCAACGGATCCCTTTACATCAACAATGGTAAGAGTTTCTTATTTTTTTTTTTCAGTCAAATCCTACTATACGGTGCGGCCTTGGTGCGATTTTGAGAATTTTCGCCAACGCCAAAATGACTCGTTAACTGATCATCATAATGGCGCCTAATCCCGTGTACCGTATACTAGGATTAAACCTTTCTTCTTTTCCATTTCCTAAAAATTAAACATTTGACGTCTTTTTTAAACATCTTTACATTCATATACTTTTGGTATTTGCATTTCAGTTAATATTTACAAGATTTAATTTTTTTTTTTTCCCTACGATTCAATTCCATTGATTACTGAGTTTGAAGAGTACCATATATTTATTTGTCACATTTAATTTTTAAATCTGATAATTGGAGTTTTCATTTACTAATATTTTCTTGGTATTCGCATATTTACTTCTATGCAATATCTTAATGTAGTAGGATGATAGTAATTCCTTAGTTTAAAATAATCTCCAATGTTGAACAGAAGTGTGCTGTTTCTTAGCATTTCATTTTAGAAGCTGATTTTCATAATATGATTATTATGTGAAAACGATAGATTACTTTGCGTCCAGAATTTTGTTTAAAAATTTTCTAAATCTTGTCAATCATTCAATGACCAGCAGGAAGACATCCCCTTTTTTCGGTATTATTGGCGAAACTGCAAATTCCATCAACCTCGACCTCACCCCATTCTTGAAGAGAAATGCAATTAAAGCATTCATTCATTCACTGGCCCACCAGCCGTAACGTCGCTGAACACTGGTAGTTCGGTCCGAGGTTCGAATCCCGGGAACGGGCTGGCTGCATGGGCGTTTTCGTGGTTTTCTCCATGTGTAACGTGTATACGAGCCAGTTTCCCTTAGAAAGGTCCTCCACGAAGGCATCCCTCCCTTAAGTCCAACCTTTCTTCGGAGTAGGCTCTGGCAAACATTATTCCATGTAATATGGTCAAGACAACAACAACATTCATTCACTGACCGGTATGGGAAAAAAGCAGTTGCTATCGTATCTGCTTCATCTTCGACATATGTGTATAATTTTGAACCTCATTAAGCTGGAAAATCTCATAAACCTGAAAAAACAGTTCCGCTAAGATTACCGTAACGAATATTTTTGTCAAATTACGTTAGCATTTTCCTAATAAATACAATAACGATATTGTTACTTGTTATAATCTTAGCGGAACTGAATACCTCAGTTAAAAAAAAAAGGTCCCTTTTCAGGGCCACAAATTAAAAATACAAGGGCCATTTTCAAGGCCAATAATTAAAAAAAAAATAAAAAGACTTTGATTTAAATCTTATAATTCAGAAATAATAAATTTTCATGACATAAAATCTATTTGAACTAATATATGGACATCTCTAGATAGTTTAGTTCAAATACATATGAAAAAATACGAAATTTCTTATTATTGTATACCCCAGTCTAATACGTACCAACAGCATTTAATTTCTTATTATTTTACACTACAGACATTTACATGAATATATTCAGAACACTCATTTTTATTGAGCAGGAGGATTCATTAATATCTATTGAACGTAACATAGCCTTAATTTTTTAACAAGCTACAGAATTTTTAACTGAAGAAAAGAATATCCAGATTGTAATGTAATATTTTGAATTCAAAATATAGTCATATTTGTGTAAAACATCTAAAAAGAAAGGATGTCTATAATACACATGAATTAATATTCAGTCAAGGAAGTGAAACTTTGTCATCTTTTTCCCAACTTAGAATATAAAAATTTCTCAGCCAGGAATATTTTTTCCAAAGAGTTATGATCATTATTTTTACAAGTCTAAAAGCTTTCTAATATATTCCTTCTTACTTAAGGTATACATTTCAAATTGACAAACACTGTACTCTTACGCAGCTTTTTGAGAAGGATTTTTAAGTTATGAGACATAGCATATAAAATTCTGCACAACAGGAAACATTTGCATGAATTCCAAATAATAATACAACTTAACTTTAATATATTCAATTTAACTGACGATACGCATCTATATATCTATAGATATTATTTACACTAGTTGGTAATGTAATTTATTAGAAGAGTCGCAGACGTATAGGAGAGGTATGCATTATCGATGAAAAATCTTCCTCCCAAGCCAAAGAGCAAAAGTGAAATATAACATGTAAGAAGGAAAAAAAAATTGTCAGATTTCCAACAAAATTAGTATCTGAGTATGAAAAACATGAACAAGAAATGAATATTTTTTCTAAAAATGTTCCGAATGGGATAAGTCAGGGGTAAGAACCTTAACCAGTTTGAGGAATAGGGCATGAAAAATAATGAAGTGTTTTTAATCTTATTTTTTACTAGAATGCATTTACTTATACTAAAATATTCTGTTTGAAGACTGTATTCTACACTTAGAAGGAATTTGATAAATCAGAGTGATTTCGTTTTCTGTAGATTCAGGTTCAGAAATATTACAATTCAAAGCATAAAGGTTAGAACGATAACGAAGTTATACTGTAACCAATAAAAAATGTTTTTCTTCCTAAAAAAATAAAGTGAAAGTTTTTCGACCAAAAAAAATCTAAATCAATTTTTTTCGACTTTTTAAAATCAAAGTGTAACTTTTCACCCTTACATTTTGAATTTAACATGGGTTTTTCCATAGACAAAATAAAAGTGGAGATTTTTCTCCCCAAAAAATTAAAGTGAAAATTTTTCGACCTAAAAAAATCGAAATGAATCTTTTTCGACTTTTTCAAATCAAAGTGTAACTTTTTCCCCTTACATTTTGAATTTAACATGGGCTCTTCCATAGACAAAATAAAAGTGGAGATTTTTCTTCCTAAAAAAAAATTAAAGTGAAAATTTTTCGACTTAAAAAAAATCTAAATGAATTTTTTTCGACTTTTTCAAATCAAAGTGTAACTTTTTCACATTTTGAATTTAACATGGGTTTTCCCATAGACAAAATAAAGTTGGAGATTTTCTTCCTTAAAAAAATTAAAGTGAAACATTTTCAACCTAAAACAAATCTAAATGTATTCTTTGTTTTTTGACTTTGTAAACTTTAAAGTGTAATTTTTCTAATTACATTTTTAAATTAACATGTGTTTTCCCAGAGACTAAACAAAAGTGGCGATTTTTCGTCTTAAAAAATTAAAGTGAAATTTTTTCCAACTCAAAAAAGCAAACTGTTTCATTTGAATCCTAACGGAAACTGTAGCGAACATATTTTACCTTAATAAAACAAACACATTCAGAAGTTATCATCAAGATATTCCACTCAGATATAGTTTTCTACTTTTCATGCCATTACATTTCCAATGAAATTTGAGTCATTGCCAGATAGTTAAATGTTTGTTATTTTTCTCGCACACGAATATATTTCGTGTCTTACATACGCTCATTATATATGATTTAATAAAATTACAAACAAGTTACAAGTTAAGTGAATATTTCCTGAAATACTGCAAATTTCATTTCGGAAAGTTACATGAGTATCTTCATTTTGAATCCTCTAACGTTTCTTTTCCTACATCCAAAGTAAATTTTGAGTATAAAATTTTCAGTTTTGACGGAAGTTATTTGCGGATGGCTGTGATGTGTTCGTGTTTTCATAAACCGTTTTTTTTTTTTTTTTGAACACTTTGAATATTACCCTTTTTTACATTACTGTCACTGCAAATCATTTAATTTTCAAATATTTTCCTATTTATTGTTTACAATGCCTCGTAAGTCTTGAGAACAAATTTTAACTAAATAGTTATATTATTTGTTTTAATAATTTTATTACACGTTTGGAAGCTTTAACTTCTACAACACTACCACGCTCAACCAGATATTAAGAAAAGAAATGGAATTTTCATCTTAGTATTCTATAGGGATAGATTAATTTTCTCTGACATTGACGTATTCGTACTATGTAGATAAGAGAGACTTTTAACACAGCTCATACAGACTTGGAATATTTTCTCTAAGTCACCACGATAACTGACTTGCATTGTCGTAGGTTTTCTCGTGAAGTCTATTTCTTTCTTAAAAGAAGTTTATATAGTAATTTCATAAGAAACATGTCCAAGAAAATACCTCATCTTCATACGAAACATCAGCGCTTTGATTTCAATTAGTATTGAAATAAGAATCATTGTTTTGTAAATATGTTTCTCTGTGACTCAAAAGTTTCTTTTTTATCATATTCGAAATGAATAATTAACTGTACATAACTAATATACCGTATTGATGAACCAGAGTTATATTTTCACTTACTGCATTACATTTTAAGTGAATG
This sequence comes from Stegodyphus dumicola, assembly GCF_044657685.1. Classification (NCBI taxonomy): domain Eukaryota; kingdom Metazoa; phylum Arthropoda; class Arachnida; order Araneae; family Eresidae; genus Stegodyphus; species Stegodyphus dumicola. The sequence goes on from NC_140780.1 coordinate 116,874,350, forward strand.
TGTATATTGCATCTTTTAATAAAATCTTAAAGGCTGAAATGAGTGATTCATTAACAAATTTATACTTTCCGACTTCATTCTACTGAAACGAAAACATTCGTAACTTATTGCGAAGAAATATTTATACATGTTATACTTTTTGATTAATTTTCGTACCACTGTATTTATCTTTGAAAATTTGTCTCCTAGTCCAGTGCTAATATATTACTAATTTTCGGTCTTTCAATGCATTTCGTGTGTGACAATAACTCAGTTTAGGAACTTTTTTTACTGAACACCTTCTATTGTATTACTGAACCGGGGCCATGCTTTCATTTTTATTACATATCATGCGAATATTTAAAAAAAAGGCATATTGTTACCTTCTGTTAGTACAATTTGAACTGCATTCCGAGCCTTCTTCAGTAGGCCCACCAGCGGCCGAGCGGTAAAGTCGCTGAACACTGGTAGTTCGGTCCGAGGTTCGAATCCCGCGAACGGGCTGGCTGCATGGGCGTTTTCGTGGTTTTCCCCATGTGTAACGTGTATACGAGTCAGTTTCCCTTAGAAAGTCCTCCACGAAGGCATCCCTTTCCTTAGGCAGATAGCCCTCGTGTGTTTTGCCGTGATTAAATACACCACCACACCTTCTTTAGTAACCTTCTTCTTCTTCTTTAGTTATTACCGAGCCTTCTTTAGTAAAATCTCAAGGGTTAAACTGAACGTTTCATTAATAATTTTGAAGATTCTGGATATATTCTACTCAAACTTTCATAACTGATTAGCAAAATAATTTTATATGTGCACTTCGTTGTGCTCTTGGTTAACTTTTAAATCGTTGCTCATATATAACACTTTATTTCTAGTGAAGTATCGAAATGATTAATTACTTTCCGCTTTTTCCAAAGAATTTCGTAGACAAATACGTTCAATACGGAAAATTTTCTTAACTTACCAGTATTATTACCAAAATAGAAATCATGCAAAATTTTCCTAAATATTTATATATTTGTTTCTTTACAAACATGTACACGAATACCCACATTTCATTACTTAATGTGTATTTTCCTATATCAGAACTAAAATTTCGAACGAAAATTTTTAAATAATGCCATGTTCCATAAAATTTATGTATTTGTGATGTCACTGTCTTTTCGGAAACGTTTTGAGAATGTGCTCTAGGTAGTCTTTTAGACACTTCGAAACTGTTTTCTCTTTGCTATTGGAGACTATTTTATCTTTGCTGTTGCAAACTATCTTTGCTGTTTGTATATGCCATACCCGATACTTTTTTGGTTCATCTTGAGCTTATGTGTTATTTAAATACTAAAAAATATGACAATTTTTGACACATTTCGTGAATCCTTTAAATAAAAGTAATATGTGTAAAAGAGAATCCGCGATGTTTTGTATAGTGTTTCAAAATGTTTGTCTTATGTATATTACATTAGAAGAGAAAGTTCGGAGTATCATCTGTCAAGTATTAGTAGCATAATGTAACAGATTAGAAGAGAAAGCTTTACGTATCTTAAGTATTAGTAGTGTAAAAAAAATAAAAAATGTAATATACCAATTAAAAACTATATAGAATGACCATCACACTTATTGGTTTTAATTTACAGAAAATATTGTTCCTGAAAGCCCCTAGAGCAGTGTTTCTTAACCTTTTTGGCACAATGAACCACTTAAAAAATTTTAAATATGTCACGGACCCCTCTGTGAAAAAATATTGCTTAAACATCATTTATTAGAAAATATATTCTGTTTTGTTATTTAATTATTTTAATATTTTTATTTCAATAGTATAAAAAATTTCAAAAAATTAAAATTTTAATGTGAAGGCTGTTGCTGCTTTTCCTTGATTGACAGATTGAATTGAGGGATGGGTTTCAACAAAGCAACGTGCATATCATGTTCGACATTCAGTCTATTTCGATGTTTTGTTTTTATTGTTACAAGTGTGGAAAATCCCGCTTCGCAAAGATATACTGTAGCAAACGGAATAATGGCTGCCATAGCTCGTTTTACAAGCAATGGGTAGGCTTCTTTTAAAGAAGACCAAAACTCTCCAAGAGTTTTTGAATCGAAATCCATTTTTAACAAGGACTTTGTTTTCAAATCAATTAGCTCATCTTTGGCAAGGTTCATGTCATCGATACAGTCAATATCACAAAGAAAAGGATTACGAATCCACAACTCATCTTTTATATTTATTCCAGCCGAATTAAAATATTTTTCAAATGAAACTTGAAGTACTTCCAGGTGTTCACAGATTTCATTTTTCAAGTTATTAAATAACGAACTATCTTTCCGAGATCCATTTTCAAAAAGCACTTCGTCCAACGTTTGAAAGTTTGCATATATCCCATTTTGAATTCTAATTTTCCAAAGTGAGATTTTCAATAAAAATGCCTGTAGTTTCTCAGTGGCATCCATAAGTATTGTATCAGGCCCTTGAATTGAGAGAAATATATCGTTCATGTGGTTAAAAATGTCTGCCAGGTAAGCCAATTTACATGTAAAATCTTTTTTCTTGAAATATTCGAAGAATGAGTTATCGTTTTCTCCTAAAAAAAGTGATACTTCTGTCTTCGACATGAAAATTCGTTTCAAAACCTGCCCTCGTGACAGCGAGTGCACTTTCGTGTGGTACAGAAGTACCTCATGTTCTGCGTTCATTTCTTGACACAGTGTTTTAAAAAGATGATGATTAAGAGCTCTACTTCTAATAAAATTCAGTTTTAATAACTATTGACAATACTTCTTTTAAGCTGGTTGGAAGAGTTTTTGTAGCCAGTGCATGTCCTCTTTTTTTACCAAATGGGCAAAACCAGATTTATTGCCAAGCATCGCAAGTGCTCCATCCGTACAAAGTGAATGAAGTTTTTGTTTAGAGTCGAAGTCGTGTTTGGAAAAGAAAACATTTAAAATCGCTAAAACATCAACTGTCTTTGTAGTTTGCAAAAGAGGCTCACAAAATAAGAATTCTTCTTTGATAGTATCAGCAGACACATAATGAACAAAAACAAGAAGTTGACTAAAATTCAAGATGTCTATAGTTTCATCCAGTTGCATACTAAAGGGAAATGGCGATGCTTTCAATTCATCGATGATCTGTTTCAAGATATTGCAAGAAATTTCAACTATTCTTGAATGTATCACATCCTTGGACAATGGAATAGCCTCAAGTTTTTTTCTCTGTTCCAGTCCACAAACTAATTCAACCATTTCCAACGCACATGGCTTAATTAATGTCTCTCCAATAGTATGCAGTTTCTTACTTTTGGCAATACGATATGTAACTCTGAAAGATGCCTCAACCAAAGTTTTTTATGAAATACCAAATCCAAGTTTGGTTAATGTTCCAGATTTCGAAAACTGGGCTTTCTTCTTTGCATTTTCAGGATGAAGAGATTTGAGATGCTCTATCAATTTTGCCGGTTTCATACTGGCGTTTGCGAAAACTTTTCCACACAGAAAGCATTGTGGCTTTTCAACACCGTCCGATTCCTTCATGCAGCAGAATCCATATTTTACATAATTTTCATCATACTTCCTTTTTTCGGACATTTTGGGCTACAAAAAAAAAAAAAAAAAAAAAAAAAAAAAAAAAAAAAAAAACACTTGAAAAAAAATACTTTAATTACAACTTATGAAAAAGTAAAACAAATATTTTTTTTTTTTTTTTAAATTTGCAAGAACTTTGTGCAACTGATTTTAACGTCACTTTAATTCCAAGTGAAGTAAAATTCAAAGGCTTCTTTGTGTTTCTAAAAATTTCAAATTTTTCCTCGTATTGTGGAGGTCTCTATTATTGGGAAATGGCAGACAGACGGCTTACAGAGGTTGCATGTGACAATTTTTTTTTTTTTTTTTTTTTTTAAATATTGATGCAAACATTTTAAAAATTAGGAGCAGTCGGCGGACCCCCAAAATATGACCGATGGACCCCCAAGGGGTCCATGAACCACATATATTATTTCCCATTAGTTACGGAGTACCATGTGAGTTTAATTGCAGATGTTTACTGAATGATACTAAAACTTTCAAGAAAAATCAAATACTGTTTAATCTTCCATGAAAACTTATGAATAATAACGACATGTTATAAAAGTTTGAAGACTTAAGGGGGAGCATACACCTTAAACCCCTTATGAGCTTCGAATTATGTGACTGTTGCAAGAATTGAGATATTTTATTTATTTTAAAAGTAATTTTTTACACCTGACTTTTTACACCTGACTACATAATATAGCTGCTTTGGAAACTAGTAACCAGAAAGTTTGTGTTGCCACAAATATTTTTGTAATTTAATCCGCTTTGTAACAAAATTTTTCGTCATTTTTCCACCTTGCGCGCATGATATTTTAAAAATGGCTAATGGTACATACTTAAAATTTGACGGAATTCTTCATATGGCTACTACTTTCTAACTGAACCAAAAATCTGATGAATATTTTAGTATTAAAAAAATTTATCCACGAAAACATTACAGATTTTTTCAATAAAATACATTTTATAAACTCAACTTCAAATAAAATAAAAATTTAACATGGAATTCTCAGTTTTTTTGGTTTACAGTAGTTTCCAAATGTTATAAAAGCTATATATAAACTATGGAATTAAATAATGCAACAGATAATTTTAAACTGTGCGCGCAAGGTGGAAACATGACGAAAATTTTTGTCACAAAGCGGATTAAATTATAAAAATATTTGGGGCAACACAAACTTTCTGATTACGATTTCAGAAAGCAGCTATATTATGTAGTCAGCCATAAAAAGTTGGAAGTAATTGCTTTTAAAATAAATAAGTTATCCCAATTCTTGCAACAGTCACATATTCGAAGATCATAAAGGTTTAAGGTGTATGAGATTCCTTAACGTACTATGAAACAGCTTCAAAAATATAAAAAATATTTTCAAAATCTCAATTCCCTTAGAAAATTTTAAGATGTTCTCATATAAAATTATATTACTTTACTTATAAGGTATTTCTCCCGCCTTCCTAGCATGCTTTCGTGGTGTGATTTTCTGCACGCTGGGCGCGTATTCCAGAGGTCCGCGGTTCGCTTCCCGGCGAAGGAGTTGCTAATTTTTCATCTTTCTTGCTTCCAAAATACCTAATCTCTCTACATTGGCGCCCGAACTAAAAGGAGGAGGTGGATGATGATTCTCCCTACCCAGGATTTGGCGACTGGGGCCCCTAAAAAAACCCCAATCGCCCTTTTAAAGGGGCAGCATATAACGCATTTATCACGTCTTCCTAGCATGCCTTCGTGGTGTGGCGGTCTGCACGCTGGGTGCGTATTCCAGAGGTCTGCGGTTCCATTCCCGGCGAAGGCGTTGCTAATTTTTCATCTTTCCTGCTTCCAAAATACCTAATGTCTCTACACAGTCGAACTTGAAAACATGTTAACCAACCAGATTTATTACATGATTTGATACATGAAAACAGAAGTTTACAGTTGTCATATGCAAACTATTACATTAATTCATTGTATTATACCTGTATTACTTAACATTTTCTACTGTATAAAACTATTTTAAGTGTCGTATTCGAAGCTCATATTTGTTTCAAATATCCAAAAATTTCTCCAAGTAGTAGAGTTATACAATGCGAACTAGAAGAAAATATGGTTCATCTATATTATATGCAGGACACAGACTAGAATGCTTAAGAGCTACTTAAAAAATATATTCAACTATTCAAAAATGAATCACATTTTATATAATTGTATGTATATTTCCTATATTCAACACACTTCATGTTTTCAGAAATCTAACATCATGTTTTCCAGGACGATATCAATATATTCAACCTTATCAGAATGAATCACCTCAGGTAGGACGTGGTAGATTTATTATTTTAAGTTGGTAAACAAGCGATTAGGAAAATGAGGGTCTGTTAAACTACCATTACTATCCTAGTTCAACAGATTTTCTTCTAGTTCGCATTGTATAACTGTACTATTTTGCGAACTTTTTGGATATTTAGAGTATACATGAGCTTCGAATACGACACTTAAAATAGTTTTATAAAGTAGAAAATTTTAAGTAACACAGGTGTAATACAATGAATTAATATAATAATTTGCATATGAAAATATAAACTTCAGTTTTCGGAAAGGTAGTAGAAATGTATCAAATCATGTGATAAACCTGGTTGGTTAACATGTTTTCAAGTTCGACTGAAGTAATATAATTTTATATGAGAATATCTTAAAATTTTCTAAGGGAAATGAGATTTTGAAAATATTTTTATATTTTTGAAGCTGTTTCATAGTACGTGAAGTCTTCAAACTGTTATGACATGTCGTTATTATTCATAAGTTTTCATGGAAGATGAAACAATATTTGATTTTTTTATTGAAAGTTTTAGTATCATTCAGTCAACCTCTGCAATTAAACTCACATGGCACTCCCTAATTAATGGGAAATGATATACATTCTTTGAAAAAGATTGGGATATATTCTAAGAATCTACGAAATAGTGAAATGTTTGGTATGAAACGATAAACGTCTTGCATGAAGTTCAGTATATTTTCACTCTAATGATTGAATATTTCTTCCTAAATTTTGAAATAGTTTCTATTATTATTACCAGTGTTTCTTATTTTATAAATTAAAGAAACTGGATAAATGTGCTAAAGTTAGGAAAACATTAAAATACTTTTCCTCATTGGTTATAACAATCTGTTGTTGGTAAACCAACTAACAGGAATTGAGTTAAGGTTTTTTGTATATGGGGTAATATGATTTTGTATAAACATTTTGGAGTGTTTTCCTATTTTAAAACAGTGTTTAAAGCTATGAAACCCGTTAAACTTGTTAAAATTTTATTTGAGTTCTTAGCGATTAATAACATGCATATGTTTAGTTTTAAATGATAGACCATTCCTTGCCTAATTATGTGTTTATTATCTTAGTAAGTGGTCTGCTTGTTTAACCTTAATTGAATAATTTTGCTAAGGGGATTGTCGCCGTCCAGAAAATAGGATGTTATCGAGATAGATCTGATTGCTGGGTGATTTTGATGCTTGAATTTTCGTCATAATCTGTAAAATATTTTCTAGTAGTAGGCAATTTTTTTTATCAAATAGCCAGTTAATAGGTTCAGTGAAGTTCTCTAAAAATTTCAGGGTATTTCTCTTCTCAGTTCCTTTGCTTTTTCATTGTAAAGTTGTTTCTTGGTGGTTTCTGTAGGTTTGACGTCTGCAGTAGGAAGTCTCGGAAAATCAGCAGAGTTCATTGAGGGGGAAGTTTGAGGGAAGCTTCTTCTTAATTTCAATCTTCTTTTCCAGGTTGGCAAAGTTTTTCTGGTAGCCTTACAATCTCTGTAACTGCTGACGTGGGGTTCTTCACAGAAAATACACGTAGGCTTTTCATTTTTTGTGGCCGTTACAGGTTCTGTACTGTTCGCCACACTTACAACTTCTTAATTCTGGCATAGATGCTGCGTGTGGCCGTAGGCCTGACAGCGAAAATATTGAGTTGGTCGCTTCTTCTGTGAATTTTTTTTTATCTTAATGTTGACACTGAATACATTGTTAAGATGAAATACTGAATTTCCCGCTTTCGACTTGTTAAGTTCTAAAAAGAGTATGGGGATTTTTTCTACTACTCCTTGCTTGATTCGGGTAAACTGCTTTATTTTTACAATGGGAAGTTTTCTTCGCTCCAAATCGTTAAAAATTGCCTCTTCCGAGACAGTTTCTGGCATATTTTTCAATGCTGCTCTTATATTTCTTTCGCTTGATAAGTATAATAAGGTATAAACGTCTCATTTAATACTTTGGTCATTGTTCTAAAGTCATCTATGCATTTGACGTGCACATAGATTGAGTTTGATTTCATGGAAGTTTCGTGGTCTTCGGAACAGAATTTTCTAAAGAGTTCATCTACTTTCAGCCAATCGGCTTCGCGCTGTGGTATCACACTGGGTGGAAGCGTCTAAACTTGGATAGCTCCTCCTTCCTTGTTTTCATCTTGGTTTTCTTTTGAAGCTTCTGTAACGATTTTCATGAGAAACATCCATGGGCTTAGGGATTACTAGAATTTTAGCTGGATCTCTGGGCGTTTTCCATTCTTCATCTTGAGATTTTTCTTTAGGGATCTCTTCTACGTCATTAGTTTTAGGTTTCTTTGGAGTAAAGGTTTGAAGTCCATCTTTCGTTCTGTCTTTGAGTGCTACAAAAATCTCTTTAATTCCTTTAGTTCTGATAATTTCCATTTGTTCGCTTTGAACTTCCTTTGCTTCTTATGTTCAGAGTCTGACATGGATTTAGTTGAGGGCTTTTTGCTCTTGCCTTTCCTGGAAGACGCAGGGCTTTTTAGGAATTCATTTCTCTATTAAGTACTGGTTGTGATTTAGCGGGGATCTCTGAGTCGGGATAATCACTGAGTTCATCATCATCAGGAGACCTGAAAAAGGACATTTTGCACGCACCCTAAGGTGGAACTACAGCAATGGCACAGGACTGAAACCGAGTTTCAGAGTGACACAAAATAAAAGAATACTGAATAAAGATTAAGTCGTTCGAGATTAAAACTCGCTAGCAGCACCGCATGTTGGCAACTCCTAGTCAATACTTAACATACTCCCAACTTTGTAACCCTACGGTTTTCAGAAAGAATATTACAACTGGTACATACTATTTTAAAGCAAAATATAATAACAAACAATTGTAAGCAATAGCAATAGAATGATTAAATTTTAAAATGCATCTTAAATCATAAATGCAATATAAACACTGGGGAAAAACCTATTACATTACACAACACATGAAATCTAATTATAATTCACAGGAAGAACACAAATCTCTCTTTTATTTCGTTTTAATATTTTCCTATCTAATAATAATATGTTAATCACTCGAACTCTTTTATCCTTCCAAAAATTATTTCTGCGATTCTACCTGTTAACCATTTTGTACTGGGCATATGCTAATCTTTGACTAACACAAGCGAACCCACTTTAACGTTTAGCAAACATCCACTTACTACGTTCTTGAAGGTTATTTAAGTAGTTTATCTTCCATAATTTCCAAATTTGTTGACTATATTTCGTTATTTTTTGCCATTTTGAGAGCCTATTTTCCGGTATCTCAGTAAGTTGGGGTTCAGCTATCGAAGTTAAAGGCCTCCCTATTAGAAAATGTCTGAGGGACAAGGTTTAAAATTTATCAAATTCGGATGATATGGGAGTAAGGGGTCTATAATTTAATACGCTTTCAATTTCTAAAATTACAGTGAGAAATTCTTCAAGAAACAGATGAACATTACCGATAGTTCGTTTCAAATGAAGCTTAAAAGATTTCACGCCGGCTTGCCAAAGGCCCCCGAAGTTTGGTGATTTAGGAGGGATAAACCTCCAATCAATGTTTTCACTTAGCAAGTATTTAGTCAGTGTTTCATCTGGGTGTTTAACCAATTTATGCAGTTCTTTTAGCTCAATACTTGCACCCAGATAATTCTTTGCATTGCCACTGAATAATTTTACACATATAGCTCTGCATTTTGCACACATACCTCTATATAAAAAATCGTTTCAAACAAGCTATAAAGGGCATCTGAAATAAGATCAGAGACAAAATCTAAATATATAGCTTTGGTGCCTAAACATACAAATATGCACACATATACTTTGTTCAGTTTTCATTTGCCCTGATTTTTAAATTTAATATGGAATGGTCCGCAAAAATCAATTCCAACATTATTAAATGGACAAGAAGGTGTTATTCGTTCTTTGCGCAAATCACCCATTATCTGACTTTCAAAAACAGGTTTGTTTTTAAAACAAGTTATACACTGGAAAAAAACTTTACAACAAACATTTCTGCCATTTAAGAGCCAAAATTTACGTCAAATATGATAATGCATGTAAACCAACATGTAAATACTTTAAATGATAATATCTCACAATTATTAAAGTGAATGGATGCTTATCTGGCAGAACAATTTTATTTTTCTCATATGTTCTGAGGTCAGAATGTTTCAGTCTGTTCCCAACCCTTAGAACATTGTCTTTATCTAAAAAAAAAGTTTAAATATTTTTACCTTGGTATTGCTGGGCACTGAGGCACCTCTCTCAAAATGTTTCATTTCATCTACAAAATCACCTTGTTGGATTGACCTAAATAAATAGAGTTCTGTTCTTCTCGACTCGCTGAGTGTAAGGTAACTCATAAGCTTTTCATTAGTTTTAACATCATTGATAAATCTAAATACATAACACATAACATGAACAATAGTTAAGTAATTATTACTCAAGGAAAGAATATCAGCAGCTATAGAACTATGATTAAAAACGGTAAAAGCAATAGGAGAATAATCATTAGAATCATCGGTTTTTCTAATGAAATTATGTCATTATTGTCTACAGAAACATTAGGTTTTTCTCTCAAACATCGGGGTCCATGCCACCAAATGTCACTGTTCAATAAAATGGCAGCACTAACTGCCCTTTTGAAGAGATCTGCGGGATTGGTCTTCCCAGGGCAGTGCGCCCAGGCACAGGTATCACTTAAATGTTAACTCTATTGGCAACGAATGATTTCCATCAATTCGTTGGTCCTTTAATTCAATAGAGAGTAATTTTTGAATGCGTCCAAAAGAACACTTAGGGGGGCTTTTTTAAATCCACTATTTTCTTGACTTTGCTTGCTAATTGAGCGGCAAGCAAAGCACCGAGTAATTTTAGTCTCAGAAGAGTGATTTTCCTTAGTGATGTCACGCGACTCTTGCTAACCAATAAATGCACTTCGAGGTTATTATCCTTCACAACTCTTGCGTAAATAGCAACACCGTAAGCATCATAGAAGCAGTGTAGTTCTAAGATATCGGTTGACTCTTGTATAGTTAAATTGAGCACATTTCTGGGAACTCGTAACTCCGAAAGAAAAAGAACCTCGGAGCACCATTAAAGTCATATTTTTCGTAGATCTAGAGGTGCTTCTTCACCCCAAGAATTTTTTTTCGTTCATAAGACTTGTAGAATGAGCTTTGTACGAACAGTTAACGGCGAAAGCAACACAGGCAGATAAAAATATCTTTCCAATTGTTTGTAGCAAGAATCGTTTGGTACTTTCGTTTTTAGGCAGACTGTCCACTAGGCTCTGCTTTCCCATTATTACAGAATCTTCTATAGGATTCCACGATATTTCCCAAACTTTAATAGCGTTGACTTGTGGCTGTAGGTCGAAACCTTCACGTGTCTAAAACTTCATCAAAGAATTGTCATTCGTAGTCCATTTTCATAGCACCATGCTAGGCTATCTTGGCTCATAATTGATGTAGCTTGAGTGGAAATCTCAGATGCATCCGATACATAAAATCATCCATATATCAACAGCGTTCTAAGCATTCTGTTGTTGTCGGGTATTCTTCAGAGCGTTTTTCCAGTTGCGGTCAAAAGGAAGCGGCTGCTCGTAACACCGAGAATAACACGATTTACCATTTTCTTCCCATAGAAAACGCACTGCATCTCTGTCCTTTTCGGCAAATAAAATCTGAGTAAAGCTTTCTCTATGTCTGAAGTAAAGACGACTTTGTTTAATCTGAAATTAACAAATATTTTGAATATGTTCGAATTCAGGATTGGTCCTGACCATTGACAGTCATTTAGACTTAAATGCTTGAAGTTATTCCTGGAATTTTCGTCAAATACTATTCTCATTTCTGCAGTTATACTTTCCTCTCTAAAAACTGGTTGATGTGCCAAATAGAACACAGGCTTATCTATAGGTTCTTTAGGACATCTAACTTTCTCTATTACATTTTTATTTTTATAGTCTTTTAAAGTTTCAGTATACTGAGAATGAAGATTTGGATTTTTTTTAAGTCTACTCATAAGTAAATTAAGTCTCTTTTTTGCAACGATGAAGTTATTATTGAGCCCTCCCCCTATCCCTTTTCCATGTTAATTGAATCTCACACCGGTTATCTTTAAAAAGAATTTTTTTTTTCTAATGTGTCTAAAGATTGATCTATCTCATTTTCTCTCTTTAATTCCTATAGACTCAAGTTGGCAAAATTTTTTAATTCCATTTTCTATATCACTACAATTATTAATTAATCCACAATGAACTGGTCGCGTATTTTGAATCTCTGAACTTGAAATGCTACCAGTGGCTATAAACCCGAATAATGAATTTTGAAATCTTAGCTCTGAATTGGACACTTCAATTTGACCGAATTTCAAGCTATGATAAAACACCTGTTGCGCCTAATAATACATCATTTTCTTTTTTGTAAAAGTTTGGATCAGCAAACTTAATGTTTTGAGGAAAATGTTAAGTCGGAACTTCTATATTATTTATTGGTAGAGAGTTCGGGATTTTAGGCACGCACAAAAATTCTAAACTCATTCCAATATCATTTGAAAATATGTCAAACTCAATATCATTTAAAATAGAAGCACATACTTTAGAATTTATATTTATTCTCGTGCTATTTAATCCAGAAACCACAATAGATACTTTTTCTCTTTTAATCCCTAACGAATTAGCACATTTAAACATCGTTAAGAATGAAATCATCAAACCTGCATCGCACAAAGCGCGAGCTGATTTTAAATTCACCATAATAATCTCTTATTAAAATATTCGCAATAAAAAGCAAAATATTCTTTGTCTGACACATTCCGTTTACAGCTGTACAATCAATCAATTATGCGGGTATTGCAAGGATATCGCGCGACGTGTTCTGCTCACTGATCTACGTATATGCCCCATGGGCCCATGACGATGTGCGCTGGACAAAGTAAGGAGGTCGGAAGTAATTACAGCTGTACCTGTAAAATACTTTATTGGTAGAAGAAGAGTCATAAATTTTTCAGTATTTGGAGTGAGACTGACTGTCGTCTTTCTCTCCATCACTTCCGGCTTTGAAATATGAGCGTAATTAGATAATTAGACGAACGGAATGGTTTTTCAAACAATTAAAGCAAAGCTTATTTTTTTTCACGAATTCACACCTGTCATTGACAAAAAGATTCATATATTCTAGACACGAACGAATAAAATTCTTCACCACGGCACTTTATACACTTTAAATTTATGTTCTTCGTGTTAGAAGAGGATATCATACTCGTAACTTTTTTTATGTTGAGAATTATTAGTCCTTTTTACCTCCTTTATTTTACTACATTGAAGCGTTCTCGCTTGGCTTTGTTAAAAGGGAAGTAGTTGTTCAATCGTACCTAATTTCTTCCGAGTTTTTTTAATTCTTTCTCCCACCAAGTATCGAATTGATTTATCAAACTTATCCACTGTTAAATATACTATCATTATTTCCGATAAGTTTTCTACTTTGTAGTTTAAAATAATCAAAGTTCGAATACATTCGTACGTTACATCAATTGAATTTAAAATAGAACTAGATGTTTCACTAGTATTCGGCTGATTCAAAAGCTTTTTTATCATATCATTTAAAAGCTCACGTTTATTCGAATACTTATCTTTGAGATATCTTTTGTCCTAAAACTTTGTTGTTGTAATATATTAAATAATCAGTTAAAAGAAGATTTCTTTTCTTTTTCAAATCGTCACAGCCCACCAGCGGCCGAGCGGTAAAGTCGCTGAACACTGATAGTTCGGTCGCGAGGTTCGAATCCCGCTAACGGGCTGGCTGCATGGGTGTTTTCGTGGTTTCCCCCATGTGTAACGTGTATACGAGCCAATTTCCCTTAGAATGTCCTCCACGAAGGCATCCCTCCACTTAGGTAGATAGCCCTAGTGTGCTTTGCCATAATTAAATACAACACCACCAAATCGTCACATTCCGTCTGTTTTAATTTTTCCTTTTCTGATTTCTCTGCCCGTGACGCTGATTCGTTAATTTCATCACCGTTTGCTTTAATATTAGCTAATAATAAGTCCGTCGTTTTGATTTTCTGTTGAAGGAATTTCCTCTAAATCTAAATTTTTACTGACTTAAATAAACGGCCATGTCTGAGTCTACGCGTTTTTCTTTTCCTAGTTTGTTGTCCGTTTTCAGTGTTTTCAGATATTATCGGACTAAAGAGTTGTTAGTGTTTTTTCTCCATTATTTCTATTATATTCATCAGTATTAACCCTGGACCTTTTAGTTTTAACTGTTACGGCTGCGACCACTTTTATGGGCGTTCTTAATATACTACTTCTCCTTATTTATTGACATAAAATCTTAATTAACATCGTTTTTATTTCTTCCCCGAAAGTTGAACTCAAAAGTAACGATTTCATAATCGTCCTTTACATTAGGGACATCTTCTAGTCTTTTTGGCCATTCTGAGCTCCTCTTGCCTTCAGTACATTTGTCCTCTTACCCACTTGTATTATTAGTAAATCTTAACATCTGAACAATCTCCGAAGTTTCTACTTGCTTATAATATCTTCCAAAGTTGCAAGACTGCACTTTTCCTGTAACATCATCTTTATTGCTTTGTGGCGAATTCTTTTTTGTTTTGTTAATCTTCTCTTCACAATTTCGCTCTAAATGGCTCCCACAAATCTCACAGACTTCACACTTTCCTTTGCAGCTAACGATGCCTTCCGTTTCGGATGTGGCTATGTTCCTGGCTATATAACGGCCCTTGTGGGATGTGCTCTCCTCTGAGATAGGAAGTAAGGAGAGGCCCTGACCGGTTTTCCCCATACGCTGCTTTGAAGCACTGGCGATCCCTTTGTGGTGACTAAAATATTGCGTGTTTTACCATGAAGATCAATGGGTTTCGACACGGATCGATCGGATGTAAATATTTTGTAATTACGTCGTAAATATACATTTAAACGTATACATTTTCTTTTTCTACTATATTTCAGAGTCCTGTGTATATATCTGAAAAGCATACATTTTAAACAACATTTCATTCTGAACGGCTTAAGTGGTACTTTTCACAGAACAGTTTAATTTGAATGAAATATTTTCGCAAGTTTTCGTTAATTACATTAGAAAAAAAAAAATAAGGTAATTCGATTTTATTCGGTTAAGGATTACAAAAATTAAGATCAAAGTTTATTGTGTTATTAATATTAAAATTATGCATTGTTTCCTTTCTTTTTATAGAGCTTCTTCCTAAAATACCTTTCTCAAATATGACATGATTTTTTTAGCTTCTGAGGCATCTTTTAAATCGAAAAATCTAAGTCAATTTATAATTAATGCTCTTTTCGGCCCATTTCAAATTAGATCCCCTTTTATTTTAATAGTGGATTACATTAAATATTGGTGCTCATTTCCATATACTTAACTTTCTCTGAACATTCCTGAAAGGGAAGGAAAAGAGGATCTTTTTTAATATTATTTAAAACTTGTGACTGAGTTATTATAAAATGTAAGGGAATAATTCTTTTAATTATACTTATCAGATTTTTTTAACCTCTAATTTTAACAATACATAGTCTAAAACTCTTCTTTATTACTTCCATCTCACAAAATTCTCATCTCACAAAATTCCATCTCACAGAATTTGCTTTACAGTTCCTTTTAACAGATTGCTTTCCAGTATAAACAATTCTTGTTTAAATAGTTTTATAAAATTATTTGTCAACAAGATTTCAATTTATGTTTACAATTCAATGTTAAGGTTATTATATATTTAGATAATATTTATAATCATTTTAAATTTAGATGCATTTAATAATTGTATTTCTTCACAGAAGTTTATGAATGAATAAATCCTTCATTTCAAATACACTTATAAGAAATTTAATAAATATTTATGTATTTTGTTAAAGGCAGATACATGCTTTTTGCAAGCATATGCATAAATACCCATACATATTTCATATTTTTCATTTCCGGCATGTGCAAATCTTTAATTTCTGTGCATTCACTATATTTTTCGTGTAAAGTAATTTACACTAATTTAGCATACACCTGAAAGTTTTACATAAAAAATATATATGAATATAATTTGAATGAAAATTATAAGTATTATTTTTAATATCCACTCAAAGGTCAGTTTTTTTTCAAAATTCCTCCACGATGGCATCTCTCTTTTTAGGCAGATAGCCCTTGCATGCGTTACTCTATTTAATAAAAACTTAACCTGACCTATGTGCCTAATAACAAATATTTCAACATGCATACTTTTATATTTACATTTAGCCATCAAATTTCAGACTTTTGATATAAAACACGTTTTAGGATATATTCATTATCAAACTCAAAACTTCCAGTAAATAAATTTTGGCAGAGCACTCAATACCTCTTTTAGCGATTTGACCCAGTTTTATAATTCTCTGATAATATAATAAATAATAACTATCTATTTCGCATTTGAACATTAACCGCATTGTCATCAGATCGCAATCTTGATTGCCTTACTCTGTATAATATTGCTTCATTCGCCGAGTTCGCAAATGTATCCGTCTTCCGTTCCACACATTTGTGTAAAACTGTAGATAATTTTACACAAATGTGCGGTTACAAATCAAGGAAAAGTTAACTTATTGGCATATCTCTGTGTATATTTATTAATTTTGAAAAGAATTGCAGCATTTAATGGTAGTTTTATTTTTTAATTAACCCAAATAAGTAAAAAGTGTAAACTCAAAGTGATTATTTTTCAATTATATAAAAATAAAATGATGACTTTGAAATGAGCAACTAACTATAAAGCTTCTCCTCTAAAATTTTTTAAAAGGTACATGTTACAGTAACATCCGGATGACAAAAAAAAAAAAAAAAAAAAAAAAAAAAAAAAAAAAATTATTTAAAACATTTTGGCGTTTGAAACATAAAATAAATGTAGCGAATCATCAAGTATCAAGGGTATTGAAAGACGTGCATAATTTTAAAGGTACCGTAAAGCACTTTTCATTCTTTAAGCATAACATTTATATTTTTGTAGTTCAACAGCTTAGAATTTTATAAAACAAATTCATAATCAAAATCGGTGTTGTTAGTTATCGAAAGATAACCAAGAAGTGATTTTTGCGTAATTCTCATGAAACTATACAAATTACTATTATCCACCACACAGTGAATGTTTCTTTTATGTGGAAGTGTCCCGTTTTTCGATTTGTATGGAGCTGTCGTGTGTCGAAATATTATCAGAGCGCTGTAAACTAAAAGCACCCCATCTGGAGAACGAAGCCTCCGAGCAGTGCTTCACTTGAAGTGCGGAGTTGGCCCCTCCTTCCTTACTTACCTCCATGGTAATTCGAAACTCTTGACCGGGAAACTTAGTTGCTCTATTTTCTGGAATGTGAAAGAAATTTTCCTTTCCATGTAAAATGCGGATCACTTTCTTTAGCTAAGTCGATTGGACTGAACCAGCTTTCTTCCTGACGTATTTTTATACGGGCTGATGTTTCTTTATCTAATGTCTTCATTAATTTATCTGCTACCATTAATTTGTAGAAACTTCAAAATCTTCAACTTTCTTCTATTTACACTAATAATCCCACTTCTGATACCAATGAAACTGCTGGTTCGTTTGAGTATACCTTTTGGTCCACAAACGAAGGAAGCAGTTTAAAACTTTTCCTCAAATATTAAATTTATTTTCACAAAAGAGATGTGTATATATTGAGGGAAATATTATTTACAAACTTAATTACAATTAATATTAATATGCCTGTCTTTAAAGGAACAAGGTGCACTTCTGTACAGTGCAGCTTTGGCATATATTCTTAAGTGTACGCCAGCGGCTATTGTGCAGTTACTTCTCTACTGTCCAAGCCTCAAGAAGGAGTGCCTAAGTGAATCATTACCTGCGGTAATCAACCGCTGAGGGGGGGTACTAACATTTCCAGCTTGAACATGATAGGGGAGGAAGTATGAGACATTAAAACGGCTTTATTCAAATTTCTGGGATCCAAACAAACCTTTGAACTTGATTTGGTTTAAACATTCTTATCCTACTATGACATTTTTTTTCCTTTGAGAACATACAGACTCCCCGTGCACCACATATGTACAACACGAGGCTACTATGACATTGTTAACCCAATCTTTTGGCTTATTAACTTCTCAAAACATTCCTCGGGATTTTAAATTATCTAACGCAAATTTAAGATTATTTTTAAGTGACAATGGATCATAAGGAAACTAAACTAAATCCCTAAAAATTCCACTATATATATTTTTGATATCATCTTCAGCATGTGACTTAATATTTAATAAGATTTTAAACCATAGATATGTTTGGAAGAAATATTTACAATAATAAAATTTCCTGGAATATTGCAAGCATCATTAACACTATAGTTCAATAACATTTTATGATCTGGTTTTTAACTTAAAATTACCATATAACACTAACGTTACACCAGTTTTAGTTAGCGGATTATCTGGTCAGAGCTCAATGTTCTTATATATACACATTAGTTTCAGCTTCTGTTTCAATTACATTATTTTCAGCATTAACTCATTTTATTTGTGCATTATCTAATAAATTAATACTTAGCACATTATCAAATTTCACTGTTTGTTTCGATATGCTATCAATATATAAACCCACATTTTGCTTATTACTCTTAATATCGTTCACTTTACGGTAACTGGTGGCGTTTCACAGCTCTGTACATAGCTGCAAAATTATTTTTTATTTCAGTGAAACTGTGGGGTTCCACCTTTTATCAAGCCACTAAGTGTGGAGGAACCTCATGAAAAGCTAAGCGAATAATCGCTTAAGTTCAGTAACAGAAACGTAAAACTCACGAAGGGTAAATTAGCCTTTATTTCTTAAAATAAGAATGAACATTTGGTCCCTTTCTCAGGGCGTACAGCAAAGCCTGCACTGGGCTTAAAATTCAAAAATAAGAAATAAGAACTTAACTAATGGATAACTAAAGAGATGTAGCCGAAGCTACCACAAATCTAACTAGTTGGCCCCTGAATTTCGAAAAAGCTAGCGAAGCTATCAAGGGCCTGGAATACGGTCATGCGTAGTAACAGCTTAGAGAGACGTGGCCAAAAGGCAAACGCGTGCTAGTCAGAAACTCTGAGGCTCTCTCTCGAAGTCAACGTAAATATTACTTTTACTCATTTGCATTAAACGCAATTCTAGAAACACATTCTGGTAGAGAATTGTAAGCTGAAATTAGGAGAGACAGGAAATGATTTCAACTTAAAATAACTGTTAAAAACTTAGGATAAGCCTTATAAAACACATTATCACTTAACACTGTTCTTTTTAAAATTTGCTGTCTTTTTTGAATATTTTCCACTGTTTTTCTTGATTTCATAATAGAGAATTTCTTCTGGTGCCCAGAACTAATCGATCTCTGATCAGCCTTCCTTCTTATTAACGAATGTTGCATGTAGAGGGTAATGCTTTAAACTGTGTAAAGAACTGTCCAGTTGGGGGCCATCTCATTGGGATTAGGAAAAAAGATTTGACTCTTTTAAACCCCCTTTAACCTCTTTTAAACCACGGAATGAAATAGTTCATAAATATTTTCATAGTATCATGAAATGATTCTTTATTTTTATCTTTAGATGTGTGTTGAATATTTTCACGCCTTCATCACCTAGCCGATTAACCAAATGGCTATCTTTATTGTATCCGGCTTGGTTTCTTTTTCTGCTGCAATCAAGTAGTTTTTAAATTTGTAATAATTAATTCCATGTTTCAGCTAAGCTGTTGCATGTAAATTTGATTTCACTTGGTGGCAGAATTTATTCTATATTCAAAGCCAAATAGAACACTCATTTCAAGATAAGGAAAATCACAGTTTTATCTTAAAATCTCACTTGTTGAATAACACATGAAAGTACATATCAATACAATTACATCTTCATTTACGACGCATGAAACAAAAAATTACTGACAGCATATCATTCGTATTGATGTTCGTGCTTCACAGACTCAGTGCTTAATTTCTAAATAATAATAGTCATTTAATTACACAACAATGACACATTGGCATTCAGCCATACAGCGTATGCCATATAATTAGCAACAGCTACGTAGATACAGTTGCAGTTATATTTGTAACATAATTACAATTCTATTCACAATACGCTTAGAGTTACAGAAGAGTTACATATGTTTTAATACATCTGACGTACTTATTTTCACACGGACGGCCAGCTTTTCTTTCGGAAGTCTGTAAGTTTAAATATAAGTTTCTTAGCATTTCATTTTAGACGCTGATTTTCACAATTTAGTTGTAAAGCATAATTCTACATAATTTCAGAATAGAATCTGAATTTACTGCTTATTTTCTTCTGTTAAGCTCATATTTATTTGCTGGCCAGTTCTTCTTAGAAATTCTATAAATTTTTATGTAAATTCCTAAGTGTTCCGTTTTAGAAGTTAATTTTCGGAATTTAATTATTATGTGTGACATTACTTGCTTTTTCTGGATAGATTTCGCATTTAGGTAATTCCGTATTTTCTTGTCATTCTTCGAGTTTTATATACATGCCAATAAAGTTCAAGATTTGATTGACGTTTAGAATTATTTATTTGGAAGCTATTCTTTTAGAATTATGTAAGTACAAATAGACGTTTCTTAGCCTCCTATTTTAAATTTGAACAAAGGTTTGATGAAAATTCATTTTTGGTTAAAACAAATAAGAGTTTTCTTTTGTAACTGATATTCATTTTTTTTTATTTTTTACATCTTAATTGTATTTTATGTATACTTTGTATTACGTTTTTTTATGAGTTGTAGGTATTTATATAAATATTTAATTTTTTTATTATTGTATTCCTATATAATTTTTTTGTTTCTTTTTACTAACCAAAATTTATATTTCAAAATTTGCAGGAAGATGAAATGCTAGCGTTTCAAGCAAGAATTTCAGAAGATCCACTTATTCAATTTTTAATTCATGTGGACAATTCAAGTCTGGAAGCTTCTGATCCAAGTAATTTTAAATCCTTTAAATATGTAATTTTAGAATGGTTAATAATTATGATTAAATCGTTAAAATTTAAATTATATTTGTTATTATATTAAATTTTATAATAGGAATGAGACATTCGAATACTCGAATTTCACGAATCTTCGAAAAGTTTCGGGATCTGAGGACTCGAATCTCCCCCCTTTTTTTTACTTTATTTCAGTATTTCGAAAATTGTTCAAAAAACATTCGTTTAAATTTATGGAAAAAAAATGGTACATTTCCTGTAATATTTGGTGTCTTTCATTTTCGGCATTATTTCCAGTGTTGTAAACAAATAACAGCTCCATATTAATTTAATTATTTTAATTATTGGTATATCAATAACAAATTAATTATAAATGCTTTCAAATATTGATGCATAATCTACCAATCAGAAATTTTCCATTTATCAATGCTTGTGAAAATAAAATTATCAGCAAACTATATAACAATCTCACTTCTTAATCAGAATGTTAATAATAAAAAAAGGGGGGGAGGGGGAAAGAAAGGTTAAAAAAAGAAAGAAAAAAAAGTGACAAAGAGAAATTTCATAGCTCTTGTTCTAACTGCAATTCGACGAAAAATTCTGCTCCTAGTTTTCTTGAGTTAGGTTTAATTTATTAGATTATGGCAAAGCGTGCTAGGGCTATCAGCTTAAGAGGATGGATGCCTTCGTGTAAAACTTTCTTAGGCAAACTGGCTTGTATCCACGTTACACGAGGGTAAACCTACGAAAACCAAAGAATATGTATTGTTAAGAAGGAAAGCTTCGCAGCAGCAGGAATGGCTCCCTTCGAACGAAAAGGGAAACAGCTGTGCATGCGTAAAATATCTGTTGCCAAAAAACGCCAAAGCTCGAAGCTGATGTCGAAGTTCGAACAGGTTCGACGGTCACGTTTATCAAGAGTTCAAAAGCTGTGTGACTCCATTTCTTCTCTCCATGTTGACGGATATAAAATCAGACATCAAACTGCGATATGGATAATGCAAGTTCAACAGCCAGTAAAAGTGAAACTTCACACCTAATTTTCTTATTCACCTTAATCCGTGTTCTTCAATTTCCTCTACACGTGACGGAGGAGGAAAATCTCGGCCAGGTGCAGTACATCACAGAGGGGAAAATTCTCGCCAATAGGTTCCGTCGCCAAATCCCTTGGCGAATTTTCCCTCTTCTTTCTAGCAGCGTAGAAGACAAACTGGTTTACATTACGTCTATGGAGCCTTTCCTTCTTTACACACATTCTTTGATGAAAACGCCCATTCGCCTGGAATCTAACCCAGGTCGAACTACCAGTATTAAGCAGTTTTACGGCTGCGCCGCTGGTGGGTATACTTTTATTCCTCGACAAAGCGACTTTGGATACATACAAAGTGTATATACAGCATTACAATAACATACATATTTTTGTACAAAGTCGGACTTTTTCTGAAACGACTTGCCGAAATTTTCCAATCTTATGCCTCAAATTACGCCTAAATTCCAAACTTTAAAAAAATCACAGTTTAATCGTAATATTTTTGTTATTTAAGAAATGCTATTTATTTTTTAATTTACAATTTCTGAAACAGTAAGATGCCAAAGAGAATTAAAAAAAAAAAAAAAAAAAAAAAAAAACTTTTTTATAGGTTTTAATTTATTTGTGAATAAAATTTGATACACAGAATTGCCTGCTAGATCACATATTGAAAAATTTGAATATGATATCTGATAAAAGCATATTTGCAGAGAGTAAAGATGAAAATTCATGAAACATTTTCTTTAAATTTTATTTTTGTAACTTTATTCAGTTAATGATTTCAATACAGCTTTTAATCTTCAGTGTTATTTAAAATAATGCGAGTTATACAGGGTGTATTAGTACAGCGGTGACAAACTTACATGAGAGATAGAGTACACCTAGACGATGGGAAATCACATGGGAACGCATGGTCGGAAACGCTTTTCTGGCGCGGTAGTGACGACACAAAGCGTAAAAAAAGGATTGACACAAACAGTGAGACAAAACATGTTTTATTATGTTTAGTACAGCAGAAACCTACAAATAAGAACAAAATAAACAACGATCGTCATTAAAGAAGGTCTTCGAAACTACGACCCCGGACTGTGATGCAGGCCTCACTTTTCTGGCGCATGGAAGATCTGCATCACGAATGGAAGATCGCATGGAAGATGCATCACGCACGATTCCTGCATCACGGTCCGGGTCGCATTTTCGAATACCTTCTTTGATGATGATCGTTGTCTTTTTATGTTGTTTTTTCTTTCTTTCTTTCTTTTTGTTTTTGTTTTGTTG
This sequence comes from Stegodyphus dumicola, assembly GCF_044657685.1. Taxonomy (NCBI): domain Eukaryota; kingdom Metazoa; phylum Arthropoda; class Arachnida; order Araneae; family Eresidae; genus Stegodyphus; species Stegodyphus dumicola. The sequence goes on from NC_140780.1 coordinate 116,897,448, forward strand.
TACTCCGAATAATAAGCATGTTGTCTCACCCCGTTCGTGTCCTTTCTTTGTTGAGTTTTGTGTCGTCACTACCGCTCCAGGAAAGCGTTTCCGATCATGCATTTCTATGTGATTTCCTATCATCTAGGTTTACTCCATCTCTCCTGAAAGTTTGTCACCGCTGTACTGATACACCCTGTATACGTTGCAACTGGAAACCGAAGGAAGGCCGCGATTTGGAGAGGTGGCTAAGGCTCGAAATATGCAACAATTTATAACACTTATGAGCTTTAACCGGATGCTTCGAGGATTATTTAAGAGAAACTAATCAAAATGACAAATTATTTTGATGTTCGCATTTGATGAAAACTGTATTTGAGATTTGAAGGTCTATGTTCTAAAAAATTACAGTTTTATTATTATTACCAACGTTAGTACATATTAAAATATCTCCTTGACGATTTTTTTGCGTTGCAAAAAGATTTAATAAAATAAAGTAAAAATAAATTAATGTAAGAATAAATAGGGTCAGAATTGTTTATTTCAAAAAGGAGCAAAATTATTTATAATAAATAAAGGCAGGTAAACAGGTAAAAGTGGATGGGGCACCAGACTTCACTACAGAATCGAAGGAACTGGAATTGACTGTATGCCCTTTTTCTCGAAGTTGTTACATTTAACATAAGAGGATAATACTAACATAAAATTAGGAAAAGTTACATAATATAACACAAACTGCGTTTCTCCAGCGTACGAACTGACTTTGACATCTGTGATACTTTGACGGAAGACCGATCGCATAGTGTTGAACCATCCGTATGTCTACGGAACATGTTCATGTATGTTCAACATCCATCCTTATGGGTCTGCGGAAGCGTTGAGGTCACGTTGTAAAAAGAAGCACTCAGTCGCTATCAACAAAACACAATGGCGACAGAAGCAGCGATGAACGCTGGATCAAGGAAGGAATGTTTTGCTAAACAATACTTGTTTCTGAATTAACATTATAGAGATAAATCTGTATACCGGAAAAGACAGCAATCTACTGAAATAAGTTAATAAAAAAAAGGTAACTGCAATTACAGTACTAGTTTGCATTGAGCAGTGGAAAATGCCGAGAAAATCAGGTATAAAATGTATAATTCAAGTCTATGAAATAACAAAATATGCCCTGACAGTTATTGTATTTCCTAGTCCTAGTACTGTATACACATTTACTTTTAATAAAAGTGAACGTCCGAGTATTTCAAACTGCTATAGCAAATCAGATAAAACAATAGAAGACTTTCTTTTTCTTTTGAAACAGGTAAAAAGTTAATAACGTGATTTAGAAATTAAACTTGTTAGTCTTTTAAATATTCTACTGCATTAAAAAGTATGTTAAATTTGTATTTCTTCATTTATATACGTTTTTGATTAACACATATTTGTAAACATATCTTTCATTTGGAATATATTTTTTAGAGGTCTAATTTTCTATCGAAACGCCACTTTAAAATTATGTTTTTGTAAGAAAGCACTAGAAGTTCAGAAACAAGCTCTAGTGAAAATTTTAAGCGATAGCACACTGAAATAGGGCCAGAAAATGTAGTTTTTATTAATTAATTTACTTGACGGTGTATCTGTATGTAAGCCAAAACTATAAATGGTATCGGTGTGACGACAGTGGGGGAGATAAAGGTGACGACAGCGCGACGTGTCTTTTGGGGTTCGTGAGTTCGAATACCACGCATTTTTTCCACCCTGTCTGCAACTTTCTTAGCTCTGTGCTCCAATCTGACAGATATTTGTGTTTTATAATTTATTCATATTATCATATGCATTAAATCTAATGTTTTATTTATCTAAATTTTCCCCGCAAGAATTTATTTTGAAAGTTATAACATAATATAAATTTAAAGCAAAGTGTATGTATATAGTATATATATATATGAATGTGTGTATACACTCTTTGGGGAAAAAATTCGAAACACCAAGAAGGAAGTGGTTGTTTTTGATGAAATTGAATATGTATATAGCTCATACACATATAATAAAATGATTAAAAAATTAAGGTCACAGAACCTGTTCACGGCTCACAATAACCCATTAAGTGTTCAAATTAGTAGTTGGTCGAACCGCCCCTCGCGGCAATGCATACTTGAATTCCTCGAGGCAAAGTGTGGTAGAGGTTCCTAATGTCATCCTGCGACACATTCCGCCAGGCATTCATTAGTTGTCGCTCCAGATCTGCGATATTTTGTGGTGCTCGAATCTGGCGGCCTACTATGTCCCAGACATGCTCGAAGGTCTGGTGACCTTGCTTGCCAAGGAAGAGTATCAACTTCACGGAGACAGTCCAGAGAAATGTGAGCGCCTGGGATTATTTTGTTGGAAAATGGTCCCAGGATAACGTGCCATTAAAGGTAATGCAACCAGCCGCAGGATGGTATCAACATATCGTTGAACTGTTAAAGATGTACGGAGGATTTCCAAAGATGCCCTGTTGTCATAAGAAATAGCGCCCCACAACATCACACCAGGGGTTATGGCTGTATGCCTTTGTGAAACAAAGGCTGATTGTGTCCGCTGGCCCCCGTCCTCTCCAAACACGAACAAGGTGGTCATCTGCTTCAAGAATAAAGCGGAATTCATCGCTGAACACTATACGATGCCAGTCTGATGGCAGCCATGACGATCGGCTGCGACACCACTCTAGAGAACTCCGCCGATGTTGTGGGGTCAAAGGCAAACGTCGGAGGCTGCTATCACACGTCGATTTGTTTCGGAAGAACAACTGTTTGGAACAATTTTTCTGCTTTGTCACAACAGCCAATCACCATCGATCGGTTTTTGGTTAACACAGGGCAAACTGGTTTCCCATTACAAACAAGCTGATAGCATTCGAAGCTGGTTCCCCATTACAAACAAGCAACTGATTGGTTGAAAACGAATACTTTAAATTTTTTTGGAAAGAAAGGAAAAAATCGCACGTCTTTCTTTCAATAGCAAACCAGGCAGAAAAATTTTCCGAAATAACCCTCCTCAGAAAAGCGCCATGAGATGGTGGAAAGTACCACGGGAGGTATAGACGTCGCTGTAGTGCGTTGAATAGTCGACCGTTGGGGTGGTTCAGGCCTGGCGAACAATCATCCTATCTTGCTTCGCGTTTGTGCTCCTTGGCCTTCCAGAGCCTTCATTTCGTCGGCAATTTCCTTGTAGCAACCATTGCTGCCCGCATCTTTGCACAGCAATGTCTGTACGCTACAAGTGTTGGCCTATTGCTCGGTATGACCACCCAGCTTCATGTAAGCCTATAATACAAGGTTTTTGATATCGTCGTAATGGCATCTTTTGTTGCTTCTTTACGGAATTACAATGGCAGCAACAAAAAAAGATAAATTTTTCGCCTCTGTTACTGGTTTTATACTTTGTGAATTGTGCACTATGATCGCAATTCCTGTTCATTTGCTTTGAAACTTTGATCATTTGCATGTTCGATCAAGATGTTTTTTGTATACTAAATTTCGTCACGATCACAAAAGTCCTTCTTGGTGCTTCGATTTTTTTTTTCAAAAGAGTTTACATATGTTTTCCTTTTACTTTTATGTGAATTTATATTCATGTGCAGTGACTCTGGGATGTTTCAAACTTTAATCTTTCACTACCAATTAACATGAGACAATATAAATGCCCTAAATATTTTTAATAAAACATTTAAATTTTGTTTATAATAATTGCTTTAAAATTCAATCCTCTGCAGCTCAAGCGCAGAAACTACAGAACTAAAAATTTCTGCTTTCTTTACCTTATGCATGTATGTATATACGTATGAATTTAAAATTTGAGCCAGTTTTCCTTAGAAAGTCCCCTAAGAAGGAATCCCTTCTCTAAGAGAGAGAGGGAGATCACATGTGGTTTGCCATATTCAAATAATTTAACCTAACCTTCGCTTTAATTTAATTAAAAAATATTTAATTTACAGTACTGCCCCATACCAGTGAAGTATGAATTGAATCAAGCTACAGCAATGCCGCACGTCTATGAATTAATTTTTTTTAAGAGCACTTGATACAGAAAGGCAGGGGTTCCCAACTTTTTTATCCCTAAGGGCACATTCTAGAATATCTGCTGGATGGCGAGCACCATTTACGTTTTCAAGGTGAACTGATCGTTGGATAGAGTTGATATTACATGCACATAAAAGAGATCGGTCACATTTTGCTTTGTGCTGGTATCTGTGTTGGATGCAATTTCTATTTCATTAAAAATGAGAAAACTTTCACATAGAATTTTATTGAAAACTAAAACATTTTTATTGTGATCGCACAGCGGCGGGCACACGATAAACGATCGGCGGGCGCCATCGTGCCCGCGGGCATAGGGTTATGAATCCCTGCAGTAAGGTTTAAGTATTAACCTGAATTTTACCTCCGAGACGACCTTTACCTCAGCAACAGTAGGTTATCAAACGATCTTTCTCATCCTGCACTACGGTAAAACTTGGATCATTATGAGCTTTTCTAAAATTAGATTTTTATTTTTGAAAGATAAGTTTATTTTATTTTTGAAAGATTTTTCTTAACTAAAGATTTGCTCGATTGCATAATTTTTGGAATGAGACTGCAAAGAGCAGATTGTTGCCGACCTCAAACTGTATATTCCTTAATGATGCCTCTTCTTTTGTAAAAATCTGGCCATTTGAAACACAGGTTTGAATCAATGGGTGCACATGGAATATCATTCAGTCATTTACCGGTTTAACAAGTAACCATCATAGATGGAAAGAAATATTTTCAATTTCTTTAATTCATTTTAATTCACTTTTAATCTAATGTTTTTGAGGGCTGCTTAAAATTCATTATGACATATTTATCATGAAGCTGCAAAAAGTTGCGATAAAGCGAAAAAGTAAACCACTTTATTTGTTGCTATGGTGACACCTTCAAACGAAGTACACTGAATCTTGGTGTGCTTCCTGCCTTGTCAAAATGAGCTTTCTTAACAATGATATATCTTTCGGAAGCAACAACAAATCGGCTTTCTTAAGGATGATACACATTTTAGAAGTGTTCTTGCTTTTGCAGTACATATACTAAAATTGGAACTGATTTCAGAAGTATCAACATCACTGCTGTCCATGAACCTATCTTTTTCTTAGACTTTGATTTTTTATCATTCATAGGTATAAAAATATCTATATAGAATTAGAAAAAGTATTAAATACTGGGAAAAAAGTGAGTAAATGTTCTTAATAATACTCTCAGTTTAAGCAAGAAGGAATAAAATCATCAAAACCGTTTTACACTTTGCTAATTTGCATCTCCAAGTCCATTTTTCTAACACTCATCGTCAAATCCATTTCCGGTCCCATTTCTAACATTTCATTCAAAGTAGCAAAAATCTGAAAATTTCTGAACAGCATCCAACATCAACGAATTGGAGGAGCAGGATGACTTTCTAGAAATTGAAAAGATTTTATTATTTTTCTAGGGAATTTATTGGATACTTTGGGAAGAGGCTGAAAGAAAGAAAAAGAAATAGATTTTGGCACTGTCATGTATATATTTAAACTTTTCAGGTGAATACGGTTTGGAAAATTAATTTTAGAAACGAAAAGCACATGCTGAAAATGGCGTAGTAAATGGAGTTTGGCTTTCAAATACTGACGGCTTAAACGAAATAAATTATATGGATTAGCTGCTGATAAATTTTGAGGCTTTAAAGAAATAATATAAGTTTATTGGCTTTTTACCCAGGAACTGGACAAAAGAAGTTTAACTGTATTAAAACTAATCTAATATAAGATGCATTTTGCGAATAATTGTTGTATGTGTAACATGCTTGCATACTTCTTATTAATAATTAACGCATAATTTTGATTCCATTTTGTGATGAAACACATTTTAATATTACTTACAATAAAAGATACATAATTAACAGGAAATTAATTTCCCGGTAGTTATACAAATATTCCATTATTTGATTTTAATAAAATCAAAATGTTTCATAAAATATTAATAAATCTACCTATCAAGTTGTTTATATTTTCTATTTATGTATAAAACAATTGTTATTTGCACTTTTTTTTTTTTTTTTTTTTTTTTTTTTTGCTACACTTTTAAGCTGAAATGGGAGTTAAATATGCAAACAACTGAACTTCCCATTAATTGTTCTCAGCTAATTTCATTCAAAAAACTTTGTTCATGATTAAGTTTTTGCTTGAGCAAATAAGTCATACTGCAGTGTTTTATACATTGTTACGATTTTTGTATTTATTTCGCTATTTTTAGTAGAATTTGTAATTAAAATTGTTTTACATTCCCTTGCAATGCAGCACGAGACTTATTTGAAGAGAAAGCTACGCCGAAAAAATTAAAATACAGGAGCACGCGCATTTAACATTTTAATAAATAGATATCTCGTAATTGTACTCTTTTGCTATCCAGAAAAATCGAGAAAATACCAGAATGTTCACTTGCATGATTAAAAAGCTTATAAAAGCGGGAGGAAAACATCTCAATTCAGTTGTTTACTTAGTTCTTATTGTTGACTCTAGCGGATTCGCGACGAGATCGGATTAACTTTCTCTGCTTTGTATTGTGTTCTGTGCAACGTTTTAGTAGTATAAAATATAACTACTGTGAGATGCTGTGATATTGTACGAATATTTCTGAGGAAATTTCAGCATTTTGTTGTATTTCTTTGGATAAGAATAAATTTTTTTAACGTTTTATCGACTTGTGCAGTCAATCCATTACGAACCCGTACGCACGCAAAAATATTCAGATAGATACTTTTATAACACAAGTTTAATATTTTATGTCTGTTAATAATTTTATATTCTCGTAACTTTTATCTTATCTAATGAATAACAAAATAAATAAATAAAAATAAAAAGCTATACAGAGATTAGAATAACTGTATGCTGTTCTTTGAGAACTTTAAAAATATTTTTAATAAATCGTATATGACTTCATATTGCATAATTTCTAGACGTTTTCAATTTAACCAACTTTTAATTTTAGGAAACCGATCAGTTGACGTTCTGTACATGAACTACTGTAATCCCTATGATGATAGTTTGTTCAACACTGCTGTAAGGTGTGGCAACCTTCAAGTGACGAAATATTTGCTTGAAAGAGGAGCTACTGTAGACAAACTTGATGAATTTTTGCAATTACCGCTGCACATTGCTTGCAGCGGAAAATGCATAGGTAACTCTAAAAATATTTTGAAAATATTTTCATCATTTTCCCCCATTATGTAATTAAATAATTTGTACGTTCGAACTGCAATTAGTATATTGAATTAGAATTGCAATTAGTACTCAATATATAAAACGTTTGACTCCCGTACGGCAAAAAACTGAACAAGGTATTTAATTCCAAATTTTGCAATTTTTAACGTCATTTTATACCTTGCCTTGAGGGTTCGGTTAATAAATGAATTAGAAAAATTCAAGGCAGATTTTTTTCGCCTTATGGGACATTCAGTAATATTTTTTGTAGTTTACTAAGCGCAGTATTCTTCAATCTATATAATTTTGTTACATTCCGTATGCCGAAAGAATTTTCACATAAATAATTTCTAAGTTTTGAAACGTAAGAAATATGTTGCTAATATTCTCATGATGTTTTATTACTTTAGAATCTTAATCTAAAAATCTTGCAAAAAGTTAATTAAACTAGAAATATATTTTTTATTTTATGTAAATAATGCTTCTAGTTGGCAATAAGGCTTACCAGCGTTTTTTTTTTTGGGGGGGGGAGGGACAAGAATTAGGTAAGATCTCGTTTTTGTTGTTGTTGCTAATCTCACTTGTCTGACGTAGTCAGCACAAGCCTACAAAGTTTATCGTGGCAAAAATCTGTCCTTTGCAAGAGTCTTGAGCACCATATAACTGAGAGTACGACTTTAACTCATTTGCTCCTAGTTCTGAGAGAAATCATCCCTAGGGAGTGGTCCGAGGATCTTCCAACCTTCTTCCCCTATCATCAACCTCTCAAAAAGGCTTCTGGATCTCCGCCTATTTCAAGTTTCCCCGTGGCGCAGAGACACTGTACTTTTACACTCATCCATCTTTCTTCGGGATTCGAACCCAAGCCCTTCGGTCCAGCAGTCAGAGTCATCAGTCTGTTTATTATGAGGGCAACTAATAGACGGGCCACCAGGAACGGACAAATTACATCCATGCCTTCTCCGGGATTCGAACCCGAGATCTTCGGTACGGCGGTTACCCCTAACCTTATCCCGGTTGGGCGATAGATCTCTTTTTTGAATAAATTATATTGATCAGTATGTTTTATGACAATGTGCATAGAAACGCTCGTCACTTATCTTAGTGTAATATTAACATCATCTTGATGTAATGTTAACATCAGGAATCGTTACTTAGACTGATATTTTATTGTTAGTTAAATTGTTTGTAAGGAAATGTTGCGCTCTTAAATTTGTGTAAGGACTCTGTATATGATGACTAAATTAAATGCCTCGATCAGTTTTTGTCGTACGGGAGTCGCACATTTTTCTACTGTATTTTTTGTAATGAATATAATATTTTCTTAAATATAAGTATAGATACCATAAGAAAAGCTAGATTTCTCAATTTTTACAAAATTTATTTATTTATTTATTTATTCTCGTTTAAATATGAAAAATGCCAAAATGTAAATATATGCATCATTTAAAGCATTTTCGTAACAGCAGAATATGTCTACGGCCAGTGGTTTAAAAAATAAAGACCAAGTAAGCAGTTTCGTAAACACAATTTGCATACGTATATTGTATTTAAATTTGCATACGTACACGATAAAAAATTGTCAAAATAAAATACTAACTTTAATTTTCAATAGACCCTTAACTTTCCCTTTTAATTTTTGTTATTTTCTCTTTCTGTCCTAAATATAGTAACTGTTTATAATAAATCTTTTCAAAATGCGTCACATCAAAATTAATCCTCTTCACACGATTTTGCATAATGCTAATGATGCAGATTCTTATACAAAGCCTCATCCAATAATGGTGTCCATATTCACAAAGTGATACTTAAATTATCCAATCAAAATAAGATTAACAGTAAGTGAATCAATTTTAAGCAAACCTTCATATGTAAACTAAGCATTCTTTCTCTCGGTTTCTCGAGACGGGTCCGAGGGTCTAGCACCCCTCTTTCCCTACCAGCAACCTCTCGAGAAAACTTTTCGTTCGTCGCATATTTAGAGTGCCCCATGCTGCACAGACATTAAACATTTACAAACATCCATGCCTTCTAAGGGATTCGAATCCGAGCCCTTCGGCACGACAGTCAGCATCGCTAACCACTATCCCGGTTGGGCGGCGGAACTGCAGAGGTTTTGCTGTAATGCTCTTTCTACATGAATTTCGCTGCATCGATTGCAAACATTGTGGTGTCATGTTTCCGGTCTTTATTTGTAACCGATAGGATTTTTATAGTTAAATGGAGAAATTAAAGAGTTTTGATGTATTGAAGCGTTAAATCATTCATAATTATGTTATAAAACTAGTTCTGAGATCAAAACCGTTTGAAAATCAGTAGTTGAAAATATTGTATAAAAATCAAAGTTAAAAAAAATAATTCTTATAATTCCTTGAAATTTAGTACAGTTTCTTTTCATAATTCTTTCATGGTAATGCAAAATTTAGTCAATATTTAGCTTTTACCTGGAATAGTTTATATCCCGGGAACTCGAAAACCAGGTTTTATATAAGATTGTTTGATATACCTGGGGGAGGGGGTTCATACGTGTCTTGATGTTTTCACTACTTTTCAAAAAAATATTAAGTACATTTTATCTTAACATAAAATTATGAATGTTTTTTTCATTTATGTGATTGTATATTTGAAAAAATATTTTAAAAATCATAATTTTATTTACGAATTCGTAGGACAAAGTCACACTGTCTGCGCTTGAATTTACACCATAGCAGTAAAAAAAAGGTTTCAATGAAACGTTTAAGCCTTATTTACTTCTGCATTGGAAGATTGCAGAGTGAAATAATAACTGAGGATTTGGCAAAACTGAGGGAAAAAAGTGTAATAAGTAAAGTATTTCTTACATATTTAAAAAGTTGAAGTTTATTTCTGTAAAAATCATTATGGATTTTACACAAATTCAACAGTTCTCTTTTTAAATTTTAGACCAGTTTTTTTCCTTGTAGTGTAAAATATTCAATTATTCAAAATAAAAAATTAGATGCATTTAGGTGAAAACACGGTGACATAAAATACTTACTCAGAAGGTGAAATGCATAGGATATGTTAATGTAACAAAATATTGTTCCTGTTCTGAAATTTAATCAATTATTATCTTTCATTAAATAACATTCTTAAAAAATTCAATGAATTTAAAATTCTGCAAAAAAATGGTTAACCTGACGTTTCTTTAATTTAAAGTATTACACGTGTGAGGATTTATTTATTTATTTTGACCAATAGTTAATTTATTTAAAGCAAATCTTCGCTTCTAGTCATTAGGCTTGTTCCGCCGGCTTCTACGAGCCAAAGCCTACCTGCGCGTTTAAATTATCCTGTGAGCCGTTAAGCTAGTTTAATTACATTTTCTTTTCAGTTCAACATTACTTATTTAAGTTAAGCCAGAAGTGCTGGTTTATGTAAACTCACGTGGGGTCGTTCGTAAACTCTTTGCGATCAAATAAACGGTCATTTACATCTTTCTTTTGACTGTCTGTATCATAAGACCAGAGAATAATCTCTCTGCAGTCTTTCTAGAGCTTTTTAGTTTATGTTACCAAAGAATACGAGACTCTATACGCTGATTAAAATCCGTTTATTAAGTTTCGTTAAAAGTAAAATGATATAATATTTTAGCAAAACACGATTCCTATGCGCTTAAGGGCAAGGACATATTTATCGGGGACTTTCTAAGGGAAACTAGATCGTATATGTGCATAAAACCACGAAAATGCCCAATTAATGAGCCCTTCCGCCGGGATTCGAGCGCTTGTTAAACTACACTGGTGAAATAAATTAAGAGAATTTGCATAATTTATCGAACTGCATGAAAAGAACTGAACTGAAGGAAAAACCACTGCTTCTAGATAAAAATTCAAATCTTGTACCTCAAATACGTAAGCGTACACGTGTCTGTAGGCGGAGCCAGCAGAAAAAACAGGCTTTATAAGCGCGTGGAGGGTAAGACGAATTGCGTTCGTTAGCACATCTCGGAGAATTTCTTGGTGTTATCTCGCAACATTAGGTGAAATTCACATCAGAACAGTAAAAATGAGTAACCATCAACGATGATGGAATGAGGTGGCGAATTGTGGGGAGGCTAGAGGCAGGCCAATCGCAAGTCCAGATATACCATATTAATGGTATATCTGGAAGTTTAATTTAACGCCCAGCGTCGTGTGTGACCTATGAAAGCAATTCCAGGATACTGGATCCGTCGAGAGAAAGCTTGCGTAAGGTCACCTAAGAGCCACGACGGCCAGATAAGATTGCTATTTGTCCATTTTAGCGAGGCGTAACAGAGGGGCTACAGCTTCTCAGCTCTCTCAGGACCTTTATGCAGCCACAGGAACCCGTGTAACAAGGGTGACCAAAACACTGAAGGAGAGAGGGTTCTTTGCCAGAAGACCGGCTGTTTACGTTCCGCTAACGTCTACGGACAGATTAATATGGTGCAGGCAGCATAGTGATTGGAGTACGGAGCATTGGGCGACCGTTCTGTTCAACGACGAGTCCCGTTTTAGCCTAAACACCGATTCTCGCCGTTCGAGAGCCAGGGACCCGCTACCTACTCTCCAATGTCCGCGAAACCAACAATTATGGCAGTGGCGGTGCAATGGTCTGGACAGGCATCATGTTGGATGGCCGCACACCTCTCCACGTCTTTGATAGAGGCTCTGTGACTGGTGTGAGGTATAGGGATGAGGTCTTGGAGCCCTATGTTCGCCTTTTCCAGGCTGCAATTGGCCTCAAGTTCATCTTACAGGACGATAACGCGAGGCCACATAGAGCTCTTCTGGTCGACGAATTTTTCGAGAGTGAGGATATTTGCCGGATCGATTGGCCAGCCAGATCTCCAAACCTCAATGCTATAGAGCATGGCTGGGACGCTTTAGGGAGGGCAATTGCAACTCTCAACATCCCTCCGAGAACCATCCAGGAACTGAAAACAACGTTGCTGAATGAGTGGGACCAATTGCCACAGGCACTGATCCACCTTATTTCCAGTATGACATCACGCTGCGAGGCTTGTATGGCTGTAAGAGGGAATCGTACCCCCTATTAACCCATTTCTTTTGTGTCTTCTGCAACCGCTGTTTCAGACCTTCAGACTCCCCATGAGTGTTACACACGAACATGTGTGTCTATTATAACTATTGAATGTTTATTTTGTTTGTATTATATCAACCTATGTTCACACCAAATTGTATTAAAATCTGTCCAGTAGTTCTGGAGATCGTAGATCAAATATGCAAATTCTGTTTATTTATTTCGCCAGTGTATTAATGCTCAACGGCTTTACCACTCGCCAGCTAGCGGGCCTAAAAATAAAGCGGAACGAACGAAAATTAAATGTAGGTCAAAAGAACTTAAACAGTGCAGAAGTAAATGAGGTTCAGATTTAAGTATCATTACCGGTTTTAAACCTCCGCTAATTTTGGGATCATCGCCAAATGCTTTTAATACTTAAATTTATATATACAACCAAAATTTTTGAAAATAAAATTCCATTTTTTTGAAAATAAAATATTTCCTAAGATTATTTACTTTAAGATGATTGCATATTTTAATAGGTTGTTTTAATATGTTTTCGAACAAATTAGAAAAAATTATTTAAAAAAAATAAATAAGGAAAATATCTGAGTTTTATTTGGAATTAAGTTTCCGATTATAAGAGAAGTCTCAAGTAGGACAAAGTAGGAAGTTTGATTAGAAAAGCGGTATTACAAATACACTCACGTTTGTGAAAATTGCAACACCATGAAGGACTTACGCGAGTGAGCTGAAATTTTCAGGAAATGCAAAGTAGCGCATGATATGCAAATGATTAGAATTGCAAATCCGTAGCGCATGCGTATGCTGAGCAGCGCCCTCTGAACGGCTGATGGATCCGAATAAATAGACGGCTGAGCGAGGCGTGTATGGTTATCGGTGGTTATCTGCTAGTGGTAAACGTTAACTCAATCTGTACTTATGCCTCGTCGACGAAAGAGAGCGAGATTTGAACAACTTACAGAGTTTGAACGAGGGAGAATCATCGGCCTTCGTGAAGCTGGATTGTCGTATCGTGCAGTAGCCTCTCGTGTGCAGCGTAACAGCAGCACAGTGATGCGCGTTTGGAAGCAGTGGACGGACGAGTGTCGGACAACTCGGAAATCCGGGAGTGGACCCCGAAATGTGACGTCAGCTCGCGATGATAGACACCTGGTCCGCATGGCGCGGACGGACCGTACAGCTTCCTCTAGACAATTGGCAGCACTGTGGTCAATAGCTACAGGTCAATAGCTCATTGTGTGCTTCATCAATTTGTAGACGTCTGCTGCAGTGTGGACTGCGCGCACGGACTCCTTTATACAGGATCCCCCTAACGCACGACCATCGCCGCCTGCGGCTACAATGGGCCAATCAGCATAGAGACTGGCGTGCTGATTGGCAGCATGTCGTGTTTTCTGACGAATCCCGCTTTAATTTGTGGTACCATGATGGCCGCATTCGTGTCAGACGCTATGCCGGTGAACGCCACCTTCCGGAGTGCATTATCGAACGCCACAGTGGACGAACACCCGGAGTTATGGTCTGGGGCGCCATAGCATATCATAGACGATCTCAATTGCTACGAATTGTGGGCAATCTGAACAGCAACCGGTATATCCGTGAAGTTCTACAGCCCGAAGCTGTTCCCTTCCTTCAAAGCTTGCCAGGCGCTGTATTTCAACAGGACAATGCCCGCCCTCGTACTGCTCGGATTGTTAAATCCTTCTTTGCAGCGCAGCAGGTACAGCTTCTTCCTTGGCCTGCGTGTTCCCCGGATATGTCGCCAATTGAACATGTGTGGGATGTCATTGGTCGGCGTCTTGCTCGTGATCCTCGTCCTGTTGCGTCTGCAGACGAACTTTGGGTACGCGTACAAACGATATGGAATGCTCTTCCTCAGTCAGACATTCAAACTTTGTTTGACTCCATGCCACGTCGTGTAGCAGCACTTATTGCGGCGCGTGGTGGCCACACAAAATACTGATTCTGATCTCTTGTTCTTGTTTGTTTGCTTTGAACATTTAATCATTTATTTGTACCACTACCACTCAACTGTGTATTAAATTGCATTCAATTATGACGATTCCTTCTTGGTGTTGCAATTTTCACAAACGTGAGTGTATAAACTAAATTCAGCTAATATTACAAAGTTAAACTTTTAAGTGCTAATTTAAAACAATGTGCTCGTGCGAACTTTTATGGAACTTTGTATTTATACAAAATACTCATGCAAACATTTCAGAAAAAGACCGATTTTGTGTCAAAATACATATGTTAAAACAACGCAATTTGTATATTTAATATATATTCTAAGTTGCACTTCTGAGACATGGGAAAAAGCGAGTTGAATTTCGTCGGTTGATCAAGTCAAATGGAATGTATGCAATTGTTGTATATTTTTGACTCGCTGTGCATTAAATATACATTTAAATAATTAATTTACTCTTAACGTGGTGTTATGCGTTTTTTTAACTTAGAGTCCCTGAAACCAAATCTTTTGTACGTCAAAATCCCATGGACTTGTTAAATAATTAGATAACAACAAAGCAAAACAATTTATGAAAATTTTCGAATCAACCAGGGACTTTATAATTTTCAAAATAAAAAAAAATTTCAATGGGTGGAGACATATTCCCGTGCTCGATTTACATATTTACCTCAATGTTTTGTAGGGTTTATATTTATTTTAACTAACATTTATTTTAAGTTTAAACTATCTTTCCTGTCAAGCCTTACTTTCCCCTGGAACTGCCAATGCCAGAGTATGTAAATTTTAGTAGAACGCGCAAGGATTCAAATTATCAGCGGAAGTATTCTGAGTTAAATAGAAAGGAAACGAGTTCGAAGTGTGCTTTTCGTACTTCACGAGCGCGGAGGTAGTTAGTTAGAAATTGAAGAACCACGCGTTTCGGCCTGTCTCCTTGCCTCGGCAAATTGTTAATCTTTCAACGTGATATTCAGAGTTTGCTGAATTATCAGCGTAATTTTAGAACGCGGTGAGGTTAGTTACGTTTAGAGAGCCTCGGAGTTAGTTACTTGTTAGTATCTCTTTTTAGTTTCTTATTTTTATTTTACCGCCGGGTCGGCGTAGTTTGTGAGCGTCAAGAGCGCGCATTTGTAACTTCTAAAGTTGAATAAAAAGGGACTTAAACCCTTCTCAAGACTCTGTCTAATTTCCAGTTTCAGCAGTCACCACTTTGTTGCGTGCAGGTTGGAGGCGCGCAACTTTACAGTTTAACTAATCCCTGGAAAGTTTTATCATAGAAAGATATTTCTATGCATCTAGACTATCATAGGACAGCCTGCTTCACTTAGTCTTCGGTACTAAAATGTTGACCTCTTAGACCTCTTTGAGGAGTCCAAGAAACTCTCTTAGGGATAAATTGTACCTTAGTGCAGATTTCAGATTTTCTGTGCCGGTCAAAAGTGGAAAGCTATTTTATTAAACAGTGACCGTTAACTTTCTGAAAATGCTAATGTTCTGGTCCCTCAGCATGTCCTCTTTAAATCGCATTGCCCCGGAATATACTTAGGATATCCTGAGTACACTGATTTTCAGATCTGCTAAGGACATCGCAATTCAACATCCTGAGGATGTTTTGCTTAAGTCGGTATGTCCCGGCATATGAGATGGCCTGAAGATACTGATTCTCAGTCGTATTGAAGACTTCGTCATTTTACATACTGAGGATATTCGTAGTGCATTTTCACTAGGGTATCCGTTGTAGAGTATTCTGATGAGAATATGTATTCTCAGTGCTTCCAGCAGTTTTGGTTCTGCACATTTCCAGATTTTAAAGCATTCTTTAATTTTCCAATATTTTGCTATTTCATTCACATTTGCTAAAGAGTTATTTCTAAATATTGTTCAATATTTAGAACGTTATATTCTAAGGATGTGGCAGGTAAGACATCAGATCGTAGTAACATTAGTACTCTGTCGATAGTACTTAGCCAAGGGGTCCTGGGATGGGACATTAAACGCTCGGAAAGTTTTTTTAAGAAGATTAAGAGCATATTCAGGGATGTGCTGCAGATGTGTAAGGTAGGACTTCAAATCCTGATAATATCCAGTACACTGTTCATGGGATCCAGCAAGAATGTACTGGGATGTGACATTAAGCAATTTAGAGTATGTGTTTAGGAGCTTATGGGAGGATAGTCCAGGATGTCCAGAGTAAGTAATAAGTTGGACATCAGATCCTAATAACATTTCGTACTTTGTCCATGGAACCCAGCGAGAATGTCCAGGGTGGGATGTGACATTAAGCGCTCGGATGCGTTTAGGAGGTTAAGGGGATATTATAGGATATGCGCTTATCCAATGAGCAGTATCTTCAAGATAGCTGCCTAAACGGGAGAGTGGTTACTGACTCTGACTGACGTACTGAAAGGCCCGGATGGATGTAATTTGTTCGAATCCCGGCGAACGCATGCATATAATTTGTTCGTCCCTTCATAGGAGGCAATGACGGCCCACGTATCATGTGCCTTCATAATAATGAGACCACCGTTTCCGGCCTTAGTTGTGACCAACGTCTATAAACGGCTAGAGCCCATTATTGGATAGAAAAGTATCTTCAAGACATGACAAAGATGTTTTTGTGCAATGTGGGATTGTGCTCAGTGCTCCCACAGAAATATTCCTTCAACTCTTGCACAATTTGATGATAGGTTTCTATCGATTGTCAAGGAATCCTGAAAGCCTTCTTTGAAGGTCAGCATTGTAGCACTGATAGCGAAGTGAAGTACTCATATTATTTGCGGTGTTTTTCATCTGATAACATTTAATAAGAATGATATACAAATATTTAAATGCCTTCTTCACACCATGCGCTGAGGATTAATGCATACGGTTTTCTGCTAGAAATGTGGCATAAATAGTTTCTGTCTAAACACCAAAAGAATAGTTCCTGTTTTTGAATTTTCTGAGCGTATACTTTTAATTATATTACTTACTTAGGTAATACTTCTGAGTTTTGTTTCTACCACTCCAAAAATGTGCTTCTGATTCCTGTTTAGGTCTTATACTGAAAACATTTTCTTGCTTTGGACTGTTCTTAAAAGTAAAGTTGATGTATGCATTCTTTTTCAGAAATGATAGAAATGATACATGACGTAACGCCGAGCTTCCTTCTGCAGACGATTGATATAAATGGAGAAACTCCACTTGATAAGGCATGTAGGTATAGCACACCTCAAGTGGTGCAGTTTCTTTTGTCAAAAGGCTACAGCGTAACTGCCCCAAATGGAAAAAATGGCGCTTTAATAAGCGCCATTCTGAACATGAGTATGGAATACGCTACAGCCATCGTGTCTATGCTTTTAGATGCTGGTGCAAACGTAAGTAATGAAATCCAGTTAAGTATATTAAACGATAACTATTTAGAGTTAATTTTGATACAATAAGTGTCTTTTGGGGGTATTAGTACCGGGTTCAGAATTCGCATCTTGATGTTTAAGTGATATGGCATTATGAGCAGGTGTAGCCCAATTTTCTTAGTAATTCATACAATATATTTTTCCCATAGAAATATATAATTCTACTGTGGTAAACATGTCACTACTTCACAGAATTTTTGCTTTTGGAGGAAATTCTAGGAACCAATGTAAACCAGTTTCATAAAACACAAATAAAGCTGTTAGTTTTTACTTTAACGAAACTGTTCGGATGAGACTTGAATTTAAAGCTTATACCTCTGTGAGCAACACTGAGAAAACACTTACGAGCAAGGAAATGAGCACACATCAAAGAAACCATGCACGATAGCAAAACCAGGCAAATAGTGTGCTTGCTGTTGCGGATGGTTTCATCGATAGCAAAATCACGGTGCATGTTGATATGCAAATGATTTATATTTGGTGCTACATTACATGGTCACATTACCTGCGGTGGTACTGAAATAGCAAATTGGTAGATTTTAAATAGTTGCGTTTCTTCAATAACATATGACCACGTAAAGACTGGCTAATTCAGTCGCCTATACGAAAAAAGGATGATGTTCTTTATACGCAAGAGACAACGATTTGTGCATTTGTAGACTTCTGGAGAGTCCTTACTATCGGAATGAAAATCGCAGGGGAAGAGCAGCGTGACCTTATAGTCATTCACACGGATCGTTCTGACAGTTTGATAACAGTGGGAACTTGAATGGAATTACACACATGGACTGGCTTAGGTAAAACCAAGCAGATCACCGGCGCAAAGCATCGAAGAATCGTTCGCCAGGCATGTTCAGATCTATTGGTGACTCCATCTGTTATATGGACAACTGCAGCGACTCAAGTGTGCTTGAAAACTAATGATTGTAAGACGCGTCCAAGAAGCAAATTTGAGATTCCCGCGCCCTTTATGTGCTTTGCCTTTAATACTGTATCATCGGCGGGTCCGTTTCCTTTAGTGACACATCAGAACAATGTGGAGTGACATGGAATGGTACTCCTGATTTTCAGAGATGTGTCGCACTTCATATGGAATCAGATTATGATGTGTCTGAGTGTGGAAGTTCTTTCACTAAAGTAAAATCCCAAGCTTGTTGTCGTAAGGAACAATTCTGTACGGGAAGCATTGTGGCCCCAATCATATCCTTTGCTAGACAGACCATTCTGGTAGTGCTTCGCAGCACGAAAACTGCCTAGTAATATGTGGACAAGATATATGGCTGAATGTATTCCCATTCCTTGCCGAGATTCAGGTGCATTATTCTAGAACGATAATGCCCGATTGCCAGTACGGTTCGGACGCAGACACTTCTATGACCTCAGCGTTTACCCAAGCTGTTCTGTATTGATCATGTCTGGGGTAAACAATGCTCAAAATTTAGAACTCACCGTACAATGAGCGTGGAACTATCTATCACAGGAAGATACTAGATACCTGTTGGACTTAATGTCGGACCATGTTATGACTCAGTATAAGGTGATGCAACGCTTTGTTGAAGAGAACTGGAATATGGTCGAATGTCTAAATTTTTCTCTGATAGCTCTGCTTTTAAGATCATGTTTTTTTCAGAGCTACATCTTTGTCTATTAACTTTCATTTGCGTGTCACACCTCCTTTCTTTTTATGCTAGTTTCATTGATTGTGAGTATATTTATGTGGTTATGATTTTGTGATCATATTTAAACCCTAAGACAGTATTAATAATCTTAAATTGGGGTTAACAACTGGTCATCTGGTACGTTTTAAGAGCAGATTAGTCAGTGAGATACTCGCAGTTCTGCAAAAATTAAATCTTGAAAACGATATTACTTTTAATTTGTAATGGAATAAAAATCTGTATTTTAAGGAGTAGATGCATATCACGCTCTTGATACCTTGTAGCACTATGCTAACAAATACTTGGGAGAAACTATGAAGAGGATGCCAAAATTTAATCATTATAAATTTTAAAAAAAGTAGCATCTGTTACAAATATTTCCATGTTGCAAGCTTCAGGTGCTTAAATTTTGTTTTAGCATTTAAATTGTTAATATATTTTGAATGCATGTATTTGAGATTTATCAAGCCAGAGTTATTTCCTTCTTAGCGCTTATCGGCGAAGCCACTCATTTATTTTCTGCAAGCAGTATATACAGGGTGTCTCGTAAGTCTGTAAATATTTTAAAAATTCATAAAAATCGAAAGAATTGGTAGAACTGAACGCTGTTTGCGAAAAAGGTATTCTCGTGAAGGGGGATTTTTTTGTAAAGGAAAAATAGTTAAAATTTTCGTCGATGGAAGGCGCCTCACACACACAGTAACAAGAAATATGCAATTCAAAATCCTATAAATTGTATATTTTAAGATTGAAAGCTCATTTCTTATTTTTCCTTCTACTTGCTCGTACATAAAGTTTTAATTGTGTTGCTGACATTAGTGAATAAAGCGCTATTTATCGTTTCAATTCAGTAAAAAACAGATCATTCAAAATTCTAGATAAGCAAATGAAGAAAGGTTGCTTAGCTTTATGATCCGCGTTCTTCGATTCTGGTCCGCCGCTTTTGTAGACTCCGATTTGGTTTCAAACTCATCTAAAATTGACACTATTTTGTATGAATCACTTTATTTGACATTTGACACAAAGAGGAACAATATCTAAATCATTACACTATCAAAAAACACTTCTAACTACTTAGCATCATTGTTCTACATATCTAACAGCGTCATTAGTCTACTGCGTCACACTTCTAAAACCATACACTTATCGTTGCCAGTTCTCAAAAAACAAACTTTCTTTTTCGATTCTCGTCGGTCTGGAGGCTCAATCCGTTCCCCAAGAGCGGAGCGTGCGTCGTTCGCGACACACTCCCCCCGATGAGTTTCACCAAGTTGAAACTCAGCCACAGTCTGGTTGAAAGTTCATGAGGTTTAATCGTTCAGGAGTTCGAATCACTCGTCCAGATCTAGTTGTTTTGAGGGGATTCTGATTGAGTTCATTTGACTGATCTTTGTCAGTGGCACGAAACTCTGTAGATCCAATAGAAGTTGTAGGCTTATCACACATTTTTGATCAGAATGCTTCTTTCTCAAACAGTCTCCTATATTATCCGTTTGTAAATGGACTTCCAACGGATAAATTCGTTGTATGGGTCGAAAGATTTCGCCACTTTTGGTGCGTAATTTTACTAAACGAACTACACCATCATTTCCTGGGATGAGTGTTATAATTTTTCCTAGAGGCCACTTAATTCTTTTCTCAGGTGTTTCTATTAACACAATGTCTCCAACCGATAGTTTAACATATTTCTCTGTTTTTAAAATATGGTTTTTCAGTTGTCCTAAGTATTCAGTTCTGAACCGTTTTCTTAGATCTTCTCTAACCTTCATCTGATATGCATACCTTTTTTGTAAGTATTTGGCATCAATAATATCTAGATCTGGAACGCCACTTTCTTTTAGATCACGAAAAAACATTGCAGGTGTCAAGGGTTCCAGTTCCAAGTCCTCGGAAATATAAGTTAATGGTCTGCAATTTAAGATATTTTCGCAATCACAGAGGATCGTATAGAGTTCTTCATATTTCAGTGAGGCATTACCTAAAACTTTTCTGAGAATGTTTTTCATCAGGCCAATCATTCTTTCCCAAAATCCACCCCACCAGGGAGAAGCTGGTGGGATAAATTTCCACTTAATGCGGTTGACAACATGATTTTTAATAAGTTTATCCCAGTCAATCATTTTTAAGAGCGAATTTGTACCAATAAAATTACTACCGTTATCAGTGTAGACAATTTCAGGTCTTCCTCTGCGTGCTATAAAACGTCGGAAAGCCAATAAAAAGTTATCTGTTGACAAAGACGTTAAAAGTTCAAGATGAATTGCCCTGTATACAGCACATGTAAATAAAACGATCCACGTTTTCGATCCATTTTTTAAAAACAAAGGGCCAGCTAAGTCGATACCTGTCACTTCAAAAATAGAAGAATCTTTAACACGGTCCTTTGGCAAAGGTGCGGATTGTACCGTGGAGGGCCTCGAATCAAATCTTCTACATTTAGTGCAGTTTTTCAACACTTTACGAATAGTTTTACGACTTTTCAAAATCCAGAAATTTTCTCGTAGCATTGCCATTAAAGTTTGAGTTCCGCAATGCATTTGTTGTTCATGTTTTTCCATAATCAGTTTAGAGACAACTGGATGTTCAGGAGGTAGGATTACAGGTGTTCTAAAATTTTCGAAGTCTTGTCTCATTAATATTCTTGACTTTACTCTTAAAAGACCAGATGAATCAACAAATGGTTTTAAATTTCGTAAGTGTTTATCCTTTTCTGTTTCAAAGGAGACCCTTTGCACAATTTTCCAAACAAGGACTTCAGCTGCATTCAATTCTTCGATTTCTAAGTTCTTTGACGTTGTTCTGTTTTTATCTCTTCAGTTATCAATATACCTTTTTATCCAGGCTGTAACTCTAATTATTTTCTCAAAAGAAGAAATTCGTGAGAAATGCGAAAATTCTTCATCTACATTTGTTAACGAGGATACAACTGTTTTTCTTCTTTCTCGATCAATCATATCTTTGTCAGGAGAAATATCACAAGTAGACCAACAGTCTGGATTCAACTTCAACCATGCTGGACCTTCATGCCATCTTTTGGCTTTAATAGTTTCGACAGAACATCCTCTTGACGGAATATCCGCAGGATTCAAGTTGCCAGGAACATAATTCCATGCATCAGGATTAGTAAGAGCTCGTATTTCTTTCACTCTATTCATAACAAATACACCCCAATTTTCTTCATTCTTAACCCAGTACAATGTGTTCCTTGAATCTGTCCAATAAAACGTAGGTATATTTTCTTCCTTCAAATCTTGTTTTATAGATTTCATTAATCTTGCACCAACAACACAAGCTAATAATTCTAGTCTACAAATTGATGTGGGTTTTAGAGGAGCAACTCTAGATCGTGCTTGAACTAAATGACAAGAAACTTCATTTTCATTTCTTAAATAAACGCAGGTTGCATATGCCATTCGGGATGCATCACAAAATATATGAAAGGATAATTTCAATTCAGAATCAATATTAAGCATCATCTGTCGAGGAATTTTTATTTCTGTTAAACGATTTGCATCATTTTCCCATTTCATGTATTTCCTTTGAATTTCTTCAGGAAGTGCTTCATCCCAAGTTACTTTTAATTCCCAGCAGTTTTGTAACAGAATTTTAGGAATTAAAATTATAGGGCAGGTGAATCCAATAGGGTCATAAATTTTATGAATTTCAGACAAAATTGTTCTTTTAGTAACAGGTTTGTTTTTTGATTCATTTAATCCCTTAATATCACAACTTAATGTGTCATCATGCAAATTCCAAAGAAGTCCCAAAATGTTGACCGTTTTAGCTTCACAAGGATCATCGAAAAACTCATTCTCATTTAATTTATCAAGCTTCGACTGTTCTAAAATGGGTTCAACAACAAATGCATCCCTTTTATTTTGAGGATAGTTATATGCCCACTCTTGTAATTCAAATTTAGCACTTGCCAAAATTTCAGTGGCATCATTTTTTAACTTCTTTAATTCTGATTCATCATTCACACTTGTAACTAAATTATCAACGTACCAGGATTCTACTAATTTATTAGCACTCGCACGATAATTTTCTGGTACTTCATTCATTAATTTCGTTAGTGTTGCATTTAAGAGAAATGGACTGCTGGTTATTCCAAAGACCACTCTTCTATGCCTGTATATTTTCAAACGCTCAGAATTTCCCTGTTCCCACCATAAAAATCTTAAATAATCTCTGTCTTTAGGATTAAGTGCTATCTGCAGAAAAGCCTTCTTAATATCAGCGCTAACGCCAATTTTTCCCAGTCGAAATCTATTTATTATAGCTGGAACAGTATCAATCAAATTTGGACCCTTTTCCAAACAGTCATTTACGGAAGGTGATCCATTAGTTCTTATGGATCCACCGAAAACCGGTCTTATTTTTGTCGTGGTGGAATTCATTCGAATAACAGCACGATGGGGTAAATAATGAGAGTGGTTATTAACTTCTTCCTCAGGAACAATCTCTATTATTTTATCATCTTCCCAAGATTTAAAAATTGTGTTATAATCTTCTAAAAATCCCCCATCCCTTAAATTCTTCACTGTGCTCTTTAATCTCTTTTCTGCTATTTCTCGATAGTTTGGAAGTAGGGAACGATTTTCAATCCAAGGTAAACAAACTTGAAACCTTCCTTCTTCATCTCTTTTCACATTGGAAAGAAAATGTGTCATTGTTTGTTTTTCTAATTCCCTTTTAGTTTGACTTTCTGAAGGGTCTAATATCCCAAGAGTATCAAGTTTCCATAAATCAGAAATTTTACTATCTGATACTAACATAGAAAATGCATAAGAACAATCATATTTATTTTCCATTTCTACGGGAATTTTCCCCATGATACTCCAGCCTAAATAAGTTTCAATGCAAACTAATCCACATTCTAACTTCTTTATTTTCCCTGTAAGCAATTTTCCCGCTATGTCTGCGCCTATGAGGATATGAATTTCAGAAGGAGAATGCTCGAACAACAATTTTTTATGCCTACCTTCAACATCATTCAAAAATATGTTATGGGTTTTTAACTCATTTAAATAAGGCTTGATGTTCAATTGTGGAATATCAGAACAAATATTCGCTTGATCAAAAGCTTTGAAGTTACACTGATAATCGTTTTTGATACTACTTAAACGTACAACGAACCCTTTATGAGTTTCAACCACTTCAGTTCCTCCGAACAGACTATGAATCACACTGCTTTCGTTAATACATTCGTACTGCATAACATTAGCTAAGAATTTAGATACATAGCTTCGTTGACTCCCAGAATCAATTAAACAGCGGCAGTATTTTTCTGGACCATTGTCACGCACTCTTACAACTAAAGTTTGTAATAAAACTTTCTCTAAACATGATTTGTTCGTCAAATTGAGATCCTTCTTATTTGATTTTTTCTCATCTAAACTATTTCTGTCACAGATTAAACTGGTGTGTTTCCACCCACATGAATCACACTTTATCTTCGAAAAGCAATTTTTTGCCAAATGGTTACCCCTTTTAAGGCATAAATAACACATTCCGAGTTTCCGAAGTGACGCCTTTCTGTCTGTTACAGACTTCGGGCAAGTATCGGAAGCAGGACTTAGAAGAGAAGGGCTAGCTCATAGAGCTTTTCCCCCTGAAGCAGAACGTGAAAAGTGATGACGTAGCCATGATGACACTGAGCGCGCCAATATAATTCACAGCTTGGAAATTAGCGATTTTGAACCAGCGTTTAAAATGAGCTGTGTGTAAAAGATAGCTATAATTTGGAAGAGGCAATGTTACTGCTTTATGCATTTTAGACTGAACCATTAAAAAATTTTATAATGCTTACTCAGTTTTAAAATAATAGATAAAATGTGCTACTCTTTTAACATAAAGTTCCGTGGTTTTTTTTTTTTTATTTTTATTTGCAGGTTTTTTTTTTTATTTAATGCACGTTTATTTCTAATCATTTATTTGCATGCTAACTGAGAGAATTTTTATACTGCTTCTAAGATAACTAATAATAGCAGCTATTTAAATTTACTCAAAAAACAACTTTACATAGACATAGGTTTAAACATATATGACATATATGGCAACATTTCTGCTAACCTACGTTCGATTTTTTGCCTAATTGTAAATTTTACATTGTTATAATTCTTTTCCGATTCAATATAATAGATATTTTTTAAATAATTTTGTAATTTATACTTATATCTATATTACAATTAAATAAATGTATATAAGATTGTTACCTTAATTTTGACAAAATAGCTTTATTCAGAGTACCTAAAACATTATTTAATTTTTCAAAAGTGTGAGTAAAGGAAGCAGGTCTTTTTATGCCAATCACTTTGATGTTTTATACTATTATATTTTATCTAGAATGCTAATCTAGCACAAAATCTAATCAATAATTAGTTACAAAAGGATACAATAAGAATAACTTTAACAAGTACTTAACAAAATTAGTTTGTTAAATACTTGTTATTCTTGTTGGTACTATTTTGGTACTATTCATAATACCGAAGATATTATCGATTAACACATAGAAGTCAGATGCTTTCTGATTTCCTGTGGGGTAGAGTATATATACCTTTTGCGGTACTTTTTGAAAATAATGTTTTCTCTGGAGCGACTTTTTGTCTCTCGTTTCCCTTGACCATTAAATAATTTGGTTTTAGTTTGTGACACAATTTGATTTCTTCTCAATCTCTATTTAAAAACCTCTTTAATAATATAAAAATTTAAAACAGTTACATCTTCTAAAACAAATCCTCTATCTAAAGCGCGGTTTCTCAGTAATTTGAGGCAGAGCGCGAAATGAGACCTTTGATTAAAACAAACTGCACATTTTGAAAAGAACCAACTTAGTCCAGTTTAGTCATAGCAGAGTTTTCAATCTATATGCATTTCGTCGAAACTGAGAACGCATATTTTTTCTACAGAATACAAATATTCGCCTCTTTCCTTCTTTAGAGTAAGAACATTACTTTGAATTCTTGGACTACACTAAAATTTAGAAAACACTAAAAAATAAAATAAACACCATTTCTTTAATTTGATAATACTAGGTAAAGATATTCCAATTTTTTTCTTAATTTTTTTTCTTTCCAAAAATCATAGCTTTAAGATGACAGAGCTCTTATGATGATGCAACGTGAAATATTTTCACTAGTCCACCTAATTTTTTTCTTCTTTTTCAGTAATGCATTACTCTGCGTCTTTATAAAAATAGGCTTTAGACATTTTTCCAAATTCTCCGATTTGTGCTCCCCCCCCCAAATTTCGCTATTTGAGATTTTAATTTCTGATATCAATTTCTGTCTAGATGTCGTCCACCTTCTTTGTCGCTGAACAAACATTCTAAAATTTTTCTTTTCTCTATTTTTCAATACTTTAATACAATTTAATACAATTTTCTAAGGATATTATTTTGTTCTTCAACTTATCAATGCATTCTTGTTTATCCTTAAACATTCAGGATGATCTACGTTTTCATTTGTCAGTTTTATTTCAAAATCATTAAAATTTGATTTATTATTGTCATCATCAATTTCGATTTATTATTGTCATCATAATTTACTTTCGGCACAGCATTCCATTTCAACAGTTTCTTTTTGTGGCTATCCAAACAAGCGATTTTTCATATCATCTTCATAAACACTGCATAGAAAATGTTCGCTGCAGATTTTTCCGCTCTTCACATTAATAGAATCTTCTCTTTGACATTTGTGTATTCTTTCGTCAAAAGCAAACTCTCATTTGGATCCTTTGGTCCCATGAAATAAAATATCTCATCCTTTCATACTTCTGTAAGTGCTACGGCACGTTACTGCAGCGCAAAAAGCCATATTACGTAAACGATACTTTACAATATAGAATTTAAAATAAAAACTGACTAAAATTACATATATATAAACTATTTTAAATATATACATTATTAGAAAACAGATATATATGTTATTAAAATTAATTTGGGATATGTAACCTCTAGAAAATCGTCTCGCAGCTCAATGAAACTGCTGTTTTAAACGCGGGAAATTAGGACAGGTGGCATCACAGTGACGTCAGATTATTGCCTGTTACGTCCCCCCATTAGGCTCGCGTCGGCGAGGAGTCGAACAAAGAAATGAGCTAGCCCTTCTATTTATCCCTGATCGGAAGTATGTTTTTCTTTTTCTGAATCCTCGCAAAATATGCAGCTGTTAATTGAAACCTTTAACACAGCAGCCGTTGGAATAGAAATTTTATTTATTCTTTTTTCTTTAGGAAAGTGGCTCGAATTATGGTTGTTTATTTTATCTTGAATTTGTAGCATGGATTCGCGGCACTCAATTTCCGTTTTCAAGAACTCTAATAATTCGTTTACATCGAAATTATCTTTCGATTTCCTTTTTCTTTGGAAATCAAGATTCAGTTCATTCGGAATTAATTTTAATAAAACTGGTGTCAATAACGTGCCATATGTGCCAGAAGTTACATTAAGTGATTTTAAACTTCTTATCTGTATTTCGATATCATCATACAACTTACGTAATGCAAATATGTTGTTAGCATTCCTAACAGGTTCTAAATTTAACAGTTTTCCCATATGTGCATTTATAATTAAATCTGTTCGACCAAAGCGTGTTTTAAGTAACTCGATTGCGGCAAAATAATTTTCACTTGATAATGCAAAACCACTAACAGCATTACAAGCAGCACCTGATAAAAATGATATCAAATAATTAAATTTGTCTGTATCTGTTAAATCACTATTCTGATGTATCGCATTGTCAAACTGGTTCCAAAATGATAACCAATTAACAGGATCGCCATTAAATTTATTGATCGATAATTTAGGCAATTTAATTTTTGAATGAGATACAGAAATATTTGAAATATCATTATTCACAATATTACCAATTGTATTCGAAAAAGGAATTTCAGGTTTCATATTCTCTTTTAACATAAATGTTAGTTTTGATTTCATGGAAATTATTTTCTCGGAATAAACTTCACAAGTTTCAAATTCCGATTCATATTCAGTAGCCTCAATTAATTCTTGTATTTGTTTATCTAATTCTTTTAGGCTGTTATGTTTTGAATCTAATAAATCAATATTTTCATTAAGAATACACAAATCGTGTTCTGTTTCTTGGAGGTATTCTTTACAATTATTTATCAACTTTGTTTTCATACTCCTAACTACAGTTCGTCTTTTCTTTAATTCTTCTATTTTAGTAGACATGTTTAAATATTTCAGATAGAAAATATTTCAAATTAAAAATCAGTACTCTCAAATCATAAATAAACTTCTCAAATCAAAAGGAGATATTTTTTAAACATTCCTAAATCTTTCACTTCAATATAGTCTACATCGGCGGTCCCTGTTCGGGCGCCAAAAAATTTATATCGTTTCAATTCAGTAAAAAACAGATCATTCAAAATTCTAGATAAGCAAATGAAAAAAGGTTGCTTACCTTTATGATCCGCGTTCTTCGATTCTGGTCCGCCGCTTTTGTAGACTCCGATTTGGTTTCAAACTCATCTAAAATTGGCACTATTTTGTATGAATCACTTTATTTGACATTTGACACAAAGAGGAACAATATCTAAATCATTACACTATCAAAAAACACTTCTAACTACTTAGCATCATTGTTCAACATATCTAACAGCGTCATTAGTCTACTGCGTCACACTTCTAAAAGCATACACTTATCGTTGCCAGTTCTCAAAAAACAAACTTTCTTTTTCGATTATCGTCGGTCTGGAGGCTCAATCCGTTCCCCAAGAGCGGAGCGTGCGTCGTTCGCGACACTATTAGTGAAGTTATTTTATACCTCAGCCATGAATAGCCGACTGAAGCTTTACGAAAGTTTCGGACACCAGAAGGGATGGGAGAAAGCTTCAGGTTCATTTTTCATTGCATCAAACAGTTCAACACCTGTAACTATAGAATCTGGGCGAATGAGAACCCACATGCCTACACTGAGGAGTCCTCTACATTCACAGCGTTGAACTGTTGGAGTGGTTTCACCGCGTCTATTATTGTGGGCCTCTTTTTTCTTTGAAGAGCTCTGTGCAAAAGTTTGCTGGAAAACCTACTCAATTACTGGAAAACGCTACTTGCAACTGCTGCAGGATAAAGTGATACTGCACTTACTGCACTATTAGTAATGTCTTTGACACAGTGACATTCATGCAAGACGAGGCAACTTCTCATATCACAATAGAAGTGAAGACGTTCCAAAAAACTTTCACCGAAGAGAATAAATTAGTCGTCACTAGTGGCCCCCCTCGCTAGCCAGACTTAACACCACTTTATTTTTGGATTTGGGGGTTATGTCAAGTCCAGAGTGTACCGTAAATATGCCATTTATTTTGGTGCAGTTAAATGACGTCTTTCGTCACAAAATCTCTTGCATCCATTCGGATATGCTACATACTGTAGTTAACAGTGTTGTACCTCGCTTGCAAATTGTAGTTTATGGTGATGGCAGACACAGTGATATGCTTGTAAACATTTGCCTGCATGCAAAATAAACTATAGTTTTCCTTGAAATGTGTGATGTTCTCTCCCACAACGCCCTCTATCGACGAAAGGTTTAACTATTTTTTTTCTTCACCTTTTTTGCAAAGCATTCAATTCTACCAATTACTTCAATTTTATGAATTTTTAAAATATTTACAGATTTTTGTGACACCCTGTACATTAAAATTGCCGAAACTAAATTTAAAAGCATAATCATGAAACTATTGAAAAATTTCCCTAAAATAAATATTTCTAAAAATTGATAATGCTATGCTACTTTTCTAAATATTTAACTAGGAGGACTATTATAGATAAAAAGCTACACTATATGGAGTAATCAATCTTTTATTTACAAGTTTATGGAGTAATCAGTCTTCCAAAATGTTAAACGAAATTTCAATCTTTATCTTTCTCAATTTGAACTATATATTAAGCCTTTGAAGTTAAAAAGTCACTATAAAGTTATAAAAATTAAAATCATATTTTATAAAAATCATGAGATTTAAAAAGAATTTGCTTGATCTGGTGTACAGGATTGATTCTGGTCTTGATTCTGGTGTACAGATGTCGGCGAAATACCTGCATTACACTAGACCTTTTAATTTAAGAATTAGTTCTCCTGAAGCTAAAAAATATAGAACTTAAAATCTCATATTCAAAATGAGCTGTTTAAACTGTTTAAACTGGTATGGGAAAAACTGTTATGATATTTTTCCATCGTAAATTAACGCCACGTAGAAAATTGTGCATTTATTTAATAAAAAAAGAGTTATATACTCAAGGCATAGCTGTGCTTTTGTTTCATTGGATTGCTTGCATATCGGTGATTGCAACAAATATTAACTTTATGAAGCAGAACTTTGTATTTTTCTAGACACGAAATCCGCGAGTTGAAAACGATTAGGTGCTTTCAAAACAAAAAAATTCCTTTGGGATGTTCAGTGAATCGGGAAAAAATGCACAGCAGGAGATTAAACTAAAGCAGGTAAAGGAAATAAAATCAGAGAAGAATTATTAGCCGAAAAATCGCAGAAAGAATGAAAGTCAATAAACAGTATCAATTAGTATCTTACAGATACTTAAAATTAAACAAAATTCTGCCTTTTGTTTTATTTAAAATCTCTGTTCACGGTGTAGGACGCTGATATTAAAATTCCCCTTCTCCAAGGAGCAAAATATTCTGAATTATTTATTTTGAAATACATAAGATTCATTTTATAATGTTTTTGCTATTGGTAAAAAGATCATATCTTTCTTCCCCAAAATACTGTTTGTCCATGTTTGCAGACGAATAAAATTTTGAAGAAGACAACTTCAATTTATTATTTCTCTAAAGGCATCGAATACTTTTTCATATAATATCTAAATATATAATATAAGTAAATCTAAAGTCGAATTTTGTTTAATTTTAAATTTCAAACAGGAGAGATTTCTATTTACACACCATTGCTAGTATTTTTTTTAATTTAGTCTATCTTGACTTATCTAACCATCTTCGCTACACAGTTTACTTCATATTATTTC
Organism: Stegodyphus dumicola; assembly: GCF_044657685.1. Classification (NCBI taxonomy): domain Eukaryota; kingdom Metazoa; phylum Arthropoda; class Arachnida; order Araneae; family Eresidae; genus Stegodyphus; species Stegodyphus dumicola. Next base: position 116,928,700 of record NC_140780.1, read on the forward strand.
ATAACTTTTGAATATCCAGGAGTTTTCCTCTGCAATTTTCGAAACAATTATCACGTAATTTCCGAAAACCAGTTCCACTGGAAAATTCAGGAAGCACATCCTAAATAAAATTTTATATGCTGAGGCTTACGAAATAACAGAATTGTCCAGACTGGGTTTCGATGAAAACAGGAAAACTCCAGTAACGATATATTTTCATCAATTTTTCAAAAACGTTTCATTAAATAAACGCACTTTATTTTAAATAACCAAGAAAATGAATTTCTTATAGAGGATCATGTGTATTTTAATTTCTGTTAATATTTTATTTAATTGAATAAATAGCATTTTTGGAGAATTTTGAAATATTTGCATTTGTAAAGACTTCTCTTATTTAAGCTTTTCTGAAGATGAAGGATAGAAATTATTCCCAAACTATTTATATGAGTGGATGGTTTATCAAATATGTGGGTTGCTTTTAGTATTCTTATTATTATATCAAAGTACTTTAATGTATATGAAGTAATAAAGTCCGTTTTCTTTCACAGATTAATCACAAAAATTCCAAAGGAAACACAGCACTTCTGACTGCTATTGAAAAACGTGGTCAGGCAGTAAGAACAGAAAAAGAAGAAGCAGAATTTTTGAATTTATGTTCCACTTTAATAAATCGTGGAATTAATGTCAATGCGGCTAATCACATGAATGAAACTGCTCTGCATGCAGCAGTCAATACACAAGATGAACGTCTAGTTAAAAAATTAATTGCTAGCAAAAGCGAGGTCAACTGTCTAGATTACAGAAAATTTACACCTTTATTTAAGGCTTTTATGAATGGAAATAAAATCCTTGTAGAATTATTGATAAATTGCGGAGCTAATCCGCGAGCACACATTTGGAAGAACTACACTAGTGACAACAATGACGAAAGAAATGCTTTGATAAGCTTTATAATTCATAAATCCATGCAGTGTTTAACTTTACAGAATATGTCCGAAATTGCCATTAGGAAGAATTTTATGAACGTGGAGCGCCTCCCCTTACCTCCACCAATAATAAAACTTTTAAATCTTAAAGACTGATTAAATATAATGCAAGATTAAAGGTAATGCAATTTCTTGTGTGTGCCTACAAAAGTCTTTACCCATCCTTCATTTTCGCAACCGTTGGTCTCAGACATACACTTCCGCTGTCAAAAGGCTTTTAAGTAACGCATATATTCATGTTATGGCATTTTTAAATTTAAAGAAGTAAACCTTTTAAAAATTACAAAATGCATCCATGCCCCTAAACTTATGTTTAGGAAAATTGTATACTCATTATAAAACATAAAGCACAAAAAGTTTCACTCCTGTACGACAAAAATTGGCCGAATCCAGTAATCGGGAATCATATTCAGGGGCATTACACAAGTTAAAAGATAAAATTTTTGCATTTTTGCATAACAAAAATATTATTCAGGAAAAGGTATAATGTTAAGATATTACAAGACGAGTATTTCTATGTAGATTATTGTGAAAAATACTGATAAATAATTTTTTTTCAAAAAAAAAAATCTTATTTACATAATCTTATAGAATTCGCGTTCTACAAAGCACAAGCTAACTTCAGTATAGGCACGTAGCCAACTCGTAATATTATTTGCACCAAAAAAAAGAATGTATCGAATTTTTCCCTTTCCATCATTGGCAAGCCTTCTGATTTATCGTAGCATTCTAGCAGACTTTTTTTTTTAATCAAGTTATACTTAGGTTTCCTTCTGGGAATATTCTTTTATATTTTTCTTCAACTGCAAAGGCGCTCTACTGTATAATTTTTAACACTGTCAGCTAATATCAATTCGTTTTTCATTAGAAGACTTGTTTAGTTTTGCAAAGCATTTCACGTCATTCTTTTTGGCATCACAAATCACAATAATTAGTTAATTAACGTAAAATACCTTATAACTTTTTCGATTGATTCTTGGCAATCTAATTTATTAAACTTTCTCCTTCGTTTGTGTATTTCAAAAGTCTGTCGATAAATACATCTTCAAAATTTAATCTTTTGCATTTATCAAAATTGCCTTCTCGCATCCATTAATGCATATATTTTCATGTAATGTTGTAAATTGTGTTCAAATATTTGTGTTTATTTTTATTTGTATTCTGCTTTTGCTTTTATGCAATTTTGTATTTTTAAATATTTGTTTTTATTTTTTTATAAATTGAGTGCATTTTGCTTGTGCTTTTAAATCAAGTATGCAGTTACTTAGTCTGTTTATAATAACAGCTAAAATTCAACGAAATATGCAAATGAATTAATGCTATGTTATATATTTTCATGTAATGCTGTAAATGTATTCAAATCTTTGTGTTTATTTTATTCTGCTTTTGCTTTTTTGTATTTTTGTATTTTAAAATATTTGTTTATTAATTGAGTGTATTTTTGCTTGTGTTTTTGTTTAACCGAGCATGTGGTTACTTAGTATGTTTGTAAGGACATATATCGGAAAAAAATTCTCCTTTCGCGTCTGGTGACGATTTTCTCGTCAATCTGGCTTCATCTAGGGATTTTATGATGATATTTGGGAAGTTCTTGTAAAAGCAGTTTTCGAAGCTTAAGACTTTCTCGAAGCTTTCAGGAGTTAAATTGGAAGAAAAACACGTCAATGTAAAATTTAAATTTAGGTACAAGTACAATGGCAACCTCAGTTTAGTTGTAGATATTAAGTAAAACTCTATCGATTTCCGGAGCTAACAGGCACAGGTTTAACAATCAATAAATCAATTAATAAACTATTTGATTAGTGATGAAATATTTGATTATGGCAGACCTACTACTTTCTCCATTCCTTTCAAAAGAATAAAGCATTTTTTAAAACAAAAAAAGAGCACAATAAAAGATGTAGCATACTGTAAAATGCAGTAATGAAATACATTTCATCTGACTAAACAAAGGGGCTGAAACATGAATTACATTTTGAAATTTTGGAGTGTAAAGAGTTAAGTTCTTGAAAATAATCATTCCCTTTCTCTATGTGCCTGGAAGAACGAGAAAACTCTTAAAAATATGGAAAATTTTAGCTGTCCTTTTCCTAGACACTTTTTTGAGAGCATTTGGATGTCTAATTGGAACTCTATTTCCAGTTTTTTTTTTCTGCATCACATTTCAAAATATGAAAAATAGATAACTTTGTTACATAAAAACTATTTAAAGCAATACTTATAATTCAGATGATAAATAAATAGAACTCTTGTTATTTACTAAATGTGTTATTTACTAAATTTATTAAACAGTTTACATTTATGTTAAAAATATTCTCAAGAAATATTTACGAAGATAATGTATAAGTATATTTGAAAGAAACACATTTTCCTGGAAATGCATAGTTTTTTCATAAGACATGTCTTATGTACACCTTTGTAGTGCGTATATAATTCTTTATATGGACACAAAACTATTATCCGTATCAGTATCTGATAAAATATTTTAGGTTATAAAACTGTAACATGAAGAGATAATTAAAAATGCTGTTCTAGAGCTTTGTTTTTAAAAAAATGCTATAATTCATTGTAAAGCTATGATACTTTGTAATACTGATTATATATTTCAGGGACATTTTGTTTAAAATTAATTAGATAACAATTCCATAGATGAATGAAACTAAAGTGTAAAGGTACATTATGCTATGAGTGCAGAAAATATATTTTGTTCAAAATTTACATTTTTTAGTAAAGGAATATTAAACTTTTCACAGATATATTTTCCTTATATGTATAAGCTTGTCAATTGTATTTTAATTTAGAGAGTCCATATAAAATTCTGTAATGCCTGTACGTTATAAAATTCTGTAGTGCTTTTGTATTTAATATTCAAATAAATATATAGTCCTTGATATAGTGCGTATTTCATATACTTAGCTTAAAACCACTTTTCACTCTATACAAGCCTTTGGAAAATTATTTGCAGCATATGATATCAAAAATCTATATTCTGTCATATTTTTCATTCATTTTATTACTGTACACTGATATATTTTGTTTTCTTTACAAAACCTTTTCTATTGTAGAATAATAATACAGAATAATAGAGACAGTTAAGTATTTGCTTATATACTATGATTCTCCCAAGCTATTAGGCAACCGTGTCTTTCATTAGAGATACCTAAAGAGAGCGCAAGAAAGAAACGATTAAAATATGAGATAGATTGACAGTTTTACGTAAGGGAAAAAGACTTTAGGATACTTTTGAATTTACAATTTTGCTCTAAAATTACTTCTGTCATTCTGTTATTTAGGCCCTGGAAAACTTAAATAATTATAGGATAAATTAAGATCTTCCTGAGTGAAGGGCCGAACGACACAGAACACAGTTACTTCTAGAATGCTCAGTATTGATCAAAAATTAATGCAACAGCAAATAATTGTAAATTGTCACACAATTAGCACGCTTGCAGTAAAATTTTAAGAAAGGTAATGGATTTGTACTTGTGACTTCCCCTCAATATTGGTTGGTTTTGGTTTGCGTGATTACGGCAAAGCCTCGAAGGCTATCTGCCCAAGGGGAGGGAAGCCTTCGTGGAGGACTTTGTAGGGAAAACTGGCTAATATACACGTTACACATGGGGTAAACCACGAAAACGCCCATGCAGCCAGCCCGTTCACGGAACTCGAACCTCACAAGTTAAACCTCCCTCCTTTGATACCGGTTTTCAGGAAACTCATACTTTTCTGGTAGCTTTTGTCACAAGTTTGAGCAGTGAGTGAAAGCACTGCTAAAGCACTTAAATTATTATTCCCCGTGCTGATTTCAAGTGGTACGCATCGCTGCATGATCGTGGAGCTTGCCGATAGACATTTTTATCTAATGGAGTAACTTCGCGAAGGAGGAGATACTTGGAAATCTTTCTCTATACCTTCTTTAAATAGCTGCTCCGTTTCAGCCTAAAGTCAGTAGATAAAAAATATATATAGCTGAATTTCGCGTTGGTGTAGGGATGCATATTGCTCTAAATCTGCAAGGGTAATGATGATTTACGCCAACGAAACGCGTTTACATATTGTTCAGCAACGGCTTGTATCTCCTCAAAGCACTGTTTCAGCACACATATTCCATAACAAAATCTGCTTTTTTCTGGTCCCCTCAATTTGCTTTACTTTTTTGCCAGATATTTTTTAATCACTTTGTGTATGTATGTATGTATATTCAAAATGAAAAATTTAATTTTAATTTCAGAACCTTTAATTTTATTATGAAAACTCTTTCTTTTCAAACTGCGTTATATACGTAGCTCTATTTTATTTCAAATAAAATTTAATGAGTAAACATTAACTGCAGACCTCTTTGAGAAAACGTTTTATTAATCAAAAATGTCGAATTGCAATAAAATTCTTGGTAATGTTTTAAAGCGAGGCAATCTGTTCCAACATCGCATCTGTTAAAATAGTTAATAGTCAATTTAAATACCTGCTTCTATTTAAATTTCCGTGTAATTTAAATACCCGCTTCTATTTAAATTTCCGTGTAATTTAAATACCCATCGCATAAAATTATACACTTATAAAAACGAAGGATCAATTCATTCAATTTAGAAATCCATCACTGTTAACAACAACGCGATAATAAGAAAATTGAACGATTTTTTAAAAAATCACCCAAATCTGGCAAATTACTTTAGAAGTACCCAAAACTCTTTATTTGAAATAATATTTTCCGGTCTATCTAATGGTACGGAAATGGAAATTCTACAATACTTAAAAAAAGGGTATGAGAGAAAATACCCACATTAAATAATAAAAAAACTTGCTTCGAGTCTTGAAACATTTTTTTGGAGTAGTGTACTGCCATTATTGGTACTTGAAAAGATACAAAAACTGGTTTTAAGATTTGATCCAAACAAATAGAGAAACCAAGTAAACTATAACTTCGTAAAATAATAATAATAATTCATAAAAATGAAATTTAACGTTTTGATATGATTCATTAACGATTTTCATGGAGTTTTCCATCTGGAGCTAGTCTTTAATTTCTTTATACGCTAGATTCTCCCACTGAAAGAGCATATAAGAAAAAATTTTAGCTAATTTAACCCGTTTGGAGTCCGGGAACACGTGTGCTTTCATCATTCTTCCCATGAATAATGTAAATAGGAGCCAGCTTCCTTTAGAAAGACATCTACGAATTCATCCCTTCCCATAGGTAAACAGCCATTGAGTGTATAAGGTATTATTTCTCCAACCTTCTTAGCATGTCTTTATCGTGTAATGGTCAGCACGCTCGGCGCGTATTCAAGAAGTCCGTGGTTCGAGTCCCGGTGAGGGCATTGCTCATTTTTCATGACTCCAGCTTCGAAATAACCTAATGTCTCTTCAGTGGCTCCCAAACTAAAAGGTGGTGAATGATGATTCTTCACCGCTAGGATTTGGCGATTGCGTCCACTAATCCCAGTCGCCCTTTAAAAGGGGGAGTATATAAGGTATTTCTCCCGCCTTCTTAGCATGCCTTGGTCGTGCAGTGGTCAGCCCGTTCGGCGCGTATTCGAGAAGTCCGTGGTTCGATTCCCGGCGAAGGCATTGCTCATTTTTCATGACTCCAGCTTCGAAATAACCTAATGTCTCTACTATCATCAAATGAATATGAAAATCCAATCCCTTATATGCTTCATTACACTTTTTATGCGAATAGTTTTCGCATGATTTTCAGAAACCTCTCTACCATGTAAAATTAAAATTTGGTATACTTATACTTTTAGTTCCAGTGTTTCAATATTTTGCAGCGATCATAAACATAAATAAACAGAGATAGCCTATATCTATTTATTTATGTTTTTATAGTGGTAAATCAGCAATCTAAGGTTGCTAACCTAACACCAGTTTCAGATAATAATATGGCTAATAACGCATAATAGCAGACGTAGCAACAATATTCCTCTGCTAACTTTAATACATTAGTTTGTAAGATTCTAGCTAAATTACTTTGTTGGCTAGATCTTTACGTGAACTGTATCTCATTTCAAACTGTATCAATAACAAGGCTTACGAATGGTGAAAAGATCCTTTTATTCAACTCTAGAAAGAACTTACAGTCGGCAATCCTGGTGCTTACAAAACTACGCCAATATGTTTGGCTATAACTCAGAATAGAAATATAAAATTAAAAACTAAGTTAAATAATCAACCGAAGCTGCACAAAGGTGACTAACGTGAGCTGGCTTTTAGCCCTACTACCCACATAGATAAATAGGCAATTAATATGCACGGCCGTAAAATAGCAAGCTTAAATATCGAGACAATCAGTATCTTTCTACCCTACTTTGGATAACGCGCGAAACTGAAATATCATAATGGCAAAAAAAGCGTGGTTTGAAAGCAACAGCGATAGGGAGGATTGCTTCAAAATAAAATTAACTGTTAAGCATATTAAATAAATCCACACAAGTTCCTTTTATGTGAGAGTACTAATTGTAGATCCCAATAATTCTTATAAAAATTATGCTATAACAATATTAATATAATATTAGTTTTCATTTCTCTATTTCAAACTCATTTAAATTCTCTTAAAATAGCAAAAAGTTATTCGTTGTTCATTAAATGTTCTAAACATTGTTGATATGATCGACAATCTTTTGAATTGTCTGTATCATGTTTATATTACCTTCTGCTAATTCAATACTATCAAGAAATCTGAATATGTTACTAGGTATGGACTACATTAACAGCTTTTTAACCCTCATGAGAGAATATCGTAAAGCAAGAGATGTTTTAGATCAGGATAATCTGCTCTCCACCAGCTCTAAACATTTCTGTTAAATTTTATCAACTTTTAACGTGCTTAAAGGATAACTGATAAATTCACTTCCAAACGACTGTCCTGGAAGCTGTCGTTCTTCCATTCGAAGTTCATTCCTTTTAGTCTACTGGAATAGATGCATAGCTAAACTCTTCAGAATTTTTATTATTAACATATAAAATGTATACACAATTAAAAATATTTACAAGTTAATCAACACAAGCATTGCGTTTCAAATAAATACAAGGACGGTCTATCGTTTTCGACTAAGACACGTCACTCGTTTAACTGAGTTTTTTTTTCTTTACCTCAGAGGTTTGCTGCGTCATTTGCAGCAGATGTAACAATTTCCATTGAATTCCAAGTAAGTTCAACGTCTTTCAAACATTCCAGCATCTAAATTAACGAATTTTAGAAAGATTTCTAATAATTATGTATCTGGTTTGTTTATAATTTCACAAGATGGAAAACGTTATCCAGCGGCAGTTTTATCAGCATGTTTTTACTGCTATTGGTTTACGATCCTACGATTAAAGATGCCAGACGAAAAGCAAAAAGATGCAATATTTTGTGATTTTTAGTTTGGAAAATTTTGCGAGATAGAACGTTGGCACAGTTTTTGGATAGAGTTATTAAAGATTGAAAATATGAAAGAGCTCACATTGGAAAACTTCGCAAAAGAAGTGGCAACGATTTTATCTTCCTCAAACAAAGCATGTTTTCTTAATTCTTTGTCTGAAACATGTGATAAAGGTAAAACTATTAAGTGCTTTGAACGGAATACAAATCTGCTTGAGCTCCACAGCCATTGATAATAGGTTGAATGGCTATATATATATATAACAAGCAAGGTAGTTAGTACAATACTGTATGACCAATTTGGTCTAGATAACATTTTGCGCAATATGCTGCAAAATTAAGTAAATTAGAAATTGTAGTAAGCTCGCCTAAAAGTTAAAAGTTACCAGGAGCTGTGGCTCCAAAAAGTTCAACATATTTTAAAAAACAATGTCATTGAAGGGTGAGAAATTATGCTACACGAGTAAAAGAAAATAAACACACTAAAACACTAAGCGTTGGAAACTAGTAATGGCAAAAAAAATACAGTAAAATACCTATGGATGTGACACTTGAAAAATTAAAACATATGAAAATCAATGACTATATATATATTCAATACACGATATTGAAATCTATTTCAAGAAAAAAAAATCGAAATAGGTAGGAAGCTCTAGAGAAATTTAGCGCACACAGAATTTAAATTTTAGTAGTACGAGTTAAAAGATGAAAAGAAAAAAAAAAAAAAAAAAAAAAAAAAAAAAAAAAAATTCAGGAATCTCATTGTTCTTAATCCTCAAACATCAACAATTCGATTCCATTTGATTCCATTGCTTATTTACTTGTTTATTCGATTAGGGCAAAACACGCGCTTATTCAGTTATAGCTATCTGCCTAAGGGAAGGGAAGTCTTCGAGGAGAATTTTCTAATAGAAACTGTTTCGTATTCATCTTACACTGATACTTGCGAAAAACCACAAGAATGCTCATGCAGTTAGCCGTTTCGCCTCAATTCGACCTCTTGAGCCGGATTACTAGTGCTCAGCTGTATTTCTACTCGACCACTTCCGGATATAATCCGGGAATCCCAATTTAATTTCTAAGTCTAAACTGGCTTGCATCCCTCTGGCTCGAATCCTACCTATACCCATGTTTTTTCCCATGTTATGTGAACATGATGAATCGGCGCTAGTAATTTCTGCCACCCAGTGCAATCTCTTGGCGGCTTCTGAATTCTGCTACCCAACACTTTCCGCAATTCTAAGCATTTTCCCGCTCCTAAATTCTGTTACCGAATGCCTCCGCTAAATTATAAAAACTTTGGCATCCCCAAAATTTCGACTAAATAAATAATAATAATAAAAATAAATAAATAAAAATAAATTAAAAAAAAATTGCAGCCTTTAAATGCTACCACCCGGTGCGACTGCACTGGTTGCACCGGTCGACCTCGGCCATGTGAACATGAGATATTCTTAAATAGATGCTGAGGTACGCAAGGAATGTAAAATAGATCTTCATTACAAAATGTTAAGTTAAAAAAAAAGGATTCTGCTTTATAATTTACGATTTAAAGCATTAAACAATCTTTGGATGACTTTGAAACAACCAGTAGCCCGAAAATTAGTTCTGGATAGTTCTTTCATCTGGATAATCAGTTTAAAATTTCAATTAATTGGCGTTCAAAATTTAATAATAAAATATACATTTTAATCATTTTTAAATGTTTTGTCATCTTTATGACATGAATTAGTAATAAGTGTGGTGGAACTTTTCAAAAACATTTTGTTGAAAGGAATTTATATTTTAAATTATCTACATTTTTAGCCGTAGAATAATAAATATGGGTGATGTTATTAAATTATCGTAAGCATTCCGTAAATTTTATCAGAGTAAAAAAAATTCCAAATCTCCATATCTTATTGTTTGTTAGTTATTGACAGATGTTAAGGTTTCTTGTAAAAATTATGCTGTTGATAACTGCTTGCTAAAAGACTAGAAATCCTTTGTAATTAAAAGGAGTAATTTAAATAAAAACCTTCAAAATTCAACTTTTATTTGATGTTTATTATATTTGTTTATAAAATAATTCGATCTGAAAGCCAACACTGTTAACTTGCTAGATGAAATTAATGTGAAGTAAAACAACATCTAACCACTTACATTTTTGAATTGTAATTGCGAAAATATTTTACAAACAGTAGTTCAAACAAATATGCTTTAACAGATCTAAAAATTAATGTTAAATCTTCTACGTTTTTAATACAATAAGTCTGTAAAATAAATGAGTCATGCGAAATAAATGAGCTTTCAAAATGCATGAAAATAAATGAGTATTGTTTACTATGCATTAAATTACAAGATAGTCTTATGTAATCTTACGACTTTGTTTCAATTTGATTAAGGCAGAAAAAAAAGGCATTTTATCCAAATTCAGAAGAGTATTTTTAATCAACGCAAATTATTACATTTTAATGAGTGCAAGGTAATCGTTTTTAAATGTTTAAAAAACGAAACATGGAAGAACTCTTGAACGATGCATTGCGTCTTTGCCTTGCTTGGCACCCTAAGTAACCACCTAAGTAAAAACTGTCTCATTTATTGCAAGTGAATACAGTTTATGTTTCAATTTAAATAGTCAGAAATGAAGCCCATGAAATTAAACATCAGACGAAAGTCAACAAAAAAGTACTTTAACATTTTTTATCTATAAATAGCGTAATAATTATTTGGCTAAGTGACTACAGTACAACATGCATGATAGTTGATTATAGTATATCTTATGAAACGCCTTTCTAGGAGAACTTGGATCACATTTACATTATACATGGAGAAAATCATAAGAAAACCCTACAGTCAGCTCTTAACATCAAGAAATGAACTTAAGTTCAGTTATTTTATCACTCAGCCATCGATAGGCCATCTGGGTATGAAATAATATGTAAAGTTTCTGGGATAATTAGTTAACACTTTTGATAAGTTGAGCAAACTATGTCTCACGTGTAATATACTGTTGCGTGCATAGGGGTTCGTAACAGATTGAATGCACAAGTCAGATAAAAGATTAATAAAATTTATTATTATCAAAATAAATATAAAAAAAACACTGGAATTTTTCTCAGAAATATTTGTACAAGTGTTCACAATATCACGCAGTAATACTCAGTGGTTATACTTTAAACTACTAAAAACGTTAAATAGAACACAAAGAGAAAGCACAGATAAAGCTAATCCGATCAATAAGAACAACAGCAGCTAACTAAACAACAGAGCTGAGATGTTTCTCTCCGGCTTTTTAAAGCTTTGAATCGATCGCGAGAGAGTTCTAGTAATTTATTTTCTTCTCGAGATTTTTGGAAATGAACAATAGGAGGGAATTACGGTTGCAGCTAACAGAGTAGCCAATTACATTTATTCAATTTCAACACAAATAAGAGAGATATCAGTTTATTCAAATGTTAAATGTGCGTGCTCCTGTATTTTTACTTTTTCGGCGTAGCTTTTTCTTAAAATATGTCTCGTGCTGCATTGCACGGAGAGATAAGACAATTTGAATTATAGTTCGACTAAAAATATCTAACTAATATATACAAAATTGGTAAGAATACGTTTTTTAGGACAGTCTTTCTTCTTCTTTCTTAGCACTCTAATTTTAAATAATAGCAATTTATGAAATTCTTCTTTTCCCCATGTAACTGAAATAAAATTGCATTCACACAGTCAGAATACCTGAGTGGAAGTATATAAAATTTGCTTAAGGTATATCTTAGAACATGAGATATGCTAATCACGTTGTTGAGTCATCAGTTTTTTTTAAAAAGCAGGAGATGTGAAAAATGAGCAACGCCTTCGCCGGGACTCGAACCACGGACCTCTCGAATACGCGTCAAGCGTGCTGACCATTACACCACGAAGGCATGCTAAGAACGAGGAAGAAATATCTTATAACATTATGAAAAAATTACTTCTACATAATGATTCACTAAATTAAGCATATTTCACAGTAACGTTTAAACATTAAATTATGTTGTTGAAGAAGTCAATAATAATCAGCTTAAATGTTAAATTCCACTGAAAGATAATAAGCAAGTTTAATTACACACATGTAAATTACTACTGAGCATCCAGATTTTGATTTCTTGTAATCAGTACATCAAGACTATGATTAATAAAACATTTGAAATTCTACAAGTTTCCAAAAATGTTCAATAAAGAGCCGGAGAGTACTCGCCTTGAGCTTTTAGTCCCGTTTTCAGTAAGTGGATTCTTTGATGGTGAATATCATCTTTTAAATAGCTAGAATCTAAGATTCATCCGAATTCACAATAAGGATCTGATAATTTGAAAACATTTAATAAAACAATTAAAGTTACATGCACATTTTACAGTTTTTTACAAAATACTCAAAGTTCTACGCGAAATCAAAGAGTTCTTTGCAAAGTTACAGTTACAGTTTCAGAGGTAGGAGAATACTCGCGATAACAAGATTAATCTACTTTGTGAAACAATATTGTTCACCTTGTATTTGTTATTACAACAATGGCGCAGTAAAAATGATATAAATAGTAAATATTATAATTTTGCCATTATACAACTGTCAAACAAGCATCTTCTGTTTATTTGCAATATTCAGGAGCGTAGAATTGATGAAAATTGTAAATGACTGAAACAGGAACTCGGCCTTTTTTAGACTGCAAGTAAATAATACTAGGCATAATTTGCGAAACCTAAATAGTGTGTTTTAAATGCATAAGTATACGATAAAAAAATAAAGGCTCCTTTTTAAATTTAGAAAGCATGATAATTGTATTAGTTCGAAAAGTAAATTATATGTTGGTATATTATATGGGACTTATTTGTCTACAAAAATTGCTTAACGTTTTCTTAATTATGAGAGAATATTACAACTAATTTTAAGTTTTATACCACTAAAGATAACTGCGCGAAAGAAACCTTCATTTGTATAAACATACATAACTTGATTTTGAACTTCTTCAAATTAGCATATTGCATGTATGATTGCAGTACCAAAACGAATTAAGAGATCAATCAATTGCTTCTCGTAAAATTATTTTATCCTTGAAAAAACAAGCTCATAAAGTTTATGTGTTTTTAATTGACAGTTCTGTAAATTTATTTCTTAAACATGTAACGTATATTTTGTATTAAAAGTTATCATTCCAGTTTGAATTTTATATTCGCATCTAGAATGTTTTTTGAACGGGAGAGTAAAGCAATGAATTAAACTTGCAGATGGGAAGAGAAGGAAAAAAAAAAAAAAAAACCTTTGAAACAAATGTTCTAAATACTGATAAAAAACTGTAAGAACGTTTTTACTTCAAAAATATTTTAAATACATTTTTAATAATAACAAACTTGAAATGATAAATAAATTTTAAATAATAGCTATGTTTAACAGAAATTTTAAAAAAATCTCATCAGGACTACATATACGAAATGATTTAAATTAATTTTAAGATTTCAAAATATTTCACTTCTGTATTGTGTAAGAAATAAGGTGCAAATACCTGCTCAAAAGGCTACATAAAATTAGAAAGCTAAAAAGAAGTTAAGCTACACGGGGTAAAAATTTCCATACAAAAAAGATTCAACACTTATAAATGAAAACTATTTAGTTTTGCTGTTCTGTAATCCATATAAATAGTACTTCTGAAACTGATTATTTGCTTTGATTTCAATTCGAAAACATTGCAGATTTATGTAAAATATTATTTTATAAAGTTTTTATGAAAATTTCTAGAGAATTTGATGCAGAACTATTTCTGTAAAAGTCTGATATAATGTTTTCTAAGAATTTCTACAGAATTCTATTGTTGTCGAGGTTGCTAAATCGATAGTATCACTCATTTCCACTGAAGAGCAATAGCAATGAAAAGCATATGCTGGTCTTTTTGCGTTTCTCATCTATTAAGTCTTCAATGATCCGTCTTCTAAAAAAATTATGCATTAAACGGGGATTAAAAAATATATTTCAAATGAATATTTCGACATCGAAACCATCAGGAATTTAAAATTTACTGTCTAATATAAGGTAGCTACAGGATATGATTTTATAATAAATAGAACTATTTTGAAATGCATAACAAATGTTCTGTTTAAGATCAATTTTTTATACTTTTGGTTTACATGTTCTTCACTAATTATAATGTATTTCGAAATGCGTTGAGAAATATTAGATTTGGTTAACATTTAATGACCTATGCTGCCATCTGTTATCAAATTGTAATAACGCACTTTAGCAAATGCATCTGCTGCCATCTAGTGTTTTCAAACAAAGTTAACTTAAAAAAGGGCCACTTATCTACAACTTCAGAGTTTCTATTTGCTTCTGAGAGTATAATTCTCCAAATACTGTTACTTTGTATTGGGCTATGCTCCCATAAAAGCTGTTGGCAGCAAACATTTTTCTTTGTATTCTACACATTGTACAGTATGCAGTAGGAAGGGACAGGCTCGTCTGGAAAAACACGAAAAGGCATTTTGCAATTAATCGCTAATTTGCAAATTAATTATTTTAATTATTGGAATTATGCTTTTCTATATAATTACAAGACGGAAATATCTCTCGTAATCCAATAACAATATAACTATCATTTTTATGTAATAAATACAACGATGAATGCTGATGTATTGCTACTATGAATAACTTTTTTTTTTTTTAACAAGCTATCCTTTCAATAACCAAAGCTTCACTTTTATAGAGAAGGGACAAGTTATCATATTTCTATGTTTCTCTTCAAGGTTAGAAAACAAAATTCCAAAAATTCATTCATTTATAGAAGTACTAAACACTACGATAAGCACTAATTATTAAAAACATTTTATTAGAAACTATTAATTATTTAAAAGAGAGAGATTGTAAAAGAAAGTCTTGTCTGAAAACGAGTAGTTAATACAAAAATAACCGTACACGAATGAAAGCAAAATTACACATTTTATTAAAATTAATTACTATCAAACAAATATTTATTCAGATCTGCTTCGCCATTTTTTTTCTTTTCGTTCATCCTTCGTTCGTCCATTTGGCCGAACTTTATATCATGCTAGTAAATCGGACGCTTTTAACCATGAATTACCTTCTTGCATTTTCAAGGCCCGTTTCAGCTACCATATGAAGAGTGATTTGATAAATTTTGTAGGTGAACGCTAAATATGAACTCAAAGAAAATTCCTACTGTCATCGTCGATTTCTGTGATACAGCCAAGGTGAAGTAAGATAATGCATTAAATTTTAAGTCAGTGGAAACTTATCCCTTTTCCTTCACGTCTAGGCCATGGTACACTGGTTTCAGCTCTTGTGATTTTAACTAGTGCAAATCCCAAGGACGTTTGAAACAGACATTTTGAGAAAAAGCATGCTGATTCAATCGTAATATTAAATTAAATTATTTTGGGAAAACTTCAAAAACTATGCAATTTTTAAAAATTATTACAGATCGCTCTTGCAATCTAGCATAGTACCTTGCATTGTTTTTAAGAAAAGGAGTGCTGGAATAACGCAGTTGCAGGGAAACCTTGTATTGGCGAGTGGCAAAAATTACTAATTTGCATTGCGTGCTTAACTTTTGGAAGCCAGTGTATTTCCTTAATAACTTTCGAATTTCTTGCTATTAATTATTTTTTTTATTTTCTTAGTTTCCCTTTATTGTTTTCCGTTTGCATTAATTATAAATGTACTGTATTTTGACATGCATGTTACATTCTTAAATTTGAATTCATTTTCTGTGATGAAATTGTGATAATGTTTACAGAATTATTAGGAGGAAAGTGCTGAGAAATCTCTAAAAGCTGCATTTATTGCGTCGTTAGAGGGCAATCTTTTGTACACAATGAAAATTTTGTTAGTTGATGAGGAGACGATGTAAAAAATATTACATGTGAACGACTGTTGCAATCATTAAATAATATTGTTAAATTTGAAATATTGCCCCCCTTTTTTGTTTTGCTGTTGTTAACTGTTGTTCCATTCTAGAGTTTTCAGTTTGTTCTCAAACTGAGGTCTGAGATTCTTTGGTCCTCGAAGTGATTTTTGGCAAGGCCTTCATGAGTTTCCAGCTGCAATTTTGAATGCAGGACATACTGCTCAGCGCTGTTTGTACAATATACGCGCCATGATGCATGTTTTGCATTTAATATATTGTGCCAGAGTTTTCTTATATTGCTGCATTCTTATTTCATGTAGCTAGCTGTTCCTGCGTTGGTTGCATGGGCTTGTCGTCGCAGTACCCGGCCTTTGCTGCTCTCTGCAGTCAAGAATATTGTCCGTCAATGGTGGTGTGGTGTGGTGTATTTAATTATGGCAAAGCACACTAGGGCTATCTGCCTAAGGGGAGGGATGCCCCGTGGAGGACTTTCTAAGGGAAACTGACTCGTATACACGTTACACATATCCGTCAATGGATGCTTGTAGAAATGCGTAGTTTTTGGAAAGCTCTTAGAAAAATTGATTTTATTTCGACTTCACTATTATCTACACAAGAATAAATCATTCATCCACACCAGTTTGGCTTTATGGCAAATAAATCTGTAGCTCGTGCTTTCCAGAAACTGAAGCAAGTACTCGAATTAAATAAAATTCAAAATCTACATTCTCTGGTAATTTCGTTAGATATTCAGGCAACATTTGATTCAATACGTTGGAAAGATGTTTTACAAATACTACACTCAATCCATCGCCCAGAAGAAATTTTTCTGCTTCTTAAAGATTATTTTAACAACCGGTCTCTCCAATTTACTTCAAATGCTGGCATTAAACACTACAAGACTACAAAGGGATGTCCTCAATTCTCATGCTTGGTCCTTGTAAACTGGAATCTAATAGCTAATGAGGCACTTCAAAATTTTAAAGAAATAACGCACACACATGCCCAAGCATATGCCGATCATTTTCTGCTAATAGTTCAAGGGAAAAGTACAAAGGACATAAAAGAAAATTCTAATTTTTCTTTGAAAATTTTCAAATATTGAGCCGAAAAATTTCAATTAAAAATTTCTATCTTAAAGTGCAAACCTATCTACATTTCAAAATAGGGAACCAAAAGTAACAACCCGTGAAATCCAATCATAAAAATATCACGAGGGGAAACAACAATAGAAAAACAAATACCTTATTTAGGCATAATTTTGGATAATAGGCTATCCTGACCCTATCCCATAAATTATATTAAAAATATAATTCTAATATTGTCTAACTCGCTGAAAATTACTATCGCCAGAACTTGGGAAATTTCTTCAAAATTTCAAAAAAATCTGGTATCATACAGTGATTGAGAAGATTATCCTAGAACTTAATTATTTCTGCTTGGGTCATGACTCTAAATAAACATTCTCAAAGACAATTTACTTTCTTTACAACGTTTATCTCTTTTACCAATCACTAAAGCTTACCGAAAATCTCTAACAAAGATTCTTTACAAATTTTAGCAGGTATTTTTCCAATAACACTCACTCAACTGAAAGAAGCGCTTGAAACTAAAGTAACACGTCTGCGACAACCAAGTTCCTTCAATTCTACTATTTATCATCCCTCAGATTTTGAGGAAATCAGACAAGATCCAGACATTCTTTCAGCATATTTATTCCCAGAAAACTTGCTTACAAACTTAATGACTAACTTATTTCAATTACAAATATTCACAGATGGATCCAAAACCGTGTTGCGCCTTTTGCGCTTTTTACAAAGGCAAGCAAATGAAAACATGGAAAGCAAAATTAAACAAATAAAATCCCATCTTCCAGGCAGAACTATTAGCAATTCGAAAGGCAATTAAATTTGCAAAAATGCTCTTTACAACTAGTATAATAATATCTGACAGTGCTTCGAGTCTTCAAGCTATAGTAGGGCAAAGTCGCTCTCCATTAGTGAGAGATATTCAATATCTGTTAACACATTTTCCAACATGTACAAAAACAAAATTATATTGGACATGTATCTACGTGGGCACAGCTGGCAATGAGATCGCTGATCAGCTAGTACGAGAGGCTGCAAACAGTATTTTAACATCAATTGTTTCCTTGCCTAATCGAGATTTTAATTTCTTAAAATCTTAGATCGTTTAGAAAAAGATCTTATGTCACAATGGAAATTTTTATGGTCACAAGAAGAACATTTACTTTCTTACCCATCCCCTCACGTAAATGTTTTTCTACAAATAGTGCAGTGACTTATCTTTTGACAGCTCAAAGATCTTTGCGGCCTACTTATTTCGTTTTGGGCTACATAATACAGACAGTTGCATTTGTGGTTTACCAGAAACATTAGACCACTACTTGTTTCAGGGTCAAATAATCAAAGAACTACATTTTTAGCCCTATACAACAAACAATGCTCGTGAATGGTTTCAGCGGATTCTCAGGTATAAATCTCGCCAGAAGCTTCAGACTCGAATGACTATCTTATTGTAAACAGCGACAATTTCAAAGCAGTATAATTCTAATTTTTACTTATAATATTTTACCTATTAATGCTATTAACGTAAGTAGCAGTAATAAAAGTGACTTATAATTTTAATGATAATAGTTTTACTTTTGTAATATTATAACATTATTTAAAAAAAATAGTCGGTAAATGAGCAGAAAAAGCAGAAAGCTTTAGGACGGAACAGCTGCTCATTCTGTGGTTTCCTGTACTCCATAAGCATTTTATTAAGGATCTGTGGAGAGGCTAAAAGCTGTTATGAAAATCTATGAAAATCGTTAATTTCATGCTTTAGTTTTTTTAATATTTTTTTAATAATTGGCGCAGGTACAAATTCAGTCTTTTTTTTTTTAATTAGCACATAGGATATGAAAAACTTACAAAGGGGAGTTACATCAAACTTTTAAGGTTGGACATTTCTCTGCTTTGAAAATTATTGATAAGGAACTGAAGATCATTCATCCGAAGTGTTGCAACGCATGGGATGGATGTGTTCTTATGTTACTTCCTTGTGGTGCAACGCTCAGCCAGCCGACTCGGTAATTCGAAAGACTCCGGGCAAGAGTACTGCCATTTTCCCAATAATCCAAGCATTTTTTCCCTGCATAGCTGTTTCATAGGAAATCATAGTTGATAACGGCAACTAACATTAATCACTATAATATGCGATTTACAAACTTCCTGTAAATTTGGCAAAAAAAAATCTAAAATATCGCATATAAATATAGATTACAATATTAAATTTTCTTTCCAAAACATATTGATGGGATTATTGAAACACGAAAAATTTGTTTATGGTATCAATCAGATATTTGAACATTTATGAGAATGAATGTGAAATGGAGACGCAGACTTTCATTAGAAGATTTACAGGCTAGAATAAGAAGCATCTTAAATTAAATGAAGTGCAAAGGATATAGTATTTTGTTTATTTTGTAAAGGACGTGTCCTATTAGATTACTAGCCAAGACGCTGAAATCAGTTAAGACACATGATCAAGTTTGTGTTATCTGAATGTTTCATCTCTGAATATACGAGTAAATTAATCTAAGTCTGCTGCTAGTTTTACTAGCTCAGTAATTAAGAACAGCTCGGCAGTGTGAAGCAGAAGGCAATCTGATTTCATACCCTAGTCTCATACTAAGTTTCTAAGATAGACTTTCTAAGTTTAAACAGGAAAATTTCCCCTCTACTATAGAAATTTATAACTTTGACTCGAAAAACACTTAATTTTCAGGAAATTTTAAGTAAATGTATACATTGTCCGAGTAATCAGTACTGTCACAGGTAGAAACGAGAGTTACAGAAATCTAAACTGGTGTTGTTTCATGAGTCAGAGTGTATATTTAATACTTAAATATTTTACATAAAACACACTGCTTAACGAGGAAAATGCCTTACTTTGAAGGAATGCTTTATATGAGATAAAATCTGAAAAAGACAAAGATAATTAGGATGTGAATACATGTTTCAACTTTTCAGGTTTTATACGAGTCTAATAATAAGATCTTTACCCAATCTATATCCGCCAGTCGGGTGACATGTTGGGCAGGGGCGTTCAACTTATACAGGGTGATTCAGAATTCATCATCAATATTTAGTGGGGAGATAGGGAATAGGAAAAGAAGGAGATTTCACATAGGAACGCATGTGCGCATATGCCATGTAGTAGGGCAAAATGTCCCCAGTTCAATGATGGAAAAACCACATAAAAGGAAGTAGTAAGGAAAACACATTTATTATCTTACACGTAACATTTCTTTACATCGGTTTTACAGACTTACAAGAGGTGCTCGGACTGCTGACCATGTGCTAGAATGCATGACTCACAACGACGTTGCATGGACAACCGGACCTTCTGGAATATGCCTGGCATTTACATTCATATCTGCAAGTTCATTCCACGTATACCGGTTCATGTTACTTCTGCAAAGTCACCTAGTCGAATGACGACTGCCAGCACACGTCAAACAGCTGTGCTTATATATGGAAATTGTGTACTATCTCTACACCAAATATTGATAATGAATTCTGAATCACCCTGTATCTATCCCTGAACTATTTCTTGAAGAACTGCAGACCATTAAAAAACTACAGTTCGGGTCTGATAGAGGTATTCAGACCCGAACGAAGTTTTTAAAAATTCTGTAATTCGAGAAGTGAATGTATATGATATTTTCTCTCTCCTTCCAGCATGCCTTCGTGGTATAATGGCTGCACACTTGGCGTGTATTCGAGAGGTCCAGGTTCGAGTCGCGGCGGGGGCATTGCTCATTTTTAAAGTCTTCTACTTCAAGAAAACCTCCCTGACTCTACAGTACCTCCTGAACTAAAAAGGTTGTTTTGGTTTATTAGATTACGGCAAAGCACTCGAGGGCTATCTGCCTTAAGGGAGGGATGCCTTCATGGAGGACTTTTTAAGGGAAACTGGCTCGTATACACGTTACACATGGGGAAAACCACGAAAACACCCATGCAGCCAGCCCGTTCGCGGGATTCAAACCTCGGACCGAACTACCAGTGTTCAGCGACGTTACCGCTCGGCCGCTGGTGGGCCCGAACTAAAAAGGTGATAGACAATAATTCGTCACCACCAGGATTTGCCGATTGGGGCTAATCCCCAGCCGCCGTTAAAAGAGGGAGTATATAAGGTATTTTCTCCCTTTTTTCTGCATGCCTTCGTTGTGTAACGATAGCACACTCATTTTTCATGTTTCCAGCTTCATGAAAAACTCACGACTCTACAAGTGACGTTCACATAAATGATGAATGTGGTCTTGACACATACATAAGTAATTTATTTGCATTACTAATATAGAGTTTTCAGCCATATGAATTATTAGATTTACGGTTTCAAAATTTTATCGTAGCACCATTATAACTACATTGCTCTGCTCAGAAATTAAATCTGTTCTAAAGGTAAAAAAGCATGAAGCGCCACCTAACATCTCTTGAACTTTATATGATATAAAGTTCGAGAGGAAAAAAGAATTTATTCTAGTGCCGGGAAGGAGCTTGGAAATCTCTTCCCTTCTATCACTTCAGAATTAATTGCATGATAAGGAACATAATGTGGGGAACTCTGAATTATAATAACTAGCATAACTTACTTTTCTAGTTGCTCCTGACAGTTTGCGTATCGTTATGACAAAAAATCAATAGCATAGCATTTACTCTGTCAAATGTTGTATTTTAGTTTAGAGCAATAAGGGAGCTCTAAATTATATTTCGATATTTATTATTAATTGTCATTTAATTTGGTTCCGTTATGCAAGAAATGTATTCTTAGATTTGTTTAATGTTTCCATTATAGTTATTAAAGGTTTGTGATTTCGGGTAGTATGAAAATAATAACTAATTAGAGAAATATTAAAAATCCTTCAGAGCATCCTTTTCCTACAATTTTTGACAGTGGCGAACGTGATGTTAAGGATTTGTGATAATGTAAGACATCTAAATTTTCTAAATAGTTATTATTTTCACCTTTCTGTCATTTGAATGTCACCATTAATTTATTTTCGCCATTTCCAGAAATTAGCGGAAATATTTAAATTATTGACGACCTAAAAATTGGCTGGAGAAAAAAAAAAAAAAAAAAAAAAACTGAAATTTAGCACTGTTACTTAGTTTTCGGTAATAATGTGACATTTAGTATATGGCGATTACTTATTCCTTACTGTTTCGCGTGACTTACTCCAAGCGAAAGAGATTTAGATAAACTGCTATTAATATATCTGATTTAAGGCCTTAAAGACTTAAATTTTACTTAGGTACGTTAATTTACGTCAAGGATAACTAATCCTGAAGTAAGATGAGAAGAGTAAAGTGATGTCTCTACAGACTATAATTTAGCTTTATGCTGGTATTTTAATAAGCGTTCAAATCTTGCTTTTGTACTAACTATAAACTGTAGTTGTTCTACTGTTTTAGTTTCATAACCCATTAAAGACAGATGAAAAGTAAAAAATTTAGGAACGCTTAATAGACCAAAAGTAAAGAAACCTTAAAATATATATGAATAAATTCAATATTTTATTTCCGAGATACTGCTTTCCATCAGATATTTTATAAAAAATAAAATTGATAAATAATTTCTGTTTACCTCAAAATTTTTTTCTTCAAAAAGAGAACAATTCAATTTATTTCTGAACAAATAGAGATATACGATAATTTAAATTCTTTTGCTTATTCAGCTGTTATTTAAAACTAGGAGGGTTAAAATAAAACTTCAATTCCGTATAAATATCTATACTTACTGATCCTCATTTCATTCTTGTTGAAAATCATGACTAAATGAATTAAAATTCTTTGCAATGACTACTTCACGTTCCCTGAGGAACGTAATTTAAATGGATTACAGTGATAGTCAATACTTCCTTTAGCATAACTGTTTAATCTTCTCCAATGCATACAGAAATTACTAATTCCATTTAACTGCTTTCTCAGTTAGTCATCTCTTTCGACAATAGCTCTTATTCTCCGAAGGGCAATTTTATTGATCCCTTACTCATTCATTCCCAGTACGGCAATTGGCTAAAGCACTCTGAAACAGTTACAGTCGCACTGGTTTCATTCCCGCGGTTGATCGGTCTGGCTACACAAAATTTTCGTAGTTTTCCTCAGGTGTAACATAAAAACGAGTCTGTTTTCATTAGAAAGTCCTCTACGAAAGCATTCTTACCGATAGATAGGTACCCCATCGTGCTTTGTTATTAAATAGTTCAACCTATCAACATTTCAATTGTCAGTAACATCGAAAACGGGAATAGCGGGAATCTTAATCAAATTTTTTAATGTACCAATTATATTTACTTGCCAAATTAAAGAGTACTCAGTATCTTTTCATCAAACGTTAGATGCTACTTAGATATAACTTTTCAAACGTAATTGATTATACAACTTTGTATTAGCAACATGTGCAAAATGCATTTGCAATAACATTATATTTTATTTATTAACTTTAGTGAACTCATGTAGCTATAAAATCTCCTGTTACACAATTGTTATTACATATTTTACAGAATCCTATTTTTCAACTCTTTTCTCTCGCAACCGATTTTGATGAGACGAGAGGTTTTGTGGTCAGTTTATCAAATTTTCATGATCTTCAGCACTGAATACAGACGCAAAAGCACTCTAGTGATAAAATTTATGACGCTTATTAAACATGAAGATATATCGTTAAAAATAAATTAGATCCATCCAAGACCTAAATTAAAAGAACAATGTTTAAAATTCTGATGCTTTTCAATATATATACAGGGTGGTTCAAAACCATATGTAAAATGTAAAGGCAGGTAGAAGGGATCCAAGTAAGGAGATTTCGTTAAGGAATGTGTATGCGGTAAAGCCGCGTTGAGCCGGGAGACAGCGCTGATGAGTGTGGCGGTAAAAAAGCGCGCTGCGCTAGCTAGATTCTTTATTTCCCACATGGATCTCGAGAAACCGGCATCGTTACCCCAATGCATGCAGAGGTTGTCGACATGCATTTCTTTTATGGGACTGCGTAAGTAAATGAATTAGCTGCTCAATGGATGTAGAGAGAGCGATTACCGGATAGAAATCAGCCATATAGTAGAGCATTCGAGGGTTTTCACCGGAAGTTAAGCACGAGTGGATCGTTTTATGCGTCCAGGCGTGATACTGGCATTGGAAGATATCGCAGAATTCCTGCAGTGGAAGAAAGAATATTAAACCTTCATCAAACTCGAGAGCTCTAGGACGTGCGTTGGGTGTGAGCCATGGAGCTGTTTTGAGGACTTCACATGAAGAGGGAATGTATCCGTATCATTTACAGAGAGTGCAAGCAATTACCCCTGAGGATTACCTTCCACATCTCAACTTTGCCCGTTGGTGGACGAATGTGGAGTCTCAACTCACTTCAGCTGTAACATCGGGAATCATCTGGACGCTGTCTACGGTGATAATTGGAGAGGACAAGGCTGACCAGTTCCTTGGCCACTGCGTTCTCTTAATTTAACCTGCTTCGATTTCTTCTTTTGGGGTCGTATAAAAAGCCTCGTGTACGAAAGTCCCGTCACATCTGCAGAAGATCTTGTTGTCCGCTTGTCTGTTGCTACTGGACATGTGCTCGGCAAGCCTGACGTCTTTTCTATTGTACGCCGATCCATGCGCCGTCGCTGTGAATCTTGTATCGCTGTTGATGGCCGCTCTTTTCAGCACCATATTGTAAACTTTTAATTCTTTTTTCTTTTGTCTTTCCCTGTCTTTTCAGTTTCCTGTGATTCATACTGCTTTACGTGCTAGCGCTTTAATGCGACATTACAGCACACACATTCCTATACGAAATCTGCTTATTCAGATCTTCCCTACCTGCCTTTAAACGTTTTACATATAGTTTCGAACCACACTGTATATATATATATATATATATATGTAATGATATTTTTAAATCAATTGATTAAATTAAATTCTAATCATATTCCTTAATAATATGTTAGCGATTCTCTACCTAAATTGCATCCTTGTTCCTAAATCCTTTCTTTATTATAAATTACTGTATTAACCTGTTGGAGCCCGCCAAATCGCCAAACTCATAAATCTGCCATATTACATAAAGTCCTTAAGAACACACCTGATGAGAAGATAGCGTCACCTCGTGATTTCAGTTAATATCGCTGATTGGATGAGCACCATGACGCACATTTATCTATAAATAGGACTTCTTCTCGAGGTACAGGGGAACGCTTGTGAGATGGATGCTAAAATAAACAAACGTATCACTTTATATTCCAAAATTTGTCTCATTCCTGTTGCCCCGGCTGCACAATACAAATAATTGAGATTCTACATTTCATATATATATGCAGTGTGGTTATATATATATATGTGCGGTGTGGTTATTTATATATATATATATGTAAGATAAAATTATATGAATCAGAATAACTAAAAACATTAATTCTTCCTCTTTATTCTAAAATCGTAATAACTTATCTGCATTGCGTCATTCAAATTAATCATGCGATCTTACGTAACCGTTAATACCAAATGCCTCTTGACAACCAATCACCGAATTGTAAACCAAAACTTTTCTCTTCGCGTGCCTCCATCTTGCATAACTATTTTACTTCAGCTTTTGCTCTCTACTGTGCTAAGATGTAATTTCGCTGGCTTGCTTTCTATCTCAACAATATCTAAAATGTAAATCTTCTGTGGAAAGGCACGACTAGAGTGCCAAGTGATTGTGGCCACAAATATCAATTGGAAATAAAAATGGAATTAAAACTGCTTCGACTGCCAAGTTCTTTAGATATTACCAAGTTAGCATTAGTAGCATACTACGCAATCAAATGCTTCTTCAATATGGATCTAGGCACGCATCGACACTGCTCCGGTATTTCCTGTGCTTTTATTATGACAAATAATTAAGTCGACACGATAGTTTCCTGTAGCCTGAAACCTCAATGGAAAATTTAATTCAGCTCTTTAAATCATCGTTTTGTGATAAATCCAAGATAATGTGAAAGAAGTGAATCATCAAATTTGTTTTTTCAGTGTTTAAAAAATAACATCATTCTTCTGCTGTGGTGTTTTGCAAGTGCTTCAAAAAATAATCGCGCGTAGTGTTTACAGATTGAAAGTAATCTCTCGATAAATTGAGAAGTTCGAATGCCTAGTGAAAATGAAATCATCAGTGAATTACCGTTTAGGAATTAAGCATTACAGCGGGTTCAAGGTCGATCCGAGTTAGTGTTTGCAAGTATGTGCGACAGAAAATTATTTGCACTTCCGCTTTTTCAACAGCTCAAAAATTATTACATTCGTGTGAACCTAGCTCAGGAACTAAATTATTTAATGTGCTGCGAATTCTATAGTTTTCATTTCAACTTTGGTTAAAATTTCTGCAATTTGTTTTGAGAAAATCTGAAATTCTTGTTCATTAATCTTTCTAATTTTTCATAATTATGTGTGAGCAAATTAAGTAACGAAATTTAAGCTATTTAAATTATTCATAGGGAAGGATATTAAGATAAGTTTTTATGTTTCTGAAATTTTGTTGAGAATTTTGAATACGAATTTTATAATTATTCTAAAAATAAAGATGTTAAAATTAAGTGAAATTAGTACAGATAAGTAATATGAAATTATGGTAAATGCATGTTAAAATTTATGGTTTATTGTGTGTTAAGTATGGTATGATGAGAGTGTACTGGCTCCTTCAACAGAGGCTTGTAATTACCTCTGTACAGTTGTTCCTTTTACCCTCTTCAAGTAAGATAATGTTGGAGGCTCTCATTTTATGAGTGTTTGTAATTTCTTTATATTATTATTATATTTTTTTATTATGGAATGTATTAGTGCAGTTTTCAAAGGCCAGTTACCTTAATGCAAGGAACGGAGGCCTTTTCAAGTAACTGCCTAGGCACCCTGGGCCACCAGTGCATAGAACACACTGGTTAGCTCAAGAGGACAGCCCTACTGATGGATATGGTTTGTTTAGAAGTATTGCGAGGCCTCCCAGTTTGGTAAAATACAGGAATTGTAAGTGAAAGATGATAACGGTGAAACCATAATTTCTGAAGCTTACTCCTATTATTATATGGTATTAAAATATAATTTATCAATATGAAAATTAATATCATAAATATTTATGTGCATTACATTTAATTATAAATATTGATTATGTAAAAGTTTATTTTGTGATATTCTGCGATAACAAGAACCTTCCCTGAAGAATTATGATTATGTGAACTCTCAAACAAAAAGACTTTTGGACTGAAATTCTGAAAAAGTCAATAGGACTCTAAAAATTAAAAATTTATTTTTAAAAAATTTATATTTATAAATTATACTTTACAGGACAAAAATTTTATGATTTATTTATTTATATTTTTTTTACATTTGCTAGTGTTTTAACTCTTTCTCTTTAAAAAGGTTTCTCTGTCGCTACGCCTTTTTCTTTTTGAAGGGGGGAAATATGTAAGATAAAATTATATGAATCAGAATAACTAAAAACATTAATTCTTCCTCTTTATTCTAAAATCGTAATAACTTATCTGCATTGCGTCATTCAAATTAATCATGCGATCTTATGTAACCGTTAATACCAAATGCCTCTTGACAACCAATCACCGAATTGTAAACCAAAACTTTTCTCTTCGCGTGCCTCCATCTTGCATAACTATTTTACTTCAGCTTTTGCTCTCTACTGTGCTAAGATGTAATTTCGCTAGCTTGCTTTCTATCTCAACAATATCTAAAATGTAAATCTTCTGTGGAAAGGCACGACTATAGTGCCAAGTGATTGTGGCCACAAATATCAATTGGAAATAAAAATGGAATTAAAATCGCTTCTACTGAAAAGTTTAATTTACGAAGTCAACACATTAGCTTACGACGCAATCAGATTACTTCCTCTTCAATATAACTACGCATCTACAGTGTTCCATCCGTTCTTCCTTTGTGCATTTATTATGACATATATATATATATATATATATATATACACATATACACGAAAAATAAAATATACAATATTGTTTATATGTAATGCTTGACAGTAATATAGATAAAAATTCTAGTTGACTGATTTTTTTAAAAATTAAAATGTTAAATTGCATCTGTTATATTCAGCAATTTTTACTCGACTCTTGCTTTAAAGGGGCCCACCAGCGGCCAAGCGGTAAAACCGCTTGGTAGGCAGTTCCAACCTGGTAACGCAGATACAAGTAGTTCCAACCTGGTTTTGATTCTAGGCGAATGGGCTGGCTGCATGGGCGTTGTCAAGGTTTTCCTCATGTGTAACGTGTATACGAGCCAGTTTTTCTTAGAATGTCCTCCACGAAGGCAGCTCTCCCCTTAGGCAGATAGCCCTTGTGTTCTTTGCCGTAATCAAATAAACCAAACCAAACCAAACTTGCTTTAACAACAACGCCTTTGATGATGTTTATGATTTATATCGACTAAAGGAGAGAAAAAAATTTATATTTCATTTCGCCGGAAACATGCTATTCCGCTAGTTTTGCCCAGATGAGCTACATGGAGAAAATTTATGGAATTAGCTTTTTGTAAGTGGAAGACGAAGGAAAACCGTTACGGGCTAGTTAAATCAATCTCAGTTGGGTTGTTAATTAATGTAATTGTTAATTACCTTATAAGGTATTTCTCCCGCCTTCCTAGCATGCCTTCGTGGTGTAGTGGTTAGCACACTGGGCCCGGTATTCCGTGGTTCGATTCCCAGCGAAGGCGACTGCTAATTTTTCAATCTCTCTTGTTTCTAAAAAAATCTTAATGTCTTTACAGTGGCGCCCGAACTAAAAGGGAGTTGGATGATGATTCTCCTCGCCTAGGATTGAGTCCTCTAAAAACCCCAGTTTCCCTTTAAAAGGGGGAGTACATAGGGTATTTCTCCCGCCTTCGTGGTGTAGTGGTTAGCACACTGGCCCCGGTATTCCAGAGGTCCGTGGTTCAATTCCCGGCGAAGGAGTTTGCTCATTTTTCATCTTGCCTGCTTCCAAAAAATACTAATGTCTCTACAACCTCTGTAGCTAATCTGTTCTTTCTTAATGCGAGGATTTTTGTGAATTTTTAGGTAAGAAAGTATCTGTGAATTATGCAATGTTCAAGCAACCTAGTAAGTTGCTTTGTGTATCTTCATTACAACTGCGCTGTTTTTCAATATTACTTTCTCTGATATCACAAATATAGCAATAAAAAAGAATTATCTACTTTTTTGGAGGCATGAAGAACTTGTGAACTTTCACTAAAAAAAAGCAAACCATTATTAAAAATTATATAAGCTATTTAAAAAATAATCTCATTGGCTATAAGGACCTAAATCTAGAATACTGTAATATAACACGAAAATAAGTCCAAAAGTGTCGGTCTCTACACGTTAGTAAATAAAGAGAAATAACAACGGTTAGCAAATTAAGGGAATTGACACACGTAGTTTTGTTGTTGGCTTAGTCATGATAGTAGTTAGAGCTCTAAAGAAAGTCTGCAAATGTAATAAAAACACCGTTAGATTAAGAAAGAAGTAATAAAACATAGAAGTAGCTAATAAGAAAGGCAAACATCCATAGCATTTTAAATGGACAGCATTTAATCTAATCATCCCAACACGTTTCTTTCGTTTTCTCCCGCTCGATCATTTCTTTGAAGTCTCCTTAAAAATCTCTGCTACGAATTTTGAAAACTTTAGTTATGCTTTACGTTTCCTTTTACTTTAAGGATCCTTTCCTAATTGGCCGGATTTCATGATAATATTTTCAATTTTTAGAATTTGACAAAAAATTTGTTAACGAATTTTTGCTTGTTTTGCTATATTACTTATACTGTAATAAAATGTTACAGCTTGAGTAGCTCATATCTTTCTTGTTCTAAATTTCTTAATTAAGAGTCAGTTTAGTTAAAATTTTTTGATTTATTTGTTATATTAGCCGAACAATTTGGTGCAAAGGATATTTCTCAAAGAGAAAATGTTAATTTTAATTTCATTTTTAGAACGAAAAGTATAAGGAAAGTGTAATGAATCTCGCTATTTTCCATACGAAAACGGGAATTTCACAGAGTGTGGAAATTATGAATTTGGAAGAAAATTAATAAAGAGGTAATTCATTTTCAAGAAAATAGTTGCCGTAAAAAAATTATTATGCCTTGATTGGGATCTGTAATTAGTCTAGAAAATTAATCTTCGTTTAATAATAAATCATCAAAGAAGCTATAATTATTTCAAGCAATCAGATAATCAGAAAAAAAGTTTCGAAAAAGGCGGAAAGAAAAAATAAAGAATATAAAAACATAAAAAAATATATCTACTGGGAGAAAAACCTAAGCGAATAAATATTAAGACACATATGACGATAAATATTAAGACATATTTAAGACGAATAAATATGATAAGCTCAGAAGCTTAAAATCTAATTAAATAGACTTTGATGACGCTTTGATCTGTACATTATCTTCCTGCTTCAATTTAAAATTCGATTAATTATTCGAAAACTAATTTTATTTCGAAAATTAATTTTATTTTTTTTTATCTTTTAAACCTTTATTCTATTTGAACTCTTATTATTATACAGGAAATAATGATTCAGCTGATTCCGTTAAGCCGAAATTATATCATCTTAAAAATGTTTGCATTGATCAGAAAATATAATATACACGGACGTCATATTAAAAATATAAATTTCAATATAATATTACAAACCAAACAATAAACATGTTAATTACGATATTCTGAAATAATCTACAAAACTCAGGAGAATCTTGTTTCACATCGAATGAATTCATTTCTAATTGGGGAAAAAATTCAATAATTATTCTTGGCACAGAATATCTGCGAGAAGTTGTTCGAATATAAATCAAATAGCTTTTGACTCATAATTATTTTTATTAGCCTTTTACCCAGTAATGTAAACTTTAAACAGAATTTTAATGTTCAGTGTTTGTTGTAAAGTCTGTACATTTTCTTTGCCCTTTGGCGTTTGCACATTTTAGAGAGCCTCGCGATGAAGGATGACGGCATGACCGAAGTTGATGTATACGCAATAATGAATGACCAAGATTCTTGAGAACGTATAATTACGTATACTGACGACGTAGTGCAATTGAATCTCCATAAAGCTATATCCCCATGACAGGCATACTTCATAAACATTTTTTATGGGTAATGCTAGGGAAAATTCTTGAAACAAATTTTAAAATCAGCAGCGTTAAATTTCTGTACAGATAAGGCAAACAATTAGATTGTCTGTTCAGGCCATGTGAACTATCCACTTTTAAAGAACATCTGTTTCAGTAAAATAAAAAACACTGCTCACTTCAGATAACTTTCAAACGCAGAATCTGTAAACCCTTTCTAACAGTAGTTCAGTAAACTACTCAAACAAATATTCAAACGGATATGAATATTTGTTTTACCAGTAATGACACAATCAGTTACTTGTCTTCTTCTGCAAAGCGCATCTATTATAATTATCGATCATGCCAGTTATTGGTAAAAATGTCTAGATAAGGACGACGCTGAATGAACGCTATCAGAAGAGCAGAATTCTCAGAGAATTCTTTCATTTATTTTACAGCTTCACAGAAATGATTTTATATTTTCTGTTTACTGATAAGAAGTAAGTTTTACAGTAGTTGCATTATTTCAGTGATTAATTTATCAGTATTCTACAGAAATTAAATGAAAATTATTACTTTCAATTGTTTAAATAAAAAGCGTATTTATTATCATTACGATGATCTACATGACCATAGGAGAATCTGAGTCAGAAACATATAAATTAAATTTCAAAAAAAGGTAAAAAAAAATGAATTTACTACACATTTGGGGTACGAAACTTTATAACTCTAAGTGGGAATAAATATGTTATTCACATTTATACTGTAAAGAAAAACGTGAGTAATTTCCATTCACTATATCATACAGGAAAGATAAAGTAAGTTTAATTTAAAAGTAAAATGATTTTCTTAAAGTGTTATGTACTATGTTTTTACACCACTGCACACTGGGCTGTACACAACTGCATTACACTGGGCTGAGGGCTTTGCGTCTAATTATTGTACAGCCTATATAACGTATGCTTCATAAATATTTTCCAAAAAATATTCTAACAAATAAACATTTCTCTTGAAAACGCGTTGAAGACTACCCTCTTCAGAACAAAGAAGATTTTCACAATAACCAAAGAGAAAATAGGATCTCCAGAACGCTGACTATTGTGAGGACAAAATAATTATGCTTTCCAAACTTATCTGAAGATCTGCATGAAACTTCCACAATGCTAGTAGTACATTCTTTGAAGCATTATATTCTGTCTATTTATTATTATTTGTTGGAGATAAAAAAAAATGTCTTTTTGTTATCTGTGCTATCTGCAGCAGATAATAGTAGTATTTTTCTCAGTTCTCTTATCATCTACAATATTTTTTTCCTGTTTACGTTTTTGTACGAAGTAAAGGAAATATTGTAATCGCAAAAATTTTCGGGTATCGTTTTTCAACGGACATATCAATTTTGAGCGGTGCCGAATCTATTTGGACGGTTTTTCTTTTGCGTGACGTCTGTGCGTATGCACAGAATAAATTACTCTTTTTTCCTAAACGGATTCTAAAATGGACTTTTTCGTTACATCGGTACGTACGTACCAGTGTATGTATGTGTCTCGCATAACTCAAAAACGATTAGCAGTAGAATGTTTAAGTTTTGTATGTGGGTTTCAGGTTTAGTTTTACGGCAAAGCACACTAGGGCTATCTGCCTAAAGGGAAAGATGACTTTGTAGAGGTCTTTCTAAAGAAAACTGTCTCGTATACACGTTACAAATGGGGAAAACCACCAAACCGCTCATACAGCCTGCACGTTCTTCTGGAATCCAACTCAGGTCAGAAATATCAGAATTCAGCGATTTTACCGTTTGGTCGCTGGTGGGCCTTTTGTGCATGAGACTGCTGTAGCATCTAATTGCAT
Source organism: Stegodyphus dumicola (assembly GCF_044657685.1). Classification (NCBI taxonomy): domain Eukaryota; kingdom Metazoa; phylum Arthropoda; class Arachnida; order Araneae; family Eresidae; genus Stegodyphus; species Stegodyphus dumicola. The sequence goes on from NC_140780.1 coordinate 116,961,884, forward strand.
TTTTTAGCCATGTCAAATTTTAAACAAAATCGACAAATAGTGAAATTAAACTTTTAATGCCGTCCTCTGGTTCCTATGACTTATAATTGGAAAGTTTTAGACTCGTTATGAAAAATAAAATTATAAGAAGTTTGACTCTCATACGATAAAAATTGACCGGGATATTTCAAAATTTGCTGTTTTTGATATCATTTTTCATCTTGCCTTCAGGGATCGATTAATTAAGTTAGAATAATTCGAGGAAATAAGTTTAAATGAAATGCAGCAAAAAATTTAATAGGCAATACGAGGAAGTCATGTGGTGTCCACAACAGAATTTTTCATTTACAAAAGTATAATGAGGATAACATCTGAGACAGTGTAATATAAAAACTGATAGCGAATAGAAATAGAAACAAATGCGTAAGGTTGCTTTACTATAATAATACATTTCGTTAAACTATTTTACATTATCTTCGTTCCATTCAGTCTTAAAAAAGAACTCAGGGCTTCTAAAGTTAAATTTAATGGCATATTTTATTACTCAGCAGTTTTTTCCTTCGCGCTATTTTTCCTTCCCAAATTTTTTGAGGCACACAACTGAAGAATCTCTGCCGTAGAGGGCTTAAGATAGCACACTTTTTATGCCCATATCCTGCCTCACACAGCTTTCCGACTTGTTTTGAATGATAAATTTATGTTGCCTCTTCACGAATCATGAGACAGCGGATCTTTCGTGAGCAGTTGTTTTGATTCTTATTGCTTTCGACTTCTTTTTCTAGATAATGGGAGGATAACTCCGCGCGCACTGAGGAAGAAAAAAATAACAATAAGAAAAGACTAACTTAAAAGAGTTATGAGAAGAGGTAAAGTGTTATTTGTGGTAACACCATTTCCAGTTTGCTTTAGCTTCCCCCCTCTGAAAAGCCGGTGCAACGACAATGATACCTTCAAGTCTTAGAAAAGATTCTAAGAATTAGATTTAAAAGATGGCAATGCTTCATTCAGATTGCTTCCAAATTCTCTGAGTGAGATTTAGTTCAGCTTAAAAATTTGCTTTTTATTTCGAAGATTTATATCCTTAGGGCAATGACACAGGAAATCTGCCCTTGCCTCCAGTCAATGTTACTCACTTGTCAAAAGAAAAATTCCTTATTTGCACTAATTATTGATGAAATCAAAATTTCAACATCTAAATATCAAAGAAATAACAGTGCCTGGTGGAATAGGTAAACGGGTTGGGGGTAGTTCTATAACATATTGCATGCTTTAGTAATATGCACTAGTCTGGCTGATATTTCAGCAAAAAGAACTGCACGCGAAATATCTTTTTCATGGTTGTACACTAATTACATCAATGTATGAAATAAATCACAGGAAATGAGCTTTAGCGGCAGTTGTAGTCAAGTGATATATATTAGTAAAAATACGCGAAATTAAGATTTTTATTTTTGCTCTGTAAAATAAAGCTCCAATTAAGTGGTTCCTTATCTTCCTAAAGGTGTTTTAAAGAAAGAAGAAGACCTTTTCTGTGATTTTTAGAATTGATCTGGAAGGCGGGAATATCATATTTGAATGATACCGATTGGAACAACTTGGTGGAAAGAAAAGAAAAAAAAAAAATGAAGATATTAAGGGTCATATGAAAGCTGAATTTCGGCAAATACGAAATTTCAGATTTTAGTATTTCTGACATTGGAAATTTGAAATCCATTCTTCTGTTTGTAAAAGGTAGAGTAAAATTTATAGCTTCAGTCAGAGATATATTCCCACTGGAAGGGAGAAAAGCACTCTTTACTCTCCTTTTCCCAGGCCCCCTATTCGCTCTCTTAATTTCTAAAATTCTGATATGAATCACCAAGTATTTAAGACCGTGCGATTGTACCTCCCTTCTACCCCACTCAAAAAAGGAGAGAAAAAGAGAGAGACAGAGTTATAGAAGAATGCTTTTCTTTCGAGGGGTAGGGGGGCAAGACATGTCAGAGTCTACTGCTTTTCCTTTTATAAAACAAGTGAAGTGAAATTAGTTCAAAAACAATCAACGTATTAAAATTTCGCGTTTGTAGTATCATAAAAAGACGATATGCTTTAACTGAAATCTCGGAAAAATATTCACAACGCTATCATTTAGAAATCTGCTTTCGCAAACCTAACATTCGCTATAATTTTCAGCAAAATTTGTATGTGTTTCCCCAAAATTTTTCACTTCACGAGAATAGAGTTTTCTTTGCTTGATTTGGTTAAAGAATAATTTAAGATTTTTTAACGTAGATCATATAAAAATTTAATATTTATATTTTATTACTAGATGATTACCTTTAGATATTTTCACTAAAGCTGATTCTTCATTTCTTAAGTTAAATAAGATCCTGGAATCATAATCAATTTTTTAGTGGAACCTCTGGTCTATGACCAGTCATTTATTATATAGTTCGTCGAGTAAATCTATATGCAACACTTGATGAAAATGTTAATTTTAATCGGATGTTTAATTTTAAAGAAGGATCATATTGAACAGCTTCATAGGTTTCATACAAATGTCCTACTTTTCTTTTTGCTGAGCATGAAACATGTTTGGATCCATTAACAAATCTAACACATATTATTATTCTGAGGTTTTGAGTTTACAAATTTTTCAACTTCACCATCATGACGCACTTTTCCATTTCAGAGCGGAAGTTTTAACACATTAACTAATTAACTACAGATACATTGAGTGATTTCTCTATGCAGATATGTAATCCTGTACATAGGATAATATTTGAAAATAAAAAAATATCGCTGAGATATATGCTCCCGAAACTCGTTGCTTCCATAAAAGGAGTTTAAAAGCAGCGTAAATTCAAGGCACAGTCAAAATACCCTTATATTTTTCCTTTGTGCTTTTAACATTCCATTTTATTTTACCTTTAAGGATTTTAAACTTGTATTTTTATTCTATTATCTTCCAACTACTACGCTTTTGTGTAGCTTATGCAGAGCCGATACAAGATTTCTAGACGCCCTACACTTAAAAGATTTTGGTACCCTCCATCCCTTTACATAACAACGCCTTTTTTTTTTTTTTTTTTTCTCATTTTTTCTGTTTCGGTCTTGGCTTAGCTGCACCATAAATTATGTGGCAAAACCTGAAATTTTCAGGTGTCCTCTTTCCTTGCTACCCTAACCACGGATTTATTTTGCTTAATATTAACTCAGCTCTGGATCCATGTTCATCAGCAATATTGTTATTTGATTAGATTTCTAGAAACAAGACAATTTACGACTTTGTAAATCTCTGGAAGTAAGAATACGGTAAGTTTTATAGCGTGCTATATGAGTTATATGTACTTTTAATGAAAGAATATAGAAGTACTGGGTTTGGTAAAGATTTATTCTTCCGCGAAACATTCGAACAAAAGTGCCTTTTAAGTCTTCAGCTAGTGTATTAGTTTGTTAAAACACTGGCCTTAAAATTTTTGCCAGCTTCGGAAACCTTCATTTATTGCATGGAATTGACTCACAGAAACATTTCGTTCCTCAAATGGGTACAGATGACTTTTTAATCCCCTGAAGGCAATTGTATCTAAACGAAACCAAGTTAATATAGAATTGCTGCCATAATTAGATCTTAATGGATAGGGTGTTTGTTTAGAGACAAAGATCAATTCATAGTATAAGTTTGCGTGTTTCTTTTCGTGATGCGTGCTGCCGAATTACGTTCTTTTGCGGTCTTGTATTACCTCCGGAAGCATTTTCTAATATTCTGTTTGCAAACTCATCATAGGATTTTTTCCCGTTAAATATTTAACTCTGCTTTATGTAACTTCTCGAAGAATAGTTGAAGGAAAGAGACAGAGAAAAATCCCCATTTTTTTGAAAGTGTCAATTGGGCACAGTTAAATGCATTTGGGAGACAAACTCGTTTACCAGTTAATAGAACCACTAAGTTGCTAAGAGCATGCGATTTAATCTCGGTAATCAGAATCCTCTTTGTGATTTTAGTTCCCTCATAGAAACAGCTGAAACATATAGATGGCTTGTTACGAACTTACGTTCATTAATTCTTGTATAGTGATAATCTTGAATTATAAACGACTTCAATTTTAGTAGATTATTTCTTTTTCTTAACCAGAGTATTTGCTTTCATTGATTCAATTTCTGTGATGACAAGACTAGGATAGGGACTTCAAAAGACCTTTATACAGGTTCTACAAGAGAACTCTACATTTTTTCTATAAGTGACAATAACGAATTGAAGGAAAGAGTTATGTCACGTTTGGTTCTTGATTTTCTTAACAAATTCTAGAAAGTAGTTTGAAACTGGAACAAAAATAAAAGTGAATTCACCCAGACTTTTGGTATTATAATTTATATCTTTATTAAAATACGTGACAAACCATAGCTTTTAGCTTTCATGCTTTCGTCATAGCTTACTTTCAAAACTGCTTTATTTATTTCTGAAGGGCCGTTAACTTTAGATCTTCATAAAGTATTGTAATGGACTGTATAACAAATGAAGTATGACTTACAGAAGAATTAACCAAATTCTATACAAAATAGATTAAACTGAAATGCATGTAGATACTACAGACCGCAAAGTGTGTTTTTAGCCAGCATTCATAAATACGCTTTTGAATAGCAAATACGTGTTATTTCAAGAAAATACTTCTGCTTGTTTTAATAAATCTTTGTAAAAGTTCTGCAGATACAACTCTGAAGAACCAATGGGTTTGTAGAGCCAGGTAACATGAAAAATGTACAATTTCCTTGTGAGTATGTAAACTCCGTACCATTTACACCATGAAGGCACGCGGTAAGAAGGAAGAAAATACTTTGCAAGCATTAGGCGTTAATTCGCATCATAGCTTTAAGGTGATGTTTGAGGGTTAGTGGTGGTAGAGGTACTTAGTTTGATGCAAGTACATAGTTAGTTAGCAAGATCCTCAAGTGTTAAAAAACGTTAAGGCAAATTTGTTTCGATTGAGAAATATTTGCTATTAATTTAGAAGTCAAACAACAAAAATCAGCGTTATATTTTCAAATTTTCATAGGACTAGTTTTGATGGTTTTACCGAACCATCATTCTCAGCTGCCAAAACGCAAATGAACGAGATAGGATATAGTGATTAGATAAGATAAGAATGGCCGGACAGGAGTTAAGCTACTGGCGCCGTCTGTTGATGAAACGAGAACTAAAACATTATTTCCTTAAAGGCTGAAGGCAATGATGGATAGGAATTAGGGTCGTTAATTAGAACAGAAAGATTTTTTTTGAATGTGAAATGCCTCTAGAAAATCTAGTGCGCCAATGGAAGATGTTTTTTGAATGATTGTGGCTGCAGAAAAACTGAAAGTGTGATTTTCGGACCAACAATGCTGGGCAACAGAAGGATTGTGTGTTTCCTTTTCCCTAACATATGCCTCATTTTTCTTAACGCGAAATTTTAAGGCTCGCTTAGTTTGACCAATGTAAATTAAACCACATTGGCAAGGAATTCTGCAAATACCCCAGGAATACGACCTTAAAATTAAATTTCTGTAAAATTCGTGCAGTTTTATAGCTAATTGATGGAAATAAGGGAATAACAACAAAATTCTTATAATCTCCTAAAGCAAGAGTGTGACTCCTAAATTACTTAAATTGTTTGACTTCTAAATTAATACTTATTCGGCGTGTTATTGTATCTTAAATATTTGCTACTTTGTTCAATCATTATATAGCCATTAAATACTAAAGGCCGGAATAATCACTAAATTATAATATGATCCAACTAGTCTTTTCTCTGAATACGACTGAAATGTTAAAGCCCCGCATTTAAGTTAAAATAAATAGGGAATATTGTGACTAACCCAAAAATTAGGTTTGAATTACCAAAGTTTAAGCTTTACATATGGGAAGAAGCCTTTAATTCCTTATATCAATGATGTCGGCTGCTGGTTCGCAGCTAAGTTAAATGAAAATTAGTGCAATTATGAGAATTTAATGACTTATTTACATAATCAACCCTCTTACATCTACGAGTATTTCCATACAAACGTTAATTGGAATTAATACCATAAGAATCCTGAAATAACCAGTATTTATTATCTCAGAGTGCATTCCTAAATATTTGATAAATATAATATTTTTTGCGACGCGCGGCTTATAAATCTAAATTTTTCACCTGTTGCTTCGCATGTCCTGAATTTGAACAAAGGTTTTGAAGAAAATTTGTAATTCTGTCTATGACAACTACCGTGGTTCCAGAAACTTTTGGTCTTAAAGAGAGGTGTCGTCTTAGAACAGTGAAATTCATTATCAGTTGATTATTTATGCTTTCAGAAATATTGGTTCTCTTCACAAAGGGTCTCTTTAGAGAGGTGGATACCATGATGGGATTTTTTAATTCTCACAGACTTATTGGTAATGCTTTTGGTCCAAATATTCGATAAAGAGTTTTCAGTTAGTAAGCACGAATTGCTATTTTTACAGTGATATCTGTGTGCCTGTGTCTATGTGTGTGACGATTGTTTCGTCCACAATAACACTTATATCAAATTTCCGAAAATTTCTGTTTTCTGTGCTTAATTTTTCTACATTCAGAGTTGATTAAATTCCGGGTAAAACTGGATAACTAAATGTTCTACTTTACTTGAAGCTCATAACAGATGTTAATGGACAACAGGAAGTGGTACTTTATTTGAAGCTCATAATAGTTTTCATGAAAAATTCTACTAAAATATAACCCCAAACTATTTAGTTTTAGTAGTGAAGACTTTTATATCAATGTTAAAACACATGAAATTTTGGCTGAAATCGATAAACCGGAAATATACTTTACTTGAAGCTTTGAAAAGATTTCCGTGAAAATACATGTTATGATATAAGCCAAAATACTTCCATTTGGTATTTAAAACTCGTATATGTATATACAATCATGTTTGACAACAGCATATTAGATGGTTTTTGATTTGTTTTTGTTTATTATGGCAAATCACATTAGGGCTATCTGCCTAATGTGATTTGCCAGGATGCCTTCCTGGAGGACTTTCTAAAGGAAACTGACCCGTATGCAACGTTACACATGAGGAAAACCACAAAAACATCCAAGTAGCCAGCCCGTTTGCTTGGATTCGAACGCAGGTCGGAACTCCCAGTGTTCAGCGAGCAGCTCCGCTGCTGGTTAATCACAATATATTAGATTCTGACTATTTATGATAAACCGGAAGTAGTACTTTACTTGAAAGTCTTAACAGATTTTCATGCAGAAATAAGGAATCACTGTAATAAAAGTTTAATCTAAATGAATGCAGCTGATGTTAAGGCTGTATCTAGACATGATATTCACTTGAATCAAGTCTTCGAAGAGAATGATTTTTATAGCAGCATTTCATTTGCAAAACTTCAGAAATTTTGTAATGCCGGAATAGTAACAAAAAGTGCATTTGTTTGCACTTAGATGATTACGAGGTACAAGAGCAAATAGGAAATTCAGAAACACTTATTGTTTTACTTGCTTCTGATTCCGAAATGAGCGGTAGTCACTATTGAGCTATGATTTCAAAATCTAACAATCATTGTTAATATCATCAATATCGCGGGGATATACGTGCAGATAAAGATGAATTTAGATTTTTGGTACTATAGAAATAACACAAAAGGAAATTAAACTATGGTATTGGTTTTAAAGTATTGATTTAAATGTATTTAAGACAATTTTCTTTCATCAAAAATCAATTAAAATATATGCTATTCAATTGCCCAATAAAATGCAATTTTTAATAAAAGGAAATAAAGGCGCAAACATTTTACTATGTTGATATAAGAAAAACCAGTTTTTACACAAGGTCAATTATGCTTAACAAAATATAATCCAAAATTTTGTATTACAGACATTTATACTTAGTGGGACACACCAGCGGCCGAGCGGTAAAATCGCTGAACACGGGTAGTTCGGTCTGAGGCTCGAATCCCGCGAGTGGGCTGGATGCATGAGCGTTTTCGTGGTTTTCCCCATGTGTAACGTGTACAGGAGCCAATTTTCATTAGAAAGTTCTCCACGAAAGCACCCCTCCACTTAGACACATAGCCGTCAATGCTTTGCCGTAATAAAAAAAAAACTATTTATTAGGACAACAATTTAACAAACAATGAATTGGAAGTGTTACTTACTTAAAGCTTGTTGCTATTTAAAACATGGAAATCAAAAGAGGTCAAGTGCTGGCCACATAAAATTTTGGGGTTTTGAATTTGAAGACTATTATGTATAGCAAACTCTGATAAATTTATGAATATCAGCTAAAGAAGAGAAATCGAAGTGTTCGTACCGGCATAAATAAATAATTTACCAATCTGATTGGTATGCCGTAAAAAAATAGGAAAATTCATTAAAAGCAATTTTTTCTCAAAATGAACACAAAACAGTGAAACACACTTCTACTCAGTTTACATATCCTTAATTACTTTGAAACTGCATTTAATATTCGACTTTGGAATGTCTCGTTTAAAGTTTCATGCTTCTAATTTAGCATTAAAAGCTAAACTGCCTCCAGCCAGTAGCTAACAGCATGTCTAAGACCCTTATCATATCTCTCATAGCAAAATTCAATAAGCATTTTATCCGAAGTACATGTTCATCCTAGGTGTGCATGTATTTAGGAGAGTCTTCCTGAAATATATTATAGAGAAGCATTTGCAGGGTATTTTGAATTCAGATGATAAGCTCAGAAAGATGATAGTAGACATGAGAACAATTCGCATAGAAATTAGGGTCCCAAACCACATTTAGTGGATGAAAATAGATGTCAAGGAGACAATGAACCCAACGAAAAGAGTGCCCAAACAAATGCTAGGATTAGGGGCACTGCGGTTGAGAAGAAACCTTTTCGTATTCAAATTTCCAATGCGTATGGGAAAAATAAAAGCAATAGTCGAGAAGAAGAAACATTCTCGTATGTAAATTTCCTATGCGTATAGGTGGAAAATAAAAACAGCGAGCAAGTATTCATTAGTGGGCACTGTAGAATTGATGGGGGTTAAACTTCAATCGGAAACAACATGTCAGATTACCCGAAAGAGGAATATGCATTTGACTTACAGCCGAGCAGGGGGTAATGGACGCCTAACTCAGAGCAATACCAAGAGCTCTATAGAGTACCAAGAGGCGAGAAGGCATTGTACGCATCATATTACCTTCGATCGAAGGCTGCGGGAGACGGGATCCTTCCATATAGCGAAGCGTAATGCAAGGTAAAAACACACGCATTGCACTCGTACCTGAAGCAGAAAACCGAGTATTGCAACTGTTTTCCCCGTCGACCAATACAGGATCGGTTGCAGTTGAACTAGGTATTCGGCACAAAATGTCAGAGGTCTTGCGTGCACAAAACATGCACCCGTTTCTTGTGCAGAAGGTCCAGCTTCTAGGCAATGCGGATTACCCCCTTCGAGTATACTTTGTACGCTGGATGCTCAGAAATGATTTTCACATATTCCCACCACTGTTTTATTCTCAGATGAAGCGTGCTTTACAAGAGAAGGCGTGGTCAACATGCTCAGTGCGCATATGTAGTCGTCCGAAAATCTCCACAGCACTGTCTCGTCGAAAGTGCAATATAAGTTCGGTATTAGCATCTGCGCAGGGTTTCTTGGAGATCATGTGTTGGGACCGTATCTTCTGCCCAAATGCCTCAATGGCACAAATTACCTTGTTTTCCTAAAGCCTGTCCTTCCTGATTTGATCCAGGGATTACAAGCCACTGTGCCCCAGAACATATGGTTTATGCTTGGTGGTGAACCAAAACATTTAGCGATTGCTTTGTGTAAGCGCTTTCGTGCTACATTCTCTGCTGATACATTGGAAGCGGCGGACTTCGCTCCTCGGACCTTAATCACTTGGATTTATTCTTCTATGATCACTTGAAATCGATTGTTTAACAGATACATTTGAATACACTGGAGGATCTGAGAGCACGGATCGTCGTCGCCTCAGCAGACATCCTAGCACACAGGTATGTTTAAACTCGTTCTGCAGTCGTTCATCCATCGGTGTCGGCTGTGCAATGACTTTCGCAATTTTGAACTATTTCTATAAAAATGTCTCGTCGTCTCTTTTTTAACGTTAAATTGTGATGCACTGTAGCCCTGCTTTACGTCAAATAAATGCTTTTCTACTTATTATTGACCCTTTTTGTTCCACTCGACGTCACACCCCTAATAACTACTTTTGCAATTTTCTCCCACTAAACGCAATTTGCGACTCCATGTTCTGTGGAATTTTTTATCCTATTGATACCTGTTTTCACCTTTCTGAATTTGTCTGTTGAAATCGGCAACACTCTGTACAACATTCCTCCATTGGTTTTTTTTCCTTCTTCTATGCAAAACAGAGTTGCGGGTGCAATTTTGTCCTTGTCCCCAGTGTCGTAAAATATTACAGCTAAGAGCACAAAGCACATATCAGAAGGCAAGTGTTGTGACTAGAAACCTCCCGTTCAAACTAGTGCTGCGAGAAACGCATTTTTCGTAAAAGTTTCTTATTGCCTAAGACGTCGCTAAATGTGATAAATTAATAAGGTGACGATGGAAACAGATGAAAGCTAGGTAGTTCTTTGCGCAGAAGCGAAGCAATCCGAAAGCATCCAATTCGCGTGAAAATACGACATTTGAACGGTATACATTGTCAAAAGATGTTAAATAATACTTCTTTTACTGCTTCAGAATATTAAGTGAAATTTTACTTGAAAACATTGTTACGTAGAAGATTAGGGGACTAGCCTAATCCCTCTATTGCAGTGATGACACGTCATTGCTTGCATGGCAAATCTTGAATCTTTCGAGTAGAAAAAATATGAAATCGACAAACGACAGAACACAAAGCTATTTCCTACTTTAGGAAAGCTTCCTTTATGCCATTTCACTTTTACGAAATGTTTCATTATAGTACCTTTAATTATCTGTCAGTCTCCCGACGGTCGTCATAATGGATAAGAGAACGGAACGGATTATAGGATCCATTAATTAGTTTTTCTTTCCAAGAATGCTTTAATTTCCAACTTCAATTAAAATAAAACGTGGCACTGTATTTTCAACTTATTACAACATGCAAAAGAAAAAAATATCAATCGAATAAAATATAAGTGTATAAAGAAAAAATGTAATTCACAGTCTTAGATGTTAAACAATTGTTTATTAATTTAGACACTATGTAGTTAAAATTACAGTGTACAATTGAAGTATATGCCATGTCTTAATACTGCATGTTATCAAATGTTGTATATAGTTGCATTTGCAAGATAAATTTAATGGAAATTGTTTTCTGTGAGATTTTATATGACAACACAACACTTAAATCTTTAAAATAATATTTTAGCATCTTATTTTAAGCACGATTATAAAACTATCATTATTGTTTGCAATAAATGGCCTTTTCAAAAAAATTTTTTTTGTTGCATTTAATTTCCTTCTTATGTTTATTTATTTTTTGTAGTCTATCTGTCCATCGAACTATCTCTGTAGCTAACAGATAATAGAAACCGATGACTAAAGTAGTGACGGATAATCGAGTTTCTACTGCAGTATCTTTTTTTTTATTAACAATAAAAACCCGAAGATAATTTTTGCATTTAAGAAAATGCTGTTCAACCCCTGTTTTATGAAATGAATGAAGAAAAGTTTGAGCGCTTCTGCATAAATGTTTTAATTGTATGCATGAAGAACTATCCTACGTTCCGGCGCATAAACATGCACTTTTAATATAAAATATAAGATCTAAATTTCCGGACGAGCGTTATACGTCGGATATAAAATGATAGATTTTTAAAAGAAGGAAATGATGAACATACAAAATTATATTTATACATATATCTAAATGCTATTTGTTTAAAAGAAATGACATCCGTTATGAAATTTTAAAAATTCCTTATCTCATAACATGATGCGTTAAGCGTCATGTTATGTCAAGTTCGTCATATTCGTCTTATGTTATATCTTCAGGCACATAACCAAATTTCGTTTCATATCCACTATCACTATTATTCTGATCCATAAATACATAATCGTCTTCCGTCCCATCAAAATTGTTAAATATACTATATTTTAATGGCTTTTGAATTATATCGGGTTTAATTTCATTCCATGCTTTTACTATCCGTCACACACTATTTTTAGACTGGTATGACGCATTTAGCTTCCTTTTCCTTGTTGCTTCCTTGCCTTCGATGTTCACTTCGAAACCACGGCTTCAACTGACAACAGAATAAGAAAACATCTAACTGGTAAGTCCGCGAATTCATCCGCATCAGAAATGCATTCTTACTTCAAATAATGTCCTTCTTTTCTTAAAAATCTTAGACTAACATTCTTGTGCACATCTGCTTTTAATACAAATCACCCTCTTTGCAGAACAATTTCCTTCACACACATATTGTTCCCCTTATCGCTTTGTGAATTCAGTATACCATTGTTCGAAAGCCTTCTAATGAATAATTTCAAAAAATAAGAACATTGTCTTTCGGATTTTTTCGTAAAGAAAAGGGTGCGCGTTATACGACGAACATACCCCAAAAAAACTAAAAAATGTAAGCAGTCGACAAACTTCCGAGAAACAGCCCAGAAACTTCGATTATCTGCAATGAGAAAGAGAAAAGAGTAACAGAAGTAATGATCTTACGGTTAGAAACGACATATTCTGTAACTTCTCGCTGTTCCTAATATCTTACGTATTTTTACTACCTAAACTCGAACGCCTTGTGCTTAACGCATCACTGTCACTGCCACTACGTCCAAGAATTTCAATGCACTCGCCTTTTTCTAGTTTTGGAAGGTGAAACTACACCACAGATGTCAATCTTATTTGTTTGAACTGCATATTTATCATATCATTTTGAATTAGTTTCATAAAAGTAAAAATAATTGCTTTTATACTTTATGTCATTAAGATTTCGCAGGAAAGCTTCACTTTTGGGAAAACCTGATAAACCTCTATCTTTATACGATCTGTTGATACATATGATACACGGAAGCCTTTCGAATAAATGTGGTTCTGCATATAAAAAAAAAAAATCTCGTTTTCTCTTACTATAATGTGCAAAACTTCAGCAACAAATTCAATTTTCAACATACGAGCATAAAGTTATTGAAAACGCCGTTTTGCGATCAGTACAATGAAACTCCAAATCAGTAGAAAGGTGATGCATATGCATATATCTGTACCATGGCGTCAGAGATGTCAGCGCGCGCAGTGCAAGGCAACTTAAAAACTAGGAAAGGAGAGCCATTTCCAGACATTCTTCTGCAAGTAATAGTGAGATTGTTCATGCTTATGGCTACAAGACAACATCAAGGCGTCTTTACACATGATAGAATAATTGGCAAGCTTGAACAGGAGTGTAGTTTCACGTCTGTCGCCCAAGAGTTTGCAGTTGATAGAAGTGTTTGTTCATGAGCTTCGAAAGCCAGGTACCGCTATTAGCAATGTTGTTTGTGATCAGCTAAGGAAAACAACGATGATTGCTCAGAAGCTACACACGGCAACCGGACGGCAGGTATCCCGGTTTATTGCAGCCAGACAACTTCATAAAATCGCCTATTCATCTGCAGTTTTGTACGCTGCATACCATTGATAACAGCCTGTCGACTGCGCGGTTTACACTGGTGTAGAAAACACAAAGACTGGATGCTTAACGAAGGAAATCACGTCCTTTTTACAGATGAGATTCGTTTCAGTCTGACAAATGACTCTCGGCGTCAGTTGTTATGGGAAGAGGCAGAGACACGCTATCATCCAACTAATATTAGGGAAAGAGAACGTTGAGGTGGTCCTGGAATGCTTGTATGGGGAGGAATTATGATGTCAGAACTCCACATTTTCTACATAGGTTCTTCTCCCTCTTTCGTCTTTTCCGGGGTGCCATTGGTGCCGACTGGTGCACGGCCACACAGGACATATGCTGTTGAGAAGCTCTTAGAATGGGAAGATATCCATAAAATGGACTGGAAAGCGTGCTTCCCTGATTTAAATTCTACTGAACAATGTGTCGGATACTTTAGGAAGACGCCTGGCGGCATGGTCTTATTCCCCAGTGAATAACAGACAGCTAAAACAGACGCTTCTTAGGAATGGGAACTCTTACCCCCAAAACTGTTAGATAATCTGGTATTGAGTATCGACAGACGATGCAACGCAACCATTGCAGTTAGGAAATATTATGTCCCTTACTAAGGCTCTTTGATTTGTTTTTCTCCCTCTTGGTCAGACAGTTTTTTGTACCAACGCCATTCTATCAATAAAGCATTTTACTATTCTTTCTGAACTGTATGCGTCTATTAATTTTTTTTGCTACGATACTTTCCTCATCCCATAAGTATTACATAATGTCACTGTAGTATGAATTCCACTTTTTTCAATTAATTGTTTGCAGAATTACGACCAAAATCAAACACGTTGCTTAAGTTTTGTACGTTAGTGTAGATAGTTAGCATTATCTATTTGAGCAATAATATACCTTCGTACCATGATCGGCAGTATATACCCAATTTTAGGTTTTTAAGGCAAATAAAAGCAATTCGGCATAAGTAGTTTTCTATGATTTGAAAAGAATTCTGTGATTTACATGAACGTCACAAAGTAAAACATATCAACTTTAGTGCTAGAAAATAGTCACAAATACTACGGCAGAAGTTATTATATGAGATATTTGAATAAAAAATTGAAGATTAAATCTCAGTCGACCTTACAAGGAAAACATGCTTTTATGCTTATTTAGAGAAATGAATAGAATTCAGAATTTTATATACCTTTTACAAGGACTCAGTTAAGGAGAACTGAGCTCTTTATGTCTCTCGAAAGCAAACTTTTTGTGGTTTTTTTTAAACATGCATATTTTTAATATGCTGATGCATACGCATCCGATGAGACCGTATGCATCAGCGTTACAGTTGTTTGCTTAATGGAGAGACAGGCGACACTTCGATTACTATTAACATGATGTCATTTCGTTTAGTCAACATGACGTCATGGTTGAAAATTTCTACTCCCATACGTTTAATTTAGCAGAATGCATTGTAGTAACCTTGATTAGGATCGATATTGTTTCGTTCTGTCAGTTATAGTAGAATTAAACTCTGATTGCATGCTGAACTATGAACGAACGAATTCCTGCGTTTTATACTATACCGACTGTGCAATTTTTCTTATCAAGTTGAAACAATTAAACTTTGAGCTTATTTGAATGAATGATTAAAACTTTGTTTAAAAATGTTTCTGAATGAAACTTTTACTTTCAAAAGTAAATAAGCTATTTATTACTTAGATGACATTCAGAGTATAAAATGCTATAAATACTAGTCAGTATTAGCATATGAAATTCTTTCTTAGCTTCACAGAAAAGTGTCAGCTATATTAGTTTTTAATGAAATCACTTAGATGGAATATAAGCTAAATCAAAAATATTTATAATGTATTGCAAATTAGATTTTTTTCTTGCGATCAAATTAGATATTTTAAATGTATGATGTTGGCAGAAAGTTTTAGACTTTGTTCCGGAACTTAGGCAGACTAACTGAAGTTAAATTTTAGTTTACGTATTTCCTAAAGCATGTAGCCCTTTGGTGGAGAACATTCTGAAGGAATCTTCACTTGTTTACACTGCAAGCAGAGAAAAACCAGTGGTTAATTAAACTTAATCTATTCTTTTCACCCAAGAAAAAATGCCTGATAACTGATAATAGTATAATCTGAGACACAAAGTTGCGAATGGCCAACAGTTTTTTCCCTGCTATGCTGCAACCTGCAGCACTTTTTTTTTTTGTGTGTGTGAATTGCTATTGAAACCAAATTAATTTTCTTTGAATTCTTAAATCAAACGTATACGGGCTTCCTACCACAGCAATTTTATTTTTTTATAATTTCTACTAAATCTCAAATTTAAATAAAAGTGTTTTGATACATCTCATGACTTTAAATTACTACAATAAATCTATTAGTTATTACTGAATGCCATAAACTTACTTATACTCTTGGTTGCGTTTAATTAATATAACTAATCCATTTCTTGCTGTCTTTTTGAAAGAGCGTGCGCGCATTTTTCTGCACATTTGAATATTTGCTACACTAAAGAACCCACTTACATTACATTGAAGTGACAGTTCTTAATAGTTTTAAATTTATTCGAATAGGAATTTTCTCGTGAAACGACTTTTTCAGTTTCGTCATATAAGAAGAAGATACAAGTGTCTCACACCCTAACAGCCAACAATTTTTTCATCTTGATACTTTCTTCTCAGTAAAAAAGCCAATGTAGGTCTTCCAAATAATTACTGCAAGAATCTATTTAATAAAAGTCTTATTATTATCTTATCTTATTTTTAATCTTACTTTCAAGTCTACAAAACTTTATTGAAATTCTTATCAATAAGTGATCCTAAATTATCATTAACTAATTCTTTTAAAACTTGGGGAAGAAGGAATTCCCACAGTAAGAGTAGACGTTTTCCGGAGAAAGGAGGTTTGATTCTGGAGAAAGCAGGAGTTAAATTCCTCATCTGATTTCAGCTGATGAAGTGAGTCATGTGAAATTATGATGCCATTTGTTGCCGAGGTACATGTATAGGTGATTTAATATATATATATTGTGTGTTAAGAAACGTAACTTATTCTTGTGTTTAAGAATACGTTTTCACTTGAGAAAAAAATCACTATTTTGGGGAAGAAAGAGAGAAATTGCTTAGTTAAATTAAGAAAATTAATTTTAATATTAAAAATTAGTATAACTCTTATAATAGATACACATTTATTATTGCCAGCATTTTAAGCTTAAAACAAACTAAGCAAACCCGTAGATTAAAAGATTTTGCAGTTTTTATATAGAGGATTCCCCAAGCGCCAGAAATTGATTTACATTCGCTTTAAAAGTATCAAAAAATCATTGCAACCCAATAAGTGTTAGTCATAACGAAAAATCGCGTTTTGTGGAAAGCGTGGACAAAAACTATGAATGAACATCGAACATGGTTTACTTTTGCGGCGTGCGCCACGTGACCGGCATTTCAAAACTTTACACCCGCTACGTAATTGAGGTGGGAAAGAAGCCGAGCATTTTTCGCTTTGACTCCACGCACCACAGCATGGTGACTGAAACAGATCAGTTGGTACCTTGTCTGTTGGGTGGACGGTTGGCATGTCAATAACAGTAGTTACTGTTCTCTTTATATTTCGAAGCGAAAGAGCTAAACACAAATATTGAATGTGTATCGTTTAGAGTTTTTTTGCGTTATGTATTGTATTAACTTATTTTTTCTGTTCACTCTTTGCTGGCGTGTGGTCTCGGTTGCTTCAGATGGCAGTGTCACAAAGTAAGCTAATTTTATTTTGATTATTCTAGCTCTGCAAAATTTGAAATTTCCGAAGTTTTGAATTTCTGTAGTAAATTTTTACTAGCTTCCCGTTACAATAAAAATATATTAAAATGCTGCAGTGGAGAGTTCTTAGAAATTTAATGCTTGCTTCTAAAGAAATTAATTGCATTAAAACATTTTATATTCATCAACACTCTTAATTCCAGTACTAGATTATTTAAAAGAGACTGCGAGTCGTGAAGATTTATTATTATTATTTTTTTTTTAATTCATAGCAGTATTTTCTCTTCAGTAGTATTTTATTCCTCCGTCATTCTGAATGGTTTTTAAACACTGAAGAATCCAATTTTTGTATAGGGAAAAAAGGAATATATTAAATTACTTACATTATGTGCATAAAATCTTTTAATTGAAAACGAAATGCTCTGCGCAACAAAAAGAATATATGGATAATATGGGCAAAATAATAAAATACAGTTATTGAAATCTTTAAAAAAGTATTTACCGCATGCGTTGGAAAACATATGTCTTATGACTGCGCGTGTTGCTATATAATTACACATATGTAATTTAATTAATACCATTTAACTTTTTTTAGCTATTTAGAAATCATAATTATATTTTAATGCAATCTGGCTAATTCATACATTTGTCTAAACATGAATCATGAGCGAAAGAAAATTTAAGGTAGCAGTTATTCATTTAAAAAAGGATTTATTCTAGTTTTGTTGCAGACCAGAGATATTTATCTAATTTCAAATGATTTTATTCAGTGTAAAATTAACATTGAAATGAATGGAGGAGATGCTTTTTAAGCATTAAGAAATGTGCTACGAAGAGACGAGTGTAAAAGATTTAGACTAAACATAATTAATACAGTTTTTTTGTGTGTGTCATTTTCAAAGCTTATTGACAGCGGCTAACAACAAAATCTTGAGTTATTGTTTATTTAATCTGCGAATAAGTGATTATTTTGTCATCAAGGAAAAGATTCATGGGAGCTCTGCATTCATCTTAAACTAATTAACAGAGCTGAAAGTTTTCAGCTGAACACTGTTGCATTAAATTGTGTTTCAAGGTTATCCTCAGTCATTGTGGAAAATTATTAATCTTCCTTATCTAAATAAGGATCCTGAACTTTCTTTCTGTACTTTTGACTTGATGAATTTTCATATATTCGTAAGAAGAAAACGTAGAAGTAATCCCAAGGTAAAATCATATTGCATAATCATTTTATGATTTCTCTCGTATTTGTAGAAACTTTTAAACATTCTTAGAATCCTTTTAATTCGTTTCAATAAAAACAAAGAATTTAATTCAGGTACTATAAGTTATCTAATTAAAACTAGATTGACTTAAAAATTGAATTAAAAATCAAATTTAAGTGAAAGTTCTGTTCAGTCTTGAAATATTAATAAAATGCTTATTTATCGAGTTTCATTATTTATACATTATTTCTGAAGTGTTATTTCTTTCATTGTTCATGCTCATTTTATTTCATGAAGCATTTTTTTATTTAATTACTTGGCATTTACAAAATGAAACGACGCTTTTGACTCACAGCACACAAATCTGTCCAATTTGGCTTTATGTAAAGTTTGCTTTATTCACTGCAAAATTATTCATCAAGATAAACCTTCCCGTTTAAAGTTAAAAATTACTGTGAGCAGTAACGAAACAATTATATAAAATTTACTCAACTGATATTAAATTCATTGACGGTATGGATTTTTTCCCCACGAAATTACATAACTCGAAATTCTGAGTTATGAACAGGATACACTCTTCAGAGCTTTCAAAAGTCGAATTTATTCGTAACTCATACGCCGATGAAAAATGTATGCATAATTATAACTAAAAATGTTAATATTAACAATAATGTTATAATAACTCATACGTGAGAAATGTAATATAATCCCGCAATAATGAATATTAACAATAATAATATCGTGTATCATGATAAAAAGGTATAAATACTATGCCTTAAAAGGTATTTCTCCCGCCTTCTTAGCGAGCCTTCGTGGTGTAGTGGTCTGCACGCTCAGTGCGTAATTGAGAGATCCGTGGTTCGATTCCCGGCGAAGGCGTTGCTATTTTTTCATCTTGCCTGCTTCCCAAAAATACCTAATGTCTCTACAGCCTTTCTTTAATTCAACTACACCGATCATAAAAATGCACTTGTACAAAAAGTTTAGATAAAAGGTAGAGAAATCTTTGAAATAAATAAAGAAACAAATAGCTAAAACTAAAGAGCAAAACTAACTAAATGTTCCATCAGTACCTTACTGATTGGGAAGAGACACGTTAAATTAAGAAGATAAACTTACAAAATGTAGGATGATGACGGCGACAATGCTGAAGATGATGAGGTAAGATCTGGAGAGTTAAGATTTGATTCCGATGCTGAAGTATTAGGAGCTTATTATTGAACATGGTTTCTTGAAAGAAAAAGTCTAGTACTCTGAATCCCTTCGACTACGTAGTTTAATAATTACAACATTCGCTACTGGCGCAAAATATAAATATTTCAAATAAGTATGGCAGTTGGATTGCATACGTTGTTTCTCAGGAACGTAGTGTAGAAAAGAGTAAGATGATCATAAATTCATATACAAAGATGATAGAAAATTATACTCTAAAGTGAAAGGAAAACCCATAAATATTCATACATGATACATCAGGTTTCTTTTTTAAATGTGCAATGGGAAGAAGTATTCGAAAACCAGTAAATCAGTCACTCTAGGTATCCCAGTTTTCCTGGAATTTATACTTTTAACTATTTTAACATTATGGAGATCTCGTTCTTAAGTATGGAGTACAACTCCATAATCATATTGTTCGTAACACGGGAACTGCCTGTAATTGTTAACTATTTGCTTAAATGCAATGACGTCAATTTTTGAAATGCGCGAATATTATAGAGAAGAAATTAAAAACATTTATAGTAAAGGAAACAACCTTTTTTTTTTTTCTTGTTTGTTCTTATTTGTAAGTTTAAAAGGAATTTTCATCTTCCCTCCTGCAAGCTTTCATGTTGTTAATGGAAACATAAACAGCTAGCAATTGGAAAAGTCGCAGTTCAAATAACGGAAGGCATAACTGCTTTTTCATTCTTCTAACTTTGAAAAATAATGTCTTTACAAGTTGGCTGTACAAATTGTTGAAAACAATAATTTGAATAATTATTCGGATAGAAATAGCATTAAAAATAATTTTGAGTGGCAAATAATTTGAACCGGCAATATAAAATAATTTTGAGAAAATCTAACTTGTATTGATTTTGCCAGTTTTGGATACCTAGGCTGTAGTAATCAAGTCTTAATTGAAAAATATTTTGAATTTCTTTTAGGGTAAAATAAAGGTTTTCAATAAGCTGAGATTTTTCCTCGATAAAGCTGAATGGTGAAGTAGAAAGATCTATTCATTTCAACTCAGAATGTTTTATTATTACAACAGAACGCTGATTATCCAAAATTCCAATTATCAGGACAATCCATGTATGATATTTAACAGTAAAGCTAAATAATGTTGCATCAAATATCAGGAATAAAAAATGGATGATTCGAAAAAGAAGGGACGAAATCAAAATTGTGATAAAAATTAAATTAATGTGTAATTAAATTGTCGATGTAAAATAATCCTGGGTAATCAATCCTTTAACTGGAGATGAAATCATGACTTCTGATCAAGATGAAGAAAAAGTTGAAGAAAAGAGAAATAATTATTAGGATAATGACACCGGCCCATCAAACACTACTGAAGCCTTTAAATGTGAAGTGGTTGGAGCTTCAAGAAGATTCAGTGAAGTACGACTTCTCTGCTGAAAAGAATTGAATTTTTCCGGGCAGAGATTTCTTTACTTAAAATGCATCCCTTTTTTACACTTACTTAAATTTATGCTTAAACTGCATCATTTTGTAAAATAATTTGTTCTGAAAACAAGGTTTTCTTTCAAATAAAACACAATTTAAAGTTCTTTATTGACAAGTTAAAAATGCAAAATTTATCTTATAAAAGTCTTGACTTTTATAAAAATAAAATTAATGTATTTTGAAGAGGTGATAGCGGGAAATGTCGTTATTGTGCCCAACGGCCCTTAAGATGTTAGTCTTGAATCAGTTTTACACTGTCTGCCCAAGAATCTGAAATTTTGCTTATCCATACAGGATACTAACAAGTACATACTAATAAGTTCAGATAATCAGTGTTTAGCAATATTATGTTCAAAATCCGGGAACATTGGCTTATTTAAGATGAAGCAGCTGAATTCGATGACAGGATAATGCCATCAGATTCCTTGATGATTAATTGTTACATGATAGCAATAATAATAATAATAATAATAATAATAATACATATTGTATGCTATTCAAATAAAATTAGCAAACTGTATGACATTTTTCAGCAAATATACAGAATAGCACTTAATGAAAAGACTGTCGTAAGCTGAACACTGACAATTTATCGGGCAGTGGCGCTTTACTGGATTTACGGAATTGGATGTAATGCCAATTAAATGGTAGGTAGAATGAATAGATTGTGAATCGAGGTCTTCTTTAATTCACATAAGTATATAAAACAAAAGTCTGTGCTGTTTACTTCAACCAAACGAACAAGCTCTCAATGAATTTTTATTGGTGCAGCTGTGAGGAAGCATGCATTAGAGAGATTTCCACAATATCCCACTTTTTAAAAATTTCCATGCCGATCTCATGCAATTATAAAGCATCTTTCAGTTAGAAAATAGATAGCAGAATATATGGTATGAACAGCAGGAAGTTAATAATAGTAATTTATCAGGCCAAATCATTTGACGGCTATTTGTCTCAGTTCTAATTGGGTAAAAGCACATCGAGATTGCCATTAAAGGAAGGTATCCAAACTGAGACAACAGTCTTTTGGGGGGCTTTTCTTGTGTTGATTTCATGATTTTATGAATGACGTTTGTAACAGTATTTCAAACAGGGTTTAAAATTTTTGAAGCTTTTCAATGGGAAGTATAAGAATGCATTACTTTAGTTTAAGTCTTATTTTTTAAGGATTTTGAATAAGAAAGTATTATCAACAGAGAAGGGAAATAGCCAAAATAAAACATAAAATTAAGCAAAGCAAACAATCTTCTGTCTGGCTTATATTTTAACCAAGACTCTACCAGTTTCGAGGGCAACAAGTGAAGGTCTCTCATCATCAGGAGAAAAAAAAATTCTGTAAACAAGGGAGTGGAGAAATGGAATCTATTGAGCAATGGATTAAAGATTCCGTTTCTGACTTGAATTATTGGGGAATTAGTAGCATATCTTGCCAGTGTGGTTTCAGATACCTCTGGCAAACTAAAAGAATGTTTACGTTTCGCATCAAGGAACACGAATCTTATGTCCGAAAAGAGAGAAACACATAAATCTTCGGTATCTAGTGATTGTTGGAAATTTAATGAATCTGGATACGCAAAAATTATCCGAAAAGCTTCTTTAGTCGGTGAATAGGACTACCTTGAAGCTTTTTACATTCACAGAGATTTAACTTCTTTAGTTATGACTTTAATTCCAATCCAGTTGTTTCCAGCGGTTTTAAAAAATGCTATAAACTTAATTTCTCATGTTTCTTTACTATTTCTGTGGACAGACGGCGCTCGCCATATATATGCCAAAACCAAGTGCCGTTTTGTGGCAGTATTTTAAGCTAAGCTGGTGACATTCGTGCGATAATTCAGCAATAATTCAATATTGGTATTGGCAAATTTCCTTTCTCCTGATAACCTACACCTGTTGCCATTGAAATCGATATAAGCCAAATAGAAGGTTGTTGCTTTGACTAATTTTAAGAAAGCATATGTTCTCTTTTTAATATAATGTGGTCATAATTTCGCTTTCAAACTAACATAAACTGAAATCTTCACATTCTTCTTTACTTTTTTTTACGCTCGTATGAGCCTCACATTTTTCACTAACAACCTTCTTTTTTCGAACACCGTATACTGGTAAATCTACTACATCTTTGCATTAATGGAGAAAAAGAGAGAGAGTAAAAAATAAAAATAAATAAAACAACAACAAAAAAAAATAGTTAAAAAAGCACCTACTAGTAGACTGTCTATTAGAATTTCCCGTTGAATTATACAAATAACTAAGAATACAAGTAATATAACCCAGGTTTGAAAGTCATCGCATAAAATAATGACGTCACTAATCAAAAATTTACTTAAATGTATTTAGAGCACATACTTAATAATCAAGACGAGAGGAAAGAAGTTATTCAAACAATGATTAGCTCTTGTTGATTAAAGGAATTACATGCATGGGCATTGGTTTTTATTCAGTAAGCAAACACTGTTTGAAGCAGAACGTAAAACATGTCTTTGAGAAGCAAGTTCGCCTTTTCGTTCAGTTGCAGACGAGAAGTATTGGTAGTGACACAGAGGCGGTACAGATGGACGGAAGAGCATCCTCACACTAGAAAACATGGCTTCGAACGATACAGATTCACGGGCGTATGCAAAGACTGACTGATAGCCAGAGGTGGCTGTGACAGATTGAATGATCATGGCATTACATATTCGAAATTTTATTGTAAACGTTTATCTACAAAGAAACAGTCGCCTTTTGTTGGATTACAAGCAAGAGTGACACTGATACGACAATGACTTGTCGATAATGTTTGAATTTCACCTGAGAGGACATGGTTTCCAGCAATGAAAGTTGCTTAAGAATGTCTTGATGGCCGTTTACGCATTCAAAGGCGAAAAGTGAGCGGCTTCTTTTAATCGGCATCTGCCGGATAACACGTAGAGAATCCAGGAATGCCGGCTAAACCGGAATAATAGTGTGAAATTCTCCTTACACCAGTCTCGTGGTTGTAATACGTGCATTATAATAGCAATATGAATGTCAGAGACAAAATATAGCAAGTTAATTCCTCATTTTTAATAGAATTTTAAATGTGATATTCAAGTATAAACCCTCCCACATTTCGTTTGCGTAACAGAAAACGCTGTTAAGGCAGTTTGCTCGTTACCTTGTCCACCATTTTTCCAAATTTGCCTGCGCTTGAGTATGTGTAAAACTAAATGGAGCAATGACATTTCTTTGCAGCTCCGTAAATAGCGACTATCTCTGAATCTCAAGTTCAAGTAAAGAGCATATGAAATGGCATATCAAATAACTGAACGAATAAATGCATGCCAAAATGTCATGTTTGCTGAAATTCAACGTCAACTATATCACCAATCTCACATTATTAAAAGATATCCATTGAAATGTCTGACTTTCATTTAAGTTAACAATTTTTTTTCTTCGAGGGTGTTATCAATATCTTTGCTTCACTTGATGTTATTCTGTAATAACTGGAATTGATTAGATCTGAATTTTTAATAATGTTGTTTTTTCACTTGTCACCAGTGTATGTAAACAAACTAAAATGATAAGCCCAAATCAAATTTTTATGAAATACAATCATATGTAAGCAATCTTTCGTTACATACTGAGATTGAAAATATGTTTTGACTGTAATAGAAATGATACTTTGGTTAAAAATGTGTTTCAAGCCAAATTTATAGTTTTTTTCTCTTAATAAACTGGAAACATTTATTGAAATAAAATTGGGATAAAATTGTAAGTACACTGAATGTGTGTTTATCTTCTAATATAAATTCTGGTCATTGACTGCCACAGCCATGCGCTCAAACGGGAAAAAATTAATGCGTTAGGTCTTTCAATAAGAAACTGAAAAATTTTGTACTAAAAATCGCCTGTTTTACCGATATCATTGTTATTTTGGCTATGTACGATGGTGAGCCTGAGCTGCCAAACGATTGTATCAGAACACTCCTGGTACACTTACGAACATGGCAAAGTTCGAGTAGATGGCAATGCTCTTCCAACAGTGCATAAAGTAGAAAAATGTTAGAAGATTTTCGTTATGTCTCACAATTGCGAGAAACCTGGAAAACTTCTTCTTCGCACGAGAATACGATTACAGGTATATGATTCGTACATGTGCGCGTGAATGAACTGAGAAGACAAATATCAGCGTTACTAATATAGAGGATTTGCCTCAGCCTTTAAAATACTTAGAATTCTTTTGAAACCAGGGCGCATGAAAAATTAACGATCCCTAGCCGAGACTCGATCTCCAGACATTCTAATTACTAGCCGGACGTGCTTCCTAACGACAACCCGAAGGCACATACTAAAGATAGAGAAAAACTTTTCAATCCAGTACTCAAGTAACATAACACTACAGGAGGGCAGAACGGGATACGTGAAACTCGTGCATCACCAATGATGAAAATAATATTGCTAGTAGTCATTACTGTTAGATCAACCTATTTATTATATTATTGACCAATTGAAGATCCGCAAAATATGTCTCGTATCTTGGATCTTGACTTCGTAAGTAGTCTACGGCCGATGAGGGCTTTTATCACTATATTTCTCGGTATCCCCTAAGGTGCAATATATATATATATATATATACATATATATCTCTGTGTGTGTGAGAGAGAGTGAAAGACATAGAGAGAGATTAAAATATAGAAGACATCTGATATGCAGCAATGGTAATATGCAGCAATGTTGCTGATATGCAACAATGTTGTCCTCATATTTTATCTTTCTAGGAAAAACATTAATTAAAAGATTTCGTGTGCCTTTTATGGATATCTGTCAAGTGTCTTTTATCGTAGGCATCCTTCCTCCAACTGGTTATTATGTTCCAGAAGGTACCTAACAGTTTGATACCTGAAATAAGACAAATATCAGCCACTTGGAAAAAGACTTGGCAGTACCTGCTAAGAACATCTCTATCGGAATAAGGCTGATGGCGAAACATTTCTGCAGCCTATTGTCATTGGTGATGAGAGAGAGGTACACTTCTGAGTGGAACGAATTTTTCGTGACGCTGATGAGAATCAGTCGGCAGTACATGAGCTGCTGTGCACTTATCAAAAAGATATTTATTTTACGTAGTATGTACGCTCTGTTAGGCGCTAGTGTTAAGTATATTGACGAAGATAGAGGCTACTTTGAAAGAAGATCATGTAATAATTCCAACATTTATAATAAATATTCTGCAATAAAAAATCCGATGTTCAATTGAATGCAATAATATTGAAAGTAAGTTCATACAGTGAATGTATTCAGACTATTAGTTCATTTCAATTAAAAGTAAAAACAGGATAGCAGTTAGCTGAATAATGTAGACTGATTATGATGAAACTGTTTTCGTACTATGTTTAGTTATTTCATACTTGGTTGATAAGCTTTGATTTTTTATCTGAATAATATCCAACACATACTAAATCTTCTAACGTAATTTGTTTTCCACTCTTTAGATATTCATCGATTTAATTAAATTTATGCTTATTCCATATGGTGCAGTAAAAGTTTTAAGATACTAAGTTTACATCAAGCAAAGTTTAGAAATTAAACATTTGAAAATTTACTTAAATAATAATTAAGATATTTTGACGGCATAATTTAGAACAACATCTATAAAAATAAAAATATGTAAACAAAATGAAGTTAATCTTGTACTTCATTAATCTTGTACTTCATTAAATACAGTAACTACTTTGAATTATGATGGGTGCCAAGGAAAAAGTGAAAGTACAGGCAAAATTGTAAGATAACCTACATTTGTAACTATAACCAAGCTTGTTTATGATTTAATTATATACAGCTTATTAACCTTTTCAAGGATTTTTTATATTAGTTTCAGTATTATTGACAAATAAGCATGACTGTGTAACATTTTATTTAAAATAATAGTTATCTTTGATTTTTCTTTATTTCTACTTCTGTTTCTTTTCACCAGAATGCAAATTACAGTAAAGTATAAACATGCGTCAAGTTTCAAAACTTTATTAGAAAGCCTTTGGCAGCGTAGGCTAGCTGACGATCTACTTTGGATTTCTGCTGCTGCAATTAGTTGCGGTAAAGTTTTGCTTACTGCAGTTTTTTCGCGAGCATTTAGAAGAGGCCAAGACTCTTGGTAGCTTTACTAATAACGTATTCTATATTCAATTTAACTTGATTTCGCGTTGAAAGCTAGAATTTATTCCCTCATGCTAGAGAAGCTCTGTTTCTGTTAATTTTCGGTTTGTGTAATCATCAGGCCACATGTTAATTCATTTTTTATTTAAATTTTTATTTAAGTTGCACTTCTTCTATCTAAAGAGTAAAACGGAAAGAAAAGTCATTCGACAGTCTTTTATGGTAACATAAAAAGTTAGTTGGTACTTGAACAATGTAACAATGTAATTATAGTCCCTGTTTAATCATCCCAAAGCGTCTGTGCTTGTCAGCACCAGTTTTAAATTGTTATATGATTCAACTCAATGCTGTCTTTCTTTGTGTCATTACACCTTTTCCAATCATCAGCCTTATCTTTCTTGCCCCCCCCAAATGGACACCCCTTGTTTTCATGTCAGCTGATATTTATTCATAACGGATATGATCTCAGAACACATCTGTTGTTGCTGCCTATAGAAACTCCAAGAGCATTCTCTATCACGGAGACAGAATGCTTTTGCATTCTAGTGTTTGCTAAACAGTGACATTCAAATAGTGGTAAATGATGCTCATACTTTATGGCTAATGAAACCTATAATTGGTGAACGATTTTCAAAATCGGTAACGGCTAAGTATCATCATCCATCATTTATCGGTAACAAATTTCGCGTTAGAGAAAGCAAAACCGAAAACGTAAAAGCAAAGCTCCACTTAACGTTTTGGAGCTTCAGTTTACAACGGAAAATAATCTATAAACATTCTCGAGACATTAAAACACCATGAATAAGTTAAGATTAATTTGACTTTAATCATATAATATGAACCGTATAGTAGTATTATTAGAATAATACATGTATTTAACTATTTTTTCCGTCTTTTTCGAAATTTTATCTAAAGATTTTGATTAGTATTGCAATTAACCTATATTGTATCATGCTTTAGGAAAACAAGTTTACTTTTTGTTTATTAACCTTAGAAAAGTACGCAAGAATTATTCATGAAGCTATGCAAAAATTATGCATATTTAGAAATGTCTTAAATCTGTAGGCTCAGAAGTAAGTGATTACGCTTTCTATCACAAATTCCTATCAATGTTAGTATCTGTAAAACATACTACATGATAACAAATGAAACAAGTGAAAGGAAGTTTAATGGAATTATAGTTTTGGGTAATTTCTCCTCTAACTACTGGAAGAAAAAGTCCAGTACTTAGCAACATTATCCAACCGATTACTAACGAGCTATAGAGAAAATATATTCTGCAATCAAAATAAGGAAATTCAGAATTTTGACGAAGGTTAATTGGAATTAAGAAGTCATAAATAATTTGTAATCAATTAAGCGAATATTAATTCTCTGTCAATTAATTAATTCGTAACAAACTGGTAATCAATTAAGTACAAATACCGACTCGTTACATATGATGTTTTTAAACTGCAAGTACCTGTAAAGCGTGTTGCGCTTACTACTCAGATTAGTTTTGGGAATATTTCCAGTGTTTTAGAAATGTCCCATACGCCGCTTTACGCATAGTTGTGCTCAAAATAAAACGAGTAAAAAAATAGCTTACGAAGAGGCCATATTCTTTGCCTCACAAAGTGCTTCTAAAATATTGATCGCAGACATGTAATACAGTGGTTCTCAACCTTTTTTTGCCCCATGCACTCCCTTTTACCATTTCTAGAAGAGCGTTCCCCCCTTTACAAAATTTAAAAACTACATACTGTATACATTTATTTATATTATTTTCTAACGCGTTTTATAAATTAAACAACAAAAAATATTGAAAATGTTGATAAATACCAAAACTTGAATAAAAGTAGTATTTATATTTATGAGCTTTCAGTATAGGAGTGGGAGAGATTTTATAAATACAACATCTAAATTTTTATATTGACCCAATTTATAAATATCCAGCTAGCAATATATTTACTAGATTTTAGAAAATTACATGAATTTTATTTCACACCTTTATATGCAAAATTTAAGAATATTTTGAAGAATGAATTTATTGATTTAAATTCCTTTTTCTTAACAGCTATATGGCTGGCCTCATTCCTGAACTATTAAACTATTACTCCTGAAACTATTAAATTCCCGCAGGCGGGAATTTCTTCCCTGGTGGAGAACCCCTGATGTAATGCTTCCGAGTACACAGTTTCTAAAATACGAGTAGTTTAGTAAATTTTATGAAAACACTTTGAACCATGGAAGGATTTTGTAAATTAAAAAATTAACTAATTTCTGGTTTCTATATATAAAAAGTGTTAGGTTACGTTATTTGGATGTGACAAAACACACGATGGCTATCTGCCAAATGGGAGGGATACCTTGGTACAGGACCTTTCTAAAGGCAGATGGCTGGTATCCACGTTAAAATGGGAAAAACCACGACAGGCATCCATGTAACCAGCCTAGGTTCGAACCAGGATCGAACTACTAAAATTCTGCGGTCTTAATTACTCATTTCCCTGGTGAGGTTTAGAGGGGAGAGAAAATTAGTGAAATGTTAATTACGTTTTAATAAGTTGAACCGAGGAGGTTCCGTACTTTTAAATGTAAACTCACAAATATGTTATTCATTAATAGTTTCATGGGAGACCGGTTACGAAATTAACATCGAGTATTTTTTAGCCAACCCAGAAAATTAATCTTCAAAGAAAGCGATGTTTCTTCTGTAGTTTTACCATAAATTTGAGGAAGCAATTCATTACTGTAAATTTGATGGAGCAATTAGATTAGCTTAGTGGTAGAAGTTGAAAAAGGAATTTAAATCAATAAATTCATTCTTCAAAATATTCTTAAATTTTGCATATAAAGGTGTGAAATAAAATTCATGTAATTTACTAAAATCTAGTAAATATATTGCTAGCTGGATATTTATAAATTGGGTCAATATAAAAATTTAGATGTTGTATTTATAAAATCTCTCCCACTCCTATACTGAAATTATTTTCATAAAATACTTCATTTCCTTAAGTTAAATCTGATCTATGTCGTAGATAATGGTATGATTCGTAAATCAACCACTGTAATTGGCTGAATTGGATTGCAGCTGCATATAGGAATAAAGTTCGCTAAAATGTTCTACTTCTTAATTATTATTCCAAAAGTTAACATCGAATATTTCTGTCTGCATGATTATGGCATGAATAGAAAACTCCACTTCAATGCATAAATTCAATGCGTAAAACCCAAATCTATCCCGAAAATAATGCGAGGTTTAGCGAGAAACGAAGAAACGCGAATTTAAAATTTCTGGATCTTCATTCCATTACGTTAGAAATACATTATGGGTTTTACATAAACATCAATACAATAATCATTTTAAACATAGGCATAATAAATTACGGTGAAAATATCTGCTTCACATTGCTAATTTCTGATATCATTCAATATATATATCACTTGCGTAATTGTCATGCATCCCTCTAATTACTGATTTAAATGTAAACTTTTAAAATGAGTTGATCTTTTTAGCTGAAAAATTTTCAGTAAAGAAATCAAAGCTAGGAACATGTTAGATCCTTAAAATTTAGTGAAATTTTTATTCCATTTAAATTCAAAACTTAATATGTGTTTTAAAATTCTTTTCTCTTCAAGCCTTGACAAATCTCAAAAATAAGTGCGACGCTTTCGAAAAGTTTTGTTGCTATTGAGATCGTCTAAGTGTTCTTTGATTGGCTAAATTCCAGGTGCACCCTCCCCTTCTTAGATTTAACGTGTCTGCGCCACAAAATAAAAGTTTGTTGCGTAACTCATTTCACAATCTGTACAAAAAAATCTACTCTAAATCCTTTTCAGAATTGGCAAAGGAATCTTTGATTTAGTTTAAAGCAGTGACGTAATAATAAACAAAGACGTTTAAGAATGGTTATTTTCATCCATATTTCTAAGTTTGGAATATGGATATTTTGAAGCTGATGTTATTTAAATATTTCACTTCATGAAATATCCGTGCTGTGCGATTTCGCAGCTTTTATAACTCAAAGTCGAAGTTAATGTTTGAAATGAATATTAATGAAGTTAACCTTGATGTCTAAATTTTGCTTTGGAAAATATTGCTTAAATGGACTATTTGTGTTTCATAATTTACGTTTAATAAACGTTTTAATTAATTTCGTTAGCTTATAAGGTATTTCTCCCGCCTTCTTAGCATGCCTTCGGGGTGTAGTGGTAGCACGCTTGACGCGTATTTCGAGAGATCCGTGATTCGAGTGGCATTGCTTATTTTTCATCTCTTCTGCTTCTAAATATCCTAATGTCTCTACAAGCTTTGTTCGGTTATTTCTTAAAAAAGTTCTCAAGTAATTCTTGAAACTCGAATAAATTATAAAAGTAAAATTAATTAAAACTACAGATGTATATAGCAGTTTACCAAAATTTTGAATTACATGTAGAGTTAATAGGTTATTTTGAAGCAGCGGACATGAAAAATGAGCAATTCCCTCGTCCGGATTCGAGCCTGGACCTCTCGAATACGCACCGAGTGTGTTACTGCTTCATCACGAAGGCATGCTATAAAGGCGGGAGAAAATGCCTGATAATATCCATACAAATGATTTAAATAAAACGGTTAAGATGTATTTATTTATAAACATATATAAATATTCTACATTCAGAAACTGCTTATCCAGAGTTATGCACACTTAAAAATTATTCCATTTTCATCGCATTTTTCAAAGTAACAATAAATATAATATGAATGTATAATAAATGGATACCTTCAGAAAAATCTGCGTAACGAATATAATTAAAAGATTATAAATTTAATTCAATTTAGTCCTTCTGTGGAAAGAATTTTGTGTGAAACATTTATCTGAATTTCTAGAAAATAATAATGTGTATATATTATATTTCTACCAAGTTTTAATTAAAACGCTCTTTTTGCAGAAGAGACATATTGATCAGGAATTAGAACTTGAAATCAGATAATTTATGTTACTTCAAAAACATTTATAAGAAATTTTCATCTTTTTTCATGCAACCGCAAGTTCCAAGATATTTTCTAATCCATGATATTAATGACTTGGACGCCCAAGTCAATGACCAGACCCATTTAGAAATGGATAAACTCTTCCATCTAATTTGTTGGAATAGAAAACTGGAAAAGCTGTATTATGTATATTTGATTCTTTCTTTAAGGGTATAAATTGAAAATGTAAGTCATGTAATCAAAACCCGTATTCTAAACTTTAAGTATAAAACCAAACTTACATAAATACGAAAAGAAGAATAAATCAGTTGAATTTATCCTCATCAGCGCTTTAAATTTCATGCTTTACGTGGCGCAATAAACTCTTTTCAACATATCGATTGCTGAGAGTAATAGTTGTTACCTTTGGATTGAGAAGATAGTTAGGAAAATAAAAAGAGAATTCTCAATAAATATGCGAGATATGCGCCGAGTAAGGATTTCAGCGAATACAGCTTGAAAGTTGTGCGTTTAACTTAACGTGAATAAAATTTCGTATTGAAACCGCAAGAAACTTCTGAGTAGTATGACGTAATGCCTTACTGTCACCTACACAAGTATGTTTGTAGTTTCATTTTACCCCAATTTCTGGCAGTAACGGAAGGTTTTTCTTCCTCTTCGGCCTCAGACTTAATACTACGTAAAAACTCAGTTCCCTCTATAGCTTTAAGCTGCTAGAGGGGAGTAACTCAGGGAGCGTATTTAATTTTTTTTCTTACACTTTACAATTCTATGATGAGATCATCGGTTAGTCCCTAAACGGATTCCATTTACATTGGCCTCGTAAACCTTGTAACAGTCTTCTGACATTGAGAAAATGTGATTGTGAAAATACACAAAGGCTTTAGTATAGACTTGAGGTAATTGTTTGGTTGTCAGTTTTAAGCGCAAAATGATCAATATGATTTCATTTTTATTCCATAAAACTAAGGTAGTAAAACTAACTTTGACATTTCTTCAGTTTCACTTCTAATAATTTAGCCTGAAAAATCGTTAACTAAGGACAGTTTGAAGAAATAACACATTTTATTTACTTAGCAAGTTACGCTTCACTTTGCTATATAAACGAGACTCATGCTTTCCAGTTTCATCCCTAAAAATTAGAATCTGAAAAAAATAAAAAATTAATTAAAAAAAGTACCACCTTTTAGAGTCATGTTCTTTTTGGGAGCATAAAATGCGGACCCTACTGAAGACGAGACAGCGAATTCTCGCTGTCTTGAAAAAACAGATGACTGCCGACGACGGTTATAACAACCTTTTTTATTTTAACTAAACTGAACAGAACATGCACACACTCGGTGCTTACAACGAACCACCACTTGTGGCTTAGTAAGCTTAAACACAAAATAGTATGGTACAATCAGAGTGAATTAAATTTTAACTACGCGACTGGCTCCTAGTACAATCTAAATCCGCTTTATCGGCTGCACACAGCAAAGCCGAGTCTAGCATATCAATATAATCTAAATTAAGTGGCTAGCACAAATAT
The DNA here is from genome assembly GCF_044657685.1 of Stegodyphus dumicola. Lineage (NCBI taxonomy): Eukaryota > Metazoa > Arthropoda > Arachnida > Araneae > Eresidae > Stegodyphus > Stegodyphus dumicola. The sequence goes on from NC_140780.1 coordinate 116,995,654, forward strand.
TCAGCTACAGAGCTACTTGCAAGCACGCGGCATAACCTCGTTCTCGGCTTAACCAACACCGTCTCGAAGAATCTAACTAGAAGCTATCTGGAAGATGCTGGCGTAACCCGCTCTACTCGTAACTAACTCTTCTACTGCGAACTCTTCAATTGTGGTACCTAAATACTATTTCTGAACTTATTGAGAATTGCATAAACGTCATTTAAATTTGCATTCTGGCTGGAAATTAAAATCAGAAGGGAAAAGAAAGTTTCTTAAAATAAAAATAATTGATTAATACAAAATAAGGTCTTTACAACCTTACGTTAAATCCAAGGTTTCTGCGTGCCAGTGTTTATAACCGCTTGCAAGAAAATTAAGTAGAAATCACTTTCATAAGGTGTTATTCGATTACGTAAATTCTTTTCTCTAAAAATATGTTCTATATCTTTTATCCTAGGTCTTTGAAATTTATCATAAATATATAGAATATTTCTTTATTTCTGATGACTTTTAGAACTTCACGTATATTTCATAATGTTCTGCAATATATTTTTGAAGTTTCAAGGGCTAATTTATCCAGCTAAGAAGACTTATCTTTTGTTAAATCTTATAGAAATATAATAAGAACAATATTTTCTTTAATCTTACAGTAATACAATGACAGCAATAATTATGATGCAATAATAAGAATTTACTAAATTAACAGCCAAAAATATGCAGAATTAAAATACACTCTGTATGTTATAATACAATTATTAATAGCAAAAGTATAATAATAGATGATAACATAATAGATGATGATAATGATACAGAAAATTAAATAATAATGAAAATAAAAAGGATTGTAAAGATAATAACAGTGGAATAAAAAATAGACAATAAGATGATGAATGCAAAATAATATAAGAAAAAGAAAGGACTGATAGATTTTATAATACTTATAAAGCGAATTCAGGCATGAAAAATTACAGAAGATTTGAATAACGATAGAGCAATAATAGTAGCAAAATTGCGCTTACTATTGTACATCTTTCACAATGACAACAACTTTATAGCAATATTTCTTGATTTTGATAAAATCACAAACTGCAATGCGAAGTGAAATTCTGTTAAATTAGTCGAGTTCAAAAGTAGAGAACCTGAGTTGCAAAACAATTTTAGAGTTTCCTACAAATGCAAATTCTTCTCTCTGAAATAAAAGTAATAAGAATTTATGTATGTCCCTTAAAGTATTTTACAAACATTTGTATGTATAGGACATAATTCGAAGTCATTATGATAGTGATAACTAAAAAAAAAACACAAGACATTGAAATACAAATTATTATTTACTGCAAAATACAATATTGTTGCGTGCGTACGGATTCGTTACTAAATGAATGCACAAGTCCGATGAAAAATGAACAAAAATTTATTATTATCACAACAAAAATGCTTAAATTTTCTCAAATTATCACGCAGTATTACAATATCTCACAGTAGTTTTCTTTTAACTACTCAAATGTCCAATAGAACGTAATTCAAAACAGCTAAAGAACGCTAATCCGCGAATTCGCTACAATCAACAACAGTAGTTTTCTAAACAACAACAAACTAAGCAACTACTACGAACTGAGATGTTTTCCTCCTTTTATAACATTTTAAAATCACACGCTAGAGTTTTCCAGTACTTTCTCGAAATCAAAAAAGAGATATTTATTTATTTAACGCACGCGCTCTTGTATTTTTAATTTTTCCGGCTTAGCTTTCTTTTAATATTCGTCACGCGCTGCACTGCGCGAGAAATAAAACCATTTAATTTATAATTGAACTAACATTAGCTTTTTAAATACCAAATTCGTAACACTGCCCCCTTCCCAAGGACTGCACGTCCCGGGCAGTACAATCCCTGGACAGGAAGCTAAACTTACAACTGTGGCATAAATGCAACTGAGGCATAAACATTACATTACAATATCAAACAATATAAACAATAAATGCAATAACTAACTTAAACAAATCAAATGCTATCAAATACTAAATACAAAACAAATACTAAATACAAATCAAATACTAAATACAAATCAAATACTGAATACAAATCAAACACACATTTATAAACAAAAAGGACCATGGTCTGATACTATTTACAATTATTTACATTACGTACTATGGCCATAGTAATGAGCTAACCTGTCGTAAGAGTTCGAAGACTCACGGATCCGAACCACGACGTCATTCGTGTTCAGCACTGTATATGGACCATCCGAAGGTGACTGTAATTTAGGGCTCAGTCTTTTTCGTTGAATTGGGTTCCACAACCACACCTTGTCTCCTTTGTTGGATCTCTGTCTAGTAGCTCTTGTGTCGCATCTGGTCTTCACTTTCTCCGTCGCCAAGTTCACTCGCTTTCGTGCGGAACGGTGCATCACTTCAAAACGGGCCTTGACATCTTGGATGTGTTCCTCAGGCGATGAAGGCGCATCCGTAGGGAGACTAAACAGGCGGTCACAAGGCAGACGAAGGTCTTGACCGAAGAACTTCTGAGATGGAGAATAGCTGATAGTCTTGCGTTTCTTTTCGACCCTGATATGATTTCGGCAGCTTCCCGAGCTCGATCTTTCGGACAAGGCGTCGACATTTCCAGGCGAGGATCCCTTTTGAGGATGGATAGTCATGCCATCAGATGCTGAAAGCAGCTTATTGTTTTTGAAATCTAAGGAAAAATTGTATTTCCTTAAAAAGTCCAATCCGAGTATGCATGGATCTGTAATATCCGCCACATATGCCGTGTGATGGTAGGCGGCACTTCCAAACGTGATTTTCAGGTTTAACTTCCCAGCTATGTCGATCTTATCACCAGACGCAGTCTGAAGGGTAACATAGGATGGCGTCCAAATAAGTTTATCTTTAAACTGTTCAGCTAAATCTTTCCTAATGATGGTAACATTAGCTCCTGTGTCAATGATCATATTGCAAGGAACTCCATCGATATTCCCATTGATGGACAGTCCGTTATTGTTGCCACTCACTATAGAGATCTTAAGCGCTTTAAAACAGGGTTTCTCATTATCTGGCAACCTCCGTTCCTTGATATGGTCATTAATTTGTTTCCTGCGTCGTTGCTCAGAAATTGTCTCAATTTTCGTACCCTGGGGTGTTCTGCAATTCTTTCGTACGTGGCCTTCAGCTCCACAGTTCCAGCACTTTGGTTTCTTGTCAGTCCTTTTCCTTCCCGTGGCATTTAATTGTCTGTTTAAATCGTATGCTTTATTTTCCGTGCTCTGGGGAGTTCTGCAGTTCCTTCGTAGGTGGCCTTCAACACCGCAATTCCAGCACTTTAGGGTCGGTTTCGTTTCACCACTATTCCGTCTTAAAGCATTCACTGGTCTTGTCAACTCATCCGTTTTATTTTCCGTGCCCTGGGGTGTTCTGCAATGCCGTCGCAGGTGACCTTCAGAACCACATCTCCAGCATTTTACAGCCACTTTGTTCTCACTGCTACTCCGTATCAAAGCATCGACTTGTCTGGATAAATCATCTAAACGAGCCATCAATTGGTCCCCTGGGTCGTGGACTCGCACAGCTCTGACTGGGTAGCGATCTCTAAGAGTTGCTTGCTGGGCTGCCTCGAACTTCATGGCGTACAACAGAGCGCTTTTTATGTCCTTTACATCTGCCATTCGAAGAGCTTTCTGTATTTCAGGATCCCGGATGCCGTCGATGAAATATTGCAGCGACAGGATTTCCCTTGTTTCTGTCGGGCATTCCGAAAAGGCGAGATGGGACAGCCTTTCAACATCCGCGGCGAGCTCCTGAAGTGTTTCGGTAGGCTTCTGTTGACGAGATTTTAATTGGAGCCTGCTGTAGTCTTTTAAACACTTCTCCCCAAAGCGCAACTCCAAGGCGCCGGACAGAGCTTCGAAATCTAACCTTTTGTTTTCGGGAAGAGTCTGAAGGATATCCGCTGCGTCGGCTCTTAGAGAAGCGGCGAGATGACAGGCCTTAGCTTGGGAATCCCATCCATTCGCATCCGCCACGATAGAAAATTGTGTCTTATACACCTACCAGGAGGTCTTCCCATCATATGTGGATAGCTTCAGAGGTGGACGAGCAGGCATTGGTAAGAATTTAAAATCATCACTCCTGCTCCCTGCCGACGCTACGAATTTCTTTAAAGTATCCATTTCTTTGGCAACTTCAGAAACTCTCTCATCAATTTGTTGTTCGATTTGGTGTTGGACGGCAGAAACTCTTCCTTCAATTCGTTCCTCCACAGCAGAAACTCTCCCTTCTATATGTTCTTTTACAGAAGAAACTCTTTCTTCTATTTCTTCTTTCACCGAAGAAACTCTTTCTTCAATTAGTCCAACTTTATTTTCAACTGTGTCAATTCTGCCTTCCATAGCTTCAAATTTATTTTCTATTATGCAGGTAATCTCTCTTTTCATTTCTTCTTGACCTGCTTCAATCTTTTCTTGACCAGCTTGAACGGCTTTCATTTCGTCCTTAACAGAGTTGACGGCCCCTTCCATCTTTCCTTGGCTAGATTTCATCTCTTCTTTCATTTCTTCTTTAAACGAGGCAAAGGCTGTTATCAATTGCCTTAACTGCTCTTCCATCGCTCTTGTTACTGGCATTCAAATCCCACTTCTGACACCAAAAATTGTTGCGTGCGTACGGATTCGTTACTAAATGAATGCACAAGTCCGATGAAAAATGAACAAAAATTTATTATTATCACAACAAAAATGCTTAAATTTTCTCAAATTATCACGCAGTATTACAATATCTCACAGTAGTTTTCTTTTAACTACTCAAATGTCCAATAGAACGTAATTCAAAACAGCTAAAGAACGCTAATCCGCGAATTCGCTACAATCAACAACAGTAGTTTTCTAAACAACAACAAACTAAGCAACTACTACGAACTGAGATGTTTTCCTCCTTTTATAACATTTTAAAATCACACGCTAGAGTTTTCCAGTACTTTCTCGAAATCAAAAAAGAGATATTTATTTATTTAACGCACGCGCTCTTGTATTTTTAATTTTTCCGGCTTAGCTTTCTTTTAATATTCGTCACGCGCTGCACTGCGCGAGAAATAAAACCATTTAATTTATAATTGAACTAACATTAGCTTTTTAAATACCAAATTCGTAACAATATTTATTGAGTTAAAAGTCTGGATTAGAGTAAACAAATGTGAAAAATTTTTACAGAATTGTTGAGACGACAGTATTCTAAAAGGCGCATTTTATGAATACCTTGTAAGGATCTTAAGTTTTACTAACGTTTATTTTATTTTAAATCTTTACTATCACTTCTTATTTTCTACTTCCGGCCAGAATTAAAAGCGTTAACTTATTTATGCAAAATTTGTCTGGCGAACGCCAAGTACTTAAGTTGTGGCTTTTTGCCAAGCGAGAGAGAGGAAGGAGTTAGTCGAAGCAGGCCGCTTACCTTAGAAGTTTTACTCAGTTGCTAGTTGCCTTCCAGGCCAGAGGTTTAATCCTCGTGATAATTTTAAACGTATTGTAGTGTTAACAGTTCTCTGTACTACATACGGCTTCCTGTTAATATAAGGCCAATCTTCCACGTTTATTATTCCAAATTTAAGTTAGAGTTTAGTATATTTTTATATTCTTACGTTCAGACCACAAGTAGTTGGTCTCTGTATTCCGAAGTACGGAAATTATTGTAAAGAGTGAAAAATAAAGGGTTTTGTATACCCTTCTTGTGTATCTTGTCTACTTCCCACAGTTATTGAACATAGCTTTAGTAAGCTCCCTGTTCCGAGTCAGGTCCTTGCATGTTCGCAAAGAAAGTAAGACGGAACATTGAACCTGATAGTGGCGCCCAACGAAGAAGAATAACCATGGCCGAGTTTCAAGAAGAACCTGTGCTGCCTGCAGAAGCGGCTCAGAATCCAGAAATGCCAGCTGCCGCCCTGGAAGGATTTGGTTACATCGTCCAGACCATGCGCGCTTCGATGAAACCAGAAGCAACATTTAATGGAAACTCACCGGTAACCAGTTTTTTGGAAAAATTGGATGACCACTTCATGCTCTACCCCGGGCACGAGTTTCAAAAAGTTGCCTTAGCTACCAGTGCTTTGAGGGGCCAAGCGCTTAACTGGTTCAAATGTATAGGCAGAAGTCTCTTGGGTCAAGCATCAAGTCCCACCTATACTTACGAGAATTTCAAGACTGCCCTAGTAAAAGCCTTCCCTGTCGTAAGGGATCGTGCGAAATTAGAAACGGAACTTTTCAGCATATATCAGCAAAGAATCGAAAATCTCTCAAGCTTTATTTTAAGAAAAATTCACGTCTTCAAACTCTTGTATGGAAACCGTCCGGATCCTGAGATAATTCAAGTGATTTTGCCGAGGTTACTTCCCCAAGTGCAAGACTTTATTGAATTAAGAAATCCGACTACACTGGAAAAGTTATTTGAGCTAGCAATCCAGTTTGAAAGTAGAAGAACGGCGGACATTGAAAGAAGACGCCAATATCAACAACGAAACCAATTTGGTGAGCCAAGACCACAGCAAAGTCAAGCACACGGCTACGGAAGCAAAGCGAATCAGTGGGCAAGGAAACCCGAGCATTCAAAAACAGCCGGCGAACGTCGACAGTTCAATAGCAATCCAGGAAAAAAGTCTCAAGGCCAGTGGAAAAAGAAGGAAAGCATGGAAATGAAAAATGATTTAAACTAAAACGGATTTCTGCTGACGGGAGGGTGCGGAAATCCGAAGGCCAAGAAAACCCCTCTTCCTTCAAGTTAAATACAGTAATGGTGAAAAATTTGACTCTTCCGAAGATTGAAGTGTTGGTGAATAATATCCCAGCCACCGCACTCCTGGATACAGGCGCGCAGTGTTCCTGTGTGGCAGAAGATTTTTTTAGGAAGTATTTTCGTAAATATCGCATATATAACTCGGATAATATGACAGTGTTAGCTGCGCAAGGAGAAAGATGTAAATGCATAAGTAAATTACCGCTATACATCCGTATCAAGGACGAACAAGTAAAGGTTATGTTTTTCATAGTAAAGAATCTGAAAGCACATATTATCTTAGGAATAGATTTTCTTTCAGAGGCACAAGCAACGCTGGATTTTAATGAAGCGTCCCTTAAGCTGACGATGAAAGCAGTTCGAGAAGAAAAGGCTGAACCGCCGATGTTAAACCTTGACCATCTGCCTAATGAAGAGCAACGAAGAATCCGACAAGTGGTAAGTGAATTTGCTTCGTTATTTAGTGATATTCCAGGATTTACTCAGGTTACTAACCATAGTATTGACACCGGAGATTCAATGCTAGTTCGCCACAAAGCATACTGGTATGATAAGAATAAGGAAAAAATTATAGAATGGCATATCACCGATATGCTACGTAAAAAGATCATAACGCCCATCTCAAGTAGTTATGCTAGCCCGGTGGTTTTATGTAAGAAAAATAATGACTATCCATTGACACATCCAAAAAGGTGGAGATTCGCGATTGACTACCGTAAATTAAACTCCATAACTAAATATCCGGTATATCCGTTACCTAGTATTGAAGAAATTCTAAGGAACATAACATCGACCAAACATATGACGACTTTAGACTTAACGACTGGTTATTTTCAAATAGGGCTTAGGCCTGAGGACGTGCCTAAGACTGCTTTTATAACCAAGTCTGGCACTTATGCATTTCTGCGTATGCCGTTTGCCCTTTCAGGGGCACCGGCAACATTTCAGAGATGTATGGACATTGTGTTAAGGCCTGTTCTTGGAAAGTCCACATTTATCTATTTAGACGATATCATTATTACTAGTGATAATCTCGACCAACATGTACAGGATTTAAGACAGGTGTTTTCTTTATTAAATGAGGCCGGTCTAAATGTTAATGTCGAAAAGTGCAAATTTGCAGCCCCTGAATTAAAATATTTAGGTTACAAAATATCTCAGAAAGGAATCGAGACAGACGAATCAAAAATAATTGCTGTACAAAAGTATCCGACTCCAAACACGGCGAAGAAGCTCTCTTCTTTTCTAGGACTTTGTTTATATTATAGGTCCTTTATAAAAGATTTTGCAGCTATTGCTGAACCATTGTTAAAATTTAAAAGAAAAAAGGGAAGATTCTCGTGGACGGCCGAAGCCAATAGTGCGTTCGAAAAATTAAAGCAAGCATTAACGCAAGCCCCTGTGTTGAAATTTCCTGAAAAGGATGAGAATTTAGAAATTTCAGCGGATGCTTCGGATTATGCGGTAGGAGCGGTACTTTCACAAAATCAGCAGCCCGTGGCATTTTTTAGCCGAACTTTAAATCAAACACAAAGAAACTATTCCGAGACTGAGAGAGAGGCACTTGCAGTTCTGTTAGCAGTGCAAAAGTTCCGAGTCTATTTTGGAAAGGCGCCAATAACAGTGTACTCTGATCATGCAGCGGTAACTAGATTGTACTCAGGGAAAAACTTATCCCCAAGGTTAATAAGATGGGCACTCAAGCTACAAGAATATAATCTGGTAATCAAGCATACCCCCGGAAAGGAAAATATCGTAGCAGATGCCCTATCCAGAATTAAAATAGATGAAGAAGGTAATACTGTAAAGGTGGCAATGCTCACAGCATGTACAATAAATTCCCGAGAAACTGTAATAACCGAAGTGGGTAAGGATCCTGAGTTTGGAAGCATTTATGAGTATTTAAAGGATCCGGAAAATTTTAGCCACCAAGATATTGTGGCGATAAGAAATAGGGCGGCCCATTACGAACTAATAGATGGTCTATTATTTTATACAAAAACTACGAATTCCAACAACGAATTTCGACCTGTTACCCCAGCTAGTCTTAGATTAAATATCCTGCAGGAGCTCCATGACAGCCCTTTAGCTTCTCATGCTGGTATTCGAAAAACTCTCCAATGCGTACGCGAGGCAGTCTATTTTCCTGAACTGCAAACGTTAACAAGGGCGTATGTCCAGTCCTGCCCAACATGTCAAGCAGTTAATTATATTAATTTCCGCCCGGCCGGGTTTCTAAATAGTATTAAATCCGAATTTCCAAATGAAATAATTGGCATCGATTTATTGGGCCCTTTCCCAAAAAGTCAGTTAAATAAAAGTCGCTATCTCCTTGTTATGGTTCATCATTTTAGTAAGTGGACCGAAATTGTTCCCTTAAAACGAGCCTCCGCGAAATTAGTTACTGATTCTATTTTAAATAAATATATTTTAAAATACGGGGCGCCCCTAAAATTTATATCGGATAATGGTCCTCAATTTGTAAGTAATGTATTTGAAGACATGTGCCAAAAACTGGGCATACGTCATTTAAAAATGGTCCCGTATCGGCCGCAATCAAATATAGCGGAACGGGTCAATAGAAATATAGTGAAAATTATCCGTAGTTATGTTAAAAATTTTCATAAAAGCTGGGATAACTATGTCAATGAATTTGCTTTCGGCCATAGGACCGCAAAACATGATACAACGGGCAAAACTCCTGCTGAGTTATTTTTAGGCAGAAAGAATATAACGCCGTTAGATAAATTATTTTATGTGTAACAAAGAGCCCCAGAATTTAAAATGGGTGATATAGAAAAATTAATTAAGGGAGCAAAAAAGAATACTGAAGTAGCACAGAGAAAACAGAAGCTTTATTATGATATGAAACGACGGGGAGTAACTTATAAAGTAGGGGATGAAGTGTTAAAAATTAAGCATTCACTTTCTTCAGCACCAGAAGATAAAACTGCCAAATTTTTTCCACGATTTGAAGGACCATATGTCATAGAAAAAATAACTCACGCTGTAGTGGTGTTAATAGCCAGGAATGGCGAAACATGCTCCGCAAACATTGATCAAATAAAACCCTACTATGATCGTAATAAAATGCAAATTTTCAAAGATCTTTTGCAGAATCTGGCACGGCAGACACGGCAGGCACAAGCTCCAGAGGTGGAACAACGTCAAGCACAAGGACAAGCCATTAGGAGGCAGGAGAAATTGAAAAGAAAGTTTCCCCGTTGGAAAATTGAAGGTAACAAGAAAAAGAAGCCGTTCCACCGTCCAGAAAAGAGAGCTCACGAACACTCCCAGAATGAAGAAGGGAGAAGTACGACGAAGGCAAAGAAAGCCAGGAGAAATAAGGGCAACTATAACCCGGCTTCCAAACGGAAGATCAACTCATCGGACAGGACTCTCCGCAGCAAATGTCGCCGAACTGCGGAAGGGCCACTAGCGGCGGAGGAAAAGATACAAGGAAAATTTGAACGGCCAGCAATGAGGTCCAAGCAGGAACGCGAAAGAAGTGTCCCGGTTCCGCCAAGACCAGCTGCCATCAAACGGCCAAGACCACAGGCAGAGGCGAAAAAGAAAGTATTGAAGGGTGACCGAACTGGAGGAAAAAGAAAGCTTCTAGAAGAAGAAACTGAGGGGCGAGCCCGCACAAGAAGGAGGATAAATCAAACCAGAATCTGCGCTACCTTCCAGGACTGGGCTCAGAAAAGAATGTCCGAATATCACAAAGATAAGTAAAATTTTATGTTACTTTGCAAACTTAACTTAATCTTTCATTCTTACTGCAAGTGGAAGATTTCAAGAAGTTTTACCTCATGTGAGGTCTACCTTTATCGCCAAAAAGGCGAGAAATGAGTTGTTACCGATTTTGGTATTATGTTTTTCAATTACTCGCGCGTAAAACTAAAGTTGATGTATAATAGGAATGTGTAAATACTTAAATATTGTAAAAGTTATTGTATAAATTTTATTTAAAACATTCTGGCAAGAAAGAAGTTTTAGTCTGAAAGACTTTTTGAAATGTAGTATTTCAATGTAGAAGAATTGGCACTTGCTTTGAAAAGAATAGAAGTTAACAATGTACTACTAATGTATGTTTTAAAATGCGTAAAATTAACGGCATGTTAATATGTTCTTATATACAATGTGAGCTGTTATTTTAAATGTTAAGAAATACTGTGATATGGTAAAAGTGAAAGTAATGCCAAAAATTTTAAACTTATTCGTGTGACTGTAAAAAGACCAAATTATGGTGAATATGTGTTAAAGGTTGAATGAATGTAGTTAGGCTCTCTGACGCTACACTTCAGAGTTAGCCACTTTCAGAATAGTACCTCAGGGTTTAGAGTTGAAGATAGGGTGTGTTACGAGGTCTTGTGATGTTGAATTTTAACACGTTAGTGTTTTGATTGTAGGAGGCAGTGTTGAACACGTATACATAAACACATTCGTGTTTGGTGTTCTTTTACAACACATGTCAGAGAGCACGGGGAGAGATAATTAAAATAGTCATGAATGAAATAAGAATGTTAAGAAAAATATAAATATGCATGTTACTTGCCATTTCATTGTGTAACATTTCATTAAACTAGTTTTCCTTCCAGATCTCTGGAAGGAACCAGATTTGAATAAAAGCTCCTGTTTAGATGCAGTACAGATGAAAAATTGTGTGTCCATGGAGCTGCTATTGTAAAAACAAATTTTTTCTAAATTTCTAGTTTCTAGTGAGAAATATTTGTAAAAGATTGGCCTCGCGTTAGATTCTAGAGCTAAAAGTTTTCAACAAGGTCGTTTTAGACCTCAGTTTCAAATTAATTAATTCTGGCGGGAAGTATGTAAGGATCTTAAGTTTTACTAACGTTTATTTTATTTTAAATCTTTACTATCACTTCTTATTTTCTACTTCCGGCCAGAATTAAAAGCGTTAACTTATTTATGCAAAATTTGTCTGGAGAACGCCAAGTACTTAAGTTGTGGCTTTTTGCCAAGCGAGAGAGAGGAAGGAGTTAGTCGAAGCAGGCCGCTTACCTTAGAAGTTTTACTCAGTTGCTAGTTGCCTTCCAGGCCAGAGGTTTAATCCTCGTGATAATTTTAAACGTATTGTAGTGTTAACAGTTCTCTGTACTACATACGGCTTCCTGTTAATATAAGGCCAATCTTCCACGTTTATTATTACAAATTTAAGTTAGAGTTTAGTTATATTTTTATATTCTTACGTTCAGACCACAAGTAGTTGGTCTCTGTATTCCGAAGTACGGAAATTATTGTAAAGAGTGAAAAATAAAGGGTTTTGTATACCCTTCTTGTGTATCTTGTCTACTTCCCACAGTTATTGAACATAGCTTTAGTAAGCTCCCTGTTCCGAGTCAGGTCCTTGCATGTTCTCAAAGAAAGTAAGACGGAACTTTGAACCTGATAAGCTTACAAAAACTGGCATAGTAAGCAAGCATTTATTCACTAGTAGAAAAATACTATCTTCCCCCTTAACAGAAAGGAGGAGTACGTAAGTTAACTAAGAGCGCTGTTTAGTCCTTTTCGTAATGAGAGGAAATTCGTGATTTCATGAGGACTTCGTGCTTCTGCCACATCTTTCTCGGAAAATACAATTTCAGTGAGGATCATTGTGATGGACAATCATCAAGGACATTCCGTGGGAGGGGTAAGACAATCAAGGCATAGTGCTAACTGAGGCTACGCATCAAAACGAAGGGGGTTAGCAAAAAAACTTATTCCTCTTAGGTTTCGTACAGACAGCTTACAAATTAATTTTTTTTGTCCGAAATAGGTAAGAGGCCCTGTTATTTAAAATGTTAGATAAGCCAAAGATTTCGACTTTGAGATTAGTGTCGGTTCTACGCTCATTCGATGGATGCCTGAGAATGGAAGGAGATAATTTCTGCTGACAATCTTAGAGAGTCTTCTAAGCATCGATTGTTATTTTCTCCCTTTCCTAACCTTGACAGTGTTGAAAGAAATGTAGAAAGATCAGAAAGGATACATATTCCTATTTCTATACAATGATCACTATAAATCACCAATGATTTATTTTGAAAATTCAGGTACTACTCACACCGGATCGTCAGAAGGCCTCAACTAAAGAAAGCCCGATTATTTTCACAAAATATTTATAATGAAAAGGCAGAGGGAGAGGGAAAGTATGAACTTTATCTATAAAAAGTAGTCTTAAATAGAAAAATATCAGAAATTCATTCTTGTTGTCACATGAATAATCGAATTCACACTGGCTTAAGAATGCTAGCAGTATGTTAGACAATTAGTCACTCAGTTCAGTTTATTGATCCCAAACAAAACAAATACACCCACTCTACGGGAATATTTACATGTAGAGGAGTCTTCTGAGATTTCACTTTTAGTGATGGTTTCATGAAACTGTTTTCAATTTAGCAACGCAAGCCTTCAGATGTGATACTTCTGAAGAGGTTTAAACAGAGGAAGTAAATTTTAGAGCAAAATAGGATATCTATTTCAAAACTAAAATTAACCCTGCATCGGCAGTAGTCTATAGCAAATTAAAAATAGAAAAACAGTACAACATTTTTTATTAATTTTTCACGTTTTTACTCATTACGCATTTTCTTAATGATTTAGCTTTGTTTTGAAAGTTGTTTGTTTTAACTAAAAGAAATTGTTTGCGTTACCTAGGTTTGCTTAAAAACTTATTTGTACTAGCTTATCTTGATTATCTGACATTAGCGATTAGAAGAGGAGAAATAGTCTTCTCCATAAATTTCATAATCTGACATTGGATGTAGTTCCCATCAATCTACAAATGCTTTATTCTTTCTCTGAACTAAGAATTATTTTCAGCACATCCTATTCGTAAAGTATTCGAATTATTCTTCTGTTTTCTCTTTTTGAAAAGGTTTGAAGGAGGGATGTATAAAAATGTTAAAACTGTGTTACTTTGTACCATCGAAAGAGACTGCATATAAAAATTCTGAAATCTGTAAAGAGAGTGCTTTAACAATTTAATTATTGAAATATTTGCATTCTTTCTTAATTTCTTTACACGCTTAAGAGACCAAATGTATTTAAGATGACAGAAACAAAGATTTTACTAGAAATAACATTATAAATGAAAACTGATAGTGCGATAATTAAGATGAATTATTCCAACAATGATGCAGATTTTGAAACTTCCATTTTTCTTTTATAAAACATATCGGAAATTTACAAGTTAAATTTTTGTCACCTATAGAATTCTGTTTTTAAGCTTCATTCTAGAGAAAGTAAGGCCCACCAGCGGCAGAGCGGTACACTGGTCGCTGACACTGGTAGTTCGGTCCGGAGTTCGAATTGCAACGAATGGACGGGCTGCATGTAAAGTTTCGTGTTTTTCCCATGCGTAACCTATATATGAACCTTTTTCCGTTAGCAAGTTTTCCATGAAGGCGTCCCTGTTTTTAGAAAGATAGCCGTTCTGTGTTTCGCTATAATCAAAATATACCAAACTTAGAGAAACTAAGAAGTAACAATGAGAAACATTGGATAGTTCCTAGTCGTGAAATACCTATTAAAAGTTCTATTTATCTATTAAAAGTTCATATTTCATGAAGCTACTAAACTTAAAAGCACTTTATTTCTATTAAAGTTATAAACATTAGGCACTTGTAAGTTAGTGGGAATGAAATGTTCGTTCCCATTCGAAATGAAGTGACTTCAAAGAATTAGCACTACTTCTGTCATACCTAAACACTTTTTTTGAGAATTTACAAATACCTTAGTTTTTGTTTGATTATTTTCTGATGCAAGCCTCTTTTTTTAAGCAGATAGAATAACTTTTCATGTTCACAACTGAGCACTGATGGTGTTATAAATAACAAAAGCGACAAAACAGAAATTCTAATTCCATATTTTTATATATTAAATGCCTTTTTTTTAAATACTAGATGAAGTGACCAAAAAAAATCTTTCAAACAGTAAATTTTTTAATTTGCTTTTCTTTTTCATTTTTATTTCATTTACTACAATGTGCCAGAGACGAGAATAAACATGCCAGAGGCGGCACTTTTAACCGACTAATGACTTGTTTTACTGCCAAATATTTAAGCTACTCTTTCTCAAGACGTCAAAATGAGAGTGTGAACACGGAGAATCATAGGCGGATAAATTTCATTTACAGAGGAAAACACTTGTCAATTTTCCTTTGAGATGCATCTAGATTCGCGAGTTAAAATCACTTTATCATTTAGAACCTTTCATAAACGTGCCGAGATATGTTTGGATCGTGCTAAAAATCTGAAGATCTCTTATTTACCGGTGTTTAAAATAGCCATCATTTAAGCAATCTTTGGCTTCTTTTTCAAAAATATTCACATCTTGTAGTTTTTCGTTGTAGCTTTAAAATTTGGTTTTCTTTTACACCTAACTTTTGATGATTGATTATTAAAAGCGTCTAAGTTTATAGGAAATCGGCTGAGTTTCTTGCGTTTCATTAATTGGAGAGTTATTAAGCACAATGTCAGCAGTACAAAGATTTTATTTTCCTTGCATCTTCGTAAACTGAGAAAGAGTTGTAGATAGCAGTGTAAACATGACAGGAATGATCAATTGCTTCATTCTAAAAATAAACTCTTTCCAACACTCGATCTTCATATGAAGCTTACACTACAGCATCAAGAAAACAGTTTGCAGTTCGAAATTATAAAATGAGAAATGGCTGCATTAAATAAAAATAGGTTATACACATATAAATTTTAAAATTAAGACAATTTTAAAGTTAGAAAATTGCCAAATTTTTTTATAAACATTTTTGATAGAACCATTTTTAACAAAATTAGCATGATTACTAAGTGCTAATTTTAAAAGGAAACTGTTCATTTCGAGATAAAATAACAATGCTATTTCTGCTTTAAAGGAGTAAAAATATTTCACCCCTGCCATTTTGAGAGATCAGGTTGGACTTTAAGATTAGGCAAAATGTTGTTTCTACTAGCTTTTAAAATTTTATGTGAAAGATTTATGCACTTTGAAAGAATATGGCACTAGTCCACTTTCTTCAAAAGAAGCAAAAATATTTCTCTCCTCTATATTTTGAAGAAATATGATTTAGATATCTCTCCTTCAAAGATGGCTCACCAGCGGCCGAGCGGTAAAGACGCTGAACACTGGTAGTTCGGTCCGAGGTTCGAATCCCGCGAACGGGCTGGCTGCATGGGCGTTTTCGTGGTTTTCCCCATGTGTAACGTGTATACGAGCCAGTTTCCCTTAAAAAGTCCTCCACGAAAAGCATCCCTCCCCTCAGGCAGATAGCCCTAGCGTGCTTTGCCATAATTAAATACACCAACACCTTCAAAGATGCGTATTTTGCCCCTGCTTATTTTAAGGGAATATGGAACATATTTTTCTTCTTCACGGAACAAAAAGGGGAAGTTTCGTGCCAGATACCTTCGGGATGCTAATGATTTTTCTAAAAAATAAATGTCAATTAAAGGCTTAAATTTTGATAATTCTGATACAAGGCTGTTAAGTTTTGTGTGTTTTAAAGAAAAAAAAAGTCACATATGAGAATCCATAAAGTTCGATTTACATTTTAAAATGACGCGACGACATTTATGAATTCAATGTAGTATATTATTGAAACGACGTCAGTGAAATCATTTTGTTAAAAGATGACATCAGTATTAATTGTTATCAATTGATTTCGTTGATCTATATAGAATTTTGTATTTAGTTTATTATCTGAATTATTTATATATGTGGGTTACTTATTTGATCATCCGTTAACAAAAACATTTACTTAAAAGTGTTTGTCGTAAAAGCTACTTTTTTATTTTGAATCTCAGTTCGAATTTTTAATCATGAAGCACTTATCTCTATATTTATAGAGCTAAATTAACTCATCTGTCATTCTGACTTTGCTTTCTAATGAAACTGACTATTTAATGCCTTTGAAAATCTATTTGACATTAGTTTTAGTCAATTTTCTGCAATTCCTGTAGAGCACATAGCTAGAAACGTATTGTAGGTGTTATTTTAAGTTTCTAATAATTATTTTTTTAATTTTTAAACATGCACTACTGTCTATTCTAGTTTCTCACCTACTATTCCCGGCCAGAATAAGTTTTCAGTACCGCGTTACATGTAAATGAGGTATAAAGAGTATTTAAAAGAAGGTTTTGCTTACTTCGAGAAAAGAGCTTAGGAGTTCTTAGTGGCGCGTGTTTACCGCCGGGCTGCTTCGTTGTATGAAGCTAATTACGCTCGGCCGTACTGTAGGTGCCTGCTGATATTCGCCGGTTAATATAATTAAGGACCAACTAAGTTAGATAATTTTGTACAGCTTCGGCTTAGTTTAGCATTAGATTAGTTTCTTATTTTATTATCTTGATTTAAGTGGAGGCTTTTCTTATTTTATTATCTTGATTTAAGTGGAGGCTTTTCTTATTTTATTATCTTGATTTAAGTGGAGGCTTTTCGGTAAGCCCGAAAAAGGGGCCATCTGTATTCTTAGTTTCAGATAATAAACGGTGAGTTTAATCCTTCTCTAGACTTTGTTGTTTGGACTTGGACTCAGTGATAAGTCGCTACATACTTCAACCAGGTTTCTACGAAGTCAAGCCTAGATTAGAGTAATTAGAAACATCTACAGTATAAATACCTCTTTATTTAAGCAAAAGATAAGCCGGTTGAATTTACAGATGTCCGTCTTTCAATCTGACATGTTCTGTTACAATGACTTATTCAAATTTTTAACGTAGTTCTCAGTCGGTACTCTTATGAAAGGAAGGTTAACAAATGGTTTTTAATATCTCACAGGATTTTTAAATTACTTATACTGTAACAAAACTGGACAAAAAATATAAAATAAGTTAGAATAATGATCTTAAAATAGGATTGAATTATATGCACTTAACTTATTTTTCGAAAATTTTTATCAACAACAGCATTATACAAAATCAGTTTTGATTGTATTGTAGTAAAATTATATAAAATTTCCTAGTAGTTCTAGGTTATATTAAAATGACGAAATATGGTTCATTCCTTTGAAATGAAAAGCACAATACATCTGAGAAGTTAAATTCACGTACCGTAAGATACAGAATTTAAACACGGACCTTATTAAACGCAAAATAAAAGTTTTATTACAGTGCAAATTTGAATTCTAGGCTCAACGTACGTTGCTATATTTATAAGGTATTTCTCCCGCTTTCCTAGCGTGCCTTCGTGGTGTAGTGGTTCTGCACGCTGGGCCGATATTACAGAGGTCCGTGGTTCGATTCCCGGGGAAGGCGTTTCATATTTTTCATCTTGCCTGCTTCCAAAAAAAATACCTAATGTCTCTACATATTTTATGGTAGTTTACATAAATGAGAACTTAAAGAACCTCAAAATCGTGCGAGCATGACTACCGGAAGAAAGACCAGGCGAAGATATTTTTCAGTTATAATTCCATAGCCAATCTTTCAAATAAATCTAACACCTATGATGGACGACTTTTTGTTATAGTTATATGATAAAGTTTAGAAGATTTCATTAGATCTCAGAACCCACCAGCGGTCGAGCGATAAAGTCGCTGAACACTGGTAGTTTGTTTCGAGATCCGAATCCTGCGAACGGGTGGCTGCATGGACGTTCTCGTGGTTTACCCCCCATGTGTAATGTGTATACGAGCCAGGTTCTCTTAGATAGTTCTCCACAAAGGCATCCCTTCCCTTAGGCAGATAGCCATCGAGGCTTTGCGTAATTACATGAATCACACCATTAGATCGTACTTTATTTATGTTATATCTCACAAGCAAGTAATATCATAAAAAGAAAGACATTCTTTAACAACTGTTGGAATGCTTAATTTGATCCTAATGCATTCGATAAATCTTGGTCTAAAAGAATTTCAATAGCTTAGCATGGGAATAACTTAAATTGCATCTGCAAATTTGGTTCCTTTTGCAAAATTAAGCAGAGCTATACTTGATATTAAACTAATGAAAGTAAAGGAAAGAGTTTATTTTATTTGACATGTGATTTTAACTGACACAGTTATTATTTTTCCCTTTGCTGTTGTTGTTGTTGCTGCTTACGCTCACTTGTCTGACGAAGTCAGCCCAAGCCCACGAAATACATCGTGGCAAAGAGCGCTCGAATACGCTTGAAGTTGGCAACAGCCTTGAGCACCATTCAGGTGGCAGTGCGATTTTGCTCAGTTCCGCCCCCAATTTTGATGGAGAGCACACGGGGGGACGGGTCCGAGGGTCTCCCACCCCTCTCCCCTTCCACCAAACCACACGAGAGGACATTCGACTCGTCGCATATTTAGAGTGCCGCCATGTCGCACCGACACTAGACATTTACAAGCATCCATGTCTTCTCCGGTATTCGAACGAACCCGGGCTCTTCGGCACAGCAGTCAGCGATGTTAACTACTATATCGGTTGGGCGGCTTTTTCCCTTTTATTCATCAAAATATAATTCTGACTTCTGTAATCAATACATTGTTCTTCTTCACGGAATAAATTCTTAAGAAACCGAAATGTTTCTTCTGAATAGGAAATGAATTCTAAAATAAAACATTTCCTGGGAAAATGTCAAGTTACTCACTTTACAAAACAATATTTTAACATCGATTGCCTCAAATTTTTACTGTCAGATCTGAGAAATTTCTAGTTACAGACTTCTATCGTTGTACTTTGTAACATTTAATAATCGTGTAATGAACAGAATTAAAATTAATGATTGATTTAGGCGATGAAATTCGTTATGTCTTTTTTTGGAGGGGGAGAGTTCAGATGTTTCCACCCCCTTTTTTATTTTTGTAAAATAAAGAAATGAAGAATAATTCCCATTTAAAAAACATTTACAAAATGCATATCTTTATTTACAAAATTCAGATATTTGGGATTTATTAGACCGCTAGTTTAGAAACATTTTATATATAACTTTCCTTTCTTTCATCGGAAATATAGAGTTCAGTGCATGTTTTTGTCTGTATATTTTCGTCACTTATAACTGAGATGCTCTTACCTTCCTTTCTCCTTTAACTCTCAGTAAGTCTTTGTTTAGAAAATCTTTCAGAAATCTCAAGGTTATTCTCACGAGAACGGAAGGGCAGTTTCACGAATTATAAATTTGAAATCACAACATTACCTACTTTTTTATATATAAATTTGGAAAATATTATTCATTCAATAGTTCACGCAGCATGCATATCTGAAAAAAGGTTAAATAATTTCTAGTTTCTATTCAATTTTCAAACGAAAGCGAAAATCTCGATCTATTAGTCATAATCAATCTCCTTTGCAAATGCGGGAAGGATTATGTATATATCATGCTTTGTAAATATTTACCGCTTGCCCTGCGCATGCTATTGTGACGTAAATGGTAGTGCGTCTATCTGAGAACTGGAAGATCCATAGTTAGAATCCCGATGAGAATATAACCGCTTTCTCCCTTTTCTAGCTTCAAAAGTTCAAATTGTCTCTACAGGGGCGTTCGAACTAAAAATGTGTCGGATGATAATTCGTCACCATATGGGTTTGGTCGAATGAGGTTCATGCGTCTCCCTAGTCGCTCTTTAAGTGGCAGAGAATATAAAGAATTATCATATTCCTCCTTGCCTCATTCGTTATGAAAATGTTAGCACGTCCAATTAGCAACTGGAATATGCATGGTTCCAATTCCAGGGAAGGCATAACCGATTTTTCATGTTTCTTAGCTCCGAATAACATTAAATGTCGCTACAGCTTTATTCAGTTTCAGAAAGCGAATTAAAATTTGTATTTGTTTATATGAAAGCTTAGTTCAAGTACTGACTGATTCATACAAATTTAACTTTTAACACATTACCGCCAAAAGTAGTTTTAGTTATTACTTTCAACATCACGTATCTAGTGGTGCGCATTTTAACTGCTGTCTTCAGTGCGTTGAACTGATTCTTGTACTGAAGGGAGGAGATTATGTTCATTTTCTCTGTCACATACTGATTATTAATTCCTTCACATGCATTATAATAGGTGTGTAAAGTGCTACAGACAAACTCTACTTAAAATTTATCACATTTATGTAACATTTATATAGGTGCTTTCTTCCGTAACAACTAAATATAGTATTTCCCAGTACAACGAATGCTGTTCGCAGAAAGAACGTGGAACTATTCAGGATATTCACTAGTGGAAGTGATAAGCCGGTTTGCATGAATCTTTTCACTTATCTTGTTTTGGTTGTCATCGGATGCTGTCAGTCTCCTTCCAACGCATAATATGTTTTCAGAATTAGGCTAGTCTCGTTTAAACTTCCTCACTCACCTTTGCACAAATCATTTGTCATCTCACCAAACGCATTTCTGAAACTTTGTGAATGCCGACTGCAATGCATCATTTTCTAGTCAAGAGTTCATGTGAGCTCTTTGCTTATACTCTATACCCACGATTCTTCTCCAAACCCTAGAATCAGAGGCATTATATCAACTATATAGCGAGTTGGTGTTAGTACCTAGTGTTGTAACAACATCCCACTTAATTAAGTAATTTAAAAAATAACGAACTGCTATACCTTTAATGCATTTCTCCACTTAATTAGCAATATGTTGAATTGAAATACGTATTTCAAAAGAGTATTTAAGAAAAAATAAAATATGACTATTCGTCAATAGTTTGAAATGTCAGGAGTTTTATATTTAGTATTGCATAAAAGTTACTGAAACGGGATATTATGTCACTTACGTAGCAGATATATCATATTTACTGCTTGTATTACCCCCTTTTCCTTCAGATTTTAGGTGGAGGTGAAAAATCTGCGGTATATAGTATTTCTGAAAAACCGGCTTAAATGATAACCTTAGCATAGTAAAAAGATCCACGGCGGATTTGGAGTGAATAATGACGACAGCACTTGATGAAGTATCAAAACACACTTTATTGGCCAGTATTCTCAAGACAGCTCCAAAATCACGTTTTACAGTCTTCGAAAATCTACTACAAACAAGCCGAATCAATCAGCGACACAGCCTTCGCAATATCAGGCTATAACGGTGGAGATAGCTTCACTGGAAAGCACCAGAGTACAGCTCTCGACTCTGCTCGGTCGTTCTCGGAACTCCACGTACTCTCGAGACTCTCCACGCTACAACTCGCGATGCACTCGACGATACACTAGAGTACGGCCCCCGACACTTCGGTTCAGTCGTTCCCGGAGCTCAACACTCTCTCTCGACGATGCACTAACCGCGATACACTAAGAGACTCTTTCGGTGCACTCGACGACCCACTCGGCACTCGCTACCCGGCTGTCAACTCGATCGACTCCGTAGGGATTGGCTCGCTAGACGATACACCAACTCGATACTAACTAACTTGCACTCTAGACGAGGCACACACACTAACTGACTGACTGCGGACCAGCAGGTTTATATAGCTTTCGGCTTGTGTTCGAGAACATTCTGGGCTAAGCCGGTAAGAATTCGTTCCAGAAGGTTCTCCATCCGTCCATGGCATATCGCCAGTTTTGTCGCCAAATGGGAGACTTCTCGCCTAATGTGGTAACCCTGCCTTCCTTGCCATTTTATGGCAACCCTAAAATTGCTTTGCGGGGAAGCCATCTTAACGCGCCTTGACATTTCGTAACAATATTACGTCTTTCAATTTCTTATCGATTTCAATTATATTCTCTTTACTTACACAGAATACTTTCCTATATATGCATACATTTTGCGCTGTTAGCATAAATCAGAAGATTCTAAATCACAGGCTGAAACTAGGGGGGGGGCGGAAGAATATGCAAGTAAACACGGTAACACTCGATTTCATTAATTTCATTATTTCATAAGATTTTTAGTTTTAAAATTACGTATGGCACAGTTATTCTAATAAATAAATCACCCCAGAAATGAAAAATATGACATTTAAAACTACCTAAATTATACAAAGCCATCTTAAAAATCTTAGTTTAGAAAAAGAATTACAATTTCCTTTGTTACGTTTCAAGTATCTAATTAAATATTTAAACCAAACTGGGGAAATAATCACTAAATTAATTGAAGAAGAAAGCTCTGACAAATTGAGAACGAAGTGGGGTAGTAGCTATGATGAAAAATTAATAATAACAATTTAAAAAAAAAAGAGAGTGAGAGATTATTGGACGGGAGTTATGGCACAACATGATAAGGGTAATCTCTTTAAAGGCAAATATGCCTTCGTCAGCTCTCTACGGAAAACTATCTTGTAACCACGTTATACATGAGGAAAATTATGAAAACTCTCATGCCATCAACGCATTTTGACAAAATTCGAACCCGAAGCGACTGTCCCATGAACATCGGAAGTAGAAAGTATTTGGAATTTAGATTAATTATATTACTCCAAAGCATAATAGAGCTATCTGCCTGAAAGTAAAAGATGCCCACAGCCCATTTGGTAGGAGAAGGAAAAAGTGAATATCTTATATAATAATTAAGAACTCGTGGCAATACAAACAGCCGAGGTATAGCCTTTCTTTGAAAGGAGGCGATATTAATCTTTTAGATATATAAGAAACCTTTTAATCATACTTGATACAAAAAATTCGACATATTTTCAGCCTTTTATACAAAACTAGGTAAAATTTCCGATGCGAGCAGCATGACGGAAAAATTAGTTCTTAAAAAAAAAAAAAAAAAAAAAAAAAAGAAAGAAAACTATTGTTTGAAAAGCACTTGTAAGGTACTTTCTTCCTCCTTATCGCATGGTGTAACTGTTAGCACATCCGGCTAGCAATTGGAGACCCGGCGAGGGCTCTGTTCATTTCTTCAGTTTCCTGATTTTCAAATAATTCTAAATGACTCTATACAAGTAAAGCCTGAACTAAAAGATGCTGGACGATAATTTGCCACTAAGATTTGGTAATTGGGCTCTTAATTTTCCAAATTGCTCTTTAATTGGGGAGTATGTAAGATATTTTCTCCCTCCTTACCGTGTGCCTTCGTGGTGAAATTGGAAAGCATGTCTAACTAGCAGTCGGAGGATCAGGAATTCGAATCCCTACGAATGCATTGCATAGTTTTTCCGTCTTCTGCTTCGAAATAATATGGCTAATAATCTCTACACACTTTCTGTTTTCGGCTTTGAATCGACATGTATCTTATAGCCGTGGATGCTTCATTTACCAGTCTTGTTCATGTATTTGTGGTAAATGTTTAAGTATTTTTTAAATAAGCTCTTTTTAAAAAAAAAACTATACAAATAGTATTAATTATAAATAATAAAAGACACGCAAACTATATGAAAATAATGCTGCTCAGTTTTTGCTTTTTATACATCTCGCACTAATAATTAAAAAAACATTTTTGCAAAATGATGGGAAAATAGTGAGTTTATCTATAAATAAAAGCAATTAACAAACATCGAATAAACGACTGTTTAAAATCATCAATGCTCAGAGTTATCGATATACGCATAGATTGCTTAGGTTTGTTGAACCAAGAAACATGAAAAATATCCAATACCTTCTCCGGGATTCGAACTTTGGACCTTCCTATTGCTAGCCAGACGTGTTTTCTATTACAGCACGGAGGCACGTATCAAGAATCACCTCCATTCAATGGGGAGGCGGGGACTCAGTCACCAGATCCAAGTGGTGATGAATACCATATTTTATTCATAGTCATAGACCTGTAAAATCATTTAAAGTTTTATGAAGCCAGGAAACTGAAAAAAATCAGCAATGCGTTCTCCCAATTTCCAGCCAGATGTTCTTCCAATTACATCATAATGGCACATGGGAAGAAGGAAGAAAATACCTTTCATCGTTAAACAAAGAAAAGGTCTTAATTCAATTCTAAAAGTGATAAAAAGTTGAAACGTTTTGCTCGCCCTTACCAGTTAACCAGATCTTTTATGTTTAAAGTACACACACACGAAACAAAAATATTAGTTTAATAAAATATTTTATATAGGATAATTTTTAACAGGTTTTTGTTTCGATCCTTAAATCGAGGACGTCGTTAGATAGGGCGTCATGAAATTGGAATTGGATTGCATTTAGTCAGAATTACCTTTCAGGTGGTTTAATATTTTTATTAATTAATAGTATGAACTTGCTGTACTTAAACATTACTAATTATTTCTCCAAAACTCCATTAGACTAATTATTTCTATTACCAATTATTTCCATTAGACTAATTATTTCCAAACTCCATTAGACTAATTATTTCTCCAAAATGTCTTATTATATAACAGTTTTAATATAAAGTTATATTTTCATTATTCCTATAAGAGATTTTTAATTTCTTTTATTTTAAGTTTTTAAGACTAACAGTTTATTAATATCTTAAACCTCGCCGAACTCCATAAAATTTCACCTCATCTGTCTGGTGTTAATACTTATTGTGAATACTTCAAAATTAGCTACTAGCACGTGTAGGCACACAAAATGTGACCTTTTTTCTGAAACTTGAAATACGAAGTCCATAAAATTTAGGTCTGTTTTAAACTGCTTAAATAAAGCAATTGTAAGCTCATCTGGCGCTGCAGACAGTTTTCGTTTTCTGCATCAGTACTTAACTCTTTAAAACTCTTATTTTATCTATCAGCCATACGCATAAATTTAAAACCTTTTCCAACTTTTCATTCCTCACTTCCAACAGCTATCCTTTTGGGTTCAGAGAACGCTGACACGCCGAAGAGTCTCTCAGCACTAAGCTATCAACGGCTCATACATTTCCCGCTTTTTTTCGCATCCTAAAACAAAGGATTCAGTGGAAAGTGACAAATGTGTCTTTTAGCATTTAGACTGGTTTACACGTTTTCGTTGCATGGCTTGACAGACACATCCTTTTGCTGCTTTTTGCGAATATATGTGTCGTTGATGCGCTGGAATATTCTAATATGCCTCCCGGGAGTTAGCAGTAAGCCTTCTCAAAGAAAGCGACTAAAATTTTTAAACTGGAAAGAAAACCACAAGATTTTGAGAAGATGCCAAAAAACAAGCTCCAAATATAATCCCATGCTACAATAACA
Organism: Stegodyphus dumicola; assembly: GCF_044657685.1. Taxonomy (NCBI): domain Eukaryota; kingdom Metazoa; phylum Arthropoda; class Arachnida; order Araneae; family Eresidae; genus Stegodyphus; species Stegodyphus dumicola. Next base: position 117,021,357 of record NC_140780.1, read on the forward strand.
AAGTAATTTTCCTAACACATCGTAAACTGGAAGCCTTTTGGCACCTACTAAGTCTTTGTTAAGGAATGAAAAATGTTGAACATACAACGTTCTAACTCTAACCATTCATTCAGAAAATCCTTTAAATGAAAAGCAGCTTCTTTACGATTTGAAACGGTAAGTAATTTTCAGGAGGCAGAATTTTTTTAAACATGATTTTTGCAGCTGTCATTCCTTTTTCGATCATCACATAATCCTTATTGCCTTTTCATTACCAATAGCAGTGGCATGTTTGATGAGTCAGCTTACATTCGCGCCACTAAAGGAAAAGTAAATAAACATAACCCTTTTTCTGACGCAGCTGCTTCAAACGTGATCAATGTTAAGGCGAAGAATTTTGATTTAATGAAGATAATGCTTCCAACGAGTTCTTTAGTGAAATGGAAGGTGTATGAAGTGCTAAGACAGTGAAGTAGGGGCAGTGACTCTTTATGGAACTGTTTATGCTAAGAAAATAAATAAAAAATGGGGGCGATGTATTTTAAAGGCATTGATATAAAAGGCTAAAAGTAAGAAAAATGAAAATTATTACTTAAAAGGTCAAATTTTAAAATAGAAGTCATAATTAATGAAGAATACTATAGCTTTTTTAATAAATGGAAGACAAATGAAATTACCAGATTTCTTTTTTAGAAGGCGAATTTTATCTGAATTCAGTCCCATTTTTAAGTACTTATTCCCACATTTTTCTTTGAGATAAAAGTACAATAACTTGCAAGTAACGACTTTTAGCGACTTGAAAGATTTTCGATCTAATTGTATTTCTTTTTATGATTTTTGACATAAGTCGCGATTTCATTTTATAAACCACCAGAAGACTCAATAAAATATGGGCCTACCTATTTTTTAAGAAAACAATCTTTTAATAATTGTAGAAATATTAATCAATTACGAGCTGCTAAACATAACGCTTGCAACTTGTAGCTGTGTAAAGGAAAGCTAAGTATCATTTGTTTTTGGAATATTTAATAACTATGAAAGTTACAAAATAAAGCAGTAGTGAAGAAAATAATAATAATAAAGGAATAATAGTATATAAAAAACATAGAGGGAAAAAAAGGGTCTTTGAAATTTAAAATGTGCGCCAAGTGAAAACAGCCTATTGCCAAATGTGAAACGCAGCCAAACAAACTAAGCACATTAATCACGATTATAATGCACATGCAAACACTTTCCTAATAAATGCAACTAAATGGGAGGAGGAGAAAATTGTTCACTTTCGGAACCTTATGCATGTTTTCAGTTTACAAATAACTCATCAAAATTGTGTTTTTCTTAAATTATCTTTTCCCATGACGGCTATAAAAATGCCAACAATCACAGCTATTCTATATAAAAATGTTAGGTTCTTTTCTCCACGTACACTGATCATTCCGTTAAATTTCTCTCGCGTCTACGTTTAACAATATTCCTGTTCGCATTATCGACATTCTATTCCAGCTTTCGAACTCTCAATTTTTATTTACGTCAATTTCACATCTACGTTTTTTATTTACTGGCTTCCAAGCGTAACGATACTAGTGCTTCTAAACTTAAAAGCCATGGTATCTTATTCATTAGCGAGAAAGATAAAACTTTGGAGAGTATGATATTGCAATACGCTATATGAAGGGATATATTTTATAGATATTTTATTATTATTTATTAATATTCATAATGACTCTTAATGTGATAAATTTGTCTATTAAACTTCAACAAAATTTATATATGGTACATGGATATCCTGTTCCACATAACGCTAACTGTTCTTCGTGGTTTTACGTACCCGAGATACGTCCTAGAACGAAATACGCTCGGGTAAGAGAGGTAATACTGTAATCTCTCATTCAGCGCCTAAATTATCCAGATGTATCTTACGTAATTGGCATAAACATGATCTTACGTAATTGGCATAACAATGCCTATGTATAATATGCCTAAGACAGGAGCCAGAGCTGGTGCAATCTCTGCTGCTGCAACGGGTAGCAGAATTTAGGGGCGACAAAATTTTTAAAATTTAGAAAAGCACGAAAAAGAAAAATTTAGTAAAGGAAAGTTTTTTTTTAATTTAGGAAGGCACTGAGCAACAGAATTTAGCAGCTGTAACATTTTTAGAATTTAAAGAGATACCGGGCAGTAGAATTCAGGATCAGCAGAGATAGCGCCAGCCGGTAAAATACCTAGCACAGGCCCTGAATATGCAGATATACAAGCTGTAATAAAAAAGATGGATACAGTTTTAAGGGGTGATAAAACATGGCAAAAGTAAGAAATTTCGTAATATAATGCATGGCGAATATGAAATGTGAACGCGGAAAAGACGGTAAGCGCGAAGAGCATGGAGAACGAAAAGTCCTTTTTAATCACGGATATTTCCCAAATATTTCTCATAAACGACAATCAGCTGCAATGCAATTCCAGCGATGATGGAATAATTGGTTTCACTATGGAAGATATCTTACATGTCACATACTTTTGCAGCAGCGATGCTAATTCTGGCGGCAAGATCCTCGGAAGAGTCAGAATGCATCTCGCAAACGGAGTTTTTCAGATGCCCCTAGAAGAAGAAATCGAGGCAGGAGATATCCAGGGATCTCCAGGCCAAATGATGGATCCCCCCACAACTAGTCTAGCGTTACGAAAATTTTGTGTTCAGGTTATTCACTTCCGTGTTGTCATGGGTTGGAGTTTGCAAAACTATACCTTATTCATATTAATCACGATGAAATATTATCTTAACATTATATCAGATACCTTGATTTAATGAATGAAGCAATATCGCGTTTAGCGAAGAGTCATTCTTCTTAGAGCCGTGATGATCGTCAGTTGAATATCTGAGTACAACGTGACTGCTGACGTGATTTCTCCTGCTGTTTATTTGACGCCATATAGATTATTAATCAGAAGCAGGACTTTGGATGTTCTCCGTTTGCGAGATGCATGAACATAACAACCGATAGTTTCTGGTACACTGAATGGGTAATAATGATACGCTGATACGTAATGAAATAATGCTTCTGTTTAGTTACCGCATTTCAAAGCATATCAGCTATCATTTTTCAGCGCTAAAATGCGCAGTTACACAGTTACACGCAGCTATAATAGACAGGTGACAGGTGACGGAGGACGGGGACGCCTGACGTATAACATAGGTAAACAGGCATATGTCCCACTTCCTCCACTATCTCGAAGAAGCAACTCGCTGGAGCCCCGTGAGGCTGCACCAGGAGTTTACATGGCCATACAGGGGCTAGATGTCGGGTAGTTTTTACATAGGACGTTGTTAATAACACAAAGTAACTTAGAAAGAATATAAAGGATAGCATTAAAACACTAAAACACTCATATAAGCTGAAACACATAGATATACAAAATTAAACGTAAAAGCATAAAAACACACTCGTAATTACGTAACATAAAGACATAAAAACACACACGAAAATACATATCATGACACATAGAATACATATGGAAACACGTAGAGCACATAAATGCAAATATTACACTCAGAGGAAACATATAAGACATAGTAAGGTGTGCGTAAAGCAGTAGTGCTGTGCGGAAATATGCTCAGTTCCCATAATACATAATGTACATACTTTCATTAGGGGCTTCTGTTGCATGAATTACATATTTCGTTGCATACACTACATTCGTGCATTGTACGGATATTATATATTTCGATTTACGATAACACATCATTCCATTGGGTGCCCAGTGCTTTACACTGATAAACATGTCAGTAACATTATATCTGCAAGTTGGTGGTTATTGAAAGCAGATGTTAACACGAGGCTCGAAATTGAATGTGGAATGTGTATTACAGAATGTGTACATACTGCGAATATCTAATAGTTGAGTACATTGTCTGCAGTACCATGCTACTGTGGCTCGCAAATGTCTTGCCCTAGGGCGTTGATTTGCTGTACAACTGCGCAGATACTCCTTATAGCTGGCGGGTGTTTGATTATGAAACGATAGTAAAGTGTTCTATCATTCGTTGGATGTGGTAAGTGGTGGTTTATTGTTAGACTGCAGTCAAATAGATAGTGCTCGGGAGAAACTAGCATGCCACAGACACAATTGTCAGATGCTGAGATGCCATGACGCATAAAATAAGATGGAAATGGGCCATGACCCGTTATGTACTGTGTCAGTGGGGCTATTGTTATAAGACGTTCCGTGTCTACCTTTGGTAGGAAGTTATACGTCCTTCTCCCTGTGTCGCCACTATTCCATTCTTCTTCCCACTTTTCTTTACAGATGTTACGCAGAGTTTTCTTGAGGTGTGAGACGGGGGTAGGGGCACTTATAGTTTGAGCGTGGATGTTGTTGGCAGCCTCATTAGCCAGTCGGTCTGCGACGTCATTCCCTTCGTTGTCGGAGTGTCCTTTCACCCATACCATGTTAAAACGGGCTTGATGATTATTGCGTAAAAGTTGCTGTATATCTATGATGATGGGTGAAGTGTGGTGATAATCCCTGAGTGCGTGTAGCGCTGACATGCTATCTGTGTAAAAAGTCGCATTGGTAAGGGAAAGGTTGAGGGCATGTCGTAGCACATTCAATATTGCTAGTGCCTCTGCTTGGAAAATACTATTGCTGTTAGTGAGATGTCCTTTCCATTCCTTTACTAGTGTGCCATGTTCGTAGTGAGCAAACGCGCAGCCCACTCCCTGATCATGTTTTGATCCATCAATGAACAGTTGTGTAATCGCACAGGAAGTGCGTTGTCTGGAGTGCGATGGCTGATGTTGGATTTTGACATGGATCCCTCTACCTTTGATGGCAGGGTGGATGTGTTGCACACTGCCAGGGAGTTCATAGTCTGTTGTTCTGATCGTAATTCCTGCATATGTGGCTTCTTGTCTGTGATGAGTGGTTCGTACATAGGTAGCCTCTGCCTCTGCCTTTATGTGTAATGGCAGCAGGCCTGCAAGTATCGTGGCGGCGCTGGAAGCTGTTGTGCGATAACCTCCGCAGATGTTTAATGCAAACGGCCGTTGAATTGTGGTCAGTAGCTTGGTCTTTCGGCTGCTCATTGGTTGTGCCCATATGACTGCTGCGTAGAGAATTATTCTCTCTGCCACTGTCAGATATAATAGTTTCCTGATATGGGGGTTTTGTCCCCAATTTCTCCCTTGAAATTGCCTGGCTTTCCTTGCGATGGTCGATGTTTTTGTACGTATTTCTTGGAGGTGCGGTAACCAGGTGAGTCTTTGATCCCAAGTGACTCCTAGATATTTAATCGTCTTCGTTATTTTTAAGTTCTTGCCCAGTAGCTTTATACATGGACGTCTTGTGGGATTTGTGCCAGGACGTGGAATTACGATGGCTGCGGACTTTTGCCGAGAGATGGTTAACTTAAGTTTATTGCATAGGTCCGTGAATATCGAGCAGGTTTCTGTGGCATTCCGTTCCAGTTCATCTCTTGTGCGGCCAGACACCAGAAGGGCTACATCGTCGGCGTATGCTATAATATCTGTGTGCAAAGGCCATTCATGTTGTAGTATGGAGTTAAAGGTGATTATCCAGAGCAACGGACCGGCGCAAGAGCCTTGTGGACACCCTCTTTCCTGCCGCTTGATAGTGAGGCCATTGTTGTTGGCTACTATGAGGCTACGTGCATGTAGATAGTCCGTGATGATGTTAAAGATGTTTTTGGGACATTGTGCCTCTCTAAGTGCTTGCTTTATAGCAGGCCACCAGAGGGTGTCAAAGGCGCTTTGCAGGTCCAGGGATATGAATGCCGTGTGAATAGACAGCTATAATAGACAGGAAATCCTTCCAAAATGTTTAGAAGATTACTTTGTAAAGACATTAGGTTTTTTGGGAAGCAAGAGAGACTGAAAAATGAGCAACGCCATCTACGGGAATAGAACTCTGGACCTCTGGAATACGCGCCCGGCGTTCAGACCACTACAACGCGAAAGCACGCTAAGAAGGCGGAACAAATACCTTATAACTTGACCAGCTAACTCCTGAGGCCTATCTCCGCTTGAGCAGAAAGAATGCCTCTGTCAGACACGAACTGTGGTGTTTGCAATGGTCGACAGTTCCTCAAGAATTAATTCAAGGATAAATATAGGTTGAACGTCCCTCTACACTGCCGAAGATGTCACCGATTGGCGAATATGGGTAACGACTAATCCTATTTTGTTATTAGATACGTATAAAACCCGAATACGTATAAAACCTAAAAAGTTCACATCCTAAATATCTGTCTTTTCCAAATATATCATATGTCATATCGAGCTTTCCTTCAGAGTATTTTCCTCGTTAAGAGTGTGTTTCACATCAAATATTTAAGCATTAAGCATACACGCTTTAACGCATGAAACAATGCCAAAGTAAATTTATGTAACTCTCATTCCTGTCTGTGATCGTACTGAGTAATAGGCCAATGTATACATTTATTGAAAATAAAATTTCTTCAAAATAAAATGTATTTCGAGTCAAAGTTACGTACTTCTAGAATAGAAGAGAAAAATTCCTGTTTAAACTTAGAAATTACAGTTTAGAAACTTAGCATGCGACTAGGGGATGAAATCAGAGTGCCTTCTACTTCACACTGCCGGGCTGTTCTTAATCACTGAACTAGTAAAACTTGTAACAGACTTAGATTAATTTGTATTCAGAAGTGAAACATTCAGACGACACAAACTTGATAATGTGTCCTGACTGATTTTAGCGTCTTAGCTAGTAATCTAATAGGACACGTCCTTTACAAAATGAACTCAAAATATTACAGCCTTTGCAATTGAATTCATTTAAAGATGCTAATTATTCTAGCCTGTAAATCTTCTAATGAGCGTCTGCGTCTCCACTTCACATTCATTCTAAGTAAAGTTTAAACATCTGATTGATACCACAAGCAAATTTTTCGTGCTTCAATAATCCCCATCAATATGTTTTAGGAAGAATATTGAAAGAGTAGTGAAAAACATTTCACAGAGTAACATGCTATTAATATTTTGTCATAAAGATCCAAAAACTGCCAAGGGCAACTAGAAATGTGAGGCATGCTAATTATTGTAATTCAGAATTCCCCACATTATGTTACCTATCATGCAATTAATTCTGAAGTGATAGATGGGAGGAGATTGTTAAGTTCCTTCTCGGTACTAAAATAAATTCTTTTTTCCTATTCTTTTATATCATATAATGTTCGAGAGATTTTAGGTGGCGCTACATGCATTTTTATCTTTAAAACAGATTTGATTGCTGCGCAGATCAATGCAGTCATAATGGTGCTACGACTAAGAATCTGTAACTAATTAATTCAAATGAACTGTAAACGCATTAACTCAAATGGCTAAAAACTGTATATTCGTAATTCAAATAAATTACATATGTGTGTGTGTCAAGACCAGATTTATCATTTATGTGAACCTCACTTGTAAAGTCGTGAGGTTTTCATGAAGCAGAATACATGAAAAATGAGCAATCCCCTCGTCGGGAATCGAATCTGGACCTCTCGAATACGCGCCGAGAGTTCTACCGTTACGCCATGAAGGCATGCTGGAAGCAGGGAGAAAATACCTTATATTCTCCCCCTTTTAAATTGCGACTGGGGATTATGGGACCCAAATCGCCAAATCCTGGAGGTGACGAACTATTGTCCACCACCTTTCTAGTTCGGGCGTAGTAGTCATTAGCTTTTAGTTTAGTAGAGTCATTAGCTTTTATTTTGAAGCAGGAGACGTGAAAAATGAGCAGCGCTCTAGCCGGAACTTGCACCCTGGACCTTTCGAATACTCGAAGAGTATGCTTCCAGTTAGACCACGAAGGCTTGCGGAGAATGAAAATACTTTTTATATTCCTATTTTACCTCTCATATGAAAAGATCCCTGCTCTCTATTCAGAGACAGCAGCTACTTCAAGTATGCAGAGCATACCGTACCACGTGAACACTAGCCCTACAACAACTAGCAGGAATTCCTCCCCTAGATTTGATAGTAGAAAGGGAGGCAACTATCGTAAGGGTTACCAGGCTGGGTCAAACTTCAACACTCTGGGGTCATAGTTATCACCACTCGGACTACGAGGATCAAAACAACTGCAAAAACTTTCATCCAGCAGCTTTTAATCTCTCCGACAGTATCAGTATAAACGACCAACCAATTCAGAGGTACAGTAATAACCTTTTCACAGATGGCTCCAAAACTGAGAACGGCACGGGCAGCGCCTTCTGTAAACTAGAAAATGGAGTTGTAACATTCGAGTGGAAAAGGAAATTAGGCTTGAACAACTCGGTATACCAAGCAGAGCTTCTAGCTATCAGTGCTGCAATTAGATATGCAAACACATGTCAACAGGAGAAATTCTCCATACTCAGTGATTCGGCATCAAGTCTGGCGGCTATCGCAAGTCAAAACAGCCGGAGTCCTTTGGTATACAGAATTCAGAAACAGCTTCTGACAATGCCCATTTCTCAAAGACCCACTTTAAAATGAGTTCCCGCTCACACAGGGATTCAAGGCAATGAAGCCGCTGACCTACTGGCCAAGCAGGCAGCCAACTGCACGGATATATTAGAAAGACCAACTAAACTTCCTTGGTCTCATATTAAGCGAACAACTTTGACAAGTCTGCTACAAAATTGGCAAAGTAGATGGACAGAGGCAGAGGTAGGACGAAGGACATTTCGCTTACTGCCAAAAGTTAACATGGAAATAAAGACCCACTGTGCTAGCCTAACACAGTTCTTGACAGGTCATGGACCATTCCCAGTATACCTGAACAGATTCAGACTTAGGGATACTCCTTTCTGCGAATGCGGAGAGGAAGGCGATACGGACCATTATTACTTCCATTGTGTACATACAAGAATCTGGCACTTGAAGAAACCAGCGGACTGTGCCTGGACAATGTGGATGAATAACACACTCAAAAACAGAATAGCCCTTGATAAAATAGAGAAAATCTAAAGACACTGCCTAAGCAGAAACAACCGTGGATAATATTATAATGTTTCAAATGTTCAAAACTTAAAGCAGATAACCAGAATAACGCTTAGTGCCTTGCAGTTATCAATATGTAAAAACTGTTATTAGTATATAATATTCAACCTTGTCACTCTGGAGTCTTCCTCGCCGTGATGGTATATAATTCCGTTTGGTTCATGCCCGTGGTCGGAAGCCATCATAGCGGTGCACTCACTCACTCACTTATATATTCCTATTGGGAAAAATATGAATATTGCATTTCTGTTGCCGTAAACTTATCTCTCAGGTCTTACAATGGTATTAAACAGAGGTCCATGAATTTTATCATGGCTAAAAGGTAAGGGTCGGCTTTTGTTTGCTTAGGCCTTGGGAACCTTATATAGGTCGTAGCACGAATTTGGCCAGGTCATCCCGTTTCTGAAGGAGAATCTCCAAATGACTGATCGGAGGGTCATCCTTTTTCCATCAGCCTCTCGAGAGGAGCTTCGGCTCGAGAACATTAAGTGCTCCTATGCGCTTAATAACAACCGTGCTTTCTTCGCGATTCCAAACTGAACTCAGAGGTTATGGTAGCTGGCTTTCTACAGGAGGACACACAGCATTTTCAATGCGAATTTTGAGCCTGTTTCTTGAAAAACAATACATCTGCATTTGATCTGTTTGAGGCAGTATTAGTAAAAATGAGTGTTTGAAGTATTCTAAAAACTTTGCTTTATTTTCTTAATTTATTTTATTAATTTATTTCATACTTATATAGGAGAACATATGCTGGAAAATGTATCCGTGAAGTATACGTCTTTCTGAAAAATGAAGTCATTAACTAGGAAGTAGGGGAAATACTTTTACCCATGTGTTAACGCGGTTTTTTCTTATGTGTAACGAAGAGGCGAGACTGTTTCATTCAGAAAGTACTCCACGGAGGCATCCCTTTGCTTAGGCAAGAAAGCTGTTGCGTGCTTTGCCATGATCAAGTAAAACCAGCTCAAAAAATGTCTCGTTATTTCGGGGGTTACTATAGTTTTAAGTGGCTTTTAATTTACCGTAAAATTGCACAGCTTTTTTTATTGAGAGTGTTTTTGTACTTTATTGTTTTAGAATTTCTGATAATTTATAAACTGAGCTCCTTTCAGATAATTTCATGTATTATTAAAATGATATAATGACCTTGTAACATTTAAACAACTTCACGATCTTGTATGTTATCAGCAATTTTGTGGAGACTATCGTTTCTACTCATTATCTCTTCGATACAGTTTTAATTTAAAATTTTGGAAAACTTTAAATGCTTATACTGTTAGAAATCCATTCAAGTCATCTAATATGCACATGTTCCAAAGGGAATGATTTTTTTTTTTAAATTTACAGCGTTGTATTCTTCTGATGATTTTCTGTTTTCAGTTATGCATAAATGATAACCTTTCCTTCGTAATAATAAAAATAATAATATATGAGACCAGTATCTCCTCAGTAAAGGAGCCAAAGAGAAATAGAAATATAGTAAATTTAACGATTGCTCCTCAGTAAAGGAGCCAAAGAGAAATAGAAATATAGTAAATTTAACGATTGCATGTTTTTAAAAATTAAGACTATTAAAAAAATTGATTCCAGTGCAAACTGATTTCTATATAATCCTTACAAATATAAATATTGTTACTTCTTTCTGCAAATGCATTACTAGAAAGAGCAGATGTCTGAAAAGCTCGTTCTTAAACATAAAAATTTAGGAATTTCTCAACAACATCTCAAATTTACAATGCAGGGGGAAAATTCTCAAGTCAGAGTATGTGTGTAAACTATCTCTCATCGATGGTGTCCTAAACAACAGACTGATTAATCGAGAAAGAAGGAGAAAGAGTCAGAAAAAAATGAATTCAAACAAAGGGGAGGGAATAGAATTCACTGCAAAAATTGAGTATGACAAATTATGTGAAGTGATACATAAAAAGAAAAATCTGAGAATTAGTCAATAAATAAAAAAAGAAAAACATGTGGAGGGTTGAAGAGTTTATTATTAGAGAGAAGACGGGAACTTTTCCTCTTCAGTAATCGGTCCCATTAGTTACTTAACTTGTCTTAAGAAGACAGTATAATGCAATTAATTAAAACTAAAAACAAAGGTGTAGCTTTTCGCTATAACATCCAATTTGTCGTCTTTTAGAATTAAGAAAATATTCGTTTTGCTTATTTAGCACTGATATCTTGAAGGACTTTTTTTTTCTTTTTGACGTTGATAAAGATGGAGTGACAACTGTTCTAAATTCGCGCTGAAGTTTGGCAAAAGCGTCAACTAGCGCTTCTTTTACAGAAGCATTTTGTTTTTCAACTGATTCTCTTTTTGTGTGTAGCATCTATCTGCATTTATGGATTTATATTAACTATTGCTTACAAATTTGCTGTACATTTTGCCTGGTGGTATTTTAACTTCTTTCATTCAGCCTTTATTTTTATATGCCACTTATTTTATCACCGGATATAAAAGTGGAGATGAGAATTTTGTTTTTCTTTCTGCTGTGACATTTCTTGAAGAATAAATACACGAAACATGTAGAGCAATAAAAAAAGAATGTTGTGCTTTTCGTAAATTCTGGGCTTCTAAACGAGATAGACAATTTCAACAAAGAGCAATATAGATTATTCGACTGATTTTAAGAATTGCAAAATAACAGGACATTCAGCCCATTCTAAATTTTATTACGCTATACTAATATTTTTTAAGAATGCTCGCAATTCACAAACGTGTCCATACTTGAAATCAGACTTAACAGTAAACTATTTCTGTTGATAAATAAATACTGAAATAATAAGTATTATATATTAAATATAAAAACTCATTGGTCAAATTTACTATGTGCTCCAGCAGGTCTTCAGAAGTATTCAAAAAATTCAAAATCACTTCCAGATTATATTTGTACTTTCTTTATACTATATTATATAAGAAGAACTAGCTTTCTTTAATTAAAGACATAATAATTTATTGTTTCAAAATTCATACATTATATCAAATTATTCATATAGATATTATACTTGTAATTAAGTATACTCTGCATAGCTATATGAAAATAAAAAGTATTTCAGACTTTTTTCTATTTAAACTTTTTATTACAGAAGTTCTTGAATTCTGAGACACTACCGCTTGTAGGTTGCTCCCTAAAATTTCACTATCAGCCGTAGAGTATTCAAAAAGTACTAACAAAATCAAATAAATTACTAAATATACCTAACAATTATTTTTATTATAACATAATTTAATTTTAATAATAATAATTAATAATTATAATATCAATGAATGCATTATTCACCATTTCCTCCTTCTAAATCAGTATGAGACTTTCGATTACATGCACAGTCCATACTCTGCATGTTTATCAATATCTACAGAATCTGCTTGAGTGTCAGGGTCTAATTCTTCGAAGTCGTCTTCATTGTTCCATTTTTGTCTTTTGAGACGTAGTGAGCGTTTAATATTAAAATGCTATCTAATAAATAAAAGAAACCATTGACCACTGCATGCAGATCACTGGAACTTTCCTGAAAATCAGTGATTCTGAAATATAGGACTTTTTAAAAGCCTTCATCTTGGAAATGCAGCTTAGAATATAATAAATATGCATATATCCTACCTTATATATGATATTTACGTTCGATGAAAATGTTTTCAGCTTAATTCAAAGTTTTGCGATGAATTTTCACGGCAGCAAAAATATTTATGTATGACGAGCCTTGCTGAGGTTTATTGAATTTCTGATGCGAGAAGATTGTACCATTGTAAGTGTGCGCCCATAAATTTGAAAACACCCAGCTGTTTGCTCTAAACTCAAGAAAGAAATCTTACAGGTATTATTGCAGCGTAACTAAAAGAAACGTGAAGTAACTTAAACATATTATGTATTAGAAATCCAAGGAAGACATTACTTTGGGTCTAAGTGTTTAATTTTTTATAATATCAATTTTGAGCTTTTATCACAAATTGACACATTAATGTACTCTAACATGGAATGTTTTCGATATATTTTGATGCAATTCTTTATTAAGAAAGATTTTTTTCATGCTTGGAAAGTAAAGGAATTGGATTTTTTTGGTCAAGTTCGCTCTTTAGAAACTCGGTATATTTAAATCTGGAGTCTCGGACAGTCATGGCATTATTTTTGAGTTCTTCAATATTTTCACTAACTTATTTCGATAGAACAGTGTTATGGAAACATAGCAGAAAGTTTTGCTACATACGTCTATAAAAAGAATCTACGATTGTTAAAACGTTCCCATATGATATTTATTGAAGTTGGTGAACTCTAATGATAAGCCTTTTCGTTCAAAATACCATTTATTTTGAACCATTACTCTAAACTGTGCTCACCGCAGCTCGAAAATTCACTTGTTAGTCTGATAGCCGAAAACGCCATTTGTTAGTTTGATAACAACGGATGTTGCATCCTTTCATCAGGTAGTTGGCAGGCTAACGTTTTACAGTCATTGCCAAAAATTTAGAGTATTTAACGTGGGTTTTATTTACAACGGAAGGTATATTACGAGAACTGCACTTATTTGAATAAAGATGGATTCAAAGTCAGGGCTTATGTTAAAACTGCCCCGTTGTCGATGAAAAATATAGCTTATATAAATAATGTAAATTAAATCTACAGTTCTTCTCATGACAACTCTATATTTAATGTATGAAATAAGTAGATGTATGCACTACATTTATTAAAAACTTTCTCACTCATAAATGCCATCTGATACTCAGTTAAGGCTTACACTTAGAGTTACTTTTCACTTATAAGCGTTACTTAAATGTATAGATACAACATTTAATGGAAAACAATACCAAGAACTTTAAAAGGATTTTTTACTTATTCTAGAAGGCTTTGCTTTTCTCAAGAAAATATTCGAAGTTCAAGTAAATTTTAAGAAAAGCTTATGGTTAACTTGATAAGTACTTTTCCATATAAACGTTTTCTATTAGAGGTTTAGTTTATTTTTCATTTGATTATGGCAAAGCACTCGAGGGCTAGTTTCCTGAGGGATGCTTTCGTTGAGGACTTTCTAAGGGAAAGTGGCTCGTATATACACGTTATACATGAGAACAATTACTAAAACGCGCCCATGCAGTCAGCCCATTCATTGGGATTCAACCCCGACAGCGTGTTCAGGCTTAGAAATTTTATTACTCTTCAGTTTTTAAAATTACCAGTGTCTTGTTACAGACGCTGTATTTAAAAGTTTCACTGGTACATAGTGTTACTCAAAGTTCTTATAGACAGAAATTTCTATGCCATTTTTTTTCCTGTTATCGTATATGCAGTTCTTCAGGTTAATAAAAAGGCTTAAGAACTTCTTATTACATTTTTATCATTATTATAGAAATTACCAAGCAATAAAAGAGGTTTCGTTCTTCTCCCAATAAATTGTGTAGCTTTTACTTTTGTTCGGTGTTTTGTTTATTCTCTTAAAATATTTAATAAAAGAAATGAATGAAATGGGATCAAATTAATTGTTACGCAAAAACATCGTTAAATTGCATTCAATAGCGGTCAAAATGGATATTTTGGTTGAAATATGATACCCGGAATTTTTCTTGATTACAGTACTTCTTTTACTTCGTACAAAGAAGTAAAAAGAATTTAGAATAGTTTCAGAAACAATTTTATCTTAAACTATTCAAAGTGGTTATGAAGAAAGAGCTGACCGTTTCCAGCCAAAGTAATAAAGGAGCATGCACTCATTAAAGCCCCAAGCATTAAATTATGTTGCGGTTTATACTTTTTCAATTAATTTACGCAAATGTTAGTTAATTATTTGAGGATATCCTTCCTGATTCCTTTTGGTATTTTACCTAAAATTGTTGTAATATGTAACTTAAAATTCACCAAAAACCTTAACTTTCTCTGAGTTTAAGTATCCCTTTTGCACATAATTTTCATGATCAAGTGTTAAGTTTTGGTAATTAGGATAAAAGCACTACACTTTGCTATTCAAGATAAACAAATATTAAAATGTTAAAAAAACCTTTGTGTCAGACACTGGAAGAAAACACAGAAAGAATGCTAGAATATTTATCAGGGATGAAATCTTTGCTGTATGCCTTCCATTACGGGTATTATTATAAGAACTTTAATAGCGGTTCATTAGAAGCTTTAATAACAGCAGGTTTTATAATAAAATATCTTAGTCAGTGTTGAATGTAAATAATGATGCTATTAGTTAAAAAGTTGTGTATGTAGGGGCTATATGGCTATTTTATGGATGTGCTATTGGATAGTTATTTTATTTTATTTTACGTATGAAGAAAATAAACATGATTAAAGTATGTACGGTAGAAAAAGTATGTACTAAGTAATCGCTTAGACAATTACTCAATTACGCTTTGAATAAAATGTGATTAAGTAATTGTGTAATCAAATGTTAATAGTTTTCTAAACAGTTTGGTTTTCTGATTAAGACCAATGTTTTGATTATGAAACAAAGTGTAATGAAAAGATGAATCATTCTTTGAATTCTCAGCAATAAGTTATTCAACTCAGTAATAATTACAAACAGAAGCAATAACCTTGCATAGAAGTGAAATGTGTTTTCAAACAAATACTGATTTTCCTCCTCAGCAGGAAATATATAGCTAAAAACTATTTTACAGCTAGAAATAATATGTGAAGGTGGAACTTTTAGGAAATGGAAACGAACTCAAGAAGAAAAGAAAAAACATATGTCAACATTCCGTGAACTTTGCCACAAAAATGTGAAATGTTCCAAAAACAGCTTACTGTTTTATCAGAAAAAATTAAAAATTGAACAATATGTAGGAAGATCTCTGTAAAAGAATACCGGGTCTTAGATGTTGTGTTATATCGTTAAATATATAATATTTATATGCATCGCGTTCAGCACATTCAAGCTTTAGGGCCATATTCATGCTCGCATTAGAATATATGATTCAAAATGCTTGCTATTTATATCGCTATGAGCAAACTAGTATATTCCGAATTTCAGTACTTGCTAAGTTATATTGAATTTGCCGTCATTAATTTGTTATAATGTGGAACACTCATAGTTATAAAGTGTAAGGTAATATGATCTAAACTCTAGTATCTGTGCCTTAAGTCATATTAAAGGTATAAAATAAATAAATGTAACACACGCATATGTATATCTGTGCATAGCTACGTATAAGTATGCATGCAAATAGTTGCTATGTGATCAAAAAATGCATAAAACAGAAATGTGGATGAATTACGATTACAATTACGCATAGCAAAGATTTCTTTACCAATCATGACACATGGGTATCTAATACTTTATCTGCTACTCTGAATATATATGCAAAATTTTATATTTTAATGAAATACGAAACTGTTTAAGAACAGATAGCACGCAAAGATCTAATCCGAAGATTTGATCTTGAACTTTTATGTTATTATTTCTCAGCTTTACTGCGGATATAGGCTTACCAAAAATCCCAAGTGTGACAATACTCTGATATTTTTGTTTTTGATACCACACATGTATATACGTAAGTGGACGCGCTAGGTATAAAACGAATTTAATAGTTCCTTATTTAGAGCAAATGTTCAAAATAATGAGATTATACAGATAAATGCTAAACAGAATAAAATGACAAATGTTCAAAAGAAAAATTTGAATAAATGAAAAAAAAATATATATCTATTTGACTTAGGCCTCACAGTAAAACATGGCTCACAGTAAATATGTTTTATTATATGGCTTGATGAAAAGAAAATACTTTTTTTCCTTTTGCAAATTTTATTTACGCTTTTCCTTTTAGTTTCTGTCATGTTATTCTATTTATCTGAACATGCTCATTGTTATGATCACTTTGTACTGAATGAAAGAGAATTGCCAAATAAATCATATCCAGCTATACGGAAAACATTGATGTCGAATATTTATTACTTTTTGGCAATAGCATCATCATGTGAGTTAAAAAAAACTTATTGAAATAGAGATTTATTAAAAACTAGCTAAATTAAGCACTCATCTCATTTACTTTCCTGTACGTATATGTATATGTGTGTTAAGTACACATACACACATATATATATCTATATATATCTATATCTATATCTATCTATATCTATATCTATATCTATATCTATATCTATATCTATCTATCTATCTATCTATATATATATATATATATATATATATATATTAAAAAGTAAATTATTCAAGCTATTGCCTATGAGCTAAAGTGATACTGCGGTTCTTTTGTAAAGTAGTTTAAATACAAAGTAAAGATCCAATTGTTATGCAAAATGTAAAAACACAATATGTATGAAATACTAATAAAGAAAATTAGAAAAAAGGGTGAAAGCTTAACTTGATTCCAACTTAAAATTCAAACTTAAGTTTAATTAGTTTGCCTTTCTTCCATTATATATATATATACATAATAGAGAGAGATAGACAGAAAAATACAAATTAGGTAATGAAAAATGGCAAAATACATATAAATAATGTAGTAAATATTAAAATATAGTAAACTTCAGGGTTCTAGATAGCGAAACTCCACTCCCAGCATTACATTTTAAACATTTGTCCTCCAGTCAGAAGCACGTATCTGTAAGGCATCAAAGAACACAATCAATACTATACCTTAATTCAGTTCCGAGCACACCAATAAAAAGCACAATGATTCAGATGTTCTCGAAGTACTTTTACTGTCTGCTTTGTTTGATGTTACAGTTGCTTTTAACAAGGACTGATAGTTTTTATTTCATGAAAGACTATAAATTTGACAAATAATATATTTTGCATTCTATTACGGATTAATATTGGTTTTTATCACGAAAGTATTTGCTAACAGGTTAAAAGACAGCCAAGTGCAAAAATTATTTATTTATTTTAAATGGGGATTTAATTCGCATATACTTTCAGTTTTTCTCCTGGTAATAATAAATTGTAAAAAAAAGGGAGATAATATTCATTTCAGTCAGGTTAGATGAGTTTGAAACAGAAAAACCGTAAATAGAGTTTGGAATATGTAAAGCGTGTTACTGAAGAATATATATATGATAATGTCATTGCATAAAATTCAAAATATTACATATAAAATTTAGGAATTTTACAAAAATGTCTACTAATTTTGACTCTTTTTTTTTTTTTTTTTTTTCCCCACAAATGGCGGGCACTTGCCTATGACGGCATTGGCCATTACAAAGGCCACAAGCGGTGACCATTTCATTATGGAGCCACCGTTACCTCCTATGAAAGGACAGACAATTTTACATCCATGCCTTCTCCGGGATCCTTTGGTATCGCAGTGGGGCTTCCCTAACCACTATACCGCCTGGGCGGTTATTTTGACAAAATTTTAAATTTGCTATTATTTATTCTGATCTTGCTCATTGTACCTAGAAATTTTATTCTTTACTTAGGTTTTTATACAGTAGGCACCTGGAGTTAGGCAAAGCATAATGTAATAAATAAATAAGTTTTGACATTTTATTAGCGAATTCAGTTTTGTGTAGCTAAAACTAATTATAAAGAACAGAGACAAGAAATTTTCATTCAGAAAGTGGTATGAGAACATTGCAACATTTATTGTTTTCTACATATTTCAGCAATCTGAATTTGAACGTCATTCTGACTAGTAAATTTTTACTCAACATAAAGACACTTAAAATTAAAAAAATCAGTCTTAGAGAAGTGTAGATTTTGAATAATAGATACAAACCTCTCTTCTTCAGGAGCAAAAATGTTTTTGCAAAGAATGAAGGAGCGACAAACATTTTATATCGAAAGCAATAAACAGAACAAAGCGAAGACAAATACGGCGGCATCTCTGGCAGAAAATAATAGTGAAAGGAGAAAAACTGAGATATTCGATTAATGACGCTGTTCCGAATAATTAAGGGGCAAGTGTATCTTTGCGTTCTTGGAAGTTAAGCCTCAAATGTGCAATGTGATGCTTTCATGCAAGATGAAAATTGCTATTTAACTTGCTTTGTCCAGGGAAAAGGAGAATTGTACATCAATAACTGCTCATTTTCATTGATGCTTAATTTTTGCGTGCAAAGCATAGTTAAGATTTGCCAGTGTTAATCTTGATTTCCTAAAATTGGATCCAGATATTCAATACATGAATGTGCATTTGAAGTGATTTATTTGAAAGAGTCCAAAGATACCCTTTGTGTTAGAATAGCAGTTTCGTCAGTATACATACCAGTGTCATATTCTGTATATGCGGAATATCGTTCGCGAATTTATTATATAAAATGAGGCCTAATAATGACACTTGTGGTACATCGGCCAATACAGACCGGCAAGTATCCTTTATTGAACGTTAAAGAAAGGGTTGTTTCTTCACTCTAGATAAATTTACGCCATTGATGCAAAATATATCTTACATGGTCACGTTTCTCTTCGAGTCGCTTCAATTTCTGTTTTTGCTAATGAAAGGTTTCTTCACCAGTTTAGAAATCTTAAGCAATTTTCATTCAGTCTCTAATTTAGAGCTCACCTAATAACAATAACAGAACAACTTATCTACCACTTATACCTTAGTTTTTCAGCCCTATCCAAACTACCTTTTTAAAAACAAACGAATAAAATTTTGTCTTTTCTTAGGCCTTTCTACGATATGCTGATCTTTCAGATTTCGTGTGAAATTGAAGTTATTAATCTATCTGTTATGAAATCCAGCTGTACAATGATGAAGGCTGGACGGCAAAAATTCTTTCATTATGCTGTGAAATAATTTTAGTACGCCTAATTACTTTGTTTGAAAACGATAGTCTTTAAACTAATATAAACGAATTCCAACTCTCAGCACAGAGTTCTAAACGTCAGAAGTTTTAAAGTAAAAAATATTCATTCTTTTATGGTAGATATTGGACATGACTGAGAACTATATTGGAATTTTTCATTGGTTAATTGAATTTTATATGAGCCATGCATTCTTTTATAATATTACAGATAATTCTAATTTTAAAAAGTAACAAGTTTGAGAATTTTATATAAAATTACGTTTAAATGCTGAATAATTTATTTGAAATTGAAATTAATTTATAAATTATTACTAAATTTTCGGGATGCATGTTTTCCAGAAGTTGTGCAGAACTTTTGCTTTGAGCTGCATATATATATATAGAGAGAGAGAAAGAGTTTGTCTTACCTTGGAATAAGAGAACACAGTTCGTATAATGGCTGAATTTATTTTTTAATTCTAGGGGTAAACACATACAACATTAGTCCAACTGTCATTTTAACTTGAACATTTAATTCAGATTATCAACGATTTTTATACAGTATGAAAATGGACGATAGGAGCATGAATATTTACAGGAAATTTGTCACAATAAAAAAAGTTAATAATTCTTTCATCTTTATAACATCGTACAACTTCTGTTAGTACGTCTTATGCGTCTCTCTTTCTCTCTCTCTTTTTTTTTTCGGGGGGGGGGGAACATGGCAGCTTCGTCTGCATTTTTTCCACAAAACAGTTAAAAGTTCCATCCATTGGCATCCAGCACCATCTGTCGGTCGAGAAAGATGACATCTTCCCACACGTTGATTGATATAAATATATGTATGTAAGATAAAAAATATGTGAATCAAAATTATAATTACAACTAATGGAAAACTCTTTAATTCTCTCTCTCTTCTAAAAATTGCAATAACTTCTCTGGATTGCGTCATTTCTACATCACTCGATTTTGCATGGCCTGCGCAGCGCTGATGACGTAATAATTGGAAACTGAAACTTTTTAACTCAAACTAAAACTTTTCTCTTCGTGTGTTTCCATCTAGCATAAATACGCACTTCAGCTTCGCTCTTTGCTCTGCTAGGATGTAATTTCGCTATCTTGCTTGCTATCGCAATAATATCAAAAATGTAAATGTTCTGTGAATAGGAACGCCTAGAGTTCCAAGTGATTGTGGCCTCTAAAGTCAGTTGCAAATAAAAACGGAATTAAAATCGCCTCGACTGCCAAGTTTCTTGGATATTACGAACTCAACATGTTTAGTATACTACGAAATCAGAATGCTTCCTCTTCAATATGGATCTACGTACGCATCAACAGTACTCCGTCTTTTGTTTGCTTTTAGTATGTCACACACACACACACACATATATATAATTTGCTTGATTTGATTAGTTATAATTGCTTCTATTCAGGGAGTTATCATAGTAATATATCATTATATTAATAAAATTATTTTATAACATTTATTGTATAAAATTTCCTAATATATTATTGCGCCATTAAATGTAATGTTTTACGTTACAAAAATAAAGTATTAATACTTATTTCCTTTGAGTAACGTTGTATTCTTAGCGAGTACAAACTACTAGACGTCAACAAACTATGTTAAGGAATTATCCTAAGTCTTAAGTACGACAATGTCCAGAGAAAGAGTGCAAAGGACCCTTTATTAACGCAATATATTCACAGATTACACCGACTCGTGCTTACAAAAGCCGACAGTTTTGACTTAACTCAAAAGGTAACATGTAACTTGAAATAGAATAGAATTTAGCGTAACGGCTTTTCACGGGTCACTTAACGCGCAGGCAGGTCTGACTCGTAGCAGTCGCCGTAACAAGCCCAATGGCTAGAAACGCTCAACGCCACAAAAACTAATCGCTACTAAACCAAAGATAGCAACGTGGTCTTTAAGCAGGCAGAACACGCTCTCTCTTTCTTTCTTTCTCTCTTTCTAAATTCACCTTCCAAAACCTTCCCTTAAATACCAACTTCTTTCCACCTCATTTGAATACACGCGCGCTCTATCTTATTTTCATTCTGGGAAGAAAGCGAGGGTTGAATGTAGGAAAGTTGTTTTAAAATAAAATTAACTGTTAAATAACTTCAATAAATCCTCACAACGTTAATAAACAAAATCTTCTCTTAACCTTTTAAGAAATGAATTTTTTTATGTAAACTACTTGCGTAGATGCTGCCGAAACTCAGAATTTTAAGCTTGCATTTTTCAGTTATTGTAACACATCTTTATCATCCATATTGCACTTTAAAACACGTTACTGACTATGCAGATTTAAGAACAATATCTGAAACACACAAGAAGTAGACTGTGTTGTTTTGGTATATTCCTATACGCCTCAATGTTTGCCAGTTCCAGTCTTAGTAGAAGTTTGTCATTATGTCCATTAATTTTCACTTAATAAAGTACTGTTGCCTTCACACACTTTTTTCAATAAAAGTAATTGGCTTAGTAACGCGTAATAAATGCGGATAAAATGAAAAACATTTGGAAGTGGATTGTAGAGTGGAAACTGCGCATGGGATGAAAACTATTATACGCATTTATTACGCGCTTTTGTACAGGTTGAGGTTTCTTCTCAGATTCCAAGGAGAAACGGAGAATTGCTGTTCAATGTATGCCGTACTAAGCAATCTGAATATTTGCCAACTTCCTTTCGCGTAGGTTGAATAGGAGCAAAATCAAATGCGAGACAGTCGCTGACTTTCTCTGGGCATGAAATCACAGACCAAATGAGCACCTTTTTTAAGGTATATATACACTTGATTCTTTTCTATTTTTGGAAGATTCATTTGTTAATATCTGAATTCGCTCCATGCTTTTCCTAAAAGTTTAGGATATTCTTAAATTGCTATAACTGGTAATAAAATACTCAATACAATCTGCACTTTTTCAGTGTCAAAGAAAATAAGGGTGAGTGAGCATTTTAAATTTAGAAAGACGTAGTTCGAAAGTTATCTGCTAGCAGAAAATATATTAGCGTTATATATTGGTCATTATGCTATCCGTGAACAAGGAACACCTGTAAAAATTACTTTGCACAATAATGAAGCACACTTGGTGTAAAATGATTTTGATTCTAAACATTAACGAAACTTTTTGTTCTTGATTAAAATTTAATTAAATATTTTGCATTCGTTTAAGAACCAGCAAATTTTTCTATTTTTGTCTCGCTTTGAAATGAGCTTGATGCATCATGCAGTCCAGCACATGCACATTTTTAACAGTAAAACAGATATACGGGTTAAACAAATGATCCTTTTAATACAAGTACTTATTTAGCAAATCACTAATAGGTTTTAACTTCTGAAGCATTAATATTGAAAATGTTTCAAAAATACCTGACATTTTTTTTCTTTGAAAGCTTGTTTTCCGGATGACTATAAAGCATTTAGGCAGCTCGATGACCACTTCGAAATACTCTACCACCTGCACCAACTATGAGATGAATTCTTGGAGGGAGTGTAAACTGCAATCAAAATTTTACTTTTGTTGGATGAAGACAATCTGCAAAAGCCGATAAAGTAACTTAAAAAACTAAAAGATCCAACGATATAATAAAAAGCTGAAAGAATAAATGTATGTTTTGAAAGAGTGACTTCTCAACTCTTGTTAGAGTCAGTTAGCCAGTTTAAACTGGTTATTTTGCATTTTGCATTGTAAGGATTATGTTGATTTTATTAACAGTTAAATTTTAAGTTAAAGTTCCTTTCCTGTCAACGCCCACCAGCGGCCGAGCGGTAAAGACGCTGAACACTGGTAGTTCGGTCCGAGGTTCGAATCCTGCGAACGGGCTGGCTGCATGGGCGTTTTCGTGGTTTTCCCCATGTGTAACGTGTATACGAGCCAGTTTTCCTTAGAAAGTCCTCCACGAAGGCATCCCTCCCTTTAGGCAGATAGCCCTCGTGTGATTTGCCATGACTGAATAATCCAATTCAATCCTTTCCTGTCAAATTCTTAAATTCAACTTACTACTTCCGGCTAGAACGTAGTTTTAGAATCACTCTGAATACATAATGAAGAAGAGCGGTATTTAACAGCGAAGTTCTACTTGCTGAGTTAGAGAGAATCAGAGTTTCTAATTAGCGCGCGTTCGCCTTTTGGGCTACTCTCTCTCAACGCTCGGCCATAATAACAGCCCTTGATAGCTTCGCAGTCATTAGAGTGAGGGGGCCAACTCGATTAAAACTTTGACAGCTTCGGCTATATCTCCTTAGTTTATATTAGTTTTAGTTTACTTCTTATTCTCTTAAGTTCAAGCCCAAGTGTCGGCTTTTATTGTACACTCCAAGACGGAGTTCTGTTAAATCTTATTGAAATAATAAAGGGCTAGTTACCCTTCCATCTTGTTGTTTTTTGTCACACGAACTTAAGCGATTATTCGCTTAGCAGTTCTTAAGATTCTTCACTTTCTACAGTAACAGAGGAATACACAAGTGAGAATCCCACAGCATATCAAAACGCCGGAGTTTTCTTCATTTATTGAGAAGGCAGTGTACAAAAAAAATTGCTTTCATATAGAACAACGTTATATCATTACATTTTGTTACAAACTCGGTAAATCAGATAACTCAAACAGTATATGGTGATACATCGCTATCCAAGAACACAAGCGTATGAGTTGCATAACCACTTTAAATGTGGGCGCGAAAGCGTAAGCAGCACTTTCGCGCCCACATTTAAAGTGGATTTCACATTTTTTCACATTTTTTGCGAAAGCGAAAGCAGCGTTGAAGATGAACCAAAGATACTGCGCTCTTCAACTTCAAAGAATGAGGAAAATGTGCAGAAAATTCTTTCTTTTGTAAAAGCTGACAGACGTGTAACAACTCTGTAATTTTTAGACATGCTTGGGATAAGCAAAGAAAGCTATAGATTAATTTTAATTGAACTTTTGATAGTACGTCAAAAGTAAGATAAAGAAAGCTGTAGATTAATTTTAATTGAAATTTTGACAGTACATCAAAAGTAAGATAAAAAAAGCTTGCCATGAAGATTTGCTGACTACTGCGAGACAGAACAACAATTTCTTAAAGTCTTATCTTATCTTAGCGAGAAATGAGACCTAGTCTCTATAATGCGATCTCAAAGCAAAAAGACAAAAGTACAGTGTGGATAGGACCATCTTCTCCCATACAAAAAAAAGCATAGATGTTGAAATTAAGACTAAGGTGATGATGATTATATTTTTTATAACAATGGGCTTATTGACCATGAATTTATCCATGGAAATCGATCCATTAATATGTAATTTTACATGGAGGTACTTTTTCGATTAAGAAACAGGGTAAAGGCGAGTTAGGAAGGAACCTTTTGATTCTGGGCAATGGGTTCCTTTTACATGATAATGCTAGGCCCCATATAGCATTTTTCTACAGCAATATCTTGCTAAGCAGTCAATTGCAGTGTTAAATTATCAACCATGTTATCCCAACTTTTCGTCAGCTGAGGTTTTGCTTTTCTGAAGCTTAAGATGACCATAAAACTACAGATATTTGAAACCGTCTCGGATATTAAATCAAATGTGCGTATTTTGCGAACGGTTAGTTCCAATTCCTCTAAACAGCGTTTCGATTATCTGAAGAAACGCTGTAAAATTTGTATAGAATCTTCTGTCAATTACGAGGGTAAGTTGAAAAATAAGTTTTCCCTGTCGACTGTGGTCAGAGTTGTGTATGAAAGTCAAAAAATAGAATGAGACATTAAAGATATGACATATCTTTATTTTTCCACATAGGTACCAAGTACATTGAGACATTTGTCATATCGCTTGATAAGCTTCAAAAGACCCTCCAGGAAAAAATCAGGGCTTTGCATATGGAAGAAGCGTTGAACGGCTTGTTTCACTTCAGTATTGCTTCAAAAGCGCCTTCCCCCGAGATTTTTCTTCAAAGCCGGAAACAGATGGAAATCGCTTGGTGCGAGATCAGGACTGTATGGCGGATGGTGTAGGCGCTCCCAACCAAGAGTTGCAATATGGTTTTGCGTTGCCGTCGCCGAATGTGGTCTGGCATTGTTATCCAACAGCAGAACGCCAGATGTGAGAAGGCCAGACCGCTTTTTCCGAATCCTTTGCGTAGTTTGAAGGAGATAAATTTATTCGAAGGTTAATAAATTATTCGGCTACTTTGTGGGCGCACTTTGTATATTACGACCTAAAAAGTTGTTCCTGAAGCTGAATTCAACTTAGCAGGTCCGCTAATTAGAACAAGGGTACGACAGGTGTTCTCAAGAGCTTTATATGCGAATTCTTCTACCGATAGATGACTGGCAATGCATTGATGGAATGTCGCTCGGTAGGTTTAATAATATTTAGACAATTCAGAAATTAACACATTATTACTTTTAAGAAGAAAGAAAAAATGCATTGATAGAGCCCAAATTTGTTCAAAACATTATATTCTCCGAATGTTCATTTTTACAACTAGAAGATTTCTAACATTTGTATCGCTTAAATGGCAATTTGTGAAAGTTTTCACGAGTCTTACATCTTTTTATAAATATTCTAATAACAGAAATACTGCAGAGAGCATTATAATGTACAGAAGAAATTATTAGAAGTGTCTAACAACAAATGCAGACATAAAAGAAGCATTGAAGAGTCAAAACGTTCTCACTCCTATAAGGTGTTGGTGTATTTAATTATGGCAAAGCACACTAGGGCTATCTGCCTGAGGGGAGGGATGCCTTCGTGGAGGACTTTCTAAGGGAAACTGGCTCGTATACACATTACACATGGGGAAAACCACGAAAACGTCATTGCAGCCAGCCCGTTCGTGGGATTCGAACCTCGGACCAAACTACCAGGGTTCAGCGACGTTACCGCTCGGCCGCTGGTGGGCCTTCACTCATATAAGGAAATTCATAAAATAAATATTCTTGTCAAATCGAATTAAAAAAGATATTTTGGGCATTGAAATTGAATTTTGAAAAAAAAAAAAAATGATTTTCACTTGCATTTTTATTTAAAATTATCGGTTTGGTTTGGTTTATGTGATTACAGCAAAGCCTCGAGGGCTATCTGCCTAAGGGGAGGGATGCCTTCGGGGAAGACATTTAAGGGAAACTGGCTCGTATACACGTAAAATTAGAGGCGTATAATTTAGCCGCCCAGCGCCCAGACGAGAAAGTGGTTAGTGACTCTGACTGCCCCACCAAAAGGCTCGAGTTCGAATCGCGGAGAATGCATGGGTGTAAATTGTCTGTCCCTTCACAGGAGGCGACGGTGGTCCGCCTATTGGGTGCCTCCATAATGAAGTGACCAACACTTCTGGCCTTAGTTAGTGGTCAATGTCTATAATACCTAGTTCCCGCCATTGAAAATAAAAAAAAGAACTTTTCAAATTATTATTATTATTATTATTATTATTATTACTATACAGATCTGTTGTTCGTGTTCTAAGAACTGTAAAAAAAAAAAAAATTACTCTCAGTTTTAATTTATATTTTTCGCTCGGTGTTTTCTGAAAGTTAAATTTTCACTCTGGTTGTTTTACTAGGGCTTGGGGGGGGGTGCAGTGGAAAATATTTTGGACTCGTTCTCCAGTAAAAATGTTACGACTGTAGTGATGAATGAAATAACAAGTATTGGTAAGTAAAACGTTTTTAAATACGACTCTGGATGTATTTGGTATTAAGTTGCTTGACTGAAACTCGACATCTGTATTTATACATTAATGTGAGGACTTGGCCTGATAAATGTTAAATCTGGTTAGAACAAATAAATTTAAAAAATTATATTTAATTAATTTAAAATTTTTTAATTTATTGTATAAATTTTTATGAATATTATTTCAAAATTATATTATTTTAATATTATTTTTATTTCAAAATTTTTTATTTATTTCATAAATTTCATAAATTTAAAAATTTATTTTATTTCATAAATTTAAAAACTACTGTTGGAAAGAATATTTTCATGCCTTTCGAAACAAACTTTTCAGTTTCGAATCATAAAAGAGAGAAGTTTAAGATTGGCACTTGAAGAAAAGAAGCAATTCGTTTATAGATATTGTAAATAAAACAATTAATTTGCTAGTACCTAAAGGGTAAAAAGTTATGAGTTTCGAAAAAGTATTCTTGGTCCTATGAAAGCTTCAGAGAGCAAAAATAATGCCTAATAGAACATAAAATTATAGAATTTTTAAATACTTTCCTCACTAATCTAAATTTATCAATATGGTCGAAATTTATACACATACATATCTCTAGCATTAAACCCTGTCCTTATATTTACATGAGCTGATGTAATAGCTATTTACTAGCTCTGAATGAGACTGCTTATTCATTAATGAGATGCAGATATACAACATTTCTCACGGAACTTAATTAAACACGGACATAAAATTATAGAATTTTTAAATACTTTCCTCACTAATCTAAATTTATCAATATGGTCGAAATTTATACACATACATATCTCTAGCATTAAACCCTGTCCTTATATTTACATGAGCTGATGTAATAGCTATTTACTAGCTCTGAATGAGACTGTTTATTCATTAATGAGATGCAGATATACAACATTTCTCACGGAACTTTGCTTTGAAAAGAGAAATTTTTTTAATTAAATTTAAATTATTAAGCGGAAGATGTCAATAGTACAGAAAGCGGGTCACAAATGTGGCTATAAATTTAGTTGCACCATGTCATGACAGCATTAGGGCTGGAGGTACGAAAGAGTGTCACTGGAAAGCTGAGTCTTCCAAGTGAAAAATAATGCATAACAATATTAACCAGACTCAGTTTGTTGGCCCAAACTGCTCACCGGTTCGAATATTTACAATCCTTGCCGTTGCTACTGCATCAGTGTCCTTTCAGAAAACACTTTAGAAGTTTTCCGTAGTAAGCAACTGTTTTCTCCATTTCCCCATAGCTGACGATCACAGTGCTACATTAAAATTATGTCTTTCTGGTCTTACTTCCTTGCGATCAGTGTGGGCAATGATAACTTGCAGCATGAGTAACTGCAACTGCAAACGCCAGTGCTAGATATGCTGGGGCATATTCAGAGCCAATTTGGATATTGATATAAGCTCGGGCGTCTGAATCTTATTTCAAATGAAAAGAAAATAAGTTTTAAGTTTATTATATTTTTCCCGATTCCCTGTTATAACAGCGTTATAACAGCTAAATGTATCTAACTACTTAATTAACTACGTGTACTTACTGGTCACCTCTACATGTTGTTATCGCCTTTCCTTAATGTTTATTGTAGATAGAAGTTGCGATACAAAAAGTAATATGTAACTCAGAATTTTATTCCTCACAACTTGTAGGCTTAACTTAAAATAATACAAAAATTAACAACCTTTTGCGAAAAGTGTTTTTTTTGGATTGGAATTCTACAGATTCTGTATGTCTTACAAATCTATCAGTTCTACGCGAAGCTGCAGTACTAATTGGGTGACAGATAAAGCGCAGCTAAATACCTACTTTTACCAGCCGTAACAAAAGCAGGCATCCCAGTCCAATCGATTTTGGTTTGGTTTGGTTTATTTGGTTATGGCAATGCACGTGAGAGAGTACCTAAGGAGAGGAATATCTTAGTAAAAGACTTTCTAAAAAAGGGAAACTAAGCAGTATCTAATTTACCACATGGAGAAAAACACGAATACACCCATGCATGTAGTCTGTTAGTCTGGAATCGAAGCCAGGTCTGGAAGCCAACCTGGAATCGATGCCATCTGAGAAGTGCCAGTGATCAGCGACATTACCATTCGGCCGCTTCCGGTCGCACCGCCGTTGTTTAGGTAAGCAACAGCGGCAACAACCAAATTTCTACTCCTAATCGATGCCAGTTACGATTTCCTTCTCATTTTAACCTACTCCACTTGCCATAAAGTCTATATAAACCTCTGGACTGAACGAGTACAAGATGAAGCAAAGCATAAAGAAAAGAATCAACGTAAACTAACTGTTGGTAAAACTTAAATAAAATGTCACACAATAACCTGCTATCTCGAATTCAAACTAAGCAATTATTTCAACTTCTGAGTTTCTCTTTATGCTCTGTTAATTTGTCTCTTTCGATGCTAAAATTAACACTATACGTAGCCACAGATTAAAATATTACCGTTTTCTGAGCATAAAATAAATATTTCACTGATACCCATTTCATCTTTTTGGCAGCTTGAACTATCTGTTCTTGGCATAAGTATTTCAGAGTACAGAATAGGAAGCATTCCCAAGAAGGACTTTTCCGTAACAGATCGGATGAACTGCATAGCTGTGAATGCTTAACGGGTATCCATCTTCTGAACAAAAGAACTGCAATTAATTACTTAGACAGTTATTCGGATATCACATTATTTCGACAAACATCGTTATTTATAACACTGGCGTTGTGTCAAAGTCACCGCTTTGAGACAGTTGCCAATCAGTTAAAGGAAAAAAATTACCGTGTAATCAACTGCTTGAGGGCTTGTCAACTTCATTTGCTGCCAAGGGATTCACAATCTAAATAAAAATTTTAACATAAGCAGCTAAGCGTCCTTTGAATTTCCCCCCACCTAGTTAATAAATTAACTTGTACAAATGCGATGTTATGTAATTAGAATGAACTTCCGTCTCACGACTAAAAATGTTCTTTATATTCTATTTAATGAAGCAAAAATATCTAAAAACTCTCTTATATGACAAATTCTTATTACGAATAAATGTTTCTGAACTATTCAAAATTCTAACACAGAAAAATATCGTCACTTATTTTGTAACTGTGTTCTAACTTAAAATAATTACTTTACTTTGCAGATAGCTTTTAAAATGTTTGCTGTTGTCCACACTTTCAAGCAGAATTTGAAATATTATTTAAAGTTATTTAACAAAAAGGAATTACCATTTTTTTATTTTCTGCCTAAATTTTAGAAGGGATTAACAAATGCTTTTGCCTTTTGTTTTCTTATTTTGTTCCATTATGAATTTGTTACTGTAAAAGGAAGCTTTCTACTGCTTAGGTTAAGTGTCTACTAGTCTCATTTAAATTTATGTTTTTTAATTAAGAACTTTAATATGAGCTACTTTTCAGTAGAAAGTATTTCAAGAAGAATACCCTCTTTTAAGCTCCTAGTTCTACAAAAACTTATACTTAAAATTCCTGAGGAAACCTACAGCAACAATCAAAGCCTAAATAAAATTATTGCTCTGAAAGGATAGCTTTTATATTTCTTTTATTTATCTGTAGATTTTTCTCTAAGTTGTTTGAATGAAAGCATTTCATAGTGGTTTAGATCACGGCAAAGCCCATTAAGGCCTCCTTAGAAAAACATAACTGGCAGCACCTGGTAGAAGAACGGTTTCCATAGTTTTTTTAATTAATAATGAATAACATTTTTATTTAAATCGTAAGCAAGAACAAACCAATCGGTAAGTCTGTATTAATTATCTACTTACTACGAGAAAAGTCAAACTACCTTTACATTTTCACAAAATTCAATCAGCAGCAGTTCCCTTGCGCAGCGTTTAAGGAGCATTGATAAAAAAAAAAAAAAAAAAAAAAAAAAAAAAAAAAAAAAAAGGTTGAGCAAAAACTGTCTCTGACAAAGTAAGCAGGGAAACAGAAGGAAATCCATGGAATTTGTTTTTCATTGATTCTGAGTTTTTAACATGTACAAATACGATTATTTTGAAATTTGCATATAAGTTAAATAACATTAATGTTAGGTACTATGATAGGTACTCGCTTAGATTATGACTGACTAGGACAGACTTACTTCAGCTACTGTAAATTACGTTATTAAATTAGTATATTGATCATCCGTTGATAATTGAAATCTTTGCTTTAATTTTCATTGTTTGAATAACCACGGCCAAATTTTCTTGGTTTAATTCTTATATTTGGATTTTTGCTTAAATATTTCCTCTGTGAATATTGCTACAACTGCACATACTATTTAAATTCATTAGAATGTTGAGGAACTGAGTTATAGAGTGGTAAGTAGGGCTTAATTTCTAAAATTAGAACTGACAGAGCCGTATGGAATGTCGTCAGGAAAAATAAAGAAAACAAGGAAAAAATAGTAAATTAATAATAAAATTAAATAAAATGTGAAAAAATAAATAAAAATTAATAAATTACAAGGGCTGGATGAAAAGTAGCGTCATCACCTCGATAGTTCTGAAAATACTTTATTGCCGTAGATATAAGCAGTTGCAATTCCTCAGTGCAATCGCCTACCATGTCTACCATCTTCTTCCAGTCACCATCAATATGTTCACTTCTTTTGATGTTTCAAATGGACTGCTCTAAAGCGCGCATACCTCCTCTCAAATGTTGCAAAGAATCTCTTGCAAATGGATTTTTTCACTTTGGTAAAGATATCTTAGTCTTATCTTAGTTATCTGGCCTTTTATCGGGTGAATATAATGGATGTTTTAGTACCTCCCGTCACCACCGTAGAATTATAATACAGCCAATTGTGATGGAAGCTGACGGGATTCGTCACGAACAAGTGCCTTCACATTCTCCTAAGTGTTGCTCGCAGATGATGTTTCAGGTAATAAATCATATTGCCCTCCGTTGCAATGTACATGCGAGCGCCCTCTCGGATCTAATGCAACGGTGGTGATGGGAAATAGAGGAACAGCCGTCATACCAATTATTCTATCAGAGGGTATTGGCCAATATTAAGTCCGTGCGACTAAGATCTTCCCTCTAAAATTAAAAAATCACAGTAAAAGATATTGTTTCCATGGCGGCAGTTTATTGGATTCGGAAGGAATCATGAGGAACTATCCTACGAGCTCTGTGTCTATGACAAATGTTCTGCAAACGCGAAGAGATATGTTGATGAGGATCTGCGACCTGAACAAAGACAGTTTTAGAATTACTTGAGTGCCACTGGTTGTGTAGAGGATCCAAGCCAAGTATCTCAGCAGTTAAGTTTGCGACTGCTTCCTGCCAGCATTGGCAAATAATGGTTTTCATATGCTGCATTTATTCTCCGACGACCTTTGTCCGCGAAACAATTAACTCTTCCCATGTTTGGAAAGCGATTTCAGATTTTGAGATCACGCTTCGAGGAATATTCAGGCCTCTGGATACATCAAACTGCATTAGACTCGTCTCGAGTCTGCTGAGCACTGGCCATTTCTGACATTGATCTTAATGATGTCTTTCCGACATTATTAAGAGTATCTGACATCTTCCAGACCTACAACTTTCCGTGTAACGTTAACTATTTTAAGCTGAAACTGATGTAACCATCCGCTGGTTAGCATCTCGGCCAAGACATTCCGTTATCAAAACTATTTTATAAAATTGAGCTGCATGACTTGCTCCTTGGATCTGTTCCTTAACGTCACTACAGAGGTGACATGTCTATTGAATGGCGAGACATTCAACCAGTTAAGAGATCAAGGGTCATGAATTTAGATAAAGATTGTTAGTGCTATGAATTGTCGAACAAAATTGTAAATAAAAATAATGTTTAATGAAATTTAAAATAGAATTGTTTCTGCGATGCACGGCGACGAGGGTGCATACATTTTTCTGAGTCATGAATGACATTTCTGGTGCGGAATGAATTTATTTTGCGAAAAGAAGAATAAGGGAACGGAGAAATAAATAATATATATATATATATATATATATATATATATATATTAATTCAGAGAAATTCAATTCAGGGAGGAGGACATTTGTGAAGAATGTGCTAGTTTATTTACAGAGTGAAATCTGGTGGCTGAAAATCATATAGTGAAATAATAAGAAGGGAAAGACGCAGGAAAATGTGATGCTATGCATTTAATACATATACCGCTAAAGCAGCCATGATAAACACAGTAAGTACAATAATTAAACTGGATAACAATTAAATTGGAAATAACAAGGTCACCCTTGTTATTGGTGTTAACATGACTAATAACAAGGGTTGACCTATTTTCTAAGATTTCAATTCACGTTTAACTAAGATATATACGAGATTATCAGACATATTTTCTTTTATGATTTGCTCGTGTTCGTTTATTTGCTTATTCTTTGCTCAAATATCAGGGCGGCAGTTGGCTTTCATGTTCAGTAGCAGATACTACAAAAAATATTGAATACAATCTACAATAGAATTTAATTATTCAATAGAGTTTAATCTATCTTTATACAGTTAAAACCACTTTTATGATCATTTTTATTTTAATTTTTAGTAACAGCGTGAATGATTTAAGTATGA
Source organism: Stegodyphus dumicola (assembly GCF_044657685.1). Taxonomy (NCBI): domain Eukaryota; kingdom Metazoa; phylum Arthropoda; class Arachnida; order Araneae; family Eresidae; genus Stegodyphus; species Stegodyphus dumicola. Next base: position 117,055,225 of record NC_140780.1, read on the forward strand.
ATATATATATATATATGGTATTTACAAAATTATTCTAATCTTAACGTTCATGTAAACTTTTGTAAATCTGTACATTAAAGCTGTCTGCATCTTACTTACAAACGCAAATAATGAGTTTTCTATTGAATTAAACTGAGAATTCCCCTTTTTTCATTACACTATTTTAGGGTTCAAGAGCAACAGTTACAAATTTATATAAACAGGTAACTAAATGATTAGAAAAATATAGCAAGCTTCTTTTATATGAATTGCTGTTGCATCTTAATCGAAAACAACATGAACAAATCGCTTATGCATCCCAATCGCCTGTTGCATCTTAATCGAAATCAGCACCAGCAATCCCTTATACACCTTGTAGAGAGACATTAGGATTTTCTGGAAGCAAGAGAGATGAAATATTAGCAATTTCCTTGGCCGGGAATCGAACCACGGACCTCTGGAATACCGGCCCAGCGTGCAGAACCAAAACACTACGAAGGTACGCTAGGAAGACGGGAGAAATACCTTATATACTTCCCCTTTTAAAGGGCGACTGGGGTTTTTTTAGGGGACCCAGTCGCCAAATCTGAGTGCGGAGAATCATCATCCAACAATCCTTTGGGTTCGTGCGCCACTGTAGAAACATTAGGTATTTTTTGGAAGCAGGAGAGATGCAAAATTAGCAACTGCCTTCGCTGGGAATCGAACCACGGACCTCTGAAATACCGGCTCGGTGTGCCGACCACTACACCACGAAGGCACACTGGAAAGGCGGGAGAAATACCTTATAACCTCATCACTGTTGTGATTCCTATTATCTTTTGTCTTAATCGCTAAACTTCTGCATCTTTTATGAAACAATTTTAGCATCTATTTGTTGGCTGAGTTAAGCAAATTGAAACAATTGGAATACAAGTTTTGAGATACTCAAGTATTCCCCATACAATTCTCGGAATGTAATTCCACATATTATTCTCAATTCTGCGTTAATAATAATAATAATAATTAATGTAGAATTTTAACTTGTACTGCGATTATTGATATACAAGTCTTGAAATTGCATTAAAAGAGTCATGTAAAAAAGTAAACTAAGCATTACAAGCTACAAACTAGTATTACAAACTAATATAACAAAGGTTTGTTTTGAAACTCTCAAATATAACTGCTAAGGCGATTTTTTTTTCGGCCCTGTTGAAGAAAGAAGATATTAAAAACCCAGAACAATAGATTTTGTAGCTCAATAATTAAATTCCCTGGTACAAAAGTAGCCGAAAAGAAAACCCACTGCGCGATCTTCTTAAAAATGTGCTGAATATGTTTATTTACCGTAGCTAGATTTAAAAGATTCAAATGAAAGCATTCGTATTCGTATCAGAGTTTCTAGAAAGATGCTTGAAGTTTTATGATCGCCATTTCTTTTTTAAGATTCTTATTAAGGCTTCTTTTTGAAGGTTTTATAATCACCATTTCTATTTCAAGTTCTCACTTGAAATTAAGCTTTTTTTTATACTTCAGAAATGTAATAAAAAATCTTAATTTTCTTTTGGAAGCTGTAAACCTGCATTCTAAAATGATGTTGATTATCTATTTAATGTTGTACTTAATTTCTCAAATTTTTATCTTCTGATTTTTATAGAGCATATTCATTGGATCTTTCAGTTAAAATTTTAAATAACCAGAATTATAATACGATATACAAATAATATATAATATAATAATATACAAATAATCGAGCTTTTAAAATTATTATAATGTCAAATATTGTAGAAAATGTTTATAACTCCCTTTAGACATTTAACATATTTTCTAGGAGTTAAACAGCATCTAATAATCATGCTAGTTAAACTAATATATCAAGAGAAACGGAAAATAGTTCTATTTGGTTTGGCTTATTTGGTTATGGCAAAGCACCCAAAGGCCATTAGGGAGGGACCCAAAGGCTTAGGAAGCTAAAGGAAGTGGTGTCTCTGTAGAGGACTTTCTAAGGGAAAAAGGGAAATTGGCTCGTATCTACGTTATACGTGGGGAAAGTCACGTTAACGCCCATGCAGCTAGCCCCTAGCCATGCAGAAACGAACCCACGTCGTACTACCAGTGTTCAGTTTAGCTCTCGGCTACTGGTGGGACAGGACATTTACTGGTGTTAAGATTTATATATGTAATTCTTTATTATTCTGGCTAAGAATATCAGTATTACTAACTCTTAATGAATTTAACTTTGGAGGTGTATATGCTATAAGCATAGATCAAGAGTAAGCAATCTCGCTGTCCTTAGTCTTTGCAGAAAAGCTCGGTCAGCGTCGACTAAACAGAAAAAAAAAATAATAAATAAATAAATAAATTAATTAATAAAAAATAAAAATTAAAATTAAAAAACGTTTTACCTGCTTGGGAAAAAATAAAATAGCAAAAAGTAACATTAAACACTAAAAGATAATTTTAATGTTACAAATGAAGGTAAACGTATGGTACGGGTTCAATAGATAAAAACAAAACTATATTTTTGAATCATTTAGCAAATTATGATAACATATTTATTTCTATTATATTTAACATTATAAGACTGAAAATACGTACATAATGAGGAAATAATGTTTAATGTTTACATACTCACCTGTAGAGGTAATTTGGTGTTTCTCATGAACATTTATTAAAAATAAGTCTTGGGCAATGCTTTAAAAGCAAATAAAAAATAGTTTTCTCAAAGCACATTTTCTTGCAATTCATATATCTTGAAAATGCACCATGAAATTCATTTTCTGCTGCAAACGAATGGCATTTGGAAGAAACTGTCTTGTTATATGCTACAGTAAATGCGCGTATTCATTTTTGGATATAAGTATATTGAAAAGTTTAAATTTGTGACAACGTTTACCAAAAAAATGAAATTTTTGTCAAAACTGGGATTGAATTCACAAAAATAATTTTTAAAAATTCACTATGTTCAGATTCAAAAACGAATAACCAAATATTTTTGTCAAAGTGTTTTAAAAATTTAACGCAAAAGCTACAATAAAACATTGAAAATAAAAGCGCAAGAAGCATTTTAAAATTTTATTTAAAAAAATTCCATTTTTTTAAGAAAACTGAATTTTTAGAAAGTTGAAAATTTTAACAGATATTTATAAAATGATGTTATAAAATATACGAAATTTTTTGCTTAGAAAACAAATTCGTAAAAAAAAAAAATTAAGTTCCCTGTCTCATCAATGCCGCAAATTCTTAAAAACTGTGCTTTAAAACTTAATCGACAAACAAACAATCTTATTTAGTTAAAAAAATACTATAATTACGTAGTAGATGTGTACGTACCCAAGCATATATATATATATTTTGAGAACTGCAATACGTCCTTTAAAGCATCCATCACAATTTGCAACATGCAGACGTTTCCTGTTTACAAGGAAAATTCAAATTTTCATTAATATCGCAATGGAATGGAAATGAATGACACTGGGAATTGTCCTTTTTGCGGAAAGTGTATTTTCCAAGATTGTTTCGAATTTAACTGACAGTAATTAGTATTTTACTTGCTAAACGAATGCATGAAATCTCTCGGAGCGTCAGCACGTGAAATCAGGATATCCGATCTTGGCTTTTTCCCCCTTCCATTGTTCTAAAAAGCTGCTGACTGAAATATCCTACCACCCCTTGTGAAGCATAAATAGTCACCTAAGCAGGCGAAATACAGTGAAATAAACTAAAGCATAATAATACGTCTCCTTCATAAATCTTACGGTTATCGTTAATGCGATGCGTTTAAATTAGTTTTCAATATTTTAGTTTACACAATTAGAACAAACAATCTACGCGCTTTAAATAGACTCTTTACTTTGATACCTAAGATGCTGGATGGTTGATCACTGAAATCTAATACTGAGGTTTATTTTTGGTAAAGCATTAAATCTTGTCTTGTCAGGAAAATAGAAGTTAATTTTCGTATGACACCTTCCATAAAGTCCTCTCTCCGGCAGATAACCCTCGCATGATTTGTAGCAACCAATTAATCTACTTACATATTTGCATAAACACATTCAATTTAAGTACTTTGCTAATTATATGCTTGTGGAATAAACGTCTACTCATTCGGGAAAGGAATATGTTTTCAATTATCTGGTAAAAAATTGGGGAAGGGTAATCTTTTCATGAATTGCATATCCGTGATAGTTTCCCAAAGATATGTTTCTACCGTCAACAGCATTATCCTCAGTAATATACATTAAAGAAGAACTACAAAAACAAATATTTGAAACCTTAAAAAATAAAGCTGTCAATTAATGAAACCATTCATACTTAAAGCCCAGTCTGAATAGTAAGCAAAATCAGGAAATTCGCAATTTGCATAACTAAGGCTTTTCATTATGCCATTTTGTGTCTGCAATATATTTCATCTAATGCTATTCAAAAGTACTTGGGAGAAACCATTTATTTATAATAAGTCATTTTCAATGTGAATTGCGATGTACACTGCTGACCATTAAAATTGCAACAACATGAAGGAAAGAGAATACAAAAATGACATTTATTGTACGTAAACAGGATGGCATAAAGACAAAATGATGAAATTTGTAAGCAGTTTGGATGTTTACAGGGGTGCGAAATTAGAAGAAACAGCTGCCACTCCTGGCAGCTAAAACGGCCCTTACCCGGTTAGGCATGGTGTCGAACTGGGGTTGGATGGCAGAAACGGGCAACTCAATCCTGCTGCTTCAAATCTATGCCACTCTTCATCAACCGTATTAGCACGAGAGGAGTAGCGAACCAGTTTCTCAGCAACCCCATGACCAAATGTTTTCAATGGGTGGCAGATCTGGAGACCGCGCAGACCAGGGAAGCAGTCGAATACCCTATATATCGAGGAAGGTCAGAACACGACGTGCAACATGTGGTCTTGCATTATCTTGTTGGAAAATGGCGTTTGGCAGACCTCGAAGATAAACCACAACCACTGGACGTAAGATGTCAGAAATGTACCAATCTCCGTTCAAATTACCATCGATACGAACTAGAGGTGTGTGTGTCGTGTAACAAATGGCTCCCAAACCATCACACCAGGAGCAGGGCTCCTATGCCGATATCGAACGCAAGCAGGCGACGTGCGGTCTCCTTGTAGCCTTCAGACACGTATTCGGCCATCAGAATACTGCACGTAGAACCGGGACTCGTCTGAAAAGACGACATTGTGCCACTCCCTACATCCAGCTTTGTCGTTCGGCGCACCAGAGTCACTGTCTCTCTCTAGACTGCACTGTCAAGGAAAGCCGAAGTAATGGTCGCCGTGCTTATATTCCACGCTGCTGCAAACGTCGACGCACCGTACGAGTGGTTACTGGGTGTGTTGCAAACATACCCATTTCCTGATTAATGAGCCGCGATGTGGTTTTGCAGTTTTGAAAGTCTGTCCTCTCGGGCGTTGGTCATCGGAGGGCGTTGAGATCCTGCATGCCGTTCAGCATGCTCCTCCGCAACCCAATGATTCCATATCCGCATGATAGGGGTTGGATTTCGACCAGTCCGATGGGCGATATCAAGGAACGATAATCCACACTCTCGATAGGCAATGATCCTACCTGTATCGAATTCCGACATTTGCTGGTAAGCATTTCTTCTTCGTATTCGAGGCATAACATGATATCATGAGCAAACTCTGACCTTACAAAGCGCTTTCCGAATAAGAAATCCACTACACAACTTTTCTTTTAGGTAGTGCTTCAGATGTCGTTTCTGCCTCTTGTGTCATTTAAATGCGCTTGAAATACTAATCATTTACATATCCCAACCTCTTCTTCTTTTCATCTGATTTTGACGTTTGTCAGATCACACCTTCTTGGTGCTGCAATTTTAATGGCCAACAGTGTATTTATACTTATATTGGAGCATACTTACTATATGGCTTCATAAGCGTTTTTAAATTGCATGGAAAAGATAAAAAATAATGTACGAAAACTTTCTGCTGTATACAATGTTGATACTAGTAGTACACTAGTACGTTTTATGTTTTTGTGAGATATTGTCAAAAGTTTCAGGCAGTATTTGAAAGTTTTAAAGCCACGAAAGCATCCATGCAGCCGATCCGTTCGCCGGGTTTCGAACTTCGGACGAACTACCAGTGTTCAACAACTTTACCGCTAGGCCGCTGGTGGGCCTTCCTTTTTTTAACTTTTTAGGCTTTCGATAGTGAATAAATAACCTAAGCACATTTTGAAATTATGTTTCTTTAGATGATCTTACGTTAGTACGATACTGGCATTCCTTGATAATAAAAGAAACTATACTTATTGAAATGAATTTTCAATACTTGTTTAAAGCAAGTTATATCATAAGTAGCATTTTATTGGGTTGAAGCATAAGTAGTGGACTTTAATTTAAAAATTTTTATTTTAACAAAACAAAAAACAATAAATTAGTCAATAATATCTGAGTTTTTGGATTTTTCCCATAGACCCAAGATGTCGAACTATAGTCATTTGGCTACAATCCATTCGAGTATAATTATATTAATAAATTATGTTGTACAGCTATTTATCTTTAAAATATTTAATTAACGGAGAAAAGTCCTATGTATTTATTGTTTTCATTTTAAATTTGATATTATTTTTAATAATACATTTTAAATCTTGCTTGAATTACCCACGAGAGTTCAGCTTTCCTGGAATTTCATGTAGTATTTATAGCCTTCGTGATTTTCATGGAATTTGATATCAATAGCTTCTTCATACAGAAAGGAAATAGAAGTTCCGTTTGTTCTTCTTAAGGGCAATACATTTCTAAACGGGATTCTTTCAAGGATAAATTATAAGAATAATCATAAAAATTTTACTTAGTTACTCTGATTTTATTTTTCGAAATATCAGAAAATAATTTTCAGGAGTTCGAATGGATTAAAAGAACTTTATATAAATTCTGAATATAATGAATATTCTGAATATAAAATAATGAACAGTAATATAATATCGATGCATTTTAACCAAAGTTATAGAGATAAATATATTTTGCAGTCTGAAATTAGATTTAAAGTCCATACAAGTTATTCAAGGAATCAATCAATATTACTAATTATTTCGTACCATCGAAGAGGTTAGACACATAAAGTAGTAACTTTCGTAATAAATTTGAGAAACTTCGCGAATTCTAATTATAACACATCTCTAATTATAACATATGTCTAATTATAACAGAACAATATTACAGCTGTGAATATAGTCCTTAATTCAAACTCGGTTTAGTATAAAAATCGCAAATAAGTACATTATGTGACTTCATCTAACAATAAAAATAGAAAAACAATGCTTTATTATTTCAGTGATTAAAAATACGTATTTTTACATAAAAAATTGTATTGTACGAGTAACTAAAGAAGAAACAATATTTTATGTCTCAAGGTATCTAACATAAATATTACAATCACGCAGCAGTTTTATGTAGTGAGCTCACTCTTTACGGTTCAAGAATGCGAAATGCTTTGGCTCCATTTCAAAAAAACATTCCGAAACGAAATTTATGTCTCGTGCTCGTGTCTGTAAAAAGCTTAAGAGAGCTTTCTGTAACTTACTATGAATTCTATTTTTTGCCGATTTAAGGCGCAATATTCTGAAATCAAATTCAACACGCTTCGGAATTTTTTATTTTTTTAATTTAATGAGGAAGGAATAGTGTTTCCTTAATTTAAGGTTGAAGAATGGTATTTTTTTTTAAAATTTTCTCGTTGTTTTCTACAATGTAATTCTGTTAACAAGTTTGTGCAACGTTTCTTTCCAAAGGTATATAATATATGGCATGAGCAATATCTTTTGGTATTACAATAATGTTGCTAATATTCATAAAATCTTTCATTCAGATGTACTGTAAACATATTTTAAATTGTATCAATTATATATACTATAGCAAAATAAAATAATAATTTTAATTTTTAAGAGGTGCATTTATTGGTTTTAAATCTCTCAGTGATCTATCACTGAGGTACTTAAAATCAAACAAATAAATTACAGATTGATTATATTTGAAAGATATGCTTTATCTAACGGCAGTTGTTTGAGAACTGGCTATTCGCGAGATACACTGCTCTCCAAAAGGTAAGGAAGAGCATGTTTTTCAAAGCTCACCATTACAAAAATGTCAGTAACGTTTAAATTCACAGTTTATATGTATGACAGTAACAAAGTCTAACAAAATATATGCAAAACCAATAGCTACCACTTTTATTTTATAGAAATGTTTACTTATATAGGAAATGGAGAAAAAAATACAAAAATTGTAACTGTTGTTCACGAGTGTTGATCTTCAGCTGCTATTACAGTTTCGCGGACAGTATCCGGAAGAGTCTATCAATTTCAAGGAGAAATCCTTTGCTTGATTTGTTGAGGTGACGGGCGATCGGATGGATGGAAATGGAAATGTCCCACAAGTCGTACTTCTAGATGTCTCAATGTCTCTCGTAGTCTGGTCCACCGACTATGGAACCAGTTGGAATTTGAGGATTCTGTGTCTAGAAGACATGTTCCAGGCAGACCTAGAGTTACACCTAAGGGAAGACCGTTATTTAGCTCTTTCGACCGGAAGGAGGAGTAACATTACTGTGCCTCAGCTCATGGCGAATAATTTAGTGGCAACAGGAACAAGAATCTCAGCTACTACAGTATGCAGACGACTGCACAATACACGTCTTTATTCAAGACGACCAGTTGTTCGTGTCCCCTTGACCAGAGGACACAGAGGTGCCCGTTTATGTTGGGCAAGAGAGCACTTCTCCTGGACCAGTCAACAATGTGCATATATTCTCTTTACAGATGAATCCAAATTCACATTAGAGAGTGATACAAGTTGTCAGCTGATCTGAAGAGAACAACGCACCAGATACAACTAATCCCACATTGTGGAAAGACACAGTTACAGAGGTGGCGGAATAATGACTTGGGCTGGAATCTCTCTCGGTGGTCACACTGACCTGCGTGTGTTCCATGGATGAACTTTGACAGGTGGGAGATATCGAGACGTGATCCTTGATTAATATGTCCACCCATATGCCGCTTCTATTGGTGCTGGATTTCTTCTGATGGACGACAATGCGAAACGGCACCGAGCTCGGGTTGCTGAAGAATATCTTGAGAGTCATGGTATAGAGCAGAAGGAATGGCCAGCTAAACCCCAGACTTGAATCCGATAGAGTATCTTTGGGATTACCTAGGGAGACAGGTGGCTGCTTTCAGTCCTCCTCCAAGGTCGTTAGATGAGCTTGAACAAGGATTACTCCGTGTCTTGTCGTTGCTTCCCATTTCACTGGCCGACAACTTAATTGACAGCATGGTACATCGCTACCGCCAATGTATTGCAGCTAAGAACGGACACATTCCTTATTAGAACCCATTTTTGTAATGTTACCACCCCATTCTTCCTAAAAAAACTGTGATATACTGTTTCTCCAAGACTGGATTTCTCTGCCAAGGGTGCAAATTTTTGCTGTAATTCTTGTTTGTTGAACTTCAGTAAGATTCTATGTCGCATTCATTAAAGAACTGTTTAATGAACATGTACTGTAAATGTTTTGCTTCTATGCTGCTTCATTTTCAAATTAGACACAAAAAACCTACTGTTTCTTAATTTTTGGAAGGCAGTGTATATGGAAGATAAGTTAAAGATCTTATGTTTTGCGTAACGGCAATACATGGCACATAGGAGTAGCGTAATATAGCACATTAGCATAATATAACATAACATAATGGTCGAAAAATTTGGAAAAACCCAGCTAAAGGCGTTTTTAATATCAAAAGAAGCAACACATATTTATTTAACTTATCATTGTTAAAAAATGTCTTCCATTGGAACATTTTATTAAATTAGGTCATTTATTTTATTTACACTACATAATTAAAATTTTGATTCATGCTGAGATCTCATGAGAAGAAAAAAATTAACTTTCCAGTTTCCGTAAATTTCTATATTCTGGAAAAAATAGTAATAATAATAAACTTAAAAAAATTCAAATATTTTTCCATTCTGTGGTATATCTTCTGTATAGTAAAATCTAAACATTTAGTGGTAAGCAAAACTAAAATTAATTATAAATCAAATGATATATATAATTATATAATTTTATGTATATATATATATATCTATCTTATATATAATTATAATATATATATATAATATAATTATAATATATATAATTTTAATTCAAAGAATCAATAGAGATATTTATAACTCTCCACAGTATTTTCTTATTCAATGAAGGAAATCGTATTTTTATGTGATTAGTAATAGCAGCTGTATGAATTGTAAGCGAATGATATCTCTAGAGTATAGAAGGAAGAAATAAACGTCAGCTTCTCTGTAAAGAATGTAATGATAATTATATTATAGAATATTTAAAAATAATGATAAAGTTTGATGATTTTAATTATTCAAGTCATTGAAATCATCATTTCCTCAATGATGATTTTCATCGGTAATAGAAAGCGAGGTTAGTCACAAATAACTGTGCTAATTCTTTATCATTAATAGTGTTTATCTATGAAAAAATAAAATATATGTGTTCAGATATTCAGTTTTTTCAAAGGCGAAAAGCAAGTACAAATTGTTTTACTCATTAAATATTTTAAATTATCCTTGTTTTTCTTATCGATGCATGAAATTTAAATACTAGTGCAAGAAAATTAATAAATGAAAACTACGTGGGTTTTTCAGTTAAAGTTTTAAGATATTTCTCCCGCCTTCTTAGCGTGCCTTTCTGGTGTAGTGGTCTGCATGCTGGGCGCGTATTCCAGAAGTCCGTGGTTCGATTTCCGGCGAAGGCATTGTTAATTTTTCACTTCTTCCTGTTTCAAAAAAAAATACCTAATATCTCTACAAAGTATTTATTTAAGGAATTTTAGAACAGAAGAACTAAACTAAAATATTTTCTTCAATTCACTGACGAACTCTTTTAAGTGCAAGGGTACATTATAAAATGGATTATTTCTTCCAAAAGTCTCCGACCGAACACTGCTTAAAAGTGCTTCACATTTGTAATTCGATGTACACATAGCTTCATAGCGATGCCATTGCAAAAAGTTGCCAAAATGTTTATGAAAAATCAGCATTTCAATTAGATGAGGCAATTTTCGTCACAGTTCGTCAGAATCTTGTACACAGCGGTTAGGTTTCGAAGTAGGAAACATTAAGAATTGCGTTATCGCCGGGATTCGGAATACAGATCTTCCACTTACTAGCTTGGCGTGCTAACCGTGAGAGCACGCATGGGCGAAAGAGTTAATCTTACATTGTTTCCCTTTTAAAGAAAGACCGGGAAGAAGACTTGACCCAATCCATGTTGTGATGAGTTAGCATCCATTTAGTTCGGGCGCCATTGTAGAGACTCATTGAGTTTATCGAGACAGGAAATTAAGACTTCAGCTGTGCCTTCACCAGGTCTCAAACCATGGATATTCTAGTTGCTAGTTGAATATGTTAATTTATTATAAAACCGAAAGCATGCACGGGGTATATGATATGTTATAATTCCTTATAATTTAGACCTCTACGCAAATGGGATTTAAGTTTACTTTTTCTGGCTAATTTAGTAACCACCGGGATAAAATAAAATTCCAAAATTTTTACAGAAATTCACTTCACGAGCATTATAGTGCTGGCACTGTTATGCAGATGTTGCATTTTTGCAATTCAAAAAGGCAATTAAAGTTTTTTAATCTTCCGCCTGTTAACTTTTAGCATTCCGCCTTCATTTTCTCACAACATCAGAGAAACAAAATACCAGAAGTAAAAATTTTAATTTCTCTTAAAAATGATTCATACATTCATTTTTTACTAATTTTGTTTTTACGAAACTATAATCTTACAAGTAACATAAATGTATCCTATATGTGTCACTGTGCACGAATATTCAATCAATTATCTTTCAGAGCAAATGAATCGACATCTGATGCATTCCAGAATTCGTCAGTATCCAGTCCTGAAAGTGAGAATCATTCCACAACATCACCTCCAGATATATTTCATTTCGAAAACGGGCCTCTCATTTTTTTAGACAAAATGCTTCGCAAATATGACAGAAGGGCTTGGCCTTCCTATGGAACACGTAAGTTCATAAAAGTTACGTATGCTTTTACACAGTTAATTACAAATTTTTTCCCATTTGTGCTCTGTTAAAAAATTTTTATTTCGAAAAACTAGATATATTTCTAAATAATATGGTGCTATTTAATAACGACAGAATGTATTTGAGCTTATTATGATATCTTCTAATATAATTTCACGAAACACTCCATCTGCCTGACAAGTGAGAATTCATAATTTCGTACACATGCTGGAATAAATTATTAATAGGTTATGTTATTTGCTTAATTTTAATGGGGATATTTTCAACAAAAGTCACATACCAATTTTCATTTTTTTTGCATATGACATCATTCATAAAATGGCGTACGGCAGTGAAATATGATGCAACATAATACGCCTTAAGTGAGATATCAAATGTTATTTCCAGGAAATGTGTTTAGCAATAACGCATCATATCGTTCAGTAACGTATATTAAAAATTTTAAAGAGCATTCATAAGTGTTTTAAAGAATTTCAAATCCTGTTTTGATAAATTCTTAATTTTTTTAATTCTATAACATTTTCTGTTTAATGATTTTGCAAATCTTTTTAAAGGGTAATAATATTTAAGCAAACATCTTTTCGATATAGATTTGTTTAAGAAAATTATTATTATTAATAATAATGTTATTACTTTTTCAGATAAACCGACAGTAGTTTCAGTCAATATGTATGTCAATAGCTTAGGTTCAATAAATGCTGCAAATATGGTAAGCACTTGATTTTTTAGTCAGACTAATTTTATTTCTTTTCCTTATAACGTTAAAAAACGCTTTTTTTAAAGAATTTTCTAATAATTGAAATCATTGTAAAATTACATCAGACAGAACTATAATCTTCTTATATGACAAACTTAATTCAGTCTGTTGTCATTGAAATATAATGTAACCAACTGTTCATCATTGAGAAATGTTATTCATTACATTTTAAGCATGAATATTTTGCGAAATGTAAGAAATACTTCTGTGTTAACATTTTAAGCTCATTTTCTTGATTTAAAACTAATAGCGTCAAAAATACTACTGGCTTCAAACATTTGACAACGTACAAAAAAAAGTTCCTCTCAAAACTTACCTCTGCATTTGTAAACATCAAAAGTATTACGTGCATTTCTTTTATATAGGCGCATTGTTTGCTGTAACTGTGCTTCCAAAAAATTAGTTCATTCAGAGTGGTGGATTCTAAGGGAAATTTAGCACTATACTTTAAACATGTTAGAAATCCCATGGTGTTTCCCGTAATTAGTTATGTGCTGCTTACTGCGGGTGAGTGATAACATGTTGGAATTCTATCCTTAAGTTATTTTATACTTACTAATGACTTCAAAAAGAATTCTAGCTTCATATTAGTTAGATATTTAATCAAGCCAAAGATTAAACGGCGAATACTTCTATCATGTTAAATCGAAGCAATAAAGCTGAAAAATTGTGGATTTGGAAAATATATTAAAAATTTAGGATTATGTTTGTGCATTCTTATTCTTGAAACTGTTCGTCTTGCAAATAATAAATACTGTTCATAATAAATAATGTTTTAAAATAGAAACTGTTTATTTTTTTTCAGTCAGTTTCTTCTGTTGCAGTTAATAACCGGCCAGTTCCACATACGAAGTTAGAGCTAGCATATTTAAAATATTTTACAGTAACTAATTTGTTAAATTCACTGTATATAGGTGTAGTCTAGACAGTAACACAAATACCGGCCAGTTCGCGGACATAAACATTTATTCTCATAAAGAAATAAATAATTTTTATCAATGAAATTTTGATGAAAATTTTATAATTTTCATACCCGAAAAAATTAATTTTACAAAGAATAGAAACCCATGAAATAAATATACTAACTACTACTGAAATATAATATTGCATTTTTCTTAAAAAATTAAATCTTCAAATAAGCAACTAATAAGTTCGTAATTATTCATTATCATCGAAACAATACTAACATATTTATTTTATCCATTTTGTACAATTTTGTACAAACAATCTTATACGATGGAAGTGTCTAAAAGGACTTAAGTCTCAAGTGCGGCTTCTAATGACTTCAATGTACTTAGAACTTCGATCAATTCACTGGCGTGAGGAAGGAAATTTGTCACACACTTTCACATTATTTTCTTCTCACTAGCATGTACCACGCAAGTGCTGCATCAGTTTTTCGAAGTAAAAACATCAAGATGGTTAAGGAAGATTGCTGAATACACTCTGGAAAACCTGAACACTGTGCGCCGGTGCATTGTTACGCAAAAGCAATATTTTTCTTCTGAGTTTCTATTTACAGTCTGTCGAATTGGAGCCAGCACGTTAACATAAAAAATACATGTTGCCGTAGAGTTACATGACATATAATCAATGGCCAATGACCCCTTTTCATCCCCAAAAATGGCGGTCAAATTTTTCTCATCAAATTGCTGTGAACTTATGAGGCTATAGCGAGCTATCATGCATCTATACTACTTTTTTCTTATTACATTACTCAGTTTTAGTAAAAGTTTTAAATTAGGAGTAAATATTAGCAAATTACACTTTCTATGTTTACGTTTCATTCCTTACTGTTAAGTAAAGTAGAATTAATTCCCTGTGAACGCGATCTTTTGTAACAATTATTATTATTTAGCAATATTTAGTACGTTTCTAAACACGAAGACATTCCATTAGAATAGTAAGCAGCATAATATGAAGCAGATATTATGTGTTAGTCGTTTTTTATGTATTAATTCTTAACGAATTGGTTTAAGTTTTACATCGCATAAATATTTTGTATTTATCTGCTTATATATGTTTCATTCATTTATATGTTACTATTTTATTTTTGAATATTTGTATATACCAAACTGTAAATTTTGAAATGTGCAGATGCCTAATATCATTAGGCAGCAATGCCTAATGGTATTAGGCATCCGTAGATAATTTATCTTGCAATATAATTTTTGTAATATAGAATTTTCACGCAATAGTACTCACGTTTTGGGATCATTTGTGCATTGCTGGATAATTATTATTATTGCTAATACAAGCTTGTATTATTGCTTGTATTTTGTGTCTTGCCTTCTTTGTGTGTGTAATACGTTCGTGTTATTGAAATTTGCAATTAGCAAATGGATTAGCAGTGTCTGGTAGCAAGACAGTTTAAAGTAGTTCGTTGAACACTGGCACATAAAATGCCCAAGCATTGCACAACAATGAATCTCAGAACGTAGTAACCAGTTGCTAAAATATTTACTTCTGAAAAATGTTCCACTGGGCAACCTTTGTAAGAGGGTTTTATCAATTAAGTATTCAACATACATTGTTTGCATAAGACGTACTGTAATAGTAATAACCAACGACATACCTCATATTAGTGCATTCATGACATTTAGAATTGGTGAGGTCCATATTGTAAATAATCATATATTTCTAGTATTAGAAGAATTACTGTAGCATCGTTTAACTAATTAAGAATTGCGATAAATCACAAGAAACAGGAGCTTGTTCTTATTAGCTTTTTATGGATTAAAACATTGCATTATCGAGAACATTTCTAAACCACTAACTGTTATATTTTTTTAAATGTAACTATTTTGACGCAAAGTGAAAATTACTAGCACATACTGCTGTTATAGCACAAACTGATGCTATGATTGACATTTATAACATGTCACACAACCGAATTACACTGTGTAATGAATTAAAATATGTGATAAAAATAGCAGAAACAAATAAAGAATATATAAACAAGAAAACAAGATATAAACAAGTAACAGTAAATGTGTTTTAAACTGCCTTGTTTTCCCATGTATTGATTTTTTAAAAAAGAACAATAGATGCCACCTGGTCTGTCAACTTAGCCCTTAGCCATGGCTCGACAGATGGTAGATTTCATCACTGGGATAATTCACAATTCCGTTTGGTTCACTTCTCCTTATGTGCCAGCCATCTCAACGGCACACTCACTTACTCACCATACCAAACTCTTATTTCGTTTCCGAATCACAATGGAGAATGCCTGTATCATCTGCCGCATTAGCCGTGAGTAAAAATTACTTCGTAAATGCTTAGCATAGAAAACAGTTCTCCAGAACAAGCAGTACTGCTTGCCTTCCTTTCTGAAGTCAGCATTCATCTATTTGACACAAATTTTAATGTACCCAACTCTTCGTACAAGACTTATTCTATGCCCATTTCCAATACTTAACACCTAAGCTCATTTCCTTTGCAATCTGAGGAACTACCATACATCGAATTTTCGTTGTTGACTTTAACAAATGTTTCTTTTGTGGTCACGTCTCATTGTTCCTTTATTTAAGGTATCTTCAAATGATACTCTCCTCTGCCTAAACACAGCAGCTCTTTTTTGACGGTGACATCTTCTTTCGTCAAGAACTCGAAATACTATAAAAATTAATATTTTTCACTATATAACTTTGAAAAACTTACATTCAGTATTTAAGTCTATAGTTTCGCAGACTTAGCACTAAAAATTGCAATATTTTATACTTTTATCAAAGGAATGCTATTGTGGCAAAATAAAAGCATAATTATCAACCAGAAGCAATGACCTAGTGAGCTGTTATTAACAAAAACTGTTAATGCAAAAAGCTATATTACAGTTTTAAGTAGCTAACTGATGGTGAAAATGATTAATTAAACATAACTCGAGAACATTTTTTTTAAAGCGATGCCTTTTGTGAAGCATGTTCTAAGCAAAGCTGGTTGTAACAAGAAAAATATCCAACCTTTTTAGTTAAGAATTCAGTTCAGGACTTAACTACCATGATCAACTGGGACAGCTGTATTATGATACTGGCAACTTTTTTTTAATCTAACAACATTTGCCGTTAAATTAAAAGATTTGCAAATCATTACCTGTCATCGGAAACATAGCAAAACCCATTGGCCATTTAGCCGTCTCATCATCGATAGCGTTGTCCAACGTGCACCAAAAGGGCGACCAATGTTGCACCTACCGAGCAGACAAAGATAATATTCATACAGGTAAGTCTTACACGGAACTAGCAATCAGCCATGCGGGTAACTGCATGAGGTTAAACCAGGGATGGGCAAATTACGGCCCGTGGGCCAACTCCGACCGCCGGAAGATTCTATCCGCCCCGTGGATAGAATTTTAATTTGCCGGTCCGAGGCAAATTAAAAGAAATATATATTTATATATTATATACCATCTCCTTTTCTACTTTGTTTAAATATTATTTTTTCTTCCTTTTTTTCAAAGGGCTGATGATTTTTTTTCCTTTTTCTATTTTTGTTCTAAAACATAAATTGACGGAAATAGCAAGCACAGACAGCTTTCAATTGGTAAAGTGTTAAAAATGGAAGTTATTTGTTAGTTATAGCTGTAGATTGGCACCAACAAGCGTTATCTCTTTCTCGGAAAGCAGACATATGGGAACCCAATATAGGTGAATCAGTCTTAGAAAGAAATCTTAATCTTAATTATCTTAGCTTAAAACTTAATCTTTTTGCTGGGCACCTAACTAAGAACGACTTGTCTCATTTCCCGAGGTTATACTCAATACCCTCAGTAAATGAAGAGAAGCTTAAGAATTATGAAGATGGCTTGAAAACACTGCATGCTGAGTTCGAACGAAGATTTCAGGATTTCAGTGCCATTCAAACAGAATTATTTAATTTTACTGTGCCTTTCAACGTAAATTGTGAAGCAGTGAGATCAGATTTGCAGCTTGAATTAATTGAGTTGCAGTCTAACAATCATCTCAAGCAATTTTTTCTAAATATGCCAGAGTTTTATAAATCATTATCTAAAGTAAGTTTCCCAAATTTAATATCTCACACCCCGAAAATCAGTGCTATATTTGCTTCATCTTATATATGTGAACAAGTGTCTTCAACTATGAACCTTAGAAAGAATTATTTCAGAAGTAGACTGACAGATGAGCATTTAGCCTCGTTCCTTAGAATCAGTACATCTCACTTCGAAACTCAATATAAAGAACTTTTAAAAATGAAATCGCAATTTCATTCATCTCATTAACATATTTAAATTGTAATACTTGTGTATTGGTTTTAAAACTGTAGAAAAATTATCTTGGCCCGCCAAACTTTTTGTTTTCGATTTTCGGCCCGCGACCGGAAACGTTTGCCCATCCCTGGGTTAAACCAAGCCAAGAATCTCGTAACGGTACCTGGCATAAAGATTCTGGCACGTTTCGAAGATAGCTTTGATTTTTTTAAATCTATGAACCCTCATTACAGCACCATCACCTTTAAGCAAATATTAATTGTAGTTCCTTTTCTGTTGAATTATATGTCGAAAGAAATGGAATTTCAGCACTATTATTCAAAGGTTTTTCTCCTTGTGCCTGCAAATAGGCTGTATTTGCATAATAGTAACAACACTTTTATTCTGATATCTTCATTCTGCTCAGCGGCACTGGAGTCATTATGTAAATGTAGCTTTTCTCCAATTGTTCAGATTTCTGTGCTGGTTATAATGAATTAGAGTAAAGTTACAGGTATCTAAGAATGATATTCAAAAATTGCAATAATTAATTTGTTATTGAAAGGCTTATTGCTATTATAATCTTATACTTACTAAACTGTACTACCATATATACAGAAGTACTCAATGTTCAAAGCTGCAAATGTACATAGATAATAACATCATACACATCATTAAATATGTTCATGGTTTTTGTGTGATTTTTAACTTTTTAAAGCTTTACATGAAATGCTTTTTTCTTGGATTTTCAGAAGACTGATGACAAGTATAATTCATTGTGTGTTTGTATTATGTCAATGTTTTTTTCCTAAAAACCTTTAACCACATTTTATTAATCATGAAACCATATTAACCTTATTAACCAATAGAATTTATGCAGTTCAAGCATTTCTTTGCTTGAGAAAAACCAGATAATTTTAAAAACATCTAAATATGAAAAGAACTAAATACTCCTATTTACTTTTAATCAGATTTGATTTTATTCTCCTTATGTCATTTAGATGTTAGATAGCTCTCCTTCCCTTTCATATCCAGTTTTTCCTACCTCAACTACAATAACTGTTATGGGCATTTTACGCTGCTTTATTTTAGGTTTCAACAAATGTGTTCCATCGTTTCAAAAATACGCAGTTTTGTTTATCCTACTATAAACGATAAATAAAGTCATTAATTTCTTTAATTAGCATAATTTTAAAGTTACACAAAATAAACACTAAGCATATACAGAGATGCGATACAGACAATCAAATTTTCAAATACTGAGAAAGTACTTTTATGCTAAGAGCATTAAGTGTAAAAGAGCATTTCAATTAAACCAGACTTTTTAGAATTTTGTTTGTTGCATATTCCCGTACCGTCATAAAAACAAATGATTGTTTTTAGATTTTGAATTATGGCAAAGCACGAAAAGCTTACATGTTATTGGGGAAAATTCGCTCGCATTTATGTTGTACAGGGGAAAGACGACGAAGCAATGTGTAGCCAGCTCATTCACTCATCAGGAATCAAAGGTCTTGAGAATTATATGAGAAATAAATTAACGTTAGAATGTTCTAATGAAGTTTTTAATGTTGCGCGCTCCCAACCTGCACGCAACAATAGTGGTGACTGCTATAAACTGGAAAGTATACAAAGTCTTGAGAAGGGTTTAAATCCCTTTTTATTCAACTTTAGAAATTACAGATGCGTGCTCTTGACGCTCAAAAACTACGCCGAACCGGCGGTAAAATAAAAATAAGAAACTAAAATGAATAATAACAAGTGACTAACTACGAGGCTCTCTAAACGTAACTAACCTCACCGCGTTCTAAGATACCGCTGACAATTCAGCAAACTTCTGAATATTACGTTGAAAGATTTAACAATCTGCCGAGGCAAGCACACAGGCCGAAACGCGTGGTTCTTCAATTTCTAACTAGCCACCTCCACGCTCGTGAAGCAAGAAAGCACCCTTTCGAACTCGTTTCCCTTCTATTTAACTCAGAATAGTTCCGCTGACTATTTTGAATACTTTGCGCGTTCTACTAAAATTTACATACTCTGGCATTGGCAATTCCAGGGGAAAATAAGGCTTGACACGAAAGATAGTTTAAACTTAAAATAAATGTTAGTTAAAATAAATATAAACCCTACATTTGCCGCTGCCAGAATTTGGTAAACTTGGAAGCAGGTCCTAGAAACGACCTGTTGAAAAGTTTCCACAATTCTGAACTAAATTTTAAGAGCCTCGTTTACATAAAAAAAACTGTTTTTTCCCAAAAGGTAGAATAAATTTCTGTAGATACTTATTTAAACCTCTCTTCTTACAGCAATCTTTCCTGGACTTCAGCAATCAATCTGTTCTCTTCCTTCCAGCATCTGGAAGGAATAAGTATCAGTATCTTTCTAAATACATTATAATTTACACTTTCTTGACACTGAATAAGTATTTGTTTTTGAATGATTTATTTTCCTTAGTTACTGCTTAATTCACATTCATTCAAGTATTCAAACATGAATTTAACTTTACCCTGGCTCTCCACTATGTGTGGTGTCAAACGGGAATATTCGTGTTTTAGTATTGCAACACTTCCCCTAACCACAATGATTTGTTAGAATACAACGACCAAATAGACACACCTTACTCGACATTCTACAACTCGATGAGCTACTTTAACATTCTTAAAATTCAAGTGTAGGTGGAGAACCCTACAAAACACATTAATTCTAACTTCCCCCTCATTCATCTTTAGACATGCAAGATTTCGCTCTAAAGCATGATTTTATCTACAGTTTAATACTTAAATTTGAATTCATTGCTTTTGAGCATTTACTTTTAGCATCTAAAATTTTATGCTTCTAGACTAAATTCTACTTTTACATAACTTTCAAGTATTTACGTATATTTACAAAATTCTAATACATATGATTTTTACAATTTACCATAAAATGAATAAGAGAAAAATAAATTTTTACTTTACTCATTCTTCGCCAAGCTGGCGGCACTGAAACTAAAGTTCTTATTAATACAAGAATACGAAGTTATTTTTATCTTCGGCCAAATTTTGGCTTTAACATAACAGAATTAGTCTTTCGACCAACAGAAACTGCTTCTTAGATTTTATACTTAAAGAAAATAATACTTTTGCCTTAGCTAAATAAAGTAAAACAAAACTAAGTCTCAACCGAGACACATTGACTTCCGTCAAAACATAGAACTTCGTATTTACGCATAACATTTCGGAACAAAAGAAAAAAAAAATATAGAAGATTTTAACTTATCTTTGAGTTTTCGATGATTGGAACTCCGACATCCTCTTCTGGCAGAACTGCTCCCACGTTATAGATTTCATCGACGTCAGTCGTCTCCTTAGTGTCCTTCGAGTGTCATCCACGTTGCTTTTTCTTTTTCGCCCTCTGCATGCTGGCCTCTTGGAGTGGTAGTCGTCGGGTTGCTGTCTTTTCCGTTTTGCCCCTGGACGGTTGGTCTTGGCGTCCTCCGGTCTGGAATCATGCTTGAATTTCTTCTGTTGTTGGTGGTCTTTTCGTTCCTCCTGCTGTCTTTTCGTTCTCGGGAACGGCGGCCTTGTTTGCACCTGACACTCTGGCCCTGGAAGCGTTCTCCTCGATGCATAATTTCTACTGCGATACGTTGTAGGTAGTCTTTTCCTCTTTACCAAAGCTTGTTTAAGCGGCGGCGTTGCTTTCTTGTATTTCTTAAATGCTGGAGTCTGAACGTTTTCGTTTCTTCTCTTCGGTACCGTCGCATGGCTTGTAGAAAGGCTAGGTTTCTCTTCAGTTCTCTGCTTCTTGGTTGGTGGAGCGGGTGACGTTACTTCTGGACCTTCTACTTCTTTTACGCTTGAGTCCTGCAAGAAACTTTTAAGGATTTCAAAATCATTTTGATTATATTATTTTTTCACCTGGTCGGGACTTGCTTTACAGATTTTCCCTCTCTCATTCTTAAGGTACAATACGACTCCCTTGATTTCCTGAATTACATAGGGACCTTCAAATTTTGGAGCTAACTTTGCAGTAAAATTGTCTGGGGCACTTGATAAAGAAAATTTCCGCTTCAACACTTTATCCCCAACTTTAAAATCTGCTTCACGGCGTTTTCTATCATAGTATAACTTTTGTCTATTTCTTGCCGTATCCGAGCTTTTAACCGCCTGGTCAATAAGTTTTTGCACATCTTTTTGTTTAAATTCTTGCTCTCTTTGTTGCACAAAGAATAATTTATCTAATGGCGTAATTAACTTCCGTCCTAAAAATAATTCTGCTGGAGTTTTTCCCGTAGTATCGTGATTTGCCGTTCTTAAAGCATAAGCTAACTCATTTATGTAGCCATCCCAGCGCATGTGATGTGTGCTAACATAACTTCGAATTATTTTTACAATATTTTTATTAACTCTTTCTGCTATGTTTGCCTGTGGTCTATACGGAACCATTTTGATATGGCGTATGCCAAGTCCAGTGCAAATATTTTCAAATATTTGGCTAACGAATTGTTTACCGTTATCGCTAATGACTTTTATCGGTGCACCGTATTCTAAAATGTATCTATGTAAAAATGCATCTGCGACTGTTTTGGCTGACGCGCGTTTAAGTGGAACAATTTCTGTCCATTTTGAAAAATGATCTACAATTACTAAAAGAAAACGATTTTTAGTTAACTCACTCTGGGGGAAAGGACCAAGAAGATCTATGCCTAAAATTTCATTCGGAAATGTAGCGCGAATGCTATTTAAGTACCCGGCCGGGCTGTAATTAATATCATTTATTAACTGACATTGATTGCAGGACCTGACATACGCAGTTACTATTTTGTATAATTGCGGCAAATATACCGCCTCGTGTACCCTTTTTAAAGTCTTTCTGACCCCTAAATGACCCGCTGTTTTCGCGTCGTGTAATTCCTTCAAAATGCTTAATCTAAGCGAGGCTGGGGTGACTGGTTTGTAGTAGAGATTTTCGTTTGTTGTTTTCGTATAAAATAATAAATTATCTATTATTTCATAGTTTTCTGCTCTATTTCTTATCGCATCGATATCTTTGTGCTCAAAGCTTTCGGGGTCTTTCAAATATGCATAGATACTTCCAAATTCCGGATCAGCTTTCAATTCAGCAATAATTGTTTCTCTAGAATCTAAAATTTTTGAAGTCAACACAGCGCATTTGAGTTCATTGCCTTCATCGTCCAGTTTTATACGAGAAAGTGCGTCAGCTACATTGTTTTCCTTACCCGGTTTATATTTAACTATGAGAGTATATTCTTGAAGTTTTAAAGCCCATCTTATTAACCTGGGCGTTAGGATTTCCCCGAGTAAAGTCTACCAACAGCCGCATGATCCGAAAAGACTGTTACTGGCGCTCTGCCGAAATAAACTCGAAATTTGTGTACAGCCATTAATACGGCTAATGTTTCTCTCTCTGTAGCTGTATAATTCCTTTGTGTAGGATTCAACGTTTTACTAAAAAATGCCAAAGGATAGCCATTTTGCATGAGAACCGCACCCACAGCATAGTCCGACGCATCTGCTGCAATTTCCAGGTTTTCGTCCCCCTTCGGGAATTTTAAAACAGGGGCATTGATGAGCGCTTCTTTTAACCTTTCAAATGCGGTATTTGCTTCTGCTGTCCACGTGAATTTACTTTTCTTTCTTTTAATTACTAAAAAGGGTTCAACAATATTAGCAAAATCTTTTATGAATGACCGATAATAAGAACATAGCCCAAGGAAAGAAGAAAGTTTCTTGGCGGTGTTGGGAGGTGGGAAATTCTTGATTGCTTTTATTTTTGAATCTTGAGTTTCTATACCCTTTTGCGAAATTTCATAACCGAGATATTTAAGTTCTTTAGTTGCGAACTTGCATTTTGAGGCGTTAATTGTAAGACCGGCCTCTTTTAATAATTTAAAAACTTCTTCTAGATCTTTAATATGTTGTTCCAACGTACTACTCGTCATAATTATATCATCTAGATAGATTAAAGTCGATTTTCCTAGGACAGGCTTTAGAACAATGTCCATAGCTCTCTGGAATGTTGACGGGGCCCCACACAACCCAAAGGGCATGCGTAAAAATGCATAAGTGATCGATTTTGTTATAAACGCGGTTTTATGTATGTCTTCGGGTCTCATAGCTATTTGATAGTAGCCAGATGTTAAGTCCAACGTAGTCATGTATCTTGTAGATTTAATCTTTCTAATAATTTCCTCTATAACCGGCAAAGGGTAAACTGGGAATTCAGTAACACTATTAAGTTTTCTGTAATCGATAGCAAACCTCCAAGCCCTTTTATCCGAAAGAGGAAACTCGTTCTTTTTCCTACAGAGTACGACTGGACTCGCGTACTCACTATTTATGGGCGATATTATTTGGTTCCTTAACATTTCCTGAATATGTTCTTCTATGATTTGCTCTTTCTGTTTATCATAGCGATAAGGTCTAGTCCTACAGGGTTTGTCGGCAGTTAACTGTATCTCATGCGTAACTATTTGACAACTACCAGGCCGTTCTGAAAACAAGTTTGAAAAAGTACTCACCACTTGCTGGATGGCTTGGCTTTCATGATCATTCAAATGGCTAAGGTCGACTTGCGGTTGTTCCACTGGTTCCACCACCCTCCGGTCCATCTCCAGCACAATAGAACTGTCTTGAAAATTCAGTTTGGCCTTCGCGGCTTTTAAAAACTCCATACCTAAAATAAGTGGACTTTGCAAATTTTTTACTACAAAAATTAATACTTTAAGGCTTTCGTTTAGAACCTGTATCTTTAAAGATAGTTTTCCGATACATTGACAAGTTTGTCCTTGCGCTGCTATGATTTCTGTGTTTTTATTTTTAAATAATCGTAACCTATTAAAGTTCTTCTTAAAAAAAATATCACTCATAAAATTACCTTCTGCTCCTGTATCGATGAGTGCTTCTACTGGTACATCGCCAACCAGAACTTGTATAATTGGTAACTGTGAGTTCTTTACGATGACCGTATTTAAGTGTCTTCTTGAGGGTTTTTTCAAAACTTCCGGGGTCTGGACCATCGCTTTCACAGGCCACTCGTTTAAAGCTTTCCTTTCAACTTCTGCCTTCTGGGTACGCGGACGGTTGTTTTCAAATTTCCTTTTTGGGCCTTGACCTTCGAGCTTCGATGAGTTAGCTTGATAGCTCTTTCCCCCATAAGAGCGGTTTGCATTTCTGGTCTGCTCATTTGAAGATTGCCTTCGAATACTTTGAGAATACGATGCCCCTCTAGCTTTTTCCGCTATTCTGCGATTTTGGAACTTGACCGCCAATTCGAAGAGCTCCTGCAATGTGCTTGGGTTTCTAATTTCAAAGTAATCTTGAACCGCAGGTAGCAATCTTGGTAAGATTATTTCAATAATGTCCGCGTCGGGTTTCTTCCCATACAGCATATCCGTCAGCTTAATTTTTCGCAGAATAAAGTCCGTCAACTCTTCTATATCCCGTTGATAAAAACTATATAGTTCGGCTTCTAGACTTGCTCGATCTTTCACTATGGGGAAGGCCTTTAATAACGATTTTTTGAAATTTTCAAATGTATATGTCTGGCCTCCGAATTCCCATAATAAAAATTTGCCTATATTCTTCCACCATAGCGCGGCCTGTCCTCTTATTGCAGATGTGGCGATCGCAACTTTTTGTCTTTCAGGCACAGGGTAGAGCTGGAAGTGATTTTGCAAGGCCTTCTAGAAATATCGCCACCGAATTTTTTCCGTCGAAATTGACGTTTGGCTTGATTGACGCTCTCATCGTCTGGACCAGGTATCCAAATCCTTCCAATTGGCCAGCCATTTCTTGTTGTTGTCCAGCAGCTTCCGTCCAATTTTCGGCCATTTCTGTTCGACAAGTGTTCGGGCGCCAATGTAATGTTGCGCGCTCCCAACCTGCACGCAACAATAGTGGTGACTGCTATGAACTGGAAAGTATACAAAGTCTTGAGAAGGGTTTAAATCCCTTTTTATTCAACTTTAGAAATTACAGATGCGTGCTCTTGACGCTCACAAACTACGCCGACCCGGCGGTAAAATAAAAATAAGAAACTAAAATGAATAATAACAAGTGACTAACTACGAGGCTCTCTAAACGTAACTAACCTCACCGCGTTCTAAGATACCGCTGACAATTCAGCAAACTTCTGAATATTACGTTGAAAGATTTAACAATCTGCCGAGGCAAGCACACAGGCCGAAACGCGTGGTTCTTCAATTTCTAACTAGCCACCTCCACACTCATGAAGCAAGAAAGCACACCTTCGAACTCGTTTCCCTTCTATTTAACTCAGAATAATTCCGCTGACTATTTTGAATACTTTGCGCGTTCTACTAAAATTTACATACTCTGGCATTGGCAATTCCAGGGGAAAATAAGGCTTGACAGGAAAGATAGTTTAAACTTAAAATAAATGTTAGTTAAAATAAATATAAACCCTACAAGTTTACTAAATAATTTACGCAATGTTAATGAGAGCCATGCAGAGATATTTTCGCGCCTCTGGGCACAGGCATTATTAGATAGGATGATAGTACTTTAGAACGAAAAACTGTTTACCTTGTTAGTTTATTTCATTCCAAATTATAATATATAAGAAAAATAGAGAAAATGATGCAATAAAAAGCTATGTTATAATATAATATTTCGGCAGATATTTTAATGCATTAAATTCGATCCTCCTTTAAGTCTAACATCTCCGGTGACCTTTTAATCCGTCGTTGTTGTCAACCTTGGTTAGTTCATAAAATACGGAACTATTTTGCACAGGTTTAATCTAAGTTGTATAGCCATGTGGACGGCTTCCTGATAAAGTAAGATTACAAATACGAGAAAGAGCTGCCGGATGATATAAGTGATAAGAAAAAAAGAAAAAACATCATTTTGTTGTACTAGTATATGTTCAGCCTTCATTTCTCTTTTTTGTTTTAAAAGCTAGTAAGTTTCAAGAACTTAAGCTCTGATAGGTTTTATACTACAGCTGGCGTAAACTAAATTGAAAAGTAAGCTAATACCGCATTATCTTTATTACTTTATTTATAACAGAAAATATAAAGAAGTCAGGATGCCAAATTTATTTCAACCTTTAGTAACATAAAGACGTTTTGAAATTAGTTTGGACAAACTTTTGCAAGAGAAAAATGTATGAGCTCTTTAGTTTTATGGAAAAATATTTCTTCAAATAGCCATAGTTCAGAAACAAGCTCAAGAATCACGAAGATGTAGACAAGAAAATAAGTAGGTCAAAGTTACGAAAAGAAAGGTTTTGTGAGGGCGAAGCAGATGAAAATAATTTGAAAATTATTTCCTACAGATATTCTAGCAGAATCTAGATTTATAAAGATTCTAGTCTGCTTTTGCAGACAGTCAAGCTGACCAAGAAAATATACTGTCGGAGTAAAATCAGCCCTAAAATTTTCCATTGCTTAGTTAATAAAAGAAAGGGGAGAATGAAGTTATATTATTCTTTCGCACAAACAGGAGTTATTCGTTGGGAAAACGTAAAAGTGGGTCAAGCCGCCCAACCGGTATAGTGGTTAGCGTCGCTGACTGCCGTGATGAAGGACCCGGGTTCGAATCCCGAAGAAGGCATGGATGTATAGTATCCGTGCGGCAAATGTATAGTATCCGTGCGGCAAATGTATAGTATCCGTGCGGCAAATGTATAGTATCCGTGCGGCAAATGTATAGTATCCGTGCGGCAAATGTATAGTATCCGTGCGGCAGGGGGACACTCTTAATATGCGGCGAGCCGAAATACCTTTCGAGTTTTTGGTGGTAGGGGAACAGGGTGTTGGATAACTGCTTATATACTTTGGGGCAATGCTTTCCTGCTTTTTCAGAATAATACAATAAAAAATACGCGTTTTGTTCTTTAACTTTTAAATTGAGTTAAAGACGAAACTAAAAAGGTAATTGATATAACTTCTTACTAATTAAAGGCGGAAGTTCAAACAACAAGAAATATAAGTTATGTACTTGGAACACGCTGACAAAACAAAAGTATGAGATAAAACCAACTAACTACAAAATCAGCAATTTCTTGGTTGTCAAACCAATATTTTTTTTCGGGCAAAGAGTTAATGCAATATTTAATGACGGCAATAATGATGTAGAGAAAATATTATACTCATCCAAGAACCAAGGATTGTAAATTTCGGTATTCGGTCAAAATAACTTGCAGGAAAAGAAATAAATGCATCATAAAAGTTCAGTAAAAACTAGAAGAAGTCAACATGACTTAAAAAAGTCAAAGAAAGAATTTTTAATACTTTTAAGAATTTTCATGCTTTTTTTTAAATATTGTGTTTTTTTTATATCTTTATAA
Source organism: Stegodyphus dumicola (assembly GCF_044657685.1). Classification (NCBI taxonomy): domain Eukaryota; kingdom Metazoa; phylum Arthropoda; class Arachnida; order Araneae; family Eresidae; genus Stegodyphus; species Stegodyphus dumicola. The sequence goes on from NC_140780.1 coordinate 117,083,575, forward strand.
TTTTTATATTTTATTTATTTATTTTTTACTTTTAAGATTATTTTATAGCGTAACAAACATTAAAAAGACAAAACCGAAGAGGAAAGGGATTAAAAAAGGCTCCTTGGTCACATGGTCATGAAATCAGAATACAGCGATATAGGTTTCGCGAGGAAATATCTGCCCTCAAAAATTAATGTGCGGTAACTGATGTAATTTCGAAAGCGAGGAAATCGATAAAGCTCGATGGTCTTCTTAGTTGTTTGGTTTTTCAGGAACAACAAGTGTGCGATAGCAGCAATTAAAATAAGCATTTAAATTGTTGATTATTCCGGAGTTCCAAAGACAGCATTTTCCATAGACAGCGTCTCTGCTTGAATTGAGGCCTAACAGGAAGGGCGTTTTCTTTTAGGCACAGGAAAGATGCCATACTATCGACCAGGAATGGAGCACGGTCGTTTTGCGAGCTTGGCCGTATCATCTGCATAAAGTGGTGGAATCCAAGGTGATCTTCATACGAGGTTGATAAAAATATTGCAAAGTCTAGGCCACTGGAGTGACCTTTGAGGTACACCGTCAAGAACGGGACAGGAAGTCGAGATGATAGTATTAACTCGCACAGAAAAAGATCTCTTATTGAGGTACAAATTAATCATGTGACCGAACTGACCCGAAATTCCAAATTTATTATTCCAAATTCGTATATCCACCTGTGATCTCACAATTAAAACACAGTTCACAGATACAATTCAAAATTATATTAAAAAATTTGCCAGACATTACTTTTATTCAGTCCTCACTCATTCTAACAACTGCATCAACTCTCTTAGATGTTCTCCATTTCCCAGAGAAAAACAAAAATTTTCGACATTTTCCATCCTTAACATCTTTTACACATACTAGACTCTTAAGCTCACTAATTTGGACCATCCACCAGAGACTCACCTTATTCGTCGACTGATGGCGGCCACTTCACTTATACTTCTTCATTTTGATCATACTACTTACTCATTTTGTTTTACCGATGGTCTTCACCAGATGCAAAGTAAAAGGAAGCACTGCTTTCTGAAACTCTAATTCACTATATGTTCTTAGTAGCAATACGAAAGTCCGCATGTAAACAGGATTGCCAGATGCCAACTTCTATTTAAGCCTAAATAAATAGTATTTAAGTAATAATATTTAAGCCTAAATAAAAAGCCTAACAGCTTTTTTTAAATAAATTATTTTTAATTGATACATTATTTTAACATGTAAGCATTTTAGAATACATTAAAAAAATCTTTGAAGTCGCAAAAAGTACCATAAGAAAGTAATGGAGGTCACAAAAATTCCGCAAATTAAAAAATACTAAAATTTTAGCAGCACAAGTTTGTCAAAAGTCGCAAATTTGCGAAAAATCGCATGATCTGTCAACACTGATCTGGTGCAGTAATAAGGTATTTCTCCCGCCTTCCTAGCGTGCCTTCATGGTGCAGTGGTTCTGCACGTTGGGCCGGTATTCCAGAGGTCCGTGGTTCAATTCCCGCGAAGGCGTTGCTAATTTTTCATCTTGCCTGCTTCCAAAAAATACCTAATGTCTCTACAGTGGCGCCCGAACTAAAAGGGTGTTGGATGATGATTTTCCGCACCCAGAATTTGGCGATTGGGTCCTCTAAAAACCCCAGTCGCCCTTTAAAAGGGGGAGTATGTAAGGTATTTCTCCCGCCTTCCTAGTGTGCCTTCGTGGTGTAGTGGTTCTGCACACTGGGCCGGTATTCCAGAGGTCCGTGGTCGGGAATCGATGTTTCATCTTGCCTGCTTCCAAAAAATAGCTAATGTCTCTACACAGTGTTTTTTTTTTTTTTTCGCTTGAGTACCAAATTAGTCTTTGTTGGCTCCAGAGATAATTGTTCAGGCATTTAAGTATCATACATGTGTATACCTTTGATAACGAATATAGGAAGCTGATAAGTCTGAAATTTTGAGGGTCTGAATGGAACTAGCTCATTAAACATTAAAATTGTATTTTAATGTTGTCAACAAGAAGCTCAGACTTTTCGAATTTGTATGAAACACCACGTCCATACTTGACGAAACGTTAGTTTACTGTTCGCAAAGTCTGTCTAATGAACGTCAACGATTGTTATCATTCATCGTTAAGAAATGAATATGGTCAGATGCCTTTCTCTTCATTTTGGAAATTGCGAAGTTTAATTTTAAAGTCAGGATTCCTAAATCTTTGCCAAATTGTTAGTACTTTATTTTTATCGTGAACGTTTCAGTTCAATTTTAGAGAGAGTTCAGCAAAATATAGGCAAAAGGCTAGTTTTAACACTGCTAGGTATCTGCTAGGTGCCAGTTAAATCATCGACTGCCAGTTCAATATCACTGCTGTATTTACTTTCAAGGGTGTCAGCCGAAAACATCGCGGACGAAAACGTCGCGGAGAAAACAACGCAAGTCATATTGCAGAACATTGTGGGAGAAAAGAAAGTAAAGAGAAAATATCGCAGTTCTAAAACATCGTGGTCGAAAATAAAGAAGTTTTAAAACTTGGTAGTTTAAAAACATCGTCGTCTAAAATATCGTGGTAACAAATAAAGTACCTACAAATCATCGCACACACAGGTTTTTCAGATTTTAAAAGTAAGTGCATTTTCGCATAATGATTTGGGAGCGCAAGAAGCAAAGAGGGATATTTTTACTTCTATATTTCATATTTTTTAATGAACTAATAACTTTTTGCTCGTAAAGTAAGAAGGAAATTAAAGCATTTAAAAACTGAAAATAGAAAGAAAATTAATGCAACATACAGCATTTAATTTTAAATTTACATAGTTAATCACAAGTTTTATTAATTTTTTACAAATACTTACTGACAATTTGCCATGAAAAATACAGTCTAAAAAATGTTTAGAAAAAAGGAAGATAAATAACTGCATCAGGTTACCTCTTTACAAATTGCGTAGTTAATTATCAAAAAATTGTTTTCTTTTACGTTTGTTAAACTGTTATTGTTTTAGTGAAAATTTTATCTTTCTTTTGTTTCCTTTTATTCTTAAAGTGTCATTAATATTTTCACCCTCTTTCCTTCTTGCGCTACCAAATCATTATGCGAAAATGCATTTAAATCTTTCAAAACCTGAAAAACGCATGTGTGCGATGACGTGTAGGTACTTTATTTTTTATCACGATATTTTCGACGACAATGTTTTTAAACTGCGCTTTATTTTCCGCTTTCTTTTCTCCCACGATATTTTGTACCACGCTGTTTTCGCCTTGCGTTGTTTCGTCTGCGAAGTTTTCGTCTGCGATGTTTTTACCACGATATTTTCGGCTGTAACCCTTTTAAGGGAAGGGGCTACTTAAAAATTAAATGAATAAATCGAAAATGATTCCAATATGTTGAGAACTGAGCCAGAGAATTTAATTAAAATAATCACAGTTAAGATCTGTTAAGTACAGGGTTGTCATCTGAGGCTAAGCAACTTTCCACAGTCACGTGATAGTTAAACGGAATATTTCGAAAAAAAGCCAGATCAGAAAAGACTTCTTCTTCTCCAAGTTTCGCGAGCGCAGTAACTTAAATGTAGGCTCTGAGCTCATTTTAGGAGGTCGCAACCATCAGGATTTATTACAACGGTAACACTAGTGATAACAATTTAGGTCACCAGCCATAATGATATTGTTGGAAATGTTGAGTAATTTGTTAATATCTTCCTCTGGGAAATTTACTCAGTCCCCATGTAAAAGACAGAGAAAGGACAAAAAATAAAGATCAAAATTAAGGAGATAGAATTTGGTTATTGTCCAGAAAAAATGTTACCAGATTTGCTGACAGAGGTCATGCAGCTCCCGCATATTACGTTGAAATGATTTGCAAACTCCGAGTTGACGTTTCAAGATATCTCATGTGTGCAAAAGACTGGTAAGTTAAAATAATTGCAATTCACCAGTATTCTTCTTGAATCTCTGTTGCAAACTTTCAACTTTTCATAAAAAGTGTTGCTGCGCTGAAATAGTTTGTTTTTTGCGAAGACGACAGACGCCATGAAAGGGTGTAACTAATCAGTATTTGATGTTGATATGATTTACAGCTGCAAATCTATTCTGCAACAAATTGCGCTCTCAGAGATGCAGTGCGAATGTTCCCGAAAGCGTAATATCTTCTCCGCTTCTGCTTACGTTCCGCAGTATACATATCGAACAACTGTGCGCGTAGAATACAGCATACCCTGACACCGCCATCTGCATGATATAAAAGAAATAGGGATTTGTCCGGCAAGACAACTCTTCTTCATTTTTACATGGTCCAGTCGTAATATTCAGGTGCCTGTAGTTGTAAATGTCGTTAATGCTGGGTTATCAGAATCATATGAAGGATATGTGTGCTTCTATACCCAACATCGTCTGATAAACTGTGCTCATATACACTTATATATGGACTTCCCTTTTTTTTTTTCAGTTGTCAGTTGAGCCACAGCCATTTGTTTGCCTTCATTGAGGTCTGCAATCGTTGATCATTCGCGGACGTACAATTGGTCGGCGCCTAATATCGATGTCAGAATCCTTCTTCTTTTTATTTTTCCCATGAGTACTAAAATGGGCAGTTCGCGAACACTCGAGAAGCAGCGCCGTTTCGGAGATACTTCTTCCTAGATACACAGTTTGGAATTTGGCCTTAATTAAAATCACTTCTCATTACACCCACACGTAGCCGACAGAATGATGAGTGAGGATCTTCGACAGTCAGCATTTATATCTTGACAAGTGCCCTCTACGTCCTTCCGACGATCGCTTGATTCATGTAGAAATGGTTATAATGTTTTGAAAGACCACTGTGTACAGCATGTTCTGAAATGTGAAACTGACAATGGAATTGTAATGAAACTGAATTAAATTAATTCTTAACGGGACTCGGAATAATTCGCACCATGTAATAAGCATCATATCGAATCACTTCCTGATATGCATCAGAAGCATTTCGAGCAAAGATAAAATTAACATAGTTTTATCTTGGATTGTCGGATATTTCTTATATATTGTCAGATATTTTTTATTTTAAAACTGCATTTAATTTTCTCCATTTAATATTATAAAATAATAAAATGAAAAGTCATAACTTATGCTTATTACAGAATACATGCTTTCAGCATTTACATTTAAAGTTTAGTCTTAAATAAATACCCTACATTTTAGTACAGGACAAGTTGAAAACTGAATTACTCAGATGACCTTATCTTTTGAAGTAGGATAATGGACTGCTATAATAGAGGTGTAAATTTAGTGATTTTTTTGCAAACTAACTTCTTAATTGTAACTTTTGCCAAGGCCTGCGTAAACATCACATGAAATCTTTACTAAGAGGAATAAACACACTTTAAATATATACCATCAAGATCTGAAAAACTATTAAAAATACTTTTGTTATTTAAATATTATAGATGATTTATATTTCCATGATATCCTGTTATGTGAGAGTTTTAAAAAGAGTAGATGCAGGCTTGAAATCTTCCGCTACCTAATGTTCTAAATTCTTATCTGCCTTAAACCTACAATTTAGTTATAATAGTAAATACAAGTGTTTTGATAAATAAAACTAGTATAAAATCAGATACAATTTCTACTCCAAAGCTAAATTTCTATGCTAAGTCTACTGCCAATGAAGCATTTTTTGGAATCTGTCGCACTGAAACTTTGTTGTTAAGCTAAATATTGAAGTTTAATAGAGAGCAGGTAATTATTTCAGATAAAATTTATTAAGCATTTTTAGTTGAAGTTACATTTATAATTACTTGCTGTTGTAATACAAAATAACTAATGCTTGGAGCTTAATAGTGGTAAATAGTTAATGTGGAATTACTTCATAATAAAGACCTGGAAATGGAAAAAAATATATGCATATTTTTTTTTAATTATTATTCTTTAAGAACGCCAATAAAATGACGTATCTTTTAACCATACGAAAAATAAGTATTCGAAATATTTTACACATCTAAAATTCTCGAGTAACATATGTTATCTTTAATTCATTTCCACTTGGGAAATTCTAAAGCTCTAAAATATACGACTTTCATTTCCAGCAGCAGAACAAATTCGAAGACGAAGAAACTGATAACTTCTTGCTAACAACAAAAATAACATACTATTAACTACTTGTTTTGGTAATATATTATATGGCTTACGAGTAAAATGGGAGCCCCACTAGTGGCCGGAGTGGTTAAAACTGCTGAATGCTGTAAGTTCGACATGGGCTCAATTCGAGGCGAACGGGCTGGCTTCATGCTTTCGTGGTTTTTCCCCATATGAGCCATTTCCTCTTAAAAAGTCCTCCACGAAGGCGTCGATTCACATACTTAGATAGCCCTGGTGTGCTCTGCCGTATTCAAATAACCTAAGAATGCAAAAGGAAAAGCAAACACAATCGAAAGAGAAATGCAAGTGTATGATGCTTTAAATTACAAATAAGCAATAAGAGTGTATGATTTTAGATAATATAAAGTTTTCAATTTAGTAAAATATAATTCCATCCTTTAATTCGTACTTTTCCCTTCTTCCCTTCCTATTTTTAGAGCGTTTGCTTTTATCATAAAAGATATTTTACATCAGATGTTCTCAAATTTTACAGAATGTGCTTTAACCTGAAACTTATAAACTCGTAAAAAAGGTAAAGCAAGTGAGATTTCGATGTTTTCCTCACAACGTAAACGTAAGTCATTTTCCCCCAGAAATATTTCAGGAAAGTATTCCCCTAGACAGATAACTCTAAAACTTCTTGTAGTATTTATTTAACCAAAATTAGTTGCTATTTCTCGAAGCATCAATGAAAATAAGAATTTTCTGATCTACAAACTGAAGGAAAGAAGTAAAGATGATCGAGATTTTTGAAATAACACAAGCAGCTTTTCTTCGAAATTCAATGTCAACAAATTCAAAAAAATTGTAATTTGCTTAAAGTGCTGGGCTACATTTATACCGTTATTAATTATACTAATCAGGCGGATGGAGAGCTCATCAATTTAAATGGCATCAAAGAGATTTTTCTCAGAATTATGTTAATTATAAATAAATACAAAACTTCTAACCATTATGAATAATTTTATTATCAGAAAAAGAATATGAAACAAGGTATAACTGGATGTTCGAATCAAGATATTGAAGAATGTATGAACGAGGAAATAGAAGAATTTTCAGGTCGAGATTTAGAGGTATGTGAATCAAAAACTAGGCAGATGCATGTAATGTAGTACAGCAAGAGAAAACCAAAAGTAACGGTAAAAGATCTAAAGTAAAACCTCATCTAGAAAAAAACTAAACCACGTCTAAATAAGTAAATTCTACCATTACTGAAATGGTTAATAGAAATATGATATAAAGAAAGCAACGGTGAATTTTGTTTTTGACTGGGATCCATCTAATAAGGAGAAGAAATATAGATTAAATTCATCCCTATCATTATTCTAACCTCTGGAAAATAAAATCATCTTATGGAATAAGGTGCTAATTTCTTAGAAACTCATTCTTTAAAAACTCTGATCATTTTGGAAAAATGTTATTCAAAACAGTCACACGTAAAGACTAGAGCTCGTAAGAAAGGTCATTTAACAACTAGGAAATATCAATGAATGCGTGTTTTAAAAATTTCGCTACTAATTGAAAAACATCTCTTACAGTAATTGAAAAATAATTTTTAAAAATGCAGAGAGGAAAAGTACCATGTCGCGAATAGCAAACGAGAAAAGGCATTAAACTACCGAATAAAGAAAACGTTTATCGCGAGAAGAGATGGCTATAGTACTTAATTTTTAAGCAAACATGTGTAAGTAAGAAAATTTAACTTGTTACTCAGCAATCGATTAAATGATGATAAAAAGGTCGCAGCTCTTCTTAATCTTGCTTTGTTAATAATTTGAAGAAAATTATTGGATAGACAATTTTGTTATTTTGAAAAAAAAGAGGAAGAAAACGCTCGATAAGGATATGCAAGATAATGCAGATGTAATTTTGAAGACAGAAAAAAAAAAAAAAAAAAAAAAAAAAAAAAAAAAAAAAAAAAGGGGGGGGGAAACATTTATGCGCACTGTGTATAAGAAAATATTGGAGGGAAAGTGGTAAATAAAAGTAAGGAACTAAAATAATGGATTTGTTTGAAACTAAATTGTTTCAACACCGCATACAAATATATATTTTTAGCCCGTCCTATCTTGTTAAAGAATCAGTAGCGGTTTTTACTTTTAAAAGCAGAAGAAAATATTGAAATTATTATGAAATGAGCCCGCTTAAATAACTTGCCTAAATTATTAAGCGATGTACACAATTGTTAACTAAGAAGTGTTAATGTCTTCAGAGTATAATGCGGTTTACATATTTAATATAAAAATGTTAAAGATGGAAGTGGGCTTACAATATTTTATTGCAATAGCATCATTGATGCTATTAATTACTGCCAATAATTAAGAAGAAATGATCAAAAGTTTCAATACTTGCAATCATCAAGAATTTATGGATTGGAACTGCGGAAGGATAGCTATGGATGAGAGATTTTTTTTATCAAAAGCAATTACACTGAACATTTGCCTTTTATGAGGCCTGCCTTTTCCTTTTATATCTCAAACTATATTGAAACGTTTCATTTAAATTTAATGCCAAAGGCTACAATTTGCCGAAAGTTAAAATTTAGAAACATATACGAATTAAAGAAATGAAAATGTTTTAGCAAAAGAACACGCCATTACATTTTTAACTATTTGCGTAATATATTTGCAAAAAAAAAAGTTAAATAGTTCAATAAATATTTGTATATATCCCCTCCAAAAAAGATAGAAGTGGAAATTTAATGGTAAGTAAGTGAATTATTCATGTATACGTAGCTCTTCCTAGTGTTTAAGAAAGTAAAAGACATCGGTCACTTTCGTGTTCAGATATTCTATTTTTTGCGAATTTTTTTTTAACTCTTGCATTGATGCATATTTATTTAAAAGACACATTTAAACTTCTTCTATCGTTAAAACAATTTTTTTTATCAAAATACATCAGCATTTTTGATTCAGCAATAAAAACTGTAAGAATTAAAGGCAAGCAAATTTTGTCTGAAAGCAAGCAAATTTCGTCCCCAGAAAATTCCACTCCGAAATGCCATTTTAAGCAATTTAAGTTCCTTTATATTTCAGTACAAATTATCTTTGATTTTATTGGATCATTTGGACTCTCATATATGCGTACTTCCTTCATACTTTTCATGACTTTCCCTTACATTTTCTATGAGAAAAATTAATTTTAGAGTCTATAATCTATGCCACTTTTTTATAATTTTAAATTCAATTTAGCTGTTACTTTCGCTCTAAATTACATTTCGGAGATGATCATTTTCTATTACAAAAAAAAATAATTTTCATAGAAATTTTATGTTCTTTGAAACTTATGTTCCTTGGATTTTATGTGAAAATTATATCATTATTATAAGCGCTTATATCATACTGTCCATTTTCATTTCAATAATTTAACTTTCTTATAATGGTAGTGACCTCAAACCTCAAACCCTCTGATCAAAGAACGGCAAATAAATTAATTTTTAAAAAGAAAGGAATGATGAATAGGGAATGAAATTTTAAAATACTGGCAGTTAAGAATTTAAAAAACAACTTTAAACTATTTGTGACATTTTTACTCATATTTCGAAAACCAAATATAAGTTTCATTCTCGTGCGAGATGAAATTGCACTCCCGAGAGCGTCACAAACGATTGAGGTTAGGAAATCTGCCTGGCCAGTTCATGTAGCGAATATTCTCACTTTTCAGGTAACCTTCAATCAGCTGAGCCTTATTTGGCCGAGCGTTGTTGTGCATTAACCTCAAGGCCAACTGCGCTGTATAGGGCTCTAAGATCTCCTGCCTATGCCTCATAGCAATCAGGAAACCTTTGTCAAATACATGCAGGGGTGTGCGGTCGTCCAACGTAATGCCCGCTCAAACCATTACACCCCCAACCGTCGCAATGATTTTTTTCCCTATTGAGAGAGGTATGGTATCGTGTTTCAGGCTCTCTCCAAGTACATAAATATTTGAATAGAATTAAAAAGCCAAGACTTAGCGTCCAAGCTGTATCTCGCCTTATCTGAAAAAGCACGGAGCTCCACTAAAGTCTGATCATGTTGTCTGCACCTTGCTAAACTCCCTTTCCTGTATGCTGCAGAGAGCGGGACGTAAACAACGGGTCATCTGGTATACATCCCTATCGCATGAAAACTTCGGGCAACTGTTGACCGTGAAACTTGGGCTCCAGTGATCATACATGATCATGGGATCATGAGATCTGGTATCTCGTGAGCATACAGCTGTCTTGTGAAGCTGCTGCAGCCTAGTCGTCGCGCTGAAAGAGCCAAATAACGATCCTTATTCGTCATTTGGATTCGACACTTTCTAGGTCTTCTCTATATGGATGCAGTGTCCTAAAACTATTTCCACAAACTGAAGACGACAAGTGGCGTTAAACTGAGCTTTGTACCCACCCGCGCTTCTGATAGCCTTGCCTGCAATATACTGACAGTTCTCCATTTCATTCCGTCATTCAAACGTTCGTAGCTACGTATTTTACCTGATACTTAATAAAATTTACCGACCTCTTGCGAGAAACACCACGAAAGTCGTGTTTCACACAAATCATCGAAAACCTCTTGTGCGAAATCTCCTCCACTATCACAGATTTGCAGATAAGCATGTGTGCACTTACTTATTCTACTTTAGTATTTGCATATTTCTTCGGCGGCAGAATTAATACCTTTAGTGCAATACTTTTTATAAAAATATGAAAATAGATATAATTTGCAAATTGTCTTATTTCTTCAGACGAGTCTAGTTGCAGCTCATTACGATCCACATACATATACACAATTACACAGTCGAATTACATTAATGTTGAAGATACATTACGTTATTTCGAGGCCGGACAGATGAAAAATTAGCAAAGCCTTCGCCGGCAATCGAACCACAGACCTCTGAAATACAGGCTCAGTGTCCTGACCGCTACACCACGAAGGCACGCTAGGAAAACGGGAGATATACCTTTTAGTTCGGGCGCCACTGTAGAGGCATTAGGATTTTTTGGAAGCAGAGAAGATGAAAAATGACCAATCGCCTTCGCCGGGAATCGAACCACGGATCTCTGGAATACCGGCCCAGCGTGCAGAACCACTACACCAGGAAGGCGGGAGAAATACCTTATATACTTCCACTTTTAAGGGGCGACTGGGGTTTTTAGGGGACCCAGTCGCCAAATCCTGGGTGAGGAGAATCATCATCGAACACCCTTTTTGTTCAGGCGCCACTGTAGAGACAACAGATTATTTCGATGAAAAATTAGCAAAGCCTTCGCCGGGAATCGAACCACGGACATCTGAAATACCGGCTCAGTGTGCTGACCATTACACCACGAAGGCACGCTAGGAAAGCGGGAGAAATACCTTATAATGTAACTATTTGTCAATGTCCAAAATAACCACCATGTACAGTGGGCAACGGCTAAATGGTCTGCATAGGACTCAGTAAGATTCTGAAAATCGTTCCCAGGTATTCAGAATCATGCTGACTCTAAACAACTGGCAGCTGTTGAAGGATGAGTGGCAAAGGCTGCCTACAGGGAGCATAATCCGATCGAGAGAGTCCCTTAGATTTTTCATTATGTTTAAGTCCGAAGAATTTGGACACCAGAGCACCACAGTAACATCTTCCTCGAACTCTTCCAACCATGCCCATGCATTTTCTAGCTGTAAGGAACTTTGCATTGCCATGCTGGAAGATACCACCATTCTAGTTATTGCAATCGATAGTGTCATCCACAATGATGAATGGACCCAGAAAACTCTATGAAAGCATTTCTCAGACCACAACCACGTATCCGCCAGCTAGCATTCATCCACAGACGTGTCTTTGTTCTCTGATGTTTCTCGCCGTATGCGCTGACGTCCATCCATCCGGTAAAGCATAAAACGTTATTCATCAGAGAAGGCAACCTTTTATCAATCAATGTACAGTCAATGTACTTTTACAATCAATCAGTGTACTATTAGTATTACTGTGTAAATTCCAGCCTTTTCCGCTGCTGAACAGTCATTAGCATAGGTGATGTCATCATTAATACGTTGCTGAGCTCCGGTGCGCAGCGAGGTTCCCTGAATCGTCGTCTCAGGAACAATTGCGGCAGCCCCTTGAGTTTCTCCACTCATTAAACTTTATAGTCCCATGAGGGTAACCTGCTGTTGTGCTTAAGCTGTTGTGGTGTGTCTTCTGGAAGATGAAGTATACTATAAGGTATTTCTCCCGCCTTCTTAGCATGCCTTCGTGGAGTAGTATTCAGCACGCTCGACGCGAAAACGATAGGTCCGTGGTTCGAGTCCTGGCGAATCTTGCTCATTTTTCACATCTCCGGCTTCGAAATAACCTAATGTCTCTATACTACTAGCACTGCAGCAAGAACAAGAGGGCTAGTTAGGCGAAGTTATTTAAATGCATTTGGCTATGTTCCATAGCCATACAGGACGCATGAAGCAAATACATGGGAATTCTATGTTGCTACAAGTGAATCCTAGTTCGTAAACTAAAACTATATAGCAGAAAAATGTGGAATTATTTACAGAAATTTTATGGAGACGTATAATATGCCAGATATGACAGGGAACTTTTTACAGAGTATTTACACATGTCACAATGATAGTTTACCGAAATCTTTGTATAGTGTTTGTAAAATTGGAGTTTGGACAAAGTATGTTGATAATTAAGAGAACCTTCACAGAACAAACATGAAATAAAACCACGTTTTTGAGTAAACATGATTATGCTCAAACCGTAAAAATATAAGTAAGTAAAAAATAAGATAAAGATTAAACATTATAATTTAAGGTTAAACAAATTATTTTCTAGTGAACAGTTCTAAATTAAATGCGCTAATGTTAATATACGCATCTATCTTGAGAGCTTTCATTAGGCCTTTTTTATTTCCACCAGTCAAGCTCTCCAGCTGTGAAGAAGATACGCATTTTTCAGAAGTTCTGAGAGACACACGTCCTGTATTAGGGGCGTTCGTGGAAGTAATGCATCAGATTGCCTATTTTAGCACAGGAGCATTGGTTCATGTCTGTAAGGCCGAATCTATGTATATTGGTCAGTATAAGGCAGTGTTCAATGTGTAGTTGAGCCAGTATGGAGCTTAATGATTTTACGGCTGGAGAGACTAATGGAAAATAGTCATGGATAATACACCCCGTTGCCTCTTTGTTCCATTGGTTTTGCTAGGTGTTATTCGCATTTATTTTGACTTTTCTTAAACGTGTTAAATACGAGGGGGAGATATACCCCGTGGGCTGGGAGGTGCATGTTTTTAATCTCCTTTGCCAACATGTCCGCCTTTTCATTTATCTCGTACGCTACTTGGGCTTTTATCCACTGCAGGATGATGTTACTGATCCATCGTTACTGAAGAGAATAGCATATGCCAAGGCATAGAATGTAGCATATACCAAGGAGTTTACAGAGGCGTCACCATTAATGCCTTGATTGCTGTCTGCGCAAAATCTCTTCTAAGCTTCCTACCGTAAGTCCATTTCACAATTTCGAGATACCATGAGCTTCGAGATTACAACTTCGAGATGCCATTCCAAAGCTTCGATTGCAGATAATTCTGCTTTAAAGACAAAATTAAAGTGTCTGAGTAGAAAAATATATTTCTTTTTCGTGCAGATATATTACTTATTCGTGCATAAGACACTGTCTATACCATCCTCAGTCTTGGAGCTATCAATATATTGCCTTCTCATAGTCTGTGCCTAGGTACGTGGCACTGTGTGTGATGACGTCCAATGTTAATCTTAAGACTTTTGCCACCAAGCCTCGTTCTTGCAATTTAAGCTTATATCGTTCCTCTAGATATAATGGCTTATGGCCTGCAAGGTCTAAGAACTGCATTTGTTGGTGCAGTCCTGTAAGCTCCGATGATTGCAAAAGCGATCCACCATTGCAAACTGAAAATGCTTCTGACTTTATGTGCATTTAATGAGGTATATCAAGCTGATGCTGCATGGCATACTATCGGTATTGTCACTGTGTGATACCACATTTTAAGAGGTGCTGAGAAGATTCATCATGTTTTTCTTGTCATCCGGAGTACACTTTTGTACTGTAACACGAAGTAAACTTTTGTACTTTTGAGATGCTTTATCTGAGGTAAGATACATGCGGAATTCATCTGAATTTATCATCTAAGATAATATTAAGGTATTTTAACGTGTTGCTTATCTTGACCGATATCTCCTTAATTTTGAAGACTTGATTAAGGTTTAAGGATTTCCAAGGCAACTGCTTTTTTTTTTTTTTTTTTTTTTTTTCGTAGAAGCTTCTTAAGTTTGTGCTGAAAGTACCAATCTGCAACGCAAGCTAAAGCTTGAATTGCCGTGATCTCTAATCTTCTAGCACTCGCTCATACTGCTATTAGGCAGTATGAGCGAGTGCTAGAATAAGCATATGCAGTAATCGCTGCATATGCTTGTTCATGTACTATATTTCGACTGAGACTAATAAGTGCATTAAGCGTCTTATATACTAGGGGTTTCCAAAAGGTCGGACTAAGGCACATGGAAGTGAGTGATGGAATTAAGAAATAAATTACTTTGCGCGATAATATTTTGCTATCGTTTTGGGCGTAACTGCTGACGTTTTGCAAGTTGACTGTTGACCTGAAACATTTACTATCGAACGCAATTTATGGGTAATCCTACAAGAAAGTAGATTAATATTGTGACAAAATACAGCATCAACTAATATTTATAAAATGTCAATATTCCATAGTTTACAGAACAATTTACGGCTTCACCATATCTATTACAGATAGGTTTCTTATCATCTGACAAGAGAATAAGTTTTAAAGTTCAGTAGCATCGTGCGGGGAACGCATGTTTGAAAAAATTGTCCGATTTTTTTCGAGTTAGTAATAACAGCTGACAAGACATAGGTCCAGTATTTTGATTCCTTTCGAAATCAGCAACAAACAAGAAAGCAGGTTTGAAGCATACTGATTCTTCTCCTCTGAAGCACATTGATTCACCTCCGAAGAATCTTAAAGCACAATGAAGCACACTGATTCTTTTCCTCCGAAAAACATTTGTAAAACCGTATCAGCTGGAAAACTTATGATCACTTTATTATCAGAAAGTTGAACTCGATCAGCATGCCCTTCCTCCAAATACTACTATGCACGGCAAGGGTGTAGCTGAAATTGCTTTACAGTGTCGAAACTTCTGCTAAACACACATCGAGAATACAATGGGAATTATTAGGAAAAGGAACGAACGCTGCACCATGATAACGCCGGCACGCGTGTCGTTGTTTACGTTCGAAAATATTTTACAAAGTGAAATACTTAAACTATGGCAAAAGCATATTTTTACATCTGATCTCATTTCATAATATTCCAAGCTGTTTCCTATATTGAAGGAGAAGCTCTGAAAAAGAAAATTCATTTCAGTGGTGACACGTGTTTCAGCTGTACAGGGTTCCCTGAAGGTGCTTTCACAAAATGACTTGCTCATGTGCTTTTCAAAGTGAACAGAACAAATGGGACTTTTGCGTATCAACTAAACGAAGCTATTTTTTGAACTGAATAATACATTTTTGCCTGTACTCATATCTTGATTTATTTTACATTTACACTCAGTTTTCCTAAACGTTTTAAGTAAGTAGCTGTAAATTTAGTACATAGGAATCATCTCCACTGTTATAACTCCACTGTTGCTAATAGGGACTGCTTTTGTAGCGATAAAGACAGAAAATCGATTGTAATAAATGTAGATTATATAATTTCACGAGAAATGAAATTAGGGATACGTCAGACCCAGCAAATCTTTACAGACCCATAAATCTTTATGGGCTTATGTGATATAGTTTGTTTACTATATGATGTTCATACAGTTGTTAATACAATACAAGATAATAATGGCAACAGTTATCAAAGAAGAATTGCAAAATAAACGCATAAAGAAACTTCTGGTATACACGAGGCATATATGTGTCATTCAACACCAAAGTGTGTGTAACACTCTGTGTAGTGTAAAAAAATACACGCAGAGGCTAAAGGCTTGCATACTGTACGTTATTACAAAGCATCATCATAATCACTAGATTTTATTTTGGATGCAGACGATAGTATACAAATAGTATATATGGAAGTTTCGCGTTGGCTATTGCATACTGTTATGGTTTAACTGGTAGCGCGTCCGACTAGCATTCAGGAGATTTGGAGTTCGAATCCCGGCAAGGGTTGTAGCTGATTATTTTGTGTTTCCTGCTCCGAAAATCCCAAGAGATTCAGAAAACGGCGACCGGATAAAATACGGCGACTAGGTCTCTTGTCGCACCAGTTGCCTTTTAAGTGAGGGATAAAATAAAGAATTTTCACCTTTCGACTGTGTGCTTTTGGAGCAAAATCGATAGTACGTTCGGCTAGCAGTTAGAAGATCTGAAATTTTGCCTCCCAGCTGTGATAGTGGCCGTACCGAAGGGCCCAGGTTCGAATCTCGGAGAAGGCAGGGATATTTATAAATGCAGAATGTCTGTGGCGCATGGGGGCACTCAAAATTGTCAACTACAGGCTCAGTTTTGTACTCCTTGCCACGATGAATTTCGTGGGCTAGTTCCGATGGTACTGTCAGACAAGTGAGATAAGTCTCAACAATAACAACAAATCTAAATTTAAATCTCGGACAGATTATAGATGATTTTCCAGTTTCTTACTTCAAAAAGTCTAATAGACGCTACAAATAGAGTCAGAAAGTTTGCTATCGGCCTACTATAGACCTTAGAAATCTATTTTATTTATAATACTCATGGCATATAATAACACTTGCCGCAACATAGTGTTAAAAATACAGATAACATGATTTTTCAACGATTAACTTGCGTTAATGAGCAAAGCACTTTTATATACCAAAATGGAATTTTGGAACTTTTATATACCAAAATGGAATTAGAGAAGGCATATATGTGTCATTCAACACCAAAGTGTGTGTAACACTCTGTGTAGTGTAAAAAAATACACGCAGAGGCTAAAGGCTTGCATCCTGTACGTTATTACAAAGCATCATCATAATCATTAGATTTTATTTTGGATGCAGACGATAGTATACAAATAGTATATATGGAAGTTTCGCCTTGGCTATTGCATACTGTTATGGTTTAACTGGTAGCGCGCCCGACTAGCATTCAGGAGATTTGGAGTTCGAATCCCGGCAAGGGTGTAGCTGATTACCAAATGGAATGATATACCAAAATGGAAGATCCATTTGGATCTTATGCATCATCACTTGGCAACAAAGGGTATTTATGATACATAGGATTTAATAAAAAACTGAAAAAATGAAGCTTGTTTAAAGTGTTTAAAAGATCCTGCCTGAAAAAGTGGAATTATTTTGGGATAAGTAAATTAGGGTAAAGGGTATTTTTTTAAATTTAGAATTTAAGCATTTAAGTAGTGAACAATAGCCCTTATTTAGATCCTTTTAATTTTTCCTTATGGTAGTCATTGTTAATAGAACTAAAACTCGTATGCATTTCTGCTTATTTCAGTGTGGATATTAACAAGCACTTATAATAAATTTAATAATTTCGTTCATAGATTTATGTACTTATTTAAATGCGTGATATTATGTGTATTTAAGTAAGTATTTTTGTAGAATTATTTATCTCATATGACAGTTTCATAACGACTGGTAAAGAGGAAATTCTAGCAAGAAGCAGACGAAAACCATTTGTAAAGTTGTCTTCAGATATTTTGTTATAAAAATTTCATTGTACTTTGATCCATTCTAAATAATTTGTGGTTTTGTAAAATGTTCAGTTTTAATACTACATGGGAAACTGCTCGTCAGCAGTTATGCACAACTCAGTTTTTTACATCTCTGCATGGAATAAAATACCGCCCATTAATACTGATGTAACGATTGCTGTTATTGCCGTTTCTTTAATACATATATAGTAATGTTAGTTATAGTGCTACACATAATTAAGTCAAACAGTTCCATATTTTATTTTGAGTGTTGTGTCAGAACCGGAAGTAATCAACGCGAGTAGATAAATTCTTGAGTTCCAGCAAAAACGAAACTGTGTATTCCTTTATCAGTAATAAGTAAAGACAGCATGATCTATGTTATTGAGAAGCGCAAGTTTTCCTGGCTGTCTGTTGAATTAATGGTAGTTTACTTACAGTGGCATAAACTAACTTGTCAGTTTCCACTTAATTTGGGCGCTGTCTTTACTATGTATTTATACTTTATGGTGACTGAATCGGGTATAATTGTTTTCAGAAAGACTAAGCATGCATTCCATGATAATGTATTGGGCATAATTTTGTTTTAGTTGATTTTTTTTATATTTTCTAATATTACCATTTTTAACGTTAATACAAAAATGTGCCAGATACTTTAATGTGTGTGTATTTATAACATTTGCCGAGACTTTTTTAATTTAGCCAACAGTAACTTTGATCTGTTTATTGCTGTTTGTTGGAGATAAAGACGGGCTTTCGTATTTAAGGTTTTGGAAAAATAATTTATGCCTTTTAGGGAACACGCGAAACTTATCCTTGGTAGAAAGTGAAAGAATGCATGATAGTCCTTAAAATATTGATAGTAAAAATGCTGCTATTTAAATAATACAGAACAGGAGAAGGACCAAAATAGTGTGTATAAGACAAAACTAGCGATTTGAACAAAAGGGAAAATGGTGTGCAGTTCTGATTTTTGCTACAGAGAGAAAATGAAAAGCAAGGAATGTAAGACAATATACTATTACGTGTGTATTACGCGTTTGTAATCGCATGCGAAAGACAGAGTGAACAAAAAGTAAATGTTAAACTCTTAAAGCAAAGTTAAAGGGTTCACGTCTGTGGGTTCACATTTGCCAGCCAAAGTCCACAAGATAAGGTCTTTGCGACTGACGAACTCTTTCTGCTTAAATATCATTTCTCTTCTCAGTCTATCAACTGTAGGGAGCAGAGGTTAGAATTTATCTTTTTATTACATCCTAACAGATTATTATCTTGATAACCCATCGTACACTTAATAAAATCTTTTCGAGGTTCATTCCTTATTTTGAGGTTAATAGCACAGCTAATTTTGAGGTTAACAGGACAGTTCGGCACAGAATACTTCAATGTTTAACATTACTGCTCAGTACCTATTTCTAACGTTCCATAACAGTCCGTTCCGAAAAGGGCTCATTTCTATAACGTGAAAGCAAAGAAACGCGGACATCAACTCTCTTCTTTCGTTTCTTTTGTATGAAGCTGGTCTAGAACTCACTAATGGAATTTCATTAATGAATACAAATATAACCCATCTTTGTTTTGTTTTCCAATAAGGTTTCAGCTTGTATGCGAACGGTTTGATACGGTTCATTTTGTATCATTGGTTGTAGAATTTTATAAGAAATTACTGATAGACATCAGAAAGTGACTAATCAGCACACCATCTGTTTCTGTCCTAGAATTTTGGCATTCTGCAGCGACATATGCTATAATATATTGAATTCATCCTCTCCGCACGCTTTACAAATGCTGCGATAAGCTGTGACTACAGTATTACCTTTTTCCAAACTTAGAGTAATATGGAAAACAATGCCTGAGATGCTCCTCGTGGCTTGCCGTTTTAAACCGTTATACGCATGAGTTTTTTGATAAACTCATTGCTTTTGGATTCTGTATTGCCTTACATTTTGTGAATAATAAATTTAAATTGTTCAATTTTTTTCTGTTACGGAAGTCATCAGATCATAGTTTGCATCTATAAAACAAGTAAAACTTTGGCACATACCTAACAGTACTATCTTAAAATTAAAAAGAAATAATTTTTAATCAGCTTACAGAAATATATGCTAGCGGGTGGGGTGGGAAGTTTCTTTGTTTTTGTACATAACAGCAAGCCAGAAAAGTTTACACTTATTTGAAAGTTAACAGAGATTTTAATCTCATTTATTTTGAGATCAAAAAATGATTTCGAGAAGTCGTGAAAATAGCTAGAAAGAACAAAATTCGAGTAGTTCAGAAAATGTGGGCCAATTTGAGGCTTAAATTAGAGAAAGTTGGGTATATAAAGAACTGTGTAAGCCTATAAAGCGTCTCCCATCATAGCTATTTTTAAATATCCTTTTCTATGCAGAAATTCTTCAAAGCCAACGAGATAGCTGCTTTTATCACGTGACCTCTCAATTGGACGTTGGCTCTCAATTCAGCACTGCTCCTTCTCTTATCATGTACATAAGTGTATATAGTTTATATTTAACCAAGAATTTTATTACTACTATTAGCTTTCATGTATTTTTACCACCTCCACCTTCACGATGACTCACACCCACAGTGACAATATAGTCACTCTTTCTACATCTTAATATCCTGTCCTCTGGACGTGTTTAAATATGTCTTTACTTTCAGGATTAACCTAACGTATGGCATTTGGCAGAAAGCCTGCAACTCCACGCAGGCTATGTCCAGTATACAGTGGAAAATGGAATGGAATCTAAAGCGACCACGTTTAACAAACATTTCACAAGCATTAATAATTATTAAGATTAAAAATTTAACGACCTGATCATAGGCCAAAGCTTCAGAAATGCATAGCACGGATTGCAATTTTTTAAAAAATTAAGGCAAAGCGCACGAGGACTGTGTCATCAGCTCCATTTCAGTTTTGTCCACCAGTGTTTGATAGAATTGAAAAAGGCTGATAATTTTTTAATCTTATTACAAAATAACAGAACAAAACAAGTAGAGCGCAAGGAATTTTCCCGAGAGAAAAGAAGACTAAGAAAATAAAAAGAAAGATAACTCCACATTTTTATTAAGAATCACTCTTGTACGCAAAAGAAATCGTAAAAACTGTAAAAGTAAGAAGTATATATATATATATATATAGAGAGAGAGAGAGAGAGAGAGAGTATACATTGCAATACGCATACATTGCAAGAGAGACTGCATACATTGCAATACGCCAGTATGAAAAAATTTAACTGTACAAAACACGTATGAATAACAAAACATTTAAAATATTATGATTTCGCGCAAGAAAAGCTGAATAGTTAAAACTATAAAATAGTAGTAATTCCTCCTCGGCTTATTGCGTGAAGTGGGGGCTAATTGCGTGAGGTTTTCGTAGTTTTCCTTACGCGTAACGCAAATACGGAGCAGTCTCCCTCAGAAATCCGCCACAAATGTATCCCTTACCGGCAGACAACTTTAATAAGCTTTGTTGTTGTTAAATGATCCTCTTCAGTCCGCTAGAAGAAGAAGAAAAAGTGTGTTTAAAATAAATGACAAACGTGATATTGCTGCAGGGTTCTTTATTAGAAATCGTACTTTTTTTAGATCTCACTGAGAAACGATGTTCTTCCATTTAATTCAATTTGCTGTAAAAAGTATTATAATTCATAAGACCAGGTGTAGAAAGCACGTCACTTTATCAGATTGGTTATGAAAGTTTTATTACAGAATACTATTGTTTATCGGCAATAAATGTGTATGTCATATAAATGTATAATTTTGTTTATTTTCTAGGAATTCGGTATGGACATTTACTTGAGGCAATCATGGTACGATCCAAGATTGGGATTATCACGATATGGAATAAATCATGTCGTTACTTTGAATGGTCAAGGCGTTATAGAAAATATATGGCAACCAGACTTATTTTTCAGAAATCTGAAAGCAGCAAAATTTCACACGGTAACTGTTCCTAACAAACTGGTAAGACTGTCACCAAATGGAACAGTACTCTATAGCATGAGGTAATGTTTAGAATAAAGAAAGGATGTTTATCACAAAATACTTTTACTAGTATTATCATCAAAATGTCAGATGTATGATGATTCTGTTTATATCAAATTAAATTAAGTCCTGGATAAAGGATTTCATAAAGCAATTTTTCTTATTCATTCGTCCTATAAATGCCATCGATATACCTTTAGAACTAGCACGAAGCATTTTTTCTTACTTATTAACTAATTTATAGCACTTTTCCAATTCTTAAAACGCGATTTACGTCTAAAATCTTTATTGAAACTTTATTGAAACTTTATTATCAATCTTTATTGAAACTTTATTGAAACTTTATTATCAATCTTTATTGAAAACATTTCTTGAATTGTTTCAAACTTACTATCACTTTGAAGTCACACTTGTGTCTTTTTATGCAGTGTAGAAAAAGAAGAAGAAAATATAAATCTAATTCTTTTCCATAGTTTTAACAAAAATATAATTATTTTTTGCTCGGAATTTAGTGCACAAAAACTCTTTTTATTCAGTGTGCACAATAAACTTTCATTACTGTCATGCATATTTCATAAACACTGGTGAGCGAAAGATACTGCAAGTACGAAATCTGAATGAAATGTTTTTATCTCTGAAAACGTTTCGATAAAACGCAATATAAAATTACATTACCTAAAATGCTGTAAATTTACAAGTGACTGAACGTGAGTGTCAATGAAAATGTTTTGATGGGGATTAGTTTTTCCGGTGTATAAGAGCACTTTGTAGTCTCAATATTAAATAAAGCAATGTTTTTATAGTAGTTTTAAAACTAACTAATTAGGGAAACCATGGAGAAAAATGTTTTGACATATTTTTGTTCCTTAATATGATTTCTTATGATGTAAAATCACTCTGGGCTGACGTTTGTATCGTTCCTTCCATGCATAGAATCAACCAATACCCTAAATAAATTCCTTTTTAAGCATTATTCCCTTTTAAGTTTCCACAGTACAATTATTGCGTTCTTTAGTGATGGTTTTTTTCAGTTGCCGCGTTTGCTACTTTTTCCTCAACCTTAAAATTAAAATATAATTTAATTAAATGCAAACGAAACCAATAATAAGCAACAAGAATCAATGTAACGTCAGAACCTTCCTCTGCTGTCAGTGTGAAAATGACGAGGAAAATTTTTTTTTTTTTTTAAGGTGCCTATATTTTATGGGCAACACAAATTCTCTTTTTTTCCTTCCAGTGTCAGGTTTTAGCCGTTCATAGGCATTTGGTCACTACTAAGGAAAGAAGCGGTGGTTTCTTTATTACAGAGACACCTAGTAAATGTGCCATCGTTGCCTCCTATGAAAGGACGGACAAATTACAGCCATACCTTCTCCGAGATTCGAACCTGGGCCCTTCGGTACGGCAGTCAGAGTCACTGACCACTTCACTTCCCCGTCTTGGCGGTGCAACACAAATTCCCTTCTGTTCATTTCTGGTCATTAGATGTCGCTGGCGCATTCTTATATTTTCTGCTCTTAAGCAGTTATATGCTTCTTTTCGTCATTTTCTCTTACACAGCGATAAAAAAAAAGTCCTGTTTAATTTCTGAAACAGTAACATTGCAAATTTACTTACGTTACCCTGATTCCTATTGCCATTTTAGGTTTCTTCAGCATTTAGGTTTTGGGCATGCTCATTCTTTAACGGAAGTTTGCGCCTAGCCATATAATCAGTGAGTGAACAAAATTATCACTCTCCTAATTTTTATGAATGTCTTCGCGCTAATATTAGTTGGAACATCGTGAAATAGCCTGAAAAGTTCTGTCCCAACTGGAACCAGACTCTTTCATGGGAATTCCATCAAACCAGTTAATTTTTCTGATACTCTGAAATGAATTCTAAATTCCGTGTATATTTGTATGCCAGCACTTACGTATGATCAAGTACTCAAAATGCTTTATATTTTGAACGAGACCATGCGAGTCTAGATACTAATTAGAAAATTATTACTAATTACCTGACAACCATACATACCATTCACTAGCCGAAAATGCAAAACTTATATTTTATTATTTTTATTGCATTTAAGATTAGTAAAGATGTTACGTTTAAAACTTTTAAGAACATTACGCTCAAAATCTATATTAAGTACATATAACGAATATTCAAAAAAAATTGTATGCAAAATTTTATGTTGAAAATAAGTCTTAAAATTTACAAATAAAATAAGTAATTTCTTCATTTTTAAATCTTTCATAATGCTTTTAAATTTAAAAAAAATACTTTGTCCTTCCTAATTAAATGTTTAAAGTATTTATTGTTTAAAATGATAATCACTGAAGGCTTAATAAAAATTTAAATATTACGTAAGCGCTCCCCAGCTTTCCTAAATTGCCATTTGTTTGACTAAAGGCACCTAAATTGACTAATATTTGCACAAAATTTGTTTCATCTTAAAAATTGCCTAACTATCTGTAATCGCAAAGTTTAAGGAGGCTTTCTGAATTCAATATAAAGTATTTCTTGTTGTGAATTGTTTAAATTATTTCTTTTATTTCATATATTCTTTATGAATAATGCTATTCTTAATGAAAACTCTCTCAATCAATACACATTTTCTGGAGAGAAAAATGTATGTGTTTATTGACAAATTTACACATTTTATTCTTAGTTTAATGAATAATATTTTGAGGTACACTTTTCAGTTGATAGCTAATATTTACAAATATTACTAGAAAAAGTAAAAAATTTTGAAATAAAAAAATTTGTGATTAAAGTGTCAAAGTTTTGCCCTGTAAAATAGTCTTCAAATCATTTTGTTGTGAAAATACGATTTGCGATGATTGGCATAGTTTTGTTTATTTTTCCTACTCATAGGCCCACAGTGCCTTCTTAGGTAAAACTTATGGAAGATCCCTCTAAATCCCAAGCACGGTATAGTGGAGCGCATTTCCCAGGAAAGACTTGAGATCGCTTAAATTTCTGGGTGAGGAAACGCCAATTGATAATTAGTGCAGGAGAAAGCTTAACAATAATGTTTACATTTTTTATTTATTTTAAGACACCTGGAAGTAAAGCTTTAAACTAGTTTAACTAGCCTGTTAATGGATAAAAAATAATAATATGAGGTGTTTTCTCCCTCTGTACCGCGTGCCTTCTTGGCGCAATTGGCATCATGCCCGGCTAGCAATCAGGAGGTCTGAAGCCCGGTAGAGCTTAGCGGATTTATAATGTTTCCTGTCTCCGAAAGTTCTATTAAACTCTACATTGGCGCGAGAACCAAAATGTCATGCATGATAATTCGTCAGCACCAGGATTTGGCGACTGGGAACCTATCTCTCAAGTTAACCTTTAAGTGAGGAGAATGTGAGATATTCTCTGTCCTTACCCTTCCTTCTTGGTATATATGAAAAGCAAGTCTGCTTAGCAGTCGGGAGATCCGGAGTTTGAATCCTAGCGACGGCAATGCACATTTTCCGTGTTTTCTGCTTCAACAGATTTACCGTTTCTACGCACTTGAAAATGTTTCTTGAAATTTTATTAGTATAACTTTGAATGGAAGGAGTTCAGAACAGACAGTAAGTATTTAATATTATTGACTAAACTACTAATAAAATTTGTAAATATGTCAATAATTACAACTAATATATTTTCTATTATTGTATATTTAATACACTGAGAAGTACGGGATTTTGAATACAGAATTGCACTTTCTAAGTAATGCTACAAAATTTTCAGTCGATATTTTTTTAGTATTATGAAACAGTAATACATTCTCTGATACAATTTTATATGCACATTTCTTTTTACACAGGTTGACACTTCGTTTATCATGTCACATGACATTCCGTCAGTATCCACTGGATGCGCAAAGATGTTGGGTAGTACTTGGCTCTTGTAAGTTCTTATACTTCATTAAGTATCTCTTGTAAAATAATATATTACAATTTATAAACTATGGTTTTGTTTATATTCTGTTTTGCAGATGCTCAAACTACAGATCAAGTACTATTTAAGTGGAAAGATGAGAATCCAATTACTATAGAAAACGATATTGAGCTACCTGAATTTGACATGATACCACAGCCTCCTGGAGCTTTTAAAAGAGAAATAGATACGGGTAACGCACTAGAAATCTCTTTAAATATTTTCCAATGAATTATGATACTAATTCTTAAACGCGGATCTCACAAATCAACGAAATACTTGAACAACAGATTACGTAAGGTTATTTGAATATGGCAAAGCACACAACGGATATCTTAGAGAAGGGATGCTAGGAAAATGTCTCCAGTTACACAGCGAGAAACTACAAAAAACACCCATGCAGCCAACCCGCTTTCCTGGCTTCGAGCTTGGGTCGAACTACCAGTATTCATTTGTCTTATCCACTCAGTTACTAGTGGAGCATTTGAGTAACAGAGAAGGGTCTCAAGCATACATTTTAGAAATTCCTTCTTTTCTTTATTTTTCTTGATTGTTTCTTGTGTTTACCTATCAAAGTATTACTCAAGCACCTTTTCTTGCCCTGTTAAATATGTTAACAAGATTTCCTAACTTTATGAAAGCAATATAATCTCTCTTTCAGGTTATTGGATTACTTTCATGAAATTATTTAAGCAGTTTTTCTAATCCCCTTCTTCTGCAACTAGAAGAAAATAAGACTACATTTGTGTTTCGGCGATTTTAAATGCGACAGTTTCAGTTTTAAATATTTTTCTAAATTATTTGAAAGATGTAGCAGCCGAAAAAAGTTGCACACGCAAAAGTGCTTCTCTATTACTATATTAATGTATGGAATGTGTATACTAAATGGCGACTTACTATTGTGCAGCACAAACTTACTATTACTTGAACTCTTTTGCAGCACAAAAGAAAATAGCAAATATAACTGATTGAAGTGGCGCGGAATCAGTCAACAGACGACAAGCTTCCAACGGATACTGGCAATTGCTTTGTACGGAAGTTGTTTACCTTGTCGGAGTAGCAAACATTCCTAACAGCAGGTGCCTGAAAATACAAAACTATACAGAATAAAGTGAGACAACTGTTACGGCTCTTAAGACAAATGATACAATGGAATACACACTGGATCGGATTCGCCAGTATATCAAATTGAAGAAGGTACATGCCATCGGACTCACAATTCATTACCGACATTTAAAGTGAAAGTTAAGAAAATGGGTTAAGAAACATTTTTAAAACAATGAGCTAAGAAGAAGCAGCTATTCTAGTTTTATATCCAGCACATATTTCCTTCACCACTATTGCTAACGATGGTTCTAGTGTAGCAAAAAATTTGAAAAAACGTTCTTCCGATAACGCAACAAAATGTATTGGCAATAAATAAAACAATAATTATATTATTAAGATTGTATTATTAGGCTGTATTGGCCTTCCACATCTCAACTGCCACTGACTACCACTGCACACCTTTCTGCCGAATGGAGTGAGAAATAAGCAACAACCACCTCAAACATGTCTTTCTATCCAGATATAAATTTTACTGTGTGTGATGTCCCTCTTCCTATCTGGTAAACCCAGACATCATTACTTTCTCGAAAGCAAGCAATAAACTTACCTTACTGTCTTGCCTCCGTCAACCATATTTCCATACAACAGAGTGACATACGTGTACGATATGTACAATTTTATGATGAGACACGGGATCTCTATTGGCAGTAGAATGTCTCAGACCTCAAAGACACATTATGTTTGCAAATTCGGTGGACGTACGCGCCGTTTTATACGCTCTGTTCTGGGACTAGGAAACAGCGTGAAATTCTACACTTCGCATGTGTTGTTTTGTTTGCATGCTTGATCATTCCTGAAAATTAATGGTATTGTCTTCAGGAAATCCGGTAGCTTTCCTTGTTAGAAACAGCATTAGATCTTGTAAAATACTTTTCTCGGATATCAATAAATTGTATCCAAGGAAATGGAACTTGTTTTTGATGTCAAATAACGTCCCGTTTCTTAAGTGTATTGTGACGAATTCGAAAGACAAGGGGTAGCGTAACCGTTTTTACTTCGGTTCTTCCTAGACTATATGCAAAAAAATAAAAAATAAATAAACTTATAAAATATTGTTCTCACAGTAGGGTGAATAAGTTCCTGTTTAGATGAAAGTTCTTGTTTAGAAATAATTCAAGATGAGGCTGTCTTGAATAAATCAAATCTCTAAGCCGGTGGTTGCCGGACTGAGCTGTGTTCGAGCAGGATGCTCTTCGTAAGGTAGCGGCGAACCCGGCTACCTCGCTGTATCTCATGCAGACATATTAGTATCGCTCTACGCAGAGCGAAGCAAAAATTTGCTCGTGGCCGAGCTGGAAAAAAACCGAGAGAAGGTTTCTCTCTCTACTTACTGCAACTAACTCTCATTTTTTTCTCTCTCTGGAACTGCGTTCCATGATTTTGTTCAAGTTGTCCTGGGCGGAAAAACTTCCAGGATCCTTATTTGTCCGTAATTTTTAGAAGCACCTCTTGATTGGCGACAGCACTTTGATTAAAAACTGGATATGATGAAGACAGCCTGGGAAAAAGTCCGTCGGAACTTTTCGATTCCAACTGGGGGTCTCAAACCGGGTGGTCTGAGACACTGAACCTATAAACTGATAAATAATAAATGATAAACTATAAACTGATGGAACTGAACAATTTCTCCTTTCGAACAACTATGAGAGGAACAAAAAGCTGAGATTGTTTTGTGACTGCTGATCACTTCCTCTTTCCGAGAATTCGCAGAGAAATACTCTGTCCATGGGAACTTTCGAGGTGGTCATTCCTTTTCTGAGAACTTCGTGAGGGTCGATAAAATAGTTTAAGACGTTACAGCATGAACCAATGAAAATAGGCTCAAATTTCAGTCAATTATTCAGTTAAATCTTTCTGGCTTCAAATGTCATAATATCATACTATTTATGTTTCATGAATTGCATTTTTCTGCTGTTTGGCTATGCAAAAGAGGATATATTATAATATACATCAAAGCAGTAGCAACCATATATATCGATAGTGAAATATTTTGGTTAAAAGTAAAGTTTAAATGAAAGAACAAGAAAGATGCAGTAGCATTGGCTTAGTCATCTGGTTTTATTTCTTTCAAGAAATGAAATATTTTCGTTCAAAGTAAGTTAAATTAAAAAAAAAAAAAAAAAAACTTAGAAGACTAACGTAACGTAAAACTAATTTAATTTTCAATTCTGTTCTTAAACGATTAAACAGGAAAAGCCTTGGAATGAACTTTAGAATAAAAGTAGGATCAACTAGCCGCACATTTTGACCCACACAACTGCATATGTACCGATTTTATCTGAAATCTACGACCGGTTTAAGAATTTATTCCGATTAATGACCAGACTAATCAAAACTCTCATAATTAGCTTATTTATCGATTTCTTAGTAGTTTTAATAATAATGTTAATAAAGGCTGCTGAATGTAATTAAACTAATCTCTAATTTTAGGAAACAAAATTTATAAAACGAGAGTTAAATTAAGAGCAAAATACAAATAAGAAATTTTTACAAAGCTGTGATAGTAAAATTGCACATTCCAAAAGCTATGGGAAAAAAAATCTTCTTAGACCACCTTATCGGAACATGGAAAGTGAAAATTAGATTCAGATTTCGTGGTTGTCAGTTCATCGGATCAAAAAACACGTTGAGTGTTCTGTAAATTGCAATATAGAATTTTTCTATACAGTGAAACGAAGAGTGACAAAATGTTATTGGTATTGAAAGCTCTTTCTTTGAAACACATATTTCATGCAACTACGTTTTGGCTTCATAAAATATATCTTAAAAATTATGCTTTGCTGAATATTACATACATTCAAAGAAGGCAACAATTATGAAAATAATAATTTTATCATATTTGTTTCGTTACCAAAATTTCTAATTTATCTAAAAAAACTATTTGTTTATTTCGCAGGTTCTTTCAGTTTCCTAAATGTAAGCTTTGTTTTTGTTCGGCAAAATGGATACCATTTAGTTCAAACGTACCTTCCAACATTTTTGATTGTCACGATTTCTTGGGTATCATTCTGGCTGCATGTAGATGCAACTCCTGCAAGGGTAACTCTGGGAGTGACAACTTTGCTAACTTTAACTACTGTTGCCTCAGGAGTTCGGACTCAGCTACCTCCAGTGTCTTACGTGAAAGCAATTGATGTCTGGATTGGAGCTTGCTCTGTTATGGTTTTTGGAGCTTTACTAGAATTCACGTTGGTTAACTACTTATCCAGATGGAAAAGCAAACGCAATGAAACAAAGAATGGACTCAAAAGCATTGGAGTGAGTAAATAGTTCAACAAATTTTTATTTATCTAGCATCCACAATTTTATAGATCATGAATTGATTTCATTTTAAATTTGTATTTAATGGAAGAAATATTTGATAAACTCATGTAATATTATATCTTTTTGATGAGAATTCAACTGATATAAGGATTACAGTTTTCTAGTTAATTGTAGGTACTATAAATGATAAATTCCTCAATATATTACAATATCACGATATCAAAAGTGTATTGCTTTTTAACTTAACTCTTTAATGTACATTCAAGAACACGTAGACTTCCGCTGGCTCGGACAATAGCCTTCATCAATCTATGCAGAACACAGATTGCAGAACTTTAAAATTGGCTTTAATAGGTAGGAATTCAAAATAAAAACCATAAAAGTTCAATAGAATCTTGCGAAGTTGTACTATTAATTTATAAGTTGCCAGGAGTTATCTTTAAACATCTCAGTGTAAAGACTGCTTCCCCATTGTCGATATGCACCGCGTTTGAATAGCAAATTTATGATACGGTTTCAAGTAACGAAGGTGTTAAATCAATTGCAATTCATCCTAGGATAAAAGCGCAGTACGGTGATTAGTATGTGCCCTTGGACCAAGAGTACGAGAACGCATATTGTCTGTTTAACACAATAATCATGCTATGAAATCTGAATATCTGAAACATCCCATTAGAAGTGAATTTCATGCATTCTGACAAGTGGCAGAGGGAATGGAAGACAAATATTTAAGAAGCACTGAAAACCGCGGTGCAGGAGTGCTTCCAAAGGAATTTTCACAGGGTATCCATGCAAAGTGTTGAAATAAGTTCATATGACATCATGAAGACTAAATCAAAAAATGAAGAACGGTATAATTTTCACTTGACTAGTTCTATAAGAATCAGCTATACATTTTTTACATCACTTTACGCTAACTGCAATACTAATTTGAGTGATTAAGAATTATGTAAAGAAACATGGTAAGTAAAACTTTGGTGAATATAGGTAGGGTTGTAAATTTGCAGCTCCGCGAATTTTAAGGTATTTTTCTAAGTTTTCGTGAATATAATGTAAATGTCAAAATATCATATTTGCCCTTATTATTCTATTTCTGAAATTTTTTTCATAATTGTTAGTTTATTTTACGTATTTAAATAATTATAAAACATTCTTAATTATAATTTATACGAAAATGCACTAAAAAATCTTGCTTCAGAATTCGAACACAAACTACCCATTAATCCTTTTCTACGAGTAAGTTTTGAAGTAACTTATAGAACAGAAGAAGCTGCAATAAAAAATAATATCTGTACGTGCACGGCGTCAAGTATCATCGTCCACATAAATGGAAATCCTGATCTCAAATAGCGCATAAGGTTTATTTTAGCTGAACACATTATTTTTAGAATTCTTATATGCATCTTCTAGCCCTCCCGTTAGGTTTCCTTAGAATGCAAATTAGTTTGGGTTTAAACAGGTTTATAAGTTAGGTTGTGGCAACTACTCAGTATAGCCTGCTGGACTGAGAACTCTTACCTAGCTGACCTGAATCCTAAGCTTTGTGTATGATAGATGGTAAGGTACCCCTATTGAATAAAGCCAAATTGATATAAAAGTTTTGTTTTCTCTTTTGCTGCTTTAAATACTTCAGTGCTTAAACACTCGCCAGTAGCGGGGACGGGGGTGTTAATTTAAAGTTGTAAACTATGAAGTTGTCTAAAACTAAGTTATTCATGAAACTCATTTGGAAACATCTAATAAAATTTTAGTTAAGTTTTACTTCTTGTCTGTGTTACTAAAGTTTTGTTAGACTACTGTTTAGTTACGTTAAAAAAAAAAAAAAAAAAAAAAAAAATCTTTTATTTAAGCTTTGTTGTTTTCCAACATTTTCTACACCTTTTCTGATTTAATTTATAAACACATGTTAAAAAACAATCAATACCGAATAAATATATATCAATTTTTCGAGTTTTAGGAGGGAAGAAGGAATGACGTTTTAGCGTTGGTCAAAGGGGTGTAGGGCAATTGTTTTGCCAGCTTCGGCAAGGAAAGGCAGGGAAACAGTTAGCGCCATCTACCAACAAAAATGAAAATCAGAAGCGAATAAGAAACTGAAATTAAAAATCTCTTTAAATGATTGAGGGGAGAAAGAGGTCATAATTAAAATCGTTGACTAAAGAGAATTTTATGGATATGGACATATTCAAAGAAATTTTATTTGTCAGTTGAAGTTGTTAAAGCATGTCTGGAAAAAGATTATTAAAAATAACGACTTGAAGAATGTACGACTCATGAACTTCCGTTTCCGAACGTAAGTTTCATGACCCGTAATGCGAAATTTGAGAGCTAGCCTCATTTTTATCAATATACAGAGTGATCAAAAGAAGTACCCGCAGGCTTTAAATATTTACCATACGATTATCTTTCTTTAAATATTTAACATAGGAATATAATTTCAATCACAAATTCTTTTAAAGTAAGACAGAGAATTTTATGAAAACGGTTATAACACTGGATGGTACGATAAAAAAAAAAAAAAAAAAAACTGGAAGCTTTCAGATTTTACATTACGCCATTATTAATAAGGAGCGTTTCTTTAACGTTTTGTGTGTTGCCTTTATTTATTAAATATCATGTTATTTGCACTCAAACCATAAAATTAAATTCAACATCAATATCGCAAAATAATTTTAAAATGAGCAAAGTTTTAGAATTTCCGATACACAGTCTCGCGCGCTGGAGATTTTTTTTTTTTTTTTTTTTTTTTTTTTTTTTTTCAGTACAGTGTTGCCATTGCTCACTTTGTACCAGATGACCATATTCGGTAGAAGATTACGTTATTCAAAATTTAATGGCTCTAGGTACCGTTGTTTTATCCCAATGCGAGAAACATACATACATTGATGGAGATTCTTCATTATTTAATTGCTTTAAATATAACTCAGGGAGATAATATTTGGTGGCAACAATTTGAAAAGTGAACCGACATTTCTAATGAACAAAAGCAAAATGCCAAAACGAAATTAATAGTCCTTCAGGGTAAATTACTCCTTTGGACTAAAAAAATCTAACTTTTATAAACTCCCTTAGGCAGAAAACATAACAATAAGTGGCATATTCTTTACTAGTGGGTTTTAAAAAATTCTCTGCCTTTACGTATATAATTCGCAGAAATATCCGAGAACGACTTTACCGCTTTAGATAATTTTTTCATGCTTGCTACGGATTTAAAATATGATTTTTTTCAGCAAACATTTAAAGAGCAGATTCAAATCAAACATTGATTTCTATAGCAATTACCATCTTGGGTTAAAACTGCATTCGTTATTAAATTTACAACTGACGCTTTGAAAGTATTTGTTAAGCATATACTTACAAATTTTATACAAACTGAAATGAAGCTACTATTTTACTAATCAAAACCCAATAAGTAGTTTACTAGTTTGTGAGGACCATTTAAAAGTTTAGATTTTATTTCTTAAGAGCACTTGCATATTTTTACGATGTTGAAACTGTTTTCATAAAATTCTTTATTTTGTTTTAATTAGCATCGTAATTAATTGGAAGCACGTGTCTAGGATCAGATTTTTAAAAAGTAAAGTCTGTGTCCAGCTGCCCAGGCGGGAAAGTGGTTAACAGGATTCGTACATATTTCTGCACACTGAAATTAAGTACTTTTAAGGACCATTAATGAAAAAAAATTAAGGACCTATGTGCAAATGTTAACTGAGTAAATTCAATTAAAAACATTATCTATGCCCGAACTTCACTTTTGTAATACCAACTTAAGAATAAAATAGATCCGTAAGTAGGATGCATTATTATTACAGATAAATTAATTAACATAATTATTAATAAGTTTGAGAATAAAATAAACTTTATCAAATTTATCAAACAGAATTAAATATTTTACACTTATAATAGTTGAACATATTTGAAAGAAGAAAATTTTATTTACGTCTTACAAACAGCTTTATGTTGATTTTTTTTTAACGGCTCATTTTGTCACATACTTTCTCAGTCTAAAGGTTTGGTAGATAGCAGGTAGATTTTATGTCAAGCGGCATAAGTTAAAATGAGAAGTAATATCATAATCAGCATAATTCATAACAAAAAGACTGGCTGTTGTCACCACTGCTACTCACCTAGAGAGAGAACTGCTGATTAGAACAAACATGAAAAGCCTGATGTAGGCACGGTTGGCAAGTTTTGAAAGTTCGGTTGGGTTTTGTCTGACGCAGTTATCATCCACACACTTGAGTCCTGGCTAAATGCCTGGAAAGTAAATATCAATGTGGATAAATCCGAGACCGTTTGGTTCACCCGAAGGAGAAACATCGATAATGAAGACTGCATCCACATGTATGATATCCTGATTCAGTAGACTAAGCAAGCCCGATACCTTGGAATTATTTTGGATAAGCGACTCACCTGGACCCCACATATTACACAGATTTAAGCCCAGTTCCGTGTCCGTAAACGTACACTTACTCATTTAATTGACCGGAACTCAGTTCTTTCTTATTGACAACAAATTACTCATTTACAAGACACTTTTGGGTCCCATCCTCTCATATGTCTGTCCTTGTTTGGGGATATGCTAGACTTACTAATGTAAAGAAACTTCAAATACTTCAGAATATCTTACTCAGACAAGCGGTGAATTGTCGATGGTTCCTCAGAAACTCGGAAATTCACCAAGAGCTTTAAGTACCAACTTTATGTGTTTACTTTGCTAATCTCGCAGATATTTTTTTTTAATATACCAAATGTTAACAATAGCACGATACCAGTGCTAAATTATGACTATAATTCTGACAGTAATAGAAAACGGCTGCTGGCGGTCCTCAGATATCTTGATAATTAACTGTTATTATTAATACCCATTTACTCAGTTTTTGACATCCTAATTATACCATGCACAATCTCCCACTGTATTGCTTTTCTGGTCAGCTGCTGATGTTTGCATATATTTACCTGTACATAATGTACTTATTTTCTTTTTCTATGCATTTATGTTTACTGTCATTTTATGTTATCTACTTCTATTTTGTTAATGCAACACATGGGAGACTCAAATTCTGCGAGCTAAGGCATTTCTTTTTATCCACTACACGCCAATTGCTTATCATGCGCACTTACCTTCGCCTCAAGGCCTGCACCGCAGGTGTGTTTCTGTCGGACTCGTATTTATATGCTCACCCATACTGTGAACTGTTCTGAACTTTCATTTTCTTCGATGTGTTTCATAAACTATTAGAACACTCAAAGAATCGAAAATCGAGCAACCATTATGCCGGGATAGCGTCTACACGCGGGCACCCGTAACAGCGAACCTTATCGAGTTTGCCTGAGCAGACGCAGTTACTGTCGTAGCTTCGTTTCTTACACTTAGGGTTTCTTACCCTTTTTTTTTTAGTCGCGACCCCTTTTTAACATTGAGATGTTTTTCGTGACCCCCAGGACCCCATAATAGTTACAAAAATTTTCTAGGACCCCCATAAGTATTGCCGAAATCCGACACACGCGTGAATGAAACTGCCAATTTTTTCACTTGTACTGTTATATACTATTGCAGTTTTAGGTCATTAACTTTAATTTCTAATTTTAGGACATAGAATAATGTGAAAATTTTAAATAAGTAACAGACCAAATGACAGCGTAACATGCAAAGCAAGGAAAATGAACGTTTATATTATAAAAAGAATGCGTCGAAACGCTTAATTCTAAAATTATTATAATAAGAAATATCAAAACTGCTAAATTTTTGACGACCCCCTGCTGCAGGTCCCGTCGCGACCCACAGTTTAAGAAACCCTGGTGTAGAGTTTCAGGGGTTGTAACCCGGTTAATATACTTTAAGGTTCCAATAAGGCACTAAAGCACTAGAGGTGTTAAGTTGTTTTGTATTATTTTAAGTCTCACTAGAGGCAAAGAATAAGCTTTAGATGAATTTTTACATTTTTGTGCTTTATCTTGTGACCACGGTAAGGATTAATGAAAGGCAATAACTCGCTTTAATATGCAGAGATAATTTTTAAGGGTAAGCAGTTAGTTATAAGTAATTAAATTAGGTAGTTAGATAACTTAGTCATTATGGATTTACATGGCGAATATTAAATTTCATTTACTTTTTAACAACATCTGTTAAAAAAAAGCCCTAATAAAATCACAATCTAATAAAATTTCACACTTTAAAATTCATGTAATTTATGACATTGATTCTTAAACGACATTAGGATAATTACAATTTAAAAGCTACAAAACATTTGTATTTTGCAGCAACAACACTCAACAAAATACTTATGCGTCTATTTCATTTGAAGGTTTCCCAGACATTTTGGCTATTTTATATAGATTTCCTTCTCTTTAAGCATCTTTTCAAACATGCGTTTTTCATGTCTCGAAATCGCGATTTAAGATATGTATTAGATTTATATATAGCATTGTTCTAATATTTTGACACAAAAATCGGACTTTTTCTGAAATGACATGCCAATTTTTTTTTTCCATATTTCGATTCTACCACTCAAATTGCGTCAAACTGACAAGTTTTCTAAAAATCGCATGAGTAATTTAAAAATAAAATCTCAAAATTTTAGCTCCTCAATGTTAATTGAATTTGGTATATATTTATTGATCTCTCTTTTTTAATTAAATTTATTTGAATTTTCCTTTCATATTTCGAAATTTAGGTTCATTCCAAATAAAATTCGCCCATTTTTTATGATTTATTTTTTAAATTTGTATTTTTAAATATTTTTTCTAAATTTTCGAAAAACATTTTAAATTATAGGCTATAAAATTTTTACCATCACCTTAAAGTAGATGTATTTTAAGCATACCTGCAGAAAATTAAAATTTTTTATTCAAAATTTCCGAAAATATACGAGAAATTATATACTGGCGCGTTTTGAAATTTGGCATATTTGTTGAAAGCGATAACAACATCAAATGTGGTTTAGGCACTTTGTTAAATTATTCGAAAGGAGAACGATGTGACTTTTTTTCCGTCCTTCACAATGGAAGGGAAAGGAAAATGGGTTGCCATATATTAAGAAGTTGGCCAACTGAAATATTCTTGGCGCAAACTGAAAAAAGTCGCCAAGATAAATTTGTGAATTTCTCCGTAAATCCCAAATTTTACAAAATTTAATATTTAGGCATAATTTGAATCGTAGAATCCAAATATGAAAAAAAAATTGTTATGTTATTTCAAAAAAAGTCCCATTTTGTGTCATAATACCTATGTTAGAACAATGCTATATATAAATCTACTATAAGTCGCGCTTTCGAGACATGAAAAACGCAATTTCGTCAATCGGCCCAGTAGAACGGGAGATATAGAACTGCCCCCCCTTTTTTTTTCTTCGCAGTGTGCCTATGAGGGTTTACTTGATCTAGTAAAAGTTAAGTAGTCCAAAACCCCCGACAGACGTGAAACAAATTATCGTTATGTCTGAAAGTAACTACAAAGTTAGACAAAGGTTTAAATAAGCTTCTTTTTTAAAAATAACTTAGAACATAAAGGCATGTTCTGATGCTAACAAAATCAATTACAGCTCGTGGTGATGTGATTAAACAAGAACAGTCAAATTTAAACTAAAAGTGTGACTATACAATTTAATTTTAATTTAAGCTGGCTCAGTAATTCTATTGCCATAACGAATTCAAATGTCGGGAGCGATAATGCAAAGACGAATAATTACAAATTATCAGAGCTGGCAGGAACTAATGCAGCGAGCAAGCGGAGGTCAGAAACACACTCTATCTTACGCTTCAAAAACCGCAGTTTAAAAACTGTCTAACCATTTGCATTCTGGTGATGGGGTAATATAAAATGGGGAATTATAGTAAAGGATGAAATTATAATCAACTGGGTAATTTACATAATAAGAACCGTACCTATTGTTGAAGAATAATTTTCCTTCTTCAACATGTTTCCTTTTCATTTTAAAATTTTTTATTTAATTAAAGATTTCTGTTACTTTAAAAAAAATCTAAATGCATTTAGAATGTATAGAAAAAGCTGCTAATTTTATTTCTGAACATTCAGAAGAAATGTGAAATATATATGGTAAGGGCCGGTTACAGAGCTGGTGGGGCAGAATTTTTAGAATTTAGTGACACACCAAGCAACAAAATCGAGAAACGACAAAACTTTTAGAATTTAGAGCAGGTATTGGAAGCAGAATTTAGGACCCACAAAGATTGCATCAGTCGGGAAAATACCTAGCGCCAGCCCTGTGTATGATGGATTAAGGCATTATTAGATGCATCTTTTAAATTGTCAGTTTTCATATTTCTTTATTAATAAAAATATTCCTTTCTATAATGATTGTTCATGTGATAAGTTTAGAAGCATTCCTGATATTTTCCATGCTTGTGTCTAGTGAAAAGTAGAGAAAATAAAGGGGATATAAACAAGTTAAGAAAAATATTCTAGTATCAGAAGTAAAACATTCAAATTTTATGTTTTCATTGTTCTTCTAGACGTTCTATAAAAAGTAAGGAATTCATGGCAAACTTTCCGTAAAATGCATCCATTACGTGTTAATACCATGGAGACATTTTTCTGGAATCTTTTAAAATCGTGAGTCTATAAATCTTGCCTTCAAAACCTTCTAAACTTTTCAAGTTGCGGTGTCTAAAATCCTAAAGAAAAATTACCCCTACCAATTCAGTAACATAAAAAAGCCCGAAATATTTTTAAAAAAAGGTGTAAAATTAATTTTATAGAGAAAACTGATGCATATTCTGAAACAATTACATGGGAAAAACTGTGTTACCATGAAAAAATTAAAAAGAATTTTTAATTAATTACGTAGCTATTTTGCTTTTGCTAAAAACTGTTTCGTAAACTGTGCTTTATAGCATTACACTTTGTTTATTTTTCAGATTCAAAATATTGTATATTAAGTAGCCAAAATAGAACTTTATACTATCACAGCAAAAAGTAAAAATGTTTTATTTTAATGTTAATTTTTAAATATAATTTCAATATATTACCATTATTTTAATGAAATTTGTCAATGTTACAATGTTTCAAAAATATCGTAAAAAAATTCCCATATCTCAGAATTAAAAATTTTTTGTAGAAACTGATCTTAAAATCCCCAAAATGTTGAGAAGTTTCTAAATTTAAAACCATTTAATGAAAGAATTTACATCCCCAAAAGCGAAAATTTGTTTAAGATATCTTCATTAGAAAAAACAAAATAATTTCGAAATGCTTATATTTCACTTCTTGCTCAGAAACTCGAGTATCCCACCATTTATTTGAGAAATAGGAACAAATTATAACCCATTCACCCATTCAAAAGATATCTTAAACATTGTCATCATATTTGTCAGTGAATCGCCAAAAATATCCCTCCAAAATGCTAACTCACACTCAAAATGGCAGTCCTAAAAACAGACAAAAATTTCAGATGATTAAAATTAACGACCAAAAATCGATTCCAAAAAAAACCTAAGGACTTTTAAGGTCTTTTAAGGACGGTACGAACCTTGGGTTAGTTACTCTGACTGCCGTACTAAAGGTTGGACCACCTATTTAGTGCCTCCGTAATAAAGTAACCATCACTTCCGGCCGTTGTAGTGGTCAACGTCTACAATGGCTACTCAGTGTCCATCTCTTTCAAATAGTTATGAAAGTAATAAAGTACATTAGGCTAATGAAAGTTGGAAAAAATTGGAAAAAAAAATTGGTCATATTTGAAGTTGGGTAATTTTGAATGTCTTAACAAAATGCTCTCCGTATTTCAAGAGCTATCATGAAACAAAAATGATTAGCCATAGGGCATTCTATAAGTCTTGTTCTCACAAGTATTTATATGCATCATTTCCGATCTATCTCAATTATGTTTAATTAATTTATTGCTTTTTAAGATATAGTGATATAGAGATATCATATAAATTAAATTCTTTATACTGTACATGTAAATTATACCTTCTTAAAATGTAATATTTTCCGTATGTTTCAGAAAAATAAGCAAGTTTTGGAGCTTTATAAAAGCGATGAAGAAAAACATCAAGTGCAGCTTGAAGATAATAAAGAAAGTGCTGCAGAAATGGAAAAGAAAGCATGCGTAAAACGAGCCTTAACTGTTGATCGCACATCTAGAGTACTGTTTCCATTAATATTCTTCATCTTCAATGTGGCATACTGGGTTTACTACCTCCACCTTTCCAGACCAATATTTATTTAACCTTGTGTACCATATTCCTTCTGTTTTCTTCAGAATTTTAGAAAAAAAAAATGTTTGAACACATTTTAGATATTTATAGATTTTTACTCAAAAGAAAATAAGGATTTTTTCCGTTACAAAGCAACATACGTTACATTACAACATACATACAATATACATTACAGAAAGTTACATGCGCCTATTTGTTAAAGCCCCAAAAGGCATACTTTAGTCACAGTCTCCTTCCGACTGAGGTAAGTTGTTTAAAAACATAAAAACTATTAATTATTTGAATAAACAAACGACGAAATAGAATGATACACTTTAAAAAAATATTGACTTTATTTCTTTTGAAAATAAGAATAGCGTATTAAAGAATAATCATTTAATTCTACAGTGGCCAATAAGCAACGTTAGCGCATTTATCTTTGAATAGGAAATTGTTTAGCACGATTATCCTGTAACTGCAAAGTTCCAAAAGTAATTAATATATCAAAACTGTTTGTGCACAAGTTTCTCGTCTTTGTATAAATATTTGTTTTTTTATTTGTTGTTATTCTTTGTATACCTTTGCAATGTAATTTACACAGACAAAAGAAAATCCATATATATATATATATATATATATATACATTCGTACACTAAACAAGCAATGAATGTTTAGAAATGTCACTATCATCACAGAATAATCTTTTAGATGCATAGAAACGATTAAAATGCCAGATATTTACTGAAGCTATACATTCACAGAGAATGAGATTTAATTTCATTCCCGGAAATTTGAAAATTAACTGCTGCTTTATAAAATAGAATTAATGGGTACCCAGACTTCGAAAATGAGAATTTCATATTTTTTCCGACAGTAAGTATTCTAGGTTTAAGTCTTCATGTACACAAATTTTACCAATTAGATCCTCAGCCGCATTTCAGACAGCGTTTAATCTGTGTTTGCAATCATAAGAGTGAGTGAAGCAAAAGATCCACTCAACTTGGAAGATGCTGAAAATACTAATGTCAATAATGAGGACCCAGACTTCGAAAATGAAAAATTTATAATTTTGTCCTACCGTCAGCATTCTATGTTTAAATCTTCACGCGCACAAATTTTAGTAAGTAATTCCTCAACGATTTTTAAGAGCGAGTTTAATCGCTATTCACACTAACAATAACGCACGGCTTCTTTAAATAATATGAGTACACATTCATATGTATAATTAGACAGAAATGGATATTAAATTTACTTTTTAAGATG
The DNA here is from genome assembly GCF_044657685.1 of Stegodyphus dumicola. Taxonomy (NCBI): domain Eukaryota; kingdom Metazoa; phylum Arthropoda; class Arachnida; order Araneae; family Eresidae; genus Stegodyphus; species Stegodyphus dumicola. Next base: position 117,125,036 of record NC_140780.1, read on the forward strand.
ATGACTGAAACCTGCATTAACTCTTTAGACCCCCGGATATTACCGGTAAGCCTATTTTACAGGTGTACCCGGTAAGATCGTATAAATATTGTTTATGCTATAAAATCTATGAATACTAATTGTGATTCGTAGTTTGTGAGTTTTTGCGAGACTGCATAATGTGGGATCTCGTCGTAATTAAAACGCATACGTAATGCTGGACACCTGTTTATTTTTGCTGGACATCACGAATAAAGTAAATAAGTATGCTTAGAACACTAAATTATAAAATTATCTCCCGGCTCTTCAAGCCGCGTAGCATGCATAATAACCTTTCCGTAGCTTTCCCTTCTTGGATGTGAGTGTCTATAAGAAAGGTGCTAGGCGCGCCGATTAGAAGAAAGTGCACATGGCCGGAGTTCGCCGATCCTGACACTTGATAGTGTCTTTCACAGATCTGTCAAATCCGCATACAAACATTCCTTAAAACTTAAAAACCTTGTAGAGACATAAGTTATTTTTTAGAAGCAGGAGTTATGCAAAATGAACAAAGCCTGACCCAATCGCCAAATCCTTGGTGTAGAGAATCATCATCCACCACTAATTTAGTTCGGACGCCACTGTTGAAACATTCGGTATTTTTGAAGCAGGAGAGATGAAAAATGAGCAACGCCTTCGCCGGAAATCGAAACACGGACCGCTGGAATACGCGCCCAGCGTGCAGACCACTACACCACGAAGGCACGCTAAGAGAGCGGGAGAAATACTTTATAACATAATATTACTAAACTTTCTAGCTTCATTAACCAATTCTTACTGATTTCAACTAAAATAATTTGGAGATAAATTCAAGAATCTAAATAATTAAAAAGGCCTAACAACCAATTAACTTTTCCACTTCAGTTTAAAACTTAAAACGTATCTATGAATGCAATAAGAACAAAATTATTAAATCTTAATTACGCCTTCAACAAATAACACAGCATATTTTCTTCTTAAAAATCCTAAACATATCATATTTCAGCAAAATATAGGTAATAACCATAAATAAATAAAATTTCTAGCAAATATCATTTTAGCCAGTTTTTATTTCTAAAACCCTATAGCTTTCAAGATTATCTTAAGTACATAAACAAAATAAAAACAATCCGAACCAATCATTAGCATTAAAGTTATCATACTTTGGCAAACACCCCACGTAGAGCAAAAAACCCTACCGCTAAGAAAACGTTAAGAGGAGATCACAGAAAGGCATATTACGGACATGTTGAAAAACAAAATTATAATCGTCAAAAATAGCCCTGTAGTACTTATGCCGGAGAAAGAATTTCTCACATACCGATTTTAAGGTCTGGCTATTCACTATTGATTACAGAAACCTACACAATATAATAAAACATCCAGCTCACTCCTTACCAGTAATCGAGAAGATAACATGGAATATTAAATCAACAAAATATATGCTGACGCTAGACTTCACGACGTGCCGGAAACTGTAATTATTACCAAATCAGGGATTTAGTAACTTTCTAAGAAACCATTTGGCCTATGCGGAACTCCCGCTGCGTTTCACATTATAATCTTAATCCCTGTACCTGGTAAATCAACGTTTATATACTCAGAGGACATGTAACAGGAAACACAACTGATAAGCACATTCAGGATTTGCACAGAATCTTTTCCCTTCTGAAGGAGACAGGTTTAATAGTGAATGCGGCAAAATGTCAATTTGCGAATAAGTAACTTATCTGAGTTACAAAATATCTAAACGAGGAATAGAAATCGTGATTCAAAAATAGCAGCTATGAAAAATTATGCGCCACATAGCACTGACATCATTTTTGAACTTGTCTTTCATTACAGAACAAACATAAAAGATTTTGCGAATATATATTTAATTTTCATATTAATTATTTAAATATTTATTTCATCGTTTATTTTAATAACAGCAACTTTTTCTATGAATTTTAAAAAGCTGAGGCTCGAACCTGCAACCGCTCGCATGCGAGATGCGCACTTAATCGCGAAGCCACAGCCAGACGTATCAACCTTGGCTTTTGACCTTGTGTAACAGTGAATACAAATACGACGTCCCTAGGCTGGAGATTTGCGCATGCATATGCCTATTCCAGGCGAACAAATACAATCTTAAGGACCAATCAGCGTATTTGTCTTTTGAAGTGGACATGGATTTATTTTTCAAATCCTTACTTTAACTTTCTTCTTTGCTGTTTTAAATGTAAGATTTTTTTCACACTTTTAAATTTCTCTTTTTTATTTTACAAGCACATATTCTTTTTATTGTTTTCTTCTCATTCTTACTCAAGTAACTTTATTAATTTTTCATTTCACGTTTACACTTTTGCAAACGTAAATTTTATTTTTGATTTTCGCAAATTAATCTTCCCACTTCTTTTTTCTATAAAAGCAACATTTTTTTTTTCTCATTTTTCCATTTTACAATTTTTTCCCCTAAATTCTTCGTTTCGCTTTTATTCTTCCTTTCTGTATTTTATTTCGAAAACAAATTTTAATTTCTTGCACTTTTAAAATTTTTCCTTGCTATGTTTTTATTTTACGCTTAACCTTCATTTCCATTTCTCCGAAAGTAAACTTGCATATATTTCCCTATCCACGAAATTTACATGGATACCACTTCACTCTACAAGCCTACAAAGATAATATTCTCTGTAACTTAAAATCGACTCCTTCAACGTTCATTCTACAAAGTTTAGTTGGAATATTATATCTCTTACTTTGTTTACTACTATTATTTAATCGGAGAAATTCAGAACTTTCTCTTATAATGTACTGCACTAACTCCTAATGACTGCATTAACTTTTTGAAACATCATGGATTCCTTTTTGCATATCTTACTTTATTCAAAGGATTCACCAAACTATGCCTAGCAAATGTAAATTTTACATTTTCTGATTTCTACTTACTCATTTTCCCTTTATTCTGCGTTTAAAACATATTCATGTTACATTTATAATTCTTTTTTTTTTTTTTTCCTTTCTTTCTTTCTTTCTTTTTTTTTTTTTTAAGTAGATACAGACTTACTGAAGTTTCTTTCTTATAAGATCTACCGATTTTGAAATAATCTTACGAGGAATAATAAATATGCACGGTATAAAGTGTTTTTAAACATTTAAATAAGTGCATTTCCAGCCAGTTTAGTTAAAATTCATACCAAATAATATTTCATTTTTTATTATTTTACGATAATAAGATATAATAATGTACGATTTATGCGAATATACTCAGAACACTCTCTTTTATTCAACAGAAGAATTAATTTACATAATTAACACAAATTCTGTTAAGTTTTTGAAGCACTTTGCAAAAACATCTTAGACTTTCTTGTACACACGCTTCTCTAAAACACTAAACATACGCTAAAACTTGGTTTTCGTCATGTCAAAACTTCAGACGGATTCATAAATGATTCCACCATCTACTGCGGAACCTCATAACAATTACTACATTCGAACTTAACACAGAATTGGTTCTCTTTACAAGGTACATAGAAGTCGAATTACTTTTAACTATAAAGAAGAATATTCACGTTGTAATGCATTATTTAAATTGGAATTGTAGCTTGTGGCAGAACACTCAAAAATGAAGTTTAAAATACACGTAGAATAATGTTCAAGCATGAAAATGAAAATTTGTCTCTATTTCCTGATTTGGAATCTTTTTTTCAATCGGTATCATCCTTATTTTTTTATGCGTCTCAAAGCTTTTTAACATAGGCATTCTAACTTAATCTAAAGCATTTCTAAAGGATCACATTTCTCATTGACATTATTCAAAACTGAAATCTTTCAGCTTTCTCGAGAACATTTGGCAATTAATTTATCCTACTTAGCAAATAAAATTCTACATAACAGGGCATATTGACATGAATTCCAAATAATGATCCAAAATAGTACTTAACTTAAAAGTTTTAACACGTTCGTTCTAACCTACGATACGCATTTTAAATTGACATTATTACTTTATTTAACACTGAACTCTTATAGCCCTTTGAGAATATTTGACTTTTAATTTATCATGAATCACGGATATCATACATAGAAAATAAAATTATGCATAAATATCGTACATAGCAGGTAAGACTGACATGAACACCATATAATGATCCTACATAGTAGGTAACTTAAACGACTTTTAACACATTTTTAGTATAACTAAACAAGTCAAGTGATCTAAAACAAGTCACACTCACACTTTTTAAGCACGCATTATTTTTATTAAACTCTTGAGCCAAACAATTATTCAAATACACGGGTATTTAATTTATCATGACCATCAAAAAATTTTATCTTTCAACTGGCTGTATTCAAACAAAAAAGGATGAAGAAAGAGATGCAGTTTGAATGCTTGTAACCACTCGGCGCTAGCGCTCCTAATAGCTAAAATTATGATCCACTTTATATGAGCAATTTTAAAATTTATCACGATCACTGTTTCCTTAATGGAAAAAATAATAAACTTTTAATAAAACATTTACTACGCACTGATCAAAATACACAAAGCCAGCTAAAAAATTCAAATACACGTATTAAAACAGGAAAACTTAATAAACTTCAACCAGGACCCCTGCTAAAAATGCCCCTTAGAAAGCATTAAAACTTTTTATGGGTTTCTATTGGCTTTTACTGGTTTCTGTTGGTCTCTGTGGGTTTTTCTTACTGGTTTCAAAATGACCCATAGAAACCAGTAAAACCTTTTTAAGGTACCTATAGAATTTTTGTTGGTCTCTACTGACTTTTACTGGTTTCTGTTGATCTCTGTGGGTTTTTCTTACTGGTATCAATTGATACCCATACAACCAACATCAATGTCAGAATTTTCTACTGGTTTGTATTGGTTTATAATGAACTTTACTGTTTTCTTACTGGTATCAATATAATAATAAATCTTCTGTTGGTTTATATGGGTTTATGCTAATTTTCTATCTGACGTTAATAGACTTCTTGTAAACAATAAAATTAATAGAATGAAAATATGATCTCTTTAAGACCATCAGAGTAACCTGGAAACGCAGACGGTCGTTTTAGAGAGGGTTTTTACTAAATATGCTTATTTATTTGATTAAAATTTTTTTTTCGGAAATAATAACAGTAATCATATACACCACACACAACGAGGTCTCTCTAAGGTGACCAGCCGCAAATAAAAATTCATCTTTGCAAGTGGTCGCCTTAGAGAGGTGATGCTCAATATTAATATATACTCACGTTCTCAGAAATAAGTTTATCTTTTAGAGGTGGTCGTGTTAGGGAGATTGCATCTACGAATTGAATCTCTCTAAGGCGACCACTCACACTTGCAGAATTCTCTTTGTGAGTGGTCGCCTAACAGAGGGAATGTTCAATACCAAAATATACTTATGTTTTCAGAAATACTGGTTTCTTTGAGAGGCGGTCGTCTTAGGGAGGTGGTTTTTTCTATGAGTTGGTTCTCTGAGTACACACACATAAGCACTTACATTTCTAATATTACAAATAAACACGGGTATCAACCAACATCTCTTTAACGCGCAAGTTCATTCACAATCGCAAAACTATTTTCTCCGTGTTAACGCTGGCGTGAAAGAAAAAAAAATTCCCCCTTCACTACTCTCAGAAGTTTCCCAAACAAGCAATATGGCGACGTTCTAGTTATTGTTGTGCGATGGTGGTGTTATTTTCTTCGTGGATGTAGTAATGCAATATATAATTTACTGTATTAAAATTTTTACTATGTTTTACTGTTTAGAAATTAGTAATAAATAATAAAATACCAGCACTGACTATGAATATGAAAGCAAATACCACTAAGCCATGCACGTGTAATCGTGTCTAATGTTTGAGAGAACTTTGCGGATAGCTGATTAGTTGTGAAATGGAGTTTCTGTGCGTAAAATTGAATTTCTATCTTTACTTTTATCTTGAAAAGCAGTGCTTAAAGACTGAAAAGTGATAATTTGGTTCAGAGTGTTTAACTCAGATGCACAAATATAATTTTTGCATTCTACTGAAACGGTATTTTTGAAAATTTGTTTTTTTATTACAGTTTAGAAATACTTTTTTGCTCATGTAGATGCTTTATCATTTGAATATTATGTACTAATAAATTTGAGCATTACTTACTTATCTTGCATGTTTCAATTTTTGGACTAATATGATGTGGCCGAGCAAAAAGAATGTTTTTTTATGTCTTAAAAAATCTACTAATTTATTTCGCGAGCAAAAAAGGTAAGTTTTATTAATGAAGTAAACATTGAAATATTTAATGTTTTATTACTTATTGAATGACATACAAGAATGTAGACAAGACATACAAGCTTAAGGAATCTTTTTTCTATTACTAAAATTATGTGAAAATTTAGACGATCATAGTAGCTTACATTGTTTTTTCTTTTTGGTCTATTTTTCTTTACAAGTATGAGACTAGAACCAAATTTTTACATTAAATATATTGTGCTATTTTGTTAAAACACATATAATCATTTTTATGCATACTTTAATTTTCATTATTATTAGTTTGATGAAGAAAATTTCAAATGAGTTTTCCATAAATTTCTTTTGAAATAGAAATAGATTTGTGAATAAGATTTATGTAATATTAAATGTACTAGTCTTGGGAGTATAAAAAGTCAATTATTTATTTGAAAAAAATTACATTAAGTGAAACCTCATATAGTGGTTATTTTCTTAAATGACCACCTCTGACAGTGACAAATTTGTCAGGAACATAATTAAATAACAGTACTTAAAATCACTCATAGTTTTGTCAGGCTACAGGAAACTGGCATTATCTAGAATTGTGGAGTTGATCGTTTTAGCAAAGTTTCACTGTGTAATCAATTGATTTAGGTGTAGTAATTTTTACGTGGGTATGAATTTTGCAGAAGTAAATGAAGTTTTTACAAGACAATTAAAACCAAAGCTTTTCGGATTATGAGTCTTGTAAGAGCACTGTTTTAGCATTGCTTTCAAATATAGTTAGAGTAATATTTAAATATTATTTTCTTTCATTAGTTATACTGAGGAAATGATAGTTACAATTTTCTGCACTAAATTTATTTGTTTGTATTGATATTAACGTAAACAAATGTAACTATATGTGCTATATCCGCTTAATTGCAATGACAGTAATTTAAACTGCATTTGTATAAGGCTGTAGAGAAGATTTATTTATATTGCTAAATACTGCACTATATAAATTTGGTGCTACTTCACCATAAATTTCATTTGGCTTTGTAAATACAGAAAATGTTCAGCATGAGGTATTTTTATGTTATATAATCTACTGTCAAAAACAATAGCTACCTTTTCAGTACTTTAAATTTTACTATTTAGAATTTTTATGGTTCAAAATAATATTTCTATACACTTTCTAAAGTATTATTTCTATAATAGAAATCTAAATAACTTATATGTAAACATTGACTCAAATTTATTCCAATAATACATCGCTTTAATTAAATTTATGTTTTGATTGTCGGATGTTGTCCTTTGAGATGATATATGAAAAACCTTTTGTAATAATAAATTATTAATATATATAGGTAAATTGTATTTTTTCTATAGGAATTTAGTTTCGTTAATTATTTAATAAATAGATACTTATAATTATGAGTATATTCATACTTACTTAGAGAGATGGAATTTTTACAGTACGAAAGTTAATCTTTCTTACATCAAGAACTACATATAGTATAAATACTCATTATGTTATAGATTTTATTTATATAAAATCTGTGGAAGATTATATAGCACTAAAAGTGAGATACGGAATAAAATATTATACGCTATGACATATTTCCTTAATTCCCGAACTGTGCGTTGAGAATTGGTATTTGTTGAGACTTGTAAATTTAAAGTTCGTTTTGTTACAATATAATTTATTGTATTTTGGGTTTATTATATTTTATCTTCATGTCTCATTTATCTTCTGAGAGATACAGGTAACATTCAAATAAGGGGGTCGAACAGTGTTTGCATATTATTATTTCTTCACTGCACTTCAGTTAGCCTTAGAAGCTCAAAAGGTTGCACTTAAGAAATTAAAATTAGCGCAGCTAGAGAAAGAATTAGAATTGGAAAAAGTTAGAAGTCAAAATACAGCTAAAGATGGATCTCGCGCAGATAAAGACATGATTACAGGTTCGGGAAATTATTTAGAAAATTTGATAAAGAGTGTTAAAACATTAACTATTCCTGTTCCTGGAAGATCGGAAAACTTCAATTTGTTTTTTCAAACATTAGAGAGAGCATTCATAACTAAAAATGGGCCTACCAGCAGCCGAGCGGTAAAGTCGCTGAACACTGGTGGTTCGGTCCGAGATTCGAATCTGCATGGGCGTTTTCGTGGTTTTCCCCATGTGTAACGTGCATACGAGCCAGTTTCCCTTAGAAAGTCCTCCACGAAGGAATCCCTTCCCTTAGGCGAGATAGCCCTCGAGGCTTTGCCATAATCACACACACATAACTAAAAATGTACCACAGGAGCTCAAATCCGAAATTTTGATTAACATTTTAGGGGATAAATATTATTTTACACTAATGATGCAGAACTAAAATGTTATGAAACCATTAAAAAACTAGTATTAAGAACATATCAACCAACTGCTTATGAATGTTTAATGAATTTCCGAAGATCACGACGCGATCCTAAAGAGTCACATGTTCAGTTCGCTTCTAGACTGTCTGCAAATTTCCAGTATTACTGTCAGTTAAGTGAAGTTAATGACTTTGATACACTTTGTCAAATAATGATTTCCGACAAACTTTTCCAAACGTTAGATAAAGAAACGGCAACTTACATTAATATTAAAACAGGAGAAAATTGGTTAAACCTAAGGATTTAGCTAAAGAAGTTGCCCTATATTTTGTAAACAAAGGCAAATCGTTAAACGAAACCACTTTTAACACTAACGAACACATAGCTAAATCGTGAGAATCGAAATATATTCCGCCTCATATGAGAAGCAACATAAAAAAAAAAAAAAATAAATATCCACCCAAAGACTGTTACATATGTGGAAAATTAACGCATCTCGCTAAATTTTGTCCACAAAGAAACAAATCGGTAACACAAAAATCCTGCACTAAAAAAAGAAACACCAGAGAAAAATACTAGTGATAAAGTAATAGCAAAAATCGGATCTTCATGCTTGTCAAATGAAATTTTTACGCAACCATTGCAAAAGGTAAATATTTGCGTTGCAGGTAACGAAATCCAAGCCATAATTGATTCGGGTGCTGAGATTTCTGTAATAAATCCAAAACACATACCAAATTTCTCTATTGAGAACAACTGTAATATTGACCTAATTTTTGCATTCGGAGAAACCATATCAGCTAAAGTGGTTAGAATTCCTATATTCATCAGAAATGCTGATAATCCTAATTTATTGAAACCTGTCGAAATATTAGTATCTTTAACTGAAAAACTTCATATTTCCTGCGTAATTACTCCAAATGTTTATGATTTATTGACTTCTGAATCACATCTGCTTAGCGCGAATCGTGATTGCGACACAGTGTCTCCATCGCAGATACCGGAAGTGAAGATTCATCAGTCAAAAAAATTCGAAGGCGAAAGCCGCGTTCATTTATTTATGACAGGAGGAGAGCAAAATATAGTCATAAGTTGCATTCAGAGCGAAAACGAAAGTGAGGATAAATTAAACGTGAATCAACGTTCGAATGCCAGTATTTTTAAACAACAGCAAAGGGAATGTGAGACATTACGCAATATCTATAAAGACGCGCGAAGAAATAAAAATAAATATTTTTTAATGAATGATTTGATTTATCATACCGAAAGAATTTGCGGAGAACAAGTTAGTCAATTGGTTTTACCTAAAGTTAGAAGGGAACAAATTTTAAAATTAGCTCATGAATCTATTTTTTCAAATCATTTAGGGATGAGGAAAACAAAAGAAAGGATTCGTTATTCATTTTATTGGCCGAACATGTCACGAGATATTGAAGAATATTGTAAAACTTGTAAGGATTGTCAATTACAAAGTAGAGAAAGAACCAACGATGGTATACCCATAGTTCCAGTTCAGAGACCTGAATTCCCATTCGAAACAGTGAATGTAGATATAATCAGTCCAATTGAACCTCCATCAGCACGTAAACACAAATATGTACTATATTTAGTCGACCAACATTCTAGTTGGCCAAAAGCTGTCCCTTTGAGAACAATTACAGAAAAATCAACATACGACGAATTATTAGAAATCTTCATGAGAACGGGCATACCTCGGGTAATAGCGATCAAAGTACCAATTTTGTTGCAGAATTAACACAAGAATTTCTTGCCAGATTAGAAGCAAGTCCTAGATTTGCAACACCAGGACATCAACAAAGTTCAGGATTAGTTGAACGGTATAACCAAGTTCTAAAACGTATGCTTCATCATATCATTAGAAACGAATCTGAAAATTGGGACAAACACATACCATACCTGCTAAACCCTTATCACATACAATATTTGTTGCCGGAACAAAACGTTTGCAGCAACAGTTCTGAGAAACGCCCTTTGGCGAAATAGGGTTACCATCTTTACTTGGTAAACAGGCTGAAAGACTAACAAGAATCAGTATCGCTCAGATTGGCGAAAGTAACGTTTCCTTACATGTGACATTCGCTTCTTCGTGTTGTTTTGTATCGCTCACATTCTTTTCGTTTTAAACTTTATTGTTAGAAATGGAAGATAATAGAAAGGTGATTGCTATCAAGTTAATCACTTTGATCTCCACTCTGGAACTTCAAGTAACAGATAAACACACTTCTGGTTATAGTAATCAATTACATCAGTAATAGCCAAATTCTGCATACACTAAAAATAGTTTAAAATGTGTGCTGGATAAGTTTATTTATCAGACATTATTTATGTGTATTTTCTGTTGTCTGCATTGCAATGAAAATTTGATGGCTCACTGGAAAATTTGTGACCTGGTGACCACTTTCTGACCTTGACTAACTTTATGGCTCACAATTACTGTTCTGTCCTTTCAAACAAACAAACAGACCAAAAAAAAAAAAAAAAAAAAAAAAACCTTTTATGACAAAAGTCTATATGGCTGATATTTACATCCTCACAGCCAGCAAATACTATTCAGCAAAATGAAGATCAAATAAAGCATATGAATACATGAGCAATCAAACATGTGCGAGTTACATGAGCAATCAAACATGTGCGAGTTGTTTACTGTCCCATAGAACACTCGGTAATACACCTAAAACACATTAATTATACCACCAACTCTAGAAATTAGGTGGTGCACATTATGAGTTTATTTTATGTGATTACGGCAAAGCCTCGAGGGATATCTGCCTAACAAGAGGGATCCCTTTGTAGAAGATTTTTTAAAACTGGCTCGTATACCAATTACAAATGGGGCACACCAAGGAAACGTCATGTAGCCAGCCCGTTCGCGGCATTCTAAACTGAGACAGAACTACCACTGTTCAACGACACTTCGGCCACTAGTAGGCCCGTGCACTTAATTGGAAAGTGAAATTCATTATGTAAACAGACAAGAAGGTGATAATCAATAGTGCACTGTTTTAAGTAATCAAATGTTATAAATGAACAGCTGTTACATTTCTTATTATTTATTAGTCATGTTTTTATTACGCAGATCATACGTATGATATAATTATGAATTAACCCAATAACAAAATGTGTACACTCTTTAGTACTCAAATACTCATCAATTATTTTTCAACTGATTATTACATACCCATAATAATTTGCAAAGAACTGATAACTATAGTTGCTGCCAATTACATAATCGTTATCTGAATTAAAAGTAACTTCAAATAAACTTCTTGGCAATGTTCATTTTTGTATTCATTCATACATACATATATATACACATCTAATAAGTCATATATTTACATACAGATAGAGAGATGCGATGGTTTAGAAGTTGTTAATATATATTTATTAGTATTAATGTAATGAATAAGATTTATATTAATGAATGTATGTACAAATGTTTTTCATCATGCATAATAATAAATCCATAAATTTCCAATCTTTCAATATGTAGCATTTACAATAAAAGTATAGTTTCTAATGTATTTATAATCCAAAAAATATTTTCTTAATAACATGAAAATAATAGACAAATTTAATGAGTATTCTCATTATTACACAAGCTATGCATTTCTTTTTTATGCATCTTTATGCATACTTGCCAATCTATGACACTCAAAAATCAGGAGATTTTTTTAAGAAATCAGGAGATTTTTCACAACGTTAAAAAGACTTTTTAAATGATAAAAATATAGTTTTTAATAATGAATTAACTTTAAATAGTTACTAAGTCTTAAATGCAAGCAAAACAAAAATACCTTAGACATAAAAACCATTTTTATTACTTTCATCGTTTAAAAAAAAAAAAAAAAAAAAAAAAAAAAAAAAAAAAAAGCACTTTAATCAGTTTTCATACAAATGTTATGGACAGTGGCAGATTTTGCTCTCGTTAAGAAAGAAACTTCATAATTTTGGTTTGGTCCTTGCACTTGAGTATTTCTTAGCGATTCCACTATCGGGAAACATTTTTCTAAATAAAGCTGCAGCGTGATCCGTTGCATTCAGTGGCAGGTTGTGCTCCAGTAAAAAGGCAGAGAACAGACATTCTGCATTAATCACTTTTTGGTCTTTTGTTTCCGAAGAAAAATTTAATTTTTCGTTTTTTCAAAACAACTCATGTTGTCCTTGTGTACGCACATGTTTGAGAACATCTGCCCTTCCACCAAGCGAAATCGAAAAATCGCAACGACAGATGGTACACCTCGCAAATTTATTACGTTTCCTTGAAGAAATAATGGAAGGAAAGTCAACTGTGTACGATTTTTGAAACGTGCACGAGTATTTCACCTTTCTCGCAGACATATCAAAAGACGATAATTTCTAAAACTATTTCCTAAAGGCACGTGTACTCACACAACTCAGGACAACATGAACGAAATAGCAAAAGAACATCCAAAGAACGGCCAACGGCCTTGAGCTTGCTTTGTGCTCATTGGTTAATATATGCCAGATGACACGCAGTGGAGCTCGATGCCCATTGGACAACTGGAGAACGAAGTTTCTGGATACGTATGCTGTCGATCACAAAGCAGAAATTCTCATCTGATTCGCAAGGTTTCATTTTAGATATAATCTAGAGAAAATTCAGTTGCTTTCAGACGTCCAAAATCACTTTTTTTTTTTTTTTTTTTTTTGTTCATATAACGAAGTTCCATAAAAATCGTGAGAAATATTAAGAATAAGAAAAAGTCGGGAGAAATATATTGTAAATCGGATTGGCGGGAGAGCGGTCGAAAATCGGGAGTCTCCCGCCTAAATCGGGAGAGTTGGCAACTCTGTTTATGCTGTTTAAAATGTGTCACTGATTATGCAATTAACAATTTAAGATAAGTAATTAGGAGAAAAGCCGCGCATATACAAACTGATTTAAAAAAATTATTCAACTTAAATTTAAGAAATAAAATTCTATTATATAACAGTGATAATACACGATCAGCACGAAATACGACAAATTTGGCGACGAACAATTCGTAAACAAATCCGAACTGCAAGAACGTCGTAAAATACTGTCAACTCTGAAATTTTCACGATTATATATTTAATAAATATATACACATTTAAAAAATGACTCAGGCAGTTGTATTACAACAAAACAGCAATAATTAAATCGGCCTCTATTTCCACCGTCCATGACTTCACAGTGAGAGCCATCGCCATATTGAAAGTTACCCGTGATCCTTCAGAGGCAGAACTTTCGTCTGATTGGTTGAACGTTCGAGGAACACGGCTCCAGCCGGAACATTTTCGGACAAGTTTTAAAATGTTGCTCGTAGCCGGGACATGTTCCTCCTAGCTAGACGAAACATTTCTAGGAAGCCTCCCGCTTAAAGCTGTGCTACTAGAATCTCGTTTCTCGGAATTGTCCCGGGTAAGCGCACGCCTCCCTAGAAGTGATAGGGCCATTATTCGCTTACCGCGAAATTCCAAATTGTACTACGGGAGTATCCCCATTTAAATTAATGTATGGAAGAGAATCTAGAGGTCCGTTGTCAGTATTAAAATCGTCATGGTCAGGAGAAATTCCATTACCAATAAAATTGGGTAAAAGTGCTATTGATTATCTTCAGGAGCTAAAAATGGATTTAGAAATAGCAGCAGAGCAAGCATCTATAATTGCAGAATTGAAACAAGGTGTATATGCAAGAACGCTAATCGAAGGGCTATATATAAAGAATTCAATCCTGGAGATCAAGTGTACCTGCCGATTCCAGTAATAAATTATATACCAGATGGATAGGACCTGCAGAAATAGTATCTCGTTGTAATCCAGATTCTTACAGAGTCAAACTGACAGATGGTACAATAAGAAGAGTACACGTAAATAAAATTAGAAAATTTAATCCCAAGGTACAAGCAGTAGGTGTAATATTTGAGAACGAAGAACTAAGAGAAGTCCATCCTACACCCAGTGTGAGTGACAAGTCCGATCATTTTTCATCTTAACGAAGTAGACTTAAGCCATTTAGATGATGATAAAGGGAATGACATGATGAACTTGTTAAGAAAATATGAAAACTTATTTATAAATAAGGTACAAATTGCCAAAGTAGGAGAACATAAAATAAGATTAAATGACACTGAAAGAAAGAAGCCATATGTTTATCGAATTCCAGAAGCATTGAAGCCGCAAGTAGATAAACAAATCGAAGAAATGTTGTCATTGGGGATTGATTGAAGAAACCAACGCTGAAATTTCGTACCCTATTGTATGCGTTATGAAGAAAGACGGTAATCTTCGCCTTTGCGTTGACTTTAGATCCCTTAATGCAGTAACGAAACCAGATGACTTCCCTATGGAAAATCCTAAAGAGCTCTTATCCCCCATTGGAAAAGCCAAAGTGATATCCAGCATTGATTTACTCAAAGGCTATTGGGCCATACCATTAGAAAGAGAAAGTCAAGAATTAGCATGTTTCAAGACACATCAAGCTCAGTATCAATTTAAAGTCATGTCTTTCGGGCTACGCAATGCCGCTGCAACATTTCAGAGAATGATGAACCAGGCCTTTGCTAAATACAAAGATTTTGCTCGAGCCTTCGTCGATGACATAACAGTTTATTCAAATAGTTGGAATGAACATTTAGTACATCTTGACACCATTTTTTCAAAACTGTTAGAAGTACAGTTTTCTGTAAATCTCAAGAAATGTTCCTTCGCTAAAACTCATATTAAGTATGTAGGACATATCATCGGTTCCAGCAGTCATCGTATAGATCCAGAGAAGGTGGAGGCTATCCAGAAATTAGCTAGACATCAAACAAATGAAAAGCATTCTAGGCCTATGTAATTATTACAAAGATTACATTCCACATTACGCCGAAACAGCTTATCCATTAACCGAGCTCACTAAATGAAGGAGTCCTGAAGAGCTGTGCTTGACAGAAAAACACGACGAAGCATTCGATAAATTGAAGAAATGTCTAATGGAAGCACCCCTGTTCCAGGGTTACCTTTTATAATTCAATGTGATGCATCTTCAACAGGTGTTGGAGCCTGCTTATCTCAACGGAAAAACGGAAAGTTGTACCCGATTAGTTACGCCACCCAGAAAATAAGCAAAACACAACAAGCATGGCCAACTATCGAGAGAGAAGCTTATGCTGTTATTTGGAGCTTGAAAAAGTTTGAAACTTGGATTTTTGGATCACCTGTGGAACTGATAACTGATCACAATCCGTTAACTTTCATCACAAAGAACGCACCACAATCTTCTAAGTTACAGAGATGGGCTTTAGCATTACAAAAGTATGATACTACAATTTCACATTACCCAGGTGCTAAGTTAAGCAATGCTGATGCGTTGTCCAGACTAGAGACTATTGAGTGACTTGTGCGAAACAAAGAACTTTTCATAGACATTTATGAACTCTTAAGTTTATTATTTTGTGTGTGTGTTTTCTTTTTCAGCTACTCTCCTAGAGACTTTTAAGTACATCATAGAAACTTTTAAGTATTCTACTGCATTAGAATTATTTTATTACTAATTTTTAATCATTTATATGTTACAGTTTTAGAAGAAGTCTTTTAGTAGGTGTAGAAGTAACCTGTATAAGTATTGTGTTATATATCTTTTAACTTCAGTATTGGTTGATTTGTAGACTTTAGTAGGTAAGTAACTCTTTTGTTTGACGTCACCATAATTTGTCATATTTCAATAGGCTTTCCCCCTATTTCAATCTTTGATGGGGGGTGTGATGTATGGGTGACGCCAACCAACAAGATGTATAGAGGGCGCTGACTCTTAATCTGAAGGCGCTAAAAGTTTTAGTTTCCAAGAGGGAGACCGACAGAGAGGTCGTAGGGAAGGCTCGTGGAAGCCATTAATGAAACCGAAATTAACTTGTATTACTTTATATATTTCAGTTATTAGTTTTGTGTCTCTGTAATAAATGTTTAAAAATACAAAAGGGTGGAGTTATTTCTCTATGAGGCGGTGGATGAAGAGAGGGATGATATCACAATGTACAGGGTGATTATAATTAAAGTTTAAGTTTCAAACCGCTATAAAAAAAAGAACCACTCATGAAAATGACGTCAAATTTGAAAGGAATGTTATTGAAGAAGGCGGAAAGCGTATGGCAGAAGAAAAAATTTAGTTTCAAAAGTTAGCAACAGATGGCGCTGCAAGCGAAAGAAGACGTAAATTAAAATGTTAGTTAAATTTCAGTGTTATAAAGCCACCAGGTACCAGGCTGTTCCTCATTTCGCGTCTCAGACGTTCGCCATGGGTGTTTCACTGCAGGACCGCGCTCTGCTGGTAAAGCTGTATTACAAGAATGATGATTGTCAAGAGTAGCTCTGCAAAAATTCAGAACACTGAAGGGTATAAAAGAAGGCGTTGGTCCAATGAGTGTCGTAGGTCTAAAGAAAATGATGCAAAAATTCGAAACGACAAGTTCGTTTGATGTGCAATCTGGTAGTTGAAGAAGTGGCCACAGCATTACAGGAGGGGTTGGCCGGTGGTGTGCAACCGTGCAGTGCACGAGGAATTGTCCGAACATTGGACAGGCCTATGAGCACAGTGCTGAAAATTGTACGAAACATTCTGCAATGCTATCCGTACAAAATTGGCCATGTGCAGGAGTTGCTTCCGTCTGACCTGACAGCTAGGGAGACGTTTGCGTTAGAATTCCTGGCTCGCATGGAAGTGGATAATGAATGGCCGTGGAAAATTTTGTGGACAGATGAAGCCCATTTCCATCTGACAGGATACGTGAATACCCAGAATTGTCGAATATGGGCAACAGAAAATCCACTGGCAACGCACCCCGTACCACTTTATCCTGAAAAGGTCACGGTATGGTGTGGCTTTACGGCATCATTCATCCTACAACCATATTTTTTCGAGCAAACGGGTGCTTCCGGTCCTGTTCCCGCAACCGTCACTGGTCAGAGGTATGCGTCTCTTTTGTGCAACCACGTGATTCCAGGTCTGCAACAGCATGGATGTGTGGATGAAATCATTTTTATGCAAGATGGCGCTCCTCCGCACATTGCACATCCCGTGACACAGCTGCTGAGGCGCCATTTCGAAATGCTCGAATTATCAGCTGTCATTTCCCTACATCCTGGCTATCCCGATCGCCTGATCTTACTCCGTGTGATTTCTGGCTGTGGGAGTATCTGAAGGATGTTGTGTTCCGTGCTCCAATTGCAAATTTAGCGGAATTAAAGGCACGCATTTCGCAACACATTCTGAACATCACCCCGGAAACACTGCGATCCGTTGTGGAACATGCTGTTTGTCACTTTCAACTTGTTGCACACAACGGTGGACACCATATTGAACATGTTTTCCGCCAGTCTCGCGACAGTTCCGAACTTCTTTGATGAATGGTTCTTATGCGGTATGTCGCCGCAAAACTCTTGAAACCGATTTGTCCCTTTCGATGTGATATGTACAGTCATGCAAATAAAATTATTCAACAATTCTAATTTGTCAATGCGTTTTAATGTGTAACTTCCACCTTAGCCATTGTTTTACGAATCATTTCTCGTTTCTCGTCGTGATTCTGCCCCTTACAGCGCCATCTGTTGCTAACTTTTGAAACTAAATTTTTTCTTCGGCCATATGCTTTCCGCCTTTTCCAATAACATTCCTTTCAAATTTCACATCATTTTCATCAGTGGTTCTTTTTTTATAGCGTTTTGAAACTTAAACTTTAATTATAATCACCCTGTATATTAATTAAACAATTATTATAATTAAGCCTTTACTATAAGGTCTTTTTTTCCACCCTCACCAGAATGCAAATTAGTTGCTTTTCACATTTCAGCTGAGAGTCTGAATGCTTAGTTTAGAAGCTTCTGGTAGTAAGGTCTTGCTGTTACTATTGCCAGCTCTCTCTAAGTTGTATTCCGGCTTTAGCGTGTTGCTAGCCAAAGTTTGAAAATTCGCACTGTTAATCTGAGCCAGCTTAATCAGTCTGTTTTATGTGCAGTATCGGAATCTACTACTTGCATTTGAATTTAACCTTCTGTTATGTTAATTTAAATACCTGCAGGTAGTAGATCGTTTGTAAAAAATTTTGCCTTTTTTGTTCAATTAAGACTTCAAGAAAAAAGGTTACTATAACCTTCTTCAGTTTTTTGCGATTTAACTAACAGATTAAACGATAACATGCTATCAGAGTAGCAGAGTTTGCAGCACTCTGACACAAGCTACTAAATACAATAAAACCCCCAAAATGTGCCAAATGTAATAATTAAGGATGTAGATTATATGGAAATGTATTATTTTTATGCAAGTAATTTTCATTTCTGATAATCATAATCACTGTTTGTTAGCTATTGGTTGGCTCAATAAATGCCTTTAATTTTTGGCTAGAAGATACAACATTTTGAGAAAATAACTGGATTGTAATAATTTACCAATCTCAGTGAAAATATTAACAAATTAAATTAAGAACTCAAGAATAACTTTATTTTGATTTAAAATGAACACATTCAGATCCCTCTATACATGACTGTGGTATGAGGAATTTGGTCATATAAGAAATTTTTGCTTCTAGACTATCTTTCTATTACCTAAATTTCATATCTTCATTCTCAGTTTCTAGAATATGTTTTCTTGATTTACAGAATTTGATACTTAATAATCTTTGTTTTATGATGCAGTGTAAAAAAATTAAAATGTTTTTAGAATTTAAAAGAAAAAAATTACACACAGTTACAGTTTTACAATGATTAAAATATAGATATATGGTGGTTCAAAACCTACTGTGAGCAGAAAAAATCCATTCCATGCTAAATAAAATTATGCAAAATGTAAATACATAGTGAGAGAATTAGTAAACCACACCTGTTATTAACAATAAAAACTGAATTTTATATTACCTTTTCGGTAGTATGATGTTTAAAATTTATCTACACAAGATTAATAATATCAAAATGGATTTTTTATATATCAAAGTATATATTTTGAATCACAGCCACTTTTATAATACATTTATTTTATATATATATATATATATATATATAAACAGATGAAACAGATCATACTTTATTTCTGAATTTTTAAAAATATACAAATAATGTTTTGGTTCACAAATATATGATTGACAAATACCATATAAAACTGTTCACATTACATATATACACATCATACCCCACACATTTGACACAACCACTTAAAATTTTATTTCATTCAAATTCATAACTGATAACTAAAAGTAAAATACTCATTTTTTGTGCTTTTGCAGTTTTATATTAAAAAAAAAAAAAAAAAAAAAAAAAAAAAGAGCTTAAAACACCAAGCTCATAACAACTATTTCCGTAACCGGCACTTGGCAAAATTTCGGATTTGTTTACATCGGAAGAGAGCGTACATGCGCCAGAATATGGCAACCCTGATAATTGTTGCAACCCACACAGGGAATTTTCCGGAAGGAGGAAAAGGGAAATTTTCTGTTTACTTTTCGAACATAAGAGAAAATAAAGTTTTAAAATCGCAAATCATTATTAGTTCATATTTTCGCAAAACGTTTATGGGGTTTTGGGAGTTAAAAAATAAAGTTTGAAAATCGCAAATCATTATTAGTTCATATTTTCGCAAAACGTTTATGAGGTTTACTTTTCGAATATTACGGTAAGAGAAAATAAAGTTTGAAAATCGCAAATCATTATTAGTTCATATTTTCACAAAACGTTTATGGGGAGTTAATTGAAAAAATAAAACTTTTTTCTATTTATTCTCAGTTGCTTAGAGTATGTAAGAAATTGCTTAGAAAATTCTACTTTATAATTTTCCTCTGTTATTCCAGATTGAAAAAAAAAAAAAAAAACAACAGCATTTAATTTATTATAGCTTTTTTCTTACTTTTACTAGACTTCTAACGATAAAATTATTAATGCATTTAAATACATATTAAATGAAAATATTTAAATAGATATGGAGATGCATTAAATATCATTTGAACTAATTTAATTATGTTACCACTTGTTTTAATAACTCTGTATTCTTACACATAAAGATAAAAATTCTTAACCTTTTCTCCCAAGTCAAATGGATATTGCTGTAAAGTACGATTTCAAAAAAGTAAATCATTAGAATATTAAGCTGAAATTATATATCTGAAGCAAAGAGATTTTTCTTAAATTCGAACTGTGCACAAAACCTTTCTAGTGCATTCAAACTCTGAACTGGAAAAAGTTAATTTACTGTTGTGGAACTAATATGAAAATAATATTGTTGACAATATAGTAGTGTACCACCGAAGAATTTATGCTGGGAGAAGAAGCAAAGCTTCCATGCCACCGCAAAGCCAAATAATAACTGGCTAATTTTTACTCTTTTTGTGCATAAAATGTCATAGTTGTTAGTATCTCGTTAAAATGTATTTTATAATAATATAATCATTTACAAATGATGGAAATTTACTTGTCATTAAAACATTTTGTTCTAAACAAACTTCAGCTTATAAAAGAAGTTAAAGCTATTCCAACTTATCCCCATATTAAAGTTTTTTCCATTAAATCAGGTTCATATCTAATGCATCAAAAATATAAATAAACCTTCTTTAGTATTTGTCAAACATCATTTCTCATGGCTTTAAATTGAATGCAAGATTTATTTCACAAAGTTATGTTTTCACTTATGGGGCAAAACTTTTAAATTTGTTATTTCAATCTGTTGCATTAGTCTTTATTTTAAAGAATATATTGTATGTCATATGGCCATGAAGGCAACCTGGTTAAAAAAGAAATGAAATCAAACTTTGTAATTAATATTATTTGAAGCCATTGTGTTATACTTTGAGGAATATGTTGTATGGTAAATATGTGTGCTCATGTTTTTTCTAGAAAGGGCATAACATTTTTTTTACAGAAATAAATTACCTACTTACAATAGAGTTATATTGTCATGGCAATTAAATTTTTCTGAAAGAGCAGGATTATTTATGTTTTTAAGTATGAGTTTAGCAATGCTCCAACATAAGGTATTCCAATTTATATGAGCTTGAAGTTATACAGTTCCTTATTTTATTTTGCATATTTATGCTTGTTGTTTTGAAATTGTCAATAATTCATAAAATGCTGACGAACAAAACATTACTATGCCTATATATACAAATTAGCTTTAATGAAATAAGAAGCATCAAAGTATATGCTAATTGGCCTAAAACTCCATACCCTTCTTCAAAACAGCACTTCAGTTATAATTGTGTTAACAGACGATGCAGTTGTTCAACATTTTTATACACTGCGCTGTTACTTTCATACTTTGGTTCGGAAAAGTAAATGGGATTTGATATTCTTTATTTCTTCACCACATTATAATTATGAATTGAGTTATCAGAAAAGAATGATTAATTTTATGAAACCATTAGCATCAGAATAACTCCATTTCTTGCACATGTACTTTTTTTCCCAATGGCGGGCGCTTGCCTATGCCGGCATTGGCCACTCCTAAGGCCTGATGTCGTGGTCTTTCTAATCGGCAGGCCACCTTTGCCTCCTATGAAGGAACAGACAATTTACATGTCCCTTCAAAGGAGTCTTGTTCGTTATTTGAACCCGGGTCCTTCGGTATTGTACTCAGGCTCCCCTAACCACTATACCATCCGGGCAGCTGCGAATTTACTTTAATACGCTATTTTGTATTGATATGTAATATGAAAACTACATTTTTTAAAACAAGTGTTTTTTAGTCATTGGTTCTATTTAACTAGAATTCACATGTATTGTTTTATATGCAAAATAAATACGACCCAGACTAATTGGAATCTGACTTCAGAGCTTTCACTCGTTGCATCTGTCACATAGCTTCAGAGCTATAACTGTGTTATATTTAATGTTTAGTACTTAAATATTAACTTGTTAAAGTTAAAAAGTAATCAAGCTGAAGAAAGTAAATGTGACATATTTCTTAACAATAATGTGCAGTAGTCCCTCTTTAATAATGGTTTCGATTATCTGCAGACAATGAAAATGTCTATAGTACTATTATTATGACAGTTTAACACAGGATATCTGCACCACATTACCTCAGATTGGAACTATAGGATAAAATGTAGTTGAAAACTTTGGGAGGTTATAAATGAAATAAACGCAGAAGAAATTAACTCAAGCCATTCCCATTGTGAATGAACAACAGAGCAGGTAGAAAATCTATTATAATTCAGAATTAATGTTTAGTACTGGCAAAGAGAAAGTGAACAGTGTATTAAGTCAGATAGTTTTCACAATAGAAATATTAACTGAAATACAAAAGAACAAAACTATAAATTTCCCCTAATTAATTATTAATATTTTATTCAGTTATGTTTCATTATTAAACATGTTTATTACTTCTGTATCCTGCCAAATAGACTGGTTGCATAGAAGTTTTCTTAATTTTCTCTATGTGTGACATGAATGCATCCAAAATGCTAACCATTGTATTAACACTCACTCATTTCTAATGCTTTAAAGTCTCAATACTCGTTTAATTTAGCGTTTGTAGTATCAGTGTTACTACATTATGGTTAGGTTATTTTAATTACGGCAAAGCCTCCAGGGCTATCTGCCTAAGGGGAGGGATGCCTTCGTGAAGGGCTTTCTAAGGGAAATTGGCTCGTATACACGTTACACATGGGGAAAACCACGAAAACACCCATGCAGCCAGCCCGTTCGCGGGAATCGAACCTCGGACCGAACTACCAGTGTTCAGCGACTTTACCGCTCGGCCGCTGGTGGGCCGTTATTACATTATGAGTATTACTAATATTTTAATTCAGTGCTGCTTTTTAATTACTTTAACATTTATTTTATTCAATAAATAAATGAACTAAAATATAAAATTTGTTGTGAATGGATTTTGTAATATTTTATGTTTATAATTTTTATCCCTTCCAGCTGATTAGGTGTGCAGAAGCAGCAGACTTGTAAATGTGAAGGAGCTATTTGCTTAGTTATGCAGTAAAATTCACCACCCTGCAGCAAGCTTCATTTTAGTGTCATTAAGCTGTGAAAAGCCAGGCTAACCATCTTCAGGGCAAGTAGCTGCATCAAGCAAACCCAGTGACTTTCCAAAGAGGAATGTCAGTAAAAATAAAAACTTAATACCTAAATCTCGGAAAATCAGACAATTAAGCCACAAATCTTGTGACTAATTTTTCAGTTGCTGTGCTTAGTGCCATAAAGTTAGATGCCAATAAACTGAAAAGCTATGGCAGGTATTTTATTGTACCCTTTAATGAAATCAATTTAAAGCAAGCTTATCAGATGATAAGCAAAATGATTGCATCATTGGATATGAAGACTATGGTAATGATTGCATTGCTGGGTATGCAGGCTATGGTTCTACAATGAGCCAAATGTAATATCTCAGTATGCTGTGACTATTAAAATTTGAAAATGATTGCATCATTGGATATGAAGACTATGGTAATGATTGCATTGCTGGGTATGCAGGCTATGGTTCTACAATGAGTCAAATGTAATATCTCAGTATGCTGTGACTATTAAAATTATAACTTATGTATTATTATTTCATATTGGTCATATTAGGTTCTGAAATGGATGTTCTTTTTATATAGAACTATATAAATGTAGAAAATCTGAGAAGTTAATTTTATATGGAAAGCCTTCATGCAAAATTAATAGCATCTTGTTAATTTCATATGTTCTGTGAAAGTAATTGCAAAATATAGAATTAATGCATTATCTGAGATTTGAGACAAAATTTGTTAAGTTAGAAGATATTGAAATAGATAAACAGGAAATGAAACATGAAATTTATATATTTAATATTGAAATAAATATCTCAATAAAGTGGCTGTATGTAAAGTATAATGATGCAATTTTTATAATTTTTTACTAAAATGCTAAAATTATGTGCTATGAAAATTTTATTTTAATTAATATTTATAATTTTTCCTTTGCAAATTTTTATCCAAGGTGTCTATGTTTTAGCTATTTTAGATTTTTCTGTTTTAATGTTAAAAATGTCTTCTTTATCAGCATTACATTAAAATCCATCTCATAATCATTTGAAAATGAAGAAAATTTCATTCTTTTCAATAGTTTAAGAATATTTTCATAAAACATAATTATGGAAAAAATTAACTGATACATTTATAGTTATATATACATAAAGAAGAATTTTTTAGAAAAATCCTTTTTTTTTAAATAGCAGAAAAATTTCATGAGCTGTAGTATGTAATATTAGTTGACTTAATATGTAAAAGGAATGTTTAATCAAATTATTTTTATTATGCTTTTATAAATATCACTGTAATTTTAAAAGTTATTGAATTTAAAAGTGAAAGAAAAAGCTACAGTTATTTCAAGACTCTTTAATAAAACAATTCTTTATTCTTGTATTCTCGTATGAAAATTTTCAGTATATTTAACATAAAATTGTATGCATGTAAATAAATTTTTTAATTTATTATTTTCATTCTGTTAGCTTCAATTTTTATTCTCAATAAATTTGATATTTAATATTCAGCTAAATATATTTAATATTCAGCTAAGTTTTATTAACCATGACTTTAATTGCTGATAAGCATTTTAAATTTCATCCTGTCAAAAAATTAAAAATTCCCTTCTTTTTAATAGTTTTTTCATACAGCTCTCATTTCCTGTTTAATTGTAAATATTGCATACTTATATAATTTTATAAAGCATAACTTCCCTCTCCTGAAAAAGCACACAGATTCCTTCTTAATTTAAAATTCAATTACAAGACCAATGTGAAAATGGAACAAAATAACACATATGTCTTTAATAGAGGACAACATATCTATAATTTCCTTAGCTTTATTTATCGCATTAACTTCTTTACCTATTAAAAAAATTCTGATTCCCCCCCCATGAGTGCAAAGTCATAAATACCACTAATGCACACATTTACATTTACACATTTGCTGCCCCTTAATGTAGTATAAGTAATGTTACTCTTCATTGATAATGTTTATTTTCATTTTAACTTTGCCTCTATCATTCAATTTTAAAATAAGCGTAAATTTGTATTCTGTTTGTTTTGTTTATCAATATTTATTTCAAGATTCACATATCTGCAATTTCCAACTCCATTTATTAAAATATATTATGCATTTGACTCTTTATTTACATTATTTATACATTATTATTGATCTTATTGTCTTTTATGGATTGTAAACTGACTCTGGATGAAGGAAATTTCCATTATTAAATATTTTCTATTAGCTTAAATAAAACATAAATACACACACACAGAATGTTTGAAATAGGTTTTATGCTTAATATATTGACTGTTCTAAGGATGGAAGAGTTATACAAATAAAAAATGTAATTTTGTAAAATCATTACGTTTGAAGTAAGAAATAGGGCAAATAAGCAAAATCCTATCTGCAGTGCCAGACTTAATTATCGAAGCTTAGGATGGGAATCTCACTTGGTCACCCTATATCGTAATGATCACCATACAAAATGTCAACACAAATATTAAATTAACATTTATTTAATTAAAATTAAATATTTGAATTGATTTGAAAAGCAAGTCTTAAGATTAAGGGAAAAAATTAAATTTAGCAAACTAATTTATACTTAAAAAAGCTTATTAATCAGCTATTTTTGACGATTTAAAAATTGTTAAGTTTTCTATAAATAAAAAAGCTGTAACTGTTTTTAATGAATTTTGACTTACAAAAATTTGTTTATAGTTTTGTCAAAAATTCGTTAACATGTTTAGCTACCGTATTTTCAATGCAAAAAGACTGACAAACCATTAAACCTTGGCACATTGTTGATCGAAAATAGCTTTTAATCCACTTCAACTTGGAAAAGCTTCTCTAGCATGGAGCAACTGAAACATAAACTGTTCAAAAAAAATCTTTACTGCCAAATATGAGTTAAGGATTGATTCTCCCAATACAGACCACATTTTAGCTTCATCTTTTTTAATACATACTTAAAAACTTAAGGTTCTTCGGAGGCCTCTCCTCTTAATCAGTGGCCTGGCTGTTCTGCTCCCCCTGGTACTCTTTTGCCTAGCCAGAATATGAAAAAGGTGCAATACCCTAGCTGAATTTTCGATTGCTAGCAGTACTTATTTCTAATTACACCACGAAGGCATGCGATAATAAAGGAGAAAATTCCTTACATTCTCCCCCACTTCAGGGATGACTAGGAAGGTAAGGACCAGTTGCTAAATCCTGATAGTGACATATTTATAGTCTACCACATTTTACTTCGGGCGCCAATAGGCAGGAAAAATATACGTTGCTCTCGCCAAGTTTCGAACTCCTAACCTCATGATTTCTAGGCGGGCAGGCTTCCGATTAAACCATTAAGGACCGCTTTAAAGAGGAAGAAATACCTATAACTCTTCCTATTAATAATGATTAATTTTTCTCAGACTTGTTTTCCAGTAAATTAAATTAATATGGCGTCATGTTTTATAGTTTTATTAGCTTTTATCCACGGCTTCACTAGCGTTGATGTCATTAAATAAGTTTCAACTCCACGTGAATTTTAAAAATACACTCCGTGTAAAATTTCAGTAAATACTGCCCTTCTTCAATATCTATAGACCACGGATATTTTGTATTTACACGAAGTGTATCGCTACGAAATCTAGTAAAACTGCTACGTATGTTTTCTGATGACTGAAAAATGTTTGTGAAAGAAGAGCCCAAACATGCAAATCCTGAAGGATTTTAAATAATAAATTAAATTAAACAAATAAAAATTAATAAACGCTTAATTAATAATTGTTATGCTTTCACGCCTTAATTACTTAATTGATCATCATGAAATTTTCCAAGAAATATTTTTGATATATTAGCAGTGGCGTAGCTAGGGTGGGGCAAGGGGAGAAATCTGTTCCTGGGCGCAGCATCCAAGGGCCACCTAATCGATGCTACGAAATTTTTTATGAAATGTTTTCCATTCTTGGCACACAGAAAGGGGCGCAAATTTTTCAGTTGTCTCCAGGCGCTGGAAACTCTAGCTACACCCCTGTATATTAGAAAAGGTTATAAATAAAATGTTTATTAAATATTTATTGTGTATAAAATGTTTGTGTGATTTAAGCCACGCACCTGCACACACAGACGAACTTTTACATAGTTTAACATGTAATATTTATACGACAATCATTTTAACTATAAAACCCATAATATAGTTTAAGTTTCAAAGGATAAGTTATATTTTATAGCCTATAACCTTTTCTAATATATCAAAAATATTTCTTGAAAATTTCACGATGATCGGTTAAGTAATTAAAGCGTGAAAGCATAACAAACAAACTCGCATTCGCATTTATAATATTAAAAACAATTTTATTTTCGTTATGACATAAATACGAATAACCTTGCTTTGTTAAGTTCCCCACTTTAAAGGTAGCCTCTTATGTGCATCGGCAAAATAAAATTCATCTTTCTGTTATATATACAAGCTGACTCGAACTCTTATCTTTAACAAAAGTCAAACGAAATAAACCGTATTTATATAGGGCAACAAGGCCAGAAATGGAAAACAGATAAATCTGTATTTTGTGCCAGTGCTCCTGGTAGGCACCTGGTGTGGTATATTTAATTATGGCAAAGCACACTAGGGCTACCTGCCTAAGGGAATGGATGCCTTCATGGAGGACTTTCTAAGGGAAACTGGCTCGTATACACGTTACACATGGGAAAAACCACGAAAACACCCATGCAGCCACACATCGTATAAAGATCGATCGCTGTTCGAAAAAATAAAATTCTTTATAAGGGTGCCTTTGCAAGTGCCTTTTCCTTAATCTTAAAGGCATGCGAACTGTACAAAAATCAGTCTCTAATTTTTAAAAATGAAACCTCTGTAAGGATACGGACACTTTAAGCCAAGACTCTTTATGTGAATGTGGTTTTCATTTGCATTTCAGATTAATTAATGATGCAGGGGATGGAATTAATTTTCGGCACTTTTGTGAAAAACAAGATTTTTCTACGGAAACGCGAGTCACACATTTCTGCAAAGGGTACATTTATACTAAGTCCAGTGAAGTGAATTTGCATAAAGGTGCCAAAGATTTATTTGATCCCCTGCTTAATTAATTAATCAGTAATGAAAACAAAAATTGAACTTACATAAGGATGCACTTTTATGAAGAGTGCTTTTCTGAAGTTAGAAAATAATACACATCAGGGACGTTCGTCTTTAAGGAGGTGCATTCCTAACAAGGTTTCTTTAGGTAACCCAGGATTATCAAGCAGCCACCGATTTGCACATGCGTGCAAGTATCTTTATGATGTAGAGCCGTTTCTAGTGAGGGTGGAGAGCGTAAAAGTACGTGGGCTTCGAAAATCAGGGGCGGCCGGACTTCCGTGACATCTAAATATTTCAAATTCATTGTACATACTTGTCATATGTTAGTACTTGTTATACACTTTGTCATATGTAAGTATTTAGTAAGTACGAAATATAAATTTTAGTAATCATTGAGCATTTTTTTTAAATTTTGGGGCAGCAATCTTATAAAAGTACTCGGGCATCCAATGGCCTAGGAATGGCCCTGTTATGATGTACTCCTTATCAAACCATCTTGATTCAAGGCAAACTAGATATCTAGTTGGCTTGCTCGATTCTTTTAACAGAGCATTTGTGATCTAGAATCTCGAAGCTGTATTTATGGATGAAGTGTCCTTTCTTATAAAGACGTCTTCGAGATCTCAGCGCAGACTATGGGTCCAGAAGAACTCACTGCTACTCAGTCACATGTTGCTTACCGCTTCACCTTTAATATGTAAGTGGATGACTGTTTACTGAGCCTATACCTACTACTCCCCAAAATGGGAGAGTAAGATTTTTGTAGGCCAGATTTCCCATGATTTCTGAAGATAACCCCATGACACTGAGCCATTGTTTATGATTCCAATCCAAGTGGCTCCAGCCCATTATGTCATTCATGCATGTGAGTATTAAGTGAAATTTTGTCAAGCAGTGGGTTGGAGCATGGTGAACCTTTGTTGAAGCTCTCATATTCACCTGAATTATTTAGCATAAATTACTTTCTAGGGAAGACACAAAGCTGGATTTAGACTTGATAAGGCCCTAAGATATTTGAAATATGGGGCCCTTTATAAGTTTGTTATACTATATTTTAATACTATATTTATACTACATTTTAATTTTAGAGAGGCAAAGAAATTTGAATACCCAAAGCTACAGCTTGTGTAGCTTATACGTAAATCCTGTACTGGGAAGACACTTGAGACCAATGTGCATTAAATGGTTGTTGTTTCTGATGTAGGGCTTGCTGCAATAACTGCAAAAGTGGCTAATACTAGGCTACGAAATTGAAAGTGCCTTCGAAAATATTTGGCAATCCATGTGAAGTTAATGACAGGGATGCATTACTGAAAATTCGCTGAAATGTCAAACATCGTTTTTAAACCCTATTATGTGACTATAAGTTTTCTTAGCTGGTCTTCTTACATTTACTCAATCGGGCCAAGACTCTATTTATATTGTTATTAATGTTTGATAAGCCAGTGATAATATTTTACTCACTGTGATAATACTGATAAGTAAACCAGAACCATTCTAGCTAATAAATGAAGCTTTAAAAAAAGTTACATTTTCATTAAAAAAATGTTTTTTAGTTTCGAAATTAATTTTTTTCCAAAAACGTAATTTAGAATTGCAAATAGGCAGACAGAAGGAGCATTACGGATGATTAATAACTGCTCGGCGCTAAATTCTCAAATGCGAAAGGTACCTAGCTACCTAACTATTAGTGTGCATTATGCAAAGTGCCCTGCAAAGTGAATATTACAGTGCTACTGGGGCACTTCACATAAGTAGAACCCAATGGGAAAGAGTACATTTAGTATAATTGTTTGCAGCGAAATAACCTATACCATTCTATTTGAAACACTTTACTCCATTTTATTTTAATCAAATTAGAAAGCAGTATTATTAATTATAAATTCTGAACTGTAAAAACAAGACCTTAAATATAATCAAATGTAGATTGTGAATAAACATAAGAGTACGAATATAAGAAAAATTATACCATATAACAATTTTATATTTGTTTATTGGCAATAAATAGCAGTTCTAATTTCAATAATTCTATTCACAAAAGCTTGCATGAACTTCTTAATAAATATCGGCCAAAATTATTAACTTAACGACCTGAGTTCATCGTTCACTGCAACCATAACCGGTCACAGCAACTTTCGGCGCCAAAATTGGGCATGCGCAGAAAGGATGTCTCGTGACAAAGTAAAAGCGTTATCACATTAGCTGTTTGCTGCTCGGACAAAACGTTTGTAGCAAAGGTTCTGAGAAACGGCCTTTGGCGAAATAGGGTTACCATCTTCACTTGGCAAACAGGCTGAAAGCCAAACAAAAATCAGTTATTGCTCAGATTGGCGAAAGTGACGTTTCCTTTCAAGTGACATTCGCTTCTTCGTGTTGTTTTGTATCACTCACACGCTTTTCGTTTTAAACTTTATTGTTAGTAATGGAAGATAATAGAAAGGTGATTGCTATCAAGTTAATCACTTTGATCTCCACTCTGGCACTTCATGTAACAGACTTCACTTCTGGTTATAGCAATCAATTACATCAGTAATAGCCAAATTCTGTATACACTAAGAATAGTTTAAAAACATGTGCTGGATAAGTCTACTTATCACACATCGCTTATGTGTATTTTCTGTTGTCTGCATTTCAATGAAAATTTGATGGCTCACTGGAAAATGTGTGACCTGGTGAAAGCATTTTCTGACTAACTTTATGGCTCATAATTACTGTTCTGTCCATTCAAATGACAAAAATCTATATGGCTGATATTTACCTCCTCACAGCCAGCAGATACTATTTAGCAAAAAAGATCAAATAAAGCATATGAATACACGAGCAATCAAAACATGTGCGAGTTGTTTACTGTCCCATAGAACACTCGGTAATATACCTAAAACACATTAATTATACCAACTCTAGAAATTAGGTGTTCACATCATGAGTTTGTTTTATGGTTTGGTTTATTGAGATTACAGCAAAGCACACTAGGGCTATCTGCCTAAGGGAAGGGATGCCTTCGGGGAGGACTTTCTAAGGGAAACTGGCTCGTATACACGTTACACATGGGGAAAACCACGAAAGTGTCCATGCAGCCAGCCCGTTCACAGGATTTGAACCTCGGACCGAACTACCAGTGTTCAGCGACTTTACCGCTCGGCCGCTGGTGGGCTCAGTTGGTTTTATGTGATTACCGCAAAGCCTTGAGGGATAACAACAGGAGGGATCCCTTTGTAGAAGATTTTTTAAAACTGGCTCGTATACCAGTTACAAATGGGGCAAACCAAGGAAATATCATGTAGCCAGCCCGTTCGCGGCATTCTAACCTGAGACAGAACTACCAGTGTTCAACGACGCTTCGGCCACTAGTAGGTCCGTGCACTTAATTGGAAAGTGCAATTCATTATGTAAACAGACATGAAGGTGATAATCAATAGTGCACTGTTTTAAGTAATCAAATGTTATAAATGAACAGCTGTTACATTTCTTATTATTTATTAGTCATGTTTTTATTACGCAGATCATACGTATGATATAATTATGAATTAACCCAATAACAAAATGTGTACACTCTTTAGTACTCAAATACTCATCAATTATTTTTCAACTGATTATTACATACCCATAATAATTTGCAAAGAACTGATAACTATAGTTGCTGCCAATTACATAATCGTTATCTGAATTAAAAGTAACTTCAAATAAACTTTTTGGCGATGTTCATTTTTGTATTCATACATACATATATATATACACATCTAATAAGTCATATATTTACATACAGATAGAGAGATGTGATGTTTTAGAAGTTGTTAATATATATTTATTAGTATTAATGTAATGAATAAGATTTATATTAATGAATGTATATACAAATGTTTTTCATCATGCATAATAATAAATCCATAAATTTTCAATGTTTCAATATGTAGCATTTACAATAAAAGTATAGTTTCTAATGTATTTATAATTCAAAAAGTATTTCATTAACAACATGAAAATAATAGACAAATTTAATGAGTATTCTCATTATTACATAAGCTATGCTTTTCTTTTTTATGCATCTTTTATGCTGTTTAAAATGTGTCACTGATTATGCAGTTAACAATTTAAAAGATAAGTAATTAGGAGAAAAGCCGTGCATATACAAACGGATTTAAAAAAATTATTCAACTTAAATTTAAGAAATAAAATTCTATTATATAACGGTGTTATAATACACGATCAGCACGAAATATGACAAATTTGGCGAACTTTTGGCTACGAACAATTTGTAAACAAATCCGAAATGCAAGAACATCGTAAAATACTGTCAACTCTGAAATTTCCACGATTATATATTTAATGAATATATACACATTTAAAAAATGACTCAGGCAGTTGTATTACAACAATACAGCAATAATTAAATCGGCCTCTATTTCCACCGTCCATCACTTCGCAGTGAGAGCCATCGCCATGTTGAAAGTTACCCATGATCCTTCAGAAGCTGACCTTTCGTCTGATTGGTTGAATGTTCGAGGAACACGTCTCCAGCCGGAACATTTTGGGAAAAGTTTTAAAATGTTGCTCGTAGCCGGGACACGTTCCTCCTAGCTAGACGAAACATTTCTCGGAAGGATGCCGCTTAAAGCCGTGCTACTAGAATCTCGTTTCTCGGAATTGTCCCGGGTAAGCGCACGCGTCTATAGATGTGATAACAGCATAAGTGTTACTTTGTTATTAATACAATTTAATATTTTTATATTATTATTTAATATATATTATGATATAAATTAACTTTAGTTTCATATATTGTGAGAGGATGCTAAAGAGAATAAAGTAAATTCTTAGTTTAACATGATTACTTAACTTATAATTATTATATAAGTTAAGTAATAATTGATACTGAGAAATTTTTGTTTTACTTTTACTGTATGTTTTAAGTTATTTCTAGATTTATAAAAATAGTTTAGGTATTTATAAAAGAGTAGGTTTCTTGATTTATTTTATGTTAGATATTTTTTTAGTTTTAAAGCATGAAACTGTATTTTGTAAAGCTGATTTCTGCAAATCGTATATTTGACAACATTAAGCAGTTATATTTAATGTAATTTAAGGAATTTCATTTAATATTTCTTAAACTTGTGCTCAGCAAAAAAATGTTATATTTTGTTTTTCTTATTATTTGCAGTTACCCTGATAATTCGCAGATGATATCTGAAGAAACAGCGATGAGTAGTGTCTCGATGTTACCATAAATTCGATAAGTCCGTGTTTTCAAATTTTGTGCATGTTTGGTAGGTCAGAGCTGTTTTCCCTCTCCGATTTCCCTCGGACAGGGAAAACAATTTTGGCCGCCATCTTGGATTTAGAAAAAACGCCCTTTGGCGTGTTTTTGAAATCTAAGATGGCAGCTAAAAAATCGCCAAGTGCCGGTTACGGAAAATTTGCCCAACTATAAGTAATAGTATAGCCCACGGAGTATAAAGAAGGAGGGGAAACTGGTATTACAACTTTTCCCCAAAATGGTCCACTTTTGTAGCATTATTTATAGAGGGCGCTGCAATCGTTAGCTTTTCTACTTTTCGTAGGATTTGACATAGGCATCAATACAGAAAATATTGATTTGATATCAATTTCCATCATGAGTAATTCTTGTAATGCAACATGCTTTGTCCCTGGATGCAACAGTGGTTATACATCTGTTAGGCAGAAGAATAAAAGCTTCGAAATCAAGAATCCAAGTATATTTAGAGCTCCAAAGGTGAGCAACATTTATATCATGCCTGATCACAGTCAGACGAATTTATATAACTTTACAGAACATCTGGATTGCTAGTAAATAAGAGGGTATTTAAAAAGTAACAGATTGTAAATTAGTTAAATATTTCACAGAGCTTTAAATTGGAAACTAGTTAAATATTTTATACAGTCAAAAGTCGTTAATCCGGACTCGTCGGGACTTCGGCGATTCCGGATTATCGATTTTTCCGGATTATAGATCATCAGTTTAAATCTTGTAAGATAGCATGCAGAAATTCTAAAATTAAAAATATGAAACCGTAATTTATGAAATAAAGAACAATTATGATCTAAAGGGTATCAAAATTTACAAAAAAAAAAAAAAAAAAAAAAAAAGAAGCTTGATATTTATTTGTTTACTTTATTAAACATTTCTTTCAATGTAAGTTGTTTAAGTTGCTTCATTTTATGTGATAATACTTTCTCTTTAATTCTATAAACAGATTTAATTTCTTGTTCAGTTACAAAGTCCCGCTGTTCAAGTCCCGTTAATTGCTGTGCCGAGAATACCTACTAACAGGGTTGCCACTCAAACAGGAGAATGAAATTCCCTGACTTTTCCAGGTTTTCCAGGTGTGTTTCAATAAAATTCCAGTCTATCCGCGTAATGTACGTTGGCTGTGCTAAGAGGTAAATTAATTATGGTATTACTTGTATTGTGTAGCAAATTCACTTAATTATTCAATAAATCCCAGAGGACATTTATTCTTAATTATTCTTGGTATACTTTGTTTGATAATTTTGTTTAGTTTTCCACTTAAGAAACTTAATAAAATTTAAGATATATATATTGGATAACAAATGTATGTTTTATTTAATTATTACTCATGATCATCACCAGTTCAACACGAGGCTAATCCGGTCCTTATAAATCACAACGCAATGCTAAATAGTTAGGTTAGATTTTAGGTAAATTTAATTTACGTGAGGTATGCTCTTAAAACCTTAACACTTGAAAACACAAATATAATTATAATAGTTGTTGTTTTCTCCACTGAAGATTGAGATTAGAATCTTCCCAATCTGGAATAAAATAAGGCTTTTTTTGCAGACATTCTGCAGCTAAACAAAAGAAAGAAATCTATTTTAATAAATTGAGGTATTTTATATTTATTTTGCAGCATACATAAGGAAAAAATATGTGCATTTAATTTCGTGATGGTATGTCATCATACTGCTATAATTAATTTCAGGATTATGCCAGAGAAAATTTCCTGAAATTTGGAAATATTATTTACTAATAATAAATAAATTTAGAGGGAAGAAGCAACATTAAATTATATGAATAACATAAAAATAATTACTTAAAAATTGAATTAGAATAATCATCTATATTTTAGCGAATATAGTTATATTACATGGCTAGCCTAGATGACTGATTACTATTTTTTTATTTTACTGCAAAAT
Organism: Stegodyphus dumicola; assembly: GCF_044657685.1. NCBI lineage: Eukaryota > Metazoa > Arthropoda > Arachnida > Araneae > Eresidae > Stegodyphus > Stegodyphus dumicola. The sequence continues at coordinate 117,160,798 of NC_140780.1, forward strand.
GGCAAGGTATTTATTAAAAAGAAAAAAAAAGGGGGTTTAAAAAGATTTTGCGGTAAAATTCTAGTATACGGTAAGGCTTTGGCACGATTTTGAAAATTGTCGCCAAGACCAAAATGACCCGTTTACTGCGCATCAAGATGTCGCCAAATCCCATTATTATTCTAACCAAAGAACGTCTATGTAAAGAAGAAAAGGTTCCATACAAGTAAAATGCTATTACGCCGCTAGAATGCGGAGGGAAAATTTGCCAAGGGATTTGGCGACGGAACCTGGCGGTCAGAATTTCCCTCTCCGCGATGTGTACAGGAAATTGAGAAACACGTGTTAAGAAGAAACGCTCTTTGACAAAAAGAAAACTACGAAAATCTGTTTTTAAATTATTGCGAAAAATCCAAGAAGAAACGTTTTATCAAAGGACTTTCTTCTTGGATTTTTCGCAATAATTTTAAAAACGGATTTTTGTAGTTTTTTTTTTTTTTTTTCTCTGAAAATAACTAATCTATGAATTAATTTACTTGCGCCAAAAAATATTTTATTTTCCTTTAGAGTTTAACCACTTGCGCTAACTTCACGGTTGCGGTGCCGTGCGCTACAATATAACAAGTGGTAAAGTGTCTCATTTACGCCGCTCCGCATCTGCGAGTGCAATACAGAGCTGTAACTCGAGAAATAAACAATCTCGTTAGGCGACGTGTGCACCACGTTATTTTCATTTTTGCGATAAATGCTTATCGACGTGGTGTTCACGTCGCTCGCGGTTTGAGACAAAAGCATCTTGACGTGCGTGGCACGTCTTTTTAGCGCAAGTGGTTAAAGAAATTTTAAACGATATTCATTTTATGAACTCTTGATAACGTGACCTTCGAACTTCGACACCGGTTTCGAGCTTTGGTGACAGATATATCAGACATGCACAGCTGTTTCCCTCTATGATGGAACGGAGCCACAGCCACGTCTGTTGCAGAGAGGTTTTCCTTCTTTACAATACATATTCTTTGATTCCAACCTCCATAGTACCGTATACTAGGATTAAACCCATTTTGTTTTATACGAGAACAGGTACTTTCTTTAGTTCATGCACTGCACATGCGATTCTCGAGAATATTGGAAACCAAAAGTTGCGGGAAAGTTGCTTTGCCTTTCTAAAAGACAATCAAATTGGAGCTGCGAAAATTGGCTCTATGCCAGCTACCCGAATGACACTCACGTGATACATAATTCGCCAAAAAAGTTACCTCTTCCGACGTTGGCGCAAAAATCGCTTTTTTTGGCGGGATCGTTGTATGAACTTTCCTGACTTTTCCAGATTTTGACAAAAATACTTAAATTCCCTGACTTTTCCCTGAATATTTTGGTCAATTTTCAAATTCCCTGACTTTTCCCGGTTCTCCCGGTTTTCCAGGTAGCGTGGCAACCCTGTACTAACTTGTCAATCGAAATTTTTTTGTTTTTCACTAACCTCTCTGTCACATTCTTCATGTCTTTATCCATTTTTTGCAGCAATTCCACTTTTTGTTTGTTGGACATCGAAACATACTTTCGTTTTGTAGATCCTTTGGAAGTTCCAGCATCGGAAATTCTATTTGACATAATCGAAAGTTCAAGTTTACTTTTATAAAATTGCTCTTACAGTCTGCAAAAAATAATAAGCGGGATCCAATTCGAAGAGTAAGGAACAACGCAATCATTAACATTAACTGAAATAGATAATTAGATAATTTTAGCTTACACCGTCCGTTATACATTACATGCGCAGGCGAAAACGTATTCTGCACTTGCGCACACGCATATGCACAGTAGTCAAGGTCTTACGCGCACGCCTAAAACGCCTGTGCGCATGTGCCAACGCGGCGCATGCGCAGAAAGTTTTTAGCTTTGAGGTCCGGATTATAGATCATTCCGGATTATGGGTGTCCGAATTAACGACTTTTGACTGTAAAACTTATGTGCATTTGCATTTCGTGCATGAAAGCAGGCAATCCTGAGATTTTAAAGTTAAATAAATTTCTGGAATTATGCAAGAATGATGGAATATTTGCCTTTTTATTTCATTTACAGAAAAGAAGATTAACTCATTTCCCCTTCTTTTCCATTTGAAGTAGGTTTTCATAATAAATGGAAATGAACACTGTGCTGCTTAAAATTAACTTTATCATATATCAGGACTTAGGTTGAGTTTTTGCATCTATACGGCCCACGACAATGTCACGCGCAATTTAATCTATTGCGGCGTTTCTGTGTAATTTAAATTTTTTTCACGCCATTTTTCTCGAGTGCAGCATTTACACTGATGCGGACTTTCTTCCGGAAATTACGGTAGTTAATGATATTTTTTAAATACCGCAGCAAGCATACATTAGGTATTCTGATATTAAACTGGTAGTTTTGCAACAAATGTAATTAGAGTCTATTAGTAAATGATCAGTTCAATAAATGAAAATAAAAAATAGGGGATCTTTTCCAGTAAAACATAACACATGCAAAGCATTTTTTTTTCTTCAAAAAAGCTACATGTACCAATTTGAAACTTAACAGCGAGAAAATATAACATTATAGCTGTGATAAAATTTTTCTGAACATAAGAAATTCATCTTTTAGGCTATTGAATAGGATAGAATTTTCCTCCTTTGGAAAGAAAAGAGGACATGTACTTTTAAAATAAAAAAGATCTGCATTATATTTTTAGTTAAAATACTGCATTTATTGGTTAGAAGTCAGTTCAAGCAGGACAAAATTAAAGATAGATTGAATTAGTCAATATTTTTTACTCTTTATATTTAATTATGAATAATATAGTTCAGCATAACCAAGCGTTCAGAATACTTAACTGAATTCAAATCCAAATTCTATTTTAAAATCTTTTGAAATCAATTTGAAACATACTTCTCAAATAACAAATATATGGAAATTTTTAACAGAAAACGATAAAAATATCAAAATCAAAACTGACATCTGATTCATAAAAAAGAATAACTTATTATGATAGTAAAGAAAATTTACTGAGTGAAGCAAAAAATTCTATAAGCTTCATTAATATTTCGCCACAGTTTATACCAAGCTGTGTATCTAAGCATTTTACAAAATGAGAGACGCGAAGAAACTATTCTAATTAAATTTAACATATATACAGCAAGTATTATTACTAGTAATATGATTATTTTTCTAAGGGGGAGGGACTGAAAAATAATCATTAAATTAACCATTCATAAATCTTCAAATTAATCATTCATAAAAAGTACTACAAGCCTTACAGCATGAAAGCTGTAAATTAATTTTATAATTTGAGGAATAAAATACAATCATTAGTGAGCAGAATATTATAACGCTGATAATATCGCAATCCATGACATTAAAAACATAAACATTTTTTCAAAAGTTAGTAAGTTTCACCGCATGGCTACTCAATAAATGTTTACATTTGGAGCTACTAAGATGGAACAACAGCGCCATCTAGTGAACGCAACATTTTAAGACCGTTTTTCTACTAGGCAGTTTCACCTCCTTCATTATACTCCGTGGTACAGCCTTATTTATTACCAGTTATGATTTCAAAATGTATACACAAAGTACATATTTTTACATTATATAGATAACTGAAATTTGATAATCACATTTACTTCATAAACAACAGGATATTAAATAAGACTAATTCTGTTTTTATTCCTAAATTTTAGAAAATGATTAAAAAAATTACCAAAAAAGTTTGACACCAACTGAAACTTTAGTCCAAATGACAAGCATAAATCCCATTCAGAATGTATGGAAATCAACTCGTAAGTTAAAAACCCAAATAGAGCATCCTAGGAATCACAAATGAACTATGAGACAAACTGTTCTTGCAGTTTGCCTACTGTTGAGACATGAACTATTTATACTTGTGGAGGGGCAGAATTTTTTATCTGATATCTGTATTTGGATTGAAACCCAACATTAGCCAAATTAATGTTGTAATGCTGTCCTAATGTGTGAAAATTTACTGTCAACAAATTTCCTGAAACACTTAAAATACTCATGAATATATTCATTATTTCTATGACCTCATATATTTAGCTTCTGACTGTAGCATTTTCATTTGTACTTTGATATTCATGCAGACTTCACGTTCTGTCTGAATAACTTTACAGAGTTCCATATTTTTTACCTGAAAGAATAAAAAGTTTTAATAGCAAAAATTATACTTAAATATGAAGGAAATTTTTATAAAATACAAAAATATCATGAATGCACACAAAATTTCTTAATGACCTGCTGTAAAATCGTGAAAAAGATACTTTAATGCAACAGGTATATGGCAAAAGTGACTGCTAATTTTTCGAGATTGTGGAGCATAAATACACATAAACAGGTGTTCTAAAAGCAAAAGAAAAGCAAAAACTCAATAATGTGAAAAGTATAGATAGTAGCAAAATGCAATTTTTCACAGAAAGACTTACAAATTTATTTTTAATAAAGGAAGATTTTACTGCCAGAAGGCTACATTTTTCACAAACAGGTAATACTTCAGTTATCTTCAAAGTCTGTACACAGGTGCAACACAGTTTGCCACACAAAAAATTTTTAATGCAATGATCGTTATTCATGAGAACAGGGCATAACACTCAGTATAACAATAAAGACGGTTCAGCAGCGATTCCTGTCATATGATGTCAAATAACTTTTTCCAGTATGGCCAGTAACATCAGTCAATTTCTATATATTTGTGACTTCAAGAAAAATATTTAACTATCCTGGCAATAAGAAATTTCTAGCTTTAAAAAAATATCCCATATCTAATGGCATCATGCAAGGTACATAATTTTCAAATGATTGAATTTTTACTTTTTCTGTTACTTTTGGATCCCTCGATATATATTACACAAACTCTTCAATTTCTTAAACTGTTCTCATAAAGAAATGAAATATAACATTTAACAAATTATACAGAACTGCCAATACTTACAATAATACAGATTTCATGTGCGAACCTTAAAATTAGGATAAATCCAATTTTACTTGTCTCTGCCACCATTAATTTTTACAATACTGCAAGTAGAGAAAAACACCTTTGAATTTATTTGCAGAGTATGCGTAATACAGTGGAAAACTAAATTTTGTTTTTGTGGCAGACTGTTAAAACTATGATGAAGATGTATAAGGAGTATTCACTTCTTATATTTCTTTTAAATTTTATCACATTTAATGCACATGAACAATATTATGCACATTTTACATACAACCAACTTCCTTAATACTGCATCCAAATTTATCCAGCCAAGTATTTAACCAATTAAGTAACATTCTACTGATAAATGAGCATAAAAGATATAAAGTTATTATTAGTCCAGGTCAACAACAAAGCAGCTCACAGAGTGCTTTTGCTTTTCTTTTTTAAACCAAGACATCAGATCTTCCCAGTATCTTCAATATTATTTGCACATATTAAACTACAGTTAATAAGGTATGAAAAGACCAAAATTTAAGATCCAAATGAACCCATTTTAACTGGAGACAGTATGTGAATCAACACATTAAAAATGTAAAAGCACTAAACTGAGTGAACACTTTGCATAACATTTCTCATTTAAATGAGATTTCATAGATTAAATATTTTATTGATCACAATTTTCCCCCCTGATACACTGCTTCTAAACACTAAAAAACAAATTCATTAAATTCATCTCATTTTTTACATGAAAATATTTCATTTACAATATGAATTAGTTCTAGGAATAACTTCTTGTACCCATTTTAACTGAAAACAACATATGAATCAATACACTGAAAATTTAAAAGCACCAAACTGAGGGAATACTTTGCATAACATTTCTAATTTAAATGAGATTTTATATATTAAACATTTTATTGATTGCCAAATTTTTTTTCTTAATCCACCACTTCTAAATACTGAAAATAAATTGAGAAAATTCATTCCATTTTTACATGAAAATATTTTACAACATGAATTAGTCCTAGGAATAGCTTCTTGTAACTTGAATTCATGCAATGACACAATTTATACTCACATATTTTTTTAATTTGAATCCTACAGAAGATATGAGAAAAACAGTAGCATGGAAAATGTATGAGCATGATTTGTGTTACAACTATTAAAATACCTAAAGAATGGAAAAAATTTCACTGTGACAGAATGTTCTCAAAAACTCAAAAATGTGCTTTCCAGATCAAGAAAAACAACTTTATTGGATTATTAAAATAACATTTGATGAAAATTTATGAATCTACTCAAAAGTTCTATCATTCTAGGACATTTGGATCACATTATCAGTTTTTTCTCTTCTAAGAAATAGAAATTTTCATAGCTTTTTTTTTTTTTTTTTGGTGGGGGGCTAGTAACAGACATGCGGACCATTACCATACATAAACTGCTCATTATAATAGCTGTTACTATTTCTTGCAATGAAAGCTGTCCTGTTGTTTTTGAATGCATTATCTGTACAGAAAGAAACCTGTACTTCTCTGCCTCTTCATCATGAATAAATTGTTAGAATTAGCCACACACTGTACAAATTTTTTTTTTTTTCCTTGGTACCTTCAATAGTATTAGAAATGAATTACCTTTTTTTCTTTTTCTTTACATTTAAGTGTTTAAAGTGGCGTGTAATAAGTTATGAAAAGGAAATAAGCTTTTTTAAAACACATGCAAAATTTGTATAAAAACCCAGTTAATGTTGGTTATCAACCTCAATTCCCCTCTTATGAAATATTTGCAATAACAGGTGACAACACTTGATTGCCTTGAGGTTACTTGGATTAATCCAGATAAATGGTTTTTCTAAGTAATTAATTAGTGGCCGTGCCTGCAGGAATATATTACTTGACATTTATAAGAAATGTTGAGAAAATGTGATCATACATTATAAATCAGACAATTTTAATATTTTGCAATACTACAACGTGCACTATGATCAAAACACATCAGGACCGAAAATAATAGATTTCAATTTATTGGTTAATATCTATTACATCCGATTCAAAGAATTTCCTATGACTGTAGGCACTTTTGCCATTTCTTATTTTACTTTACATTTTATTGGAAGAATGAATGGAAAAGATAATTTGACCCATGCCAACAGATATACAAAGTCCATGATCCATTTCCGGATTTTCGATCAGCAGTGTAAATCTGGTAAGATACCATGTAAATTATAAAATTAAAATTAAGAAACAGCTGTTTATGAAATGCTTATAAAGCATTTAAAACCTCAAGAAAATCTAAATTTATCAAAAATGCTCAACATTTGTTTGTTGGATTGAAGTTGTTTGAGGTTTTTTTTTTTTTTTTTTTCCCCAGGGGAGGGGATGGTTAATACTTTCTCTTTAATTTAACAGGCAGATATAATTTATTTTTCAGTTACGAAGTTCCACTGTTCAGAACCTGTAACTTATTTTTGAAAATTTACACTAAACTGTCAGTACAAATCTTTTCATTATCAAAAACCTCTCTGACACCTTCTTCATTACAAGCAGCAATATTTTCTGGATTTAAAATCATACGACAGATTTTGCCGTCCATTAGATGATTATCAGGAGCATTATCATTACAACGGAAAACTTCTGTTAAATCATCTTCATTTATTATCACTTCTCCCCATGTTTTCACAAATTCCATTAACTGAGAAATTTTGTCTTCTGTAGCTTTCAAAATCTATGTCAAAATTAGCATTATCATTTTGTTAATATTGAAATTGCACTTTCTTATACCTGAACTACACTAAGGCTGCTATAAAAGCCAAATAATAAATATGTTTATCCCTGCATATCCTGCTATACCTCCAGAATTAGAAACATTTTTTAGATAAACAAAAATTCAAATTTTGCTTTTCATACGACAGTTGTAATAAAAGCCTACAAAAAATAATAAACTGGATCATATTAGAAAAATACAGAGAAGAGAAATTTGCAATGCTAACTGAATGCAAGTTCTTCAGAATCAAATTCTTTTTCTTCTCCACACTACTATGCCAACAAAAGGAAACCATTATGAGCAACTATTCCCTCTGAAAAAATATGTCTTGGAGCTTCAATTATTGTTTAGGGTCAGACAGAAAATTGTTTCCCCACCCTCACCACAACCATTCAAGCGCTAGATGTGTAGCAGTTAGCAGCGATCAATATTATACTTCCTTAGCAAAGTAAAAATGAAATGCAAAGCTACTAAACAAGTGACATCATCTAATCACCTTTCATGTACTAGCAGTAAATGAGTAATAATTATTTAAATATTGGACTTTATTTACAGAATTTGATTCACCACCTTATCACCTCATATACATTCTGTCACAAAAAAATATATGCACAAAAGAAACGAGCCACAATAATGAGACTCCGCAGAAATGTAGTCTGGTAAGAGACATGCAAATGATTTAAATTAAGAAGTCAATGAGGCAAGGGTAAGTATGCTATGCACATAAATATTGGACTTTATTTATACAATTCGATTTACCACCTTATTACCTCATACAGATTCTGTCACAAAAAAAAAAAAAAACATATGCACAAAAGAAACGAGCCACAATAATGAGACTCGGCAGAAATGTAGTCTGGTAAGAGAGATGCAAATTATTTAAATTAAGAAGCCAATAAGGCAAGGGTAAGTACGCTATGCGCATATGAGATGCACAGGTGGGAGAGCTTAGAAGCATGATTGCTCATGCTGTAGGGCTAGTAAAACTAATCTACTGCCTTGGATAGTTGGATGGTACTGTGACAAAAGAGGCCTCTGAGACGTAACCAGCAGCAGAACAAACAGTTGTCAGACTTTGAGAAGGGGCATATAGTAGGCCTCAGAGAAGCAGGTTGGCCAAACAGGTGTATCAACCAACACGTTGGTCAGAGTGATATGGTAGTTGCTGACAATGGGTCACAGAAGGGATAGTCTACTGTCGCAAAAGGTCAGGGCCTCCTAGGAACACAAATGAGCGCAATCATAAGAGCGCCCGCTCTACCGCACCAATAACGTTGCTAGCATCGATTCGACGCCATTTATCACTTTCAAGGCATGAGGTGGCATCAAGGGAAACCATTCAGAGATGACTGGCTAATGCTTGTATGCTGCCGATGTCCATTAAGACACTTACCACTGATCCCACATCATAGACAATGTCAAATAGAGTTTTGCTGAACTTGGGCAAATTGGAGTGTGATCAACTGGAGGCATGTGATCTTCAGTGATAAAGGCCGATTCGGTCTCAGTGCTGATGACTAACATACATGCGTGCAATGGTGGCCACGCTAGCGGTCTGATCCGGCATTTGTTGTTGAACGGCATATGGCGATTACACAAGGTGTGACAATGTGGGGAGTGATTTGCTAGGGCATACAATCACCTCTAGTCTATCTTTCAAGGCACTATGACAGCTCACAGTTACAAGAACGACATTTTAACGACAGTTGTACTGCCTATGCTATGAAGCTGCCCAAATGCCATTTATCTGCAAGACAATGCTTGTCCACATACTGCACGACTGCACCAACAATGCCTTCGAGGATATGATACACTTCCCTGGCCTGCGAGGTTACCAGGACATGCTTGGAAGGCAACTGCAGCCATCCCAAAATATTGGTGAATTAACTACCCAGTTGCAAAAATTATGGCATGATCTTCCACAGGGGGTTATAGGTGACCTACTTGATTTGATGCCACATCGTATTTCGGCTTGTATCGCTGCAAGAAGTGGCTATACTACTTACTGTTTTGTAATCTTTTTCATGCCATAACTTCTTAATAAAACGATCTTTTGTTCTTAATTTGTAATCATTTGTTTATCTCCTCATACACTACATACATGGTAAGTTTCTTGACAGTACTTCATTTTCTTCTGGGTGCATATAGTTTTTTGTGACAGTGTATTTTACTCAATTTTGTGCTGCTGCTTACTAAACATTAATCCAAGGCTCTTTGTTTCTCGAGATTGTATTCCCAGTGCTCTCCAGAAGTCACATCTTCCAAACCTGGATACCTGGCCTCTCTTTCCACATGAACTTATTTCTTTGCCCACCAGATCACTTTTTCACAATGCACTGACTTTTTCAGAGGTGACAGTACCTCCCTTTTCTCTTTCAGATTCTCTTAGGTGACTACTTGAAGAATGAAACAGTTAGATATCTTCATGTGATCAACTGAGGCAACTGCTAAGAATTAGCAGCTGAATATCAGTTTTAATATATATCCAATTTTAACTATCCAAATGTCCCACAATCAATGTACTGCAATTTAAGTGGCATTTAAAGTGAATTTCAGCTAGTTTGATGAAAAACACTTGTATTTTTTTAATTAATATACTCTCATTTCCTACTTTGTTAAAAATCTGTTAATGGTTATGAGATCTGTACATTAGGTCATTCTGGATATTGGACATCCAGATCTCAGACTTTGTACTGTATTACTTTCCTTAATTTCTTGTCAGTATTACATAAGCATGATTAATGATGTGGTGGTAGTGGAGTTCCCATCAATTTACCAGAACAGTTATGTGCACCCAACACATGATTAGTTACACTGAGACAACTTCCATACCAATAGAAGTTATCTTGAACTACAAATTTTAAACAACGAATAGCTAACTTATAAAATCCAAATGAAGTAATAAAATGATAAATGCTTGGATGAAAAGTACATAAAACTCAACAAATGATATCCATCAAATGATGACACACATTAAAAATGCAAGATAATAAATAAAAGCTAAATCCAATTCAGTATTAAAAACCTGTTTCTTTCACTTATTGAAATAAATCATTCATGACCTCTTTTCCAATTATACGGTCAAGAGACAAGTGACACTTGTTAAAATGCTTTAATCTCAATCTATTAAAATTCGGGCACTTTATTAAAAAATGACACAGAGATAGAATACTATCACAGCTGGAGCAAAATGGGTCATTCTTCGCTTTCAGAAGATAATTGTGAGTGATTCAGGAAAGGCTGATTCAAATACAAGTCAACATGACTCCTTCAGTTTGGTTTCTAATACTTTCCCAAAAATCCCCTCTAGGCTTCTTAACTTATTGTTTAATTGTGCATTCCAAATTTCTTATCATTTAAGATTTTCTGCTTGATGACCTTGCTGACTTGTCTGGAAGGAATGAGTTGACTGGATTCTTCAACAGCAGCTTTGGGTGTGATTCAGTAAAGCCAAAGATCGTGCCAATTCATAAGTGAGACACATTCCAGTCTACAATGCATAAGAGCTCTATAAATGCGAAGTACTGATCCACGCTCGGCTTCCCAAGAGGTGTTCAACATGACTTTTAAAATATTTAGTGTTTTTAAACACTTCTTCCTCAAGTACAGGACATGGGGAATGAAGGTCAGCTCTTGGTTGAACATCACTCCTAAAAACTTGATTTTGGGTATGCAAGTCTTATGTTTTGAAAAGAAAAAATCCATGCTTTTCTGACCATTTCTCAGTCCTGTTAAGGAAGATCTGCAATTGTTTCTCAACAAATCTCATATCTGCACCAATGCAACTTACTTGGAGGTCATTAACATATAGTGATCCTGACACAGTATGAGGGAGTTCCTTTAAAATAGTATTTATTTTAAATAAAACAAAGTAACACTTAAAAGGGAGCCTTGAGGAGGGGAGCACTTAAAAGGGAGTCGTTCTTGTTCGAACACATCTGAGAAAACTGAGCCCATCCTCATCTGAAAAGTTCTAGCTCTAAATAAATCTGTATGAAAATCAATAAAAGCCAAAAAAGACCACAGATATGATGATTGTGCAAAATGTCATATGTCAATGAAAACAGAAACAAGGTGGTTTCTTTCGAGAAAAGCTTTATGGATTGAAGTTTCCAAGTGGAAAATATAATCACAATGGATGTTCTACCTTTATGGAAATCACTCTGGTATGGGAAGATTACATTGTTTTTCTCTAGGTAATACATAGGCAATTTACCATTTTTTCAAAAAACTTGCAGATGCAATTAGTTAAGTGTAATGGGCCGATAGTTAGAGGGATTTGTCAGGTCTTTGTTTGGTTTAGCTATGATAATGATAACAGCTTTCTTCCACAAATGGGAAACGAGTGCTCCTTCCACACTCGATTTTAGAGAGATGTGTGTGTGTAATTATGGCAAAGCCTCGAGGGCTATCTGCCTAAGGAAAGGGATGCCTTCGTGGAGGACTTTCTAAGGGAAACTGGCTCGTATACACGTTACACATGGGGAAAACCATGAAAACGCCCATGCAGCCAGCCCGTTCGCGGGATTCGAACCTTGGACCAAACTACCAGTGTTCAGCGACTTTACCGCTCGGGCGCTGGTGAGCCCTCGATTTTAGAGAGAAGGGCAATCAATGACACAGACAAAAGCTGTTTCAGCATTTCATAACTAACACCATTTGGACCTAGATTAAACCTACATGTCTGCAGCAAAGCTCTCTTCAGCTCAAGCATAGTGAAATCACTATTATGTGGTTCCGAGTTAGAAGAGTTGATGGATATGGGAAATTTCTCTCAGCATAATTTGACAGAAAGAAGTGCTGGGGGATAGTTGCTGCCACTAGAAACAGAAGCAAAAGTCTTGCCAATAACATTGCAATTTCTTTTGTGGTACCATTTACTCAAGCATCTTTTTCCAAAATAGAAAGTGCATGATACATACTGCATCCTTTCCTAACTCTCTCCCATACACACACACACAGAGTGGAGGATGTTATTCATGACACATAATATACCCATGAATCCCTCTGGCTCTTTCATCATACTTTTCTTGCATTTGCTTTTTTAAAGGCTAAGAGGTTTCACAAAGTGGAGTAACTATGCAAAATTCCCCAAGACTTTCTCTGTTGTCTGAAGGTTTCTTGGCATTCATGGCTTCACCATGGTTTTCAATATTTTTGTAGATTTTCTGATGTCATTGGTATACAGGCTATAGCTGCCTGCATTGTAATATTAGTAACAGCTATTACTGCATCATCAATAGGCACATCTTTTATCATTTCTTTGGTGAACTCTGCAAGAGATGAGAAGAGTTCCCAGTTTGCCCTCCCAAGTATAAACCGAGGATATATTGACATAAGATTTGCTCCTTCTTATGCAACAGATACAAAAATAGAAAATAATCATTGTTATAAGAATCGTTCCAAACATGAAAAGTGAAAAAGGGCAAAAAAGATGGTGAATAGATGGCAAGATCAAAAGCACGAAAAGTCCTTGTAAGCTTGTGGATGTAGTCCATTGTTGAGGAGACAATGATAATTATTTTCAAGCATTAGCTCGATTTGCCTACTTCGAAGATTAGTACATTTAATTTATTAATAATTTAATGTTTAGTAATTTAATGAAGATGCCTGTTAAAGCCACCTGTTATGATAAAAGGTTCAGGCACTTGCTCTATTAAATTATCCAAATCCCTCTGATCAATGTGGTCATTACCGATTTGACTGCATTTTCCATAATGATTACATTTTTCGAGACTGTGACTTTGCGACTAATTTTCTCGCCTCTGCAAAAGGAATATTTCTGGTTATTTAAACATTTTGCACCTCCTTCTGAGATTTCAAAATCGATAGAAAGCTGTGTGCTTTACAATTTGCACATAGTGACTTGTCACTCCAGTTTCCACTGGCATGGATTTCCACAGATGCACATGCGAGTTTACCACAATAGGACATTTTAGAATGGCCAAAATACTGGCACTGAAAACCTTGTAGTGGCTTAGGTATGTGAGGTCTTAAGATGCAGTGCAAATACCCAGCCTTAATAAATTGCGGCAGATCAGGTGAACCAAAGGTCAGGATTACGTGTTTTCTATTTACCAAAAGACCTTCTTTGTGAATTTTGATCTGCCATGCAGTACAGACATTCTGCTTTGACAGCTTTTAGATAATTTCCCTTCTCAAACAAAGAGGTCAGTCTTGGAAATAATGCCGACAGTAATTTAATGATTAGTGTTTCGACACATTAACATCGACTTCCCAAGTTTTACCAGTTCCAGAAGGGTAGCACATTGAGCTGGATAAATAATTTCTGTTAAAATATCTCCAGAGCATAGTTACTGTATTATCTTTGGCTCACCAATAATGTCTTGTACATATTTTCGGATAAGGAATGATGACATCTTTTGAAGATCACCTTATTCTTATTATATCAAGATCATTAAATTACTGTCGGCATAATAAGATCACCTTATTATATCAAGAAATCTAGGAAGAAATGGAAGGGAACAGATAAGGAAAGGAGAAAAGATCACTAGGGCTTGAGGATCGTGACCCCTGTCTCACCAAGACAGTGATTCCTTGAAGTGCTAGAGTACCTTGGAATTGCCACACCCATCTCACAAAAAATGAGCCCTTGTTATGATTAATGAAGATATATACAAAAAATGAACATGCAGTGTAACGTTTTCCATCAAAATTAAACTCAAAATTCTGCAAAAATAAATTATAAGAAAGCATATATAATACTAATGCTCCAAATAAAAAAATAAACTGAATTAAAAGCTCAGATTCTAGGAAGATGAGAATAACTTAAACAAAGTGAGGTTCTTAAAACCTGATATGTTTACCTCTAACTGTTTATTATCTTTCATCAGATCTTCAAGAACTGCAGCTAAATCTTCTTCCTCATCATCAGCATCCTGGATGCAATTAAGAAATCATATACAGAATGATAAATGCAAATGCCTTAATTTTAAATATGACATTTTTTACACTACAGTTCAACAGATGCAATAAGCTCAAACTATAAAATAAAGAGATACAACAGATACAAAAATCAATCATGATGCATTATAAATATACAGTTCAAATGCACTTACAACAATTTTTAAATGCATAATACACGTGTAACAAAGTTCAGTTTTACTAGCCAACTTAATGGCACGGTATTAAATTAACATTATAAAGAACCTAAAACTTCTTTTTAGAAGACAATCAATTGCACTTTTCTAATATGCAGTTGATAAAGAATGACTCCCACAAGCAAGCCGGTATATTTTGGTTCTTGTACTCGAAAAATGGCTCCCACCTACTCACCTAGCATCTCCCACCTACTCACCTAGGAGGATGACTTTGCATGTCAGTGGGCTCATGTTCAAATCCCTATTAAATACATATACCAGACATCTGGGGTAAGAGTTCCTAAAGCAGGGTCACCACTCAAACACAAGAATGAAAATCCCTGATTTTTCCAGGTGTGGTTAAGTAAATTTCAGTCTACCCACACAGTGCACATATGGTAAGGTAATCATGGTACCACTTGAAAACACAAAAATTTGATAATTACACATGACTTTCATAGAAAAAAACTTATTTTTTTGATAAACATTACTACTATAATTACAATAGTTGTTCTTTTCCTCAGTAACTTTCAAATTAAGTTTTTGCCAAACTAAGAAAATTTGCTATACAATATTTACATACTAAACCTACATTCTCTTTAGCAGTCAATTGTATCACGAAATAAGCATAATTTTAAAATTAATTTTAGACGCTTGTGGATGTAGTCCATTGTTGAGGAGACAATGATAATTATTTTCAAGCATTAGCTCGATTTGCCTACTTCGAAGATTAGTACATTTAATTTATTAATAATTTAATGCTTAGTAATTTAATGAAGATGGCTGTTAAAGCCATCTTCATTAAATTACTAAGCATTAATTACAAAAATAAATATTATTAATTATTTAAAAAATATTAATTTACAAAAATAAGTTAAATACTTAGAATTTAATCCATCTAAGTAATAATCAAAACTAGAAACGAGATTCATTGATTTTTCAACACTAAGTATAAACTTTTAAGCATTAATTATGATAAAATGTCCTGAATGACATCTTTATTGAAGAGTATTACAAATAAATTCTGAAATGAAGTTATTGTTTACAAAAAGGCAGTGGGGGAGCAGTTATATTTAACCTATTAAGTAACATATGATTGCCAAACAATCACATCTGTGATTCTAGGAACAACGGTTGCTTAATTCTGAAAGGTCAAAGAAGAAGTTTTCTTCAAAATAAGTCAACAGATTTTAGATGAAAGACTTTTAATATAAGCATATGTAATACAAATTAAAGGCAGTTTTTGATTAGACCTAAAGGCAAAAAAGCCATTTTGAAGATTTACACAAAATAGAAAAAATGCTAATTAAAAAACACACCATTAAAACTAAATTTGTTGTTTTAATTCTGCAATATGCAAGTCAACTGAAGAAACATATTTGCTCAATTTTTTTTACTTGAAAATTTTAACCTGTGATTGTGCTTTCCTTTTGTTCAATTTTTTTTAAAAATCTTTACTATCTCAAAACTTGGAACGCTTGATGATATGCACCATGAGCAGATGTAGCATATCGTAACATATCAGGAGTTGTATTAACAGCAGCAATACTCACATCTATAACTGCAGCATTACAATAAATGGTTTCATCCAGAAAATCTATTTTATCCATTTCTCAGAGGAGTTTTTGCCCCTCGTAATAAATCTCTTTTGACAATTTTAAGAATAGCATACTATGGAAAGCTGTATACAGGAAGCGGCATATAGGATCAGCTATCTAAAATGATTTTTGAAATGTATGTAGAGCTCCCTGCAACAGATATAAAAAAGATTTTTGTCAAAAGCTTATTTTTAACTGCTTCTCACAGCCTTTTAACTGATAGTCTTCAGCAATTTTTCACACAAGCGAAACTATTAATAGCTCTCTTACAATAGGTATGTTTTCATATCATCTTACCTCACAAAATTTTAGCAGAAAAGTTGTACAATTAGTGATACGATATAATCAGGTCATCGAGCAGGAATTTCTTAAAATACTTTTTGCATGCCTTTAAATAATGCACTTAGACCCAGTCAGCAACTTTATTATCAGCTCTGAAGGCACTGTGACCACATGACCCAATAACTAATAAATGACAGTCATTATTATTTGCAAAAGTTTCTTTTAAATCTCCGAGGAATTTAAGACTGACATTTAGTCCATCCATGGATACTTGGAGCAAATTTTTCTTTATCTAATTATGAAGTTCTCTAAAAAAACTTATCAAAAGGTTATCAGCAGCAGCATTACCCCCCCCCCCAAAATGACTTGATGTATCTTGTGTTCAATTCATTCCTCAAACTGGAAAACCAAACAAAAGGGCCATTTGACCTCTACTGACAATTCTGTTTAAAGCTTCACCGAAATATAATATGAATTTGGTGAAGATCAGAAATGAGTATCTTTTTGAAGTATGGAGCTAAACCAAACGATATTATATATATAAGTCCGAGGGTCATAGCTTTAGCTCTACTGCTGTCATCAAACATTTTCTGGAATAGAAAAGCAGCAAATATACACAACAGAACTCACAAAGTCAATATGATTTATATACATATTACGTCCCTTCCACGCACTTGACTAGAGTATAACAGAAATCTTCGTGATTAAAAATAAAGAATATGATAAATGATAAAAACAATTTAAACATTCAAATCAAAATCAATTGAATTTAATTATGGTTATACATGTATTACATGATTCTAATTATAATACATTAACTAACTGACAATGTTTGCAAAAACTACTTAAAAAACATTTCATGTTCATACACTGAAAACAAATTTAAAGGAGCTGTATGTAAAAAGTTGAGAGAACAATATTTTACTTTATAAAGTATACTAATGGTATCAAAATTATTCATTCAATATAGTGCTTATCTTCATCAAAATGCCTAAAAATACACAATATATTTATTGCCCTTTAAGCAAAATACTAGATAATCTATAATTTAGAGCAGATTATTAAATTTTTACATTTTTTGAACTGAAAGTTTTATTTTACAACTGAAAGTTTTCGTGACAACATAGAGGATGAGATAATAGAATCCAGTTTTAATCATGAACCATGCACTAAAATTTAAATAAAAAATGCAAGTCATCAGTTTTAACCCTACGGAAAGTTGAAGTCAAATGAAAAACATAATTTTATAATTTTTACAATCCATTTGCAGTAATAAAAGAAACAGTAGCATCACAAATAGCATTGGCTATTTTCATTTCGAAAAGAAGCCCCAACAAGCATTGTTTTCAAAAATGTTTTGTCAGCTTTTTATGCATTCAGGTTTGATATTTTTTCATAATAAAACATGTGGTGAGAGACGAAACTTAATTTCATTTTAGCACTAAATAAGATACCTCCACATTGAATACACAATCATTTATTAACATAAATATGTATGATAAAAAATTGGCTCTCATGTTGTTGCTTAGTATACATCTCAAACCAAAACATTCTACATCAAAATATCATTGATCTTACACCTATTGAATAATTTATTTCCTTGGTGCCAACCAGGCTATCATTTTTTTAAAATTTACTACTTCCATTACTGCATGACTATCAATACACAGGAGTTTCATAAATAACTCATGCAGCAAAATCTAAACATTAATTTTTAACCATTTAACAGTTTCTCCCGGAATATTGTCATTTTAAATATAACCTCGAAAATAGACTGTCCCCTGTTTTTGTTAGAATTAAAAGATACATCAAGCCCGGGTTTTCGTCTTACTTTCACACCCAAATGCCTAAGGGGACAAGCATCACTCCAATCCTGATGACAATAGTTAATGAACCTCAGTAGCATGGGGAGAACTCTTCTTGATGTTTTACAATAACGTCCTTACACTAGTTCTAAAGAAACAAGAAATTTATAACCAGTCAGAAACTGAATAGAAAAGGAATTAAGAATTTCTGTTTTAGAGTTATAACTAAGAAATCAAAAATAATAAAAGATTTTTTATTGAATAAGCTTTTTATTTATAACTCATAAAAAGGATTAATAAATTAAAAAGAGAAAAGCAATTTAGATACTATTCTGCTATCAGGAGAGATTCAAGAATGCACGTACACACGTGTGTATGTTTCTGTGTGCATATATGTTTAAACACATACATATGTTTGCCCATATATACATGCATACATGAACACATACATCTATTTATACTATATGCATACGTACAAACATTTTTGAATCCTGTTTGATAACAAAAGAGTACATAAAAATTAGCAATGCCCTTGCCAAGATTCGAACCTGGACCTCTTGAATATGCGCCGAGTTTGCTACTGTTACACCACAAAAGCATACTGGAAGGAGGGAGAAAATACCTTATAGTGAAATGCCTAAATCTATCTTGGATAAAAGAAATATTTATGTAATTATATGCATAATATTTAGCATGAAAATAAAGAACTTGAAACTTGTTCTGATATAAAAATTGATAAAGAAATTCAAAAATTCTAATGAAGGTATTATACAACTAAAAAAAGGATACAGAAGCACTGCTATCACCCCTGTCAGATGAACTATTTTCAGTTGAATCAAAGGAATACCGTTTAAACCTGGAAATAAAAAACTGATAAAATACATACCAACTAACAACATATTATTTACTTAAACAGTAGTACAAAATGCATATTTTTTAATATTTAAAAGAACTCAAGTCGCATGAAAATTTCATTAATTTATAACTTTTATTTTACACTGCAAACCACTATTAGAATTTTCTCAATGGCTCATTTAACAGGTTATGGCAAAGCACACAGAGCCTCATCGTCTACAGGCGGAAATGCTTTTGTGGAGACTTTTAAAGAGAAAGTGGCTAAAATTCAAGTTACACATGAGGAAAAGCATGAAAACACCCACCTAGCTAACAAGTCTGCCACAATTTAGGTAAAAATAACAAGCTAAATAAAGATTATTGAAGATGTTGAAGAAGATGAATCAGCGTAATGTTTGTAAATTTTGCAGGACTAGTTTCGATGGTTTCAGTACAGAACTTTCTTCTTCAGCTGCCTAAGTACAAATGAACAATATAGAATACAGTGATGAGATAAGAATGACTGGTTAAGTAAAGTTACTGGCGCCATCTATTGATGAAACATGAAAACTAAACAAAAAAAGGCTGAGGGTGAAAATGGGTTCGAATCAGGGTTGTTAACTAAAACTGAAAGTTTTTTTAATGTGAAAATCTTATTCAATAATGGAAGATACTTTTTGAATAATTTTGGCTGCAGTAAAATGGAAAGTGCAATTTTCTGACCAACAGTGCTAGGTAACAGTGGATTTTTGAATTTCCTTCCTCCTAACATATGCCTCATCTTCTTTAATGCAAAGTTTTAAGGCTCTCTTAGTTTGACCAATGTAAATTAAACCACACTATCAAGGAATTCTGTAAATACCCCAAGAATTGATATATAGAATGGGGTCCTTAACCCTCTGAGTGACCTGGGTGTTTGGATCTGCCATGAAGACCTGTATTTAATGAGCCCTCACTAGTTAAATAAGTATATTACCTATTTTAGTCTCTATTTTTATAAACTTATACTCACCAAGATGGCATTTATATTATTAATGAAAGTAATAAAGCAAAATATCTTAAATTAGAAGATAATATATAAGAAGTGGCAAAAATTCTCATGACCGGATAAAGCCGGGCATGGTGCTCAGAGGGTTAAGTATGCAACTGGGAATTTTACTGATAGAAGAAAAAAAACACCCAAAAGTTAAATTTCTGTAAAATATGTGCAATTCTATAGCTAACTGATGGGAAAAAAGGAATGACAACAAAATTCTTATCATCTTCTAAAATGAGAGAATGTCTTTTGATGTGTTGAGATGAGAATTTTTAAAATGTTTGGTTAATAATAATGAGTGAAAAGGCTATGACAATAGCAATTGCTTTTAAGCAATTTAGTTCTTGATCAAGAGAAAATCTGGGGAAGCAAACTTGAAGTGCATGGAAAACAAAAGAATAAAATGAAGCTAACTTCTGCTTATTTAACTGACATGATTTGAAGAGTAGTGGAAGGCAAACCGATGATGGTTTATGGCAAACAGTAGCACGATTCTGTATTTAAACCATAAAAGTTAGTCTTTTGAAATTTCCAAACATTATGCTGATTCTTGTTGTTTAACTTCTCCAATAAGTCTGTTACAATTTAAGCCTGGGATAAACCAGCAGTGCTTAGTGGTCATATCTACCTAGCTATTGGTGTGCTCAAACTTGTTTCTTGGATGTTATAGAAGACACACCATATACTTGAATATAAGAATTTTCTCTTTTTTTTAATTGTAAAATTTGGTAAGGTCTATTCAAGTACATTGCCCTCCAAAAGTTAAGGAACAACATGTTTTTCAAAACTCACCATTACAATAATGTCTAACATTCACAGTTCATATACATGACAGTAATGAAGTTTAAGAAAACATATTCACAAACAATAGCTAGTACTTATATTTTACAGAAATGAATACTTATATAAGAGCTGGGAAAAAATGCAAAAATTGTAATTTTTGTTCAGGAGTGTTGATCTTCAGTTGTTATTATAGTTTCACGGACAATATTCAGGAGAGTCTATCAACGTCCAGGAGAAATCGTTTGCCCGATTCGTTGAGGTGGTGGGCGATTGCATAGATAGAAATGGGGATGTCACAAGCTGATTCTGCTAGATGTCTCGTAGTGTGGCCCACCGATTACGGAATCAGTTTGAATCCGAGGATTCTGTTTCTAGAAGACATGTTTCAGGCAGATCGAGAGTTACAACACCTGCAGGAGACCATTATTTAGGTCTCTTGGCCTGAAGGAGGAGTACATTACTGTGCCTCAGCTCATAGCAGAATCTCAGCTAGTACAGAGTGCAGATGCCAGTACAGAGTGCAGATACCAACCCATCTTTCCTCAAAAAACAATGATATACTGTTTCTCCAAGACTGGATTTCTCTGCTAAAGGTGCAATTTTTTGTTTTAATTTATGTTTGTGTTGAACTTCAGAAACATTCTATGTCACATTCATTAAAGAACTGTTTAGTGAACATATTCTGTAAATTTCTTGTTTCTGTGTTGCTTTATTCTCAAATCAGACACAAAAAGCATGCTGTTCGTTAACTTTTGGAGGGCAGTGTATTTTGACAAATGAAATTTGAGTGAGAGGAAGACATTTTTAACTATCATAGTATACAGAATAATTACCCTGTTTAAATACTAAATAAACCACATGGTTAATTAATTACTTTATGCATCGTTACTACTCATTATAATAGTCATGTCTAGGCAAGAGATTTCAGCTTTGGCCTGCATCTTATGCTGGTTACTAGTATGTCTGAAAACAAATAGGTAATAGTATAATATCTCTAACTCCCCCCATAATTGTTCTTTTTATACCATAGTAAAATATTGTATTTGATTAGATACAATATTTTACTATGTCTCAAATATTCACTTATACACTTCTTTCTTAAAATTTACTCTAAATTGTATGGGGTAGGGGGGTCTTATTTTTAAGCAAATACAGTATTAAATTGCAAAAAATGGCATTAGAAAGCTTCTTTATAAATGTTAGTGATCCTCCTAATTTATTATGTAAACTACTTGGAAAAACGAAACTGTGTGTCAGCATACATTTCTTGGTCCAAAATATGTCTATAAAAATCTGAATTTATTTAAATACTATGAAATAAATGCCTGTTTCTCAAAAAAAAAAAAAAAAAAAAAAAAAAAAAAAAAAAAAAAGAATGAGCTATTCCTGTGTGATTTTCCTTTATGAATACAAATTACAAAATATGCAGGAAATAAATGCAGATTTTAAGAATTTTACTAAAACTAGGCAATGTGTAATAACACTAAACATCACTTTTTTTTTAATTCCTTCATAAAGTCATGCACTTTTAGTCTTAAGTTAACAAAACACACAGTGCTAGATTTTAGTTGATACAGTAATAGTGTGTTGAAGTATAGCTTGTGTGGAAAAAAGAAGGCATGGTGTGTGAAAGTCAAGCAATATCTACCTTGTCCATATTCTTAAAAGATATTCCTCATGTTTTAACTGTCTCTTACCATAAGTAGAAGCAGCTGATAAGCATTCAGCTGCACAGATATTCAGTTTTAAATGCTCTACCATGAAAGTTGATTAATAACAGAACAATAAATTGAAATATAAGTATAAATCAGTAGTATTCAGCCTGGTCCTGATCATCCATTACTGGGCAGTTCAGCTTTCATGGTGGGCAGCAGCGGCGCTGTGATCACAAACAAATTGACTAACTTTTGACCAGTCAAGATCAGGACAGCAGTCAGACTCAGTTACAGGGTATTTGTATTGGGACTTCTTTTGTGACCACCCGACATGCATCCACCTGATCCTGCCTGACTAACGCCTGGAGACGAGAAGGATGTCTCGCATTACCAGATTGGAAAAGCATGCAACCTTCCAAAAGTCATGACCACACAACAGACTTCAAGCGCATAAGTTTTGTTCACATGACGTTAGTGAAATTAAATCATTACGTTATCAAAACTAAAGTCAGTACATAGATTTCTCAGAGCAAGCATGTGCTTACAGCTTCAAACAAAACATTGTGAAATATTGTGAGCTCATCTCTCCAAAATAAGTAAATAAAAATTGCACACAGCTATTCATCAAAGTATCTGAAGATGGGTTTCACAGAATCTTTTGAAAATAAAGAACATCCAGGGTGTTTATTGTGCCATAAAACATTATCCAAAGAGGCAATGAAGCGAAGTCGACTGTAAGAACATCTTTCTACAAAGCATCCAACTGACAAAGACAGGCCCACTAAATATTTTCAGAAAACATATAAAAAAATGTCAAAATCGTTCAACCATCATTGCAGAATTTAAAAAACAACATATGATGAACAAAATTGTTTCAAAAGAATAAATTCAATTTAAATCCATTCATTGCATTTCACAATTAATTGCAAAAAGTGGTAAAATTTATAATATTGGAGAAATTTTAATAATACTCTCTATAAAAGAATTTATTTCAACAGTAATGCATCAAGATATACCTCAGATTTAAAAAAATGCTGCAACTAAGCGCTAGCAGAATAAAGTGATGAACTGATGAAATAACAGTTGATGTTGAAAACAAACTTATCAGTATTCTCTAAAAATCTTCAGTTTTCATGCAATAAGATGAATCTAGCATTTCTGATAATGATGCTTTATTAATGGCATAAAATGAGAAAGAGAAATAAGAAACAAGAAGAAATGCTATTCACAAGAAAAATAAGAAACAAGAAGAAATTCTATTCACAAGAAAAATAAGAAACAAGAAGAAATGCTATTCACAAGAAAAATAAGAAACAAGAAGAAATGCTATTCACAATAAATCTCATCAAAGATACAAAAGGATTATCCATATTTAATACTGTGAGAACACACTTTACAAAAAATAATATTCCTTTGAATAATATTGTTACATGTGCTAATGATGGAGCATCATCAATAGTAAGTTACTATCGTGGATTTGTGGCTTATTTGAAGCAGGAAGTGCCAAATGTTTTATGTATTGATTGTGCGGTGCATAGATATCTTGAACGAAAATATCTACGTCAAGTCTGTATTCATCATCAGCTATAATAAATCAAGCCGTATACAAGATCAAATCCAGTGCTAAGAATGATAGAATGTTTCAATAGCTTTGCCAGGACAATAATGAAGATTTTACTTTTGCACACAGAAGTTTGGTGGCAGTCAAAGGGGGGGGTACATCTTTGGCTAGACATGTAGCATTAGTGTCACACAATTTTTTGAAAGAGATAATGAGAAGTGTCATACAATTTTTTGAAAGAGATAATAAGAAGTGTCATAAAACAATTCTTGAAAGTAATGAGACCAACCTGTGTCAACAGTTTAAAACAGTAAAGAATGATGGCTTTTGCTTGGAAGATATTTAAAGATATTTAACAATGTCAATTTGTAGCTTCAAGGAGGTAATAAAACTCTTATAGGTTGCCAAAGTATCTATCCTGCTATTATTTATTGACTAACTTGAATTGCTTTGTCATAATCTATTGAAGAGAGAACTTCATCAGTTTCCTCAATCATCTATAAAAGATGATATAACTCCAGAGGATACTGATAGATTCAATAGCCACCTCAACAAACTTAAACTGGATACAGAAAAACGATTTGAAGGTATTTTGAAATTGAAGGTATATGACTGGATCAAAAATCCCTTTACTGAAAATATTGAAGAGGCTGATACAAATTGTCAAGAAGAACTGTTAAAAATTGATATGATAAAGAAAGTAAAACATAAATTTGACAGTGGTAGATATGAAAATCTATAGCAAAATAAAAAAAAAAAGCTGGTCTTATATCCAAATATGTGGAAAACGGTATTCAGTTTATTGATACCTTTCCCTACTCATACCTTGTGGAATCAGAATTTAGTGCTGTTAATCATATTATGATCAAAGAAAGAAACTGCCTGAATATTTCCAAAAGGGGAGAATGTTCCTCACACAAACTGAACCTTTGTTTACTCCTCACAAAAACGTAACCATATATTCAATATCTAGTTTCCCAGCATCAGCCTCAGGGATCCCACTAATAATTCAATAACTTAAGGTAATTTCTATGCATGCAAAGTATAAATAAAAAGATAGATTTAACTATAATTTGCTGTTTTATAAAGATTTATTCTGTCAAACTTAGTGAAATCCTGACATAAAGTACTTGGTAAGTAATTATTACAGTATAAAGTCTTTAATCCGGACCTCAAAGCAACAAAGCTTTCTGCGCATAATACCTTTATGCATACGTATAATATGTTTACGCATGCATGTTTAATGTATAACGGACGCTATAAGCTAGGCTAAAATTATCTGAGTATCTATTTCAATTAATGTTGCAGATTGCATTGTTCCTTAATATTCTAATTGGATCTGGTTTATTATTTTTTGCAGACTGTTAGAGCAATTTTATAAAAAGTAAGCTTGAACATTCGATTACGTCAAAAAGAATTTCAGATTCTGGAGCTGCCAAAGGATCTACAAAGCGAAAGCATGTTTCGATGTAGAGCTTCCGATAGTGAAAAAAGTGACAGAGAGGTTATTGAAAACAAAAAAATTTCGATTGACAAGTTAGTCGGTATTCTCGACACAGCAATTACAGGACTTGAACAATGGAACTTTGTAACTGAATAAAAAATTACGTCTGTCTACAGAATTAAAGAGAAAATATTAGCACAAAAAGAGCAACATAAATAATTTACTTTGAAAGAAATGTTTAATAAAGTAAACAAATAAATATTAAGCATTTCTTTTTGTAAATTTTGTTACCTTTTAGATCATAAATGCTTCATTATTTCATAAGTCACAATTTCATATTTTTAATTTTATAATTTCTACATGCCATCTTACAAGTGTTAAACTGATGATCTAATATCTGGAAAAATTACAAACCTGGAATCGCCAAAGTCCCGACAAGTCCAGACCTCGGATTTGTACTGTATTGATCTTTGTACTTTTTCACAATAATCCACACAGGAATGCTCATCATGTTATTTAACATGTGAAACCCTTTCCCAAACTGATTTTATTTTTAGTTACACATGCAAATATTTCAAACTTCAACCTGTGTATGGCTCCTATATATAATCTACAATTTTAAATACCAAATACCTTGGTCAAATTTCACCATACAGGTGTCAAACATTTTGTATTTTTTAAACCGAGTATAAAATTTTCCTAAATATAGGTTCACCATACAGGTGTCAAACATTTTGTATTTTTTAAACCGAGTATAAAATTTTCCTAAATATAGGTACAAGGATACAGAAAATGCATAAAAAGTTAGATTTCAGACTTTATACAAAATACATTTTTTAAATTCAAAAATAGGGAAAAAAACTGGGCCATTTAAAACATTTTTGTAACCTTGAGGGCAGTGGTTTAAATTTAAAAAAATTATGGCCAATTGTGAAATTAAGGCTGAGTAATGTGTACATGGTGTATAATGCTCATGGTTAGAAATTAGATAAAAGTGAATTAATGCCTCAGATTCCCAACAATACTAAATGAAGTTCAGTAGAACAGTCCTATGAATATTTGTTAGATATAATTATTATTATATGCAACATTTGTTGAAATACGAATGAAACATCTGGTAAAGGCTGAGTTATAAACTGTACATATTATTTTAAATAATGTATGAAATGGAACAAAATCATTTGACTTGTTAATTGATATAATATACTAAAATATTATTATATAATGTATTGAAATACAAATGGAACATCTGCTAAAGGCTGAGTTATAAATTGGACATATAATTTTTAATAATGTGCGAATTGGAACAATTCACTTGTTCAATTCACATGTTTAATCAACTGAAAATTATTACTAGATGCACTCACTAGTTCACTGACAGGGCTGCTCTATCAACAACAATGGAATAATTTAGGAGGTCCTGGATAAATACTCAATAAACAATGGAACATCAGTATCACATTTTTTTTTTTAAACTTAGATGACTAATCCAAAGTTAGACTACGTTTAATTACTGGACAAGAAGGAAAACAGGGAGAAAAAGGTTCATGAGAAAGACCAAATTTCCAGTTACCATATATAAAACTGAACATCAAAGACACGCTTATCTAGAGTTCCTTTCTTTCCTAAAGATATCATCAAATGTTTTCTAGCAGAAAATGTTAAATGAAGACATCAAACACTGCCTATAGGATTCCGTAACTTCATGATATAGTTATACAGCTGCCCTCATACTTCTGCATCTAATGAAAGAAATTACTCCCTGCAGTACATCCTGAGCAACATTTTAGGTGATAAGATAGCCAAGTGATCAATGTGTTTGGGCATTCTTAACAGAACTTAAGAAGCAAAAGTCTGGCCTTTAAAAGGAAAAGAACTGATGGAAACAAGACATGAAATTTTGAAAGAATTTCTTTTATATAATTGCAAAAAATACCGTATATACCCGCGTATAAGTCGAGATATTTTGGAAAAAAAAAAAGTGGGGGGATCGACTTATACGCGGGGCCATAAAAAATTAAAAGAATCGGAAGTTCAAAAATTTCTTTATATAATGCAGTTGTTTTCTTCCCGCACTCAAATTGGACGACTTATCAAATAAGTCACTTACTTGAAGTAACTTCATGACAAATTATGTGACGAACTAATCACAGAGTTTCATGCTTTTGATTAGTTACCATCTGATTTGGAAGCAAAGGTTATGGAGTTTCAAAAATACATTATCAATGTAAAAAAAAGGGACTTCTTTTGAACTTTCCCAAATAGGGAATATGGACGAAACCCCCATGTGTTTCGATCTACCAGAAAATAAAACAATTGACTGCAAAGGCAGCATTTTGATAAAAACGACCGGGCACGACGAAGGCTCTAGTAGTGACTGTAATAATACAGAGTTCGAGACTGAAAATATGTATGATGACGAGCCAATGACGACAGAAGAGTTCTATGAAATGTTTGGCGAATCTGACCATGAATCGGACGTAGAAGGATTTTGATTTTGCTTATTTACCAAGGTATTTTTATCGTATATTTACTTTTTTTCTCAGATGATTTTGAATAAATGTAGTACTTAAAAATTTTTTTTCGAAGTTTCTCGATCGATTTCGGAAGTGGGGGATCGACATATACACGGATTTCTTATTTTCGACGAATTTTTTATGTTGAAGTGGGGGGGTCGACTTATACGCGGGTATATACGGTAATTATTTTTCATATGCTTCTTCTGCTACAAATAAACTGGCTGCTTAATGTGTCTAATTTTAATTTATGCATACTCTTCCAATTTTGACTGATTGGTAATGACTTTTTTTATTCTATTTTCAGTTCTTATATATAACCTATATTAAAAAATAGAAAGGGTGCTTAAAATTGTATCAAGATGTTAGGTTCCTCAGAATCCACACAGCTGTTCCATTATCAAATAATCATGGCAAAATTTTATGAAATCGAATGAGTCATATTTAAAAACAAATGTAAGTTAATATTACACAGTAAGTGTTCATGTAACACGAGCAAAAGTAAGTTTAAACTAAATAACACACAGAAAAGTTCTCACTTATAGAGTTGCTGATACTCGCTGACTTCCATTTTCAATCTTTCAATCTCTAACGTCTCAGAATTTAATTTTTGTTTCAATTCATCACACAAAAGCATGAGTTCATCACATTTCAATTGGAGTCTTCTTCCTTCTCGATGAAGAACAGGAACAGATTCATTTTTACACTGTGTGAAATTATCCGCACAGCGTTCCTGAAGCTGAGATGCTAGAAAGAAGCAAAGAAAATCCAAATAAAATTTCAATTATATTTTTAGAAGCAAGTAACAGAAACTCTCTTGATAGACACTGAAAACTAAAGCAATACATTCAATTGAGAAAAACTTACTAGACTTTTCAAATGTATCTACTACATGAACTTCCCTAGAGACACTTTTTTCCTCTGACTTAGATGGCCCCTCATCCTGAAAAAGACATCTATATAATTTTTGAAATAATAACTAAAATAATCTTTTATATATTAGTAGAACTAAACATATTCATTCTCCTCCCAAATACATACAAAAGATTGTATAAATATTTACGGTCATGGTCGACAGTTCATTAATAATGATAACATAGTAATACAATCACACCCGATATCAGACAGCTCACAGAATATTATAATTGGAATATTAAAATCAAAACTGGCAAAGAAAAATAAATAAAAATAAAAGTATAGGTATATTGGGTTGTTCTGAAACTTATTTCCCTTTTTTACCACCAAAGGGATTAGTTGTGTTTTTAACCAGCCAACGTTATTCTAACCATATCGTCTTTATATATTTCAAGGTTTATAGTTAAAAAATAGTTTCATTTTATGTAAGTGCTTTGTTTTGGTGTCCATCAAAAATGGAAAATCAAACACAGCATTTTTGGCATAGTTTTCATATTTATCATCGAAAAGGTAAGAACGCTGAACAAGAAAAATAAATAAAACAAATTAAAATAATAAAAGAAAAGATAGTAATTAATAAATTGTGCAAAATGTACGGAGATAATGTGCAGACAGAAGGCTAGTGCGTAAACTAGTTTGCAGAATTTCATTCCAGCAATTTTGCTGTCAAGAAGCAATGCGTTCTGGAAGGACAGTTGAAGCTGACAAAGACAAAATAAAGGTATTGATTGAAACAAACCTTTGAATAATAACATCAGAAATCATTAAAAGATTATATTTTCAACTTCAACTATTTATGATCATTGTGAAACAACTTGGTTTCATTTCTAAGTTCAATATATAAATTCCACAAGTTTTTCAAGAAAGAAATATATTCCATCGCATTGACATCTGCGATTTGCTTCTCAAAGGTCAAGAAAATGATCCCCTTTGGAAATGAATCATATCTGGTGATAAGAAATAGATTGTTTACAACCATGTGGAACACAAGTGTCCATAGCATGAAGAAGATGAATGAGCTCAAAGAACTTTGAAGGCTGCTGATATTAACCAAAAGAAGTGATGCTCTCTCTTTGGTGGGATTTTAAGAGAACACTTTCTTTTAATGCTTCCACCAAAAAATTCTGATATTCATTCAAAAGTGAACTGCCATCAGCTGGACAAATTAAGTGACACCACCCTACAGAAAAGGCTAGAAATGATCAACAGAAAAGATGTAGCATTTCATTATGTTAATACCAGATCTCACTTAAGTTTAATAAATCATCAGAAGCTGCTAGAGTATGGATGGAATATGCTACATTACATACAATACTCGCCAGATCTGGCACCCTCAGATTATTAATCATTCCAGCCCTTACAAAGTTTTTTAAATAGTAAAGCATTTGCTTCAAATGAAGATGTAAAAATCATTTACGTCAGATTTTAACCAAAAATTACAACTCTTATGAGCATTGAAATATAAAAGGTTAATTTAATAATATATTTAAGTATTATAAAAAAAATTCCTTTGAAAAGAAAATGAAATTACTTCCTGAATAATCCAGTATTTTTTATGAGCTGTAATGGAGTTTTGTAATCAACAGCTTCAGTCAGCTTTTAAATACTGAAAGAATTCTATACTTTACTGAAATGTTAATGCACATACAAAGACTTTTCAAAGCACATACAAAAAAATTTTCCCTCCAAAGGAAAATGAAGCTTAATAAAAGAAATCTAATTAAATACTTTTTTTAGAATATTGATAAATCAAATAATATGACAAATATTAACATTAGTTAAGTCAGATTATGGAAGAATTCTAAATAATATACCTTATTGTAAAATCGTTTTCCTTCCCTCTTATTAAATGATCAATACGTGGGCATATTTCTTACCAGAAAATCCTCATTTATGTATGTAAAAAAAGGAGGAGGTGAAATTATTTTCTGCTGAATGTCTGAGTGTTCGAGAAAAACTATTTCTTTCATTACTTTTAATTTCCTCCCCCCCCCGAAAGCAAAGAGAAAATTTTGAACTATAAATTTACTAGGTTGTCAAAAAAAAAAAAAAAAAAAAAAAAAAAACATACATTTGAGGGATAAATCTGGACTTCCTCCTACACAAAATTTAACGTTTAACACAGTAAGGGACAAACTTTTATTTCTTTCTTATAACCAGATTTTTTTTTACATCTGAGTTTCTTACAACAGGTCATCTGGATTTGAAGCAACAGTTAATATAACTTATCACATTTCCCATTCTTTACTGACAATAACATATTACAGAATTTTTCAAAGAACAAAACTTCTTGATGATTTCAAACAGGTCAATCTTATTTGATCTTCTCAATGATGATTTTTTAAGTTACACATAAAATGCATTTAGTGCTCTTGAGTTGTGTATGCTGAAGCAAAATAAAATGCCTCAGGTAGAAAAAAAATTAAAAATAAAATATAATGAACATGTGGGCACAGCAACTTTGACAGACAAGAGAATTTTTAAAAAATTTACTCATATCTTAATGATGAAATGTAAGAAATAATTTTCTCTCAAAGAAATTAATCCAAGGAGACAGGGAGTTGAAGGTTAACACGGTATTCTCATGTTTCTACACCCTACATGCAAATAACTATTTACAATAAAATCATAACTTATACGGAAGGAATAGAAATTTAAATGTCTAGTTTCTTTTTAAAAACTTAATACAGTCAAAAGTCTTTAATCCTGATGTCCATAATCCGGAATGATCTATAATCCGGACCTCAAAGCTACAAACTTTCTGCGCAAGCGTTTACGCATGCGCATAATATTTTTTTGCAGGTGCATACTATGTTTACGCATGCGCGTTTAATATATAACGAACGG
The DNA here is from genome assembly GCF_044657685.1 of Stegodyphus dumicola. NCBI lineage: Eukaryota > Metazoa > Arthropoda > Arachnida > Araneae > Eresidae > Stegodyphus > Stegodyphus dumicola. Next base: position 117,192,858 of record NC_140780.1, read on the forward strand.
TATTAGTTAAGCTAAAATTATCTAAGTCAGTTAAGGTTGCAGATTGCATTGTTCCTTAATCTTCTAATTGGGTCCGGCTTATTATTTTTTGCAGATTGTTAGAGCAATTTTATAAAAGTAAGCTTGAACTTTCGAAAACGTCAAAAAAATTTCGATTCTGGAGCTGCCAAAGGATCTACAAAGCGAAAGCATGTTTCGATGTCCATCAAACAAAAAGTGGAATTGCTGCAAAAAATGGATAAAGGCATATCCTTTGTTTCTCTAACCATTCCGAAATCTGTTTATCAATTTAACGCTGCTCTGCGGGGGAGGGGGGAAACGTCGCGGCGCGCAATGAACTGGAAGTTGATCTATCAACACCTTATAATCAGGGCAGATGTTTTTATTTTATTCGGCTTATATAATTCCTTACTAAATGTAGTACAGGGTTATCCAAATTAAACTCCCCAACTCAGAGGCCTGTGCAGAGTGTTGTATGGGTCATAATGTGATGAAATTTTATAAACAGACACTTCAGATCATGCGCTCGAGATTTATTACACACAAAAAAATTAGTACAAGAAGTTGCCAATAGGTGCCGCTGTAACACTAGTAATGTGCATATTGCACCAACGTGATTTGTAGAAATAAAGCATCTGCGCTACGTATCCAAAAGACGAGCCCTACAAAAGTGGAAGACAGGCCTTGCACAGGCAGTTGTTTCCAGCTCGCTGATGCACAATGGCGACTTTGAAAGACAAAGCTCTGTTAGTGAAACTTTTCTACCAGAATGACGAGAACTCCTGTGCTGCAATAAGAGCATTCCGTTGGCTGAAGATTTTACGCCGAAGACCAATGACACCACGTGCTCTACGAGACATGATGAAGTTCGAAAGAATGGGACAGCTGGGAATTTTACCAGGTAGAGGACGACAGGTTGTGGAATCTGCACGCGTAGAAGACGTTGCTTTGGCGGTCGTGGACCCCACTAGCCAATCGCCACATGGTGTTGTCAATGTGCCAACTGTTTCTCGTGCTGTTGATATGCCCTATATGACCGTCTGGCGTGTGATGCTTCGAATCCTCGGTTATTTTCCTTACAAAATCCATAGTTGTCCTCACCTGTCCTTTTACTGATCCTGTAGTTCGGGAAACATTTGCGTTGCAGTTCCTTGCCAGAATGGAAGTCGATGCTGCTTGGCCGTGGAACATCCTTTGGACGGATGAGGACCATTTTTCCCTGAATGGTCAATTGAATACGCACAGCTGCCACATTTGGGCAAGTGAAAACCCGCGTGCAATCCATCAAGTGCCCTCGAACCCTCCAAAGGTTACTGTATGGTGCGGTTTTACTGCAACATTCGTCAATGGACCTTATTTTTTTTGAAGAGGTGACTCCAACAGTTCAAAATCTGCTCTGTCGTGGCATTCAACAGGTGTTACAAGCAACTTTTACCGATGCACGTGTGATTAGCCGCTGTTTCCCTACAGCTTGGCCTCTCCGCTCGCCTGATCTCACGCCATACGACTTTTGGTTATGGGTATTCTTAAAGGATCGGGTCTACCGAGAACACCCAGCCACCTTGGCACATCTGAAAGACGCAATTATTTGACATGTTCGTGGAATTAACGTGGACTTACTGCGTTCCGCTGTGGAACACACTGCTTTGCGAATGGAAAAAGTTGTGGAGAACCATGGCACACATATAGAACACCTGTAGAATGTCTTGTTGATCTGCAGCGCCACCTATCGGCAACTTCTTGTACTAATTTTTTTTTGTTTAATAAATCTTGAGCGCATGATCTGAAGTGTCTGTTTTTAAAATTTCATCACATTATGACCCATACAACACTCTGCACAGGCCTCTGAGTCGGGGAAATTTAATTTGGATAACCCTGTATTTCATCTCGATGTACTCCGTCTTTGATATGATTTAAATCAAATTCCGTCATTATAAATATCACGAATACACATCAAATAGTTTTCTGGTTGCAATTTTCTAATTTCGACTATGCGTAATGTATGCTTTACGCATGCGCGCGTTGAAAGAAATGTTTAATAAAGTAAACAAGTAAATATTAAGCTTTTTCTTGTAAATTTTAATACCCTTTAGATCATAATTGTTCTTTATTTCATAAATTACAGCTTCATATTTTTAATTTTATAATTTCTGCATGCCATCTTACCAGATTTAAACTGATGGTCTAGAATCCGGAAAAATAAGAATAATAATCCGGAATCGCCAAAGTCCCAACGAGTCCGGAAAAACTTTTGACTGTACACATAAAGAAAGCATGGAAGATGCTTTTCGAATTTGAATGATATTGCAAATTAGTTCACAGCGATAATTAATCTTTTATTTGTATACAACTAAATTTTCCTAATTTAAAATTTAAATTAGCCTTACATGAATGAGAGAATATTTGTTAAACTCAAATATATATATATATAGAGAGAGAGATATTGGAATTTCCCTTTTTGGAAAAAAGTTTCAGTTTTCCCGGACTTTTTTTTTTTACAACAGTTTACATTTTGCTGACCATTTCTCATTTTTTTAATATGATATTTAGGGTTCTCCAAGCTAGTATGAGGCCTGTGAATTTAATGTAAAAATTAAAAACAAAAAAGTGCACATGAAGCTAGGAAGGATACGACCTATAATCTGCAAAATTTCTCGATAGTGCAATCCTTTCCCATGCTATGTGGATTATCAGAATTCTAACGTATTTCAAAGATGGACTTACTTCAATATTAAAGACTAAAATTCCAAGCTTTTAAAACTTATTATGATGAATACAGTACAAAGTCTTTAATCCGGACATCAAAGCTACAAACTTTCTGCGCATGCGTAAACACATAATGCGTTTACGCATGCGCATAATACATTTACACATGCGCATAATAAGTTTACGCATGCGTGTTTAATGTATGGCGGATGGTATAAGCTAGGCTAAAATTATCTAATTATCTATTTCAGTTAATGTTGCACATTGCGTTGTTCCTTAATCTTCTAATTGGATCCGGCTTATTATTTTTTGCAGACTGTTAGAGCAATTTTATAAAAACTAAGCTTGAACTTTCGATTATGTCAAAAAGAGTTTCCAATTCTGAAGCTGCCAAAGGATCTACAAAGCGAAAGCATGTTTCGATGTACCGCTTCCGATAGTGAAGAAAGTGACAGAGAGGTTATTGAAAACGAAAAAATTTCCATTGACAAGTCAGTCGGTATTCTCAACACAGCAATTACAGGACTTGAACAGTGGAACTGAACAAGAAACTATGTCTGTTTATAGAATTAAAAGTATTAGCACAAAAAACGAAGCAACTTAAACAACTTACATTGAAAGAAATGTTTAATAAAGTAAACAAATAAATATTAAGCTTTTTTTTTGTAAATTTTGATACCCTTTAGATCATAATTGCTCTTTATTTCATAAATTACGGTTTCATAGTTTTAATTTTATAATTTCTGCATGCCATCTTACCAGATTTAAATTGATGATCTATAATCCGGAATCGTCGAAGTCCCGACAAGTCGGGATTACAAACTTTGTATATTATAAAATCATGCACTGCAAAAATTCTGAAGTTTTTTCTATTATTTGGTATTTACATTTCTTGACAATATGAAACTCCTATTTTAACTTATTTGCAGAACCAGGAAGACTGACATTGTTACATGTAACCTTCATTAAAAAGGTCACATGTATATTTTGCATATTATACACAATATTTGCATAAGATATCCTAATAACACTCCACGAAAATGAGGAATTCTGATATTTCATTTCAGAGCAAACCTCTCTCTCTCTCTTTTTTTTTTTTTTTTTTTTTTTTTTTTTCAGTAGTGAAGTTTTACACTAGCTATTATTTTTTCTTCAAACTGTTTAGAGTTATTGTTCTCTTGGGAAAGAAAAAGGAGAGAAAAAAAAAAGAAAAAGAAAAGAAAACGGAAAAAAGAAGAAAAAGAGAGAAGAAAGAACCTTGCTTAGTGTATCTCACAAACCAGGCACATTCTCAAGTTAGTCAGTTTCACCACTATGTAAAACTTGCATTTCAGCCTAACCTGACTTAAATTAAATTTAAAAAAAAAAAATGCAGAATATTAAAAAAATTTTGGAAAGTATTTTTTGGTCAACTCTGTTGTTTAACATTGCTGCTCCATAAGGAAAATTACAGTCTCTTTTCAGAAGAGAAACATGATTTGATAGGAATTTAGTGATCTTGTAAGTTGAAGCAGCTACATTATAGAATGCTGAACAAGAAATACAGGATGGAAATAATGACTGTAATAATGCATTTTATAGGCATTCATACTTGCCAACCTATAACACTCAAAAATCAGGAGATTTTTTACAATGTTAAAAAGACTTTTTAAATGATAACATCTTAGAAATTACTGGAATTAATTTAACATCTTAGAAATCAGTTTCTTTTAACATCTTAGAAATTACTGCAACAGTTCAAGTTAAATTAAATGAGTCATATAGTAGATCTGCAAATCATTGATTTAAATGTAAGGGGGGAAAAAATGATAAATTGAAGAATTTACTTGTGTCTAAAAATAAGAAAATTGAACTGTAACTAAAATAAGAAAATTGAGTCTCTGATTAGGATAAGATTTAATTTTAATTGTGAGGAATTTGAATAAACTTGTATTTTAGTCTGGAAACCTATTACTTATGTTTTCTTTATATCTTTTATGTGTTTTCTTATATGTATATTGATTTTACATCTTGTTTATACGATCCTCTCACGGCACGGTCCCAGATGCATTTACACAATGCAATGCACTATTTTTTTTACTTATACGATCACTAGAAAAGTGTGGAAATTATCTAACTCTTAAGAGTTTAGTTCTCAGTTGATATTTAGTTAGTTACGGTTTTCCCTGTCTGTTTCTGCATTAGTTTCCTCCCTAAGAGGAAGTAGAAACAGAACATTGGTGCCATGACCTCTGCTTAGTGAAGGATCGAATCAGTAACTGATTTTGAATTTATTTTGTATAACCTACTGTTTTAAGAAGGTGTTAAATTCTATGTGTGAGGACTAATTAAGGTTTTGATTTGAATTATGTTTGCTTACTGGCTATTACAGGATGTTCATTCTCTCATTTAATTTAGGAATTGAATTTAAGGTTAGGTAAACTGTTTTGATATAAAATTAACTAAAAAGATAGTGTTTTAGTAGGTGTGATTCGATGATTTCATACTGTGCATTATATTTTGCAGTATTATTTTGAGAACTGCCAGTTGAATTGCTGAACGGTGCAGAAATTACTTTATTTTTCTCAAACCTATTGTTAGCAATGGAAGTAGTAACTACACCTCCATTTACTTTAGGTATTTTATAACTTTCAATAGAGCCCATTATCTTAACTCTTGAAGCATTTATTTCTTCTTTAAAAAATGCAAGAAGTGGGTTCCATTGATCGAGGATTCTAGATAAGCATTTCTTTAAAGACAACCAGCGTGTACACACATGTTTCAAAATTTTTCTCATTTCAGTATTATGCAGCTGTTTGAACTGTTTCAATTTTTCCTTCCTTTTAGAACTCCTTTCAAGATAATAATAAATATCAACAATGTGTTCATCCACATTTATTGGTAAAGAAGCTTCCCCCTTTTTAGCTGCTAAATTTAAGAGGTGGCAGGTGCACCTCATAATCTGCAAATCTGAATTTTCCTTTCTTAAGATGCCTGCAACACCAGTCTTCAAGCCAACCATTACTGGTGCATTATCAGCACCAAGTGCTGAGCAATTATCCAGAGGGACTGCATTTTCTTTTAAAGTTTTAATAATTAGCTGTGCCATATTAAAGCCTGTCAAATGTCCTTCTAAAGTGGGGACAGAAAGTAAACTGCACTCAATTAATGAAGATTCTGGATTAAAAAAAGAAACAACAACTGGATACAGTTTTGAATTGGTATTATTGCTTCCATCTGTAGAGAGGCAGAACAGAGCTGTTTTAATGCAATCAATAACTGAAGATTTATTTTTCAAACACATTTCTTTAACAATTGCACCTGTTTTGGTCCTTGCACTTGAGTATTTCTTAGCGATTTCTCGGGGAAACATTTTTCTAAATAAAGCTGCAGCGTGATCCGATGCATTCAGTGGCAGGCTGTGCTCCAGTAAAAAGGCAGAGAACAGACATTCTGCATTAATCACTTTTTGGCCCTTTGTTTCCAAAGAAAAATTGAATTTTTCGTTTTTTTCAAAATAACTCATGTTGTCCTTGTGTTTTTGTGTACGCACATGTTTGAGAACATCCGCCCTTCCACCATGCGAAAAATCGCAACGACAGATGGTAACCATCGCAAATTTATTACATTTCCTTGAGAAAATAATGGAAGGAAAGTCAACTGTGTACGATTTTTGAAAAGTACACGAGTATTTAACCTTTCTCGCAGACATAATAAAAGATGATAATTTCTAAAACTATTTTTGAAGGCACGTGTACTCACACAACTCAGGACAAGATGAACAAAATAACGAAAATAACATCCAAATAACAACCATGAGCTTGCTTTGTGCTCATTGGCTAATATATGCCAGATGACACGCAATGGAGCTCAATGCCCAATGGAGAACTGGAGAACGAGGTTTCTGGATACGTATGCTCTCGCTCACAAAGCAGAAATTCTCATCTGATTCACAAAGTTTTGTTTTGGATATAATCTAGTGAAAATTCAATTGCTTTCAGACGTCCAAAATCACTTTTGGGGGGGGGGGTCAAAAAAGCAAAGTATTAAGCCAAGTTCCATAAAAATCATGAGAAATATTAAGAATAAGAAAAAGTCGGGAAAAATATATTGTAAATCGGGTTGGTGGGAGAGTGGTAGAAAATCGGGAGTCTCCCGCCTTAATCGGGTTGGTGGGAGAGTGGTAGAAAATCGGGAGTCTCCTGCCTAAATCGGGAGAGTTGGCAACTCTGGGCATTAATACATATCCATTCAGAAAAAAGATGAATAATAGATATATTTTTATATTAGCTAAAGAAAGAAAGAAAAGAATAACTATCAAATACGGAATTCTTTTCAAATATTCATGAGTTATATTCACAATAAATTATTAGCATTGAAAATTAAATTTATTACTACTTAGCAGTGTTTTTGCATCCATGCAAGCTATAGAAAATGCTATTTTAAAATGCACTTAACATTTTTAGTAAGTAAGTAATTTAGTGTTACTAAGAGAACTAGTTTAAATAAATTTTTTTTAAATATACATACATGTACTTAGATTATGATATTTCATCATAAAGATACATTTAAAGTATACTTTGCACATTTTAAGCTCTGGAATCATCTGAAACCTAATTCCTTGCACGTGTAATCCCCCTTCCCCCCCAAAAAAGAAAGCTTATATTTCTACAGGCAAAGAACTATTATCCAAATGACAAATACTCATTCTCGGAAACAAAGAAAATTCAATCCCTAATTGTTGACACCCAGATATCATTAAAATACAAGGTTTGTCCAAGCATTAAATGCTTCCAAGATGCAATAGAGTAACTACATAATGCTAAATCTGACCATATTTTACATAATCACTAGTTTCTTGATTATTAAAATGTGACAAGCTTAGAAACCTTGAAGATACACTGTCATTGAACATATGTATGAAAAATATAATATAAATGAAATTTAACATTGGTCCATGTTATAAATTTCTGAACTGTATGATTAATAGGCATATGCTACAGCAATACTTATATTATTTTCACTAGAAAATGCTTTAATATTCTACTATTTCTCTCAAAAATTAAAAATATGCATGTAATATTCATATCCATTTAAATATAAGTTCCAGCAACTATCACACTTTTGAGAAGAGATTTTTCAGATTTCCCAGTCCTTTAAAATTTTATGCCATGAGCCCCATTTCCATTGAAACCTGTGCATAAATTTGGTTTTAAGCATTTCTCATTATAACACTGTGATATCATGTAGCATTTAACTGAGAAGTACTATACTTCATTCACATATTTACATGAGGGATTCTCAAGTGAAGGGGGAGAATTTCACAGTTTTAGTGGAGGGTTTTGGAATCTCATTTAGAAAGACTAACAACTGGACCAAGAGGCCTCCTGGACTGGAAAGTTTAATGCAAGTAGTAACAGGGAAAAAAAAAAAAAAAAAAAAAAAAAAAAACCATAAAATACATTTTTCTATTACAGTCATCAAATTACAGAAAAAAGAAACATTTCCTTGACAAAAACGCAAACAGATCTAATAAAATAATTATCAATAATATAGCAAAAACCTTTTACACTCATTCTTTGTTAATCATGTGATTTCTTTTACTCTCCTATTGTGAGAACACTAAGGCTCCCATCAGGGTGGGTGACCCATATTCACACTTATGCTTAAATTCATGTTTTACTTTGCACTGGTCATTTATCTGACATTTTTACCTCTTTCAGTGAACTTATTTGTTTACAGGCATTTAATCTCCAACATTTATAATCATGTTCTCCTCAAGTACCTTTTTCTAAACACATTTTTATCATATTTGGACATTTCATACCTAAGACAGCCTTACAAGTGATAATAGAAGATAAAACTAAATTCAGATATTTAGTGTTAATTCACATCCATTGTCATTTCTGGAAAAAACGGACATTGTAGGGTTATTTCTAGCAAAGCTCTGATGAATGATTTTGCAAAACACAGTTAAACCAATATTTGAAGAATATACTTTTGACACACAGGACAAAAGCTTTTCTGAGCATTATGGGAACTCACTTAAAAAGATGAAGCTGGACTCAGAAAATGCATTCTGTAAAATAAATCATAAGGTTATAGAAGTTTCATATGTTGTGATGCTTATTTATCAAAGCAGAAAAAAACATATTAATTCGGGTGAAATTCGAACAGACTTTTAAAACAGCAGAAACAGCACTGAAAAACAGATCACGAGAAAAATAAACTTGCAGGAATTTCCCCATCAGAAAGTATTGTTTAATAAAGAATCAGCCATAAGGCCATATATATTAGGGATCAAGTAGTTGGGAACATAAGAATCTTCAGTATTTGGCTTATCTTTAATTAAACTTGATGAATTGAGTGATGCAGTATTAGGCTGCTGCCCAGATGAAATAATGGTTAGGAATACTAAATGCCATACCAAAGGGCCTGGGTTCGAATTCTTGAGATGACATGTGTGTTTGTAAAAGCATAGTGGCTGTGTGGCAAAGGGGAGTCAAAATACATTCTCTTGAGAGGCTGGTGGTAGGAGACCCTAGGACCATACCTGGATGTATATAGAGGATATATACAGAGGATGTTCTTCCTGGGAATTCCATCTGAGGGAAAAGCTTAGCAACTAGCAAGGCCCAGTGATTCCTAATATGCCAGAGTTACATTATTGATACCATTAGTTGTTCCTCGGAATTCTAACCAGGGCACAAGATTAGCAATAAGCAAGGTCCAGTGATACCTTAACATGCCTGCGTGGATGCACAGATGCCATCCTTACTTCAACCAGTAGATACAGTATCGTGTTCCTGTTTGCTGATAATTACAAGGGTGTTTTCTCGGATTCATTTAAAGAGCAGTTCTATTTTACTGAACCTTGAAAATCAGAAACAGAGCTTTACATAATTTACAAAAGTCTTCATATTGTTTTGAGTTGAAAAAAAAATATTGTGGGACAAAGCCAATAGATGTTGCACAGGGGGAGTGTCACACATATTTTAAACAAAATTTGGATTTCATACATGTGTAAAAAGTGGTCTCCACAGCTGAAAGGAATTCATTGTGTAATACAACAGACACTGGACTCAAAAATACTTCCAGTTGCAATAGAAAAAGTTTTGGATGAGAAAAGTGAAGTTGTAAATTTTATCAAAAAGGCTTTAAACACATGGTCATTCAAGCAGTTATGAATCAAATGAATGCAGGCCATCATTGACTTCTTTCCCATATAAATGTTTGGTGACTTGAGAAAATGTGATTGCCAAAGTGTTCTTAGATATGGCTAAGATTATTTTTTGAAATTCTATATAAGATAGCACGTCTCCTAGGAGGAATATCAGAAAAGTTTTACAACTTGCCTATTTGTTTTAAACACATTTAATCAATTACTTAATGTTTAAAACTATTTATTTTAAACATTAAGTAATTGAAAATATTAAAATTCTAAATGCAAAGAAAGAATACAAATAGCATAAAATTCATTAATTTCTTGAAAGTTTTTGTAAGCAAACTGGAAATAAAGGCTTAATTTTAAATACTTTTTAGTGTTTAATGAAGTGTCATTAGTTTTTGATTCTTGTAGGACAGAACTTATTCCCATTTATTAAAAATTATATATATAATTTTGTAGCATTTGAAAGCAATATAAATTCAATTTGGTTGCTATTTTCCTGAACTCAGAGAATGATTGTTTGAATTTCATAAGAATTCATTCAAAGTTTCTCAATGAATGTCAAGATGAAGATCAATGTAGCTAGTCGGTATGGTGGTCAGGGAAGCTGACTGTGATGCTGAAGGGCCTGGGTTCGAATCTCGGAGAAGCATGGTTGTAACTGTCCGTCCCCTTCATAGGAAAGGCAATGGTGGCCCACCTATTAGGTGCTTCCATAATAAAGAGACCACCACATCTGGCCTTCTATAGATTAATGGACTGGTTACATTTCTAATTGTTCACAATCTGCCATTGGGGGGGAAAAAAAAGAAAAGAAACCAATTTAAGGGTGAGAGCTGTGGTCAGTGAGGAATCAGTCATAATGTTTTTGTCCTTTATGTGCGGATCTTATTGAAACACATCAGAAAGAACTACCTATGCATTGCTACCATCTGTGTCAACATATCTTCGTGCGTCATGATTTTTTACCTCTATTACAAACAAAGACAAAATAGTGAAACAGAGCAGACACTGAAAATGACTTGATTCAGGAGATGTTTTCTCTTGCCCAACATAAACTGGCACCTCAGATCAAGGGGGCACAAACAATCGGTCATCTTGCATACAGCCTGTATTGTGTGGGCGTCTGTGCACTGTAGTAGGTGAGATTCTTTTTCCTGTTGACCCTAAATGATCTGCCATGAGCTGAGGCACAGTAATGTTACTCCTCCTTCATGTCAAAAGAGTTAAATAATGGTCTCGTGCAGGTGTTGTAACTCTAGGTCTGCCTGAAACATTTCTTCTAGATACAGAATTCTCGGATTCAAACTGATTCCACAGACGGTGGACCACACTAAGAGAGCTATTGATATGTCTAGCAGTATCAGCTTGTGACATCCCCATTTCCATCCATCTGATCACCCACCACAACGAATCGGGCTAACGACTTCTCCATAACATTGATAGACTCTCCTGGATATTGTCTACGAAACTGTAATAACAACTGAAGATCAAAACTCGTGAACAAAAATTAGACTTTTTACATTTTTTCTCAAACTCCTATATAAGTATTCATTTTTATATAACAAAAATCTATTATTTTTGCATATATTTTCTTAAACTTCGTTACTGTCATGCATATGAACTGTGAATTTAAACCTTACTGACATTTTTGCAATGTTGAGCTTTGAAAAATATGCTGTTCCTTAATTTCTGGAGGGCAATATATAATATTTTTTTAATAACATTTTTAAACAAACTAACTTGTAATGCTTCTAAACTTTCATGAAGTAGCCTAGGATTTACCTGAAGTATGAATATTTCTTAGAACATCTTTCTCTTTTTCGATCTTATAAAAGTCCATGCAATTTTCATCAAACTTTATTTTGGTGAGTAGCATACCCTTCAAAGTGTCCAGTTTAAGCTGTGTTTTATCACTAATCCAAAAACTGTTGATAACGCTAAATACTCACTGAGTTGCAGCAACCACTGGATTTTCAAGGAATTTTAAATAAGCACGAGACACTTTTCCCAGGACTGAAAATAAGCCTTCAGTCTTAAAAACATTTAGCGTACCCTTTCAATGGTGGGAAGTAATGCTAACCATCTTGTTTGTGAATAACCCTAGTAGCATTGAAATATTGGTTTCTATGAAGTTTAAGAAATTTACAATATTTCTACTCTAACAATATAAGATTTAAAGTATATCTCAGAAATAATCATTTCTATATCAACTAGCAGAACATCATTTGATGTTAGTGTTATGGATAATATGCACTGCACATCCAACTCCAATTAAACCATTTATAAGGTTTTATTTCAGTTTAACAAAAACATTATTTTGTCCACATCTATCTGCTCCTCTAAAGATAGAATTTGTATTATCGGGACAAAGAACAATAACCTTTTTCTTTTCAATTATTTTCTTCAAGACAGATAGTTAAGTAGTTGCTGACAATGTTGAGTGTTTTACCAGGTAAGGATTTAAATTATAAAATTTTTATGCTGACTCCAATATCTAAATCTAACTACTACTGGAAAAAGTTTTATTTCTTTGTAATTGGATGCATCAGTTGAGATTGAAACAAATGAAAAGCATTAAAGCATGAAAACCTTTAGAATTACTGCTTCAGCCTTGGTTTGTGCACATGTAAATTTAGGCTCAAATACCACTCAATGCAGCTTGGATATACAATCCATAGACCTAAAGCAATGCTTGCATCAAACAGTATGGTATGAAAAAGTACCTTTTATGTACTGTAGTTAATTTTTTTTCCTTATCACCCATTTTTTCTCCTGTTTGAAGAAAATTCTTTAATGACGAGCTACATGCAGCTGCAAAACTTGACATTTTATGTTTATTACTACAGTCAAATACTGAAAATCCGCCAACTCCTGAAATCCGCATTGCCTCCAAAATATAAACATTGAGTTTATGGGTTCCGGAAACCACAACATAAAATACGAAATATTGAAGAAAAATTACTTACTGAATAATAACATCATAATTACCAAATAATAATGAGTCATAACGGAAATAGCAAATTATTGACATAATGAATTTTGTGGATACATTAAGAATATTTTAAATACCAGCGATTTTTAATACAATAGCAGATAAGAAACACACTCATGATTTTACTGCTTGCAACATTGAAAAACGTAAACACGTTGCATTGACGGTAATGCAAAAAGTGGAAATTCTGCAAAAGATGGAGGCAGGTGCTACTCCTCGCTTTATAGCAGAATCGTATGGAATAGCGACATGGACTGTGTATGATATACGGAAAAATAAAGAAAAACTGTTGAAATTTTACAGCAACAGTGATTCTAACACCGGAAATCTTTGCATGAGGCAAAATCAGAAAATCTTGATGCTGTGTTGCGCGTGACGAATATTAAAGGAAAGCTAAGCCGGAAAATTAAAAATACAAGAGCATGTGCATTTAACATTTAATAAATAAATATCTCTTTTTGATTTCGAGAAAGTTCCAGAAAATTCTCGTGCGCGATTTAAAATCTTATAAAAAAGAACACCTCTCAATTCGATTAGTTAGCTAGTTTGTTGTTGTTTTAAGAGTTTGTTTAGAAAACTGCTCTTGTTGACTGTAGCGAATTTGTGGATTAGCTTTCTTTAGCTGTTTTGAATTAAGTTCTCTTGAACGTTTGAGTAGTTAAAAGATAACTACTGTGAGATATTGTAATACTGCATGAATATCTGAGGAAATTTAAGCTTTTTTGTTGTGATAATAATAAATTGTGTTCATTTTTTCATCGGACTTGTGCATTCATTTCATAACGAACCGTATGCACACAACAATTTTTGGTGTTAGAAGTGGGATTCGAACCCACGCCCACAAGAGCAACTGAAGAACAATTGAGGCAGCTCCTCAGTGCTTTTGCTGCATTTCAAGCAAAGATAGAAGCTGGCCAAGCATCATTTAAAGAAGAAATGAAAGAGAAGATGATTGCTGGCCAAGAATCCGTTAAGGAAGAAATGAAAGCTATTCAAGCCGGTCAAGAAAAGATTGAAGCAGGTCAAGAAGAAAGGAAAAGGGAAATTACCTGCATAATAGAAAACAAATTTGAGGCTATGGAGGACAGAATGGACATGTTAAAAATAAAGTTGGACAAATTGAAGAAAAAGTTTCTTCCGTAAAGCATCAAATTGAAGAAAGAGTTTCTTCGGTGAAAGAAGAAATAGAAGAGAGAGTTTCTTCTGTAAAAGAACATATAGAGAAGAGAGTTTCTGACGTCGAACAACAAATTGATGATAAGATTTCAGCCGTTGCGAAAGAAGTTGATACTTTAAAGAAGATCGTAACGACTGCAGGGAACAATTCTGACAGTTTTAAATTTTTACCGATGCCTGCTCATCCTGTTTTGAAACTATCTACAGATACAGGGAAGACCTCCTGGCAAGTACACAAGACACAGTTTTCTATAGTGGCAGAAGCAAATGGATGTGATCCCCAGGCAAAGGCTTGTCATCTCGCTGCTTCTTTAAGAGCAGACGCAGCGGATATCCTGCAGTTTCTTCCCGAAAACCAAAGGACAGATTTCGAAGCTCTGTCCGGCGTATTGGAGCAATGGTTGGAGAGAAATTTTTGAAAGACTACAGTAGGCTTCAGTCAAAATCCCGTCAACAGAAGCCCATGGAAACACTCCAGGAGCTCACCACGGATGTTGAAAGGCTGTCCCATTTCGCCTTTGCAGAGTGCCCAATAGAAACAAGGGAAATCCTGTCCCTGCAATACTTCATCGACGTCATCCGGGATCCTGAAATACAGAAAGCTCTGCGAATGGCGGATGTTAAAGATTTGAAAAACGCTTTAGTGTACACCATGAAATTTGAGGCAGCCCAGCAAGCCACTCGTAGAGACCGCTACCCAGTCAGAGCTGTGCAAGTCCCCGAGCCAGTGGATCAATTGTTGGCTCATTTAGATGATTTATCCAGACAAGTCGACGCTTTGATATGGAGTAGGAGTGAGAACAAAGTGGCTCTAAGGTGTTGGAAATGTGGAGCTGAAGGGCACATACGACGGCATTGCAGAACACCCCAGGGCACGGATAATGAAACGGATGATGTGACAAGACCAGTGAATGCCTTGAGACGGAATATTGGTGAGGAGAATCCAACCCTAAAGTGCTGGAACTGTGGTATTGAAGGCCACATATGAAGGAACTGCAGAACACCCCAAAGCACGGAAAATAAGAAAAGCGGGTTAAACAGACAATTAAATGTCATGGGACCGAAAAGGAGTGACAAGAAACCAAAGTGTTGGTACTGTGAAGCTGAAGGCCATGTACGAAAGGATTGCAGAATACCCCAGGGTACGGAAAATAAGATCATTTCCCAGCAACAACGCAGGAAACAAATGAAAGGCCATATCGAGGAACGGAGGTTGCCAGATAATGAAAAAACCTTGTTTCAAAGTGTTCAAGATTTCTACAGTGAATGGCAACAGTAACGGACTGTCCATCAATGGGCATATCGATGGAGTTCCTTGCAATATGATTATTGACACAGGATCTAATGTTACCATCATTCGGAGAACCGATTCGACGAAAAGGTGTCAGGCCTAAATTACAGTCACGTTGGGATGGTCCGCACACAGTCCTAAACAGGCTGAATGATGTCATGGTTCAGATCCGTAAGTTTTCGAACTCTAAACCTAAAGTCGTTCATTACAACAGGTTAGCTCATTACTATGGCCATAGTACGTAGTGTAAGTAATTGTAAATAGTGTAAGACCATGGTCCTTTTTGTTTCTAATTGTGTATTTGATTTTATTTGTATTTAGTGTTTGATAGAATTTGATTTGTATTTAGTATTTGATTGCATTTACTGTTCATTTTTTTTTTGTTGTTATTGTAATGTAACGCTTATTATTGCATTTATGCCTTTAGTTTTAAATTTGGCTTTCTGTCCAGGGATTATACTGCCTGGGACAAACAGTCCTTGGGAAGAGGGCAGTGTTACGGATTTCATTTTTAAATAGCTAATGTTAGTTGAATTATAAATTAAATTGTTTTATTCCCCGTGCAGTGTAGTGCATGATGAATATTAAAGGAAAGCTAAGCCAGAAAATTAAAAATACAAGAGCACATGCTCTTGTATTTTTACACTCAACATTTACACTCAAGTGTAGCATCACGCGCTACACTGCACAGGGAATTAAAAAGTTTAATTTATAATTCAACTAACATTAGCTATTTAAATACGAAATCCGTAACACTACATTATCTGAAAGCATGTGGGGAAAAACTTTCAGCAGATAAAGATGCTGCAGATGAGTTTATTGATGAATTTTCTGCGTTAGTGGCAGAAGGAAATCTCAGCCCAGAACAGGTTTTTAATATGGACAAGACAGGACATTTTTGGCAATGTTTGCTAAGAAAGACATTTGTGACAAGTGAAGAAAGTGCAGGGGTGAAAGATGCTAAAGAAAGAGTTAGCATTTTATTGTGTAGCAATGCAGCTGGAACTTACAAATGTAAACCAGTGGTAGTGGGCAAGAGCACCAATCCTAGAGGTCTGAAAGGAGTAAAATCCTTGCCTGTGATTTATAGGAGTAATAAAAATTCCTGGTTCACAAAACAACTTATGACTGAATGGTTCATGGAGCATTTCATTAAAGAGGCTAGAAGGCAATGTAACAGTGTAGGGTTACCATCAAATTGCAAGATTTTACTGTTGTCAGACAACTGCTCTGCACATCCAGATACAACTATTTTAACATGTGATAATGTCATGGCCCTTTTTTTGCCCCCAAATACTACATCATTGATCCAAACAATGGACCAGGGCATAATACACAGTATTAAATGACACTATAAATCAGTTTCTGAAAAAATTTCTTTCAAATGACCATTCTGTTCTACTTTGTGATTATAAAAAAAAAATTCACCATCAAAGACTGCATTTATTTGTTAGCTGAATCATGGAATTCTGTTTCCCAAACAAAATTAGTAAATACCTGGCATAATGTATGGCCATATTCTCTGTTTATTGAAACTGAGAGTGATGACAGTGATTTTTTTGGTTTTAGGGTCAGTGCAGCAAGGATTAAAGAAAGAGAATTGCTTTTATTTTCAAAAGAAAAAATAAATGAGGAGGCTTTGCAAGAAGAAGATATTGTTGAATGGATGATGTGTTCAGATGAGCCAATGCTGGCATATCAGATGACTGATGATGAAATCATTGGCTCTGTTTTCAACTCGCCACAGCAAGAAGACAATTCTGACACCGACACAGACAGTGAATTTGATAGAAGTGAGAAAATATCTTTTAATGAGGGTCTGGAACTTGGTGAAAAATACCTACAATTTTTAGAACAACAAAGCTGTGTCACAGAGCAAGAGATTATTACTCTATATAATTTAAAAAAAAAAAAAAACTTACTCTGGAGCATCCTAAAGTTTTAAAATAAACCTTCATCAGACAAATGTTTTAAACATGTAGAAAAAATGAAATCTTTTATGCTTTTTTAATATCCCTTATTTTTATGTCTATTAAATACATCCCTAATAATTTTAAATATCCCTGTAAGCACTAATGTTAATGGTTGGTTAGTTGGTTGGTTATTTAATTACGACAAAGCCTGGAGGGCTATTTGCCTAAGGGGAGGGATGCCTTCGTGGAGGACTTTCTAAGGGAAAGTCAGGACAGGGACTGAAAATTCAGGACTGTCTCGGAAAATACAGAAGGTATGGTCACATTAGAAAAACACTTTTTTTTTTTAATTTACACTGCCGTAATACTGCATGGATGCTGATATTCTCTCAGCATCCATGCAGTATTATATCTATCATCATGAAATTAAAAATTCCTCAATGTAGAAAGCACACAAGCTGTATGGAAGGTACACTTTAATACAAAACAGGAATTGTATTGAAATATAGGTAGTCTCAAAGTTTTATTACCTCCATTTCTTGTGTTTATTAATTATTTAAAGCCTTAATAATGATTTTGTTTAAAGAAGTGAAAAGAATAAAGATTTACTTTAAATTTACATACATATTCTATTTTCTATCATACCTTCTATCATACCTTTCTATCATACCTCATACCTATAAATTATATGCAAGGCAACAACTTTACAGATGAAAAATAAAGTATCAGCTTTTGGATAATATGTTTCCAGTAAAAAATACTGAACAAGAGCAAAGCATTACTAGTATTTTGAATTTGAATTAGTAACTTAAAATAGTGGATATTACACACTTCCTGAAGTTTAAGTTATTAATATTATAAAATTAATTTTTATAATTAAAATATTTCATCTTCCTATATCATAAAAAGGTAATTTACTGGATTTTTTAAATCTGCATTTAAAAAATTACATTTATTCTGTTTTATGTTATATGAAAAGGAGATTACACGACAACATAAAATTATGACCTTATCTGCAATTTTGCTAGCAAGATTTTTCATATATGATATACATTAAGATTTTTTATATATGAAAAAGTACAGAATGCAAAATGGAATGATATATATGGGTTATCTTATTTTGCTCAAAAATAATGAGCTGAAGAAGAAAAATTTATGAGAATAAATAAATGTGACTTACAAATCCAATTCAGGTTAAATTTGGCATTTAGTCAACAATATTATTACTTCTATTCACACAATTTAAATGAAGCTACTTTTTGTGACAGGTTTTTCAAAGGAAAACTCATATTTATTGTTAACTACTTAAAAATTAACATTTGTGTAAGAATTGCTACATAAGTTAGAAACCATAAAAGATACCCTGCTGGAATAATATTTAATTACATTACTTGTAAAATTTTTTAGCACAATTAAAAATTTATTTAGCATAAGAAATAAACATACTCTGTAACAAAGCAAACTTTTCTTCCAAACTGGAAATATGTTATAAATAAACCAAAAATAAGTAAAAATAAATCACAAAAATGTCAATATAAATTTAACAACTTAAAAACTGAATACTCATATTTAAATAAATTAGTTCATAAATGGAAAAGAAATAATTTATGGACAATGAGTTTACCTTGTTTATCACAACTGAACTTTCAGCAACACTCTCTTTTTCTGTACTTGTGGGTGACACTTGTGCAGTGTTTTCCGTTTCCACCACCACATTAACCATTTCAGAAACTTTGTTCTCAGGATCTTTAGAAGGTGCCACAATATCTTTCACTACAGAATTTCCAATATTTAGATTTACTTCAGATTTTTCCTCACATTTTGCTGGTAATTCTGTATTTGAAACCTGTTGAATAGCCATATTAACTGCCATATCATTTGTGCTTTTATTTTTGATCTCACTGTCTTCCGATCTAGGATTAGAAGCATCTTGAACTTGTCTCACAAATCTCAACTGCAAATACAAACAATTGACATTATTTTCATTTTATTGAGGAAAACCAAGGTCAGATCAGGGGAAAAAAATCATACCAATAACTGAAATACAGAAGTGTAAGATTAAAAATACAATATGCATACCAAACATATAGTTGTACATTTGGATAACCTAACCATCCTCGAATTTAACCAAAATGTTATATTGCAGCAGCTTGCAAGTGACACAATTAAAATATCTCTCAGTCATTATTTAATTAATCTCTAATTTTGCTCACAATATAACACCATTCATTTACTTGCCCAGATGCACCAATACTGAAAGTTATCTTTCATTTGTATAAATAAAATAATGATTAGGTTGTTTCTAAAATGCAAATAATGGCATGACATCATCAAAACTGTTGCAATTCAGAATTCAATTTCAGTGTTTATAAAAGTCACCTCCCTTTTTAAGCATCTAAATAGCATTTTGAAGAATTTTTGCAAATGAAGATTTGTCAGCCATTTAGAAACAACACATCGAGAATTACAGAAGCAGTTACATGGTTGAACATTTCACACCATAAATAAGGCTATATCCACTGTAAGCAATTTAAAATACTCTGGAACTCTAGTTAAGATACTGAGACAAGGCTGCAAAAGAAAACATCCCTTTTATGATGTTTTCATCTGTAATTGTCCTATGCTACAATTAGTTCTAGTTTACACTTCACCAGCATCACAATAAAAAAAGAGACTTGCCTGGAAAGGAGACTGATGCTGACAACACCAAAGCTGAAGTCTACAACAATGAGCTTTCTTTTTCCCTCTTCAGCCACAAATTAGATTTATTTCAGCCTCTGATTCTAAAAGCATTTATATCTAAAGAGCACCAGCAATACAAACTATTCTCACCAACAATACAAAATATAACACTGCAAGGGTGCAGATATGGCAATATGGGGAAAAATAATGATCAATGAACTCCACAGATATAGAGCTGAAGCTTAACAACCCTGTGTAAAGGTTTCCAGAGGCTCATGTGCACCTCCAAAACTTGAAAAGCAGATTACACGAATTCTGCCTTTAATTGATAACATATGCTCACACTGAACAAATCAGAATGATTTTTTTTGATAGATACAGATAATTACTAAATAAACTAATTACTAAATAATCTTTGAACTTAATCCAAATTAAAACTTATGAGGCCCACTCGGAAGAGTGGTTTTAACATCTGTCCCAATTTAACCCCTCTGTCACAGCATGCTGCTGAACTGAAAACACTTTGGTGATAAGTGTGTCATACGCTGCCCTCCAAAAGTTAAGGAACATCATATTTTTCAAAGCTCATGATTAAAAAATGTCAGTAACATTTAAACTCATAATCTATATGCATGATGGTCATGAAAATACACACAAACACAATAGCTACCACTTTTATTTTACAGAAATGAATACTTATATAAGACTTGGAGCAAAAATTGTAAGTTTTGTTCATGAGTGTTGATCATCAATTGTTATAAGCAATTTTGTTGACATTATCCAGGAAATTTTTTCAATGTCCAGAAGAAGTTGTTTGCCCAATTCCTTGAGGTGGCGGGCAGTTGGATGGACAGAAATGGTGATGTCACAAGCTGATCCTGCAAGATGTCTCTCATAGTTGATCCAGTGACTATGAAATCAGATCGATTCTGTATCTAGAAGACATATTTCAGGCAGACCAAGAGTTACAAAACCTGAAGGAGATTTTATTTAGCTCTGCCTGAAGAGAAGCAACATTGAGTTCATGGCAGATCATTTAGTGGTAACAGGAACAAGAATCTGAGCTATTACAGTGCAAGATGCCTGCACAAAACAGATCTGTAGGCAAGATACCCAGTTGTTTGTGTTACCTTCACCTGAGGACACAGAGGTGCTCGTTGGGCAGGAGAACATGTCTCCTGTACCACTCAGCAATGGCAACTTTTTTTTTTCACAGATCAGCCCAGATTTACATGGGAGAGTGACTTAGCTCATCAGTTGATCCATAGGGAACAACACACCACATACAATCAGTCCCACATTGTGAAAAGACACAGTTACAGATGACAGGGAATAATGGTTTGAGCTGGGATCTCTCTCAGTGGTCACACTGACTTGCATGTGTTCCATGAAGGAACTCTAACTGGTGTTGAGATAACAAGATGAGATCCTTGATCAATATATCTGCCCATATGCCACTGTTATTGGTCCTGGAGTTCTTCTGATGGACAACAATCAGCGACTGCTTCAAGCTTGGGTTGATGAAGAATATCTTGAGGGTTACAGTATGGAGTGGGTGGAATGGCCAGCTCAGTCTCCAGACCTAAATCCAATACAGCATCTTTGGGACTACCTTAAAAGACAGAATGCTGCTTAAGTCCTTCTCAGAGGTATTAGATGAGCTTGAATACAGATTACTCCATGTCTGCGCATTGCTTCCCATTTCACTAACCGATAACTTAATTGACAGCATGGCACATCGCTACCGCCAATGTATTGCGGCTAGGGGCGGACACATTACTTATTAGAACCCATTTTTGTAATGTTATCACCCCACTCTTCCTCAAAAAACTGTGATATACTGTTTCTCCAAGACTGGATTTCTCTGCCAAGGGTGCAATTTTTTGCTGTAATTCTTGTTTGTTGAACTTCAGAAAGATTCTATGTCGCATTCATTAAAGAACTCTTTAATGAGCATGTACTGTAAATGCCTTGTTTCTATGTTGCTTCATTTTCAAATTAGACACAAAAAACCTGCTGTTATTTAACTTTTGGAGGGCAGTGTATATGGAAGATAAGTTAAAGATCTTATGTTTTGCGTAACGGCAATACATGACACATAGGAGTAGCATAATATAGCACATTAGCATAATATAACTTAACCCCTTTGCACCGGGTAGCGCAAACGCGCGCTTATCGCGGAGGCCTGCAGTGTCGTACGCGAGCATCTGTCCAGGGCCGGGGGCTTTTTTGCTATTAAGCCTAAATCCATGAAATTTCCGAAGTATCAACACATTGTTTAATAATGCTCTATAGAGTATTTAAATGGCTTATGCTTTATAGATATTTTTATATATACTTTAATTACCTTATTTCTTGTTTAAATGCATATTTTACACATGTTATTTTCATTACTCACCATTTTATGACTTTTAACATTATACATTGGAAAACTAAGCATATTACTTAAAATTCTCTTTTCGTATGAAAAATTTGAAAACAGGGATCTACACACAGTCCTATGTTACATTTCTTGCACTCGTAATAACGACATTGATGATGAGGACATTTCGGACATCTGTATGCAGATTTTAGATTCGCCAGATTCTTTATGATCAGAATATATCATAGTATCACTATCACTACTATCAGAATCTGTTTCAGAATTAATATCTGAAATATTTTGCATCATTTCTGCTATTTCATGCTCTGTTAAACATTTTCGACACTTCGACATTGCAACGGTAAAAACAGAAAGAATTCACGTCTAACAAGATTTAATTATTTTCTAAAAACTGAACTGTAAACCGAAATACCCAACGCTTTAGCAAAAATAAAACTTCTCTACTTACAATAAACAACTACCACGTGCGAATTTAAAGAGACGTCACAAATCACACCATTCGGAAACATTCATTTCCCCTTTTGTTTATATAATCAAAAACACGTGTATGTGAGTCATGCTTCTCTCATTTCGAGTAGAAGGTCTAATGTACATGTACCTGAAACCATATAGACATACAGTGTCATCTTGTGACAGAAATTATAGTTTTTAAAACGTTCCAGGACACTGGCACAAATACGTGACAGTCGGGGCTTAACAGGAAAATGCTCTGGCACGCCTGCGTGTCGGCCGGGAAGTAATCCTAAGAAATCCATAGAATGCAATCCTAAGAAAGAAGGTTGTTAGGAGCTGTTGCAGGAAATCCATTGAAAGCCACATTTATTCAGCCATTCACAACTTATTTTAAACCATTTAAAATAAGTCATGGATCTCCTGAAAATAAAATTGCCTAAAGTATTGCCTTCTAACATGGGCATCGCATGAAATATTGCACATGTTAATATACATTGGGCAGCCATTGGACATTGACGGTAGCTATAAAGATGTACTATTTCAAAATGCCCAGTGCATTTCACAATGTGCAAGATTCCATGCCTTATGCCATGCTGCAAAATGTTGGAGACCTTAATCACTAGTAAAGTCAGCACTTATTTTTATGGTCTTGAAATGTCAATTTATGATCACAATGCATTCATATTTTTCATCCTTACACTTCTGCGAGTTTCTGCCAATGGTTTTCATGTGATAGCCTTTTATACCTTCTCGTTAATATTGCATTACTATGGGATTCCAGGTCATCTAGGTGTACCTTATCCCTCCTAGAAATTTCTTCATCTAGTTTTAATTCATCCAATATATGTTTTAAGGTATGCCTATCTGTGTTAATGCATCAAACCTACTTATGATTGAAGTGTTATCTTCAAGTTTTTGACTTAAATTATGCCAAAATCAAACTCTGTGATTCAGCCTGTATGCTCTCTATTACAATTTGATTTGTAGTGAATAATCTGAATGAAAGTAGCAAGCCTCTTGCAGAATTGCACTAGAGCAAAGATGTCAAGAAAATATGGAACATTTATTCTTTTTAAATGTTTTATACAGAGAGGATTGGGCACGAAAAATTAATCTTGCTAGATCAAATAGTCAAAGTGATGATTTGTGATGTCTCCAGACTTAAGCAGTGGAAGGTGTAAGCTTCTTATATTTCAGATAATAATTTATTATCATTTTAATTCATTTCCATGTTATTCACCAGAATGCAAATTAGTGTATTTAAGCTGAGGGCTTGAGATCTAACTGAACTTCTGGCACTTATACTATGCTGTTAAATTTTGCCAGCTCTATCTAAATGTAATCTAGGCTTTTGCATTCTCTTGCAGCCAAATGTGCCAGTAAGTTAACTGAGCCAAGGTTATTTATTTGGTTTGGTTTATGCGATTATGGCAAATGCTTTTTAGGCAGACGGCTATCTGCCTAAAAAAGGGGATGCCTTTGTTCAGAACTTTCTACAGAAAACTGGCTCAAATACACATCACACATGGGGAAAACCACGAAAATGCCTATGCAGCTAACCCATTCGTGCAATTCAAACCTTGAACCTAACTACCCACTGTTTAGCAACTTTACTGCTTGGCCGCAGGTAAGCACTTATTTATTTGATTGTGCAGACAGAATACTTTACCAATGTTTAAATTTAAGTTTCTTCTACTGTTTAATTTATATCGCCACAAGTAGTGATTTAGCTGTAGGACAAGTTGTGCCTTTTCCGTTAAAAGTTCAGATTACATTAAAAGGTTATTTTAATCTTAGCCACTCTGCCATATTATTTTCAGACATAGTGATAACTTGCTAGTTGTCTAGTAGGGTTGCAGGATTCAAACTCATATATCAGTTCTATTAAAACATTACACAAGTTGAGATCTTCTTACACTACCATGAAAGCACCTACTCTGAAGAATGCAAAACTTGTTCCAAGAAAATGAAATTTGCAATGGGTCCACTTTCTTTCATGTTACCATATGTGGAATCCTGTGATATTTTTATTCTTAAAGCTTAAATATAAATTGAATGATTGCTGCTTTCATTCTATAAAGGATATTCAGGCCAAATCATAGATGATGTTAGATATATTTCTGTTATACAATATCCAAGAAGCACTTCAATAACAACCCAAAAGCTGGGATTGTTGCAAAAAAAGCAGAATGAAAATACATTGACAGAAACAGCATAAAGATTTAATCAAATATGATTCATCTCTAAGTATGAATCCTCTAAGTAGATGGGTTATCTAGGAATTTCCAGTAAATGATTTTTTTTCCATAACATAGTTTGAAAACGCATGAAATGAAGACTAAAAAATTACACATCATACTGTCACAAACTGATGAAATTAACACTGTACCTTTCTTTTTAGTTGTGTAACAACTCTCTGGACTTCCCATAGCTGCTCTTCTTTTTGTTTATCTCTTAAACCAGCATTCAATTCAGCATGCAGAATACTAAGCACATTTTCTTGTTTCAAAAGTTCTTCAGCAAGAGCTAAAGGTGAATCTGGTAGCTCCAAGGACAGTCGGCTACTGTCTAATTCTATTGGTGGTACATACCTTAAAAATAAATATACTGAAGTATAAAAATGAAAAAGAAATTACAATATAAACTACAAAAAACCAATTCAAAAATTACGGGAAGAAAAATATTTTAGACAGAATTACTTTTTTATTTCAACTCCTTTAAATAAAACATTACTGTGTGCAAAGAAAGCTTGTAAAACATGGTGACTTATTTGCATTGCAGGTCCAAGAACAATTGAAATATTCTGCAGATTCATTTTATTTCTTTTTTCCTAAAAATATACATATATATATAACAACAAATAAGATATATAAATAATAACATGGTATGCAATATAATTAATAGCCTTAAATAGTGAATTACGAAAAAGAAAAATCCAAATATACTCTATTTAAATAGAAATAAATTTTTAAATAGAAAGGGGAGAAAAAGATCAATGAAATGTATGCATGAAAATGCCATAAAGAGCTTACCAAACTTATGACATGCAGCATATGTACAAATATCCATGATAAAAGAAGGCGGTTGCAATTAGGAAGCTCATTCAATAATTTCTCCAATGTCTCCACTTTCTTTCGTTCATTCTTCAGAGCTAAAAATGATAATTCAATAAAAAATTGGCATTTTGTTTTGATGCATCATGATTCACTGTACATACGAGGGCTTTTCAGAAAGTATCAAGACTGAATTTATTATACAAAACAGGTTTGAGTCAATCTCCTTCAAAATATGCTCCATTGGCAGTAACACACTTGGCCCAAAAATGTTGCCAGTCCTCGAAAAATTTCTGGAACTCCGACTTTTGGATGGCTTGAAGTTGTCCTTTTAAGGTGTTCTTGATCTTGGGAAAGAGGAAGAAATCTGGAGGTGACATGTCCAGCGAGTAGGAAGGATGTGCTACTTGGATTGTTCCGTGTTTTGCGAAGAACTGGTGCACAAGATTGCTGGTTTGTGCTGGGGCTCCGTCATGATGAAGCATCCAGCGATAGGACGCCCACAACACCGGTCGTTTTCTGCGAACAGCCTCTCTTTATCTCCTCATGACATCCAAGTAGAATTCCTTGTTCACTGTCTGGCCCTGGGGAGCATACTCATGATGAACAATTCCATCTGCATCGAAAAACACAAGCAACATGACTTTGATCTGGCTTCGCACCTGCCATGCTTTCTTTGGCCGAGGAGACACGGGGCTTTTCCATTGTGATGACTGCTGCTTTGTTTCGGGATTGTATCCGTAAATCTACGACTCATCCCCAGTCATAATGAGCTTCATGAAGTCCAGATCGTTGCTTGCACTTTGAAACAAATCAGATGAGATTGCCAGTCATTGGAATTGCTGATCCTCAGTGAGGAGACGTGGCACAAGCTTTGTAGACACTTGACACATGTTCAAGTCCTTTCTCAAAATTTCATCACATGATCCTATGAAAATGCCACACTCCTGTGAAATTTCTCGGACTGTTAAATGGCGATCAGAGCACAACACAGCCTGCACTTGTGCAATCTTGTCCTTGTTGCGAGAGGTGGATGGGCATCCAAAACAGGGATCACTGAACAGTGATTTCCGACCCTCTTTGAATCAGTGAAACCACTCGAAAACCTGAGCATGACTCATTGCCTCATCTCCAAATGCTGTTTTCATCATCTCGTAGGTTTCAGTAGGCATTTTAACGAGCTTAAAGCAAAAATCGATAAAGATTCACTGCTCAGTGTTTTCAGACATTTTCTGTTTTCAATGAACGCATGCAAACACTCCACATGAAAGAAGTCAGTGTGACTGAACGGCATGCTGTACAGACCTGCCGGTTTTTGTGAAATGAGGTGAAACATACGCGTGCATGATGTGCACAGTCCTACCGCTAGGGATTTTCTGGAATAAATAGAATAAATTCAGTCTCTATACTTTCTGAACAGCCCTCGTATATATTTATAGAGAGAGAAATCAAGGAAGTTTACCAGCATTAAAACAAGAAGTACATCTTTAAAGAGTATTTTAGTTTATATCATGACAAATTAATTCCTCAGAGTGTACATTATTATTATTATCTGCCAATCCTTACATGAGTTCTCAAAACTCCTTCGTTTAATTATACTGCCCAGTCTTAAAGGTGATAAGTATGCTGACTTTTTTTTTAGTTGCTGTACATGGAATATGAAGGAGAACATATTATCAAAAATCACTAAGTTTAATTTCTTTTATGCTCTGGATATGCTGTCTTAATAGGTGCACTGGCAGATTTCTTTAAATTGCTGATTTTCTTGGTTTTGTGACTAGACTGTCAGCGTGGAGGAGCTTGGTTTTATGCATTAACATTCTCAACGTACGTATACCGGCAAAGTTGACAACAGTGTCAAGCCCACTTGATGTCCTTTCTTCTAGGCATTTTCCACCTGACGTCACCAAGACAAACCATGAGCAAAGACGATAAACTTAATCTGTTTCAAAGAAAGAATTGAGAAGTACTGTGGGGTTTAAGGTTCTACAAAATCAGGCATGAACCCACTGGCCACCATTTCTCGATCCCTTTTTTTTTTTTTTTTTTTTTGGTTTTTGTTATATAATTACCCAGAGTGACTTGGACAAACCGGTCTAGGTAATACCTTCTGATAATACTAGTGAGTTCACTAGGACACTGAAAATCTTATACATTTTGTAACATCAAAATATTAAACGGATCTCTGATATCAACTGCTACTATTGTGCTGTGTATATCATTAAGTCCACTGGCTCTCATTATTTTTATTAGGCCATGCACTGCATGGTCTGTAGACTTTCTCTTTTGAATGCCATACTGGCTGCAATGCATATGCTCTGTAACTTTTAAGTGACAGATATGATGTGCTAATAATATTAGTCATTCCAAACTATTGCTTACAGATGAAGATTTACTGGCCTGCATGAGATGCAGTCCACTTTAGTACTAAAGGCTACTACTGCAGTTCTCATAAAGGGAAAACGTCGGCCAATCTTTCAACATACTTTGAAAAGGAAGAGGAATAGGCCCAAGAACCACTATGAGTTATCTTTACGAATTTATTTCAATATCAATTTATTCTATTGTCTTATCATTTTTGCAAGAAAATCACTCATACTAGAGCCTGTGTGATTTTTTGCATACCAGTACCTGTATAATGGTTCCAAGTTGATCATGGGAATGCAAGGGCTCCACAGTTAATAAAACTTGGCCAATGCTGTTTCTGAAAATTTCTTCTGGCTGCTCACTGTTGTCATTTTATGCCAGAGTATCTGGCAGAAAAGGCACTTCAATATTTTATTGATGACTCTCATGCTAGACGAGTTTTGCAGGTTAATAACTACTGTTATCTCCATGATGGTTAATGTACTTTGTTATAGGTGACATTTTGCACTATGCCACTAGTTCTGTTTAATGCTGTCACAATTATATTGCCAAGATACTTTCTGGCTTTGACAATCTTCTTTTTATAATGAGCTCTAGCTTTCCTGTAAAGAGATTTTTCTGTTAAGACTCTTTCTGGGTGGACATGGCTCTTTTAAAAGAGAATGCTGAGGCTCCTGGTCATCTTTAATTGCTTGTTTAAGCTTCAACATGGGAGTTTGTTCTTTACAACAGATCACTAACTCCTTTAACCTGGTCAAATGAACCCAAGTTACTGTCACTCTTAGGGTTTAGATCTTGAATACATGCTACCGATTGCATTCAGATATTATGGGGACAATGACTTCAGTCTCTGGTCTTAACTAGCAGTTACATGTTCTAATAATAGCTGTGGTGCTATTTTTTTCTATTTAATAGCTGGCGATATCTTCTTCTGAACAACTTCATTAAAGGGTATTAATAAAAGTTATTAGTCATCTGAAGAGGAGTTAAGTTCCTGAGACAATATCCACACTTATCTTTCTTGTGAAGCAATATATAACTTCTACTGTGTGGTGAGGTTTAGAATATCTGTAATAGTAGCTGAGAGCCTATATGAGGATATATAACTAGATCCCACATGACAGCACTGCTGTGAAAGATGAAGCTGCTAGTATACAGGGTGCCCCATGAATGTTGCGACAATCTTCTGGGGGAGGTAGGACATATCATAAGAATTCAGAATTGCATAGGAACCCATGCTTGGAAATGTTAGGGGTAAGTGGTTGCAGAGGTATAAGATGGAAAGGGAAACATGAGAGTGATTAATTTGAAACATTTATTGGACATGAATACAAATGGTATAACAGCTTGAAATTTACAACAGATGCTCAACGTTTGCACCATCAGGTGTCAAACATGCCTGACACCGATGGACCATTGATTGCCTGACATGTTCAAACACACTGGGAGTTTCTTTGAGACTGGAGGAAAACACACTGGGAGCTGTGTAGGCGATTCTTGCCACAAGATCCATTTCAGACACAACAGGATTGTGATAAATGATGCTTGATGGCTCTCCACAAAGAAATCGAGGCTCGATAAATCTGCAGAGCATGGCCAGAGAACAAGTCCACAATGCCCAATTCCCATCAATGTGGAAATGATCTGTTCAAATGGCTACAAACGTCCAGTTCAAAATGAGTAGGCCACCCATCATGCTCAAACCAGATGTTGCACCTCACATTTGGTGGAACATCAAGCAAGCAGGGAAGAACCTGCTCCAGAAAGATAATTTGCAGCATTCAACCCGGGTGGTAAAAGGTACAGTCCGACTAAACAGTCACCGACCAAACCTGCCCACACATCAACTTTGAAGCATTGTTGTGCTGAATGATGTCACACACTGTGGGGGTTTTCTTGGGCCCTCAAATGATGATTGTGGTGATAGAATATGCCATCCCTATTGAATATGACCTCATCTGTGAACAACATATAAGCAGGGAAATTAACACCATGAGCACTTTCTTGCAGAAATCACTGTGCGAAACACAGACATTCAGGATGACCAGGATGGTCATCGTGGTGCAGAAACTGAACCACTAAACCCTTTGGAGATGAAAGGCATAGAAGGACTCGGTGTTCAAGACATTGGTATGAGACATTCTTAACTGAGAGGCAATGACAATGATCCTTGGATTACTCTCCACCATATCCAACACATTTTCTTCTGGAACGACTGAGCAAGTCGATTGTGGCCTGCCCTCACTTGTCCTGCCACTTCTTAATGACCCAGTAGTCACACAAATTTTGATGCAGATGTGCAAACTGTGGTGTGGTTCACGTCTGTCAGGGAAGCATTCTCAATAAATGCATGCAGCAGCTTGCCCATTACCCTCAGCTATTCGATATACTAAGAGCATGTCTGCAAGCTCTCTTAGCATTCGATTCTCCTCTTATGGTGCCTACTACTCGAATGAGGCAATCCTCACTTTCCACTAACAATCTTCTGTACAGCCTCCCTGGTGGCACACAATGACGTTTCTGGGCATGGATTCCTATGCAATTCTTAATCCTCACAATGTGCCCTACCCCTCTCTCAGAAATTTGTTACAGCATTTACGGGTCACCCTGTATATTATTTCTTACTACCAAGCTACTGCTGAATACCTGAAGACCATTCTAAAGAATGCTGCTCATCTTGATAAAGTCCATATCAAAGTGAAATAAAATAGGTCTTATAGATAGGAAATAGGAATAAATATAATAGGAAATCTACTATAACTATGCAAATGTCCTAGAATTATACATACATATGGAAGGAATATGTAATACAGTAGGATGAGTCTCCTAAATAAGAGTTATAAGTTGTTATACAACCATCAGACCTGAAAGCTACCCTCAAATATGTATGGAAAAAAATCTTTCCAGCAATTTTCACTTCCAGCAAATCCAATTGGTTGACACATGCAAAAGACCTGCCAGAAATATATCTTCTTCCTAGCCTATGTGACACAGAACTGCAAGCAAAATATTTTCCCCAGGCTAAAAAATGTTCTGGGCACATCCCCACAGTACGTCATCAAGCCCAACTGTTTCAAACAGAAATCTTCTTTTCAAACTAGTGCTGAGGCAAAATAGTTTCTCAAAATCGTTTCTTATAGTGTAGTGCATCACACTGTGTTATAACACATCACAGGACATGAAAGAAGTGAAGCAGTCTTGAAAAAATAATACTATTTGCTAACAGGAAAAAAAAAAAAAAACCTTGTCACAGAAGATGGTTAGACTTAGAAATTCATGGACCCAGAAAAAATGATGCACTGCCTTCTTTGGTGATAACTCCTGATTCAGTACACAAGAGTGATTCACATATTAGTCTTCATCAGCAGACAGCCTGGGGCACACTATCTCCTCTCTTGAAAAAAGAGAAATCAACCACTTTAGTGGAATTGAAATCCTTAAGTGAGGAGCCATCATACTGGAGGACTGCATACCATTTCATGTCTTAGATGTGGGCACTGTGACAGGCAATGCTATAATTTGTAAATTTTACATGAGGCTTTTCCTCAGAATTGTTGGAAAAAGACTTCATTTTTAAGGATAAGAATGCAGTGCTTATCCTTAAAAATAAGTGCAGTTAAACCAGCCTATGTTTTCTGGAGGAATAGGAGATTTGCTGTATGGTGTGACCAGTGAAATATTCTATACAGCATGTTTGGGATGTTTTAGGAAAAACCATTTCATGACAACACTCCTCCAATACTCTCCACACATTAAAATCCAAGCTTTCAGAACAGCATTTGTTGCCATAAGCTATGATCAACAACCTCTTTTACAATATGAAAAGCACTGCAAGACATGTAAAGCTGTGCATGATGGCTATGCTTATTATTCAGACCATTCTGAAAATATGAAGTGTCATATTCTGCCTGTGTTTGGTTTCATTTGTATATAGCAAAACATTTACCACTCATTTGTTTTGTTAAGTTATAACCGGCTCTCTAGTATTTGACATTTGTGTATAAAATTTCCATAACAATTATTTTATTTTAGATATCCTATGTTTTGTGGTTGCAATCTAAATTATAGGCATCAGCAAGGATAGAATATAAACACAGTACATGTAGTCCATCTGAGAACACACATTTTTTCATCACTATAAATGAATGATAATATATAATCAATTAATGCAAAGACTTAGAAAAAAGTTTCTCACTTACAGAATCATTCATTTGCTTTTCAATAATAAAACAGGTATTTATTAAATGACACTATTTATTTAGCACAATAAAGGCTATCTGTGTAAAGTAATTAAGTGCAGATAGTGTATGATATGATTAATTATCAGAGAATGCAATATATATAAAAATAGCACTTTACAGCAAATTAAAAATACTATTTTACTATTACCATAACTCTAAATAAATCACTAATAAAAAAATAGCATACAGATACACTATCAGCAGTTTTAAAAAATAAGTATGTCATGCATCTTTATACTATTCAAAATACTTGCAGAAAATACATTTCCTACAAAATAACGAGTTCTAATAAGAAGATATTAACTGACATAAAAAGGATATTAAAATATGCAACAATTGTTAACTATTAAAATAATATACCAGCAGCTTCCTCAAATTTTGGCTTAAGTTCAAATGTCAATACAGGCTCTGGCAAGTCTCGTAAAAACTGCTTAAGGAGATTTGCAACAACATGTGGTTCATGCTCATATAAGTACACTTTCTCCCCTTTGTTATACTGAGCTTTTAACTGTCCTATTTTAGACTTTAATCCAGAAATTCTATATATTCCTTCACATGCAAGCCCTAAATTAAAAATAAGAAAATATTAAATTAGCTAAAAAATTGTGTTTTATAATTTCAAATACTCTTACACACAAAAGAAACAAAAAAAAAATGTACATCGATAAATAATCCAGTAGTAATGAAACTCGTATACAAACAACTTTTGACCAACTATGTAGATTAAAAATCTGTGAACAAAAAAACTAACTGCGATTATAGCTGATTGGAATAAAGCATTGTGATGGTGCGCATAAAAAAACAATTTTTTTTTTTCAGGAACAAAATTTCTAACATAATTTGACTGCACAACACTGACTATGCTTAGTTTCTCATGCTCATTACAGTCTTGTAGCACAGTCTGAAATAATTTGTGTTATCAGAGTAAAAGACAGTAGATCAGTACTTTCTGATTACCTGCAGCCCTCTACAAAAAGTTGGTAGCTCAGTGGTAATTAACTTTTAACCAAGCTAATACGTGAAAGGCAACAGCTATTTCAAAAATTACACCACACTAAGAATTCCAAAAAATAACAATCAGTAAAAATTAAAAAAGAAGAAATAATCTGTAACAGAATAGATTTTTCAAAAAAATTTTAGTATATTTTTTGCCACCTTTGTTCTCTTTGTGTATGCAGAAATCTGTTTTCACTTAAAAAAAATCAGAGAATTGCATTAATTCAATATCATACAGAAATTTTGATTCATAAAATTTGATTGTTTAAGAAATGCAATTTCATTGAATTTGAATTTTTTCATTCTCTACTGTTGGACAAGATGGCCTATTTCTGAAAAAATGCAAAACTTTCTTTTCATAAGCTGACGAAATTTAAAGTCTTATGATTCCTTGCAAGCCAAAAAAATGTATTAATGCAAAAACAAACACTAATTAGAATACTGGCCATTGATTTGAAGAAGGAAATTGGCATCTCCTGCTGGAAGCACATGCATATGTGGATTGTCACACAAACATATTTTGGCCATGTCATAGTCTATTTTGTCAGTTACTATTTTGGCAACAGTGGCCTCTGAACAATTTCCAGAGGGGTTCAGATAATCAGAAAATAAAACATGGATGGACAAAACAAATAAATATTTGGTATTTGAGATGCAATGACTTGGTCAGTACTGGTAGAAATGGATCCTGAATTACAAATTTGAGTGACAATAAAAAACAAATGGCATAAGGCTATTCTTCTCATACATTCTGAGTCATCAGCTCCTCACATGAACTACTTCTTTGTAATGCTCACCCTTTTTTAAGTATGTATGCATGTACAGAGATATAAGGTGTTTCGAAATATTAAAGGAATCACTATCAAAAAGGTGCTTTATGATTATTCTAATAAGACCAATGAAAGGTAGTTCAAGGTTAACATTATTATGTAGTCCTATGAAATTAACTTTTGCTACACAAGTATGCAAGTTTTTGCATCTAAGTTTTTGGCACATATGGAAAGGAGTGTAACAGTATGTTTCAAATTTTAATTTCAAGGATTATGCTAACAGTTGGATAAAATTTTAACATGTAGAAGATGAAAACATGCCATTAAGAAGACACGAGACAAATTGTATGAAGAGAAGCAGGACAGACACTGACATAAGTCTTCAAAAATTTAAATGCAGACATAAGCATCATGTTAAAAATCTGGAAAAGTTATTGGTAATGTATGCAGATATAATTTCAAAAACGTGCCACAAGATACTCTGGACAATTATTAGGCAATGACTACTAGAGGAAATAGTCAACTGATGTTAGCACTGATGGCCCCAACGTTCGCAAAAGACCTTAACAATTCAGATGTACAGTGGCAGGTTATATAAAAGAGGACTGTATGCAGGGAAACCCATGATTTATGGCTCTTTAATTTGGACTCTGAAATGCAGATGGCGGCAGTGGTGCAGACATTATGACTGGAGTATTTCAAACAGAAGCTGAGTTCTCTTTATTGATGAATTTCATTTTTGTTTGGAGAAAGATTTCAGATGTGTTACAATCTGGAGGGAGCAAAACCATGGAATAAGCTTAAAAATACTTGTGAAAGGCATCAGTATAAAGGTGGCGGTATCATGGTATGTAGAGGCATAATTTAATGGCTGCACTGACTGCCAGTGCAATTCTGAATTTTAAAATATACAGACATGAAGCTGTTGACCCTTCAAGATGTTTAAGGATGCAATTGGCAATAACTTCCTTCTAATGGACAATAATGATCATCTCCACCTATTATCTTAAGGGTGAAGGAATAGAGCGAATGACATAGCCCACATAAATTCCATGGAATATATGTGGGATTCATTAGGATGAAGACTTGTATCCCTGCAGTCTCACCGAGCACTTTTGATCATCAATTTAGTCTTTTGAATACACTTTGTTACAGTAGAAACTCGTGGGCAATCTAACACACAATATGGAAAATTACAATAAAGCTTGCATTTCGATCAGAGGTTTTCAGAGAGAGAGAGAGATCAGATCAGACACACTTCATTTTTTTCCATGTATCTATAAAATGTTGTAACACTAGTCATCCCCCCCTCATGTTATATCACATACCCTATATTCATATTAAATATACTTTTTTCAGATATAGACTATTTTGCATTTTGAAGTTATGTCATCTGTGTTAAAGTAAAGATCTTGCACAAGTTTCATATTCTTAGCTGCAAAATTCTTAAAGTTGCATAAGTTTTTATAGTTGTTTCTTTAATTTGTAGCTAATGTATATAATTTAATTAATATATTTTTATTCATATACAGTTTAATTACTCTGTTAATTGTATATTACAAAAACTATTTTACTTAACATTTATAATTCTTTGGAATCATTTTTTAAATTTTGAATAACAAAAATAATATATGCATACAATCATGCCATAATAGTTTATGACAAGAGTGCTTTAGAGAGAAAGAAATCGAAAGCATGTTCAATTGCAAGACAATTCAATGCAAAAATACTGCCAATAATGCTGTTCTCTTGCAACCTAAATTTCCCCTCTGCCCTGATGATGATTAACATCTGGATAGCAGTCCCCAGAAACTGACATGCCCTACTTTCAGAAATAGTGGTTTAGGGTAAAAATAAAAAAGGACAAAGCAAATGCCACTGAATTCATTGTCATCAATCTCAAAACATGAGCTAAACATGAATACTAACTCTTCAAACCATTAAAGAGGTGGAATCTAGGCTTAGGAGCAACATTTGATTACACACAAATCAAGAGTAATTCCAATAGTGCTGGGCTGAGTCACCATGGAATTGCTATGATTGGAGACAACTAATCTACATTAATGGATCCTATTTTGAACTCAATTCCAACAATAAGTGCAAATATTAGAGATGTCAATAAATTAAATATTTTTTTTTCTCAGTGACAAAAATAATCTTTAAGCAATACACTTAAAAAATAATAAATAAATAAATAACATAATGAACATGTTTAAAACATCAGCTCTTCTACCTAATGAAATAAAAAATAACAATGATAAACATCATATATCATAAATGTACAACATTTTGCTAACAAATTTATAAAGGGAATGTCACCTACATATGACTGGATACGTTCACCTTAATGCATCATTTCTTGGAAGTATATGTGTGTCTTATTCTCTCCCAAACATAACTAAGACACAGCTTACAAATTTTTAACCCATTTCTTGAAGGACATGAAACTCTCACCTCAAAGAATAGTTTTGATCTTGTTCTGCTCTCACTGGCAATATACATCAGATGAATTTTAGCAGCACTCAAAGCTCACTAAAGAACTGGAGACTGACTTTTCAGCCACATCTGCTTATATGTGATATTATGCATGCCCAAACTTCTTGATGAAATAGCATAGACTTTCTTTTATTGGTAAACTAGAGAAAACTCAAATGATATCAAATGCCAGAAATTAGGTTTGTGGGTGCAATCAATGAAATGTTAATCTAAGCTATATAAGAATCATGAGAATTTAAGAAATAACAGAAAGTCAGGAGAAATACACTGCAAATCAGCCGTATCTGATTTAAAACAAAGAATAATCCATAACATATCATGAATATCATCAAATTAGCCCAACAACTAGAGACTGTTAACCAAGTGATGCCTTACAGTGTAATCTGGAATTGTATGAATTGAAAACCACATCAAATAAGTCTGTATCCAAGCTAATGATGCTTACTTTATGCAGCTCTATGTCTCGACTAAATCATCTATTTATTCTAAAATTGTAAACATTTTTTTTTTGTTCATGTTTTCTATGTGTACCATGTTTGTATGTGTGCGTTTGTGTACATGCATTAAAAACAGCTTACACAAAAACAATGCAAAACACTGCAGACACAGCAAGTCGAAGAAAACATTTTATCATCTATAAAGAAAAATAATGTTAAAAGCTTTTTCATACCATGTTCTTCTATATAATCAATGCATTCACGCACAACTACAGGTAATTCAATTCCATCATGGCTTTTGCTTCTTTCAACTGCTACTTGAAGTGGGACCCCAAAAATTGGCTTCTCTTCTATTAAAATAAAACTGTTTGTTTTATTTGATCTGTTGCAGGTTTTCATGGTTCAAATAATTCACATTAGGAATATAAGCTCCTTAGTTAATTTGTTACAGTCTTCAGTGAAACACAGTCAATGCTACACAATGATGATATATTTTAATACAGCACTTATTAACACATTAATTTTCAAGAAAAATATCCAATTTATTTGATTAAGGATACAGCAACTGCAGTCAAATCATATTCCTGATGTAAATATCAAAGAAATTTATTTACATAGTGTGGTATAGAACATCAAAATTATGAGAAAAAAACATTAAGATCACCATATCTGACAAATACTACATGCTTATAAATAAATACAAAGGTGAAACTTTATTACACAAAATACTGTATGTGCTATTATGCTTCTAAAAAATCACATTAAAAATAGCAAAGCAATTAAAAGACCAAATCAAGCATAACATCAGGGAAATTACCACAAAGAATAAATAGTTTGCTCCAAGATTCAATCAGATCCTGAAATTAAGGCTCCCCCCTGACAATTATGGTTCACTAGACACTAATGAGTAGAAGAGACTGCTAATACCATTAATGAATTAGCTGCATGGGTTTTTTAATTCTTTCCCAATCTATTTCTGTATATAACAGTTTCCCATAAAGTTCTCTACAAATGTACCCTTCCCTTATGTAGATATTCCTTGCATGCTAAAAAACTTTCTCAATTTCTTCCAATTAATTTCTGTTTGGAGAAAAGAAAACAAATAAATTATGCCTGGCTTAGCACTGAAAAATTCTTACTAAATATCTCTCATTCAAGAGCTTTGGTTGCCTTCAGCTTTTAACCCCCATAATTCTGTTTCCTAAAAGGTTAAAGATTTTATATAACGTTATTTGATGAAACGGAGTTCTAATTATAAAGACTGATTTGAAGTCGGGAGCCAATGCTTCCTCTTCTTTCCTTGAATTTTCAAACAGCTCACCCAATAACCCATTTCTACTTTCCTTTTCCCTCAACATGTCATACTAGTTGGATCCTCTACGCTTATACACTGGATGCACCGGACTGCAGATAGATAACACTCTGGCTTCCAAAAGCTCGCACATGACACAAATCAACAAAAATGGAAAAGCTTATTCTTTAAGATAAAGCTAGCTTTGATTAATATCAGATGGTACATGAAGGTAACAAATGTGTTTCATACATGAATGAAAAAAGCATTACATACAAAGAAGAAAATAATTAATTTTCGTAATCTCTAAGTCTTCACATTTGAATCATTATGACCATACTGGAACATTCACACAAGCTTTACAGTTAATGCTTTCAATGAGGTGATCAACCATTGCAGATGCCAGCAATGACCATTCATTCATTAGGACAGTTTCTGACTGTCTGGATAAGGCAAATATGGCAAAGACAGCATGCTCGATGGCATTCTGAAGATTTTCAACAGGATTAAAGTTGGGGCAGTACTCCGTATAAGATGGTTAATGTTACCCGGGATGGGAATAATCATCCTCAAAGAGGGATCAGAGACAACTGTTGCATCAAAGTCTCACAATGGTCTCATACTACATGACCATAACAGAACAATCCTTAATGATATGCAGCTGGGTATGATATTGCATTGAAATTTCAGCCTACACCATGATCTGCCACCTCAGAATGCATGACATTCAATTAAGTTCTCAACCTGAGTCCATGTACCTTGTTCTCTCTAGACCCTTAGATGGTCATCATATCCTTTCAGGGTAAATCTGGACTCATCAGTCAACAGGACATTACACCATCAGAGACAGTCTAACTGAAATGTCGATGAAATCACTTTAATCTTGATCCTGTTTGGACAGTCAGTGTAACATATACACTTAGTACCCAGATGTACAGTCTCTTTGTATAAAGATTTTGGTGTATAGTAGTAGCAGATATTGCTCTACCATGTGATGTAACTAGGGATGCAACAGTTGTGAAGGTCACTCGTTGATTTCACTTGGCTATTATAGCAATATACTGATCTTCAGAAGGGTTTGTAACCCTTTGTTGAGCAGGTGCATGTCTCCAGACAACTGTCTGATTAGTTTGGAATTTTTCCCACATTCGAGAAATTATCAAATTTTGAATGCCAAAGAAGAAATTGACATCTTTGAATGTCCTGTTTTGATCAACTGATGACTGATCATCTACACTCCTACACACACTTGTTGTTTCCACAGAATAATACGTTCTTTCATGGAGATACTGCACCCTTTTCTCAGTTGCATGTTGGACAGTGGTGATTCAGTGAGCATAGCAGTGAGGTTGGAAAACTCACCTGGCCATGTCCTCTTGAGAATCTATAGGATAAGATGCAACATTCTCTGGACTTAAACTTATCATGCTCTAACATAGATTTATAATGACAAGTGCATGATTGCTGGGCAACAATACTACCACCCACTTTTAGCACCTCACTGAATCCTTTCCTGAGCATGTTGCTGCTGTTGTTAGAAAATGAAGCAGTATAGTATTCAAAAGTATGGATAATAAGTTGTGTTTTTGGTACATTCTTAAAGTAATCACCATGAAATTTCTACCTCGGAAAAGAAAAAAAAAAAAAGAAAAAAAAAAAAAAAAAAAACATTATACACAACTACATAACCTTAAAAATTAGACTTGTAATTTAAAATATGAGAAATGCATTGTATGTAATGTTTGTAAGTAGGTTTATTAATTGATTGTCATGATAAAAACCTAATTAAAACAAAATATGTATACATTTAAATAAATATTTTTTTGCAATTATCAATGATTATTCTTTCGCAAAAAGTCATGAGGGAAAGTAGTTGTACTAAAACTCAAATACCAAAGTATGTTGGCGAGCAATATCAGCTATTAACATCAAGGTATTTGACTTAAGCTTCCTTTTTGCATCTATAGTTCTTTTCAAATTTGCTTCCACTCTTGCTTCTGGCATTCATCTAATTCATGTTAGTAACATGTTACTGAACCTTTTCTACTCCTCAAAGTTGCTAAGTGGCATAATAAGCACCTCAAAACTAATATCAATGTTACTATAAGTGCTTGAATGAGATGCGAGTATGAACATGTTACTGGTGCTAGGAAAATAAATGATTCTTATTTGTTCTTTTCTTTGACGCAGTATGTTATGCTGCATTTCTTTATCATTCACTTTTTGATAAAATCCCATACTCTCTTACTTATATATATGAAACAAAGTACACTAATACAACAATATATTCTAGTGAGCTATGTATTTCACATTACTAAGTAATGCAGTATTAAATGTAATGACCAAAATGCCTTATTATTCTTTATTTAATGTTGGTAATGTTTTACAGTGTAAAATTTATTAATTAAATTTAACTGTAGTTACATATGATACACGAGCACCCGTGTTTTAACACAATGTTTGCTATTATCTACAATAAGTCCCAGAACATATTATTCACAGATATGAAGGCTCTATTGCTTATGCAATTTTTTTCACATTGATGCTGTTTTATCATGCACACACAGAATTAGAAACAATCCTCCATGCTCCTGTTAATCTTACAGAAAGCATGGAAAGACATACATTACCCAATGCTCAGCAATGCATGCATTAAACCTCAAATTATTAAACTATCTCTTTGACCCTGCACCATATTCAATATTTTTTTCCATTGAAATACTCTTCTGCTACCATCCCAACAGCAACTTCTTAACAAGAACTGTGTAAGATTTAGAATTACATTCAGTCATGGTGCAGGTGCCATGCTTATGACCTTTTATATAGTTAAAATTAGCAAGACAAATTTATCTTTCTTTTTAAATTAAAATAAAATTGATTCACTAAATAAAGTAATACGACATAATAAAGCTGTATCAGACTCTGTATCATTTTTAATTTCTATGAAGCCAAAGCCATTTAGATATAGTATGTCAGGTATTCTCTTTTATCATTAGTTTTAGAGTGGATGCACAAATGTTAACATAGTCAAACATTGAAGTCCATTACCTAACCAAATTTCTATATCTAAAGGCCACATTATCAGCTGAAGTTCAGTGCCTGCTTTTAAAAGCAAACAACGTTAATGTTATGTCAGAGAAAAAAAGATGCACTTTTGTGTACTGCAGTCAATAATAGCAATACCTGTGAGAAATGCCGTTTATGCAAATTAACAGCATATACCATGTGAACAAATCCAGACTAAATAATTTCCATTCATGGAAAAAAAAGAATCTGGATAAAAACAAAAAATTTAGAAAGGCCGAGTAAAAGGATGTTGAAGAAGTAATGCTGAAATGGACAGAAGAAATGCTGAAATAGACATTTACAGAAGCTGCAAATTGAAAATATCTGACAGGTGCTTCGAGTAAAGAATAATGAAATTGTGAAACTGGAGATAGGATAGGTTAGAAAAGTAAAACACTCTTCCATGAACAATTAATTGTTGGAGATTTAGATATGGATTCAGAATTTGATATTGAAAAATGGAGAGAAGGAATATCTAGGACACTTGTCTTTCACCACAACAAAGAAGAAAAATTTTCAATACCAGTGAACCCACGATGATCCACAAAATAATTCCAAACCAAACATTAAAATTTAAAGACAAATGAACTAGCAGAAAATTGGCAATACTGTGAGTCACAGTTATGGTATGCACCAAGAGGAATGGTATTGAGCTTTGTAAACACGGTTCATAGCCACATTTAAGTTACAAAAATAAGCACCTATAAGCATATTTCAAGCATATTTAAAAAAAATAAGCACCTGTCTAATTACATTATACACAACTGCATAACCTTAAAAATTAGACTTGTAATTTAAAATATGAGAAATGCAGTACTTATTAAGAGAGAATAAGCATTACCTCAACCATGGAAAATAATTACTTCTTTTTTTTTTTAATTTTAAATAACAGTTCAATTTACAGAATTAGTTTACAATGAGAGAAAAAAAAACTATGCAGAACTAAACTATGTTACAAGATTTAATGATGAAATTTCAGTTCAAAATAGAGAAAATAAATAATAATAATAATAATAATAAGACATATTTATTTTATTCGCTTGGAACCTAATAATAGATACAATTTATTTTTGCACTCATATTGATATTTAAATAATTTAAATCTAAATTCTGAACATTTTCTAAATTTTCATTGTATATCAGTTTTCCCTTAACAGATATTCCAAGCAAAGTAATTTAAGTAAAAAAGAGGAACATTTCTGAAATCAGAAGACAGAAATTTGCTTCATGGAGTCATCTTTTAACAGTAAAAGCTTAACTAACCTGCATGCTTGGAAATTGGCAAATATTTGGACAGTCGAGTGTAACTTGAAAAATAGGAGGGGAGGGGGGTAGACTGTAGCCGCTCTTTAAATTTTTCCGCTAAATAAATGCTTTTCGCATTTCGATATGTGCATCATATAAAAATAAACCAACGGAACTGAAAAATATTCTGCTTAGCAAGTACAATAAAATTCTTTTAAGTGTTCATAAACAAATCTCGGACAGAACATCAAAATTAATTATCTCTGCAAAATATCGCAAACGTTATTATGCAATACGTGTGCCATAATTCTTCCCTACGTGATATTATGCAATCGGAATCAACAGCTGCCGATATTGGGAGAATAAAGAACTAAATAACTGGGGTGTTTTTCATTCTAATTTTCAACAGACGTCATTAAATTTCCGGAATAGAATCATTCTTCGCTTGGGTTGGTAGACCACAGAACTTTTAGTATTATTCAATCCAGATTGGAAAATGACAAAAAAAAAAAAAAAAAAAAAAAAAGGTCCATTGCTTGTTTTGCAGCGAACTGTAACAGTTTCAATATTCGAGATTTTGCGGAGAAAGGAGAGAACCTTCCAATCTTCATACTGTATAATGAATTGGCCAAAAAATGAAACTATTTTGACTATTCGATTACTTTCCCTTTATTTAAGCCATTCTGAATATTATTCCTTAGAAAGTTAATCTGTGTTAAAACACAACCATTTTTGGAAGTTTACTATACTTCAGCAGTTACTGCAACTATGTAATTATAAACATTCATACATATATACTCATAATAAAAGCATAACGATCATAATAAACACGAATATGAACTGACCAAGCGGAACGAGAATGCAAATTATTAAGATCTTGATAGAAATTCAAATGTGTGTAGTATTTGGGTGGGAGAAAAAGAATGCTGAATGTACCTGAAGTTTCTACTGTTTTCCCAATTCCTTGACCAATAGAACGATGGGCACCTGTCTGTACTCTTCATGCACACTAAAGGTTATGTTAATGTAGAGAAAGGGGGAAAAGCTATTTCGGTTGTATGATTCATCATTTGGCATTCCATATTAGGAAGAAAAGTTGTTTATTTAGTTTCGGCTTTGGTACGGGGAAAAATAGCGCGTTCATTAAAAAAAAAAAAGCACTAAAAGCAAAAAATAAGCACTAAAAACAAAAAGAATAAAGGCTTTAAAGAAAAAGTATGCACCTATAAGGGCCTTTATATTTTATTTTCAAATATAAGGACTTATAATGGTATGCACCAGAAGGAATGATATTGAGCTTTGTAAAATTTTAACGGTTTGAAAATCTGAAAAGTTACAATGCTTAAAAAAGAAAATTCTTCCCATTTTTTATCAAGCTAATCATAAGGCATTGACGAAGAGAAACTACAAAAGCCGGATGAAGAACTTTCTGTCAAAAAGCAAAAGATTCTGCTCTTGATAGACAATTCTACTGCATGCATTAGGTATCAGAACTTTAAAATTGATAATTCTTTTTGCTTCAAAAATGCAATTTCACTCCTGTAACATTTGGACCAAACCCAAGATGTCTTGTCTACAATCACTGGATCTCATCTATTGTAGCATGTACAATATTGACTCAAACAAACCGGTATCACCTACCAGCTCCAACTTTAAGGGGAAAACAATTCTGTGGGCCTCGGTTGATATGCAGTTGGGTCTATTTGACT
The DNA here is from genome assembly GCF_044657685.1 of Stegodyphus dumicola. Classification (NCBI taxonomy): domain Eukaryota; kingdom Metazoa; phylum Arthropoda; class Arachnida; order Araneae; family Eresidae; genus Stegodyphus; species Stegodyphus dumicola. The sequence goes on from NC_140780.1 coordinate 117,237,275, forward strand.
TCGTTGAGTGGGGCTAAGTCTTCAGGCAGCTTTACATCAATCACAATACACACAAGTGACACACTTTATAGTGCACAGTTAAAGTTCCAGGAATATTTATTTGAGAACATTTCCCCATTGTTTTTCTGTGGACAGGTCAGTGACATAGCTAGATTTTATTTTGTTGCTCAGAGCAGTCCCTGAATCCTCAGATCTGCTTGCAAGCCAGGTCAAAGGGAATGTGTCTGCCCAGTTGAGATTTCTGAATTGGAAGCTTTTTCGAGGCAAGGGAATTGATTGGCCCTGCACTCAACCCCAAACCTGGAGGGACAGGCCTCCAAATTTATAAACACCCTTGAGGCAGGGGTGCCTTGTATACCCCTTGACACTGGGTACCCATTTTAGTCACCTTTTACAACATGCATGAGCTAAATTGGGACTATTCTTTCACACCTGGTCACCACATAGGTGAAAGGAAATCTACTTATCAGATAATATAAAGAGAACCAAACTTTTGGTCTTGAAGTTTGTTTTAGCAGAGTTTAACTATATAGTTAATTATATAGTTAACTTTTGTATAGTTAATTAACATAAACAACACTAATAAAACATTTTATTCATTTTACATAAAAATATTTATGTCAAACCACATAAAAGCTAAGAAAAAAAAGGCAATTAAGAAAAGAATCAGTCACAGCATATTATATAAATCTACATGAAAAGTAATATTATTCTATAATTAATGAATAGATGTGCTCTATAATTAATGAATGGATTAATCAATACATTAACACTGTAAAAACAATTTCCTAAAATAAAATACTTTCTCATTATCTACACACCCCTGAAAAGTATTCACAAAGCAATGTACTATGTCATTAACAAAATGTTTTTATGCGACAATTCAGGTATGTGTGTGCACAGCACACAAACATTGGTCATTAGTGTTTGCTTTGGTTACTTTTCTTTCTCGTAAAGAATCATAATGGGAATTTGAAATGTGTCAGCTGATGAAAGAGAAAAAGAGACTTACATTTCTTTAGAAATATAGCAATTTGCCTAACAGTACAAAAGACAAAACTTTTCAATCCATGAAGTTGTACTTCACAAATAATCATATTTTATGGATCACTATTTGTGCCCAAATGCTGAATATTCAAATTCTCTGATTTTTTCAGAATGAAAAGATATTGCAGTGTATATGGGAAAACAATTGTTTGTGCAATGCCAAATTTGTGCAAATCTTTAGCAAAAACAGATTGCTGTGTATACAGGGAGAACGAGTGTGTGCAGTGCAAAGTTTTATTATGGATGTTTCCCGCATTATTGATTATGTTAATTGGGTTGCTGTTTTATGTAATTCTTAGGGTACAATCATTTTTGAAAATGGCTGTTGTCTTTCACACCTCGGCTTGGTGAAACTTTAGCCATTAATGGATGTAGTAGCCATTAATGTCTTTCAGTAGGGCATGCAGATAATCAGAAAAAACAAAACAAAACAAAAAAAAAAAAAAAAAATACACACATAAAAGCGTCTTAAAATTAAAAGCCAGAAAGATCTCAGTGATTAAATGCATTTAATTAATATCAGTTATCAATAACATCTGAAGAACAATACTAAAAGTTAAGGAAGAGATATTTCACAAATATATGTTAACAGAAAAGGAAAATTTATAACCTGATTTTTCTTGATCCGTATTCTTTTTTTTCCTGTCCTTTATTTTTAATAGTGTTCTTTCTTTTTTCTTTTTTATTTTAGTTTTATCATCTTTTTTAAGTTCTTTAGTTTCCCTTTTGCCTATTTTCTCTTTCTCTTCCTTTTTTTCTTTTGCTTCCCGATCCTTCGTTTTACTGTGTTTTTCTTTTTTGTCTTTACCAGGAAATTTGAAAGTAGATGATTTACTTTTTTTATTTCTTCCTGGGCTCCTAATAGAAAAGAAACTAAGCTATACAAATGAAATGAAATGGAATTCAGTCAACTACTTACATCTATCATACCAAAAGTCAAAGGGAAAAAATTGACAAATCTACATATAATATATATGTGAATATCACAATGGCTACTAGAAAACTTGTTTGATCATTTAGAAGCCTCAGTTGATCTGAGGCTAAAAAGAAGTGACTAAAAACAAAGAGCAATCAATCCATGCATTGAACAAACAGATATGCAGTGCAACTATATATTATGACATACAGAAATTGATGAAATATAGGATGCTTGTGGACACTCCTACAAGTTCTCTTTTTAAATTTTGTCTCTAGTTTGCAAGAATTGTTTGTTCATATTGTTTGCACACTTATTTATTAACACATGTCTTGCATGTCATAACTTTTCTTTCGACAAACATTAAATTTTATACTAAAACATTAAATAAAAGAAAATTATTTTCAGAATTTCTTTGAGATGGCTTTAACAAGAAAACTGTACACAGAAAATCCTAACTGTGTGATAAAAACTATAGTATGAAGATGCTGTAACGTCACTGAACTTCCGCCATAGAAAAACTTAGACTAGTTATCTTTTTTTATATTTATTTGAAAACTTAACATAGGCTTTCTTGGTTAATTAAAAGTAATATTACAGAAGGGAAAAGACAACAGCTTTCCCAACATGTGATGCATCTTACTCGCTCCAGCATTTCTCAGACAAAAGCCCTTTTTTTACACCTGCCCAACTGCGTCGATGGAAACCACCAAAGGGGTTGTCCGTATTGAGTTTTTCTTTGATCACTTTCACCAGCCTTAATGGTGGACACAGCTGCTCATTTCTAACAGAAGCAGGAAGTACTCTAATATAAACCTGCTGTTGTCATAGCGCCTTTAGTTAAAAATTTCATAACTCACTAATGTGTACAACCACATCAGGCAGCAAGATCCAGAGTTCGGCACACCATGGAAATATACCAACTCTATACAAACATTTTGAGATGTTTATAAAGTTTACATGGCATTATCTTGCCAAAGATGGCCCTTGACAGATGTGGCAGCACTAGCAGTTCAGTAAGTCGTACGATGTTTTTGTTGGTGCTATTGGTTGTTGTTAGATTTAGCTGGTCTAGGGGCACACAAGCCAGGCGTTTTTATCGATGACTCCAAAACAACTAGGCGAACAATAAATAGCCGGATCTATCATGTGCTGTGCTTGCAATGCCCTCCATGATCCTCCTCACAGCATCTTAATTTGATAAATGCAATATTTTGATAGACAGCTCCTGTAGCATCATGAGCAAACCCATTTTAATCCCATGAGTATGGTTTGAAAGATCGCCGGACAGTTGGCACGCATTATTGCTATTAGGCTTGTGGGGTGAGCTGTAGCTACTGTGATATCTTTGGTTGGTTGGGCACAGCACGAGCATGTGATCAATGCAACTGTGATGCAGTTATTTTTGTCTGAGAGTGAGAGGTGGTAGCAGAGTATTCAGTCACCTCCTAGGGTCACTTGTTGATGCCACTGGTTGCTGCTAGACTTAGCCAGTCTCAGAGTGTCCTCTATGAAGCACTTGCTCTTGCTTTTCTTAGTTTAAGTTGGATAATTTAATGGTGATGTTTGCCATTAGATGGCGCATGTGAAATGCATGTTCATCTGGATTTCTGTTGCCGGCAAGAAGAGAAGCGAGCCTGGTTCCTTATCAATCATTCCAAAACAGATGTCATGAAGTATGCAATAAATAGCTGGGTTTCTTGTGGGCGATGCTCGCAGTGCCCTTGCAATGTCAACATCTCTACAAACCAATGAAAAACCATGAATCATTGCTAAGATGCAATGCTAATCATTACTTACATGATATCATTTTAAGTAAGAGACAATGGTGGTGCCCAGCAGTTAACACCAGATATTGCAATGAATATCAGCTATGCAGTCAGGTCTTCTTGAAATGGTGCTTTATGATACTATACTTTCCCAGAGGACATGGGCAAGTGGTGCTAAATGACAGAGAGTCAAACTACACTAGTTTTCGTTATCACATAATCCTCCCCAAAAGTTATCCTACAGCTGCCACTGCCTTTGTGACTTATGGACACTGTTTTGAAAGCATTGGTAAGAATACTCTTTGACAATATCATCATACCAATTCTTCTACGTTGTTCAGTAGCACAACTGACCCATAACCCTAAAGGTTGTGATATGGCCCTTTTCGAACTCATGCAATTGATTGTACCATTATAGGAAGGGTGTCCAAAGTATTTTCATTTTCTCAAGCAGACTACCATTTAAATAGTCAAAATTGATACAGCAAGCAAGCAATTCACTTTATGTTTGGGAGTTGCATATTTCCTATATAATACAGATCATGTGTGCATAATATACTAGACCTAATTTCTGAGGTTTTGAAACATTCTTGTCTGAACCTTTTATGTTGTTTTTTTTACGCATAAAAATATTTTGGGAAAAATTTCATGCTGATTCAATCAGAGAGGTTGCTAAGTCAGTTAAAATTTTCACTTACCTTAATTATTTCTCAAAAGTTACATATAACATATTTTTACCCAATACCATGGTTTAGATAGTGTTAGCATCTTTTAGTATTACAAATTCCATGAAGAACAGTATTTTGCAGCATGAAATTCGGATAATTAAAACACAAAGGCTGTTGAAATTCAATTTCAGAGCAGCCATATTAAACACAGAGGTAAAAAGTTAAGTAGATTTAAAACTAAGGATTACTGATTAATAAACTAATTATTAAAGAAAGAAGATAGTAAAGATTTCGCAGCAATCTAGTAACCGAATTTGCAGCCGAGTAGCTAAATATACGAGACTAGAAAATATTGTGAGAACTGAGCATCTGGAAAAAGTGATGAACAACTGGGTTTAATTTGAGTTTACCCATGGTATCCATTAGTACTTGACGGTTTGTGTCTCTCTCATACTTGATTTGTAATTTGTTCAAACACCAATAGGTAATTTTGTTTTACTAATTAATTTATTATTTAACTGCTCACCTATTAAGAGATAATGAGAAACTTAAATAGTAAAAAAGTGAGCAATAGGCAATACAGATCTCCATAACTTAATTAATTGGCTCTCAAAAAGTAAACTGAGCTTGAAATTACTTTTGATTAAACAAGTATTAACTGCCTTTTCCAACCAACATAAATCCTAAAGACAATAATTCTTGACAGTTGAAAGTTTATTATCATGGGAACTGCCATATTTTGGAAAAAAGCTAACATCTGTTATTCAGCAAGTGATTCAGCCTTGATTTCAGGAGATCCTGACATCTTTTATGATACTGTCCATCAGCAAGCCTGGCAGATGATCATGATCCAAGAGGACAATGATTTTATTCTCAAGCAGACAGAACTTAGTTACTGTAGTTGCTTTGCACAAGCCAAAAAACAAATAAATAAAATAAAATAAATAAAAAAAACAAAGTGAAATCTGATGTAAAAAATTTCAGAAATACAATCAAAACAATCATGTTTTTGAAATTGTTATGAATTCTGAACTAACCAGCTTATATCATCTAAATGTAAGGATCAATGATGAAATGCACATAGTGACAAAGGTTATGGTTGACAAATAGCTGATACTATAGCCTTATTATGTTCAAAGATGATAAGCACCTTGATGTAAAGCAGCTTCATTTCATCCTAGAGTAGGATCTCCTGTAATGAATTTTCCTCGTCACGTTGAATCTCTTTACATGGATTAAACTCAGAAATGATTTTATTTTAAATACATTTGGATTCGAAAAATCCTGAAACACTGAAAACACTGAAATAATATAACAAAAGTTGCAGTAATATCTCTTTTAAAAACTAAAAAAATAATTACATGAATTCACTATAAATAGCAGCCTATTGCCCTTTTTTCACAACACACTTATGTTTTGCAGAGAATATATGAAAGGATTGGAAAAAACTTTAACTCTTAACCATTACATTACAAATATGCTGTTATCCTGAGCTCACCTGATTCATGCAAAAAGTCATACATACTCAGATAACATGCATTCTCAAATGAGGTGAAATAATACAAACTGTTAAAAAAGGCCTTAATATGATTAAAGGAATATTTTTCAAATAGGAACTTTTCATATAGGAACTAAATTTTACAGTTTAACAGGTAAACATAATAAACATATAAAACTGCTCAATTATATGATATTTCTTCTGATGCAAATTTATGAGATTTAAAAAAAGAGAGAGAGAGAGAATTCACATGGTATTTTTTACTAACCTTGTTTCATCAATTTCATCTTCAGAACTTTCCCCTTCAAATGCAACATAACCTTTATCCCTTTTTGATTCCCTTTTTTCTCTCTTTTTACCTAAAAGATCTTTACGTGATGTTTTTTCCTCATCACTAACTAAAGAGAAAAAGATCCTCTTTTCATCACTGAATCACAAGCCTAATTACAAATATGCAGCAGTTTAATAATGTTAATTAAAAACACAAAAGACTTCTCAAAATAGATAATTTCCATCAATTATCATTTTGCAACACATAAAATCTTTAATTCAAAAGCAAAGGAAATTACTTGTTGATTAAAGGCAGGAAATTATTCATTATACAAAAGACAAATTATAAAATTCACCAAAAGATAATACAAATTATAAACTGTACAATAAGTACTACATAAAATCCTGTCCTTTCTTTATAGAAGGAACATAAAATAATAATGCTGTTTAATTTCCTACAGATGACATGGAGAGAATTCACAGTTTATTTCATACATATACCTGATTAACCAGGGTTTGCCTAAAAGAAAAACATTAGGTTTTTATATTGTGGAGTGATGGGAAAATTATCACAAACAATGAGTATAAAAACAACAGAAAATACAAAAAGAAAATGAAAATGAATAAAAGCAGTGATAGCATATGATGTCGTAGCATTCGGGAGCTGTTCTAATGCATAACAGTACGAAATTTAAACGTACATTCTCTGGAATATATAGACGTTGCACAATAAAAAACAAAAAGTTCTAACAGAAGTTTTACTCTAATTTCATGAATGACAATCAAGTTCTCTTGTATATTGCTCTTTAATGTCACTTACAGTTTAGTTCCTTCATTTCAGAGGATGTTAATTCATTATTTAGATAGGGTTCCCTCTCCCCTGTTTTGAATACACATTTAATTTACAAAACCAAATAAACTTATTTTTTAGATTAAATCACCTCAAAATACAGGCACATTGTTAAAAGTGTTTTTCTGTTAATTATGATATGGATTATTCCTCTTGCTTGTGCCTTTTAGAACTACCCTTAAATTAATAGCAAATTTGAGCTAATTGAGGATGTTGTGCCTGGTATTACTCCAGTAAATTGGAAATTGACAGTAGTTTCGTATTCACTGCTAATTTATTTCATGTAAATGAGCATAAAATAACATGAAGATTTCTTACTAAACATGATTTTGAGTTAATTGTATTACTGTGAAATCACTGTCAGCCAAAGCAAAACTGATTTCACAGAAAGTAAAAATTTATCTCAATAACTTAAAAGTTATTCAAGAAATTTTTTAAAGTTGTAAAATTAATATGCTTTTCTGCATTATAAATGTATTAAGATCTGACAAATCTTAAACATAACACAGAAAAATAATAACTAAGCATGAATATGAAACTAACTGTTAGACAAGAAATTAATTGGTTTGATATACTTCTCAAACTGACAATAAAATTTTAATTAGTTACGAAGCATCAATACTAAATGAAATAATGTAAAATCTGTACTGGGTTACTAAAGAAATCTGAATTATTTAATACATATACAGTAAAAGCCCAACTATCCAGCATTCAACTAACTAGAAAGCCTAAGTAATCAGAATATTTTAGAATTTTAAAAATTCCTCCTCCCTTCAAAAAAAAGTAAACATGATAGAGACTTTTAAAGCCATTATAAAGCTTGTATAGGACTCTGTCCCAAAAAAGCATGATTTAGCATCAATTATGGATAAGCATGACTTCTCAACACAATCATAACATCTCACACAATAACAACACAATTATAACACCACACACAATAACAACACAATCATAACACCACACACAATGACAACACAATCATAACATGGCTTTATTGGTTATTCAAAGGATTTCAAACAACAAAAGTGTTTCCATGAAAATGTAACTCGCCTCAGTGATTTTCATCATTGAAAGAAGACAGAGATAGTGCCTCTGTAATAGGAAACTGCACATCCCATAATTTTTATGTAAAGGTAAGCAATTCCTCCTTACCACTGTGGAAATCTTAGAATTGGATACCCCATTCTAGGACCTTTTTTATCGACCATTTCACCTGCTTAAGATATTACCTAGAATATTAATAATGAGAGAAGAAACGGCTATATATAATGATAATTTAGAATAAAAAATGATTTTAAAGTCTTTTATCAAGAACATAGCTCGAATTTTTGCAAAAAACTACGATGTCAAACATTAGTCATACCTACTTTTATTTCTAAATCTCACCTACTAACTGACATGCACTGTGTTATGCAGAACATAATAACAGAAAAATTTTAAATTGTTTAAAACTTCAAGCTTGATGTTAAGGCAATTTCTTTAACCATGATGATAAATTTATAACAAAGATTAAGAATGAAATCAAATTACTAAATTTCAGATAGATAGCATGCTTAACTACTAATGCAGTCAAAAGTCGTTAATCCGGACTCGTCGAGACTTCGGCAATTCCGGATTATCGATTTTTCTGGACTATAGATCATCAGTTTAAATCTGGTAAGATGGCATGCAGAAATTATAAAATTAAAAATATGAAACCGTAATTTATGAAATAAAGAACAATTATGATCTAAAGGGTATCAAAATTTACAAAAAAAAAAGCTTAATATTTATTTGTTTACTTTATTAAACATGTCTTTCAATGTAAGTTGTTTAAGATGCTTCATTTTATGTGATAATACTTTCTCTTTAATTCTATAAACAGACATAATTTCTTCTTCAGTTACAAAGTTCCGCTGTTAAAGTCCTATAATTGCTGTGTCGAGAATACAGGCTAATTTGTCAATCAAAATTTTTTCGTTTTCAATAACCTCTGTATCACTTTCTTCTTTATCGGAAGCGAATTATAATGATAAGGAATTTGATTTAAATTATATCAAAGAGGGAGTACATCAAGATGAAATACTACATTTAGTAAGGAATTATAAGTGAAATAAAATAAAAACATCTGCCCTGAAGATAAGGATAGTGCTGACAGATTAACTTCCAATTCATTGTGCGCCGCGGAGTTTCGGCGTTCCCCCCCCCCGGGGCGCAGAGCAGCGTGAAATTGATAAACAGATTTCGGAATGGTTTGAGAAACGAAGGATATGCCTTTATCCATTTTTTGCAGCAATTCCACTTTTTGTTTAATGGACTTCTAAACATACTTTCGCTTTGTAGATCCTTTACATATTAGTAAATACATATCGGAAATTCTATTTGACATAATCGAAAGTTCAAGCTTACTTTTATAAAATTGCTCTAACAGTCTGCAAAAAATAATAAGCCGGATCCAATTCGAAGATTCAGGAACAATGCAATCTGCAACATTAACTGAATTAGATAATTTTAGCTTAGCTTATACCGTCCGTTATACATTAAACGCCCAAGCGGAAACATATTACTCACATGCGCATACGCGTATTTGCAGCCGTAAAAGTCTTACGTAAAAGGCAATTACAAAATAATCTAACAAGATACTTGAAAGTTATTTATATTTCTCAATATAATCTTCATAATTATTCATGCATTTGTCAAACTGTTTTTAAGTGCTTTGATATCAGTTGCGTCAATTCTTTAGGTTGTTGTCTCAGCCACATTAGAATTCCTTCTTGAACATCATCATCATCTGCAAAGTATTTATCTATAATACATTTTGGGGGGGACTTACAGGTACTTTTATTGTTACTGTAATAGTGTGCTGTTCATTTATCAAATTAACTCCTCCACCCTCTGTATTGCGAGGCTAGTCTCAATCTGAAGAGGACGGCCGCTTCAGTTTTCATTGCAAATTTTGGAGCAGCATTAAGAAAATTTCTCAATCCCCTTATACACGGTTTTAAATACTTTTTCCCATAAACAGGAAAATTCCTTCATAACTATCTTTTGTCTTTTTGCTGCCATTCCCCAAAAGAAAAAAAGAAATGGATAACAGCACACTGCCACCTCCTTCTAGATAGCTACAAGTTCTCAGCACGAGAGTGTGATGTCACAGTAGAAGACCAGTTGGTTGTATGGCTGCTTCTTATTCACTCCTTGATTTGCTCATACACTAATTTAGCTCTTTTTTTTTCCCCTTTCTGTTTCACTTGATGTTTATGATTTATAATTTGTAATAAAATGCACAATGGAATTTTTTAATTTAAATCTTATGCATTATTCCAGAAAGACAGAAAAATTTCTTTATCTTTCATTGCAGTGAAAAGTATTGGAAATGACAGCTGATGAACAATTACAAATTATGTCTTTTTACTGGTTACTAGTAACAGGTAATTAATAAAACTTGATCTGTAATTTTCTCTTAGTAGAAAGAAATTATTTTAAATTTTATTGATTAAACAGATGACACTTTGATGATGCAATATTATGAGACATATGCATGCAATTTCAGATTTCATACATATGTAAATTTTAGAATGAATTTAACTAATATTCATCTGCATAATTTATTGTTAACTGAAAATAAAACCGATTTTTATTATTTTGCTATTGTTCTTTTTAAACCATTTCATTTGAAACCAGATACTATAATTTAAAAAGCATTTGGGGGGGTAGAGGTCAAGGGAATAAACCATTACTTGAATAAAAATTGAAAAACATGATGTTTTTAAGTATTTAAAATTTAATACACCTTTACACTTTATAAAAGTAAGAAATAATAGCTTGCTACCAAAATTAAGTAATTTTTGTGTCAAAAAGTAACTAAATGGAAATATATATAATAAATTATAAACAATTTTTCATTACTAACCACAAAATATTACTTAACAATGTTTCAAAATACCTGTTTGCATCAAATAAAATAATTATTAATATTTATTAAACATTAATGTTAGAAATAATTTTTTAGCGAAATATTTGAGCAAATTCCCCCAAGTTTTTTAATAATGTCTTCAACATAATGCCTCAATAAACATATATTTAAATGTTTTTTAACTACATCGGAACAGTCACAGACAATGTAATTCAGAGAGCTGATTGAATAACAATTGTTGTTGTTGTTGTTGCTTATGCTCACTACTTGTCTGATGCATTCAGGCCAAGCCCACGAAATTCATCGTGGCAAGGAGCGCTAGATTATTCCTACCATTCGCAACAGCCTTGAGCACCATTCAGGTGACACTACAATTTTTCTCAATTCCGCCCCCAATTTTGATAGAGAGCACCCCAGGGGGACCAGTCGAGGGTCTCCCACCAAACCACATGAGAGGACTTTCGGCTTGCCACATATTTAAAGTGCGACCATGCCAGTTTTATCATTGACACTATACATTTACATACATCCATGCCTTCCCTGGGATTTAAACCCAGGCCTTTTAACACAGCAGAATAATAACTGAAAAATGTTACTGAATCAGATCTTCTATTGCACTCAGTAAAAATTTTCAGCCGCTTAATTATATTTTAATTTTCTGACTTACATAGCTAGCAAATACATAGCTTTCCCATTAACTATTCATTTGCTTTTTGTGGTATATTTATCAATTATTATTATTTAAATGATGTACCTAATTATAATTAATTATTATTTAGCAGTTATTTTTATATTTTTTTAATTATTTGCAAACTGTTTGAGAAGCAACAGTCTTGAATTTCAGGACAAAAAATTCACACATACTTGTTCATATTTTATCAATTTTGCAAAGGGTTTCGGAAATTTCAATTTAAGAACAGGCTCTGAATGCACAGCAGAATTTGAATTTAAAATGTGAAAGTGTAGAAAAAGCATACAAATTATAGACTAATTACTGTAGTATAGGTTAGTGCTTAGGGAATATCCTTTCGCGGCAAAATCTCTGCAGAAAAGACATTTTGCAATCCTGACAAGGCAGATTCTATATACACTGCCCTCCAAAAGTTAAGGAACAGCATGTTTTTCAAAGTTTACCAGTATAAAAATATCAGCAACATTTAAATTCCCAGTTTATATGCATGATAATAATGAAGTTTAACAAAATATATGCAAAAACAATATTTGCAATAATATCACTTTTATTTTATAGAAATAAATACATATACAGGAGTTGAGGAAAAATGCAAAAGTTGCAAGTTTTGTTCACGAGTGTGGATCTTCAGTTGCTATTAGCAATTTCACTGACAAGATCCAGGAGAGTCTGCAATGTCCAAAAGAAGTTGTTTGCTCGATTCTTTTAGGCGATGGGCGATCGGATAGAAGGAAATGGGGATGTCAATAAGCTGATGCTGCTAGCCATCCCAATGTCTCTCGTAATGTGGTCCACCGACTGTGAAATCATATTGAAACCGAGGATTCTGTGGCTAGAAGACATTTTTTAGGCAGACCAAAAGTTATAACACCTATGGGAGACCGTTATTTAGCTCTTTCGGCCCAAAGGAGGAGCAACATTATTGTGCCTCAGCTCTTGGTGGATCATTTAGTGGCAACAGGAACAAGAATCTCAGCTACTACAGTATGCAAACGACTGCACAATTCAGGTCTTTATGCAAGATGACCAGTTGTTTGTGTCCCCTTGGCCCATGGACACAGAGGTGCTCGTTTATGTTGGGCAAGAGAGCACTTCTCCTGGACCAGTCAACAATGTGCATATGTTCTCTTTTCAGACGAGTCCAAGTTCACATTAGAGAGTGATTCAGGTTGTCAACTGACCTGAAGGGAACAATGCCCCAGATACAACCAATGCCACATAGTGGGAAGACACAGTTACAGAGGTGCTGATATAATGGTTTGGACTGGGATCTCTCTCGGTGGTCACACTGCATGTGTTCCTTGGAGGAACTTTGACTGGTGTAAGATATAGAGACGAGATCCTTGATGAGTATGTCCTCCCACGTGCTGCTGTTTATGATTCTGGATTTCCTTTGATGGATGTCAATGTGTGACCACATCGAGCTTGGTTTGCTGAAGAATATGTTGAGGGTCACAGTATGGAATGGATGGACTGGTCAGCACAGTCCCCAGACATGAATCTGATATAGCATCTTTGGGAATACTTTGGGAGGCAGGCTGCTGCTTTAAGTCCTCCTCTGAGGTCACTGATGAGCTTGAACAAGGATTTTTTTGTGTCTGGCCATTGCTTCCCATTTCACTGACAAAAACTTAATTGACAGTATGGAACGTCGCTGCCGCCAACATATTGCAGTAGGGGTGCACACATTATTTATTAGAGTCCATTTTTGTAATGTAACTACCATATTTTTCCTCAAAAGACTGTGCTGTATTGTTTCTCCAAGACTGGATTTCTGAGCTAAAGATGCAATTTTTTGTTGTAATTCATGTTTGTGCTGAACTTTAAAGGCATTCTATGTTACATTCATTAAAGGACTGTTTAGTGAACTTTCCAACAAATTTCTTGTTTCTATGTTGCTGCTTTCTCAAATTATATGCAAAAAACATGCCGTTCTTTAACTTTTGGAGGGCAGTGTGTATATATACGTATAGGGAAAAGAGCAATATAATTGAGACTTAACAAACTTTTTTAGATCACAAAGTTCGAATTTTCCAATAATGAAATTGCATTTATAGTCTTAATTATTATCATTTGATGAAACACGCTATAAGTTTTAACTTGATTCGAGTTTTGAGCCGCTTTTCCCTTGATAAATCCGGCACAAACCTCGAGTTACGCTATTTACCATTCATTGCAATTTTTTGTACATATCATGTATTTTTGTAATACGTTTAATTTTTACAACAGTCCTTTTTTAATTCTTTGTGAGTTAAATTTTTTTAATTTTTTCTAACCCCTTTTTGATTTTGAAGTCATCTTGACTTGTAATTTTAACATTTTGTTTTTATGAGTTTGCTTTTACTACTTTATTATTGTTTCTAGATGTTGATTGATTTTACTTTTTTGCTAAGGAACTAAGAGTCAAATGAATTTTTTAGCATAAGCTTTTAAATGTTCCTCTTACTTCTAAATTTTTTTTTAATTTTGCAGCCCAATGCGCAAAATTCTTGACCATTAAGGTCTCTTTAATTCATGTTGTCTTGCTACTTTTATGTACATGTATGTATACACGCAGGGTGCCCACAAAAGTCCGTTGCCCCCCATTTAACTGACGAACAGCTGTAGCTATAGTCATAGTAGTGGTGTTTAATTACAGTAAAGTTTCTATGTGTTACTAGATGAGACCGCTTACAGTGTCACCTGGTGGAAAACGGCAGAGCTAGCATTCCTATCTCAAAAATGATAAGAGATGGGAAGGAAAGGTGAATTACAAAGTTGTAAAGCATCATTGACTTAGTACAAATAGACACCTTGCGAACATGAATGTTAAGAACAGAATGTTTTAAATGCCCGTTCATTTGTTCATGATGAAACATTTTTAGAAAGTAAAAACAACTAGTTATCGCAAGCTACCTTTCGACGTTCAAACTTCTCTCCGTCAGCTGAAATGAACATCTGGATCCTTGTTAGAACTTCATGTTGCATGCTCTGTAGCATAGCAGGTGACATGTCTACACAAGCATCTGTAATATGTGACTGAAGGTCCTGCAGTGTTTGTGGAGGGATTGCATACACCTGCTGTTTGAGATTTTCTCACAGGAAAAAGTCCATTGGAGTCAGGTGAGGTGAACATGGAGGCTACTCTTCGAAACCACTATACCTGATTATGCGATCTCTGAATATCTCCATCAGGTACTACTTCACTTATGATGTCTTGTGCACAAGTACACTGTCATGTTGGAACCATCTATTCCAGAGTTGAAGCAACAGCAGGTTCTCAACAAAATTGGGTATTACATCTTGCAGAAGTTCTAAGTATCGTGCGGTCGCTAATGTACCCTAGTAAAATACTGGGCTGATTAGCCTATTATTATAAATTCCACACCAAATACTAATCGAAAACCATATTTTATGTCAAATGTCAGAGAACATGACGGAATTTCCAGTGCCCAGTAATGAATGTTTTGCTTATTGTACATTTCAAGTTGTTTCTCAAGTTGTGTTGTACATTTCATCCCATTTAAAGCATGCCTCATCTGCCCATACTATATCTGCCATGAATGCTGGCTGGACCTCTATCTAGTTCATAACGAAGCTGCATCCTGCAAAATGTCTCTCGGGATCCCTGTCCGGTAATGCCTGATTAGGCAATGGCCAGTATGGATGAGCACCTAATTCATTTAGGATTTTCCAAATGCGACTTTTTTTTAGAAGCCACAGTGCTTACTTATCTCCCTTGTGCAGTTGCTTGAATATGTGAAGGAGTATGATAAAGCATCCTCTGGTTGTACTTTCCGCCCTACCTTAGCTGGTCGACTGGGTTGAAGTTGGCTAGTTATGCAGCCTGTCTCCCTTAAAAGTCTCATAACCTGTATGATGTTTTTGTATGAAGGATGCTGGCCTGCAGGAAAACGTTACTGATACAACCACGCTGCCATTCATGCCTTGTGCCCACATTCACTGTAAAATAGAACCATCTCACAAATATCATATTTTGAAAATCACACCACGAACTTCAACATACAACCCCGAGTAAATATGTCTTTTATAGCTATTTCAGGTGAACAGGTATGATGTTTCATACACTATTTGCATAATGCACAAATTTGCACACCAAGCTCAAGTTGTGTTGAGTTGATGCATTTTGCAACGCGATTTGCATTTTGTCTACTCTGTTTGTAAAGACAATCAGTACAAGGATGCACATCGTGGAGTTTGAACCACAGTCCTCTTGATTGCGAATTATAATCGATACCACTGTGCTGTGATGTTTGTTCGTTTTTCATCCAAAAAGTAATTTTTTCTCCTTTCGTTCAAGTTTTATGAAGCCACAGTTTTGGCAATCGTGAAGAAACAAATGTTCTTTTTCAGCGTTCTGATTTTAGCATTCATATCCACAAGGTGCCTTTTCATACTGAATCGATGCTCTACAACTTTGTAATTCCCTTTTTCTTCCTATATTGCATCATTTTTTAAATAAGGGCACTAACTTCTCCGTTTTCCACCAGGTGACGCTGTAAGCTAGCTTATCTAGTAACGCATAGCCACTTTACTATAAATAGACACCACTTTTATGACTATAGCTTCAGCTGTTCGGCAGTTAAACGGGTGATACCAGACTTTAGTGGACACCCTGTATAACATTTTGCTTCCACACCCCTGTGTGGAATTACTTTCATACTGGGAAACTGCGAATTTACAATTATGATTATAATGATGTGCAAAACATAAGACGGCCTATGGCTGCTCTCAATCCTAGAATTATTATGGAAGAATAACCAGCATATGTAGGAAAAGAAAACTTAAGCAATGATTAAGTAATACATTACTACTTTGCTTTCAAAACACCCCTTTGGGCATAATATAAAATCTGAAAGCTTTCAGATTCCCCCCCCTAATCAAACCACTAAATAAATTATGAAACATTACTCTGAATTATTTGTAATTGTACTTCTGCTTGGAATAGCAAAGAATATCATAAAGATGCAATTTATCAAGGTCATGTGCATGATCATGCTTCATATCGGTCTTCTATTCATGACATTCACAGACCAGTCAATCACTCATGCCCACCAGTGTCTTTACGCTGCTTCCAGTTGCCTGACATCGCACATTTTATAACTTTCAGGTCTTAATATATACTAATGTCTGTCCTGTTTCCATTCTTCCATTTCTACAATTCTCATAAACCGTCAAATGTCTTCTCAATGATATTTCATTTTGCACGTGCAAAACGTTTATCCAACTACTCAAATAATCTTCGAAATCAGAATGTGTAGGCATCCCCCAGCACTCCTTTCTAAGTTCGCCAAAAATCCCAAAATAATAACTTTCAGCTCAGAAGATTGTTTTTTCAAATCTGAACTTGGTTGGCTACTGACATTTAGAAATCAAGAAATACAATAAAATTCTTTTTAGGGCACCATTTTTAATTTTTTAAACTAATCAGGTTGTGGCAAAACAGGGATTTAAATCAAACTGATTTTCTGAGCTATGACTTATCTTTAACAAATTTCAATCGAACAGAAGTGTAATATTTAACTGACTTAATTTGACCACTGGCGATGAAGTTCCAATCAAAAGTGACCCTTTACATAAAATTAGCAAAGCAACAACTTTGTGTTTGGCATAGATTTAGTCAAGATAACAATCAACTTTGAGGGCAAATAGGTACAGGTCCCTCTTCATGAGCAGCACAGAAATCTGCAAGTATAGAAAGCAATGGGCACAATGGTCAAATTTATATCCTACAGCAGTAAATTAAATGGGAAGGTAGCACCATCTATTGGCAAAAATTGTAACAATAATGAAAAATTAAGTTAATAGGTTAAGAGCATTGGTTAAGATTATAATAAGGTTTGGTTTATGTGATTATGGCAAAGCCCTAAGGGCAGGAATGCCTTTGTGGAGGACTTTCTTAGGAAAACTGGCTCGTATATACGTTACACATGGAGAAAACCACAAAAATGCCCATGCAGTCAGCCCATTCATGGGATTCAAACTAGCAGTGTTCGGCGACGTTACCACTCAGCCACTGGTGGGCTGTTAGGTTAATAGCATTAGGAAGGAGTGGACTGAACTTAAAGTCATTAACTTATCAAGATAAATCTTTGTAACTGTAAAAAGCTTCAAGAAAATCCAGTGCACCAATTGAAAAAGCTTTTTCATAATTTTTGAAGACACAAAGTCAAAATTATCATTAAATTTTCAACAATGATCAGCTATTAAAAACTTCTTAATTTCACCGTTTCGGACATAAGATTCATGTTCCTTGATTTGAAACTTTAACACTCTTTTAGTTTGGTCAATACATGTCAAATTGCACTGACATGATATGCTATAAATTCCCCAAAAATTAAAGTCAGAAATCTTTAAAAATCAAACCATGGATTTTATTGATAGGAGGGAAAATAACTTGAAAATTGAACTTCTGAAGAATCCATGCAATTTTATAACTGACAGGAGGATGAAATGGAAGCACAACAATGTTGTTAATATTATTTCTAATAGTGGAATAACTTCTTTGATGGTAAGCTGAAAAACTTTTAAGAGCCTTTATCAATAACCATGCGAGATAAATATTTGGTCAGAGGCAACTGATTCCAAATAATTGAGTTCATTAGCAAGTAAAAGGTTCTGAGAAACAAACTTTGACAGTAGTAATAGTAAAAAGAAGCAATTTCTTGCTAAGCCAGATGATATGACTTAGCATGGGGTGGTAAACAAACAGAAATATGTTTACAATAAACAGTAGTGCAGAAATCGGATTCATTGCGAATTATAAATACATCAAGGAAGAGAAGGGTTTTGTTAGATTCAGTTTCAAAAGTGAACTGGATGGCTGAATCGATGAAATTTACTATAATAGATAAAATCTAGGATTAATCTTCGTTATTGCCATCAGAAAGCACAAAGTTGTCATTTCCAAGTACTTAGCAAATCCAGAGACAAAAAGATAGTTTCTCAAATAGCTTGACCTCAAAATAGTGCATGTAAATGTCAGCAAACACAGGACTGAGGGGATTGATTACCCATAGCTAATCCTTCAATTTGGTGATAATACTCATTTTTTTTTGGGGGGGAGGGCATGTTCGACTCAAAGGGACTTTAGTAAGAGAAACTAACTCTTCAATTTCAGTACGTGTGAAATGGAATTCTCGAAATATAGTTTCAAGACAATTTAGTGCTCCCTCGATTGGAACATAAGTAAACAGTGATTTAACATCAAAAGAAAGCATAATGGAACACAGGAGAGAAAAATCTTTAAGTTTATTGAGGACTTCAAAGGAATTTTTTACAGTGTAAATATTGTTAAAAAGTAAAGGAGAAAATCTGGAACTAAATATTTGAGCAAAGGATTTGGTGCCATTCCTGAGTTGAAAACTATAGGTTGAAACAGAATTAAAATTTTGTGAACTTTGGGAAAAGCACAGATCTCAGCACAGCTAGCGATAGATGGAATAAGTGATTTTTTAAACTAAATTGGGAATATATGAGAAGAGTGAACAGCTATTTTTACTTTCATGCAATGAAGGATTTTTAAGGTCTGCTTAATCCCTAAAGAAGTTCATGAAGCTTTTCCACATTCAGAAAAATTTATCTTGCTTAGAATTAAAAATCCAATTCTGTCCTTCCTACCACTTTTAAAATTCTATTAGCTTAATTTTTCAATTTTGTCACTATTTTTGCTGATAGATGGCACTACCTTCTTGTTCAATTTACTGCAAGTATAAATATGACTGCTGTGCCTGTTGCTTTCCAGTCTTGCAGACTTCTTAGCTCCTGATGAAAAGTGGCCTGTATATGTTTGCTTTTAAAATCAATAGAGATCTTGACTAAATCTATGCCCAACAAAAGGTTCATGCTTTGCTAATTTTATGTTTCATTTTGGCATGTTTTTCTTCTGTTTCAATAATTTACAACTGGTTTAAAGAACTCCATCATGGATACAAGGGTCTCAATAATAAGCTAAATCACAAACAGCTGCTGTGACACACAAAACATTAATGTTGGACAACAAATGATCGGTTTAAATCGCTATGTTACATCTGGTGAAAGAGGCATCTTTGAACATTTCAAGAAATTCAATGCAATAAATTTTACATGGCCATTTAAAAAGTGTGGGGGGGGGAGTAGCTATGCACTGAATACCACACAATTTCCCAAACTCTAATGGACTGCTAACGTCAAACAGTGTAAAGAAAATCTGAAGATTCACTTCTATAATTTTAAAAGCTGCCTTCATATCATAACAGATTCATATCTTCTATTAGTTCAAAAGCTGCCTTCGTATCATAAACATTGGTTCATTTCTATAAAATTAGAAAGAATAAATAAAATAAAGTCAATTATTTGAGTACTTTTACAATTATCTTATTACCTACAAAAGTGGTTCATGCATACAAATGATTGCTACATTTTCTTGGTAAACTCAGCCAGACTGAATTAGCCCTTGAATTCAAGAAACAAGAAATATGAAAAATTGCATCACTCTGCTTCATAACAATGCAAGTTCATACACTGCATTTCAAACTATAAGTAATTTGAAGTACATAAAAAATTCATTTGATGTGTTTATTTGTCTCACTTAACTCCCACATGAGTTTTGCTTAGCCCTGAAATTCAAACAGAAACTGCGTGGTCAATTACTTAATAGTCTCGACTTTACCTTTACACAATTTCTTAACTTTTCGCAACGGCACACCTTTGTTTAAGACGCTTGTGCGGGACAGAAGGGAATCGAAGGCAGTCACCGTACAGGACGGAGGTTTTGCATCGCTAAGCCTAATTTTATAAAAAAAGATCAGAAAAAAAAAGTTTTGCTTCTAGCATCTTATTTTTTATATTCTTTTAGATTATTACTTGAGCTCTTATATATGTTAAAATTAGCACTTAATAACATTTTTTTTCTTTATTTTACATGAAAATATACTTAAAAAATTGCTTGTTTTGTAAAATAATTTTCGGAAGCGGTATTCAAATTATTCCAAAGTTTTAATTGATAAAATCCATCAATAAAGTTTAAAATTAATAAAACAACACAATAAAGACTATTTACAGTAAGAAGTAACAAAATTTAAAATGAAGACTGAGCATTTTAAATCTCGAGGCACGGAGAAGTATCACTTTCTAACTCTTAGAAAAAGTATCACTTTCTAACTCTTTAGAAAATGAATCATCACTCTCATCTGCGTTAATAAATCGTTCATTGACCATACGAGGGTATTCTTTCTCTGATAAATAGCGTCTTTCCTCTATAATAGACCGGAGGTGAGGCTTTCCGAAATAAAAAGAGCAGAAACGAAATATATCTGAACGGCAATGCAAAACGTAACAGCACTCCACATACTAACCCTAAAACATTGTACATAGTAAAGAAAAAATAGAATAAAAAAAGGAACTGGATATAAATCAGACACGCGAATGTTTTCAATAGCACGCAGCGATTTAAAGAGCTCACCTATGTTTACGTTTTCTCTCCCCCCCCCACCCTCGCAAGAGCTGATGAGTAAAATATAAAATCAAGCAGAATATATCACGCTCAAGGTCAGGTCAAGGTTAAAACTGTGTTCATTTCAAAAGAAATGGACATAGAATGCCATCTAGTGGCCTTCAGAAAAACGTTCCAGCTTAAAATGCGCATACGCATCACCTGTCCTCTGAATGCAATCTCTAGCGATGCATGGATGGGACTCCCGGCTGTAAGAGACGTTCTTAGGGAATGCCGATATTTGACGCCCGTCCTGAAAGGGTTAATGGCACAGCTGTCATAAAAATTGATTTATTCCAATGAAAAATTGTACTGATGTTAAATAAAGGAAACCTTAAAATGTATTAAAATGATTTATTTCCACATAATAGTATACTGTATATTATTTTCTAAAAACTTTATATTGGCAATGTATGTAATTTTATTCTCACATTTTTTAAAAATTCTCAGATTAGCTTAATCTACAAGACAGAGATGTTAACATAATAAAAACCAAACATAAAATCAATGGATTTATAATTAATTCTGATCAACATCATTTATTTAAATGAATAAACTTAGTTACCACAGTAACTCCTGGTCAATCTAATGCACAGCATAGAAAATTGCTGTAATGTTTGTATTTTGGTCAAAAGTGACCATACATCTTCTTATTCTTATTATCATTATTTCCTGTTCATCTCTGAAATGTTGTAATACCAATATTTTTTTACTGCACTTGTATCATTTCCTATGCACTTACTTAATTTTTTTTCCTGAAGATATGTCAGGTATAACAAAATAAAGCTCTACTGCAAGTTTCATATCATCAGTTGCAAAATAATTAAAATTACATGAATTTTTATAACTATTCTTTTTTATTTTCCTACTAGGGTAGTTCCATATACCTTAAAGAATATTTATACACTCTTAGACAAAAAAAAAAAAAAAAAAAAAAAAGACGCACCACAACGCACCGAGAAGATATAAAGCAAATTAGACACAAATTGATATGCATACAAGTTTTGACGGAAAATGCAAAATTTTACATTTTGGCTGCCAATGAATGAATGGTCTACAGCACAAATGATCTGAGCAACTGGCAGGATATTTAAGAGGAGAAATTACGATTCCAGGTCATAAATTCTTCATGAATTTCATTTCGTGTACTCTGGTAGACAGTAACTATGCTTCGCATACAGGTGGACAAACAAAATGCGCAGATGTCAGAATTTGAGAGAGGTCGTGTAGCTGGGCTCAAAGAAGCCAGTTGGTCTTATCGGCAAATAGCTCGACATTTGAGCAGGAGCGAGGCCACTATTAGACGATGTTGGCAGGAATGGGTGAACCATGGTCGCACACAGCGTCAAGAAGGAAGCGGTAGGCGTAGACAAACAACAGAATGTGAAGATCGAGCAAATGTCACAGCCCCAGATGCATCATTATCATCAATTATATGTGCAACTAGTGCTTCAGTGACCGCAAGGACCATTCATAGATGGCTCAAAGAAAGGGGACTGAGGACACAGCGCCCCTTGCGCCGACTACCACTGAACTCTTAGTGTCGGGCTCATTCGCACTGGAATGTCACTGACTGGAGTAGAATAGTATTCAGTGATGAGTCCCTCTTTGAACTGAGCCCCAATGACCAGCGAAGGCAAATCTGGAGATGCCACGGACAGTAGTGCGATACCAACGCGACTGTCTTCCGGCAGACAGGCCGACAACCAGGAGTGATGGTCTGGGGTGCCATTTCATTTCATAGTAGGACCCTAGTAGGACTCCTTTGGTTGTCATCCGTTGCAACCAACAGCAGTATGTCGACTAAGTTCTGAGGCCCGTTGTGTTGCCCTTCATGTTACACATCCCTGGGCTTACATTTCAGCAAGATAATGCCCGCGCCCCCCACAGTGCACATGTTTCTACTGCTTGCCAAACATTAGTTTGGCCAGCAAGGTTGCTGGATCTCTCTCCTATTGAGCACGTTTGGAGCATTATGGGCAGGGCCCTCCAACCAGCTTGGGACGCTGACTATCTAAAGCGCCAGTTGGACAGAATTTGACACAATATCCCTCAGGAGGACATCTGCAACCTCTATCAATTGATGCCAAGTCGAATAACTGCTTGCATAAGGGTCAGAGGTGGACAAATGCATTATTGACTTTTTCACTTTGTGAAGCTCTATCACTTCAATAAATCATCCAATTTTTCTCAAACTGTAATCATTTGTTTTCTGTACATGTACATCACTTCTACCGATTTTCGTCCCATTCTGATAACTCCTTCTTGGTGCGTCATTTCTTTTGTCTAAAAGTGTATAATCATAAGTAAAAAGTTCTTCCGTTTTTTAAAATATATTCATTAAAACATCACTACTGAAATCTCAAATGAATAAACTTTTATAGTTTAAAATGACAGACAAATTATGTCTATAATTTGCAACACAGGTTTTAAAAAGATATTAGAACAAATGTACATTAAACAATGTAAAACATCTATAACACTACAAAGTACTTACATCATTTTGACATAAAATTTTTCTGGTTATTTAGACTAATTTATTTCCTTCCTTTTATTTACTTTTCAAGTTCATTTACTCCAATAAACAAATCAATATTCTTACTAGTTTCTGAAGCAAATTCTAAAGTATCTGCTAATTTTTTTAATATTTTCATCAATTTCTTTCTTTCTTTCTTTTTTTTTTTTTTTTAAATCTTTTTGCTTTATGAAATGAATTACTGAAAAAGAATTTTGACATTTAATTAAAAATCTTGCTCTAAAAATCTGCACATATCAAGAATATACAGAAGTAGTTGCTAATCTTTCTTTTTTAGTAATTTCAGTGTTGAGAATAACTCAAAAAAACATTACGAAATTATACACTATGCATTAAGATATATATCTTTGAATTTTTTTACATGTTTATTAAAATAGAAACTTCTTTCTACAGATGCTAGGCCATACGACAAGCATATAATTATTTTTGCAATTTTTATATTGTAGAATAGAAAAAAGATCATAAAAGCAAAAGCAGAAGCCGTTCACACATGTTTTAGATGACTTTACTTTGCTATATAAAAAAATTGCCTGCTTGGAAAAAAAAAAAAAAAAATTTTCTGCAACTATTTTTTTGAATATGTAAATTATTGTCTGCTAATCAACAATTTTGTTTAGAAGCAAAATGGCACTTTTAAAGAAGCAACGGACAGAAGGCTATGCTTGTGCTCTTTCTGAAGAAAATTATTTGGATTTTTCTGTAGCTAAAGCCACAATAGATAATATTGGGTTATATAAAAAGGCTCTGCGTTTGATAACACTTATTTTGAAAGAATGTGAGAAAAAGCAATCAGGAATTTTCAACTTTCATTCCAGAGTATCCAACTGTTTTTCATAGTTTACATCAACTTGCAATGTTTTCACTGCATGAGACATGGAATGAATTCCATATTCATCCAAAATGTTAATTCAGACACCAAATGACAGTCACAGGAAAGAGAAATGCCAAATGAGAAAGATTGTTTGCAAATTTTCAATGAAATTTCAAGTAGTTTTATGGATTAAAAATCATTTTCAAAAACCCTAAGGACTCTTTAAGGACCATACAAACACTGATTCATTCTAATTCATATGACCTAACATTTATAATTATCAAAAAATTTTTTTTTATTAGAATACGTACAATCACTGTCCCGAGACAAACTTCTCTTAGTACTCTCAGAAGCATACAGACCAGGAAAATCCTTTTCCACATCAGGACTTTCAAAATCCATTTTAAGAGAACTACAGCAAGAAAAAAATTTTTTCTTAAATGATATAATTTTTATATAACAAAACGAGTTACAGTAATTACACATCACAGTCAAAATTAAAAATACTTTATTCATACATACCAGCTATATTTATCACTCAACATGATATTGATTCTAACGCACTATAAACGAAATGACCTCGAATAAAAATATTAAATGAGAAAAAGAAAACAGTTTTCCAAAATATAAAATGATTTACATTCACATTACATGCAACCGCAAAAGGATTACATATATACTTTACTATATTAAAAAAATTGGTACCTTCTGATTATTCCCCCAAAAGTTTCAAAAAGTATTTGTAAAGCAAAACAGTATGTTACCAAAATAATCATATGGGAATCCAGGTATGTGCATAGCACATGTTTAATTGGCTGATGTACAACACTGAAATTATTGGATGTCAGAGATGTTTTTTAATGATGGCAATAAATTAAAAAGGTATTAAAGGCAAGAGTCAGCAATGGGTCTGCAAATGCTCTTCAAAGCCATTAATGAGTTTACAACTTTTTGTTAGAGAGAGGATCATAAGAAAGTACCAAAACGGTAATATAAACTTTTGTTAATCTGTAAGCTCGTTAGTGGAATATCTGCAGACCCCATTCCAACAAAAGGTTAAATTCAGAGAAATTTCATCATGCAGCTCCCTTCTTTCTAGTAACTCAGCTTCAGACCTGTTTCTCTTTCTTCAAAACTATTTTTAACTCTTAAGAAATTAACATCAGCACTGAACATCACCATTCTAAGGGAACTAACTACTTCTACAGAAAATTAAAAGCATATGAACCATGAATGGTTGTTTTGGAGAGTTCGTAACAAATTCTGGTAAGTTTCAATTAAATGCCAAAAGTTGCCACTACACAAAGCCAAAATAACAAGACAAAGAATTGCACAAACACGGTATCCATGTACACATCGACCTATTTTTCACTTAAAAAAACATCCCAGAATTCCACAAAAATGGCATTGCACACTCTGTTGACTTTGTCCATGTACACATCAAACTATATTCACTCAAAAAGTCAAAGGAGCAGCCAACAAAAAATACATAATCCGAATAAACTACATTTTAAATCAAACAATGAAATAACATAAAAAAGGAAATTCATCTTAGCACTACACGAAGGAAATATCCACTTACCTTATTTACGAGTCTTCAGTCAAACAAAATTCCTTAACAGCATCCAAACGCTTCCTCAAATTATCTGAACTAGAATATGTATACTGGTGTCACCACATAAATTCACAAAAATAAGAGCAAAAAATATCCTCCGTTCGAAAATATCTGATGTTCGACGATAAGCATTTCCGGTTGATCTTTGGATTATGGTAACTTGGCGATTTTTTGGCGACCAACTCTGCTACAGCAACCCTCTATTTTTTTTTCCGCCGCCATTTTGTCTTCACGAAATAAAGACATGTTTCTTTTCTTTTTATTTACTCAACACTTTTTCCAACAATCTACTAGCCGAATTACACTTATGCTAGAAATTTTATCTAACAAAACTGCTTAATCATGACAAATATTCACTGCAAAATTGGGAAAAAGTGCACAATAGCAAACTCCTTGCGCATTTTTCAGAATAACACATACACATAAGCCATGTACACGTCGACTTATTTTTACTTAAAAAAACATCGCAGAATTGCACAAAAATGGCATTGCGCACACTCTTCACTATATCCATGTACACTGCTTTTTTCTCATAAATTAGAAAAATTTCACAAAAATGCATGACAATTTTCTGAATCTTTAAACTCGGTAAAAAGAACACACATGAAATTACCTGATCGCGAAAAAGTACATACCCTTTCCAAATATGAACATTTCCATATATAAAATAAATAAAATATCCAAAAACTTTTACCTCTAAATTATCTATTATATTATAAACGTCATCAACGAATTCATGCCGCAAACATTACAAATACATAGTGTCAAATATTTAAATTATTTCCATGCACGTTTACTTCAACTTAAACGTATACCAAATTCCTACAAACTAAAATTCACAAAATAACTATTATTTAATTAAAATATCACTAAACCATGTACACGTCGACTTATTTTTACTTAAAAAAACATCCCAGAATTTCACTAAAATGGCATTGTGCACACTCTTCACACTATATCCATGTACACTGCTTTTTTCTCATAAATTAGAAAAATTTCACGAAAATGCATGACAATTTTCTGAATCTTTAAATCCGGTAAAAAGAACATATATGAAATTACCTGATCGTGAAAAACTATATACCCTTTCCAAATATGAACATTTCCACGTATAAAATAAATAAAATATCCAAAAACTTTTACCTCTAAATTATCTATTATATTATAAACGTCACCAATGAATTCATACCACAAACATTACAAGTACTTAGTGTCAAATATTTAAATTATTTCCATGCACGTTTACTTCAACTTAAACGTATACCAAATTCCTACGAACATAAAATTCACAAAATAACTATCATTTAATTAAAATATCACTAAACCATGTACACGTCGACTTATTTTTACTTAAAAAAACATCCCAGAATTGCAAAAAAAATGGCATTGCGCACACTCTTCACTATACCCATGTACACTGCTTTTTTGGTACAACTCTAATATACGCCCTAATTTCACCAAATGTGGCGATATGTGTTCTGCGCTGGTTTTTGGCGCAATTGCGTGTTCTATGGCAACCCTGTTGACGTTGAAAAATCTTTCGCTGGAGCTTGTTGGTTCGCCTCTGTGTCTGAGAAGATGGGAAAGAAAGATAAAATGGTAGTTGTTGAATTGAAGTTCGGCAAAAGGAAATATGATTGTGGCTATCCTGTTGAGGGGTAGTGGGTATTTGGAAGTGTGGAAAGAGGGTCTGGGAGATTATTTTTAATGGCAGTGCATGATAGAAGTAGGGATTTGTAATTTTATTTATTTGTGAACCATAGTATAAATTTTCTGGATAGTGTGTCTGGCTGTCTTGTAAATACGATAGTGATTACGTGGCGGCATGTTAAAGGTGGTATGAAATTTATATTTCTGCTATTCGAAAACGCATATATTCATGGTAAGTGCATTTAATTTATCCTTGTTCTTATTTTGTAGAATGTTATGTTCATTGGTTCTTTAGCATGAATTTCTGTCGTTATTGTTGTTTTTTTTAAATTGTTTGACATTTATTTTACTTTATTTTGTTGTTTAGTGTCTAGACTGTACAATTCGTAGATGTTTTTTAAAGTTGAAACAGAACGCTGTGTACATGGTTTTATTTGAAATTTAATGTTATGTTATTTTATTAAAGCGAGGAGTGCGTAGATTGTAGATTCCTTCCTTGCCTAAATTGTGCAATTCGTAGAATTCTTTTTTAAGTTTAAACAGGATGCTGTGTACATGGTATTCTTTGAAATTTATTGTTGTTATGTTAATTTATTAAAGCGAGGTGTGCGTAGTTTGTAGATTCGTTCATTGCCTACATTGTGCAATTCATAGATGTTTTTTTAAGTTAAAACATGTCGTTGTGTACATGGATTCTTGTTAAATATTTTTGGTTAGAAACTTTACGTTTTTGCTATCTAAATTTTCTGTTTTTGTTTCGGATTTTTAGCTAAATTGTGTGTTCAAAACGTAGTTTTTGCATGTGCGAAAACCGCATTTTTGGAGACATTTTAGGCTAAAAGTTCAAAATGTAAACAAAAAATTTAGATAGTAATATGGCAGCGTGAAGTTTCTCCCCAAAAATATTTGGCGAGAAACTTGGCGACTTGAGGGCGCATATCAGAGTAGTTCCGCTTTTTTTTCATAAATTAGAAAAATTTCATGAAAATGCATGACAATTTTCTGAATCTTTAAACCCGGTAAAAAGAACACATATGAAATTACCTGATCGCGAAAAAGTATATACCCTTTCCAAATATGAACATTTCCACGTATAAAATAAATAAAATATCCAAAAACTGTTACCTCTACATTATCTATTATATTGTAAACGTCACCAACGAATTCATACCGCAAACATTACAAATACTTAGTGTCAAATATTTAAATTATTTCCATGCACGTTTATTTCAACTTAAACGTATACCAAATTCCTACAAACATAAAATTCACAAAATAACTATCATTTAATTAAAATATCACTAAACCATGTACACGTCGACTTATTTTTACTTAAAAAAACATCCCAGAATTGCACAAAAAATGGCATTGCGCACACTCTTCACTATATCCATGAACACTGCTTTTTTCTCATAAATTAGAAAAATTTCACGGAAATGCATGACAATTTTCTGAATCTTTAAACCCGGTAAAAAGAAGACATATGAAATTACCTGATTGTGAAAAAGTATATACCCTTTCCAAATATGAACATTTCCACGTATAAAATAAATAAAATATCCAAAAACTTTTACCTCTACATTATCTATTATATTACAAACGTCACCAACTAATTCATACCGCAAACATTACAAATGGTTACAAATACTTAGTGTCAAATATTTAAATTATTTCCATGCACATTTACTTCCACTCTAACGTATACCAAATTCTACAAACATATAATTCACAAAATAACTATCATTTAATTAAAATATAATTAAATTCAAAAACACTACTTAAAATATAAATAAGCACATACATTAAATTAATAAAAATTAGCTTACAATCCTAATTACTTTAAACTAAATCATTGCTAATAACAATTTTCGAATAATACCAAATTACTTTACTTCCACCTTACATTTAGAACAATGCATAAAAATAATATCCTCAAATAATTAAAAATACTAACTTACCTAATCTTCTTCAGAATCTTGCTTACATGGTGGATACACTTTTATTATTGAACGATTTTTTCTGCGAATTTTTCCTCCACACTTCCTCCGCTAAATAAAAAGCAAAATTCTCTTTATCACAATGCCTCGGAATTGCGCACATATGAAATTACCTGATCGCGAAAAAGTATATAACTTTTATAGCACTCCACGTGCCCTCTATTGTATTGGTATGTGCACCTGTTTCCGGATCTTTAAAATAATATTAGACAACGCCATACAATCCGAAAATTATTCAACACTACTTCACACAACACACAATGAAGCTTAATACAAAATAATATACTGCCACAGATATTTTTCCAAATTTTCCCCCTTTTTCTGATTAAAGAACTGTAATTCGTCCATTAATATCACATGACATATCTCATGATCTCTCATTTCCCTCACACAAAATAATGCGTAATTGGAACTGAGTACTGCTCACATTATTACCAAAGTCCTAGGTAGTAACCTTTATTGCCTCCAAAATGTCGCCAAACTACCAGTTACCATATTCCAAAGATCAGCCACATTTCCTTCCTCCAAACAGGACACTTAATAATGGCTACTAAGTAAATATTCATTTACACACCAGTAAATAACTGCTTGGTAAAAGTATAGTTTAGGGTACCCCTTGGCGAAACTTGGCAATTTTTGGTGGCACATGGATATCGATTTTGTGCAATTCTTTGACTCGTTATTTTGGCTTGCAAAGCGGTGATTTTTGAGCCAAAAATCGCCGCTACACAAAGCCAAAATAACAAGACAAATAATTGCACAAACTCGGTATCCATGTGCACATCGACTTATTTTCACTTAAAAAAAAATCCCTGAATTGCACAAAAATGGCATTGCGCACTCTTTTGACTTTATCCATGTACATGTCGGCCTATTTTCACTTTAAAAAAAAATCCCCGAATTGCACAAAAATGGCATTGCGCAGTCTTTTAACTTTATCCGTATACACGTCGACCTAGTTTCACTTTAAAAAGAATCCCAGAATTGCACAAACTTGCATTCTGCACTCCCTTTACTTTGTCCATGTACACATCGATATATTTTCACTTAAAAAGGTCAAAGGAGCACCAAATTCTACAATATAGGCAAACAAAAATACATAATCTCAATAAAATACATTTTAAACCAAACAATAAAATAACATAAAAAAGGAAAAACATGTTATACATTTAAGCACTACCAAAAGCAAATATTCACTTACTATGATTTTCGAGTTCGCTTCGTACACCCAGAACCCCGTAAAAATCAAAATATCAATCATACTCAAATGACTTTTTTCAAACCGGGTACTCTTTCTGATTGAACGCTTCACATAGTGACCATCTGAACCTTTCTTCCTACAAAGCCATTCAAATCCATCTAAACAGCTTTTATGTTCGACTAGACGCATATCCTTCCTACATACAGGACACTTATATTGACTACTAAGTAAACCTTCATTTACAAACCAGTCGATAAAAGCTCTTTTCCCCTTTCGCTCCAAATTGTACAGAAACTTCAAATTAATCTTACTACATTCGGCCATTCTACCGTCTAAAGAATCAAACCAACACACACCACAAAAACGCTTACAACACACCCCACGATTCAAAATTTCCCAGAATCATGCAACTGATTACATCACAATAGGGTTTCTATAACATTGAACTACTCAGGCTACCATAAATGAAGCAACAACTTGGCGATAAATCAAACAACAACTTCGCCATACTACGAGGGGTACCTTAAAGTCTAATCTACCCAACTGCTTTATTCCCTTTCGTTCCAAATCCTACAGAAACTTCAAATTAATCTTACCACATTCAGCCAATTTACTGTGTAAACCACAAAATAACAACGTACTAATAAATCACACACAAGCCCTTACCCAAAATCCAACACACACTTTCCAAATTTTTTCCCATGATTCAAATTCACTGTAACCAATTACATCATAATAGGGCTTCCATAGCATTCAACTACTCAGGTTGTCATAAATGAGACAACAATTTGGCGATAAATGAAACAGCAATTTCACGATAATACAAGGGGTACCCTAAAGTCGACTCTAACCAAAAGAGTTTACTAGCTAGTTTAAAGGCTACTAGCAACTTGTGCACTTCTTCATATCAATCAATTTTACAACAGGAGAGAATGCTGGCCTTGATGCACCACAGAAGATACACTGATATTATGCTAACAAAAAGGGGGAAAAGACACACACAAATAATAAAGTCATATTAAATTCAACTTTACATCTTGGAATGGAAACTAGTATTCAGCCTCTGCTAACCACAGTATTGTCCAGGGTGTACGATATGAATAAAAGCCAGTTCCATTAAAAAGATCCTCCACGAAGGCACCACTGCTCTTAGGCAGATGGTCCCCACAAGTTTTGCGAAAAATGTAAACAAATTACATCTACTGAACTATTCAATTCTGTAAATGAGCTGGCTGTCCTTCCTGCTGGTGTTGCAAAAAGCTTTTCAAATGTTATTTAGCACTGAGGCAATTTTGTAAGATTTCACTAAATATCATGAGTGCACAAAGGTGTATATTGTATTAGTGTTAGTTTTAAAATGTACAAATTACGTACCAAAGTTAAAAAATAATATCTGAATGTAAGGAAGTATTAAACTGCACATTCATCAATTAAATCTAATATTAAGTAATTCTACAATTTAAACAGAAAGTAATTAACTATAGTACAGTAGCTAGAAGTATAAAAGAATTTGCTTTCTTTCAACTGCCTTGATACACAAAGTGATAAATCTACACCAGCTGTTACATTGGCAAACTATACACAACAGAGAACTTCAAATCATTTAATATTCTGAATAACATAAACATACATATGCAAATTTATAACGCATATTAATAATTCACAATGTTACACTTCTTTATTTTTACCTTAGCTGCCAAAATTAGATTCCACCCGTATTTAAAAAATACTGTCACTGGAAGTGTAACACTTTTCTTTAATTAAACGAGGGAATTTCAAAATAAAAATAGATAACCGTCGCTAAGTTCTGAATCTAATACATAAACTTTAGAGAAGACATGTACCTTTGATTTATAGATCAACATGGAGTTAATTATCCAAGTAACATAAATACTTTACTACAATTTTAAAAATAGAAATAGAGTAAATGAATTTTAAGCTATTTTTACAGTGTTTTGGTACTTTTTCAGATTTCAATACACGCACTGTTCAGAATGTACACATACGTAACCTTCTTTTCCGAAGCTGACTAAATTCGCTTTCTTTTCTGCAATTACCTTCATACACACACAGGTAAATAAGACAGTTTTCGAAAGAGATGATTTACTAAGTCTTTCTGCCCCTTGTACAGAAAACTAAATATAATAAAATATAATTTCGTCTATTTGAGACAAGAGGTAAAAGACTGCAAAAGAAAAATTGGTTAGATATAAACATTATGTAATGTTTTGGTTAGAAATAAGTTGATGTTTTGCTTCGTATATCATTTTTTTGGAAGGGAAAGTGAAAATACTCGGCTGCGAAATTTTCATCAAATTTTACGATTATCCATCTACATTTTTTTGCTGATTTTAAACTCTTTCCATCCTTCCCGCGATGAAATAACTAACCAACTGATATATAATGTACGAACTAATATTAGGGATTATTACTGTTAATTAAGCTTCCGAATTGGAAGTGAGATTAGGAGTTAGTGTTGCGTTCGGAATTCGTTATTTGTGAAATTCATTGCTTTTGACACGGAAAAGTTTTCTTTTGGCGATAAGTTTATCTGTATATTTTCTACTGGTAATTCAATTAATTCGAATGTATTCTGTTTCCAGAAGAATTGTTTGGGATTATGGCTAGTGAACTTAAGCGTAAACCAGATAATGACATGGACAGTGGCAGTAATAAAGAGAGGAAAACAAATAGGAACTTTTATAGCGCGGACACAATCGCTATTGACAATGTCAAAATAGCTTTTAAAAATGGCACAAAAGAGGTAAAAACTGT
This sequence comes from Stegodyphus dumicola, assembly GCF_044657685.1. NCBI lineage: Eukaryota > Metazoa > Arthropoda > Arachnida > Araneae > Eresidae > Stegodyphus > Stegodyphus dumicola. The sequence goes on from NC_140780.1 coordinate 117,270,936, forward strand.
TCTGAAAGGAATTGAATCTGGTATCCCGGTTGCGTATTTCCAAACCCTACCCCACTTTTCGAATTTTTGACGTCATGGACAAATCGACTAGTTTCGCCTGGATGGTAATTCTTGAGCATGCGCTGAAGGGCGTAAACAGAACTATGGCTTCAACTTGTAAACAGTATTAAGTATATTGTCTGAAAGTGCATTCGTTTATGCAATTGCATAATTTTACTGTTTCTGTAATAAGAAAACTTCATTCAGATAAAATTTATTTTAATATTATTATTATCTTGGTATAGGATTATACGAAATGCTGAATACTCTAGGTATTATCGTAATCTTCGCATAACCATTCCACATTGTATTTTGCCTTATCATTGTAAAATGTATTGTATTATAAAGATTAAAGCAAAGCAAATTACTTTGTTAGAAATGTGAATGTTCTAACTGATTTTTCTTTTTTATAACTTATTATTTATTTCCGCTTTGAAAACACATTCATATTTGACAAATAATTATCTCCACTGGAAATTTTTTGGAAAAACTATACTTGTCAGTAATGTAATAAAAACTCACTAATCTACTGCTTCGTAAATCAATATAACAACGAATTCAAAATGTTTTAAAAACATTTCCTTAATCTTTAGTTTGTAGTAGTCAATAGCAAAATTATTTCTATTTCAGTGAGAAATCCACTTTCAATGCTTATATAACAGAAAAATGTAACATAAGCATTTTAGAAGTTTTAAATATAAGCTAAAGGTTTACTGTACAATTTTATGTAAGAAACGAAATAATTTACTTTCATTCATTTTAAATTGGCATATTCCTTTCCAATAGATAACTAAAATTTTTGGCAAGTTAGAGACTTCACTTGAACACACAGTATTCTGTCACTTAAAATATCAATTAATTGTGCTTTTTCATTTAGAAATACATTAGAATTGAAAATACCAAAGGCAAAATGGGTCACAGATCCAACCTAATTCCTTATTTGGAAATTTTTCAAAAAATTTTCTGTCAGTTTTATCATATGTTGTTTTAAACAAGAAATCTGTATTATTTTCTTTAGTAAATTCTGAAAAACATGTTTCTGTTGTTTTTGTTCAATTCTCCTTGCCAAAGTATTAGCTTAGTTTTAAAAGCTTCAATATTTGTGCTCAGTATTAAAATGCTTAGGTTTTTAGAAAATGTCTGCTATGTAACTGAGTTTTCCTAATTAATCATTACTAATGAATGAACTTGCTGATGTATGTTTCTTTTCTTCCAAAAATATATAAACTATATTTCTCAAGTCAAAAATATGTCTCAGTATTTTTCTGTGTGAAAACCAACTGACTTTGGTAATAATGTCTCATATACAGAACTTATCTCATTACATGGTATTAAAAAGAGACAACTGTTTAGGATCTTGCCCTTTAATGTAATTAATTGCAGTAATAACATTGCAATATCTTGTGCAATTTTTTATCAATTTGCAACAAGAGCTTTTCTATGTGTCATACAGTGATGGAATATTATATGGGGAGCAATTTTCATTGTTAATCCTGTTAGTCCTTTATAATTACCTGTTAATGCTGCAGCATCATTAGTACAAACTGTGACACAGTGTCTTTAGGTAAGATTATTCATTTCAAAATGTCTGTTAATAATTTCAAATATTTTCTCTCCAGTTGCTTTTCCTTCCCAAATATTACAACATAAAAAATATTCTACTGCGTCATCTTCAAAATCGTATCTCAGATAAACGATGAATTGAGACATTTTTATAATGTCGGTAGTGTCATCAAGTTTTATAGTAAAGACTGGATTTTGTATTCTATAGTGTCTGATATGACAGAAATTTGGTGAGAAACGGTATCTTTTTTTAATGCTATCGTTTTTAAATCATTAATATATTTTTCTGTATGCATAAATGATGTCATTTTAATTACTGAAGGAAGAATGAGCGATTCTCCAATTGTATGAGGTTTTTAAATTTTTTGCAATTAAATATGAAACTTTTAAGATGCCTGTAAATCCTTCTCAGGAACTGTTGTATATTTTTTCAAAAATACATTTTAATTTTTCATGCTCTTAGCTCATTCCTTAAAAAAATTCTTCAGATTTATTTACTTAATCTTTATGTTTAGTTTCTGAGGTACTTTTCCGTTTCACTGGCGCAAATCTCGCCAAGCAGACTTTGTTGCCAACAACATACAATATACACATAAAAAATGTTAACAAACGTTAGTTCTAAGAATTTTTTATTTTGAAGGCATAAAAATTTTAATATCTTTTAAAATTTTGTAAAAAGCCAATAAATAAAGGCAATAAATTTGTAAAAAGACATTAAGAATTTACTGTTTCATGGCTCAACATCCTGATTTGTCGGTTCGTAACACGTAACCCCACCTGATCTCATCTCATGTAAACTATGCTACAAAAATCTAATTCTCTCAGTAATTATCTACATTAATGACAAGTTAAATCTTAATTTGGAATACAAGTTTAAATGCAAGAATTATTTCAATTTGTACGAATAGTTTACTCAGAAATTATGTAAAACCGCAGTGCTTTACTTCGCTAGTGCATTCTCATTAGAATTGATGAATTTAACCCTTGATTTTGCCTTTTCTATATTTTCGCCATCGGGTGAGTGGTGTGATTGCATTCTAATTGACTTAGTTACCGCAAATGGTCTTAGAGCATAAAATTTAACTATCTTCTAAAATTCTATGTAATTTTATGCCAGTACAATCAATCTGATAAGAAATGGCTGCGACTTGTTTTGTAAATGAGGCGTCAAAGGTTGCCAGCGAAGATATTCCGTTTGGCATCAGTTGTACCATTGTTGGCGACTTAATGGTTTGCGCCGGCAAAACGGAAAAGTACCGTTTCTAAATGTGTTTTTAATTTCGCAGGTTTCATGCTTTCCATGTGCCAAGTTTTCACTGCATTTAACACGCAATGGATATTTATTTTCCATTCATAATACAACATGTAAAACAGTATAAAATAAACTCTTTACTCAATTTTTTTTAGAAGTAGAAAGGGAGCCAATGAATTCATTATTGTTTGCATTTTCTTTAATAGTTTTTCTCTTAAAGTTTCTCGTTAAAGTTTATTTGATATTGGTCCATCCATCCCGTTTCTCTTGTGAACATTGGGTATCTATTTTGGGCCATCATGAACAGAACTGCAACTAAAACAAAATTGTTTTTATTATCCTTCGAGACACTACTGAATTTTCCAATACTTAGGAAATGTTATGTGCTTACTTGACAACAAATTTGATTAGAAATAAGAAACATAGTTTATAACTGATGCGTATTACAATTACATGCAAGACACTACTAAGATAGTCGAAAAAAACTACATCTTTGCTGCGCGTATGCAATTGCTTTGAAATTCGATACGAGCTGTTTGGAAATCATCAAGCATAACACACAAATCAAGTGGAAAGCAATAAAATCAAAATTAAAATATGGAAATGTTAAAAAACATCCAAAATTTTCTTCAAATTATGTATACCTTTTATTGTCAAATAAATTTCTTTGAATTTGGTGACCCCCCCCCCAAATTTGTTCATGACACCCAGGTTTAAATTTTGTAAAAAAACAATACAAGTTATCAATTACATTTTGAAAAAAAAAAAAGTTTCGGGCGTGTCTTCAACAGAACAGCATGCAATGGAGTATTTTCAAAAATACGGGAAAGTACGACCTATGTGAAAATTGATAAACAATGGCTGTCCAATGTAAAAAGTGAATTATGGTTTAATATGTTATGTTCATATCTTGTGTATTTTGATTATCTAACTAAATACAGAATGATCCATTCCTTCAAATTTCTGCTGGAATAACTGCTAGAAAATCTATGCCATTTGAGATGAACAGAAAGCAAGTGTTTTATTCTTATTCAACAATTACAGTACTCTCGCATAATACTTACAAAGAATAAGTTAGGTTATTTAACTAAAGTGCAATCAATTTTATTCCTTATTTACGTGAATGACGTATACCACAATGCTGTGTAGGCTGGTGACCTAGCGATGATGACTCAAAATGCATCTCTGCATTCAGGCATTCCTTACAAGAATATAACCATGCACTGAGTCCTAGCTTCAGCAGGTACATTTTGTTGTGCTATGCAATCTCTTTGGGTCCTAAATTCCAAAAATTTTGCTACTTGATATTTCTGTAAATTCCAAAATTTTGTACATCTGCCATAACTGCACTGGCTGTGGCCTCAGTTATCCAATGTTTTAGCAAAATCAAATATTGTAACGTTATTTTAGACGACTTTCTTAAACTGTAGATCGCAACTCCTATCTACAGCAGGGGGGTCGCAAAAAATTTTTAGTAGTTTTGGTATTTCTTAAACTTAATATAATAATTTTACAATTACCAAATATTTTTACACAATGTATCTGAAAATAGATAAAGATAAGACAATACAGACAAAGAGAAAAACAAAAATATTTCAACGCATTCTTTTTATAATATAAATGTACATTTTACTTGCTTTGCACGTGATGCTGTCATTTCATCTGTTACTTAAAATTTTCACATTGTTCTATGTCTTAAAAAGAGAAATTAAAGATAATGACCTAAAACTGCAATATTATCTTACAGTACAAGTGAAAAAATTGATAGCTTCACTCACGCGTGTCGGATTTTCGCAATGGGGTCCCACAAAATTTTCATACAGTCAAAAGTCTTTAATTCGGACACCCATAGTCCGGAATGATCTATAATCCAGACCTCAAAGCTAAAAACTTTCTGCGCATGCGGCGCGTTGACACATGCGCATAAGACCTTTACGACTGCGCATATGCGTGTGCGCAAGTGCAGAATAGGTTTTCGCGTGCGCGTTTTATGTATAACGGACGGTATAAGCTAAAATTATCTAATTATCTATTTCAGTTAATGTTGATGATTGCGTTGTTCCTTAATCTTCGAATTGGATCGGCTTATTATTTTTTGCAGACTGCAAGAGCAATTTTATAAAAGTAAACTTGAACTTTCGATTATGTCAAATAGAATTTCCGATGCTGGAGCTCCCAAAGGATCTACGAAACGAAAGTATGTTTCAATTTCTATCAAACAAAAAGTGGAATTGGTGCAAAAAAATGGATAAAGATATGAAGAAGGTGACAGAGAGGTTAGTGAAAACGAAAAAATTTCAATTGACAAGTTAGTCGGTATTCTCGGCACAGCAATTACAGGACTTGAACAGCGGAACTTTGTAACTGAACAAGAAATTATGTCTGTTTATAGAATTAAAGAGAAAGTATCACATAAAACGAAGCAACTTAAACAACTTACATTGAAAGAAATGTTTAATAAAGTAAACAAATAAATATTAACCCCTTAAGGCACACATTAATTTCTAATTTTCGGTCAAAAAATCACCTATTTTTTTTTTCTTGCATAATCATATATATGCATAACAGCCAGGGTTAGCTTCAAATCGAAATCTCCGTGGTGCAACGTTTGGTTGATTTATACTAATTTGATACCAATTCCTTGCTATATCCAAAATCTCGTTGTCATTATCTTCCGATTCACTTCCATCACTCAAGAAATCATCACTCTCATCGCTGAAACTGTCTGATAAATTGGCATATTCAAAATTGTCATCGTCAGAGTCGCTCATTATCAGATAACTTTTTTTAAATTACAAAAACACTTAGTAATATAATTTGCAGTTAACTGCTTACTTTTATTATATTTACGTAATAAAAATGGATATATTACCTTTTCCACACCAAACGACTGCTTTATAGCAAAGAATTCCTAGCAAACTTATAGCTAATCATCAAAATACGCCACGTGGTTTACACAAGAAAAATGCTGAATAGTGGTGCCATCTATGTCAAATAAGTTTAATTATAATCTAGCCTATTTATTTTTACTGGAACGGATCTCAGACAAGCATTAGAAATAAAATAACTCGAGATACAAGGGCGCCCGTGTGAGACACGGGCATGTGCAAATTTGCCGGAAACTTTCGCCCGTGTGGGACACGGGCAAATGCGTTAAGGGGTTAAGCTTTTGTTTTTGTAAATTTTGATACCCTTTATATCATAATTGTTCTTTATTTCATAAATTACGGTTTAATATTTTTAATTTTAGAATTTCTGCTTACCATCTTATGAGATTTAAACTGATGATCTATAATCCGGAATCGCCGAAGTCCCGACGAGTACGGATTAACGACTTTTGACTGTAAATATTTTGGGGTCGTGGAAAAATCTATGATAAAAAAGGATCACGATTGAAAAAAGTTTAAGAAGCCCTGTTTTAGACTAATCAGTTTCCTGATGCCGACCCATTTTTTTGCCTGTTTTGTTTCTGTGGGAATTTTTCTATATGTTTACTGTTTCAGCTGAATGGCAGGTATTTAATTATGGCAAAGCACACGAGGGCTATCTGCCTAGGGGGAGGGATGCCTTTATGGAGGATTTTCTAAGGGAACTGGCTCGTATACACGTTACACATGGGGAAAACGACCATGCAGCCAGCCCGTTCGCGGGATTCGAACCTCGGACCGAACTACCAGTGTTCAGCGTTTACCGCTCGGCCGCTGGTGGGCCCCATTTCAGCTGAATGGAAAAACACGCTAACATGTTTCAAATGCCTATTAGGGGAAGAGGATCAAATACCCCACATTATTATTATCTCTATTTATCTCCTGTTTCAATTCTGAGTTGAATTATGTTTTTTGATAGAATTTTTCCATATTACATATTTCAGTTCAACAAAAAATCAACTTTTAAAATATTGAAAAGCATGTACGAAAATATTTCAAAATGAAAATGTGGGATAAATAAATATATAAATTACTTTTTTCTAGGAGTGTAGGAGTTCTTATATATATATATAAAGAAATTTAGAACCAACTTTTCACAAAGACTAAAAAATTGAAGTTCAAATGATCTTCATTAAATCCTATAAATGTAGAATACGAATACTTTAAAATGTAAAAACTAACACGTTGCCTGCCATACGCATTTTATGTGATTTGCCCATGACGCCAACTTAAAATTTTTACTATGCGATATATATTATGATGAAATATTATCGGCAGAACATAATGTTATATATAATCGTGCTTAATGCATTTTTCATGCTGGGGGTCACCGACGACTCCCAAACATCTGTATACTATTTTTGCGATTTATAATTTAAATTTTTACGATTTATTATTCTTCAAATCATTATAGTAATGATGGTACTATTTAAAAATTTATCAGTATCGATATTTATTCTAATTATGTATTTTATTATTGGTCACATTGCCGGTGGCACCCACAGTGCTGTAGCCAAATCGTGCCGGTCACTGGTGACCCCCACAGCAGTGAACATGTTAAAATAAACCATCACAAGAAAAACCAAAAAATAGTATAAAAGAACAAGAAAGGCGAGGAATCCAACCAACTTCAGCATAATATCGTCAAGAGGAGGTATGTCAAATTGAATTACATTTCCCCTTCTAAAACAAAATCCTTGCTTTTCTGTATCCAGAATCAGTTGATGAACCATTTCAATATATTTTTTTATCTAATAGTTCACCCGAAAATTCTAGTCCTCCTCAAAGCAAAGGAAAATCATTAAAAATATCTTCCAATTTAAAAATATTTTTCTAATCTAAAATGAATCTTAAAAAAAAAAAAAAAAAAAAAAAAAAAAAAAAAAAAAAAAAATGAAAACATGCCCTTAAAAATGTAGAAAAAATTAAAATCTTGCAGTGGAAAATCTTTGAAAGTTTAAAATTAATCTTAACACAAAACTTTACTAGAACCTCTTATCAAACAGCAGTAGCAAAGGGAAATTGGGAGGGGGGGGGGAAGTAAAATCATTAAAAATATCTTCGAATTTAAAAAGATTTTACTAGTCTAAAAAGAATATTTTATATTCTACATTTACAGAATTTTATCAAGTTAATTTGAATTTGAATTTTTATTCTTTCTGAAAAATTGGTTCTAAATTTCTTTCTTTATATATTTACTGATCAATTTTTAGCAGCATAATGCACGAAAATTTTTGGAAGGTTTATAAATTTTCCTTTTAAAAAATTATTTGTGTATACATAGTCCAAACGCATCTGTATACAGTGAAATATGTTTAACGCGAAGACACTTAAGACGAAATATCGGTTAAACACGAAATAATGCAACAGTCCCCACAAACTACTATGTATTTTCATGCATTTTGTTTCTTTTAACATGAAAAGATATCCTTTCTGGAAATGAACAAAATATAGAAACACTGGCATCGCAGACGAGATTTAAGCGGGATGTGAAATGAAAGAGAGGTGGTTTCACATATTTCGTAGAAAAGAGGCTAATTTGGCTTTGAAATACCCTGTGACACAAGCCAGTTATGTTTATCTATGCTACTTTCGCTTTTCGCCTCTACAAACATCTCATCTCTCATCAGTTAGCTTTGGAATTCGGTGACGAGTTCATGGCAGTGCGTGTAGCTAGTTTTCCTTAGAATGTCCTCCACGAAGGCAACCCTCACTTTAGGCAGATAGCCTTCGAGGCTGTGCCGTAATTACATAAAACCAAAACTAAGCACTTTTTAGATCTGAATAAATATACACAAAACTGATGTAATATCTAAAAGTAGACCACATTAAAAAAATCTGATAACTAATTATAAATCTTGCATTATAATATTGACAAGAATTTAACCGAAAATTATACAGGAATTTAACTTGTTTTATACAGGAGATTCTAGAAACTATTGGAAATTGACATCGATATCGGTACAGTTAAAACTACTTATATAATTTTTTTAACTCAAAGCAATTTAATGTAAATGTTGAATTTAGGACGTGCATAGTTTGAATTATATACTGCATAGTCTTTAATGCATGTCTAATGTATTACATTTTTATATACTACGAATTCAAATAAAAGTAGAGGGAAATACATTTTAATTTAAAACATAAAATTTCAAAATTTATAAATTATTCATCAAAACATGAAATTAAGTACATTGATATATACATTAGTTTAAAAATTACAATTTTAAATTAAAAGTATGCACCCCTTCTTTATATGTGAAATAGGAAAAACCAAATATATTGTTTTCACTAAAATTTAATTAAGGCTTTGGTAATGTAGAATGAATAAATAATGTAGAATCGTCAGCATCAAATGCGTTATTTCTATAGCGAAATACTCGAGTTTTTTCACAAATCTTAAGAAAATAAAATATCGATTACGTACACTTTCAAAAAAATCCGTGACCTCCGCCGTCCTCAGTTTAGCTCTAAACGACAGTCAGAAACTTAAACGACAGCTGTCCAGCTGACGGAAAAATTTCCGACGCGTCGATCTCTGTAATGATCGAGACAATGACACCAGACTCTCTCTCTGTCGAGTAGATCGCAAAAAATGACCCGTTCTTCTATCTCGACGATGTCCAGACTAGGGCCCCAAACATGTAGTTGAGAATGTTGATACTCAACTTAGTTTAGAAGACATAGCAGCTGGCCTAGAAGAAAGTGAAATGTATTGTAAGATTCACTAAGCCTAGGTCGGACGAAAAGGTGCCAATAATTCTGATTAAGGAACTTGGTTTCTGTAATCGGTCTGATATCAAAACAGGTCGAATAAATTTTGCGGTAAACAAATATATTGAAAATACCATAATATGCTACAAGTGCTGTAATATAGGCCACAAGTCGAAACTCTGCAAAAGCAAAGCGAACTGTGTTAAAAATGACTGCAACGACCCATGTAAACATAATACCAGTTGCTTTAGATGTGGAGGTGAGCCTAATGCTTTAGATAAATCTTGCCCAAAAATAAATATAAAAAAAAGGAAGGTGAACGATTAGAAGCATGAATCTTCATCGAAGAAACCTCTCCAGACTTCCAGTTATTCTTCCTGGGCAGAAGCTGTCCAGAAAGAGGAAGAACAAAACTCTACTAACACCCACACAAATATATATACTAAAGGCTCAGTATCGGAGAAGCCAGGGGGAAATGTTTTAAGTAAAATAGTCGTAAGATTAGAAAATCTCGAACGGAAAATTGATTCTCTTTACGTAGATAATTTAAATCTTAAGGAAGTCAATAACAAACTTAAAACTGAAAATACACAACTTAGAAGCCTGTATGAAAACGCCTAAAAACAGATCCAAAAATACAAGGAAGATCTTGAAACGACCTGCCTTGCATATGAAAATCTTCAAACAGAACATCTAAATTTGAATACTATTCATCAGGCTAGTCATCTGATATCTTGGAATAATGGGCCAGACACGCTTCAAGAAGAGGAAATTCCTCGAATTCATGATGATACTTTCTAATTTCATGTGTTTTATCATTAGTTGGAATTGTCGAGGTTTCGAGGCGGACTTAAGTTTCTTGTCTTCTTTTGTTTCTTGGTTAAAACGTTCTGTTGTGTGTAGACCTGGGGCCGTATCGTCCTACCGTGCGACGAGATCTCGATACGAGAGTGACGTAGCATGCGACTCCTTCTCGTTCGACTGCTACTAACGATTGAGCGTGAACTGGTATCTTCAAGCGCCTCTAGCGCACAGCTGACTGTATCATGGCCTTGAAGCGAAATCAGTTTCGGAAGGTCACGTGATCGAAATAGTCGATCTCTTTACCATAATCCCGGAGTTAAAGTTTACCGAAATAATAGTTTGTCTTAAAATAAATATAAATTAATAAACGTGAGTAGGTCGTATGATTTACATTAAATTTTTCATACTGCAATATTTTTAAAGGCGGTAAAAATGTATATCTTCAATAATTTTTAAAACAATTTGTACTTCGTTTATGTAACTAAAAATATCATTGAGAATCACCACATGCGAACTTCATTTATGTAATTTTGATAAAAATGAAATCCATTTACGTAATCTGAATCAAATTTATTGTCAAAATAATATAAAATCCACATAAGGGGGGGGGAATTCAATAGATTTATGAATGTAAATTTTACATTTTCATACTAGTAAAATAAATATTAAGGGAAGAATTATTTTGTAAAACTCCATGCCGCTACCATCGCATCAGCTATATAAATTTTTAGAAGACAAATACCCATAGTCATCTCTCTTCACTCCATTCACTAATAAAATTTGCATATCTCAATTTTATCAAAACAGGGAAATGAATTAAAATTCCTTAAATGCTAGAAAATTTGAATATAAAGATGAACTTACATGCTTGTTGTACTATAAATAAATCTTTCAAGATAATATCAAAGAACTAAATGCTAATTGCATTCATAAAAAAGGACAGCCATCTATTTGTACTAGTTCCAATTTAAATCAAATTCCAATCAAAATCACTTTTTCCAAACCATCCAAGAGGTAAGTGATTAGGCTTGGTTTTTTTTAAAGTGATTTCTCCAAATTACAGGTCTATTCCACTATTAAAAATAAATTCATAAAACTTGAAGCTGTACCATATACATACATGTTACATATTATACATAATCTATGCAGAAACAAAGCATAAATCAAAATAAACAATTGAGTTATTAACTGAAATTAATTAAATTTGTTAACATTTTTATATGAACATTTTATATTGATTTTGTCATTTTTATATTTTGCATAATTATTTAACATTATTTTACAAGTTATCAAACATATTTTCTAACCGAGTTTGTAAAGTCATTCCACAAGTGCAAGAATCTGTTAAATTAAAGTAACTGTATGGTGTACTAACCGTATCCAAGATAACTTATATAAAATATCCATTTGCTTTCCTGGCATAAGAAATGTATTTTCCATGTTTTTAAGAATTTCACCAAACAAGAAATATACAGTTGAAGATTTTAATAGAGTAACTTCAGATGGAAAATTTTTAATTTCCCCCTTATCTAATTCTTTAAGAAAACCAAAAATATCATCTGCTGTTATCTACTGAATGAATACTTTGCAACCAGTCCTGTCAAATATTGCATTTTATCACCCTTAATTTTTTCATGGCATCATAACCTGAAACATAAACTAGCACTGCTAAAATATCAGAAGAAACATTTTCTATAAAAAAATCATTAATTAGTAAATTTGAATAATCAATTAATATTCGCAAAAGTAAAGATAGAATCCTTATCATAATCTGGTAAAAGGGACATTCATATTTGATTGAAATTATAATATTGTTTTTAAAACGAAGCTTCTTCTCATTTTCTAATAATTGTAGGTCATTTATTTAATAATCTGAACCTGACATTTGCCGATACATTTCAAAACGTGATTCAGGAGCATTGAAATTTTCCTAACAATATGTATTCAGCTTCATACTTTTGAAACAAACATGGAATCAATTGAATGTATCTGTAATTGTTATTAATGACTGAAAAGTTTGTGGTGATAAAGTTTCTTTTATTGGGACAGAATGTCAAATATGCTATTAGAAAGAAATAATCAAAACAAGAAATTCCTAATTTACTATTCCAAACAAATATTCAAAACAACACTACGCGAAACGTCCAAACTAATGTATTCGATGTTATGTTAAAACGAAATACTTGAATAGGATTGAGAACAGCTACAAATTTTCCCAAATAAATCTAAAAATTAAAAAAGTATAAAACGAAGTATAGATAAAAATATTATTTACCTTAGTATAAGTGATTTAAAATCACTTAATAGCAAAATATATATCCAAAAAATCCACGACCACGAGTTCACAACCACACACTACCACAAAAATACATCGACCATCTTGATCACGTGACTTTTGCGCTTCAAGGCCATTATAGAGTTGGCTGTGCCTCTAGCGTGCGAAACGTTAAGGCTTTCACCAATCGAAAGAGGTAGTAGCTCCTCCTTCGCACCGTCCACATTTTGACGTCAAACGATAGTACAACAGCCAATGAGAAGATTTCTTGACAAATAATCGTAATTTTAATTTTGTTTTTGCAAGCAATATAGTAAACAACCGTTCCTGTGTTTTTTATCCATCTCTAGTAAACAACGTGCGTTTTCCAATCTCTTGTTAAATATGAATTTTGAAAAGAAGCGATCATGTAGGATAACATCTCGGCAGTTAGAGACTTTAGTAGCGTTTATGGAAAAGCACGCAGACTTCAGTTCTGGTAAATTAACACCAGAAATGAATAAATCCACCAGAAAAGAACTGTGGGATCAGTTGGCAGTGCAATTAAACTATGATGGTTGGGGACCCATAAAAACTGCTGATCAGTGGAGAAAGGTATGTATGATTTACTTACAGATTGTATGTGATTAATAACTCTTGTACTAAACAAATATCAGTGATGGAAATTCGTATGCATTAGAAGTTATTTACAAAATTTATGACAACTCATTTATTGTTAGTCATTACATGGATTAGATGATAAATATAAATACCAAATTTTATACACACCACATACATACCTATACATGGATTATTATTATTTAGTTTGTTGGTATTCCATTTTCTTTCAAGGAATTCAGGATCAATGACAAAATCCAAATTTTTGTAATTTTGTTCATTTGAAGTTCTTAAAGCACTATGGTTTTTAATTTAAGATGTACAAAATTTGTTTTATGAATTAATTTTGATTTTTTTTAGTTTATCATATAATTAAAAACTAATAATATGCCAGATACATACAAACATTTTTATCTGTAGTGAAATTAGATCCAGTTTATACACTTTTCAGTTACTAGAAAATATCTACAGTTTTTCAAACACATCTCAAAATTGAAATTTGATTGCTTGTAGTTTTCATGAACACAGCAATAACTTGCAACACATTCAGATGTTATATTCCAATAATTTATGTATAATTCGAATGATTAATGGGAGACTAAAAAAAATTTATATAATTTAATTATGAATTCCTAAATTGAAAGACAAGTTTTACACGTAAGGCAACTTTAAAAATTCTGTTGCAGGTAGTTTGCTCGATTTTGTAGAGACTATGAATTTATTTGTGTTTAACAGAATAATTTATCTGTTCTGGCCAAAACAACTTCGGACTTTCAAATAATTTGTTATAGGCGTTTAAAACTGCCAAAAAATAGAGGTTAAATGAAAATATACTGAGGAAATAAGAAAATATTAAATATTGAAGAAATAAATAAAATTAGAATAAGAACTATGTTTATAAGAAACATTAAAAAGTATGTTTCTCATAAAAGCATGCGAGAGCTTAAAAAATATTCCTTTACATCAAACTACAAATATGAGTTTTCAATGTGCAGAAGTAAAATAAATTACATAGTTGCCTAGATTTTATTGTCTGAAATCACTCACCAACTTGTTAAGAGAAATTACTAATACTTTATGTTTTATACCCTCTGATTATAACTTTTTATTGTGTAGGGTTTATATTTATTTTAACTAACATTTATTTTAAGTTTAAACTATCTTTCCTGTCAATCCTTACTTTCCCCTGGAACTGCCAATGCCAGAATATGTAAATTTGAGTAGAACGCGCAAGCATTCAAATTATCAGCGGAAGTAGTATGATTTAAATAGAAGGAAACAAGTTCGGTGAGAGAGAGTTATTCTTACTTAGCGAGCGCGGAGGTAGTTAAAGAGATTTGAAAAACCCCGCGTTACGGCCTATGTGCTTGGCGGGAAGTAGTTGCAATTGTTCCAGTGAGCTTCAAGTCTGCTGAATTAGCAGCCGTATTGTAAAACGCGGTGAGTTAGTTATTTGAGAGAGCCTCGTAGTTAGAATATTGTCTTTAATTTCTTTTCAGGTTTTTATTTTTATTTTGACTGCCGAGTTGGCACCGTTTGTAAGCGTCAAGAGAACGCAATTGTAAATTAGTACGTTGAATAAAAAGGGACTTAAACCCTTTATAAGACTCTGTGGTTTATACAAGCTTTCACAGTCACCTCTTGATTGCGTGCTAGTTAGAGGCGCGCAACGTTATATTGGCGCCCGAACACTTATCGAACTGAAATGGCCGAAAACTGGATGGAAGCCGCTGGACAACACCAAGAAATGACAACGCAGTTAGAAGGATTTGGATACCTGGTCCAGACTTTGAGAGCATCAATCAAGCCAAACGTCTATTTCGACGGAAAAAATTCGGTGTCCGTATTTTTAGAAGGTATAGAAAACCACTTTCAGCTCTATCCTGTGCCCGAAAGACAAAAAGTTGCTATCGCCACATCAGCACTAAGAGGACAGGCCGCGCTATGGTGGAAAAATATAGGCAAATTTCTTCTAGGTGAATTTGGAAGCCCGACGTATACTTTTGAAAATTTCAAAAAATCGTTAGTAAAGGCCTTCCCCATAGTGAAAGATCGCGCACGGCTGGAAGCCGAGCTATATAGTTTCTATCAACGGGATACAGCACAATTGACGGACTTTATTTTACGAAAAATCAAGCTAACGGATATGTTGTATGGGAAAAAACCCGATGCGGAGATTATTGAAATAATATTACCAAGATTGTTACCCGCTGTCCAAGACTACTTTGAAATTAGAAACCCAACCACATTGCAGGAACTTTTCGAATTGGCGGTGAAGTTTCAAAATCGCAGAATCGCGGAAAGAGCGAGAGGGGAAACATATTCTCAAAGTACCAGAAGGAAGGAGGAAACAAGAAATGGAAATCGCTCATATGGGGGAAAGAACTATCAAGCTAACGCATCGAAACTTGAAGGGCAAGGCCCAAAAAGAAAATTTGAAAATAAGCATCCGCGTACCCAGAAGACACAGATTGAAAGGAAAGCTTTAAACGACTAGAGGGGCCTGTGAAAGGGAGGGTCCAGACCCCGGAAGTTTTAGAAAAACCCTCAAATAGACATCTAAATACAGTCATCGTAAAAAACTCACAGCTACCAATTATACAAGTCCTGGTTGGCGATGTACCAGTAGAAGCCCTCATCGATACAGGGGCAGAAGGCAATTTCATGAGTGAAAAGTTCTTCAAAAAGAATTTTTATAGGATACGACTCTTTAAAACCAGAAATACGGAAATTATAGCGGCGCAAGGAAAAACATGTCACTGCATCGGGAAAGTAGCATTAAACGTACAGGTAAAAGAGGAAAATCTCAAAGTATTAATTTTTGTGGTGAAACACCTCCAACACTCTCTTATTTTAGGTATGGACTTTTTAAGGGCCGCGAGGGCCAAATTAAATTTTCAAGATAGTTCCGTGGTGCTGGAGATGGACCAGAGGGTGGTGGAACCGGTGGAGACACCTGAATTGGACCTTAGCCATTTGAATGACCAGGAAAGTAAAGCAATACAGCAAGTGGTGAGTAATTTTTCTCATTTGTTTTCAGAAAAGCCGGGAAACTGTCAGATTGTAACTCACAAGATTCAATTAAATGCCGAAAAACATTGTAGGACTAAACCTTACCGCTATGACAAACAAAAAGACGTAATCATCGAAGAACATATTCAGGAGATGTTAAAGAATAAAATAATAACGCCCATAAATAGTGAATACGCGAGTCCAGTCGTACTATGTAGGAAAAAGAACGAGTTTCCTCCTTCGGATAAAAGGGCTTGGAGGTTTGCTATCGATTATAGAAAACTAAATAGCATAACTAAATTCCCAGTTTACCCTTTGCCGGTTATAGACGAGATCATTAGACAGATCAAATCGACGAGATATATGTCTACTTTGGACTTAACGTCTGGCTACTATCAAATAGCTATGAGACCCGAAGATATACATAAAACCGCGTTTATAACAAAATCGGGCACTTATGCATTTTTACGCATGCCTTTTGGGTTGTGTGGGGCCCCGTCAACATTGCAGAGAGCTATGGACATTGTTCTAAAGCCTGTCCTAGGAAAATCAACTTTAATTTATCTAGATGATATAATTATAACGAGTAGTACGTTGGAACAACACATTAGTGATCTCGAACAAGTTTTTAAATTATTAAAAGAGGCCGGTCTTACAATTAACGCCTCAAAATGCAAGTTCGCAACTAAAGAACTTAAATATCTTGGTTATAAAATTTCGCAAAAGGGTATAGAAACGCAAGATTCAAAAATAAAAGCTATTAAGAATTTCCCACCGCCCAACACCGCCAAGAAACTTTCGTCTTTCCTTGGACTATGTTCTTACTATCGATCTTTCATAAAAGATTTCGCTAATATTGTTGAACCACTCTTAGTAATCAAAAGAAAAAAGAGTAAATTTACGTGGACAGCGGAAGCTAACACGGCTTTTGAAAGATTAAAAGAAGCGCTTATTAATGCCCCTGTTTTAAAATTCCCTGAGGGGGACGAAAACCTGGAAATTGCGGCAGATGCATCAGACTATGCGGTGGGTGCGGTTCTTATGCAAAATAACCATCCGCTGGCATTTTTTAGTAAAACATTGAATCAAACACAAAGGAATTATACAGCTACAGAAAGAGAAACATTAGCCGTATTAATGGCTGTACACAAATTTCGAGTTTATTTCGGCAAATCGCCAGTAACTGTCTTTTCGGATCATGCGGCTGTTGGTAGACTTTACTCGGGAAAAAACCTAACGCCCAGGTTAATAAGATGGGCTTTAAAACTCCAAGAATATAATATCACAATAAAATATAAACCGGGTAAGGAAAACAATGTAGCTGACGCACTTTCTCGTATAAAACTGGACGAGGAAGGTAATGAACTTAAATGCGCTGTGTTGACTTCAAAAATTTTAGATTCTAGAGATACGGTTATTACTGAACTGAAAGCTGATCCTGAATTTGGAAATATCTATGCTTATTTGAAAGACCCCGAAGGCTTTGAGCATACAGATATCGATGCGATAAGAAATAGAGCAAAAAACTATGAAATAATAGATAATTTATTATTCTATACGAAAAGAACGAACGAAAATCTTGAGTATAAGCCAGTCATCCCAGCCTCGCTTCGATTAAGCATTTTGAGGGAGTTGCACGAAAAAAAAACAGCGGGCCACCTCGGGGTCAGAAAGACTTTAAAAAGGGTACGCGAGGCGGTATATTTCCCGCAATTATACAAAATAGTAACTGCGTATGTCAGGTCCTGCAATCAATGTCAGTTAATAAATGATATTAATTACAGCCCGGCCGGGTACTTAAATAGCATTCGCGCTACATTTCCGAATGAAATTTTAGGCATAGATCTTCTTGGTCCCTTCCCCCAGAGCGAGTTAAACAAAAATCGTTTTCTTTTAGTAATAGTAGATCATTTTTCAAAATGGACAGAAATTGTTCCACTTAAACGCGCGTCAGCCAAAACAGTCGCAGATGCATTCTTACACAGATACATTTTAAAATACGGTGCACCGATAAAAGTCATTAGCGATAACGGAAAACAATTCATTAGTCAAATATTTGAAAACATATGCAATGGACTTGATATACGCCATATCAAAATGGTTCCGTATAGACCACAGGCTAACATAGCAGAAAGAGTTAATAAAAACATTGTAAAAATAATTCGCAGTTACGTTAGCACACATCACAAGCGCTGGGATGGCTACATAAATGAATTAGCTTATGCTTTAAGAACGGCACATCATGATACTACGGGAAAAACTCCAGCAGAATTATTTTTAGGCAGAAAGTTAATTACGCCTTTAGATAAATTATTCTTTGTGCAACAAAGAGAGCAGGAATTCAAACAAAAGGACGTGCAAAAACTAATTGATCAGGCGCTTAAAACCTCGGATACGGCAAGAAATGGGCAGAAAATTTATTACGATAAAAAACGCCGTGAAGCAGATTTTAAAGTTGGTGATAAAGTATTGAAACGGAAATTTTCTTTATCAAGTGCCCCAGACAATTTTATGGCAAAGCTAGCTCCAAAGTTTGAAGGCCCCTATGTAATTCAGGAAATCAAAGGAGTAGTTTTATATCTTAAAAACGAGAGAGGGGAAATCTGTAAAGCAAGTCCCGACCAGGTGAAAAAATACTATAATCCCAATGATTTTGAAATCCTTAAAAGTTTCTTGCAGGACTCAAGTCTAAACGAAATAGAAGGGCCAGAGACTGCAACAACTATTCCACCACCCAGGAAACGGAGAACTGAAGAGAGACCTAGCACTTCTACAACCCGGACGTCGGTATCAAAAAGAAAAAAATGATTATCAAACTCCGGCGTTTAAGAAAAACAAAAGTACAGATGAACCGGGTAAAGAAACCGTGGTAAAAAGAAAAACACCACCTACAAAGGATGGCAGGAGGAATTACACATCAAGAAGAACGCGCACACGGCCACAGAGTCAGGTGCCAGCAAGGCCGCCGTTCCGGGAACTGAAACGCCAACAGGAAGCACAGAAGTACGAGGAACAGAAGAAATTCAAGGACTCCAGACCGGAGGACGTCAAGACCAGCCGTCCCAGGCAGAAACGCAAAAGCCAACAACCAGACGATTACTCAGTCAAGAGGCCAGCATGTAGAGGACGCAAAAGAAAGATCAACGGGGACGACAATTGGAGATCAACAAGGAGAAGATTGACATCCATGACACCTCTAACTTGGGATCAATTTTGTCAAAAACGGATGACGGAGTTTCAAGCATCGAAAACTCAAAGATAAGTTAAAACCTTCTATAAATATTTTTCTCTTTTGTTCCGAAATGTTATGCATAAGTACGAAGTTCTATATTTTGACGAAAGTCAATATGTCTCGGTTGAGACTTAGTTTTGTTTTACTTTATTTAGCTAAGGCAAAAGTATTATTTTCTTTAAGTGTAAAAGCTAAAAACAAGCATTTTCTGTTGGTCGAAAAACTAATTCTGTTATGTTAAAGCCAAAATTTGGCCGGAGATAAAAATAACTTCGTATTCTTGTATGTACTAATAAGAATTTTAGTTTCAGTGCCGCCAGCTTGGCGAAGGATGAGTAAAGTAAAAATTTATTTTCTCTTATTCATTTTATGGTAAATTGTAAAAAGCATATGTATTAAACTTTTGTAAATGTATGTAAATACTTGCATGTTATGTAAAAGTAGAATTTAGTCTAGAAGCATAAAATTGTAGATGCTAAAAGTGAATGCTTAAAAGCAATGAAGTCAAAATTTAAGTATTAAACTGTAAAGTCATGCTTTAGAGCGAAAGCCTGCATGTTTAAAAGATGAATGAGGGGGAAGTTAGAATGAATGTGTTTTGTAGGGTTCTCCACCTACATTTGAATTTTTAAGAATATTAAAGTAGCTCATTGAGTTGTAGAATGTCGAGTAAGGTGTGTCTATTTGGTTGTTGAATTCTAACAAATCATGGTGGTTAGGGGAAGTGTTGTAAGACTAAAACACGAATATTCCCGTTTGACACCACACACGGTGGAGAGCCAGGGTAAAGTTAAATTAATGCTTGAAAAATTGAATGAATGTGAAGTAAGCAATAACTAAGAAAAACGAAACGTTAAAAACAAAAATTTATTGTGTCAAGAAAGTGTAAATTATAATGTATGTAGAAAGATACTGATACTTATTCCTTCCAGATGCTGGAAGGAAAGACCAAGATTGATTGATGAAGTCCAGGAAAAGTTGCTGTAAGAAGAAACCTTTGTAAAGAGTAACAGAATTTTAATTGTTACATAAGAATATTTTTGTGTAAACGAGGCTTTCGCCAGTTAGTTCAGAATTAGATAAACTTACAACAGGTCGTTTATAGGACCTGCTTCCAAGTTTTCCAAATTCTGGCAGCGGCAAATGTAGGGTTTATATTTATTTTAACTAACATTTATTTTAAGTTTAAACTATCTTTCCTGTCAATCCTTACTTTCCCCTGGAACTGCCAATGCCAGAATATGTAAATTTGAGTAGAACGCGCAAGCATTCAAATTATCAGCGGAAGTAGTATGATTTAAATAGAAGGAAACAAGTTCGGTGAGAGAGAGTTATTCTTACTTAGCGAGCGCGGAGGTAGTTATAGAGATTTGAAAAACCCCGCGTTACGGCCTATGTGCTTGGCGGGAAGTAGTTGCAATTGTTCCAGTGAGCTTCAAGTCTGCTGAATTAGCAGCCGTATTGTAAAACGCGGTGAGTTAGTTATTTGAGAGAGCCTCGTAGTTAGAATATTGTCTTTAATTTCTTTTCAGGTTTTTATTTTTATTTTGACTGCCGAGTTGGCACCGTTTGTAAGCGTCAAGAGAACGCAATTGTAAATTAGTACGTTGAATAAAAAGGGACTTAAACCCTTTATAAGACTCTGTGGTTTATACAAGCTTTCACAGTCACCTCTTGGTTGCGTGCTAGTTAGAGGCGCGCAACGTTATAACTGTATGTATTTAATTTCTTTTACAGTGCTGGAATGACCAGAAATGCAACATTCGAAGCAAAGCAGTAGCTATCAATAGAGAAAGGAAGATAACAGGTGGAGGTCCTCCAAAATATGAAAAGTTTACAGAATTGGAAGAGAGAGTGTTAAATGTCGCAGGATGGATCACTGTAACAGGTGACGATAGTATTCTTGAAGGTGGCTTTCCTGACACGGTAATTTATCAGAAACTTCTTGAAAAAATTTTTATTCAAATACCTAATGAAGTAATTATAAGTGCATGAATATGCATTGCTATTTTCATTATATTTCAATAATGAAAATATTTTGCAAAAGTATCTATTCATTAAGAACCATAATAACTTTTTTTAAGATGACTACCACCCATGGTTTCAGATTATTTTCAAAAGAGATATTTAATATCAGTATTTATTTATATTCTAAGGCTGCTTTTATTGCATATATAATCTAATGCTTTGCATTTCTTTAAAATAAAATAGGTCTAAGCAAGTGCTAAATCCCCAAATATGTTTTGTGAGCTGGAAAAAAGCATTTATATTACATTCCTTATGCCTAATCACCAAAAACTAATTTTGCAATTTGCTCAGATTGCCATATTGGAAAATATATTAGTAGTTTCTTTTTATTATCAGTATGCAGTTGTGATTTTCACAGTATACATAAGAATATTCTTAGACATTCATATCAAAAGGTAAATCACAAATATGCATTTAAGAGAAAATTTGTAACATATCTTTTTTTCAGATAATAATGCCATCCTCCTTGAAGAAAAAAATATACTACTTCCTTTTCACTTACAGTACAATGAGATAGTGAAGCACAACAATATTCTTTCATTATACCTAGTGATGTATAACAAAAACCTTACACATAATAAAATGAAAACTGTGATTAGTTTAACGTTACATGTGACAGTATTACATATTTAACAAAAGTGCTTTAAGTGTCAAATGCTGTGCAAATTATTATTATTTTTTTCCCATGAACTTTTCCTTTTCCTGAATGAATTTAACTTTTCATGAATATGATAATTTTACCATAGTTTATTTTTCCGATCTTAAAGTAATGTAATTTCCATATCTCTTACATGCAATTAACAAAATCTGAAGTCAACATTTGGAAGGACTTTGCGCTATAAGTATTTCATTAATTCCCCCATTTAAGTATTTTCATATTATGTTTTTGGTTCATACTTATGAATAAAAATATTACTATATATATTCCTGATTATATTGGAATAGCTCTGATGCTAAATGTTTTATGTATCAATTAACAGAGGATGTGATTGTTTTTGTTTTGTTTTGTTTACAGGGGACTGAATTAATACCTATGGATGAAGTACAAGTAACGAATTCGGTTACCTGTATTCCGCCCCAGATTCATGGTCCTGAGAAAATTTTAGAGGATGGTGACAGTAGTTTCATTAGTTCCCAGACTGATACACCGAAACAAACTTCTTCAGGTTTCAAATTGTAACTTAATCTACCATATTACAGAATTAATTATTTCACTACATTAGGGATAACCAACATGTTTGCTTTAGGATAAACTTTTCATCTAAAATTTTTAAGTCACAATCTGCTTTTTAAATTAATTATTTCACTACAATAGGGGTAACCAACATGCTTGCTTTAAGATCAACTTTTCATCTAAAATTTTTAAGTCACAAACTGCTTTTTAAATTAGCAGAATTTAATGCATTCAGTCTTCTTGGCTGTGGTAGTTAAAATTTGAATTTTAAAACAGCATTAAATTACAAATAATTAAAAGGTTATCATTATGTGCTTATGCTACTTTGACGTGATACATGAATTCAACTTTGAAAAATATCATTAACTACAATGAACTAAATATTACTTTGTGATCTAATTATTGGCATACAATTAATTCAAATTTTCTTATAATTTGTTGCTTATAATGTTTTGTATTTGGTATGCTATATTACATTATTTAATTTCTACTATTCTAACTTCTACTAGGGAAAAGAAAAAGATCCCAGATGACAAGTTTAGAAGACATTTCAGCTTTATTTCAAGAGCAACTAAACACAAAAAATGAATTGCTTGAACGCTTGGTCATTGCTGTGGAGAAACAAAGTGAAGAGACTAAGAAACAAACGCAAATTCTGAATAACGTATTACAACATTTACAAAAATGATTTTAATTTTCATCTTTTTTCTATGTATATATTTTTTTATAATTCATTAAACTTACATTCTTTTAATTCATGACTGAAATTAATTATTGGATTGGATTGGATTATTTAACTATGGCAAAGCACACGAGGGCTATCTGCCTAAAGGAAAGGATGCCTTCGTGGAGGACTTTCTAAAGGAAACTGGCTCGCATACACGTTACACATGGGGAAAACCACGAAAACACCCATGCAGCCAGCCCGTTCGCGGGATTCGAACCTCGGGCTGAACTACCAGTGTTCAGCGTCTTTACCGCTCGGCCGCTGGTGGGCGAAATTAATTATTATGGTATAGTTTTCTATAGGTGTATGATGCATTACTTAATAGGGTGAAACAACTGAGACTTTTTTCCCCTTTTAATTTGAATTAACCTTTTGAGGCCGGGGCTTTGGTAGCAGTAAAAGCTACCAAAAGACGGGAAATCTTGAACTGAATGCTTTCCCCCCGTTAAGAAATACCTCCTATTTGCAACAAAGATTCTTGTGTAGTTTAATGGATTCTCAGAGGGGTGCATCTATGTCGCAAAAGGGAGATCTTTAAAAGAGATAAGTGGTTGAAAACCCAGGGACGTCAAATTTGACATTTCACCCCACTTTTCAGCCTGTTAAATGGGGGAAAAAGACATGGCCAATAAAGTGGACAACCCCGTCCATTTAAACAGGGAATACAACTGCCAATATATTGGCCATCCGTCTACAAAAGGTTAAAAAGGCTGTTATGTAGTTTTTTAAAAACTTAATATAACTTCAATATTTAATTTATTCTAATGATTTATAAGATTACTAGAGAAATAAGCACTAACATATTTTACCACCAAACATGGAAGTTTGGTGTTATTAAAGCAAAATCTGAGAACTTTGTTAAATGATTAATAAAGAATACAATTTTAACATTTAACTAGTAATCTTATAATGATATCCACCACATAAACACAAATTGTAAAAGCAAAAGATATTTATTCAAAAAAGGGAAGGAACAAGAAATTAAATCACTGCTGAGACAACTCTGTTTCTTAGTGCACGAGCAGCAGCTAGAGTAGTACTGGTTGTAGCAGTATCACCCTCCTCCTCCTCATCATCATCACTATCCTCATTGAAAAACTCCTCAATTTCATAAGGGATTCCCTTTTCAATGCACATATTATGAAGCACTGCACATGCATTGATGTTGTGCGAAGCCTGTGTTGGGCTGTATGTCAATACTCTTTGACGGTGTAGGCATCGAAACCTTGACTTGAGGACACCATTACATCTCTCCACACAGTTCCTCGCTAGTGCATGTTTTTCATTATAATTTTCCTCTATGTGTGAAGAGGGATTCATGAATGGAGTTAAAAGCCAAGGTTCCAATGGATAACCTTTATCACCTGAAATAATAAAGATTAAATAAATGGTAACAAATTCCAGATATAGGTGGGGAAATCTAATATCAAATTTCAAGAAGAAAAAATATATCACCCACAGTGGCGGCTCGTAATGAGCACTGTGGAACTGCAGCACCCCCTATTTCCACTTATTATAATTTTAAATATTTAATATAGTGTGCCCTTTAGTCTTTAATTCTTTCTTTATACTTTTACAATACATAATCCTTAAGCTTAGTGTCAGCCCCCAGTTTGTGAAAAAGGTACTTTGTTTGGAACTGCGCGCTTCAGCGACATGGTATTTGGCTGTTCTGCCCATGCGCACACAGAAAGCAGCTCGCCGAGCCAGGGAGAGAGAAAGCACTGTCGCTCTTGCAGTGCCGAAATTCTGGCGTGTTGTTGGAAACGTGTTTTTTTTTTACTCCGCGCGTGTTGTATTCCTTCATAAAGTGGAACTTCATCATACGGACCATAGACAGAGTTCATAAAAATTTGCAACCTTTAAAAAACTGCCTTACTGAAATTTAATCAACATCAAATGCAAATCAAACTATTGAAAAAGCGACAGGAATTTTAAAATATCTAAATGATGAAAATTTCTAGTTTTGGTTAGAGCTTTTTTATCAGATTATGCCTCATGTTGAAATAATATACAACTAAATGCAATCCAGAGAAATTAGTGTGTTTAAAGTTAAATTTCAAAACTGCTATTTTAGAATTAAGAAACTCAAAGTACTGTGATAATTTTTCAAAGACACTGATGGCAGAAGCTAAGGAAATATGTGATTTTATACTATGTATTGGTATAATGCACAGATATTTTTCTCCACTAAATATTTAGCAGCTGTTAAATTGTTTAACAAGAAATGCTTCGCTAGTTTTAGGAATGAACATTCTACAGAAGAAATAGTACTGACCACTGAAGCATATCCAATGATTGACAAAGAAAAGCTTGAAACTGAACTAAAAGTATTCTACTGCCGGTCTGATATCCATGAATATTGCAAATGAATTGAGCTACTGAAATTTATCTTCGAAAATAATCTAGATGATGTTCTTAGTGAAATTATGAAACTGATCAAAATTCTCTTGAGAGTTCCCATGACTACATCAGAGGCAGAACGCCGCTTTTCAACATTGAAAAGAATGAAAACTTTTCTAAGAAGCACTAGGAATTCGGAAAGACTAAATGCGCTTGCATTGCTTTCAATAATAAAAAAAAATTCCTTGGTTGTCATCCAGAGATCAAGGAGAAAATTATTGATCTTTTCGCGCAAATTAAAACAAGAAGAATGGATTTCATTTTTAAATAAATAGATATAGATTGAACTGTAACAGTTTAGGTTAAAGTAATTAAGAAATGTTTGATTTTTTTTTTCTCGTAAGCTTTCATAATAAATTTTCTTTTTATACATGCTTGTTTCCTTTTACATAATTTTAAAACAAAGGTTAAATTTTTTTTTACCCCCACTAATTTTAGCTACGAGCCGCCACTGATCACCCATTACAGTGCAAAATCATTTTAAACTCATAAATCCCAAGGAACAAATGCATAACTGTTAAGTACAGCAATTTGATCCATGGAAGATAATTCACTAAAATAGAAATCTATGAAATAATTGTCTTATCTGTATTTATACAGAATGCACAATTTCTGAACTTGCGTATTTATCCAAATGCATATAAAGTTAAGTATATTACATATTTAATTAAATTTAGTAAGCTATTTCTATCACATTCCTCGAATGTTTTAATTATTACTTACTGAAAAATGAGGATATGGGTAAAATAATAAACTATTCCTCGAATGTTTTAATTATTACTTACTGAAAAATGAGGATATGGGAAAAATAATAAACTATTCCTCGAATGTTTTAATTATTACTTACTGAAAAATGAGGATATGGGAAAAATAATAAACTATTCCTCAAATGTTTTAATTATTACTTACTGAAAAATGAGGATATGGGAAAAATAATAAACTATTCCTCAAATGTTTTAATTATTACTTACTGAAAAATGAGGATATGAGTAAAATAATAAACTATTATAGAACTAAAATTACCATCATACTTTAACTAATAACAAATATAAAATCTTTGTTATGTATCACTCGCATGTAGATACTGATAATCAAAGACTCCATATACTATACTGTATAAAAATACTAGCACATAAAAAATTAAAAGATTTAAAAAATTGCATTTATTTATTACTTCCATAAGATAAATACTATACGAAGATATAAATAATCCATCCATAATCAATATTTTGAAAGAAAATATCATAACAATATCAAATATATTCTAAATGCAGATAAAATTAATTAAAACTTGCTATATCAGGACTGGATTAAGGAATTATATATATGTACATATTTGTGTACACACATATACATGAACACATACATGCATATTTACATACAATTCTGAATCTGGTCTCGATAACAGAAGAGCACTGAGTAATTTTATTTTAGGATTATAAGTATTGATAACTGACATTCAATTTCTTGCCGTTGAGAAAAATGCTCATTTGTTCTTCATTTAATTTCTCAAAATAGTAATATGTTTGACAAAATGATTTTATGGTAGGATTTTGGATACATACCTATAAGCTAATAGTTTGACCCTCCGTGCAGTGTCAAGAATCTACGAACTGCACTCTGTCTCCAAAAGAATGCATCGTGAACATCTTGCATTTATTGCCATGATCTTCAAATTATGATCACAAACCTACAACATATTAATATTATATAAAAAGATCTTATCTAAAGGCTTAAATCAGATTAAAGGAAATACACAGGTCTGATAACTTAATCTAAACAAATGTATTTAAATTTTTAAATTTTTTTTTTAATTTTATTAAAACAAGAATCAAACTCTATGCCTCCAAGTTGCTACAAATACAAATCATGCTCTCTTTTACACCTACCTAATAAGTTTCAAAACTGAGGAATTAGGTTTTTTTTTTTTCTTTCATTTTTTTTTTCAAATGATGACAGTAGAGCATCAATTAAATATATATCTCAAAATTAATTTTCTGTCATTTATCAAAATTTGACTAACATGATAATATAAATACTGTAATGATTTTTTCTATTTAAGAAAACAAAAACAAAACATAATTTCACACAGCACATTATCAGTACCTTGGGACATGAACAAAATACTTGAAAAGAAAAAGTCTCAAATGACAAAAAATATCTTAAGTTACGAACACTCAAGTCAGCAAAAAAAGATTTTCAGACTTGGTTTGAGTGACCTCAAACACATTAATAACACTCATGGGCTTCTAGAAATATCATTCAAATGTTTTTCATTCCTCCATTGCCACTAACAAATCCTGGCGCGAACTAACTTACAACACTATGAATTCAGCCTGCAGGAAATCATGGCCAGACTATGTAGCAGGCAGAGAGAGAATTTTTTTGGAATCTATGATATCAAATCTAAGCAAAACCATGGGCTTCAAATATAATAATGCAACTAATAAGAAAGAACTAGAATAAAAGTTTAGAAGCAACAACTTTCAAGGAAGAAATTAACCTAGTTCATGGAATTAAGAGAGATAAAGTACAAAATTTCATATAATGACACCCTGACAAAGTAATTTCACGAGCCAGTCACTGAAAATGCTTATGCATACTACAGCAAAAGTATTTTCAGTGACAATTCCACATTTCATTTAAACATTTTAAAAGTAGACAACCAATCACTTTTTTTTTCATTAATTCACATACATTTTTCAGTACAATGGAGGTCCAATGACTTTCAAGCAGAGTGGTACTAAGAGACAAATGCCCTGAAAAGATAGTTATGGAAGGGGATTGCTTGTGCAAACAATAACATATCTTCATCTCTTTTAATCATTCTTATTTATAAGAGTGAAATATAAATTATAATTTCACCCATCTTTAAGGGTCAGCATTATGTTTACATTTGTTTGCCTCAAATTTAATTATTTGTATTGATTTTCTGTTAGAACTTTGTACACTAAGTACTACTGCAAAATTAAAGTAAGCAATCATCTGTGGTTCAGTAACGGATCAATTCACATTAATTGCTGTGGAGGGGAAAAAAGGTTTTGTTTCATAAACGTTTTAGATGACAAACGACATTCAGGAACAAATTATTAAGTTCATGAACCTAGATTTCACCATATTTTAAAATATATATACACCTCTAATCTAAACATTTTAACTTGTTTGGTACTGGAATCATGCTTGTTGGTTATAAATGAATACAGTAAAAGATATAATGGATCTCGCATCGACATTTTTTAGTTGCTTGAAATTACATTAACCTTTGCTTATATTTAATACATACACCAAACTGACATAAAACACTGAATGAAATTATCCTCAGAATGTATTAATGTGAAATATAAATGGCAATAATAATAATTTTAATTTACAAGTAATATTTTTCTAAAGACTTACCAGCTGAACGTTGATGGAGTGAAATCCTTTACGATTCACATAAGACATTGAATGCCCAGCTGAAGATTCCACAGTAGGGGCTATGATAGGAATATGTGTACAATCTATTGCACCTATTATTCCAGGAAAGCCAGAGTTTAAATAAAAACTTTCTTTTATCCTAGACTGTTCGACGTCAGTTGTAGAAAATTTTATTTTTTGCTGCAATAGAACAGTCTCTATTGCATGGCTGACCATCTTTATACTTCTGCTTACCGAAGATTGACTTACAGCAAGAAAAATATCATTTGCCACTGCTTGTTGGTAACTGCCAGTGGCATAAAATCTTAAAGCCACTAAAACCTGTAAGAGGGAAAAAAATAAAAATCTTGCATTACACAAATCTCATTTCAAATACGCATGTTATAGAAAGACATATTTTTATAACATTATGAAAGCTGAGTTATTCAAAACTAATCCTATTTCAGAAAATTCCCAATATACAGTTTTATAATTTTATATATGTACAACTTTTATGAGTACCTTTTATTGAAGTGCATTTTATTGATTGTTTTTATAATCTGTATTAATAAGACAAATCTATCACATGAGAAACTTGCAATAGTTTTACATGATGTTTCTAAAATAGCATAACAATATATTAGTAAAATAAGAAGGGTGAAACAATACTCTCTTTTCACATAATTTCATAACGACATATCCTTCATAAGTTGAAACATGGTATTTTGCATCAATCAATACGTAAAAACTTACAGTCCCTTTTTACTTGAATTTTTAAGCAATATAATTATATAAAAGATTTCACAGATGACTGCAGGAAGAATATCAAAATCTAAAATCCCAATAATCATCGTAGCTCATTTTTAAATAATACTGCAAATGAATTCAACTAGTAACCTTTTTTTAGATCCTGATTTTGACAACAAAACACACAAATCAGAATATTATGCACCAAAGATGCAATTTATTATGAAATGACATATTCTTCTCTGTTTACTATGATACAATTCAGAAATTAATTCCAATTATGTTTTAGGGGATACTTCAAAAATATTAATGAGAAATTTATTATAAAAGCATAGATGAATTCATAAAAAATGTTTCTACAACTGAAATTGATCAGAAAAACAGAAACCATGACACATGTAGAATATAAGAACATAAATTATAGAATAACTGATTAAGTTATTTACAATTTTAGACGGAAATTTCAACAATTCAAATAAGTAACTTACTCTTAGCACAGGCGGCAATCCAGTATAAGGTAACAGTCTTCGAATATTAGCTATTAGATCACAACACAACTGTTTATCTAATCTAAACAACTTAATAAACTGTCTGTCAGACAATGCAAAGGCATCTAGTCTGCTCCTAAATATTCTTCTTGGAACAGAATTGCGATGATGTATACGGTCTACAAGAAAAATCGCTCTACATTCATCCGACGCCATTACTTTTCGATCGCTAAACTTCTAAACGGTTGCACGTAAGCAGCCGAAAACGAAGCGATCGCTAAGTCGCACGAAATGGTTTCGATCGGTGCTGGAGGATTGCAAATTGTCGCTTCGCATGAAAAACGCATCAAATGTGACGTCAGTCTCGTATCGAGATCTTGTTTCACGGAAGGAGGATACGGCCCCTGGAGTAGGAACCCTAGGTTTCCTTTCCTTTCTGGCTACAATATTTTTTTAAAGGAAAGAATTTTTCCCAGTAAAGGCGGTGGCCTTGCCATTTTTGTGTTAAAAACTCTACCTGTTTCCAAACTTCCAGATACTGGAATTAAATCTGACATAGAAGTTCTAAGTATCAAAGTGCATGCTTACGGTAAAACATTTACCATTGTAAATTGCTATAGGCCTTCCGGAGGATTTAAACTAGAAGACTCAATGATATTGGATTCCTTTAAGGATCCTTTCACGATCTTGGTTGGCGACTTTAACGCCCGCCATAGAAATTTTGGAGATAGTATTACATCGCCCAGCGGTCAAAAGCTCATTAATTGGCTAATTGACTCTAATTTGATCATTCTAAATAATAAGAAATCTACACTGGTGTGCAAAAATTAAGGACGAAGTCGAAAAATTAGCATATCAGCTGAACGAAGAGGCAGAGCGGACAGAAAGACCAATCAGTATTAGATTAAGTAAGGTGATGTACGGTAGCACATGCGCAGATATGCAGGTAGACGTAATGGGGGAGTGTCTGAGTAGTATAAAGCAAGTTGTCGATGTAAGATCAGTATTTCTGGGAAAGAGATTGCACGCCGTATAGCAGTTAAAATCACACCGAGTTGCTGCCTCAGCGAGAAATGGCGAATAATCAATCTGTTAGACGACATCTGGATGCTTTTACACGAGGTCTAATCATTGGGAAGTTGGAAGAAGGCCGCAGTGTGACAAGTGCGGCTGCAGAGTGCGGAATTGCTCACAGCATCGTTTCACGACTTTGGAGACAATTTCAAACTACAGGAACAGCTATCCGAGGGTTAAATAGTGGTCGTCCACGAGTAACCACACCCGTAGACGACCGGTATATTGCCTTACAGGACAGAAGAAACAGGCGGCAGACAGCGGGAGAAAATCCCTAAACACACGACACAGGCGACTGGACGACCGATATCGCGTTTTACCGTGGCCAGAAGACTGCACGGTGGTGGTCTGTTTGCACGACGCCCTGTACGGTGTGTACCTCTAACGCCTGCCCATCGGAGAAGGCGTTCTCTGTCGTGCCGGGAACACCGGAATTATAGAGACAATGAATGGGGACGAGTACTCTTTACAGGTGAGAGCAGATTCAGTCTGAGTAGCGATTCTCATCGCATACTCATCTGGAGAGAGCGGGGAAGCCGCAATCATCCCTCGAACATCATTGAAAGGGACAGGTATGGAGGCGGCGGTGTTCTCGTTTGGGGAGGCATCATGCTTGGTAGTCGTACAGACCTTCACATCTTCGACGCAGGTTCAGTCAACGGGACCCGTTATTGTAACGAGATTCTTCTTCCATATGTGCGTCTTTTTAGAGGCGCTATGGGTCCGCAGTTCCTTTTCATGGACGACAATGCACCATGTCATCGCACAGTAGCTGCCGAACAGCTCTTAGAGAGTGAGGATATTGAACGTATGGTTTGGCCGGCACGATATCCGGATCTCAATCCCATCGAGCATGTATGGTATTTTCTAGGCAGACGCTTGGCAGCTCGTACCTTACCGCCAGTAACGATTCCGGAGCTTCGATTGGCGCTGCAAGACGAATGGGCAGCAATGCCTCAACAACTCATTGACACCCTCATTCTCAGCATGGCAGACGCTGTGAAACCTGCCTAGCTGTCAGGGGAGATCATATCCCCTATTAAAGACCGGATGTTTCTTGCTAGACACCCATCACAGGGATGTTTCGGCCTTCAGTCGCATTGCGCTCCATGCTACTTTTTCAATAAAGCTTCTTTTTATCCCTCTGATTTCTCTTTTAGTAAGTGTTGCTTACATTACTCATGTCCTTACATATTGGGGATCTTACGGTATTAAATGTGTTGATTTGGAAAGCTTTTGTACAAAGTTATATTGAAAAAACCGTCTCGTCCTTCATTTTTGCACACCAGTGTACTCATATTTGTCGTGGCCAAGAAGGAGGAATCCTCGACCTTTGTATGGCAAATGTCAATATCGCGTCCAAGCTGTCATTCCAGAGACTTGATGATACGGGGCAAAGTGATCATTTCCCTGTGTATCTTAATTTTAATCATAGTTTTAAGAAGAGACCTGGAAAAATTAAAAGCTATACAAATTGGCAAGATATCAGTCTATCACTGTCACGCTTGCCTGTGAGCCACGCTGGTAATATGGAAGATAAAGTTAATGCTTATACCTCTGTAATTAACAGCGCTATCAAGATACACTCCAGAGAAATCACCTACAAGGTCGAGCCAAAAAACCCATGGTTCAGTTTGGAGTGCGCCAAATTCAAACATCTTAGAGATAAGTTGAAAAGGAGGGCACTAAGATCACGACTGGGTGGAGCGACTGCGTGGAGTATAAGGGTGCAAACGCTAAATACAAAAGAGTGCTAATAAAAGCAAAACGGAAGTACTGGGCAAGGATTTCCTATGAATCCAATTCTTGCAAGCTAGTCTTTAAAAATGTAAAAAAACCTTAAAAAATATTTATTGGTCTCTTCCTTGGAAGTTAATTTTGTGATTACTCACTCCAACACAGATGTATTAGACAAGGCTGCTCAGGCGGATAGTTTCGCGGAATATTACAGCGCCAATGACAATACTACCCAGTCAGCTCCTATCGACTTTTCTTCGGCTAAAATTGAGCCAATTTCCGCCAAAGAAGTAATGTACTCACTAAGGAGTAGGGAAAACTCCTTCCCGGGTCCCGATGAAATTACTTACAAAAGTCTGAGGGTCGCTTCCAAATTTACGCAGAAAGCCCTTCTTGAGATGTACAATGAAAGTCTGCAATCGAGTGATATTCCAATAATCTGGAAAACATCCTTAGTTGTTCCGATTTTAAAACCGAATAAAAATGGGAGACAGATTGCAAATTACAGGCCAATTTCTTTAACGTCTGTCATTGGGAAAAACCCTTGAAAAAATAATCCTGCGCCGCTTAGAGTGGTGGGCTGACACAGGAAATATTTTTCTTTCAAATATTTATGGCTTTAGAAAAGGCACTAGCGTAACTGACTGCCTTAGAGACATTTATAAGTCTATCTGGTGAGCCAGAAGCAAAAATCTGGAAAATTACTTAATTTGCTTAGATATCAAAGGTGCATACGATAATGTGCAACATGAGATTTAGATTGAAAGGCTGGAAAAGATGGGCATGAACACTACCCTGGTGCGTTGGATCTACAATTTTATTACTAATCGTATTATTTTTGTAAAGTTGAGATCTATCCTATCCACAGAAAAGCTCATGTCCAAGGGCCTTCCACAAGGAGCCATTCTATCGCCTTTCCTCTACAATTGTTTCATGTTGGATTTTTGTAAACTGAATGATAGGAGTACCAAGCTTTTCATTTACGCCGATGATATCTATACGCATGTTACTGTTAGGAAGGGCAACCGGTATTCCTGCTTACAAGACACTCTCAAGAAGATCCTTAGTTGGTCTGCTGAAAACAAGGTTGCTTTCTCCTTCGAGAAATCAACACTAATTGACTTTTCAAGAGGAAAAAAGAAATACCCTTTCCCCATCAGAATAGGTGCTCTCAGTATTGGATGGAAAAAAGAGCATAAAATACTTGGCGTTATATTCGAACACAACCTCAGTTGGCGAGTTCACGAGGCTTATCTAGTTAAAAGATTAAATAACACTTTAAACTTGATCAAAATCCTCTCCCATCCAACTCAAGGAATGAGAAAAAAAAAAGATCATCCAGCAAATCATGATTCCCCAACTCATATACGGATGTGAAATCAGGTGGGGAGAATCTCTCTCCTCCCAAAATAAGTACGATATATATATCAATAAAGCGAATAGAAAAGCCTTAGGGGTAGGTCATTTTCCTCCCAACGACGTTATTAGGAGAATTGCAGCTATTCCGCATTACAATAAGATAAAAAAATGGCAAAGAACATTATCAATCATAAATCAAAAATTTCGGGGAGCCGCTCACTTTTTCCCCGCCACTAGAGGCGGAAGGCTTAAGAAAGAAAGAAAGGATTTAAGAGCTGTTCTTGACAGCTTTAAATCTAAATGGATTTTAGATAATAACGTTGTCCGCCAAAAGAAACGGGTTCCGCTTTGGATAGACTTTAGTAAATTTTGTAACACCGATTTAAAGAATCTTCACGATTTTGTCACTGATTACGCTCCTTTTATCAAAAATCTGACTGCGGATGGGACTCGGACAGGGAACTCAGCAGAAAACGTATGGGACTCAGACGGTTCCAAAAACCTGGACGGAACCGGTTTTGGAATAACAAATCTACAAAATACCGTTAACAGAGCCATCAAGATTGTAAGAAATGCTTCTATATACACCGCGGAAGTTTCAGCAATTTGGTACACTTTGAAATATCTAGCTAACCTTTCCAAAGTGACGATAATTTTCACTGACAGCCTTGCGGCAGTTGAAGCTATTGCCTCCTTCGACGATTCAAATAACAACATAATTAGAATATTCGATATGAAATTTACAAAGACATGCCAAATAGTAAGATTATAATTTGTTGGATACCTGGTCACAAAGGCATCGAGATCAACGAAAGGGCAGATTTTTTGGCTAAACAGGAGGTAAATTTACGCAATACTCCAATCCTCCCTATATATACATGGTAGGATATCAAAAAAGAAATTAAGAAAGACAAGGAGGGGGAAATTGATACCATCTGGCAGAATACCAAGTATTATTGTTATTTTAAAATGTTTTAAATACCAAATACTTGAATATTAATTGGCCCGACTCAAGGAAAATGGAATGTAAAATTAACAAAATCCTCACTCGAAGTATCCTCACGAACTACCTTAAATTCAAGTTAAAACTTTCAAGCACTCCTTTTTATTTTATGCGTAAATTGCAAAGTACGAGATGATTTTGAGCACAGACTGAATGACTGTCAAAAATACAATCATCTAAGGAACTATATCGCCAAATTCTGCGATAAAGAAGACATTCAATACTTCTTTCCTGCAGAATTAGTTAACAATTCCAATCTAAGAATTCCGAAGTTGGATCGTTTACTCGCCAACTTCTTCTAACTTACCGAGCCTCACGGACTGGAGGAAACGGCTTTCGCCAAAGTCCTGACCTCCTTTCTACAGAGAAATAATATTAAAATATTTAACAAGAACCTTCAAGGTAAGAATTATATAAAAGGCAATTTTTTTAACTGCACATTATTCCTTACATTATTTTCAGTCATTTTAAATCTCAACGTGGTCATGAAAGTGCTGACCCATTATATACTGACAATATCAACGACTTCATATAACAAGTATATATCTCGATGGATAATAGTCTATAAATATAATTTTAATGTGTCCTATTTTTATGTTTGGCCCTTCGGGCACTTGAGTTCGGCCCATTAAACTATCTCAAAGTAAATATCAGTTCAGCATCGAGAGTTTATGTAGCATGATTGACTTCTAAACACTAATTTATGTAGCATGGTTTAAAATTGATTTTATCCACAACTAAAGCAATTTTAAAGATATTTCTGACGCTCCCTGAAAAAAATAATCGAACAATCCTTTCACGTTCTCACAAGTTTAAAGCATTACAAATTGGAAAAAATTCACAAAAATAATTTCAGATACCAGTCCTGGAAATCCCAAAATCATCAATGAAGACGATAGTGAGTCTGAAATCAAGACGTTCACCACCTATATATTCAACATGCTGTGAATTTTTCAACCAATAAATTCATCAGTTCCTATTCTTTTCTTCCTCTTCCAGCCAGCATAAGACAAAAAATCAAATGCAAAAATCGTATTAGGAAAAACTGGCAAAATACAAGAGACCCAAGGCTCAAAACGCAACTGAACGCTCTTCATCGGGACATCAAAAAGAACATTAGTAACTTCAAGACGCAACACTGGCGGAACTTCCTCAACTCTCTTGCACCTGAAGATAATTCTCTTTTTGGCATTGCAAAGAAACTTAAGAAACCCTTCAAGCAAGTTCCGCCCCTACATGGTACCGACGGAATGATTTATTCAGACGAAGATAAAGCTAACACTTTTGCAGATATACTTGAAGAACATTTACTCCCAATTCTAGCCCCTACGACAACAATCATATCTCCAAAGTTAATGATACTGTTAATACCTTCTTAAAAATCCCTGGTCTTTCGAACTTTACATTCCTTGCTGCGCCTAAGTTGGTTGCCGATTATATTAGCTCCTTAAAACCCCAAAAAGCTCCAGGTGTTGCTGGTATTTCTACCAAAGCGCTGAAACATATTCTCATCAACGCTGTCACTTGTCTTACTAAGATAATCAACTCTATCATCAAATTCTCTCACTCTCCTGATATATGGAAACAGGCCGTCATCGTCGTCTTCCCAAACCGCATCAAAATTCAACGTTTCCACAGAACTACCGATTAGTCAGCCTTCTCAGCCAACTTTCTAAAATGACTGAAAAAATTATTCTATATCATCTTAATAGAATTATTCCACAGAGCTCCTCCATTTCAGAAGAACAGTTAAGCTTCCGTCATCTTCACAGTACTAATCACCAGCTGCTTCGTGTCATCAACTATATTACTGACGGTTTTATTTGTAAGTTCCCTACCGGAGCCATTTTCCTTGATATAGCGAAAGCTTTTGATAGGGTATGGCACCGCGGACTTATATACAAACTTATGAAGTTAAACTTCCCCGATCATTGTATTAGACTTACACTGGTGTGCAAAAATTAAGGACGAGACGGTTTTTTCAATATAACTTTGTACAAAAGCTTTCCAAATCAACACATTTAATACCGTAAGATCCCTAATACGTAAGGACATGAGCAATGTAAGCAATACTTACTAAAAGAGAAATCAGAGGGATAAAAAGAAGCTTTATTGAAAAAGTAGCATGGAGCGCAATGCGACTGAAGGCCGAAACATCCCTGTGATGGGTGTCCAGCAAGAAACATCCGGTCTTTAATAGGGAATATGATCTCCCCTGACTGCTAGGCAGGTTTCACAGCGTCTGCCCATGCTGAGAATGAGGGTGTCAATGAGTTGTTGAGGCATTGCTGCCCATTCGTCTCGCAGCGCCAATCGAAGCTCCGGAATCGTTACTGGTGGTAAGGTACGAGCTGCCAAGCGTCTGCCTAGAAAATCCCATACATGCTCGATGGGATTGAGATCCGGATATCGTGCCGGCCAAACCATACGTTCAATATCCTCACTCTCTAAGAGCTGTTCGGCAGCTACTGTGCGATGACATGGTGCATTGTCGTCCATGAAAAGGAACTGCGGACCCATAGCGCCTCTAAAAAGACGCACATATGGAAGAAGAATCTCGTTACAATAACGGGTCCCGTTGACTGAAACTGCGTCGAAGATGTGAAGGTCTGTACGACTACCAAGCATCATGCCTCCCTAAACGAGAACACCGCCACCTCCATGCCTGTCCCTTTCAATGATGTTCGAGGGATGATTGCGGCTTCCCCGCTCTCTCCAGATGAGTATGCGATGAGAATCGCTACTGAGACTGAATCTGCTCTCATCTGTAAAGAGTACTAGTCCCCATTCATTGTCTCTCCAATTCCGGTGTTCCCGGCACCGCAGAGAACGCCTTCTCCGATGGGCAGGCGTTAGAGGTACACACCGTACAGGGCGTCGTGCAAACAGACCACCACCGTGCAGTCTTCTGGCCACGGTAAAACGCGGTATCGGTCGTCCAATCGCCTGTGTCGTGTGTCTAGCGATTTCTCCCGCTGTCTGCCGCCTGTTTCTTCTGGCCTGTAAGGCAATATAGCGGTCATCTGCGGGTGTTGTTCCTCGTGGACGACCACTACTAAACCTCCGGGTAGCTGTTCCTGTAGTTTGAAATTGTCTCCAAAGTCGTGAAACGATGCTGTGAGCAATTCCGCACTCTGCAGCCCCACTTGTCGCACTGCAGCCTTGCTCCAACTTCCCAATGATTCGACCTCGGGTAAAAGCATCCAGATGTCGTCTAACAGATTGATTATTCGCCATTTCTCGCTGAGGCAGCAACTCGGTGTGATTTTAACTGCTATACGGCGTGCAATCTCTTTGCCAGAAATACTGATCTTACACCGACAACATGCTTTATACTACTCAGACACTCCCCCATTACATCTACCTGCATATCTGCGCATGTGCTACCGTACATCACCTTACTTAATCTCCTTATTGGTCTTTCTGTCCGCTCTGCCTCTTCGTTCAGCTGATATGCTAATTTTTCGACTTCGTCCTTAATTTTTGCACACCAGTGTATTACTTCCTATCTCCAAGACAGAATCTTTGCAGTGAAAATTAGCAGTTCTGTTTCTACCACGAGAAAAATTTTCACTGGAGCGCCCCAAAGATCATTACTTTCACCACATTTAACATTTACATTTACGATATTCCTAAAGACTTAAAAATTACCATTGCTCTTTTCGCTGATGATACTGCAATTATGACCCAAGCTTCTACTGTTACTATTGTCCAGCTCCTTCTTCAACATTACCTCAATCATATAGAAAATTGCTCACTCTTTGGATGATTGCAGTTAATACCGAAAAATCAAAAGCAATAATTTTTCGCAAAGGACAAAGAAATTTCACAGCACCTAGACCTCTTCTGTTTGATGAAGAAATTGACTGGGTTGACGAAGTTAAATATCTAGGAGTCATTTTAGATAAAAAATTGACTTTTCAGAAACATCTCAGGGAAAGTGTGAAAAAAATTAATATCACGCTTGCAATTATGAGCCCACTTCTTGGCAGAAGAAGTCATATGCCCGCTTCTAATAAACTTCTCTTATATAAATCTATACGTCGACCACATTACTTTATGCTAGTCCTGTCTGGGGCCACGCTGCCAGGCTGTCTGGGGTCTCTTCAACACATCCAAGTTCTTCAAAATAAAGCACTCAGAGAGATTATTAACGCTTCATTCCAAATTCGTATATCCACCGTGATCTCAAAGTAGAAACAATTCAAGATTATATTCAAAAACTTGCTAGAAATTCCTTCTATTCAGTTCTCACTCAACCTAACAACTGCATCAACTCTCTTAGATGTTCTCCATTTCCCAGAGAAAAGCACAAATATCCACCTGAGATTCCTTAACATTTTTTACTCATACTATATTCTTCAGTTCACTGACTTGGACCTTCGACCAGAAACTCACCTTTTTCGTCGACTGATGACGGCCACTTGACTTTTACTTTCGTCTTTTTGTTTTACCGATGTTCTTCACCTGTTATAGAGTAAAAGGAGGCGCTGTTTTCTGAAACTCTAATTCACTATATGTTCTTAGTTAAAGTCATTTTAGACAATAATACTGGAATAGTTATTAATAGTATTTATTCACGGCTGCACCGAGCGGCAGAATTGGGGAGCCAAAATTTTTAGAATTTTGAGAGCCATCGAGTAAAACAATTTAGAGACGGTAAAATTTTTAGAATTTATTCGAGGCAACAGACAGTAAAATTGAAGCAAGTCAAACTGCATAGAATTTAAGAAGTTACCCAGCAGCAAAATTTAGATCCCCAAGAAATTGGATCGGGCAGCAAAATACTTAGCCCAGCTCTGTATTTATTGATATTATAATTTAGCATTTGAGCTATATTCAAGAGAGAACCAAACTTCGCGCTTGAGAAATTTTCTTTCATTAAATACAACGATTCATCAGCTCAAGGACCTTAGAAGTAGTGTTTCGTGCTCAATATCTACAGATGGTTAAATGCTCAATGAAATATTTGGAAGGTAGATATTTAACATAAAAACATCTTTAAATAGATATTTAACATCAAAATACCTTATAGATCAGTGCTAGTCTCTGTGCAGCTATTTCTTAGAGTATTACATTGTCACAATTTTGAGAACATAAACACAAATTAATTTTAAGTTATTTTTCAAATGTTTCTTCTCTTTCTCAGATTTAAATACACATACTGTATGCAGCGTGCGCATACGTATTCTATTTTCCTCTACCAGGCTATTTCATTTTCTGTTTTCTTTTCTCAGACAGGGGGCCAACCAGCGGCCGAGCGGTAGTTTGGTCCGAGGTTTGGGCTGAACACTGGTAGTTTGGTCCGAGGTTTGGGCTGAACACTGGTAGTTTGGTCCGAGGTTTCAATCCCGCGAACGGGCTGGCTGCATGGGCGTTTTCTTGGCTTTCCCCATGCGTAACGTGTATACGAGCCAGTTCCCCTTAGAAAGCTCTCCACGAAGGCATCCCCCCCTTACGTAGATAGCCCTCGTGTGCTTTGCCATAATTAAATACACCAACACCAACTTTTTTCAGACAGACAGACAAATGAAGACAGCAAGTTCTACGGAGAGACTACAATGAGAAAAATTAAGTTTAGGATAGAGAGAAGAGAATATAAAATGAAAATGATTTTGATTCGGTAGCTCAGAAAAATTTTGTTTTAATTCAGACAAAATTTAAAAGCTTTGTTGCGATGCAACAAATATTTCACTCTGTTATGCAAATACAAATACTCTCCAAATACAATAACTACTCCACTCTATGTTAAGGGCACGGTGGACTTTAAATATTAGTTTTTTAAGTTTTGGTGTTGTCAACAAGAAATTTTATACATATACATATTATAACATCAGTTTATAAAATATATGTTCAAAATTTCAGTACTTTAAATTAAAAATCTTTAAAACAAGTAATTAATTATTTTAATCACAGATTTAAAATGCTCCTTGCGCGCTAATTTTCAATGTTTTCCTAATTTTCCCTTTAAGTTAGTTATAAAGACTTGAAAAAAAAGTTTTTATGTATCCGCTATTGAATATGATGGATCAGATATTTTTAAAAAGGAATTTTGTGAACTTAAACCCATTTTTCTGAAAAATGTCACCTTTTGTTAAACATTATCACAAGTTCAAATTTCTTAAAAAACTCATATCCATAAATGCATACACAGATCTACTGTAACAAATAACAAGATAGTTTCTTCCAAATATCATTCATTTTTAACTAAAAATGAGACGCATGGAGCATTTTCAAGACTTTCGAACTGTGAAAAATTTGTTTTGAGAAAGTTTTAAGTTTTGAGAAAGTTTTGTTTAAGGTTTCTCTTCAAACTTACCATAGATACATGATTATGAGAAACAGCAAATTAACTTTAATATGTAAACACTAGATGACATTTTTATATCATTTAACTAATTTTAATCTCATAATAATAAATATGAGAAAAATAAACATATAGAAAGTTTAAGACACAATAACACGCCTAATAAATACTAATTCAGAAGTCAAACAACAAAAATCAGCGTTATATTTACAAAATTTTCACAGGACTAGTTTCGATGGTTTTACCGAACCACCATCTTCAGCTGCAAAACCGCAAATGAACAAGATAGGAAATAATGATTAGATAAGATAAGAAAGCCTGGACAAGAATAAGCAAGTGGCGCCATCTGTTGGTCAAACCAGAACTAAAACATAATTTCTTTAAAGGCCGAAGGCAAATTTGGATTGGAATTAGGATCGTTAGCTAGAACAGAAAGATTTTTATGAATATGAAATGCCTCTAGAAAATCCAGTTATCCAATGGAAGATGTTTTTTGAATAATTTTGGCAGCAGAAAAACTGAAAGTGTGGTTTTCGGACCAACAATGTTGAGCAACAGAAGACTTCTGTGTTTCCTTTTTTCTAACATATGCCTCATGTTCCTTGACGCGAAATTTTAAGGCTCTCTTAGTTTGGCCAATGTAAATTAAACCACACTGGCAAGGAATCCTATAAATACCCCAGGAATTCATATCCGGAATGGGGTCCTTGAGTATGGAACTCGGAATTTTATTGATGGGAGAATAAACAACCCGAAAGTTAAATTTCTGCAAAATATGTGCAACTTTATAGCTAATTGATGGAAAGAAGGGAATGACAACAGAATTTTTATAATCTCCTGAAACAAGAGTGTGCCTTTTAGTTTGTTGAAATGAGAATTTTTTAACTGCTTGATTAATAATGTTGGGTGGAAAGCCCCTGTCAATAGCTGTTGCTTTTAAATACTTTAGTTCTTCATCAAGGGCTAGTTTGGAGGAGCAAACTTGAAGAGCACGGAAAACATAGGAATAAAATGAAGCTAACTTTTGTTTAGTCGGATGACATGATTTAAAGTGTGGTGGAAGGCAAACCGATGAAGGTTTACGGTAAACCGTAGTACTGAAGTTGGATGTGTTACGTGTGACCAGAATGTCGAGAAACGGAAGAGAATTGCAAGTCTCAAGTTCAAAAGTGAACTGAATAGCAGGATCAATAGAATTCATTGTTGAAAGAACTTTATTTAAATCATCTTTATTACCTTCAAACAGAGTAAAAGTATCGTCTACGTAGCGGAACCATGCCGGGAAGTTTAAAGTTTCAAACAATTTTGATTCATAATAATGCATGTAGATATCAGCCAGGATGGGACTGAGGGGGCTTCCCATGGCTAATCCCTCAGTTTGCTTGTAATATTTATTTTGGAAAACAAAATGTGTTTGTTTCAAACAGAGTTGAGTGAGAGAAATTAGCTCATCAATTTCGATGCAAGAGAAATGAAATTCGCGAAGTCTGGTTTCTAGACATCTTAATGCACCCTCCACTGGGACATTGGTGAATAATGATTTTACATCAAAAGAAACCATGAGTAAATTACTAGGAGAAATGTTTTTAACCTTTTTTACAAACTCTATGTTTTTCAACTCTATTAGACAATAACATTTACACCATAAAAAATTCAATAGAGTTTGTAAAAAAGGTTAAAAACATTTCTCCTAGTAATTTACTCATGGTTTCTTTTGATGTAAAATCATTATTCACCAATGTCCCAGTGGAGGGTGCATTAAGATGTCTAGAAACCAGACTTCGCGAATTTCATTTCTCTTGCATCGAAATTGATGAGCTAATTTCTCTCACTCAACTCTGTTTGAAACAAACACATTTTGTTTTCCAAAATAAATATTACAAGCAAACTGAGGGATTAGCCATGGGAAGCCCACTCAGTCCCATCGTGGCTGATATCTACATGCATTATTATGAATCAAAATTGTTTGAAACTTTAAACTTCCCGGCATGGTTCCGCTACGTAGACGATACTTTTACTCTGTTTGAAGGTAATAA
Source organism: Stegodyphus dumicola (assembly GCF_044657685.1). Taxonomy (NCBI): domain Eukaryota; kingdom Metazoa; phylum Arthropoda; class Arachnida; order Araneae; family Eresidae; genus Stegodyphus; species Stegodyphus dumicola. Next base: position 117,314,830 of record NC_140780.1, read on the forward strand.
AGATGATTTGAATAAAGTTCTTTCAACAATGAATTCTATTGATCCTGCTATTCAGTTCACTTTTGAACTTGAGACTTGCAATTCTCTTCCGTTTCTCGACATTCTGGTCACACGTAACACATCCAACTTCAGTACTACGGTTTACCGTAAACCTTCATCGGTTTGCCTTCCACCACACTTTAAATCATGTCATCCGACTAAACAAAAGTTAGCTTCATTTTATTCCTATGTTTTCCGTGCTCTTCAAGTTTGCTCCTCCAAACTAGCCCTTGATGAAGAACTAAATTATTTAAAAGCAATAGCTATTGACAGGGGCTTTCCACCCAACATTATTAATCAAGCATTTAAAAAATTCTCATCTCAACACACTAAAAGGCACACTCTTGTTTTAGGAGATTATAAAAATTCTGTTGTCATTCCCTTCTTTCCATCAATTAGCTATAAAGTTGCACATATTTTGCAGAAATTTAACTTTCGGGTTGCTTATTCTCCCATCAATAAAATTCCGAGTTCCATACTCAAGGACCCCATTCCGGATATGAATTCCTGGGGTATTTATAGGATTCCTTGCCAGTGTGGTTTAATTTACATTGGCCAAACTAAGAGAGCCTTAAAATTTCGCGTCAAGGAACATGAGGCATATGTTAGAAAAAAGGAAACACAGAAGTCTTCTGTTGCTCAACATTGTTGGTCCGAAAACCACACTTTCAGTTTTTCTGCTGCCAAAATTATTCAAAAAACATCTTCCATTGGAGAACTGGATTTTCTAGAGGCATTTCACATTCATAAAAATCTTTCTGTTCTAGCTAACGATCCTAATTCCAATCCAAATTTGCCTTCGGCCTTTAAAGAAATTATGTTTTAGTTCTGGTTTGACCAACAGATGGCGCCACTTGCTTATTCTTGTCCAGGCTTTCTTATCTTATCTAATCATTATTTCCTATCTTGCTCATTTGCGGTTTTGCAGCTGAAGATGGTGGTTCGGTAAAACCATCGAAACTTTTCCTGTGAAAATTTTGTAAATATAACGCTGATTTTTGTTGTTTGACTTCTGAATTAATATAGCAAGTTTGTATGTGATTCGAAGATATACGTAGAAAAAATTTTTACATTATGTCCAATGAAACTTTTAAAATTCACCCGCATCATATGTTTTACCTTCGTTTCTTACATTTACATTACCTTCTAATGCTTTACAATATTTCTAACTGTTTCTGTTTTTTTCCAAGCAGGTAAACTTCTAATTTTTCTTTGACTCAAGCGACGTTAATCACGCTTTTTTGCTACGACTAGGAAAACGAGTTTGTTTTCTCCTGCTCTACGCGTAAAACATTTACATAACCAAAGTTAAATTCATTAATAGTTGTCAATACTTAAAAATTTCGAGCCTTTTTGTTTAGAAATAAACACTTCTTTTGAGTAAATATATAAATTATAACATCAGTAAATAACTGTTGAAATACACTTTTTTACATTTTCTCCAAAATTTAAAGGGCAAAGTTTACGTTGTTTACACATTTTAAATGCTTGTAACTTCTTTAAAAATTAGAATATTTGAATTCGGGTTTTGCATACGATGTAGTGATGCATATGGAATATTACCGAGAGTAAAAAAAAAATCAGTATTTTAGTTGACTATTTTAAAGTTTACCGTCCCCTTAAGCGACAATACTCCACTCTCCTCATCACCACATCAACTGGATTTCATGTGGTAATAAAAAGCTAAAATTTTCATCAGTTCTTTTAATTACTTTAAAGTGTCCATCATATGCGCAAGTCGGTGATGATTTTACTGCATTGTATTTCACAGATACGTGAGTGCACGAAATTGTTAAAATGGGTTCATGCAAGTACCTGTTCCATCTCTCTCATTGCCTTTAGGTGGGTTGCAAAAATTCTTCAAGGGCGTTCCATAAATCATTTCAAAGAAAGTTCCTCCTATATCTTCTTTATATGTTGCTCGAAGACCGAGGAACACAATTGGAAGGCTCATTGTCCATTGGACATTATTATGGCACATTAGCGCTTGTTTTTGTGAATGATAGAATCTCTCAAGTAATCCGTTAGCTGCAGGGTGGTATGGAGAAGTCCGAATTCAATAAACACCAAGAATTTTAATGAGAGTAATGAACATGCGTGACTCAAATTGTCGACCTTTATCGGTACTACTGGTAGCGAGAACTCCAAACCTAGCAATCCAATGGGTAAAAAATTCCTGACCGACATTTTCTGCCGAAATATCCTTCATTGGTATTGCTTCCGGCTATCGGGAAAATCGGTCGATGAGGGCTAAAAGGTAGGAATATCCTTCTAAAGGTGGCAAGGGTCTGACTATATCCAAATGCGCATGTTCAAAACGTTGAATGGGTACGGCGAAAGACTGCAACGGACTGTGAGCATACCGTATGACTTTTGACCTCTGACAGTCCATGCAAGCACGAGTCCAAACAACACAGTCTCTTGACACAGAAGGCCCCACAAAACGAGGGAGAATTAGTGTTTTCGTAGATCTTGTACCTGGATGAGAAAGTCCATGGAGAGAATCAAACGCTACATTTTGCAATTGATTAGGAACAAAAGGACGAATCTAGTCAGCACTTATGCCACAATATATATTTAAACCAGAGAAAAGCTCCATCTTTTGTAGTTTTAATGAGCTACTTTCTGTAGACAATAATTGACTCAGTTCGGAATCATTCTGTTGAGATTCAATCTGTGCAAAGCCTGTTTATATCCAGCTTACTGATAGCAGCAATTCGTGACAATGCATCTGCCACGATATTTTCTGATCCAGGAACGTGTTGTAAATCAGTACTGAACTGAGCAATATAATTTATATGTCTTAGCTTCTTGGGGGATGCAGAATCTGAATTATTCCTATATAAAAATATAAGAGGGCACTGATGTCTGTACATTGTAAAATATTGTTCATCAAGATTATATTGAAAATGCTTTATAGCGCAGTAGTTAGAGAGTAGTTCTCTGTCACATGCGCTTTAACAGTGGGAGTAATTGTGCTCCTTCGAAGTTGGGAAGGATTAGATTTCCGAAACCAACCATTTTATGGGAGGAGACCCGGGGTTTGATCACGACCTTCTGAGAGTGTTTAAAGTAAGTTATTTAGATGTTATTTCAACATATTAAAATTGTTTAAAATAAATAGCAGTTCGAAAATTTAATATTTAGCTGCTAGTACATGAGTTACGAAATGTAACCAACAGAAATTTGCTACAGATTGAAAATAAGCACTATAAGTTTGATATTTTCTTTTGCGTTATTGTTATTGCTTATGTATGCTTTGATAAGTATTCAGTATGTGAAATTCGAAATTAATTAAAGTTTAGTTAGAAAGATATCTGCCTACCCAGCTGCTTTTAGATCGCACTAGCTGCTCGCCAACTGCTTTCAGCATGCGGTCAGCATGCAATCTGGGTTTGAGACTACTGCATTAAACCATATGCTTCTATGTACTTGTTTGTGCATCGGACACAAATTTCTATCTCCCTTTTAATCATGTACGGTAAGTTATCAGCTACTCCCAACGTTCCCCTATTAAAGAAATTTGAATCTGTTTCCTGAACACGAGTTTGCTTAAATATTTATATTACAGTAAAATGAACAGGTAACCAACTATTTTGGGACCATTGCAACAGTGTTACTAAGATTAGAGAAGCGCTGTAAATTTCTTAACACGTTTTACAAAAATTGAAAAATTGACAAAGTCCTTAAAGTTAAAAATTATACAAGTCTTTAATTTTTCAAAGAAAAGAAGAAATAGGTGAGATTTTCTTGCCCAAGAGAAGAAGATTTACAGATCGCTTCAGATCTTGTACGTTTGCTCGACACACAGTTATCCGATAACCCGTTTGCCCAACGGATACATTTGCCTGAGGCGCAGTTGTCTGACATTTATGTTTGCTGGACACCTTTTGCCCGAAATGTACGTTTGCCTGACAGGTATATATAATGAATAATAACCTCCTCTCTGCTTGTTCAAGGATGATGAAGCATGGGTTTACTGAAATGACTGCAACAAGTGAAAGATCAATTTATTATCGGAAACGAAAAGAAAAGTGTACAAACTTGTTTTCGTCAACGTAAAGAAATGTTCAGTATGGCGTTTATCACTGTCGAAGGATTCTCGTACAGTGGGAAATTAAAAGTAAGAAGAGCGGAAAAAGTGTTAAAAATCAACTCAACATACTATTAAGAGAAAGTTTACATAATTACGTCCGATATTTACAGAAGAAATTCTTTGCCTTTCTTTATCCCAATGACTGTCAAAGAGTGAAACTTCATCAAGACAAAGCGACAAGTTATACTTCGAAAAGTACCACAGTACCTTTTGAAAAAATGAAGACTGATATAGGTATTATATATATATATCGAAACATATATATATATATATATCGTTTCAACGTATTGCTGCAAAATTGCCTGATGTTTTATCTATCGACTACTGTGCCTCTGATGTCTTGAAAAGTGCTCTTTCTAAGAGCAAACCAACCACGAAACCAACACTCTGGAAATTAGTGAAAGAGGAATGGAAATCATTATCCCTGGAAATTTTAGAAAAGCGCCCTTCTATCATAGACATCACAATGCAGACATATATTTCAAATATCATGGAAATAACGATTATTATGGAAATCACGATGCGAGCGAAAAACGGCTGTCAGATTGAATATTAAAAATACGCTTTACATTTTAAACTTTAATTAAACGGCCCCGAAATTGCTATAAAAGTGTGTACATACCATCTGTATCACAGCATGTTTTCTCCAAATTTGATTTCTCTCATTATTTAGTATTTTGTAACCAAATGTTATGCTAACGTTTCTTCAATGCTCATATGTACACTTATCTCCAGAAAGTCTAGTATAATGATATAATTTCGTAGCAATAATTAGAAGTAGAAATTAATCATTTTCAGGGTATGAAAAGCACAAAGTAAAGTTCTGAAGTATTTCGAAAATATTTTCATTTGCTTAAAGCCCACCAGCGCCCGAGCGGTAAAGACGCTGAACACTGGTAGTTCGGTCCGAGGTTCGAATCCCGCGAACGGGCTGGCTGCATAGGCGTTTTCGTGGTTTTCCCATTGTGTAACGTGCATACGAGCCAGTTTCCCTTAGAAAGTCCTCCACGAAGACATCCCTCCCTTTAGGCAGATAGCCCTCGTGTGCTTTGCCTTAATTAAATAATTCAATCCAATCCATTTGCTTAAAAATGTTTTTAACCATACTTTATTTCAACATATACATATATTGTCACCTATTCTATATAATTCTGAATGGAAGTTTTCAGGTAATGTTCCTAAAGAGAATTAGTGTAGGACTGCTATTATATATACTGTTATAACATTAGACTGTATGGTAGAATACGTTACATAATTTGTCAAAGAGATAAAATCGATTTTTACACAGCGATATTCCAGCAATTACGGTATTTCAGCGCATATCAGTTATCTTATGACTTTTCAGTTATGCAGTATTTTCAGTTTTACTTTCCGCAAAGGCTAATACTCAGTGATGGAGAATCAGATTAACCACTTCTGGCCAACCATATTAACTCTAACCCATCATATTAACCAACTTCTAAATTCTGGCTTATTCTAACCTCTAACCGCCATACCAATCTATCAGTTTTATTCTTCTCTCTTCTCAACGTAACGAAGCAATACATGTTATTTTCATTCTGTCTGACTAGATAATAAGTTACGTCATCAAGAAAGAAGAGACTGAGAGACGTGACAACATTGAAGTATAGCTAAACAGACCAGGGCAAACAAGTTCAGGGGAAAGTATCGATGCCTTTCGCTTTTGTAAAGACTGTTAAGAATAAGAGCTCAGAGAAAAATTAATAATGAAGGTGATTATTAATATCTTGTTGCTTTTGATTATCTCTCTTGTGTTGATAACCTCTGACGAGGACAGATTGTCTTTAGTTTTTTTTCCCAAATGACTAATATATTGCGTAAGAGAAATCCTGTATATTTGCATACAAGAAGGGACACGTGAAGGGGAAGGCGGAAACCCAAAATATAAAGGGAAAATTTTTTTCATCCAAACTCAATCTTCTTTAAATTTCTAGTCGCCCCACCAGTGGCCGAGTGGTTAAGACCTTTGGAAGTGCCACCCGGGGTTCGATCCGAGGAGAACGGGCTGCATGCATGGTTGATTTACCACATACGTAACATGAATAGGAGCCAGTTTATGTTCAAAAGCCCTCACGAAAGCATTCCTTCCCTTAGGAAGGTAGCCCTCATGTGCTTTACCATATTCAAATAGCCTAACCTAACCATCGCTCTTAATAAAGCATGAGAAAGAAATTCTCTGAAAATGGTTCCTGTTGCTTACACTCAGAAGTCTAATTCTGACAATAGTATTTATGCTTATTAAGGTGTGCTTATTTATGGATATCGGAGAGAACCCATGTGCAGTAAGCGATTTGCAAAGATTCGGTGCATTTTAAGGCTTTTTCAGTAGCTTATTATAACCTCCGTATTCATAGTATTTTAAATGCATTTGACATTTTAAAGAAATTATTAGAAAAACATTTTCCTTTTTTTAACTGTAAAATATATGGAAAAATTTCATTTATAAATGAGGTAAATATTTGTACCTTGCAGCAATATTTAGCGCAGAAAATAACTTTGCACTCTCATTTTCTTTTACATGCCTACTTGATGGTAAAAATTTAATAATGGGGAATAAATGCAAATTTAATTTCTTAGAAAACACGAGAATTTGCCTTTTTATAATAATTTCTTTTAAATTAATTATGAAATCTCATTATCATTTCGAATAATCTTCTGCGGGATAAATTTTCAATTGCTTGAACTGTTGCGCGTTTCTTTTTAGAGAACAATATGCATTTTATTAAAGGGAAAAAATGCCTAAAATATAAGGAGTTGTGATTTTATCTAAAATTAGCATTCGCAACTAATCCTGCTTGTCTTGTTTTGCAGTGTAATTGTCTAGATGCAGAAAAGATTTCTAATAATGATTTGGAATAATTCATAAGCCCTTTTCTTAATGCAACTTTTTCTAATATATGAAGCATATGAAATTAGGCTCAGTAATAAATCATAATATTGTGATACAATAGACAAAGATCAGATTGTAGCTATTCATAAAGATAAGGAAAATGTGATTACTGGCAGTGGAAGATGCATCTTTTTTCCTCATATGTATGCATCCCTGATTGCAGAAATGTCACCAAAAAATGCAATCTTTATAAGAAAGTATCATCACAGAGCAATTGATCAGTATGTCTATGGTTATTCTGTATGACTACATTCAAGGAAGTAATTTGTCCTCGAAGTTTGCATTGTAAAAACAAGGTAAGTTATAGAAAAATACTTATTTCTAATTCAAATATTTATTATTTAACACTAAACTAGTATATGTGATTTATTTATGTTTCACAAGTTGTTACTTAACTCATATATGCTGTGAGTCTACAAAATTTAAAACTTGAATTTTTTCAGCCGACGCCAATAAAGCTGCAACATGATAATTTATAACAATGATTACTAATGCAATCCAATTTACTTCCATCAAAAGAACCTTAGTTTACAGAAAGAAATTTAGAAGTAATTAGTCGTTTGATTTTATGCAGCTGACACCTACCGTTAAGGATTTAGAGAGTGAAAGGAGAGAAGCAGAAAAGTTGTTTTTGCCAACTGTTCGCAAGTAATTTATTGTAAACAAAAGCGTTACTGTGAACGTGCAGACTACTTTCTGTTCCCTGAAATAAAATTTTAGCTTAAAGGATACCATTTTAAGAGTATTTCAGAAATTCGGAAAACTTAATATCGAGATAAAAAATGCTCCAATAGCTGATTTCTATGATGCAATCTGGAAGTTGTATGAAAGTGCGAAGATGCATTCCGCATTACACGTTAGCGCTAGATTCTGACTAAAATTTCTCTTCTGATTTAAAAACATTCGGATAACTTTCCCATTTTTCTGTTCTACATAGTTTTCTCTCTGAGGGTTAGTTTATTGATAAATTACATTTCCTCGCTTGTTTTTGTTTTTATTCGGTGCATTCATTTTGTATTAGCATTTCATCCATTTTATTTTCCCTTGTATTTATTATTTGAAACGTTTTATGCAGATTCTTTGTTAAGCTACCCGTACATGCAAGGTATTCTCACACTTAAGACACTTCGGAAACATTTGATTTTACCTTACTTCTGTTATTTACGTTCCACCTCATTGTAGCCTTATCTTCTTCTAAAGTGTTCGATTTTTCAAAATATGAGTCTTTTGTTTGCTGTACCTTTTTCTTTGTTCTTCCGATGCCTCTGTTAGGAAATGCGGTCAAGACTCATGCATGTGAGGTGCACCTAAGGCTTTACAAGGTAGCTGAGCCGAATGTGACGTGTCTGGCTCAGTTAAAGTCAGATATCGGCTCATATCTGTCAGAAATTGTAATATTAATATTATTATGCATTCTTACTGGACCGTAATTTTCTTTTAAACGAACGATATTGGGATAATTACCGGTAGTCTATCCATGAGTAGTTTTCAGTTGTTCTGGTCTTACTGTAAACTGCGTTCTTCGGAAATTAAATTACTCTCATAATTTCCCCCAACCGATTTTCGGACGATAAAAGCAGTTAAAAAGGCAAGGAAAATAAGTCAGGAAATACAGTATGTATTATTAGAAGGAATGTGTATAGAAGGTTAAATAGTAATAGGTCTTTTTTTCCATACCTCGATGTTCTGCGAATTCAACCTAAAATTCTTTAGACGCAATGTGCAAAACATACTCATTCACAGCTGCATTCTGTAGACGCAATGTGCAAAACATACTCATTCACAGCTCTTTTTGGTAAGTGACATTCCCTCGTCTGCTGATAAAATTTATGTTGATACCATGAAAGAGAATTTTTAATTGATTCATTATATAAATTGGGTTTTTGTAAAATACTATCAATGAGTAAAACGTCGAAAAAATTTGCAAAATGTAAATAATATAAATTTATCCACGGGTGGTGCTTGTTTTTCTTATTTTATTTATCTTTTAAAGATAAGTTTACCTAATCAGGAGATATGTTTCGCAATACAATTTGCGAAGCAACTTTTGCATATGATTTATTTTCCACCCAGAAACCAATTTTAAATAATGGTTTATATTCAATATTTTGAAGAAATTATAATCTGAAAGATAACAAACTGATTACCTTGCAATGCAAGCTTTGGTATTTGTAACTCTCAGGTAATTTCCTTTTGAAATTTTTGGTTTATCAACATTAAAATGCCACCTACAAATGCGTAAGGTGCATTTTTCTTTGTTCTTAAAATGTAATGTTTAAATTTATACCAATGATTTAATTTATTTTTGCCCTCTGCCAAACGGGAGAGTGGTTAGTGACTCTGACCCCCGTTTTAAATGACACGGGTTCAGTTTCCGGAGAAGGCATGGATGTTTGTAAATGTATAGTGCCTGTGCGCCATGGGGGCACCCTAAATATGCGGCGAGCCGAAAGTCCTCTCAAGAGATTGGTCGTAGGGTCGTAGAGTAGATACTCGGACACGTCTCCCAAGGGTGCTCTGCATAAGAATTGGGGGGGGGAGTGGGCAAAGTCGTACTATCATTTATATGGTACTACAAGCTCTTGCCGACGACAGGCCCAAATTAACCCTTGCCACGATGAATTTTGTGGACTTGCTCTAGTCTCAGAGATCTGATCTGTTGTTACTGTCTATCTGGGATAATTCTGTAATATTATCCTAGCTAAACTAAAGTTTCTTGAAAGCTGGAATACTGAAGAACTACATAGCGACTATTCACAAAGTTCTTGTAGTGAAAGTAACAACTCCGGAGAAGGGTTAAATTACCATTTATGACAACTCAAAATGAATTAACAGATGGTCCCTTTCGAGCGTGCAGTAAGCCACAATTTGGGCCTTAACTCAAAATAAAAAATATAAAACTAATCTGCTGTTAGTTAAATTTAATCAGCCGAAGCTGCACAGAATCATCTCGCAGAACTGGCCCTTATTTAAAGCCCAGCGGCGTATACTACGGGCACGTGTTAGGTACGGCCGTAGAATAGCAAGCTTAAACTAATAGTAACAACGTGGCCGAAAGGCAGAACACACTCTCCACTTGTGCTCTGAGGCCTTTGGCTGGAAATAGAAGAATAAGCGCTTTGCGCAACTTCGATTAGTATCCAAGTTAAACAAACATGAAAATGTTATTTGCTATATGGGAAATGCAAAACAAAGTTGAAACATAATAAACATAGATGAAGTAGATTATAATAGGGGGACCGGAAAGTAATGTCGTTTCTGCGCATGTCGACAACAACATGCTAAGGGCAGAAGTGGAAGCAAATCCATGTCAAACACTCTTAACCAACCTTGGTCGACCATCCAAGAACATTTAAAGCAGAATGGAAAAATAAGCAAAGCAGGTGTTTGAGTCCCTCAATAATCTGTCCGAAAAGAACAAAGCCAACCTATCCATCGCATGCAACGTATTGCTTCAACAGCACCATACAGAACCGTTTTTTGATCGTTTGATTAGTTCAGACAAAAAAATAAGTCCTATATGATAATCCAAAACTCAAAAGGCAGTTTTAATAAGGGTTACAAAGGGTTTACATCCCGAAAAGGCGCTTCTGGGTGTTTGATGGAGTATTCGCGGAATTTTTCATTTTGAATTGCTGAAACCTGAAAAAACTGTTAATGTAGACCTTTATTGTGAACAATTGGATCTAGTGAACCAATCTTTAATAAAAAATATCAATTGTCAACAGAAAAGGCGTCATTCTGCAACACGACAATGCAAGACCGCATTGCGCAAGACAAACACTGGAAAAAATTAATGAATTGGGGTAGGAGGTACTGCCATACTCACCCACCATATTCGGCCGATATCGCAGCATTGGATTTCCATTTATTCGGATCCCTACAACATTTTCTTAGTGGCAAAAAATTTGAAAATTTGGATAATGCCCACAATATCCTCTCGAGATATTTTACTCAAAAACCAATTGATTTTTATCGGTCCGGGATTGAAAATCTGCACATTCGATGGCAAAAGGTTGTTGATAACGAGGGTGATTATATTATTGATTAAAAATAAAAGCTTGTTAAAAATGTATTCGTTTGAATTTAATGTAAGAAAGCAACATTACTTTCCGGTTCCCATATTATATCAAGAAATTGTATTCTTGCGATGAGGACTTGAAAATTATTTGCAAAGTATATAAATGCTATCACTAGAATAATAAAATGCGCTGAGAGTTGTATCTTAAACTTCGGCACGGGTTGAAGTAAGGTGCAAGCAAAGTCCTATTCCCGCTTTGTCGGGAGCAAAGTCCAAGTCCATTTCTTTGCAAGTTATATGAAAGTTGAATACGTAATAAATGAAAATGTAAACTGATGTAAAGAATTCAAAACAAAGTCCTAATGTTTTGCCAGTTGAATCACAGTCTTTAGTCTGATATCTATTGCTTTGATAAGATTTAGTAACTACGAGCAGGATGAAAAACGAGGTTATTGCACTTTGGCCTGCGTTGGCAAAGTTTAATATGCAGGGCTATGATAAATAGTATGAGGACGCTTGAGAGGATGCACAGTTGTAGGATCATAGTTTGCGAGTTGTGCGATTTGACGATGTTCTGAATTTCGTACACTTCTGAAGACGTTATGCGCGGTCATCAATAGGTAATCTTGGGCATGAGGAATTTTTAAATCCTGATGTATCTGTTGATTTCTGACAATCAGGCGAAACCAGGTCAGGGGATTGGGGTGGCCAACATTCCTTCGAAATTACGCAGAGGCGGAGAGAGAACTGAAGCTTCGGCCATGCTGACATGCAGTGTGTAGTACGTAACTCCATCCTGAAATGCAAGCCGCTTTCTCCTTCAACTTGGAATGAAGTTTTCATGCATCGTATTAGAATTTCACTTGTTCAATTACGGGAATTTACTATGTTCCTGGCAAATGAAACCATACCTCGACCGATTATCAAACTTTTCATTATCAAAAATAACTTTTCATATATTTAGGAACTGAAACGGAAAATGACAAAATTCCCCATTTCACTTTTTTCCGCAGTGGCATATAGACTTGTAATGTTTTATTTTATATTAGAAAAGGCGAAGAGAAAAAAAAATTGTGTGGGGCGTGGACATACTCAGCTGATCAATATTTGTTAATATTTAACCGTGTTCAATAGTGATTTTACCTGAAAAAAATCCATACAGTGAGGGTTTGATTGATTTCAGCAGTTGATTTATTTTGTTAACGTTACTACACGTCGTTGCTCAGGATTTAATTTTTATTGTAAAATAAAACAGTAAAATAATTGATCCACCTTCGCTTAATCTTTATTTGATATTATTTAATTTCGTTTAATCTTATCGCCAAGTCCCAAAATGTATATAAAACTTTAAAGTTGGATTTATTCTTTACCTTTTAATTCTCTGATTATCGTTCTCATGGAATTAATACGGTAGCGAGTTTCACTGGTTCGCTTATTCGTTTCGTTAAAGAATTGAGGAGATTTGCTACTTGTATTATAATAGTAGATCGATATTATGTTTAGAATGTAAGGTTTATAGCAATATATATGGAATGTTTATTTTATAACTATTTATACGCTACGCTACATTGCATACGAATTTTATGTATGGGTAAATTAATTAGATTAATTAGCGAACAAATTAATAAGGTCATTTGAATAATATATTAATTATTAAACCTGCTAATAGAAGAATTTACCATTAACACTGACAAATTTAAAACTATTATCTTATTTAAATATAATATCTTTGGAATAATTTATAAGACGAACTTGATAATTTTCTTTGTACCATTCCTGAAATACAATTTTTACTTAGAAGTGTGTACATTACTAATATATCATAAATATTACTTGGCTTTGTTAGCGACATTGCGACTTTTCTATACTAACCGTAGTTTTTTTCGAACATCTGTAAATTAATTATTGCTTAATCTAATTAAATATCATAATAAATAACTGATTCATCGCGTTAACAAGTGTTTAATTTTTTACTATTCTTTAATATCTTTAGAAGTAATAAATGAAATGATTTTGAATACAGAGAAGGGTACCCCTTGCATTATCGCGAAATTGTTGTTTCATTTATGGTAGCTTGAGTAGTTGAACGTTATGGAAAACCTATTATGACCTAATCGGTTGCATGGTTGTGGTAAATTCGTAAGGGCTTGTGTGTGTGTTGGTTAGGAAGTATATTGTTTATTTTGTGGTTTAGACGGTAAAATGGCTGAAAGTGGTAAGATTAATTTCAAGTTTCTGTACGATTTGGAAAGGAAAAGGAAAAGAGCATTACTTGACTGGTGTGTAAATGAAGGTTTACTTAGTAGCCATTATTAAGTGTCCTGTTTGTAGGAAGGAATTGCGTATGCTCGAACGTCGGACGATAACGGGGCTACGGAGGATATTTTTGACTCTTATTTTTTGAATTTATGTGCTGACGCCAGTATACAGATTATAGTTCAGATAATTTTAAGATTTTATTTTGGATGTTGTTAAAGAATTTTGTTTGACTGAAGACATGTTAATTCGTAAATAAGGTAAGTGGATATTTCCTTTGTGTAGTACTAAGATGAATTTCCTTTTTTATGTTATTTCATTGTTTGATTTAAAATGTAGTTTATTGACATTATATATTTTTGTTGGCTGCTCCTTTGACTTTTTAAGTGAAAACAGATCGATGTGTACATAGACAAAGTCAAGGGAGAGCGCAATGCCATTTTTGTGCAATTCTGGGTTATTTTTTTAAGTGAAAATAGGTCGACGTGTACATGGATACCGAGTTTGTGCAATTCTTTGACTTGTTGTTTTGTCTTTGTGTAGTGGCGATTTTTGGTGCAAAAATCGCTGCTACACAGAGCTAAAATAATAACTCAAAAGAATTGCAGAAACTCGGTATTCATGTACCGCTAAAAATCGCCATTTTTCGCCAAGGGGCACCCGTAAATATAATTTTACCGTTTTTTTTTTAAATTCTTTCATTCTATTTTAATTTTTGCTTATTGAATAACTAACAGAACAGATGTATCTTTAAAATTTAGAAAAAATTTACTGCACTTGGAATGAGCTGATGACGAAACCATGTTTTCTCGCTGTAAATATCGAGTTGGTACATGTGTTTATCTTTCTAGAGAAAATAATTTGAGCCTGCTACTCTATAATGGAAAACATCTGAACGTGATATGAAATTGCTTCTTTTTTATTATTGTAAATTTCATGCGTTTATTTTTTAAATATTTTTATTATATAAATACATTAATAAATGAAATATTTGTATTATATTTTATATATTTTTTAAAATATTTTATTAGAAATTTTTTTGTCATAAAGAAGAAGCATATTATGTAAGGAATAATAGTTTTCATGAGATACAGTTTTTTCTGAACATTCATTTGTTTTAATTGTTGTTTAGCTGCCAGTGCTCTTCAGACCGAAACTATGACAACTAAAAAAATAGCAGTTATTGGAGCAGGCCCTACAGGCCTCTGTGCAGTAAAATGTCTTTTGGAAGAAGGCATGAAACCGGTCTGTTTTGAAAAAACAAATCACATTGGAGGACTCTGGAGCTATCACGATGAGGATATCGAAGGACTGGCATCAGTAATGAAAACCACTGTCATCAACAGCAGTAAAGAAATGACTGCTATGAGCGATTTTCCTCCTCCAGAGGATGCACCGAATTATATGCACAATAAGCAAATTCATAAATTACTTAAAATATATGCAGAGACATTTGATGTTGAAAAATATGTTCACTTTCATAAGGAAGTAGTTGAGGTGAGTTAATGTAATATTTTGAAAAACGTAAATTTATGCCAAGTATTTGTTTATTTGCAATGCTTATTTTATGCGAATGTATGTTTTCCTACCAGTTAATCATTATTCCATTTAGGGAATCTCTATTCTTATATTTAGTTGTCATTTCTAATTTCAGACGAAATTAACTTTTATCTAATTGGATTGGTGCAGGTTTCACTAACTCGTGCGTTACAGTTTGAACTGTTCCTCTTAAATTTTTGATTCAGAAAGCAAAATAATCCACTTAACTATTAACTACCTTACAAGGAAATATGCAATAAATGAACGCAAAATGAGAATATTTATCTTTCAGATCATGAAAGGGATCACATAAAGTATTTTAAGCTGTTATAAATTTTTAGCTGAGTATCTGGGATCAGTTTAGCATGCGTCTGTATGTATTTTATATGCATACTTAAAGCAAAGATTGGATATATAAAATGAGTATTATTAAGGTCAGTATACTGTTGAGTATTTCATACCATTGCCCAAACCTAATATGCACTCTCCAGTTTCTATTTTTCTATATCAAATTTCCTATGTTGCAGCATCTATTACCATGTTTAAGTGTATTTAATTTACCCTTATTTAACTAAAATGCCTGACAAAAGCCGAGCAGTAAAGTCGTTGAATACTGGGTTAGATTTTAGGTGAACGGGTTAGCTGATTGGGCGTATTCGTGATTTTGCCCATGTGTAACGTGGATACGAGCCAGTTTCTCTAAGAAAGTCTTTCGCGGAGGAGTCCCTCCTTTTAGACAGATGGCCCTAGTATGCTTAAATAGTAGCTAGTCAAATAAACCAAACGAAACCTAACATTCAATAAAATTACTGCTACTTTTCTACTAAGGGGCGTCAGTCACCCAGTGTGCACCAGATCATCCAAATATGGTAACTTATTTATATCACATCAGGAATAGCTGTGCACTGATGACGCTGCGAATAAGCGGAAAGAATGAACACCTTCAAGTTAACCAATAGTACAACGTTCTTTACCCTGAAAAGGGATACCATTGTAAAATAGTGAAATATTAGAGCAGGGTATTTCTGTATTATCTAATCGACCGTAAAGTTTTAAGCCATCGAACGATGGAAGTTGGAAATTTCGCCAAAGAAAGTTGCGCCAGTTACTTCTGTGGAACTCCTGCGGAACCCACGTGCCTTTATTTAATAAACATTCAGGATTCTACTTGCTTCATTTTTGCGCTTCGTTAAAAGGTTTTCGTCGATTTCTACCGTTTTGATCGTCCGTTCGATTTTATTGGATTTAACGCTGTTTAAAACTCTGCGAGTACAAAATTTCCGCAAGTAGTTGTTTCAGTCTATTGTAGTTTGTCGCTCACGCTTATCTGGCAATAACGTGTCCATTGATGTATAATTTTCCGTACACACGTGTAATTTTTGATGTTAGAATCCCATATCTTTGAGAATAATCTCCTGCTTTTATCCAATTTCTAATTTTTTTTTTATAAAAATTCAAGGAAAAAAATACAGCAATATCAGTTAATTTATAGCCTTGTTCATAAAAACAAAATGTGGCTTATCGAGAATCAGTCGGGGTTACATCGGACAAAAGCGCAGATGTTACGAGTGTGTTGTCACGTCATGCTTATTCGTAACTGGCGTTAAATCACAGAACTAACATAATTTTAAATAAATATAGCGGGAATACATAATAATAAAAATATGAGATGTAATTTGTTTTAACAACGTATTCATAAGATATTTTTCTACAATACATATATACATACTTCTGTATATTATAGCTCAAGTAGTGACAAAGCTAGATTAAAACTGAAAAGAAATCTTTTTTATTTTTTATTTTTTTTTTTTTAAATTTGTCTTTGTTCTACATTAAGTAAATTCAGTTTATATTCATCGGAGGATAAAAATCATTTATTTAAATAATAAATATACTCTAAAGCATGTACACTTAACAACAACGCACTTATAAATTTTAGTAATATACCAAAAATATTATCATTATGTCAATTGAGCATAATATGATGTACTTTATGAAATAGTGTGACATTTTCAAAAAGGTTATGCGCACTTAACTGTTAGGAAGTAAATCCCTTCCATTACTACTTATTTTCAGAAGACGTTTGATCTAACTAGAAGCCGACAATGATGTCCTATGGAGTGAAACAATGATTTTAAACCATCTAGTGTTTATAATGTGGGATTGATCGTAAGATTGCTTCTGCTAGTTGCATTTGATTCTGTTATTGCTTCTGATTAACATTCAACGGCTCTACGTTTTCCTATTATCCTTAAATCAGGGCTATTGTCTTTCCAGCAAAGCAATATTATTTTGAGATCACTTTTTACATTAAAGTGAAATATGGCAAAGCGCAGAGTCTTACTGAAATGTGAAAGTCTCATTATTGAAGAAGAGGTTATGTGCTGAAAAGATCTTATTTTAGCAATTAATATACTAAACGTATTTTCTGCTATACCGAGGGCTATTCATCACACAAATTTTGCTCAGACCACCAAACATTGAGTGGATAAGTGAACATTGGTTGAATGACCCAGGTTCGAATTCCAGGTAACGGGCTTCTCGTATGGACGTTTTCGGGGTTTGGTCAATATTTAACGTGATTGTGAGCAAGTTTCCTTTAAAAAGTCTTCACGAAAGATCTCTGTCGTTAAGTAAATAGCTCTTGCATATTTTGACATAATTTAAATAATCCAGTACAGTCCAGAATGAATGTTGTGTATTCAGACAGCAAACCTTCTCAATTCCTCATTCTGATGCATGAGCCTAGCCAGTGGGTTTGCAGGAATGTGCACTTGCATCCCCTAAAAATGCAATTTTTTTTCAAATATTAACCATCAAGAATTAGCGAAACGTTTTTTTGTCTTATTACTCTAATAAACTCTTTTTCCATACAAATATCAGAAATTCCCAGACCGACAGTTTGAATCTTTTTCAGACATTACTGTCATCACAGGCAAATAACTAACAGCCAACGGTCGAGATGGACTTTTGTCTCCGTTCTTCGCAAAAGAGACAGATCACTATCAGGTAATTGGTTGTAATTGTTTCCTGCATGTTCACTTAGCTCACAAATGTGCATCATTTCCTCGTTACCCTCAGGTGTCAAGGTCTTCTTCCTGAAAACTAATGAGGATTATACTTAAGTCTCATCTCTTCCTTAAGTTAGCAGGAAAGGAAAAATGATTGTTGCATTTCACTCTTAATTTAGTCATTTTTGAATTTTGACTATAGGGTTTGCAGAGCACTTTAGTCTTACACAGTTAAAAGAAATGAACATTGTATAATATTACTGTTCTCCGAATTTTTGGAAAAGCCCTTGCACGTGGAGATCATTGATTTTCTTAAGTAAATCAGAATACAAATCAATAAATCAGAATGCAATGCTATATACAAATAAGTAATCAATCTATCAATTACCGCTCTCCTCATTTGTATTTATATAAAACACTTTTTTCATTTATTCTGTTAGCTTCTGCATTATGCAACTTATGTAAAGTTTTGTCTCTTTGTTTCTTTTTTCATTCTTCAGTCAGTCAGTCTGAAATTAACTTCATAAAGCGATTCGTAGTTTAGTATAATTACTGATTTTTATGTAGTAAATGATACGATGGATATAAAAGTTCTTGGAAGTATGTTTTTAGTACTTACGTTAGTTTTATCTTATTGCTATCTGTAATTATTTTTTCCTTTTTTTCCCCCAAACCGCCGGAAAATTGCAACTTACTATTTTTAAGACACAAAACTATCCCTTGATGAAGAACTAAATTATTTAAAAGCAATAGCTGTTGACAGGGGCTTTTCACCCAACATTATTAATCAAGCAGTTAAAAAATTCTCATTTCAACAAACTAAAAGGCACACTCTTGTTTCAGGAGATTATAAAATTTCTGTTGTCATTCCCTTCTTTCCATCAATTAGCTATAAAGTTGCACATATTTAGCAGAAATTTAACTTTCGGGTCGTTTATTCTTCCATCAATAAAATTCCGAGTTCCATACTCAAGGACCCCATTCCGGATATGAATTCCTTGGGTATTCATAGGATTCCTTGCCAGTGTGGTTTAATTTACATTGGTCAAACTAAGAGAGCCTTAAAATTTTGCGTCAAGGAACATGAGGCATATGTTAGTAAAAAGGAAACACAGAAGTCTTCTGTTGCCCAACATTGTTGGTCCGAAAATCACACTTTCAGTTTTTCTGCTGCCAAAATTATTCATAAAACATTTTCCATTGGAGAACTGGATTATCTAGAGGCATTTCACATTCAAAAAAATCTTTCTGGTCCAGTTAACGATCCTAATTCCAATCCAGCTTTGCCTTCCGCCTTTAACGAATTATGTTTTAGTTCTGGTTTCATCAACAGATGGCGCCACTAGTTTATTTTCGGTCCAGGCCTTTCTTATCTTATATGATCATTATATCCTATCTCGTTCATTTGCGCTTTTGCAGCTGACGATGGTGGTTCGGTAAAACCATCGAAACTAGTCCTGTGAAAATTTGAACATATAACACTGATTTTTGTTCTTTGACTTCTGAATTAGTAACTTACTATTTGTAACAAGTGCCGGCGTAAAGCATAAGATAAATTAAGCGTTACCTAGAATTATTTAAAGCAAATGTCAGTTTATTGCCCTTATTACTAAACGCTCCAAAAATACACACATATGCTTTCTGGACAAGCTTCATTTTATACTAAGCTTGAGCGAATAGTAGTAGAGTTTGGTAATTTTGGCATAAGTTTAGATGATTCACGTAATCCAAACGCACACCACACATATATATACAGGGTGATTCTAAATTGTTTTTACAAACTAAGAGGGGTGATAGTACTCATCCAGATGAGCAATAATTACCATAGAACATAGGATCGCATTTCACTCTGAGAGGCAGAAAAGAGGAATATTAGAATTCCAACTTGAACTTAGAAAAGTGTTGGGAGAGCGAATGAACGAGACCAAAAGTTGCACACTCAGTTTAGTGAAAAAACTCAGAGTGCACAAAATGGATAAAACCGAAAACTTGGCGTTGGAGGGTTAATTAGAACTCAGATTCTGATGGCAAACACTCAGATGCACATCTTTGGTTGCCAAGGTCTCAACCTCGCAAACGATTGCAACAAGTTAATTATCTAATCGAGGGCTGAACTATTTGTTAGTTCCGTTATATGCCGAGATTAGCATGAAAAGTTCATGCTGTGTTCCGGCTGTCAGAACTTCGTGTCCCATAGAAGGGCGCTTCAAGTAGAAGGAGCACAGCACAGTAAGTCCAGGAGACAGGATAGAAGATGACGAAGGGGGGGGAACTGTTACCTATACTTAATATCAAGGTAGCAGTTTTCCCCCTAATAATTTAGATAATTCACTTGTTGCAAACGTTTGCGAGGTTGAGACCTTGCCAACCGAAGATGTGCATTTGAGTGTTTGCCATCAAAGTCTGAGCTCGAATTAACACTCGAAAGCCAAATTTTCGGTTTTATACGTTTTGTGTATTCTCTGTGAGTTTTTCACTAAACTGATAGTGCAACTTTTGGTCTCGTTCATTCGCTCAACACTGTTGTAAGTTCAGGTTGAAATTCTAATATTCCTCTTTTCTGCCTCTCAGGGTGGAATGCGGCCCTATGTTCTATGGTAATTATGGCTCATCTTGATGAGTATTATCAACTCTCTAAATGTGTAAAAATAATTTAGAATCAACCCGTATATACTTATATGTAAATGATAGTATCTTACTCAGAATCGTAGCATCTAAGCTTAGTTTTGAGTTGTCTGAAATCTCTCTTATTTATGTCAGACAGCCTAGATTTAGCTTGAAATTTTCATGTAAAAGATAATTTACTGTGGTAAACTGTATTATATTTTGCATAAAATTCTTTCTAGTGATATGGCCCACCAGCGGCCAAGCTGGTGGGCCATATCGTGGAGGACTTTCTAAGGGAAACTGTCTCGTATGCACGTTACACATGGGGAAAACCACGAAAACACCCATGCAGCCAGCCCTTTCGCGGGATTCGAACCTCGGACCGAACTACCAATGTTCAGCGACTTTACCGCTCGGCCGCTGGTGGGCGAAACATAAGTGGATATGGGGGAGAATAAATTTTAATTCTTCTATGATAATTCCGTTTTCTTTTTGATGTAAGAAATCTGTATATTTGAACTGACTGATTTAATATTGTGCAAATTTTCCTCTTCGATAAAAAAAAAAGTCATGTGACACTTAAAATTGCATAAATATGTTTGTTTAATATTTGAATATAAGATACAGTGATTTACAAAATCAGTGATTTAAAAACTTATTTTCGAGATACTTCCACAGAAAATTCAAATACTCATTTTCTTGACAGATTCTCCTCTTAAAATTAGACAATAGTAATTAATATCAGATTAATATTAGTTTCTTAGGAAAATCCATCTGACATCGGCTGTCCTTAAACTAGGGCATGTTTATGATGTAAATTTATAGATTGGTTTCATTCGCGTCCTTTCCAAAATTTGATTATGTAACGGTTGACGACGCTTATGGCTATGTAGCAACGAGCTAAACGCATGAAACAGGATCCGCTTAGATCACATGTGCATGTTTGGCCCCAAAGTTCAAACAATAGATTAACGTGCAGCAATTTACAGGTTCGACTCATAGCTGAAGAAGTCGGCATTTTAGACTGCGGGAGACTATTCATCCTTAACAGCAAGCAGGAAACCCTTCACCAGCGACTGAACGGTAAAGCGACTGAATACTCGTAGCGCGGCTTGGGTTCGATTCCAGGTGTACGATCTGGCTACATGGAAGTTTTCGTGGTTTTACCCACGTGTAACGTGGACACGAGCCAATTTCCCTTAGAAAGTCCTTCACTAAGGTATCCCTTCTCTTAGGCAAAGAGCATTCGCGTATTTTGCAGTAATCAAATAAACCAAACAATCCTCAATAGATGGTTTCACCAGCGCAGCACTTATTCATCGCGGATTGTAAGGGGCCAAAATTTAAAATAGTGAAGTGTAACAGACGAAATATGCAATTATATTTCACAATGAAATCTTTCAATAACTGATGATATAGGTCAGTAACATTATCCTTCGATGATGAGTATTAGAACTAAGTATTTAAATTTCCTTCTTCCAAATAGGAAAGATACAATCGCTTATCTAGATTTTAAGAGCCGGGCGTTCTTCATCGAAAGGATCTTCCCATAAAGAATTTTCATTTACATTATTGTAACTTCAATAGCTAGGATTAAACGATAAAAAATAAAAGGTATTATTGCTATTATTTGTTGTAGCTGAAACATAAGTGGTGGTGGTGTGGTGTATTTAATTATGGCAAAGCACACAAGGGCTATCTGCCTAAGGGGTGGGATGCCTTTCGTGGAGGACTTTCTAAGGGAAACTGTCTCGTATGCACGTTACACATGGGGAAAACCTCGAAAACACCCATGCAGCCAGCCCTTTCGCGGGATTCGAACCTCGGACCGAACTACCAATGTTCAGCGACTTTACCGCTCGGCCGCTGGTGGGCGAAACATAAGTGGATATGGGGGAGAATAAATTTTAATTCTTCTATGATAATTCCGTTTTCTTTTTGATGTAAGAAATCTGTATATTTGAATTGACTGATTTAATATTGTGCAAATTTTCCTCTTCGATAAAAAAAAAAAAGTCATGTGACACTTAAAATTGCATAAATATGTTTGTTTAATATTTGAATATAAGATACAGTGATTTACAAAATCAGTGATTTAAAAACTTATTTTCGAGATACTTCCACAGAAAATTCAAATACTCATTTTCTTGACAGATTCTCCTCTTAAAATTAGACAATAGTAATTAATATCAGATTAATATTAGTTTCTTAGGAAAATCCATCTGACATCGGCTGTCCTTAAACTAGGGCATGTTTATGATGTAAATTTATAGATTGGTTTCATTCGCGTCCTTTCCAAAATTTGATTATGTAACGGTTGACGACGCTTATGGCTATGTAGCAACGAGCTAAACGCATGAAACAGGATCCGCTTAGATCACATGTGCATGTTTGGCCCCAAAATTCAAACAATAGATTAACGTGCAGCAATTTACAGGTTCGACTCATAGCTGAAGAAGTCGGCATTTTAGACTGCGGGAGACTATTCATCCTTAACAGCAAGCAGGAAACCCTTCACCAGCGACTGAACGGTAAAGCGACTGAATACTCGTAGCGCGGCTTGGGTTCGATTCCAGGTGTACGATCTGGCTACATGGAAGTTTTCGTGGTTTTACCCACGTGTAACGTGGACACGAGCCAATTTCCCTTAGAAAGTCCTTCACTAAGGTATCCCTTCTCTTAGGCAAAGAGCATTCGCGTATTTTGCAGTAATCAAATAAACCAAACAATCCTCAATAGATGGTTTCACCAGCGCAGCACTTATTCATCGCGGATTGTAAGGGGCCAAAATTTAAAATAGTGAAGTGTAACAGACGAAATATGCAATTATATTTCACAATGAAATCTTTCAATAACTGATGATATAGGTCAGTAACATTATCCTTCGATGATGAGTATTAGAACTAAGTATTTAAATTTCCTTCTTCCAAATAGGAAAGATACAATCGCTTATCTAGATTTTAAGAGCCGGGCGTTCTTCATCGAAAGGATCTTCCCATAAAGAATTTTCATTTACATTATTGTAACTTCAATAGCTAGGATTAAACGATAAAAAATAAAAGGTATTATTGCTATTATTTGTTGTAGCTGAAACATAAGTGGTGGTGGTGTGGTGTATTTAATTATGGCAAAGCACACAAGGGCTATCTGCCTAAGGGGTGGGATGCCTTTCGTGGAGGACTTTCTAAGGGAAACTGTCTCGTATGCACGTTACACATGGGGAAAACCTCGAAAACACCCATGCAGCCAGCCCTTTCGCGGGATTCGAACCTCGGACCGAACTACCAATGTTCAGCGACTTTACCGCTCGGCCGCTGGTGGGCGAAACATAAGTGGATATGGGGGAGAATAAATTTTAATTCTTCTATGATAATTCCGTTTTCTTTTTGATGTAAGAAATCTGTATATTTGAATTGACTGATTTAATATTGTGCAAATTTTCCTCTTCGATAAAAAAAAAAAAAGTCATGTGACACTTAAAATTGCATAAATATGTTTGTTTAATATTTGAATATAAGATACAGTGATTTACAAAATCAGTGATTTAAAAACTTATTTTCGAGATACTTCCACAGAAAATTCAAATACTCATTTTCTTGACAGATTCTCCTCTTAAAATTAGACAATAGTAATTAATATCAGATTAATATTAGTTTCTTAGGAAAATCCATCTGACATCGGCTAAGCAGCGGCCGAGCGGTAAAGTCGCTGAACCCTGGTAGTTCGGTCCGAGGTTCGAATCCCGCAAACGGGCTCGCTGCATGGGCCTTTTCGTGGTTTTTCCCATGTGCAACGTGCATACACGAGTCAGTTCCCCTTAGAAAGCCCTACATGAAGGCATCCCTTCCCTTAGGCAGATAGCCCTCGAGGCTTTGCGGTAATTACATAAACCGAACCAAACCATCTGACACAAACATTTCGACAAGTCCTGTTGTCAATCAAAATGCATATTTACTGTAAACACAATTTGGTAAAGGTGAATTTCGCTTAACTTTAATCTTCAGTTAAACTGTTTCTCTTCAACATAGTTAATTTTCTTATTAGAATATACGGAATCCTTAAGAAAATCCTCTAAAACTAGATAACTATGAATTTTGCTGCTCTTGGGGTCAAAGGCAAGAAACTTGAAGTCTGAAATCTTTCAGGAATGTAATTTAAATTATTGGCATGTTATAAAAAGGATATTTTTTCCGAGTGTATTAAATTCCACTGAGGGCCTTGCATTCTAATGGTAACATTCTTCTAGAGTTTCGATGAGAAACTGTTTTACATTTTATAAAAAATTCAAAATATTACAATATTTAGAAAAGTAGAAACATTTGCTAACAAATAAGTAGTATTTCTCTTAACTCGTTGTTGACCATAGAAAATGTTTTCTTGCGATACCAATTTCTTTTTAAATTCAGAAATTTTTTGTTTAATAAGCTACAGTTTTAATGAAATAGTGGAAAAATTGTTGATTTTAGGGCATTTTGAAGACAGATTTTCAAAACATGTAACTTACCACTGATTGTTAGAATTTTATAAAAAATTAATTTTATTGTATAAAAACAAATACACGGATGCTTTTGTTACTTTGAGTCAATAATTTGAGAAAAATGAATCTTTATTTTAGTATTATATCTTTATAAGTATAGAAATAAAAGAATTTACAAATGACTATGTCAATATAATATACCATTTGTAAACTATGGAAGAGGCGTTTTTAAGTGTTTTTTTAAATAACGAACAGTAAAAAACTGTAACATTCATTTTCATAAAGAAATAATTCATTAAATACATAGTTAGCCATTTTAATAATCACTTACAGTACAATGACATCCTGATCTTAATTTGTATGAGTACATGAGTGATCTGAGAATCATTAATTGTCACTAATTCACTTTCGGGCCGATTCAGTAATAAATTTTCATTTTCTCTAGGTGTACCTTAGCAGCAGGAGAGAAACATGGGTTTTGCCTCGAGTGGGCCCAAAAGGTTTTCCACTGGACGTGGCTTTGACTAGCCGTTTCACGAATATGCTCATGCACATAGTTCCTTACTTTCTGTTTTGTTGGTTTTGCGAGAAAGTTTTAAATTACAGCTTTGATCATGAAATTTACAGTCTTAAACCTAAGCACAGAATTTGGAGCCAACATCCTACAATCAGCGATACACTTCCACTCAGAATTCTTACTGGAAGAGTTTTGGTAAGAAAAAACATTCGAGAATTCGTTGAAAATGGCGTCATTTTTGAGGATGAAGTCGACGTAACGGAATGCGATTCAGTAATTCTAGCAACAGGTTACAGAATTAAGTTCCCTTTCCTTAATGAAAGATTGACAACTATAAAGAATAACGAAGTGCACCTATATAAATATATCTACCCACCACATTTGAAACATCCCACTTTAGCCATTGTAGGCTTAATTCAGTCTGTTGGAGGAGGGTTCCCTGTTAGTGAGGCACAGTCCCGATGGATATCTTTAGTTTTCAAGGATAAAATGAGCTTGCCTTCAAGGGAAGAAATGGAGTTTGACATTATGCGTAAAAAGAAATTCAATGAAAAACGATACGTTAAATCTGAAAGACATACAATTCAAGTGGACTACATAGATTATTTAGATGAAATTTACACCATGATCGGAGCAAAGCCAAACTTATTTAAGATGTTTTTTACCGATCCTGTATTATTGTTTACCTTATTCTTTGGACCTTCATTACCTTATCAGTACAGGCTACAAGGACCTCACTCTTGGCCAGGCGCAAGAAAAGCTATACTGGAATGGAAAAAAAGAGTGGTTAAACCTCTTAAAAGGGACTACAATTCAAAGAGATGTTTAGCCGAGCTTAATGTTCTTAAATACGTTTTGATTGTGTTCCTAGTTTGTGCTCTTCTTTACTTGGGCATTGGACTTGTCGTAAAAACAGAAATTTAAATGCATGCTTTATAATAAGAGTATCTTTGGCTTATAAAAATATTTTAGTTTGTAACTGGTAAATTCACAATGCGTATGTTTATATTTGTTCCGATTTTGTTATTTTTCAATTGCTTGGTTTATCTCAAAAGTGCTTATATCTCTGTCTATATATATAATAAATTATTTACTAATGGATTATTTAGTATATTATCTCCTTTGATAAAGAAGTTACTTAGAATTCTATTGAAATGGAAGTAACTTATCAGCATATTTAAATTATTGAATCTTGAAAAAAATTTTTAAAAAGGAAACATCAAAAATTAATCTTGAATAAATTGAAAATAAACTTTTAAAAGGTAAAGTTAAAAATGTGATCAATTATATATATATATGTAATAATAATATGAGCACAAGGAAAAACCGGAGCAGTGTACATGCGTGCTTAGAACCTATATTGAAAAAGAATTTTTATTACGTAGTATCTAAAGAACTTGGCAGTCGAGGCGATTTTAATTCCATTTTTATTTGCAATTGATATTTGGGGCCACAGTAACTTGGCACTACAGTCGTTCCTTTCCACAGAAGATTTACATTTTTGATATTGTTGAGATAGAAAGCAAGACAGCGAATTTACATTTTAGCAAAGTAGAGAGCAAAGCTGAAGTGCGTAGTTATGCAAAATGGAAGCACGCGAAGAGAAAAGTTTTGGTTTGCAATTTGGTGATTGGTCAAGAGGCATTTTCGTAAGATCGCATGATTAATTTGAAAGACGCAGTTTAGACTTAAGCTGTACTTTTAGGACAGATAAATGAAGTTTCAAAATGAAATAAAAAATAAAAGAGGTTATAGGGAATTAGAATTTAGAAGTTTGGTTTCATATTTTTTATCTTACACATTCCCCCCTTTCAAAAAGAAAAAGGTGAAGCGATAGAGAAGCCTTTTTGAGAGAGAAACATTAGAGTAGCAAAACATGAGATGGATAATTTTGAAACATACAAAATATAATATTAGCTTTTGAACAATAAATTATAATATGTAAAATTTTGAATTCAATAATAATTTTCAAAGTCCTATGGAGATTTGAGTCCAATCTATAAAAAGTTCTTGTTTCTGGAACATTCACATCACCATTTTGATACTCCAGGAAAGGATTTCCAAAACCTTTTGCATACCAGATTACACTTATAAAAATTTTATATACCTATAAATTATTACGAATGATCATAAATCTTAAAATTTACACCAATTTTCACATTTATAAGTAATACTTTATCATTTATAATAGCATGATTGAAATTATGGTTTTCACTTTTATTACTACATTTTACAATTTTGACATTTTACACAAACTGGAAGACCCCACAGCTTTCTTCTAGTACACACATCCAGCTATTTGGGGAAATCCACTTTAAACAAACTCATGTATTAAATTTTCATAAGTGGTTACTGAACTGCGCTACAACATTCCATTATATTAAAAAAGATCACACTCCATCATATGAAAAAATAAAAATTCTATATAATAAATAAAGTGGGAGCCTTCAAAATTTATATTATATTACATGATGAGTAAAAGAAACAATTATGCAGAGGTAAAACAAGCCTCTGTTTCTGAACCAGTACTCCCTCATACTTCATATTTAACATACAATTATTGATAATTATAACATTAACTTACCCTAATTCCAAACAAAGGGTAATATATTGTACTGTTAATTAAATTCTGATATAAATTTTAATACGATTATTCAATTTCTTAAAACTGGTATTTACATATTAATTTTAGCAATATTTAGCACTCTCCCATTTAATAATTATTTCATTTGTATTTCACAAACACATTCTAAAAATAATTATAAAATTCTTAAAATTCAAATTTTTAAACAATCTTAATTACAAAGAAATTTCGAAATTCGGCTAAAGTGTAGAATCACCCACTTATTTGGCGCGTTGTGTTCGGCGCTTTTTACGAGATTGATAAATGCGCCAAATGGTATCCAAGTCGATTTGCCGTTCTGGAAGGCGAATTTCAGAGCATTTTCTCGCGTGCCCAGTATGTATTTTGAATTGAGAATTTCTTGTGAGCGCGAAATTTGGAATGGTATTTACGTATTAACGCAACCAGGCCAAAATTCGCATAAATCGCCAAATTTGGCTATCTACTTACGGCAACCCTACGTGTTATACGTAGTTTACGTCGAAGAGTGCAATCAACATTTGGGTGTGAGAACCGGAAATTGGTTTGAAGGTAGCCGAATTTCATTTGTTACAGCGGTGCGCTTCATTTATTGTTGGTGTAAAGAGTTAACCTCAATTAAATTTTGTGCAGAAGAGATGGGAATTGCTGACAAAACTGTTATAGATTGTTAAAACCGTCATCATCTTGACTCATACCTTATCGAATTTATATGGCGCCAAGCTCAAGCTGTTAATGGCGAAGACGGTTTTCAATCAGTGCTAAAAGCAATAGCCAAAAATTTCCGCCGAAAAAATAATTCTGCAAGTTATTCAAATTCGAAACCGGAAGGGTTTAATTGCTATTTTATATTTTAAAACAAAATAATATAAAAAACTGTATTAAAAATTATCTGTAATTAATAAATGTACATTTTCTTTCTATTCATACTTTTTTACTCAAACTTACAAATCGCGCCAACCTGGTTGCGATAATACGTAAGTGCTGTTATTTACTGGTGCAGTTATTTTAAAGTGTAATTCGAGAACATTTCGAAAATTCGTTAATTTTTCTTTCTTCGGCTAAGCGGAGTGGATTACCTCTTTTCAGGTAAGTGAAAGTATTTTTATCTTTCAGTGTTTTACAATGATTTTTAGTTTTTAAAATTATGTTTTTGTAAGGACTGGATTTTCATATTTTAAAATTATGAATTATGTGAAAGTATTAATTTTTCAGGGTTTCGTAAGGATTTTATGTTTTTTAAACTTGCTGTTTTTGAAACGATTTAAGTTTTTAAAGTTATTAGGTTTTTTTTTAAAGGATTTCCAGTTTTAAAGATTTCCCACTTATTTTTTTTGGCGTTTACAAGAGTAAGAAGAATTGGATTTTTGTCAATTTTCTTTGATTTTTTAATGTGAAAATAGGTTGATGTGTACATGGATAAAGTCAAGACAGTGCGCAATGCCATTTTTGTGCAGTTCTGGGAAGTTTTTTTTTTTAAGTGAATATAGGTCGATGTGTACATGGATACCCAGTTTGTGCAATTCTTAAAAACGCGTCAAGCAGTGGGTTATTATGCACTTTTTATAGGTGAATGTATTTTAATTCTTCAGTTTTTTGTAACGATTTTAAGTTTTTGAAGCTTACTATGTTTTCTCAACCATGTTTGTTTTTTAAAATTATTAAGCTGTTTTTAAAGGATTTTAAGTTTTAAAAATTTTGCTTCAACTTTTATTTTGTATTTATTTGAAGTGTTCGTCATTGTAAATGTCGCGTCTTGCGTAGTGTCTTCTGGAGGGGTTGCAAATCCAGGGGACAAGACGCGAGAGCGTGCCAAGTTGGCGATTTTGAAAAAGGCGCCAAGCAGTGGGCGATTCTGCACTTTCACCCAAAATTCTTATGTTGTTAACAAAATAATTCCAAAATTTTTAACATTAATTCAAAAATTTTTGGCAAAACTTATAATTACTAATAACAGTAAAATTAAAAAATTTTCCCTCAATAAAATCTTGGAATACTTATCCATTTTGATTTGATATTTTCGTAACACAGGGCCACATTTTTTTTATATTCATCGAATTAAAATCATTTTGTAAGAAAACCCCACACTCTCAGATTTCAAAAATATAACCAATTATTGAGTAAGTTATTTATAATGATGCAGTTGGAGAAAAACTCAAAACTCTTTTTATTACGTAACATCAAAACACATTTTCGGAATATCGCCACTTAATTTTCTGGACAACTTTGAAGAATAAATTTAGAACCGAAGAAATTAATCACACTTCAATATCATTTTCGGCGACGCCGTTAAATCACTTTTATATAAACACACCATATTTCGATGTTACAGTGGCTTTGGCCTGATTGAGAATCCAGATGAATATTTTCCATTTTATCCATTCGTTAAACGATGTGAGATTAGATGACATAAATGTTCCATTGAGGTTAGTAACACCTGTACGACTAATTGTAATAATAGGCATACAGGGAAATTCTGTCTGCAGATGATTTGACGCTATATGCAATGTCTTTGACCCACTGTAGACGATGAAAGTTAACAGCGCATTAAATTAATCCACAGAGAGCTTTTCCCACACAGAATGATATCCTGTCGACTAAATAAATAACTGCGATATTCAGCAGTCGTGATAAAGCTTCCCTGTCCATGGTGCTGTTAAAAACCTACGCTACTGCTCCCATCTTCCTTTCTTCTATGACGCAGTAAATTTAAAGTAATCTTTTTTTAGTAACGAATAGAGTTTAGAACTTCTGAAATTTAATTAAAGCTATGGAATAAAGATGAAAAATTAAAAGCCAAATAATCTTGCCTCATCATTTGGATTTCGCCTTACCACTCTGCAAAAACAATGCTTGAACTTGCATTGTTTTTGCAATGTTTGATGATGCAAGCTTCATCACTACTGCCGAAATATCACATACATATGCATATATATATAAGGTATTATGGGTTTAATAATAAAGTTTAAATTATATATATCGAAGATATTTAGTAAAATGAAATTATTGAGACTGAGAGCAAAATATTAAGATTAGAATGCAATTCTTAACATGGAAGAATTTTAAATTTGTCATACATACAGCAATAAGACTACAAGCCTTTATTTATTTATGTTTCAATTTGTGAAGAAAAGCTCTTAAATTCAAACGCTGTAATTTTATCTAAGAAACTTTCAATGATATATTTTTTTAAGAAATAAGTGTGTGAAAGTATTTAAAAATCATATCGGTCTTCATTCTTTTTAAAATTTGAATTTGCATGAAATTTAGGTTTTATTAATTTACCTATGGGTTTATAAACGGATTTATGAAACGGCTACTGAATCAGAAAATGCAAAAATGCCCTTAAACTGTGATTGGCCTGTGATATAGTGTATGTGGGCTGTAAATCTGTTTCAAATTCGAAAGCAGTAAGTTCCCTCTTTCATTTTAGGCTAATTGAAAGTGGTTCTTGGGCTCGTTTCCCGGCAGAACTGTTTGGCTCCATGGGAATGTTTTCAGTTCATGTTTTGTATACGTATGTTACGAGTAATTCATATATTATTTCAGAGATCTATACAGCTACTAGCGTACGCTGATGTCATCGACATTATTCAAAGAAGTAAACAGACGATTTTGGAGACTTACTTCCCTAGAGTCTGCAGCCAGAGACATTTCACCAGAGACATTCATCAATGAATGTAAAAGAAAATTTATAGCAGTAACTAGTAGGGTACATGATTCCTTCCCACTGCAAATAAATCCTTATACTTTCGAAAGCGTTTCTCTGTTTACGTATCTCCGTACTATCATCTCTAATGATAAAAATTTTAAACTTGAAATTGACCATAGATTATTTAGAGCTAACAGATGTTATATTGGTTTTTAAAATTGTCTTTAAAATGAGGCCCAAACGCAAATTATGAAAGTATTTAAATTTACACATTTTTATTAAAAAAATAATTGTTTGAATTTGATTCATATGTAATCGATTCGTTGGCATTTATTTTAAAATAAAAATTTATATAAAAA
Organism: Stegodyphus dumicola; assembly: GCF_044657685.1. Taxonomy (NCBI): domain Eukaryota; kingdom Metazoa; phylum Arthropoda; class Arachnida; order Araneae; family Eresidae; genus Stegodyphus; species Stegodyphus dumicola. Next base: position 117,346,917 of record NC_140780.1, read on the forward strand.
AATCTTAGTATGTCATGATGTATTAACTGCAAAGTTACATTCAACTGAAAGAAAAATTTGAAAATGTTTCTTTATTGGAGTTTTATAAATATTACCCTTATAAATATCCTAATTTTCACATTCATGCTTTATTAATGTCTTCAGCTTTTGACAGTACCTATATTTGTGAAAAATTATTTTCAAGAATGAAGCATACGAAAACAAAAATAGAACAAAGTTTCAGTGACAAACATCTTGAAAATGTATTAAGAATTGCAACCTTGTCTATTGATTTCGATATCGATTTCATTAATTTGAATTTTTTCCATCTTTATGAAATCCAGACTAAATGAAACGAAACTTTGAAAAATTAATAATAAATATGTACCTATAAATATCTAATTCAAATTAAAAAAATTAATATTAAAAAGAAGTTAATTTATTTTATTAAAACAACAAAGAGCTAATTTTCAATTTGTTAAAAAATATTGTATATGTGTCTCCGCAAATTTTTTCCTTTCGATGCGGCCCTCAAATGGTCAAAGTTTAGATATCCATGGTTTAAAGGAATTGTTAATGTCTAAATTATTAAACTTAAAGATAGAAATAAATCTTTATACAACTCTTATTAGGCCTATCATATTGTATGGTAGTGAATGCTGGCCCTTAACAAAAACAGATGAAGAAAGACTTCTAATGTTTGAAAGAAAAGTACTTCAAAAAATATATGGTTTAGTTAGAGAAAATAACAGATGGAGAATTTTGTTTAACCATGAAATATATAGAAGATATATAAAAAACCTAATATTGTCTAAGTCATCAAATTTTATTATATCAGGTAGCTTGGACAAATGTAAATTTTATTATATCAGATATCTTTAGATGTGACAACTTGAACCCTGTTAAAAAGGGGACTTTTGCAAGTGTAGAGATAAGAGGAAGATCTAGCACAACAATGGATAGACTGTGTGGAGGCAGATCTCAAGATTTTAAAAATCAATCGCTGGTGGACCGTAGCGACTAATAGGATCCGTAGTAGGAAGCTTATTGAGACGGCCTTGGCATATGATAGGCTGTAGTGCAATTGAGGAAGAGGAATACGTATATTGCATGTATTAAAGACACAGTAATAAGGCTGAAAGGTTTCTGAAGACATCTTGTAGATCTTATTTAAACACCTAACAAGAGAATATCAACTCCTTAGCGCAGCAAGTCGGGGTTGCTCTTCCATTGCATTCTGCAGATGTTTAACTGGAACGGATACCCCTTCAATACCTGAAACTCTTGGATTTCAGAATATATTCTCGTATAATCTGAATAACGGAACGGGAAGCGCAATACTACTGGGGGAAAAAGATTTTCAGAGAGTAATAATTCATTGCCTTGAAAGGGCATATTCGCTTTGCACTGAAAGTGGTGGTCAAAGCGCACTCCATAGAGAGGCACACTAAATAATTCTTACCACAGCATTACCTAAAGTATTGCATTTGATCCACTGTCATTTTTTGTCGCCTTGCTCATTCTGATATCAACAGATACCAAATAAAACCGATTGCTGGTGTGTTTCAAGAGATTTAGAGATACAGGCGTACTTATTCAAAATTCAGTTTTGCTTTCTAATGTGCTTCGCCGTTGAAAGCTTGCCCGTTGTAGATTTGAATACAGCACCTACAGCAGGCAAACTTTCAACAGGTGCTTTTTTTCAGGTTAGCACAGTTCTTCACATGGTTACAATTTGCAGCAAGACAGACCTGCTTAAGGAAGAGTCTGAAGTATTGTATGAATTATGACACATTTCTTCCGTCAGCAACATTAAAATTCGTCAAGCTGTTAGCAATATCTTTTCCATTATCCTAGTAACAGATAGGATAGCCTTCACTTCAATTACGTCTTTCTTCGTTTTTTTTTCTCTCCCTTAGATTTTTCTGAAGGTGCAACCACTATTGACCTTGAACATCTTATACAAATTGACATTTCAGAAATGTTGTGACTTATTCGTTTGGGGATCATGATTTGGATTTTCTCACTGACTTGCGTCCTGCGTTTTTCATGTAAAGAAGTAGAACATCGCAGAATAGTAGAACTCAGAGGCAAATTTTATTTATATCACGTATTAAATTTAGCACGCGTAGTCGTTCGCTTACGTTTCCTGAATAGTAAGTAATCGTTGATGTAAAATGTGATAATTTATTTATTATAATAACGTTGCACGCTGCTGTTTCTTGGTGATCTTTTCGATAACTAAGTTGGATAAGCAAGAAGAAATTGACAATTTACTGTAATTGATAAAAGTTCGCAGAAAAACAAACAACTGTATGTAGCTATAGCAATTTATGAGGTGTGTGATCTTAAATGAATATAAAATTAAATTAACTTACCCCCAAAGGATGACACTTCAGATAATACAAATCAATTAATATTTATTATATCTTGACATCATTAAATTTTGAATCAGTACAATCATAAATTAAGTAAATATCGCCAGACAGAAGATTATCAGTCATGATCGTATAGTGGCCGAATAAATAGAAGAGTATCAGTCCTACCATTTTGAATCCTAACCTCTCGTACGAGATGTGCGTAATATTCCAATCAAAGTAGATCTCATTCCATCAACGTAAAGAAAAGTTTTGTGATAAAAAAAGTCAAATTTTGTAACGGCGGAAATTGAGTTAACTGGTTGTTTCAATATATTTTTGAAGAAGCACAAGGTGAACACTCATATCATCCGGAAAGTGGAGCACATGCACATGAAGTCCTTTCGAAGATTTTTAAATTGTACATCGTTAATTTACGGCAGTAGTTAGTATATAGATTTATTTGGTTGAATCTTCAGTACCAATTTCTTTATTAGGAGGAACACATTGCTCCACATCCAGCACTGAGATGGCAGTCTAAAAAAGGGACCAAAAAAAAAAAATAACAAAAATGGCACACGCGTCAAGCGGGGTGAGGACAGCCAGAAGAACGTACTACACCTTCGGACCCCAACAGCAGAAGGAAGAGAAACCGGTTGTAGCCGTCAATTTCGCCTTGTCATTCAACGGTCGAAGTGAACACACTTGAGGTTGAATAAATCAGGAGGCTTGCCTGCACAGTAGCTCAAGGAGAAAAGAGCAGGAAGGCAAATTTTCCTTCCCACGCGATAAATATTGAAGATCACCAGTACCTCTCAGTACTTTAATACTACGATTTAGATATTTTCTACTGAACTGAAATCGAACTGTTCAAATCGTTCCAAAGGCTTCCGAAATGCATTTTCAGGACACTTTCAGAATTTCGCCAAGTTGTCTAAGAAAATTTTAGCAAGACACGTAAGGAGAGTCTCTACATATATTTTGGCTTCTACTTGAAATATTTTCCCAATTTAAATGTTAACTCATTCAGATTTATAAGATCTGCAACTTTATTGTTTTAGAAATATACCTATTATTTATTATTTTATTTTAAAAACGCAGTGTGGCCACAAATTCGATTAAACAGAACTACGCGCTAGAACTATTGCATAAAATGTCGCAAATAAATAAAAATAATACATTATATTATAACAACTCACAAAAAACAAAATGCAGCCAGAAGAAGCCAAAAGATTAAGAAAAATTTATACAATTAAATACAACCGTGCGAGAATGCAGAACTTTGCGAATTGCTTTAGAATTTTCAAGTATACTTATTTTCAAACAAATACCCATACTTACATATTTTCCATTCAGAATGAATAAAGATTTATTTTAGTGCCTTAATTGAATTTCATTTAAAAATTAACAGACTTATTTAAGAAACAACACGATGCACAGGCATATCGTTGGAAAATTCCAAAGAACTTTCGAATTTAAAAAAAATTATGAAAATGACAAGCTTAAGCATAAACATAGATTATAACAAAAATTAAGATTAAATTTCAACCGTTGAACCAAAAGTTTTCTCAGCTTGCCGTTAAAAAATTTTATAATTGGTGGGCTCTACTACTGAGCAAATAGTGAATTTTGTTAATATGTATTAAAATGTAAATTATACAATATGATTAAAATTCTACTTGTTGGCCTGAGTAAAATACATTAATACATATTGAATGCTTAATGAATTATTTTGCCAATCTTTATTTCTTAAGAGTAACTCTGATGTTACACTAGATTTAAAATTTTGTCCACATTATGCTTTGGTGATTCTCTGGTTTCTCATTTTTAACACTAGACCTATGATGGGTGACTGGAGCCTTTCATGGCGCAAAACGTTACAATGCGTCAAATATGTGATCAATTCGTCTCATATTTCAAAGTGATAATGTAAAAATTGTAAAAGTATACTGATGAATATTTTTAGGATACAAGACAAAAACGCTTAACCACAGTCAATTTAAAAATAAAATCAAACATCGATTGATACTGGTTAATGAGGATATGAAAAATATATGCAACCTTCAAAAATAAATAAAATATAGGACTAGAACAGATTTCCCTAACTGAAACATATTTAAATTTTTTAAAACTACACGATATCAAATAATAAAATTTAATTTCTTTTAAAAAATTGAGCAAATGAAAAACTGATATCTTTTCCGATTAAATGGTCGAGAGATAAGTCTGAGCTTCGAACGAAATCTCTTAAAATATAAGTGTTCTATCAAAATGTGACTCACTGACAGAGAGGCATTAGAGACAAATGAACTTACTCTTCGCTTTTAAAAGGTACTTGTGAGCAGCAGGGGAGACGATTCTAAGACTTCCATCCTTCAGTTTCTATCGGTTTCCCAGTCTTCCTCTCTAGGTTTTACTCTTCTCAGCTTATAAAGGTTTGGTTTAGTTTAATGACAACGCACACTAGGACTATCTGCTTAAGGGAAGGGATTTCTTCGTGAAGGACGTTCTAAGGAAAACTGATTCACACGTCACACTTGGGGAAAAACACGAAAATGCCCATGCAGCCAGCCCGCTCGCCTTGGAATCGAACCCAGGTCGGAACTATCAGTGATCAGTGATTTTACTGCTTGACCGCTGGTGGGCCCTCAGCTTATAATGAAGCTGAACGTTCCAGACTCTCTGCCATTTATTGATTATATACTTCCTTATGATAGTGTTGATACCTTTTAAAGGGACTGACTGACTGGGGAATTCAACAGAAGACTTATCTGTTATATCTGCCAGCTTATAAACTTTTACCCCCCCCCCATGTAATAGAACCCAGCAATAAAGTTTTTGAGGACTACGCCTCCTTAAATTTAAGATTCAATTTTATGATTTTCCAGGCTACTGGATTCTGCATGTCAGAAAATATTTTTGAAACTTTTAAACCACTAAACGAGTCAGTATAAATTATAATTTTTCTGTTACATAGTTTAGAAATGAAGGAAAGAGCGTAACATATAAATTAATTCAGAGATCAGGGCTGATCAAACGTCATGCAAAAGTATACCCTCCATGTAAAACATAGTTCAAACTGACAAACAGAATATTTTCTTGGGAGTGCATAATTTAAAACTCGGTTACAGAAACTAGTGAATTGACCTTATTTAGAGAAATAACCGAGAAGTAAGCTGAATGATATTAACACTAAAGCTAGCGACCAACAAAATAATGGATCTTCCTTCTTTATTGGAATAGATGTACATTAATAATCAGTAATTTTAGAATTAACTCTTATACTTCCTTATAACTGGCGTTCAATTTCAGAATATCGGTTTGTTAAATGATTTTTTTTTTTTTGTAGGACCTTTTAAAGGAAACTTGCTAGTATTCTTGTTATACCAGCACGTTGAAATGAGTTAGTTGAGGAATGAAGAAATATGCTATCCGATGTTCTAATACATAATGATTCAATGAATGAAATTTTAAGTTTCTGCTGATTTGGAAACACAATTGGACGTGTTATTACTTCAGTGTTAATGCAGATGCAATGTTATTAACGCTTAAGAAGTAAAAAGTAGGGCTAACTTCTATTAAAGTAGAACTGAAGAAGATAGAAAGGATATTTAACTTAAAAAAAGAATATAATTAAGTTATCACATCAGTAAACGATTGATTAAGACCACTGTACACTGGTTCTAAAGACAGGCATAGTGGAAGACAGTAGTTAAACAGATGGTGAGCTTACTGAACGCTTGCAGCTTTTCCAAAAAACAATCAGACTTCACCTGCACCGAATAGGTAAGGCATACAAGTTGAGCAATTCGGTTCCCCATATACTGTCGAAAGCCAACAAGGAACGAGAGACAGCCTGTTTGCTCTTGCTGTCTCGGCATCGCAGCACACCCATGTTTGGTAGAGTGCTCATGCATGACGAAAAGTGGGTCTAGTATTAACACTGTCAAGCATACTAGATATTAGTCTTAACACCACACCTTGTGTCTCACACTTCAAGACCAACTCTTCACCCACGCAAGATCATATTGTGTGTCTGGGAACAAGTCATGTATTACGAGATACTACTACCAGGATAAATTATTACTGTGAACCTGTAATATCAGCAGTTGCAACGGGTGCAACATACCAGACAGCAGAAGGAGCCAGTGTTAGTTAATCGCAAAGGTGTGCTCTACTTCCACGACAAAGCAAGACCATACAAGGAAGGACGGTCAGGTTTACCAGACAGTAATTTGTTTGGTAAACACTGTACCATCCACTATGCTCGCAGGACCTAGCACCCACAGATTACCACTTATTCTATTCGATCGACCACTATTTCAGTGCAAAATTCTTCAACAATTAGGCAGACCTGCGGCACCCCTTTTGCCGTCGTCATTGAGAGCGTGGGCAGCAATGGTGGAAGGTGATTATCATAGGTCAGCGTAGGACAGCATGGTTCCTCTGGAAGGAAGGGATACAAGGTAGTGAGATTCATCGGCGCATGGTGTCGATGTCCGGGAACAAAGCACTCTTATCCCGTTGGTCGGCCAAGTTCAGCAGTGGAAGTGGAGACCCCAGCCAAAGGTGTTAGCGCAGGACGCCAAACAACATACAGCAGCGCGTACAGCAGCAAATGTGGCAGCCGTGTCGTATTTGATCATGGTGAACAGGTTCATAACGTTCAACAAGATGCATGTAGAGACAGGGGGCTTGCGCAAGGAACATTGCAGGCGAATGTGCATGATGATTTGGAGATGACAAATGTAAAGACCTCGGACTACTCCTTGCTTGACTAGATGAAGGATGCAGTCAGGGGTCAACATGTTGAATTTTCTGCCGAATTGCATGCAATTGTTTATAGGTGGTGCACCAACACGCCCACAGACTGGCTTACCAAAGACCTTCCAGCCAGATGGCAGAAGTGTATTGACATGGGCGGGGATTATTTTTAACTGATGTACTATCAGTTTTTTGTTAATAAATTGTATTCCGCTCTGTGCAGCATTTGTGTCATTCATTTCTGTACTACCTAAATAACTTCAATGGGCTTCAGTTAGCGTATTTGCGTAGACCAATCAACTACTCTTTTATATGGTGAATTTTATACGATATGAGTGTTACACGAAGCTCGCAAGTTTCTATACGAAAAAAATCATCGTAAAAGGTTGAAAAAACATTATCAAAAACGCAGATTGTAATAAAGCACACTGAAATCAACAAGAAATCTTTTCTTGACAAGACTTGAGTTTGCATACTGATAGTATAGAATTATACTAGTACAATGTACATATTGTGACCAATCTGAAATTTTATGTTACACGAGGTTTTAGATACCGTACGAATACCGTATTTATAGAACGGTTGGCACTAGATTTATCCCAGATTCATCTCGGGAATAAAATTTTATTACATAAAACAATGCCGAATTGCCTACCTGTTTTGTGTAAGGATTTTTGAACAAAATCTTTTATTGTCAGGTGACTGCCGATGGTTTTGGACCTCTTGACAGGTAGTAGTCGTCCAGATAAAATATATAACCTGAGTTTAAAACTTTCATATTTTTCTAAATTAAAATTATTTTGTGTTCAGTTTAATTAGTTCGAATTTCTATAATGAAACATAATTTGGATTGGAAATGCCACTTGTTACAAAAGTTTTTCATTTTTTCTCTTATGTTCAATCTCTCTATCAATGTCTACAATTACATAATTTTTTACGGGTATCTCCTGAGATAATTTCGTGTATCCGTATTCCGTGTCATGGGTTGAGAAACGCAGATTTAGAGTATTTTCATCTCCAATGTACGAGACCTAACAAATATAATATTGCCAGTTTTCAGGATTGATTAAGTGAAAACAATTTAAAAAGATCAGAATACTCATTATGTTCATTAGCAATCAAAGAACGCGTTTTCGTATGTTTCCTAAAAAATAAAAAATTTCCTTCTTGGAATTATAAATGATATTTTATTGGCATTAACTGTAAACGGAGTACTTTACTTTTTCATTTTGGTAATAGTTTCTTTTAATTTGCTCCTTTATTAAATACTAAATGTTTGATTAATTTTATCTATCACCCTATCAGTTTTGCCGTAAAAGAGTACAGTGCAGCCTTGTCGTAATGTGGATGAGTGAAAAAAATTAAAGTTTAAGGTATAATCCCTTAGACTGCGCCCACATTAGAAATTCTAAGGTTTAATTATTGTACTGTCCTAGGGTTTGTAGGGTGCTACTGCATCTAGAAGCTAGTGTAAAAGTCTGCAGACGCTGCTAGACTGTTAGCGAGTTATCTGAGAGTCTGAAGCAAATCGTAAAGTCTAAAGAAGGTTAAAATAACCTCTTTATTTAAGTTTTAAATGAACAGAAAGGTGCAGCTTGTGATAAAGCGAACCTCCATCTCTTACGAGTATTTAAACTAACATAATAGAAAGCTAAATTTCAGATGGAAGTAATGTAGTCTGAGAGAGCTGACGACAGTAAGTAACAGCAAGATGCGGCTGCCAGAAACTCTAAAATAAACATTCTTAACCCTAAGTTTAAATGCACATAAAACTAATTTGCATTCTGATGAAAACTACTGAAGCGAAAAGTTGTAATAAAGATTTAAATCACACTAATTGGTTAATTAACATAAAATACTTGTACTTTATAGGTTATTAAGCCCTAAATTAAAATTTTTGCATAATGCACATTACTAAGGAAGTGAAATGTTCTCCGATAAATGTATTGAATATTTGCATAAAACGAAGGCATTATACACTAATGCATTTAATGTTATACTTATATAAAAAATAAATTTATGTATTTCCAATAATTCATATAAACAAAAAGCAACAATCAAAACAGAATATGATTATATCAATGTAAGGGTGTGTAAATCAGTTACTTTATGCATGTTTGTAATAGAATTATTTTTATAGAAATATTTCCGAAAATTTCAGATATTTATGCTTTTCTGTAAAATCAAACTTTTGATGGCGAATAATTATTGCATAATTCCAATTCAGTCCATCATTTTGAACTTGAAATGTTTTTTCAGCATGTCATTTTGAAGGTGCAGTTTTTCATCTATATTCTAACACTTTTTCTCTCTTTTTGCATACTCGATTTCGTAATATTGTAAAGCTGGTAATTACACCGATGAATGCTAAACGCAGTAGAGAACTTTTTCCAGAAAAGCGAGTTCCTGGAGCTAGTTTGAACAGCAGATTTCTAACCCCAGTAGTTTTGTGACGATGGAGAAAAATATCCGGAAAAGTCGCTGTGATGCATGTATTGCAGTTGTTTGTCATTCCTTTGAACAATGTTTGTAAAATGTCAAACATAATTTCTTGTAAATATTCGTGAATAAAAAGTTTGTTTAAATTATTGGACTATTTGCTCTTCATTATATATATTATTCATTCATTACTATATTATTCTTTCATTCATTATATTCTTCTTCATTATATGTATTATTATTATATTATTCATTCATTATTATATTATTCTTTCATTCATTATATTATTCATTCATTATTATATTATTCTTTTATTCATTATATTATTCTTGATTATATATATTATTCATATATTATTATTATATTATTCATTCAATATATTCTTCGTACTTAACTTTATTTCCGCGTTGACATGTCTTTTATCACTCACTGTATTATGAAATTATTATTATTATTATTATTATTATTATTTTGCAATGTCTTATCAACCCTTAAAAGTTGCGATCATTAGTTCTGCTACCCTTGTATATGTAATAGTTTGTGACATTGGAGAGCACATAGAAATATCTAGGCATGGTTCCGAATTCTGGTATTTAGCAAAATTAGGGGAAAACCAATTACTTAACCACATTGTTATTATTATTATTATTAGTAGTAGTAGTATTGAAGGACTGAATGAGAACTGGCTCATATTTACTTTGCTAATGTGAGAACTGGCTCATATTTACTGTGCTACCTGCAAGTATGTTTTTGCAACCTGCAAGTATGTTTTTGCAAGTACAAAAACATACTTGCAGGCAGTTATCTTCGATTTATGTTTGAATCCGAATCAATTATCAGTCCACTCAGTCACAGGCCACTCTGGTATGCATCAATTCACTTTCATAGTAACCGAGTTTATGAACAAGCCCACCACCAATATTTTCGGCGCCGTGTTGTTCACGGCAGTTCATGTCCCTTTTTAATTAAACCATTCAAAGTGAATTATTCATTATAATTCACTTTGAATCATTCATTATATTCATTATAATTCAAAGGGAAATGTACGTTTATTTAGCTGTTGCTTGTGACAGCAACTTAACTGGCTTCCTCGGCGGCCGCTCATACACCAGGAAGACGACTATGTTTGTTCGCAGTTTCAGATCTGGCATTTTCTGTTTTTTCGGCGATAAGTGAAACTAGGCACGCCCTGCAAATTAAACATTTTAACAGCTCAAAGCTGAATATGCTTTTAATTTTATGTCGTTTGTGGGAATAATTCAGCTGGTGCCGTCTGAAAATCGGCGCCGTGAGCTTATGTCGTCTATACCTGGAGCTGCCTTATTTACTGATAATATAGCATGGAATTTAAATTTAATAGCCCACTTAATTTCGCTGAACCCTTGTTATTTTTTTTACAGCCGTTAAATTCTGGTCTGCTTTAGTTTTAACGAAAAGTGAAGCTTCAATTTAGTAACTGCTGTATTAATCTCTTTGAATATATTAGTCTGAATAGCACTTATATTTGTGATCAAATAATCAGCAAATATAGCATTCGAAAGAAAAAGGCTGAGTTTTGAAATTTAAGGCGTTGGAAAGAAAATTTTCTGAATAAAAATATTTAAAAGTGTTTTATATATATCGATATATTAAAAGGCAAATGATACAAATAACGTATACCCGTATATGATATAAAAACCGTTTTGCGAGTTAAGAACTGCTTCTCAGTGGCGCCATCTAAATACCGGAAAAGAAAGTAAATGTTTGTGACCATCAAATTCCTTTCTATGACTTTGTCTGTCTTTTACAGTTGGTGTGGCCGACAATGAAATGCAGTTTTCACCTCATTCGTTTACAAAATACTTATAATGATTAAAAAGCCCTTTTTCATACGGTATTCAAATTTAAAACTAGAAAACATTTCCTAAATTTACGCTATAAATAAAAATTGTAATTTGCGATACTTATCGATTTCAACTTAAATTTAATAGAACATTGGTGGAAATTTCAAACAAAAGGTAAGATTGAATATGAATTCAAATAAGTATGCTTTCTTATTTGCAAGTGAATAACGTTTGCTAAATGGATTGAATTAACACCATTTTAACCAGATTGACCAATTTACCAATGGCAACAGAGTAAATTAATGATTTAGAAAAAAATTAGTTTTTTAATAATTAAGAGACAAACACAAAATAATCTGACAGTTTAAAGTAGTTCTTTCACTGAAAGGCGGGTTTATGGGTTTGTTCAAGTAGCAGTTGCGGGGGGGGGGTCCCAAATCAATACCCTGATTAAAGGAAGTATTAAACATATATTCTGTTGCAGATGATGTCCCCAAAAATTCAGGTTATAAATAGGTCACCACTCTATAAACCTGCCAGCTTTCAGTCCTTTACATCTGATAAATAAACGCTTCCTTAGGAGACTGTCTTATAGTATTCTATAAAAAGAAATCCAATCATAAAGTCCTCTAAAATATATATATATATATATATTTTTTTTTGGTGAACTCTAATTTTGACTCCTCGTGTTCCACAAAGTACACCAGGAGGCTTACACAAGTAAATTCTACCACTAACAAAACAAACAAATGTACAGTAGCACTGCAAATAGGTAAAAATTATTAAAAAGTAATAAATAAATAAAAATAAATAAAGAAGATAACTAAAATAAAATTGGTTAATATATATGAATTATTATTGAGTTACCATTATAATAATATAATTAATAATGGTAACTCAATAATAATTCAAAACGAAATTTCTGAAAGCAGAAAATGTCTCTTTAGTCTAAAAAAATCTCAGAAAAAACTGATGGCCAAGATACAGACAGGTGCTTCAAAGTTCAAATAAAGATTCTAAAGAGATATGAGTACATATTCTGTACAAATAATAAAAATTTATACAGAATTTCTAAAGGTCTCACTTATAGGATCTAACATAATTTATATAAAATCACCTTAACAGAAGAAAATATGAGATTCAGTTTATATAAAATTGGATCATAATTCCAAAGAATTCTAAATGCGTTCCTTACTTTAATATTCTTTAAAAGATCCTGTAGAAGCTTATTGAGTATTTAAAAGCATTATAAAATTTTCTTTTGAGATAAAAATGAATGAATTAAATTTTCGTTTCTGAATAGGAATTTTTAATTTTGTCTGAATTTGAAATGATCTATGATATGGATGGAGAAGGTTTTATAAAAACTTTCGGAACATATGGCATTTTTTTAACCTAATAAAATATTTTAATATTTTAGTTAAAAATATTTAAATAAAAATGAATATATTTTAAGTAACAATTAAGTTTAATTCATATGAAAAAACACTTTTTTTATTCTTTTGAAATTTTTTGTATTGCATACAATAATTAAAAGCATTATATTCAGGAATTACAATTTTATAAATAACAGTATAATTTAACCTTTTAATTAATTATATGATTTAAAGTATATATTATTATTATTATTATTATTTTGTACTCAATAAGCAATACTGTAGAAGAACTGCTCATAATGTTACATAAATTCAGAAGCTATAAAATGATAAGTCAAGATGGGAAAAGACAAAATTTTCATTCGAAAATTATTCAACACTAATGAATAAAAGCGCTCATTTTTATACATGTATATCTCATATAGTATATCAGAAACTGATAATTTGCTTTGATTACAGTCTGAAAACGATGCAGACTTCTACAGAGCTCCATCATAGCAGTAGCTAGGATTTAATTTCGGAGGCAGGTCTGTAACTTCCCAATATCTGCAGTTTTAGAATTTTAAGGAAAGCACTTTAAATGTTAGTTACGACAAAGAAATTTTTTATTAATTCGTAGCTTCGTAAATTATAGATTACGAGAAATAGTAAAACATCGTTACACTTATCTAAAACTTATAGTTTAAGAAGCGTTTATTTGTTCGTCAAATCCATTTTGAAGTTCATTCAGGTATTAATCAGTTTAAATTATGATTTCGGTGTTCTTGTCAGTAATGGGAAGTGTAAAAATCCTTGAATTTTACCTAGAAAACGTTTGCTAGAACAAGAATTTGTTAACTTAAAGTAAACATGTAAGTAGGCAGCATTCTAACCTTATCAATAAATTTCCTTTACAATATAGCAGTAAAATATTTGTTCTAGATAAAACTTCGGAAATTGAAAAGGAGCTATTTCTTTTAGCGACCGATGAACCAACTGTTCTTTTTGTCTGAGATACGCGAAAAAATTAACAGTAAGGGCTGAAAAAGTATTATAAAGGTTGCTGATGAAAAGCAAAATATTCAGAAAATTAAACATTGGTAATGGATGACAGGGAAAGCAATTTCCATTATTTCCGATGTGACTGTATAAAGTTTTGATATCTTCTTTTATAATCATAAATTGTAACTAGTTATTTATAAACCTACTTCAAATGATGTTAAATGGAATGAAAAATTATCTATATAATGAAATTTTGAAATCAGTTGTCATTAAGTAGAATACTTAATGGATGTATTCAAAATTTTTATATTGTGTGAAACTTTTTAAATGGCTTTTTCTAAACAAGTATCATTATGAAGATTTTAAAACTTAATTGGGACAATTTTATTCAAGATTTGATGCTTTCTCTCAGTCTGCTTGCTTTTTACCTAAAGCATTTTTCTTAAAATTATTGTTGTGAGCTAATGTAAAATTATGTTTACTAAATTTCTAAGACATAACTTGGGCACACAAGTTATTTGTCTTAACTTTCTTTTTAATTTTGCATGTTTATTCCTGTTTATTACAGATGCGTACTATGGCCATAAAAAGTAAACACAAACATTGATTTTTTTCTTCTCATGCAGTGCTAACAGCCAGTTACCTTGTATGAGGAACGGAGGTTTTTAAGTAAATTGTATCTAAGCGTCCCCCATCTATCGGCAAGTAGTTATGCTGATTCGCTTGTAGAAGACCTGCCATTTTATTCCCCTCAAAGTTTATTATTATATTGCATTTCCTTAGTTTTTGTGTATTAATTCTTATATTGCTTTATAATAAGAATATGTGATTTTGTTTTATAATGCTTACATAAATACTAATATTACTAAATTTCATAGGTATACAGTTTAAATATTTTGATTTTATATTGATAATATCACTTACTTTTGTCCAAAGACCTTCTGAAAACTATATAATTTATCAAGCGACCTTCAAGCCTAAAGCATTCAAATTGGATTCTAAATTTAATATACAAAATCATATTTTGTTCTAGAACTTTTAAATTACATCTTGAAGCCATTTAGTTGTTTTCTGATCAAAACTTGTAAATATTCTACAAGATTTCTCTCCTTTGTTAACACACTAATGTTTTCTTCTCCAAAGGCTTTTCTCTCGCCAAGCTTTTTTCTCCTTGAAGAAGGAAAAATATGGAAGATGTAAAAATATGAAGAAAAAATTATTACCAAATTAAAACTTAATTGAACGAAATTGACAATAGACCTTTAAATTACTATATTTCAATTAAAGCAACTCTTTGAAGGCACCTGAGATTTCCCTGCGGTATTCGCGTTGCTGTAAACTTTTGCCGAATCGCTATCTGGAACTGAAACAAAACATTTCCCAAGCTTATAAATAGTACTACAACTAACTATGCTTCCTCTTTTGCTACCTTCGCTTACTAGTTAAAGGACGTCTCTTGTCTGGCTGCTTCTATTTATTATTAAAAATGTAAGGCTTCATAATAAAAATGTGGAGTGCAGATTGTCCCATTGTGATATGCCGTGACATAGAGTAATCAGCAAGTAATAAAGATATGCTTAGATTATCAAGTGAATTTGTAAGTCTTCAAAAGTTTCCGTCATCTTCTACTACGTAATCGACATTTCAGTGATCTTCTAACATCAATCCACACGCGATTGCAGAATAATTGGCGTCTTCCGTAGTCAAGCACTCATCTAATGCCAAATTATCTGCAACGATATATATATATATATATATATATATATATATATATATATATATAAAATGTTGTATGATCTATAATCTATTTAGTGCGAATAGCAGATTATATAATGGAATATGAATGCGAAAATGGCGCTTTAAGGTGGTACAATGCGTTATCCAGCGGTATATAAATGCGTTCAGCGGAACTATTGCAAAATAACTTGCAGTCTTTCTTATCCTTTAAAATGTTGTTGTTTCGGAAATTCAGAAAATTCATCAGGTGACTCATTTTGAGAATCGGTGGAGACAGAATGTACTCAAAGTAGTTCCGCTTTTCGTGTGTCTCTTAAATTTAAAAGAAATCTTTTTCTAGACTTGGATTCCAATGAGGCAACATTTCTATGAGCCCCAAAATTTCCATTGTATTTGTCACCGTACGCTGTAACCTATCATTCAAGGTAAGCTCGCGTTCGCCAAGGAATAACTAAATTTCGTAATGTTGTACTAGTTGATAGATTCCTTTTCAATTAGTGCCTCTAAAAGTTATTTAATGGCCTTATCGGACAGAAAACAGGTGTCTCTTTAATTCTTTCCAAAGCAGATAGCATTACCTGTGACCTATTGATCCTCTCACATTCGGAGATGCAATTACATGATTTTAACCACTTTTCAGCGGTTGACCGTTCTTCTGACAATGCAAGCATAGACTTAAATGCGGAGACAATGTTACAACACAGATGATGTTAATTTTACGTGATCTTACGCCATGCAGTGTGTAAAAGCAAGGGTGCTTGTTAATTAACGAAATTATTCCTTTGTGCTTTTCATTTTAGTATTTTGATTGTAAAAAGTATTTAATGATTCAATATTAATTTCATACAATATCTGCAAACATCTTTGCATCATTATATACTGAAATTTGTAAGTTATCATTATACTTGTTTTTAATTAAAATGTTAAGTTGAACATATTTCTCACCATTCTAATTTCTAAATGCTAATACGCTTTCTGGAAAAACTTTGTTATTTGGACGTTCGGGGAAAGTTTTAGAATTGCTAATATAACCTTTCTTAACATAGTTTTCTACATCCAGTAAAAAAGCAACGCCTGTTACAAGAAATAAAACATCAATTTGAATATCACTGTCTTCTTCGTCATGTCAGTTTATGCTGACATTGACGTACTTTTTGCCTCACTTCTTTTTCCACCATTAACGTTCACTTGTTCTTCCAAATATACTTTTTCTCATATATTCCATCTGTCAAATCCACATTCGCGTCATTCACCTTATATGTAAGAATCACACTAGGATTATTCACATGATCTGGTGTTTTTTAAAAATCCAAATTGGCTTTATGAGATTATGTCATTTGTTTCAGTTCTGCATTTACTTATAAATCTAAAGCTTTATTTTTCAGTTTCTCTTGCTTTGCATTTTACAGCCAGCTTGAAAGAATATTTTCAATACGTTTTAAAGAATTTATTAAATTTTTGAACTCTGCACGTTTTAGATGATATATTTAAGTTCAGCAAATGAAATGAAATATAGAACACATACATTTACCACATTACTATCGAGAATGTTATTAGTGGCTCTTAAGTTAGGACAATAATATTATTGTATTTCCGTTAACCTTCCAGCCATTTATAGTTTGAAATCTCTCGATGACGTAAATAAAAAGGATGTGATGCCAGTGGGTTATTTGTGCTACAGTTACAGCATTTATATCGAACTATACTTGTGGCATTATTTCTTCCTTCGCTGTCCTGTAAAGTCTTGGTTAGTTTTTCACTGCTCACAACGAGTCTTACGAATTCAAGGTTTTGCAGAGCGTGGAGACTATGGAACGTACCTGTTTATTGCCTGATGACTTTTACGAGACTTTCCCACAGTGATCTTCATTAATGTCTCTTACGTCGTAAACAGTATTCGGTGACATATTTGCCTTTTTAATTTTGAAACTAAACAAATCTGAAAAAAAAAATTGCAATGAAAACCAAATGAATTTAATAAATAAATGTTAAATTATATTAACCATTACGAAATACGTTCGATCTCATGGTTCCCTTTGAAATTCATTGTCCTGGGGGATGAACCGTCTGCACTCTCTTCTCGGTCTTGGAAAAGATACATGTACCAGCTTGATATTTTCAGCAAAAAACAAAACAAAAACAAACAAACAACTAAACAAAGACAAAACACAACAACAACAAAAATACTTTTGCAAACAAAACAAAAACAAACAAACAACTAAACACAACAACAACAAAAATACTTTTGCCACCAGCTCATTTCGACCATGGAAAAATTTTCTAAACATATTTTGCTATATTAGTTATTTCAGTAAACGAAGACCGGAACAGAATGACACACTATAAAAGCTATTTATTAAAAATGCTTAGTTTGAAAATAAGAACATTTTTATAACGGATAAGAACTACGCATTTATTTAACAGTGGCTAACAAGCAGTGTTGGAGCCTACGTCTTTCTGAAGAAAATTGTTTGTTGTGTAACGTAAATGATCCACGAGTCGAACCTAATTTATCTAAATGAAAGGAAATTAGTTTTGAAATAAATCATAAAAATATTGTACTTAGTGTTACATAAGTAACTATTTTAAGTCGGAATACTTTCATCTGAAATTTAAACCGAACCAGAAGTTGCAAGACTTCGATGTTCTATACTTCAAAGCTGGTTTTCAGAGTAGCTAATTAAGATAAAAAGCTTGTGTTATTCTTCCAATGAATCAAATAAAAATAGAATACCCTTTTCTGTTGGAAATGACGCCGGAAACGAAGTCGTCGCTCAGTCTAGTCACAGCATCCAGAAGAAACAGACCCCAATTTTTTTTTTGGGGGGGGGGAAGGGGGATTGTAGATCTAGTAATTATTTGGTAACAACCAGAAATATCTATTCGAGTTTAAGCCTAGAAATAGTTCTAATACTATTTTCGCAAACGCATCAATTTTAAAAAGTGCCGAAATAAAAATAGTGTATTTCAAAAGTAAAATCTTAAACAAAAAAAATGGAGAAGTTTTCTTACAAGAATTTTACACTCCTGAATTTGAGATAACTTTAATTTCATTTAAGAAAGAGGTTTTCGTTGTGTCAGAGGAAATAAATAGGTAATAGTGATGATAAACTACTTTTCGAATATAAGTCGATTTATGGTCGCGAGGGTCATAAGAAAAATGATATGCTTAAATAATTCGTAAATAATGGAATTAATCTAAGAAATCGCGTTAAGAAACTATAAGTGTAAGACTATATTAATTGATAGCTTAAAGTTTAAATTAGCGAATTTACATACCGCAGGAATCAAAATTCACAGTTTCTAGACAGCCTGAGTTTCCTCATACCGATGTCTCTGGACCAGTCGAAACACTCTCCGTTAGTGATTTTCTATATTTCGTAGAATTTACGTAATAGGAATGGTTTTAAAAATCAGAGATAGAGCTTTAAAAATTTTTCAGGTTTTATTCACTACCATAGCTATACTTACAATTAATTGCATAAGGGAAAAAGCGCCTAAATTATCAGTTACCGAAGGATAGAGCTGCTCGCTATTTCTCTTCTAGTAAATTCAAGAAAACTTAGCTGCAAATCAAGCTAAAAATCTTTTATTTTTGAAAGAATATATAAAAGTACTTTTCTTTCAGTTGATAAGCTTCTTGTGGAAGATACACCTACGCACACAAATGACATATATTGCCATAAATTTACTATTTTGAGAAATAAAGATCGTTTTCTTTTAAAGAATTAAAAGGTAGCAAAAATGTTTTTCTCAGTCTTGTATATCAAGTTTATTCCGATTTTCGTGGACGCCACTAATTACTCCTTTTCTGTGAAGATTCAAGCTGTGCATTGATTGAAAGAAACAGGACTTGAGAGTTTAGCAGTTTTTCAGCATCTAGAGATTTCATCCTGGGATACACAGTTACAGATAAAAGTTGCCGCCTCATTGCCTTTACCATTTGCAAAAACAGAATGTCAGAAATTGTAATTTTGATATTGTAAAAAGGTGAAGGCCCAAAAAATTTATGTCTAGACTGGGGAGTTTCTGTAATCCGAACAGCGAAGTTAAGCACGATGGTTTTAAAAATTAAGGTAACTTCTTTGCTATCATACAAGTTGTTTGATAGTAAGTCTGGTGACTTCTCACGCAGGCGTTAAGAGTGACAATACAGAGAAATGACGTAAATATATCCCTTTTCATTCTCAAATTCTTTAACAAAAATGCACTAGACTTAAACAGTCAGAATGCGTAGCCGAGACTGAGATTAACAGCTGGAGGACAGAATAGCAACTTGCGCTCATTTTGTTGTTTTTAGAGTTTATTAATTATCTCGCGCTGTTCTACTCTATTTCTCAGGGCCACTATATCCTGATGTTCAAAATTTTCTGGGCCTTGCAAGTGTGGGTAAATACGTCTGAATCTTGAATCAGTTTGTAATCCACAAATAACAGTTTCACGGGGGTCCAAAAATTTCGATATGAACATAGAACATTTTATTTCTTTTAGTTTTATTTCAAATAGAGCATCAGCTACTGCATTTTCTTTTCCAGGCGTACGTTTAATTATTAAGTTGTATTCTTGTAATTTTAAGGCCTATCTGATTAACCGCGGAGACAAATTTTTGCTGGAGTATAATTGACCCGCAGCCACATGATCAGAATATACACTTATTCGTCCCTTGCCAAAATATACTCTGAACTTCTGTACCGCTAAAAGTACAGCTAAAGTTTCTCTCTCTGTAGCCGTGTAATTACGCTATGTTTGATTAAGAGTTTTTTTAAAAATAGGCCACGGGCTGACCATTCTGCATCAAAACAGCGACTACAGCGTAATCTGAGGTCTCAGGTTTTAAGGTTTTCGTCCCCCTCCAGAAATTTTAAAACCGGAACTCAAACGAGGTATTTTCAAATGTGGTATTAGCCTCAGCTGACCAAGAAAACCGTGCTTTCTTTCGCTTTAATTTTAAGAGGCTGGACTGTCTGTGCTAAGTCCTTTATGAATGTTCGATAGTAAGATCACATGGCCAAGAATGAAGTGAGTTCTTTCGCTGTGTTTGTTGGCGCGTAATTCTTTATAGCAATTATTTTAGAATCTTGATCTGCATTCTCCTTTTAGAAATTTTATAACCTAGGTATCTAAGCACTTCTGCCCCAAAATTGCGTTTACTTTTAAACCTACTTCTCTTAATAAGGTGCAAACTTCGTTTAAATCTTTAATTATGTTCATCAATATTTCTTTTAGTTTAGAACATCGTCAAGGTAAATAAAGGTGGATTTTCCGAGGAAAGGTTTTTAAAATAATGTCCATGGCGAGCTAGAAGTTTGCCGGGCTCAACTTAAACCGAAAAGGTTAAGTGCCTGATTTTATTTTGAACGCAGTTTTCGTATATACCAGGGGTGGCCAAAGTGCGGCTCTCGAGCCTGATATGGCTCTTGCAGGCAATTTGTGCGGTCGTGCATATAAAATACATGTATGAAATATGGTAAACTAAAACTACTCAGTGTCCAAAAAAAGTAATTAATTAGTTTAGACTCTTTTTACAAAGTTGCCCACCAGCGGCCGAGCGGTAAAGTCGCTGAACACTGGTAGTTCGGTCCGAGGTTCGAATCCCGCGAACGGGCTGGCTGCATGGGTGTTTTCGTGGGTTTTCCCCATGTGTAACGTGTATACGAGCCAGTTTCCCTTAGAAAGTCCTCCACGAAGGCATCCCTCCGCTTAGGCAGATAGCCCTCGTGAGCTTTGCCATAATTAAATACACCAACTTTTTACAAAGTTATCAGGGATTTCTTTCTATTTAAAACCTCTTCCACTACTTCTATAATGATGTAAATATGAACTTGTGGCTTTTAGAAAATCTAGATGCGGCTCTCGAACATTCCTGAATTCAAACGTGAACTGACATGAAGTTTGGCCAACCCTGGTATATACTATCGCTATTAGAGTAGCCTGAGGTGAGATCGAGAGCTGTTATGAATTTAATTGACTTAATTTTTCTTATTATTTCTTCAGTTATAGGTAGTGGGTAAACGGGGTATTTAGTTAAACTGTTTAACTTTCTATAACCAACATCAAATCTCCACGGTTTAAAATTTGAGTGAGACGGGTCATTCTTTTTTCGGCAAAGGACTACCGGATTAGTATACGGACTGCTGATTGACGTAATTATTTTATTTTTATTCCTGTCGCGGATATACTCTTCAGTGGTATCTTCTTTTACGCAATCGTACCTGTATGGCCAGGTTTTAACAGGCTCTTCTTTTTAAAGTGTATTTCCTGCTGTACTATTGGTTTAACTGTTGTTTTCGGCCCTCTTTTTACAAACTTTCGGCTTATTTTGCGATCGCTTAACTTTCTCTTCTTATCTTGAAATTTATACCTGCCGTTGAAATTTCTCGTGTTTTCTGAACTCGGCCTATGAAATTGTCCGCTGATTCTTTGGCCGTAACCTCTTGGACACGTACTTTCAAATTTAAACGCCAGCTCACACAATCGTTCCAAGGTACTGGAGTTTTCCTATTCGATAAAATTTTGGATCTGGGGCAGTAGTCGGAGCAAAATAATCTGGATAATTTCGCTATCGGGCCTTTTCCTGTAAAGTAGATCAGCGACTTGCACATTCCTGAAAATAAATACTCTTAATTTTTCTTTGCCGGACATCCAGGCTTCGACGTTTGCTCTGTGTTTGACCACTGGGAATGATTTCACGAGGGTAGTTTTGAAATTTTTGAGGGTATATGTGTGACTGCCTATTTTACCCAGTAGAAACTTTTCGATCCCTTTCAAACAGCTTTCCTGCACTTTCGGGACAGAGTACAGCAAAAAGTGGTTGTCCAGCTGTTCCAAGAAGTTGGTAATTGACGTCCTTCCGTCGAATATTACAGCGGGTTTCATGGTGGCTCGCATTGTGTCTACCAGGAAGGCAAACCCTTCCATTATGTTTACAGGAGCCGGTGGAGTCTGCGATTTGAATGGGTCCGCTCAAATGTTGTTTGACATTCGGCCATTGGTTCGAAATTTTTCAGGCGCTATTTGTAAGATCTTGTCTTCTTTGCTGTCATACAAGTTGTATGATCTTAGTAGTAAGCCTGGCGACTTCTTGCACAGGCCTGAAGAGTAACAACACAGGTAAAGGATGTAAATATACCATTCTCAAACTCTTTAACAAAAATACAGGTATTTCGTGCTCACAAAATACCGATTACTTGCGGCGAGAACATAAGGAAAATTTAACAATAAATCCGAAAAAGCTAAAGAGTAGTTCTAGACTACACAATTTACTTAAAGCCAACAGGCTGACTCAACAACCTACGCCGGCGATAAACTTAATAAACAGCCAGAATGCGTAGCCGAGCCTAAGACGTTTTCTAACCTTCTCGTTTCTCCTGTTTAAATACTTTCTTCGCCTAACTTAATTTGCCTCCTGGCGAGGAAATGCGAGGGGAAATAAGAAAAATACAAAAATTAAAATAATTGGGTAAACTAATTGAAACTTTACAGCTGAAGAAATAAGGAGGTAAGCAGAAAGCTGAGGAGTGGATATATCTTTCATAATCGAATAAAGCTATATCACGGAAGTCGAAACGAAGGAGCGTTAATTCTCTATCATCCACAAAAGCGGACTTTATAGTCTATCTTAAACAGCTCAAGAAACACGGTTGTAGCTAAGACTGATAAAATAAGATTTGGTACAAGTTTGTTCAGTAACTATTTTTAAGGCAACCTTTATTATACACTCTTAGACTTTAAAAAAAAAAAAAAAAAAAAAAAAAAAAAAAAAAAAAAAAGACGCACCACCACGCACCGAGAAGATATAAAGCAAATTGGACACAAATTGATATGCATACAGGTTTCGACGGAAATGTTCGACAAAATTTCGACGGAAAGCTGCCAATGAATGAACGGTTGTCGCTACAGCGCATCTTATCTGCTCAACTGGCAGGATATTTAAGAGGAGAAATTACGCTTCCAGGTCATAAATTCTTCACGAATTTCATTCCGTGTACTCTGGTAGACAGTAACTATGCCTCACATACAGGTGCGCGAACGATATGCTCATATGTCAGAATTTGAGCGAGGTCGTGTAGTTGGGCTCAAAGAAGCCGGTTCGTCTTACGTCTTATCGGTGAATAGCTCGACATTTGAGCAGGAACGATGCCACTATTAGACGATGTTGGCAGGAATGGTTGAACCATGCCCGCACACAGCGTCAAGAAGGCCTAGAGAAACGAAAGAACGTGAAAACCGAGCAATCGTCAGAACGGCACTCACAGCTCCAGATGCATCATTACCATCGATTATACGTGCAACTACTGCTTCAGTGACCGCAAGGACCATTCATAGACGGCTCACAGAAAGGGGGCTGAGGTCACGGCGCCTCTTGCATCGACTACCATTGACCTCTGTACAACGTCAAGCCCGTTTGCAGTGATGTCGGGGTCATTTGCACTGGAATGTCACTGATTGGAGTAGAATAGTCTTCAGTGATGAGTCCCGCTTTGAACTGAGCCCCAATAACCGGTGAAGGCAAGTCTGGAGACGCCCCGGACAGCGATGTGATACCAACCTGACTGTCTTCCGGCAGACAGGCCGACAACCAGGAGTGATGGTCTGGGGTGCCATTTCATTTCATAGTAGGACGCCTTTGGTTGTCATCCGTCGGGACCTTACAGCTCAGCGGTACGTCGACGAAGTTCTAAGGTCCGTTGTGTTGCCGTTCATGTCACGCCACCCTGGGATTACATTTCAGCAAGATAATGCCCGCTCCCCCCACTGCACATGTTTCTACTGCTTGCCTTAGTGCTTGCCGAACATTACCTTTGGCCGGCATGGTCGTCGGATCTCTCTTCTATTGAGCATGTTTGGAGCATTATGGGCAGGGCCCTGCAATCAGCTCGGGATGTTGACGATCTAACGCGCCAGTTGGACAGAATTTGGCACGATATCCATCAGGAGGACATCCGCAACCTCTATCAATCGATGCCAAGCCGAATAACTGCTTGCATAAGGGTCAGAGGTGGACAAACGTGTTACCGACTTTTTCACTTTGTGAAGCTGTATCACTTCAATAAATCATCCAATTTTTCTCAAACTGTAATCATTTGTTTTTCTGTACATGTGCGTCACTTCT
The DNA here is from genome assembly GCF_044657685.1 of Stegodyphus dumicola. Taxonomy (NCBI): domain Eukaryota; kingdom Metazoa; phylum Arthropoda; class Arachnida; order Araneae; family Eresidae; genus Stegodyphus; species Stegodyphus dumicola. The sequence continues at coordinate 117,371,486 of NC_140780.1, forward strand.
ACCGATTTTCGTCCCATTCGGATAACTCCTTCTTGGTGCATCGTTCTTTTTTTGTCTGAGAGTGTATAAGGCTATTTATCAGTCTGGAAATCATAACAGTGCAGCAAAACTGAACTGAAATTAGGAAACACTGCATTAAGGATCAAGAGAGAAAACAATTATCGAATTTGAACAATGAAAGAAAATCAGCTTGTTCGCTGATATCCTCATCAGCTTTCCTCGAAAGATTCATTTACAAGGCTATGAATATAATCCAACTTGTAGATAAAACCTGTAATTTTCACCTTTATTTCCATTGAAAAGACAACTGAACACCCATTTTACTATGATACAATAATTTAAATATTTATTTATTTATTATTATTATTATTGCTGTTAATTTTAAAATTATTAATATAATCAGCATAGTTATTGCTGTTATTAATTATTACTATACTAACGTAAATCTGTGAATTTGAAGTTCGTACTTGATGTATTCCGTACAGTTTGTCAAGACAGGGTTATATGACTGACAGACCATCACAAATGAGCAAAAGACTTGCGCCTATTAGTAACTCTGCTTAGATTTCATTATTTTCGTCGCTTGTTATATTTATTCATCGCAGAAAGAACTGAAACCCTCGTTAGAACCTATACCTTATACGTCGTTGTTATGTGTGCATTAAATTTTAAAGCACACAATTAAGTTTTTTGAGTAAGTAATCCTCTGGCACAGTTACAGAAAAAAAAATCGCAAGTTACAATAACCATGAATTCTTAAGAAAGAAATATTACTCAGTTTAGAAAAATGAAACGACTGAAAACTTCAGAAACATTTAAAATTGAATTAATAATTCAAATTTTGAAAAAGAACTTGCATAAACTAATTTAACACATTTAGAAAGTATTGCTGGTTTTATCAGTTTTAGCTGCTTTTGCTGCAGGATCGTTTTTCAAAGACAGGTGGGAGAAAAAGAGCCGAAATGACAAAAACAAACTAAGACTCTCACATTTAATTATGTCTCTTCAGTTTTATATCTTCAGTACACGTTTGCTCGAGGCTTCTGAGTTTCGCTATGCAAACTAATTTTTCTAGCAGCTGTCATACTAACTGAGCATTTGGAGTTTGATATTATATGCAACTGGATATGAGTGCTGCTCATATCTGTTTAGCTTTCGAGTCCGATACTTTCAAGTTACGGTTTTGTCTTGGCAACACATTTACCAGATCGTTCCTCGATCAAAAATGGGGGGTATATGGTGTCACATGCACTAACACGATAAAAGAGCACCAGATGCTACAATAAATAAACTATCGCAATGAATTCTACTTGTGTGAACTGCAGTATCCGAAAATGTCATGCAAAGTCTGTATACTTCTGTATGCAGCAGCGCGCAGTATTACCTATGTAATTCAAATTCGCCACACATAATACACATAATAGTGCATTTTGTTTGTCCAATATACAAATTTTAGTGATTTTTATCTTTATCGTACAAAGGATGTGTAAATAAACTTAGCTGAGTTACATTTTATCCTTGCTAGTGTTGCAATTCCTATGCTCAGCAGGATGCACTAGGGCTACTCTACATAATTAACATATTACTATTTATGTTTCATTTAACATGCATAATAATTATTTAAATATTTTCTTATTGGATGAGTATGCTAATTCTTCCTGGTTTCAGAAATTTTTTTGAATCTCTTCTGGCTGCAAGAGAGAAGTGAAAATCAGATTCCAGGTGGGCACTATAATTTTTGTTATTTATTAGCATAATGGAAAATATAACATGTTAATCGCAGGAGGCCTAATATGTGAATCTTCAGCTTCTGCAGAAAATTTCAAATTACTGAAGACGTTAGATGAAACCTAAGGCACCTCTGTACAAGATTAAGGTTTTTCAGACAAAATACAAACAGTCTGTTCTGAAATCAGCCTGAAAAGGAGAACATTTCAAATAAAACGAAATTTGAAGCATTTCATCATGAGGCAAAAAATTATAATAAATACAAAAATAAATCTTATAAATTTATTCCATTATGAGATTTTATTATGAAGAACATTAATATCAGTCTTAAAATAATCGCAGGAAATTTCATTATTATATAGCGAAACAACGAGCATCAGACAAAGTTTATAGTATAGCACACACTACCTATTCAATAGCACTTTTCTGTGAAGCACCTTTATTTGACAACAGTCCTGTTTCTTAACAAACTCATACGAAAATCAAGCAGTATCATACTTTAAACTTGTAATACGTAAGCCCTAAAGACTTTCTCGACTCTACATTTATCTACTTTGCTTATTGGTCTATAAGAAGCTTAAATGCGATTGAACATTTTACAGCATTCATATTATAAGCAAGAAATACACAATTAAAATTCTCATATTTTAAGTAACTCTGAAAACAAAATTGATAACAACAACAAAAAGGAAAACTTTTTAAAGGTGGTGGAGACTATCACATTTCTTGTATAAAAGCAGAACATGTTCTCTTTTTAATACAATAAGGTAATCCGTTCGAAAGATATATATTTTTGGGCATGACTGAGATACACGAAGTCTCACAAGAAATTACCTCCGACCTCAAACTCACAGTTTTCCTAAAAAAAAAAAAAAAAAAATCTTTGAATCTACTCCTCTAGAAATTCAAAATAGTGTAAAATAGTAGTTATTATATTTCATTAATACTAATTAAATTCCATAGTTAATAATTAAAAATTATTAACTATGGAGTTCCTGATTGGCAATAACGGACTTTGAGTCAATACGGCAAAATTTTAAAATACTGTAAAATCTGCCAAACAACAGTGCATCTCCAAATATAGTTAGATATGCCGTCCAGCCGGTATAGTGGTTACTGACGCTGACTGCCGTACCGTTGGGTCCGCGTTCAGAACCCGAAGACGGCTTGTATGCTTGTAAGCTTTGATGAATGTATAGCAATGGGGCACACAAAATACACGCCAATCGAAAGTTCTGTCGAGATTAGTGGATGGGAAAAAGGGTTTGGGGTATGGAGGTAAGAATGAAAGAAGGGGGCCAACTCCGCACTACGAGCGAAGCACTGCTCTCAGGCTTCGGTCTCCAGATGGGGTGTTTTTTGTTTACATCCAGAAGCTCCCTTGACAGCGCTTTGATAGTGCTTTGATATACGATAGTTCCATACAAATCGAAAAACGGGACACGGACACTTCCGCATAAAAGAAACATTCATTGTGTGATGGATGATTGAAAGTTGTATAGTTTAGTGACATTTATGCAAAAATTCCGTCTTGGTTATTTTTCGATAACTAAACAACAGCGATTTTGATTATGAATTTGTTTATAAAATTCTAAGCTGTTGAACTAAAAAAAAAATAGATTTTAGCAAAAATGTTATGCTTGAATAATGAAAAATACCTTACGGTACCTTTAAAATAGCATACGTTTTTCGATACCCTTGATAGAGTATTTGGTACTTTTATTTTATGTTCCAAACTCCAAAATATTTTAAACAATTCAATTTTTATTTGTCATCCACATATTATTCTAACATATACTTGTTAGAAACTTTTAGAGGAGAGGCTTAAAAGTTCCCCATTTTAAAATCATCATTTTATTTTTATATAACTGAAAAATAATCACTTTAGGTTAACTAAAAAATTAAATTACCACAAAAATGCTGCAATCCTCATCAAAATTAATATATATACAGACACATATGCCAATAAGTTAATATTTCTTTGATTTGTAACCACACATTTGGGCAAAATTATGTACAATTTTATACAAAAGGTGTGGAACAGATACATTTGCGAATTCGGCGGAAGTACCATGTGCGGTCAAGATCATATGACCATGTGAACATGCCACATCATCAAGACAGCTTATTAAGAATTTGAAAATAGGGTAATTGACGGAGATGAAAACATTTGTGTATCTTGCCAAAGGAGGTCCGAATAATGAATGATCCTTTTATTGATTACAGATTATTAAATGTCTCCCACGCAAGTCTTTTCTTCCCGGAAATTCGACGTTCATTCTCACTTCTTAACGTACGCAGGTCTCATTCACAGACAAAGAATGGCTAACTGGAGCATATTACAATATGTACTCTCAGTACCATAATTAAAAATTAATTATATTTATATATATTTCTTATGTAAAAATTTCTGGTGTATGCTAAATTATTGTAAATTACTTTACTCGAAAAACATAGTGAATGCATAGAAATTAAAGATTTGCACACACCGAAAATGAAAAATATGATATCTATATATATGAGTATTTATGCATATGCTTGCAAAAAGCATGTATCTGCCTTTAAAAAGTACGTAAACCAGTTAGCCAGTGGGAAAACCAGTTAGCGCCTCTCCACTTACTTCCTATCTCCATGGTTTGGAGACCCTCGGACACACCGTGGCCTTCGAGATAACATGGCCTGGTTAGCTGCGAGTGACGTCACGAAATGCGTCCGATCCTTCCGTGACTTTCTTTGCTTCAGAATTGAATGCGAGCGTTTCGTTCGATGTTTAGAGTGTTTTGTTTTTAATAATGCATAATGATTAAATTTCCAGAGACTTGACGGGAAAACGTATATAAAAGGTCGTATATTCATTTGCAGTTAAGATTAATAACTTAATAAATATTATTTTTTAAGAAATATTCACGAAATTTTCTATTCCATGTTTTAGGTTATCTTGTGCATTTTTTTTTTACACTGTATTGTAATAATTTGTTAGGATACACTCAAAAAAGAAAGTTTTGAAATAAGGAAATAAAAAGGCTGTTATTTATTAACATAAAAATGTCTTTACAGTTGGAGAAGGAGAGGAATGAAAAGATTTAGAAACTAACAAAAGTAAATATAATTTAGCAAATTAAAAGACATAAAAAATTATTTTTCCTTGAAACTATAAATATTTCAGGGCTTCCAAACACTATGCAAATACATTTTTAATTCATTTAAATTACTATCTAATAAAATGAAAAGCAGTTCAAAAGCCACAGAAAAAATTTAAACCTCAAAACTTTGTAAATTAAATAAATTACAATTTTTCTGCAACATTACAGAAAACGAATAATTTTCACATATTTATATGTTATCTATAGCAATAATTATAATAATATTTACGTCATTTAATAATATTTACATTATTACTTATATGTAGATGCATAATAAATAATATATTTGCAAATAAAAGCCATCCATAAAATGTTCCACAAAAGCGTAAAATCAATAAATTTGCCAACGAAAATCTCAAAACAACTATACATAGAACAAACCATCATTTCTGTCTAATTAGCAAATACTGTGCAAGTTGTACTAGTATACTGAAGCAATAATTAATTGCAATTGATAATTTATTTTGAAAATTATGAAGTATTATCAAATAATAAGGAAACAGCAAAAGCATTAATAAATTTAAATGTAAAAGGTACATTATTGAAAATATATTTGAACTGCATCATATTTAGTACACTATTTTTAAAAAATGAAACAATGTCATTTACATACTCATATCTTTTCCATCACGTATTCTTGACTTTTTTAAGTTTCCTTTTAAGTTTTGTTCTTTCTCAAAAATTCATTAAAAATATGCTTCTCCATCTTAGCTCTTTTTTCCTTCTTGCTCATCCTCTGAGGGGTTGGAATTTCAGATAAGTATTTTGGACAACCAGAAAAAATGCATGGGTAAGCATCGTTATTTAATTTAGGATGCCCTCTACACATCTGAATAAAAGTACCTTCGTTTGTTGGTAAATAATCATAGCGAATAATATCATCTTTTCGAAAATATTTTTCACACACAACGTTGCGATCACTTGGAATGAAATTTTTCCTTAAAATTCTTTTGATCCATAAATCCCGTTTTACTGTATCTTTTGGAAATTTGAATACTGATACATATTCGTTGGTGCCATCGTAATTGGATTTGCATGCTGGAACGCAACATCTTGCAGGCATGATGAAGACAGCTCTACATAGACGTCGATCGTTATTCTTGTTAACAAATAAGTTAACTAGTAATCTCAATTTAAAAACGATAATATCCTTAACAACATTACTTAAATTTAGCAATAAAAAAGACACGAATAATAAAACAATACAGCACGCGATCAACGTAATAAGAAGTCTTCGCTTGCAGTGTCCACACAATGCAGGGCGAAGGGTGAAAGTTCAGACGCCTTACGTGACGTCAAATCACGTGACTCTGCAGCTGACCAGGCCATCTAATCTCGAAGGCCACGGACACACACCCCCGTCCGGGTGCCGTCCTTCAAACCTGGGGCAGAACTGCATAGTTAGGATGGCGGGAACCTAGCTATATGACGAATGATGAAATTCTGGTGTTTCGCCCACTCCTAGCTACATCGGTATATAAAAATAAGCAGGACCCTACTGACCTTTCTTGGTGGTGCTTATCGATAGAAGGAAGTTTTTGCTTTGTGATCTGATCCTTTTGTTTATTAGCATCTTAAGCTCACATGCTTCTGAACTATTATAACGGTGTCATCCTGTAAGTGTATGACCGTGCGTCATTGCTTCGCCTGTTTTAAGAAAGTAAATCAGGTAAAAAACAATGAAAGTGGCAGTTCCTTTAAATTCGAAGAACTGTTTCTTGGAGAAAGACAGTTAATTCAAGAAATATTAACAAAAGTATAAACTGAAATAAATAATTAATGTTTGTTGAAAAATGGAAAGAAATATTATAGAACACAATAATTTCGTATTTCCTAACTTTTTGTATTTCTTGCGTTCACAAAGTCTATCAGATTTTACTATATATTATCAAATAAAATGTGTCAGTTGAGTCACTTTTTTTTCCATTGGCGGGCACTTGCCTATAACGGCAGTGGCCACTTCTAAGGGTAGAAGTGATGGTCATTTTATTCTGGACGTGCCTAACAGGCGGCCACCGTCACCTCCTATGAAGGGACAGACAATTTCACATCCACGCTTTCTCCGGGATTCGAACTCGGGCCCTTCGGTATCTCAGTAAGGCTCTTGTTATGTCAACGTTTGAATATTGTTTTCTGCATAGAGTTCCATGTTCTCAAATCACATTTTTTATTTTAGTTAGCTTAGGCGTTATTGCGTTTTTATTAAACCTGATTAAATTTTCAGTTATTTTAGAAATTTAATTATTAAATATCCGATGGCAATATATGATATTAAATTTTAACAGACTGCAGCTAAAATTTGTCACTATCTAGAAAGGATAAAGGTCTTTGGCAATGCAATTTATTGGTCGTTAATTTGATTTATAGCAAAACTAACATTAAATAAATTATTAAAGCAAACCTGATTACTTTTTCTGTTATTTTAGAAATTAAATTATTAAATATCCCATGGCAATATATGACATTAATTTGAAATTAAATTTTAACAGATTGCAGCTAAAACTATTATTATCTAAAAAGGATAAGCGTCTTTAGTAATGCAATTTATTGATAGTTAATTTGATTTTAGCAAAACTAACATTAAATAAAGCATTCAAAATTAACTTTAATTTATTAAAAATGAAAAAGCGTGAAAAATCACTGCTAGGCAGTTTATGACAACTCGTCCAATTAAGACTCAAGCCAACGATTAAGACATCTTTCAGAACTTTCCTGTTAAAAACGAAATTCATATTATAGCACCATTTCGCTTTAAAAATGCAAAATTTCGGTCATCAAAGTCCTTCTTATGCGTTTTCCACCAATTATTTTACTTATATTACCTTATGAAACAACCGTGAAACGTTCTATTGCATTCTAGCTATTGGTTCATGATACTGATAATTATGGAGATTACGCTTAACTTTTGGACCCCAGTGGACTAACCTTTAGCGCTCGAAGACATACGACTATTACGAACGAGACATTTTTGCCTCAAAGAGCTAATTTAAAATGCATTTTTTTAAAAATGCCCTCATCTTTTCCTCCTTGTGTTCCTAATTCATCCTCATCCGGCTCCTAACGCATTCTTGCTTCTGAGAATGTTTTGAAGAGCGTTGTGATTAAAAGTAAGTAAAATTTAATCTTAGATTAAAGCTAGTTTTAAAGACGAAATGCATACATTTCTAGAGAATCTGATAGTACTTTCGCTCTTTCAAGGAATAAAATTATTTTGCAGAATATTTTTTCAGTTTTTCTTCAACTTAGGTTTTAATATTGTTAAAATTTAAACCTGTCATGCTTCTTTATAGCTTCTAAAACTACTTGAAAATTAACCCAGAGTAATGATCTTCATTATTAATCGATCGTACCTCTGTTAAAATATTTAAAATGGAATACAAAAATTATCAGAATAATTAGTTAAATGTTGCTTCTTGATGAATAATAACAGAAGTTCCATTTCTTTGACAGAAATCTAGCTATTAGATTAAATTCAAGAAATTAGCTGATGAGAAAGGTAGATCGATATTAAAAGCATAAAATAATGAAAATAAATGGTATTCATGAAGTTAGAAAGCCCTAAATTCAAAATTATTACTTGAAGAAACCGATGCATTTTTCGTGCTTTATGTTTATCGCTTAGAAAGTTTACTAGTCAGAAAAATTAGTGATCATATCATTTTTAAAGGATTGTGGCAATCGCAATCTCACAGCTTTTTCCGTGCTTTTTTTACGTATCTGCACTTTACTCTGCAAAGCGACTTAAAACAGAAAGAACATATGCTATACGGAAGACATACAGGCCAGTATAAAATTATAGCTATTCAGGAAATCAAGAAATTCCAATGGAATTTTGCAGCGGTTTCAAAACTTGCCTTTTTAACATACTTACTATACGTTCATATACGTGCAAATATGTGGTCTTTCTGAGAAAGTGTTATGTCCCCTTCTAGATTTTCCGCAGCATGCCAGTAATTTCTTTACACTTCTTCTTTAGGCAATCCGTCCCCCCCCCCCGAAAGTAACAATTCAAGTGCAGAAAAGGATCGGGAGTTGTGGGTGAAGATAAAGCGTTCGAAATGGTATAGTCTCTGCTTTTATTCCACAGAAATCATTATAAGCTACTTTTTTTTAGCATAAAATAGTTTTCTTATTTTAATTTGTTTTGAAATTAGTGTTTGATAATTATATGAACCTCCTATATAAAAAAATCATTGCCATTAAAATACAGTTATATGCATATATCTGCAATACCAATTAAACATAATTAAAGTTAATTTAATTATGTTACGCCAAATGCTTCCCTATACACAGATAAAGAAGTCTGTTAAATTCAAAGAAGTTATTGGATCGATTAAATGCATTACATGGCTCCAAACATAATAGATATACTAAAAGGAAGTTATTGCTCATTGGGGAGTGTTTTAAGCCTTGATGTTTCAAGAGGCTGAGAAAGAGCAGTTTACTGATGAGTATTTTGCTAATAAACAGACAGAGATTACCAACAAAAATTTCTAGAAATAGATAATGTGATTAGATTGTAAGTTTACAAAGAAAACCAAGAAAAATACTATGTCTTAACAATAGCAAAGGAGCCCTAATTTAGGGCAATAAAAAAAATGCCATTCTGCTTATATAAGCATCTTCACAACTGCTGCGGGAATCCTAAAATATTGAACACTGTATTAATCAATGCAAAGGAACTATATTCTTGAAATTACTGAAGAAAACATGCTGAAATTATTCTCCACTGCTAAGGAAATAATCGGAAAGTTTGCCTCAATTTATTCTATTTGCACACCTCTTTTTGTAAATGCTGTTAATTATTGATCGGAGTGAGTAACAACAGAATTATCAGCTACACTTTTCATTCATTACCCTATTTAAATATGGGAAAATAACTAAAATATTCGAGGGTAAGTATTTCCATTTTGTCTTAGGCAACAGCAAATTACTGTAACATTCGTTTTGCAGAACTAATAAAGACTTTACTGTTCATAATGTTTATACATATATAAAGGTCTTATGGTTTCATTCACAGAATGAATGCCAAAGGTAAACTTCTCTGTTTCTTCAAGAACTCCGAATTATTAATATGCAAAACGTTTTATCACGGATTAAAATATATTTCTTTCAGCTTTCGATAGATGGCGCTACGGATTCTAGAGTGTAAGATCATGACATTTGGAAACACATATGAAAAATTCGTTTAATTTAAACTGCGTCACTCAAGGAAGAGAAAAAAGGTGAAACAGCAGAATGGTTAAGAAATATTATTGAAAAATATAAGGAATAATTAGCAGAGAAAAGTTTTAGGTAATGAAAACAAACCGAAATTGAAAAAAAGAGAGATTAAAAGAAGGATGAGAGAGAAAGAGAGAAGGAAGAGTTTTAATAAGGGATAAAGTTATGTTCTAAAAAATGAATTTTAATTTGCAAATCGAAACAAAACTATTTAATTTTTATTTTGTTGATTTTCTTATCTTTGCTTTAAATCAAAACTACATGAAAATATGTACCTAACATTATAGCTAAGATTTGAATAAAGAAGAAAACTAGATAAAGGTAATGCGTCAGATACTTCTGTTCATGTTTACAAATATACAATCCATATCAAACCTGTTTTTAAGAATTCTCAGAAATGGGCAGAAAATTAAGAAGGCGGTAAATCTAGTTGTACTTCACATCTGCAGTGTGCAGGTAAATCTGCATAACATAGCATTAGAATTATACATATGATTTAATAGCACAGTTAAGGATGAATAATTTTCTTGCAATATTAAGTCTGGAACAATTTTTGTACTTTCTATGCTTATTTTCAAAGCCATACTTTAAGAAACATGGGTGGAAAATCTTCTCAAAAATAATTAAAAATTTTTGTTTTTCATTCATAGCTGTTTTATAGTTTATTGTAAAGCCTATTAAAAAAAAACTAATAATAATGGTAATTATGTGGACAAATTTCCAAACTAGAGTCGGAGTTTTGTTCAGCACAGAAAATATATAATTCAGATCAACAGCACTTAAGATATTTCCAATGAAGAAACATGGGGAAAAAGAATTTAACAATTCAAAATTGGCATTAAAATCCAAATGCAAAAATATATACGTTCTAAAATCAAAAACTCTAATGTTTTATTGGCGAATATTTTTTTACATATATTCATTAATGTTGGATTTTCTAAATGCAACTTTTGAGAACTATGTAGTTATTATTTCAAGTAGTGCCAGAATTTAAAATTAGTTAATCCATTATAAGCGAAAGCATAGAGCTCAAACGAATTTTTTCAGATTTTGATGTGATTAAAATTAAAACTTTACAAAACTCGGGAAATTTAAAATTTTAATCACTCTAGAAGTATAGTATTTCATAGTTCATCAAGTTAAAAAAGGGGGGGGGCTGAGAAAATTACGCCTACTATTTTTATGGAAAAGTTTTCTTTTTTGAAGGACACTCTTATTATTATTGTCTACAGTGTTTGTTAGTAGTACCCACTTGATTTAATGTAAGATAAAAGAGTAAGATTAATGTAATATAGTGAATATTAAGTTAATAGAATAAGGTTGATATGCCGAAATCGTAACTGTAACACCATGAATCCAAGATAAAAGCAAAATCTCCCTTTTTAAAGCAATTTCTATTGGCAAGAGGCACCTAACTAAGGAGATACGACTCAAAAATTTTGAAGTATTATTACAAAATTTAGAAAATTTATCTTAATGCATTGTTCTTAAATTTGAAATATTTATTCCGAATTCCTATTCAGTTCTATTTGTTTTCATTTTCTACTGGCTTTCTCTGTTTCGGCGTGAATGATTGTAGTCATACTTCAGAACAGTGGATTAGGTTATTTCATTATTGCAAGGCACACTGAGCTATCTGCTTAAAATGAGAGAAGTCTTCGTGGGGGACTTTGTAAAAGAAACTGGTTTCTGCATAATTTACATATAATGAAGAGCCAGTAAACATCATGTAGTTAACAGGGAATAGAAACCGGAGCGTATTACCAATTTCGAGGCTTTAAATCCACTCGAGAAGAAAACGTAAATTAGTTGACAGGGAAGAAGGAGTGTAAACAAGCGCGTGTTTAATTGCAATTTATAGTTTGCTTACTATGGAACTAATTTCTGATTTGCCCGAATTAAAGGAAAGTTTTCCGTTCTCACTTTTTTCTGAGCCACTGAGATGATTTGTTTCAGCTGGAAATTTGTTAAGTGTAAATCTAACTTTATTGTGGTAATTAACAGTTAAAATTAAGTCTCAGGGAAGTGTCTACCTGCGTCATGTTGCCTTTAAAGTACCAACAGTTTTTATCTTCAACTACAAGCTACAAATGATTGTTTACTTACATTGTCTAGTATTTGTGATACTATTTGTGCTTAATTTGTAATCCGAGATTTTATGCGCAAATGAAATTTAATTTCTGCTCGTCCAGTTGTTTCTATAATCATTACATGCGCTAGAAAATAAATGGCTGTTAAATGGCCATTAGCAAAAGAACAAGTTCTTATGATACTTAATACTATAGAATTATACTAATTTGAGATGAATGGCTATATTTTTACATTTTGCAAGTTTTGGGATAATTGTCTTATGTAAAAAAATATCATTTGTTCTTGAATACATCTGTCAGAGACGTCTGTCAAGACAGGCAGAGTAAACTAGAGCATTATCTAATTTAGTCATAAATCAGGGAAAGGAGATTTTTTAGATTTTTAAATTATTAAACTTTTTGTCAGAAATTTTTCGTAAGGTAAAACAATTTTTCACAAAACGATAGCTTGGGAATTAGATGCATTAGAGATTGCCAATCACTCAGATCACTAAAAATGCATAAAGATGCTGCTGTCTTGAAAATGGCTAAAAATACGTAATGAGTTCTTGTTGAGCACATTGTCATGATATGGATTAGCCTTGCGCCAACTGTTTGGAAAATTCTGTTGAATGCTTTCCATTGCTACATATTAAAGGTAACTGGTATGATGATTTTACTTTCTTAAGACGTTTATTTTTTAAAATTCGTTTAAATTTCGAGTTCTTTGCTCGAATGGAGTTACATGTTGCTTAGATGTGGCTGACATTTGTGACGAGATAAGATTTAATTTCACCTAACTGTGAATATTAACGTTGTGGAGCTACCAAAAAATCTCACGAATGGAGCATATTCCTCCAAATTCACTTAAAAATTTTGTGAGATAATGGATTACCGTTTTTGCTTAAATTTTTTATCTTTTGATTTCTGCCCAGTAGCTAGTTAGATAAGCAACCTGCTGAGCTATCGTGACATGATGTATAATTTGGTTAAAGAAGATCTTGAATATGGATTCACTCATTTAAAACAATTGAAAGGCTTCTATATATTTTGGATCATTCCAAATAGGACTTTCTTGGAAAATAATTCACCGAAACCAGGGTAATCATACATTACTTATTATTGCACGTGCGTATTATTCACTAAATGTGTGACACAAATTAACTTCTTTTTCAGAGAAGTTTTTGAAACAACTTTTATCTGAGTTATTCTCATTACCTGAAACTTCGAAGACAGGATAAAAGTGCATGTTTAGAACATCAAACCCTACCTGCTTCGACGTGTCGTTCAGCTTACTGTAGAAAGGATGCAGTTGCGATATAATAAAAAGCAACACATTAAGCAATATAACCTCTGGCTGCGCAATGGAAGCTAATAAAGAAGTGACACTTATTTTTTTGACAAGTCACAGAATTACAGTGCCAGCATTCAGAGAGTCACTCAGCATCCGTCGGTGAAGATAACTCCTCGGTCCCCCTCTTCGATTAGCTTTTAGCACGATTCTCGAGATATTCCTGAAAGTTTCGTTGCAGTTGGATCACTGGATGAACCTCTATTAGGCTTTAAACAAGGATACTTTACTTCTGATCATCTTATAGTGCAAAAATAAAGATTAGAAAAATCCGTGTTAATGCCTCAAACTTGATTGGCGATGTGTAGTTTCTTGTAGCATTATTTAAAGTACTGTTAATTTATTTCTCAGTCTATTTGTCCTAATAATGCAATAGTTACACTCATTTTTTCCCAACAAAATAATTAACAACTGTCTTTATATTCCAAAAGATTATGAGTTTCTCGTTTTAAAGACCTGATTAAAGAAATAATTTTTTCCTTTACACTTTTTGAAAATTCTTTTAAAAACTTTCTATACATAAGTTAATAAAACGTTAAAATAGTTGTTTTCTTCTATTCGTGGCCTTATTTGACTTTTTTTTAAATGATAAACATTTGCACGAAAGTTAGAAGAAGTGAAGTTAAATCGGCGAATGGATTTTCATTTTAAACATACAATAGTACAGCTGGTAAACAGAAATTAAATTTTTTTCTTTTACGACAGAAAATGCTTGATAAATTGGTATAGGTGTTTGCATGATTCACTAATTTAACTCATTTTGTATGATTTTAGTCTTTATTTTCAAGCTAGAAAAAAGCTTTTTGTGGAAAAGGGCTGGCAGTTACTTTCTTTTAGAGAAAATTCCACGAAATTTAAAGTATTTGGAGGCATAAATTGTAAGGTATTTCTCTCGCCTTCTTAGCGTGCCTTCGTGGTGTGGTGGTCTGCACACTGGGTGCGTATTCCAGAGGTCCGTGGTTCGATTCCCGGCGAAGGCGTTGCTCATTTTTCACTTCTCCTACTTTAAAAAATTACCTGATGTCTCTACAAAATGTGCAATAAACTGCAATTCTATTTCCAAAATTACACTAAATATTGAACTGTTGTCTTAATATCTAGGAAAGTACTTTGAATGTTTCCTCTAGTTAAGCAATAAATTAAGAAAAAATTTTGGCAAGAACAAATTCCTCATTAAAATTACAAATCAGCCTTAAATATCTGTTTGTATATCACCAAAAGCTTTAAAGATGCATTATTTTTACTTGATTATATATATATAAATATTATCTTAATTTTAGACATATTTCTAGTTTAATGTGCTAATATATTGACAGAAGCCTTTTCATTCTGTAAATAGTAAATTCGATTTTATAATAGTTTACTGCTTTTAAAATAATACTAATTTAAATTAAAATTATTTTTAATAGCATAACTTTGGGACAGAGAGAGTTATTCGAAGTTAAAATAACTTTAAAGAAAATTTAATTTACTATTGTCGAAGAGTTTTATTACACGAGTTCTAGAGGATTCTTTCGCAGTAGAGTAAGCAGAAAATAAACCTAGCTTTTACCAGATTGTGAGAAATGAAGGGTTCGGAAGCAGCCAGGCACGTAATTGTTTCCAATATTGAAATGGATGATGAAAAATGTATATCAATATGAACAGTTCTTGACGTAATCGCTAGCGGCAAAAAACATTGAGATGACCAGTGACCAAAGAAATGGACATGCGCTCTTTTATTTCCATTTATTTTATTCATAAATAAATAAAAGAAAGTAAAGAATGTATTTTCATCTGAAAGAAAAGTTTTGAGCCTTCGATCACGTAGCGTACAAGATGTATACTGAGCGGGGAAGGGGGAAAGAACTTACCGGAACAAATAAGATTATTTGATGGATGGCTGGAACAAATAAGATTATTTGATGCTGGTTTCTCAATTATTCAAGGGGCACCTGACAAATTCCGAAATTAAATCACATTTTTCTGTCTCCTAAAACACTGAAGTTAAGGAAAAGAAGAGGGAAATGGCAGCTGTGCATCTCGAAGGAGCTCTAAAGAATACGTGTTCCTGCCTGTTTTGTTTGGAAGAGTCTTTGTAGCCAATCTCTTAATTGCTCGTCCTTCTTATACTCCGCTCCTTTCTGTAAAATATTGGAATGGGTAGAATTTGGGATTACGTCTAAGTACCAGCAATTGATAGAAGAATAAGTCTGTGGGGATGACACTTAGACCAGAGGGAACGGAAGCGACTGCGACAACAGAAGTTTTGGACTTGAGCCTACATACTTTTATCGTATTTTATTCTATTTGAGAATGGTAGAGGCATTTTCTTTTGCTGTTGATGAACAATATTAACAGAACTTCGTTTGAATGAATTCAGTTACTCTGTTGATTAAAAACATCATCAAAATTTAACTATCGTTTAGTTTGAGAATTCATACTAATTTCATCACATATTTATTAAAACTGTACCACATGTTTATTAAACAACTGCGAAAGAAATTTATTTAAGAAGAGAGAAAATGAGATCAGTCTGACTTTCGTAACATGTTTAAGGGAGATTTTTCGAACTAAATTTGAGTTGTACTTGTTTCTGTCAGGAACTGAACCTGAAAGTAAATTAAACATATTCAATAACCTTTACCAATTCGAATAAGGATGATCTTTACCTACCTGTGAACTGTTCTTTAAGAATGAAGTCTGAAAAATGTATAGGAGCATCAGGATTCTATACAATACTTTTATGTACTAGCACATACGAAATACTGTTCATAGATTTTTACAATACCTTTTACGTATTCTTATTAAGTAATATGAAGGGGAATAACATTGTGCATTAGATAAAATGAACGAATCCGTATGGTATTCCTAACATACAAATGCACATGAGCATTTTGCTAAGTTCTAAATAATCAGCTAAAACAAGATCTTCCAGTTTCTAATTTCATTTCTTTAACAGCTTCTCGGAGAACATATGGAATACACATTGTGCCTGCAAAGTTTTAGAATTAAACATTTTTTTCAACTAATCTCATTGAATATATTAAACGATAACTAGTGGCACTAGTTACTAACTCGTTTCAGTTTGTTTAATTTAAAATATCACCATAGTAAAAGACGTTTATTTGATTTTTATGAAACTGATACTTATAGTGATGGGTTAAATTAGTAAATAACGATAGCCAGGAAGCAACGAATATTACACCCGCAAAAAGAGAGAAACGGAGCTACCACAGCCAAAACCTCACACGAGACTCGAATACATATCCTTAGCTTTGGATTAATAGTCAATCTTCGTTAATCGCTATACCGTCCAAGTCGATAATCTTTTTTAATCTGGTATAACTGTAAGGAATTTCCTCCTTCTTTACCACCCGCGTTCGTGGTAAAACTGAAAAGCATTTCCGGTTAGCAGTCGTAGGGGCGGAGTTCAAATCCCAAGAATCGCATAGCTGATTCTTCGTACTTACTGGCTTCTAATCTATTTTTTTTTTTTTTTAAATCTAAAAAAGTTTACAAGTGGTACCCAAACTTAAAGGAGTGAACGATAATTTGTCACCACCAGGATTTAGTCATTGGGTGCCATTCCTCCCTGTTACCATTTAAATGGGGAGAATATAAGGAATTTTTTCTATGTGCCTTCGTGGGGTAAACTAACAGCACATCTGTGTACTTTCGGGGTGTAATTGAAGAGCACGTCCTGCTAGCACTCGAGAGGTCTGGAGTTCAAATCCCAGGAAGGGCAGGCTCAGAAATAAACCTAAACTCTCTACATCTCTTTATTCCGAGAGGAAAAAAAGGCAAAATTCCAGGAGCGAGCGAGGGTCTTAAAAATTTGTGAATCTTTCACGGGCTGTGATTTACATTAACAGCTTCGTGAAAACTTTTGCGCTCATGGATTTACATTAACATTTCTGAGGCTGAGGTGTGCACTATAAATGCCTGCTTGTATATTAAAATAATGTACTCGAAGTAATTACACAAGGAATTAGTATATAACTAAAAAAAGTTATATTAAAGCCTTTTTTATGGAAAGTGCATGATTTTATACGTTATTCCATACATGAGATATTTTGCTCATAAGGCAAAACGTTTTAAGAAAAGGGATCGTTCTGCACTGGAAGTCAATATTGGGTGACTTCATGTATCTTCGGCTCTATTCTAGAATACAAGAAATCCAGAAAAAAATTAGAGTAATTCAAAATTCAATCTTCTAGTTTGGATTTTGGAACAGAAATACTTCGCTGAGTATTTTTGGGGAAATTATAATGGAAAGTAGTATAAAATTTTTAAATATAAAAAATAATTTGGAACTTTATAAGAAACTGAAAAAGTAGAAAGAATTTAAAATTCGTGAATTTATTCGACGTTCGGGGATTAATCTTATATTTGCGACAAATTTCACTGAACGTTTTCCCTCCATAAAGTTATTATCCAGTTATAATTGACCTAAGCTTGGATTTAGAATGCGAGTTTAATACATCGTATTAAAGAACTGTTCTTTATTTCACAGCGATTTTCCAACTAAATAAGAAAATAAGTTATCCAGTTAATTAAGACACAATAACACGCCGAATAAATACTAATTCAGAAGTCAAACAACAAAAATCAGCGTTATACCTACAAAATTTTCACATTAAAAATTCAAATTTTCACTGTGAAAATTTTGTAGGTATAACGCTGATTTTTGTTGTTTGACTTCTGAATTAGAAGTTATCCATTTTTTATGCCTTGTTGATCCGAAAGAGGTCAGAACTGGAAGAAGTAAAATGTGGAATAGTATTGTAATACGTTTGTGGGGTTAAGCTTACCTAGTTAACTAGGTAACTAGGTAAGTTAAGCTTACCTAGTTAATTCAAATTGCAGATCTAACTATATATTATGTAGGTTCTGTGGGTGAGTTATTGCCATTAGGATAACTAAACTCTTCAAGCAAACATACAGAGATATACTTTAAATTTCTTCTTTTTCACAAATTATGAGGGTTAAATGAAAGTAATATAGCACAAAAGTACTACTATTTTAGAGCTGGCTGAGAACACAGTGTTTCCTCAAAACTGCTCTATTTACAGTATGTAACTTCTTCTGACAAAAATACAAGATTCGCATAAGTTCACTAACAGTGATTCTAACTTACCGAACTAATTCTACCTTACGATTTTCAATCTAACGTGAGACAGCGAAGCTCAGAACTGCTTTCACCTTATCTACATAAATTTTGGAAAGAGAAAAACCTTATGGCGAAATAGGAGTAAAAGAAAATATATAAATTAAATAAGAACTTGTTAGTGAAACCCAATTATAATAACATTTTATAATTTCGATGGATCAAACAGCAGCTTGTCAATTTTTAAGATTATTTATATTTTTTCACAATTGTAGCGTGCTCTGTTTCTAAAATAAGATTTTAAAAAATCTTAACGGATAATTTTTTATAATATTTTTTCCTTTTTTTCCCCAGAGTTTCAGGAAAAGAAATTAAATTATCATGAAGTTAAGGAAATATAGAAGCTCCCCCAACAAAGGATCAAATAACGACAAAAAGTATGCAAAATGTGAAGAGATTTGTTATGATTAAAATGTTAAATAAATACTTACACCAAATTTGCTTCATTTAAAGCAAGAATGTTGTTCTGGGAATCGCTACATTAATAAAATCAAGCAAAATGCAAAGTTATACTAGTCTAGCCAAATAAGGGGGCAGAAATCAAGTTGTAAAATCATCATCATTACTTAGGCCGACTTCGGTTCTCATTAGTTTCTCATTTGCGTTAACTCAGTCAATCCATTATTCTTCTTTTTCTTTATTATTTGCTTCATTTACTGAGTATTAGGATTCACTCCTAGTTTTTACTTCATCAATCCTTTTGAACGAGTTTTCTACCTCTGATTTAGTATTTGAATTGAAATTAAACTAGTCTTTGTTATGAAGCAGTTTCGAAGAGTAACATGAAATCATTTGAGTTCTTTACTATGAAACTGCTATGAATGTCCTTGTCTCTACACTGAAAAATATCATTTCATTAGAAGACGACGAAATATCTCTCGAGAAAATGTATTTTTCTCGGGTACAAGAGAGCTATATGTTTTAAATAAATATAGCTTAATTAGTAATTTGAATAATTTGAGAAGAAAAAACTACTTTAGAAAGATGGAAAGATTTTCTTTTAAATATTAAATTAAAATGTATAAAGCAGGATGCCATATTGATACGTGAAATAACGTTCAAAGTAGCTTCCCGCTCATTTTGTTAAAAAGTGGAAAATGTATTTTATATTAATAGTTTTTAAGAATATACCGAAGGAAAGTTTGAGTACGCATATACTTTAATGGCATTCTGCAGGAAAGGGAACCGTTGAAATTAAATTAAAATATTCAGAACAAAACGCGAAGATTTTTGTATAATAGTAAAAAATAATATATTGATATTAATTTAACGAATTTTATTGCTATTACTGCACCAAAGGAACCTTAGAAAGAACTTTTGCCGTTATTAGCAGATGCCTCAGAAGATCAGAACCAAATATTGAAATGATTTAAATGCATTTATGAACTAAGCTGGACAATCCATTCAACATTTCGTTAACAATTTTATTTAAAACTTTCTGTTCTTTAAAAGATCCAGGAAAGAAATCAAGTTTTAAGGGACATTTACTCCACTTTTAAATTGCTGAGTAAATGTCCCTTAAAACTTGAGAATCTCATAAAAAATTTTCTAGGAAGAAGGTAAACGAAACTTTTACAAAATACAACGTTTATTTTAAAAAGTCCATAGCATTCCAAAATTAATCGTAAGTCTTTAGTTTCAGTTTTCCCATGGAACGGCAATAAGTTTACTTGGAATATATTACAATATTTTTAATTTACTAGAATCTCTGAAGTTTCCGATTTTGATACTTTAGCAACTTTTAGTCCAACGGAAATTGATCTAGTCCATCAGTGAAAAAAATCTGCAAAATGCGCGAAACACGTGTAACTGCGAATTATGCGAAACACGCATAACTGCAAAATACGCGTATATGTCTTAAGAATGAGACTACAAGAAAAGACTGTTTATTAAAATTATAAATGATTGGTTTTTCGGAGCTACATGTATTTAACGCCACTTCTCGTCTTCGGTTTGTTTAATACGAGCGTCGTTTTCTCGAGCTTTTATAACAATATTAATTTGCTTAGTTTTATTCTGAAGACGTGGATGGTACTATATTGTGTAGTGTTCTTTCCAACCATTGTTGCTTAATTTTCTGGGAAGATTGTAATAAAAGACAACTATAGTATTTTTATTTGAATCATGGGCCAATTTTCCGGAGATTATTTTCCCGAAATTCATTATCATAGGCGACCGCGCAATATGTGCATAAAGGTATCTTCCGCTTTCTAGTGGATATTAAGACAGAACAAGAGGAGAATGTGAAGAACATTTAGGAATTCAATTATTTGAAACGTGTTGCTAATGATAGATGGCATTTTTCATTTATTTTTGGTCAAGATTTGGAAAACAAAATAGTTTAAATAGTTTTATCATTATGAAGGAAATTTCTTGGATCACATTGTCTCATCATCCTCAAATTTATGGCTTCTATTAGATGCAAAATTGTTCATATTCTTCGTGAGTCCATCCTCTAAGTTACTATGTTTATTATTGATGGAATTTATTTTTCAGACACTAAAGACCTTATTTTAAGTTTTAATTCATGAGGAATGTATAACATTCGTTGTCAGTATAGCTTGACATGCGTTTCTCACTTAAGCGGGAGGAATCGTAGTTATTTTAAGCAACAATAAATAAATTTTCAATAGTTAACCATTGTTGATCCCTCACTCATTATTAAAACTTGAAATTTGCTCTAATTAGCCAAATGGTTTCTTCAGTTAGTGAATTATATTTCCACGGATGCTTCTGAATTCACCAGAAACTGTAAACTTTAGTAAACGCTTTTAAATTCAATATAATTTTCCCAAAGTTTTAAAAAATTTATCTCGTAATTTTTCATTTCTTAATTAATGTTTTGTCCAGTAGATGAAACTACAATTGTTATTTTCTATTATTTGTTTATTTAATTTAACTAGTTTGAATGACATAATTTTGGGGAGAGATGAAGAATATGTATGCGCATTGAAGAAAAGTTATCGATGAGAATCTTTTTCTAAGAGCATAATTGAATGGATTGCATAAATGTTACCAAAAACCTAGCTTCAGTCGAAGGCTGAATTTTACCTAATTTAAATTTGAAATAAGTATGCGACTCTTCCATGAATAAATTTTTTTCTCTTTAAAAGTTAAGAGAGAAGAAAACTTTTAAAAGAATAGAAAAATCAAATTCTTTCATATTGAGAAAACATTTGCTCAATAAATTAATCTTTGAGTTGATAGAGCATATTAATTATTTAAACTAGAAGATAATTTTACAAATGAAGAAAAGTTGTTTTTCAGATTGGTTTTGACAAACAAAGGGAAGAACTTTAGAAAATTTCATAATCAACTAAATATTTCAATTTTGCATGGGCGGTAAAACATGCTTGAATACCGTATTCAATCACAATGCTATATGTTATTATAATAAAAATGGTAGTTCGGTCAGAGGTTCGAATCCCGCGAACGGGCTAGCTGCATGGGCGTTTTCGTGGTTTTCCCCATGTGTAACGTGTATACGAGCCAGTTTCCCTTAGAAAGTCCTCCACGAAGGCATCCCTCCCCTTAGGCAGATAGCTCTCGTGTGGTTTGCCATAATTAAATACACCTATTATAATGAAAAAGTAACACATTAAGCTCGTTCATATGAAAAAAAAATTGTAAACTGTCATACATTAAGTCTTTTCAATTATAACTGGGAATTATCGTGTCAAGAAATATTCTGTTTGTATGTGGACTAAAAATTATAAAATCAGAAACTTATGTCTGTTATTTTCCACAGGTAAGTTTTGACTATTCGAATGTGTCCCAGAGTTGATGTTACCCCACAAGTATGTTACGTTTTAGAATATCACATTTCAGCCCATATATTGTGTTGAAATACTCAGTATGCTAGCATATTAATTATGTCAAATGTGTCTTTATTTCCTAATAAATAATAATCTGTTTCAAAAATTGTTTTACAAGTTTAATTTATTACTATTCAAAACAGCGGTAAATAATACCTAGCTTGCTTATTCCTGATTTCTGTAGCAGCAAAAGTAAATGAAACAGTTTGCAAAAGTTAATGAAAAAAGTTAACAGTTTTTTTCTAAATCACAGAACTTGAAACGTCTTTTAAACTAATCAGAAAAACACTCAGCCATTAAAATATTATGAAGGACTCTAAAATTTGAAATTGAGCATTTCTGTCAAGAAACGTCGGCAGAAATGTGTGTGTGTGTGATTATGGCAAAGCCTCGAGGGCTATCTGCCTAGGAGGAGGGATGCCTTCGTGGAGGACTTTCTAAGGGAAACTGGCTCGTATACACGTTACACATGGGGAAAACCACGAAAACGCCCATGCAGCCAGCCCGTTCGCGGGATTCGAACCTCGGACCGAACTACCAGCCGGCAGAAATGACTTCTTATAAACGAAGGCTGTAGATGTTTCGTTTTAAGAATACATTTTCTGAAAGTATACCCTATACCTTCTACATGGTGAATGAGTTCTATAATTAGCAAGAGCGGTTATCCTCCCAAAAAATTCTTTTAAGGTCTGTCGTCTACAAGGGAAGAACTTACATGCAGTCTATGCATCATGGTTACAAGTGACTTATGTTTATCCAAAAATCTTCATATATTTACAGAAAAGTTAGGTTAGGATACTTTTGTTAGCGAAAAGATTTGAGGGCTATTTGTTTGAAACGTATGCTTTCTGACTAAAACTAGAACATTATGTTTTACATGTACTAGGCCATGAAAGCCCCATCCAGGAATTCCTCTATTCTCATCCATTCAGCCTTTAATGGGCAGCTGCACCGCAGAGCAATACGACTTCTGGCTACTGTTGCCCGAAAAAGTTGTCGATGAAAACTGGAAAACCGAATTCTGGGCATAATCACAAGCGTCTTTAAGTCTTTTATCAGCTACAGATTTCGCATGATGTGTAAACATAAGTAATCCGAATGCAACTATATAGAATAATAGGAAAGGTTATTAGAATAGTAAGACGTTGGAGTGTATCTGCTTAGGATACCTCAGTGTAGAATTTTTAAAGAGCACGGTTTCGCATTTAAATTACATATGGGAGAAAAACTATTAATTCACCAATTCAGCCAGCTTATTTTAATACCATAAATCAAACTCAAGAGCTAATAACATTCTAAGGCTCGAAATATTCTAAAGCTTTAGAATATTCAAAGAAGAATTAGAATTTAGAATATTAGAATAATTGAAAGATTTATCCGAAAATAGGCTAAGTGGAACAAATATTCATATCAGTATTCATGTTCTTTCATGTTCAAAACATTTGCAGAGTAATAAACATCAGTTTGCTAAATCTTTCTGTGCCAGCCATTTTCTTACATTTCGTTTTCTTTACGAAACTTCAGTTTCATTATTTAAAAAGTTTTAATATACGCATACAGCATGGAAGTAAAGGGTACAGTTCAGTTCCATTACAGTTCAGTTAATTGTACTGAAAATGAAGTTTATCGATGCTGCTGATAGAGGAATTAGTGAAAAAGCGCATTAAAATATACTCTGTATTTTATCCCTTTTGAAACAATTTATTTGGTTATAAGAAACAAATTTTAATTTTGCTTTCAGCTTTCTTATACAGAGTGTCTACTATGTAAGTTGTTAAAAAGTACGTGTATTACTTTTAAATTACTTTGTTTAATAATAAACTATTTTAATTTGAAAGATGAGTTAAAGATCTTATACCAGACCGAATCACGCCGCTTTTAAAAGCGTTTTGCCATAACATGTGGATGACAAACACGCCAGTAGAGTTACGTAATGTAGCCCAAACCGTAATATAATGTAACAGACGTTGAAAAAATGGGAAGAATAAGCTATAAAAATGTCTAATTCCCGAATATCTTCAGACAAGAATATTTTTACTTCTTAAACTCTGAAGAAGTTAAAGGGAGCCTCGTCATTTCACAGGCTGAATTCTCATCGACAGACTGAATGTCCTTGCTTTTGGTATTTGAAATATCTACAGCACTTAAAAAAAGTTTTCGGTCCATACATTACGTAACGTTATGATATTCATTTCTTTAAATGTATTCAGTTAAACTTATACAT
Organism: Stegodyphus dumicola; assembly: GCF_044657685.1. Lineage (NCBI taxonomy): Eukaryota > Metazoa > Arthropoda > Arachnida > Araneae > Eresidae > Stegodyphus > Stegodyphus dumicola. The sequence continues at coordinate 117,396,188 of NC_140780.1, forward strand.
GGTATTTTTCTGTTTGAAAGAAAGCTTTGGGCCGTATTAAAGTATTTTATGGGGCAAAAACCTGTGATTCAAACAACTTATTAATCAATAGTATTAAACCTCCTGTGATTCAAATAACTTTGAAGATTATCAATAGTAAGTTAAATGTATTAAATTTAAAGCTTAAAGTGCATTTTATACTATTAGAAAAATCACTTTGATAATATAACTATATATACTGTATAAAAGATTTTGCATATTTTTTGTCACAGACTTTTGAAGTCTAGTTATATTAAAAGAACATTTGTCATGTACGCTGTCTGGGAATATGAGAATGTTAAGAAATGTTGCCATTCGACTTTCCATGAGATCTTTAATTTAACCCTCAAATTTAAATAATGCATTGCTTATCTAATTAAGCGACTTAAAAGCAACATACATATTTTTTATAGTTGATATGGTTATTTTTACTTTTTAACATCTCAAACTCAGGTAATTTACAACGGAATTTGCACATACGCTTATATTAACTGAAATAAGTATAAGCTTTTACACAATTACTCTAAATAAAATAAGATTTTTCGAACATCACATATTACACCCTTCGGAACAGAATAATCGTTTGCATGTTGCCGAACAATAAGTTTTATGTTGCTGGATAATGATTGTTTCTCCAATCTGTTACGTACTTCAGAACAATTCCTCGCTTGTGCTGTCGTTTTTTTTTTTTTTGTATTTTTAATATCACGCCTTTTTTCCAAAACCTTTAAAAACTTGATTTAATTTATTTTAATAAATAACATGAAATATATGAATTGGTTTTTTTTTTAATTTAATTTAATTTTTTGTAAGTACTGATGAATTATTCTTGCATCTCTAATGTTTTCGACATATTTCAACATAAAAGATCGGATAGAATATATAATAGTATCTTTAGCTTACCTACTGCACAAACTCAAGATTAATATAATTTTTATTTATCTGCAGAATAAAAGTAAAGCAAACTATAAGTTGCAGGAATACTTAAGCACGATTGTTAAATTTTTTTCTTTCAAAAAGTGGCCAATGTCGTCTTTATTTCGTAAGTTTGTAAAATGTAATTTATCTTAAATATTTACGGATTTGTACACATGGTATTTTAATACTAAGAAGAATTTTTATATTATAAGTAAAAAATGTTTCAAACGAGAACACGGGCAACCATAAAGGGCGAAGGTTAGCAAAGAGAACTGTATAATGGCTTGAAAAAACCTGAAATATGCGCTTCGAACATTTTGACCTTGTCTTTTCTTTTTGGCTGTTAGTAAGTGAATGGCGTCTGAAGGCTTCAGTTGAGCAAAAATATATACTATATCCTTGACTTTTCGCTTTTTTTGAAAAAAGATTTTAGTACCAGCGGCGCTGTTAGTCTCGAAACTCACTTTTTATCAGTATTACTTTTGTGTTCGAATTACTTTCCAAATTGCTGCCATCAAATATTATTGCAATGTATTATTTAAAATACATCAAAATTTAAATTTATATTTATTATTTAAATTATATGTATAATTTTTATTATTTAAATTTAAATATAAAAATTTAAATCAAATAATGAAGAAAAAAATCTGTATGTTTGTTTATATGCTTCTTGCACTGTAGAAAAACTACTGCACCTGTGACCACCGAATGTTTAATATACGTAGTCCTCTATCCGAACATGGACACCTCGAATAAAAACATCATAGGCACCTCGAAGCCTGAATTTTGAATTTCGTTTTAATTTATTTCACATTTTGTACAAATTTAACAAATTTTTGTTTAACAAACTCAGCGATTTGAAAGCGAGAAGTAACAACACTGTTCCAAATAAAACACTCTTATCTCCAGCCTGTCAGACTGTTCCCATTCCGCGAAATGTAAGATATTTATATTTCAATTTTAACGCACAAATTCGGAAATTTGAAAGCAATGTGTTGCCACTGCCTCAAATAGAAAATACTATCTCCATGGTCCAGTGTGTTGCCGGGCAGAAAAGCGTAGGATATTTAACTTTCAAATTGAATATTTCTGTTACTGAGTAGCAAGCCAAGTCATAACATTAAAAAATATGATTGCTATAAACAAACTTCTATGAAATATAAAATCAACAGAACTGTAATAAACACAGTTCTTGAAAACATTTTTTCTACCTCTTCATCCGATCGATTTAAATAAAAATGCATTTAAATCATGAGATGTCTAATTAGAAATATTAAATATTTTTATGAGACACTGGCTGGATTCATTAAAATTATCATGCACATTTAAACTTTTTTATAGAATTTTTTGATGCGGCTGACAGCTGGAGAGGCTAGTTTTCAAAGAAATAATATACCGAATACTTGAATACGTTTGGTAACCCTTAACACTCTATCGGCAATTCTAAGAATAACCTGTTTTTTAATATTTTGGGAATTTGTTTTTGAATTTTATGTGGCGTAAGCGCGAAGAAAGCAGTCCTTTATAATAAAGCTAAAAAGGCAAACAAAATTATTTTAGCAGGAGTGAGTCCAAGAGCAGATTGATAACTTACGAGAGCATAAAAAGCCTTAACAAATCCCCTGGTGCGAATTTGAATCATTTCAGATTTTTCTTTCTTTTCTGTTTTCTTTTTTCATGCTTTTTAATAATTTACTTTTATTTATTTAAAAAAAATCTCACAAAATATGTACGATTCGGTAAGTACGACTCATAACTGGCAATCTGTGTTTGGAGGGTTTCGATCCTTTCTCAGTGCTTTCAAGGGAGAGTCAACAGCAACAGCAACATAAATTACAGTGACATTCACTGTGAAATCAAGAGTACAGCAAACGCAAGCAAACTCAGGCAAATAAGCAAATTCAAACAAACGCCGTCATTGTTGATTTTTGTGTCTGACATCTTCAGAAGAACAATTTTCTCTTTTCCAAAATCTTTTAAATTTTCCTTTTCCTAATTCTTTAATAATTTCATTTTATTTATTAAAAAATCGCACGAAATATATACGATTCAGTGTATGAACCATTCAAAATATATACAGTTCGATATATGAAATATATAGAAATACGTAAATTAATGCCGAAAGAGCCAAAAATCTAAAAAATAAAGAAATTAAATTTTACTCTTCTCTGTTAGAGAAGGCAACAAATTTTAATAATATTATTTTTACTTTTGATTTTCTCTTCCTGAGTAAAATAGGTAGAGATTTATTATTTCATTATTGAGTTGCATTTTGTAAATAATGCGATTGTTATTTCAACTTTAATTAGAGAAATGCTTGCAGTCTTAGTAACCGTATTTCCTCATCCTCACTCGTTTTTCTCCCAGGACCCAAAACTGCGCCCGATCTCTGCTTCTTCAGAAATTCATTAAAAATCTTTCAACTAAAAAGCTGGTGATTTCGTATGCCTAATTAAAAGAAAAGTCTTTCTAACTGATATTGAAGAACTTTTAAAAAAAGTTTCCGCCTATTTTAAACTGTAAAGTGAAATTAATTGCATGTGCATTTTTTTAAAACTTTTATAATCAAAAACTGCTAAGCAAAAATTTGAAAAAATACGTAACCTTCTAATTCTTTATAAAAAATTATTTTTTTCCCCTTGTGCTAAGTCCTTGATGCTTTTTGAAAATGAATTAGGAAGGTGTTTAAATCTTTTATCAAAGACATTTACCCTTATATTATATAAAATTCTGGAAAAATCTAAGGTTCGTTACAGACATAATTTTCGCTTTAAGAGCAGTTAGTAAGTTGTTACATTTTAAAGATTTCCTTTTTTTCTAAATCTTCGATGATGCTACATTTTTCCATACCTTACTCCAGCCAATGTAATTTTGATTAATTATTTCATAATTAAGGGAGTAATGCCGCTCGTAAAAAATTATTGTCTATTTGTAGTCTATGTATGATTGAGAAAAATTTCCGTACGTTTTCCAAAATTACTTTTTAATACTTTACTGAGCCTTAAAAATAGAATATTTTCTGATTAATCGTATAATTATCAGAATCTAATGAATAACCAACGTAACAGCCTATATCACTTGCAAAATATTTTACCCTTGTCACGTTAGACAATAAGACGCGTAAATCAAACAAATAAATCACAGTAACAGGAGCGCAGAAAAATGCGAAAAGTTTACAGCAATGAATCATGAGACAGAAAACTAGCAGAATAACACGAGAAAAAAACCAGTAATCTTAACTATGTAAGGGAGAAATATTTAAATATTTTAATTTCCTTAATACTTTGCGCTAATAAATTGTCCCTTTCCTGCCAAAATTCATTCAGAAAACAGGTAGAGAAATATTTAGTAATTTCTTCCACAAAATAAAATTTATAAGTTCTAGAATATAGAGGGTTCGCAAGAAAATATGTATACCCTTTCATTTTGGAATGAACAATCCTAGATTGTATACGTCATGCTTACCTCTAGTTAAGTGCATCGAATAAAAGAGTTGCAAGATTCCACAGTGGCAAATTAGGAAGTTATTAACTATTTGCAAAAAAGCTATTTAGAAAGGAAACAGTGAAATACAAAGTTGCACAGTGCCAAAAAAGTTCGTAGGAATCGATACCAGAAAGACCAAAGCGCAATAATCGCGAATTATAAATCCTATGCTGAATGCACTACTTTGATATAGCATGGTTATAGACAAATTTAATGTCACATTTGATGAAACTTCTATCATATGTGAATAATATAATAATAGTTTGAAGTCTTCGACACGCGTAGTGGTGTTAAAACATGTTAAATATTATCGCTATTTGTGTTCATGCATGGAATGACGCAGGCATCTCGAAGAGAAGAACCTCCAAAGTCTCTCGAACACTTACCAGATCGAGATAGCCATTAGCTATGTGTGTGATAAAACAAAGTGCCTAAAGTATAGACTATGCAAATCATTTCAAAGCTTGTTGTGTTGTACTCAGTATTGCGAGTTGATAGCACTAACGGAAAGTGTAATTGCAATGTCAGACGTTTTAATAAGCTGTATTTTCTCGAAATCTTCTACCTGGTCTGTATTCAGCTAAAAAAAGGTTTCCAATGCAGATCGTTACCACATATATATTATATAGTTAATATATAGTACATAAGTACATAAGATTGATATCTACATGCATTATTATGAATGAAAATTGTTTGATACTTTAAACTTCCCGGCATGGTTCCGCTACGTAGACGATACTTTTACCCTGTTTGAAAGTAATAAAGATGATTTAAATAAAGTTCTTTCAACAATGAATTCTATCGATCCTGCTATTCAGTTCACTTTTGAACTTGAGACTTGCAATTCTCTTCCGTTTCTCGACATTCTGGTCACACGTAACACATCCAACTTCAGTACTACAGTTTACCGTAAACCTTCATCGGTTTGCCTTCCACCACACTTTAAATCATGTCATCCGACTAAACAAAAGTTAGCTTCATTTTATTCCTATGTTTTCCGTGCTCTTCAAGTTTGCTCCTCCAAACTAGCCCTTGATGAAGAACTAAATTATTTAAAAGCAATAGCTATTGACAGGGGCTTTTCACCCAACATTATTAATCAAGCAGTTAAAAAATTCTCATCTCAACACACTAAAAGGCACACTCTTGTTTTAGGAGATTATAAAAATTCTGTTGTCATTCCCTTCTTTCCATCAATTAGCTATAAAGTTGCACATATTTTGCAGAAATTTAACTTTCGGGTTGCTTATTCTCCCATCAATAAAATTCCGAGTTCCATACTCAAGGACCCCATTCCGGATATGAATTCCTGGGGTATTTATAGGATTCCTTGCCAGTGTGGTTTAATTTACATTGGCCAAACTAAGAGAGCCTTAAAATTTCGCGTCAAGGAACATGAGGCATATGTTAGAAAAAAGGAAACACAGAAGTCTTCTGTTGCGCAACATTGTTGGTCCGAAAATAACACTTTCAATTTTACTGCTGCCAAAATTATTCAAAAAACATCTTCCATTGGAGAACTGGATTTTCTAGAGGCATTTCACATTCATAAAAATCTTTCTGGTCCAGTTAACGATCCTAATTCCAATCCAAATTCGCCTTCGGCCTTTAAAAAATTATGTTTTAGTTCTGGTTTCACCAACAGACGCCACTTGCTTATTAATCATTTTTTCCTATCTTGTTCCACTTATCTAATCATTTTTTCCTATCTTGTTCATTTGCGGTTTTGCACCTGAGGATGGTGGTTCGGTAAAACCATCGAAACTAGTCCTGTGGAAATTTTGTAAATATAACGCTGATTTTTGTTGTTTGTCTTCTGAATTAGTATATAGTACATGTATATGTAATACAGGTATTATATTGGTATACATATGTAATACAGGAATTATATAGCCAATATTTTACTTGGCTCAGAGAGATAAGTAAAATATTACCACATTCTGGATTCGGCAGGCTTAGATGTTCGAGTATTGGAGTGACTCCGCAGCACTGCCTTGCGATATGTTTTTGCCATTCCATGGGTAAGCGAGGAGGTGATGAATAAGGCACACAGATTGACACCTATATGCGTGATAGAGATGTTGAGCGACTAAGGTAGTTTTCTCACATGACGTGGATATCATGGTAGAAATTCCTTTACAAAATTGCGTGCTGAAAACCATTTATGTTCGACAATGAATAACTGGTATTTACTGCACATTACATAATTATTGTGCGTATAGTGAAGAGCTGGATTTCAATTCATAGCTCTTCGCAGGATCGAATCACAGGTCTTCCAGTCTCTAACTGAAGTGCTAACGTTTTACACATCAAGAAGATGCTTAAGAGAATGCGATAATTACATACCCTCTCTCTCATATAAAAGACAGTAGGATAAAGATGCGAGATCCAGTCAATCAAGTTAAGTTTATAAGGATTTATTATCCACGATATTTTTAGTTCGAGCGCTACTGTAAAGATTATAAGGTTTTTCAGAGCGAGAAATGTGAAAAATCCTTTGTATCCTTTCTAGTATCTTTGTAATCCTTTGTAGGATCTAGTTGGAGGTATAAACCACTTACATCATAACAGCATGCTTGAAGGAATGCAATAATACCTTACAGAGTATATGCTTGTTTATTGGTAGTTGAACTGTTTTTAGGGAAATAATGTTGAAAGATTCATGCCAATGAAATAGGAATTTTTAGATTTGTAGCTGTAAAAAGCACTGTATCATAAAACAGTCTATTCTTGTTACCGTAGTTACTAATAAAGGGAAGTATTTTTTTCATCGCTGATGAAGTTGAAATATTTGTGAAATTTGGTTAGTTTGGGAAAAGCGCATTACACATTCTTAGGCTTGAACATGCAGTTTGTGCTTGTACTGGACATGATAAAAATATTTGAAAGTATATTAAATTTTTTACTAATTCATAGCGGTTAATACCGAAGATATACCCTCTGGAAGTGTTAGATAGATTTTGCATAAAGGCAAGTGTAAATAATCATACCGGAATTTTTAAACGACGAATCACTTAATGCGCGTGTGTGCGTGATTATGGCAAAGCCTCGAGGGCTATCTGCTTAAGATGAGGGATGCCTTCGTGGAGGACTTTCTAAGGGAAACTGTCCCGTATACACGTTACACATGGGGAAAACCACGAAAACGCCCATGCAGCCAGCCCGTTCGCGGGATTCGAACCTCGGACCAAACTACCAGTGTTAGGCGACTCTACCGCTCGGCCGCTGGTGCGCCAATCATTTAATGCATGTGTTTATCTTGAGCAACAATGTTAATCAAAAATGAAGTGACGCTTTGTGAACGCTGATTAACTCAAAATTCTCATGGATTTTATGCCACTCTTGTCAGTGAAATTTAACATAAAAATACACAACAACCTGCAAGGCAGTTTAGGATATTGTGGGTGCTTCTTATTAGATTAAGTATTCTTCAAAGAGATAGCGTGGTAGCTTTAATAGTGATTTGTAGCTGAAGAAAATACCTATCACACGATGTGGAAAGCTATGAATTCCATTGGTATGTTATGAGGAAATTTGCAATTGAAATTTTTTATTTTCGAGGCGTGAATATTGTAAGATTTAAACCTCCTAAACTCAACAACACGCATATCATAATTATGTTGTATGTAAAGCGCTTCTTAAGACATAAGTGTAAAAAATGCTTGATGGCTAAACATTACGCATATGACTGAATATTTCAAGATTTTCATATCATAACCAACTTTTAAACTACCCAGAAAAATTCTTCATTTTATTAGATAACACAATAAAATTATTATTTAAAGTATTTATATTGAGGGACTTAAAAATTATAGGTAAAATTAGTAATTATAGTTTTGAAAACGTATCATACGCTGAGAAGTATAGTGTGAAAACAAATTAGTTTGCTAATAGATTAATGAAAGCGTTAGTCAAATTACGTTAGCGATTGCAAAGCTTAGATCTGGAAGCTTATATATATATATATATATATATACATATATTCATGTTAAAATATTTATCATGATACATTTAAATACACAAACACGCAGCTTGGAAGGTGTCCACGTAATTAAGCTAGTATAAATACTAGAAAGAAAAGAATCAAGTTACAAAGTAGAAGGGTCATTTTGGTATTACAATTAAGAAAATACAATTTATTCAGGACATTTTAGAAAGTTTAGAGTTTTAAGGCCAAACCATGGCCACTTGGAGGGTTCATTATGAAAAATTACTTAAGGGCTATGGGATCTGTCTATGGGAAAGAATGTCAGCGTAGAGGCTTCTTAAGAAACACATTTATATTTAATTTATCAGCGAAGAAAACCTCTGAAACGTTTTGAAATTAATCCTTTCAACTATTGGAAACAGAATCCAAGGCAAGGGCAAATTCTTTAGTTCACAGCTGTAACCACTCGGAAACTGGATTGCAGGAGGGAGGAAAGTGGTAAATCGTGCATTAGTGATCATTGCTGAGTCTTTTCTTCAGATAGAACAATACAAAAGTCATAAAATGATGGATTAAATTTCTTTCAAAAATGCACATTCTATAAATTTATGAGGTTTAGTTACTGATTTTAATTTCTAATCGTTTCTACTCACGCCTGTTTCTTAACCTTATTTAATAAATATTTTCATCTTTTTTTTTATTTTCCTGCTTTGTTCACTATAGGTGATGGCATATATGTACCATATTTAGGACACGTTGAACCCTCAAAACTCTGCAGGATAATTTGGCTTGATAAATAGAGAATTCTTATATGTTTATAAAAATGCACTAGCACTGAATATTTTCGTTTAGAAACAATAAGTTTCGAATTTTGTTAATCATTTATAAAACCTCTAAAACCCTATTATGTGAATATGTATTTTGCTGGTCAGGATTAAACTATCATTATATAACTGCTTCTAAATAAATAATAGCAATTGCATATATTTCTCAGCTGCCTACATACTAATATTACAGATAATTCAAGGTATACTGTTTTAAATAGAGAAATAAATTAGTTCGGCTTTATTTTATTTTTCAAAAATGTTTCATGTTTTCAAAAAGGTTTCATTAGTAAAAAAAGAGATGCAATTAAAACGCTTGAATGAGATTTAAAACGCAGGAAGTGATTAAATGTTGATTCTTCGCAGGAAGTGATCGAATGAGATGTGGTTAATTATACTCGTATAATATTTCAGCGACAGAGAATTTGAAAAAAAAAAAAAAAAAAAAAAAAAAAAACTGCTTTTCTTATTCAGCTAGTTTTTTTACTAAGAAATAAATAAACACAAATGTGAGCTATGAAAAATTAAATTTTTTGAAAATTTCCGAATATTATATTCTGGAAGGAATCTCAAAGTGATCATAATGGTTAGAATTGTTTGGAAAATATTGATAATCTATTTAAAATGCATAGCTCCTGTCAGAGTTTTAAATTCCCATAAACTAACTTAAAGTCTGCAATAATTTCAAATCATTGCAATTGCATGGAACTTGGAAACTGAATTAAATAACAGTCGTTGTTTACAGATAATATTTTTAATTATTTATGACCCACATTAAAATATGATAGGTATAAAAAACTAATTGAAAGAGGAAATTTTTTATAGACACCAAAAATCCTGATGACGTCAAAATACATGTATTTGATTCCATTATACTTATTAGACCACTGGAAATATATAAATCTTCGTTCCTGGATTTTGGTGGCTCATTTACATACGTTTTGTTTTTCTAAACCGCAAAGAGTTGCAATCGATACTTAATTAGTTACCGAAGCATTAAGTTGTCTAACATTAAAATAGTTTTGGAACCTATACTGTAGTTGCCATCTACGGAAGCATCGAAATTTAATATTCGACCTAAAACTGATTTGTAAGTCTTCGAGAAAGCAGCTAGAATAGCAGCTAGAATGTTATTTTATGAAATTTTTATTAAAATTTTATAGTTGGGTTCGAATAGTTGGGCATTTAAGTCATTCTAATTATTTAAATATCTTTAATTCCCCTTCAGCTGCTGTTTGTTAATCCTCCTCCGAAAGTGAGATAAATAAATAAATATCTAATTAAAAGGTTATCATTGCTGAAAACCGAAAGTATTTGTTAATAATTGAAACACCATTCATGGATACTTTAAAATCTTCAAGATCCAGAATAGATGTCCTAAATCTAGTTTTTAATATACGAATGGCGAAAAATAATCTTACCAATAGGTAAATGCATGCACTCTAACTTGCTAATACAGCCACATGACCGTGAGGTTAGTTTTGCAATGGTTTTAAGATAACAGAGAGCTCTTGCATTTATACCACATAGTAATCGCATTGTAACTTAATATAAATTCAGATACGGCCGCTAATTAAAAACATTTTCTGCAAATAACCAGTAGCATTGTGAGTGAAAGAAAATGAAAGGCTTTGAAATCCATCATCACAAGAATAGGCGGGTTGTAACAAATTACCGTTAAGATAAGCAAAACAAAGCATTTAAAAATGCTTGAAAAATAATGGCTTTCCTAAAAAAGAAAGCCTGGAACACAATAAAAGTGAAACAAAAGTTTTCATGAAAAGAAGGATGTTTCAATATCATTTACAAAAATAAAAGACGAAAGAACATGATATTTAAGAAATGGAATTACTGAAATGATTCTTTAGAATAATTGTTGAGAAGAGAATAATAATTCGTAAAAGAGCTTAATTTGCAGCTAGAAATTGTATAAAAGTAGCGACGCATGCACTGAAAATTAATGCATAAATCATTGGCAAAATTTTTGTGTGGGATCTTGAAATTAAGCAAAATGTTTACAAATGGTAATATTAATTTATCTTCAAGTTAAATAATGAAAGCAAAATTTTATCTTTCCTTCTGACAATTCGACTTGAGTTTAATTGAGTTTTTGTATCTTTTCTTGACGTAAAGTTGAATAAATAGTAATATTAATTCTTTTAATACTATAAAAATGCTTCATCAGCAGTAAAATTTGAAATAAAATGAGTATACCGGTGAAAAGAAAAGGTTGCATTTATTTAAATGCGTTGAAAAGTCACTACATGCTGGTATTTTGTTAATTATTTTTCGGAAAAAATAATCCCCGTCAAAGATTTTAGGCAAGTAATTTGTTACAGATTATAGGAAAGTTACTTACAGCATATGCTCTGAAGGGAGTATTTGAAGTTAAATTAACTCGTGTTTCTGTTATATGTAAGAAAAACTATAGAAACATACAAGCACACGAACAGAAATTTCGGTGTACTGCAAATAAATATGATTCCTGAGGGAATTGAAAATATGTTGTAAGTTTGCATCAAATAAAACTCTTAACCAGCAGCCACTGGTTAATATTAGACTTAAAGTTAAAAATCTTACTGTTGCCAATTATGAAAAGAAATTCACCCTTGAAGTTTAGCAAAATTCCTAATTAATTAATATCGAAACATTTATTTTAAATCTAGTGTACTAAAATGTTATTAAGTTTATTTACCTAGCAACGGATATGAAAAGCAGTTTTTTCCTCACATAATCAGTTACCTTCATTTTTCTACTTGTTTGTGTCAAATACTGAAATAATATTTTACCTTTCTAGAGGTCTGATTTGTTTTGAAAGTTTTCTCAAAAATATATTATTTGAAAGGAATTTTTCTATAATTTAATATAGCTATTTGTTAATTTAGAGTTGAAGTTTTCGCATTTAATTTATCTTTGTTAAACGGTCAAACTAATCTTTGTAGAATTTCAGTCTTTAGATAAAAATGTGATCATTTAAAGGGTTTGAATTTTTGGAGTTATATTTAAAATTTTCTTGTTTTCTTCATCTATTATTTACTAAGAATGATGGATAAATCAAAAGATTAAATTCTTCATTGTTTGCAACTTCGTGATTTTAAATGATGGAAAGATTGAACTTCTAAACCAAACATAAATTTAAATGAATTGTATGTAAATTTATATTATCGGAGGAAACCCTGCAGGGGGGAGAGAGGGAAGAATTAACATGGACCTTATAAGAAATAGACTAACCCAAACGGGTTTTCTCCCTCGTCTGAGGCGTTGCCGGCTGTCACCTTGATCACATCCGGGGGAGTAGGGACGACTTGCAGAAATTTAACATTGATTGCCTATTGCAGCGTGTATAATTTTCAAGAAAAAGCTGGTTGTAGCGCCTCATTTCACAAATTAGAATTTCTACATATTTTTATTTTTGAAATTGAGATTGGTTTTTAAAAATTTAGCATATTTATCAAGCATAATTAACGTTCTAAATAATTATGAAGCTATTGCATGCTTTCAGGGCTGGATATTTTTTTAGCTTTTCCTATACTGTAAAGAAATTTGCAACTACTTCCTTTAGAAAATAATATTTTAAATCTGAACTAATAGAAAATTTCAAGCAAGCAATTTTCTCTTGCAATTTTTATGCTTTTTATTGGTGTAAATAAGTAAAAAGTACTAAAATATTTAAAAACGAATTTTTGAAAGTTTTGTTTAAAATTCTAAATTGTGCTGCTTTTTTTAAAATTATAGACGAGTATTATAGCACAATTTCTATAAAGGAATTTTATTTCAATTATATTTCATAATACGTCATAGTGATAAACACTTTTGACTCCTTAAAATTTTTTATACATTTAATTCTAATATTAAAATTGTATTTAACCGTAATAATTAATTTTGCTTGTATTTTATAATCATTATTTGTTTAAATTTATTTTTAGTTCTGCATAAGATTTTTTTTTATTTACTGTTAATTTAATTTATTAGCCCAAAGCGGCGGTAGCCTAGAAAGGCTGTTAGGGTCGAAGCGGCATTTTGCGCCGTTTTACTATAAATGTAAGTGTTTCCTTGCAAATTGTTGTTACCAAATATTATCGTCTTGTATTATACGTAAAGAAATAAAATAATGAAGCATCTGCATGAATACATGTATTTTTCTCGCACTGTGACAAAAACGACAGTATCTAGAGCCATCAAATTTTGAATAATGTAATCCTCCACCCGAACATGGGCATCTGGACGGCCGAATTTCGAATTTGTTTTAATCTATTTCATATTTTGTAAAATTTTAAAGAATTTTTGATTAACAAACTCAACGAATTCAGAGCGTACATACTGTACGGAAAATAACAGTTTTGTCTCCAGTGCGGAAATTCTAAAGATACGCTGTTTTCAAATGTATGCGGTTTACGGGCGAAGAACACGATATTCAATAAATATAGGTAACACACAAAACTTTAAAAAAAGGTTCTCTTTGGGCATAATATAAAATCTGAGTACTTCTAGATTTTATTTTATCTTTTTTTCCCCTTCATTACGCTCAGAAAATTTTATGCTCGGAATTTTATGGATTATTAAAATAACTAATCCACTTTATTGTTAATAATTTAATGATCATATAATCAAATAAATATGATCGCTTTATTATAGTTTGTTTATGTTTTTATAGTTTGGAAAATCACTGCCTGAAAATGTTCATTAAATTAAAAAAAAAATTATCAGATCTTGTTTAATTTTATCTTATTTATTTCAAAGTATCACGTACTATTAATCTTATTTATTTCAAAGTATCACGTACTATTAATCTTATTTATTTCAAAGTATCACGTACTATTAATCTTATTTAATTTTACTTTATTTTTACGAAAAATTAAGTTCATAAATTTTGTGCTTAGAGTTTTTACCGTTTTACCAAAGTAAAGATGTTTGTACAAGAATTACGCGTGAAAGAAATGCGCGAAATGCAGTAAAAGGTGTTTTAATGAGATAAATTAAATCCTATTTGGAAAAAACTGTGGCTTTCATAATCTCATCACTATACAATGTATCACATTTAATAATTAAAAAGAGTTATGTGATACAAACGCCATAGGTTTCAGTGTTACAGTAAACCAAATCGTCCCTACTCTTTCTTGCCGACATGTCGGTGACGCGCGCCCCGCCTACTGGGTTAGTCTATCTCTTATAAGGTCCATGAGAATTAAAAGTTGACGTAACGTGCACTGCGTTACTGAGCTGATTGGAAGAAACAATCTTCTTACGTTCAGATGCTGCAATTTTCTTTCTTCATTACTTTGCGGCATTCAATAAACTGTAAGTAAGTAAAAGTAAGATATAAAAAAGAACTTTTTAAATACATGCTTTTAAGTAAATTCACAAAAATTAAAAAAATATTATTTTTTGGTAACATAATATCCTAGTTCATATGTGACGAAAACTAAAATTGCGGGGTGGAAGATTTGATTAAGATATGAATCGTACTTAGATATTAACAGACTTTCAAGAAACAGTTGGAGTAATAGTATGGAAATGTCATATATAAGAATGATTATATTTAGTATACTTAAATTTCTCTCGGGAAATTTTGATTTTTAGTCAAGCAATTCTAGTGCTTCCCGTTTTAGACCTTTAGAGACAACAATATCTAATTTTGAAAAACTTTTTAGCGTATTTAATTGAAACCGTGTTATTAAAAAGGTTTTTTTTACGTATTTTGATAAGTGCAAGAGGATTAAAATTGAAAAAAAAAATATCTCCCGTTATGTGAAACTTCAAAAAGTAAAAATGTATTCTTCTAATGTTAGATTTTTAACACAATTAACGGAAGGTTAGAAAAAGTTTGGAAATCATTGTATTTGGTACATAAATAACCTCTCAGATACCACACATAAATTAATTAACAGTTTGAATTAAAGTATATGCAGTAATTATTTAAAGACCTTCATTTTGGATTTTTTTACACAAATTTAAGCATCTGTATAAGTATTCTTAATGTTGATTCATATATTTAGTTTATTATCCTAATAAACTGATTACTTTCTAATTAGCTGTTAATCTGTAGGATTGGTTTAGTGCTCTTTTATAGACATGTAAAACAGAGTTTAATATTTTATGAAAGATATATAACATAAATGTTGAAAAATAACCAGGAAAATATTTACAATTTTATCATATAATATAGAGCATTTTTTTGTCAAATTGCATTAAAACCATGCATAAAATAATATAAACAATTTTTCATTTATCCAACTCATATTAATGTTTAACAAAGTTTACGTATTGTGAGGAAATGTCATAAATGAAACAAAAACCAGTGTGTTTGTGCCCATCAGTGTATATTTTAATAAATAATAAGTCTTTAGAAAATATAAAATTACATTAAAATAGCAAACAACAGGAATTAAAATCGCAACTTCCATCAGATGTTGCATAGTTATTCAATACACAGAATTTCCTTCACTTATAAAGAATATCACTTTCTTCTGTAACATACGAGAAGCAATCGTGTTCTTTATGTCTACGCCTTTCATTGTCAGTATCTTATTCAGTACTTATTTCTAAAATATCCTCTGAAACTAGCAGTTAAAATTCAAGTGCTTATTTAAATTTATTATCCAAGTGCTTATTTAAATTTGAGCTAAACGAATATCAAATTCACTGAAGCAACATAAGAGAGATATATTTCTTGAATAATTCTAACACACGCGCCTAATATGATTGTGATTTCTTCCATTAATGCCGTTTAGAGCCTGCTGTACTATGAGCATTTTAAAATGTAAATTTCAGGCGCAAGATAGATGAAGATTTTAAAGCTTTGTGATGGTTGAGGTGCTAATGGGGACACTTTACTCAGACTTTCATGTACATAATTAGAATAGTAAAGTGAGGAAGAATTTGGGAGGCTTACGCAAAATAGACCGCCGCCGCAGAGGAGTAATTGTATCTTCCATACGGGAATTGGAAAAGGACATTTAATATCTTTCGCCAAAGTCAATTGAATTTTATCATGCGGTTTTTAAGCCTGTGTGATTTATTAGATTACTTAAAACTGGAAGAAGATTGGACTATTTTTTTCAAAGATGTGCATTTACTTGTGGTAGCATAATAGGATTCGGCAGTCGTTAAAGTAATATAAATCTCATTGCTTTGTTTTTTGCTCAGCCTTAGACATTCGCTTCATAATCAATTTCCTGGGAGAATTTAAATGTAACTTCACACTTTCTTATTTCTCCCCTAGCTTCATTAACATTTTTACCCTTGTAGTGATGTGACGGTCTCTTAAGTATAACAAGTATAATTCGTGTTGTCAGAGATGCGCTCTTTACTTAAGCTTTACTAAGATTTAGGTTTTCTAAGCTTTCGCAAGTGCTTTGGGATTTGCCGTAAGTTAAACAAATGAAAACGACATACGTTGTCTGTAAGGATTTTGATAAATGCAAGTAGAGGAAATATACTAAAATGTCCGCTCAACCAATTTCTAACATATAAAAAATGCAAAACCTGAAGCCTACACTAACTCTTAAAATAAATTTTAAAAAAAGGACGAAATATATATATAAATGTTATTAACAAATTAATAATTTCACAAATTACTTTTCAAATTACTTTGCCTTTATTTATTGCAGTGTTATTTAAGTGTTAATTATGTTACTTTTCTGCTATTGTTCATTTTGTTCTAAGTATATGTGATATATTAAGGTCATAAATTAAATTAGGAATGTTACTAGTGATATATTTTTAAATATCGTAATACATTTGGAATATATAAGGAGAACAGAATGCAAGAAGAAATGAACTGAGATAGATCAGTCACAAAATATTCCAGAGGATCTGAGAAGTCAATCCTTTGTTAATCAGTTCTTAAAGACACAACAAAACCTTTATAAGTTCGTTGTACATCTAAAACGTTTTAATGGAATATATATTTGTGCCTTCCGAGGGAGTTGCAGGAACAAAATTGTATCCAAGTTTAATTATAATGTTAAAGAAAACCATGGGGATAATACCCCAATTATGTGCATATCACATTAGTGGCTCATTAATTACTTGATGTAAACATTTCCTGTTATATTCTGTAACTGAATTTAGAAAAATATATCATATTTAGTTAACAGTCATTTAACATATCTTTTAGAAAGACTGAAAGGATGGAGATGTTTTCCAGTGGAGCAGTATTGTCTTATATATTTTTACGCTCTTGGTTGAAATACTTATTTAATAAAAATGGTCTGATTTTATAATCTTCCATTGGGTACTAGAAAATTCTTGATAATAAATAAATATTTTTCTGAGATCCCTTAAATCTGAAGTCTATGCAAATATATAAAAAGTTTAATGAGTCTTTTCAATTATTTGAATTATTCTCCCCACTTCAGAAAATACAATTGTCATATTTGTTCTTTATTACAACTATTTACAATTTCAAGATACAGGGATACAAGGGGAAATAAAGAAGAGTCATGCTTTAGTTTGTGATTAAAGCATAGCCTTTCTTTTTAACAAAAAGAGAAAAATTTTAATTTCAGTTGATCGTTGATAAAGCTTGCTTTATTTTTGGAATATTTGTGCAGATATTACTCAATTCTGCCTGATTTTTGACTCTAACATTTCAGTAAAATATGAGTGTCTGTGATAACTTGCTATAACTTTGCATAGTATTTGACAAACGATACGATTTGACAGCTGCTAAGACTAAGGAGAAAGAACAGTGGGAAAAATAAATGACTTCTTTAGCTCAGCTCCTAAGAATATTCACCGAAATCAGCAAACATAAGATTTGAAATCGATACCAGTTCTGAAAAACCTACTCTACGATCATGGCTAATTACATAAATCCAAGAACTTTGAATGTAAAATCTTGTGGACGATATAATCAGCCTAAAGGGAGGGGAGTCTGATTAAACACATTATAGGTACGAAATTTAGAGTTTTGGTTTAGATACTACAAATAGTAGAACACTCAGTAGTAAATTTGAAAATCTGTTTCACTGACAATCAAAAGAGACTGACAATCAAAGACATTCTATTGTGTTTAAATATATAGAAGTGTAAAAAGGTGTTATGATAGCTTAATTTTGATAATATTGCACAGAATTGTTAATTGGAAGGTTTATTTTCAATTCTTGTTGAGAAAACGTTTTAAATATTGTTCCGTGGTTTATTAACCAAATAGTAGCCCATGACGAAATGGATATTTCTAAAGACATGCTTCGTTGTCGGAGTATGAGAATTTAAAGAAAACAGAACTAGACAGGCTACTAGGTTATCGAATCTGTACTTATTTGCAATTAGAGAAACTGCGTAAAGGCAAAATTATGCTATCGAACTAGCTACTTCGGATAGTTTTTTAATCTTCATGTAACATAAGCTGATATAATAAAGCAGTTCTGAAATTTCAATCTTCTCTTTAAGACCATACTAATCATTTGGATTGAAATGTCCCTCATGTTTTGCTGTAATTTCGAGAATTAGTAAAGATTCTATCTCTGCATTATCTTCAGGACTTTAATACTGTAATTCTAATTCTATAATTTTATACAGTCATATTGTATACGGTAGAGTATGGGGCTAGAGAGCTAATTATTCTACAGCTAGGATTGCAGACAATAAAAACGTTTTGGAAGAAAGCCACATACATATCTTAGGTTCGGAAAAGAACTATGAAATGCTGGCAAAATGAATATAAATTTTCAAAATTTACAATAATTAATATATGGAAACTAGCTTCTAACTAAGATTACGTGAATAAAACGTAATTTCCCATTAGTGGTATTATAGATAAATATATGAAGAATATATTTTAAAACTTGTATTTTATTCTATATGGGGCTGAATAATACCTTTTTTCAAAAAGAAAAGCAAAGATACAATAAATACCTAAAATTCATCGAAAGTGAGTTTATTCTTTGCTTGGGTAATTAATTGTACTGAAATTTGACTGACTAGTGCAACAATTACATTGTGATGTATAATATACAATCTTATCATACTTTTTGTAACAATTTAGCTATAATAGCAATAAAGCTTTTTTATAACAATAAATTCGTTCAGTATAAAGGACGGAATTAAGCATATAAAATTACATGTCAAATGTTAGATAAAATGAAGTACAGATGCTTATTACTTAGTTTTTGTACTGTAATCTGCATTATGCCCTGTATTAAATGTTATTATTAACTCCATTCTTTCATTATTAACTGAATTATCTCTACAAAAGAGTTCAGTTTTTATTTAGTTCACCAAATGACAAGTAGTATTTTATAAGCAGTTTGCATTATATATATATATTTATACATGGCTATATCTAGTGTCACAGTAGCAAATATTACATATTAGAAAAGCAAATTTCCCTCATTTCTGGACCCGGTGAGCTTGTTGGCGGCTAATTTGCCAAATTGTGCCCCATTCGTGAGCCATTTGGCGCCGTGTCCGTTCGCGTGGGATTGATCTGTATAGAAAGCATAATTAATGATAGTAATGTTTATGTGCCTAAAATTTAATCTAAATGCCCGTCGTCCGTTAATCGTCGGCAATCAGCCTCTGAGCGGTCCCTTCCTCATTAAACAGCTAAATTTCGGTCACACGCTCATGCAAATGGGCCGCTTTGGATAATAATAAGATGCAACAGCAGCCTGGAAAATAAACACTTTGTTGAGAGCATTTTCGGTTAGAATTTTACAATGCCTCCATTTTAGGAGCCACGCTTTTAATGTGGAGAGCGAACAATGAGCCAACAACTTGATTTGGAGCTTACCTATTTTGTAGTTTAATAAGAAGCCATCTAGCTTACGAAACGGTGGTCTATAGTTAACAGCTGTTGTGACAAAACATATCAATTTACCGGTGAGAGCGGTTTACAACGGTGCCATGATTACTACGTATAAACGACAATTACGGATACGTTTAGAAAGGCAGGTGCTTTGTTTGCAGAGTATTTCATTACGCTACTGTGAGGGGCGCTAATCAAAATTATGTGCGTTACATTGCTGACCCTTGCACCAGAAGGAAATTCCAACAAAATAAAAGGGGTATTTTAAAAAGTATTCCTGTCAGCTGATTTATATGCGTATAAGATTTCTTGATTTAAGGAGATGATTTATTTCATTTTAATGTCTCTTTTCTGTGAGATTGGTTAACGAAGCGGCACAAAAAGCAATAAAAAAATGAGCTTTTAAAGTGGTTAATAGCTTAGACCTCTCTTCATCTTCCTTTCGGAAAATGGAGAACAAAGTAATCTTAAAATGCAAGCAACAATTGGCAATTAAAATTCTTCAGAATTAGAGTAGTCGCTGAAATGAAGAATTAATTTAAGAACAATCCAAAGAAAGAGAAAAGGGGTATTAATCTTGACTACATTCTCAAGAACGTGACTTAGGAAAGTATATTAATATCCACTTTTTTATTAAACTGTAATCCTTGAACTTTAAGCATCTCAGAGTCATGAAGAATTTAATGGATACTCCTTTTTATCACAAGAAGAGATACATTTCGAATGTGATGAAATTGAAAATAAATTGAATTTCAAGTGCCGCTAAACGTTAAAGAAAGCCTTTTAGTTTTATAATATTTGTTACACTGTACGTTAATGTAGTGACGCAAAGACAATTATAGATCCAAATTCAATCACCGGTTAACAAGTAGGTAATTCATGTAATTAATGTTAGAAATAAAAGTCCTTGACGATGAAAAGGAATTTCATTAAAATCGAATAATGAATTTGAACTTAAATAGCAGTTGCAATACAAAGGAGCAAATTTTTATTACTTCTTTGAATCGAGAATCTAAATTTTAATTTATCGAGTAGCGCTTAGAAACAATTAACACACATTTTCAGTTTTTTGTTAAAATACATAAGCCTTATATTTTTCATTTCATATTTTATGATGACCTTATCTTACTATATTGATTAGGATTCAATATACAATTCTTTAATGGCAATTTTATTTAATCAGTAGCAAAGTCTAGCTACTTTGTAGGTTTGATATTTATCTTGACAAAGAATATTCGCTTAATTTTTCCCAAATCATACCCCCAGAGGTTTTTTTTTTAAAATTGGATGGGTTGAGAATAGATTGATCATTTAGGTTCGTAAAGCAAATTCCAGAACTTTTACGAGCTGTTAGAAGAAGAGGTTAAGAACATGATACTTAAGAGGTAACCTAAGAAGTTTAAGAAGTTATAGTAGGCTATTTGAATACAGCAGACACACGAGGACTGTTTGCTTATGAGAAGGGAAGCTTTCGCGGAGGACGTTCCAAAGGAAATTGGTTCGTACTTTTATCTCTGGAAAAAACACTAAAATATGTAGACATCCCATTGATCTGATCTCGAACCCTCATCGAGCTATTCAGCGGTCTTTACGACTAAGTCGCCAGTGGGGGGCTGTATCAAGAGCTAAGTTTATAAATGAGTCTTTCAGATATACCTGGTTTTGAGTTCTCTGTATTTCGCGGAATGCATATATACATAAGTGAAAACATATTGAAAACTTACAGTTACTTCCAATTCCACTTAAAAGAATCTGAATTTGGGATGAAGCGAAAGGTATTTAGTCATTTTCAATTCAGCTACTCAGTTATTGGAGGAACTGCTTAATATGAAGACCTCTTCTGCAAAACTCTTTTTTTTTTAAGTAATTCAGCTTTTCAGCTTTGTCCACTCCTAAGACCAGAAGTGGTGGCCATTTTATTGTGGAGGCACCTAATAGGCGGCTACCGTTGCCTCCTATGAAAGAACGGACAGTTACAGCCATGCCTTCTTCGGAATTTGAATCCGGGCTCTTCGGTACCTCAGTAGAGTCCCCTAACCACTATACTGTCTTAGCGGCTCTTCTTCAAAAATGCAAATCCACTTGCGGATAAAAAAGTAGATATTCAGGGTATTTCGTTGTTGTCATTGGTATTTTAAATATTAAATCTCCTATTTAATATATTCGCTGTAAGATGAGGACCTTTTCGTTACCCAATTTAAGACGCCTTCCTGAGAAATTTATCGGAAAAGAAACTGTTAGCAAACTGTTATAATTAAAAAAAAATTCGAGATATTAAACTTGCAGTACAAGTTACTTAATTATTTGTTGGTAAGAACATCAAACAAGATTCAATCGGTTACGACTTAGCAAATGCAGAGTAATCCGATCTTGAGGAATTAGTATTTTGCTTTATTTTGAAACCATTTCCTAATATTTTTTTATTTCATTCAATAATTCGAGTTTTTACATTAAAATTTAACCTGGAAGCGTTTAATTAACCGTGGCTTAGATAAAAAGGTAACAGCCTGAAAAGAAGGTAGATATTTTTACTCGTGAAGATTTAAATCTTAGGAGAAACATTATGTATAATGCAGACAGAAAATTTTAGCACACGTAGCATTACTTACTTAATCCTAATAGTATTTTTGTTACATTTTAAACCTTCGCTTTCTATCTAGAGTGCTGTTCGGATGATGAAAAAGGATCTAATAATAAAAGGTTTGCTAACTAATCAGGTTTAATAGGAAAGTAATTATTCGAGAAACTGCTTCGTTTCGAACTTCCCGAATATAGTTCGATATATTTAGCTTTATCATTTTTCTTCAAATAGTATAAGGTAGCAGAATTGTTTTGGTAGCGTCAGTTTATTATATTCTTCACGGTTTCTCTAAATGTAAGCTGATATAAATAGCCACGTTTTATTGATTTATTTCTGCGCAGGAAAAATGTGATGCTTTCATTTTAAACTTAAACGAAGCTTAGATTCTTAGGTTATTTTTGTGAAGGTTATAAGCCAAGAGAAAATTCTTAATCATAATTCCTTTTATAAAAGCAATATACAATTATCTCATAATATAATCTTCTTATCCTAATATATCTTCTAACTGAACTGTAATAAATAATAATTCATGTAACAGAAGTTTGAAAAAAATCATATTTGTTTTAAATTCAATATTTGCTTTAAATATTCAATGTATGAAAATTAACATAACATAACATTAATTTCTAATAATAAAATCAAACATAATAAAATTAACGAACAAATGCGGCTTGAAGTAATGTATAGTTAATATCTAGTAATAACAAAAATGTACATGTATCTAATACTGAATTTAAGGGATAGTATTTTAAAGCGATTGGTTATTTATCGGAGCAGGAATTACGAGAAACAAGCGATACTCTGGACATTCAGATTCAATCCGAATGTGCTTCCAGTTACTCCACAAAGGCACGCGTTAAGAGGGGAGAGAATACTTTACATTTACCTCGATTTAAAGGGTCGCTGGAGCCAGTCGCTAAATCCTGGTTGGGATGAATTATCACCAGCCACATTTTAACTCAAGCCTTAATTGTAAAGTGATTATCGCAGCATGAAAAATAGAAAAATTAGCAATGCCCTTGACGGAATTCGAACTTCGGACTTCCCGATGCTAGCCGGACAGGCTTCCAATTACACCATGAAGGTACGCGGTAAGTTGGGAGAAAATAACCTTGCAGCGATTTTATTGCTCCTTTTCGTTATTAAATGATGAGCCGAAAAGATAAACATCTAATTTTCAAAGCAACATCTTTATATTAAACACTTGCACAGAAATACATACGCTAGAAGACAAATGTTTCAAGTAACCTGTGTTAAGAGATTGCAAAATTAAACTTTTGTTGCTTAAATTCTAGTAGTTATATGAATATTAGTTTTTTTCTACTTTTAAGTCAAAGCAGGAAATAAGAGCCCTAAAGGAAAAATAATGTAGTTATGTCCATGCAAAATTTAAACTATTAGCCGTATTTACAATGCATCGTTATGGTATTAGCTGCTATCAGAATTGGATACCTCTGAGTTATTTGAAAGAAAGTAATACTTATCTTAACTTACATGCGTAGATGTTGATCTATGTACGTTAGATGTAATTGACTAAAAATCATATGTGATTACTTACAGAATTTCTATTTGAAATTATGTTGTTGTTATTATTGACTAATGCTCACTTGTCAGAACTATAGCCAGCCCAAATCCACGAAATTCCTCGTGGCAAGCAGCGCTAGTTTATGCCTGTCGTTGGCAACAGCTTTGAGGGAGAGCACCCCCGGGAACGTGTCCGAGGGTTTCCCACCCCTCTTCCTCTACCAGCAACCTCTCAAGAGGAGTTTCGGTATTTTTAGAGTGCCCCCATGCCGCACGGACAGTATATATTTACAAACATCCATGTCTTCTCCGGGATTCGAACACGGGCCCTTCGGCACGGCAGTCAGCGACGCTAACCACTATACCGGTTGGGCTGCAAAATTATGTTAAATATGAACAGGAGCTCTGGCTATTTTTAACAGCCATTTTAAATAGCTTTGGTGAGTGGGTATGTGCATACCTACAAGGAATGCTGGAAAAAGAGTAAATCGACATAAATAAATAAAAATGTTAAGAAGGGATTCTGCATGTCAGTGTTGAAATTATCAACACTTACAAAAGGATTCACTTATCAACACTTGCAAATTATGAACATTTACAAAAGGACACTTTAGTGTACTGTTTGGGAATACTTTTCTTAAAATTATTTTCATATAAAATCTATTTTACATTAAAATGTCTTAGTTTTGCTGCCTGAAATGGAAACTGTTTAAACGGTATTTCTTAAGTTGTAGAAATTCGACAAGTATTTGTTCTATTTTGCTGGCATAATTACTAATTTAATTTTTATTCAGTATTTTATGCAAATGAAAAATTAATTTGTTTACCTAGGTTCTTCCAGTGCAGATCTAAAATATGAAACTATTATTGAAATAAGGATACTTATAATGCATAATGGATGGTTATAAAATTCCAAAAGGGAGCACATCTGCTTTTCTAAAAAATATTTTTCATTAGTAGAAACAAAAATAATATACTGTTGGTATTAAATACATCTTCTAGCATTTGACGAATTTATTATCTTAATTTACAGTACATATGTATGAAATTAAACTACACCGTCTTGCTAGTTTAATTAAGATTCTCTTACAGTAGCATGTAAAATAAAACTATGACTTTATACAAGCTCCTATGACATAAGTTTGCAAAAAAAGCCGTAGATCTGTTTCATAGGAAACTACTTGATTGTTCTACTCTTGTTTCCTAAAATTTTATTCGGGGCCAGTCGAATCTAATTATCTAAAACGTTATTGCATTTTATTCGATGAATATTGTAATAGCTTTAGAAGTTATCCTTTAAAATTAAATCATTTGCACATAAATCTGCTGATCTCTCAATCACAAGTTGTTTTTGCTTTTGTTTCACAAGTTTTTATCATAAGTTATTTTTACAAGTTAAGAGAACTGTTTGTCTTTATTTAGAGAAGACAAACGTTACATTTTGTTTCTTTTCTTTCTTTTAATGTAGGCTACTTTATAAAGGCAAAAGAAGAGATTTCATGGCGAGAGGGAAAAGATTACAATGGTGTTCGAAAAGATGTTCTGGAAGTAAGGAGTAAATGTTTGATGATTGAAGATGTTTTCTGCTATTATATTACGCAATTGTTCCAAATGCATTGTATTCTTTCGTTGAATCAGATGTAAAATCTGCTCTAATGAAACGATTAGACCGATATGTAGCGCATCATCATATGTAATACTGGCATTATGGTATCATTTTTTATTTATAATTTTGCATGCATACTAAAATGAGGAGAAGAAACTCACATTGTGGGCGTCTCTCAACTTTCGTTTATTCACATTTTTTAAATTTTCATATAAAAAACAGAACTTATTACGGATGCGAGATATACTTCTTTCGAGTAATTTTGTACCACTTTGCAGATTTAAAGAACAACTTTTGTTCATGTTAATGTAATTTTGTATATACAGCTGTTTCTATAAACTGAGGAATAGTAAAACAAAATCACAAGGAAAGGAACATCAAAGATTCAAGAGAATATAAATTATAATATTAGCTTTAACATTGCAGGAAAATATTTTATACGGGAAATATTTTCCACCGAAACAATAACTCAGAGAGAAACATGAATAAAACGAATTGTGACACTTTAGCAGGGAATTGCTTCAGCATAATACGGGCCAACGTTTACAATATTTTAAGATCAAAAGCGATATTGAAAATAAAATTATGATGATGTTTCTCAGCTGAATAACAGGGAATCATTTTTCTTTTAAACTAGGTGTAAACTTCTACTGGTATCGACTGAGAGTCTGAGGATGGAAACATGTTTTTCTAAAACTCAAATTCACAGCTCGATCCTGTCTTCTCATACTCCACATGTAATACCTTCTCTATACTACTGGCTAGCAAATGAGTTGCTTACAAACGAAAACCTCAGTTTTGATTTGTAAGCAACGGTATATTTAAAGTTTGTTATTTTGGTGATAGCGGGAATCTGGTTCTGTCGGCATCGGATACTGCTGAACAATGCTTTGTAGACAATGTTTGGAACTCATCTGTGACTTGCGCTTCTTCATTGTTCTTCGTCTATTTCACACTGCTGTGAATCAGATTAAATCATATTCTGTTGCTTAAGGACAGGTGTATGGACGTTCCTGAAATGAAAATGTGACCAAAGAGTACAGATCACATCGATGAAGTTTTACGCATTCAATAAAAGATAGTTTATTATTTTCGGCAGAGACAATCATAGTCGAACAAAGTAGGATCCTCCTCTCTCTTAAAATCAATGCATATATCTTATGCAAGGACCTAACTTTTATGTTTTGTTTATTGAACTTCTAGGATAAGAAATTTAAGCTGAGAGACTGATTCCAAAATCTATGAAAAGGAGAGTTCACTTTCGGCCATAATGTTGAGTTTGAATGACTTCGATGTGCCTCGAGCTGATTAATGACTTCATATCACAGATCGTGCGGCAAATGATAACTCAAACTCTTTCATTTAAAATGCTATCTCGATTTTATTTATATTCTAAACAAAAAATAAAAATCCATTTCAAACAACCATTTTTATGTTAATATTCAATAACAAAACTGATATTCAATAACAAAACTGATACGTAGCGTGATGTTATTCAAAAAGTGCATTTTCAACCAACGTTTTTGCTACCAGAACTCTTAACTCCACTGCCCTTGAATTACGTTGATCATTTACCTTTTCAGAAAATCTTCGGATAGCTCAGTAAGCAGAGAGAGGGATTATAAAAGATCAGGCAATCCATCACTATGTTATCATTAATAGTATTATCTACTGTTAAATGTACCCATGGATCGCGTGTTTATAAAGTCAGAAATTGTACCAACTTAACATATATTCATAAAAACAACAGAATTGGCATTTGTTTATGTGTTATATCAGTGTCAGTACTTAACTGCATCAATCTATCACATATTTTCTTAGCAATTATATAAGCTATAAGGAGCTGAAACATCCACCCGTGTGATATAATGATCAGCATACCTAGCCTAAAAAAATTACAGGTCTTGGAGTCAAGTTACGGCGAAGATATGATTGATTTTTCGAGATTTCTGTCACAAAAGGCCTGATGATTCTATAAAATAATGTTATCTACGTCAGCAAGGGATTCATTACCAATATTATATTCATATGAGTATATGAATAATTGATCATGATAATCAGACTATTAACTAGCATATATTGTAAATAAGGAGTAACATTCATAATTAAAAAGAAAGTAATTTTTTGTGTAATTTAACCGTTATTATAATTAAAATAATTCATTGAAATTTAACACGGAAGAACATATAAATAGAAGGTTATAATAGTTTACATAATTAGAGTTAAAATTATCATCTGTACAATTTAAACGCAAATGTCTATAATGGGATTTATAATTTAAGTACTGAAATCTTGACAATCCAGGAACACTTGTTGGAGAATTTTAGATGGTTTATTTAATTTAATTATGGCAAAGCACTCGAGGGCTATGTGCCTAACGGAAAGAATGCCTTCGTGGAGGACTTTATAAGGAAAATGGGCTGATATACATGCTACAAGTGGGGAAAAGCACGAAAACGCCCATGAAGTCAGCCCGTTCGCCGATATTCGAACCCGAACCGAACTACCAGTGTTCAGCGATTTTACCACTCGATAGCTGATGGGCCGGAGACTTTTAGAAGTGGTGGTCATAGGCGTTATAGCCATTAATCAATGGTAATCTCCGGAGTGTAAGCCTGCTTTCACATATCCCCTATTCTGTTAGAGATATTTGGAGTTATTTAAAGATGCTTTTGAATTTTGAATCGTTGTTACTCTTTTTCTGTGCCTTTCGTATTCTATATTCCCAATAGCTGCTGAGTCGTATTTAAATTTCATTCTCTTGATTATTTGATTGCTTGAGAAGTGGAATAAATTTTTGGTTTTCAAGTGATTCTTTTGCTTTTCTGCTGTTTAGCAAAACAGTTCTATATTTTATTTTAAATTTTTCTCACAGATTTGCTTATCTCTTGTATTTATTTTGTTTGGCTACCTTTGCATAATTAATTTTCTTGTGAGGTGTTTCGCTTCCGTTATCTTAAACTTTCCTTTTGAATTTTTATTCAGAATTTTAATTTGTTTGTGAATTATACTTCATATACATCTTAATTGCTTTTTAATTAGTCAACTATTTATGCTTATAACAAAAATAAAAATAATTTCAGGCCTTATAATACTAAAACTTATAATTTATGATAATAAAGTTAGCAATAACTAAATGTTAATAAATTAATCACCTACGAAATATTATACCATTTTCTATAAATTTTTTTAGAAAACTAATAAGTAAATTCTCTTATCTTAAAATCTCAATAATAAATATTTGAGGCAGACTAATAATATAAGAAAACTGCTATTGTAAGATATAAAAAAAATAATTTTTTATGAAAATAATTTGAATAATTTATCACTTGGGAATAATTTTTTTAACTCTGAAGGTAATTCTAAGTTAAAAATATTTTAGCAATTTTTAAATTCAGAGAATCTATTGAAAGAAATAATATTAAGGTAATTTAAAAAGTAATCACAGCGAATAACTATTCGAAAATGCAATTGTATTTTCAGAGAAAAATTCTCAATAAGCTAATTAGAAGAAATTTAAATTAATTGTAATGTAATGCACTGTTTTTTAAGTCATTGCATGATAGAAATAGGAAAGCTTTTCTTATTAATCTAAGGAAGAGTATTTGAATTTGTTTTAATAAAGTATTCAGATGCATCTGAATAAAGAAATAGGAAGTTAGAATTTTGCATTATTAGATAGTCCCTTCAATCCTTAAACGCTGCTAGGAACTTGCATTAATGAGTTGCGCTAAACCGAGAAATCTAGACAACATGAGCGCATTCGTTGCTAGCTTTGTCTACTCGAAACCCTTACCGCGCCATAAATTTCACCTTTCAAAACGAACATTTCCTACGAGTCAAGTTTGGCTTTATAATTACACATATTAAAGGAAAGCTGGCGCTTTCTACGGTTCGTATATCAATACTCATGCTATTTAGGGACATGTTTCTAACGTTGGTTTCCCTTCCTCTTCCTCCCCTGCGGCCGAATTTCAACTACCTTTAAGGATAATTTCTCTCTGCCAAGCAGCTCAGGCCCTGCGACAGCCGTCGTTTTTAAGGACGTCAAACAATCCATTTTGACTTAATTACTCAGTAACGTTAAACATGGGAAGGTAGTTGTTTTTTTACTTTTTTTATTTTTTTCCTCAAAAGGTTTTCTTTCTCAAACTGTGTTTGAAAAGTGGTGATTTATAGAACGTAAAACAGGGTTTAAAGATGTTTTCCTGTCAAACTCTAAAAATGGTTCTTCCTTTTTCGCTTTGTGGCCGTTTAAGTTTTACAGCCAGCAAATTGTGCGACCGAATATCTCCTCTAACGATATAGCTCAGACATTAACATTTTATTAAAGAGCATAGTTGGTCATTAATTTTCACCTGACGTATTAGAAGCCTTAATTAGTACTTAATGATCTAACTTACGGGTGGCGTAATCTATGGTGTAACGCGGAAAACATTCGTAGCATAAAAGTGTAAGCCTCCCCCCTTCATTTATTAGCTTTTTTTCAACGATCGTTTTTCATGCGGGCTGGTAGTGGCGGGGGATGTAAATTAATTCGCATTTACAAATATTCGTTCATGAGTGCATTTTATTGAGCAATTAGCGGCCAATAACTTTTCACAGTTTGTAAAAAGTTGGAAAAAATTGTTTTCACACATTGCTAAGTTTTACAGCTTGCTTATTTTATACGAAGGTGTCGGCAAGCAAATCACTAATTAGTTTATGATATACGTTTACATTTCTGTTATTTATACATTTTCAACCTGAACGGTTTATGAGATGAAGGGTTGACGCGGAAGTTGGGAAGTAAAGAGCGCAAAAAATGACAAATTAAAGGGAGTTCAATTTTTTATGTCTGTCATGTTATTAATTAAGGAAGCTTATAAGCCGATATACACACGAAGGGATGTCGGAGCTTTGGGACATTTGAAAAATTGTTACATATGTTAGATATTTTGTTATTAGAAGATATGAACTTAATATACATTTATCTTTCTCAAGGATGCATGCATACGTTTTTGAAATACTGCTTAACTGAGAGTTCTTATCCTATTATATTTCATTCATAAAAAATAAAAGTAATGTTTAAAATTGTCATTAAGTTATTTATTAGAATAACACCGTAAAACTCTTTCATATATGTATGAGATATGCAGAAAATTATGAAAAGTAAACTTATCATTCAAGGAATACTAGAGCATAAAATGATTTTTTAGCATAATTACGTGTAAATAAGATGTTAAAAATTCCTTTCGAAAAGTTGTTTGTTAAATTTTACTTTTCAAATGAAATAAAGACACTTTTGATATATTCGTAAGGATTTACTTATGCGAACCCAGTGAATGCTGAATAAGAATACGAATGCTTCAAAAGGTTAATTTATTTGGGCTGTTAATTTTCATATCCTTTCAAAAGTGATCTGTAAGGCACAGACGTTTACAGTTTCAGTACTTATAATTAAAAAAAAATTCTTTTATTTCACAAACATTTATTTTTTAAAAAGAAATAATTTGAGAACTAAATGCACTTTTTAATGACAGGGAATCTGTGCGCTTTAAAATTTAAATCGGAATATTAAAAGTTTTGCCTTTAATTTGAAATGTAAGTTTCATGGAATTATGGAAGTATCAATACAAGTTAACAGTTAATTGACTTAATAAATATAGCTTCATTAAAATTATGTAAAGATTTTCCTTACTGCAAAGAAATTATATTTAAAAAATAATATTATAAGGTATTTCTCCCACCTTCTTGGCATGCCTTCGTGGTGTGGTGGCCTGCACACTAGGCCGGTATTACAGAGGCCCGTGGTTCGATTCCCGGCAAAAGCGGTTGCTAATTCTTTATCTCTCCGGCTTTTTCAATTAACCTAATGTCTCTGCAGTGGCGCCGGAACTGAAAGGGTGTTGGATGATGATTCTCCTCACCCAGGATTTGGCGATAGGGTCCTTTAAAAACCCCAGTCGCCCTTTAAAAGGGGGGTATAAGTTATTTCTCCCACCTTCTTGGCGTGCCTTTGTGGTGTGGTGGTCTGCAAACTGGGCCGGTATTCCAGAGGTCCATGGCTCGATTCCGGGCGAAGGTGGTTGCTAATTTTTCTCTTCTCTCCGGCTTTTTCCAATTAACCTAATGTCTCTACAATATCACTGTAAAGTCATTAAGTATTTTGATGCTGGAGACATGAAAATTGAGCAATGCCTTCTTCGGGACTCGAACCTGGACCTCTCGACTGTGCCCCGAATCTGCTACCGGTACACAACAAAGGCATGCTGGAAGGAAAGAGAAAATACGTTACATCATTAATTATAAAAATAAAATCATTAATTATAGTAACTATATTCTTCAAATCTAAGTACCTTATATATTTCTAAAAAGTGTGTTTTCAAGCATTCGCACTCAGTCTGCATCGAAATTTGAAATTTGCTCATAATTATTAAATTATTTTTAGTAAAAGGGAAGAGACTAGTATACAAACTAGGGAAGTTTCAGGGAACAAAATTATAATGAAATCAACTCATTCTTAATTCTCTATATAGTGCCACAATCCTAGTAAACTATTACACATGGAATGAAAATAAAGGTCTATGAATATAATTATTAACAAAAAAATTCTTACCTAAGAAAAATATTTTACGTTATTCTAAGTAATGATCATACTTTGCAATGAACTTTTGACAATGGCTGTATAGTTCTTAAAACCTGCATTCAAAATCCCCATTCTATATTGCATGAAGAACTCTCGTCATTTTTAATGTGTGTAATATTCAAGCATTGCTCTCAAGTAATTTGTAGAAGTGGTATTAACATTGTAGGACTCAACCTCGAGGTGTCCAACCCCCATCGAAACTGGTTGATTATTACAAGATATTGTATGGTCCGAAAACCTGTTGATGGTAAGGAGTTACTAGAGAATTAAATGAAATATGAGGACATTGTCCAGTGCATAATATTTAACAGGTGTTGATAAACTGATGACATAAGGTTACTGCTAAAATTTCTTTACGTGCGCATCAAAGCACATAGTTACATAAGCCAGTGGAACAATTTTAGGCAATATTTACAATATACTAATACAGAAGAAATAAAATAAATAAATAAATAGATAAATAAAAAAAAAATGTTGCAAAATTTAGATGGGGCAGGAAACAAAACACAGAAACGTAATGAATTATTTACAAAGTACTACTTAAGACGCTACCACTTTGAGCAGCACCTTCAATAGAATTCCATGAATCCTGGAAGTGTTCAAATAATTCGTAAAAAGTACTTAGCCGCTCAACCGGTATAGTGGTTAACGTCGCTGACTGCCATGCCATAGGGCCCGGGTTCGAAACCCGGAAAGACATGGATGTTTGTAAATGTTTAGTATCGGCGCGGCATGGCGGCACTAAATATGCGACGAGCCGAAAGTCCTGTCGTGTGGTTTGGATATTACTATGCCTCGCTCAGACATATTTAAACGCGTTTTGGAGTACTGTAGAAGTGGACGAGTCGTCGTTCGTCCAGTACTACGCGTGCGCATCTTATGACGTCATCCAACGAACTTTATTGTCATACCATATAGTACAGTGGCTCTCAACCTTTTTTTTTTGCCCAATGCATCCCTTTCACCATAGCTTGATTATTATTCCTCCTCCTTTCCAAAACTTGAAAAATACATATGTACATTTATTTAGATTTAGAGCGCTTTCTAGTTTGTTTTATAAATTAAACAACAAAAAAATATAGAAAGTGTTGGTGAATACCAAAACTTGGATAAAAGTTTTTTTTATATCTATAAACTAAAACTAAACACTTAATAGCTAAGTAAAAAGCTGATCGTATTCCTCCCATGAAACTGTAGGGAATTCCTCCGTGAATGAAAACGTCTGATACATTATTTCTTTGCTTTCTGAGTAAAGCACACAAGATTGGCATTTTAATAATCTTATTCTCTATAGTGCAGACACTAATTTATGCATAAATACACTATAATTTATACATACATATTAACTTCATACATAAAATAAAACCGTCAAAAAGTTTTGAAATTTTTGAAAGGAAAATAAGATGCATTAAGAACGCATTACAGTTGTTGCAATTCATAGTAATTAAGAAATAATGCTAAAGTTTAAATGAAGAGATAAATTAGTGTCTGCACCATACAGAGTAAGATCATTAAAATGCCAGTCTTGTCTGCTTTAATCAGAAAGC
Organism: Stegodyphus dumicola; assembly: GCF_044657685.1. NCBI lineage: Eukaryota > Metazoa > Arthropoda > Arachnida > Araneae > Eresidae > Stegodyphus > Stegodyphus dumicola. The sequence continues at coordinate 117,430,001 of NC_140780.1, forward strand.
AGAGAAATAATGTATTAATTTCACACTGTATGAATTACAGTAAGCAGCTGCCTATTCAGGAAGGCATAACTGAAAAATCTACTAGCCAGTCTATAATTTGTGAAAACATGAATGACTAAACATAAGTAATTAAATAATCCATAATAAAAACAATTGAAAATTTTAATTTATCAATTAATTACATTTTTACAAATTATGAGTTGGCTTATTTTTTACTTTGTTATAGGCTGGCTTTGTTTTTTAGGAGAATTCATTTAAATAAGTTTACACCTGCACATCGCTATTTGTATTACACGGAATCTATACTTCACTTTGCTATTTTTTAATTATTACAATGAATGCTTTCCTTGTTGGTATTCTTATATTTTTTCTTTCCATGAAGAAGAGACTGTAACTCATTTTTAATTTTAATTGTAATAAATTTAATAATCTTTCCATCATTAGGTGTGATGTCTCATTTTATTCAAAGGAGATTTGAGCAGAGAATCGTGGGTTTCTTTGATGAGAAACGGATCCCAGAACATATCACTGCCGCCGTATTTTCCAGATTTCTTATCCTGACGCTTCTGTGCTCTCTTATACAGCTAGTTCTGTAGGTGTAAGGTATTTACATAATTTAAGCTAATCAAAGCGAAGTGGCGGTAAGTCTGTGATAAGTACTAAGGTATACTACCAATGTTTATAAGAATGTCAGGAACACTGGAAAACATATGCAAGTTCTGATTAAAGTTACATTGAAAGTGAGTAAGTATTAATTTTGTACTTAAAAAACTGCCTTAAAACATTTTTGACTGCATTTTTAACACAGTAGTTTATACATAGCATAACTAAGTATGTGGATGAAAAGCTCAGCTATAAATTAAAGGTACTAAATACTTTGCAGTAGAACTGGATGTGAGTACAGGGTACAAGTTGCAAAAATGCGGAGAGAAAATTTATTTTACTACAATTTTTGACAGAAAACCTTTTGCTCTGAAAAAGGCTTCGAAGTCGGGCAAACACATAGGAGATATCTGAAAATCTAGATGAACATAGAGATCTTTTTAAATAAATAAGCCAGTTGCTATGTATTTATTACCTTCCCATTAGAGCACTCCTTAAAACACCGTTCTCTAGAAAATCAACTGCCATCCTCTGAAGTAGATTCCCTGAAATCAGCATCTTGTCCTTTATCTGGTCCATGTTCTACTAAGAAAAATTTTATTTTGTCTGAAATTGTTGGCCATGATGGAGGATCATTGAAATTAATCAGTTTCTCCTCGTTTCCAGAAATTTCAATTACTTGTTTGCTTTTATTTGAATCAAGCTTGCTATATTCTCCAACTTCAACCACATTTTCTCCTAAGCTTTCTATTATTACGTTTTTTGATGAATTACTTATTTAATTTGAATTTTCGCATTTAGCCAGCCAGCCTTGTTACTGTAAAGCCCAGCTTTGATGAACTAAATTTCTTAACTTTTTCCCTATTCAGCATCACTGGATTTTTTCGATGCCATCTGCGAAAAATTCGATTTTTGAATGATTTTGATTAAGAAATTTGCTTTTTGTCATAAGAAAGTTAATAAAAATTTATTGTTGAATGAAATTTACGTAATGTTAAAATTGAAAAAATATAAAAACAAAAAGTAATAAGAAAATATTTAAAAATATCATCGCCCCATAAACTTCTTTTGACGTAGCATTTAATATCTCTGTTTGACTATGAATAAGATTCTCTTTTGAAACACATTTATAAACGCTTTATTTAACTAATTATAGCGTTTCAGTTTCCTTCCTCGCAGATTTTGGATCTCTTCAGTTATAAGAGAAGATGTGCCAAACTACTTTCTCCAGAAAGTTATATTTGCAAACTTGATATTTTCAGTGACAAAAACATACTTTCATAATCAGTTCATTTCAACCGCAGTAAAATTTGTCTTTAGAGTTAATGGTCTCGGTAAACGGAGAACAACGGATTGCCATAGTTTAAAATATTATTCATAATAGTTACTTTGAAAACAACAATATAGTCATTAGAGATAAGAATTTAACTGTGCTTACTAGGCAACGCTAACTCTGCAGAAAATTGTGAAGTTCGAGTTGCTATAAAAAGAAAAATATCACATACTTTAATACGAGCTATGGTTTCATTATATAAAGTATGCAATGTTGTTTTACCACAGTTTTGTTATTAATGCATCAAAATCCATTACAATTCTTAATTTAAATTACTAATCCTCTGTACATTGAAATATTAACGTAACTTGAGTATGGTTATTATACTGAAACCATTTCACATTTCTAAAATTATACGAAGACGTTTTCGTCATTGGCTGAAATTCTCTTATGTGCAATGAATTTTATAGTTATTTCATTTTCTTTTTCTTTTCTTTTTTTTTTTTTTTTAACCTTTAACGCAGTTCCAAAAATAATCCTCTTCGGTATGTTAAGTAAAATTGTGACTTTCATTTTAAGCACTTGAAGAGATATTTGTGATCGCGGAAATTCTTCTTAACAACTACTAAGTAATAATTTCTACATTTCTGGCGCGAACGGGCTGGCTGCATGGGTGTTTTCGTGGTTTTCCCCATGTGTAATGTGTATACGAGCCAGTTTCCCTTAGAAAGTCCTCCACGAAGGCATCCCCCCTTAGGCAGATAGCCCTCGAGGCTTTGCCGTAATTTAATAACCTAACCTATATTTCTGGTCTTTCCATTAACGTTCGCGTTCAGAAGTGGCCGAGGTTCAACAAGGCAACTTGTTCAAACAGTTTTATTGTAGTGATCGGATTGACTGCATTTAGTCTTCTGTACCTTGAATAACAGACAGTTCTATCAGAATATCCTACATGAAAGCATCGTTTCTAAAGCATATAGTGTGGCGAGCATCATTATAATAGATAAATCAAGGAAATCAATTTTTAATATTCCCAGAATCTTTCATCAGTTAAACTATCCTATCTCTTACTGCATAAGAGAAATAGAAGACTATTTAATTACTTTTATGTAAATTCGAATAGGCTTCGATCTAATGCGTAGGAATCCTGTGATGATCACACATATATTATCTTTTAAAGTTATTTTAACCATATAAAACTGTGATAATAAGAATTAATTGTCATGAAGAGGTCACCATTATTTTGATACCATTCTTCTACCACCAGCACAAAGGAAACGAGCCACTTAAACTATAGATTGCGTACATGCGTGAAGTGCCCTAAAACAATTTCAATAGATCCTTACTTCTCAGAAATATGTTGAACTAATCCTTCAACGTTTCAGGAAATACGGTCAGTATAGTTTCTTGGATATGAGTAGTAACGCGTCTCTTTAAAGAGCTCTAGTAGTGAGGGAAGAGCTGAAAACAAAAAGTTTCTGTAAGGAGGATCTCTTATTTAAAAGCTGTAAAATAACTAAGATTATGTTATTTCTTAGAATTCTCTTAGAATGTGAGAAGTATATGCTAAGAGTGCCAGTTGTATTCTATATTAACTGATAATTTGATGCCTACCTAAATTATAAAATAAGCTAAGAGTAGTTGTTATAAGTGTTTCGCTATTTAGTTTATACGAGCATATTCTACTGCTGTCAGCTTTATTCAGCCATTGAAATAGATCATATTTATGATACTGATATTATATCAACATACTTTTGAATACTCATTTAAGTATGTCAGGTTAACACATAAACTCGTTTTTAAATCGTATGAAACTGTTAACTGTTTACTCATTTTCCAAAGTATACTGCTGGGCAATTGCCGAGGACGGACTTCACTATCATCCATAGCAACCATAGCAAAATTTGGAGAATTAAAATAAGTGAGGAATACGACAAGAAGAGCTGAGCGCATGCAAATTTACCTTTCCTCGCCTGTTCATCACGATAGCTCTGATAAAATGTTTAAAGAATTTGGCGCGTGCCGGCAGTTGTTGTACCAAGTGAAAGTTTTACGGGAAAGATTCAATTGACGATCTGGAAAGTTTCGAATTTCTTTCCTACATCATTTAGATCGCGTGCCCATATCACTGGAAAGATTGAAGAAGGGCCAAAAATAACAGATGTTGCCAGGGAGTTACACATCGTCCACAGCGTTTCTTCAGGCTGTGGACAATGTTTAAAACAATTAGAACGTATGGCCAGCTTAATGGGAAGGCCGTGTTAGATATACGATGCCTGACGAAGACAGGTACATTGCTCTATCGGCAAAAAGAAACCAACACACCATAGCTCAAATGCTAACTCAGACTGCAGAAGTAGGACTGTTGTGGGTGTTCCATTATCCAGACAGCCCGTATTGCATGTTTGTAATGGCATCACGAGCATAGCAATTGGACTGAACTAGAGAACTTAAGAGAACTATTGAACTTAAGAGAACTAGGTTTGCGTATTCTCAGATGGGAGTAAGTCCAGTCTGTCATCGGACTGTAGACTCCAATTGATCTGACGCAAGAAGGGCACTGTATATTGTTAAAAAAATATCCAGGAAAGGAATCGATATTCGAGATACAGTATCATAGGGTAGGCCGGCGTCATGATCAATAGCTACTTCCCTCTACATATGGTTGCAAATGGGACTATGACTGGCCAGCAATACATTCATTAAGTTCTAGTGTCTCATGTTCTTCTTTTCTGTGGTGCTTTCGGTTATAAATTTCTTTTCATGGGCGAAAACATCATATAACCGAACACTTTCTGTTCTGACTTATCTAGAACAAAGAGCGCATTCAATTCCTTATACACTCAGAACATCCTCTAGATCTATTTTATCCTGCTTAGTTTCCTTCCCCTCTTAATATTAAGCTACATTGCAATTTGAGATCCATTCTTAGCACCTGTCCAATTGCCCAGCAGTGTAAATTAAAATTCAGGATCAATAAATATTTTTAAATCTCGTGTTTTAGCAGATTTAAAACCTATGGCAACACAATTACAGTAGAACGGCATAAAGATATGATAATGTGAAAGAATTATGTTATGTAAATATTTAATTGCGAATACGTTCAACAAACGACATTGTACGTTGGAATCCTTAATGTGGGACTGAGGTTTTAGGTATCATCGTCACAGGTGAGTAATGAGTAAAAATAATGTGAAACAGCATTTCTCCACTGTGTAATTTTTATTTCTGATGTTTCTTGAAGTAGCTGGTATACAGATATCACTTAACATTACTTGAAATTTTAAAATATGTTACGTGAAAACCTGCATCAAATAACCCTATGTTCTCTTCTGCTATCCATATGTCTTAGCTGAACTTCAAGGAGTTTTGAATGGAACATTCAGCATTTATTATGACGGAAAGAATGGCAATCCATTGAAAATATTTCGTGCAAATGTCAACAAGAAAAAGAACTAGATCTATGCAAAAGAACTTAAATTTATATTGGTTTTTGTTTTACTTTCTTTAGTGCACTTTAATATCATATCGCTGTCGATGAATTTAATGTAAACTAAATGTAAGACTACTAAATTAATATATATCGGATCAAATTATGAAGACTCATCCCTCTATAGTCTATGCAGTATACATTTTTAGATATTTAATTTTTTATTTACATGTAGATATTTAATTTCCCCGAATTTCCATATTCTCTACCAAAATGTCTTTTTAATCAAGAGTTTCACAGATAACTTCTTCGATAAGATTGCTAAAACTCAAGACAATTAACACCATAATGTAAAAATAGAGTGATTTTCACGTTTCGGTATCAGGTATTAATGTTTAATTTAGGATCTTTAAAATCTATTTGAAAAACTGGTTAAGAATTCAAATGAATGCTAAGCGTTTATCTTAAAATGCCTTAATGTATTTTCTCGGAACTTAAGTCTCATTTAAATTCGTTTGAGAAATGTTTAGATTATCGCCTTTAGGTATTCGTTTTCAAAATTGAAAAAAAAAAAAAAAAAAAAAAAAAAAAAAAAAAAAAAAAAACTAAAGATTATCGACTGGCTTTAAATTTTTAGTCAGTGTTGTTTGTACAACTTCAAAATTTCATAAAGTATTTAAAGAGAATTTTATTTCCTACTGATGGAATTAGAAGCAGAAAGTCATATTCATTGGCTTAGTAATTTAAATTTATATTTGCTATGTTTGCAGGGTGAATCTTAAGAGAAATTGCGCCTTTTTAAAGGAATGAATTTTTGAGTGCATTAAAAATGATTTAGCCTGTTAATCATCTTCTTCTACTGCACTGAAGATGAAATATAAATTCCATATGTATAACTCTTATGTTACTTTTATTATTACTTGGGAAGATGAAAGCATTAGATCTTAGCCAAACGTACTAAAGCAATAAAAATTTGCAAAAAATAATTAGATCTAGAAACTGTTGCAGTGGCTTGTCTGATAATAAATTAACGTCCTGTTAATTACTGAAGGATCATTACTATAATAAAAAGGTTTGTCTAGTAAAGGTACTTGAAAACTTCCCTGATTTTACACATTTTCAGTGTTACGTTATTATACATTGGAAATTCACTGAAATGCAAAATAAAGAAAATCGACCTTTGGGTCGCCTTGTGTACTAAACATAAAGAGAGTTTTCGTCTCTCGAGCAATGGAATAGATAGCATTTATTATTTTGCATTATAGAGCCATCTAGTAGAGTCTTTTCAATTCTTACAACAGTAAAATATAAGAAATCAACGATGCTCTCAATGGGATTTGAACTCCGGACTTTCCGATTGCCAGCTGAATTTACTTCCAATTACACCAGGAAGGCACGGGTAAGAAGGGAGAGAATACATTACGTCTTCATCAGAGAAAATATGAAGAATGTGAAAGTAAATTAGCTGACAAAGAGCATGCATTTACTACGATAAAAGAAAGAGGAAGTAGATAAAAATTTCTTAAAAAAGTGGGGGAGGAAGATTGAAATGAACTTGATAAACATTGCAATATAGGACAAAATAAAACATGTTTTTATGGATGCGAAGATTTTCGGTTCGGTGTTGAAAGAAATTTTGCGTCCACTTAAATGCATGTATACACAAGTAGCTTTCCGTTTCTCTCCCTCCCCGAAAAAGTAGTCAACTTTCCGAAAGTAGTTCATTCGAAAATTCATCAAAGAAAGTGCCAAATTTCAAGTTTTCCGTCTCGAGTAAAATCTGAATGAATACTGCGCGGTGATAGAGTGTATTACCTTCTTCAATAGCTGTTTAAGGAATAAAGGACTGATTACATTTAGTCTTGTATTATTTAAAGCAAGTTCTGTTCACTGTAGTAATGCATATAGTTAGGAAAAAACAGTGTGTTATTACTAATATTGCATTTTATAAATAATATGTAAGGATAATGTAAAGGAATAACAAAAATCATATTTTTATTATTCGTTATTAGTTATGTTATGTATATCAAGTAATTTTAGTCTAATTCTTATTCCTTGGTTTCATAAGTTTTGGCTGTACAAATTACTGTAAAGTATTAATACAGAATTGTATGTATTATCGAAATAAATGAAACGACAGGCTTTAAAACTAATAATGTACATAACTCTCTTCATTTATTCCGCTACCGTTGCAAACACATCACAGTTAATTCTAAGAATAATGTAAGTCAAAGATCCATTGCTTGAAAGTACTTCCATTTAAAATACTAGCTTTTCATTCTCCTCGTATCCAATTTAATTATAGTGCTGTAATAAATAATGTAGTGGTTTTGCCTGAACACTTCTTATAACGTTAATTAATTAATAAAATGTTTCATCATCATATGCAGTCAGTGGACACAGTCTATGATAGTCCCCAAGTTTTTTTTCCAATTCCTTATAAAATTAGTTTAAGCATTATTCTGGAATGTCAAGTTGTCACAGAGGAGTAATAATCTATATATTCCACTTACTCAAGTTTCTTGCCCTCCAAAGGAAAAGTCCTTTTCAAAAATAAGGTAAAAATTAAATGAATGCAAACCGTCTTGGTGGAAGGGGTAGCAGATTAAACCGGCAATCCAAAGGTCTCCGAGTCAAATCTCGAAGAGGGCATTGCTGATGTTTATCATATTTTCTGATATAAATAAGTAGCTAAAAACTCTGCAGTGGCTCCCGACTAAGATGGGGTGTACAATGATTCGTCTCTACTTAGATTTAGTGACTGAGTCTCCTCCCTCTCTAACGAACTTTTAAGTGTGGGCGAATATAAGGAATTTCCCTCTTTCTTGCTGCGTGCTCATGTTGCATAAATCGTAACACGTCAGGCTAGCAATTTTAAGATTCAGAATTAGAATTGCAGCAATGGCATAACTGATGCTTTGTGTTTCCCTCTTCGAAAAGCCTAAAAGGCTCTACAACGTGACTAAAAGGTTTCTGAATCTCAATATGAATAATATAAACATGGGCTAAGGGGGAAGATTGCCTTAGCACACAGAAACTAGGTACTTGTTAGGCACATTCTACTACACCACGATTGCTATTAATTAAAATTTAGTGTTAAAAATTTATTTTAAGAAATTAGTGTTTCATCATCTCGTCATACATGTTTCGTTGGCATGATTAAATTTCTACTTACTGTTACTTTCTTAACAGGCATACTTTACATTAGATATATTTCATTTATAGATCGTCATATTTCATTCATAAATGCTTATTATATTAAGGCCACATTTCGATCTCGTTTCAGTTACGCATTAAATGATTCCCTAGTTTAGATGAGAATTCCGATTCCATCTTTAAGGATCATCTTGAAGTATTCAATTATTATCAGTAAGATGACAATATGTTTCAAGAAGCACCGTGAGAAAGTTAATATCCAGATTTTCTATAATTATTTAAAAAATATTTTAAATTTCCAAGTGGTAAATTGTACCATTCTCTGTTATGACCGTGAAATCCTAAATTTATTGAGCAAGTCTAAAAATGAAACCTTCTGCCGATAAATTTTATAAGGCAAAGAATTTACGATATTTAATAAAGATGTCTTATTGATGGCTGTTACCCTTTGTGTACCATATGAACTTTAGAAACACAAAGTCTAATTGCAGTCTGTGAGACTACTGCGTTTAAAAATTTATAAAAATTGTGAACACTAATAAATTTTGCAACATCTTGGCCTGAACTGAAAATAAAATTTTATTCTTCCTTTGTAGTACTTTAACAGATATAGGAGATTCATAAATATAACAGTATCAAAGACGGCATTTGAGAGGGTAAGTTTAATATTAGACTCATATTTAGACTATGTAATGAAAATAATGATTTTTACACCCAGCTCTCATCGTCGAAAATGCTAAACTTCAAATCCATCAGCATAAACAGCAAAATCAGCAGCATATAAAGTACTGCTAATAGACCATGGTTGGCACGATGGTCTCAATTTAGTGCATGCAGTCCTAATATGAATCTTAAATTTCATACATGTAGCCAGTTAACAGCTGGGTGTAAGTGGGAGTGAACACAGCTCCAGTGGGAGTGTAGTCTATTTTATATCTCAGAGACGGGAAAGTGTATATTAAACCTTCACTTATATATAGTAGAATCTAAGCAGATTTGTTAGTGTATTACAACAGAAGATTTCCGTCCCTTGCCATTAAAAACAATTTTTCTTCATTTTATTAAGGAAATTTGAATTAATAATCACTTATAAGAAAACCAAAGTATAATAATCAGTGACATTTTGTAAAGTTAAATATTACTTGACAATCTGTTAGAATACTGTAAAACAAGTTTTATCACATCTTCGAGACATCATACTAACGACTGCAAATATCGAATTTTTCGATGCTTACACATCCTTCTCCAACTTATTCCCTTCCTACTACTGTTTTTTTTTTTTTTTTTTTTTTTTTTTTTTTTTTTTTTATATATATATATATATATATATATATTTTGCGATAGACCTGCAGCTCCATTGGAATTCTAGATCGACTGCGGAGAGAAATATAAGAATGCAAAATATATTTTGTGCCCCTCCCTCTTGTTTTTTACTACCTTTTTTTTCTGCAATTTTTTCAAAAGCCTTCCTTTAACGATCTACTGTTATCTGGCCTGTAAGTGAGCGATTTTAAAATATGCGTCGTTTTAAAATGAGTATTTTCTTTTGTTCTGTTTATTTACACCTTCAACATTTTTGGTGCTAGGTGCACTTAGCATTTATTGATTTCCCGAGTTGCTCTAGGAGAAAGTGTACTATTGAGTGAACGTGAGTTTTTCAAGCAATCTTCCAGATTATTCCTTTCCTCTTTTTTTCATCTATTTTTACAACCTAAAGAATATTTTTCTGTTTTTTCGATATATTCTATCATTTTTTTTCCTTCGGAATTTTACAGTGAAAAGTACGAGAAGCATTTTTTAAAACTCTCTCTCATCTCTGTTTTCTGTGTATGACTGGCGCTCAGTGCTCCTTTTTAAGAGTTTCTCCCGATTTTTGCCGAGTTTAGTCCCACGGAAAAACGCAGCAACAGTTAGGCGCAACGCTATTGGTCTACAGATATCACGTGACTGCCTGCAATGCGACGTAAGGCGAGCTTGCTGGGAGCAAACGAATCAAGTGTGTTCTTTTGGCTGACTGCACCTTGACCACGTGATCGCTAACTTTGGAGAGTCTAGAACTTTTATTCCACGCTGTGCTCATGCGCCGGTTTCATTTTTGCGCTAAAAATTAACCGGAATTTTTGAGAAGGCAAAAGGATTAGTGATAAGGCAATGTTTTTCACACACATTTCAAATTATTGTTAAATAGTCGCACAGAAGATTCCTACACGAGCAATGTGTGCATTTTACTTCGTTGCTTTTTAACACGAAGTCTGTTTAAAATATTTTCGAAGTTTTATAAGGGCAGAAACACAGCTCTCTAATATAATTTGAAGCAAATTCAATTTCATAAACTAAAATAAATATTCATGATTGAACTAGGGATATTTTCCTGATGTTAAATTATATGAACCATATAGTTATTTTAATTTACCATTTGTATTTACAGTTTTATAAAACTAAAAAAAATGTAATTATTGATCTCCCGAGAGAAAACGATGATATATAACTCAGTCTAAAACTTCGAAATTAAATTAAACAATTTTAGCGTTAGTTGTTTGACTACTTTGTTTCGTGAAATACTTCTACTTATGTTGTAATTTCGTTAAAATTACACTCGTTTATGTGAGGGAAATTTAATAATAGAGAAACTGAGGTAAAAACAATGAAAATCTGGTGTAATACTATTTAAAGTTAACTTTTGTTGATTACAGTTGCTTAGTTTTAAATACATAGGTATCAAAATTATCACTTTATTGTATTTTACTTTATTTGCTCTTTGCAGTTCATTTATAGACAAAGTTTTTATTTTGCTTTTTTAAGGTACTTTTTTGTTTTCTAAATTGATTAAGTCTAGCAAATGCTTTTAACACTTTATTAATTTAATTTAGCCGGAAGCGCACTTTTCCATGTGATAGTCCCCTTTCTTATAAAATATGAAAATTAATTTTCAAACTTAAATTTGTCAAGTTCGGTGAGATGAAGTATATAAAAATTTATTTCATATTTCTTGTTTACTTTCTCATATTTAAAAAAATTGTTCTTCCGCCCATCTATTTTCGAATATTTAGTTTTTTTGTATTCTATTATACTAGGCTTATATGCTAAAGCTCATTGCTGAACTTTTGAATATTTATTCAGTTATTTTTAAGTAAACAAATTTACTAGTATTTCATAATTGTTTCAGAAGCTTGTATATATGCGTATACATGAATGATTAAAAAATTACTAATTTTCCTCTAGTTCTATTAAGAACTGCGGTTAAATTAAGGCAAGTAATAGTAATAATAAGGCAAGTAATAGATTAAAACTGCAAACGTAAGTTGCTATGGAGATAAATAAAAGGTTAAATCTGCAGAACTTGCACACAGCTTGACATTTTCCATTTCAGTAAATTTTATTTCTTACTGGTCTACAACAATAACTTGATTTCGCAATTGTAATCTAACTTCAGTTTGCAATAATTCCTTATTTTTCCCCCATGTAAGAGATAAGTAAGCAAGTAATCAAATCTTTTTAATTTGGATATTTCTTTTTTCATTCTAATATTAATAGTAAGCATATAATAAATCTCTTTACTGCGTTATTTCACTGTTGCCTTGCCATATGATTCTTGTATAAAACCTGTCACGCATGCACTAATGTAAAAAACATTTAGCCAATAATAATGCTAATTTTGCTTGAAATATATTATAAAAATGGAAAATGTACAAATGTAATTGTTGAAGATCTAGTGCTTATCTTTCTTAGTTTATTTGAAATTAAAAATAAAAAGGCGTTCAATCGGCTATAAATGAAAACACATATTTATACACCAGCTACATTATATTCTAAGTCAATCCATATGAAAATATTTATTCAGCATCTTTGATGATACCATTTTAAAGAGCTTTAATTGCTTATGTGCGTATGTGTGTGTGTGCGCTTTGTACAAAACATCAACGTTTTTGTAATTTTTCTCGTATTAACAAGAATTTGATACACCAAAGCATAAGAGAAAAGAATAATAAAAAGTAATCTAAGAAGAATAAACTAAGACATTACATAGCTCGTAACATCTCTGCAGGGGGTTTTGCCGCGAGATAACATAATAGGATTTCAGTGTTTCTGAACTACGCAATAAACAATGCATACAGCCAAAAATGAAATTTAATTAATTACATATTATGAAACATGTAACTCCTTTTTTCTTTCGATCTGAAATTATTTTTTATTATTTTTTTCTCATATACATTGACTTGTAGAATTCTGGCTGATTGGGGAAAAGTTGTAAATTTTTTTCTCATTTTTATATTGTTACTATTAAATTGGCTGATGCTTTTAGAGTGATGTTAATTAATGGATTTTTTACTCATTATTTTTTGATTCCTTCATTTTAATGTTATATTTACGTAAAAGCTGCTGGCCATCATAAATGCAGCACCATTAAGGGAGCACCTAAAAGGCTTGAAATCTGTACTAGCGCATATGCAAATCATGTGCTCTAAGGCCAAATAGAAGTATATAAAAAGAAACAATAGCAGGATTTTAAGTCCTGAAATTGTGTGTATTCCTGCAGTTCCTTCGGGTGTGAAGCTTTCATTCGCCTCATCGAAAGAAACAGAGTTATTCGAGCAAGTTTTTGAGTTTGACAGAGGAAGACTTGTGGCTTATAGGCACTGAGGACTTTTCTTATAGGCTTATAGAATTTTTCATATAGGAGGCTTAAAGTAACTGAAAAATTGAGGCTCAAACTGAACGAAATAATGTCATAGTTGAATACTGAATTGTTGGTTGCAGGAGGGACATATCGACTCACAAGAATTTTAAGCAGCGTCGTTACGTCCCTTAACTAGATGATAGGTATGACAATCTTCAAAAAGCCTGTTGTGAACAACATGTCGAACAATGACATCGAAACGCCTAACTCATGAAAATTAGGGTCTGTTACATAGTAGTTTGCTCTAGCACATAGCACTGGACGAAATCTGTGCAGAGGCATCCATTGATGTCTCTACATAACAGGCGTATGCGGCTGCAGAGGTGCCTTAAGCGCCGTATATCGACAAGCGAATGGCACGATATTGTCTTTTCAGATAAATCTTGGCTTGTCGTACAGCAGCGCGATGGTTGTATCCATGCTAGACTGCACCGCGATGCCAGACATCATAATCCTTGCGTAATGTATCACTGTATCAGCCCATAATTTGGTGTTATGGTTTGGAATGGCATTAGATTTTATTCCTGTACCCGCCTAATACCCCAAGCACACATCCAAAGCATCTTTCGTTTCTTACCGAGGTGTGTCGCAGCAGTTATTGTCAACCATCGTGGCTACATAAAATACTGGTTTCTTTGTGATCCACGAGTCGAATGGGGCTATTCATTTAATCAGTTCACCCTTCTACTTTGTATTATTTTACTAACAAATAGAGCTTTGATTTTGAAGTTTCATTTATGGTAGTGCCTTTTTAATGGTCCGCAGTGAATATGTGCGTTTTGAATATAACTATGAATGGTGATGGAAGCTTTTCTTCAGTAAGAGGTAGTAGTGGACATTTGATACACTTCTTTATTTCAAGCACAGTATCATTGAAGCAAATAACAACGGGCGTATGAGTTGGGACATGCGCTTGCGTTACTTAACCCTTTCCGGCACGCTACCTTTTAAAGTTGGAGTTTTGATAAAAAAAAAGGTAGGCAGTCTAATTAGGCCTAGAGGAGTATACAAGTAAAACTTTTGAAGATAGTTATCTTTTAAAGATCTTTTAAAAGATAGTTATCTTTTAAAGAAGATAGTTATCTTTATAGTGGGTGTGCCCACTGCACACTGATTGAATAGAGCTTCGAAAAGAGTTTTGATACAAACGTTGTCAATGAACTGACCGATGAGATGCGGAGAAACAAAGAATACAGACTCTCAGTTGTCTTAGATTATCGGTGAGCTCGGTCTGGGCACACCTAGGGTTCGCCGTTTGATTTTAGGCAAGATTTCAAGGTAAAAATTAAAAACTAATATAGAATAAGGAAATTAGCATACAGCTAAAAATAACATAGAAATTTCTTTTCAAACAATTCCTTTTATACCCTAAAAATTCTGGAAGATTTCTTTGAAAAATGAGGATCTTAAAAAACTAAACATGACTAAAATATATGGATTGGTTTGTGTTGAGCTGCCCTCTACTATAAATAAAGAAGGTTCAAAGTAACATATAGTAGCCTATAAATCCTTTTTCATTCAATTTTTCTGTGCATACAGAAGGAAATTTTTAGGTGTGTCCAGACCAAACACACTGTGTCGCAAAGGGTTAAAGTGTTAGAGGAAAAGGTTTTATAACACTGTTTATGACATCACAGGTGTAGTACTTTCCTCGGCAGCCCAAATTCGATTTCTAAGTTCTTCGATATTGTTAGCCTTTGTCCTGCATACCTGGGATTGTAAAATTCTTGAGTCAAGAAATCCAGTGGTGTTCGATCAAATGATCGTGTTAGCAAAGTCATTGCCAAACTGCACAGTCCACTCAACAGGAAAGATATAATCGGGATCACAAGTTTAGATATGATGCCTCATTTCGTTGAAGCTCAAAGATTTGTAAAAGTACTTCGGAGATTAGGTGCAGCTCCAGATAGGTTCTTAAAGTATAGAGTTAAAAGCTGCACACATTTGCTGGTTCTGTAAAGGAAGAGGGACATAGATTTTCATCTGCGTACAAACCAACCAGATATTTAATGTTCGCAACTGAGAAGTTTCACTGAGTTGCTCTGTACCTGTATTCTACGACTGCAGCTTCATTACTGAATGAAATGCGATTCCTTATATTGTTAAATTGCCGTGCTCTGCGATATAAAGAAGATTATTGCTGTAGCTGGATTTTATTCAAAGTAAAACGTAACACAGTTTATACTGTGCTGTGTTTAAATTTATCTTCATAAGAAACTATCCCGTATGATAAGTTTTGTAGGTATAAGTTCATTTGTTTGTTGAATATTTTTGAAGGGTTACATGCACATACAATTATCCCACATGAATAATTTCCATCTGCTGTACTGCCTGTTAATTGAAATTTGTTGAAAGGTGGCTAAATATTCACCCTGACTGGCGTTGATTTAAAAAATTTATTTTCAAAATCAAAACAGTTTCACAGGATAATCTTCTTAAATGTGCCGCAGTTACAGCAGTTCTCTTCTCTTTTGTTACCATTCAGAAATTGGTTCTTTGTTTCTAGAAAAAAATGGCAAGTAATTAATTTTCATCAAAATGGATAAAAAATTTACTGACATCTGGTACGTTAAAGTAATATTAAACACGACTATATAATAATTATGCAAGTTAAAGCAACCAAGATAAATACATAGGAAATTAGACAAAATGGTAAAAAAAAGTGTATATCTGATTTAAACGATATTTTAAGCAAGTAAAATTATAGCGAGTTTAGTAATAAAAAGCAAAAGTAATTAATATGAATCAGGACCGCAAAATGCTCTGCTTGAACAAACACGAGAACTAAATTACATTTTACTTTAGCAATCCTTATTCAGGGCATATTCGAGAAAGATCATAATGAAATAATTTTTGGCTTTTATAATACTGAATTCCATATTTAATTAATTAAAAAATATTAATATTATTTAATTTTACACTATGTATTTCGTATAGCAATCTTTTTCCTGAAAATTGTGCGAATATAAATATTCCTCTAATTGATAATTAGTTTATTGCTAATAATATTTTCATGAATAATAAAGCTAATATATAAATGCGTAAAAAAGAATTTCGTGCTTTTCTTTGCAAATATTCAGCATTTTATACGCGTAAAATATAACGAACAAGCATTTTAACGTATTATAATTCGCAATTTTGTGATCATATTTTCCTTGCCGTTCCCCCCTTTTTTTTTTGAATTATTCATTCTATTTTGATCTTTCGCGAAGGCGATCAGGACAAATATTATTTTACATTTTTAATATATGAAAGTACAGAATTTGCAAATCTGCAGTCTCCCCTCGTTAGCTGTTTGCCTTCACCATGAGGAGATCTGTAATTTCTTCAAACTGCTATATAAATTCGTTCTGGACTTAATTCGTTGGACGATGTTGCTGAGAGGTGGAAGGCGCATTGTGCCATGGCATTTTTAATCTTTGTTTTATATCTACAGGTTTTTGCAAGGGTTAATATATGTGACTGCTTAAATACAGAACGCACTTTTAAAAGAAATATAATATTTTGAAAGGAGCTCCAAGACAAACTAGCCCATTCATTAATTATTTTAATTATTCTCGTATGGGCTATAAATCATCTTTTGAGCTTAAGAATATTGAAAGTTTGATTTACAGAATTCAAGGAAAAATGCCTTAAAAGACGGCTGTTTTCACTATTTCTTATTTTAAGCAAATTGAACAGACCATAATTTTGAATGAGACATATCCTTCTAAAACAAATCCAAAATCAGAGGTTGTAAATCCATGTAAATCCATGGATAAATTTTAAAGATCTAGAAGCTGAGATACATTCGTTTGATTGTAGTTGCTTGGCATTCAGTTCACAAATGGGTAAGTGATTTCAAACTTTCGGATCGGATGAAATCAAATGTTGGTAAAAGGCTTCTTATTGAAAAAATCTTAACATTTTTAGGTCACGGAATGGACTTAAGGATACTGCTAATTAAGTAACTTAAAGAACAGAGGTATTCCACTGAATAGCATGCTCCACTAGCTAAACGATAAATGCATAAAAATAAAATTGTAGAAAATACTTTTTTACGCAAGAAACAAATTAAGTACAATAGTAGAAGTAACTTTGAACAAAATGGGCTAATTCACTTGATAACAAATGGAATTATTTATTCCATCATAGGTTAATAAATCTGATATTTAAGGACGTTAAAATCTTAACGAATTCCGTGATAAATTAAAAAAAAAGCTTTTCTAAAATTAAATATGACATAAATAAACTTCGGCCAATCAAATGAAATTTCTGCAAAAAGAAGAAGCTGTTGTAAATAAACACAGTAGATACTTTAATTGGGCAATTAAAAACATCTACTTTGGTTATTTACAATAAGTTTCGAAAATCAAATGTTTCTGTCGTAATAAATTTAGCCGAAAGCTTATAAAACAAAAATGAGCACTTCACATGTAACAATTGAGAATACTAATTCTGCTAATGTATTGATGACAAATATTAAAATTAATAATATGTCTTTCGATATTTTAACTTATACAGGCAATAAAGTTGCTATTATTCGAAAATGCATTTGTCAAAAGTTGGACTCTGAATGTTAAAAGATTCTTCTAAAGTATTGTATAGTTTGTGTAACTGTCAAATTAAATCATTGAGATTGTTTTACGAATAAAACCGAAGCAGATATATTAGAACTAATTGAAAATATTAATATGGTAATCAGTGAAACTACATGACTCGATGATGGTATTGGTAAGTGTTGTGTTTAGTGTGAAGATAATATTAATTTAACATAATTTCTGAATATTAACTTTGTAAGGTCAATATTATTTTTCATTAATTAGTTATTGTATGTTTTGAATCTTTACTATCACTCTTTCCCCTTTCGTTTTCTCTCCAGACTACAAATTAGATTGAGTCTTTAAGCTGAGGTTGCTAGATTCTAAGACAGCGAGTGTTGCTGTCTCTCCTTCTCTCTATATATAATTTACCTTAGATGAAGCAAAGACATTAGTAGAGGCAAAAACATGTGTCTTAATTACAGAAGATTTTAAAAGCAGGTGCTTTCCATGTTGGAATTTACAAAGATAGTAAGAAATATACTTCACTTTGTAACGCAAAACGGACAGTTTCAATGCCTGAAGTTTCCAGTTTGGATCGTAAGTATTGTTTTTCGTCTTTTGATAAATGGAGCTGTAGCGGTGCCCTCCAGGAAAAATGTTTTAATTTTAACAGTAAATGAAATTAATGGAATTCAGATCTTGAATTGAATTGAATTTGAATTTGCGATAGTTATAGTTTAATAATAGACTTTAAAAGAATTCTACTTTTAAACGTGCAAGTAGAATTTTTTGGAGAAATCATAAGTGATTATCAGATCTCATTGTACCTCTGAGAAACAAAAATCGTCATTAAATTTCGAAAGCCTTAAAATTTTATGGATTTAAAGATTTATTTAAGAAAATGATCTTGATATTTCTGATTATAACTCTATTACATCAAAACCGCTGAACGATCTGTTTAAGAAAGAATTTAAATTTGTTTCTGAACACCGAAATGCTTTACAAGAAAATCTAGTAGTTGTTGTTTGAGAAGCCAAACCACGAAAGACAATTCCTGCTTATACAGATATTGATGGTTGCCATGCTGTTCTTTTGCAAGTCAGAATATGGTGATTTTTTTCATCCCATTTAATATACGAGTAAACAGATAGTAAAATTAATTCAGCTATGAACTAACTATATAAATTTGCAGTCATCTAGACTATTGAAAAATTGAGGCATATATTTTGAGAATTAAGTTCAAAGCTGGTGCTGATTGTTTTGCATTTCAAAAAAACCTAAATAAATATGATTTAACTGCTAAGAGTGCAAAACGGGTAATTTTTGTTATAAGAATTGGACTATGTTATTCAACACGAATATAGTACAGGAATGACAGGCCTATGCTCTTAAGAGGAATTCAGTAATGTCATAATATCCTTGGAGATAATATCGTAAGAGTCGTCCAGGATGAGATGAAAGCTAAGATTTGAAAATTTATGACTGCTGTATTTAAGTACTTTGAATGCAAAGAACGTATTTATAAATTTGTGGATGTATAGATATGTTAGTTGGCCCAGAACTGATGCAAAAAGAAATAATTTGAAACGCATATGGAATAGATCATGTCTGAATGTAGTAAACAAACGAAAAAATTCAACAAGAATATCATACACCAAAACTAAAACAGAAAGCTGAAAATTTAATCTTCAACTGTGTTTATGACATTCTTAAAAATCGCAAATGATTCTAGAAGATTTCTTACGATTGCTCAAAAGTGATTGCATATGAAAATATGCCATGTCGATCATCTAGGGCATCGCGGAAATACAAACTAAAATTACAAACATATTTTATCTAAAATTGATAGTTTTAAAGTTTGTATGGTTATATACTAAGAAAATAACTTCTACAGCTGAAGTGAGAAATAAATTAGAATTACAGGAGAAGTCCATTTTACATAATGCTCTACAGAGGAATAGAGTTCACTTGCATCCAATTCGAAAATTATTGCGTAGTAGAAACTTCAAATATCTTTTAATACTATTAACTAGTTCGCCACATATAATGGTTAAGTCGAAGGGCTGAATCAAGTCACAATTTTTAAGATTACAAAATTGTCTATTGAAGATCCAAGAAAAGAGGCTCAGTTATGTTGGTAAGGTACAACAGTTCATAAATTCCTCATTCCAAAGAAACTTTGATACCTCTCCGTTTGAACTTCTGTTTGATACAAAAAAGCGCACGAAAGAAAATGTAAAAACGATCAAAAATTTAGAGTCTAAGCTTCAAATTATTTCCAGAAATAACGCAAAGACATCTGCAAGGAAACGAAGAAGAGCTATTCAAGATTCAGAAAGAAGACTGGAAATATCTCAATCTAGGAAGATATCAACCTCGAAAATTTAAGATTAATTATTTAGAGGCAGTTAAAGGAATTAAGATAAAGATGAACTCAAATATATAAGATCATATAGGGTTATCAGAATAAAATTCAATGACAATTATGATGTACATTAAAAAACGAAATCAAGAAAGACACACAAAGGACTTCAACATACTCTGAATTCATGAAGGTCTGAAGTGCTATACTCAAAAACAACGATTTTAAAATTTATTAAAACTTATTTTTGAAGAGAACCAACGACTTAAGAGGAAGGAACATGTTAAAAAATTGAAGACAACAAGAAAGAAAAACAGTGGCGTGTTAAGACAGCTTTTCATTTATTTCATTTTAAAATCTCGTTTCTGTATTCGTTTTTTTATTTTTTTCCATACGCATGTTTAAAATTATGTTTGCATTTTGATGACGTTTGGAATTGTGATATTGAGCCAAAAATTAAGCAGGGTAGTAAAATATAATGTGCACATTCAGCTTCCGCTTATCTGTTACATGGTGCGATCGCGGTGAGACGTCTCGAAACTGCTAAATGAAGCAAACTGTTTCAGAGACTTCTGCAAACAGCGGTATGAAGGCGGTTCACTTGATTCAGCAGCTGGCTGATGCTACTAGAAGTGGAAGATGCTTTGTAACCAAGACGTTTCTAATTTTTGCTTTATTTTTGTAATATTCCTTTATGATGTTGCGGGGCCCCAACTTGTTCGCAACAGTAGTAGTGACTGCTATGAAGTGTAAATTATACAAACTCGTAAGAAGGGTTTAAATCCCTTTTTATTTCACTTTAGAAATCACAGTTGCGTTCACTTGACGCTCACAAACTACGCCGACCCGGCGGTTAAACCAAATAGAAAAGTACAACTAAAAATAAATGACAGGATGAATAAATAACGAAGTCACTATCTACGAGGCTCTATAATCGTAACTAACTTAACCGCGTTCTAAGATACAGCTGAGATTCAGCAAACTTACTGTTTAAGAAGTCGAAAAATTCAACGAACTGCCGAAATAGGCACACAGGCCGAAATGCGCGGTTCTTAAATTTCTACCTAGCAACCTTCACGCTCGCAATTCAAGAAGCACACACTTACAATCTCGTTTCCCTTCTATTTAACTCAATTTACTTCTGCTAAAATTTGAATACTCTGCGCGTTCTACTAAAATTTAGATACTCTGGCATTGGCAATTCCAGGGGAAAGTAAAGGCTTGACAGGAAAGATAGCTTAAACTTAAAATAAATGTTAGTTAAAATAAATATAAACCCTACACCTTAAAGTATTAAACGTATGTGATTGTTTTAAATATAGTGTGTGTTTTTTAAAGATTAGGTTAGGTTAAATGATTAAAGTAGGGGTATCTGCTTTGCGCTTTTTTAAAAGAAGTATATCGTTTAAAGTAGAGGTGTCTTAATTTCTATCTTTAGTTGGCCACACTGGAGTAAGATGAGATACTTTGGGCCCTACAAATTACAGTGGCAGTTCGTGACCTTCAAAATAAGTGAACTACACAACTGCGTAGGTTTCGTTGAAAGATTTAGGGGTTGACCGCTCAGGGTTTTTGCTCATTTTGCTCAGGGTTGACCGCTGAAGAAAGTTTTGAATTTCACTTCTAGGAGAGAAAAGAGCGGATTTGAACCCGTTAGTTCAAATGTGCTCAGTCTGTGCTATATATAAGAAAAAGCATATATAGAAAAATTTTTAGTGAATCACAGATTCTTTTGATTCATACGACGAGCCACAACAATTTAACACTAACTATGGCTGATGAGCAAAATATAAAACTTAAAAATATATTTAAGTGATTCAAACTTTAATAAGTTATGATTTTATGAGATAATGACACCAAATGATAATTATTTTGACATTACATTTGACATTTCATAAACGACATTTTATTGTAAATTTTACTTATAATTATAGAAATAGCAGTAAATCATGAAAATGATGTGATATTTGGCCTCCAATTGACAAACTAATGCATCAGTCTCTGCTTCGATTGAAGCGGTTGCAATTTTCAGGAAGTTTTCGACGTGTTCATCCGATATTTTGGTTCTAATTCTCTTCTCAGTAAGCTTCACTCTCGAAAACAGTTGTTCATAAATCTACGTGTTACCAAATAATGATGGCATGCATATTTCATGTCTGTGCAGACAGGCATATTTGTCTATGAGTCAAAATGAAGATAACCATTTCGCGCGGAAGATTTGGAACCGAGACTCCAGTGAAAATAAAATTATGCGCCCTTACTCTCTTAAAACGCTTTAACTCGGAATGTCAAATAACCCGTTCGTTCATGCTTAAAGCCAGCCTCGAAACGCAGTCGTAATAGTAAAATGCATTATTGGGATGGATTCTTTATATGCTTTTCGCTCTAGCTTCTTGAGCTACACTGATACTTGCTTTAGGCCGCATGCGGCTCGGGAACCATAGATTGGACAAGTTAAAACATACACGTTGCTGTTAGACGACAACCCCCGTTTAAGAATCTTAAGAAGTAAAATCCCCATCTTTATGGGTAAGAAAAATCACCTTCATCTATCACCTTATTAATTGAAAACCTCTCAAGTCGGAAGCCATATTGCCTGTACAAGGTGGCCAGATGCTTTATTACATAATTGAAAATTTCATCATTGCTTACTTTTCCTGATGCGAAAATTATTGGAAATAATACTTCTTATTGTACCAGATTAATTTTCTGTAAAGTGATATTTATTTGCATTTTTTCACTTGTTAGATATTATATTTTCTTATACCTTTGGAGAATATATTTTATACTGTATATACTTAGAATTTGCTACGCGTGTTAAATCACCTGCTTTCGCAATCCTGTTGAGAAGTGATATATATTGATTTAAATTTGTTCCTTTAAGTTAAAAGCGAATATATAATAATGACAGTATCCCTTACTCACTGTCAGTTTGACAGCAAAAATGTATAAATAAAAAAAAAATAAAAGTATAAAATCATGTGAATAAAAAGCGAAATACATGGCAAAACGCATAACTTTTAAATGCGAAATATGATACAAAATAAAGTATTTACAATAAAATTACAAATATGAGAATACTGAATAAAACACGAAACCCATGAAGCAATAAACCAAACATTCACAGCTTTCCTTCATTTTAAAATTTAAAAGAAAGGAACCGTGTGAAAATTTTAAAAAATGGACAGTGGCAAAGAGCTTATTTGTAATTATATTAGCTGTGTTTCTGACTTCACTATTTAACTCAAGAAACATTGAAAAATAAAATTTTCTTATAAAGTCACTCTTCTTAAAGAGCAAAAATATTTTTGCTTCTGAAGAAGTACTGTGTATGATCAGCATTGAAAACGACAGAGTTTTATTTTACATTTTGAACATTGCGATTATTTAAGATTAATGCATTAATATCTTATAAAGGCTTTAATTTTCTTAACGCGACAAAGACGTACATATCAACACTGCCTTAATTTTATCTTGGATCCGATACAAATTTTTGATTTCTTACTGGAATGAAGTAGTTGTATAAACTAAGAGGAAATAAAAGTTCAATACAATGCTGATAACAAAAATAAAAAAAGTAGCATATTAGTAAAGAAAATAGAAAAACATATCTGGTTTTGAGACTGTGTGAGGAACGCTATTTGTTATTTCCCATTATTCTTGTGTAATCTTCTTGTGGTCGTCGGG
Source organism: Stegodyphus dumicola (assembly GCF_044657685.1). Taxonomy (NCBI): domain Eukaryota; kingdom Metazoa; phylum Arthropoda; class Arachnida; order Araneae; family Eresidae; genus Stegodyphus; species Stegodyphus dumicola. The sequence goes on from NC_140780.1 coordinate 117,453,713, forward strand.
AATCCATCATTTCATCTCCCTCTGGTGAAGCTATATTTTTACGCCTTATCGATTTCCTCAATCCCATATCTTCAATCATCGGTTATCCCTCTACGCAGGGTAAGTGTCACTGTTTTCTCGATTGATCTTTGAAATGATATTTGATTCTATCACGACTAAGATAAGCTCCAAGATGGCTTATCTAAATGATTCAGTTCCTTATACTACTGGTCTTCTCATATAAGGATCACGACCTTCATAGATAAGAAATAGAAAGATTTTGAAATTAAAAATTTTATGGATAATCATTTAATCAGACCGGGGTATAAAACTAACCTACAAGAACAGGGAAAGTTATTAAGGGAGTTAGTTACCTATCAGGTAATTTATTCCATAAAAGTGTTCAGAAAAGCTTCAGCTACAATATGTTGCTTAAGAAATTATTAGGAGATGATAATAACGAATAACTGGTAAGTAAATCTTATGTTTGTTCAATTTCATACTATAGATTTACTAACCTTCGTTTTTATGTCATAACAGAATCCATCAGAAAGTTAATTTTACTTTAACGCACTAATTTGTTAATTAATTCTTTATAGCAAACTTGTAAAAGAAGCCTTCAGGTACAAATTCGAATACTGATCGTTGCAACCTTTCATTAAGAAACTGTGCTGGTTAGAAATTGTTTGCTTAAATTTTTAAAATCATTTCCAAATTGAGGCAAACTGATCTCTATTATTTTCAAGCTATTACGAATTAGAAAGGAATGTAGATTGCACAAGCTTGACTTCCAATCACACATATCTGGAAATAATTTCCAAATTGAGGCAAAGTGATCTCTATTATTTTCAAGCTATTACGGATTAGAAAGGAATGTAGACTGCACAAGCTTGACTTCCAATCACACATATCTGGAAATCCATTACTAATTCATTAAATATCAATGCTTGAACGATTTTGCAAATATTCAACAAAGTTAATTTTCTGTAACGAAAAACAGATGGTTGTAAAGTGATCTTCGAGCAGAAGTTTTCATTTAAAATGAATGAAACAACAGAAAATGTCGAAAAAGAGTACATCAGGTTCTAAAACAATGGTCGGCACAAAGAAGTACGCCAAAGTATCAACAAATCTACAATTTCGTTTTTCTGTATTTTTATATTAGCATTGCTCTTCCACACAAATTTTATCTTTGCAAATAATGTTATAGTATAAGTTTGCAGGGTGTTTGCTATCTCGATTTCAGTTTACTAAATTCTGTATATCCTGTAAAATCAGTTTGTTGTTTTCTTAATAAATATAGAAGGTATTGCAAACTATTACATTTTTTGACAAATTGCATTCTCATATTTTGTGAAAGAAGAGGCAGAAAACTGTTCTGATCAAAAGGATAAATAATGAAATTCATTTAACAAGTACTTTAGTATATAAGGTATTTCTCCCACATTCTTGGCGTGCCTTTATGTAGTAGGGGTTCTGTACGATGGGCCGATATTCCAGAGGTCCGTGGTTCGATTTTCGGCCAAGGCGATTGCTCATTTATTATCTCTCCGCTTTTACAATTAACCTAATGTCCTGAACTAAAATGGCGTTGGATGAGGATTCTCCACACCAGGATTTGGCGACTAGGTCCCCTAAAACCCTAGTCGCCCTTTAAAAAGGGGAGTATAAAAGGTATTTCTCCCGCTTTCCTGGCGTGCCTTCGTGGTGTAGTGGTTCTGCAAGCTGGGCCGGTATTCCTGAGGTCCGTGGTTCGATTCTCGGCGAAGGCGGTTGCTAATTTTTCAATCTCTTTTGCTTCCGAAACAAATGTCTCTACAAGTAGAAGAGGGCAAGTCATTTTGCGTAACAGAAAAGAACATTACCTCATAAATGAAGTTTCCTTGTAAACTATTTAACACATATTAATATTATAACGGCAAAAATATATGTGCTGAAAAATCCAAATGTGTTGGAAATTTTTATTTAAAGAACCGCTAGCGAAAGCTTCTAAAGTTTTCTAAGTGGAAATGTGGATATTGAAAAAATAAGAAGCTCTTTTATCAAGTTAATATGCAGATAGTTCTAGAGAATTCACTAATAATACATTAAAGTTAAATGAACTGAGCTAAAAATTCTAAGAATGCTTTTCTTATAAAATGAAAGTAGTTCTTTAAACTGTTTTCGCTGTCATTGCAAAACAAATGATAGAGGAAACTCTGTATTTTCGTTTCCCTTTTCTAGTATATTCTTTAGGATATAATGATGATAAAGTAAGAGAAATATAGAAAGAGAAATATAGAAGTTATTAATCTAAATTACACCAATTCCACCAGCGAAATGAGTTTCATTAAATGTTTACTAAATTCAGTATTCAAATTTTAATTTTTATTACTCGTTTATTTTACAATTTGAAAGTTTATAAATTAAAACTAAGCAGTAGAATAACATTACAGTTAATGAAATTCTATCGCTAAACCGAATCAGTAGCAACGACAATAAATTTCCTTTTCGATTTGATATACTGCGGTAAAGTTGCCTGCATTGGTTTCATGGTTCTGCATGGAATTATCCATGTTAAGGTATAATGCTTGCATATTTTGGAAGAATCAGTTATCTATGGGAATCTGACGCTAGAAAATTAAAGAGATGTTGAATAATTAAAAAAACTTAGAGAGTGAAATATTTGATTTTTCTTCTTTTAAAATATATCCTACTTTAGTTTAACAATCAACGATCTACATATGTGGAACCTGCATAGCCGTAGAAAATGTACTTGCTTAATATATTGGATCCAACACCTTTACAAATTAAATCTTTTACAATTTCTACTACATATCCAATTGCAGCAATAAACTGCTGAGGATAAGTTGATTAAGAAGTAATTCACTACAGGAAAAAGTTAAAGATATACCTGATTTGGGGATGACACTTGCTTGGAGGACGTTTCGCCAGAAATAAATTTAAGCTTCACACCAAGGGAAACATAAAATTAAGTATACATTCTCCCCATTTTGTTAGAAATCGAGCTCCAGAGGAAACTGTTCTCAGTCATTTGTCTTTCCAAGTGTGGCCATAAATAGCATTCCCTTACATAAATCATTAAAAAGGGATATGTAAGCTACATTAAATACAACATAACAAATTACATTAAATATATCATAAAAAAATGAGAAAACTATAGTGTACGAATAGATGAAGATAAAATACGTGAGTATACACAGCTTAAACAATTGACACGAAATATGAACTTATAATACGTCCCCTCCTAAACTGGGAAACGCAAGTAGTAATCAAGAAGTAGACAAAACACCTTACGCGATTATTATACAGAACTAGAATTATAGTTTAATCTAGTAAATGCAGTTGCTACGCAGTCTTAGTTCTGTATAATGTTCATAGAAGGATAGAAATTCAAATGATCGAAAGAGTGATCAAAAGTGATTGAGTAGTTTTTAAAGTACTAAAGGGAAGGAGTATTTTCTGCTTGATTATTTTGCTAATTTCACAACTGCAGTTGTACTGCTAAGAATAAATTGTTTCAGAAAATTTTGTTTTTCTTGCCAAAGCTCTTACCCTAAAAGGATAAGAACCTGGCAAAGGGAGGTTACTTTAATTGGTGTGATCAGAATATTCCTGTTATATTCAATGAGTTTCGCAATCCATAAAACATGACTGGCTGGTGCTTTCAGCCTTAATGTTTTATCACTTTCAATGTGTTCGTTGACTAACATTATATGGACCAGGATTATCTTCCGAATAATAAACTTGGCCAAAAGTGCTTTTCCTTGATGATGAACATGATGTAATTCCCTGAAGATAGTAATCGAAAAAATCAGGACTTACTTGTACACTTGGATATAATGTAGATTTTAATTTACTACATTTTGGAACAGAAGAGATATCTTCAGGTCTTTTAAGGAAAAACTACCATTATGATTTCGTAGGAAACATTTAATTATAATAAGAACAGTGTATCATGACAATCACGAGAACAGTTTTTGTTCCTCTCCGTACAGCAGCTACATACCAACGAAACCTTTTATGGTTGTAGAGATATTATGCTATTTTTGAAACAGAAGAAATGAAATTGAGCAATGGTTTCGCGGGGACTCGAACCACGGACCTTTCGAATATGCGTCGAGTGTGTTGACCATTACACCACGAAGGCGTGCTAAGAAGGCGGGAGAAATATTTTATATATTCCACATTTTAAAGGCCGACTGGGGATTAGGGGACCCAATCGCCAAATCCTGATGGTGGAGAACAATCATCCACCCCTTTTTGTAGTTCGAGTGCCACTGTAGAGACATTAGATATTATTTTAAAGCAAGAGAGATGAAAAATGAGCAATGCCCTCGCCGGGATTCGAACCACGGACATCCGAATACGCGTCGAGTGTACTGACCATTACACCACGAAAGCATGCTAAGAAGGCGGGAGAAATACTTTATAAGGTTCTGATCTCTGGGTTAAGGGTTATACCCTGTTAATTTTAATGATTAAAATCTGATGTTAATTTTAAGGTTCTAAGAATCGATTTCTTTAGTTCGGTGTAATAATGAGACTTGTTAAAGTATATGAATAGTTTACATTTATCCATCGGGATGCCATTTCGCATCAGAAGTACTCAATTTTTTTCGATAACAGAAGATTTTTAATTTCTGACTTTTTTGAAAGCAAACTAATCAAGAATCAGAGTTTAATGTTTACTCGCCATGGAAGAGTACTCATGCCTATTGATCATGATTTCAAGCCGTTATCATGAGCTTTGATTTAGGTGCGCAACTCTGTAGTTAGGTATAATGGTAGAAGTTGGTCATTAGGTTGCTTGTATAAAACCCCATTTAAATTCAGATTTTGTAAATTGATCTAGCTTCTGTATTCCGAACGAAACTAACATATCGGAATTTCAGGAGCAAAGATGAGTTACAGAAAAAAGTTACTTATTTGTAGATTCTGCATAGAGAAGAACATTTATAGTCAAATAAATATTTTCTAGACTTGGCTCTTGAGTATTTTATTCTGGCTGTTGTTCAAGATATTTGGAATTTTCAGGCTATGGAGATAAGTCTGTAAAATAATTCAGCTATTTATTTTATCTGAAGATTGCCCTGCTTCTAGTGTTTTAATTGATTTCCAGGATTATGAACTTTCTAAGCATTTAAAGTAGAATATTCTACAAGCAATGAAACATATGCTGATTAGAATTTCAGTACAGAGTAAGCATTTGCGTTTCATAGAATTAAATTTTTACCTTACATAATTGAATATTTGCTTAACAGATAATTCAAATTTGAATGCAAATTAAAAATGACTTTCTTTTTTCCACTTTAAATATATATATTCATTTACATTTTATTTGAGAAAGATCATGAGATTATTTTTAATGGTTCCTTTTTGTGAATACTCTTATACGTTTACCTATTTGTGATAAAGTTCAAACATGTTCAAACTGCAAATTTTTAGATTATAATTGAATTGAAAAGGTTCACATAGTTGAAAAACATTTAAATATAAAATTAAAATTTACATGAGAATTTCAGGAAAATATCGGAAACGTTACATTGGTAAACATCAAAAAATAAAACTGTTTCCTAAAACTGTAAAGTGATTGAAAAGTACGTAAGTTTTTCAAACGTTTATAAATGCCAAACAAATAGGTATAGTGGAATGTTGTTTGCGCGAAAATATATCGCACGGAAGTTGACTTTGCAAGGTTATATCAAGGAGCGGATAGTAAATATTTAGTTCAAAATTTCATGAACACCGTGTTTTATACTAAGTCGAGAACAGCTATCACGGTCAGTATAGTATTGGAAATGATTTAACAATTTATTCACACACAGGAAAATCATTACACATTAAAAATATTAATAATTCTAACAGAAGAAGTTATTCGGTGTCATTTTCAATGATATTCTGATTATGATGATTCTGATCATTATGGTTGATGTTGTACTACACCTTGTATCAGTGAAAATTTGAGCTAAATATTTACCGACTGACATAAACGTTTTTCACCCGTTTCATGAAAATCACACTCCATTGATCTTATCTCATTCTTACAATTTTTAAAAATCTTCACGGTTTTAGAGCACAGATTCCTGCAGTTTCCCTGTATTTTACTTAATTGAGTAGAATCAGGTGTTACATTTTTACTTCCTGCAAGTCATGGAATTTTAAATTAAGAGTATGGCTGTGACTATATACCTTGCATTAATTTTTTTATGTTAAAAAAAGAAAAAAGTCTAATAATCAGTTGTAGCACAGCTAGCTAGAGTACATGTTTCGCACATCATAATACCAAAAGGAATATGATGCGAATAAAGCTTGGATGATCTGCCCCTGGAGTAAAATCCTGAAAATTAAGTTTCCTGAATTGAATATTTTAGTACTGCATTCTAACATTAGATATTAAAATCGTTTAATTTTTGTGAATTTGTTTTAATTTTGTTTTAATTTTTGTGTTTCATTTAATTTTAGAAAACAAGCAAGTTTTGTGATTACCCTGAGTGCTATTGCAATCCAAATGAGGGTCCACTAGTAGGGAAGGAGATGAGATCGTTGAGCACTGAGTTACTGAGTTACACACGTAGAGTCACCAGAATTTTTTTTGGAAGCAGATGACATGAAAAATGAGAAATGTCCCCGCCGAGACTCGGACCTGGACTTCTCGAACACGAACCAATTGTGCTATCGTTACACCACGAAGGCATGGAGAAAGAAGGGAGAAAATACCTTATACAGTCTCCATTTTAAAGAGCCACTTGTGATTAGGGGACACAATTACCAAATCCTGGGGGCGAAGAATCATCATTCACCACCTTTTAGCCACTGTAGAGTCATTAGAATATTTTTTTTTAACAGAAGACATGAAAAATGAGCAATGCCGTCGGAAAGACTCGAACCTGGACCTCTTGAGTACGCGCGGAGTGTGCTACCGTAACACCACGAAGGCATGCAGAAAGGAAAGTGAAAATACCTTATGCATGAACTTTAAGCCCAACGAACGGACTGGAAGCCTGATCATGATCTTTCATAATTTTCTCTATGTATAACACGAATAAAAACCAGTTTTCCTGATAAATTCTTCCAAGAAGACATCAATTTACTAGGGCAGACAACCCTAGTGTGCTTAACTATAATCGAATACGCTAGTTCAATTCAAATCCAAACCAGTATCTAAAAATGTCTCCGATTAACATTTAAAACTTTTCGGTGTTTGAGTGATGCGTGTTTGAAATTATTATCAAATGTATTCATTAAAGCTGTGGCAACGGCTCTTTGATGAAAAGACAAATGTTAAAATCTTTTGGATATGGATTCTTTTCATCAGTTTATTTAGAAATGATATGATACATCAGTTAAGTTACATTAAGTGTTCCATTGCTTATTATTTTGAACATTTCCTTGAAGAATTATTAAACCTTTTTTTTACTATTTTATACCACAGACAGAATATTCTATAATAACAAAATTGAAGGATCTGCCTTTACTGATCTAACTGCCATTCAAAGTATTCTAAAGCAGAATTTGAGTTGTATGAAAAAAAATGCAATTAAATATAACGAGTGCTGTCGCAAATTTCAAGAATTTCACTATTTTAAAAATTATGACAAGGAAACACGGAATATTAGCAATGCACAAACTAAATGAGCAAATAATAGCCTGAAGAAGGATACTCCTTACAACTAGAATTAAAACCTACGGAGTTTCCTATATACACATACATCTAATATGAATTTTAAGTATTACAGTTTTAAAATATTACGCCCTAATTTTTTAACTCTTCTCGAGAGCAAATTTTCAAAAGACCAAAGTTTAAATTTTTGCATATTATGGTCAAAACTTTTCAGTGCCGAAGATTAATAAATTTTTGGAAATTTTTCTCAGCAGGAGGAATTTCATTTTAACACTTTTAATTAAACCATTTTTTTCTTTGTAAATGTTCCTGTCAAGCTGCTAAACTCTAATATATTATCTCTTTTTAAGAAGTGGTACAAAAAATATTTGCACCGCGTTATAATTAAGCAAGCTGTGAGGTACCGTAAATAAATCTCTCGTAATTTGTTTTGTAATAACAATGTTTTTATGTAAAAGTAATAAAACGCATAGTCGTGAATTAATGCGGGAAAAATTTTTGCATACATTATATGATTTTAATATGCTGTTTCGCTTATGAGATTAAATAAAACCAGGTGCTTTATTTATAAAATTTTCATCGGAAGTTATTATAGTTTTTTTCTTTGCATTTTAGATTCTATGTGTGCCTATTCAAAATTGCATAATTAGATAAAACTGAAAAACGTGTATTGTTAATTTTTACTTAAACAATGAGTAATTTCTAAGCAGGATAGAATTAGCATCAAACTACTTGAAACTATGTTTAGAACAGTATAATATTAAAAAAAAGTTTCATATTAATTAATGATTTATCATTTTAAGCAATCTTATGACGTCCTTGTACTATAAATAATAGCAAAGAATACTAAGAAAGAACTAAGAAATCCAAAGACTCCAGTTGGCAAATTTTTACACTACTTCTATGTTTTGCAGTATGTTTTTCATTATAAAATAAAGATATTTATGTTAAACCTTTCTATCTGTAAACATGTTTCAGAAGTGGGACATTTTTTAAAGAACTAGACGCTTACTCAACATACATTTTACGGAATGAACTAGTTTCACTGTCTTTCTTTCTACACACACACACGTATATATATATATATACAGAAAAAAGAAAAACTAATATAAGTGAAAATTTTTCTAAAAAATGAAATCCTTTTTGCTTAAATTAAAATCAAAATTTAAACGGAAAGCAATTAAAAAAACACACTCAGATGTAATAAAGCAGAGCAAAAACGAAATTCGATCAAAACAGTGCAAACTGAAACGAGAAAAAAACGAATAAATACGAGACAACCATACTACATGAGAAGTGAAACATAATATATGAGAAGTGAAAACCTTAAAGGATTTCACCTTTTCCATGATATCTTCATCAGAAAGTTAGTGCATTGAGAAATATAAAAGAAAAATATCCTGTTTCTGAGCTAACTAATGTACAATTTAGAAAATTAATTTATATTCAGAAATATTTTAATTGGGAAAAATAAATTAATTTTATATTAGCTGTTAATAATTACACTAATAAAATTATTTCTAGCATTTGGATTACCTCAAAATTTTAGAAAATTAATCTATCAATTTAAAAATATCCCATTAGAGACACTAACTTTTATGACTTGAAAACTTGTCCACTATGTAATGTATAAGTGAAATTTACAGCAGACTTTACAGCAGGAAGTTTTACAATCTCTTTCCAAACAAAAACAAAACAAAACAAAAAAAAAAAAAAAAAAAAAAAAAAAAAAAATTGAATTTGAAAACTGGACCACCTGTCTTAAATGCACTCATTTTCACAGTTAGATTAAAGTTCAAGAACACCTTTACCAACAAACATATTTCAAATAGTACTGTTTTAAAACAAACTATAACTTCTTCCCATTTTTAAAAAGTATATTTTTATGAAGATATTATAGAATACTGAACTTTTTAAATTTGTTTACTGACGACATTACTGCCAATAGCAATAACAATGAAAGTGAAAAACAACTTATTTATCCTAGTTGCCTTATATTAATCAAACTAATGTTAAAGAACCAGAAGAATACTCAGACTTTCGGATCTAGAACCTAAACAAAATAAAACAAAACTGCAGATGAAGATTTTCAGTTTCAAAACTATTAAACTAATTAATTGGCACTGAGACATTTCTAGAAAATCATTGATAATACTTTAATTTATAAAATGGCCAGATGCTACTGATCCCGTGAACAGAGTGCTACAGAGCCTTCGAGCTAACTTTCCAGGCGATTTTCTTAAACAATTAATTAATTTGCCGTTTTTATTTAGAAGGGTATTAAACTAAAAGATAGTTTCGTAAAATTTATTGCTCACACCCACAGAATTTCCGATACACAGTCTTGCGCGCTGGAGATAACTTTTTTTTTCCTCCGTAGAATGTTGCCATTCCTCGTTTTGAAATCATTGAGTTTGTTAATCAGAAATTCTTTAATGTTTGATAAAATCTGAAATAAATAATAAAACAAGTTCCAAATTCCAAATTAGGGCTTCAAGATGTCGATATTCTGTGGAGGATAATGTTATTCAAAATTTGATGGCTTCTCGGTACCGTTGTTTTTTCACAAAGCGAGAACACATACATACGTTTATGAAGATTCTTCATTATTTAACTTCTTTAAATATAATACAGAGCTGTAATATTTGGTGGAAAAAAATTTAAAAGTGAATCAACGTAGAAAGTGATCGAAGCAAAATGCCAAAACGAAAATAATAGCCCTTCTGGGCTAAAGCCTTTTGGGCTAAAAAACCCTCAAACTCCAAACTAAAAAAACTCCAAACTGGTACAAACATTTTATTACTGGACACCCATTCTGTTGCAGAACTGTTCCCGATACCTGCGTACCATGGCTCATTTTTTACTTTCAGTGCCTTACGATGCACCAACACAACGCACGTTCACTCAAGTAACCGTGTATTCTTCTGAGTTCTGGACAGAGAAATATAGACTGCAAATTGGTTCATGAGCTGGAAAATTGGTTGAAATGTCGCAGCTGTCTTGAGGAAATTTCTTCGGAATATTCAGTTTCCATGCTAGTAGCAGGCAGTTCACAGTCTAACAAACTGCTTTGTTTGTCAGATAGACTTCCTGAGATCAAACCGGTAATTTAGCTCTTTCTTGATGTTTCGTAATTTGTTTGCTTGCGCACATTTACTCTTTTGGTTGTTATTTAACTTTGATAGTCGGTACTTTCGTTCTCGCCCTTTAGTTAATTTTTATTATTCATTTTTATTTTTTTTAATTTATTAATTTTTTGACTAAATCTGTTTTTTGATTTCTATTATTTTGAAATTTCTAATATTATTTCATAATTAAGCTGATCTACATGCAATATTTTGTTGTTAACACACACACACACACACAAAAAAAAAAAAAAAAAAAAAAAAAATTGCTTCAGAACAAAACGGATTACCTTCGAAATAATTAGAGTTATATTAAAATCTACGACAATCTAATGCTCTTTTTTGCCTAATTTTAAAGGTTTAGGCATAAAGTTACTCTCTGATTATACTTAGTCAACAATCTGACTAGAACTCCTAACAAATATTTGTTACTTTGTAAATTAAAATGCCATAGCACAAATTGCTAATAATAAAGTATAAAAGCAACTAAATTATTTATCATTACTTAAATTTGGAGTTGCCGCTTAGATACTAAGGTACCGATTGGCCTGGTTTCGAATCCCCGAGAAAGCATGGATGTTTGTAAATGTATAGTGTGTTTGCGGCCTGCAGGCACTATAAATATACGGCAAGCCGAAAGTCCTTTCGCGTGGTTTGGTGATGTGGAAGAGGGGTGGAAGACCCCTGGAGCCCCAGGGCGCTTACCCTCAAAATTGAGGGGGAAGTAGAAGTCCAACCTCCTTGAGGCTCTGGCAACCAATCTTCCATGAAATATGGACTCGACAACACCAACAAGCTTTGAGTTACAGCTAAGGAGGTTAACAAAATGTTATTTCGGATCTTGTGACAGAAATTAAATTTTGTTAGCAATTTTAGCTGTAACTCCAAACTTAAATGAAGTAAATGGCTCAAAATAATTATAAATAAAATTTTAAAATGCTAACACTCCTACTTTCGTAGCTAGAACCGAAAAGTTGATTCACCAACAATAAGTACATCACTTCGTTATGAAAAATTAGAACCTTCACTTTCCGAGCCTCAGTTTCAAAGTTCTGTCTCTCTCTAATGTTAGATTCTTGCTCATTATTTAAATTCGTTTATTTTGCCCTTTCTGATGGAAGATAAGAAACACTAGAAGTGAGGAAAAGATGCTTCTTAAAAAGCACGTTAATTAAAATAAACCTTGTATGACGAAACCTATTTCAGGAGGATAAGTAAAAAATGCATGATGCATTCACATATCAAAATAAGGTATTTTTTCTTATAACGAAACAGGTAAAATGCCAATTACGAAAAGTTTTACTTTTCTTTATTATCATGTTTAAAATACAAGCGGATAGATAATATTGAAAACTAATAAGAAATAAAGTACTCCTAACATATACTTTAAAAATTTAAATTAAGATTTCTCTTGACATTGGTTAAATATTCCTTTTAAGATCCAAAATCAGTCGATTGCTTTTTGTGTACTTTTAAAATAATTTTTGTTTTTTGTACGTGAAGACAAAGCATTAAATACGCTTCAGCTTCTAAGAACACGGAACTTGAATGACGCATCTTAAGCTTACCTTCTGTTTCAAACAACAGTTCGTTTCCTTTCCTTTTATGTATGTAATCACATTATAAGTTATAATATCATTAAACAATGGAAAACTTTCTATTATTACTTGATATATCGTAAAAATATTGTCATGGAAGCTGCATTATGCTTTCTATTAGAACCGACAATTCGCGCCTTGATTTGAAACGTGGTTAGAATTGATGAATAGCTTTGATTCCGGACTCAAATCCCGAGAAGAAAGCTTTGAAGCGTGGGAAATATGCCTGTTTGCCACTGTTAAAAACCAGGCGTCCCCGTCTTCCGTCACCTGTCACCTGTAAATGCATAGTGCAGTTGGTTTTCAAATATTTTTTACCCCATGCACCCTTTTCACCATTGATAGAAGACCATCTTCCCCATTTCCAAACTTGAAAAATAAATATATACATTTATTTAGATTTAGATTAAACTCTTTCATAAACTAAACAGAAGGAAAGCATAGAAAATATTGAGAAATACAAAAATTTGAATAAAAGTAGATTTTTTATATTCATAAATTAAAACTAAACACTTAATAGCTAAATAAAAGGTTGACTGCATTCCCTCCCTAAAGCTATGGAATTCCCCTTAGTAGGACATGTTTAAAATAACAAGCCGAAAATACGATACACGTACACGATAAACCGAAAATCCAGTCAAGGAGTTTGTTGTTGTGGGAAAGTGCCCTTAGAAAGAATTCATCCTGTGATTGGGAACCCCTAGTATAGTAGCACCTACCTGAGGCAAAGGTGCACTTACGCGACAAACTGAAAATTCAGTCAAAGTGCTTGTTGGTTTAAGAAAAGGGATAGAAGACACTCGAACTTTTCCAGCTGGGAGATTCTCCCTCAAAACTGAGACAGAACTAGGCAAAATCGTACTGTGACCCATAAGGTTCCCAAAGCCAAGGCCAGCGACAGATGCAATCCTGCCCTTCTCACCGTGATGAAATTCTTGTATTTGGTGTTACTTTCAGAGAAGTGAGAAAAGTCATAACAGAATCGATGAAAACTGATAGCATTTTAAAGAGCTGTTGAAGATGGGTGGTATATGATTCAAACAAGTAAAAGAAGAATATATATTTTCTAATAATTTTCATTTTGATATTCAGTTATTTCTAGATTTCCTTTCCTTTACGTATACGGAAAACCGCGGAAATATTTATAAAGCTTTCTACTGAAAATTAAACCTGAATATTTTGATGAGTATTCAGTGGTTTCTACTGCTCTTGGTGAAATATTAAACCGAAGTCACAGCATGGTTAGAGGCCACACATGCGTGACCTGTCACCTACACCCTAAATATTAAACATTGCTGTAATTATGCCTTTCATGTAGAGAAAACACTTTCTTAAAAATAAAATGTCCCTTCAAAAATGTCAATAATAATATTAGTAATAAAAATTAATAGAAAAAATTAATTTTATTGGTATATGTATTTTATTAAATACAGTGAAGACAGAAGAATCTCCAAGGCTTGAATAAGATTTGGTGTACATTAAGATACGAAAGCATTCATTTTCCTGAATCTTGTAATCTATCTTGAGATTTAGCGATTCTTATGTAATTTTAACAGTTTTTGATGCTATTTAATAGTACTTTATCTTTTTGAGGTGCTGAAATTTATGACTCAAAGTTGAGTTATGTTCCCATTAGAAATACTTTTCATTTCCGTTATACCAAAGATCACATTAAATGAACAAATGCTACTTAATTAATCCAGGGCGAACTTATATGCAACTTTAAGTGCTAAGAGACAGCAATTACGATACATTTATGCCTTAATATATTTAATTTAGGGTGAGATAATATTTTAGTTTACGCTAAAGCCATGAATACGATAAGTGATATTGAATGCTTTTTGGGTTCTTTCCAAATGAAAAATAATTAATATATATATAAAGATGAATATACATTAAAAGTGTTTAATAGCTCTATTTAAATAACTTTTTCCGTTTAGAGCTGCATTTTAATTTATTCATTCATATTTATGGTTACGTGTCTGATTTCGTGTCAGGGAAAAGAATATTCGTTGTTACAAATGTGTGTAAGAAAATCCCCTTCTTTAGGAAATGCTGAAAAATTCGGCAGCGCTACAAAGTTTCTTTCAAACAGATGTGTTTTTTCAATTTGATACGCCATTCCGTTTCACTAATTACACGGCGCATCCAAGCTATCTCAGTATGCAAAAGCGAGTATCCACTAATACCTGTCGTTCTTCAAAATCTTGGAAGATATATTTTTTCCCTAGAGTTGTGCGCAGAGGCATTTCTGTGTAATCACAGCTCCACATTTTACAAAACGCTTATTGGTCATTAAAATAAATGACATGATATTAAAATACCACGGTAGCAGATATTTAATGTCAGCGCGTTTGCCTTTATTGCTTCTTATTATTATTTAGCCCTGCTTCTTTTTAAACATTGAGACAATTAATCTCTTCGATTTCACGAGGCAAAATGCTTCATGTAACTCACCATTACGCAGTGACAGAAAAAACAACAACAACTGACATTTAATCCCTGAACTAATTTTCCATTAGAGGAACTGGCATAAAACATGCACGAAATTGAAAACATTAAGTTTCAGAGTCAAAATATGTTTCCCTATTAACAAGGATGAAACTTCCGTTTTCCTCTCACTTTTTCCTCTTCAATTTGGGCTTAATTTTTACAAGCGCTTATGACGTCAGCAACGAAAGAAGGCTAAAAAATAACATCTAATGCTGACATAGTGTTGATCATTTAGAAACAAGTTTTTGAGGGAATCTTTGAAAGGCAAAAAATGGGAGAATATATAAATACTAGACACAAACGTATAAATAAGATGTTTCGGAGAACGCCAGAAGCTGTTATGACTCTCAGATGATCGTTCAATATAGCATAAGCTCAAAAAGTAATATACGATAATATAGTAGGACTCTGCGGAGGCAAATGAGGCATACAAACATTTCAATTTTTCACTCTGTCAAGTGCAGATTTTCTTGATAGCTCAAGCATCCCCTGCATCCCGAGTAAACACTTTTCCCTTTCACCCACTTGACTCACCCTTTCGAAGCTTGTTTTTCGGTTCTTCCCCCTACTCCTCCCCTTACTTACAACTCTCGGACGCGAAAGGTGCCAACAAATGGCTAATAATAATAAGTAATGTTCCAAAGGTAATAGCTCTGCCGCTGCCGTCACCTGTTCTTACCATAACGTTTCATATTCCCCAAATTCGCATCATTAACACTGCTGCAGATTTTAACGCGTATTTTATTTGTCGAATGGGCTGGCTGTTTAAACGAAAACTGCAAGCGTCACGCTGCTAGAAACGTGCAAACATCAACGGAAATTTCGAAACTGAACAAGGGGAAAGACTTCGAGGGGTTCTGCTCTAATCACAATGTACCTTGATTACGCCATTATTCAGTCCACCAATCGCCGTCCAGTAAATGTTTCCCGGTGTTACTATGTTATTGATGTAGTCATATCTCGACGCAAGCTGGAAATGTTAATTTATCGACGCTTGGATTGCTCCGCTTGCAACTGCACTGAAAAATTAAAAGCCACATTGCATAGGAATTCATTTCTATTGACCACATTTTTATACTCCATACGTCGGCCTTATGACTATTTTTTACTTTAATTTATGTATTTTTCATAAGAAATTTAACTCCAGCTTCAAAGTGGAAAAGTTCCCCCGCTTGGATATATAGAGCTATCTAAAATTCCAATCTCTTCCACTTCCCTTTTAT
Source organism: Stegodyphus dumicola (assembly GCF_044657685.1). NCBI lineage: Eukaryota > Metazoa > Arthropoda > Arachnida > Araneae > Eresidae > Stegodyphus > Stegodyphus dumicola. The sequence goes on from NC_140780.1 coordinate 117,469,755, forward strand.
TATATTCCTGATTATGTAATCGTTTAAAACTTCATAAATCAGGTTGCTGAAAATATATGCTCTGGATTTGTTTTACTGCAAATACTGGATAAAATGTCACTAGGCAAAATGTAAACTAATGAAAAAAATAGCTTCTCTGTTTAACTCTCAAAGGTTATATTTAGAATATTAGTAAACTAAATTAGGTTATATTAGTAAACTAAGGGATAATAATTTCGATTTTTCATTAGTAAAAACTTTCAATGCTAGATCTGACTCAAAACATAAGTCTGTAGAAACTATTAGCTCTTTTCAGAAACAGAAAACATGAAAAATCAACTATTTTTTTCCGGATGCAAAATACGAAACTTCCAGTGCCAGCTCGCTGTGTTAACCACTTACACTGCAAGTGAACACACGGGAAAATACATTAGTTTCTAATAAACTTTGGGGAAAAATATAAACTTTTAATATAAATTATTTCAATCTTTTGTTAAGCTAATAAAAAATTGATTTTATTACTTAGGTTTTACCGCTGTTACCACCTATCCATAAAAAGCACTTTGCAGATTTTCACTTGCAAAATATTTTTCTGACATTATATACTGTTGAAATTTATGCTTACTATTATTAAAGTATTTCTGCTATTAGAATAATGATAAGCATATCGCTATGGAAATCTGAAGGTTCAAATTCGAATCCACTCAGCGGCAGAATCTACTTACCCTACAGACTCTTTCTTAAAACTTTCCTTATCTACACGTCTGAATTTACTATAAATATGTTGGACACGACTTGAACTGGTAGTCTGAGTTCGTCTATCCACCACTTCTTAATTCCATGCCTTTCCGTGATCTACAGACGACTAAGAGCCTCCTTGTATGTCCTCTTGCAGTCAGCACATGCATTAAGTAATTCGAAGGCTCCTAGTTTGACTACAAAACAAAGAAGGGCGCGGCGAATTTTTCTAGGAATTCTCACTCCAAACATTTCTCATTTAAACAGACTGTTACGTTAATACCGACTTTATTTATTTAGGCTTGTTATGTTTCAGTAAGCATAACTTTAAATTTATTTTGATGAATGTAAATTTTAAGTTTATATTGACAGATAATACCGCAGAACTTCTATTATGTAATCATATCTGATTTAGTTTAATAAAATAACGGAATTCGGATTTAAAATTCCAATAAAGATTAAAGAACCTCAACAAATCTACTGATATTGACGTATAAAATGTTAATTGTTTTATGTTACCCGGTTTAAACAAAATATACTAAAAAGTAAAGGGTAATTTTTTTACTTTTTTTGTACGAAGTAAAGGAAATATTGTAATTGCGAAAAATTTCGAGTATCATGCTTCAACGGAAACATCTATTTTTACAACTCCTCAAGCCATTTGGACAATTTTTTGCTTGACGTCTGTACGTACGTACAGAACAGAAGACACCTTTTTCTAAAACGGATTGTAAAATGGATTTAAAATGGATTCAAAACGTACTTTTTTCATGACGTCTGTAGATACGTACGTATGTATGTATGTATGTATGTATGTATATATCTACCTCGCGTAAGTCAAAAGCGATTAGAGTAGAGCGTTGAAGTTTCGTATATGGGACTGCTATAACATCTAGTTGTGAACCTCCCTTTTCTATTGCAATCAGCAGTACCAACGTATATATATATATGCATTTACCCACCCCTTCCCAAGCTTAAAAGTCCTTATGCGACCTTTGTTTTTGCAATCATTGGTTGTAGTAATTTACTTCCAATTACAGAAGTGTTTCAAATGACGAAAAGTATTCGTATTTGGGCAGAGTCAGTTAAAAAAAAATTGATTTTGGCCAAATAAGGAAATCTAACTTTTACTCCGGTCTCCCGGCTCCCATATTTATATTTGGGAAAGTTTGGGGTACTAGCTATGAAAAAATAAAATTATAAGTAATTTGACTCCCATATGAGAAAAATTGACCGGGATATTTAATTCCAAAATTTGCAGTTTTTGATGTCATTTTCAACTTGCCTTGACGAATCGTTAATTAAGTTAAAATAATTCGAAGAAATAAGCTCAAATGAAGTGCAACAAAACATGTGGGTAATTTAATGTGACGTACAAGGAAGTCTTGTGGCGTCCATATTATATCTTTTTTAAAAACTATCTTAATATTTTTGATTATATGTGGCTAAAACTAAAATCTAGAGGCTGTTAACTATGGTCCATTTTAAATTAAAATTGTCAAAGGTATACTTAAGTGAATCGAAGCACTCATTCTTGTATATGTCTTCGCTATACTATGAGTTCTATTATTCTCTGAAATTATGTTGTTTCTAATTCCGTTTGAGATCAGCGGGTTATTTATCATGTTTTCGGGTCCAAAATGTCTAATAATAACTATATATTACAACTGAAGAATTATTTTTACATTTTAGTGCATTTGATCAAAACCAAGAAATCTAAAAAGATTTTATATATACTTTATTTTATATTTTAAAGTTTCTAGAATAAAAAAGTAATAATGAAATGAAATTTCGATCTTAGAATACATGAATATTGTTCCTTCCACTATGAAGTAAAGTAATGTTTATTCATTTGCATATCTGTTTGATTTAGAAATCTTATTTCGTCATTTCTTAAAATGACGGATCATCTAAACATGAAGAATTAAATTTTCTGATTTAAATATACATTAGTGATAGTAATTGTACGTTAGTGTACATCTAAAAAAAATGAATAAGTTTTGAAAAATCTTCAGAATTTTGCAAATTAAGTTAGAAATCCTGAAAAACCTTGTTTTTAGAAGATTATTTATCGGCGACAATTAGTTCCACTTTTAAAGAAGGATTTGGGAGGAAAATTCAGTACATAGTATAAAAATATCTATATAAAATTTTCAAGAAATTCCTGAGGAAAATTGTATTACGTAAGTAAATAGAAATGTATGAAAACTTTCAAGAAAATAGTGTCGATAGAAAGAGCTCAAAAATTAATTGTGACTCAAATAAGAAACCAACAGATAAACGAACATCTTGAGAATAAAGTTAAATAAAACTGTGAGAATTTGCGTCACCCAATTTTTCAGACTCTGGACACATTTTTCGTTATCTAGTAGTTTATGATTTCCGACAAAATGTTTCATATTTAAATTAACGTCTAATTTTTTCGATTTTCTACGTTTATTATCTAGTTGTTTATGATTCCTGATTAAATGTTTCGTAGTTAATTCAGTCTTTGTCAACTAAAGCTGAAAAACTTGCGTATTTTCAGTATCTGATTAACGCTTAGCTATTTTTCTTTCAAATGAAATATCGATGTTTGTCTTTCTGAGCAGCTTTATTCAGGTAACTTTTGTGAGGTTAAATTCTTGAAACACATTGCAAGAAGTTCATTACATTAATTCATTAAAACATGTATGCTAAAAATAAAATGGAAAATTTGTAAAAATATAAGCAAATGATAAATGAGCCCACCATATTTTAAGCTTCTTAGCTGAAGAAAGCTCTTTTAATTGGTATTAATTATTTCTTAGTTGGTTTGCTTTATGCAATAATAGGCATCATATACTTACATTCCTGCTCACAAGGGTCAGAGATGCAGACTACAGTAATAACATCCGATACTCGAATACCAAAACACGTGTACTGGTTGCACTAAAATATGTAAGAATTTTCCCAGTTGGAAAATTAAAACAAACCAGTTTGCTTCAAAAATTCACTATGACAGCATTTTTCTGAGGTTAAGATGTATAACGTGAATACAGATGTTTACGTTTAAATTATAAAGTCTTTCATTATGACATCCTTCTCCTTAAGCAGGTAGTCCTTTCGTGTTTTGCCACATCTAATTAATCTAACGTCACTTATCTCTCAGAGTAAGATAATTTTAATATCTTTTTTGTAGTTCGTTCGGTATTGACTAGCATCTAACGATTTTGTGCGGTTACTATTATTTTACATTAAACAGTTAGTTATAATTTCAGCTTTTTATGTCATTTATCCTCTTCCGTTTCATCTCTAGAAATGTAAATGAGTTAGAAAGTATTTAAGTCTAGAGTTTTATTTGTACGACACAGCGTGTTCCTTCATCTCGAGGCCACGTTAGTAGGTTTCGAAAGCTCTGATAAGATTGTTATTATTCTGCTGTGCGTTATAGCCTTAATTATTTGGTTTTACGTCACTTAAATTGTTATACCGGTTGAAGTTTTGAGCCAACTTTTATTTAAATTTACTTGGGTGGTATTTGACTTATAGCCTAAGTTTTAATTTAAATTTGACTTGTTACTTTAGTTTCATCGCTACAAGCAGGCTGGATATTGTCACGCACGAGAAGTGTGTTTATGTTCAAGTTCTGTTAAATGAAAATGTTATTTTAACCTTCTCAAGTCTCTGTAGTTCTCAAGTCTCTGTAATTTTAAACCAATCGATAACTCGCTCCAACTCTGTCAGTTTGAAACTAGTTTATGCCAGCAAAGCAAGTCAAAATCTATGAAACAAGCCTTACATTTTTATCTATAAAATCTTTTTAGACACTTAGAGCTGAAAACCAAATACAGCAATCTGAAATTTAATCAGATTTAGTTAGTTTTCTAAACGAAATCAGTATGCATTTCAAGGAGGACAAGCATGTATTCTTCTTTAAGAAGCAGAGTTATTGTACGCGCTTAACGAAATATTTCTGCAACGTAATATTCAAAAACATTTTCCGTGTATTCCACATAATATTATACATAAAATATTCGGAAGAATGTTTTTCTCCTTGATTGAAGGAGAGGTTCATTTCATTCTCCTCGGAACGCATAGATTTCTTTATAAAATCAGCATCAATGTAAGGTTGAATATTTCCTATTTATAAATTGGATTAACATAGTTCAGTAATTTAGTAATTTAGTTATGCAAAGAATTTACGTAACCACAGTGTACGTAAAGTAAGAAAGGTTGCATTAGTCGTTTAAGTATAAAACCTAAGTATGTAATTTGAAGGCACTGCTGTTTAAACTGTTTGAAAGAATACTGCAGCCCTACAGAATGATGACTTGATAATTATTTATAATGTTATATAAATGAACTTCTTAAAAATATTAAAACTCATCAGGTATATGAATTTAAATGTATTTTTTCCGTAAAGAATTACTTCCTTAACAACCTGTCTTAAAAAGAATATTTGGCTGTGTTCTCGCACATTTTGGAAAATTTGTTTTTTATTTTTTCGAAAGTGGTAAGACTACAAGTTTTCCTAGAATAGGCATTTCTTAAACGACGAGTAATGTTCCACTTGAGAAAATACTTTCGATGTTATTCACGCAGAAATTCAGCTGACACGAAGAATTCGCGATTTTGTAACCTATCAATTCTTCATCAGCCATTAAATACCACGCCATCAATCGCTATAGCCCTAAGCTCAATATTTTAGCTAATATTGGCATTTTCTTTCTCATCTTAATTTTATGTAGAGTAAATGACGTGATTAAGTCAAGGACACATTACGTGTAAACATAATTTTTTTTCCGCATATGTTTTTCATTTTTCATATTTTAATTTATATGGTCGTTGTTTTAAGCTCAAGAAGGAGACAAGATTTTTTATGATTTCTGAAGTGGAACTAAGCATTATTTCGTGGCGAAAGCTGTTAGAAGACCCTATGAATTATCCTAAAAATTGTTTCTATTTTGCTGAATTTTGCATTTTTTTTCGGTGTTGAGCAACGAAAACAATTTGTTATTTTTATTATGAGGGAAACGTTAATACTATTTTTAGCTATTGTTACGAGTATATAGCTAGTTAATTCCTTAACTAAATTTGCAGTTTGGCATCATCATTCTTACTTGAGTAAAAGACGAAACACCTTCGCATTTATTAATTATTGTTCATTGTACAGGGGTTGGTTTGTTCACCTTGAAAAGTCAACTGATTTCCGATAAATGACTATAATTACTTGGTTTATTAATTTTCTTTTTCAAAGTTTGAATTTCTATTTTTCCTGATTTAATTCAAGTACCTTTAAAAGGTTTTTTTCTTAATCATTTTACATGATTTAAATTCAAGTCCCCTTAAAAATATTTTTCATGATTTACATTAAAATTCCTTTTAAAAACATTTTCGGAATTAAACTTCATACTTCTGTGTTACCTAATTTTGATACATTCTACTAAATTTATATTAGGAGATAATATAATCAACATTTTTTTATTAAATAAGTTATATAAATATATATGAGTGTGTGTTTAAACTTAAAGCATCTAAAGTTAGCTAGAGCGCAGACGAATTTAAAAATTTTGTTTTTAATTTTTAGTCTATTTTTATGTTTCTTTATATATACATATATACATTAAAAGAGCATCAATAAGGGATAATGTTCGTCCATATTTTTGCGAAATTCATTTAAGGAAGATGTTATCTGACATTTATTCTCCGATAAATATAACTTCATTTATTTAATAATATTTGGGTAAGTGCATCCAGCTAAGTTACAATTTCGGAAACTTCAAATTAAAACTGATTAATGTTATAGAATTCGATGGAGTTATATGGATATATGTTTGAATCATACCCTAGAATATTCTTAATTGAATCTCAGATAAGCAGTGGTAAATGAAACCTAAATATACTGCGTCTATTTGTAATTAGGTAACAGCTTTGTAAAATCTCAACCTTATTGCCTTTAATAGGTCTTTAACGATTATTGCAGAGCCCTTTAATGACTGAAGTCTGAATTACTGTTAGGTCTCTAATCCTTTATAGGAACGCAGAGGAAAGTAATAATATAACAACTTGGAATTCGCTGCTGTAAAGATGAAGCTTTTATTTTTGAAAGTGATTTTACTTGGACGTATATTAGGCTAATTCTGCCATACAACTTTGAATTATTCAATCTTGTCTATAGTTGTTTTTCCAATGTAAGAACTAAGTGTTGTAGATTACTTTCTTAAACAAGCAAGTATTTTATGATAATTAACTATTTTCTGTGATTTAAACCTTTACTATAACTTCTCCTTTTTTCATAGTTCTTCCCAGTATGCAAATTAGATAGTAGAGTATTTAAGTCGAGTGTGTTCAATGTTTTATGCATAGAGCTGCTTGGCAGCGTCGCCTGTACTTTAGTTCTATTGCTTAGCTCTGGCCGTGGATATATCGGCTTTAGCCATTCTGTTAGCCGATTTTAAAACGCGCCATTAAAATTTTGAACCAACATATGTAGGCCAAATTTGTTATTTCCCGAATACACAAATTCTACAAACGACTACATAATATTATCCGATAAATTTGAAACTTCAACTTCGTTAATTTAAAATCCCGCAATAGGGGGAATTTATTGTATGCGCAAGTTGTATTTCTGTTCCTTTAAAAATTTAATGAATGGTTATTTACAGCCTTGTTAAGACTTTGTTATAATATATTTTATGTAGCGGTAACGCTCTTGTTAGTATAATAGGGTCAAAAGGATTTCGACTTAATTTCCACACAACTAGGACGCTGTTAAGTTCTCTGAAGTTTTATGCTGTTCAGTGCTGTGATGCAAGTACATTTTGTCCTAATTTCAAGAATGCTTAAAGCATAAAATTTTACTATGTATTAAAACTTGTTGTATTTGTGTCACATTCTGATTGTAATACTTGTTTGTATATATTCGCAAAAGCAGATTTTGGTTAACCTTCTAGATCAGTCAATCTCTCATCATATCACTGAAAATGTTTTCAACTATTTTCATTCTGTATTCAGTCTTAAAGCCGATAGGAGTTAACTTGAAATTATCAGCAGCTATCCAGTTACTCCAAAACGTTCTTGGTGGAATTAAGAGCATCAGCAGGCTGAAGACAGTGAGACGAAATATTAAATTGGGTATCTAAGACACTAATATGCAAGCTTTTACAGCAGTCAGGTAATTCAAGTTTCCAACTATGATACAATTTTATACTTACTCTAAATGTAACTGAAACGGTAATAGTAAAAACACCATAGCAGCTACCGGTAAAGTCACTGAACACAAAGAGTTCCACCTGGGCTCAAATCCCAGCGAACGGGCCGGTTGCATGGGAGCATTAGTGGCTTTTTTCCATCATAACGTAAATATGAACCAGTTTTCTTTAAAAAAGTTCCTTCACAAAGGCATCAATCTTGCAGATATCCATAAGGTTATTTTTTCGTGCGCAAAGCCATATCCCCACCTCCAAAAAACCTACAAAGCTTGATTTTACTAAAAACTACAACTGGTTCTTTGGGTTTCGTGGGTTTGATAGACTATCAGATCTTTAGATTATTTATGTATTTTTTTCTAGAGTCAGAGTTTTCATTCGCCGTAATTTAAATGCAGCTATTTGTAAGCATCGAATTATATTAACATGCAAATAACATATATTGGTCGCAAAAATTCATTGCCCTGTGATGCGAGATAGATGAATGAGAGCTTGTATATCTTGCTAGTTGCTGTGAAGCATTAGTTAGTTAAAGAAGTGGGATAACATGAAGTGTTAATGAAACCATATACATAGCCATGTTAAGGATCTGAGCATGCTACTCGAGTGGTCGATATTTAGACTGTATGATAGTTCATATTATGTAATTATAGTTAGTGAATTACGTTATAAAAGATGCTAATCACCATCAAAAGATTAGATGTTGTGAATAGTTTTATGTAATTAAAATACTAATCAACGTAAGTAGTAAAGGAATGACGGAAGAATTAGTAGCCACAGGTATCTGGTAAGCGGAAGTGACGTCACCAGTGTTATTGGATCACGTGACAACCGGAAGTGAGAGTTGTAACGGAATTTGTTAGCCCAAGGGGGCAATTTGCCCAGAAGGGCTATTAATTTCGTTTTGGCATTTTGCGTTGGTTCACTTTTTATATTAATGCCACCAAATATTAGGGCCCTGCATTATATTTAAAGAAATTAAATAATGAAGAATCTGCATGAATTTATGTATGTTTCTCGCATTGTGAAAAAACAATGGTACCTAGAGACATCAAATTTTGAATAACGTAGTTCTCCACTCAGATATGGGCATCTGGAAGTTCAAATTTGGAATTTGTTTTATTATCTATTTCATATTTTGTAAAACTTTAATTTTTCATTAACAAACTCAGCAAAGCGAGCAAGGCAACACTGTACAGAAAAAAATTATCTCCAGCGCGCAAGACTGCGTATCATAAATTTTTAAGTTATGCTCTTTTTAAATTATTTTATGATATTGCTGTTGAACTGAATTTTATGGTTTAAGTGCGAAAAACATGATATTTAATAAATAAATGTAACACACAACGTTAAAAAAACGCCCCTCTGGGTGTAATGTAAAATTTGAAATCTGTCAGATTTTATTTATTTTGAATTGATTCCATTATTCATTTTAATAACAACACATTTTCCATGAAGTTTAAAAAGCTGGAATTCGAAACTGCTTCCTCTCGCATGGAAGACGCGCTTGTTCCCACAAAGCCATAGCCAGACAAATCAGAAAATCTCTTTTTTTTTTTTTTTTCTTTTCGCCAATGGCGGGCCCAGCCAACTTCGCGTTGGCCACTACCAAGGCCAGATGTAGTGGTCACCTTATTACGGAGGCACCTAACATGCAGGCCACTTTTGCCTCTTATGAAGGGAGGGACAGTTACAATCATGCCTTCTCCGAGATTCGAACCCAGGCCGTTTGATATTGCATTCGGTTCCCCTAATCACTATACTGTCTGGGCGGCAAAATTATAAAAACTTTAATTAATGTCTTTTGATGTTATCCAGCAGCGAAAACAACCATGATGTCACTAGCCTGGAGGATTGCGCATGCATAAGCCTATTCCGTGCTCGGCTGCTTCACACCTTCCGCGCTTCTGCGAAGGCGAAAGAATGCATTTTATAAAAACAAATCAGCTTCTCGTTAAGAACAATTTTTTTTTCTATTTCAACCAGTTGGAGTGCTTGTGATTTGAAGTGGACATTTTGGTTTCCTGAATCATTATTTTAAAATTTGTTCTTTGTTTAAATGAGGGATTTTCCCATATTTTTAACTTCTCTTTTTTATTTTACAAGCATATATTTTTCATTGTTTTCCCCCTCACTTCTTACTAAATTAAATCATTATTTTTTCGTTTCATATTTTTTGCTTCTGCAAACGTAAATTTTATTTTTTAATTTCACAAATGAATTTTTCTTTATTTTAATTTTCCAAAAAGCAATACTTTTATCGCAATTTTTTCAATTTTTTCTTTTCACTTTTTTACTTCAAAAAAATTTTTTTTAACTTTGTTATTTTACAAAAGTAATATTTATATTATTAACAGGAGGAATTTGCATTCCTCCCGTTCGTGACTGCGCTGAGCAGAAAAGGTGAACTGTATTATTGCGCAGTAGAATCCTCCGACGGAGAGAAAGGTTGTGTGTCCTCCTGGTTTTGAAGGTGCTGAAGACTGGCCTTCCTGCTATGCCTATCCGAGGTGTTTCTCGATGTGACCAGTAGCCGTGATTCTCACGAACGTGGTGCAGCAATGTGATGCATAGAGTCCTAAAATGGAACAGCGCACTTGAAGACTACATTTGTAATAGGAATCTAGCCCAGTATTCTGGATAACTTTTCTACATCGCCAAATACCTGCCTTTTGGATGAACTAATAAGCAGGCTCAAATCATGTACCGGTCAAGTGCATTCGTATGTTATCCATCGTATAATATCACTAATGTGTCATAATCTGACATGATATGTTCCTCTATTTTGTTAATCTATTAGTCACCAATTAAATCTTATGTTTTCAACTTAGTGCAATTTGTACTTCTGCAACAGAGAACCTCCGTTCTACAAGTACTACTGCGTTTAACTCTCAAGGCCATTAAAAAACAAAAATTTAAAAAACAACAATTTTGACAAGTTTATTTTTTTTTCTTTTTATTTTAGAAAATGCTCTTTCATTTCTCAGTATATGTATTTTACAAAAGTAACATTTATTTTCATAAGTTTATTTTCTTTCACTTTTCTGTTTTTACAAATGCATTTTAAAATTTTTTTTCTTTCTGTATTTAATTTCAAAAAGAAATTTAAATTTTTTTCTTTTCATTTTTCTGTTTCGCTTTTACAAATGTAATTTGTTTAATACTTCTAAATTTTTTAAAAATATTTTTATTTTACGCTTAACCTATGGAAGTCGAATTACCAGAGAAAGGAATTTCCACACTGTAACTTTTTATTTAAATTGGAATTATACCCAGATCTGTGAGACAGAACTCAAAATATACATAGAATTAATGTTCAAGCATGGAAATGAAAACTTGTCTCAAGGGTTTTATCAACCAGCATCCTTATTGTCTCTTAGCGGTCTCAGAGGTTTTTAACATATTCATTCTAACATAATCTAAAAGACGCGCATTTCACATTCATATTATTTTATTTAAAATTGAACTCTTATAGCCTTTTGAGAATATTTGACGTTTAATTTATCATACTTAGCAAATAAAATCCGTCATAAGCAAAATATTGGTCAGTCAGAAAAATTTTCTTACTTTTTGACTTTCTGACACATTTATTCTGACTTAAGATACCCATTTCAAACTGACAATCCTTTGCTTAAGAGTGAACTCTTACTCTTTTGATATTAAATTCATCAGAGATATAATGCTTAGAAAATAAAATTACACAAAAAATCATACATAATAGGTAATGTTGACATAAACTTCATTTAATGATTCAACTTAGTCGGCAACTTAAAAAAAGGTTTCAACACAATTTAATATGACTTAATCTTAAAAAATATACACTTTTAAAGAAACAAAGGTAATATTTTAGCAAGCGTTTTGAAACTAAGTGAGCACCTGTTCCCAGTTCTTACAAAAGTCTTTGTAGAATTGTAAATTCTACGTAAGAGCTAGCATTAAATGCCCGCTTAGAGTTTCAGGAGATTACTAGCATATTACTTTATTTGAACCATAGTTTAAAAAGAATTGTAGTATAATCATTTCTGAATGATTACCGTCTAGATACTGTAGAGTAAATGTCCTTCACTCTTTCCCTACTTGTAAATTTACATGCTAAATGTTATGTCATTCCAAAATAATTTCAAAAAACCCATGTGAATAATCTCACTTTCCTTACTTTGAAGACATTCATTTTACTTTAAAATTTTTGCTTCATGCCCTGTATATTTTGCATTTAGTCCACTCGTCTGCTAATTACTGGAGAAAAAATGACAGCTATGTGAGATCTGAAATGCCGAAGTTCATATCAATATCGAATAAAGGAGACAAACTAGTGACATCATGGTTGTCTACTCTGCTGGACAACGTCAAGGACAGGTTTTTTTTCAGAGCTTCTGGTTGTGGCATTCTGTTAACGAGCTTGTCTCCCATGTGAGAGGTAGCAGGTTCGAGTCCCAGCTTTTTAAAATTCATCGAAAACTTATCGCTGTTAAAATGAATAATGGAATCAATTAAAAATAATCACAGATTAAATAATGAGATGCTCAGTTAAAATAATTCTATAAAATAAAAATGATCAGGTTAAATTATTAAAAATAGTAAAGAAATTTAGCTAAAAAATAATGTTATCTTAAATATGAGGCTGAAGCAGCCAAAAAAAAAGTCCTTGCTACAAAATAAAAACGAAACTGAAAAAATATTTCATTTGCACAAAACTAAAAAACGCTGTCATGTCTACATCACTTCCGTTTATCATATGAACCAAGATGGTTCTAGTGACGTCACTTTTGCTTACCAGGTGCCTTTGGCAACTACTGCTTCCGTTACCAGGTTATCCGTGATTACTGCCAACATATTTAATGGTTAACAACAATTGATAGCACTGTTATCAAGGCAGAAGAACAAATTCCTCTAAATAGAGCTGCAATATATATCTGTTGATATTATGTTGTTGTTTAAAATATATTGATTAAAATCATCAATATACAACAAAGTTGTTAATATTGATATTCGAATAGCAGTGGCTAAAATACTGGAGCGCTAGATAAGACAACAGGATGCTAAAAAAACTGAATATAGATTTTACCGCCACTCTTCTTAATTATAGATAAATGCCGCACAAGATAATTGATCTGTCACCGTAATCCAGTAATAATCCTAACAATGTTTTCCCTTTTATGGCTTTCAGAAGAAATATTTCTTTTCATTTGCTCTCAGTAATTATTATATTCACATTTAATATATAAATTTTGTCTAATAAACCAGTTTCAGGCTTATTATAAATTTTGTCCAAAGTTAATTTCCAAAGAAATGTACGTGACTGTCATGAGCGTATTAATTAAAGAGTATTTGTATCTTCAAATTAAAAATATTATGCGCAAAAAGTTGCAATTTAAATCCCTGAATCATCGGGTAGCATATAAAATTGTGCACTTCCTAAGTGTTACTATCATGGCAGTAACAAAATAATATGTTACTAATTTATTACATCTTCTACTTATATCCAAGTTTTCTAGATCTATTTTATCCCATAATCCCTAGATGAGAGGATAAGCAAAAGAAAATTGATAGTTTTCATCAAAGACTAAAATCTGGCATCATAAGACCTAGAAATTGCGAACTCTTTCATATTCAGAAAACGTATTAGCTTAATGTAGACAAAAGGTATAACACAAGGAAAAAAGTTTGGATGTTTAACCTTATTTGCGTAGAAAGTGATATCTGTTTGTTTCCATATTCAGGCAGGAATGTTAATTAGAAAAGTAAATTTTACTTAAAATATACTTTAATCTGAACCGCTATAGTAACATATATTATTAACGGAATTGAACAGGACTCACTACAGATATGAGTCTGATAAATGTGAACAGAACTTGAACGCATGTTGATTAAGAACTTTTGAAACCGATTCTCTACTCAGAATCACATGTCTCTTACAGGCCCTCCATATTTTCTTTTCCAAATTTGTGTTCTTTATGATGAATTAAGTCTTTCATAGCTTTTTTTTTAAACGAGTCAATAACACACATTAGACTGTTTTGTGGCACTCTCTTTAGTGCTACAGATATGATGTGTTTTCACTATATCATTTGAAGAGAACTTCTTTCCCCGTGTATATCTTTTGAAAGTTAAGAAACCTCAAAAATCACATTCACTAAGACTAGGGAATATGTAGGGTATTCAACTGTTTGTAGATCGGTTTCAGACGATGCTGCGAATGCTACACAAGCAATATGCAGCCGGGCATTGTCCTGAAGAAAAATTACAGTTTCTAAAGAAAACCCGATTCCGCATAAACAGGTTTAAAAATATTCATGTAATAGCTACTATGCTGCGATGCTGACATCTATAATCGCAGTGGGTTATTTGGAAGAACAATGCTCTGTAGATCACTCGTTTGTTACCATTTATGCATAATGTAAAATTTCAGGTGCTGAGTTAAGGCTTCTTAAAAGTTTGACGCAAAGTTCAATCTCATCTCTGCCGTATAGCCATACTGACATCTTTCTCATTCGTCATTACAAAATGTGCTAAGTATATGCACTTTGTGTGACCACATATTGAAGGTCATCTCTGTTTAACCTCAGAATCAAACATGTCGCTCTGTATGTACTCTCTATAAAATCCAGTATAGGGTTGCCAATTGATAGCACGTCTCAATTGATGCCACGTCTCATATTGGGAAAGAACAGAGACAATTTCAAATCGTTTCAGTCAGCTTTAAGTTTAGTGGCAGAAAAGAAAACGTATATGGCTATAAAGATTGAAAAGGTATTAAACAAATGTTTTTCCAATATTCAAAGTTCATACGTTTCAGAAACTTAAACGATGATGCTTTATCTAGCATTGGGAGTTCGAATAATTAGTGCAGAGCTACGAAGGTGTATAACTTTGATCAGTTTATAAAAAATATAGCACTGAACCGATATATTTTACTAACTCGTGATACCCTCTAACCATTTATTAAATAGTATAAGTCTTAAACCTGATAAAATTTCTGAAATTTTAAAAACATTTGTAAAACTATAAATACAAATATTCAGCATGACTCTTTAAATGGTGCAAATTTTATGTCTACTACATGAGAAAGTTAGTTAATTCTTAAACTTACATACTATCTAATTTAAAGACATTTTAAGCATGGGAAGATGTATTTAAAAACGATGCTATTCTCATTTAATATTAAATAGTTGAATTTAAATTTAAAAACTTAAATTGCTCAGTCTCCTGTTTTATGATTTTAATTATGATGAACTCTAATGGAATTTAGAATACCTTTTTGCTTAACTATTATAGAAATCATTCCATGGAAGAGGAAAAAATACGAATAAATAGTACGCCATGTAATTTATAGTTTCTACACATTAGCAAGCGATTCTATGAGATTTCGTATACAAGTATAAATAAAATTTGCGTATATAATTTGAGTATGCTGGCCTCCTTTCAGAAGGAAATCATTGTTTTGCAGTTTGACATTCAGTTTCTCACTATCGAGTATTAAAAGAAAATTTTCAATCTCAGGTACTTTCAGTCTTTCAGTCATGTGACTGTAAGTCTGTGTTGAACGTGCAGGTATTCGGGAATATGGAGCTTTTACATCTTTGTACTTCTGCAGCTTTATATACAAGAACTCGATACTGAAAAGAGTATAACTTTTTACAAATAAAAAAAAAGGAGGAGGCACAGACGAGTGGTGCGAATCTTATACAAATAAAATATATGCATGAAATAGGGTAAACTTGTAAAGTATCATTTAACTCTTCCGACTAGCTATTTTAAGTACCTTTCCTATCAACCTTCACTTCATTTTCCTGTCAGAATGCGAATTTCCAGCACGTGCGATATTCAGGCTAGGTATGAAGAAGAAAGTATTTAAAGGAAGGTTATGGAGAGCAAAATCAGAACGTGTTCTGCCTGCTCGAAGGCCACGTTGGTAACTTTGATTCTCTAGAGATTAGAATTCTGCGGCATTTTATTATGCTTGCCATTAGGCTTGTTTATGCCGCCTTCGAGTTAGAGCCAGATTGCTAGTTAAGTTGAAATATTAAAATTTAAGTTAAAATATTAATCCGTTAGCTATACTTAACTTCATAAATTTTAAGTTATTCATTAGCTTTAGATTTAAGCCTAGTGAACTAGATTAAGTGTTGACTTTTATTGGTTCCACGAGCCCGTGCTAACTATTAAACTTTATTTGAGTTAATAAAGGGTTCTATGCACCTTTCTCCTGATTGTGAAGTATCACTAAATAATCACTAAATAGTCTTCAACGTCGCGTGCATTTTATAATAGCTAAGAATACAAGATATTACAAACTAAAACTTTTCAGTGTCTAGAATAAAGTAATTACATGCTAAAAGGCAAATTGTCATTGAATGACTATTTAGAATCAGACGTTTCTTTTTCTTTCACTACGTTTAAAATTATGTAAATATGGACTTGCAGCTTTTTGTTGCAGTTCTCGAGCCTAGTTGATGTTATTGAACTCTCCTGCTTTGCGGTTCCTATGACATGAATTTTGGCCATTACTGATTTATATATTAGACTGTTTAAACTTGGAAATCCTTTCATTGTTAATTTATATTGAATCGAACAGATATTTATTTCACGCAAGTGTCCATATAATGGCTGGATAAAAAATATTAAGCAATAAGAACATATATTTATTTCATGCAAGTGTCCATATAATGGCTGGAAATTATCTTAAGCAATAAGCAAGTAAATCTCGCACTGATATTTTAGACTTTGTTGGAAAAACAGACCTCTTCGAAGAACCTTACAAGAGTTATTTTACACACAATTATATCATTCAGTTATGGCTAAACAAATCTGAAGCATTAAAAGTATCAAATGCAGTTTGCTTCATTGGAAAATATACATACCATTGCAATAGACATACCATTGGTTCAGTACAGCCAAGCAGAAAAGAAAAGAAAACACTGACTTCATTTTTTTGACAAGTATCTTCAGGTATTGCTCGCATTGCATCAAACTTTATGTGGTTGAGGAGCATAACGGAATAGATTTTTTTAAAGAAAAGTATAATACATTAATTTATAAAATTTTGGAACAGTGAAAGAATTTATTTACTAACAGAAAGCATTTCAAATTGCATCATAACAGTAATTTATATTACATTTACTTAACATCAAAATATCTAAACATCTATAAAAACACGCAGGAAAGACAATAAAAACGTTCGGTAGGTTGTAAAATTAATTATTACTCAAACGTTTCCAGACAAGTTTTAAATAAATCGTGAAAATTGAAATGTACATTATATTAGCTATTTTAATCGGTAAAAGAAACAAAAATATTTTTACTGATGACTCTAGGAGGCCAACGAATTTAGTGAAATGTTTTATTACGTAGTATTAAACAGCCAAATGAGGTATAGAGGATTTAATATATAAAATTAGTAAAGAATAGCAACAACCATTTCTACGCATCCTTTAAACATATTTTGCAGAATTCCCAAAACAGAAAATTTTATTTGTAATAAAAGTGTTTTGCTGATAGGTTCACGTCATCGACATATTTTGCAGAATTCCCAAAGCAGAAAATTTTATTTGTAAAAAAAGCGTTTTGCAGATAGGTTCAAGTCATCAACTGATTGTTTGGAAAGAAAAAGAATGAAACTAAGAAAGAACGGATTTTTTTTTTACAATTTTTATACTAAAATTATTTTCTTAAAAATACTCGACTCGAGATTTGTTATAACTTGTTTGCACAGCTTGTGATTCTCTTTTGTATATGTTATTATTTTGGGTTAAATAAATAATGGAATACCAGCTGATGACAGCATGTCGCTGATCGGTTTAACCTAAACGAGTTTCCTAATTAATGAGATAGTCCACATGAAACGCCATTGAGGATATCACACCGCGGTTTACTTCTTTTAACTTATTGGCGACCCCTAAGTCATCATGGCCGCGCTCCGGGTGGAGGAGTAGGGGACCTGTTGAGAGGTTGAAGAGAAGGGAGAGGGAGTAGAAAGTGGTTTAGAGAAGTAATACTACCTGAATGACTGCTGTAGAAACACGTCTGGGTAAAGAAGGAGAATTAATTATACCTATATTAAAATCGCGGCTGCCTTCGGCGCCGAAAGGGCATCAAAACTATTAGCATAAACTTAAAACTGCGCCATCTTTGCGTAACATATCAACAACTCTGAAGGGTGGGAGAGAATTTTTAAAAGACCTATTCTATTTGAGCTGTTCTAAAGAAGTTGGTGTGAAACTCGCCGAAGAATATTTTTTTCTACCCCTTCTCATTTTCAGTCGCTTTATATTTTGGGGAATTCAGGGTGTGTTAGATTTTTGAAAAGACGTTGGAATTTGCAATCGTTTGTGTGGCTAGAAAAGAGGCACGAATTTTTATGCAAAGAGAGTATTAAAATGAGCACTAAATGTACAAATCTATAAATATGATTATTTTTCTCATCTTTAGCACCGGAAATTCATTACGGAGGGCACTTTCTCTTGGAAACGCCTCTTGCCATGCTGCATTTTAAGTGATATTACAAAATTTAAGTAGGCTGATGATGCAGAATGGTTTGATTGTTAGGCAAATTAAACTCACAAAAATATTATATGGGTGAATATACATAAGTTACCAATGCATTCTAACAATCAAATAGCTTACTATAAATATAGATTGACAGTTTCATGCTTATTTAAATTTATTTAGTTAAATTTTTCTCATGCGTATTTCAGTTTATTTAACCACCATTAGAATACCAACTAGTGACAATTTTAAAGTTTACTTAATTAGCTTATGAAAAATTCTCGTAAATATACCGTTGCTATTTTAATATGACAGAAGGTACATTTCTAGAAAGTGGAGAAAACCAGTAATTAATGCAGTGGATTTAAGCAACGGTGTGATGCATTAAGTAATTGTATTATCTGTATATATAAAAATGAATATGTGTTTGTTGTCTTTTGTACAAATCCACAGTTTAATCCCGATCTTTGTGAAACTTGCCACACTCGAGCTTCAAAACGAGAGGAAGGTCACTGTCTACATAAGATTTCTCAAAACTAGCCCATGGTGTCCGCAGTCTTTATTATATTGGGTTGAAACATAAGTAATGGCCGTTTTTTTAATTTAAAAATTTTTATTTAAAAAAATAAATTAGTCAATAATAGCCGAGTTTTTGGACTTTCCCCATGCACCCAAGATATCGAACTACAGTCATGTGGCTAAAACCAATTCGTTCGGCTAATTCTCGAGTAGTTTGAAGCGCGTCTTCATGCAGAAGTTGATTCAAACGCTCTTCATCAAACTCATTTGGTCATTCGGAACGAGCAGCGTCTTCGAGGTCGAAATTTCCATTTTTGAATTTGGCAAACCAATGTCTTGAAGTTCGTTTAGGCATTGCACCTTACACTTCATAAATCTCTCAGGCAGCTTCTGCAGCATCGGCGCTTCGATTAAACGCAAAAAGAAGAAAGTGTCGAAAATGCTTATTTTTGTCGACTTGATACTCCATTTTAATGATCTGATAAATAACAAATATTAGCTCAGACAAACAAATCAAATACAAATCATATTGTAGAGGGAAAGATTCCCTTTCGAATAACACAAAACATTATACGCCAATACATTTTATTTTTACCTCGTAATTTTAAACACAACATAAACGGCCATTACTTATATTTCAAGCCAATACATATATTTTTCGCTAATTCAACGAATGTTTAATTAAAAACTCAGCGATTTAAAAGCTGCGCGTTGCCCCTCTGCCAAGCGTATTTGTTTTAACTTTAATAAATTCGGCGATAGAAAAGAATTGTGTTGCCACTCCGGAAAACACAATTATATTTATTTGTCTCGAATTTAATAAACAGACTCGACTCTTTAAGAGAAATGTGTTGCCGCTGCCCAAATTAAAATATTTTAAAGTGAGTTATCGTTCAGCAAAGCATAAAATAATAAATTTTCATGCATTAACATGCGTGTTATTGCACTATTTCTTTGCTTTTTGAAAGTGAATTTGTAATTGTCATCACAAAACCTTACTTTCGCTGAGTAATCAGTTATGCAACCAAAATGAAAACCGCAAGCACCAAAGAAAAAGGCATCACAAGCTTCCGAAACAAACGAGCAATGGGAAGCAAGACTGGAAAACGGTCGAGTGCTCACGGCTCAAGCCTGCTCGTCTGAAACAAATGAGCAACAGAAAGCAAGATTGGGAGACGTTCGAGTACGCACTGCTCAAGCCCGTTCATCTAAAACAGACGAGCAACGAGAAGCAAGACTGGAAAACGTTCGATTACGCACTGATCGATCCAGACGAACATTGCACGCTGATTTAATTCTTGGTGAATTCTATTACAATGCTTATGATTACAGTCTTCATCCAAGTGTTGTTATAAAGATGGATAAATTATGCATGTACTGCAGAGCTCTCAAATTTAAGAATGAAGCATCAGGAATGTGGTGGAAAAGTGAAATTGACAGAATTAAATTCACAACCTAAAGCATAATCAATCTTGTATCAGGTGACACAAGCCAATCAAATCACGCAAATAGAAAAAATTTCACAACAGAATTAAAACGCAGACACTTTCTTGCTTCTAAATAGCATTGCAACGCATGCCGGCTAACAGCTAGTTAATGATAAAAATACGAAAATAAGAAGCAGTTGTAATATGATTAGATTTAATACTCTCTGCATTGTAAGATTTATTGCAACATGTAAGATTTATATTGGTTTTGCATTAAGTGCTTGGATTACAAGCAAAGGAAGATTATAAAAATGTCGAATAGTTAGTTGCATTATTTAGCTATTTTCAAATATCATGTTATTCTTATTAAGAGAATAAGAGGATTCAACATATTAATTTGTAAAAAATGTTTTGCAGATTCTTGTTGATCTTAATTACTCTGAAAGACCAACTCTTTGAACCGAGCTGAAATCAATGTAATTTTGATTTACACTATCTGCCAGTAATATCTGCTCACAGAAGCATCGGCTTATAAATTTAAGATATTCTGCTTGTCCTACTATAAAGCAGCCTCTAAAACTTTATAGGAATAAATAAAGTCTAAATTGTAGATTATTTTAAGACATTCAGTTAAGAAATTTAAATTTTGATTTATGGAGGTTTCCTAAATTTTTAAAATAAACGTTTAGAGTAGAATTGTTTAGATATTTGAAATCAACCTGAGAAAATTTTTACTTGTCTTACTGTTAGCTGTTATAAGCTAAGGAAACCAAATATTATTTTCGATTTTCTTGCCAAAGATTGGTAGTGGTAAATCATTACACTTCTGTTGTAACCATTTACAAAGGGGAGATTGCCCAATATTTCTCTTGTTGTTTGCACTTGCGATTTTTCATTTTTCGTCAATCATGTACATTTGTTTTCGCTGTCTCAGATCTTCAATTATTTCATACTGAGTAAGCATGTCATTCTTTTGGTTCTTTGCAATTAAGGCGTGGTCATTTATTTCTACTAACGGTCCGCATGAAAAATATATATGTTATGGATGACCACAGTTGTATACAATGATTCTAATTAAATAATATATTAATCCCATGTGATTAATATCATATTACAAAGCAAAATATCGCAAGGAACCGCATTACTTGGATTAAGTTTTTTTTATTTGAAATTAAGCCCTCAAATTGCGTTTTTGGTTCCTTATCATTTCTTTCCCATGAAAGATAAAGAAGCAGGTTATGAAAGAGCAATAATTAGAAGTAACTCAATGAATCAAAGATGAAACAGTGGGATGTAATTACTTCAGCAGTTGACAGCCAGACGACAAAACTGGCTCTTTTGTTTTATTCATAGGAGCTGCCAGCCTGAAAAATCAATTTTCAAATCGAAGCAATTATTTTCAACCTCTTCCTTTCCTCCTCACTGATGATCGTTGTGTAAGTTATAAGGTACACTGAACAAAAATATTTGTTTCATAACTCTTATCAATTGAAGAATGCTATTCGCTTTGTTTTTGAGGGTTAAATGTATTTAATGTGACTAAATCTTGGAAGGATGGAGGGCATCGTATCTATTGCAATGTGTTATCTTCCAACAAAGTATTATGCTTTCATCAGAAGTCTGCCATGATCTCCATTTGTCTAGTTTACGTTAATTAACCAATTTTATTGTGATTTGGTTCTAATCTACTCTTTTTGATAGTTGTCCCAGAATGCAAAATGAATTAAGATTATTTAACTCGGAGTATTTTAAAATCATGTACATAAAGCTTTTAGCAACGGCGCTCGCGATTTTACTTTGTATCGGCCAGTATTGGTGAGTTAATATTCCAGCATCAGCTGATTTGATAGGCGAAGTTAATTCGCAGAATTAGTATTTTGAGCCAACGCTTAGTTAAGCCATTTATATTGTAGCCTTCGGCTACAAATCCATTTAAATTTGTGAATTCAGTTTTTTGTTATCGGCAAGGGGCGAAGTTTTATTTTATACGATCAAGTTCTGCATTTTGTTAAGTTCGAACTATAGGGACATTAGGTATTTTTTGGAGGCAGGCAAGATAAAATATGCAACGTCTTCGGGAATCGAACGGCTGGCCTCTCAATTACGCGCTGAGCAAGCAGACGATCACACCACGAAGGCACGCCAAGAAGGTGGGAGAAATACTTTATAAAACTTTAATAAAAAAGCTATAAACTCTTTACTCTCGTTTTACTTCTTAAATAAAAATCTGATTTTAATGTGCTTTTTCATTTCACCATTCATCATTTTATTAAATCATTTGATATGATAATTCTTTTATTGCCTTTAATTAATGTTCAGCGGTAACTTGTACTTCTGTCTAAATTGAAAATATTTGGTATGTTATTTGTCTGATGCATATAACTTTTCAGGTTATGTGACAGAAAATCCACTATCCATGTAATAGTAAGCACAAATGAACATTTAATTTCTCATTTAATGTCAATTCTGAAAAATCCCTCGATTTGAGAATCCTTAGTTGTTGGTATGATTTTTATCATTATCAAGAATCTATTATCAAGAATTCACGAATTAATAAAGTCTTCATTTGAGTGTTCCGGGCAACTTCTCAATACATGGTCTTCAAGTGTATAAAACAACGTGGAAGTCATCTTAAAAATAGGATAACCTTATAAGGAATTTTCTCCCTCCTTTCTGCATGTCTTCGTGGTGTAACGGTAACACACTCATTGCGTATTCGAGAGGTATGGGTTCGAGTCCCGGCAAGGGCACTGCACAGTTTTCACATCCTCTGTTTCAAAATAACCTAATGATTCTGCAATTTCTTTGCCTACTCAAAGATGTCCATTTTCGTTGATAAAAACTACTGATTCGCCCAAGTATGTATGGATGCACCAATGGAGGAAAGTTTTACAACATGATTACAAATTAAAATCTTTCGCGATACACCTCATGGTGCTTCATGTCATATCGGTTAGGAAGCGTTAGATTACTGCATTTACGTATTAGAAAGCAATGGTTACGATAATTTATTTTTCTGTTGTAATTTTTGATCTTTTCCCTTGATTCATGAAGTTGAAATATTTTGTTTTATAGATGAAATTAAAACACAAAATTATGTAAACTGAAACTGTGTGTGTATATAGCAATAAAATGTAATTATATTACAATAACATTTGGAAAGGCATCATTAGGTTCTAAGATGCACATTTCACGAGAAAAAGAAATATTTATCATTACGGAGAAGACCAGCATTTTCATTTCAAATAAAGAAACTTATGCTTGCGATGTATGAGTGCATGTTATCGACGTTTTATTTCTTCTTTAATGTCAGTTATGAAAAATCACGCCATTTGAGAATCTTTAATTATCGAAGTGATTATAAGCTTTTTAAAATTTTCAACATATATTAAGCACCATGATCTCTCTACCCAGTTATTTTAATTAAACAAAATATTGTTTTTTATTACTATTATGATTCGAAATTCTCGAAAACATTTCAAGTTGTAAAAAGCAATAAAACACAATTGTATTATAATAATTTGTGGAGATTCATTTTTAGGATTTTTAGATATACATTTCGACAATAAGAGAAATATTTATTATTAAACCTAGCAGTTTTGTTTCATATAAAACACTTACTAAATATTACAGCATGTTAATCAGTAGTTGGCCCTCGAGTATTTTTAAATTAAATAATATAACTTAGGCACATAAAATACACTGCGTTATAAGCGTATAGTGTTTTTGTGGCGTGCGGACATTTAAAATGCAGTTAAAGTCCTCTCAAGTATTAGGGTGGCAAGAGAAGCGGGGTGAGAGACCACTGCACATGAGAAGAGGAATGGAGTTTGTCTATCTCCATTCCTCTTCTCATGTGCAGTCGTTTCTCATCTATAAAGTGTCTCACCTATAAACCTTACTCATACTGTAACCTATAAAGTACCAAGATCTAGGTTATCGGATGCCATACTGTCAAACAAATTATTCGAAATATTAATTTATTAAAATGAACTAAGATGAATATTAAGATATCTTCAAAATCGAAAAATACAGTTCATATAATAAACAACTAATGTCACTTCAGAAATTCAGTGTTAACATTCTCTTTTCCTTTTCTTCATTGAGCTAGATTACCATATGAGTAAAATTCATCGCTTTTTACTTTTAAATCATGGAACAGATGCTTACTTGATCGAGAGAGAAATATCTTATCTTGTAGAGACATTAAGATTTTTTTTGGGAGGGAAGCAGGCAAGATGAAAAATTAGCAACTGCCTTCGCCGGGAATCGAACCACGGACCTCTGGAATACCGGCCCAGCGTGCAGAACTACTACACCACGAAGGCACGCTAGGAAGGTGGCAGAAATACCTTATAATCTAACATAGAATACAGAATTTATATTTATTGTAAAGCCTTTCATGCCCAGTTTAAAAGACTTTTATATGCACTTGAAAATTTAATATAATATCTGTAATTTTCGAGACATATTTATCGTAAATGAAAAAATAATAAGAGAAGAATTTTTTTCTTATTAAAAAATAACTTATCTATTTTGAATGAAAAACGCTCTCCAAATTAAATGTTAAAAATTATGTAGCGTCTTAGAGTTATGAAAAGAAATTGGCTTCATTTAATAGTGAGGATATTGTATGCACCTGTGAATAATTTTTACATTATATATGCGTAAATATTGTGTGAGAAAGTTTCCCGAATTCAAAGTAGAAACTCAAAATCCTGCTTCTATATGAAAACTTTTAATATTTATACATTAAAAGGTAACATAATAAAAGATTAAGGTTAGGTAATTTTTCAAACATTTTTTTTCTACAATTCTATAGCCTCATTAGTTTTTGTTTTAAATCTATTCAGAGTATAATATATTTTTCTGAAACTTAAATTAAAATTTTACTTAAGCATTCTGTTGTGTCTGATTAACTGAGAATTATACAACGGCATCATGAAAATATTCCTGCTTGAGTTTCATCGCAGATGATATTTTTGATTTGACAGCTGCATGATGATATTTTTTTCATAAACAAAATGAATAATTGCTAATAGAAATGAAAAATGCATGCTTTCATATTGACCTCCGACTACTCCAGTATGTGCGTCCACTGAACAAAATATTTGCTAAAGATTGAGTAGTTAGCGCATGGAAACAAAATTATTTTCATTCGCTTATTTCTCTATAATAACGCTACTTTTAAGCATTTTAACTGAGTTATATATTGCTTCATATTCTTTCGCTGAAATACTCTTTGATACGATTGGTTATTTCCCCTAGCATATCATTTTAATTATAATTAGCTAATCTAAATGAATCGAAAAATTACTGTAAATATTAAAAGTATTAATTTATCAAGTATACAAGTATTATTTTAGTACGTATGTAAATTAACTGCAGTTTCAATCCTATTCTATGAAATAATTTTGTTATTAACATGATAATTTAAAATTTATCTGTGTATCTTTGTTTTCAAATATTAATATTATCCTAATTATCTTTTAATTAAATTGGGGGAACTAGTAACAATCAGTCATTTAGTAGAAGAAGAAAAACACTCATTTCCTTATTTTCTGCCCACCAATACTCGAGCTATTCACCAGCCCATTATCCCGAGGGCTCGAGTATATCGGCCAACCGCTGAACATTGGTAGTTCAGCGAATCACTCAGCGACTGCTTGATAACATAAAACAATAAACGCATTTCTGTATAATATAAATTTTTATTTTAGTTTCTAATCATGTATTTAACTGATATATAATAAAATACACAAAAGAAAAGTTTCCAATCTGTTCACATTCCAGGGACTCCTCAGTCGCTCCAGGAAAAGAAAGAAAATAAAAACTGAATGAAATTGAGGAATAGTTAAAAATCAGGAATTTAGAAAATTATATTTTGAAGGCGAAAATCCGCCATTTGAATTTCATGTCTTCTGTAGCAGATGATGGTTAGCCATGATTTGGCCAATTTGCGAAGCTTCTCTCTTATTCTCGATCCTTAGAAAATTCTTGAGATCCGCTTGAAACTTAGTCCCATATAAATACAGGTGGCTTGTAAATTTGGAGTCAGTTCACAGTCAATGTTCATAGCGATAATATCGTAATTTCTTAGTAATTCGTCCACGGCTTTTTGTGCATTTGATTTCTTCATGATTTTAGTGGTAGCAGTAAAAATAATAAACTATATAAAACCGCAACCTCTTAAAAGCAGAGGTGGGCAAAAGCCTTTTAATAGCTTAATCTAGGCCGTTATGAAATCCTTTTCAAAGCTATTTTCATCACTTTCCTGCCTGAGTTTGTACACAAATGTTATGTACTAGAAGTGTTATATGCTGAACTTAGCAGAAGATTTGTAGAATTTATAAAACTGAAAGATATTTGTTATCAATAAATATGCCATTTAATTTTAACGTGTAAGATGCTGATACAGATTCTGTCAGAACTAACTGATTTGGGGGAGGATAATTTGTTAAAGGAAAAGTTTCTTTCGAGCAAATTAACGGTTTTTTTATGATTCGCTGAATGAATAAATTCGAACATTTTCTGGATTATTTAAAAAATGCTTTTTTTATTTGGATCGGCATATTAATTTGAAATAACATTTTCGTTAATGAAGTACACGAAAAATGAATATAGATTAAATATTACTGATAAAAATTTACATTCGGTTATTAAGGATTGCTATAAGTGAGTTCGAACCTAATTTGGATGAAATAATGTCAAACAAAAATTTGATATTTACAGTCTCAGATTAAATATATATTAATAAGTAATTGTTTCTACAACATAGTGTTTGTAATAAAAATAAAAATATAGCTATAAAGCTATAAATTAAAGAAAATATTTGATTTATCATCGATGCTTTTTTTGCCTCATATTCCTTAAAATATACACGTGTATTTTATATTTCATTGCTTGACCTGTATGCAGGGCCGATGTAACCTCGTGTGCACCGCCTGAGGCTTTTGAAAAATATGAAATTTAGCACATAAGACGCTGTTTTAAATTGTAATACTTTTTAAAATCTTTTGAAAGGTGAGGTATTTCCCTCCCAATCGCGTCCGGCAAAACAATAGGGCACAGCAAAAATCGTCGCATAAGAACCATTGCACCTAGTGGCGGCACTGCCCGCATGAATGCACGAAAGAAGGCCTTTTTTCATCGGTGGTTAAAAGTACTTTTCTAACCCTGCCCTATGCTTATTCTTACTATATACTAATGTACGAAGAATATGGGAAGCCACCATGAAAGAGTTCCCTTTGTTAAACATGGAAGTAAATGTAAATCTCGAAATGTTTGTCTCGAAATATTGACATGTGTTCAAAACTATCACAAAAAGTCACCACTGATGCCCTATTTAAAATTTCTCTCTTCATCTTATGGCTTAATTTAGGTCTGCAGTGCACTACAGTTGCATAATAATGTAATCGAACCGTAATCGCTTTCTATAAAGAATTTCCAGTAGCAAGAAATAAGAAACTATGAGATTGAATTGAACGGTATGAAATTGTAGGGATCCATTTAATTTATCTAACAGTTGATTTTATTTTAAAGTACCTTTCCTTTTATTCTCATTTTCATCTCACGCTTTCTTGCCAGAATGTTAATGAGTTATCGCGTATGTATTCAAATGAGTTAGAAGTAGTATTAAAAAGAAGGTTTTGGAAGTTGATTTTAGAGTGTGTTATCTGCCTGAAGGTAAAGTTGTTATCTTTGATTTACTCAGAGATTAGATTTCTGTGAAGTTGAGCGTTTCTAGCCCTATACTTGTTACGCTTGTTTACGCCGACATTTAGGGGTGAGAGCCTGCCCGCCGGTTA
Organism: Stegodyphus dumicola; assembly: GCF_044657685.1. Taxonomy (NCBI): domain Eukaryota; kingdom Metazoa; phylum Arthropoda; class Arachnida; order Araneae; family Eresidae; genus Stegodyphus; species Stegodyphus dumicola. The sequence continues at coordinate 117,497,880 of NC_140780.1, forward strand.
AGTAACCTGTGATAGGCCGTTAGGCTAATCCGTATTTTATTTTACGTTACTTAGTACCTTTTGAATTATAAGCACGAGTTAGGTGTCACCTTCAAAACTTATACTGAGTTAATAAAGGGTTCTTTACACTCTTCTCTGGACTTTGTCATACTTAAGCCTCTAGTTAGTATTCTAGCCTCTCGTTAGTTTATGCTATACAAAGAATACGAGACGCTGTACAATAATTCACTCGCAGAAACCAAATTTATTGTAACGAGTTTAATGATGTTCTCAAAAATAAATTACCTGTTGTAACACAAATTAGTACAGTTAATAACTTAAAAGCATAATTTCATTTCATGCACACTGCACAAATGTTTAGATATCTCTTCACCTTATATTTCCTTACTGTCTCCACCTTTTTCAGGCCCATATAATAGGCAGATGGCCTTCGTGTACTTTTCCATATTCAAAATATCTAACATCACCTACCCATATAATGCAATTTTTAACATTAGTAATTTGTAAGACATAGGTTAGGTTATTTAATTACAGTAAAACTACGGGGGTTATATGCGTAAGAGGAGACTTTCTGAGAGAAACTAGCTGGTATTCATGTTACTAACAGGGAAAACCCTGAAAACCAACCCTACAGCCAGCACGTTCATCGAGGCTCGAACCTGGATCGAATTGCCAGTGTTCACTGTTTTAATCACTTGGTCATTAGTGAAAGAGATTCTTTTTGAACTGCTGTCTGTTGAACGGGTGGGAAAATCGGTAAAAGTTAATCCTTTTGCTGCCCTTCAGGAATCCAGAAAATCTCCTGGGATCTAACCCATGTCATTAAGAACCAGGTCAAGCTACCCGTATTCAACGATCTTAGCCACTATGCCTCTGACGGAGGCTGTATGAGATAGGAGGGATGTCACTAGAGAAACTGATTATAAAAAGGGCTCCGTGAATCAGAAGCTTTAGGAACCGCTGCTCTAATGTATGCTATTCTACTTTTAGAAAACGTTTCTAACCCGATATGTAACGTACAGAATAGTTTATATTTTATGTAAGTTATTTAACATTCTTGTCTATGCTTGAGGAGTCGTTGAGATGTGATTAATTTTTAGAAAGGGCTGTTGAGAGGAAGCATGGGGGAAACTTTGGATGAGGCAGCTCTTTTTTTTTAATTCTGAATACTAGTTCGGCAACTTCGATACTATAAGATATTAGTTGGATTAAAGCTTATCGAACTTCCCAAACGCAAAAACAATAAACCGTTATCCCCTGGCTAAAATTCATTTATATTTTATTACTTCTTGCAAATTTCACGAAGCCTACAGTACAGTTGATGTAATTTTGCAAAGATCTCGATATATCAATTAACTAAAAAAGCGAACAAAATAGAGAATCAAATCTCAGATGAATATATATTTTGAGATTAAAATTCTGAAAGATTACATTAATTACTTATTTATTTCTCATATTAAACTTCAAATACATTAAAGTAAGAAGTTATATTAATAGTACGTGAGTTCTGTAACTTTTCAAAAACTTGTATTAAGCATTTAATGATCAAGTATAGAAAACATTAAATGCTTGTGAGAACCTGAAGCGATGTATCGTCTTCTTACGTAACAGAAAAGTTTTTTATTAATATGTCATTTAAGTATATATAATATTTAGAAGCTTTCTGCTTGTTTTTGATTTAAGTAATAACTTCACCATGTTAGAATTATAGAGATTAATATTCGATGCCTGACAATTTAATCAGTGTTTATAGGGATATTAGGTGCTTTTATAAACCTTAGTGCTACAGAAAGCATTTTCTGCTTGGACATAAGACTCCAAACTTGACAAACGCCCTAGTGGTCAGAATGTTTAACGCTCTTCTTACCTCAGTAAACGGTTGAAGTTCTCCTGAAAAAAACATTTTGTCCGGTGGAAAATTACCGTAGATAATGCCCGGTAGGTGGCGCTGGTGCCTCGTAGAAACGTCTTTTACTTCCTAAACCACGTACGCAATATCTATTCCGATTTTGTTCCTTTTTTCCCTTCCTCATTTTCAACTGGATTTCATCCCCCCCGAATTCCTTAATTTTTGGCTCTCTTTCGTAGTGCTATCCGGAGCCAATTCTGCTCCACAATGTCCGAAAATATTTTTACTCCTAAGACAGCAAGCTGGAGTAGAATGTATCGTTCAACTGAGCGCGCGCAAGGCCAGAAACAAGGCGATTGCTTAATCCCCATGCCTGCTCCAGCCATAAGCTTTAATAATATAGTAGACTGGAGGTTTGGCTGCCCGCAGTATCTCTAAATATTTCATGGACTCAGCTATAGACGTGACTCCGTTAGGGTTTCGCTGAGTGCCTTCCAAACTCAATTACGCCTGGTCAGGTCCATATCAGCTGTACTACGTGTCCTCCTGTGCGCCGAGGTACTCTGCTTAATGACAAACCGGGACGAAAAGCCATTGCTACAGGCGTTTTTTTTTCTTTTACACGCATATGTATATATATATACATACATATATGTGTGTGTGTGCACTCGCGTATATATATATATATATATATATATAAACACATGCACATATACACATATAAATAGAACATTTTTATTTTCATGCTCTCAGGTGGCGCACATTTCCTGTTTCGTTGCTCACTTGCGACATCAGAACATTGTTTGTACAGGCGGTGAACCTGTTGGCGCAGAAATGTCGAACGGACAATGAATGAGGAGAAATGGTTTCATAGGCAATATCATCGGCGATAGGGAGTTTTATTATTTGAATTTCTTTTATTGGAGGAGTAAGATAAGGCAAATATTTTTTTATTTGAGTTCTTTTAATAGAACAAAGGTGAATAGTAATTATTCATTGATATAAAATCATAAGGGGGTGGGTAGAAAAACAACCTAATATGCTACGTAATATGCTATATGGACTTGTGGAAATTAAATTATACTTAGGCTCATAGAAGTTTATTTTTCTTTTAAACGTTGTGCGATTTCGAAAGTCAAAATCTTCCCAACGCAAGACTGTTAGACAACAAATTGTAATTTCTGTTCTTGATGTTTGATTAGCCATATATTAATTAATAACTAGAACAAGTGTTAGTATTTTCAGTTAGCAATAAAATCTTCTCTGTAATAAATAAAAAAAAAAAAAAAAAAAAGCGTGATGAGATGCTTTTGCCAGACATAACAGTAGATTCTTCTGTACATATGCTTTTTCATTTTTGATATTATAAAAGTGCACTTTTCATCAACGTAATAAAGTGAATCATTTAAAATGTCAGTTTATCTAAACAGCATTTTGTATTATATCGAATCTTTTGTATTATATTATCTATTTTGTATTATATCAGATGGTATTATGGACTACTATTTTGTTGGGCCGTATGGGTAAGATTTCTTAACTCTAGGACTACGGGATGGACTTTGCTCCAGGCATATGGATGGATTGATTGCAAAGGTTTCTCGTGGAATATGAACGTGAGTTAATTTGTCTTAGAAATCATTGACGAAGGCAGTCTTCATAAAGGCAGATTATTGCCAGGGATTTGATATGATAAATAACATATCTAATTGCAAAAATTAATATATATGAAGTCAAATTTAAGAAAACTAAATGCTTTCTTTACCTCTTTGAATCGTCAAGAGAAAGGCTGCAAATGTTGATAATTGATGAGATCAAGACATGATATTATAAAAAGTTACGCTCTTTTTGCATTTATTTTAGCCCTTTTAAAAAACACTGCAGGTCTGAATAGTACAGTGGTTAGCAGAGGCTGATTGCTAAGTACATAAATAAAAATGTGGACTAGATTTTTGCGAAAGGTTTAGCTATAATTGTTCTGCTTTCTTTCTTTCTTTCTTTCTGTGGGTGTAATATCCGTTGTTAAGTGTAGGCGATGCTCTCGGTATTACAGCGACCTAATGACCGATGGATTAAGCCATTTTCGACAAATGCTTAACCAGCAAATATCCGACATTCGCACGAGTCCGTATGAAGCAGTGATTTACGTTACTTCTAGAATCAACGAAATGAGGGCTATTAAATTTTGTAACTGATCTGATTGACGTGCGAAAGCCTCTTGGTCTCTCCTTTTGATGAGTTAACTTTTCTTAGATTACGAATTGTTTGTTTCTGGATCGAGTTCGTATTTTTAAAACTAGAAGCAAGTTATGTATCACGTGGGAATTAAGGTGTGTTGGTGTATTTAATTATGGCAAAGCACACTAGGGCTATCTGCCTAAGAGGAGGGATGCCTTCCGTGGAGGACTTTCTAAAGGAAACTGGCTCGTATACACGTTACACATGGGGAAAACCATGAAAACACCCATGCAGCCAGCCCGTTCGCGGGATTCGAACCTCGGACCGAACTACCAGTGTTCAGCGACTTTACCGCTCGGCCGCTGGTGGGCCGTGGGAATTAAGTTAATATTTTTTTTTAAATCCCATTTTTAAAATATCATATTTCTAAGGCTAATATTTATCACGTAGATATTAATGTTCAATGTAAGTAATAGCATTTACATTTAGCATTTAAATATTAATGTTCCCTATATTCACTGAGACTGTTTAAATTTAGGTTTAGGTAAGAATTCTATTGCAAAGTTTAATAATTTTTTAGATTTCAGGCTGTCGTGTGTAAGTATATATGTTAAAACTTTTCTTTTAAGTACCGTGCCTTTTAGAGAACAAATTTGTTTTTTATTTGTTTTTGTGTTATTTCAAAGAACGAATGTTTTTCTAGCTCTAAGCTGCTGGTTCAGAAACAATTAATTACTTAATTTTGTTTTTAATATTCCGATTTTTGCATATTAATTAAGGCATCAGAAAGAGGTTATTTATTTTAGTTAGGTTTGCAATTTTGTCCATTACTAATAAAGCGCTAACCTGCGAGAGGACGTTGCTGCCACTTTATGAGGCATAAGATCTTGCATTTATTTTCAGTATTAGAAAAATGCGTTGTTAATCATTGCATAGGGTATTTTCTCCCTCGTTTCGGCATTTATTCATGGTGTAACTGGAAGATGCTCGGAGTTCGAATCCCGGCAAGGTCAATGCACGTTTTTCACCTCTCCATGTACAAAAAACATAATGGCTCAACAAGTGACGCCCGAACTAAAAGACGATGGACGATAATTCGCCACTACTAGTATTTGGTGAATGGTCCTCATCTCCAATCGCCTTTAAAAGGAGGACTATATAAAGTATTTTCTGCCTCCTTTCCACATACATTCGTGGTGTAACTTCAAGCACGCTCGCCGGGTATTTGGGAAGTCCGGAGTTCGAATCCCGGCCAGGGCACTGCAAATTTTTCACATCTCCAATTACAAAAAAAAAAAAACCTAATGATTCTACAGTCGAAGCACCATTAATCATTTTAATATCTTTATTTTATTTCTACCGCTTAATAACACTTTTCAGCAGGTGTTATTTTATATCAAAATTGGGCGCAAAAATACGCCTTTATATAATATATCATAAGAAAAATTTTTAACTTTAAGTTTTCTAGAATAATATTGACCACATCTAAAATAAAACCGAAGGATGATAAAGGAATTTTGTATTAAAATAGAGATTTCAATCCACACTTTCTATATTTTTTTAAACTTTACTAAGACAGTAACATATTTTTTGAAAATCAGATAATTTTCTGCGCATACAATTTTTCGTTCAAAATCGGAGCACTGAGAAAAAGCTTGAAATGTAGTTTTTTTTAATGATCGATTTTTAATTTTATTCACTTGTAAAGATTAGTTTTATCAATTGGCAACTGTAGGTGTTATTATTATTAATAGAAGAAAATTAAAATAGTGTATGCTTTTTTACATTTTTGAAATTAATAATGAGGCTTTAGGCTGAATTCTTAAGTTTTCCGACTGCAAATTGTTACTATAATAATTTAATCCAACAAAGCAATGCTGAAAAATTTACCAACGTTAACCGCCAAAGGTTTAGGCTGATACGTTAGGTAATAATGTAAATGAATTCAGGCTTTTAATTTTATAACATTCAATAAACGAATATCCAAAAAAGAGGATGAGTATGAAAATTTATGAATAGGCAGTTCCGGCCAACCTTTAGCACTCACAGCAGTGATAAAGAGTAATAGCATAAATTCTGGTTCTTTGGGAATTAAATGTATGCTTATATACGAGTGAGTATCGTATATATTTTTTACATTAATTTAAAAAATGGCATCCTTTTAATTTGTATGAGCTTTAAATTTCGAGGTACGAGACATACTACGGACAACTCCAAATGGAGAGTGAAGTGTATTTTTTACACAGTGGCAATAAAATAAGCTCCTTCCAGTCGGTTGCTCTGCTAATATAAAAGATAATATAATATTGACATAGAGAAGTACCCTCAGTAAATGATTTATGTAAGACTGTACATGACGAATCTCCTTCCAGTTTAATAAAACGGGTATGCAACATAGCCAATGCTTTTTGTATCACTGAGACAGTAGAGCAAAATACAGGTTTTTAAAAAAGTGGCCTTGTAGAAGAGATATGATAGTTACAGAATAGAATATAATGAAATTATATTTGGTTGACAGAGACCAGAATTATCATGCCATCTTTACATACCAGGTCAGGGCTAATGAAACAGTTTAATGACAGCATTGATTAAAGAAGGTTAGAGCTGTAATTTTTTAGCAAATAATCGGATGATAAACTCTAGAAATTTCAATGGCTTTAACATACATCGGGGATCGATTTTAATTCATAAAGAGCATGTTAACTGGCTGTGAGAGGAATATCAAATTTTTTTACCTACATTCAACGCTTTTCATAAATCCATCGTGATAAAAATGAAGTGCAAAGCGAAACATTTTACTGCAACATAAAATTATAGAAGGCTGATTCAAGGAACATGGATCACCTACATTAAAGAAATTTTTTATAAGCCTTAATAGTTTATAGAAATAACATTAAATTTATTAGGCTTCACACATATTAAAAATTTAATTTCAATAATATGCAATTATTTTATGATATAAAATGCGTTATATGTAATTTAATATATATTTGAAGTACTGTTGAGCTCGATTAAATGTACAGTAGTAAATATGTATTTAAACTATTATTAGTAATAGTATAAGTAGTTGTAATTTATTCATGTACGTTGATTCAGATGGCATATAAAATTTGCTGTATTTATAAAATTATAGCTGATACAGAAAATTTATATAATTTTTGTAATCAATGCTGCATTTACATATATATATCTTATAGAACTTCAGTTTTTGCCTTGGCTAAAGTAACTTTTAATAGGTCTTTGAGGAAATTCGCTACAGTTTTTAAGTCACTTCCTACCTTTGGTAACTGTCATCCAGTTCAATATACCTCAAAAGAGCAGCTGTACCGAATTTCTTAATAATATCAGAGGTTCATTTTTTAGGGTTTTGAAAGTAATGATTAGATTGAAATTATGTTTTTTTAATTTAAAGCTGATATAAATGGGTGAAATTATTAAACCTGTGTAGTTTTTTGCATTTGGATCTTGAATGAAATGATATGGATACATTTAATGATTTTTTTAATGTATAACGTAAATAAGCATCAGATGCATCATAGAACTATAAAAAAACTGCAATCCATTGAGAACAAGTTTATAAGATAGTTTCTTTAGTTATCCATTTACATGAGATAACTAAACAATTTATCGACAGAAAGACATAATATTTGAGAGATTTGTTTAAAATTATTGAAGTGACATCTGTTTCCTCAGAAGCCTGCTTTCGCATTCTATTGAAATATATGGTCTTATATTTTAAGCATAGTGGCCATTTTAAGGGTTTTAACTAATGTGCGTTTGTGCACATATTAAAATTTGAAAGGAAAGGAGAACAATACTTTCATAAATTTGAGACTGAAAAATATTAAGAACATTATTCCGCTTTGAGTTTTCTATAATTAAAATAAAATATTGGAATTATTTAGAAGTTATCTTCCTATATAATTTAAAAACGTTATACGTTATCAAAGCTACCGAAGATACAAATGATACGTAATCCTTATATTTCATGATAGCAGATTTTAAATGTTTGAACACTCATCATTGATGACATTTTCCTGCTCAAATTCGAGGCACGAAGTTACTAAAACAGGTTTATTAACTTACACGTTTGTTTTCAAAAAGTGTAAATTAAGAGCTAAAAGTAATAGCATGCAGAGTTTTCAAAAGTTTTTTAATTACTTCTCTTATAATGCAGAAGATTATTGAAATAAAATGTAGACGAAATCCAGATTAAAACATTGGAGATATTTAGAACCGCTCCAAATGCAATTTCCCTTTTCATGTCCTTGAGAAAATAATGGTTTGGTGGTTTCTTATGCAAGATTAATAAAATTTCAAATATTAAAACCCCATTTTCTGGCATCAGAACTGCGTTTTATGTTTTAGTGCGAATAAAGCTTCGTAAACTGTGACCAGTCGTAAGAATAATAGGAAATGTTGACCGAGTATTGACCTGCCGTCGTTACTTAAATAGACTTGAGTCCCACTTAATGTGATTTGGATTCGCTGCCTCTTCGGAAGTCTGCGTTGTCCCTCCGGGAACATCGTTCTCCGTTATTACTTCAGACAGAGAACAGGAGACCACCTTGGCAAAATCAGCTTGAATTGGGTGCCTTTATAATGAAAAAGCGTCAGTCTTAACTCAGTACCCATACAACTGTGCTCAAAGATAAATTTTATTTTTTCGGTTAAGGTATGTTTAATCATAAACTCAAAGAACAAGCTTAAGATTTTTATTTTTCTTCGTATGGTATTCCCTATAATGTGCTTTGTTTGTTCCTTTCAAATAGTATTAAATATTTATCAAACAAATATAAAATAATAATTTCTCAATTTAATTTAGTTTATAAGTGATACTTTGTACTATTTAAATGAATTCACTGAGTTTTAAAATCTAACTTTTTCTACATTATGCCATAACTGCTTTATATGAATAGTGGAGTGACTCAGGACATCTGTACACTTTGCTATGCTGGAAAGACTCATTTGAGACTCAGTGAGAGAAGCATTAAATAATATATTTTTTTTTAATACTTCAGCTAAAATAACGTTCTTTGAAAGCTAGAATAACTACTAGAAAATAACTATTAGGAAAATAAAGTCAAATTTTACAATTTAATGTAATATCCTTATATATTATATGCAAATGTGATTTAACTTGATGAAGCTATCTAGATTGAGTTTAATAATAAAAAGGAGCTTTTTGCTTTGATTAGTTTTTTTAGATTGCGTTTAATACTTGAATGAAATAATAAACTTATAAAGACAGATAAGCAATACAGAATTTTAGCACAATAAATATAGAATTTCTATGTATTCTGCAAAATAGACTTTCTCAAGTAAATGGAATCAGAGAAAGGAAAGAACAATGTCATTGTAAACAATCAAACATGCTGTTGTATATCAAATTTTTAATTTCAGGTGGAATAGAATATAAACCTTGACTTTAATCACTGGGACAGACAGACCGGAAAACTACAGATGTAATCATCTCACGGATGCAAACAGAGATCCTCACTGCCCTACATACTAGTCTCCTACATCTCAAAGCCCTTTATCTTCTACAGCTCAATCGAACGCATCATCGTTATTGCTACCACATCTAAGCTTTCTTCTGTGCTCGCTGACATTTTAATTCTGGAATATGGAGCTGCAGTATATAATATTTTATTTTAATTTATTTAAGCCACATATTTATTTTATCATTCTTGTTATTTTATTGTTATTCATATTTGTGTTATTCTGGTATGGTTTAATGGGTTTGGAGGTCTAGAAAAATTTAGCGCTCAGCTAGGAGCTCTTAACGGTTTTCTATAAATTAATGCCATTTCCTCGCTTTACACCGTGCCATTATACGCAAGTTTTCATAACAAAGTTTCGAATTCGCAAAGTAAAAGAAAGAGTATAGAAAAAATATCTATTTGTCCCATGGTGATACTACTGTAATATGTTTTGGACATATTTATATTAAATAGTACGTTCATAAATAACTCACGAAATAGTTTGATAAATATATCTAAATGGAACGACAGCGCAAACATTATTTTGGTATTAACCATTATATTCGAGTAAGTATCGTGTAACGAAAGAATATAACAATGTTTTTAATAAAATAATTCTTTGGGGTTATGCATTTGTAATTTATTTCATTCTCATTCATTTATTTTACTTTAAAAATATTTAAGCTGTTTGTGCGTTTCATAGAATTACACTAGACTTCAGAGGTAAAGTAAAAAAAAACAAACGATAAAAACAACATAAAATGAGATAAAATAAAAATCACAGATTTACAGATGAAACGTAAGAAATAAATATACAGAAGGAAGCGAACGTCATTTTATCTTGAACAAAAACATGGAGACGTGAAGAAAACTTAATGTTTAAAGAATTTAACTGGGAAATGTGTTCTTTTCTGGGAAATGTTTAAGCTTAAAATATTGAATAATAAATTTTCGATGTTTTGTATGAGATAGTTAAATCTCTTCAGATAGGAATTGAATTTACCCTTACTAGTTAAGAAATATATGCTTTTAGTAACTAACTTTAATTTACTAATGCATTTTGAAGAGCACCCAACAAGCTTGAAGCAAGCTCATAAGCCTAAGTTGGACTTATCAGACAAAATCTTAAAAACAAAACTACATCTCAACAGATGAATGATCGAATGCTTAATGAGACATACAGGGAAGCAGTTTCATCATTTTTGAATTCTTCAAAATGTATAATATTGAGGTTATTGAAACGTATATCCTCTTAGCGTATACGCGTATTATTACGTGTACACTTAGAGTATTTCTTAGACAGTATAACCATATCTTTCGCTATAGACATTTGACTCACGTTTGGTATTCAAGAAATTCCCTTCTCAGCACAGGAGGACGAAAATTGATAAAGAACTTTGCATAGTCGTTTACAAACTTTGATTCACAGACCTTTTAATTTAGCATATCTGTATGAACTCCTGAATATTTTCAACATAAGACAATTATGAGAAATGAATCATTATAACATTTCTTTCATTTTTACCGTGTGAGTGAAAGTCTTTAAACTCTTCTAAATTAATTATTCATCTAAAAGAATTTCATATGTGCATATTTTTCCGACTGTGTTTATTGGATAAACGTATTAAAATGAAAGCAAGGATTTCTTGAGGGAAGTAAATTATTTCTTATTCATATATATATGAAACTTTATTGCTACGCTGATGTTGTTCTGCAAGATCTGTCTTATAATATATTAATTGTTATATACAGATGGCATTAGCACTTTATTAGAGCGATTTCGAGTTATTTTATTAATGTTTGAAATGGTAATGCTTATTATTTACATGTTCAGCCTGATGACGTCTTTTATGAATAATAAGTACGCATGGTACGTTCCAAAGCAGAAGGGCTTTTCGTAACATTTGCAGGGATACTGGTTTCCATTTCTTTTTAACTACATTCCAGAATCTTTCAATCGTAGAAAGCTTGTGTTCAGAAAGAGCGCTTTTCAGCAGGCCAAAGGCCCAAATTTCATATATCACGTGTCTTCATGTCTTAGGGCCCACCCAAATCTCGGCGAACGCTCTGGTTGCACGGACGTTTCCGTGGGGTTTTTCCCATGTATAATGTGTATACGGGCCAGTTTCTCTTAAAAAGTCCTCCACGAAGACATTCCTCCTCTTAAGTAGACAGCCCTTGCGTTCTATGTCATAATCAAATAAACCAAACCAAACTTGCAGTCTTAGGGTTTTCAAGGAATGCAGGGTAGTTTTCGGAAATTGGCTTCTGTAGAATAGAGGGTTTTTTTCATGGTGAAGATTTACTGTCTAAAGGTCGTTGTGATACAGAAATAAACTTTTTTTAAATATCGATGTAAACTAGGTTTCTGATGCCATAACGAATTGATTTTGATCATTTGTCTTACCACTTTTCTTACTTTTTAATTTTAGACTGTGGAACAAAACTACAATAATCATAAAACTCTTATTGAAACTTCCTATACATAGTAGGAACCAAGCATGTGCATTTGTTTCGCCTCATTTTCAATAATAAATAGACTTTCTTTTTGTTTCAAACCTAACTAAATATATGCTTCATTTAGAGTCGTGATGTATTCTCATTTATCTCTTTCTAAATGGTTGGCATGTAGGGCTGTATGATATTTTTTACGTTCAGCCACAAGCCTAAGCAAAAGTCGGTAAATATTCCGTTTTTCTAACTTTCTTAAGCTGTAATGTTTGCTTATTATTTCATTTATTGTTACTATTGCCCTATTTAAAGATTTTTAGAACTACTGTCCGTGGGGATGAATTTTCTGTTACTAGAGGAGACTTTATTTCCTAAACGTTAGAAACAATATATACCTATTTCGGGCATGCATTTGGAGTCTTACTTCCATGCAAAAGTAACGACTAATATGTTTTCGTTTTCGATTAATAATGTAATTTATTTTGCACTTAGAAATTTTAACACCATTCGTCTTTCAACGTTTTTTGATGGTTGGTTGGTTGGTTATTTTTAGATTATGGCAAAGCACTCGAGGGCTATCTGTCTAAAGGTAGGGATGCCTTTATGGAGGACTCTCTAAGGGAAACTGGCTAGTATACACGTTACACATGAGGAAAAATACAAAAAATCCATGCAGTCAGCCCGTTCGCGGGATTCAAACCTCTGACCCAACTGCCAGTGTTCAGCGACCTTACCACTTGGCCGCTGGTGGGCTACAAGGCTTTTGAATTGTGGCCAAAAATATTACGTACTGAAGATAAGGGAGTTAAACTTTTGTTTTTAATTTTTCATTATGAGAATAAAATTTTCTTAAATAAAAGTACAGGTACTGGGAAACGTATAAAAAGTTAGATTTGCTAATATTTAAAAATTTGATTTTTTGAAATTAAAAAATGCAAAAAACATGAATATTTGCGTTTCTAAAATATTTTTGAAACTGGAAGTATATGTTTAGAACTAACAGTTGTGAAAGATAGAGAATGAGTATTGACGTTTGTAGATACAGTGCATATGTATGTGTAAGTGTGTATAATTTGACATAAGTGATTAATTAAAAAAATAAATGATTATATATGGTTTGAATAGTAAATTTGGTTAATTTAAAGAAACTGTTATTTTAATAGGCATTTAATTGAATAAAAAATTTAACAAATAAAACATAAAAACGAAAGTAACATGATTATACCTAGTGAAATATTTGAGTTCATGGTCTGCGAAAAAGGAAGTAAAAAGATTTCTGAATTTATTTTTCTAAACTAAACGTAATTATAAAAACACTAAAATTGGACCATAACTGTCTTGAAAAATTTTTATACAGTACTTTATTTTGTTGTTATTGTAACGAAGAATACTTTAAAAATGCATGAATTCATGTTCATGAAAATATTTGCAAATGGCTGAGTTCTATCAGATGCTCAAAGTATACTATAAGCATAATCCCTTGTAAACGGTGCATGATACCGTATTGTAGGGAAGGAGATACAATGCATTTTAAAACTTTCCTCCGGAGTTGTTCAGAGTGTATTTATGATTGTTAAAAATTCGGATAGTTATTACAACTAGGTTTATTTTAACATACAAATCATGTAATTTACGTTTGTAATGCTTGCGCAACTTAGTAAAGCTTCAGGGTCACCTTCACTAATATGACAATCATCTCAGTGAAAACACGATTTAAATATAAACAAATTTATGTGAAGGATTCAGCAGGCGAAATGTGATTAAAAGGAATAATAACGAATAGCTTTGTAATCAATACGATTCCCATTCCTTAACTGCTAAATTTTACAGTTTTGTAATATGAGCACATCTCTTGCTAGATTGAAGTAATATGAACGTATGTGAAGCAATTATGAACTTTAGACCTATTTATTATTCTGTTAAATACATTTAAATGTTTCCATTTTCGAAGCCCATTTTGAGTTTTTGCAGTGTTAAAGAATAGGATAAAATAAAGAGCAGGATAAAATAAAGTGTATGACGAAAAAGATAAAAAAATTGATTATTATTTCTTTTGAATAGTCATCTGTTGAGCCTTAAGCAGCGCATACAGAAAGAAAATCATAAAAAAAATAATTGAAATTATTAAAAGCAATCCATAGATTTAAAACAGTGATAAGATGAAATGGTCTTGAGGACTCAATATGACCTTGCAGTAATCCCATTTCAGCAAAAGGAACAGCAGAAGGAACAATGAGTAAGAAACGGTTTTGTAAATTAGTAAAATTCCCAATTGATTTATTATTATTTTTAAGCAAAATTTTATAACTGCTATTAGCATTATAATACTGACTTTATAACCAAGTTGAGTATTAAGCAAAACAAGAACGGGTCAAATGCATCATAAATACACAATATCTATCTTACATTATCAGTGTATAGCATCTAATGGCTTGTGGATGGCATGCAATAGAGTTTTATTAAATTATATGCCGACGATATTCGTCTTTAAAGTGTTCGAAGTATATAAAGAGAAAATGGAAATATAAGTTTTCAGTAATGTCATTTGCCAGTACAAAAGTCGTCCAAGTGGTAAAATGTATTTTCTGTGACAGAAAAGACAGTACAAAATGGTATATGGTATGGTATATTTAATTATGGCAAAGCACACGAGGGCTATCTGCCTAAAGGGAGGGATGCCTTTCGTGGAGGACTTTCTAAGGGAAACTGGCTCGTATACACGTTACACATGGGGAAAACCACGAAAACGCCCATGCAGCCAGCCCGTTCGCGGGATTCGAACCTCAGACCGAACTACCAGTGTTCAGCGTCTTTATCGCTCGGCCGCTGGTGGGCTGACAGTACAAAATGAAACTATCGATTATTTTTCAACTGTAGTTAATTTTATTTCACTTAAAACTTGTTAGTTGCATTTACTTATTCTAACTAAATTTAGTTAATTAATTGCATTACAAATTTTGCGTGCTAAACGTTATTTTTATTCAAACGTTTCTCTTTCTTTTCCTTATTTTCTACTCAAAGTGGAGTTTTTTCAAGTAATGATACTTTCATATGCTATGGAACATAAAATGCTTTCAAGATAAGATAAACTGTTATGTTCTCCTGAGTTAAGAGGAAAAATATTTCGTTTTGATTTCGCCAGCAGATGATGATTTTAGTCTAATAACCACAGAGGGAAATGAAAGCCTTCTCAGTTTAAACGTTGAATTCCTTATGCTATACATAATTCACATACGCTAGGGTAGTGCAGATGTCATCTTAACGTCAGTAAAATGCAAAAAAATAAAAGGTGAAAGTTTCAAAAATCCTGAATGCCTGAATTCTTTTGGAGCTGTTTTCGGCTAGCTCTCGCACTTAAAAGAATGAGTGAATCTGTGTTATACATATGCTGTACAAAACATTCATGACAACCCATACTAAACGACTCTTTTAAAGAACTCTTTCTATGGTTCTGGTGCGACTTTTGAATAATAAGAGAGATAATTTTTGACTAGCCATTTTGATGTAAACAGCGCTAAAGTAGGTGCTTTGGGGCAAAGAGATTTGATTACATGGTGTGCTGGCTTATAAAGATCCGGAAGGATACTTGGAAATTTACTTGATCTAATTCATATGCAAATATCCTGTCACGAAAGGAAAATGGAGGCAATTTTAGGTCGGGGTGGGGGTGGGGAAGAATGATTATCATTACCGCACACACACAAAAAAAGGGCTGAATTTTTTTCAACCTTCCATTCGATATAATACTTATGGAGACGAGTGAGAATGAGAAATGGCACACACTTGTTTGGTTTTTGTACTAATTTAAAAAGTCTGAAATCATATTATCTGCTGTTTTCAGTTTGGACAAAATTCGTGATCTAAAAACAGTTTGTAATTTGATAATCTTGGAAAGTACATATACCGATGCTTAAAATTAAAGTTAAAACCAGTTTTTCGTTTTCATAATTTTGCAGTTTGAATGAATTGGATTCACTCGAATTCATATCTGTATTCTTAATACATTTCTTAAGTATTAAACTTTCCGTATTTTATACATTTTTAAATGTCAGTTGCTTTAATTATTTAAATGCAGTCATCTGTGTTTATATTTAATATGTTCTTTTGCTTTATGTACATTTACGTATGTTTTATGTTTAGATTTGCATTTTCATACATGTCTACTTACATAAATATATTCAATTTACGTATACATATTCATATATTAATGTGGAAGTTAGAGTATTATAGGTAATATTTTCATATATTTAAACAATAAAAAATATATTTTGTTGATTCTTTTCAAGAAATTTCTCTTTTTCAGGTCTTTTAAAATATACATAATATTAAAACTTTAATCTTAGAGATTATTGTTTTCTGCATTTATAACCATTACTCTATTCATAACTCCATTCATATTTCGTTACTTCATTAATAACTATAATTACATAATTATATTGCAGTTTTTTCTACAATGTTCTTAGATAATTATTGAAACTTCTCATCGCATTTTATTTCTAACTTTTGATTTTCCAAACATATAACAGGTTTACTTACACCTTGAGCATTTTAACTTAATTTTCTTAACATTTATTTTCTTCATTATTAGTACTTTCAGCTGTAAAGCTTTCTCCATTCTATCAAATAGAGTCCTAATTTTAGTTTTACTGTGTAACACGAGGCTTCCTAATACTTGGGTCACAGCACATCAGCAGTAGATCGAGAGAGGATTTTAGCTGGATCATTTTTGATGAGAAGTTTTGAAGTGCCTTTTAGCTTCAAATTAGTTTATAATTACCAATCAGTCGTTATTCATTGCACACATTTGTTTATAATATATTAATTATTAGATTATCGTCTTCTGGGAATCTTTTTTCGCCTTCCTTTTTTCAGAGCAGTTAGATGTGGTTTGCTTTAAATGGTAATTATATGCACGTAGATCACGAGAATAGAATGTTTGGCCAACACTTGCGTAACAGAGCTCAGCCAAATTGCTGCGAAAGAGGCAGTTGCCTCTAGCAAAAAATCCGAGAGGGCTCAGAATCGAAATGCAGTATATTATCTATTATAGTGAAAGTGATAAAAGGTATTTAGAGGAGCGTAGTTTTGAGTTTCCCTCAAGTATTAAAAGCTCTGTTTCCAGTTCTGCTGCGTAATTCTTTAATGAGGAGTTTTAGAATGACTAAAGTGTTTAACATTCGAGCCTGAGCTTCTGGTAAAAAGATATTGTCTTTATCATGCTTATTTTTGTATCAAAGTATATAAATTTTCTATAAATTTATCTGCTTTTAGCTTTATGTAAGAACAATATTAAATTTAGAAATGCATACAAATTACTTGTACTTATTTATTGATTAATATCTAATTTTAATTCTAAGTGTTTTAATGTGCTTATTAACTATATCCTTAAAAATAAATTTAATAATTTCAGAAATTTCATTATTCTTATTAAAATAACTGATTGCTTAAATATTTAATAAGTACTTAGAGCAAAAAATATATCAATTATCACTCTAAATTGATTATCAAATATTTGATTTTTTAAAAATAAAGTACAAGAGACAACGCTTTATTTTAAACCATGGATGCTATTTATTGTACTTAACCAGTTTTCGTTGTGCTGATTTAGCAAGCACACCGTTTTATATGCAACATGTTTTTGACCTACAGATGTTTATAAATTAGAAAAATTCATTTATTTTTACCAAATATTAAAAAACATTGTGGTTTGTGAAGATCATATAAATATTTTAATACTTAATGCCATAATTTAAGCACTAATTGCCAATATTAAAACTTAAATTGATGAACGTAATGAGACGAATATTATAGCTTTTTATTTTTCTTTTAAATGAGTAGAAGAAAGGCGGAAGCACGCATCAAGACAGAGACAGATCTATCGCTCTAAACTACGGTACAGACCACTGAAAGTTTAAAAATATTAATAATTGTGGTTTATCTCTTGAAACAAAGACCATTAAGTGGTTGTTATGGTCTGAAACTAATAGTAGACATTTGAGGTGAAGCCAAAAGGCTAGACCATATGAAAAGGAAGAGGCAAAAGAAAAGAAAACATAAAGCAACACGGATCACTAAGACAAAGAAATAAAGCCAGGTATAAAAGAAGCCGAAGATCGTTGTTCTATATTGAAAAAACTAATGACCTCTGTGCTCTCTGAAGTGCTCCTGTCTTCGCTTAGGAGGATGTTTTGCTAGTGATACTGGCTCTAAGAAGGCCATGACAGCTGAAAGCCGTGGAAAATATTTGAAGAAAAACTACCTCTGTTTCGATTTTTCTTGACCTCGGCTATCTTGAAACCCCACTCTAAAGAACATTTATTTTTTTTTTCAGATTTGATATTTTAGAAAAACCAGAGAAGTACACGCACGAAGTTATAGCTCGATCTGTGTCCCTCCCCTCCGAAATGTGTTCCATAGGTTACTTTTATCAGTAATACCATAACAGAAATGCGTCTGCAGCCTGGAGACTAACGTTTCTGGGGTAGTATTCCGTGACGCTGATATTCCCCACCGTTTATTTTTGAGGCTATCCCCTGCCTCGATTTATACCCTCTCCCCAGGCCTCTACAAGCATTTCGATAGTTTTGGGATGTTTCTTTTTGTACTGACCAGGTGTGAATTCTTCGAGCTTTAAATGTCATTCTTATCTGCCTTAGCCAGATCCAGAGGCTATGGTACTTGCCTCTGGGGGAGAAGGGGGTCCAGGTTCCTATGCTTCTGTCCGCTTCCGGAGCTGACCAGATTGTGGAACAAGCTTGAAAGGAGAATGAGAGTAAAAAGAAATATTTGCAGAGCCATACTCCCGCATTGCTTCTGCAGTTGTATCGTTGTGTGATATGGACTGAATATTATTCGCAAACCGGCATTGAAAAATGCGACTTTTTCTTTCCGTTCTCTGTCTTCCAAACTATGAGTAAAACTATTTATCTAGTATTTAAAGCACAGCATTTGAGTATTTATAAGTTTCCGGAAAGAGAGAAGTGTATTTCTCCATATTAGACGGACTACATTTATCTATATAATGCCATCGATTTTAAATGTGATTAATGCAAGATTTATGAAGGCGTTTTTAACTCATGTAGACCTTTTGCTCAATAAAAACCTTTTGCTTATTTTTCAAATCTAAGGTTACTAAAATAATTAATCAAATTATTTGCCTAATAGTTTCAATATCCGATAGTCTAGTATGATTTTTAATTTTAGTGATTAATTTACAATAATTTCGTTAAACGTAAATTAAGGTGTTTCTCTTTTTCAGGAAAGAGCATGAAACAATATATTTAATTCTTTTAATACCATAAAATATGAACAACATAAGATACATAACCATTAACATAAAGATAATGAAATGCTTAAATGTATAACAAAGAGATCTAAAATAGGAATGCAACTATTAATACATATATTATTAGAATATGCAATTAAACGATAGTGTAAAAGTCATGAGCCATTTACAGAAATAACAATACAAAGGGCATATCCTGAGTTTTCTTACAGGGCACGCTGCTTAACACCAAATATTAAAAATTATAAATAGTAGTTAACATTATACATATTTGAAAGTTACCCATGTTGTTTGCATTACAATATTGTTAAATATTATATAGCATGTAGAGTCATTAGGTTCTTCTGAAGCAGAAGACGTGAAAAATGTGCAGTTCATTAGCCGGGACTCCGGACTCGAATAGGCGCCGAGTTTGCTACCATTACACCACGAAGCTATGCGAAAAGGAAGGAGAAAATACCTTACATATTGCCACTTTTAAAGGCCGACTGGGGATTAGGGGACTCAATCGCCCAATCCTAGTTTGTGAAGAATCATCATCCATCAGCCTTTTTAGTTCGGGCGTCTCTGTAGAGTCATTGGGTTACTTTGAAGCAGAAGACATGAAAAATATGCAATGCCCTGGCCGGGACTCGAAACTCGACCTCTCGAATACGCCCCGAGTGTGCTTCTAATTACACCACGAAGACATCCAGAAAGGAGGGAGAAAAAAAAACACTGAAATGCTTATACTAAAAATTTAAATTCACGAGTTTTAATGTCTGAAGCGGAAATCTTCATAAAATTATATAACAAATTAAGATTTATAAGTTGTTGACATCGAAACGTTACAGTTGAATTTTGTTTGGTTTTTTTGGACCGTATTATAATATATATAGAGATATAATAAGATGAGTAGTTATTCATTCGTCTAGTCCTAAAAATGTTTATACCTCCATTACAGCTGATGTTGATATCAGGGCCCGATTTAAAGAATCGGAGGCATGAGGCAATTCCGATACCGAGATCTCCCTCTAATTCCTTCTATGCAATAAATGTCTTGGAATTTACAATATAGATAAAACCTCACATATTTAAAATTATGTAAGAAAACTTGGGGACCCCCTTGAAACGCAAGATCTGGGGTATGAACTTCATTCACCCTTGCAAAAATCAAGGATTGTTTGATATTGGCAGAAACAGTTAAGCTTGTATTTCGGTTGTAATGCTACTAATATTGTTGATGGTATTACATACAAGGTAGTAATCAAAGTACAGATTTGTTTTCTAATCGAGTATAAATAACTGACATATTTTGCAAACGCAAATAATTTGCAATATAGAAAAAGCTAAGCGTATTAAATAAAATTTCGGGAACTCTGGACTTGAAAGAAAAATATATTTTTTATTCTGAAAGCTAATGAGTACGAAATTATTATATGGATCGGATATTTAACATGTCTGCTTGGACCTATTATAAAATCTCAGTAATATACTTAGTAACACAATTATATATTTTAGGGTTTACATGATTTTCTTAATAGTTATTTTTATTTTGGAATAATCCTTTCCATTACTTTCTCGCTTCCCACCTACGTTTCTCTGCCAGAATGAGTTTTCAGGATTACGTTTTATGTAAATGAGGTAGAAACGAGTATTTAAACTGAAGTCTGTGTCACTTCGGTAAACATGCGAAAGTGAGCGTGTTCTGCCTTCTGGCCATGTTGTTGCTGATGGTTTAATCATGCTGCTTATTCGGTCGTATCTTTTCGTGCCTGCTACTATCCGCCGGTGATCTGAAATAAAGGTCAACTCTGTTAGTTAATTCTGTGCAGCTTTGGCGGGTTTATTTTAGTTAGCATTAGATTAGTTTCTGATTTTTTTATCTTGAGTTAAAACTCTAGTAAACCTTATTATAAACCCGAGAAGGGAGCCATCTGTTAACCTGAGTTGGAATAAAGGGTAAATTTATCCCATCGCTGGGCTTCTCACTGACTAGAATTCAGCGAATAGTCGCTACCAATTTAGCTAGGATGTTACAATATATATTCTGTTTGGAAAAATTCATATTTCTCCTGTCTGTTGCCTAATTATACTTTTTAATGGAAGCAAGCAAAGAGATCAATACTTTATTTTCATGGTATTAATACAAACGCTTGAATTGCAATTTGTAAGATCATTTTGAACAACAGAAAATATCCACGGTAAACTGTTCTTTGTATTTTGTGCAAACTGTATTTTGTCTGCTATTTAGATTTACCAATTTAATGCATTTCTTTGTATTTGTGGAATCATCAGCCTCATTAAGGCCTCTAAATTGCAGATATTGTTTTGTAAAGGAATATATAATATGTAATGTGTATATATATTACAGATACTACTATTATATACTACAAGATTTTATATATATATATATATAATCTGGTAGTTTGATTTAAAGAATTTCTTTGCTTTTATAACTGAAATTCTAAAGTTTTGCAGATGCTTTATAAATTCGTTCATTTAACTGAAGATTTTGTTACGCAAATATATGAAAACAGTTAAATTGTTATAACACTTACATTTTTCGTGTTTTAAAATAGATACTGATTAAGACTGAAATTATTAAATTCCTTTCATTCTGTTATACTGTCAATACCAAGCAAATGACAAAACCAAAATAGAAATCTTTCTATAACGTCGTAATTTACTAAGCTAATATTTTTGCATTGTGAATATTGCAAATATCTCGAGGTTTTATCTGTACATTTACTGCGTGGTGTGGGGGTCTGCACGTTGGACGCTTATTCCAGAGGTCCGTGGTTCGATCCCCGGCGAAGGCGTTGCTCATTTTTCAAGCTCTCTTTTCTTCCAAAAAAAAACTTAATGAAAGAAGGCCAAGATCTGTCGTTTTTAAATATTTGTTCTCTCACAGAAATATAAAAGATAAATATCTGTAGTCTTAAATATTTAATACAATATCATATGGAACTTAGAAAGAAGCATTAAATTAAATAAGCAGTACACTTCACGCCTCCAAAAAGTCGCCTACAGGATGACTAAAAGGTAATAATAAATTATGCCAAACTAAATGTAAATAACCTACATTTTTTTTCCATAGCGTAACTTGATTAAAATGCACTTCGGACGCCGTTCGCTTACTCTTACAGATAAAGGGAAGAAGGTAAAACACTTTTTTTGATTGGTACGATACTTTTGACTGTATGCACTGTCATCTTCTGACAGGCAAACAGAAGAACTTTTGAACTTTTTTTGTTGTTTGACTTCTAAATTAATATTTGTTCGGCGTGTTATTGTATCTTAATTAAGACAGAAGAACGTTCATATCAGTGCGTAACTTATTTTGTTTTAAACTACTTTATGTATTATCTATGTATTATAAGTAACTAAAACAGATTTCACTTTTAATATATACCATGTACGACTGATTTAAAAAAATAACTCATTTTCACAATTTTATACTTAAAGTCTTGCGCTAAGACAACTTATTAGAACAATATGGAAGAGTCACAGAAAGATATTCTGATTTCATCATTTTATTTCCTTTCTTATTTTTAAATCAGCTGTTCCTAAAATCAGATTTTTAAATCAGCTGTTCCTAATTAAATCCTGTTTCTGACAAGATTCTTGTAATTAATGGCTGTAATTGAAAAAGGATTAAATCTTTAAGTTACTGATGACTTTAAGTAGAAAATAAAAAAAATTCTCTTGAGATTTATGAAACTCTGCCATTGTGAAATGATTGAAACATAGAACAAAGGATCCGCTGAAAATTTCTCTTACAATTAGTACTACTAAGTTAGTTTTAAAGAAGGCTGAAGTATTCGAAATTAACAGAGAGTAAGACAGTTGCAAAATAAGCTCTCTGTATAGCGAAAAAGAGAAAAGTTTTCATTTCTTTTGACACCTTGTACTAAACATACATAATGTAAAAGTGTGAGCAATTTGTATGCGTAAGAAATTGTGTTAATTTTACGTTTGGGGAAGACTATTAATTACTTCATGCCAAATATTGAAGAAAATGTGTAGTCTATGGCCTTTTTGGCTTATACAAATACAGTTCTGATTCCAGTTTGAAATTGTTTACACTTTAAACTGGATTCACTAGGATCGCAATTCACTAGGTTCGTTGTCTTTTATATGACCTGTACAAGTATGCAAAAACTCATTAATAAAGAAACAGCTTACACAATAGTACGAAAGGAATTAAGCAGTTAAAGATTTTGAATAGGAATTATAAGAAGTCACTGGGTTAAGCGAATTCATGCACGAACATTTATAACTAAACTATTTTTAAAAGGAGAAATATTAATTTTTATTTTACTTAGTGTGTTAGATTTCTAATATTTTAAAATTTATCATTAATGAATATGAATTTATCATTAAGAATATGCGAGAGAGGCTTAAAGAATTGTTTAGTTACTGATGTTTTAGTTTTAAGTTTACCCATTTATATATAAACGTACTTCGGCAGTCCTTTGTTCAGAAGCAGGATGCTTCTGAACAAAGGAGTGCCGAAGTGTTATAAGGTATTTCTCCCTCCTTCAACCGTGCCTTCGTGTTGTGGTGCTATGCATGCTGGGCGCGTATTCCAGAGGTCCATGGTTCGATTCCCGGCGAAGGTGTTGCTCATTTTTCAATCTCTCTCGCTTCCAAAAAATCTTAATGTCTCTAGAGTGGAATCCGAACTAAAACGGTGATGATTCTCCACACCCAAGATTTAGCGATTGGGTTCCCTAAAAACCCCAGTCGCCCTTTAAAAAGGGGGAGTATATGAGGTATTTCTCCCGTCTTCCTAGCATGCCTTTGTGGTGTGTCTGCACACTAGGCGCGTATTCCAGAGGTTCGCTTTTCGATTCCTAGATTTTCTCTCTCTCTTGCTTCCAAAATGTACTTAATGTAGCTGCAGTATTTCTTTTTAAGTATATTTTGAGTTTAATTTATTTTTTGTTAGAATTCAAACAATAACTAATTATGTGTTTTAATTATTATGCATCCTAGTAAATACAATTGGTAATTTGTTTAGTTAAAATAAATATATAAATCATTTGAAAATATTAAAATTCTTACGCTGGACTTACCTAAGGATGAAATTTAAATCATGAAAATGGAAAAATTTCAAATATGGCGATAAATCTTAAGGTTATAAAAGTTAT
Source organism: Stegodyphus dumicola (assembly GCF_044657685.1). Taxonomy (NCBI): domain Eukaryota; kingdom Metazoa; phylum Arthropoda; class Arachnida; order Araneae; family Eresidae; genus Stegodyphus; species Stegodyphus dumicola. The sequence continues at coordinate 117,522,258 of NC_140780.1, forward strand.
TATTTTAGTTATAAAAGTATCACTAGTAAGGTTTTTTTCAATAAAATATTTTATATTTGAATAATTTTACGAACATAAAGGAAAACTTACATGTTTCTGTCCATTCAGTTCTCAAAATGTCTATTAAAAGTTATAATTTATGAAGAAAGGTACTGGTGTCTGAAGTTATATAAGAATATGTTTTAAATTTACTACTTTTCACCTAAAGTTAAAAAGAGTGGCTGCCTTTGTATTTTGAAAAGAAAAAGAAAAATCTTTATCTTTATTCCTGTGTTAACGTTAGTGAAATTAAGAATGAGAAACAAAAATGGAACGTAAACCATAGAAAATCAAAAGCAAAGGAGAAAGAAAAATGTCAATAAAAGCCAAGAAAATATAGGTCGACTGAAAATACCTGTCTTTCTCTATCCAGAACTTTGTCCCTGGAGAAGTAATGAATATCACGGAAGCCTAGGATATGTGATTGCTATAGCAACGGGGCTCCTTTCATGCCACAAAACCGGGGGATTAATGAATCACAGGCTTCAGATGAGGAATCGTTCGTTAAAGGCTGAGCAATTTTACTTCACGGCAGAAGGGGAAAAATGTAGATTTGAAGCATCTTTAATTTTTAAGTTGTTCGAAAGTAAGGAGTTCTAGATAATGGAGCTTAGTTGATTGTTGGAAATTTATCACTCACTCATCTATAACCGTATTTTTCATACCTTTTACTTCGGAAGGAAATACGTAGACTTTACCAATAGTTTAAGCTTGAGGGGGGAAAAAAGATGATTTCCTGAAAATTTTGTAATTTAATGACATGTATTCTCGAGTGCTCATGGAAGTGGCTTATGACAGGGTTTGTTTTAATAGCGTTAAGTCTGTTTATTCAGGGACAAGCATGCCTTTCTCAAGCTTCTGGCTAGTGAAAGATAATTCCCCATTTACTTCCAGATTGTTTAGATTCTTTTTGGAACACAAAATAGATTAATTAATGATGCTAGTGTTTGATAAATCTTATGACATTTCTATATAATTTTAAAGTCATTTTGTTTAGAAGTTACAGTAATTGAACATTTTCATTTTATTCAAAATGACCATTCTTATTCTCATTGAGAATATTTAAAAGACACAATGGCATAAATGCGTGAATAAAATATTTTAAAGTATAAATGGTTTGGGGTTAGAAAAGGACTTTATTCTATTAGCATAAAATATCTTCAATAAGTTTGAAAATACTAGATTTATTTGATAATACTTATGAGTCATACTAGGGAATAGTGTGGGAACAGAGTGGAGCATAGATGTCAGCTAGCTAAACCGTCATATGACGTATATGTGGGGACCATGAAAAGCGTTCCTACATTTACAGAAGTTAAGAAGTACTACATTTACAGAAGTTAAGAAGTACTACATTTACAGAAGTACTACAGAAGTTAAGGTTTCCTTGTAGGACTGTTTCTTAAAGTAAGGCGTTTTAGGCATTTATCTAGCTGCATTATATAGCAGTTTATACATATAAAGGCTAACCGGGACAATTCTGAATAAAAAAAAAACTCACAACAGAAAATAAAACCTACTAGAACAGTTACCTATAATTAAAAATCCTAAATAAAGAAGTTGTTAACAAAAAATAACAATGAGTTAAGAGAAGTTTTAATAATTCAAATAAATATACCTTATTAAAAATTATCACTAATGTTAACGTTCTTTAAAAATGTTTTAATTTTTAATAGCACTTTTATTTTAATGGCACCTTTAATTTTTGAGCTTATTAAAGCTTTCTCCTTTCCAGATCATATAATATTTTTGATTATGAATTCTCTTTTCTCTGCTTCCGATGTGCATGGAATACGAAAAACGTACCAGACGTACTCTAAATGTACTTTGAAATGACTGAAGATTTGTGCCCAGTTCTTTTTAAAACTCTTATGTCTTCTTATTTTATAATTATCTTACTATAAAGCTTTTGCAATAACTAATTCTTCAAAAAGTTTATCTATATTTATTGTATTATTTGTTAAAGTTTTATTATTTTTTTCACCTGGAGCTTCAATTTCAGTTTAAGTTAATTCATTGCTGCTTATGCAAATAAAAGATTCTGTTCCACCAACATTGTTTTCCATAACTCAATGACTCAATGTAAGAAAGTCAACTGTCAATAAATGCTGTAAACTCTTGTAGGATTTTATTGATATTAATAGTTCTATCATTCTTTTTTGTATTTTAAAACCTTCATTTTTCCTTACAGAGGGGTAAGTTCACTATCCTACCTTTCTTCAAAAGTTTGTTTTTAATTTTCGAATTTCATTGACAACATCAGCTGCACTCGGTTTTCTATTTTCCATAATATAGCTTTGTTAAATAATTTTAATTGTCCTTGCACAAATCACAAAAACATTTTACCGCAATAATTATCAAAAACTTTTGCAATTGGGGGAAGGAAAACACCAATCCTCAGAAGAAATTTTAAAAAATTGCAATTACAGTTTAAAAAAATTACAAATTTGTCAAAACTGGGATCTGTTTCTATTGGTCGAAATGACTGATATGTACACTGCTTCATTTTTAAATAAAAATTTAGAAGTGAAATGTTTCTCTGAGCTCTCTTTTCTGATCAGTCTTTTTATCTTAATAATATTTATATGTCTTTTAATTTCTAAATTAAAGCTGCTAGAAATGATAGAAATAATTTCTTCGGTGAACATGTTTTCTAGCATATCTAGCATTCTCAACTTAGCTTGATGTCTAGTATAGACATGTGTACATATGCGCTCTCATGCTGCTGATTTCGGAAGTTTGCATATAAAATCAGGTAGGAAAAAGATGGTAATATCGTTCCACAGGATTTCATAACTGGCCGGTATGAAACTAAAAAGACTGCATTTGGCCTTTGCACACCCCTGATTTAGGTGAGCAATCGGCTGACATAAATCTGAGTTTGTGAATAACAAAATGAAATAAAAAAGTTAATTCTTAGCTATTAAAATTGCTTGCCACTTAAATCAATAGCTTTAAAATATAATAATATATTTGAGGAAATTCTTGCTTCTGCCACTAGGCTTATCTTAAGGTTTGCACATTTCAGATGACTTGTGATGTTCAAATACTTTAAGCTACTGAAAATTCTGAAAAGCACAATTTATATTTCCCTTTTTAAAGTAAGATCATAAGCTTTTTAATAAAAAAACGAATTATCTTTTCTTTTAATTCATCAGAAGCGCAAGTTCCTTTTTTTGGCGTTTTTTAGAGTAACTTAATTTAAAATATAATACAAGGGCGTGCGCAACTATGACGTGGACAATGTAAGTTTCAGTGCTGACAACTCTAACTAAAACAAAATATTTAAAAAATGAAATAAAATTGTCTGGATCTCATAGGCTATATGATATTATAAACTACGCTCAGACGGAATAGTGGTTAGTGATGCTGAATGCTATAATGATGGGCGCAGGAATCAAATCCCGGAGAAAGCATGGATGTTTGTAAACGTATAGTGTCTGTGCGCAATGGAAGTACTCAAAATGTATGAGGATCCGAAATTCTCTAGAGAGTTGAGTGGTAGAAGAAGAGGGGGCAGACAATCGGACCCCTGCCCGAAGATCTATCCATTAGCTAGGCACAGTAATACTTCAAAACACCTATGGCACTACAGAGGTGCTGGCCTAGTGTTCTCCTGTACCTGCTATTACCCCACACCTTTACCCTCAGCTGGCAACTTGAAACGCCCATATTTTGGGAGTGGACAGTATGGGGGAGATTAAATACTATCGCAAGACTAGAACCGCCGTTCGTACGGTGGACCATTCATCCTCGATAGGGACAGTATGGGCTATTTTTGCCTAGGTCTGGGTGGCTCTCGCTCTGGTGCACTGCAACTTTTAATATAAATTATGTGAAAAAATACATCTCGATGAAAAAATAGAATATCTAAATTCATTAAACTACACTTTTGGTGAAAAACGGCTAGGTAACATTTAAAATACTTATATATAGATAAAAATATTTAGATTGCAACACTGAGTGTGAAAGAGGAGATATTTTGATTGCCAAATCGTCGCTTTACTGGAAAGTGCACTGTTTGTACTTCTTGTATATTCGGCATGCTTTAAATTTTACCAAATAACCAGGACAAAATGACAAACTAGCCTAAGGACCACATTTTCAAACCGGACATCATCATCAAAGAGTTCTTTTTAAAGCGGAATGTCTGGTAAGCCTATACATAGCCACTCAATGATTGGCTTGTTAAAGTACGTGAATATTATTTGGGTATACTATTAGATATTACTTATATATTGCACATTAAGATGTAAATATTATAAATATTAGATATAAGTATGCTGTTTGGGAATTAGTCTACGTTACTCATATCACTACTATGTGTATTAAGTACGATATTAGCAGAAGCAAATACTAAAAGGAAAATAATCATAATAGTAGCATTCATTGCCATAATATTACATTAGGATCATCACATTAATTTCATTAGAGAGCAATTCTACATGTGATGTGGTTGAATCGGAAGATGTAACAGTATGTGACAAAATTCAAATTTTACGGGAGCAACAGAAAAATATCCCACTGCTCACAAGAATGTGAAAGGTTAACACCAAAATTTATGAGATCGATGTTACTAGGATCCATGCAAATCAGAGTTTTTTAAACGTTGTAAGGTTCCTCACTGTTTAATTCTAAGTTACTGTTGGAAGTGAAGAATCTTAGAACTGATAAGCGAATAATCGCTTGAGTTCCCGTGACAGGAAACAACAAGATAGAAGGGTAAAACAACCCTTTACTATTCCAACTAAAGTTTAACAAAAATCTGCCTTGGAGTGTACAATAAAGCCGACACTTGGGCTTGAACTTAAGAAACTAAGAATTAAACTAAATCTTGACTAAAGAGATATAGCCGAAGCTATCAAAATTATAACAGATTTGGCCCCTTAACGTTAATAGACTGCGAAGCTATCAAGGGACTAAAGTACGGCCGAGCGTAATAATAGCTTACGAGAGAGTAGCCTAAAAAAGCGGACGCGTGCAGCCAGAATACCTGGTATCTCTCTCACAAAGCCGAAGAACTTCGAGATTAAATACCGCTCTTCCTCATTATGTATTCAGACGTGATTCTAAAACTACGTTCTAGCCGGAAGTGGGGAGTTGAAGCTAAGAATCAATAGGAAAGGAAGTTTAACTCAAAATTTAACTGTTAATAAAATTAACATAATCCTCACAACATTTTCTAAGATTCTTGTGAGGAATGGAATAGGTTTTTGTCGCTCCTGTAAAATTTGACTTTTGTCCCATAGGCTGTTTTTACATCTTCGGATTCACTCGCAAACAAATTCAAGCTTAACAGCGGAAAGTCGATGGAAACTTGCATTATTGCGATGTAAAAATGTGCGTGTCATTCAGGAAACTGACCTTTTTGGTAACTATAATAGATACCTACATGCATATCATATGTAGATTAGAAATATACAGAATATATCGTATTCGCTCGAATAATGCGTGCGCTTCCTTATTTCAAGCCTTTCTCAGAAAACGTGCCTACATGAATAATACGCGTAACAAAAGGGAAAAAACGTCTTTAAATTCATTTATTGCAAGTTAAACAAATAATAAAAATCATTAGTAAATGTATTTTTTATTATTCTTAGATAAAGCACAATTATGGCTAGTTAACGCTTGGACTATTTTTGAAAAGCTCTCATCCAATTTGCCATCGTCAGAATTCTCCTTTGATTGACCAGTAGCCTTGAGGTAAAGTAGCTGAACACTGGTAGTTCCGACTTGCCTTTGATTCTAGGCCAAAAGAGCTGCCTGCATGGGGTTTTTGTGTTTTACCCCATGTGCAACGTGTATACGAGCTAGTTTCCCTTAGACAATCCTCCACGAAAGCATCCCTTACTTTAGGAAAATAGCCCTTGCATGCTTTGCCATAGTTAAATAATCCAAATCTATTGATTTACTACAAAGTAGTTAATCTGCTGTGCCCTCAACCACGGTTAGAATACCGCATTTCTTAAAGAATTTCACAATTAAGAAAATAAATTTGTGTTCATTCTATTTTAACCTATTCACGTATCCCCTTGATTTCCCCTTTTTTATTCTTAAGTTGGATACAAGCATACATTATTTGTCATCCAATGAGTTTACCTAACTTTATCCAATGAGTTTAAGTGCGTTTTTGAGCCAATTAGTTATCCCCAAATCAGGAAGATATAACACGGATAGCAGATCTTTGGGGATGATCATTTGATTTGTCTTGACCCACAGTAAGGCATTTTTCAATTCATTGGTTTGTCCACTAAACGTATTAGGAATAAGTATGGCATATACATTCAGCATTGCTACTCGTTAGATGTCTTTAAACTCATTACTACTGTTTTCTGCGCAACGCAATTTCAATACATATATTTTTTAGTTTGAAAGATTGACAGATCTGAATAGAATATGGCCAAATTCAACGATATTTAAAGTTGTTTAGTAAAATATTTTTAATTTAAATACTTTTTTATTTTAATGAATTTAAAGAAAAGTGTTTTAAACAATATTTGTTCTCTGATAATCCGCGGAGGCTGATTTTGGTTAAGATCCTTACAACGAATACGCGGATTATTCTAATAAATGCAGCTCTTAACACAGGCGTACTTGTAACGTGTAAACTAATAACGGGTTGTAAAAATTCATTTCTGCACTAGGGCAAAATCACAGTCAGTTAGCAATCATAAAAATATTATAATTTTTTCCTGAATGAAAAATAGCAGTTACTTTTGTCATCTGATAAAATCAAGTAATTGCCGTGTAATAAAATTATTCCTCTACTCATAAAGTGTTTCGTGTATTCATGTGTCCCCTTTTTGAATGCAAAAAATGTGTAAATAGGAAAGTATCAAAAGAATTTTAAAAAGTTCATTAAAATTTAAATAGAATAAAAGAGAAAACTTGTAAACAATTCTAATCTATAACTTAATGTATACGAGATAATACTCTAAGTTATAGATTAGAATTGTTTACCGGTTCTTTGGGGATTAATATATTTGAAATTGTGAATTATATTTAACATTGCGAATTATATTAACATAACAAAGGATAGAAAAATACAAGTATGTCTTATACTTGTATTTTTCTATCCTTTGGAGACAATCTTGGAGTGATTATTTGCCAGCTGTAATCGAAGAAATGTTTTATTATGTTAACATTCATTTAAACGCTTTCATAGATTTGACCTACTACTGTTAAATATATTATACTCAAATATATTAATGCCTTACGAATTAATGTTCATCTATGCATTAGTAAAGTAGCTAAATTTAAATAACTTAAAAATACAGACGTTCTCCTACGTAGATGCATAAAATGTGTTAAAATAAAGACTTAATATGAATTTAATAAGCGCACTAAATGAAATTTAATTACATAACTGAAAAAGACTTAACTAGATTTGATCGGTTCATATAAAATGGATTTTCAAACACTCGTAACTTGAAAAATAGAAAACATCTTAACATAATAATAAACAGGAAGTAAAACAGAATTACAGTTCGTCTAAATATATATTTAGAGATTTCAATATTATTGGTTGAATTCAAAGATTGAATAAAATAATGAATTTTTCTCAAACTCGTCAAAGGCAATACCGATTTGAAAACCATTGATCACATAAAAAATTCATAATATGAAGTAAAATATTATTACTGTACTTTCATGTAATTTTCGAATCTGAAGCAGATATATTTTGACTGACTAAGAAAAGGAATATTGTATTCATTTGCAATTTTTAGTTTTGAATTTATACTGAAAATTATGAAGGTATGAAAACAGATGCTTTAAATGTAATAAAATGTTACACAACATAGCTCTTATTTTTAAATAAAATGTACCTAATGCAGTCTTGTCTTTTGCATGCTTTAGCGCATATGATAGTTCTAATCTTTAAGTAGAATGCTTTTGAATTCACAAAGAATTCAGTTTTCTGTTAAATCTCATTTAACATCTTTACACAAAATGATTATGCTTAATTAATCTCATTTTAGAATGAGCATAAGCGAAAGCGTAAGGATTTCCCTTCTTTAATAAAACAGTCCTTCGAAATTCTCCAGAGAACACATCTTAACCAAATTGAAACTTCCAGCAACCAAGTAGCGAAGTTAGTACTCTAAACTTAGCATAGGTATAAATAATAATTATTACCAACGATTCGAAATACAGCGACCGGGATTTGGGGATTAAAAATTTCTCTCCCAGAGGCATCTTGTAATATTTATTTTAATGTCGAAGCCATAAAGCAGAAGCCATCATACTGTGAGTTCAAATCATTTCGAATGTAGGTTTGAGCTATTTAGGGAAGTCCCTAGTGTATTCCAGACATGCCTAAAGAAATTAACAGTTCTTGTAAATGCTCCGGAACATCACCAAGGAAAAAAGTTCTCGTTAACCTCTTGCTTCCTCTCAGGCTCTGTAGAAGATATTTTTATTAACTCTCGGGAAATGGGAACATAGATTGCTTGAAGGGCAATCAGGCATAAAAACACATTGACATTATTTTATTTCTGACTCTGAGAATGCGTCTAGATGCGCGTATGCATATACTGTACCTGCGCAAAGAAAGAAAAAGTTACAACACACACACACATCTGAATAAGCCACAAAACACATTTGGTTTACGACGCTACTCCAAAGGAACTGTTATTACTTTTCTTGTGTAGGGCACTCTAATGGTACGATAGCACACCCTTATATCTATATACATCTACACAAAAACCAAACAGTTAAAAAAAGGATCGAAATCACCAATAGGCAGTAACTTTCCTTGTTTATTGTTCTAGAACAGACTGCACCTAGTGTACAATAAGAAAACGATCTGTGGCTTCTCAGGATAGTGACCGACATGACTATAAATACATTATTCACAGTAATGACTTGATCTTAAAGTTTGTTGTTGGATGACTGCGGGAGTTACGTAACGTGATCCACAGCTAAAGGCTGATGAACTGGATGAAAAAATATAGTTCCTACAGTCGGAAGGTCGGGGACGAGGTTAAAAAAACTATATTGATTTTTTTACTTTTAGATTTTCTGAGGTCTTGGTGCAGAGTAGCTTGCTTTAATGGCAAATTTTCTGAACCCCCCTCCCCAACCTTTGCTCGGAAATGTGCTATGCGTAGTGTGTAATGATTGGTAAAAGAGGGGAGAAGATATCAACACCCCCGACCTCACCCCAAGGAAAAAACTTGGAATGACTGACTGTTCACTTTATCGAAGTAGTCATGGCCTTGTCGATCACGTACCGGAATAGATAGAATTCTAAAGGAGGATGGAACGAAGGAAACGGAAGAGCAAACGTAAGAAAATGTTCTCAAACTGAGAAAGGCGAAAAATTGAAAAACGCCGTGGAAATTATCTAAACGATAAGAAGTATGCTGAAGAACTGGATACAAGAAAACGTAGTAGGAAAGAAAAAAATCTCACATCCTTATTGGTGAATACTTGGGAAACCGACCAATCGCGAGGTACCTGAATATCGTATCGGAAGTAAGGTACCTTTCTAGTACGGCTTTCTGACCAAATACTGCGGGCGAAAGACGTTCATTTAACACAAGAGTGAACGATCTCAGGAAAGAAAAGAGGATACTAAAGAAAGAATAAAATGGGAAAAATACTTCCCCATCGCGGCAACGGATTTGATACCATCAAAACTCGAAAAAACTGCCTCAAAGTTTTAATGCTACGTCTTGGAATACGCAGATAGCGTGACTGATAGTTTTGCATGTTTCCCTGGTCATGTTGCGGGAAGTCCCAATGCACAGACTGCTGAGTGAGCTGAAGCTATATTCAATGGCAATTTTCACTCTATACCTTGCCCCTTACTTTATAGAAACAATTGAGTTTTGACCAATTTGTAAATTACTGAGAAATCTCTTAAAAGGCATTGCTGATTACGTTAATAAGTGTATTATATATTCATCTCTCCTGTAAGTTATCGGAACTTAATCATGCATAAAACTCATGCTGTTTTTGTTAAAAAACATTTCACAGCTTGTCTAAAATTTGAAATATAAACCTTTGACGATATAACCAATTTCGGAAATATGTAAAATGTTTAATAATCTGAATAAGCTCGTTTTCGAAGAAGAAAATAAGGAATTCTCCCGCTTTTTCCTAAATTGTCTGTAAATTTCTACCCTACACTAAAACAAAGAAATAATTAAATTGTGGAAACCTGTGACGCATTTATTAGTAAGATTTTGGGCAACAGCAACTTCTCAACTTAGAAAGAAGAGCTGAAACAATTAAGAATTGATTCTCAAACAAGAAGAATTTATAATTACAGGAAATTTATTCTCACATAATACAAATTCGGTATTGAAATTCCAGTTTCTGCTCAGAAATTTTTGTTTACAGAATTGATAGATACTTTCAGAAAATATGTGATTTTCTAATTACGCATGGAACGAAGAAGAAAAATTCAGAGAAATGAAAAAAAAAAAAAGTAAAGTTTCATATAATTCATAAATAACCCGAACACAACGCATCTAAGGTTCACAGAAAAAAATTAAACATTTCACATGATAACTTTTTTTAAACCCGTCGTAGTGGTTCAAAATAAAATTCTAAAAAAAAAAAAAAAAAAAAAAAATATCCTTCAGCCTCTTTCACAACATGATTTTGAGAATTTGCTTCCTTATAACGCTCATTCTTGTCTGCGTAATCGAAGAATAACAAAACTTTCATATAACCTTGAGAACCAAATTACTCATTCGTATTGGTGAGCAAGTAATGCAAAGAATTCTATGGAGTCACCAAAAATACAACGCAGCCACCGAAATACAACGCAAAGAAACTCTACGCGCAAACTGTTCTATTTGCTGGAAACTGCACGTTTCATTAGTAATGAGGCTAATTGTGTGACATTGTCTCGCAATGTTTAATTTGAAAATCACGATAAAACTAATGAATAAAACGAATAAATGAATAAAAATACATTAAACGAATAAAAAAAATCTGAAAAGTTTCAGATTTTACATTACGTCCAAAGGGGCGCTTTCTAACATTTTATGTGTTACATTTATTTATTAAATATCATGTTCTTTGCACTTAAATCGTAAAATTTAGTTCAACAGCAATGTCGCAAAATAATTTTAAAATGAGCATATCTTTAGAATTTCCGATACACAGTTCCGCGCGCTGGAGATAAAAAGATCCCCCCCCCGTACAGTGTTGCCATTGCTGTCTATTAAATCATTGAGTTTGCTAATCAAAAATTCGTTAAAGGTTTACAAAATATGAAATCGATAATAAAACAAATTCCAAATTTCAAATTTGGGCTTTCAGATGCCCATATTCGCAGTAGGATTACGTCATTTAAAATTAGAGGACTGTAGGTACCGTTTTTTTATCACAAAGCGAGAAGCATTCATACATTTATGCAGATTCCTTATTATTTAATTTCTTCAAATATAATACAGGGTGATAGTATTTGGTGGCAACGATTTGAAAAGTGATACGCCGTTTATAGAGTTCCGACGCAACATCGCAAAACGAAAACAATAGTCCTTCAGGGACAAAGCCCCTTTGGAATAAAAATGCATTTCGGCAGCTTAACCGAGAAAAATTGTAAATTTCTAGTTTTCGAAAATAACATACACATTTCTAAAAGAGGTTGTAAGAGATTTGCAGCAAAGAAAGGCACTATCACTCTTATATATAAACTATGCGAAAAATGAGTCATAAATTTTGTTTAATAGATGAAAAGGTCTTTCTGTGACTTATTAATGAGGTTTAATTTTACTTTGAATAAGAAGTCATAGAATATTGAGCTTTAACAAGATATTATTTTTGGTAATGCTCCTTGATGCTTTTCTTCCAAATGTGGAAAAATTAGTTTTCGGTAAATGGTAAAGAGTATGCCTAATATCAGTACTTAAATAATAGTTAATAATTCAGTCGCAATTAATACAAAATCTCATTTACTAAATGATAAAAAATAAAATGATTTGAAAATATTTAACTTCTAATTCTGAATTAAACTTAATTTTAGCATCATCTTCATAACCTGTAGACTGTTATCAAAGAGGTTTAAATAAAAATATAGTTAAATCAACAGAAATAGGCTATGTCAATAAAATTCCTGCTCTGCTTTCTTATAAAGTTGTTACGAAATACTAAAATAAAATAATAAAAAAGTCAGTCTTTTTTTAGATCTGTTGGATTTAACTCCCTATTTTCTCCACTTGTCAAATCTCCGAAATAATCTCTTCTTTTGTCTTATTTTCTACGGCTTAAGTTCAGAACCTATAAAATAACCAGATGGAAGATCGTGAATCAATCCTTTGAGAAGGAGAATAGGGATTTTGAGCGTAAGGAAATTTGGAGACTTTTTTATGTGGAGTTAACCCTTTGTAAATGATTCCTTTTCAACTTCCAAGAAAACCAAGTATTAGATTTTCAACTATAGATGAATACCAGCTTTTAATAGTTTTCATTTCATTAGACAGATCTGAAATAGAATTATAATGTGAGCTTGAAATTAAACAAGGTTAGGTTAGGTTATTTGAATATGGGGAAGTCACAAGGGATATCTGACTAAGAGGAGGGATGCCTTCGTGGAGGGTTCTTTGAGAGCAACTGGCTAGTATTAACGTTACACATGGGGAAAATCACGAAGACCAACCATGCAACCAGCCCGTTTAACTGGGATCGAAGCCAAACCAGGTCGAACTCCCATTAATCATCGACCTTAGCCACTTAGCCACTGGTGGGGCTGAAATTAAATAATTGTGCATGTAAGAAATGTTATGCAGTATACGGAATGTATGGAATGGTAAGAGTGTATAGAATGCTATACCTTTATTTTCAATTTTTACACATTTTACAAATAATGAGGCTTTTGGTTTTTTGGCAACTCAAAAGATGTCGTTAACAAGATTAGTTAGTATATTAACGTTAAAACGTCTGTAAGACTGAAATGCACTTGAAACGTGAAGCAGAAGCAACGTTGCTGTTTAGATGCAGATAAGTGATATTTTTCTTCCATTCTTCAATACTGTAGAGTACAAAATTCCCAAATCCTGTTTGATACAATGTAACTAAACGATCGACATGGTCTCACATTAATTTCAAAAAAGGATTATTACATTTTAAAATTGTTTCTGAAATGGAGATTGCACATGTAAAGGAAAATTTAAATAATTTTAAAGAAAGTAGCTGAGTCGCATGCATTTCATGAATGGGAAGATTTTTTTGATTTTCATGAACGATCTCTAGTCTTCAACTGCCATTAAGCAGGAATACAAGCACAATCATTTTTAAATTAAATAAATAGAGTTAAGCAAAATGAAATTTAAAAGTAATATAAATACGTGTTTCTGGTAGTTGGCAAGTTCAGGCAAGTTTCAGGTAGTTGTAAACTTCAGTACAAAAGAAATAAATCGAATTTATATTGCGTAAGAAATATGTTGTAGAGACATTAGGTATTTTTTGAAAGTAGGAGGGACGAAAAATGAGGAATGCCCTGGCCGGGACCTCTTCAATACGAAGGCATGCTAACATGGCGGGAGAAATACCTTGTAATGTTACCGCAGAAAAGGTGTGATTTTCCTACAGCATGCAATGTCTTTTAGAAACAGATCTTAAAATTGAAGCTTTCTGAGGACATTCTACGGAAAGAACATTTATTTCATTTTGACATACATAATCAAAAACAAATTTCCCTGCACTTTTTTGTTTAAAGTCCAGCGAATAAGTTGTTTTAGCATTTTATTTCTATCGTTTACAATAAGCCGGGACTTGAACCACGGACCTCTTGAATACGCACCGAGTGTCCTCACCATTACACCACGAAGGCATGCTAACATGGCTGGAGAAATACCTTATAATGTAATAGTTACAGATAGTCTTTAATTATTACATTAATAATTACAGATACTAATTACAGATAGTCTGATATATATATTACATCATCTTCCGTATATCTAGAATAATGATAGATCATAAACAAATCAAATCTCATCATAAGTTCTTTTATTAAATTCTTCTTCATTAAGTTCTTCTAAAATAAGCTCGTTATACGCTAATTACGCAAATCAGTTTGAGTTAAGTACATTTCATTTGTACGTTTTTGGCCGCAGCTCTTTCAGCTGGTATCTTAAATATTTTTAAAATACACTTATCAATCTAATTCGTATAGAGTGTTCACTTTAAAAGGGAACTGGTTTATAAGATACACTTTCGAAATACTAAGATACTTTAACACGCGTTTTAATTGTATACACTGAGCATCTTAATGTAGATATTTCAATAAAAGGATTTTAATCGCTAGGAAAATCATTTCTATATTTTTAGCTACAATACACCTAACAGTTTGTCGCCAACGTTTTCTCGAGTCTTTCAGCTTAATTAATTGAGGGAATATTCCTAACTTCGTGACTGTCAAAATGGCATAGAACGTTGATGCTTTTAAGTTAGTTTTAAAAATCCTGCTTTTAAATTTCTCTAGTAAATCGCTAAAAGAAATTTAATACAAAGGCTGACAGGAACAAAAGTTTTATTTTCAGTAGATAAGCATAGTAAATAATGAAGCAACAAAAGGATTTTGGATTAAATAAGTATCAGAAAATTTTCCTTTCATGATGACTCAGATCGAGATCATTTTTATTTACCCATTGTAATTAAATATACCAACAATAATCCCGCATTCAGTGCAAACCATTAAAAAGTTGTAGTTTACTCGCGAAGGCTACACCACAGAAATAGAAGGAGTAGATCTATTTCAAACCGTAAGTTTGTAGGTACTTTAGGTACTTTATTTTGGAACAGGAACCGTGAAGAATGTGTAATACCCTTGCTGGGAATGGAACTCGGATTTTCCATTCGCTAGCTGTAGGTGCCTGAAATATACATGATAAAATGTGCGGCAAGGCAGGATCCCCATCATTACACAACATCTTGCCCACTTATAGAAGCGTGGCATATGCGGTTGCAGACACGTACGACCCATTTAAGCGATTCTTCATCAAACGGACGGTCATCTTTAAGAAATTAAAAAATATATATACTGGGAAAACTAGATGTATTAGGGCGGATAATGTATCACGCTGAGTAGTGTGCTCCTGTAATGAAAACAGACCTATAGGGAATAGTATATGCATTATATATAGCATTACTGCACATAATAATTGTAGTACTGTCCGTAATGAAATACACTGGTTGTAGTATCCATGACGCAACAGTGACAGCAGTACTGGCTGTAGAAGCCATGTATTATTGATAACTGTTATTATTGACTGCCACAATGAAGCGCAATGACTGTAGTACTGATGCACAGTAGGACTTCTGCACACAGTGAGTGTAGCACCTTGTAATCCATATCCTAGGTAACGCAACAGTAATCCTAAGTGGGCACTCCAAAGTAGTCTTAATACAATCTGTATAATCCGTGTCGAGTCCATTGCAGTATAATGTACTGTAAGGTATTTCTCTCGCTTTCCTAGCGTGCCTTCGTGGTGAAATGGTTCTGCACGCTGAGCCGGTATTCCAGAGGTCCGTGGTTCGATTCCCGGCGAAGGCATTGCTAATTTTTGTATGTAAGGTATTTCTCCCGCCTTCGTGGTGTAGTGGTTAGCACACTGATCCGGTATTTCAGAGGACGGTGGTTCGATTCCCGGCGAAGGCGGTTGCTAATTTTTCATCTTGCTTGCTTCCAAAAGAATCCTGATATCTCTACAGTGGCGCCTGAACTAAAAGTATGATGATTCTCCTCACCCAGGATTTAACGACTGGGTTCCCTAAAATCCCCAGTCGCCCTTTAAAAGGGGGAGTATATAAGGTATTTCTCCCGCCTTCCTAGCGTGTCTTCGTGGTGTAGTGGTCAGCACACTGAGCCGGTATTTCAGAGGACCGTAGTTCGATTCCCAGCGAAGGCGATTGCTAATTTTTCATCTCTCTTGCTTCCAAAAAATCCTAATGTCTCTACAATACAAAGAATTACGTGCAAAAAATACATTACAAAGAATGCATTTGATAAATAGTACATATATTGAATTTAGCATATTGTACCCAATGAATACAGCATTCTGTATTCTATGTTTAAAATATTGCAACAGTAATTTTTCTTATGAAGTAATTTGAGTAATTCCGTATTGTGTTTTATCTAATGTTTAGCTGTTTCGTATAACTTGTATTATGTGTTTAATTTCTTTTTATTGCAATTAATGTATTATGCGTATTAGATGCACATTTTAATTTATTAAACACAAATGTCAATGGCTATGTAGAATGAAAATTCAACAAGCTCTCAATGCGGCTCCTGTAGGGCACCGGGAGTGCTGCTCTAGACAGTTACGGGATCCAGACAACACACGCTCAGTATACGTTAGCCGACAGGGTGTCTTGACCTGCTGTCACCTGTTTAGAGCTTCGTAGTGAAACTCTTCGTCTTTTCTATACTAACTGCAAGAGTAGGCTTCTGTGTTTATTTTTCTTCATTTTAAGATGTGCCGAATATGTTTGCTCCCCGAAACATTTTGCCGAACCCACACAATTTGAATTTAATTTCATGATGATACAGATCATCGTGAAATAAACAATTCTTTTCCAGTTATCTCGCCATTCGCTCTTTTTTACGAACATGATCTTCTATAGAGAATTCTCTTTAAGTAAACAGTTTGCTTGAAAATTACACATGGATGAAAATTTTGCCATCTGTCGCACAACGCATACCTCTGTTGCATTGATAAATTTAGGTATGCAATTTAGTGATAGAAGATTGAAGAAGTTAAGGGATTGGAGCAAATATTTCACTGCGAGAGAACTACCATCGTATTTTCATGGTTAGCTAAAACAAAACTTATGATTTAAGACTCTTTGAGGAGTCTGAAATGAGTTTTAAGAAATCAGATATTTGCTGATTGTGGAATACTTCATTGATGTGTAAATACTTATAAAGAAAATTTAATTTTTCTGTTGTTGACAAGAGTTGAATTTAGAACCTTGCACAGATGCTAACCCTATTCTTTCCTCTCTATAGGATAGAAAAGATCTTATGCCTCTGCTATTTCTACTAGAATGTTTAGCAATATGCATAGAAACGAAAACCAGCTACTTTTAAAGATTTTGTTTTAAACTATTTTGAGAAATTCAGATTGAAGAAATCGAAGAAGGAAGAGAATTATATGTGTAGGGAGAGGCAAACACGATAATTTACTATTATCCCAGAACTTCGTAACTTTGTACTAATTTTCTTCACGTTTTAGTAGGAAAATAATTTACGAAGTTCCTTAGATGACTGCATATATAAAATCACACAGAAGACGTTTAGATATTTACGCTTACATTTAGATTGTCAAGCATTTTTTTACTTTCAGAGAATTTCCCGTTTAATATTTCTCTATGAAGGATGCTCTGACAAAGCCTGCTAACTGAATCCAACTGTTATATGATTACATAGCAAGCATTTTATAATTGTGTAAAGAGGAAACATGTTCTTCCATTTAACCTCAGTATGGAATAGTTTACTCAAATTGAAATTAAATGGATTATTTGTCACGGCATAGATACAAGTGCTATCTGCTTAAGGAAATAAGCATATCTGCGTGGGGATACCGAAGTAAAGCTGGCTTTACACTGCAGTTGGGTAAAATCACGAAACTCCCAAGCAGTCAGCCCGTTTACTTGCGAGTTGGAAACCTGATTAGACAGCCAGTATTCAGAAGCCTTTTCCTTTCGGCCACTGTTTTTGAAAACAAGTATTTTAACGTATTTTAATAATATAACATTGTTTACTTTTATGGTTAAATTATATACATATGTATAAAGTATCTGCCAAATGCTAATCATACGAATTAAAGACTAAAAATAGTTTTTGTTTATAAGTGCTTCATTCAGTTGGACAAAAAAAATGGAATTATAAAAATTATCTTTCAATAAAATTACTTAGAAATCATAAAAAATATGATACGTAATAAAGGAAATTACAATTTTGAGACGGGGACATCGAAGATACTTATTATATGTTGTTACTACTGCTCGACATCCATTTTGCTTTCTTTAAAAAAAATCTAAATAAACTACACAATCTTTTCTTTTTACCCTCGGATTTAACTGCTTAATTTTTGCACCCAGAAAATTGGGTCAACTTCATTATGGTGTTTTTTTACTCATGAATATCAGAAAATTGTCTGATGGCAAGCATGCAGTTAACAGTTCCTTGATCTCTTTTTAACTATTTCTGTTTGAGCATCTCCCGGACGATACTCTTAACTTAGATTCAACTTGCCTAAATTAACACCTGAGTTTTACATAGCCATTAATATTCCCAGAATGAAGAGCTTTGGAAAAGTGAGAAAATGATTTATTTGAACTGTAGCGTCTCACTTACTTGGGAAGCATAAGCTAAGTAGCTTATCTATATAGATCCAAGCGAGTTGCTATGTCCAGTAAAAAAACAGAGAACGAAAGAAAGGTGTAAAAGATCCTTTTATTAAGAACATAAATAATTTAACAGAAGGCAGTGCTTGTGCTTACATGACCCGCTAGTATATATTATATCTTAACTCTTAAGTAATGAATTCAAACTAAAATTAAGTTAAGTCAGTCAAAAGCTACGCAAAACTACTAAAATCCGCAGGTTGACTCAAACTTAAATTGGTGTGACACTCATTATTGGCAAGAATAAAGCAATGCCGAAGATAGACTGATGGTCATAGAAATTCAACTAGAAACGTGGCATTGAGCAAGCTGAACAAGCTCTGATTAAACAATATAAAACTTCCTCTTAAATACTATCTCTTTTTACGTTATTTGAATGCGAGCGAACTAAAAATTAACTTTCGGTAAGAAAACGGAAAGAGAGAATGTTAGTAGAGATACTGAATATAAAATAACTGGTTACATAAAAATAAATAAATCCTAGCAGAATTAAAAAACAAATTATTGAGTCAAAATAGTATTAACAACCTCATAATTTTACTTTTTTTGTATTTACCTTTACGTTATATTGATATAATTCATATTGTCCTAAAGGTATTAAAATTAATATGGGACTGGCTTTACAAACTCAACGTAATAGTATTAAAATTGTTTGCAGTGCATCCAAAGGGAGAAGAAAACATTTAAAAGGTAATGAACGATGTTTTGAAACCTATTTATGAAGCAACTTACCTGTTAACTATTTCTTCTTTATCTCAGGAAACTCAAAGCTCTTAATGATTAAGAGTTTCCTCGTTTTAAATGTAAAAAGCTAATTTGACTGATTAAGAATGTACATGAAAAACATACGTTTATGGGTATACTAATTGATCTCGTTTAAGTAGGAAGGTAATTATTTTCTGCAGGTTAATGGAAAGAACTTAGATTATTCAATGTGTCGATTTTTAAGTGCTTAATCAAAACAAGCTAAAAGAAGAAAAGCTCTACTTCGTTATATAAAATTATTTACACTTCTGGTTAAGTCATTGAATTGTATGACTTCAGAGTGGCATGCTTTATGTCGATGACAATAGACCAAACGTTTAGTTTATCTTGAAATATTTGAACTCAAAAGAAATTTTACTACAGTAATAACTGTGTTGTAATTTCCAACATTTATTTGTAATTATATAATGTACCTGAAGTAGGAAACGTATTTATTTCTAGGTTCCCAGTAATCATTCCTTAGCGTGTCCCAAGGGAGACTGCCTACTCTAGAGAAAATAGGAAAAAATTTTTATTATACGTTTTAGATTCATACAATTTGTTTAAATAATAACTCTTTAACTTAGTCTGAAAAACAGACCTACTTAAACCTACTTAAACTTTTATATAAAGCAAAAGTAAAATTGTCTGCATTTTCGAATCTTCTGCAGACATGCATAGCGAAGCGCGATGAGAGCAACGTAGAAATAAAAATAATATTTTGTTAAAGGAAATAAATGTTGAATAAATGTTCAATCAGATATTAAAGGAAAGAGAGTTCGGTCATAAATTATGACAGTCACACAGTAGCGCCGCGTGTTATTTCTTTATAAATTGTGTTTGCAATTA
Organism: Stegodyphus dumicola; assembly: GCF_044657685.1. NCBI lineage: Eukaryota > Metazoa > Arthropoda > Arachnida > Araneae > Eresidae > Stegodyphus > Stegodyphus dumicola. Next base: position 117,542,259 of record NC_140780.1, read on the forward strand.
GTTAAATGTGTAGATCTTGCTAATGATAGTAATCGATTTATGTTTTAATTTTAAGTATATTTCATATAATATAATTCCTTTTCTGCTTTTTGGTATTTATATATTTATATTGTACCTACCTAATTTACGGTAAGAGGTCTTCTACAAGCAAACTGTGTTCTTGAAATGTTTAATTCTGAATAAATTCCATCTCAAATTCTTACTAAATAATTATTCACGAAAAAATTAAAAGAATTTAGCTACTCGATATACAGTAATGTTAATTTAGGCCAAATTATTTTAACTTTCCACTACGATCATAAGAGCATTTCGAATCCAAATAATTCAACTGAGAGTTTCTTCATATGATTTTATCGATAAATAACGCGTAATAGAGTCTAAAGCTATTGTTTAGAGGATATGAGAAATTTGAAATGTTCGTTCGGTCTTCTCCATCTGGTTTCTATTAAGAGAGGTTTATGGTGGTTTGAAATATTCAAAGCATCCAGAGCTCCCATTAAGTAAACTTAAATAATTTACTATAAACTTGAAAGTTTTCAGCTATTTATTTCCTTCTTCTTTCTTAGTTGCACACTTCAAATTCATTGCCCGGAAAGTCATCATCAGCCGAATTATTTCAGAAACTATTTATTCTGCTCCTAGTGAAATAACATGCTATTTGCATTATATTGATCATAATCTGATGAAGTTATAACCCCTAGTTTCAGGTGCATTTCTTCTCTACTAGAACGTTTAATCGAGAAAAATGACAGCAATTAATGTTCCTTATCGTTTAAGCTTTTTTTTTTTTCGAATATTTAAGCACAGAATGCTGGTCTTCTATTTTTGAATAATGAACAAAAATTATTTAGAAACAACGAATTCTCGTTGAGAGCATGTTCTAATTTGAAGATTACTGTATGTATTAATTTAGAATTCAAACAACAAAATTCAACGTTATATTTGCAAATTTTCGCAGAACTAGTTTTGGTGGTTTTACCGAATCTTCATCTTCAGCTGCCTTAACGCAAATGAACGAGATAAGTGTACTAATTAGATAAGATAAGAACGGCTGGTCAAGAGTTAAGCTACTGGCGCCATCTGTTGATGAAATGAGAACTAAAACATAATTTCCTTAAAGGCAGAAAAGTTTAAAGAGTAATTTTCGGACCAACAGTGATGGGCAACAGAGGACTTCTGTGTTTTCTTTTTTCTAACATATGCTTCATGTTCCTTAACGTGAACTATTAAAATATCGCGAAAAATATCTTTCCATCAATTAGCTATAAAATTGAACGTATTTTACAGAAATTGAACTTTTGGGTCGTTTATTTTCCTATCAATAAAATTCCGAGTTCATACTTAAGAATCCCATTCCGAATATAAATTTATGGGGTATTTACAGGATTTCTTGCCAGTGTGGTTTAATTTACATTGGCTAAAATAAGAGAGCCTTAACATTTCGCGTTAAGGAACATGAGGCATATGTTAGAAAAAGGAGACACAGAAGTCCTCTGTTGCCCAGCACTGTTGGTCTGAAAATCACACTTTCAATTTTTGTGCAGCCAAAATTATTCAAAAAAAATCTTTCATTGGTGTATTAGATTTTCTCGAGGCGTTTCGCATTAAAAAAAATCTTTCTGTTCTAGTTAATGACCCTAATTCCAATCCATCTATCTTATCTAATCACTAAATCTTATCTCGTTCATTTGCGTTTTGGCAGCTGAAGATGATGGTTCGGTAAAACCATCGAAACTAGACCTGTGAAAATTTACAAATATAAGACTGATTTTTGTTGTTTGAATTCTAAATTAATACTTGTTCGGCGTGTTATTTTATCTTAATTACTGTATGTATGCACCTATATGTCACAGATTATTTGCTGTTAGGTCACTATTCATAAACATTAAAATTGAATTTCTTTTGATATACCTAATAACAAAGCTCGATGTAATAAAACAATTGCTGCTGAGTAATTTAAAATTTCAACTGAGTGAAAGATCTATGAGATTTGTTTTCCTTCACCTATCAGTTTGTTACACATAATTGTAGAGTTTATTAGGTTTATTTTGGAGCAAAAAATATAAATAATTAGAAATACCATTGTTTGTATTCGAACTTTGGGCCTCCTAGTTATCCGCCAGACATGCTTCGAATCCCACCATGAAGATACGTTGTAAGGAAGAAGAAAAATCAGTATTCTTTTCCAGTTAAAGAGGGATTAGAAAGAGGAGTCGTCAAATCCAGGTGGTAACGAATTATTGTTCACCACATTTTAGTTCGGTTACAATTAAAGATTAATTAATTTATTTAGGAAACGATTAACTGATTAATGCCCTTGCCGGTATTCGAACTCCAGATTTCTCGAGCGCTAGTCAAACGTGCTTCCAATCACACCACGAAGGCACTCTGTAAAGAAAGAGAAAATTCCTTATAAGGTGTCTAGTAAAAGTAATAATGGAATGCACTTTTAAAAAGAAGTCACATGTTTCTATTAAGTCTTATTATCACGAAGACATTCTGGCATAAGCATTCTTTATGAGTATTATTTTTATCAACACTGCTCATAGATTCATGCAGTGTACTCGAAGAGATTTGGCTGAATCAGTCTTCGTATAAGCAAGATGCTCGTAGCTCTGTGTTAATATATTAAAGTAAATGCTAAGATTCAATCTTTTATGTTTAGCATTGCCATTGATAAAACACTCAAAAATAGCAGCTAAGCAATGAATATGCAATTGAATGCCTAAACGCTATTTGTAAATGACAGGTACCTTATTACTAATTTTTTAAAGACTTAATTTTAGAACAAACATCTGTTATTGTAATAAGATCGGAAAGTGAGGAAAGAAGGTTAGAAGACATATTTGCAATGTAATGAAATGTGAAAAATACTTTTAGCTTATGGTTCAGGGAACTGTCATAGCTGCTATCTTACGATTATTATCAATGCACAGAAATATTATCGAAATATGAGAGAAAATATATCTAAAATAACTTCCATTATTTGCAATGAGGACTGATTTACCTATCTAAATACCTTTGGGATTTTCAAAAGTTTTGCAAATTTAATTTAATCACGTTAAATTCATAATAATTTTCCTTCGCATTTCTCTTTCAGCTCTCGCAGTACAAACACACACAAATGTATATATATATATATATATATATATATATTCCTATATATATGTATATATATTAAATGTATATATAAGAATATATGTATATATATATATATATATATATATATATATACAGGGTCAAGTCACAATTTTATGACGATTATCCAGTGCAGGTGCAACGCGTCCGTCGTAAAGACATATCGTCTAGAGAGAATGTAGATGTTCATGAAAAAAATGATGTTTTAAACCCTACTATGAGGAAAAACAGGTAAATCTATCTATGCACCATTTACATAGAATTAAAAAAATACAAATAACTTATTAACTGCTGTACAAATAGCTTACTGTATAATTTGATTAGAAATGCTGCATTTGAAAGCAAAAGCCGCTGAGATATGTTTCTATGTTGCAGGGTTTTTTTTTTTTTTTTTTTTTTTTTTTTTTTTTTTTTTTGCTTAGGAAAATGTATTTTTTATCTAATTTGCATCATATTCTGAGTTTAAAATTGAGATAATAAATTGTTAACAAATTATTTATGAATCTAAACAGGAAATATCAATTTGTTTACTTTTAGATGAATATGCATATGAAAGTAAATGCTACCTTTTAATGTTCTTAATTTAAGCATTTGAAAGTAAAGTTATATTTTATACTAATTACATCTTAAATATCAATTGAAATAAGTCTTTTTCTTGTTTTCCTTTTAAAGAAAATAGAAGAATTGTCATAATGCTTAAGCAGTAGTTGAGTATAGCAAGACGTGCATTTGCTCCACGCGACTTAAGCTATTGGAATTGTTCTCATGAACTTCATCTCTTGTTCGCTTGCTTGCAGTGCGAAATTAGTTCATAATATAATCAATTTTGAAGTAGATGTTTAGCTCCAATATAATTCAGCATTCCCTTTAAATCGGATTCTTAATTATTTTACACCTGACATCTCATCAGATGGGAGTGAAGTATATTAATCGAGCATCTGGCTGCAATCTTAATAAGTTCGCAGAATGAGATGATGCCTGAGCTGTCGTTTTATTTAGCCGGTGGGGTTATAATAAAAGGATGAATAACATAATTTGGAATAAATTCCTAGAAAATGAGTTTTAATGCTTACCTGTCATTCAAACGTAATTTTAGTACCAACACATCTGGAAACTTTAGAACTCTTAGTACATGTAAAATGCTATTGAAAGGAGCTTTAATTACAAATTCATTTCGTTACATAAAATAATATCCCCGAATATTTTATTGACAAGTAACAATAACATGTATGATTAAATATATCGGAAATAAATGACATTTCGCTTTAAAAATATATCCAAAATAATGTTTTATCTTTAGTTTAAATTGATTTGAGTTTACTGATTAACATGCAGGATTCCCAAGAAAGATTCCCCACAGAGACTAAGGGAAGTGTTTAGCGTTAAAAATTCAATCAAAAATTAAATGTTTTTCTTTTAGTTGAATACAAAATATATAAACTAGAGAATAAATTTATAATGGGAACGGACGTTGGATATTTCCCGTTTTAAGAGAAATTATTTACTTAAAATTTCTTTTGCTGCATTTTAAATTTCGAGTACCAAGTATTATGCAGAGGTTTTTATATTCATGATTGATTTATAATAGTACACAAAGCCTCTAATAAATGTTCGCAGGTTGAAACAACAAATTTCACTTGTGCTGCAAGAAAAACTAGAAAAAAATTTATGACATGAGAAAAGCTAAACAGTTCTTGAAAGAAATTTTGAATCAGCGGAATAAACTCTTTATTTTCAGTGCGAAAAATATTTTATTGTAAGGAATGTACACTATCTAGACAAAGATATTATTTTGTAGACTGAACACTTATTAATGGAAATTTTATATAACATTTAGGAAATTACTGAAACTTTTACCTAAAATTTTAGTAAATGACTGATATAGTAGATTCTTTGGTGACCCGATATGCTCTTTTAGTTTAAAATTTTTCGAATATGGATGTTAAATGAATCTTCATTAAAAAATTTATAAAGTGCTTTTATAAAAAACTTCTTTTCTCTAAATAAACATTTTTACGTAATATAGAAATATATTTAATACATCAAAGTGATAAAAAGTGTTGAAGAATACTATACTTTTTAATGAATTTTGATATATTAAGTGAAGGTCCCGATAATTCAATATACTGTTTCAAATACGAAACTTAAACAAAAATTAGAAATAATGAAACTAGGTAATATTCTGCATTTTTTAAATTTACTAGATGCATATGGCCGATAAGAATAATCGTAACTACGTTCTAGAAGCTAATCCAAATTATTTAATATTAATACCTAGTTATTTGACTTTTATTATAAATTAGTGTATAGCTGATTTCTTATCCACTAAATTAAAACATTTCTGCTGCTCAAATCGGTAGAGTGGTTTTGTTTGCTGTATTGTTGGACTTCAGCTTGAATCCCGAAGAAGACATGGATGTTTATAGACATGAATGTATAGTGTCTGTGTGGTGTGGGGCATTAAAAATATGCAGCAAGCCCACTTTCTTCTTTAGTGGCTCGGTGGTTGGCAAAGAGAGGTGAAAGATTCTCGGATCTGTCTTCCGGGGTGATATACATCAAAATTAGAACGGGGCTAGACAAAATCGCATTTTCATCTATGTGGGGTTCAAGGCTCATGTCCCGACGCAGTCTTGCGCTCCTTGCCACGCTAAAATTCGTAGACGTATTCTTGTTCAGTCAAACAAGTGAGATAAGCCACAACACGCAGAACGTTTCTTCGTGAAATACGAACGTTCTTTCAAAGTTTTCAAATTTATGGCACAGCGAATTTTACTCTTCATTTATAATTTTGTCACGTATATTTGTAAAATAACACATATATGTAGCTTAAAATTAAAATTAAAAAAATTAACTCTTATGATGGGAAGAAATTTATTTGGAGTACTGAAGTTTGGAGCACCTACTTAAGAACTGCCTCTGAAGTTTTCCGACTTCGAAATTTTACTATCTTCTATGCTAGAAATAGTTTCGGCACAAAGAGAAAAATTTTAAAAATACTAAATCTCTCCATTAAAAGCAAGCATAAAATGATGCCGAGAGGGAAACTTGTAAATTAAAAAAAGGCCTCTATTATTCATATAAAAATCGTGTAAAGAAAAATTATACTCACATTCAGTATTTGCACATTATATAAAAGTTAAATTCATTTTTATCCAAAGCATGAAACGTAAAATATTTGTCTAGTGGCCAACATAAGGAATGGTGTGAATTTTGCCTCTATGCGGTATTACTGGGGTCTATTGTGCTCTACCTTCGGCTGTAAGATGCAGTGAGCTGATAAATGTGTTATTGTCATTCAACTATAACATTTCCAAGATGCGACAAGCGTTTCAACACTGGAAATGCACTATAATTAATACATATTAGAGAATGATAGTGAGGAATATTAATTTACAGGAACAATTTCGACATGACAGTTATTTCAGTCATCTTGTTATCTCTTTATGTTCTAATCACTGAACGCAGCTATAAATCAGGAGCGCAAAAGGCCACATGCACACAACACGCTTCCATGCTAGTCTAGGATGGATTCAATATTAATACATTCATTATTGAGAATAAATCTGTTAAATGTAGAACTGATACCTAATATTAATTCTGTCCTTGATACCCACTGACAAATTGAAACAATACGTCCATCAAAGCATTTATGAAGCTGTAAAATTCTGTGTGTTTTCTCACTCAATATGAATCATATTTGTGAAGAATAAGCACCGCGTTCGAAACTCAGAAAGTTGAACTGAAATATTAGTTTTTGCTCAAGAATCTTTAGCAATATCCATAACACAGTTTTCACCAAAATGAGCTTTAAATAAAGGTGAGATTGAAAGGTAGGAATATTTGTTTGTTTAAGTGCTTCTGATTGAAGTTACAAGTTCAATAATGCAAGTCTGTATTTATTTTAAGATATCAAAATTAAAGAAAGAGTTAGTGCAAAATGTTTTATTTCTGAATAAATGTTTTACTGACAAAATGTTTCATTGATACTGTTCGTAATTTGCCACACCGATCCAATAATAATCTAATTCTAGTCAGCTTATATTACTAACTTTCTGTGCGAAACTCTCATTTATTGCTAGGCAAAACTTTTGGGCACTATTTCAGTACATAAAGCTTAAAGCTTTGACATATGCTGCTGGTTTGAATATCAATTACGCAAACATACATATTATTGGAAAATCAGTCTTCTATTTTCTTTCGTAATTTTGATCTTTTTAAGGCAAAAAAAATGAGTTTCTTCCTTTGAGACGAGAACATTGGCTTAGAAAAGTGAGGAATGTAGCATAAACTCAATTAAAGCAATAAAACCTTATGCAAGCAATACTAAAATAAAAAAAATCACAGTGTTTATTTGTTTCTTCTAAAGTAAAAGTTTCACGTGACATTAAAATTATTTTCCAGAAATATTTAATCATTCTTTTACTTTTAATGATGGTATGATAAGTGCTATTTCTTCATAATATCACGGAATCATGGTATTTGAAAAAAATACGCTATACTCTATCACTATTTAGATATTAGGGGTAATATTTGTTATGCTCTTATTAATGATAATTTTATTAACCTGTAATTAGTTTTACTTAAAGGACTGTTACACCATGATATTCGATGTAATCAGTTCGCCAGATTAACACTAAAATTTATTAATTAAATTAACCCTAAAAGTAACACTAAAATTTAGAAGTGAAAAAAAGCATAAAATAATTACGTTTAAGTTTATTTGTACAGAATTTATGCACTTTGATATATTAAAAGCTTTGTATCCACATTTATATAATTATCATGCATATGCTATCGAGGAATTTAAAAGCATAGTGTTTGCTGACGCCAAAGGAAGTTTAAGATTAATAGCTTTCTTAATCAATGTTGTTTGAGGTTGCTATATGGCTGTTACCTAGAATGTACAAGCATGACTAAAGTGAGCATATTTTTGAATACTTACGCAGGAAACAAATTAAATTACAGTTATCTATTCTGAAGAGAAAAAAAAAATTAAACAACACATGTTTTAATTGAAAGAAAAACAACATTAAGGAAGTTTAATAAATCAACACTTTCCAGTTCTATTCTTTAATCTGTATCGAACATTAAATGAAATTAGGGGAGCATTGTCATGATAAAATACAAAACCTCTCCGACTGCTCAGAGCCAGTGCTTTGCATTAATCTCTGTCTTAAGAACTCTAATCTGAAAACGGTATTTCTTACAATCTCGTTGGGTAATAACAACTCGTAATTCCTTTATCTCTCGCTCAAGAGCAAAGAAATTTAAACGCTATAGTATTTTTTTTCAGAAACGAAAAGAACCCAGTAAAACAAAAAGTAAGTTAAACAATAAAGAATGTTTATTTCTTTAAGTCGTCGGGTATTTTGAGCATATTCTCTAAACAGATCATAAAATTTAAAACTGAACCTCACAAATATTTTGAAAAGCATGTATTATTTCATCAAACTTTTCTAAAATAAATCATTTCTTCAAATTTTAAAATTGATAAATGAAAGAAGTAAGTGATATGATTGAAATTAAAATTCTATAGCAAAAAGATTTTTAGTTAATTTAACACTTTTCTCGTCATATTACTTCTGAGACTTGTAAGCTTAGTTTCAAAGCAGAGAATGAAAAAAATAGTATTACTTAAATATTCAGATGATATAATTACTGTGATGAATTTACTCAGGTATGATTGGTGACTTAACAAATGGAGATGAATTTACGCCATGTTGTTTCTTTCAGAAGGTAAATAAAAGTAACAAAAAATAAAACATTTATAAATTTTGAAAAAAAAATTTCTTTAATAACAGTTAAAATAAAATATCTCAAATTCGTGTAAAATATTACTAACAGCACAGATACAAGCAAAAATCGAAAAGAAAATTTCAATGTGTCCATAGTAATAAATCTGAAACAGTGGAAATACGTTTTATAAGTTCATTAATTGCGAGACTGAATTCTAGGTGATAGCTCTATTACGCTGTGGAGGAACAAAAAGTATACGTTTCAAATTGCATTGCATTTTTTGGTGATAAAATATTTTAGTGATTAAATTTCAGTGACAAATTTTCATTAGTAACACTGAAGTATTTCAATGCATTTTCGCGTAGTCACTGTCAGTACACACAAAGAGCGTAATTCATAAAGAATTATACGAGTTCATATTTCTGTGCTTATAGGGTATTTCTCCCACCTTCTTGGTGTGCCATCCTGGTGTGGTGGTCTGCGCACTGGACCGGTATTTCAGAGGTCCGTGGTTCGATTCCCGGCGAAGGCGTTTGCTCATTTTTCAAGTCTCCTGCTTCCAAAAAATACCTTATGTCCCTACATGCTATTAAAATCTGAGGATACAGAATAATAAATAATGCATGAATATAAAGAAAAGTGTTCACGTTTCACTTACACATGTTGAATATGACTTACTCTGATTAAAAGTACACTGTCAATACAATATGAAAGTTCCTGCCAAATTCATTCCAGTGTGTCCATGGTAACTGATTCTGAAACAGTAGAAACAAGTTTATTTTAAGTTCATTTATTCTTGTAGGCTCAGTCTTCATAAACATCTGATCTTTCATATTACCCCACAGAAAGAAATCACAGAGGGTAATATTTAGACATCTAAAGAGACCAGCTATTGACCAGTAATTATATCACCTATAAGTCAAATCATCTGGTCCATCTGATAACCGACTAACATGTTAAAAAAAAACAATATAACAAGCTCTCAGTTGTTTAGAAACCGTTTTTATTTTTCTTGAAAAATCTTTTAAAGATTAAATCCCATGTGCTGTTTACATATTGAGGCATTTTCCTTTTATATCCATATAACATATTTCATTCTGTTTTGTTAATCTTTAAAACTATAAAAAGTTGAAATCGGATGATTCTTTCTGAATTACCTTGTATGCTATAATCACATATTTTACACTTACAGCAACTGTTCTTAGTTAGGAAATTTATGTTAAACATAAGTACATAACGAAACTGAAAAACTAAACGCGCAGTATTTGCATATGTGTCACATGAAATACTACTTCTAAGGTTCTGAAAAAAAAAAAACATTTCAATGACTAAATTTCTTTACCATCATTTCAGTACTGACTACTGTGCATGCGTATATATATTACTAATCTAATTCGTGGCGATGATTTAACGTTTCTTGGATTTCTCTGTGTAATATTTGAACATTATGTTGAAAATTTAAAGTATTCTCATGAACTCTTTGGAAATGAAAGGGTAATTATAACTTTTTAGCAAGTTGTAGAGGAATTCGATTGCAATTAGAACATAAAAATGAAATAATTTAAAGCTACACAGTGTAGATTTATTACTTGTTGGTAATTTTTGTTGCCAAGTAATTGCTAGAACAAACTGATGTTTGCTTTAAAACTCTTTCTTTATCGTTTTTGAATCATCCTATTTTAAAAAAGCTTTAATAAAATATTATTGCTACTTTTATTTATCGTGACTGTAAAACATAAATTTACCATTTACAGTGCGTAATATACAGGACGTAACATGAGGGATTCCCGTTAGGGTAAGTGACCTGTGTTTACTCTTTGCCCAGGGAAGTTACATTCTTTGTGCAAAGTAGTAAAGTTGAAGAGGTAAATTAAGTATGACATGTTCTGACAACTACAAAACACAAAGTCAACAATAAGAATACCTATCTATTCAAAATAAAATAATAATTTTATTTTGTTTCAGTAAGAATACGTAGTTCTAATGATTAAAAAATAACTTGAAGCGTTTTCAACTATGAACTAATCTCAGCGCATGGATTATATAGATATAGTTTCAACAAATATAGGTTTTGAGACGAAAATATATTTTATGACTTGTAAATTATATCATTTGAACGGAACAAAATAAAATCGCATACATTATTTTAGTGCTATATAAACCACAAAATACTGCAGACGTTGTTTAATTAGATCATTTTCTCACTACAATATTTACTGGAAAAGGAGGAATATTTTTTCATTTTTTTATTATATATTGCAGCAATTTTGCTTCGAAAATAATACAAAAAATGTTCTTTAAATAAAGAAAGAAAAACAGAGTTGGTTCTATGAATAATTTATATCTTTGAAAATAAATACAAAACTATACATTCCGTATTATTTTACACTTACAAAAATTGCCAATTTGTTTCAAGAAGAGATCATATTTGATTTATTGAATTATAACAAGGCATCCTAAAGCTACCTGCCTAAGAAAAAGAATGACTTCATGGAAGACGTTATAAGGAAGATTGGCACTCATTCGTCTTAAACAAGGGCATAAAGTACAAAAATTCCCATTCACCAGCCAGCCCATTTGCAAGGATTTGAGCTTACTTATCAGTGTTAAGTGGTTTTATCCATTCGATTACTAATGGGAACTATAAGATGGGAATCACGTACTTTTTGAAAATTTATTTTAACAACAACTTTGATATTTGTGCTATTTTTTGCTCTAGTAAGTATAAAAAAATTGTTGCTGGGAAAATCCACTAGTATGAAGTTTTGCTTGATTTAAATTATTGTTGATCTTTAACCGTAGCTTCAGAAGAATCATTAAATATATGGCTAGGCATAAAATATCTTGGATTACTAGAAAATATTTAAACTTTAGTTTCAGGATTTTATTTAATAAGATCATCATACAGAAAATACGGAAGATGAATTTCTAAATGTCTTCTATTTTACAAAAAACAGTTCAACTACTTTGTAGATAATAATTTATTTTTATTTTGATAAAAATTCACCTGATTGTGATCTGAGCTAGCTTAGGAATTGGACCTAAGTAGAAATTTTGCGTAGTTTTTAAACTTTGTCTGAAAGTACGAAATGACGATTACTTATAGCATCGTCAGCAAGTATTTTAACGTTAGAGTCGAAAACGCTTTTCACCTCAATTTTGCATGTTCTTGTAGAATAAATTATTAAAATGGGGTGGAAAAACACGTAGCACACACAATTAATTTCTGCCCTGTACGTACTTTACCTTTAAATACTTTAATGTTCTTTATTGCCCAGTAAGCATCAATAAAAATTAACTACCTGAATAATATGCAGCGTAATCAGCGGAAAGCAATGTTTTAAAATTTTTTATTATTGGAATCAAGAAAAGCTATATTTTAAGCAAGCTCTTTTTTCATCGCTTTCGTTTGATGAAACAAATAAATAACCCAAGGAACCCGCTAATGACAGTCTTTCTTCTAAACTGCGTGTTTGAAATTTTGAACAGTAGGTTAATGGAAAATGTAATGAAACAAACTACAATTTTGAGCATAAAAGCATTAATTTTTGTTCTTCCTTAAAATGTTCAAATAATCGTAGTATGTGAAATCATCCTGCGAATACAGTAGGTAAATACATAAATTTGAACTAATTGTCTTGGATTTTATTTTATTATCAATCTGTACTGAAGATTAAACGCAGTTTAATTTCCAAATGCATTAAGTTTTTAATCTATTATTATATTACAAGTGTAACGTCTTGACCATACCAACAACAGGAAGGACCTTTTTAAGTTATTTTAATCAACCATGTTCACTTTGGCCTTTTAAAATAATTATTAAAACGAGACAGGCATAAATGTAACCCACATCCCTCCTAATTTGCGTCCTGTTTCGACTTTTCCTTTAAAAAGCTTAATGTTATCCGCGCGCTCAACAAGCGTCGCTAAAAATTAATGACCGGATGGTGTGCTGTGTAATCATGGGGTATCCATAATTGGTTCCCCTGGTAAAAGAGGACAACTTTTTAAACTTCATTTTTAAAGCACAGAACAAAAGGCCGCTACCCGATCTTTCTAATAAAAGCTGGGGTGCGGGGCGGTTTATGCACATTTGATAGTCCTATCTCCTTCTGTTAGCTGCTGCTGTAAACACAGAGACGAAGTAAATCCTTTGCGAAAACTAAAATTAAATCCTTTTTTTCCTGCGAAAAAGCGAATACTTTGAAGTAGTTAATGCGTGGAGAGGAAGGGAAAAAAAAGGCCAACGAAAACAAGGAAAATTTTCAGAAGCGTAGATAGGTTCTATTGTTGATGTTATAGTTTAACGCCGTGTCTAAGAATTCAAAGAATGAAACAGGTATAAAATTAACTTCATTCAGTGATGGAAGTCTCGTCAAGGGACAAAAGTTCGATTAGGGTGAATTACTTGTTTTGTTTCAGAAAGGAGTTGTTATTTTTGCTAGTGGGTATTCTTATGTTACATGGTAGAAACCTATTAATTGCCTGCATATTTACAATGGGAAATTTGAGTTATGAAACGTACGATAATTTTTGTAAATGTATTGCAGAATTTTGAAATTACACATTGGGCAACCATGAATATGCATAAAGGGGTAGTTGTGCAATGTATAGAAATATACAGTCTGCATAAAATATAGTATTCAGATGTTAACATAATTAATTATTAGTTAGCACAATATAATGCTAAATTTAAAGCTAGAATTTTAAGATTTTTCTGCTTTTATTTTGTAAGAAATTTCAGTTCATATTGATTTTTGTGACACTATATGGAAATATGGGTCCAAACCTTAACGTTGAGTTTAGTATTTCAAATAATAACAGTGCACTAACTTTGTATTTACGTAACTATGCATCTTTTCATTTTAAAATATTATGATAGCTTCAGATGAAGTAATCTAAATATTCACAGAACGATAGCCCTTTGTATTAGTTTTATTGGTTGGAGACGTACCAAGTACAACTTCATTTGCACTATCGTGACATTTCTTGCATTATAAACATTTCGTTAAAAGTAGTGGGTTTTTAACTTACGCAGTATAACTCGACATTCTACTAACAAGTTTGTCAAAGAGAAGATTGTTACTATTAAAATGTAAGTGGGATTCCTATCTAAACAAATTATATTGAATGAGAAATTTTACAGTCATGTCTTAGTTTTGAATTATTCCGATGAAATTCACTTAAGTTAATTTTTCAAATATTCATCCTTATTCTTGTCAAGTCTAAAAAGCAAGAGAACATTGTCATAAAATTTTATATAAATGAATAAAATATGAATAAAATATTTAACAAGCGTAAGCTTGGAACTCATTTGTAACAGCAAAAACTCTTCTGAAATATCTTTGAAAATAAAATTAAAAATCTTGGAAGCTATTCGCTAATTCTTCGCCTGAGTTATTATCGAGTTCTTATTGTTACCGACTGTTTTACATTTAATTGCTTTCAAATTTTATTTTGGATTAGCTGAAAAATTTGATAATGGATTTCCTTCTTATTTCAACTATAAATTTATAGTTGCAATGAAACAGAAACGAATGTAGATAATTGTTTTAAAATGTTTTGTATTAAATTGTGTAACAGAACGTGTTAAATCGTTCAAGTTAAGCATTTTTTACTACTTATTAAATGCATGATTTCAACAATCTATTGGAAATATAGAGTATTTTAAATAAAGATTCAGATAACCATTTGATCTAAATCAGGATATTTCACTTAGCAAAATTATACTTAATGAATTAGTGCATTTAGTTCATACAGCCATTAACTATTTACAAACAATATTGTAAAAGATTAAACTTACATACTGTTGAAGAAATAAAATTAATTTTAATTGTAATTATTATTACTGATAGCATGGCAACTGATAATCAGTAAGATGGTAACGTAGCTCTATATACATTTTCAGCAACGCTGTTATGTCACTCTTCAAGCAGCTTTAAATAAGGAGTTAAGACTCTTTTTTCAGGAATTTAGAACTAGAGTCTTAAATATTGGTACGCTTTAAGCATTCACATTAATGGTAACTACATCACGAATACTGGCATAAATGCTCAAATAACGAGTGATACCTATATGACAATGAAAATATCTCTAGATTCCTCTACTCTATAATTTAAGGAAATGGTATTAGAGTAAACTTACAAAACGACCGTTTAGCTCTTTTGTCTGCGAACTATTTCCCAATTGCATATTCCTAACATGTATAGTGCTTTATCGAACTCTTATGCCTTATATCATTTTAATCTAATCAAGAGAGAGCCACTCAAGCAAACGAAAGTTCCTCTCACGGCAGCTGAAATACGATCCAATAACCGTACGCCTTAATTTATTCAGATGCGTTGCAAACATCTACTGACGCAGCAAGCTAATAAACAAATGAGTATTGAACAGTACAGCCCACCATTAGTTGTCTCTCGGGAGGTGAGAGGGCCAAAAAATTTACATCTTTAATGACGCAACTCAGGGGCTTTATGCTTTTATCGAATGTTTTGAGAAAAGGGGCGTCTCTTGTATCAAAATGGCTGATTAGTGAGTGATTGTAAGCAAAAGCCTATCGCTACATGGATATCAAAAAACATTGATGGAGGAGATGCAGAATGACATAGCTAATTCAATTTATTTCTAATTTTGGCTTGATCCAGAATATTTAAGACAAGAGAAAGTATGAGTGTTGCTTAGAACCACCATATTTGATCGCGTCAGTAACTTTCTAGGGACAGGAGGGTAAATTCCGTGAGACCTGTTTGAAATCTTTTATCCTAAAATAGCATTACACGGATTCTTTAACTGTGTAAAGCCTTATGTAGGTGGGCCAAATCTAAGGAATGCTTACATGAAGGATAAATTGAACTTTGATGAAGTTCTTAAGAGTTCTTGACGTTGTACTTTGATCTACAATATTTGTGTAAATGGAATGCTTGCATTTAAAGCAATACTACTTATACTAAGAGTTTCTTTCCTTACATATTAAGTTCAGCGGGCTTTCGGCAAATAAATAAAGTTGATTTATAACTCAATAACTCAAAGATATTTTATAATCAGAACCCGATTTTACCATCATATTCAAAATGATTGTAAAATTTTAAATGTCACCTTTCTTATCTAGACATGTTTCTGAAAAAGATATTTATTTTCAAATTAATCTAACGTCTAATAAATTATGCAATTAGCTTAAAGAACTACAAATAATAACAAAGTTGAAAATAAATATTTTCTATTATAAGTGGCGCTTATTTTATTTTACCTCTTATAATGTGCAAATAATGGAAGTTATAGAATATTAGGAAGAAATATTCTTATTTATAACCATGTTTTGCGACAGGAACTATGATGGTTTCCTCGCAAATGTAAGGACCATTTAGGAACTAGTAATATTTGGACATCTTAATATGATCGCTAAGCCCGGAAAGTGGTCTTCTCTTGCAAAATCCAATTGCTTACGAATATAACATTTTAAGAAGGTTGTTAATAAGGTCTAGCATTAGGGAATGTAAAGTAAACAGACTTAAACGAAACTTTGTTTGACAGTACGCAGGTTACAAGTAAAATAGAATTTCGTGAAGTAAAATAGAAACATTTTCGATTGAAATTTTGGCATTTCATAGAGGGTCTTTATTTTCAGTTTATTCTCACACCTATTTACGATACAATCCCATGATGAACCCAATTAGTAGTTTAACATCTTGCTGGAAAGGAAAACAATTTCTTTCAAATATTATTTAAAATCAGTTAAAAGATATAAAATAAAAACTTTCACATTCATTGTATTGATGGAATCGGTGAGTAAGAGAATAAACAGACCAAGCTAGCGACATTTTCTGAATTATTTTTAATTTAATATTCACTCGCGTAAATTTATCCTTTCTTCGAGAAAATCCGTGCTGAATCGAGGGCAATTAGGAAACATTTAAATAAAGCAAAATTGCTTAGAAAAATTAATAAAACTTGCATCATATTTATGATGATTTACTCGTACTCACAAACCATATTTATTACTTTAGTTTGGACATATTTATAAAGATCTGAGTTTCAAATGAATCTTGAATCAAGGGTCATTCTGACTTAAAGAGGCCACCACTGAAATTCGACAGATATCTCATCTAAAGTTTTAAATATTAAACGCGAAAATGAAACCTTCGCTCCCCCTCCTTTTTTCATGTAAGATATTCCTAGCCATGTGCCAAATCACGAATCTGCTAAAGTTTCTAACTTAAATCGGAAGTTCTAAAAGATTTTTCTACTTGTAGTATTTTGACTGGGTCTTAAAATCTGGATTTTATGATTTTCAGACTAGCAAGCTGCCTTTGCGTCATCTGAAACCGGTAGTCATCACCTCCTGATATCATTTTCCTTCTAGATGAAACATTTGCTAGAAATACACTCGTACTTCTATTATTACTCTTTTCCATGTATATCTTTCTTATCTAAAATCCTGTACTTCTCCAAAATGTTTCTCTAAATTATATGGTGTAATTACCTTCTTGTGGGTTTTATAATGAGTAATTATGTTGTTGTAATATGAATAAATCTTTGAATACAACACAGAATATAGTAAATGTTGTATCCATAACCATTTAATAATGATTTTAAATTATTTTGCAGAGAAAATATTTTTTTCTTTTTTTCTTGTTATAATTCATACATATTGGAATTAAAACATCCTTTTATTATCACGGCTGAAAACACATTCAGTGCTTTACACAGAAGCAGATCAGCTGGTATAAAATTTAAGAAACTTCTTTAAAAAGAAAATGTTACATATGTTACCGAGAATATAATATTTACTTTCAACAAAAGTAATTATCTTTCTATTTCGTTTAGAACTTGGAGTATGAAGAATAACAGCTGCACGTATGTTCTTCAAAGGCAAATGAATAAGCACTATAGTTAAGTATTTTTCGCCGAAAATTTTAATTAAATAATTGTCTTTATTTTGTCATGTTTCTTGATATGAAGACTAATATTATATGATGAATTTGCGCGCTTAGCTGAAAATATACTAGTTAATCCTTTCATTTTTCTAAGGATAAAAACTACTACACAGAGTTATTTCTTTAAAGTGACTTTAGTCAGCTTTGCATGTCCGAATTAAAAATATTACTCCACAGCTTATGCTAATTATGATTCATATTTAGCCGTTTCATTCCATATATAATACAAGATGACTAATAAATCAATAAAGACTCCTGTTTAGAAGCTGCGTGCAGTATATTTGGACTTTTTCTGTTAATGCGTTAATCTTTTTCAGAGCACGAAGGCATAATTAAAGTAATTTAAAGGCGAATTAAAGTAATTTCAAAATCAGGTCTCTTTCATGTTTAGAAATATTTTAACAGGTAGCGAAGTCAAATTTCGAGGTTTGATATTCTGAATGAGCGATTATTTTGATGTAACTGCAAGTTATCCATAAATTCTATTTATGCATTTGTCTGTACATATAATATGTATACGTGTGTGTAAGGGTGCGTCAACAAACACAAATCTATGCAAATAAACTGCAAATCTCGCAAAGGTTTGCGGTCTAGCGACACAGATTTATGTATTTGTTTGTTTGTGTGTGTAAATTGAATCTTTCAGAAGTATCATTTTAGTACATTATTAAAATGCTTTGAGAAGACATTTATTACCTAAATTATAATTTAATTTTTCTGGAAAGTACTGAGCAATTTAAAGAAAAATATTTTCATATTTATTTATTTTTATCTAACAACTGTCAAAGTAACCAAAATGTAATCGGCGGTTCTATATTGCATACTATGTCATAAATTGTTACGAATAGTAAAATAACGCTTATTGTATGCAGTGCAAGAAATGAAAAGGAAAATATTTGTTGTCTTTAATAATTCGTTTGTTTACTTATAGCTGGAAACGATACTGAAACTGCGTTTTAGCTTCAGGAGTTCATATTTTCCACATCCAATATTTTATAACAACATCTAGGAGAAGTAATAAATTCCTAATCTGAATAAAACTAAGACTATGGCTGCTCCTGTCATACACTAAAATGAAGTAATGTTTTTCAGTTAGTGTAGTAAGTATACACGAAACCCAAGTACATGTTGTATTAATTACATCACATAATGCAAGACATTCTTCAGCTCAATTTTAAAAAGTAGAATATTCAACCTAATATCAGTAATTTAAAGGAAGTTTAGTGTCGCAAACTGAAATACAAGGAACCAGTACATTCACAAATAATTTTCGACTTATTTTCCTATTAAAACTCCCCAAAGTCCAAAAACTGATAAAAATTGAAATACTTTTCTTCTTAAAAGTAAGCATTTTAAACAATCCTGTATACGATGACACATTTCCCTACATCAAGTTAGAGAGTTCAGCTTTTCCTATGTGCTACTCATTTTAAAGTGCTAAATGTAAGTATTTCTCCGAATTTCATTGTTCTATTAGGCAGACCGTAAGAATAAAGAAAAGATCGAAAATGCTTGATCAGTGTACTTTTACTGAACCCCTAATCTGATCCTTTTTAAGAATTATATCACAGGGCACTTCACAAGCTTTTATCTTGTGACTACAAGTGATAGGGATCACTTCGTTGCCAAGCAAC
Organism: Stegodyphus dumicola; assembly: GCF_044657685.1. Taxonomy (NCBI): domain Eukaryota; kingdom Metazoa; phylum Arthropoda; class Arachnida; order Araneae; family Eresidae; genus Stegodyphus; species Stegodyphus dumicola. The sequence goes on from NC_140780.1 coordinate 117,561,703, forward strand.
GTGTATCTTAAGGCCTATTAATCACATGTTAAAGCCTTCACTCTGCTGCGGGAAATCAAAACAAAAGCTTCAACATCTATTTGCTCAGACTTTAGTGCTTCAAACGCTAGTGATTAATCTATAGTTATTAAAATTCTTAGTATCAGCATTTCTGCTTTCTAAGCAATGTTTTGGCTCTAATATTGAAGCAAAAATATTAGGACTATGATTTAATATTTGTTTTCTGGAAAATATTATTGGGTTCTTACTGAATTGTTTTATCAGTGATAAAGGAGCATTAAGATCCTAGAAATTGTACTCAATTAATTTAGTCAATTTCCATTATAATGTGCATAAAGTTATAAACATTTAGTATCTATTAAAGGTTTGATAAAAGTTATTGTTGTAAATATTACATTTGAGATTGAAACTAACAGATTAATGAAATTTTAATGACACTATAGAATCATTTAGAGTTTTTTCGAAGTCCGGAAACTAGTGAAATAGACAATTCCCTCTACTGGATTCGAACTCTGGGCTTTCTGCGCACGCGCAGAGCGTGCTTCCAGTTGCACCACGAAGGCATGCGGAAAGAAGGGAGAAAATACCTTATGACGCATTTTAACTAATCACCTTTCTACAAGATTTAACAGAGTCGTTTATAGGTCGAAATTTAAATGCTTAGATTTATATTGGGATTTTTATCAAAGCATTTTACAACATTTGTTTGCTGGGTAACTTTATCTCGGAGAAGACTTGTTAAGAAAGACTGTGTCTGTGATAGGATTTATAAAGCCAAGTTTTAGCATTTCCCCTATTCAGTTTTCCCGATCATTTTATAGGAGCTGCAAAAAGTGAAAATACTTTTCCATATTTAATTCACAGAGAATCAAATACCAGAATGCAGTAGCAATCAGCATTGTTCGGTTTCATCGATGTTTTATTATATAGGTATGCGTCTTTGATTATAATAACTTAAATAATGAAGTAAAAGAAAATAATAATTAAAAAACCGTTCCCTAACAAATTCCGCGAGATGTAAAATCCCTTTACTTTAAAATTGCGTTCATTTTTTAAGTTTTCATGTGTGTGAGTAATTTTTTTTTGTTCTGTATTACGTTATTACGTTGGTTTGTCTGGAAATTTTTCCAAAAGTTCTCATATTTTTTTTGTTTGCTTTTTAGAAGTTTTGTTTCTATTAGAAATTTAGCTATTTTTGCGGCAAATCATCATTCCTAAACTCTAAAACTGTTTTCATTTTAAGTCTCTGTTAACAAGTCTCTAAAACTGTTTTCATTTTAAGATATGCACACACACACACATATATATAAATTTTTCCTTACATTTTCTTTTTTTTTTTTTTTTTTTTTCCCCCTTCCAGTAGCCTATCTTTGAATTCTGTCTGACGGGAAATGTAAACCTAAGACATACAGCTGAGAAATCATACGAAGAAATATACAAGCGAGTCATCAACTTCACTGCACATTGGGTGCTCTTGTTTGATAAATAGTGTTACAGGCGCAATCTTCATTGCTCCGCAGAGAAACCGAAATGCCATAAGAAAGTCTCAAATAAGCTAAAATTTGACAGAAAAAAAAAAAAGAGAGAGATATTCTGAAAGAAAAAACAAAGAATTAAGTAAAACTTATAATATGAAAGCATGAGATTAAACTTTAAACTGTTTAGCGGAAAATTTATAAATCAAAACTGAAAAAATGAAAGAAATTAAAAAATATGAAAACGGTTCAAATAATAATCCCTTTTCTTAATAAAATTTAGAAAATAACAAAATTTATTAAGAAAATATGTTAATATTTGAAATATGTTATGAAAATATTAACATATTTTCTTTAAGAATATAAACATAGAAAGTCCACGAATTCTGCACATTATAACAAAATTTCATTACAAATATTAGATTTGGTTTTGAGTGCAGATGATAGTGTACTCAAGAAGCAGTGTTATAAATTTTGCAATTACAAAAAAAAAAAAAAAAAAAAAAAAAAAAATAGAAACATGTTTTATTTATAGCATTGCAATTTATAACATAATACTTGCCACAAAATGTTGCTAAGAAATCCTCTTAAAAGGATATTTTGAGGAGTTGAATTTCTGAATCTGATGATACTTTTTTCAGGTAATGTTTCTCCGTCTACATTAATTAATCTTTCACTGCAAGATGTTTTAAGTCAGTACCCTTCTGTACTGACGAACATCATGCTCTGTGAACAAATATCGGCGAATGCTTTTATGATGATGAGGTTCAAGCGTAGATTCTCGTTCAACAACTGCAGATAGTTCTACCAAGTAACAGAACTTCCTATGAAATCTGAATCAATTATCCAATTACATTGAAACACACAGAAATACGGCAGCTATAATACTGAATTATTCAGCCAATTTTGTTTTTTGATTTAATCATTTAGCTGCAAGTGAGAATCATCAATAAATCATTTTTCACTAATTCACGTTTTTACTGACTTTTACATAGTCTAGTAATATCAAGGTTTCAAAAGTTTGTCCTACTGATGTCATTTTGTTGAAACAGCTCAAAAGATTTACCTTGTATGGGAACGATCGCTCGGATCTGATATTTCCGCGTAACGGACAATATTCCAAATTGCAATGATGTTTTCAAAGAGAAATGGACAATTTTTCTCCTAAATATTTTAGCACCCTTTCTATAATTTCTTTCATAACAACAATAGATTTATTATCTGATCCCAAAACATTTTTTTTTATCAAAGCAGCTTTATGTATCAAACTCTTGCAGTTTATTAAATCAACAAGAAGTATAAATATACGTTGAAACCTAGGCCACCTTAAAAGTTAATAAATTTTAAAATCCCCAAACACATAATTAATGATTGCTTCAAAAGAAGTGTCTTTTTCAGAATTTTTTACTAAATTTGCGTCAGTCTATATCTAATTATGTTGATTACTTACATAAAAGATTTGTACAACAAACAGTGGTTCTTCAAGCATCTCAAATTTAATATCAGAATTTTTTGCAGCTCAGGAAGAAATGCCTGCTTTAATATTTTGTAAAAAGACCTTCATTATATAGAAGTCATATAAATAAAATAATCAAAATGTGACAACTATAATAAATTTTTTTATTATGTTATCTGAGCTGCACTCTAATTATTGTAATTAAAGAAAGGAATAATACATTCATTCTTAATTCAGCATATGCATTTATATTCTGTTTTCTTAGATAGACTAAACTGTAGGAAAACAGAGCAAGAGATGGAAATCCTTTTCACTAAACAACTTTGATATTTAATGCATTAAATACAAACTAATGTAATGCTAATTACAGATCTTCGTAAATTATCGTAGAAAAACTTTGAAGAACATATTTATTTATGGCAAGAAAATTTTGAAAACTGATATCTGAGTTCAATGCAAATTTAGTAAATAATTTTGAACAAAGGAAATTCCTTCTGAACGGATGACTGAACGATAAGGTTTAAGTTTTCAAAGTTTTTGATTTTTAATATAGCCTGATCTTTCTTTTATGTGTTTAAGCTCTTCTAAAATTAAAAGAAAGTTTGAATGCAAAGGTAAGTATTTTTGATGCAAGAAAGGCAGTATGCGCAAAAAATCCTCTGTCAGCAGACGAATGAAATTGTACAAATATATTTGAAAGAAACACAGCTCCCATCACTGTGAAAGGGTCTATTGGAACTTAAAAGTGTCATAAAATTCAAAGAATAATAACATGTCTATATTGCTTTCATAAATGATACCGACTTCCTGATCATTCACGAACAAGGAAATCAGTATGACTTATTATTATGGAGTATCTATCACCGAGATTTAGTTGGTAATAAAAAAGAGTAAGTCTGGTTTAGTAATGAGGCTCTTTTTCAGCCGAACTTTTATGTTAAGAAACAGAATCGATGATACCAGAGAACAGAGAATACATATATCAATAGTCACTAACCTTACACCCACAACAAATTACTACGAGATGTTTAATAGTTTATAAACGAATAACAGTAGCAGACTTGGCAGAATTATTTAAAAGTTATTGAACTAAAATAGCAAATTATTCGAGAAATTACAACTAAAGGCTCTAACTCGTTAATCAGTATTATTGATGAGTTTAGAACCCGGCACAATATCACTAAAAATAAGAGGAAGCGAAACGTTTTGAGCCCTTGTAATATAAAAATTCCATTATCTTTCAGTTAATGAATATTGATTTAATCGCTTTTAAATAGCAGTTGTATCTAATGCTATTTGGGATGTACTTTAATTATTAGGCATTACTCCTACTTTTACATAAAAGTTCTGCGGGTTTTAACCTAGCGAAATTAAGAGGTAACCTAAAGCTGTACGTATTTAAGGAAAATTTCTGTCTTTACCTCTTATAATAATTTGAATGTGAGGCATGAAAACCTTCAAAAGATTTCAGGTGTTTTGTGACATAAAGCAGCAGAAAAGAAAAAAGTAATAATAATATCTCAAAGAATAGAAAGTGTTGGTAAACAAATAATGAAAACGAGCATTAACTTAGATTCAGTGCTACACTAAATTAAATAAGTAGCAGTTAGATAAACGATACGTGCCGTGATTTAAAACGGGTAACTTAACACTCGCGGTGTCACTGCAGATAATCAAAATTACGTTACACCGATCAGAAACTCATTACATCATACGTGCCTAACTTACTAAAAGCATGCGAAAGCCACAGATCATTCCTTACTATCGTGTGATTTCTTCGTTTGTGCTTTTATTTTACTAAAAGTACTTAATTTTACTATTACCACAGTGTTGTCATTTTGGTTCTATAAGAATTTGCTTTGCGAGATTCACTGAATTTCATATTTTTTGATAACTTCCTATTTTTTATAAGTTTATTTTTCAGTGTTCATTCGAACCTTTTATAGTAATTCTAACTGATAAACGTCTTCATAATCATATAAGAGATATTTCTCATACCTTAGCACCTACCGTTTTGGTGTAATAAGAAGTCCCGTACAGCAGACAACTGGGAAGACCGGAGTTCGAGTCCTGACAAAGGTATCGCTCATTTTTGCAGTTTTTTTGCTTCGAAAAATGATTCAAGACTTAAGACTATAAATTGCTACACATAATTTTAAAATTATTTTTAAATATTGCAGAACTTTTTAAATTGACGTATTTTTAAACGAAAGTATAGAACCTCCAACTGAGAATATAAAAGTATTTGCTTGCATAAAAAAAAAAAAAAAAAAAAAAAAAAAAAAAAAAAACTGTTATAACACTGAGTTAAAATTTAATTTCATGAAATTTATTTTGATTTTCAGTTATTATGCTTTTACATAATTATCATTATTATAGCTGGAAATTTCCCCTACATTTAATTTAATAACTATTTATAAATTTTACATAAACTAATTTAATTCTGTGGGAATTTTTTAGTAGAATTTTATTCTTGGCTTTCCAACATGAATCTGAAAAAGGCTGTAACAGCGTGAACAATGAAAAGGCAATGGAATTTATTTCTTTTAATTTTGGTTTCCTGACGCAAAAGCGATTTAAAAGAGGCGGGCCTTGCTTAATTCCTTTGTAGCATTGAAACGGAAGTAAATTTAAGTTGAAATGTATTTGTATATGAATGGTGAGAACAAAGGTGTAAAACGCAAATTTGATGCGTATATCAGCTATTAAAAATCCAATGAAACATGCAAAATACTGAAGAAAATTTTGGACTGAACATTAAGAATTAGTATCTAATTTATGATAATATTAATCTTATATATAACTGATGATAATTTTAAATTTTTGAAAATATTTTTATTTTAAATTTTAAATTTTGCGAAAAGTTCGAGAATTAATATGTGTTCAATAAACGGTTGCAAGAAATTCATATACATAATTTGTTCTTAAAAGCAATTCGTAAGACAAGACATAAACATTAGCTCGTATTGTGCCACTAAGATGGCATTGCCATTGCTATGGTACACTACGAGGCAATCAGTTTTGTCTATAGCAAAATATTTGCCTGTTTGTTTTTAAATGTATGGCTTTACTTTCAAAAAATGAGTTTGTAATTTCTGAGTTTTGTAAGTCTGAGTTTGTAGTTTTATGCACAGAAAGCTATGACTGCATCTTTTTGTTATAATTTGAGAATACTCAGGAGTTCATATTGTCAGAAAGTAACACTTGCTTACAAGTTGAAATAATTGGCCTAATAAAACAGGTTGAGATCAGTATATTTTCAGTCGACCTTAAGAATGAATTAATTTAACATTAATCAAATATTAATAGAATGTGGGCACTTAGTCAAACTATATTGTTTCAGTATTATCCTATATTGACGTTTGATTTACTAAACATTTTTATCGATGTCAAAAGAGAATTAGCCCAGCTATTGCGAGAACCAGTCTTTATAAGAATTTTTAATAAAAACGTCATTAATATTTTTTATGTATTACAGTTGAAAAATTGCTAAATGATAAATTGTTAACATTAAATAAATTTTGTTTTGATTTCTATAATTTCTAATCATTTTGTTTTCGAATATTATTTTAAACTTTCAAAATAAATTTGAATATATCTTGAACAAATTTTACAGATCATATCAAAGCAACGAGATCATATGGATGTATAATAATACATAATAAAAGAACTTCTAACATTCAATAAAAGTTGTCATATAATGTCTTAAGTCTTCCCTTTTGTACGTAACAAGACATCTACGCAGTGAAGATTTCGAATACTGATTAAAGCCACATATGAATGGGTATTTAATTTCATTTGATTCATTGAAACATTATTATCTCTGTTGAAGTTTTCTACATCAATCGTATTTATTTCAGAAAACTCGTAAAAGCAAGTTGAACAGCGTTGGTTTAATTTCTTGTTTTACTGCTAGCTGTTTTATTCATAGATTCTCTCCTGTAATTGTAATATGTAAATTTGCTTGCTATATATATTAAGAATTTAGATTTTATAGATAATTTGCATCTTATATGTAAAGTATTGTATTTTTAATATCATAAAACATATTGTTGTTAATACACACAAATGTACGCTTTAAAGTGCAGAGATGAAATCAGATGAAAACGTAATTATTAATACCAGTAAATTAATATCGTAATATCTGCAACATGCAGAATAAAAAAATCTAATGCCATGAGAATTAACATATATCCATTAATTTGTTGCAGGATGATTCAAATAAAATTTTATATTTTATTTTGCAAATTTGTAAATGTTATGGCTGAGAATTAGAAGAAAGGCTGGTTCTCTCCAGATCACGCAAAAGCCAAAAATTTTTATTTACTATCGCGTAACATATATTTTCATTATTTGCTATGTGCAATTTGACGTTAGAATAAATTTCAGTTTGCATATGGTAAAAGAGGGACTTAAAACTATAGTAAATATGCACATACCGCGCTACGAGCACTGGGAAGAGTGGTACCCATTTTTCAGCAAATTATCTACGTAATTTAAAATTATTAAAAAAATTTAATCTAATGTTAAACATCAAAAACCTATGAATAATATAAATTCATGCCGATTCATCTGCTGGAATTTCTTATTCTTCAGCTTTAAATTCTGATGTTGTTATAGCCGCTTTATGATTTCATGCGAAAAATATATTTAAGTGTCGAGCTATCTAAAAATGAAATTAATCCAGTTTCCAATAAGGAAAATAGTGAGACAACTCGAACAGCAACATGTAATACAATAGAAAGAAAGAAATTGCATAAAATGGCAAATAAAAAAATGTTAAAATAACATAAAATAGCAAAATTTGTTTATCATGTTGTAGGGTTTATATTTATTTTAACTAACATTTATTTTAAGTTTAAACTATCTTTCCTGTCAAGCCTTACTTTCCCCTGGAACTGCCAATGCCAGAATATGTAAATTTGAGTAGAACGCGCAAGCATTCAAATTATCAGCGGAAGTAGTATGATTTAAATAGAAGGAAACGAGTTCGGTGAGAGTTATTCTTACTTAGCGAGCGCGGAGGTAGTTATCGAGAATTGAAGAACCCCGCGTTGCGGCCTATGTGCTTGGCGGGAAGTAGTTGCAATTGTTCCAGTGAGCTTCAAGTCTGCTGAAGTAGCTGCGGTATTTGTAAAACTCGGTGAGTTAGTTATTTTAGAGAGCCTCGTAGTTAGAATCTTGTCTTTACTTTCTTTTTCAGGTTATTATTTTTATTTGACTGCCTAGTGGGCACAGTCTGTAAGCGTCAAGAGGACGCCATTGTAATTTATTACGTTGAATAAAAAGGGACTTAAACCCTTTATAAGACTCTGTGGTTTATACAAGCTTTCACAGTCACCTCTTGGTTGCGTGCAAGTTAGAGGCGCGCAACGTTATAATGTGCAGTATTATTTCTTAGAATGTCAAACCGTTGCCAGTTTTATCATATGGATGTAAATTATACTTAGATCACATTTTATTACATTAAAAACAAATTTGATTCTTGGCAAATCAGAAAAATCTGTTTTCCCTGCACAGTTTCTTAGAATTTATCATTTGCAGCAGAGCCCCAGAAGATAAAAAATCCCAAAACCTCTCATCTGGGAAAGCACACACTAACGAAAGCAATACATTCTAACGCATAAGCATACAAGCTTCTTGTTATAGCTTCATTGTAGGAGATAAAGAGACAAAAAAGAAAATTTGTCTTTAAAGCAAAGAAATATTTTGTGAAAGAAGTTAAAAGCTTTTTAAAATCAACTTCTTAATATACACATTGATTAAAAATAGTAATTCTAAGAATTATAAAAGGGACAACACGTTTATATTTAATAGACTTTTGGACTCGAAGATATATGATTGCATTCTTGCTCAACTAAAATTAACTTCAATATTATTGTTCTGTTTCTGCTAAAATACTTTATCATTGTATTGAATAACATAGAGTTATGTTTTCCCTTTTTTTATTAAGAATATCGAACGCAAGTAAACTCTTCTCTAGATTTGTCATGAAACAATTTATAAGTTTGTAAGGATTATGTTAATTTTATTAACAGTTAAAATTTTTAGTTAAACTTCTTTCCTGTCAAATTCTTAACTTCAACTTACTACATCCGGCCAGAACGTAGTTTTAGAATCACGTCTGAATACAATATGAGGAAGAGCGGTATTTAACCGCAAAGTTCTACTTGCTGAGTTGGAGAGAATCAGAGTTTCCGATTAGCGCACATCCACCTTTTGGCTACTCTCTCTCAAACTCGGCCGTACTCAGGCCCTTGATAGCTTCACAGCCATTTAGCGTTAAGGGGCCAACTCGGTTAGAATCTTGATAGCTTCGGCTATATCTCTTTTTTTTTTTTTAGTTTATTTCTTAGTCTCTTAAGTTCAAGCCCAAGTGTCGGCTTTTATTGTACACTCCAAGACGGAGTTCTGTTCAATCTTATTCGAATAATAAAGGGTTATTTACACTTCCATCTTGTTGTTTCTTGTCACACGAATTTAAGCGATTATGTGCTTAGCAGTTTTTAAGATTCTTCCCGTTCAACTGTAAATTAGCATTTACAAAGTGAGGAACTCTACACGTTCTACTTAATTTACGCGCCCTTAGCTACTAGAAATTTAATGAAATGTCTAGCGACTATTTGCTGGTCTTCTTGCAGCTGTAAAATAGTCCAAAAAAGTCCAAAGAAGGGTTAAAATACTCTTTAATTTACTCAAAGAAATACTACAGAAGTAGATAAACCTTAGCCGAAGCTGTACAAATATAGCTACCGGAGTTGGCTCGTAATGAAACCTCACCGGCGAATACTAACAAGCACAAAGACTACGGCCGAACGTAGCAGGATAGGCTTAAAGCAACGACGTGGCCCGAAGGCAGACCATGCTTTACTGAGAACGTTTGAGGTCTTTCACGGAAGTGACTAAACTTCACATTAAATACTGGTTCTACCACATCTAGATAAAACACAGGGAATTATAGGTGGAAAATAAGAATTTAAAGAATAGGGTTTCAAAATTTAAAATGACTATTTGAAAATGAAAATAATCCTTACAAGTTAACACAAGCTTAAATCAATGTTAAATTAGCAAAATGCATTTTTGAGTTAAAAAAAAATAAAGATTTTGCTGAGTTCGGGGTTCCACTCTAATTATTGAGAGGAAAGGAATATGCACAATGTTTACATAATAAAAGGGTAAATATTATGTAAAATGAGGAAAATTTCTAATCTGATAATTTTTACTTAAACGTTTATAGAGTCATTAGGTCATATCTACGCAGGAACATGAAAAATGTGCAATGTTCTAGTTGGGATTCGAACTCCCAATCTATCGCCTGCTTGTCGATCTTGATTCCAACTGCAATACCAAGGAATATCTTATATAATTATATAATGAATAAAACTTCCTGTTGTATACAAATATTTTTATTGTAAATAACTGTACAATTTAAAAAAAAAAAGTTTATTTTTAATAAAGACCCACGTCCATCTTAATGTATACTTTATCGCTGCAAGATGTAACCTATAAAAAACTGAACATTAATGTTCTACAAATAAAGATTAATATGTATTTTTAAATATAAATCCTTATTTGTGGAACTAAAATTTAAATAAAAACTGAAATATATGCATAACTAGTCTCAGATTTAGAATGTTAAAAATGAATTTGGGAAAACTTCTAAAGGTTATTGTTTTCATCTTGACTAATTGAAAAAAAGAAAGCAAAACTCAAAATGTGCATAGTTAATAGCTTCAGCAAGGAGAATAGCTCGCAAGAACATAAAATGTTTCTAAATACACTTTATTCACATTTCGACTGCTGTTAGCAATGAGAGTTATGCGAAGGAAAATTTATGTTAGATAAGGCATACTTTTCACACATAAAAACTTGCCTTACTCCGTCCGAAATATTTCACTTATTAGAACTAAAGTCATGAGAATATTATGCATTTGTAAAAATTAGAATGTTTTTTGTTTAAACTATCATAATAATTTATTAAGAGTACAGCAAATAACATAAAAACTAAGAGTATACAGAACTAACTTAATATTAGGTGCAGCGACCCGAATAACTTCACTCGGTAAAATGTTGTCCGTCTAGTCTATCTTATATATTATAACATTATTCATAAGCTGCATTTGTAGTAAAGCTGAACGAAAATGATTCTGATGAACATTAAGAAAATTCTAATATAAGTTATGATTGATGTCTCACAGCCGTAGACTTCTTCAGTTAGATACAAGTCACTGAATTTTGAATCTACATCAGTATTGCAAATATACATAGAAAATTAAACCCTAAAACAAAGTAAATAAATTAGCCATGAGGTTAGAAATATTGATTCTTATCCAAATTTCTAATAATAACTAAGCGACAAGATCTTTTTAAGTACTGTAAAACACATTAACGTACCTATGTAAGATTTGACGAAACAAAGGAAAGAAAAAGCTAATACAGGGACAGAATGCTAACATTCTTACTCTGTTCCTTTGCATTTTAACCATGTTCTACTGATAGCTGTGCCATTTGATGTTCAAGTTCAGCATATAGTAGTTTAGTTCTTTCATATCTCTCTCAATGATAGGACTTTAGGCTGTGTGTTTCCGCTTTATAAAATTCTCAACTGTATGTTCGACTCTTAAAAACTCCATATATAAAACGCCCATCAGCGGCCAAACGATAAGATCAATGAACACTGGTAGTTTGACACGGGATCAGATTAATGGGCTGGATGCATGGGAGTTCATGTGTAATATGAATACGAGGCAATTGCCATTAAAACGTCCTCCTTGCAGCCATGGCTTCCCTTCGGCAGACAGCTCTCGCCATTTCTGCCTTAATCAGATAATCTAACTTAATCCAACCATAAAACACAAACGTTTTACGAATAGGAAGTTGATGCATCTTTGCTCTTAAAATAATTCTGATATATAACGTGTATGTGAGCCAGTTTCTTTTAGAAAGTCCCCCATGAAGGCATACCTCCTCTTAGGCAGATAGCTGTCGAGTGGTTTGCCACAGCTAAATAAACCAACCAAACTAACCTTAAAATAATATGGTAGTCTTGAGCTTCGGAAATCAGTTCAACAATCTCAAATTAATAGAACTTTGTGTTTTAAAAATATAGGGTGGGGTAAAAAAAAGAACGGGAATCATGAAATGTTATGAATAGTTTAGAAATTATTGTTTCCTTGAATGCTTAAGTATGCTTAATACTAGATTCTTATATTAGGTAGCTTTCTGATGAGTATCGTGGTCTCTTCAGTGGTCATGCAAACAAATAGAATATGTATATTTTTGGTTGGGAGAAAGTGATGAGTGCGCATACAAGCCACACCATTCGATAACACTTGCTGTGTGGACGAATATTTCAAGCCATAGTGTGTGATCGGACCTTAATTCCTCAACGCTGAATATGATAACAAAACAACACTAACCGCTAAGCGATGCAAAGAACAGGTCATAGTCGGATTTCATTCAGATTTACAGGCATTTTTTTGAGCATAATCTTAATTTCAATCAAGAAGTGTTTCAACAAGAGGAACTACTGCGCACATATGCCAGGGAAGTACGACTTCGGTTACCTTTTTTTTTTTTTTTTTTTTGATCGACCCTGTACATGTTTCTAATACTTTCTTTTCTTTTTTTTTTCATCTTTTAAACCACTTCACGGTTTCGAAGTAACATGAATGTAACACCTCATTCATTAAAGATAACAGACGCCATAAGAGTTATTTCCCACTGATTCCTACATTTAATTAACAACTTTTAATTTTTAAACAAAGATATGTTTATGCAGTATATATAATTAGTATTAGTAGTAACTAATACTACTCGTAATTATATATACTGCAAAAACACTTTTCTAACGATGCTATTTTTATTAGGATTCATCAGTAGATAGACTGAGATTTTTCACTGCAGTAATAATACGTATGTATATGTATGATTACTTGAAAGCCTTTCGTAATGGAAAAATATAAAATATTTTTACGTCTGATCTTTTCTACCTTCTATGTCTTATGTATCTGTATTTTTCTCTTATGTATATGTCAAAATTTATTCTTGTGGGCTGTAGGGGATGTTATGCATGTAGGCTGGGTGTGGGCTACTACATGTGGGCTCTGTGTGGGCTACTACATGTGGGCTCTGTGTGGGCTAATATACATGTGAGCTCTGTGTGGGCTATTATACATGTGAACCTTGCGTGGGCTCTTCCAATGAGGGTGTTTTTCTAGTAGGTCTTAATGACTGTAGTGTTACATCTAATGGTGGGCTCATGTGGGCTTTTGTAATCGAATCAGAAGAGATGCAATTGCCTACAAATTTTTCATAATAATCAGAAACAGGAAAATTTTGTTTGAAGAGGTTTAACGCCTTAAAGAACCATTATTTAGAAAATAATGATTTTTTTTGTGTGTAAAGGATAGTTCCTGTTACTTTTGAGGTTTTTTAGCGATTTAATAACAATGAAAATTTAAAAATCAAGAAATCCGAAGCAAAATGTTTCATCGTGTGCTATTTAACAAAGAGCTTACGTTAACGTGCTTAGCTTACTATCGTATACTGTATTATTTAAATTATTTCTGTACAGTATCAAAAGAAAAGTTATAGATTATAAAAAAAGCATGAAATGATCATTGTAATCTACCACTATTCTAAAATGTAGAAACAAATAGTAAGTAAATACATTTACATATGATCGAAAGAAATGGCGTTAAAAAACATCAGCATTACTAGTAAATACTGCAATCCATAATTATTGCGCTTTTAAATGCTTACTATTTTAAAAGTGCAAATATTTTTTATTAATTAGAAATTTTAGTTCTGTTACCTTCCTTCTGCTATTTATAGTTTCAAATACTGCTAGTTCATGTTTTTCTTAAATAGTGCTGCCATGTGTGTTGTTTGTTAGGTTATTATTTCATTTTAGATATGACTATGGGAAGTTATTAGATTTAGGTATATTTTTGTATGAAATATTTTTGATCACATTTATTAACTGCTTTATACAGTCTTTCATTTGCATATCTCAGAGATATAGAAGTTAATGGTTATATTTTTTTACTATGAAACGCGAATAAAGTTATACTTGAATTCTGGTAAAATACTGATTTTGTTACCCTACGCTTCCTAATTTATCATGACGGGGACAATTTTCATTGTCTCTGAGATTTAACAGAAATAAATGGGATAATGCTGTTATAATCAGAAACACTCTTTTCTTTACCCACATATATAGTTTTACATTTATTTATGTCTGATTGAGTTTTATTTACTTAAAACCTACTATTATTGTTATATATTTATAATAAACACTTTCATAATTACTCTTGCTTACATAATAATGGATTAAGAAAAAAATGATGAAATCTAAAATAATCTTAACTTAGAGTGCAAGTTATTTAAAAAATATAGTTTAAAGTACTGAAAATAATTAAAGCTATTATTAATTATGCATATTTAGTCTAAAGAGAAAAAATTCTATTATCTTCTGGTTTTCAGGAAATGATAAAATGTTTAAACTTCAGGAAAATATGAGGAATACAAAATTTTAAAAAAGAAAAATACATTAATTATTAAGCTTATTTTTCTGCATAAATCAATATGTAACGCAAGGGCATAATAAGGACGTTTTCACAACTGTTGCAGAAAGGTCGAATTCTGCGAATATTTAGGCGTCGTTAAGACGTCGTGATACGATGCTTTCACAACCAAAGTATAACGTAAGAAAGACGCAATAACGACGTCTATTCAAAATAAACCTTATCTGTAAAGACGTAATAAACACGTCTTTGCAACGGTTGTAAAACAGTGGAGTTTCGCGGACATCTGGGGGTCTTAAAGACGACATATTGCAACGTTTTTGCAACGACATTCGCGACCAGTTTGCAACGTCGTTATATGGGACGGAATGTTTAATCAGCAGGAATGAATATATTTAAACAATTATACTACCAGTTGGTCACACGGACCAGATAGAGGCATTGAAACTTCTAAACAGAGAGTACATATACTTTTTGAATTTTGTCCTTCTGTTTATCTTATAGTTCTGTACTGTCATTTTGAACATGGAATAAAACTTTCCTATATGACCTTTTTTGTCGATTGATAATTGTCGATACTATAAGGAAACACATAAAATATTATTAAAGCAGAGAATTAATTTATTTTTTCTTCTTTTAACTTCTCTATGTTATAGATTGACAGTTATAAAAAAGATATTAAGCCACGTAGATCGGCAGCATATTGTTATTAACAGCTTTGCTAATAAATGTAATATTTTCCGTCTTAAGGGTCAGAAAATTTGGAATCAAATCTATGAAAACATTTCTATCCAAAGAAAGTATAAGGAAAGTATTATGCTTGTAAAATGTATTATTACATCCCGCAATGTTTACAAAATTTTAAGGTAAAACGACTACCTGCTTAAACCCAGGATTTGTACACTAAACTTTAGAGATGCTATTTAAACATTTAAAAAGGAAATTACGGCTGTCTCAAATCCCACGTTTTCTCATACATGTCACAATTCGGCATTTTAAGTATTTAATGATATAGATCTTTCTGAGGTAAAGGGAGTTTAAGGGTTGGAATGGAAAATGTGAAGAGAGGTGTCTTGTTTTGTATTTCCGTAGGGTATTTGTAAGTGTAATTTAGGAACTAAAGGTCTTTGCCAAACACATTAGTAGTCCTTTCAGCACTACTTCGCTGTTCATTACAGCATTTTTACTACTCGAATTAGTAAAAATTTGAAATTTGAAAAAGACGACTTTCGTTCAGGAAGATGTTCGAAATAAATGAAGTTATGTAACTGTTGTTCGGCTGAGAGGGGAGAAAATGCAAAGAATTATAACAGAGATGTGATAACGGTGAGCATTTTAGTAGTTATTTGATGCGCTGAAATATTTTAAAAAAGCAAATTAGTTATAAAAGAAATTGGAAGGAGGAAAAGTATAACGCAATGTATGGAAGTGAAAAAAAATGCATTGTAATTACAAAAATTAAGCACTAGTTCCTTATCGTATTTTAAGAAAAACTGATTATTGCAGAACTTCTCGTAGACCGAATGGGAAAAAAGTCGATTAAGGAAAGATAAAAAACTCGACTTCTTTCGCGTGGACCCATCACATTATCCTTATTTCCTAAGGGCATATATTGCAAGGCCGTTAATGACACAAAAACGCATTTATTTTGCGACCGATGTATTCTTTCTTAGCACTTGTGTAACGCCAGTCCACGCATAATACACACCCGATAACAGAAACAAACACCTAGATAAAGTTTAGATGAAAAAAATAATAAAATATAGGCAACCTAGGAATCAGTTTTGGCTATGGGGGGCCAATGCATAGAGTGAATCGAAGCGATAACAGCGCCCCTTGGCGGATTCAGGCTACAAACTTCGTTGCTTAATGTTTGCCTCAAGGGAAGGTGCACACTTGGTTGGCCGCGCGTAACGCCGGCATGTCATCGCGGAGGTAGATAAGCCTAATTACTGCTGTGTTTACCCTGGAAATATACACATGTATATGCGCATATAGATGTATAAGTAACGGCGATACCTTCGGATAAAAAGACAACTTTAGTTTACATTTTCAGAGGATAACTTCGCTCTTAAACTTTGAACATTAACTTAATGGAGATTTGAAAGTTATAAGTTTGGCACAAAGAAAAGTACCAGCTTTTAAAAGTAAATGAAAGTAAACAAATAGCTGTCTGGAAGGTAACAAATAGCTCCAACAAATACCTTTGGGTATGTTTAAATTCTGAACACTACGAACACTTTGTTTTTCTACATGTGAAAAAGAGGAACTTTATCTTCTCATGTGAGGGAAAGTTCCTCTTTTTTTAATTGCAAATCCCTTACTCAGAGATTCGACACTTTTAGTATTTTTATCGCCTGAACGGTTATATGACTTTTTTTGGCCTTGTCGGTTTTTTTAGCGCACTGATTTTCTTCCCACTTTTACTCATTTCGTAAAGTAATCATTCACGTAACTTGCAAAACATGAATGATTGACTGGATAGGGAATTTTCTTCTTTTAAATTAAGCTAAAAGTGTTATAAATGCCGATACAGAGAGAGACAAGCATTCTTGCTGGCTGAATAAGGCAAACAATTAATTAAGAAGATAAACATAACTGCTCTTAATTGAATTTTTGACGGGTTTAATCAACACGAATTATGCAACGCTCCAGTAACTAAATTACAACTTACCTCTGTAATAAACAGAATCGATCGATCAACATTATACCCAAAAGTGAAAGCTTTGGCAACGTTTTTCTTTTCTAATGCTTTTCTTTCAACAGAATATGTATAATTTTGATTTCAAAAAGGGTAACTGTCGAATAAAGTAAAATACCTTATTTTTAGGTTATATTTTACTTTGCTTTGATGAAAGCAAAAAGAATTCAGTTCTGCTTTTCCAAAGAAAATGATAAATCTCTAGCGTCATTAAATCTATACTATTATACGATTAGGCATTGTGATATGAAATAACTTTAATACTCCATTGAAGTTCAGTAAACAAATACAATTCTTAAAACATTGATTCTCAGTAAGCATACACTATTCGTAGCAGTGGCCGAGTACTTAAAACCGCTGAATACTGAAAGAACGACTGGAATTCTTATCGAAAAGGGCTGGGCGTATGAGAGTTTTCGTAGTTTTCTTCATGTGTAATGAACTCTGGGCATTCCTCTTTCCGTCAACTAAATGACACTAAGAATTCCTTTGCCCCGCCGAACCAGGCACAGGTTTTCAACCCATGCCCTTGCACCTTGCAGAGAGAGAGACGCATCGCTTTCGTGACACTGATCGTTATGATTTGCTACCTGCCAGCCACACGGGCTGCCCGTCGCCCAAGATCATTATCCAGAATACCCGGGGCACCACTCCCAGGCAGAACCCGGGACGCCGCGCCGGGCTACTAGAGCCTTGAGCTCTAAGACATGCCAGACCATTACGCAGACAAATAAGTGATCTTTGCGATGCCTTTAGAAATACTAGGTCCATGATTTGTATATCATGTGGCGATTATGTTCATGATTTGTATACTTAATTAAAAAAAATCTTTAAAATTGCCAGTCATTTGTGCCACAGGAGTATATTATGGCCTACTTAAGGCAAGGTGCATTTTCAGCTTCAAACAGCAAAATGGGTAAAGTCGGAATAATCTCTGGTAGAGTTGGCGATAGGATGAAAACTGCAAGAGAGTCTCTAAAGCTCTAAAATAATCAAAACACTGGAATTAAAATACTTAAACAATTAATTTGCGTTCTGGGGAGGACTACGTAAATGAGAAGTTATAGTAAAGTTTTAAATCATAGTAATTGGTTAATTAGCATATCTCTATGAACTATTATATACCAAATTGCTAATTTATACAACTGAGCTTCCGAAAGTAAACGTAAATGTTTGTGCAGACCTACAAATGAAAAATTTTTGCGCAGAAATGTGTGTTGTGTTGAACACACCTAGTACATAATATTTAAATTGGATAGCGAAAATCCAAATAATAATTAACCCGGGAGTTCGCGCGCTCTTTTGAGTTACACGAAAGACCGTCCTGAGTCCAAAAGACCCTGCACGTGTTTTTTGAAGAAAAACTGTTACATTTCAAGTAAAAAATTTCTATAATATTTTTCATGAAATAAAAATTTTTAAAGGAACAGAAAAACATTTTATATTAATATAGAATTTATTAGGAATTAATTGTATTACTATTCAGGTTATTCAGGAATTATTATTCCGGTTTATTGTAGAAAATTCAAGTCGGTTCTGTTTGTTGCCCACAGATTCCGCACATTTACATGAGATGACTAATGTTACAAAAATATAAAAAAAAAAAAAAAAAAAAAAAAAAAAAAAAAAAAAAAAAAAACCTATAAAAGTGCGAATTTCAATTAGAGTTGTGCGAAGAGCATCCCTCTCTCTTTGAAAGCTGTCAGAAATACATGCAATATAAATATTTGTATAACTGACGACTTTCAGCAATATTTTTTCACTTAGTAAAAGTTTCCACGATTCATTTGGATTAAATTATACGCATTTTTCCTGCATTTCATTTAAACTTATTGGATTGATTTAAATCTACTTCGCCGATAGCGCATAAACCACAATAGAATAAATGCATTCTTTAAAACTCACTATATTTGTTTACCATAGCGACACTCTGGCGCTAGGTTCATTTAAAAGCGTTATATTTCCTTCATATTATAACTCAGAATACACAAAATGTATATCATTTGAAATTATTCAAATACTGTAAGAAATCTAGAACGATGTTTAAAAGAAATTAAGCAATCAAAACCAAAAAGAAACAGTTTTTCACAGACGATTCAGTATTCCTCATTCAATGAATTCAGTTCTCACTTCGCGACAAGGTAAAAATTCATAAAAACTCAAAATATCTACATTAAAAATTGCTAAGTAAACCTTAAACACTTATTTCCTCCAAAAAATTCCAGAAAAGATTAAGCATGATTTAATTCGCAATAATAAATGAAGGCGTTATCTTTGTTGTTGCGAAGCTTAGTCTCTCTAGATTGGCAACGAATCTACTATTCCACTATTTCAAATGTACACAAACATGTCCGCCATGATATTTAACAGCTTTTAAATTGTTGATAATTCTACAAATATTGCTTGCAGATTTCCTAAAGGGATAAAAATCTCAACCGGTAGATAAGAACAACATAATTCAATCATTTTTAAAGCAATAAAATGCACAATTTACAAACATATAAGAGTAAAGAAACTGAAATCACTGAGCCGGGTAACAGAGTAGATATATAATGTAGTATAAAAATATTTATATACGTTTGGTGTGGTTGATAACCAAAATACGAGGTGCACATGTACATGTTATAGCAGTTCTATATACGAAATTTCAACGTTTTGAGGCTACTCGTTTTTGAGTTATGCGAGATACATACATACGTACGTACGTCACTACAAAAAATTCTCTTCAGAATTCATTTTAAAGCTATTTTATAATTTTTTTGGAGGAAAAGAGTTTTTTATTCTGTCCTTACGTACTGATGTCACGCATCGTTAAATTGCATTCCATAGCGGTCAAAATGGATATTTTCCTTGAAATATGCTGCCTGAAACTTTTTTCGATTACAATACTTAATTTTTACTTTGTACAAGGAAGTAAAAACGTGAATTAAGACTAAAACGTATAACGTCCTTTTCCGAAGGAAGGGGTATCTCCCACTAAGCTAAAAATCGCCTTACCAGTCACGGGTTAACTTTTTAAAAGCTATGACTACCGTTCAAGAGATTTCTTCTTTTACACGACAGAGTTTTTAGCCCAAGTATGTTATCTGAGCGGAATAGCCTTCAATGTGCTGGCCTTTTAATTTCCTTGTACGAAGTAAAGGAAGTATTGTAATCGCGAAAAAATTCGGGTATTATATTTCAACGAAAACATCCATTTCAACCACTCTCGAAACCATTTGAACGATGTTTTTGCGTGACATCTGTACGTACGGACAGAATAAAGGACTGTTTTTATTAAAAAGGATTGTAAATTGGATTTAAAATGGACTAAAAAGAGATGTTTTTCTGACTTTTGTACTTACGTGCGTACGTATGTGTGTATTTCGCATAACTCAAGAACGAATAGCCGTAGAACATTGAAATTTGAAATTTTGCATATGGAAATGTTATAATATGTAGTTGTGTATTCCTTATTTTCGTTGCAATCGGCTGCACCAATCGTATATATATATATTTTCCCTCTGTTACCTGGCTCGGGGAGCTTAGTTTTTTTATTCTTATATGCTGGTAAATTGTGCATTTTTTACTTTAAGAGTGATTGAATTGTGTAGGTTTTATGTTCCGGTTAAGCCTTTTATGCTTTTAGTTAACCTGCATGCAATAGTTGGAGAATTATCATCAATTTAAAAATTTAATTATCACGTTAATCCTAACGAGCCGCCATATGCTTACATCTGAAACTCAGTAAAATGGTGAATTAAATCGGTTTCTGAACCTTTTTTGTTGAGTGGGACCAAAGTAAACTTTCAGTTTTGTGCACCGAAAAATCTGCCTTTTTGCCAGCTGGCTTAATTGCCCGTTTTTGCTTAGAAACTCTAATTTTAATTGTAAAAATTGTTTTTTAACCGCTTTAATTGCATTCGCTTTTTTATGTTTTTCTGTATTTAACAATTTTTAATGAAGGTGTTTTGAGGTTTCATGTATTGTTGCTTTTACGCTAAAGGAAAGCTGAATTAATTGAATGAGAAATATATCTCTAATGAAATTCGAAGATTTAAGTTTAAATAAAATGCAGCAAAAAATGTGTACAATTTAATAGGCCATACAAGGAAGTTATGTGATGTCGACATCAGATTTTTCTTTATTCATTTTACGAAAGCATTATTTTGAAAAGTAACCTAGTTTATCTACGAAAGTCCTGATTTAAAGTAAGCTAGTTTAATAGTTTAATACTGAAAGAAAAAAAAACGATTATCAAGCATAAAGTATTTATATATCATTTCACGTTATTCTGAGGCAGATAATCCTCGAGTGCTGTGCAATGTTAAATATCATAACAGAAACTTCTAACGTTGTTTAGAAGAAATGTTTTTTAAATCCGAATTTCAGAATGTTGTAACAGATTTATCGTATTTCTTTAAATTAACTGAACTATATTATCATTTTGATGGTACTTAAGATTAAAAAAAGATTAGTTCACTCAAAAAATTTAATTTAAATTTTATCATTGTATACAAAAATGCTTAAAGGAAAAGACAACATAAATTTCCAAATTCTTATATGCAAGAAATTGTGAAGAAACCTTTAAACCTAAAATAAAATCCCCGTCAGGCAAAATGCTAATAGGGTAGAAGCTATCCTCCATAAAGCAGAGCGGATTCAGAAGTAACAAGAAAACAAAGTGTCGAACGAAACATGAGGCATTAGAAAATGCATAAAAAGTGAAATTCAGGACATGTGCCCTGCCTGTGATAAAGTGTTTTATCGCGAAAAGGTTTACAAGTGTTTTAGGCACAGAATTATGTTACTATTGTACGTCAGTAATACATTGGGGATACCTAGCTTGGTAAGCAAAAAAGACTCAAAAGAAAATTCGAAAATAAACTTATCTGCGTTTTAATGTCTTTGCAAACACGTATAAATGGTTCAACATTATTTTTTTTCGAATGTCTGCTAACGCTGAATTGATTAATAGGCATTTCTGGTTCTTAGAACTGTGTATGAATGCTGCAGGGAATTAAGGTTCTGGATTTATTCTGCATAGCAGCAGACAACGTAGCAAAATGTCTGCGAATGAAAGAAATAAAAAAAAGGATTTGTGCATAATGCTAAGCAATGGCAGAATACATTAAGACCCGTTCGGGTTTTCCAATGGCATATTTTTCACTTTACTTTTGTGACTTACTTTTTTTCCTGCAGGGATTTCTTAGGCAGAGATAGGAAAATCTATCCTCTCACGGGAATTTTGCTTCCTAAAGGGGTGAAGAATGGAGAACAGAGAAAGAAACTTCGTGGTATAGGTTGATATTTGTGGGAAATGGAAGAAACTGCAAAAGGCGAAATTGCTTTGTACTCTAAGGTCCAGGCTTTGAATAAAAGTTATTCTTAGTTTTATTCAAATTAAATAAAGTTGACTGCAATAAAACCAATATCAGATGCATTGAAATGTTAAGTCCAGGTAAAGTTAAATTCAGGTTAAGTACTTTAAACATGTAACATATGATTGGAACATTAATTCTTGCACCCTATAGTCTAGGTTTCAATTATTAATCTGTATTCCTTTATAATTATTTTATTATATCTAGTATAACAGAAAATACTCACATTTATTTGTATATTATTAATGCTTCGGCTTTAATTAATTTCGTTTCCTACTCTGAATAAGATTCGTAAATAATAGTTTGGTAGACTAAGTACTTAAGACCATAGCATACTTCTTCGTAGTCATCTTGATGAGAAGTATTCACAGCTACATCACGGTAAGCGTAATAAAGATTCAAACTGTTATGCTTATATCAATAATAACAATAACATCTTATATCAATAATAACAAATAATATATTAAGGTAATTATATCTACTGGGAAAGCAGTTAAAGCATACTAATTTATCTCCAGTTTGTCAAACTAAATATTTCTCCTTTTAGCACTAGGAGCCTACTAGCGGCCGAGCGGTAAAGTCGCTGAACACTGGTAGTTCGGTCCGAGGTTCGAATCCCGCGAACGGGCTGCCTGCATGGGCGTTTTCGTGGTTTTCCCCGGTGTAACTTGTATACGAGCCAGTTTTCCTTACAAGGTCCTCCACGAAGGCATCCCTTCCCTTAGGCAGATAGCCCTAGTGTGCTTTGCCATAATTAAATAAACCAAACCAAACCTTTGGGCACTAGACTGAAACCTCAAAAATGTAAAAATTAAATTCCAAATTTAAACTAACAGATATACGCTATTTTTGCCAGTTGAGTTATTTTCGTTTTTCCTGCTTTCGACGTTGTTGCTGGCGATATTCGAGAAATGCCTGGTGTCTTCTGAAATGTGCTTCAAACCCTATCCTGCAGGTGTGAAGCCTGCATTACAGCTGGCGGAAGGGTTTTTCAGCAATTTTCTTCGAGCATGTCCTGTTAATAAAATGCTTTTTGAAGTAGTATTTCCTCTGATTGTGTTAATTCTTTATATGCGACAGTGAAAAACTACCCTCTAACTTCTCACCGCTTGCGTTCCGACCATACATTCTATGACGAATTTTGCTCGTATTGCTGCCTTCTATCACTCCCTAAAATTTTCCCTCTTGTTGTTCAGATTATATATATCTATATGTATGTCTATATATATCAGATTATATATATCTTATAATATTATATATATATATATATATATATATTTTATTTTGAAAAATAATAAATAATAATTACTATTAACGTCGTGCAAATTAACTAAAAGTTAATCAAATAGTCAAGAGAGAGAAAGATTAAATAGAATTAATATTTCATTATATATATTTTTAAAGTTAAATTTTGCTTGAGGGCTTGCACATTATGCCGACTCGGTTATATGGGTTACTAAATTTATTTAAATATAAACATTTTCCTCTTAATTTTTTTATTGTGTAGCTTATTTCGAACCATGTGAATGACTATAGGTTTAATTGCATTTACTCTGGTCTTCAAAAATTTCAATTTTACATCAGCTTGACGCTATATTAATTTTACTGTATTTAGTTTCATTTTTACTGTTTCTCCTAGAGATGTTTTTTTTTATTTTTTTGTTCTGGAATTATATTTTCAACAATACCACATTTAGAAAATTTGTTCAAATTTGCCTATTCTGTGGTTTTAGATTCCTCATGTGTACTTTATGTAATGTGGAACTTAACATTTTGCTTTTATAACTTGCTTGTTTAATTAATTTCCTTTTGTTAAAAAATGTTGATATTTGGCTTTTTTTGCCAAATATGTAACTAATTTCGAGTCACATAGGAGCAGCTTATATCTTGATGAATGAATTAAAATATCAGATTTTGTTATTATTAAAATTTTTAGTTCTTGTTTTTTTATTTTACATTGTTTTCCTCATTTAGTTAATTCATTCTATATTATATATTTATTCGAATAAATTTGATTTTCTTTTATTCTTGTTTTGTTTCTCATCCAGATATTTTTTCAGAATCCTGGTTCTGTTAGAAATTCCATCAACTGCTCCTCGACGAAGACCAAAGAATTTTCACTTATTTTTAATACTGTATGAATTTTGTTTTATTTCAGTTTTGATTCAATTGGTTTTGAATTATAATTTTTATGATTTTTAGTTAGATTACATCAATAGAAGTATATTAATGTATGTATTGTACTTAATTTAAATACTCACTACGATATATTCTGCTCCAACGTGACCCTAAAATAAATATTAAAAAAATAAACATTAAGAGCAGAAATCTCGAGTAAGAAACCGGAAAAAACACTGGGTATGTAAAAGCAATCTGCTAAATAAGTTTTGAACCAAAGAATAAGCAGAACTGTTTAGTAAAATATTTCAGGTCATAAGTTTTAATTTATTAAGTTTTAAAATTAATTTATTAAAAATAAATTTATTAAAATTAAAAATTTTAATTAAATCTAAGCGAATTTTAATTTATTGTTACTCATGATAGGATTTACTTAAACCAAATTTAGAGGTATTTATTGGATTGTGTAAATATACTTGTAAAATAAGTAAAGAGCCCTTCTATCTTCGTTGCTAGCAAATGATCATTTCTATTCTAGTCCTATTATACTCCAAATAAGTGAAAAAGTTTTACTGTTAACTTAATATTTTCCTTTTCGGTACTTTTACATGGAAAAAAATAATTAAATATCTTTTTAACTTTTCGCACACAGTTTACTTCTTTTAATTTAAATAATTTAAAAAATTAAAAACAATTTAATTCCTTTCCGCAAATTTTTATGAGTTTATTTATAAATTTTTAGAGTTTTATTTAATAAAACAAGTTTTATTCCTGTTCAGTTTTATACTTAATGTATACCCACCAACCACTCATCTCGACCTCTATAGAAACAGAATTCTCAGCAACCGCAAACCACTCAACTTGACTTTTCGCCAAACAGAATTCTCAACAGTTACAAAGATGGCATAGGGATATAGCACATCATTCCGGTTTTAATTGCTTTTTAATTTTCCTTTCAAAGTAATTTACTTGAATTAATTTACTCGGCTTTACTATAATTTTCCCAATTCCTAGGTATAGTTCAATTTTTTGAATTGTTTCTTTTATTCCATATTTTTTTTTCATTTTACATATGGTTTTTCGTATTACCCCATTTTAAAAATTTAATTTTTCAATATATTTCTGCATTTTTATTAAAAATTACTTTAAACAGATTTCTTTTTAATAAATTAATCTCTTTTAGTTTAACATGTTTCTTTTGGTTTACAAAATTTTTAGTAATTCTGTTTATTCTTTAGTTCAAAAAATTATTTAGCACACTGCTTTTAGGTACCCAATAGGGTGGGCAGAAAAACCACTTTTTGTTATTTTTTCTATTGATGTATCTCGAAAAAGTTGCCTATCCCCCAGGTATGCAAAACGAAAAAAAAATTCATGTAAAAATATTAGAGCATCGTTAGTATTCATGTAAAATTCATGTAAAAATCGTTAGAGCATCACCCCTCAAAATTAAAAAAAAATAGTGAAATTTTGCTCTTTTTCGTCCTTTTTCTGTATAATTACTAAACTTACTACTTTTCAAATGCAGTTGTCTCTTATTTGAATTTTGAAGCATGAGAAACAGGAAAAATGTTTAAAACCTGCAATTTCAAATTATTTATTGTTTGCGCAAAAAGCAAACACACTTTTTTTTTTTTGTAAAATTAGCATTTGTAATTTTTGATAATTTTACTTTTTTAGTAAACAAGGGAGTAATATATTGATTATTTTTAATTTTATTACTCAAAAGAGCGCACTTCTGAATTATTATTTATTTATTTATTTATTTATTTTTGTTAAACTTCTGGCATAATACATCATGACAGAAGGGCCATCTAATCAAGCTATGTGTTGAGTTAGCGGCACACATCAGTTTCAATGCTTCGGCCACAAGCTAGACACACCCTTCTATAGCCTGAATGTTACAAAGGAATCTTTGGAAATATGGTTGCATTTGAGTTTTCGCGTGGTGAAATTACGAATAGTCTTTCCCTTAAAAAGCCATCGAATTTCAATTAACGTCTCAGCCCTAGTTCTCTTACATGTTTTCTTTCATCCACAATAATTTCAAGGATCAGATTTTCGCGACAAGCATTGAAAGCATTCCTCTGAATTACTGGGTTGATGACTTGCGGTAAATTTTGAATAAGGTATCATGATGTTTGGATGGCTTCAAAAATTATTTTTACGCTGTCTATGAAATTTTTGTTGGCTTTGATTTTAAATCAGAGAAGCATATAAAAATTTAAAATAAAATGTATCTACAACCTAATTTAATGAGTAGGTTGTTTTTTAAGCTCACGTGTAGTCTAATAACTCGATTTGCTATCTTAAGTCATCTCGAACGCGATAGCGGACCAGGACATGTAGTGCAAAATCTGCTAAAGTTGTACCTGACTTTATGGCAGCAGAAATATAATGTAAGTATAATTATTCTTTACTCAGCACTTTTCTGTCAACTTGAGAAATTGGGCATTCAAGACGTTCAAAACGAACCAGTAGAAGTTTTTCACAGTCAGAAAGCTTTTCCTTGATTAGCCCAATGAAGGATTTGGACCGTGTAGTAATACTAAGCAAGTGGTGAAATAGGCAACGGAACTGTACTTTATTGATGTGTAGGAAATAAATAGCCCATTACAATGCAGTCCAAGGCCAAACTACTCAAGTAGCACTAACATGAAATTAATGAAAAGACAGAATATAATACAGAAATTTTACAATAATAATTTTAAGACTAGGTCTCCGTCAAATAAACAATGGGAGAAAAGGAAAAAAAAGAAATACCTTAGCATGACTAAATGGAATGGGGTGTCTACTTTATTTCTAGAATAAGGGAGTGGAGGGACTGTCATATGATTTTTTGTGCGTGGAGGTGGAAATGTGTACGAAATGAATTGCGGGTGAATCTATTTGGACAAACAAAAGAAAATTAAATAAGTATTGGAAATTAATAATTTTTTAAAAAAGTATATAAAAATTTAATCAGTAATAATTTTATCTAAAAACTTTAATATAAAAAGAAAGGAGAATTTTTTTGGTTGTTATAAAGTTAATTGTAAATATAAATTAAATAATGTTCAATTTAAAAATTGCATTATGTATCAGAAAGCGGAAGAAGAAAACAGAAGAGAAAAGAAGGTGGAGTAACAAGTCTTCATTCTTTAATAAAAGTATCTAGACTACGGAGAAACTACTTTGCTTTTATGCAAAATTTACACACCAGCTGTTAACTTCCCCTTGGAATTATGTTAAGGCTACATTCATAACTTAATTTTAGAAGGTGTAATTAATGTCAAGTTTTTGAATTGTAAATTAATAAATTGTTTAAGGAACAGCATTTCCTTGTAATGTGGAAAGAGGAATTTGTATTTCAATTTGTAAATGTCAAGTATCTGTGTAGATATTTTTAATTCCGAGGAGTTGGTTTTAACGATATTAGCGATGATTTGTTTTGGAAGTACTGGAATAGTAGTCAATAAGTTTAATGGTTTTGAAAAAATTGAAATAATTTATCTTTGAGTCTTGAAAAGTAGGCCTAAATCAGAAAGGTCAATTTATTGTAGATTTATATTGGTTTTGTTAAATTTATGTCAAACATGATAATTTTTTCTAAAAAACCGTCATTATTAATTGTAATAATGTCTCCAGTGTATCTAAAAGTGTATTTAAATTCAATTTTAATGTAGTCATTACTATTTTTCAAGAATTCTAATTCTTAGTTGAATAAATATAAGTTATAAATGCTGGTGGAATAACTGGCATCTATGGGTATGCCGTTAACGATTTGGAAAAGATTAGTACCTTTTTTAGGTGCTTCTGGGATGAGGTACATTCCAAAACGTTAATCCAATTAGAGTCAGTAATGCAGTAAATTTCAGGGAAAATCCTGAGTAATTCGCTTCAGATATTGAAAGTTTCAATTAATGGTTCAATAAGTGGTAGGCAAATGTATTCTTTTTTTTAATTCAGAGGTAATTAACTGAATATCTACTTGGAGAATTCTTGTTTTTACCACATGAGGGTTTTACTTCATTAAAAAAGGGAGATTCGTAGTATATAGCTGGTAGATGAAGTGAAATGTAAATCAGTAGAGAAAATATCTTCAATTTAACCGTTTCATCAGATTACTTTATGGTTATTTTTGCCTTTGTCGGCCCTCGGGAAAAGATTGGTCAATCTTCTTGAATTTTTGAGTTATTATAAAATATGGAAGGCAAATGATTTAAAGGTAATCTATGGCTACACAAGGTGCTTTAAAGGTATGCAGAAATTAAAAATAAATAATTTTATAGAGGTATAGTAATTTATAACTGAATCGCTAGATACATACGCATAATTACGTGAAGAGTAAGAGAAAATTAGCTACATTAGCATACACATATGCATTATTAAGTATTGAATAATATACATATTAACTACATCATTATAAGCCAGTGTGCGAGATTTTTGTCCGAGAAATGCTTCACAACATTTGAGAAAAAAAGCGAAGACTATATACCGTAACATCCTGTAAAATTTTAGCCAGTTTAAAATGAGTTTTTTTAACGAAACTGCTAAAGTAAAAATTTTAATTCTGTTAATAATGTTTGGTATTAATTTTGAAAAAATTCATTACGCTACGTTAATGAGTCTGAAATATCATTTTAAATCAAATCAGTTTTCCTAATTTTTTAACTCTCAGCATATGTTACTATACTAGGTAAAGCTTTCAGAATGGTAGACCTGTAAAAAATTATTCCTTTCATGAATCTCTAACTTTCAAATTTGTTTTTAACCTAATTTATGTTTCTCTTTAAGAACTGCATATCATAGCAATAGTTTACTTGTTCATCGTTTTCATTTTGAATGAGTGGTGAATGAAGTTTAAAATGACAAGTGAGAAACCCTATATTTGTAGCAATACCTCTGTCGTACCAAATATGTAAATAATCGCTGAACCTTTTTAATGCATTTAATATTTGCCATTTAAGTTTTCCATAACGAATTATTCTTCGCCTTCCGTAAACAGGTTAATCTTGACTCACACTGCCTAAAATTTGATTACGTTTTTGGAACATGAACTGCGTCAAGAAGCCAAAATGTTTAATGTATCTAAAATAACTGGAGCTTTATTCGACATTGAGTGAAGATAGTTGTCAAGAACTATACCCCGAATGCAGTCTGTCTTTAGAGACGCGATGAATGAAATGTTTAACAGTCAAATATCGGAAATTCTAGTTGAAGGGTGACGTCAAGGAAGGAAGAGACTGGAACACATGAAAACGGAAATGAATGCTTCTCTAATCTACTCAGCTTCTGCCTTCATGCAATGTAACTGCAGTGAACGCAGTTTATTAAGTGTCTTTTACCGAGGTTCAAGAACGTGTAGCATATCAATACTAATTAAATTTGAGATACGTTTAATACTTTGAATGCTACTGTGTTACTGGATGAACATTAATTAGCTTGACAGTTAGAAGGTGTAGCCTTTCGCAATACAGTGTAAGCCTGCAATTTCTCGAGATTTTTAATATTTAAAAACAAAAGAGTGTTTTAATATTTCTCGTTGCATTAATTTTAAATTGAAACAATGTTTAGAGCTGATAACCTAGTGTAAAGCTCTTTATGAAGCATCACATTAGGAGCGATTTTTCAGAAACATTTTAAAAATAAAGCGCATGCTTTTTATACAGAAATGCACTTTATTTTTAAAATTTCCTAAATTTAGAAGATCTTACTAATTTCCCAATACAGAAAGGTGAAACTTTTGCGTTTTATTGTAAACGAAATTCACTAAAGTATAAGAAAGGATTCTAATTGAATGATAAGTGGTTTGAAGAAAGTTAAGTTTATAATTTTCTTTGATTATAAATTAATATAATAATTAAATATAAAAAGGAAACGTATTTTATATGCGTCTCTTAAATGACATAAAATCGAGATATGTGATGTGTAACTTAGATATAAAAAATAAAGCACTATTTATAACTTGATGTTTTCTTATCATGTTTTAATATCGCAAAAACAAAATTCGTAAGAAACACATTACCTGCTTTTATAATACCACCAAATCGAATATCTTCCATAGAGGTGAAGGAAGAAAAATTTCTTGCTTTGAACATATGTAAAATTTTATAACTGAACAGCTTTAAGCTTAACATTTATAACTTAACATTCTTAAGAAATCAAATTTTACTAATATCATTATAATTGAACAATTTTAAAATTACATAGCTGAATTTTGAAGTAATCAGTTTTTACTAGTCTCATTCCTCATTTTATGTTCTTCTCTATAATTATTCAATCTAAGAAGGAACAATTTTCTCACAGGAATGAAATGAGTAGTATAAAATTTTCTGATTTGGAGTGTTTTTATTACATAATATAATAGTATAGTGTTTTGAGTTATGACATGAAATTTGCTTAGTTTCGGAGAAATTAGAGCAGAAAATTCTTATGTCTCAAATATAAATTTAAAACAAGCACTTATTTGTCTGAATTTGTTGATCTACTTTGTCTAAAATCTGCGGTGGTCTGTTGCAATAATAAATTATTTATTCTCAAAATCTGTTTTGATGTCCTTTTGATAAAAATGTCACACAAAAACATCATTTCGACTTTAAATAATCATTTAATGTGCAAACTCGTTTTGATAACAATACTATCTCTGATAAGCATGCAGACCATAAAACACAATCTGTCAAAAAGTATTATTAGCATTTTATTTTTCAAAATCAGACTTTAGAATATTTTTAACGTTTCATATTGCTCCAAAGTCAAATTGTTTTAAATTCCATTTCAAAATAGGTTTTTAAGGAAATAATCTTGTTAAATTTCTGATTATTCCTTGATATTAAATAAATTATAGAGAAGCTGATCGGTGGTAAAATAGAATAACTTGCTTCCATATATAAATGAATTCCAGAATTCAAAGGATAATCTTGAAGGCGACAACAATGTTCATTTTTGATTTTTGAGAGACAAATCAGTTTTCGTGTCATGACAAAAATGAATTGAAATATCTTCACTCTTAAGCTTTGATAATTTGTCTTAATTGTAATGATATGTAAGTATTTTTTCTTCTTTTCTTTCTTCTTTTCACGTGAAACCAACGTGAAATAATTCAGAATTTTGTTCACATTGCAAGGCATCAATCAGAAATTTGCATCATTTCGTGTTCATTTAGCTGTTGCATATTTTTCTTTATATTTAAGGTTACTTTCATAAGAAAAATAATATTTCTTACACTTTTGCATTCAGAGTCTCTAAAAAAAACCAATAAAATTTACACTAGTGTATAATCGTTGATTTAATTATACGTCGTTTATGGTCATTTACAAACACACCGACTTCTAGTAGGTCTTAAACCCAGGACCTCATCATCCTCAAAGGGAACATGTGCTATTAATTAATAAATCCTTATTCAATGAGGTGAGTGTTTTTAAGCTGTCTGTTGTATTAATGTCGCGGCGCAAACCTAAGCCACTTTCCCTTAATTATCTGATGCTCAAAGGCGTTTTTCAACCGAAAGCATTTAAAAAAGTAAATGCAAATTTTATAAAAACTTTTATCTTTTATTGCTAATAAAAAGCCATTCATGATAACGGAACATCGAAAATTTTCAGAGAATTTTTTTGCAATTCATAGTGGTTATCCAGAGACCCAAAACGTTGACTTCTAGAAGTTTTCATTTCCAGTGCCTAGAAAAAAAATTACAAAGAACTAAAATCTTACAAACAAAGAATTACACACAATAGAACTAAAAACAAAAAGACCGAAGTCATTGCCTAAGGTGCGCTCTTGCCTCCCAGTATCTCGACTCTTCTGTAAGATCACGAAGAGCCCCACATCGAAGCAGGTGCTCCCTGTCTATTTCTTCACCAGAATAGCCATCTAGAAGTCAAATGGGGAATATAGGCGTAATATAATATGGTTCAAGTGTGCACCTTAGTCTTCTGAGTTTTAATGATTATTTAGATGAAAGTTGACATCTCAGATCTGGGAATCTGTTCAAACTCGTTCTATAGTTTCATTATTGATGTTGTAAATTAAAATTTCAACGCTGATGCTCTGTACTTTAAAAATTATAATCTTTCTGTCTTATATTCATTTAGTTCTGATTTCAGACCGATGCCAGATAGTTTAAATATTACCTGAACACATAAAAATGAAGAGGTGACGAATTGGCTAAAGCAAAAGACAAAGCAGTCATGAGAAGAGGCATTTCCTTCTTCTAGAACAAAAATAAATAATTAAAAATAAATATTAAATAAAATATTCGAAAATTACGGTGAAAAGGTTACCCAACAGCTTGAGCACAAAGAATAAGAACATTTGGTGTTATAAATAAAATGTTCGGAGGCATTTTGAGAGAATAAGTATTTGTTTTCTGAAAACCTCAAAACACCCTAAATTTTTTCCTTTCGACTTCATAAATCTTGAATTTTGCAATTACTTAAATCTGAAAATATCAAGATGCCCAAAACTTGTGCAGCATTTTATCTAAATTTTAAAACATCGCACTTCGTAGTATACAGTTTATAATTATAATTCATATTTTAGTTTCTCTCCATATTTTCATCTGGTAAATCTTGTAGAATTGGCAATTGTTTGGCTAATAATTAAAAATAAATTTTAAAACTGGCTAATAATTAAAAATTCTATTGTAAGAATGTAAGGTATGTCCTAAGTTTATAACAGTTATTTTTAGTTTTATTCACCTTTCCTATCTCTTCTAGCTTCAGCTTGCAATTCCTTACCAAAATGAGGTTTTAGAATCGCGTTAAATACAGATGAGAAGGAGTAGTATTTAAATCAAAGTTTCACTAACTTCTAAAGAGAGAATTAGACTTCCTGAATAGCGCGCGTTTGCCTTTTGACTACGTCTCTCTAAGCTGTTACTACGCTCGGCTATTTAATGTGCCCTTGATAGCTTCGCTAGCTAATTTAATATTACGAGCCAACTAGTTTAGAAATCGTGTTAGTTTCGTCTAAATCTCTTTAGTTAGTCATTAGTTAAGTTTTTATTTATTATCATTTTGAGTTTAAGCCCAAGTGGAGGCTTTATTGTACGTCCTGAGAAAGGGGCCGTCTGTCAATCTTTATTTTGAGAAATAAAGGATAATTAACCCTTCCTGAGTTTACGTTTCAATTCCCGAACTTAAGCAATTATTCGCTTAGCTGTTCATTAGGTTCCTCAACACTTAAGTTAATAGATAAAAGTGAAGATTTCTACAGTATGTTATAATTAGAGTATTAATTCTCACACGTAAATATAAGATTTGTATTGATGTGCTTCATAGTTTTTGGCGTGATCTAATGGTTGGTAAGCTTGAATATAAATAACTGATCTTTGATATGCACTAGTCTGTCCTGCTTTGGTTGCACCACTTTTGAAAAAGTGAGCTTACGCTTTGTGTTCGTGTAGGGCTCTGTATGGCATAAAATGTATACTTAAAAACGAGGTTTTCATAACACTTCTCGTGAAGTACAGTTTGGTGCAACTCAACGGTAAGGAACAAAGGTAAAAGCAATAATTGATAAAATTATGATTTCTTGATCAGATTTTTGAACTCATTACTGATGACGCTTCTGTTCTTAAATATCTCCAGTTATTACCGTCAGTAATCGCAATAAGAGCGTACCATACATGCTTATTATAAACTCCGTAAGTAAAATTTTAAAGATATTCTCCTGAAGTTCCCAAATACTATAACTACTCCGCTTAAAAATGGAAATGGATTACGCAATCCTTACCTAGAGTTGTTTAAATTTTAAAGAGGAAGAGGACCAGATATTGAGTAGAAATCAAACAGTTTCCGATAATCGATTTTAAAGACTATTATTTATTCCCGGTCATTGCTTATATGAACTAAAAACACTTGTTTTCTATACATTTTCTTTCTAATATATTTTTAGGAGATATCTTCTCTTGTTATATGTTTTAGGAAAAGTGAAAAAGGTGTAATACTCGCAGTTACCAATTTTCCTTGCAAAATTCTCAGATAACAGTTTGTTGTGTCCCTGTTATTAAATGACAGAAAAGGTTTTAAATTTTAGGTAACTGAAAGCATAATTCTTCCTGATTTGATGGCATAATTAAAAATAATAAATACACTTACTGAACGAATGCTTCGTAAAGACACTTAGAACGGATTTTTCTTATTTTTAGGAGATTTTCGCTGTGCTTACTCATATCCGAAGAAACAAATTTTAATGAGGTCGGACAATGAAGATTGCATCTGGAATATTTTAAAACCCAAATCTATTACACTTTCAAAATAATTGTAGCTTTTCTTTGATATATCCTCCATATATTATACCAAATTTATTATTTATAAAAAAATTGACAACTTCTAATAATTATTTTCTCGAAGCAAACTGTATACTAGTTTAAAACTTTGCAGTAGAATTTATGATAAAATATTTAAAAATCTGAAATACTTATAAAACGAAAAAAAAACGACATTTTTTTTAGGAATCACGAAAATATTTGAGATAACCAAGATAAACCGGAAGATAAACAAGACAATATAAAATTGAAAATTACAAGAAAAGGTTTGTCGCAGATTAAAAAAAAAAAATTAAAAACTCTATCGGTTTCGAAGGCGATCAGCACAGGTTTTTGCAAATATTTTTAATTTCGTTTTTGCTCCTGAGATTTATGGCTAGAATGATGCAGCTTTTAAGTCAGTGAATAATGTTTAAATGCGTTCATAAAGTTCTAGAATGATTTTAAGTTATTTAATACCATTCTAGAACATTCAGGGCTTATAGCATTCTAGAACATTAAAGAACCTTTAGGGTTTATAGAGGGCGATTCTTTATATCATGAAGAAATCTTCAGAGATAATTTGCTAAACTTTATTTTCACCTAAAACTTACTTTATCATCAGTTTCTTATAAAATTTTAATTATAATTGATATAGTAAATAAAAATATAGTTAATCTTCAGGTAATTTTATTTTACGAATAATACCAGGATCTATGAAGAAATGTTAACATTTTATAAAAGATAGTTTATAGGGAAGTATTAAGTCAAATTTGTAACTAAAGTGCTGCTTTCAAGTAAAAGTTAAAAAAAATAACGCATAGCGAATTCAGCAAGTATTTGATCAAAAGATTTGTGTCCTTACTTGATGCGTATAAAGATATTCCAGAAGTTGCATGAAAGGTTTCTTGTATGTGCGAATGCCAAACTAAATTGAAAATGTGTATTCTATCAGACTGCTTGAAAACGGAAAGTTGATACTTTTTTCTCAGTGACTTACCAAATGGTAAAAGAAATCACTGAAAGTACGATGGAGAAATCTCTCAGTGGATAGTATTTCTAATACTTCTTGGCGTTATTCTTTATACTAGAGGGTGATATTTTTTAAGATTTTGAGAGAATTTCTTCAACGGCATGAAAGGTTTCAGTGTAATATTTAATGGATAAATTGCTCTGTATTCAATAGATGTAAGTTGTGAATTCTGCAAAATTACTATACTAATGATGCTGCGATATTAAAAGTATGTGAATGACTTTAAATGAAAAATTTAAATAAAGATTTGTTGAGAAGTCTCTTACTTAAAAATTAGGGATGAAAATTTTCTTTGATAATTATTCAACATTATTCAAGGATAATATATATTTATCCTACTTGTTTGTATAACTGACATACTGCTACCTGCATTTTCTTCTGATTTTTCAAACTGAAGACATTTCCGGTTACAATGCATCTATAACAACGTACATGTTTGGACGAATTTCTACTAAAATGGGAATAACGTAGAAAAGAGACCGAAAATAAGGAAAAGCTTAATTTGAGATTACGAAGTTTGCCAAGTAATTGAGGGTGCTGCCAGAACCTTGGAGTAGTTTAGAGCAGTTACCGTACTACTTGCAAACGCAACTTAGATATATTGTAAAGTCCAGATTCATCATATTTATGCTTGCAAGAAACGTTGCAAAGCTTCCTCATTTTTCAAAAATCTCCTTAAATGCAATTTAAACAAGTAAGTCCTCTAAAAGTAAAGAACCATTTTTTGAATCCAGAAAGAAGCCCTGATATTCATAGAAATACTTACGTATGTGAAAGTTGGGTTAACTTGTTGTAAGTTAACATTAACTTGTTGTAAGTTAACATGGGGGCTATTTTGCGTCTTTTCCAAGGTTATCGTTTTTAAGTTTGACGACTTGGCAATAGTAATACAATGTAATTTAAGCATATTTTATTTATCTTTGTTTATGAAGGATCTTGAATGCGAAAACTTTTAAATCGTTTTCTCATTTACTTGCGAAATGATTGTAAAGTAAAACATATTTTTTTAATATTCTAAAGCGTGTATGTAAAAACATTTATTCGCCGAACAGCTAAGAAATGTTTACTTAATAGCAACGTGTAATACTATAACAAGTTAATAATTTAATTTTTTTATTTAAAGTTCCAATGCAACAATTACATATTAATATTCCATACTTCATAGAACGTAACTAACATGACCATAATAAACATACTGTCTCAAAATTACCTTACATCCTCGAAGCGTAAATAGACTAAAAGCTAGTCGTACTAAACATATAAGAAAGCTTTTAAATGATCTTTCAAAGGGGACAGTTTATGCAGAAATTTATAACTATGCTGGGAATTAGTCTTGAAAGGTGAATTAGCTTTCACGGTCTTGTGATATTGATGTAACGCGGAAGAGAGTGAAAAGAGCGACGTTTCACTGTAAAGAAATAGCTTTGGATATTCATCAACTAGAGGGTATCTGTTTTCCAAATAAAGAACAAAGAAAGTTTGCCGAAATTTTTGCATGAATTTTCATTTGAAAAGCAATTTCGTGTTAAATTTTAAATACACGTGGTAATCTATAACATAAACAGATTAATCAATTACAACAAAGTATTGGAAGCTAAAGAAAATGTCATAATAGATATTAGATTTCTGCGTTTCACGAGCTAGAAAAGCTTTAATGCAGCAAGCGTGTTTAACATCAAGGGACGCACCGCAAATATCTCATTTTAACCAATAAACCTCAGTTGTGTGCACAGAAGAAACGTAAAATTTACTTAATGTAGAAATGAAAATTGCTGGCCTCCAAAAATCTTTAATAAAGAGCCATTGAGTTATAAGATATTTTCTCCCTCATTTTCGCGTGCCTTCGAGATGTAATTGGAATAACATCGCACGCGTAATCAGGGGGTCCAGAGTTCGAATCTCGGCCAGGACATTGCGCATTTTTCAAGTTTCCTCATATCGAACGAAACCTAACGACTGTACAAATTTAACAACAAGAAGAATAAAGCAAGCAGGAAAATGATTGTTACGGTTTTATAGCAATTATTTTCCAATGAACGAGTTTCCCTCTCTACTGAGGTAATTGCCAACAAATCAGTAGCAATTACGTTTTACTGAATAAATGTTACTTTCTGCTGAAATCAGTTGCCTGTCTACACGGAACAACCACTCACCTATCTGAAGGCTGAATGTTATCTCATTCAAAGCATATTTTGTACACTGGCATTGTAGATTTAAATTTCATAAATTGTGGATTTCAGATTTGTTTGGTGTTAAATTTAATAAAAATGTGATTTGCGGATTTCAAGTGAAACTGTGATCTCACTTCATCAGCAGCAAAATGTTGTTCTAAAAGTTCCTAAGAATAATTTTTATCCTAACAAAAAGCGATCATGCTTATCTTTGAAACATTCCTTACTAAATGTACAGCCAAAACAGCATTGAACTTCTAAAATCCGTTATACTACCACTAAAAATTAGAAGTACTGTATATTTACATTGAATAGGGTATGATTGGTTACAAAGTAAAAAAGAAGTGCAACAAATCCTAGTCTGCTCAATAAAAAAATAAACTTGGGAGAAGGATTGACTTTATTTTTTTGCACTTTAGTAACAGTTGGATGCTCATTAAAAGCATCGTCCTCAAATCGTGAGCTTATGAGTATTCGAATATTATCCATTGCAGAAAATTTTCATTCTAAAATAGAGGAAAATCACTCGGATGACTTTTAGAGCCTTTTCATAATTTAGCAAAATATAAATCAATGCAAAATATAGTTTTATATGTACCATATTCAAAAACATAACCATTTGAATAGAAAATAAAGACTAGATTGCAACCCACTTTTGCACTATAGCATGGTATTGCAATGAAAACCAATAAAAAATTAGACACATAAGATTTTGTCAGTGTTCCGTTCTACATAATTTAAACCTTTATTCGCAATCCATGCTTATAATAATCTCCGTTATTATCTACTAATATGCCTCAAGCCGCTGAGAAATACACCGAATTCGCTTTGCACTGTGGTAAATGTTTACTAAGGATCATCGGTGATATCCATGGCAGTCAGCGCTTAAATATTTTATCTATGCTTATGAACGAGAAAGTAATTATTTAAGTATAGCATCTCGAATAATAATGGTACACAATTAGCCATTACTACGCGACAGGATGCACATTAATGACATGTGAAAAGTTTAAGGTGTTGTTCAGTTACTTAGCATTGTGAATATATTTTTGTGAAAGAATATTATGAAGTTTTCCGATGTTAAATATCTGTTTTAGTAGCAAATTTCATGAGAAAGTATTATTTCTTTCTTTTACCGTGTTATTAATGATGATTAGTATGATTATTTAAAAATGATTTGTTTTGCGAGTACTAATAATTTTTAATTTGATTGATTTGCACACAGCTAGTAATCCAGAGTTGTGTGGAATATTATAATGTTAGAAACAGCTGAAGAGCTATAACAGGGCTTGCAAGTATGAAGTTTAGAAAGTACTTTTAGTATTACACGGAATCCCTTTACCAGGCCAGTAATTAAGATATTTATTGACGTAACAGAATTCCAACAGTACTGTTGCGAAATATTAAAAATAGGATATATTCAGGAAATGACGCATTTTACTGCTCATTGAAATCTAGCTCCACCACAGTAAAAATAACTATCGCGTAAAAGCGTTTAAGGGATTAATGTATACAATTTATGTACATAATTTGTATAATATCGTAAATACTCGCAGTTCTTTCAGTATTTGAAAATTTTTGGTAAAAAATATATAAAACAGTCTTTGAAAACATTCTCAAATTTTACTTGATTCATCACCTTGCTATTATATTGGTTTAGAAATCTTCAAAGAGATTTCCGTTTTTAAAAATTTGAAGAATGGTTATGTAAATGAAGCATTGTAGAAAACTGAATTACGTGAAGCAAGCTGCATAACGCACAGCTTTGTGAAAGTTATAAAGGTGTTATAAAATATGAATTTTGTAGCTTGAACAGCTTTAACAGAAAACAAGACTCCAAACTACACTGTTTTGTTTGAAATAGCACAAATTTCATGCCTCTAATTTTTTAAGAAAGCAACAGTAATGAATAGAAACAGTGTTTAATTTAAACTTTCTGAATTTTAAAACGTTAAAGGCAGCTAACTTTCGTTGAGGTTTTAACTGCGAAATTAACACCAGCAAATCACTAATTTTAGCGGACCAGTTTCCTGCTGACATGCAACTTGTGTTTAATACTAGACTTTATTCACATGTGTAGTGTGAAAAATAATTTGTAACTTGGAAAATTTTTCGAATACCGTGACCGTGGAATGGAATGCTGTGAAATCACGATTTGGGCGACGCACACTTTGTAAAACTGACAAATTTTGGCGTAATTTCTACTCAAGAGCGGGGTTTCTATGTCGCGACGAAACAAATATTCATAAAACTTTCCCTTAACACCATGCTTGCGTTGGTTTTATCACAGCAGTGCAGAAAAAGATTGGAAACAAAGAACCGTACGTACATTCTGACGTCTGCTCAAATGTTATGATGCTATTTTATCCCAAAAGGCTATACAGACTATATTTTTATGAATGACTATATAGCTAGAGGATGTGTAAGAACAATGTTGAGTACGATGCGTTCAGGTTGAAGTTTACGGAATTTTGCCTACGCGCCATAATTTTTCCACTTTCTGAAACCGATACAAAGATAGCTATAAGTTTTGGGTCCTTAAATAGTGATTCTAAAGTGTGTTTTCAGTTACTGGGCTTCTTAAAATAAAATGAAGCCTTGTGAAATCAGTTTCATTACTGTAAATGAAAGAACAAAATCTAGCATTTTATTCTGTCGCCTTTAAGTAAGTATTGAAACTACGAGTATGAAACACTCATTAATCAGGTTAATGATGTTTTACTTTTATATGCAGATTTTTCTAAGATAATCAAGAGTATATTTTCTTACATAAATGACTTTACAATACTTATTACGGAGAGAA
The DNA here is from genome assembly GCF_044657685.1 of Stegodyphus dumicola. NCBI lineage: Eukaryota > Metazoa > Arthropoda > Arachnida > Araneae > Eresidae > Stegodyphus > Stegodyphus dumicola. The sequence continues at coordinate 117,602,576 of NC_140780.1, forward strand.
AAACAGGTTTGTCCGACAAAATGCAAGACGCAAATATATAAGAAAAGTTGCTCGCTTTTGGCGATTAATGTTTTCTTTTTGTCAAAACAACATTATTTATTAATTTGTAGCATGAAATATTGCATCATGAGTATATTAATCACGCCTAACTCTGAAAATGTTGAACAAAGGTGTACTGAATATTTTGAAATTAATTTATTAAAACTTGATAGCAATCTTACAAGATGAAATTTGTTTCGACGGAAATCATACAAAAAGTTAAACAGTACTTTTAATTATAGATCTATTTTAATTGTAACATTAAAATTTATGTCATAAAATTCTCTATTTATTTTATGAAAGCATTAAACATCAACCTGAACCTCATTTTGAGGAGCCTTATAACCGAAAATACAGGGGGGGGGCTAAAAAATTTCCCCGATGTATTAACCCCTAGAGGCCTATCTACTCAACCACTGCAAATGAAATTCCAGATATTGTTATTTGAAGTATGTGCTCCAGATTGTGATGATTTAAAATAATATAGCTCTCAAGGTTACAGTTACAATGAAAAGATTTCGAAATTTTCGAATAGCAGCATCCACGTTTTTCTTGCGCAAACCGATTAGCGCATTGAAAAACCATAAATGGTTTAGAACGATACACGTATGACGAAAATTGCTGGCGTAATGCATTTGCAAAGAAGAGCATTATAAAAGGCCAGTGACAACAAAAGAAAGGAAAGGGGAAAATGTTTTATTGGAATTACATGTTTTTAGCATGCCCACCTTCGCAGATGATAATGCATTGCTTGCTGGAAATTGTTGACAACAATGACGAAAGTAAAATCGCAGGAGGAGTATGTATAACTTTCGGTTTTATGACACCTTTCAGTTATGAGAAATCTCGTAGATATGATGTATAAATCGCAGATTTCAGATAACACCAGAAATAGAAATCTGAGGAAGGAGAATCGCGTTGGTCACGAATTAAAAAAGTTACGGAGATAATTCTGTCTTAGGCTCATGATTTCCTTTAAATATAAATTAGCATATTATTTCTTAAGCTTCCTGCACATGCATCTTAATAATGGGCGATTCATTTGATACCTGTTTATAAAAAGTAACAATCATAACATAGGCAGATCTTACACAACGCCTTCCAATTCAAATGGGATGGAGAGCGTTTAAAAGTAGTAAACAATTTGTAGAGACATTAGGTATTTTTTGAAGCAGGCAAGATGAAAAATATGCAGCGCCTTCGGCGGGAATCGAACCGTAGACCTCTCAATTACGCTCTGAGTGTGCAGACCACTACACCACGTAGGCCCGCTATGAAGGCGGGAGAAATACCTTATATACTCCCCCTTTTAAAGGGGAATGGGGCTTTTTAGGGAAACCAATCGCCAAATCCTGGGTGCGGAGAATCATCGTCCAACACCCTTTTAGTTCAGGCGCCACTGTAGAGACGTTAGGATTTTTGGAAGCAGGCAGGATGAAAAATATGCAACGCCTTCGCCGGGAACCCAGCCGCGGACCTCTCAATTACGCGCTGAGCGTGCAGACCACTACACCACGAAGGCTCGCTAAAAAGGCGGTAGAAATACCTTATAGATTATTTAATTTAAATTATAATATAAGTCACAAGGTTTTAGAATAATTATTGAATTTCCCGTTGTATAACATAAATACAAGCCAGCAGAATATCCTCCAGGTTGGCATCTCTCCTATTAAGCTGACATCCCTCATATGCTTTACCGTACTCAATTAAACAACTAATTAATAACTGCTTTAAAACCTGTTTCATGTGATATTCTCATATTCCTAATTTCTATTATTAGAAATACTAAATAAAAGTAATTTAATAATTTTTAACCTTAACTGAAACATAAACTTCTAAAAAGAAAGCAAATTTTCAGAAGGTAAATGAGTAAGGCTCTTCAGGATTTTGTCTGTTTGTAATAGAAATTGGGTTCGATTTTAGGCACAGAGCAGTTTGAGTATGAAACTGAAAATTTATTAGATAAGTGAAAATATGATTATTAGTAAGAGTGAACGATGGAAAAAAATGGGAACTTTTAAGATAACGAAAATTCACATACATATAATTATTAATAACTCTTTAAATTCATATTTGGCAAATAGGACCCCAAATCAAAGAAGCATCCCGAGAAATTTTCTTAACTGAAAGTACTGTGTTATAAACATTTAGAATGTCAAAACTCACTACGTTCAGGAAATAAAAATCAGTTCCTAGTTTCAAAATTGAGCAGATGACCACTGATATAGTTACTCATAGAAAAATTCATTTGGGATATACCGAAAAAATAACTTGTGATACATATCGAATTTTTTGTGCTATTAATTTTGACAGATAAGTAAATTTGAGTTAACCTTTTATAACGTAACTTGGTATTAATTGATATTATTTATTAATAAATGTAGCAGCTTGAAACCGTTATCAATCAATAAATGTATTAGCTTGAAAAGCCGTTTCTTGGAAGGACATTTTTATTTCACAGTTTCTTAGTCTGTTGCATTCAGTATGCTCAGGTCAATTATTTTTAGTCATATAACATGGATTCACTTCTAAGGCGGAAAAAGAAGAAAATAGACGGTTTAGAAAACTGGAGATGACTGGTTTCAGTTTATTGTTATTTTATCCACTGTTTCGTTTAAGCCGAGTTACGTTAAACAAAACTCAGCTAACACATGCACTTATCTGCACTTGGCTACATTTGATAGGTCCACAACTGATGGAAATCCTATGATTTATGAAGAGCTTTCGTGTTCACCTTTTTAGTCATAAAATAAAGATTGATTCACCTATTATTAAATTAATCATATGTCTTTAGAATAGGTAGCAGAGATGCAGACAGGGCTAAAATAGCAATTAATGCTGCAAGAAGGTTTAACATCTTAACGAATAGGTTAACTGAATGGGCATTTTGCTGTTTTTCCCATACATTAATACAAATAGGAGTCAATTTCTCTTAGAAATTTGTTCATAAATGTGTCCCATCCTTTCGGAAGATAGCCCTAAAGCTCTATGTTGTATTTAGTAAAATTAAACAAAACTTAAACTGCAAATGTGGAAAACGAGAACCCAATTCCAGGTATAATGTCACTTATTAATTTTAGGTATCTGACGTTTTATATTATGTTATTTCAGCCCCGCACTAGAGCTCTACTCTCATTACCAAATATCGAAGTCAAATAATTTTCTGAAAACGTCAGATATTTAAGGTAAAAAAAGGTAATGATTCAATTTTAATTTGATTCATCTATCAGTAAATAGCTTTGCATGAGGCCTTTTCGGTAAATGAAACAAGAGCTTCATTAGTTTGATTTTGTGGATGTACAATTTTAAAATGAAAAAAAAAAAAACTTGTGTAAAAAAGAGGAGAGGATTTAAAGTCCTCCTGCTAAGCAATAGATTAAGTTAAGTTCTTAAAAATAAGTTCCTAAAATAATTTAATAATGTTAAATTCTAAGCCTTAACTTCAGATACTATGTGCAGATTAATATGTATTCCGATATGAAGCATAATGATAAATATCTATGATAAAGACTCTGATTTTAGAATTATGAAATTATACTGTCCATATAATTAATGTGAAGCTTATCCACCTGGGTGAGTTTAGTCAATGTTTCTTAATTTTTATTCCATGCTACGTGTTTTTAAATAACTATTAGTATTCCGTACAATGTGAATTTATTTATAGTGAAGAATAAATCTACTCAACTTGACTTTATACAGTATATGCGAGAGACATCATAGCTTTCACCATCTGTGCTTGAGACAGATATGCGGAATAATATGTTTTAGACCTTTAGCGAAGGATGCATTTTCTAAGTAATTTTTACGTTTGAGTAATTTCTTGCATGTTTCCAAGTTACTTTAGTGCTCTACAAGACAGAAGTTTATATTGAATGTGATTTCAAGGCAATGGAACTTCACCTTGAAAATGCGTTCCTTCTTTTTAAGTTAGTAACTTTAAAATGTTTAATAAAATCAGCGTCTGAAAAAAATAGTTAAACTGTAGCCTTTAATCTGTATTATTAAGCGATTAATTAGCATCAAAGAAGAACAAAAGTTTGCATTGCTCTTGTTCTCAAGTGGTGATTTTAAATGAATTTCTTTCCTTCGTGGTGTAATTGGAATCCTACTCGAAGTGTGTTCAAGAGGTCCAGGGTTCGAAGCCCGGCGAAGGCTCTGAACATTTTCCACGCATTCTGCATCAAAATCACTGATAACTCTACAAGGGGAACTATAAAAAAGGTGATGGATGATAATTCGTCACTACTGGGATTTGACGACTAGGTCCCCTAAACCGCAATCACTCTTTAAAAAGGGGGAGTATGTAAGGCATTTTCTTCCTCCTTTCCTCATGCCTTCGTGTTGTAATTGGAAGCATACCCGACGCGTATTTGAGAGGTGTAGGGTTCGAGTCCCAGCGAGGGCATTGCACGTTTTTCACGTTTCCTGTTTCGAGGAAATCTAATAACTCTCAAGGTATGTAATTTAATTAAGTAATGAATGAAAGTCATTGTTCCAATTATGATTACACGAAGTTCGTTAGCTTCTTAAAATTTGTTGAAGTATTTGCAAATCAATACATTACTAAATAAAATATCCCTTCGGTAAGTAAATTGACCAAAAATAGCTTTTATTGTTATTGAGAAAATATCATAGAGCATAGTAAGATGCCTTAACTCTGATTTCGGTCCTGAAATTATAGGATTTGAACTAAACATGCTCGGTACCTCTGTAAAAATTTGCTGATTGTTATTAAAAAAATCAGAAAGCACTGTTTTACTATTTAATTTTAATTACTCTTAGTGACTTAAATAAAATACATTACCGAGTTTTAAACTGTAAAAGAAAATACTCGAACACATCATTCAGCATCTACAAAGGCTGCAACTAAAAATTCCTTAAAATTTTGCTTTTGATACAATTAAAATTATCTTATATGCTGTAAAACCAAATGAAGCATTTTTCACTTCAATCGATACTTTGGGCAATTATGGTCATATATATCTTCATAATCATATATTTATATATTACATTGCTTTAAAATAGTGTCATATTTAGGTACACAGCACAATAAACATTTTTCCAGGCAGATAACATTTTTCTTATGCTATATTAATTAAATGTGAAAAACAATTAATTTTAGTGGCATGATATTGAATGCTACAGTTTTACTTTAAATATGTGCTTATACTGAATATCATTTACATTTTTATGGCGGCGGACATTGGAAAAGATGCCGATTTGCCAACACAGCTGGTATTTCTAAAAGAAACCTAGAGTTGATGATTCGTGTTGTATTGAATGACATGCATCAAACTTCAGTTGTGAGAGTTTAATGGTGTCAACGGTACTTAGATACGTTCAAGGAAGAACGAAATGTTTATTCCAACTGATCCTCTGGGAGGTATGGCATAGCTCGAAGAACTGAAATATAAAAAGAAAGAAACTCGATTTGTCGCATCATACCGTGACACTACTTATGCAGAACATTCAATACATTCCTTCACTGCTGGGTGATTTGCTTCTTGTTGTCTGATTATATTGCCATCTCTTCTAAGTCCGCAGAGAGTGCAGAAATGATGAGGAATGGAAAGATATAACCTTGTTCTCAGAGTAAGTAGTTCCTATAGCGTTAGTCATCTTCCCATATATCAAGAAAATGTCGAAAATTATAAATTTGCTCCAACTTTGGTGGAATGGAGTGCCATCTTAATGTTCGTGATATACAACTCTCATTAAATCCTGTCCAAAATACGAATAACCATCGGCAACTATTTAACTTTCAATAGCTAGGTGAGACCACGATTTATATCTTTTGCCGTGAAACTCCCATAAACAGGGAACTCATCTTTCAAGTAGAAAGCCGCAAAACATTAAAACGAACGCGGGACCCGCGGCATTTAATGGGCCCCTTTTACTTCGCCCTATTTGCAGACATGCTACTAACTCATCAGCAAATACATATGGCGACGCACATACCTCCACACATCTATGTACTTACGTGCGTGTGTTTATATAAAAGACGGTCTACCGTTCTGAGGTGTTAAGAGAAAACTAGGGTTTAAGGTGTCCAACGCAGCGGAACGCTCTAGTCCCGGTTCTCATTTCCTCGCGCCATTTCCGACGCTCGTCCATGCTACCCCCCAGCTCTGCTGACTAGGACCCCCCCCCTTGTTTCGGTGTATGCAAATGACTCAGAAGGGCTGAAAGAGAGGGTGGAAGATGCATCGCTGACGACATAATCTCAATGCGCAGGTATAATACCCAAAAGAAAATTCCTCTAGTTATTTATGACATGGTTGTTTCAGGTGCATTAATTTTGACGGCAGTCTACAATTCTTGCTATTTTCTTCAGATGACCTACACCTCCCCCTCTCTCTGATTCCTGAACTGAACACAATGGTGAGGGAAATACTTCGTGCAAATACATCCTCTTATACTCCTTTTAAAAATCTTTATATTAGAATTATTTATGTAGGTGGTGATTTTTAACATAGCCCGTTGATTTTTTTTCCCCGTGTGTGTGTGCGCGCGCGCGAGGAGGGTACGCAATTCCCACCTTGGACTTTTCGTCTTGTCATCAATAGATGGCGCTACTCTCGGGCAGTCCAAACAGCCAACGGCGCTCGAAGAAAACCTTAAACAAATATGTTTACAAATCTAGTAATGCATTCAATAAACCTTTTCTTTAATTTTAATGCAAACTCTTCAGACCGAAGGGAATTCGCATTTTCGAAGTATTTCTTAAAAAAAGCATTATAATGTATTTAGATTTGCAACTTACAATAAATCAAGCGTATTACTTATTCAAATAATTCAATAATTTTTCCAGACTCATTTGAACTTTGAAAGCAACATTATATTGGCTGGATTTTTTTTATTTGAAATTCACGTTTCAAGGCACGATTTTTTAAAAAATATTTCATGCATTTATGCGTGTTAAAAATAAATGAGTAAATAAATTTAAAAAAAGTTATATTTCTTTCAATTGCTACATTGCATTACTCTAATATACATACTTCTATGAATTCCCATAATGCTAACATTTAAGTCCAAAATATAGCGCAGTATTCTTAGTTTAATCAAATTACTAATTTATCCAAATTTATTTGCATTTAAGCAAATAAAAGCGGACAATGAAAAACAAAAAAGTTGTTTAACACTTCAATTACACATTTTCCCTAATATTTTATTACATTATTTTGGTATACTCATGCTACATTTCAGTCTATGAACATAATTGCTTCAATTTATTTCATACTTACAATGCTGAAGGAGTAAGTAAATTAGTATTTAATTTCTTAAACACAATTCATGTACTTACAAATGATAACTGCTAAATTGTCTACAGTTCCCTATGTAACTAATAAAAGAGCTAAAAGAAAATAATACTATTTAAAATAATTGGAGAACAATAAGCAGATTCATTGTCAACTCATTTCCTTATATCGAAAATAAAAATTTCGACTTTTAATCACTTTGATCATTGGCGATAACTTTTGTTAAAACTTCTAAAATGCTATTCCTCTCTTTTAAGCGAATTACGATGCATAAATTTAAAGAGACATTGAAACATTTTTTCCTTAGAGGCAAAATGAAATTATGACAAACTCATCCTCAATACAATTAACATAAGTTTAAAAATGTCGTTTCGGAAAGGGAGTTACAGTGATTAATAGATATGAATATTTCCTAGGTTCTATCATAGTAAAATCAAGAGCAACCTTTAGAGACGATACCTCAGTACCGCATACCCCTCTTTCCCTACTACCATACCCTCGATAGGACTTACAAATTGACATATTTTAAGTGACTGACATCAAGCAACTTCTCTACAATTCCAGATGTACATATCTTATCTGAAGTTCGAACATAAACGCGATGGAAGACAACCAATAAATAAACCCGTATCAACCCTCTTATCACCCGGGATGGCTATAATGAATAATAAGTGCCTCAGAAATATGCGTATTGTAGATTTCGCTCGCTTTTTATTAGATGCTATTTAAAAATATTTAATTCTATAATAAGCGTTAAAATATATTGTAAAAGCTTATTCTCCGCTCAATTTCATCAGTCTTTAGGTATTACTGAGTTATAAATCAACTGTTAAGCTTGTAATGTAATTTAAATTAATTTAGCTGTTATGATTGTTAAAGATGATAGTTTGTTTACAGCATATTCAATGGGGTCAATAAAATAAGAAAGATAAATATGGCCTTTTAAATCTTTGTGCTCAAAAAGAAGTTATTACCTGTTTTATGTATTTCATATTTTTGTTGTGGAACCAACAAAATTTTTTCCATTCATTTGTGCAATTTTAAATCATTTATCTAGAATTCAAAATTGTTAACATGTACAATTTTATTATGTTAACATGTATGGTGAATCCTGAAGAATTAGAGATAAACTAAAACCACCCTATAACAGGGTGGCAATCGTTAAGAATCTGGAAATTCAAGCTTAACGTATAATACTAAAATGAATGTATTTTCCTTTCGTATAACCACAGGCTTTGCTGTTACATATGTATGATTGAATGATATCTGCGAATTTACAATTAACTGAATGAATCATTTTAAGTAAACAAAAATTAATGCATAGTGAGTCACAGATGAATTTCGAGTAGACGTTTTACATTAGATGGGTATTTAATATAAGTAGATAAAAATGTGATTTCTACTATTAGAATTTAAAATAGCTCACGTAATTTAAAAGACATAATAAATTTTCATATGTAAAATAAAGCAATATAGTTGTAAGCAAATTTTACAAGCCACATAATCGCTAAAATAATTTTTTTTTATGGCAGATGATGAGAAAAATTAAAGCGAAAAGTTATGTTATAAACAAAATAAAGGTTAACCAGGATACATCAGTAAAAATAATTTTCATTTTTATGTGTATGTTTGTGAAGATCCAGGCTAAAGAAAAAGGATGAAGGTACTAGTTTTTTAATTTACTGAAATAAATTTAAATTTATCAGGTGATAATAATGCAAAATATTTTTAATAATTAGTTCTATACCTCGATAACCAAATATGATAAAATAATTCTAATAGCTCAATATTTAATGCAGGAATACGCTTTTCATAAAAATAGGAAATGTTAAAAGAAATGCTGATAATATGTTTTCCTGAATAAGTTTTTCAATCTATTTATAAATGTAATATGGCTATGTTCATTTTGTTAACAAAACATAACAATGTGATCATCTGTTATGTTTTACACGAAATTAAAATAAAAGATCTATATTATTACGCAAGTTTCTTATTTATTTGAAAACAGTGATTAGATAAAAATTAACATGCATCAATACGGTCTAAATTTGTATAAATTGTGCTTAACAAAAATTAAATTTGTTGCATTTAGGAACACTTTACTGTGAACATTACTTAGCAGTCCTTGTATATTTTATTGCATTGTTTGTTTTATTGGATTATTAACATGCATGATGAATCCTGACAAACTGGAGGAAAACGAAAAAAAGTATTTATGTGTCTTCAATTATTTAAAGTAATATGAAGCTATAAACATTTTAAGAATTAAATTCACAAAATTAAAATTTCGATTGATATTAAAATTTCGATTTTTTTCTTTTTATGCTACGTTACTTTTTCTACTTTATTTACAATTCATTTTTCATAAATTTCTTCATTCTTAATTAAAGATTTATTTTGCGCAAACAGATAAATTAGAATTTTTTGAATTCCACTATAAATATTTGAATGGGATATGTAAAATTATGTATTAAGAATAACAAATAAGAAAAAAAAATTATAAAATGAGCCTTAATTTAAACCTCATAAAATAATTAATAAACTCTAAGGAGAAAGATAATTTGTCGTACGTTTTCATGGAAACAAGTGACTAAATAATTCTCTTTAAAAATTCTTTTGCAATTTTAAAGCACGAATAATAAAAGTACCTTTGTTATATTTATAAATATAATGGTTTATACATTTGTGAATGTAGTTCCATTAAAGGATTTCGCTACTTGGGTACCCATGCTTTTATTGTCTGTTATATAAAATTATAGATGATTTTTGTAAAACTAATTATTTATTCTCTTGTTCGCATGAGGCTATATGATAAGTTATTTCCCTAATTTTTAGGTCATCAGTTATTTTGTGAGTTTTATGTAAAAGTTTATGTCATAATATTTTTTATTTATTTATATTTGTAGCTATTTGTTTATGTATTTATCAGATACGCTGTCATTGAACTACTCTTTTGAAAGTCCGTTTTCAACAATGAATAATCACTCAGAACTGTTTGAATGTATACCTCTGATAATTTTTTAAGTAAATAATCGAAAACGTCTAATCTAGCACTTCCCGAAAATATACGAAACAACGAGAAATTAAGTAACAAATTTTGTTCAAAGTTAATTTTAAATAATTGTTTCCTCTCTAACTTAAGGAACAAATAGTGATATGGTCAGCGTTCTTGTTTCTTCATTAAATGAAGATATGTGAGAAAAATTGTTTCAACATAATATTTAAAAATATTAAATCAAATTTAGACAGCGAATCTCTTCATCACAGTGCATCATCCACAATGAGTGTGTGTGCGCAAAATTTGAGGTGAAAAACTTATCATGAAATAGTCTAAACATCGATGAGAAAATTTTGACCACAGAAACTAACACCATGAGCGAGTTAAAAGAAAAAATCCGGTTGTAAAAGTACGGCTAGTTTTAAAAAATATACAAAGACATCATTTACTTAATTTTTTATCCTTTTTATTTTAAAAGAAGTTGAAGAGTAACCTTGAAAAATTTCAAAATTATACCAGATAAAAATGGAATAAAAGATTTCATTACAGTTTCCATTTCATTAAAGATAGGAAATCTTAATATACTCTAAACATTTGTGTACAGGTCAGTTATAGACAGCAATAGACAGCTGAAATTTTAAGAATAGGAAATTATTAAAGATTATGTTATTTAACAGAAGAATCTCTCATTACTGAAACGAATCTATAGTACTTTACAAACGAAATCAACATTTTCCTATGTTAATTAGTACAGATTTTCTCACATATTCTGCATGTTAAAAATAACAAATCCACTAAGTAGCGGTCTCCAATTGCAGTTTCTAGTTCGAAATATTTTCGTAGTTAGGCAGCAAAAGTTAGAAGTTATTTGTAAACAAAAGGACGATTTTCTTAATTTTATTCCGTTACTTTCTACTTTTATTTACACTGAATATTGCTGTATTTTACTTTCAAATATTAAAAATTCTCCTTTGTCTCTAAAACGACCGTCACCGTTGCATAAATGATATCTTCATGTACCGAATTTTAAGATTTCCTTTTCTAAATTAAAAAAAACTAATAATAATGTTTATAGCACAAGGAATAACCTCAAATGAACTGTTTATTCATTCTTTAATGAAAAAACGTATTTGCTGCCCATATAGCAAAATATAAATTTTCTAGTGAGTCATAACAGGAAGGAAATAAGTAATAATAATAAACCTATTAACACAATTAATTGTAAGCAAAATATTGTATAAGCACTTCGTAAAGAAGCCAAACTGGGAGGTATATGATAAGTTGCCTGCAATGAAAGTTAGACGATACGAGCTGTAGTCTTAAATAGGGTTACGTGAAAAGTTACGTTTTCCTTTGAGAATTCCAAATAATTCCTAAAATAAATTGTTTAAAAAGAAATAAATGCTTCTTGCATTTTTTTCTTTGTCTGCTGGGGATAAAAGAGGAAACACTGTGGTCTTTCTTTATCCTTTTAACATTAAACCCTCAAGTGATATATTTTCGTGGTGTTAAAAATTCTCAGTGTTCGAAGAAATAAAACCAGCACTTGGAAAAACAATCCAAAAAGAACGTTTCTTTTTTCATTCTGAACTTTCAACAAACATCTTATCCAAAATGTAAAAAGACAAAATCAAATGTTGGAAACATTGATTCGAAATACTACTGAGTTGGTTTTTAAAGCGAACACTGTAACAAGATGAAAATTTGTTTTATTTTCCACAATAAAAGAAAGACACTGAATGGAAATGTAAACATGAAATTTAAGGGAACAAAAATATGCATGGCCTTTTTTTCAGTCAATTGTGGGCACATCTGTATCAGGAATTCCTTTATAAATCACAGAAAAATTTATATGTAGTAGTTAGTAATGATTGCGGATAACTTGAATTAATGGATAGTCCTTCGAGCTTCTGAACAAGAAAAAAATTACGAGTTAGTAAAATATTTTAAATTTAAATCTCAGCTTTACTTGAAATACACTCCACTGAAGCGTTAGAATGTAACTTAGTTTTTTGCGGTTGATGAAAATCATTAGCTTTATTATGTAAAATAAATTAAAGCTGACATCTCCCAGGCAAATAGAATAGACGAAACATTTCGAAATCACATTAAAGTACCAAAGCAAATTTTTAGTTTGTACTTCACAGTAGTTCTTAAAAAGATAGGCTGCTCCATATCGCACTCGAACAAGTTTTCTTTTGAGATGAGGTTTGTAGTCAGCTGTTTTCCAATCATTGTTCAAAATTTAAGCAAAGGAACCAAGTCTATAAATACCGCTGTTACTGTCTGAGCAGCCCTATTTCCTGCTTCACTCTTTGCAAGCGAAGACACGCATCGTTTGATTGTCCTTTGCCTTGTACTTTGACTAAAAAGATATAAGCTACATATACTATAGTACATATAAGCTACATCCATGTGAGGTGCATACTTTGAAATGAATAATCAGCGATAATAAACCTTTTTCTTTCCCTCGCAAATTAATTTAAACGCAGCAACCAATTATATTATATTAATTTACGAAATTTAATGTTTAAAATATTCCTGACAGGGAATAATAGAAATAATATTTTAGGTTTTAATTGCGCTATTTCATTATATTCCACTGAAGCAGATCATTTTGCAACTGCTCTAAAATCTGATGTAATCGTTTTGCATTCCCAACGCTGAAATAAAGATTGAAGACAAATTTTATTCCTCTTAAATAATTCGATGACTTTTAATCATCCTTCGTAACATACCACATTTTAATTTGAAATTTAAATATACCTTCGAGTTTCATAATATTTGTTACTTTATTTATGATACCTATAATATCGAAATAGCTCTTGCCTTTGAAAATGAGTTCAAATATTCAAATGTGTGTTTACACGGAATGTTACAGGCCGAGCATGATAAAAAAAGTAAAATATATGTAATAATTTATAAATTTGCATTTCATATTAAGTTATAAATGTCCATATTTATATTAAATAACGTTTAATAAATGAAAATATATCTAGCATACAGAAACAAAGCAAATTTCGTACTGTTGAACTTGGTAAACAGGAAGTGTTCTACGTGCGATTTGGGAAACTGTGTACTGACATAAGACGCATGATAAATTTATTTTTAAATATCTATTTCAGCTCTATTGTGAATGCAATTTAACAGAAAAGGCATGCAAAATAATATTCTACTATAATTTTCTCTTAGCGATAAAAATAATCAAAAGAAACTTTATTGTTACATTAATTGTCAGACAATTTAGAAAATTGATATGATTTTGACAGCTTCCTTCTATAGGTATTAAAATAAAGTATAATAGCGTATTATGGAGAAATGAATATAAAAGTGTACTGCTTTTGCATATCTTTCGTTTTAAAGCTAGGTTCTTTCACTTTCGTTTGCTATTCAGTTGAACAGCAAACGAAAGTGAAAGAACAATGATTAAAATCAGACCCCACGTCTGTCTTTAGGCAAATCCTAAATCTCCACGGCATTGTTATCTAGCAGTCTAACAGTATTTTTTGCTCTCTTAATTATGATACTTGTTTTTTATCTCTATCATAATTGGCAAAAATAAGAATATGGTCCCCGATATGTTCACTTGATGCATTTTCTACCTTTTAACATATTCCTCAGTTAACTTTAGGAAAGCCTATTGGGGATGACAGAGAAATCCCATATAGTAAAGATAATGCAGAATAATTACCCGTCGCTTCCTGAATATGGAGCAAAGGAGCGTTTAATCATTTCTCTACACGTGCTACGCCTTTATTTTAAAAAAAAAATTTTATATGTATGTGTGTGCTTAGTACTCCCGGAGAACGTTTTTTTAATAAAATTAATGATGGGGGAAGTGCATGGAATAAAGGATGACATAATGAAACCCTTTATTTCTCCCTCCCTGTATGCACTTAGAACCTTTTGCGCTGAGAAGCTCTTGAAGTGAGGGGATATAGAGAATATGCAGGCTCGGGTTTGGGAAGCAAAATGACTGAAGTTTAATAATATGTTCTAATTTGATATTTTAATTGTATTTATGCTTTGAAAGCTTCATTTCTAAGACAGAAATATTTACTTTATTGTAAAAATATTTTTGAAACCAGAAATAATATTTGATAGCAAAAAAGATTTTTGATTCTAAGGGGAAAAAAGAGAAAAAGAGGAGGAAGAAGCAAAGGCGAATTTGGTTTCAGTACTAAATTCTGTATGTGTCTTACAATTGAATGCCAGTGTAAAATAAATAATTTATCTTACATAAGTTATAAGGTCTGTGGGAGGAAACGTTTTTGGTTATTTAATAATAATAAGGAAACAAATAAGCTTCAAAGGAACCTTTTTAAGACAACAGCAATTGAGTAACGCGAATAATTTTGCTAAGAATGTTGGTATGTAAACGGACTGACGCATATGTTTGTAACATTTTTTGTTATACATTTCTCTTGGCAACAATAATAAACTTGATTTCAATGCAAAGAAAATAAGCGTATTTGATAAACACTAAATATCGATGTGATAGCAAGTAAAGCTAAAGATTAATCTTATTTCGCATATTAGTATGGAAATTAGGCTGCCAATAAAAACGCATTGATGAATATTTTTCGTTTTCTTAACTTTTACCAGATTTCAATTTTCCCTGATGCTTATACAAAATGATGCGTCCATATTTTGAATTTTTTTGCATCATTCTTTCAGTTACATAGTACTATCGTCGAGTAACGTTGTAACACATATAAACTTCATGCTGAAAAATCATGTTTTGCTTTCATATCTTGATTTTTTATGAAATCGCGAAAAATACTGTAAAATGGAAAAGGTTTAATTGTGATTAAGTTCTAAATATCTACAAATAAAGATTTAAAAATACTGTGTGTATGATGTTTTTAGGCGAAATTCAGTTTAATTCATTAAGTGAGAACTAACGGAATTAAAAAATACATTTTGACAACCATCAGCAATAACCGACAGCCTTTTCGCAGGGTGGCATGCAGCGAGCTGACGTGAATCAGCTGGACAGAAATTTTTATGCCTAGCCACATGGAAAACTACGCTTGTCAGTTTAAAGTTGAAGTACACTTGTCTGGGATCATCAAAAGATTCTGTTTCTTTTACCTGCCTTAGTATCTATATGAGATTACGTAACATACTCCTTCTCCCCCCCCCAAAAAAAAGTGCACAGCCGAAGGAAATCTTTCATGCTTTCTATGATTAAGTCAGCCAGAGAAACGAAAATAAGGGGAGAGGATAAATAATCTAATTTTTTTCTACTTTATTCTGCTTGGTATGAAATCTATAAAGCAGAAAGAAACTAATTTCATTGCATGCATAAAACTGTAATGTACTGAATTAAAGGCTTTCTGGTAGAACACGTATATAGTATATGCACCTTAGAATTTGTTATTATTGATCCTAAAACAGGGGCTTGAATTAAAGTTTTAGAAAATGTAACAAGCTTAACGCATTAAGAGAGAAGTGAGTACTGAATTTCTAATTTTTATTCTTCAATCCGTTCGTGAAAATAATCCAAAATTCTTGTCGTTCATCAAACATAATAAAACATCTAAATAGATAACAAACAAATTGTTAGAAAGCATTATACTTTCCCTAAGAAAATTATTTTACTTCATTATTTTATTATTTACCAAATTGTAATAGAAAATTCAAAACCTTCACTAAAGAATGTTTTTTCTTCATTTGTAGATTAGTATTATAAATAAAACAATTAGCAAAATGAAAAAAAAATAATACCCTTACATAATCCTTATTTTTGAATTTTTCAAGTTTCAGATCATTTTTAAAATAGTAGTCTAGAGGTTTTCCAATTTGTAAACCAATTCATGGGAGTAAATTAATTTGTTTATAAGCATAGGAATTGTTATCAGCAGTTTCTTCTTCTCGATGATTTTGAAATTATTTATTGAAATATTTCCCGTGTTGCGCTAAATTTAACTTGCGCCTTTCCGTGTTTTAACGTAATATTTTCATACGGAGGAAGAGGAGCAGAGTATAGTGGCAATTTTTATATAAAATTTTACTATATATGACACATTATGTTCAGGATAATGCAGTATGAATTAAATATATATCTAGAAAAGCAGATCTCATTGAAACATACGACTGCTTATTTTGTAAACTTAAATGTTATTATTTAATTATACGTAAATATTATTATTTTGCTAGAAAAAATAAAGTAATCATATTTTTCAAATTAAGAGACCATATAAGAATAGTTGAGTTCTAATGCATGGGTGGCATATGAACAAAAGACCAATTTATGAGCAAGAGAAACTCTTTACGTAATTAGAAAGTTTAACTTTAACATACACTGCATGAGGAAATTTTGTCAGATGGACCATTTAATAACTTTTATCCGTTCTATTTAATGCATATTAACACGTGGTGCATTATATTATCACCAAGTACCTAAATTTGAAATTACCAGTGAAATAAATACCAAGCACTGCATGTAAGTTTTAATATATTTCAAATAATATGATGAGAGAAAACTTCAAGTAAACATTATGTTTTTATTTGATACATACAAAATTATGTCTACAATTATTTCTAACAAAACGAAATATTAAGCACTAACTGCTGCATCAATTTCACAATGTATTTCTTGCAATAAGGTTGTAAGTATGTTAATTTTATTAATAGTTAAATTTTAAGTTAAAGTTCCTTTCCAGTCAAATTCTTAACTTCAATTTACTACTTCCGGCCAGAACGTACTTTTGGAATCATTCTGAATACTTAATGAAGAGGAGCGGTATTTAATCCGCGAGGTCTACTTGCAGAGTTAGAGAGAATCAGAGTTTCTGATTTGCGCGCGTCTGCCTTGTGGCTACTCTCTCTCTCAAAGCTGTTATTACGCTCGACCGTACTCAGGCCCTTGATAAGCTTCGTAGTCAAATAGAGTTACGGGGGCAACTGGATTAGAATCTTGATAGCTTCGGCTATATTTCTTTAGTTAATCTTAGTTTCTTTTTAGCCCAAGTGTCGGCTTTGATTGTACACGCCAAGACGGAGTTTTGTTAAATCTTATTGGAATAATAAAGGGTTAGTTACCCTTCCATCTTGTTGTTTCTTGTTACACGAACTTAAGCGATTATTCGCTAACTAGTTTTAAGATTCGTCACTTTCTAAAGTAACTGAGAAATACGCTAGTGAGAATCTTACAAGGTTAATCTTTAGATTAGATATTAATTCAAGAATTTTAAAAGTCATTTAATAAAACATAGAAAAGTATCATTTCGAGTTACAAATGCTGCAGGAAAAGGCAAACTTCTTGTGTCATTTCATTTCCGAGTAATCTCGGGTAAATTATGGTTAATGAACTGATTTAAGGTATTAAAATTAATACATTATTTGAGCATTCGAGTTAAATGAATAAATGAAGACAAAATTTGAAAATTGGCAATTAACTTACATACAATGTATATGTAAATAATACGCATTTCTGTAGGAACTGAAAGGAAATCTTTTTGCAAGCATAACATTTATTTCGCGGTTTGTTATTTTAAAGTTAATTCGAAGCTACGTTGTATAAGGTGTTTTAAAAATAAAACCATATTATCTTTGCACTTCAAAATAATTCAAATTTTTATATAACCTGAAATTTTTCTCCCACGTGAAACGAACTAGTATATTTTATAACCATTTTACAATATTTTTATATAAAACGATTAAATTATTATTATTATTAATTTGCAAATTTTTTAATCTCTTGTTTCTTTATCAGTGACTTGCGTATTAAAATAGAAAGTATTTGATTTATTTGTTTTATTTGTATTGCATTTAGAAAATCCATAGTCATCGATAAAAGTATAAATGCAATTGTTCAAAATTTTGCCTATTATATAACTCTTAATTCATTCTATTTACTTTATGGAATACTTTTTCTGTTGTTTCCATTTAAATTTAACATATATACAGCAACAGAAAACACAATCTAAGTTTGTGAGGTTTGGAAAGACCTCATATATAGAAAGAAATAGAGCTCTGCTGCTTGTTACTTCATAAAATTCATTTGTCTGCAAGAAAGCATGAAAGAAAAAGGCATAGCTTATAGAAAAAGGCATATTTATCTACCTTATTAGTAGCCGGAAACATCATGATAGATAAACATCATGTAAGATGGAGATCCTAATAGAAACCTTTTTTTCGGGTGTTCAGATATATTTGTTGCTGTAAATATCAATGCAAAATGATTATAAGCTTTGATATGGAGATCCTCGCTAAGTCTCAAGCATCGATATTTAAGCATCTTAGAGATAGATAATTAATGCCATACGAAGAGTAAAAGACCATATAATGATTAACGATTATTATAATGCATTTGGATATTTAAAGCGAGTAGCCTAATACGAGGAGTTTATTTTAATGACTAATGTAGTTCTGTGTAGTCTGTATGTTGCAGCTGCCAAGTTTGAACATTTACTGTTTGTTCGCATTAACTAGTTTTGGTATATTATATCTATTTTAAATCTACTTAAAGCAATCTCTTAGTAAACAAAACGGATTAAAGCAAGTGGAATGTGAGAAAATATACTGCACGTTTTAGATCTACTTTTATAATCTCAAAGTAAACCCAACGGAGTTTTAAGGGAACAGAATATCAGAAAAGGAATTGTCAGAATAACATCGACGCTGTCAAACGCACATAAGGGAGAAGCATAGTCTTAGAAACACGAAATCGAAAGGATTTGCAATATGGTTGAAATTTCATTGCAGTCCATAGAGTCCAGAATAAAAGGTGTGAATAAATTTTCCTGAGATTCAAAAGGGATCTTAAGAAAAATAAAAACTAGAGCATTTGGAAAATGCTGGAAGTCATCTTCGTCTAAATGCGCAAAAGCAAATGGAGTGAATAAAAATTTGTCTGATTCTGAGAAGTATTAAAACGAGAGCATTAGGGAGATGGCTGAGCCCTCCTGTTCGTCAGAATAAACCTAAGGAAAAGGGATGAATAAAAGTTTCAGATTTTCACATTTACTATCAATATCCGCTATAGCACGCTATTTACGTGATTCTAAAATTATTTCTTTCAGGAATCATGCACGCTATGAAAGCACGCCTCCTCAAGTGTATGAGACTATTTAAATGAAAAAAAAAAAAAAAAAACAATATACCATTTTTTGCACATTAAACAAAGAGCTTTTTATATTTTTATTAAATATTTCAAAGAAGAAAGTTTCCAATTTGTAACTTATTACGCTATTATAAGTGAATAAAATGCAAAAGTTTTAATAAAATATTAATAAATTCGAATTATTTATGTTATATTTCTATCTCTATTATAATGGTATTTCAATTTATATTTTTGCTGAAGTATACAGTTATACTTATTTGTGAAACAAAAACTTATGCTTGCATTGTTTCAATCTAATTAAATCATTCACAGCGAAATAAACAGATTAATATCCAGATTAAATTGTAGAGTCAGCTATAGTCTATTTGATATTTTTTTCACTCTTTTGCTTAAAAGCTTTATCAATATAAGTAATCTTTTTTAATTTACATTTGTTTGTTTTCTAAATAACAGTGACTGAAATTGTTTTTGTCAAACATTTAGTTATCTAGCACTGAATGTATTAATATGAGCATGTTTAGAAAATCTTAAATGTGTTTGCAAATAGTTTTTTATATCCTTAATAATCTTCGGTAAATTCGCCAAAGTATTTTTTTGAGATAGAGAAAGGGTTATGTTTGACTGTAACGTTTTAAGTTTAATGAAGATAAATAACGAATTTTGTAAATCAGTTCCGACATAAAGAAGCACAAATTTTAGCTAATCACCTATTTGAAATACCTGTTGTCAGAAGGAAAACATTTCTTTGAATATTTGTTTTTACACTTTCACTACCAATGGAGATGTCCAGTACATTCATGAAGAAAATTCGTAAACTGGTTATCGAAATTTAATCTAGTCCCAGGAAACAAGACAAACTCTCTTATCTGATCTTCACATGTTATTTTTTAATTAAAAAGGATGAAAAGCTTATTATATCATTGATTTTACTGAAGAAATCGTAAGCATCAATAAGTCTGACATTTGAAGCTTGTCGAGTGTTAAGATTAAAAACTCGACTAGATTGAAATTTGATAATAATGTTAAAATTTTAAACGATCTATAAGTGCTGTAAGCCTTATACATTTTTTTTTACTTTTACCTGTTTCACTAATTAAGATAAGGCAAATGATGGGTGCCTGCATTTTCTTCATCTTTAGAAGTAAGCTTTTTGTGTTAAATAATGATAAAGGGCAATGTGGCTGCATGCTTCGGCGGCTGCGTCATGACTTTTGTGTATTTGTAAAAACAATTTTACTAGCCCCTCGAATGACAGTCGAATGTAGGACTTTAACATAACTACTCTTTTTTGCACTGCGACTATAAACAAAATTATAGGTAAAATAGTTTAGAAATCGAATAAAATTTGCAATCTTTGCAAAAAAAAAGTTTCGAAATTTAGTTGGACTGCGTGCGAAGCGACTACATATGCATATCATATATTTGTATATATATATATATATATATATATATATATATAATTGAAATAGAAATTGAAAAGTGAATAAGTAATGTGTTGTAAGACCTATTTGGTCTTAAAAATTTTGCGCAAAATGCTGCAAAAATATGAAATAATAGGAAGAAATATTGTAGTGAGCTCGCTAAAAAGTTATATATATCGAGCTTGTTATATAACGAATTCTTTCTTTAATTGGATTTGTTTTGATATTGTGTTATATCTCTTATACACGGTTTCAGTTATTATATTATAGAGGAATTGCTTTGCTTTTATTCCAATTAAACAATAAATTTAGATGTTTTAAGTTTATTCTACTTCAATCCTGCAGCTATAGCGCAGAAAAAGTTTAAAAAAATTAATTCTAGTTATTAGTCTATTTTTATATTTCTTTATATATACTGGCTCTGAAAAAATAACTGTCTTGATTGTTAAAACATCATTTTTATTTTTTGATAGGATCAATTACTCAGAAATACTTCTGCTTAAAACTGGTAGAACACTAGTGATGGTAACTGAGTCCCACAATTTCGACATATACAGTTTACATTTTAGACAATAAAGAAAGAACGCGAAGCGAGAGACGTGGTTTACTCAACCAGCAGTAGGCGAGAAGAAACAATGCGTACTAACTTCAGTTGTATTTATAGCCAGAAAGTCTTTGTGTTAATCTTGAGCAACGATAGGACTAAAGATGCCATTGTGCAGAGAAACTGCAGGGAAAGAGTGATGTAACATGCGGCAGACAAAATGGTGCAAATCATAGCTTTGAAGCCGAGATGTGTTTGAAATTAAAATTTATGAATTCAAATGACAATTGCCAATTAATTTTAATTTAGTTGATTAAATTTGTTTCAGATTTTATATTTAACACATATTAATACAAGTAACTTACTCTAGATGAGACTTGATGCTTTTGATAAACTATAAAGACACAATAATTGTGTGATAGGTCATTCAAAAATGATGACAAAGTGTCCAGAAACAAATTCAAAAATAACAAAATTAAAACAAATAAACAAAATATCAAACATGAAAAATTTTCAGATCGAATTAAAAAAAATTATAATAGTCAAGAGAATAGCATTATAAAAAGGGAAAATATATTAAATGAATAAATAGAAACGTGATAAACGGAAAACAGATTGTTGTCTAACAGCTCGAAGAATTTTCAGAAAGTAATTTAAAAGTGATTTAATAAGAATTAAGAAATCACATAAGTATTTCATTTTTCTTCTTAACACCTACGATTAACAGCTGATAAAACTGAATCTTGTTGCTGGATAAAATTACAGCTCATTCCCAAATGAATTTAACCTTCAAGCTTAAGTGTTCATTTCATCATGTCTTTTCTAAACGTAAATTGGGAGCAACCAAAAATAAATATATAGAGAGCGTTGAAGGCTGCATGTTGTTTATGTCTATATGTATCACAGCTGAGATTTTTTATTTAGAATGTAGACGATAGAATGTGCAGGAAACAGAGAGAGAAGTTTTGCAAGGGCCTGTTATAGGCTATCAGAAGTTTTTTTTTAAATATAAAGAAGACTAAAGAATAGCAATTGTTTACAAAATTTGTTGCTTAATCATCCTGGTAAAAATATTTTTTAAGTGATGCACTTTCTTACTTTGAACGAAATTCTTACTTAAATAAAAAATGCTATGTATCGACCATTGATAAAAATGTTTATTTATAATGGGTGGAATTTTGTAACTAATTAAAAAAACACCTCTTCAAGTTATTCAAAAGCCAAATTTTAGTCTAGTTCAATATTAAAAGCAGAGTACATAGCAATATGAAACTAGCACAGGGACAAATTTATACGTTTTTCAATGAGAAAAAAAGAGTAACAGAGTAAGCTATACCCAATGAAAGGAATCGATTCTCTAATTGAGGAGTGGTCAATAAAAACAAATATACAAAAGTAAATAATGCATTACGAGTCGCAATATTTTTAATTTGACAATATTATCATTTTGAGATCAGAATGGCAAGTCATGGAAAACAAATGAGGGTCGGAAAACGGGAAAAATGTAATCTTTTTACAATAATGAAATGATTGCTAAATTTGTATAAATAAAATAGATAGTTTCCAAAGAAAATATAAAATAGGAAATATTTCTATGAAGTATAAAGTATAAATAAATCATGAGAGATGAAAAAATATGCCGATAAATAATGATATAAACTTAAATTTGAAACTTTATAATTATTGTTTAAATTATATTGTTATTATTGTATGTAGTGTCTTGGAATATTTAATTTGAATTGTAAGAAAATATTTGATTGCATTCAGAATACATGTTGTTTCCCACTTGCCAAGGAGATTAAAAATGACGTCAGAAAGATCTACTAACAAGCACGAGCGGCATAGACAACGTGACACGTATTAGGTAATAGCCTATGTTCTATTGTGTGGGCGTTGTGTGGGCTTTTCTGTTTGCCGCTGACGCCCTTCGAAGCTGACCACTCAGTTTTTTCCGAAAAGATTGCGATATTTCTCTACCATAAGATTCCTTTGGAAGCGTAGGCTGTTCGCGTGCGCTTCGGTTGGCTATCATCTACTGGAAGATTTTAGTTTCGTTACGAACCTAAGATCTTGTGTAAGCATTTTAAGACTCTAACAAAAGTTGCACTACCGACAATAGCCAAGTACTCAGACGAAGGATTTACACTTGCAGCATAAAGGTTGTGTTACTATAGTCCATGTTGCATGGCCTTATGGTTCTTGTCCAGTACGATCACAGACGTTGGTCATGGATTCTGAATGGTTTAAAACAACCTAGACTTTTATTTCTTAGTTTTAGTATTTATTTTTTTTCTCAAACAAGTCACAGATAGCTAAATAAATAGTTATCAGACTGAAAGAGTCAACATTAAGTCATTAACTATTAACAAAAGTCAAAGAAATTATAGCTAGCTTCATGCGGGCTTACTATGGCACTTAGCAAAGACTGTACGTATATTGTAGTGAAGATCTGGATAAGAAACTGTTATTAATGCTTTACTCTTCGTTTACTATAAATTATGTACGCATGAAAGAAACGAAACAGCAAACTTATATTAGTGCACTGAAACGTTTGTTTCTTGTTATAGGTGAATAAAACTGCGTTTTTATTTTACAATAGATTAATTGAGGCATTCATCTTGTTAATACATTCCGAACCTTACACTTGGCTATTAGGAAAGATTTCGCCCACCAGCGGCCGAGCGTTAAAGTCGCTGAACACTGGTAGTTCGGTCCAAGGTTCGAATCCCGCGAACAGGCTGGCTGCATGGGCGTTTTCGTGGATTTCCCCATGCGTAACGTGTATACGAGCCAGTTTTGCTTAGAAAGCCCTCCACGAAGGCATCCCTCCCCTTAGGCAGATAGCCCTCGTGTGCTTTGCCATAATTAAATACACCAAATCAGGAAAGATTTCAAAATCCATATCTCTGAAAATGTATATTTAATAAAATTGAGTTAGCTTAACACTGACATAATTTTCTTCTTTTGAAATCGAAGCATGAAATATTTTAGATATAAATGTAGCAATCTAACAGAAGCGGAAAACACTAAACAAGGAATTAATGGAAATAATAATTACTACAAAATTAAATAACAATTACGGTTTCCATTAATTTTTTTAGATAAAGAATCTGACAATTTTCTGATATTGATTAATTAATAATTATGCTTTTCTTCAGCTTCTTGCCTTGTATATCTTTTTTCTTTTTTTGTCAAAGCATTTAATGCTTTACTTCTATTATTTTATATTCAGTAGCAAAGCAAATGAAGCGAATCTGCTGCAAAAGTAGCAAAGTACAAAAATAACTCTGACGTTTCTAAAGAAATTTAAAATGTTGAAGTAATGTAGCTAATTTTGACATAATTTAATGTTGCCAAACCATTGAGATTTATATAATTTTATGTAAATACATAAATACTTGAATTAAGAAATTTGTCCCTAACGCTTATTTGATAATTGTTTAGAATAATAAATGTTCATAACTTAGGGTGCTTCTATGATGTTCAGGTTACTCGTAATAGATATATTAGAGATAAATTTCTATAATTAGATGCGAGTTTGAAATTTACGGTAAATAAGAGTTATATTTAATTAAACGGCAATATTTCATTCATATTCAATGTGAAGTTTTAACGAATCAAAGACTAGAATAAAAACTATTATAATCTACTTTCGGAAAGACTTTCAAATGACTTCTCGCCCTGTCTTAGTAAAATAGTTGCATCTCAGATAAACCTTTTTTTTTATTAAAATGTGAACTTAACAGATGATCAACTCGTGCCTTACAAATTCTTCTACAGTAGCTTGCGGTATTTAAGCTACATAAAATATTAGAGTAGAATTTAAATAAATAGTGCTGAAATTTATAAAGAAAATCTTAAGACAATTTCTAGCTCAGGCTTCTAAATGCACAAGCAAACATGGTTAGAAAAATGTTAAATCCGATTTAACTAATTCTAAGAGCTCTGTAACGAAACGTACAAAGCATCGCAACCAAAATTTCACACTCCGTAATTTTAAGAAACATGTTCTTATATATACGTAATTCATCTTTGAGCATCCTATGCATCCTGGAGCGACCCGACGAAAGATGAAGTGACACCGAGGATAAAATAACTAGGTAATGGTTTAATTAACATAAAATCTAGCAAAATTCTGAAATTATACGAAAAGGGTAAAAAGAAGGGAAAATAGCCATAAAGTTAATTACTTTTGTTTATTTAGTTCATTTGTAAGAGTCACTGAAGCGGGAGCAGTTAAAAAGTGCAATGACCTCGCCGGGGCTCGAACAATGGCACACTCGCCTACGCACTAAGTATTCTTCGATTGCATCACGAAGTCATGCGAAAAGAAGAAAGAAAGACTGGGAATTAGGGGACCCAAAGAGCCAAATTTAGGACGAATTGTCGTCCACCACCTTTTAGTTCGGCGCCACTTGTAGTGTCATTAGGTTTTTTGAAGCAGGAGAGGTGAAAGTTTGCAATGCCCTTGACAGGACTCAAACCTGGACCTTTCGATACGCCGCGAAGGCATGCTAGAAGGAGGGGAAAATACCTTGTATACTACCCTTTTAAAGGGCGACTGGGGATGAGGGGACCTAATCGCCTAATCCTGGTGGTGACGAAACGAAATCGCTTCAGGAAACTGTCTTATCTGTTACGTGTATCCACTTTAGTAATTAATTCTGTAACCTTTATGAGCATTTTTGGCTAAGTTCTATCATTAAATTGTAACTTATGGGTCTGTTTCTATTTCAGTAATTTAATGATGACAAGCAAAGCACTGCTATATGAAAAACGATTTGATGTATGTTTCGTTTTAGAAGCATCCTTCAAAGAAATGAAACAAAGAATTGCTAGCTCCCCTTCAAAATGCGCAGACAACGATGTGAGAGAGATATTTAATGTTATACGAAAAGGGTTTACGCGTTACATGCCTCAATGAATGTTCTAGGCTGTACAGCTCTGAAACCAGGGATTTGGTAGCGACAGCCTCAATTCATTAGAAATATCTGACAACTGCAGACTGCAGACGTTTCCCCTCTTCTTCATGTTTTATGAGCGGCTACCGTATTTGAAATTTCACTGGAAGATATGTTTACCTTGATATCGAACAGCCCTGCTGGACTTATTTGTGCGTATTTCAAAGGAGTTTCCTATCCGAATGCGTTATTTCTAAAAATGATATATAACTTCATGGATCATTACCTATAAGAATCATTATACTTCAAGAAGATACCTGCATCAAGGAAAGAAATATAGGTATTGGATGGCTGTTAATTTAAGAAAGGGAAAGAAAAACGCCTGTAGAAGACAATGCGTAAATTGATAAAAGGTAAATCGATTTTAGATGTATTATACAACAATTATTTATAAACAAGGAGCAAAGATAAAATTAGGGATAAAATACTTAAAACATTGGTATGTTCAGAATAAATTTTAGGAATAATGTTATGAATCCTCAGAAGAATGTGCATGGGTTAAGTCTTATCTTTTTTTAATTAAATAAGAAATTAATATTCGGGCACTAAATTAATCCTCTAAGGACGACATCTGTTAAAATAACCCAAAGCGACACCTGTTAAAATAACTCAAAAATTATACTTCCCTAAGTGGTATACCTTTTAACACCCACTTTTCATTTAAATTACAGAAACGTTCATAACGTATTTTTGTTTGCCGAGTAGAATGAATTGCATGCATAAATATGTGATAGATGATGAACCATTCCTCAGCTAAGAATTATCATTTTATTTATTTACTTAACAAGAAGAATGGTACCACTAAACTTCTTGCTTTATGTATTGAAATAATTTCAAGAAATTTTAAGAGTCGTAATTTTATACATCTATCTTGTTTCTATGAGGATTCTCTAAGCAATTAGTCATCCAGATATATTGTGCCCCGCAATTCTGGAACTGAAAATCACATCTCAGTTAATGTCACAAACATTCCTAACAATATTTTAAGAATATTAGTAGACAGCTTTCAATGTTGCTCCGTCGTTTCATAGGACGTTACATATCCAGACTTCGACTGATTAAAGCATTCATGTAGTTGAAAGATCGAATAAAGATTAAAAAAATTTCTTTTATAATATAGATATAACGTTATTGCCCTACGTAGTACATTTCACACTTAGATTGAAGCAGAAATGAACCGGTGAGTATTCAGGTTCTTAATATGTATCGTATTTCGAAACAATAAACATTCCACTATATTCATTTGGATTATGAACTTTTATTCAATCACACTCGAGACATATGTCACTTTTATCAAGTTAAGATCGATGTTGACACTTGCAAAGCAATCAGCTGTTCTAACGCAATAAGAACAATTTAAAATTGAAAAGAATTAAGATCATGTTTTAACGAATACTAACGTTTCGCTGTCCCCTCCCAAGATAATAACACTCTTCCACATGGAAAATGTTTTGATAATTAAGAGACTTAATTAATCAATTTCTTTGTGTTAATTGGTTAAAATTAAGCCTTTTTAGTTTTGTCAGCAAACCCATTCCTTTTTTTCGCTTCGCTTCCCTTGAGGTTATACATTTGAGTAGGTAAATGTAAAAGAGGTAAAAGAATAGTTATTTATAAAAGAAGTGAAAATATGTTAATTTTCTGCTTGCTTGATTCGTCTAGATGAGAATTAGTACTTCTCTCTCTCCTCGATTTTGTTAAATTTCTACCTACTGCTGAGTTATTCAGAAGAAATCAGTCCAATGAGGGTTAGGCGATTTAGATCATAGCTGTAGTGTGTTTTGCCTTTATTGGTTAAACAAACATTAAGTGACCTAAAAAATGACTTGAATTAGGTTAATGTAAATCCTACCGGATGGCTACATGCATGGCATTTTCCTAGATTTCCTAATGAGTAATATAAATATCAGCAAGTGTCTCTTCTTCCACGAAAGTATGCTCTGCTTACGTAACTAGCCCTCATGTACTTTTGACTTAGCATATTATAGCCAATCAATCAGTTATCAAGTGACATACAGTCAAAAAGAGCTCTTCTAGTTTATTTTTGATTTAGTCTTATTTTATACAGCAAAGCTGCTTATGTTACTGATTTAATAGTAACTACATTTACTTTTTATTATTTTAGCAGCTGTTAGCTGTAGAAGAGGCAGGAAATTACATCAAAAGTGATTAAGTAGTTAGAGGCTTCAAACAGACCCTGAACCTTCGTGATTCAATATTACTAATTAGCACCGTAACACGCACATGCAAACATCTTGCATTTTAATAAAGTAGAGTTTTAAATTATCTGATCCAGGGATAAATAGAAAGGGCTAGTTCATTCTTTTGTTCGACTCCCCATCAAACGCGAACCTAATAGGGGGGGACTTGACCGGCAGTCATCTGACGTCACTATTCTGCACCTGTTCTGATTTCCCGCATTTAAAACTGTAGTTTCATTCAACTGCGAGGCGATTTTCTAGAGGTGGCATATCCAAAATTAATTTTAACCATATATATTTATTTTCTAAGAATGTAAATGTTTAAAATAATTTATATATATATATATATATATATATAATTTTAGTTAGTTTTCCTTTTAAATTCTATATTGTAAAGTATCTTTTATGTAATATGGCTTTTTGCGCTGTAGCAACGTGCCGTAACAGTTATAGAAATACGAAAGGATGAAATATTTTATTTCATGGGACCAAAGGACCCAAATGACAATTTGCTTTTAAACAAAAAATGGATACATAAATGTCAAAGACAAGGTTCTGTTAATGGGAATAGTGGAAAAATCTGCAGCGAACATTTGAACATTTTCTATGCAGTTTTATGAAGATGATATGAAAAATTGCTTGTTTTGATAGCCAGGAAAAGAAACTGTTAAAATGCAATGCTGTGCCGGAAGTAAATTTACCGTGTGACGTAAACGAAATAACACCAAGAAATCGGAGACAAGAGAAAAGGAAACTAAATGTAAAGTACTTTTGAAAGAAGCTAAAAAGTACAAGAAAGAAAGTTTTATCATAAATTCAGAAATTAAAATCTCAACTAGCGAAATTTAGGGGAAAAAAAGCACAAATCGGAGAATTTGGGAAAACGTCTAAAGCATATTTTTACAAAGACTAATGCATTGATGAAAGAGAAGGAAAAAATCAGGTGGACTAGTGAAGGTATTTTACGCTGCGTTGTCGTAAAAGCTCTGTCATCTTAAAGCTACGATTTTTGGAAAGAAAAAAATTGGAATTCCTTTACCTAGTATTAGCAAATTAAAGAGATGGTGCTCTAAATTTTCGTGTATTCAAGGAATTCAAAGTGATGTTCTTGCTCTAAAGAAGGAAAGATGCGAATATTTGAATTCTGTAGAAAAACTATGCGTTCTCAGTTTAGACCAAATGCAAATAGATTCAAAACTCTGCTATAACACTAAACTGGACCAAATTCTCGGTTCTTTTCCAAATGGGTAGTTTGTTTTGATCAGAAGTCTCATTTCGCGCTCTGCCTCAAATTACTGAGAAACCACATTTTAGATAAAGGATTTGTTTTAGAAGATGGAACTTTTTAAAATTTTTATATTATTAAAGAGGTTTTAAATAGAGATTCAGAAGAAATTAAATTGTGTCACAAACTAAAAACGAATTATTTAATGGTCTAGGGAAACGAGAGACAAAACGTCGCTCCAGCGAAAACATTATTTTCATGAACTACCGCAACAGGTATACTCCACCTCACAGGAAATCAAAAAGCATCTGACTTCCATGAGTTAATCGATAATTTTTTTTCGATCTACCGACAAGAATAACTTTAACAAGTAATTAAAAACCTAATCTTGTTAAGTACTTGTTAAAATTATTCTTATTGTATCCTTCGTAACTAATTTATGATTCGATTTTGTGATAGATTAGCATTCTAAATAAAATATAATAGTACAAAACATCAAAGAAATTGACATAAAAAGACCTGCATTCTTCACTCCCACTTTTGAAAAATTAAATAACTGATTTAGGTACTGTGAGTAAAGCTATTTTGTCAGAATTAAGATAACAATCTTACATATATTTATTATTATATTGAATCGGAAGAGAAATATGCCAATGTAAAATTCACAATTAGGAAAAAAAAAAAAAAAATCAAACTTAGATTAACAAAATTTCTGCCATATATGTCATGCATGTTTAAAACTATGTCAATGTAAGGTTGTTTTTTGATTAATTTTAAATAGCCGTTATTATAATTATCTTAGAAGCAGTATAAAAACTCTCTCTGTTAGCATGCAAATAAAGAAATGATTATAAATAATGCATTTAAAAACCCTGCAAATTTAAAAAAACACGCAACTTCATGTTAAAAGACTAGCGTATTTTATCTATTATTTTAAAATATAGTAAGTATTGTTAAATTTGTTAATGTTCAGTGTAAAATAAAATGCATACAGAAGTAACATTGTCCTTTCCAAATTATAGATATCTTTCGCACTCAGCTTATTTTAGACACTTGTTCAAAAACGCTAATTATTATATCTTTTTGCACAGCCATGGAAATTTTAGTGGATATAAATTTATGAGTAAACGAGACAAGAAACATTTTAGGTTCTAAAATATGCTAAGTTTTAAATAACTTCAGACTAAATCTCCGCAAAACAGTTGTAATTGTTCATCAAAAATATTTGTCAAATCAGAGCTTAACAATTCTAAAATTTCAGATACTTAGATGTGGATCGAAATGGTATTTTCTATGTTAGAATATTAGTTTTTGATTTCAATCATAATTTAATATTATGCTTTAAATTATTCTTTATGAGTAGTTTTTTTTAAACAGTCCGACTTTGCGCTCAGCTCCGCCCTAATTTTCACGGAAAGTGCTTCGGATGAGGGAGCATCCCGGAGAGCTCGCACACCCCTCTTTCCCTGCCAGCAATCCATGGGGAAGAGTTTCGGCTTGACACATATTTTTTCTTCGCTTTTCAAGAATTTGAAATTCTTATGTAAAGACAGCTAATTTAAGCTACCTAGAATGTGCAATACAATTCTTTCCAATGTTATATCCTTCTTTTAGTGGTATTTGATATTCTGGATGGTTATAACTTTGATATCGGCCTTTCAAGACATAAAAATAAAGCAGTTAAGATTTGTCAATGAATTCAGAATTTATGATGTATTGCCTCATTTATAGTGGAACATGGAAAAGCTGAAACATAATAATTAAGATATAATATCATGAAATTTTAAAATACGAAGGGTCATTTTCAGATTTTTCTTAAAGAGATGAACAGTCCCAAAGTGTCAAATCAGCTAGTTTGAAGTAGTAAAATTTAAGTTATATCAAGGTAAACGGGGAATGGTCAGAATTTATAAACGTAGGAAAACGAAAGAGTTTCTAATCTTTAGAATCAGGTTGATTAGGTATGAATATAATCTATAAATTCTTATTTAATAAGCTTGTTTCAGTACAATAATTTACACAGCATTTAACACGGTTTAAACTTTTATTGAAACTGATGAATATAATAAACGTAATTATCCGTGGTTTTGAGAGTCAAACTATTAACTACTACAGGACCTTGAATTACTTTTTTTGAAATGCATCTTTACTCTTCTACAATAATATGTATTTATGTTTTATATGTTTAATACCTAAAATTATATTGTAAGCATATAGTTCTCACATTTGATTACTGAGAATATATTAAAGCGAGTTCTAGCTTTTAACCATGTTATTTAAACTCTGGAAGTATACCGATTTGCATTCAAGTGTTTCTTGCGAGTTATTTAAATTGGTTATATATGTATATATATTCATATGTAGGTATATAAAATAATGATAAAATCTTAAAAGTAACCAGAGTTCTACATCTCTCAAAACTAAAAAGCTAAAGACAACTGTAAACTAAAATATTACATACTACTGCATACAGTAAACTAAAATATTACATCTTCTACATACAGCCTATATGCTTTTTATAACTGTCGTTAATTAGGTACAATTTAACAGTTCCTAAATTATCGATTCTGCAAAATACTAACCTCACAAAAGTTAAATCTCAATTTACCGGAAATGTCAGTGAAGATGCAAGTAGTTCCTGCTCACATATAAGTTTCCCTGCATGCAGAAACCACACAGTAAAGCTTATTTGTAATGGTACAAAATGATAAACACAGGGATACATCAGGCGTCATCTTCAATATATTCAAACCTCGAAGTGTTTTCTTTTAAACGCCTTAATTTTGCTTTCTTTCGGACAGCATTAAAGTGAAAGTACTGATTCATTCGAAACTGCCTACTTAATTAAGTCAAGAATAACTTCCAGTGCAACGCTCTGTTACTGACATATATTTTCACAAGTGAAATTTTGAATGAATTTCATTTAAAACGGAATGTATTTTCATCCCAGTTTATGCGGTGATAAACAGCATTCTTTCTTTCAAGCCTTATTATTCGTCTTGTTATTCTCCTAACCGGTGGTAACGGGATTTTTTTTTTTAGATAATTTAGTGTATATTTCTAAAATAATTTTGCTCGTGTTTTGTTATAGCATCGGTAGAAATTGTGCCATGCGAAGTCCATTCATCGGGGTTTTCGATCTATACACCACAATTAAATAAATATTATCGAAATTTTTGCAGATTTTTTAAAACTAAAGTACATACACATGAAATTATATTTCAGAAGAACAAAATTTAAAATGTCTTAAAATTACCATGCATGTTATCAAATGAAAGTTAAGAAATTTTAGTATGATGGCGAAGTTCGAATGTCTGCCTGCTTACAATATTGTCCACGGAGTTCTAAAAACTCTCTTACGTGATTTATATCTTATAGACCTAAATTTGGGATTTAAATTTAGCTCTTCAAAAAATGCTGTTATTTTGATACTACTAGCTATTTGGGCTCTGATTAAAAGAGATTTTACAGAAAAAATAACGCGTAATTAAAATTTATAAAACAATTAAAACATAGAAAATAAATAACTAATCATTAAAACATATTTATAAATATCGGAATTCATCTTATTTAGGTTTCTTACTTAAATTTTGACTTCACTCAAAAACTGAAAATCGTGAGAGTAGGAATCCGGCTGAACATAAGCTCGCTTTTTTATTTTATTTCATTTGTAGCAAATGAAGCAAAAGCACTTTCAGTACTTTTCAGAACTAAATAAAGATCAGTGGTCATCTGTAGACGCTGATTCTATGATAATTTTGTGGAGAGGCATAGTATCCTCATTCTTCGAGGATCAGCACTACTTTGCGCTATTTTCCGTAAGCGCTTCATTTGAATAGAACAAATAAGATAAATAAATTGTCAAAATTATTTCATCGCTTTATTACTTTTGTTAGAAATGTCCTTAGAGGAATCTTTTCAAAACTGCCCCGACAGTTATAGTCGTCACGTCACGATGCGTATAGCTACCAAGCGTGTATCATCTATTTGCTTGCGTCCGTCAGACAGACGTAATATCTTTAATTATCTTTCTCACAGCCTCGTGCATGATAAGTAGGGTAGCAATTTGATTGAGAAAAAAAGCAAAGTTCCTTTCACTTGTAACAGCATATTTATACAGATAATTTCTCGGCTTCAGAGGATTTGCCTTAATGTTTCTCGAAAAGCAAAGGAAAAGAGAAACGAAATGAGAAATTTCAGATCTAATACTTCGAAAGCGTTAAATAACATTAAAAATATTTCAAAAATTAGAAAATATAAAATTCACAAAATTTAGAGAAAACTTATATTTGATTTTGATGTGCAGATTTTAGCTCAACGACTGAAACCAATTTTAGGTAAGCAGTTTCGATGCTAGTATTAGTGTAGTAGCGATACTATTAAAAGAACTAATCGTTCAGAAATCAAAAGCTATATAGCGTAAAATTTTACATTTATAAAGAGTTGCTCAAAAAAGCAAAAGAAACAGTAAAAAATTGCTTTCATATTCTTTTATTACAAATTAATGTCAAGTAGAGACTTAACATTTATTTAATATGGAAATAAATTAATTATGCATTTAATATATAATTAGGTATAGAACAACTATGCATTCATTTCACGGACTCACTTGCTTCTAAGGCTTCTAACAAATATTTCCATCAAGCGGCAGTACTTTCTATTTTGTCAGGACAGGAAATTTGTGAACTGAAAGCAATAGAGAATTCGAGGAGTTTATTTCGAGGTATTTAAAATTTTAATTAGATAGATAGCAATGACAGATAATTAATACTTAAGTAAATAAGCCTTATGTTATGCATATTTAAGCATTCATTTTCTGACAATATATTCAATACTGTTTTTTAAGATGAAAAATTCTATTTAAGTAGACGGTGATTGGATACCTTTAATTGCACATACATGGAGATATTCTTTATTAAGTAGTATTTTGTTAATGTAAAAACGTATTCTGCATCGAAACTGTTTTTCTGGTATTAAAAGGCAACGGACTGCTAGATTATGAACTTTCGAAAAAAGCATTTTCTGGTTTTCTAGAAGTATCTGAGAGTTGGGCGGTAATTGTTGCTTTAGATTAAAAGTGCTGTTTTGTAACTTACGTTTAAGCGTTTTGCTGCTGGATTTCGAAAAATGTTAATATACTGTATGCTCTTCTTATAAATTCTAATGGGAAGTAAAGTTATTTAGAACTAAAACAACTAAAAGAGTAATTGAAAAATAATAGCAAAAGACTGAAATTCGAGCATATGATGGAAATTGTCGAAATCTCAGAAAATCACTTAACTTACATAAATGATTGCAGAAATTCTCATTGCGATAAAATCACTACTATAATGATAACCTCCATGGTCGGAGGCCTTTTCGGCGGAGCACTCATTCACTCACCCTAACAATAAGTTCTCAGAGTGTTGCCATTCACTAAATTATAAAATCTTAAATTTGTATTTAACACATAAACGGTCTGTAATTGCTCTGAAAGACTTAAGTGCAATAAACTAATTTCTGAAAAACTGAAAATCTTTATTTTTTATTTTAACAATATGTTTAACTGATACAAATTAAAATTCTTTTAGTTATTATAACCAGCTGGGAATTTTTCTGAACATTTGAAATGTTATTTTAATTAATGAAAAATGTTTCTAATATAGATGGTAAGCACATGGTACAGAAATGTTTGGTTATTTATACGAAAAAATCTGATGTGTACACCACATGACTTTCTTGTACAGAATATTAAATCATACGCATTTTTTCTTGCATTTCATTTAAACGTAT
Source organism: Stegodyphus dumicola (assembly GCF_044657685.1). Taxonomy (NCBI): domain Eukaryota; kingdom Metazoa; phylum Arthropoda; class Arachnida; order Araneae; family Eresidae; genus Stegodyphus; species Stegodyphus dumicola. The sequence goes on from NC_140780.1 coordinate 117,638,066, forward strand.
TGCATTGAATTAAATCTACTTCGTAGATAGAGCATAAACCACAATAGAATAAATGCACTCTTTAAAATTCACTATATTTGTTTAGCATAGCGACACTCTGGCGCTAGGTTCACTTAACAGCGTTATATATGGTACATATTATAACTCAGAATGCACAAAATTTATATCATTTGAAGAATTATCTAATCGTTGCCACATGTTCTATTCAAATACTATAATAAATCTAGAACGATGTATAAAAGAAATTAAGCAAACAAAACAAAAAAGAAACACTTTTTCACAGACGATTGAGTATTTCTCATTCAATTAATTCAGTTCTCACTTCGCAACAAGGCAAAAATACATAAAAACTCAAAATATCTATATTAAAAATTACGAAGTAAATCTTAAACACTTATTTCCTCTAATAAATTCCAGAATGGATTAAGCATGATTTAATTCGCAATAATAAATGAAGGCGTTATCTTTTTTGTTGCGAAGATTAATGTTTCTAGATTGGCAACGAATCTGCTATTCTGCTATTTCAAATGTACACAAACACGTCCACCATGTTATTTAACAGCTTTTAAATTGTTGATAATTCTACAAATGTTGCTTGCAGATTTCCTAAAGGCATAAAAACCTCAACCGGAAGATATGAACAACATGATTCAATCATTTTTAAAGCAAAAAATGCACAATTTACAAACAAAATAAGAGTTAAAATAAGAGTTAAAGAAACTGAGATCACTGAGCAGGGTAACAGAGTGGATATATATATACGTAAATATATTTATATACGTTTGGTGGGGCTGATTGAAACCAAAATACGCGGTGCACATCTATATGTTACAGCAGTCCTATATACAAAATTTCAACGTTTTGAGGCTACTCGTTTTTGAGTTATGCGAGATACACACGTACGTACGTACAGAAACCACGAAAAATTCTCTTCATAATTCATTTTAAAGCAGTTTTATAATTGTTTTTGTAGGAAAAGAGTCTTTTATTCTGTCCTTACTTACAGATGTCACGCAAAAACGTCGTTAAATTGCATTCGATAGCGATCGAAATGGATATTTTCGTTGAAATATGCTGTCTGAATCTTTTCGCGATTACAATACTTCCTTTTTACTTCGTACAAGGAAGTAAAAGGTATATTTGTTTGCCTCAATTTCATTTAAATGAGGTACTGCAGAGCAGCAACAGTCGCGAATGGTTTTGCTCTTTGAGGCAGAACGAATCCGCGTCTCTCTCGAAATGTAATGATATTATTAATAAAAACAAACAGCTAATTTTTGCTTAGTTTCAAAGCTCTTTTGTAAGCTTACAAAATAAATATTAGTGAGAAGCTCTAACAAATTTATAAATTCTTTCTTTTTGCAAATTCTTCTCGTAAGAGTTTCGTTAAAAGAAATATGGAAGGTACAAGTGAGCAGAAATTCTGCAGAAGTCAAAAACAAATCAAGGAAGGAGATTCGCTTTGAAACCTTTCAAAAAAGCAGTCCTTTAGGAGGAACAACTAAACAAAACCAATATACTCAACTTCGCGAAATAACGAATTCTTCTAAAAGCTTCACAACGATTTCCAAGTTCGAACTCGAAAGGCTTTCACTTTCACTTCGCTGATAAGTCACGAAAACTTTTTAAGACTTTGAAATAAGCGTGTGTAAGAAAGATTAGGAAGCACAGTTGAGATCTTTAACACTGGTACCTTTGCAAGAGTCATAGGTCACATCTGCTGCTCACTTAGTGTGCGTGTGTATGTGGGCGTATCACATACGTCTGTATCTATATCTACCTATCTACCTCGATATAAACACAGAAAGAGAAGATCGGGGAGAAAGAGAGAAATAAACACACGAGAGTTGAAGTTGAATCTTGAAATGATTATTTGAGTGAGTGAGCCGGGAGTTGAAATAGACATAAAAAAGTTTTGTCTGAAGTGGATTAAAGCAGAAAAATCACGTTCTTTGATACGGGAGAATTAACGATGGGAAGGAACTATGTTATGATGAGACGAGGGTGTAGAAGGGAAGGAAACTTAAGTCTCGAGGGGCTGTAGAAAATTACCCCCTCTGAATATTTTCCTCTAACAATTCGGTTGAGAGTATTACGAAAAGTCTTTATAACCTGAAATGCTACATCCGAAATGTTAAATTTCATTAGAGAATATTTAATGTTTTACTCGTGTAATAGTAAAATTTTCACTGTTCTTAAGTATACAAAGACTAGACACCATTTTCATCATGAAATGTAGTTGTCAGTGAAAAAGGATTCTGATCGTTTAATGGGTCGATATCATCTTTATCCACAAAATACTTGAGAGATTTAGTATTAGGCAAAATCGCTTTTACATGCGGTTGCTTTCGCAGAACAATTTCATGCATTTTGATTTTAACAGCTAAGTCTTGTCTTCTTATAGACGAAAATTCATTCTCCCCATTTTGGATATTTTGACAAAATGGTTCATGAAAAGTGACATACTTATATCAGATATTTTTTCAAAGAGAGTAAATTATTTTTCTGTAAAACTGTTGTACTTTTAAGTTTGAATCATTTTAAACAAACTCTTCTTAGCTTGCTTCAATTGTATCTGAATAATAAAATTCATTTTGCAGATATTTACATCCACTTCATATTAATGAGCACAAACTACTGAAGCTGTTAAAATCAAGAAGTCTGTATTTTTAATTAATACTCTCGACTGATGTTAGCAACTACTATATATACTAATTCAGAAGTCAAAGAACAAAAATCAGCGTAATTTACAAAATTTTCACAGGACTAGTTTCGATGGTTTTACCGAACCATCATCTTCAGCTGCAAAACCGCAAATGAACAAGATAGGAAATAATGTTTAGATAAGATAAGAAAGCCTGGACAAGAATAAGCAAGTGGCGCCATCTGTTGGCGAAACCAGAACTAAAACATAATTTCTCTAAAAGCCGAAGGCAAATTTGGATTGGAATTAGGATCGTTAACTAGAACAGAAAGATTTTTATGAATGTGAAATGCCTCTAGAAAATCCAGTTCTCCAATGGAAGATGTTTTTTGAATAATTTTGGCAGCAGAAAAATTGAAAGTGTGATTTTCGGACCAACAATGTTGAGCAACAGAAGACTTCTGTGTTTCCTTTTTTCTAACATATGCCTCATGTTCTTTGACGCGAAATTTTAAGGCTCTCTTAGTTTGGCCAATGTAAATTAAACCGCACTGGCAAGGAATCCTATAAATACCCCAGGAATTCATATCCGGAATGGGGTCCTTGAGTATAGAAGTTGGAATTTTATTGATGGGAGAGTAAACAACCCGAAAGTTAAATTTCTGCAAAATATGTGCAACTTTATAGCTAATTGATGGAAAGATGGGAATGAAAACAGAATTTTTATAATCTCCTAAAATAAGAGTGTGGCTTTTAGTGTGTTGAGATGAGAATTTTTTAACTGCTTGATTAATAATGTTGGGTGAAAAGCCCCTGTCAATAGCTATTGCTTTTAAATAATTTAGTTCTTCATCAAGGGCTAGTTTGGAGGAGCAAACTTGAAGAGCACGGAAAACATAGGAATAAAATGAAGCTAACTTTTGTTTAGTCGGATGACATGATTTAAAGTGTGGTGGAAGGCAAACCGATGAAGGTTTACGGTAAACTGTAGTACTGAAGTTGGATGTGTTACGTGTGACCAGAATGTCGAGAAACGGAAGAGAATTGCAAGTCTCAAGTTCAAAAGTGAACTGAATAGCAGGATCAATAGAATTCATTGTTGAAAGAACTATATTTAAATCATCTTTATTACCTTCAAACAGGGTAAAAGTATCGTCTACGTAGCGGAACCATGCCGGGAAGTTTAAAGTTTCAAATAATTTTGATTCATAATAAAGCATGTAGATATCAGCCAGGATGGGACTGAGGGGGCTTCCCATGGCTAATCCCTCAGTTTGCTTGTAATATTTATTTTGGAAAAAAAAATGTGTTTGTTTCAAACAGAGTTAAGTGAGAGAAATTAGCTCATCAATTTCGATGCAAGAGAAATGAAATTCGCGAAGTCTGGTTTCTAGACATCTTAATGCACCCTTCACTGGGACATTGGTGAATAATGATTTTACATCAAAAGAAACCATGAGTAAATTACGAGGAGAAATGTTTTTAACCTTTTTTACAAACTCTATTGAATTTTTTATGGTGTAAATGTTATTGTCTAATAGAGTGGAAAATCTAGAAACTAAATATTTAGCTAATGGATACGAGGCAGTACCTAAATTTGATACAATAGGGCGGAAAGGAATACCACTTTTATGAATTTTGGGAAGAGCATATAATCTGCTGCCAAAATTACTCAAAAAACATCTTCCATTGAAGAACTGGATTTTCTAGAGGCATTTCACATTCATAAAAATCTTTCTGTTCTAGTTAACGATCCTAATTCCAATCCAAATTTGCCTTCGGCTTTTAGAGAAATTATGTTTTAGTTCTGGTTTCGCCAACAGATGGCGCCACTTGCTTATTCTTGTCCAGGCTTTCTTATCTTATCTAAACATTATTTCCTATCTTGTTCATTTGCGGTTTTGCAGCTGAAGATGATGGTTCGGTAAAACCATCGAAACTAGTCCTGTGAAAATTTTGTAAATTACGCTGATTTTTGTTCTTTGACTTCTGAATTAGTATTTATTCGGCGTGTTATTGTGTCTTAATTATAGAAGCCCCAAACAGGCTTACATTTTGCTTTCTTTTTTGCACGTGGTGTGGCCGCCATTTTGTGATTGTAGGAGTTTCGGTGAGTACATTTTTGCAATTTTCAAGTTATGTTTATGTTTTGTACATTTGGGTATTGTGCTTTGCTTGTCTGATTTCATGCATTTTGCTTACAAACATTTTGTTTTCTATTCATTTCAGTGAGGGATTTTTCTGCTATTTTGTGTGTACTTTATTATTGCTCAGTTAATTTAGTTTGATTTTCTGCATTGTTTATCATGCCTTCATCCGTTAATCGTTTCACTAAATTACGCCTGAAACGGCAAAAATTCCTGAATCATCTTGACTTTTTACTTAAATGTAAATGTAAAAAATTGATCCCCAATTTTAATCAAATCAAATCTAATCAAAAACCTTCGAGTCGCGTTTCAAGAATTCTGTTAAATTGCAAACTTGCCTTACTTCGGTCCGTGATAAGGGATACACGTCAACAATTGTCCAAAATTGAACATGAACTCTATAAGTTTCATCTGGAACTCGCTAAAACGTATCCAAAATTCACTGCCCTTGAACAAAAGTCTTGGTCTAGAACGGAGAATGCAGTTAACCGTCATAAAAACACCCTTGCAGTTAAATTCGAAAAACTTCTTTTACAGTCTTCCAGTCCAAGTAGTTCAAAAAATCTTCCCATTGTAAACATCAAGCCAATAGTTAATATTTCTAATGTTAGTCTTTCAGAAGAACAAGAGAGAATTCTAAAATATAATTTTAACTTCTCACAAACCTGTAAACCCTCGATTCCAAAGATTTTGGCTCCTATCGAAAAAGCTTTCATGTTCAGTAAAGTTTCAGATTCACAGAAAGAAATGATTAGGCATCTTATCGCTCATAATGTGAAATTCAATAATAAACCTTTGAAACCAAATCTAACTGCGAGAGAAAGAGCTACAATGCGCGAGATTCATTCTAACCCGGATATTGTCATTTCAAAGGCCGACAAAGTTGGCCAGATAGTCGTCATGGATAAGAACACTTACATCGATGGTGTCACTAAACTCTTAAACGAAGGACCATATAATCCGATCCCTAATGATCCTTCACCTTCGGACTTATCCAAAATAAAAACTGCGATCAAATCTTCGCAAATCATTTCAAGCAACTTAAAAAATTCGCTTATCCCATCTGTTGCGAATTGTGCCAGATTATATGCTCTTCCCAAAATTCATAAAAGTGGTATTTCTTTCCGCCCTATTGTATCAAATTTAGGTACTGCCTCGTATCCATTAGCTAAATATTTAGTTTCTAGATTTTCCACTCTATTAGACAATAACATTTACACCATAAAAAATTCAATAGAGTTTGTAAAAAAGGTTAAAAACATTTCTCCTCGTAATTTACTCATGGTTTCTTTTGATGTAAAATCATTATTCACCAATGTCCCAGTGGAGGGTGCATTAAGATGTCTAGAAACCAGACTTCGCGAATTTCATTTCTCTTGCATCGAAATTGATGAGCTAATTTCTCTCACTCAACTCTGTTTGAAACAAACACATTTTGTTTTCCAAAATAAATATTACAAGCAAACTGAGGGATTAGCCATGGGAAGCCCCCTCAGTCCCATCCTGGCTGATATCTACATGCATTATTATGAATCAAAATTATTTGAACTTTAAACTTCCCGGCATGGTTCCGCTACGTAGACGATACTTTTACCCTGTTTGAAGGTAATAAAGATGATTTAAATATAGTTCTTTCAACAATGAATTCTATTGATCCTGCTATTCAGTTCACTTTTGAACTTGAGACTTGCAATTCTCTTCCGTTTCTCGACATTCTGGTCACACGTAACACATCCAACTTCTGTACTACAGTTTACCGTAAACCTTCATCGGTTTGCCTTCCACCACACTTTAAATCATGTCATCCGACTAAACAAAAGTTAGCTTCATTTTATTCCTATGTTTTCCGTGCTCTTCAAGTTTGCTCCTCCAAACTAGCCCTTGATGAAGAACTAAATTATTTAAAAGCAATAGCTATTGACAGGGGCTTTTCACCCAACATTATTAATCAAGCAGTTAAAAAATTCTCATCTCAACACACTAAAAGCCACACTCTTATTTTAGGAGATTATAAAAATTCTGTTGTCATTCCCTTCTTTCCATCAATTAGCTATAAAGTTGCACATATTTTGCAGAAATTTAATTTTCGGGTTGTTTACTCTTCCATCAATAAAATTCCAACTTCTATACTCAAGGACCCCATTCCGGATATGAATTCCTGGGGTATTTATAGGATTCCTTGCCAGTGCGGTTTAATTTACATTGGCCAAACTAAGAGAGCCTTGAAATTTCGCGTCAAAGAACATGAGGCATATGTTAGAAAAAAGGAAACACTGTCTTCTGTTGCTCAACATTGTTGGTCCGAAAATCACACTTTCAATTTTTCTGCTGCCAAAATTATTCAAAAAACATCTTCCATTGGAGAACTGGATTTTCTAGAGGCATTTCACATTCATAAAAATCTTTCTGTTCTAGTTAACGATCCTAATTCCAATCCAAATTTGCCTTCGGCTTTTAGAGAAATTATGTTTTAGTTCTGGTTTCGCCAACAGATAGCGCCACTTGCTTATTCTTGTCCAGGCTTTCTTATCTTATCTAAACATTATTTCCTATCTTGTTCATTTGCGGTTTTGCAGCTGAAGATGATGGTTCGGTAAAACCATCGAAACTAGTCCTGTGAAAATTTTGTAAATTACGCTGATTTTTGTTGTTTGACTTCTGAATTAGTATTTATTCGGCGTGTTATTGTGTCTTAACTACTATATATGTTAGAATGGTCATTTTAATGCGAGGGCACTCGATATGAGAGACAGCGCGCTCCTTGATCGTTTTATGGAATTACGAATCAGCATAATCTAAAGAGGTTAAAACTGCTTATAGACTCTAGAAAGCGACTGAGAAGGATTTGTACGAGACATATCCTTTTTTTATTAAGGCTGTAATGTTATTTTAATTTTATTAACAGTTTAAATTTTGAGATAAACGTTTTTCCTATCAAATCTTCAACTTACGTCTTCCGGCCAGAACGTAGTTTTAGAATCACGTCTGAATACCTAACGAGGAGGAGCGGTATTTAAACCGCGAGGATCTACTTGCTGAGAAAATCAGAGTTTCTGAATTGTGCGCGTCTGCCATTTGGCTACTCTCTCTCTTATTACGCTCGACCGTACTCAGGCCCTTGATAGCTTCGTAGTCAACTAGAGTTAAGGGGCCAACTCGGTTAGAATCTTGATAGCTTCGGCTATATCTTTTAGTTTAATTCTTTATATCTTAACTTCAAAGCCCGAGTGTTCAGGTTTATTGTAAAACTCCAAGACGGAGTTCTGGTAACTTTTATCTGAATAATAAAAGGTTAGTTACCCTTCCCTCTTGTTGCTTCTTGTCACACGAACTCAAGAGATTATTCGCTTAAAAGTTAAGATTCTTCACTTTCTACCGTAACTGAGAAATACACAAGTGAGAATCTCACATTTATCACCTTCGCCGGGAATCGAACCACGGACTTCTCAATTACGTGCTGAGCGTGCAGACCCCTACAACACGAAGGCACGCTAGAAAAGCGGGAGAAATACCTTATAAGGTTCCCAAAGATATAAAATAAATAAAGGTACATAGTTCATAAAGGTACAGAGGCATATCCTTTTTTATTAAGGTTCGCAAAGATAAACCGTTTTTAATTAATATCCACTAGAGAAAATTCCAAATCACTTTTCTTAAAAACTCTCCTTCTGAACTTGATCTCAAAACATTTTAAAGGTATTTAATCTATAGATTTCCAATTCTACCTGCGTATTTAATACGTCTACTGCTTTATGTTCCTATTTACAGCTCGGTATTGTAACCATTAATACTTTTTTAAAACAACAAAGCTGAAAAAAATTTATACTTCAATGAATTGTTGATAAGCTTCTGCTTACTATGTAGAGTCATAGGTTATATCAATGGAGGAAACTGAAGAAATGTGCAATTCCCTCTTCGGTATTCGATCTCCGGACCTCCCAATTACGCTTCGAACGTGCTATCCAGTTACACCACAAAGACGCGCGGAAAGGAGGGAGAAAATACCTTGTATACTCCCAGTTTTAAAAGGAGACTGGGGATACGGACACTCCATCGCCAAATCCAAGTGGTAACGAAATGTCGTTACCACCTATTGGCTCGGACTGCACCTGCAGGTCATTTAGAATTTTTCGATTACAGTAAACTGAAGAAAAAGCGCAATATCCTTGCCGAGAGTCGAACTCCATTTCTCCCGATTACGAGTCGGATGTGCTATTCAGTTACTCAGCGAAGGCACCCGGAAAGGAGGCAGAAAATACCTGATAATCATTCTGTTAAAATATTTTTGTTAGTATAGTGAAGGTGTCTTTTTGAAACATTTACACAGTTTATTTTAATGCTATAGCATACCTTTCCAGAACCTTATATTAATTATATGAGTTTCGTAATTTTTTTAAATCTTTTCTCTTCCAAATGTAAGGAATAATCAGTCCTGATGTGATAATAACGTGATGTGTTACATCTACGAGAAATTTATGTGATTATGTAGAGGTTGTAGAGCTTCCTTTAAGTATTTAAGCTGGGGTTTTTGCATTGTAGGACACAGCATGTTTCTGCTTTTTGACGCCACGTTACTAGGTTTTAGTGTAGTTTTGGACTGCTAGATTTAATTTGAATTTGTTACTATTAAATTATCTCTCCACAAGTGGTTGGCTGACTTTGTTGAGCACGAGACGTGCATTTTATGTTTAAGGATCTGATTTAATGAAAAGATTATTTTGTAACCATCAAGTGTTTGTCGTTATCTTCTTCAGAAGAGCTTTAATTCGCTCCGAGTCTGTAAGATTTTGGAAACCAGCTTACGCTACCAAAGAACATCAAAGTCTATAAGGTGTAGTGAAGCAGCAAATAATAATACGTTTCCCTTAGGAATCAGATTTTTCAGAAGCAAAATGTAAAAATGTCGGATGATGAAATATTATATTAGGTTACTTGAATATGGGAAAGTACAAGAGAGCTTTCTGTTTAAGGGGAGGGATAACGTTGTGGGGAACGTTTTAAAGTAGCCTGACTCATATTTACTTAGAAAAATCATCAAAGCCCAGCATAAAGCTAGCCCATTCGCCTGCGGTCGAGCCCGAGTTAAACTATTGGTATTCATCAGTCTTAACCATTGGCCAAAAGGCGAAAACAGCCCTGTATACCGCCGAGTAAAAAATGGCTCCATGTAATATTTTGCTGTTAGTATAACAGCTGTTGATTTTACCGTAAGCAGAAAGACAAATGAATATCAAAGCATTTTTGAACAGAAGTTAATATTGCAGGGAGTACAATAACCGTTGCAAAACATGTTAAATAGCTAACGGAACTTGAAAGTTTTACTTTTGTAAAGATTACAACTAACATATTTGTTATATTACAAGATATTTCTTCCGCCTGCTTAGCATGCCTTCGCGGTGTAGCGATCAGCACACTCGGGGTTTATTATTCGAGAGGTCCGTAGTTCGAGTCCCGGGGAGGGTATTGCTCAGTTTTCATATCTCCTGCTTCAAAATAACCTAATGCCTCTACAATATAATAATTAACTAGTAACCTTATCCAGTTCTTTAAATTCGAATAAATGCAATTTTTCTGTAATTTTAAAACCCAGGTATTTATTGTATATTCATCACTACTTATATTGTTTCTTCTAAACTAATAACAGACAGCAAATTGTACTGTGCTTCATTTTAAGCAATACGGTACTACTTGGAAATTCAGTAATAAAGATTTTTTTTTTCATTAGAAAATAAAAGCAGCAAATTTTAAAGAGTAGCAATAATAACTCCCAAGGAAACTCGTAACATTTTACTTATTGCTATATAACTTTCGCATTATTAATTTTTATGCGTTGTTAGGGAAAATATACATCTTAAAAATTAAGTGTTGTTTTGGCTTAAATATAATTTGCAATGGAATGATACTTGTGGAAGAAAAGTACTCTTCTGTATTACAGCTTTAACATCGACAATAAAACATTTATAACAATAATTTGATATTTTTGAAAAATTCTGCAAAATGATTATTAATGCTATAAGGAATAAAGTTTGAACAGGAAAGTCTATTTTATGTGTTAAAGATAATTTGAAACAATAGAAATTAAAAAATATTTCTGTGAATTCTAAGCACGAACCCTGTCTTGCCCACTAATTTCGTATTTCATATATATTTATTAATCACGCCCATATGGTATATTTTAGGCACATATGTCATCCCCAAGTGTATGCATAGCAGTTTTCAAAAGTTTAATGCTATGAAGAAGTATGATAAGAGTGATTTCGAATGATGAGAAGACGACGGGTCGTATATGTCATAAAATTAAAAACAAAGTGCCAATTTATATTTCATCCCTAGAGAATTTACAGTGATTTTCTTTGATGTTAAAACCTCTGGTATTGGGTCTAAAAAAGGAGCGATTTTTTTGTATTGTTCGAAGTGTAAAAACCAACTTCTAGAAAGCTCATGCATAAACCGCTTACACATTTTTTGCTAGTGATTCAGAAGCCGATTTCACGCGAAGGTCCAGAGCCAACAGAGACAACACTAATTAGTAAAAAGGATATAGGCGCTATCACAACTTCGGAACCCTGCTCACAGTAGTGTTATAAAGGAGGAATTCCTATGGGTCACTTTTTTTTTTACTTATAATCTCACGAGTTAGAAAAAAAAATTGTTGAGATGCTTTTTCTAGCGAGCAGGAGCTTAATTAAGACTTATTTTGAAAACGTCATAAAAAATCTGCCATCAGATGCTATCTGTGGATATTGCCATCTCGATATAAGTCTTTTCCGAAAACGTGTCTCAAATTGTCAGTAAAAAATACTTAATACCTTTTATTTTTTGAATTATTCCCCGAAGTCGTAGCTTAAAATACATGAAGTGAGGGGACTTTTAATTAACGTATTTTTTGTATATTTTACTCATTGGCATGCAATGAAATATATTCCCTACAGACAATATTAAAATGAGCGTGAATTCATATTTCTGCAGTAAAATTAGAACTAATTAAAGAATGATACATTTGTTTCTAATTCAGTCTTTACAATTCGATAAAATAGTCATTATAGGGCCATAAAGCCATAAAAATGGAGAATATTTTAACCAAACTTAGAGAAATTTCAAATTAAATCTTATTGAAGAATATTTGCTGTTTGATTCTTTTCTAATACACTAAAATCTGGGAAGTCAATTAATTTCAACTAATTCTTTCGATTTAATTAATAGATATATTTTGTGGAAAAGAAATGAAAAGGTATTTTAACTTTTCATATCAACATTACTTCAAAAGTGACAATACCGAAAGAAATTTTGAGAATTGTATGTCTAAATGCAAATTCCATAAATGTGTGAATTATTCAGTAAACTGATCTGTTTTACAAATTCATTGAGCATATACAAATGAATTTTGTTTCGCTTGCCAAAACCTTCTATAAGACAATAATATACATAGTATGTGATTTTTGCTTTAAGAAACGTTTCAGTTTCCCACTTTAAAATAAAACAAAAGAAAAACATTAAATAGCATTTTAGTAATCCGTACTTAGTTACAGTAAAAGGAATTTTGTCTGGGAACTTAACAATTCTTTTAAGAAAATTAATTTTTGAAAACAGAATTTATAGCAAAGTTGGTTTATGTCAATAAAGTTAAAAAAATCTAGTCTAAAAGAAAAAAATACTCTGCTTTTGTTTAGAAATGCATCAGAAACTTTTCGCAATATTAAAATTAAAAACTTCGAAATATGAAATGACTTTTAAACAAAATCTACCATATACATTTCTGGATGCAACTTCTTGAAGGAAACCAGAGAACTTGTTGAAGAATTATTAATTTTTCAAAGTTGTTTCCATTAAAATTATGCAGGAAACAAGAGTTTTTGCTGAAAAGCGGAACGAAAGTTGAAAATGCTGAAGATTCAATGCAGTGGCATGTATAAGATATGCTGTTGAAAATAGACTATATCAAATGCAATAATTCTGCACATGTTCGTAAAAGAGAGATAGTATAAATTAAACATTTTATGAAATATAGCAATTAAATTCATTATTAAAAATAATATCATAAATTGTTAAAAATAAGTTTGCCTTTAAATTCATCAGTTAATTAATCTGTGATGATTATAATTTAAAGAATAATCATCACATCATATGGAATGTTGAATGAAATGATTTGATAAATAACTGTATATCTGGCTATACGAAATCTAAATTAACGATTGTATATCTTGTGCAGTGGCAATATTTGCTAGATAAATTGAATTATAAATGCTCTGTCAACTAGCATAACGCTACGTGACTTGACGTAAAAGCCTTCACTTTTGGAAGGCAGCTCTATGTGTTTATTATCTGCACTTTTCTACTTTATACGTTGCCTAGAGTCTTAACTAAAATGCATAAATATGGTTTTTAGTGTTAGCTATGCATTATTTCATAATCACATATTTCTAAATACTAAAATATTAGGTTTTTTCTATTTCGTTGAAGAAATCTTTATGCTTTGCGTAATCATTGGGACCTTAAAACATGAGCTTAATTTTTGTGCCTTAGTCGGCATTTGTGATATGAACTAAAATATACAATTACAACCTGAAATGCATTAGGTGATATTCCTGCAAGTTTTCTCAAATTAAGGACTTTCAGTTCTCAGGATTTTATTTAAAGAGACCGTAAGACGTGCTTTGATACTTTTATCTTTATAATTTCCGATAATTAATAATTAAATTAATTTATGAATAAATTAGTTTGAAGCTCGGAGAAAACTGATAAAATGACTGAAAAAGTTGATAACATGCAGATATCGATTTGACGATTAGCTATATTTCGGAATTGTAGGCTTAACGGTGGTTTTGTGGATTTCCAACAAACGCTAAGAAAAAAAAAAAAAAAAAAAAAAAAAAAAACAGCCAATTTGGTAGTCAGATTAAAGCTCCCTATTAGTCCTATTAACAGGCAAGTAAGAGTTTTCCTTGCTTCAAACATTGAGCATGAAGGTTTATGTTTTGCTTATTTATCATAATAAATTAATCACTACGTCTGGATATGGGAATAATTTGGTCGTTTGATCACAATTTGATAATTTGTGTAAGGTATTTTATGCCATTTAACCAATTTTTTATGACTTAAATCTTGACTATAACTTCTCCTTTACGCAGTTCTCACCAGAATGTAAATTATTTGTTTGCATATTTAAGTCAAATTTTTCGAGTGTTTTAGCGTTAGAGCTTATGGCAACTTTACTTGCGGATTGCGCTTCATTATCAGCTGTGCCAGAGTATTCGGGCTTCACCCATTTTGCTGGTCGGTTCTGTTTCGAGGAGGTATAGCTATGGCATTGCAATGCAATTCATGGTTATGCGCCACTTTAACTATTTGAGCCACATTATGTAGGCAGTTTTGTCTAGCTTCCGACTGCGTTACCTAAAATTAGAATTTCGAATTAAGTTATTTTAAATACCCGCAAGTGGGGTAGACGTTTTCGTAAGCGAAAGTGGTGCCTTCTGTTAAATTAAAAGTTTAATATAAAAGGTTTTTTTTATTAAGAACTTTGCCATCGTTTTTATGGATTTCGTCATCTGGACTTGTGCACTCTTTTTAGGACTTTTTTAATACAGACTGAAGCGATAACTCGCTTATCAGTCTAATAGACCTAAAAGACATTGATTTAAGCTTCTACACAACAAAATACCTATAGTTTAAAATCAAACACAGAAAATATTAGTAATATGAGTACTGAAAGATTTAGAAACGAAAACTCATATTACCGCGGTTAAACAAGTCGATGCTACTGATTTTGTGAAATATTCTTAAAATGTTGTGAAGCGAAATGCTAACAATAAATGATTTAAAATAAACATATTTTTATTTCAAAGTAGAACAAAATCTGATCAGCTTGCTATCGTACAGATTTGCGAAGAAACTTCTGTTAAATTACAAAGTGAATTTCACAGGAAAACCAATTTTCATACTAGGCATGTATCTGCGTTGATTCGCAAAATTATGGCGCACAGTGTTATGGCAATACAGGAGTGCAATGTTGACTATGAGAAGAAAATGTAATAAATCAACTTCATTTGCCTGCCTTCTGAGCTAAAGAGGGTAGAATGATAACTAATGAAGTATGAACTAGAAAATGGAGCATATATTTGAAGTATCTATAAAATAGAAAAGGTCAAGGAAATTTGGAAAAGTCCTTGAAACAAACATAAATTTTAGTATCAGTTCTTTTTTCTACAAAAATGTTACTTCACAATGCAATTCTTTAAAAACATTGTCATGATATCTTACATCACAAATTATTAACTTTACTGAAATCTTCATACTGATCTGAGTTTGCAAGATTAAAACATTGTCTTTTTTCTAATTTTTGACCATGTATAAAAATTTTAAAAACTGAGTTTACTGTAGATAAAGATAAATGTAATGGAGTCGAAAAGAAGAGATATTATACTTTATAACAAATATCTTATCCTAATCGTCTTTGATTTTAATCTTTGTGTAAGACACGTTCCATCGTTATCAGACAATTTAATCCTTTCTTATGAAGAAATGTATAAATACGTTTCTGCCTCGAAAGAGGTTTCATTTCAGACTTATTCAGCTATATCAAACATCAACTAAAAGGAAAACGAATTCTTTACTAGGATCAGGGAAATTGACTAGAATTCTTTATTTACTCAATTTCTTTAATTTGAAGTATGTTAGTCTATAAGATCATGTACTCTAGGATCGAGTGGAATTCCTAGTTAAATTTCAAGCTCGGTTTGAATTTGCTTCTTTTGAAAAAATCTCGCTGAGATATTGATTATATTACAAGTTTAGAAATAAAAATTTTTATTAATAATTTAAAATACATAAAAAAAATAAAAATTTGAAATTTATTTGGCTCATATTAATCTTCGACATTGGAACCAGTGATAATTTATTTTGTAGACTATGATTTTGTCCATTGAAAGAATCTAGGTTTCAGTGTCTTGATCTTAAAACGCCTTTCTCTAAGGCTTTACTTTAGACAACTTCTGATCTATAAAGAAGGAATTTACCAGGGGAATTTCCACAATTTAAACTTTATAATATTTGCACCTCTCTTTTCTAATTTATAAATTTAGGGCACGCATTACTCGATCCAAGTAAAACGTCAATAAGCGACCCAGTTTAAATTTTAATGGTTCTGTTTCGAGGAGCTATAGCTATGGCATTGCGATTCATGGTTATGTTTCACCTTACCACTATGCTATGAACTCATAATTTTCTTCTTCACCTTTGTTATTTCTTTCAGTACTAGCTAGTTAAAAGCTTCATGTTATATGGTCTCTTTTACCTGAATTCAGAACTTTTCATATGACTCTTTTCATTACACGACTGCTATTTTCTTATGTGTCTAAACTTTCTTATGTGTCTAGTTACCTTTCCCAACTAAATCTGCGGACAGATGCTTGAGAAGGATGAGATATGAAGGCTTTTACATATGCTATAATTCAAGGTAACCAAAATAAAAGTATCAAATTTGATACATGATAATTCTTTTTATGATTTGAAGTCTGTGAAAATTTAAAATCGTTAAATTATTATACGCATACTGAGTAAATATTTTGTAAAATATTAAGTAGTGGCTAGGAAGTTTCGAAGTTTCGAAAACACTTCTTCATTTAAGTGCTTTAAAGTATAATTTAAATCTTCTGAAACTAACTATTTTTCTTCTGAATATGTAAAAGGATACATTATCTAAGCTAAAAACATTTTAAAGCAGTTTCATTGGAAGAATTCGTACCTTTAGTTAGAGAGATCGAAAGTTCAAAACAGCTACTCTGTTAGCATGGTAGTAGGAAAACCATCTGCCATACCTTTACCCTCGGGTTTGAATCACGGAGAATGCATGGATATTTGCAAGTGTACAGCATCTTTGCGGCATGGGAGCTGTTAAAACACTAAGTAGGAAGTCCTCTTGAGAGATTCGTGAAAAGAGACGAGGGGGATAAGAACCGTTATTCCGTTTTCAGAGGATTCTTCTTCAAAACTCTGTTGCAGGTAGACGAATCCAAACTTTTGCCTTATGAAGTCCCCAAGGCCTAAACCGAAGAAAGGCGTAATTGTTGCCTTTTGGTCACGATAAAATTCGTGTTAGTGATCTAATGCTACTTCCAGGCGAGCGTGATAAGATATAAAACAGAGTCCAAAATGTATTTAAAGCTGGTATGTTATACTAAAAGTAAAATACGGTAAAAGACATACTATACGGTAAAAGACAGCACTAAAATTTGTGCTATGTAAGATTCTAAAATTTGCTTCTATTTCATTCTGATGTTGAACATTACGATATGGGACACTTATAAATGGAAGGGAAAGCACAAATTCATTCCACAATTATTACTGGGTTTATGGAGGATTTCTTTCCCAGATTAGATTCCTGGAACTTAAGTCTAGAATTTACGACAGAGCAGTTACTGTACGATTAGATAAAGCTTTGTAATCTGTCTTAAGGAATAAATAAAGATAATTTTCGTATATTGAAAACGTAAGTAATAATCAACATTCTTCGTAAGCTGCGGCGCATATAGTCCCCCACAGAGCATGAAACTTCAAAACACTGGTCATTATAAAAATCTGTATACCACTCATTTATATTTCCGCAGAGTGAAGATATTTTTGCTCGGCATACTACAGAAAATGTTAGAGGAAACATTACTGGTCGCTGGAATTAGTTGATACTATTTGACTTAATATTATATGAACCTGATGGTAATATTCCTAATTAGGCCTTTAACATTTCAGATTTTGGGGATATTCTGAAAGCTGGGTTTTTAAAATTTGTGAAAGAACAAGCGAAATCATTATTGCAATATGCAAAGAAAATAATGTTTCAGCACTGGACTAGCATTTTATCCAGGAATTTAGAATGCAGTACGCTGTCATTCTTTCCAAAAAGAAATCCTATTCTCCAATAATCCTTGTGCGTTTTGAAATAAGCCTGATAATTAATACTTAAACGCCGCTCAATCGGTATATTGGTCAGGGAAGCTGACTACGATACCGAAGGGCTGGGTTCGAATCCCGAAAAAGGCATGGTTGTAAACTGTCCGTCCCTTCATAGGAAAGGCGATGGTGGCCCACGCATTGGGTGCCTCCATAATAAAGAGGCCACCATATCTGGACTTGTATAAATTAATGGACTAGGTTACATTTGTAATTGTTCACAATCTGCCATTGGGGGAAAAATTAATACTTTAACCGAATTAACAGATTTATTAAAGCACGGATAGTAACAATAGTTTATGTAACCTTAAGTTAAGAAATATTAGAAAAACATAGAGCTTTTAAGTAGTAGATTTTATGTGCTTTTCGATTCATATAAAAACGCATTCACATTTTGAAGCAGGTAATACCTTTTAAAGAAAACATTTGGCAATCATTTGAAGGTAAGATGAGCAAACAGCTACTGCGCAGCTCAAGAAGAGTAAATTAGCTTTTCACATAGTTAGAAGTTAAGCAACATTCTCCTTAATCAGAAATATTTACTATAATTTTGTACTACATATCGGAAAAACGATAAGCTTGTCAAAGCATCTCTGTGGGAAAAATTATATAGAAGTTTTAGAAATCCATTTTCTGTTTCTCACAAAACGCTTAAGGCGTAAGAGACAGAAGAACGTGTTTCTTTATTTCGTGTAAATGTCAGGATTCCTCGGTGATTCTTGCTTTGCGTAGTGAAATTATTAACAACTACCACCATTTTATTATTAAAAAACAATTAAATTTGAAACCAAAATGGAAAACATTAGATTTCTTTACCACACGAGTATTTCTTAATTGAATGCATCTTCTTTGATTTTAAAGGGCAAATGAAAGAGTTAATACTTTTGCAATTTTTAATTGACCACTTACCGCCTTACAGTAATGCATCATCTTGCAACTCCTCAGTTTGCTCTCCGGAAAATGCTGTTGTGTTTTCAGCTGCTTAAATCCCCTTCATCTCCGCTTTCCGGGCTGCATTTACCGCTCAGACAGTATCTTGTTTACATTTCGCTCGCCGCTCTTGTTGATGGCGCGGAACGCTCGTGAATGATATCATATCCTCGCATTCTGGTGGTAGAACATTCAAATAGCATTTCAGAGGCGCTGGAATTCATTTTTCTTCTAAAAATCTGACACCGGTAGAATATTAAAGTAATTTGTTTTTTTACAGAATTATTTATGAATTAAAAAGAATAGAAACGTGCTTTTTGCACCTTTAGCGCAAAAATGACAATCGTGTTATTTATTGACATGATTGTTTTTTAAAATATAAAGGCTTTTAAAATAATGGCATTTTCATTAGAAAGGCACTAGTGGAGATGTAGATGCAACATTACGTCGGCACAAAATTGCATTCCTATGATACAATATCTATACAGTTTATTGCATTTAAGAATGTAATGGCATTAATAATATTATTATTAACTGTTCTGTTTTTCGGTTGCTTATATATTCCTTTTATTCTTGTTGAGAATAGGCGCATCCGAGCAACTCCTTTCATATTGCCATACATATTCGTTTCATATTCTGACGCTAAGTATGCACTTCGTCATATTCTTCTAATATCTATAACGTCTAAACTTAAATTATAATTTCTTCCTTGTAAGTACACATTGTATTTACAGGTTATGAGTACCGTTTCTTAAAGAACAATTGTAGAACACTTATAAAATAAAATATAAATAATTACTTTTATCCATTTTTATTGTTAATCGTAGAACATAAGTTTCTGTAAAACTCTCATGATCTAAATCTATAAATATTTAAAATAATTTAAGTAAATAAATTTGTTCTACATTTGCCTATAAGCTTCCTTTCATGCATTTCAGTTTGATCACTTTATTTACTAATGTTGCCAAAAAAGTACTCATATAATGTTAGTTAACTACGAGATATTGTAAAAAAAAAGCCACATTTCTCGTTTTACAAGAGAAACAGGAAATGAATTAATCGTGACTAGGTATAGTAACAAAAATACTATCGCGAACATTTTTATAAATGCAGTATAGGGACATTATTTAGGTTATTTCGTAGCAGGAGATGCAAAAAATGAGCAATTACCTTGCCGGGACTCGAACCACTGACCTCTCGATTACGCGCCGAGTGTGCTAACCGCTACACCACGAAGATATGGTAAGAACGCGCGAGAAAGACTTTATAACGGCATGTTATTAGTGATCACTATTTGCAGAATGCTTACATTTACAATGTAGAAGATTTACAATGTAAATGCTTACATTTACATGTACAATTTAGAATGCATGTATATGCAAACCTAACAACTACATGAATTTCCCTGCACAAAAAATCACCTGAATCCAGACTATTTCCGTTGATGAAGACAATAAAAGGAAGTTCAAGGATTCTTAGCTGGATAATAAACTGTTCATGAAAAATAAAAGATATGCATCATGCATCATATGGAGGACAAACGCTATTATTCTATAAAACTTAGAGGGAATTAGTGAAATGGCTAGAAGCGCATCAGAAATACATACAAAAATAATCGCTTTTTTACGATATGTATGGGCTTGGAGAAAGATAACAGCAAAATAATGAATTATGAACAAATAAATTATTAAAGAATATTCCTCTGAAGAATGAATAAACATGTGGCAGATACTGTAAACAGACTGGACATTCAATAACTTGGAAAGAGAATGTCCAGACATTTTCTTAATTCTTACACAGTTAAAAAGCAGAGACAACTTTTGATGCGTAGAGAAACATAACTTTTGCCCTGCAGATGCTTCACTAAGGTCTATGCAGATTTAGAATGACTGAAAAATCATAAATTGATGATATACACAAGTCACAAAACTAGGCCCTTTTGGAAACATACCGTAATAACCTGAAGTAGCTTTCTGGTAAGTGATTAAGAAATACGAAACCATTTAATGATTACAAATCCTATAGGGGTATTGGGGCATTGAAATAAGAGCAGCATAGTTTAAATAAAGAGTGAGTAACCTAAAGAGGACTTCTTATGAGAATGCTTGCTTTTTTGTGTTTACAGTAGACAACTGTAATTTGTGTCCGTAAACTATTTTCGCAAAATTTACTTATTTTAACATTTGCGAACGAAGCATATAGAAATTAACCTTATTATTTACTTGATGGATAAAATATTTACACTTTATTATTGTTTGACTGCTTGAATATATTTTTTCTTAAATTTCATAATACTCTTCTTTAGAGGCTGCTCTTCGACGGCAAAACAGCAAATCGTCTGAAAAATGAATTCCGCAAGAATTGTTGCTTCTTTGTAGCGCACCTGATGATTAATTAATTACTTGATTCTTAATTTCAATTACATTATTCTATATTACTTTGTGCTCTCATTTTATGTTAATATTAAAATAATGTATTCTTCATACCTCATACTCTTTTCTGAACTATTTGAATTATTAAAATATTAAGAACGAGACTGAGTTCCGCATTCCTTGTCTTCCTTTCGGATTACATTGAATTTAAGCAAAAAAGCATAGCATTATATTCAACTGTATTTGAAGTATTGAAAAGGTGCATAGAAATATGCTGAGTTTAACGGTAAAGGAAAAATGGCTATATTCTTCATTTTTGTCACCATCGTCATGAAAATATTACACATATTAAAACTAAAAATGAATATCGTAACAGGAATGCATTTATTCTCATGAAATTGCATTTATTGCAACTCGAAAGCATATTATCAAAAATAATATCGGTAAAACTGTGTTGCATTGCTGTAAAGGATTGAGGGAGAAGTGTACTATCAGTCAACAGCAGCATATTTCAAGTTAATAGGGGAACATCGTTCCACCATAATTCTGCGCAAAATCAGTCGCTCCATTCAGCTTAGCCTTGTAAGAAATTGAAAAAGGCTCATTTATAGATTGTAGCACTTTTCTTTATTTTCAAGTCGAAATTAAAACCTTTTAATTAAAAATCGTCTCTAATGCAGTCAAACATTCCGTGTGTTTGCAGTAAATGAGGCTCTTAATCAAGGTATCATCTGGACTACCAAACATTGACACCTATTCATTATTAATTTCTGAAATGATAAACAAATCCATTTGCATTGATAATGCAAACCTGTACGTTTTGTTTGGGATAATGCTGCATATCATGCATTAAATAATAAACACTTTGATTACTATTAAATGTCTATGCCTTTTTTATAATTAAGCTCATGTAATAGCAAATTGCTTCCTTGGATGTTTCCAATATGGCTACACATTCAGCTTCGGTACTGTTAACCGCTATTGTCATTTACGTTCTGAATTCCAACGATATAATTCTAACTCTTAGGGTAGCAAAGTACAGCCGTTGAAGAAATTCCAATCAAACTATTAAACTATTGAGATATTGTATTATAATCTCAAATCAGGATTAAATGTTAAAATAGTGTATCGAAAACTATTAAAGTTTTCGCTACACTATTTTAACATTTAATCCTGATTTGAGATTATAATACACATTTTTCTAGAATCCAGTGAAAATGTTCTGATAGCAAATTCTTAAATTTATGACATGAAATTTTGTAGATATATGCAAATGAAACAACTATCCCATTTGAGAAAGATACCCATTTTTAATCACTTTAAGAATATTTGACGATTCGCGTGATTTAATCTTAGGACCTGATGATATTGAAATAGGTTTGGTTTCTTGAATAGCGTGTTTTTCTAAAAATTCCTTTAGTCACAGAATTCCGTTGAGAGATAAAGTCTTCGTCTTGTTTATTATAAATAAAGACGACTTGAATAAACACTGATTAATTTCCTTTAACTCTTTCCTTCTAAAACGTTGCAGAAAGTTTTTTTAAGTGAACTGTCAGAGATTCGTTTGTCATAGTTATTTTTAAATCCGCAATATATATGGTGATAATTACAAATTCGCCATTTTGTTCTTTGAGAAACTTCAGTTACCAACTGTTAATTTTTCGAATTGCAGTTTGTTATGGTAGCATCAAATTTATTAGTCTACGGACGGCTGCTTTCTGAAGTTCTTAGATTGAAATTTTTAACTTACAAACTTTTTCTGTCGTTGTTTTGACACGTTGTGGTTAAATCAATTTCAACGTGTTACTACATTTGAAGTCCAGACTTATATCAGTCAATATATTGTCCACCTTTCTTTTTATGCGCCTACAGACCTTCCAATTTTTATCAAAGACTTTCATTTATAAATTTTACTTTTATTGAAGAAACTTATTCTTCTTTCATAGCCTCTTATATTCCACATCGAGCTCGATAAAGCTTCTTTGACTATATTTAGATCTGCAGTAATTTATTGTTTCCCCTTTATTTTGTTAAACTTTTCTTAGTCTGTCAGTTTTGTTGGTTTCTAAAATATCTGATCTTCTTGGTAATATCAGGAAGCTTCTGTCGAAAATGCAATTTCTTCAGCATTCAGTATCCTTTACTCTGTATACCTTTGTTCTTATTAACAGTAAAATTTTGATCTTTTGAAATAAATCTATAAATTTTGTTCATCATCAAGTATTGATCTTTTCAGCTACGACTAGTTTGTAGTAATTGTAAAAAAATCGTATATATTTTTTAATTATCTCTAGAGTTCTAATTTTACCATATGCTTTGGGTTCTTCTGAATGGTTATAAAAACAATATTCTTTAATCTTCTCGCTTGAAATTTGTTTTCATTTTGGAGTAACTGCATTTTTATATTTCTTAGATTTTTGTCATCGAGTTACGAAATTAACACTAAATATTTAGTATAGCGCCTTACTTTTATTACCAAGCGTGATCTGTTATTGACAAACACTTAAATTAAGTCTTACAGCTTTTAATCTTGATATAAAGCTTGTTTAGTCGTCATCCTCTTTTCTGTGCTTATAATTTAAACTCTTTTCTGTGCTTATAACTTAACAAAAAGTGCTCGAATTTTTCCGTTTGCGGAAGATTAAAAACTAAAGCTTAAAACTACATTAAATTGACATAGCAATACTATTCTACATCACCTCTCTAGGCGCCTATTGGGAATTATTATTATAAATGCACTTGCTTTTGTTGTAGAGAAAAAAGACAATTGCAATAATAGTTTGAATTTAACAAGAAATTAGTGTTGTACGCCGTTTAATTGGTTTAAATCTTAGCATCATATTACTGAGTTCTACCTATAAGTATCTAAAATATTATAATATTCTAATATATATTCTAAAATCTAAAATATTATAATATTCTAATAATTTTTCTGTTCAAAACTCTTAATTCTGAATTTTTTTTACGATCGAAATAACTCATCCCCATACTAATAATGGGGATGACTACCCCCAAGTTTGCATAGAACTTGCTAATTTAGAGCTTAAAATAATTCCCTTGAAAATATTGATTATCCTTATTCGAAAACAGTTTAAGTTAGAAAAAAGCACAGAGAAGAATGAATATTTTATGCTACGTAAGAGAACGTTGTTACTTGCCATACATATAAAGACAATGCAGGGCTGGTAATATTCAAGAATTAAATCCATAGAAAGAAGAAAATTATATTTTGTGAACCTTAGTTCAAATACAATTATGTATTCTATGTTATCTTAATACTAACATTTCAATACGAATTTAACTGTCCTGCAGTTTTCTCGTTTTCTGAACTCATTTACCCCAGGTAGTACTTTCAAGCGAATATGTACGTGAAGGAAAATTAAATAGTTGAGGTAAAGAACATTGATAGTTATTCGCTTTCTGAACTCATATTTGTGCTTTAGTCGTGCTGAAAGTTCGTCTAACGAAATTATTTCTAAAATCTTTTAAAATTAAATCTGTTTTATATATTCTTTGGTAAACTCATGGTCTCTTATTTGAGAAGTGCTGAATTTTTTTCAATTATGCAGCAGTAAAAAGATCTCAGTTAGTTCAAAATCCACCATAAGCTTATATTCCTCTAAGTTTCAGTACGATTAATTTGAGTCTTCAAAATTTATTTTTATGTTATACTTAGTTTACAAGTAGCAAATGTACTTTTTTAACCGTGATCATATTCAGGTCAATACATTTTTACTGATTACAAATCCCAGCTAATGTTACTATTCTCTGGATCGCAAGAGATCTTTGTTGTTAATAAAATATTTAATGCGAGGGGATATTAACAAAAACTAAAATCCTTTTCCAATTAAGTAATTTCGTATTTTCAATTTATTTGATAAACAATTTTGTATCCGTCAATTTTAGGTCTCTGTTTAGCTCCTTTTATGGACCAACCTAAAAAAATTTGGAATCTCTGAATGAAAGGGAAAATGTTACGCTTCATAAACATAACGAAGAACATTTTATTAATATATTAATTTCTGGCTCAGTTTTAACCGCCTGCATAAATGCCATTTATATATAACATACACATATACTCGATTTTTTTTTTTTTTTTTTTTTTTTTTTTTTTTTTTTTTTTTTTACCACAAAAAGAGAAGCTTTTTCAAAAGGTATCATATTTGGTATTCTCGTGTAGGGGTGATCGAAATATTCCTCTTGTGCTCGATTAGAGTTACGGATTCTACGTTGGGGAGGTGAAAGGGGGAACCAAAAATAATAAAATAAGCTTTTCCTTACACTCTAAATGCGGATTGCACCGGACTTCCCAGAAGGGGGGTAGGCAGATGGGTAGAGGAATCCCATTGTTGTGCGTATTGATATTTGCAGACGAGTAGCTGGTATTTTCCTGCAATTCGGAAAAGGGTGGATGTTGCCGGTTGCATGACAAGCAGAGTTGTGCCTTCGCTCAAGTTTCGTCCCCCCATCCCCACGGGTTTTAGTATTTTATTTTAAGTATTTTTCTCCACTTTTAAAAATCCTTTTTGAACGGATTTCGTTTTCTCGAGTACTTCAAGTCTGCTTCGAAATTTAAAACCAAGATGAATAATGTCTGTCGTATCTGTAGCATTACGCTCTTGTTCTTGAATTTCTTTCTTTCTCTATTTCTTTTATTTTTTTGACGGAAGCAATCTACTTTCTCAGAAAATATTTGAATTGTTATATTCGGTAGATATCTAACGTTTAGTTTTAGTTAATAAATATATTCGAATTTTTTAAAGATTTCAGTTGCATCACTGTAATTCCTAATTCGGGTTTTTGCAAAAATTTTTCGATAGGAAGAAGTAACAGAGAAATAGTTCTTCAGAACAACCCCATTTTTCATGTGAACCAAATGAAAGATTCATCCTTAGCACACTAATACTACATGCGAAGAGTTTACATTAACTAAAAATAAGGCACATGGAAACTGTAGAGCAGGAACTGAGATTCATAAAATAATACGCATAAAATTGGAATTCTAATTTTAACAATAAATGAGTGTTATTTCATAAATATACTGTATTAATTAATTAATCTACTGTAATTATAAACATTATTCAAAAACGGAATGTCATATAATTAACGAAAGGTGAAGCAGTTTGGATATATTTCTGCATTAATGCATATAAGTAAATCTGCAGCCAAATCAGAGTTCCTCTTTCATCTTCAAGGCTAACTGAATATCTGAAAATAATGTACTGAAGTAATAAACTAAAATATACGTTATCTTACAAAATGTTTTAAAACGCTCGTTTATTGTAAAGATTTAAAATCTACAACTGTGTTTTCAATTTCTAAGCAATCATTGAATTACAGTTAACTGTACAATCAAAGGTATTGTCAAGTACTATGTTATAATCTAAATAAATTATGGTTTTTAGGTTATATACCTTTATACACAAACTACAGTTTCATATTTTTAAATTATGTGTTCCAACTTTAATGGCGACTAAGATAATAACAATACATCTTTTAAAGTATCTAGATGTATATTTGAAGCACTGTATCTCATTAAAACTGTCCTTTTGAAATCTTCTTATTAGATATAAAATAGTTGAAATTTGGTTTGTTTGTTGTTAAATAAGTTGTGGCTTGTTCAGAATTTCATTCAAAAATCAGAGTTCAGAATTTTTAACTTCAGTCCCCTGTTCTACACTAATAAGATAAATAATAATATTTTTAGTTCTGATTTATAACTATCCTAAGCCAGAGTTTGAATAATAGTTGATTATGAATGCACGTTTCAGCAGAAAGTTCTGGGATATTAGATTTCAAAACGTTTTGATGTAATAAAGTTAAAAATAAGTTTAAATCTGAATGATTTAAAGATTTAAAAAAGAAATGTTGCTTTAGGAAATCTCTGTAGCTTTTATCTGAAACTTGCTCAGTTAGGCTAAAGTATTACAAGAGACTAAGCAGGGCAAATACTTGAAACGTTTAAGAATATTAAGAAAATAAGCGAATTACTGCCTATTTAGTGGGAACTAATTGCGGCAAATTACACAGAAAACATATTTAAAATTCAATCTGCATCTCTAAAGTACAAATTATAGTACTAAGAAATGTCTTCTATGTTTAAGTTGGGCCCACCAGCGGCCGAGCGTAAAGTCGCTGAACACTGGCAGTTCGGTCTGAGGTTCGAATCCCGCTAACGGGCTGGCTGTATGGGTGTTCTCGTGGTTTTCCCCATGTGTAACGTGTATACGAGCAAGTTTTCCTTCGAAAGTCCTCCACGAAGGCATCCCTACCCTTAGGCAGATAGCCCTAGTGTGCTTTGACATAATTAAATAAACCAAAAACCAAAACTATGTTTAAGTTGAACAATTTTGAGAAGCACGAGATTCGTTATTTTAAGATCACTGCAAACTTAGACTAAATTTTCAACTTCTTCAGATTTGTTAATCTCATAGACTGTATAGCTTACGTTCAACTGGTGCTTGATCTAAATATTTTAATCTTAAATTTTGTAGGCGTGTTATTTTATATGCATTTTAGGAGTCTTTATCAGCTCAGAAAACGTTCAAAGTTTCAGCTATTAGGAAGTAAAGGTTTAAATTTTATACAGATATAAGTCTTTATATTTTGATTAATCAGTAAGTTATACATAAGGAAGTTTAATATTATTTATTTAGTTTACGTTTTTTTAAATTTTGAATTTTTTTAGTGAAAACGTTATATTGTCGAGAATGGTTTTCCATATTTGATGTATTGAACCAATGAAAATGCAAACGTTCACGTACACACGCACAGATATATATATATATATATATATATATATAGGGAAGATTAAAATTATGTAAATATTAAAAATTATTTCTTAAATGAACAATAGCCTTTTAATTCTTCGTTTTAATTTGCTTATTTCTCTTCCCTATTCTAAAACCCTAATTGCTTATAATAACATTTTCTGAACTGAGTAATGTTTAGATTAATCTATATCATATGACTTTTCATTACGCTAATGACGTAAATGAAACTAAAATAGCCAATAATAATTTGAGCATTATTAATTATCTAATCAAAATGAATTGAAACTGAAACTGACTTTGATTAAGATTTCATATTGAGCACATCCCTCTTCACTCCTGCTTTCTGACCTAGTTGGATTGGTCCTTGCTGCTTCCCTTACCGGAACAATATAAAAAAATGTAAATGTTACTCTGGACAGGCACAATTTATGTGCCAAGTTATTTTTAGCAGCAAAATGTTTAACTAAAATAAAAAGAATATTAGTTAAGTCTGTTGAGACTTTTTCTGATTAAATCGGCATCGGCAGCAAGTTTGCTTTTCATGGTGGATGTTCTGTGTGTGCTTCAGCATCTAGTATAATCGTAATCGGCATTCCAAAATCATACCATATATGTATACATGCACATATACACATACACACACACACACACACTAACATATATATATATATATATATATATATATTAATCAGCCTGTTTCTGAACGAAGAACCAATATATATTGGTTCTTCGTTCAGAAACAGGCTGATTAATTTACTTCTTTCGTTGCACCATCTCCCTGATGACAATGCAGCAAAAGAGGTAAATTTCTTTTTTCATTTTTTGTTATCGGCATGATTTGTCCCTTTTCTTGCAGTTTGCCATTCTGCTTCTAGTTTTTGGTTTTTGCATATGGTTATTCCGAATTGAATATGAGATGAATTATAAAGGTATTATGTATTATAATTTATTTTTTCCTATTACCACCATTGTACTATCACATGTTTCTACTTCAAGCGCGCAACTG
Organism: Stegodyphus dumicola; assembly: GCF_044657685.1. NCBI lineage: Eukaryota > Metazoa > Arthropoda > Arachnida > Araneae > Eresidae > Stegodyphus > Stegodyphus dumicola. The sequence goes on from NC_140780.1 coordinate 117,666,883, forward strand.
GATTAGGTTTTGAACTGCTTTGTATTTATTCATTTATATGTATATGTGTGAGATAAAAATTATGTAAATCAGCTTTATAATTTTATTAGTAATAGTCTCTTAATTCCTGATTTTTAACTTGGATATTTCATCTTTCTATTCTAAAAATAATAACACATTTCTGGACTGCCTCATTTCTAGATTAATCTATGCTACAGAGCTTGCGTAATGCTGACTTGCATTGTACAAGACTTATAAATTTTTTATCAAAGTTAACTTTATTATTGTACTGAATTTTATTACTTTTCTCTGCTTATTAAGTTGTAAAGTCAATTTTACACTGTTTTACGTTTAAGAAAATGGGGATTTTTATAAGTGTTAGATAATTAATTTATTAATTTAATAAATTAATCAATTTAATACAAATTTCCTGAATATGTAAAAGAAATTTTGTCTTTGTATTGACAACAGCATTTTTTCACAAGATATTCAAGCTAAAGACTACAAAATATTATGATTATGATTGCTATTCAATCAAAGATTTTATAGCATTGTGAACTTTCCCGGTTTTTTTCTTTAAAAAAATTAGGACACTCTTTACAGTACTTTTCATAGAAAAATGAACTTGTAGACTTTAAAAATTTCAATAGAAGTTTTAATTAACATTTATTGTTAAAAATGATATTTACAAGATTTTGTTATTTTGAAAACTCTATTAACTGAACTATAAACTCTATCTAACTGAGCAAGTTTCAGATAAAAGCTACAGAGATCAAAACTCTATTATTTTTTTTCACGTTTTTTCCACGATTTTGCTGAGTAATCAGTATTTCTGCATTTCTATATCCTCAGTGTTCTTACATCAGTATCTTTAAATTTGCTTTCATTACACACACACACACACATATATATATATATACAGCTTAAAAGTGTAAATCGTATTTAATCAATGCTTGATTATTAGACTGTTTTTATTTGAAGAAAATATATCTAGGATTATCTTCCAGAGGAGGACTTTTAAATGGGGAACTGTTTCATATTCGTTATAAAAAATCTCGTCACAGTATTTACATTACACATGAGGTAAAGTACAAAAACCGCAAAGAGTCACATCGTTCCCCGGAAATAAATCTCTTCATTAATTATCATTAATCATTCTGGTGGGCTGATCCAAAGAAAGTTAGAAGTGTGGTGATTAAACGAAATTTAAGTTTCTTGAAATCATTTTTTTTAAATTTTCATAGCTTTTGCACTCTTATGCGACAGATGTACTAAGTTTTTCTTGAATTACAAATATTATCTAAAATTTCTCTTTACTTTTAACATGCATAGACACAAAATAATTTTATTTCAAGTACAAAATCATAGTAATACACTTCAAAAGTAATTCACTTATCCCTATGAAACTGTATAATTCTGATTCTTTCTTTAAATTCATTAAAAAAAACAAATGAGTTAGAAATATTCAAAAATGTATGAAAATAACTTTATTGCAAGATCTTACAAACAACCTTTCTTATTACTGTTTTTAGAACTAGGACTTGAGGATAAAAGCCATTTTTTCTTTTATAAAGTACACTGCCTACCTTTATTACATACTAGTATTTTTTAAAGCTGAATCTCCTTCTCAACGCCTAGTGTGTATACTGCTTAACATGATAGAAATTCTTTTCTTTAAATTTTTACAGCAGCAAATTCAATCACTGAAAGCATTCCAGAAAACTTCAATAAAATAAAACTTCAATAAAATATTTTTAAAAAGTAGTCAGTCAAAACAGATTTACGCAGTTATAAAATAAGAAATAATTTAAAATATGTTATCAATTTTAATTCGAATTAAACCAAGAATATGAAAAAGTACTGTCGACATTATTAGAGACCTGATTTTAAAATTGATTATGATAGGGAAGAAGCAATCATAAAAGGTTTTAAGGGATGATTGGGATTACGTTTTGAAAAGGATGATAATTTGATTTTGTCATAATATATCTATAGCAGTTAAACTACTAGAACATATCTTCTACATATTTAGTACATGTTTTGTATATTAGTACATATTTAGTGCATACTTTACAGTGTTCATATAAAAGTATTTGCGATCATAAATGCAATAACGAAAAATGTTGATCAGTTCTTTTTGGTGCTTCTTCTGAAAGCTTCATTAGAATATCTTTTAAATTTAACCGTAAAAAGTTAACTTTTAAATTTATTCTAAGGCTCATTTAAATTTATCCGTAAACTAACTCAACTTGTAAAATCAGTTTTTCAGGTTTTAATTAAAATTAAAAATGACTATTGAACTGAGTGGGCAATAGCGATATTATGGAAACGGTCTTAACTGGTGAAAATGTTTCAAAATGGGATGACAATGTTTTCTTTGGTATAATGATGGAAGGCAGAAATTCGAGTACATAAAAATTCTTCATTTTGCTGCTCTTTACACTGCAACTTCTGCAACAGCAAAAATTATACTTAATTTTAGTTCAGTTTATTCATTTACTTTTATTTGTGAAAAGGGATGTGTGAGAAGTGTTGAAGGTTTTTCGTTGCGCATTCAGAGAAAAGGTAAAAGAAATTTAAATATTTTGTCTATATATCAATTATGCTTACATAGCAGGAAATCTAAGGTACTACTCATGTTACAGAGACAGATTATAGATAGAAGAGAATGAAAATTGTATTTTCAAATCTTTCTGCTGCATAACAACGCTGCATTATAGAATGCAGTGAAAAAAAACTGAAATAATGGACAGACTGATTTAAATACATTCATATATTTTAAACTGCCGTCTGGATAATGTCTCTCAGCTCATGTCGGTTCCCAAAATATTTCATATATATATATCTAGATTTTTATTATCAAGTAGAAAACAATTAACTTACACTTTACTCTTTTTAGAACTTTTATTTCCGACACAATTACTTACTTTCCAAAACCTATTCCTGTTCATCCGAAATCAAACAGCTTGAACTAAACAAGATGCTAAGATATGCACCTTCCATTTAATACAATTACTATGCTAAAACCATTTTTTTAGAACTTATAGGGTATTTTTCCCTCCTCTCCGCATGCCTTTGGGGTGTAATGGCGCGTATTCGAGAAGTCTAGGGTTCCAGTCCCGGCGAGAGCCTAGCATATGTTTCACCGCTCCTTCAAAAAACCCTTTATAGTGGCCCCCGAATTAAAAAGGTCTTGACGATAATTCATCACCACATGATCTGACGACGGTTCCCCTACTACCCATAATCCTCAATCGCCCTTTAGGGGAAGTATATAAGGTATTTTTCTCTCCTTTCCCAATGCCTTCATGGTGTAACTGGAAGCCTACTCAACAGGTATTCGAGAGATTCAGGGTCCAAGTCCCGGCGAGGGCATTCAATAGTTTTCAGGCCTCCTGCTTAAAAATAACTTAATGACTCTACACACTGATAACGAATTTAAGCAATAATAAAGAAAGCCTTTAAAAAGTAGAGAAACGCAACTGACGAAGATCGAGAATTTTTTATTTTCTTCTTTATGTATGCCGAAATAATATAACAAAATGTTTCAGGGAGTCAGGCTTTTAAAGAAGATATATAGGAAATAATTTAAAATTTGAGGACGAGAAATCTATGCCTCTTGTAGTTTCACTTTGCGGACGGAAACATTTTACAGTTGAAAGTATAAGTCTAGGACCAACCGTTGCCGAAATAAAGGCTACACAATGACTTTTAAAGAAACGGTGCTAGTAAGTTTTAGAGAAAAGGAATTATTTCACTTTTAAATCAAATTGAAATAGTGAAACAGATGTTTGACCGAAACCGTTACTTTAAAATTTACACATACATACATAATGATTTCATATTAAACAATGTTCATTAAAATAACATTTTAATGTCTTAAATATTTAACACAGTTAAAATTAAAAAAAAAAGGCTTTAAGAGGGTGCTCATACAAAGTGAGGTCAGAATCTTGGTTCATGTCTTCCGTAATCGAGTTAGCTGCAGAGAAATCGTTTGAAATAAAGCATGCGTGTTTTTTGAGTTTTCTGTAAAGGAGTAAAAACTTTGTAGTTTTCGAAAAAATGCGAATAACACTGAGTAACATTCAAAGAACAAAAGCCACAAATGCTTGAGTGTGCGTATTAATATATATATATACGGGTAAATGAAACTGAATGAGCAACTGTTTTACAACAAAATGTTATTTAAATAAATGAAATATTTCTATTTTATTGCAGATTAAATTCCAAATTTAACCGAAAAACCTTAGAAGCTTATTGAAATCTCGTTTAACTATATTTTCAAAGTAAAGTATGCCAAATAGGTCACTTTTCAATCAGTCCAGTTATAAGATATTTCTCCCGCCTTCTTGGCATGCCTTCGTAGTTTGGTGGTCTGTACGCTAAGCGTGTATTCCAGTGGTCCGCGGTTCGATTCCCGGCGAAGGCGTTGCTAATTTTTCATGTTGCCTGCTTCAAAAATATACCAACAATGTCTCTACACAGTGGCTAACTGTAAAATCTGCTGCATACACAGAATGGAAATGGGCAAGGCATTCAAAACAGAATTAACTCCAGCTTCAGGCATCATTTAACTTTTCACATTTCAGCAAAACTTTTTGTTTATTTTATATATATTTAGCTCTGGTAAATAAACGTTCTTTTTACTCTGTAGAGTCATTAAGCTTTTTTTGATGCTGGAGATGTAAAAAATGAGCAATGCCTTCACCAGGATTCGAACTCCAGACCTCCCGAATATGCGTTAAGTGTGCATCCAGTTACACCACGAGGGCATGAGGAAAGGAGGAAGAAAATACCATATAACTCTATGTAGTTACTCTACTACTGTATATTATATAGAATAGTATAATTATATAGTTATAACTCTGCTACTGAAGAATTTTCCCAAAGTATTCCTACGTAACAGTGCTTAGTGCAGAGTTTACTGCCGGCTAGTTGTCCCCTCACTGCAGTCAACTCATACATATATTAACAATTCATTAAAACGTTATTTATCCCCTCCAAGGGGGTTACGGTTAAAGTTAGAATGTACATTAAAAAAGGCTGACTGATTATTCGACAATAACACTAACAATTAGGTAATCTGCATTGAAATAATGCAATTATTACAAAACAGTTTCTTCTTCAGTTCAAAACAGTTTGTGCTATTTGTGACTTGAATAAAAATAAAGATAGGAGAGTGTTTAAATTAAGATTAACGTTTAGTAAAACTTAAAAATAATTACTTAAGTTTCTAAAATGAAACTTATTTATTGAAGACACAAAAAATGTTTTAGAGCAATGTCTGTCAATTCACTTTTAAGTATTAAACACATTGCAATTGGGAGATATTTATATTTTAAAAGGCTTAGATTTCTATTTTCACTATTTTTAACAACTTTAAAAGTCTAAGAATTTTTTTATATTGTTCACTAAACTAGTTGTTTCCTAGGCACATGTTTGTAAAGGGTTCTTTGATGTCATTTCTGTACAGCAATCAATCATTCAACAGCTGCTAGTCCTATATAATAAACTGAAATGCTGTATAGCTATGATTATTCTTATCGCAATTCAATCTGTTATTCGTAACTTAATACCTACTTCAACGCCAAGGTAAGTGAATATTAAGCTAGAGTAATCTGACTGTTTCTTTTCTGTATGTGATTTGACTGTTTCCTTCCTGCATGTGTCCATTTGAAGACTGGCGTGCCGCTTCGTTTTACATATACAAGGTATTTTGGATTTGAACGAATCCCTCCTGCTCTTGGATTTGACCTCTAAATGTTCAAGCTCCATTTTAAAAGTCTACTGCTCTATAAGGGCAGCATGGTGCCAAGCAGAAACTGAAAAGTTGGAATCAACCGAATTATGAAAATGAACGCAAAATTTTTCTTACCCTCTGAAAACGTTATGGGTGAAATATATATGACAGGTAATCATTCATTTGTCACCGTATAGCAAAGGTAATACTTTCCCAAATACATTTACATTTCTTTCCAAAGTAATGTTTACTGACGGTATTGAGAAAGTTTGGAAACAGAAAAGGCAATTTGAGGACATCAGTCTTGAAAACTGACTACGTTTAAAGAACAATACAATTTATCTTTCTATTTCGTATTCATATGCTGCTGTAAGTTAATGTACGTGGTAAAGTTCTCTGGCTCCCAAGTGCTGAGACTTTATAGTTATATCAACTAATGTAATCTGTTATGTATGGACAGATTAGAAATTTGCGTCAGTGTTAAATGTTATCCATAAAACTAAGATGTAGTTATTTACTTAATGTCAAGTTAATAATACCTGCAAACACTTGCATTGGCCCACCAGCGGCCGAGCGGTAAAAGCCACTGAACACTAGTAGTTCGGTCCGAGGTTCGAATCCCAGCGAACGGGCTGGCTGCATGGGCGTTTTCGTGGTTTTCCCACATGCGTAAAGTGGATACAAGCCAGTTTCCCTTAAAAAGACATCCACGGGGCATCCCTCCCTTTCCGTGTAGTGCCTAAGGGCGAAGCACGTAATAAGTAAGAAAAAAAAAAACACTTTCATTGTAAAGCTCTTTCAAATAACAATTTATGCTCCTAAAAGTTCAATTAAGTTTCACTTTCAGGGCTTACCATTCAACAGCTACGTTTCTGCCCCTTGTATGTTGTTGTTGTCTTGTCCATGTTAAATGGAATAATAGTTTTCAGAGCCTACTTCAAAGAGAGGTTGTGCTTCATTTTTCCATCTTGAGGGAGAGCACACCGGGAGGGAGATCTGGGGATCTCCTACCCGTCTCCCTTTCCACAAATCCACACGAGAGGACAGAGGACTTTCGGCTCACCGCATATTTAGAATGCCACCATGCCGCACCGGCACTATACATTTACAAACATCCATGTCTTCTCCGGGATTCGAAACCGGGCTCTTCGGTACCGTAGTAGGTTCCCCTAACCACTATACCATATGGACTACCACGTATGTTGTAGCTCCCAAAACAGCATTTAAGCCTACCTTTATTTTGGACTGCAGTTTCCGGAGTTAAAACAATGAGGCAAGTTTTAGCAGACATAACAGACGTAATTCATATAAAATTCCAGGAATAAGCATTTTAAATGTTATTGCATGTAACTTAGATGTGAGTGTAAAAGATTGTACCAGATGAGGTAAATATATATGACTGCAGAGGAAAAAATCATATGGAAGTAATTCAAGCTCATTTCAGTCGCTTCTTTTCTGAAATATAATTTAAACATTTTGCTAAATACTATAGATATTTACTCACATTCTGAAACATGTAATTCACTGATTGTGTCTGTATCCCTTTCTTTTTTGTTACTTTTCCAAATGTGAATTTCTTAGAGTCTGAATGCACTGGTAAATAATTAGTTAACATTTTTGAATCTGACAGAAGCATGACGCGAGAACACACATTTGGGATACCTGAAGAATTCATATCCAGTATTTTAGAAATAAAAGAAAAATTTCAGTGGAAGCAAAACAGTACCATGCCTTCTCAAGCTGAAGTGAATTAGATTTCTTTATTACTGCTTAATTAAAGAGGCTCAAGAAAACTAAATAACAGTTATTCAGAGTTTTGTTTACATCAGTATTTTTCTTTAACTTAATTACGCGTATCATTCCCTGTTACTAATAAATAACGACAGTAAAGTTGCCATTGCCGAAACAGCCATATCATTCTCTACAAACGTACATCTGACAAACTCGATTCTGATAACCGAAATCACTGTTTTGCACAAAGGCATTTATTCGGTAGATAAGCGCGTTTTAATTTCATCTCCTTGTAATCTCTCACTGCTTCGTCCAAGACTTAATGTAGCGCATCCCGTTATATCTCAATAAGCGCTACCTATACGTGAAACACAAGTCGAAGGGATCGCTGTTAATTATTCATATCCAATCGAGATAGGGCAGAATGGCAGCGAAGGGGAAAATGGCTTCCGTTCCGAAGATGAAGAGAAATCCATAGATTTTGTGTTATCTGCGTTACCGGTGGTTATGAACCTGGTTCAGTCGCCACTGCTTAGTGTCAGATAAGAATTGCATCGTTCACTTAGGTCTTTACTATCGTATCGGCTACTACTTTCATAAGTGGAATTCATATAATTTTTTTGCCTTCTTTCTAACAAAGAAACTATGGTACCGACTAATTGATTAAAGAAAGCTAACTTCAGTTGTCTAATTATTGTATACAATTATACTTTTTTTAATTTATTTTTTAATTTATAAGTGTAAGAAGCATTTTATTTTCTTTACTCTTGCTGGAGAATTGAAGTCAAAGAACGAAAAATTAAAATTTTTTTTCTTCCATTAAGTGTGCCTCTCAGTACAAAATTTCAAAAGCATTAAATCTTAAAAATTGCTTAACTTTTTATACCATACTTCTTAAAGAAGTATATTTGGACATCAATACATCTGAAATGGCAACAGTATCAATCACTCAGGTAACTCTATCTTAGGCAGTTTAATCTTTTGAGTGCACTATATGCATTTTATGAGAATTAAATACAGCTATTTTTTACTTGCCCAAAGTAAGTTTCTAAAGCGTTACTTTTTTTTCAGAAATGCAGTCATTTTCTCTATGAACACCTGAAGTAGCTATCATTCCACGATTGGAATTCGCATTGTAAAATCATACTGACCTTTTTTTTTTTTTTTTCAGAATATTACACATTTTGGTAAGGTATCATTTCAAACATCTCCTAGTTTCAAAACAGCCTCTCTACTTTTATAACAAATTAAATTTATTAAAGCTGAACTTGAGGTCTGCAAGCTAAACTTATGGCAGTTCAATATCTGTTACCTACAGCTTGGTGACACAGTAGAGTAATATGACTTAGCAGTGTGTCGTAACACATAGTATTTCATGAATGCCAGATTTTATGCGCATAAAATGAAATATTAACATTGTTAAATTTCACTATATCTTACTGTAAAATAAGCTTAAATGTACTGTAAGCTTAAATGTTACACGGGATTTTTAAGTCAGTGATTGCGGTCCCTTGATGGGATGCCCTAGGTTTAAGACTCAATCGAACACCAGATTTCGTGAGTTTTTATAAAACCTGTGTAGAAATGCTTAAAATCGTAATTATAATTTACGTCGCACTGCATCTTTTAAATATTAATCTAAATCTAGTTTAATCTTTTAAACTGCGATTTATCTGGACAGAATTTTCTGAGGTTCTCTAATGGTCTCATTGATAAGATTACTCAGTCCTCATAATTTTATTCTGGCCTCTATTCTTGACAGCACATAAATGAATTGTGTTGAGCCAACTTTCGCCATGTGTACTGTAAATAGGAAAGCCATTTTTTTTAAATGTTCTTCAAAAATATTTGTTTGCTTTGGTTAATGCTAATTTAAATGATCTTAATCTTAATTTTGTCATAATACTTTACATACTAATAAATGCAAGAATATTGTTACGGATTTTGTATTTAATTTGCTATTTTTAGTAGAATTATAATTAAAATTGTTTTATTTCCCTGTGCAATGCAGCGCGTGACGAGTTTTATGAGAAAGCTACGCCGAAAGAGTAAAAATACAGGAGCACGCGCATTTAACATTTAATAAATAAATATCTCGTAATTGTACTATTTCGCTTCCCAGAAACCTCAAGAAAATACCAAAATGTTCTCGTGCATGATTAAAATGCTTATAAAGGCCGGAGAAAAATATCTCAGTTCAGTTGTTTACTTAGTTTTTGTTGATTGTAGCGAATTCGCTATAAGATCGGATTAGCTTTCTCTGCGTTTGAATTGTGTTCTATTTAACGTTTTAGTAGTTTAAAATATAACTACTATGTGATATTGTACGAATATCTGTGAGGAAACATTTCAGCATTTTGTTTTATTTCTTTGGATAAGAAGAAATTTTATTAACTTTTCATCAGACTTGTGCATTCCATTTATTACGAACCCGTACGCACGCAAAAATATTAAAAGGTTTTCATTAATATGTTGTTTCGCATCTACTTGGTTAGATTTGCGTGTCATTTGTCTTCTAATTGCTAATTCTCTAGTTGTCAATGTCGTGTCAAGTCTTAAACAATAATTAAGATAATTAACTTAAAGAAAAAGAAAAAACATAATTCAAACCCGAAACTCAGTTATAATTCTTTTAATTATCCTAAAACTGACGAAATAGCAGATTTTATAATGCTGATATTTAGAAATCCTTTATTGAAAAGTATGGAAATACGTAATTAAGTTACAAAGATTAAGACAAAAGTTATTTGCCGAGTGATTTAGAAGTTGCCGAAAAATTTAGAAATGATTATTAATTAATAATAAATAATAAATAAATGAATGATATATATATATATGAAATGAATGATATATATATATATATATATATATATATATATATGAAGACACATTTCTAAAAATACAAACCTAAGAAAAATATCTTGTATCGGACGTGGGAATTAAAATTTTAAAACTAATAATATGAATTATGAGAAAATTGCGGAAAATGGCGACATATAGTTGCATAACATATAGTAACTTATGCATGGTCCATTAACTACTAGGTAATTGAATTAAAGTCCAACTAAGCCGAGAACACCAGTTTAATACAAGGTGTATTTCTTTTCCGAAGAATATATATTTGAGTCTTACATAAGTCGCCTTGAAGCACTGCATAAATCAGAAATATTATCGAGATGCTACTCTTTTCCTTCATGTTTAATTACTCATTTAGACCCATGCATGCATATCTTACAAATTGCATATCTTACAAATTGTGATAATTTTCAAACCATTAATACTTATCAGTTTAATATATAAAAATTAAAGCTCCAATTATAGATCTTCACACATCTATCAAATATATAGTTAGTCTTCGTCTATGAATCTGAATCCATTTGATACAATGCTATACGCCGGCTGCTAATCACTAATGCTAGTCATTTAGTTCTGTTTATTTTTTGTAGCATTTTAAAATATAAATGATTTATTTAATTTTAGGAAATCTGGTATAATGCAGTGGTACTTTTACTTCCTGTTTTCCATCTCCTTTAATCTACTTTGAAAGGGCATTATAATGTATTTTAAACATTTAATTAATGCTTCAAATCGCATAAAGATATTTTCTAATGGCGAAGTATTCTCTCAAATTTTTAGTAGCTGTCCTGAATCCTCAAGGACGTGTAGTAGATGTGATATAAACACCAAATGATTCTCCAGCCTTTTTTTTCATACATGCATTTAAACAACTTCATAGAATAGCCATATCAGCCAGTTTTGCAGATGCTTTTTTAAGATCTGAAGTAAAAAATATTGCGGAAGATTCAAAGCGCATCAGATTACATTCCCCTTAACACCTGATGAAAGACGATCATTGAGCAATCTTAAGTTGTTCAATATTTGCTTCCATGGATAAGATTTCAGAAATATGATCAGACTGTGTACACTGAGAATGATGCATCGTGACTCACTGAAAACCATCCATCGACTTATCAGAGAAATGATCGAGCAACAGAGACGATCTTAGTGAAACGTCACTCAGTGATAATATGAGATAAACTGAAGCATTGCATTTAATTACTGAATGTTCTGGTATTAAAACATAGCATGGTGTTATGTTAAATATTAATAATAGTTATTTAAGTATAAAAAGTGTCTTTCTTCACACAACTGTTTTTTTTTCCGACCACATTATGTGAAACAGCTTTTTAAACAAATTTAGCCCAGAGCAATTTCTCAGATTGTGATCCATAGATTCGCGAAGATCCTCAAACCTGTTGCTTGTCGTCCAAGGTTTCAAAAGAGGAAAACTGAGGTATTATGACATAGAATAAAATTTCCTCAGATAACCACTAACACACTTATATAAACAACTGTTATAATTTTCTGTCATCAGAAGCAAAATCTTTCGAAAAGGAATCGAAAATTAACTTTTAGAAGAACTCTTGGAATTCATTGTGTTAATTACAATAATTAAGTAATAAAATAAATATTATAATATTGATATTTAAAAAAAATTATATCGCTGAATTGCATTACCGCAATAATTTTTGAGAAACTGAATTTCATACGGTACTTTTAAATTTAGGTTTTTTTTTTTTAAAAAAAATTCATTTTTACGCGCATTATTTTGTACAAATTATTTAAAAGACCTTGGTTCCAACTTGAGTTTTAACCTAGAATCTTACCTCCTTTACTGTTATCGATTGAACTAACAAAGCTAGTGACAGGCTTCGAATATTTTCTGCTGAAAAATGAAAGTTTAAATTGATACCTCTGAAATGTGATCAGTTAACACAAGTGCTAGCAGTTAAAACAATATTATCGACTTTTTTAATTTTAAATGTTTAAATATTAAGAAATGTTTAACACTATTAAGAAAATAAATGGCTTTATTATTTGTTTCCATTAACTGAATACCTAGAATCCATAAAAGCTCTAATTTCAGAAATATATTTTTTTTCTGCATTATTTTTATCAGCAACGAATACAAAATGCTTGAAATCACAAACACTAATTTCATAATTTAAACTAAAACACTAAGAGCTTTAATACATTCTTATATGATATAAATTTGAATTAAAGTTATTAGTTTATAGTTTTCATATACGTTAAGTTTATCTTAATGTTTGTTTAATTAATTTATGCTTTTATGCCTAAATCTTTAAAATTTTCAAAATTTATTTATGATTATTATTCTTACGTTTCACTAAATTGTTAGATTTGAATTAAATTCTATGCTTCCTGCTTTATTCATATTCGCTCAGACAATGAAGTTATGCAAATTTTATGACATGATACAGTTAAACATAGGATAAGGTAGGAGATCAATCTTAAATGTAGCTGATTAAAGCTTTCGATGCATCACTGAGAGTTAGTTCCTGTAGATTTTATGAACAATTAAAGCTTACTTAGAAATCGCGGATTTGATAAGTGCTTAATGAGCTTAGAGCTAATATGGACAAAAAGAAGTTAATTTTTGAACTTAGAACCTTCTTTTGTAAATAATTGATTACTTAGTTACCAAAGCAAAGCAACTTCATCTTTTATTCCTTTTAAAAAGGCCAGACGTCGTTTTAATTTATCTTAAAAATTCAGTTATAGTCAATCAGGAATAGCTAATTAAGTTTTAGTTTAATTTTAATTTGACTTATGCTTTGTGTTAACACGTAAATAGTTGCTAAGGGCGATAATTCGCCTAGAGGTTACAATAACTCTACGTGTTAACTGTTAGGGTAAATATACAGTTTTATTTAATTTCACACTATCTAACTTCTTTTATGCAGATCATGAAAATTTTCGTGATTTCAAATATGGCAATTACAATTTTTGTCCCGTCCTCATGTTGGTATAGATTATATTCCATATTATTTCTACCTTTGGTATTAGCGCTTCATCATTAACCCACCAAGAGGCTTAACCTTACATATTTCTATTTTCAGTACTTATTTTATATGTTATTTATTGTTTGCAACATTTTGGATTTAATCAACTGTTAATATTTTCAACATTTAAAAAATAAATTTTTTAATAGATTTTTATTTCATTCTAATTTTTGTTCTCGTTAGGAGCTGTACTTTCATATTTATTTGCTTGTTCATTTCTAAATTGTTCAGTTAAATGTTATTGTTATAACAATATTGTGCTAACATTCTAAACATTCTACATTCTACGGTATATGATTCTTCTTTTGAATGAAAACTTTCTGTTCCACAGGTAAAATAAATTAGGGTTTATTATAATTAAAAAATTCAAATTAATTTAATAATAAATTAAATTAAAATAAATTTATAAAATCTTATTTCTCCATTTTTTTTCCTGTCTTCCAACCTAATTATACCGTCTTTTAATGTTTGTACTTTTAAGTTTAGAATATCTGTTTTGTTGCTTTTACCATTTTAATTACTCTCCTATTGAGGTATTTTTTTATTTTATTTGTTTTTGACTTTTTTTTATGTTCTACCTAATTTTGTGTTAACTTTCTGTGTTTACCTTTCCTTTCAAAGTTTAGCCCTTGATCGATTCATATACTTTTCACATTTTTATTTTTACAACTTTCCTTTAAATCTCTCTCTGTGTATCTCATCGACAGCTTCCGCTATGGATTAATTTATATTTTACGAGTTACATGCCTTGCATATGTTTTTCTTTATATTCAAGAAAGATAGGGAAAAAATGATTCTAACAAAATCGTAAAGAAAAGAAAGTATATGTTTACAGTACTGTGGTGCATTTATCGATATCTAAACTTATGACCGGTTTTGCGAGATGAATCATTTGTTTATCCATACTTATCGGTATCAGTATGATGTTGCATTTGTGAAACATTATAGATATTATACATGTTACCAACTTTAAAGATTAAAATTGAAAAGTTTTGGGTAATAGTTTTCTGCATAGTTTAATCATGTCAAGTATAGTAAACCGATTATCTGCTATGACGGAAATATATGGCAAAGTAACTTGACTCCAAATATCCCACAATTAGATTATTTCTTTAAAATTTTGTCTTGTTGAGTTGAAATTGTTTCCTTCCTTTTCTTTTGAACTATATTCAAAAGACATAACATCACTTAAAATTTTATTTATTGTATGAAAATTAAGCAGCAAAAAAGAACACCATGCATATCCTCTATAGTCCAGAAATATCGATTGTTAAAGGAAACTAATTCTCATACTTTTGCTGTAGGTCTTTTGAAACTCAGATTAAATACTAAACTATTTCAATAAAGCACATAAGTTTCAAAAGATTTTTTAATGATACATGCCTTTAAGAGACATATGTTAAGTTAAACGAATAAAAATGCAGAAGTAGCCAAAAAAAGGAGTTTTGAAAGTAAAGTTGTTAAAATAGGGGTAAAGAAATAATAAATTGCAACAATAATAAAGGAATCTTTTATTACAATTTTCGTCACTTGATGTGTTCATTTATTAACATATTACATTTCACGCTGGTTGGTTTTGGTTTTTTGTTTATTGAGATTACGGCAAAGCACACTTGGGCTATCTGCCTAAGGGGAGGGATGCCTTTGTGGAGGACTTTCTAAAGAAAACTGGCTCGTATACACCATTTCACGCTGGAGAACAGAGCACTAATAAACAGTTCTATGAGTGCATAAACATGAACAAAATCAACGCGTTTTGGAGATTATTTAGCTACAACTATTTTTCATTCCTACTGACCATATCCTTGCTTAATAATTTTTAAACAGAAAGAGATGTATATATGTTCATCTGGAGGAAAATAATATTATTATATCAGTTTTTCTGCTTTCAACTTTATTTTGTAATTTTCAAGAACTACGGTTTATTTTAATATTCCTTATGGGTATATTTAACGCGAAAGAACTGAAAGGCTTGTATACTAAAGGCCAGCTTTTAGTCTTGTTTATTAGAAAATACATATGCTGTTGTTTCTCATGACTTATTCATGCATTGCTTGCACAAAAGTGCAAATGCACAAAATAGAATATAAATAAGCTTTTAGAAATTATGCAACGTATCCTTACTTCAGTTCTGTATTTTTATTTGTTTTTCCTCGATTCCTTTGAAAATCACGTTTTCCTCTCTTTTCATGCAGGTTAAATTTCCTTTGGAAAAAAAGCGACTTTATCTGCTCTGTTCGATTCAAACATGGACGTTTTCAATAAATATCTCAAACTAGATTTAAAATTTTAGATTATTTGATAAACTTTTCAATATTTGGCATTTAAGGAAAATATTGCGCATGTTACATGCAGTGGTTTGCATCCGGAAGGAAGTTGTGCTATATAAGACCATGCTGATGTAACAGATAAAAACAGATAGGGAATTATCTCACAAAAAGTAATTTAATTTTACACATTGACAAAAATGCATTTTCAGTACTGCAAATATCTGTTCCTTTCTTGCGATTTCTTAGAATTGTTTTATTTCCTTTAGCACACTTTAATATAAGAATATAAAATGTAACATACAAAATATATGTTTATCGGTTATTTATGTTATTGTACGTTTGCAGCGAAAGAATAAAAATAAAGCTTGAATTTCCTATAGTAAAGAAGACAAGGGCCTCTAGTTCTTGAAATTTTTTAAGAGCCCGTATGTGTGCATATATATATATATATAAATGTGTGTGTGCACTTACAGCATATATATTGCACATCTTGCAGCTTTAGCGCAAGATAGGTTAAATGCATGCGGTAAGTTTACCTTATTCCCATTCTTAGTCCAATTTTGAATGCAGCTGCTTTTAACACTTATTTTTTCAAAGCAAAATGAAAGTGACAAAGGGGCATATTCGGCATATTTTGCTTTATGAGTTCAACTAAATAATTAATAATAGGATTATTAATGCAGTACATGAAGGTAGGGTAATAAGCGTAAGCCAGTATTAACATTGGTTCGGGAAATTCCTAGCCAAAAACAGCAACTAAAGACAAGCCTCTTACTGAAAAACCTGGCTCACCAGCGCCCTCGAGCGGTAAAGTCGCTGAACACTGGCAGTTCGGTTGAGGTTTGGTTTCTGCGAACGGGCTTGCCGCATGAGCGTTTCGGTGGTTTTCCCCATATGTAACGTGTATATGAACCAGCTTCCCTTAGAGAGTCATCCCAAAAGCCATCCCCTCTTTAGGTAGAGAGTCCTTGAGTACTATAATCAAATTAACCAAACCAAGCAAATCCTGAAAGACCTGTAAAACTCCACGAGAACGTCCTGCAGACATTTGGTGAACAAAATTCCATTTTAACTATTAAAACGAGCAGAGAATAAAGGAGAGTACATTTTATGTTTAGAAAGAAAATTGTGTATCCTATTTTTGAAAAATAAAAGAAATACGGATGACGAAATACGAATTGAGTAAATGAAGAGTTAGGTTTGGATACAACTTCCCCTTCATAAGTCTGTCTTTTGCCTGCTCAACAATAGCAAGGGTAAAAGAAAAAATTCAAAACCAAAAGTAAAAACAAATGTTGTGAATTACAAAAATGAAATTTAAACTAGTAGGAATTTTGAGAAATTTAGCAAGTAAAATATTAATTAAATGTCAATTAAGAGTAGAAAACCAAATTTTTTTAGTTTAGATTTTGAAGAATTAAAGGATTACTTGTAAATATTAATTAATTTTTAATTAATTAATTATAAAATGTATATTTTATCAATACTGGATTCTATCCTTTTACTAATGAAGGGCCAACTGTTTTCAAAAGTCTCAATCACTGAATTCGGGCTAAGAATTTTACCTATTTTTTCTAATTTTCCTTGCCTTTGGCCAGTATTTATTTAAAGTTTTGATTAAACTTGTAGAACTTCAGTTTTAAATAATGCAGTCTAATACCAAAAAATTTCTTGCAATAATTCTCTATTATTTTAATTTGTGTTTTTTAAAAAAAAATTAAAAAGTTTTTAATTTTCTACTTCTAATTTAAATTAAATTAATTCAATTAAAACGATTATTCGAACTTTGAACTGTACTACAAATTTTTTTCAAAAACATTTTTTCAAATTTTTACATCTTTAGTGGTTTGCAACATCTATTTTCACAGTTTTTACTTTTTTACACATTTTAACAATGCCTCAAATTTACAACATTTTTGCACACAAAACATGCATTGTACATTAAAGTTTACAGCATAGGTTTTTACAATAGTTCTCACAGGTATCTGCTTAACACTCAACTTTACAATATATTAGCGCCCTCTATTTTTACAGTTAGCAGTAACATACTACTCAACTTCACCTAGTTTAGCAAATACTTGTCCGCGCTCAGGAATTCAGATATGTAGTTCTAGGTAAGTTAAATTAAAACTTGCTATTTACTAGCTTTATTATTATTATTATTATTATTTTATATTTTGATAATTGTATTTAGTTTTTTTTTTAGGTTAAATGCATAATTCGTGTAGGGGAAGTTTGCAATATGCAAGAGTTTCTAAATTACTTTGGATTCTAAAAAAATTTGGTTTCCTACTCTTAATTGACATTTAATTAATATTTTACTTGCTAAATTTCTCAAAATTCCTACTAAATTAAATTTCTTTTTTGCAATTCACAACATTTGTTTTTACTTTTGGTTTTGAATTTTACTCTTACCCTTGCCTATAAGGATGACGAAACACTTATTGAGTAATTGAAGAGTTAGGTTTGAAAACAACATTCCCTTGATAAGTCTGTCTCCTGCTGCTCAACAATTATTCACTTACGCGATTTAATTTAGTCTTAGAAATTCCTTAAAATTTTGTTTGAGATTAATTTTTGGAATATTATATATTTTTTCATGGTTTTAGATACGTGCACTAAATTTACATATGCTCTTAGAATTTAAATTATATTGTAAAGTGAGATTTCGCAGCAATAATTAATTTAATTTTTATTTTTTACTTTTGCAATTAAAATTTCTTTATTAAATTTTAAATTTATATTAGCTTTATACAAATACAAAATATTTGTAAATTCAAATTTCATTCCTTGCAGCAATGGCGCAAGAGAATTATTTACATTTAGTTTACTATATTCTTGTGAAACAATATATATATATATACACTAGTGTGCAAAAATTAAGGACGAAGTCGAAAAATTAGCATATCAGCTGAACGAAGAGGTAGAGCGGACAGAAAGACCAATCAGAAGATTAAGTAAGGTGATGTACGGTAGCACATGCGCAGATATGCAGGTAGACGTAATGGGGGAGTGTCTGAGTAGTATAAAGCATGTTGTCGGTGTAAGATCAGTATTTCTGGCAAAGAGATTGCACGCCGTATAGCAGTTAAAATCACACCGAGTTGCTGCCTCAGCGAGAAATGGCGAATAATCAATCTGTTAGACGACATCTGGAAGCTTTTACCCGAGGTCGAATCATTGGGAAGTTGGAGGACGGCCGCAGTGTGACAAGTGTGGCTGCAGAGTTCGGAATTGCTCACAGCATCGTTTCACGACTTTGGAGACAATTTCAAACTACAGGAACAGCTATCCGGGGGTTTAGTAGTGGTCGTCGACGAGGAACCACACACGCAGATGACCGGTACATTGCCTTACAGGCCAGAAGAAACAGGCGGCAGACCGCGGGAGAAATCGCTAGACACACGACACAGGCGACTGGAGGACCGATATCGTTTTCTACCGTGGCCAGAAGACTGCATGGTGGTGGACTGTTTGCACGACGCCCTGTACGGCGTGTACCTCTAACGCCTACCCATCGGAGAAGGCGTTCTCTGTGGTGCCGGGAACACCGGAATTGGAGAGACAATGAATGGGGACGAGTACTCTTTACAGATGAAAGCAGATTCGGTCTGAGTAGCGATTCTCATCGCATACTCATCTGGAGAGAGCGGGGAAGCAGCAATCATACCTCGAACATCATTGAAAGGGACAGGTATGGAGGTGGCGGTGTTCTCGTTTTGGGAGGCATCATGCTTGGTAGTCGTACAGACCTTCACATCTTCGACGCAGGTTCAGTCAACGGGACCCGTTATTGTAACGAGATTCTTCTTCCATATGTGTGTCTTTTTAGAGGCGCTATGGGTCCGCAGTTCCTTTTCATGGACGACAATGCACCATGTCATCGCACAGTAGCTGCCGAACAGCTCTTAGAGAGTGAGGATATTGAACGTATGGATTGGCCGGCACGATCTCCGGATCTCAATCCCATAGAGCATGTATGGGATTTTCTAGGCAGACGCTTGGCAGCTCGTACCTTACCGCCAGTAACGATTCCGGAGCTTCGATTGGCACTGCAAGACGAATGGGCAGCAATGCCTCAACAACTCATTGACACCCTCATTCTCAGCATGGGCAGACGCCGTGAAACCTGCCTAGCAGTCAGTGAAGATCATATCCGCTATTAAAGACCGGATGTTTCTTGCTGGACACCCATCACAGGAATGTTTCGGCCTTCAGTCGCATTGCGCTCTATGCTACTTTTTCAATAAAGCTTTTTTTATTCCTCTAATTTCTCTTTTACTAAGTGTTGCTTACATTACTCATGTCCTTACGTATTGGGGATCTTACGGTATTAAATGTGTTGATTTGAAAAGCTTTTGTACAAAGTTATATTGAAAAAACCGTCTCGTCCTTAATTTTTGCACACCAGTGTATATATAGGGTAATTAAAAATATCTTGAAAAGATATAAAGGCAGGTGGAGAGGATCGAAAGAGGATGGTATGTGTGGAAATGGTGCGTTGACGTGGTACAGGGCCGTGTTGAACAGTAGATAAAAAAGGGCTGCAAGCATAAATCATCATGTCTCGTCCGGTATTCGAGAAGTGTGCCTCACTGCATGAACGCGGAACTCACTGGCATGCACCTTGTTCATGGGGCTGAAGCTAAATCAGAGTAGCTATTCAAAAGAGGTAGCAAGGATGATTCCGGGTGCCTTATTTGAGTAGCTGCTCCGTTTCCGTCTGCAGTCCCACACAGATAAAATGTCTGTTGCGAGCTCCATGTTCGTTTAGCAATGCATTGCTTTCAAAATCCGCACTAAGGATGATGTATTGCGTTAGCAGAACTCTTTCATCTGCTACACAGCAGCGCCCCATACTGCCTAAATGTGCCATTTCTGAACACCCACTCCGTTACCAAATCTGCTTATGTCGGTCGCCTTTGAATGCTTTTACATTTTTGCGATGTATTTTTATAACCATATAAACATATTATAACCATATATACCATATATACCATATATATATATACATATATAAACTTAAAAAGAGGCAAAAATTAAAAACACATTTTATATACCCGTCCTGCGCAATAACTAATTATTAGTATTGTTCAGGAATTACCTTGCTTTGACTCCAATTTACCTTTAACTTTAGATGCTCTATGTTTATATACATATCTGTTTATATATATATGTATGTTTATATATATATGTATATATATATATATATGTATATATATATATATGTATCTAAGGTTCAAAGTAAATTGGAGTCAAAGAAAGGCTATTCCTATAGCGCAGGACGGGTAAAAAAATTGTTTTAAATTTTTGTCCTCATATTAAGTTTCTTTTTGTATATATATATATATATATATATATATATATATATATGATGTACCAGCTTTTGTACGGAATAAATAGATTGGTGAAGAATCATAGATGTAGTCGTAGCTTAAATTATCAGACGATAAGTTTAAAAACAGGATCCATTTATTATATTTCAGGAGAAAATATCAGTTACAAAAATTATGCAGAGTAAATAAAAAAGAACTACAAATAACTTTTTGTATTAAGGTTTTTTGCATCGTTACATTAAATAAAAGACCCCGATATTCTTTTGCGAGTCCGTTTATAGCCTTTGGAAAGGCGGAGCTTCTAAGAAATGACGTCAGCCATTCCATTTCTCTTTAAATATTTCCAGAACATTCTATAACTGTACGTGTAGAAAAGGCGGGAAAAACAACTTGACTACGGGGCTGTGGATTTAATTCCACGTACTTTCAAATAAGAGACCGTCGCCATTAAAAATGAAAGGAACATACAGTTAGAATTTTAAGTGTATTCTTGACTATGGAATTTTATTGTTACATATATATATATATAACAAGCAAGGTAGTAATGGAGTTAGCTTGATTCGACGTTCAATTAGATATTTCCCTTGAAAAGCCAGATTGGACCTCGAATTCAGCTAATTTACCATTTTCCGCTTTCTATTTTTATTTGATTATGTTTGTTATATGTTTTCACTGGTTCCTTGGTTTGATTTTCATATGTTTTAATTTTTCAAGTGTCACATCGATAGGTATTTTACTGTATTTTTTGCCATTACTAGTTTCCAACGCTTAGTATTTTACTGTGTTTATTTTCTCGTGTAGCATAATTTATCACCCTTCAGTGACATTGTTTTTTTCCTATAGAATATATATATACAACATACTTATATATATATAACAAAAATTTTAAATAACAAATCAAGAAGCAAACTGAAAGGAAAAATTCTTGCAGAAAAATTTTAATCAATTTATGAAGAAATTTTCAAAAAAAAAAAGTTTTAAGGTTGAAATTCAGATTAATTATTTATATTTTAATGCTTCAAATTGACTCTTCAAGGGTACTGGTTTAGAACATTAAAAAATGAACGATTAAGGATCAATGAATTCGTTCTACTTGAAGTTTTGAACAAAATTAATATAAAAGTAAAAGAAAAAACGAATTAAAAACAATTTTATACAATTATATTTGCACCCACTCTCAAAGAGTCAAGCGATTACCCCGATGTGGTGTATACATACATATATATGCCTAATCAAGATATAATAATTAAACCAAAATTGGTGTTTGATGACAAGATATAATAATTAAACTAAAGTGTTGTAACTGGAAGTACATACATCAAAACTTCAAAAAAAAAAAAAAAAAAATCAGGAATCTATGAAATAAAACAAAAGTAAGTGACAACTGAAAAGCAAATTAAATTAATTTAAATAATAATACAAGAACATTAAAAATTTTTGCAATAATAGCAAAAACCCAATAAAATAAAGAATGTTTTTTTTTTTTTTTTTTTTTTTTAAATTAGATTTTTTTTAATGAATCATCAAGATATTTTGTGCTCCGACGTGTAAACCCACCCACAGTCCCTCCATTTATATATATATATATATATATAGAGAGAGAGAGATGGAGATAGAAAGAGAGAGGGAGAGAAGGAAGGATACTGAAAAAGGAATTAAAAATATGATGATGACAGATAATTTAACTTAAAATGAAAATTCAGAAATATGAAAATAAATATAGCAAAATAGCAGGAATATAACGAATTATGACATTTCTTTAATATAAACATATGACATTTCTTCATTACATTGTTATGTAATGAACAGCACAAGAAGCAAAAAATTAGTTGCCGAATTCTTGGCAGGGATATAGCTGTTTTCTTACGTTTCTTGGTTCGAAACATCTAACAGTCCGTATAAATCAACTGTGCTCATTTTTGTTGGGTAATATATACCAATATATACCAAAACAATTATAGCAGAAGACGGGGAATTATGGTACTGTATTTTTTACGATATGTTTTCAAATGATAACCTCTTAAGTGATGTTGTGGTTTAAATCTTTGCTCAGGAAATGTATAACGACGGGTCTTAGCCAAACAAGAAAAAGTGTTGAGGAAGGAGTTTAAATATAATATATCTGTAGTTATTTATACTAAAATGTATTTTAATGGTAGAAAATAAACTAATTTTAGTTATTGATATAGTTAATATATGCAATAAGTCAACCACTGCAAAAATTATCATAATTTTGAAAGATATAACAGAGGAAACAAATATGAATAGAATAAGCAAAAGTGATAAGAGAGTAAAAAATATATCAGTGGATACAGTAGATTCCCACTTTCTTAGAATAATCATGTATTAATTTATGGTCAATCTTATTTTCATAAGTAATCTATTACGATGTGTTATAATATTATTTTTGAATATGTTTTGCATAATATTTACTTCACAACTTTGTTTTAAACATTTTGTTTCTACTTAGATTGCTTGAAGAAAATACTTTGAATCTTTAGTTATTAAAAAATGTCATTAGATTTTTATTAAAAGTTTGGTTAACTTTTATTTTTATTGCAATTATTATTTCTAAAGTATTAAAATGTATTTCACCACTAAAGTTAGATATACGCATGCTTAAAATTTAGAGTACTATAATTTAAAATCATGCAGGCTTGGGGAGAAATAATAAAAATAATGCATGTCATAAAAGCAACTGATAATAAAACATAGAACAAATAGAGAAGCGACACGAAAATCAAGTGAATTGTTTTCCTAACGGATTGTGACGTACGATAAATGCAGATTTAAATAAAATTACATCACCTCCTTTTTGATCATAACTTCACGTCTCTTGCTTTTCGTAATATAAAAATATTTATATGCGGGTTTTCAGTTTTCTAGTCACCTTTAACAAGATAACGATAAACGTGACCGCTGATTGTTTTGATTTTTCAAGTAGAATTTGATTATTGAAGAACATATGTATGCTCTGATACCTTCCTTAAAAGGGAGCAAATAAGATTTAAGAAGGTAAGAAACTGAAAAACAGCACTTTCTGTGTAAACATGCGTACAAATAAGCGAAGAAATAAATATATATATATATAAGAAAGGAAGTAGAAAAGCCAGAAAAAAAAAAAAAAAAAGCACAGACGGAACTTAAAGAATCAATTAGTTTTTCTCTGACTTTTTCCCGTTTTCTGTTTGTTATATGTATTTCTTACGCTTTTTCTTTTTTCTTTTTTTTATCCGGCGTGACTGCTAGTGTACGATCAAATGTTAAAGCTCTTCCCTCGCCCCCTTCCCGTTTTCGCTTCAAAAATCGATTCGTCCGGTACCCCGGATGGGTAGGCGAGAACGCGAAGTAGGGATCACGGTTGTCATGGCAATGCAACCACGTGACACACAAAACGCGCGATCTAACAATGCCAGTCTCTCTCGTTTCGTTTCTGGCACGCGGCGGTCTTTTCTTTTTCTTTTCATTCTCAACTGTTGGTCTCGAGACAGGCGAGTTTGGATACTGATTTATTTTATATTATTTTATTTATCGCATTCGGACTTATATATCCCCCTTACTTCGCATGTTCTCTTTATTGCGTAAACCGGCGGTTTTGTTTCTTTAAGGAATAAAATAATTCCTTAAAGAAAGTAAAAATATTATCTCGGAGCTTAACTTCGCCCTTTATCTATTATCATGCAGACAAGGCAGTAATGATTAATTTATTTATAAATGTCCATGCTTATTCTAAGTAGTAAAACGCAATGCTGTTAAAGTAATTTAAAATAACTATAAAATGTAATCTAAATCAATATTTGGCTTGCCCTGGAAAGAGAATTAAAGCAAATATCATGTTTTCGGATCGAGATTAAAATCTTACACGCTCGGAGGTATATATCGAACAGTCGCTTGAAGAAATGAGTAACTGTGAATACATAACACCTCTAATGTTTAAAACAGCGCTTTTTATTGGATCAAAACAAATGGATCCACTTGTTGCTCAATGAATAAGGCTTACTGGAAGTTTGAGGTTATACAGGGTTCCTCTTCCAGTGAATAAGCGGGCAGACTGCCATTGAGTTTCTATGGTTTCTGTATTTGTTGCGAAATTGTGAGACGTATTCTTTCAGAAAATCTTTCAAGAAAGCATTCTTCTTGAGTCAGAAATTTTGCAGATACTGTGTCGTAATAAGTAACCAATTAAACAAACCCTAAAATAATTTGTTAAGTGTATGAAATATTTTTTAAAGTATGGTTATTTATTCATCAGATTCTGAATGTGAAATCTGTAAGCACAATAGTTATCCGATAAGAAAGTTATCAGCCCATCACAGCATCACGAGTCTTAAGTTTGCTGAGTTGTTTAACCGAATTATTGTACCATTTAGCATTCTTTTTACTAGTTATCATGTTTAATTGCTTAAACACTTATTCGCAGATTTTACTTCTTCTATTAAATAATTGCTAACTTGGTAATTTTCTCAGTCATTTATAGTGAAATAGTAAGATTTTAAAATCCGAATAAATTAGGATTTTGGCACATTTTGCACTTTAGGTGAATTTGAAAGGTTTTGTGCATTGCAATTATTTCGCGTCTCAACCTAATTAATTATTTCTTCTTTAAAAATTCTCTTATGCCTTTATGATTTGTAATAATTTAAGGGGATTTTCTAAAAGAACGTAATGTAATTTGGAACTCTAGAAGCAAAACTGTATGCATAAAAAATTGTTAATTCATTAAATAATTTTAAATTCTCTTGAAGTCTCTTTAAATTCTCTTGAATCAGAGAGCTCACACTTTTGTTCCTCGGGAAAAAACAGACATCACATTTTCAACAGGAAAGTTTACACGAATCAAATACTAATTATATTTTAACGTTTTAAGATGTGACAATTTAATTGTATATATGAATTAGCACTGAATAAAATGAAGCATTGGAAAAGTCAGGATCGATAAGAATGGGCAGAATGAAACATAACAGTGGTGAAAGTAAACCGAAAACTCTTAACAAAGAACAGCCTTATATGTCCACACCTTATATACATACGTTTCACAGACACACCTTGTACACAAACGGACCTCTTACATGTGAAGCTCCATTCTGCGCTGTATCATACATTTTCTTGGGGAGATCATTCATTAACGTTTGCTTGTTCTAATCAAATTGATGAATGATTAGCGGAAAATAGCAAATGCTGAAAACAGAAAAATGAATAACGCTTTAAGTTATATTGCTTGTTAAGCAAAACTTAGACATTTTAGTTTCAAGTAATGACTATAAAACATAATAAATTAAATTGCAGCTGTGCACGTTGAAATGATAATGTAATTACAGTTCCCTGACGACCGAAAACAATTTTCTATAGGAATGCTGTTTTTCAGATAAAAACATAATACTGCATGCAAAATAATTTTTCTTGAATCACTCCTGTTAGCAGGAATACCTGAAGTCTACAATAAAAGCTGAAACTATTTTAAGAAGATGAGTACATGAAACTGATCAAGGTTTTATTCAAACTAAGTTAAATACTGGGTGCTAGAAATTATATTTGTAATAAGCTCTTACTTTGATAATACTCATTTAAAGAATAGAAAGGCATCAATGTTTTATGCATGAGGTACGATTATTGCATTATTCTACAGTTAGTTTTTCTGTAACATATCCAAGTGCCTTTACAACCCTATTTTTTGTTGCAAATGTTTTTATAACTGTTAATGGCCACTTAACTGTTTAACGAAACGAAGATTTCTAGTCATTCCATATCATCCGGTGTATTCGAATATGTGATAATTAAATTATGTAAACATATACAGGGCGCAGCGTTTTCGATTATCCATTTAGAAAGTAATATACTCAGCGCTAGAGTGAATGAAATTCCAAATATTTTATATAATCTTTTTTGCTACATTTGTCCATTTACAAACATGCCACCTAGATGTTACTACTGCGCTCTATGTCCAATCGCTAGCGTTAGCTACGGAACTCTGTGTCTCACAAATGATCGCCTCCTTTAGCAATGCAGTGATGAAGACGAATTCGAACACAGTCAAGCTATTCTTAGTTATACATTTAGTTTCTTGCCTGATTCATTCCTTCAGTCAGAGTTTCCACGCTGATTGCATATACCTTATAGCGTTCCCAAAGAGAGATGTCCGGAGTACATATCTGAGGATCTGACAGGCCACTAAATGTGAATACATAAAAAGCAAAAGTTTGTTTGCAGAAATCTACCGTCATCGTCTTTCCACAGAATGAAACCAAATCCGTATTTCGAAAAATTTTCGATTTTTTTTTTTTAATTTGACAAACATAGCAGTTGAAAAATAACTGTAGCAAATGCATACAATGCACGGTTGTAAATGCTACATAGCATATATGTAAATGGACTAATACAGCGAAAACGATGATATAAAATATTTGGAGTTTCATTGTCTCTATGGCCTAATATTACTTTTAAAATGGATAATAAAACATAATGCATCTTTTATTTATATTAAAATTGAAGTGAATGAAGAAAACAGTGCACGCTGTAAGTGCAGTATAGGAATAAACATTAATGTAAATCAAAATGATGTAACAGAATGTAAATAAATTGTATGAAATTTGCTTCATTCACTAGTTCATGCTGCACGAAATTTTTGTGTTGTTGAAAATACACAAATGTAAGTCGATAGTACATTAAGCTCCACAGTATAACTAAAACGTGATAATCCGGATGAAGTGAAAATTGCCCAAAACGTACTTATAAAAATAGATGAAAACATCCATTGATTACAAAAAATGTCTATCGCAGGTCGTCTCTAGAAATGATTGATTTAATGTCATAAGTTGCCTCAACCACCACAGTGGGATGGTATATGTGTAAATCTTTTGGGCATATAAGTAAATACAAAAATTTTATTGTGTTTTGTATTTTATTTTATTTTGTTTATATTTCCAAAGTTTTTCTTTTGCATTGTAATTTTGTGGATTAAATACTACTGTGCAATACTTGCATTAGAATTTTTATAAATTTTCTGAATTGCGATTTAATTGTTCTCGGGCTATTAAACTTAATCTATTCTTAATTCTAAATATATGTACTTAAGTGATATATATATGTATATATATATCTCAAAACATTGCATGAAGTTGTGTGCATATGTATGTTTGTAATCCTATACGTACATGTGTATGTATACGTATGTGTATATATATATGGATACGTACGGACGGACGTATGAATTTACGTGCATGTATGAATGTGTAATTTATAGATTTGCGAGTGGGAGCATTAATTTTTCACGGAAACATTGTTTTGATTTGGGTATAAAATAATTAGACATTCATAATAAAAAGGTATATAGAGAGTACATCAAATATCCATTAGTATTCAAGAAAACTATATTTGCTTCTGCTGCGATTACTTTGGATGTGTTTATTTTTTACGTATGCTTCTGATACAATTAATATTTTTAAAGCGAACTCTTGTTCTCTTGACTTTCTATTAATAGCAGGTTTTTATTTTACAGTTTGTAACATGGTGAATTTTTCATTTCGTTTTCTATTTAAATTTTCGGGATTATAAAGAAATTATTAAGAAAGAGCTCGTAAAAACAGAACCTTCTATTTTTAGTTACAGTCTAATTTTCCACCTTTCTTTAGAATGTTTGCTATTCTGCTTATCAAATGGTACTCTTTCTTAGTTCGGAATCTTTTCATTAAATATTTAAATACAATCCATCTTTTTCTTTCCATTGTAACCATTATTTGTTCAAAAGTTTTGAAAGTTAATCCTTTTGTCTCTCTTAGCTCTTATCTTCTAAACTTAAGCTCTTCGAAATTTTTTCTCTGAAAGACGTAGATATTTATAGAGAAGGTACTTAAACGATTCACTGGCATTTAATAAAATGGTTGACTGTTGTATTTAATATGTATTTATATGAAACAAAGTTTACAGTATGTTTTTCATATCTAAGCTAAACATTCATGAATGTATTTTAAAGGTAAATTTTATTTTTATTCTCTTCAAAGCACTGGATCACTTTAAATTACTAATAACTTTGCCAGCTCATATCACAATATATAAAATATATATTATATGTAAAGTTTTCAGTGTACTGTATATAAAGTCGTCAGAAAGGTTTAGAAAATCAAAGTAAGTAAGAAATATGAATTTTTCATTTTAATAAATGTTTTTGCATTTAATCTTAAAACGCGGGGTAATTAACTAAACATTTAACTTAACTTGGTTTCATAAACATTATTCTTAGCATTTAAGAAAGGTCTACAGCCAAAGAATTGTTAATTAGTTAAAACTTCTTTTCATTCTTGGGCCCACCAGCGGCCGAGCGGTAAAATCGCTGAACACTGGTAGTTCTGTCCGAGGTTCTAATCCCGCGAACGGGCTGGCTACATGGGCGTTTTCGTGGTTTTCCCCATGTGTAACGTGTATACGAGCCAGTTTCCCTTAGAAAGTCCTCCAAGGCATCCCTCCTCTTAGGCAGATAGCCCTCGAGGCTTTGCCATAATCACACACACACACACACTCTTTTCATTCTTGGAAAGCAACTGAAAACCTCTTATATAGTGTGCGTACTTACGTATATGCTTAAGGGTGTTATAAATGCTTTATTTGAAGCTTCTTGTCAAATTACTGATTAGTAATGTTAACACTGTTAATCATTTGTCCGTTTCGTGCTTCCTTTAACAAAACTGCGCTTTGATATTAAAAACAAAAGTAAATTAAATCAGGTTTTCTAATCGAGACTAATGTGTCCCTTAACTACAGATGGAATGATCTCTGTAATTCTTAGATTTATATGTAATATCTTAATTAAAATGCTAAGAAAAACAACACTTCGTTTTCTGTGAATTTAAAAGGAATTTCAGTTTCTTAAGAGGAGAATTGAAGAAATAAAGAAGATTAATGTTATATTACAAATATCGGTTAACATTGTTTGAAATACTAATGTTACATGAACACTCTAATATTATAGATTTACTTCATGTAGAATAGAAAAGTAGAATTTGTGTCAAAATTTTAAAGAAATTACATATGAATACAAATACAAAATATTAAGCTCATGTGGAAAGGAAAAAAAAAAAAAAAAAGATTTCGCTATCGTCCTAAATTAAAAATATGTCAAATTTAAGCTGTAACTGATTCCTAAATTACCCACATTCCTTCTCTTTAATCTCTAATCTTGGATTATTCGGAAGTTATATTTCTTTAAATTCATTTTACAGCTTTCAGAGTGTAAATCTTCTGTGATATCAAAACTATGAAAAGAGAAACATTTTATTTAAAAGGGAATTTTTATCACTAGCTGTCCGTGCCATGGTATAAACTGGTGAAATTTAAATGTATCATACAGATGCCAGTGATGTGGAGCTGAAGCCATTTTAAGTACCTGCTTTTGTTTATTTTGCGAATAATTAAAATCTTATCAGAGCTGACAAAACTAATACAACGTGGCCTCAAGAGGCAGACACACGCTCTGTCTTACAATCAATAATCCTCAGCTTAAATACTCATTTGTAATCCATTTGCTTTCTGGTAAGCAAACGGAAAGGAGAAGTTATAGTAAAGGCTGAAATTATAAATACCTGGTTAATGTAAAACAAAGGTGACTTTTCAATTTTATTGCGTGTCACACAGCTAAATTTGTTACGCTCTAAGTTAAATTTTGTTTTCTGACTTTTTTATTTATCAACTCGTTCTTCGGAAATAATTAAAAATACTAGGATAATAAACAATAAATATAATTATAAAATATAATTTTCTTGAAATATATATATTTTTGTAAAATTGAAATCCTTTTGAAAAATGTGCTTTATTGATCAAAACTTCTAACTTAACGATTCTCTGAAGATAAATTAATAGAAAGCAAAAATGAAATTTTAAAAATGTAATCTAAAAAAAATAAGCATCATTTTAAATTAATGGACAAAGAAAAAGGCCAGATTATTATGAAAAAAGCAATTAAAGCAATTAAATTCCCAAACTGTTTGATCACTTTAATATATTTAATAACTTTTGGGTGAATTTTCATTAATCTCTCATATAATAATGTTTCGAAATTTCTATTTGCGGAAGTAATGCGTAGTTTTTCTATATATAAAACGGCTGCTAGATATCTTTACCTGCGCAG
This sequence comes from Stegodyphus dumicola, assembly GCF_044657685.1. Taxonomy (NCBI): domain Eukaryota; kingdom Metazoa; phylum Arthropoda; class Arachnida; order Araneae; family Eresidae; genus Stegodyphus; species Stegodyphus dumicola. The sequence goes on from NC_140780.1 coordinate 117,697,923, forward strand.
ATTGCTTTCTTTTTTGGAAAAATCTACTGTTTTACATCAGCACATTCAAATAAAACCCCAGCATAGCATATAACATAATTGAAACAACATATAATATAAAATGTAACATAATTATAACACAACATAACTATAAGCAAACATTGCATAAACCATTCAAATTCTTAAACAAATCTATGGAAGTTCATTTGGAAGAACAACTTAAATTAAATACAGTATTAAAACCAAAGCCTAAAGAATTTTGCTTTAAATACTTAAAGAAAAATCCAGATACTTCTTTTGCAGCTTACGTGTATCTATTTGCAGTTTGTTACAGACCTTTGTTGCACGATTATTTTTGTTAGTTTCTTTTTACATTCCTCACACAATACTAAATTACAATTAAATTTGAAAGCTTGCTAATAACTCTTTGTCAAGTAAAGCGTTAAGTAGTTGGTCATCTACTGCTTTTTTAAATAACATGCGATTTATCAACACAAAAGGTGTTTACATCCACATTAAGGCTTAATGTATACTTTAAATACTTTTAAGCATTCGTATAGCTTTCTAAGCATGGCAGAAAATTATACCCTGATTCAGATCTAAATTCTGAGACTAATTTCTTAATTATAAGTAGCTTTCGGAAAGTCTGAGTGTTTAAATTTCTCCTATAACTCTCGATATTATATTTTACTTATGGTAACTATATAACTTTCATTGGAAATAAACAAATGATACCAGCTCTCATACTATCCCTCCATGTATTACATCAATGATCGTAGAATGTAGTCGCGAAGTATTTGAATTGCGGAGAAATTCCAACCATAACTGTGAGAGGATTTCGTGTATATTATTGCAATCTTCGAAGTGAAATCCCGTAGTGAAATTACTAATGAAGATGATAAAAGCTTTAACATTTCACTGCGTAGATATCCTAATAAAACTGAAAATGTCATTGAAAAGATTTTATATTCACAAAGTTAAGGAGAAAAATTTAATTTGAGACTCCATCTGATCCTATAGAATTCCTTCCCAGAATAAACATTTTGAAATTAAGTGCTGTCAATGTAGTATTCCAAATATTTTACATAAGAGCAGATAATACGGAATTGAAGTTTATCTCGAGACGAATTCAACTCACAAATGAATTTTAGTTTTGAAACTGAAATATTTCTTTACAGAATCTTTTCCTAAAGATAAATTTGTACAGATTAGAGAAAAAGATAAAAATAGTAAGAAGACATCATTACCGTTAAAATAAAATTAAAATGTAAGACACATATGAAGAACTTCATTTTGTGTGTAAGTTTTGATGTAGAAAGTAATGGGAAGGTATTACGGTTACAGAGAGACGCTGTTCTTGATATGAATAACACGAGGCCTCTGGATTTCTTTATTAATTCTATTAGCTGTAAACATCAATAAAACTTGTTGTAAAGCATTATTAAGAAGTACTGTTACCTGTGAATCGTTCACCTTTCTTAAAACGGATAAACGACGCACTCTTAGAATTTTGGAGACAAAAGATTTTTTGCCATGTGAAATGAGTAACAGCTTAGGTTTTGGTCTCGGATATTGTAGAGACATTAGGATTTTGGAAAATGCTGAGAGACTTGAAAAATGAGCAATGATCTCTCCGGGACTCCAATCTCTGATCTCTCGAATACGCACCGAGCGTGCTGACCATTACACCACGAAGGCACTCTAAGAACGCGGGAGAAATACTTTATGACATAGTTTGAATAGAAAAATATTACACCTGTGAGAGATATGGTGTTTAAAGTTCGTTCTAAGGAGAAAGAGTAGTCACAGTTATTCAGTTTATTTTTGAAAAAAAAAAAAATGGCTGTACCCTCATTTTTAAAAATACGTATGTATTATTGCTTTGATGTCACAAAGGAAACGCTACAGCGATTCTGCATATGAAATACATGCCGTGCAGTAGAAACAAGTAGCTAGAATTTAATCTGAGAAACTGCACAAAAATTTTGAATAAATTTATATCGCTGATTTTTTATATTACAATATTGTAAAAATATATGTGCATTTAAAAATAATGTATATAGGGGTAAATAATTCCTCTAAATTATTTATCACGGATTCGTTGTTGTAAATAACCAAATTATTTACTTATCATTTTTATAGATTAAAATACTCCTTCAGTTGAAGGGCAATTTAGATACACCATAAGAAGCTTATCTACATTAGCCACTAGAGAATTTACAACAAAATTATAATCAAAATTTAAAAGCAAAACAAATTTTCATAAGGGAAGCACTACTTGCATTTTGCTTTAAATAAAACTCAAAGATCAGTTTTAATTAAATTAATCATGATAAATAGCTAAATGATAAATATATTTTTATAAAGTGAAACATTTATATTATCAGATTATCAAAAATCACAGTTGTAAATGGTCAAGCCGGCATTTGAGCGTTACCTTTTGAAGGAGCAACCACTTTATAAGGTAGTTCTATTTATTTATCTTTCAGAAAGTAGCTTTTTATCGACTTTTCTTTTCTTCCTCGGCTCTTTTTTTTTTGTTGGCATAACAAGAACATCAAGTACTCTTCCCATTCAGTCTGGTGATTTAGATCAATCATAAGAAGGGCCATTGACATCAGTCGCAAGAAGACCTATGTCTCTCGAACCTATGTATTGTTGACTGACAACAGAGAACTGATAGGTACAACTTCTAAGCAGTCTATTCCAGATGTGCATTTCACTTGTTAGTTCCTTAACATGTTGCATCCGCGTGCATTGATAACAATAGACGGGATAACTATGACACCATAAATATCCTGTCGTAAATTAACTTTCAGAGGAATGAAAAAGCGTTCGGATAAGGAAAGACTTCCTTATGAATATTTATAACTTTAGCAAACCATATCTTCTGCTGTTCATCCCTGATTGGTAATAAACTATTACTATCGTTGTCAGACTAAAGCTAAGTTAAATTTCCTAGAATTTGTGTTGTGGTTGCAAACTTAACTATTTTATTTCACGCTTGCAACAAATAAATACATCTGAGATATCACAATCCAGAGATATTGAAAATAAGGCTCTAAACTTTACAGTTAAAATATTTAGCAAAATTGCGTCTTAGATTTTGGAAACATTTAAATCAAGGATTCCCAAGCCTTTGTACGTGAATAACTTAAATTAAGTAATTAGACTAAGAGACAAAAGTTTCGGAAAAGAAATGATTTGTAAAATTTGTTTTTAATTATTTTTTATATTACTACTATTTTTATTTTTACACATAAAAGCAAGGTTTTAGAAGTAAAATCACAGATTCTAACTGCACAAAATTTCGATTTTGATTAATGTAACGGCTGTATTGATGCAACTGTTTTTTTTAATATTTGGCATAAATTTTTTAACTATAAATGCTTCTAGAAAAGATCAATACAAAATAACTATTGTCAATTACAACAATGATATGGGGTGCTATTCATTATTCAGTGTGATATGGTATCTAGGAGTTATTTGAAAATTTCTATGTTCATTTCGAATATTTGTGTTTAAGGTTTAAAGATATAATGTAAATAGATTAATAAAAGGCCGCTGGCATGAACCGAAGGACAAGAATATAGTGAATTTGTGGGGTTCTAATCTTTTATCTCACAGCTAAGTGTGTCGGAACTTCGTGAACAGGTAAGCGAATATTCGCTTCAGTTCAGAAACAGATACTTAAAACTCAAGAAGGGTTAATTACCCTTTATTTCTCAAAATAAGAATTTCACAGATGGTTCCTTTCTCAGGACGTACAGCAAAGCCTCCACTTCGGCTTGAACTCAAAGTAAATAAGAAATGAAAATTACCTAAAGCTTAACCAAAAGATGTAGCCGAAGCGATCAAGGTATGTAAGAAGTTAGCCCCCAAATACCTATTAAACTGGCGAATCTAAAGTGCCTGAGATGCAGCCGAGCGTAATAATAGCTTAGAGAGAGTGTAGCCCAAAATGCAAACGCGCGCTAGTCAGAATCTCTGGCTCTCTAACGAAGTCAGTGGAACTTCGACTTAAATACCGCTCTTACTCATTTGTATTAAACGCGATTCTAAAAACACATTCTGGTAGGAAATTGTAAGCTGAAATTAGGAGGGCTAGAAAAGTAGCTTTAACTAAAGATAACTGTTAAAAACTTTGAATAGAGCTTAGAGATTAAAGAAGCATCTGATGAAGCCACTGAAATGTTGTTAAAATTACACTTCCAGACAATTCCTAGTTCAAACTAATTCATTTTGCCATAACGTCTGCAGATTCCAGGTTTAATTCAAAGTACCAAATCATATTAGTGAAGTATATACAATGGTTTGGATAGTTTTCTTCGGACAAGGAACTAGTCTTTCGGTAGCACTGCACAATTGCTTCAGCTTATGAACAAATCCTAAGGCATTTCTCCAAGTTCCTACAGCTACTGGACATTCATTTATTCTGAAGGCTGTTAATGACCAAAGTAAATATTCTAAAATTTGATTAGAATGTAATAGAATAAGCACCATGAGATGACGCTATTCAGCCATCTGGCTTAAACTCCAATGAATATTTTTCGGAAGAACTAAGTAAGACTTCCGCAATATTTTTGACAAAAACAAGAAGGAAATTTAAAAACCAGTTGGAGCAATGAATGTCATTCACCAGTCTAATTTTGCTAATATTCGTACAAGCAATGCCTAGTACCAATGCATTGAAAAATTTATTCAACAAAAAATTAATTTAATAAATAATTATTTTATTTATTCATTATTTTCTATTACAAAATATATTATTGCTTATTTCTTCAGCAATACGTGTGTTAGCTGAAGTTGTCTGTTTTGTACGGAAAAGCTTATATTTTTGAACTATGCATATTGTTTTCTCTCATATTTCATAGCGAATTAAAAGCCATTAGATTTAGATTATGCTACGGTTTAAAAAAAAAAGCCTTCGTGACTTTGACAAGCATTTTGTTGCTGCTGTATCATTTATTACTCAAAAGTGTCATTGACTTGATTGCCAAAATGGGTCAAAGAGTGATAATGTATTTCCTGTTTCTTTACTTTCCTTGCAACTTACCGTGTCATCTCAAAGATTACTGTTTCTTCTCAATGAATATTTATTTATCATTTCAAAGATATCTTAACCTTACAGTATAAAAAACGATCAAACATTAGCTTAAAGTACAAAACAAAGGAACCCATTATTAGGGAGTCACCTCTATTACCTTGTAAGTTCAACTACTTTTTATACTAATTACATTCTTAACATCAACTGACGGAATCATTTTTATCAGTGTTAAGTTTAATTTTATGCATACAAAGTATAGATATTATAGTTTAAATTTTAAAAACTTGCAGTACAGAGAATATCTATTAATTAAAAAATTAATGTTTGTGTTTCGATGCAAAACCTTCAAGCACTTCAAGTAAATTATTTATAGTAATTAGGAAAAGGTTATTAAAAATGGTAATGCTGTACTTTTGTTCTAAAAGAAAATAATATGTTTTCCATTTGAAAACACGCGATATTTTTATGAAAGTCCATTTTTTGGCTAACATACACACCGTATTGCAAATTATTGAAGAGAATGCTTAACAGTATAAATGTGTACTTTTCAGAGCATCACCGTTATAGTTTACATGTAAGTAAATGTAAACATACGTGTTTACATGCATGTTTTACATGTTATAAAATTTGAGTGAAATGTAATCACTGACGATTAAGTAGAATTGTCTTGTTAGATGGATATCCATCTTGAGCAATCATTTTGTGTATATTAAAAAAGCAAGCATAATGATATTTTATGATATATTTGTTATAATTGAGTCCAGTGCATAAAAATGTTCTAAGATTTGCCTTGATAATGAAACTATGAATATATCCACTAATGCATTACCCTTTTCTATCTATGCATTGTTTCGTTCGAGGGTAAAAGTTTTTCAGTTTATTTTTACTTATAATGTTCAATTCAGACGTCGAAATGTTCAAGAAAAATGCCTTTATTACCTTAATATCTTTCACGATATCTTAAATGTACGAACAGAACAGAAGGAGTTAAACTTGAATGGTATAGCAACAATTCAATAGAAGCCGTTAATCTATCAACAGTCTAGCATCATTCTCATTAATGATTAATTAGTATATAAATTGCCATTTCCAACCTGTTGAATCGAGTAATTAAACATGAAATTACGTTAAAGTTCTGAAACGGATTCCTGCTTTAACAATTAGTTGTTAATTGAAATTGCTTAAAATGATATAACATGTTTAATGAAGTACCTTTTTAGCATAGTACCTTTTTCCCATAGGATAAAAAAGTATATGAGGGAAGAAATACTCTATGAAACTGGAGTGGATTATTTAGTATTACAATGTATAATGCTGTATAATTATTTAATTTCAGCACTTCAATGCAATTCTGTTTGAACTAATGAAATTATTTTAATTAAATGAATTCAGATTGCTTCTCAAAAGCAGATGCAACGGATTAAAAATAAAACTCTTAAGTATGTATTTCACACTTTTATTATTAAATATTTTAAAATATTTAATGAACGCGCATTGCTGTACATTTTACTCCCAGGAAAAAAAGGTACCTGAAAGAAGAACATTCTGTGAAATTGGAGTGGATTATTTAGTACTGCATGTATAATACTGCTTAATAATTTAATTTCTGTATTTTTATGCATTTATGCTCGAACTAAGGAAAATATTTTAATTAAATGCAGCAAATGCTTTCCCAATAGCAGATGCAACTGACTCATTGGTTTTTCCGCTTTTCTTGGCTTTCATACTTTTACTGTCTTAGCATGGGAATATGCTACTTTTCTCACACGTGTTATTTTGGGTTCAATTGTAGATGAACTGAGTTGGCTGCATAGTTGGTTTTCGTGGTTTTCCGCATGTGCGTCGTATATATGAATCAGCTTCTCTTAGAAAATCCTGCGCTAAAGTATCCTTCCCATTAGGTATATAGCCCTCGTGTACTTTGCCACACACAAATAACCAATGGCTAAACAATTTTCCTTTATATAAATGCTTGTAATGCTTTATTCTTAGAGTAGCTCGACACTTGCTACTCTGTGATGCAGTGTCACAGATATTCAGTAAAACTATTTTTTTTCCTGTTACAAGCGAGCTAAACTCAAAGCAAATCAAAGTATCTTTATATACAAGAGCTTTCGTATTAATAACTATTAAGCCATTTTAGTTTTTTTTCCCGAAGAGGTGAGCTAAAATGGGATAAAACAAATCAAATCATTTTGTATATCTGAATTTTCTTGCTAATATAACTTTTAAATTCACTTTCTGAGAAGAGCTATGAATTTCATTGAATCTCTAATTTTAAAATACTTATTTTTAAATACTTTTTTTTAAAATACTTTTTTTAAAATTTAAAATACTTATTTTTAAAATAATAATTTTAAAATACTATTTTTAAAAGTGCTCAAATTTTCATTTGGTTACAAAGTAAAAAACATTTGAAAAATAAATACAACTTTCAAAAATAAAATGAACTCTTGCTCAAATCATAAAAACTGTATTTAAGCAATAATGACATTCCCCATTTATGGCTCTGATTCTTTAGTCTTATGTTGCTGAGAAATCTTTATTTATAAAGGCATGACAGAGCTGAAAAACGTGGTTAGCGGTTAGCTTAAAAGGAAAACGAGAAGATTTGTTAAAGAAACATAATTGTTTTAATTATGACGATAAAAACTGCTTTTGAAAAGACTAAGTGTCATGAATCTAACAGATCATATTAAAAAATTAGATCTCTTTCTACTATCCATTGCTTGAGGAAATATATTTAGCATCAATATATTTCTCCTGTCATCCTTTCTTCTCAACATCTGATGAAGCTGATAAAGTCATTTTATGGATGTTCCCTCAAAATGAAAATACTTTCGAGGCCCCTCACTGTCTCGACCTACCAGACAAAACCTTGTTTTTACTTGTGATGCTTTTACACAGTCATCCATCGCATACTTTTTCTTTTCTCGTCTTTTCTCTGCACATTTACGGATCTCTCTGCGAACATTCATACATGGCAATGAACTCTTTTTGTCAGATCTTTCACTTTTTATTTTGGAACTAAATTATTTTGACTGCCATGGAAATATTTATGGATTTCATCATTCTCGAATAGATTTATCAGTACAAGAGCAGTTAAAGTTGGCATACCTTTGTTTGTAACGAAAAGTAAGTTAAAGAAATTGCTAGCATTAGTTGTCCTAGTCTTTTAAATAAATGTATGTTTCAAAAAAATATTTATGAATATTTGACTTTGTCATATAGTGTTATTGTTTTCATCTTTATTTGATAAAATAGAGGATACTTTGAAGAAATTGCATGATAACAGAAAGTGCCTGAAATATTTGTAAACTTTATTCATAATAAAATTGTGATGGAAAGTAAAGTACTACTGCAGTCATAGTCTTAATGAGATTCTTTGTAATACTGCAATTTGAATTATTGAAACTACCTACTTAAGTAAATGTTATTGTTTTTTAGCTTTAATGAGTTTAATGCCACGGTCAACACTCATGTATTTTGACTCCACATTTAAATAAATTCGACTATTGCTAGCTAAAGAAGCGAAAAGAGAAAGATAAGATAATATTTTAATGACAAATCATAAGAAAAAAAATTAAACATTAAAAGTTTAATTTAAATTTTGCCCGTTAATATATATCGGACTATTTTACCAAGAATAATAAAAAATTAAAAGCACTCTTTTTATTCTTGTCTGCCGTTGTTTTCCTTTTAATCTTATATATAGCTACGACACTAATCAACTTTGTATTAGTTAGACTGTAGAGACATCAGGTTATTTCGAAGCTGGAGAGATGAAAAATGAGCAATGCCCTCATCGGGACTCGAATCACGGACCTCTCAAATTCGCATCAAGCGTGCAGACGACTACACCACGAAGACATGCTAAGAAGGTGGGAGAAATACCTTATATACTCCCCCTTTTAAAGGGCGACTGCGGTTTTAGTTGACCTAGTCGCCAAATCCTGGTGGTGAAGAATCATCATTCACCACCTTTTAGTTCGGGCTTCACTGTAGAAACATTAGGTATTTTTTGGAAGCTGAAGAGATGAAAAATGAGGAATGCCCTCGCCGAGACTCGAACCACGGACCTCTCGAATTTGCGCCGAGTGTGTTGACCATTACACCGCGAAGAGCATGCTAAGAACGCGGGAGAAATACCTTATAAGGCAACATGAGAATGTTGTCTGAATTATTATTGCAGTCCTATTTTATTTCTAGATTTTTAAAATTGTGTATAAAATGTAATACATATAGAGAAGAAAAATACACATATTCATGCACATCGAAAGTGCAGTTTCCTATAATTAGCATGCAAACTGATATGAATTAGATTAACTCTCATCATACTTTGATAATCTTATTTTCCACTTCAGGTTTCCTTTCGTGGAAGATACAGTATTTTCCTTTAAAAATGTGTATCATAGATATGCAGTTCGAAATTTTAAACTTTTAGTCGCATTTAACTCGTTTTACTCGGTTTACTTCTCATTCAATCAAATAATTTATAGTTATCTTTTTTATTAAAAAAGTTAAATTTTTCATTAACCTATTAGCGAAGGAATATTTGCCTAATTTCATGCGAATATTAATATGGAAGATATATTTCATCTCCTTTTTCTCTTTTGTTCTTCGCCTTGAGTTTACTGTAGAAAAAAATCCTTAGTGAATGTTTTGCGCCTATAAATGCCAGATGTTGAGGTTAAGTAGTGTTACGTTTCTGTAATTTAAAACTTATTGGGAGTTCTCGAATAACGCTGTTATTGATTTCAAACTGCATAGAGGTACGCGACATATGATTTTTTTCAACTATACACGACAAATTTAAGTTAATGTTCAACTTTTTTTTTATCTATGATTGTAAGCTCTTTTCTTATATGTGTCTTGAAAATATATTTAATATTCCTAATTCTTAATCAATTTCAAAAGCACGGCAAAGCAAATATATTGCTTGATGCCTTTGTATAACAGAGCGAATAGTTAACACATTTATTGAAGTGATTCAAATAATTCAATCATTTTCAAAAGCAAGCTAATACATATTCCATTTCGTCTTAAGAAAACAATTCTTTCCAATTCATTGAAGAATTTTTTTATATTTTAGTCTAACTTGTAAAGGTAGCACATTTCGAGCTTCCTATAAGGTTTAGTAATAATAGTAAGCTCTCATTTAAGGTAGTTTCCTGCAAATTTATTTGGAAAGGTAGAATTTCTTCAAAGTTTCTAAAGGCACAGAAACAAATCTGATTCGATTCTAATTTGCTACTCTTTCTTCATATTATTTTTTTATATTTTCTTGGGCTTTACATTTGAAATTTTATTCAAATTGTAAGGATTAAATTAATTTATCTCACAGTTCAATTTTGAGATAAACTTCCTTTCCTATCATTTCTGAATTTCAACTTACAACATCCAGCCAGAACGTAGTTTTAGAATCACGTTTGAATGCAAATGAGGAATATCGGTATTTAACCGCGAAATTTTACTGTCTTAGTCAGAGAGAGTCAGAGATTCTGGCTAGCACGCGTCCGCCTTTTTAGGCTACTCTATCTTATGGGAGGCATGAGCCCTTAAGCTATTATTACGCTCGGCCGTACTTTAGGCCCTTGATAGCTTCGCAGTTTGTTAGCGTTAAGGGGCCAAATCCAGTAGAAGTTTGTTAGCTTCGGCTATACCTTTTTAGTTAAGATTAGTTTAGTTTAGTTCTTAGTCTCTTAAGTTCAAGCCCGAATGTCGGATTTATTGTACAACTCCAAGACGGAGTTCTGTTAAACCCTATTTGAATAATAAAGGGTCTTTAACCCTTTTCAAGTTTTGGTTACTGTCTCACGAACTCAAGCGATTATTCGCTTATCAGTTCTTAAGATTCTTCACACTCAACTGTAACTTTAAAGTACACAGAATCTTACAATATTTAAAAAAAAACCGTGTTGGTTAACTTTTCCAGCTGAAATTGTTTTGAAATTATGCTCGGAATACGAATTGTAGAATGAGCCAGCTTTTGGGCAATACATGAAACTTAAAATTTTGTTAGTGAGGTCTTCTTTTATGCCCAGAGTTGATCGAATCATCAATTTATTGCTTTATTATAACATTTTGGGAAGAACGTTATTGCAGACATTACTTTCATGCATTTTTTAATTATACACACTTTTTCTCTTAGAAAAATTTATGTTTATTAGCAAATGTTAACTAATTGTTCGAAATGTAGTTCTAAAACAAAATGAATCAAAATGGTATATTTGATTCATTTATTTAATCAGTAATTCTATGGGGATAAAGCTTTAATGCAACATTTACTTTATTGCAATAGCTTTTATTTTTTAGAAATTATTTAATTTAGTCATTTTGTTTGTTTTACTTCACTAAGTTATTTCAGGCACGCATCAAAAAAAATGCAATATTAATTCATCTTCTACAGATAAAAGGAGGGAATATTATTTGCATATAATGAGAATCATCCATCTTTTCACTCGTTACTCCAATTTTATTGGATCCTCTTCAAGATCATGAATAAAAGAAAAGGTTCAAGATCTATACAGCTAGCAAAACACTACTCACAAAATAGTTATAAGACTTAGGGCACACGTTATTTCTATTTTGGCCTGCGGATACTAATCATCAAAGTAGTTTCGTAGTAGGGGTTTGATTTAGTGACATATGCATGGCAGGAGCATCACTCAGCTTTAAAAAATTAGAGGGTTATTGTTTGCGCACACTAAAAATGATCCAGATATTTCATCGTTGCACTATGGAGCCAGATTTGTTGGCTTCTCTTAAATATAAGGACATAAAAGGATAAGGTCAGGATTTAAAGATTTAGAACAGACGTTTTTTCCAAAAATCGAAAGAAAATTATCAAAAGAGTTTCACAACAGGGACATGGGTTGGTAGCAGATGTCTTTTGGAATTAATGAACGAGAAGAATGTTTAAATAGTAAGCTTTTATTGTATGCAAAGACAAGTTATCCCAAATATGCACTTTAAAGTATCCTACAAACTACATTTAAAATTAAAATGCATTGTTTGCTGCAAAACAATATTTGAAATTGCATTCTTCCCAAGCAAGTGAAGCAATCATGTCCTCCCCGAACTCTGCCTTACGGCTACTTAATTCCACAGCATTTGCTAACTCTAAAATATTTATCTTATAGCAGTGTCACCTCGATTAATACTCCTAATCTATATTTTGCTTCTTCTAACCTATTGCAACCCTTTAATGACAGAATCTAGCTTTCATAGAGAGCAATTAATGGTAATTCTTCGACACAAAGGGTGTTTAGTCTATGCCTATCAAATTGGACATTTAATGTTCCTTTATTCTTTGTTTCGAAATTTCTCGAAAGGCAATTGACAAACTAAACTGTTATAGATCCTAGAGGTTATTATCCTCGCATTCAAATAAACATTCATTTACCTCTTTTATTACACCACTGCAATCCTTTTCTACTAGACGTGGCCCGACATCATCGCTATGTGACGTCACAGAGGTTTCTCTGTCGTCAATTAAGGGAGCCCAGTGTCGCTGTCAAAGGTCAGCCACTCCTCTATTATTGTTCTCTTTGGCCATTATTACGACGCCCGCTGTGACCAGAAGTCTCAACATGCGAAGCTCTCTTCGGAACGGATGATGCGAAGTTGGGGACTGTAGACAAATTAACTTATAAACGTAGAGGCATTCAGAGCTATTGGAGAACACCTATTAAAAATACAGAAAATTATGGTTTTAACTGCTTCTGCATGTAGGAAACTATAAACTTTATGGAAATGCAATTTTTCTTTTACAACTTTTCGTAGTTTCTAGACTGTGCACTTAACGATCACTGTTTCCTAAGCAATCCTTTTAATTTCGTAAAAACTTCAACAAGAAAAGAAAGAATGGTTAGCTGCACTTTGCATAATAAATTCCTTTTTCTGAGAAAACCATTTCCGACTGCGACTTTCCAAGTGCTTTTTTTTATCTCTGTATTAATATCCTTATTTATTACATTAATATAAAATTACTCTGCACTGAGCATTCGTAATGAGCTGAAACATGCAATGAGCACTTAATTTTAACTATTTTAGTAATATAGTGCAAGAAATCTCTGTTACAGGTAGTTACTACAACTATCATTATTAACACTAAAAAAACTGACTTTCAGGTACAATTATCTTCATTTTCCAAAGATCGTTAAAAAAATGAATGTGTTGCTGAGTTTTCATATACTTTTATAATTCATTATATAATCTGTAAAAGTACAAAATAAGTAATTCAAATTTGGTTTTAATTTAATACTATTATTTTTTATACTTTTTGAGTTATACCTTTTCATATTCAAGAAAGCGATTCAAAAACAACTCGAGCATTTAAAATTATTTATTATTGATTTCTTCATTTCGCAAGTATTCGAAATGATTCTGTAAATTCTGAAGAGTAATCCATGCACTGCTGTCGCTATTGCACACAACTAAAATTATAATAAAGTTCTCTGTTTTTAGCAAAATATTTTAATTGCTGCGCATACGATTAATTTTAGGTCAAAAGACCTCATTCGCCATTCGCTTCATGAATGAAAAAAAATCGCTCCCCTACCCCATAAATTGAGATATTTTTGTGCTTGAAAACCTCGGCCAAAGTACTGCCGTAAGCTGAGCCAAAGTATTATGAAATAATACAAATCCCTTTAATGTGTGAAAATGGGATGCATAGCTGAAGCATTTGTTATCAGTATTATTTCCCATATTTGTTTCTCTTTTACAATTTATTCAACACTCTTCCGTTATTTATAGTCTGGAAAACTTGAGTGAGCCAAACTTTTCCGCGATCCATTCCAAAAAACATAAACCTGAGCGTAATAAAGTTATTTTAAATGCTTGATTATAAAAAATTAATGCAATTACATCCCAGAATATATTTTTTTTACAAGCATGTCTCTTACAAATTTTTCTATTTACACTAGTGTACAAAACTTAAGGAACTTTTCAAAATTTGAGCGTAATTCCGCAAAAAGTCAAGTGAGAGACGTGGTATGAATACTAAAAAGGCACAATGCAGTACTTAAAGGATGAGGAAAGTAGAGTAGCCGAAAATGAATAACACGCATGCAGTACGGAACAAAAAGGAAAAGGCTTAATTGACAGAATGGCGCTGGTATAAACTCTCTGACATAAAAGAGGGAGAACAGCAAAAGCAAAGAAATTTAGTAAGGGATGACTTTCACTGCAACGCAACCATTCCAGTTAGTGGAACCCAAGAACTGTTAGATAATCTAGTATTGAGACTGTCGATACTTCACACCAGATTATCTAACAGTTCCTGGGGTAAGAGTTCCTATTTTTAAAGAAGTATCTATTTCAGTTGTTTGATGTTCCCATTAAGATAAGGGTAAGATAGTGCTAACAGACGTGCTGGCCAATCTATTCTGTGGATATCTTTAATTTCCTGGAGCTCCTCAACAGCATAAGTCGTGTGGTCTCGCATTGCTATCCGTAAAATTATTTTTCACAGTCATTTATAAGTCAGGAAACACCCCGCAAAAGACGTATGTGAGGAAGAGTAACTTCATCACAGTAATGATCTCCGGTAAGTGAACCTCTGTCGAAAATTTGGAATTTGTTATAATGCCTCCTCATACAAGCCCGTCAGGACCATTCCAATGGTTTCTTTCTATGATATTAAGTGGAATGAAAGAATGTCCCTACCTCTCTCCATATCAGCTATTATGAACGCACTGATATGGCATTTACTACGAGAGGTTTCGTGGGAATCAACAAGTGTGTGAACACGAAAAGCCATCTAGAAAGACGGCGAATACACCTTTAACATTCCTTTAAATCCGGAAAAAAAGAGGAATCCGGAGCTGGTGAAAAAGATAGGAAAACCTAAGATCGACGAGTCTGAAAAACACAAAGTTACGGTTAACGGGGAGCCAAGAAGAAATTTATCCAAAAGGACAGAAAAGGAAATTATCCAAAAGGCAAAGAAAAGTGCAACGATTCCGCAGATCTGGCGATCAACCGAGAGATCAGCAAAGCCTGTTGGATAGTCAGAATGAGGAGCCCAGCTACGACAGAAACTTGCAACGACGAGAAGTGATCAAGACCAGAATTAAACTAAACCAGAATTATTCACTTGGCAAGCGACCCATGGATAACAGGTCAGATGAATGAGTGATGTTCCGAGCTAACCAAAGGAGGTCTCGTATAGCACATCAACTAGCAAGAAAGCGGCCCGCTACATCAGAATTCTCACAACCTCAAAGAAATTCCAGATGAATAAGAGACTGGACCCAGAAACACAAACTACCATTTGGTGAACCAATGAAATCAACGGTCCAGACAGAAACTACGTATTCATCACACGAGTACTTTCTAGTCGTGGCAAGAATTCTTGCGTAAACGAATGGACGAGTTCCAGAGAGATATTATTATTTATGATACATTTATTACGTGGGAATTTAAATTATTTTCTTTCAATATTCAGTTGATTTTGGGTCTTAGTGCAATAGTTGCTATGCGTGTAGGGTTTTGTCCCAAGTGACGACATCCTAGAATTTTGTTCAGCAAAAATCATTTCAGTTAAGTTATGGATTTTTCTTGAAGGACGATTAGCTTTTATTATACACATGATGCTGTGACACCCAAGAATCTGTATTAGAAAACTTTGCCACATTTACAGAAAAGATGTTAGCAACCTATGTGTATTGTGATTTAAAGTGCAAACTGAATAATTTTTCGAATATAATTGAAGTTTAAATGTTTTTTCATGAAGTATGTTTAAATGATTCGCAAAAGTAAAGTATTCTGTTTACAGTTTTGTAAAAGTTAAGTGTTGCAATATTATTTATGATACATTTTAAAGTACAAGCTAGCAGTAAGAATGTTTTCAAGTAAAGTAAAATCTAGTTAAAAGTAGTAGTTAAAAGTTGGGCTTTCCAGTCAACATGTAACATTTAATGAAAATTAAGCTTAGCACATTCCCAAGTAGCACACGACGTTTCAACGACGTTGCAAGCTGGTCCGAGAGTTTGCAAAGTGGTCGTGGTAACTTTCACGACGTCTTTACAACGTTGCGAAGACGCAAAATATTCGCCGTTGCATCTTGGCAATTTGTCGACGTTGCAGAAATGTCATGATATGACCGCTTTTAGACGTAGTCGTTTTAGCTTTTTTTTAGTTCATCAGCAATACTTTTAGAACGAAAAGAGACTAAATCTGCCCTTTCAAGAATCTGAAGTCCGCATAAGATTTACTTTGCAATGTTTCATTACTTTATTTCACCTAAATATATTAATCTAAAGTAGATTCATCTAATGAAATGTTAAATTTAATATAAATACTTTTGATTTATTAAATTTAATTAGTACTAAAAATACGTGCTAAATAATTGTTTCAAATTTTGTTAAAATAATTAATACGTAAAATATTTTTATAAGTATTATAGCAAAATATTTAAAAATGAAACTAATCTATAAAGTAAGTTATTAAGTTATGCATTTTATATACTTTAAAAATCATATTTCCGAAATCAATGCAAATCACATGTTAGCAATTACTTCACTACTGAAATATGACTTTATTTCTTACTTTTGAAGTAAGGATGAATTTACGGCTGTACAATATATATGACGGAAAACTCACCGACAGTCGAGAAGCAGACCGCTGCATTATTTACTGGATACTTATATAAACGAGCATCTCGAGTTCTGCGCGCTTTGGCTAGCTGCCAAATTCGAACAAGGACCTGCGCAATGAATTCAGATTCTAGCAGTTCTTTCAAGTAGTTTGGTAAAGATGCCATCTGTAAGGCGTTTCAAAAGACTGACTGCATGTGTGAAATTGAATCAAGCAATGACTGATATAAATAATATTGCTTATATTAAAAGCAAATGTAATGCACTGTCAATCAAAGAACGTATTGTGAATCTTCACATTGTTCTGTATCTACTTACAACTGCCTTCAGCGAGTGAAATTCCACTGCTGTGAGCTCCTGTTTGGAAGCCTCTAAATTGAGATGAAATCATCGTGAAAATGCTGAATTTATGCTTATTTTGTGTATGAATATTTGCTCTACAAGAAATGCTACAATGCCAATTGTGAATCTAGTGTTCATGAAATAGTGTCTCTGCGGTCTACAGTGGTCTGTGGAATATAGTGTTCCTGAAATAGTGTTTCTGTGGTTCGTGAAATAGTGTCTGTCTCCAGTCACTGTGGTTCCAGCGGTGCAATATTTGGATACCCTTATTTCTAATTCAGAAGTCAAACAACTTCATCAGCGTTATATTCATCTTCTAAATTAGTATTTGTTCGGCGTGTTATTGTGTCTTTACCCTTATTAGCTTTGTGCTTCGGTTATAACGTCCTAACTGCTATATCGCATATCATTCATATTAATCGATTGTTGGGTTCGTAGTGAAAAGTTGGCTCTCAGACTTAATTCATATAAAAACGAAAATATCATACAACGGTAAGCCACTTTCTGGGTTTGCTGAAAATGCAATCAATACAGAAGCAACAACAATTCAAGCTGTTATGGTATGTTCATTATTTTCAAAATACAAAGAAATTATTGGACTGGTACCAATACTTAATATGACTGCTAAAGATAAATTATATATATAATATAAGCAATTAATTAATTATTAAAATTAATAATAATGAACATTCTATAGTATATTGTCTTTTGTACAGTATGCAGAACGGGTTAATAATTTTAAACAGTGTATGAAATGCATGATCGAAAAACTAGTGTTAAGGAAGATTAGCATTTCTATAAAATATTGTAATCTATAATTACGTGATATTTAATTGTGTAATATTATAAAATACTAAATATTGTTTATTGATTGCAAATTGCATTTTTATTACTTTCGTTTGGTATTTATTCTTCCAAACACTATGTTATTCGCGTTTTTTAAATATTGCCGTTATGTATGTTTATTAGATTATCTCAATAAATGAATGTTGGAAATCAGGTTTTATTTTTTATTAAATTTAAGTATATTCCATTTTCTTCGCTTACTTTTTATGTACTTGTGATGACAAAGAAATTCATAATAAATAGAAGCAAAACGTTTCATTGTGTGCTATTTAACGAAGAGCTTACTTTAACGTACTTAGCTTACTATCGTATACTATATTATTTAAATTATTTTTGTGCAGTAACCAAATGAAAGTTATTGATTATAAAAAGTGCATGAAATAATCATTGTAATCTACCACTATTCTAAAATGTAGAAACAAAAAATAAGTAAATACATTAACATACGATCGAAAGAAATGGTGTTAAGAAACATCAGCATTACAAGTAAATATTGCAATCCATAATCATTGCACTTTTAATTGTTTACTATTTAAAAAACACAAATTTCTTTATTAATTGGAAATTTTAGTTCTGTTACCTTCCTTCTGCTATTTATACTATGAAACACTACTAGTTCATGTTTTTTTCTTAAATAGTGCTGTCATGTATGTTGTTTGTTAAGTTATTATTTCATTTTAGATATGAATATAGGAAGTTATTAGATTTAGGTATATTTTTTATCACATTTATTAATTACTTTATATTGTCTTTCATTTGCATATCTTGGATATATAGAAGTTAATGGTTATACTTTTTACTGTGAAACTTGAATAAATTTATACTGGAGTTCAGGTAAAACACTGATAATGTTACCTTAAGAACCACTTCCTAATTTATCATGACAGGGGCAATTTTCAATATCTCTGAGATTTAAGAGAAATAAATGTGATAATGCTGTTATCAGAAACGCTGTATTTTTACCCACATATACTATATCTTTACTTTTATTTATGTCTAATTGATTTTTATCTACTTAAAACCTACTATTAATCTTATATATTTATAATAAGCATTTTCATAATTACTCTCACTTAAGGAAAGAAAATGATGAAATCTTAAATAATCACAACTTAGAATTTAAGTTATTTAAAAAATATAGTTTAAAGTACTGAAAATAATTAAAGCTATTATTAATTATGTATATTTAGTCTAAAGAGTACATAGTATTAAGTTGAGTAAGTACATAATATTAAGTTGAATTATTACAACCAGAATTTCTAACTCTATAGAAACAGACCCAAAAGTAAATTATCTTTAAATTTATTCCATCTTACTACTAGTGAGGAGTCAAACTGTGATTTACAAGCACAAAGTACCAGACAACTAGATCTGGGTTAAAACACAAACTTCTTTCATAATTGCTAAAATTTCAAAAAATTAATCTGACCTTAATAGAGGCTACAAGCTTCGCCTAGACTGCGACAGAAATTCATACGTCAACTACCAAAACGATTTTGTATCCTAATTCTATAGGGTGGCCAGAAAATTCCCTTTACTCTTGCAATTATTTTATTGTAACTTTAATAACACTTACAGTTATTAAGTTCAAATCGTCCAAATGTTTACCTCCATTATCCCCATTCAGCATGATATGCCTCAATGTTCTCTTACTCATCTGCTTCAGCAGCTGTGGTGTCATATGCTGGAAGGCTTCAAGCACACTTGAGAGCAGGGCATCACTGTCTACGTACTGCTTCTTGCTGGTGTATGATTTGATGATTCCCCACAGGTCTGGTATCGTAAGATCCGGACTTCGAGGCAACGAAGGATAAAAGGTTGGTAAATCCAAAACACTTCCCAGGTAAAAAGATTTCTCCTCCCATGTGACCAAAATTTAACAATTTGGTGTCTCTTCATAGAATATTTCACGAAACTATCCGTCGCATGTGTAATATTTTCGTTGTTGTGCTTCAATTCCTGTACCCAAACACATGTCACTAAGCGCTCATTAAAAGTGAAGTCGCTGACATTTGCCATTGTTCCTCACCAAGCACAGAAAGAGGAGACAATGAATCCGCGCAAACATTATTCCCCTGCCAGGGCAGTTGTGTTGCAGTTACGCAGTAATCACATTGAAATTCACTTGATGAACACTCTTGTTATATCGATGATCAGTAATGGGAGATTCAAAGCTTAAATATCGCACTCTCTTACATTGTTACACACGTTTAGTTCCAATGTAAAGGGATTTTCTAACCAAAAACGTTTTTACACAGCTATTCGTAATTCCTATTACGTTATAGTAAAATTTCTTGCCACTCAAATCTGCGTTTTAATCTAACTTTGGCATAGACTACAAAGCTTTACCTAGACAACGATTGAAATTCAAACACACCTAAGCTGGTATTGCCGCTCAAATCTGTGTTTTAATCTAACTTTGGCACAGACTAAAAGCTTTACCTAGACCACGATAGAAATTCAAACACACACTTTCCAAAGAAGAATCTAACCTCAAATTACAATATTCACAGCAAGCCAAACATTAGCTTTGCCAACAGATTTTATTTTAATCCTTAAGGCAGCAAACTCGCGCAATGGGCAAGTAAAACTCTTACACTGTAATTCGTAAATCTCTAAACTTTACGACAAAACAGCTTGCCCCTCAAATTAACTGGAATGAGAAAACCTCATGGCGGAAAGAGGCAGAAAGGAAATGTAAATTACATAGCATTTCGTTAATAAAACTTAAATTTAAATGCCCCAAAGTTGGAAGGTTTTTCAGGAATTATTTGATAAAAATATTTGGTTCTATATTATAATTCATTTCTTTCCCAAACCAAACTTTTGGAAACTTGCTGTTAATATATTCTTTGGAAATGGGAAAATTAATCAGTCATTTAACCATCTCATCACCAATGAGTGGTTATTTAGTCACTCATGGTGCCTTACAGGAGTTGACCGCTATCATACCAGCAAGAGAGTATATAAACATTTACAAGCATTCATGCCTTCTCTGAAATTCGAGCCTAAACCCAACAATATAATTGTCGGCTCCACTTACTACCATACCGACAAGGGCGACATATTATCATAAGTGCAATGAAACGAACTAATGTTTAGCATGACAGAATTTTCTCATGAGAATCATATTTATAACTTCCAATAAGAGCTTACTCGAAAATTAATTCTCGTAAACGAAATTAAATACATTAAGCAGATAGGTTGTTAATGATGGTAAAGCATATACATGTTTTACTTCAGCGGTTTGCCATCGTGGAAGACTTACGAAAGAAACTTTCTAGTTTTATATTGCACTTTACGAAATAGTTACTACTTAATCTTAAAAATGTCTTTTTTACTTTGCCATAATCTATACGTTTCCATAGCGAATACTTAAAGTCTTTAAAAGGCAAATAATCGATGCGTCAGAAAGATGTAAAGTAGTAGTCTCGTACTCAGGTTGTAATAGAAGGAATGAATGCACTATCTGAAAGGAGCTGACGCGTAGGAATTTTTGTAACCAAATAAGAATGAACATATACATATATAATGTACCTTACAGAAGCATACAAGCAGTAATCAAAAGTTATTCACAGTTCCGAAAGATACATATAATTTCATATAATTTAGATAGGTATCTATATAATGTAAATAAAAGTATAATGTAAGTATAAAGATACACATTCATATAAAAGCAGATGTAACAACAAGAATAAACTGGTGCAAATAAACCTGTTTTCTAAACTGTATATTAGTTTATCTCATTCTCAAAAGAAATATGAACTGCGCATCTATGCATCCACCGAAACCAACTAGTGACTGAATCAATTAATGTATATATCAAATATGCAGATTCTAAAGACTGAAGAGGGATGTTCTCCCACCTTAACCCACGAGGTCGGCATACAAGCATACAGTGACAAGCAACAGACATATTTATTCTGTCCCTTTTCTCTCAACAACAGTCGTGTACATAAGCCTGCTCTATATCTTCTGTGACTCTAAAACTATAAATAGCGTATTTACTACAAATACATACTTGTATTTGAAATTTATTCTCGGGCCGTGTAATATTGCTCCGGACCACCAGTTTGAGACTCTAGTGTAGAAGAATATCAGCATCTTTTTCTTGCAACTTAGAACTTATATTTTATTTTCTGTATGAAACTTTAAAAATATTCATACAATTGGTCTAAATGTGGAATATTATTCAGTTAATTTATCTGATAAATTCATCATATTTTAAAGAAATAATGATACCTTAAAATCTGATTACTATTAAATATTATTGCTTTTGAACGATACATGAATGAGAGTATCGACAAGAAATCACAATGTAAATCTTCTTCACATGGGAAAATCTATTTTAAACTTCAAAATGATACTGATCTGTGTGCGCATACTGGTATTTGTAAATTAATAAATGAAAGAGATAATGTATACGCATTTAAAAAAATCATAAGTTGTGATAAATAACTTAAACCTGTACAGACATTAGGTATTTATGGAAGCAGGCAAGAGAGATTGAAAAATTAGCAACGCCTTCGACTGGAATCGAACCGCGGATCTCTGGAATATGCTCCCAGCGTGCAGACCACCATACCACGAAGGTATGCTAGGAAGGTGAGAGGAATACCTTATATACTTCCCTTTTTTAAAGGGCGACTGGGGTTTTAGGGGACCCAATCAGCCAATCCTGGGTGGGGAGAATCATCCTCCACCCCCTTTTAGTTCGGGCGCCAGGGTGAAAACATTAAGTATTTTGGAAGCAGAAAGATGAAACATACACTACGCATTCGTCGGGAATCGAACCACGGACCTCTGGAATACGCGCCCAACATGCAGACCACCACACCACGGAGGTATGCCAAGAAGGCGGGAGAAATACCTTATAAAACTTTTGATTAGTGGATTAAAAATGTATCAAATAACGAAAGGACAAGGTGATATGGAGAAGACGCAAATTGACATGGTGAAGATTAACTACTCAATCAAGGTTTAAAAAATCATGGAAGAAAAGTAACTACAAGAATATCTTTAGATGAACTGATGAATGAGGCAGAGAAACGAATTAAATGGTAAGTAGCTAGATAGTACTTTTAGCTTAAATTTCAAAGATATTTCTTTGTGACATAAAATAGCCTCAACTTAAAGGTTGATTTTAACATGTTTGTTACAGAAATGTAAATAGTCATTTGAAGAAACTAGACGGGAAGACCTTTAAGAATACAGTAAGGTAAAATTCTGAAGAACGTTTTCAGTCGAATTTATTAAACTTTTAAGTCGAAATGAATCGAAATTGTAAGATTACTTTAATTATGAAATATATAGTCATTATAAAAAAATCAGCAAAAAATTACTATTTTAATCGAACTACTTGACAAATTATAATCCTTGATATCATGAAGAAATATTCAGTTTGCTTTAATACGGGATTCTAAAACTAGCTTAAGTGTGTCTAAGGTTTTAAAGATAGAATTACCCATGCATTTTGTTGTAGAGGTGAGGTCAGAAATATATGTATAGATACTTCGATGTGACAGAAAATAATAGATGGATTAAGTTAGGATGATTTTAATTTAATGAAGCAAACATTTAAAATATAATAATTTTTTAGAATAATATGAGGAATGACTACGAATTTGGGAAAATATTAACATTTATTGAAGGTTTAAACGTGTGTAATGTTTCAAAATATGTACAAGAATTCATCTGCAGAGTTATTAAATACCAGATAAATATGTCTCGTACTCTAGGCTAAAATTTAAATACACTTGGATTACATTTACCTATTAAATTAGTTGAAGAATGAATAACCATGTAACATATGCAGTTTTCTTAACTTCGCTTCATAGGAAAATGTGAGCATAGATATAACATTTACCTTCAATTTATACTAATTGTATCCAAAATATTTTATCCGTGACATTTTAAACATTTATCTAATCACCCGATGAAAATCCAGTCCCAGAAAGAGCTCTTTGTATAGTTAATCACGGAAATTGCATAGTAAATAGGATCAGCAATAGTAAATAGGATGCGCAATTGAAAAGTAGATTTATTTATATTCTCTTCATCTTTATTTACGCTCAGTATTAACGCATCTTTGAAATGCCACAGGCTACTGTTGACTTAAGACACTTTAAGAAATTAATTTACCTCGGTTTTAAGATATTTCATTAAATTTAATTGTACGGATTAAATAATGTATGGCCTGATTTGAAAATAATTATCTTTCCTAGATATACCTTTTGAAAAGACGTATTGATTTACTGTCGAACATGCATTACTTCTGACAAATGTTAAGTATAAAAATCTGAAATAACAGAATAGAAAATAATACAAACATTTTAACGTAAATTGCTTTTAAATAAGTTAAATTCAATAACTTTTTTCCGAATAAATTATATTACAGTAATTAATGCATTTCAAAAATTGGTAAAATTATTATGAGTTCATCGACGTAGATCTCTTAATTGAAAAATGTTAAATTTACATCATATTTACATATTAAAGCAAAGAAATACCAATTCGTGATGCGATACGAATATCACTATACTGCAGCATCTCTATATTGATCAATTTAAAATTTCTTTTGATTTCACGCCTTCTAACTCGATAGCCCACAATCATATTATTGTTTTTTGAAATTAATTGGCCATGTCAGATATTGATTTTAGCTTACAGAACTGAATGCTGAGTCTAAATGAATGCTGAAACTAAACACTGAATCTTCATTTAAATTCTTTCTGAACATCATGTTTAATCTAAAATAACCTGTAAAATATTATCAAAAAGCTCTGTTTGGAGTTTGTTGAGTTTCTTAAAAAATTGCCAATATAAATTTTCAGCCCTTCTTTTGATACGCAATGAAACAAAATCAAACCCGAATACAGAGTATCTCTTTACATATATTTAACCAATATAACTCTATTAACAAAAATATTAGCGTAATTAAAATCTGTAGTTATGATTACAAATGTTAAATCTATAATTCAGATTTTGAATTCACGTCACACAAGTTACTTAAGTTATAACTAAAGAGAATAATGAGCTGATTATGGGTATAAAATCATAGGAATAGAAAAGTTCAACTTCAGGAAAGGTGGTGCAGTTTTTTTAATTGAGGACAACATCTACTATCAAAATTTAAGCACGCCGTTTTCAAAAGGAATAGAATAAAACCAAACATTAATGTAAAATCAGTAACGAAAATCTTTTAAAAAGTAGAGTAATATTAATGGGAAGACACAACACTTGTTTCGATTTAAAAAAATTTCATCTCCTTCGGTTACCATATTCAAAGAACAGTAAAACTGCGAAAGGAAACAAAAGTCATCTGTCAAAAATTTTGGGATCTTGAAAAGTGAAAACTGTAGCTAACAAATGCGAACACAGAAATGAAAAACAAAATATGCCATGAGCTTTGAGCTTAATTTTCTATAGCATTTTAGTTTCAAATAACTCTCCTAATCCTGACATTTAGGTTTTTCATACGATAAAATAAATAACCGCTCTCTTTCAATCACAGAGTATAATACCGTGGTAAACTAACGGTGTTTCACAGCCTTAATTTCTCGATCGTAACCGTTAAAAAGTCTAAGTTAAGGCTTATGAGCAAGTTTGAAAATGCATTTGAGTGAACTACCAATTCAACTTTGCTATAAAGTTCTATTTAAATTAAAAATGCTTAAATTTTAAAAAATGATGTACCTAAAGTTTTCAGTTATTAATCATGCAAAAATATCAAAATTTGAAATTGCGCATAAGGATTCAAAACATTAATATTTTAAAACAAGCAGTGAAGATTTTTCCTGTTACAAACATTTAAATAACACTATCCCAGTCAGTGTGATCAGCACATAAATGTGTTCTGAGAGCAATGACGTCTTATTTCAATTTCAATTTCACAATTTCTTTTGTTAGACAGAGGAAAACGTAATGGCATAAAAAAATACTTCTGAACGTTCAAATGAAAATTTTACGTTCTGTTTAGTATCGTAATATCATTATTAACACATATATTCATTTTTACTTCAGTTCGTACATTTTCAAAAAAAAAAAAAAAAAATGGTGAATGACTACCTCTAATTTAAGTAAAATAATACACCTCTGCATTTTTCTTTTTTCCCTATTCTTGTTTTTAGCAGATTAGTTTACAACATTACACTAGAAGATTTTAAAAAATAAATATAGCTGTAAAATGAAATTTATTTTAGTTGAATTTTTTTACTTTATGGTTTCCTTCTATTGGGTCTCATATCATTCAAGAACTCACTTAGCTTAAAAATATGTGCGTTAGGAAATTTATTGTGTAACAAATAAATTTAATTTTTAAAAATTACAGAAGTACATATTCATGGAATACTTGTTTAAACTAGCCTAAAATAAAAAAATGTTAATTATTGTCAAATTAGAATAAGAAAATACTAATTATTTTAAATGTAATAAAAGATAATCATAAAAGTTGTCCAATTAGAATAAGGAGAAAATCAAAAATATCGCTTTATATTTATTTTGAAAAAAAAAAAAAGAAAAGAAAAACAGAAATGTCTTTGAAGAGAAAATACTATTTCTCTAAAATGTGATTTCTTATGTTTAGTGTAGATGATTATTATGATACAGAGTGCAATAACAAATCCAATAGAAAATATTACTGGAGATGTTAGGGCAACAATAATCAGCGTAATATTCATAGATTCGCAGGCCTATAGTGATAGGTTTAAATGTAAAATCTTTTTCAGCTGCAGAAATTCAGATGAAGAAAAACAAGTCTGTGTTCAGGAGATAACAAAGAGGGGAAGGAAGGCAAGCTACTGGTGCTATCTGTTGAGGGAAAATGGTGTGTATGGTGTATTTAATTATGGCAAAGCACACGAGGGCTATCTGCCTAAAGGGAGGGATGCCTTTCGTGGAGGACTTTCTAAGGGAAACTGGCTCGTATACACGTTGCACATGGGGAAAACCACGAAAACGCCCATGCAGCCAGCCCGTTCGCGGGATTCGAACCTCAGACCGAACTACCAGTGTTCAGCGTCTTTACCGCTCGGCCGCTGGTGGGCGTTGAGGGAAAATAAAAAAAAAAAAACTATGAAATAGTTTCCTTCAAAGCTGAGGATAGAGACGCTTTAAAATTGGTATCGTTAACTAGAAGTGAAAGATTTTTGTGAATATGAAATGCGAACACCAATGAAAGATACTTTTTTTGAATAACTTTGACTATAAAAAATGCAAAACATGATTTTCTGACCAACAGTATGGAGGAACAGATGATTCATGCATTTCATTCTTCCTAATATGTAACTCATATTGTTGAGCGCTGAAATTTAACTCTTAGTTCGACCAATACAAATTAAACCACATTGGCGAGAAATCTTGTATATACCCGAGGTGTTCATATGCGGAATGGAATCTTTAACTATGGAACTGCGAGTTTTATTTGATAGCCTAGAAAACCACCGAAAGTTTCGTTTTCCTTTTTTAAGAAGATTCTGTATTTTAACCATCGAAAATGGTCGTGCAAATTTATAAATAATGCGGTGATTTTTATTGCTCTTCTATCTCCAATAATTGTTTTTCGAGGGGTTATTTTAACTCATATAGTATAATATATGTTTTATATTCTCATTAGAATATTTTATACCCGAATATTATGTCTTAAGGTATGCTAAACTGGCATTCAGTCGCATTTAAGGTAGATCTTGATTTTAGGAAGCAGAAGTAAAATTAGTAAAATAAAATTTCTGCTTTTAAAAAGGTTTCAAAAAGCACGGTAAGATTACTGATGGCAGCAAAACGCATGGATGGATTTCACAAACTGAAAATTAAAAGAAAAATTTTTGTCTTGAGTAAATGTTACATATCTCAAAATAGACAGTGTAAATGACAGGTTTTAATTTATTGCAAAGCACTTAGTGTTTAACATATTAAACTATTTTGCTTTAATTCTTGTAAGAAACCGTTTGCATCATACTTTATTACCTGGTGATTTTTTATTATTTTATTAAAAAATTGTTTCCATAAAATTTCATTTGAAAGAACTAAGACTTACTGCAAAAGGTTTTTGCATTTCATTTTGAATTAATTATCTTTGAAAAATTATTCTTATTATATTTCTGAAAAGAGGGTTATTGCTAAACCCTTGAACAAAGACTGCATAATATAGAACCACATACTTTTACTTATCGTTGAGAACTAATATTTGCGCAATTTAAGAAATTATTGCATAATTCTTAAGAGAGAGAATTGCATATATAGCGTTGCCTAGCGAATATTACATGCATTAAGCAAACTTATTTAGTATGCTTCAATACAGATGACTTACAAAATGTATGAAGCAAGTTGAAAAGAATATTATATGATACATTTTTCAGTTTAACATTATAGCTATTTCAACTAGATATCTTATTCCTGGGGTAAAGCATTTTTAACAGAGCACTTCTTTTATTTTAGAAAGTATATTTTCAGTTATTTTGTTACAAATGTGTGAGTGGATTTACAAAATGTATTATTTCGGTGTATTAATATAAGCTAATATAACTAAACATAAACACGTATATACATAATCATCTGCGGTATTTTGACGATAAATACAAATGAATCCTTAAAAAACGTAACAAACTTTCATTCTGTTTATAAGCGCCATTTTATTCTATGATCTTTGGCATGCCTCAGGCGGTGGTGTGGTGTATTTAATTATGGCAAAGCACACTAGGGCTATCTGCCTAAAGGAAGGGATGCCTTTCGTGGAGGACTTTCTAAGGTAAACTGGCTCGTATACACGTTACACATGGGGAAAACCACGAAAACGCCCATGCAGCCAGCCCGTTCGCGGGATTCGAACCTCAGACCAAACTACCAGTGTTCAGCGTCTTTACCGCTCGGCCGCTGGTGGGCGGCATGCCTCAGGCAGCTAGAAAAGTCTTTTTTTAAAAATGCTATTAGGAGTATTCGTAAAGAAATTATCGTCATGCTGTTTAACAGTCTCAAAAGAAGTGAACTTCAGGCCCTTCGGAGAATTTTAAAATACACTGAACCGATGAAAAACCGAGACAGTACGGCCTAATGAATATGGGAGGTGACACAAAAACTCTCAGCAATATTCAATAAGTTTTTGTTTGACACTTATCGAAATGTGGGGCCGAACATCGTCATGACAGAAGAATGGTCAGTTAGCTTCAAATTTGTTTTTTTTAAACTGTCATTTAAAAGCAATGTTTTTACAAATATTTTGTCTGATTTGGTGGCAACAATTAATAACATGCAATTACTTTGTAGTCTCACTATACTCCAAGTGTCGCTTTTTTGGAATGTGTTTTCATCTCGATGTTCCTAAAGGAGGTTCTTTTGATTTATTTCTTGCAACATTATTGTACATTAGCCAATTCTCATTCCTTGAAATAAGCCATTTGAAAAAAAGAAACTTCTTTATTTTTTAACAAACAATTACATGCCAAAACTCCATTAAGCATATTTTGCTCTGTTAAAGTATGAGATACCCATAAATCGCCACAGTTGGTACCCAGTTTTCTTCAAATGATCATTTTCAGTCAAAACTTCTTTTAATAGATCCTTGTATACAGAGGATGGTCGTCCATGGGGGGCATAATCTTCGACGCTGAAATTTCTAGGCTTAACTTCTTAAACCAGCTTCCAACCATGTCATCTGAAACATCAAATTTTCCATACGTAGCGCTAATTTAGGAGCAGCGTGAGTCGAATTTTTCTTCTTTTTTTAAATAAAAGAGCATAATATGATGGAAATAAACTTTTAACTTCTTTCTTAACAGTGCACCGAAACAAAAATTATGCAGCAGTGCATGTCAAAACTACGCAACTAGAGTAGAACAAACAGTATTTAAACATCCATTTCAATCAAGGGCATTCCGTATCAGGCATCGAAAAATAATTAGAAAAAAATGCGCTTCAATTTGAACTTTACCACCTGGTTTCTGCGAGTGGATATCCTCCCTTCCTAGTCGCTCTTAAAGTGAGGAGGAATATAAGGAATTTTCGCCTTCCTCACTGCGTACTCCTGTGATGTATTTAGAAGTGCGTCTGGTTATCAATCAGAAGATTCGTAATTTGAATTTCCAAGGGCACAATCGATGTTTCACACTTCTCACTCTGCAAAACCTTTTGTCTCTACAAACTTATTTTCACACAATTCTCTTTTATGACCGCCTTGTATAAATCTAACTTACAATAAAACCGATGCGCTGACATTTGCTATATATACATTACGTAAAACTGCAGAATCATTTTAAAATTTTTGTTGCTCTTTCAGGGTGAATAAGTTCATGTTCAGTATTGTTTTTATGAGGGTTCCTACGGAGTTTAAATTAGAGTTTACTTAGGTTTCTCAAAACGTTATTATGTGAAAATAATAACGAATGTTATTAGCAATGTTGTAGTTTCAACTTACGATGATAGAAATTTAAGACAGAAAAATAAAAGACGTGGATTTCTACCTTTTCAAACAATGAATCCAAGATATAGGTAACCCATATCCAGCTAAACATAGATTAAAATTAGAAATTTTATAAGTGAATGCCAAATTTTTAAATAAACTATAAAATTAATAATATTTTAGGTTAAATTAAATCCGTTATTGAAAGGAATATTTTTTCCGAAAAGAACGTAACTAAGCCTAAAACTTGCATTAATCTTGGATTGTGAACAAATATTTTATCTCCGTCGCAGTTTGTATTCTCTCATTATTCCCTCTTTAGCTCTCAATGTTCATTCACTGCAAAATATTCAGAAAATTTTCCAGAAGGGTTTCCATTAATATCAGTCGATGAGGGATAATTGAACTTGGATAATCATTCTGAGAAACCTAACGACTGTGAGTTATTGTGAAATTTGTGTAGCATGAAATTTGTAAGACTTCGCTTTGCCAGGAGCATTTCGGAAGTATGCTTATGACTGCAAAATGAGGATGCAGCCAACTTCCTCCTTTCTGCAAGCTGGAGACGATGAGCTGTATGGTTTCTAAATGATTCTAATTTCGTTATAACGTCACTACATCGCTCAGAAGGAAAATGAATATCAAAACGGAAGAATTTCATGCTTTCCGTTTTCTGCTCTTACCTTAGCGTTTCCTGCACTAGTATCCTGAAGTCTTGAGTCATGCAGAAAGATAAATGTCATCAGCCCAGATCATAGCTTATGCTTTAAGTTTCAATAAAGTTAAGCTTAACCAATTGATTTCCAACTAGTTTATTATAATTTATTTTTAATCATATATCACGTTTACTTAATAATAGCAATAGTTACTTAATTATTCCTGAAGACGTTTTAATTTGATTTAATTATAAATCTACCAGTTTTTAATTAATCAACATTTTAAGAATAAAACATTTTGATTTTAAACTTTCTCCTACAAACTGTTACTCTTGTTCAAAGTTCTGCTCTTAGCCAAAGTGTTTTACACAAAATGTTTTATTTAAATTTTCACTAATTTTCCTCTTAAGCTTAAAATTTTTAATTATATTATTCTTAATTTTAAATTCAAAACTGGTGTATAGTTATAACTTAATTTTATAAATTATTCCATTGTATGCAAATCTCAGCAGTAGTTGTGTTGGATTTTTAGTTTTGATAATTCTATTACACCAAGTTTTAGTTTCGTTCATACATATATATATATATGGAAATTGAAAAGCTAATAAGTATTGTGTTGTAAGACCTATTTGGTCTTCCTATTATATATATATATATATATATATATATTTGAATTAACAAATATTCTCTATTCGTATAAAGCAAATATAAAATTCTCTATTCGTATAAAGCAAATATAAAATTAAAATTTTAAATTTAATTAAGAAATTTTAATTGCAAAAAAAAATAAAATTATTATTATTGCTGCGAACTAATTTACAATATCATTTAAATTCTAAGAGCATATGTAAATTAATTGCACTTACCTAAACCATGAAAAAATATATTATTCCAAAAAATTAAATTTATTATTCCTAAAAATTGCATAAGTGAATAATCGTTGAGCAGGGAGACAGACTTATCAAGGGGAAGTTGCCCCCAAACCTAACTCTTCAATTACTCAATTCGTGTTTCGTCATCCATATAGGCAAAGGTGAAAGTAAAAATCAAAAGCAAAAGTAGAATCAAATGTTGTGAATTACAAAAAAAGAAATTTAAACAGTGGAATTTTGAGAAAAAAGCAAGTAAAAGACTAGAGTTAAAATTAATTAAATTAATTAAAAGTCAATTAAGGGTAGAAATGTTTTAGAAAACCAAAGTAATTTAGAAACTCTTGTTTACAAGAAACTTCCCCAACACGAATTATGCATGTAAACCTAAAATAAAATATATACAACAATTAAAATATAAACAATAAAAATAATAAAAAGGCTAGTAAATAGCAAGTTTTAATTAAACTTACCTAGATACATATTTGAATTTCTGAGCTGTACCAGCATTTGCTAAACTAATTGAGTTGAGTAGTTTGTACTGCTAACTGTGAAAATAGAGGTCTCTAATACAGTGTAAAGTTGAGTGTAAAGCTACCTGTTGTTGAGCTACCTGTGAGAGCTATTGTAAAAAACCCATGTTGTAAATTCCAAAAATGTAAAATGTAAGATGCTTGTTAGTGTGCAAAAATGTTGCCAACTTTGAGTCATCGTAAAAAGTGTAAAAAGTGAAAAATTGCACTGCTACTGTTTATGAAAATAGATGTTGCAACAACTAAAGAGTCAAAAAAAATTTTTTAGTAAAAATTTATTCAAATAAATAATTTAATTGAATCTTAATTAATTTAATTTAATGTAATTTAAATTCGAATAAATAATTTAATTAATTTAATTTAATAAATTTAAATTGCATTAGAATTGGAAAAGAAAATTACGAATTGAAATAGAGAATTATTGTAAGAAATTTTTTGTACTAGACTGCATTATTTAAAACTGAAGTTACATGTTCAATCAAAACTTTAACTAAATACTGTTCAAAGGTAAGGGAATTAGAAAAATTAGATTAAAATGTCACTCAATTCGGGCTATAATTGAGACTTTTTAAAAGAATTGGCCCTTCATGGAATAAAAGGAAAGAATCCAGTATTGAAAATATACATTCTTACAAAATATATTTACCAGTAATCTCCCCTAACTCTTTAAAATCCTTCATTACCCTCCAGTTAAGATTTAAGGTAATATTATTTAAGTTTATTTTAACTTTACTATTCTCTTGTGAAACTATATATATATATATATATATATATATATATATGCAATAGATTCTGTAGTAGAATGCAGGCGGTTGAATCCGTAATGAACATCGAGAATTTTGATATTATAGAATGAATGCTGAAACGTCGATCCACAGTGAATAAGAAATTTGGCAGTCAAGGTATATTTAATTCAACTTTCATTTCAGTAAATATGTTGCGGCCACAAACAAGTTGGCACATTAATTGTACCTATTCCAAAAAGCTTACATTTTTGATAAATTTGCAGTAAGAAAGAAGGAGCAGTCAAACTGTAGTCCAGCTAGGCCAAAGCGTAGAAAGCGAGTGTGTTATGTTTAGGATGAAAGCTTAATTCAGAGTGAGTTACTTTTGGTTCTCAGTGCATTTTGATTGGATAGTTAATATTGCTATAAAATTATTATTGGCTGTTTGAGTTTTAGTTCTATTTATATCATCAGAATTACGTAAGAGACATATGACATGGATTAGTCTCGAAATGACGCAGTGCAAGTAGAGGTTACTATTTAAAAAGAGTATAGAAGGGAAATTAATTTAGGCTGCTAATTTAAACTTTTATATATTCTTTATTTTTCTTACATATACGTGTGTATACATATTTAAATGTAATGAAGCAAAATAAATTATGGCCCTAATATGATTCATTAATATAATAAATTAAGTTTTTCCTTTTTACATTTACGTTAGAAAGAGAAAAGGCTTGCTTACACTCTATGTGTGTAATTTAGTATATCCTTATCTTTTCATTTAAATACACGACTATACGGCTTGCAAATTATGAATATTTTTGGCATTTATTTCTGTTACAATATTCCTTTATAATCTTAACAAATTAAGAGAGTTTAAATTATAATTACTAAAGCAAGCTTTAAGGTTGCTTTTTACATTTTGTGCAACTGATTTACAATATTCTACCGAAAGCCTTAAGACAGCTTTTTCTCCTAAGGCACATAATATTTTCTTAAAATATTGCGATTTTAAGAATCTAGCTGCAACAAAAAACACTATCCATAGATGTCTGAATACTTTGTTTAACACTGAATTGTTTTGTATTATTTTCCTTATTTGTCGACAACGAAAATATTCTACCCAAATAAATGTAAAGCAGTCCTCTCTTGTATTCTTTTCTAAATGAAATAAATTCATTTTTATATCCAAACTATATCTTTCAAATGCTTTCAATTTTTATTTAGTTATTTATTCTTCGTAAAATTCTGGAAATTTGAAAAGCACTTTATGACTTTCATGTAAAGTTTTTGCGCCTTAAAATTTCGAAACGTGCTTTAAAAGAAATGTTTGATCGACAACAACAACAACAACAACAAAAAAAAAAAAAAAAAAGGAAAAGCGTTTGGCTAAAAGAATAAGTCTCAAATATTTCTCTACCTATAATTCTCAACTACGGTATTACTAAGTCTCATAAATTTATAGTCTTATATATTGCTAAGTCTATATATATAAAGAAGACCTTTCCCAATCTGTTCCGTCAAGTTAAAACTGGTAGCGTACCTGATTTGCAATCAGAAGATCCAGTGTAATAATACTGATCAGGACATAACTGAAACAACTGAATGTCTCACAGTTCTTGCTCCAAAATATAACAGTCCTTCTTAGGTCTCCCCTAAGATAATACATTTAGTTAATCAATGTCAAAAACACGAAACATCAGCTATGTCTTCTCCGCGGCTTGAAACCCGGATCTTCCGACTGTTTATGAATATATTCTTTGCTGACAGTTTATTACAATATAGTTGTACAAGGGCATTAGATATTGAAAACGCATTTCTTTAAATTCCTTTTTGCACCAGCTATTATTAAAACGCTATATTCTTTATAGTGAAGGTAGATTTATTTATCTATTAATTCCAAGTATACTCACATCAAACGTAACTTACCTTTAACTGAAATAACTGCATTCTGATTTTTCTACATATTTAACAATAGTAATCACTCTAACTTATATTGAAATAACGTTTATCCAGCTGAAAGAAATATACCACAACGGATATGACAAGTACTGCGAAGTATTTTGCTTTGAATATATTCCAGGAATTATTCCAATACAAATGGAGTACTCTAGCTATATAGCTAGCCTGGTGCCAAATAGCAAACGATAATAATTTAAGTTCAAAGCCGAATGACTATCTGGAGAAGATATTTTTAATTTAAAACTGATATGGCTGAGTAACGCTCTAGATTTTCCCAATTTTAGCTGGAAGAAATCGAATTCAAAAGCAATAAATCGGTTTACAAGTATTTTCATTTAATTTTGAAAAATCATGATACCTAGTTAAATATTTTTCAACTCACTGTTTACAAAAGTGCATTTGTCTATTTATAAGAAAAGATAATTAAAAAAAGTAAATTTATTTGTTGATTTTAGATCAATAACGCGATAGATTATTTTATTATACATCCTCCATAATGTAACTCCTTAAAATAAGGAAAGTATATCACTCGGATTCAGTTTGAGGTAACTATATGTTAAAATGGAAATAAATATGATACAATCATAATGTTTTTACACGCATAACATTAGTGATCTACAACTTACAAAGTGCAGAAAGTTGAAAACCCCTAAATCTAAGGAATGTCGTATCTGCAAAAGCTATGCAGAGCCTTTGACTACAGTTTTAACGCTCTCGACTAGGTACTGCTAGATATAGGGATATGTTCGAGCCAAACCCATTTGAATGGAACGTTATTGTTTTAATTAAGACTCACTCTTGATTAATTACTAACTCCATGCGCGGATTTTGTCGCTGCTTTGTAGTTGTGTTTGTGCATTAGAATGTTAGACAGCGGCCACATAAATCTGTCACATTTCTAAGCTGTGCAGCCAATTCAAACAACAGATTACTTGTCACTATCTTGAATTAACAGCTTTAACGATTTATTGTTGTCAGACAAATGACTATCCGAATTTATTTCATGCAAGTGTCATGCCCGTGGAATGAGGTTTCTTTGCTCAATACTCTAAAAAGGGAAAAAAAATCGGGAAAATAACTGCTCGACATACTGTCAGGTTAAGCACAATGCAGTAGTACTATCTATTCTTTAAATATGAATCTTACGCGTTTCATAAAGTTTAATGTTTCATCTGTTACCTAAAATGAAATGATGAAAAATTTTAAAAATCAGGAAAAAACCAGCTATTAATATCATAATTGCTGCTAAATTATGAAGTCTTGCTGCTTTCTTAACACATGCGCATACTTAATAAATGCGTGATCGATGTTTAACATCTATATTATTGATATCGCGTTTAAGTATAACTGAGGCATTATATGTATAAAATGCATCAGTTGTGTATAAAATACTTCAGAGGAATATAGTCACGCAAATTTTATATCAGAAAATCTGGGCACATACAAGAATACACTGCAATATTTTATTCTTCTTAGTATGGCAAACATTCATCATACTCTTAAGCAAATTTTACAGTGATCTGCTCTAAAAGTACTTCTTTTAAAAATCATTCAGATGATTGTTTCCTACAAGATATTTAGGCCATATAGACAACTATAGAATATAGATTTCTAGAACCATGAACAATTAAAGTTATATACTTTGATTTATCATATTACATATTTATAATCTGATTGTAGTGCTTCCGTCTTTTAATGGTAATATTATCGTATTGTCTTCCCTTTAGGATGAGGGAATAAATGCTTAGACATGAGTACGGTCCCCATCCGAAAATTAGTGTATTACTCAATTAAATATATACCCCTAAAATCATATGCAGGTTTTTAATTATTTATTGTTTCTTAAGAGTAATAAACTATGATATCCTTTCGAACATTATAAAGATCGATTTGAGAAAGTACTCCGTCATTTTTTTCTTTGCTTTTATCCTAAAATAAATAAATTGGAACAATTGTATGAATTGGCCAGGAGGTAAGACTTAATTGGCAGGAAGTAAAAAAACAGCTTAATCAAAAGGCTAAAGTAAATTTTCCCAATTTTTAATAATAAATAAAAGGATTTCGTCTTGAGGCACAAATCAGCAACGTATTCGCGAAAACTTTATTACCATTTACAAAAATGAAGTGCCATCCCTACAACAATGATGATATTGGAAACCATTAGATGTGTTAAGCGATTTATCA
This sequence comes from Stegodyphus dumicola, assembly GCF_044657685.1. Taxonomy (NCBI): domain Eukaryota; kingdom Metazoa; phylum Arthropoda; class Arachnida; order Araneae; family Eresidae; genus Stegodyphus; species Stegodyphus dumicola. The sequence goes on from NC_140780.1 coordinate 117,735,060, forward strand.
CATAAGTAAATGTGAACGTTCCCATCATCTGTCAAAAATATTTTCGAAATTATATCTAGCTTTCTTGAAATAAGGAGAGTGTTTTTGTATTTAAAATTGTAAAATAGTTAAATTCTTGGCTGCTAACCAAGAAGACTTACATTTAAATCAGCAGGAAGTTTACAAATTATTTACTTAATTTCTTTAGAAGAAAAGCGAAATTACTTAAATACCTTTCACACCTGGAAATTAAAAAAAACTGCTATTGCTTTTGGGAAGTCTCTTAAATGCTTGGATTGAAACATTTTTCTTTAAGTTTAAATTTACGATATATATATATATATATTTAGAAATTATACGAGAAGTTTCCACTGAACATTAAAAAAAAAGTCTTTTTATAACTGGGGGATCTTCCCTCAAGCTTAATATGATATAGCATTGCGAGAGATAGACAAGGAAACAGTCAAAAGAGGCATTTCGTCTAGCTTACTCTATTGAATAAAATCCGCCAATATAATAATAACATGAAATATAGCAGATAGTGATCCTTAATATGACATCATAGCTATTAAAATGACACACACCCACTGCAAAAAAAAGAAAATTATAACGTGATGAAAATATTGACTTGGTGATTGTATGGTGACAATGTGATCTTGGTACGCCCCCACTAATAAAGGGGAAGCAAATATAATTCTCCTCGGGATAAGATCCCTAAAAGAAAAAAGATGGAAGCAGATCAATACATTCATTTATTGAAGCTGAAAGCAAAGACTTAGATCTTTGTTTCAATGAAAATTGCTTGTGAAACTTTAATTTTGCTAACAACTGATGGAATGATCTTAGATTACATTTGATAACGAATGAAATAAAAAACAATAAAATATAATCTTCTTCAAAGTGTTTGAAATTTTTTTTTAACCTGAAAGGAAGAACACCCCATTGGGCCAACGTATTCCTCTAACTTGTTTCACTCAAATATTTTAATTACATTTATCTAGCGCTTTTCATTACGTAGCTTTTTTATTAGGCCCTACATCCAATTTGTGGCGTGTCTAAACTTATTTATCGTATACACGTAAATATGAATAGATACTTAAATTCGCTTGCGATACTCAGAGAGTTTGCTGTAGTATTTATCATCTCCTGGAACACCGGATGAGATGACCTCCACTGATAGTTTAAGGATATGTTTTGCATTTTTAATGAACTGAAATGTTCCTCGCACTAACTCCTTTTCTTTTTCTTCCGTCTTAATATTATTGAGCTCCGTAAGACCTACATGCTTTCGAATTATTTAATTTTTATGGTTACATTCATCATCTATTTTATTTTTTTAACATTGTTATTTATGCTATTTATTTATTATTCAATTTACATTTCGTTTAGCTTTAATTACTCGTTATTTATTGTTTTATATGTTGTTATTTTATTTATATGATTTTGTAGCTTAACTAATGATATTTCGTAGGGTTACTGAACTTCTAGTTTAAGAAATTATACACTAAATATAAGAGAATTTTTTAACTTTTTTTGTTAAAATTTATAACACAGTGCTTGAAAATAATCAAATATTTCTTCGTGTAATCACCATAAATTTTCTTTAATGGTTTTATTGAAAAATAGTAAAAAATGGCTAAGATTTGTTTAATTCGTAATTTAGCATACAAAACATACAATTAATGTAAGCTATTTTTTGTTTATTTTCGTGTACATTTTGTACATCGAATATCTGAAAAATCGGATGAGAAAGTTATTTCCTGTAGCTTTGCATTTAAATATTTTATTAATTTAACAGTAAAATGCATAATATTTGCTATATACCATAGCATATGTGTATTAAACTGTAAGGGTGTTATGAAAAGTACTTAGCGACTAATATACTGTAATTCATTACGTATGTTTAATATCAGAAGAAAAGGATATAAGGTGTTTCTCCCGCCTTCTTAGCATCCATCGTAGTGTAATGATCTGCACGCTGGACACGTATTTCCAGAATTCCGTGGTTCTATTCTCGGCGAGGGCGTTGCTTATTTTTCATCATTCCTGCTTCCAAAAAATACCTAATGTCTCTACAAGGATTTTAAAAGGTTTTGGTTTGGTTTCGTTGATTATGGCAAAGCTCACTAGGGCTATCTGTTTAAGGGGCAAGGATGCCCCTTAAACAAGGAAGGGCAAGGGGCAAGGAAGCACATTATAAGCGAAACTGGCTCGTATACACGTTGCACATTTGCAAATACTAATAAACCTCCCATCAGCCTATTCACCTGGAATCGATCCAGAGTCAGAATTACCAGTGTGGAACAATTTTACAGATCGGCCGCTGGTGAGCCGGATTTTAAAAGACTCATAGAAAGTTTATCATATTACCCGGTTAATATAATTGACCGTATATTTCCATCAAAGATATGTATATAAGATAGAATAAAATATATAATAATAATATATAAAAAGATATAATAAGATATGTGTGTGTGAGAGATAAAAATATGAAAGCAAACTTCTAAATTTAATTGGCTATACCCTCTTTTATTCCTTATTTAATTTGTGGACTTTACCTTCCTATCTTAAAAATAGCGCTATAAGTCTAAACTGCGTCATTGAAATTAATCATGCGATCGTACGTAACGTATAATGCAGTACCTCTTGCTCAATCATATAACTGTAAACCGAAACTTTTTAACTCGAACTAAACGTTTTGACTCCCTCCCTTCTTTCTCTGAACGGATGCGTCAATTTTCGCTTCAATATCTGTGCTGCGTGAATGCTTCGCTATGTTCGCTTTTATCGTCATAGTATCAAAATGTAAAATGCTCTGGAAATAGGCACGATTGTTGTGCCAAATGAATTGTGGGCAGAAATGTGAATTTAAATAAAAAAGGAAATTAATCGCGCTCGACTTGTTCATCTTTAATATGGATCACGTCCCTACGCTAAACAACATTACTACACTTCTACGTCTCAGTGTTCTTACATCAGTGCTTCCAAAATTGTGATTTCATTACATATATAACACAGGACGCTCGGAAAATATCTAGCAAAAATGTAGAGGTGCATAGAGGATACCGAAACCAAGTAACCTTTGTAATAGAATACGTGTGCGAAAATGTACGTTGAGGTAGTATAGGGCAGAAGATAAAATGTTATTTATCGTGCAGATTTCAAAGCGTATCCATCGAAAGCGAGCACGAAGCCCGCCAACATGAATTTTATCTATGAGGCTGACGTTACAACAAAGAAGTTACTAAAACAGTTATTATGAAAGATTCCCATGCATTATTTTTAAGTGAATTCTCCGTTTTTATCAGCAGCCCTACAGATAAAATGCAGGTCCGCAAACTGCGCTTTCGAGTAACGATACATGCCAATCAAAAAGTACACTCATAATCAAAAAGTAACGACCAAAAAGTAATCAAAAACAAAATCAAACACACAAATCAAACAAAATCACACACAATCAAAAAGTAAACGATGCATGCCAGGTGATGTGTGCACACTGTACAACACATCACCTGGACACACATTCCATTAGAAAATCTGTTATTTCGGTCCTTTCTTCCTGTCTTCATATTTTTTCAATACATTTTACGAGCACCTTGTATATAGCACATTTGATGTACACATACAGTGACATGCTACTATTCTAATGATATATGTTGGATTAAGATGAATATAAATCTATAAAATTAATAATTAAATTAATCTATTAATTAAAATTTGTTTTAACACTGGCGAACTCTCATTATATCACAGCTCTCAAATATTACAGCAGATATCCGATATTCCTTCACTTTCGAGTCTAGTGATGTCATATACTGTGTTAACGGAGCCAAATTCTTTAAGGTCACATATACTGTGTTAGGTTATCATGTGTTAGGTTAATATACTGTGTTAGGTTGTCAGGTTATCACATATACTGTGTTAACGGAGCCAAATTCTTTAATGCTGAAAAATGATGTTTACCGATTTTACCGAAAACGTTAATGAGTCTTTTGGTAAATGAAAAAAAAATGTAATAATTCTTAAAGCATATTTAATGCATAAAACGGATGGGCAAATAAATACATTTATAGCTTAACTACATTTAATTCATTCCTGCACTGAAATTATCAATTTTGCAAGTACCCGAAGTTCTCCAAAAAAACTTGAATATCCCTACGATTCATAGTCGCTCTGCTCTCTCAAAAAATCATTCCGTAGAATATGGATATGCATTATTTAGCAGGTATTATTTTTTATTTTTTCTGCGTGTTTCTAAAATGTGTTTAATGCTTCACTAGCCTCACGCCAACTGATTTCTTTTTTTAGTTGATTTTACTTTTCCGTCACCTCCCATTTGTTTTGCAAGTGTTTCATTTTTATTGCTTTCAATCCATTCAATAATTTCGTTTCCTGAAAGCGTAGTTTTTATATTGTTTGAAGGAAGACATTCAAATATTTTAAATAACTCAGAGTAGTTGGTCATTAGATCAGTACTTCCTTTCCTTCCATTTAAGTGGTGTGCTTCATAGCATCTGGCAACAATTGTTTTCAAATGTATATATCAGGTAGGTGCCTTGTTTACATGTTTCAAAACAATAACATCCAAGAGCATTTTATCTTTTAGACTTAACTGAACTGGGAAGTTTTTGAAACTCCTGTAATCAGAATTTAATGAATTTTGCGCAAACGGTTTCCTATATTTACTTTTAAGGTTTCTCATAAATTTTTTATCAATAGATTAGCCAGCAATATTATAATATTGGCTGAGTTTTTAAAATCTCATTTTTTTCGATTTATTCTCATATCACCAATTTTAAAACAACAAAATTTAAAAACATTTTAAATAAATAAAGACGAAAAAGCATCGAAGTTAGTGTTGCTTTCTTTTAACTTTGGTTGATTTAGTATTACTTGAGATTTCTGTGCGATGAAAGGATCTACAGGATAACCTGTTGGTAATAAAACAAGGTGAAGATGTAATGATATGTAATATAAATTATAAGAATAAACAAAGATCTCTTATTGTAGGAGTTAAGCGTGAACTCTAAGTGAATCCTTTAAAATGGGTGAATAAAGGAGATTCATTAATGGATAAGAACGCAAAAGCATGAATTAAATTAAGCAACGAAATCAAAATAAATGCATTTGATCAGTCTTCGATTTTCCACATTTATTGTACAGTAACTTCATGATATGTTTCTTAATAACTAAGACAAGATTTGTTTGTATTTAGGGGTATTTATTATTTTATTATATTTACGGGAATTTTATTGCTATGCAGTTTTAAAACAGTTCCCTTCATGGAAAATCTTCCTTCAGTTCATTGCATCATAAATATATTATTTAAGTTAAGGATTGGTTAAATACCTATTATGTAAGTTATACGCTAAAAAACCTAAATGGATTTGTAACTTGGTTTTAGTGAAAATAACTCTTACCCCTGAAAATAATGTTTCTATGTGTAAAAGTTATATAGAATGCTTTCATGCTGATCTGAGATGCCTTACTTCCTTTTCCTAATTTTTGATAATAAAGAAATATTTGTGACTCATTTGAGTAAACTCTGTGAGCTGTATCAGAATCTGAAACTCATCAATTTTCATTTTAATATTTGCTAATGCTTTCTTCGCACTTTCTCTACAGTCCACTATTTTTGAACAAACTTATATTTATACTATAAAGGTTATATTACATGAAGTCCTGAACATCACTGACTGCGAATGAGAATCTATACATTTATATAATATACAAACTAAACAGATCATGTGCATGCACATCCTGGTTTTCTATAGCGGATGCTAATATGCGTAAACTTCTCCTGGACAAAAGGATGCAAGCTTTATACTATAGCTATTAGCGAAAAGAAGCATCTGTTGGCAGGCATTATCGTAAAACAGCAGGTTGATTCGCCGCATTTCAAGCAGTTCCCTATTGTGTTTCTCTCAGATGCTGTCCCCAGAATGTTCTCAACTCTAGATTTCCACCAGGAAGAAAGTGTGGGGGAAAGAAGCACCCTTCTGCGTACTTACCCCAAAATTGCCTCTTTACTTAAACTAGGGAGATTCAAAAGTTGGTAGGCCTTTTTAAATGTATTCCAGAGGAGAAAGGAATGTGAAGGGTGGTAAGGAATCATTAATTATAAACCCACTATTGAAGAGAACAAACTGTTTAGAGTTTTCTCACGTGGTAGGAAAATCATATCATGTCGTGTCATAGGTAGGAAAATCATATCATAAGAGGAGCAATGGGATGGAAAAGGGCTGTAAAGACGGTCTTTTCAAAAAATGGCTTCAGGCTTTAATATAGCGTCTAGTCTGTTTTTACAAAGCGTTTTATAGTTTTTAATGAGTATACATTTTTATTCTTCGTAACTATATTACACCGAGAGTTACATAAAGTTTAATCGTTTTATGGTTTAAACAAAGCCTAAAATTTGTGCCTAGTATACTAAAGTTTCTCTTGATAAAAGCACTTCTTTAGATTACCCGTTATCTTAGAAGAGTCTTGAAGAACTAAAGATGAAAACTCTCAACCATACAGTATTTCGATACTTTTTGGAATTTAAAAAACATCGTAGTAATGCTGCAAAAACTGGTATTTTTACCTAATAAACTAATAATCGTAACCAGAAAATTCCGGCAAATACGATCATAGAAAAGGTGCCTAAAATCGTATTACTCATGATATTTTATTGTTCCTTTACTAGTTAAAAAATTCTATAGAAATTAGCATTATAATTTGCAACTTGAAATTTAAATTCTTTTGCAATTATATGTTTAATTTTTGAGAAATAGTATATCGATGGATTTCAAACCTCTTTATAATATACTGTGATAAGTCATTTTAATTAATCAACCCTTAAATGATGATTATTAGTTTCCTAAATTGCAATTATTTTTAAAGAATAAAATTTCAGAGTGGAACGATAAACACTATTTAAAACATATGTAATTCGGAAAGAGACGCAATAAAATAAATAGAATTAATATAAATCTACAGTGCTGAGTTATCTTATAAGGAAGGTATAGATCAAAGTTATGAAATATAAACTTCGAAAACAGAACTGGAACAAAAAGTAAATCTATATATAACAAAATTTGATAACTATTAGGTTTTAGTCAAGCAGTTGCCGAAGGAATTATCAACAAAGCCACAATTCTGATTTATATTTAGAACTGCAAAATTTAAAAAAAAAAAAAAAAAAAAAAAACCCTTTAAATTAAGGTAAAGAAAAAAATAATATAAAATTTCAAACGTTGTCAATTTTTAAAGGAAACTTTAGAATGTTTTACTTTTAAAAATTATTACCGTTACAATTTATTATAAAACCTGTGAAATCATCAGTATATAACCTGCTGTGATATCTTTCAAAACTGATTACATAATACAGAAAATATACTAACTGTTAAAAAGCTATTATATGAGGAAAATTAATTAATTTAAAATCTAGAACATTTAAAATTAGTAACTTGTGAAAGCAAAATGGTATATTATTTTAGTCACCAAGAAAATAAAATGTTATGTAGTTAATTAAATCATTTCTAATCAATTAACACACAACAAAAGGTGTGTATATATAAAAATATACATAGCGAAAAGAAAAAAGAAACATCCATTGCATAGTAATAAACAGTAATTTATATTTCATATTTTTCCACAATTAAATCACAGTTCATGAAGAACAAAATAAAACTATCTGGCATAATTACAGGCTACGCTTTCGATAAGGATTTTTCAAATGTTTTCCGGGAATTTTCTTCTTTTTCTCTCCAGTATTTTGCGTAGTAGGCACTGAATTATATCTTTGATATGGGATTTACGGCAGCGAATACAAAACTATGCAGTTTTCATTATGAACAGAAATAATAATTTAATTAAAAGATCGTTGGTAACTCTGCATCATTAAACCACTATATTATTTGTAGAATTTCCATTATTTTTAAAAATATTCCTTCCATCAAAATAATATTATTTGTATGCTCGTTCATATAATATATATAATTTTTAAGAAATTTACGCGAAATTCTATTCGAAGTATTGTGTTTGTAAAGCTATATGGTTCTATATTACACTGGTGTGCAAAATTTAAGGACGAGACGGTTTTTTCAATATAACTTTGTACAAAAGCTTTCCAAATCAACAGATTTATACCGTAAGATCCCCAATACGCAAGGACATGAGTAATGTAAGCAACACTTACTAAAAGAGAAATCAGAGGCATAAAAAGAAGCTTTATTGAAAAAGTAGCATGGAGCGCAATGCGACTGAAGGCCGAAACATCCCTGTGATGGGTGTCCAGCAAGGAACATCCGGTCTTTAATAGAGGATATGATCTCCCCTGACTGCTAGGCAGGTTTCACAGCGTCTGCCCATGCTAAGAATGAGGGTGTCAATGAGTTGTTGAGGCATTGCTGCCTATTCGTCTTGCAGCGCCAATCGAAGCTCCGGAATCGTTACTGCTGGTAAGGCACGAGCTGCCAAGCGTCTGCCTAGAAAATCCCATACATGCTCGATGGGATTGAGATCCGGAGATCGTGCCGGCCAATCCATACTTTCAATATCCTCACTCTCTAAGAGCTGTTCGGCAGCTACCGTGCGATGACATGGTGCGTTGTCGTCCATGAAAAGGAACTGCGGACCCATAGCGCCTCTAAAAAGACGCACATATGGAAGAAGAATCTCGTTACAATAAGGTCCGTTGGATGTCCCGTTGACTGAACCTGCGTCGAAGATGTGAAGATCTGTACGACTACCAAGCATGATGCCTCCCCAAACGAGAACACCGCCACCTCCATACCTGTACCTTTCAATGATGTTCGAGGGATGATTGCGGCTTCCCCGCTCTCTCCAGATGAGTATGCGATGAGAATCGCTACTCAGACTGAATCTGCTCTGATCTGTAAAGAGTACTCGTCCATTGTCTCTCCAATTCCGGTGTTCCCGGCACCGCAGAGAACGCCTTCTCCGATGGGCAGGCGTTAGAGGTACACACCGTACAGGGCGTAGTGCAAACAGACCACCACTGTGCAGTCTTAACGCGATATCGGTCGTCCAGTCGCCTGTGTCGTGTGTCTAGCGATTTCTCGCGCTGTCTGCCGCCTGTTTCTTCTGGCCTGTAAGGCAATATACCTGTCATCTGCGGGTGTGGTTCCTCGTGGACGACCACTACTAAACCCCCGGATAGCTGTTCCTGTAGTCTGAAATTGTCTCCAAAGTCGTGAAACGTTGCTGTGAGCAATTCCGAACTCTGCAGCCACACTTGTCACACTGCTGCCTTCCTCCAACTTCCCAATGATTCGACCTCGGGTAAAAGCATCCAGATGTCGTCTAACAGATTGATTATTCGCCATTTCTCGCTGAGGCAGCAACTCGGTGTGATTTAACTGCTATACGGCGTGCAATCTCTTCGCCAGAAATACTGATCTTACACCGACAACACGCTTTATACTGCAGACACTCCGCATTACGTCTACCTGCATATCTGTGCATGTGCTACCGTACATCACCTTACTTAATCTCCTGATTGGTCTTTCTGTCCGCTCTGCCTCTTCGTTCAGCTGATATGCTAATTTTTCGACTTCGTCCTTAATTTTTGCACACCAGTGTATGTTAAAGTGCTAAACCTCATAGAACTATGAAGACAAACAGTCGACTTATTGTTCTACCTACCTTTTAACGACAGGAATTACCAACTTAAAGTGATGATTTAAAATAAAACTTATTTATTAGCATGTCAACCTAAACATTATACAAAACTTTAAAGCATAGCAGAAACAGTCTGTTACTTATGGGTTAATTGTGAACATACACTGAAGTTAAACTCGATGGTGAAAGGCAAATTAAAGCGACTTAATAAACCATGCCTTTCGCTTAAGTATTCGAAAGGCAATGGCGGCCTGCAAAAGCTTAAGCCGACAAAGTAAAATTCAATGTTGTGTTGCCAAAAGATCTCTGTATAATCTTAATATCTTTGCATTTATTTATACTTCAACTAATTTACATTCTGGTGGAAGATGAAGTAAAATAAATTAAAGTACAGTCCTAAAAGTCAAAATTTATAGAAAGTTATAAAAATTAAATAAAAGAAACTGCTGAGTCAATTATGTATTTTTAATAAATTGCTGAAAATGATTTTTTAAGGGAACCCAGTTTATAGCATTAAAAAGCGATTTGGGAAAGAACCTATTTCAAGATACTGCCAAAGCATGCGAGTTATGAGTACAGAAATCATTAACATGCTTTTAATGAGGTAAAAAATAGTTTTTTTCTCTAATTTTAATATATGTTTTATGTCTTATCTATAAATGAACTGGTTGAGAACTAGTTGTTATATATCTTTAAATTTGTTTGAAAAATAAATTTCTTCTTCAAGCGTTAAAATGGTGTTGGTCTGGTGTATTTAATTATGGCAAAACACAGTAGGGCTATCTGCCTAAGGGAAGGGATGCCTTCGTGGAGGACGTTCTAAGGAAAACTGGCTCGTATACACGTTACACATGGAGAAAACCACGAAAACACCCATGCAGCCAGCCCGTTCGCGGGATTCGAACCTCGGACCGAACTACCAGTGTTCAGCCACTTTACCGATCGGCCACTGGTGGGCCACCAAGCGTTAAAATGATATGAAGAATTAAAGTTGTTATGCTTTATGCTTTATGTACTAGTATCGTGGAAAACATTTTCTGCATTAAATTAGAATTTTCGCTATAGACATCAATGAGCGTGAAAATAATAAACTTTTCCAGGAAAAGCTGAAGCTTTCATAAGGTATTTCTCCCGCCTTCTTGGCATGCCTTCGTGGTGTGGTGGTCTGCACGCTGGGAGCGTATTCCATAGAACCGTGGTTTGATTCTCGGCAAAGGCGTTGCTGATTGTTTATCACTCCTGCTTTAAAAAGTACTTAATGTCTCTAGAGTGGCGCCCGAACTAAAAGGGTTGTTGATGATGACTCTCCACACCCAGGATTTGACGACTGGGTTCCCTAAAAACCCCAGTCGCCCTTTAAACAAGGGGAGTATATAATGTATTCCTCCCACCTTCCTAGCATGCCATCGTGGTGTGGTGGTCTGCACGCTGGGCCCGTATTCCAGAGGTCCGCGGTTCAATTCCCGGCGAAGGCGGTGTTCATTTTTCATCTTGCCTGCTTCCAAAAATGAACCAAATGACTCTACACTTGTCACTGTATAGATAAATTTAAAAAAAGAAAAGAAATATTCTAGATAGTTAAAAAAATTAATTCAATTATTACTTTTACTTAAATTTTAGTGGAAAGCATATTTTTCAGAGGTGAAAGAAATGTTATGTCGCCTAAACTTCTTAGTAAATGTCACCGAATTCGTTGCAAATTGACCTACTTTAATGATACAGAGCATTATGCGATTCAATGCTGAAAATGTCAAGTGATAACAATGTTATCACTTGACATTTTCAGCATAACATTGTTATCACTGATGATATCAGTTATCACTGTGATAACATTGTTATCACTTGACATTTTCAGCATAATAATGATGATAATAAGATAACAATGTTATTCAGATGATAATAATAACAATTTTAATTTTATTTCAGATGATAATAATAACAATGTTATTCAGATTAACGTTTGGAACAAATGAAATCAAGTAACTATGCAAAACATGTTCCATTTTTACCAAAAGCTCTCCTTGATTAAATAATTTCTGTTAGTAGTTTAGTTTCAAAATCATCACAAATAAGCATCTCAACTGTTATTTCAGTCCTCATAAGTTAAAAAAAATATTTCTGAAGAACGAATATGTATTTTAAATATCAGGACAACAATTAGAAATAAAATGATTGCTTAGTATTTGGTTCATGCTATCTAGAAGAAGAAGAAAAACATTTATTTGAGTAGTAAAGTTGAGTGATTTATGCTTGTTTACTGAATTAAATCTTAGATGCTAATTTTTTTCCCTTCGGTTATATTTTACCCTGAATCATGTTCTTAATGAACGACTCTTTTTTTTTATCTTGCAAGTGAGTTACAAAACTAAACGGAAGAAATAAAATACTATAAGAAAGTGTGTTTAGGTAAGATTTCAGAAAAATCTCGATTAAGTGAATAAAAAATTTGTTTGGAATAACGAGTAAAGGTAATTTCTTATTAAATTCGTGTTACGTAAATCAATCCTGGGGGATTTAAGAACCCGCAATGTGATCTACATATCTCGTTATCTCCATTATGGGCGCGAAAATAAATTTTCAAGGGCAAAAATCAGTTATGCATGTGGTACAAAAAGTACTCTTCGCGTTTTACAGATTTAAGTATTTATTTTTTATATTAAAAATTTGAAAAAGTCAAAATAAAGAATCATACGAACACTTAAAAGTATGTAGAGACATTAGGATTTTTTGGAAGCAGAAGAGATGAAAAATTAGTAACGCCTTCGCCGTGAACCGAACCACGGACATCTGAAATACCAGCTCATTGTGCTGGCTACTACACCACGATGGCACGCTAGAAAGACTGGAGAAATACCTTACAAATATATTAAAAATACAAGTTTTCAATTTAGTCATTGTCTTTCCCAAGTTTCTGTAAATCGAAAAACCATTTTTAGCTATAACAAAAAAAAAAAAAAAAAAATGTTTTCTAGAGGGTTGGGGGGGGGCAAAACAATTGTTCTTTTTAAATTTTGGCTGTTGTTTTTCTTTTCGTTTCGTTTTCTTCGATAAACGAAAAATGCTTGAGCTGCTCAGTTATAAACTTTTAGACTCTTATACTTTTTCTGAATACTCCTATGACCTGATTTTCTTGTAAGTGATGGTTTTAATTAGTCACTTTCTTATTAATAACATTTTCTATTAACTGACTGGTGGGTTTATAATACTATTGGGTTAATAATTTAACATCACTAATAATAAAATAACTAGTTACTTTAAATTTTAGTTGTGCAACAAATGTAAAAAAGGGAAGCTTACCTCGCCATGTAGTATGAGCACGTCTCGTCGCACAGTTATGTTAATTCTTTTGTAATAAACTTTTAAGTAAATTAATATCTAGAGTATATTTATTGCATTTATAGCATACCTAGGTTTTTTTAGCCTTTCTCCGATATGACTGTGATGAAGACAAAGGCATGGTCAGCCTGCTCTACAGAAACAAAACGTCGAACTACCCGTGTTTTAGCGTTATTGTCGCTTGGTCGTAGTTGGGAAAAACATCCCTTAAACTTTCTGAAGAAGGAACAATAAGCTAGTCTTGTGATATGATAAGATGAAATTAAATGTTGAGAAAGAAAGAAGAGAAAGAAAGAATTAAGAAATTTTATATAGAATTTACCACATAATTTTCAAACGCATAATTTACCATTTTTCCTTAATTAAAAAAATATATTTTCGTCAAAATAACTGAGATGGTTTTTAACAATGACATATGTACGACCTCCCAAACGCTAGTCGATAATCTGCTATTGGTCATCTAAAATTCTGCTTAACAGTAGCACAAGGAAATCACTTTCACTGCATGTGTACTATAAAAGCAGTGAAACATATTTTACAGCCGAAGAGCGAGTTTTCGCGTTTTAGAGCTAAAATTGCAAGCATTGATTGAACAGGCGTTTGTTAAATCCTGAGTTGTAAATCGGCTTTTTTTTTAAACGGGAGATTATTCATAATGGAATCGAATTTAATAAAACACAACATGAATGAATACCGGGAAATTCGTAACCAATTTCCTCTTGGCTAGTTATCAGCAAAATTTGAGTTCAAAGAAAGATTCTTTTAGAAACCATACTTTCTGACATGTGTTCATTCCTTTCAAGAACCAATATTTTTTTGGCAGATAGACCCTTGTTGGAATCCTTTTTAATATGCGTAGAGTTTTTCTTTCATATAATTCCAAAAGTGAATTTTTGTTCACTTTAAAGTTCTCATTAACTTGATGATTCACCCGGTTAACTCCAACTACTGTTATCGATACATTGAAGGTAAAACATGCTTCATTTACAGACTTTCTTGTTCAGTCTAGCGAAATATAAACGAAGAGCTTACAACTAAAAATGGTATGGCATTCACTGTCATTACTATGTCTATATATTTCTCAAAACATTCGAAATATTCCTGATTTTGAACAATTTTTAATATAACTGACATTTGTGAAATTCTGCTACTTTAGACAACTGTTTTGCTAACTAGAAAAATTCTATAAGCATATCCAGAACTTTCAAAGCACGCATTAATGAACGATATTTCACGTCGGAGTTTTCTTATCAGAAAGTTATTTACCGAGTTTTACTACAATATCGTGTATCAGATAACTATTTTAACCGATAAGAATACCCACCAAGTTTCTCGGATTTAATTTTTAGACTTAATTTTCTAAAATGCTTTTAATGAAAGGTAAGTTATAAAATAACCGTATAAAACAATTGGTAAGTAAAAGGTCGTATGTTGTATGAAATAAATGAAATGGCTCTTTCAGTTACTCAATGCTTTCAATATACTGTAGTCGGCATTCCTATAAATTTGGTAAAAAATTGGATATTGATAATATACCAAATGGCCTAATGAACGGAAAAAAACTTTTCTAATCCCTGCATTAATAAATACTTAGTCACAAAGAAGTCATCATAAAGCAAATTCCATGCAGTATGCCAAATTATATTGTAAAAATATAACTTAAGTTTCCGAAGGCATTTGCGGAGTATAAATGGCTAGAAAAGCAACATAAATAAATGCAGGATACTTAAGCATTAATACTAATGGAATCATTGTGATTACTGGTCGCTGAAGAAAACAGAGCAAGGTGGAAACATCGCAGTTCTCAAACATCGTGGAATGAACCTGAATTTCGAAATCTGAATGTAAGACTCGAATAAATTTAATAAAAAAACAGAGATTAATAAATATCTATCAAATTCAATTAACACTGACGAGCTAAAATTTTGAGATCTAATTTTTTAAAACCTACTCGTGCGATTTTTACAGAACTTGGCAGTTTGGCATAATTTGAGTCGTAGAATCGAAATATAGAAAACAATTGGCATGCCATTTCAAAAAAGTCCGATTTTTTGTCAAAATACCTATGTTAGGGCATTGCTATATATAAATCTAATACATATTCTATGTCGCGCTTTCGAGACAGGAAAAACGCAAGTTGAATTTCGTCAATCGGCCCAGTAGAAGAAAAGACGTAGAACTGTCCTGCTTTTTTTTTTCGCAGTGTACACGTATGAGTGTTAAAAATCAAAGTAAGGTGTAAAATATTACAAGTACATAAGAATCACAAAGTTCACTATTGTCCTCAAACGCTTCAACAATAAATATGCAATAATAGAGTAGGCCATAAATCTGAAAAATTTAAAACACATCATAATCAAGAACAAAAAATTTAAAAACAGAAAAATTCATAAATAAAACAAACTTTAAAAATATAACTTCTGCAGAAGAAACGTACAAGTTGCACTGCAGAAATAAGAGAAATGTTTGGGAATTAAAGGGATTAAGATGGATATCTTCTCCAGAGCGTGGTATTATCACTCTTACTCCGACCGTTTTTTTGAAGCTGTTACTAGATGCATTTAAAAGAAATAAACCATTTATACAAACAACAATAATTAAAATTCATCCACAGGTGACCCCGAAACCGACTAAACCCAAAGTGACCAAACACAAGCGACATTACAGGGTCTCTACTTTAAGAGTAAACGTGAAAGTAAAGTTTTGTAATTAAAACAATATAATTCATAGAAACCCGTGTTCAGTTTAGGTAGCGTAAATAAATCAAATTAATGATTGAAACGCATTAAAATGGGCTAATTTTAACAAGAAATTTAATAATTTTTATCATTTCGGGGGGGGCAGAGGAGAATGTAGATGAATTTTAATTATTTGTTTAACTTATTAATTTACCATGATATTTAACTAAATTAAATTGTTTATTTTGCTTAAATTCATCTATTTCATCGTATAATTTTAATTCATGTTCATTATAAGTTGACTTGAAATTATGTGTTTTAACTTACACTGTTACATATTTTTTTCCTCAGAAATTATATTTCTGAATGTTTTGGGGCAAAGTAATTTGTGAATGTTGCTTCTTTGAAAGACATTTTGTATTATATTTGACTATGAAGAGTTTAGATATCTATATCATACTTTATTGTATATATATATATATATATGTAGGTATGTATTTATGCAAGAGTAGAGACACCAGACCATCAGACATATTCGTTTTATTTATATTATTGTCATAACCTTCCTAAGCATATTTACAAGGTGACGATATGCGTTTTAGAAAATGAAATGAGTCATAATAAGATGCTCCGTAATAACTTTAATATACGTACTCAGTGTCCCCTAAAACTCTAAATTATTTTCACCATTTGCATTATTCATTAAATAGATTGATATTTGTTTTCATGACACACGCAACTGCAAGCGCCGGGCTCAAATATTATGGAAATGAAAAAGCTATTCATTATTCATCGATCATAAAGAGCATTGAATGCTTAGAAATAATGTACCAATTTTTTCCAATTTGTATGATCGTTATTTACTTCATTTCAGTTAAAATTACTTGACTCTTGCTGAGAAGCACATGAGTAGGTTGGAAGCATATGAAATCTTAATAATATTATATACATCTCTTCAGATACGATGTTAGAAACACATTTTATTGGACCCAGTGCCGTAAAAAAAGTAAAGTTATGGATATGGGACAACTTCAAACCTGCATGTTAAGAGAGACAAATATTTTGATTTTCAGTGATGACTGTATTTTCAGTATGTGATATTTTATATATACTTTTACATACGTATTTTTTGTACTGTTTTACGTGGAATTTAGATACGTTTGCACTTCAGCTCTCTGGTTTTAAAAATGAGAGAGGTAAATGGTTTTTCCTCCATCTTAGTCTTTTGCTGACGCTCATGTAGGAAAAATACTAGGGTTCTTTTAGAACCTAAGATAGACATTTCAAGTATCCGAAAAATTTAGTAGTTACGTTTTTAATATTTAAAATACAGAAAGCTTAGATTTCTTCATTTTTCTATTAAGCGTGATAAAAAGAATTCTTTATAAAATCTAATTTCAATAGCATCTAAAATTTCGTACATATTGCGTTTGTAATTTAATATCATAAGTCGAATATAAAACACGCCAGAGTCACGCCGGATATAAAAATGATAGGTTTAAAAGTTAGAAAAGAGAGCCACAAAAGTGTGACTTTTTACATGTACGTAAATGCCGTTACTGTCGATTTTCTAGGACCCACTTCGCATACTTTCTTCTAGGATAAGCCATTTCGTTACTCCTTTCCAAAAAGCACATTTATTCTTTGGCATATTAATTACCGTGGTTCCATTTGTCTTCCACTCATACACAGAGCTTTTACCAACACAAATCATCCTTGCTGCACCTCGATTCCCATTTTCTTTCGCAAATTCAATGATTTTGAATTTGAAACCAGCGCTATATTTGTTTCACTTAGCAGAAGCCCATATTTACTACTAAAAGGAGCACTAGATGAACTGCATTTCAGCTAAAGAAAATGCTATATACAGAAAGCGAAAACATCTGAATCCAGCTACGCGAATTCATTCGAGTCGGAAATACATTCGTATCCCAAGTTATTTCTCCCTTTTCTCAAAACCGTAGAATAACATTCTTGTGCACAACGGCATTGAATACAAAGCGAAAGTAGAATTATTAATCCCTCAAGCCTTCCCCCTATATATTTTGTTTCATTTATCGCCTGTCAATCCAATATACCATTAGTCGAAAGCCTGCAAAAAATCTCCGAATGAATGACTTCAAATGATGAATCGCACCTGTTATATATCTTAACAGTAAAATTAATACCATACATCTAAAGCTGCAGAAAAG
This sequence comes from Stegodyphus dumicola, assembly GCF_044657685.1. Classification (NCBI taxonomy): domain Eukaryota; kingdom Metazoa; phylum Arthropoda; class Arachnida; order Araneae; family Eresidae; genus Stegodyphus; species Stegodyphus dumicola. The sequence goes on from NC_140780.1 coordinate 117,752,872, forward strand.
GGTAACTTAAAATGAATCTAGTCCAGCATATCTTAGCTGTACCTACAGTATATGCTATTTAATTCGGGTAGAGAACATTCGTTAGTGGCAAGTTTAATTTTTCAGAAAACACTCTGTGTTTTCAACACTTTGTGTGGGAAATACTTATCACATATGATGATCATATGGTCATATGATGGGTCATGTGATGATCAAACGATAAAGCACTGGATTGGTTTGGTTTATTATGGCAAATCACACTACGGCTATCTGCCTATGGGGAAGGATGTCTTTGTGGAGGACTTTCTACGGGAAATTGGCTAGTATACATGTTACACACAAAAAAAATCACTGGACTTCAAAAACATATGAATGAAAATCACAAAAATCATGAAACTGGTTTTGCTGAAGTAACAGTAGCTTGTAAATTTAAAACTCGCTATTTTCAAATTTTAATTAGATCAGTTACAAATTTTGTCAAATAAACCCAAGCTATATTTTTTCTAAAAAATACAGGAGATACTTGTTGTAGATTTGACTGTAGCAAACACTGGTAGAGCTGCATCTAACAAACCAGAACTTTCTGAATTCTAACTGTGCACCTATGGTGAGTACAAAGCTTAAGAATTAAATTGATATACTATAACGTTGCGCGCCTCTAACTAGCACGCAACCAAGAGGTGACTGTGAAAGCTTGTATAAACCACAGAGTCTTATAAAGGGTTTAAGTCCCTTTTTATTCAACGTACTAAATTACAATTGCGTCCTCTTGACGCTTACAAACTGTGCCAACTAGGCAGTCAAAATAAAAATAATAACCTGAAAAGAAAATAAAGACAATATTCTAACTACGAGGCTCTCTAAAATAACTAACTCACCGCGTTTTACAAAAGCCGCAGCTAATTCAGCAGACTTGAAGCTCACTGGAACAATTTGCAACTACTTCCCGCCAAGCACATAGGCCGCAACGCGGGGTTCTTTAATTTTCGATTTCTACCTCCGCGCTCGCGAAGTAAGAATAACTCTCTCTCACCGAACTTGTTTCCTTCTATTTAAATCATACTACTTCCGCTGATAATTTGAATGCTTGCGCGTTCTACTCAAATTTACATATTCTGGCATTGGCAGTTCCAGGGGAAAGTAAGGCTTGACAGGAAAGATAGTTTAAACTTAAAATAAATGTTAGTTAAAATAAATATAAACCCTACATTTGCCGCTGCCAGAATTTGGAAAACTTGGAAGCAGGTCCTACAAACGACCTGTTGTAAGTTTATCTAATTCTGAACTAACTGGCGAAAGCCTCGTTTACACAAAAAAAAAAAAATCTTATGTAACAATTAAAATTCTGTTAGTCGTTACAAAGCTTTCTTCTTACAGCAACTTTTCCTGGACTTCATCAATCAATCTTGGTCTTTCCTTCCAGCATCTGGAAGGAATAAGTATCAGTATCTTTCTACATACATTATAATTTACACTTTCTTGACACAATAAATTTTTGTTTTTAACGTTTCGTTTTTCTTAGTTATTGCTTACTTCACATTCATTCAATTTTTCAAGCATTAATTTAACTTTACCCTGGCTCTCCACCGTGTGTGGTGTCAAACGGGAATATTCGTGTTTTAGTCTTACAACACTTCCCCTAACCACCATGATTTGTTAGAATTCAACAACCAAATAGACACACCTTACTCGACATTCTACAACTCAATGAGCTACTTTAACAGTCTTAAAAATTCAAATGTAGGTGGAGAACCCTACAAAACACATTCATTCTAGCTTCCCCCTCATTCATCTTTAAACATGCAGGCTTTCGCTCTAAAGCATGACTTTACAGTTTAATACTTAAATTTTGACTTCATTGCTTTTAAGCATTCACTTTTAGCATCTACAATTTTATGCTTCTAGACTAAATTCTACTTTTACATAACATGCAAGTATTTACATACATTTACAAAAGTTTAATACATATGCTTTTTACAATTTACCATAAAATGAATAAGAGAAAATAAATTTTTACTTTACTCATTCTTCGCCAAGCTGGCGGCACTGGAACTAAAATTCTTATTAGTACAAGAATACGAAGTTATTTTTATCTCCGGCCAAATTTTGGCTTTAACATAACAGAATTAGTCTTTCGACCAACAGAAAATGCTTGTTTTTAGCTTTTACACTTAAAGAAAATAATACTTTTGCCTTAGCTAAATAAAGTAAAACAAAACTAAGTCTCAACCGAGACATATTGACTTTCGTCAAAACATAGAACTTCGTACTTATGCATAACATTTCGGAACAAAAGAGAAAAAAATTTATAGAAGGTTTTAACTTATCTTTGAGTTTTCGATGCTTGAAACTCCGTCATCCGTTTTTGACAAAATTGATCCCAAGTTAGAGGTGTCATGGATGTCAATCTTCTCCTTGTTGATCTCCGCGTGTCGTCCCCGTTGATCTTTCTTTTGCGTCCTCTACATGCTGGCCTCTTGACGGAGTAATCGTCCGGTTGTTGGCCTTTGCGTTTCTGCCTGGGACGGCTGGTGTTGACGTCCTCCGGTCTGGAGTCCTTCTTGAATTTCTTCTGTTCGTCGTACTTCTGTGCCTCCTGTTGGCGTTTCAGTTTCCGGAACGGCGGCCTTGCTGGCACCTGACTCTGTGGCCGTGTGCGCGTTCTCCTTGATGTGTAATTTCTCCTGCCATCTTTTATAGGTGGTGTTTTCGTCTTTACCACGGTTTCTTTACCCGGTTCATCTGTATTTTTGTTTTTCTTAAACGCCGGAGTTTGAAAATCCTTTTTTCTTTTTGATACCGACGTCCGGGTTGTAGAAGTGCTAGGTCTCTCTTCAGTTCTCCGTTTCTTGGGTGGTGGAATAGTTGTTGCAGTCTCTGGCCCTTCTATTTCGTTTAGACTTGAGTCCTGCAAGAAACTTTTAAGGATTTCAAAATCATTTGGATTATAGTATTTTTTCACCTGATCGGGACTTGCTTTACAGATTTCCCCTCTCTCGTTTTTAAGATATAAGACTACTCCTTTGATTTCCTGAATTACATAGGGGCCTTCAAACTTTGGAGCTAGCTTTGCCATAAAATTGTCTGGGGCACTTGATAAAGAAAATTTCCGTTTCAATACTTTATCCCCAACTTTAAAATCTGCTTCACGGCGTTTTCTATCGTAATATAACTTTTGTCTATTTCTTGCCGTATCCGAAGTTTTAAGCGCCTGATCAATTAGTTTTTGCACGTCCTTTTGTCTAAATTCCTGCTCTCTTTGTTGCACAAAGAATAATTTATCTAAAGGCGTAATTAACTTTCTGCCTAAAAATAATTCTGCTGGAGTTTTTCCCGTAGTATCATGACGTGCCGTTCTTAAAGCATAAGCTAATTCATTTATGTAGCCATCCCAGCGCTTGTGATGTGTGCTAACGTAACTGCGAATTATTTTTACAATGTTTTTATTAACTCTTTCTGCTATGTTAGCCTGTGGTCTATACGGAACCATTTTGATATGGCGTATATCAAGTCCATTGCATATGTTTTCAAATATTTGACTAATGAATTGTTTTCCGTTATCGCTAATGACTTTTATCGGTGCACCGTATTTTAAAATGTATCTGTGTAAGAATGCATCTGCGACTGTTTTGGCTGACGCGCGTTTAAGTGGAACAATTTCTATCCATTTTGAAAAATGATCTACTATTACTAAAAGAAAACGATTTTTATTTAACTCGCTCTGGGGGAAGGGACCAAGGAGATCTATGCCTAAAATTTCATTCGGAAATGTAGCGCGAATGCTATTTAAGTACCCGGCCGGGCTGTAATTAATATCATTTATTAACTGACATTGATTGCAGGACCTGACATACGCCGTTACTATTTTGTATAATTGCGGGAAATATACCGCCTCGCGTACCCTTTTTAAAGTCTTTCTGACCCCGAGGTGGCCCGCTGTTTTTTTTTTTTTTCGTGCAATTCCTTCAAAATGCTTAATCGAAGCGAGGCTGGGATGACTGGCTTATACTCAAGATTTTCGTTCGTTGTTTTCGTATAGAATAATAAATTATCTATTATTTCATAGTTTTTTGCTCTATTTCTTATCGCATCGGTATCTGTATGCTCGAAGCTTTCGGGGTCTTTCAAATAAGCATAGATATTTCCAAATTCAGGATCAGCTTTCAGTTCAGTAATAACCGTATCTCTAGAATCTAAAATTTTTGAAGTCAACACAGCGCATTTAAGTTCATTACCTTCATCGTCCAGTTTTATACGAGAAAGTGCGTCAGCTACATTGTTTTCCTTACCCGGTTTATATTTTATTGTGATATTATATTCTTGGAGTTTTAAAGCCCATCTTATTAACCTGGGCGTTAGGTTTTTTCCCGAGTAAAGTCTACCAACCGCCGCATGATCCGAAAAGACTGTTACTGGCGATTTGCCGAAATAAACTCGAAATTTGTGTACAGCCATTAATACGGCTAATGTTTCTCTTTCTGTAGCTGTATAATTCCTTTGTGTTTGATTCAATGTTTTACTAAAAAATGCCAGCGGATGGTTATTTTGCATAAGAACCGCACCCACCGCATAGTCTGATGCATCTGCCGCAATTTCCAGGTTTTCGTCCCCCTCAGGGAATTTTAAAACAGGGGCATTAATAAGCGCTTCTTTTAATCTTTCAAAAGCCGTGTTAGCTTCCGCTGTCCACGTAAATTTACTCTTTTTTCTTTTGATTACTAAGAGTGGTTCAACAATATTAGCGAAATCTTTTATAAAAGATCGATAGTAAGAACATAGTCCAAGGAAAGACGAAAGTTTCTTGGCGGTGTTGGGCGGTGGGAAATTCTTAATAGCTTTTATTTTTGAATCTTGCGTTTCTATACCCTTTTGCGAAATTTTATAACCGAGATATTTAAGTTCTTTAGTTGCGAACTTGCATTTTGAGGCGTTAATTGTAAGACCGGCCTCTTTTAATAATTTAAAAACTTGTTCGAGGTCATTAACGTGTTGTTCCAACGTACTACTCGTTATAATTATATCATCTAGATAAATTAAAGTTGATTTTGAAACTGATCTGACAGTTTCCCGGTTTTTCTGAAAACAAATGAGAAAAATTACTCACCACTTGCTGTATTGCTTTACTTTCCTGGTCATTCAAATGGCTAAGGTCCAATTCAGGTGTCTCCACCGGTTCCACCACCCTCTGGTCCATCTCCAGCACCACGGAACTATCTTGAAAATTTAATTTGGCCCTCGCGGCCCTTAAAAAGTCCATACCTAAAATAAGAGAGTGTTGGAGGTGTTTCACCACAAAAATTAATACTTTGAGATTTTCATCTTTTACCTGTATGTTTAATGATACTTTCCCGATGCAGTGACATGTTTTTCCTTGCGCCGCTATAATTTCCGTATTTCTGGTTTTAAAGAGTCGTATCCTATAAAAATTCTTTTTGAAGAACTTTTCACTCATGAAATTTCCTTCTGCCCCTGTATCGATGAGGGCTTCTACTGGTACATCGCCAACCAGGACTTGTATAATTGGTAGCTGTGAGTTTTTTACGATGACTGTATTTAGATGTCTATTTGAGGGTTTTTCTAAAACTTCCGGGGTCTGGACCCTCCCTTTCACAGGCCCCTCTAGTCGTTTAAAGCTTTCCTTTCAATCTGTGTCTTCTGGGTACGCGGATGCTTATTTTCAAATTTTCTTTTTGGGCCTTGCCCTTCAAGTTTCGATGTGTTAGCTTGATAGTTCTTTCCCCCATATGAGCGATTTCCATTTCTTGTTTCCTCCTTCCTTCTGGTACTTTGAGAATATGTTTCTCCTCTCGCTCTTTCCGCGATTCTGCGATTTTGAAACTTCACCGCCAATTCGAAAAGTTCCTGCAATGTGGTTGGGTTTCTAATTTCAAAGTAGTCTTGGACAGCGGGTAACAATCTTGGTAATATTATTTCAATAATCTCCGCATCGGGTTTCTTGCCATACAGCATATCCGTTAGCTTGATTTTTCGTAAAATAAAGTCCGTCAATTGTGCTGTATCCCGTTGATAGAAACTATATAGCTCGGCTTCCAGCCGTGCGCGATCTTTCACTATGGGGAAGGCCTTTACTAACGATTTTTTGAAATTTTCAAATGTATACGTCGGGCTTCCAAATTCACCTAGAAGAAATTTGCCTATATTTTTCCACCATAGCGCGGCCTGTCCTCTTAGTGCTGATGTGGCGATGGCAACTTTTTGTCTTTCAGGCACAGGGTAAAGCTGAAAGTGGTTTTCTATACCTTCGAGAAATACCGCCACCGAATTTTTTCCTTCGAAATAGACGTTTGGCTTGATTGATGCTCTCAAAGTCTGGACCAGGTATCCAAATCCTTCTAACTGCGTTGTCATTTCTTGGTGTTGTCCAGCGGCTTCCATCCAATTTTCGGCCATTTCAGTTCGATAAGTGTTCGGGGGCCAATATAACGTTGCGCGCCTCTAACTAGCACGCAACCAAGAGGTGACTGTGAAAGCTTGTATAAACCACAGAGTCTTATAAAGGGTTTAAGTCCCTTTTTATTCAACGTACTAAATTACAATTGCGTCCTCTTGACGCTTACAAACTGTGCCAACTAGGCAGTCAAAATAAAAATAATAACCTGAAAAGAAAATAAAGACAATATTCTAACTACGAGGCTCTCTAAAATAACTAACTCACCGCGTTTTACAAAAGCCGCAGCTAATTCAGCAGACTTGAAGCTCACTGGAACAATTTGCAACTACTTCCCGCCAAGCACATAGGCCGCAACGCGGGGTTCTTTAATTCTCGATTTCTACCTCCGCGCTCGCGAAGTAAGAATAACTCTCTCTCACCGAACTTGTTTCCTTCTATTTAAATCATACTACTTCCGCTGATAATTTGAATGCTTGCGCGTTCTACTCAAATTTACATATTCTGGCATTGGCAGTTCCAGGGGAAAGTAAGGCTTGACAGGAAAGATAGTTTAAACTTAAAATAAATGTTAGTTAAAATAAATATAAACCCTACAATACTATAAAGTATTTCTCCCCCCCCTTTCCTAGCGTCCTTCGTGGTGTAGTGGTTCTACACGCTGAGCAGGTATTTCTAGAGGTCCGTGGTTCGATTCCCGGCGAAGGTGTTTGCTATTTTTCGTCTTTTCTGCCTCTAAAAAAATCCTAATGACTCTACGATACATTCTTATTCTGCATTTAGGATTAAAATATAATTTTTCTAAATTAATAATGCAATTATTATAAAATTTAAATAATCATCTAAATAATTGTTTTAATTTTTATATGATGAATTTTAGAGTGAAAACGAAACCCTTAAAAAGAAATGCAGTTCAAAGGAATGAAGGCAATTTTTTTACAAAGGCCAATTCATTCAGAATTACCTAACAGAATAGAAAAACATAATAAAGACTCTTTGGACGTTTAGTCTTTTATCTAATTTCCAAAAGACTAAATCCTGTTTCGTATACGAATCTCGAGGGAGAATGTATGGGAATAGTTGTGTATAAAATTCCATTGGAGTTTATTTATTTCATAGCTATTTATATTTCTTTGTTTACTTTTAATACTGCCCTTTATAATCTGAGTGAATAATCCAGAATTTGTTTTCAGTTGGTGTATATGATTTAAAATAATTTAATTCGAAAACGATTAAGTTCTCATTGCTGTCGTAGGCAAGTATGAATTATGAGAGAATGCGCGGTTTCGCATGTCCCAAAACCGAAGAGAAGATAATTAATTATTGATTTTGTATACTTTACTGTATATTTTTAAAATACGAGTTTTCTTAAACAGTTTGAATGGTTCCGATTTTTTTGTCTTAATTGATGAACAGGACTTACGGCGAGTGCAATACCATTTTTAACTCTCCCAATTAAGCATGAATCTTATTTATTTTGATTTTAAGCGTTTTGAGTTTCTCCCACCGGCATCCAGCGGTAAAGTCGATGAATACTATTAGTTTGATCCGGAGTTCAAATCTCGGATAACGGACTGGCTGCATGTGCGTTTCCGTGATTCTTCTGTAACAAGTATATGAGCCAGTTTCCGTTAGAAAGTTCTCCACGAATGTGTCCATCCCCTTAGGTAGATAGCCTTCCAGTGCTTAACCATAATCAAATAAACTAAAACTTTTATGTTTAATTTAAAAAAAATATTGCTTCTGCTGAAGTCAGTTATTAAATGCATGTAAATTTTTTAAAACAAGCATGTATATTTTTTAAATTGTTTTTTCCTTCAGTTTATTTAATTTTTTTTTTCTTATTTTAAAAGTTAATTGTATGCTTCTCCTGTTATCTGTAACCTATAAAAGTAAATTTATCTCTCAAAAGATTTTATAAAATGTTAAAAGTCTGCTGAACGTTAATTTCTTTTAAGCCTGATTGCTTCTTCAACTGAAGTGTGCGAAGATGAGGAGATTAGTATCGTTGTATGAATATGCGTGTTATCGCACAGGAACTAGGCTTTTCAAATGGTTACAGGCGGGAACACTGCGGACTAAAATGTCGCGGAGAAAACCGCAAAACGAAAACATCGCCGTACAATAAGGTAAAAAAGTAAGGGAAAACATCGCAATTCTAAATTACCGTGCCATTAAAGCATCGTTGTCGAAATAAAGCTATTAAAAAACAGGGTATTGGCATAGACGGAGTTCATTGTACGCTAAATTACACAATCAGAGAGAGAGGTCATAATGAAGGATTAACTATTTAGCATGTTAAGATTGCAGCGGAAGCTTCTGAAGATCTACTTCGAGTATGGCTGGATTTTATCATAATGAAGGACAACCTGATATACTATAATGAGGACTTTGACGAAACTAATCGCAGAATATCATTAAGATATTACAGTATCTTGACGAGAAATGAGAATGCTTAGCATTTAGCTACAGCAGGGGACGTCATTCTTGATATTCACTTCCGGTATGACAGATGTACGGTACATGCTTTACAATAAATTCCGCTTCTTATACACTGACCGGCCTTTCTTCGCTCATTTCTAAATCATCCTAGACGTCGACATGACTAAATGGCACTGTCTCACGTAGATCTCAATAGAGATCCCAGAAGAGTACGGTAGTTACGCTCACTGACAATCAGTGGACGAGGGAAGAGAGCTAATATGTGGAAATATTGATACCCAAGTCCATTTACACATTTTGGAAATATGTTGGCATTTGCAGTGCCTGCAGCTTACCAAATATTGCCAAAGATGATGGAAAGCGACTGCAATTTTCACACGCATTCTATCTCGACGATCTGTTGTTTCGCAGACCACTGCGTGTGTAGATATAGATTATGTATTCCACAACTTACAGGGTCTTTGGAACAACACCTTTGAATTGCTAGCTTGCTTCGATTCATATGCCGGAAGACAGATTAAATCAATCATCCACTTTCAGCCCAGTGGTAAAGTCTCTGATACCTGTTATTAAACGCATGTATTCTGCAAAACTCGCGGAGTTGGGAGTTTTGATAGGCTGAAACCTTTCTCAGATTTGATGTACTCTGTCGCAGCTGCCCTTGATTTCGGGTAATTTTATTCTTTGCTCATTCTAACTGATGTGCACGTTCTGTGTACTGTATTAAAATAGTAATCGTACACTGGCCTGGATAAAAAATTACGCTACCTGTCTCAAGCCAAGATATATTTTGATTCAATAATGCGTCTGCATATTCGGTTTTACAGTATCTACTTTATGAATCTGATCAGAATGGATGAAGTTCTCGGGCGAAAGTCTTTATTATTACTATATTATAATTTTTGTTACTATTGCTTTTATTATTGAAGATTGTAAATATTACTTGGGAAACAAAATACTCTCATAAAAGGTGAGTTTAAGCGAGAAAAGAATTAATTTTTAGGCCAGTAGTTCGCTAATTATGAAATTTAAACATTTCTTTGCTATTATTTTAAAGTACATTACTCATTCATTCACGTCTCTTCGAGAAAAACGTACTAATTTATTTAATTTTAAATATTCGTTTAAGATCAGTTAAAGAAAAAAAACTAAACAGCTTACTAAATTCAAACATGTAGACTTATAAACAATAATAATTTTAAAATCCTTAAGTTAATAAGAAAAGCTTTATATAATAAAACCTAAAGATGAGTGATGCTTTAAATACACTCTAAATGCATAGTGCCTTGTACATTATTTGCAGCTATCATGAATGTATTTAAGAACTATGCTTTGCAATTCGTCCCAGCTCAAACACAAAATCTTTTTTTGGCCCTGAAAGTAAATTTGAATTAAGTATTTTTTCCCTTACTCTACACATTATATTTACGCTTTTAAATCTTCCTTTCGTTCATGTTACTTCTTCCGATTAAATGCTTAGAAAGTACATGTGCATGCATCTGAAAGTTAAATTTAAATTATTTTTAATGATTACTAAGAATTTGTTTTAACATTTTCTTTTGTGTGTAAACATAAATATTTCCTCTATTATAAAACAAATCTGAACTCTGAAAACATTACAACATCAGATACACATTTTGTCAACTTTCTTTCAACTGACATCATGTTGTTAGAAAAGTGCTCATTTCTACCAGTATGAAATAGGTTTCAACACAGCCTTATCCAACATGTACAAGGTACACACAAGGTATAAGAAATGAATTAGCGAAGGTAATGCCTCAAACCACGGCAACTTTTCTCATGAGATATTTTTTAAATAAAATATGTGATACTGAATATTCTTATACAGACACTATAGCAAAGTTTCGATTAAAAAACATCAACATACGCAAATAAATCACCGAAACAAAAAATCTAATCTTGAACGGTCAAAATGTTCTGAGATATCGTTAATAAAAATTTTGAGAAGCCATGCACGAAAGTTACAAATGATGAGATTTCGAATACAAATTTCTAAATAATACTTTTTACATTATAAAAATACTAATTTAGATTACATGGTTTCAAATTATGTTTTTTAGAGAAGCTAAAATTCGAAACATTCTATTTCATGATATTTGGCTTTCAAGGGCCTCTAAAATAAGCACGTATTCTTGGAATGAAAGCCTTTTTAGTTACGCAATATTGATAATTTTTTTTTAATTCTATTTTTGCATATCATGAATCAATTTTTCTCTAAAAGGTCGTTAGTAGATAAACAGAATTTATTATCTGAAAATTTCCTTGTATACAGCCTGTACAAAAGTTTAAATTTACTTTTTGTTTGTCAAATTTATCCTTCGACTAAAGGTAGAAAGCCCTATTTATTTAATTTTATTTCCTAAACAGGATACATGGGTGTATGACTAACCGTTCAATAAATATTTAGTCAGACTTTCTGGTTTAAAACGTATTGTTTATTTTACTAATTTAAACATAGGAATTTTTGTTAAAAATAATACGAATGTTTTGCATTTTTCAAGTATTTCCTGCACTCGTAGACAAAATAATCTGATTAATTTTATTAAAGAACTTGTTGAATAAATTCCTTGTAAGTGAATCAAAATGACATTAATATTGGATGCACAGATATTTTAAAAACAATTTTCGTATCTTTTCAATTTAATTAAATTCGCTTTAAAATGTCCGCGTATTTGTTGGATATTTTGCTTTAACAGAAGCCTTGCGATTTAAATGATATTTTTAAATGATGCTCTGTCGCAGAGTGCGAAAGTTCTGAAAAGAGTTCTAAAACATTTCATGTGGATGGCTTAGAGCAGTTAAGCGGAATAAATCAGATTAAAGTATTGTCGAATTTGTACATATACAGACAGAAATTAAGTAGTAAGTATTGTCATATTTAAATAAATCAAGACAAAAGTCTTTTTCGTGTATGTCGTGTGCCTGCTTCTTAGTATTTCATTTTTATATCTTTCAGAAAATCTCAATGCTAAGTCATTTAGTTAAAAAGTGTAACTTTAATTTTAGAGAATTCAAATTTAATCACGTTTTCTGAAGAATAAATACAATGAAAATAAATTTAACATTATGAAATGCCAATTTGAATACATTTCTACAATAGTTTTCATAATAATATTTATTTTAAAGTGAATTTAATGTAATTCCTTAAATATTAAAATAAACTAACTTCTACAAAATAAATATTTGGCTTCAAAAATTCATAATTTATCGTAAATGCTCATAAATGCTAATATATTTTTCATATACAAAATGAATGAACGTGAAACTAAAAACGAAGTCTTATAAAACGAATATAAAGAACGAAAAATGTGAATTATGTACATTTCGAATTTTAAACATATATATATATATATATATAATTAATAATATATATAATAATTAATAATATATAAAATAACTAATAATATATACAATAATTAATAATATATAAATTAAGTAAACTTTGAATTTTAAACATATTTTATAATTCCCTTCATGAATATTTTGCAGGGAAATAAAGAAAACATTCAAACGTGGTGGAAGCTTTTGTCTATAAAAAGAAATGAAACTTAAAGTTCTAACTGAAATTTTATCCTATAAAAAGGACAGCTAGAGAAAGAGAAACTTCTTTATTATTTTCGTATTTTTCTCTGTTTCCTAAAATAATCCTTTCAAAGTTTTTATAGCTTCAATGCTTTCGATCACTTGAGTGAGGTAAAGCTAAAGTAAGATTATTGCTTTCAGCATAAGAAACATTTTGCTTTACCTTTTCCTTATTATACACGGTATATGCAATAAACGAATTCATGGTCAAGCCATATGACAGTTTTTGAAACTAGGTCTCTGACATAAAAACATTCACTCTTAAATCCCATGTGCAAAAATTTTTTCTTTTATATGAAAATATGAAAGCTTAAAATTAAGTCACGCCCTACTGTGTAAAAAATATTTAATCATTCCATAAGGCTTTGTGATATTATTCCTCTGAAATATTCTATTCTTCATATTGAAGCTGTTTTAATTACTTTAACTAAGTTTTGTAAATAACATTTAGGAATCTTCAAATACTGGAAAGACATATAAAAAAAATTTCACGTATGCGTATGCAATCCTTATTTGAATCTCTTTTTTAAATAAAATTTTGCGTGAATCAAATGATTAAAAAAAAAACAAAAATAAAACATTCTGACAAACCCTTTCTTAATTTTAGGTGAAAGACTTCCTGATTTGTTTCATTTTAAATGCTGGGAATTTATATTTATTCCTATTTGCCACTGAGCTAAAACATGATGACAGGAAGATTTGCTTATAAACATGAGTAAGTAACGAGCAACATATAGACGTATCAAAATGATGATCTAAGTTCTACGTGCGAGACATTTGTGAGCTTGACTTATTACGTTCACGCTCTTCTATGATGATTTTCTGCGAAAATTTGCGGAGTTTCTATAGCTTATTATTACTGTGGCAGTATAGATGTCTCCCGTGCCATGTTGCCTATCAGCAGATTCCAGTTTTGTCCGGGACACTCAAATTCCTGTTTCCTGTATTAAATATTTAAGACAAGAGCAAAAGCTGCAGCATCTACGACTAATTGAAGTACTCAAGCTAAAGAACTAGCCTTTGCACCACAAAGACTGCTTTTACTTGGTTCTTGTTATGTTCCTCTTTTCTCTCATCCCGAGCTCATGGACTTTAGATTGTTTAAAAGATATAATTTTTTTTCCTTATTTTCACCACCTATTTTTTCGCCAATATTAAGAAAAATTCTTTCCCTGATTTTTTAACGTTAATTATAGATGCATAACTTTAAAAGGATGATTTTTGCTTCAAATAGCGCGTGGCTTGCTTTGTAAATGACACAGAAGTAATTTTCATGTGCTGTACCAGGTAATTGCGCCTGAAAAGCTCTTTCATGTCCTGTAATTTCTTTCAGAATCTTACACATAATTTCCAAGATCATTAGCCCAAAAGGGGTTAGCCCAGAAGGGCTATTAATTTCGTTTTGGCATTTTGCGTTGATTCCCTATAAATGTCGGTTCACTTTTCCAATTGTTGCCACCAAATATTAGATCCCTATAAATATAATAGGGCTCTAATTTAAAGAAATTAAATAATGAAAAATCTGCATAAATGTATGTATGTTTCTCGCATTATGATAAAACAACGGTACCTAGAGCCATCAAAATTTGAATAATCTACGTTTCTACCCGAATATGGGCATCTGGAAGCCCAAATTTGGAATTTGTTTTATTATCGATTTCATATTTTGTAAAACTTTAACGAATTTTTGATTAACAAACTCAAGGATTTCAAAGCGAGCAATGGCACTACTGTACGAAAAAAAAAACATTTTTATCTCCAGCGTGCCAGACTGTGTATTGGAAATTCTAAAGATATACTCAATTTAAAATTACTTTGCGATATTGCTGTTTAACTGAATTTTATGGTTTAAATGCGAAAAACATGATATTTAATAATTAAAGTTAACACACAAATCGTTAAAAAAGCGTCCCTTTTGGCGTAATATAAAATCTGAAAGCTTTAAATTTTTTATTTCCAGTTTCTGGCAATAGCCGTTATAGGAGTTAACCACTACTGAGGCCAGAAGCGGTAGTCACTTTATAATAGAGGCACGTGATAGCTGGGCCACTGCTGCCCCTGTGAAAGGACAGGCAATTTATATTTATACCTTCTCCGAGATTAGAACTCGGGCCCTTCGGCACGGCAACCAAAGTCACTAACCACTTTTCCAAGATTTATTGTAGGCAATTAGTTGTAAATGACTTTACTATACCTAAGTGAGTGATATGAAGCGATTAACCGTTGACAAATTTTGATTTTCACCTTGAAATGCAACGTGTTAAAATTCCTAGCTGAATCATATAAGGTCAACTAGGTTGTTGGCACACATAGCGAAGCACAATCAATCTGCCTATGGGCAACAATTTCTTTGTGGAGTAGATTCTAAAGAAAAACCTGTCTACATTACACATACGGAAAACCACAAAAACACTCATGCGGACGGTGAGTTCACCAAGTTTCCAACGTATTCTAGTTATCAGTGTTTAGCTAGCCTAAGTCCTCGGCCACTGGCGGCCTTCGGATCAAGTTCAAGAATTCATCATCTAAATAAAAGAAGATCCTGACTGTACTAAAAGTATATGGTATGAAATATAAAATCCTTCGGTAGTATTAAGACTTGACTCATGTAGTACATGAGGTTAATTTATAGCAGAGAAAACTCAAGTTATTGCCGTTCTCTACTGCAATGATTACCCAGTCCACAAAATAAAAAAAAACAAAAAAGGATAAAATGCAAATAACAATTTTCAGGAAGCAATGTAACATACATTCCAAAATTGAGGTAGCTTTTTAAGAGATTAAAAATAAATGTATTAATTTTAAAAAACTTATTGTATAGCGAAGCCCTACGTAAAAATTTAGAAGTTCTCTTGCAAAAATGGGTACTTTTCCTTGACAGCGTAAGTGGGAAATTCCGACGTTTGCCTTGAAAAATTTTGAGCTTCAGTATTTTTCCTTTTCTGGTTTACCTGCACATAAAATTCTGTTTATTTAAAGATATACTGAATTTATGTAACATTTGATCGTGTGTGATGGCATTCAACTACCGCAACCGAGCTGAATATATTAAAAGTCAACTTTGCAGTATTAGATTTGCTGTGCAAATTATTACGCATATGCCACAATTTAGAGCTTCAATCAGAACTACACTATGAAATTAACAGTATCACAGCATAAATCACATTTCAGAGACAGAAAATGAGAGTATTTTGATACCTTACTAGTGAGCGTAAAGTAGTAAGATAGAAGATTCACGCCTTCCATTTGTTTTTTGGCATTATATTGCTACTTTTCATATGCAGCGAAAATTTTAAATGAATAAATTAAAGAGTTTTGTTTATTTTGGCTTTTAAGGTAATGTTATTTTTCACTTGAAGTTTTATTTCAAAACTTTTGTGACAGTTATTTAAATAACGGACTTTGCAATTTTTTCTAAAATGCTTAAAATTGAGTACCGGAAAGTCAAAAACATTTTGACTAAAGAAAGTCTAAGTCTGCAGGATATGAAACGTTTCTTTCAAGGTGTTTATGGATAATTCTCCTTCATATTCTATAATAACAAAACTTTAGGGACGAGGTTTTTCAGGTGGAAAAATTACTTAATTTTTTAATTAGGTTGTATTCATTTCATATCATTAGTAATTCAATGAGACAGAATTTTTTTTAAAAAAAACAATAAATATTTATAAAAAATAATGCTCACATATGTGGCCGTTGAACGTTGACAGCATATTGTGAATGAAAATATTTCATATGTTCGGGGCATATCGTTTATTTTTTACGTTTTCCGAAAATGTAGGAATTCCGTTTTACGCAATTTTGTCATATCTTGGAGGATTTTTAGGTTATTGTTTTTAGAATAACGATTTACACAGTTGGAACAAAGCAGTGATTATCAAGTAGAATAAAATATTATCAGTGCTGCCATTAAATGATGTTTTTTGTTTTTGTTGATAGATTCCGCACAGCATAGTTCTTCAACAAGTTTTTAATAATTTTTTACTTAGAATAATTTTAATTAAAATAAACAAAACGTGCAAATATATGTCAGTGCCACTGTATAGGTTAATGCTGAGCAAAACAATTTCTCATGGGACAAGAATCGTCACTCCGCCCAAAACATTTTTGCGACTGGATCCCCTCCTCTTCAGGTACCCTTTAAATGGGGGAGAATGTAAAAAATTTTATTTTTCCTTATAGCATGGCTTTATGGTGTAATTGGAGCTACTTTCAGCTACCATCCAGATTTCGAATCCCGGAGATGCCATTGCTGAATTTCTGGTTTTCCTGTTTTGAAATAAACCTAATGACACTGCTATTAAATCAAATTTTAGCTTCCTGAAAGAAGATTTAATCGGGGAGCATTTTAATCAGGAAGAGATTATGGAGTATTTTGCTTCCGGCAGTTATGAAGCAAATCTTTAGATAACTTTTTAAGAACATAGAACTATTTCTTTAAATATGTAAGAAACGTATCGAAATAATACAAGGGGGATGATATTTAAACGAAACCTTCTCTAGTATTTTAGATTTACTGTATATTATACCAGAAACGTTTGGATCTATCTCGTATCATACCTTTAAGCCTGTATTATATATTTTTAATATTTACATAAAAAGTAATGAAAGTATTCCACAGACAGTTCCAGGGAACAGTAGAAATTAGTAACTCACTTTGAACTTTAATACGGAATGATCCGAATCTGCGACTCGATATCGTTGTCTTTTTTATATATTCTCTTCACACTGACGTATAACCACGTGTAGAGTCAATATTTTATTTGCAAGAGAATTTCTCATTTAGGAAATGTAAAAATATTACATTTTACAGCAGATGAAACGTTTTCATTAGTTTACCATAGGATTTGTGTAGACCTAAGTCAGATTTAAGTAGTTTCAAAGAAAGGGACAAAAATGCGTCATCAAATGCTTATTGTGAACGACATAAAGTTTTTCATCATTAAGTTATCATTTAAATATAGTAGTTTCATACGTTTTAAGTTGGGTTTGAATGATTCCGATAATAAAAATAATAAGCCTTTATTAGATGTTAAGCACATAGCTACTGAGAGCAGATTAATAAGGTAATATATAATAAGTTAAGTTCAAATAAATTACATTATCGCATTCTAATTTCAGATCTTTAAGCTAATTTTAAGAAAAAGCATATTAGAGTTCTTGTTCTACTTCATTTAAATGGCATAACTAACAAAAACGCCAAAATAAAGCTTGTATCTTATGATCTTGTCCAAAATGGGCATTGTAGCTTTTAAAAAACCTCTTCTTTCATTTGTGGAAAGTCTAATCACTTAGAAGCGACATATAATTTGCAACACTACGTTTAAACAACTTACTGATACCACACGCATTACGATTTAGAGAATATTAGTTTCTAAAAATTTGATTCCTATTTGTTATACAAAACTGTTAAAACAAAACGACTGAAAAGCACAGAGTTCTAATCGCATGGAAACAGACCTCATAAAATCATTGACTTTACTGAATAAAAAATATTTTGATTGTCTATATTTCAAAGAATATAACCAAATATTTCGAATTTTTTCGAATTAATCTCAAGATATCTATGCAACAAAAGCACAATAAAAGAGAAACACCTTCAAAAACTCATTTGAGAGCAAAAATAATAAGGGAATTTTTTCCCTAACTAATTTTATTCAGCTCGAAAACTTTCGATTGATGGGATCTTACAAATCGCCGAAGACTTTGTCACTTCTTTTGACATTTCTTCCCCGATTTTTCTTTCAATCATTTTTCTAACAACTGCAAAAAATCATTAGGCCATGTTCGTGTTACTTTTGGGACTGAAGGCTCGTTAGTTTTCTCAGCCTAGCAAAATTTTGAATTCAAATTTTAAAAGGAAATGAAAATGTGCTTAAGTTAACAATATATTAAATTTATGTAATAATACTTTACATTTCTTTTTCATTTTCTGAGAATAATAGTTGACTTCCAAAAATTTATAAATAAAATTTTTATTCCATAATTTATAATCATTTCATAAATTCATTTCGTTCGAACTTGACTTTTCATCAGCATTTTGACTTCTTCAAGTGACTTGGTGGGCTCCTTTTAAGTGTTTTTGAAACTATTGATTTTAGGATTGTAGTGAAAAACGTGGTTTATGCTATCTTTATTTAAAAGCAATGTTCAGACAATAGCTTTGCGAAAAATGATACATTTTCTGCATTAATATTTAATTAGATTTGTAAATGCAGGTGTGTTTAGAAAAGAAATATTTTCGATTCATCCTTTTTTTATTCCAACTTATGTACTATTAAATGCATTGTAATATCTGTTTCTTCTTATATAATGCCATAGAATGAGTTTATTATCAACTACTTCTTTATACATTCTCTTTCTTCATTTGATTGCTTTCAAAATGTAAACTGTGTCTACCAAATAGGAAACCTTTATGATTAGCTTCCTTTTTCTAATATTTTGTCAAACTATAAACATTTCAATAAGCTTTTTTAAGCTAGTGAAGGAAACTTACTTTTCCATCTCTCTATCAGATTATTCGTTGAACAGAAGAAAATGGAAACTGCTTCCTTTTAGCAGTTTCTTATTTTTTGAAAAATTATTAGATCGTCAAGCCGCCTAACAAGGTAGCTATAAAGCTTCTGCGAAAGTAAATTTGTTTGGATGAATATTCATCTTTCGTTAGTATTTTTCACAGAAAGTGAAGATGTTCATGCATGAATTTGAAATCTTGCTTTTTTCCTTTTTATGTGTAAAGCCATGTATGAGTTCCAACTCTTGAATATTTCGCCAAAGATTCTTGTTGAAACAGATAAATTATCGTTCCAGAAAGCGATCTGCAGTGCTATTATAGCGATTTGCTCAAAATTCATATTCAGTAACGAAGGATTGTTTGTGCCACAGCGTTTCTAAGAAGTCCGGAAAAATATTTTGCAAGTACGTTTCTGTATCTTTAGCAGTATTAAGCAAATACTATTGAGAAAATATTTAGAACTGTCCTCGTAATATTGCCATTAACCGTTTTTCATTTCCTCAGTGGATTTAAAATTGATATTCATTGCATTTATTCTGATATTCTGATTAAACAGATATCCATTGTTATCGCAGTTCTTGCTTCATCTGTTCTATTATTATCTTTTTCTAATCTGAAAATAATTTGACAAGAATTTTAGTATGTAATATAGATAAGCAAAAATATGAAAACTATGACTATGACTTTCATGTGACAAAGACAAAAGCTCTCTTTCGCATCTCTGACAGATAATGACGCATTTAAGCATTTCTTTCTCTAAATGAAAGTAGCCCATTGTTCAGAGTTAACCGCTTATATATTTAGTAAAGATCAGAATTCGGTTTCATATAACATTAATGCAGTAAAGTTTGCTTTCCTAGATCTGAATACAAATTCGTAAAAGTTCAGGGTCTTTAAATATCATATTACATAGGCTTTTTACACTAAAATTCTAAGTTATAAGATTAAGTAGTTCTGAAACCTGGGCGGCACACAATTTCTAATTTTCTTTTAATTACAAAAACTAAAAAAATTTAGCAACCAAAAACTAACGGTAAATCATAAACTACCAAGAAATATAGGAAGGAATAAATACTTACTCTAACATAATACAAAACGAAACTTCTATTTAACAAGACATTTTTCAATGCCTCTAATGAAAAGATTTCAAAACATTGTAAATTAAATAGTCCAAGAAAGTTGAGAAATATTTTAGAAAAATTATACGGAATTAGGAACATTCTGGGGGTTTTGAGTTAATAATAATTAGAACAATAATTCGACAATAACCGATGCACGGCGTTAAATCAATGCTAATTCCGGAAAAATAAGAATCAAAAGTAAGAAATTCACATAAAAAAGGTTAAATCGTGAAACGATGAATTCAAATAAAGATGTTTAATTACATTTTAGTAAATCACATAATCAAACAAAAATATTGGTTCAATGCTTTGTAATATTTCCTTCACATTTCTGCAATGTATGCTTAAAACTGTAATTGCGAATATTTCATGAATTGCCTTGTAATTTATTCCGAATATTATAAAAATAGTTAGTAGAGCTAGAACAGAAGTATCAGAGATTAAGAACAAGTAACTAGAGAGAATCTGCATATTTAACTTCAACTTACCATTACTAAACAGTTTAATTTCCATCTTTCAAATGGAAAATTTTGATGAAAAATAAATTTTCATAATAGACGGTGGTTAATAATAAACGGTTTAATAAACGGCAGATTTTCTATTGATTAGTATGTATGTGTTATGGTTCCGGAAAATTTAAACATAATAAGCGACTGATTAAACTCACTAGTTTACTAACTGAGTTTAATAAGCGTCGGGTACTGTATACATTATCTAGCATTCATTGATTTAAATTTATATCTGTCTATATACACACACATACAAACATACACTCAGACACTTATATATATATATATATATATATATAAATTTTTTTATGATTACTTCTTAGGAAAAGAAATGTAAAACTATTGCAAATTTCAACTAAAAAATGCTAATATTAAAAGCTTAATAGTTAACAATTAATACTTAGTACTTTAAAAGTGTTATATATATATATATATATATCGTGAAAGGTAAAAAAATTAAGACTTTTTACTTAAATGCTCTTGATGTCTTTCAATATGCTGTGAAACCTAATTTATTAATTAAATTAACAAAGAATAAAATAAAATTAAAATGTTACCGGAAATGGCAAATTACGTAAGTGGGATTTCTATATTTTATATAAATTGTCACTTCTGTTATGCTTACATTTTTTATTTTCCAGACTATATAGTATATATGATATATATATGATATATGATATAATAAAAGCAAGGAAAAAACGGAGCACTGTTGATGCGTAGTTATCCTATATTGAAGAGGAAGTATTCTGATTGAGTCGCAAGCTAATGTGTTGACTTTGTAAGTAAAACTTGGCAGTCGAGGCGATTTTAATTCCATTTTTATTTCCAATTGACATTATGTGGCCACAGATCACTTGGCACCCTAATCGTGCCTGTTCAAGAACATTTACATTTTTAATATTTTTGCAATAGGAAACAGCATAGCGAAATTGCGTCCAAGCACAGCACAGACAGAAGCTGAAGTGCGTAGTTATACAACATACAAGATGGAAGCACACGAAGAGAAAAACTTTTCGTTTACGATGGGCGTTTCAGTTCCCAATTATTACGTCATCACAGCTGCGCAGACCAAAGAATGATTTAGAAATGACGTAATCCAGAGAAGTTATTGCGATTTTTAGAATAGAGAGAGAGAATTAATGTTTTACCGTTAGTTTAAATTATAATTTTAATTCGCATATTTTTTATCTTACATATTTTACAAAATTTCATTGAACATTCTTATTTCAGGACTCTAAAATATGCAATTGTTTTAAAAGAATTCAGTGCTAAAATTAATTACTGAATTCAAAATTTTATGACTTCCAGTGAAATGTCAAAGTATCGGTCAAACTATTATGACAATAATTTTTTTGTCTAAAAGTTAATATGTTTTGTATTTTCAAAATTGTATTTTTCACATTTTTGCTCCTCTTTTTGCTTTTCTGCCACCCTACTCTCCCAGACTTCTTTTGAAGGGGGGATATGTAATATATAACAAAATATGATAGCTGTTTCAGAAAAATAATTGTCGATCTCAAAATTAGCATTCTAAATTTGGTGATCTGTCTCTAAATTTATCTCTTCTTACAGGTTCCAGATTTTTCTATCTTACGTAACGTTTTAATGCAGATGCCTCTTGTCCAATCAAATTAATTGTAAACCAAAACCCTGAACTGAAACTTTCCCACTCCTAACCTTCTTCCTTTGAAAGTTCTGTAACTCTTCTCCTTTTCCGCATAAGCTGTCCTGCTGGCAAGATGCTTTTTATGTATGTTGCTGCCGCTTACTTGCTTAAAACGACGTCGTACTTCAAAATGCAATTTACCGTATTCAAATATAATTAGAAAACATCTTGTCTGAAAAAGGATGATTTGATATGCGTGATTGTGATTTTCAAGATACGTTGTGCTAAATTGCGTCACCATGCTTTCCACTCTGCCACCTTCAACCCACTACAGTATTCTCGGTCATCTACGCAGTATCTAAGGTGTTAAAAGTTCCACTGTTTTCATCTACGCATTTTAAAATCATTACACACACATATATATATATATTTATATATATTATATAGTTTACATATCTTGCAAAGTTATACATGTTTATAAAGCATGAAATACCTATCAGATAAATTTTACCAATGTACACAATTTATAAATAGTGCGCAAATGTGGCAACCATACCGTGTAAATATTTAAATATGATTAGAAAAATGTTTTAAAATATTTCTTAAAATATCTCCCATATCAAACCTATTTATAATAAAATCAATGCACTGATCCCATCACCAAAGATACAAAAATAGCTAAAATAATCCATAAATCAAGATGAACTTAGCAGGATTATGCGAAGCTTTTATTTTGTTGTTTTGTGCTTTTGTTTTATTCACGCTGCATAATCATTCTAAGTTCCTTTCGATTTAAGGATTATTGTGAATATATCTGTATTTTGGTAATGGGACCACTAGGTTGATTTTGTCATGAATAGACTTTATATTTAAGGTTTTCAAGAAATTTAAAAATAAATTTTACTATTATATATATATATTTTTTACTCTATCTTTCTCTTTCTCTTTATATATATCAATATGGATGCACTGATTTTTCTGAAAACTGCTTTTAATTTCTACTTTCCGTAATAATATTAAACGAGCAGGCAGTATTACGGAGTGGTAATTCCAACTTTATGAAAGCACTGATTTGTGTACTTAATTTAATATATCCTTTCAAAACCTATCACACACATTTCTAAGCTTGTAAGAGAGTAATTAAGTCAACAATGCATCTGAAGGGATTTATACTACGTAAGGCACTTTTTATCATTTTCCGTGATGCTAATCTATTTTACTCGCAGATTACTAATTGTATCGATGCTCGTTTCAATTTACCAGCTTGTATTCATTTCACTGAAATGTTTGAAATATTTAAGTGAAATGCATGAAACGTGCCTAATCTATACTTTCACAAATTTTGCCACTGAGAAAAATTCAAGATACGAAGTGTTTATTTATTTAGTGGCAGTTTTGAGATATTCTATATGAAATGAGTGAGAACTGTTGTATTCTTGTATTCTTACTTGAGTCGATTTAAATTAAACGTCTTTGCGCGTTAAGTCTTTGTTATCAAGATTTTGTTCAACGTCCAGTTCTCAAGCAAAAGCTATGAAGACATCATTTTGATGATGTTTCTTGCTCCCTTTGTTCTGATCATTATTATTTGTTTACGCAACTTTTTTGTGGAGAGGGAATATTAAACTTTATCACATACCACAAAATAACTCGTTTATAGTTCGAATGTCTATAATGAAATAGTTAATGAGTGGCAGGAAAATTTCGATATTAACAATAGAGGATAAACTAGGAAACCAATCAAAAAAGCTGACTATTAGCAGAAGCAGTTTTCGTAAGCGTGTGCTTTCTGATATATAAAAGTAGATATGTGTTTTAATAATACTGAAATTCGATCGTTTCGTTTGAGTTAAGCCAGGCGTTACTACTTACCGTATTACAGAGAAGTGCTGAAACGAACATTGAGAATAGCAATTTTGTTTGCTGAGAGCGCACGTCAACCGTAACAGCCGTGAATGCAGTATGCTCAGAGTCGCACTATGTACACCTCCTGTGTGAATAACTGAAGACTTGAACAGTTTGATGAAATATTTACAATGTGAGTTAGAAGCTTTGTTGACATAGTACTAAGGAAACAGTATCAGAGTCTGTAAATTGCTTCAGTAAGGCTAAGGCTATTTATTCATAATTCTGTGCCATCCTTCAGAAAGGCCTACCACTCTTCCCCTCAAAATGCTATTCAAACGGAATGCGCGATTAAAAAAAATGTGTTGATTCGATAAATTCTGCAATCAAATCTTGAGTTGTTTAAGATGGTGTGGAAACGTTCAAGGCGTTTCGTGCAAGGGGCTTTTCACATTCATTTCAGGAAACTACTGATCAAAAAATGGATTGACTAATAATTACGTTGCCCTTTTGCACATTCTACAAAAACATAAATCACCTTGATTGGTTAAAGGCAATACTATTATTTTAATCTGTGTATAGGAAATTTTCAACACTATTGTATATAAATTATACTATATAAATTATACTATAAATTATACTATAGATGATCCCAATCTTTTCGCATAATATAATACAGATGATCTCAATTTTTTTGCGTAATGTTTAATGAGTCCATCTTCCCTTGTGTTAACGAACATTTTGCACGTATTTTGCTTTTAAGTAGTATGATATAAGCCTGAACAAGTAGTCTTCGTAGTTCATGCTTAAATCCTAATGAAGCTCACATAAAATTCTATAGAATATTTTGCTTATGTCATTTAAGAAACAGTTTATCAGTGAGCTAAGTATATTTCAGGATGGCAGTGCTTATTGTCATCGATTTAAAACATGTGGGGTTCCAACCTTCTATCTAACAGCTAAGGGTGTAGGAACATCGTGAACAGATAAGCGAATAATCGCTTTAGTTCAGAAAACAGAAACGTAAAACTCAAGAAGGATTAATTACCTATATTTCTCAAAATAAGAACTTAACAGATGTCTCCTTCAAAGCGTACAGCAAAGCCTTCACTTGGGCTTGAACTTAAAGTAATAAGAAGTAAAACTTAACTAATACTTAACTAAAAAGATATAGACGAAGCTATCGAGATTTCTAAGTAGTTGGCCCTTAAATATCAACTAAACTGGCGAAGCTATCAAGAGCCTGAAATACGGCCGAGCGTAGTAATAGCTTAGGGAGAGTGTAGCCAAAAGCAAACGCGCGCTAGTTAGAAACTCTGGCTGTCGAACGAAGTCAGTGGAACTTCGACTTAAGAACTGCTTTTACTCATTTGCATTAAACGCGATTCTCTAAAAACACATTCTGGCAGGAAACTGTAAGCTGAAATTAGGAGCTACAGAAAAGTAAGATAACTGTTTTACAAAGCTTTAATTGAAGATAACTGTTTTACAGATGCCTCTAAATCATCCTGAAACAGTTCAGATCTCAATACGGTGCAGAAACTTTGAAACATTTGGAAAGGAAATGGAGCTAGTGAAGAAATCCTCACCTTAACGGGTACTAGAGACAGCTTTTATATAAGCACTGACATAAAATTCCTACAAATAATTATTATTAATTATTAAATTGCGTGATTATTCTGCTAGCTTCTGTTATACAAATGAATATGAAACGTTAGTGCATCTAATGCTAACATTTTAACTGTCTTAAAAGTTACAGAATGTCCAGACAAATATTAAATGCAGCATTCTAATATTTATATTATAAGTTTTAGTAATATTATACTAATAATATTGCCAGTAAACCAAAATAGTTTGTATTTTTGTTACAAAAATCAGGTATTTTTTCCAATAAAATTTATATGTCCTTCTAAAACTAATTTTTATCTGAACCGGTTTTCTAAACTATAGAAATAGATTTATTTTTAACGGTCTTTAAGTATGACAAAGGCAGACTTACCATTTGCAAAGTTTTTTTTTTTTTTTTTTTTTTTTTTAAGATACAGGTGTAAAAATTTATTTTTTCTAAAATCTATTAAGAATAAGATTCTTGCACTGTCAAAACCTATCATCTAAATAAAAAGATGAATGCATCAAAGTGTGAAAAAATATTTATAAATACTAAAATACATACAGACATGTTCAACTAAATTGTTTCATACATTATGAAATAAAAAATGTGAAGACAAATGGCAGTATTATTTGTAATATTTTGAAAAGATGTACACTGCTCAAAAAAAAAATGGGACAGTGCTATATCTCCCGTTCTACTGGAGCGATTCACAAAATTCAAATTGCGTTCTTCATGTCTCCAAAGCGCGACTTAGGATATATATTAGATTTATATATAGCACTATTCTAACATAGGTATTTTGACACAAAATCGGACTTTTTCTGAAATAACATACCAATTTTTTTACATGTTTCGATTCTACGACTCAAATTATGCCAGAATACCAAGTTTTGTAAAAATCGTACGAGTAGTTTTAAAAATATTAGCTCTCAAAATTTTAGCTCCTCATTGTTAATTGAATTTGGCAAATATTTATTTATATCTCTTTTTTTATTAAACTTTTTTGATTTTTTCTCTCACATTTCGAAATTTAGGTTCATTCCAAATAAAATTTACCCATTTTTTGTGTTTTATTTTTTAAATTTCTATTTTTAAATAATTTTTATAAATTTTTCGAAAAAACTTTTGAATTATAACCTATAAAATTTTTACCATCATCTTAAAGTAGGTATATTTTTAAGCAGATCTGCAAAAAATTAGACTTTTTTATTCAAAATTTTCTAAGATATACACAAATTTACATATTTTCGCGTTTTGAAATTTGGCATCTTTTCTTTGAGCGATAATAACGCCAAATGTGGTCTATGGATTTTTGTGACACTGTATTGCCACAGCTATTTTTAACCTTAAATTTCAAGTAAAATTTTACGGAGAATTAATTATATGACATTTTTTCCCTCAATGATGCGTAATTGATATTTATTAATACTATATGAAAAGCTATTTTTTTAAATAAATTTTTTAATATTTTTTTTAATTTCTCTCTCTTTTTTTTTTTTTTTTTTTTTTTTTTTAAATAAGAGTAAATTTTTACCTTCGGTGTTTTATCGTCTGCTACTTTACTTCGTTTAAATCGAATTGTCTAAAACTGAGAATTTTCGTTTGATGTTTATTTGAATTTTATGACATTAACTGCACAATTTATTTCTAAACAAACTGATGCTTTTGAAGTGGCTGAAAGAGCGGCTGGTACTATCATCTATATTTTTAAAGCACAGTATATTTTTATAGAAACATAAGATTTAGAATAATCATTTTTATAAAAGTCAAATTATGATATAAACATACAACCCTCTAGAGACTGAATTAATGGAAGTTCAATGGTTATGTAGAAATGATCTGCAGCTACTTAATCGCTGGATAAGTCAGCAGATTCCGTGGACAAGTAAGAATAATTATATAAACGACACCCAACATTCTGAATTCAATTAACAACGAGGATACGATGTTTATTAAATGAATTCAAGAAGTTTTTAAACAAAAAATCAACTCATTTTTATCCTAAAATTTATTTTGGTGAGTAGCGTATTTTCATTATTCTAATTTAAAATTCTAATAATTCTTAAAATTCTAATTTAGAATGTAATTGTCAAGAACTGATTCCTAATCGTCAGTAATATAATAATTATTACGATTATTAATAAATCCTTCTTATAAAGTAATTGCAAGTATTTCAAAAAACTTTCTGTCTGAATGCAAATATTTTTCTGCGCAAATATTTTTAATTTTATATTAATCAAGATTGCACACGATATTATTTATTTGCACTTCAATTCTTAACGTCAGTTTTAGTAGAAGTTACAAATCAATTATATTTAATTAAGGATTGGATTGGATTATTTAATTATGGCAAAGCACACGAGGGCTATCTGCCTAAAGGGAGGGATGCCTTCGTGGAGGACTTTCTAAGGGAAACTGGATCGTATACACGTTACACATCGGGAAAACCACGAAAACGCCCATGCAGCCAGCCCGTTCGCGGGATTCGAACTTCCGACCGAACTACCAGTGCTCAGCGTCTTTACCCCTCGGCCGCTGGTGGGCTATTTAATTAAGGAATGACCATCTAAATTTAGAAACAGCGTACTGTAACAGCAATTCAATTATTGGCGCCGTATCTTTCATGTTACTCCCTACTGGCAAGCTACATGATTTTTAATGAGTATTCGGGTTTTGCTAGTAACTTCATTTGGAAATCGCGCTTAAACTAGGTTAGTTGGTTATTTGAACATAGAAAGAATATGGGAGCTATTTGGTTAAGATGCTTTCATAGAGAACCTTTGTAAAGACAACCTAGAAAACTACGAAAACCAACCATGCAAAACCCTGGGTTAGACTTCGCAACAAACAATTAGTATTTAACAATCTTCAAATGCTGGCAACTGGTGAGGCTCCAATTAAATCTCCAATTTCATATTTTATTTGTAAATATTTAAAATAATGTTGTATACTTAGACACAGAAAGCAGAACTACCAAGCCGTAGTGCAAATGAATATTCATTTTCTTTTGCAATAATTGTATTCACTTAATATTCTTGGAATATGAGCTAAAGAAGGAACGTTCTCGGAAGATTAAAGAAGTGTTTAAATCCAGTGATATAAGGTTTGTCTTAGAAGCTCAGGATCAAAACGATTCTGCAATTGCCCCAGTAGTTGACTTGTAAATGGTTGTGAATTAAGCAGATGACTTTTAATCTTACGTTTTCAGTCAGACAACGTATTCCAAATGTTTTGTATTGCATGATAATGCATCTTTTCATTATTCAATAACCAGTCGGAGAACCGCTTGTGTTCCGAAAATAAGTATGTGTACTCAATCGTCCTGCATGTTTTTCAAATTTGTCTTCTTGTGATATTTTTTCTTTCCCAAAAACTAAAGTTGCCTCTCAAAGGAAAGTTTTTTGATATTGAAGAGACAAAAGGAGTATGACATCTACTTTTAGAGGCATGTCAAAAACAGATCTCTATAAGCCTTCTCTTCCATTACATGTTGTGCAGTCAGACAAAAGGTTGCATCAGCGTAAATTCTATAATCTATTTTTATTACACTCTGATTACTTTACTAACATACGGTGAATATATACTAAATCTTTTACATCAGCTTAAGTAACTCGGAATTTTTGACGAAATTGTTGTCGGAACTAGGACTTAGAAGATATGTCATACTGAATATTTCGATAATCCAATAAATTCAAGGTCGAAGTTTCAATATTTTATTTTCGGAGGTAGGGGAATTTTTTTCAGTTTTGTTCCATTATCCTAAGTATATTTGCTTCGATTCTTTATTTTTTCTATAAAAGCGGAAATCTTACGCATGGTACGCATATAACGCATAGCTTCAATTAAAATTTAATAATATACAGGGTGTTTATAATTAAAGTTCCACATTGAAACGGTCATAAAACAAAAACTACTGGATCAAATGTTATCAAACCTGGTAATCGTGTAAAGGAGATCATAGGAATTTATTTTCCGCGAAAAAAGGGAAGTTCCAAACCTCACCACCAGGGGGAAAATGGCGCTGTATGCAATATTTTTAAACGAAATATGGGTCGGAATCTAACTTAACCTTTTGTTACACGGGTTTAATATGTTGCATACCCTTAAGAAATTTTGAAGTAAGAAAATTACCATTTAAAGGCGTTAAATTCGATAAACGTCGAGTGCGCCATCCGTGTAAGTGAGAAATTCGTCCGTGAAAACCACGAATTAGCGATTAGAAAATGTGAGATCGCAAATCACTCGCACAAGTGCGTACAATCTGGAAATCGTTTTCTTACCGATCGCTAATTTGTAATTTTTGAAGCCTGAATTCGGCCCTAAAACATGAAGATACTGCTTCAAAACGCTTTTAATCGATTTGAGGTAAAAAAATTCCTCATGTTATCTATCTAGTTCCATTGCATTCTCCTACTACATTCGATTGCATAGCAGTCATTCCACACCGTTTGGTGTGGAATAACAGCTAGTTTTATAACTGAACCATTTTTCTCTGAAGAACAGTCGACAGCTGGACTACTGTGATTGCAGCTCACTTAGAGTCAATGTTAAAATGTTTCGTGATACACAAACTGCAGTAACGTGGCATTTTAGATACTACGATTTTTATGCACGGCTGGGCCCCACCTCACGTGTGTCGCACAGTTACTTAGGCAACATTTCACGAATGAACGTCTTATACGCCAACACTTCCCCTCTTCCCACCAGACCTCAACCTCTGTGACTTTCAGCTATGGGGTTTTCTCAAAAGCACTGTTTATGGTGATAATCTAAACAATTTGGCAGAAATGAAAAATGTTAAACACTGACATGTCCGTAACATTCCTCCCGATATGCTAAGAGCTGCTGTTGAGAATGCAGTAACAGGATTTAACTTGGTTTCGGAAAATGCTAGACGCTACATTGAACATGCTTTGTAACACGTTTCGGAAAATATTAAACACATTTGAAGCAGATGTTTTCGTGTCTTATTTCATTTAAGAATCTTGTATACAGCGTCATTTTCCCCCTGGTGATGAGTTTTTTTAACTATTTTTTTCTCGCTGAAAATAAATTCCCATAACCTCCTTTACACGATTCCCAAGTTTGATAACATTTGATACGGTAGTTTTCCTTTTATGACCATTTCAGATTTGAACTTTAATTAAAACCACCATGTAAATTAAACTTTAAAAATTTGACAGTTTGGTTCAAGTCCCAGCTTTAAAAATATATATATATAAATATAATCTTTTATAGTAGTCCTCTTAGAAAGAATGTTTTAAGAAGCTATTTTTTCTCTCGCGTTATAGATTGTATAAAAAAACATGATCTTTAATATGATTTAGATTGTTTCAGCCGATATAAGAATCAGGTCACTCTGTGGTACAGAATTAACCCTGCTGGACTGTTTTATTTCTTTGTCATTTAGCAAAAATCTTTTAATTAAAATATTTATTTTTTGGACTTCGCTTTTTTTTTATTTATAGTTAAAATGACTAGAAAATGAAAAGCTGTCTTCAGCTGAAACGCAATTCATGCAATTGATATTTTAAAAAATTGACAAGAAAGCAAAATTTATGAAAGTCTAGCAATCGAAAAATCTTAATTTTCTTGTGTTTGCACTGAAAATAACTGTAGAAGGAAAGAAGAAAATTAGGGAGAAAAGTAAGCAAAAATTTGCAGGGAAATTTGGCTGTCAGACATACCAAGGTGTTTCAAAAAGTTGGACGCTTTTGAAGATACTTTCAGGATACTTCAATGAATTTAGGTGTTCGAAGAAAAAACACTTGGACGTGTACACCAAATACCATCAATTGGGCTTGTGGTTAACAGAAAAGACAATATGGTTTAGACTATATGGTTGTATAAATTTAAATTACGTTATAGAACATCATATCGTATCATAAATGGAGAATCCCATGATTTTCTCATTCGAATTATTTGATGATTCAGGAGTTTATCCAGTGATGTATGTGGATGTCACCTAAAGATGTTTTTTTTTCCTCCTGATGAAACAGCGGCCGAGCGATAAAGTCACTGAACACTGGTAGTTCTGTCCGAGGTTCGAATCCCGCGAACGGGCTGTCTGCATGGGCGTTTTCGTGGTTTTCCCCATGTGTAACGTATATGCGAGCCAGTTTCCCTTAGAAAGTCCTCCACGAAGGCATCCCTCCCCTTAGGCAGATAGCCCTAGTGTGCTTTGTCATAATTAAATAAACCAAATATACTATATGAAAAGCTATTTTTTTAAATAAATTTTTTAATATTTTTTTTAATTTCTCTCTCTTTTTTTTTTTTTTTTTTTTTTTTTTTTTTTTTTTTTTAAATAAGAGTAAATTTTTACCTTCGGTGTTTTATCGTCTGCTACTTTACTTCGTTTAAATCGAATTGTCTAAAACTGAGAATTTTCGTTTGATGTTTATTTGAATTTTATGACATTAACTGCACAATTTATTTCTAAACAAACTGATGCTTTTGAAGTGGCTGAAAGAGCGGCTGGTACTATCATCTATATTTTTAAAGCACAGTATATTTTTATAGAAACATAAGATTTAGAATAATCATTTTTATAAAAGTCAAATTATGATATAAACATACAACCCTGTAGAGACTGAATTAATGGAAGTTCAATGGTTATGTAGAAATGATCTGCAGCTACTTAATGGCTGGATAAGTCAGCAGATTCTGTGGACAAGCAAGAATAATTATATAAACGACACCCAACATTCTGTATTTTTGTATTTAATGTCAATTTAATCTGTAAAAATGTATTTTTGTGCGTAGCTTATTTTCATTATATCCTTAAAATTCTAATTTAGAATGTAATTGTCAAGAACTGAATCCTAATCATCAGTAATATAATAAGTAATTATTACGGTTATTAATAAATCCTTCTTATAAAGTAATTGCAAATATTTCAAAAAACTTTCTGTCTGAATGCAAATATTTTTCTATGCAAAATTTTTAATTTATATTAATCAAGATTGCACACGATATTATTTATTTGCACTTCAACTTTTACCGTCAGCTCTAGTAGAAGTTACAAATCAATTATATTTAATTAAGGATTGGATTGGATTATTTAATTATGGCAAAGCACACGAGGGCTATCTGCCTAAAGGGAGGGATGCCTTCGTGGAGGACTTTCTAAGGGAAACTGGATCGTATACACGTTACACATCGGGAAAACCACGAAAACACCCATGCAAACAGCCCGTTCGCGGGATTCGAACCTCGGACCGAACTACCAGTGATCAGCGTCTTTACCGCTCGGCCGTTTGTGGTCCTTTATGAAATGGAAGGCGATAACTTTATTTAAAATGATTGTGAGAAATACCAAAATGTTTCGAAAAGTTGGATACTTTTTAATACACTTTCAGAATGCTTAAAGAAAAAGAGAAGAAAAATTTTTCGTAAAATTTAGTATTTGCATTTTTTTAATTTAAAACTTTTCAATCTTATGATATTTGATTCTTGCGATTTCAAAAATAAAATATTTGACTAAAATATGAATAACATTTTAAGAAACCAAATGTAGGATAAAATTGTGTAAAGCAATGGGCACAATGATAAAACTGTTTAAAGCAGTGTATGCAAGTCATCCTAAGTTAAAATGTCGGTTATACATTTCTCTTATTTATATATATCTTTTCTGAACGGAACATTGAAAGGCGTGTAAAATTGTGCTTTACTGTATTTTGTCTTTTAATATAGTATGCAGTTTTCAAACTCATCGTAGTCTGGCTTACAAAGTATTCTTCCGAAAGAAACGCAGTTCAAATAAATAAAATCAAATTCTGGAAAATTGATATTAATAAATATATTTAAAATGCTCAGTTCGAAGGAATAAATAGAAAATTTTAAAACAATTATCTGAAGAGACAATGCAACGCAAACAATTTAAATAAAAGTATAAAAATTACCTAAAATAATAACTATGACGAAAAAT
This sequence comes from Stegodyphus dumicola, assembly GCF_044657685.1. NCBI lineage: Eukaryota > Metazoa > Arthropoda > Arachnida > Araneae > Eresidae > Stegodyphus > Stegodyphus dumicola. The sequence goes on from NC_140780.1 coordinate 117,786,442, forward strand.
ATATATGTGTGTGATTATGGCAAAGCCTCGAGGGCTATCTGCCTAAGAGGAGGGATGCCTTTGTGGAGGACTTTCTAAGGGAAACTGGCTCGTATACACGTTACGCATGGGGAAAACCACGAAAACGCCCATGCAGCCAGCCCGTTCGCGGGATTCGAACCTCGGACCGAACTACCAGTGTTCAGCGACTTTACCGCTCGGCCGCTGGTGGGCTGAAAAATATATATGAAGAAAACTATTTGAAAAAAAAATAAACGCTGCACCTTTATTTACGCAGTTCGAATAGGTAAATAGAAATTTTTAAAACAGTTATTCGAAAAAAAAAAGTGAAATTTAAACAATTAAAATGAAATTCGAAAAAGAAAAAATTACTTAAAATAATAAGTTGTAATTAAAAATATAATATAAAGAATATTATTTGGAAAAAAGGAACGATGGTGACTTTTTTTCCTCTCACAGGAAAGCAAACTAGGTTGCCATATATTAAGAAGTTCGCCAAGTTAAGTATTCTTGGCGCAAACTGACAAAAAAGTGCCAACATAAATTTGTGAATTTCTCCGTAAATTTCGCTCCAAATTTTACAAAATTTTATATTTAGGCGTAATTTGAGTCTTAGAATCGAAATATGTAATTTGTAAAAATTTGTAAAAATCGGTATGTTATATCAGAAAAAGTCCGATTTTGTGTAAAAATACCTATGTTAGAATAGTGCTATATATAAATCTAATATATATCCTAAGTCGGGCTTTCGAGACATGAAGAACGCAATTTGAATTTTGTCAATCGGCCCAGTAGATCGGGAGATATAGGACTGTCCCATTTTTTTTTTTTTTTTTTTTTTTTTTTTTTTGAGCAGTGTACATGTTTATGTATATAGGTATATAAATTCAAAATAAAGTAATTAAAAAGCCTATCACTTGCGCTAAAGCATTTTAAACTTGAGTTTAAAGCCTTTTAAATAGTAATTTAAAATTCTAAAATAAAATTCTAAGATCTTTTTAAATTCTAAAAAAAATTTTCTTTCCTGGTTTTTTTAAATTCAATTTCTGTTCCTTGGAGATGGTATATGGAAAGATTTCTTGTTATGAATTATTGGTATATATATATATACAGATCTGAAAATAATTCGCGACCTCAGAATTAACGATTCTAGATTTGATGCTTTCCCCTTAAATTCATCGGTTCTCCCAAATTCGAAATTTTTCTGCGTTATGTAGCAGGGCAAGTAAAGCTAATATTATTCATTCATAGACTAGCTCTACTTATACCTCATATTTAGTATAAATACCTTGGTGAACTAATTACGTCATTATTCTGCGTGATTATTTTGCTAGCTTCTACCTTGCTAATATTTCCCCGCTTGGCTTCTCTAAAATGCCTGCGTCTTAATTTCTAAAAAAAACCAATGTGTACAAGAAATTATCGTAATTGTATGATTAAAGAGTATGTTGTTGACGAGGAATTATTCTAGTGTGCCTGGAAATCTGGAAAAGATGATAATTAACTGAACTTAGTTTGGTATCAACTTCTTCCTCTCTCCCTACCATTTAATTATCGAGACGGTGCTTCTAAATTATGACAGAAGTAAAAGTCGATAGGATTCTTCACACACATGCAGACACACAGACAGACAGAAGTCCTTACAAAAATAGTAAAAATATGTTGTAAGGATCCTAATTAATACTTATTTATTGAAAACTGACTATGGAGTTTCTGGAGCGAAAATATTACCTCCTGTATATAGTTTAGCGGAAGGTGAAGAGCATGAAAATCACATTTTTAGTAAGATAAATCCTTTTGAGAGTTTTGGGTAAATTTGACAATTTTAAACAATATGAAAAGAATACTTCATTGAGTACTGAACTGTTCAATAACCAGTTAGCCTTACCTATAGCTGCTGGCCAAACGGATTTAGAATTACTTACATCTGTAATTTGTTATATTATTTCTGCGGTGTATTGAATATTGTAACTACTGATTCTGATGCAACATTAGTATGCTTTCTTTGCATCTGTTTTTATGATAATTGCAATGTGTACGTGTTAGTACCTCTTGTGGTTCTGCGTTTATTCACATTTTTTTAGCAATAATTTGATTCAAAACTCAAGTTTATACTCAAATTCAAATATCAATTAAAATTCAGCCTTAGTTCATAAAAAGGAATTTATATCTAAATATAAAAAAGAAATATATAAATGTGTGTATATATATATATATACACATGGTTGTAGGTGTGTTAAATGAGTTGAGGTAAATGACTTTTAAAGAGACACCTTGCATATGTTCCCTATAATTCAAACAGAACGGCAGACAAATCGAAATGAATTACTTCTTGTGACCCCGAGGGAGCTACTACAATAGTTCATGAAATCATACGTAGCATTCATGACAAAAAAAAAAAAACTTTCGGAAACATTGTGAAAGTGTGATAAACCTTTATCGCAAATGTAACAGTGAGAAGCAAACTTCGCACGCTTCTTGGCATTCTTCACATATTATACGATCCTTTACCGGCGTTACAATTCATTCTGCTGATGCGCTCGACTATAACTGAGGGTCAAAAACATTTATCGATCAACCAATGATGAAAAATGGCACCTTGGGATTTGTATTTGTGAGGGAAGAAGCCCAACATATTGGTATTCTTGTTTGATAAGAGTAAGATATTTCTACACAATGTGGAAAATTTAAGAATCCTTTGAAGGTACTTGCAACGAATCTGTATAAACAGCTAGGTATTATTTCAAGTGGTACATAAATAACCTGTCTTTAAAGGTTAATGCAAATAAAGTGAAGATTAATTACCTTCAGAGAATAATAGCTTAAAGACTGAAAGCAATAACAGAATAGTTTGTTATCTAAGACATATAAAAGGACATCTTTTGCTTGTTTGACAAGCGGAACTTCATTCGAGAAGAACATTTAGTTTGCGGTATGATCAGCGTAAAGCAAAGAGAGCATGAGACAAATTCGTAAGTTTCATTAAACATTGCCAAAATTACATTTAGGCAAAGTTTGGTTCAGTATTGATTCACTACTTCTCTTTTTGCTAATTTTTAATGTTTTAAGTATCATAAGCAATAACTGCATTTCCATTTGTAATTTAATCTAAACTTATGATATTAAGTATCACAGCCAAATGACAGTGTAATTTTGATAACAAAATAGAGAAATCATTACGTGGGCCTCAACCATTAGTTTCAACACACTCTTAATGAAAACTATTAATAAAGCAGCATTTAATAACTCTTCAAAGTATTGAGTTTGAAAGCTTTTATGATTTCAAGCTTGGGGAAAATAAACTTTAGAGAAAACATATTGATCAATATGATACTTCCTACACATATTAGTAACTGAAGTGAATTTTATGTATCAAGTGAAATCACTATCTAAACTGGCGTCAACACTGAAATTGAAATGCTCAGGAACCAGAAATGAACCTCCTGCATTGAACTAAAACCAAACCTTACCACAAGGGCTTTTCTTTTCTTATTTTCTTAATTAGAATTATTATATCAAGTCTTTACGAGTTTTCCAAAGTATCTTTTATTTTCAGAGAGCTTAACCACTTAGAATACTTAATTTTGGTAGAGATATTGTAAAGAAATATAATTTGAACTTTTGAAAATTCTTATTAATAAACATAATGCTTCGTACACATGTTAGTATTTGAAGTGAATTTTGAGTATCAATTGAAATCACTGATTAAACTGTCGTTAATAGTGAAATCGAAACGTCCAGAAACCAGAAATGAGCTTTCTCTACTGAACTAAAGACAAACTCTAACTCAAGAACATTTCATTTCTTATTTCTTTATTTACAATTATTATTATCAATTATCATTTGTTATGAATACTTCAAAGTATCTTTTATTTTCAGAACTTTGAACCATTTAGACTATCTAATTTTGTTAGAAGTATTCTAAAGAAATAGAACTTTTATTGCAGCTATTGTTAAATTTATCACAAGAGACAGTGGTATGCTGTCCTTTAAAAAATTATTATTATACATACATATATATATATATATATATGCACATAATATACATATATTTACTTTTATAGAAAATATTATTTAATATCAAAGTTTATTTGCACTAAATATGGGAAATGCACATACCATATTATAATGGAAAATAAATGTAGGGTACAACAAGTAAATAAATATTTAATGCAAGTTATAAAACAAATATATTTCTTTTGAAATTATACATGTTCAAACTACACAATGCTATTACATTAGTTTTATTTATAATATTTAAGAGAATGATAGTTTTAAAAACTCGCTCAAGTGTAACGTTACCTACCACGCCTACATTATCATACATTGCGAACAGTATTTTCTTGGTTAGGGATGCACTGAAATCAGTGAATGAAACTACACCCGAGATAAGGGACACCAAGTTCAGAAACCGCTATGCTGGAATATCCTCCCTTAAAAATTTTTATTTCTTTTAATATATAGCTAGTTGATCAAAACATTCATAATCATCTCATATTAGAAAATTAACAGATAATCAGATTTTTGGTACTGATATAAAACTTAATTATCTCTATTTGAACTCAAGTTTTATACCATGTATTGATATACAGTTCTTGCAAGCTTATTAAACTTGTTGGTTAATTAAATCAATTGCTCATCGCGTTCATATTTTTTCCAGAAACTAAATATACTAAATTACTAATCAGTAGAAAAATCGCCGTTTAATAAACTCATCTCCGCCGCTTACAAAACTCAGATTGGCTTCAGTCCCAGAATATCCTACTTGTACCTATCAAAGCTGTTTGCAGTTCATCCATTTTAATTATTGTGGACCGCGGCTTATTTATGTCCATATATGTCGTGTGTCAATAAAACAGGTTGACGCAAATTTATTATTCTTCTAACCTCAGAGACACTAAACCTCAGAGACACTGTTTTCAATATTTTTCGTTCGCACTGGTGTTCAGAGTAGCAGAATTTTCTTACGTTAAGGTTGTAGGGATTTGTTTTAATTCCCTAACAGTTATTTTTATTTTTGAATAAGCTTTCCTTTAATTTCTTACTTTCCCACGTACAATCCCCTGCCAGAATGAGTTTTCAGGATCGCGTTTTATATAAATGAGGTAGAACCAATAAGTTGAAGTTTCCGTTACTTAAGATCTTACAAGTTCTTAGTAGAGCGTGTTCTGCCTTCTGGACACGGCGTTGCTTTAAGCCAAATCCTAACTACGTTCGGCCGTGTTGTTACGTGCTTTCTAATATTCGCTGGGGAGCTTGGAATAAGGGCCAACTCTATCTGTGCAGCTTCGGCTAGTTTTAGTTTAGCTACCATTAGATTAGTTTCTTATTTTTTATCTTAAGTTAAAGCCCAAGTGAATGCTTCCTGCAAGCCCGAGAAGGGCCATTTGTGAAAAATCGTTTAGTTGAATAAAAAAGTAGTTTAACCCTTCTTTGGTCTTGTATTTACCACATGAACTCAGCGATAATTCGTTAGACAGTTCATAAGTAGTGTAGATGCCAAGCATTTCGAATTTAGCTAGAACATTATAAGGTTAACAAAAACAAGGGTATTTTCAAGGAGTGAGTGTTCTTTCTATAATATCTATTCATAAGAAGTACAACTTCTGCATTTCACCTTTTAAGGTTTACACATTCAAAACCTTCCTTTTGGATGCACAATATGTGTATCGCAAAGGATGCACAATATGTGTATCGCAAAGGATACACAATATATGTAGCAAAGGATGCATTGTAGAGACATTAGGATTTTTTTTTGGAGCAAGAGAGATGGAAAATATGCAACGCCTTCGCCGGGAATCGAACCGCGGGCCTCTCAGTTATGCGCTGAGCGTGCAGACCACTACTCCACGAAGGCTCGCTAAGAAGGTGGGAAAAATATCTTATAACATAATATACGTAACATGTTACATGTTAACAGGGAGTTATAAAAAATGAATGAAATCCATTCTAGCATCATCGTATATTTACGGTCTTTGAATATATAAGGTTTAACTACAGGTTCAAGAAAAGCAATGAAAGCAACGGTCATACCTGTTAATCCTATCTACAGGTTGCAGTTTGTCTGTTACCGCTTTCTGATTAGGAAGGGGTAGATAGGATTAACAGACAAACTGCAATCTTTCTCCTAGCTAGAAACATGATTTTTGTAATTGAATAAATCACTGCAAAAAGCGTTTATTAAATTGTGTTGTGCTTCACTTTTAACATGTTGAAAATACCTAAGCGACAAGACTGAAAGGAAACGATAAGTGTTAGAAGATCTTCATGTTCTTGATAACTGCAGCCAAAGAAAATTGTATTTAAACTGGGAATTCCTCAAACATTGTGCAACTTGATTAAATGAAGAAACATAGCTGATTAATTAACAAATAATGCAGATGTCTCAAGGAAACACAATAGAGACGCATAAAAGAGACACATTGATACTTCTTTTCCAGAATTATTTAAAGCTATGAAACTAATAAATTTTCTTATTTCTAGAGTTCTTTCATTATAAAAGCTGTGGAATTGTCTAGGAGAGAAATTTTATTAACTGACAGATGGCTCACAGGTTGGAAAGAGAGAAATTAACATTGCCATCGGAAAATGTATGATCAGAAGGAAGATGTAGATCATCATGAGGGGAATAACTGGATAAAAGACGTTTTATATGGGATGTTAAATGAATACAATCTCCATGAAATTTATACTACAGATGAAATTAGACTGTGTTACAGAACATTATGAGAAATTTCATTAATATTTCAAAATTACACAAAAAATAATTTAAGGAATTGAAGGATCGAGTTGCTGGGTTATTAACGTACAATGTTTATAAAACAACTAAGAAGACTGAGCTGGTTATGCACAAACGCAAGAAAACTTCGATGTTTGAAAGGACTCAATTTACCTCTAACTTAACACAGCAACTAGAAGTCGTGAATGATAAGTAATACTTTTAGTGATTTTCTTTTCAAGTGGGACAGGTAACTGAAATTTGTTTTTTAACTATAGCATTGCTTATGAGATTACTGGTCAGCACTCACATCTGAACTCTTTCTGAAAAGCGTTAGTGTTTCTTCTTGCAAATAAAACTCTAACATATGCGTTTCGACAGGGATATTATAAATCTAGCAAATATCATTTCATAAACGTTGTCCAGAAAATGTCATACAAAAGTAATCATGTGAAAATGCATTCGAAGGAGGAAAGTAAGTCAATATTTGTATTAAAGACTATACACATTAGAGTCAGTCCTGGGAGCCATTTTATTTAAACACAGATAAAACTGTTTTTGAAGTGCGTCTTTTAGTAGAAAAAGCTTCAGTGGTACTGTAGCTAATGTTTCAGACATCAGTGAGGGAAATCCATGTTCAGAATATGCGTCAGTTGACAACAATATTTGAGATAAAGTGATTAAAAACTGACTATGGCATTTTATAAAATGTCAAAAGACCTGCAGCGCAAATGGTATAACAAAAGGGACGACATGCTAACATCAATTGAATCTAGAAAAGCACTGTAAATTCTAAGGAAAACTCCTGAAATCAAAGCTGCTGATCGCGAATTCTATGAGCAGTTTTACAAAATTGAAAATATAACTGAAAAAGTGTTAATAAACAATATGAAAATTTGTTTGTAAAAGTTAAAAATTTCGTAAAGTACTTGATTATAAAAAATTAACGAAAAAATTTAAAACTGTTTAAGGTAAAAGTTTACAATTGGGTGTCCCTTGTTTTTGGCGATTCTTTATTAACGACAAGATCGAAACCAGGAAGGCACAATTTCAAGATGGCCGCTACACCAAACCAAAATAAGAAGTCAAACAATTGCACAAACGTTGTGTCCATGTACACATCGAACTATTTTCACTTGAAAAAACATCAGAGAATTACACAAACTAGGTATTGCTCGCTGCCTTAATTTTGTCCATGTATACGTCAATCTATTTTCATTAAAAAAAATCAAGAAGCTAAGCCAAAGCTAAAACTATCATGTATCATGTTAACCAGAAATGAGGTTTCATCGCCAAAATCTAACAAAATTTGTCGCTAACCGAAGGGGCACCCAATTCTACACTAGAGCCCTGTTTAAATATTTTAATTTTAGCATTAAATTTTAACTATTGCCTTAGTATTAATTATGGGGTTATGCTATTAGTTTTTAGTTTACTAATAAAGTTTAAAATTCATATCACAGTTTGCCATACATAAATCGCTGTTTATTAAAATAGGCTGCTTAACTTATAACTAACTTATTTCTGTCATTAAAAGGCTGTAAATTGGGATATAATGCATTTAAATGTTGTTGTTAGCTATGCATTGAGCTCTGCAGTTAACAAACGATAACTGATAAAGTTACTCAGTTAAATCTTGTTGAACATATTATCCAACAACTTCAAACCATACGATGTGCATTATAACTGAGCATCAATAAACCATGATGGGAAAAAACCTTTCTTAAGACTTAAGAAATCGGCTTCTTATGCTACTTATAAAATATAAAATCTCACTCGTCATTTGAAAATTACAGCGGAAACGAATTCAGCTAACTGTTTGTACTTTTTCAGAAATTATAAAAAATATAGCGAATGTGATACGAGTTAACCAACCAGCAGTTCAAATAATATATATTTGATTTGTATAATAATTTTTTTTCGATAATTTTTAGGGAAATTCTATCGTTGAAAATAAAATTTTGCTCTAATTACTAAAACTGGCAGAACTCCCCACTGATGTTCACTTCTTCAAAAGAAAACTAAAGAGAACATAAGAGAACTTCATAAGAAGCTCACATGAGTTTCAGTTTTAGCAGATGAGTAACTAACGCTTTGTTTCGACTTCAGCGCCAGTATTATCAACAGCAGCAGTCTTTGGTCACACTTTGATACTCTTATCAGCAGGTTTGGATCATACTTTGATAATCTTACTGAGATAATTCCTTAAATTTTCATATTTTTGGCGACTTTATTCTTAACCCGGGTTTGATCATGCCGTCATACCCACCCTGTCCGTATTTTCGCTGTTTCTCTCCTACCTTTTTTAAAAAATGGTTTTTTCTTCTTGTAACTGCCCCCAAGGTCCATAACCTAGAAAAGCACTGTAAATTTCAGGTGGCTATTTATTTAAATTGGGGGTTCGTAAAACCTGAGGTCTCTTTTATCACATTCGTATCAATCGAGTTTTACGTAGGAATTTCCACATTAAATTTGAAACCTCCTTTTAAGGTGCAGTAATTTCAATGGAACAGAATACATCTCATGTGAAAATGTTGAGTCAAAACTGGAAATTTTAGAGCAAACTTCCAAAATATTAACTGCTGTCAACATAAAAATTTAAAATGCTGCTCGTTATAATTTGGAACGAAACCTTTAATAATGATGTATTATGGCAGCAAAAAGAAAAACAGAAATCTTTTATTGTTGGAAGATTTCTATTGATCCTTCCAACATAATTATTTTTAAACTTCCCTTCTTGATCGGATTTTTTTCGAAGTTTCGATCCAGAAAAAGTATTTTTATTATTGAAAATTAATATACTTTGTATCCTAAATATTGTGTAGGGATATTATGTACTTTTTTAAAGCAGGAGAGATGAAAAAATGAGCAATGTCCTCGCCGGGACTCGAACCGCGGATCTCTCCGATACGCGTCAAACATGCTGACCACCACACCACAAAAGCATGCTGAAAAAGGAGGGAAAAATACCTTATAATGGAAATTCAAAAAATTTTTGTCAATAAGGTGTTTTTTGCCGGGATTATGCAAGTAATGTCCCGTTCACTAATCTTCAGTTTTCCCAGCAATGCACCCGAATTTTAAATTTAAAACATAATATCTCTGATACTATATATATATATATATATATATATATATTGCTTTGAGGGACTTAAGCTAAGTAACTGTATAAAAGGAACTATTAAAAATACCTAAAAATGATCTGGAAAATAGTTTTACAACATGTTACCTTTAAAACAGCTTTACAAACTTTCTTGCCCATCAGAGCGTAAAAACCACACTGAAATCATTTATTGCTTACTTTATCAAAAACGAAATCTTGGCTTCGTAACTCCCTTCCTTCAGACCCACACTCTGGTTTCATTATAAAAGCCATTTTGGCATACAAAAATAACCAAAGAAAGCGAAATTACAGAAGATACAAAGTAGTTTAATTTTTTATTCAAGGCGGTAAAAAAATGCGAAGAAAGTATAACTAGTAGAGCAATATTTAGAAGGAATATTTAGCAATATTTAGAAAAATGCCAAAAGTAATCTCGAAATATAATGAGACGTTTAAGTAGCGATGAATTCACTTTCAAAGATGCAATTTCACTCTTCGTCGCATGACATGCGACGCTGGCCGTACGGGCACAAAAGAGCCGAACGCGTGACATGCGAACGTCGACCAAGGAACGGTTAAACTTCATTCGGAATTAGAGTAGTTGATTCTGTATCAGACACGAAAATTAAATATAAAATTTTCATCTCTAAAGTCATATTTCATCGGCTGCTCCCCCAAACTCCCCCATAAGCTATGCATTCAAACTTCGCACCGTGGACTAATATTGGTGAATTGATGACTTTTCAGATTAAAAGCAGAAAATGAATTTCAAGACTCTCAGGAGGTAACGAACATTCCCATTTGCGAGATAACAGTTACTCTTTAACGCTACTACAGCTTACGAGCTTGAATTGTAGGCTGTTAAATGAAATTGAGATTTTTCTTATTTAAAAGGCTGCAAATTCCATTTTAAATATCATTGGAAATATATTATTAGAAGCCTTCAGACTTGTGTTAATGCAAATAAAATACCTTACCCAAAAATTATTTTTAAAATCAAAATAACTAAGATCAAAGAAAATTTCTTAAATAATAAATATTATTGAAATGGGAAAAACGAAATTTGCCCAAGTATTATGTATACGAAATTTACCCAATTATGATATTAATTTACTGTATTTGCACAAAATTTAAATAATTGACTACAAAGTTTAGTAAATTCTCTTTCATATTTAACTCTCAATCCAGAATGTAAGGTTTGTTACATTCTTCATGAAGTTAAGCATATCGAATACACCAAAGCAATGTTTTCTAAGGTAACCAGTTCTAGTTTTGCTCATGAGCTGATATTTCATTAAATTCGATTTTGTGATCACAAGTAATGAAATTCTTTTCTTAGCCTAAGGAAAAATACTTCCTTCTAAAACTCTTGGCCATTATTTCCTTTCTCGACTTTTTTTTTTCTTTCCTGCTTTTTTGTCTCTAGTTCTTTGAGCAATTTGTGACGTGGTTTCATTTCTCACCGCGTTATCCTTTCCGCTTTGGAAATATTCAATATTAACAAGACTTTTGAAATTCGCAAAATGTCAAAAGTCTTGTTAATATTCATTTTAAAAAAATGATAATATTCTTAATAATACGTTTTGTTTAAATTCTTACACAGTTTTGATTTTTCATAGGATTACGTCATATTGTTTTCCTTTTGGAAGATATGTTAAATAGCAAATACAAAGTGGAAAAAATTTTCTTTTGGAGAATATAGACCCATTTTTCTTGATAACAATAATGAAAAATACAGTTGACTTCGTTCCACTTAATTTCAAATTAAAAGACTTTATGTATTTATTGAGCCTAAATAAAAGCTTTTTCTTCTTCTTCAGATATTAATACAGCAGAATAATTGCATAAATTATTTCAGATCCTGCTAAAGTTTAGAAATTTCTTCTCTTATTTTATGCATTTTAAAAGTTTCATTATTACCTCAAATTTTAATTTCGGTTCATTTGCATTTTCATCAATGTATGCTTTAATGCAATTTTTAAGCACCTTTATTTTGCGTACTTCCTTTAATATACACAGCACACAATTTTAAAGTGCTTCTATACATCAAAGCAGAATATTGAACTCGGTTTCTTCTTAATCATTTTGCGATTTATTAATGGTTCTGTTCTTTCCCTAAGGAGACAGCGGACTGTATCAAGCTAGTTAATTAAAAACAGTGAAGAGTATTTTATGTTATATTTGCTACTTAAAACTATAATAGAAATATCTGCATTTTCATTTAATGTTTGTTTTTTGACGTTCCTTAGAGGTAAAAGGAAGCAATTAACTCTTTTGCACATAATTTTAATGGATTAAAATTCGTAGAACGCTACATTAATGAAAAATGAATTCGAAAAAGAAATAAATAGTAAAACTGCATCTGTTTTTAATTCACAAGTTTGAGAAACTTAAAATCAACTTTCAGAAAATATATTCAAATATTTTGGCATGTTTGCCTATTTTTGATCTATATGAATAAAACATTTCTTATACATAAGCTTTCTAAATCAAATGTTATGTCAATGATACCTTCAACAGATAAGTTCAAGTAGAGTAGAAGCGATGACCAGTGCTCAAAACTGTTTACACAAGTTTTAATTTCGACAAAACAAGTAAGTGAGGGAAATAAATTGCTAAAACTTGACAATCCTATTTTTATTTTAATGAAATAATGTTATTAGTAAAACAGGTTTTGCTATCATTTCGTAGAGTCAGTCTTTTTAAACGGGAGATATAAAAAATGCGCAGTTCCCTTGGCGAGACTGAAACCCTGGACCTCTAAACAACTCTTCGAGTATGTTTCCAATTACACCACGAAAGGCTTGCGGAAAATAAGGAGAAACTACCTTATAATTTTAATTAATTTCATGTAGGCATGCTTGAAAAACAAATAATAAGCAAAAAAATTGGCGTAGTATGAGTAAATTTGCGGTTTCTTTCGTTTGGCTGCAAAGGTCTTGAGCAATTATATTTTACTTCTTTGTACGAAGTAAAAAGGGAGTATTGTAATGGCGAAAAGTTTCAGGTAGCATATTTCAACGAAAATATCCATTTTGACGGCTATCGAATGCAATATAACGATGTTTTCTGATCTGATGTTTCTGATGATGACATCTGCAAGTAAGAATAGAATAAAAGACTCTTCTCCTCCAAAAAAATTATAAAACTGCTTTAAAATGAATTTCAAAGAGAATTTTTTGTAGTGACGTACGTACGTACGTATGTATCTCGAATAACTCAAAAACGAATAGCCTCAGTTGAAATTTTGCATATTGGTCTGCTATAACATGTAGATGTGCATCTCGTATTTTGGTTGCAATCGGCCGCACCAAACGTATATATATATATATATCCACTCTGTTACCCGGCTCAGTGAGTGAGTGAGTGAGTGAGTGCACCGCTATGATGGCTTCCGACCACGGACATGAACCAAACGGAATTATATACCATCACGGCGGGGAAGACTCCAGAGTAACAAGGTTGAATATTATAAACTAATAACAGTTTTTACATATTGTTAACTGCAAGGCACTAAGCGTTATTCTGGTTATCTGCTTTAAGTTCTGAACTTTTGAAACATTATAATATTATCCACGGTTGTTTCTGCTTAGGCAGTGTCCTGAGATTTTCTCTATTTTATCAAGGGCTATTCTGTTTTTGAGTGTGTTAGTCGTCCACATTGCCCAGGCAGTGTCCGCTGGTTTCTTCAAGTGCCAGGTTCTTGTATGTACACAATGGAAGTAATAATGGTCCGTGTCGACTTCCTCTCCGCATTCGCAGAAAGGAGTATCCCTAAGTCTGAATCTGTTCAGGTATACTGGGAATGGTCCATGACCTGTCAAGAACTGTGTTAGGCTAGCACAGTGGGTCTTTATTTCCATGTTAACTTTTGGCAGTAAGCGAAATGTCCTTCGTCCTACATCTGCCTCTGTCCATCTGCCTCTGCCTCTAAAAATCATGTTGTAGCAGACTTGTCAAAGTTGTTCGCTTAATATGAGACAAGGAAGTTTATTTGGTCTTTCTAATATATCCGTGCAGTTGGCTGCCTGCTTGGCCAGTAGGTCAGCGGCTGCATTGCCTTGAATCCCTGTGTGAGCGGGAACCCATTTTAAAGTGGGTCTTTGCGAAATGGGCATTGTGAGAAGCTGTTTCTGAATTCTGTATACCAATGGACTCCGGCTGTTTTGACTTGCGATAGCCGCCAGACTTGATGCCGAATCACTGAGTATGGAGAATTTCTCCTGTTGACATGTGTTCGCATATCTAATTGCAGCACTGATAGCTAGAAGCTCTGCTTGGTATACCGAGTTGTTCGAGCCTAATTTCCTTTTCCACTCGAATGTTACAACTCCATTTTCTAGTCTACAAAAGGCGCTGCCCATGCCGTTCTCAGTTTTGGAGCCATCTGTGAAAAGGTTATTACTGTACCTCTGAATTGGTTGGTCGTTTATACTGATACCGTCAGAGAGATTAAAAGCTGCTGGATGAAAGTTATTGCAGTTGTTTTTCTCCTCGTAGTCCGAGTGGTGATAACTATGACCCCAGAGTGTTGAAGTTTGACCCAGCCTGGTAACCCTTACGATAGCTGCCTCCCTTTCTACTATCAAATCTAGGGGAGGAATTCCTGCTAGTTGTTGTAGGGCTAGTGTTGACGTGGTACGGTAGGCCCTGCATACTTGAAGTAGCTGCTGTCTCTGAATAGAGAGCAGGGATCTTTTCATATGAGAGGTAAGTTCGCCACCCCAGATTGCTGCTCCATAAGCTATTACTCTTTCTGTAATGGTTCTATGCCAAATTTTTAGTAGCTTAGATGAGATACCCCATTTATGTGAGTCATGCGTTTCATATTGTTGCTTAGGATGCTAATTCGAGTCTTAAGATTCCTGACATGTGGCATCCAAGAAAGCCTGTTATCGAGTAATAGCCCAAGATATTTCAATTGGGGGAAACATTTTACCGGTATCCCATGGAGTTTAATGCTTGGGTTGCGTCTTAGCTGCCTGCTACGTCCTATGAGCAAAGCTTTAGTTTTCTCTGCCGAAATCTGAAGCTTATGTGCTCTGGCCCATTGGGAGAACAGATCAAGACAGTATTGAGATCTCATTTCGAGGTTACTCCTTCCTGCCACAACTAGCATAAAATCGTCCGCATAGGCTATGATTCGAGCGTATTCTACGCTCTCAAACTGACGAAATGCCGACTTTGCCACTATATTCCACAGTGTTGGTCCAAGCCATGACCCCTGTGGGCATCCTCTAAAGACATTTTTGACATAAATGCCGCTGTCTGATGTTACTTGTACACTTCGATCTTGAAGGTACGAGCGAAGGATGGTAATAATGGCTGTTGGGCAGGCCATGTTGTACAGCAAATTTATTACGTCTGGCCACCAAAGGGAGTCAAAGGCTCCCTTGATGTCAATGGCTATTGCCAGTGAGTGCAAATTGTTATCCTTGTTCTGTTTGATAGTGGCCATTAAGTCTTTTATGGCATGTTCAGTAGAGTTGCCCATTCGGAATCCATATTGGTTGGGATGCAGGGCGTTGTTCCTTTGCAGGAAGAAGTCCAATCTGTAAGGAATTACTCTTTCCAATACCTTACTGAGCGCTGGCAGTAGACAGACTGGCCTGTAAGATGTAGGTTCTGCCGGAGTTTTGCCTGATTTTAGGAATAACGCCACTTCTGCCAACTTCATATTTTTAGGAAAGTACTGATGTTTCCAGCAAGCTGAAATGACCGCAAGGAATAGTTTTGGGAATTCCAGGTGTATCTCTCTAATGATGATATTATCAATTCCATCCGGACCTGGAGGTTTTTTGGGTGCCAGAGTACGTATGATGTTATCCACTTCCATTTGCGTAGGAGGGAGTTCGTCTCTTCCGGCAACTTGGCGAAATTTCATACTGTAGGTTTTTCTCGCTTCCTCTTGCTCCTCTAAGAAATCCTCTTCATCATCATCAGGAAAAACTGCATTTATGATCTCACTGATTACTTCGATGTTGGATGAGGCAGTGCTATTCACCATAGGCAAAAGGGTCGTAGGACGAAACACCTTGTTACATGTTATCTCTTGAGTAGGTCCAAAGGCTTTAGTGACATTACTACAGTAAGTTCTCCATGAGATTAACTTGGCCTCTTTAATTTTTCTTTTATATAAAGCTCTGGCTTTATTGTATGTTATCATTTTGAGTTGCCGTAGATATGGATCTACCGTGGATTGTGCTTTTCTGCGAAGTGCTCGAACTCTGCTCCTTTCTGTGTTAAGCTCTGGTGACCACCAGGATATCGAGTGTTTTGCCTTTACAGATTTCAAACGATATGCTTTGTGGGCGGCTTGCACTATTTTTGTAACTAGTAAATCGTAGAGATTATCTAAGGAGTTTCTGTCCTGGCAGTTGTTGAAATCTTTGATAAATTTCTCTACATGCGCTCGAATGTGTTCCCGTAAAATGGAATGTACTCCAAATGCCGTTTTGAATTTTTTCTTTATTATGTAGTCTATAGGAGTATCCAGCCTGTAAGTAATAATTTTGTGATCACTGAGTGACGGCAGGTCACTCACTGTCCAATGTTGTATGTACGGAGTTGTATTGGGAGTTGATATTGTTAGATCTGTCCACCCTCGAGCTCTAGATCAAAGGTAGGCGGTTAAGACTAATTTTTAAATAACATGGCGAACATATTTGTTTGCATTTGAAACAAAAGAATAGTAGATTTGTTGAAAATCTAGAGAGACTAACCTTCGCAACAACAAAGATAACGCCTTCATTTATTATTGCGAATTAAATCATGCTTAATCCTTTCTGGAATTTTTTCGAGGAAATAAGTGAGGCTTACTTCGTAATTTTTAATGTAGATATTTTGAGTTTTTATGAATTTTTGCCTTGTCGCGAAGTGAGAACTGAATTAATGAATGAGAAATTCTGAATCATCTGTGAAAAACTGTTTCTTTTTTGTTTTGTTTGCTTAATTTCTTTTATACATCGTTCTAGATTTATTATAGTAGTTTAATAGAACATGTGGCAACGATTAGATAATTCTTCAAATGATATACATTTTGTGCATTCTGAGTTATAATATGAACGAAATATAACGCTATTAAGGGAACAACATAGCGTCAGATTGTCGCTATGGTAAACAAATATAGTGAATTTTAAAGAGTGCATTTATTCTATTGTGGTTTATGCGCTATCGACGAAGTAGATTTAATTCAATCCAATAAGTTTAAATGAAATGCAAGAAAAACTACGTATAATTTAATATTCCGTGCAAGGATGTCATGTGGTGTATACATCAGACTTGTTGTTGTTGCCACTTAAGTGCATTCGTCTTTTCTTGTCATTTTCAATTTCATAGCTGAAGAAGAAGATTCTCTTTAACATTTTAAACTTTTGTACCACACGTTTACTCCTGTTACTCTAGTTCTTCAGTTGAACTAATTTTAACTACACAAGTATATACATAAGTCTTTTGCATTTATATGTGTTAAAAATGACAATGATTAAAAATAGGAAGCTTGATAAAATTTTAACTACAACTGTTTATAAACAGAAATCATTTGGACTTCATTATTTTAAATGCATTAATCCACGTTTCAAATTTGCGCTTGACATTTCTTCTTAAAACTGCATATAAATTGATAGCGAAAATTCATATTAGCGCACATGAAATTTCATCTCAATGACTGACGATCATAAATCTGTATTTTATGGTTAGCAATAATGTTTCATTTTTAATGAGATAGTCGTTTTATTCCCGACATGTAAGACACAAAGCAATTTATGCAGAACTATTAATAATGGTAGTTTGTCAACCAATTGGAACAAGGACTTTAATTTTTATTTTTAAATTATATCGGCAGGTTATGTATGATTAAAATAAAAAAAATTATAAGCTATTCAGTTCTCAATAATATTTTGATTCTTCTTGATGGAGATAATGTTATTAATCGAATATTTATTCTTTTAATTTTCTTTGCACTAATAAGCTTCAACGGAGACATTTTCATTATATTTAGGCGGAAAGTGTTGAATTTAAAAGTTAGAGCTTTCTTTAGTCAGGAAATTCCGCTTGTTGCACTCGATGAGCTGTAATCTCGCTGTTCACGTATCTTGTGGCGTACGGACTGTAATTTTCATAAATTATGAGTTTGCTTAACAAAGGACTGTTTTAACGTCATCTATAACGTACCTTTCGGACTCTGACATAATCTGTGATCTATGCACTTCCCTTCATTAATTTACATAACGTTAAATAATCACTCACTTGAAAGAAATCCATTGTTTCATAGTCTTTTCTTCAATTTACCCATCTGCCACCTTTAAAATGTTTCATTGAATGTAGCTGAAAATTGCAGTTAATTTCCGATGCCGTATAATAATATACAACTTTTGACAGGAAGCCAACATATATCTAGAAACGGTAAAATGGTGCCAAAACATCAAATCCTCTATTTTATTTCATTAATATGGAAACAGTAAGTGTATTGTATTTATGTGCTTTGAAGTTTTCAATTTAAACTTGTTGTACAAATAAGGTACATAGTCACGATGTATTCCTTTTCGTCATATTGGATTTGTGCATCAGGATCAGTTGTATTTTAACTATTTGTGTAATCAGTGAAATACACGTCCAGATAGTTTTCACTTTGACTTCTTACGCTTAAGAGATTAAGTTATAAGGTATTTTCTTCCCGCTTCCAGCATGCCATCGTGGTGCAACGGCTAGCACACTTGGTGCGTGTTCGAGAGGTCCAGGTTCAAGTCCAATGCTCATTTTTAATGCCTCCTGCATCAAAATAACCTAATGTCCGTGCAGTAGCGCCCGAAATAAAAGGTGGTGGATGATGATTCTGGCGACTGGGTCCCCTAATCACCAATCTCCCTTTAAAAAGGGGAGTATACAAGGTACTTTCTCCATCTTTCCAGCATGCCTTCGTGGTGTAACGGTTAGCGCTCTCGGCGCGTATTCAAGAGGTCCAAGTTCGAGTCCCAGCAACGGCATTGCTAATTTTTCACGTCTCCAGCATCAAAATAACCTAATGACTCTAAAAGTCCTTAATAATTTGCAGAAGCGTAGTATTGAGGAATGCAATTATTTCTATGCAAAATTAAGTAATTTTTAGTGCATATGTGGTTTTTATTCTATTGCTGAAAGCCTGGAATATTTTAAATTGTATTTTTATTTTTTAAATATTTTAAATAAATATAGCATTACGCAAATGATAACAATCAATGCTTTGTGAAGAAAAGGAATGATCGAAAATGCTATTAAATGAAACATGAAATACTGATGAAAAGTGAGCTTTAAGAGTAGGGAACCTATTGATGATATGATTTTCTTAGTTAAAAACATATACACTTCACATAATTATGACATATTTTCTGTTACTGTATATGGACTATACAACTTTCAAAATATATGGTGTCCCGAACTAACTGTTCTAATAGCGGTCTTTGAAACTTAATCTTATTTTCTCCTTGGATACGACATCCTTTAATTTTTAAATACAAACTTATAATCATGGACGTATCATGCATAAAGACTGAGCGTGCTAAAGTTTCGAAACTTATATATTATTCACTTCGTCTCTATTGTACATGTTAATACCACCCATCATTTAAAAATCCCCATATTAACTTACAGAATTTGATTTTCTTAGGGAGCATAGACTAGACCAAAACATTATAAGGTGATATGCGAATTATGACTATGTCGCTGCCTTGTAAGTACCACAGAGAAAGGGGAAAGATGTAAACAACTCTTTTATTAATTCGGATAAAGTTTTAACAGTCGGTATCAAATTGTGCTTACAGAATCCAAAACGTTTGGCTTAAATCAAAGATAATGAATAAACTTAAAATTAATGATGTTTAAGTATAGTCTAATGGCTTCATACTTTAACTAGTGCATAAGCTGGCTCTGACCGAAGTCCGGGTAAACAAATCTAATGGCAAGATAACTCAACGCCGCAGAATTCTAATCGCTAGGGAATCAAAGTTAGTAACGTGGCCTTCAAGTATGCAGAATACGCTATGGTTTCACCAACCAAAACCTCCCTTTAAGTACTTCCTTCATTCTACTTAAATTGAAAATCGCACTTGCTTGAAATTTGCTTTCTGGCAGGGAAATGAAACAAAGCATAATAAGAAAGGGAATTAACATAAAATAGCGGGTTATAAAATTAAAATGAACCTTTAATTCCTTTTGCTCAACCAGCTGGACGAGGATTCAAATAAAATAAATTTTATTTTTTAAAAATAAATCCAGTGTATTATTGCCTAAATTTATCAGATTTTAACTTTGAAAGAAATACGTTTAAAACACAGAAATGTAATGCATATATAAGGAATGCAAACAAGCATTTAAAAATTATTACAGGTTCTGAACATTTTTGTGACATGCTAGAAGAACTACTTACAAATTTTTAACAATTATAGTTACCCTTCTACTGAAACAATTAGAAGGACGAAATATGAGCTGCAGATTTGAACTACTTTTCCCTTTGTTTTTTAAAATATGCAAAACCAAGGTATTTTAGATGGAAGCACACATACGCATAAGAAAAGCTTTGCATTATTCTGATTAAAGCGCAAAAAAATCTTCAAATCTGTAAATATTCAGATTACAGAAAAATCTTTTATAATTTTATGCGCAGTTTCAACATTTAAATGAATATCTATTACATATATCTGCTGTATTTCTTGCTGACTCTAATTGTATTTTGATGTAAATAAAGTTTACATATACGTCGTGTCCACAAAAGTTCTTGCTTGGCCTCGTAATTACAAAATTTTTTAAATGACGAAAGAAACGTTTGACTCTTGTACGAAAAAGATTAAACGATATATTTAACTTCAAAATTTGCGATTTTTGAAATCTTTTTCAACTTCACCTCTAGCGATCGGTTAATAAATGACATAGAACGACTCGAGGCTGACTTTTTCCTTTAAATTTTATTAAGTGATATTCTTTGTGATTTACTATAACTTTGTTACAAATGACATGCCGAAAGAAGTTGGTTGTCACACAAATAATTTATAAGCTGTGAGACACTAGAAATATGTGACTAACATAACTAAACCTCGGATTACGAATTAAATTCGTTCCTGAGAGCCATTCATCAAACAAAATTCGTAAAACAAAACAATTTGTCCCCTGGGAAATAATGCAAAATAGATTAATTCGTTCGTGGGCTGTTACGATTTTTTATTTAAATTTCACAATAGTGCTTTATGGAAGCGTTCATAACCCAAAATAAGTGGAATTGAGTAAATATAAAACAAAAAGGATAAGCACAAATTTCAACAGTATACAAAGGAAAGTAGACCTTATAAGTGGAGAATGATGAGGAGATGATACTATTTGAATGTGAAATTCTTCTCCATAAAAACATCAACTCTCTTTAGTGCCATCTTCTTTTATCTTTATTTTTGTCTCTAAACAACATTCGACTCGGCTTTAGACTCAATGGACCTCTGTTTTACTCAAACTTCTTCCAGTGTGATTATTTGTTGCCTGCGTTTTAAAATGAGACATGGCATTGGCCCTGAAAATGCTTATGCTGTGGCTTGTTATTGCTCTATCTGAATGATATCATTACACGAAATGCATTTTACCCTAATATTAGTGTTACAATATTTAGTTTCGATATTAATGCTGACATTATAGAACTTCTGCCACCCCAGACAGGAAAATGGTTAGTGATTCTTACTGCTGTACCGAAGGGCCTGGGTTCTAACCCGGGAGAAGGCATGGATGTAATTGTCCGTACCTTCATAAGAAGCAGTGGTGACCCAGCTGTTAGGTGCCTGCATAATAAAGAGACCACTGCTTCCGGCATTAGTAGTGGCCAGCGCCTATAAACGGCTGGAAATAGCCATTGTAAACAAAAACAAATATATCTATATATACACTAATGTTTGTGAAAAATGCAACACGATGGAACTATTGTTTGAAATGATCGAAACTGATTCCACATGTTACTAATAATGGTACAAATAAACGATCAAACTTACAAGGAAAAAACAAAACCCCTGTCGGAAATTATTTCTTTCTGTGTCCGCCACGCTGAGCGATGAGAGCCTGCACACGTTGTGGCACTGAATCACACAGGTTCCGAATGTAAGCCTGGGTAATGACATTCCATATGTTTTCGGCTTGATGCCAAAGTTCAGGCTTAGTATTTGACCCACCACCTGTACAAGCGAGTCGCCGGCCAATGAAATTCCATATATGCTCAGTGGGCGATACACAAAGGGAATGAGAAGGACATGGAAGAAGCAAAACCTGTTGTGCGCTAAAGAAGGCTTGTGCAGTCTAAGAAACATGTGCATGGACATTATCCAGCTGAAATACAACGCCTGGAATGAGTCGAAGAATGAGGAGGACCTCTGACGTAATGCCAGGTGTTGTACGGTATGACTCTGGATAACACAACACAGGAGCAGACGTTAATCTCTGTAACGTAGGAGGACGCTGTACAATCCATCACAGCCATGAGAATGTGGTATCTGTCGTCTCGTACCGTTGTGCCATTGCATGCCCCACTGCTAGGATTTCGCCTTGTTTGGTTCTCTTCTGTCCATTTCTTGTAAACACGCATCACTGTTGTGGCATTGCGTTGTGTGCGGGCTGCGACTGTTCGTTACGGAAGTCCACCCCTTTCTCATACCGACGATGCGGCTTCCTTCGATCTCCGTTTGGTGTTAGTATGGCACCTTCCGCTGTTGACGAGGTATGTTGAGCACTAATTAAACGTTCACCGCAGATTGAGTTCGATTAACAGATTTCAAAGCAACTTTACAGTCTTTTAAACACATGGAACAAGCGGTCAGCTCTTATTCTAAGCATGCGCAATCGCTTTGTAATTCTAATCATTTGCGTATCTTACGTCACTTTACATTTCTTGTAAGTTTGGTTCAATTTATATAATTCCTTAATTGTGCGGCAATTTTTACAAGCTCATAAACATTGTTATATATATATATATATATATATATATTGTGAGAAAGAGAGAACTTCTTTTAACAACCCATGGTGCACTGTATTTTGAGGACTTTCAACTCAGTTGCCAAGTTACGATCATGCCGCACATCAGCAGAAAATTAGAGATTCGTTTAAACGAAAGCATTAAATTGGCTATTAAAATGAATTAAAATTTTCGAATCAGAAAACAATCTGGGGTCCCTTTTGCAGCAAAAATCCCCTTTTCTTTTGTATCATCGTCGTCATTATTACTATTAGTTTTATTTCGATTTACCCTGTTGAACACTTCCTTGTGAGTGAAATGTATATTCAAGTACTACTGCTAGATATCAAAAACTATTCTACAACTAAACGAGCCATTCCCGGAATATTTTAATCTGTCAATAATGTTTAAACATAGCATATTTACATAGCGTAAACATTTTTTCCTACAATTTATGGCATATTAAAAAATATAGTACTACGTTTCAGCCACCAGATCGACTGCCTCTGTTTGTAAGATCTTATTTTGCATCTCGCATTTCGGATGAGCAGCTCGCAATTTTTTTTTATTATTCTTGTAAACACTAACTGTAACTTTAACGCTTTGCGTTTTGCTGTGTTATGTTCTAAAGTTGATACTGCTGAATAAAAGGTTAAAATTTACAGTCCTCTCGCAAATGTTGTATTCTTAATGTTTATTAATTTAAATGTAAGATACCGCGACGCAACATACTATATAGTTAAATCATAACAACGTAAATCTGCAAATTAATTATGTAAAGTCAGGATTTAAGTAATAAAATCTGATAAATGACTGATATCATACCAGGTTGGGCAAAACCATAGACAATAGACTGTCTAGTTAAAGCATAATAACTTCAAGCTGCAAATTAATTCTATAAAATCAAGCTTTAGGTAGTAAAGTGT
Source organism: Stegodyphus dumicola (assembly GCF_044657685.1). NCBI lineage: Eukaryota > Metazoa > Arthropoda > Arachnida > Araneae > Eresidae > Stegodyphus > Stegodyphus dumicola. The sequence continues at coordinate 117,810,141 of NC_140780.1, forward strand.
TAGTGACTGATATCATATCAGGTCTGGCGAAACCATAACCAATAGACTGTCTAAATATCTATCAAGGCCTATGAGGATTCCGTTCTCGAATTCTACATGAAAATGTTTTAACGTCTTGTTACAAAAGTATATTACCATAAGGAAACGTTTAGTGCTAATCAGAGTACACATTCTTTGCATTTTCTCTGGAAAAACAAAGGAATTTTTTTAAAGGATGAGATCACCTAACTTGTAAGAATTTGGCTAATTTCCTAAAAGCTTAATTTTAGCTTCTGCAATTAGATTTTTGCGCTTTCGCCACAGTAACTCTTATTGTTCAAAAGTTTTATGCAAATCATACTTACATGAGACTGAGTTTAATCGTTGCGATTTCGTAAATGCAGTTTGTGCCTAAACATAGTGAGATTTCAGTTTCTACTTCAAAAGGTGCTCGCTGGTATTCGCTGCTTTTGGAGATTGAGGTTTCATTTGGGTTCATCAGTGACCATAAACTAAAAACGTATTTTTAGTAAGCAAAGGTTGAATTCGTTAAAATACTTCCAGGTGTCTGATTAATTCAGTTATTAAAACTCTAAATTTCACTCCTGCTAAAAAATAAACAGTAAAAGGCAAAACACGGAATAAAACAAAAACTATGTAATGAGTATGCATAAAGTGATCGAAGAGTTTGATGGGGCATGACTGGATCATATAGCAAATAATATATCAAAGATATACAAAAACACACATCTATTACTAACATCACATTGCGAAATACCAAATGGGGCGGAAGAATTGTGCAATGAAAACATTATCTGATAACGGGTATGATCCCCTCAAGCTGAAATGCATGCTAGATAACGGCGAAGCAAGCTGACTATAGTGTTGTTGATCCCTTGTTGGGGCAATAGTGCTCATTCCTGCAGTAATGCACGTCGGGGCTCATGAAGGGTGTCTGGTGGCAACCTGCTACCTGTTAACCGTAGTCCCAACATGTCCCACACATGCTCTTTATGATTCAGGTCCAGTGATCTAGCAGACCACGGCAGATGTGAAATTGTTTCACTCTCCAGATAACTCCACACCACTCGAACTCTATGCGGGTGAGCGTTATCGTCTCTCTCTCTATATATATATATATATATCACACCGGTACCCATTGCAGTGATAAAAGGACACAGCATGTAGAATTTCGTCTCGATATCGGGCTGCTGTGAAGAAATAACAAGGAATCACACAGAGGTCGGTGCGGCCGTTCGTTGCTATCCCAGCCCATATAAGTAAGGCTCATCCTCTGCAATGGACTTTTTCTCGACGGTGTTTGGAGCCCGATAGCGTGTATCTGGCTCTCGCCATGCCATTTCTTTCGGGAACCAATCTGAATGTTAAATCGAGACTCACCCATAAAGGCTACGTTGCCCCACTGTTCTGGTGTCCGACTGCGATGTTCACGGGCCTAATTCAACAGCGCTCTGACATGCGATGAGGACAAAGGAACGCAAACAGTACAGTCCACCTTCATGCATTTTATTTCTATTTTGAGAGCAATAGGCGAAGGTCCCTTTTGTTCAGGAGCAAAATCATTTTACTTGCGCAATTCAATGAATCGTTTACTCTTCCATTTGCGATAAAAACGATACTTAAAAACGATTATAGTTTATACATTAAACGATTGAATGATATTAAAGCTATTAAAATTCGTCTTGAAATATTACAGTTAAAATTGCTTTTCAGTGAATAACTAATTAAAACCATCTATCAAATCATAAATAGTTACAAAAAGAAAGAAAACATTCAATTAGTTAAAACAGCTTAAAACGAGACTAGTATAAAGGTAATAAATGCCATGTGAGTATTCTTCAAAACTTTCTAATGGTGCTTTACTTTTGCTAATGTAATAGTGATCTAGAAATATTTATATTATATAATTTAAAATTTTTCCAGAAGCATTTTGGGTTGTTCATGAAATAGCCAAAAACGTTTAAAATTTTGTAATGAGATTTAATACTTGGAAACTAAAATACACTTTATAATAATTTACTACCATAAAGCAAAATGCTACGTATTTAATTCAGATTTAGTAGTCTACGGTATTAAAAGACATCAATAAAGAAGTAAGCTTTGGTGGATTGCATGAACAGGTTACTTTATAAAGCGCATGTTATAGCTTAAAAACGAGACTTTAAAGGATTCATTTTGAAAAGTGACGCTCACGTAAATAAGCTAGCTCTATGAATGAGTTATGAACTGGGTTACCTAATATTTTATGTACAACGGAAAGGAAAATTTCCGCTTTTTAAACCGATGAAGCTGAAAAATATATGAGGCACCCATTAAACTAGAGAAGATATAAGGTAGGTGTCTCCTCATTAAATTTGGGTTGCATACTTGTTTTTTCAGAGTTTGAAGCTCTGTTAAAAGAGTTCTTGAAAGAGCACAGTTTTCTCGAAATTGTATTTGATAAAGATATTACTTGGTATTATTTTCTTTGAGTTACTTAGATAAATAAATAGCAGTATTTAGATACTAGTTAAAAAAATTAAAATGCGAAAACTAACTTATTATGCATCATAAGCATTTATTCTGGAAATTCTCTTGTACAATTCTTTTAAGATATATGGCGGATGAGATCTGTTATCAATCTTCGTAAATGTTAAACTAAAGAGATATATCGCTTGCGTTTTTATTACATGTAACGGCTATTCATTACTCTTAATTTCATCATAGGTCATTTACGAAGGTTATCAGCAAGTTTTCCCTGAAGAAACGAAATAAAACAATCTAAAATTTGCAAAATAAGAAGCTATAATTTATTTATTGTTAATTTGTTACAGAAATATATTAAAAAGCTCAATGCAGTTTATAGAAGAATAATCAACTAGTGGTTTCTAAGTTAGAAAACTTCCATACACTTTTGAAGAACTTTAATCAGGGATAGCTATCTCACTCTCTTACGTGAAGGCGAAGGTTAAAAAGTTAGCGGTAATCAACATGTTTCAAATTCACTAGAGTAGTAAGTTGGAAATTTGTAGTTGCATCAGCTAAATCTTCAATCAGCATTGCGGTTTCAAGATAGAATCATAGACTTCTATTTTCCAGGCAACAAAATAACCTGTCAGTCGAAAACAAAGTAAATCATCGTAAGAAAAATCTCCTGAACTGTTTTCAAACTACTAAACTCATTTAAAAAATTGGCGTTTTCGGAAAGAAAGTGGAAATTGTGTTGAGATCAAAATGGGTATGATCCTCTCAAGCTGGTAGCCAGTTAGCTGAAGTAAAAACAATTGGCGTAAGAGGATACATCAGAACATAGAATACAGAAGTTAAACACAGTTAATGAGCATTTAATCATTCAGTTAATTATTTTAACACAGCAGTCTTCCACTTTTAATTTTCTGAAATATTCAGCTTCTACTTTCTGATTCCATTTCACAACTAGTAAAGCGAGAGGATACGAAAAGGAATCTTTCGCTCTGAATTATTGCTTTATAAATCAAAGATCAGTGCTGTACACTGTAAAAAAAACTCAGTTCAGTGTTACACCATTTAATGGTTCAAAGTAAGAGGTATAAGGTATTTCTCCCATCTTCTTGGCGTGTCTTCGTGGCGTAGTGGTTCTGTACACTGGGCCGGTATTCCAGAGGTCCATGGTTCGATTCCTGGCGAAAGCGGTTGCTCACTTTTCATCTTGCCAGCTTCTCAAAATAACCTAATGTCTCTACAGTGGCACCCGACCTAAAAGGGTGCTGGGTGATGACTCTCCACACCCAGAATTTAGGGATTGGGTCCCCTAAAAACACCAGTCACCCTTTATAACCTTATATACCTTATATACACCTTATATACTCCCCCTTCTAAAGGGCGACTAGAGTTTTTAGGGACCCAGTCGCCAAATCCTGGGTGTGGAGAATTATCATACACCATCCTTTGAGTTCGGGCGCCACTGTAAAGATATTAGTCTATTTTTGAAAGCAGGAGAGATTGAAAAGTGAGCAATGCTCTCGCCGGGACTCGAACCACGTACCTCTAGAAATATGAGCCAGCGTGCAGACCACTACACTACGAAGGCACGCTAAGAAGGCGGGATAAATACTTTATAACTTCAGTCATGATACGTGAGTAAGGAATTATGAAACAAAAAATAAATATAAAAATAATAGTTTAGATAATGCATGATATTATGCAGCTGTGTATTAATGCTTCTTTTTTTTTAGATACCCATTGTTGTTGAAATAGAACTACAAACAGGATCTAAAAGATGGTCTACTAGAACAATTGTGCCCCAAGAGTGTCAACCATTGATTGAGACCATATGACTCTGTACACCTCCAAGACTACCTCGATATGCATCCAAGATCAGAACATATATAAGGTGGACCAATTACCAAGTGGGTGCAATATGAGCTGCACCGTAATATTGAATATTGAGATCTAATATTGAAAACCATGCGTTATTTGTGTGTCTCTTCTAATGATCATCAACAGCAAGAACTAATTACATGTAAATAAGACTATCAGAATTAAATTGTTGAATAAAAAACTCTAAATTTGGGTTTCCTGATGTTGTTAAATACCCTATAGAAATTTTAGAAAACTTTTCACAAATGTATTAAAATGACTGCTGCATACACGTGTGCTTTCTTAGATTTATTTGTTAAAGTATTCCAGAAATGCTATTTCTGAACCTGTAAAATTCTTTCGGTCAATATTATAAATAATTGAAAATATCGCTCATACTTTACGAATTGAGATTATATTATTTATTTCATACAAATAAAGGTTTCAAGTTAAAAATATATTATTTATGTATATCCTGTTTCTATATAGGCATAATAATGTATTCTAATTATTCAGAAGTACTTCTTATGAAATTCTGAAAAACAATGATTAAAATATGTATGAAATTTCATAATCATTTGACAGGTTATATGAGTAGTTTCGTGTTGCTAAATTAAATTTGTTAAACAGCATATAATTGATATGGTTTATTAAAGTTAGCTTACTTGTATGCCTGTGCAACATTCAGCATAAAATATTTCTTAAGTAATTAATTTTATATACCAGTTGCACGAAATTTGTGTTTGTATATAAATATATTTTCATTAAGGTTTTGCAATCTTAATTTTAAACTTATGTTTTTTGTTTTTTTCTCTAGCTTATTTTATATGAAATGTTTAAGTTTCTGTATAATATGTAACCAATACATATGTTTAATCTGCAGAAAAATGGATTTTGCCCTTGAATAAACTGAACAATTTGAATAGCTTTGGAAAATTTTCTTTATTGTATAGTCATATAAATAAAATATTTTATCATGCTTCATAATACATTTTAACATATCATAAATAAAAAATTATCATAAAGGAAAATTTAAAAAAGTCCTTATGATTTAGATGCTTGTGATAATAAAATTTAAAGTAAAACTTGTTTTTGTGTGGGCTGGGGACAAGGAGACTTTACAGATCCTAGCAAGCACTTCTATAGAGTCTCCAAATTTTAATTAATTGTCATGGAATATGATTGAAAATAAGAATTATGCATGGAATAATTTTTCTTTATATACTATATAGTAATCAGATGAATATCTGTTAATTTACACATTATACACAATGTATAATTTCAATTTTATTACTCGATAGCAATTTCTGTTGTCGGTTTAAATACTGGAGACCTTGAATCTAATCTCAAAGCTATGTATGTTTGTAGAACAGCAAATCAATACGAGACAGAAGCTGAGATTTAGTTGTAGTGTTTAAAGATTGTTGTCAAGATAAACTCTAATAAATCTTTAAAATTCTGTTATGTAATGTGATAATATTAAACAGGAAAGCTGCTAACTTACAGATTTTTCACATGAGGATGTAAAATAAGCAAGAAACTTGTATGAAAAGGATTTAAGAATGTTTCACGAGTATGTTAAATCTGCTTTCCTAATGTATGGAGAGTATATTTAGTGGAATTAAACAACAAAGGTAATAATAATGATCAATGTAATTTAATTTATAAGTGAAGGTATATCAAACATGAATTTTTATAAAATTCAGCAATGAACAGATATATTTTAGCTTATTTCTATTGGTATGTAAGGCATTCAATTTTGTAAAAAAGTATTTTTATGTACATACTAATATATTGCAAGTATGTATTTTAATGATACATATTTTATAATTCCATTCTCTCAAAATTGAATCAAAATCTTTCACAAATAAAGCAGATTGCTATGCTAGCCAAATTGCCTATTTTTGCTATAGGTATGCTGATTTGCATAAGAAATTTCCAAATTGCTTACTCGTAGCAGTAATGAATAAAAAAATACCAGGAAAAGAAGCCATAGCAATGGCTGAATAAAAAAATACCATAAAATCGCCAAGTTTAAAATTTAATGCTTGAGCTCACAAATAACTTCCTATAATTAATGGCACAAAATAATAACAGTTAAAGGCTCAAAATAACAATAGTTAAGGGCTCAAAATAATAACAGCTAATGGTAAATATAATTATAATCAATAGTTTAAGGTATTCTCAATCCATATTGTAATATAGTCCATTTAACGTATTCCCAATTTATGGTTCAACATTCCCCATTCTTGTGTGTGTGTGTGTGTGTATTTAATTATGGCAAAGCACACTAGGGCTATCTGCCTAAGAGGAGGGATGCCTTTCGTGGAGGACTTTCTAAGGGAAACTGGCTCGTATACACGTTACACATGGGGAAAACCACGAAAACACCCATGCAGCCAGCCCGTTCGCGGGATTCGAACCTCGGACCGAACTACCAGTGTTCAGCGACTTTACCGCTCGGCCGCTGGTGAGCCTTCCCCATTCTTGGTTCAACGTATTGCCAATTCATAGTTTAACCTATTACCAAGTGACGGTTCAATGTTTTACTCTCTTTTGGTTGCAGCCTTTCCAGTATTATAATTTGGTGAAACTTTGAAGCAGATTTTTAACAGTGTAGTCTTTGTTAATTTTGTAAGAAATAATATACTCTCTGCGTTTTTTTTTTGAGATGTAACTGGTTAGGATATCCAGCAAGCAAAAGTTCAATGATTCGAATCTTGTCGAAGCAAATTAATTTTTTTATCTCCAAGCACCAAAAAGCTTAACTGTCCATTTTCTATACAACTAGTAGTTTCTGAAGAGGGAAATGGGAAAAATGAACTGTGTCCTGGCCAAGAATCGAACCATAAATTTTCCATTTGCTAGGTGAGTGTTCTAACTGCTGCAAAGAACATATTGGAGTAAAGCATTTAATTCCTTAAAACCTGCTAAAGCAGTTCATTGGGCACTCTAAAACAATTACTCTACAATGAATAAATGACTATTTAGAGTAATCAAATAATGTCTAAGATGTTATAGAAAGGTTTCTAACATTACTCGCAGAAATAATGTTAGGGATACATCCTCCATAAAATTTCTTTACTTTAGAAGAAATATAGACATCTAATATACGCATATGTACAAAAAGGGAATCCTATTATTCACCACTTCACTTGTTTGAATGAGTGAAAAAGGAAATTATTTCATATACATTATCCCATACTGCAGTATATTGATCGAATTCTTTAAAAAGGCGAGGTATGAGTATTCAAATGCTGAAGTATTAATATTTTCACCTTACAAAGCAACCAGGACCTCTTCCGATAAGCCTATTATTTATGTCTGAACAGAAGAAGAGAATAACCTTACCGATGGAGTATTTTCATAGTTCTAAGTATTGCTAAGGAAAATTTGAAAAATTCTTATTGAAATATTTCGCAAATGTTCTGTGACTCTGACAGAAAAGGCTTTGGGTAACATGCTTCTTTTAAGAAGAGTTCTTATACATTTATTCCTTAATATATTTATAATAATTTTGTACACTTTTTAATATTTTCAGTGCTGAATTATTGCCTGAAATAGCTAACAAAATGTTTCTTTGAAGATATTTAAATGTGTTTTATGTAACAACTTCAATAATGCAGTAACAATGTGATGTAATCGGGTTTTTGAGAAATACTATTAGAAAGAAATGAAAAAGGTCTTAATTTTACACATATGATTATATGAACAGAGTTTTGAAATAACTCTTCATGGATGACCTAAGATATGAATTCAATAAATGTAATATGGTGTAGTATAAGGCCGTGGCTTCGCCTTAAAAGCACTGAGTACTCGGCAAAGGTCAGTAAAAACATTTTCCTAATCATCTTGGTCCTAATCACAACTGGTTTCTTTCAAGTATACTGCCTTTTTTAGAGGTGCGGAGACACAAATGCATATCCAGCACCTAAAAACCTACTTAAAACCTGATATGTTTTCCCGACAGTCAAAAGTTTAGATGATTACAGTTCCCGCTGCGATGAAATAATTAGTAACTAAGAGGCAGGTACATATTATTAAAAGATATGCATTAGTGAACTATCGTTTAATAATACCTGTTAATGCCTGTTAATTAATACTTAGCATATAATAGTCGCTCATACGTATAGTAGGCAAATAAGCAAACTAAGCAGGATACAACGTCAGATGCATATGCAAGGAAAGCAATCGAAATTTCATTTTGAAATTATAAAGCGAATACGTAATAAATTTTTAATAAATAGATATAACAAAGGTAACTAAGGAATACACCCTTAAGAATCTAATCTAAGCAATATGTTTTCAATTAATTGTCCATTACACGTCACCGTATTAGTCATTCCAGGGATATGTTCCGTAAAGAATTTGTTCGTCTTTAAGAATCGTATACCAAGTAAAAACATATCTCTTGCACTTGAAAACTTGATACTTATGGAGAAATTCGAAATTTTAATATATTTCAATCGTTGTGTTTAGTAAAAATTATTCACAAAAATGTGTCATTCATTTTGGAAGTCGAAGATTTATTTTCTTTGTGAAAGAAGAGAGGAAAAATTCCAAGCATTTTACATGCATTTCATTTCAGTTTAAACACACGATAAGTTTCTTTTTAAAAAGGTATTTTGATAAAGTAATTCGGAAATAACAAACCGAATTTGTTATAAAAGTGTCTATATTCTATTGCCTGGCTGAAAATCACATTTAGCAAAAAATATTTGGAAATAACTGAAATCTTTCTAATATGTATTTGTGCGTTTTTAACGCGTGCTTGTTGTTTGGCAAATATTTATGACTATTCAAATTAGAATTTTTCCCCCGTAAGACAGCTTTTCTATTATTCGGCAATATCTCGGTATTTACTTGGGCTCATTACTTTCCTCTTTTATTTTGATTTTTCTAACTGCCTATTTTTGAATTTATTTTCAAGTATCAGGAATTTTCACGACTTTAGTCATCTGAACTCATGTCTTATTTCTTCTAAATTTAACCTATTTTCACAGTAGTCAAATTTTAAGTTATCTATTTCTATAGTGTATAATCATCAGCAATGTAGAATATCAAAAGTTTTTCACATTCAAAATTTCATCATAGATCCTGTTTCTAGGAGATATTGACTCGCTGCATTGTTTCCTTTTCAGTGGCTTCCTAATTTAAATAATAATTACTTAATCTGCTTTACAGTCATCAACAAAAGATTGACCAAAAGTTTTAACAAATTTGATTATTCTCGATACAACATTTTGCAATAAATTTGGAATTCAGATTTTACCGATTACACTTTCGTAGTTATATTACTCTCTTCTTATATCTCTAATTACTCTTCATCTCTAAATTGCATATTTATTTAAGCTAACATATTCTAAGCTGTGTCCGAATTTAAGTTTAGTTATCCTTTGATCTATATAAAACATTGTATTTTTGAGTTTTAAAGCATTATATTCTGAAAGAAGATATAAAGAAAAGGTACTTACGTATTATCCTATCGACCACGATACTGTCTCCAAGCAGTGTGATTTAGCGCCAGTTGTGAATAAGCGCGACTTAACAATACACGCTTAGTATCTGCGCTTTTATTGATGTAATCTTGACTGACTCTCGATAAGCCACGTTTGCTTGTAGCAAAACAGTAGGAATCAGCAAAAGCCTCTTTACGAAAGGCAGAAATAAAGAGAGCTAAATATTGATTGTATTATAAAGTATTTTTTCCCTCCATTCTGCATGTTTTCATGGTATACCGGTAGCACACAAGACGCGTATTCGAGAGGTCCAGATTCGAGTCCCGGCGAGACCATTGCTCATTCTTAATGTCTCCTGCTTCGAAATAACCTAATGTCTCTACAGTGGCACCCAAACTAAAATGATGGTGGATGATGAATCTTCACCACAAGGATTTGTCGATTGGGTCCGATAATCCCCAGTCGCTCCATCAAAAGGATATATAAAGTATTTTCTCCCCCTTTTCTGTATGCCTTCGTATTGTAACGGTAGCACACTCGACGCTTATTCGGAAGGTCCAGGTTCGAGTCTCGGGGAAGGCATTGCTCATTTGTCATGTCTCCTGCTTCGATATAACTTAATGTCTCTACAGTATATTAAATAAAGAGGTGTAAGTTCCTTGAAAATTTCGCATGAAGGAATGGTGATATTTTGAGGGGATATTTGCCAACTTTCATTGTGCTACGGGAGCCAACTTTCATGGCGACGGGATAATACGTAAATACCGAAGAACATTTGCATTTTTCGCTCATATTTTTCTTTCGGATATTGCATAAAACGATAAAATATCGTGACATATTTCGAAGTAGAAACGTAATTCTTTATCAGCATGTTAAAATTTTGTTATGTTAAAATTTTGTCAGAGGTTTGTCAGTTGTTAGAAGAGAATTTCGGATCGACAGTAACTGAGTTCAACATGGTAAAATATGCAGATGATATTAAACTGCGGTTAAATGACGTAAGACAAAAGAAAAACTTTCCCTCTGAAGCAGATCGACAAGTGGCCCAGTGTATAATGTGTTTGAACACTGGAATGTTGAGCCGATTCGAACTCCCGGTGAATGGATATGTGTGTATGTGTGTGTATAAGTTGCATATGTGTTTTCATGGTTTTCCTTATATAATGTGAACGTAAGAGAGCTTCTGTTTTAAAATCCTTCACAAAAGCATCCTTCATATTAGACAGAGAACCATCGCGTGTTTTGTCATAACAGACTGAACAATCTACCTGAAGCAAATATTATAGAATTTATATTCTATAGAGTATATTTTAAATATTTTCGAAGTATCTGAAGATTTTTTTGTTTAGCTGACTGTGTAGCGTTCTATGATTGAATTGGTTGAAATATTACCTAACAATTTAGATCTAATTCTTTTGAAAATTAGTTGATTACTAGTAGTTTGTATCTAACTACGATTGATTAGTTTTCAGATTTTATAATACTTTATATATTTTTTGTATTTTGTTGATTGTTTAAGTAGGAAATAAAACATGAAATTAATTTCATAACTACTATTTGTAGGCTTTTACACTTTGGTTTACTCCATTGGTCTGAAAACCTAAGTGGACAGTACCTTGTTACAGTTGCATCGATTTTCTTGATTATTTTCTATGACACTATTTGCCCATAGTTCAAGACTACATGGTTAGATGAAGTAAAGAACATCAATATAGTCTGTTACTTTAAAATAGGAACTTCAAGGTTATTTTCCGCAGCTCGATTTCACTTGTAACCATGGTAACGACAGCTGCAGGAAAAAAAAAGGCAACTCGCTTCATTTTTTTACTTCATTTTCTTTTATCGCATTTAGTTTTATGAAACGCTCGCTAATAGAAACTGACTTGAATTGAAGTCTCAAATGGCGTGGATAAAATAAATGCTGTGCAGTGAGGACGACACGAGTTACTATCTCAAATGAAGGAGGGGGAGCTGGCAAGGGCAATGAAGTGCCTATTTTAAAGTAACATATTATAAAGACAGAATCTTCCATTTATGTATGCGTTTGAAATTCTCATCAGAAACTGAAGAAGAAAACTGTAAAGGGATTTATTTTGTATATTTGAGATAACAATGAGCAAAATCTACAGAGACATCTGAATTCAGTTCCTTCAAATACACATATAAAGCTTATTAATTTGTATGCTTCGAGATAAATTATGAATTTAAGTGCTATTATAAACATAAGTATCATGTACTATACTGCTAGACTATATTACGGTGTTATATCGTCATCCACTTCTGAAAGTTTGCTTTATAATCAGCTCATAGAAAATTTCAGGTCGCCAAGAGGATTGTTTCAAACTCTTATTGCTTCCACTCACATTTAACTAATAAAATCTATTGCATCTATTTATTTTTCTGATCACATGTCATCTAAGTGAAATTTCTGTTCGTTCTTGGTTTCGATGATGTGCGTGATCTATTTCATGCATGTCACTATTATTAAAGTATCATGCACGTAGCTAGCTGACGTTTTCAATAGCCATTGATCTGAAACGTATAAATGCCTTACACAAGAAAATTTTCATATTAAAAGCGGACTATATAGATAATAGATATAAAAATTTAACATTGACAAATAATGATAATTGAATAAATAGCTACTAATAATAACATAAATTTCCAATTAAATAAATTTAACAGTAATATAAATTATTAAAAAGTTAAAAACTTTTGTTTTCTTACAATATTTTAAGAATGCAACATTGAAAACTACTATTGTGGTTACTGCATTGATACTGTAATACAGGGTGGGGTAAATAAAAGTGGCTCGGAGAACAGAGTTACTCTGTTTTCCGGGCCACTTTTATTTGCCTCACCATATATAAATACGAGCAAAAACAGTTTCTTGGAAAATTTAAACATTTCTTTTTACTTTAAACCATAATTGTTTCCTTAGCTAATTGCTTATTTTCTGAGGATTTCCAGTCGCATATACAAATATAAATATTGCATTCAAAGTTTTCTTTTACTGTGAGTATAAAGTGACAACGATGTAAAATGTTTAGGAGCATATCTGTAATGTAAAAAGCTTACCAAATGAATATAAAAAGAAATTAATTTTATTCTTTTCCCCATAGTGTCACTTTTTGTTTCAGAATAATTCAGAATAACACAGTACAAAAAATAACTAATTGATATGACTATTATGCTGAACAATACAAGTACATTTCCAAACTTTTTAAAACGGCGTTATTTATTGGAGCCCAACTGTTGGCAATGTGTTGGGACAGTTTGTTAGGGGGAATATCTCAGTTTTTAAAACAAATGTTTAGTTGCCAAACAATATAACAATGAACAGTAATAAAAATAATTTAATGAGCTAAAGTTAAGTTGGCGAATTTTTATGTGTTTGGATTCAATAAAGAAAATTGAAAATTCAATTATTGAACTTACCTCTTTTGATGACATTTTAGGTGTATAGCGGAATGTGGTTTAAGTGCCCTGCTGTGGAATGGCTAGAGAAAACGTGATGGAGGAGATCGTAGAAATAATGTAGAAATCGTATACCTGATGGTCAGATACTATTTAATACAAAATTAAAACGTTAAATCTCTGAGGTGATTTAATTAAAGGGTTTAAACATGTCACTTCTTGGGTTATATATTAACATTATTATGTAAAAAAGAAAGATTTTCCCATATTGATGAAGAGACGAAGCTCTGGTTTCAATTTCTAAGGAAAAGTGTTTAAAACTTACAAAAGCAATTGTTGCTATTAATATAATTGTTTGAAGCGATCTATAAGATATTTCTGGATTTGCAACTTTGAGCTCATAAATAATTTTAAAACATAATATAAACTTAATACAAAAATGCTAATGTTGGCAGTTTTCTTCTGTTGCTCGTACCCCGCAATGTGGCATCGGGATCTGAAGGAAATCAGATTTCCTCCATCCTTACTATAAGATAAACTTAGAGTATTAAGATTTTTCACTGGAATTTTTAAGCTTAGAGTCTGTCATTTCTAAAACAAAGCTGCATTTTATCTCTTGATTTGAAGTCTTAAGTATAACTGCATTTAATACTTGAAAATTCTCTACTTTCGCTTTGACCTTAATTATTTTTAACAAAGATTTACTTTTCTTTTTTGTAATCACAATACGCGGACTCTAATTTTGGAGAGGAAACATTAAGCCTTTCTCTTATATGTTCTGAGAGAACTTACCATGAAACATAGTTCAACTGCTTATAACGCTCTCTTGTGGATTGTTCTTACCACCTTTGTTTACCATCATAATGACCTACTCCGATAACATAATTTCAAGTCCGAAACTACAGCTTTGATCAAAACTTTAATAATATGTCCGTCGAAGACAGTACAAATATTGATCTTAAAATTATATTTGCGAAAGGGCACTGGACATCTTTCGATGCGAAAAGTTCTTTTGCCTTTCTTCCTTTTCACGATAACGGAGTTTAAGATATAGAGGAAAGAAAAAAATGCTAGAAGTTTCTTCACAACAATCTGACGCTTGCGTGCTTTTAAATGATAGGTATATTTGAAATTGTAGTAATATTACCTCTCCGTGATATTAAAGTACATATTAAAACACATGGTAAGCGTTGAATGCAGCTGAAATATAACAGCAACGTAGAACACAGTGCATTTTATTAAGACTCGCATTAGCCTTTCTGCATATTGTTTTCTAAAACTTTAAATATTATTTTACAGTTAACGAGGCAATTTATTTACTTTAGTTACAGGAGCGGAAACAAGAGACCTCGATAGAAATGTAGCCCCAATTTATTTGCATAATTTATGTTGTGAAATGTTACATAAATTAATATGCATAATTTATGTTGTAAACAGTTTCCTTTGAAGTGCTTTCTACTATAATATGAATAAGCATAAACTAAGCTTTGGACAGCTGAAACAAGGAAAATATTAATACGATTAGATGAGTCTGCACATTCATGAAGTATTCAGTCAAAACGTTTTTCCTAAGATTAATTATCTTACATGAGGTTTTTAAATCTATTTATTTCTTTTTGTGCATGATGAGTCTTGAATATAATGGAAAATTATAGTTTTTCATATAAGTTCATTAAGTAAAAATGAGTGCGCCTGTAAGACCGCTTAATAGTGGTAATTTTAACCGATTTCGAACCTCACAAAAAGCGTTCACTGAATATTTCCTTTGTTGTTTTCGTATGTAACATGTATACGAGTCAATTTCAGTTTAAAAATCGTCCATGGTGACCTCCCTGTCCTTAGATATTTCGTGTTTCAATTATTAAATAGTGAAAAACCCATATATGTTCTTCTCATCGTGGAAAACGGCAGCATCTAGAGCGAACAAATTTTGAACACATGTAAATCTCCACTTAAGTATGCGCACCTTCGAATTTAATTGTTATTCTTTTCATGTTTTGTGCGAATTTAAGGAAATTTTGATTTACAAACTCAGCGATTTAAGAGCAGTGTGTTGCCATTCAGCAAACCATAATTTATTTATACTTCAGATTTAATTAAAAAAATCCGCTATTTAAAAGAAATGCGTTACCTCTACCGGATGTAAGATACTTTTATCATCAAAACGGTAATGCGTTGCTATTCGGCAAAGAGAAAAATATTTAATTTTTCATTCAGATTTAATCTTTCTGTTACTGCTTAAAAACTATGCTATTTAAAAGCATTAAACACAGTACTCTATTTCTACTCTTATTAATTACTAGCTGGACTCATGAAATTACACGGATTAAATTCATTGATATCTTCAATGTATATTTTTCTTTCTCATAATAACTGTTTTAGACGGATGCCCGCTCAAGCAGCTCTTTAATTAAAATGCAATCATAAAAATAATCCTTAGAATTATCTATTTATAGTTTAAACAGTTATTACTAAATGAAGTATTCTTTTAAATTACAGAAATAAAGTAAATGTATTTTCCTACATTTTATTCAACCCAATTCATTTTTCGGTTTCAATTTTATTCATCTGATTGCTATCATTCAGCATTATATCTATCATGGATTAACTGGTAGAATGCCAAACTGTAGGGTATAGTACGGTTAATTATCATAAAATGTAACTAGATCAACCTAAATGTTGTTCCATGCGAATTTTCGCATAGGCTGGAAGGTAGATTTTCATTAATATATAAGTGTTCCGTATTAAAATGAAAATGTCATAGTAAGTGCAACATCTCATATTCGTTTTTATGAGAAAACGGAAATTTTATAACTTTCAGCATTTAAATTATGCAATGTACGACTTGCAAAAATGCGTTTTAAAAACTTTCGTTGGTTGGTATAAATCACTTGCTGCTACTTTAGTTTATTTCCTACTCTTTTAAATAGTATATCTGCATTTATTTTCTTACATACCTACAAACACAAGAAAAAGAAATATATAAGTTCCTTGTTAGGTTAATAATAATAGCTCATCTCTAGCTCATTGAAAATACGTTCACCCTATTACTTTCTGCTTTATATCACTATAAATATTTGAGTAAAAATTAGTTACGTACCTGCTAACCTACGAAACGTTTAAAGTACAAAGAATATCTTTGCAAGAAAGCACTAAATAAATAGGCTACACAGCTACTTGAAGAGATAAAGAATGAAGTTTCTTCCCTCGAGCTTGACTTGTGAACGTTTGGATATAACAAAAAATTGTTTCATTAACTAAATTAATAGCGCCATTATCTTGTTTTAGTGCGTCATGTTCATATTGGAGCCTAAATCTTGAAATGCTATTTTCCGTTTACGTAATGGAATATAATGTTTAAAAACTTTCACTTTAATTGAGCATTCTAACATTTTTTAGCATTTTGCACTCACGTAGCAGCTTATTGAAATATAACCTGTACCTTAAAAGAAAACCCCCTCCCAGTGACTCAGTCCACTGTGCGATTTGTGTTATATTTGTGCAATATATACTAAAAAGCATTAATGGACTTTATATACCCTGAAAATGATGAGTATTAATATTTTTGCACTGAAATCTAAAATTGAAGCAGTCGTACCCTATCAACGAATAGGTAGATAATACTGCTGAAACTGTTAGCTTAAATTTGGATGAAGGTGACGACTGTATTGCCTTTTTCATGATTGTCCGCTATGTGTAGCGTGTAAACGAGCTAGTTTTCCTAAGAGAGTTCTTCATGAAATTATCCGTTTCCTAAGGTATATAACCTTGGCATATTTTGTATTTTTCCACTCTAAACTAAGCTAGAACTATTTATCTGCCTTAGGCAATTCTGAAACAAACAACAAGAAATTTTTAAAAAAATGACTCCTTCAAAAAATACGTATGTGAAAAAGTTTAAGCTTATAATATGTTAAAAATGATCTGAGTTTCAGTTTTAATGAATTTCATTATTAGTCATTTAGATTTGGCTCTCTTGTATTGATTACTTCCACTGTAATTAGATAATAACGTGAGTAAAAACATACAGAAAAACCACATGAAATATCATTTCTTGAAAGCTCAAAAAATGATTAAAAAATCAGACAAATTGATATCTAGAACTCGAGCTGAAAAAAAACAGCTTGAGTGCCCTTTTTGCTCGGCTTTAAAAAGTTAAGGAATTTCTTATATCCTCTGAATCAATGGTGCTAATTTTTATCACATATTTGTGCTAATAAAGCTGCATTTCTAGTTTGACTGCAATTAAATCAATTTGTCATTTAAGTCATAGAAACTGCTTTTAGACAAACACTGTAAAAGATTTAACAGTTGTTTGACTCAACAATATCGCACGGTTAAGTTAGCTTATTTTGAATTTGATAAAACAGAGGAGGGCTTTCTCCCACAGGTGAGTGATGTCATCGTGGAGGACTACCTAAGAGAACTGGATAATACTTGAGGTTACACATTAAGGGAAAAAACTAAAACCTAACATACACCCAGCCCTTTCGGTTGGCGATTGAACCCAAAGTAAACTACTTGTACCGCTACGCCTGTCTTTAACGGCTCGGCCACAGTTGGGGCCACTACAGTAAGTATTAAATGAAGAGATAATACCCTAGTTCTTTTTGGCTTGAATTATTGAACAAAAGAATATTTTCATAAATGCATTTTAGTTCACATTTTTATCAATGGCCATAGCTCACAAGACTTTCAGCACATAAAGATATATAAAATTAATATTAAGTTTGCTGTTTTCTAAGGAAAATATATTTTCGTACTACAAAGGATTAAAAACGGTGAGACTATTTGTTGTATACATCTTGTTTGAAAACAAAAGTCTGCATACAAAGTCACATTTTTAATAATTTTCGACAAAAATAGATTTTCAAATGGAATTTTAAATACTTAGAAATGTAACATGAGGTAAAAGTATCACCTGTAACAAGACAGTACAGCGAAAATTTTCAAAAAAGCTTGGTAAATAATCAAAATTGGATTAAAAATCAGCCCTTGCAATTGTGCATGCAATTTATTAATGAAATGAACGAAAAAGGTAAAATTTTAAATGCTTCTCTTGAGAAGCGTTTTCTGAAAAAGACAATACCTACCATCCAACCAGGATAGTGGTTAGTGACTCTGATTGCCATACCAAAATTCGAGAGTATAGTATCTGTGCGGCATGGGGAGCACTCTAAATATGTGACGAGCCGAAAGTCCTCTAGAGAGGCTGGTGGTAGGGAAAGAGGTGTGGGAGACCCTCGGACTTCTCTCCTTCAAAATTGGGGGTGGAACTGAACAATGTCATAGAGTCACCTGAACGAAGCCTGTCGTTGGCAAGAGCTAACGACATGCGCAATCTTGCAACCTTGCCACGATGAATTGCGTGAACTTGCTCTGATATCCGACATGCGAGATTAATGATAACAATAAGCAAGGCCTATCACTAGACGCTGAATAAGACCAATGAATACTGGGTAGTTTACGTGTGTAATGTGAACCCGGTTTCTCTTAGAAAATCCTCCACAAGAACACCTCTGTGATTAAACAGAAAGCCCTCGAATATCCTATACTGATCAGTTAAATTAATCTTGAAAGAGGCAAAATTATTTGAATTCTGCCCAAGTAAATCTTTTTATACCAGGGAAATGTGCACGATAACTCTCTATATATCGCAATATATAACTGAATATGATTACTTGATTGCAACAAAGCAGTCTACGGCTATGTGAATAAGTAGAGGGATGACTTCGTCGAGGACTTTCTAGGAGAAATAGAACCTTTTTCATCTTACACATGGGGGAAAACCCCAGTATTCCAGTGTAGCCAACGTTTTCATCGAGAACGTAACTAGAATAGGAGAGAAATATCTGTGATTCTTTACACTGATGGAAGTACCTGATGTTTTCATCAGATGAAATAAAGTAAGAAAGGTGTGGTAAAATCACTGAATTCTTCTTCTATTCTGGCCCGGGTTCAATAACTTGGTAAACGGGTTGGCTGCATGGACGTTTTCGAGGTTTATTCCATGTGTAACATGAATACGAAGCAGTCACCCTGAGAAGTTCCTCCCCGAAGGTATCGTCCCTGAGACAGATGGCCCATGAGTGCTTTGCCGTAATTACGAGTAAAATAATCCAATCACTCCATTTTGGTCTAAGAAACGAAATGAATAATCTCCAGTACTTTGTTCTTACTCTAAATGTTGATGATAATATTAGCTATAGGGATAATTTTTCTTCAACGATGTTCAACCTCGATTACTAATAATAATTGAAAAACTGAATTGTACATTATACTGAGAAGGCTGCGTCAAAAAATTATTTTTCCCGATGTTACGAATCATGTTATTGCACAAAGTTCGTGAAAGTATATTTATCCTGACCAAAGTGAACACTTTTTAGTGTATAAATCAAAATTCGACTTAAATGCCTTGGAACATTTTGAAGATGAGCTAAACAGAGGGATTAAAATCCGGAATTATTCAGATATCGACTTGTTCTTAAAGGTCTTGAGAAAAGACTAGAAATCCATACCTTTAATTATATTCATAAAAGATTTAAACTTATTCTGAAAGATGAACCGCAGTTTGGAAGGAAGAAGATTTTAAATAAGATACATCATTTTATTTCCTGCTCCGTAAAAATTTTTAAAGGATATTTTTATTACACCAAAGACTTCCTACTAACCATTAAGATCATTTTATAATTTTGTTGACCTATCCTAATTTACATTTTTCTTTTCTCGAACTTAAACTTTTACGTAAAATATTTTGTTTTTTTTCTTTATCGTCGTCTCTATAATTTACCAAAGTTTTCTCATCTGCATTTTGTTGCAGCAAACAGTATTTTTAAAGGAAATAAATTTGTTACATGTCATTCAGCAGCCATAAATGGCAACATTCTCTTAATCGCTTGAAGTTAAATAAATTCTATGCATTATTTTATAAGGTATTTTCTCCCTCCTTTCATCATGCCTTAGTGGTGTGATTAAAAGAATACTTGACGCATATTCGAGAGGTCCAGAGTTCGAGTCCCAGCGAGGGCTCTGCACGTTTTTCACATCTTCTGGTTAAAAATAAATTTTAAAAAATAATGATTCTATAAATGGAGCCCAAATTAAAAGGTGGTGCGCGTCACCACTAGTATTTGGCGATATCCCCATTAGCCATATTAAATATTGAAAGCATTAATATTGCTTAAAATGCAAGTCATTCTAAGTTATTTGTTTGAAAGTGTCATTAAATAAAATAAATCACTTTTAATCATACTAATAACTAGAAATTCAGCAACAAGTGTCTTTCAAAATTCCATACTTAGACTGTACTTTATGTTTTTGCACACTTCTCTCGCCTCATTTTGTAATCCACAATATTAAGTAAAATTTCGACGCTATATTATTAAGTAATGCTCTTACCACAGGTAAGTTCGATATTTTCACAAAATTATTGAGCGATGATTTAAATATAAATAATAATTTCATTAAAAGTAATATTTTGTCTTCTTACTTTTAAAGTTTTAATTTAAATATTATTTATACATCTCTTAATTACTCTTAGATCACGGCAACAGCTAGTAATTTTAAGAAATATTACTTATCACTATTATAACAAAATTAGGAAGGCGCTACAAATTCCGTCTGAGGAAAAGATATTGTCAAAAGTAGAAGTTTAATGGGAAATGAGTATGGTATATAATCGACGAATCAAATTCAAGTTATAATTTAAAAAAAAAAGAATTAGGGGGGTCCTATGTTTTGTTTCTTTCTTCCGGAAATATTTTCATATTTTTAGATAAACAAATTTCTGGTTGAAAAAACAAATTTCCGCTGCTAAACCTAAAAATATAAAAATATAATTTATCTATTTATTTTTTATATTTAAAATTATTCCCAAGTTATAAAACTTTAAAAAAAGGCAAGAATGGATGTCTACACAAAACTACTACGTAGTTCAAAATTTATAATAGACATATTTTAAGGAACTTTCAGATTAATTAATCTTAACCATTTCCTCAGGCAATAAAACCAAAATGAACTGCAATATCCTTTTCTTTAATGAATAGAATGATACCTGCAATTTAAAATACGCAGCACACACGTCAAGAACTTCAGGATTTCCGATAAATTCCGGCTCCAGTCCATATCACGGTTCGATTGCTTTGATAATAGCATTAACGTTTTTCTTTAGGCAATAAGTTTAATTTTCTTTTTATTAATGCGGTAGCCGATTTAAATATTGAGCAAAATAACTGCAATTCCTGTCCAGAAGCCTTTAAACTTAATTTAAACAAAACCAATGAAGGTGACCTATACTTAAAGGTGAAAATAGTAGTTCCCTTAAATAAATCCTTATAACTTAGTTTTTGGGTGGCGACTTAAATGAAGCAAGAGATGCGAAGCAAATCATAAAGGCTTGATTAAAGCACAGTTAAAAATTTCAGACTTGCTTTTTATAACATTTAACAGTTTTCGCTGAATGGATGTCCTCCATTATTTTCAACTTTTTTATCCAAGTACCTGACTGCTGAAGGAAACCTCCAACTGTTTTACAAACATAGTCTTAGCGCGTCTTGTGCAGATGAATTACAGAAGTTCATGATGCATACTTATAAAGCATGCATGCTATTAACTGCATACACTATTCATGCTTACTCATCAGGAGCTTCTTATGTAAATTATTAAATAGGACAAATGTGAATTTTATTTTAAAATACGCTTTAATTCAGATTTAAATATTTAGAAGGTTTTGAATATTTACCTTGATGATTCATTTGTACTAAGAAGCAGAAAAGAATGTCAAATTAATGCTGAAGTCTGCTTTCAGTAGTATTATTTTAAAAGTTTTAATTTCTTTTTAAAGCACTTTCTACCAGAGAAAACTTCAAAGTTTTCCAAGTAAAGTTAATAAGCCATTATTCATTACTCTGTTCTGAAGCCATAGACGTATCCAAAAGAAAGTCTAATGGCAAAATAAAAGATTACGTATTGTTCTTTCATGTAAGAAACTTCTGTCCTGTAATTTATTATACATATGGTCTTAAATATATTTTCACTAAAATAGCTAGAACATAAGCAGAGTTCAAGGTTTAATTTACACAAGAATTTATTACTAAGCATGGCATATTCTTGTGAAACTCTTTAGTAGCTTCGAAAAACATTAAATGAATTTTTAAGAATTTTTAAACATATTGGTTCCATAAACAAGAACGACGCTTACCTTGAGGAATTTTGCCCTCCTTCTAAGTTGCACGTTAAAAATGTTATTTGTGGTAGGTCCCCAGCTGCAGTGATTCTCGGCGTTGTTTGTCAGATACGGGAAGGGGGATGGTTGCCTAGCAACGGTTTTTGAATCAATCTCCATCCTCCCACGCCATTTACTGCTCTCCAGCCTCACAAGAAAATGAGAACGCTGATTGACAAGTGGGTGGAGCCTCCACCTTCGCCCATTGACCACACCTGATCCTTTGCTCGTTGCTACTATAGGTGAGCTCAGCGCTGTTATGCATGCTATTACTATTTGTACTTGCGGTTTCTAGTACTTTTACTCGATGCGCGCAGTTCAGGATTAAATTTAATTTAGTTTAATTTCATATGTGAGAATAATTTTTTTAAATGCACTTTTGCATAATTTTTTAATTTACTCACATAGTATGCATACAGTTATTTGGACTTACCTCAGGAAGTACCACCTCAAGTTCTAATGCACTTTATCAGCCTGAATTTATTAAATCAAAATACCTACAGGTGAATAGTATATTAACAATAAACGTTTGCAGTGAAAATACAGTGAAGAAGAACAACATTAAGTACACTGTTTAAAACAGTTTATCGGGTAATGACTCATTCTAAAAATATTTAATTCAGAATTTTATAAATATAAATAAACTGCTAAATTTCAGAAGCAAGAGTATTTACATTTAACCACCAGTTTTTTAATTTTAATTTCATTATATACTACCGTAAACTGCCTTTTAAATATTAACTTTACCTATAGCTCACCGCTAATTCATTAATTTGTAGTGAAACCATAACATAACGCATCACATTGCTATATATAGATGCCACATTCATGATAGTTACTACAGCTGCAATGTGTTTGTGTTTCTTTAAAATTTAATTTCTAATAAATTTACAAGATATTAAAATTCTTTAAATCTTACTTGTTGAGTTCAATCCAAATTTGTTAAATCCAACCTCTTCCTTCAACAACTTATATCTTACTATCTGCATAGCTCTATATCCTATTACACCCCAGCCTTTCTGTTCAGTTACTGCTTTTAAAATTTAAGCCGCTCATTGCTGGTTTAACGACGTTTAGTTGCGAGCATAATGGTCTTGTAAGAAAAAAAAAGGTTCTTCCTTATAATATAAAAACTAAAGTCATGTTGAGTTAAACAAGAATTTTAAGAAAATTTATTGCTTCATATGACATAAAAAATTTTTCCAGAACACGTGGGAATAAATCCATTCAGTTCACTGATTCTATGTCTAATCTAAAAATTGCGCTATTTTCAGAAAGAGATTTTAACTGCGGACAATCCTCTGTGTCTGACATTTAATAAGCATGATGGATTGCCTCTATCTCGTTAACTTTTCAAGGCTTTCCCTGCTCTATGTTAAAGATGCTGATTGTTGCAACAAGGTAGTCCAAAGACGTTGTATCCAGCCCCATGATTAAATTGCTCAGTATCAAGACTGCAATTTTACGAACGTTTCACAGTTCGTTGCTAATGGCGAAGCCAGAAGGAATAAAAAGGTAAAAGGCATTTATTACCTTTTCTCGGTGTACATACAGCAAGCAAGTTATTACTACGCGTTGTTGTTTACAGCATGGGATTAAAAGATTCCTTTTAAATGGAAACTCCACAACCAAAACCTTCATTTAAAAGAAAATTTAAATAATGAGATTAATCTTTACTTGCTCAGCTGTTTAAGAAATTTCGTTTGTGAAATGGTATACATTAGTTTGTAACACGAAAAATTGCTTTCTTAATAGGTCGCTAAATTCGTTGTAGTAGCGCTTACGTTGTTTTGATAACTTTAATTTTCATATTATTCTGAGAACAGAAAATAGTGCTTTCAGTATATTAATGTTTGACAACGAGAATTTTACGCCTTTTATCTGTTACATTAATTTTTATCAGCAAATTAAGTATTAAAGTGGATGATTTATGTAAAACATGCTGTGGTATGCCATAGTATAAAACTGAAGTATGGATGCTCAATGCTTGATATCAGAAAGGGCGTAAAGACATGTCAGTCGAAACCTTTCATCCTGAGCTTTGAAGCAAATCTTGAGCATTGTACTGTGCTTACAAGGAATTAAATGAATTTCTTTCATATGCTCATGAGGAAGAATAATTAACAAACAGATTCACCAGTGCATTGGATGTGGGTTTGTTGAATGATTGGTTTCGAGAAAGGGTGGTTGTAATCTGAGAAATTTAGTGGCCCATCGAAGCACTTACGTCTGTGTAAGTATCACTAGTCCTCTTTAATAATGAGGTGCTTCATTGCCATCCATGAAAAAAAAATTCATTAGTTTTCCCAAATATTGGAACAGTATCTTTCGTATATATACTGAAATCATTTTGCATTTATAACTTTTCCTCTATTTGCCATCAATCCTTCTTACACCAAGCCAAGAGAATCGTTCTAGCATAAAAATGGCTAATCTTTTACTGTACATTCTAGCAGAAATAAACCACGTAAAAAATACTATTGCTTCATTTTCAGAAGGAAGAGTCCCACAACCCATTGTTTGATACTTAGAATACGGAGACAGAATGAAGTGATTCTCAACTATAAGTCGAAAAAATGGCCATCACCCCCACTATTGATTTGTCCAATTTCTGAAAATAGGTTACTATTGAAAGCATGAGGTATGTTGCGCTCCATGTGGAAGATCGTAAACTATATAGCCTGTTGCAGTCATCTGCTGCAGTCAGTTTAACGAAATGTCCATACTCCCGTATGGGAATGGAAGCAATCTGCTAGCTGACCGACCGTAATATATCGATTGCATTCCGCACCTTTAAAACTAAATCTATCTTCATTCTCCGTTGCAGAAATGCAAGTGTATCTGAGAGTCTGCACGTTTGTTGCCTAGAGCTTGGATACTACGCTCTGTACTATTTGTAACGTTTTGTCAATATCAGTCACATTTTGGCTTTCATTCAGTTTTTCAGTAATGTTTCAACACGTGAAAGTCTCTGAAGAATATTTCAGACATAATGTAAATCTTAAATTCGCTATTTTAGTCTTTCCCTTTAAGACTTCTTTTTATCTGTTAAAACTTTTTCATGTTTATGTTTATGACTTGAAAATATGTCAGCCTGCATGAACAAGCATTCTATTACGTATTTACAGTAATGAAAATTTCCCTAACCCCTTTTCGTTTAATTTTGTGTTTATATACTTTAGGAGTATATTTAGTTCTTAAATTATTTTAACACCATTGTCTGTAATAATTTATCAGTTTGAATGAAAGGCAAATTGAAAGCATAAGTAACACTTTTCTTATATCGGAGATGTTGGTCAGTTAAGTCTATGTGAGAGCATTTTTTAATATACTTCGATTGCGCGTAGACTAATTGTTCCACCACATGACTTCTAAAACTCTGCAGCTTGAATTTTTTTCGAGGCTTTTATGGAAACACCAAAGAGAAAAAAGAAAATAATTAATGTTCGAAAATATATCTGCAGTTGTTAGACATTTGTCAGCAGTTGGAAGTATTACTGTTCATATTCCTAAATAAAATTGAAATTCAAAATAAATTGTTCATCCACAGTCAAAGATTTCCTCATCCATAGCTTTTGAGTCTTCATTTGGGAGGTTCAATGAAGGTCTATCGGTAGAAAAGCTTTATATCACCTAAATTTAAATTACTGACATTTTGTGCTTAAGTGGAATTTGGGAGTTTTGAGTAATATCGTGAGTACTTTTAAAGCTTTTTTCTTCTCCTTCTAGAAATAAAATTTTGAAAGTATTCAAATTTCCTGTTTTATTGATTGCATTTACAAATAAACAATCATCTGTATATTTTTCTTTTTTATTCTACTCTCACTATTTTTAATATGGACTATATGGATTGACAAAAGTGCATTTATTTCCCACTTAAAAGTCATCCCGCAAGTTAAAATAGAGTTACCACGTTATCATTGCATTTTGTTTCTGATTAGGAATTACGGTTTAGCCTGTTAGGCTGAAAAGAAAAAAAATGCTTCCGTGAAAATTTTAGTTTAATATAATGGTTATTATATTATCATAATTTGAGATTCTCAGCCTCCTGTTTTCAGTAAGCAGACGTAAGCCAATTAATGTATTGCATGCAAGAATATTTTTCATAGAGTTTTGCACAAGAAAAGTAAGGTATGGTTTTATATTTTATGATAATGTTGTGCTTATCCATCCTGCATGCATGTGCACTGCATTAAGTACTAAATTTCTTACGACTTTAAAACATTTCATGATTTTAAGACTTTCTTATGACTTCAGTTACAGATAAAAGTAGAAACGGTTATTTGGGTGTTATCAAGGTAAAGGTACGAACACCTTTAAACTGTGTTCCAGGAATTCGCATAAGCGCAGGTAAATAAAATTATCACTTTTATAATGGAATTCAATTTTTAAATTAAATGTCTTAATAATTAATCTATTAGATAAATTAGTTAATAATGAAGCGGGCAACCAGATTCTTATGATTTCAACGTAACCTTTCGAAAGAAGAATCAGCTGAGACGTCTTTTCAAACAAGATACTACAAGATTATCCAAATTGCTGCTGCTGTAGCAAGAATATATCCTCCTCCCTCACTGAAAGGGTGCAGTCAGTATGTGGAGTAAGAACAGTAAGTCTCATTGTTTTTCCGTCACACGAAAGATATTGGGTAATTTGACTTTCAAAGGACAGGTAAGATTACTGAGCTCTTCCTAAATTTAAATTTGTTACGGGAAAATAAAGCTTTTGCTCGAACCAATTCTCATTTATAATACAATTTTTCTTTTTGTCTTCTAAAACTGTTTTGTGCCTGAATGGTTTCTCATATTTCCTGGATTTTAAATTTGACGACAGGACGTAAAAGTAATTTTTAACAATTATCCATGTTTGTATCTATCTATCTATCTATCTATCTATCTATCTATATAGATAGATAGATTAAACTTAGGAGATAATATAATCAATTAATCAATATTGTTTAGGAAATAAATTATATATATATATAATTTAAAGTAAAGAAAGGAAGTATATGCCCCTCAAAATTCCGTTTTATTGAAAGAAAAATTAACCAGATTTCCTCTTATTATTCCATCTTAATAAATAATTGAAATTAGGGAAATAAGATTTTATCGTTATAATATTAGGCCCCAAGCTGATAGATAATACCAGAGCGAAGTCACCCATTCCAAAAAATAAATGCCGTTAACAATTAAAAACGAAGGTGACTGCTATGAAATAAATAAAAATGAAGAGCCGTCCAAGACAGTATAGTGGTTACGCGAGCCCATTGCGGTACCGAAAGGCCCAGGTTCGAATCCCGGAGAAGGCATAAATGTTTGTAAATGTAGAATGTCCGTTGGCCATGGGGGCATTCCATATATGCGATGAGCCAAAAGTTCTCTGGAGAATTTAGATGTAGGGGAAGAGGGACTGGAGACGCTCGGACGGGATCCTCCCGGGATGATCTTCATCAGAACTGGGGGTGGAATTGTGCGAAATCGTACACCTGTATAGTACTCAAGGCGCTTTCCAACTGCAGGCGCGATCTTTCGCTCCTTGCCACGATGAATTTCGTGAGATTATTCTGATGTTATTGTCAGACAAATGAGATCAATCACAACACACAACATAAAAATGAAGATGAATGTTTACATATTATATAAATATTTAAAAACGACAATGAAAAATAATGTAGTTATTTTTACTTTGTTGTACAATGCAAAGGAAGTATTGTAATTGGAAAAACTTTCGAGTATCACATTTCAAAGTAAATACCCATTTGAACGTTCGTAAGTCCATTTGCACGATTTTTTGCGTGACTCTGCACGTACGGACAGAATAAATGATTTTTCCCAAAATGGATTTAAAAGAAATTATTTGTAATGTCTGTATATCCTTATGAATATATGTATGTATCTGGCCGTACGATTAGAGTCGAACGTTTGAAATGAATAATGCCAAATGTATATCTGTCTATCTATCATATATATTAGTAAAGAAAAACAAGAAGAAAAACTCTTTAAAATTAGTGAATTTTGAAATTTATTTTATTTGATTAAAAAGTAAAATCCTGTGCTATTGCTGCATAAATAATATTAAATTTAATAAAGTAATAGAGAATATAAATAGATTGTTCAGATATGTAAGATGACGAAACGCGCTTTTCTTGAGTTAGTGATGGTTGTAATGAGGGGTTTTAGTTCCTGTTGATAAGTAGGAATCAGCAATAATTCTCTTGTTTTATTCTTTTCTTTTACATTTGAAGTCACAATTCAGTGTATTTATCTACAAATTTTAATTAATTAATTATACCACAATAGTGCACATCGGCTTTCTAAATTTCACTTCAAATTTCTTAGGAGATAATTTCCTTTATATACTGTATTACTTTATTATATGTACACATATATCCACCGGCCTTTATTTTCGCTTTTGTCCTTTATTTTCGCAATCGTTTGTCGTAGTCATATACCTCCAGTTACGGAAATGTTTTAAATGACAAAAATATTCATGTTCTGGCAAAATCAAATTTTCAAAAAATAAACTTTGTATTTTGGTCAAATAATGAAATCTAATTTTTAATGTGATCTCTAGGTTCTTATATTTAGGAATATTTTATACCAGTTTGAAAAAAAATATAAGTAGTTTGACTCCAGTAAGGCAAAAATTTAACAGGGTTCTTAATTTCAAAATCTAATATTTTGTTCTCGTTTTCAAATTTCCTTGAGGGATCGGTTAATTAAGTAACGATAATTGTAAGAAATAAGTTAAATAATGTTTAACAAGGATGTCAGGTGGTATTCAGATGAGAATTTTTAATGTAGCAAAAATTTTGATTTCGATTAAAATATTTTTACCTAAAACAGTCAGTGTAAATGCTGAGGTTAGCTTAACTGACAAAGCTAGATAAATAAACTTAAATACCAAACACTGTGTATAAAAATAATTAACAGTCAGCAGTAGCTTTGTTGCTTAACGTTTTATCTGGAGGTTTATTTTTGAATGATTTCTTTTACTATTTACTGTTATAAAAAATGAGAGAATTTCAGGCAGAAAAGTAGGCACGAAAATGAGTATGTCTTATTTATTTTACTAGTTAAAAGAAATTCATATGGCTGTTGAACTTTTGAATATGCGGCGGGAGTCGCCGTCAAAGTCGAGATTGGCACCGAAAATGCACGCGGGTGAAACCTTTCGCTTAACGGGTTGATAATTTAAAATGAAACTTATCTTTAGTGATTAAAAAATAAGAATGAAAACTGGCAGAAAATTGGAAAAATATGCTGGTTTTAATTGTCATCGAAACTACTATTTTTCAGTATCCATATTTTATACTGTGACTTTCCATATGTATTATTTTTATTCTGCATTATAGTATATCTATATCAATATAGATATACTATGAAAGAAAACGTTTTACATGCGTTATTTTTATTTTTCTAATAAGTAACTTTCGGGTTTTTGATTCCTGAAGAAATGCTTATTTTTTTAGTAAGCGGATTTGGTGTCCTGACTAAATAAAAATATTATTACTCCGAACCTCCTCAAGAGGTCCAATGAAATAAATGCACAGTTTAGTTTTTACTAATTAATTCTTTGCTTCATTAAATAAGGGAACAAACTTCCAAGTGCAGCTAATTTAAATGAGATCATAACACTTTTTATTTATTTATTTATTTATTATTAATTTATCTTTACTGCTACTCAGCAGTACAGTCTTCAACTCTTCAATTTCAACACAGGATTTTATGTTCTATAGCTTGAATTCCTGGGAGTTAATTTTTAAACTTCTAGATTAGTCATAAGTATTTAGCATGAAATTGCCTTAGAGGTTAAACTGGAATTTGCATACGATGTTCCCAGTGTAAATATTAAAAACGTATAATTTTAATATTTCAAAAAACATTTTGAAGCTTCAAAGCTAAAAACCTTCTAAGTGTTTACTGTAATATGAAAATTTCAGAACGCAAAAATTTTTTTCAATAATCTTCCGATCTTCTATTGTATTTGAAACCCACTTTCCATACGTGTCGATTGATAGCCATCTTACAGATGAAAGTGAGAAATTGGCACCTTTAGAACTTCTTCTCTAATGTAGACATTGCTCTAGTGACTCTAATTAGTTCTACATACATCAAGCTAAAACGCATTCATTTAAAGGGGGAATTTAAAATATTCACAGAGGAAGTCATCGATCAGGACGATTATCTTTTAAATTCAGCATCACCAGCTAATTGCAACAACAAGTCATTGTAGTTTTATCTGACATGAAACGGCCCAACCATATGGGAACAGACTGGCGACTGTGCTTGGCGTTTGATAAGCCCATTGTTTGACACTTAAGGGCCTTCCGATTCCCTAAGCTTCGGTCCGGTCATCTAATTCGCCTCATCTTCCGGCCTCAGATTCTCCCATGGCGCAAGCCGGGAGAACTTGTACATCCTTCGTGTAAAGGATACAGTTTGAGTGACAAAGTTGAGTTTCAAAAGTTAATGCTATTAAATTAGTCTTTATAGCGAATGATAGGAAAATGAATTATTATGCTATGCATGTGTGGGGAATTGCTGTTACTTTACAGCTGGAGTACTGGAAGTTTGAAGATAAAAGTCAACCATTGTAAGATTGTCAGGTCGCTTATTTTATGGATTAAGCACCAATGAGTTAATAATTATATGTTTTCTGCTTAATGGATCGTGCGAGAATTAATATTATCTGCCAGTAATAAAGTGCTACTTAAAATATTATTCGAATTCTTATAAGGAATTTTATGCCCCACAAAATTGCTTGATATTTAGCTACAACAGAAATGCGATTCAATGCTAAAGTTTGCCATTAATGTTGTTGTAAAATTGATATTAATGAAGAAAGCTTAATTAGCTCTTTAAATTAAAGCTGCAGCATGATGTGCGGCGTCGACTTCTGCTGGGCACTAAACACGCAATGAAAATTCTTTATGAAGAAAACCAGCCCTCAATTAGGCAGTTTGAAATGATAAATTATTTACCTAAAACACTTCAAGGCAAAATATCGGTACACATAAAAATGGGGTGCGCAGTCTGTTCTTGCTGATAAGTTATAACAACACTGATACCGCTTTAAAAAGACAGATGTTTCAAACGTACTTGTAAAGAGTACTCAGCATCATTCAGATGACAATTTATGCAGAAATTTCTCCTTTGTATATCTACATGCAGATAGAGATGTCTCGATTCGAGTTGCGAGTGAAACGGAGGTTTTATGTATTATTGCTGAAAAGCGATACCTTACAAGGGTAAGATAAATTTAGGAATGAGAGATAATTGAACATAATCTATGATCGCATATGAAAGAGTATGAGACTTTCAGATACTCAAGACGATATGCTAACCGTTACACCCGAAGAATAAGAGTATAGAAATGTTTTCATTACTTACAATGTTAGTTCCATTATTATTCTTTTAATATTAGAATTCTCTACCTTTATTTTAAGCATATTTAGATTTCGTCCTCTCCATTAAATGAGATTTAAGCTTATCAAATTTTTTATCCATTTTACCAAGATGTCATGTTATCAGCCTGCCATATTCAATAAAATTTAATCATACTAGTACAGCTTATTCGAAGATCAAAAGTAATTCCAAGTGGTTATTATTAACGTTATAAAGTATTTTTAACTCATTTCCACATGCTTTCGATATGTAACTGGAAGCGCGTCTGACGCGTAATAGAGAGGAGCGGAGTTCGAATCCCTGCGAGGGCGTCGCACATTTTTCATGTTCCTGCATCGATAAAACCAAAGGATTCTACAACATGATAAAATCGAAATGACTAACCACATTGCTATTCCTTCTGAAAGAAATTAATGTTGTTTCATACAATACAGCGTTCAGAAGGAGGAAAACTTCAGCTTGTGTTCACTTTGCACAAGAGGGATGCCGTAAGTGTCTGCGCAGCGAAAACATTGGCAAGAACCGAAGCTCGAACGAACTGAAAGTATGAGAGATGAGAGTAGTCTCATCTACTTAGCTTCTCGTGAGTTAAATAAATGGTTACGCAATAATGTGTAAAACAGCAGGACTATTGTTTAAGTGGGCTTATCCACTTGGCTATGAACTACTAAAATGCATGACGAGATAAGCGATATCAGTCAGAGTCAAAGAACTAGTGGCACTCTACAATTAGAAGAAATTATCGTTTCTTCATGGAGACCATGAATGTTTCACCAGAAGATAACGAGTATAAATCAGTCTTAATAATACTCAAATACGTCATTCTTTATTGCGACTGCCATGCAACATTACAAATTTTTCATATAATACTATGACGTGTTTTACGGGGCTAGTCAAAAAATGCATTAGCTATCTAAATCAGAATTAACGTACCCATATAAATGATAGCAGTTTTAAGTAAAATGCTTGAAATGGAAGAGTCAGGATCTTGTGTTTCTCTGGATCGGGTGCATTGCGGAACAGTACTTGTATCAATATATAGAAAAATCTAAGCTGATAGTTTTGTCTTATCCTGATGTTGCCATCTCATTCATTCACCGGAAGTTAAACTCCAGATGTACAACCATTGCCCGCGTGATAAGACTTTTGAGACTGAAGCCGTAGTTATCAGTTTCCATAAAATTATAAGCGCTTATCTTTAATTTGAGCCCTGAATCCTTAATTGGCTTCCATGAAAAATCTACTGTCATGTTATAGTTAATTCATTAATGCCTTATCATATGCAGAGAATAAAAAGAATGGGTCGGCGAATCAGAGAAAGTAGGAGCAAAGAAGCTATCTGGGTCCAGAAAATCAACGATTTCTCTCTCTCAGAAGATGGGCATCTTTCGAAACTATTGGGCAAAACTGATAGTAATACTAACATGTCTCACTACTTTTGCATAGGAAAATCACCAGGTAAACTTACCAAGAAGCATTTTTGCTACGGTGATAAGATTCAATACTGAACAAATGAAACAGACAGTTTTCGAAAATGGTACCAAGTTATTTCACAATGTACCAAATATGATATGGCACTAGCTTCTTCGTAATACATCCTGTAACAATCTTGTGTAAAAACGTCCGAGGTAACGTCTATAATCTTTCCCAGCTGTCTCGAAACTACCTTTCATAATTTTCATGATGCATAAATAATGCAGCATAGAATGTGGGATAAATGCAGCATAGAATGCTTATTACACTTACCAACTTTTAATTATGTCATTCAAATTTAAAATTAAAAAAGTATTTAAACTTTCATACTTTTAATAGCTTGAATAGTTTTGCAAGTATTAGGAGAAAAATTAGCCTGATAATAAAATAAGTCCTTTTTTCAAGCTTTTATTAATGTAACGAAAAATGAACTCTTTTCTTTTTCTCTTTTTACCCCGTTTCGTTTTTCTTTTCATTTATCTCTGTCTTTTTTTTTTTTTTTTTTTTTTTTTTTTTTTTGTCCTTTAACGAATTAGTTTTCCCAAGAAAGTTTTTCGGGAAAGAGTCTTCTTGATGTGAATAGCGGAGAGTGTTATTTTGTTTACTTGGTGAGTTTCCTTTCTTTATGTTTTTTAAAAGAATCACATGAATCACGGAGGAAAAAGAGCTATAAGAGCTATTCAACTTTTGACCAAAAGGCGAAAGGAATGCTGAAAGCGTTTATAATTATTAATTTCGTATCACTATTAATTTGTAGTTAGTTAAATGTACTGTCTAGTACTACGTAATTAATTGTTTTTCACTTGTGTTTACCTAATTTATATTAAAATAATGGAACAACAGTTTCAGTCAGCCATGCATTACTATCTTTCATTCAGTAAGTAAAATTCATTTAGTCAGAATTTTGTTTCCTCTTTTACTATTTAGTTTAGCTTAGCTCAATATTTCTTCTGGTATCCACTTTTATGTATTAAAGTCCGTTTCCCAGACGAGAAAGTGATTAGTGACTCTGAATACCGTACCGAAGTGCTCGGGTTAGGATCCCGAAGAAGGCAGGGATGTAAATTATCTGTCCTTTCATCTGCCTTATCTGTCCTTTTCTGTTTTTTTTTTCTGCTCCTGGCAACGGTGGCTCACTTATCAGGTGCCTCCATAGTAAAGTGACCACCGCTTCCTGCCTTATTAGAGGTCAACATCTATAATAAATACTTCCCGCCATTAGTAACAAAATTAAAGTCCTTTTATAAAATTCTGTAAGGAAATCCAATAAAATTACAATAACGTTTGAGAAAAATGTAACACCATGAAGAAATTAACGGAAATGAATGAAATTTATTTCATTTATTACTGATAGTGGTACAAATAAACGATCAAATTTTTAGGGAAAAAAAAAGAAAGAAAAAGACGTCGCAAATCAGGACTTTGTGTGTTCGTCACGCTGAGCGATGAGAGCCTGTACACATCATGGCATTGAATCATACACATTCTAAATGTAATTCCGGGAAATGGCATTCCATATGGCTTCGACTTGACACCAAACTGCAGTCTTAGTGTGTGTCCCACCAGCTGTACGAGCGAGTCGTCAACCGATCAATTCCCAAACATGATCAATGGGCGACATATCCGGCGAATAAGCAGGTCATGGAAGAAGAGAAACCTGTTGTGCTCTTAAGAAAAATCGTGCAGTCTGAGAAACATGTGCACGTGCATTATCCTGCTGAAATACAGCGTCGGTATGTGTTGAAGAATAGGGAGGCCCTCTGGTTCCACAACTTTCCTTATGTAACGATCACTGCTGAGGTGCCAGCAATCTGCACTAGATGGGCTCCAGAGTTACACCAAATAGCGACACACATCATGATGCCAGGCGTTTGTGCGGTATGACGCTACATAACACACCGTGGGAACAGACGTTCTCCTTTGTAACATATGACCGTACTCTTCAATCATTGTACTGCAGATTGTAGCGATATTCATCTAAGAAAACAACTTGTTGCCATAGGAAACGCCACGCACTATGTTGCCATGCTTATTGAAATTGGTAGTGTCTGTGATTCAGCTACAGGGGAGTCCTGCGCATAAGAACCCTTGCATGCAGTTCATGCTGCAGCAGACGGCAACTAACCGTGGAGCTAGACAACACATCTGTAGCCGTGCTTCAAAATTATACGACTCGTCACAGCCATGCGAATGAGGTGTCTGTAATCCTGTGCCGCGGTGCTAATGCGTGCGCCACTGCCAGGATTTCGCCTTGTTTGGTTCTCCTCTGTCCATTTTTTTCAAACACATATCACTGTTGTGGCATTACGCTGCGTGCGGCCTGCGATTGCTCAATACGAATGTCCACCCTCTCGCATACCGACGATGCGTTTCAACTCCGTTAATTGTTAGCATGGCCCCCTCTGCTGCTGACGAGGCATATTGACCGCTGAAAAACCGCAGACAGAGGACGATAAACAGATTTCAACGCAACTTTATAGTCCTTCATATACATGCGGCCGGTTCTCATTCCAAGCATATGCATTTGCTTTGTAATTCTAATCATTTGCACGTCTTACCTCACTTTACATTTCCTGTAAATTCGGTTCAGTTTGTAAAAATCCTTCAATGTGTTGCAATTTTCACAAACATCAGAGTGAATTACTTCAACTAATCGAACTGTTAAGCTCTAATACAAGATCATTATAATTAAAGTTCACATTTTAAGTCCTTTTGAAAAGAAAACACTGAAAGTTGAGCTTCCAAACTTCGTAATATAATAGATCAAGATCTTTTTGAGAGAAAAGGAAAAATAGCTTTAAAATTATTCCTAGCAGCCATTACTGATTATGTTGACTTTTAAATAATTTTGCAGCCAACACTTCTGCTAATGAATGATGAAAGCGCAGTTCAGCATTTCCTGAAATGTAACAAAAGCTGAATAACGTACTCTTTATATTTCCATATATCGCATCAGATGGGAAGTTAGGAATATGTCGGTTTACCATCCGACTATATTCTGAATGACCGGGAGAAGGCACTTTTAAGGTCCTTCTGAAGCAAAAAATATTCTCAGATTTCTACTGAGCGGCTTAGCGAAAGTTAACTTGCGTTTTTCATGTCTCGAAAGTGCGGTTAAATATATTAAACTTATATATAGCATTGCTGCAAAATAGGTATTTTGATAAAAAATCGGACTTTTTTTTAATGACATATCGATGCTGTTCGTATTTCGTTTCTACCACTCAAATTATGCCCAAATATTAAATTTCGTAAAATTTGGTAAGAAAGTTAAAGATTTATCTTGGCGCACTTTTTTGAATTTGAGTATTCCTCTTTGAGAAATTCTTAAGTTTACGGCATCCCATTTTTCTTTCCCTTTTTTTTTCACTCTGTGCGAATGGAAATAAAGGTGTATCGTTCATCTTTCAAATAATTTTAGTAAAGTGCTGAAACCACATTTGGCATTATTATCGCTTATAACAAATATGCCAATAAATTCACGTATATTTTTAGAAATTTGTAATAAAAAACTAATTTTTTTTGCAGATAAAATAAATCAGAAAATAGCTGCGAATTCCATTCTGATTAAACCTAAATTTCGAATTGTAAAATTAGTAATCAAGTAAGCTTAATAAAAAAGAGATATTAATAAATATATATCAAATTCAGTTAACACTGAGAAGCTAAAATTTTGAGAGCTAATTTTTTAAGAACTACTCGTGCGAATTTTACAAAACTTGGCACTTTGTCATAATTTGAGTCGTAGAAACTAAATATGGAAAAAATCGATATGTCATTCCAGATAAAATCCCGATTTTTTTGTCAAAATGTCTATGTTACAACAGTGCTTTTTATAAAGTTAATGTATTTCCTAAGCCGAGCTTTCCAGACATGAAAAACGGAAGTTAAATTTCGTCAATTGGCCCAGTTAAAACGGAAGATATAGAATTGGCCTTTTTTTTCGTGCAAGGTGTACATGTCTGATTAAGGCAAAACTAATCTACAGAAACCTGCACACGAAGAGTACCCCCAGGCGTTCTTAAATGACCCAAAAGTAAACACCATATTCCAATGTGCAGAGGAGCTAAGTTTGATAGTTTTTTTCAGTCACAACTTTCACATTTCCGTGAACATAAGACAGATAAATCAACTCCGAATTTCAGGCTGTAATTTATGACATTGCAGAACTAAGAAAGCAGGAGAATTTAATTTGTGTCTTCTATATCTTGTGAAATTTGATAGCATTTTCTGTTTGTTAAGCACTAGGGAAGCCACAGGAAAATATTTAGAAGACAAATTGCCAAGAAAATTTTAGAATTCGATATGAATTATTTTAATCAAAAAACTTTGCAAAATATTGCCTTGAATTAAAATTTCAGCAACATTCGAGGTAATCCACATCTAAGGTACTAATTTCATCGTGTGGCTCGAATTTCCACGAATCTTAAAATATTTTCTTAGGTTTCAAGAAATGTCAAATAATTCGAAGTTTCAAATTCTTACCTTATTAAAGATATATTATATGCATTCTTCAGTGAGCATGCATATGCATGCTCACTTCAGAAGAGGCCACATTCACGTGTTCGAAGATAAGTACTGAAGAAACTATGAATTTCATTTATATAAAAAGAGACAAAAAATGTCTTGTAATGAAATTCTTGATAGATTTCTGACATACGAAACAAACACGTTTCTTAAGCTACATAATGCTGTCATCAATGTCCTGTTAATGCCAATAAGTAAACTTTTATGATAAACAATGTTTTTCGAATTATAGAACCATATTACAAGATTTCGAGCGTTTCATTTAGGAATCAGGGAAGTAAGAGAGACCCAAAGCGGTAGAACGGTAAAACTACTAATCTCTGGTAATTCAACTCGCCTACCAACTCTGGAGAAGAGAATTTCGTGATTTTGTCCAAGCGTAGCGGGTATATGAGACAGATTTCCTTTAAACGTCTACCTAGACAAATATCCTTTCCATGCTTAACCATAATCTAAGCAATTCTGTCTTGGACATGTAGGATAGAATATTTCAAAATATGGTTTAATTTCTGAAGAAATCTTAGCCTTATTTTTGATAAGACTATAAAGAACATTATCAGTTTTAAGAAATGCTTATTTAGTTATGCCTAATGTTAATTTGGTTATTGTGAAGATAATTAAAATTCCTTCTTTAAATCTATCAGTTTATTTGTATTTAACGCATTAGTGGAAGTACTCGATTCGACAATTTGTTCGAAAATGTTAGCTGAAATCCTAGGTTTTGAAATTTTCGCGAAATTTCAGAATTAACCTTATATCAGCCTGTGAATTTTGTCTTCCTTTTCCGCCATAAAATTACTGCCCTACACCTATTCGTTACTAGATTCATTGGACTAGTTTCACCCATCACTTAACCCTCATGAATACAGATGTGTATTTTCATGTATAAAAAATTCACGGATCATGGTCTATCCTCGATGGCTTCAAAAGCAGTTTAGATTCAATAAAATATCTACAATAACTCTACTAGATACTAATGTAGAACACATGAACAATGAATGTGTTTTTCCCTTATAATGGAAAGATAACAAGAGACGTGGGCATCGAATATAATCTACCTTTAAATTCTAAATCTGGTAAAACGTTATTTAATCTTCAGTAATGCTATGTTCATTTCATCTCTAAATTTATAGTTATATTTATGCTTCTACAGAACTCAAATATCTCAGGGATTTTTACCTTAAGTATAGCGAAACCTCTTTAATACGATAAGCCTATGGTTTCAGACATTTTTGATTTTTTCTGGTGGCGGTTGCCATGGAGAAATTGGCTGATGGTAACTGCCGATTTACATAAGGCTTTTGTCGTACTCAAAGCTATTTGCGTCTGCTAAAGAAAATTAACGAAGTGCGATATGCCGGTTATTTAAAAGCTTAATATTAATAAATTTATTGCAATTAAAAGTAGTAAATAAAGTGGTAATTATAAAAATCATGTATAAAAAAGTTTTCTAGCAAGTGAATTTTCTGAAATACTATAAATGAATAATAACTAAAAACATAGAAAGTAGATTTTATGTATGGGGCAAAAACTGTACATGAACCTTAAGTCATGGATTTTGTTCAGAAACAAAAATAATGAAAAACCTCTTATTAGCACTCATCCAATAAAATCTGCTTACTTCATTCTGATTCTGTTTTAACCATTTCTTGAGGGTCAGTGGCGGATAAATAAGATGGCTGCGAACTCTTAGCTCGAACAGGTTTTTAAATCATTGCAAACGGTCTCTTTGCATAAGGTTTGGAGGTTTTCCCCCAAATGTGGCGTAAATACAAGCTTTTTTTTCTTAGAACGACCACCAAGATGACTTCCGCATTTAGCAGATACCCCTTTCGTACTTTACCTTAATCAAATTAACCAAAAAGCTACTTTCTTTTGTAAAATATTTTGCACATACTTAATTAACCATCTTAATATTTTGTGCGTTAAGACCCAATTTGTACGACTTCTTTACATATCTTAGAGCTTTATTTATGGAAACAGTAAAAAGTTTTTCATCTTCTATCTTTGGCTGAATTTCTTCTGATTCTTGACAAGTAGAGACGAGTTGGGTAATTAATTACGCCAAAGCACATTTTCTGCCTTAGAGTAAATGCTTTTTGGAGAGTTTTCTGTCTCACCGTAGCCAAGTGGTCAGACCGCTAAGCTCTAATAGTTCGAGCTCAGGCGAATGGGCTGAACGCATGGTTAATTTTCGTGGTTTTCTCCATTTTTAAAGTAAATACGAGCCAATTTCCCTAAGAACGTTTCCCATGAATGCATACAGCCATCTTGTTGTTTTGCCGTATTCAGAAAACCTAATCTAACTGTATAGAATATATTGAACCATCATGCTCAGTAGTTCCATCCATTCGATCACTGGTAAACAAAAAAAGTACAGACATTTCGAGCATGTATTTCAAAAATGTTTTTCTCCTAATTATACACAGCTTGTAGTTCTTCATTACTTCTAAATTTCATAATGTCAGTAGGTAACTGTTGATCTAACTGTACGATTTCGTTTGCTGTCTGGACTAAAATTTCTTTATTATTTGCTCTTTCATTGTAAAAGAACCGGTAATTAATACTAAGTTTCTTAAAACACTTTTTATCATAATATCGTCCACGCTGCGGCAAATCTTTTTTCTATCTCCGACAATATCACCTAAAGAAATTTTCTTAATCAAATCAATTGTATTGTCTATTGAATTGATAAATGCTATCAAATTACTCATTCCAGACCTCTGATATTGAAATTAAATATTGTTCACCGTACAGTAATGTCTCAGATAGGCTTTCTGTCCATATCTGAAGTGTAAATAATTTTATTTTTCCAAGCAAGTGTAAATAATTTTATTTTTCCAAGCCTTCCCCGCTGTTCGAAATCCTTTTGTATATGTCCTGTACATCACCCAAAGAAATTTTCTTAATAGATTAAATTACATTTTCTATTGAGTTGATAAATGCTCTCAAATTAGTCACTGCAGATCTATGATATTGAAATTTAAATGTTATCTCACTGTATGGAGATCCGTTCGTCTCGGATGAACTTCCTGTCCATACCTGAAGTGTAAATAATTTTATTTTTCCAAGCCGTTCACGCTGCTTGAAATCTAGTCTTTTAGATAACTTTCAGTCAAGTTTTAAATTGATTATTTTAACATTTTGTTTCATAAACATCTTAGTCTAACTAGAGATTAATGAAATTCAAATAAACCACGTGCACGTATGTGTATAGGTGCACGTGGTTTATAAGTATATGCTATGAGAAATATATTATTATTATTATTTATGTGTCCCACCCTAAGGCACTGCACGGATGGGAGGGATGCCTTCGTGGAGGACTTCTAAGGGAAACTGGTTTATATTAACACGTCATACATGGGGAAAGCTACGAAAACGTCCATGCAGCCAACCGTTCGAGAGATTTGAACCTCGGACCGAACTACCAATGTTCAGGGACTTTACCGTTTGGTCGCTGGTGAGCAGGAAAAATACACTCTACAAAAATAAAATTGCCTCACCAAAAAGGAGTTGTCCGATGGAGACAAAATTGGTGGATAGGAAGCTTATGCACAGAATAGAAAATGATTAAAATTTCAGAACAATTAAATGATATATTTCAGAGTTACGTTGTTACATAGTAACGAGCTCAATAAGGTGTTGACCCACCTCTAGTTTGGATGCAAGCTGCCACACGGCGTGGCATAGACTGATAAAGCTCTCAGATGGTCTCCAGCGGTATTTCTTGCCAAATTTTCTCCAACTGTTGGGCTAGGTCATCAGTATTCCCAGGTAGATGCAGTCGCCTTCCCATCGTATCCCAGACATGCTTGATGGGAGAGAGGTCTGGCTGGCCAAGGAAGTGTTTAACAAGCTGTAAGACGGTTCATAGCAACACGAGCCGTATGTGGTCTGGCATTATCTTGCTTAAAAATAAGGCTAGCATACTGCAAAAAGAATGGTAGCAAAACAGGTCTCAGAATATCGTCGACATATCGCTGTGCTGTAAGCGTGCCTCAAATGAAAACCAAAAGGGTTACACCGGCTATCAAGGGAGATGGTACCCCAGACCATAATTCCTGGTTGATGACCTGTGTGGCGTGCAATAGTGAAAGCAGGATCGGCACGCCGCTCTGGGCGTCTCCAGACACGTCTTCGATGTTCGTCACGACACAGTTGGAAGTGGGATTCGTCGCTAAAGACTAAACGTCCCCAGTCAGCATCATTCCAACCTGATCGAGCCAAGCACCACTGTAATCTGTATCGAGCAGGCGTGAATGGCAGGAGGCGTAACGGTTGGTAAGACCGTAAATTTCGCTCTATCCGTCTGTGAATGGTCATGGTGGACACTCGTGTGCAGGTCGTACGTCTGATGGTTCATAGCGATGAATCAGGCGCCGTGACAGCTGATCAGACAATCACTCTGTCTTCCCGATCTGTTGTGGCCCTAGGTCGACCGCTACCATCATGACGCTGAAATCTGCCATTGTCCAACCATTCTTGCTAGCAGCTTCTAATGGCCGCATCGCTTCGACTCATATGACGAGTGATTCTCTGATTTGCCCAACTTGCCGCTTTCAATTCAATGAATACGACCTCTTTCAAATGCTGACAGTTGCTCGTAATTAACTCGAATCTTCCGGAGAGGCATTTTTTCAGTCGTTGAAAGGTATTCTAAATCGCAACTCAACATATATTTTAACAACAGTTCAAGAATGGCTCTTTATATACATCTGCTGAATGCACAGTTCCGATGCGCTAGAGATCGCACTATTCATTCATTAAGTCACCAAATTTTAATCATTTGCATATTTGATCAAATCATTTATGCATACGAAATTTCAAAGCATTTGGATGATTCCTTTTTGGTGCGTCGACGTTTTGTTATAGAGTGTATATTCTCCATCGTTTTCTGTATAGAGAGAAGAGAAATGCGATAACTGTACATACATAGAATACTGTATTTTAAATTCATGATCTGCTCTGTAAGGCAAAATATGTGTTACAAAATTCAAGAGTCAAGTTAGCATGTTATAAAATTATTTAGAGACGAAAGTTTTAATGATTTTTCTTCCCTGATACAGCAATAACCCTGAAGGAAGAGAACATTAAGATTTGATTCTGGTGTGTCTTAATAATCTAAAATTGGGTAAAAGATAAATGTTGACTTAACTATGTATAGTACCAAAAAAGAACGCGTAGCATCTTCACCTGTGAAACACATATTCGTTCAGAAAGTTAATGTTGTAGTAGAACTTTAGATACATATTTAGTCTCAGAAAACCTACATTATAGTCATATAATGATATTCGCGAGTTTCCGTAGAAGAAAACAATATCGAAAGATGTGAAATCTTGAAACATCGCCAAAGTAACTCATTAAATTTTGACGTTATGCTTGCACAATACTATATAACTTAGAAAGAAAGAAAAATGTTCAGCTCTTTTTAACAAAATGTTCTACTTAGTCAGTCTCCTGACTATAACGTAAAGAATTTGCCATTGAGTTCAATTCTGAATTTACGATTTCTTCTTCATCCTAGCACTGTATACGACGAAGAAAATCATATTGACAAGTATTAATGCATTCACAGGTACGAAAATATGAAGAAGCATGAGTACTTGTTGATGAAAATTATGGTGCCGAATCGGCAAGGAAAAGAAGTTACCAGGCATGTCTTGCAGCTTTCATAAATGAATACGAACTTAACACTAAAGGAAAAGAGAAGAGAGAGTACTTTAAAACCGGTATATTTATAGTTGTTTTAACCAATTTCCGTTGTCACAGTGGAAATGGAATTTGGACTGAAAATGAGAGGGTTTGCCTTCATAATATGATACTCTAAAAAGGGAAAATTTATTATTTAAACAGGATTAATTTGTCCCCCTGATATTTTATTTTATTTATTTTATTTTTATTTTTATTTATTTATTTTTTATTTATTTATTTATTTATTTATTTATTGCCAAAAAACAAAATTCAAAGTAAAAACTTCGTGATTTGATTTACGCATTATATAGAATGTTTTACTTTGATTAAAAAAATAAAAATTTAATTGTTCAACTTAATAAGTGTTATCAAA
Source organism: Stegodyphus dumicola (assembly GCF_044657685.1). Taxonomy (NCBI): domain Eukaryota; kingdom Metazoa; phylum Arthropoda; class Arachnida; order Araneae; family Eresidae; genus Stegodyphus; species Stegodyphus dumicola. The sequence continues at coordinate 117,854,028 of NC_140780.1, forward strand.
TACTTTTTAAAGCATCTCAGTTTAATTATTGAATGTTCATATTAGAGAACAATATTGTAAGTATCAGTATCAATGTGTATTTATATTCACAGAAACAATGGTCACTTCAGAGGCGGTAATTCCTTTTTCAGTTCTTAATTCAATCGTATAAATCCTGTTAGATATTTTACAGTAGTGACAAGTTTTTATCTGAAATGTTTATTATATTGTTATGTAATTCCTGTTAGACATTTCAGATAAAAACATTCCACATATTGATCCGTGAAATAAAAGTCAGTGTTTAACAACTGAATATATGACATTGTTTGTATCTGAATTGATATGTATCTAATTCAAATATCAGAAATGTAAACAAACAAAAAAGAAGAAAAGTCATGCCCTCTTTTTTACCTCAGGAAATGTGTCAATCATGCATTTGGTGAACATTTCTAGAACAATGCTAGATAGCCATTTTAGAGTCTGAATGGAATTTTAACTTGGCGTAATTAGAGTGCCTTTATAAGTCAGAAATTTACGAGGCATTAAACAAAATAACCGGTGGTAAAGGTATTTTTTACAACAGGCATAATGCTAACGCAGGGCAGTTAAATGTGATGTATGTTTCAAAGTAAGTCTTGTGTTCCTACTTTGATGACAGTAATACGGAGACACTAACAACTGGAGAAGCTACATAAGAAGCGGCTTCAGTCGTGTGTACAATAATTGATAACATGCTGTAACTGCTAAAGATAATGTAAAGAATAGAACCAGAAAAGGCAATTCAGAAACTTTTGAGAGCATTTTTGTGGAAGCTATATCATGAATAAAGCATTGGCCAAGAGGCTAATACCCCCTGAAATGTTGTAGGGAAGAAAGAAAGGATATTTACTTATACCGTAAATGAAAATATTTTTAAATTCTCTGATGCATGTTTGTATATTTATAGATAAATACGCATATGTACAGGATGTAATGAAATAATTTATTTGGAGAATAATTTTTATGTGGATATAGAAAAAGTTTTAGATTTATGTTACAAACAAAGATAGATAAGCGAATTTCATTTAGACATATGATCAAAACTAGCCAATAAATATATTTTACAGCATATTATTAATAACTTATATTTATAAACAAATTTATGAGAACAAGTGGATAGATATACACTTACTGGGTAGATATTACTGGATAGATATACACTTACTGGGTGTAAAGATGTATGCACACAAACATGCTTCAAAGTATATACATATATATGCACAAACTATTTACAATCTTATATGCAATCACATGTGTATTCACATACATGCAAGTAGCTAAAGGCAAACATAAAATAATTAAATATACCAAATTTTCTTTCAGATAATGCCCACCAGAGACCGAGTGCTGAAATGGCTGAACACTAGTAGTTCGGACCGGGTTCAGATCGTGTACAACGGGCTAGTTGCATGAGAGTTGTGAGGTGTTCCTTATGTGTAACGTAAGAGCGAGTTAGCATTCCTTAAAATGTTCTCCAAGAAGGCTGTCATTTCCTTAGGCAGATAGACCTCGTGTGCGTTTCCGTAATCCAAATCATCCAGTTCCTTAGTTAAAGAGGTAAAGATTGTTTATACAGATAGATATAATTATTCCAACAAAATTAAATTTGAACACGCTTGATATTTTATTTCTTTCTCTATAGATCAAAACGTAGAAGGCGTTTTTGGTAAGAGAAAATATAAAGGCTTTTAATGGATTTTCTTTTGAAGGATATACGTACTTCGGATACGTTAAAGTATCGAATTCCTAACTTCAGTTATTCGACATTCAGATTTACAAAACATACCACGAAAGCTTTGTTCATATTGGGAATATATAATTAATAATTAACAGTGCTGATAATGGTGAAATATACGTATAGTGTATTGAAAACGTATAGTGTATTCAATGTAAGTCACGTATATGCGCCCAGGTTAGGCACACCTTTAAGAATATTAAGTCTGAGTTTCATTGTGAAGCAGCCTGCTGAAATTTACAGAATACGTATTACTGCTTCCTTTAATTTTTACAGTATTTTATAATATTTTATACCAACAATATCATAATTTTTATACTTCACAAATTTTATATCACGGTAACAGACTGACATTTATTTCCTAATGAAATAATTTTATTTTTACAGCCGTTAAATAAAAATTATGGTCTGATTTCGAAATGCAATAATTATATCTTGCTGACGTGCGCCAAACTCCTAATAAAATATCCTCTGCTTTAATAATGGATTGGTTGCTGGTGGTTGCTCTGTGTTAATCTATCATCATTCAGCTCCTTTGATACTGGATACTGGGACTATATTACATGTTATATGTTTAAAATATATGGAGAAACCTAAAATGATTTCGATTATGATGCAACCTATGGGTAATAAGGACACCACGATGTCAAACTAGATAACAATCAATCCATTTTTGAGGCAATTTAAGTGGATAACCATTACTTATTGGTATGATGTATAGCTGGCTCCGGCGGCAATATATGAGAATATTCGGGCTCGTAAAAATGTTAAATAATGTCATTTGGAATTTGTTGCCACACACTCTGTGAATATCATGAGCTCTGACAGGCGGCTGTGCGTGATATCCTAGTATATTCTACACATATTCAGATCCAGACCAAGGGTGGGATGCGATAGGATGTAGACATTCCCTATGTAGCATCATTTCTTTTGCTGCATATTTCTCTGCTCGTGGATGAGCATTTTCATATTCAAATGGCCGTCGGCAGACGGGACAGCATGGGCAACGTAACAGTCCTCGGGAAAGAGTCGGCACTTCACCCGGCTACTAAAATGCTGGCAAGAATTATATACATATCCAAGATATATCCAAGATACTGGCTTCCTAAGCTATGACATCAGGTGCGATGGGCGTATGCCGCTCAGTAAAAAGAAGAATGATCATCATTGCCCAGTTATTCTCCAAGCACTGATTCCTCGGCTATCCGAGGTAAGAGAAAATGACGATTCAACGAAGAAAACAATATAGACTCCAATGTGGTGCATTCCCAGCTTCAAGACTGCTGACTTGAGCGCTACGGTGAATGTAAGATTTAATGCATGCCGACACTGGAGTCCAGTTCTGCCAGCTTCTCTTGCAGCAAGACTTCTTGATGTTATGCGTCCAAAAGATGTCATCAGCGGCTGAGTACAAGTAGAGAATTTATCATTATACTTATAGCATCTGTCAATATAACAGCATCCTCCCGTAAAGCTATCATTCTAGACTTGCAGCTGTCCTCATGGCGGTTATGGATGGTTTGTGGAACAATTACTGACAATACCGCATGACTGAATCTCTCAATCCTCCAATCCTCCTCCCGAGCGATTTGTCTGTAAACGATATGCACGTTAGATTTCTATCGAATTTGCTCCGTCAACTGAACATTCCTTAGGCGGGTCTTTGAGGCATTTTTATTTGGCAATGCAAACATTATTATCACATAAGCAGCCTAATATGCTCTACCGAGCAATATTTCTTAAATGGATTTTGGGATGAAAGTTTCATATGAATCTTATCCGTTATGCGTATTCGTTCATTTAGCTGTGTTTCATTATTATTATTTGCATGCTTGACTGAAGATGGATTTGTATATTAAGTTTCAAGATTCAAAGTTTTGTAAAGCAAGTTCATATTACTAATGCTTAAAATGTTTTATATAAGAGTAATTTTTCTGTAACAGTTAGCAGTAAAAGTAAAATTATAAGAAAATACTGAGGCAAAAGACAGTTCAAGTACAGTTGCGCAAATATGATATGAATATCAGTTCCTCATTTATATAAAGTGTCATTGTCAGTAAATTCTGTGGGGGATCTTTAGCTTTGTTTAAAAAGGCTATTCCAACGTAATTTTAGAAACACTTTTAAATGTTAGAAATATATACTGCATTCTCCCGTCATTGTTCTCGTTGTTATAACGCAAATGTCCGAACTGCAAGGTCCATGGTTCGAATCCCGGTAATGGTGTAGTTGAATTTCCGTGTTTTCTACCTTAAAATATCTAATAATTTCTACAAGAGAGCTTCTCTGCTTATAGCGTTTCATATTTTTCTGTTTTTATGAGAAACATTTTAATTTTCCTCTCTAAATAACAAAACTAATCTTTTTTTATGCAAGCTAGTTTTATAGTCATCAGAATGTATTAACAGCCCTTTAAATGTGTAAAGTACAGCTGCATTTTGTTGAGAGTTTGTACAGTCTAGTTATAAAGCATTCAAATACGTCGCTTAATACTTTTTATTAGTAAAAACTTAAAAAACATACGTTTCATGACTCTAAATCAAAATAAATGCCATGCTAAACTAATTCTAAAGACTTTTATTTTTATTACATTTCAATTATATGTATAATATATATGGGGAAGGGTAGATATATCTTTCGCCTCTTCTTATCATGTTTTTTAAATGTAGATTTGATGCATTTCAATTTTAAGATGCAGAACTGCACGTTAGAACAATTGTGATGGTCTACGCTGTTTGACCTTTTATAGCTTATAGAAAGCAATTAAAATGGAATTTGCTTTTTAGAGTTAAATTTTATGCTTTCAAACCATCCGTCAACACGTGAGTGAGGAAATTAAGTAATCTTGCTTGCTACAAGCCGAGACTAGTCGCCAAAAATTCAAACAGATATCAGGTAAGTGAGCGGTTTGGATGGTGCAGTGGATAGAATATTAGCTACAGATTAAAAAATTTTTGTTCATTTTCACTTCGAAAGTAATATTCACGTGTGTGTATCGTAAGCTCATCAAAATGCAACTGAAACTGCTCTAAAGTTTATATGACTCTTTTACATATAACAAACGAAATGCATGTGTTATATATTCATTTATGTTCGATAGTGAATGAATTATGCATATCTGATATATATCTTAAACAAGTATTGATCTATGTCAAATGATGTAGATTTTACGCATACTTCGCTACTGCTACAAAAAACAGATTCTAATTTGCAACTACTTACATAGTTAAAGTGTCGAACTCAAGTCTTTAGCTCAAAAGAGGGCCAGAATCAGCAGAGTACCTCCAATAAAAGCCCCCTTATTAGATTCTGCGAAACCCTAACAAAGTAAAGTGTCAGTACTACATCACTCTAGATATTAGGAACATATATTTTGCTAAAATATTTTGTAAAAAATGCATGCCCTTTTTCAATTTCCTCCTTTTATCTCACCATAATATCCCCTGTAATTCCATTTCTCCCCATTTTTCGAGTACGTGACCGCGTAAGGTATTTACTCCCTTAGGACTCTAGGGATATCAGTATCCATTTTGCTTGTTTCTTGCAGACTTAAATGCTCCGTTTCGGGTGTACATTGGTTCCATGTACTGAACCGTTATTCAGTGTACCAAAATCTGTTTTTAATATTTAAGCTGCTAAACTTTAAAATGTGCAAAGCTGTATTCCAGTTTTGGATATTTAAGTATTGCTTTCTACTAATATATAATCTTTATATATTATTGTAGATGATATCGAACTGGACTGTTAGGTACTATACCAAGATATTTCTGCAAACTCGGTCCAGGAGAAAATGATTGTCCTAAATTGGCAACTTTATTAAGAAATATTGAATTCCTCTGTTCGTTTTCTCATGACGCAAAGGCCTAGCTAATAACTATAAAATCAGTAGTTTGAATCCTGGGGACATCATAGTTGATTTTATTACATTTCTAGCTTCAAGAAAACTAAGAGTGCCACCCTATCTAAATTTTTTGAACGATAATTCCTCCCAATCTGAATCAGGTTGATTGGATCACGTGTCTTTAATCTATTGCCTTTGAAGTGAAGGAGAATATAAAGAATTATCATATCGCCCATTTGTGCTCTCAGTGTGTAAGTAGTAGCACGTGTGTTAGCAACTGAAATATCTGTGGTTGGAATCCTGTCATAGGTATAACTGATTTTCGTATTTCTTCTTTCGAAAAAATTCTTAATATCCATAATCTGAGCAACCCCATTTAAATTATCAGAAGTGGAGAAAATAACTATATTCGATATTACGAACATTTCTAATCATATTATAAGTTTATGAATGTCAGAGACTTTCACTTGGCATTATTAATGATTTTATGAAGCATGAAAGTTTTATGTGTAAAATTCTCCATGTTTTACAGCGTCAATACTTTTTCGTAATTAATAGCAAACATTTTAAGTAGCTTAATGAGTGACATTCAGAAGAAGTTTTTAGCTTAGTGTAGTGGATTCATACTTTGGTCTGTTCATAAAGTATACTACATATGAAATATGAACGGAAAAAATTAGAGGACTAAGTAGGTTATATACGAAATATCGCAGACAAAACATTACGGAGAATGCAACGCAAGGGGAAAACGTCGTTGTGCGAGACATTGCGAGAGAAATTATAGCAAAGAGACTTGCAAAACAGCAGCAGTTGCAAAGCATCGATGTATAAAACATCGTGGTATAAAATAAAGCGGCGCAAAAACTTCGCAGATTATAACATCGCAGACATGAGTTTTGTGACTGAAAAAATTTCAAGTAGTGATTTGTAAGCGCAGAAAGAAATAAGTAATATTTTTACATCTATATTTTATATTTGTTTAGTAACTGATAAATGTTTACTGAAAAAGAAGGAAAAGCATTCAGAGTCTGGAAATCAGTTAAAAATTAATGCTGCGTTTAGCAGTTAATATAATTTTAAACTTATGTCTCGTTCTCTTTCTAATTTTTATTTATATTTTTCATTAAATTCTGCTGCTGTGTTGGTAGAAGAAACTAATTAAATAATGACTTACATAAACAAAAGTAAATTAACAAAAGTAATTTAACAAAGTAAATTTATAATCTGTTAACATAGATTAATTTTTAAATAGTCTTAATTTTAATACATAGCCTTAATTTTTTCTCCTTTCCAGATCTTGAATGCTTAAGTTTCCTTCTCGTTTCTTTTAAGAAAAAAATTATTTGGGGCCATAAAAATATAAGCTATAGAAGTAAAAATATTAATTGCTTCTTATTGTACTCACAAATAATTACGAGCGAATTCATTTAAATTTTTTATAGCTAGAAAATCTATGTCTGCGGTGTGATCATCATATAATGGTTTGCAGCTGCTTAATTTTTGAATATGATATTTTGTTTGACGATGTTTTAAAGCTGCAAATTTTTTGTCCCACTTTATTTTCTATCTCAGTGTCATAGAACTGAGATGTTTTTTCCTTGCTTTCTTTCCTTTTACGCTGTTCTGCAAGATGACTTTTAACCCTTGCTTTTTTCCTCAACTATATTTTCCACCGACTCAATATAATCTATGAACAATTCAATAGTAATAGTGAGTAAGGGAATTTCGTTGCTTGAACTTTGCTTTATAAAGAATTATCATATCGCCCATTTGTGCTCTCAGTGTCTCAGTGAAAACTCGTCTGCAACCAATTTCATTGTTTGCAGACGATTTTTCGGTTGGCTTACATTCTAAATCAGATTTAACTCGTTAATTACATTACCATGTGAATAACTACTAGATTAAATATAAACACTAATTCAAGAAATTTTAAAGCAATGGTGTATTCAATGTTTAGTTTTAAATGAATAATTTAGTGACTTGATAAAAGGTGCTAACGTTCTTATTTGAAAAACGCAAGCTCTACGAATCCAAATTTAACCTAAAACTTATTAGTTACCTTTCAAAGCTCTAAGTTCTTAAGAATTTAAAAATGACTTCCTCTTTTTACTCATGTACTAGTTTACATATACACATAACTGTCACATGTCTGACTGTATCTGTGCATGAAACGATGCCAATGAATGCCAGATTCCATTTCATAGTTGAAAATACAGCATACATTTTCTTAAGGTAATGATCCTATTGAATAAAATCATAGCATTTGGTAATAGCACGGCAGATCAGATGACTGGTTAAAGAAGAGAAAAAGAGGCGACCACATTAAATTCTGAAATATAAAATATACATGTTTTTCCTACAAAGGGAGGAAGGAAAAGAAGAATTGTGTTTCATGTATAGCTTTAATGTTGATTTAGAAACTAGTAAATGTATTATTTTTTTTCTTTTATTGGTCTTAAGAGTTTTGGTATGAATACTGCTGGTAGAAGATTCACTGCTTACATTTTGTTACTATAAAAACTTGTCACCATTACTATGTAAATGATAAATGAGACTACTAGTTTTGGACTGACATTTAAAAGAGTAATTATGGACATGTTTTCATTTTTACGACAAAAAGAAGAATTTACCGAATTGCGAGTGGAAAATTTAGAAAATACAGAAAAATAAATGTAACTGTTAATCGTTAACTGTTACATTTATTTACATATTCACCTTCTCCTGTAACCTTTACTGAAATAGTCGTATCTTACATCCAAGTTTTTAAACAGTTCGAAAAAGTGAAGATTTTTGTCTAATCATTATCTATCCAATTCTTCAGAAAATGTTACAGCACCCAGTTTTCTAATTACACTGAACTTGTTTAGTTAGACATTTATTAAAATATACATTGCAACAGAGCCCTGCTTTCCGCGTTTTTAACTGAGAAAAAGTTAGTCATGATTTAATTGTGTTCTTGCATGTTGGTTTAGTTAAGCTTATTCGATTATCACAAAGCACTCTGAACTCCATCATGGAGGACTTTCTTAGGAAATCTGACTCGCATTCTTGTTATACATAGCGAAAACCATAAAAACTCCCATAAACCTAGCTCGTTCACCTGGAATCAGGTTTTTTTTTATTAATGATGCAGTTTGCAGCTGGGGAACCTACTCTTGTTCATTTTTAACTAAGGTTTTTATTTTTTATTTTTACTGAACCATTATTGTTGTTATAAGCTTCAGATATCAACATATTTCGTATTCCGATCCTTCTGGTGTTACGTCAAAAGTAAAATCTCATCTTAGCAGGCTTAGACTTGACTTTTTAACTATTTTGGTTTACTTCAGCCTCTTAAATTATCTTTATAAAAACTTTCTTATACTATATGGCGCACCGCACAAGAAGATTAAATATTGAAAAAAAAAGCTGTTAAATGTAATTTTTTCAGAAAATTATTTTAAAAAACTGTGGCATGAAAAGGAATTTCAGATATGTGCAAGAAATAAATGATGTTCTCGTGTTTCCTTCTCGAAGGCGACATATTTTCACAATCATTTTCCATTGTTTTGTTTTATTCAATTTGTCGTCTATTGTTCATATTTTACTAGTTTCATCGTTTTAGTACAGTAGAAATTTTTCTCGAAGATTTAAGAGAGGTATCCAATTTGTTCATTACTTTATTTACTTTATTACTTCATTTTGCTATGCAGCTTAAAACAAAAACCAAAAAAAAAAAAATGCAAATTTTTGCTTATATGATTAAATTCCGTATTTTTTTTAAATTTTTGCCATTTCATACCATACGTTTTACATTTATCTGCGCAATTTACTTTTCATTTAAAATTGTTTTGCTCTGAGTGAGAGAGAATTAGTAAAATATACAATATGATTCTCTCTTTTCTGTTCTTAGCATGTTCACCTTTTATCTACTGTATAAATATATAGACAGACAAGGAAAAACATTAGAAAACTTAGAAACAAAGCATACTTTTGCATGAATAAATCAACTGTAAAAAAGTATGAGTAAGAAAAAGTGAACATTCAAGTACACATCACAATTTTAAAATATTTAATTTTATGATGATCAGATTATTCAGATAAAAGACAAAAAAAAAAAAAAAAATGGCACCCCAAGAAAACAGCAAAAAGAAATCTCCCCCCCAAAAATAAAAATAAATTTAAAAAAAAAGCAAAACATCGTGTTTCCTTCTTGTAATTCAAACCCCAGCTGTAAGGTAGTTCCCCTTTACAGTGCAATTTTACGAAATTTATTCAATAAGTATTACTTTAATACCTACTAAATAAATTGCACCTTACTGCGGAATTTTTAAAAGCCACCAATGTAGCATTAAAAGACTGAAAGTAAAATGAAGCTGAGTATATGTTGTCATCTAAGGGGACGGAAGCACATGTTCAGTTTTCATATGCTAAATTCACGCATTTTTCCTCATAAAACACTGTACCAAATTATGAATAAATTAAATTTGATACTTACTTTTATTTATAAATTAGTTAAATTTAAACTTTTTATTAAAGTGTTTCAACGAAAAATCTATAAATGCCGTGAAATTTTGTTTACAAAGGGAAATCGAAAGTGTGCTTACCTACAAATATTGTTATTTGGTGATTGTTTTTCTATTGTATATTTAAATTTTATTCTTCATTCACTCAGTATTAATTCAACTCGCTTAACTTAGTACATTTTCAGGCTTACGATGCATAGAGTTACTTCAATTTGCACCAATTTATTTGGAGTTGCACTGAGGTGAATATGTTGCCTATCTTACTGCTATTTTTGGCCTTATTAGTTACTTTTTATAACATATTAACTGAAATATTTTGCCAGAGTAGTTGCAAACTAGCATTCCACTTTTGTCTCCATTTCTTGCATAGACTTAAAGTAAGTCTAGCATTTGGTATGAATTATATAATAAGGATTAATTTTGAAATGACGTAGTTTCGATTAATTATAAGCAGTTTTAATTTTGAAAATGGAAAAAAGAATCAGAAAATTAAAAAGAGGAGTTGGAAAATGAAAGGGATTATTGCGAAATAACGCTCTGGACAGTAAACTCACATGGCTCACCCATATAAAATAAAAGGCACAAATCGCCACAAATGTATTAATACTTTGCAGGCGAATCGTTGGCAAACAATGGTTCCTTAACCCAAAATCTACTCTATGGATTTATACTGTCATAGTCCGGCCAATGCTTTCTTACGGATGCGTGGTCTGGATCAATGTTATTAGGAAAAGCACATATGTAAACATTTTACAGAAGGTGCAAAGACTTGCTTGCCTATGCATTAGTGGGACTTTAAACAGTACCCCTACTGCCGCATTAGAATCTTTACTGCAAATTCTACCCTTGAAACTGTTCTTGAGCGGAGCAGCAATTAAAGCCATGTATAGGTTGATGGCACATGGTGCCAAAGGACAGGCTTCGGTCATAAAAGCCACCTGTAAAGCCACATTGACATATGCCTGAATTTGGGCAATGAGATTCCTATAATCTGTATGCCCAAAGATGCAATTACTAAAACAATAGTTCCAGATAAACTATTCTCAACTTATATACCAAAAAGAAAATGAGATAGAATTTCTAATTGACCTAATCCCAACAGGATCAGTCGAATGCTACACAGATGGATCAAAATCCAACTTCACTGGAGCTGGAGCCATTATAAGAACCAAGGGATCCGGAGAGGATTTCATTAGATTTCATCTATACCTGGGTAAACTAACAACTATTATCCAAGCCGAGGTTCTGGCAATCAGTGTGGTCGCCAGAGAGCTCTTAGCTAAAAATACGGTTGACAAGAATATATATATTCTCTCTGACAGCCAATCACTCATCCTTGCCTTGGCTAATCATGTCAAGTTACAAAACTGTGTTAACTGTACTCAATTCTCTGGCTCAGGCCCATAACAAAATTAGTTTAGTTTGGGTCCCAAGTCATTGTGATTTTGCTGGAAATGAGCTAGCCGATAAAGTAGCTAAAGATGCTTCGCAACTACCCATGTCTGGCCCAGAACCACTTTACCCAGTTTCATATCAAACTGTTAAAAAAGAAGTTAGAAGCTGGATAAAGAAGAAATATGATGATATATGGTCTAAACTACAAGACTGTGCTCATTCTAAATTGGTGCTTGGTACACTTAACTTATCAATTAACGCATACACCTCAGTAGAACTAACTTACGCCAGGTAATTCAAATTGTTACCGGACATACTTATCTGGCCAAGCATCTCCACAAATGTGGTCTTGTCGAATCTCCTCTCTGCCCAGCTTTTGGAGAAGAAGAGGAAACACCTATTCACTTCCTGGGATGATGTCCGGAGTTTTCTGTCCCTAGAAACATATTCCTTGGGTTGCCCTACATCAGCTTCGATCAGGCCCTTCTATACAAAGGGCTGTCTGGTATAATAGGGCTCCTAATGTATACTAAACTCCTACAGTAATACTACAGGTAAGGCTATAGCCCTTCATACAGCTATTTGTGAATATTTTTAAGATGGATCAACTGGCTTACGAAAATGCAATCAGTAATGCTACAAGTAATGCATTAAATGAGAAGGGCCATGAAATTCAATTACCTATCTTCAATAAACTCCAGTTAGAATGTTTACAGAGAATTACTCCAGTTTACAGAGAATTTCTAGTGCATATAGTTATCTTTTTGGAAAGTCTTTCTCTGCTTAGAATACGTTTTAGGACTCTTATGTCTCTCTAACATTATAGCATTCTTTCAAAGTATGGATGTTTCGTTGCAAGTTAAAACTTGCTACATTTAAGAATTACATATTTCTTGTGCGTAATGCATGCTACGTAGAGATTGATCTACAGCTTATCTTCCCCCTTCAGCACTTTGCAATGGCCTCAGTTTAATATAACAGCTTACTGTTTCGGAAAAGTAAATTATGTCTCTGACGTTGTCTGTAAGATACTAGAAAGGCAACTGAATATTTAAGTGAGGAACTTCCTTTCTTGATAACAGTAAGCTTTTATGTTAAAAAAACTATGTTTTGATCCCTTAATGCAAAGGACAAAACCAATGAATCTCTTAAGAGCTTTCAGTTGAGTCACAAGATTTCTTGCAGACTTGAAATGTCTTGCTTTCTTTCTTAATCTCAGGTGAGTAAATTTATAAAGAACTCTGATTAAAATGATTTTATATATATTCTTATCGTCATTCATGAATATCATTACAAGTGTCCCGTTGGGTATAATTTAAATAAGGTTTTGAGTGTGAAATTTTGAAAAAGTGGTAATAAAGAAATATTTTTGTGCCAACTGAAGTATAATTGCATATGTACAAATATATGCAATCACAAGTAACAGGTTTAGAAGACTTAGCTGCCATTAATTCTTAAATAAAATGATTTGAATTTGCAGCACATCCTTTTGTTAACTTAGAGTACTTTTCCTTTGAATCAGAGCATATAAACTGCTGATAAATTATATCTTAATGTTATTAAATTCCATCTCAAGGGAACAAAGAGAGAGAGAGAGATCAATGGCACTAATAAGTAGGCAAACTTTTAAATATGCATCAATATAAAATAAATTTTGATTTTCAGTTAACAGAACTAAGCGGCAAACTCAGAGGAGATATATATCAATAAATAGGATTAAATGTCCTAGCTGTCTACTTCAGAATCAATTTTAATCCATCATTGCTTCTTAAACAAACATTTTCTTTACCTTTTTTTATCTCTCTAATATTGGTATAATTTCTGAATTTTCAGCTTTCAGTAGTGTTAAAAGAACTTCTTACATTCTCCATATATATAATTAAAATTCTTAGTTTAAAAAATAAAGTTATCTTTTGCAAATGCTTTTCAATATTTGCAGTTTTATACTAAAATAGCTGCAAAAAAATACTTACGTTAAAAATGTAGTTGTATATCAAAAATTATTCATCCTGTGTACTTGCTAAAAAAGTGCAAAGATTCTAATAAAAACGCAAATTTAGCGGAAGATACGAGAAAGCTAAAAAATCCTCTAAAGTAAAAAAAATATATATTTATTTCAATTTGTTATTACAAGTTCAATTAAAGCTCATATATATTTTCTTTCTCAGCATTATCCAGATATGAGTTTGTCATTCGTAAAAGTAAACGCAATAAAATTATCCTCATTGTCTGTTGCAATCAAAGCATATTTTACTAACAAATCAAAGAACTGTGAATTCTGTTACACAATTCAACTGGAAACCATTATTAGGCCCGACACGTTTACACATCATCCATTCTGAGCGCAACGGTATGGTGAAAATAATTTCCAAGCATTCTTTTAATTCCGATCCTCCCTCATAATCATTAGCATTGCCCAGTAAAAGCCGGCGAAAATTAGAACGAGAGAGAGAGAGAGATTATCATTAAAATTTCCCTCCTGGCTTTTAATCGCCTTTAGTTATGGAGAAACATCCCAAGCATTTGAACGCAAGAATGTTTGTAATAGGAAGACTACGACACTAACAGTATTAGTTGCTAGATATAGGTTAAGAGAGAAAATTGTTGTGGTTTATAAGTGAATATCTTGCATTGTAGGCACAGAAGTTTCAGTGAGCGCATTTCGTATTACAACAATGAGATTAAATTTTAAAAGAAAAACATATTTTGCCGACATGTTGAACGGAACTGAACCCGAGCCCTCACAAATCTTCCGATTATCAACGACAGCTAAAACTGTCATACTTGCAGCATTATTTTTTTAATGACCGGAGGCTTTACTTAATAGCCATTGCAACAGCCGGAAGTGGTGGCCATTTCATTATGAAATCATCTAATATGCGGTCATCGTTGCCTCCTATGAACTGACGGACAGATACAACCATGCCTCCTCCAGGATTCGAGGCCGGACCCATGGCTACGGCAGTCAGGGTCACTAAGCACTGTACTGACTGGGCGACGCTTGCAGGATTATTAAACAAACGGATATCATTTGTGGATTCAAAATTTAACAATGCACTAACTGCCAAATAATACTGTATTTTTCTGGCAGCATTGTAGGTATTCGAGATCTGTTTAAACTGTAAAAAAGTCTCCTGCGAAAGTGAAAATAGTGCATGGTGTAATGCAGTGATAAAATTAGTAAATTTAATTGCTAAAATTAAACATTTATTAAACATTTAATCTTCGTAAAAAATTAGGAAAATTAGAAAAAGAATACAATTTTTTTTTTAATTTTATTAAAATAAGTTTTAAAATAAATATAAACAAAATTTTATTTTGGTTAAAAAAGGAACTGGCCTTAAATTTAAAATTTTTAAATTAAAAGTAATTTGTATTTACAGGGGATTAAGAAAGGTTTTAAAAAGACAGAAGACAGTAACAATAAAAGACTTCATCTACGTGGCTTATAATAGAACCGAAAAAGAAATGGTCATTTGCTAGTAACAGAGGTAGAGGGACTATTTACAAATTTGCATCGACATTCAAAATTATTAGGTACCAGTAAATACTTGTAAATTTGGTTTAAGTATTTTCTGTTTTAAGTAGCAAAGAATAAGAATATATATGTAATGGGGAAAGATATATATATATATATGTGTGTGTGTGTGTGTAAGATAAAAAAATATGTAAAAAAATACACTCTTAGACAAAAAAAAAAAAAAAAAAAAAAAAAGATGCATTACGCAGGAAAACAAATGATTACAGTTTGAGAAAACTTCGTTCATTTATTGAAGTGATAGAACTTCACAAAGTGAAAAAGTCAGTAACGCGTTTGTCCACCTCTGGGGCTTATGCAAGCAGTTATTTGGCTTGGAATCGATTGATAGGGATTGCGGATGTCCTTCTGAGGGATATCGTGCCAAATTCTGTCCAACTGGCGCGTTAGATCGTCAACATCCCGAGCTGGTTGGAGGGCCCTACCCATAATGTTCCAAACGTGCTCAATAGGAGAGAAATCTGGCGACCTTGTTGGCCAAGGTAATGTTCGGCAAGCACTAAGGCAAGCAGTAGAAACATGTGCAGTGTGGGGGCGGGCATTATCTTGCTGAAATATATGCCCAGAGTGGCGTGACATGAAGGGCAACCCAACGGGCCTTAGAACTTCGTCGATGTACCGCTGTGCTGTAAGGTTGCGACGGATGACAACCAAAGAGGTCCTACTATGAAATGAAATGGCACCCCAGACCATCACTCCTGGTTGTCAGCCTGTCTGCCGGAAGACAGTCAGGTTGGTATCACACCGCTGTACGGCTCGTCTCCAGACTCGCCTTCGCTGGTCATCGGGGCTCAGTTCAAAGCGGGACTCATCACTGAAGACTATTCTACTTCAATCAGTGACATTCCAGTGCGAATGAGCCCGAC
Organism: Stegodyphus dumicola; assembly: GCF_044657685.1. Classification (NCBI taxonomy): domain Eukaryota; kingdom Metazoa; phylum Arthropoda; class Arachnida; order Araneae; family Eresidae; genus Stegodyphus; species Stegodyphus dumicola. The sequence goes on from NC_140780.1 coordinate 117,869,926, forward strand.
ACCACTGCAAACGGGCTTGACGTTGTACAGAGGTCAATGGTAGTCGGCGCAAGGGGCGCCGTGACCTCAGCTTCCATTCTGTGAGCCGTCTATGAATGGTCCTTGCGGCCACTGAGTTGCACGTACAATCGATGATAATAATGCATCTGGGGCTGTGAGTACCGCTCTGACGATTTCTCGGTCTTCACGTTCTGTCGTTTCTCTAGGCCTATCGCTTCCTTCTTGACGCTGTGTGCGGCCACGGTTCACCCATTCCTGCCAACATCGTCTAATAGTGGATCGTTCCTGCTCAAATGTCGAACTATTCGCCGATAAGACCAACCGACTTCTTTGAGTCCAACTACACGACCTCTCCCAAAGTCCGACATCTGCGCATATCGTTCGCGCACCTGTATGCGAGGCATAGTTACTGTCTACCAGATTACAAGGAATCGTGAAGAATTTATGACCTAGAATCGTAATTTCTCCAATTAAATATCCTGCCAGTTACGCAAATCAGATGCGCTGTAGCGACAACCGTTCATTCATTGGCAGCCAAAATATAAAATTTTGCACTTTCCGTCGAAACCTGTATGCATATCAATTTATGTCCAATTTACTTTATAACTTTTCAGTGCGTCGCTTTTTTTTTTTTTTTTTTTTTTTTTTTTTTTTTTGTCTAAGAGTGTATGTAAATCAGCTTTGTGTTTTAATCTAGTAATAGTCTCTAATTCCTTATTTTTAATTTAGGTATTTTTCCTCTCTATTTTAAAAATAATAACAACATTTGTGAACTGCGTCATTTCTAGATCAATCTATCTTGCATGGTCTCTACATCAGTACTTCTAAATTATGCTTATATATATATATATATATAAATTATATAAATAAAATCCTAAAAATTTCCTTAATCCTAAAATGTTTCGCATTAGAAGTCAATGTTTGAGAATTATATGATTTGACTAATTAAAAAAAGTAGAAATGAATAGTTCATTTTTCACTGAAGTGCTATAATAAGAAAATAAAATCCGAGATTTGTATAAGAAGACCACAAAAATAACAGTGCAAAACACTTTTTTACTCAAAAATACGTATCCCTTTATCTAAAGTTGGCATCATGCAAAGTTTCCGAAGCATACTGTCTAAATCCTATATTTACAATTTTTTATAGAAAGCACAAAAATTTTAATGTATGAACAAAGTTCTCAAATTAAAATTTAATGAAGAACCCCGTAATTACATTAGAGAAATTTTTGTTTTACATATTTTGTATCTACAGCCTATTTCAATTGAAACTATGGGAAACTACTCTAGAAACTTTAATTAACATTTAAAAAATTAAACAAAGTTCTTGTAAAGTAAGCTTTTATTTAAAACTCAATTTAAAAAGAGAAAAATTATTTATAACGCATTTTAATGTGAAAAAGAGATTAAATAATTCTCTTTAATAAAAACATTTGAAATCTGATATAACCGGTAATGAAAGCGTAAGGAGACATTGATAAATTTGGAAAGATAATGTTTTATACAATTGATAATGCATTTTGATTATTACATCTCTTTATTTGGGTGTCCAAGCTATTATTATCCATGGTATAAAATTGTGAATTAATTTTGTAAAGTTCATTGTTTAATCCCTTCTTCCTATTAAACTATGCAATAAATTACTTTTCTCCTTTTGGTCCATTAATTATTTTATGATTTTTAAATAAAAGCTTACTTTACAGAGGAAAGCAATTCTTTATTTCTTTATTTTCTTATTTCTAAACTTTAATCAATCATTAGACCCTGTTATTTCTGAAATTAATAAGAGTCAATTAATAGTAAATGAAAAGTATGTCTATAAGGAAAGACGGAAGACATAGCATTCATAAATTTACAGATGACTTATACAGCAAACTTAACTTTTTTATAAATACTTGTTTTTACCAAGGGAGGAGTATTAATGAATAAATAAATGAAATCAATTTTAGAAAAGTCTATACAGAAGCAAGAAAAACGATGTGACGTACAATGACATCGTACCTTCTAAACTCTAGAGGAACATCCGAAGAAAGAATGAGGACAAACGTGGACGCGGAAGGAAGAACTGCAATTCCCTCTAGGTTTTCCACTTAATAAATAAGTGAGCAATTATACAAAAACATAGATAATCACCTAAGTAATATTTTTTGTAAGGTAGGTTAGAGGTTTTGAGCTCACGAAGGCTATCTGCCTAAAGGGATGCCTTTATGAAGGACTTTCAAAGGGAATCTGGTTCATAAATTGGGAAAATCACGAAATCCACTGCGCAGCAAGTTCGTTTGCCTAGATTCGAAGTCTGGACAAACTGCCAGCATTCAGTGGTCTTTGCCACTCGGCTACTGGTAGGAAAAGCCTAGAGCAATCAGTCGGTGTATGTGAAGCTTGATAAGAAGTCTTTCATTTTAGTTTATTACCATCTTTAGTTTGCTAACAGCCACAAGTCGTAGCTTAGAAAATTTACATTAAGTTTTAGATTTGAGTCTTAGCTTGGGTTTCATACGCATTCTGTAACTGGGGCGATCGAAATCTCGCCTACTTATTATTAACTTTTAATCATTTTGCACCATGGAAGTTGTAAAACGAGAGTAATAATAGCAGAATGTAAACATAAAGTAAAATCCTTCTCAATTAATAATGGATGTGATTTCTAGTATTCTAAGCATTAAACATGAAATTAAGTTTATTAATTAAATTTATAATAAAAAATTATAAAATAAAGGAAAACACATTTTCACAACAAACTGTTAGTTATTCATCAATAAATCTAAGAGTAAGTTTTTTCTTTTCTCTTTCGCTCTTTCTCTTTGTGTCATTCTTAATTAAATTTTGTTATTTCAGAAATCTGTTTGCAAATTTTTGCATTATGACTAAATAAGTTACATTCTCGTGAATTTTAATAGTACAACCGCAGAATGCTTATTGCTTCAGTCGCCTGTTTTACTGTCAATTAGCAGCAATATGAGCATCCGATATTTCAGTGGCAAATAAGATGTTATCAGAAGTTCCTAAAAATTTCTTCTATCTGCGTACCTTTAAGCAGCTACATTCGACATTATGTAAATTTTGCTTAATTTCATTAACTTCCCTTACTTATTCCTTAAAGTGTGATTTATAGATTCAAATGCTGAATGTTCATCATTTTGTAAAAGGGTCAGAATGCAAAAAGTGACAAGTATTTTAGTTACTGGTCAATATTTGCACATTTACTTTAGTGCTTGTCACTCCTTGACACTGACTCTAGCAGAGTCGCTTGCTCTTGATATTGAATTTACCAATTTACCTTAGTAGAATCGTACCCAGATATTTCACACCTAGAATTGTACCTAGAACTCCTGAAACAGCGATTAAATGTGCTCTCGTATGCAATGTTAAATTCACAATACTTCTACACCCTTATTTTCATCAAAGGTAACTATTTGAAATCATAACCTCCATCTCTTATAATATTGTAAATCATGTCATTATGCATTTAGAAAAATGATGCAAATAATGATATGTAGTTCTAAATGACTAACTTTAAACGTATAGCTTTACGATTTACAGTAGCAAAATAGCATAAGTAATATTATAAATTAATGTAAAAAGTACTGCATTAATTTCAAGCATATTTATATTATTTAATTTCTTTGTTTTTAATAAAGAAAATCTTTAATGCGTTTTTTTTTTCAAATTTGATTTGATTATATAATTCGTCTTTAAGAGAGAGAAATGTTTGAAAACTTTTCTTGACAAAAGGAGGATATTACGTAAGTTTTCATTATTTTCAGATAATCGAAGAATCTCGTATCAGAGCAAGAGTAATTAGCAGCGCTTAAATATCGATAATGTAGCTTTAAAATTTTGAATCGATTATTCTAAGCTATACTCTTGAATTATCTTTAAAAGATTTAAATTTTTAGTTGATTTTTGTTGAAAAATAAGGTGGTTTTTAAAGCTAAATGTTTTTGATAAAGGATTTGCAGTATGTTTAAGAAGTTGGAAGATATCTTATTTTATTTCTCATGTCACCAGTTCATTTGTTGACAGCAAAACGGCATTCTTTTCATTTCTTTATTTCATTTATAACTGATTCTTAGCAGTCTGAGTTATTAAATTTCCCTTTTTGTTTCTCTTAAATTTACGTTGATGTATTCTTATTTGATGCTAAATTTTCCTATTTCTCAAGAATATTTTTAAATTTTTTTTCTATCTGCTGTAAAAATGTTATAACCATTCCATTATGTTTGTTTAACTCAATAGCCCAAAACATATGAAGAATTGTGCGTAAGGAAAGAGGTGCTTTCCTAAAAGACTTTTTGAACAAAATTGGCTCATTTTATTTTACACATGCGGAACTCCTGTGAACGCCCATGAAATCGGCCCTTTCACCCTAATTTGAACACAGCTTAAACATTCTACTAAGTGTTCAGCTTTATGCCCAGTTAATAGTTTTTTATAACAAGACTTTATTTGCATTTTTTATTCGTTTACTATATTTAATATAGGTAACATAGTACATTACATTTTTAAGTTGATTTGCTTCACGATTCAGTTATTTGAATTCGATTGTAATGATTCATAGTATGATACAAAATGCATTAGTATAACTGTCAAGTAAAAATGGCTGGTTAAAAATTATATAAAATAAGAGATATTAATTCTTCTGTCTCACACTGAATATCAAATAAATTCAAACAGTTAAAAACTAAATAAGTTTTAATCTCAGTTTGGTTAAATGACAAGCACAAAAAGGTAAACCAGCGCAATCTACAGAAGGTGAAGGTCTTCGTGGAGACCTTTCTGCAGGAAATTTGACGTATTTCGCATTGTATATGGGCAAAAGCACGAAAGAACACATGTAGCTGTCCTGTTCGCAGAAAAAACAGCAGGTATCGAATTACCAGTCTTCGACCAGCCTGGACAAAATGTCTTTGATTATAAGGTATTTCTCCCGCCTTCTTGCCATGTCTTCGTGGTGTGGTGGCGTATTCCAGAGGTCCGCGGTTCGATTCCCGGCGAAAGCGTTGCTCATTTTTTATCACTCCAGCTTTAAAAATAACCTAATGATTCTACATGATTACAATTCTTTCTTAAGAACCTTCTGACTGGTAGCATAGTTTCTGTTTTTTAAAATATTAGTAACACTTTTTTTATATATAATCGTTACTTTAATTGAACAATGGTTTGGTTTATTTGATTATGGCAAAGCACACGAAGACTATCTGCCTAAAGGAGGGTGCCTTCTTAGATGGCTTTCTGGGGAAAACTGACTTCTAAAGAAAACTTGCTCGTATACACGTTATAAATGGAGAAAGCACGAAAATACTCATGCAGACAGTCCGTTGGCTGGGATTCGAATCCAAGACCGAAATACTTACGTTCAGCGACTTTGCCCCTTGGCACTGAGGGGCATTAATAAAAAAATGTCCATTGCCTACATTTATTACGGTGTTAGGAATATTTTTCGCCTTATTATTAATACTGGTAAATAGCTGTGTTTTGATAATCTAATGCCAGTTGCCTGAGTATTAGCCGTAACGTTTGTCATAATTTTTCCAAAACAAAAATTCCAAATTTTTAGATTTCTTTTTTATTCTATGATACTAAATTTCATTTTATTGCTTCATTATAAATAATAGAAGTAAAGCAGAAAAGTCTTATCTGATCAATTTGCATATCAGTCTTAACAGAAAAGGAAACTGAAATGTCTATTCGCTTAATAGATTTATCAATAATTGTAGCTATTTCAGGAATAACAGTAAATGAAGTCGACTGCATAAACCTGAGAAAAATAAGATGTGGATAAAAGCTAAACATTATTTTTCCCACACATATATCTCTTTCTTAAGAGCAGAACTATTTTGCCCCGAAGAAGAGGGACCTGAGACAATTTTATTCAAAACCTTCGTCGAACGAAGTTTTTTTTTTTTTTTTTTCTAACTTTGAAATTAGTATGTTTCTCTTCCAGTTTGAAGCCAAATATTATGGGGAAAATACGTGTTAGGTCTGCTGAAACAAATTTTATGGAATTTCTACGTCATACACGTTCACTTCGTAGACTGTGGAAAGTTTGTTATGAGGATATAAAAACGCTAAGAGCTGCAATTTCGATTAAACCGAGACAGAGGAGAGTTGCTGTTGTTGGCAGTTTAATACTAAGCAGATTCAGTCTTAGTAGCTCATTACAACAAACGAAAATCAATTTCAGTATGTTAATTCGAAGAATAATTTTTAATGTAAAAACCAATCACAGCGCAACACTTCCAAGAAGAATTGATGTCATTTTTTTTCCCATAGTTCAGCTGAATTGTTTAACACAAAGTTCTTATTAATCTTTTTCAAGAAATTAAATGCAATCCAAGCGATAAAAAATATGTGTACGTAAAGAAAACTTATTGCAGTAAGGTGATAAAGTAAATCGCTTTACTCATGTTTAAATAATTTTGATCCAAATTACATTGACAGTACCGTGTGTGAAACATAAATTGAGAGCATCATCTTTCCCAAAATGCTACAAAAGATGGTTAATGGTAATCAAAAATTGGCCATGTGTCACTGAGAATGAGAAATGTACCAGGAATATGATATTTTTGTATCATTAAAAATATCTATTAACAAAATTTTGTTACTTTAAATAACATGTAACAGTCCATTGTTCCATTTATTACGCCCATCGTTCTTTTTATGTTTCAAAACTTGACGTTAACATTCGAAATTTCTTTTCTAAAATCAATTTCGAACTTTTCACAGCTCATTGGCGTCTCTTCTGCTTTTCACCTGAGGCAACTGTCTCATTTTCTCACCCTTGTCCAGCCTTTGTGGGAAAACATAGTTATTAGACGGATACTTTCACTTTAATACCGGGAAAAAAAATCCCATCAAAGGCAAGTTTTTTGTTAGTATTTGATATTAGGTCACATCTGAATTTATTGGTGAACAGAGTTTAAGGAGTGAATGATTTGGTTAGTTTATTTGATTACAGCAAAGCGCTCGAGGGCTATCAGCCTAAAGGGAGGGTTGCTTTCGTGGAGGACCTTCTGAGGGAAACTGGCTTGTAAACATTTTACACATGGGTAAAACCCCAAAAACGCCCATGCAGCCTGCTCTTTTGCCGGGATTCGAGCTCCAGGCGGAACTACCAGTGTTTAGCGACTTTACCGGTCGGCCGCTGGTGGGCCTAGGGAGTGAATGAATGGCTTAAATAATTTAGCATTCTTATCCAATAATAAATAGTACAAGTGTCAAATCTTAGACAAAAATCATACTTAAAAACAGGCCTTGAAACCTATTAAAAAGTGATAATCTAATCTAGTAAGATTAATGAAACATTTTGCACAAAAAAGTGAAAAAAAATGCATTTTTTTACCAATGATTCAAACTGAAAATGCTTTCGATTTTTATATCCCTATATTAGTCTGCTCAGTAATCGAATATTCCTCTTACTTGCCTAATCATTAAAACCTTTATTTAGAAAATTTGTCACAGCTGCGTATTAAAGCAATCAAGATATGTCATACGATATTGGATACAGTTGGTAGAAATACCATTTTGGCTGTAAAACAATCCATACATATGACAATGCTTTTATATTTGGAGGTCTTAAAAGATACCCAAATACCCAAACAATAGGATAGTTAAAAATTAAAATGTCATTTCTTAGCAAAAAATAAGAGTCCTTCCCCACGCACATCTTTTAAACAAATGTATTTTCCACACTTAACATGTTCTAACTTCTTAAACATCAAAATTTTTCTTTATGAAAGGAAGTGAAATAGTGTAAATAATCACATTATCACTGAGAAGCTAAATGAAAATGTCTTAGGTATGGAAGTGTCTCTCCGACACTTACTTTTTCTTTATTCTCGCAATATGTTGGATGATGAAGTCCAAAACAATTCAAGGAATAATACTTCTTGTTTTATTTATTTATTTATCACTTAGGGCTTCTCTTCTAACAATAGACGATTATTCTGGTTTCGATTTTCAAAGACTCATACCCTTTTGTCAAGATAAGGGCCGAAAATTTTAAGCGGATTTCATTATATACATGTTATTTACAGTTTCATTAAAAAGCTGTTTTATTTAGATTGCTATTTTTATTTTACAAAAGTCAAAATTTAGTACAATTTATTGTTCTTTTACTTTCAGCTAAACGAAGATGAAACACTCAGTAGAAAATGAAAACACAAATGAGATATTTTATTTTCGACTCAAAAGAAAACTTTCCCCCTTAGATAATTTGAAATAAGAAAACACTTAAAACATAAACGTGCTCTCTCATTTTTCACATTTATCTGGTAAGTCCTAACACACAAAGAGTGACCTAACAACATTTAGTATACCTATGAAAATATTTTATTTTTAGAAAATCGAAAATATGTTTACATACTTACTACAACTAGTAAATGTTCTTGCTTAAGAATGAAACACAACGCCTGGCATATGTCCTCCACGATTCGCTCTGCAGCAGCTCAATATCCCGATCAATTGCGTAATCACTTTTCATATATCTACTTATCGATGCGGTTAATAACACTTTTCAATTTCCTCTTCAAGTTCTTTTGTTTGCTTCTCTTTAAGTTCAGAGTTTTGAGAATTTCAGTAACACTACGAAGCACAATAGCGATGTTTTCAAGAGATGGCTAGATCAAGAGGTGGTAACTGAAAGTCTGCTGTCGAACCTGTCTCCTGAAATTTCTTTATCAGTGTGCGAAATGCTGTTCCATTAAGTGCATTTTTATGTCCAAAGATTACACTGAGCTTCTTAACAGTTTGTGCATAACACTCGCCATTATTGTATTGAATTTTTAGCAATAAAAACTGGTTGTTCTCTTATGTGGCGATCTATGTCGACTGAAGTGCGAAATGATTTTGCAATGATAAAACATCAGTGTAAAAACTCGACATTTCAAATCGGACCATTTACCCGTTGTAAGAATGCATTTTGTCATTTTCTACAGATAAAATATTCTTGGGCATATTAAATCCGATGCTTTTGTAGGGGGACCTTATATTTATTCACTTATTACCTATGCATTTTATTTATGTATTTAATATGCATTCACTTTCTATTTGCTCCCTTTTATTTGTTAAGTCATTATGCAATATCGATGCAGGAACATGAAACATCTTTAGTGCCTTAGCCAAGATTCGAATACCAGACGTCCCGAGTGCTAACCGGATGTGCTATCTAGTTACACCACGAAGGCACTAGAAAACGAGGGAGAGAATTTTATATAATTCCCCCATTAAAGGGCAACTGGGTATGAGGGGACCTAATCGCCAAATCCTGGTGGTGGTGAATCCACCACCTTTTAGTTCCGGAGCCTCCACTTGCAGTGTCATTAGGTTTGTAGGTGCAGGAGACATGAAACCTTTGTAGTGACGTAGTCGGGATATGAACACCTGACCTCCTGACTGCTAATCGGACTTGCGATCCAGTTACACTACGAAGGCACTGGAAAAGAAAGGGGAAAGTGTCATACATATTTATTCATTAATTTCTCTCTAAATTTTATATATTTCGACATTCTGTTAAATTTTATAATATGTAATCCATGTTTACTAATTAATTTTTTACACATAGTTCTAGAAATTTACAAGTAAATCTTAAACTCATAAAGTTATTCAGGCTAGAAAGTGTGAGCTATTTTAGAAAATTGTAGATTCTAAGTTGAGGCACTTTTTGTCGTAACTAATTTTGGCTGTTCACAGTTTCTTTGAATTTATTCTCTGAAATTTTAAATCTGCTAAATCAGCTGTAGGTCAGATAATGTAAACTAACATCATTCAAATGTAGAATTAGGCACATTATGATGGTTTCTGAGAGATAGTTTAAATTTGTCCTCCCTATAACCATTTTTTTACACAGGCGTTATTACACTCTTGCTCAAAATATCTTTACGTATACAAACAGGCTGATTTCTCGAATACAACTAAATTACACGGAAGGAATTTTAGATAGAAATTAATACATTTAAGGAATAAACTAAAGCTTCAAAATCAGATGCATGCGGTACGGAACTTTAATCTGAAAAAAAAAATAACTTAAAATAATATCTGATAATAAATATCATACAGTTAAATGTAAAGTGCAGATTTCTGATGAATTATGGATTTACGGAATGTGATCTCACGTAAATTTCCCCATATAGTTATGAAAGTATTTCGTGCTGTCAGTGAGGAATTAATTAAAGCTGGAGAACCAAAATTTCTGTTCTCCGCCAGGATAATTTTCAGGACACTGAAAATTCTAGAAAGAGAATTCCACAATGCACAGTTCCTCCTACGGCACCTCGTTTGTTTCTCTGTGATTCAAATTAGGAGATATAGCTGATCTATTTATCATCTATTATTCATCTAGCGTCTTTGATTTCAAGATTCCGTAACGGTCATATATACGCAGGTTACACGTGCGTTTCTGGTTTCGATTTTCATATACACGTGTCATATACAGATTGTATACGTAGATTACATATGTTGGAGGGAATATGTTGTTTTGCTGGAAAGCCTTTGGGCTGACAGAGAAAAAGATGCGGTAACGAGTTAACTTATATTTTCTCACTGTGTTCTGCATAGTAAACTTCTAGTTGAATGCGTTTTTCCCAGCGACACTCCGGTTTCTCTAACCTAAAATTTCTTTCGGTCCGTGTAATCAATCAGTCATTTATAGCATTTGTAACAGCCTCGTCCGCGCGTAAATGTTTGCCTACGGGGCGTGTCTTTATGGAAAGAAACACATGATCTGAAGGTGCTAAGTCGGGTGAATAGAGAAAGTTCGAAGAAATTCAAAGCCATATGTAATACAGTTGCTGGAATTTCTAGCCAGCAGGGTGGCATGGCGCGTTGTTATGAAGGAAGGGTATTCCATGTTCCAGCTTCTCAGAAAGCCTCAACTGAATCTGCTGTTTCAGACGCTGCAGCAAGTTTGAGTAGTATTCTGCATTCATGGTTTTCCTTTGGGCAACAGGTCAATGAAGAATGTTTCAGCTGTCCAGACTACTGCTTTGTCTCTGTGTCGAAATGATGACATGATATTTAATCCCAAATCACAAGCCTGCTCAGAAAATCTTCATAGTCTGCAGGCACGCATTGCAGATTTCTAACAAAGAGAACTACTAGCTTGCATTTCTGGTCGACTGTCAAGTTTCGGAGAACCCAATGCACAGCCAGCTTGTGCGTGCCCAGATAGTCACGAGTAATGACATGCATGTACTGCATAGAAATGCTTGGACATCTTTCAGTAGTTCGTTGTGGGAAGAGGAGTGTGAGCAGTCAAAGGTGAAGATCGCATTTTCATGTGCTCTGTGTTTTCGCTTACTTTATGCGTAACTCCTGTTTCTACCAGCTTGGATGCAGTGTCAATCGACAGTGAATGCTAAGACGAGTATATTAATGTAAGTTGTGAACGCATTGCTTAATTAGTTCCAGTCTAATTGATCTTTTTTTTCAATTACGAGTGCGACTGCATTGTGTATACAATAGCGACACGAAGGAAAGTGCATACTTGCGGATCTCCTGCTCCGAGTGGCACAGGATTTACATCATCGGACGTGAAAACATCCACGGATTATTTTAATATCATTCTTGAAGCAATTATACCATAAAGTAATAACAGTTTAATTAATTTTGCACGAGGTCCGATCGGTCGAACGCGCAATCGGGCAGTAGCAGGTGCGGTCTCCCTACCGGATGTAGAAGCTTCAGGGAGTACAGTAGGGGACTGGCGTCAGCTACGAAGATAAGTATTCGGCTACGAGTTACCCTCCCCCCCTAGGGAGAAGAATTTCACCATAGAGAATTTGCGGTTTTAGAAGGAAAATTAACAACTGCAGCTTCATTTACAAGGTGATTAATCAACAACCAATTGACTTAGAACCACGGGGATTTACATATGGGATTCAGCACTTCCAGACAATTCTAAAAGTGTAAACTTCATAGATATCGGACTAGTACTTCAAATTCTGTGTACAAGTGTGTTACATCCGTACTTTATTAAGTGCTTAGCGCATTTGGTTAATAACACTTAAAAGTGCATATATCTTGGTTTACATAATTTACAGAAGAATAGACGAAAATTAGCAACAAAGGTAGGACTGACTTGGTATACTACTGTATAGATCATCCTATAGTAAATTAATGTAATTATTTTCTTATGCTTATCTTATACTCGCTAAGTAAATGCCTTTTAATTAGCATTATGCAAATACGCTTATTCTGAAGAGATAATTTCATTAGTACTCCTTTATAATATTATTTCTGGTGTATAATTAATTGTTGTACTCTGGCTTTACCTGTTGCTCGTATATCTTTACTACTTTATTTATATTCTAATTAATAGCAGTGTATGTTTAGGGATCTTATTCGGTATTAGACAGTAGCTTCCCATCTCGGTTAATTAATTATTTTCAATATTGGATTGAATTCAAGATCCTATAGTAAATTTTTCATACAAGGAGAAATTGCTTTCAGTACTAATATTAAGTAATTATGCTGAATTGCATGTAATTGTACTCATTATTATTATTCAGTCACCTAACTGGTCATTGTTCCTCATACATGTGAGGTTTGATACCTAATTTATTAGTGCTGTTTGAAAGTGCTTCTTGCGTGAGTTAATATCAATAGAACTTTTTCTTAATATTATTTCTGGTGTATAATCAAGTTTTACTCTAGTTCTGTTTATTTTTATTCAATATTCGTACATCTACTTTATTTATTTACTTCCTTGATTTAACCAAAATAATAGCGGCGAATGTTTAGGCATTTCATGCGGTAACATATAGTACCTTCCTACTTCAGGTTAATCGTTTTCTATCAATTTTGGTTTGAACTTTTAATTTCTGCTGTATTTTGTTCACATAAAGTTTAATTGTTTCAAGTATTAATCTTACGTGAATGTACTGAACTGTATGTAACTACATTCACTTTTCTTATTTTACAGTCATCTAATTGTTCAAATGAGTTCTTAATTATATGAGTCATTATAAACAGCACTTTCTCATATTATTTATTCGGGTGTATAATTATTATTTGTTATATTTTAATACTATTGTAATTTACGGTTTTCTCGTGTATTTTCTAATATACTTGATATCTAAATAATAGCGTTGTACGAAAACGTATTTCCTACTGTGCTAGATAGTACATATCCACCCATACTAATTGATTTCTACCATTCTCTATGTTTAAAATGTTAATTTTGCAGCTTACTCCTCGTCCTAGGACTAACGGTCAATTGTTTTGAGTATTAAATACTATTTAAACTTCACTGAATTTTATGCAACTGCACCATATCTTAAGTACTGAATTTATGTAATTAATGGCTTCAGTAAATGTACCGTGTATTGCCTCACCATCACCTTCAAACAATCCTCAACCCCCAGCATCATTTCCCTCTGAACTCATTTACTAAGTGTAGCTCTTCTATTCTTCAGTTTCTTCCAAACACAAATTAAGCAATGTCGACCAGAAAAATATAGCCGACCTAATTGTATTCGCCTATAATATAATAGCCGAACAAGCTCTCAAATTTGCTTATCAGCAGGGGCAAATTACTTACTTAGAAGCACAAGTTGAATCGCTTATAAAAGAGGCTTCTCCTTGCGTACCAGTTTTAGGAAAAGATTTAGTATCTGAACTAGGGTCTCATTCAGTCTCACCCTCTGACGAGCGAGAACCACCTTTTCCTCTAGTTCAAAGAAGGAGGATTAGAGCTAAGCCACGTCAGATACCTTCTGACCACGTCCTGATATTTGCCTCCAAAGATACAGATAGTTTTCCCAGGCAGATTCCACAGCACTTGGCCTCTCGCCTTAATCCAGCTAAGCTTGGAGTTCCTATTAAACAGATTCGCCCAACTCGTTTCAAGGAACATTTAATACGTTGTGAAACCAAGGAACATTCAGCAAAAATCAAGGATTCGATAGAAATGGTTCAGGAACTCAAGGAGACGTATCAGGTCAGAGAGCCAAAACCTTTAAGGGAGCCAATAATAGCTTTTGGTGTCCCGCCAGAGTTCATGGCTGAAGACTTTTTTCAGCCTTTGAGTCCTACGTGCCACCAGATAGACCAGGGATGATCCATCCAAGTACCTCGCAACATCGCTCCGATAGTTGGAATAATTGGGTGATTCAACTGGACAAAGACTATTTCAACAAGCTAGGCAAAGAGAGTCGTGTTTACCTTGGATTTACCTTCTGCCAGTTTAGACGGTACGTCAAGGTTACACGGTGTTACAACAGCCAAGGTTTTGGACACGAGAGTTGCCACTGTAAGGGCCCGCACTTTTGCGTACAGTGTGGAAAATCTCACGAATCCTCAACAAAGAACTGTCAGGAAACACTGACGTGCACAAACTGTGCAACTTCTAATTCCGAAAAAGACACAGACTTTGAGTGTAATCACCTGGCAAGCGCTAAAACATGTCCGACGTACAAGAAAGTACTCCAGCAACAGCTGAGGAACCTACGGCTAAACATGATGCTACCGGAAAGATTCCAGCTGAGTTATTTCTTGGCAGAAAGTTAATTACTCCCTTAGACAAACTGGTTTTATGCAAAGAGGTCTGTGGAATTTAAGGTAGCAGACATCTAGAAACTAGTGGATGAAGGAGTTAAAAATTGAGATATTGCTAGAAAAAAGCAGAAATTTTATTATAACAAGAATAGGTGGGAAATTGATTGCAAGGTGGGTGATAAAGTTTAAAAATTAAACTTTCTCTTTCCTGCCCCCTCATAAGGTGAAATAAGGAAATTCTGGTATTAGTTCGAAGGCCTGTTTTCGACTGAGGGAATAAAAGAAATTGTAGTGTACTTGCAAGCGCCAAATTGTGAAAGTTTTAAAACTAATATGGATCGGATAAAACACTATAACGAGTGCGCTAATGCAATGTGCCTCTTCTTAAAGATGTTTTGCAGGAGTCACCTAGAGCGAGTAACAAAGAGCCATCTGGAATATGTCGGAATTACTTCAATACTTCGGGAATGAATCCACAACTTTGGGAATGCAAGGTCCGCGAAGGAAAAGGAAGGAAGCGGGAAATATTGCCCTGTGATCTGCAATATTCCTATAGCTGCAAATGCAACTGTGATTTTCAGGGCCTATAAGGTACCACATTAGCACCGTGAAAATGGTGTTCATATTTATATATTAGTGCGAAAAGATAAAGAGACAAGCCTCGTTTCAGTCTCATTTCGAGGAAGTATTTTAAAAACTCAGATTGTTGAAAGTAATCCTAAATTTACTTGTACTTCAATACAAAAATCTGCAGAAACATATAATACTTATCCGTTTACGCTCACACGTAATCAAACGTATAATGCTCATGCTAATATTTTAATTCTTTCACTGTTGCATGATGTACAAAACCTCACGAAATACATTAGAATTGTCTTAGTCTTATTAAATTGAACAAAGTATTTTTAGAAGGAGTTAATCTCAAAGTTTGTTGAGCAGTCTTGAAGCAGCTTTTTAGAAAATCCATTATTCACCGGAGGAAAATCTGAAATGTCTTCAGAATTTCCATATCGGGGCTTATTTGTACGAGCTTTCATTTTATTTAATCCTTTTTTCCCTCAATTACCTGAAATATTTTTTTTATTTCTTAAATTATATTTAATTACTAAATGTTCTGAATGAATTAACGTGGGGAAAATAAAGCCTTCCCTTCTGTACTTGACTGAACCGAACAATGAAGCAGTTTCAAGTTCTTTGACCTCTTTATAAATTCTTAAAAGTGCAGTAAAATGAGGTTAGACTGGCTGAATTTCAAACCGAGTACCGAGCGCAATTAATTTCTGAAAGATTCGTTGGCACAGAGGACAGAAAGTTGTACCCGAAAAACGTAACGCGCGGTATTGTAATGTAGTGTTATTTAACTGCATTGCTTTAAAGCAATTGGTTAAATCTGAAGTAACATACCATATATCATTATAAAAACGTTATGCCAGCCAAACATAATACCGCACTATCTACTGATAAAAAATTAAACATTTATCTGATCAATGCAAAAATTCAGAAAAATTTTACATTATAGTTATAAATCAGAATATTTGAAATGGGTTTAATAGAGATATAGGTACTAATTCAAATGATATCTAAACTCAAAATTATTGTGACTGCGTGAATACGTGAAACGCTCAAAGTCTATTCTGTAGGTTTAGAAAAAATGGCCTTAATTGATGCTTCCGTGCATTTCAAATCCCTGTCTCACGGATAAATTTTTAAGGTGATTTCAAATTGAGCTTATATTAATTAAACAATCACTGAGAAGATGATATCTGTATTAGCATTATTTAATTTCTTATAGCCAAAGAATTTTCAGCTTAATATTACCGTTAAGGATCTTATTCTGTACTAGAATAAATAGAATTCCGAATGTTTTCAAATATTTTATTGAGAATGGTCCAAGACTTCACTCAGGTATTATTCTGGAAATACTTTCAACAGTGGTTCAAAGACCTGTCATGGGATCTATCCTGGGATCAAACCAGACCAGGTACTCTTCAGTAATAACTTACCTATGACACACTGTGTTCTAATGAGAATATTTGTACTTTTGTGTACAAAATCAGATACTAATATTCCCAATAAGGCGCTACCAGTGGCCAAATGGTTATGATTGCTGAATACTGGTAGTTCTATACGGGAAGGCTTCATGGTGGAATTTAGTGATTTCCCCCCATGCGTAGGAGCCATGGAGGTAGGAAAGGGAGGAGGGGCCATTCCGCGCTAGAAGTGAAGCACTGCTTTGAAGCTTGGGTCACCAGACGGGGTGTTCTTTGTTTACATTCAGAAGCTCGCTTGACAAGATTCTGATAGTATTTCGAGACACGACAGTTCCATAGGGAAACTCTCGCATGAAAGAAACATTCATAGTGTGATGGATAATAGCAATTTGTATAGTTTACTGACATTTAAGCAAAAATCACATCTTGGTTATTTTTCGATAACTAACAACAGCGATTTTGATTATGAATATGTTTTATAAAATTCTAAGCTGTTGCACTACAAAAATATAGATTTTAAGAAAATTGCTAAAAGAGATCTGCCAAAATTTATTTTCTAGAAGATTTGAAAAGTTTGAAACTTGATGGCTAAATGTAAATATAAAATTATGTATGTTAAAATATTTGTAATTAGGCACATAGGTCAGATTAAGTTTTTATTAAATAGAGTAACGCATGCAAGGGCTATCTGCCTAAAGAGAGAGATGCCATCGTGGAGGAATTTTGAAGAAAAACTGACCTTTGAGTGGGTATTAAAAATAATACTTATAATTTTCATTCAAATTATATTCATATATATTTTTTATGTAAAACTTTCGGGTGTATGCTAAATTAGTGTAAATTACTTTACACGAAAAATATAGTGAATGCACAGAAATTAAAGATTTGCACATGCCGGAAATGATAAATAGGAAATATGTATGGGTATTTATGCATGTGCTTGCAAAAAGCATGTATCTGCCTTTGACAAAATACTTAAATATTCATTAAATTATTTATAAATGTATTTGAAATGAAGAATTTATTCACTTATAAACAACTGTGAAGTACTGTGAAGAAATCTAATGATTAAATGTATCTAATTTATAATGATTATATATGTTATCTAAATATATAATAACCTTAATATTGAATTGTAAACATAAATTGAAATCCTGTTGACAAATACGTTATAAAACTATTTAAGCAAGAATTGTTCGTATTGAAAAGCAATCTGTTAAAAGGTATTGTAAAGCAAATGCTATGAGATGCGCACTTAAGAACGTAATAAAGAGTTTTGGAATATGTATTGTTGAAATGAAGGGTAAAAAAAATCTGATAAGTATAATTAAAAGAATTATTCCCTTTACATTTTATAATAACTCAGTTACAAGTTTTAAATAATACTTAAAAAAAAAAAAAAAAAAAAAAAAAAAAAAAAACTTATTTTATTCCTATTCAGAAATGTTCAGAGAAAGTCAAATACTATTTAATACCTATTTAATTATTAGGAATTAGCGAAATACTTATTTAAAGTATTTCGCTAATTCCTAATAATTCTCTAATTTAAAATGAACCGAATAGAGCATTAATTATAAATTGACTTACATTTTTTGATTTAAAAGAAGCCAAAAAAATCATGTCATATTTAAGAAAGTATTTTAGGAAGAAGCTCTATAAATAGAAAAGAAATAATACATAATTTTAATATTAATAATACAATAAACTTTGATCTTAATTTTTGTACCTTAACCGAATAAAATCGAATTACCTTAATTTTTTTTTCTAATGTAAGTAACGAAAACTTGTGAAAATATTTCATTCAAATTAAACCATTCTGAGAAAACTGTTCTGTGAAAAGTATAGCATTTAATTCCGTTCAGAATAAAATGTTGTTTAAAAATGTGTTGTTTTCACATACTTAGGACTCTGAAGTGTTGTAGAAAAAGAAAATATATACATTTATATGTATATTTGCGACGTAATTACAAAATATTTACACCCGAACGCATCAAATCCCGTAGAACTCAATGGTAAATGACCCAATGTTTTGGTCACCACGTAGGGATTGCCGGTGCTTCAGAGCAGGGTACGGAGAAACTTGTTTAGGGCGACTCCATCTTACTTCCTACCTCCATGGTAGGAGCCAGTTTCCCTTTAACGTCCTTCACAAAGGTTTCTCTTCACTTAGGCAGAAGCAATTGTTTGCTTTGCCACATTCAAATAACCTAATTTAACGTACTACTTACAATATATGGCAGCTTAGATGTCTAGCATCTTAACTTATATGATACTCTTATACTGTAGTTGAAGGTACAGGCACTTGTTATTATAGTACCATTGGTACTGTATTTTCTAATAATCAAGTAGTATTGTGCTGTTCAAAATATTTCAGTGAAAATTGTGTGTAGTAAGCAATAACTAAAAATAAACTCTTTAGCCAAACCACTTGCATTATTTCAAATATTCCTAGTTACCTTTACTATATATTTCCTCAATATCGCTTATAAACCTATAAAGTATTTCTCTCGCCTTCTTAGCATGCTTTCGTGGTGTAGACGTATTTTTCATGTCTCCTGCTTCGAAATAACCTAATGTCTTTACAAACCTAAGACACTTATTGCCCATCAGCTACGTTGAACATTCCTTAAATGAACACGTGAAATGATTAGATGTAATTAATATCTTATTATAATTTTACTGGAGAATATTCACTATATTCTTCACAGTTGCTTATCTATTGCCGTTAAATAAGCATAATTACGTATAAATTATTAATTTTTAAACTACAATGATGTTTTTCTATTTTTCAAATTATCTAATTTTTTGAATCAATGCATTCGATTTGAGCTCATTGATGAAAAATTCAAATTTTTCTAGTGTTTTAAAGCATTTAAAACTAGAAACATTGCAAAATTAAAAAAAGTTAACTATTAATAAAGGTAATGCAAATAAAAGTAGAAAATTCGTTGTTTTCCTTAATAATTAATTTTTCCATTGATTTAGTTCTTTGCGTTTATTTCCCTTCTCTAATTCTACTACAAATTTGCAACAATAATTTTATTTAATGTTTTGTAAATTAAATGTTTAATTAAAATTCGAACAATGTCTTTCTTTATTCTTTTATAATTCTTTAATTAATAATTTTCTTTAATAATTATTAATATTTTATAACGCAAATTTAGCTTTTACGAAACGTCGAAGCTTCAAAAGCAAGCGAGTAATAACAAAAAAAATTTTGTGTATTACGTGTGGGTATGCATAAGCATTTTTACGTGTATACATTCATAAAAGAATGAAATAACATTAATAAAAAAAGCGAGAATTCCTTCTTTTGTTCATTAAATTGATATTAAAAAGAAAAATATTCCTTCATCGTTTGATGATAGGAAATTTCTTTACCATCAATTTCATTCCTTCATTCACCGCCTCTGGGTTTTAACGCAATTCTCTTTATTCCAAGGTTGCACATTTTGTAATTATTCGCTTGTCCTTATTTTATTCTTTCATTTAATTTTACTTGAGAATATGAATAAGTATTTACTCCCACTCGCCATTCAGGCGATAAGTGCAGAGGAGAGATTTTAAAGAAATGCACTATTAAGACAGGTTAATCTCTGCAGATCTTTGCTCAAAAAGAAAAATCTATCTTTTTTTCCTTTTCTTCCTCACTTACATTCCCGCTTGTTGGAAGAAGATAATTATTTTTACCTAAAGCAGTGATAAATTTAATTCTGAAACAAGGGAAAATGATCAATAGTTTTAGGGGTTTTTTCTACATTCATTTTATTCAACAGTGTAAAAATAAAATGAGAAGTGCTTGTAATAATAGAAAAAAAAAAGATGACATAGTTATTTCATCCTTAATTTGCCTTAACTATTAGAATAACAATTGAGTAAATAGAGTTTTCATCGAAATCATATATTAAATGTAAATATGTCATTACAAATGTTCTTGGATTATTACATACCAAAGGGTTAATGTAGACAGATTTCTTAACTTAAAAGTTTGTTAACATGACGTACAGCTGAATCCTAGTTATCTGAACTAACTGAAATTGAACAACTTCGGATAACACCCCCTTATTTTTCTGAAAACTCATACTAATTGTTTCTGCAATTTAATGCAAATATAAAAGCACCTGTAAACACTGTTAAATAGAAGTATGCGATACAATAAATTTCTTATTAATATAATGTTGGATAATGTGTATATAGTTTAGTGCTGGTTATCTGAACTAACTGAAATAGAGCAACTTCGGATAACATCCTTTCTCGCTGACAACTCGTACTAATTGTTTCTGAAATTTAATCCGGATATAAAAGCACCTTTAATATCTTTAAATATAAATATTCAATACAAAAAAATTTACCGTATCGACTCAAGATACAATCCTAATTTTATTATAATTTTGTTCTAAAATCTGATACGTTTTATAATTGTGTATTTTAATAAATAAAACTAAGAATAAGAGGAAAGAATTTGACTAGCTTTCTATAAACAATAATTAATATTGTTTATATACTACCTAAACCACACAGGTAACTGCCGTACATAATAAACTGTATAACTATCAATATTTATCGCAGTCACGTTTAGTGGAACAATTTTAGTTTAGTCCTGTATCCACCATACTAGTTATTAGTATGCCTTGGAACAAAAAGGTAGTAATGTATTATTAATTATTTCTAATATTCGTTTCTCTACCTTATTAAAAGTTATATTTATTTAAATAGCTTGCTTCTCATTCTAATCAGAAAAGAAATTAATATTAATCAGAACTATACTCTCATCAAATAATTATTAATATTTTTATTCCTTAAAATTTATCTGTGTATCTGCGTATTTCTGTTATGTAAAATGTTGAATAATCTCTGAGATTCCAATTCTGCTTCGTTTCATGACTGAAGTATAAATCACAGTTTCCATGAAAAAACGAAATGCTTCGTTTTGAAATGCATTCTACATAAAATAACTTCAATTTATAAGGTATTTCTCCCGCCTTCTTAGCATACCTTCGTAGTGTAGTGGTCAGCATGCTCGGCGCGTATTCGAGAGGCCCATGGTTCGAGTTCCGGCGAAGGCGTTGCTCATTTTTCATATCTCCTGCTTCCCTGTAGTGCCATTAACTTAGTTTGGCTGAACAGGTTAAGTAAAGTGACCATATTTCTCCTGCTTCGAAATTACCTAATGTCTCTAAAGTGGCGCCCGAACTAAAAGAGTGGTGGATGATGATTCTCCACCCCCAGGATTTGTCGATTGGGTTCCCTAATCCACAGTCGCCCTTTAAAGGGGGGAGTATATAAGGTATTTCTCGCGCCTTCTTAGCATGCCTTCGTAGTGTAGTGGCCAGCACGCTCGGCGCCTATTCGAGAGGCCCGTGGTTCGAGTCCCGGCGAAGGTGTTGCTCATTTTTCATGTCCCCTGCTTCGAAATTACCTAATGTCTCTACAACTTTCCCTTTTAAACTTTTATTTTCCTTTCATTCTCATAAAAGACATAGTATGACCATTTAGAATTAAAGTATTATATTTTAAGCTTTATTGTAATTATTACTTTCAGTTTAATGAACCAATGTTCCATAATATTAATTACAGAAACTTATGATGGCTATTAACAATACAATAGTGAAGAGTAAATTCATGAATATTTAAGAAATGCATCTTATAAATGCACAATATAAATAAATAAATAAACGAAATCATATTATAATATAACAAACCAAAAACTTTCAATTATGGAAAATTTTTCTTGGCAGATATCAGTTCTTGACCCACACTCAACTTTCTTTACAAAATGGCTAACGTTTCCAGAGATGTTCCTGAGATAAGGCAAAACAATTATTTAAAAACACTATTTTCTATCATGTTATAATTTTAAATAATTCATAAACTTTGTTCTTGTTTTATTTCATATTAGTTACTAAAAAGGGAACAGCTTCATTTAGTAGATTAAATATTTTCTAAATAAAATATGCGCCCAAACTGAGCAATATATAGCATAAAAGAGAGTTGAAAAATTATTTATCTTTTTCAAAATTTGAAACTTCAGTCCCACATTGATAAGAACTATTAATGAATAATTACCTCTGATGCTTGAAAATAATACAGAGCTTTCTTCTAGACTAATTTTACTTGTAAATAGTGTTTTTTTCTATGATGTAACTTAATCCTTCTCTACTTTTCGTTTATTATACTAGACACTTGCCTAATATAATAAGCGAAAAGTAGAACACTCAGAAAGGATGTTCATTACTCTTATCCCAGAAAGTGACTTTATAATATGTATAAAAGATATTTATTTTAATAAGTTAGAATGGCGCAAATAGTTGGAGTTGTTATAAAACTGAATGCCGACGAAAAGTAAAGTTCAAGTGTTTAAGGAGTGTGTGTGTATTTAATTATGGCAAAGCACACTAGGGCTATCTGCCTAGGGGGAGGGATGCCTTCGTGGAGGACTTTCTAAGGGAAACTGGCTCGTATACACGTTACACATGAGGAAAATCACGAAAACACCCATGCAGCCAGCCCGTTCGCGGGATTCGAACCTCGGACCGAACTACCAGTGTTCAGCGACTTTACCGCTCGGCCGCTGGTGGGCCCAAGTGTTTAGGGAATTTTTAGATTTAGTTTACGAAACCATTTCAAATAATGAAATGATATTTTATAAAAGGGATATCGAAAGGATTTTAATAAATAAAAAGTGCGTAAACTACAGCACAGAGGCTAACAGATATCTTCATAATGGTAGAAAAGTCACTGCAACCTTAGAAAATTTTCTAGTGACCTTACTTTGACATATTTCACTACAAACATAATCCACTGTGAAAATGTCTTTATAATTTTCTCAGAAATTGCGGTATATATATTTGAATGAATGCAGTTCTAGAATGAAAATTTTCTAACTATAGCAAAGGAATTCAGAACATGTTAATGATTTTGATTGTGAAACATCGTTAAGGGAAAGGGAGACTCCAAAGTTCGTAAGATTGATTCGTCATTTTGAATCATCGTTACCAATTTCCTACTCGACTTTTAGCATAGTAAATATAAGAATTTTACAATGCAAAGTGTCCGGTAAATACCTAATAAATTCTACATAGCGATATTACTCACTCACACATTGTTAAAAAGTGCCCATACTCCTGCAATCTATAATTTTAACCCTCAATAGTGCAGATAGTCAATACTTCTGCAACCTACAGTTTTGGAAAACAACGAAAATGCAAAACATGTCATCATATTTGCTGCAAATGAAAAACTTTATTTTATGCATTAAAGGAACATCAAAACAAATTAATTTATACAAGAATGGTTGAGAAAGTGTCGAGTCTTTCAATAATTAATTAAGGGAATACGTTTTAATACTCGAAGCTTTGCTAGTAACTGGAAGACTGGAAATGGCTGGAAGCTAAGATAGTGCCGAAAGTTTTCGACATTTCATATAACTTAAGTTATGCATATCATATACAACGTTAATATTTTAGAGAACATCGTTTTGGGAATTGCAGTCTAATAGAGTTTTAAGCTACTTAATTTTTATGCTGCTTAAAATAAGGTATTTTTTGTCAACTGAATGCAATGTCGTAAATTGTGGACGTCATTTCAGGAATCCTGATTAATGGTTTTCTGGAAGACTACGGATTTAACGCTTTTAATTCAATAAATGCTAGGAGCACGTTAGGCAATCAGAGAAGCCTTAGTAAAATCTTTATTCATTAATTAGCAATTTTTTTTTAAAGATGGACTATTCTGAAGTATTCTGAAAAGTTGAAGAGAACGCTGTTTTAAAAAATCATGGAATAGTGCATTATCTCCTCGGCACATTCATATGTAACGAAACTGCCAGGTGAAGGATAGTTTAATATGCTAACTATACAATGACGCAAACACATCAGAAGAATGACGCTATGTACCTAATTTACCCGAACAATGAAGTTTATCGGTTCTTCATAAAAATTTTGGCATGAAAGTTGTCATTCAGAAACGCTGCCAAATTGCCTCAGTCCGAAATAATAGGGCAGATTTTGTGAAATTGCCTTGCCTTATCAACACAGTATTTTCTTGTAACTCATTGATACAAAATGCATTTTATCAACTTAATTTACACTAAGTGTTTACACACTTACTACAGTTTTGATTATATTTTATCCCCGCTTCTAGGACTTTTATTCAGATCAAGTAAGAGTTAATTAGCACAGGAAATACTGCTTAAAGATTATTAATTGACATTAGATAACATATGATAACAATGCGTTTGGCATAGCTAGCTAACTTTATGGAATGTAATTAGCTATATCTGCATATCTCCCAAATTATTTCTTTCCTGAAAATTTTAATGAGATCGTTAACCATCCAGAATGTTAATTGAGTTAAGAAGTAATTATTTACTGTTGCTTTGTTTTCATCATTTGAATAAAGGGAACGGATTTTTTTTTTTAAACAATGAATAGTTTAAACAAAAATATGTGAAAAACTAATCGTTCTCAAGCTTGTGTCTCTCTCAAATGGATCATAAGGCTAATTAAATTTTTATTCTAAATTACGAGGCGCATTAATTTCAAGCAAAGCATTACTTACATAAAATCAACTATGCAAGACTGTAGATTATGTGTTCAACTAGATTTTTAAATTCTGTAACATTTATGTAAGAAACTGATATTCTGCGATGTTATGTTGCAGAGTCATCAGGCTATTTTGAAGCAGGAGACGTGAAAATGAGCAATGCCCCTGCCAGGACTCGAGCCTGGACCTCTCGAATACGCGTCGAGTGTGCTACCCTTACACCACGAAGGCATGAGGGAAGGAGACGGAAATACCTTATAATTCTCTTTTCCGAATAGCGATTCCTATATTGTAAGTTCTGGAATTTAGAACGCTAAGATTCTGCTTGGTGACAGGTAACAAATAACAAGAGATCGTATGATATGGGCTCTTTTTTACTTAATGTCTGAGATTAGTATATTTTATTATTTCTTTTTGAGCTATATGGTGTCTATAACAGTCTTCAGAAGATAACTCGCTGTAAGAGAATTAACACTTTTCTAT
This sequence comes from Stegodyphus dumicola, assembly GCF_044657685.1. Classification (NCBI taxonomy): domain Eukaryota; kingdom Metazoa; phylum Arthropoda; class Arachnida; order Araneae; family Eresidae; genus Stegodyphus; species Stegodyphus dumicola. Next base: position 117,895,443 of record NC_140780.1, read on the forward strand.
CTGTAAAGAAAAATACCAAAGAAATTTGTTACATTTATTGTTGTTTTTAACAACGAAACTCTATGAGTAGTGATCGGAAGATTAATAAGCATATATCAGCTTCGACCATTATTAAATCAAGTAATATTATGTCAAATAACTGTCTTTCATACTGTAAGATTTTTCACTAGTGCAATTCTCAGTTACTGTAGAAAGTGACGAATCTTAAGAACTAGACAGCGAATAATCGCTTAAGTTCGTGTGACAAGAAACAACAAGATAAAAGGGTAACTAACCCTTTATTATTCCAATAAGATTTAACAAAACTCCGTCTTGGAGTGTACAATCAAAGCCGACACTTGGGCTTGAACTTAAGATACTAAAAATTAAACTAAAACTAAGATTAACTAAAGAAATATAGCCGAAGCTATCAAGATTCTAATGCAGTTGGCCCCTTAAACACCAAATGACTGCGAAACTATCAAGGGCCTGAGTACAGCCGAGCGTAACAACAGCTTTGAGAGAGAGAGTGGCCAAAAGGCAGACGCGCGTAAATCAGAAACTCTGATTCTCTCTCACTCTGCAAGTAAACTTCGCGGTTTAAATACCGCTCCTCCTCATTATGTATTCAGACGTGATTCTAAAACTACGTTCTGGCCGGAAGTAGTGAGTTGAAGTTAAGAATTTGACAGGAAAGGAACTTTAACTTAAAATTTAGTTAATAAAATTAACATAATCATTACAATACCATGAAAGACATGAAGGATTAGATATATTAGATTATGACAAAGCACACTAAGCCTAACTGCCTAAGGAAAAGGATGCCTTTGTGCATGATATTCTAAGGGAAATTAATTTGTATTCATATTGCACATGGGGGAAAATACGAAAACGCCCTTCCAACCAGCACTTTCGTCTCAATTGAATTCAGTTGAACTATCAGAATTTAGCGGTTTTATCTCGGGGGACAACGGGATGTAATCTCTGTGAAAAGGAGCGTTATGTGCTTGCTTCCTTGTCTTACTACAGACTATGTCGAGGACATTTCTGTTCGTCAGCTGCGATAATGGGATTTTTGGTCAAAACGTTAACTAAGTCCAGTGGATGGCCGCCCATTATTAGCGGGAAAAAAAGAAAAAATATTCCTGTTTATGTTCGTGAAAGAGAAATTCAGGGAGAATGAAGCGGACATTTCAAATATATCATATTTTCTAAGCATATTTGAATTCGTAGTGTTTATTAAAGTGTCTTCAGAAAAGATTCCCATAGAAGCAAATCGATTGTGTAAAGCTTTGCGAGCTTCTTCAAGTATATCATAATCCACTGCAATTACTGTCTTAAACTTGTTCTCAAAAGTCATTTCGCCTGTGATACAGGTAGATATTGTATGATTTCACACGTAATCTTCTCTCAAATAAACGGTACAACTTCTAGATAACCAATATCAGTGGGACCCTAAGGGGCAGTGGAACATAGAAAATTAATCTTTACATAAATTTAATAGCTCAGTAATTTTTTATTAAATTGCATCAAACTCTGTCTGGGATAGATAATATATATGTCAAAAACTCAGTTTCTCAAATTTTAATTTTTTTAATTCTTCCTAAAATACTACTCATTTATTATTTTAAACATTAGTCATGGTAAGGTTTTTCATACATCTCAAAAATCTTTCATGTTGTTCTTCATTTTAGAGCATAGGTTATTGTAAAATGCACAATTATAAAGAGATAATTGAAAATTTTCAAAGAAATCAACCAAACATTACTCTTCCTTTCTTAATGCATTTCAAATTGGTAACATTCCCTGACATTCCCTCTCAGATCGCTAAAAGTCATCCTAAACCCATTAAAATTATTGAAATCCTACAAATGCGGTGATTGCCAATTGATGTCGGAATCAATGGTTCATGTGACACCAGCAAATGGCGAACGCGACGTTTCCTTTTCCATGGTTCGCTAAACGTCAAAATTAGAATGGGAAAGAGGTATGGGTGGAGAAAGACGTGAAGGAACCTCAGTCGGAATACCTAGAACTAACTATAGAACCAGATTACCCGACCACTAAGCGTATTGATAACAGAAGTTAGAGGTAATCGTTTGAGAAATTAGACACACGCTTCAGTTAATGCATTTGGATGGTGTGAGAACATCGCAATCAGTCTGTGATATCTGTCTCACCAGCAAAGAGTCGTTTAACGCTTTTTTATTTACCTCGATATTTATTCGAGCATACTTTGCAATGAGAAAAGGCGTGTAAAGAACTTTACTTCTTACACTCAGGAAAATGAAAAATGGAGTCAACAGACATTTGGCTGACTATAAAGAGAATCTCTCGAAAGGGATAACTTCTGCTGTTGCAGTCAGTTTTCTGCATTTTATGTTGGAACTTTTCATAGTATAGAGGGCGCTGTTGCGCCAAAAGAATTCTGTTTTTTTTTTTTTACATTATGTAACTGTGGTTCGCCATTGCGATGTATGTGTATTGCTGTGATATATTTTGGTGTTTTCATTAAATATAAATGAAAGATATCGTCATGAATATTTTGTATCCAAATCAAGATCAAATTTACCACTGATGCATATTCGTCGAAACAAAATTAGCGTTCGAACAAGAATCGTCAAGTTATTACTAGCCTTTCGAACTACGCATTAGTATCGTTATTCGCTTCGTAACATGTGGTGCTGTCGCCGGGAATTATCGTAATGGTGGGGTGAGTAAATAGTTTTGTTGAAAATTTGGTTGAATAGAATATTTTGTAATTGTTGAAGTAGTAGGGTTGTTTGATGTTGTTGATCTTGTTTGGTAAAAATTTACAACTTTAGGTTTCGCATTTACTGAATATTTGCAAGTAAGAAAATATTGTGCTTTCTTAGAATTAGAATTTGTTGTTAATGCTTGAAGTGTGATTTGTTGTTGAAAATTACAGTTTGTTTTCTTAGAATTCTAGAATTAGAATTTATTGTTAAAGAATTTGAGGGGTAAAATTTGTTGCTAGAAACTGTGAAAATGGCTAAATTGTTAAAGCTTCGAACTAAGCGTGACACACATCGTGAACAAACATTAAAGTTAGTACTAAAAATAAACATATATTTGAATGAATCAGATATTGACATAGATGTATGTGATTCATATTTAAAACAGTTGAATAGTAAAAATTGAAATTATTAACATACTAAATAGTGACATTGATGAATTGTTGAAAGAAGAACAAGAAATTAAGGATGAAATTAACACAGTAGATGAATATAACGAAAAAATAATACCAGTTAAAGTAAAGTTGCAAAACGAAATTAAATCAATTGGAAAAGTTCCATATCAGTCAGGTGAACAAACAGTAAATCCAGAAAATGTTCACGTAGAAAATAAAACTTTAGGAAACAGAACTAAACTTCCTAAACTTTCGCTTCCTCGATTCTATGGTGAGCCTTCAGAATATTTAGATTTTTGGAATCAGTTTGAGAATTCTGTACATAATAATTCTAATTTAACTGAGGTTGACAAATTTTGCTATTTAAAGTCGTTATTAGGTGGTAAAGCCCTAGCTAGCATCAAAGGATTCTCAATTACTCCAGAGAATTATAATCAGGCTGTTAAATTAATTTCTGAAACATTTGGCCAAAGAGACATTTTAATAAATGCTCACTTGTCAAATTTATTAAATCTGGCACCTGTAAAAAATGCTTCTAACATTCAAGCCCTTCGTAACCTTTATTTTGAAGCCCAAACTCAAATTAGATGTTTAGAGGAATTAAATGTCAAATCGGAAACATACACAACAATACTGACTAACATAATACTAAAAAATCTGCCAGGAGAATTGACTCTTGAATTTTCGAAGCAAAATATAAATAATTGTCATGATTTACAGGAATTGATGAAGTTTTTACACAATGCTATTAGTGCAAGAGAAAAGGCATTCCGTATTAATTCTAATAATGTATCTTCATATAATAATTTTCATTCTAACCAACACAAACAAAACAATTTTCGAAATCAGAAACGAAACTTCCCTCCGAGTCGCAATAATCAACACGCGTCTGTAACAGAATTTATGGCGAAAACTTCCGAAGTTTGTTTATTCTGCGGTCAAGGTCACTGTAAGACTGAATGTGAGAACATGACTGTGCAACAAAAAAGGGATAAATTAATTAAGGAAAGGAGATGTCTGTTATGTTGTAACACGAACTGTTATGTGAAAAAATGTAATGCTAAACAGTGTTCATTCTGCTTTGGTAGACACGCCAAAGCTATTTGTTTTAAATTTGAAAATTCTAGCAAGTGTAAATCTAATTCAAAACCGGAAGAAGAAAAACCAAAGGAATTGGAAATTCAGCCTACTATTTCGAATTCAGTTGTAAATGATAGGAATGTGATTTTATTGCAGTGTGTTAGGACAGAAATTGTTGGTCGTAAATCGTCAGGTACAGTTATTGCAATGTTTGATAACGGTAGTGAGAAGAGTTTTATTAAAAGAAATGTATCTATGAAGTTGGGATTAAAATGTCTAGGGTCAGAAACATTAAAGATTTATTCATTTGGAGCAAAGGATCCTAGGTTGCAAACATGTCGCAGAGATGAAGTGAGATTGCGAAATATTTTAGATGGAAATGAAGTCGTAATACAGGCGTTGGAAACAGATGAAATTTCGAGGGCGGCGATTAATTTGCCGAATGAGCGTACAAGAGCTGAAATGGAAGCCAAGGGATTAACTTTAACGTGGGGTTATAATCAAGCGTCAGATGATAATGAAATTTCCTTGTTAATAGGTATAGATTATTATTGGAAGTTGACAAAAGGTTTTGAAAGGTTAAATACGTCTTTGGTAGCTGTAAACACAGAACTTGGATGGTCCTTGCAGGGAAATTGTGGTGATATGAGTAAAACGGCTGCTGTGAACTTAGTTTTAGGTGATCAAAGCACTGTATCAGCTGAACTCAGGCGTTTCTGGGAACTGGAAAGTTTAGGTATTGAAAACAAGGAAGCGGAGTGTTTGACTTTAGTGGAACAGGAGATACTTGATGAATTTAATAATTCTGTTGGGTTCGTAGATGGAAGGTATTGTGTAAAGTTGCCGTGGAAACCAGGTATGCAGGAGAAATTAGCAAATAATAGAGAAGTGGCTCGGAAACGTTTCGATGGTCTGGTTAGGAGATTTAGAAATGATACAGCTTTTTATGAGGATTATAAAAAGGTAATTGATGATTATCGTAGGGAAGGTATCATTGAGAATTCGTCGTCAGATACTGAAGTGTCATATTCTGAGCAGTCATTCTACTTACCCCACCACCCTGTCATTCGCGAGGACAAATCTACTAGTCGACTTCGAATCGTGTTTGATGGTTCTTCTCATGAAGGAGGACAACTTTCAATTAATGACTGTTTATTTAAAGGACTAAACTTGTATCCAAATCTATTTGAAATGATTTTAAAGTTTCGACAAAATACAATCGCCTTCACAGCGGATATAAAGCAAGCGTATCTACAAATTTTGATCGATCCTAGTGACAGAAAATTTACTAGTTTCTTCTGGACTGATGATATCTGTTCTAATTCATATCAAGAAGTGAACTTTAGTAGAGTTTTATTTGGATTAAAACCAAGTCCATATTTATTAGCTGCAACTCTGAAATATCATTTTGATAAATGTAAAGAAGAATTTCCTGATACTTGCAAATTACTGTCAGAATGGTTTTATGTCGACGATTTGATTGAAGGTGAAGAAGCTTTGCAAGCGGCTTTGAAAATTACGACTGAAAGTGTAGAAATTCTCAAAAGATGTAACATGATATTACGAAAATGGAAAACCAATTCCATGGAACTGCGTAAGCTGTGGAAAGATGCTGAGTTCGACATCGATGAGGAAAAGAGCTCAAGTACAGGACTTGACTCACCATCCAAGGTGTTGGGTCTAGTTTGGGATCCAGATGCGGACAGTATATCTTTTAACGTAAAAGAATTATCAAAGTTTGTCAAGAACGGAACTGCTTCGAAAAGGTTTATTCTTCGAGTAGTGGGTCGTATTTATGATCCTATCGGATTTCTTGGGCCTTTCATCATAAAGCTGAAGTGCATTCTACAGGAACTGTGGAGTCATGACATAGACTGGGATGATGAACTTCCATCGTCGCTGGATCACAAGTGGCAGTTGTGGTGCAGTGAAATCGAACACTTAGAAGATCTCCAAATTCCTAGATGTTATTTTTCAAATTTGAACTGTAAATTTATTTCATTTGAAATTCATTCTTTTTCAGATTCATCTCTTTTAGCCTATGGAACTGTATTGTATTTAAGAGCTATATCTGAATATGGGATGATAAGTATCAGTTTTATTTGTTCTAAAAGTCGTGTAGCTCCTCTGAAAAGTCTTACATTACCAAGACTGAAATTAATGGGAGCTTTATTGTCTGCAAGATTAGTCCATCAAGTAAGTAAATGTCTTAAATTTAATACTTCTAGTTATTTTTGGACCGACTCGATGATTACATTATGTTGGATTAAGGGACAAGCTAGTAAATACAAAACTTTCGTAAAAAATAGAATAGAAGAAATTCAATCTTTATCAAATACCAATAATTGGGCTCATTGCCCTGGTAAGGATAACCCTGCAGATATCTTGTCCAGAGGAATTTCTGCAGCAAATTTAGCTACAAACCATCTTTGGTGGAACGGTCCACCGTGGCTAAGCCAATCACCTGAATACTGGCCTATTGAAAGAGAGAACTTAAAATCTACAGACGTAGACTTAGAGCTAAAAAAAGAATTTGAAAGTACAGTACAAAATAACTGTTTGGTAGAAAATTCGAAATTTATTTTAGATTTAAGGAAATATAGTAGTTTGTTAAAAGTACTAAGAGTAACTGCACTAGTTAAACGGTTTGTTAATAAACTTCAAAAACGACAAACGACTGCAGGTCCCCTCACAGCAGAAGAACTTCAAAATGCTGAAATAGACTGGATAAAACATGAGCAAAACATAGAGTTCAACTTAGAATTGCAGAACCTTAAAAATGGTAAATCGATTCCTAAAAACTCTGCACTTTCAAATTTAGCCCCATTTCTCGACAGTTGCGGTGTTTTGCGCATAAAAGGAAGGTTAGAGCAAGGAGCGTTTACAAAGGATGAAGCTCATCCTATTCTTCTTCCTAAGCAGTCTAAATTTACAGAGTTAATTATTATTCGAGAACATAATAAAATTTTTCATGGTGGAGTTACATTTACGCTAGCCAAAATTAGATATAGATTTTGGATTCCACGAGGTAGACAAATTATAAAAAGAGTATTAGGTAACTGCCTAATTTGTCGAAAGTATAAGTTGAAACCAGCTAAACAAATAACTAGTCAACTACCTAAATGTAGAATTACTGAAAACCCTCCTTTTACTGTAACTGGCATAGATTTCACTGGCCCAGTTTTAATAAAATCAGGAAAGGATACGGTCAGGAATAAAATCAGGAAAAGGGTGAGGTTGTATTGCTGGAGGGGTCGACGAAATCAAAATTTTTATGGCCTATTGGAATTATAGAAGAAGTTTATAAAGGTAGGGATGGGTATGTGCGGTCATGTTTGATTCGTACTTCTCAAGGACTTTATCGAAGACCCGTCCAATTAATCTATCCTTTTGAAGTTTAACGTTATATATATATATGTTTGTTTCATGTATTGTATTTAATTTGCAATGTAGTTTTCAGTATTAATTTGTGCATATTGATTTTGATTATATCTAAATATATTATTGATATGTAAATTTAATGTGCTCTTAAAAGAGCACAGGTGGGGTGTGTTGGAACTTTTCATAGTATAGAGGGCGCTGTTGCGCCAAAAGAATTCTGTTTTTTTTTTACATTATGTAACTGTGGTTCGCCATTGCGATGTATGTGTATTGCTGTGATATATTTTGGTGTTTTCATTAAATATAAATGAAAGATATCGTCATGAATATTTTGTATCCAAATCAAGATCAAATTTACCACTGATGCATATTCGTCGAAACAAAATTAGCGTTCGAACAAGAATCGTCAAGTTATTACTAGCCTTTCGAACTACGCATTAGTATCGTTATTCGCTTCGTAACATTTTAACAGCAGGTGCATTTTTCTTTTTCAATGCTTTTGCAAAAATAAATATCAAGAATTCATAGTTGTACTTTATCGTTTGCAATTACGGCGAATTTAACGAAGATAGTTTAGTGGTATTTTTTTATTCGAATATGGATGTGTTGACGGAACTATAGAAAAGGGGTTTATAAATCTTACTAAGTTCAGCTTAGATTCAGGAAGATCAGTAAATTTTAAGCATCCAAGAAGAAAATAAAATGTTTCATGGATCAAACTGGGAAAGAAAGATACCAAAGTAAAAATTTAAAATTAAATAAAAATGCAACTTCAGTTCGGCATAGGTTTTGAATAAAACTTTCGATATAAAATGATCGTCTCTTCTCCCATTTCTGCAACACCTTTCTTTACTCCTGAAGAAGAAAGACCTGGGTCTGATCACCCTCAAAATCAATAGCGTTTTATTTAAAATCTATGTTAAAATAAGGTTAATAAGGTTGCATTTTTGCCTAATTTTAAACTACTTAATGAATATTACTGTTTTTTAAAAAGATATTTTTGCTTAAGAACACGTATTTAATTTTCATTGTCTGAAATATCATTCCTGCAGTGAAGTACAAGAAATGATATTAAGGTGTATTTTTCAAACAATTGAGTTTCAGAAACTTAATTCAGATCTACTCTATTTTTTATTATTTTACAACATAGTCAGACTCTCCTAACTTCTTCCTCCTGCACGTTCAAGCAAATATTTCCCTTGGACATTTTTTCTAAAATCCTTCCTGGTGTTTCTCTGAGATATAGGTAACATTGAAAGCTCTAAAAATTTAGTTATCCTTAGTTAAGATACATTTTGTTAATGTAATAAAAGTACATATGTATCGAACACGTTGTTAAATTTAATTGCAATGGTTCAGTTGTAATTGAGTAAATGAGAATTTTATCTGATTTAAGCAGAGAAGTCAGAAAAACAGACATGAAAATACCTTAAAATCAGCCTTTTTCTTTTCCTAAAGCTAGCTCCATCTGCCTTGACTGCTTTAACTTCAACATGACATTCTTTTCATTAGAAATGAGCAAATATATACATTGGCATTCTTGCAATCTTAAGTTCTTAATCCGAATGGTAATATTATACTTCTCTTTTTTCCTTGATCTAATTATGTTACTTATTAATTCAGTAATCCACTGCAGTCGTTTCATATGCGTTTACATCAGGAATGACCATACTGTGGGTCTTTATTTTGTAGAGTCGTTAGGTTATTTTGAAGCAAGACATGTGAAAAATGTTCTATGCCCACGTCGGGATTCGAACCTGGACCTCTCAAGTACGCGCCGTTTGTGCTACCTTTACACCACGAGGCATGCTGGAAGGAGGGAGAAAATACCTTTACCCCACCCTTTAGAGGGCCAATCGCCAAATCCTGGTGGTAACGAGTTACCGACCACCACCTTGTTTAGTTCGGACGCCACTTGTAGAGTCATTAAGTTATTTTTGAAGCAAGAGACGTGAGAAATGTGCAGTGCCCTCGCCGGGACTCAAGCCCAGGACCTGTCGAATACGCGCCGAGTGTGCTGCCGTTACACCACGAATGCATGCCTGAGGGAGAGAAAAAATACCTTATAAATTCTTAAAAGAGACTAACATCATAACCAATAGTAAGTTTATTGTTGAACCATAACTACAGTTTCCATTAAAATCTTGTTATGATCCTCTTTCCTAACAATCAGTAAATTGAAATTTTGAAATTACAAAATATATGTTTATAAAAGGAATCAATTTCAAACTGTGCACTGTGCGATAGCTGCGAAAATGCCCAACGGGAAGCAAATAACTCTATTTCTGCTACTTACTGTTATTAAGTAAGCTACATTTTAAGTTGGTTACTAACGATACAGCAGAAAAGGCAACTTGGCAACGTACCGTGCACTTGAACAACATTCTCTACTAATGATATATATTATATCTTACTGAAGGATACTATAAAATCGTACTGTGTTTAACTTGCATTGGGCCGATAAAATGTATTTGACTATCTTTTTCTGCTTTGATAAAATAACTTAAAGCTGTATAACTAAATTCAATTACCCGTGTGACAGTTCTCATATTTAAAACGAGGGAAAAAAAGTAAAGTATTATTTTTTAAGCAAGAAACCTGTTAAATTGACAGTTTATTTTAAAGTAATTTTCATATTTCCAATAAAAGTGTCTTTTCGGGTATATTGCCTCAAGGGACTTTTATTCTTTCTAGAAGAATCCGTATGCATTAAAATTACTAATTCTTCTTTTTTTCGAATTATCGCATTTTTTGTCACGCTAACTAAAAGCATTTTACATTATTACATTCTTTTGTTTTCAGTTTATTGGTGCTAAATCCAACTGACAATCAAAATTACGCTTTTACCCTCCCTTCAAAAAGTGCAAACGAAAGAAAATATTTGCTTTTTCTATAAGAGGAACGATTTCTTGGTACATAGTGTAAAAGTGTAAAATTTGTATATCGCAGGAGCATATTTTATTGAACGCAGAGCTGGAGCAACAAAAAGTTATTTATTGATATTTATAATTTATATTTGATACTATGAAAAATATTAACAACTTTTAGTTTATTTTGAACTTTTCTTTCTATTAAAAATTCGTTTTAGTACTTTTCAAATGATATAACTATCTAGTTACAGCTCTTGAAAAATACAATTTTAACTCCTAAACTTTCTTGAATTCTTACATTAGGGTCTTACTGATATGAAATTTGACCACTCCCGGTCTAGATATTATTCCTGATTATTCATTGGAATAGATTAAATACGTAGATATGCCGCTCAAAGACAAGTTAATTTAATTTCATTTTTAAATATTTTCTATATCATTACATTAAGTAGCTCTTAATATTATTTTTGTGAGGAAATATTTTTGATGACATCGGACCCGTCTTGCAAATGTGTAAATGTAACAAGAAGCAAAAAAAGAATGAGAATTTAAAATTGCAAATTATGTCTAAAATTTAAAATGATTTTGGGACGAATAAAAGTGTAGAAAAATATCAATTTTGGTTTCATTCTACTCATTAGTTGTCAAGAGAACTCGTTAGTTCAGAATATGTTACTAAAATTATATCCTGTCTCACTGAGACAACTCATTAACAGGAACTTGTTTCTTATTCAAAGAGATATCAGAGAACTAACTTACATCAAACAGATGTAAAGCGAAGGTCTTGATTGTAAAAAAAGATCAAAAAAGAAGAGAAACCCGCCTCAAATAAATCATAAAAGTGAAGCACTAGCCTGTGTTAGGAGTAGAACAGATTTCTTTGCTTCTGATCAAGAGGGACTTTGTTCGCCCTCAAAATATATAGAGATTCTATGCTAAAATTCTACGTTTCAAACAGGTTGTTGCTTCACTTTTATGGTAAAAGAAGATGTTTAAATTTTGACCAGGGATTAAAAATCGAAATTGTAGAACGTAGCATAGATGTCTTAATTTTAGGTGATAGGAATAGTTATTTTAGTTTATCTTACGCTAGAAACAAAAGTCTCGGAATATATTTAAAAAAAAGATCGCTAGAAAAAGGGAGAATAAGATTACTATTTTTTTAACTAAACTTAGCCTTATCTTCAGGAATTCTGATTTCAAAAAGCAAAAATATTTAAAGCAATTTTTTTATTTTTAATAATAATAAATTTTTAGAAATTTAATAAAAATGAAGCATCTCGTTATTTAAACATATGTATATACCGCTTACGTATATGTGCTCTTCTGTTCTCCATGTAATTTATTGCTGTTTAGGTTTTACTGGAAAGGTCTAGTTGCCCTTAAAGAAATACGATTCTGAAAATTTAACATTTTCTGTATCTGTAAATGTTTCGTTTATTAAAAGTTTCCTTTAGACAAGTAGTTAATCCGCTTACGCAATATTAATCTCCTACATAGGATATACGATGTCGAGATATATATCTAGATACTCCAAAAGTATTGAAGCTGGATTTTAGAATTATATTTTCTCTCTACCCAGAGTATTTATAAGAATATGGGCCAGTGTAAGTCATGTGAGGTCAAATTGCAATTTTTTGTCCATTCTCAGCAGTATACACCCCCTGAGCGTCGGTTACGTTATATCAGGCTTTTAAATTTATTTTCCCAACTTCCTGAGGATTAAGAAAGTTAGGCTTAAAACCTGGTACTTCTCTTTCCCTTCTAAAGAGCAGGGCGTTTGAAGATCGATTTCTCCGGCAAACTTTACAAAACAACTGAAAATTTTCTTCTTCTCAACTATTTATCGGATTTCTGGTAGAGATCCACCCTATGTATAGCAGTAGAAGAATGTATATCAAACGCCTCTTCCTCGACGTCGTCATATTTTTTCCTTGTGTCATATGAATGCTTTGTAGGAAGAATGTATTATACTGGTCATCAGTCACTGAAACTTTAAAAAACAGTTTACGAAAATAGTAGAAAAAGCATAATTTAAATTTTCATTCTTCAAATCTTTTTCAGTACCCATTCCTTACATCTACAACATAATTTTTGTATTATGAATGATTCATCTAGTCGTTAGTTACCAAACATATGTTAATAAGCTGTATAGAAATTTTTATTGTTTGTTATTTATAAAATTATTAACGTTAATACACACTTTAATGTTAAACTTTGTAAGTTTATTAACATGCATTGGTTTCTAAGTGGCATTTGAAAACTATATTAAACTTTAAAGTGTTAAAAGTATATAAAAGTTATGCTTACCTTCTGAATAGTAGTCGTTTGGGATAAGAGACACATTTCGTAATATTAGTCTTTATTTGACAAAATATGTTCTCAGGTAATAAAAACTAAATATCACTGTTAAAAGTTAATCTTTTTATTTCGGACATATTTTCTTCCATTGTTATTGTAAATTCAAATCCACAATTTGTTAAACAGATGTATAACGTAAAGAATTTTTCTCTACAGCCATAATAAAGCCATTAACTTCAATTTCAGGATCCTGACCTGTAGGAGTTTGGCTTAACCAGGTGCATGGCTTACCATTTGCGGATAAGGATTTACTTAAAGTGCTCATTTACGAGTCAACACTGAATTTCTTAACATTAAAGAAAACGTTATCATTTCTCATGCTTAGCGAAAGAGAATTATTTCCAGAAATTACAGATAGGTTTACAAAGAAAACGAAAAAGAAAAATAAATAAATTTAGATTTTCAAATTCTTCTGTAATATATTAATGAAGTGCTTACCAAATAAATAAATTCTGCGAATCTTGTTCACATTTGTATAACTGTGCGCTATGGTGTAAGCCTAAGTCTTGCGTACTTGCCATTCACAATTTATAGAATCTAATTTGTTTTGGGTTTAGGCAGCGATTCTCTATTACTCAGCTTTCATCTTCACTAGAAATCAAATTATCGAAACGCAATTTAGGGTCAGTGTTCGTTACCTTAGACTACGGGATAGCGCCTTCACTTATGATAGTAGTTACGATATCTAAAATCTGAGACATCCAAAACATCTAAATAATTGTCGGGAGCCTTTTACTTTGCGATCAGCCTCTACACTCAGGATTAAGTTGTGTAATACACCTCGAAAGTCGGTAAGTACCCCTACCTGATCATTGGATCAAAGGTGGTCAGCAGTAGTTGAGTTAATCTGCCGTGTTAAAACCCGAAAGGCCCAATGGTGAGAAAGTCTGTAATTAGCGCTAAGGAGTTATCTTATCGCGTGGGCTAACCTCTTCCATCAGAGTTAATGAGGAGTTGACGAGATCACGTGGTTTTAAGAGAAAAGGGATAGAGCCGATGGGGGTATAGAGTGGGGCGGATGTCATGGTGATTCCGTGATGCTCTTATCACTGCTAAACAGTCGGCCTTCAGCGTCACGGTTGTCTCGCATTGAATATCCAACCGTTTCGTTCTGTATCGAGATGTTGACAAACACCCCCAGGAGGGGGGGTAGGAGGAGATCGGGACTTTAGAGAGTAGACCTTACTTGTGCGTTTTAACTGCGCTCTTGTTATCGGAGATTTGCAGAAGCTGAATAATTTTTCTGCCATCTCACACTGATATGTTTTACTCCAAAGGGTTAAGTTCCAAAAAAATGTCGTCACATTTCATAAAATCATTTTATCTAATCTTGTTTGGTTTTCCAAAGAGAGCATAAGTAAAATTTTTCGTCTAAAGACATATTTCCCAGAATATTATTTAAAAAACAAATATTGTCTCCTTAGCTAGTATTATTAAGTATGGAGTCTTTATCTCTTATGATTTAAGAAAATGCAGGTACAGCTTTAACTGAATTTCAATATCTTATTTATGAAAGACGAATATGCTTAAAGCTTGAGTTCTATTATTTTTCGTAAAAGGTATGTTAAAATCAAGCACAGAAGCTAAGCACAAAACATTTATTGAGCTGTATAACTTGGTATATTACAAATTTGGTATGTTACTAAGTATCTCAAGACCACAGTTTCTTTTAGTTTAACTGATTTTCAGCAGCATGTCTAAGTATATTGTAACATTCGATATGCAGCTCCCTCTTTGCTAATTGTTTGAAATGTATTAATTAAAATTTCTATAAAAATAATGTTAAATATATATTTTTAACTATATATTTAACTATATATAGTTGATATTTTTAGCAATCATTTTCCGTCTTTACCATGTATGATTACAGACTATTTTATTTAACTTTATTTCTCATTTTAAGTTCATGTGTAAAATTCAGAAATAAAATGAGAAACATTCTGTTGGCTCTAGGTTCCAAGAAAAGAAATATTAAGCGAAGAACGAATAAAAATCCTGCATGTAAATATAGTCAGTTCCCAATTAACCGAATGCGGATAAGCCGAGCCTTGTCCGAAGAAATCACAATTTTCGCAGAAAATACGAAAAAGAGAAGGAAATGCATAGCAGAAACGCAGTAATAGCAAATGATAGCACAATATTTAAGAATTGTTTTTTGCTGCAATAGTGTACGAGTATAATTTGATTGTACGTAATCCGGAATATGCATTAATGAAGAAATTATGAGTTAAAATAAATAGCGAAATCGTAGAAACAAGTTAAATGTACAGTTATTAATTTTCTGTTTCCCATTCACTCATATCGAAATACAAAATATAGAATTTGACGGCTTTTTTCCACAGACAGAATCTGCAAAATAGCATTTGAAGAGAACTCGAATCTCAAATTATTTTTGAGATTCGGTGTATTTATTAATTCTGCAATTAATGTATTTATTAAGTTCTTTTCATTGTAAAATTCGATCTATTTATTAAAATTTCCAATTACAGCTGCATTAAGTTAATTTTACTTTCTATTTATATGATTAAATTTCAATACAATAGGTATCTGTGAAATAAATATCAAGAAAAGTATTTGTTGTGTTAGACCTGTAAAATTATTGCATAGACCTGATTATCGCTTTTAAGTAAGAACAATACAAATATTTTACGGATATTGTTAGCAGTTTATTTAGAAAGAAAAAATGATGTTTATTAAAAAGAAGCGTTAATCCAACGAGTTACACAAATATATTTATTATATTAGTCTGTTCAAGTAAATCAAGTATTGCATGAATTATTGTTAGAAATTCGCCTTTTTTATTTACTACAACTCTAAAAAAATGACAACACGAAGCTTTAGTATTCAAGCTGAAGCAGATGTCATCAAAGTTCTTCCTGATACTTCGTGCCTTCCTGTTCGATTCTACTGTGGTCTCGACCTTCTTGTTCATGTTTTAATGTTCTTGCAATAGGACTGTTGTTTTCGTACCAATGAATGAAAGCTATTAAATTGTCCAGGTATGCTATTTGCCAGATTCGTTTTTATACAATGGCGGCAGAGCCTGTGTTGCCATGTTGTGATGCTTAAACACCCATGTGGAAATCAAAGATTCTGAAATAATTCAAATTATTCTATGTGCTGAATTCAGCAAACAAATAGAGCTGCTAAATCACCCCGTAAAGGATTTGTTATCACGGGGGCTTTTTCGAACAAGAACAAGCGGAATCGGCGTTCATTAAGACTATGTGAAAGCGCCATAAGGACCTGCATTAGCTTTTTACTAACACTGTATAAAGACACCACGCAGGCTTCGTAAGATATTCTTTGCTACTTTATGAACTACCTAAAGTTATACATACTTTCTCTTTTTACTTTTATCTCTTGTCTAAGACTTCCTTTTTACACAGAAAAGAGATGATATGAAGCGACTTATAACAATGAGATAACAGGTTTGGCGCTAATAAATCAGAAAAAAAAATGTTTTTAACAATAGCGAACATTTTTACATTTCTCTGAGGACCCATAAATTTTCCAAAACAAGGGAAAAAAACGTATGTTTTGAATAAGTTATCAGATAAATAAGAAAGAATATATTTTTAGAAATGTAACTAAAATCCAATTTCTTAAAATATATTACAGCATTTTTAAGTGGTAATTTAGCTTATAAATTTCATTTCATACTTTATTTCTTTGTCAAAGTAAATAAATGAGCATTTTTAAATTGCAACATTCTCTTTTTCTTTCTATTCTATCTTAGATTTTATACTTTTAGCATAATTGTAAGGTAGGAGTTTTCTAATAAATATTTCCTAAAGGGGATGTTAAAAATGTATGAAAATTATTGCTGAAGATTGAAATTTTTAAGAAAACCTTAGGGAATGGCATAAGTTTATTCAATAATTTTCTGTATCAAATTGTAATGAACATATTTAACTACAAAAAAAATTGTGAAAGAGCGATATTAATGACCATTTGTGATCTCATATTAATAAAAATACTCTGTTAATGAAATGAAGGCACCATTCATTAATGCACCTTTTGCTTATACAACGGTGGAGCTCTTTTTATGTCTAATGTATAGATACTGGTATAACAAATGATTCATTTAAGGCAAAATTTTCGCAACTTATTTAAGTATGAGTAGTGTTTTGTATTAAAAAAGACATATCTATATAAATGTATATTATCATCAGTACTGTATTAATTGCAAAGAAATAATTCAGTAGGTAAGTGCAATATTATATATACATTAATTTTAAATATTTAAATCCCACTTCGAATCTTTTACATAAATTATGTTTTGAAATACTTCTTTTTTACTCTTAAAATTTAGATAGTGTTAGAATAATGAATTTATTAAAGCACAGTTTTCGTAAATTATACATGCCTACGCATGTTTGAGCATAAAAACATCTGCATAATAGTAACATATTAATTACAAAGAAAGCAAGCTATAGACAAAGTTAGATACGTGCTGATTTTAAGTAAAAAGGATTTATATAAATAATGCTTAGAATCTTTCATTTATTAAGAATGTTTACTTTCGATAGCGATACTGCTTTGTTTCTTCTTAAAATTTAGACACTGTCAGAATAAATAACTCTGGTAAGGCAAAATTTTCTTACGTTACTCATAACTACAGAAATTCCTGCATTAAAAAAAACTACTTGGTGGATTCTTTTACAGCAACGACGGATTGCTAGTGAATGAAACTCGCAGTAGGTAAATGCAACATTAGATATTCAGTGACTTTAAGGAAAAAGCATTTACTTAAATCATACCTAGAACATTTTGTTTAAAATTTTATATAGTGCCTGTTATTTAAAATCAGTCTAAAGCTGGGTTTTCCTAACTTTCCCTTAATAAAAAAAATGAGCACCGATATAAAAATGTATTCAAAGAAGGTAATAAGAAAAATATACAAAGAATGCATATGATAAACAAGAGTTATTTTTACTATTAGAAATGGACCATTTGAATTTGGCAAAGCGCATTAAGAGTGTCTAACTTGAGAAAGATTTCTAAATTTTGTGGAAGACTTTCTGAAAAAAACCTGGTTATTACTTACGTTACACATGAGAAAAAACCCCGAAACACACACGTAGCCAGTTTTTTCTACTGCAAGGACTTGAGCCACAGTAGGCGAGCTACAATGTACTAGCTGTGTTCAGCTGTACATTGTATCCTTTGCTTTATCCCGTCTGCTATTGATCAACCTTCTGCAATTAGAAAACAGTTCAATTTGACTTTGATTTTATTAAGCTGTATAGAAAAGATACAAATCAGACAATAAAATGTTCTTGAACAATTTAATGTGTGATTACTCTGTAGTACATTTTTAGCAATATTTAATGTTCTTCTCCCTAATTCTTACAGAACATCCCACAGTCAGTCCAAGACCACGAAATTCCTTGTGGCAAGGAGTGTTGTGTAGAGAATTGTCTGATCGCGTTATAAAAACTAGGTGAATGATTTTCTGATTTAAGAAAATCTTAATTTTATTTGATTCTGAAATATTTATTTTAATGCTTTAATTTTGGGGAAAAACAGATGCTTCTGGGAATATTATTTAGTTTCAAAGAATATTATTTATTTTCCTTTTATTTGCAATTTTTGTCCAAGCTTTGATTCATTGTGAAAAGAAGCAGGGAAAGGAGGCGATTTTGCCAAGTTATGATTTCGCGCGCTTTGTTCTTTAGAATGTTCTAGAAGAAATTTCATTGTGCAATTGACCTTAGGACAGGAAGTACGTGACAGAAGGGTCAGAGGTTACCACTTAACCTTCGATGTAAGTCATTCAGGTTTTGGCGATCGGGGGTCCGGTTGTTGGCTAATTGAAGAAGGGCGCGCATGCGCGATCACCCTTATTTCCGCATTCAGGGGTTGAAACGCAAATTTTGCCCAAATTAAGGGGGCGATAATTGAAGCCATTGTGGGAGCCAGCGTTTGTGAAGAAGACGAAGAAAATTCGAGTTTGAATCACTTACTCTTGGAATCAGTTACTTGCTAGACTTACTTTTTTGACGTTACTTTTGAAACTTGCTCTTGGGTTGAGCGATAGAAAAGATGTAGTTTCCCGTGAGACATGTTTTCCGGCGGGGAGCGGCAAACATGCTCCCCGACCGCGTTTTGGCTAAGAGGCGAAATTGAAGATGGGCGAGTTTTACTGAAATGTTTAAAGAGACTTTTTTTTTGCCCGACTTTGGACGAGTTTTGCTGAAAGATTTAAGACTTTCAGGATTAAGACTTTTTGCCCGACTTTCGAAGGTGAAGGATTGTTAAGCTTCTGGGGATGAATAAGTTGTGATTCCGGCTGAGAACGGTGGAGGCTATCCGGCCGTTGACATGCTATCGGAAAAGGAAAAACCGGGGATGATGAGGATTTTCACAAGTATCTTAAAATAAGAAAAGTTTTTTTTTTTCCTCCAGCGAGTATTAAATTCCAAAAATTATAGGCCAAGTTCCACCCCGCCAATGTAAGATTTTATTCTCGACATCCGGACAGCGAGCTTGAAGATTCTGCTTAGGTGCTGGTTCCAGTGGCTAATTTTCTTCGATGCTGAGCGTGTGGATGTGTTGATGAAAAATAATGGAGTCGGTGTTCTTCTACATTGCGGTCAGTGATACCGAAAGCGTGAGACTCCTTAGACGCCAGTGTTCCCCTTACGAAATGTATTACTCCCAGGACTTAAGGTGGACTATTTATCCCTGATTTCTCCCAGAATGCAAGGCCAGCCCGAGACCTTTCCGGGTGCGTTCAAGTCGTCGACATAACAGATAAGTTTTGCTTTGTTATCAATTTTCCTTCGAACTTTCGGAAATTGGAACTTTACTTTAAATTGAATCTTAAATTAATTCTAAAGGACTAAATTGCCTCCCTTTTTCCCCTTCTTATTTTACCGAGACAAACCTTAAGGTCCTCTTATGAATTAGGATGTAGTAATATAATTTCTTTTTGTAATCTTCCTTAGAACAGATGTTGAATTGCAAATAATATGTTTTCTTTAACCTCTTAGAAATTACAGAACGGGTACCTGTTAAATTAAAAGAGTCATGTAATAGATTTGCAAAATCATGAATTTAAATGTAACAAAAGAAAATGATAATTTGAAGAATTCACCTGCGTCTAAATTAAGAAAATTGAACTGTAACTAAAATAAAAAATGTGAGTCTCTGATTAGGATAAGATTTAATTTTAATTGTTGAGGAATTTGAATAAACTAGTATTTAATCTGGTGGTGTGGTGTGGTGTATTTAATTATGGCAAAGCACACTAGGGCTATCTGCCTAAGGGGAGGGATGCCTTCGTGGAGGACTTTCTAAGGGAAACTGGCTCGTATACTCGTTACACATGGGGAAAACCACGAAAACACTCATGCAGCCAGCCCGTTCGCAGGATTCGAACCTCGGACCGAACTACCAGTGTTCAGCGACTTTACCGCTCGGCCGCTGGTGGGCCTGGTACTTAATCTGGAAACCTTTACTTATGTTTTCTTTACATCTTTTATGTGTTTTTCTATACATATATATATATTGATTTTACGTGTTGTTTATTCGATTCTCTCACGGCGCGGTCCCGGATGCATTTTCACAACGCAATGCACTAAAAATTCACTTATACGATCACTAAAAGTGTGGTAATTAGCTAACTTTTCAGAGTTTAGTTTCTAAGTTGATATTTAGTTAGTTACGGTTTCACCTGTCTGTTTCTACATTAAGTTCCTCCCTAAGAGGAAGTAGTAACACAGCATTGGTGCCCATGATTTTTACGGCAAAATATAGAAACAGAACATAAGTCCCGCAACTAGACAGAAGCGTAAAATTACGCCTGTCGTTAGCAACAGCATTGAGAACCATATAGGTGACAGTGCGATTTAGCTAAATTCCGCCCCCAATTTTGATGGACAGCACGCCGGTGGGGTACGGGTCCGCGGGTCTCTCACTCCTCTTCCCCTACCACCAACATCTCCAGAGGACTTTCGGCTCGCCGCAGACTTAGAGTGCCCCCATGCCGCATGGACACTATACATTTACAAGCAGCCATACCTTCTCTGGAATTCGAACCCGGGCCCTTCGGCACAGCAGTCAGCGACACTAACCACTATACCGGTTGAGCAGCAGAAATTTTATTCATTACAGTTTTGTGGAAAGGAATACTATGCTTATCTCAATGAAATTCTATTTGTGAAAAATTTTTCACTGTTCATTTTCGTAATTAACGTGCCTCTCTACACACACCGAAGAGTTCACGTACCAGCACTAATCGATGGTTCATATAATACCATTCAAAAATATGCAAAATCAAATTAAGTAACGACAAGAAACAAATAAGCTTCATTATATTCTGTGGGTAACAGTTTAGAAATCAGCTGTCACCGATATAATGGCAAAGGTATATTCTAATAAAATTATGTTCGTTTCAGTCGAAACGCTTGGCTTATTTTGAGATTTCATTTACGCTCTGAAGTGAAAAATAAACTGAGTTTCCAGATGAACGAGCATAAGAATGCATAAAGTTTGTCACTATTGTTTGAAATGTTTACCGTTTAAAGTTGAAAATCAGTTTTCAGATTCTGAAAGAATATCTTTACCGTTATTACAATGTAGCTTTAACTATTGGATACGTAATGTTATGAAATATTTCTAGATTAGAGGAATGTGTGCATATTTTTACAGATTAGAAAACTAATTACAATCTTTTCAGTTACAATATTAATACACATCTGAAATTCACATAGACCAAAATTAAAAATAAATGTTAATTTTAGATTCAGATTGAATATGAAGAGAAAAATATTTTTCTTTGAATAAGGCGTTATCACTTTCTGAATGCATGCCACTTCTGAATATAGCATCAGTTTTTTTTCAAACTCAAACGCATTTATTTTCAAGCGAATATGAAACGATTGCACCAAATGCTGATTGCGTACTTCGCCATTTTCTTTTTTAGAAGAAGCATTGTTTATGTTTTTCGCATGTTTAGTTAAGCGATTTTTCGATCCATAAAAGTATTTATTGTGTGAAACAAAGTTTTAAATTGCTGAAACTTTAATGTTTTTGAAATACTGGGTCGAGTCACATGACTGTAACACATGTCACATGTGTTTTTGAAATACTGGGTCGAGTCACATGACTGCCTCTTACGTTTGAAATTAAGGATAAATAACCAAGGATATAAAACAAATATAAGCAGCAGATTTAGTGGGTATATAAATTGTTATATGGTCATTCGTGAAACAATTTAGTTGTAATGAATAAACTGAAATTTTTATCAGACTTTCAGAAAAGAACAACTATTGGTCAAAGATGGCAGCATTTCAAGAACTAAGCAGTTTCTTAACTGGTGTTCACGTACTGCTGTGGTGAACGTGTACCATGAATGGCAAAATAGAGTTATATAAAATTATCAGCGTTGAACCTGCACAGCACCACGAGCCATAGATAAAATAGGTAAATATGAGAGAAGAGGCATAGATGAAAGCGGCTGCGGAGGAAGAACTCAGGCCGATCAACATGCTAGAATGCACCAATTTACTGTCCTAGTAAACTAGTGAGTAACCACAATTGAGTCTAAAACGAAAGTTCAGCCGCGTATGAGATTCCGCAACAGATGAATGGTGGCAGAAACTATGTTAATGGCTGCTCATCTGCTGAAGAGGATGGGATCTGCACGGCAGTATTAATAAAGAGCTTCAACTGATTTGCAAAATCTTACCTTCTCCAATGAATTAAGTCTTCCACTTTATCGGATGGATGGATGTTAGCGTCTACTGCAAGAAACATCTGGAAAGAAATAGTCCCTAACTATTTGTGTGAATACAAGCTGAAGGAGGCAACGGTATGGCCTGGATAGTCTTTTTGCAACATTCTTTGGTCCATTTATCATTGCAGACGGCACTATTGATCGCATTAAAGTATTTATGGATCTTTGCGGACCAAGTGCACCCACACATGCAGACTTTTCTTTTCCATGGGAAGTATGGCACCTTCTGATACAACAATCCGACGTGTAACACAGCTAAGAATTCTCCAGACTGTTTGGAAGAGCATGGAAAATATTTTACTGCACAAGTTTGGCCCCCATATTTCCCAGATTTAAGCCCATCGATAATCTCGACGGATCACTTCGATCTGGTTGTTTGCTGTATGGATCTTACGACATTCACACTCCAGCAGATGTTAGCTGTTCTGCTGTCAATCAGCATAGATCTATATTCCTAAGGACACTTTTCAGCACGTTACTGATTCCCTAAAATAGCATCTAGCAGCTATCTATGCAACTTTATGATGGTTATTTTGGGTATTAACAAGTAATCACATTAATGTGATATAGCTGTGTATATTTTACTTCAAAGGATAAGAATTCCCAACGCCAAGAAAAAAATGATGTAGAGTAAAGAAATTTTGAAAATTCACTTATTTAAGTAACATATTTCATTGATTAAATTTTCAAGATTACAAGTTAATGCAAGCACGAGAAGAGCCATTTCAAATGTGAAATGCTGGTACTTTAATAACCGGGGTAACTGCCAGAATTTTGAATGCAAGCTAGCAAACGTGCATTGTGTCGTACACATGCCGGATGTCAGTTTATGGGATGGAGTTCCATGATTGTTGCACTTGGTCGGTCAATACATGGACCGTTAACTCTGGTTGTGGATGACGCTGGAGTTGCTGTCCAATGTCGTCCCATATGTGCTTAATTGGAGAAAGATCTGGTGATCTTTCAGGCCAAGGCAACATGGCGACACTCTGTAGAGCATACTGGGTTGCAACAGCGATACGAGGGCTAGAGTTATCCTGTTGGAAAACGCCTCCTTATTTGCTGTTCATGAATGGTAGCAGAACAGCTTGAATGACCAGCCTGACGTACAAATTTGTGCGTGGGACAAACACGAGTGTCTCTAGACCGCAGACAGTTTGGTTGCAGGCTCTCACATGGCCTCCTTCTATCCAACACACGTCCATCACCGGCATCAAGGCAGAACCGCCATTCATCAGAAAAAATAACAGATCTCCATTCCGTCCTCTATTGAGCTCTGACACCACAGATGTCGTTAGCGGCAGTGATTTGATGTCAGTTTAACAGATTCGTATTTTTCATTGTGTCACTATGGGGCCAGCTGCAGTTCGAATTTCTGCTGCAGACGCAGTTCGATGCGCCACAGCCATAGGCCAAAAACAGCGGTCTTCTCTCTCAGTAGTGCAACGTGGCCGCCCAGAATCCAGGTTTCTTGAGCCAGTACCTTCCCTTGATCCCTGCTGCCAACAATCGTTCACAGTGGATACATTCCTGCTACGTCTTTCTGATATATCGCGGAAAGAAAATGCGCTTTCTCCGTAGACCTAACACACCATCTCGTTCAAACTCGTTGAGCTGTTGATAACGGCTTCTTTGTCTTCTTGAAGGCATGTCTGACTAACATTAACTCAGTACGTCAAATTTCATTGGCAGGTAACGCTCATGAGTTTTACTGCGTGTATTTAAAGCAAACCTAATTTACATGTTCATAGTGGCTCTACTAGCGCCATACATATGCAACTAGGGCAAAATAAGAATAGACTTCATCTTTCAAATGCATAAATACGCCCACCAAATTTCGTTTAAAGCATGAATATAAATTGTCTGTCCCCTCACAGGAGGTAACGGTGGCTGCCTATTAGGTACCTCTACAACCAAATAACTACCACTTCTGGTATTAGTTGTGGCGAATGCCTAAAAATAGCTAGTTTCCGCAAGCTGTTGATGGGATTTTTTTTGCATCAGTGTATTATCTTGGACACACACAAATTAGTGTGTGAAGATATAAATACTGACGAGCCAAAATATTATGACCATCCCCACATTTTGTATTCATCTCGTCTAGATGATGCAGAGGGGAAGTGATAAAATGGAAATGCTATTCAACTGCTGCTGAAGAAAATAAGGAATCATTCTTGCGAGTGATGAGAAAGGCTGCTGATCTAAACGAATTTGATAGACGACAGATTGTAATGGCCCGAAACCTCGGAAAGAGTATCTCCGAAATTGCACAACTGGTAGTATTTTCAAGATCTGCCATTGTTAGTATTTACGGAAATTGAATAAATGATGGTAAAACCAGCAGCAGACGCCAAGGTGTTGAACATCCCCGCGTCATTAAAGAAAAGGACTGTCCCACTTGGTACAGCAAAATCGGCGCCAGAGTGTGGCTCAGCTAACAGCACAATACAATGCAGGTCCACGTGAAAGTGTTTCGGAATACACAGCTCAGCGGGCACTGTTGGATATGTGATCGCGTAGCAGACGTCCCACTCGTGTGCCTCTGTTGACCCAATCCCATTGTCAACTACATGTAGCCCTTGACATCGAGACTGGGTCATCGATAAGTGGAAGACATTTGCCTGGTCGGATGATTCACGATGTCTTTCATCATGTCGATGGTCGTGTCAGGGTACTCCGTTTTCCAGGTGAACAATTTCTTCACCTGTTCAGCAGGCCATGCATATGATGGTGGTGGCAGTATTTGCTTTGGAGGTGTGTTCCCATGGGCGGCTCTGAGACCCTTAGTTGTGGTAGAACAGATTATGAAATCTGCGGACTATCTGAACATAACTACGGATCTGTTGCATTTTCACATGGCGTCTGTTTTCCCAACTGGAAATGGAATCTTCCAGCTGGACAATGCCCCATGTCACAAGACTCGAACTGTGTTGAGTGGTTCGAGAAGCATAAGGATGAACTCCAATGAATATCCTGG
This sequence comes from Stegodyphus dumicola, assembly GCF_044657685.1. Lineage (NCBI taxonomy): Eukaryota > Metazoa > Arthropoda > Arachnida > Araneae > Eresidae > Stegodyphus > Stegodyphus dumicola. The sequence goes on from NC_140780.1 coordinate 117,920,987, forward strand.
CCACCTAACTCACCGGATCTTAACCCGATAGAGCACATTTAGGATGTCGTGAGCAACAGCTCAGAGCTCAAATACCACCATGTCGGAATATCTCGACTTTGTGTGACCGCTGCTTAGACATTTGGTACCAGCTTTCTCCAGTCATCTACGAAGAACTCGTCGCATCTATGCCTAGGCGAGTGCTTGGGAAAAAGTATCCAAGATTTATTTTATGAAGACGTAATTAATTTTAACCATTTAAATTTAAACTATCTGCATCATATTCAACCATTTACGATCATAGTCATTCATACGTTTAATTAATACGTTCCCTTTAACTGTCAGCTTTAAAAATTTTAAAGTCATACTTATCCTTCAATTACCGGATGTCTAGCAACTGCATGATTTATTCCCAATAAGAGAATGATAGCTAAAAGTTCAGAACTTTTATTCTTACGTGAGTTGAACATGTTTGTGGTTTTCCCTATGTGTAACGAGAATACTTGCCAGTTTCCCTTAGAAAGCATTTCATGAAAGCGTCCCTGTCCTTAGGCAGATAAATTTCGAGTGCTTAACCGTAACTCAATCTTTTTCTAATTCCATTTCTTCATTTAGATTTTAATCCTTCATCAATCTATAACATAATCACACTTTTGATATTTACAATTAATTTTCCAAGTTAAGTGCACGTAGCGGTTTGTATGTATGTAAACTACATATGTATTTTTCGGTAAAGAGCTTGAAACAACCTGACCAATAATCGCTTTTTGTACTCAATATATTAAATAAGTGAAAGGTTATTTCCAACTAAATACTAAAATCCATCTCTCACTTCTCAGTATTAGCTTCAAGCTATGATGTGAGTTATCTTCTGTAGCTTAACTTAACTGAGCAAATACAGTTACACAAACAAGTAAAATTTTAACTCGGTTTTATTCCACCTCCCCAGTTGTAAATGTTAAATTAAAATAGTACAAAACAAAATATATGTCTGCAGAGAATAGCTAGAATGCACAGTTCTATTGGCTACAGTATACTTCCTACGAAGGCCACAGCATTCTGGGTCGGATAACTTAAAATCTAAATCAAGAGCAGCTTACCACCTTCATTAATGTCTGGTAATCTGTTTCACTAGAGTAGCGGCGTTTTTTGAATATAAGACAAACGCGGGTATCATTTACACAGTCAGATGTTTGTATATTACAACTCATAAGTTACAATTTCTTCTTCTCAATTTATATAACCCGCTTGTAAATCGAATCTACATAATTCCCTACCCTGAGCGAGTACGTGAAGAAAAGAGTTATAAAGGAAAGCTGCAAAGCAAAATTTGAATAATTAGTTAAATAAAATATCACAATATTATTAACATTCTGAATTTTAGTAGGAACGTCAGACCTCCAGAATATTTCTTAAATCAAAAGTTTCTGAATCTAATATTCTTTCTCATTCGGCTACTTCGTTTGTAAATGATAATCTAAATGTACCATGCCTGCATTTATTTCGAATTTTATTCGAATTTATACGAAAATAACTTTCTCTTGATTTGCCATAGGAAACTGTCTTATTTATTTAAAATAATAAATTTATTGTTAAGCATATTTATAGCAAATATTTGTACCTAAAATATTATTTCCATAAATTTGCCTCTGTATCGTAGATTATCTAAGACGGGAAGTTTCATACTGGGCTTTGTCCCTGAGATTAATATGTTTCATAAATTCTTTACTATTCCTGTCTCGTGACATGCAAATAACAATTAATCATCTTAAAAATATTCTATTTAAAGGAATGCTTGCTTCATGGACAAAGAAGTTTCACATATTTTGCTCATCTAATATTCTTGTTGCTGTAAATTGTGTGTTTAAATTTTTTCATCCATGATTTAAATTTTAGAAGTCTATTTATGATGCAAGTTCCTTCACCATTTTGTCAAGACCTTTTGCTCATAAACTCTCGTATTAGCTTGTCAAATACTTAAAGACTTTTTCATGCGGTATTTTTATTCACTGTTTATTTATTTATTATTTTAATTATTTTAACCAAGGAATAAAATTTTGTGGTTTGTTTCCTAACTAACATGAATCATTAGTTCCATTTTCAATTACTGCAAGAGTGATTGATTCATGGTTCAAAGTAATTTTACATGATATTTGTATTTCAGCAAAGATTCTACAATATATATACTACTAATTAATACATTTCTTATCAATTTAGGAATTTTTAATATTACTTCTAGGTTTAATATATATTAGTTACCAAACATTAAAATAAATTCTACTTAAGTATTTCCTAAATTGTTATTTCACGACTGCTGATGGGACCAAAAAAATTGCCTCATATGATACAAAGAAGAAAATGTGAAATATTCCATATATTTCTTTTTAAAATAATATCTGCGCTTTACATTTCATTACAGGTGATCTACGTCGAAAACGTTGCATCATATTTCTACTTGTCAGTTTTCTAATTCTACCCATGAAACACAGTGTTTTCCTGCTGCCATGATTTCTTTTAAGAAAAGAGCTCCGGGTATTGGTAATGAAAAGCAGCTACGAAGAGAAAGACAAGCGTACCCCCAGAAAACACACGTTCAATACGTCTGCACCATCTGTTGTGACCGAACCTTACGGTGAGCGCATCAGCGAAGAACTCGACAACTCTCTTGACTGCATTGTTGTGAACACCACCGCTGCTGCGTGAAGTCAGAGATTTTTCTTCGCCTTCCAACATTTCTTTTCTTCTTAAGAACCCTCCTCTTCCATAGAAGAATATGATTAAATTGTTTTTTAAGAGTGCCACTCAATGTGCAGATTGCTGCTCCGGATGTCAAGCGAAGCCAATTTTTGGTGAAATGCTCTGATATGCGTTACACTGAGAAATAATGAATCTACAGTTTGGTCATGTATTATACATTACGAAGGTTTTCCGCACACTTGCTCAGCATGGGGAAAACGATGACAGAAATGTAAGGGAATCAGAAATGAGGTGGTCGCATGATCTGAATAACATATTGTAATAATAATAATACAAACAATAATAATGGGTGCTATTTAAATTTCACATCTATGTAGCGTACCTATGAGTTTGACATCCCTGATGTAGCGCATTCTTCAAATGAAATAATTTCTTTAATTTGCTATTTTCAGCAAAATATAATTAATATAATATAAAAATTTTAGAAAAGCTATTAATTTGATGTTTGGAGTATATTTCGTGCCTGCAGTTTATATCTGGTGAACATTCGTATTTATTCTTTGAATCTATATTCTGCTTAACTAATTTCAAAAGTATAATGTTAATATTTGTTTTATATAATTTTTTAAATATAATTTTTTAAATATATTTTTACTTTATTTATATGAATGTAGCAGTTACTTACGGTTACTCTACGCAAAGTGATATTGCCAATAACTAAAATAAAATAAAAGCTATTATTCCCCAAGATTTGCTTAAAATCTCGGGCTAAACTTCGAATGTGATGTTATCTCTAAACTTAAATTCATATCTTTTCAGATTGACTTATTAAGTGTAATTTACGGCAATTAATCCATTATTTATAATTTAGAACTTTCCTAAAACTTCTTTTTTTCGTTTGATCTCACCAGGATGTAAATAAGTTAAGAGTATTTAAGTCGGTTCTTTTTTTAAGTTTTAGAGAAAGCTTCTGGCAGCGACGCTCGCCGTAGTAATCTGGCCCAGCTCTGCTACATTAGTTATCCAGCATTAGCCTGTTTTCTAGTAAATCGCACACTTAGTAATAATGAGCCAACTCTTAAGTAGGTTGTTTGCATCTGTAGTCCCCCTCATCGGGTTGATTTAAATATGAGGTTAAACTTCTGCTGCTATTCTCCAGAAAGCAGCGAAGATTTAATTTGCAAGCATAAGTAGTGCTTTTAAATTTAAATCTTTTGATAAAAAGTTTGCTGCGACTTTGCTAAAACTCTTTTGTTATTTCACAGATGGAGTGATAGCTGGCTTGTTAATATTAGTACAGTTTAATAAGTTTAGTTAATTTAGAGAGAGTAACCTTAGAAACCCAATGGTGTAGTATAAGTATCGAGACGAATTATCACCACCACAAGGAAGAGCCTACAGGCAATTAAATAACAATAACTAGAAGCTCGTTTTAACCAATTTTAAGTTACTCCAAACGTTCGACAAGTATTGGTCTAACTTAAAATGTTGTACAACGCGAAATCTTGAAGAGACATTAGCTTGCAAACAATTACACAAAAGTTTCTAAAGTTGCAGTCACCTATCTTGATTTGCAAAAATCTTCAGCATTGGACAATTTATCATGACGAAACCAAGAAGAAAGCAAGAATGTAAAATTTAACTGCTAGGAACTTACCATAACTGTCAGAATATGAAGTAATATTTGTTCGCACTTAAATCTACTGTGCAAAAAATATGAGGTCTGAAATATGAACTGTTCTGTACAACGGGATAAACTAACTTCTGTGAAAGTCACAAATTTGCTTTACTTTAGTTTGGGAGTCAGTGAAATTGTACTGCTGCATTTGAAAAATGGATTCCCTGAATATTGTTACGATTAAAGAAGGCTGATCGCTGATTCGAACCAGAAATTATGGATAAAAATGTTATGTCTTGGTTGTTAGTCTTACTTCGTCCCCTCTTCTCGCAGGTGCTATATCTGTTCACCCTTTGTAATACATCCTGAGCAAAATTCTCTACATGGAGATGGATAAATGGCTGTACCATTCCCGTCGATTTCCTTTGAGTAACTGTATGGCCCTTAAGGACGAGGAAAAAAACAATTGAAGAAATGAAGTTCTAATAGTGTTATCTGTATTTTCAAATTCAGTTCATTCCTTTATAATAAGTCTATGTATCTAATGCATTTTAATAATACATGTAACTATATAATAAATGACACAATTTTGATCTTTGAATTTGCAAACTTTCAGTGAAATAGCGGCTGAAACTGCATTGGAGGAAAAAGTTAAAAAAACAGCTCTAAATACTCATGCAGCTGAAGCATTTAAGGCATCTAAGAACATGGAACTTCGTGACAATTTTTATTATCTACTACCTGACATACCTTGTAAGCGCACAATTGCTTATTTCTATAAAAAAAATTAAATAAGAGTGTAATAAATGTGATGTAATGTAGGATAGGGAAAAGTTGCCTTTACTTCATTTTACAGACACATAGAAATAATTAATAAGGTGACCGAAATTCAGGTTTTTCAGCGATTTTCCGTACTGTGCATTAGATAGTTTACGATTTTCCCCGGTGACTTTGTAATAACTAGCATCTAGTAGCTCCTGGAATGTGCTTGGTGGGGGATGCAGTGATACAAACTGAAGTTCTTCTGCATCCCACACATGATCTGTCGGACGTAAATCCTAAGAATATGCGAGCGACTATTCATAAGATGCGTGACGTAGTTTTTTTTTTTTTTTTTTTTTTTTTTTTTTTTAAATTTGAAAGATAAGTTAAAGATGTTATGCTGTGTCAAATGGCAAACCTGTGGAAACTGACCGTTTGTCAGATTACACGGTAGATTAATCAAAGATCTCATGTCTCATATAATGACCATAATTTCCAGGTCACGTGTATCATAAATGCCTCTAACAGAATACTGTTTGGAATTACGTTTCTAACATCGAAAATTAAAAGGTATGAAAATTTAAATTTATCTGTTGTTGCAATTTCTTATTATTGTCAAGCTGAAATAAAAACTTTATAAAGAAAATTAATAAATTAATTAAATTTCAGTGGTATGGCCTCTTCGGAAACTGAATGTCCGATGAAATAGAGGTGTTAATCTAAATTTTCTGTGCATAGGAAAATATATTTTTGCCTTTATAAGGATTTCTTTGATAAGTAAAAACGACTTTCAAGTAGATACAATCAAAATTTATAATAAAAGGTCCTAAATACTGAGTTAATTGAAACTAATGCTGGCAGAATTAAAACATAAGGTACATGAAAATCTTACTTAACGCGAGTTTGATATCCGCGATAATAAACGCGAATGAGTGATATGATACCATTTTCCAGTTTTAAGCGAAATATTAATCAGCTTATAAGGTATCAAAGCTATTTTTATGTAATTTTGTGAATGTAAAGGGGATCAGCACATCCGGCTAACAACTGAAAGATTCGAATGCAGTTCTCCGCGTGGGCACACCTAATTTTTCAAGATCACTTACTGCAAAATGCATTAAGATTGGGCAAAATCAAAACACGATTTTTTACGACTCAAAAGTTTTTTAATCGATCTGTAGCGAATTTTTTTAATGCGGAAATATTGTTAAAAGAAGAGAAGGAAAAAGAGATTGCTACAGTGATGCAAAAACTATGTGCAGGAACTGACATTCATAATATGTAGCGAATGCTTTTAAATTAAACATTAAAACACTGCTCATTTTGAACGATAGTTTAGAGTTTTAGTATTACTAACATTATAAGGTATTTTCTCCCTCCTTACTACTTTCCTTCGTGGTGTAACGGTAGCACACTCAGGGCGTATTCGAGAGGTCCAGGTTCGCGTCTCGGCGCGGGCATTGCTCTTCACGTCTCCTGCTTAAAATAACTTAATGTCTCTACAAGATACGTTAAGCAATATAGCAGATTTTAGTAAATGTTAAAATTCTTGTTCATCGCTTCTTTTTTTAGTAACAACAATACGTGCTAAATCGAACATGGTGTCTGTTCTTTTAAAAAAAATTATTTTCTTTCGTACTGAAATGTAAAACTCTGGCTTTGATTCTGATTTGAAACGAAGTTTCAAAGTCCATCGAAATGGGTGAAGTGATTCAGAACTAGTTAAATACTGCATGGCATGATGAAAAATAACAGTATTATTTAAACTTAGTTTCTTATTTTTTTATAAAAGGTGTTGAAATAAATATTTGGTCTTTAAATTAAACTTACAGCGTTTGATTTTTTGCTATTAAGTTTAGCGGGTTAAATATATAACATAGTGTGTAATTTCTCCACAGTTTATCGTAAGTGATATATTAGTTATAATTATTACTATTTTTATTGCATCCGCTGAACGTTTTTGCGCCTAATGCACATCACCTGCCAAATTAATTAATAGTGTTAAGCAAGATGTTTTTTAATTACATTTAAGGTAAAGAATGCACAGCACTGAGAATTTAAAACTTTATTTTTACCCAATTACTGGGATCTCTTCCTTGAAAGTATTGCGTCTGTAAAGGAATAACTGAGAAAACTTCATTATACAACGAGAGAGCCACAAGAACTATGCACCAATGCTTTCCTTTCGAAAATGATTAAGAATTAGTGTGTGTATTTACTATAGTGTTACTTTAGAATAGGCACTCCAAGAACATTTATTCCCTATCCAAAACATGATCCACAAGCATGGCAGCAACTGCGAAAAAAAGGGTCAAATCCTTTAATTTTAAGTCCTCTAATTACTTTTGAGCGGTGATAACGACAGACAGTACGATCGTAAATGAGGAGAGGGTCGCTAAGTTCTTGAAGTGCTTATTTTAAAATAACGGCTACTGACGCATTGGGTATAAGCGTTTCAATGCGAGTAATTAAACATTAAGCTAAGTTTTTTATTTTATTTTATTTTACTTTTGAGAATCTTATCAAAATATTTTGTTAAATATTGTTTCGTTAATTACTACTGAGATGCGTACGAAACTGTGTAAATGATGCTACAATGATTTCCGAGTTTCACTGTATTTCCTTAAAAGTAAATAGTTTGAATATTGTTTGGTATGTCCATCAGTGTTATTATCCTATTCTTTGGTATCCCATATAAGTGTTTTTTATTTATGTGCGAAGGGCGACGAGGCTCAGCAGTTGTCGGTGTCTGAAGCAAAAATAATATCTCAAAGCTCTTTAAAAACCTTATTTTGATATTAAAAACGAAAGCAAAAAAGTGTATAAAACTATGCTACAGTAGCCTGAAATTGATCTCTTTTATAAATAGAAGTTATATAAATAAAATTAAGACACCTTTGTAAATACATCCGAGCTTTCCACTATTTTCAAAATTATTTGATTAATACTAAATCATATATTTTCACTTTAATCATGGCATTATCTTTAAAGGTAATTAGTTCATAGTTATTTTGTTTTGCTACAAAAATATTGCCTCCAGCAAAAACCCAACATTAAGCCATTACTTTTGCATTATGTCTAAAATGCGAAAATGAGCTGAAGTCTCAAATGTAAATTGGAAATTTTAGTTTTAGAATTCCGCTGTCTTAAATTATCAGTAAAAGCAATAAGTTAGAATATTGTTGAAAAAAATTAAATGCTGCATCATTTTTCAATATCTTTCATGTATAGAGGAAATTAATCGCATGCTTGAGTTAACGTTTGGCCAACTTGACATCGTAATTGACTGTCGTATACTAATACGATTTTTTTCGCAACTTGCGTATGGATCTTTTTTTCCCTGAAAATGAATTAGGGTGGGAGAAATGATGGCGTTTGTGTTCAAGTCTCAGGGGTGTGCTTACGGTAAAGAGTTCATTACAGTAAAAATGACTCACTTAAAATCATTGAAATAAAAAAAAATAGAATTATAAGTGACTTTAGATTCTTGTACATTAAGTGTTAAAGTCCGTAATGCACAAATAATTCTTGGTGTTGAAACCTCGTTTGGCTTTCTAAGGTGCCCATGTACTTTCACTGGTTTATAAGTATTTTATAATTCTGGTTTACTGATAGAACTCCTTTATCTCACCCAGTTCCTTCGTATGTTTTTCGGAAAATAATGGTGTAATATAGTTGGATCAATGTTTAGCCATTACACATTTCCCTGATGTTTTACGTTCTTCATAAGGATTCATCATAGTGCATTCGTTTCAGGTTATGTGCAATAATGGTAAAAATATAGAGTATAAGTAATATGTTAAGTTTATATATATCATTGTAAAATTCTGTATGGTAAATATATATGTAACCATGTTATAATAATCTAGAAAACTCTCCACGCCTTCGTTTTATGTTGCATATATTTCAAAATTAATTTTATACTGCATATATTTCAAAATTAAATAAATTATTATTGAATTATGAAACTATTGAAATTCACATTACAAGCATCATTGTTTTCTTCTCCCCGTGTGCACAGCGGTCTGTTTTTGCTTAAAAGACATTCTTTTCTTTAGCCAATTTGAATTTCAATAGCTTCATAATGCAGTAATAATAGCTTCATAAAATAAAAAATTAATAGCTTTCATATTCGAACTTGCGATAAAATGACGATAAAAAGAAATGATTAATCAGCGGCCAGTTGTAGTGGAGTAATGTAAAAAAGAAATTTTTAAAAAAATCTGAAATTGTTTTAGATTTTAAATTACGTTCAAAAAGGGGCATTCTTTTAACGTTTTGTGTGTTAACTTTATTTATTAAATATCGTGTTCTTTGCACTTAAACCATAACATTCAGTTCAACAGCAATGTCGAAAATAATTTTAAAATAAGCATATCTTTAGAATTTCCGATTCACAGTTCAGCGCACTGGAGATAAAAAGGTCCCCCCCTAGAGTGTTGCCATTGCTCGCTTTTAAATCGTCGAGTTTGTTAATCAAAAATTCGTTAAAGTTTTGCAAAATATGAAATCGATAATAAAACAAATTCCAAATTTCAGGTTTGGGCTTTCAACATACATATACGCAGATTCTTCGTTATTTAATTTCTTTAAATATAATACAGGGCTCTAATATTTGGTGGCAACAATTTGAAAAGTGAGACGCCGTTTATAGTGATTCGACGCAAAATGCCGAAACGAAAACAATAGTCCTTCAGAGACAAAGCCCCTTTGGACTAATAAAAGCGGTAGATTGCATATTACATGATTACAGAAAAAGCTTTAAGCATAACATATTAAAAAATTATAGATATTATAGTTTAATGAGATATTAGACCCATTTTTGTTGCATCGAGTATTGCAAACAGTTTTAAAGTTGCATGAGCTGGATGGGTACATCCTTCCTGAAATGTTAAAAGTGCATAAAAACCTTATTACTTCTTACTTGTTATCTCAAAATCAGGAATATTTCTGATAACCATTTCAGTTGCTAACAATATAAATGACGGGTCAATAATATAGCAGCATTTTACCTGTCTTTTGGCTTTTTATGTAAAGTATAATATCTAAATTGCTTTTCATTACTTTTTCCTGAAGATATGCTCATGTAATAACAATCTGCACTAGAAATTCTCTTTCCGTGATTTCCCATAGCTAAATACGTATGATGAACGATTAAGTGTGGAAAAGTGCTTTGGCCTTGTCACAAAAGGTTATAATTAATTTTCATTAGACGCTGTTTGGAACTCGTTCAAGTACTCTTTAAAGTGTAGGAAACTTCAAATTGCTTTTCATTATGACTTATTATTTATAAAAATTTAATATTTTTATGATAAAAGTGTATATACATGCGAGACAGGTGTCATTTCTAAAGAAATGTATACTCGAAAGTAAAACTTAAAAGGACATTCCGATTTCCTGGAAATTTGTGCAGTTTATATTACCATACCCATAATTATAATCCATAGTTCTGCTGCACGAGAAGAGCAAATATAGCTTCTCAGAAATTAATCAGATCAGAAACTGGAAGATGCACCCATAAAACACCACTTTACTACCTTTATTTTGTTCTACTTGTCTCTTATTTCGAAGACGAGTCTCAGATGCCAAGACTTAAAATTGAATCTTAGCGTTTCCTATTCAAAAGCTGAATCTTAGATATTCTTATGCTGCAAATTATCAGCATGTTCTTAAACTTTTAGTAATACGATTAATATATGTTTGAAAGTTTTTAATTTTTGCATATTTACAAGGGTCGGATCAATGGTAAAATACACTATCCTGGTACAGTTTTATGCATTTCATTCCATCTCATACCCTTGTGCTAGAGAGTTGTATAAATTGCTCTTCTAACAAGAAATCCTTAGAACTATTAATTATTTAACTGGATTACCCTTATTAGATGTTTCAACAATTGTTGTTATCCCACATTACAGTTAATGAAGAGGTTTTCAATAATAATTTAATTTTAAAGCCACAAATCCTTCAATTCATTCAATCATCTAATAAATCATCTAATAACAGAGATGAATATTAAATGAAATAAATAAAAACAAATTTCTTTAGGTTTATGGATTTTCTAAATCATTTTGTCATTTTAAGCTGTGCATGGACATAGATATATCTTCATTATATGCTAGCATACACGTATAATATAGTGTGCATTTATGTATTATTTGAAAAGCGTGTACAACTCTAAGCCGAAAACGTTATATTAGAATAAAAATTAATTAAGAAAGATGGCAATAGAGTTAAGAAAATAAGAAAGTTAGACAAATAGTCTGGTAATTAAATTAAAGATATCTAAAACTGTTTTTTTTAATCAATCTAAAAAATATCCTTAACTTCTACATTTAGACCATTAAATGTAAATGTATAAAATTCAGAGTCGTGATGAAAGTAAATTTTTTTTGTACAGTTCTAAGTATCATTCTCATAATTATCATAGCATAGGTTATTAAAGTTACCTCATTCTCTAGATAAGTATCTCAAAATATTTCATGATTTTGCAAGACTTTTCTAAGCATTTATAAACACAGCATTTATAAATTCACATTTATAAAGTTTCATCAGTTTTTCTTATAAGTATATTTAAATACTGAGAAAGAAGCAAAAACTTGCTGAAAAAGATGACAGTTATCATAATTAAGTACTGTGTAACGTCCTACTAAAATTAAAATCACTAATTTAAAAGTAATAGTTAAAATTACCACGCAAAATTAATTGTATTCATCGCGAAATTAAAATTAATCTGTTTGGAGGATGAAGATATGTTGTGTTAAAAAAGTGCTTAATTGACTAATACATTTTTAAGTGACTGAAATTCAGATTTATAAATGTTCAAAATGATTAGAAACTGTAGTCTAAATTATCAAAGGTTGAATATATAAAATAGCTTCGTTTCGTTACATTCCACTATAGCGCGAAACATTAATTTACTTAAAACCTATAAATTGATTCTCATATGTGATGGAGTAGAAATTTCATCCACTCATTCGTGAAAGCATATGACGGAGTGATTTTGAAAAATAAAATAAACAGACAAAGTGAAAGGAAAGTTATAGCCGATGTTCTGGCCAAACAAAATACCAACTCCGAGCCTGCGGGTTCCTTTTCTCCCTTGCAAACATTTCCGCAAATGACCATAGCGTGGAAGAGGACCTTATCTTCTGAAACCCCGTTTCCTGCATATAAACACATTTGCGAACATGGCAGTGGGTTAAAAAAGGGAAGAAACACTCAGGTAAAGACGTCTTCCTTATAAATACCGAAAAAAAAAAAAAAAAAAAAAGTGAAAGAAAGACTTACCTTACAATGGCAACTAAAGTTGCCCTTCGGGCAAGGAATGTTGCGGCCAGTTAGAGCAGAGATATGAAAGACCATTTTGGAGATGGTACTCACGTTATGGCTATGCACCCTCCAGCTATCATTGCTTTCTAAACCTTTTGCTACAAGTGGGTGAGATTCTACGCTTTTCCTTTAAAAAAAGTGTGGAGGAAGTATACGCGTTTACTAGAGTATTGATGCTTACAAGACCAACAAAACACTTCATAGTGGCTCCAGAAAAGGTAAAAGAAGAAAAAAAACATAAAGAGGAATACTTTTCGGCTCTGAAAACGACCTCAAAGTTTTTCGCTTTAAAAGATCTGTTCGGGATTCTTATGTAGTCTCGTGAACCAATAATCTCTCTTTTTCGCTGTTTTATCACATTTTTTTATACATTTGCTTCTGCTGCCTCAGTTTGGAGAGTTCGATTATTTTATTCTGATGTGAATTGCTTTCATCATGGTACGGAACTGGTTTTTGATATTGCAAGAATTGCAAGATTTTTCTTCCCCTTCGGCACAATGAAAAATGATTTCGTTATTTTATGCGTCCTACTATTCTCTCCGCAGAGTAGTTGCAGCAGAATTATTTATGGACATACTCTATTGGGCCATGTTTGAATTTGTAAAGATTCAATCACGCAGACCGTGGTTTACTGTTTGGACAAACGTTTCCAAGAAAAGTGCATCTTTTGCAGCTAATATGAGAAGTATCTGAAATTCGAGTTTCCGTATATATAATGGACTTCCTGAGCGCATCATAACATTATATGAGCAATAAAACGATTTAACTGCTAGAACGAATCACATGCTATAAGAATATTAAAGCATATTTATTATATTTAGGAATATTATTTCTTTTACGCTCTTAAATATGTTTGGAGATTTAGTTCCTTAGATTATAGACTGGTATAAGAGTTTGTAGACTCAATAATAATAATTAAATATTAACTAATTTTATGCTTTTAAACATGTTTATAAACCTAACAAATTCAATTTGAAACTAAAATTTGTTTCTTATAAGCGAAACTAGGTCAAACTCAAAATCTGAGGAGAGTTTGAAATTTTTTTGATGAAATAATTTTGTAAAACCTATTAGGCTTTTATCGGAGAAGGAAGTAGGAAAATTCATGATGCCCTGCTCGCTATTCGAACTCTATACATTCCGATGACAGCCAACTTGCTACCAATTATATCACAAAGACACAGGGTAAGGAAAACTGTCCTTACTTTCTTCCCCACTTAGAGTGTGAGTGAAGAGAAGGGAACCCAGTCATCAAACCCAGGAGGTGACGAATTATCACCCACTACATTTTATTTCGAGTACCATTCTAGAGTGTAATATATTTTTTCAGCATATAAAATCAGCGATGCCTATGCAAAGATTCGAACACTGACATTCTAATATTAGCCAAACTGGCATCCAATTACACACACACACACACACACACACAAAAAAAAAAAAAAAAAAAAAACACGTGGTAAGGAACGAGAAAATTCATTGCAATTTTAATAAAGTACTATAAGGTATTTTCTCCCTCCTTCCACATCCCTTCATGGTGTAACTAGAAACATACTCAACGAGCATTCAAGAGGTCCAGGGTTCGAGTCCCAGCAAATCACTTCCCATTTTTACATCTCCTGTTTCAATATATATATATATATATATACACTGAAGTGACAAAAGTCATGGGATAACAATATGCAAATATACAGATGGCAGTAGTATCGCGTAGAAAATGTATAAATGCGAAGTGCTTTGGCAGGGCTTTCATTTGTGTTCAAGTTATTCATGTGAAGAGGCTTTGACGTGATTATGGCCGCACGACGAGAATTAACAGACTTTGAACGCGGAATGGTAGTTGGAGCTAGACGCATGGGTCATTCCATTTCGGATATCGTTGGGAATTCAACATTCTGAGATTCACAGTATCAAGAGTGTGCCGAAAGTATCTAATTTCAGGCATAACATCCCACCATGGACAGCGCAGTGGCCGACCACCTGCACTGACCTCTCGATGATGTCCCATAAATGTTCGATGGGATTCATGTCGGGCGATCTAGGTGGCCAGATCATTCGCTGGAATTGTCCAGAATGTTCTTCTAACCAATCGCGAACATTTGTGGCCCGGTGACATGGCGCATTGTCATTCATAAAATCCCATCGTTGTTTGAGTACGTGAAGTCCATGACCGAGACCAGCGACGTCTGCGTAGAGTTGTCAATGTTACATTACAAGCAACACTGCGTCAAATAACCGCAGAAATCAATGTGGGACGTACGAGGGACGTGTCCGATAGGACAGTGCGGCGAAATTTGTCTTCCTTGGGCTATGCCAGCAGAAGACCGACTCGAGTGATAGCACGACATCGCCTGCAGCGACTCTCATGGGCTCGTGAGCATATCGATTGGTCCCTAAACGAATGGAAAACCGTGGCTTGGTCAGATGAGTCACGATTTCAGTTGGTAAGAGCTAATGGTAGGGTTCGATTGTGGCGCAGACCCCACGAAGCCATGGACCCAAGTTGTCAACAAGACACTGTTCAAGCTGGTGGTGGTTCCATAATGGTCTGGGCTGTTTTTACATGGCATGGACTCGGTCTTCTGGTGCAACTGAACCGATCATTGACTGGAAATGGATACCTTCAGCTACTTGGAGATCACACAGCCATTCATGGACTTCACGTACTCAAACAACGATGGGATTTTTATGGATGACAATGCGCCATGTCACCGGGCCACAATTGTTCGCGATTGGTTAGAAGAACATTCTGGACAATTCCAGCGAATGATCTGGCCACCTAGATCGCCCGACATGAATCCCATCGAACATTTATGGGACATCATCGAGAGGTCAGTTCGTGCCCAAAACCCTGCACCGTCAACACTTTTACAATTATGGACGTCTATAGAGGCAGCATGGCTCAATATTCCTGAAGGGGACTTCCAACGACTTGTTGAGTCCATGCCACGTCGAGTTGCTGCACTTCGCCGGGCAAAAGTAGGACCGACAAAATATTAGGAGGTATCCCATGATTTTTGTCACTTCAGTGTATGACTCTACAGTACCGTTATCAGCAGCTCCATCTATCTCTATATCCCCATAAACAAAGTTATACACTTTGTTAATGATACTATGTTGTTGTGCATGTACGAAACTTTGTTAGGAAGTATTTGCTTTACATAGAAGAACGAAGTGTTGCTGTACGCCAATCAGGAAAAGGAAAATAAACGATCTGACCGATCAAAAATATATAAATGCAGATAATTTGCTTTAGCAAAATCGGTTTAGGAAGTTCTAAAACTAATAAGCATGCTCAAAATACATGTAAATTTTCTTTTCAGTTTCGTCTGAATGGCCACGGGTGGCGTCTAATTCCGAATTCCAAAAATTCTTACTTTAAGTTAAGTAGATTTAACAGAAAAAAATTCATGGTGTTTTAAATATAGTTCTTAAATCTTAGATCTTACGTCTTAGATCTTAAACCTTCTGCGTGGTGCATCAACGGCAGAGCGGTTGAACGCTGGTAGTTCGGTCTGGGGTTTCGCACCACTGCGAATAGGCTGGCTGTATGGACATTTTCGTACGTTTCCTCATGTGTAACGTGGATCGATTTCCTTAAAAGTTTTCTAGGGTGCATCTCTTCCTTTGGCAGATACCTGTGCGTCGCCGTACGTGGATAAATGATGAAGAATGTCAGTATATTTCGGAAAACAGGTTTGGACTTCATTATTTACGAAATTTGGTTCACAAGTGTAAAATCGTAGTCAAATTTTGCTAATTCGAATCCAAAGAAAATTTTAAAAACATTTGAATGATCCAATTTTGTCAAAAAATAGCTATTTATTCAATAGATTCCTTGGTCACAATATATTTATATCACTTCTATTGAGATCTAATGTTTCTTTACACGTACAAAAGGGGGAAATTGCATATATTTTCTAAGGAAACTATGAATTTTCGTTTTTGTTGTTTGTCATTACATAGCACAAAAAATCTTTATTTTCAATTAGAGAATGAAAATTCTGATCTTTAACATTAGTTTTTACATCAATAAATCATCTTAGTTTCACTAACATGCACGTAACGCTTGCAAGGGTCGACATATACTCTTCTTTTAATGTTGTAAATTCATTCATCTCTTCTTCATCAGATGATTTAGGGCTTTATTCCTTATTTCTTCAAATATTACTTAATTAGTCAGTTATCCTAAAATATTAATTTCATTACCCGCATTTAATTAGGATTCATATCTTACGTAAGCCGTTATATCATACCAGTTTTCTACAGTGCTGCAGCTCTTTCTGAATAATTTTGAGTCACTTTCTCGTTTGCTTCTATATTCAAAGACTGCTTTATACATGAACTTCATCATCATCTATGTTACGTTTCTAACCTTCACTTATCATTAAAGTTGCCTCAATGGGAGCGGTTTCCTTTTGAATATTTGAATATATATTATCAAAGATAATGTTGGTCGTAGAAATGTTCAAGATCCTGAATTTCCCATTGAACCATTTGGAACGGAAGTTTTATTGAGATGAAAATACGCAGTTTTAATAGCCTACAACAGAATAGTGTTAAGATGGCTCTTGCAATTTTCAGTGAACTTTCATTTCATAAAAAATTTTTTATAGAATGTTTTATATAAGATTTACAATCCATTCTAGCTGTTACTATTAATCGAAGTCTTTTGTTTGATTCGCAACGTAGAAGTTAACATTTAAAAAATTTAATTCATCTTAATTTTGGTGATTTTTTTATTATTAGCCCCTCTAACTTTACAGAATCAACCTATGTTGGCGAGAGGTAATGTTTTCTGTCCAAAAACTGGATAGTGAGTTTCAGTGAAATAAGCACGAATTACGGCCTTCTCAACACATTTTCGTTATTTTTACAGTGATATCTGTGAGTCTGTATGAGCGTGATGATTTTTTTCGTCCACGATAGCTCTTACATGAAACTTCCAAGAATCTAAATTTTCCGTATTTACGCGTTTTAAAGTCATATTAATAGTTAATTAGATTAGGGGTAAAATTAGATAACCGAAAGTGATACTTTACAATGTGTACATAAGAGTTTTTAATCAAAACCTATATTAAACTATAATCCAATTTTCCTTTTTTAAGACTTTTATATCAATGCGAACAACATGTTAGATTTTGGTTCAAATTGATAAATCATAAAAGATACTTTACTTGAAGTCTTAACAGATATTTGTAAAATACACACTATGATATAATCCAAATCTTCTCAAAACTGGTATTTAAAGTAGGTATAAGATTGGAAACAATATATCAAATTTTAATTAAATTTATTCAGGGAGTTATGTTAAATGTAATGATAATAAGCTCATTATGAGTATGAACTCTCTCTGTGAAGCAACTGAATATATTAGTCTCAGTCCTCAATTTTGTACTCGTTTCCCTTTTCTGTGGAATTGCATTTCAGGTAAAAGGTTTCTGCTACCAAATTTTATCGCTATGCATTATTTTTAAAGAATTAAGACAGCAAATATAAATAAAATAGGGAATATAACAAAATAAATAGCAACAATTAACATTACATTGGGCATTATAAAGATATGCTGAATTTTAAAAGCACTATATTCCTAGAAGACATACTGTAGTTGATGCCGTATTTTCAAACCAAACGATGAAAAAGGATGCGTATATGAGCACTTATAGTTATCATTGCCCACTTTATGGGAGAATAGAATAATGAAAAATGAGTAGCGTTTATAATTAAAAAACACAAATTTATAAATAAATTTTATTTACAAACGGTCAACCTGAAGCGATAGTTTTCTTAAATTTCGTTGCTATTACACCAATTCTATGTTTTAAAACTTAGAATTGGCAGGAGGTTATATGCTGGCTATATTAGATATTTTTTTCTTTTGTCTATTCCGTCATTCGCCTTTTTAAATGTGATCGTCTTGTGTCCCTTGAATAAAAGACCTCCCTCGGTGGTACTGATAATAGATTTTGTTTTATAAGCTGCGATAAATAAAAACTAACAAAAATAAAATTACAATTTGCGAAAATAATATAGGTAAATGACCTTAATAATTCAATACGGTGCTGAAGGCCATGTGCGAAGCGAAAAATTTTTATAGCTACTTTGCACTTACAGAAATTTATTAATTTACATTTATCTCAATTTATGGGATATTTCTTATATTAAATAGGATTACGGAGCTACAAATTAGTTCGGCTATCTTAAATATATACTTTGTAACATTTATATAAAATTTCACAAGCTGTAATTACAAATAAACGGAATACCCAAAGACATGAACTTCTCTACAGCAGTGTGCAAATTAACTTTTATTTGCTGAAGAATGCAAATGTTTTCAAAATTTTTCACAGCAGTAAAATTTTACAATTTTTGCATATATATACAGCCGAAGACGTTGCAATAAATAATTTTAAGCAAATAGAACTAAAAGAAGTTTATCCTAAATTGTTAGCATTATACAAAGCTAACACCTATAACAACAATTGCTATAATGAAATTCACAGTATCAAAAATTTAAAATATTATATATTCTGATAAAACGAGACTTTATATTTAAAAAGCTATACATATCAAAAGAAACTCCAAAATAACTATCTTCAACGCTACAATTAATCATGTAAGTAACGGAGTAAACAAATTCTGAGCTAAAATCCAAGATTACTTCAATGAACTAAATGTAGTAATCGGTATGCTAATAAATAATAACAAATGCCTTAAAATCATCTCTAACTAAACATAATATTTCTCTTAAAATCTATTAAAAACTGTGTTTAAAATAAATGCCTTAAACAATTAGTTTTCGAAAAGCTGTATTCTAGATATAAACGACAGTATTAGTTTAAACAGTATTCGGTTGTTGGATTTGTATCTGTTTTATGTATGGAATTACAGCCCCTGTTATCGTTTTTAGTAAAGAAAATAGTTTATTTTGTTCCCAACGCCGTATGTATCCGATATAATGATGAATTCTGAATACTTATTTTCTTCGCTACCCCTAAGAATTCCTGAATAGTCTAGATGCCGAATTGGCAGGTTGTAAGTTCTTTTTGTTAATTAACCAGTTATCGTGATTTGAAACCTTACTAAAACTTTTTCTGTAGTCTTCACCAGAATTCAAATTAGTTGTTGCGTATTTAAGCCGAGAGTTTGAATATTTTAAAGTTAGAGCTTCTGGCAGCCTCGCTTACAGTTACCTACTGTTGCCAGCTCTGTCAAAGTTTATTCCCGCTTTAACCACTTTGCTAGACGATGTTAAAAAACCGCCGTTAATTACTTGAACCAGTTTACCTAGACTATATTATGTGTAGTCTTAGATTACGTTACTTGAATTTACTTCATCTTATGATATTTTAAATGCTTGCGAGAAGCGGGCTTATATTCTCTAGCACATGTAGTGCCTTCTATTAATTTCAGTAGTTCAATGAAAAGGTTATTTTAACCTTTGTAATATCTTGTTCATCTTAATTTAGATTAGAGCAATAACTCGCTTAGTCTAGTAGAGGCTGAAGGATATTTAATAAAGCTTCTGCACACCCTAGAAGGTATACCTAAAAAGGTAAGCTAAAGTGAATTCCTGGTCCTTGAACAATTTAAACCATTGTTATAGAGTATTTTTCTTGATTAAATATAATCAATAATGTCAAAGATTCGAGATCACAATATATAATGGTATTTTCTTAGTCCTTTCTGCATGCTTTCGTGGTGTAACGCTTAGCATACTCGGCGCGTATTCGAGAGGTCCAGGTTCGAGTCCCGG
The DNA here is from genome assembly GCF_044657685.1 of Stegodyphus dumicola. Lineage (NCBI taxonomy): Eukaryota > Metazoa > Arthropoda > Arachnida > Araneae > Eresidae > Stegodyphus > Stegodyphus dumicola. Next base: position 117,941,125 of record NC_140780.1, read on the forward strand.
CGAGGGCACATAACCTAATGACCTAATGACTCTACAAGGCAAGAAGAAATTAAGCATAAGAAGGGACGCTGCATATAGACTTATCAGTCACGGAATACGCTGTGAAAACATATCTCATAAAGTAGATGATACGCATATGGAAAAAATGCTTGGATTCAGGTAAAGTGGAGAAGGTTTACTTATGAAATCTTCCCAAATGTATCATCAAAAGAACGAGTATTGACTATTTTATTTCGCAGTTATCCGCTACTGATGGGAAATTTTCTATCAATTTTTAAAGTATTTCGTTATATTTTCTTTAATAAAAGAATTAAATGTTGTTATGAAAAGCTAAATTTGAAACTTATTCTCTACTACATATCTGATTATCCTGCTTTAAACAGAATTGTTTTTTCCTACACTACTGACAAATGTAAGTCTAAATATAGTTTTAAACTGATTTCTGTATTATCAGAGAAATCGTAAGTAAATGAACATAAAAAAATAATTAGCCTAAATTCTTATTTACATAATTATCGTCAATTACATCACGTAGCTCTAGCATTATATACATATTGCGTCTTTGTTTAATTACGTACTATATTGCAGATAATGTCCTGTTAGATATATGCATAACATAACCTTACTCAATTTATATATAAGATTGCGACATTTATAATTGCATACAACAGAACTTGTGATGAAGGTGTTCATGTTTTGGGCCTATAGTGCTTTTAGTACAAGCGGAGCAGGAACATGAAACATAGCTGATTAATTTTCTTGTACAAATGCATTTTCAAGAACTTCCTATTCTTAATTTATCTGCATACATTTACCAATTCTAAGTAATTACATTTCATGTGTATTTTTAATTTTATTTGAAAGTTAGTTTTACTTTTTCATTTGTCATATAAAGCATATGTAACGATAGATCCAGGGTTTTCACTCTTTCTTTAGTAGGGGCGATGTACAGACTGATCTTGCTTTAAAAAAGCTTCAACTTAATTAAATTTGTACCTTGTACAGACTGGATCTTGGTTTAAATTACTTTAGCTGAATTAAACCTGAATCATTTACCTAATTATTTGCACGTAATTATTTACTGTACAATATATATTACCAGAAATGCAGCTAACTGATTGAGATAAATGTGCTTCTCACTGAAGACGACACATTATCCTAATCAATATACATTGTACCTTATTTTTCGTTCTATTTTTTTTTTTTATTTTTCACTTTTATTTCACTGATCTCTTGCTTTTGACTCAAGTCTGAGGGTTCCAATTTTTTTAAGGCTATCTGATTTTCAAGTTCACTAAGTGCTGTTTCCTTACTGTAGGTTTTTCAAGGAAAGATGAAAATATGGTATTTCTCCTAACCTAGACTTGTGTGCTTTCCCGTTTGTTACTGATCTGATCAGTTTGATCTAAAACGAAGGCTTTTGTTTCTTCCAATTGAAGAAGGCTCGTTATATTAAAAATGACCATTTTGTGAAACTTGTCTCATACACCATATAGAGGCTTTTCATATGGAGGCTTCATTCTTACGTATATTTATACTATATATATATTAGATACTCCTTTAGATACATTCCTTTAAATCTGTAAAAGTAGACTCCAGATATAACAATATGGAATGTGTGTGTATATATATATATATAAATATATATATATATATAATATGTAATATATATATATATATATATTATATATAAATATTTATTTATGCCTGTGTCTGTGTATTTACTATACTATATATATATATATATATATATATATAGTATAGTAAATACACAGATTCCGTATTGGTATATCTAGAGGTTATTTTTACAGATCTAAAGGAGCTAACAATCTGCTAATATTATCTTTCTTCAAATCTATAAAGCAGTAGTATATATAGATTCGCAACTGATTTTGATAAGCTTTACTATGCTGTGTTAAAGACTCAACGGGTACAATGTATTAACCTATATTTCTCATCTATGCACACATATTAAAGTACATTTTGGAAAGTTAATTTGATTATAACTCGGAGGTGGCTTCAGGGAAGATTAAATTTAGCAACTAATAATGATGCAGATAGAGCTTTCTAATATTATATGCAACTTTAGCTGCTTAGTTACCTTTTAATGGTTTAAACTTCAACTAGGCTATAGTCGATAATTTAGTTAGTTAAATAACTACTAATTTAGCGTTAGAGTTGATACCTAAGTATTTATGGAGAAATTTCACTGGTAATTAATTGTGTTTATATCTAAACAGTTATATTCTTAAAGAAAATATCTGATTAACAGCTTTACTATCAGTGTTCATGCGAACTAGTAGTTTAGGCATATGTCAAAGGACATGTCATATTTTCTCAACGAATGCACGCTGGGCGCGTATTCCAGAGGTCCGCGATTCGATTCTCGGCGAAGGTGTTGCATGTTTTTCATCTTGCCTGCTTCCAAAAAATACGAGTACTTAATGTCCCTACAGTGGCGCCCGAACTAAAAGAGTGCTGGATGATGATTCTCCGCACCAAGGATTTGGCAACTGGGTCCCCTAAAAACTCCAATCGCCCTTTAAAAAGGGGGAGCATAAAATGTATTTCTCCCGTCTTCTTCGCATGCCTTCGTGGTGTGGTGGTTTGCACGCTGGACGCGTATTCCCGCGGTTCGATTCCCGGCGAAGGCATACATATTTTTCGTCTTGCCTGCTTCCAAAAAAATACCTAATGTCTCTAATTGTACCATGCATTCTGAAAGCAATCAGCGATTGATGCTCAACATTTTTTTTTTAATAGCGGGCACTAGCCATTTTAGGCTTTGGCCACTATTAAAGACAGAAGCTGTGGTAATTGTTTTATGCAGGCACCTAATAGACATACACTGTTATCTCCTATGATGAGACAAATAATTTACATCCAACTTCTTCTCCTGTATTCGAATCTAGCCCTTTCGGTACGGCAGTCAGAGTCATTAACCATTTTCCCTTCTGGGCGGCTTGATGATCAATGTAAGTAATCAGCGATGCCACCCCAAAAAATGAGTCCACTCTGATCAACTGAATTGATGCTTTGATCTATGTTTTGTGAAGTTTCCAAATTCGATACAAACTGCTGCAATATTTTTTCTGTCTCAGTATGATCCAAAAATCAACAAGATGATCATTTGTCTGTGATTCAAATCCCAATAAACGTTTGTAGAGACATTAGGTAAATTTTGGAAGCAGAAAAGATGAAAAATTAGCAACACCTTTGCCGGGATACTAACCACGGACCTCTGAAATACCAGCTCAGTTTGCGAACCACTACACCACGAAGGCACGCTAGGAAGGCGGGAGAAGTACCTTACATACTCGCCCTTTTAAAGGGCGACTGGGGTTTTTAGGGTACCCAATCGCCAAATCCTGGGTGTGGAGAGTCATCATACACAACCCTTTTAGTTCGGGCGCCACTGTACAGACATTAGGTAAATTTTGGAAGCAAAATAGATGAAAAATTATCAACGCCTTTCCCGGAAATCGAACCACGGACCTCTGAAATATCGGCTCAGTGTGCTGACCACTACACCACGAAGGCACGCTAGGAAGGCGGGAGAAATACCTTACACCTTCATCAGTTCAATAAAAATCTAATATATGGAATCATAAATTTATTTACCCCTAATTATTTATTAATTTGCATTAGAAGTTTTGCCTGCAGTTGAGAAAAATTCAAAAACAGCTTACCAAGTTAACTTTTCCCTTTATCACATTTTCAAATGAGTCATTCAAAGGAAATATCCATAACGTTTTTCCTCTAGAATTGACTTAAAATTTTCACAGATTTGTCACACAGTTTTTATGAGGCTGCATTTTTCTGTGAAATTAAAGTAACGCATTCCGTTCGTTCATAGTATTAGAGACCAGAGAATGTCCAAACCTGGAAGTTTTTGAACCTAGCCTTTTTCTAAATTTGCAAATGTGTTTTACTTTTTAAGAATCGAAACAATACACTACACAGCTGTCAAGAATACTTGCTAATGCAAAATATTTCTCTATAATAAAAAAAAAACCGCAAGGAAATAAGCAGACGATTTAAAGTACGTAAACGTTTATCTGCAATAAAAACAGGAAATGCTTTCTTTTAAATATTTTATTCCTTAAATATCTGGAAAATAAAGGCTCGCATATTCAAAGAACTGAAAATATTGGAAAGTTGAATATTTAAAAAGAACGTTAAAGAAAGAGATTCACACCTGAAGCTTTGTGTTTTCTATTGCAGGAAGAGATGTTTATGTAGACTTTACGGATGTTGTAGAGATTATCATATTTCCATCGAACCAGGAAATATGAGAATATAACCGTGGTCTCGTTAGGATTCAAATCACCAATCTTCAGATTGCTAGCTGAGCATGCTTACATAACATGAGCATTTGCAGGGTAATGCAATAATTCCTCATAATTTTTAGATGTTGCTAATTATACTGATGGTTAGACGGATTTGCAGTGATTGGTAATGGCAGTGCTATTTTTACTTTCATATATTTTGCTATTCTCTCCTTAACAGGTTATTTATTTCCTCACTTAGTCTTAAACTTCTTTCGAAATAAGGACCCAGCCTTGATCAAAATAAATTTGTGATCTCAGTTTGGTTAATCTACTAATTATCACTCTAGACTGAAACATATAATCAGACAGAGTTTCCTTTTAATGCCCTAAACAGAACCATATATTATCAGACAGAATCTTCTGCCTTTGTCTTAAAGCTCTAGAGTCATTCGCAGTGTTAGTGTTTTCTGCTCTTTAAACAGAGTACAACAGAGAGGAAGGCTCTCAGACCTGGCCTCTCTAAGCACAACCCTCTGTTCTTCTGTTAGCATAAGATCCTAATCGCTAGAGCTCATTGTGCAATTCAAATAACTCTGTAACTTCAAATTCACGTGCTACCCAATTTGACGTGATTACATCAATCAACTAATTAAGACCTTAAAATAAACTATAAGTATGGGAATGAGTTTTTTCTACACATTTTTTGTCAGTTAGTTTTTAACTGGCCTTACTAGATAATTTTACCCATTTAAGTGCATTTCAAAATGCTGAAAGCTTTCCAGTGTTGAAAGTTATAAAACCATGCAGAGTTCAGTTCTAATGAACAATGTTCAGGAACTGTATTACAAGGCATCTAAGAATATCGGTTTAGAGAATCATAGTAAATAATGTTGATACATTAAAATAAATGTAAAATATAAGTGTTTAATAATAAAAGTAATATGAAGGATGGTGGACGTATAAATATTCCTTTTATTCTCATTTTTTGTGTTTTAATGTTACGTTGTATACAATATTTTAACCCAATATTTTTATTGCATGTATTGAAAGTTGTGTTTACTAAAAATGGGAAGAACCACTCCTTATAAAATGTAATTACATCAAAAGTATAAAAATTCACATTCTATTCCAAATTAACTTTTATTTATTTTTAATTTATTTTTTACTCAGAATTGAAAACAAGGTAACAAAATCTGAGAGTACGATGATATGCTTAGTGATATGAAATTGGATTTCTATTTAATTATGTCTTAAATGATGCATTTGACGTAACAGCACGTAATTATGATTGAATGTTCTAGTGAAATTTACTTGATCTTTTATTAAACTTGAATGTAATACTTAATTAATATTTACAAAGAAACTGTATTTCGATTAAGATAATAATACGTAATACATGATTAGAATCGTTCCGACTTTAAAACAGTATAAAGTTTCTTCCGACATTAAGCTACTTAAATAAAAAAAGGAAGAGTTCATATGAAAAGCCCCTTTAAGTCATATACAAGATCATATATAAGGCCCTTTAAGTTGCTTGAAGGACTGCGATTTAATTTAGAACCAAAGAAATACCTGTGTTTCTCTCCAGTTGAAATTAAGCATTGGAAGCAAGACGAAATTCATCGAAAGAAAGAAACATGCATCGAAGTCTTGGTTATAGCTAGAAAGACTTTGCTAGCTGCTCAACCAGGATAGTGGTTGGTGACTCTGATTGCCGTACTAAAGGGCCCGTGTTCAAATCCGGCATGGATGTTTGTTTAAATGTATGATGTTCGTACGGAATGGAGACACTCTAAACATGAGAGGATGGAACTGAGCTAAAGTCGGGCTGCCACCTATATTGTGCTCAAGACTCTTGCCAACGAAAGGTGCATTTGACTACTTCCCAAGATGAATGTCGTGGGCTTGTGCTGACCACTGTCAGACAAGTGAGATTGGTAACAGCAACAATCTTGCTGAAAGTGTGTATTGTCAAAAATTGAAAGGACGCCTGTTACATGTATCATAAAATTTTGCATATTCCTTGATAAGTCTAGATTTGCAGGTTGCTCAAATTTTGCAGTTAAAATTTAATTAAGTTCGCATTAAGTATTTTAGAGAAAATATTAAAATTATCGGCGAGTTGTTTTAATTTTTTACGCCTCCTGATTGGTGAACTGTTTCATAATTCTTTAAATCAAGTATGAAGACTTTGCCTTGGTATTGAATTCAGGATTTGTTCTTCGACTAGGAATTCATCATCAGAAATGGAACTGACCCGCTCTGATTCCATTCCTGGTAATGAATTATTAAAAAGTTATTACCTTATTAGGGTAAACAATCTTTTCACAATCGAGTGCCCCTTGATTTTTAATGAACTGTGTTGACGCCAAGAACGGCGTCAAGAAGCAATCTTTTCAAGATAGCTGTCACTCAAAACAATGACGAAAACATACTTAGATATACTTAGTCATTCTTAAAAATACGTTACAAAAGCAACAAAAGTACTCACCATCTGTGTTCTTGGCTGTATCTCATTATCAGCGTCGAAGGACTGTGGCACATTTATTTCTTTATAGAGACATTGGGCACTTTTTGAAAGCAGGAGAGATGAAAAATGAGCAATGACCTCGTCGGGACTCGAACCACGGGCCTCTCGAATACGCGCCGAGTGTGCTGACCACTGCACCAAGAAGGCATGGTAAGGAGGCGGGAGAAATACCCTATATACTCCGCCTCTTAAAGGACGACTGGGGTTTAGGGACCAAATCGCCAAATCCTGGTGTTGAAGAATCATCAATCACCACCTTTTTTTTTTTTTTTTTTTTTTTTTTTTTTTTTTTTTTTTCAGTTCGGGAGCCACTGTAGAGACATTGGGATTTTTTGGAAGCAGGAGACATGGGAAATGAGCAATGCCTTCGCCGGGACTCGAGCCAGGGATCTCTCGAAAACGCTTCGAGCGTAGTAACAGCTTAGAGAGACGTAGTCAAAATGCAAACGCGCGCCATTCAGAGAATCTAAATCTCTCTCCCGAAGTCAGTGGGACTTCGACTTAAATACTACTCCTTCTCATTTGCATTTAACGCGATTTTAAAAACTCATTCTGGTAAGGAATTGTAAGCTGAAATTAGGAGTGATAGAAAAGGAGCTTTAACTTAAAAATAACTGTTTTAAACTTAGGATAAACCACACATTTTTAATGCAACTCGGGTAGTCTTGGGATGGATCCTCATTCTTTTGATCCTGTTACCTGCGACGTCACAAGAACTCGGAATCAAACGTTTCATCTCCGGCTTAATCTGGCTTCATATGAGCTTAAAGGTGTTGGTATGAGCGTCAGTTTCGAGTTCTTTATATGTCAAAGAATGACTCACTGGACAACTTCTCGAAACCTTGAATAGCGAGGCAGTCACACACTTTGCAACAGTAGGAGATAACCGTGGCTCCAGGCAAGATTTTCCGTGATATTTCCTAAAATAACGTATCTTTTCTGCCATCCACCACAACGAAAAAAACGAGTATTTATCTTATCAGACATAATTCTTCGTAGAAGGGACCGCACAATGATCAATTAGAACCAGCCAACTAATGATACCCAACGGCCAATTAAACGCAGTTAAAATTCCAATTTATTCAAAATACGGGTTTTGTAATACTTGTATTCCGTGAACCAAGTCACATAGGTCTAGATCTCTAAACTAATCAAATCAAATCAGACTAAATTTAAGAAAACATTAGCATGTAATAAAAAATGGTTGGCATAATATTAGGGGAAAAATTCTATTTTATGTTACAAGAAAACCGTCATCAGTGCTGATATTTTGCGTCAATTAAAGGGGCACCCTTTTCCACACTACAACCCTTATTAGTTTACATCTGCGTATAAGTTTAGTTTATAAGATTCTTATTTTAAACTAACCAGTTATTATAATTTGGATTTATACTTTCCGTATTCCTCAGCAGAATGCAAATTAGTTGATTGTGTATTTAAGTTGAGGATTTTGGATCTTGAGAGAAAATACTTCTGGCATGCACGCTGCGGGATAAGATTCTTCCAGCTGTAGTTAAAATGTAAATATATAGACTTTGGGTATTCTCGCTGCTGATAGTTTAAACTGACTCGCCGGTATTTTATTTGAGCCACCTTTTAGCTTAGTATTTAATTGTGTAGTCTTACACTGATTAACGTTTTAAATTTATTTGACTGTTCTTATTTATTTGCGTTGCACAAGCCGTGGTTATTTATAGAACAAAGTTGTACATTTTTAAAGCTCTGTTTAAGTAACAGGGTTGTTTTAGTAAGACTTTCTCATACTGTAGCGACAAGAAACATACCGGTCACTTGTAACATGTCTGTTTGGGTTACAGAGCTAAATTTCCAGTACTAGACCAAATATAGCCTTATAAGTTCAATAGAAAACTTTATGAATTAAAAAATCCGTCCTGAAATAAAATTAAAAAATTGGCTGATTTTTAATTATGTTTAATTGCATCCTGATGACAAGCAATAGTCTGTCAAAATCATTCTTTCTTTCTCTTTTTCTATCTCCCCTTTATTTAAAATTTGAGATCTCTGATTTTATTTTTTCTATTTAAGTTTCTTGCTAAAAATTAAATGGTAAATTTAATTTCAAATTCCACTTAAACAGCAAAGTAATACAAAAAATAAGCAATACAAACAACAATTATATTAAATTGAAAAAAAGTGATAAACAAGTGAGCAAAATCTTTTACAAAAATTCAAACAAAGTAACATAAATATAAAGAAGTAATCTTCATTTCTCGTGACATCATAACCCCCGAGAAATGCCAAAATCATAGCCTGTTCCTGAGCTAAAAAGGAATAAATTAATAAGGCCAAACATTTTAAACTAAAAACGCAGAAACTTAGAAAAAGCATAGATTAAATTACACGTTAGTTGTTTAATCCCTACAGACTGTGGAAACCAGTGGGAATATGAAAGCGACACACCAGGCTAAGATGTTTGAAGAAAACGTTAAAATTATATGCATAAACATTCAGACAGTGTCAAAAAAGCAAAAATGGCTGCTGCACGTGGCTGGAACGTTTTGCGGAATATGAATGCAACTTAAAGAATGAACTATTAAATCGACAATAAGCATGCATAGAGAGCCAGAGAAAGCTTAACAACCATACAAGATCGACAAAAAACAAGTAGAAGGCTGAAAATGCTGACTTTTAAGCAAACGTTGGACAGTAATTCATTTTCAGGAAAATATATAGACCATCGTATAAAGCATAAAATATGTATAATAAATAATGCAAGTAAAAAATTGTTTAAATTTTTAAAAATAAAGCAGGCTATTGGAAAAAACTTTAAGCCAGCCGGTTTCATAAAAACAAGAAATGATAAAAGGTCTAACAAGGCGTTTATTTTCTGGTTTTTTAATATACATCTTTTGTCAATTTATTACTAACACTGGACAACAAATTTGAACTTTTTATCTGTATCTTTGATATAAAATACGTTTTTATGTGGAAATTACGGTGCTAAATATGAAGACAAGTATGAAACTCAAAAGTTAGTCACGGTTTTTTTATTAATTTTTAAATACATTTCTGAACACACATTATTTACAAAAATAATTTGATAGACCTTTCTAACACTAAATTTGATTTGCTACCCGATTATACACTACATCTGGAGCATCCCAACAATAATTAGCAAGCATGAAAGGGCTCCATTTTCCCTGATATCTTTTCTCCATCGCTGCAATGTCCTGGTGAAACCATATTCATTACAAACCACATGCAGTTATCTGGGGAAAACATCTAGGTGAGAATCAAAAACCTGTCATAAAAGGTGAAGCCCAAACCTGTGTTAAGTGTAGATTTTTAGCCTAGATACTCTACCGATTTCGAAGGCGAACAAATTCCCTCTTTATCAGGAGCAAAGAAATCTGCAATGAAAAACCAAGTTACGAACACATTTATACCCTAAGGAAATCTAAAAGTCTCTTGACTTTCTTGGAGATAAATATGTTCGTAACTTGGTTCTTCAGTTACAGATTTCTTTGTTGGTGAAGAGAGACTTCGTTTGCTCTCGAAATCGATAGAGTTTCTATGCCAAAAATCTACGCCTAACACAGATTGGTGCTTCACTTTTATGATTTATTTAAAGCGTGTTCCTCTTCTGTCTTCAAGAAAATGTGTTTTCAAGGACATGTTGCAATTTAGTTTATTATTACAATAGTTCCTCCGTAAGTTCACTGTAGTTTTCAGACCTCGTTTCTTTGGAAGTTAGTAGCTACTTGTCGAAATTTTATCCAAGCATTCTTCTTGTCACTTGTTAAGATATTTTCAAAACATTTATCCTAGAAGAGATTTCTGATTTGTGATCAAATAAAAATGCCCTTCTTTATTTTTGATTCACTTAGTCTATGAAATTTCCCTCGAAGATACCTGCTCATTTTTATCCATCGCTTTCATAAAAATTCTTCATCAGCCCTAATTTTATGTGTAGTGGTAGTAGTAATATCTTCGTTGGGTCAATCAATAGGACATGCTGCATGTTCGTTTTTCCTGGTTCCAAGGACTGTTTAATAGGCCATTCTTCCTGAAATGATCTGTCCTTGATCTACTATCCGATTCACACAAACCACAGCAGAATTTCGTGCATTCTTGCTGAAACGCTGGTAAAAGAACAACTACTTTTAAATATGCACACGCTTGCCATTTGCAGTGCTCGTATTTGACGCACTTTAGAAAATTATTCAAATTTCCATACGATCCCTTCATATGAACAGCGTGTATAAGAGGAAGTATGCGTGTATAAGAGGAACAGCGTGTATAAGGAAATTGTTTCCGATATGTAGCAGAACAGCTTTTAGACTTAACGTTGAACCATCTGTGAACAATCTTCTTTCTTTCGTTTTATGATCCATATCGAGAGCCCCGAATAAACCATTTACGTTCTTATAAAAAATTAAGTCTTCGTTAATGGCGTTAAATCTTTCTGAAGCGTACAAAAATTTGAGTTATCCAAAAGTTTTCCACTGTTTTCCAAAAGAAATCACTGCTTAAATCTTGACCCTAACAGTTCCGCCTTATAATTTAACAAATCTAGATTTCTCACTAAATCGATTAATTTAGCTTTACTTATGTGAAGCTGTCTAGAGGAAACACTGGGTGCGTAATCAGGATCCAAAGACGTTGACGGCATGTTTATAAAATGACAAACTTCAATACCTTTTTCTGATTCTGAATCAGACGTATAGGTTTCAAGCGGTTTAGGAATTGGCAAATTATTACTATGGGGTGTTGATCGTATAGCGGATAGCATATTTGGATACATCATAATGGACTTTCCCTATCCTGCAAGGAGGCACCAGGCAGCAATAGCAATAACTCACATGATCTGACGGCTCTCTCCACACAGTTGACACGGAAAAGAACATTGATATTTTGCTGTGATTTGACAAGTTTCGCAGATCAAGAAAAATTCTTCATAAATTCCAGAAGATGTGTGGAGCCCAGGACTTGTCTTGATCTTCCACTTTGCAGCCAAAATAGAAACAGTAAGCTTTTTTAACGCTGGGAAGTCAGGTTTCGTCTCTGCGCTGCAAAAGTCACCTCACCACAAATATAACAAAAACTGTCCGCGTTATTAACACATTTATGAGGCACCTTGCTTGAACGCTATCTTGAACTGACTAAAGAAGTACTACTATGCAACATTTTGTGCCGATTGCGTCATCCTTCGAGGGTAAGCATCGTGAGAATCCCTTATATATCGGGGATATTTCATTAGTGTGCAGATAAGTGCTAATCCAAAGATATTCGAAACGTGAACTAATAAACAATTGTAACAATTATTTTCATGAACAGAAGATCAAAATTAATAGATATTAGTTTGTTTTTATCTCTGATACTTTTTGTTCAGTTGACCAGTGTAATTTATTCTTCAGACTGCATTCACATTCGTAAAAGGGTCTGACAACATGCAGCGGTCATTTTTGCTTTATGATGCTTCTGATTGTTTACGGATATAATTTTAATACTTTCTTTAAAAATAATTTTAGTCAACTGCTGTCTTTTTCACGCTCACAGAGCGTCGGTGTTGAGCAACTAATGCAATTTAATATCAGATTGTTTCAAGTTTTACTAAGACTTTTAATTAAAAGCATTTTTTGCCTTATTAAACTGTTCACTGTATAGCTCAAAATGAGGCTATGATTTTTACATTTCTAGTGTCACCAACCCTTTCTTTTTATTGTACTTTGCTGTTTCAATGAAAAAGAATTTAAATTTACTATTTATGTTTTTATTACATTACCGCTGAATAATACCAATTTTCATCGCGTGGTTCAGTTGCCGATTTCTTCGAACTTATTGCTTTCATTTTTTTATTATTTATTATATATATTATATTCAAGACACTGGAAATTTCATAGTTCTTGAACAAATATTTATATGCATTAAAATGTCCGAGCAAGCATCAATGACATAGCATAATAAAAGTCTACCAACAGTTCCTAGAAATTCTGAAAAAACATTTTACATCCTTCTTTTAAGGCCAGATTTTAGAAATCATTTTAGCACCCATATTTAATGCAGATTAGTCTTTCATAAAATCTTTCCCTCCTTTCTTTCTAAACTATATTCTTTGCCGTTAAGAGACCACTTCGATCCATAAAAATTCTTCAAGAAAAGATCGCTTTTCAGCTTTACTTTCACCTTATCGGAGATTAATTCAAATAAGCTTGCATCTTTTCCAAAATCGATCTACAATAATCAATATTAGGAAGCTCAAAATTGTTGCTTCAGAAATCGTCTAGGTAACCTGAAGAATACGATACTAGCCTCGCTTCCCGATAGCACAGGTTCGATAAAAGGCTATTATTGATCTTGACATATTAAAGTAGGAACTGATGGCTACGTTGTAGATAAGAACTTGATTGATTAGAAGTTGCTCCTATTGATTTCGAACGAATTAAATTTCCTATTTTTTACACTATCGGCTCTTCTTCGGCCCTGTAGGGAGATAAAGCAACAGGTTTCCGTTTGTCACAACCTCGAAAGTTAGTCCTCCTTGTATTCCGGTGTATATTTACTGGTTACAAAATGAATTCACTTAATTCGTAGAGAGCATTTTCGAGAAGATCGCTTTGAAGATAATTAACGTGGTCATTATTTATTAACAGTAGCATCATTTATATTACCATTTCATTTAATTTTCAAAACGCTTAAATTTTTCTTTTTAATTTTAAACTCAAAATATAGCTGAAGTTGAGATTTATAAAGTTCTTCAAAGCATTGCAGCAGTAGCCTTACTTAAACATAAATTAAACAATCTAAAAAGCTAAAGAAAATTCATATTTTAGATTTTGCAACGTATCTTTACAGTATTAGTCCGAAAACATCTTTGATTAACTGATTAATTTTTATACATTCGACATTTAAGACTAAAAACGTTTTGCAAAATTTTCAACATTTTACTTGACCTGCTCGAAATTAACTTGCTCAGTGTATAATTCAGAAGTACTCTAAAAGTTTTGATGGTAACAACGATTAATCAAGAATTAATATTTGAAGTTACTTTTTTAGTCGAAAGATTTTTCGAAACCAATATTAATTTATCCTAAAAATTTATTTTTGTTCGTCTCAGTCTTCTTAACGATTCAGTATTTTACATATCAGATTTTTCATTTCTTTTGCTACCAGTCGTGTTTAACTTATATCGCATAATGTTTTAATTTCCTTTCTTTGAAGTGTCCAAATCCTGCTAAACAGTTTGCAATTTTTTATTCTGGCCCAGCACTGAGTTCCTTCTGGCCCATCACTGGTTAAATGAGTAGGAACGAAATCTTGGTAGTTCTACCCGGCTTAGAACCCTGGGCAACGAGCTGGCTCCATAAGCATTTTTGTAATTTTTACCGTACTAAATACCCCATATAAAATATTAGTTTTTATTAAAACATCCTTCAAGAAGCCATTCGTTTCCCTAAAAAAAATAGGCATCGTTTAATTTGCCATAATTTGCTAAAAAAAAGCAAACATTCTCATTCTGCCATAATAAATCCTAATCTTAATTAACTTTTATTAATAATCATATTTATGTTTCTTGGTAAGTAATTTGTTCAATTACGCTTTTAGAAATTACTTTACTAAATTAGAAATTTAGAAATTACTGAGAAACGTTTTTATTAAAAATGTGCATTCATAAAAGTGTAAATATGGGTTTCGCTTCAAATTGAATATTTCTCTTTTGCTTTCTCCAAATCTAGATATTTACATAATTTTACGAAACCGGTCATGAGTTCATGGAAATTGAATTTTACATTTTTACTTAAATTAACTTTATGTAAGTACACTTCGCAAAAAAAAGGTGGGGACAGTTCTATATCTCTCGTTCTACTGGGCCAATTGACGAAATTCAAATTGCGTTCTTCATGCCTCGAAAGCGCGACTTAGAATATATATTAGATTTATGTATAGCTCTATTCTAACATAGTTATTTTGACAAAATATCGGACTTTTTCTAAAATAACATACCATTTTTTTCCATATTTCGTTTCTACGACTCAAATTATGCCTAAATATGAAATTTTGTAAAATTTGGTGCGAAATTTACGGAGAAATTCACAAATTTATGTTGGAGCTTTTTTTTCAGTTTGCGCCAAGAATAGTTCACTTGGCGAACTTCTTAATATATGGCAACCTACTTACCTTTCCCGTGAACGAAAAAAAAGTCACAATCGTTCCTTTTTTCAAACAATGTTCTTTATATTATATTTTATTTTTAATTATAGTTGTTATTATTTTTAGTATTTTTTTTTCTTTTCTGAATTTCATTTTAATTGTTTAAGTTGCATGGTTTCTTTTGAATAACTGTTTTAAAATTTTATCTTTACCCATTCGAACTGCGTAGTTTAAATAAAAGGTGCATTTTTTTTTTTTTTTTTTTTTTTTTTTTTTTTTTTCAAATAGTTTTCTTTATATTTTTTTTTTCATTTTTTTTTTGTCATAGTTATTATTTTAGATAATTTTAAAATTTTTAGACTTTTATTTTAATTGTTTGTGTTGTATTGTCTCTTCAGATAATTGTTTTAAAATTTTCTATTTATTCACTCGAATTGAGCATTTTAAATATATTTATTAATATAAATTCTCCAGGATTTTATTTTATTTATTTGATTGGCGTTTCTCTCGGAAGAATACTTTGTGTCCCAGACTATGATGCATCTGAAAACTGAATATATTAAAAGAGAAAATACAGTAAAGCACAGTTAACACGCCTTTCAATGTTCCGTTCAGATGAGATATATAAATGAGAAAGATGTATAACTGACATTTTAACTTAGGAAGACTTGCATATATTGCTTTAAATAGCTTAGACATTATGCTCATTGCTTTACACAATTTTATCATCCTACATTTAGTTTCTTAAAATGTTATTCATATTTTAGTCAAATATTTTATTTTTGAAATCGCAAAAGTCAAACATCATAAGTTTAAATGTTTTTAATTTAAAAAAATACTAAATTGTATGCAAAAATTAAATTTTTTCGTCTTAATGGCTTTCTCTTTTTCTTCAGATATTCTGCAAATATATTAAAAACATCCAACTTTTCGAAACATCTTGGTATTTCTGACATTCATTTTAAATGAAATTATCGCCTTCTATTTCATAAAGGCCACAAACGGCCAAGCCGTAAAGTCGCTAAACACTGGTAGTTCGCTCCGGGGTTCGAATCTATGCGAACGGGCTGATTGCATGAACGTTTTCGTGGTTTTTCTCATTGTAACGTGTATGCCAGCGGGTTTCCCTTAGAAAGTTCTTCACGAAGGCATCCCTCCCTTTAAGCAGATATCCCTGCTTTGCCGCAGCTTAATAATCCGATTCAATCCATTTCATCAGTATTTAGTGAGAGCCTTTATCAGTCTTTAGAGGCTAAGTATTTTGAAGGCATGAGATTAAAGGAAAGACCGGTTTCATCAAGAGGAAAATGTCTTTAGGTGACATCCACATACATCACTGGATAAATTCCTGAATATTCAAATAATTAAACTAAGAAATCATGGGATTCTCCGTTTATGATAGCGTGATGTTCTATAACGTAATTTAAATTTACACAAACATATAGTCGAAAACCAGTCGCTCTTCACTTTAATCTGCAATGATATCGTTTTTGTGTTTTCTGTTAGCACAAGCTCAGTTGAAGGTATTTGCTGGTGTACACGTTCAAGTGTTTTCTCTTTGAACACCCAAATTCCTTGAAGTATTCTGAAAGTATATTCAAAAGCATCCAACTTTTCGAAACACCTTGGTATTTCTGACAGCCAAATTCCCCTTAAAACTTTTGCTTATTTTTTCCCCTAATTTTCTTCTTTCCTTCTACATTTACTTTCATTGCTCACCACAAGAGATTTTTCGATTGTTACACTTCTATAAATTTTGCCTTCTTGACAAATTTTTTAAAAATATCAATTACACCAACTGCGCTTCAGTTGAAGATAGCTTTTCATTTTCTAGGCATTTTAACTATAAAGTTTAAAGCAAAGTCCAAAGGATAAATATTTTAATTAAAAGATTTTTTTGCTAAATGACAAAGAAATAATACAGTCCAGCAGTGTTTAATCTGTAACACTGAGTGACCCGATTATTATATCGGCTACAAACAATCTAAATCACATTAGAGATCATGTTTTTATACAATCTATAACACGAGAGAAAATTAGCTACTTAAATCATTCTTTCGAAGAGGATTAATGTAAAAGTTTATACTTATATATATATAATTTTTAAAGTTGGGATAGGAACCCCCAAACTGTGAACGTACTGTTTGCTTAAAATCATTGTGAAAATAAACATCGAACAAACTTTCTCAGTTTCAGACAGTTCAATTTAAAGGCAGTCAAAGTAAAGTAGCAGACGATAACACGGCAAAGGTAAAAATTTACTCCCACAGATATTTTTTTTAAAAGGAAGAAAGAAATTTTTAAAAGTTAAAAATTTGAATATCATCATCTATAATTAAAAAAAATAACTTTTCATATAGCTTTAATAAATATTTATTACGCATCATTGAGGGAAAAAATTTCATATAATTAATTCTCCGTAAAAATTTATTTGAAATTTAAGGTTAAAAATAGCTGTGGCAATTCACTGTAACAAAAATCCATAAACCACGTTTGGAGTTATTATCGCTCAAATAAAAGATGCCAAATTTAAAAACGCGAAAATATGTAAATTCGTGTATATCTTATCCTAGAAAATTTTGAATAAAAAAATTCTAATCTTTTGAAGGTATGCTTAGAACTACACCTACTTTAAGATGATGGTGAAAATTTTACAGGTTATAATTCAAAATATTTTCGAAATATTTATAAAAATCATTTAAAAATAGAAAATTTAAGAATAAAACACAAAAAAATGGGTGAATTTTATTTGGAATGAACCTAAATTTCGAAATGTGAAAGGAAACATCAAAAACAAAATATCATCAAATTAATAAATATATGCCAAATTCAATTAACATTGAGAAGCTAAAATTTTGAGCGCTAATTTTTTTAAAAACTACTCGTACGATTTTTACAAAACTTGGATTTTTACAAAATCTGGCATAATTTAAGTCGTAGAATCGAAATATGTAAAAAACATTGGTATATTATTTCAGAAAAAGTCCGATTTTGTGTCAAAATACCTATGTTAGAATAGTACTATATATAAATCTAATATATATCCTAAGACGCGCTTTCGAGACAGGGAAAACGCAATTTGAATTTTGTCAATCGGCCCAGTAGAACGGGAAATATAGAAACTGTCCCCCTCCCCTTTTTTTCGCAGTGTACATGATATTCTAATACCAAACGAGCACAGTAACAAGTGTTCTATTTGAGTTTTTCAAAGTTGTTAATATTTTCGATACTCAGTATCACTTTCAAAGCAACATTTCATTAAGAGCATTGTTTTCCCTCTTTTAATTAAGAGGACAAGCACCTCTTTTTAATAGGCATACTTTTTTCCTCTTTTAAGAAACTTCCTGGCTTCATTGCAGAGTTTTATTAGTATGCTGTAACCTGCATTTGTGAGGTTTTAAATACTGCAGTTTTGAAATTATGTGGTTCTAAAATATTAGCGATCCTAGCAACAGCATGCTTTACTTAAATGACCGCATAATTTAAGGAAATATTGTATGAAAACGTTATAAGCAATGTGAGCAAAATGCATGATCATGTAATTCCAATGGCGTCTCAAGTCAGAGGAGAAAGTGTTGATATAAAAGTGAATGCAAATTTTTCTAAACGATTTCCTGATCTCTCTTACATGTTGTACCACTTAGAATATCTAAACTGTTTTCTTTATTTATTCGTAATTCATTGCTCGTAATTTTCCCTATAGCCTATAGATCAATAAGCGGCTAGCTTAATTTCATTAAACTTTCAAATAATGCTGATAAACGAATGGAGCTGCCAGAAGCTGAACAGGCCCTAAATATTGATAATTTCGTTAAGCTTTATTCTTGTGCACTGTCAAACTGTACAATGTTTTACTTTCTTATTCTTATGTACAAAGGTAATGTAACATATTTTCAATCAGAAAACAACTTTCCAAAATCAACACGGACAAATAAATACCGTACAAAGCTTACAAAACGTACCGGACAAACTTAAAAACATATATATATTAACTTAAAAACATACCGGACAAAGGTCTCCTGGTGCTTTGACATAAAATTAACTTTAAAATATTTTTAAATGCATAAGAACGCATTTCATGATTTTTAAGGTTACTTTTTTATAACAAGAGACATGTCTTCAAGTAGTTTTCAGTTGAATATTAGCTCCA
Source organism: Stegodyphus dumicola (assembly GCF_044657685.1). Taxonomy (NCBI): domain Eukaryota; kingdom Metazoa; phylum Arthropoda; class Arachnida; order Araneae; family Eresidae; genus Stegodyphus; species Stegodyphus dumicola. Next base: position 117,960,188 of record NC_140780.1, read on the forward strand.
AAATGTCTCGGATTGGACTGCATCATTTCATTACAGAAAATCATACTAGGGCTATCTATCTAAAGCAAAATGCCTTTGTCGAGGACTTTCTATGTGAAATTAATTTGCATTCACATTACACATGAGAAAAACTACAAAAACAGACGTACTGATAACCATTTCGGCGGGATGCAAGCCAGTGTTCAGCAGTCTTATCCACCAAGCTGTAGGTGGAACTCCGAAATATGTCGATATATCTTTCACCTTTCACAGCATTTATTTTTTTAATTTAAAAGGAATTATCGCATCACTAAGAACACGCTGTCACGGTTTAAATGGCAGGATGTCTTATTAACCCTGGAGGATCTATAGAAATCTAATATCTGTATAGTGACTTCAAAACTAAAAACGGTGGACGATATATATATATATATATATATATATATATGTAATTGACTATATATAATATATATAATAGAGGATATATATAATTGACCCAGATATAAGTAACATAATAATTAATTTCTCCATTATATCGCAGCTATATAATAATTAAAATTTTTTTAATCCAGTGCCCCATAATTTGAACACGCTAGAACCGTAATCTGTGCGATTATGATCATCTGTATTTCAAAAATAAACAGAAAAGTTTGAAAATGTTTGATTTAGCATAATTGATAAATACACTGTGGTTGTGTTATATTGCGGTTCAGTTTGTAGTACATGGTTGCTTTAAGGTGCATTTCTATAGCAATTCTATGGCATATAAGCATTTTGTGTAGCTTATGTTACCTAAATTCTTAAATACTGCCAGCTTTCGTATTTATTAGAACAGTTTCGTCGTATTATGCATATTTATTTACATATATAATATTCAAATATGCAATTTCAGCTTTACTCATAGATACCATCAAAGACTAGAAAAGGCTAGGAAAAGATGTACCACACACTTCCATGTTTTAATAAGCCTAACCAAAGGCGATAAGTCTCGAGCTCTCCGAAACTGATCTGACGATATAAACCAGGATTAGAAGTAATCCTGTGGAACAAAGAGGGTGCTTCAGTTTGCCTTGACCAATCTTAGCAGTGAAAGCTTTCTCAGCTTTTCTAACACTGGCATTTGTATTCGAGGGACAAAAGCAGCATACCCATAAACAAATTGGGTATTTCCTTAAAGCCGTGTTTTGAAAATGATGAATACTTTTAAGTGGAATGATTAGTATTTGAACTACATGACCAATTTGGCAATTTATTCTTTGAATATTAGGTAAATTTTGTTATATTAAGATACTAATTAATAAAATTATGAACATAAATTGCACAATGTAGTTATCCTTTCTTCCAGTGGTTTACAAACCTAAAGACAGATTTTTTTTCACTTTTAATCTTCATTCCTTCTTTTTCATTATCTGGGACTATGTGCAAATTTCAAAACAAAAAGATATAATATATATATATTATATCTTTTTGTTTTGAAATTTGCACATAGTCCCAGATAATGAAAAAGAAGGAATGAAGATATATATATATATATATATATATATATTTGCATATATATATATGCAAAGTATTTGGAAAGGAAGATCACAAGTATTTAATCCTTAAATGTAAATCCTATATATATATATTTCCAATCGCAAAAATCTCCTAAAATAAGTTACAGATTTTAAGAGAATAATTTTATCTCTCTACGTGGGAAAAAAAGGAAAGAAATGATAACATGCATGTAATATGTGATACCAACTGAGCAATAATTCCAATCAATAAGCTATTCATTACTTTATAATGAATTAAAAGCATTACCTTCTCTCCCTTTAGGCGCAGAATTTGGGGGCCTAATACAAATTTAAAAACGAATGTTGCTTTTCTTAAAGCTACATCATTAATTGCCACAGTGAGCTGTGCTTTCGCTTTGAAGATTTTTCCTAAATCTGCCCTCAGACGCTGTATAACAATTTAAATTAAAAGTCGCATGGAGTAATGACATAAAATAATAAATTCATTCTTGAATACTTTTGCACGTAAATGTGTATGCAAAACCTGTAGAAGTCATGTCAATATATGGAAAACATTAGATTATATTTTTGCAGGAAACTTATAGTGTCAAATGGTTTTCATAAAACTCTCGATCTTATTTCAAGAAACTTTGTAACTGGTAGAGTACGAGTCGTAGTAGTATTATTAAAGACATTACACATCATTTCTAATCATCAATATATTCATAAAAACTTCAAAATTTATAAAAGCAAATAAAGGAGTATGATTTCACGAAAGCGAATGGCAAGAGTAGGGGCTTTTTTGACGCAGGGAAAATATTTAAATCAACTTCTTATCGTTTAAAGACCTGTGTCATGTAGAGAAAAAGATCGCCATTGGAGTGGTACGATTCATTCACATGCAAGAAATTTGTTTGCATTTCATTAAACCATTCAGAGTTTCCGCTTGCGAAAGAAGCTGTTCAATATCGTTTATAGGAGTAATTCTTTTTTTTTTTTTTTCTTTTTTTTTATGTGTTCACTTAGTACTATCGGTATGATGAAGGGTTCCCATCTTATAACCTTTCTTGCGATTCATTTACAGTAAATCACTCTCGCTTATTTCTGTTTGTTCCAGTTTCATAAATTTTTGAAATTTTTACAGATTTCTGAACAATTTTCATGTACATGAGTTAAATGAGTAAAAAATAGTAAGAAATTTTACCAAATTTTTTATGCAAAGTAAAGTTTTTCAAACATACAGTGTTTATAGAGTTTATAGAGAGACTATTCGAAACACTTGTTATAAAGGATTAGTTTTTGAACACCACTTATTTGGGATGTTTTTATAATTTTATATAAATGTTAAAAGAATATAACAATTTTAATTTCTTTCAGTTTTAAAGCATAAATAAGCGGGGCTTTTATTATTTTAATTAATCAATTACGATGATGTATATCTTTACTATGGTTTCTCTTTTCCATTTTCCAACCAAAGTCAAATCAGTTTGAATGTATTTAAGTCGAGGGGTTAAAATGTTCTCGAGAACACATTGTTAGGTTTTGTTAGCTCTGATAAGATTGTAATTCTTAGGCGTTGCATTATTGCTACTGACATTTAAAGCGTTACGCCGTTGATAAATTTTGAGCCAACTTTTGCGTTAAATCAGTTACGCAGCCTTTGTATACTAGGCTTAGTTTAAATTTGAATTCGACAGTTATTTTAAGTTACATCGCCACAACTAGTAGCAGATTTGTAAGCATGAGACGTGTATTACGTATTTAAGTTCTGATTTAATAAAAAGGATTATAAGGTATTTCATCCGCCTTCTTGGCATTCCTTCGTAGTGTAGTGGTCAGCAAGCTCGGCGCGTATTCGAGAGGCCCATGGTTCGAGTCCCGGCGAAGGCGTTGTTCATTTTTCATCTCTCCTGCTTCGAAATGGCCTAATGTCTCTACAGGTTGTTTTAAACTTTTTCAAAACTCTGTTGTTAATTCAGACCAAGAGATGATTCACTCCAAGTCTGTTAGTTTAAAGCTAGTTTATGCCATCAAAGAAACCCAATCTCTATAAATGGAAAAGAAAGTTGTTTGTAGACAATATCGTGTTCCTTTCAAGTCAACCAATCAAAATTCTCTGTTATATATTTAGAGTTATGCTTCCTCTTGTCTTAAGTTAATGTGCATATTTTACAGTGTGTAGAGTGTTTGAAAAAGAAGAAAAGCAAGGATAGATTAGTAAAATAGCAGCCAGCTGATGGCGTTGTAACGCCCGAGCGAGAAATCTTTCCGTAAATACCTGGACAATTCAAAGGCAAGGGTTGATCTTACTGCATAGAACATAAATTCGTGAATAGTTTTACTAATTTTAAATGCATAGCACTAATACAGCTACGTGTATATATACACTTACATGTATAAATAAAATAAAATGTAAATGAATCCGGTTATTTTCTGGAAATTTTAGTAATATCTTTCACGACTGTTATTTCAAATATGTGCAGATACTACAAATATATTGAAGAAGAATTACCAGTTATTGCGGTCAGTTGCACCTAGCAGAATCTATAAAATTACTTTCGGATTTACTTTAACTTGATTTGCACTGGGCATTCATGTTCCACGCGTGAGAGTTTCTAAAAGTTGAACTAACTTAACGTCTTTGGAGCATCAGTTTAAATTCATACAAAAATTAATTTTCAGTTTAAAATGCCAGGAAATCATTATCTCATTATCTAGATAGAAGTGAGAAGTTTAGGAAGAATGGAGTTAATGTTATCTTATCAAACAGTATAAAAATGTTTTGATATTATTCTTGCAATTTCCCAAAATACCATACATTAGACGATTCAAATACTCATTTGATAACTCAAGGCTTGGAGTCAATTACATTTATGCAAGAAACATTCAAGTATAATCCGTGTGACATGTGTTCTGAGTAAATACAGTAGGGAATGCAATTTGTTCCTTATTAGTTTTGAGTGTTAAAATAATACCAACTTTTTTCCCTATAATACAACTGGTTTTCCCTATGTGTAACGTGTATACGAGCCAGTTTTTCTTAGAAAGTCCTCCACGAAAGCATCCCTCCCTTTAGACAGATAGCCCTCGTGAGCTTTGCCATGATTGAATAATCCAATCCATCCAGAGTTGACTTGTTAAGGACATACTGCGGTTGAATTTGCTTTAATATAATGAGTAGTCCTTTTTAATCAAATTCTTTTCTCTCAATTTTTAAAAACGTATTAAGCTTCAAATTAAATGCTAATTTATGAATCTTGCTTTAAGTAGCCCCAGAACTTAATACCTGGGGAACGTTACTCTCATTCCTGTTTTACATAATGGTTGAATATCCGTTTCTTCATGACAGCTGATATAAACAGAATCTTTAGAGCATACCTAAATGAAATTGACTCGAAGGAATGAGATGCTAATGCAGAAACGTTTGTTTAAAAACTGATGGTAAAATCAAAATTTCCTAGTTAAAAATCCTTATCTGCTGCACAGAATTACATTTCATAGTCATAATATCCTATTAAGTGTCTGATAACATTTTTATATCATTCATTATTCATCTATCTAAGACGAATATTTTCCGTTCTTCAAGGCAAATTAATATTTTTCCTGAAGAATTTCAAAGGAGAGGGTATGGCATATTAATATGTTTCTCTTTTGATAGAAATAGGTAATTTACAATTATACAGCATCTCATCGGTATCTTCTAAAGTAGAGAGCCCTTCTTGAAGGAGTCTGTATGGAACATTGCCTCATAATAACTTCAAATACGGACAAATATGGAAAATCAACCATACAATCAGTTACCTAGCATAGGGAATCAATTATTTTACCCATCCGGCGATTTTTCGTGTAAGATTTATATTTACTGCAGTTAAGACTTTTAAAATAGGGATAGGGGATAGTCTGAAATTTTCGGCTTCAGAATTTAACCCAAATAGTATTAAAATAGGCACGTACAATCATCACATTGATCCATGTGATGATTGTACACACCCATGAAGCATGGGTTCCTTCCTTTACAAATATTAATTTCCAGATTTCTATAAAGTAAATTTTCATATAAGAAATGGCTTGTACTACCAATGTGCTGTGAAACATGAAATGTACACTCACCATTTTGCTTCCCCTTTGAACGTCAGATAAAATGCATGACAATATATACACAGGCGATGTATCCAAAGACTCTGCATTTATTCATGGTAATAAATCTTATACATATATGTATTAGCTGCAAGATGAATGATAGCAAATACATGACTGGGTTTATTGTTTATTGAGAAAACATTGTCAGAGGAATAGTGCAGGAAACTTCAGTGATATTATGATATCTGAGTTCAGTTGATTTCATGTACATATAGTTCAAAGTAATCAGTGGTCACTGAATGATCAAGTAGATTAAATCTCAGAAGCTCTAATTTCTACGCGATTGCTTTCAACTAAGAGTAAATATTAAAGTAAACAAAGAATAAAAATTTTATGCTTATAGGGGGACATTTTATTTTTTGTTCTCTAGATTCAAATAAAATTATCAATAAACTTAATTTCCTACTTCTTGCTTCTCATTATATGCATTGTGAGTATAAAACCAAAGTATAGTTAAATTTGTCCGATATTTATAAGTTATATTTCAAACATTAAAAACATTTAACTGCTATTTTCAAAGAGATGAAAAAGTGAAAGAATATTTCTACTTCACCGATTGTCGAAATGAAAACGTCCTCAAAATTCTAATAATATGTGAGTTAATAGAATGTTTTAGTGCTACTGCCAGTAGTGGTGCATATCTGCACATACTGTAGCATCTTTACATCCCAAATCAAAAGCATGAAAGAATCTTATCGTATCCATCTTTAGTTTGCTAAGTTCGAAGCAACCATTTTAAATTCTAATACGTATTTATTTCATATTCCAAACGGATAGACCTAGACAGAGTTTATAAAAGGATTTTATAAACATAATAAGTCAGGCTTATATCAATGTATTACAATATGAGGGATGGCTTTATAACTAATGAACTACATCTACCAACCACTCACTCTCTTTCAAATGTTCCCTTATAAAGACCGCGAGTTATCGCCTTGTGCGTAAACGTGTGGAATTAACAGAAGAAAAATATAAAATATTAGCTTAACATTATTTTCTCACGTTCCTGGTGAGTAAACTCAAAATACTACAAACGCAAAATTTCTCCTTGACTTATAGTTGTTAGCTGGTATGTACAATAATGTAATTGGCCATTACACCAGTACTCGAAATAATCAACTGAGTAGAACATCTTACTTTACGTAATTTCACATTTAACAGAACCATGTGGAATATCCGGCGATCACTTTTAACAGCGACACCCGCTAGGCAAGGCAAAATGGCAGCAGTACCAGCAGCCAAGAACTCTGCTACAAGTTGCGTCATATACAAAGTACAAGTTGCGTCATTCTTTTTCTCAGTTCAAATTACGCTGCTTGCTATAAAATCTGCATAAGCCTCTGATTTGAGGAGTACTTCACAAAACAAGTAAAAAAAACTGAAAGATAAATATTGTAACTGTTAGTTAAACTTAAATGAAGTGTTACAAACCGCTTACCATAAAGAAATTTATGACATAGTTAATTTCATATTGAAAACGAAACATCAAGGAATAACAACGAGTTATTCGTCTAAGTCTAAATATATCGAATCCCCCCCCGTAGATAAACAAACAGAATGCATATCTATGCTTCATTTATATATCTTTGAGGTAGCGCAGCGGAAAATTACCAATGATTTTGGAAAAGGATATGATAATTACAGAATAAAATGTAACTAAGCAACTTTCAGTCGTGTGAGTACCAAATCATGGCTGATGAAATAATTTCCATCAGCTTCGAATGAAATTAGTTAGTAATTTAGTTAGTCATTATGTGAATTCGCTTAATTGAGAGCGGAAAGCTGTCGACTGGAATTTTTAATGGTTATTAAATAAGATATTGTTACCAAATAAGGCTTAGAAAAATTCTTCACATTTCACAAATTCAGTAGACATTATTAAGTTATTGCTTTTTGTTTCAGTTAGTTCTCATTTATTTTAGTTCACTACAACGCTGTTATATTCATATAATAAAGAACAAGCTCTTCGCTTTCATAAACTTGGGTGCTTGCTTAGTGAAAATCTTGAGTGTAATGTGATTATGATGTCTATGCATCCACTTACTTTGATTTAAATAAAATCTTAGGTACTTAAAGAAAATTAAAGAAAGGAATTCAACCAGGATAAGAAAGTCAGATGGAGTAGTTGCATGATGGCAGATTATTGTTAGACCCTAAATTGTTGATTGATTTCGATACAGCTGATTCATTTTGTGTGAAGTTAAATTTGAAATATTATAAAATTTATTGGACTCTAAAAACAGGAAACTTTAATTTCAGTACAATGTAATTATTTAATATTATGAAATATGTTATATGTAATTAAGTCACAATTTTAAGCATTCCTAGGCTTGATTAAACGTATTTAAATTTATTTAATTTGTAGAGTCATTACGTTATTTTGAAGCAGGCAATGAATGCCCTCACCTGGACTCAAACTATGACGACTAGAATGCGCTCTGAGTGTGCTACTGTTACACCACGATAGCATGCTAGAAGGAGGGAGAAAATATCTTATATACTCCCTCTTTTAAAGGGCGACTGGGGATTAGGGAACACAATAGCGAAATCCTGGCGATGACAAATTATTGTCCACCACTTTTTAGTTCGGGCGCCACTGTAGAGTTGTTATGTTATTTTGATGCGGGAAATGGAAAAAATGTGTAACGCCCTCTCCGGGACTCAAATTTCGAACTCTCAAATACGCGCTGAGTGTGCTACCGTTACACCACGAAGGCATGCTGTATATAAGCTGCATCTCTAAATTATCTCAGATGAGAAAAAGTTGATATTAGCTTCGGAGTAATTGCCGCAAATGCTTTAAAAATATGCATATTTTAAGGCATCGAATTATATGTTTAGCAGTGTAATCTTATTAGCAAAATCACATAATCAGGCTCATTTCTTGAAAGGAACAATGCATTTATTAAGTAAAAACATCTAGTAAATTAATACATAAATATAGATTTCGAATTTGAAATAGATATACAGCTAGGACTTGATAACCAACCTAGCCAAGTCAGAACTAATTGAAAAAGTCTATATTTCCCAATCATATCAGTAAAGTGTTTTCCATTCACTTCAGCTATGAAGTCTACTTTCCTTCACTATACCCGTTTGGAAGAATTCACATTTTTACGTGTAATACTCGCTTATTCAGAGTGGTTGATCCATTTTCATAGAGCTTTTTTTTTTTTTTTTTTTTTTTTTTTTTTTTTTTTTTAAATCTGCAAACAAATATTGACAAAATCAACAAGAAGGAAAACTGTTCAAAGTTTACTTTTTTATATTCAGTATGACTCCCTTTACTCTCACCGACAGTCTGAAGAGGATAATTAAATTTCTAGGAGATTTACTCCTGCTTATCCCTTTTTAACAACTCCATACCCGTAACCAGTGGCGTAAATAAAAGTATGCAAGGAATGCAGTCGCATAGGGGCTCGAAGGCTTAGGGGGCCCATGAATGTCCTGCTGAACTACATTTACATATTTAAACTTAAAATAAAAACTTAAAACACGTATAAAAATCATGTATTCGAGTAGTTTAGTGTACCAAAAGGTTTTCTTAAAAGAAAGGAGGAAAACTTTACCATACTTATTTTCTACAAAAATTGTATGTTCAACTAGTTTTCTTTATGAAATTTATGATAAATATGTTTTATATTTAATAAATGTATCATTTATATTATAAAAGTTCTTATTTATGACTTTATATTATTGCATAAGTCATGTTCATAAGTTCAGCTGATCACAGAGCGTATATTAGTGTAATTTCTTTTTTGTACGTTTACCTATCATGTTGTCTGTCAGTTTATAACATAACCAGTTATTTACTAGCTTGCTAAATTAAGCGAAAAAAAAACTTGGATTGGCGCAGATTTTATATAGAAACTTGAAATATAATTGCATGTAAAACCTACTGGATTTTATTTAAAAATCTCTGCAAATCTAAACTCCCCCCCTTTTTTTTAAGCACAGTAAATTTATTGGGGGGGCAGGAAAATTTTTTGCATAGGGGCCCAAGAGTTCTAGCTACCCCACTGCCCGTAACAATGTGCATTTTAAAAAATCATGTAGATTTTTCAGTTAATATAGCTAAATGGCAGCAACTTTTTAACATAACACTGATGTGAAGCTTTGCAGGGCATACGAGCAGGTAGTTGAGAGACCACCTGTAAGCTACCAGACTTTAAATCATTGCATGAAATCGCATCATTCGTTTTGAATAAAAAGTATAAAATGATGCTTGCCTTAATACACTTCAGAATAAAGGTAGGCTTATAAGGTTCTCTTTTTATTCAATACTATGATATTCAGAATTATAAATTAAAGTTTATAAATTACTTGTGCATCTGACAGAATAAAATTCATCGACGTAGAAAGCATTTTAAAATGAAGGATATTTCTTCTTTTTGGAAGATAGCTGAATTTTTTAGAAAAGAGAAATTAGATTTGGAATCAGAATTGGCGGCATTATTTAAAGCGAATATGTGAAGAATCCAGTTTACCACTCATGTATTGTAAACTATGGGCACTGAAAACCTTAGTAGCACACTTAGTAGCACTTGCCCCAAGTAGCACACGACGTTGCAAACTGGTCCGAGAGGTTGCAAAGTCTTCGTGGTAACTTTTACGACGTCTTTACAGCGTTACGAAGACGCAAAATATTTGCCGTTGCATCTTGGCAATTTGTCACCGTCGCTGAAACGTCATGATATGACCGCATTTAGACGTGGTTGTTTTAATATTTTTTTTTAGTTCATCAGCATTATTTTTAGAATGAAAAGAGACTAAATCTGCCCTTTCAAGTACGCATAAGATTTACTTTCCAATGTTTCATTTGTTTATTTCATCTAAATATATTAATCTAAGGTGGATTCATCTAACGAAATGTAAATTTAATATAAATACTTTTGATTTATTAAATTTAATTAGCACTAAAAATACGTGCTAAATAATTGTTTAAAATTTTGTTAAAAAATTAATACTTAAAATATTTTTATAAGTATTATAGCAAAATATTTAAAAATGAAACTAATCTATAAAGTAAGTTATTAAGTTATGCATTTTACATACTTTAAAAAATAATATTTCCGAAATCAAGGCAAATCACATGTTAAAAATTATTTCACTACTGAAATATGACTTTATTTCTTATTTTTGAAGTAAGGACGAATTCATAAGGTCATTCATAATATATTCACTGCTGTCTAATACATATGGCGGAAAACTCATCGACAATTAGGAGAAGTAGACCTGTACATTATTAACTGCATGCTTATATAAACGAACATCTCGAGATTTGCTCCCTTTGGCTAGCTGCCAAATTCGAACAACTGCGCAATTAATTCAGATTCTAGCAGTTCTTTCAAGTCATTGGGTAAAGATACCATCTGTAAGGCCTTTGAAAAGACTTACTTCATGTTTGAAATTGAATCAAGCAATGGCTGATATAAATAATATTGCTTATATTAAAAGTAAATGTAATACACTGTCAATCAAAAAACGCATTGTGAATTTTCTCATTGTCCTGTATCTACTTACTTCAACTGCCTTCAGCGAGAGAAATTATCGTGACAATGCTGAATTTGTGCTTATTTTGTGTGGGAATATCTGCTATCGTGAATCTAGTGTCCGTGAAATAGTTTCTCTGTGGTCTAAAGTGGTCTGTGGAATATTGCGTTTGTGAAATAGTGTCTGTCTCCAATCGTTGTGGTTCCAGCGGTGCAATATTTGGATAAACTTACTAGCTTTGTGCTTCGGTTATAACTTCCTTAATGCTATATCGCATATCATTCATATTAATCAATTATTGTGTTCATATTGAAAAGTTGGCTTTCAGAATTAATTCATATAAAACCAAAAATAACATACAAAAGTAAGCCACTTTCTAGTTTTGCTTGCAATGCAATCAATACAGAAGCAACAACAATTCAAGCTGTTATGGTATATTTATTATTTTCAAAGTACAAGAAATTATTGGACTGATACCAGTACTTAATATGACTGCTGAAGATGAACTAGATGTATGTATAATATAAGCAATTAATTAATTATTAAAATAATTAATAATAATGCACATTCTATAGTCTATTGTCTTTTGTACAGTATGCAGAAAATGTTAATGATTTTAAACAGTGTATAAAATGCATGATCGAAAAACTAGTCTTAAGGAAACATTAGCATTTCTATAAAATATTGTAATTTATAATTATGTGATATTTAATTGTGTAATATTAAAAAACACTAAATATTTTTATTGATTGCAAATTGCAGATTTATTACTTTTCATTTGGTATCTATTCTTCCAAACACTCTGTAATTCGCGTTTTTTTAAACATTACCGTTATGTATGTTTATTATATTATCTCAATAAATGAATGTTGGAAATCAGGTTTTATTTTTTTATTAAATATAAGTATATTCTATTTTCTTCGCTTACTTTTTATTTGCTTGTGATAACAAAGAAATTCATAATAAATAGAAAAAGAAAGTTTCATCGTGTGCTATTTAACGAAGAGCTTACTTTAACGTACTTAGCTTACTATCGTATACTAGTATATTATTTAAATTATTTCTGTACAGTAACAAAAAGGAAAGTTATTGATTATAAAAAGTGTATGAAATAATCATTGTAATCTACCACTATCCTAAAATGTAGAAACTAAAAATAAGTAAATACATTAACATACGATCGAAAGAAATGGTGTTAAGAATCATCAATATTACTAGTAAATACTGCAATCCATAATTATTGCACTTTTAATCGCTTACAATTTAAAAAACACAAATATTTTTTTTATTAATTGAAAATTTTAGTTCTGTTAACCTTCCATCTGCTATTTATACTTTCAAACACTACTAGTTCATGTTTTTTCTTAAATAGTGCTGTCATGTATGTCGTTTTTTAGGTTATTATTTCCTTTTAGATATGAATATGGGAAGTTATTAGATTTAGGTATATTTTTGATCACATTTATTAACTACTTTATACTGTCTTTCATTTGCATATCTTTTAAATATAGACGTTAATGGTTATGTTTTTTATTGTGAAACGCGAATAAATTTATACTTGAGTTCAGGTGAAATACTGATTATGTTACCTAAAGAACCGCTTCCTAATTTATCATGACAGGGACAATTTTCAATGTCTCTGAGATTTAACAGAAATAAATGTGATAATGCTGTTATCAGAAAACCTCTTTTTTTTACCCACATATATATCTTTACTTTTATTTATGTCTAATTGAGTTTTATTTACTTAAAACCTACTATTAATGATATATATTTATAATAACCACTTTCATAATTACTCTCACTTAAGGAAAAAAAATGATGAAATCTTAAACAATCGTAACTTAGAATTTAAGTTATTTAAATAATATAGTTTAAGGTACTGAAAATAATTAAGGCTATTATTAATTATGCATATTTAGTCTAAAGAGAAATTTAAAAACTTTAAAGTACTGAAAATTATTTAAGCTGTTATTAATTATGCATATTTAGTCTAAAGAGAAAAAATTGCATTATCTTCTGGTTTTCAGGAAATGATAAAATATTTAATCTTTAGAAAGATACAAGGAATACAAAAATTTTAAAAAGAAGAAAAATATATTAATTATTAAGCTTATTTTTCTGAAAAAAATATGTAACACAAGGACATAATAACGACATTTTCACAACTGTTGCAAAAATGTGGAATTTGGAGAAAATTTAAGCGTCTTTAAGACGTCGTAATACGATGCTTTCACAACCAAAATATCACCTGCGAAAGACGCAATAACGACGTCTATGGGAAAAAAAACCTCATCTATGAAAACGTAATAAAGATCTCTTTGCAACGGTTGCAAAACAGTGGATGTTCGCGGACATCTGGGCGTCTTAAAGACGACATATTGCAACGTTTTTGCAACGACATCCGCGACGAGTTTGCAACGTCGTTACGACGCTGCTGTACTACTTGAGGTCTCAGATAAATGAGCACTCTCATCTTCTCGTTTTGAAAATTCAGCCAGAACTTGATCCAAGACAGCCTGTAAAATTTATGTTTGAATGTGACTTCATAATAAATTTAATTTTTCATTTTGATTCATTCTAGGTCAGTACGTTCAGAAAGTTAAATTAACGAACCCTTGCCACGAACATTTCCTTGTAATATCTTGTTTTCATTTTTCTTATTAACAGACTCTGGAGTCCTTAAAGATATCACTTTTCTAATTAAGCTTATTATTTTCTCTGGAGCTGTGCTTTAATTATTACAGAAAAATACCTAAATTATTTAGTTGGCACATTTCTATCGAAATGCAAATAAACAAATTTCCTTTTAAAACTGGTTTTATCTCCAAACTATTCGCTGCATTTCTTCAGAAACTTAGATGAAGCAAGACATATATCATTTACTTTACGACTTGTTTCTTCTCTAAACTAAGTTTTCACATTTTTTAAACATTTTTTTTCTCAGCATTAATATATTTTTCTAGGAGCTGTTATTTAATGAATTTAAAGCAATTATATCGAATTTTTCAACTTTCTTTCCCAAATAATCAAATTAAGGAAAATGGTTTTGATTCACCTACAACATCATCTCCTATGAATGCTGTTTCAAAAGCAATAAAGTTTCAATTTTGTGTCAGTACGTCATTTTAGATTACTCCTCTTTCATAAACAAGGCAGTGTGGTGTATACTAAACAATGCTCAAGCACACTTTTTATTTTTTATTCGATTGGAGGTGCTCTAAATAATGATATTGTACATAATTTACAAATTTTATGAAACCTTGGAAAGTTCAAAATTAAGACTGAAAGCCCTTAAATTAATTTCAGATTTCATTAGCAATCCGATATCTTCTTCTTCAATGATTAGTGATTTCGAAGTCACACATTAATACAGAAAGCTTACTCGCATTCTATTTTTCCGTAGGTCTATTTTTTATTTAGCATTCTAATGTAGCCTCCATCACACAGCTATAAATTTTTTAGTAAAAGATGCTGCAAAGAGCTAATCTGAAGATTTTACTGCTATGAGGTTTTATATTTTAACCATTTAATGTCTTAACTTTTCATTTTTTCTTTCCATATGTGTATGTTTGTACCACGAAACCAAGAAATCATCAAGACTTATATTTTGCAAAGAAATATATACACATTTACATATAAATGCATGTTAGGATATAAAGATTACGTATGCTAAACTGAACTGAATATATGGCAAATGTTTAATAAAAAATCATTGAATTATGAGATTTTTATGGAAATAACAGCAGGAAGTTTTTCTATAGTTTGATTAGCTAGAAAAAGGCGAAAAGCACGGATTTTTGTTTTCACTATATTCTTTAAGGCATATATCCGAGTTGTTCCTTCTCTATTTGAATCAAGCAAAAAGATGGTGGGAAGATGATTGAGAAATTGATATTCATGTTAATTTAAGGATAAATAAACACAGGAAATATTTGTCATTTCAAATTTTTCCTTGTTAATTTCTAAGCCTTAGTGCATTTATAATTTTCTAAGATTATTTGATTTGATTTGTATTCAGTGCTCGAATTTTTCAATTTCTGTCACTGTCATTCTCTTCCACATAGCCTCATTTATTCCTAATATCTTATTCATCTCGACCGAACCCTGAAAAGCAGTTTAGTATTTTAAGTTTATCTAAATTGTGCATTGTGCATATCCTTTAGATTTACTTGTATTTGATAGTTGCACCTTTGTACATTCAGTCCGGAATATTTCATTAGTAAACAGCAGATACGAATTTGAGTCCAAGATCTTGATTTCCAGACTCCAACGGAGATTAAGATATTTAAGTTTACTTTGTCCCTTGCGCTCAACTACGTCATTTTCACCTTATTTAATATATAGTAATAAATATTTAGAAAAATAAGTTTTGCTTGTAAATTAAATCAAATGCTATGACATATTTAATATTTGTATTATCAGAATTATTGTTATTTCAAATCTAATTCGAGATTCGTTTTAAGTGAAATTTTTCCGAGTCTTAAAGAATGCTAAATATATGATCAAAAAACGGTTTTGCTAATTTGCGACCATCGCACTTACGTTCAGATTAAAAAGTTCATTTCTTAATTAAAATAAAACTTTATGAAGCATTTATTAATACATAGTTCGAGAATTAGGAAGAATCGCCAGACATTTTTTAACGTATCAGCTTCAAAAAATATATAATAGCAAATTAAAAAATACTTCATTCAGTTGTTTAGAACAGACATTTATTTACAGCCACAATGCTCCATAAAATGGATTCTTATTATAATCGGGAAAAAAAGGTCATTTATCCTTTAAATCTTTCATCTTGCTTAGGTAAGCTATTTCTTCAAGTTCTACAAACTTACTAAAGAATAAAAAGGACATCATTTAAAGCGATATTTCCGAAAATAGTCTAGAATGCTACCTCCCATGGAATGCTTACGTGATTCTTCAATTTCTTTTCTGCCATTCAATGGCTATTCAGCCTTGTACCCCAAGGCATTCCTGTCGCATGTGGAAATAAAGAGACAGAATTTTATTATTATTCATTTATGCTTATGCACTTCAGGGAGTTTCTTTCGTCTATCAGTACTTGTTCTACATGCTCAAAATCTGGAATACTTAATGGATGGTTCTTCACATGCTGACCTCAGGTGGTCAAGTTAGACTTCCAGCTCCAAACTAGATATAGTAGCTGATCTTATTTCCTTAGTGCTAAAAAATCTATGAAACATCTTCTTTCTTAAATTTATTGATCACATACTTCTGAGACTTACAGGAAAAACATTTTAAAATTTTTAGATAAAAAACTTAATAGAGTAAATTTATAAAACTTATTATGTATTTAAATATACTTTTCATTGTAGATATCCTACTGAATAATCGTACACACAATTTTCGCATTTCGTTGACAGCACCTCAGCGGCCCACAGGAGGATTTCAGTAAAAAATAATTTTTCATTACCGTACATCAGTCAGTTGAAAATTCTCTGTTTGTGTCAAAATCGTGAGTATAATGTATGCTAACAGAAGGTTTTAGAATACCTGTAAAAAAAATCATAATGAAATAACCGTAATTAATAAACTTTGAGCTGTGAGACACCTTGTGTAACTGGTGGAAACTATTGAATTAGTCATTATTTCCAGTGACTGTTTGAAATATTCCCTTTCAATTTTATGATCATTTAACATGTTATGACTTTGACTAGCTATATTCCAGCAAACATAGGACATTATAGAAGAGATTGTCTTGTAAATACTGCTAGGAAGATTCACGCATACTTTTTTATTCGTTTGTATGAGGCTAATACCAGGATTGCTTCCGGCACTCAACTCTTCGTATTATTAGTAAACTCTTCGTATCTTATTAGTAAAAGACGCCCTATTTCATACATTAAATAAATTCTTCGGTATTTTAAGCAATGAATTCCATCATTATTTAAATCTGTAATTAGCTTCCTTAATTCTCTTGGACATTCTCTGGTGAAGTGGCTGATGTTGTGGAAAAAACAGTCGTTCGTCCTATGTTATATTGCACCATTGGAAATGGGGTTTCTTTGTTTTTTCCCTAGCCTTAACCCAGATTTGTCTCTTTCTTTGCGAAAGTCTTCTACGAAGCCATCGAACTTAGCGGTAAAAAAAATTAAGGGATTTGCGGTAAACATGCCTTCCTGACTTCTCATACAGTAGCTATGGAATTTATTCTGGTATGAAGTCCAGATAAAATCATAGGTATTTTGTAATTAAGTTTGCATGTTAGTATGTAAAAATAAGTTAACACCTTCATATCGGATCATAATGTTAACTTAGGCATAAAAATAAAATGCATCTGCAGGGCATAAGATAACAACAGTCATTGATTTAAATTAAATTCAAAAATAAGGTGATCATAAGACTCCACAATTCTAATCTGAGAAAGTTTTGTTCTTGTATTACAAACGAATATAATCTAATTTGTAATTTTGATACATCTTCTGTGTAATTAATATTGGGCTATGGAAGTTGCCGAAAATATCTTCTGCGTTATACATTGCAAAATATCTATGCACCAACACATTTCTTCCTTTCTTATCTCACAGCAGTTTTCTTGATATTTTCGGTAAAACCACTAACAAATGTCTACCGAACTTGAAATATCTGGTTAAAGCGGTATAATATTTTTGTCTATGCAGAAGAATGCCTTCATAGAGGACTTTAGAAGGGAAACAAGCGCATATTTACTTATATATTTACTTACGCAAAAACAAAATGTAACAAGACATTCAGCATTCGGTTAGAGCTTTTACAAAGATTTCAGGTCATTCGTGTGCAATTCGACATTCTGAAGAATTTTTATATCTCAGAGACCCCATGTCTACATGTAAACAAAACAAGGTATTAAAAATTACTAAAAAACACATTTAAGAAAGTTTTTTTCTTTTAGGTTCAGTAATATTAGTTGTATATAACAATAAAAAATGTCAAAACACCCATCTCGCTTGACGAAATAAGTCGGAAACATCTTGAAAAAAGAAATCAAAGTTATTAGTAAGAAATTTTGGTGAGCCAAATGCAGCGCATCCTTTCTGGGGCATACGAACTGCTTGCATAATTATTATCGTTTCAAATTCTTTAAATAATAGTAAGCAATGCCTATGCGAGAGATTTGGCAATCGAAGAAACAAACTAGTCCTGCGTAAAATCTATACTAATTTTACTTCATGTTGTGTAAATGTCAATAAAGTTAAGGCAGATTATTTGTTTTTAGCGTTGAACCAAATTATTTTACATTGCGTATGATATGGTGTGATAGAAACGTGTTTCTCGCTCGTTTTCAAATTTTTCCTGACAATAAAATTACAAAAATATCTGAAACAAAATATGTTTTATCATAATGCGAGAAACGTACATACATGTATGCAGATTCTTCATTATTGAATTTCTTCAAATATTATACAGGGCATTAATATTTGGTGGCAACAATTTAAAAAGTGATTCGCCGTTTATAGTGAATCAAGGCAAAATGCCAAAACGAAATTAATAGCTCCTCTGGGCAAATTGTCCCTTTGAGCTAAAAAGCCATTTGCCTTATTTTGGTTATATGCAGATCAGTGCTGTCTGCTGATTCCTGATTAGTTACCTTCAGCATTAATTCTAAGACTATTCAGATCAAAACAAAAAAAATAGCAGTAGATTTAAAGCTAAAGCATTGTTTGAGATGCTACTGATAAGCTTCGATTCCTTGATTTGTCAGTCTAATTTACCTATCCCATTCTTCCAGGTAATGAAAAGAATAATATACTCGGACACTTCTATTGACATGATCAAACAGTTGAAACAGTTGGAGGGCGTCTCCATAGTGGATTTTAATTTGTCCACACAACCGCTTCTAGAGAGCGGTCGCTGTTCAATCGATAAATGCCGGCATTGCGCTAGCCCTAACTTCTTCCCCAATAGTACATGTTGCTGTGCTCTCTCTTTCCCTATCCCTCCTCTCGCTTACATTCAAAGGTTTAAAATATTCCACAATGCTCCAGATGGTCGCCTCTGAAGGCAAAGAAAAAAAAAATGTCGCATTTTGTTTTTGTTTTACTTGCGTTGCGGACATGAAAAAGAGAAGTTAATATGGCTCAATTTCTTTTTGGGATTTGTTTCTGTATGTGTACGAAGAATATTTTTTTCCTTGTGCGTGTGTTTCTTAGATGGGAAAAGGGAGAACTGTGGAGGGGTAGTTTAAAGCGATTCATGCAAGACAGGAATTTGGAATCTGATTCTGAAGCAACTGTTTAACTGTTTCCTCTGCGGGGGCTTTTAAGCAAGCGTAGGCGGTTCTTCTTCTGATCACACAGATTCCTAATAATTCGCTAGAAAGTAACAGAAATAAACTAAATTATGAATTGATGATACGATTTGGTAATTTTGTTAATTCATAATTAAGTTCTTTAATCATGCAAATTTTTATTTTGTATTGTCTTAAAAACTGACAAAATTTCTCATAAACGAACCCAATTATAGCCCAAATTTGTGTTAATTTCTGCCCATTCTCCCTCTTTTTTTTTTTTTTTGTATCCTACCTCGCACAATAAAGTTTATCAATGCAGTTAAATATCTGTATTTATTCTCCCCCCCCTTTCTCCATTCCTTCGGGGCGTAACAGTAGTACACTCGGCGCGTATTCGAGAGGTACAGTTTTGAGTCTCGGTGAGGGCATTTCTCATTTTTCACTTTTCCTTCTTCAAAATAACCTAATGCTCTACAGTGGCATCCGAACTAAAAGGTGGTGGATTATGATTCTTCACCATCAGGATTTGGCGATTGGGTCCCCTAATCCCCAGTCACCCATTTAAAGGGGGAGTATATAAGGTATTTTCTCCTTCCTTTTTTGCATGTTTTCATGCTGTAGCACACTCAGCGCGTATTCGAGAGGTCCAAGTTCGAGTCTCTGCGAAGGCATGGAGCATTTTCCAATTTCGAGTCTCTGCGAAGGCATGGAGCATTTTCCAATTTCGAGTCTGCGAAGGCATGGAGCATTTTTCATATGTCCTGCTTTAAAAATAGCCTAATGTCTCTACAATATATTACATCATCTGTACACATTAGTATAAATTCTATATATTTGTTTTCTGCAATACCTGTTCCTACATAATAATTCTGGTCCAGTTTTTCTGACTTTTTCCTATCTATCACGATGAAGTTTGTGGATGTGATTAAACATCTCTTTCATAAACTGAAATCAAAAACACCGTGCATCTGTTTCAGGTAATTTTGACTTTCCTTTAAGTTTTTTTCTTGTTTGCTACGATTAAATTACTTAACTTTTCTGAGTAATATTTGTAACGTAAACATGATATAGCAGAATAATGGTTAAATAATGGATGCATGTAGTTTCGACCAGAATTTTAAAATTATTTCCTGTTTGTGATATATTTTCAGCATTTACATTTCAGAATAAGATTCTTTTCAACATCTTGTTAGCTGACTATAATTTTAATTATCTTGCTATGCATATGTGAAACCTCAAAAGATAACTTTGAAAATAAGAAAAGTCAATATGTATCTATACGTCCACACGT
This sequence comes from Stegodyphus dumicola, assembly GCF_044657685.1. Lineage (NCBI taxonomy): Eukaryota > Metazoa > Arthropoda > Arachnida > Araneae > Eresidae > Stegodyphus > Stegodyphus dumicola. The sequence goes on from NC_140780.1 coordinate 117,980,820, forward strand.
TTTCAATATCTGTCTAAATGTCCTCATGTCTGACAAATTCTGACATCTGATTCATCCAACTGCCTGCCTTAATGGATGCAGAAAAAATCCAAAAACTGATATTCTGTGATCCACTTCATTGAGGCTCATGGAGCTTCACAGATGTTTAAAATGCAATAAATGCTTAAAATTTGTAATGGGAATGTTTATTGGGAATTATATTTCAAAATTTTTAATTCTTTTTGGGTCCACAAATTTGCAGTTTTTTCGAAGTTCTCTGGACTAAATATTTTGGGGACATTATTTTATACTTAAAAATTTTATCCGTGCATGCTTAAAATCAAAATTTTACAGATATTAATTTAAATATCCTCATGAAGAATTTAGTTGGAACATTCAGCGGAAATTTTAGATCTCTAAAACGAACCGCCATTGTTTGTTCAAACGAAAACTGAAATTTGAGTATGAAAACATTCTAATTAATATTTAAGATACATATTCTTAAATATTTTCCCAAAACTATGACTGAAATTCTTTTATTATGCGTATTCTGAGTAAATCTGAAACTTATATTTAATAATTGGATAGATAAATTAATAATTTACCCTATGGCAGACAGGTCCAAGCTTCTGTTAAGATATAAAAGTTAGAAATTGATGGGAATCTGTGTTAAAGGATAATTTCTTATTTATTTAATTTTCAAACTAGAAATAAGTACGTCAGATTTTTAAAAGCAGTATTTGTTCTCAATACTCATACCACTGAAAGTGTTGAAAATGAGATCATAATCGTCTACAAAAAGAAACTTTCCCCTTTCCCAGTTGCCGATAAGTTACTTTTAAAAGGAAATAAGAATATTACGATATAAAATTTGCTCTGAAAGAAAAATCTTTATTGGCTTAACGACTTAGTTTCATAGCTCGTAACTGCTGAACTAGTTCCCGAAACGGAAAATAAGTTTTGGTATCATGAAAGACAAATATAAACTAATAGTTTTCTACTGTTTCTAAACAACACGATAAGGATTCTCCACCTACCAGCTAGTTTAAACGGAGTGTTTCAAGAAAACTGCAAGTTTGAATATTCTTTGAACAATGCAGTTTTGATTCCAGATCGAAAATGAATCATCATTGGTCAAATTAATGAGTCAAACCTTTTAAAGACACCTTTCGATAAAAAATATTGGATGTCGTTTTGAAAAAAGATAGCGGATAGGTTAACGTTTAGACGGACCTTCTCTCAATAAAGTGCCAATATGTAAGCTATTTCTCAGCCTACTGAGGATTCTGGAGCAGGAAGAATAAGAAGGAAATCATCCAGAACATACAAACCTGATTCAGATATAGAAAACTATACCACTTTATTCGTCTGCAATGAAGGCATCAGTTTCAGGAGCCGTACAAAACTGAATTATGATAAATGAAAAGGTTTGAATCTCCGCACTTTTGAAAGCAGGAACTGGAGATCATTTTCATCTACGTATGCTTTTCTCACGTAAAAGAAATATCATTTAGATATTTGTGTTAAACACTAAATGTATAGGTAGTTGTTTGTAACAATATCATACATGGTCCCTAAAATTTAGTTTGAAGATATCACGGAGACTTTTGTTGATAATGGCTTTTATGTCCTTTTGTTTTAATAATCATACCATAAAAAATATTTGACACATAATCTCAAAACTTTGTCCTGTGAAATAAAGCAATTAGAGCCTTTATTTAATCAAAAAATGCTTGCACAAGAGAAAGAGCTTTAAAAAGTTCATATCTTGCGCTACATTTGCGTATACATATGAATATATAACCTCAAAATAATAAAAGAAAAGCAGACATTAAAATACCAAGGCGCTGCAGTTTTAAATATTGTGCGCAGGTTCAAAAACGTTGATGCAAGTAAAGGGGACCGAAATATGCAGATTTTATATTGGAATATGTGTGCGCAATTGCAGAGCCGTGCCAAGATATTTTTTCACCTGAGGCAATGCGCGCCCCTATATATATATATATATCAAAATAGCTATATTTGTATTAAACAAAAGTATAGGTATTAAATCAGAATATCATAATTCTTATAGCATAATTATACCATAATTCTTAAAGTATTTTTTAATCGTAGCTTTATAAATTCAGAAAAATAATATAGACAATTATTTATAGCTTTCAAATGAAAATATTAAAAAATTACTTTTTGATAAATAAGAAATAACATCGAAATGCACATTGAATTAATTTCCAGGTTTTCTTGCAGTTCTTCCTATTGTTTTATTAATCTAAGTTTGCCGAAGCATATTTCCCCTAATAATAATTGACAAATTAACAAAACAAAATTAAGGTAATTTTCGAAATCGTATAGCCAATTTGGCGCCCCTTCTAGTGATTCACCTTACCTCACCCTTGTAACGCCTCTGCGCAGTTAGCACGTTAAAGAGGTACAGAAGGATATTAAGTGGTAAACAAAAGAGTTCTACTTTTTGCCATAAATCGTGATTGCCCGTGCGAGTTTCGAGCGGTATGCATCGCTACACTTGTAAGGATCCTAAGTTTTTTTAACATTTATTTTATTTTAAAACTGTACTATCACTTCTTATTTTCTACTTCCTTCCAGAATTAAATGCTTTAACTTGTTTATGCAAATTGTCTTGCTAACGCCCAAGTATTTAAGTTGTGGCTTTTTGCCAAGAGAGAGAGAGAAGGAGATTTAGGAAGCGACCCGCTTGCCACTGCAGTTTTACGAGTTTTCACTCGGTTGCTGTTTGCCTTTAAGGCCGGAGGTTTAGCCCTCTTGATATTTGACAAATGTATTGTAGTTTCCGCAGCTCAGCGTACTACATATGTACCCTTTTAAATAAAGGCCAGTCCTAGTGCTAGGCATTTGTATACTAATTCAAAGTTAGCTTTTAGTTAGAGTTTTAGTTAGTAGTTTTATATTTTTACGTTCAGACCACAAGTGGTTGGTCTCTGTATCCCGAAGTTCGGGAGTACCTGTACAGTAATAGATAATAAAGGGTTTAGTATACCCTTCCTGCTTGTGCCGTCTATTCCACACAATCTGGAACACAGCTTTAGTAAGCTCACTGTTCTTATTCAGGATACAATATGTTCCCGAAACAAATGAAGAGACAAACATCTCATGACATACTAACGGAGGAGCTTTCCAGCAGGCATTTTAACTATAGGGTTACAGCTAAAACGAAGGAGCTAATCAAAGAAGGTACAGAGAAAGATTTCTAATATTTTGTAATTTCCCTGTACATATATAATATATATTTGTAATAATAAAATTCCATAGTCAAGAATACACTTAAAATTCTAACTGTATGTTCTTTTCATTTTTTAATGGCGACGTTCTCTTATTTGAAAGTACGTGGAATTAAATCCACAGCCCCGTAGTCAAGTTGTTTTTCCCGCCTTTTGTACACGTACAGTTTTAGAATGTTCTGGAAATATTTAAAGCGAACTGGATTGGCTGACGAGGCTGACGTCATTTCTTCGAAGCTCCGCCTTTCCAGAGGCTAAAAAAGCACTCTCAAAGGAATATCGGGGGCTTTTTCTTAAATGTCACGATGCAGTAAACTTCATACAAAAAGTTATTAGTAATTCTTTTTATTTACTCTGGCTATCTGATTTTGTAACTGCTATTTCTCCTGAATAATAATAAATGGATCCTGTTTTTTAAACTTATCGTCTGATAATTTAAGCTACGACTACATTTATGATTCTTCACCAATCTATTTATTCCGGACAAAAGCTGTTACATCACAAGGATATATATATATATACGGCTTAACAGTACTGAAGGTTGCAACTTTAACAGGTGATAAAACAGGTCAAAAATAACAATTTGCATTATGCACTGTGTCGTGGAATATGCAGTGTGAATGAGGATAACAAATAATGTTTGATATTTTCGAGGATCTCCTAAATGAATGACCACCAGCTTCAGGACTTATATCGCAACGATGGCGAAGTATTTGGAGCACACTTTGGAAAGTGTCTAAAACGTCACATACGTCTGCAGCAGCGGTGCTAATTCTGGTGATAAGGTCTTCGGAAGAGTCAGTTTGCGTTCCATAAATGTGATGCATATATTGCAGTTGATGAATATTAATTTAAACAATTCTTGAAAATATCCAATATTTTTCTTGTAAGCACCTGGGATTAAAATCCCTTTTCGGCTCTCATGTTTTTCATAATTACTCTGTTTCCGTGTTTACATTTCGCATTCCAACTCTCATTACTGTGTTACAATATTTGTTATTACTACTGTGTTCTATCCCCCCCTTAAATTTGCGACCCTCAATGCTGGCACACTTGTGCATATAAATAGATAGAACATTTTAGACGGAACACATAGAAAGAGAAAGCTTTTATTTAATTTTATAAGGGATCATAGGAATTTTAAAAGGCCCAATTAAATTTCAAGAATTCTTAGTATTATTTTACATAGACGTAGCATGTGGTAAATTTTAGAGTATCACCAATTTTAGCTAATTAATTGTCAATTAATTTTGTATCATTTGTTCATTCCACGAATAGAATAAAATTATAATTTACTGGTGCAATTTTCAAAACAGAAAACAAAAAATTATACGCGTGTATGTTTTTTACTGAATCCTATTAACTGCATTAATGACCATATTATTATTCTGTTCAAACACGCAAATTAATACACTTGAATTTGCTGAATAAATTATTTTCATAGTAATGTTACAGTCTATTCTCATTGCATATTATGATGTTAAATTCATCATTTTCGCAAAAATAGTATATGTTACAATGAATTGTTTATGTATAATTAACAATTATTCTATGAAACATTTCCTAATGGAATTAAATTAATAAATATAATATTTACCAATCATTTCACAAAGGCATACATATGATGAAATAGAATTTTAATTAACTAATAAAATGCTAACCTGCCAAACAAAAGCCCAAAATTTTTTTATAACAGTTCTATAAATAAAGTTATTCATTTTCTTTATGAAAAATCCGGCTCGAAACTCCTCAACGTTTTCAGTGCTCTCTTTACTTAAGTGCGTAAAATATCTGAACACTGATAATCTCGTTTCGAATTTCATTCTATTGGAAAAGTAAAAGGCTGGTTGCACAATTTTTTTTCTCGGCGTTTCTTTCTCCAGGCGAAATGAAATTACGAATTTCTGTCATAAAGGCCTTGGTGATAGACACTTGCTTCAAGTCAAGAAACCCTCTATATCATAATGAGATAAAAAAAATCCCAATTTTAAAACTTTATTTTATTTCATATGAGGCAATGATTAACATAAAAATGCATCTGTTTTAGAAGCATTTACTTCCTAAATTGTTAAAATAATCTAAATTAGTAGCATAAGTTAAAAGCACCAAAACCATTACATGTAAAATTTTTCTTTATCCAGAAAAAAGAAAGGAAATTTTTGATCTCTTAAACAGGTTAAAAAATAGAATCAGTTCTAAAGTTCTTTGCCCTAGAAAATTGAAAAGTATTACAAAGCGATCATCAGAGGGATAATTTTCTGTCAATTATACACTGTGAATGATTATAGATTAATATTCGATTGGCACTTAATGCAGTTATTTACAATAAATATTTTCTTTGAAAATGAGAGTTACTGAAAATCCGTAGTGCGATTATGCTTTATAAAAAGTAACAGTCCCTTTCTTCACTATTTTCAGATAAATAACTTAAAATATATTTTTATATCGGCATAAATAGAAATTATGAAAGAAGGAAAAGAGAAAAAAAAGAAAGTAATTTATCAAGGAACTAGGTGTTAATTCATTTATTTTTTTTCCAAATTAACTGCAGCTTAATTATATATGGTGTTAGTAATACATCATATCAACTTTTACTTTAACCCAAAAATCTTACATTTCCGAACTTCTTGTTTAGAAGTCATACAGTTCTAGTTTTTCTTTTACTCGAATTTGATAGTAATAACCCTTACTGCGACTTATTTTAGTTCCACGAAACTCTTCTTTATAATAAAAGTAGAAGCAATGAGGCAAGTTTCGAAACTTCCTATCATTTTTCGCGAGGAATTTTGAACGAAAGGAAAAAATTCTCGCATCTCGAAAACTGAAGCTTTAATGATTTGAGAAGTAAATGCACTGACAAGGCATAAAACAAAAATATTCTGTTCAAAAGAAAATACATTTATTCTGGAGAAGGAGTTGTCACTGAAACCGCAACTTTTCAGCAGGCATTTCGAAGCATACTATCACGAAGATTTTTCATTGGCAGAAATGACTCTCGGTAATCTCAAAAATCTCAAACTTTAATAAAAGTAATTTGGGAAGGCAGTTGAATAGGCTTACCTTATAATTTTCACGCATATTCTCTAAAATAAACTCTATATTTTTATACGCAAGTTGTTTTATTTTAGTTCTACATATGTTACAGCTAAGACGAAAGTAATGAAATATTTAAGTTCTAATTTTAACAGTATACATGTAATTTACCTAAAAGTCTAAAATTGCTAAACATTCAAAAATTGAATATGTTCAATTATCACGTTGCTGATTATTCTTTCAAATTATGCCAATATTTTAGTCACCAAGAAGTTATTTTTTAATTTTAATATTTAACAGTATTAAATAATTAATAGGTAACTTTTAGAGACATCCAGTTGTTTAGAAGAGGGAGAGATGACAAATGAGCAACGCCTTCACCGGGACTCGAACCACGGACCTCTCGAATACACGCCGAGCGTGCTGACCACTACACTACGAAGGCATGCTAAGAAGGTTGTCACCTTATAACTTGAACAAACGGCATGTGGCTGCTATTGAATCTTATCCTGGATTTTCAAATCATATACTTACATTGACTAGAAAGCTGTCATAAAACACGAGAAGTTACCAAATGTCCCAAATTCCATATAATGCATTCGAGAGGCTCAGGGCTCGACTAACGGAGAGGGCATTGCACAGTTTTCACGACTCCTGCTTCGAAAAAACCTAATAACTCTGCAGCATAATCATTGGTATGATGATGCCTTCAAAAATCCTACGGAAACTAGAAATCTCTTATTTTCATAACAAGCATAGAAAAATCATTTTTCACTGAAAATTAATATTTGGAGTTAAGGTATTTAAACACTCTAGAAATATTAGTGTTAATTCGGAAATATTTATTCACATATACTATTACTGAACAACTTTTCACCCTTGCTTATTTCAATAAAAAATTACCTTTCAACAAAAATTAAAGCAGGGATATTAAACGGTTTAAATTTCACTTTTTAATAGCTTAAATACTATTTGCAAGCTCCAAATAAATTTAAAATCAAAAAACTGTATTGTATTAGGTATACAAATCAAGTATTCTAGTTTATGTTTGCTATTTTCCCTCTGATACATCACATTTTTGGAACGATAACTTATCGATTAATGATCTGGGATTACATTTTTGATTTAAAGCACCTTTTTATTGAGCTTATATTTTTATCGAAACATTGCTCGCGTTTATTACTTATGTTATTAACGCCCTGTGGGAAAAAATTAAGTTTGGAAACCAGAAGTAATCAAGGCATGATAGTCAGGTGAACGAGCAGATCAATACACCGAACGACGAAGCCTTGTAAGCCACCACCAATTGTAGACCAATGTAGCATCTAATGTAGTTATGATTATGACGGCTAAAATGGCCGTAGCTATATCGTATTGGATCCACAATGAAGTTGGCATTAATGTAGAAAACAGTTTGTCATCCAAAATTTATGACAACAAAAGTTTCCGAAAAATCAAATAGTTGCTATCGCTTAGATTAAAAGACAACATGTAAAGCCCGATGGGGTTGTAGAGACATTAGGTTATTTTTTTAAAGCAGGAGTGATGAAAAATGAGTAACGCTCTCGCCGGAAATCGAACCATGGACCTCTGGAATACGCACTCAGCGTTCAGTCCACTACACTACGAAGGCATGCTAAGAAGGTGGGAGAAATACGTTATATACTCCCCTTTTTAAAGGGCGACTGGGGTTTTTAGGGGACCCAGTCGCCAAATCCTAGGTGTGGAGGATCATCATCCACCACCCTTTTTAGTTCAGGAGCCACTGAAGAGACATTAGGATTTTTTGGAAGCAGGAAAAGTGAAAAATGAGCAACGCCCTCGCCGGGAATCGAACCATATACAATGTCTTCTAGTAATTTAGCAGATGGTGGTAAACATGCCAGACGGTTATATTGAGAGATTATAAGTATTGACGTATTGTGACTACTTTACTTTACTACTATTGTTATTTCGACATTAGAAGAACAGCTTTTGTGTTCCATTTTTGCCACTGTTACGTTACTTCACCTTACCAAAGTGTTTTTCATCCACATAGTCTGGTAAATATTACCAATTTATGAGGTACGTTTCATTGTCCCTGTCAAACTGCTGAACCTCGAAGGCGTGGCCATTCGAAGTTTCATAAACCGCGTCCTTTCTCTTTCAAGATAAAATAGTCCATTCCTTTAATAATCGACGAAACAAAGAGTAAACGTACTTCTATTCATATCTTTATTCGGCATTTTAATTATAGCTATAACTGAATAATTTGTAATAATCCTAATTCACAGGATTCAAAATATGCCTAACTAATAATATGCCATAATATGCCTTTTTAAGAGCTTTTGTATCGTGATTGTAATTTATTAATTATGATTCTGATACGATTCCATACATTACGTAATATAATGTAGAATAATCTTTGTGCCCCATCTACTATGAGTTCCCCTTATAATAATCCTGGTCTTTTTTTTTTATTTATTTATTTAATATATTTTAGATCACGTAATTTACTTTGTAATTAAAGTGCAATGGTTTTGATTACTAATAACTTTATCAACTAATTAAAGACAAAGTAGGTTAAGTAATTTAGCAATAACTATTTAACCTACTTTGTCTACAGCAATAATAATGCTGTAAACCTGATCTGAAATATCTTTATAACAATTTTAAAATTAGGAACTGTATTTTTATGAAAGAATAAATGAAATCTGAATTGAGTCAAAAATGAAATCTGAATTGAGTGATAGCATTACTTAAAACTTAAGTGAATAACTTACACTGCTGGCCATTAAAATTGCAGCCCCATGAACGAAAGCAAATAGAAAGAAGATATCTATTGTACTCAAACAGTATGGCATGAAGACAAAATGATTAAATTTGTAAGCAGTTTGGGGGTTTACAGGGGTGCGAAATTAGTAAAAACAGCTACCACTCTTGGCAGCTAAAATGGCTCTTACCCAGTCAAGCATGGAGACAAACTGGGCTTGGAGACAAAAACGGGCAAACCATTCCATGCTGCTTTAAATCTATGACACACTTCATCTACCGTATTAGTTGGAGGAGAGTGCCAGGCCAGTATCTCAGCAACCCATAACCAGAGGTTTTCAGTGGGTGACAGATGTGTGGACCGTGCAGGCCAGGGCAGCAATCGAATACCCTGTGTATCGAGGGAGGTCAGAGCACGATGTGCAACATGTGGTCTTGCATTATCTTGTTGCAAGATGGCGTTTGGCAGGCCTCGAAGATAGGGCACAACGACTGGCCATACGATGTCAGAAAAGTAACTATCTGCGTTTAAATTATCGTCGATCCGAACTAGAGATGTACGTTTCGTGTACCCAATGGCTACCCAAGCCATCACACCAGGCACACGGTCCCTAGGCTGATATCTAATGCAAGGAGGCGACGTACTGTATCCTCTGAGCCTCCAGTCACGTATACGGCCATCAGTCCGGCACGCATAACCGGGACCCGTCTGAAAAGACGACATTGTGACACTCCTGTAATCCAGGTTTGTCGTTCGGCGCACCAGATTCGCCGTTCCTCTCTATGCTGCATTGTCAAGGGAAACCGGGTCGCCGTGCTCATTTTTCACGCTGCTGCAAACTCCGATGCATCGTAAGAGCGGATACTAAGAGTGCTGCAAATATGTTTACTTCCTGACCAATGGCCCATGATGTGGTCGTACGGTTTCGCAGGGCTGACTTCACAGTATGTTTGTTCTCTCGGGCATTAGTCATAGAAGGGCGTTGAGATCCTGCATACCGTTCAATATGACCCTGAGCAAACCATTGATTCCATATTCGCATGACAGTGATTGGGTATCGACCAGTGCGACGGGCGATATCACAGAACGATAATTTTACACTCATGATAGGCATCGATCCTGCTTCTATCGTATTCCGACATTTGCTGGTAAGTATTTCTTTTTCTTATTCGAGGCATAGCACTATATTCTGAGTAAACTCCGAGCTTACAAAGCGCTTTCCGAATGAGAAATCCACTAGACATCTCCCTCCTGCGTCGTCTCAATACGCTGAAATAGTTATCATTTACACACCCCAACCTCTTCTTCTTTTCATGCGATTTTGACTTTCGTCAGAGCATTTCTTCCTGGTGTTGCAATTTTAATGGCCAGCAGTGTATTTTGAATCAGAACCTGGACTCGTTAATAGATATATTGAACACTACTTTTTAACATTAAGGACAATATCTGCACTTTTTTTGTTGCAAAACTCATGTTTTGACAATGCCCATTCTTTTAGAATCAATTAAGGGGAACTAAATTTTTGAAAGATAAAATTGTGATCATACGTCATAATATAGATTTGCCCGAAAATTCTTAGTGCTACGAGACATATATGAAGTTTATTGCTGGAAATTCAAATATAAAGTATGAATAAATTGCCCAATGAACAAATAAAATCCGTTATCATCGATTGTAATCAAAACCTCTAGAGGAAATCATTGAAAACTTTAAATGTAAAAACAATGTCGAAAGTAAAACAGATGTATTTCGAGAGCGAAAAACGCGAGCTGGAATTTTTCCAAACTACTCACTCGGGCATCAGTGTGAATTTTACGCCTAAACATTTTCAATTTTTCCAATTCTAACTCAGTATAATTCCGTAGTATAACTTTAAAAATAAAATTAAATAACATATGTGTATAAGCATTAGGTTATTTTCAAGCAGAAGACATGAGCAATGCCCTCGCCGAGACTCGAACCTGGATCTCTCGAATACGCGCAGTGTTACCGTTACACCACGAATATATGCTGGTAGGAGGGAGAAATAACTTGTATATGTTAAATCTTTTTTGCAACAGCTGCAGATGTCGTCAGTAAATTGTAAATTTTACCAACACGGGAGGAAAGAAAAAAAAATCATATGAGGAATGAAAACTTGTAAAAACCGTGCACTGCGTAAGTTGTGCCGCAGTCTATTTTTTGAAAGGTTAATTAAATTTAAAAATTCAAAACTGAAACAAGCTAGCATTGCAGTCAAGTTTCTTATACTTCTTCTTTATTTGCAAAATTTAACTCAAAATTTGCATGAAAGCTTAAACTAAACTTCATTTTGTAATGAATAACATAAGCTACTTCTAGGATTAAACAAAATTATTCCTTGTACTAAATTTTAAAGATAGTCTATAGCATTAAACAGAAATCTTAGATTGAATTTTAATTTTTAAAGAATATTTGAAAATTAAAATTTTTGGCATATAGGTTTTAAAATATTATCTTCCTAGACTTTCTTTTAAACTTTTGTTAATAGAATTTGCAGAGGAAAAACTGCTTACAAAACACTGCTCTTAAGAAAACGGAAAAACCATAAGCATTCCATGCAGCTTAAGCCTGCTAAAATTTGGAAAAGGCTAAGACTGGAAATAATGGTTATAATAACAATGGTTGTTCCTATTCAGTTTTATATTAACATTTTCATTTCTGATGACACTGAGGTAACTATTATTTAGATTAAATTGATTAATATTCCTTCTAATATCAGCAATATTAGGTTCCAATTTTAATGAAATTTCACAATCGTCTAAATGAAATCCCAGAGAATTAATAACGGTATTATAATCAAAGCAGAGTTCCGCCTAGGCCTCCTGGTCATGTCACACAATATGAAATTCCCTAATTTTATTCCAAGTATGATGAGAGAGAACAAGATAATAAGGAGGAGCAGAACAGCTTTGTTCAATTATAATATTTAATGCATAATTACCATGACTTATTCTTCCCTACAAATTTCCATATTTTGCTGTCATGTGCATGAAATGTTTGCCCTCATTATGTTACTTTTTCATTTGGATTCTTTTGCCATTTCTATGTTTACCGTTTTTTATTGCAATATATCACCGTCATTAAAGAGAATGTTTTACATTCAGTAGCAAATTAACAATTGCTTAACAAAGAAAACAATTATTAAAATATTGCAAAAGTACTTTAAAAAGGAAAAATTCGTAATAATTTATGCTAATGATATTCTTCACATTTTAGAGAATTATTTTAATTTTGTTCGGCATAAAACTCAAACTAAGAAAGTTTACAATGAGTTGAAATTTTAGACAATTTCCTCTAAACAAAATGAGAAAGCCAAATTAGCTTATAGCAGATACTTTCATGCGCTTGCATTATCTTACTCCACGTAAATAAAGGAGCCACATTATCTTAGCTATTATTGATATGGTCTTCTGAAACTCGGTTTAGAATTTGACTAAACCTTATTCAAAGCCTGCATCCTTCAGTTGCTAGTGGTGATAAATGTTTCGCGCCGTTTATTTATTATTCTGTAGCATATTTATTTGTGTCAAGAAACAAACAAATGTTGAATTGCTTCAGATCTGTGGTTCATGCTTTTGGGGGAAAATGATTCAAAAGGGTCTGAGTGAATGATCGCATTAGGAAATAGGGGCTCAGTTTGTTTTATTCTACTTTCGATCCCCGTGCTACCATATTTCTGAAAGCATTCTCCAGTTGTGGCAGCCAAGGCTACGGTTTCGATCCCTCAATCCCTCGTGGGGTCCCGTTTAATCAAGAGCCCCTGTCGCTTGGATTAGCAGTAGCACTCAGTTCCGGCTGTCCGAACCTTCGCTAGCAACAACTGTAGCTCTTCATAATAATTCATATCGCGTTTGAGTATAGGCATCTACCTGCCTCAAGTACTGTAGGAAAAGAGTGACCAACTCTAAGGAGGGCGCAGCTGCAACCGTAAAAGAGGAGGTGGAGAGAAATTGTGATTGGCAATCGATAGTCACGTGTCAGCGTCGTTCTTCTCCTGCCCCCCCTTTCCTGTTTTCCCGCTTTTCCGAGATTGCCGCGCCCTAACTTGGGGCGCTGCGGCAGCCACCATCGTAAATGTGCGCGTTTGTAATAGCGCGCCAGGACACGAAGCTTCCTATCTTAGACTTCCTGAGCCCTGCTTACTCATTTCCATACTATTGATGGGAAGATCCAAAAATTGCCACATTTCCAACTTAGCACTAGACCCGGAATTCAACTCTTTCTCATAACTGTCTCAGATTCTGAAAGCTTTGCTAGTTAACAAAAAATAAGAGCATTAATTTTTTAACAAATGGAATTGGTGGAATTTTTCCATGTTCCCCATTTTAAAAACTTCGAAATATTTCTTTTATATATATATATATATAATGTTGTATGATCTTAAATCCAGATAGTGCGAAAACTCTTTTAAAATAATTCTACTTTTAAAATAATTCACTCTTTTAAAATAATTCACTCTTTTAAAATAATTCACTCTTTTAAAATAATTCTACTTTAATTAATCTTAGGAGATAATATAATCAACTAATCAATACTGTTTAGGAAATAAATTATATATATATTCCTCGATAATAGAATAGAAACCGATGCGATAGTGTTTAATTTTCAACCCTGCACAGACTGAAATCCTTATTGCCACAGATGACGGGATTTTATAAAATTCGGCTACCGAAATATTTAGATATTGGCCTAATTACCGTCATAATAATGTCATAAAAAGTAAAATTAAATATAAGCAAATCATTACAGAATAATGCAAGTATTTTTATCTAATTAAAATTAAATATCAATAAATATCTGCACATAATTATTAATTGCTTAATAATATAAATAATCGATTAAAATTAAGCAAAATGCACTTTTTTTTTTTTTTTTTTTTTTTTTTTCAGCGTACATTTTGGAAAATTCTGTCAATTTCAAGGCAGTCAGCCGTTGATCACTCTTCATCAGGAAAAGAAAATGATCAGGCAAAGTTTCCTCTATTTCTCGAGTAAACACATTTCTGCTGCTGAAGAAGAGTAAAGTGAACCTAAATCACTGTGGAAATTAATGGAATTTAATTAAAAATCTATGCAGTCCAACACGAATTTTTTGTCTGGTTTCTGATTCCACATTGTGTGGTTCTCTTCCAGATTTAAGTAACTGTGTCTAATTACTTGTAAGAGTTTGTAATAAAATTAATTTTACCGGTGTAAAAGAAAGTAGAGCTTAAATTTTTTCAGCAGTTCTCAAAATCCTTTTCTGGACTACAGGAGAAATGAAATAACGTAAATGTTTGAAAAAGGAACTACAAATTTTGAAGGAAATTTTAATTACTCGAATATAAGTATTCTAATTGCCTTTTTAGGCATACCTTATGAAAGAGTACATATTTCAAAAGAATAGGATGAATAAATTTTAGCTTAAAAAAGTTACACCATCTAAATTTACGTAATGCTTACTGAACGCGAGTTGTGATTTTTGATAATTTTCTTCATAAAAAATCGAAACGACTATGAGTTTAAGCAATTTATTTTTAATTTAAAGTATGAAATAGCTAAGCGCATTTTATATCGTTAAAAGTCAGTCTTAATTTTCATATGTTCTCTAATTATTATTAGTTGAAATGACAGATATATACTGCCAATTATAATAAATATTCAGATTTCATTTCATTTATCCATCTGTAAACATCTGAATTATAATACTAATAAAAGACTAGAACTTTTACTCCTAAATTTATTCTCTACTTCAAAATAAGATTAACGCAATGGCATTTCATCAAACAGCAAGAAACGACGAGTGTAAGTACATTTATCGTTACGTCTGCAATATTCTATATAGTGCGCAAACGGACTTGTCTGGGCTTTGCCGTAGTGAATCAAACGCCTTAGAATTAAATTAAATTCGATCTCACTTTACGATGCTACCCTTTGGGAGACTAAAATTTCTAAATGAAATGCTGACATTACATGTGCTAATATATACTGATTCTGCTCCTTCGTGATATGGCATTCAAGAGGCTATGTTTTGAAGGAACAAAATCATATTTCTTTTACAAAAATATTGTAATTTAAAAACGAAATTTGGAGATAATTTTGAGATACAGAACGTGTAGAAATCAGTATCCCAATCATTCTGTCAGATTGGATGGCAATTACGATTAGTTCCAACAGGATTTTACGTGTGATACTGGCTGACTGGCATTGTCGTAAAAGTCTCCCTATAACCATTAAGCAAAGGTTTTTAAGTGATGAGAGATCTGAAGAAAGTTCAGACGAGAGCAGATACCCAACATCCTATGCGTGAAGGAAATGTACAAAAGCTTGGGCAATATGCGGTCTCACATTTTCTTATTGAAAGATGGTAGGCAGGAGCTTTGAAGGTATGGTTCGGTCACGGACTTTAAAACCTCAATATAGTGATGACCGGCCAACGTATTATACATGCGGACTGGAAATCAACGAGATGTTTACTGAAGGGCACACCATACATCGATCCAGATGCTGGATCAGTATGATGATGAAGGATGCAAGCTTTCGGCTTTCCCTCCCCTTGGTGCTTCCGTATGCGAATACGGGTATCACGACAATAAAAGCAAAAGCAGGAACCATCAAAACAGACGACAGCACGTCATTGATGCATCAGTGTATGTCAATGAACGTACACTGTAGGCGCTCATTTCTGCGCTGTGATGTCAAGAAAAGTTGAATTGCTCCTTGCTAACAATCCATGTCGTTGCAGAGTTCATCGTCACTTATTCGTCCACATGTTCGAAAACTCGATCGTCACAAGCTCAGTTTTAGTTTGTTTACCCAAAACTTTCATGACATCGTCTGTGAAATGAGTGTGATACTTATCTGATATCAATGAACAGAGCAAAGATGACCATCTTCTTTTATGGTACAAGTAGAAGTGAGGAGGAACCAGAAACTCACCATTGGCCATAAAGGTATAATGCCACTGTACTAACTGCCCCAATTTAGTTCGAGGACACCCGAGGGATGGTGCGAAGTTTTCCCACCCCTCTTTCCCTAGCACAACTTCTCAAGAGGGCTTTCGGCTGGCAGGGTATTTTGAGTGCTTCCTTGCTGCACAGACACTAACAAACAGCTCTGCCTCCTCCGAGACTCGAGCCCGGGCCCATATTCATGGCAGCCCAGCGTCATTAACCACTTTATGGGCTGTACGACGCTTCTTTAATGCAGCTGAGTGACTGTCTCACAGTTTCCCTCCTCAAGAATAGCAAGATAGTTTATGGTCCAAATCGAGACTGCAGTGAAGTTATGGTTCAAATCGAGACTGCAGTCACTCCGCAGAAGCGGAGTGCCATATCTCGCAGCCGAGTCAGATTGAAATAGATATCAATCGGCGCAAAATCTCTTTAACATGCTTATTGAAACAAAATATTGTCTCTCATATTTTTTCGAATTATATGAAGAATAGCAGGAAACTTCGAAATTTTCTTCTACATACGTAAAAGGTGTTAATAAAAATCGCAGATACGGAAATAACTTGACAGTTTGAATGCAAAAAATTTAGAAAAATGACACTCATCCCAGCTGAAAAAGCGAGGAAAAATTGCATGATCTCGAACAGCTGAGAACGTCTGCGGCTGCAGTTACACTGAATAACAGTGATAGAATAGCCGATGCGATACTAATTTATTGTTCCATAAACGAGTGTGATCTCAGATTTATGAATGCGCCATAAATTTCCGATGTGTAATCCAATAAGATTTCGAGCCGAGATAACCCCACAACAATTAATTATTATAACTTCTGAACACTGGTAGTTTGACTAGTGTTCAAATATTGGCAAATTGGCTGCATGCACGGGTATTTCCCTGCAATGCAATATGCAACATGATTGCAATCCAGTTTTTCTTAGAAAATACTCCATAGAAGTATCCCTTCCTTAATTTAGATAGCCCTAGCTTCTTTTAATTAAATAAAACAATTCCATAAAATAAGTATTTCGCCAATATGCCCTGTGCAGAAAGAGTTTGTTCATGCTTGCTATATATGCCGTCGACTTTGATTTAAAAAAGATTTAAAAACCGCCAACGATAGCTCATTTGGCCTTCCTTCGTATCAAATTTTTCCAGCCCTATCTTAGCGAAGTTCTATGTTTGTAATACATCCCGCCGCTCGCTGAACTTAAAAAAATATCCAACTGGTTGCCAAAACTAGTTGATTTCAGTATACACTGAATACTACGTGGCTAACGCATATGCAATCCCATCTCTGGAAGACTCATTTCACCTAAGTTACAACTAGGCAGAAAGCCCGCTGCGGCATACGTAGGAAAGTGTTTAACGTACTAGTCGATAGTCGATATGCAGAGCATAGTTTGCCAGCTTTCACAACGACTCGACTGAGATTATATAGTTAATTTAAATATCAGGAAAAAAGTATATCCATTAATATGGCTTTTCATCTGGAAATCAGTCCTTCGATCTTGGTTAACGAACTGACATCGCTGCATAGCAACAAAAACATACAAAATTATTTTAATGACAGTTACTGATTGATACACAGATTAATAAAATACATAAGATGAATGCAACTATAAAAACAAAGTAAAACATGATTATATTAAAATACTTTTTAAAATATACTGATTTACATTGAAACCACATTAAATTAAATAGCAGAAACCAGTGTCTCAATATCGAAACAGATTAAAATTGATCATTTTCCAATTAAATGATATAAAGCAATAAGCTAATCCTCGGCTTTCAGAAGTTGATTGTAACATGAGAGAAGTCAATTAAAAAGTGATTTAGAAGGACATCCTCCTTACACTTTCCAGCAGTCTCAAAATATTCCACTCTACGCTTTTCGCTCCTCAACTTATTATTAATCTCGACGTCTCAGAGTCATTGTCATTTATTCAGGACTATCGCTTTATGACAACTTTGGCAACCATGAGAGAAACGAGGCGACTAAGCAGTTCAACAGCAAATTTGGCTGTGATATCTAAACTTTTATTCCTATATGTCCGGGAAACCAACCGTAAAACATTTGGTACCAACGCTCCTTAAGTTCGTATACACCTTCAGAACTTCGACAACTACCGGATTCCGGATGTTGTAAAATATTTCTAAATTTTTTAACGCACTTAACGAGTCAAAATAAATAATGAAATTTGTTCGGCACAGCTGAGCTATGAATAAAAGAACATAATAAACAGCAACCAGCTCGGAGTTGAGGCTATAACAATTATCATGCAATAGTTTTCTCATCATATGATTTTCTATTATGAATGCCATTCCAAAATGATCAGTTGTTTTGTACCCGTCCATATGTATGTGAATTTATCTCTGTCTATGCTAAACAAAAGTTACTTATAGTGTTTCTTTTGTAAAGGTAATTGAAAATATCAAGAAGCCGAATTTGCGCATCTTCCCAAGGTGGGATTTAAAAATGCTTTTTTGACTGAGTATTATACATCAGATATGCAGTATTCATCAACTAGTGGGCGAACTCCTAAAGAGAAAGAAAGACTACAAGGTGATCGTGCTTCATATAAGAGATCACACATGTCATCAAGCAAAACAACCTGATAAGGATGATCAGGATTGTGAATAATGTATTGAAAGAATGTTGGAGAGACAGCTGTTCAGTCTTAACTTGAGTGATGGCTCGTAACAATCCACATACAGACTCTGAACTTCAGATGTTCTGAAAACACCAGAACAAATCCGCATGGCCTGATGATAAACGAGATCCAGTTTCAATAAAAATAAAAAATATTACAATATTCGATACATCTAATTTCAACCACCTAACTTAAAGAATGGAATCACACCTCAATGGCTTGTACACAATTTATAAGGTATTTCTCCCGTCTTCCTAGCGTGCCTTCGTGGTGTAGCGATTCTGCACGCTGGGGAGGTATTCCAGAGATCCATGGTGCAATTCCCGGAGAAGGCGGTTGCTAATTTTTCAAGCTTTCTTGCTATTAAAAAATACCTAATGTCTCTACAAACTGCCAACCAAGACATCAGAGATAACGGTGTCATCATTATCCGTCATGCTTTCTTAGTAGAGTTACACAAGTTTCTCTCCATTGTCATAACTAGTAGTATATTGACCACAAAGCCTATGAGTTCTATTAAATTTGCAATGAAATCAGCAAACCTATACCCATTCTGAATAACAGTCACACATACCTAAGTGTACATTCAGATGTGTCGCAAAGAAAAGGAATATATTTTAAACCTAATATAAGATAAACGAGAACTCGAAACCATATGGTATAAATATTTTTCAAGATTTCAGTACAATAGGACGAATAGAATGTATTTGAAATATGATGAAGTTAATCTACTGTTTTTATCAATTCTTGCTCAACATTTAAATTCTCGTTTGTGTGACAATTTTAACCTGTGTAAAATACTTTGATATAGGTGCCCATGAAGCATCTTTCAACATTTCTTCCATATGCTGTCTAGCGCTATTCGAGCATCTTAAAATACTTTTAGGAAAATATAATCCTCTGAAATTTCTCAGTATTAAAGCTCTTGGCCCCCTTTCTTTTTGGAGTAGGACTTCCCTTCCTGAATTTCATTCCTTATAAGGAATTCACTTAAAATATGCAGAAATTTGTCACATGCTTAACAGATTTTCCAAATTAAAATCATCTTTTATAATTTTAAATACTTTCGCTCTTCCAACGGCATTTTAAGTGTGATAAATTAGATAGACAGTGACACAATTTCAATTATTCATTTCTCGGGGTATTTCTTGAATGCTGTGAAGGTCATATTTTATTTCAAAAATGAGCATGCACAATGCAAAATACTGAACGATTAAACAAAGATATCAAATTTGCATCATTTGTCTCAACTTTAGGTAAGATACCTTTTTATTTTTTCATTCGCTTATGAAACCTTTAATCTTATATTTTGATTAAATGAAAGGTTTTTACTTATCGAAAAGGTTACTATCACGTTCTTTATTTAACGATTGCAAAATCTGGTCAGGTTCTTCTGGTATAACCTCTCGTCCAAAGTTTTAAGGAGAAGTCAATCAATTTAAGTCGCACAGCTTTATAATTAGATATAACAAACAGTATTTCTTGCACAGGGATTAGAAAATTAGAAGAGAGGGATTCTTATCTTCTTATCTGAACCTTAGCTTGAATCACGTGCAATGCAATTTTAGATCAATAAACATAGCATAACTTTTCTGAATTCAGGTCAAATAACAGAACTTTCACGATTAACGCAATGTGTAATTCAGAAACACTTGGAGCAAAGATTCTATAAGGTTGTATTTGATATGAATTGGAACTTCAGTCCTAAAACCTTACTAGACAGGTAGACAGTTATCTCTTTGTCTGAAGCGGTAAAGACTCGGAAGGATTTTTATTAAACAGAACTTTGAATATAAGGGCCATGACTTTGGGCTATAAACAACCAGTACCTTGTAGCGAGGTAAATTAAACGGTAACAGTCATATAAAATTCAAACGCTGATAAGAAGTCTAAGACTGCACACAGACAAAAACTTAAGCTATGGGCTGCCTGAACCTAACATTATTTCTCGTGAGTTTAAAGTATTAATCGGTTGTGGGAGATCTGCAAACCCGGTATAATTGCTTTTAGCTAGAGCTGGGATAATTCTAACAAGGTTATGCGAGTGCCAGGAACTCTCTTTCTCATCCCATAGCCTCAACTGACATATAATACAAGCTAATTTGCATTCCGATGAGGAATGCGGAAAGACGATGTAAGCAAAGATAAAAAATCATAATAACTGGTTAGTTTAAATTTTAAACATTACAAGTTTAAAGCTCTAAAAACATTCGAATTAAACTTATCCTTACACTGGAGAATCCATGCAACAACACTAAGCTAGTTTTATGATTACTACTACTACAATTTGAAACATTTTATTGTCTTTCGGGATAGCATGCACGTAGTGGGTTATTTTAGATGTTAAGTATAGTAGAAAATGAGGAAATGTTTAATACACAAAAAAAAGGATATCTTTCGCAAGAACTCTGAAATGAAATAACATGCTTATAACTATTCACTTGGATGAGTTCTTTTACTAAGCAGTTTTTGTTATTTTTATTGTTGTCTATTCCTATTATTTTTTTTTCTGGTTTTTATCTTTAGACGATCTATTTTTTAGCCAAGTGTAGTTGATGTGTTTGAAGAACAGCATCAAAATTATTCTGACAAATATTATGAAAACAGGAGGGAAACATTTTATTATAAAAGAAAAGATTCAATTATACATTATTTTTGTTTAGGACAACACAACGTCGCTTTATTACAAATCTCCATTACTTAATATTAAAATGCGACCTCGTGCAAAGAATTTTACACTCTTAAAAGTGTATTTTTTCATTAATTTTCTCCTAAAATTAAAAATATATTCTTTCAATAAGGCAAAATACGAAATGCAGTCAGATTTTCTGATAACATCCTCCATGAATTCCACTAGTGGACGAGTAGTTAAAACCACTAAATACTTGTAATTTGACATGAGTTCAAACTCAGGCCAACGGGCTAACTGCATGATGGGTTTCCTTCGCCATGTGTAACGTAACTGCAACAAATAATAAAATGCATGGCCTTTCTTCTTTTCTATTTACGAAGCACTTCAGCTTACACGTGTAGAACTGTAACTCCTTTTGCAAATAATAGCACTGAAGCACGTTGGAAATGTTCTTTTACATGCCATTGTGAATATTATTTCAAATGTGAAACGTTTGAAAAATATAAAATTACGTATTTATGTTATGGAAATATTAGAAATTTGTTAAATTAAACTATGAAATTTTGCGCTTATATTACGAAAATATTACAAATTCATTCGTTCTAAAACATATCTTTAGCGGCCACTATTGGTTTCTTTCCAAAACAGTATTCAGCAGCTGCATCATTTCTTTCTCTATTTCATTGGACACTGCCCTATTTATATTAGCCTTTTGATTTCTACTATCTTAAAATTTTTACCTAAACATAAATTAAACACGAGCCTATTTCTGCTGGAAAGTCCTCCATGAAAGCATCCCCGCCTATGATATGTAAACTTGCGCCCTCTGCCGTATTGAAAAACCAGCCCAGTGACATGAGAAGTCTAATTTCAAAGGACTCTTTTCACCTGCAAAGGAGACTTAAAATTCTGCATAAATTTATTTTGCCTGTTTCAAATTCTTTGAAACAAAAGGAAACTTGCTGTACTAGTTTCTCTAAAGAAATAACAAAGAGTTTTCTATAAAATCGAGAAGTTCATTCGGAATGCTATGTTTTCTTCTGAGCCATATAAGACTAATATTTGATTTAGATGCACCACAGAACGTCTTTCCACTCTGGTTTTGAGTAGACTTTTATTGATGATTTGTAAGAGAAATCTTCATAACGAATTAATATCAGAATACTTATTCTTCCTGCTGATATGGTATTTAATAAAGGTGAAGCTGCTACATTTGGTAATCTGTCAAAGCAAATAAAGCACGCAAAAGATTTTGGCTTGAATCAGATTCTGTTTTCTTGTTACCAGGGATTATGAGTTGTCTGTTTTCTTTACGAACATAAAATTATTATTTAACTGAAATGTGCAAATCTGCTATGAATCTTGGGCTTATTAATTTATTGTTTTTTAATCACGCAATACAAATTGTTTCTAAATACTTCTAATTTATCTTTGCAGAACTAGTAAAGTATTTTTATTTTATTTTATTTGGGATTTTGGGATTTCATTTTTTAAATTATTGTTGGATCTAGAAAGATTACATGTATACCCAAATTTAATGTGTCCACTCTAGTGGCATGTTCTAGTGGCGAGTTTAATGGCAGTTTTAAAATATTATTAAAAGGTAGCCTTAAAACATATGTTGTTTTGCTGGTGGAACAGCATTTTATTTTGAAATATTATACATTCTCTTTGATTTCCCTAACTGGTTTTCGAATTAAGTATATGAAACTTAAATTTCAGGCTGTCTACATTACTATTCTGTTAATTGATTACTTACTTGATTGCCGTGGACGTATGCAGTACTCGTTACCCTCCGTTCTATGAGCCGACAAGCTTAGACACTGCTTAATATATGTTGATGATTTCACTAGAAATTAACCTACTGTGGGGTTGAGTGTTTGAAAATTAATTTTCTCGAGTTAGAAATTTAAAGTGGAAGACAAAAATAGGCATTTTGTAGTTTACTAGTTCTACAGTTTAGTCTAATTCTATGGCAATATACATAATTAAATCATACTAATTTAAATAATTATACGCCATCCAACGGAAATTATTCTTTTGTTTGTTTCCTGTTGTAATTTCGGATTGCTGTATAGAATTCAAGTAAATTTTCCCTACTGCTTTTTTTATTTATATAAATAGGTCTCAATTAAACAAAGCTGTTTTATTGTAACATCGTAAAAAATGCATTCCACTTTTATACTCTCACTGAAATCAAAGAGGGGATAACCCCGAGGATAGGCGGCAGTTATCGGCTATGGGGGAAGATTTTACCGTATGAACATCCTAAGGGGCTATGACATGTTCGAAGTCGGGGGAACAGCTGTCGCCCTTCTGCGCCCTGGTAGCTATTGTCACCAGTCCATCACAGTACAATGGAAGACGAGGATTCTGGTGAAACGGAATTGCCAAATTCATGGCAAAGCACGAACTGTCGAGGACGAATACTATCTTTCTCGGATCAAAGAAATAGTGTGAATAACTGCCTTTTTATTTATTCATATTTAGTTTTTTTCCATTTACTTTACCGCGCTACAATGTTTTTATTCGCAAAATTTCGAACTGTGAAATAGCAAAAAATGTAAAATTTTTTTTTTAAAGGCAGTTACATTAAATTAATGTTTTCACAATTGCTAAGATTTTCCTGAGATGATATACATGCAATTTTATCTGCTTTCATTCTTTTCACCCCTTGAGTATCCTGAATGCATTACGAGCATTTCTTACTACTCCTCTCCTTTTACGAAAGTCATCTTGTTTGTTAACTGTCATTCTTATCCAAGCGAGTCCTAATAAGCTGTACAAAACAGCCAGCTGAAATCTAAATCGTAGAAACTTTAAAGCGTATTTACATGGGGACAACAAAGCATAATATATTTGCTGTAAAACTACTTAACTATTTCCCTGGGAACTTTTTTATTTGCTTTCATTCGGTGACACTAATTCTAGTTCTCGCAGTACGACTTCATTAAATAATATTCCAAGTATTTACAGTTGAATGATAAAGTCCAATATAAACTGTCAAAATGCTATATACACCATGCAAAGCAGTAATATCATATGCAATCTCATAAGATGTTGAAACTGACATTGGATTTAATTATAATAATTTCCTACGAATTTTAAAGCATTTGTGCTTATGTTATGCCACAGAGAGGAAAATATCATTGTAAATGAGTCTGACGCAAATCAGAAGGTAATATACCTCAAATCACCGTTTCTCTTGAACTGCTGGAGTGTGTACATCTGGTTCTGTTACGTGTATACAACATTTAGATGGAAAACATTTCAACCAGTGAAAAAAAAAAAGATGGCTGTATTCCATTGATGAATCATTCTTCCTATGGCGAACTGCATTTTCTTCAATCTTTTCACATTCACAGAAATTTGTCTCGTTTAGTTAATGACTTTAATTCTTGTCCAGTCCTTCCTAACGCTTTTTAAAATTTTATAAACTTAATTCTTAAAGTTTCGTTACTATTTCTGCGGACAGATGGCGCTAGCTTCGTTCACTTTATTGTGCGCGCTTCTCTTATTTCCAATTGAAGAGCGCTAGAAAGTAATTGCTAGATCCATTTATAGCAAAGGAGACATACCCGACCAAATAAAAATACTTTCAGAGCCCTCTAAAGGAAAATTTAAAATGTTATCTCACATAAATTTGCAACAAAACGAAACAGAAAAAAGATCAGTTAGAAAACTGCACAAACTCAGCAAATTTATTTAGAAGAATTCATGCAGATGTAAGATTAAAATCAGGAAAAAAAACAACGTTAGACTGGCATTTACGAAATCAGTATAAGATTGCTTTTTTGCCTAATTACTTAATTACTATCAAATATCAATCAGCATTTAGAAATTCACTATTACGCAGTATTTATCAGATATATGTCATCGATTATGAACTGACTTTTTGAATGCACTACGCTGATAAACGCTTTGTTACAGATGAATATTTTATATTGCCTGATGTTATTTCTGTCGTACCCTATGAATTCCATCAAAACTTTACATGGACTGTAAAATTACGTACCCCAAGCTTGGAACGGCAAAACCATATTCCAAGAAAGTCTATAGAAGTCACTCTAATATCCAAACATCTCTGCCCGGAGTAGTGCTTCCCATCTTCTTCACGCCACGAAGTATGTTGGAAATTATTTTGTCAGATGGATGCAGAGCGGAACAAAAAGACAGGAATAACGTCTAAAAGCACTTCTTGCACTATATTACCCATATAATGGTAGCACAATCTCACAATCTCGGTAAGGAGAAATAAACATCAGCTGATTTCAAGTCATTTACATATATCATACCACAAGTGCTACATTTTGTCTTACAGATAGCTGATAACACCTAAAACTGGCAGGCCTGCTTGAGCTTTCGAAAATATTTTTTATGGTCTCTCTCTTCCGCATGCTTTTCAAAACTTAAGCAACCAGTCCGTTCGCTGGAATTCGAACCCCGACCCGAGCTACCAGGAAGAAATGGAAGGGAAGTTACTTGTTTTAAAACTTTGGAAACTTCGAATAAATTCGAACGGAAGCGTCAATTAGTATGAGCAATAACGCTGACCTCGTAAAATTGAAAGCTATGAATTTTATCCCACTAGGAGAATGCTATGGTAGATTTTTTTCATTTTCTTATTCTTAGCATAACGAGTATAATCTCTCTTTTTGGATTGCAAACATCTATAGTTTTATCCTATGAACACAAAACCGAATTCGTAATTAACTTTATAAATGTTTCATGAATGAAAATACAGTAGTCCTTTTAAAAGTGAGAAATTTATTCGCTGACAGATTTAAGAAAACCATAAAACTCTTTGAAATATTTTAGGGATGACGGGCTAACAAATGATAGGAATTGAAGTGCCCTTAATTTGAGAATTTCTAGATGAAGGAGATAAAAATCTAAAAAGTTTTTTATATGTGGTGTTAAGGATGGCAACAATAATACCCTTCAATAAATTAAGTTCTTTTTTTGCCAAATCTTCCGCGAAGGTAAATGAATTCCATGATGGGAAAATGCGTAAAATGTAACAAATAGTTTTTGTGTGGAGGAAAAGAGCTAGTGCGTGTTTATAAGAAGCAGCTAAACTCATGAAAAATATTCGTGTGAAATTCATAATCTGATTTGGTAACCAGTATGTCAAAGTACAGAAAAAAACGACTGAGTTGAGTTTTAAAAGCAGATTTTATGTTTTCGTCTAAAGCTTTCAACGGGGAAAGACATGTAAAAGGTCATCAGCTTTTCTCAAAAACCAAATGTGCCATCGACATACCATATGCATAACAACAAATTGAAATTTAACATGGGCGTCTAGGTATCCGGATGTGTAACGTGTATACAAGCCAGTTTCCCTTAAAATGTCTTCCATTAAGACATCCCTTCCCTTAGGCAGATATCTCTATTGTACTTTGCCATAATAAACTACTAAATCAAACCAAACCAAACGGCTCACCAGCGACCGAGCGATAAAAAGCAGCTGAATGTTAGTAGTTCGGTTCGAGATTCGAATCCCGGCGAACAGGCTGCCTGCATGAACGTTTTCGTGGTTTTTCCCGTGCGTAGCGTGGATAGGAGCTACTTTCCCTTAAAACGACATCCACGGGCATCCCTCCCTTTCCGTGTAGTGGCTAAAGATGGAGCACGTAAAAAAGAAAAAAGAATGAAAAAAAAACCTGGGTACTGTGTTATTTGTGCATGGAAAACACTTTGTCATTGGCATAAGAGTTAAATATTGGCCAGGTTCTAAGCGCAAGGTAGTGAGCTTAAATAGCCATAGATATTAAAAGAAAGTTGGTTGCTGATAGCAAGGCCTTCTCTTTGCTGCTAAAAGTTTCAACAACAAATGAATCTCGCTCCTTCGACACAGTTCTATATCAGTCGTAACAGTTCCTGCACTTGAACATCAGCGTATGTGAAGTCACAAAACGTCTTACAGTCCACATCAGTTGTTGTGGTCAAACCCATGGAAATAGGAAGAACAAAGCCAACTATGTAAAGACGGTAACATACTATGAAAGAAGAAGAATATTTGCAATGTTATTAAATTTTCAAATGCCTTTTGGCTAAACACGACTTTTAAACACTAAATGTTTACATTTTTTCTGACCGATTAGTAAATAGAGTTAAGTATGCATATGCTAGGAAGTATTTCAAAATCCAAGAAAATTTTAAATGTTGCAGTGTTAAATAAATGTAAATTTTAACACGAATATGTGTGAGAATTTACAGGAAATATTGTTCCACGGTTTATACAGATCTCTTTGAATAATTAAGTCGAATGAATTGGAAGGCTTGAAATTTTTTCAGAAAATCAATAACTTATACAAGAAAAACAGCTATAAATATCCCAAGGAGGAAACGAGAGTTAAGGAGAAATTCTTCTTAACAGGAAATGAAATTTGGAGAGCAGGACAAACAGTCACAAAGCAAAGTCTAAAGCAGTAATCATCAAATGCTCACAAAACTCAGAACGGTCGCACGACTTTGGTGAGCGAACTCATATAAACTGAACTGTTTCTGTTGAAATGAGCTAATTCATAGCCGCTTAAAGCCTTCTTTTTACATATTTGTTCAAGGGCGATAGATAGTAAGTACATCTGGAAGTTTCCAGAAATATGCTCCTAGGGCTTCAAAAACGTTTTAACTGGAAACTACCAGAATGTCGCTCGGCCCGCTGCAAGTGATTCTGCTCAAATATCCTATTATCTTGAGCCATTTATACATGATTATAATGTCAATAAATTTAGAATTAAAATATCAACAGCAAAATACAAGGAATAACCGCACACAAACATAGTAAGTTAATACACATTCAGACAGAATTTAAACCTTAAATTACCATATCAAATGCACTAAATAAATAAATGAGTGAAACCCAATACGCAATAATTCAAAAACAAATAAATACCACATTATAAACAAATGAACACAAATATTTATAAAAATGTGCAAGAATACACAATATGCAAAATATACGAAATTTAAATAAGAATGTTTTATTTTAAAACTTGTTTTTATTGTGTGGAAATCTAATAGTACCAGAAATAGTGCTGTATTAAAACTAAACTGAAAAGCTAATTTTTGCCTCCCAACCTCCCAAGAATTCTCTCTACTCTTAAGAAACAGAGCATGGTGAAACAAAAACAGTCCTGGATATCATACTGAAAGTTTTAGTAGAAAAAAATACACTATTTCCTAACTAAAAATTAAATTCCTTAGTCTTCATTGAAAGATTAAATTATTTCAGAAAAGTTATCTTAATATAACAATAGAAATCTCTCTTTATTCCAGCTGTATGTAATTTTTATGAAATATGAATTTAGAGTTCTGATTTTACATATTTCGTTAATATATGAATATAATTTTGCTTATACGCTATTTATTAAAGAGATTCTTAACAAAAAATTATCTGTCTATTAAAATTTTTAGAAATTTTTAACCGTACTTCAAACATTAATTTTTAACTTAAAAATAACACAAAATGAAATACAAGTATACCAAAACATGTTATTTTTAATTGGTAAGCTCTTAAAGTGACGAATTATATGCAAAATTGCGTGCATATTAAATAAGGAACACATAAAAAAGTGCATTAGATAAAATATCATTAGAAAATTTTATCTATAGAAATGCTCAGGGAAAATGTGTCGCCAGTCACTTCATGAAAGCAGGGAAAAAATGTTCTTTTGGATTATCGCCAAGATATCTCGCCAAACATGACAGAATTTTTCATTGAACGTATGCGATTGAGATCTCAAAAAACGGTAGCTATGCGAGGTCTAAAACATTGAAGTTGATAGTTGATTGCGAAAATCCACTCGAGAGTTGTCTATCTGTGAAATATTGTCCTTCGGGAGGACTTTACAAAGGAAGCTAGCTCGTATTAATAACTAAGAAACAGCGGTGAAATCTCCCGTCTAGATTCCTTATGATGATGTGTTTTCTTGAAGTTTCATTCTTTTCGGTAGCGAAGGGGTTGGCTGCATGGCGTTTTCGTGGTTTTCCCCATGTGTAACGTGTATACGAGCCAGTTTCCCTTAGAAACTCTCCACGAAGGCATCCCTCCCCTTAGGCAGATAGCCCTAGTGTGCTTTGCCATAATTAAATAAACCAAACCAAACCATTCTTTTCAGTAAAGGAACTAAAAGGCTTACAATATATATATATATATATATATATAGGTTTATAATCCCTTCTATTCGCGGAGATATTTGGCCTGACTAGAATTGCCGGTTTGGCTTTAACTTATAACTCGAGTAAAGACGAAACACCTTCGTATTTACGTATTTTTCAGTTATTGTTCGTTGAAC
Source organism: Stegodyphus dumicola (assembly GCF_044657685.1). NCBI lineage: Eukaryota > Metazoa > Arthropoda > Arachnida > Araneae > Eresidae > Stegodyphus > Stegodyphus dumicola. Next base: position 118,010,376 of record NC_140780.1, read on the forward strand.
AGGAGTTGGTTTGTTCCCCTTGAAAAGTCAACTAATTTCCGATCAATGACAATGATTACATGTTTTTAATTTTCCCTTTACAATTGAAATTTTATTCTTCGTGATGACTTAACTCTAGTCCCCGTTAAAACATTATTGACATTTTGCTTTCAAATTACTTCAAAACATCTTTCAAAATATAACTTACCAGTATGGATTCACTCTTTTAAAATATTTCTACTTTAATTAAACTTAGAAGATAATATAATCAATTAATCAATATTGTTTAGGAAATAAATTATATATATACTATATATAAAGTGCTTATACGTATGCGTACTTAGATATAGTATATATATATAACGTTCATTTTAAAAAGGGCCCACCAGCAGTCGAGCGGTAAAGTCGCTGAACACTGGTAGTTCGGTCCGAGTTTCGAATCCCGCGAACGGGCTGGCTGCATGGGTGTTTTCGTGGTTTTCCCCATGTGTAACGTGTATACGAGCTAGTTTCCCTTAGAAAGTCCTCTATGAAGGCATCCCTTCCCTTAGACAGATAGCCCTAGTGTGCTTTGCCATAATTAAATACACCACACCAGACCCTTTTTAAAGGCTTATATGTTACTTCATTCAAGTAAGATTCTACTAACGTTCTCAAAGGAGACTCAATAATCCATTAGTAAATCAATTGTGTATATATATATATGTGATGTACCAGCTTTTGTCCGGAATAAATAGATTGGTGAAGAATCATAGATTAGTCGTAGCTTAAATTATCAGACGATAAGTTTAAAAAACAGGATCCATTTAATATTGTTCAGGAGAAATAGCAGTTACAAAAATCAGAACTCCAGTGTAAATAAAAAGAACTACTAGTTACTTTTTGTATGAAGTTTACGGCATCGTTACATTAAAGAAAAAGCTCCCGATATTCCTTTGCGAGTCCTTTTATAGCCTCTGGAAAGGCGGAGCTTCCAAGAAATGACGTCAACCTCGTGAGCCATTCCAGTTCGCTTTAAATATCTCCAGAACATTCTAAAACTGTACGTGTAGAAAAGGCGGGAAAAACAACTTGACTACGGGGCTGTGAATTTAATTCCACGTACTTTCAAATAAGAGAACGTCGCCATTAAAAATGAAAAGAAGATACAGTTAGAATTTTAAGTGTATTCTTGACTATGGAATTTTACTATTATATATATATATATACATGTATTCTCTCTCTCTCTCTCTATATATATATATATATATATATATACAAGATTGAAATGAACAGGACAGTTAAAACAGACAGAAAAGGACAGTTTTGACTAACTAGGTCTCTCAATTTTTACTTTAATACTTTCTACTTATATATATATACGTATACATACATACATATATTCGCAGGAAAAGACTTATTAGTATTTTGAGACGTTTATTTTATTTTGACGTGACCATTTATTTTAGTGAAAATACTCTCCCAAAATTGTGTATATAATTGTCTAGGCAACTACATTTCTAGTTTAACTACATATTTGTTATTGCTCGTGGCATATGACAATAATGTTAAGCTTACCAACTTATGAAATCACTTGAAATTCTTAGTATTATAATAAAAGGAGCTTAAATTGATTTTAAAAAGCATCGGTAGGATATGTCACATGAGTTCTTGTAAATAAAGACTAGTTTTATTCATAAACGACCAAGATTTCTATAAATGAGGAATGTGATATTTTTAATTTACTAAATTTATTTACTTAACCACTTTTCCGTAGCATTTTACTTCTATTTATTTTAATTTTTTATATATATCATTATTTAGAAAGATTCTTAAATTTATGGTTTAAGGATAAAATATACATTTACGCTTTTTCCTAACCAACTAAAATAACATTGTGGTTTCAGTGTGTGTGTCTGTGATTATGGCAAAGCCTCGAGGGCTATCTGCCTAAGAGGAGGGATGCTTTCTAAGGAAAACTGGCTCGTATACAGTTACACATGGGGAAAACCACGAAAACGCCCATGCAGCCAGCCCGTTTGTGGGATTCGAACCTCAGACCGAACTACCAGTGTTCAGCGACTTTACCGCTCGGCCGCTGGTGGACCTATTATTGTTTGAGAAATGATATAAAGTCAGTAAATAGCTATTGCACAGCTTAAAAAATTAAGCAAAATTGTGATACTGGTTTCAAATGTTTTCGCATCATTATCTCTCTAGTTCTAAATATTTTTACCACATATAAACAAATTCCTTATATAATGGGGGGAAAAAAAGCTTTATATGATAAATGAAACTAAATCCTGAGATTTAAAGAATAAATTATCATAAAGCGATGTACATTAATAATCTATCCACGTTAGCTATCCCGGAACAATTACAAAAATCTCCTTCGACAATACTTTTTGGCGTTTTCTGCCATAGCTACTCTAAATTTTTATATAATGGTTAAACGTGATTTATACGCAGATATTTGCCACCATAAATGCTTGATTTCCAAATCTGTGGTTGTTGCTTAATTCTTTTTAAAGAAAAAAATATGTCTGAAAGTTTCTTCATCCATTTATATTTTTGAAGATCAATGTCTCCATAGTAGAATATGAAAGAAAGCATAGTGCCAAAATCAAGTGAAATCTTGGAGTATATTAGAAGTTAAACCTTCTTCCTCGTTTTTCCTAACCTGTTACTATGGTGACGATCATTCCCTACTTCATCCTAGCAACACCTCTTACTTTATTTTTGTACCCATACATAAGAATGCTGAGCTTGTTTTTGTGGGAATTTACGGGAATGTTCGGGAGGTATATTTCTTAGCGAGATAATGCATTTATTTATAAAGGGATGTATGTATGAGAGAATATGAAAACAGATTTATTGATAATCGAGGAATTCTTTGTTTGTATATATGAATTTTTCTTGTCAAATTATAAGCAGTCTAATATTTCCATTTCAAATGCTTACTATCTGAAATATATTTATTCGTGCTTTTAATTTCTGATTAACAGTAAATTTACTGAAAATTTAATTAACCTTAATTCCGCCAGATATGAACAAGCAAAGATTACGATTAAAAGAACAGATGCCTTTTTGGTCAAGTAATATAAAGTTCATTTCAGAAGGAATCATTTAATCTATCGAAACACGTATCTATATCATGGCATAAAATCTGCGTGCTTTCAATTTTTGCTGAAACTTTTCTAGAACAGCCGTAGTTACTAAGCTCTATCTAAGTAAGAACAAATGTATGCTGAGGATAATTATAAGTTAACTAAAGGTGTAGAAAAATTTTTAACAGTAATGATTCTAAGCCGAATTTATTTTCTTCTGTAATTTGTTGTCTCAAAGTATTCAAAATTCTGGTTTATTTTCCAGTTCCCTGAAGCCATACAAAACTAAAGCTTTATCAAAGTTGGGGGATATTAATTTGGGAAATCGAGAAAAAAAATTATATTTCTCGATTATATTCTGTATCTTGCTCATCCTCGATTGTTTCTTGATTATCTTCTGTAAATGGCTTCAAATTCTGAGCTTCCTCGGCTATAGGCCTACGTGTTTCTGAACAAAACAAAGTAATGCACCATTTGTGTAGCAAAAACCAAGAAGTGTTACTGCGTAACGCTAAGAGTACTGTGGAGTTTATGAAAATGATGTGATATTTAAATTTTACAGTATCTGTTTAAAATTACTTAATTTAAGAAAATGTTACAATAATAACATTTTGCTTCTTTTTAATATATTCTATTTTAAGAAGACCATTATAAAGCTAGTAGCAAATTCATGTTAACGGTTTTGATTACAATGTAAAATATTTCTTCTCACTAAAGCTATGAACACAGGTTTGCGACTTAACTTGATTCATTGATTTTTAGATATTTTTATTAAGACAGCTTTCTAAAGAATCTGATAGCGAAGCGAATAACATGTAGATAGTATAATGTAGTTAAACAAGTCGCTTCTTCTGTAAACACAGAAAACGTTAGCAAGTAGAATTCTTGACAATTATTAAATCACTTTTTTTTTTGTATTTAATTATGGCAAAGCACACTAGGGCTATCTGCCTAAGGGGAGGGATGCCTTCGTGCATATAGGTTTGCGACTTAACTTGATTCATTGATTTTTATTAAGACAGCTTTCTAAAGAATCTGATAGCGAAGCGAATAACATGTAGATGAGTATAATGTAGTTAAACAAGTCGCTTCTTCTGTAAACACAGAAAACGTTAGCAAGTAGAATTCTTGACAATTATTAAATCACTTTTTTTGTATTTAATTATAGCAAAGCACACTAGGGCTATCTGCCTAAGGGGAGGGATGCCTTCGTGGAGGACTTTCTAAGGGAAACTGGCTCGTATACACGTTACACATGGGGAAAACCACGAAAACACCCATGCAGCCAGCCCGTTCGCGGGATTCGAACCTCGGACCGAACTACCAGTGTTCAGCGACTTTACCGCTCGGCCACTGGTGGGCACAATTATTAATAATTATTAAATCAAAGAGATAACAATTCCAGTAGTGGAAAACTTACGAAATCACGCTTTAAATATCCTGAAATTCAGAAAGCCATGCAAATTTCTGCATTAAAACATAAAATTGCTGATACCTAGTGCGGTTGCGACTTTCTTACATTACACGCATTTAAACCGCTGGACAAAGTGTTAGCGTATACACTGAATTCATTTACAGAGTTGGTTTAAAAAGTTCTGAACGTCATGTGGTACTTTTCCGTTTTGCCGGCGCAAACGATAAAGTCGCCAACAATGGTACAACTGATGCCAAACGGAATATATTCGCTGGTAACCTACGCCTCATTTCCAAAACAAGTCGTAGCCATTTCTTATCAGATTGACTTTTTCTTTCAGTACTGGCATACAATTACATAGAATTTTTACAAGATAGTTAAATCTTATGCCCTAAGACCATTCGTGGTAATTAAGTCAGAGTACAACCACACCGCTCACCCGAAAATAAAGAAAAGACAAAATCAAGGCTTAAATTCATCAATTCTAATGAGAATGCACTAGCGAAGTAAAGCACTGCGATTTTACATAATTTCTGAGTAAGCTATTCGTACGAATTGAAATAATTCTTGCGTTTAAACTTGTATTCCAAATTAAGATTTAACTTGAAATTAATGCAGATAATTACTGGATTAGATTTTTGTAGCTTAGTTTACGTGGGATGAGATCACTTGTGGTCACGTGATGCGAATCAGGATGTTGAAACATGAAAGCATAGTAAATTCTTAAATTAATGCCTTTTTACAAATTTATTGGCTTTTTACAAAATTTTAAACCATATTAAAATGTTTATGCTTTCAAAATAAAAAATTCTTAGAACTAATGTTTGTTAACGTTTTTTATGTGTATACTGTATGTTTTCGCTAACAAAGTCTGCTTGGCGAGATTTGCGCCGGCAAAACGGAAAAGTACCCGTCATGTTTATTAAATAAAAGGGAAAGGTGGTAAAAATGATAGAAAATAAATCCGAAACTGCCATATGACATGAATATTGACCCATTACCGCTTTCTTTAACAGCTTGCGCCCTAGAGAAGGTAGCCACTCACACTGATGTGAAATAAGATCTTTGGAAAGGATCTTTGACGTCAAATAATATTTCGCACTACTTTGAAACAAGCAGATCAAGGTCGTAGCGACTCTTCCCTCACTTACTACAATGACGTGTGTCGTAATAGCCAAACAGATTGGATAAGGGATTTTAGAAAATTAGAGGATTTGTCATTTTATCCGCAGGAATTGTTACCATAGTTATGATGCAAGTCGGGAGGAAAAAATATTCTTGAAGCGCCTATTCTAAAGGAAAAGACTATATTATGAATTGAAACAGCGCTGTGAGGTTTGCTGTAGTCTATACTACGAAGGACTTTTTTGGCATTTTAAAGAAATTTGCTCTTCAAATAAAGACAAAATCTAAAAAAAGACGATTAGTAAAGCTAATATTTTAAAATGAAAAGAAACTTAATCTTCACATCTCCTATGAAGCATGTTGTTATTGTTGTTGTGACTTATCTCACTTGTCTGACAGTAACATCAGAACAAGCCCATGAAATTCTTCGTGGCAAGGAGTGCAAGACTGTGCCTGTGGTTGGCAAGAGCCTTGACCACCAAACATATACAGTACGATTTTGCTCAGTTTTATGGAGAGCACTCGGGGGGGGGGGGATCAGAGGGTCTCCCACACCTCTTCTCCTACCTTCAGCCTCTCCAGAGGACTTTCGGACCTGCGCATATTTAGGCCGCATGCAGCACAGATACTATACATTTACAAACACCGTGCCTTCTCCGGAATTTGAATCCGTGCCCTTCGATACGGCAGTCGGCGTCGCTAACCACTATCCCAGTTGGGCGGCCCTATAAAGCATATAACATATAACAAAAAAATTCTGTAAATGACGATAAATGATGCATACGTGCAGTAGTTGACGAACGATGAGGCACGAAAGCGATGCTTCATAACAAACATGTGTAAACATATCTGAGCAAGAAGTAGAAATAAGGTATAACGGAGTTTTGTTTTAACACTCAAGTGGGCAGATTTATAGTAATGGTTGTAAATTGGAGCCACAAACGAATTCAAAGATCTGTTTCAAACTTGGTAAATATGAAAAAGAATATCATGAAATGCTTAAAAAAGTTTATGAGAGCACGCGATATCTTTAAATTGTGTTTATGAATGGTTTAAACGTTTTGGGAACGGACAGGATGCCACTGAAGACGTTGTTCGAAGCGGCAGGCTTAAAACTTTGTGCAGCGACGAAAATATAAAAAGGTGAAGATTATATATATATATAATTAATCCAGAAAAATTCCATCTAACGCAAGGCATCTTGTAACAATCCATCTACGCTGGGAAACATATATCCAGTGCGACAGGTAAATGTCGGCACATGCTCCACGAATCGTGAACATGAGCACGACAGGGAAAAAAGTACTGATTGGTACTGTATATGGAAATGAAATCACATATCCAAAGAACAATGGCGTCTTATGAAGCAGCGGTTTTTTTTTTTTTTTTTTTTTTTTTTTTACTAAATAACATATGCCACGAATTCTTTTGGATTTTTGTTATTATTTTAAAAAACTTAATTTATGATGCGACATTGATTTCGAATCATAATTTACTATTAATTTCTTTATAACGGATAGTTTTCTTTCTTTACCTTCATGCAAGTGATTTGTTATTGTAAGCTGCAGCGCAGTGTACCTTGTGCCTTATTTTTTAGTATTAACTAAATCTGCTAGAACATATTTTGTTGTTTAAGAGGATTACTATATTCTTAGTTCTGTAAGTCTGACAAACAAGAAAAGCCTAATTATCCTCTGTTTGCAATTGTTCGTATTTCCGATTTCCTGCTGTTAGTGATTTTTCGACTTTTTGCTTAGGTCTAACTTACTAGATCGCTTGGCGCAGTCGTCAAAATCCTAAATTTTGAGTAGAGCTTCAAGTTGAAAGCAAAATGAGTTATTTTGTGATTTTTCCACTGCAAACAAATGTTTCATTCTTTCTGTAATTCTATGACTAACATAACTGTTATTTAATATGTAGTATAGTATACACGTAATGTCTACTAATTTGATGTTTTTGTGTCACATGACGTATAACATACTAATTTTTATATCAATTACTTTTTTAATTAATTATTAGATTTTGAGATATTTAAAGTGATAAAATTTCTTTTTCCTCTTCTATAAACGCAAAAAGTATAAAATAGTAGAAAGATATGTAGAGACATTAGGTATTTTTGGAAACAAGAGAGAGTGAAAAATGAGCAACGCCTTCGCCGGGAATCGAACCGCGGACCTCTGGAATACGCGCCCAGAGTGCAGACCTCCACATCACAAAGGCATGCCCAGAAAGGTATGAGAAATACCTTATAGGTAGTATAAATAAGGGAAATAATAAAGGGAAAGAAAACAAGATCTTTGTACATATTAACATTAAATTACTTATCGTAATCATCCAACTATTAGCTCATATACATAAAGATTTACGTAATAATTATCATTTCATATAAAGATTTTCTCATCACATTAGATGAGAAATTTAAAACAGGAAGTTAATATCAGCTTTCATTAAAGATATAAAAATTTTGAATAAAGGTGTTTTATTTTCTAAAAGAATTTTAACCAAGTTAGAGATTTTTTTCTTGTAAGTATTCGACATTGTTGCAAATATTTTTGATTCTAAGGAGTTGAGAATGTATTGTATTAAGTATTACTCTTTTGGATATATTTTAAGTGCCAATGAATGAATTTTATAGTAGGGAAATCAAATCTCTTCTTTTGTCGTAAATTTTAATATCTTTAAGTTTGATAATTTGCAAATCTAAGTAATTAATATCTCATTGTTGGAAGTTAGTTATTTTTTTTTTTTTTTTTTTTTTTTTTTTTTTTTTTTTTAGTTTCAAACATGATGGATAAATGTGAGCGTATTCTATTTTATTGAAGCTGTTGATTGCAATAATATCATCCATGTATCTGTACATATTAGAGTAATACGAACGTTTTATTTGGGATAACTGTTACTGGAAGTGAAATTCCCTGTTGAAAAGCTATACAAATTACAAATCCCAGAACTTGTGCTAGTTCCCATCGGAATGCCGTTGATGTGTTTATAAAGAAACATCGTTAAATGAAATGTAGTTATTAAAAAGAATACTTTTTAAATACAACTGCCATATATATAATATATATGTAAGATAAAAAATACATGAATCAAAATTATAGATAAAACTATAAGCATTAATTCTTCCTCTCTATTCTAAAATCGTAATAACTTCTTTGCATTGCGTCATTTCTAGATCACTCTATGATCGGCGCAACTCTGATGACGTAATAATTAAGAACTGAAACTGTCCTTGTAAACCAAAACTTTTCTCTTCGCGTGCTTCCATCTTGCATAACTACGCACTTCAGCTTTTGCTCTCTACTGTGCTAAGATGTAATTTCGCTGGCTTGCTTTCTATCTCAACAATATCAAAAATGTAAATCTTCTGTGGAAAGGCACGACTAGAGTGCCAAGTGATTGTGGCCACAAATATCAATTGGAAATAAAAATGGAATTAAAACTGCTTCGACTGCCAAGTTCTTTAAATACTACGCAATCAAAATTCTTCTTCAATATGGATCTAATCACGCATCTACAGTGTTCCGTCTTTTCCTTTTCCTGTGCTTTTATTATGACAATTAAGTCGACAGGATAGTTTCCTGCAGCCTGAAACCTCAATGGAAAATTTAATTCAGCTCTTCAAATCATCGTTTTGTGATAAATCCAAGATAATGTGAAAGAAGTTATTACGATTTTAGAATAGAGAGGAAGAATTAATGTTTATAGTTTAATCTATAATTTTGATTCATATATTTTTACAAGTAACAGATCATTCTTCTGCTGTGGTGTTTTGCAAGTGCTTCAAAAAAATAATCTCGTGTAGTGTTTACAGATTGAAAGTAATCTCTCGATAAATTGAGAAGTTCGAATGCCTAGTAAAAAGGAATATTGAATTTGCTTCGCCGATGTCTACAATATTTAGAAAAAAAGTGCTTTAAATCATCAGTGTATTACCGTTTAGGAATTCAGCATTACAGCGGGTTCAAGGTCGATCCGAGTTAGTGTTTGCAAGTATGTGCGATAGAAAATTATTTGCACTTCCGCTTTTTCAACAGCTCAAAAATTATTACATTCGTGTGAATTTAGCTCAGGAACTAAATTATTTAGTGTGCTTCGGATTCTATAGTTTATATTTCAACTTTGGTTAAAATTTCTGTAATTTGTTTTGAGAAAATCTGAAATTCTTGTTCATTGATTTTTCAAATTTTTCATAATTATGTGTGAGCAAATTAAGTAACGAATTTTAAGCTATTTAAATTATTCATAGGGAAGGATATTAAGATAAGTTTTTATGTTTTTGAAATTTTGTTGAGAATTTTGAATACAAATTTTATAATTATTCTAAAAATAAAGATGTTAAAAATAAGTGAAATTAGTACAGATAAGTAATATGAAATTATGGTAAATGCATGTTAAATTTATGGGTGATTGTATGTTAAGTATAGTGTATGTCGAGGGAGTATTGGTTCCTTCAACAGAGGCCTGTTATAACCTCTGTACAGTTGTTCCCTTCACCCTCTTCAAGAAAGATAATGTTGGAGGCTCTTATTTTATGAGTGTTTGTAATTTTTTGTATTATTATTATATTTTTTTATTGTGGAATGTATAAATGCAGTTCTCAAAGGCCAGTTACCTTAATGCAATGAACGGAGGCCTTTTCAAGTAACTGCCTAGGCACCCTGGGCCACCAGTGCAGAGAACACACTGGTTAGCTCAAGAGGACAGCCCTTTTGATGAATATGTTTGTTTAGAAGTATTGCGAGGCTTCCAGTTTGGTAAAATACAGGAATTGTAAATGAAAGATAATAACGGTGAAACCATATTTTCTGAAGCTTACTCCTATTATTATATGCTGTTAAATTATATTTTATCAGTATGGAAATAAGTATCATAAATATTTATGTGCATTACATTTTATTATAAGTAATGATTGTGTAAAAGTTTATTTTGTGATATTCTGTGATAACAAAAACCTTCCCTGAAGAATTATGATTATGTGAATTCTCAAACAAAAAGACTTTTGGACTGAAATGCTGAAAAATTCAATAGGACTCTAAAAATTAAAAATTTATTAAAAAAAAATTGATATTTATAAGTTATACTTTTATAGAATCAAAATTTTATGATTTATGTTTTTCTTTTTTATTTGCTAATGCTTTAACTCTCTCTTTAAAAAGGCTTCTCTGTCGCTACGCCTTTTTCTTTTTGAAGGGGGGAATATGTAAGATAAAAATATATGAATCAAAATTATAGATTAAACTATAAACATTAATTCTTCCTCTCTATTCTAAAATCGTAATAACTTCTTTGCATTGCGTCATTTCTAGATCACTCTATGATCGGCGCAATTCTGATGACGTAATAATTAAGAACTGAAACTGTCCTTGTAAACCAAAACTTTTCTCTTCGCGTGCTTCCATCTTGCATAACTACGCACTTCAGCTTTTGCTCTCTACTGTGCTAAGATGTAATTTCGCTGGCTTGCTTTCTATCTCAACAATATCAAAAATGTAAATCTTCTGTGGAAAGGCACGACTAGAGTGTCAAATGATTGTGGCCACAAATATCACTTGGAAATAAAAATGGAATTAAAACTGCTTCGACTGCCAAGTTCTTTAAATACTACGCAATCAAAATTCTTCTTCAATATGGATCTAATCACGCATCTACAGTGTTCCGTCTTTTCCTTTTCCTGTGCTTTTATTATGACATATATAAATATTATATATATATATGCAAGAATGTAAATTATATTTTTACATATAAAATAATAAATGTATTTCTCTTTCCGTCTTTTAATTAAAACTAAATGTTCTAATGTAAAAGCTATGAGAATTTTAGAATCTTATCTCTGTGTCTCGAACAGTTTCATGGAATTATATTTTTACTGCCTTTCTCCACAGAACATTCAATTGAGTAAAACGTTGTTTCATTTCATATATAAATTAGTTTTAATTTCATTTTATTTCGTTAACATTTGCATCATTTAATTATTATAGTATTTCAAGTATTGCTGTCAGGTGCATTAATTATTACATTAATTATTATATTATTGCTGTTAGGTGCTTCCATAATAAAATGACCACCACTTCTAGCCTTTGTAGTGGCGAAAGCCTAAAAAAAGGCTAGTGCCTAAAAAAATGCCTTAAAAAGCTTAGTTGCTAGCTTTGCTAGAGCATCAGCCCTCTCATTTCCTAAATTTCCACAGTATCCACGATCATAAGCAAAATAAGATTTTGCAAAGTCGTAATAATAACCTAAATGTCAACAGCAAATTTCTCTGGAACCCCAATTTTCTGTAGTAATTGGAGCGAAGAATGAAGATTCAAAAGAAATAGCTATTTTATAAAGGTAAGCAATACCTCCGAATTATATAAATGTAAAATGTATCACAATTTAATTTAGAGATTAGAAAGGTTTTGGTTCAAATAATACCTTACAAATGAATAAAACCCTTATTGCTATTCTGCAATCCTAGAGTTATATTCATCAGTTTTAGTCTAAGATTTATATCCCAAAAATAAGTTTTACAGAGTTACATTCTACATAAAATTTTAGTTTATAACTTATAACAATAAAAATAAACTGATGTTTCGTAATACACGTATTTCTTCCAACTTCAGCATTACATTTCATTATTAATTTTTGTCGTTTCATTTACTGAATATTTTTTTAAAATTTTCAATATTTATTTATACTTCGTATTCTATATTTTATTGGTATTTTTTATTTGTCTTCCTAACTTGCTTCATATTAAGCCTCTTATTTGAAATTTTTATAATTATTACTTCTTATTTAAGAAATTAAGCACGAAATAAATAATATCATTGAAAAATTCGGAAATTTTCAAATTACTATGTTTGTTAATTAAGGCACATTTTTGTTGTTTGACTTCTGAATCGGTACTATGTTTGTTTTGAAAGGGATGCATTTCTCCTACTGGATGAACCACGTCACGTACTGTGATTGTACAGTCTATTCTGTGATTGGCTTAGTATATGAGAGCAACTTTAAAGCAAAATTGCTCTGTGTCAATACCTCTGATAAATTCAAGAAAATTCTCAGCCATAAAATAAAATAAATTAAAATACTAAGATTAATCATTTAGCAGACAGTCTGAAAAATGTGCGAAAATTCAACGGGATTCCTTTGATTTCCGACAAAAAATGTTACCGGAATTCTAGTTGATAACCACCCCGAAATTTTCAGTGGAGTTCAAGCACGTGGGAAAATGTGACATTTCGTAATCGCGTGCAACTCTTAAGTCATAGCGTCTAAAGCGGGGAGAGCGCCCATAATTTTTGCAGCTGCGGTTAACAGACATAATGTACCTGTGATTTACAAGGATATTGTTACGAAATGTACAGGCGCGGTAAGATGGCTTCCCCGCAAAGCAGTTTTAGGGTTGCCTTATTTGGCGAGAAATCGCCCATTTGGCGACAAAATTGTCGATGTACCATGGACGGTTAGAGAACTTTCTGGAACGAATTCTTACCGGTTTAACCCAGAATGTTCTCGAACACAAGCCGAAAGCTATATAAACCCTGCTGGTCCGCAGTCAGTGTGCGTCATCGAGAGGGCGAGTCAGAGTGCCTCACCTGGATGCGAGTCAGAGTGCCTCGTCTGGAGGGCGAGTTAGTAGCATCGAGTTGGTGTCTCGTCTAGCCAGTCAATCCCTGCAGAGTCGATCGAGTTGACAGCCGGGCAGTGAGTGCCGAGTGGGTCGTCGAGTGCACCGAAAGAATCTCGTACTGTATCGCGGTTGGTGCATCGTCGAGAGAGCGTGTTGAGCTCCGGGGACGATTGAACCGAAGAGTCGGGAGCTGTGCTTTGTGTGTCGTCGAAAGCATCGCAAGTTGTAGCGTGGAGAGTCTAGAAAGTACGTGGAATTCCGAGAACGACCAAGCAGAGTCGGAAGCTGTACTCTAGTGCTTTGCCGTGAAGCTGTCTCCCCGTGTCAGCCTTATAACCTGGAGGCTGTGTCGCTGATTGTGTCAGCGTGTTTATAGTAGTTCATCGACGACTGTAAATTGGAGCTGTCCTGATTAATATTGGTAAATAAAGTGTGTTTCGATATTCTATCACGTGCTGTCGTCGTTATTCACTCCAAATCCACACGAACCCCGTCCGAAAGCGAAGAAAGAAAAAACGTAACAACTGGTGTCAGAAAAGAGAAAAACGCAGCAATATTATGTGCTAAGGTGTATTCCTGGCAACTGACATACGTGTGATATGGCAGTGACTATTGCTTGGGTTGAGTGATACAGAGCACGGATGTGTTCGATCTCTAATAAGTAGGGTTGTAGAGCAATAAATATATTATACTATTAGCCAAGTTTCTTGCCAACCTTCTTGTTGTGATACTAATGTTAATGATAATGGTAGCACAGATATACTGAGTAGAAGATACAGTTTTAAAGTAAGCAGGAAAACTCTTTGTAAAGAGGATAATTACACCGGAGGAGCAGTGAAAAAAAAACCTTAGCAGCGAATGTTTGAAAATGCAACATAATATCAGTCAAAATGAAACAAATTGTCACAGTTCTTAGGTAGCCCAATGGAACACAAACTGACATAAATTCGCAAGCATATGTATATTAAATTGCAGAAGACGCCTAACTCGGCTTTATAGTCTACTACTGACATTTAAAGGAGTCGGCTAATGAAACAGTTATCCATATTTAAAATTCAGCACATATTTAACTCCATCTCTTCAACGTCTTTTCCGTTCAGAACTTAAATATTATTGTGTGATATATGTAATACTCCCATCAGTGGTTCAGTGCCATCACTTCCTACTTGTGGTCCAGGTAGGCTCACAATCTACCTTTTCCAGCAATATTAGCATACTGTGGAAGACATAGCTTTATCATGGTGCAAGTACACTTTATTGATAATAGAATGCCTTAAACTTCACAGACATGTTATTTATGCTACTCTGTGGCTCTAAACGGTGCTGGCACGTACGACAATTTCTGTATCCTTGAATCACGAAGATTGCGAAATTCTATATTTTTCTTTAAGATTAATGCTTTAGAAATCTTTACTTCATACTGGAGTAGAGACCAGAATTTCCCCTTTATTGATTCACATACTACACATTAATGAAACATTAATGAAACACACATTACACATTAATGAACACATTAATGAAATTGTCTAGCCAACCTTCCTAAGGGTTAGCCAAGTGGGTAAGACCTTAAACAATTTTAGTTAGGCTTATGTTCGAATTCTGGGGACTGGGCTGGCCACATCAGTGCATCCTTGGTTTTTTATATGTGATGTGAATACAATCAGATTCGCATGGAACTTCATTCACGAAAATGTTACTACATTTTGACAAAATAACCCTTGTGTTCTTTGCCCTTTCCAAATGAACAAGAATCAGCTAAATAAGACTAGACTTTTAAAGAATATATTTTTGAATTTAAATTTTTGTCCAAGATCTGCTAGGGTATAATTTTCATATTTCACTCTGTCAGCCATATCATTTTCATTTAAAGAGAAATTCATTACAATTCTTAGCCATAAGTATACTATTCCGTACACACACACACACACACGCATATATATATATATATATATATATATATATACAGGTCAAGAACGTGGAGCACTTTCTTCATATTTACTAATAACATAGAGTTAAATTAATTTCCTCCATGTCACGAAAACCTCTCGTTAAAAGAAACCGCTCACAACAAGATGTCTGTATAAGGTGATAGTGCGAGACAAACAATGCTGATATGCTGGCGCCGAAAAGGAAGGATAGTGCTGTCGTGCTGAGTGAAAGGTTTTCTCTGTCCCCAGACACTTCCGTTATTAGATAACGATACAAAAGAGGAAAAGAGAGAGTGTTTGCAGGCCTGTATACCTACGTTGATGCATATTCTAATTCATTTGCTCTCTAAAGCTTTACGCCAACATTTTTAGCAAATATGACCTAGCATATTCGCTATAAACCAATTTATGTATACAATATTTTTCTGGGGGAGGAGGGGTAAAGAGTTGCCTAAAAAATGGTTCAATCAGGTCTAACCGGAAAACTTCAAAAATCTCAGAATTTTTTAAAATTAAAATATGGTCATAATGGAAATTTTAATATATTCATATGCTGCGCTTATAAAATTACATCATTGATATTAGGGTAAATTAATCACAACAAATGAGGATTTAGTCAAGCTAATAAAAACGGGAATGTTAAAACCGTGCTTTATTTTCATTTATGCTTTCCCTTGTTATATTAAAACTCAAGTATGAAATTTATGGGCCCAAAAGTGGCCGAACGGTGAAGTAGCTAAACACTGGTAGTTTGGTCCTCGGCTCGAATCCCGGTAAACGGACTGATTATATGGTTGTCTTGGTGGTTTACTCCATGTGTAACATATATACATACAAGCCAGTTTAACTTAGAAAGTCCTACATGAAAGCATCCCTCCCATTAGGCAGATAGCCCGCGTGTTCTTTGCCGTAATGAAATAAGCCAAACCATAAAATTTATACTTGTGTCACCTTTCAATTTCTGTACAACAATTGTTAATTAATATTTAAACTAATTTCTTCAAATAATATGCTCAGCAGTTTTTTATAATGTGCAAAGAGCACCAGTAAATTATACCTACATAGTGACAGTGTTAGTCCTACCTTTATTTCAGTAATAACTTTAGTATTTGTATTTCAATAATTCAGCGTAGGAAGCTATGAGTAACGTATAGTTGAGACATAACGTGGATTAACTAAAACCATGTAATTTTTTTTTACCTTTTTTACTGTCAATTTCAGCCCTCGTATTTTTGGAAATGTTTTCCAGTTACTTTTCAACTACTTATAATGCTGCAATCATGCCGCTGGTTCCTATAAAAAACTTTTATTTTTGAATTTCTTTTTTTCCAAAGTGTAGACGGTTGATGTCACAAATGAAATTGAAATTACATGTACGTGTAAACTTAATGATATTAATAACCGACCGGCAACATACATTTGTGTATCAAGTTTGCCATTTTCCTTAAAGCTAAAAATGATTACCTCGAAATGCTCATTTTGTTCTTGACATACATTCACTTTGAGATGATGTTTTGAATGAAGAAAACACAAAATGTGTTTCCTTCACTCTTTTCTAACAAGACTAAATTATAATTCGCATCACATTAAAACAACTATCAGCATCTATTATCAGTAATATGAGCAGCTATTTATTTTCAACCAAAACTTCAAATAAATTAAAATAACCTACTTTGTATTGTTTAATGCCCATAAAAAATAAAAACGCAGCTTAATTTTTTTTTAACAATAGATTGTATGCAATACTTACGAAATTTCATCAAATTTTCCTTCGTTATCACTTAATAGAAATATTTGAATAAATTAACGGTTATGTATTTTAATAATCAACACAAAAATTTACATCCAGGTAAAAATGCACTTTCGTAACTTCTAGAGTTAAAAGCACATACGGGGGGGGGGATTTAAATTTATTCATTTTCAAAATAGGATGCTTCATTTGTGTACATCGATAAATGCATCTTAGCAACGTTAAATAAAGAAATGTCTTAGACATATAAGGTATTTCTCCCGCCTTCCTAGCGTGCCTTCGTGGCGTAGTGGTTCTGCACGCTGAGCCGGTATTCTAGGTTGGATTCCCGGCGAAGGCGATTGCTCATTTTTCATCTGTTCGGCCTCGAAATAACCTAATGTCTCTACAGACTTATAAGACAGGCCTCCCTTCTTCAATACAGAGGTCTGAAACGATAATCAGTGCATTGCTGCCATCTCCTAGATACATTTACTATGTCGCGATGTACAGTGTCCTGACCTTCGCAGTCTTCTAACAAATTTCCTTTTTAAAGCAGTTTTTAAGTCAGGTTATGCGTGACATCTTCAGCTTTCTAATACTCCCATAAAAATTCTGTTGCAGGAAACGTCAGAGAATTAAATGAGAGCCACTAAATGTTACCATACCGAAGGAGAAATCACCCGACAAATACAGCAGACTTTTCATGGATATTATTTAAAGTTCAAGTTTTCCTTCACAAGCTATCCGAAAATAAAAGTCTTAAAAATGCTATTCGTTAGAAGATTGCAAGTAATATTATGCAGGACATTCTACATCGCATCATGGTAAGTGTACCTGGGAGATTGCAGCAAAGAATCCATTATAAAAGTAAGCAACTTCAAGACTTTGTATTGAAGAGGTTATAAGTTATTTCTCCCGCCTTCCTAGCGTGCCTTCGTGGTGTAGTGGTTCTGCACGCTGGGCCGGTATTTCAGAGGTCCGTGGTTCAATTCCCCGCGAAGGCGGTTGCTAATTTTTCATTTTTACTGCTTCGAAATGGCCTAATGTCTCTACAGGTTGTTTTAAACGTTTTCAAAACTCTGTTGTTAATTCAGTCCTAATGTCTCTACAAGGTGAATGCTATTTTGTGAATCCAAAACACTGACTTCTTAACCGTGTTCAATACATTTCAATTGCGTTCAAATGTATGTGTAATAAACATGTTATTCTTCTTTCAAAATGAGTAAAGCTATACAGCATACTATGTACCTAACAATTAATTTACTACTCTTGCCTTAGGAAGGTGCATTTTTTATATTTTCTCTTATTCTGTATACAATACCTCGATTCGCTTTCAAAAATAGAACATAAAAGTCTCAATAAAGTTATATGTTTATCTTTTATGTAAAAAATATTTACGCCGTAAAATACGATATTTATTTTGATTGAAACGATGAATGGACATGTAAAATATCTTTTATTAAGATAAACAAGGAGATTTTACTAAATGTTGCAAAGTACATCAGTATTCTGCAATTACATTTTTATTTGCGTAATTCAGGAAAACATTGATATGGAATAATATTCTAAAGAGAAACGTAAATGTGCTAACGAATCATTTGAAATCCAAGGAGCCGAGATGAGTTACTTTGGGAGATTAAAAGAAGATAACAGAATTTTACATTACAGATATTACAGCAATTGCTTGGCCAAATGTTAGAAACATTTTTCTAGCAGTTAGCACCGCTTTGCTTGCTGATACAAATCTCACAGATATACTGACGAAACTTGGATTTTTCACATATTTTGCCTTGGCTAACCATTCAAGTATCCGAAATTGTGTTTAATTGACCTAACTACATCACACGTAATTCCTTAGATTTTAAGCATGCTGTACATTCGCTGAGTTTTAGCAATTTGACACGCAATAAGCTCTGAATGTCTTTTGATGTATGCATACATAGTTTATTTTTAGCTGAGAAAGCAAATAAAAAAACCAATTTTGAAAATTACAAGTCTACGCAAGCAAACTAACTGCAACATATTTTTTAAACTTTTTGAAGAACTGATTAATATGTGTAAAATAATATCTACATTCACAAAAACCCTGAATAATAACAACAAACTGATTTTATTAATTACGTGTCTTCTATATTCTATTACTGTACCAATAGAATGTAGAAGGAATTCTAAATGCTGAGATACTTATTAAAAATGCAATGTAATCGTAAATTACAGTATATGCTTCAATTAAACTCCAATTAAATAATTCCATTTCTCTTTATGTTATAATAAGAGATTTAAGGCATTTTTACACGAATAATATTTTCTGCCTTTTATGTATCCAAAACATTTTCATATAGTTATAGCCTTTTCGACTACTGATGTTATATCAGCTATGATCTTCAAGATTTATAGAGTGCATGAATAAAAACCATACTTACGTATTAACTCAATCACAGAAGAAAAAGGTGATTCAGTGAATTTTCGGATTGCAACTTACAATGGATATAGTTACCTAAAGAACTGTTATGCGGATGGCTGGCAGAATTTGCGACTTCTACGAAGGTGGTTCGATAATACGTAAGTACCCAAATGTCATAATATTAATGAACGAAAATCGCATCTTTTAAAGTACAAGATTATACAAAATGGCAGATCCGATTTCAAACGAGTACAGTTCCATACTTATTAATCAGGTACTAATTGGATGTGGATCAAATGAAGAAGGAATTCTTAGTATTTTAAAATGTCTCAGAATATTGACCATGCTGTCAGCGAAATGTTAGTATGCAGAATACTGAAATGCACATCCCCTTCACCAAAACTAAAACTTAATTCGTTCTTCATGCTTTAATTGAAAATAATCTGTAGTATACCTGAGATTTTAACACTTCAAAATAACTTAATAAAACAGCGAAGATTTAGTCATATCTGCTGCATAAAATTCTGAAGCTCAGTTTAGATAACTTCTTAGGTAAAACTGTTTCCATTTTGCGCAGTGCTAATGTTCAACATTTTGTTGAAAAATAATCTGTATATTTTCTCGATTTTAAAATGCATCTCACTGGCTTTTCTGATCCCTAATCTTTCGGCTGATAATACGAAATAGCACAAGACTTGAGAAGAATTGATATATTATGGCTTTTTTCGAGAAATCTGGTCTCTGCAGTCGTTCCTAAAGAAGCAAATGAAAACTGCATGTACATTTTTATCGGTCCTTTGGGTCTGCCAAAATCAGATTGGTCGATATAGCTTACCCGTGTCTTATCGGAATATTTGCATTTGTCTGATTGCGAGGGGATGGAAAATGGTGAGCCAGGCTCCTCTGAGACGCATAAGCTTTTAAAAATGTACTTGATAAAGGGATTAAGAAATTGCATACCACGTTTCGAAATCAAAATTTACGATCCAAAGTCTCGAGAAGATTTTATAGTCACTTCCTTTTGCAGCATTGTCGCTAATGGCTTTTGCCTTACTTTTCTGTCCAATCTGCTTCTTCAAAATACTTTTTTTAGACATCGTACTTGGTCGGGTAATGGTAGGCTTTTCAGCTAGCTTATTTATATAAACGGTATTTATATGAAATGAGATTTAAAGTTTCTTGTGAAAGGCAAAGCTTTAAATTTCTTCACAACTGCTTTGCTTCTCAAATCCAAGTAACCCATAAATGCACACCATTAATATCATCTTTTAATCACATTTAATTGTGTTTTCAAATTTAATGTTTTTACTTTTTATTTCACAAATACCTTAATCTAAGGTAAATTACTTAAGAATTACGAAACTTAAGGTAAAAGTACCACGTGCATATATGCATTTTTAATCGTCAATTTCGAAATCAACCGATTACACCAAAAATAGAAAATAACTATTTTGGCATTATTTGAACTTAGATTTGTTATAAATTACCAGCTTCTCAAGGAGGAAATAAAAAAAAGTAATTTTAAATAGTATAGAAATGAACGAATCTTTTTAGGAATACTCTATCATAAACGCTGATTTATTTTATATAATAACTGCATTCCACTAAGAAAGGATAAAATTGATGATTAACTTATGTGTTCCATTAAAATAGCTTTGGTGTTATAGAAATAACTGGAAGCGTAATTTCGTTATGTGCTTAGTACATAAAATATTTCAATTAAAAAGTAAAATTAGACATTTTAGTGATTGCTTAATCTATATATAAGGATCCTGGCTGTGTTAAGTTGTAATCATCGTTCAGAATAATATTACAATTATTAATATAGATGTTTATTTTGTAGCGACTTATATTTATTTTAACTAACAAATTAAAGTTTAATTTTAATCTTTCCTATAAGCCTTCATTCCCCTATTTGTCAATGCCAGAATATTGAAATTTGGTAGCGCGCGTGAAAGAATGCAAATTCTACGTTGTGAAGAAAGAGTTTAAAAACTGAGGTTCAGTAAGAAATTTGGAGAGAGTTAGGCTTTTTCCATCACCTCTGTTGCGTAAGCTTCTGCTGCAGGTTTACGTGGCATAACTGCATTTACTTGTTTACTTATAGTTTCGATACGGGTTTAAAAAACAGGAATTATCTGATCCCTGTAGCTTAATTCTACTGCTTGTGCATATTTTCGAATATTTAGTTTAGTTCTGTGATTTCAGTTACTGCCCAAGGGAGGCATAGTGTCTTGGCGTAAAGTTAACGCATTGTAAATTTCAAAGAGTTAATAAAGGGTACTTTTAACCCTTCTCCTGTACAGTTACTAACTCTTAAAGTTCTCATTTAAAAATTAAACAAGTAGACCCTACAATTTATGATTTCAGAAATATTATAATCCTTTCTTGTTTAGATCAAATGTTAATGAATGTTTCGTTAATGCATTTAGTTTTATGATATCTTGATTTCTTAAACTAAAGAAACTGAATGATTAAATTTTATGATATTTAATGTAATTAAATATGCATGCCAGTGAGCACACATGAAATTTATTGTAATTTTAAAGGGCTAATATGAATAAATTATTTATTAAATAGCATACTAATTGAACATAACTTTTCTAACTACTTAATCTATTATTTATTATACGAATATGTATGATAAATACATTTACAAAAATGTATCTAACAAGCAATGAAACATTGAAATTCTATGAACGTTTCATTCAGCTTCGGGAAAAAAATTAATAATATAAGATTACGTACTTCTTAAATTCCTGCAGTTTTAGCAACCTGAATATTAAGCTTCAGTAATTACAATGTCTATAGAATTTTCCTGTGAAACGTGTGAAGTATTATCCGTAAACATAAATGATACAGTGAGGCCAGTCACAAAAAAAAGCCTACTATGCTTGATCAAGGATCCGTAATTTCCTTTCACACCAAGAACCAGGAAAACCTAAATAACATAAAATTAAAAGAAAACTTTGGGAAACATAATCGATAAAAGTAACGATTAATCGATACTTTGCTTTTGCATAAAATATTACGTACAGATAAATCGTTATATTTAATCGGTTTAATAAGTGAATTTCCCCTTGCCCCAAAGCCCATCTGTCTTGATTAATTCCTTTCACCTCCTTTACTGAAGTTTATATTTTATTTAAATATACAGAAGAAATAGTTTTGGTAAGGAGATTTTCATACCACACGGTTGCTAAAAGAATTAATCTCTAGAACTCTCAAGTTACAATACAGTAATTATAAAACTAATTTTCTTTTAGTTCAGTTTGCTGTTATCTTTAGCTCCAGTTCTGTTGTATTTTATTTCAATGTTTTCTTCCATTGCTTCAGCTAAATAATTCCTAAGATTGCAGTTTTATTCATAAAAACTGGATAGTTTTATTCCCCAAATAGTGCTGCATTATTTCCAGACATGTCTGGAAGCGGTTTATGTCCTAAAAAATCTCAAGAAAAACTATGGCTTAGTCCAGTACTTTTTTTTGCATTAATTGCTTACTTAATTAGACTGCAATGATTTTGTGCCCTACTGATTTGAATTTTGAGTTATTATTAATATTGCATTAAAATTTTATAATTAATCTGAAGTCTGTACTTAATGTTTTCAAGGAATTTGTCTAGACATGTACTTTATTCAATATAAATATTAACAAGCGATTGATCTTGGAGATCCACTAGTCTGTGTTTCGTCTGAATTCCTCTACTTTTATTCCAGAGAATGTTGATTCAGGTAAGTTTAATAGAGTTCTAAACTGAAATCTGACTAATGAGTTTGATTGCAACCCTCCGTCTAATAACCTCCGGTCTGTGCAAACTTCTAAAATTCAACTTTAGAAATTTTCAATTCAATTTATTAATTTTCTCATTATTCAAACATATGCTTTGCTTATAAACAAAGAAGGTAGTAATGATAGTTAGTCTTGCCATGAAAATGCACGATATATTTCTATTTTTTCTCATTCCGAGACCAAACGGAAAGAGAAGACTAAAAATCTCCCAATTTGAATTGAAACACCTTGTCTTAACTTCATTGTAAATATGCAATAGTATATATAAAGCTTCCTTAAAGCTTTATATATATGTATATAAGCTTATACGTACATGTATATGCTTTCTTAACGAAACCATGAAAAGTATATTTAACTGTAAAACTTCGCAACAATTCCCCCTCGATTTTATGGCACACTAGTGCATCGTGACGCAGATTCGCACCCGGTTTTTGTTCATATAACAAGTTGGTTTATAAGAGTAATTTAAACCACTAAACGCCCTTGACTCTTTAATACCAAAGTTAAAATAAATGTATACATTTTTCCTATTTAAGGATTAATTTCCAATTTTTCAGCAACTGCTGCCCTTCTTATCTGTCATACTTTTATGATACAAATAAATATTGTTTGTAAGCCTTTTAATAATTTTTAACAAGTCTGAAAATATTTGTTTACTTGATTTTGGAATGATGCTTTCAATGTTTGGTTTGGTCTCTTTGATTGTGGTAAAGCACACGAGAGCTATCTACTTATGAAAACGGAAAGCTTTCTAAGAAACCCCAGGTCGTACTCACTTTACATATGGGGGGGGACAACTAAAAAGCCCATGTAGCCAGCCTTTTCGCCTGTAATCTAACTCAGGTTGAAGTACCCGACTTTCTTAAGGACACTAGCCCATATTCTTGTCACATGTGGGTTCACTTACCAATGCTCATTGCTGTTATATATCATCAGCCATTAATGGATAAGCAAAGTAACAGATGCTTTATAGACATGTATGTGTGCATTGTTAAACTGAAAGATAAGTATTGAAAAATAATACATGAAACAAATATCATATCTGAGAGAATATTTCTTTCAGTTTCATCAATTCTCAAGCTTTTCTAGGTTTAAAACTCATATATTTTACTTTAAAGAATAATTTCAAATTAAAAAAGAAATGTCACTTTTTATAACCTACAAATGTTTTAGGGTAATAATAAATTTTCGAAGGACTGGCAAAAAACAGAATATCCCAGGCTACTGCTGTGAGTATGATATATTCATAACAATTCTTCAGAATACACTGTATACATTTTCAAATTCGCTTTTGGGTTAAGCACAAGCGTGCTTAAAATTTACAAGTGAAGCAAGGTGGGAAATCTCATTTCTACTTTTCTTTCTTATATATCTGTTAGTTCATTAATAAAGCGCTGTATCCTAAAATTAAAATTTTTAATCTTGTTTATTTTTAGGAAAACATATTCACTTCCAAAATCTCAGTTCAAACAGATCCCACCATAATCACAATGATCATATATTAATGTTAATAGTTCTTGAAGTGGTACACAGTAAAAGTTCTTAAATGCAAAATAATGTTAGACCTCAAAAAGATAGAATTGTGGTAATTGTGGTACTTGCAATAAATTGACTATGCTGTATCGTATGAGGAGGACTGTTTTTGTGCTATTTATTATTTATTTATTTATTGTAAAAACAACTATTTCTTTTTTACTTTACATACGATGATTCGGTAAGATTTCATAGAAAGTAAAAATTTTTCTTAATTTCTGGACGAATATATTTATCTTCATAAATTATTTATTTTAGATCTAAAATGTCTATGTTAGTGAACTTTCACTACTGTATAAACTAAAAATTTCATATAAGGAAACTCGAAAACAAGCAATTTTCACTTCCATCAAAATTTATTTTCTACAGATATTGTCTATCCATCAGCTACTCCAAACCTTTGGAAGAAAGTTTCATATTTTATGCTTTATAGAATTTAAAAAGCAGCGTTTCGTAAACCTAAATTTCTTTTTAACCAACAGTTTTTAATACCTATTAAAAATAGTACCATGTTAATTTTTCATTGGGAAATACTAGATGTGTTCATGACTAGAAAGATTATCTCTTACAATGAATGAGATGAACTCTTCGAGTGTTCTCGAAGATCATTCATTGTAAGAGATAATTGTATCTGAAATTCTTACACCTGGACTTCCTCACAGTTTGCATACTTCACTTTTGTAGTCATTCTGCATAGTTTTAGGGACCGCATGGACCTAGAAATGTGTTAAGAAATTTACCTTTTTAAGTCATATCTACACAGACGCCTAGCTTCATATGCCATATGATTTAAAACAGAGGTTTGTAACGAAAATCAGATTCAAACTTATAAATTTTATTTCTAAATTTAGATCTGATCTGGAAAAATCTGCATCTTGTATAAGATTTTACTTATTTTAAATAATAGTCAATATCTTAGTTACTTTTTTTCCAATCGATTTGTTTCCTATTTACAAGAAATAATTCTTTCCTTCAGTTGTTTACAATAAAAAACAGAAAGAACATTTATAAATAATAATAAAATTTGACGTATAAATAGAATAATAAAAATTTAGAAAACAAGCGAAGAAGAACGATTGATCATTACTACTAAGTAATGTTAACGAGATTTTGTTATAAAGAGCCTTTTAATTGTATCCTGCTTCTAATACGCTTAGACTTAAAATTAATGAGTGTGTTAGTATACAGGGTGTATCAGTACAGGTACAGGTACAAGTAAAAGTATGGGGACACCAGCGATGTACCATGGGTCAACTGGTAATGCCTTCCCATACTAACACTTAAAGGGAGGAAATTGCAAGGTTTATAAGAATTTACATAGCATGAAGCTTTGCAAATGATCTAGAGTTTGCCTATTAGGGTACATCGTGCAGTCTCACCGTATGCCCCACATCCAGTATTTATTAAAAATAATGATGTAAGACATAAGGAGATTACAAAATAGTCTAAATACAATTTGAAATTCACAAATTAAATTGAACATATGTTTTGGTGCAACAAAAATAGGAGAAAAATTTAATTAGTAAACAGATAAACATAATGAGATAATTATAATTAGTACGGACAACACAATGTTATTATTAATTGTAATAAAAAATTCTAAAGAGGTGGGTGTCCATAGGTTCTAACGAGGTGGGTGTCCATGATTCGTTGCATAGTTTTTTGAAACTTTGAATACTGATATTTATCTTTAAACAGAAACCTCTGGAATGCCAGGAGATTAGTTTGTGACGATTTTATGTGAATATTCTCAGTTAAGGGGCATGAAAAAGTGTAATTATCATGAATTCCCTGTTCCTCACATATGCAGATTTAGGAGTTCGCCATATTTCTTGCGCAGAATTATGTGGGGAAGGGTCCGTGTCCTATTATATAGTAATTTAATGAAGGATTCGAGTACAGAGATGCGAAGCTTACATTAGGGATGAAGTTATATGTGCGTCTTCCCTGTGGAGCATTGTTCTACAAATCTTGCCAAGATTTTTAAGAGCGGTGACAAATGTTCGGGAGAGATAAAGTACACGTAGATTATGGGAAACCACATACCAATGCATGGTCGGAAGCGCTTTCCTGGCGCGGTAGTGAAGACACAAAACGCAAAAAAGGAAGGATACAAACAGTGAGACAAAACATGTTTTATTATATTTAGTACAACATAAACCTACAAGTAAGAACAAAAACAAACAATGATAATCAATAAAGAAGGTGTTCGAAATTACGACCCCAGACCGTGATACAGTCCTCACTTCTCTATCGCATGGAAGATCTGCATCACGAATGACAGATCGCATGGAAGAATGCATGATGCATGGTTCCTGCATCACGGTCCGGGTCGTAATTTCGAACACTTTTTTTCTTTGTTTTGTTATACTCTGAATAATAAACATGTTTCTTCCCCCCCCCGTTCGTGTCCTTTCTTTCTTAAGTTTTGTGTCGGCACTATCGCGCCAAGAAAGCGTTTCTGATCATGCATTCCTATGTGTTTTCCCATCGTCTAGGAGTACTCAATCTCTCCTGAAAGTTTGTCACCGCTATACTGATACACGAGATACACGCTGTACTGATACACAATACAGGCAACTTGGGGCCCCTAGTCGAGGATGCAAAGCATCCTTTATAAAACTGTGATAAAAGTAATCATCTTTTACGGAGCATCAGCATGGGCTCACCCCATGACAGTGAGGAAGAAAAGACTCCTAGCTTCGATTCAACGCCCTTTCCTCTTACAAGTAGCAAAAAGTATACAGAACTACCTCAACGGCATCACTCTGTGTATTAACAGGAATCCCACTCCTCCATTTGAAAGCAGAAGAAGATGCAGATTTAGCCACGTTATTCCACCTCAAGAAAAACATATTGGTAGAAGATCAATACCTGTGCCCCCTTGATTTTGAGCACCTTAAATGCTTACTAAATATCGCTCAATTGCAACAAAAGATTTCTGTGATTATGAAGAAACGTTTCTCATATAAAATAGAAGTCATATGTCAAGACGCTATCCCATCAGTTTGAATACCTTGTATTCAAACAGCCTACAAAAATAATGCAAGTTCAGAAATGTTACAAATGCCTGGTGCTCCGTCCACTTTTCCCTGTCCCTGCCCTGCACTGATACACCCTGTATTATGCAGGGAAGTGTAATTTACTTCTATTTGAGTTAAAATGGGGAGATCGAGATAAGCAGTTATGCAGAATAATGCAACAGATAGCGCCAGTAGCTTTTTTTCTTTCCTTATCAGGAACTTTCTCGAATTTTCCGTTCTACAATTATTGCATAATCACGGGTTTCTCATTCGTCATTTTCCCTCTTTCAACTTAAGAAGAAGGTTTTATTCAAACTTTCGAAACTAGTCTTGCATATTTATGCAACTAACGCTGATTCTTGTTGCTTTAGCATCTCCGATATTTATCTACTACCATATTTTACTGTTGAGATGAAAATAGCAATTTTCAATTTTAGAAGCCAAAATTATTGCTACTGTTATTCATCCCTCAATTTTAATCCCTAAAATCTTCCGATGTTTTCTTTCCCAATAACCTCGTGAATGACATTGCTTTCACTAAGTTCGGAGGCGTTTGATTGCGGGCACTAGCCGTTTTATGCTCTGGCCACTACTGAGGCCGAAAGCGGTGGCCACTTTAATACGGAGGAACCTAATAGGTAGGCCACTTTTGCTTCCTATGAAGGAACAGACAATTTACATCCCTGGCTTCATCGGAATTCGAACCCGGGCCCTTCGGTACGGCAATCAGAGTCTCTAACCACTTTTCCGTTTTGGTGGCGAGTGGAAAAGTGTCATTAAAGCACCACTACTCTTCTTTCGATCAAGAATTTCAACTTCCTTGCGTAGCAGTACAACTTCTTTCGCAAGTGCTATCGATTACAACAGCTCTAACACTTAAGGAGGGTTTGAAGCTCAGCCTCACAGAACCTGCACTCAGTAGTAAAATTCATTTTTGGTAATAATTTTTATGTTGAATTTCTTCATTCCCCTTTTCACTCTGTGTACTACCTGGAAAAAGAAACCCTTTGAAATTTTGCATCGCGGAATCATCTTCTTCTCCGCTTGTCTGTTTCCCTTTCTTCTGTTCAAAGTGTGACTAAATGAATCTCACAGGCTAATAAAATAACAGCTTAAATAAACTTAGCATTTATTAGTAAGATGTGGATCATGTAAAGAATTTCTGAGGTACACGTAACGATATCGATAGGAGGTAGATGCCAATTTCCTGATTTTACCTGGAACTTTATATTTTATAACATTTTGAGAACAAATTGCTTAAAGATATTAGCGCATTTTCATATTAAATGTCTGCTGACTTTGCAAAGGGAAAAGTCTTGACCGAATTGTTTCTTCAGGGCTAGTAATGTTAAAAAGCAAAAGAGATGAAAAAGCATATTAGAATTATGGGAACTTTAACAATTTTTCGAACTTTCTTCTTCTTTTCCCGCCAACTGCGCTTATACAAATCCCAAACAAGTATTTAAATATGTTTATGTATTTTATTCCAAGAGTCATCAATTCTGATTATAGTAATTTCAGTTTAAAATGTACTCAATCCTTCCTTCTTGTATTTTTACAGCATGTTAATAAATGACAGCAAGGGTAATTAGCTCGAAACTTGTGTGCGTATTTAATTATGGCAAAACATGCGAGTACTATATGTCTAAGAGAAGAGATGCCTTCGTGGACGACTTTCTAAGAAGAACTGACTCGTGTACACGTTACCCATAGAAAGATCATGAAAACGCCCATGAAATTGTTCCGTTCGCCTGCACTCAAACTTTGGTCTGAACTACCAGTGTTTTCAGCGACTTTACCGCTCATGCTTTGCAGGGCATAGCTGGAATCATAGCTGAGTGGATAAAAATCATAAAAGCAAATATTTAAATATTATAAGAATGCGCCTGATGCGTTTGAATTTGGTAAACTTCATTATATACTGGAATAAAAGTTAGTGTTCTCATCATACTACAGCAACACCATAAGTGAAGCATAAATTATACTAATAAATGTACGCTTATAACTTTAAATTCTTAATGCAAATTCTTCATTTCACTCTTTTTAAAGTTGTTTTCTTTCTTTTAATCTCTTCTTCCATTCGAAAATTTGGCATTTTGGTATGAACTGATAATACATCATTTCAAGTAAAATATAATACTTTTTATAAAATCTTATTTTTAACATTTACGTATTAGTCACATCTTACATTCACATCTGAAAAAACATAACTCGATTAACAGTAAAACAGTCATATCAATGTCAGAGTTTACACTGTGATTAAAATTTCCAAAATAAGGTTTTTACAAACTTTTTTCATACTGTAATCAAGAGAAATGAAAAAAAAAAGAAATGCTTCTTTCCAAGTAAGTACATTTAAGACCAGAATTTAATCTGCTTTCTGACGTACTACGTGTATTCAATAAAAGCATCTCAACTACATGAGTTACAGCAGCTCACCACAGCAAGAAATCAGAAACCTAAAACTTCTGAGGTTTTTAATATCTTTTTTTTTTCGAGTCAATTACTCGAAAAAATGTAATCAAGGTGCTATAAAACTTTTTCTTCGACAGTAAGTCGCCACAGAACTGCACTAATCACTCAGAAGTACCGCAAGAAGTATTTGATTCAAGATAAGGGCAAGGATTCTGTGATATGTTACAGATGCCTGGTGCATCAATCTGCTAATGCTTTAATCTAGAAAGAAGCCTGCTTATTGTGCAAGGTACTATACTGCTCCTTCTCCTCCCCCATTCCCATAGCCCATACGAATCCAAAGCAGCGGCAATTACGCCAATCAAGGAAGCGTGTCCAGGAGTTTTTCAAAAACTCTTTCCGCAAAAACTTTTGGGGTTGCTGGAGACCCTGCACGTAAGTATGCTTGTTCAAGATTGAGTAGATGAAGATATTTTTTTCTTCCTGGGTATAAGTCAAGTTATGCTACAGGAAGTAAAAACAAGGGTTAATTCTTTATTTCTCCGCAACCTGTTTTCATGTGTAAACTAAGAGAGCAAAAGAAGCTCGATATTACAAATTGAAGTCATTTTCATACTGTTGCTCTGAGTTGCAAATGCCTCATATGTTAATACTGCATGGAAATTAAAGGTTTTATCCTAATACAATATTTTAAATAATTCTGACATATACATCAGCAGACACAATGTTTAAAATTTTAATATTAAAACGTCCAGTTTATTCCTATTTTTATACATAAGAAATGCATGTTGAAACAAAAAATCATGCGCTTTAATACTGATATTAAAACACAAAAAATGGAACACTAAGGCGAATGTTAAGAATACCTTTGTAAGCCAAATTTTGAATAAAATTATTTTTATGTGAAGTTTGATATGAAAGTCGGTATGTTGCATTCATAGTGAACTCCCGATGATCCAGGTTGCAAACTGATAAGATCCAGATTGGGCTCTGTATAAAAATTTCTGTTTACGTACTGAAGGAACGATGGAAAAATTACAATCAGAAACCATCATGGTAAAACAAAACAGTCAACGAAAAATATAAGGAGGAGAATAAAATGCTTGCTATAACAGCACTAATATCAGATGATGTCATAGTCTTTAGGATTTGCTTTTGCCACAATAGTGCGTAATTAAGCTGTACGTAATGTAAGTATGAATTTAAGGATATTTGTTCAAGTTCTGCTTTAAATATTGTTCTTCAAGGGGTTTCTCCATATGCAATAGGGAAACGAGCCAGTATTTCTTGGTAAGTCCTCCACAAAGGCATTCCTTTCCCTAGGCAGATAGCCCTCGTGTGTTTTACCATATTCAAATAGCCTGTATACTCAAGCAGTGTACATAAGCACAATAGTCACACTGGTTAAAATCAAAATGTTGGGAAATTAGAGTAAGTAATTTTGTTTCTGAAGACCTATTTATATTTCTAAAAAGAAAAAATAACAATTATTCAGAAAATCAATAAAACATAAATTTAATAAACCTTTTTTTAAACTTTTGTTAGTATTCATAGTCTAATTGTTATCTCTAAGTTATTTATGTGTAATTACTGAGTTATGATTGTGTTGTAAGCTGTATATTACCGAGAAAATTGTAAGGGGATCGATAAAGAAAACTGCTCTTTTAAAACGAATTAATGCAAGAAAAGGATTAGGATTCCCTGCTATCGACATACAACGCATCGACAAATGCTCTTAAACGGTTTTTATTTCTGTATGACTGCATGCACGTAGATGCACTGCTTAAATCCATTAGAGGATATTATGAGTTCGATATGAAATAACCATATAACCAAAAACTTTTCCAACAAAAATTAAATATAAGAGATTAGAAAAGAAAATTATATTGTTTACAAAGTTGGAAATATGCACATTTTTTCTGTGACTCGAAAACTATTGCTGTGTAGTCAAATTGAATTAATCCTAATTAATTAATCTATTAAAATCTTATTCCAAATTTTGGCTACACACTTTTTTTCGTACTATCAGTAATTCTTTTGTTTAAGTGTTTGAAAACTCGAAAGTCACATTTTCGGTTTGTAGTTGGTTTAGCTCGATCTGAGAGACAATGTTTTAGTAAAAGTTCTGAGTTTTTTTTAACTTTGAAAACACTAGTTATTGATTTATCTTGTAGTTGGTGTATTTAATTACGGCAAAGCACACTAGGGCTATCTGCCTAAGGGGAGGGATGCCTTTCGTGGAGGACTTTCTAAGGGAAACTGGCTCGTATACACGTTACACATGGGGAAAACCACGAAAACACCCATGCAGCCAGCCCGTTCGCGGGATTCGAACCTCGGACCGAACTACCAGTGTTCAGCGACTTTACCGCTCGGCCGCTGGTGGGCGATTTATCTTGTAGAGACAATAGGTTAATTGGAAAAGCCAGAGAGATGAAAAATTAGCAACCGCCTTCGCCGGGAATCGAACCACGGCCCTCTGAAATACCGGCTCAGTGTGTTGACCACTACACCACGAAGGCGGGAGAAATACCTTATAATCTACTTGAAATTTATATACATTATACTGAAAAACTTTGCCTTTCTGATAAACCTGTATTTGTTAACTTGGATTAATTGTATCAAAAAGTATGTGCAATTAAGTATATGTTTTCACCAGAAATGGTATATTTCTTTGATGGTTTCAAAAGCCGCTTTTTAAGGTCGTTTATCTCAAGATAACATGGGTTTCATATCCTGTTTCTGAGGAGTTGTGTGCTCCAGAAAACGGGTTTCTATTTTTTCTGGCTAACCTTGGACTCGGTTCGAGAAAGATTCGAACAGAAGAAGTGAAAAGGTAAATTTTTTGTAGCATTTGTTCTTGGAATGAATGCAGAATTGTTTTCGATTTGCTTTAAAAACGGTATGCAAGTGGCTTTTTTTAGGGATCACTGTTTGCTGCTGATTCCTTTGCTTAAGTACTTCGCACCACACCACTTGAGACTCTGAAAACCACCACAGAAGAAAAAATGAATTATCATTAGGACTCAAAACCAACCTTCGTGACCATCCCGTTGACTGATTAATTTCTATTTCTCTCGCAGTAAGGGGAGATAAACCCCAACAAGACGATGAAGCATTAGGAAGCGGTTCAAATTCTTTAACATCCTTTACTGACTGATACTGACTGAGGAGCAGTGTTTCGGTTCCCCGGCCATTTCTTTATGGAGCAGCCGCTATTTTCTTAACACTCTTTACTAACTGTGGAGCAGAGCTTCTTGGTTCCTAGGTTACTTTTCCAGGAAGGTCCCACAACTCTCTGAGATGTACAAAACCCATCAGTTCCTCAGGCAAATACCTCTTCGAGTTATCTCAACAGATTATGCATCTTGTCTCCAACTTCCGTACCAGGATCTGGGTTCCTTCTACCAGTGAATTCGCAGCTCTAAATATACCAACTGGATATTTTTTCAGCGATATGTTGTTCCTTTTATTAGCTCGTTGGCCCACTTGTGGAGAGATTTTTTTTTTGTGTGTGTGTTTTTGGTAGCTTTTTCTTTTCGGAGTAAATAAAATTTTTCTTGACCTTATTGTGTTACTAAATTCTTAAGAAATGTTAACAATTAATATATAGTACTTTACCTCCCGAGAATGAATAACTACGTGTGAAATATTTTAATTTAAAAAGTTAATTAAAAAAACTGGGTGTAAATTAATTGTATTATTGTTCTTTCTGCCACATACACTCTTACACTGCATTTTTGTTTGTTTGCATAATACGCACAAATTGTGCATCTTTTTGTTTACTGGCAAATATCGTCAAAAAAATGTAATTATTCGTTGTTGCTTCCTCTTGCTTTCTCATATCTTATAACACCTATACATCATATGTCAGTGACCGAAACATTTCCTTATCCGCATTTTATATCCAAATTAATGACAACTCCTAATTATTTGAGCATTGTATGTACTTCCAATTACAAAAATCTTTCATATAACGCAAAATTCCTGCATTTAAATTAATTTTAAAAAGTCAATTTTGTAAAAAGGGCGAAATTTAATAATTTTCTCTCGGTTTCTATATGCAAGTATTTAGAACAAACTTATACTCACTATACAAAAATAAAATAAGAAGTGTGACTCCCAAGATATTTCATTTTGAAATTGATGATCATATTTAGGAGCTTTTCACAAACTGATTACCATTTCACTGATTGCATTTGTGTATAGAAGATAAAAATTAATAGTTTAGGAAAATGTGCCTGATGTTAATAGATTACGTGATACGTTTCTATGCGCATTGTAGTCCTAAGTACTGAATAATATAATTTTTTTTAAAGAATATATTTCTCGCAGAATCTTACAAATGAATTAGTGTTCTTTCTTAGAATTCGTGTTTCAGAAAACACTGGTATGCTTCAATATTGGAACATAGCCAATTCAGAATAATATTCGCACAGATTAAGAATGCTTCTATTTGGTTAAATTTTTGCATTGTAGAGATATTATGTTATTTTTTGAAATCCAGAAAGATGAAAAATGAGCAATGCCCTCGCCAGGAATCGAACCACGGAGCTCTGGAATATGCACCCAGCGTGCTGACCACTACACTACGAAGGCATGCTAAGAAGGCGGGGAAATACCTTATATACGCCCCCTTTTAAAGGGTGAATGGGGTTTAGGGGACCCAATCGCTAAATCCCGGGTGTGGAGAATCATCATCCACCACCCTTTTAGTTCGGTCGCCACTGTAGATTCATTAGGTTATTTTCAAAGCAGAAGTGATGAAAAATGAGCGACGCCTTCGCCAGAAATCGAACCACGGACCTCTGGAATTTGTGCCCAGCGTGCAGCGATATGTAGTTCTTCTTAGCATGCCTTCGTTCAATATTTGATAACTCAAGGGAAAGTCTGTATTGGATTTTTATGGGAAGTGGAAAGTGAGGAGAATTCTACGAGTTCTGCATGATCTCAAGCAGCACGTTAAACTGTGACGAATACGAAATTTTGAGAAATAGTTTGTGATAAACTATTTCCTAATTTTATAAGCTAGCATTTAAAAAAAACTAGCTGCAATTTCTCTGATACTTCATACAAAAAAACACATACTTAAATTTTCTGTAAAATTTTTGATAACTCGTAACAGGCTCAGAAAATAACTTTATATATCTGAGAAACATATGAAAATTTTGTGTACCTTGATATGCCTTCAACTTTCTCGAAATAAGATTGCAGAGTATGAGAAATACTATACTAAATACAGATCAAAAAGTTTTAAATACATCAAGCTTTTCTAATACGCGTCTCAGCAAAAGAATTATAAAGAAATGAAAGTAGTAAATCGAAAAATGCAAATTCCGTAAACTCGTAAAATATCTGCAAAAAGTTATTAGTTCTTTTAACAAAGTTTCTCTGAACTTCTAATTCATCATGTTGTGTACTTTGAGTTTTAAACTAAGAACGGGCTTGGTTATACAATTCAGTGCAGATTAAATGAAAACTATAAGCACATATACATATGTTGCATTACATTTCTTTCTAATTTAACGAAATAAATCTGAAATTTATTAAGCATGTAACTTGCATCCTAATTAAATTTCAACATTAATGCGCATCTTTTTGTGTGTTTTGTGATAATAACTCTTCTCTGTTTGCATTCTGTACTTACATCATAATATTTTTGCTCATATCTACTCTGAAGTGATATTTTCTATACTCTCGAATAATCTGAATATTTGATACTTTTAATATTTAATTAAAAGAAAATGATTTTTTACAAAAAATATTTTAAAACTAAGACTCGAATTCGAGCTCGTATTTTCGATTCGACTTGACTCAGGCTCGGTTAATTTCAAAATACCATATCTTCCTTTCCACGGGGAAGACTCTTGGTCAAAACTAGTATGGAACTCAGGCAGATAGCCCTCGCGTCAATACAATCTGTGTCTTCCTAAATCATCTTCTTGTTGCCTTGGTCTTTATTAATTAAGTCACGAACATCAACTTCACTAACTGATTTGGTAGCAAAGTGAGATTGTGTGTATTAGATACAAGTTCGCTTAGATCTATGCATTTAATGTTCTGGGTAAAACATCCGCATTATTAGAATCTCGTTTGATAGCTAAAACATTCGCAAACAATTATATTCATTTAAAATAGAAAAGATTATGTACGTCATTTTCGGATCGAATTTTCTAAAACAATTAACAATAAACAGAATAAATTTCACTTTTAGTTTATTTCAAGAACTAATGTTTAAGACATAGTTCTAATTTACGCAATGATATGCCGCGTAAATTAGAATATAAATTAGTGCAAATTTTTCCAGCAAACTAGAATACATATCTTCCTGTTTTGGGAGAAAGCTCTGGTTTTATTTATTTAACTATGGCAAAGAACTCGAGGGCTATCTGCCTAAGGGAAGAGTTGCCTTCGTGGAAGACGTTCTAAGGGAAATTACCTTTTACACATTTTACACATGGGGGAAAAACACGAAAACGTCCATGCAGCCACCCCCGTTCACCAGGACTCGAACCCCGGACCGAACTACCAGTTTCCAGTGACTTTACCGCTCAGTCGCTGGAGAGCCTAAGATTTAGAGTTCCGCTATGCCGCAAAGACCTATACATTTTGCAAACATCAGTGACCTCCCCGGGATTCGAGCTCGGCTCCTTCGGTATGTTAAGCAGGATCACTAATCACTTTCCCGTTTCGGCTGCTTTTAGGGAACGAACATTTTTGGATATTTTACTTGAGGCTGCCTATTATAATACAGATTTAGTTACTAAAAAATTCGGCAAATGCGCTGATTTCCGAAATTAACGTTTCGTATCAAAGTAAATAGGAAAGAATGTTCTGTTTGCAGTTAACAGCGTAGGGAAATTCTTAACAAAATATAATATAAGTTGTTCACATCTTCACTTCACATTTTAGTTCAACCAAAAAAAAAAAAAATCTTATTTAGATTTCGTAAAATTTATTTCTGACTATGAAAGATGAGGAATTTTGAGCTTTTTGTACTTTTCTTTATTTTTCTTTAATAACATGTATTTTCTCCGTATTCTTGTTAGAATTTGATTCATGTTAAGCTTAACAGTTTCTCTTGAGTTCTGAATTTGACCTAAATCAGCGTTATGAACTTAAGCAAAATCTTTTTT
Organism: Stegodyphus dumicola; assembly: GCF_044657685.1. Classification (NCBI taxonomy): domain Eukaryota; kingdom Metazoa; phylum Arthropoda; class Arachnida; order Araneae; family Eresidae; genus Stegodyphus; species Stegodyphus dumicola. Next base: position 118,047,557 of record NC_140780.1, read on the forward strand.
TAAAAAAAATCTAGTTTTTTAGGGTGAGAGAAAACTGATACAGCCCAGTCTTACTGTTCACCACACCCAAAAATTGTGGTTGTCATTCGTAATAAAGTGTTAACATTAAAAAAGTGTTAATTTCTGATAGGTAAGTAATTAAAGTTTCAAATGACTATACAAGATATGCAATCCCCTTTCTTTTTAATTCAGCCATGAAGTGAAGTATTTTATAAACTCCACCTTTTTTCAAAATTGGTATAAATAACTTTTCTTAATATTTGAATGATATTTATCATTTTATCATACTGCTGTTGTTAAATTAGGTTTATTATTTGATTTTGAAACAGCGTTACATTTTATCTGTTTTAATTTTATTAATTAATATATTAATTAATTATGTATTATTATTATAAATTTCTATAAAAATTCTGACAATATGTTAATGTTAAAAATTGCATTACCTTAATGCATTAAGATCTTCACATTATCCATACTTCAGGGTTTATTAACACCCCAGCTCTTGAAGCAAATAAAAGGAAATTTTGGAAGTTCTTTTATTTGCTAAAGAGATTCATCACGAAAGCTACAAATTATCGATTGAATTGATAAAGAAAGAAAGAGGAAAGTCTGACTAATGGTCAGTATTCTCTCCGCTGCATGATGCTCATTATAGATTCCCCTCTCAGGGCGATGTGTTCCTCTTCTTGTACCATTTCCAGCGGAATTGAAGAACAGTACTTCAGGCAGATGTCACCTAGCGTCTCTTTCCCTTCAATTCCTCTTTTGATAGACAATCACTGTGATTGCTTACACTTATCTCTCTCTTAGCAAACGAGCTTAGTACTTAGCGACTAATTTGCTATTCACTAGCAAAGTACTCCTTTTAATCTAGGCTTAAAGCTAAAATCAAATGGAAATAAGAACATGCAAGATTAGAGATAGAACCTGTTTGCTATTGTGAAGCTAATACTGTTTTAATTCGGTGAAGTAATTCGTGTAATTATAATGTACGAATTAAAAAGCAGACTTGTATCTTTGTAGGTAGACTGGAAGATTTTAATGTAATAATTAGCAAACAAAAGATTTGTAATTATAAATAAAAAGCAAGAGAAGTATAAATTTATTGAAATTTATATTATTTAGAACTAAACAATTCGATATTTTGAATAAATTTATATTAAATATTTAGATATTTTATATTCTTTCCAATAACTAATAAAAGATTCATAAACAAAGTGCTGAACAGATGCATTATGTACTGATATATTTGCCTATAAAACTTATTCTTATTACTTCATTATTAATAAATATGATTATAAATCTTCATGATTTAATGTAAGTTTTGAAGGAACACCAAATGCTTGCAAAAGTAAAGATAAAATTGTTTTATTTTCGTATAACATTAAAAACTAAGAAGCATCTCACAAATCAACAACATAGAATCAGCCATCCACGGATATTTAATCAGTTACGTTATTTATCAATTAGAAATATACTGGCATGATTTTCAAATGCAGTGCTATATGCAGCACAAATCGCTTTAAGTCAAAATAGATGCCTTTCAGTTTAAGTTATAAGGTATCTCTCCCGCTTTCCTAGCGTGCCTTCGTTGTGTAGTGGTTCAGCACTCTGGGCCGGTATACCAGAGGACCGTGGTTCGATTCCCGGCGAAGGCGGTTGCTAATTTTTCAATTCTCCTGCTTCCAAAAAGTACCTAATGTCTCTACAAAGTCTTTTACAACTATTACGTTTAAGAAGAGATTTTCCTAGTACGTCGCCAGCATTTCTTCTATCGTTTATGAGCGCCAGACATAAAAGCATAGCTAGTTTGAGTTTTTCTGTACTAAAACCGGTTGAGAAAAAAATACGATGTACAGGAAATGTAATCCTTGCTTATCGTACTTACCCTGATTGCCAGTCTCCTAGTGAAAGTAAACAAGAGCTAAAGTTTAATCGTTTTTCATACGTGTTTTAGATCATACGATAGCTGAAGTTATAAGTAACAATATAAAATCTTAAGATGTATTTGTTTGCATAATTTATGTTAGGAAATTATGCCCGCTTATGAAATAAGATTAGTAAATAATATAAACTGCTTGATTAGTAAATTCTAATGTATCACCTTATTAAAGAAAATAGCAGTGTTATTAATAACATGCTTTCTTAATTGCTTTTGTACTAATAGAGTCAGCTTATTGGAAGACAAGCGAATAAGTCCGTAGACTATTTCATTATAGTTCGTACCAACTTGGACATCAAGTATGAAAAAGGGGAGGTTACAGGGACTTTTGTTTTTCATGATTTCTCAAATTTAACATGATTATAAGTCAGATCCCATTAGAAATCCCTTCATGAAGACATCTAAGATAGATATTTCTTAATAACATTCCATAGAAAACAACTTAACGAACGTAGTCATATTTAATGAGGGTTTACTTTACCAGTAGATGTAGTTACTTATTTTAATTTTAGTATTTTGATGAATGAATAAGTTACATCCCTTATACAAAACTCTTGTATTCTGTACAATAACTACACTCATGTCCATAAATTAAGGATAATTCGGAGTCACGCGGAAATCGAACTCTAAAATAAATATATCACCTGTAAAATCACTACACACATCTTCAAGTATCATATGCAAATTTCAGGAAGTAACCAGATGACACCGATGGTACGTCACAATGACGAGAGTGTAAGAGAGTGATATATAAGGAATACAGGCAAAGAAGTAAAATTGTTCGCAGGCGTTTTATAAGTATTTCAGTGAAATAACCGAATAGTTATGACACAAAGGACGCATTTGGATGATTTTTTATGTGGTAGAATTATCAGCCGTCTGGAATGTGGGCGTACCCAACTGGAAGTATCAGACGAACATGGAATTGCCCAGAGTGTCATCTCCAGGCTTTGGCAACGATTTCAAGATGATGTTAATGTGAGTAGACGTTACAGCACAGGTTACAACGCCGAATGAGGACCGGTATTGGCAGTTACTGCCAAAAGAAACAGGCGGAGCACAGCCTCAGACCTGTCTCGTCAGCTCTCTTCAGCCACTGGTACGACAATTTCAAGGCAGGCCGTGTACAGACGCTTAGGGCAGATTCGTCTATATGCTCGTAGACCTGTCAGATGCGTTCCACTTACTGCAACTCACTGTCGCCTGCGGCTAGCCTGGAGTAGAGAGCATGCATAGTGGACACCGCAACAATGGGCTTGTGTGATGTTTTCCGACGAGTCCAGGTTTAGCTTGCAGTCTGATTCTCGCCGGACTTTCATATGGAGAGCTCCAGGTACCCGTTACCACCAAGAAAACATCATTGAACGACACCATTACGGTGGTGCAGGAGCGCTCCTTTGGAGTGGAATTATTCTGGATTCCAGAACTGACCTGCATGTTTAAATTGGAACCATGACAAGCCAAATCTATCGGGACGTCATTCTAGAGCAACATGTACGTTTGTTTTGGGGCGCCATGGGCGCACAATTTGTGTTTATGAATGACAACGCCCGTCCTCACCGTGCAAACATCGTAAGCGAATGCCTTCAATCCGAGGATATTACCCGTATGGACTGGCCAGCATTCTCATCGGACTTGAATCCAGTACAGCACGTGTGGGACATGCTTGGCCGACGAGTTGCAGCCCGTCAACCTCCTCCTACATGTCTACCGAAACTTCGGAAAGAATTGTTTTTTGAGTCGTGTAATATCCCCCCAAGATCAGATCGATAATTTGATACTCAGCATGCCTAGTTGTTGTACGGACTGTATTGTATCGTCTGGGAGACATACAATGTATTAACAATCATACCAACCATGTAATATTGGTTTTTTGTAAATAGGTTTCTTTTGTAATTTGCTCCAGGGAGAAAAAATCGTTTTTTTTTTTAATAATATCAAACATATAGCATCTTTTTTTGCTCTTTACCTTTTGTTTAATAAATAAGCTTTACAAATAAGTCAAATTTGTTTTGCTTCTAACTCTTTCTTTGCCTGGTTTTGCATTATCCTTAATGTATGGACATGAGTGTAGTACTGTATGAAATTCCTAAGCATTCTGTATATGCTACCGAAAATGTGTATATGACCCGAAATATGTAAATTGCTTAGGTAATCTTAATAATGTAAAATTTATTATCTCCATCATAAGCATATTAACATGAAACTTTAAAATATATGTTCATTATTAACACATTATAATTCAGATATTGCACGCTATTCGCATCTCAAATTTGTCAATTCTAAACTAATGAAATATACTCAGTCGTTAACAGGAAAAAATAATTAAAGGGCACTGAATTCAGTTCTTAACTCTTTGATCAAAATCTATTAGCACATAAAGCAGCTTTGTGTTCAATTCTCGATTGAGAAAAATTCTGCAAGCAGTCCAGTCATTTCATAATAAATATTAAATCTTCGAACTTCTTTGCAAAATATTAGATACCGTTATCTTTTAAACTAAAGATGAAAGTTTAAATACGCCGGTAAAATGCCATGTATTGAAACTATGATAGTTTCCGAAAACATGTAAATGAACAGAACTAAATGTACATCCACCGATCTCTTACAAAACTATTTACACAGCATTCAGTATCTGGTTTAAAATATAAAACTGCTAAATTAAATGATATGTGCGAATCTGAAACATATTTTACGATGCACAAAATAGCTGACGTTTTAGAATATTTCTTTTAATTCAAAATAATACTTCTTAAATAAAACCCTGCTTAATTTTTAATCTCATCGTTATTGTTTAAAATAGGCCCTTTCGGAAAACGTTTTTAAAGTTTACACTTTTCCGGAATACGCAAACGAACCACTACTCATCCATTATCTGTTGATCCTGCTTCGTAAAATAGCCAACGAAATACCGCAAGCGAACAACTGTTCACAATACATAAAACAAACCATGTTTTATACCATACCTAATCAATCTTCGTAGCAACAGCAGTCTACGTGAGACTGTCCGCAATCACTACCGAGAACAACCAACCCCTCATCATATCAGTCATTAATGTCAAAAGTTCTTAGGGGTCTTGGATAAGACACTACTCATTGTATCAAATGCTGAGAGGAGACGCGGCATTTCCTGGCATAGGATGTCATATCTGATCAGTAGCTGTTTAATAATATTATGTCCTAAAATAATCACTTCTCTTGTAAAACTATACAGCATAGTAAATTGATTCATGCGTTTTTCCACACATACGATTCAGTTTACTATATTACATCATATTATAGAAGAAAAATTGATAACTGAAAAATTTATAAATAACAATGTTTCTCCAAAATTTGTTTTGTTATCCATTTAAAATGCTAAGAAAATAAATAAAATGTTTTCTTTAGAAAAGCTTGTAATGTTTTAAAAAAAGGAAGCGGATATTATGAACAGAAAAAAACAAAAGAAGAAAGAAAAAAAGGAAGGATATTATTCGCAATTTAGCCCAAAAAACTTAATGCTCAAAAGTTTTTGTGAACAAGAAATGCATATAAACAAAAAGGCATAATCGAGATTAAGCTAACTTATTCTTGAAAAGTATTCCAGGTCTATCTGCCTGGGAATAAACGTCATTGACGTCAATTTTTAAATGAAACTGGTTGGTACTAACGTTATCGCTTGAGAAACAGTTAGGCGTAATTCGAAAAAGCCAAGATTGCAACTACTTTTAGAGAAAAACTGAACACAAAATATCCATATTCACGTTTAAACATATGTAGAGACATTCGGTATTTTTGGAAACAGAAGAGATGAAAAATATGCAAATGCCCTTGCCGGGATTCGAACCGCGGACCTCTGGAATACGCGCGCAGCGTGCTGACCACCACTCCACGAAAGCATGCGAAGAAGGCGGAAGAAATGCCTTATAAATATAATAAATTAGATTATTTTAATGAAACGTTATCTGGAATCAAATTATCTCTGGTTTAGAGGATATAATTATGATCTTATCTTCTTTTGACGTAGCACAATTATAAGCTTAAGAAGGTATATAAGATAAATCATTTAAACATCAGCGCGGCAAGTCCATTCAAAAACCAATCAAGTTCTAGAAGCCAATATAACTTATATAATATACTTTTAATGGTAGCATGTAAAACTGGACTTCCTTTTTTTCAATTAAAAAAAAAGGCCAAATTATCTCAAAACCCTATTGATCATCTAAATCAACGATCTCCAAATAGTTTTGATAGCATACCCGTAAAACAAAAATAATTATAACTTGTGCCCCAATCAACATAATATGATATAACGTAATTTAAAATAATATAGTATATAATGTAATGTAATGTAATATTAAGTAACATATAATATAAAGCATTTATGGTGTTGAGCTCCCCAGACACTGTGAGACCAGACACAGCTACTAATGACAGAATCTCGCACTAGCGTGATACACTATCAAACAATTGCAAAAGACCATGAGTCTACTTCTTTGGCGTATCCTCAAGTCTCATCTTGCGTATGCTGTGGGATGCGCTTTCTCAACTTTGGAGACCCCTGATCTAGATCTCTCTATATAATGTCTCTCGATTAATTTTTTTTTGGGGGGGAGGAGCTACTGACAACTCAAGTGCAAAGTGTACAAAAATAAACTGTATAATCGAAAAATTCAGAGTTGTTATATGCCATCGTCTATCGAGCAGTTTAGTTTGGCTTAGTTTCAGTGTAATAATAGTAATAACAAAATGTGAAATATAGCAAGAATTTCCAAAATGTGAAAATAATACAATACAATGTCTGAAGCGTAGTAAAATGAGGTATTCCTGCGTATTTTCTTTATTTTATTTAAAAGATAGTAATGTACTGAAGACTTTCTTGTTACTTTTCCTTATGAACTTTACTCATTTATTACATTTCTTCTTTAAGAAGTAAGGAAAAAGAACCTCTTTATTTTACCTACAGAAAAAATTCTTATGTGGATAAACATGGCTTATTATACTATAGACATTTTTTGCTTCAACAATAAACAGATATTAAATATCCTTAGATATTTACAATAATGAATTGATATTAAATATTGTTAGATATTTACAACAATAAACTGATATTAAATATTGTTAGATATTTACAACAATAAATTTATATTAAATATTTTTAGACTAAATTACATATGTAGTTGGATTTCATTATTTATCGAATATTACTTTTTTTTAATTTGACATTGCCTAAACATGAATATTTTCATCATTTAAAACTCTTCAGTAACTGGAAGTTTATGACTTTGGCCAACGATTGCGAAAATAAAAGCCGAGTAAGGGGGCAGTTGTATATATATAGATAGATAGATAGAGTGTTGCCGATTGCAGTTAAAAAAAAGAATTCTTTATTTTGCCCGAATATACAGAAGTCACCGTAAAGAATCATCCATATTTATTCGGGGAAGGCCAAAATGAATACCCGTTAAAATATGGTACCCGAAATTTTTCTCGATTACAATACTTTCTTTACTTCGTACAAGGAAGTAAAAAGAACGTCTCTCTGTTCCGATTATCACAAAAAAAAATCATTTAGTCTTCAAATTAAACAGAATACTAATCTAAAACTCAAAATAAGTTAACATTGAAATGGTATCGCCTGGTATCTTGCTAGCAAAAGAAAAAGGTGAAAAAATAATACGCTAAAATTGTTTTCAAAAAAGTGTCCTTTAAGTTGTTTTAATTTTTATTATTATAACAAAGAATCATTTTGACTATATATTTATCTTTTGGTTCATCCAGTATTTTTAGGTACTGTATTTATTTGTACGCATTTATTATGCGCAGAAACTATGTCAAAAAAGTCTTAATTGTGATTTATGAGCCAATTCTTTTGTCTGACCTTCAGGGAGCAGTTAGATGTATTTTACATTGCATATTATATTTAAATGCTATTGTACACTCTATGATGTGTTAGTCACCCATTATAGTGTAAATGTTTTTTAAAATCTCATTTAACTCGGAATCTAAATTTAAACCATACAAAGTAAAAATTAATTTCCCTCTAAGCATAGCAAACCAATACCCTGAAATATTTTGAAAACAAAGCTTCGTGCACTTTCGACTTTAACGAGTGGAATACAGAGCTCTTAGTTTCTCTTAGCATATTAATTATTTTAATGTTTAATGTGTTATCTTATACAAAAGAAACATTAACATGCACGAGAGTCCATTAGAAATATTTAATACTATATAAAGGTGTAGCGGCGTATACATTTTATTCATATAAGGAGAAAAATTGTAAATGTCTAAGTGTTTTTCGAAATATTGGTCTAATTCCCCTTTCAGCTCAGGTAGTAAAAGTTGATTAAACTATAACTGAGCCTTGAATAATAGTAAGCTATGGAAGCCAACTATACACGCTATCGAAAGTCCATGTTAAATTTTGACTCTACGAGTCCGGAACTACCGACAGCTTAACTAGAAACCAAAAGCCTTGTCGATAACATAATCAGTCATTTAAGATATATTTTAAGTTATATATGTTAAGGATGTTTCAGTTAAGCAGGAAAAGGGAGAAAATATTGATCATAAAATCATAATGAAGAAGATACAGATTTACAATATTTTTTTTTTCATTTTTCAATACCTTTGTTTGTTAAATGAATCCTCTGTCAGTGCCTACCTCAATATTGCTTCGTATAGTAAAAATTGGTTTAGGTAATATACACATTACTGAAACTAGACCCGCAACTGAAAACATTTTGTGATATGTCGTTGCGTACTTTATGGTAGTAAATGATAAAACAGACAACTTATATACACTGGTGAAATAAAGTAAGAGAATTTGCATATTTTATCTACGATCTACAGAACTACTGGACAGGTTTTAATAAAATTTAGTGTGAACATAGGTTGATATAATACAAAGAAAATGAACATTCAACATTTATTATAGACACACATGTTCGTGGGAGTCACTCATGGGACCCTGAAGGTCTGAAACAGCGGTTACAGAAGACACAAAAGAAATGGGTTACAAGGGGGTATGGTCGCCTCTTACAGCCATACAGGTCTCGCAGCGTGATGCCATACGGGAAATAAAGCAGTTTATCAGTGCCTGTGGACAACTGATTACACTCATTCAGCAATGCTCTTTAGTTCCTGGATGGTTCTCGGAGGGGGCTGCGAGTTGCAATTACCCTCGCCAGAGCATCCCAGACATGCTCTATAGGGCTGAGGTCTGGAGACCTGGCTGGCCAATCCATCCGGCGAATATCCTCACTCTTGAGAAATTCGTCGATCAGAAGAGCTCTATGTGGCCTCGAGTTATCGTCCTGTAAGATGAACTCGGGGCCCACTGCACCACGGAAAAGGCGAACATAGGACTCCAAGACCTCATTCCTATACCTCACACCAGTCACAGAGCCTCTGTCAAAGACGTGGAGAGGTGTGCGACCATCCAGCATGATGCCTTCCCAAACTATTGCATCGTCACCGCTATAATTGTTGATTTCGCGGACATTGGAGGGTAGGTAGCGGGTCCCTGGCTCTCTCCATATAAAAGTACAGCGAAAATCGGTGTTTAGGCTAAAACGGGATTCGTCGGTGAGCAAAACGGTCGCCCAATGCTCCGTACTCCAATTACTATGCTGCCTGCACCATGCTAATCGGACTCTCTTGACCGTAGACGTGAGCGGGACGTAAACAGCCGGTATTCTGGCAAACATCCCTCTCTCATTCAGTCTTTTGGAAACAGTCACCCTTGCTACACGGGTTCCTGTGGCTGCATATAGGCCCCGAGAGAGCTGAGAAGCTGTAGCCTCTCTGTTACACCTCGCAAAATACACAAAATGGACAAATAGCGATCTTCTCTGGCCGTCGTGGCTCTTGGACGACCTTACCCAGGCTTTCTGTCGATGGATCCAGTATCCTGGAACTGTTTCCATGGGTTACACACGACGCTGGGCATTAAATTAAACTCTCTGCATATCTGCACTTGCGATTGGCCTGCCTATAGCCTCCCCATAATTCGCCATCTCATCCCATCATCTAAACGTTGGTGGTTATAGTTCGACCGCCTCATCCGCGACCATCAGCGCAAACACGCATGCGCCATTCGGAACAAATTATTCTCAAAATAGGGTGTAAGGATGGGGACTTTATTTCACTCCAGCATATCTTTTTCCGTAGAAGAGAAGAGAGACGCGTGACCTTTCACGTCGCAGCAAGTGATAACGCCCCTTTTGGACGAGTCTGTGTGTTTTGGCAGAATGTAAGCCAGGGTTGCATTTGAGACGGTCGAACTATACTCATTTTTACTGTTCCGATGTGAATTTAACCTAATGCTGCAAGATAACACCAAGAAATTCGCCGAGGTGTGCTAGCGAACGCATTTCTTCTTATGTCTTATGTCTTAACTTCGGGTAAGAGGCAATCGGCCTATTGCGGCCTCTACCAATATATTATTCTTGACTTTTCTAAATCTTGAGAATCAAGGGAGTTGAATCCACTAGAATGGAAAGTACTTGTACACATACTGTGCTAGAATTCAGAGATTTTTAATGGAGGCTCCAGTGCCGCCATCTATTGAGAGATAAGTAAACTTACGAAGTAAACTTAAGAAGATACGAAGGTGCTCGTGTGGCTCCATCTATTTTTGAAAAAGAAAAGCTTCTTAGTATCTGGTGCTCCGGTGGCTTCATCTCTTGTAGGTTGCACTGTGAGGCATTTTGGAAAAAATTTTCATACTATTCTTTAGATACGCAATTATTGGCAAATGATTATATGATGAAATAGCATAGTTTGTCACAGTAGAAAACGGTTCACACGAATAAAACTATATACATGCCAAAGTCTATACCTACTTTGGCAGGGACAAAGTCCATAGCGCTTTGTAAAGTAATGCAGTAAGATGAAAAGTAATAATAATAATAAAATAAAACTTGTCTAAATAAGTAAAGAACAAAAATATATCTACAATTACCACCGACTATTGTGGTGAATAGTACGGGGTCTTTTGTGGCGTTGTTCTACTGTGTAATCATAATTTCCGAGTTTTTTTAATAATATTTTCAGAATGATTGTCGTACTTCGTAAAGACGTTATGAGATAATTTTAAAATTTCTGCATCTGTTGGTTTGATTTTCAAGTCGTTGTGTAAGATCCTATTCCGCACAAACCAGGGTGCATTTGTAATTATTCGAATTGCCTTGTTTTGAATTTTTGGAATTTTTGTGCGGTGAGTTCTCGTAGTAGTAGCCCAAGCTGGAGATGCATAAAGAAGAATGGGATGTACTGCTTGAAGATAAATTGCTCTTTTTGTTGCTAGAGTAAGTTTAGAATTTTTTCCTATGAGCGCATAAATACTTCTTATTGCTTGATTAGCTTTTTTGCATTTATTTTCAACGTGATCTTTGAATGTGAATTTTTGGTCGAGATAAACTCCTAAATACTTGATACATTTTTCATTGGGAATAGGGATGTTATTGATGATAATACTATTGAGATGTCTTCTAGGTTTCTTTTGAAAATAAATTGTAGTTGATTTGCTTTCGTTAATTTTAATTTTCCATTCACTGAAGCATGGGAAAATATAATCTATTGCATTTTGTAAGTTTTGAACAGCTCTTTGAGAGTTGATGGATTTGCTGAGAATGGCAGTGTCGTCTGCATAGCAGGCGATAATGGCATCTTTGTGGCTAGGAAGATCGCTTATATACATATTAAAAAGAAAAGGCGAAATATTCGAGCCTTGAGGGACACCTGCATTCATATAATTGATATTTGAGAGTTCGTTCTTAATAGGAACTTGAAAAGTTCTGTTTGCCAAAAAACTAGAAATTAGAAGGATTAGTCCAGGTGGGAAATTGTTGCCGATAAGTTTGATAAGGAGGCCTGGGCCTTATCAGCCAAACCTTATCAAAAGCTTTCTCAATATCAATAAAGATCCCAGCAACCGTTTCTTTTTTATTGAAGGCCTCACCGATCATATGCAATTCGTCTTACTCTCCGCGCGCTTATAAAGCCTGATTTTCTGTTGGCTCCGCCTACACATATGTGTACGCTTATGTATTTGCCGTACAAGATTTACATTTTTATCTAGAAACAGTGGTTTTTTCTTCAGTTCAGTTCTCTTCATGCAATTCGATAAAATATGCAAATTCTCTTAATTTATTTCACCAGTGTATTAAGAGTACATGACATACCTAACTTATTCGTTGTTTCCCAAACTATGAAGTTATCAGCGTTTTTCAAGCTATTTTTAAGTTTCAAAGAATTTTTCAGAATGTTCAGTGAAAAATAACTGAGTGTAAACAGAGGGTCGCATTTCACACCCATGTTGTTCAAAGGTCGTTTTCAGTTTGAAATGAGACAATGAGGCACATCACTGCATAAAAAATTTGTCATTGAATTTTTTATTGGCTACTTTTATCTCTCATCGGATCACTGGATAATGCAAACTTATTGCTTTGCACATAGCGAAACTGAAATTTTTTAAGATAATCTTAAAAATGTTGATGTCGCTACACCAGAAAGTAAAACTCTGTAAGATACCCTGAAAAAGTTAAGTACTTTCTCTTCGGATACGTTATTTAATTCTGCTACTTTGAAAAACTTCTTATATATCAAAACTTCTGAAACATTTTTAGAAGTAAATAGTTTGATATCAATATCAGCAACTTCACCAATTAAAACAAACAAAGAGAGAAATCCCATTTTATATTCAACACGCAAAACACATTCTTTTATGTTTAGTAATTTAAACGATGGAAGCCGTATTTCAAGTATGTGCTAAGTTAAAAAAAGTTACCTGAATGCTTTTCTTCCCCCCCCTCTCGTATATATTCACTTCAGTGAGAGCTTAAACGGAAAGTTACGAAATAAAATTAAAAAAGAACCCTTGTAAAAAGTTCAGAAACTAATCCATTTCATTTCTCGAAACAAAATCCCCTCTCCCCAATGAACTTAAAAACCTTTTTTTTATTTTTTATGACGTTAAAACTCTTGTTATTTACATGTTCATTTCCCCACTTTCTTTCAAAGTAACAGAGGTAGAAATTGAGAAAAAATTTCTGGCTGCTAGCTTGTTGATTTAATGAATACATTCATCGGAAAGCCTGGGGGGGAGGATAATTTTCATTTATTTGCATTCTTTTTCATTTCTAAGAAGTGGGGGGATGCTCACCCTTAGACTAGAAGCATCGCCACATTTAGAAAAAAAAAAGAGAGAATGCACCGACTCACTTCACACCTCATTACCCGAGAGATTCGCCTCTCCAGTACGAAATTAGTGCCAGTAAGAGCTGCAATATATTCACTGAAAGTAAAAGCCTATGCGATAATAGGCGCGATATAAAAGGGGAGAAAAATCTAACTCTCTTAAATGATGATACACGTCACCGAACATGGTTTTAGATATTTATTACATAGGTCATACAATTGTCACGCAAGGTGGGGATATAACTCTATTTGTTCATTTAGTACAAATGACTTTTTGGTTGGTTTTTAATTCCAGATTGAAATATGATGCTATTTGCAAACCAATTCTCAAAATCATTTTTCTAATTACTTTTTACTTTGAGGCTTATGTAAAATACCAAGTGTCATAAAAGCTCCTAGTTACAACATTGATTTTCAGTGTCTCAAATGATTTTAAAATAAAAAACAAAACACTAATGAGATGGTTTATCCTATATTACCGTATGCAGCTTTTTATGTAACCATATCTAAGTATTTTTTCAAACGTTCATAAATGTTAAAATTTTTTAACTTGAATAAAATTTTACTCCATTGCTGTTCAGAAGTTCTCATTTAATTTGCATTGACCTTTCTCTTATACGAATCATAAGATTCCAAATAATTTCAAATAAGATATCATAAAAGAAGCGTTGTAACCATAATGGAAGGAATTCTGTTAAGATGCAGCTGAATATTAAAGAAAGAGAATATATAGCTGTTTGAAGTAACTCTGAAGAATTCCGAAGAGTAACTGAAAAGCAGAAAGTGGCTATAAGCAGAAATTTCACCTATAACTGACTAACTTATGACAATTGTCAGCCAGAACAAGTCGATATTCTGATTAGTGTTTAAGATTTTTCGGCATTTTTCATTTCTCGAAAAATTAACTGTTAACAGTGTATGCAATTTAATTAAATTTCGTTTGCTTGCTAGCGAATATTTAAACTATTAAACGTCAGTTTTTTTCTTCTTACGGAATTTTGATGTCTTTTGTTATGTATTTAACTTTTGTTATGTATTAAAAACTATATATTTATTTAAATAAAAAAGGCAGACAAGGAAAATAGGAATAGCAAAGGAGCTTTGTTTCATTATTTGAATATCGCTTTTATGTCAAAAAATAAGAACTGAAAATTATAAATGATTCAAAATGTTATCGGAATTTACTTGGCCTTAAAATGTCTTTAATAAATAAAAACTTAGATGTTTGTTACTAAATTAGCTAACTTATTAAATTATTAAAAGCTTAATTTATGTGTTAATTATTTATCGACATGTTAGTATGTTAAAAATTAATATATATATATATATATATATATATATATATATATATATGATGTACCAGCTTTTGTCCGAAATAAATAGATTTGTGAAGAATCATAAATGTAGTCGTAGCTTAAATTATCAGACGATAAATTTAAAAAACAGGATCCATTTATTATTGATCAGGAGAAATAGCAGTTACAAAATCAGATATCCCGAAGTAAATAAAAAAGAACTACTAATAACATTTTGTATGAAGGTTTACTGCATGGTTACATTTAAGAAAAGCTCCCGATATTCCTTTGCGAGTAGTTTTATAGCTTCTGGAAAGGCGGAGCTTCCAAGAAATGACGTCAGCCTCGTCAGCCTATCCAGTTCGCTTTAAATATTTCCAGAACATTCTAAAACTGTACGTGTAGAAAAGGCCGGAAAAACAACTTGACTACGGGGCTGTGGATTTAATTCCACGCACTTTCAAATAAAAGAACGTCGCCATTAAAAATGAAAAGAACATACAGTTAGAAATTTAAGTGTATTCTTGACTATGGAATTTTATTATTACATATATATATATATATATATTTCTTTCTTTCTTGGTCTTTCTTTGTTGGCCAGTATCTTTCTGGAAATAAAACAACTAATCAGCGAAAAACTACTTATATTTTGTAAAAGCATTTTAATCATAGAAAGCACACCTCTTAGTTTACCAAAGTTTGATGTCTTTTTAATGTTTCAAAAATATTAGACTCTTAAATGAGAGTCTGATATTTATCATTTCCCCCAGATTTCAATTTTATTATATTCCTTTTACACTGATAATGTTATTGATATTTAAATGGTGTTCCTTCATTCTATGGAATTTGCTGAACATTATCTTCATCTTCGTCAGAATCAATATTTTCTCTTTACTAAAAAAATAAAATTTTATTTTTTACAGTAGTAGATATATTTTTAAAAAGACTACCGATAGACTACCGATTTTCTTTTCTTGATAATCAGTAAATGATAATATATCAAATACTTATTTTACTTGGAAGAGATTTTCATCAGTGGTATGCTCCATTGTAAAAAAGCACCAAAACAAATTTTAGAAAGAACTGAGGATATCTTTAAGAATAATTATCAAGCATTTACAGAATTTCTAAAGGAATTCTCGAAACCGAGTCTAACAATAAATACTAACTGCTACTTTTAATGACTACTAATGTAGCTAAGTTCAATTTCCACAAGTTCTTTAAATGGAATTAAATGCATTTAAGATCTTGTAAGTTGGAAAAGCTGTGGAAATTAATCAAGTCAAAAGCAAAAAATGTTATTTTTCCCAGCGTATTATTGACCTTACACCAGAATCAAATTTCATTACTAAGGGATATTTCAAATCCGCTGTAAGAGAACACTTATCGCTTAATACTAGAATTAAAAAAAGGACAAAAAAATATTAATCTAGGACTATTACAAAAGACTTCTTTTTACGTCCTTTTAGTTACTTTTGTCTTTTCAAGTGTTTATTATATATTAAGCATCGAATTTACATATATAAATACTTACAACTAAAAAATTAAAATTTTGGAATGCGCTTATGCATATACACAATTCTTATGCATAAAGATATGTAAACAAGATGTTACTGAATTTAATTTAGAAGTCAAACAACAAAAATCAGGGTTATATTTGCAATTTTTCACAGGACTAATTTCGATGGTTTTACCGAACCATAATCCTCAGCTGCCAAAGAACAAATGAACGAGATATGATATAGTGATAAGATAAGAGAAGAATGGCTGGACAGGAGTTAAGCTACTTGCGACATCTATTGATGAAACAAGGAAACTAAAACATTATTTCCTTAAAGGCTGAAGGTAAAGATGGATTGGAATTAGGGTCTTTTTTTTTATAATGTGAAACGCCTGTAGAAAATCTAATTCACCAATGGAAGATGACTTCTTGAATAATTTTGGCTGGAAAAAAAAAAATGGAAAGCGTGATTTTTCGGACCAACAATGCTGGGCAACAGAAGACTTCCGTGTTTCCTTTTTCCTACCATATGCCTCATATTCTTTAACGCGAAATTTTAAGGCTGTCTTAGTTTGACCGATGTAAATTAAACCGCACTGGCAAGGAATCCTGTAAATACCCCAGGAATTCATATTCGAAATGGGGTCCTTAAGTATGGAACTCGGAATTTTATTGATAGGCGAATAAACGACCCGAAAGTTAAATTTCTGTAAAATACATGCAATTTTATAGCTAATTGATGAAAAGAATCAAACCATCGAAACTAGTCATGTGAAACTTTGCAAATATAACGCTGATTTTTGTTGTTTAATTTCTAAATTAATATTTGTTCGGCGTGTTATTTTTACCTAAAAATGGTCCACGTAACAGAGTTTTCATTCTTTCACATCTTATTGTGTCATTCGTCAATTGTGTTTATTCGAATCCTTTATAATCAAATTTCTTAAAAAATAGTATTTCAAACTGCCATATGTTTCCAAATTTGGATATTTATTATAAGTAAATATATTTAAATCAAGAGTAAAAGTTTAAGAACATTAATGCTGAGTTGATTGAACTGAACTTCAAGTGCGCTTTTATTTAAAAAAAAAAAAAAAGAGTAGAGTTTATCTTATGCAATTCAAATTTTTATACGCATCTAAAAACTAACGTGTTCCAAAACTCGCAATGAAGTCTAGAGCAAAAAGCAAGATATTGATCTTTAACAAGTTTCACAGACACAGGAGTACTAAACGAGGGAATTATTCGGAAAGAAATGAATCAATTTATTCTTAAAGAAAAAATATTAGTGCTAACTAATTATATTAACATCATTAAGTTATTATTTTAAGTCCTTGGATCACCAGCGACCAACATTTAACTTTCTCTTCACATTTCATCTATTACTAATGATAACGATGACGTAAAATGATGAAAGTAGATTCCACTCATGTTCATGCTGTGATTATCGCTCGAAGACTGCGGTATTGCTACAGGGAGATTAAAAAACATGGCTACGCGTTTGAAACAAATATAAATCTCTTCACATTTCATCTATTACTAATGATAACGATGACGTAAAATGATGAAAGTAGATTCCACTCATGTTCATGCTGTGATTATCGCTCGAAGACTGCGGTATTGCTACAGGGAGATTAAAAAACATGGCTACGCGTTTGAAACAAATATAAATTGTGACTATATAATGCCGAGGAAAACTATGAATGGCGCGTTAATCTGAAACTTCATTTTTTATTTCAAATAAAATCACGTTTTCGGGCTTACCTCATTAGGCAATATGGCGCTGAACATAGAGCAACTAACTACAGTTGTAGCACGTGCATTTGCATACTGGAATAATCGTAAGAGTAGGGAGATAAAAGGGATAAAACACTGTTGCCATTCACTGGGAAAGGGGAGAAAATGCCTGCTTAACAATGACACACAACCAGAAAAGTAAAACTTCCCTAAAGGACTAGCAGTGGCACTGATGCAGCCACATGGATAATGATCATGAAAGCATTTGCTGTAAGCCTGCAGAGAAAAAAGAAAAAAGGCAGTTAGGAAAGTAGTCGGTATTGATGTGCATTGTTCTCTAATTTAAATGTTTGGCTTCCCAGTAGCACTACGACACTTCCTTCAGCTTTAATAATGTTATTGCATCCTGAGTTCAAACACGTAGCTATATTTTTGACATGAACAATATATACCGTGTCAATGTACAAAATGTATCATTACTCAGCTACGTTCTTCACTGAATTTTCTAATGTTAGAAATGCAACAGGTATAAAGAGAAAATCAATCTAGTTTCAATTGTTTAATAACCATAGTTAAACCTAGGTTATAAATTATCAAAACAAAAGCTGCAATTCTTTTTTCTAATTTATACAAATATCGTATTCAAGCTTTCATAATTATAAAATACATTCGAACTCATTAAAGTACTAAAATTATAATTTTTTGAGGTATTCATTCTATATTTTTTCTTAAGTTTTTCGAAAGTCATCATCCACTAGTCTTCTCTGTAAGTAATACTTCATTTTTCTCCTAAAAATATTATTCTTTTTCTTAACATTATTCTGCGTTAATAAGTTATACCTATGTTAGTCATATTTGTTCCATTTCAGCGCTTAAATACAAAAATTGAGAACAATTAAATTAAATGTGACCTGACAATTTGATATGACAATTAAATACTTTTATTTAATGGAGAAGTATAACATAATCATTTCAGGATTTTGGGCCTACAAGTTTTACCCCCCCCTTTTTTCTGTCATTCCAATTGTGATTTCTAACTTCCTAAATTGGCGAATTTCAATAGAAAGGAGAATGTGACACTGTTTAGTTGCAAAATTTTACACTGAAAATAAATTACTTAATAAAAAAAAATCCCTTTATAATTTTCCACGTTCGCCGTACAGTACTTCAATTTACTCAACTAGTAATTAAAAATTTGTTATAACTTTCATATAATGCAATCATTCTTAAGGCTTTATATCTTGTACACAACGTAGATATTCATCTTTAAACTCCTCATTTTCCACTGAGTATGCATTTTACAGAGTAATTAATGAAAATTCATGATGAAGAGACATTTTCATAGTTGCTAAAACACTCTTGAATAAAATAACCGTAATTCTAATTTAAGGAACATTGGTATAAAAAGCTATGCAACCCTTTGTTTTAGATCTAAATAAAACTCTACCAATTTATTACAGTCGCTCTAATAATCCTAGTGAGAATTATTCATTTATCAATAGTAGAATTGTATTATCAAGTTACCTTTTTCCTCAGTTCTCAGGGGTTTATTTTTTATACCAAATGTACTGCTGCTGTTACAATTTAAGTCACAACGAACACACGACTATAACTGGAACTTCTACAAGAGTCAAATTAAGCTGTCAAGGTACAATATTCCAACGCGTTTTAAGGTTCAAATTATATTTTAGAATCAGATATCTTTTCAGTTCTTTCATTAAGATGTCCTTGATATAAATAAATGATTGAACCCTTTTGGCGCCATTCTGCAAATCCACTATCTCTTACAAGTCGTATAATGCGCTAAAATCGGAATTCGATACTTGTGTCAGCGAGGCGCAGTTTGCAGAGTGATAACTTTGTCGCCCATTGCCTAATATGCGGTTTGGTTAGGCGTCAGAAAATGTTCCATTCCATTCAAAAGCAGTCTTTTACGCGAATGAAATTCTACGCGCTCTCGAAAGAAACAGACAAGTAAAAAGAACCCCTTTCTGCAAAAGTTGCCAAATGTTCCCGGCATTTGATTGTGTATGCGGGCCCGGGAGCCCCGAATGACAAGTACCTTGTTCTCGGGGCTAAAGGTTAAGTGCCCTCTTGGGCACCAGGAAGATCACTTAAGAAGATGACTTGGAATCCCCTGGCGTGGCGTGAAACATGTGATGAAAATATCTTCTTCCGCGGACTTTCCGGAAGCCTCAAATTCTCTTCGCTATTGTTAAGCTCCGCTCTTCATCCGATGTGAGCCGCGTGGTAGTCTCCTGGTATTTTGTCTTTCTTCCTATGTATTAGAACAGCCACTAGGCAAATACTTTCTTTTTAATGCGGATGTGAAAGGTTTTTTTTTTTTTTTGACTTGATCGGTTGCGGTTGTCTGCAGTTGAAAATTGATTTGAGTTCGTCGGTTCAGGTAGTCAGACAGAAAAGTCGCAAGTAATGCTTCATATGTGAGGCTAAAACAACAGAAAAGCAACAAATAAGAGGTAACTTTTCAGTGATATGTATATGCATTTGTTATTTATAGATGTTAACCTGACCCTGAGACCCAAACGATTAAATAAAATAATCGCCTTAGTTTAAATATGAGGATAAAAGAACTAAGAATTGAAAAAGACAGATTTTGGATTTTGGATACAAGGGTTTGTATTACTGTGACTAATTTGTTTGATCTCTCAGACGTGCTTTCACGAACATAAAATATAAGTTGTTCTGTATAAGGTCAAAACAAAGGAGCACGAAGGAGCTCATTCTCACACATGCTGAAATCTTGAACTTCGAAAATCTATATGCATATCAGGCAGTTTTCTAACATGTGCATTTTCCTAGTTTTAAGATGTTCCTTGCAACAGTTGCAGAGAAATAAAGATAAATTAACCAAAATATACAACAATTTTTCGCAATGTAGAGTGTTGTTAAGCCCCCGAGCTGTGAAGTTTTAAAAACACTATAAACATTATGTTGTAAAGAGTTGCGAACTAGGTATGGCAACACAATTCATGAATTTCTCAAAGTGACACGAAGAGCACATAATTTGTAGGTAAAATAATTTGGAAAGTTCCTTGCGATTTTAGGAAGAAAGGAGCAGCCACTATACTCCGAATATGAACTTTATGCTCTGAATATTAATTTTACATTCTTTATATGTATATTCCGAATTTTTAATTGTTTCTGACATCTTAAGATCATATTTCGAAATATTTTGCAAGAAATTCTAAAGAGCACGTATATTTTGTAATGAAATCTTACGAAAAGGGTCTTAGAAAATTTATTTAAAATATCTGTAACACGGGCGGACAAAATATATTTAAATGTGTGATGTAAGATATTTAAGTATATAAAGTAAAACCTGCCTAATTACTGAAAGCATTTCATATGAAGAAGGGCCAGTTTATTGCCATCTGAAGATCTGAGTTTAGTTGCTTTACGAAGTAAACCATACGATAATTTCATTTGTTGAAGTATACAAAACAGAAATTTTTATGTGACTGCTTAAACTCTCCTTAATATCCTGCCTTAACAAAGCTGATTTACCACTCAGCTTCACGTTTCTTGAAACAAAATGAGTATGTGTTGTTCATTTGTTAATCACATATTCGTTGAAAATACACGGCATATTCTTCAATACACTTGTAGAGTCATTAGGCTATTTTTGAAGTAAGAAATGTGAAAAATGTGCAATGCCTTCGTCGGGACACGAACCTGGACCTCTCGAATACGCGCCTAATGTGCTCCTGTTACACCATGAAGGCATGCTGGAACGAGGGAGAAAATACGTTATATACTCCTCCTTTTTCAAGGCCGAATGGGCTTAGGGTACCAGACGCCAGGTGGTGACGAAATATCTTCCATCATCCTTTTAGTTCGGGTGCCTCTGTAGAATCATTAGTTTATTTCTGAAGTAAGAAATGTGAAAAATGTGCAATGCCCTCGCCTGGACTCGAACCTGGGCTTCTCGAATAAGCTCCGAGTGTGCTACTGTTACACCATAAAGGCATGCTGGAATAATAAGGGAGAAAATACCTTATACATTGCTCAAGTCACCTTTTGAAAGAAACCACTTTAAACAAATAAATAAAAATTTATTTACCTCCAAGCCAAAGTTATTACTTACTATAAAGAAAATACGGATGAAAAGATCATTAAAATTAGAAATGTGTGCGGGACTGGTTATTCTGTTGTGGTAGATAGACAAACTATTTTAACTCTGCATAAGTACCTGGCGTTGGTTGTTGTACAATCATTACGTGTGTCGAAGCAGGAAATATGAAAAATGTGCAATGCCCTCCCCGAGACTTGAAATCTGGAGCTTCCAAATGCTGTTATGTAGAAGAATTATCTGATAGCGTTATAAAAACTATGTGAATGATTTTATGATTTATGGAAATTTAAATTTTATTTTGATTCTGAATTATTTAATTTAAGGCTTTAATTTTTGGGGAAAGACAGATGCTTCTGGGAATATTATTTAGTTTAAAAGAGTATTATTTATTTTCCTCTATTTGTAAATCTTGTACAAACTTTTATTCATTGTGAAAGAAGCAGGGAAAGGGAGGCAATTTTCGCCAAGTCATGATTTCGCGCGCTTTAGAATGTTCGAGAAAGAATTTTCATTGTTAGTTGACCTTAAGAGAGGAAAGTACGTGACGGAAAGGTCAAAGGTTGCTACTTGTCTTTCAATGTAAGTCATTCAGGTTTTTGGCGATTGAGGGTCCGGTTGTTGGCTAAGTGAAGAAGGGCGCGCATGCGCGATCACCCTTTTTTTCCGCATTCTGGAGTTGAAAACGAAGATTTTGCCATAATTAAGGGGTCGATAAGTGAAGCCATAGGGGGAGCCCGTTTGGTGAAGGACAAGAAGGAAATTTGAGTTGGACACACTCACTTTGGGCTGACTCTCGGACTGACTCGCTGATTTTTGGGCTTGCTGGACAAAATGTAAGTGACTCCGAGAGGTGTTTTCCGGCGGGGAGCGGCAAATATGCTCCCCGGCCGCGTTTTGGTTAAGAGGCGAGACTCTCTTACACACTTACTCTGGACTCGCTTAGGCACTCACTGCTTGGATTCGCTGACTTTCGGGCTTGACGGACTTGTTGACGGAGACTGAGAAAAAACTTGTGGGTGTTGCGAAGGAGAAAGGAAAAGATTTAGTCGGCATCGAGCAGTGCTTCCGGCGGGGAGCAGCGATTATGCTCCCCGGCCGCGGGTTTTCTCAAAAATGCGAAGAAAAAAAAAACTGTTGAGCGAATAACAAAAAAATTAACAGAGACTTGGGTCTCTATCTGTATCGGCAAAAGTCAGGACGATGTCCTCTGAACTCCGACTTGAAAACAGAAGGAATTATGTCACCTTAGTCAACTGGAAGCCTGCGTTAGCCGTTCTCTAAAATGCCGAGCTTAATTGTCTACGTTTTCCTTGGTGGAGATTAGAGTCTGGGCAGACAGCCGTGCGGTGTAAGCTGTTCTCTTGCTTCCAGTGGGAATAATTTTCTTCTATGGAAAACAGTAGCAGGCGTAAGATTTGACGGTATAGCTGATGTAATTTATTGTCGTGCCGTTCGACTCTCTGTCTTGCGGATTTGCCAAGTGACGTAAGGATAGAGCTAAGATATGAGCTCTCCTCCACTTCAAGATGTCCACTCAAGATAAGTATTATTTTTTTTGGTGTGTTGGAACTTTAGGCAAGTTTTTCCAAAAACGTCCTTAGCAGTAAAAACAACGTCGAATCTAAAATTTAACTCTCAGGCCATAAATTGTTTCCCTTTCCTTTCTTTTAAATCACCAGACAAACCTTAAGTTTTTTTATGAATTTAAATGAACAGACTCTCAGATGAGGTTAAGATTTTTCTTATTGTGTTGTAATTGAATAAACTGATATTTAATCTGGAACCTCTTACAGTATGTTTTCTTTATATATTTAATATGAACTTTTCCTTTATATCTTGTATATGTTTTATGTTTTCGATCCTCTCACGGCGCGGTCCCGGAATGCATTTTTTTTCACAACGCAAAAAAAAATGCTGTACACGTTTCACTATACGATCACTCCCTTTAACGGCAAGTAGTTTCATATTTAACATTTTTATATGAATTTAAGATATAACATTGGTGCCGTGAAGTAAGATTCATAACATTATTTCCCGGCGTGAACTTAAGCTATTTAACAATGCTACCCGGACGTGCTTGCAATTACACTACGAAGGCACGCTATATGGAGGGAGAAAATAACCTTATGGTATGATTTTGAAAATTTCTAAAATCAAAATGTGATTCGATAAGTGAAGTTTTGGTAGACAACAGGCACGATATTTATAGATTACAAGATATTATCGTTTGACGTCTAGGATATCTAATGGGTATTTTATATCTGGTGTATTTTACATTCAAGTAACTAAAAAAAGATGTTTAAGAGAGCTGTTTTTAACACCTTTATGGTCCAATCATATCTAGCATTTCACAGACTCACTCGTTAAATTCTTTAAAAATGTCTTATTTACACACAGTTCTATTAATGGTTTTAGAACTACCCTTATTAAGTTCTATGTTACCATATAGGGGGATCAGAATGAAGGATCATTGCTTCGCGAAATATTCTGAAGACATAATGAAGTGAGAAAATCAGGCATAGTGAAAGATGTTTTGTTAAATAACTTACAAAAATTTGATAATTTTCGGATTCTTGTGACATTTTACAATTACCAGTTATTACTACTCAATGTAATGGCAATGTTGATGATGGGCAATGTTTATCTGGTGGGCAATGTTTATCTATTTTTAACACTTGCCTTAAAATTGCTTTTATAGGCATAATGGATTTTTTTCTGTAACTTCTTTTGCATGTTTTAAAACCCTGGATTTTATGCAAAAAGATGCTCACTTATACTCTTTGAACATGCTGTCCTATGTATTTAATAGTTTTACTCATTAATCTGATAATAGGATTATTAACCTTAAAATAGGACTCATTAACCTTAAAAATAGGAGAACGCTTAAGTAGAATCGTAAAATTAAATTGCATTTAAATACTACATTAAAACAATTCCAGAACCGTTAGTGTAAATATTTTCTAAGAAATGTTATCAGGATCTTAAAAGAAAATACAGAGAGTAAACCTTTATATATTATATATACAATGTAATCACTTTGTATGTACAACAAATTTAATTTATACATTGTTTTAAAAGCTTATTACGAGAATATATTTGTCCCAAAAATTTGCAGCCAAGAAATTCTATTATATATCCAAATTTCTGCAGAGTTTAGGAATATCACAAAATTGATAGAAATAACTGTGAAGATGATTTTCCGTCTACTTGCCCTCAGCAATTTAGGTCGCTGACGTGATGTAATCTCTAGCCTTAGACTTGCTATAATATGTAAGTTCTGATGTCATATTTCTGAAACTTAAACACACAAAAGTAAAGTGATAATATTAAATTTCTTGGCATTCTCCAAAGCATTTAAAGTATGTTAGTGCTAGAGTGTTAGAGCTAGAGTGTAGTTACAGTCAGATGCAAGAAATTGGCGCACTTTATTTCTGTACAATTCTCATGAATCATATTTTGATTTACATATTATCAATCCGTACCCATTCTTCATCACATCTTTTTTTATATCTTAAGACAAATACAATGGATGAAACAGAGAGCGGAAGTGAGATAAATGACAACACTCTGACACTCAGAAAGTAAGTGCCTGACGCATTCATAGGAAACCCTGGAAGAGAGGAAAAAATTATGGTTTACAAAAGAGTTTAGATTTCAAATCATGGTCCTTGGTTAAAGTGTGCCTGTATTAGCAGCGTTATATAAGATCGTAGGACGCAGTTTACTGAGATTTAATATACTCAGTTATTATTTTTTAGGACAGGAAAAAAAAAGAAATAGAAGAATTAAAATGGAGTATTACGGGATTATTGTAAGTTACAGTTATAATTTTTATATGAAAATTTTTTAGGTTACATTTATATCTTACAATGCTGAGTTAGGCAATTAAATGAATCAAATTCAGACTTGAATTACTTTATGCAAATCTACAGTAAATTTGCATTGTTTGATAAATAAAGACTGAAGGAAACTTTTAACAGAGAATTAGATAATCTTAGATTGTCTTAAGATCTTAGAATAATACAATTTCAGTTGAAGATACTATCAGCGCAATAGATTGCAGCTATTTTGTGTTCCTTTTGGTATACCAGAGCTCTGAGAATGGACACTAGAATAGAGAAAACATTCAAGTTAGCATGGTTTAATGTTAACTCAGAAATCAAAAAAGGGAATTTTGATTAAGCTATTTTGATTTCTTACAAATTAATTTTAAAATTTAAAAAAAGGAAATTTTAGCATTCTATGGAAAAAACGTTCAGTCATATAAATTTCCAAAGACATTAAAATATAAAAACCTTCTACCACGTTTTGAAGTGAAGATACTGCACTGAATATTCAAATCATTTGCAATGCTTATTCAAAATCTTCTCCGCCAACTAAGTGATTAAGTTTCAGTTAACATAATTCTGTTTAATTTTTATAATGCTGTAATTAAACCTTAAAAAAGAAAATTATTTCCTTAAAACAGCATTTACCAATATTAAATCTATTTCTACTGAAGCTTAAAAAGATTTCGAAAATAAAGTTCTGCTCTAATACCAAACAAAGAGAAAAATCCTTTAATACAAACTCGATTAATTTTTTTCAACGAACACGCACCAAAAAAAGGCTTTCTTTAAGTAGCAGGGCTAGAGCATGGTTAAAATTCCGAATAAATATCGAGGAATTGCAACAGCTATAAAACCAAGATAAAAGGCACTGAAGTAAATTTAAAAATTTTATTGGCATTCTTAATAAGGAGGGAAAAGATTAATGAATTTGGTGAGACCAGCAAATAAAGCTACTACTTCATTTTAAAATCTAGCAAATTTATTTAAAATTTGTCTAATTTCTTATATTTCTATAAAATTAATTATTGACCACAGAGAATAGCTGCTGCAAAAATTAAGAGGTAAGACAAATAATAACTTGAAGTATACTACTTTGTTAAACGACACTAATTTCTTAAAAGTTCACATCGATTTCTTAAAAGTTCTGTTTTAATGATGAAGAAAGCAATGGTTTATGCTATTTTTTTTCACAATGAAATTAGTTATCAGAAGTTAAACTGTTGGACGACATTAGAATTGTTTCAACATTATATTTATTTTAATTTTATTGCTGGGAAATCTCACTTCCTTGATTCTAGTATTATCTAGCCTTCGGTCAGCTCAACTTTTGTGAAAACTTTGTTTGGTTTAATGGGTTGTATTACTGAGAAAAGTACTTCTACCCAGATACTACAGAAACGAAAACCTGCTTAAATCAGTATAAATTCGTTTGCTTTTTGGCAGTACCTCATTTAATTTCATTGTGCAGAACGAAGGAAAAGAATTAATTTAGAAAATTATTTAGATTTTTAGAAATTTAGATATTAACCTCGTTCGAAGGACTTTTTCCAAAATGTTTGTTGCATTTCTGAATTTATGAGAGTTTTTATTGGATTGTACTTACGCTTAAATATAATCACGACAAAAGTGATAAAAAATTCATTTTTTGTGAAATTTATGTAAAAACTGATAATTTTAGATAAAAATTAACAAAAACATCAACTATCGCTGACAAGATTTAATGATGATAAAAATATATTTTTGACTTTATATTATATATTCTAACCATTAAGCATACAGGGAAGGAGAATAATTGGAAAATGTTGATTCACTAGTAATATATGGCCAAATATGTTAGACAACCCTGATAATTATTTTAAATGTATACACTATTTAAAGGGGGGGAAAGATATAATTTAAATTCTATAGGATTTTTAACTGCTATTCTGTATCATGCATAATAATATACAAACTCTCTGTGTAAAACTTCAAGTGATTCTATAAAGACCTTTTAGAGTTATCGTGGTTGGTATGAACATAAATCACAAAAAAATTTAAAAAATTTAAAAAAAAAGAGTTGATCAAAAATTGCATTTAAAGTTTTCAGATTAATGTTGTAAGGTCTGTCCTAAGTTTTTAACGGTTACTTTAAGTTAAAGCTCCTTTCTTATCTCTCCTAATTTCAGATTACAATTTCCAACCAGAATGTTTTTTCAGAATCGTGTTTAATGCAAATGAATAAGAGTAGTATTTAAGGCGAAGTTTCACTGACTTCGAGAGGGAGCCTCAGAGTTTCTGAACAGTGTGCGTTTGCCTCTTGGCCATATCTCTTTAAGCTGTTACTGCGATCGGCCATATTACGAGCCTTTGATAGGCTTCGTTAGCTAATTCGATATTTAGGAGCCAACTACTTACTAGCGCAGCGGCAATAAGAGGAGATTTTAAGCAAAATTCTGGCTCTTAAATGTTCAGCTTCTGTTCATAAGAAAGAAAGTTCAGAAAATATTGTTTCACTTACACTGAAGTTTTCCAAGCAGTCGACGTAGTACGCCCATTTCTCAGAATTTAAGCAACTTCAAAACAGTAGATATAAAAACATTTACGCGATCTAGAAGTAGATTTACGCGCTTTAGAACTAGACAACTGGAAATACACTTTGCATTTTTATTTAAAACATACATAATCTACTATTTAAGACTTTACTGAACGTATTTGAAAATATTTTGCAGTATAATCAAGTTTAAATGCCTCTTTGCATTTAAAGAAATACTGATTTATAATGTAATTTAATGCAAGCAAGAAACAAAAATTTATATATGCATATATAATTATTTGTAAAGTTCTTAATTTAAATGAGAAATAAGTATGATCTTGTACTTTCATTCTTCAGAAATGGCAATTAAATTGTTAAAGGTTTATTTTCATAAATTTAATTTTTCTCGAAATCCCATGCTCAATAGCTCGACGATCTGTGTCCATTTATGGAAATTTTAGAGTTATTAAATCTTTAAAATCGGAATATTATCTGTTTACATAAATCACTAGGAATAAATGATAGGGATTTCAATATTATTATTAGAACTCATCAGTCCAGTAAATCACTTAAGTCCCTCAAATGTTTCTAGATCTCTTAACGGGAATGCATGAAATACTCTCCTTATCTGTTTTAGAAGAAATTCTTCCGTTAATTCAAATTCAGGTGCACTTTAATAAGAAACAGGTAGGTGCTTTTAGATACGGATAGGCTTCCAGATAAGCGATTTGGCTTTTCCTGAGATTTCAGTGTAATGATAAGAATATATCACCCAATTTTGGACAAGAGGTAAGGTTGACCACTTAACTTCCCATAGGATAGTTCAAATAGTCTTTGACGAGAGCCATATTAAAACAAAAAAAAAACTGTCCTGTATTTGGCTACTAGTGGGGTGTTTTAGCTTTATAAGTGGTTTGCGTAAGTTATCTGCCTGAAAGTTTTGGTAGCCGACTATATGAGAATAATTTACCGATAAGGTCCAAGTAAGTCCTAAAAGTCAGAATGAATTCATTCAGACGATGGTAACTTTAGGCTCGCATAACTAAGCTTCATTAAATGCGTTTTTACTGTACTATAACGTTAGAGATTATGATGTATAGGTTTCTCTGCACTAATAAAAGAAGTAGATGAGTTTAATCTACTAATCTGACAATCACGTGACTATCAATTTTCAAATGAAACATGGGATTTGGTTGTAGAAAGTAAAAAGATCTCTTTCCCCTTTAACTGCCTTTAACTAGATTTGATAATAAGAAACTATATTTATCTTCGTTAGTAATACGACTGTGTATAGACAAAATCTCAAAAACAAAATTTGCATTCCACAAATCTTTATGTCGGAAATTACTTTTCAGTGCTTTTCAGAAAAGGATGTTATATCATTGGATTTTTATTCAAGGTAAACGTTATTATTATTTTGGAGTTAAGTACCCCAAACTTAGCAACATTATTTTTCATCTAAGCAACTCATAAATTAAATAAACAGCAGAGAATACTTACTTATAAATACGCAAAATTATGCGACCTTTAGTGAAATTTAATAAGCAAAGTTATTCGCTAAAAATAAGTGAGATACAAAAAATGTTATAAACATACAATACGTTTTAGTTTTTTCACCAAAGTTATCTTTACCAGCTGCATTTACCTTCCTGCCGTGAATTCTACTGGATATATTAAAAAGAATTTAGATTTCAGAAATACCTGCAGCGATTTTAACTCATCGCTTGAACCATCTCCAGATCAAAATAAACCTTTCTGATGGAAACTGAAAGAATATTTGCGATATTAGAAATTTATGACTCTAAACGTACGCTTGTTTTTGATACTCTTTGTGCTGGAAGATAGTAGGGAGTGCCGGAAATTGGTCTTTTGCACTGAATATTTATGTCAAGCAGTGAGAGCATTCAATTTATACCCTACGGTAGTTTAACTTCCTTACGGAGACGTTCGTAAAAGTGCAACATATTATTTAATCCTAAAATCCACCAATAAAATTTAAACCTCTTTTGCCTTATTGGAGAAGAATTATTAAAATAGTTATGCCTATTTAAAACGAATTGTAAGAGCTGTCTGTATTATATTTAACGCGAATTTAGAAATACAGTTCTCATAAGCAGGAGCGATGAGTAAGTAGAAGCGATGATGATGAAGACAGAAATTCCTCATTATTAACTAAGCTTCTTTACAATGCACAATTAACAACAATTATTTCTAAAACTTAGACTCGGGTTTTCAATTTTTTCATAAAAATGCAAGTCTTCATGCGTTAAGCATACGACAGGGAAGAACTTAAAAAATCTTCATAGCGGGCTCCAAAAGACAGCCACAAGCTATTATGCATATTAAAGGTTAATTATAATGCGTACTAAGGAAATTTTCTCGCTGCTACTTTCTGTAGCCGCACTGTATTAAATATGTATGGGAATAAGTGCAAATTAAGTTATTGTCAGCTTGCTCATTACAGCGGTGATTTCATTATAAGCATGCTCATTGTACCTCAGTTCAAGTAGGATACATTATTGTTTCTCTCATAACGCACTTTTAATAGCATAATTTTTTATTGAGATCGGTGATCTTAAATTAATTCTCGGAAGACAGAATCTGATGAAAAAGCTACTGCCAAATTTCGCAGAGAAATTGAACAACAATTAAGTGGAAAAATTTCTGTCTTTGAATGAGAAATGTTTACCTCTGTTGCAAATAGTACGAGTATAAATATTCATATATTAGAAGATAAAATTTCGTTGTAAAATGTCTGCTGGAATCGGTTGTTTACAAACTCTGAACGAAAAAGTATTCTAGACAAAAAAATCCCGCAGCCGTAAATATTGCAACTGAAAACGTTGCGGAGAAAATAATGCTAAGAGGAAACGACGTCATACAAAATACCGTGGAAGAAAAGAATGCAAGAACAATACATCGTAGTAGAAAATAAAGCAATTGCAAATAATCACATGATGATAACATCGCAAACATGAGGTTTAACTGAAAAAATAGTAACTGAACCTTCGCTTGATGCTTTGTAAGTAATATTTTTATCTGTATATTTTATACTTTTTCACTAACTTATAAAATTTACTGAGAAAGCAAGAAGAAAAGCATTCAAAATCTCGATATCGGTAAAAATTAATGCTTTCTAATCTTAAACAGCATTTGTTTCATGAAAATTTACTTATACTTCTTTATGAAAGATATTAATTAAATAATGATTTTTATTATTTGGTAACATAGTAACATAGGTTGAAAGTTGTATTAAGCATACATCTATATGCAGCATACATTTTGACTACTTTCCAACAGAGTAATACATTTTGACTAATTTCCATATTTTGAATGCTTAAGTTTCGTTCTTGCTTTTTCAGTAAAAATTTATAAGCTAATCCAAAAATATTAAATATAGAGGTAAAGATCTAAGCCTCTTCTTATGAACAAATTACTAAGCGAAAATTTGCTTAAATTTTTTATAGTAAGAAAACAACACATTTCTGCGATAATATCTTCATACGATCATTTGCAGGTGTTTTATTTTTACCACGAATAATTTGTACGAAAATTGTTCAAAATGCAAAGTTTTCTGCATGGTTTGTTTTCTTGCAACGATGTTTTAGAAGTGCAAAGTTTTCTCCTTGCTTTTGAACCCAAAGGACGTTAGCTCAGAAGGGCTATTAATTTCGTTTTAGCATTTTGCGTCGATTTACTTTCTGCGTGCGTTAATTCACTTTTCAAACTGTTGCATCAAATATTACAGCCCTGTATAGTTAAAGAAACTAAATAATGAAGACTCTGCATAAACGTATGTATGTTTCTCGCATTGTGATAAAACAACGGTACCTAGAGACATCAAATTTTGAATAACTTAATCCTCTACCGAATATGGGCACCGGGAAGTCCTGATTTGGAATTTGTTCATTATCTATGTAGGATGAGATTAGGCTTAATAATGAATAAGGTAGTGGCATTTTATCGTTTTTTAATAATTAAAGAATAAACATGAAGATGGTATGAACAGAATGAAAGGAAGTAAGATGAAGACATCAAATTAAAAACAGAATATCGTTCACATCAGGAATTCAGATCATCAAAGAAACGGTTATAGTCCTTTTGGTGCAATCCCATCGAGCTGCATCATCACTGCTTTCTGCGTAGCGTCCCAACCTCATCTGCCGGAATCGTCTCAATTTCCTCGCTCATCTTGAAGAATTATCTAACTGTTGTGGACGTTGCCAGATAGCTTGGAGAACAGAGCGGATGACCATATCTATTTCACATTTTGTCAGACATTAAATTTTTTATTAACGAACTCAACGATTTCAAAGCAAGTAATGGAAACATTGTAAGAGGGAGAAAACATTTTTATCTTCAGTGCGCGAGACTGTGTATCGGAAATTCTAAAATGATTTTGCGATATTGCTGTTGAATTGAATTTTATGGTTTAAGTGTGAAGAACATGATATTTAATAAATAAGTATAACTAACAATTCGTTAAAAAATGCTTCTTTGGGTGTAATGTACAGGTTTTAATTTTTTTTTTCCCCGCACGATATTTTGTACTACGACGTTTCCACTTGCGCACTTTTCTCCGCGACGTTTTCTTCCGCAATGTTTTCGGCAAAAACCTGAAAAAAAGCTGCCCGTGTTCTTCCTAAGGCGAAATAAATTGTTGCTGCTTGACAGAACTTTATATTTCTACTAGTCATTCCTTTGTTAATGACAAAATTAAAACAGTAATTAAGGGTATCTAATAGCTAGATGCAACTCCCAATTATACTGGTCTGTCATTTCGAAATTTTTCTTATTCTAGATTTACTTAGAACAGAATATTTTTTCTGATTCAAAAATAATCTAATGACTCTACACTGGCGCCCAAACTAAAAAATTGGTCGTATTCGAGAGGTCCAGGTTCAAGTCTCGGTGAGGGCATTGCTCATTTTTTACGTCTCATAAAAAAACTTAATGACTCTACAATTTATATAGCGGAACTGAATGAATTCTAAGATGTAGTTTGTTCATTAGGAAAAGCCAATGAAGTGAATTTGTTATGACTAAAGGCTTTCACGAGAATTACTTGAGAAAAACTGACATGATGCAAGGAGGGAAAACCATAAAACTCATTCACAGGCAGTTTCCCCTAAATGCATTTAAATTAGAAAAAAATAATTAGGAATGAATGGATGGTTCTTCACTATTGGAATCTGATGCGCACAAGGTGAATATTAGTGATTAAACTGTTAGATAACATGAAATTTTAATTTTGTGTATAATTTTCAGATGAATTAATTAAAATATTAATTTTCCTTTCTTCTAAGAAAAACTGATTCTGTATGCTCTGTATAGCTCTAAATTAAATTGATTTTGTTTTATAGAGAAGGTAAAATTAATTGGTAAGTGAATTTTAAACTACAGTCCATGCTGATCTGTTCTAAAATCTCACACAGAAGAGAATTTAAACTTGTTATTTTATTCTTTCGGAAAACAATTACAGAGGCTAAGATAATTGATCTAAAATTATACCAAACTTACTTTCTTACGCGTTTATTATATGATGGATACTTTTATTTTGTCTGCGGTATTAGTTTAAAGCATTTCTAGTATTATTTTAATGTGCTAGGAAGCTCCGTAATGGAACAACCCGGAGGTTTCCTAAGTCTAGAAAAAAATTATCTTTCATACTGCAGTTCAAACTGGCTTTTAAATCATTAGCTATCTCAAAATTAACCATATTTATGTTCCCCTATGTATACGATTAGGGACAATGACGTAGGATGTGTCAAAAGTTCGATGCAGTCCCATGTCTGTGAAAAGCATTAATTATGGTTCTCCACAAATTTTATTTCGAAGAGCTATGGCACGTTTTTCAAGGATCTTGTGACACTAAATTTGTCAGGAGACACGTATTAGAAACTAGCAGTTTATTGAAATGACAGCTTTATTCAAATAACAACAAAAAAATAAAACGTTATAGAAAAGATTTTAATTGGAAAGGATGAAAAGCAACCAACTTTTTTCACATTTTTTTAATCATTGCTCATATTAGCACTAAACATTATGCTCATAAATACAGCTAAATCTTCCTTCTGCTACATCACTGCATTAAAAAAACTGTAAGTACACAGAATGTAATGAATGTCTATATTCTCATATGCTAATTACTATGAACAATGTCGTAAACATATAACTAGTATTCAGAAGTAACCATATTATGTAAGTTTACGATGTCAACTAAGAGTTTGTGGAAGGGAAAAGAATCAAGAATCAATGAGTAATTAATAACGCAACAAATGTAACAAAATGCGAATGGTTTTTAAAAAGGTAAGAAATGGGCAACAGAAAACAATCCTCTTCAGGTATATAGTTCATTATCATAGTTTGATAATTGTAAACATTTCTTGAAATTCACACAGTTCTTCCCAATTTTTAATGAGGTTTCCAGTTTATTAGCATTTCATCCACACGAAATAATACTACGCATTGCATTTTGCTTAAGTAGCTTTGCCGGATATTGTTCACTATGTTGAAGAACTTATTAATTATTATTATTACCTTATTTCACCCGCCTTCTTGGCATGCCCTCGTGGTGTGTTGGTCTACACGCTCAGCGCATACTTGAGAGGTCCGTGGTTCTATTCCCGGCGAAGGCGTTGCATATTTTTCATTTTGACTGCTTCCAAAAAAATACCTGATGTCTCTACAGTGGCGCCCGAACTAAAAAGGTGGTTGGATGATGATTCTCCTCACCCAGGATTTAGCGATTGGGTCCCCTAAAAACCCCATTCGACCTTTAAAAGGGGGAGTATGTAAGGTAGTTTTCCCGACTTAGCGAGCCTTCGTGGTGTATTGCTCAGCGCGTAATTGAGAGGTCCGTGGTTCGATTCCCGGAGAAGGCTTTGCATATTTTTCATCTTGCCTGCTTCCAAAAAATACCTAATGTCTCTACAACCTTATATAGTATATGTTATGGTATATCTATATATATATGGGTAAAATAAAATAGTCAATAAGTTCGAACTGGAGCAAACTAGAACTTTACTCGAACTTAATTTGGGAGGAATAAAATTTGGAGATCAGTTTTATAATCCAAGTAATTCGACGTTTTTTTCCTTTTACGAATTATTAATTTATGCTGCACCATATTTAATGTTACATTATAAGTTCTTTCTAATTATCTAATTATTTGTATTATTATTAATCATTTTAAAATTTGTAGTTTATTTTTTCATGACTTAGCCCATGTTAAGCTTAACAACGGTCATTTGCTCCTGGGCATGTCGATTTAATATTTTTTATCATTACAAAACCTTTGTTGCTCTGTTACAAATTTTAAGAATTAACACTACTTTTTATTTTTATTTTATGTTTTTGGATCAAACTTTCATTTGCTAGTATTTACGTACATCATGTGATTATAGCTAAGAAGCAAAAGTTTCAAATCACTTTTAGACTTATTTCTTCAGTCATGAAACTACATAATGTTAACTGACAACCGGCAGAAACCATTTTAACATAATATGTTTAATAATCTTTTTCCTCCTCTCTCCTATCAGTTTCTCCCTCTTTCTTGCATGCAACTTTCTTCGCATTATATGCATATATAAATTTATTTAATTAAAGACTGAATTTTTCTACTGTATTTTCTTATAATATGCAAACTAAAATAATTCATCAACAGTAAAAAGCACCCAACTCCGTTAAGAAGTTTCCGAAAAAAGTCAACAACGTCTTGCTTTTCCCATTAACTTGCTAGGACAGAGGAAAATGTCCAAATGATTTGGCATCCCAGTTTAACATCACCATTGGTTCATTCAGTTCTGAATTAAACGAGAGAAACTAAACGATATGCATCGTTTAACGACACGTTCCGGGTTCGTGGACAGGGTAAAATTTTGACATAATATCGACACCAGCTACGCTTTCTGCCCTCCCACTCTCCGCACAGCCCTCCTCCCAATTTCATATGAAATGTCGGCACCCCTATCCAGCTCCGAATTGTGATTCGACTTGTATCCGTGGGACAGACATGAAAAGTGAATTTAGCTTTTCTCGAAGCCTACCCTCCACTTTGACGACCGCTCTCCAACGTGGCATGTGTGAGCGTTGCCCACTTTTCAAAGATTCGGTGTTTTCTTCCTAACGTAGTTTTCATATCATTGTTATTATTACTTCCGAGTTTTAAAGAGTTTGAAGAGATTGCATACTTACTACCAAAAACACATCAAGTTCTTGAAATCATTCAATCATAGACATTTTTTATTTCGTTACAGAAGTATTTTCTGTTAATCAGCTCCTTATGGTTCGTTTGCACAAGAAGGACTTTTGTTTTTTTTAATGTTATATATTAAAGTAGTTCTTTTAATACTTGAAATCGCTTGTAAGTGCGCAGCAATAAAGTTAATTATAAATCAAAAAGCGGTTATGTTTAAAATACCAGGTCTCGCATTTGCATAAGCATGGAAGTTGTACAAAATCTGAGCAGTTTATTTAAGGTTCATATGAATAGCAACAAAGGATTTAATAAGAAAACATCTTTAATATAATATATTCTTAATTTTTTCATTGCGATTATGTGAGTTTTATTAAATAATGCAAAGAATTAATTTTTTATTTTACTTACTTTTCAAAATTCCCTTCATTTGTGTGACACAGCTAACAGTGCCCTAAATTTGGCTTAAATGCAGCACATGATAAAGTATGAAAGAAGAAAACTAGACCCCGATTCTCTTACTACCAGACATACTCTGTCATTTCATAGAAGAAAAAAATTAATTTTTATTTTCATGTCAATAAACACTTACTTATTCCCTATACCTTATGAACATATCAGAATTCGTTCTCAGCAAAATTCAGATATACATTATTCAGTATAAATTCCACTTTCTATTGCTTTATAGTAGTGAAATAGTTTCTAAAACTGTCAGTCTTGTCAACGTATCAAATAATACTAATGAATGGAAAATAAAGCAATATTTCATTAAATTCATATATGTATATATTAAAGGTAATGTATTTAAGTATGTGAATGTCAAAGATAATATGAACAATCATGACGCTCTGAAAAATATGAATTAATTAGCCTACTCGGGTGTATATGTGGTCGGGTGTATATCGGGTATCAATGTATCCAGCAATGTTACATTCATAACAAATACTGCAACACCTCCCTATACGAACAAACAATATGTCGAATGTCAATGTGCATGTAATACCAAGACATGGCAAACAGTGCAACACTAAAGTTGCATATAATATCAATAGGTAAGTGTATAGCAGTAATATACAGAAAAAATTAACAGTTTCACCAAATTAAAGTGAAGAATAACCAAACTGGAAAAGCACCGGAAATGTCTGTGTACCAAATAATCGTAAATAATTAGACATTTCATTTAAATTAAAATGTGTGTCAGTATTAAATTCAATGGTAATGTAATCACTAGTGACACTCTGTAAAGTTTAATGATTTGTAATCTTAAGTGTTTATGCGAAAATTGTAAATTCATCAGATAATACTGAATGTATAATAACTAATGCGACATCATAAGTTCAAGATGAATGTAAATACTAAATGTAATGCAATCAAGAATGATGCTCTGCATAGATAAAAAATTTGTGAACAGATTTATTGTACATGTAAAAAGAGTCAATATATTGGATAATTCTGAATGTAGACAACTAATGCAATATCATTAAATTTAATGTGAACATGAATTTAAACATCAACGGTACTGTATACAAAAGGGGTGCACTGAAAAGACAAAAACTGGAACCGAATTATATATTTGAAGGAAACCTAAACTTTAAAATATAAATACATCGAATAATGCTGCATGTATGGCAAGTAATGCAACATGGAGTTGAAATAATTGTATATTATAACAAAGGTATGGTATATAAAAATGATGCACTATAAAAAATGTAAATAATTGCAGGCAAATAAAGTGCATATATATGTAAAAAATAAAAAATACATAACTATAAATTATAATTTAAATTAGCAACAGCCCCTTAATGCTTAATTTTAATTTGTGTATTTCCCCTCTCTATTTTTAAAAATACCAATACCTTTTCTTGTACTGAGTCATTTCGAGACTAATACATATCATATGACTCTTACATAACGCTCATGACTACATGGAAATAAAACTCAAGCAGCCAATAATAAATTTACAGCATTATTAATCATCCAATCAAACGC
This sequence comes from Stegodyphus dumicola, assembly GCF_044657685.1. Lineage (NCBI taxonomy): Eukaryota > Metazoa > Arthropoda > Arachnida > Araneae > Eresidae > Stegodyphus > Stegodyphus dumicola. The sequence goes on from NC_140780.1 coordinate 118,085,837, forward strand.
AATTGAAACTGAAACTAACTCATTATGAATTAAGATTTTCTCCTGAACACAAGCCACTTGTTTTCTGAGCCTCGGCCTAGATAATGCTGCTTGCTACTCTCTTCTGCAGCTTCTTGCTGCTTGTGTGTTCAGTTGTATTTCATTAATTAATTAATAATGCTGTAAATTTATCTTTGGCTGTTTTATTTCCATTTAGTCCTTAGCGTTATATATAAGAGTCATATGACATGGATTAGTCTCGAAATGACTCAGTGCAGGAAAACGGTATTATTTTTATTATTTTTGTAAGATAGAGGAAATATATTCAGGTTAAAATTAAGCATTAAGGGGTTTTTACTAATTTAAACTATAATATTTATTTTCTTACGCACACACATATACCATATATGTAATTTATTTACTAAATAAAATTGATTATATTATCTCATATATATATATATATACACATATATAAAGTATAACCAGATTGAAAAAAAATATCAATATATTATTGTATTAAATTATACTGTGTGTATGGCAAGCAGTGCAAAACTTACACAGTCACAGATAAGTAACTCGATCACTTATCTGGAAGGATCAATGCAAGTACAATCAAAGACAATGACTTCAATAGTGGTACGCTGTAAGGATTAAGAACTGTAATTTAATTGAAGGTTCTTAAAAATTTGAATTAAAAAATAAATTACCTCCTTCTTCTTTTTCTTCAATGGCCAGACAGCCCAGGATGGGCCCTTGCCTTCCTCAGAATTGAATTCCAGGCTCTTCTATCCCTGGCCATGGACATCCAATTGGTTATTTTTTAAATTCTTAAGTCTGTTTCCAAACAGTCGAGCCACCTAAGTTTAGGTCTCCCTCTTTTTCGGGCGCCAAATGGTCTGGCCTAGAAGATCTTTTTAGTTACTCGATTTTCATCCATTCTACACAGGTGTCCTGCCCATATAATAGCCCATCACCTCTTCCATTTAAGCTCATGTTGCCACGGTGGTGTTAGTTCTCCAAACGGTTAGCGCACTGCGCAATCCATGGTGAACTTTCTGGTGCTCCACTCAGTTCTACCTAACTAAAATAGTTAAGTTGCAACCGGTTTTCGTTCATTTCTGTGTTACTGCGCTAATTTAAAGAAAGGGAAATTCATTCTCAATTCGGTGTGTCAAATTGTTCCTGCTCATAATTCTGTTTTATGTTCATATTAAGACTTCAGTAATATAATTAGAAACAGGTGGTATTTATGAGGTTAGCTTTATATACCAGGCCCTTAGTTAGCTGAACGGCTAAAGTGTCGGATAACTGTGAGACAACACCTGAGCTCATTTTCCTGTGATTAGAGGAACACGTTACATCGGACATTAGTTATCTTCCGCATGCATAAAGCATGTATGATCTAGTTGTTCCCCGAAAATACTTCACAAAGTAAAGTGCCTAGGCGACAGTCTAATATGAAAAGTCGACAAAAATGACTGGCCATAATTAACTAATCAATTAATTGATGAATGCATCTAGCTGCCGAGCAGTACTTGAATAGTTAAAAATATTAATAACCGGGAAATGCGACTGTAGCTGATTTTTTCCTAAGATCATCAGAAAAAACTTCTAAACCTTCAGAAAAATACTGTCCGTCACAATCTGATTTATACATAAGCAATCATGTCAAACCCCACTTTAGACAGCTTAAATTTAGAACATATAATTTTAAATTAAGCCTTAAATTGATATTCTAAGAAAACCTACAACAGACACAACTGAAGTTAATAATAAAAATATTGTGCAACTGAATTAAACTGAAAATAAGACATTGAAGTCAACACAAATATTTTCTAACATACGGTTTTAAATTCCATTTTAATGTGCATTTCCAACAACACTCGACTACGTGGAAAATGGAGACAGGAGAATTCTACATAAAAATGAATATTTATATCGAAAAATGTATTAAATTTTGCATTTATTTATTTTATTGTGAATCAATATCACTCAAAGCTGTTTTTTTTTTTTTTTTTTTGTCCCAAAGATTTTTGAACGATGGTAGCTCAGAAATTAAATCGAATCTAGTCAGTATATAACCTTTAAACAATATTACATCAAAACGCATCTTTTGGACTTCAGCTGCATTTCTGTCGAGTAGCTTTAAATGTAATGGATAATATTAATCTAACCAACTGGAGCCTGCGTATTGCAATTATACAGCGAAAACCACTTTCATCGATGACGTATTTAATAAAGCAGTCTGGAACATGATAAACCCGTAATGTGCAATAATTACGAACTTAGGTTTGAAAGCTAGGTTGTCAATCTAATATACTGCGTGTGATTTATAGAACTCGGGGCTCATTTTGTTCAGTTACGCACCATGTATTTGCACACTGAATCTTACCTATAACACAAGCTTATCGATACCAAAAATAGCTGACTATTTTTTTCTTCTCTCTTTTGACTTTTCTGGCTTTGAAATAATCACAAATTCGAAGAATTTTCTTCTAGTTCAGTCTCATAAATATTTTCTTGAACTTAATTATTGACTTGCCAATAAAAAATGAACTATCACAAATCTAAATTATTCACTTCAGTTGTACAACACTTAGCCTTCCGTAATGCAAAATAAATTAAATAAAAGATCGATTTCGAGTTTTATTGACGGAAAACTGAATGCTGCTGTTTTGTAACTCATCGTACAGTGACAGACTGGTTGCATTTTTATTCTTAATTTTTTTAAAGGCACATCTCAAAAATGAGAAATTTTATGCTAGAGTTTGAAAACAGAATTGACTTCTAATTAAATAACATATCTTTCTTGTGCATTTGCTTTATATTGGGTCATCCGAAAAGTTCTGCGGTTTTTCAAATCAAAGACAATTTCCTTCCGATTATTTTGTTGCTCATAAAGAGTGATCTCGATTGAAGAGGGTATTTAAATAGTTCTTTCTGCTCATACTGATTAATTCTTGCATCTACTGTTGTGTAATTTTTTTTCTCCTAGTGTTGTGATAAGAATGAAAAACCCAGAAGTTCATATCTTCTTGTGCTCTTTTATTTTAAAAAAGGAAAAATTGCTAGTCACACTGTAAAATTTGTGCTAAAGTGCTGTTTCTGATGATACAGTTTGAAGGCGGTTTGAGAAGTCTAAGCATGAAAATTTCAGCTTCGAAGATGACATAAGTTCTGGATGATTATCCAGTGTAAACAAAGTCTTATTTAAAAAGTATGAAATACAGATGTAAACACTCAAAAATCTGAAAGGTATTAGATTTTATATTACGCGTAAAGGGGCGCTTTTTTAACGTTTTATGTGTTGCCTTTATTTATGAACTTTCATGTTCTTCGTACTTAAACCACATAAAATTCAATTCAACAGAAATGTCACAAATATTTAGAAGCAGCATATCTTTAGAATTTCCGATTGAAAGTCTTGCGTGCTGGAGACAAAAATGTCTTTTATTTTCGGGCAGTGTTACCTTTGCTCGCTCTGAAATCATTGAGTTGTTAATTAAAAATTCGTTAAAGTTTTACAAAATATTAAATAGGTAATAAAAATTCAAAATTCGGGCTTCCAGGTGCCCGTGTTCGGGTGGAGGATTACGTTATTCAAACTTCGGTGGTTCTAGGTACCATCGTTTTTTCACAATACGAGAAATATACTTACATTCATGCAAATTCTTCATTATTTAAATTCTTTAAATGTAGATAATATTCGGTGGCAACAATTTAAAAAGTGATACGCCGTTTATAGCGAACCAACACAAAATGCTGTGTCGAGACTAATAGCTCTTCTGAGCTAACGCTCATTTGGGCTAAAAAAAGAGCTATCGTGGAAAATCCACACTGTGTAGTTCAGGAACTATTAGGCAAACAAAACATTCCAAAAAGGACAGTACATGATCATTTGGAAAGAAGATTTAGTATGTAAGTTGCTACAATGTATGGCTATCTCATACTTTAACAGAGAAGAATACGCTTACTTGAATTTCAGCTTGTGATTCTTTGCTGAAGGGAATTAAAGAAGCTTTTTTTGTTTAAACGACTATTCATTACATTATTTTCATTAGTACAAGAAAACATCACGGCGTTAGCAAAAAGAACCTGCCTTATTAACACTGAGAGGGAGGCTGCATTCTCCAAAGATAATGCTTTGTATATAATGTAGTAACTATAAAAGATCTACAAACTAAGAACTGCTGGAATTAAATTTGACGATAAATTTTGAAAATTCTTTACCCAAATGGCAGTTTGAAAAGCAAAAATTTAAGCAAACTTCTCAAAACTTACCAGTTGTTTATTTGATGTCTTCCATCAAGACAACATCCATGGTCAGCCCTACATTTCGATGGATGTCAAGACAAAGACTTATTGAGCATAGCTGGGATGTTTTGTGTGATTTCGCCATATTTACTAGACCTTGCCCCTTGGATTTTCATCTCTTCAGGTCACTTAAAAATTCTCTGAACGGCCTGGAGTTCACATCTATGAAGAGAATCAAACAGCACCTCTGTTACAAATAAAAACATAACAATTTTTTTAACATTTTTACATTTTTGTCCACTTAAAGGGCTACTGAAGAGACAAGGATCCAACCACAAAATACTGGTGGTGAGGAATTATCGTCAACCACATTTTAGGTCGGAAACCAGGGTACAATCATTAGGTTTGTAGAAGCAAGAAACGTGAAAAATATGCAGTGTCCTCGTCGGGTTTCGAAGCCCTGTTAGTTGGATATGTTTGCAAATATACCCCGAAGGCGCGCAGTAAAGAGGATAAAAATACCAAAACACTGATAACGAAAGTTTTCATAGTAGTAAAAAAATTAGAAATTCGTTTAGAATGCACTTTTGATGAAAAACGACTAATTAAAATGATATAAATAAAATCAATTAAAATTTTTGTTTACGCTGATGAAAATTGTTTTTGCCTTTTATAGATAATTTTTGAATTCAAATGTCTAGTACATGTCTATCATAATATCGATTCATTTATTCACTTTACTATACTTAATAATTAGTAACTCTTAGAGTCAGCTTTAAAATTCGAGTTTAAATATAAACAGAAATATTCAAGTTTTGTGTCTTTTATTCTGCTTGAAATAACTGTCTTGTATATGTTAGATTTAAGCGATTCTTCTCCTTCTGAAATGGTATCTGTCATCCTAATAATGATAATGACTTCGAAGATATATACGATAGATACATTGTTAGATAGATCGAACGAAGATACATCGTTAGAAGAATTTACCATTTGAGGAAGAAGAAAAATTATACAAATGTATAATGTCTAACTGTTGCAAGCCGAATAATTACGAATTCATCGTAATGATGATTGATTAAACGCATAAATATAAAAAAATATGAAAAAAATCCCAAATAAAAGAAATTTTCTAATAGTGTTCACCTATTATATAAAGATAACTTTTAAGATGAGGTTTATTCCCAACCTCCACATCAAAATGCTGAAAACATTTCCAGCTTTGAACTAAAATAAACATTTCTTTATATCAGCATACCACTGATATTACTATAAGTCATTCAAGAAAAAATATTTTTCAGACCTTCTTTACTACTTAGAAAGTCTAACATGGTGATTGTGTTGGAAGTGTATCGCAAGTGCTGTGCTAAGTTAATAATATTAATTAACAACAACAAACAAACGCAAAGATAAGTTTAAAAAATGAGTAGCAAAGGGCAAAACAAACAGTATTGAACTAAAATGAAATATGACAGAATGCAGTCTTTTTAAAATGTGATGCAAAAAGTCATTTCTAAGATAAAATTGGTCAAAGTTTCAAGATGTTTTATTCGCTAAAGCAGTTAGATAAGGAGAAGCTAAGATTTTGCTCAAAATAAAATTCACAAAACTAGCTGTTTACTTCAGTCGCCGCCCAGACGAAATAAAAGTTAGTGTCCTGACTGGTCTACCGAAAGGCTGGTGTTCGAATCCTGGAGAAGGCATGGATATTGTAAGTATATAATATCTGTACGGTGGCAAAGGGGCACTCAGAATAGATGACAAGTCGAAATCCTTTCGACGTTTAGTAGAGAAGAGGGGTGGAAAACGCGGGGTCCTCGGACCGCCCTCTGAAATGTTATTCTTTTGAGTTCCATCCGGGATGAAAGCTTGATAATTAGATAGGTTCAGCAATACCTCAATCACCTATGCCATTACACAGAAGCTGGCCTAGCTACGACCTGTGCCTGTTTAGTTCAGTCGCCGACCTGGTCAAGATAGCGGTTAGTGCTCCTGGCTGCTGTTTCGTGGGGCTCGGATTCGAAACCCGGAGGAGGCATGGACGCTTGTAAGTATATAGCATCTGTGCGGCATGGAGGCATTCAAAATACACGATGAGCCGAAAGTCCTCTCGTGTAATTTCCTAATATGTGAAGAGGGGGGAGAGATCCTCTACCTGTTTCGCCGAAGTGTTCTCCATCAAAACTGGAATGGAGTAGGGCAGTACTGCACCGGCGACCAATGGTGAATTTTGAGGTCCCGCTACATTTTTACCTGTACCTATGTGTACCTGTTTAAGTCAGTTTTCCACTTGCTTGTAATATAATATATATTGCAGTACTATAATGTAGCTTACGTTTTATTTTGGGTCATGTACATGTACACACCTTTTGCCTAAACATCTCAGAGCAAATTTTCGTGAACTGATATTATGCAGGTTTTGTTTATAAGGTGGATAAGTCTCATTCATTCTCCTAAGGAAAGCCAGCGATAATTCTTGAAAGACAGAAAATGAATAAGTAAAAAAAAAAAAAAGACAAATGAAAATAACGGTAACTGAATGCTTTAAAAAGCAAAATTTAGACTTATTTAAATGAATAATTATATTCTTAGGAAAACAGAAGTCGGCATATCCAAACTTGGCAAATATATTTAAAAAAGGAAAGGAGGGAGAAGAACAGATGCATTATTCATTTTGATTATATTCCAAACATTTAATGTAAGAGAAAAAGTTAAAAATTTAATGATAAAAGGTCAAATAATAAATATTTAAAATTACTTGATCTGTTAACGTTACTCAATATAATACATTAAAGTTTCTTTCCATTTATACTACTAGGGAGCGGGAACAAACTTCAAGAGATAAATGAAAGAAGCAACTGCCCGAGAGTAATGTATAGTAATATTTGAATGGCGTTTAAAATGTTTGCAGTTGAAAAAAAAAAAAAAAACAGTGCGTGTCATTTGCGGACAGGCTTGGTTCATAAGGTGTATCATAAACGTTACAGTATTAGTAGCCTAACTATTCACTTAACCAGGTTTCCACAAAACCGTTTTTTTCTTACATATCCTTCAAAAAGGAGACTTTTAAAATAACTTATAAATTTCTTAAAATAAACTTTTAAAAATCTGAATTTATTGCATAGTTATCATCAAATGAAATAAAGAGAGCAAGTGTATCGTGGCACTAAGCTTAAATGCTTAAATGTTACTTGTGAACAATCATAATACAGTTATTCTCACCAAAGTTTTCAATGCCAAAATATATCAGCTCATAGTCGAACTGTTTAAATGACTGACACTTCTAACTTCTTCCCGGATTCGATTATCGAGTGAAGAAATTCGCTATTTGAAGCATAAAGTTAAACGTCATGAATATATTTCCAATAGAAATATACCTCAACTGCTTCCAAAAATACAAGTCAAATACTTTCACTATCATTTTCAAGTTAGTAAAACAAAGAAGGTATTTAAATAAGAAATACTATTTGTACAGATCAGTTTGGGTCAAATTCCCAAAGGGTTTCCATTGTTATCAGTTTTATTTCTTAAAGCAAATCAAACTTATATTTTAAAGCTACATTATTACTGTATTTTATCACTTACTTATTTTAAGTGACTGTGTAGAGACATTCGGAATTTTCGGAAGCCAGAGAGATGAAAAATATGCAACCGCCTTCGCCGGGAATCGAACCACGGACCTCTGGAATACCGGCCCAGCGTGCAGAACCACTACACCACGAAGGACGCTAGGAAAGTGGGAGAAATACCTTATATACTCCCCTTTTGAAAGGGCGACTAGGATTTTAGGGGACCTAGTCGCCAAATCCTGGGTGCGGAGAATCATCATCCACAACCCTTTCAGTTCGGGCGCCACTTTTAGAGTCATTTGGATTTCTTGCAACCGCCTTCGCCGGGAATCGAACCACGGATCTCTGGAATACCGGCCCAGAGTGCAGAATCACTACACCACGAAGGACGCTAGGAAAGTGGGAGAAATACCTTATAAGTTTACCATTATGGATACAAGCCAGTTTCTCTTCAAAAGCCATCCGTGAAGGCATCCCGCACGTTATGACAGATGGTATTCGTTTAGTTAGCGTGCAGAACCACTACACCACGAAGGCACGCTAGGAAGGCGAGAGAAATACCTTATATACTCCCCCTTTTAAAGGGCGACTGGGGTTTTTAGGGGACCCAATCGCCAAATCCTGGGTGTGGAGAGTCATCATCCACAACCTTTTTAGTTCGGGCGCCACTGTAGATACATTAGGTTAATTGGAAAAGCCGGATAGATGAAAAATTAACAACCGCCTTCACCGGGAATCGAACCACGGACCTCTGGAATACCGGGCCAGCGTGCTACCGTTACACCACGAAGGCACGCTAGGGAACTGGGAGAAATACCTTATAACTGTACAAACACATTATTCTGATAATTTTTCTCCTACAACCAAACTTTCTACCTGTAAATTTCGCTGTAAAACACTACACTCATTGTTTGAATTGGACTTGAAATGAAAGTTTGGTTTGGTTTATTTAATTGCGACAAAGCACTTAGGGGCTATCTATCTAAGGAGAGAGATTCCTATGTGGAGTAGGTTTTAAGGGAAACTGGATCGTACATACGTTTCACAGAGGAGGGAAAACGCCCATGCAGCTAAGCCGTTCACTGGGATTCGAACCCTGGACCGAAGTATAAGTGTTCAGTAACTTAACTACTCGGCCTCTGATGGGCCGACGTTTGAAATGAAAGAGGAAATACTTTACGAAAATTCAAAACTGCTTCCTATAGTAGTATAACGGTTACAAAATTCATTTTTTACAGAATATTTTTATTTATTAAGATGTTTTATCTTAGTTATATTCTTTTTTATCCTCATTATTATTCTCCTTGTATGGAACAAAACACGCCAGATGAAATTATTACTTACATAATATAATTCCTTAATTTCACTTTACTCGGTTGTAAATTCTACTCTGCACTCCCAGTTACATTATTAAATATTTCTTATTACAAAATTCATTAAGACATAGAAATGTATTCCGATTGTATCGGCCGATTATTAAAGTTTTATTATGTATTCCTCACAAAAATCCATCCGCTTTTAATTAGAGATATTCACACTGATATGTACTCGAGCTTTTACATTTGTTACGTTGGTTTATTACTCTCGTTCATGCTAACTAAGATGGCAGATGGAACTCTTAGTTGCAATCTTTAGCAAGTAAGATATCTATCTTATTTTCGCATTTCAGTTTTGTCAGATTCTTTTCACTTTGTAATGTATTGCAGTACAAATTCCTGATGATATATATATTAGTAACAGCATTTCTAATATTTGATTTTAAGAAGCTAACTAAGGTTAAAAAAATGTGGTCTTATATATAAATTCAAAGAATTACAAAAGAATCATTCAAAGATCGTTTAGAAAATTTATACTTTAATGTATTAAGTTAAATTGTGATTATTATTATTCATTAAAATTGAGGAGTGCATTTCAGTATTCAGTGAGATCCTGCTGGTTAACTTTCTCATTAAAAGAAATCAAGATAAAGGAACAGTTCAAAGCTCAAACCTAAAAAAAATATTTTTTAAATATGCGAATTTTTAACTGTCTGTACAGATGTATAATAAAATCATGCAAGATAGATTTTCTGATGCTAAAAAAATTCCTCCATCTGGATAAGCATTAAATGTCCATATTTGGACTCTGCAGATGTAACAACATGACCAAATTTTCGCTTTGAGTTTACAAGAATGCAAAGCATTCTTGTGTAAGGAAAGCACAATTCTGTTATAGCAGAACACGACAGAGAACGCTCAAGAATCATTAATAACTCTACTGCCATATCATTTTGCTCGCTACTCCGTGCGGTGGAGAAATTATATTTGGTTTGTAGCAAAACACTTGAAGGCTATCTATCTAAGGGCAGGATGCCTTCGTGAGGACGTTTTAATAGAAAACGTCTCGTGTTCCCGTTACACACAGATAAAAATACAAAAACTCTCATGCAGCCAACCCATTCGCAAGGATTTGAACCGGGATCGACCTATCAGAGTTCAACGATCTTACTGTTTGACTGTTAATGAATACAGAGGAATGAAGAATGAAACAAGTTATCCTTAGAATTTGGAATATATAACGGACTCACGTTTTTACTGATTACGCTTGTTTATCAGCTATCACCTTGGGCCTAAGAATTTTAGTTAAATGTCAGTTTCATTTACGAACTTTCGCTTTTACGCTTTTCCCTCCCACACACATGGGTTAGTAAAGGTTCGTAAAATCTATTCCGCTGTATTAAATGTACGACAGACTGATCATAAGTAAAGTATGTTATATAAATTTAGTATCATTTTCACATTTCATTCGGATTTAATTTCTTTATATTCAGCACCATATTCTAGACAATATAGATGATGTTTGTAAAATTAAGCGAAAAAATTTAGACTTTAAATAACACTGGAATGCAGGAAATTCTCTCTGCCTGGAGCTATCAGTAGGTTACAGAAAAACGTCAACGACCTTTGTGCAATTTTTACTTGAGTAAATAAATGATTATTTATGCGCTATAGACGAGCGAATACGCACCGACAGAGTATTCTTTTCACAGTTACACATTTGTGTGATTTCATTTTTTATGTTATCTAATCAAAATTGTTACTGTGCCTAATCCTTCTGATCTGCACATAGTATAGATCTCATAGAATAGATTAATTTATCCAGGCCAAGAGTGAAAGGATTGACCTTGCCGCTGGTCAAAGCATTGGAAACCTTATATATAATTGCGCAATTTCCCCCAGCGCCGTTCTAAGTTTGATGAGGAATACCCCACGAGACGGATCCCAGGGTACCCTATTCCACTTTCCCTACCATTAATTTCTCAAAAGGGCTTTCAGCTCGACAGTATTTTAAATGCTGCCATGCCCCCAAAGAAACTTAATCAGTGGTCCTCAACTTTTTTGTCTCATGTAACCTTTTTTTGCACCACTGCTAGAAGATAATTTCACCTCCTTCCTTTCCAAAACTTGAAAAATACATATATGCATTTATTTGGAGTATTTTTAACGCGCTTTATATTAACAAAAACAAACATAAAAAATGTTGGTAAATACCAAAACTTGAATAAAAACAGTTTTTTTTCTTTTTATATATTCATAAACTAAAACTGAATACTTAACAGCTAATTAAAGGATGACCGAATACTTAACAGCTGAAACTCTGGAATTCTCCCTAGGGGAATTTTTTTTAAAAAAACCCTGCACTCTACGCTTACAAACATCCGTCCCTTCTGTAGGATTCGAACCCGAACCCATTATTTTGGCAGCCGGTTCCCTTACTACCATGCCAACATGACGGTATCCAATCAATAAAAAGCACAGAAGAGTAATAAATGAACATTAAATAGCAATACACACATACATAACACACAATAAATAAAGAGCACAGACATTTGGCGAAGGAAAAATAATATATTAAAAATACTAAATTTCTTATCCAGTAATGTGAACAAAAACCTACAAAATTAAGGTTATAAGTAACTGATATTTATGTGCGAGAAACCAACAATTTCTAGTTAGTGAGATTCATTTTTTAATTACTGCTGTCTTTTGAACAAAAGTGACGTAATTCAATTGCCCTTCTGAATTATTATCTTATTTATACCTTACTCGGAATGTACTCTAAAGGCACAAGTATTTTCGAAACACATTTCTGCTTCTAATGCATTGTTCTTCAAAAACGAAGACTTCAAAAAAAAAAAAAAAAAAAAAGCTTGATTTCTTCAGCCTGCATTAGTGTTGCTCCTTGTGATTTTTTCTGAATTTGAGTCGAGAAGCAATAAAATCCTAACTACTACCAACCAAGTGTTTTGATGGATATTACTAGATTTGTACCATTTACGTGGACAGAATATTTCCCATAAACATTACCTGATTTCAGTATTATAGCACTTATACTTGTATTTTCTTTATATTATGATTAAGATTCTAAGCTCATATATTCCAAGTATATGCTCATTGAAATTTTTAACAACAGAAATGCAGAAGTAGTGAAGGAAGCAAAATTTCTTCCATCCTTCTGTTTTTCCGTTGATTCATTTCTGTAATTAGTGCAGGCTTTAAGATATTTAAATGCGCAGTTTACTAGTAGAGTAGGCGTAGTATTAAAACAAAATCTGAAAGCTTTCAGATTTTACATTACGCCCAAAGAAGGCTTTGTTTTAACGTTTCGTGTGTTATATTTATTTATTAAATACCACCTTCTTCGCACTTAAAGCATAAAATTCAATTCAACAGCAATATCTCAAAATAATTTTAAAATGAGCATATCTTTAGAATTTCCGATAAACAATCTCCCTCGATGGAGATAATTTTTTTTATTTTTTTCCCGGACAGTGTTGCAATTGCTCGCTTTTAATTCGTTGAGTTTGTTAATAAAAAATTTGCTAAACTGTTTCAAAATATGAAATACATAATGAAAAGGATTGCAAATTCCAAATTCGGGCTTCCAGATGCCCATATTCAGTGGAAAATTACGCTATTCAAAATTTTAAGGCTCTAAATACCTTAGTTTTATCCTAATGCGAGAAACATACCTACATTTATGCAGATTCTTCATTATTTAATTTCTTTAAGTATAATACAGAGCGATAATATTTGGTGGCAACAATTTGCAAAGTGAAACGGACATTTAACATTTTCGGAGCAAAATGCCAAAACGAAATTAATGAGCCCTTCTGGGCTTCCGCCCTTTGGGCTAATAATTTAGCGAACCTAGATGTAGCTGCTTTATCAACCTAGATATAGCCACAGTCACCTAGATATGAACCCAGACGTAGATCCTTTCTCACATTTCAGACTTCCCTCAATATTATACGGAAAACTTTAGAATTAGGTGTTGGAAGCACTACTCATTATTTCTGTTTTCAGATAACCTGAATTTAAATTGTTTTGTGTATATAAGTTGTTTTATGTTTGTTTGAACAGCATAATAGCTCATCAATAAATTTTTTCTGGTCCCCTCTAACTTGGTTGTTGTTACTGTTACTAATGTACTCGAATTTAAAAATGTATGCCCAGAAAATTCCTGTTACTGATAAATTTTACACATCTCAATTTGATGGCTCTAGGTATCGTTATTTTATTAGAATGCGAGAAAAATATATACATTTATGCAGATTGTTCATTATTTAATTTCTTTAAATATAATACAGGGCTCTACTATTTGCTGGCAACAATTTGAAGACTGAACCGACATTTATAGTGAACCTAGCAAAATGCCAAAACGAAATTAATAGCCCTTCTGGGCTAACGCCCCTTGGGCTAAAAAAAGTATATTGTTGTTATTAGACATTTTTATTACACAACTGCATTTTAATTATATTTATCTTGAATAAATTTATGTCTTGTATTTTGAGTTGGTCCTTTTTAAAATTATTTAACAATTCGTGTGATTGTGCTGTTTCTCTGGGTATTTTTATTTATTTCTTTGCTCTAAAAAATTTAACTTAAAATTGTAAATATGGTAAAATTCGGATTTATGTATTCAGGAAGAAAAGTAATTGCTTTCTTTCGAAATGCAGCTCGAGGTATTTGTTTTTCATAAAACACCTCGATGTGGAAATCCAGTATAAACGGTGTTAAACGTGGAGGTAGTTTTATTTTAATATTCTCCACACCAATTTTTTTCAGAAAAATAGTGGAATTTCAACATGGATATTTTTCCCAATAGCTCAATAGACATGCGAGTCTCGACTTTCCCCTTTCAAGTACTCTCTTTTCCAATATTAATAGTAAAGTAGTGCATAAACTGGGAGAAAAATTAATATTTCTTCTTTTTCAAGAAGCAGAACTTTAATTTAGAACTTCTTCCATCTGTAAAATTTGCATTTTGTATAAAGAAATAAGCCGCCCAAACCGGGAAGTAGTTAGTGTTTCTGACTACCATGCCAAAGGGCTTGGCTTCGAATCCCGGAGAAAGCATGTATGTAATTTTCCGACTCTTCATAGGAAGTAACAGTGGTCCACATATTTGACGCCTCCACCGCTTCCGGCCTTAATAGTGGCCAATGCTTATAAACGGCTAGAGCCCGCCCTTGGGGAGGGGGGAAATATACAAATACTGTTCACGCTGTTTAGAACGAATTTTCTGATGCCATGTAGTTAATATGTTAAACAGAAATGCTTTCTTCTTAAATTTTCTACACAAAGTTTTTTTTTCCAGGCAATATGTCTATTTCTTTGATTTCCAAACTAAGAAAGTAACATTACATACAGTAGACAGTAGTATTCTACTCCAGTCCTCTTGAACTGCTTTCCACAGTCTAACAAGTGTTTTACATCTATACTTAGAAAGTTATTTTTTTAAATCACCACAGAAGCGCATTATTCCATTGATGAAATATCAGATATCTTTGCAGACGTATGAGATGTTGATTTACTACATGCTTCCTTTTTAATTTTTTCAAAGCATTTAGCAGTAAATTTGGGTGCATGATTTGCAGTTTTATCATCATTCATTGAGGGCTCTGAGAAGACGTCCGGAATTAAAACCGTATTTTCATAGTATAAAAAATTGAGTTTTATACTATAAAACTTTTCGATTTTTCATAACTTTAATTTCTCGTTATACGAGAAACCAAAAGCAAATTATAAATCCTTTATTCAAATTTCCTTTACATTCTTCGAATCAAGTTTGAAAGTGACAGCTGCAAATCGATTATTTTTATTAAAATCATTTAAATAAATTCAAATAATTAAATACTCCCTACAAAGTCAGTAGACATTTTTACTTATTTTACCTAAATTGTTTTAATATAAATTTACACATTGTTATATGTATTCAGCCACATTACTTAAATACAGAAAAGTACCATTATTCTTTTCAACTTCTTTTATAGCTTAAATTCTTTGTGTACAATATTGTTTAAGATTGACATTAAATACATTACAAATACTGTTAGTGAGCGGATTGGTCCAGAGACTTTACATCTAAAATACTATGAAACCTCTCATGACAACCAGCTAAGACGACTACTTTTTAAAGATGACTGCTGTTTTGGAAAACATAATTAAATAACGGTAGTTAATAGCACCAATAATCAATATCTTTAAGGAAAAAATCTTCACAGAAAGCTAAATCAGTTGGAACGGTGAGCGGTCTTTTTAGGGAAGTTTCAATGCAGTTATAAAAGTATATACCTCATGCAAAAGATATTTTCTCATTACTATTGTCAAGTAAAATCAGTTCTTGAGGCCCTTTCTCCTTATTATGAGTAATATTACTTATTTTCCTATTCGAAATTTTAATTGTATGATTTTTCACAATGTTTTTTAAATCACAGAATAAAACTTCTTCTAAAACTGCTTAATTTAAGAGAAGACTACAGCCGTCGATCTAAAATTTGTTTACATGAGCAATTTATAAAACAAAGAAATTTAATTTAAGTTCATGATTTAAGTTCATGATATTAAAATTTAAGTTCATGATGATCAGTTGTTGCAAAATAGTGTTTTTTAAGCATTTAAATGTTTTCATTTTGTTCATCGAAATCGTCTTAAAAATCTGTTAGAGGCCTCTGCAAGTCGGATTTTAAATTTTAAAAGATGTATCAAAGTGTTTAAAACGGAATTTTTGAAAGCGAAATAAATTTTCACTGTCTTTTTTTATTTTAATTCCGCAGAAGTTTGCAAGAGTAATTTTTCATGAAGTTTAGGTTGTATTCTATGGACGTTACTTCTGGATGAAAATCATTTACTTTTACTTTAAAAGTTATGCTCAACACATTATCGAATCATAAGTCTATCATCCATCTGATTAATGTTTTGCTCTTAGATCACAGCCTCTTTGCATTTATAACAGGGTCTATGTTTTATCCTTTTTCTCATTTAGGGCATAAATATTTTGATTCGTGAGCACTGTTGCCAAACTGCAATAATAAAACTTCTCCATACCAACAAAAACTTCTGAAATTTTATGTTATGTTTCATCACAGTATGGATTCGGACACAAAATTTTAGCCCTGGAAGTTTTAATATTTGTGGTGCATTATTAAATCTTTTTTACTTCATTTATTGTAAGGAAACAGGTTACTTTTATTACATCCTACACCTGAATATCATTTCCTGCCACGTAGCTTAAATGGAAGTTTAAATTAAGTGAGACTCTCTGTATTCTGCATACGTTTCTCTTATCATTAAAGCATATTTTTTGCTATTAAAGCATATTTTTTGCATTAATGATATATTATTTGCTTAATTTTTCCTAACTCTATTGATTTCAGCTTATAAAACTGTGCTGATTTTTAAATTGTTTAACAGTTTAAAAACTGTCGTTGTAAAATCTGTAAAAGCATTCATATCAAGCAGCACCAACACTGGAAATCGAAACTACGTTTAACATAATGCAAGCTTCATGATACACCATTATATTTTCATTTGAATGAAGTATCTTTTAACAATAAAATTACCAAAACAATACGTAAAATTTAATGTTGACTGCAATTTCATTAGACGCCAGTGCGACTTGTTATGCTATTGTTCCTGCTAACAATTTTAATGCTATAGTTAGCAAGAATCTGAAATTAGTATTAAATTTCACATTTTACCTGTGTTATTGGATATGTTCTATTCCTTATTTATTCATTATTATTCTACGCAGAGCTATCATACTAAGTGTAACGGCGCAATGTTTTCATTAACTTAATCCACGCTGTGAAAATATATCAAATACTAGTTTCTTCACATCAAGTAAACCAAAATACTGTTTTACGCTTTCATTTTATCTTCATCTCTTTATTTTCTTTTTATTATTAAGAGTTTTGCTTATCTAAAAGTTTTATTTGATTAAACTTTAAACATTTGCATGGCATGTATTCCTCTCATAATAAATATTTTTCCGTATTTTCCTTGACTTCGGTAAACTTAAGTGCAATATTTGCCTGTAAATTTTGACTTTTGCTGAAGTTAGTCATTTTCATCATTATTTAATGCATTATTATCAGCTGAATTTTCAAAAACATATTGAATCTCTTCAGCTATTTTAATATTTTAGTTTAAAATCGAATTTTAAGAAATAACTTTAAACTTCTTTACAATTAAAAACTAATGATACATCTTAAAACTAATGATACATCATTGCGAAGAATTACTGCGTATTAACAACAAAATACAAAGCTCAATCGTGTAAAATCGATAAAAAAAAGTTCGTTGTAGGTTAAATTAAAAACCTAGTCTTTGATATAGAAATTTATAGGTGTCGGAAACGAAAGCTTGAATCCACAGAGGTTAGTATAATTTGCCTTACAACTAGCACAGTAAGAGGTGCAGATCCATTTCCATTTCTGAAAACTTGAGAGAAAATTTTACGGTGTGAATTAATTTTCTTATACTGCTCTAAAATTTTTTTAAAAAGTAGTTCTTAAAACATTTTCTCATAAATACTACCTCAGAAAACATACAAAAAACATAAAATACACTCCTTACAGGTAAAACTCTCTTAAATGATTTTCATTAAGGTGGTTTACTTTCAACAACATTTTCATTTTTGTATGTTTTACGCAAACTTAGAAGAATTTCACGTACTTCTAAAAATCCATCCATAAAACTAGTGCTCAAATGGGTTTATTATTTTATTATGAATTTCCGAAGGAAACAATTTCTCTAAAAATAATGGTATTTTTAAAATGCGCATAACACTCAAGAAGCCTGCTCTACATAAAAGTATGTAGTGCAAACAAATAACAGATAACAATAGAATTCTCTAAAAAACAGAAAAACTTCCTTTCGGAATTTTAATATTATTTCGGTTGTTTAAGAATATTTTCGCCACAACACAAAAAAAGAGAAAGAAAAGGAAATTGTTGAAAAAAAATTAAAACCAAAAAATCTGAAAGTTTTCAGATTTTACATCACTTCCGAAAGGGCATCTTTTTAACGTTTTGTGTGTTACCTTTTTTTTATTAAATATCATGTTCTTCGCACTTAAACCTTAAAATTCAATTCAACAGCAGTATCGCAAAATAATTTTAAAATGAGCATATCTTTAGAATTTTGGATACACAGTCTCGCACGATGGAGATAAAAATGTATTTTTTTTTCCATACAGTGTTGCCATAGCTTGCTTTGAAATCATTGAGTTTGTTAATCAAAAATTTGTTAAATTGTTACAAAATATGAAATCGATCCAAATTCCAAATTAGGGCTTCCAGATGCACAAATTCGGTGCAGGATTACGTTATTCAAATTTAGATCGCTCTAGGTACCGTTGTTTTATCACAGTGCGAGAAACATACATACATTTATGCAGATTCTTCACTATTTAGTTTCTTTAAATATAATACAGATCGATACGATTTAGTTGCAACAATTTGCAAAGTGAAAGTTTTCGACGCAAAATGCCAAAACGAAATTAAAGGGCCCTTCTGTGCTAACGCCCTTTGGGCTAATAATTTAACGAAACTAGATGTAGCTGCTTTATCAACCTAGATATAGCTATAATCACTTAGATATGAACCCAGACGTAGATCCCTTCTTACATTTCAGACTTCCCTCAATATTATACAGAAAACTTTAGAATTAGGTGTTGGAAGCACTACTGTTAACATCTGTTTTCAAGATACCTGAATTTAAATTCTGTGATGTATATAAGTTGTTTTACGTTTGTTTGAACAGCATAATAGCTCATCATTAAAATTTTTCTGGTTCCCTCTAACTTGGTTGTTGTTACTGTTACTAATGTACTCGGATTTAAAAACGTATGCCTAAAATATTTCTGTTACTGATAAATTTAACATATCTCAATAACTTTAAAAAATGTGTTATTAAAAAGAATATATTGTTAAAATACATTACGATGATTAAAAAATTACTTCAGATTGAAGCAGAAAATGCTTACTTATTTATGATTGCTTTTTATCATTTGGTGATACTTACACTCTGTATCTAATACTGCTTTGAGAGATTTCTTAGTCTATGACATTTTTAAAATTTCGTCCATTCGGATAATTTTTTGTAAAATAACACTTCCCTACGTTTTCGAATGTTAGTATATACATCAACTGCAAAATTATATAAAATACTTAAGTTTCTTTCCTATACTGATAAATTTTTAGTTTAATTCACTCAAATTAATAGCGATTAGTAAAAGCGAATCGCGAAAATGATCATCTTTGGTAAAGCAGTGTGATAAAGTTTTGAATTTCATAGCTATCCCTGCTTCTAAAAATTTACCATAAATTAACTATTTATATGTTATCAAACAGTAAAACAATACCAAAACTATGCAATTACCATTTATCTAATAAGTCGCGAGTTATCATTTGATTGTTGAAAGCGTACGCAGCACAAAACCACACCCACAACGCATAAATTCGTAAAAGCTCCTAGCGGATTACTCTCGTTAATTCATTGCCCTTTTTTCACACCCATTTGTTACATGGAACAACAAAGGGAAAAAATAAAAAGAGCTGCGCTACATTACAAGGCCTTCAACTGTTAATAAGACTCGAAACACAGCCACAAATGGCACGAAACCAACAAGTGATTCAGCTCAGCTGGTTTTGTCGACGACCATTCATTTAAATTTAGATAATAAATATAAGATAATTATACAAAAAGAGGATGTTTCCTTGAAATGAACTAATGTGTGATATATGTAATTTTAAACTTTTTCTAATAACATTAAATGGAAACTTCCATTTGACTTATTATTAAATAAATGCAACATTTTACAATCGCCATGACTCGTATTTAGTATGGAAATCTGTACTACAGTAAAATTCTGATTGCGAGTCAAAATATAAAAATTGAAATAAAAGTCAATGAGAATTATCTTTAAATTTAATTATTATATTTTTGGCATAAGTGTTTTTTCAAGATGGCATGTGATTTAAATGCAGAAAGAGATATTCATAGTTTATGAGGAAATTCAGCTGAAATTCGAAAGCTCAAAGCTTAACGAATATCACATGAAGACGTATAAAATTTTCCTAGTATGGTTATCAGTTTAAGGTTTTATACTTAGTTGTTACTAATAAACTGTAAATATATCAAGTGTAAATTGTAGCTTCTTACGTATGTGTCTCAAAAATTAATGTAAAAATAATAAAAGTCGCCCCCTCAATAAAAAATGATTTTTAGATATTCCAAAATCCAAAAGAAAGCGAATTTTTCTAACAGTTACTTATTTCGTCAGAAAGCCTTAGAGTACTGATAAGAGACACAAAATAAAAATGTAGTATAATTTTAAAATGCAGGACAAGATAAAAAATGTGTTATAATTTTAAAATGCAGGCGGCCTAAAATTTTAGAAACCTCTCTCTCCATACGGGTATAAATTGCTAATTAAAATTATTATGCTTACTAAGATTATAAAAATGCACAATACGATGCCTGATAATGCTGAATATTACATGAGAGATCCCAAGCTATTGGTGTCGTAGCAGATTTTTCAAATTACAGCTTTAGAATCGGCTGTCGAAGATCTCAGCAAAACTTCGAAAGCAGTTGCGTGTACTTAGTGTAATTCATATACGATACGGAATGATTCTAAAGAAATGAAATCAACTTTAATTATTTCAAAGATAATAATTTGGCTGTGATATACGGAAGATCACAGAAACCACAGAAAACGATCATATGAAAATATGTATTAATTCTAACGAAAATTTAGACTTACCTTTCTATTTACTGAAACCGAAATCAAGATCATGCATCGATTAACCTGTTTGATGCATCCATAACTTTCAAATCATGGCCGTTTATGTGTATAGAAGTTACTTCCCATATTTTGCTGCTATCACCAAATGGAAATTTTATTTTCCCCACTTACGCACTGACAAATGAATAAAAGTATTGAAGCGGTTGTGGTGATCAATCGTTTTTTTTTTTTTTTTTTTTTTTTTTTTTTTTTCTGAAGATGAATGCCACGTAATAATTGTTCATGTTAGCAAAAATACTTATCACTTCACAAACACCATTATTTCAAACAAACTAATGTTGTATCATATTTGCTTTGGATTATTTGGGTATAAACAATGAGGATTTCTTGGATGCTTGTTTTATTCCCGCTATTATGTTTTCTCTCTCATTCGTAGTTGACTCTGTTTTTTAAGAAGAGAAATGTAAAGTATGTTTTAAGTGATAATTTAATAGTTTCTGCCCCTTTAAGTGACTATTTATTTTAACCCCTGGTGATTAAAATTGCTTCTAGAGCAGTCTGCGCAGACACCCAGTCTTTAAGATGCAATTCCTTTAAATGAAGCACTTATTAAGACTTCTTAAAATTGTGTTCTGCCATGTCTCTATGCTTTAAAATGCAAGACAAGATAGGAATTTTTTCTGGGGCTTTCATGATCAACAGCACAACAGAAGTAGATAGAGACTTTGAAATAATTCAAGCTATTATCACATATTTCTAATAAAAATTCCGTCAGCAACCGGTCCACGATTTAAGCTTCCAATCTGTTTCATCGTGCCATCTGTTTCCCCCAACCGCAAATGAGCATTAAACGTATAAAAGTTGAGAATGAAATTCTAACAAGAGGGTCCCCATCGTTTTTCCCTTTCCTGCTGCCCCAAAGTGCCGAACTGGCAACTTTGAGCTGTAGTAGGGGAATGAGAATATAAAAGGGCGAACTGAGGAGTGAAAACAGACGGGGAAAAAAAAGGAGTTTTGATTAAGGGGCCAGGCAGAGGCACATAATAAAAGAATGGGGAAAGGGCGAAAACAAGCATGGACCGTCAGTCTTTGCTTAGTCTGTAGTCCATGCATCAAAGGTAGGATCTGACAGTGAGGGCGCTGTTGTCAAGGTGCGTCGGTCCATGTGCGCCGATAAGGGGAGTGTTAGCATAATCAGGATACAGTTGCCATGGTGACGCTCACCCTCCACCGGCTTTCCCATAAGTACGGAGCTCTCTCGGCTCTTCACTGAGAGCCACAGCTGGTACTCCTAGAGGAAGCATCACTCCTCTGGACTCTCCTCTCCTTCCTTACACTCTTTGCCTTCAGTTCTGTTCTCCTTACATACTCTTCCTATTAAGTCTCCTTTTATTCCCATTTATCCCCATACATGAATTGCTTTTTCTTTGGTTGATTTATATCGGCTCTTTTCTCAAAATGGAAGCTTCTTTTCTTTACTCTTCGATCTTCTTGTTCTTTATTTCTCGAGTTTAAATTTCTCACATACTTTCTGCTGTTTCATCGTTCTCGCACTTCGTGCATTTTCAAAGACAGGTTTCTACAAAGTAAAAAATTCCCTTATCCCTTGCCTCTTTATAGAAATTTAAATTTAAGTCTATGTACTTCCCATCTACAGACATGTATTTGTTTCCCAAACAGATACATGAAAACTTAAAATTCAACGGGGCGAAATACGTTCATAAATTCATTCAACTTTACTTTCTGGTCATTAACTTTTTATCATCAGAGTTAATGCTTTTTTCACCTATTTCGTTTTCATACGATCAGTGTAATTTTGAGTTTTGCTACATGGTATTACAGAAAAATAAGTTGATCTGTTTCCTACAGATTCTACACCTAAAGCTCTGCTCTAAATTTCTGAAAACTAACTTAAGGCCTCAAAATGAATCTATATTTTACGTTGATTATCTGCCGTTTTTCTGACTCAAAAAGTCTGTAGACGTTATTTCTTTCTTTTAATTTTACTTTTGTGGTTTGAGATGCTACCTGTGGTTAACAATCACTTGCTTACTAGAGGTAATCTTTTGAATATTGTAAATTTCCTTTTAATCTTGCAGGACTTTGATTCTTCACAAATTTCTGAAGAATTTTCAGCTTTTAAAGTATCTAAATTTTTCTCTTCGTTTTGAAGTTTAATTTTCTTTCTTTTTTCTCTCCAAAATCCTCTGATTTTGCTTCTTAACTTTTAAATGTCTCATCCCATATAATTAGGGCTTATATTTCATGAACATAGTTCATTTTATCATTCTTCACATCCGTGCTTCATCAGCAACTGCCGGCTCTTCCTGAAAGAAGGCTGTCTTCATCAAAATGGTAAAGTATAGCGTTTAGTTTAATTTTCTTTCATTTATTAAAAGTATTTTTTAATTTAAAAATTAAACTCAGTGCGTTTGAAGTCAGTTATTTATGCTTGCAATGAAATTTATCATAATGTTTTAAATATTTCTTTCGTTTATTATTATTTGTTTCCTTATTTCAGCATTTTAAAAATGTTGTGCTATTTAAGATAGCATACTTTAGTGTGAAATATAACATAAATTTTATTATAATATGAAAATATCTTATCTTTAAATAGAATTTCAAGAGTGCCTAGTAAACTACTACTTTGCAAAAATGCGTTTCCTTTAACAGTTTTTGTCTCATCGTAAGTCTGTTGCATATCCATAAGTTTGTTGTTGCTCTCATTGTCATTCTCGGACAACCTGAACAAAAAAAAGTTCCGAAATTCCTGCATAAATATTAAATACTGAAAATAAAAATTTGAAGTAACAAATAATTTAACTGCAGTCTAAAGCCGATATGTAAATAAACTGCATAACTATTCTTTGATATAGTACTCTACTTAAGGCCAACTTTAAATAAAAGAATTAAGTTTAATAAATTTATTTTTAGTACTGAGCAGGTTTGAAGTACATCAACCTCCCCAGTTCTAAGAGTTTCGTGAAGCATCACCTATAAAAAATTATGCATGCTTTGACGCCAGTGCTAGAGGACCGTAGTCATTAGTTTTAAAACTGAACTACTTTGAAGTTTTTTAATAAAAAATTTCCTTTCCATTAATTAAAAAATGCAGTTGCTTTGGCACTACAATGCTTGAAATGTTCATTATAGAAGCCCTTTACATCAAGCTCCTAGTGCTATCTACATGCACTAGAGGCAATAAGTTGTCTTCCAAATCGCTTCCCAATTTGTGTATCCCATGTGGTTTGGACCTTTCAAAAGGGGGGGGGCGGGAGAAAAGAAAGCAAAAGAAAGTGACGGGTGACTAAATTACATCATTGATCATCTGAGTGCTGATTTCATATCTTTGACTAAATTTACTCCAGTAAGCTGTTGAAGAGTTCAAAGGGTTAAAAAGAAGAGCTTATTGCGTTAGAAGAATCTAAGTACTAGCTGTGGTACAGCCGGTATCGATTTAGACTCCCCACTTTCAGGCAGACACAACCACCGTCCCTCCCATACTATCGCTCACCCCCATCACTTCCTCCCCCTTCAATCTTCTACCAGTACCGCCAGTGTTTCCGCCATATTGGCCTCATACTGCAGACTGTCAGCAAGTAGGGCAGCATCATCCACCGAGCATGCGCTGTTGCTTCTTACCGCAGCATAGTAGTCAGAGCACAAAGGTGCTCAAGCTCATAACGGACGACGCTTTTGCCCAGGCTCTACTTCTCCCTTCCTAGTCGTCTCCAGCGCTCCGGGCTCATCTCCCATCCTCAAACCGCTCTCTAGTGATCTTCATCACCGCACTACATTCTCTGCTTCGGCTTCCGACAGTAGACTAATGCGGCGGCTCTAATTCATGTCTTGCCCTCTTTGAATGCTTAGTTCTCATTTCTTTTCGGGAGATAGGTTAGTTAACTCACAATTGCATAGTACTCGCTCATTTGAACTTAGAATATTTTCAAACTGGTTTCAACTTCATTCTTTATAGATGCTGAAATAATCTAGTCCTGCAGAAGATGCATATTCATTTAGTTTCTCTGCGTAAACTACAAGCGCAAAGGAAACTGAAATTAATTTCTAAATTTTAAATTATTTTAACAAATCATAAAGACAGAATTTAATTTGAGAAATATATCATTTATTTCTCTAAAAATTTCTAATATGTATATATTTTTTTCATTTACTCGGATTATGTATTGCAATAACTAGAGCTCACTTCTTTATTTTTAGGATCCATCAGCTTTCTTATTTTGAGTCTGAACAAGTTTAGAAGATCAGTGGAGAGCTCTTTGAAGGTGAATATATTTTATACTTTAATAGAATATTTTAATTTAGATTTAATTTTTTTAATATTACATATTAAGCAAACTTGACATATGAAAACCAAAGTTTAGGTGAGTGGCAGTGTTATTTTATTTTGTAATATTCTTTTCATGGTATTGTTTCAGTTTTAAAAGAGCATGACTGAAAACTTTTATTTACACTGAAAAAACTGTTGCACTTTGTAACATCTTATACAATGTACCAGTATTATGTTTTAATAACTATAATTTACACTTAAAGGTAACATCCAAACATAATATTTTGCAAATGTTATCAACTTCTTTATGATACTGTGTGTCAATGCATGAATTTTTAATCATCATAGTTCTATAATTTCTGCATTTCACTTCTTTTTATCATTTAGATGGATTTCGTGTGTTTTTTTACGTTTTTCCATTACTAATGTTGTGCACTTAAATGTAAACAGATTCAAAACTAAATACTCATAAATTTATAGTACTTTCTGATGTTCTTTCATAGTTATGATGCATTAAAACCCATTTTTGAACTCTTAAAATAGTATGATATACTGAAATTTAGGATTCAAAGATTTTTCTTTACTCTGCTCTGAGTTAGTTACCATTGGCTGAGTTCTTTTTAAAAGGCCTTTGCTTTATTAAAGGTTCGAGTGTGACAGGTGAATTTATTCTTCCTTAAACAAAGTTATACGTTGCGCTTATACGTTTTAAGATTATTATTGCAAATAAAATATTTGAAATTCCTGTTCTACAGTAAACCACGCGTCGTTTAACATACACATTTTTAACTCGATTAAATATATATTTAATAAATATTTTGATCATTGTTCCTTAATTATGCTGCTTAAGATGCTGCTTCCACTATTATTTTAATCATTATTTAATTTTAAAATAATTAAAAATATTAATATGCTTCATTTAATGATCTCATTCTGGGAAAATTTAGAATTATTGCTGGTTTTATAAAATAAATCAAAATATAAATAAACTTGTTTCACAACTTGTTGTTTAAGATAAAATACCTGTTAACTTAGTTTCATTTTAAATGCATACAACCAAATATTTTTATAAATATTACAGAACAGTGAGTTTATTCCAAAAGACCTCTCGCTACAGCATGTGTTACACTCGCACTAAAAGAGGAGACTAAAATGATAGCATGAAATTTTGCTTGTCTAAGCTTAATGGGCATTATACGTTGAAGAATAGAATAAATTTTCCTATGGGAATAAGCAATCCAATTTTGAGCATTGAAAGAATACCTCGTGACGTCATGCTCCATCTGTTTCACAGTTTCCATGGTGATGAGGATGCGGAGGAGCAATCAATGAAGAGCGGAGGGATAATAACTAGTAGGGGACACATCATTAGCAGAACGCCGCTTTGAACTCGGTTCATCTTGAGCAAGCATTGATTATTGCTGTCTGTCATGTATGAAATAGGGGCGTTACCCTAATGCAAAACAGTGCTGTTTGTTTGAGATTAAGATAAATATTGCTTGACTCATCTTTTGAAACTTTCATTTCACATGATAGCTTCTATTGATTTTACGGAAATTAAAAACTTTAAATTTTATGCAGCTTGAAAACAACCTTTACATCTTACACACGTGCTATCTAACGATAATAATTAGTAATTAATTGTTAGATAATATTGAAATAGGGTATACAGATAAATGTAAGGATTTAGGCTAGATTTTATATATATATATATATATATATACACAAATAATTGCCTCAAGGTTCCCTAACTTCATTTTTTTAACTGCAATTTGTATATATATATATATATATATATACAAATAATTGCCGCAAGGTTCCCTAACTGCAATCAGTATAACAGTTATGTATTTTAGATAAGTGTTTAGCTTTATTTGTCTGAGATACGGCGAAAATTTCTATGTTAATGATAGATATATTCTTCGGGACACTGTAGCATATATCTGGTCACTTTCCTTTGCTTATTTGCACTCAGACAAGACGAATGATGTTACACATTTCTTTCTGTACGCCTGAATTATCCTATTAGATTCTGCTTTCTCTTACCCCCTATTTTTTTTTTTTTTTTTTTTTTTTTTTTTTTTTTTGTGCGTGTGTGTAGAGGAGAGGGGATTGAAAATTATGTATGCAACCAAACAAAAAGACGTTGTCAGGCTAGCATCACCTAGAAATGCAGTAGTGATATCAGATCATGAGATGTTACATATTTTATGCCCAAAGTTTTGAATCTTATATTATATCGTAAATATTATTCGAGAGCTAAATTTTTTACAGTGTGACAAATTAAATTCGGCATTTCCAAAATGGCAAAAATCAGTTTGTGTTAAAATAAATAAATGAAACTAAGTTCCCATTAAACAACTTAGTTTTAAATTGATTACAGGATGATGAAAATTATTCCATCTTTGGGATAATGATTTTAATGAATGACAAAATATCTGAACAACACTTTTTTTTTCTGTTGTTTTTATGTTCAGATTAAATGCTTAATAGCTATATGCATGAAGCTGACGAATATCTGCAAGTTAGAGGCTTTTATTATTGATCTGTAATTGGGTCAGATCAAATAACACTTTTTACAGCATTTAAAATAGATTTCTTTGTTTTTTAATAATCTTCACAAAGGACATAACAATAAAGCTCATCACATTTAGTCAGCAAAAAATTAACTCCATAATACATTGAAGTAAACAAAAAGTTAGTTGTAAACTGTATGAAGCGATTAACCTCTGTTATGGAACCCCGTAGCCCCTCTTCGTTGCAGCTGTCTCTTTGGCCCAGGACAAAAACCTCACAATACCACCCATTCTTCTTGTTACCCCCCCCTCTCTCTTCTATTTCTACCATTCTAGTAAGATGCTCCCCCTGAACATCCCCCTTTCGACGCTGATTCATTGTGAGTGCCGCTTTTTACGCTGACAAACATACGGCTTTAAATCTACAGCTACTGAATACATACGGCGATTGTGCTGGGAGAGCATGTTGTTGAAGGTCCGTTGGAGAGTTTAAATTGAAAGTTAGGAAAGGTTTGAATCCAGATTCCCCCCCCCTTTCCCTCATGCGCGTGTGCCGCTTAAAAACATAACAGATTCCTATTTGGAACAACTGAGAGATTTAATAAACTGTGGCAAATTATACTCTTTAAATTCCAAATTTTCTATCTGAAATCTGGGAAACCGCTATTTTTCAAGCGAGACAAATATTTGAATATAAACTCCCACAAATAGCTATAGAGGTTGTTTTTACAACACAGTAACTGGTTTTCAACAGCTGACTAATAAAATATTTACTACTTCTGCTTGTAAACAAACTATTCAGGTTCGAAGACTCCAAATGCTGCGAAAGGAGCTCTTTAATCGTATAAATTATAAATATCCATCGTTTAAGACGCAGTTTGATCTCCTTAATTTATTCATACGGCAAATTAACTGATGGGTTGTAGAAGAACTTCCGTTACTCATTTAGTATAGCGAAATGCATGTGTAGAGTTTTTGTCCACCCATGAATTTCAGTTTACTAATGAGTAATGGAAATCTATTTACTAATGTGCAACTGACTAAAATCAGTAACTAAAAATGAATGGGCAGAATGACATATAACAACAAAGTTTAACATAGTAGTATTATTATCAATCGCTAAACAAGTTATTTTTATCACCAAACTGAAAATAAATTAAAGCAAACCTTCTTTAAAATAATCCAGAATTATTTAAAAGCTCTTAATAGCTTTTATAACTTTCGTTTATTTGCAATTTAACCAAAGTATAAAAAAGAGTTTTTAATCTCTTCTCTTTAATTAATAATAATAATAATAATAATAATAAACATCTTTCTTCGTAAATTCTTTATCCGAGCTAGCATGCTTTACACTAAGAAATAATACTACTACTTAAATAAATTAAAGTTTCCACTTCTTAATGAATATTAATTATTCAGCTGAAATTACATAAGTTCTTTTTAAGCTACAGGTCCTACTCTGCAAAGTTTACTAGCTGATTGCATTGAAATTTAATTTATCCACATTAAATAATTAAAATTTTTTTCGGGGGTGTTGCGAGTTTTTTACGTACATAAATGCTTCACGACTTATGTCACTTTGAAAACATGAGAAAATAGGTTCGTTCAAAATTCTGGAAAAATAAAATTAAATATTCTTACTTTCGGTTTTCAGGAAATTAGTTATGCCGACGGCAGAATCGAAATACAGAAGACTCATTTTTATTCTTCATGGGTAAAATGTAAAGCTCGAAATAATGCTCTCTAAGTATATAGAGAAAAAACAATACAGTTCAATTACAGGGAATCCCGAACAGAAAAAAAGGTACAAGCCCAGTAAAAATTACGCTTACGTTCAAAAATGTAAATATTTACATAATATTGGTGCTGCCATCTAGTGTTCAAATTAAAAGCAATTTGTGATTTGGAAGTATTGTAGAAGCAATTGTTAATGAACTTTCTATTAATATGTCTTTAGCCTTTCTTTTTTCAAATACATCCTAATAAAACATTTTAGTTGTTTATATATGAATATATATACATTAGAATTTTTTTTATTTTGTCCTAAATTTATACATTCATGAGTGCTAAAATTAAAAGGACGAATCTATTTATTATATTGATTTGAAAATATATTATATCAATTTAAATTCTAGCAACTGAAAATTTATTTATAAAATTCTAAATTAACATTTTTCTAACTTAATATGATCAATTTTTCAAAAATTTTATAAAATACCTCACGAAGCATTTAAGAATGTTGACTACGATTTTGAATCTCATTAAACATTAACGAAATTTTAGTTTATGTTTAATTATTCAGGTTGGTCTTTTTTTTTGCCCCTACTGGAAACTTAATTTTGATTTAAGAGAGTTCTGAAATTCTTAAACTGCTTCTTAACTTTTCCAGTTTTTAAAAATTTGATCACTCTTTAAAAATCATCTACTTAACAAAATTAATTTTCTTTGAATATAGGGGTAATCCCAAGTTAACCTAGGTACATCACGCAAACAAACTTCTCCATCTGTCCTCAAAGGAAGGTCCTGAATTGTTATGCAGTGTAAGAGAAACCTCGATGTCTCTGAAGTGGTAAGCAATGAAAACATTTTCTTTTACTCTTCTTATATACGGTGTTTATAGGAAATTTCCTTTCATAAAAATATTCTTACTGGACTCTCTTCGTTATTGTGTATTGTTAAAATAATGTTTTGAAAATCCTTTATGAACATGAATAAAAGTTTCAGTACAAAGAATGAAATGAAATAAACTTATTAACTGACTTAATTATTCTCAATCTTATCATTTTTATTAACTTTTGTTCAAAGATTCATATTATTGCAATAATTGATAAAATTGCAATAATGTGGCAAAAATAACTAACGAAATCACTTAACTGTATTAAATACACATTTGTACTTCGAAGTTGAATATTCAGTTTCTGGAATCTTAATCGTTTTTATAGAGTTTTATTTATTACTTTTTAATATCAGCTGGAATTTTTAAAATGGTATGATTCGCAATTTTTACCACTTTTCTCCTTTAGGGTTAAATATATCTAGTTTAATGGCATATAAATATTCGACATATATGAGTTATCAATAATTAACTGCGAGTTTAGGGGTTAATTTATATTTTCAAAATTATTTGCGAAATCCCGCTCTTTGTTTTCTTTCCTTTAAATAAATAGATATTTTGAGAACTAACAGCATGGCCATTTTACTGTAAAAATTATTTTATTACTATTAGCGAATCCAAAACAATTAAAGTTTCGGGTATCCGTAGACAACTAAAACTGAATCATTCTTGGTTATATTTGAAGACTATTGAGGTTCTTTGAGTTTTATTTCTCAGCTGCGAACTTTTATTTTCTGATCAGCTGAAGATTGGTGATAACAAAAACCAACTGCGGTCGTGAGTACAAGGCGAAACAGATTCTACATGGAAAAGAAGTTACCAAATTTAGCTTCTTTTCCAGTGAGTGTCGATATACATAAAAAATTTTAAACTCTTTGATTAAAATACTTGTAGTTGTTTTTTATCCGTCTATGCGTAGGGTTACAAATTAAAAAGGATCTTTCTTTAAAGACATTTGACGAACAGGAATGAATATTATGGATAAATAAAATGAAAAAAAAGTTCTCGCAGAATTACGTATAAGGTTGCAGTTAATCAAGGGAAGAGAAAGGGGTGAATAAAAGAAAGTGGGAAAAATATGAAACAGTAAGATGAAACGGTAATGGAAAGAAGATTTTTTTCGGTTACCTAGAATATTCTAGGTTACAGAAACGAATATTGCTATTAATGTGTCTTTTCACTATAATGAAATGCATTGATCGAATTTAAAAAACACCGAAATTATATATATTTTTTTATCATATATATTTTTCTTAATATGTTAGAGTGCATCAGGTTGATGAGCGCCTTTGTTAGAGAATCCTGCAATAGGAAGTAGAATATTCTAGGTAATAAAGAAAAAAAAAAAAAAAAAAAAAAAAAACTTGCTATGAATGTGTCTTTTTACTATAATGAAAATCATTTATCGAATTTACGCATATAAAATCGCAGACATTATATATATATTTTTACTATACATATTTTTCTTAATATGTTAGAAAGAATCCAATTAATGAACGCTTTCGTAAGAGAATCCTTGCTGTGTTACTGAATACTGTGTTAGGGACCGAGTTCTTAGCAGAAAGGAAATTATATGTCCAAATCTCGGCGAAAGTCCAAGACTTAATTATAGCTCCCAGCTACAGTAAAACTCTTTTTGAGGTAGAAAGGGCTTCCACTGACACATTCGGTTGGGGCACATTCCACACCAAATGTGAAAGACGAAAGTACATAGGTGTCTTCAGTCGGTGAACGTTCAGGAAGATGTTACGAGAGCTTGCTACTTCTTCTGGATGTGCAGTTATGTAAGAAAGTTCTGTTGTATAGACATGTGTATCTAAGTACATATACTATATTTCTGGGCGTACTTTCCTCGAATACACCTGTACATATTGCTATTGTTATTTCTTGCATGAATATCTAGACAAATAGTTAAGTCGGCTTAGAAATTGGTAGGCAGTGATCTCGAAGGTAAGTCTGGTTTTATTTCATGAAAATATGTATTAAGAAATCAAGAAAGAAAAAGGCTAGGCAAAACTACTGATCCTCGACAAAAAGAGCTTATCTTCTACCAGTCCATATCTTCCAGCACAGGATCCGAACATTCTTCGTTACGAAATTCGACGTGTCTCAACTTATTAACAAGGTAAGTACAAAATATTTTTATTTAATATTTTTAATAATAGAAATACTGTCAATATGTGCTTTTTTAAAGGTAGGTACTTTTAAATTGAGGATTTATCACATAAAATCGTTAATTTTTTAATTAAACAAATATTTCATCGTTAGCATTAATTCAGAGTTGTTATTGCCCAGTTTCGCTTTTGGCCAGTGCCCAGTTTGAAAAAATGTCGAGTTTCACTTTTATTTCCATTTCTAAGCACACATTTCCTCATCTCAAAGGTGCTAGAAATATTTGATTCTCCAAGACCCTTGAATGCCTAGAAAATGCATTCTACCTTTCTGAAAAGACTGTTAGTGAAATGAAAAGAAAAGAAAAGCAATTTAAAATGTAACTGAAATAAATAATTTGCCGTTAAATTCTCCCCTTTCAAATAAATCAAAATCCTGAAAAACCAAATGGCTATTTTATTTTTAGAGTACCTTCTGTCAGAACACTCTGTCAGTTATTCTCATAATGGTGTTCTCTTATCCTTCCGAGGGAGTTGAAAACCTTGCAATGCTTTGTTTTTGCTAAAAAGCTTGTCCTCTTCAGGGAATAGATTTGATGAGCATTCTTTGTACCCAAGTCAAAATTTTGCTAGTTACAATCTCGTTCATATTTTCAGAGCTTTTAAGAAAAAGTAAGTAATAATAAATAAAATAAAATGCGTACACACGCCAGGTCATTCCTATACTGTTGGGTTTTACACGTCTTGCATGTTCAGTACTTGTTTTAGTATTTACCCAATAACGCATCTCCGAGAAGAAAATATGAGCAAGTAGGCCACCAATTCTTCAAAAAATTAAATAGACGACAGAGTCTGTTTACATAGTTACAAAAGACCATGAAACGAATTTGCTTTTACGGCAAAGCATGTAAGGGTATTTGCTCTAAGGTTAATTTTCGAGGATATTTTCCAGAGAAAATTTACTTGTACTATATTATACCTAAGAAAAACAATGAAGGTTTTGTATAATTACCCAGTTTCAGTTTCGACGCAATTATCATTGAACAGCAAATGTATTCCCTCGGGCTGCTGTTACTGAGAGACATGATTGCGATTTAAGTTACGGAAATGTGTTTTTTCTTTCAATAGGCAAATAAATCCTCGAGAAAAAAATATTTTGCTTGTAATTTTCTTGAGTTATTATTATTAATAGAACTTAATAAATATATTAAAGAAGATTATGAATTATTTCAAAGCATTTCTTCTCCTTCCCTTGTTATAAAGAAGTTTATCGACCTTTGGATATTTTACAATATACCATAAACTTTCAAATTAAAAGTGACTTTTTAACTTAGTTATTGAGCACCGAGAACTTATATATGAACAATTTGCATGTTAAGTTAGGACTTTTATATTATCTTTGAAAAGTTCTAATTTGAGCTCAGGAAACGGAAAACAGCAGAAGCAAGAATTTTAATTTAATCTCAAGTAGAAATTAAACTTCAAGTCGCAGAAAGATCTCGTGAGCAAAAGCAGTTGATAAAATTATTCTGCTATGTTTTGCTGCAAAATACTTCTCAAACCATTCCGACAGCATAGGCAAAATTTGGGGCAAAATGAAATAGGAAATAATCTTGATTTATGTGTAATAATAAGCTGTATAATTGGAAAATAAATTTATGCTCCTTAATACTTTTTTGAATGATGCAATAAGCATACTAGTATTAGTGCACTTAACTGTATACACTTTTTTAACATTTATGGATATTTGTTCCTAGAGGCAGAGCCGGATTGTCCAGCAGAATTGATACTTTTTTTTAAAGAAATAAGCTGAATAATCAAATAATTCGTTCATATTTATAACTTGCTATGCAATTTTTGTAATAATTGCAGCTGAGTAATATCTAGAGCCCGAAGTATTCAAATAACATTATGCTTTTGATGTGGTAGGAGCTATTTTATTCGGCCCTGCCTACAGGACAATCATTTATTAGTTTTTAGTTGATCAAAATTTTTATTTATTTTTTAAATTAATCAGCAGCAATAAAGCATAAATTTATTTTTTTAAAATCCGTAGATTGATGGACTTTTGCTCACGGGATCGTGATACGGATGATTGCCTAACCTTTTCGAACGCAATGGTCACCTTCAGGAATTGACCAAATGCATAGCTCCCCCACATGCTGAAGAGAGCACCTAAGGAAGAAGACTGACAACACTACATTTTTGACTGATATTTGAGAATACACCCTTCGAAATATTTTTAGAATGACAAATAACTCAATATGAGACATGGCATAACATCAGTACTTTAGCAAGCATGTAAATTCGAATATTAGATGCAATTTATTTCACAATTGTACAGCTTTTCATCATTGAGTGCCTTCATTTCTGATGCCTCGAAAATCTCAAAACGATGAAAAATAAAATATTTTTAATTAACAGTGTGAGCTTTCAATTTGCCTTGCTTTCTTGTGTGTAACTTCTATATTGTTCTTGGAAAAAAACTGCAAATAAAGTAGCTTTATGTTATTTACTGCTCATTTTCAATGTAACGAATAACATAAATCTAAGTATTTTGTAAAAATAAATCCAACATGTGTATGCATGGCGCATATTAGGGAGTATATAGCTTCATCATAGCAAGTATTTTACATATATTGTAATTTGTCTCTCAGCACGTATAATACTTAATAATAAGTCTAAAACTAAGCTAAACGTCTAAGATATTTTTAATATGTTTATATAATTGAATTTCGTTCTAAAAATTGTATTAATGAATTTTTTTCGCTTATCACATACTTAGTGAAGTTGCTACAATGAAATCTAGTTTTTAATTCTCCTGTTAAATGTTAGGACATCTGCTGTTCTCTCTCATATCAACAATTCTAATATTTGTTGTTTTCTCTCCCGTTAACTGTAAGAATGCTACCTCCTTTCGATATAAGTTGCTGACAGTAATAACGTATATAAAATGTTAGGTTATTTTAATATAACAAACAACACGAGTGCTATCTTTCTAAGGGTTGGATATCTTCATAGAGGACTTAGGAAGAGAAACTGGCTCGTATTCACGTTTTACGTAGAAAAAATCACAAAAACCAATCATGCAGCTAACCCATTCGCCTGGTTTCTAACCCAAATCGAATTATCAGTATTTTGCGATCATAACCATGCGGCCACTGGTAGGGTTATACAAAAAGGTGGGTGTAATCGTAAGTATTTCTTTGCATTGTTCACTTGCAGTTCTTTGATAGATAAATAATGTAACGAAAATTCTAACTATTATATTTTTGCAAATAACACTGATTTGTAAATAATTAATCTGATGTTGCAAAATCAGTAAAATTCTACCCTTAATATATACCGAACTTTTCCAAAGGACAACATAAATTCGCGAATTCTTCCTTGCAGATTGCTGCTTAATCGTTTTCTAACTAATTAAATTTAGTTGTTTTTAGAGTTTGTATGCATAATTTGACTCACATTTGTCAGATGGTAAAACCTTAATGAATTTTTAAATGTATTTTGACGAACGAACCTAGTAGTATTGTTGTCAGATTGTCTAATTACGCGACTCCATTCTAAGAAATTGTACAGAACTGATTAACGCTGTTGATACGTCAGTTGGTAAAAACCTCTAGGCCCCCCTGACCAGTATGGCAATTAGCGATGTCGTCTGCTATATCGTTGGGTTTGGATTCGAATTCCGATGAAGGCTTGGTTGTTTGTAAATGTATAATGTTTTTTAGGCATAAGGTAATTAAAATATCATACAGGCTAAAGTCTTTTCGAAAGGTTCTTAGTAGAGAAGAAGGTTAGGAAACCCTTTGAACCGTCACCTGGGGCGCTCTCCATCAAAACTAAGATGGAGCTGGTCTATGATTTGAGCTCAGGGTTTAGTTCATGGGTTTCAGAAATTAGTAATTTCTAGCGAAACTTGAATATCATTCGGAAGGCAAGCCTAACTTGATGAGTCATAGGAAACTATTTTAGGGCACACTGATACACATAGTTGGGAAAACACTCACTATCTTCTATAAATAGCCCAAGGTTTGGGCAACAATATAGCTCATTTATCCTCTTGGTCATGATAAATTCGTGGAAGTGATCTGGATTATGTTGAGATCAAGAGGATTAGTAACAGTAAAAAGAGCAACTGTCCATATAGGTGAGGTCGTAGGCTCCCTTCCCAGGCGTGGGTCATTTCTTTATAGTATGTTCCAGATTTTCCCCGATATAAACTGCATTTGACTTCGGCTATAACAGCTGGATATGTTAAGCATCTCCAGGTTCATACTTGGTTGTTGAATTACATTATTACGATTTACAATACCCTTTTAATTTAGGTCACTAAAGTCTAATACACGTGCTCGAAGCAGTGACGCATTCCCTTTAGTCACGCGTAGCATGCTCATCCCCTTCTATTCCTATTAGGGAAAGACACAGAAGGGGATGATCATTCATTTCCTAGCAATGAATTATTAGATAATGAAATGCACGTTGCGCCTGTTTCAGAAATAGAAGGGGAAGGCAAAAGTTTGCAAATTACCACTGTACATATTGTGACACACATAATGAGTTTTAGTTGCCACTTCCGAATTTTAACCTAGATGATGTTAGCTCTATTTCAAATGTGTTTAAATATGATTTAAATTTAATGGTTCGATGGCTGTTATGCATTTACGTTAAATCTGCTTTAAACCAAAAGGATTAGGATCAGGATTCTACTATCTGTTGCTGAGAGAAAATCCCTATATTCGGATTATTCTGACCGTTCCCAGAGCACCAGGAGCATAGAATCTTTATTAAATGCTCGGCAGGTGTGGATGACGCATGTACTGTTGTGACGTCATGTTCTTTATTTCATCATTCATCATCCCTTCACAGAAGGGTGCGGTTTATTTCCACGGGAATATGTCGCTCTGATGGACATTCCCGCCCCCTAGCAGTTTAGCTGTTAAGAAATAGTTATGATCTAAATCTTTGTGCTGGAATAAAATTTTCACTAGATACTAAAAAGCATTAGAAATGTAATTCAGTAATAATACGATTTACTTAAAGACGGCAAAAGAAAAGATTAACTAAGGGAAAAGAATTTGCTAATTCAGATTCTCGCGCCAAAATATAAAATATATTATGTCTACCTTAAATTGTAATAACTAAATTTGAGGGAAATGCTTTAAGTTGTATTATTACGTTGAGGGGAGAAAAATTACCGAAAATTTTAATTTTTGTTTTTTCCTGTGTTCTCCAGCAGATAATCTTTATTAACTTTCTATTTCATCTTTAAATAAATAAATAAATAAATAGCAAATACACTGTGCTTTTATCATTTTTTAATTATGAAAATAAAGCAAGTACAGTAGAAATTAAGAAATTAACATATGTGACATATTATTACTGTTTTCTTCCGTATTCAAAATATAAAACTTTATTGAATTTTTTTAATCTTATTTTCGATCGTAGCGGAGGCTAAATTTTTGAAATTTTATATGCAATAACTAATATATTAAAAATTAAACATCTTAGCAGAAGGCCTTAAAAATCTTTATTTACTAAAAGGGATTTCTTTAGTACTGTGTGTAATATTTTGATTATTTTTTAATATTTTAAACGAAAAATTAGAGTACCTAATTACTGAGAAAGAGTTTTCAGGGCACTAAATATGCTCTAAAATAACGATGTGTGACTTGGAATTTACCTTCTTTAATGTGAAGCTGTCTGAAATTTCAAACCCCGTTTCTTGTACTCGTCATATTACCAGAATGCTTTACCATATTACCAGAATGCAATTTCGTTCAGAAATTTGATTGTTTTTCCAAGTTCTCTAATTTTACTAAAAGGCTCTTTGAAGATACTTTTCAAGAAAATTAATTTGAGTTAATTTAATAAGTAGTGCTTAAATTTTAAGTAGTAATTTTTTCTTTTAATAATATTTTTTAATCTTCAGCTAATCTACTAATAAATAGGTCAGATAACTTCAACTGTCTTTAGTACTGTTTCTACCATCCACAATCTTATGCTTTGCTAAATTCATTTAGCCTCTATATTTTAATTGTTTTCTTCTTGCGAAAATCCACCAAATTCTGATTCATCCTTATTTTTAATAGAAAATTAGGAGCAGATACATTTCCGATCCAAAATCGCCAGTATATTTCATGGTATAGGTTTTGCCAGGGTATTTTATAAGTACATTTATTTATTCAGTATTCTTACCCTGATTCTGAGTGGTTACATGGTCTTAGGTTAGGTAAATGGTTATGGTGAAACACATGAAGGCTGTTTGAAATGTATTGGTTTTCATAAGGATTTTCTCAGAAAGTTGGTTCTTATTTACACCCAACACCTGAAAAACCCGAAAGTATTCATAACATCTGCTCTTTTAACCATGAACTGAATTTCAAATGTAACCACCAGTATACAGTCGATTTACTCTCACAGTCACAAGTGTTAGAGTTAACTTCAGTCCCGTTTAAAGTAATTCTGCTTGAACAAGTTTCAATTCACTTCACTTGAAACTTTCTGCGAAACACTTACTGTTAATAATCAGTGAAGCGGCAGAAGGAACTAAAGGCCTGCATAGTTACATGAACTTTAGAAAATTACACTTTTCTTTCGTAAGAAAATGCGAGTTTATATCATAATTACCCTTAAAGATTTTTTGTTTCTGGTGTATTGCAGTATTATAGTATAGACATTTTGTTTTCACGATGTCAATTATTTTTTTTTTCCTTTCTAATTTAAAACAACCAGACTCCACTAAAAATTTGCTAGTATTGCTTAATAATGGCATGCGTATTTTGAATATTTAAAAATGATTCTGAATGCCGTAACCAAGCTAGCAAGTAAAACCTCAAATTATCATTGCATTATTGTTATTTCTTTAAGAAATGCCAGTTTATGTACTTACTTGTTTAAAATGTGTAATTATATACGCAATTAATGCCTTAAACATCCAGATGTCCTCTTTCAGATCTTTTTAGGATTCATGATGACTTCCAAGCCAAAAGGAGGAGTTAAGAAGGTGATATAAAATCCTTTGATATCAGATTATGTTAATTATGTCGACGCCTCGGGAAAATTATTTCGTAAGTTGAACTCCGTTACAGTAGATTATAGGATGCTAAGATGTTTTGCGCTTATTACTATTTTTTCCTTATTAATCTAAAGAGATATTTGGCTTGTTCAGAATGTACATATTTCATAGCACGAACCTAGGCTCTTTTTCAGACATTCTATCATAAAGAATCTTAGCTTTGCTTTTCGATACAATATATTACTTAGTATGTTATTTGTCTGATTTTTTACATTATGATGAACTACTGTAAGGCCAATTTCAGACTCTTCGTTATTAGCATTAAATTCGTTCTTTTTTCTTTTCACGCCCTTAACCTGAAAATAAAATCTGATAACAGATAAGATTTTTATGAAAACCAAACATGATGCCAAAAATTCCCTTTAATCCTTAGAAAAGTGGATTAAAAAGAGTCAATCCAATTATTCACTTAATTTATATGCTTTACAATGCTAAATTTACTTCTGCTGTGGAAAAATCTACTATTATTTTGGGCTGTGTTCATATTACACGGGTAATTTAACACTTTAGGTAAAGAGGGAAAACGTACAACTCATTTTAAGTCATGAATTGGAAAGAATTGATTTAATAAAGAGATAAAGCTTTTCTTGAATATTCAACGAAACCAACAACAAAATAGGAAAAAAGCCAATAAACGTCTTACCTATTTAAGTACCTACCATGTTTATGTTATCCCTAATTACTCCACTGATAATTCAGCAATACTTTCTAAGAGAGAAAGTCTACATAATCTCTCCCAGCATGCAAAAATGAGACATACTTCCACTCACAAATCAATATAGGAGCAACAAAATCACTTGGAAAAAAAGGCCTAAATAGAAAAAATTACTTTTTCCCGCCCGTACAAAGACGAAAATAAAAGAACCCGTAAAGAACGAAAAGAGCTAAGTAAAGAAAAGAAATATTCACTCTCTTGTGCTACGTAATAAAGCACTCAAAGGGACAATAATGCAGCTGCACTGGATGCAGAATCTCATTACGTTACTATGGTAACAGGAAGGAAGCATCGCTCTTACCACGGGCTGCTTTAGAGAAGTAACACGCGGGTAGTGAAGCTTCTAAAATTATTGAATTGCCAAGCTGCTATGCCGATTTTCTTATATACATATTTGGTTCAGCTTTTAAGGTATGGGAATCTTATCAGAGATTTTTATCGACGTCAGGTGAATATTTTGTGTTCGTTTATGCTTCTTTAAAAATAGATATAACCTCGGGAAATCCATTGCAGTTGGCAATAATTTAACTCGAGTCGATATGAGAGATATTCTTGATTTGCACGATCCCTTAGGGGATAAGCACTGAACTTTCGAAAGCGCACTCATCTTCCAAAATCAGAATATAAGTATGAAAAAACTTTATCTAGGCACGAATTAACGCTGTTGTTGAACGTTGTTAAAAAATTTTATCAACTTTGCACTATTAAAATTTTTTGATCATTAAATAGATAAGTGAAAGTTCACTTACCTTCTAAATAGGGCTGCCCTGAACTGCCTGCTTTTCCTTCTTCTCGGTATCTGTCTCTATGATGAACTTCGATTTACTGCGCAACACAGCTATAAACTTTTTAAGAAATTTTAATTCGTATGAAAGATATCTACAAAATATTTACAAGTTATAATGATTACAAGCATAATTTATACGGAGACGGTCTATCGTTATACATCTGTTAGACGCGTCAGCCGTTCAACTGACTACTTTTAGTCTCTTTCGCCAGAGGGCGTTCGTGGAAGTAAAGTTCTAGTAAGCAAACGCGACACTCCCACCTTGAGGTCCAGTATCAACAGAGGACGGACCTCAACTGACCTGTAGTTCAAGTCTTTTGAGATTTCGTCATACGTCGAGTTCTGTACCTCACTAGCATATCCGACTCAGGTGTAAAGTTGAGTTCAAGAGGTATGAGGTTCTTAGTAGGTCTTATAATCTTCCCTTGTGCAGTTTTCAGTTTCACTAATCTAATGTGTCCGTCGTGGGATGGAAAAATTTCCACGATTCTAGCTAAGGGCCAGTTTATCCTTTTTTCGTTGTTGGACACAATTACAAGATCACCAACTTTCACAGAAGATGGTTCGCGGATGAATTTCGAGCTTTGTTTTAGTTGCCCTAAATATTCTGATCGAAATCTTTTTCGTAAATCTTTTCTCAATTTGGTTCTGTAAAGGTATCTTTTATTGATGGATTT
Source organism: Stegodyphus dumicola (assembly GCF_044657685.1). Taxonomy (NCBI): domain Eukaryota; kingdom Metazoa; phylum Arthropoda; class Arachnida; order Araneae; family Eresidae; genus Stegodyphus; species Stegodyphus dumicola. The sequence continues at coordinate 118,127,496 of NC_140780.1, forward strand.
AGAATCCAAAAGATCTAATTCAGGAACTCCAGTCTCTGGAATTTCTGTTAGAAACATTGCTGGGGTGAGAGCTCTTAAATCCTTTACGTCTTCTGACAAATACGTGAGAGGACGGTTGTTCATAATGCTCTCGCAATCACAAATGATTGTCAACAATTCTTCGTAGTTCAGAGAAGATTTTCCTAGTACCTTTCGAAGAATTCTCTTTAGTACTCCAATTAATCTTTCCCACCACCCTCCCCACCATGGCGAGGAAGGGGGAATAAATTTCCATCCAATTTTCTTAACTGTTGCATTTTCTAAGATAGAATTCCAATCTATGGTCTTAAACAAATTATTTGATCCAACAAAATTGGTTCCATTGTCAGAGTATACAGTGACAGGTCTACCCCTTCGAGCGATGAATCGCCTGAACGCGTGCAGGAAACTTTCGGTTGATAGAGATGAGACTAGCTCTAAGTGAACTGCTCTATATATTGCGCAAGTAAAAATGACGATCCATGTTTTTTGGCCTCCTTTTAAAATTAAAGGACCCGTCAGATCAACACCAATAATCTCAAAAATTAAAGCATCTCTTATTCTGTCTTCAGGTAGTGGCGCTTGAGGAATCTTATATGAATCAGAGTTGAACCTTCGACATCGTACACAGTTTTGGATAACCTTGCGTACGGTCTTCCTACTCTTTATGATCCAATATTTTTCACGCAAAGCGCACATAACGCACATAACATGTACTCCAGCGTGACTTAGCCTTTCATGTTCAGATTTGATCAGTTTTAATACTAATGGATGTTCTGAGGGAAGTAAAACGGGGTAACGAAAGTCAGCATCATCGTCTCTCTGAAAGATACGTGTTTTCACTTTTATAAGGCCATTGGAGTCCATAATAGGTTCTAGAGCACGTATTCTTTTATCTTTCAATCCTTCGAAAGATTCTCGTTGGATGAGTCGGAAAACCACTGTTTCAGCTCCCTTTAGTTCTTCGACTGAAATTCTCCCATGAGTTCTTTCAGATGGTGGTGTAGTAGCATTTTTAATGAATCTAAAGATCCAAGATACGACCTTTATGATCTTTTCGAATTTTGAAATATTGTCAAAAAGGTTAAATTTATCTGCATTCGTGTTATTGCTGGCTGAAACCACAGTTCGTTTTCTCTCTCCATTTACTATATCGAAGTCAGGATGTTCTCCATCTGCAATAGGCCACTCTTCTGGAGGTCGATAAATCCAATCTGGTCCTTTCCACCATTCGGATTTCCTCAATTCTTTTGCAGAGCAACCGCGTGATGGCAAATCCGAAGGATTAAACTTTCCGGGAATGTGATGCCAGTGATCTGGGTTACTCAGTTTTCGAATCTCATTTACTCGATTGGCTATAAAAGTGGACCAATTTTCTTTCTGTTTTATCCAAAAGAGAGCATTTGTGGAATCCGTCCAGTAAAAAACTGGAACCTCTTTTAATTTCAAGTCTTCTCTTATTGTATGAGAGAGCCTGGCTCCAATAGTGCAAGCGAGTATCTCTAGTCGAGGTATGGTGAGTGCTTTTAGCGGAGCAACTCTTGCTTTAGATTGTATCAATTGACAAGTGACTCCACTCTCACCGCTGTGTCTAAGAAAAATGCAGGTCGCATACGCGTCCTTGCTTGCGTCCGAAAATACGTGCAGAGTGGTACTTTCGTCTATTTTGGGAAGCAATCTAGGAATTTTGATGTCTTTCAAATATTTTAATTGAGATGACCATGTGAAAAATTTCCTTGCTAGATCATTCGGCAAATTAGTATCCCAGTTAAATTTCTGTTTCTAGCACTCTTGCAGAATCAGTTTAGGCATGAGAGTAACTGGACTAGTAAACCCAATTGGGTCAAAGATTTTACTCAATTCGGAAAGAACAGATCTTTTGCTCAATACAGGGTTTTCTTCATATTTTACGTGACAAGACAAAGTATCGTCAAACAAGTCCCATTTCAATCCCAATACTGACACAACATCTTCATAATCTTTATCAGAAAGGTTTAGAATTGAAGTTTCATTTTTAAGTCTATTATGTTTCCAACCTCTTAGGTCAAATTTTGCAGTAGCCATTATTTCTCTAGATCCTTTGATAAATGAGTTTAATTCTTCAATTGATTCCACACTCGCTACGCAGTTATCCACATACATGGCTTTCTTTAGCTTTGAAGCTATTTCCTGATGATGTTTTGGTACATTTTCCAAATGGTAGTTAATCGTGGCAGCGAGTAAAAAGGGGCTGGCGTTTACGCCGAATACAACCCTTCGGTGCCGATATATAGTCAGTTTTTCAGGCTGTCCTTTCTCCCACCATAGGAATCGGAGGAAATCTCGATCCGCTGGGTTCACACCTATCTGAAGAAATGCTCTTTTTATATCCGAAATTACTCCATATTTCCCCTCTCGAAATTTTATCAAAGTTTTGGGGATCAATTCAAGATAATTAGGACCCTTTTCCAGGCAGTCGTTCAGAGATACCGAATTTTTCTCCTTTGCAGATGCGTCGAACACTGGTCGAATTTTGGTAGTCGAATTTTCCCGAAACACTGCTCTATGTGGCAGATAATGCCCTTTGATCTTTTCTGCCTCCGAAATATCGATAGGTTCAATTATTCCCTCTTCTACCCAATCCTTTAAAACAGTTTCGTAGGCTTCTAAGGAATTCTTTGTCTGAAGGGTTTTCACGCAAGACTTCAGACGCTTTTCTGCAAGGATTCTATTATCTGGCAACTCAGGATGAATTTGAAGCCACGGAAGTGACACCTGATATCTTCCAGCGTCATCTCTTTCTAAAGTACGGATAAAATAATTTTCTGTAGCCTTTTGTATTTCTTGTTTTGTTTGCGAAAGAGCTGGTTCAGTTATTCCGATAGAATCAAGAGACCACAAGTCACAAATTTTTCTGTCACTAATGTGTAGTGATAAAAGAACTTCATTAAAATTCTTTCCCTTTACCTTCGTTCTCCCTAATATAGTCCAACCAAGGTGTGTATTCATCGCTACTAAACTCTCCGTTACGTGTTTTACTTCCCCTGTAAAAAGTTTTCCGAGATAATCTGCTCCTACAAGCACGTGTATTTCGTTAGGGTGTTTTTTAAATAAACAAGAATTCTCATTAGTTACATCACTGGGAAAAATTTTGTAACCTCTTAGTTTCTTTAAGCATTCCCTATCCTCCAATTTTGGAATATGTGAGCATATGGATTTTTGGCTCAAAACTTCCATTTCGCATGTGAATCCTGTTTCTGGATTATTTAACTTAATCAGATACTTGTTGTGATTTTCCCTTTTTTCTATCCCTCCAAAAAGCCCATGAGTCACACTTTCCTGACCTAAAGATTTTAGTTTTAATTTCTCCGCAAGAAATGTGCTGATATATGATCTGCTACTTCCGGTATCCAGAATTATTCGTATAAAATTGCTTTCACCATCTCCGTAAACATTGGCAATTAAAGTTTGCAAGATTACACTTTCATAGGATGAATTATTCGTTAAGGCCTTATTTTCAATTTGTTCTTCCTTAACTTCTCCGTTTTCGTTTTTAAAACACATTATAGTGGCATGTCGTTGTTTACATAATTCACACCTTATTCTAGAAGTGCAATTAAAACTGAGATGCCGTGGGTGTAAACAGCGATAACATATTAATTTCGCTTTACATTTCTCCCTTTTTTTCTCAGTAGACCATAAAGATGCTTGTTTACACGTTAAAGACTCGTGATCAGAAGAGTCGCAGAAAACACATGGTGTTTGTCCCCCCCGCAAACTTGCGTTCGTCAACTCCGAAGCTGTGTGTTTCGCAATAGGTCTGGTTTCAATCAGTTTGTTATGCTTTTGCGGCGCCGCCTTTGGCTGGACCGTCTGGAATGTACGTTCCCGCGCAACTAACTGTTCAGAAAGAAATTCCACTAGGTGACTCAAATCGTAATTTGATTTCCGAACTGTTTTATTATACTCCAAAACCAAATCTGCGGGCAATGTTTTAAGCAAAATAGGCGTTAATATAGCTCCATATGTTTCTGAGGTCATATTTAATGATTCAAGACATCGAATATGTTTCTGTATATAATTGAATAACTTACGGATATTTTGAATGTCATTAGAATCCTTTAGAGGTCTTATTTTCAGTAATTTATCTATATGGGCGTTTATCAGTACATCTTTATTTCCAAATCGTTCTGTGAGGAGTTTAACTGAAGTTTCGTAATTTTCTTCGGTTAAATCGAAACCGTCAATGGTGTTATAAGCAGTGCCTCCCAAAAAGGATTTCAAATAATTAAATTTGCTTATAGCGTCAAGCGTTTTATTTTGGTGTATGGCTGATGAAAAAGTGTTCCAAAATGTCAGCCATTCGCAGCTCTCGCCATAAAACTTCGGAATCGTAAGTTTAGGAAGCTTCACATTATGACTTTCGATTTTAACGTTTTCTATAATACTTTCACTTAACTGTTCAGTGCTTCGTAACACATTAAATTTTTGTTGTTTTATATTAATTTCTTTCAATTTTTTGTTAGCCTTGTATTTAAATGTAGTTATTCTTTCACGATATTCGTCAACACCGTTTAATTCCTGGTCAAGATAATTTATGTCTATTAATTTTTCTATATCGGCATCTATTTGTTTTAACTCGTTCGATTTTTCATTTAAGAGTTCTAAGGAAATTTCTAGTTCCTCTGCATTCACTTCTGTTTTTGGTAATTCAGTTTCGATTCGGCCAATTAATTTTGTAACGGCAGCCCTTATGTGGCCGCGTTTCCTTTTCAATGTATCGATGAATTCCGTCATTGTTTAATATTCAACAATTCAACAACTATCAGCAATCACTAATTATTTATGCTTATGTATCCTCTATATAACTGATATCAATTTAGACAGTTTCAATAGTTAGGAAAATAGCAGTTACTGGCCGTCCCTGTTCGGGCGCCATGTTAAAAAATTTTATCAACTTTGCACTATTAAAATTTTTTGATCATTAAATAGATAAGTGAAAGTTCACTTACCTTCTAAATAGGGCTGCCCTGAACTGCCTGCTTTTCCTTCTTCTCTGTATCTGTCTCTATGATGAACTTCGATTTACTGCGCAACACAGCTATAAACTTTTTAAGAAATTTTAATTCGTATGAAAGATATCTACAAAATATTTACAAGTTATAATGATTACAAGCATAATTTATACGGAGACGGTCTATCGTTATACATCTGTTAGACGCGTCAGCCGTTCAACTGACTACTTTTAGTCTCTTTCGCCAGAGGGCGTTCGTGGAAGTAAAGTTCTAGTAAGCAAACGCGACAAACATAATGTTTTTCTTCTATTCAGAATGATTATGCTCTTTTAATTCAGGCTGACACGTTTCCTAATATACACTTTTTTTCTAATGAAGGAAATCTTGTCAAACGTAAAAGCAAAACATTAGGTTAAAAATTAAGATCAGAAGTGAGAAGAATTATCTTAAACTATGAACGTTAATTTTGATTATTATATTCTAGTATTTAATTTTGTGAAATTCTTGAATACAAGATAGTAATATGAAATAAACTCTGCAGGAAATCATTATATGCTTCGAACACACTCGTTATCATGTAAAAAAGAAAATATCCCGTTATATACTTCTTTCCAATAAAACAAGTTTCGTTAAGTTTAAAAGCCGTATACTGAATTAAAAACTAAAATTTCATTGAATGGGATCAACTGATTCACCACAGCACTAGCGGCTGATTAATTTTCTTTGTGTGCACTATATCGGAAAGGAATGGAATTCATTATTAATTATGAGGTAAAAGGAATGATCACTCAATATTTTTATCAAAAATAAATAGAGTTAGATAATTTTAATGATCTCCCCATTTTGTTTCCCTTCCTGAAAATTCTTAATGGTGCACCCAACGAAATTTTTCAGCAGTGGCTTCATCTGATTTGACTCTTGCCATTTCTTTCAGAAACTTTTTAGAGCTCCTTTTGGAAACAATGTTGGTAATGTTAGTAAAATAAAAGCTTTTGCTGCCATGCAAAAATTACATTAATATGATATCTCCTAATTTCTGAATTGTGATCTTGTTTCTATAAGCATGACAAGTGACAGAGGCAACGGGTATGGCCTCACCGGGGGCAGAATTTTGGAGACATCGCGCGGTAGGATCGTTCGAGATAGCACAGAGCTGCAAAATGCCTACCGCTAACCCTCCCTAAGACGAAATCTGATAGGATTAAAGGAACTAAAAACAAACGCATTTTGAGTTTCAATTCTGCATAAATTTTACAATCGATATTTGCATGGTTTCTATTAATTTGACACATCTTCAGGCTTGCAAAAGTAGACTTTAGAAAAAATTCTATATATAGGGCTGATTAGCAGAAATTTAAAGAAAGGAACATGAGATAATTCCTTGATTTCCTGTTTCTCCATAGTATAAATAAGGAAAGTACCTGTAGGAGGGTCCTGACAGCTTTCTGTGCGAAGTATTTTAGCAGTCTTAATCGACGCTGATTCAAAACTGAAATTAAAGTAGGAACGCGCTTAAATAAGCTTCGACTGAGGTCTAAATTATTAGCGAAACCAAAGCTGATAAAACAACCAAGTAGCAGGGAGGCGTAACAGAGTTAACCGCTCAGAGATAGCTGCCAAAGTGTCTTCCCTGAAACTCAAGAATTCTGCACTTATAGAAAAAACTAATTTACATTTTGGTGGGGGTTGACGAAAGTAGAAGTGACAATAAAGGCAAAATAATAAGATAGCTGGATTAAATAACATAAAAGCTTACAATATATAGTATATGTTTTCAAAAAATATATATTGAGACGAAAAAATTAAAGTATATGAAAATATTCTCTAAAAAATTAAACAAATTTAACCTGAAATCTAAATATGATACCAGCTTCATTAAACAGACCAAACTGGATTCTTACAGAACTTAGATGTAGGAAAAAGCAATGATTTTTTTCATTGTTTTCATATTTTATTCTTCCGTTGTATTAATTCATCGTTTCATTGCCTTCAATGATTTTCTTTCAGTTTTTTTCCACTGTTTCTGTTTTTAATTTTTTTTATCAAATTTCATAGAAATTTCATCCAAAGAAATAAAACTTTATGATTTAATATGGGTTAATAATAATGTTTGTTTCTGGTCTTCAAAAAAGTTTGTACTTCAGAAAAATAGTTTCATGCTCACATATTGCCTGCCCTGTAAAATCTTATGTGTTGTTTGATATTTACACAGTCAATGCTTACGGTATGAATTCTAATTTGAGATCTCAATTAAATATTCTAAATTTTAAATTCTTTCAGTTGATTATTTGATGGGTTAGTTTAGATTATTTGAACATCTCAAGGAGCACGAGGGAAACTTGCCTAGGGTAGGGGTACCTTCGTGGAGGATTTTCGAAGGGAAATTTGCTTTCATTTTTGTTACACGAGGGCAAGCCACAAAACCAACCATGAAGCTAGCCCATTTGCTTGGTATTGAACCCAGGTCGAGCTCCCAAGTATTTAGTAACCCACTCGGCCATTGGTAGGGCTTAACATAGTATGACACAGGAAAATTGTATTAACAGTATAGTTCTCATACTTTGCTATTTCTCAATGTCTTTCAATAATATACACATCCGTTATAAAATTAGTATCTTCCTTATAAACTCAACTACTCAGGTCATTGTTTATCACATACATTTGGCACTTCATCTCAAGCTCCAGCTTGGGAGCCTCTGCAATAAAAAGAAGCATGACATAAATATGAGGAGACATGAATTAGAATGATAATGATCATATGCAATTTTTGCAACATGAAGTGTAATACAGCAATATGAATTAACTTTGCAAGATTCCACTCTTTTACAAACCTTAAATTACACGTTGATAACTGGATTGCGTTTGCTGGCGATTTTTCGCTCATATCGTTATTACTTTGAAGTTAAAAATAACTACTTAAGTAATACACAAATCAAAACATTTGACATGTTTCTTATACTCGTAGACATACGAAACTAAGGAAATTAACAACACAAGGTCCACTACGAACTGCTGGGCAAACTCAAGTCTATATATGTTTACACTGAACTTATTTAAATGGGAAAGTATTGGATTTTGAATAGTCTAAGTCAAAGGATAAAAGTACCATCAAGTCTCTTTCTTTCCAGTTTATTTTTCTTAATAGCAACATTATAAATGGACTTACCAGGAGCATGCATATATTCGCATTGTCTAGACAACTAGTTTCTTCTACAATGGACAGAATCCAGAATCCTTCAGGAGAATTAACACAGAGAGACTGTGCACTATTCGAATTAGTCTCTCTGCAATTATCTCAATTAGAGGTTTGATGAATCTTTTTAAATACTTAGATAATTTACATCTTTTTTATAGAAAAGATTTGAAATGGAATTCAAAAGAAAGAAAGGAAACTTAAACGAAAACGTTAGACTAAAATATTACAAAGGTATTATTCGAAATCGGGCATCATACCTTTGACCTAAATATTGTAAACACAATATCTAAAGATTGTTTTTCTATGGATTGCAATAAAGCTGAAGTTCTCTTTCAAAATTTGCTAAATCTATTCCGCCAGTTCTGACAAACTATTAGTACTGATAACCTTTATCCCAGAACTGTCGGTTTGAAATGGTCGGTTTAAACGGTCGGTGATGTTAATCTAGAAAATACTGATAAGCAGTTAACCCAGAGCATTGTTATTCCTCAGTAAATTTGCAACACATGTATGGCTTATGAAGTACCTATTTTTAATGTTCTAAATTTATGTATATTCAGTACGCCTGCGTAAGTATTATGACGTTCAATTTGTGGTAAAAAATCCAAATGATCTGAGGCCTTCAATTAAAGTTATCGATAGTCCATTTGACTTTCGGCTGTTGTATTTCATGCACGTTATAAACATGGATTTCGCGATTCTTCATGTCTTTCTATGATAATGATAATAATGTTATTTCTTTGCTAAAAATCCTCTTTAAGGCAACTTTAAAAAAAAAATATTTACATTGGCCCTAATATAATTTACCAAAGAAATAACAAGAGTGTTTTCGCTTTTACTGGAGGCGGGGAGGAGGGAAGACAAAAAAAAAAAAAAAAAAAAGCGAAAATATCCTTTCGTGCTTTGCTTTATGCGATGTTTGAAAAATATGACTATGTTTGGGAAAGAACATTCACAATTAAGCTAACTTTACAGAACATTCTACTACATAGAAATAACTGTAAGAGAGGGGAAAATGTCAATCTGAGCAAAAAATTTTATGTTTTACTTCAAGCCAAAGAACACGGCAGAATTCGAATTTCAGCATTAGGGAAGCAGCCATAGAAACTGTAAGCCAATAACAAGCTTCTATCGCTCTTTTATACCATAATTGTCGTGCCTTTTCCGCTACAAACTCTCCGAATACTCAATACAAGGAATCACTGTCACCACCACTACTTATAAACCTCCTGGTGGGTTGATTTTCTCACAAATTTTGTAAAATCAATCTATATTAAACATGTTACTTTTGTTTACTGAGGATGGGCATTTATCTGTTTTCAGTTTTCATTTCAATGATATTTTAGTTTTTTTTATGCTATTTCATTCGATTCGATAGATTTCTTTTCGCGGCCTCGGAGCACACAGAAACATTCTCGTATAAATGAACGTTAATTGGTTCTTCGCTTTAAGCTATTTTGGCATACGAAATGTTTCCCAATAACATTCTATTTTCATTAAGCGAAGAAAATCTGCAATTATATTTTTAATATAGGGAACACTTTTTTCAATAATAAATAAAAAGCGATTATTTTGTTGCTTTGCGCAATTAATAATCTTACATTATACTTCAGTGCAACCGAACGCCCTACGTCTCGTGAGGGTGGCTATTCAGCTGCGGCTAAATTAACAAAGTCATAATAAGGGGAATCCGTTGAAGGGAACAAGATTGGCTTTATCGCGGAAGCAAAGGCGTACACAAGGAGGAAATCCTTTGCTGCGGATTTCCTCTGATAAGTGACACATTGACGCTGAAGTGCTCTTGCGTTCTGGACTTCACATTTGCATCGATCAGTTAGAGAGTCTAACCAACGTTTGTGCTTTTATGCGCAACCCAATTTCCGACGGAAATTTTTGTGTACTGCAACTTTTAGTTTGTGAGTATTATATTTCATTTTAATGTAGTGTAATTTCCATAAATGTATAGGTTATCTGTGCAGTAAGTTTGTTTGAAGAACGAGATAATTTCATAGCAGCCTTATTTCTCTTTTGTCCTCGAGAATAGATTAAGAAACGCCCCTTACATTGAATTGTGTATATCTTTCTCTGCATTCTTGAAATGTACTTAACATTTCACTTTCTTAGAAAGGACACATCTATAAATTAAGCGAATATTCAGAGTTCTTATAATTTCATGAGGCTTAAATATTTGTAGCAAAAGATTTGAGTCTGGAAATTTGGTCAGAAAATCTTTACAGTACTACATTTTTTTTTCCTGTTAATATACCTAATTTTCTAGAATTATTTTTTGATCTCATTCCTATGAAATATTCCATGCTGAAATTATCTTTTTTAAATCGTAATGAATTTTCAATGATTTTTTTTTTTTTAAATATAAACACCTATATTTCAGCAATTTAACAATCAGGGTATAAGAAATTTTATTATCATAAGATTGGAACCACACTTTTATTTCTCTTTCTTGTGATCGTACCTAACATCCTTGATTTCAAAATACTATTTCTGTTTTAAAAAATGTATCAAATCCTCGAAAAAGAGAAAGATCTGATTTGATAAATTTATTTATTTTGCCATTAAAAAAGACATCGTAGAATTTATTCTCTGATAGATTTAACGCTTATGTATCCTTAAAGACGTAGCCTTGATAATATAGAGTAATTATAACCACAAAATATTAATAGATAATTGGTGTATTTAATTTAACCTTTTTCTAAGGTTCTAGGCCGCACGTGAAAGGGATTTCATTCGCCTCTCTTTAAAAGACACGATAAGTTATGCACTACTTCACCCCTAACGCATAAAAATAAATTTAAAATACAAATGTGGTACGCTTTACCATCAACTACTCCATTTCTTGCACAATGCAGTTTTTAACAATGTACTAAAAATAGTAGTCGCGCAACGTGTATAATGCAGTACGTGTGCTTGATGTAATATGTAAGCTAGATTGCGTTCTTTCTCAGTTGTATTTGATTGATTGGACTCAGGAAATCATTTACCTCCTATGCTTAGTTTTAAAATATTATGTATACTTCCTTTGTTCATAATTTTTATTTTCCTGTTACTATTCTTAAAATATTCTCTCCGACAAAAGTATTGTTAAACTTTAGTAAACAAGCAAGCAGTGATGTTTGAAATAAAGTCATAATATTTTAAGTATATTAACATATAGTGTTTGTTTCACATATATTAACATGCAAAATCATGCCACGAAACATCCCTCCGAAATGTCTGTTAATTCTTATTCATTCGATAGTTGCAAAAGTATCTTAGCAGCTTTGATCGACCCTCGAGAGATGGCGCTCCCAACCTTACCTCTTATTCCATAAAATAAACAACGCACAAGACAAAGCAAAAAAAGGAAGTCCACTGAATCAAGAGTAAAAAATGCCTTCTTTAGTTTACGAGCCTTTCTGGAGAGCTCATACAGTCGTTTAGGAAGAGGCCAGCGGTTAGAAACTGCTAACCCAAGAGTTGTAGCCAACTCCACTTAAAATCTTTGCTCCTGTAAGCTCAAGTTGCCTTATCTGTCTAAGACTATACGGGGAACATAACAGTATGATAAAAGAATGGATTGAAACATCTATGTTACCCGCTCTTTATCGACTTCTAATCTTACACGCTTATCTTATCTGTCTGAAAAAGCTAACATGTGGTTTCGAAAGTTGGTTTGAGTTAGTTGCAGGATGTGCGTCATCATAAAACGTACGTGTGCTTGATGTAATATGTAAGATGATCAAAACCTTTCGGAATTATAAGCCATAAGTATAACTGCATCGCATTCACAGAGCTTTTGCGAGTCGTAGATGTTAGATGTAAGTATGTATACTGTGACTGTTAAATTATTCTATTCGATATCATTTTAACTACCATATCAGGTATAGAATGTAGATTAAGGCATACTGAATGTCTGCGTGGTATATCACTTAAGTTCTAAATGTAACGTATCTCATTTTTATTTATTTCATTAGAGAGAGTTAAGTTGCTCTGACATAACTTTCGCAAAGTATTTGTTGGACTACGCCCAACTTCTGGCTAAAGAGGAGTGGAAAGAAAGTTGCATAAATACTTCGGGAAGTTTTTAAGATTGGTAACGCTGAACGTAATTTTAAGTGTTAAAAGTTCGAATTTAGTCTGGTGTTCTGCGCCAAGATTACTGAGCGCTTGGTGATGAGATTATATCAAGAATTAATGAAGTGTGTGCTTTATAAACAAAAATTAAGCTTTTCAAGAAATGCGTATTGATGGTGTTATCAGAATATTTCACATATCAGGGTATGTTCCCGAATAACATAGTATGAGGTAAGTAAAGCATTATTCTATTGAATCAGATATGGTTAAGATAATTTTTTACAGAAGGAAATAATGATGAAACCGAATAAAGTTGTTTTCCAAACAGTAAATCATCTTATTTATATATTGAAATTTTAATTGCAACATATTCGCTTTATCCCTTTTTAACTTTATATAAAATCTCATTCTAATGAACAATTCTTGTATTAGAATTTTATATGTAGTTCTTAATTCTATTTAAGTCGGTTCTAAAAATATGGAAAAAAATATCTCTGAGAAATTCACAACATAAACTTTTGAAACAATTTCTTTCAGACTAAATAAATGTGCTGCAGGAAAAATTTCGGCTGATTTTGCTTGTGTTTAGATAAGGCGGTAAAAACTGATGTATTTTTAACGTTCTTGGTCTCGAATTTATCGCCGATCCACTCTTTTATTTATATTTCGATTAAAATAACTTATTTATGTCTAATGATTTTTCAGCAGTTTTAATCATAGGATAAGGAACTAAAATGTGAATCCATTGGCAATTAACAAGTTTAAATTCGAATAACAACCAAAACTAATTTGAAGCATTCTTGTAATAATTATGTCAGAAATATGAGTGAAAACCGATCAATTAAATAAAGTAAAAATACAAGTTATCGTTTATAAGCAACATATTTCTTATGTTCAGTAATTTATTATGTAATGTAAGTAATTATTATGAATATGTAAAATTTTTTCAACCAAACGAAATTAATGAAGCCTTAGAACAGGGTTCTGAGGTGCAATTTGATATTTAATACAAAAAGCGAAAACGGTTATGAAAATAATAATGTGTTTGTGAATTAAATGTTATAATAATTACCAGTTATAAGTATTGAACGGTAGATAATAACTATAATATGGTAACTAATAGGATTGAGATACAGTTGAGATAACTGAGGTTGTGTAACGGAGAGTTAAGTCATATGATACTTCATTTCAAAATAATTGTACAAAGTACAACCCATGTGGAAAAAATACTGTTACAAGATATGTTTTCTTCCCACATGGGTTTTACAGTTAAATGTGAAGCAGATAAACTCGCGAGTTGCTTTGCCTTAATTAATTAACCTCACTTGTAAGAAGATAAAGTGCTGAAATTTCAGGTGGATAATTTTAATTTTATGAGCATATTTAGCTTTTCATTTCAAATATTTTAATATGATTTTTCTCATTAACAGTATCTTTATTTAGTTATTATTAATTCCCTTTAAAAGCATTATAAGTGTAATAATAATATATAATAAATGATTAAAAGCATTATATTATAATTTTACTTTAATACGCAATCTAAATATATCACGTCATTATTTTATTTTAAATATAATATTTGCTGCTTCTATTCAGTCCTTCAGACTGAGTAGTTTTACATGCCATTATTTCTCATTACTCTTTGAATGAATTCCTCGGTCTTAATGAGTCCTGGAAGTATTTGTTTTGTTTTAGTTAATTATGGTTTAGTTAATTTTAGTTTAATTAATTTCTGGTTTAGTTAATTACACAATAGAGTTTCAAATGACGCAAGTATTCGTGTTTTGGCATTTTTAAGTTTAAAAAAAATTAGTTTTGTCAAATTACAAAATCTAACTTTTTATACGTTTCACCGGTCCATATAAGTATATTTTGGAAAATTTTATACATGTTATGAAAAGTTCCATTTGATTTGATTTGGAATGATTTATTAAATTATGGCAGTTTGGTTTGTATACTCGTGGGCTATCTGCCTAAGAGGATGGAAACCTTCGTGAAGGAATTTCTAAGGGAAACTGACTCGTATACTCGTTACACATTGGTAAAACCATGAAAACGCTCATGCAGCAAGCCCGTTCGCCTGGTATCAAACCCAGGTCGGAAATGCATAGAAATATTTGATTTCATGAAAAGGATGTATTGTGAGAATATTGGGATTTCCTGAATTCATCTATGATGAGTGAAAATATTAAAGACAAGATTATTTTTATCCATTCAGATAAAACTGCTTCACTTTATAGTGTGAATTTTACTAAAAATGCCTTGAGTATAAGGCCGCTTAGTGACACTGATGAAATAAGTTAATGCCTTTGTGAAAAATAAGTCTTCATATTTGCTTTTTTTAAGGGCCCAAGCTTTTCGGCTATATTAAATATGGATAAACTAAGCTAAGCTATTTTAAGTAAAATTTTGGCAAGGCCTACTAAACGCTATTTGACTAAGAATTTCAAAGTAACGTCAGTTGCGTTTTAGTTATGGGTTAAGTTGGAAAAATATACTTAAATATTGATTATATTCTTCGATTCATAGCATATTGATTTTCAAAGTTTTCATTGTAATTACTTTTAAATTTATAAATATATTTACAATCCTAATGCCCGATACCAATGCTTATAAATACTTTAAAATTTATGTAAAGTATCGCCACCAGTGAGGAAACTGTGAGCAGAATTAGTAAGTTTCCGCTTTGTTTTAATATTTTGTGTGTCCTTGTTTCTCGGTTTGAATTTATTAATTTTGAATAATATTATCAGATATTTTAAATACGTTAGCATCCAGAAGAAACCAAGCTTAATCAAGGCGTTCCCATATTTAAAGGAAAACTTAAAAGCTAATTCAATATAGTAAGCATCTACAAAATGGGTCAAATTGCTAACAGACATTTTAAGTAGTGAACTTTATTTTTAAATAGTTCTGAAACCTGCAGTTAACTTCCGTTAAACTCATTGAACACTAATATTTTATTCTGTGTTCAAGATTCAAATTGAAATGATTTCCATTAATATTTTACGTTCTTAGTAACAAGCAAAATAAATGCATGTTTGTTTTAGAATTTAGAGAAATTCAAATATCGGAGCATACTTGCAAACATCTGTGACTGGGATGACAGAAGAAGTTAATCAGAAGTAATGTAATTTTCCTTTAAAATTAAGTAAAGATTTTTTTAATTATTTTTTCTTACAATGGGATGAAAATTTAAATGGTCTCTGCTAAAATTGTGTTGTTACTTGAAAAACATTATGCAGTCAGGTTTTGCATTCAACCTGTTTAGCGTTCTTGAATTACTTGTTATGAAAATATTTTCTGAATTCTCCCAAGAATATATTATATTAAAAGACAAACACCATCTTTTTATCAGCAATAAACTTCTGAATAATGACTGTGATAGTAATGCTACCAAATTTGAAGTGAGGTAAGTTATCATTTGTTTCTTTTCTTACTGAAAAGCTGGCACATTAATTGTTCTTCCCACTACTGAAGAAGGAAACCTTTTGAAACCTCAGATCTAATGTGATGTTCTTTTCTCTTGCTTAGTTTGTATGTTTAGCCAAATGCGACAAAGCATGAAAAGTTGTCTGTATGTTGGAAGGGAGGCCTTTGTGGAAGTCTAAGGGAAATCACTTTGATATTCTTCTTACACGTGATTTTAGTTTAGTGGATTATAGTAAAGCACTGTAGGTTTATCTTCCAAAGAGGAGCGACTTCGTGAAGGACTTTCTAAGGGTACCTGGCTCTGTACGCGTTATACATGGGGAAAAACACGAAAACGGCCATGCAGCCAGTCCGACCGTCTATAATTGAAATCCAAGTCGAATTACTAGTGTTCAGTGACTTTATCGCCGTTGCATATAGAATCCCCTCCAAAAAAAACAAGCTTGCAGCCAAACCATTCGAACCCAGGTCGAACTACCAACATTCAACATTGTAATCCCTTCAGCCAGTAGTAAGCTTCTTGCTTATTTTGCGTATCTAAATTTTTATAACTATGCAATTTTTTTGTGTGCACAATAACGTATAGCTATTTAAAATATTACTATGTTTATACTTTTATTCTGTTACATTCTTACATTGCTGTCACTCGCATACGGAATGTTATTCCTGTAAGATGTAATTCTCTAATTTACCCATGATGTAACTCGTTTTTTATATTTAAAGTCGTAGAAAAAAATAAGGTTTCTCTGAATTCACAGTAATAAAATAAAAAATAAAAAATCTTGACACTCAGTAGATAACAGTAATGAGTTCAAAAGATTTTTCTTCTTTCCCCCTGTTTTCTTTTGTCATACGTTCCTTTATGACTGCTTAAAAAAATCGAAGCCTCATGTGTCATAAGATGAATGACCTGAGATAATATCATGACGAGTTTCTTTCATAAACAGTCCTAAACTATGTCGAATAAAAAGTTCTTAACGGCAGATATGCTTGGTGATATATTTTGTTTCGCTTTTACTCTTCTGAAAGGGAGTAAATTGAGAGTCTTTAAAACATGTTTCCCAAGCTGCAAAGGCAATTTGGAATGTTCGAAGTATTGATTTATGCCAAGTAATAATCTTGGAGAAATGACTGAAATAAGATCCCTTTACATAAATATTTCCTTATGATCACTTCTCGCCGTCTGTTCGAAAGCGGGGCGTATTTAAGATAACAAAATTATCAAAGAGAAATATTGATGCAAGACTGAATCATTATTTCAAAATTTTTGGCATCGCAAGTTACACATGTAGGAGTACTTATTTATTATTTTCAACCATTTTTACCGTCTACGGGGTAGGGAATTGATTATGAAATTTGATCCATTCCATACATCCTCCGTTGTTCATTTTTTAAAGCTCACTCTCATTTGTATCGCCTTCATATCCTATACTTCACATTGCAAGTGAATAATTGCTATTATTCACTTTTATTAATGATAAAACTTTCATTTATCTTGGAAATGCTAACTGTAATGAAAATGCAAAGATTACGTTGTAGTAGGTCATCTTTCAGCCTTATGTTCGCGAATAAATATTCTCATTCATGTATTCCACCTATTTTATACTAAGTTATTTACGACGACAAAGCATTTGACGATCTTCGATAGGATGCCTTTATGATACCATTTTTAGGAGAAACTGGTTTGTATTCACATTACACATGGAGAGAACTATTAAATTTTTCATTTTCCATGTGGAGGAAAATAATTTCAGTGCTCAGGAAGCAAACACGAGATGCAGTGTACAGCAGACTCAATCACTGCAAAGCTCTTTTTGATATTACACAAAGAAATACATATAGTTGAATAAAGAGTACCTTTTATTTGCATTTAAAGCTCAGATACAAGTCCAACTGCAATTCAAGCTACCTCTGCCTGTGTATTACTCAGGATAGATTAAAATTATTGTTGCTGCACTTAAAATTTCAATCAGTTAAATGTGCAATATATCGCTAAATTTTTATTATTTCTCTTTGAATTTTTTAATTAAGAGTTTTGTTTTTCTGCCCACTCGCCTTTATCTTTTAATCTAATGCGCCTTTGTTGTTTAAACATATGGTGATATAATCGAATATTGATGAGTTGTATATTGTAACTCGATTCAACAAATCAGTTGTTGAGACAGAGTGAAACAGATTTTCTTTTCAAGGAAACTAAAAAAAAAAAAAAAAAAAAAAACTTTCCATAAATATTCTTAAAACAACGAAACGATAAACGCACACTATTACGATTGCAAAAGTTAATTAAATATTTTAATGACTACCAATTGAAGATTTTGCACACAACTAGTTCAAAGATCGGTAAAAAGCTAATGTATTTCATGCATTTGGAATTTAAGTTTGTTGCTAGATACCCATATGAAGTATGTTTCACAACGCGATAATGCTCACAGACGTTTTTTTTCCTGCAATTTCATTTAATTGAAAATACTGAAAACTTATCCTTTGCTGATATCATTGTTAGTTTTAGCAAATCGAACATTTTAGATTTGCCTTTGCTAATCACACTTCTTATTTCAAAATCTGAAAACTGGCGAAGAATTTAGTGTTTGGAAAAGCATGAGTCATTTACCTAAAAGTACTTAAATCTTAAGTTAAGAAATTCTGAAAATATTTGTTTAAATGGTCGGGCACTTGCTGATTAGACATTTTCCGACAGATACCGAACTCATCGGTCATTTCACCAAATCATCACTGATATTTCCGTAAGGGTGCATTTCTGAAGGGTTTTCACACCACAAATCTTTATCCCTTATTCAGATTCATATCTGAGCTATTATACGCAACAGTTAGCTTCTGCTGATATACCGAGCAGAATGCCGTCATTCCGGAAATAATATGACTATAAATTCAGGTACTTTATGTTTTTATACATAAATATTAATTACTTCTTTCTTTACGTAAAAAATAGCTCATCGTCTTAGCTGCGTATACATAATACCTGAGGTACACCTTTCTTTTTCGATGTAAACAATATAAAAAGGCTTTAACATGTTCCCCCTGAAAGCAAAGCTATCTGATATTATTTAAAAAATGTGGTCGAATGTAATATGAAGTAATGTATATAAGGAAAAGGAATTCATCGCTATATCACAAATACAAGAACTTTCAACCAGTAGATGTGATGCTCCGTATCGTGTAAGAATAAAGACGCCTTTCTAAATCCGGATGTACTGCATTTTACTGCAAAGCTGTCTAGTTGATTACTATTCTAAAACTATTTAACTGATAAGCTGAAAAGTGAGTAAGCAGTAATGCAACATATTCTGATGTTAGATTATTACAATATGGCAAAACACTCAAGGGCTGCAACTGCGTAAGGGGAGGGATGCTTTTGTGAATGACATTTTAAAGGAAATTGGTTTGTATTCACGTTACATGTAGGACAACCGACGAAAACCAGTCATGCAGCCAGCCCGTTTGCCTGAAATGGAACCCAAGTGAAATTCCCAGCATTCGGCTATCTTAACAACACAGGCAATGATGGTATTTTAATGTGTCTATCGAAGTTCTGCCATTATATTGTATGAATTCATACATATTCTACACCTCCAATCGCTCTTGATTTAAAACAGTATATAGGTGGTCAAAATCGTACCTTTCGAAAAAATTATATTTTGCATTCAAATATAAAGAAGTAATTTATTTGAATTAGAATTTTAATAGGAAGGATTATTTAATTTTCTCACTCAATCTAACATTATGAGAGATATAGAAGCTTATAAATTAAATGTAAAAGTATATTTAAATTATCTGAGACCCAAAAATGCAAAAGCAATTATTTTGGTGTTAATAAGCTCTATGCAACAAAATGGAGCTGATGAAATATTCCAAGAAATATTTAAGAGTGCTCTTTTGAATGTTGCAGTTAATAGCCAAAGCTTTTTTTAAGCATCATTAAAAAAATTCATCCTTAATATTGTAAGATTTAAAAAAAAATATTATCTACAAGCAGAAAAGAATTGACAGCAGAATTTCAAATCGAAGCGAATATTTATGATTTCTGAATTATTGAAGAATTTGAAGTAACCGATTTATGAAGTTTCAAAAATTTAACGAAGTATGCCCTAGAATTTTTCATTTATTTTAAAAAGCTGTTTTTTTTTTTTTTTTTTTTTTTTTTTTTTGCTAATGAAGCAGTATATAGGCATTAGAGAGGTAACATGCGACTAATATTCATTGTGCTTGTTCTAGAGTTGTGGTTATTGTCATATCAAAATGTATCGTCCATTACCTTATGACTCCGAATATCTTCCTGTCATGATGCTGTTAGTTCTACGAATCTGCATTCTTTCTTGAAGTATAATGCATCCTTCATTAATCTCCAAAATAATAACCTTGCGGATATCTTTTCATTGCAAACTTCAGCTTTAAGCATTTTACCCGAGAATTTTTCGAGAAATAGTAACACTTTTAGTAAGCTTTTGTGTTTTTATAAACTGCGATCTTATTACAATACTCAGCTCGTAGACATCAAACCTCTTGCAGATCAACTTTTAAAAATAATTTCCATTTGGGGGTAATAAAAATTTGTTTCACCGCAGCTCGCAAAATGTTTATTCAAAATCTGTAACGTGAAGCAAAGTGTCGTAAGTTCACCAAGTAAACGTCAAATATTTCTGATGGTTCAGATATATTATAAACACAAGAGGAGCAAAACCAACTGAAGAAATGTCTTACTTCTTCGAAACACGAAGATAACGGCCATTATCTGAACTTTCAAGTGAAAGCTAACATACTCCAGCTACGCAATGATTCGTTCTTTGAAACATATGGACCCCTTTATAGAATTTAAAAAAAAAAAAAAAAAAAAAAAAAGAATCCCCCCCTTCCTCACCCTTTTTATTAGAAGGCCACTGTAGATGCGACGGCAAACTAACCATCACAAAGAGTTCTTTGTTCCCTTCAGTCGTGTGGTAGCGGCGTCCATGTTCTGCTCAAATTCCCACTCTTCATGGAGCCCAGACAGTATGTTCTCGTCACATTATGGTCAGCCGGAAGCTTAAACTATTCTAAAATGCAGCATCCTTATTAATCGAACATCCTTTATTAGAATCCATCCTTAAATATATGATTAATTATGCGGCTTGCATTGTTAATAATGTGCATATGATTTGTCTTAAAGCTATACTTTTCTTTATTTGTTTTATAATCTGTATTTTTAATGCATTACTTCATTATTCTTTTAAGATTTTGTGTTTACTATTACACAAGCCAGCCATCTGGGAAAGATTTCAATGTGCACACAACCCCTTATTACTCACTACCAATAGAATTATCTTCCTCTTAAATGGGTGATTGCTGGAAGTCGAGAAAGGTCGTGGGTCACGTGATCTTAAACTTAATACACGTCCAAGTTCCTACACGTATAGATTTAACTCTGTGAACCGATTTGATCTGCATGGTTAATTGCGGAAAGAAAATTTATCGGTAGTAATCATTTGATGTCTCCAAAGTATTATTCACATATATATTTGTTTATAATGTGCTATATACTTTTTACGTTTTATCATAAATCCAAGTTAAAATATGTAAAATTTATCAGTGCCAAGCTTGAAGTAAATCCGAATCTAAATAAGGGTTAGTTTATTCACTAAGCACGGAATTTGATTTAAATGTAATTTCTTTTACTAGCCTGTGTCAATTTTTTTTCAACCGTAATCAAGAAATCCATATTTTACTACATTCATTTAAATACAGCATTATTTATGTTAGGAAACATTAATCAAAATGCTTCCCTTTTGAGCATTTTTGTAATGTTTTGGGATCATATTCTTCTGATTATTCATACGAATATGACATTATTTAACACTTCGATATAAAATACTTTCTCGCCTCCTGAAAAACGTTCAAGTAACTGCTTGAATCACCATAAAATAGTTTGCAGGGGCATATTTAGAACTCAGTTAATTTAGAATTTAAATCTTGAAATCTCGTGCATCATATCAATTCTTTATTCCTAATCATACGTTTGTAAATACTATTCGGTATTAAGCGAGTAATTTCTCGGAACTAATAAATTAAATACATGGCTTTATTTTCTCTGCATATACGCTTTTAAAATACTAATTTCGTTTTGTCCGTGTTATGATTTAATATATAGCCCAAATGCGATGTAGCTGGAAGAAAATCCTTTGAACGCTGTTGGAACGTTTAAGCATTATTATAATTTGAAACAGTGGAAAAGAAATCTGATTGGCTGTATAAAGAGGGATTAGAAATTTATGTAGCATGCAGGTAATGTATGTGGAATTAGCTACTGTATACCTGTGCTGCTATGCTCATATATATGCGTTAGGTTTATGTACATTTAAGTGCTTTTGTTAGTACCTCGGAATAAGCTTAAACAAAAGACAAATTCAAAATCGTGAATAATAAATATTATCTTAAATAAATATTATTTTAAATTGTTACCCCGATTCGACCTGGGGAATGCAAAAATTATTTCTCAAAATTCTGCAGTAAAACATGTTTGAGAAGTCTGGATGCCAGGGAGCGTCACAAATACTAATCTATAATTCAAAATTTTCACTAACTTTCTTTTAGAAAATTATTTATAACGATAGATATGAAGATCAAAACTTTTAAATGGGTGTCGGAAACTGTATCATATTAACAAAGAGCAGTGAGAACTGAAATATATAAAAACAAGAAAATGGAAGATGAAAGTGAAAAAATGCTAAGGAGATAAGTTAGAGCCAGACGCATCTGTCGCTGTCCTGTAGTGGTTTAGTGACGTCACGCCTCCGGATGCAGTGATGATAAAAAGGGGATGGACTATCGTTGCGAAAGGGTAAATAGAGTGTTATCCCTTTTCTTGAAGACAACCAAGAGGGCATTTTGAATTTAGATAATAAAATACCCGGTGTTTTAATTAATGGTAAAGCAAAACTATTCTCAAAATGAGTTTTCCTGGATGTTTAGTTTATTTAAAAAATGTGTAATCAGATCGCAGATTTTTGGTTTTTTGGTTGGTTAGAAATTATTACAACATTTACAGCTTTGAGTAGAAAATATCGTTGTCCTTTAAAAGATAAGTATAAGTAATTGACAAGTTGACAGGAAAAAAAAATGTTTTAAAGGAGAGAATCGTCAACAAATGTATCATGCCAAATTCGAATTCAATTTGTACACTATCCCTAGAAAGAAAGGGGAGAGTGCCAAGAAGTGGGAAGCAACTTTGCTCTCCTTCATTCTTCAGACTACTGACGACTTTTAAGAACAGCAATTCAATATGCGCTGCGTTATGAGCTTAATCTTCTAGTGAATCTTCTTAGATGGTGAAATATACACTGCATAGGATAACGTGTTATCTTCGTGTTCAGCTATGATGTCAGGTCTTTATTGAACATCTGTGAATAGATTGAATTCATTTTAGATCCGAAATAAAATTTGAATGGACATATCTTTATTTATTTCCACCGTTTGCAAATTTTGGATTAAAAAGGAAATTTGGTCTAAAGGTGAGTTGAGTATTTTTCTAATAATAATTTCTGTCACAGCTAAATGTTCTTCATTGGGAAGACGAGTTTGATATTAATAACTAGTAGCCAAAATCTAGCTTCACTCGTGAAGTAATTTTTTGAGCGACAAACGAAGTTAGCTCTTAGTTAACTAATATTTTAAAATTAAATTTAAAAAAAGTTTCGAAATCGCATTAATCTACTTAAAAAAACGATTGTTTTAAAAATTAAATCATAAAACCAGCAATAAAAATGAAATTTTGGAGAATAAGGAATGAAAGAAAATTAGTTTCGGAATTATTAGTATAGTAATTAATTCTGCTCAATAACTAGTAGCAGAAAATTATGCAATTTTTTTATTATAATTGTTACTGCCATTTATAAGTCGGAATATAAAATTTAGTGCTTTTGACAGTATCTCTCGAATTTCCTACAGTGCAAAGAGCTTTCTTATTATCTGGGAAATGTTACATAAATATAAAAGTAGTATAAATAAATGTTCGAATTCTCGGTAGAATACTATAATTTGAATGCAAATCAAAGACCTTGTTTCGATTCTCCAAGTCAGGGTATTTTTGTAAATCATTCCTATTTAATATTAACAGTAACTCATTTTAGTTTGACAATGAGAACTTAGTCTGTTCAAGCAAAAATGGCTTTGAAATTCTACTGCGTTTAACAGAGTTAGAATTCAAAATCAGGTAAATAATTAATATATTTACTCTGTTATTTAATATTCTTAGATTTTTATTATTTAGTTTATGATCTGAATCTCAAAATACTCTTGTAAACTACCTTTTTCTCTTTGCATGGAAGATGTGTTATTGAGAACGACGATTTCGAGAATAGTACTGTAGTATGAAACATAAGAAATATTTATCTTTTTTTTTTTTTTTTTTTTAAATAAAGAGTATGCTAGTTTTCATAGCATTTTACAATCAAATGTAAATTTATCTTCTTGTATGTAATAATTCATACTTTTCTTTGCCTCCTGAATATTACTTCTTCTTAGCAAAAATCAACGCTCATTTAAGTATATTACGTGAATAAATATCATGTTTAATTGACATGAAAAAGAATTTGAGCTTGTTGGACCACAAATAAAATTATATCTTTTGTAAACTCTTTTAAAATATGTAGTCATTTATTCATAGATATGATTAATAATTTACCTTTACGATGAAAGACTTCTAATATTTTCATTGAAAATGGTGAAAGTCCTGAATAACCCATGATATATTCCAAGTAAACTAAAAGGCCTTGCGTCAGTGGGTAAAACGAAATGCTCAGGTCTGTGGAACCTCTGACTTCACCTGAAGGTTTAGAGCAGCGGTTCTCAACCTTTTGACTAACGTGTACCATCTAAACAAAAATTGAAAACCTTTAGTACCACAACTACAAAGTACTACTACTACCACTTGAACAAAGTTCAGATCGCATAAATTTACGAGTGTTAGAGAAAAACTCAATCAGGATGTTGGGGTTTTAATTTTTGAATTTAATAGTTAAAAATACTTTGCTTCTTTGCGTTGTAACGTTCCCATTCTCGAAAGAACACTTGGTCACCCACCCTAAAAGAAGGGACAGAGAACCCTCTTCTCGCCTCGGCCGGAAGAGGGGAGTGGACTTTCACCCCTGGTCGCAGGTGGGAGTAAAGGAGACTGAGATGTGAAAGAGAAAAGAGCGGACGCTAGTTTGCGCACTCTACTGAAGTGAAAATGTATTTTAAAGTATTCCTTAATTGTAATCTGTACATAGTTGTATATAAAGATAAATATTTAGCCTAGAAGAGGTCTGGTTTATTGGACGGAGATACGACTATGGTACAGCGTACCACCTATTTTTCTCTTACGTACCACCAGTGGTACGCATACTACCGGTTGAGAACCCCTGGTTTAGAGGCTTATCAGTCTCTGCCTCAACACCTGAAGGTTTAGAGGCTTTTATTTTGGCATCTCGGTTTAGCATTTATAAACCGAGATGCATTTATAAATTTGGTTACGAATGTAAGTTTATCTCAATGTTAGGATTTTAATGTTTATTACTGTGGTTTAACCGCATGCATGGTTGCATTAAAAATGAAATTTAAATCCAAGAATTGTAGACTCATCATTGGTCCAGTGGCTAAAGCCTTGAAACGCGAGAAGTTCATCTGGGGTTAGGCGGCTGGCGAGTTAATAATTTGCATAGCCACCTTCCATATGTTGAGTAGTTAGAAGCCTTTTTTCGTTAAAATGCTTTTCACGAAAGCATTGCTCGCCTTAGGCAGATACCTTCAGAAGGCTTTCTTCGTTAGAATGAGGCAGATACCTTCAGAAGGCTTTCTTCGTTAGAATGCTCTTCACGAAAGCATTGTTCGACTTAGGCAGATACCTTCGAATAATCAGTCAAGCATGGAAACCTGCAGAGTATTTAATTATGCATGTAAATAAATGTGGGGTATATATGTATAATATTTGCATCGTCTGCACTTTTTTATCCACTATGTAAATCGTACCGAAAATTATCATACAGTTTTATGTAAGGCTTTAATTGTTTTACCTGAGAAGGAACAGTTTATGATACTTTCAATTTATGAACCCCAAACTGAAGCACTAGATAAATTTCAGATTGTTTGTAAAGAATTTTACTTGCTTTTATAATATATGTCAGTTTTAAAACAGAGTTCTAATCATTTTTCTCCATAAGTCGATATTTTAGTTAGACATACACAAAACTAACACAGGTTTCATGTTAAATTTCAGTTATTTATCGAATTACACATGGTTTTATACATTTTTATTTTTTTATTTTTCAGGAAGTTGATCCTTTTCAGACTGATAAATGATCGTTTCTAGAAGACATAACGGATAGCTTTCCATGTTAAACGATAGAGATATTCTTATAGTCACAGAACTCTTTTCCTCTCTTTGCCGTTTTAAACTGCTCAAAAGCACACGGATTTTGAGCAATTAAGTTTACGCTAAATTTCTAAGGAGTTCTTTTTCTCAATTAATTATTTTAGATTTCAAGTGCTTATTGTGATTAATTAGTAAAGTTGCAAATTCTAAAATCTTGTCAGTTAATTTCATTCCCTAAATGTTATAAGTAGATTTCTTCAGAATGTTTAAAGTAATCTTTTTATTTTAAAGCCTAACTTCGGGTGTTCGTAAACGTTTAGCAACAAAATCGACTAGTAGCCCCTGAAACACTGTAAAGCTTTTGCAAAAAAATAAGAGCCGAAACCAGCTGTGTCACATTGAGGCTATTATAAGACCTTGCATCGTATTCAGAAGTCATTTTTCTGAAGGGGAGTGCTTACACAAATACATAGTTGTATTAAGCCCTATCACTCCTGTATCCAAAGGTAAAATCACAAAACGCTAAATGTTCTGTTGAGTGAATTGCTATGAATATTGTTATTTCCCAACCAGTTACTATGTCAGGCAATAAAAATAATTCAATCATTACTGCCTATTTTTTCGATGACCAGGCCTTTTTTTTTTTTTTTTGAAGCTATCACACAGACTAGTTGAAAAATTTCCTTTCTGATGGGATATCATAGCATATTGTTATTTACAGAGATAATAATTGTTTCACAGGCAATCGTACATATTTATACAAGACTTATAATAATCAAGCATACTACAATAAGTTACCACCTGTCTGGTGGTGTGGTATAAAGGTTAAATGCCACCTTAAATTAGCTCTCTCAGTCATTTACTTAGTCAAACACAAGAAGCTTGGGACATATATACCTTTTGCCTTCCTAGTACACAGTAACACGAAAACTATAGTGCTATAAAGATTGTCCTGCATTTTTACTGTGTGGTAGAGAGTTAAACTTGCCTCTTTATTTATTGCTAAAGTAACAATTACGTAAAAGAAACATTTGCTTAAACTATAGCTTGAAATCTGAGCATTAGTCTGTAGAGACATTAGGTATTTTTTGAAAGCAGCAAAGATGGAAAATTAGCAACGCCTTCGCCGGGAATCGAACTACGGACCTCTGGAATACGCGCCCAGCGTGCTAGCCAATACACTACGAAGGCATGCTAAGAAGGCGGGAGAAATACCTTATGAGTCTCAAGCGAAGACCTTCCAACCTCACGACACATACTCTGTAAGGTTTGGCTTTATTATTCAGTTTCGTGAGTAACTTTTAATATATTATTTACACAGGAATAGAAAAAGAAGGAGGTAGTAACTAGGGGAGCCTATTGTGATACCGAAGGGCCCGGGTTCGAATCCCGGAGAAGGCATGGCTGTAATTTTCCGTCCCTTCATAGGAGGTAACGGTGGCCCACTAGGTCCTTCCACAATAAAGCGGCGCCACTTCCGGCCCTGGAAGTGGCCCAAGCCTAATTCGGCTAAGTGCCCACAATTGAGGGGGATGGGAAAAACTTAGGAACAGCTGTTCTTATTGTCCTAATTATTCAACTGAAGCAATTTTATTATTTCTACATTTTCCAGTTTCTGAACATCTTGCTTAATTAATGCAGTAATATTTGCCAGTAAAATCTCAGTTTGGATATTCTTTTACATAATATAACTTATTCATTACCGGGTATTTAAATTATCTAGATCTTTCATTTTCATTTCTAATATTTGAGAAGAATGGGAATTAGTAGGACTCGGTGTACGTTTTACATTATGGTTTAGATGTAGTATAAACTCTAGACTTCTTTTATTTAAAATGAAATGTAAAAAATTATGTGCTGTTAGACTAACTTATGCCTAAAATATAACAGTAATGAGAGTACATTGCGTATGGATGGAAAACACCGTGAGCTAAAATTTACGTAAAAAGAGGGATTTTAGATAATAGGAATGATTCTTGTTTGCTGTAGATCTTCTAAATTAAAGAAATTCTGAGCTACAGATATCGCTGAATTCATTTCAAATCTTCTGTATATAAACTATGTACTAATTCAGAAGTCAAACAACAAAAATCAGCGTTAATTTACAAAATTTTCACAGGACTAGTTTCGATGGTTTTACCGAACCATCATCTTCAGCCGCAAAACCGCAAATGAACAAGATAGGAAATAATGTTTAGATAAGATAAGAAAGCCTGGACAAGAATAAGCAAGTGGCGCCATCTGTTGGCGAAACCAGAACTAAAACATAATTTCTCTAAAAGCCGAAGGCAAATTTGGATTGGAATTAGGATCGTTAACTAGAACAGAAAGATTTTTATGAATGTGAAATGCCTCTAGAAAATCCAGTTCTCCAATGGAAGATGTTTTTTGAATAATTTTGGCAGCAGAAAAATTGAAAGTGTGATTTTCGGACCAACAATGTTGAGCAACAGAAGACTTCTGTGTTTCCTTTTTTCTAACATATGCCTCATGTTCTTTGACGCGAAATTTTAAGGCTCTCTTAGTTTGGCCAATGTAAATTAAACCGCACTGGCAAGGAATCCTATAAATACCCCAGGAATTCATATCCGGAATGGGGTCCTTGAGTATAGAAGTTGGAATTTTATTGATGGGAGAGTAAACAACCCGAAAGTTAAATTTCTGCAAAATATGTGCAACTTTATAGCTAATTGATGGAAAGAAGGGAATGACAACAGAATTTTTATAATCTCCTAAAATAAGAGTGTGGCTTTTAGTGTGTTGAAATGAGAATTTTTTAACTGCTTGATTAATAATGTTGGGTGAAAAGCCTCTGTCAATAGCTATTGCTTTTAAATAATTTAGTTCTTCATCAAGGGCTAGTTTGGAGGAGCAAACTTGAAGAGCACGGAAAACATAGGAATAAAATGAAGCTAACTTTTGTTTAGTCGGATGACATGATTTAAAGTGTGGTGGAAGGCAAACCGATGAAGGTTTACGGTAAACTGTAGTACTGAAGTTGGATGTGTTACGTGTGACCAGAATGTCGAGAAACGGAAGAGAATTGCAAGTCTCAAGTTCAAAAGTGAACTGAATAGCAGGATCAATAGAATTCATTGTTGAAAGAACTCTATTTAAATCATCTTTATTACCTTCAAACAGGGTAAAAGTATCGTCTACGTAGCGGAACCATGCCGGGAAGTTTAAAGTTTCAAACAATTTTGATTCATAATAATGCATGTAGATATCAGCCAGGATGGGACTGAGGGGGCTTCCCATGGCTAATCCCTCAGTTTGCTTGTAATATTTATTTTGGAAAACAAAATGTGTTTGTTTCAAACAGAGTTGAGTGAGAGAAATTAGCTCATCAATTTCGATGCAAGAGAAATGAAATTCGCGAAGTCTGGTTTCTAGACATCTTAATGCACCCTCCACTGGGACATTGGTGAATAATGATTTTACATCAAAAGAAACCATGAGTAAAAGTTATTATAGCTTCATTTTATTCCTATGTTTTCCGTGCTCTTCAAGTTTGCTCCTCCAAACTAGCCCTTGATGAAGAACTAAATTATTTAAAAGCAATAGCTATTGACAGGGGCTTTTCACCCAACATTATTAATCAAGCAGTTAAAAAGTTCTCATCTCAACACACTAAAAGCCACACTCTTATTTTAGGAGATTATAAAAATTCTGTTGTCATTCCCTTCTTTCCATCAATTAGCTATAAAGTTGCACATATTTTGCAGAAATTTAACTTTCGGGTTGTTTACTCTCCCATCAATAAAATTCCAACTTCTATACTCAAGGACCCCATTCCGGATATGAATTCCTGGGGTATTTATAGTATTCCTTGCCAGTGCGGTTTAATTTACATTGGCCAAACTAAGAGAGCCTTAAAATTTCGCGTCAAAGAACATGAGGCATATGTTAGAAAAAAGGAAACACAGAAGTCTTCTGTTGCTCAACATTGTTGGTCCGAAAATCACACTTTCAATTTTTCTGCTGCCAAAATTATTCAAAAAACATC
Organism: Stegodyphus dumicola; assembly: GCF_044657685.1. Lineage (NCBI taxonomy): Eukaryota > Metazoa > Arthropoda > Arachnida > Araneae > Eresidae > Stegodyphus > Stegodyphus dumicola. Next base: position 118,157,555 of record NC_140780.1, read on the forward strand.
TTCCATTGGAGAACTGGATTTTCTAGAGGCATTTCACATTCATAAAAATCTTTCTGTTCTAGTTAACGATCCTAATTCCAATCCAAATTTGCCTTCGGCTTTTAGAGAAATTATGTTTTAGTTCTGGTTTCGCCAAAAGATGGCGCCACTTGCTTATTCTTGTCCAGGCTTTCTTATCTTATCTAAACATTATTTCCTATCTTGTTCATTTGCGGTTTTGCAGCTGAAGATGATGGTTCGGTAAAACCATCGAAACTAGTCCTGTGAAAATTTTGTAAATTAACGCTGATTTTTGTTGTTTGACTTCTGAATTAGTATTTATTCGGCGTGTTATTGTGTCTTAATAAACTATGTAATTTGAAGTTTCTGCATCTAATGAGGCAGTAATCAATCCAAAAATAGTATGCCTCTACGACAATTGCTGCTATCATTTAAATGATAAGGTTTTTGAATAATTTGGCATTCGTGAATAAAAATATACATGCTGAGGTTATCAAGTTTTATATGCTCAGTTTTAGTTTCCAGAGCTTAAAAATTGCATTTTTTTATTTAGTTAAAAGAAAATAACGAGTTAAAAAAATCTTTGGAATGGATATAACGATTAATGAGAGAATGTGTGTATGGGAAAACACGACGGATTAAAATCTAAATCTAGTGATTTTAGTTTTTAATCAGGTATTCGAAATTACAGATCTTCTAAACTATAGAAATTTCTGTTATAGCGGAAAGAAAGACAAATAAAGTTTAAGTTTATTATGAGTAAAGTTTTCTAGAGTCATTTAAATTTATTATAACTTGAGCCTAACTAACTTTATTTAGCTGCTGATCAGAACTTGTATGAATTTTAAGGCGGCCATTGGCCCGATGGTGTTCTCATATCCAGGCATGTGCTGACTGCATGGATTATATTTTTTTCCTCATATAATGTTGAGTACTAACCGGTTTTCCTTAGAAAGTCTTGACAAAGGCATTGTTCCCAAGATAGATCTTGTCGGCTTTGTTATAGTTACAACCAGAAACTTAGTCTTAAGATCATCTGCAGGTTTAACAATTTCCACGATATCTTAAGACGAATTGTGCCCAGTTGCCTTAAAACTTCAAATCTATATTCATTATATTCTATTTGCATCTTATTCAATTTAAAAGCATTTGGAATTTGTCCTTCTATAATGGAGATATATGTGGGTATTTGCGCTAATTAATCAAGTCCTGGGCCATTGATAATGCTAGTAGTGTAAATGTTCTTTCAACTGATTGGCTAATGATCTTTTGAAACTTAAGGAGAGTACCTACAACCTGAATTATGTTGTGTAGATATATTAGTCGCGAAAGAGAGTATGAATGAAAGCATGCGTTTGCGATTAGATTGTCGAGTAGTCCAACAAAGCAATGGCGGTTGGTCTGTCAACAGACTGCGATAAATTGCCATATTTGTTAGCAGGGATACTTAAGATTTTCTCTTATCTTGCGATTCCAAGATTTTCCTGAATCTTTTGAGCTTAAATTAGCCTGAAGTGAGTTAAAATAACAAGAGTCACAGTTCTTTTTTTCCCTCTCAAACTTAAAAAATGTTTTTTTATTTCGTACTGCGTGGCGATATAAAACGCTTTAGAAAGCATCAAAACTTGAATTCAGTTCTTGATTTCTGAAAATTTTCGACGTCAAACAATTGTGCTGTAAAATAATATTGTAACGATCTTTTCTAGAAATTTCAATGAATTGCTATAAAACTGACAAGGAGAATGAATGATGCATACGTTAATATATCAAAACTGACTTTGATAAAAATCTGGCTTAGTGTTGTTTGCCTTTCATTATGCGTTTTACTCCGTCTCCTTAAGTTTTATAATTGGTGTATTTCCTTATAAAACATACTACTAAGCTTATATTTATCATTTGGTAATCATATATTTTATAATTAAATTTTATTTCAAAAAATCCGGATTTTTCTAAACAATTAGCTAATCAGAAGAGCACTGACATTTTCCTACTGCTGAACTATGACCTCTGTTCTACTCTTAAATTTAATTCAGTGCGGGATATTGGGATATTTCAGCGCGGGATTTTTTTTTTTTTTTCTTTATAGAATGAAAGTCTGACGTAAGAGCTGCGACATTTTTTGTTGGAGAACGCAATTAAGGCACGGATGGTATACAGCTATGATGTTTCATTTCCTGTATCCAAGGCAAATGTGTGTAGGAGGAGGGGGGGGGAGTAAATCTTCTGGCTAGCCAGATTATTCTCCGTGGAAGAAAAAAGTTCCTGTGCCCCGGATGTTAATGCTGCATTACAAAAAAGAAAATAACTGCATGAGTATTTTTGCCACATTTTAACTTAATATGTTCAAATTCGTTGTCTTCATTCACAATTCATTTTCCCGCTTTGTATTAACCAATAATAATATTTGGTATTAACCAATAATAACCATGTTATTTTAGATATATACTATAAACTATTCCAATGTCTAACTAACTAAGTTATTCCAATGTCAGCAATTTTTCTTTGCTACAACTAAACTCTTCTTTCTGGAATTAGATTAATTTTTTCGTCATGCGGTTTTGGTCATTTTAGATCTAACCAGATGAAATAGCTGATTAGTAAGCGCAAAATTTTACGTTGTAAATTATCAGATTAATTTTCTTATTCTAAATCTGCTGACAATTTTTAATTGTTCATGTAACTAAATTTTTTATTGCATATTGCCGCATTGCTTCGAATCTAAGAGGCATCTATGTGTATGAATTGAGGGCGGGCCCAATTCATACACACAGCTGAAAACGGGGCGCGCTAATGGATGGCGTGTAGAGTTGAAGAATTCAGGTATATTTATGTATGTATATCAGACTAGTCAATAAACAGCAAGTCATTTATCTAAGCAAATAAAATACTTCTCTCTTTCGCAGATAAAATTTTGAATTTAATGAGAACAGGTTAAAGATATGTTTAAATCGCTTTGGAAGTCACTCTGCTCAGTAAGTTACTTCAGTCAGTCTCACGATTAACACCTTCTCGAGTTTTCACTGTGTTTTAATCACATCTTAAAATATATGTGAATCTGGATCAGTATCGATGGGAATATGAGGTGGTAATCAAAGCCTTTAATAGTCTTCTAGCAGTGAGCATTCTGTTATAACTTCCTTCCTCTTGTAATTTGTGGTCTCATTCATAACTGTATCATTGACCAAGATGCCCATTGAATACCCATTACTCAAAAGCTGCGGCGGAAATTACGAGTCCAAATTAACTCTCCAACTGAGCAGTGAGGTTATAAAAAGTGACCTTCGATACAAATTAAAACGATGCTGTCGTATGTTTGGATGATGCAGTCATTCGACTACTGGCGCCTAGAGGTACAAATAATTCATTCTAGACTAGACTCAATAAATACTTTTAATCTGTGTGGAGTCAAATGAAATTGAAACTAAGCGCTCGACAAAATAGTTGTTCTTCGTGTATGGCGTTCGGGAATCTTACGATGAATTGCAGTATATAAAACATAAGCAAAAATTTAGTTAAAAAGCAAGTAGCAGCTAATTTTTTTTTCTTTTGTCCACCCTCTGCTGAAAATTCTCTTTTTGATGAGCTGAATCTACTTTAACATACACACTTGTGATCTTTCAAGGCCCCCTGGTTCTTCGAAATACCACCATAATAATTAACTGGCTGTAGCTAGTTGTCAACCATCATCGATACTGAAATATTGGCGGGAATACGAAACTTCGGAAAAATTCCGAAGAGGACGATTTCTTGGTGCAGTCGCTGTTTGGGCGTCTATGCATTAGAAAAAACAACAGGAAGGCTTTTCGGGGGAACAAGTAAGCGTTGTAATTAGGACAGCGCCAGCGTAGTTACGAACTCTCATTTCCTGCATTCGTGCGGGGAAACTTGGGACCCCTTCTCACTTGTTCGCTAAGCCTGACCTGACGTCACTTAAAGAAGCCCGGATGATGCTAAAATGCAGGAGGGTTTCAGGAACACTAATTCGTTCATCGGATTTCTCACCACATGTCTTTTTTCCCCTCCCTCCCTCACATTCCTTAGGAGTTCCTAGTAAAAGCAAAATGAGCTCTAAGGCTCTGAAGAAACGCCTGAAAGGATCTGAAAAATCTGCCTGGTTTCTTAGCCTTTGATCAGTTACTAAATTCACTTAAAGTAAGAATAGCTCAATGCATTGCTTCCTGGTCTCTAGGACTATTTCGAATGCTTTATACTGAAGAAGAGCATAATCTATATTATTATCGCTTCGTTAATTTTCTCGTATTTTTCAAAATTTAGGAATTCTTATTTAAAAATTGTTGCACATTGTAACGATGTAATCTGTTTTACAAAAGTTAAGTTATTTTATTGACAAAGTTTTTTTTAAGTTTTAGAACTTAAGTTTCATCCAGTTTCAAAATTTCCATTCTGCATTACTAACACTTCATCAAATTAAAAGAGAAACATGGCAATGTAAAATTTAAAATTAGGCAAAAAAGCAACCAAACAAAATTGAGGGTTTTAGGCCAAAATAGGTTGTTTTTTTATCTAATTTTAAATCGTACTGTCATCTTTATAAAACTGTATGTTTAATCGCTTATGATAAAGCACCGAAGATCAGCTATCATATTTATTCAACTAGCGGTGAACTTCATTAGTCTTTAAGCAGATAGGTTAATAGAAGAAATCTGCAGTTCCATTATTACTTGAGAAGCTAAGAATCAATGGTAATTAACTCCAGTTTGATGTCTGGTTACAGATTCTATTCTGAATATGGGATGACATATAACGTATCTGTTTATTAATAATCAAAGAGAACGCAGATTGTTTTAAGGAACTTTGAAGTATTTTAAGGATTATATGCGTCTTTAAGCAGAACATTTAACTATTTGAAATTCGTTTTAGAGTTAGTTCATTAAGTATGTAATGAATTATTAAATTTCTTATACGTTTCATAGAGATTCAATGTTTCATCTGGCATTTATAATTAGACTGATTTTAAAAACTTTCATCTATGATTTCAACTAGTGGTTCTGCCATACATGAATTACAGAAAAGTTAAAAGTTACTGAGCAGCTTGTGTAAGTTCTTGCTTACCACTGGTCTAATGGGTGAAACAGCTGAACACTTGTGTTTTATCTTGATTTCAGTTCTCCGGGAACGGACAGTCTGCGTGGATTTTTTATGTTTCCCTAATTTATAATTTAAATAGAAGCCCCACAGAAAGGTACTCCTCCAAAGCATACCTGCTCTTAGACTGTTAACTTTCTTTACCATATTCAATTAATTAACCACTCAACTTTTGAGGGTTTCAGTTTCTCGAAACGATTAAAATAACATCCATGACTTTTTTAGAGTCTGCAATAAAAATATTTTCCTGAACACTTTCTAAGAAGTAAACAACGTTTTATAAGCTAACTGTATTGGCTATGTAATGAAATTTTCAAGAAATTCATCCTGTTATCGACATTATGATCAGGCCGTCTCTGTCTGGTAATTCAAACCCAAAGCTAAACAAGTGGATAAGATCTGTGAGTACTAGTGTTACATCCCGGGGTGATTCAGAAGGGCGCAACGGTCTGGCTGTTCATCGTGTCCTTGTGAACAAGCAGCTGCAGAACATTTACAGCAAATAATGGTCGAAGTACTTTATTGAAATAAACTAATCACTTACTACTGATAATTCAAGTATACCTTTTGAGCAGGTTACTTTAATTTTTCAATGCACAGTACGTTACGTGAGCATTATTTAATCACTAACTTAACTATGTATGTAAATTCATACGGAACAGCTTTACTGACCTTTCAGATTAAGTTACAAATTGAATAAAACATTAGAACAAGTTCTTGTCAGATTTAAATGTATTTTATTATGCGCCCATTATTCGACTACAAGGGTTTGAAGTCTATTTTCTAACGACTTTCTTCTCAAAAGTAGCTAATTCTGCTCTCATTTATTTGAATGGTTAATAACGCAAAACGCTGTTAATTATGTTCTGTCACGGGCTTGTGAAGCAGGAAAGCAGCAATGGCAAATTTATAAAGCGAAGAGCCCATCTCCAGGAATTTTTGGGATCTCTCCTCTTACGACTAAAGTATGTTCACTTAATTAAAAATTAATTAGCCCAAGAAGATGCCTTCCCAGGACGCAAATATGATAAGAAAAGCCTTCTTTATCGATCCATTGGTTTCCCTTCTATAACTCAAATACGATAAACCTGCCTGCGTTTAAGTAAATAGTCCATTGAGTGTTTGTCAGATTTAATTCTATATGAACTTTAAGGATACTTAAGGATAAAATTACTTTAAGGATAAAATTTCATTTTGAATTATATATCATAATTTTATGCAGGCTTCAGAAAATGCAGTAACAAGAACAATATACAGATAAACTGGTACATTTCAGAATATTCTAAATTATTAGTAGCCTTACACATTTCCTTCCTGATTATCTAAGTAGAATTTAATACTGTTACAAATAATTCTTCCTTGTTGAAGCTGACGTAACTAATTCTTTATTTTACGATTAGGCAGATCATTATGAAATAAAAGTAAAATTTTCTGTGAGTGCCAAAGTTTACCGCATCCGTTTGAAGAAATGACTGATGATACGAAACACTATGATGCTCAACAGAAACAAATCTTGGAACAACTTAATTTTAGTTACGTGCTTTACTGGCTCCATCTATTGGTATGTACTGAAAGTAAAGTATAGTAAACGCAGCAAGAAATTTTATTTCTGGGAGCTCGCCACCGAGAGAATAATCTAGATGATTTCATATTTCTTAAATTACAGCTTCATTTAAATGCTTTAATGTAGAACTTCATTCTAGAGCATGGTTTCTGATTATTTTCATCGTAAGATGTTTTCAAATTTCTTTGTTGTACTTCAGTTTTTATTAAATATATATTTTCATTTAAAATTTACTATGTGCTCTTTTTCTCACTTCCCTCTCGTATTTGTGTATAAAGTTGCATATAATAAACATTACCTGCATTTTAGTTTGAACGTACTTCACATGAAATATAAACATATGTTTTTTATGTTGCACACATGAACATTGGTTTTTATGTTTTGATTAGGGATCTAAAGAGGGTATGTACCAAAATTAAAACCACTTGGTCAAAGTATTAGACATTATTGACTTGCAAGTCAATCAAACTCTCTTACGAGTTCTACCTGTAAATCGAACTATAAAAATAAATTTCACAATTTTGAGGATTAGCATTTTCAAAATAATCATACGTAGAATACATATGTATCATAGCTATACAGTAAACATAACCTAATGATTACTGTTTGCTTCTTGAAATAACAATAAATCTTCATTATTAAGTTCTCTTCAAACCAAGAAACAGTTATCTTATTTTATGGAACTGGCGCCAAATAGATATTCTTTGAAATGTAAATGTATGAAAATATGTCAAATCTTCTGAATATTAAGTACCATGCTGCTCGTATTTATTTAATGTAATTACCCGGGGAGAATTATTGATTATTGTGAATAGTATAGAATCATGACATTTAATTGTATGTACTTTTTCAAATAGTCTCATGTTTAGTTTAAGTTGTGTGAGAGAACAAATATGCAGTTATTTTCTCGCTTTGAATTTCGTTAATGACTAATGTGGAAAAAATTCATTTTTACCAGAACAGTATGTGAAGTACTTTGTTTCAGTCTTTAAAATACTTCAAATAATTATTGAATAATTTATAATTTGTATAATAAAAAATAATTCCTAACTGTTTATCATACATCATATGTAACCACATGCAATATCATCGCACTCAGTTTCCAAGCGAAGTCAAGCACTTCCTTCAAAGGTTAAATGAATTTACCTCTCGCGCATCTAGACTAGATTTCGAAAATTCTGGTACACATAAAAATCATTTGCAGATGTTTTTCGATTCTCCATTGCTTTCAGTAAGTACAATGCTTTATGTTTAGTACTGCTTAAACAAATAGGTTTTTAATATACGATTCTAAACAAAATATGCTTTTCGTTCTGAATATTCAAACGAATCATTTTAAATACGAGAACATGAAGTGTGAATAATTATTTAGATTTTCAGTTTATATTCTTAATATAACATGTTGCATTGCTTTAAGATAATCTTTCTGTTCCACAAATGCAGTTTTTACATTGCTAAGAACGGCATAATTATAGCCGGTTGTTATTATTTAATGCAAATAATCAAGCTATGTTTTTACGTAATATACACATTAATGAGGCGAATTTGCGTCTTAATTTTTCAACAAGCTCTCTTTCTTCAGTACTTCAATGCTATTTTTTATATTTTACTTAGTTATAAAAATAATTATATAGAAATGAACTCTACAACTATCATTGCAGTGGAAAGCATTTATACTCTTTCTTCATTGTAGTTTAAAGTAGGCTTCTTTCCTCAGAAATGGCAAAAAGTTAGCATAATATACGAAAAGCTTCTTTGTGTTTCAGGTAACCAAGTTACAGAACCAAGGTAGCTGAATTGATTTATAGTTCTGCTAGAACTGGTGTGTTCTCTAAGGCCTCACCAGGGCTGGTGGAGAGTTTCCACGTCTCCTTATCATTCGACTGTCCAGACTGTATTTGTGAACTGGACGGAGAACTGATAAGGGCTTGTGGCGACAGAATGCATCTAGATAACCATCAGTCATCGGAGGAGTTGAATGACCATCGTCTGCTGAAAGCAAGCGGGAAAAGATTCATTTGCAAGAGATGAACCATGCGTAATAAATTTTAATGCCGTTTTTCTAAAACTTTCCAGGATATTTCTATGTTTATTACATTATTTGTTTATGTTAAATTAAGAGTGTTGAAATGTGATTCGTAATTTGTGAAGTATTTTTTCATAGAAATAATTAAAATATTTCCAGAGAAAAAAATCCTGTTTTGATTTATATTTGCAATTTGTTCTTTACTGATTTTTTTTACATATTCATCATGGCTGCCGAGATGATTCATGAATGGCTTCATTACTACTCAGATCTCATTATAAATAAATGGCTTCTAATAAAGCTCATATTCACTCAAATATTTTGTATCTTGAGCTGTACAAAAAGTGCTTTTTTAATCTCAGTTTACTAGAGCATCAGCTTCAAAGCTATATTTATTAAAATAACTCTTAAGTATTTTAGTGCGAAATGTATCATGCATTTTAACGTCTAATTATACTCTGTTTATTAGCATATTTCTGCCCCTCCCATATTTTCTCTTTAGCATATGATTACGGAACTTCTGATTTATAGTAACAATGTTAAATCTCTGCACGAACAGCAAAGTGTCTTGTGCAAGTAAAAAGAATATTAATGAAATTGATAAATTCTTTAGACTGCATAATATAGTAATATTAGTTTTTCCTTATGTGTGCTTTTTAATGTGCTATGTTTATTATTTAAGCCATTTCTTCAGAAATAGTATACACCGCGTATTTTTCCTCTTCCTGTTTTCGCTCATCAGCGACTGAGTAGTAAATTCGCTTAACACTGGTAGTTCGATCCAAGGTTCAAATCCTGGCGAATGGGTTGGCTGCATGGGCGTTTTCGTGGGTTTTTCCATGTGTTATGTGTACATGAGCCAGTTTTCCTCAGAAAGTCCTCTAAGAAGGCATCTCTCCCTTTAAGCATATAGACGTCTAGTGTTTTGCCATATTGAAATAAACCAAATCAACCGTCTCTGTTCTCAAGCGGTAAAATTGGTTGGAAAGGGAGGGAATGCGTGAGTAAATACGGTACACTATCGGTTTTGATCTAAAATTTACCACAGGTAATGGTTTCGGAAGTGAAGCTAAAACCACTATATTATAATAACTGGATAATCGTTTACAGATTTCTATATTGTCGTCCTCTTCTCTTCTTTTTTTTTGGGGGGGGGGGGTGGCTTCTCGTTTTGCTGCTCTAGAATGCATTCACATATTAGGGTCTCTGACTTCGAAAATCCTGTTATATTTGAAAGGAAATTGTGAAATGGGATTTTACTGTGACAACTTTTCAGATTTTTGCAGTGACCTTCAGTAGGACTGTAACTTTAAAAAATTTTAAGAAAGCCAATTTCAACCTACTTCTTCCCCCTTCCCGGCCGCATTCGTGTCTCTAAATTTGTCATATTCGTGGGTTTATTTGAAAATGTCAAGCATTTTCCTCAACCTTATTAAAAATTTCAAGTTGAATGTGTACAAAACATCTTTTGATGGAAGATGTATATATCTAATATTTGACTTCTCGTGTGCTTAGTATCCTGTAGTGGTATAGAGTAATCTATATATACAAATATTCCAGTATTTCGCTCAGTCTTGTTGTCTGATTCTTTATATCAGCGTTTCTGAAACTGGATCTTGAAAATTTCACCCAGATTGAGTTGGAAAAAAAATTATTGGAAAACTCCATTCTGTGTACTTTGTTACAATTTTTGTACAGCGCAGTTATAAAATAGCAATACTAGCTGTACTTTTATTACATTTTCTGCACGATGCAATTATAAAATAGCAATACTGGCCAAGCTGAGCTGTAAATTATACTTGTGTATTGAGAAATATCTCCAAACGCATCATAATAGCGGTGTCGCATTCCAGCTATTTCAGAATCAACATATGCCGCGAAAGCACAGTATATAACGTTTTGCGTCACACAAGCGTTCCGAGAATAAGGTCGGCGCTGCTACGGTTAGCGTAGTCATAACATTTTCCAAGTATTATCTGTCGTTTCTTTTTCATAGGAGTAAGTGTGCAAGTCGCAAGAAATTGCATTATTGCGTTTTACTATTTTACTCGACTAAAGTTGGTATTTGTTTGAATAATTATTAGCAGCGATGTTATTTATGTTTTAGAATTACTTTTTCTTACTCGTGGATCATTTTTACTCATCGAGTAACGACATAGATGGCAATGCTAGGAAGACTTTTTAAAAAGGATCTACTAATCCGAAAGAAACATCTAAGTACAGCGGTTCTCAACCTTTTGACTAACGCGTACCATCTAAACAAAAAATTAAAACCTTCAGTCACCACTACAAAGTAATACTACTACTACTACCACCACCACTCTTGAACAAAGCTTAGATAGCATAAATTTACGAGTGTTAGAGAAATAATCAGGATGTTAGGGTTTTAATTTTTGAATTTAATTAATTTAAGTTAAAAATGCGTTGCAAAGAAGCGACGTATTTTTATCTTTAAATTAGTTAAAAGTACGTTGCTTCTTTGCGTACCACCTATTTTTCTTTTGCGTTTTACCAGTGTTACGCGTACCACCGGTTGAGGACCCCTGATCTAAGATCCAAAAAGAAAATGTAATGAGGCATTTCTCTAATTCAGCATTATTTTCATCAACCTCTTTGTTAACTCTTTACGGAAATTATGAAACCATCAACATTAAAAGGATATCTTGAATCGATATACATGTATAAAGAAATCTTATTTTGTCATTCTTTGGAAAAACATATAGCAATGGAAGAAATAAAGTAAGTCGCCAAGACGGTATAGTGGTTAGGGAAGCCTACTACAGTACAGAAGGGTCCAAGTTCGAATCCTAGAAAAGACATGGATTCTTGTAAATGTAAAGTGTTGCTGCGGCATGGCGGCACTTTAAATATGCGGCGAGCTTAAAGTCCTCTCGTGTGGATCTTGGAGGTAAGAAAGGAAGGAGTGGCCAAACCAGCATTAGAAGTGAAGCACTGCTCCGAAGCTTCGTTCATCAAATGGGGTGTTTTTTGTTTGCATTCAGAAGCTCGCTTGACAGCGCTCTGATAGTACTTCGACACACAACAGTTCCATACAAATCGAAAAAACGGGACACTTCCGCATAAAAAAAAACATTACTAGTATGATGGATAATAGCAATTTGTATAGTTTAGCGACATTTACGCAACAATCACATCTTGGTTATTTTTCAATAACTAACAACAGCAATTTTGATTATGAATTCGTTTTATAAAATTCTAAGCTGTTGAACTATAAAAATATAGATTTTAGCAAAAACGTTATGCTTAATAAAAAATACCTCACCGTACCTTTAAAATTGTATACATTTTTCGATACCCTTAATACAGTATTCACTACTTTTATTTTGTGTTCCAAACGCCAAAATGTTTAAAATAAAATAATTTTTTTTCACATTCGCATATTATTGTAACATGTACTTTTTAAAATTTGTGTAAATTACTTTACTCGAAAAAATATAGTGAATGCACAGAAATTAAAGATTTCCACATGCCGGAAATGAAAAATATGAAATATGTGTGGGTATTTATGCATATGTTTTCAAAAAGCATGTATCTGCCTTTAACAAAATACGGAAATAATTATTAAATTATTTATAACTGTATTTGAAATGAAGGATTTATTCTTTCATAAATAACTGTGAAAGTTACTGTGAAGAAATCTAATTATTAAATGTATCTAAATTTATAATGATTATAAATATTATCTAAATTATTAATAAGCTAAACATTGAATTGTAAACATAAATTGACATCCTGTTGACAAATACGTTATAAAACTATTTAAGCAAGAATTGTTCGTACTGGAAAGCAATCTGTCAAAAGGTATTGTAAAGCAATTTCTATGAGATGCGTACTTAAGAAAGTAATAAAGAAGAGTTTTGGAATATGTATTGTTGAAATTAAAGGTAAAAAAATCTAATATGTAAAATTAAAAGAATTATTCCCCTTACATTTAAGTCAGTTACAAGTTTTAAATAATATTTAAAAAATAATCCTTATTTTATTCCCTTTCAGAAATATTCAGAGAAAGTTAAGTACTATTTAAAGTATTTCTCGCTATTAAATTAAAAGGTGCTCTAATTTGAAATGGACAGAATAGAGCATTAATTATAAATTGACTTATAGTTTTCGATTTAAAAGATGCCTTAGAAGCTAAAAAATTGTCATATTTTAGAAAGTATTTTAGGAAGAAGCTCTATAAATAGAAAAATACTGCATAATTTTAATAATACAATAAACTTTGATCTTAATTTTTGTAATCCTTAACCGAATCAAATCGAATTACCTTATTTTTTTTTTCTAATGTAATTAACGAAAACTTGTGAAAATATTTCAAATTAAACCATTCTGAGCAAACTGTTCTGTGAAAAGTATAGCATTTAATTTCGTTCAGAATGAAATGTTGTTTAAAAATGTATTCTTTTCATATACTTAGGACTCTGAAGTATTGTAGAAAAAGAAAATATATACAATTATATGCATATTTACGACGCAATTACAAAATATTTACATCCGATTGTCTCAAAACCCATTGAACTCAATGGTAAATTACCCAATGTTTTGGTTAACAAAGAAGAGATCGCCAGTGCTTCAAAGCAGGGTATGGGGAAACCGGTTTAGGGCCACTCCATCTAACTTCCTACCTCCATGGTGTGGATTGGTGGAAGGTGAGGATCCCTCACGGAGTGATTTCCTTCCTGTGGAAAACTGTGGGGGTAGAAAATAGAAGGTCCAACCTCTCTTTGAAGTAGGCTCTGGCAACCATTGTTCTATGTAATATGGCCAAGACAACAGCAACAGAAGTAAAGTATAGTAAAGCTGACGAATGTTTTCAAACTGCAAATTTAAAGTATAAAAATTGCTTTGGACTCTGCTCAGATTGTGCAAAAACGATGACGGATGAAGATATTGATTTTAAATCATTCTTTCAAGTTCCTGGTAACGATCATGTAATTTTAATATTTGTTCATGAAAAAAAAAAAAGCCCTATTTTCTATTAATATAAATGTAGTTTAGGAAAATGTTAAGTTCTGTCACAATTAGAATATTTGGTGCTTCATGGTTATGGTTACAACTGTTTTAACATTCTAATATCCATTTCAAATAATCACTTCTTAACTCGGAAACTAATTATTGGCCGATTGTACAAGATCCTTCCCAGTTATGTCCAATAGTTCTCAGTACTTAATGCTGTATGTGCAATGCGGATGAAAATTCAAACTTTACATTCTGCTTCTGTTGATAAATTAAAAATTTGATAAATTCAAATTTAATTAATCTTACAGGCTTAGCACTTAACGTGTTAATACTGAATGATAGAGTATGGTTATAAATGATTGATTACTGTTATGGTTTATAAAAGAATCATAGTATCTCGTACAGTCAAATTTAGGCTTAGAGAAAGAATAGATAAAAATCGTAGAAAAAAAGTTGTCATTTATAATAAGGGATAAGTAAAAAATACTACATTTAAAAACATGAATTCTCAACTGAACGAACTCTTACGCATACGTCTAGAAAGGGTTAGCACTAATATTAGTGTGTTTAATATGTAAGTACAACACAGTGATAAAATAAATAATGAGGATTAAAAATTAATGTGTAAAACAATTTCTAACAAAATACAACAGCACAGCTTTTGCGCGTTATTCAGTTTGATTAAACTTAGTCCTACTTTTGGTTGAGACCACGCCGCGTAATTGAATATGAGAGTTTCTTGTATCTCTTCCCAAAACATTTTAAAACTGCTGAATTGTACTATGAACGGTCTGTTTGTATTAGTCACAGATGTGATACTGGTTCTTTTTTATCGTTATTTATTTAAACACAGCTATAAACCATAAGTAATATATAACCAGAACTTAACATTTTCCATAAATATTTATGCACCGATTTGACATCATGCTTACAGGCAACTTATCTCCACCCATCCAAAAGCGGTTTTGCCCTCCAAGTAAGGAAGCATTTATTTTAAAACACAAGTTCGCCAAATTTAGCTCAACTAGAAATAAAAGCAGTAGTAGTCTCCGATTCCTCAAGAAAGTAATGTCGAAAAAGTCTATGTTTTGGTTTGGATTCGAAGCTGGGCCCAAAAATGTGCGAAGTCCATGCTCTTTATTATCAAAATACCCAGAGCAGCTCATGTCTACATTAAAACTTAAAATATTCTACGGTGTGAGTAAAAAGGCCTAGAAGGCAGAACTCCAAATATTCTGACTGGCTGGGACCACGATCATCTGAGTAAACGAAAAATTGAGTATAACTGAATTCTGATTTTTTTCGCGGCCCTATTTACTATAAAGAAAATAAGGGAATTTTATGTTTTCATTTATCGTATTTTACTACAAAAAAATTCCTGTATTTTTTTAATTTTATTTCGGTAAAACAACGTTTTTCTTGAAGATAAAATAATGAAATTAATTTTTATTTCCTCAAACTCACAGCCTATCCATGTCCCAATTAGACTAAAGCAAAATAACTAAACGTAAAACACTGTTACCATTTTTGCTGTATACTTCAATTAAAAAAAAAGAGAAATTACTTTTTATATACGCAAAACAAAACGCATACTTCGTTACACTGAACTGCAACTAAACTAAAACAGTAAATATTTTGACGTAAAAGAGAAAAGCTTAAATTTTGACCTTATGTATTGAATTGCATTATTTTTCCTATGGCTGAACTCGAAGAATAAACTTAAAGCATATAAATAAATTTTAAAAAATTCAATGCTAATTTACCTTGAAATAACCAAAAACGATCTAGATTGTTGAGTTTTAGATATTTGGAATCTGAGTAATTGGAGTTTTACTGCGAAATTTCCCCAAATTCGATAGCTTTCTTTTTTCTGTGAAGAGGCATAATTGCTATTGTGATTTAATTTTAAGCGCCAAAGGTTTCAAAATCAGATTTTATCAAAATATCAAGCAGAATTTATTAAAAAGAATACTGAAATCGATTGACTGTGAGATTTCTTCTAGTCTCATATTCAAATGCAAATAGTGACAAAAGAAAATGTAATTTTGCAAACCATTGCTTGATAAAATGCAAAATGAAATCTGAAAAGATCTGTAAGTCCTAAGAATCAGACCATTAACGGTTTCTTCGTAGTCTCGATTTTTTAGCGGTACATTAATCAAGCTCCATAGATATTCAACGAAGTACGAGCCAGCGGTCGATAATAAATGTTTTCCTTGAAATTCCTTTCCTATAGATCTGTTTCAACGAAAATAGTTGTCGAGTAATCCTCTTTTTGTCATATTAAACTATCACTCTTTGTGACCTAGTAAAAAGCCTAAAATCTTGCGTCACCTAAACATTCCATACTGTCTTCTGGAAAATAAGAACTTCTTTTAAAAATAAATACCGAAAAAAAAAGTCTGAAAGGTTTCAGATTTTATATTGCGCCCAAAGGGGCGTTTTTTTAACGTTTTGTGTGTTATCTTCATTTATCAAATATCATGTTCTTCGCACTTAAACCATAAAATTCAATTCAACAACAATATCGCAAAATAATTTAAAAATTATCATATGTTAAGAATTTCCAATACACAGTCTCGCGCGCTGGAGATAATTTTTTTTTTCCATGATGGAAAATGAAAATGTTTCCAGTGGTTTGCTCGCTTTGAAATCGTCGAGTTTGTTAAAGTGTTACAGTATATGAAATACATAATAAAACAAATTCCAAATTCGGGATTCCAGAAATTAATATCTCTTCTGGGCTAACGCCCTTTGGGCTAATAAATTCAATCCGTTAGTTCTATACATATTACTAAACATTATCTTCACAAGTTAAGATTGCTAGACATTACGTTCACTAATTAAGATTACTACACAATATCCTATAGTTAAGACAACTAATTTGAAAACTTTTATATCCATACTAACAGGGAGTAATTTACGTTACTTGAAATTCCATCGTTTGTTTTAGTTCACAATAATTAAAGTCCTTTAAGAGTAAAATAAATCTTGTTGGCTATATTTTGCCATGTATGCCGTTGAGTTAAATTTCAATTATGATTTCAAAAAAATATTTTAGTAATTATGCAATTTTAAATCGTTAATACGGTCTTTACAGAAATTCGTAAAATCATGAGAGGGAAAAGTAGGATTTTTTTTTTTTTTGGTAGTAATTTATTTTTATGTCATCCACAAACTAGCTCTCATAAATTTTGAAGGTAGCAGCCAGAATTACTGAGTGTTGTCTAATGACGAGATGAGTCATATGTACAACAGAAGAAGCATATCCTTAGGGATATCTAATACATTCCTTCGTACGGCGTCAACTAAAATTCCCAACGATGCTGAATAGTCTGTATAGCTCTATAACCAAAAAATCATAACGGTTCTTTATCTAGAGATCTAGCTACCATTCGCGCTGAAAGTGATGCCATATCGATCGGTATTATGCAAAACAGAATAATAGTTGTTTTACGGGAAAGGTAACTAGGTGTAAAGCGCCGTTTTTCATGAACGTCACAAAGCATTTCCTTTCTATCTGTTTAGATTCTCTATATATTATTAGGTTTGGATAATACTGATACGTAATAATAATAGTTCAAAAGCAAAGGCCTTATATTAATAAGTCTGAGGGTACATTGATTTCTAATGAATATAACAGTAATTGAAAGATTTGTATTGTAAAATTCTGGAACGAAATCTATAATTCTATACATTAAATGTGATTATTCAATTACCATAACTTAAAAACTCACCGAAATGCAAATTTTTAAAATTTTTATTGACTTTGAGTATAATTTGTAATTTTTTAGGATTCTTATGGTATTTATGATTCTTAATGTATGGTCTCGCTTGCAACTAAGCTTTGCGCTATTAAATATTTTGCAGAACACTCGATCGCTCAGCGAATCTCTCGGTATGCATTGCTTTCTGTTCTTTTTTCTTTTTTTTTTTTTTTTTTCTCCTCTTATGTAAAATCTTATATCACATCAGTCTGGGTTTCGTGCAACACAATTCATATGTAACTTCAATATAATGAAGAAATGTGCAAGACCAATATGAATATTATAAAGTTGTCAAAACCCGGAATTTAAATTAAGCATATATAAACCTGCCTATCTATAAACTTTCGAAATTTTATACGATGTAGCACTGTTCTTCATGTACGACCAAATATTCAAAGATTCTTCATTCAAATAATGGTAGAATTCCAAAAAAAGAAGGAAGTTTGGACGTGCACGAAAGCTATGATACACGTGAATAGTCCTGTGCAGCTTTCCAAGACATCCAGTGTTCAGGAGCTGGTAATTTTAGATGATGGTCCTGTGTAAAGGGATATTCAGATATATAGTAATCGGGTTGATAAGCCCGCCAAGTTACAGGTGTCCTTGTCACTATACCCATATCGGCTTATAGGACAGAAAGGGGGCTCTGACCTGACAGAAATTGAGTCAGAGTGGCATTATCAGATTTTAGTTCTATCCTAACTTTTGGCATCAGCTGATGGGTATGCCTGTTTGTTGCAACTGAATCCCAGTGTTCCTGCCAATGTGCAAGAATATACTTGCTTGTCATCTGTTTCAGGAACGCGACTGAAAGTGAAACGGAGCGCCATAGAAGGGGTGGATCATTGGCCACATTCTTCGCAATGCTATCTGCCTGCGTGAAATATACAGGATCGAAGGTAAAGAAGAAAAAATGTGTGATATATGCTTAAACCGCTGAACTAAAAGCTTTTAAAGATGCTTTTAGTTCAGCGGTCCTCAACCTTTTAAATAATGTGTACCATCTAAACAAAAATTGAAAAAAACTTTATTATTACCACTACATTTTACAATTTCTCAATAGAAATATTACAAAAAATATATTTTGCCATTTGCACAACCTATTGGCTATTTGTGTTAAATATTCACACGTAAAAATATGTTAGATTAAAAATTGGTTACTATTTTAATTATCAAAATTTAACTTATAATACTTTAATTCTAAAGCTCACTAGCGGCCGAGCGCTAAAGTCGCTGAACACTGGTAGTCCGGTTCGAGGTTCGGATCCCGCGAACGGGCTGCTGCATGGGCGTTTTCGTGGTTTTCCCCATGGGTAATGTGTGTACGTGTCAGCTTTCCTTGGGAAGTCCTCCACGGAGGCATCCCTCCCCTTAGGCAGATAGCTCTGGAGGCTTTGCCATAATCACACACACACTTTAATTCTAAAATTTAGTGGGAAATTTGGCTAGTTCAAAACAGATCAATTTCTTAATGTTTGGTCTTATTTCACTTAGTTTTAACCGTAAATTAGAATCCACTTTAAATTTGGTTTTGTATTTATTTTTCAAATGCAGCATGGAAGAAACTCCTTGTTCACAAAAATAGGTTTTTCAAAAAGACAATAAAATTTGAATAGCTTTATTTGAAATACCGTTAAAGTCTTTTTTTGGGTTCAGCCAAAAGTTAACAAGCGTGTTATTTTTGAAATCTTCAGCTAGAGTTTGATCACACCAGATTTCTATCAATTGTTCATCTTTAAGAGACAAAGTTTCAGGTACATTTGAAAAAAAAAATGGATTTCTAATCCAATTCTCTTTTTCATCATCCTCGTGAAAATACATGTTGAAAGTATCCATCAATAGAAAACAATGATTTTTAATGTCGAATGCTAATTCTTCTTTTATTTTCAAATTATTTTCGGTTAGGAAAGTCACTAAATGTGGAAAAATGTAAATGTCTTTGATTAGCTCGAGTTTTTTGCCATTGCATTAATTTTATCTAAAATGGTAAACAAATTAACGCTTTGTCATTGTAATCCTAAATTTAATTCATTTAACTTTCCAAAAATATCAATTAAATATACTAAACGCGCCAATCATTTCACTACATAATTATTTTACCAATTCAAATCTTGAATCACAGAGGAAAATTTGTATTTCTGATCGAAGTTCAAAAAAGATGATTTAAAACTTTGCCTCTGGATGAGCAACTTATTTCGGAATGTAACAAAAGCGTTTCATGTTCACTGCCCATCTCTTGGCATAAAAATCGTAAATATTCTTGAATTTTAAGTTCGGCTTTTAATGAAATTAACATTTTCACAGCTTGATTCAAAACTACTTTCGGGTTTCCGGGTATTGTTTTAGCTAACTAAAGCTTCCCTATGAATGAAGCAGTAAGAAAATTTTAGTTTCAGGTGCGACTTTCTTTATTTGAGAAATAACACCAGAATGTTTTCTCGTTAAAGCTTAAAGCTCAAGCTCTGGCACTGCATACAGCAATGCACTTATTCCAAGGAATACCATTCTCAGACATAAATTGTCAATTACTTTGAAATTTTCATTTGCAATTGCTCTTTCATTGAAGAGATTCACAAAATAAATACTCTTCGGCAATCTGTTTATCTTCTTCGAAATGTGTGTAAATTAATAATTGAACAAAGTTCTTTACATCAGTATTCTCGTACAATTGCAATGCAAAATTCTGTGTTTATTTTTTGAATCAGTGTCTCTTTTACGGACTTTGCCATTTTATGAATTCGTCGACTTACTGTATTTGATAACGGAATATTATCAAGTCCATTAGCCGCTTTTTCGTTGAATGATGTCAAAATTATATCTGTACCTACTGGTAATATAAGGTTTTCTTCAATAATGTTAGCCTGCTCCATCTTACCAATTTTTACGCTTACTAAGTAACTACCTTCAAAGCTTTTCCACTTGAAGTAACAAGAACCTTTCATTATTTGTTTACTATTTTTGAACACCGGTTATTTCCTCTTAAAATATTCTACGGATCTATACTTTAAATTGGCATGCTTAGATTCAAGATGTCTTTTAAGAAGCGATGGTTTCATACTTTGATTGGACAAAAGTTCACCGCAAACAGCACATTGAAGTTGAGGGTCTATTTCACCTCCATTCCAAGTAAACCAATTATAAATAACTTTCATTATATTTTTATGGAAACATTTTTCCTTTTCTTTTCAATATTCTTAGTTCTAGAAGATTTTCCTGGATTCATCACATGCGAATCATCAATTTTCCGCTTAGTCAATCCTATCCATATTTCCATTTTGAAAATCTAGGTTTGTTTTATTATTTTTTCACAAATACTTAAATGCACAATATATTAAGATTTCTTACAAACAATGATATTCTCAAATCGCGTAAAAAGCAAAGAATGCAGAGCAACATGAAGACAAATAGACATAAAAAAATTACTCTAATTGAAAATAGAGAAATATGAACCCGGAAATGGTGGCAAATAAAGTGTAGATATGCTAGGTAAGTCGACTTGCTCTCAAAGAACGAATGAGATGTACTGTTATCGTTTTGTAGTAACTTATTTCCTATTAAATACAACATACATTTCTATTACTCCTTTTAAAAACATCATTTACGATAAATTTTGTTATGTCTATAGTTAAAAGAATATTTGTGAAAATAAAAACGGATTATTTTGCTGAAGTCTATTGACCTTGAACAAAGCTCAGATCGCAAAAGTTTACGAATGTTGGAGAAAATCTTAAACAGGATTTTGTGGTATTTAATAGTTAAATACTTTGTTTCTTTGCGTACCACCGGTTGAGAATACCTGCTTTAGTTTATTCAGTCATTTTCTATTAGTAGCTCATTTACTAACACACAGTTAATATTTAAGTAGTTTCTGGAAAGAAAAGGTAATTCTCTCTAGTTATGAATGCCATTTACCTACAGATGGTTACACGGTGTGTCAAATAGAAAACAGCTTAAAATTAATCAATTAATTAATAATCACTAGTTAATTCGAATCTTTAGATAAAACGGAGAATATAACAAGAGCAGAATGACTACAGGTCATTGAAGCAAGAGGCTACCGGAAATTATACTTTTTGGCGGCAAGATCTGTCTATTGACAGTAAGCTGATGAGGTGATCTTATTCTTGCAGGTTTGTACCCTAGATTATTAGCAACATCATGTTTATCCAAATTGTCTCAAAAGAACTTGGTCTACAGAAACTGGAAACTGTTCCGTTTCCGGTTTTCGAAGTGGTAGTGATAAATGAGAAAATGATTATTCCCTTGTGTTTATTCTACATAAGATTTTAATGTCTCCATCTTTTTCAGCTTTTACCAAATGTAAATGATATTGTCTGTCAAATTTATTGTTAGATTCTAAATTTTGTTTCTTCAAGAACTAGTTGATTTTATGTATTTCACAGTTTACAGAAGTGTCCTTCATAGGAAAAACGAAAATGTAATCTAAATTTATTGTTCTCATGTCTGTTGTGTCTGCAAAAATACTCTTTAATAGGATCATGCTGTTCTTCTTACACCATTTTTCATACAAATCGCACATTTCTTTACTGCTCATCAAGAATTAGAAAAATTTTGTAGGAACTATCCTTATGAGTGCATAAAAAATCCGTTGTTTAGAAAAAGTGATACAAAGTCTGGTGTATTCCTCTTTGGGAACTAATCCGACGATTATTGGGCAGAAAACGTGAAGAAGTGAGTGAATGAAATTAATTAATTCAATATGAAACTGATCTTACTCTATTATGCTTTAACGAGATGGAAAATATGATTAACTTAAATATTAACTTCTCATTTACAGTGCTTTGATTCTCAGCCGACCATACTGCATTTTGATCGAGATCTTATGGAGCTCTTTTGCCCGAAATTGAGGAAACAGAGGTTAGTTTAAAATATAAAGATTTTAAAAACATCTTGTTGAAAAATGGAGAAATTTCTTATCCAATTTGACAAAACATATGTCCATTATATTGTCAATACCTATTACTAGAAGGGTATAACAAGTTGTTACAGATAAAACTAAGTCTTCTTAACAAAATATTTTAGATTCTGTTTCTGTTCGTTTTGCAAAATTTTGGATTATGAAACTGTGCCTAAATACTTGTTGTAATAAATTCCTTCAGTAGTGTAAACTGTCGTGAATTACTTTATCATTCTTTTTCTTTTGTTACTCGGATTAGTTCAAAATTCATTTAAACTGTAGTCATTCACAATAAATGTTTTTTTACCGATGTAAGACGTTATAATACTTTTCCATTATTGTGAATGATTCAGAACGTTAAGCTAATTAAAAAATTATTACTCGTTGTTGTTTTTACTTCGTATGAGTTTTAAAAGGCATCTGTCTTCTGTCTCTCGACTAAAATTAATTAGAATTCTTACCTATACTTGAACACTCTTTGCTTATTTTATAAGCTTAGCAATTTTTACTTCTCTTGTTTTTAGTAAGCTAAAAACACGGCTTACTAAATTTGGGTTAAGATAAGGCGCAGGGACCCATAAATACCGTATAGGAGCTGCTATGGTTTGCATCAAATAGGCTCATAACCGATTAAAACTAATATTATTATTCTTCTGCTTGCTTTCCTTCAAAGAAATATGTAGTGTACCATAGTCGTATCTCCTCCAAATAAACAAAACCTGTTCTAGGCTAAATATTTTTCTTTATATACAACTATGTACAGATTACAATTTAGAAATACTTTAAAATACATTTTCATTACAGTAGAGCGCGCAAACTAGCGTCCGCTCCTTTCTCTTTCCCATCTCAATCTCCTTCTTATTCCCACCTGCGACCAGGGGGGGGGGGAAGTCCACTCCCCTTTTCCAGCCGCATGGAGGTAGGAAGTCCTTTCCTACCTCCATGTCCGGCCGAGGCGAGAAGAGGGTTCTCTGTCCCTGCTTTTTAGTGTTCTTTAGAGAAGGGGAACGTTACAGTAGCAGTTTGATATCCAGTAGTGTAGGTATAGCTTTTAAAACACTTAGGTTTTTGATATTGAGGTCTTGAACATTCTAGGCATTTTTAGGAAAAGGCATACAATTTTCTGATCAAAGTTAAAACTCTTTGGAAGACCCAAATCTTACCTGCTATAATTCTAATATTAAAACTATAAGACTTAAATTCGATGCATATATGAAATATTTCAAAAATTTCGTTGTGGCAGTACCATTAAAATCTCGTAGAATAAAATAATTACGGAGATAATACCATAACTGTTTTGCATCTTTATAATATTGTAAATTTAAGATCCTGTCATATTTTTGTTATCGTTTGGATAACCATTTGGTAGAACAGTACTCCAGCTGTTAAATTGTCTTAGCTTTTACTATAAGTTTTAGAACACTAATAGGAAAATATTTATGAATTTCAGTAATATGTTACAAAAATTAGTTTCGCAACCGTTGTTCACAAAATTATATTTCAGTTTGCAAAAAATACTTTAAGGAAAAAAAAAATAATAAATAAAATATTGAAACACACCAGTTTACTTGCTGCTTCGGCAATCGTAGTCCTGGGGCGCTTGCCATCTAGGAAATTTTGCAGCAAATTTAATTCCGTTAGCGGAGCCACGTAGCCGATATGCTAATTGCCTTAGTGCAGGGATGGGCAAACTACGGCCCGCGGGCCAACTCCGGCCCTCCGGAAGCTTCTATCCGGCCCGCGGATAGAATTTTAATTTGCCGACCTGAGGCAAATTAAGAGAAGTTTATATATTATATATCCATCTCCTTTTCCACTTTGTTTAAATACTTTTATTTTCCTTCCCTTGTTTTCAAAGGACTGATAATATTTTTACTTTCTCTGTTTTTTTCAGCAAAACATAAATCGACGAAAATTGCAAACACAGACAGCTTTCAATATGGGAATCCAATACAGGTTAATTAGACCTGTTAGAAAAACCTTAATCTTAATTATCTTAACTTAATAAAACTTAATATGTTTGTTGGGCATCTAGAACGACTTGTCTCATTTTCCGAGGTTTAATTCAATACCCCCAGTAAATGAATAGAAGCTTAGGAATTATGAAGATGGCTCGAAAAAACTGCATTTTGAGTTCGAACGCAGATTTCAATGCCATTCAAACAGAACTAGATATTTTTACCATAGCTTTCAACATAAATTGTGAAGCAGTGAGATCATATTTGCAGCTTGACTTAATTTATTTGCAATCTAACAACCATCTCAAGCAGTTGTTTCTAAATATGCCAAATTTTGAGTTTTACAAATCATTATCGAAAGTAAGTTTCCCAAATTTATATCTCACGCCCAGAAAATCAGTGCTATGTTTGCTTTACCTTATATATGTAAGCAAGTGTTTTCAACTATAAAACTTAGAAAGAATTATTTCAGAAGTAGGCTGACAAATGAGCATTTAGCCACGTTCCTTAGAATCAGTACATCTCACTTCGAACCTCAATATAAGGAACTTTTAAAAATGAAATCGCAATTTCATTCATCTCATTAACATATTTAACTTGTAATACTTGTATATTGTTTTTAAAATTTTATAAAAACTTATCTTGGCCCACCAAACCTTTCTCTTTCGATTTTTGGCCCGCGACGGAAAACGTTTGCCCATCCCTGCCTTAGTGGATCGGCTGCGCGCCGTTGGTGAAAAGAAAAAAGAAAGAAATTATGGCAATTTAAATTTAAAATCTCAGTTTTTTTTTAATTTATAAAATTTAACATTTTATATGGCTGTTTAAGTCCTTATATTTACATATTTAATAAAAGTTCGTACTCATTCTAAAGACAAAAAATTTGAGTCCCATATGATAAAGCTCAACAGAGACACTTCAAGTTTAAGATCATGGTTAGGGGCCGTACGCAAATTGAAGAGAGAAATATTTGAATTTGTACGTAACTAAAAATTAAATAACAGTGTAGAAAAGTTTTTTATTAATATATTAAATGACGCGAATTGCTGTGTAGACTGTTGTGAAACAGTTTGATCGATAGAAATTTTCCCAGAAGGAAGATATTATATAATCTTGTGGAAATCGTGATGTAGAAAACCGTGACAGGATTGGCATACGCCACTTGATAACATTATTTTCGTGAGTTAAAGAAAAAAAATATAGTACCTATTCCAGTGTTGTTACCACTATTAGATTATGATCCTAAAGTAATAAAGCAGCAGGTGAATATTAATTAGCGCATTTTTAGCTTTTAAAAACATAAAAACTACTTGTGGTGCAAAAATTCTTTTATCGCACTAAATGTAATAAAACTGAAAAATTAAAGATCACAAAGAATTATCAATGAATGACATTCAATGGGAGAAAATCAACCTCGAATTATTCTAATTTGGTTTTTAACCGAACTCTTCAAGGATAGCCGAAAATGAAAGCAAAAATCCCAAATTTTGAAATTAAATACCTCTGCCAATTTTTGTCATACAGGAGTGCGCCATTCTATTTTAGAATAAGTTTAATTTCTTACTAAACGTTACCAAATCGACCGGGGAAACATATAAAACGTCAGATTTCATAATTTTAGAAATTTAAGAAATGACAAAAAATTGAATATTTACATCATTTAAAACATTTTTCTAACTGGAAGTTTAGTCCGCAATCGATGATTGCGAAACTAAAGACCGGATAAGGACTTTTGTGGCTCGATAATATAGTATATAAGTTAAATGTCGAAAGTTAAATGTTTCTGTGAAATGATATTGAGCGCTATGATATAAAGCTTATTGATTCATGTAATTAATTTTGATTTCTGTAATGGGGCCACATAAAGAATTTTATGGATACTGTGTATATAAATCTTAAAGGCTGGAATGTTGGTCGTTTGTTGCTCAATATTCCAGCCTTAAAACTGAATTGTTTTAGTAGTCTTTTAACACATGTTAGGACACACAATAATAGTTGAAGTTAAATAGAAAGTAGTTTAATTTTCTCAAAAATGTCATTTTTCTAAGAGTACGTAATAACTAATAATTGCTTACGATGATGTAAGTCATAAACTTTGATCTAAGGATTTCCCAGAAAGGCTTCGACCAGATTACTTGGATTTTCATGTTAGATACAAAACCCTCTTTGGCAATCACTTGAAATGACAAACGAATGAAACGCGATAAAGACAAGGTCTTATAGCAGAGATAACGATTTCGCTTTCGTATTTTCAGAAGCGGTACACGTTCTGCAATACTATTTACTGGAGCAAAGTTATACTTACCGACAAAATAGCTTTCGTACTTTTTTTTTTTTTTTTTTAAATTTCGTACGAAGTAAAAAAAAAGTTGAATATAGCAAGAACTGGTGAATAAGAATGAAGCGAGACTGGAATTTGACTTAAAGTAGAAAAACATTTCAGTGGGGTTTCAATCTGAAATCGCATATTTCTGTGATAGACAGCTAAATTTGAAAATTTGGCATCGTATGAAAAATTAGTTGCAAGATTAAAAATAACTGTCAATAATAAAAGGAAACAAGTATGAAATGCCTTTAAGAAGTGCATTTTTTCCTGTAATAGTGTCATCTGTGTAAAAACTTGAACAGCTCTTTAATAATACTTTGTAAAACATGCTAGATATTTCTTAAAATTTATCAAACATGTTCGTTAAAATACTACCAGTTAAAGTGAAAATTGGCATGAAGCTTAAAAACCTATTGTTTATTTAGTTTAACTTCTGAAACTACATTTTAAGGGCTCCATAAGTAGCCTTATTACTCAAATAGGGGAACAGCAATTGCATCCTAGGGTCTATTCCCTGTGCGTTAGGGCAAAGCTGCATTTCTGTGTAATGAAAGTGATTATAAAACAAGCGTTCATACACTACTGTATTTTCAAAAGACACACAATTTTATTAATGTGATAAATTCAAGGATAATTATAAGAATTCAAAAAGACAGAAAACATTCTTAGTAACATATTACTAAGGTCTCATCTACACAGTGGCGTAGCGACGGGGGGGGCAAGGGGGTGCATGATGCCCCGGGCGCTGCTCCTAGAGGGGCGCCAAATGGTTTCCAAACAATACTTTCCGGAAAATTTCAGTTTTTATTTTGATCGATTTCTGGAAAATATATTTAAAATTAATAACTATTGTAATATAATTAATTATTTATTTTCTTGATTTGTCTGATAAGATGTGTAATAAAATGTTTGCAGTACATCAACCAAAACGTTCTTTCTGACCATTTTATTTCTCCAAAGTAGAGATATATTTTTATTTTTTTTAAACGAAATGCACGTATATCTCCCGCTTTTTATTTTAAAACGATAACACGACTTTGTCCCGAATTTCTCAAACATATCCAGTTTCCAAAATCCGAATCTGGAATCCATAATCTGGAAATGACATTTTGTGAAAATCCTAACGCTTCCGCTACAATGGATTGCGTTTGACTCTCCTGTAAACGACTGATGGCCTTCCAGTCTACCGATTCAACTAAGTCATCTTGCTAAAACATCGGATTGACTGCTACAAACAGTCAACTCTTTTTCAATTGTTGCCTACCAGTGGCCGAGCAGTAAAGTCGCTGAACACTGGTAGTTCGGTCCGAGGTTCGAATCCCGCGAACGGGCTGGCTGCATGGATGATTTCGTGGTTTTCCCCATGTGTAATGTGTATACGAGCCAGTTTCCCTTAGAATGTCCTCCACGAAGGCATCCCTCCTCTTAGGCAGATAGCCCTAGTGTGCTTTGCCATAATTAAATACACCACCACACCACTTTTCAATTGTTTTTAATCTCCTACTACAAAAGGAATGCTGCAGGTCGCTTGTCACTCCTTATCTTAAACACATAGTTTTTGACGTCACAGACTAAATTTGCCTATTCCCAACTTTGTAAACATTACAATTTTCCTTTATAATCTATTCTATTTCCTTTTGTTCAAAAAGATTGTCGATTATATGGTTATTTCATACCGAACCCACAACATCCCCTAATTGTTTTGAGCAGTGAATGTGACTGCATGACGTTACTCCGCAGTAGAAAAGAAACGGAACCTAAAACTCCACTACAGATCTATAGAGAAAATGTTTTTCCAAACCTAACAGTCGCACTTCAAATACTACTTACTATTTCATTATCAAATGCTAGCTACGAACGTTCGTTCAGCTAATTAAAATACATTTTCACATATTTATAATCAGCAATGGGACAAGATCCCCTAAGCCATCTAGCATTTTTAAGTGTGGAAGGAAAAAAATTTGAAAGGATCGACTTTGATGAAGTAATGATAAATTTGCTTTTCAAGACTTTGATGAAGTAAATGACAAATTGGTGGAAGATATGCTTTTCAAGAGAGTTTGTAGTTCTGAATCCAGGTGTTGTTCATCCGCAAGGGCAGCAAAGTTTATTCGCGAAGGAACGGCTAGTTGTTCAATACGAGACAAGGTGTCTGCAACAATATTCTGCGAACCCTCAATATAACGGATATCTTTTGAAAATTGCCCTATGAAGTCTAGGTGTCTCATTTGACGAGGAGAAGCTTTATCCTAACGCTGTTGAAAAGCATAGGTTAAGGGTTTGTGATCTGTTACGATCATGAAAAGGCGTTCCTCTAGTATATGTCGAAAATATTTGACAGCTTCATAAACTCCTAACAATTCGCGATCGTGAGTGCTGTATCTGGTTTTTGCTGGTGAGAGTTTTTTTTTAGAAAAATGTGAAAGTAGTCTCCATAATTCTTGATCTTTCTGTTGTAAAACTGCTGCTATAGCTGTTGTTGATCCACGCTGAGCAACGTCAACGTGGAGAGACATTAGGTTATTTTTGGGAAGCAGAGGATATGAAAAATATGCAACGCCTTCGCCGGGAATCGAACCGCGGACCTGTGGAGTAACGGCCCAGTGTGCAGAACCACTACGCCACGAAGGCAGGCTAGGAAAGAGGGAAAAAAACCTTATAAACGTAGAGTGATAATAGTTTAGATGCGGAAGGATAGTGCAAAATTTGCTGCCGAAATTAAATTATTTTTGCATTTTTGGAACACTTCGCGGGATTCTGTGGTCCAGGTTAAATAACACGTTTAACGTTTTTCTTGCTTCAAACCAAAAAAGAATTTAGAGGAGCTTGTATGGTCGCTGCATAAGGTAAGAAACGTTGATAAAAATTAAGCATAGCAAGATTCTTAAGTCCTTCACTGAAGATGGTACGGGTATATCGGGGATAGCGGTGACTCTGTCTGGAAGCGGTCGAACGCGGAAGTTTCATGACCAAGAAAGGATACTCTCGGTTGGCCAAAAACGCATTTAGAAGGATTAAGACCGACACCGTACCTTTGAAAACGTTCAAAAACTGTTCTCAAATGTGGTAGGTGTTCTTGCTCTGAAGAGGAGGCGATTAAGACGTCATCAAAATAAGGTACACAAAAGTCGTGGCCGATTAACATCTGATTCATGAAGCGTTGGAACGTTTGAGCAACATTGCATAAGCCGAAAGTCATGACCCGAAACTCAAATAGTCCAAAAGTCGTAATAACCACAGTTTTTGGAATATCAGCTGGGTTAACGGGCAATTGGTGATACGCCCGCTCAAGATCAAGGGTTGTAAAAATAGCTCTTCCCTCTGAAACTTGCATACAGTCTTGAATGTGAGGGACTGGGTAACGATCAGGAATTGTAGCTGCATTTAACTGCCGATAATGGCCACACGGGCGTCAGTTACCATTTCGTTTCCGAAATAGATAGAGCCCATGAACTTTTTGAAGGACGGCAAATTCCCTGCTCCATCATGTATTGAAATTCCTCTTTGGCAGCTTTAAGCTTGTCCGGAGGTAAGCGTCTTGGTTTAGCTGCAATTGGAGGTTCGGTAGTTTCAATATAATGTAGTACATCGTGCTTGGGTTCGAAAATACCTATAACTGGGCGCGTGTTTGTAGGGAATTCTCTGAGGAGTTGATGCCATGGGGAGTTACCCGAAATCAGTTTAATGCTCAAATCTTGACTAATGCGAATTACTCTCGGAATATATCAAACGGTGATTCTTAAGATCGACAAGCAGAAAATTTTTGAAAAAATTCAGCGCCACTAATAGGACTTGAAACAGTAGCAATAATGAATGGCCATTGGATGTTGCGGCACAATTCTAAATCAACAGATATCAGGCGTTCATCAAAAGTTTGAATAGGAGTTCCATTTGCTACATAAAGTTGTAAGTTGGTAAGGCGCTTTTGTTCGTGAAAATGTGGTGGAATGACAGAAACATCAGCCCCGGTGTCTACAAGAAACCTCAAGCCCGAATTCTTTTCGATGACGAAATGGCGTGCAAAATTCCGGCCGCTGTCGTTCACAACTTCGAGCAACGGCCCTTCTCGTTTCCCTGGTCGTTATAACGACACACGGTGGGCGACATTTGTTTGCCTTGTTTCCAAATTTGTGGTGGTAAAAACAAATACCCGGGTTACGAATACCCGGCTTTCATAACGTTTCCTCAGTGGGCTACGACGTGTATTTCGACCACGTGATGTGGAGCGGTTGCGCTGAAAACTTTCAGCTTGATGGCTACTAACTGAGCAACCTGTTTGGACAAATCATCAATTTGAGTCTGTAACGCCACAATAGCAGGAGCCTGCACTGAGTTTATTTGCGCTGGAATGGTCAGCTCGTGAATTTTTTCGGGAAGATTTTTAAGTGGCTTCGTACTGACCGCTAAAATGGTTTGCATGTTAGATGGGAGTCTATTCATCCATATTGTTTTGAGAATGTTATCCGTTAGGTTACCGGCGGCTAGACATTTTACATTTTAGACAGCGATTGAGAAGGCCTCATATCACCCAACCGTAAATCGTGCAATAACTGCTTGATTCTGTCTTGGATTCTTCATAAACAGAAATTAGTTTTTTTTTAAAGATTTGTATTTGTCCGTCGCCGGTGAATTCAGAATTATTTCACGAGCTGATTGCAGTACCTCTGATTCTAACGCGGCGATCGCTGTATAAAATTGAGTTTCGTCGGCAGTAATGTGACTCAACTGCGCGTAAAATTGAATGAACCATAACGATGGGTCTCGGCGACAAAAAGGCGGTGGCTTGCGACTCGCGAAAATTGTAAAGCAGCATCGTTGTCATCCACTTTATATCAAATATGCACAGTAATAATATGTATAGAAAAATAATCACTATGTGTATAGTGACACAGTTTCTTGGTATTTGAAATCAGAGAAATTGGCGGCTCAAATACAGTAGACGATACATATATCCGCTGAAATTATGACAGAAATATGTTGACTCGCCGGAATGCGGCACAACGCTTGAAATAACAGGTGAAATGTCTTACTTGCATCTCATCACACTGGATAACTTACTGCTGCTCAGAATTTTGACATATAAACTCCATATTCGTGCAACATTGAAGGTTGCTATTCGTAATAAATACGTGTCACCAATTATGGTAGTACAATTTTTTGAGACAGATCGTTAAATAATTATAACAATTGAATAGAATAAATATTATTTTGTTTTTGGTTGCTATGGGTTACCAGACTGGCAGAATTGAGTTTTAGTAGGCAAGTTGCCACATATCTATTTATCTATAATGTATATTAAACTTTTAATTGTTTAAAAACTGTACTTTTTAAAAACACTTATATAAATATGTAAAATAAATAACACCTTTTTAACTAATTCTAGATCAACGTACGTCTGATTTTTGTGCCGACACAGATGCATCTCCTAATCCAAGGCTAGTAGTTAGGTAGTGATTAGTCTTAATATATTTTTGAGTATTTTATGGCAGATTCAGCATTTTATTATTATTTGCATTATTTTCTTATTGAGAATATATTCTATATATTATATTACTGAAAGTTTTTTGGGGGGCGCCAAAAAAGTATTTTGCCCCGGGCGCCAGTTATACTTGCTACGCCACTGCATCTACATATAAATAACTTTAGTAATTACAGAAAAACAAAAAATAAATAGTGATAGAACAAGCAAGTATTATTCATACATCTGGCAAAATGCACATATATTTTTAAATTCTTGTTTGGTAAGAGGCTCGAGTGTAAGTTAGTTCGATATTTATTTGATCTACATAAAAAGATAACTTGCATAGAACTTTAAGATCACTGATATATTTTCTTGAATCGTTGGAAGTAGCTCAAAAAGCGAAGCAAACTAGTTTTTGCGAGAGGAAGGTTAAGGTTCGAAAGATAGATAAACCTTTGAATCAAATAATATGAGTTGATGGCTAAATCTCATTCTGATGTGTAGTCGATACTTAATAGATTTAACAAGTTATGTAGAAACCAGTTTCACTGAAGACAGCAGGCGGTTATAAGTGTAGCTTAAAGGTGTTTTACCATCAGACAGGATAAGAAAAATCTTCAAATAAGTACTCCTAATAAAAACAGTATTTGAATAGAGAAACAGATATTTCTTCAAACTTACTTGTACAAAAAAAAAGGTATTTAAAATAAAATTCTAAGTTTATGGAGAAAAGTGACTTTTTACATATTAAACGATTTCTGATGATAGATACACGTATGAAGTAAACCGACACAGCGATGAATTCAAGGGATTCACTTTCAACGGTAAAGCGAGGAGGTAGCTTATTCCTGGTTTGAGAGTGTAAGAGTTTCTGATTTAGGAAATCTCCATGTAATGTACAGCGTAGCGAATCATAAATTATACTATCCACATTTTAAGAAATACCACATTAATTACAACCACATTTTAAGAAACAAGGTAGGGCTATGAAAGCAGATCTGAATCAGTATTATGTCTTCACACATGATAGCGATCCAAAAAACGTAGCTCTAAACAAGCGGCTGCGGGTTCTCTGCTACACTTCGAAATGCATTATTTTTCCACCAGAGTCACCCAAATCGTAATTTGATTGGGCATCTGTGGAATATTTTGAATAGGGGACTTTCTCTAGATAGAGAGGAGTTTCAGGAAAATTTCTGACACATAGAATTTGAAAAAAAGAACTCTTCTAAAGGAATGGGTGAATATTGAAAACCTCACAACTTCAGATTTGGTAGTTAAGACACCAACTGAACAATTATAAATGCTTAAAAGGTTCTCACAGAAATACTAAATATTGTTGAACTTTAAAAAATGTAAAATAAAAATTTAGGGCCCACTGAATATGATAACTTCTTTTGTTTAACCTTATTCATTTGAAAAGTATTTTATTCATTTTCAAATTATTTTATTTTCTGAACAGTTTTTGGAATAATTTTTTAACTCTTATTCTATCTGCTCGTGTTACGCAATGTATACCAAAAGGCTTACACAAGTAAGTTATAGCACTAACAAAATAAATAAATAGATGTAAAATATCACTAAAAAGGGGGAAAGAACTATTAAAAATAAATAAAAGGAAAATAAAATAAGGTAATAAAATAAAGAGAACTCAATATTCCGAAAAGCAAAAATTGCCTCTTTACCCCGTAAAAGTTCCGAAAAAAGTTGTTGGCCAAGATACAGACAGGTGCTCCAAAGTTGGCTAAATCATTTTTCTCTTCTGGAGATGATGAACACAGTCAATAAAAATATGCTTAACATCTTTATTGACGTTATCGCAGCTGCACGAAGCACTTGAAGTGAGTCCAGACAGCTTTAAATAGCACTTAAAATTCCCATGTTTAGTCAAAAATTGAATTAATCTAAAATATGTTGAAAATTGATCCACTTTTATTCTACGGAATATTGTAGGAAAATATCTTTTGATCCATAGTGCTTTTGGTGATTCAAGATATTCTCTGTTCCAAATACAAACAGCATCATTTCTATAAAAACACTTTCAACGAAACGCTGGAGCATGGAGATTTAATTTAACATGAAGTTTCGTGGCTAGCTTGGTTAGAGCATTAACGCTGGCATTTCAAAAATTTCCACAATGTTCACGAATATAAACGAAAAGGTCTTGCGAAAAGGTCTTAATAATAACAACTTTTATTTCAGCACCGAGTTTCTCCGAGCGAAGAAAGAGATTCACTACATATTAAAACGCGTACTGATGTCAAACCACTACAACAATTTTGAATCCATTTCACAGCATGGTATAGGCATAGCAATTCAGCCTGAAAAACAAAGCGCTTATCACTAATTTTGTACTGTCTGAAGTCTCTTTCTTGTTTCTCTGCATAAACAACAAAAGGAAGGCCAACCTCATCATTCATGCTATTCCGTCTGTAAAACAAATTAATTGGTATTCTTCAAGAATAACATCTGAATAGCCAACAACTGGTATAAGATTCCTGTTAAAAGGATGCGGCAAATAAGTTTGAACGAGAATTTAGAATATGTTCTTTTGTAATTTTAATTCGCAGGATTTGAACAAACAATATATCATGTTTATTTATATGTTGTTGTCACATATGTTATTGATATGTTATAGATCGATATACGAATGCTTTTTACATTCACAGTAAAAGTATTCAAGGTCATCTTCGAAAGTCCTACCACATAAGTATCTGTCCTGTTGACCACTGGGGTCCACGAGCGCTTTGTAATTAACCAAATCAATCAGAAAATATTCGTGTCGATTATAAGACTGCCCTGATTATTAGAAGATGGTGAAAGTATCTCGAGCATTAATGGAAATATAAGCATGCATTCCGGTGCTTTTAAAGTTTCACACAGCCTACTTTGTTAGTAATAATACTGCATTGTACCGTATTTGAATTTATGAACTTTACTTAATTTAAATAGTAAGGGAAAGAGAAGCTATTTCTTGACTTGCATACTGTAAATTTCTATTTTGCATCAAATTATTTTGAAGTATTAAACATTTTACTGGTTTTAAACAAAGAAAACCATTCTAAACGCTTCTTTCGACATTTGAAAATTTTATGAAAGCTTTACATGGACTATCTAAACGTTTTAGTACAATACTTTTAATACTAATTATGTATAGCCTTGAAAATAGTACTAAGAGTAATGAAAAGTAGAAGCGCTGGAGTAGTTAAAGAAATAGCATTCAACTGTAAATGGGAAAATTAGTATTTAAATATAGACGAGCTTCTTTTATTTGAAGGCAAAGTAAAATTGCTTTGTAAAGTGCTTAGCTGAAGAATAAATCTAGCAAACAGAGTAAGTCTAAAGTGCAACATTACAAAAGTTAGTCTGTCAAGTCCTTGTATTTAATACTCAAGGTTCTCCTGAGTATGCAGTTTTTTTTTTTTTATCTTTGCCAACAGTCTAGCTCTTCTCATCTTGATATTCAAACTGATTTGTAAAAACCTGAGTAGATTTTATACGCAGGAAGATAAAATAAAAGATATGAGTCAAAATTAGCAACTGAATACCTTTATATAATCTAAGGAAAAAAATAACATATGAAGATTTAATCATAAAAGACCAATTTCCTGAAAATATTCAGCAGAACTTAAAAAAATCTGGGTAATAGCAGAACAGCGTTGAACTACCGTACCATCAAACACTTTTATATTTACCATTCTTAAGTGTCTGTTTAAATCTATTTCGCACGTTTGTTTAATTAAATATTTTTTATGTGCGCAAAATGATTTGGATTGTTTATCCAGTTATTTGCTTCCAATAATTTTACTGTTTTATCGAAAACGCTTCTTCAGTGTTTTAACAGACTAGCAATCCATTGATTAGCAACTGCGTAAAACTGTCATTTTAACTTAAATTAGTGATTTTTTAGTTATTATTTACTAAAACAAAATATTGTCACCTTTGAACTTCCATTTTGCTGCAGATTGCAGTCATTTATCATTCTCAAACTGCTAAATGTATTCAATTGTTTAAATATGTCAAAGTATTAGGTTTTATCTTGTGATGTAAACGTAGAACATCAGCTATACTCTCGCCTGGATTCTAACCACAGTTTTTTCCAATTACCAGCCGAACCACTTATGCAACGAGAAAACGCACGAGGTAATGAGATAAATCTTTATAAATATAGCCATTGTAAAATATATTGTTGCTTGAATTATATCTTTGCTGATATCACGCCTCATCAATGCGTTTAATCCATAATCAGCATGCGTATTCTCATATCAAAGGTATATTATTTGCAACTCAAAAATGGCTACAGTGTAACACATATCTTCCTATAAAATAATTTTTCAGAATTCTCTGAGTTTTTAACCATAATTTACAAACATTAAATTTCACTCTTCTTACCCTTATTAACCGATTTCGTACTGCAGAAATACATATATGCATGAACTGTTGTGTACATGCTACCGTGAAAGACCGAAATTGGAGAATGTCGACTTTCACCGGAGAATATTAACATTCACCAAATACGTCGGTGAAAGACCGAATATTTCACTACATTCTTGTATATTCGGACCCTCACCGGTGTATGTCGACAATCACAGATATGCTCTGGTGAAAGTCGAAAAGAGAGGTCATAAAGTGTCATTATAGTTTAAGTTGTTGCAATAAATAAGATTTGAATGACATAATTTAGTAAGTGTTTTATTACTATTATTTTATTTTCTCATTTAGAACGTACTGTATAATTAAGTAAGTTTTTAACTTCTATTATTTTCCTTTCTCATTTTGAGTGTATTATGTGTTTTAGGTTCTCATGTTCTTAAGTTCTTATTTCAAGTTTCAAGTGCATTTATTCGTGACTGAATTACGGAGAAGAAAATATAATATTGTTATATGTTTAACATTCACCATTAGTACATGGTGAATGTCGACATTAACCGGTGTAAGTCAGAAATAAGAGTATTTGGAAAATATTTCGGACATACACCAAGAGATTATGTGAATGTTGACATTCACCGGTGAAAGTCGACATTCTCCAGATTTCGGTGTTTCACCGTAACATACACATATGAGCAAACACTACCTTAAAACAAATATGATGCTAGCCGTAAATAATAATGCAAACGAACGAAACTCTTAAATTAATGAATACAAAAGAATTAAGATTTCTTATATATTTACACCATTTGTTTGGCGCATCATAATCATCATTGGTTTTTGCGCCAAAAAACTCACTCACTCACTCTTATATATTTACTCATTTGTTATTTCATGCTTTCGTTCTGAAAATCCAATATCTCAGGACTCGGAAAAGAGCATTCTGCAATTTCGGCAAATTGCAAAATCACACTACATCGCCAAATAGCTTTACGTTTAACATTATTTTGCTTCCTAGCAACTATCCGTACTACAAGCATATTCAGAGATTTGGATGTTAAAAAAACCTTCTTGTAAGACAATTTACTCAAAGTGAGGAAACGTAGCTTTCGACTATCTGGTTTGCTCTTCCTGCTTAAACTGAGCTATTAGGCTAAAGAATCAACTCTGATCAAATTGTTTCACAGCCTTTGGTGAAAATGCATTGAAAGAACGATGTTAGGTTAACTGTTAAGGCAAAGCAGCTCAAGGACTATATGCCCATGGGGAAAGAGGCCTTTGTGGAGGTTTTTTTATGGTAAGCTGGCTGGTATCCACGTTACACATCTGTAAAACTTCCAAAACTCCCATACAGCCATTTTGAATTGTCCCGGTCGAACTACCAGTGCTCAGTGACTCGGAAGATGGTGGATCTCTGAAAGAACGAACGGTGTGAGAATGGTTTGTGATTTTTGTATCTGAGGATCTGAATCTTGATTTTTCTCCCACCTCCGATGTAGTTAGCCGCTTTAAGGTCTTAAAATAGTTATCATTTGAAAAAAACTACTGAAAGCTTGGATACTGCATTTGAGAGGCAATTTTTTGCAATGGAAAAATAAAAGCAGTAAAAAAATCCTCAAAGTTAACATGGAAGTTACTGTTTAATAATTTCAAACATGCTTCTCATTTCTCCCACCGACCAAAAACGATTATCTTTTTTTAACGAATACTAATACCTCACGAGAAATTAATCATGTAAAATCATCAGGCTAAGCGTAGCTGCATCTGAATGATTCTTCTCAAGACATAAACTCTATGAAGAATATTTTATTATGTTCTTACAAAGAATACGCTATTATGTTCTTACGAAGACTATTTTATTATGTTCTTTCTAACATCATGTGAAGAGGACTGTTCTTACATTTTCGTGAACTGCGGCTGGTCTGATATATAACAGATTTCTGAGACTTGTCGCACCTATCACTTAAGATTTATGGGCTAATAAATTAAAAGTTATCCACAAAAATCTGAAAGCTGAACAACCTGATCATTTATACAAAGCAAGGCCTATCCTTTCCCATGCATACTATGACCCAAATCGTATGCGTTTCCTTAGAAAATCTACACATGGTATTATTTGTATTTATGTGAAGTTCATCTGAACTGCATGTTCTTTTGATCTGTTTCCAATCCACTGCCATTTCTTTGGCTGTTTAGACAACTATCGAAGATAGAAGCATTTTTGAGAAAAGAAAGGCGTATCCTTCAAAACATTTCTAATCTCTGAGGATATAATTTATTTAATTCACTAATTATGCATAAAAAAAGTTTCACTTAGCGCTATGGCACTTTTTTTGACTAAAAATTTCAAATAAGTCAGTGCTTTGTTATCTCAAACTTATCTATTAAGTATGTAGGAAATATTCTTGATGATCCAATAGTAACAGCAAAATACTTGTAATACTATTAAGGTAATAGTTTTATTTAAATGATTTAAAAATTAAGATGATTATTTCTGCAATAAACTGCCAAATTGTAACTACATTAAAATTAAACTTAATTGAACTGAATCGAACTAAAATCTAAAATTACTAAAATTAATTGTAATTCTAAATTTACTAATTTAGTTCTAAATTTAGTAAAATTATTAAATTTAATTTTAAATTTACTAAAATTACTAAAATTAATTGAACTGAATCGAACAAAATTCATTTGAACTGATTGAAGATTATTAATTTACTCGATCTAAATTATGTGAGTATTCATTTATTGAGAAACATGTAAATTATATTAAAATAAATTTACTTCTGCTGATTTTTCAACCATCTTAAGTACCCAAATTATGTGTTGCAAAGAATAGATTAAGCATTACCATGATTCATTCATATCAACAATTAAAAAAATAAACTCGGTTTTATTGTTGTTTAGGAATTATTGGTTGAGACTGTATTGTTGTTGAGTAAAAGTTGAGGGATAATAAAAAGATAAGGTCTTGGTTATATATCATACATCGAAATAAAGTGCATCTGAACGAAAATAAATGGTTCCAAAAAACAATTAATTTTTTAATAGACAATTCCAACTATTGATTTTGTGTAACGAAAGGCCCACAAACAACAACCCAAAACAAAGCTCAGTAGTGAAAGTAATGGATAAGAAGGATCTCAGCATTAAAAAATTTTTAAATGTTCATCTTTCATAAACACTCAACTTATTAAATTAAATGATTAATTTTTACTTCCAAAAGAAAATAATTTTACAAATCATGTCAGATTTTCAAAACAATAAAGTAGTGCGTAAGTAGTGTTTAGCCTGTTCGAATTCCTAGTATAATTAAAAGAATTAGCATTGTTTGTTTTGCGATGCCTTTAACAGGTTTGTGGATGGGAAGCTAAAATGTTGATGAGGACATTCATGCTGTCTTCTGTGAAATAGTCTCACTTTAAATAAATACGAGTAACTGCTCGGAAACATTGCTATTGTTTATTAAAATGAACTGATTTCATAAGAGATGATAATTAACATTGGGAAACGTAAAATACTACCACTCTTTTCTACCTGAAACTGACTTACCTTAATCCCTCTTCAGACATACCATGACGCCATTTAACTCGCATATTAAGAAGAGAGAAAATTTCTCTGCATAAAGATTCTAATTAGTAAAGCTTGAGTTCAGAATTCTGTGTTTATTTTAGATATTGCAGAGAAAACTTTCTCCATGGCAATTTCTTTTATGAGGGAATTTAGAAAGGTGATTAAATCGCTCTTTTCGGATTTATAATAAACAGAAATGAGTACGAGTTCCACCAGAAATTCTTCTCATAACCATTATGAAACATTTAAATCTACTCTTAAAGCTGGCTTACTACTCAAGGGAAAACAACTTTCATTTAGTCTCACCAATTATAAGAGTTTTCATATAAAATACCTTGAGTACAGTATGTACTTACATTCAGATTCATAGTCGAATACAGAATCCAGAGTTATGTTATACTGAAGTTTCCGAAAGTTAATGAATAGTCAGCTGCTCAAAGCTAAGAGTCATCGAATTGCTGATATTCTTTTGTCTTCATAATTAAAAATTATAAAACTGTTTATCATATTTAATCACTTTCGCAGACGTTAATTTCAATTATTCTGCTGATTCTGCTATGAAAAAGAAATAATTGTTTCAAAATCATTAATTGGAAAACATTAGGATTTAATTCAAACATTTAAGTGATAAATTCTGTTTAAAAACAAACACAAACTTTCAAATATTTGCATGATGTTCATTTTTTTTTATGGCGGACACCAGCCATTTTAGGCTTTGGTTTAAGCTACTAAGGCCAGAAGCGGCGACATGAAAGCACCTAATAGGCAGCCACCGTTACCTCCTATGAAAGAACAGACAATTTACAGCCATGCCTTGTCTGGGATTCGAACTCACGCCCTTCGGTACGGCAGTCAGAGCCATTAACCAGTTCCCGTCTGACTTTTCCGGCATTAACCACTTTCCCGGCGGCATCATGTTAAATTAAACGTAAGACACATTAGGTACAAAAATGTGAAGAATAAAATTTAATTAAACTAAACTCAGTGGCGTAACAGCCCTAATGGGGCCTGCAGTGCCTGAAATCCGCTTTCTTGACCGTGGGCCCCGCTGCGTAAGCATATGCCCTGAACAAGTGGCCAGCTTGTCGCAGGACCCCCAGTGTTTAGTATCCAAGCGAATTTGGTACTCGTTTTATCGACCCAAGTGATGGAAATCAAGCGATGAAAGGCTGAGTCGACCTTGCCCAGCTCGAGAATAAAATTTAATTACTTATGTGAAATTATTAATTAGGGCTATTCTTCGTCTAGTTATCTCGAGTTAAACTCTAAATCCTCTAAATCCAAAATCAGAATGACTCTAAGTTTGAACACATAGTGGAATTTCTTAAGTACATAAAGTACACAAAATGTTTTAAACTAAGTGTAAAAATAAAATTAACCAATGGGGTGACAATAAACTTTCGAATCCAAATATTACTATTAAATGCACAAATCTTCATTTATCGAACCTTAATACTCAGAAGTACTTTAATCTCAATTAGAAAATTCTAAATACTACTAATAAGAAACTTACCTGTTATAATACTTTTGGTAGCTTTTGAGGGGGTTACGACGGATGGCCATCTGATCATCAATTATAAAAACATATTTTTTGGTAAGTCCACTATACCTTAGGTGACCAGAATGCTTTTGCATTCTCCAATCAGTTTAAGGTTAAAAAGGAGCACAAGCAGGAATATT
Source organism: Stegodyphus dumicola (assembly GCF_044657685.1). Classification (NCBI taxonomy): domain Eukaryota; kingdom Metazoa; phylum Arthropoda; class Arachnida; order Araneae; family Eresidae; genus Stegodyphus; species Stegodyphus dumicola. The sequence goes on from NC_140780.1 coordinate 118,199,279, forward strand.
TTAAAGTGTCATCTTCCGTGTACATAAAACCCCACTTTATCTCCTAGTCCTGCGTTTCACGTTTCACAGATCTTTAGAATAGTTGTACAAAAATTTTTCCTTCGTTGCCGTTTAATTTCGTGGTGTAATTGTAAGCACGTTGAGCTAGCAATCGGGAGGTCTATAGTTCGAATTCATACTACAGAGGCCTAATGTAATACTTAACGGAAGCGGAATGTATTGTATCAAAAATATTAATAGGACGCCTACACTACGGAACGAATAGAAAAAGGCTTTATTGACAAAATGGCGTTGGTGGTGGGGGAAACCTGTCTGGCCAAGAGAGAGAATTTTTTTGGGACAACCGACAAATTTTTCCCGACCAAATTGGGACCAGTGGCACCCCGGAAAAGATGTTCGTAGAGGATGATAACTTCATCATAGTAACGATCTCCGGTAAGTGAATTTCTGTCGAAAATTTCGAGCTCTACCCATCTGTTCATCATAATGCCTTCCCATACAAGCACGCCAAGACCACCCCAACGGTCTCTTTCTCTGATGTTATTGGGATGAAAGCATGTCCATACTTTTCTTCATATCAAGTGGGCCCAGAGAATCCTTTGACAGACTGAAACGACTTTCATCGGTAAAGAGCATGGGCTCCATTGATGAAATGTCCAGTCTTTGTATTCTCCGCACCAACAAAACAGTGCAGCCGATGGGCTGTTGTCAATGGTGTGTAGCGTTTAGGAGAACGGGAGAACAGGCCATCTTTATGAAGTCGTCTCGCCACAGTAAACCGGACGCCTGCACAACACAGCTCCCTAGTGCTATTGCTTGTGCAATAGCACAACAATTGCACAAGAGATTACACACAATAGCACAGCAATAGCACAAGCAATAGCCTTGTGGAATAGTATAGCTTCCTTGGGCTATTGCTGAGCAATGTTGCCCGCTGTCTGGTTTCGATCTCCTTTCGCCATTTGGGCGGTATATCAGTCATCAGTCACCTTTTTCCCTTAGTCGACCACCACTAACCGTTTTCACAGCTGTACCTGTCGTTTAAAAGTCTTTCTAAGCTCATGAAACAACACTTATATCAGTGCCAAACTCTTGGGTCACAGATATCAAACTATACCCATTCTCAAGCTTGCCAGTCATTCTACCCCGTATAAAGTCGTCCTGATATTTACTTGTAGACATACTGGAAGTATAGTGTCACTTACTGGAAGACGAATGCTGGGAAATACACCTTTCTTTCTTTTTTTTAAAGTTACCTTGCACTGCGCTCGCTGACTTCTTCCGCTTGTGTCGGGGCCTACGTGATATACTGGTCGTACGTGATATACGTGATACGCCTCGGTTTGCGTTTCCCGACGTATTCTCTGACGTCAGGGTGTTGATATCTACACATGCCTCAACTTTGTACTGAGTTCGCTTTTCATTATGCTGATCTCAAAAAGCCCTTTTCAACAATGCCATGATTGTATGTTGAAAAAGGAATTTTTTGCTTACGTTTTGCACACTAGTATATTATCTGACTGTGAAACTAAATTTATCAAAATATTAAATAAAGAAAATTTGATGATAATAAACGTGTCGAAATGTAAACATTTTTCAGAAGTTCTGCATTTATATAATGAATTAACATCCAAAGTAAATTTTACCTTTAACGCAACGTTAGGAGTTTGAATATGTGATTCTATATTTGAAAACACAGCGTATGATAAAATTCGAAGGATATTGATGGAGATCATTTGCTTGTATTTCTTGTTTTATAATGCCATTTGTCATTCAGTGTTTGAACGTAATATTTATCGAATCATGCCTCTCTGCATCACACATTCTTTCATGCGGTGACGGAAGCTTTATAATGTATCACGAGGGATACTGGTGATAGCATTTTTTATGTGATTCTTCAATTATAATATTGTAGCAGCACGTATTTGGCTAATTTCTTGTTTGAGACGCTCCCATTAAAACAAATCAGCTCATGTTAGAGTGGGGTACAGGAGCGACCAAGAAATGGCACCTTAACGAAAAATTAATGTCTGGTAAATAAAATGTCTACCACAAAATATCTACTCCTACTTTGGTTGTGATGTCCGTTTGACCAGTCTTGTTGAAACCATAAATGCTCCACCTTTAGCATCTGCAACTGACAAGCAAAAGAAGTCCTGCAATATCTTAAGTTCCAACGCAGAGCTGATTCTGCGTGTTTGACAAAGGTCATGTAAATACTGACTAACAAATCACATTCCTGTTATTGCTGTTTGGTTAAAATGAGCATATTTTTATTTTACTGCATTTTGACGTTACTGAATTTTGATTTTGTCTAGTTAGGGATTATATTTTAAAAGGTTAAAAGTAAATTAAATTAAAAAAAGAGAAATCAAAATTTTCAGATTTTATATTACACCGAAAGGGACATTTTTTTAACGCTTTGTGTGTTACATTTATTTGTAAATATCATGGTCTTTGAACTTAAATCATAAAATTCAATTCAACAACAATAGCGCAAAATAATTTTAAAATGAGCAATTTCCGATACGCAGTCTCTCGCGCTGGAGATAAAAAGTTTTTTTTTTTTTTTTTTTTTTTTTTCTTTTTTCAAATACAGTGTTGCCATTGCTCGCTTTGAAATCTTTGAATTTGTGAATAAAAAATTCGTTAAAGTGTTACAAAATATAAAATCGATAATAAAACAAATTTCAAATTCTAAATTAGGGCTTGCAGATGCCCATATTCGGTAGAAGATTACGTTATTCAGAATCTGATGGCTCTAGGTTCCGTTGTTTATCACAATGCGAGAAACATACATGCATTTATGCAGATTCTTAATTATTTAATTTCTTTAAATATAATACAGGGTGATAATATTTGGTGGCAACACTTTGAAAAGTGAACTAACGCAAAATGCCGAATAGCTAAAAAGCAGTATAAAATAAGCAGCAGAAAGGCAATTTACCATGCTGCATAAAATTCATAAGGATTTCCAGTGCGAAAGTATGTACTTCCCGAAGCTACCTGTTTTAATAACTTTTTTAATTTACAGTGGCTGGCTGATATTTGTTTTTGGACATTTGAGCTCTCGAAGCTCATTTGCGAAAAACATCTACTATATGTTCAAGAAGGGATGTCAAAAATTTTTTTTCACGCAAATTGTTATGTATGTGTTTCAGAATCTTTTTATTACAAAGTAATACATTCAAACTTTTATTCAAGTGAAATAAATTAATTGGAAAAGTGTTGCATAGGAATTTATATAAATATTAGAATATTTATAACCCACAGCAATATTTGAGAAAATGTACAAATAACAAACAACATTTAGTAGTACATTTGATGTCCTTTAATCTACAATTATACTTTTTATGTGCTTTGGTATGGATTGAACAAGTATTTTCTTGTAGGAACATTCAATTGTGTTGCATTCCACTGTAAAATTTGCTTTGTGGAAAACTTTTGAAGAAATTTGATATTTGCCTTTTCTTTTTTCCAATTCATTCCATACACCGCACAGCTAATTAAATACAGTACAACCAGTTAAAGAATTTCTGGGATTTTTGGCAGCTTCGAAACAATCGTACAGCAAAAGTAAGAAAATATCTAGAATTTTATATTTAGGATCACTCTATCGATAGAAATTAAGTGCAGTTTAAAGTACAAGTTTTGCGTAAATTGTTTCAAATTTTCATTTAGAATATTTTATATATATATTTACAGAATATGTATTAAAATTAAACGTACCTCCTCAGAGGCAGTAAAACATCCCCAAACCTCCGTCTCGATGTTTAACTGTAGACAACATTTTTTTTTTTTTTTTTTTTTTTTGATTCAAACCTTTGTTGGGGTTTCGCCACACATTAGTTCGTTTATCGGATCCAAATGCGTTCAAAATTAAAAGACGTTTCACATATGGTCCATTATCTCCACAACCGCAGACAACTTTTAACGAAATTAGCTATGGACACAGGATAACAATACAGAATATTATCACACAACACTCATGACACAAATGCATGCATAAGGCTCAGCTAGGAAAATCTGATTCCTCTCCCAGCTGTATACTAATTATTAAACTAATAATTAAGTGAACTTTGATATATGAGTTTCTTGGACCCATATCAAACTGAATAAATGTTACATATTCTGAAATTTTTGCATCAAATAAAAGAGCGTTGAAGAAAACCATATCGAATTTTAAGAATTATGAGAATTACTCTATAAGGTATTCCTCCTGGTGGTCAGCACACTCGGCATGTATTCGAGAGGTCCGTGGTTCGATTCCCGGCTAGAGCATTGCTCATTTTTCACATTTCTTGAATTAAAAATAACATAATGACTCTACAGTTGCGTCTGAACAAAAAAGGGTTGTGGATGATGATTCTCCATCACCAGGCGATTGGGTCCCCTAATCCCCAGTCGCCCTTTAAAAGGGGGGTATAAAAATATTCCTCCCGCCCTCTTAGCATGCCTTCGTGATGTAGTGGTGCGATTTAGCGCAGTTCCGCCCTGCAATTTTTATTGAGATCCCTTGGGGGACGGGTCCGAGGTTCTCCCACTCCTCTTCCCCTACTAAAACCTCTCGAGAGGACTTTCGGCTCGCCGCATATTTAGAGTGCACACACGCCGCTCAGACACTATATATTTACAAGCATCCAATGCCTTCTCCGGGATTAGAAATCGGGCCCTTCGGCACAGCAGTCAGCGACGCTAACCGCTATACCGGTTGAGCGGCCGGACACACAGTCTTCATACCTTTCTTGTCTTCTACCGCGCGACTATATTGAACTGTACCCTTCTTCAGTACATCAAAATTAATAAGCCGAGGTTCAACGTTCCTCTAAAGCTGTCACTTAGTCATTTATTGAAGATCTAAAACATCTAAGGGTTAATATAAGTAGAAAGTTCACCGAGTCATATATTTTTGACGTCAACCTGAAAAACTAGTGTCAAACTGCAAACGCAAATAAATATAAAACTCCGCTTCGATTTTTTACAACATTTGGTATTTGCGCATAATTTGTGCGATAGAATCGAACTATATGATAACATCGACATGTCATATCAGAAAAAGATAGATTTCATATTAATATACATGGGTTAGAATGGCACTATGTATAAATTTAATACATATATATTGTAGAGACATTAGGATATTTTTGGGAGCAGGAAAGATGAAAAATTAGCAACGCCTTCGCCGGGAATCGAACCGCGGACCTCTCAATTACACGCTGAGCGTGCAGACCACGAAGGCTTGCTAAGAAGGCGGGAGAAATACCTTATAATATATATATTCTAAGATGTGCTTTGGAGAGATGAAATTGTAACTGTTTAGCTCGAATGGGAGTTACAGACGTATCCTCCCCCCCTGCCCTAACCGTTCATTTGAGTATCTGCATTCGCCGCAAAATATATATTGTTGGAACTTTTCATAGGATAGAGGGCGCTGTTGCGCCAAAGAAATTCTGTTTTTTTTTTTTTTTTTTTTTTTTTTTTACATTATGTAACTGTGGTTCGCCATTGCGATGTGTGTGTATTACTGAGATATATTTTGGTGTTTTCATTAAATATAAATGAAAGGTATCGTTAATCGCTTCGTAACATGTGGTGCATCGGCCGGGAATTATCGTAAGGGTGGGGTGAGTAAATAGTTTTGTTGAAAATTTGGTTGAATAGAATATTTTGTAATTGTTGAAGTAGTAGGGTTGTTTGATGTTGTTGATCTTGTTTGGTAAAAATTTACAACTTTAGGTTTCGCATTTACTGAATATTTGCATTGGTATTTGAAAATAAGAAAATTTGGAAAAGGTGGAAGGAGAATTATCTCCTCGAATTACGGTCTGCGCATACTTTTCTAAATCCATGTCCTGAAAGGAATCTTAAAAAGGGTGAGGTTGTATTGCTGGAGGGGTCGACGAAATCAAAATTTTTATGGCCTATTGGAATTATAGAACAAGTTTATAAAGGTAGGGATGGGTATGTGCGTTCATGTTTGATTCGTACTTCTCAAAGACTTTATCGAAGACCCGTCCAATTAATCTATCCTTTTGAAGTTTAAAGTTATATATACAGTCAAAAGTCGTTAATCCGGACTCGCCGGGACTTCGGCGATTCCGGATTATCGATTTTTCCGGATTATAGATCATCAGTTTAAATCTGGTAAGATGGCAGGCAGAAATTACAAAATTAAAAATATGAAACCATAATTTATGAAATAAAGAACAATTATGATCTAAAGGGTATCAAAATTTACAAAAAGAAAAGACTTAATATTTATTTGTTTACTTTATTAAACATTTCTTTCAATGTAAGTTGTTTAAGTTGCTTCGTTTCATGTGATAATACTTTCTCTTTAATTCTCATTAATTAATACATAATTTCTTGTTTAGTTACAAAGTTCCGCTGTTCAAGTCCTATAATTGCTGTGTCGAGAATACCGACTAATTTGTCAATCGAAATTTTTTCGTTTTCAATAACCTCTGTCACTTTCTTCACTATCGGAAGCGAATTATAATGACGAGGAACTTGTTTTAAATCATATGAAAGACGGAGTACATCGAGATGAAATACTACATTTGGTAAGGAATTATAGGCCAAATAAAATAAAAACATCTGCCCTGAAGATAAGGATAGTGCTGACAGACCAACTTCCAATTCATTGCGCGCCGCGGCGTTCCCCCCCCCGCCAAGCAGCGTGAAATTGATAAACAGATTTCGGATTTCGAAACATACTTTCGCTTTAGATCCTTTACATATTAACAAATATATATCGGAAATTCTATTTGATATAATCGAAAGTTTAAGCTTACTTTTATAAAATTGCTCTAACAGTCTGCAAAAAATAATAAGCCGGATCCAATTCGAAGATTAAGGAACAACGCAATTTGCAACATTAATTGAATTAGATAATTTTAGCTTAGCTAACACCGTCCGTTATACATTAAACGCGCATGCGTAAACGTTTTATGACCATGCGCACAAGCATATTCATAGCCGTAAAGGTCGTACGCGCGCACGTAAACGCCTATGCGCATTCGTCAACGCGACGCATGCGCAGAAAGTTTGTAGCTTTGAGGTCCAGATTATAGATCATTCCGGATTATGGGTGTCCGAATTAACGACTTTTGACTGTATATGTTTGTTTCACGTATTGTATTTAATTTGCAATGTAGTTTTCAGTATTAATTTGTGCATATTGGTTTTGATTATATCTAAATATATTATTGATATGTAAATTTAATGTGCTCTTAAAAGAGCACAGGTGAGGTGTGTTGGAACTTTTCATAGAATAGAGGGCGCTGTTGCGCCAAAGAAATTCTGTTTTTTTTTTTTACATTATGTAACTGTGGTTCGCCATTGCGATGTGTGTGTATTACTGAGATATATTTTGGTGTTTTCATTAAATATAAATGAAAGGTATCGTTAATCGCTTCGTAACATATATCAAATCTACACCCAGTCAAAAAACTCTTGATCATAAGGATCTTAATCATTTATTCATAAATAAATAAATAATTCGTGAGTGTTAGGTATGTTGTTTTTTTATAACATAAAATTTTATTTGGACTAAACAAACACGTAAAGCTTAAAAATAAACACGGTTTATTAGAAATAGTTTTGAAACATTGCATTTCCTGTGCTCAAAGAGATATATAAAAATTAAGAAAGTATTTGGATATTGTGGAAAAGTGTGAAAGTAGCCAAAATTTAGTGGGATTACGTTTTAAATTTTACTAAAAGACTTGAATTCCCAGAATATTCTGTTTAAACGTTAGCAGTTAATTCGAAAACATGAGTTAAAAAAATGCGAGGTTTCATTAGCTATTCCAAAACGGATAATTTTTCACTGAAAGAAGGTACTGAAACTAATTAATGAGATGGTGAATGTGTTGAATGCTAATAAAGCTACTGCTCATAATAGATAATGTTGGACTGCTGACGATCAAAATAATTTAAAATAAAATGGCCAGATTTTCCACGACTAATCCTAGTTAAGGCATCTTTGTCCACTTGGGGTGAAATCATGCATAAGAATATTCGAAACTTTTTTTTTTCACTTTGTTAGTTATTTCACTCCCAGCACTTGAGTTTAGTGATGTCGTTGGAGTTATAGAAATAAGGAAAGCGAAGACATAATTACATTTAGTTCTTCAAGGGAGTAGTTATTTTGTAGCATACTATGAGCCAGTAACGTCAAGAGCTGAAATATTTCTGGTCCGGAAGCCTTGCAAACCTTTATTGCAATAACCTTGGTTTCACCCGCTTACAACGTAAATACGACGCAGTTTCACGTTTTCCTTAGGAAAGGGTCTAAGCCTTAGAAAACGAGGGTTTGTATTCCTTAGGGAGAATAGCCTCGGCATGCTTTACCGTATTTGATTAAACAAACATATCGTAATAACTTCCGAGTATATTTTTCCGTTTATTCGCTAAATTTAATAGCAAATATTCTTTTTTTAATGTTTTAAGCCGCCAATGTTCTTAAAGTATAGCCCAATTAACGATGTATATCGAAAGAGATTATCATTTCAGCAGTACGGAAATTAAATGTAATCCAGTCGTTAATACCTTATTTTAAATTATAAACCGTGAAGTTTGCTAATGTAAACCTGAGTCTAAAATTTCTAGTTTACCAACACATTTTATGTTATTTATTTTTCTTCAGTATATAATCCTGTTTACGGAATTTAAAAAATAAATTCGGCTCCCAGAGCAGTATTTCAAGACAGATTAAAGGAATAAGCAGAATTTGTATGCCTCAAACACGATTACGTCTTTGAATATTTCATACTTATCTTGCAGAAAACTTGTTTTTACTATCTAAATCAAGAAAATTGTTGCTAAAGAATTTTGCCATATATTTTACAAAGCATGTAAGTCTTGTAAGGTAAGTGCATTTTATATGCTAATTTATTCCTGGTAAAATTAAATATCCTTTTCGGAGAATAAACGTTGCTCTCGACTCAAATAATAATGATAAATAGGGATAAAAATTATTCTATCGCAAAATCTCGTAGCATAAACTATTTTGAAAATAGCATGTAACTACCAGTTAATATGTTTTTAATGAAAATATGACTTACCACTTATAATACTTGATTTATAATACTTATTAATACTTGACTCCTAAATTTTAAATTTTTTATCTTTAAAGAAAATTCTGTTAACTGGATTCTTGTATGTTTCTTTGAGTTTTAAGGCCATTTTATCCTAGTTTTTTATAGAAATAAACAGATTTACTATTTTCTTTATATTGAGTAATTGATTAAATCAGAGGAGTTCTCGCAAATCGTCTTATTAAATTAATTTCATGAAGGTCTCTGAGTTCGATATTTCTTGTATTCCCAGTCCATCTAGAGAAAATCATGATGCCATGCAATTTTTTATAGAAAACCCAGGTACAACACTTGTAAATGGATAAAAGAGTTAATTATACATAGGTGTTTTGTACGCGTTTCGGTTCCCGGCGAAGTTGGCTGCATGTGGTTGACTATGTGTAACTTGACTTTTTAACGAGCCGGTTTCCCCTCGAACGTCCTGCACGATGGCATCTTTCCTAAAGTAGACAACCCTCGATTATATTGTCATATCCAATTACCCAGCTTTAGATTTTAATTCAAGAACTACAAATAGTGTCTTTCTGCATTTCCTGGGCTTGAATTTTTGACATGGAGTCTTGAATATAATAGAAACTATATTGGCAATTGGAAAAATGTCCATGCCCAAAAGGTTTATACTTCCTTAATCTATGCTTTACATTTAAATGTTAACTATTAATATTTTTATTATTTCTATACAGTGGATGCTATTTATTATTATTTAAACTTCACAGACGATAATTTGGTTTCTGTACGCGAATTTGATGTGCTTCGTGTTGGCACTTGCGGAAAATATTTTATCAAGCCTAGTGCTCTAGCAATCCAATGGGCTCACCAGCGGCCAAGCGGTAAAGTCGCTGAACACTAGTAGTTCGGTCCGAGGTTCGAATACCGCGAACGGGCTGGCTGCATGGGCGTTTTCGTGGTTTTCCCCATGTGTAACGTGTATACGAGCCAGTTTCCCTTAGAAAGTCCTCCACGAAGGCATCCCTATCCATAGGCAGATGGCCCTAGTGTGCTTTGCCGTAATTAAATAAACCAAATCAAACCAACTAGCAATCCAATGGAAAAAAATTGTCACAGGTATTTCTTTAATAATTAGGATTTTTTTATTAAAAAAAGTCTGTACACGAGGTAAATTCATAAAGTAACAATTCGATTTTTTTCGTACTGTTTGCCATTTATATTTCGAATAGCTCATTTTAAGTCTATGGTTTTATGCAATGTGTCTTGAATTTCTGGGTTAATTCTTAAACTAATAAACTTATCACAACTTTTCAGCTTAAAACTGTTAAACTGTTTCAGGATTTAAAATGGAATTCGAAAACGAAGATAGGGTTGAAAATTGTTTTCCGATTTTTATATTTTTTGAGTTTATGATAAATGTTTCAGCTTTTTTGAAAGTTTTATAGGCAGATTATTTTTTGTGATATGATGCTGTATTTTGGAGCTTTTAGAATACACTTTTTACTTTTCTTATTTTTATGATCTTAGTTTATCAAGAAAATGCTGACTTGTATCTTGTTGGATGTGTATCACAAATTTATATTTTCCTTTTTTTATTTCAGAAATCAAGATTTTTAATTTTGGGAAGAAATTAATTGATTCATGAGAAAAACACACTGAAGTGACACTTACATTCCTATTGGTTAATAAGACCTATTGGTTAATAAGACGTATCCACTGCCAGTTTCTATTCTTGCTAACCTCATCAGACCACTGGTAATTTCTATTCCATTAGAATATTTGTTTGTCGTTTAAATGCGTAATTTGCTTCCCTGTGACATTTCTCATATTACAAAGCCATGCAGAGAGAGTAACAACTGAATTAAGATCAATGTGCTTTCTGGAGAACACACGGAAGAGCTCCAGACGCACTTCCTTTATCATTGCCCAAGTTTATTCCGTCAAAAGATTTAATTACAGAGTGCGGTAGTTCATTAAAATAACAAAGTTGCGGAGCTGTATCTATCCTGCTTTGAAATGTTTGTCTAATTTATGTTGATTTGAAAGCAAGTTGTTATTACTTTTAATTCTTTTCCTCTGGTGGTTATGTGTGCTGAAACATCAGTGAATGCTTCTAGTTATTTCTCATGAAAGATTCTTATTCAGCTTTAAAAATGAAACTCTAGAAAGAAATGTTTGATGTATGCTAAAGGTCGAAACAGTTTTTTAAAGCCATTCCTTGAGCTTCGAAGTATTACAGACTAATTATTATAGCTAAATATAGCTTGTACTGAACAAGCAAATTTTAAGTGCACTCGCGATCAGATTATCTGTATATTTAATTACTGCGCACTTTTAAAAGATTTTCTTCCAATAATCGTGGCTCCTTTTCCTTAGCAGAAACGGTGAACGTTGTACATTCTGAAAATCATTATTAATAAGAGCTCATTAGCATAAACTATTCGATTTACTTTGCTATGCTGCCGAAAGGAAAGAACACAGTACTTGGCATTAGATTTCAGAGGATTAAACCAAAACACGAAACTTGTTATGTGTCCTTTTATAGGGTTTATGTTCACTGTAGTGTCATCAAGCATTACATGTATTTCTCTTTACAATAAACTAGTGTTTTTGAGCACGCTGTAAAAAAAAATCATCACTTCTGGACACCACAGTGCGTCAATCGCTCCTTGTGTATCTGTGGACATAATCTTCGAATGCTGATAGTTTCATTTATTTTCTTGTAATACGTCTGTGAGATTTTTGTGAGAATATTACGCTGTGTATCTCGTGCGGAATTAGTATTGAATCCGGTGCAGTACGTTGGTATGTGTTAAAACATAAATTAAACTGATTCTGCTGGGGAAAATATGCAGAAAATTTATTATGTCCTTCAGAATTTTGCCGAATGCTGCTAATAAGCAGTTGTTGACGGCTAGCCTGGCTATATCTTTTCTGTTTTGCGAAAGTCCTCACAACATTGTTAGTTATGCAGTCTTGATATCAGCAGAAAAATAGGTTTGATCTTTGAAAAGCATTTCGAATCTAGAAATCTCCATTGCGTCCAGAGTCGGTATTTTTAGCTGCTAAACTATGGAGTATGTGATGAATTTGGGGAGAATTTTCACAAACTATGGGCGAATATGTAACAAATGCAGTATTATAGAAGAAAATTTGTAATTTGATACTAATCGAGCTATTTGAGGACCCACCAGTGGTCGAAAGGTAAAGTGGTAAAGACGTTGGACACTGGTAATTCCATCCGGGTTTGATTTCTTGCGAACGGGCTGACTACACGTAAAGGATCATGGTTTTTCTCATACGTAGCGTGAATACGAGCCAGTTTCTATTTAAAAAGGTGTCCTCTACGAAGGCATTCCTCCCCTTAGATAAATAGCCTTTGCGTGCTCTTTGTATATCTCCATTATTATCTCTTTGTGTATTTCCTTTATTTAAATAATCCAGTCCAACCGATTTCAGTATCGATAACAAAACAAAAATTATCTGTCCATATCTTCTGATGAATTCTGGAAAGATATATGATAACTTCGCAAACTATTCCACTAAATCACTAGCCCTCCAATGAGGTAATTGATTGATGAATTTCATCTTGGTCAATCAATCAGACCGGAGTTCTCTGTTTCTTTGCATTTAATGGGCTTAAGTAGCCGAAACGTGTCGTCATGAAGATCCAATAGCCATTGTAATTTAAAGTGTAATACGATCTATACCGTATTTTCAAACGGGCATTCTTTTGAGGTAACGTCTAACCTATAAATCAATTGTCAGCAACTAAATGATTACGATCCAAAGCCCGTTTATCATTTTTCGTCTAGGGAATACTCTAAGTGTAAATAACAAGCAGGTTTAAATATAAACGCCAGATATCTTGCAGTATCCGACTTCTAACATTCCGAACTGGTTATGAAATATGAATGAAAAATAAATAGCTTAATCTCGCCAAGTTTGGTACCTAATGAGATTAATTATGTTTATTACCTACAAATTTAACTCATTTCTTTGATACATTTGCGGAGCTTTCTGCTTAACCCACTAAGCAGTCATTTACTTTCGTACTTTTTCTTTCATCAAATATCAACGCTGAATTGCTAATTTACCCTTTTTTTCCCTGGAGCTCTTCCAACAAACATTTATTTATTTTTTTCTCATTTGTTTCGAATAATATAATAAATGCTTCAACTAAAGCTGATCTTTCAAAAAATGTTTTTTGCTTTCTCGGAAATTAACAGTTTCTGAAAACAAATCTTACATTCATTAGCGCTAATGCAGTCATATCATTCTTCAACAAAAGTATATGTGATATAAACATTAAAAACGCACAATATTAACGCGAATGAGGAATATTAGAGGGAAATCCTCAAAACTCTTTGGAACAAATTTTGATTCCAGAAACATAATTTCTGGTGTTCTTATTTAATAATAATCTTTATTTTGAATCATTTCAAAATTATTTCATCAAGAAAGGATTTGGTGATATAATATCTGTACCTTTTATTGAATTAAAAGGACAATATATCTGCAATCTATTAATAAGAAATTAAAAACTAACGGCGTTGACGATGTAGTAGTTACTTCTAGTAAAAAGAATAAAAAATTCTTTCTGTCTTTGAAATTCCACTTCTCTTGAAAGTTTCGAGTTCACACCTAAAAGTTCAGTACATCAACGCATGTCATGTACATCATGCTCAGACATCAACGCATGTCATGTATTGATGTATCGTTTCAGCTTCAGGATTTTACCTTATTCAGCGTTTCAGTTCTGACATTTGGGTTTACTTTAGGAGTACATGATTTTAAAATTCCCTTTATATGATACTACTACTTCAATAAGACTTTGCATTGAAAAGAAAGTTCACACTCCATTCAAAAGTTAAAGAACACTTTTACTAGCAACTGGAGATAAATCAAACTGGATATTTTATAATAAAATTTTGTGTTTTTCATCCTGTGTAAGTATAAAAGAAGAACAACAGTTATAAAATATATGAAACATCGAAACAAAATTACCCAGCGATCTGTGTGATTTACAATAAGAGATATGCTATACAATATCTGATCATCGAACTATTACTTCCGATTTATTTTTCTTTCAGTGGCGCTTAATTAATTATATTCTGAATTGTGGTAACTTGTTTTATTTTTAAATATAATTTTAGTTTGGTTTTTCTATTCATTTCTCTAAATTTTAAGAAACCTCCATTGTCTTAAGATGCAAATTGGCTTAAAATACAGTAATCTCTTAGTTATATAACTCTCGTCTGTGCGACTCTATCGATTATAATATTATTTTTCCCTGTTCGGGCGAGAGGAAGAATAAACTTTAAATACTGAAATTCCCCCCTTTAAATACGCCACAATTAAGCTCACTTCCAGCTATCATAGCAAATATAAAGAAGTTATAGAGTCCCACCCTCTATGGTAATATAAATTAAATGAGAACTCTGAAAGACGTAAGAGAATTATTTCTTTGTCTTGGAAATTACAACAGAGACTTGGAAAGGGTGTAAAAGACTCTTTTATTAAAATCAGTAGATTAACAGAAGACACTGCTCGTGCTTACAGAACCAGCCAGCATTTATGGTGCAACTCTAAAGTAAAGAATTTAGCTAACTAAATCGTAAATTATCCCAAAGGCTATACAGACAAAAATGCCCGCAAGTTGCCTCAAACTAATATCGGCATGACAGACCTAATGGCGAGAATGATGAAACGCCTCAGAGAAACTGGCGGAAGTCTTCTGCTATGTTGTTAAGCGTATTGCTAGAAAAATATTTGTAATTTTTTCCAATTTTAAATGTCTTTACAGGTCAGATTTTAAGAGCATGAGTTAATGAAAATCTTCGATCTCATTTTAGAATAAAGTCTTTCAATCAACAGAAAACAACCCAGAAGCATCCAAAGGAAAATCTTTAGCGAAAGAATTCTACGTAGTTTTACTTTGAAACCTTGATAGGAATCGTGAAGAAAAAGGAATCTATCAGAAATTTTATATTGATCTGGCAACATATTCGAAGAAATGATCAAGAATTCAAAATGGATAATTTCAAATTTTGGTGTTAGCTCAAAGAAATAATATTTTTAAGTTACCATTAGCAGTGAGTTAATGAAAGTTAAAATCAAATTTCAAAATTGAGAGGTTTTTCACCTTATTGGGGATGGCTGGAAAATCTGAAGTTACTACGTGGACTAGACATCACTTTCTTATCTGAAAAATTGGCTACAACATATCTTTAACTGGGAAGAAAAGAGCTTATTCTATCCTTTTTTGCGAAATACAATGCATTGGATTTCAAAGAGAGATAATTACCCTGGTATTAAATGTAACTAAGAGTGTAACGCTGATGGAAGCGAGAATTCAATCTCCATTTATCAGTGAAATCAAGCTGCATGAAAACTATGAACAAAATTACTGTGATCGCAAGCAAATAGCAAAAGGCTTGAAAGTTTTACAGACATTTGAGTGAACATGATAAAATGATCAGAGGGAACTCAAAGATCTTATTATTTATGAATCATTCTTTTATATAGCTATATGGATTGGATTGGATTGGATTATTTAATTATGGCAAAGCACACGAGGGCTATCTGCCTAAAGGGAGGGATGCCTTCGTGGAGGACTTTCTAAGGGAAACTGGCTCGTATACACGTTACACATGGGGAAAACCACGAAAACGCCCATGCAGCCAGCCCGTTCGCGGGATTCGAACCTCAGACCGAACTACCAGTTTTCAGCGTCTTTACCGCTCGGCCGCTGGTGGGCCTATACAGCTATGTGATCCTATATTACTAACACATACACATGTCATTTTCTTCCAGCAAAGTGCACTTAAATTAACAGATTTCAGCCATTAGATCTCAGGAGTAAAAGTCAGTAAAGGTATATTATAAAAATTATATAGTGAGAAGAGTTATTGTTGTTCTTGAAAATAAGATAAGGGAAAAAAGGATACGTTTCGATCTGGATGCTATATATGAGCTGACTTCGTTCCTGGAGTAAGGTTATAAGGTATATCTCCCGCCTTCTTAGCATACCTTCGTGGTGGAGTGGTCAGCACGCTCGGCGCGTATTCGAGAGACCCGTGGTTTGAGTCCCGGCGAAGGCGTTGCTCATTTTTCACCTCTCCTGCTTCGAAATAACCTGATGTCTCTACGGTGGCGCCCGAACTAAGAAAATGGTGGTGGATTATGATTCTTCACCACCAGGATTTTGCGATTAGGTCCCCTAAACCCCAATCGCCGTTTAAAGGGTGGGTTATATAAGGTATTTCTCAACCTTTCTTAGCATGCCTTCGTGGTATAGTGGTCAGCACGCACGGCGCGTATTCGAGAGGCCCGTGATTCGAGTCCCGGTGAAGGCGTTGCTCATTTTTCATCTCTCCTGCTTCGAAATAACCTAATGTCTCTACAAGGTCACCCCAAAAAATCTGTAACTGCTTCAATTGAGCAAGGGATATTTTGTTTGATGGACAAGTCATTTTATCAGAAAAAAAGAGAGCCCCCATAAATTTAATATTGATAAACAAAAATGGAGTAGACATTCAGAATGCAAACGCTTTTCAAAATTTTGTCAATAGGAAAAATCTATTAATGGTTGTAAAGCAATACTGAAATCATCTGCTGAACTGGTGATTGAAAGAGATGAAGATGACAACAATGATGTTAAAGATGAAGTTGCTGTTAAACCTAAGTGTCTCTTTTTATTGCCTGCGCTTTAAATTATAAATTTCGAAGAAAACATATTATTTAAAATTAGTTGAAAACATTATTTAGTTTATTTAATTTAGAGCGATGATAACAGAAATCCATCCGTGAAGCGAAGTAAATAATTAGTGGTTTCTCTTGCATTG
This sequence comes from Stegodyphus dumicola, assembly GCF_044657685.1. NCBI lineage: Eukaryota > Metazoa > Arthropoda > Arachnida > Araneae > Eresidae > Stegodyphus > Stegodyphus dumicola. The sequence continues at coordinate 118,216,176 of NC_140780.1, forward strand.
CTATCTCTGCAAGGTCCGCAATAATATTTAAATTTGTGAAAATTTAGTCCTTTTACATTCAGACTGGTTATCAGTAAATTCTAGCAGCATTCCTTTATATCTACTTTGCTGTTTTATTCTTTTACACTTTATTGATGTCAATAATATTAAAAGTTTTTTTTTAACTGGTCGGTTGGTTGAATACAGGTAACGAAGAGCATGCGAGGGCTCTCTCCTTAAGGAAGAAGAAGCTGCCTTCATGGAGAAATTTCTAAAATAAAATAACTCGTTTCACATTCATATAAGAAAAATCACCCAAAAAAACATACAGTCAGCCCGTTCGTACGGAACCAAGACTGAAGCGAACCAGTGCTGCCCACTTTGTCACTATTGAACTCAATGGTGCTGCCCACTTGGTCACTATTGAGCTCAGTAAAACCACGCAAATGCATCAGTAAAAGAATTTACTTTATGAATGTCTTATCTAATCAATTTTCAGAAATTCCACAACAAAGTAGGTATCCCTTGTTAATTCTTGCGTAATATGATAACTAGCTAATGTAAAGAGATTAGGTATTCAATATATTTTTTTAGTTTGATATATTTTTAATAACATCTTTTAAGCTGAAATTTTATTTAATTTAACTCTTTACGTTGTTGTGCGTTATAAATGTTGTGCCTTATCTGCAAGGAATCTTTAGTTCTTCTGTTCTCTGCAATTTGAGTAAAGAATATTTAGCTTTGTATGTGCATACTGCTATATGATACGCGCATTAGTAAGATATTAGAAATACCTAAAAAGAAAACACCAACCCGAGATTTCCTTTTCACTGTCGAAATCCAATCCTTCTCTCCTTCATATGCGTGAAGGCCATCTCCGCAGGAGGGATAGATTAACTCATGACGTCACGTATTAATGAGCAGCATAACCTCAAAATACATGTATATATAATTTGAGCTTAGAGTGCTTATTTATTTATAATGTAGCTGGATATTTATCGAAAACATTTTAAATATTTGCTTGCTTTTAACGACATGATTTTAAACTTCGCTTTGTATTTGTAGGGGGATATTTCTTTCTTTTCGACGATGAAAAATATTTTAGAGATTTGTAACAGTTTGGGAAACTAGTCATGTAATCTTGAAGTATTGAAAGAAATTAAGAAAAGTATGGGTGCATCATGAATATATAAAATATACGTATTTTTTACTTCATTTTATCATTTACTGGCACACATTATTCATTTGTTAGTAACAGCTATAATCTATATTGCATAAGACAATATTGATATAGATGCAGCAGACATATAGTCCATTTTGGAAATGGAAAACGATAACTTAAGTACTACAATATAACGCTGGATTTTTATTACATTATAACTCTAATGTATGTGAACTGCAAGGAGGGTCTTTGAAGGACTGCAAGGAGGGTCTTTTTGATCTTTGAATCAAGGGTTCCACTGTTGAGCGTGATTCTTATCTTTATCCATGTGCTGCTAGGGCAACAAATCTTAAAGCAGCGAAACATCCTTAAGATTAAAGAATAATTTATGACATGATGCCGATTACAATTGAAGTTAAAGAAAAGCCTCATCCAGTTCCCTTTTCTGAGAGTATAATCAGTCGCCAGATTCCTTTGAAATAGTTCGAACATTTGGTCGCTGAATTCCAGATTTAAGAAATAATTTAGTGAACTGATTGTAGGAAAAATGAAGAGAAATGATTTTATTTTGCAGGTCAGTGAAACCATCAACAGCAGTAAAGGATCTAATCTTTTACAGTCGCTTTTTTACTGATAATACAGACGAAACACTGTAGTTGGACAACTTCATGGATGTAAAAAAAATACATTGGGTTTATTGCTTTGGTGTGTTCACTAATCATGCTTGTTTAACGTCATGCTATTACCGTGGCCTCGCCGACAAAACTTCTGATACTATTTGGAATTTATTCTATCATACACACATAAGGAACTGTAAATATTAGGAAGCATTAGCTTCTCAGTTACTATTAATTTGACTATTGTTATAAATTCTGTGAACTTTAATGAAAACTCGAATCCAAGGAATTATTTGATTATTGCAAAGCACAGATGGATTATCTTCTCATAGAAAGCGATGTTTTCGCAAATGATTTTTATAAGCAAAATTAATCCATATAATTTGCACATTAAGGAAAACATGAATGCTTATTCCGACAGCTGGATTCAACCTCGATTCAACTCGATTCCTTAATTTGATCTTAGAATTTTAAGAAGTTTATCAAGATATTGAATCTGAATATTCGAATCTTTTGTTTTACACTAGTATCCTATTCGATTTTCTTGAGGAAATGTGTAATATTAAATCGTATTTTTTATTTGAGACAGGAACTCCTTTTTACGTTGACAAGCTATGCTAATGCTTTTCGGATGCAGTCTTCATGTCATGTTGTATTTCTGAAAGCTAAGTGAAGATTACCAGAACAAACTATATATATATGTACATGTAATTTTATATTATTATATGTACACATTTCTATATGTACACTGCTAAAAAATGGGACAGTGCTATATCTCCCGTTCTACTGGGCCGATTGACAAAATTCAAACTGCGTTTTTCATGTCTCGAACGCGCGACTTAGGATATATATTGAATTTATATATAGCACTATTCTAACATAGGTATTTTGACACAAAATCGGACTTTTTCTGAAATAACATACCAATTTTTTTCCATATTTCGATTCTACGACTCAAATTATGCAAGAATGCCAAGTTTTGTAAAAACCGTACGAGTAGGTTTTAAAATATTAGCTCTAAAAATTTTAGCTCCTCAATGTTAATTGAATTTGGCAAATATTTATTAATATCTCTTTTTTATTAAACATTTTTGATTTTTCCTTCCACATTTCGAAATTTAGATTCATACCAAATAAAATTTACACATTTTCGTGTTTTATTTTTTAAATTTCTATTTTTAAATAATTTTTATAAATTTTTCGAAAAAATTTTGAATTACAACCTATAAAACTTTTACTATCATTTTAAAGTAGGTGTATTTTTAAGCATACCTGCAAAAAATTAGACTTTTTTATTCAATATTTTCTAAGATGTACACGAATTTACATATTTTCGCGTTTTGAAATTTGGCATCTTTTTTTTTTTTTTTTTGAGCGATAATAACGCCAAATGTGGTTTATGTATTTTTGTTACAGTGAATTGTCACAGATATTTTTAACCTTAAATTTCAAATAAAATTTTACGGAGAATTAATTATATAAATTTTTTTCCCTCAATGATGTGTAATAAATATTTATTAATACTATATAAAAAGCTATTTTGTTTTAAATTATTGATGATATTAATCAAATTTTTAACTATTTTTTTTAAATTTCTCCCTTTCTTTCTTTTTTTTAAAAAAATATTTGTAAGAGTAAATTTTTATCTTCGGCGTTTTATCGTCTGCTACTTTACTTTAACTTCGTTTAAATCGAATTGTCTAAAACCGAGAGCTTTCGTTTGATGTTTATTTGAATTTTATGAAAATATTTTATGACACTAACTGCATAATTTATTTCTAAACAAGGTGTTGCTTATGAAGTGGCTGAATGAGCGGCTGATACTATCATCCATATTTTTAAAGCACAATATATTTTTATAGAAACATAAGATTTAGAATAATCATTTTTATAAAAGTCAAATTATGATATAAACTTACAACCCTCTAGAGACCGAATTAATGGAAGTTCAATGGTTATGTAGAAATGATCTGCAGCTACTTAATGGCTGGTTAAGTCAGCAGGTTCTGTGGACAAGTAAGAATAATTAAATAAACGACACTCAACATTCTGGATTCAATTAACAACGAGGGTACGATGTTTATTAAATTAATTTAAGAAGTTTTAAACATAAAAAATCAACTCATATTTTATCCTAAAATGTATTTTTATGCGTAGCGTATTTTCATTATATCCTTAAAATTCTAATTTAGAATGTCAAGAACTGAATTCTAATCATCAGTAATCTCCTACTATTCTAATCTCCTACTGCATTCCATTGCATAGCAATTATTCCACACCGTTTAGTGTGGAATGACAGCTAGTTTCATAACTGAACCATTTTTCTCTAAAGAGCAGTCGACAGCTGGACCACTGTGATTGCAGCTCGCTTAGCGTCAATGTTAAAATGTTTCGTGATACATGATCTGCAGTAACGTAGCATTTTAGATACAACGATTTTAATGCAGGGCTGGGTCGCACTTCACATGTGTCGCACAGTTACTTAGGCAACATTTCACGAATGAACGTCTTACAAGCCGACACTTCCCCTCTTCCCACCAGACCTCAACCTCTGTGACCTTTGGCTATGGGGTTATCTCAAAAGCACTGTTTATGGTGATAATCTAAGCAATTTGGCAGAAATGAAAAATGTGATACATCACATGTCCGTAACATTCCTTCTGATATGCTAAGAGCTGCTGTTGAGAATGCAGTAACAGGATTTAACTTGCTTTCGGGAAATGCTGGACGCTGCGATGAACATGCCTTATAACACATTTCGGAAACGATTAAAGACATTTTAAACCGATGTTTTCATGTCTTATTTCATTTAACAATACTGTATACAACTCCATTTTTCTCTGGTGGTGAATTTATAAACTCTTGTCTTATTTCATTTAACCGATGTTTTCATGTCTTATTTCATTTAACAATATTGTATACGCCTCCATTTTTCCCCTGGTGGTGAGTTTTTGAACTGTTTTTTTCCGCGGAAAATAAATTCTCATAACCTCCTTTACACGATTTCTGAGTTTGGTAACATTTGGTCTGGTAATTTTCCTTTTTATGACCATTTCAAAGTGGAACTTTAATTATAACCACCATGTAAATTAAACTTTTAAAGTTTGACAATTTGGTTCAAGTCCCAGCTTTAAAAATATATATAAAAATATAAAATTTTATATTAATCCTCTTAGAAAGAATGTTTTAAGAAGCTAATTTTTCTCTCGCGTTATAGATTGTATAAAAAAACATGATCTTTAATATGATTTAGATTGTTTCAGTCGATATAAGAATCGGGTCACTCGATGGTACAGAATAAACACTGCTGGACTGTTTTATTTCTTTGTCATTTAGCAAAAAATCTTTTAATTAAAATATTTATCCTTTGTACTTCGCTTTAAACTTTATTTCTAGTTAAAATGACTAGAAAATGGAAAGCTGTCTTCAGCTGAAACGCAATTCATGTAATTGATGTTTTAAAAAAATTGACAAGAATGCAAAATTTATGGAAGTCTAGCAATCGAAAAATCTTAATTTTCTTGAGTGAGCACTGAAAATAATTGTAGAAGGAAAGAAGAATATTAATAAAAAAGTAAGCAAAAATTTGCAGGGAAATTTGGCTGTCAGATATACCAAGATGTTTAAAAAATTTGGACGCTTTTGAATATACTTTCAGGATACTTCAAAGAATTTAGGAGTTCAAAGAGAAAACACTTGGACGTGTACACCAGCAAATACCATCAATTCAGCTTGTGTTAACAGAAAAGACAAAAACGATATCATTGCAGATTAAAGTGAAGAGCGACTGGTTTTAAACTATATGGTTGTATAAATTTAAATTACGTTATAAAACATCATATCATATCATAAACGGAGAATCCCATGATTTATCAATCGAATTATTTGAAGATTCAGGAGTTTATCCAGTGATGTATGTGGATGTCACCTGAAGACTTTTTTTCCCCTCCTGATGAAATAGCGGCCGAGCGGTAAAGTCGCTGAACACTGGTAGTTCGTTCCGAGGTTCGAATACCGCGAACGGGCCGGCTGCATGGGCGTTTTCGTGGTTTTCCGCATGTGTAACGTGTATACGAGCCAGTTTCCCTTAAAACGTCCTCCACGAAGGCATCCCTCCCCTTAAGCAGATAGCCCCATGTGCTTTGTCATAAATAAATAAGCCAAAACCTCTTGATGAAATCAGTCATTCCTTTCATCTCATACCTTCAAAATGCTTAGCCTCTAAAGACTGATAAAGGCTCTGACCAAATACTGATGAAATGGATTGAATTGGATTATTAAGTTACGGCAAAGCAGGGCTATCTGTGTAAAAGAAAGGATGCCTTCGTGAAGAACTTTGTAAGGGAAACCAGCTGGCATACACTTTACACATGAGAAATCCACGAAAACGCCCATGCAATCAGCCCGTTTACCGGGATTCGAATCCCGGAGCGAACTACCAGTGTTCAGCGACTTTACCGCTCGGCCGTTTGTGGGCCTTTATGAAATGGAAGGCGATAACTTTATTGTCAGAAATACCAAGATGTTTCGAAAAGTTGGATGCTTTTTAATATACTTGCAGAATGCCTAAAGAAAAAAAAACAAGAAGGAAGCAGAATGCCTGAAGAAAAAGAGAAGAAAAATAAATTTTTGCGTAAAATTTAGTATTTGTATCTTTTTTAATTTAAAACTTTTTAATCTTATGATATTTGATTCTTGCGATTTCAAAAATAAAATATTTGACTCAAATATGAATAACATTTTAAGAACCCAAATGTAGGATAAAATTGTGTAAAGCAATGGGGACAATGATAAAACTGTTTAAAGCAGTGTATGCAAGTCGTCCTAAGTTAAAATGTCGGTTATACATCTCTTTTATTTATATATATCCTTTCTGAACGGAACATTGAAAGGCGTGTTAACTGTGCTTTGCTGTATTTTCTCTTTTAATATATGCAGTTTTCAAATGCATCGTAGTCTGGGTTACAAAGTATTCTTCCGAAAGAAACGCAATTCAAATAAATAAAATCAAATTCTGGAAAATGTATATTAATAAATATATTTAATAAATAAGTAGAATGAATAAGTAGAAAATTTTAAAATAATTATCTGAAGAGACAATGCAACACTAACAATTAAAATAAAAGTCTAAAAATTTAAAAATTACCTAAAATAGTAACTATGACTAAAAATATAGTATAAAAAGAAAACTATTTGAAAGAAAAATAAACGATGCACCTTTGATTTAAACTACGCAGTTCGAATGAGTAAATAGAAATTTTTAAAACAGTTATTCGAAAGAAACCATGCAACTTAAACAATTAAAATGAAATTCGAAAAAGAAAAAATACTTAAAATAATAACAATTTTAATTAAAAATAAAGACCATGATCTGAAAAAAGGAACGATAGTGACTTTTTGCCCTCTCACGCACGAGATAGAAAGGAAAGGAAAATAGGTTGTCATCTATTAAGAAGTTCGCCAAGTGAACGCAACTGAAAAAAAAAGCGCTAACATAAACTGTTGAATTTCTCCGTAAATTTCGCATCAAATTTTACAAAATTTAATATCCAAGAATTTAGTATCTAGGCATAATTTGAGTCGTAGAATGGAAATATATAAAAAAAATGCTACGTTATTTCAGAAAAGTCCGATTTTGTGTCAAAATACCTATGTTAATATAAATTGATATACCTATGATTATATAAATACCTATGATTATATAAATATAATAGATATCCTAAGTCGCGCTTTCGAGACATAAAGAACGCAATTTGAATTTCGTGAATCGGCCCAGTAGAACGGGAGATATAGAACTGTCCCCCTTTTTTGGGGGGGGAGCAGTGTACACTGCGCATTTTAAATTAAAATTTAATTAAACATGTTATTTTATTTCAATATCAGGTATATTAGAATTAGCCAAAACGGTTCGTTCCTCGAAAAATTCAAAGTTTTAAACCTTTTTTAAAATTTTTTTTTGTTGTTATACATTGATTTTACTATTTCATTATAAACAGCAGAGCATCTCAAAAACATGGTCATTCCCTGCTTTATATGTTTATATGCCAGGCTTGACAAAGGATGAGAGAGACTAATCTGTTGGTTCGTTTAATCAGTGCAGTAGTAGGCGCAATTTCTCCAGAAGTGACGAAACCAAATTTTCTTAAGTCTTCCGATGCTATTTCAATGGACATTTATGCGTTAGGTCTCCTGTAGTAAAACTTTAGGTATTTGCGTCGCCATTCGTACTAAGTAAGTGAACTTTGGAAAACTTATTACGGGGAAGTAACAGTAGTACGAGTTTGAATTGAAATTAAAGGAAAGTAGTAAAGAATTCCTAATGTCGACAGCATGGCGCCTTCTTGGCTAGTTTAGTTTTAAGTAGCTGAATACGTTAGTGTGAACAAGCATAAATTAACGCCAATGCATTAGTTCCAACAATACATTTTAATTCTAGAAAACAGTATATATAGAAAAGTGAAACCTCATTATTTTTTAGAATACGTTAACGTCATTAATTCTTCTCTCATTTCAGTTAGAAGAATTATAACACAGTATTACGTCAATATTTCTTGATGTGCTCCAAAGCTGAAAATTACGACTCATAATTTTTTTGGAAATGAATGTCTGACTTCTCGTATCTACTTTGCCCCCAACCTTCTTCTTGTTAATCTGAGGATAGAGCCTCACTTGCCTTACTATTGTCCCGGCTCTGACATTCAGGAGCTTTTAATACTAAATTGCGTCTGCGTAAACTGACTATGAGATGGTAGTTCTGTTTAAAATAATTGCATGAAAACAGGTCCTAAAATAGGTTTCCGATCATTTTACTTTCATAATACAATTAAAATTTCAGTTTATATTAAGTTATTGATCTTTTGCTATATTTATTCTCTTTTCGCACCAATTTTGTTAACTTTAACTTTTCCTTTCTTCCTTTTAAATCATATAGGACGCTGTTTTTAGAATGGCTTAGGCGTATTTTTATCAAGTATGTAGCGAATAAAAGTAAATTAGAAGGAAGCTGAAGACATGAATGTTGACCAGAACGTTTAACCCGGCAAAGAGTAGTTTTTGAGAATTCTCCATTGCCGGTCTTCTATGAATATTCTTTGCTGTTTTCTTCAAAATATTGCTTGAACCTAAATTTCGGATAGCTCATAAGCTAATTCAAGTTCTTAGGAATGTTATGTATTCTTTGGTTAAAGCCTTTTTGATTAACACTTAATTTTTTTTTTTTTTTTTTTTTTTTTTTTTTTTGAAATTTTCAGCCGCAGCCAGTTATTTTGTTGTTCTTCTGAGATCCTTTTTTACTTAATTCATTTTAAGCTCTTTCTAAGATTTTTGTACCCTGGAAAAACAGACATATTTTTAGTTTGTAAACCCAAATGCAGTTAGAAATAAACTTGCTTAATTTTAGCTTGTTTTTCTGTTTTGTTTTGTCTTTGTCTGAAACTTTATTTACTGAATAAACATAGATAACGTATTGTTCTGAGATCAGAAGTAGTCACAGAAGAGTAAAATACTTTTTTTTGGTGCAAAACAGAAAATTAAATGCGTATTAAAATATTTCATTCATAAAATTCTTCTTTCTATTCAGAATTATAGCTAATACTTAAAATACAATTAATGAAAGAGCTGTTAGGTATATTTATTTTGCCTTTTAATAGAGTGTAATTAAATTCATAAAGTTCTCACTTTAATAGTAAAATATTTAAACGTATTTAGATGCATTGTTATACTCTACTAGCAAACAATTTTATAAATATTTAGGTAGGGTTAATGATACCAAATGCAAAAGTTGCCTACATCAGAATAGTTTGAATACTTGAAAATGATTTCTTTGTTTAGAATTAATTGAAAAATAATTATTACTTCATAAAGCTATATTTTAAAACAACTTTAATTCTTTATGCGATATTATGACAGTCATATTTATAGTTTCTCGAGCTTAAAAACACAAAATGTGAACTAAACCCTAACCGGGATTCGAACCACGGATCTTCCAGTTGCTAGCTGAGCGTGCAGTAACCACTTATATCAAAAGATCACGCACAGAGATATGCTATAATATGCAAGAATTTGTTACATTTTTCTTCACTTAAAGAATGACTGGAGACGGGAACGAAAACCAGTCAAAAAATCGGAGTCGTGACGGCTTATTGCCCTCTGTATTTTAGTTTTGGAGATTTTGAGATTATAAGGATTTTGAAGCAGTAAATATGAAAAAGTAGATGTGTGTTCACCAGGATTCCAGCCATGTGTATTCCAATTGCTAAATTGATGTGTTAACGACTTGCAATTAAACGATAGTATACACGGGAAAATGCAATAATGCCTTACGCACTTTTAACATAGATTTATAAAAAGTTGTTTAGCATATTAAGTAAGAAAATCAAATATTTCTGCATTGAGGTAGGCATTATACAGCATTATATCATATCTTGTTAACTGAAATAATGTGAATATTCACAGAATTTATCAGTTGGATGTGTTATAAATTATATCAGTTTTATACATCATTAAAAAATAAGGTATAAATATAAATTATAAAGGCCATTTATTGCGTTTTAATGGCTCAATGTGTGAAGCAATAGCTATTATAGATTGAAAGATAAAGATTTTATGGTATGTCGCGTGATAACACCCTGATAATTGGCTGTTTGCTTGGCCACGTAAAAAAATAAGCTGCAATTCCTAAGTCTTGTGCAAGGGTGATTCTTTGCTAGGTCATATTGAGTGATATCATCTGTTAGCGTGACATAATGGCCCGGAATTTTGAAAAGATTTATAGACGCTTCTCAAATATTAAGGCCAAGACGCTGATAATTTTGGTCAATTTTTTTTTATTTGTGAATGATTAAAAACAATGTTTCTCAGGCTTTTTAACCTCGTTATCTGCGATTCATTGTGACTCACATAAATATAATATTCATCGAAAACCGCGTGTATATAGTTGCGATTTATCGCCATCTATGTATATAATGTTATCGTGAAAGAGAGGAGGAGAAAAAAGGAGAATACTAGAAGAATATAGTGTAATAGTGAAGCAATAATAAAAAACCATATACAATTGGTAATTATAAATAAATTCGTAATTGTATTGGGGATTTATAAGTGTCACAGTGTCGGTACGTTGCGACAGATATTGATGGATAGTCCAAAACGACTTTAGCAGGGTCATGCTGATCCGTTACAGATACGTAATAGAATGATGAAATTTGCAGAATTTATAATTCCTTTTCATTTATGATTGGCACACATTTTCATGCCGCCAAGGCGATATAGTAGTTAGGGAAACCTAATGCGGTACCAAAGGGCCCGTGTTCTAATCCCAGAGAAGGCATGAATGTTTGTAAATATATTGTGTCTTTGCGGCATGGGAGTACTCTAAATATATGGCGAGCCGAAAGTCCTCTGGTGTGGTTTGTGGTAAGGGAGCGGAGTGGGAGACCCTTGGACCACCACCTCGGAGTGCTCTTCCTCAAATTTGGGATGGAAATAGAAGTCCAACCACTGTGAGACTGTGACAACCATTCTTCCATGAAATACATGGACAAGACAACAACAATAACAACACATTTTTATAGGCACTTCAAAATAAATCGGCCCCAATAAGCGGGCCGATTTACAATGTAATACAAAATAATTTGCACTGTAAAACGTTCTAGAACGTTTTACATTGTAAACTATTTTATTTTAATGAATCAATTATTGTGATTTAAGGCTGTAATATAATTTTTCCTTCCTGTATTCCACACAAGAATGCATATTAGGTTTGTGTGTATTTAGGCTAAAGGTTTTAAATGTTTACATTATAGCTTCTGGCAGCCGCGTCTTGCTTTTACTTACTCCCAACAGCTCTGCTTACAGTTTTATTCCAGCTTTAGTGCCTTGCTAGCCGATGCTTTAAAATACCGCCGGCAATGCTCTGAGCTTAGCTTAATCCTTTCCGGCAAGCTACCTTTTAAAGTTGGAGTTTTGATAAAAAAAAAAAAAAAAAGTAGGCAGTCTAATTAGGCCTAGAGGAGTACACAAGTAAAATTTTGTGAAGATAGCACTTATTGTTTAATTCTGTGGGCGTGCCCAAAGTGGGCACACTGATTGAATAGAGCTTCGAAAAGAGTGCTGAAACGAGCATTGTTGTCAATGAACTGACCCATGAGATGCGGAGAAACAAAGAATACAGACTCTCAGTTGTCCTAGATTCTCTGTGAGCCCGGTCTGGGCACACCTACGGTTCGCCGTTTGATTTTAGGGAAGATTTCAAGGTAAAAATTTAAAACTAACATAGAATAAGGAGATTAGCATACAGCCAAAAAAATAACATAGAAATTTCTTTTCAAACAAATTCTTTTATACCCTAAAAAAATCTGGAAGATTTCTTTGAAAAATGAGGGTTTTAAAAAACTAAACATGGCTAAAATATATGGACTGGTTTGTGTTGAACTGCCATCTACTATAAATAAAGAAGGTTCAGAGTAACCTATAGTAACTTATAAATCCTTTTTAATTCAATTTTTTCTGGGCGTACAGAAGGAAATTTTTAGGTGTGTCCATACGGGACACACTGTGCCGCAAAGGGTTAAGTTATCTATTTTATGTGTTATCTTATAGTACGTTACCTACGTTTGAACTTAACTTTTGTTTATTTAAATACCCACAAGTAGTGGAAATTTCGTCTGTAGCACACGTTGTGCCTGTTCTGTTTAGTTTAAGATAAAATAAGAAAGTTATTTTAAACTTCCTTAGTATCTGTGAATTGTTTAAGTCGCGGCGAAAACTCGCTTTCACTTTACTAGGGTCTTCACTTTACTAGAGACTTCCAGTTACAACTGAACCCTGCAACATTTTAATAAAAGCGGATGTTAGCAGGTCTAGCTAGCAAGAGAAGCAGCAATCATTTGGGATTCTGTTGGAGACGAAATCGTAGTTCAGAATGAATTGGTTTTGATTTCGGTACCATTTGACTGGCTAATTAATAACTCTCTAAATTATTGTTGGCTGCCTCAGTTGCATTTAAGGAAACCATCTACGTCACCAGCGTTAGGTAAAAGTCATATCATGGCTATTAATTTTCAAATGACAGAGAGGTGTATTAAAGCAACTGGCCATTTTTAGAATGGAAACCATAAATATCCAAATTACAATGAAAAGCTGTGGAACTGCTGCAAATTAAAGTTAGAATTTTGCTTTACATATTTCTTAGCTTGTATACAAATATATGTAAAGCTGAGGAGCTGTTGTGGAGAAATGAAGATGATATGAGTTCGTTCTGATTACAGCTTGACCGGAGCTAATTCTGCTTGAACTGTACTTTTCGTATTATTACCAAATTTTTTGAAATAATTTTCTTATCATAAATACTTACGACTTTTATTAAAGAATATAAAAATTAATTAAACTCTGCCATCTGACATTAAAATATTCTAATTTTGCGTTTAGGTGTTAAAACTTTTAATGGAAAATATTATTTCTCGCGCAGTATGCTGCCATTGTATATTATTAGTACATCCGAACAAGAACAAATTGCCGCTACACTCAAAAAACGAATCAAATATCGAAGTTTAATTTCTAAAGCTGTATTTCATTCATCATAATTAACATTCCTTTCATTGTGAAGTTAAAATACTACTGGAAAGGTAATTCGTTTCTAATACTTATGAAATGCTATTTTTTAAGAATTTTACTTTGTCGAATACGAAAAAATGTTAAATGGATACAAAAGAAATTTAAAATACCTTAACTTTTAATTGATGACCTGATATAACTCCGGAATCGCAACATAAAGTTTTCTTTTGTATTAGTCTAAATAATATATGTAATCATGCCTGTTAAGTACACATTCATTTGTAAACTCGGTAAAAAGGAGTAAAGATAACTTTTATAAATAAAAAAATCAAATATTGTTGTCAGTAATTCTATTTATAAATTTATGTGCACACAATTAACATTTATTTTAGGAGATCAAAATTATTCTTTAGTGTTAATTTAAGATTAGTGTAAATTTAAGATTGGAAACATTTTTATTTAAAATTGCACAAATTAGCGTTTAAGTTTGTCTGTCATCCCACTTTTGAAGGAAATGTACTGGATAAAAAATGGAAATATATTCGGCACAGTCAAACAAATGGAAATTTAATGTAGAGTAGCACAATTTTTCATCTTCCGGCGCGGTAGTCAAGTAGTTCCAGCAATTCGCTTAGCGGCTCAAACGGGTTGCGTACGCGAATATTGAAACCCTTCTAACTGTATGTTTGGTTAACATGTTATAACTCGATTTAAATTTCAGGTTTCTCTACCGAAAGCCATCAGTCTTCCAAAAGTCATTGTAAGGCATCAATCTTCCGAGGATCCGGAAGCTTCATTACTCCCTTTGCCATATTACTTTCCGGTTAATATTACACCGTACAAATATGTATGAGATCTAGATTTATTTTGGCGTATTATTTTTTAATCGGGGGGGGGGAGGGAAACAAAGAATAAGATGCACTAACAGCAGCAAAAAAATGTAGTTATTAAAAGGAATGATTCGTATAGATCAATAATAAATATTTCCATATTTTAAATTAAAATCGTTTCAATCGACTGCACTATTTCAAACCAACAATTTGACGTCAATAATTTCGTGTTTCTTCTTCCAAAAGTGCTGTAATCATTTGGCTGAGTAACTGATTAAACCAAATCATATGAGATCTATCTGCCTAAGGCAGGAATGTGTTCGTGAGGGACTTTCTGAGGAAAAATGGCTCATATTTACATACAACATCGAGAAAACCCTGTAATACCAATACAACCACCGCATTCTTTTGGATATGAACTACTAATGTTCGACGGTCTTGCCCCATTCGGCCATAGGTAGTAGCATAAACTTTAGAAAATAAAATGGGCTGTTAAATCGAAATTTATATATTCACCATACATTCGCGATAAATTTTCTCTAAGAAATAGATAAGTAATAACTTATCATTAATGACGATACCGCGAACATTTCCTAAAATAGTGTGTTAAGAGGTATTAATAGATTGAATTGGGACATACCAGCTGATGAATGCTGGTATTCTAGCATTATTCCAGTTCAGACTTAAATTTTAAATCTTCTGCTGGCAAAGCTATTGATATGATTGTTTTTAACCTGCCAGGTTAGCAACTGTATTTTTTGTATTACTCGATTTATCTCTGTGATAGGTATTTATCACAATTCTTAATGTGTTGGAAAGATATCATTTCATGTATTAATGTTGTTGATAGCAATTGGTAGTTGTGGACTCTATATTAATTCATAAAAGTCAAGTTGAGAAACTAAACAACATTTATTTTCTTTCAAGAATAATGCCGCTTAAACGGGCAAAGAGTGAGTAAGGAATAATTAACAATTAACTGCCGCTTTGTTCGGGAGAGGAACGGAACTGAAAACTGAGAATTCTTGATGTGGACCGAGTGCATCCCTATCGCTAACCGATTAGTACTGGGCTCTCGCCACTAACATTACGTGGCGCTTCAAACATTAAGCCAGTACAAATAGACATAATATTCTAACCGAGATGGAACATTCCGCCCGGCATTGAAATTTGATACAAAAATTTCAATTAATTAATTAGTGACAAATCGCAATATTTCAAAACTGATAATCACATAAATAATTGTCAGATTACTACAGATCTAAAACTGAATTATGGAGTTTAAGAACATTAACTATTGAAAATAGTAATTATGCAACAATATATACTAAGTTGACATAAAAAGTGTTACAATACACATAGATTTCAAAATAAGCCATACAAATCCTTTAAACATATAATCATTATTAAATTCTTGTAATGTATAAACTGATTCCACAAATATATATAAAGTCAGTAGAAATTTGAATATTACATAGGCAATAAACAGATCTTTGATATAGATCTAGTGCAGATTCCTGAAGCAGTTTTAACTTTAGCTACACGTACCTTACCATCTGTAGCAGGGATTGTCTCTAAAATTCTACTTAAGGCCCAATGGCAAGGCGACAAATTCTCATCCTTAAGTAAAACCATTGCACCTGTTTCTACATTGGATTTCTGAACCTGCCATTTATAGCGCTGTTGCAAGTGATTGAGGTAATCTGTTTGCCAACGCTTCCATATTAATTGAACAAATTTTGTTGTCCGCTGCCACCGTGATAACCTATTATCAGTGGTTTCAATAAGTTCAAGCTCTGGTATAGACGTGATTGGACGGCCGACTAAAAAATGTCCTGGCGTTAAAACTTCAAATTCATTAATATCATTTGACATAGGGGTTAACGGGCGTGAATTTAAAATTCCTTCAATCTGAGTAATGGTTGTGAGAAATTCTTCCATAGTAACGTTAGTACTTCCCATAGTTCTTCTAAGATGGTACTTAAAGGATTTAACTCCCGCTTCCCACAGTCCACCAAAATTCGGTGATCTAGGAGGAATTAATTTCCAGACTGATTCTGAGGTGAAATAGCTGGATAACGCCTCATCTGGTTTTCTAATCAATTTCTGTAAACGCTTTAACTCTGTAGGAGCCCCCTTAAAATTTGTGGCATTACATGTAATGATGGAAGAGATTTTCCCTCTTCTCGCACAAAATCGCTTAAGAGCTGCTACAAAAGCTTCAGACGTCAAGTCTGTCACTACCTCCAAATGGATTGCCTTTGGGGACAAACATATAAATACAGCAACATAGATTTTAGGAAAAATGCCCTTGCTTTGACCCTTGAATTGTACATGAAATGGTCCGCAAAAGTCAAAGCCACAATTAAGAAAGGGTGAAGTTGGAGTTATACGCTCAGTGGGAAGATTACCCATGACCTGACTTGCTGCAATTGGTTTGTTTTTAAAACAAATCACACAAGCATGAACTATCTTACGAGCCAAGCCCTTGCCGTGAATGGGCCAATATTTCAAACGCACCTGATGAAGTAAACCCTGCGCTCCAATATGTAGGTACTTCTTATGAAAATATTCAAAACTCAATACAGTAACTCTATGAGTAGGAGGCAAAATTAGCTAGTGTTTACAATCAAATAATAAATTTGAGTTTTTTAATCTTCCTCCAACTCTTAAAAGAGAATTCTCATCTAGAAAAGGGTCAAGACCTTTTAACTTACTTTGTGCAGGAATAGGTTTACCTCGTCGAAGAGCTGTAATTTCCGAATTAAAGGCAGTTAATCGGGCAAGCCGTATAAGAAACTCCTCAGCCTTTTTCATCTCATCTATAGTTAAATATCCCTGCATCTTATCCTGGGATTTACAATTTAAGATAAACCTGAAAATAAAACTGAGAATTCTGATTAGCTTAGGAAAATCATTGGAAAGTTTCAAAAAAGAGTCTATAAAATGTTCATTCATTGTCAAAGTCAGAACTGGATTCGATGATTGTTTCAGTTCTTTCTCATACTCCTCGTCCGACGAATAAGAAATGCATTCTGGAAATGGAACTTGCTGATTGAGGAACTCAGGACCTGACCACCACAAGGAATTAGCCAAAAGTTCACTAGTGTCTGCTCCTCGGGATATTATATCCGCTGGATTTTTCTTTGAGGCAACATGACCCCATTTGAATTGGTGAGTCAAGTTTTAAATTTCAGCAATTCGATTGCTCACAAAAGTTTTGAACTTGTACGCAGGCGTGTTTATCCATGCTAGAACAATAGTAGAATCACACCACAAATAAACATCATCGATATTTAGCTGCAGAGCTGTTATTACCTTTGACACAAGCCTACACAGAAGTAATGCTCCACACAATTCAAGACGTGGAATTGTAACAGGCTTTATAGGAGAAACTCTGGATTTGCTACAAAGGAGATTGGAATAATTCATTCCATCAGTGGTAATACAACGGATGTAAATAGCTGCACCATAAGCCTTTTCCGAAGCGTCCGAGAACCCATGGATCTCAGTTCTACCGGAATGTTCAGTTAAAACATATCTGGGAATATTCAATTGATCGATTAACTGAAGCTGGGAAAGGAAATTTTTCCATTCACACAACTCCTTATGAGGTAATTCCTCGTTCCAGTCCAGTTTCAGCAGCCATAGTCTCTGCATGAATATTTTTGCCCTCGTTACTACGGGTCCGATGAGACCTAATGGATCAAAAAGCTTAGCTATTTCAGATAACACCTGACGTTTAGTAAAGCTATCTTGATGTTCATAGCTGTTTTGAAAGTCAAGTGATCATCCTTCGGTTTCCAGAGCATTCCTAGCGTCTTCACTACACTTTCTTGAGATTCAAAGGAATATTCCTGTGTTGAAATATCATGCAGCAGCTCAGGATGATTGGACATCCATTTATGTAGCTTCATACCTCCACGACGAAGCATTTGTACTAATTCAGACTGATGCTCCTTTGCTTTTTCTAAAGTATTTCCTCCTGTCAGGATATCATCCATATAAAATCCGTAGATGTGACCGCAGCCGCCCTGGGAAAATAGTCCTGTTCGTCAGCTGCAAATGCCTTTAAGGTTCTCATGGCTAAGAACGACGCGCTAGTAGTGCCGCATGTAACCGTACGTAACCTATACACTTGAACTGGGGCCTCGCGGCTTGGCTTCCAAACAATTCTCTGTAAGTTTCTTTGCGATGGATGTATGAGTATTTGTCGATGCATCTGCTTAATATCGGCACTAAAGGCAAAGCGATGTTTTCTAAACCTGGAAACTATAGAAAAAAGATCTTGAATTGTGCCTCCGTTCAATAGAATTGAATTTAGCGAATAGCCACTGGATGATTTACACGATGCATCGAAAACAACTCTTAATCGAGTTGAAGTTTTCTCCGGGCGATAAACTTCGTGATGGGGAATGTAGTAACAAGTGTCACAGTTATCCACGGGCATAGCAGGTTCCATGTGATTTAAGCTTAAATATTCGTTCATAAATTCCTTATAAAAATTAGCCATAGTCTTATTAGCATCATGATGATTCCAAATTGTATTCAGTCTCTTAATAGCAATTTCTTTAGATGAACCCAGCATAGAAGTAGCATCATCCTTCCTAGGTAATTTTACTATGTATCTACCTGTTTTATCACGCGAGTATGTTTCATTAAAATGCCTTTCGCAAAATATTTCTTCTTCATTTTTTACGACTTCCTTACCATCTCCCGGGAAGGATTCTAATTCGAAAAACTTCTTAATTGCATTATCGAGACTTGATTCCTTTATCAAATAACAATAGGATTGATTATTAACAGTAGGTAGAACCCCTGTCATTAAATAACCAAATTCTGTGTTTTGCAATATTATGTTTCCATTCAGCGCTTGAACTCTACCTTCTTTCAAGATGTTAAAGAATAACTCATTTCCTATCAATATATTGATTTTACCAGGTGTATAGAAGTTAGGGTCTGCTAATTTAATGTCATGCGGTATCGTTAAATTAGAAATATCCAGTTTTGTTGAAGGAATTACATCTGTTATTTTTGGAATAATACATAATTATAAATTGTGAGAAAAGGTCCTGTTTCGTTCGAAATATGAGCTAAAATCTTCGCTTTGATTGAATGAGCTGATCCACTTATTCCCGAAATGTGCGTTCGGATGGGTTTAGTTTTCAAGTCCAAAAATTCTGCGCATTCTTTGGTGATGAGGCTCATTTGCGAACCGCAGTCCAGTAGACAGAGTTTCCCGCACCGGAAATGGATGCAAGACTATGTACTGCTTGCTGTATATTGTCACCCGAACCTTCTTCGGAGGGGTTTGTTTTCCCCTGGTTTGGAGGAAAGCAGGAAGTGTCCGTTGGACCCTGAGGGTCATTGTCCATATGGAGAAGGGAATGATGTTTTCGGAAACAGTGGCTGCACGAAAAGTTTGAATTGCATTCTCCAGAGTGAGTTTTTAGACAATTCACACATAATTTTTTATTTTTGACGATAATGAGCCTATTTTCAACATTCATTTCTTTGAACGCACTACATTTAAAGAGGGCATGGTTTCCTTTACAATGGATACATTTTTTTGAGTTGGAATGAATTGAATTTATAACAAAACCTTTTGGTTTTGCACCTATACTGGGTTTAGGAGGAAATTTGATAGGCATATTTTTATGAATGCTTTCTAGTACCAAAATTCATCGAGTAATGGAACATCTTTAGATTTTAAGGTAAGCTCAGATTACTTCCGGGTTTCCTTATCGATTTTCTGAAGGAGAATATTTATAAAAATTGCGTTAGATAGCCTATCAGGATTGTACTCTAACGTTTATAAGGCGCATAGATTGCGTTTGGTATGATCTAATAATCGGCGAAGTTCCTTAGGTGATTCCTGCTGAATTTTTTCTTGATTCAAAATATTTTGAATATGACTATCCACTATCGCCCGTTTATTTTCATATCTTAGTTCTAAAGCTTGAAACAGTGACTTGTATGTATCTTCGCAATTCTCGATACTTTTTGCTTCTCCTTTAAGAGCAGCCTTTAAATAATAAAGTTTTTGTGTTTCAGTTAATTTCTCATTTTCAGCAATTAAGGATATGAATTGGCATTTAAAATTATGAAATTCTTCATATTTTCCCGAGAATTGAGGTAAAGGTATTTCAGGCAATTTAACATTAATATTTTCAACAGTATTTTTACATACTGGTAATGCATTAACTTTTGATTTAAATTTTGAAAGGAGGTATTTGAGACTTACCTCCATTTTCTCCAGATCGTCCTCCAGTTCTTCAATAATTTCACAAGATTCCTCTATGGCGACCTCTGCTGGTAGATTGAAGTACCGCTGTTTTAATTCATCCAAGGATCTCTTTATTCCTGATAGTGATTGCAATTTCACTTCTAAAAATGATTCACTTTCTTCATTTTCGATGAAGTCACGCAGAGAATGTTCCAGTTTTGTTACTTTCGCTTTTAAGCAACCGCGTTGCCTATTCAGAGATATATTATCCATAGTTGCTGTTTTTCCTTCGGGTCGATTAGGACCAAAATGATGATAGCAATTGGTAGTTGTGGACTGTATATTAATTCATAAAAGTCAAGTTGAGAAACTAAACAACATTTATTTTCTTTCAAGAATAATGCCGCTTAAACGGGCAAAGAGTGAGTAAGGAATAATTAACAATTGACTGCCGCTTTGTTCGGGCAGAGGAACGGAGACTCGATGTGGACCGAGTGCATCCCTATCGCTTACCTATTAGTACTGGGCTCTCGCCACTAACATTACGTGGCGCTGCAAACATTAAACCAGTATAAATAGACATAATATTCTAACCGAGACGGAAGAAATGTTAATTTTGTTTTCTAAGCTGAATTATATATCAGTTTAAAATTGTTCTTTCTGCTTATTTCACTTTTGAAAGGAAATAAATTTCAGTGGGATATTGCAACTTCGTGGTTCATATGTAATTACACTATGTTTCTCAGTGAGTGTAGTAACTCCACCTCGTCTCGTTTATGTTTATTTTCATTGCGGATAACAGTGGAGCAAAGAACCAGCAAATGTTATTTTTCACACGAGAACTAGTAATGTAAGATTTGTCAAGCGGTAGACAGCATTAATTTCATACATGTTTGACGTGTATTTATAGATATATTTTAACGGGAAAATTGGATAAAATTATTAGCAATGATTTTAAATTTTCAGAGTGATGTAAATTCATCTGTGTTTTATGTAAAACCTCAAAACTAAGTCATGCTTCTTAAAATATTTGATACTGAATAAATTATCATTTCTTTTAAACGGTTAAAAAAATTAAATGCTTTAAATTTATCCGTTTTCGAAGCAATCTATGTACTTTCAAAACAGAAAATCACAAGTTGTAACACTCTTATATCAGACAGACACAGCAGCATGATTACCGTGTTTGGTTCAATTTTAATCGCGTAATATCCCAGAAATGGATATTGCCATAATTATGTATCGTAATTAAACTGCTAGCACTGAGAAATGTCTTCAGTTTACTTTTCAAATTGAAAACGTTTTCTCCTTGACTTCAGCCCCATTCAAAAATTTATTTTATATTTCAAAGCAAATGCTACTGCCAAACTGATAAACTTAGAATAACGGATGAGAAAAGTTTAAAAATGACTCGCTGAAATCTAGCTGGAAGTTTCTGTCTCTGGTCTTTGGTGCTAAAACAGTCTTCTCCATTATGTGGTTATTGATAGGAGATACCTTATCGACTGGCGTTTATCTAATCCCATGCTAGGCCTAGAATATGGGTTTATATGGAATAGGACATCGTTTATTGCTAATTAATAATGTCGATACGAAAATTTTGTTGTGTGGTTTACAAGGCAAGAAGGGTATTGATACCTAGGTTAACTTTACCTAGCCTCAATCAAAATATAGATGTGATTGATAGTTGTAAGTATTATGCTATAGCTGCTAGCCTAAATGGCGACCCACTTACCCACTAACTCATAATCCAGTCTCTCTTCCATAATACGAGCATAAAAAACCTACCATCGTAACGTAAACACCGAGGTATGTTTGAACACTAAGCGTAATTCAGTGTTATATGTCCTCCATCATAGATCAAAGGCAAAAGCAGAGAAGAAAGTGAATTTAAATTGACTGATACTGAATTAAGCTTAACAGCAGTAAGAAAAATGGACTACCCACCCTAGAATCTGTTTATTTATGTCACAAAATCTAAAGTCTTACAAAAACAGTTACTCTGCTCTCTCTATCTTAACTTTGGACGCTCGATATTAGGCGGCATATGGACCCATTTTTTACTGCTATCTCTTTTCACTGTGACATAATACTAGGCTTCTATCTGAAGGAAAAACTGCTTTTAATTTTTCAAATGTCTTGCGCCGAGAAGGAAAATCTTGAAATGCTTAACTGGTAACGTTTCCTTTTTTTCTTAAGTCTCTACTGACTTAATGATATCTATATTTCGTGCTGATCCGGTAACAATACTGTCTGATGTTCATTACATACATTCATCTTCACGTTTATAAAGTTGTAAAACCATGAGGGAAATAGAACAGAATTAAATTTATTGGAAATGTATGGCAAGATGGACATTCAAACATTTAAAAATGCAATGTGAATGCTTTTTCAATATTTAGAATGCAGTGTGAATGTAAGAACTGCTGAACGAGTGACGTATCATATTCAATGAAGGGGGAAATGCCCTATATGAGTCATCGAAGCTCGTAAACGTCAAAACGCAACTAGATATTTTGAACAATGAATGGATGAATTTTTATGTGAAACTGGCATTTTAGTAGATATTTTGAATGAGAAATTTCCATGGAGTTTCTGACTATTATCTACGTTTTGATTTAACTCGATATAGATTATTTATAAACTGAAATATATATCAGTAAAAATAATTTTTCAGTATCAACTAAATCAAATGTGCAAAATATTTCAAGTAATGTCAACATCTAGCGAGTTAACGACGTATCAAAAACAAATACAAGTGTCAGTAGATTAAAAATACTTAAGTTTGAGGAAATGTCATAGCGCTGTGAAAGATCTCATAGAATAGAATAAAGCTTATAAAAAATATAAAGCAAGAGGTTCATCAGGGACAAATTATCAGCCTGGTTCCTATCGCAACTTTGCTGCTCAAACGACTTCTGATGTCGTGATGACAGTAACAGGAGTGTCTAAGCGATTGATATAAGAGATCCGGAAAACTTGAAATTCTAGGAATAGACTACGAAATGTCCTGACACCGTGGTAAAAGACATCGCATACGCATGTTAATGTCGAACCAACAGTTTCTTCTAGAGTGTTAAAAATGTTTTACAATGTTGTTTCAGGTATGCCATTTTCTGTTTCTATTATATTCATATGCGACTGCGTACAGACGTTCTTTTGTGAACAATGCCTTCGATAGTGAATCAGTGACGCCTGAGACTATATTGCAAGCATCAATATAGATAATGGTGGAAAAGTTGCCAATCCTTTTTTTTTCTGATTAACCCCGCTTTATCTTGAATTTCACTAATGTTCATATATACATTAGTCGGTATTGTCATGCGCGCCATCATTCAGCATGTACTTTAGAGCCTCATAATACGTGAACGAAAGGCCTGATGTTTTGAGCTTTACTGGCTATCATAAACACTCCTGGTTCTTGAAACTGTGAGTTTTCTAATAAGCAATATCCGTAGCAGGGAAAACTGTAGACGATGAGTTCATATTCTTCTGAAAGAAGTGTTGACCTCAGCCTCTCCTCTCTGTCAACTCAACCTTTACCTCTTCTTCTCAATCTCTACACGCCTGGCACTGTATTCAAATCATAACAAGAATCGACCATATATCGACTGGAATTTCCAAGCCTTCTTCTTCCTTAGCGTGACTGATACCGTTGCTTTCTTGGCCTAATCATTCACCATACACGTCGCCGAATTGTAGACGTATAGATATGAGATATGAATACTCAGCCCGTCACTCTCCCCTAACAGTCGGTGCTAATGAATTGTGGACACGGATCGAAATTGTGGACACGGTGGGAAGCTTGGCAGGAAGTATTCCAAGAACGCGTCCAATGCTTCTTTGATTCGATGCCGCAATGTTCGAAGCTCCGTCTGGCGCTCGCGAAGGCTTCATAAATTTTAATAAAAAAGGTTTCCTGATTATGTGCGCGCAGCATACCTTTTTTGGTTTGAAACTTTAATAATTAATTTATATTACCATTATTTAATATGTAGCATGAATGTCTTTTTAGTTTGATAATTCCTTCATTGTGTTGCATGCTATTTTCAGAGACATGAGTCTATTTGTGTGTACAACAGATGTCGTGCGTTGTAAATGCATTCCTAAGTTTTATTAATGAACAAAACTATAATGAAATTTCAGATTGTGAGAGATAGACTAAGAGTCTAACTTAGCTGTATCGAAATGGTTTATAATGGAGAACACATCAAAGGCGAGCAGAATACCACACAGATTTAAACGCTGAGGGTATTCCCTTATGGTTGAAACATAATGAGAATATTACAGGGTTTTCCTAGAAATTTTGGAGAATAAATAAATATATAAGTAGTAATTGTGCAGGTCAGAATAAATACTAATTGTTAAAAATGCTTAAGACATAATAATTTAATCTTGGTTTGAAACAGACTAGGTGAGTTGTTTAAAAGGATTTGATAACTGTCTGTTCTGCGAAGCTGGCTTGTTCTGCTTTACACGTTGACAGAAATGCGTGAACATTCACACAACAAACCAGAAAATCTTTAATTCATTAGTTTTAAATTCCACAGAAATTTTTGAAAAGCTGTGATAAAAGTTGATTTTGTAGCAGATAAGCGATATTAATGCTCTATGTTTTTATACTGTGTAACAGAAACCTGGATAGCTGAAAATGTAAAATTCTGCTTGACTTTTTAACGAAGGCATCCATTTCCTTAGTCAAAAAGCCCTTGCATGCTTTGCCATAATCAAATAAACCGTACTCAACCTTGACTCTTTCGGTTTATTATGCTGTCATCGAAAAGAGCAATAAATGTATGCAAAGCATTTCTTTCAAAATTCAGTGCCAGTTTCTCAAGTTTTAATTATATGCACATAGATAATTGGAACAGCAGATGGACAGCAGTATGGCCTGAACAGCAGCAGATAGTAAATTATATGAAACAGAATAGAAGAACTGAGAGCAGAAGTTATACAGAAATTAGAAAAGAAGATAATTCAATCAACAGAGGCGTGGAATGAATTCAGGAATCTAGTTTTCAAGGTGCTGTTGTTTGGCATTGATTACGCATTAAGTTTTATAATTCATTGTTCTTATATACCGAGTGACTTAAATATATTTAATAATATACACTCATGTCCATAAATTAAGGATAATTCGGAGTCACGCGGAAATCGAACTCTAACATAAATATATCACCTGTAAAATCACTACACACATCTTCAAGAATCATATGCAAATTTCAGGAAGTAACCAGATGACACCGATGGTACGTCACAATGACGAGAGTGTAAGAGAGTGATATATAGGGAATACAGGCAAAGAAGTAAAATTGTTCGCAGGTGCTTTATAAGCATTTCAGTGCAATAACCGAATAGTTATGACACAAAGGACGCATTTGGATGATTTTTACGTGGTAGAATTATCGGCCGTCTGGAATGTGGGCGTACCCAACTGGAAGTATCAGACGAACTTGGAATTGCCCAGAGTGTCATCTCCAGGCTTTGGCAACGATTCCAACATGATGGTAATGTGAATAGACGTTACAGCACAAGTCACCCCAGAGTTACAACGCCGAATGAGGACCGGTATTTGGCAGTTACTGCCAAAAGAAACAGGCGGAGCACA
The DNA here is from genome assembly GCF_044657685.1 of Stegodyphus dumicola. Classification (NCBI taxonomy): domain Eukaryota; kingdom Metazoa; phylum Arthropoda; class Arachnida; order Araneae; family Eresidae; genus Stegodyphus; species Stegodyphus dumicola. The sequence continues at coordinate 118,242,148 of NC_140780.1, forward strand.
GCCTCAGACCTGTTTCGTCAGCTCTCTTCAACCACTGGTACGACAATTTCAAGGCAGACCGTGTACAGACGCTTAGGGCAGATTGGTCTATATGCTCGTAGACCTGTCAGATGCGTTCCACTTACTGCAACTCACTGTCGCCTGCGGTTAGCCTGGAGTAGAGAGCATGCATTGTGTACACCGCAACAGTGGGCTTGTGTGATGTTTTCCGACAAGTCCAGGTTTAGCTTGCAGTCTGATTCTCGCCGGACTTTCACATGGAGAGCTCCAGGTACCCGTTACCACCAAGAAAACATCATTGAACGACACCGTTACGGTGGTGCAGGAGTGCTCGTTTTGGGGTGGAATTATTCTGGGTTCCAGAACTGACCTGTATGTTCAGATTGGAACCATGACAAGCCAAATCTATCGGGACGTCATTCTGAAACAACATATACGTTTGTTTCAGGGCGCCATGGGCGCACAATTTGTGTTTATGAATGACAACGCCCGTCCTCACCGTGCAAACATCGTAAGCGAATGCCTTAAATCGGAGGATATCACCCGTATGGACTGGCCAGCATTCTCCCCGGACTTGAATCCAGTAGAGCATATGTGGTACATTCTTGGCCGACGAGTTGCAGCCCGTCAACCTCCTCCTACATGTCTACCGAAACTTCGGAAAGAATTGTTTTTTGAGTCGTGTAATATCCCCCCAAGATCAGATCGATAATTTGATACTCAGCATGCCTAGTTGTTGTACGGACTGTATTGTATCGTCTGGGAGACATACAATGTATTAACAATCATACCAACCATGTAATATTGGTTTTTTGTAAATAGGTTTCTTTTGTAATTTGCTCCAGGGAGAAAAAATCGCTAATTTTTTTAATAACATCAAACATATAGCATCTTTTTTTGCTCTTTACCTTTTGTTTAATAAAAAAGCTTTACAAATAAGTAAAATTCAATAATTAACGGAATAATGTAGGTAGAGAGGTAAACATTTACACACATGCTTGAAATGACATGGGGTTTCATTGAAAGAGACAAAATGCAAAAAAAAAAAAAAGGGGGGGGGACAACATATGGCGCTGTGCAGCGAAATGTCAGTGAAGCCGCATGAGAATTGTGTATGGAATGAGCTGTAGTGAGAGAGGGAATCAGTCCCTTCATGACTTTTCTGACGTTACTTTTCTATCCTCGCCTCCGGGTGTTGGTAACGGTGTGATGTGGAGTTATCACAACTATTGGAAGGTATGACTTTTATGCAGAATGGAGCTCCGCCTCATATTGCTACACGTGTGAAAGATCTCTTGCATACTTCATTTAGTGAAGATCGCGTGCTGAGCCGTCACTTCCGTCATGCCTGGCTTCTCAGGCACCCAGACCTCAATCCGTGTGATCATTGGTTGTGGGGTTACCTGAAATCGCAAGTCTACCGCAAATTGGGACGATTTTCGGTTTCCGCAAATTGGGACGACATACAGCTACCCCCCTATCAAAATTTCCAGCAATGCCGACTTTAGCAGGTGTATCAAAAACATGGAGTCTTTACTGAAAGAAGCGAGAGCTGCGGCTTCGAAACCTTTAAGGGAACTTAATGCTTTTTCATTAGTTATAAAACTTAAAGTTAATGCAATCTTATTATATTTATAAAGGTTTCTCCTCAGAGGCACTGCTGGCCGTGTCTCTTTAATTCAAACTCGCCTAACGAGTTCCCGCTTTTCCCCTCCCCCCCAGACCCGAAGCACTTGCGACATGAAGATTTTCGCGAGTGTTTCCGCTTTCGTGTTGTTAACACCACATGACCATTGATCAAGGAAGCATAGATGCTTTTCAAAATTCATGATGTAACCTCTCCAAATTGATTCTGGCCCTTATTCGACACCAAAATTACTAAATTAAATCCTTCAATGTTTTTACCTTTTTTTCACTGTGGAAGGCAGTTACTCTTTTTATTAAATTAACATTTTGGCATTAAATTTACCTCTTCGCGGAACCCTCTTTTTGGCGATAAAGATAATTCTTTGACGATGTGGAGGTAAAGGCTACATGCCTAAGAGCCCCATAATAGAATACTTCCTTGGTCCTTGGTGGCAAGTCTACCGCGATCGTCCAACCTCATTAGGGATTAAAAGACAACATCCGACGTCAGTTTCTTATCAATATCCTAATATAATACTGTACAGTGCTGATCACAACGTTGTGCCTCGACTAGAGGTATTGCTGACAAATGACGGCCAACATGTTAAACATTTGTTATAAAGAACAATATCTTTGCTAAAAATGAATTGTTATGCTAATTATTGTTTTTGTTATCGAATGAAGAGCCATCTATTGGTTGTTTTAAGCACTTTCTTAGCTTTCAATAAAACCTTATGACATTTCAAGCATGTGTGTCAGATTTTACTTCTATACTTGCATTATTCAGTGAATTATTGAATTTGAGTCATTCTGAGTCACCCTGAATATAAATATGAAATGTAATGATGATTCTAGTTCAAATAAAAAATACTCGAGAAATTTTATTTAAACACGGTTAACATTAAACTAAAAAATAGGAAAGAAGTGAAGAGAAAAGGATAAAGAACACAAAAATAATAATCGGAAATATGGCATGTTCAGAATCTATACCTTCCTAATATGCAGATAAATCATTTTGATTTATTTCGTATCATTTAAAGCTTACAAAAGTAAAATATTAAGTCCTTGGAGATGCAGCCACGAAACATTTTTAATATATTTTGCTTGAAAAATTGGATTAATTGAAATTAACTTCAGTTAACCTAAAATTAAAAATAGCTGAATTAGATAACTTATTTACTACCTAATCAAACCGAAAGTTACTTTTTTTACCCCATCAGTTCAAGTCCAACATTTTTTCACGGCTGTGTTGGCAATTTGTTTAGTAAATTTTAAACAATTTCTAATTTCTTTACTTGGTAGTGATGTCTGGTGCCTGCTGTGAGAAATACAGAATAATTTTTTTTGCGCTGAAATACATTTAGTATGTTTCCACATAAATATATTTTACCAATTTATACTTACTTTTATCCTCTTTTCATTCCTTTTCTTATTATGCACTTCCCAGCCATGAATACTGTATTGTCGATAAGTATCAATTTTTATAACGGAGGCGCTTAAAATAATTTTGTGAAATTATGTTCTGTAGCAGCAACCAGCCAAAATTATTCTTCTATCAGAAAATAAATGTGATGATACGTTTTATTTGTTTAGAACTTCAGAAACTGTTTCTTTCTGTCCTTATAACCGGTACGTACTAACAGATTTGTCACGTATTAATTAGCTTATCTAATGACTTTAGCAAGTGCTATAAGGAACAATTTACTCTTACTTCAAATGAGAAATAGTTCGTTTCTTAACACTTCTATTGCAGTTGTTAATGAAACCACTAGGTTTATATTCTTGCGTTAAATGAAATAAAATTGCCATTGAGTTGCAGCTCTTCGCTTTTTACTCATTTAAGTAAACTGCGCGAATGTAATTTCGCCACTTACTGAGCATATTATTCCTCTAAAATCCTATTCGAAGGAAATTGATGGCTCTTTCCCTTCTTTATCACAGCGTAGACAGCACCCTCTTATAACAAAACTCGGCTCATTTCAAATTTCGTAGCGAGTATTGGAACACTTCATCTTCGTAAAACGCTCATTCTAATGTATTTAAAAAACCATTAGTAAAGGTATCTAAAACGCTTTGAATGTTCGATGGAAAATAAACACCGAAACTCGGCATCTAGCTTAGACTTTTATCTTTACTATTGTACTCTAAGGAAGAAAAAAAAAGTCTGCACTTATTACTTTTCCCTAAATAATCGGCGAAATTTTTAAGTAACTAGCCAAATTCGAACAAAATGTAAATACTCCAGTAAATATTACATTTTGTGTGAATCTGGTCAGTGAGAACATTTTTATGAAATATTATATGTAACAAAATAAACATAAATGTATTATATTTTAGAATTTCATACAAAATGTTAAGGGTTTTTCTTAAGAATTCATAAAGCAGTGATCAAATAATGAGGAAAATCAGTTTGCATTTCCTTATCTCCGAGATATTATAAATAAACGTATTTTAATTTGTCATCCATTAAGCTGAAAAATATACTGTTGTTTAAAAGATCTCCTAAAAATTAAAGCATAAAAATTAGTAGTACATCATTTAATTTATTTGATGGGGAAGGGCGAAAGAAAAATCTCCACCTTTGAATACAGAATCTGATGCAAACATGAAGAACCGTCTTTTAATATTTTGAAATTATATATCTCTTAAAATAAATAAACAAATATATATGTATATATATATATATATATATTCTAAGACTTATAAATATTTTATTTTATATTCTATGCCACCTTTACCAATAATTCAAAATTTTAGGTTTTGAACTAGAAATGTAATAAAATCTGAACCCGACCATTCCTTCAGCATACTCCCGAGGCAAGGCTGTTTGCATTTGTATGGCAGATTTACAGAACAGCATTTTCACGCAGCACAAGTTCAATAATAGAAAATATTATTTTCGCCTTTAACTTATTTGTTAATGCTGAAGATGGAAAGAAGCGCAGACCAAACAATAATATTTTGTAAAAGTTTAAAACCAAAAATTACAGTAATCTACTATAATGGTAATAGTCATTTCATTTTTTTATTATAAAAAGAAAGATATTGATTGCATATTTTTAAATGTAGGTGAGTTTTTCTGAAAATATGCTACATTTTACGGTAATATAATATAATATATATATATATATATATGTGCGGACTTCCTTTCATTTGTTTGATAAAGTCCACAGCACTGTTGAAACTGGAAATCGCTGAAATGTGACCTCTTTCTTTTTTTAGACTGCGTATTTAGCTTTAGATCCTCCATAAAACGTAAACAACACACTTTAGATAACTTGGGAATGTATGCAAGCATTAACTTGAAAAATCCCTAAAGGTTACAGCAATATTAAAATTATGAGGGTATAAACTGCACACCACCCTTAACTTCTTATAGCAAAGGTATGGAGCTCCGTATATTTAGCATGGGAAAAAAGAAAAAATGCTTTTATAATTGAATTTAAAGGGGACCATATGAAATACTAGGTTTTATATTTTTATAACAATTCCGTCTACAGCGTTAAAATCTTTTCATAAAACTCTCTACCGTTTAAGAGAACATTTATTGTTGGAAGCTCATGTCTAAGATTAGTTCTTCATAAACATAAAGCTTATAGTTTATTTCTTTCAAGACTTTATATATCAGATTAAAGAGAGTTCAAAGCAGAACTCAGTTTAAAGTAGAAGGCTGAAATAGTTACACTACAAAGAAGATATTTTTTACCATAAACCTACAAAACAGTAGTAGTTCTTCCCGCCATGGAGATGATACGGATTCGCTGCATGGGATTTTGAGGGTTTTCTTCACGTAAATACAAGGTGTAACCCTTAGGAAAGTAAATCTACCACCCGAAGGCGTCCCTGCTCTTGGGCAGATGGTGCTTCACGCCTTATGCCATCAATCCAGGTATGATGAAAAATATTAGCTTTCAATGTTCGCTTCCCTCAGTGGCTCTCCACATGGATATGACCATCATGACACAGTATTCGAAAGGCGGAATTTTTCACAAAATACAAAGATGCCTCTTGTGCCTCGCTGAACGGACAACTGTAGGCGCTGAAACGCGTCAAGAGAAGCCGATGTTTTGGTCGCTTTGCTGAAGATCCGAGGCGCTGCAGACGTTGTCACACTGTATATGCGCATACCTGGAGCTGTGCAACACGTTTAGTTTTGTGACTTAGAGCATGTGACTTGGCTGCACGATCCCTAATAGCGATGCGAATACGAAGACGAATATCTGTCGTCTCGAGCATTGGTGAAAGATGGCAGTTAAATCCTGCCCTTCTGGACACATCGCTGCTAATTCACATAACAGTCATTGTATCTCTACCAACGGGAGCAGAAATTGCGTGTAACGTTTGGCTTGGTTTATTTGATAATGGCAAAGCACGCGAGTGTTATCTGTCTATGGGAGATGACTTCGTGGAGGACTTATTAGAACCCCGGACTGAACTACTAGTGTTCAGCAACTTTAACGCTCGGCCGCTGGTGGGCTTTTTGAGCGTTACGAGAATCGACAGTCTGGATAAGCTACGATTCTCCTGCGAATGAATTTTTAGATGTAATGATATGAGTTCATTCTTCTTACATCAAGGATAACACGACTTCCAACGCTAAAAGAACGAATAAGTGCAATTTGTAAATGAAAAAAATCGGCATTTTAAGCTGCCTTTTTATACTGCGTCAAGGTGGCCTTACCTTTGCCTGTAATGTGTGCATGCCCTGAAAAGCTAATCATTTATATAACCCAGCATGTTCCACGTTTCATGCCAATTTCAAGTTTGTTGTGAGCTTCCTTTATGGTGTAGTATTCTTATAGCTCAAATTAAAGATGTAAATTATTAAGAAGTATGCATATTGCTTTAAATAGCTCTGCTAGTTAAGAAATGTACTATTTTAATTTCAAAGATAATTAAATATCTTACAGAGCATTAAATAGTAACATTTTTGAGAAATCTCAGTTTTCTAGACCAGATGAATGGCAAATGAAAGAGCGTATGCATCGCTGAATGGCAATATTTTCCAGACTGCATATCTTTATAATGTAGTGTAATGAAGCCAAAATTTTAAGTAGTAATCCATGACTTTTTTAACCTTTACATAAATTCGAGGAAATAATCAACATCGTCTACTTCCTTCGAATGTTTATATCTTTCTTTCTCAATATTAAATTAAAAAATAAGATAATTATTCCCGGGGAGAGGAAGAAGAGAATAATAATTTAATCTTTTATAAATTATTTAGCGAGAAAAGGTATTTATTATCTGTATTAATATTAAGGCGAACTAGGTAACTAGCGAGATGTGAAGCAAGCATAATCAATTTTATCCTATTAGCAGACACTTCAACCCAATAGTGATTTTAGTATTTACTATGTCAAAAAATGTGTTACCGCATATTAAATCAGTATATCGAATTTTAATGTAGTATGAAATAATATTTGGAAAGTAGAGGTTTGACACGATGCTCAACTGAATGTCAGCTGATTTTTGTAGACATTTAAATAATTAATTCTTAAATTAATTCCAGTTTCCACTGAAATTCTTCTCCAGGATAAGTGATAAACTGAGATAAAATAACGACTATTTTATTATTACATGTAAAACAATTATTCATTTATTTTCAAGGATTCTAATCAGCGTTATTATTATTTAACTAGTTTATTTAAATGCATTCTTAGGTATTAAGTTAATTATATTCATTCAAGTATATTTTAACATCGTAGTGAATATGATATTAAAAGTATTAGTAATAATTTATGTACATCTACTCTTTTTAAGTTTAGGCTATTTTAATACCGTATTCAGTCTGATATTAATTCGAAATTTACAAAGTGAAATTTTAAAGCATTGTAAGGCACGCCTGCTGAGATCTCTGTAATTGCAGATTCTTAACCTACTAAGAAAAATATTTTTTTTGATTTGCTTACTTACTTTTTTGCTATTTATCTTGCTTAAATACTTCTAGGCATATTACTCTAATATTAAATAAAAATATCTCCTGTTTTATAGTAGTAGGATCATTCAAAATAATTGATAAACTTATCATAAAAAAAGTGAGTCAAAGTTTACAGAAAAGATATGTTGGCAGTGAATAATTATTTTCCTTCCTATTCTTCAGTACTTCTTATCAGAATTTTTACTTCACTGCCTAGCAATACTTTTTCCAAAGAAAAAAAAAAAACTCATTTTGATAACCGACAAAGTCGAAGATTGACATAACGAAAAGATAAAGAGAAAATGATGAGGTGGAACTTGATACTTGGAATCGCTGAGATAAAGAAATCATTTTGATAGACTCTTTTTACATGAAAATTTTTGTATAAAATATATTCTGTAATGATTGTTATTCAAATTGATGGCCCCGTTAAATGCTGTTATTTAATTATCACTTTCATATAGTTTGTAAGGAAGTTATTGTTTACTACCCTATTTAAAATCTAAGTCTTCCAGGAACACACCTCTTAGGCATATAACCCTCGAGTGCTTTGCCATATTCAAATAACCTAACCTATGTTAACTTTTTACCGTAACTAGCTTGACCCCACGCATTTTTTTCTGTATTTTAATTTAATGACACATTATTTTATATACACTTTTACATTCAGCCACTTATTGGGAGAGCGTTTACCATTGCACGCCCTTTCACATACTCTGAGCCCTCTGTTAACGTATCTTTACAGTGCCATCTGTTGGTAGATTATAATACCTATTTGAATCTATATATACGTAGTTCCATTATTCGAAAACTCCCTTATTTGCATTGATTTTCGAGCATTTACTTTTAAAATCAGCTGTCAGCCCGAAGTCATTTTTTTTTCAATTATTAAACTTAAAATTCACCGGCAGCTTTTGTATCTGTTTATTATATATAACAGTTTCTCAGCGATATTTCACTGTTGTAAACACTAATACACACCCCATTTTATGTTTATTTTGAAATAATAATCTAAAATACATTATACATATACTAAGAAATGTAAACAACTAGCTGTCTAATTTGCAGCTCAGAGCAAAATTTTTGAATACATGGTCATATTGGTATCAGTTTTTTTAAAAAATATTTTTAGCATTATTTTAAATGTATTCAAAGTAGTTTTTTGCACTAAATGTTTAACAGATCTTTTGATTCCTTTCCTTTTGATTTATATGAACTGCATTTTTCTTTCGATAAAAACTATTTCTATCTCGGTGCTTTTACTTCCTTGTACGAAGTAAAAAGGAAGTATTGTAATGGCGAAAAGTTTCAGGCAGCATATTTCAACGAAAATATCCATTTTGACCGTTATCGAATGCAATTTAACGATGTTTTTGCGTGACATATCTAAGTAAGGACAGAATAAAAGACTCTTTTCCTCTAAAAAAATTATAAAACTGCTTTAAAATGAATTCTGAAGAGAATTTTTCGTGGTGTCTGTGCGTACGTACGTATGTATCTTGCATAACTCAAAAACTAGTAGCCTCAGAACGTTGAAATTTTGTATATAAGATTGATATAAAATTTAGATGTGCACCTCGTATTTTGGTTGGGATCGGCCGCACCAAACGTATATAAATATATTTATATATATATACACTCTGTTACCCGGCTCAGTGATCTCAGTTTCTTTACTCTTATATGTTTCTAAATTTTGCATTTTTTTGCTTTAAAAATGATTGAATTATGTTGTTCTTATCTTTCGGTTAACGTTTTTATGCCTTTAGGAAATCTGTAAGCAATATTTGTAGAATTATCAATAATTTAAAAGCTGTTTAAGTGCGGTTAAACCTAATCTTTAAATAACATGGCGGACATGTTTGTTTTTATTTGAAACAGCAGAATAGTAGATTTGTTGCCAATCTAGGGAGACTAAACTTTGCAACAACAAAGATAACGCCTTCATTTATTATTGCGAATTAAATCATGCTTAATCCTTTCTGGAATTTTTTTCGAGGAAATAAGTGTTTACGATTTATTTAGTAATTTTTAATATAGATATTTTGAGTTTTTATGTATTTTTGCCTTGTCGCGAAGTGAGAACTGAATTAATTGAATGAAAAATACTGAATCGTCTGTGAAAAACTGTTTCTTTTTTGTTTTGTTTGCTTAATTTCTTTTATACATCGTTCTAGATTTATTATAGTATTTGAATAGAACATGGGCAACGATTAGATAATTCTCCAAATGATATAAATTTTGTGCATTCTGAGTTATAATATGAACGAAATATAACGTTGTTAAGTGAACCTAGCGCCAGTGTCGTTATGGTAAACAAAAATAGTGAATTTTAAAGAGTGCATTTATTCTATTGTATCTTATGCGTTATCGACGAAGTATATTTAATTCAATCCATTAAGTTTATATGAAATGCAAGAAAAAATGCGTATAATTTAATATTCCGTACAAGAAAGTCATGTGGTGTACACATCAGGTTTTTTATAGAAGTATAAACTACTAATGTTTCTCAAAACAATCTTATATTACTTTTATAAAGAATTAGTATTTTAAATTTTAAAATCAGTAACTTAAATAAATAATAAAATAACTAAATAATATAAAATCGATTTCTCAAGCACATGGGGACAGTAAGTAATCTTACCTGACTTAAATTCTCAAACTAATTAAAATTTAATTGAGAATACCTTTTCCTTGCATAAATCAAATTTATCGCTTTGAACTTTAATTAAAGCAACTATTAACTTTCGTGATAATCCTTCCCAGCTGTAGACAGGTTATTAAGTCAGCAAGTAACAAGATTCAGCACAATTCTACACTCATGTCCATAAATTAAGGATAATTCAGAATCACACGGAAATCGAACTCTAAAGTAAAAATGCCACCTGTAGAATTATCACACACATCTTCAAGAATAATCTGAAAATTACAGGAAGCCATCAGATGACGCCGATAGTACGTGACGCCGATCACAATGACGAGAATGTAAGAGAAGCATATAGAAGGAATGGTAGGAAAGAAGTAAAATTGTTCACAAGCGTTCTGTAAGCCGCTCAGAGCCACAACCGAATAGTAATGACGCAGAGGGCGCATGTGGATGATTTTTTACGTGGTAGAATAATCGGCCGCCTGGAATGTGGGCGTACTCAGATGGAAGTATCCGAGGAGTAGCCCAAAGTGTCATCTCTAGGCTTTGGCAACAATTCCAGAATGATCGAAATGTCAATAGACGTTACAGTACAGGTCGTCCCTTCGAGTTACAACGCCGAATGGTGACCGGCATTTGGCAGTAACTGCCAAAAAAAGCAGAAGGAGCACATCAAACCTGTCTCCTCAGCTATCTTCAGCCACGAGTACAACAGTTTCAAGACAAACCGTGTACAGACGTTTGGGTCAGATTGGTCTATATATGCTCGCAGGCCTGCCAGATGTGTTAAACTCATGGTAACTCACTGTCGCTAGCTGTTAGCCTGGGGTAGAGGACATGCACTGTGGACATCATCACAGTCAGTGGACTTGTCTGATGTTTTCCGACGAGTCCAGGTTTAGCTTGCAGTCAGATTCACGTTGGTCACATATGGAGAACGCCAGGTACCCGCTACTACCAAGACAACATCATTGAACGACACTGTTACGGTGGTGCAGAATAGCTCATTTAGGATGGAAATATACTGGGCGCCAAAACAGATCTGCGTGTTCATATTGGAACCATGACAGACCAAAATTATCGGGGCATCAATTCTGGAACAACATGTACGTTTGTTTAGGGGTGCCATGGGGTCAGAATTTGTGTTTAAAGATGAAAACGTCCGTACTCACCATGCAAGCATTGTAAAGGAATGCCTTCAATCTGAGGATATCACCCGTATAGAATGGCCAGCATTCTCACCTGACTTGCATCCGATAAAGCATGTGTGGGATATGCTTGGCCGACGAATTTCAGCCCATCAGGCACTTCCTACAATTGAACCGGAACTTCAGAGAGAGTTGCTTACTAAGTGGTGTGATCTTCCTCATATCCGCTCGATAATTTGATACTCAGTACGCCTAGGCGTTGTACGGACTTTACTTCATCGTCTGGGAGACGTACAATGTATTAACCATCATACCGACCATGTAATGTTAAATTTTTGTAAGGGAGGTATTGTTTGTAATTGCTCCCGAGAGCAAAAATCGTAGTTTTTATGAATAGTATAATACATACACCATCCTTTCAGTTCTTGATCTTGAAAGGATTATGTTAATTTATCTAACAGTTAATTTAAGTTAAAGTTACTGTCCTATCTTTTCTTAATTTCAAGCTTACAACTTCCGACCAGAACGTACTTTTAGAATCATGTTTGAATGCAAATGAGGAGAAGTATTTAACTGTGAAATTCTACTGACTTCGTTAGAGAGGACCAATGATTCTGATAAGTGCGCGTCCGCCTTTTTAAGCTACTCTTCCTTAAGCTATTATTACGCTCGGCCGTACTTTAGGCTCTTAATAGCTTCGCCATTATTTAGCGTTAAAGGGGCCAACTCTGTTAGAATCTTGATAGTTTCGGCTATATCTTTTTAGTTAAGATTAGTTAAGTTTAATTTCTTAGATTTTATTTCAAGCCTGAGTAAAGGCTTTATTGTAAAACTCCAAGAAGGAGTTCTGTGAATTTAATTTGGAATAATATATAGTATTTAACCCTTCCCAAGTTTCATTTTCTGTCTCACGAACTCAAGCGATTATTCGCTTACCAGTTCTTAAGATTATTTAACTTCAGCTGTAACTTAAAAGTACACAGGTTAGAATCTTACGATCTTATGTTTAATAAATGGGCTTTATGAATAAGTCACGTTTGTTTTGTTTCTGAACTTTTATTTGCCGGATCTGGCATTATCCTTAATTTATGAACGTGACTGTATTTCATAAAATAGTACTCTGCTACAAGAAATTATCTGGCAACTTTAGGGTCCACCGGTGGCTGAGCGGTTACCACCGCTGAATACTGCTAGTTCAATACATGTTTGAACTCCGGCTTACGGGGTGGCTGAAAAAGGGTTTTTCGTGGTTTTCCTTCTGTGTAACATAGATATAGGCCTCTCTCTAAAAAATATGAACCACTCTTTCTGAGGAATTTCTCCAGGAAGGCATCTGTTCTTTTAAGAAAATAGCCTTCCAATGCTTTTATGCATTCATGTAACCTAGCCTAACCTCTGATTCCTTTTTGTCTTGACCACTTTATTTACACTGGCACATACAGGTCGAAGGGAACAAAGAAAACGCTGAATTCCAGACACAGCTGGTTAAGAAAAATTAAATAAACGTTATGTATACATTTCTAAAATGATGAAGATGGTTCACTTGCTGAAAGAATTTATATCAGTAATAATGTGTTAGTTCCTTAATTTTTCCAGTCAAAATATTGCATTTTTCTGTCTCTTTTATTATAATTTTCCCCATTTTTATTAAATATTACTGTGTATGTATTATGTGGCATGTACTATCCATGCGAAAATGAGTGAAACGATAAAACTATGCATGAAAGTAAGCGAATAAGTAATTCAATATTGGATGATAAGGAAAAGTATTAAGTGGTTAAAGGTACAAATTCTAAAAAGTGCTTTTGATTTCCTTCCTGTGCCTTGCTGTTGTAATCATTTTACTACTTGAATCACTATGCTCATATGAATCAAATATATCATAGTTGCAAAGGAAATTTTTTAAAAAATATAGCCGAAAATTTTCATGGAAAATTATACGGTGCCTATTTTCCAAATGAGGGTTTTCTTTTGGATAGAACTTTTGCAAAAAAATATTCTTATTTTATACTTATTAATAAAAATAATATTATTTTTATAATAGTAATTTCCCTTTTTTAGTGAAAGAAAATTCCATATAGATAAATTAGTTTTCCAACATTGTAAGGTATTTTTAAGAAGGTTTTTTTTCAAGCTACAGTATATCGAGATTTGCCATACATGAAGCTATCTAGCAGACAGCGCTAGGCTTAATGATATTATGGCTCGAAGAATATCAATGAATTTTCAGGAAGTAGGAAAATAAGAAATATTGGCACTTTGTACTATTATTAATTTGGAATACACGAAAGGTTTGATAAGATTGTGTTGGACGTTTTGCTGCATATCAAGCATTTATTTGCATAAAACGTTCCAAAATATACAGGAACATTGCCAATTTACTACATTTTTTATGTTGTACATACTTTTAATACTTGAAAATATTCCATTAAAAAGGTAACACATTATAAGGACAGGATTATTTGGATAGGCTAAAGCATAGTAGGGCTATCTGACTAAGGAGCTTTGTGGAGACCTTTTTAAGAGAACTTTACCTTATTCACATTCCACATGGCGAATATCATGAAAATCCCATACACCCAGTCCATTTGCTGGGATTATAACCCAGAACGAGCTACAAGTATTCAGTTTTACTGCTCTGCCACCGTTAGGCTAATTTTTAGCATTTTAAACCACCATGTATAGTTAGCATTATCTACAGTAAAAAGGTTTCGTTGACTTGGGATATTAGTTGAGATTTCATTATCTCATTATGCCATCACCCAGTTACATAATATAATGAAGTAGATCAAAATTCCTACATGAACTTCACTAATAATGCAAATAATTTATATGGAGAGCGAAAAATCAGCTCAGGCAACAGATCTTCATTATTAAGACGTTTATTTTTCTTAAACAGTTTATTAATTAAATTTATCATTAATTATATTTAATATAAATTTAAATTAAATTTAGTATATCATGAATTAAATTTATCATTAATTATATTTAATATAAATTTAAGTTAAATTTACAGTATCATGAATTAAATTTATCATTAATTACATTTAATATAAATTTAAGTTACATTTGGCATATAATTAATTAAATTTAGCATTGATTAATTAAATTTATTAATTACAAATTCATAAATTAAACCAATCTTATTCATTTCATTAATTGCATGATCTTAACCAATCTATTAATTAAATTTAACATAAATTAAAATTTAAAGTACTATTACTGATTAAATTTATCGTTCATTAATTGAATTTATTATCGTATTAACAAATTCATTTATTAAATTTATCCTGTCTCCTCGAAAATCAATGTTTGGACCTATAATATTTCCAGGAAAAAAAAATCAAATGTGTGTAAATGAATAAGTGTAAAACCAGCTCAGAAAACATTACCAGCAGAATTATTTGCATATAGAGTTGCCAGAAGTCTCCCTCTTTGTTGAATCCTCTAGTTTTTGAACTAGCGCAACTGATATCCTCTCTTGTATGGAAGCCAGACGCATTTTGTCCCCCTTTTGTTGCTTAAAATTAATTAGTTTATGAAAATTTCGCTACAGCATAACATTATGCAAATATCAGCGCTAACGAATGCTTGAGAGAAACGTTTAGCGGCTGATTAGGTTAGGTAATTTCAATACAACAAAGCATATCAGGTCTATATCCTAAGGGAAGGGATAGCTGCGTGAAGGACTTCCTAAGGATTGGTTTGGTTTTGTTTATTCGATTGCGAAGCACGCTAGAGCTCTCTGCCCATGGAGGTAGGAAAGGGAGGAGGGGCCATTCCGCACTAGAAGTGAAGCACTGCTTTGAAGCTTGGGTCACCACACGGGGTGTTATTTGTTTACATTCAGAAGCTCGCTTGACAAGATTCTGATAGTATTTCGACACACGACAGTTCCATAGAAATCGAAAGAGGGACACTCTCGCATGAAAGAAACATACATAGTGTGATGGATAATAGCAATTTGTATAATTTAGTGACATTTACGCAAAAATCACATCTTGGTTATTTTTCGATAACTAACAACAACGATTTTGATTATGAATTTGTTTTATAAAATTCTAAGCTGTTGCACTACAAAAATATAGATTTTAAGAAAATTGCTAAAAGAGATCTGCCAAAATTTATTTTCTAGAAGATTTGAAAAGTTTGAAACTTGATGGCTAAATGTAAATATAAAATTATGTATGTTAAAATATTTGTAATTAGGCACATAGGTCAGATTAAGTTTTTATTAAATAGAGTAACGCATGCAAGGGCTATCTGCCTAAAGAGAGAGATGCCATCGTGGAGGAATTTTGAAGAAAAACTGACCTTTGAGTGGGTATTAAAAATAATACTTATAATTTTCATTCAAATTATATTCATATATATTTTTTATGTAAAACTTTCGGGTGTATGCTAAATTAGTGTAAATTACTTTACACGAAAAATATAGTGAATGCACAGAAATTAAAGATTTGCACATGCCGGAAATGATAAATAGGAAATATGTATGGGTATTTATGCATGTGCTTGCAAAAAGCATGTATCTGCCTTTGACAAAATACTTAAATATTCATTAAATTATTTATAAATGTATTTGAAATGAAGAATTTATTCACTTATAAACAACTGTGAAAGTACTGTGAAGAAATCTAATGATTAAATGTATCTAATTTGTAATGATTATAAATGTTATCTAAACATATAATAACCTTAATATTGAATTGTAAACATAAATTGAAATCCTGTTGACAAATACGTTATAAAACTAGTTAAGCAAGAATTGTTCGTATTGGAAAGCAATCTCTTAAAAGGTATTGTAAAGCAAATGCTATGAGATGCGCACTTAAGAACGTAATAAAGAGTTTTGGAATATGTATTGTTGAAATGAAGGGTAAAAAAAAATCTGATAAGTATAATTAAAAGAATTATTCCCTTTACATTTTATAATAACTCAGTTACAAGTTTTAAATAATACTTAAAAAAAAAAAAAACTTATTTTATTCCCTTTCAGAAATGTTCAGAGAAAGTCAAATACTATTTAATACCTATTTAATTATTAGGAATTAGCGAAATACTTATTTAAAGTATTTCGCTAATTCCTAATAATTCTCTAATTTAAAATGAACCGAATAGAGCATTAATTATAAATTGACTTACATTTTTCGATTTAAAAGAAGCCAAAAAATCATGTCATATTTAAGAAAGTATTTTAGGAAGAAGCTCTATAAATAGAAAAGAAATAATGCATAATTTTAATATTAATAATACAATAAACTTTGATCTTAATTTTTGTACCTTAACCGAATAAAACCGAATTACCTTAATTTTTTTTCTAAAGTAATTAACGAAAACTTGTGAAAATATTTCATTCAAATTAAACCATTCTGAGAAAACTGTCCTTTGAAAAGCATTTAATTCCGTTCAGAATGAAATGTTGTTTAAAAATATGTTGTTTTCACATACTTAGGACTCTGAAGTGTTGTAGAAAAAGAAAATATATACATTTATATGTATATTTGCGACGTAATTACAAAATATTTACACCCGAACGCATCAAATCCCATAGAACTCAATGGTAAATGACCCAATGTTTTGGTCACCACGTAGGGATCGCCGGTGCTTCAGAGCAGGGTACGGAGAAACTTTTTTAGGGCGTCTCCATCTTACTTTCTACCTCCATGTCTCTGCCTAAGGGGAGGAAGGCCTTTGTGGAGGGCTGTCTAGGGAAAAATGTCTCGTATCCACGTTACACGTGAGGAAGACCGCGGAAACGCCCATGCAGTCAGCCCGTTCGTCTGGAATCGAACCCATGTTGAACTACTAATGTTCAGCGACTTCACAATTCGATCGCTGGTGGGCGACTTTCTAAAGAAACTGGCTCCTATTCCTGTTACACATAAGGAAAAACCAGCCGCGTAGCCAAAACGTTTGCCTGCGATCGAACCTGAGTCGGAAATACCACTATTCAGTAGTCTAATCACTCGGCCTCTGGTGAAGCCTGGCGCATCGTAACAGTCTTCGGTATTTACATGGAAATAATATTATTTATTTTGTCCTCAGTATTGGATCCCGGCGAAAGTGGTGGCTGCATGAGAGTTTTTGTGGCTTTCCTCATACGTAACGTTATTGCGAACCATTTTTCTTTAATGAGCTCTCCAAGACATTTCTTACTCTGGACAGATAGCCCTCACGTGCTTTGCCATACCCCAAGTAATCCATTCACGAATTTAAAACGTACCATGTTGAGGTTGATTTGGTAAACTCAGCTAAATAAATCTGTAAGCTACACGTAATTTGTGCAAAGGCCACTTATTGTTAGAATACAGAAGGTAGTTAATGAACTTTTTCTCTTATCTTTGAAAATATTTCCATCACTTTGCAAGAGGTATTCACATTGTTTAGTTGAAGTAATCGACTTATAGGTGTATTTATAGGATTTATAGTTTCGATTTACTTTATTTTGACTCTAAATTCTCGAATCAGCTTAGTTTCAATTTTCTATAAGATTTTGCAATGGGCTTAAATTTAGGTGAGAAATTTTAACCATTTATACATTAATACACGTTGTCTCCAAAATTCTGAAATAAAGTTTTTGGTAAATAGAAGAAATATTGCATTAAATTTCCAGCACCTACAAAATAATGAAGTGCATAATATTTCTTCCTTCATAACCTAAGAGCAAAATTTCCATTTAGGTTTATTTTGTATACAATCCCCACATATTAAAAATGACTGCCATCAAATCTTTCGAAATAACCTAAACAGTATTACTCCCAAGTGAATGCTTTAAAAAGACGTGGTGAAATCATATCGGTAGCAAGAGATTGCTCAGAAAAATCTCTTTTCCGAATGACTCAGTTAAAATGCGGCTTATTTGCAACAGGATTACACGAGATAGTATGAACTTTAAGATGTACCAAATTAAATGAGATACCATCAATTCAGTGTCGAAAATGAATGCAGAGTATCATAACTGTAGGATTATTATCAGCAGATAATTTTTTAAATAATTAAAAACTTCTTTGAATTACTGTGGCAAGTATATTTTTATATTGCATTTGATGAATGATGACCGACAGTTTAATTATTAAAAGGAGGAACTTTTATTGCCCTTTGGAAACATGTTATTAGAAGGTAATTAATAAGCAAGAATGCATCGATGTATGCAAGTTTCGATTAAAATGATTAATAAAACAATATTTTTTTTCCGATGGCGGGCACTTGCCTTTGCCGGTATCGGCCACTTCTAAGGCCAGATGTAGTGATCTCTTTACTATGAGATAATAATAAAGGTGGCCATCTTTGCCTCCTATGAACGGGCAGACAATTTACATCGATGCCTTCTCCGGGATTCGAACCCGGGCCCTTCGATATCGCAATTAATCTTCCCTAACCACTGTACCGTCTGAGCAGCATAAAACAAAATATACATTATATAATTTATTTCTGTGTTAATAAGAAAATTGTGTGGTTAATAAATAATGGCAAAACATATAAAATTCTCTCTCTTAAACCTTTTCCCCCGGAATCCTGTTAATTCCTTTGGACCACTAAAGTTTTCGCAAAAAATAGTGATGGATTTATTATTTTTAAGTGATTCTTTTGCTTATCATACATAATGTTCATGCAAGGATTTCCTGAAACATGAATATTATTTCAAACATTTGCCAAGGGTAAAGAAGGTGGAAAATTCTGACCTGAGCCAGCATTTCCATTCATGCCTAGAAGAATTTATGCAGTGGCACTATGTAGTAAGAGAGAAAACATTTTATTCTGTAACAGGAACAATTGCCAGTTATGGTGTCTGCAAAGATGATAAATGTTATTTTTTCCTTCACATCGTGTTTTACCCCTTGGAACTTCAAAGTTTCATCAAATTCGAGTTTTTCTGCGTCTAGCTCGCCGTTCAGCGGTGCGCGGCACTGGGAAGAAAGGCGAACCTCTCTCTCCAGTCTCCAAGCTCATTTTCTTAAGTTTGCCTCACTTGTTAACATCGAAGTTCTCTTAAATATATATTAGTTAAGATTGCTGATCAAATTTGCTTACACTTTTGAATAAGATGCACGATACCTTGACACTTAGTTGAAGGGCATTAACCGACAAGGACAGTTAGCCGATAAAGACATTTAACCGACGACAGGATGCATTTAGCCGGCAGGAAGGTTAGCTGACAGCATGTGCGTACATGTAAGCAAAACAACATGCTACGTTATCTTAGTAAAATTTTTTCATATTTATCTGGTAAAAGTCTGTGTTCAGAGATACACAACGAGAAGATTTATAGACAACTACAACATTTTTGTCTTTGTTTTATACTAAAGCGTCTATAAATTTAAAAATTAAACAGGAGAGCACCCTTATTTTGGGAAAGATTTTGAAATCAATTTTGAAAACAATCAGACATAGGAGCGGAATGATTTTATGTAGAAAGAAATGAGTGGAGCCATTCGAAAACAAATGTAACTTATTTGTTGAGGAAAATAATAATGAAACGTGAAAAAGGCTTAGGTATTAAAATTCCAAATGCGGCAAAAAATTAATATCAATAATTAAAGTAGAAAAATTTTGTTAATGTTAGGGCTTAAAAAGTGTCCAGTTGTGATTAGATATCAAAAAATTATTCCTTCTTCCAAACATACGATTCATGTTCCCTGACGAGAAATTTCAAAGCCTTTTCTGTTTGGGAGATGTCAAATCACATTGAAATGATAGGCTAAAATTCAGTAAGAAGTAAAATCAAAGATGGGGAGAAAATGATATCAAAGTTGAACTTATGGAGAAGCCGGCAATTTCGTAGTTGACAGAAAGATTAAACAGTGTTATGGAAGTGTTTATTTGATTATTTTTGGTGTCGAAATGGGCTTTATGATGGCAAGAGGTTACTTTTTAGTTGCCTATTATGTACTGTTACGGCTATACTTTTTCTTTTTTATTATTTGTGATACATTTTTAAATATTATTAAAACGCGTTTTAAAATTTTCTAACTGTATGTTACAGATTCATAACTATACATGCAAGTTAAGAATTAAAATAAATATAATACACTCAAAAGCATTGAAAATAGCGCACCAAGAAGGGAGCATCGAATTGAAATGAAATTTAATACACATAATGATACAAATGAGATATTAACTTGATCCCAAGATCAAGACAGTTAAACAAATATAGAGCATACAATTGAACAAATACAGTGCAACTTCAATAGCGCGTCGGACCGCCTCCTGCTGCAATTCTTGCGGCAACACGGTCCGAGACTTAGATTAGGTGTCTGATAAATTAATTAGATGTCTGATGTTGTCTTGCCCACAAATCTTGAACAGCCAACTTCAAATCATGTACAGTGTGACACCACGGCATCCGGCTTTTCAACTGATCCCATACATGTTCTACAGGGGTCAAGTCCGATGAGCGGTCCGGCCATGTAATAGTGTAACCTTTACAAAAATTTTCTTCTTCAGTTTTTGACATTTTTTCAGAAGACATGACAATTTTTCAGAAGTTTCGAATTTCTAATATCTTAGTTTTTTTCCCGTTTCATTACTATTTTCCTCGACAGATTACATTTGCTTTCGCTTTGTTCCACTTCTCTCTTTCCATATAAAATCGTTTCACTCCTATGTCTAATTGCTCTCTAAACTGATTTCAAAATCTTCGACAAAATAAGGCTGACTTCCTGTCCTGTTTTAAAATTTATTGATTCTTTGGAAAGTCTTTAAATTAATAAAATTTGTCTTTATGTTCATAAGTGGGACATATGACAATGTGGCGTTTTTAAATGCAGTAGAAACTAAAGAACACACACAAAAAAGTTCCATTTTTCAGGAGGGCTTTAATTATTTAGCTCTCTTTCTAGACATTTTAAGTTTTGCACTACTAAAACCCAGATGGAAACACAATTAACATACATTAATAGTAAGAAATAATGTAATCTAATATCTCAAGTGAGCGATTACAAATAAAGATTGCCTCTTTTTCTTAAGAATTCGAGATAACAGATTACGCTTTTTAATACCCGTGATGTTTCATGTAACTTAATCGCGCTTTCAGAAAGCTAAATATTACAGAGTACAACATACTTCTATCAGAAGATGTCAAGGTCAATTATATGGACGCTTACCAGAAGGCCATTTTAATCCAAAAAGATAATGAGATAGTTACTTATTCTACACTTTACTGATATTTAACATTTTCACCGCGTACGAAAATAAACGCTTAATAAATCAGCCGATAGAAACATTTAACAAATCAATAGAAGTTGAATTGTTTTCATTAAATATGAGAGGTCTGACTGTTTCATTTTAAAATATTCAAATAAATAGTAGTAAATAATTCAAATAGTTAATGTCAAATCGAGAGACCACTTGACACACAAAAAGTATTGCCGTATTCTAAATATTTGTTACTTTCGGTTGCAGAATAGTTTTCATCTAAAGAATTTCACGAGTTAATGTGGTGTTACTGCTTATTGACACATTAATAAAGCTCATGTTCTGATTTGGTTAAACTCCAGAAAATAAGTATATTAAGATATTTTAAGATCGCTTCTCGTTATTTTAATATAATAAATTGGAAGTTTTATACACGGGAAGATAAAGGAGAAATTCTCATTTATTATTAACACTGCATGTTACGAAAGATTTCTCACAAACTTACCTTCCTAGTATTACATAAAAAAAATTTTTAATTGATTCGCATTCCTTTTCTAAGAATAATTGGCCAGTACCCAGTATTAAAGAAAATGTGATTTCTGTTGCATGGTAAATGAATCTGAATTTTAATATATGTAACGCAGGTTTGTTTTCAGCATCATAATCTGGTACTTATCCCACCACTCGCAAAGTGCTAAGTCCCTGAACACTGGTAATTTATTTGGGCTTAAATGCCGGCAAACAGACTGGCTGCATGGGATTTTCGTGGTTTTTCCCATGTGCAACATGAACACGAGCCAGTTTTCATTAGAAAGTCCTTGGTCTGATACCTTTCGCGTACTTTGAGATAATAAAATAATAATAATAATAATAATAATAAATCTGGTACTTACTTATTAACGCAACAAAACTAATAAACAACAACCTAAATGGTTTTGCCAGAAGAAAAATAAAGATGATTTAGAGTTGCAAAAGTATCATTGCATGCGTATTCCGCATCTTACACTTGCTTCGCTTTTTATATTTAACCCGAAACTCAATAAACATATTCAGAAGTTAATGTTTCTTGCTTTTGTTCTGCAGAAAATTTCGCGATAATCGTTTTAGAACGATACAAAGCAATTGTTCCCTTTACTGACTTTATAGGGAAATACTGAATTCATGCAGAAATCTTACTGCATTTTCCCCCTTTGCATTAGATCTCACTTATCGAGTGATTCAAATTCCTAAATTGTAGAAGTTCGATCCCAGGCCAACGAGGTGTTTGTATCATTGGTTTAGGTAGTTATTTCTGTGTTTAACGTGAATATGAATCATTTTTTCCCTTAGAAAGTCTTCCACGATGGCATTCCTCTCCTTAGGCAGACAGCCTATTTATGCATTTTGTCATATTTCAATAACTGTTGCATTCTTCCACTGCAAGCAAATTCCACACTCGCATATTTCAAAATTGATTATAAGACAAAAAATTATCACAGTTTATCTATAAAAACTGTTGAAACTTGTAATACGGCAAAAAGAACGTATACGGTAAACGGCTACGTTGCTCATGAAAACGGAAGATTTGTTATGCGCATGATTATCTGAAAGATTGTTTTGCACATGGTTGACAGTACGTGTATGTGTATTTGAGTACGATAAAGTACACGAGGATTTCAGCCTAAAAAAAGATGCCTTCATCGGGTCTGCATGGAGGACTAAAAGAAAGTGGCTTCTATTTACGTTACAAATGTGTAAAAGGGCCCACCAGCGGCCGAAGGTAAAGTCCCTGAAAACTGGTAGTTCGGTTCGGATTTTCTCCACGTGTAACGTGTTAATACGAGCCAGTTTTCCTTAGAAAGTCCTAAACGAAGGCATCCCTCCCTTCCGTATAATGCTTTAGGGCGGAACGCGTAAATAATAATAATAATAATAATAATAAATGTGTAAAAGCACGAAAAGGCCTTTGCCTTTTCATCTTACCTAAACTTCTGGAAAATAAAGAGCACCTTCATAAAATTCTCTATTCAGTTTTGATTATTTATCATTTATCATAATCATCAGCCTTTTCACCTGTTCGAACCCAAGTCAAACTATAAAGTCTTATTCTCTTGTTCCACATAAACTAGAGTAGATCCTAAAATGACCTGCCGGATTCTCGAATAGGCGTGAAGAAAACTACTGACTCAAGAAGAAGGGTGAAAAATAACCCTTTAAAAAATTAATTCAAAACAGTTAATAGAAAGGCACGGTCTTTGTGCATTAAAAATGCACCGTCCAACTTGCGGTGAAACTAAAACGTAAAATATAATTTTAGTCAAACCCAAAATACGAGTAAAATAGTGAAAGAAAGCACTTAAGTTACACCTACAAAGCGGACTCGCAAAAACCTAAACCGACGTGATGATTAAACCTAAACCGACAGGAGAAATACCTTATACGTTATAAATCAAATTATTATGCAATCCATAATTATAAACTGTAAGAAACAGATCATTTTATATTTAAGCATAAAAATCTCACGAATGAAGCATATAGCAAGGTAGCGAAGCTTAAAGATGTGTCTCTTATACTCTGTCCACTTTTTCAAAACCACCATTTTTTTACGACAGCACCTACCTTTAGCATTTCTTTTCTCAGTGGATAAGGTGAAGTATTCATACAATGGAAGAGACGTGGAAGTGGGATGAAAGCCACGGGAGTGTGTTGTCGGAGGCACTTCCTAAGCTATTAGATCGTCCTTTTTCCATTACTCGCTCTCGTTAAAGCGTCACCTCAGCTTATTTTCCGACTCACACTTCCCTCTCTTTCACTCTTTCAACCATTTCTCTCTTACTTTCCGTCGACTCCCTTCAGTGTCCATCATTGTCCCTTCAATCAGACTTTCTAGACTCGAAAATGGTCTTAAAAATTCGCTGACAAAATTCTTTTTTTCCACTCCAGTATTTCTCTGTCATCTGTTTTAAGACTTGTTGTTTTTAACTTCTCCTTTAATATTTTAAATTATATTTCTCCATATATATATATATATATATGTGTGTGTGTGTGTGTGTGTGTGTGTATGTAATAAAAATAAGCTTATACAAAAAAGATGCAATTTAGAAGCATAAAAATTTATTGAAATTCATAAGCAATTTAATTTATTATGCGCTAAAACAGCAATAATAAAATAAATAAAAAAATTCAAAATAATATTTTTTTTATTTAGTGCTCACTAATAAAAAAGTTAGAAAAAAAGCGTAAGTAATTGATCATGTAAAGAGGATATGTAATAATAAAATTTATTTATGCCACTTGTACAAAAGACTCTGTCTGGACCTTTACAGTACATTTTTGCATTTATATTATATGGATCTTTACATTACATAATATATACCTTACAGATGCAAACCTATTCTAACGAATGAGTGGTTTTATGAAATGTTTTGCTATTCCAGTATGAATAGTTGCAACGGAGAGATAGTTTTTCTAAGCTGAAATTGATAAAAGCATACTTGAAATAGTGTTTATATATGAAATATTGAATACTCTTGGATTTCCGTCAACTGAAAACTGCTAATATTGCTCAAGCAATCCCCGTCAACCACTGAAGCTTCGCGAAAGGCTTGAAAAATAAGTATGTTTAAAATAGGCGGCAAACTTTAAAAATAATATCCTCTTAATTAACTAAATATATGAATTTTTGATTTGAAGTAACAATATATGTAAATTTTGCAAGGCGGTAACTGCATTCTTTATTTAGAGCGCCGAACATGCTAGAGCCAAACCTGGAAATACTTAAAAAGGAATGCCAAATCCCCTTCCCGTCTTCCATTATTACTGATGGTAAGTCTTCTCTGCTGCAGTACTCATAGAAAAAGTTACTGTTATGTTCTCGGTTAATCGGCTCTTTTGAGTGTCGATTCTGAGGAGTGCTAATTACTCAAGAACATTCTAGGCACACTAGTTCTCAACCTTTTGGCTAAGGCTTACCATCTAAACAAAAACTGAAAAACTTTAGTTCCACCATTAAACAATGATTATTTTTCTGCTTCTCAATAGAAATATTAAAAAAAGGGTACATTTTTCCATTTGCACAACCTATTGGCTATTTGTATTAAATACGCATACAAAGAAAATATTAGATAAAAATTGGTTACCATTCTAATTATCAAAATTATAATACGCTAATTCTAAAATTTAGTGTGAAATTTGGGCCTGTTTAAGAGAGATAAATTTTTTTATGTCTGGTCACATTTTACTTAGATTAGTAACCGTAAATTAGGATCCACTTTTAATTTTGTTCTGCCTCTATTTTTCAAATATGATACGGAAGAAAATCTTTGTTCACACAAATAGGTTGTGCAAAAAGCAGTAAAAATGTAATAGCTTTATTTGAAATGCCTTTAAATTCTTTTTTTCGGTTCAGCCAAAAACTGACAAGTGAGTTATTTTTTAAATCTCCAATTAGAGTTAGATCATATGAAATTTCTATCAATTGCTCTTTCTTCACGAGATAAAATTTCAGGTACATTTAAACCCAATGGATGTCTAATCCAAGTTCCTTTTTCATAATGCTCGGGAAAATACATATTGAAATTATTTCTCAATGAAAAACAATGATTTTTAATGTCAGATGCTAATTCTTATTTTATTTTCAAATTATTTTCGGTTAGAAAACTTTCTATAAGTGGCAAAACGCTTAAAATACTTTTATCCAATTCTTTGATTATTAGCTCGAATTTTTTATTGTATCAAATCGGGTAGAAAAGTAAAGAATACAAAACAAGAAGACAAAATACCTGCTGTTAGAGACAGAAAAGCAACGTAAAAATTTATTTTATTTGAAAATAGAGCAACATGAGCCCAGAAATGGTGGCGACATAAAGTATAGCCATGGTAATAAATCGATCAATTCTAAAAGAATTAATGATACACTATTATCTTTTTATAGGAACTTATTTTTATTTCCTATTAAATACAACATTCATTTCTATTACTCCTTTTAAAGACAACATTTATGACAAATTTTGTTACGTCTATGACTAAAAGAATAATTGTGAAAATAAAAACGGAGGATTTTGCTAAAGTCTATGAGCAGCTGTTGACCTTGAACAAAGCTCAGATCGCACAGATTTATGAGTGTTACAGAAAAAACTTAAACAGGATTTGGTGCTATTTATTTTTGAATTTAATAGTTAAAATTTTTTGTTTCTTTGCGTACCACATATTTTTTTCTTGCGTACCACCGGCTAAGAGTCGTTGTTATAGACTAAAAAGTAATATTTATAAACATATCTAAACAAGCTCATGAAATAAACTAGCATCTTATTAACTAACATTTTCGTAACAAAAGCTTGAAAATTATGCAGATTGATTAAATTCAAAAGTTTAGAAATTCCTTTTCTTACGTTATTAAGAGCGTTCATTCGAAATAAAAGCTTCGCAATCAATATTGATTATCCACTCCAGAATTTTTTTCGCTTCAATGCATCAATTACTGAACTCATTACGAGACGAGAACCCCGCGCAAAAATCAATTTGGAGATAAATAACACGATAGCTAATCGAATTTATTTGACTATCACAAATGTCATTTCAATTTTATAGGTTGAGGATGCGTGATATTTTATCGGTATTTTATGTCTTTTTACGCAGATTTTTAAACGCTCCAATGCCGGTTAATTTAATGCCACTCAGTTTATGGGCGCCTGCTCGTTTATACAAGAATATAAACAAATAACTACTTGCGTGGTATTATCTTGGGTTATTTACATTAACAGATGTGTCTGGCACGCATCCAGGCTTAATTTTTCACCGCAATAAAGCAAGCATCTCGTATGGAAATTTTGGTGAGATAAGAGATACTTTGTTCTGTTTCTTTGTGCTATTTCCTTTTAAGTAACAATATTCAGATATTGTTGCTTGTATCTTAGTTCAGTTATTTTTTCTGTACGTTAAAGTTTTCTACTTTTTACAGGGATGAATAATTTGCACAGGAAATGTCCAAAGTTTAATAGATATCCTCAAAATAATTCTAGTTTTCTGTGAAATGCAAATGTGTTTCCCATCGATGATACGTATTAATTACTTTCTACTTAAAAGTTTATCATCCGTAAACACAAGATATCAAAAATTTAATTAAAATGAACTGAAAAGAAACCTCAAATGATCTAATAGAAGAGTTGCTATTTCTGATAAAGAAGCCGCACTGCTATCATCGTGGTACGGAAGCCGGTTACCATAGGCTTGGCTTCGGGTCCGAGTCCGGAAAAGGTACGGATATTTATTTATATGGGTGTAGAGGGTTTTGGGGGCATAGGAATGCTTAAAATATTGTTGAATCGAAAGTTCTCTCGAGCAGTGGGTGTAGACGAAGAAAGGAAAAATCCCTCGAATTCGTCGCCTGGAATATTCGTCATCAAACTGAGACGGAGCTCCTCTGTCTTGCCCTCTGTGGTGCACCCTGGACAGTATTCTAGTTGACGAGATGGTTAAATGGTCAATGGGTTCGCCATTCCCGTCGAATACATAACTACCAAAGTGTCCGGTCTTTGGAAAGGGGACAATTTCTGGCAAAGAATACGTTTTCAAAAGAGTTCTGAACGCATTTCCTTGAACAAGGAGAAATGATCTGAGTGCGTTTGTGAATTATCAGATCCAATAAGTAACGTTTGCAATCAATTATAGAAAATATTGTGATGCTGAGTAAAAAAATTCACTCTTTTACGCGTTAATTCGCTCTATTTAAAAATTCGAGACATTTGATTCATTTGAATCTTATCGAAAAACGTATACAATGTATACTGGCGTTCGTTTTATCTCTCTTAAATTATCATGTATTTTAAAGAAAGAAAAACCTAATCCTTCTCTTCTGCAGCCCATTTACGTGCAAATTTGGGTGCTTGGTATTTTACCCTATTCATTAAAATAAGGGATTCATAAACTTTTTCTTTCATCGACCCCTTTGTAAGGATCGGCTTTCTTCATCAACCCCCGTACATTTTTCTCTGTAACATACAGTGTACTACACTATCATAATACAAATATGTGCACATAAGGAGCTTAAAGATGACAATTAGACTAAGAATATGAGCAAAGGTTTTCAAAAGAGGGGTTTATTATTATTGTAAAGTCATTAGGCTCTTTTGAAGCAGGAGACATGAAAAATGAGCAACGCCCTCGCCGGGACTCGAGCCTGGACCTCTCGAATACGCGCCGGTGTATACGAGCCAGTTTCCTTTAGAAAGTCCTCCACGAAGGCATCCCCCTTAGGCAGATAGCCCTCGAGGCTTTGCCGTAATTAAATAACCTAACCTAACCGAATACGCGCTGAGCCTGCTATTGTTACACCGAGTGTGCAGGGTTATATGTTTAATTATTTTTTATGTTATTATTATTTTTAATTTTACAAATATAAATAAGCTTTCAGAAACAAAATCTCGGATTCTAATTGCAAAATTTCAATTTCAATTAACGTGATGGCTGTGCTTGATTTATTAATGCAATTTCTCCTATATTTGGCATAAAACTGCTTAATTTAAGTTTTAAATAACTCGCTCAAAAAATATTTAACCTGTTTATTATTTCCCATTCTAATTTTGCATTCTTCGTATTTTTCTTCTTTATAAAGTATTTATTGTATTAAAATTAATGTTTTTACAAATATATTAAATAATTTTTGTTTATTCCCCTTATATTTATTCCTTACAATTTTGCCTTATTATATGACACAGTTTTATATCAATGAACAATAAGTTACCAGTTTTACGAGGGCTATCCAGAAAGTAGATTACGTTTTGGAATAAAAAAATAAACAAAGTATAGGAAACAAATTTTATTATATACAGATGAAAGCCACACTCAAATACTACTTTTCTACATAGTCACCATACAAATTAAGGCATTTATCGTAGCGATGTACGAGCTTGGAAATTCCTTCGTCGAAAAATTCGGCCGCCTGCGCCTTCAACCACTTCGTTACCTCTTCTTGCTTTCCATCTTGCACAAAACTTGTGGTAACCAAGCTTTTCGCTGATGATTTCGTGCAACAAACTTCGCGAAATTTGTGGAAAACTCAAAGAAAGTTCCGTTATTGTGAAATTTCGATTTTCACGGACTTTAGCATCGACTTTTTCGAGAAGTTCGGCGGTCACTATGCTGGGTCTCCCACTTCGATCTTCATCGTGAACATTGGTTCGGCCATTTTGAAATCTTATGACCCACTGACGCACTCCACCTTCAGTGATAATGTTGTCCCCATACACTTCACGAAGCTGCCGATAGATTTCTATCGATTTCTATCTTTAAAAAAAATTGTAACGAATGGCATCTTTATTATGCCGAAAAACTGCAGTGGGTATTCGGCTGTCGACCCTTTGATCATTATTGGCCTCATATAAAATTCCATTGACCCTGTTGGGAACCCTCGATTTAAATACACTATAAGATATTTCTTCCACCATCGTAACATGCCTTCGTGGTGTAGCGGCGAGTACACTCGGTGCGTATTCAAGAGGTCCGAGGTTCAAGTCCTGTCGAGAGCATTGTTCATTTTTCATGACTCTTGCTTCAAAAGAATCCTAACGTCTCTACAACAAAAATGTAAATTTTAGTGTAATTTAAATTCTTTTTGAACAATAGTTTATAAGGTATTTCTCCCGCTTTCCTTGCGTGCCTTCGTAGTATAGTGGTTCTGCACGCTGGGCCGGTATTCCAGAGGTGCATGGTTCGATTCCCGGCGAAGGCGTTTGATAATTTTTCATCTTGTCTGCTTTCATTCCAAAAAAATACCTAATGTGTCTACAGTGGCGCTCGAATTAAAAGTATGTTGGATGATGACTTTCCACACCCAGGATTTGGCGATTGGGTCCCCTAAAAATCCCAGTCGCTTTTTAAAAGGGGGAGCAAATAAGGTATTTCTCTCGCATTCCTGGCGTGCCTTCGTGGTGTAATAGTTCTGCACGCTGGGCCAGTATTCCAGAGGTCCGTGGTTTGATTCCCGGCGAAGGCGTTTGTTCATTTTGCATCTTGCCTGCTTCCATTCCAAAAAAATACTTAATGTCTATACAACTTTAAATAAAATGATAAATGAAAGAATAAAAATGATGGTGAACTCTAATAAATTATTTGTTTTAAATTAAATCTTAACTGAAATAGAACATATAGTTAGGTTAAATTTTGGGGTTTCATTTTAATTTTATTAACAGTTAATTTTATTTTAGAAGCTATTTTTTCTATTGCTCTTATTTTCATCCCACGCTTTCTTGCCAGAATGAGATTTCAGTTTCGCGCATTATGCAGAGTAGAGTAGAAAGCTACTGTTTAAGCCGGTGTCTGAGTTACTTTAGACACAGCGTGTGCTGCATTTTGGCCTCGTTGTTTCTCTGATATTTAAGCTTGCTACTTTACGGCCATGTATGTTAATTGCCGGTTAAACTACCTCGGTGGTAAGGCCTAGAGCCAACTACGCGTTTAAATATATCTGCGCAGCTTCGGTTGATTATTCAACTTAGGACTACTTCTAATTTTACGTTTCTATTTTAATTTGCCACTTTGAATAAAAGGCTTCAGTTGAATAAAAGGGTTTTTACACCCTTCTTATGTGTTGTTACTGATGCAAGTTGAACTTAGCGAATAGTCGCTTTACAGTTCAAGTCAAGATCTAGTCTCCAAAGTAACTTTATTTTAGCCAGTCTTGCAAGTTATCTGGATGTGACAAAGTATAATAGGGCTGTCAGCCTAAGAGAAAGAATGGCTTCAAAAATGACTTTTTTTTTTTCTTTTTTTTTTTTTTTAATTATGGAAAAACACGCGAAGGCTGTTTGCCTTAGACTTTCTAAGGTTCACTGATTCACATGCACGTTAAACATGAAGGAAACGACGTTAAACACCGATGTAGTCAGCCCGTTTACTTGGGTTCGAAGCCTGTTCTAGCTGCCAGTATTCAGTTGTCTTACGCACTCATCCTTGGGTGTAACTAGAACACTGACCTTTTCCGTAGAAGGGAAACAGCTTCAAACATTTTTCTGACAGAAAAATATATGTGTCTTGGCCACCAGTTAAATATGTTGTTCTTATCTCTTAAAAGACTGCTCTTGTTTTCAACGTATAATCAATAATTAGTTTTCAAAATGTTTCATTCTATTTTGTTCTTTATTTATTGAAGCAAACACGCACATTCTATATTTCTCACGCTTATAAAAATTTTACCACTATAGAATAGAGTTGATGATGCAAGTATGTTTTCTGATTAAAAGTATCAGACTGACGCAGGTAACTTTTCAAAGCTAAATAAAAGAACGAGTTCATGAAGACTTCAACTGATAATTCTTTGAAATGGATAACGAAACCTACAACATTAATGCAAGCAATTAGATAGAAAACTTTTCATATTGTTTATATATTATTCGCAAAAAATGCAATACGACTAGAAAGAATACCGATGAACCTGTTTTATAGCAAGTTGTTAATCGGTTGAAATGAAATAGTGCTAATTAATATATTTTGTAAAGAAGGCTAAGTTAAGACAAAGTAATTCGAGGGCTGTCTGATTATATGTGTGAATGCTGTTGTAGAGGACTTTTCAAGGAAGCCTGAGTCGTACTCTCATCATGGAAAACAACGAAACTCCCATGCAGCCACCGGCTCTACCAGTGGTCAATTTTTTAATACCGCTGAATACTGGTAGTTTGGCCAGTGTTCGAATTAAGTGAATGGACTGCCCGCATGGATGAGTTTCGTGGTTTTTCTCATGTGTAAAGTGAATATGAGCCAGTTTTCCTTAGAACGTCCTCCATGAAGGCATACTTTCCTTAGGTAGATAGCTCTTGTGTGCTTTTTCTATATTCAAGTAATCTAACCCATGTAGCCAGCCATTTCGAGAAGATATGATTCCGATTCGAACTACCAGGATCAGCAATCTAACCATTCGCCACTGATGGTCCAATATAAAGAGCGAGTTTAAAAAAGATTTAATAATTAAATGTCTCCTAACTGGTTGATGGTTTTAAGAAATGAAAACAGTAAGGTAGGTTTTGAAAGTACGATTCTGATTAGATAGCATTTTCAATAAAAATATATAAAACTAAACATTTTTATGTAAAAACCTGTCAATGGGAGGAATGCTTTTCATGGCGATGTTAGTCAAACAAAAGTCATTATCCGAGATACATTCACTAAAACTTTTGAATGGCTAGAGAGTTCAAATTTTAATAAAGCCTATTTTAGGTTTAGGATATTTTAGGAGTACAGGTTTCTCATTGGTGACTCTTGCTTTGAAAAAAACATTTTATGCAGGAGCACTAGCTTCAATTTACCATTCTTAAAGAAAAGCTAGCTTCTAAACTAAACTCAGCGGCGCAACAGCCCTAGTGGGCCATGGCCTGCAGTGCCGCGATATCTGCTTTCCTAACCGTGGGACCCGGGGTGAGTGAGCATATGACCAAGTGGTCAGCTTGTCGCAGAACCCCCAGGTGTTTAGTCCTCAAGCAAACTTGGCACTCATTTTATTGACCCACTCAAGGGATGAAGGCCCAGGCAATATAATATAAAGGTGCAGCAACACCGCAGGTCCATGGATCGGGCCCTGTACCTGCGGTGCAGCTAACCACTGCTCCAGCGGGCCTCACGAAAGTCAGCTTTCTCCGCCCCTTAAATGACGTTTAATTCAATATCATTTTTACAAGTAAAAGAAGTTTAATTCAATATTATTTTTACAGTTTATTTCCAGTGCCAACTTTTAATATTACAGACTAGCTACCGGGTAAGTCAATATGATTATAGCGGTTACAAACGGTTGTAACTATTTAATGGAAAAGAATTTAACAGTAACACAAAATGAAGACGGAACTATAAAATTTCTTTACGTAAGGCGAAGAGGAAGCCCACGCATGCGAGTTGAAACTTCGCAATGACAAGAAACCTGTTCATTGCCGGGCGTCTCATTAGTAAAAATGGCGAGTCTTGTGCAGAAAGCATTCTGAGTGTTAGAATTTCAAAAATGTCATTCTGTTATAACAGTGCAGAGATGATTTCGTCAGCGTTACAAACAAGATCCTCCAAATGCGAACAACATACGCAAAAGGCATCGGATGTTTAAAGAAACAGGATGTCTGTGCAAAGGGAAAAGTAGCTGAAGGTCATGTGTTTCAACAGATAACGTAGAAAGAATTCGCCACACGTATGAACGAAGCCCGCGGAAATCGACGTACGTAGGCAGTAAATATTTACAAATGCCACAAAAAACGGTATGGCGTGTTCTCAGAAAGAGGCTGCAAATAAAACCGCACATTATTCAACCTGTGCAGCAATTGAAACAGGAAGACTACGGCAAACACATGAATTACGCTACGTTTATACTGGAAAGCATGGAGGATGAAACAATGGGCTGATCGTCTCATTTTTAGCGATGAATCAGCTTTCCACATAAGTGGGAAGATTAACCGGTACAACAGTCGAATATGGAGTACGGAGAAGCCTTCCACTGTAATTCAACGTGAAAGTGACTAAGCGAAAGTTAATGTGTTTTGTGCGATTTTATCACGTAAATTGTACGGTCCTTTTTTCTTCAGTGAGCGAAGTGTGACATCAAATGTTTACCTAGACATGCTTGAGATATGGTTAATGCCACAGCTAGACTCTGATTCCAAGGATTTTCAGCAAGATGGAGCACCCACCACACTGTACTACAGAGGCACGCACATTTTTAAATCAACATCTTTCAAAGCATTGGATCGGTCGAGGTTGTGTTGCCGACGATGTCTTCTACTCTTAGCCACCAAGATCTCCAGACTTGACAACCTACGATTTTTTCCTATGGGGTTATGTGAAAGACAGGGTGTTTGTGCCTCCCACTCGCAAAACAACTGAAGAACTCAAAGCATGCATTTGTAATGCACTTGCGTCAGTAATTGAACAAATGCTTCAGAATGTATGGCGTGAAATGGACTACCGCCTAGATGTTGTCCATGTGACCAAGGGAAGTCACATAGAACATCTGTGACGTATGTATACAAAATTTTGAACTTCCCTCTACATTAAGGATGTCAAACTCGCGGCCCGCGGGCCGCATGCGGCCTACAACAAATATTTTTGCGGCCCGGCCAATATATCGGCAAATAAAAATATATAATAATAAAATAACATATCGACGAAGAAAAAAATGAAATGTTTACTGCTAAGTAATTAACGATAATTTATTCAGTGTTGTTAGATTACTCACAGCGAGCTGACACACACACTACTTAAATTACAAATGCGTGTGAGTAGCCTTGCGTTCAGCTACCTTCGGCTTTTGGGGGACACGTGCACTCAGAACTTGTACGCATCCCCCGATAGCCGAATGTGGCCGAACTCATGGTCTCAGTTTTCCAATCATAGTTTTGTACGATATATTGGTGCATGCACTTTGCTTTCTTATTAATTATTACTTAATTCATATTGTTACGGATTTCATAGTTATATATTAAGTTAGTTTTTTTTATTTGGAATTGTAATTAGATTTGCTTCATGTTGCCTTAGCAACGCAGACGATTTTTGAAAAGACAGCTGCGTTGGAAGGTTAAAAATAGAACAACGCGTGCATTTAATACCTAATAAATAAATATCTCGTAATTGCTGTTGCCATCCACAAAAATCCAGATATTTATAGATGTTTCCAGTATATTCGAGAAATTAATTATAAAGCTTATAAAAGCCGAGAACAAACAACTCATCTCAGTAGTAGCTGTAGTTCTAGCGAACTGTTTGTTTACTTAATGCTGTGATTGATTTGTAGCGATTTCGCTGTGAGATAGAAATACTTTCTCTGTTTTGAATTGATTTTTGCTAAACGTTTGACATTTTGTGATATTGTTAGAATATTTTTGAAGAAATATTTCAGCATTTTGATTTATCTCTTGTGGAAAGAATAAATTTTTGTTAACTTTTTAACGTTAACCGTGTTTATTCCAGCCCTTTGTATTCAGTATGTCTATATCAAAACCAAGTGGTAGTAAAAACGAAAAATCGCTGACGAACATAGAATATTCCAAGTAAAATGGGAATTAGAATATTTTTGCTGTGAAATAAAAGATAAAATAATCTGCTAGATATGTTATAATACTATTAACGTACCAAAGTTATATAATATTAAACGTCATTACGAACAACACAAATCGAAATATAACAATTACGAAGGATTAATGAGAGAAAAAAAGTTGAAAGAGCTCAAGTTAGGAGTGAAAAAGCAACAGTCCATATTTAGTAAAGTATTGCAAGAAAGTGAAGCGGCGGTACATGCAAGCTACGTCTTGTCCGAGTTGATAGCTAAACATTCGAAGCCTTTTACTGACGGTGATTTCATCAAGGAATTCCTAATGAAAGCTGGAGAAATTGTTTGTCCTGGAAATGTGAAGGCTTTTCAATCAATTTCATTGTCTCGAAATACAGTTGCGGAAAGAGTTACTGATTTAGCCGCGAATTTAAGTGATCAGATCAAAGCAAAATCATCTAGTTTCGAAAGTTTCTCCATTGCCTGTGACGAGAGCACGGACATTAGTGGCAAAGCTCAATTAGCAGTGTTTCTTCGTTCTTGTGACAAGAATTTTAACATTTTTGAGGAATTACTGGAACTAATACTGATGCCTGGTACTACCACAGGAGAAGATATATTTACTTGTCTTTTTGGACTTCTGCAGAAATACAATCTACCTTTGGCAAAATTAAATTCTGTAGCTACAGATGGCGCTCCATCAATGACCGGGAAAAACAAGGGCTTCGTAGCATTACTAAGAAAAAATCTTAGTGAAATTCACGGTTCAAACATTCATCATATGCATTGTATTATACATCAAGAAGTTCTATGCATGAAAGTAATAAATATGGAGAATGTTTTGTCATATATAAAAAAAAGTTATAAATTTTATAAGATCTCGAGGTTTAAATCAGCGTCAATTCACTGCTTTCTTAAGTGAGTTAGATAATGAATATTCGGGTTTGTCCTACTCTACCGAGGTACGTTGGTTATCTTGCTCCAAGATTCTCAAACAATTCTGGGATTTGAAAGAAGAAATATGTCAGTTTTTGAAAACGAAAAATCAAAACGTAAGTTTGTTTTACGATCCAATATGGATACAAGATTTATCTTTCTTGGTTGATATAACCAAACACTTAACCGATTTAAGTTTATCGTTACAAGGAAAAGATCATATCATTACGGACATGTTTGCCATAATTAAAGCATTCAAATGTCAACTAGTTCTTTGGGAAAAACAACTTAAAAATGAAGATTTGACGCACTTCCCGACGTGCAGCATGAATAAATCAAGTTTAGATGATACTTGTTCGTATCAAAAATACGCAGAAAAAATTGCAAATTTAACAACTGACTTTGAAACGAGGTTTAATGATTTTAGTTCCCTCGAAGAAAAATTTTTTTGTTTTCTTCGATTTTCTCAATAAGTATTGACTCAGTACCCAGCCATATGCAAACGGAGGTGATTGAGATTCAATGCAACTCAAATTTGAAAACAAAATTCATTGAAGTGGGCGTGCCTGAATTTTACAAATATTTACCAGCCAGGTTTGAAAATACTCGAAAATTCGCATATGAAATTATTTCCATGTTTGGTAGCACTTATCGGTGCGAGCAGTTATTTTCAGTCATGAAAGGTAATAAGTCTCCTATTAGAAACCGTATTAATGATGCTCACCTTGGGTCAGGGTTTAAAGTTATCACTGCAAGCAAAATTTCTCCCGAAATAAGAAAGATAATAGCAGAGAGGAGATGTCAAGTATCAGGACGTAAACATTAAATTTTTCTTGTTCTTTTCTATATAAATATATATATATATGTTTATTATTGTATTATTCGAAATAAATCTACGTTTCTATGAATATTGATTTTTTTTGCGGCCCGCCTAAAGTTAAACCTTGTTTGTTTGGCCCAAGTGTACCTATGAGTTTGACATCCCTGCTCTACATTATTGGCTAATCTTAAAGATAAATTCGTTTTCAATAAAATAGTTATAGCCATTTGTAATCGCTATATTCATTTTGACTTACCCTGTACTTTTCTTTACTAAAAGGTATTTAATATGATAAAGAACACCTTAAAAATATACTACGAGACCGAAGTTATCAGACTATTATAATCAGATTATAGATAATTCAATTATGGTAAAGCATACGAGGGCTATCTGCCTAAAGGGAGGAATGCCTTCGGGGAGGACTTTCTAAGGGAAACTGGTTCGTATACACGTTACACATGAGGAAAACTACGAAAACGGCTGGGATTCGAACCTCGGACCGAAATACCAGTTTTCAGCGTCTGAACCTCTCGGCCGCTGGTGGGCCTCCTATTATAATCAGAATGCGTACCTTAGTTACGTTCTTCAAATGGAATCTTGATTGTGCGGCCAACCGCACAAGAGATATTTAGCTGTGCAGTCACTTTTGGAATGTTCGATATAAGTGCGGTACTGCTAAATAGGAAAAGAAATTAACAGATCTTGTAATTTTTTATTAATTGCATTTAATCATAAACCAAGAATTTGTATGGAAATCAGTTACGGCAGAATATCATAATTTAACTAGGTTATCAACTATTTAATGAATAAACACTAATGCGCTTTTGATTATACAAAATGTGTGTATTCAAGTATATCTTTAGATTTCTGAGAATTCTTCCATTTTGGAAGAAAATAACATCAGCTTTGGCAAGAGCCTAACCTTGTTTGTCTATTGACTCTTGTTTCCCAGTGAAACTTGCTTGGAGTATATTGTCCTATAAAGGAAAACATCCCTAAAATTCCTTTGAGAGGATAAATTTAAGGATTTAAGAATTTGCTCCCGAAGAAGATGAAAACATAGTATGTCATATACGCTTACAAAACAAAGGCACTGAAAGGAAATTCTAAAATTAGTTGTAAAAATTCACCAGTTTACTCTTCAGTAATTTCAGACCTGAATAAATGAGTATTTATTAACTGAAAGTAGTAAATCTGTACTATCTTTCATGAATTTTAATGAAATATAAAATGTTTTAAAATATGAACAATACATTTCAAACTACCAGTTTGTATCTACTGTTTTGCTTCTAACATCACATAAAATGGAAACAATTTGGGAACACTTTGCTTTGATAGCTCTATATATTCGTCAATATAATGCGTTCTGGGAGTTATACTTTTGCTAATGAAGTCATTAGTTATTTTTTCCCTAAAACTATTCAGTTAAAATATCTCTTTTTCTGATTTTAATTATGAAATATTAGAAAACAATGTAGGAAAAAACTGTTTAATTTTATCTCTCACTTATCAAAGGCAGTTTACGTTAAAACTACAGCTTCTACAGGACTTTAGATTCAACTACGCTCTATACTAGAAAATACTGTTATAAAACAAAGGAAGTCTATAATGATTTGAGAAAACAATTAAATACGATGAATTTCTCTGCATTATACAAATGTCTAAGATCGTTTCAATGCTGTT
Organism: Stegodyphus dumicola; assembly: GCF_044657685.1. Lineage (NCBI taxonomy): Eukaryota > Metazoa > Arthropoda > Arachnida > Araneae > Eresidae > Stegodyphus > Stegodyphus dumicola. Next base: position 118,281,052 of record NC_140780.1, read on the forward strand.
CTCTTTCCTAGACGCATTTCTTGAAAAATGATTCTAGACCAAATAATAATTTACAGGATGTGAAGAAAGCGCAATATTATTCAGGAAATTTTCAAAATTAAGGAAAGGTATAATGCATATAATTTGCTAATAAGCATATATTCTTCAGGTTGTTAAAGAATAAATGAAATAGAAGCACACTTGATAAACGACCAGAGCAAAAATTAAATCAATAATATCCCTCCTCCTTATGCGTTTATTGACGAGTAAAAGTTTATTTTTCAATAAAGTCATTAAAACAATGACGCAACTAAATTTTTAACAAATTAGTTAAAATAAAATTTAATTCAAAATGCAGTAAAATGCTTTAATTAAGTCCTAGAGAATCAAGAACTTGTTTGGCTGAATAAATGCTGTGTTTATGATAATGGTATAATCGCACCATACTTCCTCGATAAAGCAGAAAATTAATGGATTTCCAATAACATATGAAATTTATCAATATAACAATAGGATTTCAGTGCAAAAACAGATCGCAGCTGTGTTTCATGTTCACAAACTATAATTAGATTTGTATGTTTTATTGACAAGTTCCCTAATTTATTTTTCAGGAGGGATGATGTTTTGCTTTCATATTTCATTAACTTCGTACTTCTCTCCCCCTCGCAATCCTCGAAACATTTGGCGTAATTATTACCTCCCCGATCCTGTTTCTACATATGTACTACTTCCGCTTTATATGCCAGACTTAGAAAGAAGGTATCCAATAACACAATTACCAGCATATGTAAATGAACTCCATTTACCTCTACGTTTCTTTAGCGTCAGGACAATGATTACCGCATAAAAATCTGTTTTAATTTCGATCATAGCTGACTAGAAGCATAGCTGAGTAGGTTTAACTGCTTTATATTTTGAGGAATAATAATGTCATTAATAATGGCTACTCGATAAAATATAACCACATATCGACTCTTATAGGTATTCTAAATAGTTCTTTGGTTAAAAATCCATTTTTAAAGATGAACAGTTCGTAAATATGGAAATGTATTTACCTTTTTATTGGAAACTGCAATTGAGAAGTCTATTTTATCTCCTAGACAGGGCAAATCAAATGTGATAATTTAGACATGCCTTTGCACGTTAATCAACAATAAAGGCTTTAAGTTTGTAATCTACAAAATATTATGCATCTGAGAAGCTTTGCCTTGTTGATAACAAGGCTTTTTCCATACATTAAGTAGTGCAGTAGATCTAGTGGATAAAAGCTGTAGTGTAAATTTAGAACTTGATTGCTTCAGTACTTCATTCTAGAAATTTTCTGTGCTTAGAATCAATAGGTCAAATAATGTTTAAAATGCCACATTTTTTTATGGATATGTTAACATCATTTTAACCGTTCTACACACTTTACCCCTAATAATACTCCTGCTAGAAATACTTGCTAAACCGTTTACCCCAGAATGCATACAACGATTTCGCACAGCCCCCAACATGTTTAGAATTTGTCGCTTGCTTTATTATCCGAAGGTTGGTCATGTTTTTTGGTATATATGTGCAAATTTGTATTGTGAAATTATGATATTATTGCTTTTAGAATGGGATAACTGTCTGCTCCATGTATTTATGGTGAATGTCAAAATTCATTATCCACTTAAAATTAAATAATTTTTAATGTAATTATTTTGTTATTCGTAAATTATAGTACCTGCTTAAGAGACCATATTATTTCTATAGTTAGTTTGATTTCGTTACTTGATCAAAGCAAAACATCTCGAGAGCTATCTTTCTATAGGAATGGAGACCTTCATGGAGAAAGTTTTAAGAGAAACTCGCACGTATTCACTTTGCGCATTCGGAAAAACACGGAAATTTCCATGCAGCCAGCCCGTCCGCAAGGATTCGAACCCGAGTCGACCTACTAGTGTTTAGCGATTTTACGGCTTGGCCTCAGGTGGGCTTCCAGTGTTAGACTTGAAGCTCTTTACAGTAGGAATGACAATACAGAAGACAGGAAACTTCTGGCCAAAGTATTTTGTCCTAAGTTTTAATAAACTTTATCCGCACTTATCTATTATAATTTCCTGCTTTTCTTTCACAACGAGCATATCCTTTAGTTTGTCACCGAGAAATTTTCAATATAAATCTTTAATAGTTGCTATTAAGAATGACTTTTAATGAGAAACGCAATTTTTAACTCATAAATTTCTAATTTATTTAATGTTAAGTCTAATATGTACAGTAAAGGAGGGAAGGGGGAGGATAACAAAGTTAGAGTAAATCCAATTTTTTTTCCACAAAGGATTTAAGAATGGCTCACCATTTGGGCAAAAATATTAAGAGAATCAAGTATTAAAATGTAAATAACATATTTCTATATAATAGTCTGGCTGTTTTTTCTATTCTGATATTTACGATACTCTGTTTAGCTGCTATAAAGTCGGTCTTTCATTCTTTTAATTTTCTTCGGCAAAGCAGATGAAGTGCTTTTACAAAAGGTAGAGAGACGTATTTATCACAGGCTCACACGTTTTATGTTTGCTTATGCTTTAGAGAACATCGAATCGATAGAAACTTGAACATTAAGTAGAAGTCATTAATAAACCTTTGGTCGTCAATTTAACAAGACGAGACTGGACAGTTTGGACTACAGCAAAGGGCTATCGCTATAAGGAAAAGGATATCATCGTGGAGACATTTTTAGGAGAAAGAGACTTGTATTCATAAACCACGAAAATTCATATCATTCTTTCAGTCAGTTTGCTGACGTTTAAACCCGATCTGAACTATCAGTGTTCAACTGTTTTATCGTTCGATCGCTGACAAGCATTCAACAGTTACCAAGGCTGAGATGTAAATTAAAGAGCGGACACTCGTAGAAGTTCGAAATAAGTTCTGAACAGTTTATACTAGGCTACTTGGCCCTCGTTTAAAACACTGCTCACATCGATTAAACAAACAAGTAAACTCAGCTAGTAATGCCTGGAAGGAAAGACGAGATACAACATGAGGACATTAAATAAGAACAAGATTTTAAATAAATATAGAACAATAGTAAAGAGAAAAATAATATTACCAGATCATAATTTAGCAGGAATATTGATACTGTTGCGTTCGAACGGGTTCATAACGGACTGATGCACACAAAAACCGATGATAGCTTGATAAAACTTATTTTACCAAAAGAAACACTTCACATTTCTGGAACTTTCCAAAAAATATTCATACATCTCTTCACAGTATCACAGTTTACAATCAGTTGTTACAATTCAAACTACTAAGAAGGTGAAAGAGAATTCAATGCAAAGCATATCTAATGAGCGAAGATGACAGTGAGAAATTTCAATACTCCGTACTCACGCTGAACTACACACTTCTAAAAAACTTATGCTGTCACCGGTGCTATATAGTTTTCTTTTCCCCGACCGCCGGGAAGTCGCTAATAATACCTTTTCGCATTTGCCTGAGAGATGCAAAATATGATGCTTCTATTGAAATATGTTAGCCAGGGTAACTCCTAAATGATTTATTTGAGGAACTTCTTCTATAGGAACGTTCCCAAGTAATAAACTTATTCTGCAATCACTACTCATCTTTTTATGTACCATAACTTTGCTTTTGAACGGGTTGAATTTCAGTTTATAAAGTTTAGACCACTGAAATATAATATTAACTAAATCTTGAAACCTAGAACAAGGATCAAAGAAACTTTTGCATTGAAAAATTACATGTAGATCATACTCAAAAGAAATTTTAAAACTGTTCTGAAAAGGAGATAATTCACAACAAAGATCATTAATTATAAGATTCCACGAAAAAGGTCTAGAGACTGATTCTTGAGGACAACGCTTTTCCAAACTATACTCTTTTGTAATATTACCTAGAGAACGTTCTAGAGTGCAAGTATGCGAAACATCTTTAGTCAGGTAGACGTTCTTAGGTATACATTTGTACAGTCATTAGGGTTTTCTTTGAAGCAGGAGACGTGTAAATGTGCAATGGACTCGCCGGGACAAGGTGGGACTCTCGAATACGCGTAGAATATGCTACCGTTGACCACGAAGTCATGTTGGAAGGAGAAGAGAAAATACCTTATATACTCCCCCTTTTATAGAGCGACTGAGGACTAGGGGACCCAGTCGACAAATCCTGGTTGTGACGAATTGTTGTCCGCCACCTTTTAGTTCGGGCTCCATTTGTAAAGTCATTAGGTTTTCTTTAAAGCAGGATACATGAAAAATTAGCAATGTCTTCACTCGAACTCGAACCTGGACCTGTCTAGTACACGCCTGGTGTGATACCGTTACACTACACCAAGAGGAAGAAAACAGCTTACACATTAGCGCGTTTGTGCACATTTATGATTCCTGGCCATCAAACATTATCAAAAGCCCCTTTGATAGCTGTAAATATCAAAACCATAACAGGTTTTCCGTTTATCTTGATTTACTACGTCACATAAGCGAATTTTCTGATGACTGTTGAGGCGTAAAGCCATTTTTATTTTCATCTAAAATATTTCTGCTTCTTAAGTGTCAATTTAATTTGTCTATACAATGTTTTTCGAGACGTTTACTCAAACTTAGCAGAAAGCTGATATATTCAATATCAGACACCGCTTAACTTCAGTATTTTGGGAACAGTCGCACTTCCAGCTTTCTTCCACCACCCTGGAAAATGTTTCTGATCTAGGCAGGCATTTGCGAGTCTCTCAGGTCCGGGAGTCTTGCCTAATTTTAAATCTTTTATAACAACATGAACTTCAGTTATGAAAAAAGGTCAGTTATGAAGTCATTATCTGCATCATGAGAAGATATCATTTCAGATCGGAAAACTGTATGAAATTCCTAATCGTGAAAACTACACTGTCAAAAGGAAATGAGCACTGTAAAACAGCATCTATCGTAGCCTCAAAAGGTGAAGTAACTTACTCTGACAACAGTTTAACTCCTTAAATTTCAATATGTTTAGAAACATGAATTTGAACACAGAAAGAATAAATCTTCATCCAAACATTTTGCATCGCAATATCGTTGAGAAACTCTTTCCTAGAATTAAGTTTACTTTCTTCTAAGACATATTATTTTGCCTTATTTGCAAATAACTGTACTTGTAAACACCTGTCAGTATTTCATTTTTGGTTTTTTGATGGTTTTTATTGTGCATACAAGCGATCTCGATTGACCACCACAGAACATTATTCATATGAGATTTCTTCAATGGGATGGAGTGCTTAGGAGCAGAAATAATCAAGTTATTCATTTTAACAACAAAGTTATCCAGCATATCCGGGGAAGTACAATTTTGCAAACAATTAAGCAATTCTTCTCCATAATTTATGCAAAAACTTTGAAAACGGCTCCACTTTGCTCTTTTAATGTTCAAAAGAATACACTCTGAGGCACATCTTAAAATACTTCGCACATATATGGCATGAAAATTTGAAAATGATTCATCTTATGATCAGACAGAGATTCAACCTCAAGAATACACCAATTTGAGATATTCTGAAGAAGACTCCGTTTAACAACTTTTACATCAATAATAACTATATCTCTGTGTGCCACAAAAAATGGGCCCATAATTTTCATTAATAACAAAAAGGTGCCAGGTCACACAGCTTTAAAACTCTAGGGTCATTGAAAGAACTAAACCAACTATCTGATTCACTATTTGAATCCAAACCCAGAACAAATGTTGCATTTTTCTGTCAAAAAGCACCAGGTAATTTTTATGAGATCAGCATCAGTGTTCGTAGGAGCTCAGAATAATAGGAAAACAAGACAAAATTAAAAAGCATAAATGAAATATCAACAGTAACCATGTTATGATCAATATTTTCTAAAATAAGGAAAGCAGATATAGAACTTTAGTGAATAATAATGGCTGCTTTGATAATTTCAGAAGTCAAATTGGAGAAAACTCTCTAATTTTATGAACATCCAGAAAGCATTCCTTTGATATCCACAAACTTGGGGCTATTTATATTATTTATTTTTTCTGCCGAACTTTGCAAATGAAACTGTCTCATGTTTACAATGCAAGTAGACAACTCGAAATACCTTTTCAACTATATCGTTACATAACTTGTTCAGTGGTAAATTGAATTAAAAATAAAAGCATGGTGCTCAAAAATTTCATCTATCGGTCACTAAACAAATACTGTATATTACACTGATAAAGATAACAAATTTGCTACAGGACAATAAAATAACATTATTTTATAAAGTATCTGATCTAAGCAGCTCTGGATAATAAAATGATGGATTTATTCTTTTCATCAATTATGTACTTGTTAAGAAATAATTTTTTAAAATAAGTATTGCTTATACAAGCGTCGAAAACAATAATATCAAAGCTTCAGGTACTGTATATAAAAAGAATTATCTCTTTTATCAACATGAATAAGTTGCCAATTTGGTTACAAATACTGAAATACAAATTTAAAATCAGTAGTAGAATTATACTTATACCTATATATTACTTGTTCCTATATGCAATATACATAAATATGAGTATAAATGTATAATGACATGTCAAATCTAAATTTTTGATACATTTTAAGGATAGGCTCTATGACGAATTGTCTCATCGAGATTCACAGAGCAACGTTTACAAATGAAAGCTCTCAGCATCTTTTAAAGTTGCAATGAACTTAACCTGTAGCATAATTTCAAAGGAATGGGACTGAAAAGTTCAAGGAATTTCCCTTCATAGTTTACAAAGGAATGTGTATCAGATGTATACTTAGAATCATGCAGCATATAATTTTCTAACTTCTGTCTTGATGCTGCTAAAGAGTTGAAGCTGAAATTAACTTCATTTTGCTTTAGAAGACGGCATCTTGTTGAATGACCATTAGTGAATACTTTACACCCCATTTAAGTAACTACTGTTTATTAGACTCCCAGAACAGAAAATGTGATAAATATAAAAAGTATATAGTTGTCTTGTCACATTCATATGCCAGCTGCCTCTTTCATAGCATGACACAACGGAAATAACACAAGTGCATTTAGCTTTCAGCTAGTCAACTCAAACTTGCGTTATGTTAACAGTTCATTCACTAAGTAATAGAATCGATAATTTGCAAATACCTTTAGGATGAAACTTGATTCCAGAGTTGTGCCTAGGTATTCCGTTGTATGAGGGAAGAGGATAAATGCTCTCTCTCGTTCGCATTGCAGGTTAATTGCTATTACTTAAATACACAATAAGTGTAACCGTTTTAAATCATAATAGCGTAAATTTTGCAGTAGTTTTTATCTTAGCTGTTTATATACAGAAAAATAATAATAAAAGCTTTATAGGTTTAAAACTACAAAGGGTAAAAACTAGGTTTAAAATGGGAAAATTAAGGTATTTTTGAGGACTCAGTCAAAATAAATACGTTTGAAAAGCATAAATAGTAACACAAACAATAAGATATTGCTCTAAGTTTAAAGTCTTTATTTTATAACCTTTCTTGCTTTTATCGAAGCAAAACGTTGATGATTATTAGTCCAAAAGGGGCTATTTGTCTCGAAACAGGATTTTGCGTCAGTTCATTATAAACGGCGAATCATTTCTCAGATTGTTGTCACCAAATATTATCGCCGTGCATTATTTTTAAGGAAATTAAATAATGAAGAATTTACATCTATATTTCATTTGTTTATCTCTCTTCACGTAACTGTCTTTCCGAAGCTGTATTTCTAATAATTTCTTCAGAAAAATTAGATTATTTAAAAAGTATATTCTTTTTAAATCAGTTAATTCGAATCAGCGGAAGCAATATTAAAATAGATTCTTTTGTATCATTTCCTTAGAATCAATAAATAACAAACGCTAAAATTTCCAATTCTTGATTTTTATTAGTTTTATGCTAATCATATTGTTTAATTGCTTCGTATAAACAATAGAACAATTATTCAGGAAAGGAGGGGTCATACTTTCCTTTGTCTCTTTGAATTCTTGTCTTGAGAGAAATTTAAACGGCTCTGCGATCTGTTGAGTATATCAGAATGATTATAAATATCAACAATAACCATGAATCTAACAGTCGTGAAGTACTCAGGTAAATTACATGTGAATACAACAAGGCAAAGTCTTAAACCATAACTATCATTTAATAAACGTTGCTCAAAAAATGAATCAAATAAATATATGATATATTTATGTTCTTTCTGTTTGGAGTAGGATAAACATATTTATAAGGGAAGGTGATAATGTAACTCATTTAATTCATGCTTAAATAATTTTGTTATTATTGTTTCTATATTTCAGTGGTTAAACGTAACTAAGAAGCGATAGTCTGATTTAGCATATAAACATGAAAATTTAATTAATAGAAATCAGATAGTCGGTCGTATAGCAACGAGAAATGAAACGCTGTGTCAAAAATGTACTGCGCTTCTTACGGCTTTAATTATGATATTTTGAAAACGTGAACAATCACAATTTCGTTTTTATAAAGACATTTCTAATTTTTCTTAGCTAATTTGGCACCCTTCCTAGTCGCTCACTTGAGGTAAATGCCTCATTTGCTTCATTCTTGTCTTGGCTTTGCTTTTTTCAGATCAATATTGGTTTTCACTGCAGGTTTCACACAAATTAATGTATTAAATAAACATCGAGAATTATCAGGTAAAATTCTAGTTATTTTCTAAAGATTTGCATATCATTAAACCAATGAGAATTCTTATTGAAATTTATATAAATCTTCACTGAAAATAATAACCATTTTTTTTCAATTAACTTTGTTTGATATCGAATTCTATTTAATACTGGATGTTTTCGAACTTTACGACTGAAATATTTTGCTTTAATCACCAACTTCCCACTTCTTGATTTAGAACCCTTATAATATCCGAGTGATAAAACTGCTAAACACTGGTAATTCGATCCGGATTCAAATCCTAGCGAAAAGGTTGCCTACATGAACGTTCTCGTAGTCTCCTTTCTGTATAATGTAAATATGAAATAGTTTCTCTCAAGAAGTTCTCCACGGAGGATTCCTTTTCCTTAGGCAGATATTCTCGTCCCACTTTGCCACAGTTCTTGAAGCAAACAAACATAAACATCTTGATTTGTAGGCTATAACTCTGACTGCTTAGTTGTCGAATCAAGTAATGCATTTCTTCTTCCTTGCAGCAGGCCAACAGTTTTTTTACATGTTTTTATGTGTTACATTGATGGTAAAGAAAGAAACTAAATCATATTTTCTCAGGAACTTTTATAATCTCCTTACATGATTATGCTAAAGTCTAGCCTTTCATGTACAATCAAATGCGATATATTTCTCTACAAAACCTACCGTCTCTTTTAGTTTCTCTTATTTCATTTTTCGTTTTCTGAAAAACGTATCTGCTTTTCTTGTTGTTTTTTTTATAGTCAAGTATCATAATAATCTTTACTGCTCATATTTTAAGTGTCGAAAAATAATCCTTCTCTGAATCACCTTGATTGATTAATTTTACTTAAATTTTATGCAAAATGTGTATTATGCTTCCACGTGTAGCTGCTACTACCTTTAGAATTTCTGAAAATGAGTTACATCTGTCAAAAAGGACCACATTATTCAGAAAATGGGAAACTCTTAGACAGTTGAAGAGTTTTGTTTTTTTGCAGTTTTCTCTCATTATTCGTTACTTTGACAAGTCGTTTCAAATTTCTAATTTTAAATGTCAAAGGCAACTGAAGTACCCCTTTAAGGCCTCAAATGTTCATTACTGCGAATTTCTAATTAACTTCTCATTAGCATACATCTCATTAGCCCATTTTTTTCTCTTAGTTTTCTGTGACTGGAGATTAAATTACCGGTGACTCATTTTTCTGAGTTACTGCTTACCAGTAAACTTTAAATGAGAATTTAGCAGAAGAGTTTTTCATCTTGATTTATGTTCGTGTTATCAGACGTATTTTCCTAAAATGTTTGACAGCGTTACAGAAGGCAGCAGTAACATTTCACACCTTAATAAACATGCATGCAGAATTTTACAAGCAATTCTTTTCTTTAATAACTTTAATTTAAAGTACCATTTGCTGTAATGACATAAAACAAATATGAAAATTTGATTAAATTCCAAATGTTGTTTTCATTATGTGCATATAAACTTAAATTTAGTAACACATGAAGCAGCATACCATATGAAATAAACATTAGATTCGGTGCTAAAGAATCGATGCTGAAGATTAATTTGATGCTATAGAATACGCAATGAAAAATCGTAATTTTCTAAATTCCCGTTCATAAAAGAATCTCATTTATTATTACACAAAAATTACTGTAACATGTATAAAAATATGGAAAGTCAGGTAAAAGCCTTTTGTTCTTAGATAATAGGATAACGTGTAATATCTGGCACAAAAGAAATTCAGTAATAAACCATCTTCGTTTATTACAACTAAGTGGTGTTGGGCTACTTCGGATAATTATTTAATCAGACTTCTCTATACAGAACATGGAAATGGATCCTTTTTATACATATTATTTCCGACACTAAGACGATATCTGTCAGCAGACATTATTTCTGTCAAACACTTGCAGGAGAGTACATTTGTCCGCTGATTATTACTTCTTCCAATACTATCACATTTGCACCTTTTTATTTCATAATGCTGGTGGGAATATTTCGTATTCCCTTCTTGAAACGCAATTAGAATTAGATGTTAGACTGAACCTCGACTCTGACTGAAGAGAATCTTGAGACCTAACATAGCTCTGTTACTATTTCCACCTGGCTCATTTTTTCTATAAAAACAGTGATATTGGATTTCAGACATAAAGGCGTTTCTCTCTAACTATTTCATCAAGCAAACAAACAAATCTTTAATAGTAGTTATTTTTCTTTTATGACCTTCCTTTGGCTTCCTAGGAACACATTCTAAGTCCTTACATTACTTCCGTGGGTTTCCAAGACCATTTGTCTTAAAACATTTAGTCATCTTACCATTTCCATAACTATGTGACCTTTACGTCAAAGACTTCTCCAAATGACACTACAACGCTGTAAAAATACTTTTTTTAACCCAATAAAGCTGAATTCAAACTTTGAATTTCGTTATTTCACGAGAAGTAATACTTTAAGCAATGTACTTCTCAAGCCTTTGTTATAGCATCATGCCATTTCAGAAATAGCTTGATCAAATTGATTGAAAAATTAGGTTTGCTCTCTGCTCATTCCGGTAAAAAATAAATTAGCTTGAAAGGGATTACATGGAATATATAATTTGTGTGTTGTGTGTGTATGTGTATGTTGTAAAGGTGATCTGGCCTTTGCGCCTTTAAATGTTATGCTCAGTATTTAAGATGGAACATGAGTTTCAAAATGCCATTTTGTGAGAGAGAAAATAGCGTCGCCTTTATATTGAGATAAGTACGGCTCTTCTCTTACACCGAAATACAGCTACCTGACAAAAGCAGAGGGATGCAGGCTTAGGTTTCCGTTCAGGTTCGACATCCACTGACAGAACTGACTACAAGCATATTCCCAATGCTTAACATAAATGCGAGCTACTTAACTCTTTACAATAGCCTCTTTCCCCCACGAAGTGTACCACAACGTGCTTTGTCTTTATCAATCAATCAATTAACTTCGATACAGAAAATATTTTATTAATCAATTAACTTCGATAGAAAAATATTTATACCAAGAAAGGATTTATAGCGCAATATGTATTGATTATTTTTAAGGTCCGATTACGAATACCGTTTGCAATTTTGTATTTGCATAAGAATGAGTGCACGCGCAGTCTCCTGGCATTCTTTGAGGATAATATGACATCAGTCTGTATGCTGTGTAGTGTGAAGTTAAAATGCTTAAGGAAGTTAAACGTATTAAACGTATCGCGGACTGAAATACGGCTAGTCATCCAGTTCCTAACAGCTAAAAACATAAAAGTATCGGATATTCATTGCCAGATATGGGGAATGTACGATCACAAGGCAATGAGTAACAGTAAAGAGAGAAAATGGATGGGATTTTTTCTAACAAGGTAGGAAAACTATTCATGACGAATGACGAATGGCGCTTCGGTCGGCCGTCTGTAATCACTGAAGATTTGACGCAGATAGTTCAGACCTAAATTCACACAACAGGATATTTGAGAAAATAGCATGAAGAAATGAAAACATTTGATGAAGAAAGACCGTGAATAATTAATTGGACGAGTGAAAACGACCGACCTGTATTATCACTGGTATTGTCCTTTATGATAAATTTTTAAACCATTAAGTAAATTATGTAAAAGAATAGAAAACTGTATATAAATTCAGAAAATGATTGCCTTTTTGAAAAAAAAAAAAAAAAAAAAAAAAAAAAAAAAAAAAAACCAGATATTCATGTTTCGTTTTTATGACAAATAAACTTTAATTTAATAAAATCCACGTATATCTACGTATTCACTGCTTTTATTAAAATTCTTCAGCAGAATTATGAATATAAACTCAATCGAAATATCTCTAAAGATTAACCTTTCTATAACTCTTACAGAGACATTAGGTTAATTGGAAAAGCCGGAGAAAAGAAAAATTAGCGCACCGCCTTCTCCGGGAATCGAACCACGGACCTCTGGAATACGGGCCCAGCGTACAGACCACAACACCACGAAGGCATGCTAGGAAAGTGGGAGAAGTACCTTATACTGTTATTTCTCCAATTCCAAAACCAGGTAACAAATTACTCGACTTGCAACAGCAAGTACTTAATTTGATCGATGATTGTAACGGACAGTACTCTATTATATAAAATCCTGCTTTGTTTTGAATAAATACGGGCGTACTGTAAAGTGTCTTTCAAGAAGCAATGCGCTAAATAGCAATGCGCTAAATAAAATGAAAAGAGATGAGCAGTAAAAGATTTTTATAATAATGTTTTAAATCTTTCAGTTATGAAGAACAATGCTGATGAGAAAGAATTAGATGTTAGCAGAACTTCTATAAAAAAATTAAATACTTTAAATACTTTGAACCATGAAACCCAATCAGGCAGCTAGCAGCTATCCCTTTCGTCTAGTCTCGAAACCAGACATAACTACCAGCATCTTTAATTCTTGATGTGCTGAGCAATCACAATCACAATCAAGATGATGTGCTACGAATTGATCAAATTGGAAAAAGGGGATCCAGAACCCTAAAATATTCCCATTCTGAAATAATATAAATATTCCTTTGGTTTCTCGAAAAGGGAAACAGCGTTCATTTAACGTCTGAATAAAAGCTATAAACGCGCCACAAGACATGGTCCCAGTAATCGCACTCGTCGTGGATTAAATTTTCTAACTGTAATCTTACATAGTCTTTGTAATACTTTTTTTCTGATCAGTTACATAGCATTTTGCTAATTTTTTAACGCTACTAAAGAGACAGGAAAGTCTAAGAGCGAGCATTTTTCTTCTTAATAATTTTCTCTATTGTTCGCACCTCGGCAATAATGTACATATGGAAAAAAAAAGAATATTTTATTTGTATATCGTGTAGTAATGAATGCATACGCACATCACAGAAAAAATCATAATACGAACTATATCTTTGCAACGGAATCCCTGAGTTTCCTGTTTTAATAAGCATGGAAAAAATTTCCCCTTAAAATACGTCAGTTGAAAAGTATTGCTAATAAAGCAGTGTAAGGTAATATCTGTCTTCGGACCTGTTCAGTAGCGAATGAACATAGAGAGCATTAGACTGCTTTTTGTCACCTGATGAGATAACTAAATCACTTCCACTACTACTATTTGAGAGACGGAAAACATTTCTAGTTTTATCCTAACAAATAAAATAAACCTAAAATAAACTTAGAATAACCACATTTTAAAAATAATTAAATAGGAAGATAATGATATCTGTTCTTTTTATTCAAATATTATATACAATACAGTCCGCTGTCATTCAGTTTTTACGAAATACTTTAGAACAGTCATAAATAAAATCAATCTTCTGAATTTGGAATACAAAGAATTCACTCGTAATTTCATCGTTAGTTGTCATATCGCTTGCCTCTCAATCTATGTGGTTAATATTTTGCTCCATCGAAATGGCAACGAAAGGTTCTCTGTAAAACTTTTGCCAGGAACTTTAGAAACATCCAGATTTAGAAGAAACCCATCTTGCAAGCATAATGCCTGCCGTTTGCATTTATTTTGAATGAAAAACTAAACGGGAATGCCGTTATGATCAAGACAAGAATGAACATGCAACCCTAGGTAGATAGCCTAGAGTTGTATGTTCATTCTTTTCTAATTTCGTTTTATTCCTAACGTTAATGTACTTGTTATACTTGTCCTCTTAATGTTAATGTATTTGCATGTGTATATATACACATTTTATTATATATGCAAATTTTTGCTTTAATTTACGTAGGAACCTTTTTTTAGATTAACCTAATTTAATGAAAGTATTTGCAGATTTGCTGAGTATGGTTTATAGCGGGTCAGGCAATGAAAAATTACGATCGTGGCCACCCTTTCTTGGTGCCCTAAGCACGTGGTTATTTTCCTTAATGCTTATTGCAGCGCTGGATGAAAAGTAACTTTAAGTTTCAAACGGATTTTTAAGATTGAATTCGTAAAAAATAAAATTATTAAAATGTTCTAAAATTATAGAATCGAATACTTTTGAGCATAATTATAAATTCAAAAGAAATACTCTAATTCGGAATTCATGTTGAAAAATCTATTACATAAAGTTATTTCAAATAATTTATTATTGCATTTATTACTTGTATATGGAAATTTCTGCATAGGCTTTATAACTCGCTTGCCAACTCGTTTCAAAATATCGTCAACTCTATTCAGAACCTGAAAATAAAAAAGAGAAAGATTACACTGAAAGGCTATATTTGGTCTGATACTGAAACTTCGGTCCTATAAATCTGCTAAACTAGTAGCGAGTTATCGCCGTCTAAAATAGCATGAGAAAAGCTTACAAAGGTTTAAACAGCCTTTCCATTAAACTGTACGCTTAACAAAACAGGGCGTAACTCCTAATACAAATAACCACGACTTGGGGGGAAGCAAATTAAATAAAAACAGTCAAATAAATTTAAACGCTAATTCTGTAGTCAAAGATTATACAGTAAAATAACTAAGTTACAAGCCCGCTCAAGTAATGTACTTCTTCGAATGAGTCGCTCAAGTAATTTAAGCTTCGAAAGAATGCAAAGCCGAGATACTTACATTCAACCGAGATACTTACATTAAGTTTAAACATCGGCTGCGAAAGAACACACAGCCAAGAAAATTGCATTTAGCTACAGCTGGCAGAATTCTAACAATGCTAGGCGAGTGCTAAAAACTTTCTCTAAGTTCCCAAAACCCTCCGCTTAAATGTAATACAAGCCAGTTTGCGTTCTGATAAGGAATGCAGACAAAAAAGGTTAAAGTAAAAATCAAAAGCATAATAACTGGTTGGCTTAACATAAGAACCTTGTACAGTCTTTTAGAGTTTTTCGATGTCCGGAAATTGAAGAAATTCGCAATGCCATCACTGGAATTCGAACTCTGGGCCTCCCAAATATGCATTGAATGTACTTCCATTTATACCACGAAGGCATGCGAAAAGGAGAAAGAAAATATCTTATATATTCCCCCTTTCAAAGGGCAGCTGGAGATTAGAGGACCCAATTGAGAAATCCTTCACCGGGATTCGAACTCCGGACCTCCCGAATAAGCGTCAAATATGCTTCCAATTACGAAGGCATGAGCAAAGAAGACAGAAAATACCTTATAATCTTACAACACAATTAGACGTTTGCATATAAACAACTATTTCAATATCTCATGCTTTAACTTCAATTTAAGACATACGTATTAAATTAGTGCAGACTCCTGCAGACGAGCTGAAGGCTGAAAGCTTCAGTGAAGACAGGATGGGAAAGTAATTAGTATGTGAATAGGAGCTACAAGCATCTTTTTTAAATTATTTTTGAGACTAAGGCTTCAATGTAAATAAAGTACTCAAAATAAGAGAAAGCAAAGAATAATAATTTTTATTTCTGTTATGTAAATTTTTGTTTCCTCACTAAAAATTTTATGTGTTCTTAATACCCTTTATGTTTTTTGCAGTAGGTTATTATATAATTATATTAATTCATTTATAATAATTACGTCTGTTAACTAAAGCACGATACCATATTCTTTATATACTGCATTTAACAGATCAAAGCTAGAAGAAATTGTTTCACTGATAAATGAAACTTTTAAAGTAATAACTATTAAATAAATAACCCCAACTCTTTCAATAGTTGATTTTAATATTTATACTCACATTTTTAATATTTTCTTTTCAATGCAATCGAGAAATAAACATATAGTTAGCGATCATCCTGACAATATGAAGTAAGATAAAAGCGCACGATAGTAGTCTCAACTAATGACAGCCAACTTAAAGGGCACTAAAATAGGATCTTCAAAATGATTTTTACATCAACGGCATCCCTTTTTAAAATAATTTGCCAAAGACAGAAAACTCTTTTCCGTCCATAGAGTTTTAATTATCACTAATGCTTCTAAACAGTCGTGAAGGTATCTAATCTCTAAGCCGAATATGCAGATACTATCGCAAAATGTCTTCCAAAAAAGTGCTAATTGTAGCTTAGAAATGTTCGTTCCCTGTGCAGTTGTTTAATTACAACTTGACGCGCGAAGGTTATCTGCCTTAGTATGCACGGAGGACTTTCTAAGAGAAACTATCTTATATTCACGTTCACAAGGAGGAAAAGCCAGGAAATTACTGTACAGATAGCGTTTTGACGAAAATTGAATTTTTGATGAATTACCAATGATTCAGCTACAAACATATCCTTATATATTCGAATCCAACGCGTACTGAATGAGAATCCAGACTACCTTGAATATCACTTTAGATTTTATATTATGCTCTCAAAAATTTTTAATGAAGGGCAAGCCAAATATTCTCTCTATTTGTTATGCCTTTGCAATAGAAATGTGTCATGTCATTATGCAGAAATATTTTTGACCTGAATATTTTTTATTTAATCAATTTAGATATTTAAGAGATGAGAAAACTATATCAAAACGAACAATTAATTGTATTTCATGGAATCAATGATTAGGATGCGTATCAAGTTCTGTAACGCATACGTTTTAAAAGAAATGCATAAGATTTCCATTCTGTTATAAGTAATAGTATTTGGGAAACTTTTAATAGGTGGAAGAAACTTCTTGTTGACATAATTTATTTATTTCCTACACATCAAATCAATTCGCATTCTAAGGCGTTATTTTTTTTGGCTTTAGGTCTGCGTCCCGGAGAGCATTGGAAACATTACCGAGAACTCCGGCAATTAAACTTCGTTGCAATAAACTCAAAAAAGCACCGACATTTGACAGTTAAATTTATCTGACACTATTGGAGTTAATAATCGAGATTAGGAATCTTCTTCCGCATGGGCTTCCCAAACGGTTTCAGTAATTATTTATAATTTATCATCTTAATGTGCCAATAAACGCAACCATGCCATTACCGTGCTCCAATTACACCGCTCTCCTAATAAAAATTTATTAAAATATGTAAACTCCCTTTTAAAATATAACGCTGATATAAGAAGCTCGACGTGACAGTTACGATTACGATAGGTGAGGAAAATTATTTTGCGACAGGAATGGCAGGAGGGAATATTTAATAAACAGAAATTATATGAGCGCCCTCTAGTGCTAAAACTAAAACTAGGAACCGATGTTGATGTGGTTAATATCATTCAGCTATATTCTGGCATTGGAGCTGAATAATGATAAAATGCTTTATGTAGTTAAACTACTAGCAGCTGAAGCATTGCAAACGACGGTTCATTTTATGAATCTCCCAGCTTAACATATATAGAAAATGTTCCCTCTTCCCCATTTCATTCTAGCTGCTGACTTTGGTGACAGGATCATTGAAGTGCGAAATTTTGTTTTACGATGAAGGATTAAAGTTTGGATAGATTATTCCTCGCAGATGGATTTAATGTGTGTTCTTGTCACTAAAATGGTTATTGCTGGTTGAATTACTGACTGACTGCGGGTCTTTAAGAAGAATTCCATCATTCCCCTATCTTCCACCCCAGCCTATATTTAAAAGGAGGCACCGATAGATAATAAATCTTACAGACTTTAAATTAAAAACACACCATTCTTATGAAAAATGTGTTTTCGAGTTCAGCAATACCTGAAAATCTATTTAATTCTCCCTACATCTCGATTTTTTTTTCTCTTCCTTTCTTTCATTCTTTTCCAACCTTCCCTTCTTTTCTTGCTCCCTCCCACTCATATTTCCTGAGGCATTACGCTATGCCAAATTACGCGTTAAGAGGAATTTCTTTCGCAATTCTGATCCCTAAAATTTATTATGATACACGACCTATGAACAGTTATTTCAATAAAATAAATAAAAACAAAGAAGTGGTAATGTGCTGCTTAAATGGTATGGGTTAAGTATTCTCACTCATTTGTTTATAATCTTGAAGCTTTGTTTATAATTTTTAAGATGCATTAACAACTGCATATTTACTTAAATTTACAGTTTTATACCAAACTTAACAATTTAACTACTCTGCACTGTGATTTATATTTATTATATGTTTACAGTCTGTTTTTTTTTCCACCACTAATGGCAAGATGCATGCCTCCAAAGCTTCCCGTATATTTATTTAATAAACTTTGATTTTCATTAAGACATTCACTGTATAATTTTACTTAAATGTTTAAGTAGTTTAAGTATAAAGTTTGTTTTGAATTTTAATAAACTTTTTACTTAAATTTTTAAGTAATAATTGTTGTGATTCAAACTCATATGCAATGCAATTAGATTTATTTGCATGGTGCGTGCATTACTATTATAAGGAAAACAGAATTTTTGTTTCACGATAATCAATTGCTTCATTTATTATTAACCGGAAATAAAAAGTGGGTTACTTGGAAATCCAAAAATTCTGGATGTAAGCAAAACATATTTTCCATCAACGTTGGAAACTCATATTTTGTTATTACTGATGAAGAAAGAAAACAAAATAAAATTCATGCAGTTCTTATTTCATAAATTTTACTTTATGAATTAAATGACATTATAATCAATAAATCGGAAATTTCCTATTAATAACATTATTACAACTTTTTACGCATTTTTTATTCAAATTCATTTGGAAATCAGTTAAATAACATAATATATTTCAAATGAAGAGTAGCTACAAAGAATATGGCTAAATCTTCACCCAACGCACTTTTTAAATACACTTGCTGGTCATTAAAATTGCAATACCATGAACGAAAGCAAATACCAAAAGAATATATTTATTGTACGTAAACAGTATGGCAGGAAGTTAAAATGATTAAATTTGTAAGCAGTTTGGGGGTTTACAGGGGTGCGAAATTAGTAGGAACAGCTGCCATTCCTGGCAGCTAAAACGGCCCTTACCTTGTTAGGCATAGAGTCTAACAAAGCTTGGATAACAGAAACGAGCAACTCATTCCATGCTGCTTCAAGTATATGCCACACTTCATCAACCGTATTAGGCGGAGAGCTAGTCACTCAGCAACTTATGACCAGTTGTTTTCAATGTGTGACAGATCCGGAGACCGTGCAGACCAGGGCAGCAATCAAATACCCTGTGTATCGGGTAAGGTCAGAACACGACGTGCAACATGTGGTGTTGCACTATCTTGTTAGAAGATAGCTTTTGGCAGGCCACGAAGGTAGGACACAACCACTGGACGTAAGATTCAGAAATGTAAACCCATCTGCTTTCAAATTACCGTCTGTCCGAACTAGAGATCTGTGTGTCGTGTACGCAATAACTGGCCAAATCATTACACCAAGTGAAAGGCCCCTATGCCGATATCGAATGGAAGCAGGCGACGTGCGGTCTCCTCGGAGCCTCCAGATACGTATACCACCATCAGAATACTGCACGCAGAACCGGGACTAGTCTGAAAAGACGACGTTGTGCCACTCCTGTATCCAGCTTTGTCGTTCGGGGCACCAGAGTAGCCGTTTCTCTCTATGCTGCATTGTCAAGGGAAGCAGAAGTAATGGTCGTCATGTTAATACTCTACGCGGCTTCAAACGTCGATACACAGTACGAGCGGATACTGTGCTTGCTGCAAACATGCGCATTTTCTAACTAATGGTCCCTGATGTGGTTGTACGGTTTCGCACATCTGACCTCACAATATGTCTGATCTCTCGGACATTAGTCATAGGAGGGCGTTGAGATCCTGACCGTTCAGTATGACCCTCAGCAACCCGCTGATTCCATATTCCGCATGACAGTCTTTGGATCTTGAACAGTGCGACGGGCGATATCACGGAACGATAATCCACACTCTCGATAGGCAACGATCCTGTCTCTATCGCATTCTGACACTTGCTGGTAAGCATTTCTTCTTATTATTCGAGACATAATACGATATTTTGAGCAAACTTTGACCTTACAAAGCGCTTTCCAAAGGAGAAATCCATTACACAACTTTTCTTTTACTCAGATCTTCATATGTCGTTTCTTCCTCCTGCGTCGTTTCAGTGGGTTCAAATACTAAGTCATTTGCATATTCCAACATCTTCTTACTTTCATGTGATGTTGACGTTCGTCAGATCATTCCTTCCTGGGGTTACAATTTTAATGGCCAGCAGTCTATTTCCATTAATGACAATTTAAGACAGAGCCTAAAAAAATAGTAAATGAATCACTAACATTTTGTTCTCGCATATTTCGAACAAGCTTTATCTTTGCAGCGCATTTTTACAAAGTTTTACTGAACACTGAAAGGTCACTCTTAATGTTATTTTAACGTTAAGTTTAAAAACAATAAAAATTTTGATTTGAATGTCTTATTTTGCTTTTCTTACCATTTCATATTAATAGATTGATTATTTGAATATGACAAAGCAGATGAAGGCTATCGGCCTAAGGAAAATGATGCTTTCGTGGAAGGCTAAGGGAATCTGGCTGGTATTCCAGTTGCAGTTGGGAAAAACTGCGAAAGTCAACCGTGTGGCTAGTCCGTTCGCCTGAAATCAATCCCATGTCAAACTCCCAACATTCAGCAACTCGTCCTCTCTTGGTGCTTGTGATTTGCAAGAAGGTAAGAATATCGGAGCATATCCCAGAGGGAAGCTGTCTGTAGCAAATGTAAAAATAGTGAATATGACTATGGAATGCTATTTTCAGAAATGAAGCCGACAGCCTAAAATTGAGAGTATAAGTAAATGCTGATTAAAAAAAGTTCTAATTTCATACAAACAGTTCATTGATAATCACATACAACGTGTAATGTAAACCATTGATTACACCCGCTGGTGTTATGATAAGTATTGAATGGTGCAGATAACATTGAAATTGGAGTCTTAAAAAGGGTGACTTTAATTAAATATGTCGATTCGTCCTTCCCTTTTTTCGAAACGGAAAAAAATTCTAACATTGCAAATCTACTCGAAGAACACCATCCTAATTGCCTGGTTCCATTTGAAAATTGACAGGTCTAGGCAGTCGTTTTATGGAGCACTTAAAGATCTTTAGTCGTTCAGAAAGTTCATGGCTTCCTTTAGTTGTACTCCCATATTTTCACAATATTTGCATTCAGAAAATTGGCTTTAGTTCTATAACGATATGATTCTAGTGAATCCACTATTATCCCAGTGTGGCTTATAGAACATGACGACGAAGTTAAGCAACTACTTTGGTCCACTTGTAGTAATATTAGGAATTTTTTAACAAAGAACAGCCTCATTGGAGCCGAACTCTGGTCTTCAACATGGACAACTCTGATATGCTGACTTTTGCACCACAAGAGATTAATTCCTTCTTTTTCTCTCATAACCTCTGGGGAAAAAAGACTCCCAGTCTACCTTATCAAGTTAGTGAAGAGCTTCTATTTACCACTTTTAGTTTGGGTTTGACCACAGAGACCAGGTCAGACTGGGACTAAGCCTCGCTGGAATCAAATACAGGCCTTCAGGTTGCCAAACTCGTACGCTGGCCATTACACCGTAAGAACACATGGGTGAAATATCTTTAATTCTTTGCATCTTCCCTTATAGGGCGACTGAGAAGAATATTGTCCACCACTTTTTAGTTCAAGCACAACTTTTGAGACATTCGGTTAGGTTAGACGAAAATTTATTATAAATTTACTTTGTCATATAATCAAATCTGTACCAAACTAACTATGATGGTATTTTTTCAAATGGGCGGACATTTGAAACTTCATTCGCCGAGCATTCGTCAAGGATCGCCAATGCTTATCATGCATTTAACCATCTCATCGCTGAGAACGTTGCGTAAGGTGCTCTGCAGGAGGCAACCTATTTTTTAATCCGCGATAACGGGGTCGCTCCTTCTTAGTTTTGGTAGAGAACATGCTGAGAGACAAATCTGAAGATTTTCCATTCCCCCCTTTCTTTACCACCAGATCTTGAAAGGATTTTTCGCTCGCCAGTATTTTAAATGCCCGCATGCCGCGCTGTTGCTGTGCACCTAAAAACATCCAAGCTTTCTCAGGAATTCGAGTCCAGGCCCAGGATACAGTAGCTCTAACCACCATACCTATCTGGGCGACATTAGCAATTATAACATTAAAAACATCAATGGAGTATCTCTGCTTCTTACTCAATCACTGGAATTTAACAATAGCCGGCCACTATGGAAAATCCCACAAACGAGAGTTAAATATAGCTTTCTATCTGTAGGTCCGAAGTTGAAAGAGATCAGACTGAAAATCAGAACTAAATATTAATTTAGAAGTCAAACAACAATAGCGCCAGTATCTTAATTCCTGTCCAGCCATTCTTATCTTATCTTTTCACTCTAGCTTATCTTGTTCATTCGCGTTTTGGCAGCTGAGGATAATGATTCGGTAAAACCATCGAAACTAGTTCTGTGAAAATTTGCAAATATAGCATTGTTTTTTGTTGTTTGACTTTGTTCGGCGTGTTCTTTTAACCTAAAAAACTAAATACTTTTATCTGCACAACTTCTGCTATTTAACTGTGCTTATGACAGCTGGAATTTTGAAATCTCACGTTAATCCAACTCCTTGTTAATGAAAAGGATCACGGACTGCTTTCGTTATTTTGCCCACCATCTCTGCATCTGGTTTCAGTTAAACTTGCGTAAATTAGGAAATTTGATAGAATACAGAATGCAAATGAATATCGATGCTAAATGGAAGCTAAATTTTACTAACTTATTCACATCTTTTAAATATACATATTTATTCGAAGAATATATAAAATCTGTTTCTATTTCGAAAATAGGTAAGCAGTACATAATGAAACAGTTGCATGTTAATTGCTTCAAAGAAAGGTATGTGTGCGATAAACACAAATATAAAGATTAATGTAAATAAATGGTTGGATGTAAATTACGTCAAAGAACGATATGTTTTCAATAAATACAAATACAACGATTTATGTAAATAAATACAAAATGCTTGTAAAATTTTGTTAATTAGCCCGTTATCTTATTATTTGAGTTATACTATCACTTTTCGTTTGTGCCTCCCAAACGAGATAGTGGTTAATGACTCTGAGTTCAGTACTGAAGGGTTTGGATTTGAATCCTGGAGAAGACATGGACATTTGTAAATGTATAGTGTCTTTGCGGCAGGGGGGGGCAATCTAAATATCTGGCGATCCGAAAGTCCTCTCGTGAGGATTTGTGGAAAGGGAAGAGAAGTGGGAGAACCTCCGACCCACCGGAGGTGCTGTCCCTCAAAATTAGGGTGGAATTAGGCAAAGTCGTACTGTCACTTATATGGTACCCAAAGCTCTAGCCAACGACAGGCGTAATTTTGTACTCCCAAGGAGTTCTAAAACAGCCCGAGAATATCGTGGTAGAAAATAAAGCGGTGCAAAAACTTCGCAATTCTTAAAACATCGTAAAAAATTTCGTTGTAAAATCAAAGCACCTACAAATCATCTTATGATCATAAGATTATAAGAATATTAAGTAAATTTTTGCGTTGTGATTTCTGAACACAAGAAGTCAGTAATATATTCGCGTTGATATGCTATTTGAGGTATGAGCGAGTCTTCGAAACTTTAAATGTTACAATCGATCTAAATGCATCATTAGACAGATGAAAAAGCACATTAGTAATCACAATTTTTTTTAAATCGGACAAAGATTATACGCAAAACAACGCCTCAAAAATAGCGAAATGTTTGTGAAGTCTTTTGTCTCCGTGCGCATGCGCGAGCGCGTGTTCATCTGGTAAACGGTCAGTGTGTTCGGTGGTGTTTGCTGCATTTTATTTTATTTCGCCAAGCTAATGATGTTGCAATTTATAGAAATTTGACGAATGCAGAAGATTGAGTACCAACAGAATTTATTGCTTGCTAAGAATCGAAAGAGAATACAGGATTCAGAAGCAGGCGATACTTGTATGGTTGATGTAATTGTTAATGAACAGTCAAGATTTATTCTAGCATCCGTATATATTCCAGCGTTCATCATTCAGAAGATTTGTTATTGTTTAGTGCATTGATGAAATATTCTGTGAATACGTTATTGATCGATGAAAGAATTTACTGTAGATATAGATATTCCTATTATTATGCTGGGAGATTTCAATGTAGACGTCAAAAAAAGGAAAAAGCATTTTATTTTATGAAATAACACTTTAATCTCAATATAATGCCAAGTAACAATCCGAGTATAGTTGGCATTTCGTTTATAGATTTAACACTAGGAATATAACTGCAGACATTTAAATTATGTATCTTACCTGTATTTCTCATATCATCGATCAATTTTACATCGGATCACTTTGAATGAATAAATGTAATAAATAAGAAATAAAATAAAAGTGTGTGCAAACTCTTTTGTTCATTTCATTTGTTCCATAACATCCTAACACTTCTGTTAGTAATCCTACTCATTAAACACCAGCAGCTTTTTAAACTTAAAGAGAGCGCCTACTGTCATTTTTTTAATTAAGTCGGTAAATGCATATCTGTTGTCTTACCGTCCTGTCATAATTTGTAGGTGCTTTATATTTTTTAAAAGTTTTAAAACTGCGAATACTGTTTTATCACCGCTTTATTTTCTACCACTAAATTTCATACTATGATACTTTGCATTTTTCTCTCCCATAACGTTTTGTACAACGACATTTTCCGCTTGCGTAGTTTTCTGCGTGATGTTTGGTTCCACCAAGTTTTTGCCGCAATGTTTTCATCTACAACTGTTTGTTGTTTCAAACGAACCTTCTTTTCGAATAGGACAATAAACAACTAGGCGCACTGCAAGAGTATCAATTATAAGTAAAAAGTAAAATTTTAACATTTTGGTCCATGTAAAATTAAAATGTTACATCCGACAATTTTAAAACTGCATTATATTTGATTGTACTTAAATACTTTTCACTTATGTATACTTTTTTGGCTTATATAAATTACTGGCGTGTTTATAAAATTGACTTTTCTCTTCGGTTTTAACAAGTAATTTGTTGTTTTATAGAGTCTGATATTTTAAAGTAGCATAAACTATGACAAATTACTGTATTAAATTTTAGACGTGTGTGTGAGAGAGAGAAAGAGAATTGCTTTAATTCCACCTCATAATCAAAATTATGTACAAAAAATCTATCAAGGAGTCAAACACATAACATAAAAAAGCACATATAACATAAAAAAAGACATAAAGCTATACAAGACTTTATGAGGAATTATCACCAGATCTTAATTACAACAGTAAGTCAGAAGAAGGGTATAAAGAACCTTTATTCACTCACTATAATTTCACAGCTGGCCCCCTCCCCACACACATGGGAGAACAGAAATTCAAAACTTCTGGCTTAACTCAATACAGGTAACGATGAACTTAAAATAAAATGCAGTAAATTTACCCTAACGACTAGCAGGATAATTTAACGCGCAGGAAGGCTCTGACTCGTAGAAGGTCGTCGGAAACACGGGTAATGGGTAGAAGCACTCAACGCTACAGCAGACTAACCGGTAGTAATTCAAAATAACAACGCGGCTTTCAAGCAGGCAGAAGACGCTGTCCTTAACTAACTTAAATTACCTTCCAAACCTTCCCTTAAATAACATTTCTTTCTACCTCATTTGAATACACGCGCGCCAGCTTAACATTCTGGCAGGAAAACGTGAGTGAAAACGAGATTGAAAGGAAAGTTGCTTTAACTAAAAATAAACTGCTAGCTAAGTTTAATAGATCTTCGAAATTTTCTAAATTACTTTTGCCTTACTGTAGATGGTGTTGGGGATTTTCTTTCCTGTATTTGAATTTGATTGATTTAAATTCCAAATTTTTATATTTGTTTGTCCTTTTTTTCAAATTTGAAGGGGACTTCATTCAAATTTACGAAAGAGACGAAACGCGATAACTCCCTAATTATTGAAGATTTTGTGGAAAACGAACAATTCTACTTAAAAAGTCAGCTTTCTTCCACGGGATCAACAATAATTAATTTTGTTTAATTTGTGGTGGTTTTTTTTTAATTTTGTGTTATTATTAGTGATTCAAATAAAATTTAATGCTTCAAACTAAGTTTTATTTTCCATAGTTTAATCTCTGTCTTCTAAGGCGTTTAATAAATACCATATTACAATAGTTTTTCTCTTCATTTCCTAAGTGATAATCGATATCAATTAAAATTTTTATATACATATATATAATACATAAACTCATACATAATACGTATATATATATATTTATATTTGAAGTAATAAGTATTATTTTCTTCGTTCGTCTTCCTTCCTATTTTCTTACTTCTATTTTGTCGTTTTTGTTTAAATTTAATTTTACAACCTATTATTGCTTTTATAATTGTTTTAGTGTTGGAATGTCTGCTGCACTTTTTTTATGAATTTGACAATTAGTTTAACAATAACATGCCTTTTTTGTTGCGAAAAATCTTTGCTTTGAAGTAAATATCTCATGAGCTAAAGACATCTGGAAAGTACAAGAATGGTTCTTCTTTCAAGTACGGATTTGGAACTTTTATAAAAATCCTGCGACCCTTGCATGCTTTGCCTTATACAGTTAAACAAATAGGAGTCACAAGCTTCATAAAATGCTCCGAAGATATATATCACTTCCGTGGAATAAGAAAGAGATATATCTGGTGGAAAAGACAATTATATGTAAATTTGTATGAAAATAATCATGCATAAGAGTAAAATACTTTTATTCCTTCAGTAGTAATTATAGCAATCCTTCAGAGGTCTTCATTACACGTAATTTTATTTTAAAACGCGAAACGTTATAGCGTCGAAAAATAAAATGCAAACAATTTGTCAATGGCTAATCATCAGTGTTATTTAAATGTATCAGTAACTTAAAAGATTATTGACAAACATCTTGCTTTGTGTAGCTGTCTTGTTTCTCTGTTCTTAAATATCTGTCAACTAACGACCAAGTTGATAAAGCCACTTAACGTTGGTAGTTGCTCCTGGGACTAGACTTTCTGGTAAATGATACTGCAATGGCCAAATATGGCAGTGGGCTCTGATGGCAATGGGCTGACTGCATGGGAAGTTTATGTGTTTCCTACGTATAATACGCTATCTACCAATAAGCATTTGGACACCCATTGCGAATGCCGATACCTGCGGTCCTGATATATGTCATGCCCTCTACAATTAAATATCGCGTATGAAATAACATTGGCGTTAGTAGCATGCAAGATGCCACTAAGTGCAGAGTTATCTGATTTCGAGAAAGGCGTAATCGTCGGGTATAACAAAAATGGCCGATTCTTAAGGCGCATTTCTAGTGAGTTGAATTATGCAAATTCGACAGTAGCCTGTGTGATTCAAAAGTAAAAGGTGAGTGGTGATTATCGGAATGTGCTCCGAATCGGCGGACCAGCCAAACTGGGAGGTAAAGACTGACTGGTTCTGTCCAGAACAATTCGGAAGAGCCGCACACAACTGATGGCCCACAAACTCCAGGAGTTTCAACAGCTAACCGGGAGTATTATTTCGATGAATAGCTATTCCTGAGAAAGCACATCTGCTTGAATTTCGTGGTCGCGCTGCTAACCCATAAGCCTTTGATCACAAAGTCCATCCGCGCTGCTCGGTTAATGTGAGGTAAAGCACGAGACAGTGGGCCATTGATCAGCGGAAACGAGTTCTCTAGAGCAACGAATCAAGGTTCACGCTCTGTTGTTCAGATGTCAAGGCATGGTTTTGGCGTCTGCTTGGAGAACGCCTCCTAACACAATGCATTGTGCCCACAGTAACGTTCGACGGAGCTGGAATTATGATCTGGGGGGGGGGGAGGTTTCTCCTGGTATGGACTGAGGCCTTGGTCCTGCACTATTTTGGATGACAGTATACTTCCTACGTTGTGGAAGTTTTATGAGTTGGACCCATGTTACTTTCAGGACGACATCGCCAGTTGTCATGTCGCGAGGTCCACCATGGATTGGTATAGTGACAATGGGATTAACCAAGTAGGCTGACCTATCCAAAGCCTAGACCTGAAAGCTCTCTAGGTGGAGTTGGATAGCCGAATTAAGGGGTTCAACTACCGCCCAATATCGGTGGAGGAACTTACATGTCTTCTCCAAGCCGAGTGGAAGAAAATTTCAACGCATGCACGAGTGGTTGAGAGTGTAATTGCCGCACTTAGAGGCTCTACCAACAATTGAATATGAATAAGTTTTGATTTTATTTTCTATCACAGTTGTCCAAATACTTAATGGTAGATAATGTATAAACAAGAGGCAGTTTTCCTTAGAAAGATCCCACCAGCGGCCGAGCGGTAAAGGCAGTGAACACTGGTAGTTCGGTCCGAGGTTCGAATCCCGCGAACGGGCTGGTTGCATGGGCGTTTTCGTGGTTTTTCCCATGTGTAACATGTATACGAGTCAGTTTCCCTTAGAAAATCCTCCACGAAGACATCCCTCCTTTCAGGCAGATAGCCCGCGTGTACTTTGCCATAATTGAATAATCCAATCCAATCCCTTAGAAAAATCTCTACAAAAACACTCACTCCCCCCCTAAAAAAATAGTTCTCGCGTAATTTGCGTGATAACGTTATTTTCCTGCATTCCTCTTAGCGTCAGTATTTGAAAGCTATGTTAATAAAGCTACTCTTTTTATTTCATTTTTCCATCTGCGTATAATGTTTCGAAAATTATGATAACAAGATTTCCGAGTGACCATTTTCTGAATCAAAAGAATTGTGCGTGTTGCGTGTACCTACGGCCAGCAGTTTTTAGATCTATTTCATGACTTTTTTTGTTATGCTTTAAAATATTTTTGAAAGACGCTTTTTCATAGTATTAACACTGAAGAATCGTGGATTAAGCGTATTTTGTGAACTGCTGGTAAATGCAAAGTTAATTCTGGACTGTATTAAATACCTAATTTGTAATGAGGATGCTATTTTTGGATTGATATAAAATATGAAGTAACATTATGTGAAATTTGAAACTATCAACTATAATATTCCGAACGTTAAAAGTAACAGAGATGCACATATAGAAGGTGAATACCATTTTCTTCTATTTAATGTTTCCCTTTGGAATGAAATATTTTACTTATTTAAGACAGATGACAAACTCACCAAAGTGAAATATAAAACTAGCAAAGCAACAACCTTGTGTTTGGCATAGATTTTAGTCAAGACTCTATCGATTTCAAGAGCAAACAGGCAGAGTTTCTTCTTCACCAGGAACAAAAAAAAAAAAAAAAAAAAAAAAAAAAAATCATATTCCTAAATTTGAGAGAATCCGACAAACACATAGAATGGCGAAGGATAAAAACCAAAATGACGTAAGTGAACAAACAGTCCAAACTGAAAGAACTTTCACGAAATTGCCGGTTGATGGCAAAATTCAAAGACAGAAGATAAATACGCCAAAGTAAAAAAAAAAAAAAAAATTAGCAAAGCAATAACTTTGTGTCTGGAGTAGATTTTAATCAAGACTATCGATTTCGAAGGAAAACAGGAATAGGTCCGTCTTCATCAGGAGCAAAGCAATCAACTTCCGAAAATGAGATAGTCTAGCAACCACGTGAAATGGCGAAGCAAAAAACAAAATGGTGCAAGTACACTCCAGATACAAAGTCTTCGCTTTGCTACTTTTATAGATATTTTGCATATCTGTTAATAACTTTGCCGTAAGTATCAATACTGAAAAATATCTGTATGTATGAATTTCTGTATGATGAAAAATAAATTTCCGCGTTACCTAAATTGCTCGGGTTTTACGAGGGAGGTTTATAAAGGAGCGCAAAATAAAAATAAGCATCCGTAAAGTAAACAAATGAAAGATCTGAATTGGTTTCTACATATAAAAAAAGCTTTTTATGAATACATATATTCTCATTTAAGCAGAACGAAGCTACCAGGATTTCAAAATTCCTGTTCGAAGCTTATGAAATCGACTTGGATTCATTAGCCGATTAATTGATTAAGGCTGAACAAACTAATGCTATCTGCCGTAGGGGGATGCATTCTTGGAGAGTATTCTAACGATAGCTGGCTTTCGCATGCGCGTTACTCAAGAAGAAAACTACGAAGACTGCATGCAGTCACCTCTTTCCTACTACTAACTAGCAATGTTTAACTCTTCTTAAGCCCGTCAGCGGCCGAATGGTAAAGTCGCTGAAATTTCTGAGGGGGGGGGGGTAAATTCTGTGAAGAGGAAGTAGAAGCTAATAAAATGGTAAATAACAACTTCACACACTTTTAAATATATATTACAGTGCATTTTTATTTATTTTTTACTTTTTATTTTTATTTGTTTATTTTTATTTTATTTATCACTACTTTTTTTCCTGTTCTTCCAATTCCAGTGAACTTCGCTAGTTTATTAATTTCTATCTCAACAAATCAGACGTTATATAGTTATAAAAGTAATTCACCAAAATATTTTCTGAATGCCTGTCTGAATACCAACGGTACATCCTTTTTAGTATACCTCCGAAATTTAGGTAAATCTGATACTGACAAATTTTAAATTTACTGATTAAAGTAACGAAAAATAAATAGCAGTTAAAATTTTATGGAAATTATTCAAAAATTTATAGTAAGAACGTAATTCTTTTAAACGCAGGAAGCGAAAATTTTTCTTTTATTCTAAAACTATTTCGCCTTTATCCAAAAATTTCCTTAATAAAGAGATTTTTATAAGCGCTTTCTATCAGATTATCTAAAACTAAGCAGTAAAATCATAGGAAGTTCTTTAAATATAGCAATTAAGTAATAAATTCATAAATTTTCAACTTTTTAATATATGAGAATTCACAAACTCCAAGTTAATGTATGCGCAACTTAATTTTTAAAGTTATCTTTCAGTATATTAATTTTGTCAACAGTGTTATTTTAATAGACTTGCGCTATTTTATATGAAGCGAGAAAAACAAGAAACAAAAAGCTAATAAAACGTGTAACGCAATATTTTATAATACTGCAATTCTTTCATAAATCTGGACTTCCTTATATAAAAGGATTTACCGTTAACGAGAAGGGAAAGCCATTTTAATTCAATTCGAATGAACTTTAATTTTCAAAATTTATTGAAATATCTTGTCTCTTAATAATCTGAAGATCATTTCTAGAGTTAGACAGTTAACGTCGTTTACTCGGTGTCTGGTTGTAACAGGAGTGGTCCAAATCCTTAATGAAAGAGAGCATTTAGCTCTGCTCGAGTTTTGACGAGCCAGCTGTTTCTAAGCTGTCTTTAGAGTTGTACAGCTCGCTATGACAGCGTGGGGTGTCGTTCTCGAAAATATGTATTTGATATTTCGAAGACTGGTTAAAAATCGACGGAAGTGATGCGATTAATATTCTTCGCCTGTTCGAACATGTAGAATAATTACTGCTTAATATAACTATGTCGATGACGCGTGTAATTTCAGAAACTGGAATTGGCTGTCAGCTACGTTGCGGTATAAATTAAAGGAAACAGACGTAATTCAAGTAATAAGTTTAACAGGAGTTTATGGAGTAAAATGCGCCGCCGGGATTACTAGAAATTCATTGAGTCCATAAATATTCTGAGATAAATGAGATTGAGAACGATTATGAGTAATATGTAATATCCAGGTTGTCACCAAACTTGCAATGTCTTTGAGAAACTGGATATTTTGAAGGCTTAAAATCTTTACAGCAAATATCTTGACATACCTCAATCCTATTAAGAATTTTTCTGTCTAACCATAGCTGTTTCCTCCCCTCCATTTCTCTAGACCCATTACGAATTCCTCTCTATACAGTTCACGACATCGTAAATGATATAAACTCCCACTCGCTTTGCGTAATATATTTCGAACGGCGTGTAAAGCTTTAATGATATGTACAGCATCGTCAAACGCTTTAATATTCAGAATGTTATTAAATGCTTCTTAGTGGAATGTGACCAAGCCGTTGAAGTGAGTTAGAGGAATGAATTACTAGATAGTTCCTGTTTCAGCCTGCATAGAAATTTCAATTACGCAATCATTACAAAGGATTGTGCTGGTATTATTAAGTACGCGTAGCGGTTTAAAGCTAACACACGCAAATGAAATTGAGGTCACGCTTTGTTCACTTTTTTAACTATTTCAGACATATGTGCATTCACAAACCTTAACATTAACCTAGAATGTTGCGAATTTAGTCTAGAGATGCATGAGATGTAAGCGAATATGTATATATACATAGTAGTCACAGAAAGAAAATATTGTTGAAATGTTATATATTTGGATAATATATATATATATATATGTATTATTTTCAACAAACGTTTCGAGAAAACATTCGATGTCACTACAGTTTCTGCCTCGATTCCTCATCGAGGCAAAAAATGTTCGCCATATTTTTAAACCTTTAATTATTTTTTATTTCTAATGCTTATTATGTAGAGTCATTAGGGTTTTCGAAGCAAGAAACGCGAAAAATGATCAATACGATTTCCGGGATTCGAACTCTGGACTTACCTAGTGCAAGCCAAATATGCTTCCAATTATACCACGACCCGTGGTAAGGAGGTATACAATTTCTTACATTCTCCGCCGCCCAAAGGGCGACTTGGAAGATAGACAACTAATCGTTTAATTCTGGTGAAGACGAAATATCGTCCACCACATTACAGTTCGGACGCCACTTGTAGCTCTATTAGGTTTATCGAAACAGGAAACATGAAAAATGTGTAGTGCACTCTCCGAGATTAGAACTCCGGATTTCTAAATTGCTAGTCGAACATGCTTCTAATTAAACTGGGAAGGCATGCGATAAGGAAAGATAAAATACCTTAGAACTGTAAACATTTTTCATAAACTTTCTATAGGTTGAGAGCAACTATTCATGAATTTAAAACGAATTTTTATGTTGCATTTTTTAAGGTATCGTTAAAAACTTAAATCTGTTTAAATAGCATTTACCTCGAAAATAACTGAAACAATAACATGCGCAGTATAATGTTAATAACTTATTTAAATTGTAAAAATACTGTTGACATTGGAAACATTTTAGCGAAGTCCATCAAAAACTTTTGGATCATTAAGTTACATTATGCTGCCATGGATATACCACTCTACTTGCCACAACGCAAAACATAAGGCTTTTAGTTTTCAGGAGCTATGCTCGAATCGTGCCTGACTTTTGTTTTCACGAGCTTCCTGCATAAGGAGTTTCTCTTTCCTGTGTAACGAATTCTCTGTCATCTATATGATGTCAAGGGTTTGACATTCGACTTTAATTTATCTTTCGAATTTAATCAGTCTGTGATCGCTTAAAAAACTCATCGGTTTAAAAGCTGTAAACACTTTACTTAAAAGTTTGAATCGTTACTTTTATTTTTTAATAATATATATAATAGATATAAATTAAAGAAAGTTAAAATACATTACTGGAGTTAATCCATATATGTTTCGAACACCATATATTAGAAAAACGGAAATTATAAACAAATAAATGCACACATTTACAAAAATTCACAACCGTATTTTCTTTGTAGTTTAAAATAATTATTTTATCACATAAAATAATAAAATTTATTAATTAAAACTAAGTATGTAAAAAATTACTTATTGCTACCTTTTTATAGAAAGTACTTAAAGCTTTAAAATATTCAGGGTATAAGATTTCTTTGCAAATAAAACCTTGGGCAAATATCCTTCGTGTATAAATTGAGAATAGGTATATTACTTAATACGAAATGGAATGCTTTATGATTCAAAATAAATATTTGATTTGAAATTTTACTATTTGCCATACTTTAGTTTCAGAAACAATTCACTTTTACATATACATACTATTTTTCACATTTTAACTGTGACACAGAATTTATCTCTAGGCCTTAAACTGTGTCAAAATATGTATAAAGCGTTTATATAACAACTTAATTTTGGAATGAAATTTTATGTATTTTGGCCTTTTTAAAGTGATCTGTTTTGTTTAAATATGTAATTATATGCCATATAAAATTATGGCTTAAGAAAATAAAAACTTGATTTCGTGTAATCTGTTAATGCTGTTGAAATTATCGATTTTATTTCCGCCTTAACTCAAGCAAAAACTTTATATTATTGAGGTTTATTCATCCGTAAAACCAATCAACAGCACTTTTTCAAACCAATTACTTCATATGGATCTGTATAATGAGAGTGTTAACAAAACTTTAAAAAAGAAATTCCAATTTTCTTTCTCGGTATATGTTACTTAAGTTAGGGACACTATATGGGTTACAGAGCATTGAGAAGAATGATTCGGAAGTGTTTAACTTGCAGAATTAGGTTAGGTTGTTTAATTACTGCAAAGTACGCAAGGGTTTCCTTTCTATGCAATAACTTCGTGGAAGGCCTTCTAAGAAAAACTGACATATACTTACTTTACATGTGAGAAAACAACGAAATCCCACATGCGATTAACCTATTTTTCCATACTAGCATGGGACCGCCAATGGCTGATTGGTTAAGATTGCTGAATACTTGCAGTTCGATCCCACACGAACGAGATGGCTGTAGGGTTGATTTTCGTAGTTTTCCCCATGTGTAATGTGAACGCGATAAAGTTTTCTTTAGAAAGTCCTCCACGAAGGCTGTCCTTCCCGTTAGGTAGATAACTCTCGTGTTCTTTGACATATTTCAATAACCTAACCTACTAACATGGAAACCAATTCGAAAGTCTCCTATGTCGGCCACTCAGTCACACCTCGACCTATTTAGTGTAGTATGTGGTATATTCATCTTAGCTTGTCTTGAAAGGGATATATTTAATGCATGATTATACAACCATATCTATTACTCCAATGTCTAAATTTACACGTCTGAAAGAATAAATGGATTTATTTTAAATCCTTAAATATATTCGATACTACAGTTATACCTGTAAGATATCCGTGTTGATAGACGAAATATGAAGTCGTAATACTTCTTACAATCTCGATTTTTCTGTAGTTTACATAACGATTAAATTATATTCTGAATGTATTCGTGCACTGTAAATGGCGATGTGTTACAAATCTATTTAATTTGTGTTATTTTCATGCTAATATTACAAGAGCTGTTCGCGCATTTTTAGACGATTTTGATTTGCTATAAAAAAAAATTTTCTGCTTCGAATTTTTTTTAACTACAACTATATTTTTTTAATGTATAAATTATTGTCTGCTACTTGACTGTTTTGTTTTCATACAAAATGCCTTTTTAAAAGTGGGCAATGGATGGAAGGCTATGCATGTATTCTTTCCGAAGAAAATTATCTGTATCTAGTTATTAAAAAATGTTCTGAAAGCCATGATGTTTTTTCAGTATCTAAAGCTACGATAGGTAATGTTGTCAACAACAAGAAAAAAGACGTCAAAATTTAGCTTGAAGTGGAAAAATTGTTCCAAATACGTATCCGAGGAAAAAACGTAGTGCTTCGAATATTACAGAAGTAAGATATTTAATATTAAAAGAAATTCCGCCAAGTCAATGGACAGTTTCAAAATCATTCAAATGCTCATTGACAACTGTAAGAGAAGTGATCAATGCCGATTTGAATCTTAAAAAAGCAAAAAAACATAATGTGCATCGACTTTCTCCACGACATATCGCCGAACGCAGAATTTTTTATTAGAAACATTTATCCCGATTAAAATGGGAAAATGTAGTCACAATAGACGATTCTTGAGTGTACTTAAATGACTGCAATAAAAAGAGATAAATTTATTATCATCAAAGAGGAGGAAAAGAATCTTAAAACATGGTTCAAGAAATCTAAAGAAAGTTTTTTTAAGGGACTTATGATTATTGCTGGTTTTTCATATAACGACAAATTAAAAATAAAGAGAGCGGAGAAAAATTTTAAGATCAACTGCATATATTATCAAAAACATACTTTATACCCAGCTTTCAAATATGAAATACCTTCTCTTTGTACACATAGCGGGATCAATCAGTAGAACTTCATCAGGACAAAGCAAGCAGCAACGCGTTAAAATCTACTGCTTATTCCTGGGGAAAATGGAGCAAGAAACTAGTAACCCTTCACTCCTAATATCCCTATTAAATCTCCTGATCTATCACCAATGTATTTTTGCGCTTTGGGATTCTTAAAAAGAGAGTTGTCCAAACGTCGACGTATAACCTCCTTTGACTTTGGAAAGCTCTTCAAGAGCAATGGGATAAAATGCCTCTTCTTCTATAGGAGGCTTTATTGTCTTGGAAATTACGGTGTATAAAGATAGTGAAGAATAAGTGTTTTAAAACAGAACATTCAAAACATAAGAATTTTACGAATAACATTTCTGTAATTACAATGAAACACATCTAAAAATGTGCGAACTGCCTCTGTATATGTAGATTTTTTGGAGATATTTTATTTTTTTCTCAAAATTTTTAACTTCTCTTCTAAAATTTGTAAACTTTTTCAATTGTATTCTGATGTCTATATAATGTATGATATTTACTAGATAGCTTATTTCGTTTTACTGCTGACTTAAGGCTAATGGAATAAATTTTTATTTCAGATTTCTCACAATTTAAACTCTTAGTTTAAAATCTTCGATTATTTTTTTTTTTTATTTTGGGTCACAAACTTAAATGCTTTGAATTTAAAACTTTCAGTTTATTTTTATTGGTATTCCATTTTTATCCTTTTCTTCAATATTAGTTCACTCTCTGATATATAATTTATTTGATCTAAATTAAGTAACTGCATCTTCAATTTGAGTCTGGATGCTTTCGCTTTAAAATAATTTTCACTTTTCACACTTCATTCTAGATTGCAAAATAATCTTAAATTTCTATCAGAAAGAGCCCTTTCCTGATAGAAAGTTATAGTTTTTATAGTTATAGTTTCTAGAGAAAGTTTAGTTTCATTTCTAAATAACTGGCAAGTCGAAATTTAAACAAAGAAACTTAAACAATATCTAAATTTAAAATTAGTAAATATAGACCTAAAGATTCTTTCCTAATTAATTAAGGAACAACTGATTTGAATTTTTGAAAGGTAAAGTATTTCGTCTCATGAAAATATGCGAAGGGTATAGAAATTAGTTCATTTCTTTTCTATTGACCTTTACTGAAGGAACGAATGTATAGAGCGAAGGAACGAATGTTTTGTTCTACGTTTTCAGTTAAAAGGAAACATGATTGCTATTGGTTCGTTTCAATCGGCTCATCTACATAAAGGGAATTAATGAAGCTAGGAAAAAAAGAATGTTATATGGAGAAAAATAAGGTGAAAATAAGGTCAATGCGTATGGAGCCTAACTACTTCACTGCTAAATTCTATTTCTCTGTAGACAGTCAAGCGACTTATTCTCTCCAAGTCTTAGACCTCCGCTGAAATTCTACCGAAATCAGAAAATTAAAAATAAGCGTTTTTATTTAGTTCTTCTGTTAACAAAACTACACAGTTCATGTAGAACAAGTCACCACTTCTTGCAGGATTAACAGAATGCAAAGGCTAATGTTAACTTAATTAACTTAAGCAATGACATGGTAAAAGTTCTACTCTAAGTTTTGGTTTAAACCCTCTAATCACGCGTAAAACCACAGCTAGCAAAGTGTAAAGCTAATTCAGGTAAAGCCTGGGAGAAAATGTTTTGGAGAAGATCAGTCATCCCTGCCAAAATCTCTTCCTTAACTTCAAAAAATCTGTTCTCATATATGTTAACTAATTTGCATCCTTATGAGAGGCGAGGAAAGTAGAAGTAACAGTAAAGCTAAAAATAATAAGATAATAGGTTAATGAACATACAAACGTGCAAACTCTTCGCGTGCTTAAGCTTTGGACATACGTAAAAATATTGCAGTGGAGAGCAAAAATGCGCTAAACGTGGAATGGGTGACATGTGAATGCAGGGCCCGGACACCCGGACGGCTTAATATGACAGATCGGGTGTCGTCTGGTACCCGCACCTATTTAGAACAACACAACCCTGGCGACTTCCTGAAAGGGCTGCATCGAGAATATATTAATGGAGAATATGTGGTATTGACGTGGCCAAACAAGGGCGTGTGCATATATATGCTTCAGTATACAATTAATAAAAAGTTTCATACATAGGTACATTGGTGTATAGGTACATTGGATACATATGTATATTGGTCTAAGTGGTTAATGAGATAGGCAAACAATAAACACTTATACATTAAAAGAAATGAAACACTGACGCAACTGGCGCAATAATGCAGAAGATGACAATTAATGAATACACGTAATCGTGTGTCATCCTATATGACTATACATAAACTACTAGAAATGATATGCATAAACACATACAAATGATGGCGATAAATGAAAACACATAATCATACATTATTCTACTGGACTATACACACATCAATAAAAATGATACATACACACCTATACGTTGACAGAAATGATACACTGAGAATGAAAATTGTGTATCAGTGTGAACGATGACAATTAAAGGTTACACATATTCGTGTATTACCTTACTTGGCTATACATATATATTAGTACAAATGATACACTTAAACACTTGTACATTAATGGAAATGAAATACTGAAAATGGCACTTATACATTATACGATAGATGAAGAATAATGGTAACACGTAATCGTGTATCATCCTAAGTGGCTATACATACAGTAATAGAAATGATACACTTATACATTAATATACATTTATAACATGGTAAATGATGCATTTATGCATTAATAGGAATGGTACACTGACAATGATATTTTCACATTAATACGAAAGATGACAAGTAATGATAACACATAATCATATATTATCCTACTGCGCTATGCGTACATGAATAGATATAAGACATTTTATGCACCTGTAAGTTGACAGAAATGTTGCACTGAGTGTAATGCCTGTGCATCATTGCGAGAGATGACAATTAATATTTACACATAATCGCATATCGTCCTACGTGGCTATACATACATTAGTGGAAGTGCTACACTTAAACATTAATACTAGAAACGACACACTGAAGATGGTACTTGTGGATAAATATGAAAGATGACGATTAATAAAAATACATGAACATAAATTATCCTACTTGGCTATGTATACATTATTAGAAATGAAACCTTTAAAACCTATACATTAATAAAACTGATACACTGAATTGTGTATTAATGCGAAAAATGACAATTAATGATTATACATACTCGTGTGTTATCCTACATGGCAATATAGACATTAGTAGAAATGATACGCTTAAACACTGATACATTACTACAGAAGATGCACTGAAAATGGTACTTGTACAGTAAAACGATACATGACGATTAGTCATAACACAAAATCCTGTGTTATTCTACATGGCTTTACATACATAGACAGGTATGGTACACTTAAACGAATGATGTGCGTTGGATACAAAAGTGCGTTGATCTAGATAGTTAAAACTTAAGTAATGGTATACAACAATTATTGGAAATGCACTGGTGATTAATGAAATATTGAATGACAATTAATAACATAGGTAAGAATGAGTGACAATTAATGAAGGCACGATACATAAGCACATTGCCATAGGTACATTGGATATAAAGGTTCGTTATGTGGAAAGGATAGGGTTGTGGTTAAGCCGAATCACACAAGTCCTGACCTAATGCTTGCAGTCTGTCCATAATACTTTTGAGTTTTTTAAGTACAGCTGTTTGGCGAATAAAGAATCTTTTACAGGCTGGATCTGTGTTGTAAAACGGCATGTGCCACTCTCGTGTTAGTGGGCAGAAGGTGACATAATGGTCCTGGCTGACCACACACACAGATGTTGGTGTTTGTTATTCTTCGCTCTAGAAAATATTCGGGGAATGGACCATGACCCGTTATAAATCTGGTGATGTGTGGCTGAGATATCTGTTTGTCAAGGCTGACTTTGTGAGCGAATTCGTAGGTCCTTCTTCCTTGCGGAATAGAATTCCACTCTTCCTGCCATTGCTTGAGTGCGGCGTTTAGAACAGCCTTCTTTA
Source organism: Stegodyphus dumicola (assembly GCF_044657685.1). Lineage (NCBI taxonomy): Eukaryota > Metazoa > Arthropoda > Arachnida > Araneae > Eresidae > Stegodyphus > Stegodyphus dumicola. Next base: position 118,321,362 of record NC_140780.1, read on the forward strand.
CATAGGATTTTGGTAATTTTATTGCCAGTTGTTCCGCATCGAGATTGCTCGCGGCTTCTTTGGCTAGTAAATCTGCCTCCTTATTTCCCTGGTGTCCAGCGTGTGCTTTAATCCAGAAGATGAGGATGCGTCCTTCGTACTGGTGCAGGGTTTGCTGAATGCGCCCTATGATGGGGGACCTGTGAAAAGGATTCCGAATTGCATGAATTGCTGACAGGCTGTCGGTGTGTATTCGTGCGGTGGAGTAGCTAAACTGACTCGCTGCTAGGATTGCCTGGCGTATGGCTTCGGCTTCCGCCTGAAAGACAGAGTTGCCTGCGCCCAGAAAGCCTTTCCAAGACCTTAAGGTGCTTCCATTTCGTTTAACGGTATAGCTACAGCCTGTCGTTTCATTCACCTGGGAGCCATCTGTATAAATCTTAAGGGCATTAGAGTGATCGTTGTTGTCTTCAAGCATCGTTGTATAAGCATGGACATTCTTGCAGAAAAGGGCCGGGTGTACTTCCGCAACTTGTAGATTGCTCCGGTGAGAAATGGAGGTTCTGGTATTGAGCAGGTTGCTTAAGAGTGACTTTTGCGATGACCGCTTCCATTTGGGCCCGTATGTGCAGTGGAATAAGTCCAGCCAGCACTGTGGCTGCTGCAGTCGCTGTGGTCCTGTAGGCCCTCGTGATGGCCAAAACAAATAGGCGTTGAACGTTGTTCAAAATTTGTTGCTTCCTTGTAGTCATTGGAAGTGCCCATATGGCCGCTCCATAGATAAGTATTTTTTCTACGACTGTGCTGTATATTATCTTTAGTATGTGGGGCCGGAGCCCCCAGTCTGAGCCTTGCATGCCCTTTATTCGGGAGGCTATTCTATGAGCTTTAATGCGTTGAGCTCGCAGATGAGGGAACCAGAAGAGTTTTTCATCGATTAATAAGCCGAGAAGCTTTAGTTCTTTCACTTGTTTTACTTTCTTTTGTCTAAGGTTAATACATAGATTGCGAAGGAGTGTCTGGCCAGGTTTATGGAATATTATATATTTCGACTTGAGCTCCGAGATTCGTAGCTTCTTTTGGTTGCAGAGCATGTCAAACTGCGAGATAACGTCATTGCAGCGGGCTTCGAGAACGTGCCTGCTGTGTCCTCTGACGATGAATGTAGCATCATCTGCAAATGCAAATGCCTTCGCTCCTTCCGGCCACTGAGTGCACAAGATCGAATTGAAAGTCACGTTCCATAGGACAGGACCAGCGCATGATCCCTGTGGACAGCCCCTGGTCTGTTGTCTGATAATGATTCCTCCGTCGTGCACAACTATGAATTTTCTGTTGCTGAGGTAACTTTTAAAAAACTGTAAAAGATTGTTAGGAATATCAGCTGTGTGCAGGGCTTCGAGCACAGCAGGCCACCACAGGGAATCAAATGCACTTTGGAGATCTAAACTTAGTACTGCTACGTGTTGATTGTTACTGCGAGCTTCCGTGATTTCTTTCTGAAGAAGATCAAGGGCATGGACCGTTGATATGCTTTCCCTGAAACCGAATTGTAGCTGCGACAAGAATTTTTTCCGGGTGAGGTGATGCTTTAGTCTTGTGACTGCAAGTTTTTCTAAAACCTTCCCTATTGCCGACAACAAGCATATCGGGCGGAAGGAGGTAGGGTCATTCGGATGCTTCTCAGGTTTGGCAAAGAGGACTACTTGCCCCGTTTTGAATGCCACTGTAAAATACCTGTGCTCCAGCAATTTGTTGAAATACTTGCAGAGGAATCCGGGTTTTGCCTTGTGTACAGCTTTGACTATGCTGTAATCAAGCGAGTCCGGGCCTGGTGCTTTTCGCTTGGGCAGAATACGCATGATAGCGTTGACTTCCAGATCCTGAAAGGGAGGATCGTCAGTTGCCGTCGTGAAGAGCTGGTATGCCAGGTGAGAATTTTCTGTGAATTCCTCCTGACTGTCGTTGGGAAAGACTGCATCCAGGATTTTGGAGAGTACTGCCTCCTTTGTAATCTCTTGCTCGGGTGGTAAACTGTCAAAAAGGCTAAGCTGTGGGGGTTTAAAGACACTACCTCGTGCTATTTTGAATAGCGCACCATAAATATCGGTGTTATTAGTGCAAAAGTTTCTCCAACACGCAAGCTTTGCTTTAAGAATTGCTCTTTTATATTCCGCTTGCGCCTTTCGGTGAGATGCTAAGTGCCAGCCTAGCTTCCTGGTCGTATTCTGCTTTCATGCGCCTTCTCATTGCGCGTGTTTTACTGCGCTGCGCTCGGAGATCTTTCGTCCACCAGTTCGACATATGCAGCGTTTTCCGTGTCTTCAGGGAAAATGTACTGTTGCAGATGTCCTGTATTGTGGAGATCAGAGAGCTGGTGAACGACTCCAGGTCCTGGGATGTAGTGCATGCTGTGAGATCTTCCTCTGCGCTTCTAAGGGAAAAGCGAACTTTGTTTATGAATTGTGCAGTCTTTCGCTTTGTAAGCTTATAGCGCATGAGGGTCATTCTCGTATGTGGATGGCAAATATTGTAAGTAATATACAAATGATCAGAGTTGGATGGTAAGTCTTGCACCGTCCATTGTTGGATAAATGGGGCCAATGAAGCTGAGGTCAAGGTTAGATCAGGCCAACCCCTACCATGAACCGTTTCATACTTTGGAGGGCTGTCTTCAGTGTTGTGCAAAGTTAAATCATTGCTGGCCACGAAATCTTCTATGGTTCTCCCACTTGCGTCTGTGCTTGGATAGTTCCAAACTTTCGAGTGCGCATTAAAGTCACCTGCAAGCAGATGTGACGCACTGGAATATTGTACAAGAGTTCTCTGAATTAGTTCCAAGGAGTGTGTCATGTCTTCAGATGGTGAAAGGTAAACATCCGTGATAAGCGCATTGAAGCTTAATGTCTCTACAGCTATAGTTATTACATCGCGTGAGGCTAGGACGATGGTGGGAGACCATTTCTGTTGGCAGCATATTATTGCCGTTCGCGTGCCTTCGGCAGTATTGCCCTGAAATACAGTCCACGAGAGAGGAAAATCGGACACTCTGTTGTCGTACAGGTAAGGTTCCTGGGCTAAGATGAAGTCTGTTTCCGTTTCCATGGCGTACTGAATGACTTGCGCCGTTGCTGCTCTAGCTCTTTGCAGGTTAATCTGAACTATTTTTAGTGCACTTTGGTCAATGTGTCGTATGTTGAAATCAGTCATTGGATTTGCTAGTGTAGGGAAATGACCAACAGACGTGTCTTGCGTCTGGGCGTTGACATTATTGTCTGTGTTAATATTCCGTGGCATCTCTGACTCGTTTTGCTGTTCTCTGATACTCAGGACAGGCATGGTGGTAAGCTGGGTGCCTGGTATCGTACTGCATTCCGTGCTTATGATTTGCGTCCCCACAATTGATGCATGCTGGTTTTCGTGCGTGACAGTCTCGCACGTGGTGTGGACCTGCACAGTACGCGCAGTACTGGTATTTGCAAGGACACGAGACTTGTAGGTGGCCAAGCTGTTGACATTTAAAGCAGCGCTTAATCCCGAGATATTCGCGGATGGTGTGTGCATGCCATCCTGTGTATAAATGTCTGATTCGGAGAGCTGCTGCGAAGCTATGCGGGTCACATTCAAAGACCCATTTGACGTTCTTTTCCTTGCGTTCCTTGAGCTTGAAGAGCGGTCTAAAGGTGTTTCTTGGGGCTGCCGTGGCTATACTGAGTTCATCCACGAGTTCCTCTGGCTTCGTGTCCTCTGCAACATTGTGTACTATACAACGTGGCTTTCGTCTTGCAGGGTGTTGAAAGTCTGCCGGAATTTCCGCTCTTTGTAATTGTGCCTCCAGGAGTGTGAGGTCATCCGAGGATTTGCAGAACACCTCGAAGCCGCCCTTCTTGTGCACTACAATCTTTTCCACAGCCACTGGAAGTTTAGAAATCGGCGCCTTTGCGCGTAATTCTTCTCTTAGCTCAATGTGTGAAATGTTCTTCTTTGGCGCAATCAGCAAGCTGGGCTGTTTGGTCTGTCTTAATGAGGGACTTCTTTGTTTGAGAATTTCAGCAAAGGTAGGATGAGGAGGAGAAATATGAGATGCTTCTTGCAGTGTGTCTGAGTTGACAGCAACTTCTGCGTTCTTAGTAACCACGTGATCCGTATTGGTTGAGGCTTCCTTGATCTGTGGTGATACCCTACAGAAGGGACCTTCTAGTGCCAGAGACTTAAGGGCCTGTAGTGTTTCCAGTAAGCTACTCCGTATGTATAAGGGAAGCAGAGGTTTCCCTCCTCGTTTTACTTGCGCTATACGAGTGCACTCTGCGTGCAATGTTTCAATCTTTTCTTCGTGAGACACGGCACTGGATTTTACTAGAGAATCGAGGTTGGGTGTATTTAGAACTGCAGAGGTATCTGTATTAATCATTGTCAGCCGAATTTACACTAAATCACTGAAAAGTAGCACTGCAAAGATCTGTGTTACTGTCACTAGATCAGAGTTCGTCAATAGGCCACTAATTTGCTAGGTCATTAATCACTTATTTTCACCAGGTAATGAGTACTTACGCTGATTCACAGTTCCGAGTGGCACATGTGCAAGGTAGGAGAGTGTTAAGTAAAGGCACAAATCACAGAGTGTCACACGAAATTACTAAATATAACACATATGTATACTAAAATATAGCACAAATACTACAATATATACACTATAATAATACACACCACAGCACAAATACTATAATGTATATACTATTATTATAAATCAAATATTACAATGCGTGTACAAGGGTTACATATAGATGTATGTTATTATATATATATATACTAAACACCATAGCACTAATACTACACTATACATATTATTATAATACTATAGTATAGACCAAAAAAATAGCAGCTTGTAGTAGTTATTATTTTAATATGAAGTTTCTTTTAAGTTAAGTTAGTATGCCTTTCTTACATTATATATATATATGTATAGACAACTGAATTTAAATTGCAAAATTTAAGTGTCTACTGAATATTCCCCGGTTCAAATTAAATATAAGAAGAAGAAAGAAAAAAAAAAAAAAAAAAAAGGAGAGAACTGGCGTTGTTATGTTTAGCGAAATATAAGGGAGTCAGTTATAGCTAATTAAAGCTTGTCTAATTAATTAGGATGAATGCAGACAATGACAGTTAATATGCAGAATTACAATAAAAAGCGTACAGTTACATAATCTAAGGCAATACAATTAAATATAAGTGCGTGCAATGAAAGCGCTGCCAACAGTTAGCGTGCACGGGTACAAGGTGACAATTAAATGAGAAGTGAATGGAATTTACAGAAAACTCATTAATTTCCGTCAGAAATGCTAAATGTACGGAACTGAATGCTGTGAAGAAACCAGCCACAGAACCTATTTCTTATACAATGCATACAATACACAGAATAATTGTACATACAGAAATAAAATCTAAACGAACTTAACAAGGTATGGAAACAGAGTACAATAAATGGCTATCAGTAAATAAGCACAAAAATTTACAGGAAGATGAAATTAAATAAGTATAAAAATTATAATAATGATGATAAAGTAATAAAAAAAGTAAATATAATAGAATAAAAGTTAAATGCACAGTGAAAAACTAGAACAGGGTTAAAAATTTGGGTGTACTAAAGGCTGGCTAAGTACCGTGCAGCTAAGTTCAAATTGTAAACAAAAGCACGTGCAAGACTTCTAGCAACTGCACTCTACTATTCGCGCATGCGCTAGAAGAGCTTGACAAGGAGTTGTCCGACAAGTTCAAAAGGCGACCTGTCCTGCTGGACCGACCCTTCACCGCTGTGTCGTAAAAACGAGCCGGGTGAGGATCATGGAGGTAAAGCCATTCGGTGTTTAATACTGCATTAACCCTCTCAGCAGTTTGAGAAAGAGATTGTATTGTTTCCTAAAGCATCAGCAACTTTGTCAGCAAAGATTTTGGAAAATGCTTTCCCTGAATGCACCTAAAGCGTTAAGTAGTTTGTTTTAACCCTCCCCCCCAACCTGCAGCATGGAGGTAGGAAGTAAGATGGAGTCGCCCTAAACAAGTTTCTCCCGTACCCTGCTCTGAAGCACCGGCGATCCCTACGTGGTGACCAAAACATTGGGTCATTTACCATTGAGTTCTATGGGATTTGACGCGTTCGGATGTAAATATTTTGTTATTACGTCGTAAATATACATATAAATGTATATATTTTCTTTTTCTACAACACTTCAGAGTCCTAAGTATGTGAAAACAACATATTTTTAAACAACATTTCATTCTGAACGGAATTAAATGCTATACTTTTCACAGGACAGTTTTCTCAGAATGGTTTAATTTGAATGAAATATTTTCACAAGTTTTCGTTAATTACATTAGAAAAAGAAATTAAGGTAATTCGATTTTATTCGGTTAAGGTACAAAAATTAAGATCAAAGTTTATTGTATTATTAATATTAAAATTATGCATTATTTCTTTTCTATTTATAGAGCTTCTTCCTAAAATACTTTCTTAAATATGACATGATTTTTTGGCTTCTGAGGCATCTTTTAAATCGAAAAATGTAAGTCAATTTATAATTAATGCTCTATTCGGTTCATTTTAAATTAGAGAATTATTAGGAATTAGCGAAATACTTTAAATAAGTATTTCGCTAATTCCTAATAATTAAATAGGTATTAAATAGTACTTGACTTTCTCTGAACATTTCTGAAAGGGAATAAAATAAGTTTTTTTTTTTTTTTAAAGTATTATTTAAAACTTGTAACTGAGTTATTATAAAATGTTAGGGGAATAATTCTTTAAATTATACTTATCAGATTTTTTTTTTTTTTTTTTTTTTTTTTACCCTTCATTTCAACAATATATATTCCAAAACTCTTTATTACGTTCTTAAGTGCGCATCTCATAGCATTTGCTTTACAATACCTTTTAACAGATTGCTTTCCAATACGAACAATTCTTGCTTAAATAGTTTTATTATGTATTTGTCAACAGGATTTCAATTTATGTTTACAATTCAATATTAAGGTTATTATATATTTAGATAACATTCATAATCATTATAAATTAGATACATTTAATAATTAGATTTCTTCACAGTACTTTCACAGTTGTTTATAAGTGAATAAATTCTTCATTTCAAATACATTTATAAATAATTTAATGAATATTTAAGTATTTTGTCAAAGGCAGATACATGCTTTTTGCAAGTGCATGCATAAATACCCATACATATTTCCTATTTTTCATTTCCGGCATGTGCAAATCTTTAATTTCTGTGCATTCACTATATTTTTCGTGTAAAGTAAATTACACTAATTTAGCATACACCCGAAAGTTTTACATAAAAAATATATATGAATATAATTTGAATGAAAATTATAAGTATTATTTTTAATACCCGCTCAAAGGTCAGTTTTTCTTCAAAATTCCTCCACGATGGCATCTCTCTCTTTAGGCAGATAGCCCTTGCATACGTTACTCTATTTAATAAAAACTTAATCTGACCTATGTGCCTAATTACAAATATTTTAAAATACATAATTTTATATTTATAAAACATGTAAGCCCAAAGTGATTATTTTTCAGATATATAAAATTAAAACGATGGGTTTAAAATGAGCAGCAGTAAAGCAGCTCCTCTAAAAAATTTTAAAAGGTACATGCTACAATAATATATGGATGTGAAAAAAATGTGTTTTATTTAAAACATTTTGACGTTTGGAAAATAAAATAAAAGTAGCGAATACTCTATCAAGGAAGGGTATCGAAAGACGTATACAATTTTAAATGTACCGTAAGGTATTTTTCATTCTTTAAGCATAACATTTTTCTTAAAATCTATATTTTTGTAGTGCAACTGCTTATAATTTTATAAAACAAATTCATAATCAAAATCGCTGTTGTTAGTTATCGAAAAATAACCAAGATGTGATTTTTGCGTAAATGTCACTAAACTATACAAATTGCTATTATCTATCACACTATGAATGTTTCTTTCATGCGAAAGTGTCCCCTTTTTCGATTTCTATGGAACTGTAGTGTGTCGAAATACTATCAGAATCTTGTCAAGCGAGCTTTTGAGTGTAAACAAAGAACACCGCATCTGGTGACCCAAGCTTCAAAGCAGTGCTTCACTTTTAGCGCGGGTTGGCCCCTCCTCCCTTTCCTACCTCCATGGTGAGGATACCGGGGAAAGAACAAGGTCACACAGGAAAATTGCAATTAAATCTTTCGGCGCTCAGTCACTAATTAAGCTAGCAGGACGAATGATACACTAAAAGAAAGGTAATCTAAAAGCCTACCTTATCGTCTAAGAATGGCGTCGATATTCCCACTTAGACCGGAGATAAGGGCAGATTAATCCAGAAGTATGGCACTTTTATGTCGCACAGTTAAAACACTGTAATAAATCGCACAAACACTTCACAATCACAGCACTGGTATCAATGAAGAGATCATATCTTCCACTTTCCAATGGTACTAGGATTGAAATTGGATGCCTATAGGTGCCAGAGAAATCTTAATAGATGTAAACACCACAAAACGGCACTTCACGGGGTCACGGTAACCCTCAACAGATATCACGAGGTCGCGATACGAACAATGACTTCTGCTTTAAAGACTTAATTAATCCACCACTAATAAACGGAATCGCTCCAGATGTATATCAAATTGCTCAGCTTTTGAAGAACTTTAAATTGATATAACTCTTGTGTAAACTATATCAAAACTAACTTAAAATAATAAGGCGAAAAGCGAGCTCGCGAAAACCCGTCGTACAGCGTTGACGGGGAGGGGGAAATCGCTAAACGTGGAATAGCTGAACATCCAAAAAATGAACCCATTTCAAAGAAATGCCCTTGTATCAAGTAAAAGAAATGCCCTTGTATCAAGTAAAAGAAAGGCCCTTGTATCAAGTAAAAGAAATGCTCTTGTATCAAGTATATTGTAAGTAAAAGATTCAGTTTAAGTCTTGAAATAAAGCATGAGCTTATTAGCAAAAACCTTTCTTGCTGTAAAAGGGAACTGAAACTTTTGATAAAGAAAATTGACTATGGATTACAGGCACAACAGTATTTTTATACTGAAAATTAATGTACAGCACTCGGGAACCGCTATGGTACAATTAAAAGTACACATGGAAATAAAACATAATGTGAATGCAAGATGCATTAAAAAACCATATGTAATATAATATAAAGTCGGGATTCCACAATTTTCGAATCTATCACTCTCAGATAAATCCAAAGGCTGAGTATTATCTCAAGGGTAGCATCATCAGCTTTAGAGTTCTATTATACTTCTTATATTTGAGCAGTCTTAATAGAGGAAAATCATACTTTTATTACTTGCTCAATTTACTATCACCCTTCTAAGCCAAATGGACAGTCTCTTTTATGATCTCAATTTTTGATTAATGAACCTAGAAATACTATCTCTATAATTTGTGGTGACAAAATTCAGTCGATTCCATGGGATGCAAATGAGAATTTTATAGCCCACTTAAGTTTCGATCAGGTTCTAAGCTTGCCTATCTTCTCTCGTAACAAGGGGCAGTCTTGGATTGATGAGGCATTGATAAAGAGAAGAATTAATAGAAGAGCTGATCTCAAGCGATCATAATTTTAACACGTTAGATATCAATATTAACTATGTGGAAAATTCTAAGATTTAAATAACAAATATGGATTGGCTAAAATTTGAGAAATTCACCTCATCACATTTTATGTTCCATCGCTAAGTAACTCCTCCTCCTATAGAGAATCTAATTAAATATATACAAATATGGGTTGAAAGACGCATATTTTACTTCTATAATATAGCGGAAGATTCTAAATAAGTATCAGAATTCTTATTATTGTTGGATTCCGCAGTTGTTTTTACAGTGGATGAAATTTACAGCCCTGCAGAGAAATTTTCAAAGATGTGCTTAAAATAAATTTGAGACAATGTAAATTCTCTGCCTTTAAAATCGAACAAGGTACATGTCGAAAATTTTACAGCAAAGCTAGAAAAATCGTATCAATACTGGGGAGAACTAGATTATTATTCTTTCAGCATACGCTGAATGTCACTGCTTAGTTCAAATAAGCAAAGTATGCAGTTTGGAAAATTTTCATTTTAATACAATGAAAGATAAAACTGAGTCTCTAATAAACCATCATTTTTCACAGGATAATATAGAACTAGATCAAGATGCACATACTAAGATACACGTAAATGAGATTACGCGTAATGAGACACTATTAGGGAACCGGTAACTTGAAAATAACTACTATTTTATTGTGGATAAACTCAATCACAGCCACATCCCGAAAGCAGTATACTTCTAGGTATCAATGAGTTCACGCTGAAATTAGCAAATTTTAAGTTATTTTTAAACATATTAAGTTCGTGCCTGGAACTGTTTTATTTCCCTAGATTTTGAAAAGAAGCAAGTTTTATTCTTAAACTGGATAAAGATGAAGAAGATTCAGTGTATTTCGTCTTATTTGTCTTATATCCACTTTGGGCAATATGCTGGATAAACTCCAAGTATACAGACTCATTCTTTATATATATAGTAATAACAATTTTTCACAGGAATCACAAACTGAATTAATATACTATAGTTGCCAGGGGCAACTATAGTATAGATGTAATAATAACATTGTAAGGTATACTTTAATTTTATAACAGATATTTTAATTTCAAATCCCTTTCCTATCAGTTCTTGTTTCCACTTACAACTCCCTACCAGATTGAGTTTTTAGAATCGCGTTGAATGCAAATAAGTTAGAAGAAGTATTTAAGGAAGGTTCAACTAACTTCGATAGAGAGTGCTACGAATCCTTAGTAGCGTGTGTTTCCTTCGGGCTAAATCACGCTCGAAGCTGTCAACGCTCGGCCGTATTATTACGTGACTTTTGATATTCGCTGACTAGTTTAAACTAAAGAACCAACTACGTTAGATAATTGTGTTTAACTTCGGCTAAGTCTCGTTTAGTTAATTACAGTTTAGTTTCTTATTTCTTATTTTGAGCTGAAGCCTGACTAGAGGCTTCCTGTAAGCCCAAGAAGGGGCCGACTGTTAATTTTATGTGAGTGAATAAAAGGGTATTTTAACCCCTCTCGACTCTACGTCTTTAGTTGTTTGAACTCAGCGATAAGTCTCTATATAGTTCACTAGCTTCCTCCACGTTCATTTTAGACAAAAGGAGTGAGGAACCCTACAACATAACTAACATAACAAATAGTAACAAGATTACCCCCCCCCAAAAAAAACGCATCTGTCTGATTTTGCTTAATATTGTGTCTGCATTTAATGATTTTCGGTATCTTGCGCTATTATGAATTGTCCGAAGCAATTTAAATGCCCCAGAAATCTATATTCTTGAATTAAAAGTTATTCACAAGATAAAAATAAGGTACAATGAGGATAGTGTCAGTATGACAGAAGAATCAAAGTAGTTCTTCGGGTACCAAATTTGGGCTTAGGGGGTTGACTATAACAGTGGATATTGCATTCAACTTTGTTTATTGATTGGAGGGTATAATTCAAGCATAATAAGATTACTTATTATTTCTTGAAGTAATAGTTGTGAAGTCAAATGCAAAGATTATGCCGTATCAGAGAACTAACATATGTGATACAATAAATACAAGCTACAATTCGGCCGTTCTAAAAGATGGTTCTTTTCATTAAAGGCTACAATGTCTCGTATATTTGGATAATTTAAAGTGACGAGTTCTAGAAAAATTGTAGAGGAATTATCCTCGTGACTTTAAATGTAGGCAGACAAAGTCAGAAGAAGAGTGTAAATAGCCGTTTTATTCGGTCACAAAGAATCAACACTAGAGTTTACATAAGCCAACACTTCTGGCTTAACTTAAAACAAGTAATATTGAACTTAAAATAAAATGTAATTTAGACTAGCTTGACGACTCACAGGTAAGGCTCAGGAAGTTTCTGGCTCGTAGAAGCGGGCAAGACAAGCTTAATGGCTAGAAGTACTCAATTCCTCAGAATCGACTCTCTTCTCCCTTAATCTGAATAAACGCGCGCTATATAATTTATATTTCGGCAGGCATGGAAAGCGGGAGTGAGAAGGAGAGTGAAAAGAAAGTAGCTTTAAGTAAAAATTAACTATTAGTTAAAACAAATAAATAAATTCTCTTAAGCCAACAAAGTGATAGGAAATTCTTTTCGAATAAATTCGAAAATTCAAATATATAATGCATTAAAGTATTTGAAATTCATTTAATTTAAAAAAAAAAAAAAGCTACTATAAAAGTTTGCCTCAGCTGTTTAAGAATTTAAATCAAAGCTCCTTGGTGTGTATACGAGCCAGTTTCCATTAGAAAGTCCTCCACGAAGGCATCCCTTCCCTTAGGCATATAGCCCTAGTGTGCTTTGCCATAATTAAATACACCACACCACACCACCAAAGCTCTATGGTTTTTTTGTTTAACTGAAATAATAAATGACGTCTAGTGAAAAGTAAAATTTCCGCTTTGTTGATTTCGAAGTTATGCTTATGTAATGCATAATATGCTGGCTGACTAAAGCAGCATTAAAAGAGGGTTCTAATTTAAATTCAGCAGTCTCGGAAACTCTGTAAAACTCACCTCAGAAAGCAGAAGCTGGGAATATGGCAAGAAAGGACACAAGCACAACGAGAATGTTTCATCAGTGAAAATATCCAAGCTTAACACCGAAAAGAATAAAAATTCATTTCGGAATATAAAACGCTAGATATTGCTGTGGGAGGGCTGCCTTTGAAATATGTACACTTCATTATATATTTAACTTTTCTATTTTAAAAGAATAAAAAATGCTTTTTCATTGACAAATCTAAGTTTAAATATGATTTTTCGAAGTGATTCTTGGGTTAAGGAATAGAGAGAATTTATGAGATTTATTGTAAACACTGAATATAAGATAACTATTAAGTTATAAATCTAATGTAGGTAGAACATAATCATTGTCACTTATGTCATGTAGGTCTGTCGCCCTGTATTTATAGAGTTCTAATTGTGTAATTTCAACTCAAATGTCCATCAAACGCCACTCGACTGACAAGTGAGTTATCGCTCCGTTTAATATCAATGTAACGCTGCCCTATGCAGGTATTAAAAAACCTTTTTATTTAACTTAAACAGAAAGCTTAAATTCTACATACAAACAAAACTCAGCCACTTGCGGCAGGATAATAGCAAAACTTTTAATTCGTATTTTCAACTTCGTTATTTTACTTCTTTGTTATTTGTGTAGTCGAAGTCTACGCAGGCAGCTTAGTTAGCTTACCCAAATTTAGACAGACAGCTTAGCCAAATTTATTCAGCCAAAGACTACATAAATATGGCCTAACTAAGCTGTCGCAAATCTTTAATGGTGCATTTCTGCTCGTAAAATGGCTAAACCGGAATATTAACAGGTAGAGCTAGGTGGAAGAAAATAAAGCTAAAAGCTCTGCTGCCAGAAGCTGTATAGCTAAAACATACCCCCGCCTTAAATACTCTTCAACCTAACTTGTATCCTGATAAAGGTTAACGGAAATGAGAAGTAAAGATTCAAAGTATAAAAAATTGGTGAATTTACGTAAAATGTCATATATATTGAACTGTTTCGTTTTACATAATGCATATAACACTCCAGATTCAACGTTATCTAACTCTGTTGCACATTTATATTGCAATATTTATGACTAAATACAATAAAGTTAAATACCTAACTTATCAGGTCTGGGGCATGCTGCGCTCTCTATGTAAGTAAAACAGGCATAGTTGACTGATCCCAGGGGGTTCCTTGGCGTAAAGCCTACTTACATTGTAGGGTTCTCCTGTAACTATAAGCTTGTAAGAAAGCCCTGCAGACCCGACTGATAACCAGTTATCGCTGAGTCTTAAACAAGTCATAGAATAATGAAGAATGTTAAAATAACCTTTCTATTTAGTCTTCAATTTAACAAGACAAGCACAAATTTTGCTACAGATGAAATTTCCGCTGCTTGTGGGAATTTAAATTAGCATAACATAAGTTAAATTAAAACGTAAATAGCGTAGTCTAATACTACACATACAACAGATTACTTAAATTAGCTCGGATAATTATCAGCGCGTATTTTAAAGGATCGGTTGGCAAGATGCTAAAACCGTAATATAACTTTAAGCAGCGCTGGCGGGAGTAAACAGCAGTCAGACGTGGCTGCCATCTCTAAACTAAACATTCAAAATCCTTAGCTTATACACAGCACTAATTTGCATTATGATGGGAATACGGAAAGGAGAAGTTATAGTGAATCTTAAAATTATAAAAACTAGTTAATTAACATAAAATACCTTACAACATAGAATATTCATGTGTAACACGAATGCGAGCAATTTTCCTTTAGAAAATTCTCTACAAGGGCATTCTCTCTAAAACAGAGATTCGTAGCGTTTTTTGTCAAGTTCAATCAACTAACCAACCAATTCAAGCTTAAAAAGAACTTTTTGTGAAATGTCAGCTGCAAAACGTTTAAGAGAAGCCGCGAGATTTACGGCTTTTCAGTGAAGTCATCTTAGTAAATATGGGGTTGCCCTAGGCTAGCTATAATATTTTGAGGATCAACCCCCTACGTCATTTCTTATATTTGCTTCTAAATCTTCGTCGTCCTTCTGCTCTGTTGTTTTCATAGATAGGACTATAGCCATGGTCTCCTGTTCTATTCGATCACAAAGTCTCTTTCATTTCAAGAAATAACAGATTAATCTATCTAGTCATCTACTATCTGCCTTTTGTTTACCAGAGTTTCTTCCGTTACGGTTGGACCCTAATCAGGAATGGAGAAAAATGACAAATTTCTACATTCTTTTCCCATATCAGCTTTTTTTTAAATTTTATTTCATTGAGTTCTAACAAAAAAAGATTAAACCAATTATTTATAAAAACGTCTATCTTATTTAAGGAATTGTTACAATACCTAAGATCAGAAGCCAGTTCATAATCAAACATCTCACTGTACAGCATATCTAATTAGCTCCCAGAAAAAGTTTGTTGGTTAAAAATTAGTTTAATTAAGTAATTGTCCAAGAACGGTTTAGTATTATTATATTTGTTAGCGTATGGGGTTTCCTTTAGTTAACTAACATTTTATTCAAATTTTGTTATCGTTCCTAAACTCCACAACTTCCCCTCGCATTTCCTCGCCAGGATGTAAATTCAAAGGTAAGTGAAGTTAGTATTTAAACAAGTGAATTTCTGAGTTTATTCAGAGCGTGTTTTTCGCTAGCCAGCGCATGTTTCGTTGCTTATCTCGCTGTTACGCTAGTATGCCTCTTGGCCTTTTCGGATAATTTTCACGCCTGTTAGGCTTTGTCGAGTCAACCTAAGTTAGCTATAACTTAACGTGCTAATCCAGCGCTATTCTATTTAGACTTGAATTGATTTATGTTATAACGTTAAAGTTCCACCGCAAGTGGTCGGTGTTGTTGTAAAGCACGGAGTACGTGCCTTTCTGTTCTGTGAATTACTAAACGGTTCTTTTTTTCACCCTTCTTCCGTTCTGGTGTTTACTGCACGTCTGTACGAGAATTCGCCAGGTTGATTTGGATGATCTAGTTTAGTTTATGTGGAAAAGAAGAGATAAATCTCACAAGTGGCGCCCAACTTCCGAACTCATGGCTGATAACGACGCTGCATTTGAACTACTCCCATCGACATCGCAAACTGTACCTGGTCTTAGTAACATAATGGAAGATTTTGGCTACCTCGTTAAAACAGTGACGGCCTCCATGAGACCCGCAGTGACATACGACAGAAGAACGTCGGTCACTAGCTTCCTAGAAAATTTAGATAACCATTTTTTTACTTTATCCCCTTCCCGAAGTCTAGAAGATTACGATAGCAACTACCGCCTTACGAGGACAGGCATTAACTTTCTTTGAAGGCATCGGGAAATTTCGTCTGGGGAAAATAGGCAGCCTTACATATACGTTTGAAAATTTAAAATCGCTCTGATAAAAGCGTTCCCCGTGGTCAAAGATAGAGTTAAACTTGAGGCCAATTTATACGGCAAGTACCAATTTAAAGTTGAGAAGCTGTCGGGTTGTATTTTATGCAAGGTCCAAGTTGCTAATTTGTTATATGAGAAAAAGCCCGATGCCGAGATAATTCAATTTATTTTGCCTCGACTACTGCCGCAAGTCCAGGACTATATCGAAGGGAGAAACCAGAGCACGTTAGAACAACTGTTTGAGCTGGCGATGAAATTCGAGAGGAGGGGGCCGAAAGAACGCGTACGAAACGTTTTGGCCAGAAACCAAACGGAGAGTTTTCTAGGCCATATTTAGAGCAAACAAAGAGATTCAATACCGGGAATAAATTTCAAGTTAAGAAGAAAGGCGATCGCCAAAATAGGCTGCAAGATTCTAAAAAGGGGTCAGTAAAAAAGGAGTTAGACGTGCTCCGTGTAGTGTCTATGGGCAGAGCACGTAATAAGCAAAAAAACTAGGACGGGTGGCTGAAAAGAGAGTACAGTCACCCCACTCGGGAAAAAAATCCCTCGAAAGTACAATTGAATAAGATAATAATAAAAAAATTTTCCCTACCTGTTATACAAATTCGACTAAATAAGGTGCCGACAGAGGCCTTAGCGGATACTGGGGCGTACGCAAATGTTATTTCGGAGAACGTCTTTAGAGACAATTTTTAAAAGTACAGGTTATTTAAAGTTCAAAATACAAAAGATAGAGCAACGCAGGGCAAACATTGTGCATGTATAAGTAAAGCGATGGTAATGTAAAGAACGAAGTTCAAAAATCTGTACTTTTTGTTGTACGCTGTAAAAAAAAAATCTGTAAGGTTACTAAGAAAACTCATGGAAACTGGGATGCCATGGGTTATTTGAGTAACAGAAACAGGTGTTTTCTTTGTAACATTACAAGAGTTTTGCCTGTAATGGTTACAGATCTTTTTCTTGTAATATCACAGCATATAGTTATGTAAGTAAAACATACTTTTCTCATGTAAATTACCAAACGATATATCTGTAATGGTTACAGATTATTTTCGTGTAATATTACAGCAAATAATTATGTAAAAAGAACATGTTTTTCTCATGTAAAATCCCAAACGATATATCTGTAATGGTTACAGATTATTTGCGTGTAATATTACAGCAAATAATTATGTAAAAAGAACATGTTTTTCTCATGTAAAATCTCAACAGATATATCTGTAACCGTTACAGGTTATTTGCGTGTATTATTATAGCAAGTTATTATGTGAGTAGAAGATACTTTTCTTACGTAAAATTCCAATGGTTGTATCTGTAAAGGTTTCAGATTATTTCCTTCTAATATCCCATTAAGTAATTACGTGTGTAGAATATATTTTTCATAGATAATACTAAAGGATATGTCTATAAAAGTAATAGATTTTTTTGTCTAAAATGATGCTTATTATAATAAAATATATTGAAATCAAGATGTTTTGAGTAAAACAATATCTGCATGTGTATATCATTATACAGATATATGCAAGTGAAGCATAATAGTTTGGCTTTTTAAATTAGTCAATTTGACCTCAGAATAGCATTAATTTAAAAGATGTGCTTTCAACAGCAATGTTCTTTTTTCAAAAAGTAACATTAGTCTGTTTCAGAGTATTTTTGTTTTATGAAGAGAAACTTATGTCTGGTATTATTGAAAGGCCTTTCATATTATCATTTTGATTAATTTAAAAGTTCAAATTGATATGCTACTCCTTATATTTGCCTTGCAAAATAGCTGAAAAAAAATAGTATGTTTTATTTGCATGTTTTAGTGTCAGTTAATAAGATATGTTCTAGAACTTTTTTTTTAGTAATTTTAGCTAAAATAGACACATGTTGCTTTAGATTTAACTTATATGAGTAAACGTGTTGCATGTTGATATGATCATATTATTACAGTAAAAGACATTTTGTGAAATATTTCTATGAAGAACTCAGAACAGCTGTTCTTCATATTTCAAAAATATATTCTCTCCTTCTAAAAAATGACATTTTCAGTAAATTACAGAATTCAACATAGCAATGAACTTCATTTTGTTACTACAAGGAATTCAAATTTTATTCATACGCTTGAATTACAACGTATAACTAATTTTTTTATTCTTATCTGCACTCAGTGTTTGTCAACAGTCTGCTATTGTTTGAAATAATGCATAACTTGTTTACTTACCTTCAAATAATTTCCTTTGAATTAACAGATAGAAGTCTTTCATTCAAAACCTAATGTCATGCTTTCTGAATAAGCATAAAACTTTGCCAACTGACCTTAATTTTTAAAGCCTTGTTTCCCTTAAAATTCTTAATACAATTATGCATTTAAGAAATTTATTTCTAAAATTAATACTTCAGTTTAGCTTAAAATTTAATGCATTTTAATTTTACCTATAATTTTTTACAAACATAATATGTAATAAATCTAAGCTTAATATTTACCATTTCGAAAGTGATACTAAAAAGTATTCCTAGTTATTATAAATTTCGAGATTCGCATACAAAATTGTGAAATAAACATGTGACAACAGAAAACAAACTTTATGCTCTCGCTATATTACAGCATGTTAATTAAGAAGTTTATTGAATTTATAATTTTATTGTGAAACACTATGAAGCAAATAATATGCTAATTAAAATACAGAAGTAAAAATAATTTATTACTTAATTCATAAACTTTACATAAAACCTGAAAAAAAGAATTAATTAAAAAATAGCATAATATAATTTAATAAACATTTCATAAAAATTCGTTTCGACTGCTTGGAAAAAATGAATGGTTTTTCTCCTCTTTGTAAACCATGTCTCCTAAATAAAGAAAAAAACATTTCTTTTAAAATCATAATCATGCTCTTAAAAAGCTTATAAAAATTATTTTAATAGATGTTTTAAACATGTGCTTATATAACACTTTTAATCATATTTCTTTATAATATCTTAATTAATTAAGAACAGCTTAAATTCTTTAAAAAATTGGATTACAGTGAACCGTCTCATTACGACAAGCTACCTCAGTCAATCACTTTTTAAATTTAACCAGCATTCCTCATAAAATAACTAATTAGTAAACATAACTTCTCTAGGATGCCCACTATCATCTAAAGATCAAAATTTTCAGGAATCACGTATAGCTAGCTTAGAGAAGGTTCATTGTACAAAAACAGCCAATATTCAAATATTTTTATAAATGAAGCCACCATAGTTATTAAATATAATATACAGTATACTTATATTCAGAATTTGAATAAATTTCTCGAACTGTTTTAGCATTCGAAAAATATTATAATTATTACCTTAAATTTCTAAAACAATATTGCATATTCGTCCAAAGTATCCCAGTGATACACTGGGACTCGGACAACATTTTCCCCCTAGCTTTCTTTTAGCACAGGATTCTGAATATGTTTTAAAGATTTAGGTAATGTTTGTCTTCCTTAAGGCGCTCACAAAACAAGTTACCCTAAATGTTTTGTCCGCATAGTGGTCATTTTCATCTTACTAACTAATTTGCTAGCGGATTTTGGGTGCATGGCCTATCATTGATGAAACAATAATAATGAACAGCTTCAGGAAAATGGGGATATCTAATGCTCTTGATGCCATATTCCCACTTATTTTTACTAATTTTATCTTCCGAAAATTAAGAGGGAAAAATTAAACGAATAATTTAATTTCTAAAGGACAAATTCACAGTAGGAATATAACAAATAAAAAGTAATCATGGATAAACTACTACTATCACAATATTATTTATTTAAAAGAAACCTGTATTTCAATAAGAATACACATAATTGCAACATCTAATAAGTTATCTCATTTCTTCTTTATAATTTGAACTTCTGTCATTCTCATTGTTGTTCTTGCAAATCCTTAGGCCTCAGATCATACATAAATAATTAGAGAAGGTTGTGGTCCGATGCTTGCTAGGGTGAACATTCAGCTGATATGGCAAAATTGCACAGTGAATGGCAGTTGGTATTTGCTTTCACTATCATAGATCATTGTTTGTATTAGGCTGGCATAATATTCAACAGTTAGAAGAGAAAGATTCAACGGGGCCTTAAGTGTGCAAAAGTTTGCCTTTGTTAGTATGACGAAAACAATCATTATGTTGATAAATCCATTTTAAAATCTTGGGATACTCATTTTCTGAATGCATTAAAAGGGGGAAAATTATGTAAATATTTTTTTAATTTTCAGAATCTGGTTCTAAAGCTGGGTGGGGTGGAATATGCAACGCAATACGGTAATTCTGAAGATCATTGCTCGTGGCAGTACAAACTAAACGGTGATAACTCGCATGCTGTAGAAGAAGACACAAATTGCAGTTCCAGATGCATTAAATGCTTTGAGGTCTAGGGAGTAGCAGTGGGCAATACTAAGAGTGAAATTCAAGGTATAGGGAAGTAGGAATGAAAATTACTTTTATAACTTAAATGGTTATGTTACTAAGCGTTCTTATTGGAATGTAGGTTTCTTTTAAATAATAATACTATGATAGTTACCAGTAATTCATTCATGAATATTTTTGATTGGTTATGATCTTATTGTAATCACATCCTTCAAAATTAAATTGATTGCTTAATTTCCCCCTTGATTTTCATACTATAATATTAGTAAAAAGGAAGGAAAAAGTCTGCAAGTAAACATAACTCCTCTTTCTCCCTCTCTCTCTCTCTATATATATATAGGTATGTATCTTCGTGTGCAACTAAGCAAACCAGATGTGACATTTTCTTCTTTAAAAAAATTGTGTAAATAAATAGAATTAAGTTCATTTCAAAGACTTATGACACATGAAATATACATGATCAAAATAAATTAGAAAATTAAGTTCAAATAAATTTTAAGCTAAATTACGTGTTGCAATGTAAGTTGCAATAATTCAGTTGTAATAATTAATACTAACAAAACCAAACATCATATTCCCATTCTGCAAAGTATAAAAATTCTTCTGCAAAACTGAAAAAATGACCAACACTTTGGCTTATTTGATAACTTAATTCACTCCTTTGTTTGCATTTAGAATTTATAACTTTAATTTTCCACAGAAATTTGTTTTTGATTTTAAAAAATGTCACTGGCATAATTTCATTCACTTCAGCATATATTAATAGATGCAGAAGGTTTTTGTACCTTACATTATCAGGTTCAATGTTCCGTCTTACTTTCTTTGGGAACATGCACAGACCTGACTCGGAACAGGGAGCTTACTAAAGCTATGTCAAATAACTGTGGGAAGTAGACAAGATACACAGGAAGGGTATACAAAACCCTTTATTTTTCACTCTTTACAATAATTTCCGTACTTCGGAATACAGAGACCAACTACTTGTGGTCTGAACATAAGAATATAAAAAAATATAACTAAACTCTAACTTAAATTTGGAATAATCAACAAGGGCCTACGTGTAAGATTGGCCGGATATTAACAGGAAGCCGTAAGTAGTACAGAGAACTGTTAACACTACAATACGTTTAAAATTAACACGACGATTAAACCTCTGGGTTGGAAGGCAAACAGCAACCGAGTAAAACTTCTAAGGCAAGCGGCCTGCTTCGACTAACTCCTTCCTCTCTCTCGCTTGGCAAAAAGCCACAACTTAAGAACTTGGCGTTCGCCAGACAAATTTTGCATAAATAAGTTAACGCTTTTAATTCTGACCGGAAGTAGAAAATAAGAAGTGATAGTAAAGATTTAAAATAAAATAAACTTTAGTAAAACTTAAGATCCTTACATACTTCCCGTCAGAGTTAATTAGTTTGAAACTGAGGTCTAAAACGACCTTGTTGAAAACTTTTAGCTCTAGAATCTAACGCGAGGCCAATCTTTTACAAACATTTCTCACTAGAAACTAGAAATTAAAAAAAAAAATTTGTTTTTACAATAGCAGCTCCATGGACACCCAATTTTTCATCTGTACTGCATCTAAACAGGAGCTTTTATTCAAATCTGGTTCCTTCCAGAGATCTGGAAGGAAAACTAGTTTAATGAAATGTTACACAATGAAATGGCAAGTAACATGCATATTTATATTTCTCTTAATATTCTTTTTTCATTCATGACTATTTTAATTATCCCTCCCCGTGCTCTCTGACATGTGTTGTAAAAGAACACCAAACACGAATGTGTTTATGTATACAACACTGCCTCCTACAATCAAAACACTAACGTGTTAAAATTCAACATGACAAGACCTCGTAACACACCCTATCTTCAACTCTAAACCCTGAGGTACTATTCTGAAAGTGGCTAACTCTGAAGTGTAGCGTCAGAGAGCCTAACTACGTTCATTCAACCTTTAACACATATTCACCATAATTTGGTCTTTTTCAGTCACACGAATAAGTTATAATTTTTTTTTTTTTTTTTTGCATTACTTTCACTTTTACCATATCATAGTATTTCTTAACATTTGAAATAACAGTTCACATTGTATATAAGAACATATTAACATGTCGTTAATTTTACGCATTTTAAAACATACATTAGTAGTACATTGTTAACTTCTATTCTTTTACAAGCAAGTGCCAATTCTTCTACATTGAAATACTACATTTCAAAAAGTCTTTCAGACTAAAACTTCTTTCTTGCCAGAATGTTTTAAATAAAATTTATACAATAACTTTTACAATATTTAAGTATTTACACATTCCTATTATACATCAAATTTAGTTTTACGCGCGAGTAATTGAAAAACATAATACCAAAAACGGTAACAACTCATTTCTCGCCTTTTTGGCGATAAAGGTAGACCTCACATGAGGTAAAACTTCTTGAAATCTGCCACTTGCAGTAAGAATGAAAGATTAACTTAAGTTTGCAAAGTAACATAAAATTTTACTTATCTTTGTTTGCAAAGTAAAATTCGGACATTCTTTTCTGAGCCCAGTCCTGGAAGGTAGCGAAGATTCTCGTTTGATTTATCCTCCTTCTTGTGCGGGCTCGCCCTTCAGTTTCTTCCTCTAGAAGCTTTCTTTTTCCTCCAGTTCGGTCACCCTTGAATACCTTCTTTTTCGCCTCTGCCTGTGGTCTTGGCCGTTTGATGGCAGCTGGTCTTTATTTTTAATAAACCGGGACACTTCTTTCTCGTTCCTGCTTGGACCTCGTTGCTGGCCGTTCAAATTTTCCTTGTATCTTTTCCTCCGCCGCTAGTGGCCCTTCCGCAGTTCGGTGACATTTGCTGCGGAGAGTCCTGTCCGATGAGTAGATCTTCCGTTTGGAAGCCGGGTTATAGTTGCCGTTATTTCTCCTGGCTTTCTTTTTCCTCCCTTCTTCATTCTGGGGGTGTTCGTGAGCTCTCTTTTCTGGACGGTGGAACGGCTTCTTTTTCTTGTTACCTTCAATTTTCCAACGGGGAAACTTTCTTTTCAATTGCTCCTGCCTCCTAATGGCTTGTCCTTGTGCTTGACGTTGTTCCACCTCTGGAGGTTGTGCCTGCCGTGTCTGCCGTGCCGCATCCTGCAAAAGATCTTTGAAAATTTGTATTTTATTACGATCATAGTAGGGTTTTATTTGATCAATGTTTGCGGAGTATATTTCACCATTTCTGGCTTTTATCACCACTACAGCGTGAGTTATTTTTTCTATGACATATGGTCCTTCAAATCGTGGAAAAAATTTGGCAGTTTTATCTTCTGGTGCTGAAGAAAGTGAATGCTTAATTTTTAACACTTCATCCCCTACTTTATAAGTTACTCCCCGTCGTTTCATATCATAATAAAGCTTCTGTTTTCTCTGTGCTACTTCAGTATTCTTTTTTGCTTCTTTAATTAATTTTTCTATATCACCCATTTTAAATTCTGGGGCTCTTTGTTGCACATAAAATAATTTGTCTAACGGCGTTATAATCTTTCTGCCTAAAAATAACTCAGCAGGAGTTTTGCCCGTTGTATCATGTTTTGCGGTCCTAAGGGCGAAAGCAAATTCATTGACATAGTTATCCCAGGTTTTATGAAAACTTTTAACATAACTACGGATAATTTTCACTATATTTCCATTGACCCGTTCCGCTATATTTGACTGCGGTCGATACGGGACCATTTTTAAATGACGTATGCCCAGTTTTTGGCACATGTCTTCAAATACATTACTTACAAATTGAGGACCATTATCCGATATAACTTTTAGGGGCGCCCCGTATTTTAAAATATATTTATTTAAAATAGAATCAGTAACTAATTTCGCGGAGGCTCGTTTTAAGGGAACAATTTCGGTCCACTTACTAAAATGATCAACCATAACAAGGAGATAGCGACTTTTATTTAACTGACTTTTTGGGAAAGGGCCCAATAAATCGATGCCAATTATTTCATTTGGAAATTCGGATTTAATACTATTTAGAAACCCGGCCGGGCGGAAATTAATATAATTAACTGCTTGACATGTTGGGCAGGACTGGACATACGCCCTTGTTAACTTTTGCAGTTCAGGAAAATAGACTGCCTCGCGTACGCGTTGTATAGTTTTTCGAATACCAGCATGAGAAGCTAAAGGGCTGTCATGCAACTCCTGCAAGATATTTAATCTAAGACTAGCTGGGATAACAGGTCGAAATTCGTTGTTCGAATTCGTAGTTTTTGTATAAAATAATAGACCATCTATTAGTTCGTAATGGGCCGCCCTATTTCTTATCGCCACAATATCTTGGTGGCTAAAATTTTCAGGATCATTTAAATATTCATAACTGCTTCCAAACTCAGGATCCTTACCCAGTTCGGTTATTACAGATTCTCGGGAATTTATTGTACATGCTGTGAGCATTGCCACCTTTACAGTATTACCTTCTTCATCTATTTTAATTCTGGATAGGGCATCTGCTACGATATTTTCCTTTCCGGAGGTATGCTTGATTACCAGATTATATTCTTGTACCTTGAGTGCCCATCTTATTAACCTTGGGGATACGTTTTCCCCTGAGTACAATCTAGTTACCACCGCATGATCAGAGTACACTGTTATTGACGCCTTTCCAAAATAGACTCGGAACTTTTGCACTGCCAACAGAACTGCAAGTGCCTCTCTCTCGGTCGCGGAATAGTTTCTTTGTGTTTGATTTAAAGTTCGGCTAAAAAATGCCACGGGCTGCTGATTTTGTGAAAGTACGGCTCCTACCGCATAATCCGAAGCATCCGCTGAAATTTCTAACTTCTCATCCTTTTCAGGAAATTGCAACACAGGGGCTTGCGTTAATGCTTGCTTTAATTTTTCGAACGCACTATTGGCTTCGGCCGTCCACGAGAATCTTGCCTTTTTCCTTTTTAATTTTAACAATTGTTCAGCAATAGCTGCAAAATCTTTTATAAAGGACCTATAATGTGAACAAAGTCCTAGAAATATAATGTGAACAAAGTCCTAGAAAAGAAGAGAGCTTCTTCGCCGTGTTTGGAGTCGGATACTTTTGTACAGCAATTATTTTTGATTCGTCTGTCTCGATTCCTTTCTGAGATATTTTGTAACGTAAATATTTTAATTCAGGGGCTGCAAATTTGCACTTTTCGACATTAACTTTTAGACCGGCCTCATTAAATAAAGAAAACACCTGTCTTAAATCCTGTACATTTTGGTCGAGATTATCACTAGTAATAATGATATCGTCTAAATAGATAAATGTGGACTTTCCAAGAACAGGCCTTAACACAATGTCCATACATCGCTGAAATGTTGCCGGTGCCCCTGAAAGGCCAAACGGCATACGCAGAAATGCATAAGTGCCCGACTTTTATAAAAGCGGTCTTAGGCACGTCCTCAGGCCTAATCCCTATTTGAAAATAACCAGTCGTTAAGTCTAAAGTCGTCATATATTTGGTGGATGTTATGTTCCTTAGAATTTCTTCAATAATAGGTAACGGATATACCGGATATTTAGTTATGGAGTTTAATTTACGATAGTCAATCGCGAATCGCCACCTTTTTGGATGTGTCAATGGATAGTCATTATTTTTCTTACATAAAACCACCGGGCTAGCATAACTACTTGAGATGGGCGTTATGATCTTTTTACGTAGCATATCGGTGATATGCCATTCTATAATTTTTTCCTTATTCTTATCATACCGGTATGCTTTGTGGCGAACTGGCATTGAATCTCCGGTGTCAATACTATGGTTAGTAACCTGAGTAAATCCTGGAATATCACTAAATAACAAAGCAAATTCACTTACCACTTGTCGGATTCTTCGTTGCTCTTCATTAGGCAGGTGGTCAAGGTTTAACATCGGCGGTTCAGCCTTTTCTTCTCGAACTGGTTTCATCGTCAGCTTAAGGGACGCTTCATTAAAATCCAGCGTTGCTTGTGCCTCTGAAAGAAAATCTATTCCTAAGATAATATGTGCTTGCAGATTCTTTACTATGAAAAACATAACCTTTACTTGTTCGTCCTTGATACGGATGTATAGCGGCAATTTACCTATGCACTTACATCTTTCTCCTTGCGCAGCTAACACTGTCGTATTATCCGAATTATATATGCGATATTTACGAAAATACTTCAAAAAAAATCTTCTGCCACACAGGAACACTGCGCGCCTGTATCCAGGAGTGCGGTGGCTGGGATATTATTCACCAACACTTCAATCTTCGGAAGAGTCAAATTTTTCACCATTACTGTATTTAACTTGAAGGAAGAGGGGTTTTCTTGGCCTTCGGATTTCCGCACCCTCCCGTCAGCAGAAATCCGTTTTAGTTTAAATCATTTTTCATTTCCATGCTTTCCTTCTTTTTCCACTGGCCTTCAGACTTTTTTCCTGGATTGCTACTGAACTGTCGACGTTCGCCGGCTGTTTTTGAATGCTCGGGTTTCCTTGACCACTGATTTGCTTTGCTTCCGTAGCCGTGTGCTTGACTTTGCTGTGGTCTTGGCGCACCAAATTGGTTTCGTTGTTGATATTGGCGTCTTCTTTCAATGTCCGCCGTTCTTCTACTTTCAAACTGGATTGCTAGCTCAAATAACTTTTCCAGTGTAGTCGGATTTCTTAATTCAATAAAGTCTTGCACTTGGGGAAGTAACCTCGGCAAAATCACTTGAATTATCTCAGGATCCGGACGGTTTCCATACAAGAGTTTGAAGACGTGAATTTTTCTTAAAATAAAGCTTGAGAGATTTTCGATTCTTTGCTGATATATGCTGAAAAGTTCCGTTTCTAATTTCGCACGATCCCTTACGACAGGGAAGGCTTTTACTAGGGCAGTCTTGAAATTCTCGTAAGTATAGGTGGGACTTCCTGCTTGACCTAAGAGACGTCTGCCTATACATTTGAACCAGTTAAGCGCTTGGCCCCTCAAAGCGCTGGTAGCTAAGGTAACTTTTTGAAACTCGTGCACGGGGTAGAGCATGAAGTGGTCATCCAATTTTTCCAAAAAACTGGTTACCGGTGAGTTTCCATTAAATGTTGCTTCTGGTTTCATCGAAGCGCGCATGGTCTGGACGATGTAACCAAATCCTTCCAGGGCGGCAGCTGGCATTTCTGGATTCTGAGCCGCTTCCGCAGGCAGCACAGGTTCTTCTTGAAACTCGGCCATGGTTATTCTTCTTCGTTGGGCGCCATTATCAGGTTCAATGTTCCATCTTACTTTCTTTGGGAACATGCACAGACCTGACTCGGAACAGGGAGCTTACTAAAGCTATGTCCAATAACTGTGGGAAGTAGACAAGATACACAAGAAGGGTTTACAAAACCCTTTATTTTTCACTCTTTACAATAATTTCCGTACTTCGGAATACAGAGACCAACTACTTGTGGTCTGACCGTAAGAATATAAAAAATATAACTAAACTCTAACTTAAATTTGGAATAATCAACAAGGGCCTACGTGTAAGATTGGCCGGATATTAATTGGAAGCCGTATGTAGTACAGAGAACTATTAACACTACAATACGTTTAAAATTAACACGACGATTAAACCTCTGGCCTGGAAGGCAAACAGCAACCGAGTAAAACTTCTAACGCAAGCGACCTGCTTCGACTAACTCCTTCCTCTCTCTCGCTTGGCAAAAAGCCACAACTTAAGTACTTGGCGTTCGCCAGCCAAATTTTGCATAAATAAGTTAACGCTTTTAATTCTGACCGGAAGTAGAAAATAAGAAGTGATAGTAAAGATTTAAAATAAAATAAACGTTAGTAAAACTTAAGATCCTTACATACTTCCCGCCAGAGTTAATTAGTTTGAAACTGAGGTCTAAAACGACCTTGTTGAAAACTTTTAGCTCTAGAATCTAACGCGAGGCCAATCTTTTACAAACATTTCTCACTAGAAACTAGAAATTTAAAAAAAAAATTGTTTTTACAATAGCAGCTCCATGGACACCCAATTTTTCATCTGTACTGCATATAAACAGGAGCTTTTATTCAAATCTGGTTCCTTCCAGAGATCTGGAAGGAAAACTAGTTTAATGAAATGTTACACAATGAAATGGCAAGTAACATGCATATTTATATTTCTCTTAACATTCTTTTTTCATTCATGACTATTTTAATTATCTCTCCCCGTGCTCTCTGACATGTGTTGTAAAAGAACACCAAACACGAATGTGTTTATGTATACGTGTTCAACACTGCCTCCTACAATCAAAACACTAACGTGTTAAAATTCAACATGACAAGACCTCGTAACACACCCTATCTTCAACTCTAAACCCTGAGGTACTATTCTGAAAGTGGCTAACTCTGAAGTGTAGCGTCAGAGAGCCTAACTACGTTCATTCAACCTTTAACACATATTCACCATAATTTGGTCTTTTTCAGTCACACGAATAAGTTATAATTTTTTTTTTTTTTTGCATTACTTTCACTTTTACCATATCATAGTATTTCTTAACATTTAAAATAACAGTTCACATTGTATATAAGAACATATTAACATGCCGTTAATTTTACGCATTTTAAAACATACATTAGTAGTACATTGTTAACTTCTATTCTTTACAAGCAAGTGCCAATTCTTCTACATTGAAATACTACATTTCAAAAAGTCTTTCAGACTAAAACTTCTTTCTTGCCAGAATGTTTTAAATAAAATTTATACAATAACTTTTACAATATTTAAGTATTTACACAATCCTATTATACATCAACTTTAGTTTTACGCGCGAGTAATTGAAAATCATAATACCAAAATCGGTAACAACTCAATTCTCGCCTTTTTGGCGATAAAGGTAGACCTCACATGAGGTAAAACTTCTTGAAATCTGCCACTTGCAGTAAGAATGAAAGATTAACTTGAGTTTGCAAAGTAACATAAAATTTTACTTATCTTTGTGATATTCGGACATTCTTTTCTGAGCCCAGTCCTGGAAGGTAGCGAAGATTCTCGTTTGATTTATCCTCCTTCTTGTGGCGGGCTCGCCCTTCAGGTTCTTCTTCTAGAAGCTTTCTTTTTCCTCCAGTTCGGTCACCTTTGAATACCTTCTTTTTCGCCTCTGCCTGTGGTCTTGGCCGTTTGATGGCAGCTGGTCTTGGCGGAACCGGGACACTTCTTTCTCGTTCCTGCTTGGACCTCGTTGCTGGCCGTTCAAATTTTCCTTGTATCTTTTCCTCCGCCGCTAGTGGCCCTTCCGCAGTTCGGTGACATTTGCTGCGGAGAGTCCTGTCCGATGAGTAGATCTTCCGTTTGGAAGCCGGGTTATAGTTGCCATTATTTCTCCTGGCTTTCTTTTCCCTCCCTTCTTCATTCTGGGGGTGTTCGTGAGCTCTCTTTTCTGGATGGTGGAACGGCTTCTTTTTCTTATTACCTTCAATTTTCCAACGGGGAAACTTTCTTTTCAATTGCTCCTGCCTCCTAATGGCTTGTCCTTGTGCTTGACGTTGTTCCACCTCTGGAGCTTGTGCCTGCCGTGTCTGCCGTGCCGGATCCTGCAAAAGATCTTTGAAAATTTGCATTTTATTACGATCATAGTAGGGTTTTATTTGATCAATGTTTGCGGAGTATATTTCACCATTTCTGGCTTTTATCACCACAACAGCGTGAGTTATTTTTCTATGACATATGGTCCTTCAAATCGTGGAAAAAATTTGGCAGTTTTATCTTCTGGTGCTGAAGAAAGTGAATGCTTAATTTTTAACACTTCATCCCCTACTTTATAAGTTACTCCCCGTCGTTTCATATCATAATAAAGCTTCTGTTTTCTCTGTGCTACTTCAGTATTCTTTTTTGCTTCTTTAATTAATTTTTCTATATCACCCATTTTAAATTCTGGGGCTCTTTGTTGCACATAAAATAATTTATTTAACGGCGTTATAATCTTTCTGCCTAAAAATAACTCAGCAGGAGTTTTGCCCGTTGTATCATGTTTTGCGGTCCTAAGGGCGAAAGCAAATTCATTGACATAGTTATCCCAGCTTTTATGAAAATTTTTAACATAACTACGGATAATTTTCACTATATTTCTATTGACCAGTTCCGCTATATTTGACTGCGGCCGATACGGGACCATTTTTAAATGACGTATGCCCAGTTTTTGGCACATGTCTTCAAATACATTACTTACAAATTGAGGACCACTATCCGATATAACTTTTAGGGGCGCCCCGTATTTTAAAATATATTTATTTAAAATAGAATCAGTAACTAATTTCGCGGAGGCTCGTTTTAAGGGAACAATTTCGGTCCACTTACTAAAATGATCAACCATAACAAGGAGATAGCGACTTTTATTTAACTGACTTTTTGGGAAAGGGCCCAATAAATCGATGCCAATTATTTCATTTGGAAATTCGGATTTAATACTATTTAGAAACCCGGCCGGGCGGAAATTAATATAATTAACTGCTTGACATGTTGGGCAGGACTGGACATACGCCCTTGTTAACTTTTGCAGTTCAGGAAAATAGACTGCCTCACGTACGCGTTGTATAGTTTTTCGAATACCAGCATGAGAAGCTAAAGGGCTGTCATGCAACTCCTGCAAGATATTTAATCTAAGACTAGCTGGGATAACAGGTCGAAATTCGTTGTTCGAATTCGTAGTTTTTGTATAAAATAATAGACCATCTATTAATTCGTAATGGGCCGCCCTATTTCTTATCGCCACAATATCTTGGTGGCTAAAATTTTCAGGATCATTTAAATATTCATAACTGCTTCCAAACTCAGGATCCTTACCCAGTTCGGTTATTACAGATTCTCCGGAATTTATTGTACATGCTGTGAGCATTGTCACCTTTACAGTATTACCTTCTTCATCTATTTTAATTCTGGATAGGGCATCTGCTACGATATTTTCCTTTCCGGAGGTATGCTTGATTACCAGATTATATTCTTGTAGCTTGAGTGCCCATCTTATTAACCTTGGGGATACGTTTTCCCCTGAGTACAATCTAGTTACCGCCGCATGATCAGAGTACACTGTTATTGACGCCTTTCCAAAATAGACTCGGAACTTTTGCACTGCCAACAGAACTGCAAGTGCCTCTCTCTCGGTCGCGGAATAGTTTCTTTGTGTTTGATTTAAAGTTCGGCTAAAAAATGCCACGGGCTGCTGATTTTGTGAAAGTACGGCTCCTACCGCATAATCCGAAGCATCCGCTGAAATTTCTAACTTCTCATCCTTTTCAGGAAATTGCAACACAGGGGCTTGCGTTAATGCTTGCTTTAATTTTTCGAACGCACTATTGGCTTCGGCCGTCCACGAGAATCTTGCCTTTTTCCTTTTTAATTTTAACAATTGTTCAGCAATAGCTGCAAAATCTTTTATAAAGGACCTATAATGTGAACAAAGTCCTAGAAATATAATGTGAACAAAGTCCTAGAAAAGAAGAGAGCTTCTTCGCCGTGTTTGGAGTCGGATACTTTTGTACAGCAATTATTTTTGATTCGTCTGTCTCGATTCCTTTCTGAGATATTTTGTAACGTAAATATTTTAATTCAGGGGCTGCAAATTTGCACTTTTCGACATTAACTTTTAGACCGGCCTCATTAAATAAAGAAAACACCTGTCTTAAATCCTGTACATTTTGGTCGAGATTATCACTAGTAATAATGATATCGTCTAAATAGATAAATGTGGACTTTCCAAGAACAGGCCTTAACACAATGTCCATACATCGCTGAAATGTTGCCGGTGCCCCTGAAAGGCCAAACGGCATACGCAGAAATGCATAAGTGCCCGACTTTTATAAAAGCAGTCTTAGGCACGTCCTCAGGCCTAATCCCTATTTGAAAATAACCAGTCGTTAAGTCTAAAGTCGTCATATATTTGGTGGATGTTATGTTCCTTAGAATTTCTTCAATAATAGGTAACGGATATACCGGATATTTAGTTATGGAGTTTAATTTACGGTAGTCAATCGCGAATCGACACCTTTTTGGATGTGTCAATGGATAGTCATTATTTTTCTTACATAAAACCACCGGGCTAGCATAACTACTTGAGATGGGCGTTATGATCTTTTTACGTAGCATATCGGTGATATGCCATTCTATAATTTTTTCCTTATTCTTATCATACCGGTATGCTTTGTGGCGAACTGGCATTGAATCTCCGGTGTCAATACTATGGTTAGTAACCTGAGTAAATCCTGGAATATCACTAAATAACAAAGCAAATTCACTTACTACTTGTCGGATTCTTCGTTGCTCTTCATTAGGCAGGTGGTCAAGGTTTAACATCGGCGGTTCAGCCTTTTCTTCTCGAACTGGTTTCATCGTCAGCTTAAGGGACGCTTCATTAAAATCCAGCGTTGCTTGTGCCTCTGAAAGAAAATCTATTCCTAAGATAATATGTGCTTGCAGATTCTTTACTATGAAAAACATAACCTTTACTTGTTCGTCCTTGATACGGATGTATAGCGGCAATTTACCTATGCATTTACATCTTTCTCCTTGCGCAGCTAACACTGTCGTATTATCCGAATTATATATGCGATATTTACGAAAATACTTCAAAAAAAATCTTCTGCCACACAGGAACACTGCGCGCCTGTATCCAGGAGTGCGGTGGCTGGGATATTATTCACCAACACTTCAATCTTCGGAAGAGTCAAATTTTTCACCATTACTGTATTTAACTTGAAGGAAGAGGGGTTTTCTTGGCCTTCGGATTTCCGCACCCTCCCGTCAGCAGAAATCCGTTTTAGTTTAAATCATTTTTCATTTCCATGCTTTCCTTCTTTTTCCACTGGCCTTCACACTGTTTTCCTGGATTGCTACTGAACTGTCGACGTTCGCCGGCTGTTTTTGAATGCTCGGGTTTCCTTGACCACTGATTTGCTTTGCTTCCGTAGCCGTGTGCTTGACTTTGCTGTGGTCTTGGCGCACCAAATTGGTTTCGTTGTTGATATTGGCGTCTTCTTTCAATGTCCGCCGTTCTTCTACTTTCAAACTGGATTGCTAGCTCAAATAACTTTTCCAGTGTAGTCGGATTTCTTAATTCAATAAAGTCTTGCACTTGGGAAAGTAACCTCGGCAAAATCACTTGAATTATCTCAGGATCCGGACGGTTTCCATACAAGAGTTTGAAGACGTGAATTTTTCTTAAAATAAAGCTTGAGAGATTTTCGATTCTTTGCTGATATATGCTGAAAAGTTCCGTTTCTAATTTCGCACGATCCCTTACGACAGGGAAGGCTTTTACTAGGGCAGTCTTGAAATTCTCGTAAGTATAGGTGGGACTTCCTGCTTGACCTAAGAGACGTCTGCCTATACATTTGAACCAGTTAAGCGCTTGGCCCCTCAAAGCGCTGGTAGCTAAGGTAACTTTTTGAAACTCGTGCACGGGGTAGAGCATGAAGTGGTCATCCAATTTTTCCAAAAAACTGGTTACCGGTGAGTTTCCATTAAATGTTGCTTCTGGTTTCATCGAAGCGCGCATGGTCTGGACGATGTAACCAAATCCTTCCAGGGCGGCAGCTGGCATTTCTGGATTCTGAGCCGCTTCCGCAGGCAGCACAGGTTCTTCTTGAAACTCGGCCATGGTTATTCTTCTTCGTTGGGCGCCATTATCAGGTTCAATGTTCCATCTTACTTTCTTTGGGAACATGCACAGACCTGACTCGGAACAGGGAGCTTACTAAAGCTATGTCCAATAACTGTGGGAAGTAGACAAGATACACAAGAAGGGTTTACAAAACCCTTTATTTTTCACTCTTTACAATAATTTCCGTACTTCGGAATACAGAGACCAACTACTTGTGGTCTGACCGTAAGAATATAAAAAATATAACTAAACTCTAACTTAAATTTGGAATAATCAACAAGGGCCTACGTGTAAGATTGGCCGGATATTAATTGGAAGCCGTATGTAGTACAGAGAACTATTAACACTACAATACGTTTAAAATTAACACGACGATTAAACCTCTGGCCTGGAAGGCAAACAGCAACCGAGTAAAACTTCTAACGCAAGCGACCTGCTTCGACTAACTCCTTCCTCTCTCTCGCTTGGCAAAAAGCCACAACTTAAGTACTTGGCGTTCGCCAGCCAAATTTTGCATAAATAAGTTAACGCTTTTAATTCTGACCGGAAGTAGAAAATAAGAAGTGATAGTAAAGATTTAAAATAAAATAAACGTTAGTAAAACTTAAGATCCTTACATACTTCCCGCCAGAGTTAATTAGTTTGAAACTGAGGTCTAAAACGACCTTGTTGAAAACTTTTAGCTCTAGAATCTAACGCGAGGCCAATCTTTTACAAACATTTCTCACTAGAAACTAGAAATTTAAAAAAAAAATTGTTTTTACAATAGCAGCTCCATGGACACCCAATTTTTCATCTGTACTGCATCTAAACAGGAGCTTTTATTCAAATCTGGTTCCTTCCAGAGATCTGGAAGGAAAACTAGTTTAATGAAATGTTACACAATGAAATGGCAAGTAACATGCATATTTATATTTCTCTTAACATTCTTTTTTCATTCATGACTATTTTAATTATCTCTCCCCGTGCTCTCTGACATGTGTTGTAAAAGAACACCAAACACGAATGTGTTTATGTATACGTGTTCAACACTGCCTCCTACAATCAAAACACTAACGTGTTAAAATTCAACATGACAAGACCTCGTAACACACCCTATCTTCAACTCTAAACCCTGAGGTACTATTCTGAAAGTGGCTAACTCTGAAGTGTAGCGTCAGAGAGCCTAACTACGTTCATTCAACCTTTAACACATATTCACCATAATTTGGTCTTTTTCAGTCACACGAATAAGTTATAATTTTTTTTTTTTTTCCATTACTTTCACTTTTACCATATCATAGTATTTCTTAACATTTAAAATAACAGTTCACATTGTATATAAGAACATATTAACATGCCGTTAATTTTACGCATTTTAAAACATACATTAGTAGTACATTGTTAACTTCTATTCTTTACAAGCAAGTGCCAATTCTTCTACATTGAAATACTACATTTCAAAAAGTCTTTCAGACTAAAACTTCTTTCTTGCCAGAATGTTTTAAATAAAATTTATACAATAACTTTTACAATATTTAAGTATTTACACAATCCTATTATACATCAACTTTAGTTTTACGCGCGAGTAATTGAAAATCATAATACCAAAATCGGTAACAACTCATTTCTCGCCTTTTTGGCGATAAAGGTAGACCTCACATGAGGTAAAACTTCTTGAAATCTGCCACTTGCAGTAAGAATGAAAGATTAACTTAAGTTTGCAAAGTAACATAAAATTTTCCTTATCTTTGTGATATTCGGACATTCTTTTCTGAGCCCAGTCCTGGAAGGTAGCGAAGATTCTCGTTTGATTTATCCTCCTTCTTGTGGCGGGCTCGCCCTTCAGGTTCTTCTTCTAGAAGCTTTCTTTTTCCTCCAGTTCGGTCACCTTTGAATACCTTCTTTTTCGCCTCTGCCTGTGGTCTTGGCCGTTTGATGGCAGCTGGTCTTGGCGGAACCGGGACACTTCTTTCTCGTTCCTGCTTGGACCTCGTTGCTGGCCGTTCAAATTTTCCTTGTATCTTTTCCTCCGCCGCTAGTGGCCCTTCCGCAGTTCGGTGACATTTGCTGCGGAGAGTCCTGTCCGATGAGTAGATCTTCCGTTTGGAAGCCGGGTTATAGTTGCCATTATTTCTCCTGGCTTTCTTTTTCCTCCCTTCTTCATTCTGGGGGTGTTCTTGAGCTCTCTTTTCTGGATGGTGGAACGGCTTCTTTTTCTTATTACCTTCAATTTTCCAACGGGGAAACTTTCTTTTCAATTGCTCCTGCCTCCTAATGGCTTGTCCTTGTGCTTGACGTTGTTCCACCTCTGGAGCTTGTGCCTGCCGTGTGTGCCGTGCCGGATCCTGCAAAAGATCTTTGAAAATTTGCATTTTATTACGATCATAGTAGGGTTTTATTTGATCAATGTTTGCGGAGTATATTTCACCATTTCTGGCTTTTATCACCACAACAGCGTGAGTTATTTTTCTATGACATATGGTCCTTCAAATCGTGGAAAAAATTTGGCAGTTTTATCTTCTGGTGCTGAAGAAAGTGAATGCTTAATTTTTAACACTTCATCCCCTACTTTATAAGTTACTCCCCGTCGTTTCATATCATAATAAAGCTTCTGTTTTCTCTGTGCTACTTCAGTATTCTTTTTTGCTTCTTTAATTAATTTTTCTATATCACCCATTTTAAATTCTGGGGCTCTTTGTTGCACATAAAATAATTTATTTAACGGCGTTATAATCTTTCTGCCTAAAAATAACTCAGCAGGAGTTTTGCCCGTTGTATCATGTTTTGCGGTCCTAAGGGCGAAAGCAAATTCATTGACATAGTTATCCCAGCTTTTATGAAAATTTTTAACATAACTACGGATAATTTTCACTATATTTCTATTGACCAGTTCCGCTATATTTGACTGCGGCCGATACGGGACCATTTTTAAATGACGTATGCCCAGTTTTTGGCACATGTCTTCAAATACATTACTTACAAATTGAGGACCACTATCCGATATAACTTTTAGGGGCGCCCCGTATTTTAAAATATATTTATTTAAAATAGAATCAGTAACTAATTTCGCGGAGGCTCGTTTTAAGGGAACAATTTCGGTCCACTTACTAAAATGATCAACCATAACAAGGAGATAGCGACTTTTATTTAACTGACTTTTTGGGAAAGGGCCCAATAAATCGATGCCAATTATTTCATTTGGAAATTCGGATTTAATACTATTTAGAAACCCGGCCGGGCGGAAATTAATATAATTAACTGCTTGACATGTTGGGCAGGACTGGACATACGCCCTTGTTAACTTTTGCAGTTCAGGAAAATAGACTGCCTCACGTACGCGTTGTATAGTTTTTCGAATACCAGCATGAGAAGCTAAAGGGCTGTCATGCAACTCCTGCAAGATATTTAATCTAAGACTAGCTGGGATAACAGGTCGAAATTCGTTGTTCGAATTCGTAGTTTTTGTATAAAATAATAGACCATCTATTAATTCGTAATGGGCCGCCCTATTTCTTATCGCCACAATATCTTGGTGGCTAAAATTTTCAGGATCATTTAAATATTCATAACTGCTTCCAAACTCAGGATCCTTACCCAGTTCGGTTATTACAGATTCTCCGGAATTTATTGTACATGCTGTGAGCATTGTCACCTTTACAGTATTACCTTCTTCATCTATTTTAATTCTGGATAGGGCATCTGCTACGATATTTTCCTTTCCGGAGGTATGCTTGATTACCAGATTATATTCTTGTAGCTTGAGTGCCCATCTTATTAACCTTGGGGATACGTTTTCCCCTGAGTACAATCTAGTTACCGCCGCATGATCAGAGTACACTGTTATTGACGCCTTTCCAAAATAGACTCGGAACTTTTGCACTGCCAACAGAACTGCAAGTGCCTCTCTCTCGGTCGCGGAATAGTTTCTTTGTGTTTGATTTAAAGTTCGGCTAAAAAATGCCACGGGCTGCTGATTTTGTGAAAGTACGGCTCCTACCGCATAATCCGAAGCATCCGCTGAAATTTCTAACTTCTCATCCTTTTCAGGAAATTGCAACACAGGGGCTTGCGTTAATGCTTGCTTTAATTTTTCGAACGCACTATTGGCTTCGGCCGTCCACGAGAATCTTGCCTTTTTCCTTTTTAATTTTAACAATTGTTCAGCAATAGCTGCAAAATCTTTTATAAAGGACCTATAATGTGAACAAAGTCCTAGAAATATAATGTGAACAAAGTCCTAGAAAAGAAGAGAGCTTCTTCGCCGTGTTTGGAGTCGGATACTTTTGTACAGCAATTATTTTTGATTCGTCTGTCTCGATTCCTTTCTGAGATATTTTGTAACGTAAATATTTTAATTCAGGGGCTGCAAATTTGCACTTTTCGACATTAACTTTTAGACCGGCCTCATTAAATAAAGAAAACACCTGTCTTAAATCCTGTACATTTTGGTCGAGATTATCACTAGTAATAATGATATCGTCTAAATAGATAAATGTGGACTTTCCAAGAACAGGCCTTAACACAATGTCCATACATCGCTGAAATGTTGCCGGTGCCCCTGAAAGGCCAAACGGCATACGCAGAAATGCATAAGTGCCCGACTTTTATAAAAGCAGTCTTAGGCACGTCCTCAGGCCTAATCCCTATTTGAAAATAACCAGTCGTTAAGTCTAAAGTCGTCATATATTTGGTGGATGTTATGTTCCTTAGAATTTCTTCAATAATAGGTAACGGATATACCGGATATTTAGTTATGGAGTTTAATTTACGGTAGTCAATCGCGAATCGACACCTTTTTGGATGTGTCAATGGATAGTCATTATTTTTCTTACATAAAACCACCGGGCTAGCATAACTACTTGAGATGGGCGTTATGATCTTTTTACGTAGCATATCGGTGATATGCCATTCTATAATTTTTTCCTTATTCTTATCATACCGGTATGCTTTGTGGCGAACTGGCATTGAATCTCCGGTGTCAATACTATGGTTAGTAACCTGAGTAAATCCTGGAATATCACTAAATAACAAAGCAAATTCACTTACTACTTGTCGGATTCTTCGTTGCTCTTCATTAGGCAGGTGGTCAAGGTTTAACATCGGCGGTTCAGCCTTTTCTTCTCGAACTGGTTTCATCGTCAGCTTAAGGGACGCTTCATTAAAATCCAGCGTTGCTTGTGCCTCTGAAAGAAAATCTATTCCTAAGATAATATGTGCTTGCAGATTCTTTACTATGAAAAACATAACCTTTACTTGTTCGTCCTTGATACGGATGTATAGCGGCAATTTACCTATGCATTTACATCTTTCTCCTTGCGCAGCTAACACTGTCGTATTATCCGAATTATATATGCGATATTTACGAAAATACTTCAAAAAAAATCTTCTGCCACACAGGAACACTGCGCGCCTGTATCCAGGAGTGCGGTGGCTGGGATATTATTCACCAACACTTCAATCTTCGGAAGAGTCAAATTTTTCACCATTACTGTATTTAACTTGAAGGAAGAGGGGTTTTCTTGGCCTTCGGATTTCCGCACCCTCCCGTCAGCAGAAATCCGTTTTAGTTTAAATCATTTTTCATTTCCATGCTTTCCTTCTTTTTCCACTGGCCTTCAGACTTTTTTCCTGGATTGCTACTGAACTGTCGACGTTCGCCGGCTGTTTTTGAATGCTCGGGTTTCCTTGACCACTGATTTGCTTTGCTTCCGTAGCCGTGTGCTTGACTTTGCTGTGGTCTTGGCGCACCAAATTGGTTTCGTTGTTGAT
Organism: Stegodyphus dumicola; assembly: GCF_044657685.1. NCBI lineage: Eukaryota > Metazoa > Arthropoda > Arachnida > Araneae > Eresidae > Stegodyphus > Stegodyphus dumicola. Next base: position 118,361,013 of record NC_140780.1, read on the forward strand.
ATTGGCGTCTTCTTTCAATGTCCGCCGTTCTTCTACTTTCAAACTGGATTGCTAGCTCAAATAACTTTTCCAGTGTAGTCGGATTTCTTAATTCAATAAAGTCTTGCACTTGGGGAAGTAACCTCGGCAAAATCACTTGAATTATCTCAGGATCCGGACGGTTTCCATACAAGAGTTTGAAGACGTGAATTTTTCTTAAAATAAAGCTTGAGAGATTTTCGATTCTTTGCTGATATATGCTGAAAAGTTCCGTTTCTAATTTCGCACGATCCCTTACGACAGGGAAGGCTTTTACTAGGGCAGTCTTGAAATTCTCGTAAGTATAGGTGGGACTTCCTGCTTGACCTAAGAGACGTCTGCCTATACATTTGAACCAGTTAAGCGCTTGGCCCCTCAAAGCGCTGGTAGCTAAGGTAACTTTTTGAAACTCGTGCACGGGGTAGAGCATGAAGTGGTCATCCAATTTTTCCAAAAAACTGGTTACCGGTGAGTTTCCATTAAATGTTGCTTCTGGTTTCATCGAAGCGCGCATGGTCTGGACGATGTAACCAAATCCTTCCAGGGCGGCAGCTGGCATTTCTGGATTCTGAGCCGCTTCCGCAGGCAGCACAGGTTCTTCTTGAAACTCGGCCATGGTTATTCTTCTTCGTTGGGCGCCATTATCAGGTTCAATGTTCCATCTTACTTTCTTTGGGAACATGCACAGACCTGACTCGGAACAGGGAGCTTACTAAAGCTATGTCCAATAACTGTGGGAAGTAGACAAGATACACAAGAAGGGTTTACAAAACCCTTTATTTTTCACTCTTTACAATAATTTCCGTACTTCGGAATACAGAGACCAACTACTTGTGGTCTGACCGTAAGAATATAAAAAATATAACTAAACTCTAACTTAAATTTGGAATAATCAACAAGGGCCTACGTGTAAGATTGGCCGGATATTAATTGGAAGCCGTATGTAGTACAGAGAACTATTAACACTACAATACGTTTAAAATTAACACGACGATTAAACCTCTGGCCTGGAAGGCAAACAGCAACCGAGTAAAACTTCTAACGCAAGCGACCTGCTTCGACTAACTCCTTCCTCTCTCTCGCTTGGCAAAAAGCCACAACTTAAGTACTTGGCGTTCGCCAGCCAAATTTTGCATAAATAAGTTAACGCTTTTAATTCTGACCGGAAGTAGAAAATAAGAAGTGATAGTAAAGATTTAAAATAAAATAAACGTTAGTAAAACTTAAGATCCTTACATACTTCCCGCCAGAGTTAATTAGTTTGAAACTGAGGTCTAAAACGACCTTGTTGAAAACTTTTAGCTCTAGAATCTAACGCGAGGCCAATCTTTTACAAACATTTCTCACTAGAAACTAGAAATTTAAAAAAAAATTGTTTTTACAATAGCAGCTCCATGGACACCCAATTTTTCATCTGTACTGCATCTAAACAGGAGCTTTTATTCAAATCTGGTTCCTTCCAGAGATCTGGAAGGAAAACTAGTTTAATGAAATGTTACACAATGAAATGGCAAGTAACATGCATATTTATATTTCTCTTAACATTCTTTTTTCATTCATGACTATTTTAATTATCTCTCCCCGTGCTCTCTGACATGTGTTGTAAAAGAACACCAAACACGAATGTGTTTATGTATACGTGTTCAACACTGCCTCCTACAATCAAAACACTAACGTGTTAAAATTCAACATGACAAGACCTCGTAACACACCCTATCTTCAACTCTAAACCCTGAGGTACTATTCTGAAAGTGGCTAACTCTGAAGTGTAGCGTCAGAGAGCCTAACTACGTTCATTCAACCTTTAACACATATTCACCATAATTTGGTCTTTTTCAGTCACACGAATAAGTTATAATTTTTTTTTTTTTTCCATTACTTTCACTTTTACCATATCATAGTATTTCTTAACATTTAAAATAACAGTTCACATTGTATATAAGAACATATTAACATGCCGTTAATTTTACGCATTTTAAAACATACATTAGTAGTACATTGTTAACTTCTATTCTTTACAAGCAAGTGCCAATTCTTCTACATTGAAATACTACATTTCAAAAAGTCTTTCAGACTAAAACTTCTTTCTTGCCAGAATGTTTTAAATAAAATTTATACAATAACTTTTACAATATTTAAGTATTTACACAATCCTATTATACATCAACTTTAGTTTTACGCGCGAGTAATTGAAAATCATAATACCAAAATCGGTAACAACTCATTTCTCGCCTTTTTGGCGATAAAGGTAGACCTCACATGAGGTAAAACTTCTTGAAATCTGCCACTTGCAGTAAGAATGAAAGATTAACTTAAGTTTGCAAAGTAACATAAAATTTTACTTATCTTTGTGATATTCGGACATTCTTTTCTGAGCCCAGTCCTGGAAGGTAGCGAAGATTCTCGTTTGATTTATCCTCCTTCTTGTGGCGGGCTCGCCCTTCAGGTTCTTCTTCTAGAAGCTTTCTTTTTCCTCCAGTTCGGTCACCTTTGAATACCTTCTTTTTCGCCTCTGCCTGTGGTCTTGGCCGTTTGATGGCAGCTGGTCTTGGCGGAACCGGGACACTTCTTTCTCGTTCCTGCTTGGACCTCGTTGCTGGCCGTTCAAATTTTCCTTGTATCTTTTCCTCCGCCGCTAGTGGCCCTTCCGCAGTTCGGTGACATTTGCTGCGGAGAGTCCTGTCCGATGAGTAGATCTTCCGTTTGGAAGCCGGGTTATAGTTGCCATTATTTCTCCTGGCTTTCTTTTTCCTCCCTTCTTCATTCTGGGGGTGTTCGTGAGCTCTCTTTTCTGGATGGTGGAACGGCTTCTTTTTCTTATTACCTTCAATTTTCCAACGGGGAAACTTTCTTTTCAATTGCTCCTGCCTCCTAATGGCTTGTCCTTGTGCTTGACGTTGTTCCACCTCTGGAGCTTGTGCCTGCCGTGTCTGCCGTGCCGGATCCTGCAAAAGATCTTTGAAAATTTGCATTTTATTACGATCATAGTAGGGTTTTATTTGATCAATGTTTGCGGAGTATATTTCACCATTTCTGGCTTTTATCACCACAACAGCGTGAGTTATTTTTTCTATGACATATGGTCCTTCAAATCGTGGAAAAAATTTGGCAGTTTTATCTTCTGGTGCTGAAGAAAGTGAATGCTTAATTTTTAACACTTCATCCCCTACTTTATAAGTTACTCCCCGTCGTTTCATATCATAATAAAGCTTCTGTTTTCTCTGTGCTACTTCAGTATTCTTTTTTGCTTCTTTAATTAATTTTTCTATATCACCCATTTTAAATTCTGGGGCTCTTTGTTGCACATAAAATAATTTATTTAACGGCGTTATAATCTTTCTGCCTAAAAATAACTCAGCAGGAGTTTTGCCCGTTGTATCATGTTTTGCGGTCCTAAGGGCGAAAGCAAATTCATTGACATAGTTATCCCAGCTTTTATGAAAATTTTTAACATAACTACGGATAATTTTCACTATATTTCTATTGACCCGTTCCGCTATATTTGACTGCGGCCGATACGGGACCATTTTTAAATGACGTATGCCCAGTTTTTGGCACATGTCTTCAAATACATTACTTACAAATTGAGGACCACTATCCGATATAACTTTTAGGGGCGCCCCGTATTTTAAAATATATTTATTTAAAATAGAATCAGTAACTAATTTCGCGGAGGCTCGTTTTAAGGGAACAATTTCGGTCCACTTACTAAAATGATCAACCATAACAAGGAGATAGCGACTTTTATTTAACTGACTTTTTGGGAAAGGGCCCAATAAATCGATGCCAATTATTTCATTTGGAAATTCGGATTTAATACTATTTAGAAACCCGGCCGGGCGGAAATTAATATAATTAACTGCTTGACATGTTGGGCAGGACTGGACATACGCCCTTGTTAACTTTTGCAGTTCAGGAAAATAGACTGCCTCGCGTACGCGTTGTATAGTTTTTCGAATACCAGCATGAGAAGCTAAAGGGCTGTCATGCAACTCCTGCAAGATATTTAATCTAAGACTAGCTGGGATAACAGGTCGAAATTCGTTGTTCGAATTCGTAGTTTTTGTATAAAATAATAGACCATCTATTAATTCGTAATGGGCCGCCCTATTTCTTATCGCCACAATATCTTGGTGGCTAAAATTTTCAGGATCATTTAAATATTCATAACTGCTTCCAAACTCAGGATCCTTACCCAGTTCGGTTATTACAGATTCTCGGGAATTTATTGTACATGCTGTGAGCATTGTCACCTTTACAGTATTACCTTCTTCATCTATTTTAATTCTGGATAGGGCATCTGCTACGATATTTTCCTTTCCGGAGGTATGCTTGATTACCAGATTATATTCTTGTAGCTTGAGTGCCCATCTTATTAACCTTGGGGATACGTTTTCCCCTGAGTACAATCTAGTTACCGCCGCATGATCAGAGTACACTGTTATTGACGCCTTTCCAAAATAGACTCGGAACTTTTGCACTGCCAACAGAACTGCAAGTGCCTCTCTCTCGGTCGCGGAATAGTTTCTTTGTGTTTGATTTAAAGTTCGGCTAAAAAATGCCACGGGCTGCTGATTTTGTGAAAGTACGGCTCCTACCGCATAATCCGAAGCATCCGCTGAAATTTCTAACTTCTCATCCTTTTCAGGAAATTGCAACACAGGGGCTTGCGTTAATGCTTGCTTTAATTTTTCGAACGCACTATTGGCTTCGGCCGTCCACGAGAATCTTGCCTTTTTTCCTTTTTAATTTTAACAATTGTTCAGCAATAGCTGCAAAATCTTTTATAAAGGACCTATAATGTGAACAAAGTCCTAGAAAAGAAGAGAGCTTCTTCGCCGTGTTTGGAGTCGGATACTTTTGTACAGCAATTATTTTTGATTCGTCTGTCTCGATTCCTTTCTGAGATATTTTGTAACGTAAATATTTTAATTCAGGGGCTGCAAATTTGGACTTTTCGACATTAACTTTTAGACCGGCCTCATTAAATAAAGAAAACACCTGTCTTAAATCCTGTACATTTTGGTCGAGATTATCACTAGTAATAATGATATCGTCTAAATAGATAAATGTGGCCTTTCCAAGAACAGGCCTTAACACAATGTCCATACATCGCTGAAATGTTGCCGGTGCCCCTGAAAGGCCAAACGGCATACGCAGAAATGCATAAGTGCCCGACTTTTATAAAAGCAGTCTTAGGCACGTCCTCAGGCCTAATCCCTATTTGAAAATAACCAGTCGTTAAGTCTAAAGTCGTCATATATTTGGTGGATGTTATGTTCCTTAGAATTTCTTCAATAATAGGTAACGGATATACCGGATATTTAGTTATGGAGTTTAATTTACGGTAGTCAATCGCGAATCGACACCTTTTTGGATGTGTCAATGGATAGTCATTATTTTTCTTACATAAAACCACCGGGCTAGCATAACTACTTGAGATGGGCGTTATGATCTTTTTACGTAGCATATCGGTGATATGCCATTCTATAATTTTTTCCTTATTCTTATCATACCGGTATGCTTTGTGGCGAACTGGCATTGAATCTCCGGTGTCAATACTATGGTTAGTAACCTGAGTAAATCCTGGAATATCACTAAATAACAAAGCAAATTCACTTACTACTTGTCGGATTCTTCGTTGCTCTTCATTAGGCAGGTGGTCAAGGTTTAACATCGGCGGTTCAGCCTTTTCTTCTCGAACTGGTTTCATCGTCAGCTTAAGGGACGCTTCATTAAAATCCAGCGTTGCTTGTGCCTCTGAAAGAAAATCTATTCCTAAGATAATATGTGCTTGCAGATTCTTTACTATGAAAAACATAACCTTTACTTGTTCGTCCTTGATACGGATGTATAGCGGCAATTTACCTATGCACTTACATCTTTCTCCTTGCGCAGCTAACACTGTCGTATTATCCGAATTATATATGCGATATTTACGAAAATACTTCAAAAAAAATCTTCTGCCACACAGGAACACTGCGCGCCTGTATCCAGGAGTGCGGTGGCTGGGATATTATTCACCAACACTTCAATCTTCGGAAGAGTCAAATTTTTCACCATTACTGTATTTAACTTGAAGGAAGAGGGGTTTTCTTGGCCTTCGGATTTCCGCACCCTCCCGTCAGCAGAAATCCGTTTTAGTTTAAATCATTTTTCATTTCCATGCTTTCCTTCTTTTTCCACTGGCCTTCAGACTTTTTTCCTGGATTGCTACTGAACTGTCGACGTTCGCCGGCTGTTTTTGAATGCTCGGGTTTCCTTGACCACTGATTTGCTTTGCTTCCGTAGCCCTGTGCTTGACTTTGCTGTGGTCTTGGCGCACCAAATTGGTTTCGTTGTTGATATTGGCGTCTTCTTTCAATGTCCGCCGTTCTTCTACTTTCAAACTGGATTGCTAGCTCAAATAACTTTTCCAGTGTAGTCGGATTTCTTAATTCAATAAAGTCTTGCACTTGGGGAAGTAACCTCGGCAAAATCACTTGAATTATCTCAGGATCCGGACGGTTTCCATACAAGAGTTTGAAGACGTGAATTTTTCTTAAAATAAAGCTTGAGAGATTTTCGATTCTTTGCTGATATATGCTGAAAAGTTCCGTTTCTAATTTCGCACGATCCCTTACGACAGGGAAGGCTTTTACTAGGGCAGTCTTGAAATTCTCGTAAGTATAGGTGGGACTTCCTGCTTGACCTAAGAGACGTCTGCCTATACATTTGAACCAGTTAAGCGCTTGGCCCCTCAAAGCGCTGGTAGCTAAGGTAACTTTTTGAAACTCGTGCACGGGGTAGAGCATGAAGTGGTCATCCAATTTTTCCAAAAAACTGGTTACCGGTGAGTTTCCATTAAATGTTGCTTCTGGTTTCATCGAAGCGCGCATGGTCTGGACGATGTAACCAAATCCTTCCAGGGCGGCAGCTGGCATTTCTGGATTCTGAGCCGCTTCCGCAGGCAGCACAGGTTCTTCTTGAAACTCGGCCATGGTTATTCTTCTTCGTTGGGCGCCATTATCAGGTTCAATGTTCCATCTTACTTTCTTTGGGAACATGCACAGACCTGACTCGGAACAGGGAGCTTACTAAAGCTATGTCCAATAACTGTGGGAAGTAGACAAGATACACAAGAAGGGTTTACAAAACCCTTTATTTTTCACTCTTTACAATAATTTCCGTACTTCGGAATACAGAGACCAACTACTTGTGGTCTGACCGTAAGAATATAAAAAATATAACTAAACTCTAACTTAAATTTGGAATAATCAACAAGGGCCTACGTGTAAGATTGGCCGGATATTAATTGGAAGCCGTATGTAGTACAGAGAACTATTAACACTACAATACGTTTAAAATTAACACGACGATTAAACCTCTGGCCTGGAAGGCAAACAGCAACCGAGTAAAACTTCTAACGCAAGCGACCTGCTTCGACTAACTCCTTCCTCTCTCTCGCTTGGCAAAAAGCCACAACTTAAGTACTTGGCGTTCGCCAGCCAAATTTTGCATAAATAAGTTAACGCTTTTAATTCTGACCGGAAGTAGAAAATAAGAAGTGATAGTAAAGATTTAAAATAAAATAAACGTTAGTAAAACTTAAGATCCTTACATACTTCCCGCCAGAGTTAATTAGTTTGAAACTGAGGTCTAAAACGACCTTGTTGAAAACTTTTAGCTCTAGAATCTAACGCGAGGCCAATCTTTTACAAACATTTCTCACTAGAAACTAGAAATTTAAAAAAAAAATTGTTTTTACAATAGCAGCTCCATGGACACCCAATTTTTCATCTGTACTGCATCTAAACAGGAGCTTTTATTCAAATCTGGTTCCTTCCAGAGATCTGGAAGGAAAACTAGTTTAATGAAATGTTACACAATGAAATGGCAAGTAACATGCATATTTATATTTCTCTTAACATTCTTTTTTCATTCATGACTATTTTAATTATCTCTCCCCGTGCTCTCTGACATGTGTTGTAAAAGAACACCAAACACGAATGTGTTTATGTATACGTGTTCAACACTGCCTCCTACAATCAAAACACTAACGTGTTAAAATTCAACATGACAAGACCTCGTAACACACCCTATCTTCAACTCTAAACCCTGAGGTACTATTCTGAAAGTGGCTAACTCTGAAGTGTAGCGTCAGAGAGCCTAACTACGTTCATTCAACCTTTAACACATATTCACCATATTTTGGTCTTTTTCAGTCACACGAATAAGTTAAATTTTTTTTTTTTTTTTTTTTTTTTTTTGCATTACTTTCACTTTTACCATATCATAGTATTTCTTAACATTTAAAATAACAGTTCACATTGTATATAAGAACATATTAACATGCCGTTAATTTTACGCATTTTAAAACATACATTAGTAGTACATTGTTAACTTCTATTCTTTACAAGCAAGTGCCAATTCTTCTACATTGAAATACTACATTTCAAAAAGTCTTTCAGACTAAAACTTCTTTCTTGCCAGAATGTTTTAAATAAAATTTATACAATAACTTTTACAATATTTAAGTATTTACACAATCCTATTATACATCAACTTTAGTTTTACGCGCGAGTAATTGAAAATCATAATACCAAAATCGGTAACAACTCATTTCTCGCCTTTTTGGCGATAAAGGTAGACCTCACATGAGGTAAAACTTCTTGAAATCTGCCACTTGCAGTAAGAATGAAAGATTAACTTAAGTTTGCAAAGTAACATAAAATTTTCCTTATCTTTGTGATATTCGGACATTCTTTTCTGAGCCCAGTCCTGGAAGGTAGCGAAGATTCTCGTTTGATTTATCCTCCTTCTTGTGGCGGGCTCGCCCTTCAGGTTCTTCTTCTAGAAGCTTTCTTTTTCCTCCAGTTCGGTCACCTTTGAATACCTTCTTTTTCGCCTCTGCCTGTGGTCTTGGCCGTTTGATGGCAGCTGGTCTTGGCGGAACCGGGACACTTCTTTCTCGTTCCTGCTTGGACCTCGTTGCTGGCCGTTCAAATTTTCCTTGTATCTTTTCCTCCGCCGCTAGTGGCCCTTCCGCAGTTCGGTGACATTTGCTGCGGAGAGTCCTGTCCGATGAGTAGATCTTCCGTTTGGAAGCCGGGTTATAGTTGCCATTATTTCTCCTGGCTTTCTTTTTCCTCCCTTCTTCATTCTGGGGGTGTTCGTGAGCTCTCTTTTCTGGATGGTGGAACGGCTTCTTTTTCTTATTACCTTCAATTTTCCAACGGGGAAACTTTCTTTGCACTTGCTCCTGCCTCCTAATGGCTTGTCCTTGTGCTTGACGTTGTTCCACCTCTGGAGCTTGTGTCTGCCGTGCCGGATCCTGCAAAAGATCTTTGAAAATTTGCATTTTATTACGATCATAGTAGGGTTTTATTTGATCAATGTTTGCGGAGTATATTTCACCATTTCTGGCTTTTATCACCACTACAGCGTGAGTTATTTTTTCTATGACATATGGTCCTTCAAATCGTGGAAAAAATTTGGCAGTTTTATCTTCTGGTGCTGAAGAAAGTGAATGCTTAATTTTTAACACTTCATCCCCTACTTTATAAGTTACTCCCCGTCGTTTCATATCATAATAAAGCTTCTGTTTTCTCTGTGCTACTTCAGTATTCTTTTTTGCTTCTTTAATTAATTTTTCTATATCACCCATTTTAAATTCTGGGGCTCTTTGTTGCACATAAAATAATTTATTTAACGGCGTTATAATCTTTCTGCCTAAAAATAACTCAGCAGGAGTTTTGCCCGTTGTATCATGTTTTGCGGTCCTAAGGGCGAAAGCAAATTCATTGACATTGTTATCCCAGCTTTTATGAAAATTTTTAACATAACTACGGATAATTTTCACTATATTTCTATTGACCCGTTCCGCTATATTTGACTGCGGCCGATACGGGACCATTTTTAAATGACGTATGCCCAGTTTTTGGCACATGTCTTTAAATACATTACTTACAAATTGAGGACCACTATCCGATATAACTTTTAGGGGCGCCCCGTATTTTAAAATATATTTATTTAAAATAGAATCAGTAACTAATTTCGCGGAGGCTCGTTTTAAGGGAACAATTTCGGTCCACTTACTAAAATGATCAACCATAACAAGGAGATAGCGACTTTTATTTAACTGACTTTTTGGGAAAGGGCCCAATAAATCGATGCCAATTATTTCATTTGGAAATTCGGATTTAATACTATTTAGAAACCCGGCCGGGCGGAAATTAATATAATTAACTGCTTGACATGTTGGGCAGGACTGGACATACGCCCTTGTTAACTTTTGCAGTTCAGGAAAATAGACTGCCTCGCGTACGCGTTGTATAGTTTTTCGAATACCAGCATGAGAAGCTAAAGGGCTGTCATGCAACTCCTGCAAGATATTTAATCTAAGACTAGCTGGGATAACAGGTCGAAATTCGTTGTTCGAATTCGTAGTTTTTGTATAAAATAATAGACCATCTATTAGTTCGTAATGGGCCGCCCTATTTCTTATCGCCACAATATCTTGGTGGCTAAAATTTTCAGGATCATTTAAATATTCATAACTGCTTCCAAACTCAGGATCCTTACCCAGTTCGGTTATTACAGATTCTCGGGAATTTATTGTACATGCTGTGAGCATTGTCACCTTTACAGTATTACCTTCTTCATCTATTTTAATTCTGGATAGGGCATCTGCTACGATATTTTCCTTTCCGGAGGTATGCTTGATTACCAGATTATATTCTTGTAGCTTGAGTGCCCATCTTATTAACCTTGGGGATACGTTTTCCGCTGAGTACAATCTAGTTACCGCCGCATGATCAGAGTACACTGTTATTGACGCCTTTCCAAAATAGACTCGGAACTTTTGCACTGCCAACAGAACTGCAAGTGCCTCTCTCTCGGTCGCGGAATAGTTTCTTTGTGTTTGATTTAAAGTTCGGCTAAAAAATGCCACGGGCTGCTGATTTTGTGAAAGTACGGCTCCTACCGCATAATCCGAAGCATCCGCTGAAATTTCTAACTTCTCATCCTTTTCAGGAAATTGCAACACAGGGGCTTGCGTTAATGCTTGCTTTAATTTTTCGAACGCACTATTGGCTTCGGCCGTCCACGAGAATCTTGCCTTTTTCCTTTTTAATTTTAACAATTGTTCAGCAATAGCTGCAAAATCTTTTATAAAGGACCTATAATGTGAACAAAGTCCTAGAAAAGAAGAGAGCTTCTTCGCCGTGTTTGGAGTCGGATACTTTTGTACAGCAATTATTTTTGATTCGTCTGTCTCGATTCCTTTCTGAGATATTTTGTAACGTAAATATTTTAATTCAGGGGCTGCAAATTTGGACTTTTCGACATTAACTTTTAGACCGGCCTCATTAAATAAAGAAAACACCTGTCTTAAATCCTGTACATTTTGGTCGAGATTATCACTAGTAATAATGATATCGTCTAAATAGATAAATGTGGACTTTCCAAGAACAGGCCTTAACACAATGTCCATACATCGCTGAAATGTTGCCGGTGCCCCTGAAAGGCCAAACGGCATACGCAGAAATGCATAAGTGCCCGACTTTTATAAAAGCAGTCTTAGGCACGTCCTCAGGCCTAATCCCTATTTGAAAATAACCAGTCGTTAAGTCTAAAGTCGTCATATATTTGGTGGATGTTATGTTCCTTAGAATTTCTTCAATAATAGGTAACGGATATACCGGATATTTAGTTATGGAGTTTAATTTACGGTAGTCAATCGCGAATCGACACCTTTTTGGATGTGTCAATGGATAGTCATTATTTTTCTTACATAAAACCACCGGGCTAGCATAACTACTTGAGATGGGCGTTATGATCTTTTTACGTAGCATATCGGTGATATGCCATTCTATAATTTTTTCCTTATTCTTATCATACCGGTATGCTTTGTGGCGAACTGGCATTGAATCTCCGGTGTCAATACTATGGTTAGTAACCTGAGTAAATCCTGGAATGTCACTAAATAACAAAGCAAATTCACTTACTACTTGTCGGATTCTTCGTTGCTCTTCATTAGGCAGGTGGTCAAGGTTTAACATCGGCGGTTCAGCCTTTTCTTCTCGAACTGGTTTCATCGTCAGCTTAAGGGACGCTTCATTAAAATCCAGCGTTGCTTGTGCCTCTGAAAGAAAATCTATTCCTAAGATAATATGTGCTTGCAGATTCTTTACTATGAAAAACATAACCTTTACTTGTTCGTCCTTGATACGGATGTATAGCGGCAATTTACCTATGCACTTACATCTTTCTCCTTGCGCAGCTAACACTGTCGTATTATCCGAATTATATATGCGATATTTACGAAAATACTTCAAAAAAAATCTTCTGCCACACAGGAACACTGCGCGCCTGTATCCAGGAGTGCGGTGGCTGGGATATTATTCACCAACACTTCAATCTTCGGAAGAGTCAAATTTTTCACCATTACTGTATTTAACTTGAAGGAAGAGGGGTTTTCTTGGCCTTCGGATTTCCGCACCCTCCCGTCAGCAGAAATCCGTTTTAGTTTAAATCATTTTTCATTTCCATGCTTTCCTTCTTTTTCCACTGGCCTTCAGACTTTTTTCCTGGATTGCTACTGAACTGTCGACGTTCGCCGGCTGTTTTTGAATGCTCGGGTTTCCTTGACCACTGATTTGCTTTGCTTCCGTAGCCGTGTGCTTGACTTTGCTGTGGTCTTGGCGCACCAAATTGGTTTCGTTGTTGATATTGGCGTCTTCTTTCAATGTCCGCCGTTCTTCTACTTTCAAACTGGATTGCTAGCTCAAATAACTTTTCCAGTGTAGTCGGATTTCTTAATTCAATAAAGTCTTGCACTTGGGGAAGTAACCTCGGCAAAATCACTTGAATTATCTCAGGATCCGGACGGTTTCCATACAAGAGTTTGAAGACGTGAATTTTTCTTAAAATAAAGCTTGAGAGATTTTCGATTCTTTGCTGATATATGCTGAAATGTTCCGTTTCTAATTTCGCACGATCCCTTACGACAGGGAAGGCTTTTACTAGGGCAGTTTTGAAATTCTCGTAAGTATAGGTGGGACTTCCTGCTTGACCTAAGAGACTTCTGCCTATACATTTGAACCAGTTAAGCGCTTGGCCCCTCAAAGCGCTGGTAGCTAAGGTAACTTTTTGAAACTCGTGCACGGGGTAGAGCATGAAGTGGTCATCCAATTTTTCAAAAAAACTGGTTACCGGTGAGTTTCCATTAAATGTTGCTTCTGGTTTCATCGAAGCGCGCATGGTCTGGACGATGTAACCAAATCCTTTCAGGGCGGCAGCTGGCATTTCTGGATTCTGAGCCGCTTCCGCAGGCAGCACAGGTTCTTCTTGAAACTCGGCCATGGTTATTCTTCTTCGTTGGGCGCCACTATCAGGTTCAATGTTCCGTCTTACTTTCTTTGGGAACATGCACAGACCTGACTCCGAACAGGGAGCTTACTAAAGCTATGTCCAATAACTGTGGGAAGTAGACAAGATACACAGGAAGGGTATACAAAACCCTTTATTTTTCACTCTTTACAATAATTTCCGTACTTCGGAATACAGAGACCAACTACTTGTGGTCTGAACGTAAGAATATAAAAAATATAACTAAACTCTAACTTAAATTTGGAATAATCAACAAGGGCCTACGTGTAAGATTGGCCGGATATTAACAGGAAGCCGTATGTAGTACAGAGAACTATTAACACTACAATACGTTTAAAATTAACACGAGGATTAAACCTCTGGCCTGGAAGGCAAACAGCAACCGAGTAAAACTTCTAACGCAAGCGACCTGCTTCGACTAACTCCTTCCTCTCTCTCGCTTGGCAAAAAGCCACAACTTAAGTACTTGGCGTTCGCCAGCCAAATTTTGCATAAATAAGTTAACGCTTTTAATTCTGACCGGAAGTAGAAAATAAGAAGTGATAGTAAAGATTTAAAATAAAATAAACGTTAGTAAAACTTAAGATCCTTACATACTTCCCGCCAGAGTTAATTAGTTTGAAACTGAGGTCTAAAACGACCTTGTTGAAAACTTTTAGCTCTAGAATCTAACGCGAGGCCAATCTTTTACAAACATTTCTCACTAGAAACTAGAAATTTAAAAAAAAAATTGTTTTTACAATAGCAGCTCCATGGACACCCAATTTTTCATCTGTACTGCATCTAAACAGGAGCTTTTATTCAAATCTGGTTCCTTCCAGAGATCTGGAAGGAAAACTAGTTTAATGAAATGTTACACAATGAAATGGCAAGTAACATGCATATTTATATTTCTCTTAACATTCTTTTTTCATTCATGACTATTTTAATTATCTCTCCCCGTGCTCTCTGACATGTGTTGTAAAAGAACACCAAACACGAATGTGTTTATGTATACGTGTTCAACACTGCCTCCTACAATCAAAACACTAACGTGTTAAAATTCAACATGACAAGACCTCGTAACACACCCTATCTTCAACTCTAAACCCTGAGGTACTATTCTGAAAGTGGCTAACTCTGAAGTGTAGCGTCAGAGAGCCTAACTACGTTCATTCAACCTTTAACACATATTCACCATATTTTGGTCTTTTTCAGTCACACGAATAAGTTAAATTTTTTTTTTTTTTTTTTTTTTTTTTTGCATTACTTTCACTTTTACCATATCATAGTATTTCTTAACATTTAAAATAACAGTTCACATTGTATATAAGAACATATTAACATGCCGTTAATTTTACGCATTTTAAAACATACATTAGTAGTACATTGTTAACTTCTATTCTTTACAAGCAAGTGCCAATTCTTCTACATTGAAATACTACATTTCAAAAAGTCTTTCAGACTAAAACTTCTTTCTTGCCAGAATGTTTTAAATAAAATTTATACAATAACTTTTACAATATTTAAGTATTTACACAATCCTATTATACATCAACTTTAGTTTTACGCGCGAGTAATTGAAAATCATAATACCAAAATCGGTAACAACTCATTTCTCGCCTTTTTGGCGATAAAGGTAGACCTCACATGAGGTAAAACTTCTTGAAATCTGCCACTTGCAGTAAGAATGAAAGATTAACTTAAGTTTGCAAAGTAACATAAAATTTTCCTTATCTTTGTGATATTCGGACATTCTTTTCTGAGCCCAGTCCTGGAAGGTAGCGAAGATTCTCGTTTGATTTATCCTCCTTCTTGTGGCGGGCTCGCCCTTCAGGTTCTTCTTCTAGAAGCTTTCTTTTTCCTCCAGTTCGGTCACCTTTGAATACCTTCTTTTTCGCCTCTGCCTGTGGTCTTGGCCGTTTGATGGCAGCTGGTCTTGGCGGAACCGGGACACTTCTTTCTCGTTCCTGCTTGGACCTCGTTGCTGGCCGTTCAAATTTTCCTTGTATCTTTTCCTCCGCCGCTAGTGGCCCTTCCGCAGTTCGGTGACATTTGCTGCGGAGAGTCCTGTCCGATGAGTAGATCTTCCGTTTGGAAGCCGGGTTATAGTTGCCATTATTTCTCCTGGCTTTCTTTTTCCTCCCTTCTTCATTCTGGGGGTGTTCGTGAGCTCTCTTTTCTGGATGGTGGAACGGCTTCTTTTTCTTATTACCTTCAATTTTCCAACGGGGAAACTTTCTTTGCACTTGCTCCTGCCTCCTAATGGCTTGTCCTTGTGCTTGACGTTGTTCCACCTCTGGAGCTTGTGTCTGCCGTGCCGGATCCTGCAAAAGATCTTTGAAAATTTGCATTTTATTACGATCATAGTAGGGTTTTATTTGATCAATGTTTGCGGAGTATATTTCACCATTTCTGGCTTTTATCACCACTACAGCGTGAGTTATTTTTTCTATGACATATGGTCCTTCAAATCGTGGAAAAAATTTGGCAGTTTTATCTTCTGGTGCTGAAGAAAGTGAATGCTTAATTTTTAACACTTCATCCCCTACTTTATAAGTTACTCCCCGTCGTTTCATATCATAATAAAGCTTCTGTTTTCTCTGTGCTACTTCAGTATTCTTTTTTGCTTCTTTAATTAATTTTTCTATATCACCCATTTTAAATTCTGGGGCTCTTTGTTGCACATAAAATAATTTATTTAACGGCGTTATAATCTTTCTGCCTAAAAATAACTCAGCAGGAGTTTTGCCCGTTGTATCATGTTTTGCGGTCCTAAGGGCGAAAGCAAATTCATTGACATTGTTATCCCAGCTTTTATGAAAATTTTTAACATAACTACGGATAATTTTCACTATATTTCTATTGACCCGTTCCGCTATATTTGACTGCGGCCGATACGGGACCATTTTTAAATGACGTATGCCCAGTTTTTGGCACATGTCTTTAAATACATTACTTACAAATTGAGGACCACTATCCGATATAACTTTTAGGGGCGCCCCGTATTTTAAAATATATTTATTTAAAATAGAATCAGTAACTAATTTCGCGGAGGCTCGTTTTAAGGGAACAATTTCGGTCCACTTACTAAAATGATCAACCATAACAAGGAGATAGCGACTTTTATTTAACTGACTTTTTGGGAAAGGGCCCAATAAATCGATGCCAATTATTTCATTTGGAAATTCGGATTTAATACTATTTAGAAACCCGGCCGGGCGGAAATTAATATAATTAACTGCTTGACATGTTGGGCAGGACTGGACATACGCCCTTGTTAACTTTTGCAGTTCAGGAAAATAGACTGCCTCGCGTACGCGTTGTATAGTTTTTCGAATACCAGCATGAGAAGCTAAAGGGCTGTCATGCAACTCCTGCAAGATATTTAATCTAAGACTAGCTGGGATAACAGGTCGAAATTCGTTGTTCGAATTCGTAGTTTTTGTATAAAATAATAGACCATCTATTAGTTCGTAATGGGCCGCCCTATTTCTTATCGCCACAATATCTTGGTGGCTAAAATTTTCAGGATCATTTAAATATTCATAACTGCTTCCAAACTCAGGATCCTTACCCAGTTCGGTTATTACAGATTCTCGGGAATTTATTGTACATGCTGTGAGCATTGTCACCTTTACAGTATTACCTTCTTCATCTATTTTAATTCTGGATAGGGCATCTGCTACGATATTTTCCTTTCCGGAGGTATGCTTGATTACCAGATTATATTCTTGTAGCTTGAGTGCCCATCTTATTAACCTTGGGGATACGTTTTCCGCTGAGTACAATCTAGTTACCGCCGCATGATCAGAGTACACTGTTATTGACGCCTTTCCAAAATAGACTCGGAACTTTTGCACTGCCAACAGAACTGCAAGTGCCTCTCTCTCGGTCGCGGAATAGTTTCTTTGTGTTTGATTTAAAGTTCGGCTAAAAAATGCCACGGGCTGCTGATTTTGTGAAAGTACGGCTCCTACCGCATAATCCGAAGCATCCGCTGAAATTTCTAACTTCTCATCCTTTTCAGGAAATTGCAACACAGGGGCTTGCGTTAATGCTTGCTTTAATTTTTCGAACGCACTATTGGCTTCGGCCGTCCACGAGAATCTTGCCTTTTTCCTTTTTAATTTTAACAATTGTTCAGCAATAGCTGCAAAATCTTTTATAAAGGACCTATAATGTGAACAAAGTCCTAGAAAAGAAGAGAGCTTCTTCGCCGTGTTTGGAGTCGGATACTTTTGTACAGCAATTATTTTTGATTCGTCTGTCTCGATTCCTTTCTGAGATATTTTGTAACGTAAATATTTTAATTCAGGGGCTGCAAATTTGGACTTTTCGACATTAACTTTTAGACCGGCCTCATTAAATAAAGAAAACACCTGTCTTAAATCCTGTACATTTTGGTCGAGATTATCACTAGTAATAATGATATCGTCTAAATAGATAAATGTGGACTTTCCAAGAACAGGCCTTAACACAATGTCCATACATCGCTGAAATGTTGCCGGTGCCCCTGAAAGGCCAAACGGCATACGCAGAAATGCATAAGTGCCCGACTTTTATAAAAGCAGTCTTAGGCACGTCCTCAGGCCTAATCCCTATTTGAAAATAACCAGTCGTTAAGTCTAAAGTCGTCATATATTTGGTGGATGTTATGTTCCTTAGAATTTCTTCAATAATAGGTAACGGATATACCGGATATTTAGTTATGGAGTTTAATTTACGGTAGTCAATCGCGAATCGACACCTTTTTGGATGTGTCAATGGATAGTCATTATTTTTCTTACATAAAACCACCGGGCTAGCATAACTACTTGAGATGGGCGTTATGATCTTTTTACGTAGCATATCGGTGATATGCCATTCTATAATTTTTTCCTTATTCTTATCATACCGGTATGCTTTGTGGCGAACTGGCATTGAATCTCCGGTGTCAATACTATGGTTAGTAACCTGAGTAAATCCTGGAATGTCACTAAATAACAAAGCAAATTCACTTACTACTTGTCGGATTCTTCGTTGCTCTTCATTAGGCAGGTGGTCAAGGTTTAACATCGGCGGTTCAGCCTTTTCTTCTCGAACTGGTTTCATCGTCAGCTTAAGGGACGCTTCATTAAAATCCAGCGTTGCTTGTGCCTCTGAAAGAAAATCTATTCCTAAGATAATATGTGCTTGCAGATTCTTTACTATGAAAAACATAACCTTTACTTGTTCGTCCTTGATACGGATGTATAGCGGCAATTTACCTATGCACTTACATCTTTCTCCTTGCGCAGCTAACACTGTCGTATTATCCGAATTATATATGCGATATTTACGAAAATACTTCAAAAAAAATCTTCTGCCACACAGGAACACTGCGCGCCTGTATCCAGGAGTGCGGTGGCTGGGATATTATTCACCAACACTTCAATCTTCGGAAGAGTCAAATTTTTCACCATTACTGTATTTAACTTGAAGGAAGAGGGGTTTTCTTGGCCTTCGGATTTCCGCACCCTCCCGTCAGCAGAAATCCGTTTTAGTTTAAATCATTTTTCATTTCCATGCTTTCCTTCTTTTTCCACTGGCCTTCAGACTTTTTTCCTGGATTGCTACTGAACTGTCGACGTTCGCCGGCTGTTTTTGAATGCTCGGGTTTCCTTGACCACTGATTTGCTTTGCTTCCGTAGCCGTGTGCTTGACTTTGCTGTGGTCTTGGCGCACCAAATTGGTTTCGTTGTTGATATTGGCGTCTTCTTTCAATGTCCGCCGTTCTTCTACTTTCAAACTGGATTGCTAGCTCAAATAACTTTTCCAGTGTAGTCGGATTTCTTAATTCAATAAAGTCTTGCACTTGGGGAAGTAACCTCGGCAAAATCACTTGAATTATCTCAGGATCCGGACGGTTTCCATACAAGAGTTTGAAGACGTGAATTTTTCTTAAAATAAAGCTTGAGAGATTTTCGATTCTTTGCTGATATATGCTG
Organism: Stegodyphus dumicola; assembly: GCF_044657685.1. Lineage (NCBI taxonomy): Eukaryota > Metazoa > Arthropoda > Arachnida > Araneae > Eresidae > Stegodyphus > Stegodyphus dumicola. The sequence goes on from NC_140780.1 coordinate 118,380,353, forward strand.
AAATGTTCCGTTTCTAATTTCGCACGATCCCTTACGACAGGGAAGGCTTTTACTAGGGCAGTTTTGAAATTCTCGTAAGTATAGGTGGGACTTCCTGCTTGACCTAAGAGACTTCTGCCTATACATTTGAACCAGTTAAGCGCTTGGCCCCTCAAAGCGCTGGTAGCTAAGGTAACTTTTTGAAACTCGTGCACGGGGTAGAGCATGAAGTGGTCATCCAATTTTTCAAAAAAACTGGTTACCGGTGAGTTTCCATTAAATGTTGCTTCTGGTTTCATCGAAGCGCGCATGGTCTGGACGATGTAACCAAATCCTTTCAGGGCGGCAGCTGGCATTTCTGGATTCTGAGCCGCTTCCGCAGGCAGCACAGGTTCTTCTTGAAACTCGGCCATGGTTATTCTTCTTCGTTGGGCGCCACTATCAGGTTCAATGTTCCGTCTTACTTTCTTTGGGAACATGCACAGACCTGACTCCGAACAGGGAGCTTACTAAAGCTATGTCCAATAACTGTGGGAAGTAGACAAGATACACAGGAAGGGTATACAAAACCCTTTATTTTTCACTCTTTACAATAATTTCCGTACTTCGGAATACAGAGACCAACTACTTGTGGTCTGAACGTAAGAATATAAAAAATATAACTAAACTCTAACTTAAATTTGGAATAATCAACAAGGGCCTACGTGTAAGATTGGCCGGATATTAACAGGAAGCCGTATGTAGTACAGAGAACTATTAACACTACAATACGTTTAAAATTAACACGAGGATTAAACCTCTGGCCTGGAAGGCAAACAGCAACCGAGTAAAACTTCTAAGGCAAGCGGCCTGCTTCGACTAACTCCTTCCTCTCTCTCGCTTGGCAAAAAGCCACAACTTAAGTACTTGGCGTTCGCCAGACAAATTTTGCATAAATAAGTTAACGCTTTTAATTCTGGCCGGATGTAGAAAATAAGAAGTGATAGTAAAGATTTAAAATAAAATAAACGTTAGTAAATCTTAAGATCCTTACAACATAATTTTAAATCTTATGTAAACTAACGTAATTAATAACAAAATTAAAACATAGATCAGAAACAGCATAAAATTTAATTAATAATTACTACTAGGGTCACACAAAATGCTATGAAATTAATTAATAAAATGAGTATGAGATAAAATATATAGAATTAATATTCCACATGTGTGAAGTTTGGAAGTTTTACGTAAAATATGTTTTTTAATTAAGTATTTTTAAAAATTACCCCTTAAAGCATGGGACCTTTCGTAATTAGAACTTGCAAATCCACTTCGCTAGTCTTTCATAACATTGCTTTTCTTTTATTAACAAGTAATATTGCATTCAGTTATTCAATTTAAGATATCAAAAATAATGCTACTGAAAGGCATGAATACTTACTTAAATTTGAAATTAATTTGGTTTATTTAAAATAATATTTAAAAAAAATAAATCTTCATATATACGTCTAAAAATCAGACCTTATTAATTTTCTTTTATTTGAACGATATCTGAATTCTGCCTTAGTTTGGACTAGTAAATCATTGGGCAATTAAATGCCAAACTAATGTAGAACTAATGTAGTTTACAAATGCACTGAATTTTATTTCCGGTATTAACTTTCAAAGAAAGTAAAATTTTCTGCATATTTGCATCATTTGGATTGATAGAATATGGCCAAGCATGCAAAGGCTATCAGCCTAAAGGGAAGTATATATTCATGGACGGTTTTGTAAGGAAAAGTATCTTGCATTTCCATTTATTCATGTGTGTGTGTATATATATATATATATATTTACATTGTTAATGCTAAAATCAAAAATTAATCATTAAAAATTCATTATTATTTTATTTTTAATACAACATACAGATACAGAATTGTTTTAAATTCCAATAAACAATAATAATTTATTTTTAAGAAAACTTATTTTATGATTTATATATTATATTTCATGAATAAGAGAAACATTTGTCAAGAAATGTATTAAACTTGTATTAGCAGATTCATGCTATCCTAGTAACAAGACTATCATACTTCAAAACTGTATTAAAACTGGGCAAAATAAAATCAACATACATTCTAGATTAAATGTTTAAAAACTTATAAGTATGCAATTGTAGTTATATATACAATATAATATATGTTGTCATTTATAAAATATTAATGAAATGATATTTTTGGAAATAATGCACAAAATTTTAGTTTTGTTTCATAATTAGTTTAACGAATTGTTAGAAAAATATTTTAGGTCATTTCCATTTTTCCCCTGTTGATATTGGTATATTGAAATATATGGAATAATTAAGTTGCATCTAGTTAGTAAAACAAAACATTACGAAAAGTATGATACGGCATATTTTTAATCAATATAATTACTTCATTTTGGAATTATAATATTTTCGTAAGAAATTAATACCACTGAAAAAATTATTATTACACTAAAGGAATAAACGAGATTCTCGACCGCGTTGTTCAAGTTTTTGTAATTTTACTTCATAACACACTCGTACATAAACATATTAGACTGAATTATAAACCAGGTATAACTAATTAGATAATCCTAGAAAAAGAATAAACTAAACCTAGTAAGCAAAAAAATATATACATTACATTCAGAATTCTAAATGTTTATATAAACGTTTCTCGCAAGGCCTGCCGGGAAAAAGATGTCAAACGTTCTTTGGTCAGACGATTGGAAAAGAACGCTAAAATGATTAGTTTTGTTTTCAACAACCACATTACCATTTCAATTATATACCACAAACAGTGATTAAATTTTGGAATAATTAGTTTTAAATAATAATACGGGCAATTTAAGGCGTAATTTATCGGATGCACAATGACAAAATACTACTATTAGATCTGCATTTGGAATAAATATTTTGCACTCTTTCAACTCATTAGACATTACGAACACTGATATTAATTAATCGCAAAGCTTAAACGTTTAAATACTTACTCACTACATATAACAGTGCAAAGTGCATGAGAATAATCTGCATAAAATGAACAAAAAATATTTCAAGTAGTAATTGTAAACATTTTCTTACTTACCTGCGCTATACAACCAACATGCATTCAGCCATGTTTTTTTCTGCAACTAGCTTTCAAACACTTTTCTCCTGATTGGCTAATTTCCAGTCAGTCACGTGATTCTTCCGCGCGGCTACTGAAACATTATCTGTAATGTTACAAGCAAATCAGCTGTTACCGCTACAGTTGGCTTTCAACCTGTTACCATTACAGGAAATTCTTCTGTAACATTTTGATTTCTGTAACTTTACAAAACTTTTGCCTGTAAAGAGCGAACTTTTTTTTTACCGTGTACGAAGTTTACAAGTTTCAGTAATAATAGGTATCGACTTTTTAAAGACAGCGGCAGCCCAAATTAATTTTCAGGAAGAAACGCTGCAACTGCATATGGAACCAATGGCCATGGAAGCTGTGAAGCCGCCGGAAGTAAATCTTGCACATGTGCAAGCCGAAGACAGAAGAAGCTTGCAAGAGCTAGTAAGAATGTTTTCTGATTTACTATTTTCTGAAACACGGGCCTAACACAAATTACACATTACGAAATTAATCTAAAAACTGAGGAGCCCGGGAAATCCAGGCCATACAGATATGACCGTGTTAAGGAAAAGCTAATAGAACAGCATATTGAATACATGCTCAAAAATAAAATTATTAAACCTATAAGTAGCCTATATGCTAGCACAGCAGTGCTTTGCAGAAAAATAATGATCTGCCTCTCTCAAAGTCTGCCGACTCGGGGCACATTCGACAATCACCGCTCATCTTGCACTTCTAAATCACATAGGCCACTGTCGATTTTGGGTACTTCAAATCGCTAGATATGTCCCTTAAGGATCGGCCACATTTGTGATACCCGATAATTATACCTTTATCGAAATAAGACAGCTCCGAACTGCGAGGCATCTTGCATGCGACTGAAGCCGATGCTGTTTGCTACACGATATATACCGGCGGAGTCCGTGACATACCTTAGGACCGCAAATATCGTCATTTGCATAGGTGTCCAAATACTTATTGGTAGTCAGTGTACAGCACCAATGTTGCATTTCATGCATCCGGCTCTGGATGCGAGTTATTGCATGACTGGGGGTGAGTGAAGAAGACAGAATAGCAGTGTCGTCAGCGTAGCAGGCGGTGATGCAATTACTATTGTTATCAAACATCGGAAAGTCCATGGCATAAATTAAGTAAAACAAAGGCCCTAGATTAGATCCTTGAGGAACTCCCGCAGCAATGTTTCTTGGGGTAGAATAATGTTGACCCTGTCTAATTGTGAAAGTTCTGTGACTGATAAAGGAATGAATCATCAGTACTAACTCTGGGGTGACAACGAGAGTGGTCAGTTAAAAATAAGTCCAATATGCCAAACGCGGTCAAAACCTTTTTCCATGTTCAGCGTAAGGAACGCAGTGGTTTGATGCTTGTGTATTGCAGAACTGAGAAACTCTACAATCCTTACTAGTTGCATAATGGTAGAGAAGCCCTTGCGGAATCCGAATTGCTGATTAGGCAGTACGCTGAGAACAGGGTCCAATCGGATGTAAAGAATACATTGAAGTATTTTTCCGAGCGAAGGGAGTAAACTTATCGGTTTATAATTTTCAACTTTCGTGGGGGATTTTCCTGGTTTGGGAATCAAGATAATTATGGCATGTTTCCACGCCGTCGGAAAACAGTTTAGAAAGAAATAAGCAGGCGTTCAGAATACCGCGAAGTTTGGAGATATACTTCTAGGTAGATTTTTTGCATTTTGTTTGATATATTGCTATGTCCCGGTGCTTTCCTATTATGTAGTTTGGAAATGATGTTAGTGATTTCGCTGGGATTTGTGAAAGTTGGGAGATTGTTTGCAGTGGGATGAGTCAACCATTTTTCAACCGAATGTTTTACAAAATTTGTGAAATTGCTACCAGCTAGAGGATCATTAGGTGTGAAATAATTTTCAAAATGATCAGCAAACGCATTAGCCTTATCTTCATCTGTGTAGAGGAATTCATTGGTGGTCTGAATGGGCATATTTTTCATTTTATTTTATTTTTGCTGAAGTATGTATTTCCAAAATGCACCATCTTCTAAGTTTAGATTGTTAATTTTAATATTCCAGGTATTAATTTTCTGTTCATCAATGAGACGTTTAATTTTTCTGTTCATTTTGTTGATTACGGATTTAAAAGCTGGGTCACGTGAATATGTTGTAAGGATCTTAAGTTTTACTAACGTTTATTTTATTTTTAATCTTTACTTTCACTTCTTATTTTCTACTTCCGGCCAGAATTTTAAGCGTTAAAGTATTTATGCAAAGTTTGTCTGGCGAACGCCAAGTATTTAAGTTGTGGCTTTTTGCCAAGCGAGAGAGAGGAAGCAGTTAGTCGAAGCAGGCCGCTTACCTTAGAAGTTTACTCAGTTGCTGGTTGCCTTCCAGGCCAGAGGTTTTAATCCTCTTGATAAATTTTTAAACGTATTGTAGTGTTCACAGTTCTCTGTACTACATACGGCTTCCTGTTAATATAAGGCCAATCTTCCACGTTTATTATTTTAAAGTTAAATTAGAGTTTAGTTCTATTTTTATACTTTTACGTTTTGACCCCAAGTAGCGGGTCTGTGTATTTCCGAAGTACGGAAGTTATTGTAAATAGAGAAAAATAAAGGGTTTTGTATACCCTTCTTGTGTATCCTGTCTACTTCCCACAGTTTTGAACATAGCTTTAGTAAGCTCTCTGTTCCGAGTGAGGTCCTTGCATGTTCCCGAAGAAGGTTAGATGAACATTGAACCTGATAATGTATAATGTTTCCTAAGGCCATTACGTTTTCGAATTTGATTTTTAATTTCCAGAGGGAGCTTCAGGTTCTGTTTATTGCTTTTGCGTTCTGTGGTTGAAGAATCATACGCATTTTTTATATTATTAGTGAGAATTTCAATGGTAGAGTCAACTTCTTCTGTGCTTTTGAGAGAGTTAATGTGGAGGTTTTGTTTATTAAGGAATTCACGAATTTGGTCCAGTCCGTGATTTTGTAAGAGTATTCCTTATCAGTTTTAACAAAGCCAAGATAGGCTATGACCGGGACATGGTCTGAAGACAGATCATTGAGTACTTCGAGATCTATAGGTGTGTTTGACGAGGTGAGGAATATGTCAAGTATATCGGGATACTGCCGAATGTTGGTGGACCTGAAAGTGAATTCTTCAGGGGGATAGATATAGTATGTGCTATTGAAAAGAAAGTTCAATATCACTGCTACATCGTTCTTGAATTTAATTATACATCACAGTTGCCATGCACAAATTACTAATCCATACTAATAAAATTTTAAGTTAGGCTTGCTTATGCGCCAAGAAATATAAAATATAATAAATAAACATTAAAATAATAATGTATTCTTAACAATTCTCTTCTTCTGCGTTTGCTTGTATATCAACTGTTGGGCTATTGCTGCAAATTTTGTTTGGGCTACCTAAGAGTCGATTAGTTAAGAATCCAATCCGACGGAATACTGTACCTATGAATCAAACACAGGCACGTCCTCTTTATTCTAGGTATTAAATTGCCTCACAAGATGTTTAACTATTTGGGCGTTGCTGATATGAATAGGCATCAAATAGTCCAATAGTATCATGGTATTTATAATACTGATGTTACATGCCTAACTCGGATTCTTAGAGTTTCTATTAAAATGGGATTAAGTGGTCATTTTTAGAAAACCGATAGGACAGCAGGTAAATGCCAACTAAATCGTACTGTCCCTTTCAGAGCAAATGGGAACAAATCTTTGTTTCGATCTGATTATTATATCTATCTATTCTTTCAATCTTTGTTTCTGTTCTGATGTTTCAAGATCATTTGAACTTAGTAACAATGGACGCATGATGTTGGAGAGTCTGGTGAGTATAATTCCGAAGAAACGGAAACGAAAGAAAGGAAAACAATTTACTGCTGGCTTAAACACGGGAGTAACATTTGGGTCGGCTATATTTTCGATATTCATTTATTTTAAGCTTGTGCTGGAACTTTGATATATTGCCATGTCCCGGTGCTTTCCTATTATGTAGTTTGCGCTGTTCGCTTATATTGTGTTTAGTTATCAATGTATTGTGCAGTGCTATTTCTATTATATGGCTTATGTTTTCTTAACGGCCTGTGCTTGCATTTTCTCATCTTAGTCATATGACACCAGTTCGATTATTTCGATTACTTTATGAACTTGTGAAAATTTTACGCATTCTCTTCATTTTTGGACTTTTGCTTATCCTTCGAAACTCCGAATTCAGTCGAAAATAATCATTTCTCGATGGAGGTAAGCCTAGGCACTCTGATGTCGCATCGTTCTACTCAGGAGCGACACTTTGATGTTTTGTTGGTTATCCTGGCATGCAGCGGGAGATGCACTACTTCTGCTCTTTCCAGATTCTGAATGAGTCCCCTTAGGGTCCTGACGTATGTAAAAGCTCAAAGATGAAGCTTCTCCCCTTGAGTTCGCCTTGTAAAAGAAAGCGAGAAGTGAAGCCCTGAGCTTCGATGATCAGCAAGCCATGCCTGGGACAGCTGCAGAAGGACAGGGAAGTGTGGAAAAGTTGGCCGGAAACACGTGAAGAGGTTTTTAAACTCCGAAAGGTGGTGAGCTCTAAAACTACTATACATTACGAAAAATAATACATGCATGTAGAACCATTAAAGAAGTAATTCTATGTACAATATAAAATAACATCTGTTCTGACAAAACAGCTATTAATTGGAAGTGATTGTTTCTTGTGTAAATAACAGAAAGAAATAAGGTGGGATAACCTATATACAGCAACAAAATTTTAAAACTGCTCTTTTAAGAGCAAAATAATCAGAAACACTGAGTTTGCTGGCTCTCTGGTAGCCAGGAGTAGCGGCTTAGCAAAGTCCGAATGTTCACAGCACTAGAAACGCAAAGATTGTATTTTGCTGTAAAAATAATGTCACAAATAGGGAAAATTACCCCTAAAATTGAGGACGACATATACAAATGTACAGTAGGTTCATAATTTCACAGATAACCCATAAAAGTATCAAATTTAATTAATTAAGTCCTGAGTAAGTATGCTGAGCTCTCGTTGGTCAGTTTAGATACACTGTAACAAGTGAGCGGTGAATGGGCGAAGAAATGTATCTTCATCAAGTAGTTCGTAATTTAAGATATTAGCGCAATTAGCCGGGTTGTAGCTAATCGGTCTGTTGAAGAATTTTTCATTGATGCGATTAATAAATTGTTGAATTTGTTCTACGTTTATATCCGAGTGCAGACTACGATTTCTGACGAAGTAGGAAGCTCCGGTGATTATTCTTAAGAACTTGTTTTGAAGGACTTGAAGTTTTTTGTAGTCCTTGTCTTTTGCGTTTGCCCAGGCAGGGAAAGCGTATGTGAGAATCGGTCGAATTACGGTCAGATAGAGTTTCTTTTTCAGATGTAGAGATAGCTGTTCACGTTTTAACAGTGGGAACAGTCTGAACATTATTTTGCAGGCCTTTCCACATACTTGGGTCACGTGATCGTTCCATGAGAAATTACTATTTAAGATAAATCCGAGGTAGCTTGCTTTGTTGACCCTTGGGATTGGAGAGCCAAAAGAGTGACTTGAGTTTTAATTTGGTCGAGTCTATGATACTTCCTGATAAGAAGAATTTTAGATTTTGTGGGCTGAATGCTGGTTTTCCAAAAACCACACCATTTTTCCATGGCTGGAATTTTTTCTTGCAACCTGGCCAGAGCATGGTCCGCTCGACGTCATTTGGAAACAATTGCCGTGTCATCGGCGTAGCTGGCTAGAAGAATGTTAACGTCGTCTGGAAAGCTGGAGAAATCGTTAGCATAACGTATGTAAAATAAAGGCCTAAGAATGCTATTTAGCGGAATACCAGCTAAGATATTCTTTACAGTAGAAATCGCCTTTCCACGTATGACAGTGAAACTGCACTTTTCGAGAAAAGAGTTTATGAGCAAAACCAATTCACGAAGCAGATCGAGTCTGATAAGTTTGTAGAGCAGACCTGGATGCTAGACGCGATCAAAAGCTTTTGTCACGTTTAACATCAGGATTGCGACACTCATTTTACTGTGGATCGCCGAGCCTATGAATTCACTGAGGCGAACGAGCTGCGACGAAGTAGAGAGTTTTTTCTTGAATCCGTACTGATGATCCGCTAAACATTGGAGGTTGTTGATCAATCTATTATGTATGAGTCTTTCGAACATTTTGCTGATAGATGACAGCAAGCTAATGGGCCTGTAGCTTGCGGATTTACATGCTCTTTTTCTGGTTTCGGAGTGAGAAAGATATTTGCATGTTTCCACGCCTGTGAAAAGTACTGATTCTATAAACAGGCGTTAAAAATGCACGTGAGTTTGCAAAATGTTTTGAATGGCATGTTCTTGAGCATCTGATTGCTGATTGCATCGCTACCTGGAGCTTTCTGGGGTTTGAGAGATGTGATGATTTTATTTACTTCGTGAGGAGTGACCAGATTTGCGATGTTCATAGCACTAGGCGCGTTAATCCATCTATATACGTAATCAGTTACTTACAGGTCAGATTCATGATTAACAGGAAAAGAGTTTGGAGCGAACTGTTCGGCCAGGTGATTAGTGAAGAGTTCGGATTTCTCCTCGTCTGTGTAGGGGAATCCGCTTTCATTTCTGATGGGCTTATTGCAGGAGCCAGTCCGCTTGAGCATTTTTACATAATTCCAAATGAAGCTGCTATCCAGATTAAGATTTCCCCTTTTGCTATTCCAGATGTTTGTTTCATGTGCCTTGATCAGCTGCTTTGCGTCGATTTAATCTGTTGATGGCAGTCTTTGTAACCGGATCCCAAGTATGATTAAAGTCTTTACGCAATCTGTTGCCAACAGCGATGATTTCTCTGGTGTTCTTGGGAAGCTGATGTTCATATTTGTTGCGATCCACAGTTTTGGTAGCTTGTGCACGAGCGTTATGTAGATGTTGAGTAAAGGTATTTACTGCATGATCCATGTCATTCCAAGATTTTAAACTATCAAATTTTACATTAGAAGTAAACAGAGTATTGTGATTTAAATCACAGTTGGTGATTAGAAGTGGGGGCGTGTCTTTAGTCATGCTAACGCCGAGATAGGTTACCACAGGCACGTGATCCGAGGTTAGTCCGTTTAGAACAGATAAATGCATAGGAATAGTGATTGTGGAAATAAAAATTCTAAAATATCATGTCTTCGACTTAACACATTTCGTCTGTATACCAGCTCATCCGGGACGTGAATAAATATGGAATTATTATTTACATAATCATGCACAACTTGGCCATTAAAATTTGATCTGTTGCAATCCCAACTGCAATGTTTTGCGTTGAGGTCGCCACCAAGAATAACGGGGAAATCAGAGTTCAGTAGATTATCCAAGTGTGTTGGCGTAAATCTGGTTTATTATACACCGCGCAGAAAGTAACAGGGCCTCTTTTGGGTAACTTTACGACTGCTTTGACAGCTTCATAGCCTGGTGAGTTATCCGCACTTTGAAAACATGAAGTCCTTTTAATGTAAATAAGAGATCCACCACCTCTGTGATGGAGTCGATCACATCGGTATGTACAGTAGTTTGCAAGATTCAGACTATGTGTAGGATTTGCATGCGTTTCGGAAATTAAGCAAATGTCCACATCGTTTTCGGCGAGGAAGTGCTCCAGTTCAGGGATCTTGGTGATCACATTTTGCGCGTTCCACAAAAGAATCTTAACTGGAGAAACACTTAAGATATGCGGTCATATTTGTAGATTCTGACTGAGGCACAGAAGGCATGAATTTGATAATTTCGGAGATCAGGGTCAAGGCAGCAGTTAGCTTGCTAATAACCGCATTAGCTTCGTCTAGTTTTCTCTGTAATTCCACAAGTTGAGGGTTTGTTGGTGGGGCAGGAACAGCAGGGATATTACTGTTGTTTATAACCCTGTCCGCTTAGGTTATACTACTCCAAACAAGTGAGGAACATGGTTTTGGGAAGTAAGAACAACCCCTGCGGCCTCCTGTATGTGATAGTGGCAACAGTGTGGAGGTTCGTTTTTAGGCTTAATACAGTCTGTGGTGTTGCTATGGAAACACCGTACGAAGTTGAGTTCAGCGCATGCCCGCCTCAGATGAGCGGCAGATGGTGATGAGAGAGCGGTGTGCATGAACGGGAATTTCCCTTCTCATCGGAATGTTATTATTGATGCGTTAAATAAAGTTTATATATTTTATATTTGTGTCTTGCCTCACCATGGAACTCCTACATTGATGACCAACGTTGAACAACACACATCTTTTGATCGTTTCTTGGAATTTGGACAAAATACGAAAACGGAACTAAACAAAAACATCTTCAACAATGGATGAAATATCAGTAGTGAAAATACCTCCTTTCATTCCTTCTGAACCATCTCTATGGTTCACGATGGTGGAATCTACTTTTAAATTAGCGGTTCCAAAGGCTATAACAGAATCCAGAACCAAGTATAACCACTGTGTGGCGCATTTACCTCCCTACATTGCTATGGCCGTGAAGGATATCATCATTTCTTCTGACCAAACAGATCCATATGGGAAACTGAAGAATAAAGTCATTTCTCGCTGTGGTGAAAGTAAATCGCAGGAAATACGTCGCTTACTTGCCGGTGAGCAACTAAGATATCGAAAGCCATCTGAACTCTTACGCGTTATGCAGCGGCGTGCAGAAAATCATAACGTGACGGATACTTTTGTTTTGGAATTATTTCTGCAGCAACTACCTACGAATGTGCAATTTATTTTAGCATCAATCACTCTCTAACCACACAAAAGGCTGCTGAAATAGCGGATAAAATTATGGAAGTGTCATCTGCTCAGGTAAGCGTAGTTTCTGATTCTTGTGCATCATCTAGTGTTACACCGAACTCTGAACTGCTTAAAGAGATCAAATCGCTTCGCAAGGAAGTTACATTTCTACGACTTTCAAGAAGTCATTCTTGTAAGCGTAATTTTCGTCATACAACAAATCTTGAGAAATCCTCTGAAAAAAGTTATCTATGTTGGTAGCACCAAAAATTTGCTTCTAGAGCAAAAAATTACTCCACCCTGCAACTTTCAGGGAAATTTCCAGGACAAAGAGTAGCACGCCTCGCCTTCTAGTTCTCGTCGCCTATTTGTTTGTGATCGCAAAACCAATATTAATTTTTTAATTGATACTGGTAGTGATTTTTCCTTAATTCCAGCCTCAAGATCTGATAAAATGACTACTACTATGTTTCAAACTTTTCTGGCTGCAAATGGTACTAAGATAAATGTATATAAACAAAAGTTATTATCGTTAGATTTAGGTTCAAAAAACCTGTTTGTTTATCCTTTTTATGTGTGCAATGTTCAAACTTCTATAATTGGTGCAGATTTCTTACATTATTTTAGCCTACAACCAGATCTTAGAAATCGTCGCTTAAACGATACTTACACAAAATTAAATTCTTATGGTATTTTACATATTGTTAGTATATATTCACTGAAATCTATAATTTATAATGATCATTATGCTAAGTTGTTGAATTAATTTCCTCGTATTGTTCAAGCTCCTTGTGCAAACCAAACTGTCAAACATTCAGTTTAGCATCATATTGAAACATTTAGCCCTCCCGTTTTTGCCAAACCACGTTGGCTTGCATCCTATCATTTGAAAATTGAAAAGATGGAATTTCAACATATGTTAGATTTAGGCCACATTCGCCCATCCAACAGCAATTATGCTTAGCCATTGCAAATGGTCAATAAAAAAGATATGAATGATTGGCGTCCTGTCAGTGATTTTAGAGCCCTTAATGCTCAGACTATAAAGGACAAACCCTAGTATTGTTGATTTCACAAGTGAACTCCATGGGTGCAACATATTCTCCCATGTAGATTTAGTCAAAGCATTTCTTCAAATTCCGATTGCTTCCGAGGATGTCCATAAAACTGCTATCTGCCCACCATTTGGACTTTTCGAGAGTACTCGGATGCAATTTGGTTTGTGCAATGCATCAAGCACTTTTCAAAGGTTTATCGATGAAGTGACGAGAGTTTAACCGGTGTATATGCATTTATTGATGATATTTTGATTGCCTCAAAAAGCCACAAAGAGCATATTAACAATCTACGAGTTCTCTTTCAAAGATTAGATCATTATGGTTTAGCAATCAAACCTTCAAAGTGTACATTTGGAGTTCCTACCTTAGATTTCTTAGGATGTAAAGTCTCTAAAGAAGGTATTTCTCCCATTCCAGATCGAGTTGATGCCATTTCTAAATTTCCTAGACCAACAAGCTTAACACAGCTTCGCAGATTTCTTGGCCTATTCAATTTTTATCGCAGATTTGTGCCACATGCAGCGCACATTTTGTCACCCTTAATTAAGCTTCTCCAAGGTCCTTCTAACAAAAAGAAACCATTCCGTCCAATTAAGAAGACTGAAAATCCTCTTCCGTGGTTTGAGAGCGCCAAAAAGGCATTTTAGCAGCTAAAGAAGCTCTTACAAATGCTACCCTCTTAAGACATCCAATTCCTGGTACTCAACTCAGTCTTTGGACCGATGCATCTGATGTTGCTATTTTCAGCTCTCTCATGCAACTTCAAAATGGTCAATGGGAGCCAATAGCATTCCTTTCATTAAAATTGAATAACAGTCAACGGAAATGGCTACATATGACCGCGAACTTCTGGCAATATATGAGTCTATCAGGAAATTTCCGCACATGTTAGAAGGTCGCAACTTCATAATATTTACCGACCAAAAACCACTAACATTAGCTTTCAGACAAAAAGCAGGAAAAGTGCTCTCCTCGACAGCTGAGACACCTACACTATATCTCTCAATTTTCCACTGATATACAATATGTTAAAGGTAGGGAAAATGTTATTGCTGACACATAATCTCGAATAGAAGTAGATTCTGTTTCTCGCTCACCTATTCTGGATTTCAAACAGTTAGCCTCAGCACAACTCATGAACTACAGCAATTACTATCTTCTAAATCTTTGAAGCTCTCCAAACAGTATTTTCCGCTTGAAGATATTTATCTCTATTGGGACTCCACAACCAATGTCCCTCGTCCTTTCATTCCCTTTTCATTTAGACATATCATCTTCCAAAGTATTTACAACCTTTCGCATCCAGGTATATCTGCCACTTCAGAATTGATACGCAGACGTTACGTTCGACCTAACATGCACACTTTTATCAAAAACTCTGTGAAGGCTTATGAGAAATGTCAACGTTCCAAGATACACAAGCATACGAAATCACCCATTTCGACATTTTTACTTTCTGATGCCGGATTTTCTCATATTCACATAGATTTTATTGGCCCATTGCCAATTTCTGAAGGTTATCAGTATTGCTTGACCATAATCGATCGCTTCACGCGATGGCCGGAAGTAATTCCCACATCTGATATGTCGGCTGAAACAACATGTAAAGCTCTAATTAGTGGATGGATAGCTCGTTTTGGATGTCCTTCCACTATCACTACTGACCAGGGTCGGAACTTTGAATCGCATCTTTTCAGGCAGTTCACGAACCTGCTGGACACTCATCGTATACGTACCACTGCCTATAGACCTCAATTAAATGGAATCATTGAACGTTTCCATCGCCAACTGAAAAACAGCATAAAATCGCAAGGGAATCCTTGCTGAACAGAATCGTTACCTCTTATACTTTTGGGTATTAGATCTTCCATCAAAGAAGACATCAAAGCAACTTGTTCTGAGTTAGTCTACGGTACTACCTTAAGACTGCATTCGGTTATTTTGCGCTCAGATCAGCTTCCTCCGCCATCCCCGACACCAACATATGTCAATCGTTTACGATCTATCATGCAATTTCTGATTCCCATCGCAACATCAAAACACTGTTCAGAGCCTGTCCACATTCATCCATCTTCAAAATCGTGCTCTCAATTTTATTTGAGAACTGAGTCAAGCCTCCTCTTCAATAACCATACTCAGGTCCTCATCCAGTCGTTGAGCGATATGAAAAAACCTTTATCATCTCCGTGCACGGTAAAAATCAAATCAGTTGATCGACTCAAACCTGCATTTTCCATTAGTGATAAAACTTTTGTCCCTAACACTAAACCTTCCAATAAGACAGACATATTGAAACCTACCATGTCACATGTTCCTAAAACTATCACAAAATCTGGACGACATGTCAAATTCCTTGAACATCTGTCTACTATATATAATTTTCTGTATAATTTTTTTGTGTATCGTTCGGTATCCCTCACTGGGATAATACTCTATGGTGTTACTATGGAAACACCGTAAGAAGTTTGGGAGTTCTGCGAATGCCCGCCTCGGATGAGCGGCAGATTGTGATTAGAGAGCGGTGTGCATGAAACGGGAATTTCCCTTCTCATCGGAATGTTATTATTGATGTGTTAAATAAAGTTTATATATTTTATACTTGTGTCTTGTCTCACCATGGAACTCCAACAAGTCCTTGGATTCATGGTCCTTTTCGCATTTTACACAGCGAGGGGGCATGACTACACTGATTTTGAGCATGAATAAAGGCCTGGCAGCGGTAGCACTGTGTAGCTCCGCGCCGTCCTTTCTAGTTCTCGATTTTGATGCGTAGCCTCATCAGATAGTTTATGCGATGAATCTCTCTGGAGTTTTCGGTTTTATTAAGGATAACCAGGAACAGTGGCATCTTGAGGACTTCTGGTCCTTTCCTGCGTTATCTGGATGACTTTATTAACCTCAAAGCCCTCCTCAGTAAGGGCATTAGCAATTTCGGTGACGCTCGTATCGGTGGGAAGACTTCGAATTACTTCTTTAATACTTTTACTCGCAGCTAGTTCATAGGAGTGGAATTTAATCTGCTTAATATCAAGTAAAACAAGTTTATGAACTTCAATAGTGAACACTTTCACATGAAATTCATGCTGGGATTTGATTTGGGCCTTGAAATCCAGAGTCGTAGCTAGGGTTTTCAGCGCCCAGGGACAACTGAAGATTTCGCGCTCCCTACTGCTTGCCAAGGATGGAAAACATTTAATTCTAAAATGTCGTCACATCAGTTTGGCGCCCCTTGGATTCTGCGCCCGGGGACAGATGCCCCACTTGCCCCCCTCTAGCTACGCCCCTGTTGAAATCCCTGTAACCCGAGTCGTCTAGGAATTTTGTAATCGATCAGAGTCGTAGCTAGGGTTTTCAGCGCCCAGGGACAACTGAAGATTTCGCGCCCCGTACTGCTTGCCAAGGATGAAGAAGATTTAATTTTAAAATGTCGCAACATCAGTTTGGCGCTCCTTGGATTCTGCGCCCGAGGACGGATGCCCCCCTTGCCCCCTCTAGCTACGCCGCTGTAACCGATTTTCAAGTGTAATCAGAGTCTTTAATTATGATCGGCGGAAGCCGAGAGCTCTTCTTTGGATAATCAAATGTATTTTCCTTTCCTCTGGAGTTTTCTCGTTCACTGGAGTTAGCGTGGCTTGAGGTGGTGGGAAGTGGTGCAATCTTCTGGGCGGAGTCTTCTAGCGGGATGGTTTCCTCTGGTTTACGCTTTTGCGAGTTTCCAATATTGAAGAGTCCTTATGGTAGAATTTTGAGATTCTACTTCGCAGAGTTCAGAGTGTTATTTTTATTGGTCGGTTTCTGAGAGCCGTCCATGACTTCCTTGACCTGGATATCATCACTTTCATCAGGAAGCGCGCCGAAACGATTGCTATTTGGCGAGGTAGGCGAACTGGGGACCTACAAGGCTTGTTGTGAACAATTTTGGAAGTCCATTTCCTCTTTTCCCTTTTCACAGTTATCAGCATCATTAGTGGAAGAAGAGGGGTAATATTTCGAAAACATCTCTTGGTACTCTGGTAATTCATCAGCGATGAGCTTGACGAATTTTTCTGTCAGACGGAGAAACGTACGCTCGGATTTATCTAGGGTATTGTTATTCTGTTTTCCTTGAGGTTCATATAATCAGCGAGGATTTGCTTTACAAATGCTATTTTCGGTTCAGTCCAAAAATAATCTAAGTGCAATCGTGCAAAAGCACGAAAGTACGCAGAAAAAAAAAAATTTGCACACTTCAGCACTTGTATCCCATACAAGGCCTTTTTACAGAAACTCAGAATACGAAGTTCAGAATGCTTTTCAGAGCGAAATACAAGGCGAAACCATTGGCATAGAAGAATCAAATAAGATCGAGAGAGAGGGGACAGTGCACCATCTGAGCTTCACTGAGGAGCGAGAGCGGGTGTAACTTTCGTTCGAACTACAGGGGCGTGGTTACACTTTGCGTTCAAAATGGCACGAATGGGGCTAAGCTACCTCTAATGTACACTTCTACTTCTATTCTCATTGGTTATACGTGTTCATTAGTATTCTACTCATGTTTTGTTGTTCTTTAAACAAAACAATTGAACTTCAATGTCATTGTGACTTTTGTTCGTGTTTATTTAATCGGTAAGTATTAAACAATCTAGTAAGATATATTTTTGCCAAAAAGTTGTAAAAATAAATTGATTGCTTTTCGCAGATGTGTATCATTGCTGATATCTTAATCTTTGACTCTTAATTTGCAGTTATTTTGACATCAGACTTATTGATTACATGAGACTTTTTTTTACGTCCTGTCAGATTTATAACTAAGACGCGGGACTTCTTTGTCCATTCTCCAAGAAGTTATCTATTGTTCGTATTTCAGCCAATCAGCTGTCTGAATCAAAACTATCTGTGTGTATATTGTGAAGTGCATGGTAATTTTAAATTTACATGCTGACTTTAGGGATTACATTTTATATTTACATTTAACATTACATGGGAATTTTAGAAATCCGAAATAGTTGTCTGTTTTTTATCGTGTGACAAAGCGTAAAAATTGCACAAGCATGGAAATAATTTCTTAAGTGATGCTAGCCTCAAAAGTGCATAGTTAGAATAATCTAAAAGGGTTTCTTCTGCCTCTATACTGTCTTTACTCATGTTTTATCAAAATATCAACTGTTTTATTCGAGAAATACTGATACAAGAAGAATAATTCTGATGTACCTCTTGAGTTTTCAGAAATTTGTGCAATTGTTCTTGTGTAAACATCGTGTTTAATTGCTTCAGATTTGGGAGTTATAAATCGAATATGGAACTTGGTCCTTCAAAATTCGAAAAATATTATTACATTTACGATTACTATATTTTAAGAGTTACCTTTATTCAATATCTCATAACAAGCGCTTTAAGAACAAAACAAACGAACGAACAAACAAACAAAAAAATTACTCAGTGTATGCATATTGACAACTTTAAATTAGTGCGGAATTCAAATTTTGTTTGATGCTTATTTTATAGAATTTTTCCCTTCTAAAATCGGCGTATCTAAGACTGAATTCCATCCGGCTTTAAATTTCACATTTGCATAATTTTCTTCTTCAGAATATTTACTTATTTTTACTGGGCGAGTTTTAACCTTTTCTGTCAATTAGTAGGCAACTTGCATAAAATTTTGCTCAACAGTGGCTGTTAAAAAAATTTTGGATTTAGTATATATATATTTATGAGGAAATGTACTTTTTGTAGTCTTAGAAATATCAGCTGCTTTTACATTTATTGCGATATCTATTTTTAGATGTATTGCTTTATTTATATATTTGTTTTCATTTCAATTAATTGGGCAGCCTACAAATGACCAAGTAGATAAAGCTATGGAACATTGTTAACCAGCCAACCATTATGCAGGTCTATTAATAACTCAAAACTGATATCCAAATATACTCTTTATTTTTTCTTTCTCCATTAAGTTTAAATATTTTTCGGTTTAATCCTAGTATCCGGTGCACAAGGGATTTGGCCACTTTTGGCGGCTTTATGATGAGCAGTAAACGGGACATATACAATGAGTAGTTAAACGGGTCATTTTGGTGTTGGCGATAATTTTCAAAATCGTGCCAAGGATGCACTGTATACTAGGGTTTGACCTATTTTTCCCAGGTCTGGTCAGTATTCTAATAATGCACAGAATTACTAATTTATTATATGGAATTTTGCTAAATGTAAGATCTGATTTTCTTTGAAAAACCAAAGAATGCATTCAAGTTTTAACTTTAATAAAAAGGGTGTCAATTATCATTTCTGAATTATTTAAAATTCTTAATGTAGTTTTTCAGAGGATATATTATATGATAAAATTTATTAAGAATCTATTTTCATTGTAGGATTCTTTACAGAACAGCACTCATCAAACAGTTTTCAGAAGAGTCTACCAATGTTGCTCCTCGTCGAGGGCTAAATTAAGTGTATTATTATCATCTGTGATTACAATATTGTTATCGAAGTAAGTGTTATTAATGAAAAAAATTGTAAACAGTGTTATTCTGTTTTATTCTTTGTTTACTGAAATAACTGATCTAAGAAATGTATTTCTTACATTTAGAAAATTTTACTACAGTCGAAGTGAGCTGATAGCGAAAGTGTGTTTTCTTTTCAGAAGTATCAAGTTGGTGCATATATGTCTAGAAAAAGTGTGTTCTGCATTTTGCATATACTAGGAAAAATTCTGAATTATTTATACTCAGACTTGTTGTCTTGAAAATAGCTTCCTTGATCTGCATAAAAATAGCATAATGGTAAATTTCTGTGGTTTTGACCATGAAAACATTAGTCTTCGAAAAGTTTTTAGATTAATGAACTATCTTACATTTCCTCGCATTAGAAGTGGGCATTTATGATAAACTAAAGTCAAGTTGTATTGGAGTACTGTAAAGTAATCTTTAATATAGCCCTTGCTTCTGCACAATGGGACGTAATATATAGATGCGAGGATGGTTTGCCTATGGTCTAACATTTTATAGCATTGTCTCAACTAGTAACCAAAGAAAAGTTAGTAAAACATTGAGCTGAAGGCATTTTACTAAGTTCTTTCAGGGAAATTGTTCTAGTGATTATTAAATTTAATGAGCATTGTTATACATAACCCATTAGTCAAGTAACAATGCAATTAAGTAATGTTTTAATCTAATGCTGTTATTATACTAGTATAGAACACATTAGTGACACTGTTTTTTCTTTCTTTGAAACAAAGGTCTGTTTGGTCAGTTTCCTTTCTTACCTAATTATGTTAAGATGGCTTTGGGCAGTTTCATGTTATATATGCTTTTTTTTTTTTCACAAGTTAAATAAGGTTTGGTCTAATTCAGACATGTTAAAATATCATCATTAAGGATATCTATCTTCCAAACTTATTTTACTGTTTTTGCAAAACTCGGCGAATTTGAATTAAATTTTCCTAGTTGTCAATGTATAATGATTATGAATCTCTTGCACTCTTTGAGAAGCTTTAATGCAAGAAACAATCCTCAAATACGTTAAATGGTGGTTTAAATGTAATATGAAAGCTTTCAAGCAGAGTATTTAAATGTTGTCAGAAATTGGTTTGAAGACTGCTGTGTCGCATTTAAAACTGTTCACTTTATTTATTGTTGAACAGTGCACAGTAGCAAATTTGTACAATTCTCTCTTTTTTTTTTTTTTTTTTTTTGTGTGTGTGTGTGTGTGTGTGTGTGCGTGAAGAAAGATGACTGTATACATGGAGAGAAAAACAGTGGGTTGATCTTTACATTATGGTAACTTGGCGTTTTTTTTTTGCGAAAATTTGGCGACCAACTCTCCTACAGCAACCCTCTATTTTTTTTCCCGCCGCCATTTTGTCTTCACGAAGTAAAGACATGTTTCTTTTCTTTTTATCTACTGAACACTTCTTCCAACAATCTACTAGCCGAATTACACTTATGCTAGAAATTTTATCTAACAAAACTGCTTAATCATGACAAATATTCACTGCAAGATTGGGAAAAAGTGCACAATACCATACTCCTTACGCGTTTTTCAAAATAACACATACACATAAACCATGTACACGCCGACTTATTTTTACTTAAAAAAACATCCCAGAATTGCACAAAAATGGCATTGCGCACACTCTTCACTATATCCATGTACACTGCTTTTTTTCTCATAAATTAGAAAAATTTCACGAAAATACATGACAATTTTCTCAATCTTTAAACCCGGTAAAAAGAACATATATGAAATTACCTGAACGCGAAAAAGTATTTACCCTTTCCAAATATGAACATTTCCACATATAAAATAAATAAAATATCCAAAAACGTTTACCTCTAAATCATCTATTACATTATACACGTCACCAACAAATTCATACCGCAAGCATTACAAATACTTAGTATCAAATATTTAAATTATTTCCATGCACGTTTACTTCAACTTAAACGTGTACCAAATTCCTACAAACATAAAATTCACAAAATAACTATCATTTAATTAAAATATCACTAAACCATGTACACGTTGACTTATTTTTACTTAAAAAAACATCCCAGAATTGCACAAAAATGGCATTGCGCACACCTTCACTATATCCATGTACACTGCTTTTTTCTCATAAATTAGAAAAATTTCACGAAAATACATGACAATTTTCTCAATCTTTTAACCCGGTAAAAAGAACATATATGAAATTACCTGATCGCGAAAAAGTATTTACACTTTTCAAATATGAACATTTCCACATATAAAATAAATAAAATATCCAAAAACTTTTGCCTCTAAATCATCTATTACATTATACACGTCACCACCGCAACCATTACAAATACTTAGTGTCAGATATTTAAATTATTTCCATGCACGTTTACTTCAACTAAAACATATACCAAATTCCTACAAACATAAAATTCACAAAATAACTATCATTTAATTAAAATGTAATTAAATTCGAAAACACTACTTAAAATATAAATGAGCACATACATTAAATTAATACATACATAAATACCCATTTCGAATTCACTTTAGTTACGGCCATGGGATCCAAAAATTCACGAACACTGTTTCACACAACACAGAATAAAGCCAAATACAAAATTTCCAGATTTTTTCTTGATTTCCCCCCTTTTCTGATTAAAGAACCGTAATTCGTCCATTAATATCACATGACATATCCCATGATCTCTCATTTCCCTCACACAAAATAATGCGTAATCGGAACTGAGTACTGCTCACATTATTACCAAAGTCCCAGGTAGTAACCTTTATCGCCTCCAAAATGTCGCCAAACTACCAGTTACCATATTGTAAAGATCAACCAAACAGTGCAAAAATATTAGAGAAGGATTTCCTAAAAAGGAAAGTTAAGCATTATCCTGTTGATTGTGAAATTTAGCTTTCGTCAAACCATGAAAGTTGCCAAAGTTGCACCAGCTTATTTAATAAACAGTCACATATCACTGTTTATTTACTTATTGCTTTGTTAAGCTGTTTGATTTTTCTGGAAGCTGTGTTTGGAATGCTATGAGCAGAAACTTCAGGCAGATAATTTTCCCAATCTATTGCTGTTTTGTCAGCCATATCCAGTTGTTATTTCCCCTGCTCTGACTGCAGATCCGCTTTCCGACAGTGAATGTGGTAAAAATATATTTATGGGTGCCTTTTGGTGATAATTCTCGATTTTGGTGGTACATGGACATAAAGTTGGTGCAATTCTTTAACTTGTTATTTTGGCTTTGTGTAGCAGCGATTTTTCCGCCAAAAATCGCTGCTACACAAATCCCAAATAACAAGTCGAGGAATTGCACAAACTCTGTATCCATGTACACATTGACCTATTTTGAGTTAAAAAAAAAAAAAAAAACAGAGAATTGCACAAACTAGGCATTGAGCACTTCCTTCACTATGTCTATGTACGCATCAATCTATTTTTCACTTAAAAACTCAAATGAGCACCTGATTGTACAGTAGAGCCAAACAAAAGATACATAATCTCAATAAACTACATTTTAAATCAAACAATAAAATAACATAAAAAGGGAAATTCATCTTAGCACTACACAAAGGAAATATCCACTTACCTTATTTACGAATTTACATGTCTTCTGTCAAACAAAATTCCTTAACAGCATCCAAAAACTTCGAAAAAATTTTTTGAACTAGAATCTGTATACTGGCGTAACCACATAAATTCACGAAAATATCCTCCGTAGTGCCGGTATTGTCTGACGGTTCGACCATACACATTTCCTTCCTACAAACAGGACACTTAATAATAGCTATTAAGTAAACCTTCATTTGCACACCAGTCAATTAATGCTTTCTTTCCTTTCATTCCAAATTGTACAGAAACTTCAAATTAATCTTACTACATTCAGCCATTTTACCGTGTAAATCACAAAATAACAACATACGTCTTACCCAAATTTTGACACACACTTTCCAAATCTTTTCCCACAATTCCAATTGACGGCAATAATGTAACCAATTACATCATAATATGGTTTCCATAACATTCAACTACTGAGGTTATCATAAATGAAACAACAACTTAGCGATAATCCAAGGACACCCTTAAATTTACTCGAACCCCAGATATTAATTCTCTCGATCAGCTGTAAATGAACCAGAAAGCAGTCCTAAATGTGATTGTAAAGCCCTCGAACTACATTCATTTTCTAATGGATATATGCTTGCCACAAATTTTCCTGTTGCATTGCCATTTTTTTAAAATCAGTTTTCAAATAAACTACCGTATCGTGTCCATTAAATATGTACTTCCCCTAACTTTAAAAAGTACTCCACTAATCCCAAAGTTATGGTAATATTCCATAGCTTTGAAATTGCGCACCATTCTGTAGGTCCTGCATTTTAATAATTTTTTTCAAAATGCAATAAAAAATACATCAGTAAAAGTTAATTAATTTCCTTGTGCATAAAAACATAACATGGCTTATCGAGAATCAGTCAGGATAATATCACACAAAAGCTCGGATATTATGAATGCGTTATGTCATGTTTATCCGTAATTGATGCTAAATTTCTATTCTTGGTGACAGTTGATAGGATGATATGTAACTACTGTGTTTTATTACTGATGTATCTTCCTTTTTATTGATTGATTTACTTTTTTATCGAATTTTTAGTGGGCTACAGTTTGGAAAATTGTTCTTACATTTCACATGTTTTGGAACATTAGTCACCAATGAGTTAGCAAATGCTCTCCAAGGTCATCAGGGAATTTGCAGCTTTTTGGTTGGGGGGGTATGAATAATCAGACAGTGCCAGCTATTTAGATATTACCTTGAAGGTGGCATAATACAGTACAAAGTCCGGAATCTGGACTCGTTGGGACTTCGGCGATTCCGTATTAGGGGTTTTTCCAGGTTATAGATCATCAATTTATATCTGGTGAGATGGAATGCAGAAATTATACAATTAAAAATATGAAACCGTAATTTATGAAATAAAGAGCAATCATAATCTGAAGGATATCAAAATTTACAAAAAAAGCTTAATATTTATTTGTGTATCTTATTAAACATTTCTTTCAATGTAAGTTCTTTAAGTTGCTTTGTTTTTTGTGCTAATGCTTTCTCTGTATTTCTATAAACAGACATAATTTCTTGTTCAGTTACAAAGTTCCACTGTTCAAGTCCTGTAACTGCTGTGTCGAGAATACCAACTTGTGAATCGAAATTTTTTCCTTTTCAATAACCTCTCTGTCACTTTCTTCACTATCAGAAGCAGTATTTTCTGAATCTAGAACCATACTACAGATTTCGCCATCCGTTAATTGATTGATGATTGGGGCATTGTCGTCGCAATGAAAACTTCTGTTATATCATCTTCATTTATTACCGCTTTTGCTACAATTCCACTTTTTGTTTGATGGACATCGAAACATGCTTTCGCTTTGTAGATCCTTCGGCAGCTCCAGAATTGGAAACTCTTTTTGACATAATCGAAAGTTCAAACTTAATTTTTATAAAATTGCTCTAAAGCCCCGTTCACATGCAACGCTCCTTCGCACAGCTGCCGTTAGCAAGAGAAGAAAAAGGAGACATGAAAGAGTTTCATCTTTAGGATCCGTTCAGAAGACCACCATCTTCCTTCCCTTTACACCTAAGCCTCTGTGAACCTTATGTCTCCGAAATGGGCGATTTCTAATACTGTTTACACATTTTTAACATTGTTTACTGTTGTTAATTTTGTAATCTGTACTTTCGTAACTCGTACTTGAACTTTCGTAATGGTTCCTGAAAAAATATATGCTTTTTAATTATTATTATTTTATAAGCTGTTATTTAGTTCGCTCTTAATGCTTGTTGTTATGGTTAAAAGATGGTCATGGATTTTTAAACTGCTTCCGAATAAGATATAGAACTCAAACTTTGTGCATACACTGCTTGTGGATGTGGTTTCATGCTTTTGATTTTTAGATAATTAGATTTTTTTCAAATTTAACCATCTGAGCATTATGACTGACTTTATCTGGTCATCAGAACTTTTGCTACTTGGCATATATTAGCTTATAATTTAAGATATTTTGCTTTCTTACTTTGTTTAATAATGCAAATACCATCTTAATGAATGTAAGTTTGTGAAAATACAGACTAAAATAAGTAATTATGCAAACTCAATTAATAAATGGTGTTTAAATACCGGTCTTCATGATGGATCTAAAATCCTGTAACGCTCAGAGGGTTAAAGTTGAAACGATTTTTTGCAAATATTAACAAATAAATTGAGAATCTCAGAATATTATAGTTTGCACCATAAGGCACAGTGAAGGGAAAAAAATTAAATGAAATTTTTAGCATAATTTAAAAAAAAATATTTTTGGAGAATTTTGAAAATCGTTCATATTTTTAGACTTTTTAACGCCCATTAATTTTAAAATTTCATATTTAAAAATATATCAAACTTCTGACATTTTCACAGCTTATAAAACATATTTTTCACATTTAAAAAAAATGATAAAGAAAATTAATTGGATTTTTTTTTTTTTTTTTTTTTTTTTTTTAACCTTTTTAAAAGATATACAATGAAGCATAATGGGAAATATTGGTTCTTCTTGGGCATCAATTCCAAACATTGATTTCAGAGTAATAATCTCATTATACCACACTATTTTTATGACATTATTTATACTATATAAGTTGTTATTGTTGCCAGTTGTTAGTTTAGCGTGAGATCGGAGATATTTTTGAGTTTACTTTCTCTTAAGATGCGTTTTGTATTGCGTTGTGTTTAACATTCTTATTAGATTGAAGCTAACTACTGATTATACTTAGTGATATTCTAAATACTTGTACGAGTATTTCTATGTAAAATTCCAGGACTTTGAAGTGTTTCTGTTGATAAAATAAATTTTATTAAGCTATTATCGGATTTGAGTGCTATGACAATCATTTACGAACTATTATCAATTTATTACGAACCCGTACTTATGCAACAATATTATAATTAATTAATGTATTAAAATTGTTTTGAACGTGTTCTACAAAACAAAAACAGGTAAAGAAAAATTCTGCTTGCATTTTAAGATTTTTTTGCAATTTTTTTGGCCAGATAAGGTTTTTAAAAAAGGGTTGTAATTTATATTTACCAATTGAATAAATAGCACTAGGTTTGATTTATATATATATGTGTGTGTATTGAAATCAGTATTAAAATTTTAAAGAAATTTGAAATGATTTAATGTCTATTTAGTCCAATGTTTCCCAACCTTTTTTGTCCTATGCTCCACCTAATCCTCTCTAAAAATTTTAAGCTCCCCCTAGCGTATACATAATTTTTAATATTTAAAAATTGAAATGTTCACGAAAGAAACTTGAATGATAGCTTTTAGGAAGAAATGACTACGAAATTTTGTGAGGAAACACAGTAAGTGAACTTTAAAAACATGGAGAACTGAAATTCAAGAAAAAACTCATTTTAGTGAAAGTTTTTCATTCTAAGTATTAGTAATTTTTATTACTCAAATTTACCGTTTTCCTTGTTGCTTGGTGCTTGCTGCGAAGAAATTTTATGTCAGGTTCTAATTTAGATAACTTGATTCTCAAGTATCTCTGTTTCATTATATCCAACCGATTTCTTTCTTTCTTTCTTTCTTTTTTTTTTTTTAGCAACAAATCATTTATGGCACTAAATCCGCATTTAGCAAAATATGAAGATGGAAACGGTAACAATAGTTCTCTTGCAAATTTTGTTGCATTTGGATATCTGATTCTGGTTTCCTCACAAAGCTATGTCATCGCTCCTTTTATATTAAATAAAGTTTTAATTGACTCATCATTTTGTATTTCTGTCAGTTCTTCTTTTTACTGCATATTTGAAATATCAGCCAAATCCACTAGCATTGGCTGCATTATCCAAGTTGGGAAATCAATTTGTTTTAACTTACAAAATCTTTTAAATCAACCGATAAAATTTTCAGATGATCGACAATAACAAATATTAGTGGTATCAATAACAAGTATAGCGGTAGTACAAGTACAGTACAAGATGTATTATATTTTTTATTGGTATATTTTTTATATCTAATTTTTTAGCTTACTATAAATATATTTGGAGGTAGTGGTGCTTTCTAATGATTTACAGAAGAACATTTCTTCGGCAAAATCCCCATTATGAATATATCTTACATAAGTTACAGATATGGCCTCACTGTCTCTCAAAGGTGGTTCATCCATTTGCACCGAAAATTTTATTGTTTTCAGATTTTCAACAAGTTGTATTTCAGTATCCTCATTTAATCTTTCTTCTGCAAACGATATTGTTATTTAGTGGCATAGCTTTAACGTCTTTGTCATCTTTTTCTAGAACAGTTTTAAATGCTGATATTGATGGTTTAATTCAATTCTCCCCTATAGTACGGCTTTTCTCAGATTAAGGGATCAGTAATGAAATTTGTAAATATCCTCAAGAGCACGATTAACAGTTGCATTATGAGCAGTAAATAGATACTTTAATATTACTCTTTTTTTCAAAAATTTTCCTTAAAGTGTGAAAATAATTCAAATCTGAATTTATATCAGCATTATGTTTCGCCTTCAAATGTGCCTCAAGATGACATAGGTTCATTGATTGGTTGGTCAGGAATTATTGGCATAAAAGACAAAAGTTGACCGTTTATGGACCAGGTATGAAACCAAATTTTAAATATGCCTTGGAACACCGACAAATGTTTTTTTTCTTGCTTGTACCTCTCATTTCACTAAGGGCTGAAAGAAATAAATATAAGATTAATATAAACAAAGCTAAAAGCAGCTGCTGTTGCCATTCAAGGAAAGAATAATATACCGGTGCCATTCCTATAGTAAAAAATAAAATAAATTTGTTGGCTGAAATGTGCAAGAAATGTCTGGAAAGCATAATGTGTCAGTTATTTAAATGCCTTTAAAAGCATTTAAATGTCCATGTCTATAGCGAGAATTCTTTATAAAATATTTAAAATGCACCACAATTTAAAAACTTTTGTTACGTATGTTGGTGTATTTAATTATGGCAAAGCACACGAGGGCTATCTGCCTAAGGGGAGGGATGCCTTCGTGGAGGACTTTCTAAGGGAAACGTTACACATGGGGTAAACCATGATAACGCCCATGCAGCCAGCCCGTTCGCGGGATTTGAACCTCGGACCGAACTACCAGTGTTCAGCGACTTTACCGCTCGACCATTGGTGAGCCTTTTTTAAGTATACATCATTTACATTTTTCTTTATTTTGGGGAATACAAAATGAAATTTTGACTTCATGAAACATATTTAGAACATTCTTTGTCCTCTTAAACTCTGGACGAGTCCATTTTCGATTTGCCCCCCTTAACAGTCGCATTGCCCCCCTGTGGGGTGGGGGCCCCACGTTGGAAAACACGTATTTAGACAGTGTGTATTCTTTAAACTGCAAGTGCAAACTGAGAAACCTTTTGCATTTTTTCGATAAATCCTTAGTCCTAAAATATATACAGGTATGGACTAAGTTATTTATTTTTTTTACTGCGTATTTAAAATTATATACTTTATGGAAACAAGGATGGGTTTTGCAAAATACTGAAAAGAAAAATTACTTGAATTGAAAATGTGACTGAGATCGTATTTGTTTTAAAGATTTTAGATAAAAGTGTATTTTTATTTTTTCTCAGAAACTAATTCATTAATTACAAAATCATTCCTTGAAGTTATTGAGAAGATAATAAATACAATAAAAAAACTGGCGGAGACACTGAAAATTGTAGGAGAAGAAAGACATTTTAACTGTAAAATTTTTCTTCAAAAATTTAAATTAAAAAAAAAATTACTAGCAAAAACTTTTTTCAGCTAAATATTATTTTATCTTACAAAACCGTTTAATAATATTCATAAAAAGTAGATGAAAATGCTTAAATAAAAAAAAAAATAATTGAAAAGGTACTGAGTCCCTTGTCACGTTGAAGCCGATATACACTTGTCTTTAGTTTTAATTTGAACGATATTTCTGGAATACCCAGCATCAGATAACCTTGTCTGTATTTGTCTATAATTTCCGTATCTTGTACAGTTTTATCTAATTTTGGGGGGGGGGGATACTATCACATCCCCAGACATCTATCAGCTTGATTGTTTCGCTGACAATCCAGCAAGCAGTAACTAAAATTAAGTGAACCTCACAATTGCTCAGTATGGTACGGGAAATCTCTCCATTTGCCCTGCTCCCGAGAGGTAGTAGCATTCTAGCAAATTCTACTCCAATTCGGAGAAGCAGTTAATTCTTGTTTGCCATGTGAATGGGACACGTTGGAAGAACTGGTTTTCCCCATCGGTCGAATCTGCTCTTGTGAACGGGCTTAACAGTCTGCAAAAAATAATAAGCCGAATCCAATTAGAAGATTAAGGAACAGCACAATCTGCAACATTAACTGAAATGCCTTAGAATCAGTAAAGATAATTTTAGCCTAGCTTAAACATTAAACGTGCATGCGTAAACGCATTACGTGCATGATTAAAGCATACAAAAAAAAAAGTTTGTGGCTTTGAGGTCCGGATTATAGATCATTCCGGATAATGGACGTCTGGATTAATGACTTTGTACTGTAATACAATAATGCTTTTGCCTTTTATAGTTCCTATCTTCTTTTGTATTTTGCATCCAAATATCTGTTCTGTGGGTATGTTACCTACTTTAATTTTACTTTGATTTCATGATGCAGACATGGTATATGAGGTAAATTTTTTTAATAAGTTTTATCAGTTTTGATTTTATTTGATATCTCCTGTTTCATTTGATCAGTATGAAAGAGGTTCATTCTGTGAACATTATATTGTTCCTTTTTTTTTAGTTGTGTATATGTGCTGGGAGCACTCTTTAAGTTTTAGAGGTGGTTTTCTTTGAGAAGATTATAGAGTTTAGCTCTTTTTGGGAGCATAAACTAACGAGCTCTAAAAGACTGTATGAGGAATTATCCCCAAGTCTTTGAATTACAACAGAAAGTCTGAAAGGGTGTAGAGAACCCTTTATGCATTAAATATAATTGCACTGATGGTACCACTTGGGCTCACACAAAGCCAACACTTCTGGCTTAACTCAAAACATATAATGGTGAACTTAGAATATAATGTAATAAATTTTGCCTAACGGCTCATAGGATAGTTTAACGTACAGGAAGGCTCATAGAAATTGGCTAGAAGCACTCAAATCATTGGTAATTCAAAATAGTAGCGTTATCAAGCAGGCATAACATGCTCTGAAATCACCTTAACCACTTGCGCTACGATTTAACTTCACGGTTGCGGTGCCAAGCACTACAATATAGGAAGTGGTGAAGTGTCTCATTTATGCTGCTCTGCGTCTGCGAGTGCAATTCAGAGCTGTAACTCGAAAAATAAACAATCTCGTTGTAAGGCGATGTGTGCACCACGTTATTTTCATTTTTGTGATAAATGCCTATCGACATGGTGCTCACGTTGCTCGCGGTTTGAGACAAAAGCTTCTCGACGTGCGTGGCACTTCATTTTAGCACAAGTGGTTAAAGAGTGCTTCTTCCCTTAAAGACAACTTCTTTCTACCTCATACACATACACATGCACTAGCTTATTCATATTCTGGCAAGAAGCATGGGTTAAAATAAAACTGAAAGGAAAGTTGTTTTAACTAAAAATTAACTATTAATAAAATTTAATAAATGTACACAAGATGATTACCAGTGATGGCAGTTATCAGTTTGCATTATGGATTTATTCTGTTTGCAGCTTTTAGACTCTTCTGAACAAAACAGTAATCTAGAAGTGAAATACACCAAAGAGCCCTTACATTATGACCATCCTGTTAATAACATGTAAGACCACTTTTAGCCCTGAAAACTGCCAGCACCCAGCATGGCATTGACTTCACAAGGTGCTAATATGTAGTCTGAGGTATCTGGTACCGAGCACTCGCCAACTAGTCCTGCAATCCCGCACATTGCGAGGGGGTAGCGAGGCAGCATGAATTTTGTTTTCCCGGTGGGCCCACAAATGCTCTATTGGATTAATGTCAGGTGAATTTGGAGACTAAGACATGACTTAGAAAGTCGCTGGAATATTTGTCGAACCACTCCTTGACGATTCGACCCTTATGACATGGTGCATTATCCTGTTAGTAAACACCATCCCTTGTTGGAAATACTGTTGTCATGAACTGGTCAACCTGGTCTGCAACAATGTTCATGCAGCGCACAGACGTCAGGCATTGTTTTATGGGGATTATGGATCCTAATATGCTCCATGAAAATATTGCCTACACCATAATACCCTCACCACCGGCTTGTCTCCATCCAACTGTGTATCTGAGACCCGGGGTTTGGTTTGAAAATTGCCGTATTAGCACACACCCGTTAATGTGATATGCCAGAAAACATGATTCATCGGATTATGCAACTTTCATCCATTCTTTTAATGTGCAATTCTGATGTTTCTTGGTCCATTTCATACACAGCTGGCGATGACATGCTGTCAGTGCAGGGACATGCTTCTACCTCCTGCTGCGTAAGCTCGTACGAATTACATTCAACAAGTAGCAGTGCACTATACACTGTAAAAAATAACATAGGATATTTTTTCTCCCAAGGGAAAGAGGTACATAGGCAAATACTATATATAAATTATTTTTATATCTTTTATGTTCAAAGGCATTTATTTTGAGTTGTAATACTCTATACTCTTGTGATAGTTTTTAATCAGTGTCTTATTTATGCAGAAAGATGAATGACAAAATTGATTTATAGTTTTTACAAAATGATTTACAATTTTTAAATGGCAAATGTTTAAAGATAACTTACTAGGTTAGGTTATTTAAATATGGGAGAGCATACTCATGGAGGAATTTATAAGGGAACTGGCCCTATTATGACATTATTGTTTGCATGATTGCGGTGAATTTGACTGATGAGAAAATATTTTTAAGGGCTTACTTATGTATTGCATGTTGATTACGAAGTAAGTTGCTTATTTTGTGCTTTACACCGTAAAATGCCTGCTGGTAGTACAATTAACCTGAAGTTTCTGTACACTTTAGAAGAACTTTGAAAAAAAAAAAAAACATTGATTGATTGGTGTGTAAATAAAGATTTAAATGGCTTCGTTCACCTCTTGGTAAATTATGCAGCGAGGTTTGAAGATTTGGAAACCGGAGCTCATATCAACACTATGGAAGGTATGTGGGGTGTAATAAAAAGGGATTCTCGAAAGAAATGCCATTGACAGTCCGGCAGTATGGAGAATAATTTTCCTTTTTCCTTTTCTGAATTTATGTGGTAACGACAGTAAACAGATTCTAGTTTAGATAATTTTAAACAGTTTTTGGATGCTGTTAAGGAATTCTATTGTCTTGTATACTGAAGAAACAGAAATTTTTAATTAGGGTAAGTCGATATTTCCTTTTTGTATTGTGTAGATTACATAACATGTATTTTCATTTTTGTGTTATTTTCTTATTTGATTTAAAAATGCTGTTTATTAAGATTATATATTTTTTGTTTTAATTATTTTGGGGTGTTATTTAACTTGGCAGGACATTGGCCGTAAACAAGAATGCCATAAAAAAATCGCCAGTTTTCGCCAAGGGGAACCCTTAAATATATTTCTATCAAGTATTCATAAACTTTGAAGCATTTTCTTATAATTAAACTTTTCCCTCCTTTAACCTCTTTGTTCCCAATGTATCGTATATGATGCGGATCTGTTTCCTTCCTTGGGCCCTGCATCATATGGCCCACAGTGTCATATCTCACTGTGGT
Source organism: Stegodyphus dumicola (assembly GCF_044657685.1). Taxonomy (NCBI): domain Eukaryota; kingdom Metazoa; phylum Arthropoda; class Arachnida; order Araneae; family Eresidae; genus Stegodyphus; species Stegodyphus dumicola. The sequence continues at coordinate 118,413,458 of NC_140780.1, forward strand.
ATCATATACCACCCTTGGGTGGAAATTGGTGATTTTTTTGCCGCTATTCCTGTTTACATCTAACACCCTCCCCAGTAAAATGCAGGGTTCGTAGCGGTCCTTATAAGTGCTTATAAGCCTTATATTTGAAAATAAAATATAAAGGCCCTTATAGGTGCTTACTTTTTCTTTAAAGCCCTTATTTTTTTTATTTTTTTTTTTAGTGATTTTTTTTTTTTTTTTTTAAATGAACGTGCTATTTTTTCCCATACCAAAGCCAAAACTAAATAAACAACTTTTCTTCCTAATATGGAATGTCAGATGGTGAATCATACTCCCGGAAATAGCTTTTCCCCCTTTCTCTGCGTTAACATAACCTTTGGTGTGCACGAAGAGTACAGACTGGTGCCCATCATTCTATTGGTCAAAGAATTGCAAAAGCAGTGGAAAATTCCGGTACATTCGGCATTCTTTTCCTCCCACCTAAATACTACAAACGTTTGAATTTTTATCAAGATCTTAATCATTTGCATTCTCGTTCCGCTTGGTCAGTTCATATTCGTGTTTATTATGATCGTTATGCTTATATTATGAGCATATGTATGAATGTTTATAATAACATAGTTACAATAACTGCTGAAGTATAGTAAACTTCCAAAAATGGTTGTGTTTTAACACAGATTAGCTTTCTAAGGAATAATATTCAGAATGGCTTAAATAAAGGGAAAGTAATTGAATAGTCAAAATAATTTAATTTTTTTGGCCAATACATTATACAGTACGAAGATTGGGAGGTTGAGCAACGGACTTTTTTTTTGTCACTTTCTAATCTGGATTGAATAGGACTGAAAAGTTCTGTGGTCTACCAACCCAAGCGAAGAATGATTCTATTCCGGAAATTTAATGCCGTCTGTTGAAAATTAGAATGAAAAACACCCCAGTTGTTTAGTTCTTTATTCTCCCAATATTGGCAGCTGTTGATTCCGATTGCGTAATATCACGTAGGGAAGAATTACGGCTCACGTATTGTGCAATAACGTTTGCGATATTTTTGCAATAATTTTGCAGAGATAATTAATTTTGATGTTCTGTCTGAAATTTGTTTATGAACACTTAAAAGAGTTTTACTGTGCTTGCTAAGCAGAATTTTTTTCAGTGCCATTGGTTTATTTTTTATATGATGCACATATCGAAATGTCGAAAGCATTTATTTAGCGGAAACATCTAAAGCTACCGTCTACCCCACCTCTGCTCCACTTTTTCAAGTTACGCTCGACTATCCGAATATTAGCCAATTTCCAAGTTTGCGGGTTAGTTAAGCTTTTACTGTTAAAGGATGACTGCATGAAGCAAATTTCTGTCTTCTGATTTCAGAAATGCTCCTCTTTTTTACTTAAATTACTTTGCTTGCAATATCTGTTAAGGGAAAACTGATATACGATGAAAATTTAGAAATCGTTCGGAATTTAGATTTAAATTATTTAAATATCAATATAAGTGGAAAAATAAATTGTATTTATTATTAGGTTCCAAGCGAATACAATAAATATGCCTTATTATTATTTATTTTCTCTATTTTGAACTGAAATTTCATCATTAGATCTTGTAATATAGGTTAGTTCTGCATAGTTTTTTTTCCCTCTCATTGTAAACTAGTTCTGTAAATTGAACTGTTATTTAAAATTAAAAAAAAAAGTAATTATTTTCCATGGTTGAGGTAATGCTTATTCTCTCTTACTGCATTTCTCATATTTTAAATTACAAATCTAATTTTAAGGTTATGCAGTTGTGTATAATGTAATTAGACAGATGCTTATTTTTTTTCTTAAAATGTGCTTGGAAAGTGCTTATAGGTGCTTATTTTTTAAACTGAAATGTGGCTATGAACCCTGAAAATGGCATCCAAAACATAATTAAAATGAAATGTAAAAGTGTACAATTGGGTGCCCCCCCTTTTTTTGCTGATTCCTTTTCGATACCAAGATCGGTGGCAGCAAGGCACAATTTCAAGATGGCCACTACACAAGACCAAAATAACACGTCAAAGAATTGCACAGACTCGGAACCCACGTACACATCGATCTGTTTTCGCATAAAAAGAAAGTCGGAGAATTGCACAAACTCGGCAATGCACGCTGATTTGACTTTGTCCATGTACACATCGATCTATTTTCACTTAAAAATCTAAGGGGCAGCCAATTCTACACTAGAACCAAACAAAAAATGTATAATCTCAATAAACTGCATTTTAAATAAAACAAACATCAGTAAACATCAGTAATCTCAATAAACATCAGTCTGTGGCACACAAAATTGCTTAAAGTTTGTAAATTTATCTGAACTAGAATATGCGTACTGCCTTCGGCACATAAATTCACAAAAATAAGATTAAAAATTATCCTGCTTAGTGCCAGACTGTCAGTGGCACTTCTTCTGAAAATCCCTTTTTCAGAAGGTCCACTTACTCCACTTACCTTTCGATAGTGTTGATATGAGCTCCGGTTTCCAGATCCTTAAATGTCACTGCGTGATTTACTGAGAAGTGAACAAAGCCATTATCAAAAAGACAATCGTACAACTTCCAGCAGCTAGATATGGTCATTGTTCCAGGTAAAGTATTTTGTTGAATTACATCCAGCATAGTTTCTTTTCTTCTGTCCTCAACCATTTAAAAAAAAAACTTCTGCTCTCTCATTTTGTACCACCAAATACTCAGTTACCACCAGCAGCCATTTTACAATGTAAAACACAAAATACACAACGTACTTCCTAACCAACATCCAACACAGAAATAAGCCCTTACAAATATTTTCCCATCAATCAAATTCACTGCAATCACATCATAATAGGGTTTCCATAACATTCAACTACTCGGGTTACCATAAATGAAACAACAACTTTGTTATAATCCAAGGGGCACCCTAAAATATAGACTAACCCATTTTATTTCAAGTTTTAAATGTGTATAAATTTCGTGAGAATGTTGTGAAAATGTACTGAATAGAATTTCTAGAGCCATGTTTCCCAACGTGGGGCCTACACCCCACAAGGGGTCAATGAGACTGTTAAGGGGGCAATTCGAAAATGGACTCATCCTGAGTTTAAGGGGACAAAGAATGTTCTAAATATGTTTCATGAAATCAAAATTTTTCGAAATTTCATTTTTTATTCCCCAAAATAAAGAAAAATGTAAGTGATGTATATGTAAAAAAGTTTTCAAATTGCGGTGCATTTTAAATATTTTATAAAGAATTCTCGCTGCAGACATGGACATTTAAATGCTTTTAAAGGCATTTAAATAACTGACACATTATGCTTTCCAAACGTTTCTCAGACATTTCAGAGCAAATAAAACTTATCATGCAAAAGGTGTCATTATCTTTGTTGAATTATGTCAGGCATATACTATTTACGTCAAAAATTTTGAAAAGTCTCATTGGCTCCAAAAATGTGACATGACTACCGCTATACTTGTTATTGATACCACTAATATTTGTTATTGTCGATCATCTGAAAATTTTATCGGTTGATTTAAAAGATTTTGTAAGTTAAAACAAATTGATTTCCCAACTTGGATAATGCAGCCAATGCTAGTGGATTTGGCTGATATTTCAAATATGCAGTAAAAAGAAGAACTGACAGAAATACAAAATGATGAGTCAATTAAAACTTTATTTAATATAAAAGGAGCAATGACATAGCTTTGTGAGGAAACCAGAATCAGATATCCAAATGCATCAAAATTTGCAAGAGAACTATTGTCACCGTTTCCATCTTCATATTTTGCTAAATGCGGATTTAGTGCCATAAATGATTTGTTGCTAAAAAAAAAAAAAAGAAAGAAAGAAAGAAATCGGTTGGATATAATGAAACCGAGATACTTGAGAATCAAGTTATCTAAATTAGAACCTGACATAAAATTTCTTTGCAGCAAGCATCAAGCGCAAGGAACACGGTAAATTTAAATAATAAAAATTACTAATACTTAAAATAAAAAACTTTCGTTAAAATGAGTTTTTTCTTGAATTTCAGTTCTCCATGTTTTGAAAGTTCACTTACTGTGTTTGCTCACAAAATTTCGTAGTCATTTCTTCCTAAAAGCTATCATTCAAGTTTCTTTTGTGAAAATTTCAATTTTTAAATATTAAAAATTATGTATATGCTAGGGAAAGCTTAAAATTTTAGGAGGATTAGGTGGGGCATAGCACAAAAGAGGTTGAGAAACACTGCTCTAGAGTGTTAGCAGTGTTGTGATGAATATTATTTTGTTCTGTGACAGTAAAATAAGTGATGCTAACAGCATGCATTTAGAATGTAGAATGTTTCACATAGTGTAAGTGCTTAAAATTTTGTAGACAAATATGGCAGTAGGATGTAATAAGCGCACTGACATTTAAATTCTTAATTTTTTTACTTCATTATTGTACAGAAATAATTTAAATATAAGAAAATGATCATTATAACTAATATTGCCTTTTAACTTATTCTAAATTTTTGTTTAAATTTTAAAAATTAGGATTTTCTGTTTATGTTATAAGAAGTAATACTTAAATAACACATGCAAGGATCCCAATCTTCAGGAAAAAAGCAGGTTTTATAGGAATTATTTTTCCATGTTAGACTTAACTGCAAAATGTGCTTCCTTTCAGGTATATAATAATGTTCAGCGCTCCGAGGTCACGGGCTCATGGAACTTCATTCGCTCGACATATTGAGCAAAGAGGTTAATGAAGTAAAATCTTCAGTAATTTCTTTCAAAATTTTATTGTATAATATTCTATGGAGAGAAAGGCTATTTTTATAAGCTTTTCTTGACCAAGTGAAGATTTTATGTAATGTGTTACTGTCTTAAGTTTGTTAGACCATGTTTTGCCACTAGCAACAATAACTGGTATTGTTAGAAGATTTATAACACAGCTTTCCAATTCAGTATGATTGAATTAAACTATATTTATGAATTATATTTGAAGGATTTAAACTTGTAGGAACATAAGCATCCAGCGCTCTGAGGTCACGGGCTCATGGAACTTCATTCGCTCGACATATTGAGCAAAGAGGTTAATGAAGTAAAATCTTCAGTAATTTCTTTCAAAATTTTATTGCATAATATTCTATGGAGAGAAAAGCTATTTTTATAAGCTTTTCTTGACCAAGTGAAGATTTTATGTAATGTGTTACTGTCTTAAGTTTGTTAGACCATGTTTTGCCACTAGCAACAATAACTGGTATTGTTAGAAGATTTATAACACAGCTTTCCAATTCAGTATGATTGAATTAAACTATATTTATGAATTATATTTGAAGGATTTAAACTTGTAGGAACATAAGCATCCAGAAGCACTGGTTTTTAAAGCTCTTATTTCTAATGAATTTTTGCAGCATTTAATATTTGTTTGGATATTTAGAAAAAAGTTGATAAGTTATAAACTGCTTCTTTTAAATTATCTGAATTCAGTGACTGGTCAGAAACACTGATATAATGTTTTACTGGTTAAGAAGTGAAAATCAAAAGATGTTTCATTCATTTTTTAATATCGCTACGTGTTTGTGTGAATAAAACCTTTGGCACTTCCTTCACTTTTCCAGCACAAAAATATTTTTCTAAAAAATTACTCTTATTATTTGATTCTTTACTATTTCATTTATTAACCTTTCCTTTTTGTTTCTGTTTATGTTCTGTTGATATAATCATCTTTAAACTAAATTTCTCTAGAATATTTTTTCTCGTGTTCCACAAAGAAAATTATATCCCTCTGTTATTTGTTTCATTCAGGACTGCAAAATATATGGGGACTACCTGCCTAAGTAAAGGAATATTTTTTTAGAGGACTTTCGAAGGGGTACTGTCCTACATTTACTTTATTCCCAAGAATATTCATGCAGCCAGCCCATTCACTGGGATTCAATCCCAGGTTAAACAGTTTAGTAAGAGTATGGCATTATGTATGATTATGATTTTTGATAGCAAGGTTTTATTGACCTTTCCTGCTTCTTGCCGTATTAAGTTCATGCAGATAACATATATAAAAATCTTAAATTACCACATTGTTACTTGCGTATTTTCCTCTTTTTCCTACTAATTTTACTATTTAAAAATTGGAAAGGAAAAAACATGCAGTGTTTTTAAAGAGATAGTTTAAATGATAAATATAGTAATTAAAAAGCATACCTATAGACATTAATATTTTATTATAGATCTGCTTTATTGTTGAAGGATTCCCCTTGGAGGTGGCCTAGGGAATAAAACGGTGGTAATTTGTGAGCTTTAGGTCTGGTTAGTGCAGTATCTTGCAGCTCATAAATCATGATTTCATATTTTTAATTTTATAATTTCTGCATTAATTTCTACAGATTTAAACTGATGATCTAATATCTGAAAAAAATCCCAAATCCGTAATCGCCAAAGTCCCGACGAGTCCGGATCTTGGACTTTGTACTGTATTAATTTTTTCTTAATGTAAATTGCCTTTTTGCAATTTCAGCATTTTATTTTGCCACAACTGCTGCCTTTAGCGATACTATAGAATTTGACAGTCACACCTCAGTAATTTCTTGTTTATGCTATCAATAAGTTATTTTCTCACGACTGTCCTGTTAACACTCCTAATTTTCAGTATGAAGTTACTGTGAGGTTTTCTACTTAAGTAATAGTAGGGTAATAGTGATAGTGATTATTAACTTAGGTAATAGTGATAACTTTGTTAGGGTCATGAAATATCGCTGTTATTATTTTACAGCCTTCTGCAACGGTAGCAGACATTTTTTATGCGCATAACAAAAAATTAAAAATTAATACTTGGCTAGGGTGTCATGCGGCATCAAACATAAACATTGGTGTGAAATCTAACTAGTTGGCAGCAACCCTGTCAATACGTAAAGCTTTGTGAAAAAAATGAACTTTTAATAACTATAATAAATCATATAATATATTTTAAAACTCGGCAGTAATACAGTACAATGTCAGAGATCTGGACGTCCAGTATCCGGAATGATAAAAAATCCGGACCTCAAAGGCCACTACCAACTTTTTTAAATGTTGTTATATTCTTTGTTGTGGTCTGTATGCATGCGCATTTGACCTCTCCACATAATAAAACATGTGGAGAGTGCCGATTCTTAATTTCACTTCGGAACTATCTAAAATACCTCATTATTGAAGACACAATCATTTTAGCATAAATTTATATGGTGAGTAATTTGGCTCCATAGCTGTTGGTCATAAAACTCAAACTGAAACATTCTACAGATACATCGTTGATTTTACACCTACTAATATTTTAATACCCTGACCAACCTGGCGAGTCATTATTCATTATATTTTGTTTTCATTACCACATGTTTATCAATTCATGAAAACTTGAGTAATATAAAAGAAGTTTTTCACTGTGATGACATTGCTCCTCAATTACCGGATTTCGATTGACAAGTTAGTCAGAATTCTAGGCACAGCAATTGCAGAACTTCAACAATGGAACTTTGTAACTGAATAAAAAAATATGTCTGTCTATAAAATTTAAGAGAAAGTATTAGCACGAAAAACGAAGCAACTTTAACAACTTGAAAGAAATGTTTAATAAAGTAAAAAAATAAATAGTAAGCTTTTTTTTTTTTTTTTTTTTAAATTTTGATACACTTTAGATCACAAATGCTTCATTATTTCATAAATCACGATTTCATATTTTTAATTTTATAATTTCTACATGCCATCTTACTAGATTTAAGCTGATGATCTAATATTCGAAAAAATCCAGAATCACGGAAGTCCCGACGAGTCCAGATCTGAGACTTTGTACTGTATAGTGCTTGAGTAGATAAACAAGTGGTCAAAAACTGAAGTGATATAACAGTTAACTTAGTTTCCCTTATACAATTATTATATAAATTAACTGTTGTATAATTATTAATACTGTTAAGTGAATCTAGCACCAGAGTGTCACTATGGTATACAAATACTAGAGTGAATTTTAAAGAATGCATTTATTCTATTGTGGTTTATGCGCTGTCGGCGAAGTAGATTTAATTCAATCCAATAAGTTTAAATGAAATGCAAGAAAAAATGCGTATAATTTAATACTCCAATACAAGGAAGTCATGTAGTGTACACATCAGATTTTTTTTTTTTTCCCCCATAACTCTTCATGTTTTAAAGTAAGTTTTTAACCCCTTAACTGTGGCATATATTTCAGAAAAATGCACACAATATGAAAAATGTTTTTGATTGTGTAATTTTGTTTTTTATATCAATGTAAATGTTAGAAAATGTTTATTTATTAAAAATAAAATTTTAAATGCTATACCTACTATGTTTACTTTCCTTATATTCATTGGTAGAAATATCAGTATCCGATCCCAAAGAACCCAAACTATATTTCTCATCAATGTCTGAATCAGACATTGAAAAAAAAAAAAAAAAAAAAATAAAAGAGAAGTCTTTTTGGTAAGTCTTTTTTTCATGGAAAGCAACAGAAATAAGACCTGAAACTAAATGTGTAAAAGCGAAATTCTCATTCCAAACATGTGTCTTTGTTTAGTTGAACAGCTAAACACGCCCATGCCTTTCCCTAACTGAAATCGGTGAAAACGTAAGACCTGTAATGTCATCTATTAAGAAAATGGTGAATTAAGCCTTAAATGAATATCCTAAAGTGAAAATGAACTCAGTTCAGGCTTCACAAAGTAGAAACACTAATTTTTTTTTCTGCCCAAAGTCAGTTCAGGCATGCATCACAAATACTGCACTTAGTATTTGCCCAAACTGGACTTGGGTAACACTGGCAAGGTGTTAATGTATATTTAAATGTTCTTTATTTATCTAGATAAAATTTATAAAACACGTTTGGCATAAGAAAAAATTCTAGTTATTAAGGATATTAAAAATATGTTACTTTATGCTTCATTTCCATTAAGTATTGATATTAGATATGGACTTGGAATGAAAAGAAATCTTTTAAAATAAGGAGTTTACTAAAGCATTTTCAGCACTGAGGGTGAAAAGTTTTTGTAAGTACAAAATCTTTTTAATATGGTCCCTGAAGATAAAAAGTCAAGCATATGTTTAATTATACTTTAGTAAGTTAAATACAAATCATTCCAAGCCCTTACAAATTTCTTGGCGGTATTTGAGAACAAACACTTTGATAACATTTTACTGTCTAGGCAATTTCATCGAGATTTTGACCAGATTTAGGGAGGAATATGCTTAATGCTTTATGCTTAATTTTGGGATTAATGGTTCCATATTGGATAAAATTGCATTCTCGATTAACTCTATGGCTGCCCCCATGAAGCCATTAATTACTAATATCTTCATGTATTCTGCACATAAATATGTGGAATGAACTTGTAGAAATATAACGAGCATTTTACTAATCTGGATATTTTGCCATAGGAGATCATGTTAAAGACAAGTTTTGTAATTTCAGAGCTTTTCTATGTCCTGGCTGTGCCTGTGATTGAGTGCATGAGATCACTAAACATCAGTACTGTGACTCGCATGTGAATCCTGGCAAATGAGCTGGTCGCATGGGCATTTTCATAAACTTACTCATGTTTAACATGAATTTCAGCCAGTTTCTCATAGAAAATTCTCTGAAAAAAGCATTCCATTTCCCACTGAAAAAGCATCCCATTTCTTTGACAGAGACCATTGTCTGCCCACCCTTAACCAGATAACCAATAAACCCTCAAAATTCCTGAATGGCTGAAACTATTTTCATAAAATTTTCTACTTTATTTGAGAAATGTTTAATTAGAAGTATATCTACGTTATCAATATTTAAGGTAATAAAGCCTGTAGCCATTTTACCATATGTTTGTATATATATATATATAATGCTTTTTATTATTGGTTCCTTTATCTTTTGGCCACAAATTGCCAAAAAATGTGTTCAAATTATTGTTTTACCATAATGTCGTATTTTTTAAAGCATTTCAGATTCATAATTTTATAGCTTCTGAAATTCAATTCTGGTTATGAAAATTGTTTTGGCCAGTTAATGTGCCATAATTTTTTCCTTATTTTCTATGTGCTTGTTCACTTAAAGGTTTTTTTTTTTTTTTTAAGTTGATAAATTTCGTATGAATAAAGTATCTGGTATAGTGGTTAGTGACTCTGAGTTCTGCACCGATGGGCCTGGGTTCGAATCCTGAAGAAGGCATAGGTGCTTGGAATTTTCTAAGTATAATGTCTGTGTGTTTAGGGAGCACACAAAATACACATTGAGCCAAAAGTCCTTTTGAGAGGTTGGTGGTAAGGAAAGAGAAGTAGGAGACCCTGGGACCCCCTAGTATCTTCTTCCTCAAATTGGGGTGGAACAGCACAGTTAGTGCCATGGGACTATACCTGTATGACCAATAGTGAATTTCTGGTATCTTGCCCACTTCTACCTGTATCTGTCTAAAATTGCATGCCTAGTGTAATTAAAAGTCAAATTGTTTTGCTGCCTTTTATAACTGTGAATGTAATTTAATTTTTTGGTTGTTAACAGAATTTTGTAATGAATTTCATAATAATTTCCTAATGACTTTTCCCAGTTTACTTGCATATTTTTGCTGAATTCAATTGCTAAAGATGACTTCACGTATAAAGCCTCCTGTGTATGTACTCTCTGAGATACCAGGCTTAATAGAATGCTTGAAAAGTGCTGAAATGGCTGAAATAAGATCTGCAAAAACATCAGGTATTTATTACTGCCCACTTTTTCAACTTTCCTGTATTTTATTTACAAATAAATTGACTGTATAACATAAAATAAAATCAGCATCTAATCAAAGATGCAATGAAAGATTTTTACTTTTTAAAAATATTTATTTTACTTTTTTTTACTTGTAATATGCATAATTTCCGTAATGTTGTTTCTGCTATTTGTAGGTAAAATTCAATAAACTTTATTTTGCATGTAAAGAAATTTAACAGCCAAATTGAGAAGTCATTAAGATGCTAAATTTGCAGCAGTATCAATTTAGAGCATAGTTTCTCCTTAAAGGAATGCTGAATATCATTCAGATATTTCTTTTTAATGATATTTTTTAATTTTCATTTATTTATTTTTCCTCCTTTCAGAAATGTTGAATGGTTTTCAGAAAATTTAGTGAATTGTAGGCATACAGAATAATCTCTGTTCTGCTTTATTTTCAGTTAGTAAAACTAAAATGATGACTAGAGTCGGAGAAATTAACCATATACAAATAATGGTTTTCTTAACTATTTGCAGTATGTAATCACTTTAAGGATTGCAGTATTTTAAGGTCCAGTACTTTAAGTTATCTTTTACTTTTAACCTTTGAACTGCGATTTCTATCGGTGTTGTGCATATGTAGTTGGTATATGATCTCCAGTCACCAAGCAAATTAACTTTGATATCTGTGATGCAGTCAACAGAGACAAGGGTACGGAATTCAATCATGTGCAACTTGTTATTCATTTATTTGCAGAAGTCTAAAGGTGATGAGTAAACCAATCGTGTCAACAAAAAATATTAGTAACTAAAACAATGGTGGGCTTTAAGGAGAGAATACGATGGCTTGAAAATATACTTCCTTCTGAAATGTAGAAATATCAACATTTTAGCAAGAAATAATTTTATTGAAGAAGCAATCGGTTGAATTTAGTTTTTTAAAAAAGTAACTGCATCTCCAGTGCTAATTACACACATAAGAGTAGTGATAAATATTAAGAAATTCAGATGTAAAAAATGAAGTTAGTGTCCTTGAATTAGTAAAGTTTTGCATGATGAGTATTTCTCAGTATTACTTCTGCATGCAGGTTTACTTTTAAAGCAGGGGGACTTATGATTTTCTTAAACTGCTGTACCCAATGCTATAGGTGTTAGCAGAATTTTACTAATGGCATGCTTTAAAAACTAATTTGATATCTTTTTGAATATCATGTTTCTTTAAATGTATAGTTATATGAAACTATATTAAATATATAGTCAAGGTTTTACTTTTTTTATTAATAGGTACATATTTTTAAGCTTGAATATATTTTTAGTAACCTTATCTTAACTAACTGAAATGTCATTTAAATTTTTTTTTCCAAAGAAATATGCTAGAAGCTCAATAATGAATCGTAATAATTTTTTTTAGGTAATGATACATTTAAATGAAACCAACATTTTTTTTATAAACTAATTCGTTTAGTTGTCTTAACATGCTAACCAAATTTTAATAAAATCAGCATTTATATTCAGCAGCTTGGAAGTAAATTCATATTCAGCAGCAGTCATGGCAACTAGAGTTTTGTCTGCCCCCTTTCCTCGTCTGTCTACAGCTTTCCATGTCCTTCTCTCATCTGATATGTGCTTATTATCTACGTATTTACTTATTTTAAATTTATGAGAATTTGTTAAACATTAGGGTAAATTTTTTTAGAATAATAACAGGACTTAAAGCATATTTTGTTTATACCTATGTTTTATTATATTAATTATATACTATATACTTATGTTTTATGATAATTTTTTAGAATAATAAAATAACAGGACTTTAAGCATATTTTGTGTGTACTTGTGTTTTATTATATTAATTATATATGCATACTTTTTTTGTTTTATATGAATGTACACTGTGCAAAAAAAAGGGGGGTCAGTTCTATGTCTCCCGTTCTACTGGAATGGGCTGATTGACAAAATTCAAATTGAGTTTTCCATATCTCGAAAGAACGATTTAGAATATGTATTAGATTTATATATACCACTATTCTAACATAGGTATTTTGACATAAAATCGAGCTTTTTCTGAAATAACATACCAATTCTTTTACATATTTCGATTCTACTACTCAAATTATGCCAGACTGCCAAGTTTTGTAAAAATCGTACGAGTAGTTTTTAAAAAATTAGTTCTCAAAATTTGAGCTCCTCAATGTTAACTTGAATTTGGCATATATTTATTAAACTTTTTTGTTTTTTCCTTTTACATTTCAAAATTTAGGTTCACCCCAAATAAAATTCACCCATTTTTTGTGTTTTATTTTTTAAATTTCTATTTTTAAGTAATTTTTATAAATTTTTTGAAAAAAATTTTGAATTATAACCTATAAAATGTTTACCATCATCTTAAAGTAGGTATAATTCTAAGCATACCTGAAAAAAATTAGACTTTTTAATTCAAAATTTTCGTGCCCACCAGAGGCCGAGCGGTAAAGTCGCTGAACACTGGTAGTTTGGTCCGAGGTTAGAATCCCGTGAACAGATGTTTTTGTGGTTTTCCCCATGTGTAACATGTATATGAGCCAGTTTTCCTTAGAAAGTCCTCCACAAAGGCATCCCTCCCCTTAGACAGATAGCCCTCAAGGCTTTGCCGTAATTAAATAACCTAACCTATTCAAAATTTTCCAAGATAGACATGAATTAACATATTTTCACATTTTGAAATTTGCCATCTTTTTTTTTGAGCGATAATAACGCCAAATGTGGTTCATGGATTTTTGTTACAGGGAATAAGCCTGTAACTATTTTTAAACTTAAATTCCAAATAAATTTTTACAGAGAATTAATTATATGAAATTTTTCCCATAATGATGCATAATAAATATTTATTAATACTATATGAAAAGCTATTTTTTTTTAAAGTATAGATGATATTATTCAAATTTTTAACGTTTTTTAAAATTTTTCTTTCTTCCCTTTTTTTTTTAATATTTGTAAGAGTAAATTTTTACCTTCGACATGTTACCGTCTGCTACTTTACTTTGCATTTAAACTGAATTGTCTAAAACTGAGAAAGTTTGTTTGATGTTTATTTTCACAATGTTTTTAAGCAAACAGGACGTTAACAGTTTGGATCGTGTCCAAGCTTTAAAAATTATATATATAAGTATAAACATTTACATTAATCCTCTTCAAAAGAATGTTTTAGGTAGCTAATTTTTCTCTTGCATTATAGATTGTATAAAAAACGTGATCTTTAATATGATTTTGATTCTTTGTAGCCGATATAATAATCGGGTCACTCAGTGGTACAGAATAAACACTTCTGGACTGTCTCATTTCTTTGTCATTTAGCAAAAGATCTTTTAATTAAAATATTTATCCTTTAGACTTAGCTTTAAACTTTAGCTAAAATGCTTGAAAATAGAACGCTGGTTTCAACCGAAACACAGTTGATGTAATTGATATTTTAAAAAAATTGACAAAATGCAAAATTTATAGAAATGTAACAATCAAAAAATCGTGTTTTTTTTTTTTTTTTTTGTGAGCACTGAAAATAAATTTAGAAGGAAAGAAGAAAATTAGGGAGAAAAGTAAGCAAATATTTGAACGGGAATGTGGCTGTCAGAAATACTAGGGTGCTTCGAAAAATTTAATGCTTTTGAATATACTTTCAGAATACTTCAAGGAATTTGGGTGTTCAAAGAGAAAACACTTGGATGTGTACACCAGCAAATACCATCAATTGAGCTTGTGCTAACGAAAAAAAAAAAAAAAAAGATATCATTGCAGATTATAGTTAAGAGCGACTGGTTTTCGACTATATTTTTGCACAAACTTAAATTACGTTATAGAACATATCATCATAAATAGAGAATCCCATGATTTCTTAGTCGAATTAGTTGAATATTCAGGAATTTATCCAGTGATGTATGTGGATGTCACCTAAAGACATTTTCCCTTTTGATGAAACCAGTCTTTCCTTTCATCTCATGTCTTCAAAATGCTTAGCCTCTAAAGACTGATAAAGGCTCTGACCAAATACCGATGAAATGGATTGAATTGGATTATTAAGTTATGGCAAAGCAAGGCTATCGGCATAAAAGGAGGGATTCCTTCGTGAAGAACTTTTTAAGGGAAGCCAGCTGGCATACACGTTACAATGAGAAAAAACCGCGACAATGCCCATGCAACCAGCCCGTTCGCCTGGATTTGAACCCCGGAGCGACCTACCAGGGTTCAGTGACTTTAACGCTCTGCCGTTTGTGGGCCTTTATGAATGCCTTTATTGAAAATGAATGTCAGAAATGCTAAGATGTTTCGAAAAGTTGGATGCTTTTTAATATACTTGCAAAATGTCTGAAGAAAAAAAGCAAGCCATTAAGAAGAAAAAAATAAATTTTTGCATAAATTTAGTTTTTTTTTTTTTTAAATTAAAAACTTTTTTAATCTTATGATATTTGATTCTTGCAATTTCAAAAATAAGATAGTAGACTAAAATATGAGTAACATTATAAGAAACTAAATATAGGATGATAAAATTGTGTAAAGCAATGTATGCAAGTTATCCTAAGTTAAAATGTCGGTTATTCATCTTTTTCATTTATGTACCTTTTCTGAAGAGAACATTGAAAGGCATGTTATCTGTGCTTTACTGTATTTTCTCTTTTAATATATTCAGTTTTCAGATGCATTGTGGTCAGGGGCACAAAGTGTTCTTCCAAAAGAAATGCAATTCAAATAATAAAATCAAATCCTGGAAAATTTATATTAATAAATATATTTAAAATGCTCAGTTCGATTGAATAAATAGAAAATTTTAAAACAATTATCTGAAGAGACAATGCAACACAAACAATTAAATTACAAAGAAAATTATTTGAAAAAAATAAATGATGCACTTTTTAATTAAACTATGCAGTTCAAATGGGTAAATAGAAATTTTTAAAACAGTTATTTGAAGGAAACCATACAACTAAACAATTAAAATAAAATTTGGAAAAAAAATTACTTAAAATAACAACAATGATAATTAAAAATATAATATAAAGAACAACTTTTGAAAAACGGAACGATTGTAACTTTTTTCCACTCGCAGGAAAGGAAGATAGGTTGCCATATATTAAGAAGTTCGCCAAGTTAACTATTCTTGGCACAAACTGAGAAAAGCGGCAACCTAAATTTGTGAATTTCTCCATAAATTTCGCACCAGATTTTACAAAATTTCATATTTAGGCATAATTTGAGTCGTAGAATCGAAATATGGGAAAAAAAATCGGTATGTTATTTCAGAAAAAGGCCGATTTCATGTCAAAATAACTATGTTAGAATAGAGCTATATATAAATTTAATATATGTCCTAAGTCGTGCTACCGAGACATGAAGAACACAATTTGAATTTCATCAATTGGTCCATTAGAGCAGGAGATATAGAACCGTCCCTTTTTTTTTGCGAAGTGTACATGTAATGGCTTAGGGATCTTTTATTTCTATCCTAAAAAATTGTATTTTAAATTGCTGCAAAACTATTAATTCATTACATTCAATGCTAGCACTATTTTTAATATTAGTATATATTTACCCCAAAATGGAATATGGATTTGTAAATTGAAAATTATATTTTATGTAGTGCATAATAATTTTAAAAGATAAACAACACTTTTAATAAAATATCTAGTTATGAGTTTTAAGAAATTGATGCCAAAATTTTGTTACATATTCTCCTTTTCTGTCTCAAAATCAGCACTGTTTTTAAAATTAAAGAAAATTGTGCTAAAATTGTTTTACTTACACTACCTTTTATCTCAAAATTAAGGCATATATTGAAAAATAAAATGTTTTAGGACTATTCTGAGTCTATTACTATTGCTGTTTATTTATAAAGTACTAGCTGTTTTTAAACTACAGATGTGAGTATTTTTTTTTTTTTATTGTAACAGTATCTTAAATTTATATTATTTGCAAACATTTGTGGCTACTAGAAAGGCAAAGAAAAGTTATGGAATTACCATGTAAATTATCTTTTAACTGATCACAGAGTTTCATAATGTATATAGTTTACTTAAAAAAAAAAAAAAAAAAAAAACAGCTTTCTTTAATGTGTTCACAATTCATAACCAGCATAAAAGTTTATAGTAACTGAATTGAAATAGCTCAAGAATATTTGATGAGTCTGTGAACAGATACTTGATGAAGGTAAATTTAGATAATTTCTGAATGTACACAAATGTACTACAGTAGTGTGAATGATCATCTGTTTGTGTATGCATTGTGGAGGTTTTGCTCATAATATTTGAATGCATATGTGCTGTGCTAGGGGAAGTGGAACTCTGATAGTATGAGGAAGAAAACCTCAAACCTCACCTTTTACCTGATGAATTTTTATTTATCAGGACATTATCATGTCTCAATACCTTCATCTTCTACAAAAACATTGAGAAAATTTAATCCATAAATGGAATTTTTATTGATTTCTAAGGATAGCTCTTTATAGATTTGAAAAATATTCACAAAATGTAAAATTTGAAGTGTATGTAGGGTGCAACCTCTTATGCAGATCTTTTCATGTGCTACTTAAAGGATAACTAAAGTATTCTATATGCTTTAAGTGAAAGTCCAAATCCATGACAGTTGTCACTTCATTACATTTACGTTACTTTGCTGAAATGAAATGTCTTTTATTTCAGAAATGAGGGGTGGTAAAATAGGTTTTATTAGTTGTAGCCAGTTAGAAATGACATGAAACAATTCAGTATACAATCTGAAATCCTAATGTGCAATGTTCCGGTCCTCCAGGATATCAGCAAGTTTTTTTTTTTCCCACCAAAGTCTAGAATGAAGAATATAATACTTAAAGGAAAAGCAGATGGGACGGAAAGGCTATTTTTCTTCTGAGTAAAACTAAGACTTCTGCATGTCACTTTCAAATGCTTGCTGGCTAGGGAATCACTGTGGCCAATGTGGAGGTAAGAAAGGAAGGAGGGGCGAACTCCGCAATACAAGTGAAGCACTGCTCTGGCTTTGGTCTTCAGATGGGGTGTTCTTTTGCTTATATTCAGAAGTTTCCTTGACAGCGCTCTGATAGTATTTCAATACACAACAGTTCCATACAAATCGAAAAACAGGACACTTCAACATAAAAGAAATGTTCATTGTGTGATGGATAATAGCAATTTGTATAGTTTTGTGACATTTATGCAAAAATCACATTTTATTTATTTATTTATTTATTTTGAGTACTAACAACAGCAATTTTGATTATGAATTTGTTTTATAAAATTCTAAGCTGTTGAACTACAAAAATATAGATTTTAGCAAAAATGTTATGCGTAAAGAATGAAAAATATCTTACAGTACCTTTTAAATTGTATGCCTCTTTCTGTACCCTTGATAGTGTATTCATTACTTTTATTTTATGTTCCAAACGCATACTGAATGCACATAAATTAAAGATTTGCACATACCGAAATAGAAAAATATGAAATATGTATGGGTATTTATGCATATGCTTGCAAAAAGCATGTATCTGCATTTAGCAAAATGCGCAAATATTTATTATTTTTAAATGAGTCTGAAATGAAAGATTTATTCATTCATAAACTCCTGTGAAATTTACTAGGAAGAAATCTAATTATT
This sequence comes from Stegodyphus dumicola, assembly GCF_044657685.1. NCBI lineage: Eukaryota > Metazoa > Arthropoda > Arachnida > Araneae > Eresidae > Stegodyphus > Stegodyphus dumicola. Next base: position 118,431,724 of record NC_140780.1, read on the forward strand.
AAATGTATCTAAATTTATAATGATTTTAAATGTTATCTAAATATATAATAACCTTAACATTGAATTTTAAGCATAAATTGAAATCCTGTTGACAAATACGTTTATAAAACTATTTAAGCAAGAATTGTTCGTATTGGAAAACAATCTGTTTAAAGATATTGTAAAGCAAATTCTATGAGATGCTTACTTAAGGAAGTAATAAAGAAGAGTTTTAGAATATATATTGTTGAATCTAAGGGTAAAAAAAAATCTGATAACTATAGTTAAAATAATTATTCCCTTGCATTGTATAATAACTTAGTTACAAGTTTTAAATATTAAAAAAAAAAAATCCTTTTCTTATTCCCTTTCAGTAATATTCAGAGAAAGTGAAGTGTATGGAAATGAACACCAATATTAAATGTATTTCACTATTAAAATTAAAGGTACTCTAATTTGAAATGGACCGAATGGAGCATTAAATGTAAATTGACTTAGATTTTTCGATATAAAAGATGCCCCAGAAGCTAAAAAATCATGTCATATTTGAGAAAGTATTTTAGGAAGAAACTATATAAATAGAAAAGAAATAATACATAATTTTAATATTAATAATACAGTAAACTTTGATCTTAATTTTTGATATCCTTAACTGAATAAAATCAAATTACCTTAAAATTATTTTCTTCTGTAATTAGCAAAAACTTGTAAAAATATTTCATTCAAATTAAACTGTTCTGTGAAAAGTGTAGCATTTAATTCCTTTCAGAATAAAATATTGTTTAAAAATGTATTCTTTTCACATACTTATCACTCAAATATTTTAGAAAAAGAAAATATATACATTCACATGTATATTTACGATGTAATTACAAAATATTTACATCTGATTGTGTCAAAGCCCGTTGATCGCAATGATAAATCACTCAATGTTTTGGTCACCATGAAGGGGTCGCCACTGCTTCAAATGGGGAGAACTGGTTAGGGCCTCTCCTCCTTACTCCCTACCCAAGTAGCACAGCAACGTCGTCTCATCGTGGATGTCGTTGCAATATGTCTTTAAGATGCCCAGATGTCTGCGAAAATCCACTGTTTTGCAACCGTCGCAAAGACGTCCTTATTACGTCTTTGCAGATGAGATTTTTGTCTCATAGACATCATTATTGCATCTTTCGCAGGTGATATTTTGGTTGTGAAATTATCGTATCACAACGTTTTAATAATGCCTAAATGTTCGCAAAATTCCACATTTTTGCAACAGTTGTGAAAATGTCGTTATTATGTTCTTGTGTTACATATTGCTTTATGCAGAAAAATAAGCTTAATAATTAACATATTTTTCTTCTTTTTTAAAGTATTATATTTATTGAATTTTTCTAAAGTTTAAATATTTTATCATTTCCTGAAAACCAGAAGATAATACAATTTTTTTTCTTTAGACTAAATATGCATAATTAATAATAGCCTTAATTATTTTCAGTACTTTAAACTATATTTTTAAATAACTTAAATTCTAAGTTATGATTATTTAATTATTTATCATTTTTTTCCCTTAATTGAGAGTACTTATGAAAGGGATTATTATAAATATATAACATCAATAGTAGGTTTTAAGTAACTAAAACTCAATTAGACATAAATAAAAGTAAACATATATATGTGGGTAAAAAAAAAAGAGTGTTTCTGATAACAACATTATCACATTTATTTCTGTTACATCTCAGAGATAATTGCCTCTGTCATGATAAATTAGGAAGCGGTTCTTAAGGTAACATAATTAGTATTTTACCTGAACTCAAGTATAAATAAGTTTATTTGCGTTTCAGAGTAAAAAATATTACCATTAACTTCTATACCTCCAAGATATGCAAATGAAAGACAGTATAAAGTAGTTAATAAATGTGATCAAAAATACACCTTAATCTAATAACTTCCCATATTCATATCTAAAATGAAATAATAACCTAACAAACAACATACATGACACCACTATTTAAGAAAAAACATGAACTAGTAGTGTTCCAAAGTATAAATAGCAGAAGGAAGGTAACAGACCTGAAATTTCCAATTAATAAAAAAATATTTGTGTTTTTTAAATAGTAAGCAATTAAAAGTGCAATAATTATGTATTGCAGTATCAGGGATAAATAGAAGGGCTAGGTCATTCCTTTGTTCGACTAGTCGCCGACGCGAGCCTCATGGAGGGGGGGAACTGGAAGTAATCTGACGTATCTCTGTTGCACCTGTTCTGATTTCGCGCCTTTAAAACTGTAGTTTCATTCAGTTGCGAGACGATTTTCTGGAGGTCGTATATCCCAAATTAATTTTAATCATACATATTTGTTTTCTAATAATGCAAATATTTAAAATAATTTGTGTATATATATGTAGTTTTAGTCAGTTTTCCTTTTAAATTCTATATTTAAAGTATCCTTTATGTAATATGGCTTCTTGTGCTGTAGCAACATGCTGTAACACTTATCGAAATACGAAAGGAAGAGATATTGTATTTCATGCTTTCCCCAAGGACAATTTGCTTTTGACGAAAGAATGGATACATAAATGTCGAAGACAGGATTCTATTAATGTGAAAAACGCAAGAATTTGCAGCGAACATTTTCTGTGCAGTGATTATGAAGATGACATGAGAAATCGCTTGCTTGGATTGCCGCAAAAGAAACTGTTGAAATGCAATACTGTGCCGAAAGTAAATTTATTGTGTGCAGTAAACGAAATAACGCCAAGAAATCGGAGACATTTGAAAAGAAAACTAATGCAGAATGCTTTTGTAAGACTACACGAATTAAGCCCAAAGAAAATTTATTTTGAGGCCGAGACCGAAATTGAAGCTGACAATAATAAATCAAATGTGAATGATTTTGAAATAAAACTCACAAGTGACAATGCCCTATGTGACAATATCCATGAATGCCCTAAGTGTAAAGATAAACAAGAATGCATTGATAATTTGAAGAACAAAATAATATCCTTAGAAAATTTTAATAAAATATTGAAAAATAGAGAAAAGAAAAATTTTAGAATGTTTGCTCAGCGACAAAGAAGGTGGATGACATCTGGAAAGAAATTTGTGTCGGAAATTCAGAAATTAAAATCCCAAACAGCGAAATTTAGAAAAAAACAGCACAGATCGGAGAATTTGGAAAAACGTCTAAAGTATATTTTTACAAAGACGTAGATTAACGCATTGCTAGAAAAGAAGGAAAAAATCAGGTGGACTAGTGAAGATAGTTCACGTTGCATTGTCATAAGAGCTCTGTCATCTAAAAGCTACGATTTTTGGAAGGAAAAAATGGGAATTCCTTTACCTAGCACTAGCACATTAAAGAGATGGTGCGCTAAATTTTCATGTAGTCCAGGAATTCAGAGTGATGTTCCTGCTGTAATGAAGGAAAGATGCGAGTATTTGAATTCTGTAGAAAAATATGCGTTCTCAGTTTCGACGAAATGCACATAGATTCTAAACTCTGCTATGACTCTAAACTGGACCAAATTCTTGGTCCTTTTCAAAAAGTGCAGTTTGTTTTAATCAGAGGTCTCATTTCGCAGTGGAAACAATCAATATTTTTTGATTTTAACACTCCAATGAAGAAAGAACTTCTTTTTCACTCATAAGACATATTCAATCATCTGGAGTAGAAGTGAAAGCAATAGTGTCTGATTTAGGAGGATCTAGTACTTTTTGGAAAGAGTTACAGATTTCGATTAATAGTTCTCAGTTTCCAAATCCAGTATTGCAAACGAAAAAAATATGGGTTTTTGCAGATTTAGCGCACTGCCTCAAATCACTTAGAAACCACTTTTTAGATAAAGGATTTGTTTTAGAAGATGGAACTGTTTTAAATGTTGATAGTATTAAAGAGGTTTTAAATAAAGATTCAGGAGAAATTAAATTGTGTCACAAACTAAAACCAAATTATTTAATGGTCAAGAGAAACGAGAGACAAAAAGTCGCTCCAGCGAAAACATTATTTTCAAAAACTACAGCAAAAGGTATACTCCACCTCACAGGAAATAAAAAAGAATCCGACTTCTTTGAGGAGTTAATCGACAATTTTTTCGATATTATGAATAGTACCAAAACATACCCTCCTTCAGATAAAATACTTAAAGCAGCATTTGGATTAAATGAACATCATGAAAAACAAATTCAAGTTTTGGAATTAATGAAGAAAGTCATTGGTGGATTAAGAGTTCAGGGAAAAGCCAACTTACTGCCTTTCCAAAAAGGAATAATAATTTCAATAAATTCTCTTTTTGGCCTACACCAGGATTTGAAATCATCGTATGATGCTAAATATATTTTAACCTCTAGATAAACTCAGGATGCACTTGAAAGTCTCTTTAGTCAGTTTTGAGGGCTTGGTAGGTTTAATGACCATCCATCACCTAGTGAAGTTATACGCCGCTTAAAGCAATTAATACTCGCTAATAAGCTGCCAAATTTATCTTCAAAAGTATGCATGACTAAAGAAAGCAGAAATATTGATTCATATTTAACATCCGAAATACTTAAAAGGGCTTTGAAAACTGAGGGGGAGATGCTTTTCCATTAAATACTATTGATGATTTGGATTTGGATTTCATAGAGGAACCTTCTCCTATGGCTTGGGAATTAGAATTGAATTCCGACAGACAATTTTCGACAGCCGAAAAAGAAACATTAACATATGTTGCAGGTTATATTGCCTATCGTGTGCAAGACAAAGACCCATCATTGGGAACAATATCTAAAAATAGTGCTGATGAACCAATATTTAATTCAGAATGGATTAAATTATTGTCCTTAGGAGGTTTGACTACACCTTCTCATTCATGGATGAATACAGTTTATGAGTTCGAAAACATATTTTGTGCAGTTCATGGTACAACTTACTATAAAGGGAAGCATGTAATTGGCTCTTTAATTAATAAACTGGAGAAACATTATCATGAAGTTAACAGAGAAGCAATTCGTTTATTTTGCAGAGTGAGAACTTTTATTAGAATACGTTTCTTAAATAGAAATGCATATGTTTTTCCCCAAAGAAAAGCAACCCAAAAGGCAAAAAAAATGGATTGCTTCGAATGTGGCTGCCAATAAATAATGTTTCAACAACTTGTAGTTGCATTGCGACTGTACAAGTAAGCATATATAATATGTTTTGATTTGAAATATTTCTAGATGACAGTTTAGAAGTTAATAGCGTAAAGCATATTTCAAATGAGAACTAATTCTGTTAAGTTATTGTTACAGTTATTTTTATTGTATCCTCTGTTATTATTGATTCGATTTTGTGCTAGCTTAGCATTCTAGATAAAATATATATAAAGGATAATATTAAAGTAATTGGCATAAGAAGACCTGCCCCCTCAACCCCCACTTTTGAAAATAATTATTTTAGGTCCTGTGAGTAAAGTTGTTTTGTCTAAATTAAGATAACAATCTTACATGTATTTATTTAAATGAAATATTGATGTAAGCCTAAGTTACAAAATTAATTTTTAAAAAAATATATGTTATTATATTGAATTGGGAGAAAAATATGCCAATGTAAAATTTACAATTAGACTGAAACTCAAACTTAGATTAGCAGAAATTTTGCCATATATGTTTAAATATACATGTTTAAAACTATGCCAATTTAAGGTTTTTTTTTTATTATTAATTTTAAATAGCTGTTATTATAGTTATTTTAGAAGCAGTAGTACAGTTCTCTTAGTTAACATGCAGATAAAGAAATGATTAGAAACAAACAGGCATTTAAAGAAAAAAAAAAAAATCCCTGCAAATAAAAAAAGGAACTTAATGCTAAGAGTAGCACATTTTATCTATTATTTTAAAATTGAGTACGTACTATTAAATTTTTTAATGTTCAGTGTAAAATGCATACTGCAGTAACATTGTCTCTTCCAAATTATAGCTATCTTTCACACACAGCTCATTTTAAACGCTGGTTCTTCAAATTTAAAACGCTAATTTCTATGTTGTCAATTGCATCTCCGCGCTCAGTGGCATCATTGCTACGTCATCACTCCCCACTGCCTGTTTCAGGGGGAACCGCTCTATGAGCTAGCCCTTCTCTTTAGTCCTGTTGCAGTATTTACTGCACTGGTTATCATAAATTAAGGAAAAATCACGATTACTAAAAAAGTTACATGTAGAATTTAATGAAACTTTCCCACAATATACAACACATAGTAAGGTATCAAATAACATAAAAAAGGAATTACCACACAAATATGGTAGTATAGAAATTAGCACATGTATAAAATGAACAAATCGAAGGTGTCAGTTTGCTATAGGAAAAGTACCTTCAATATGGAATATGATCGCCTCTAGAAGCAATACAGCAATGTGTGATGCTTTCAATTATGTGGTCTATCAGTTCCATAGGAAGCGAGAGCCATTGCTCTTCCAAAGCAGTTGCAAGCGCAACAAGGATTTGAGGGGGTGGATTGAGAGCAGCTAGATGCCTTCCTAAAGCATCCCAAACGTACTTGATAGGATTCAAGTCCGGAGATCGAGCTGGCCACTCCATGCGCATAATTGTTTCCTGTTGAAGATAATCATCTACGATGCGAGCCCTGTATGGTCCTGCATTGTCATCCTATAACAGGAAACCATCACCTATTGCCCCGACATATGGGCGCACATAAACATCAAGGATGTCATCTGTATAAATCTGAGCATTCACGGGTCCCCTTGGAAAGACATGGAGGTCTGTGCATACACCCAAAGAGACGCCACCTCAAACACACATTGCTCCTTCCGTATGCATCTCTTTCACGGATGTTTGACGGATGATAATGGGTTCTAGGTTCTCTCCATATCAAATAACGCCTACTATCGCTTTCTAGACTAAACCTGGACTCATCCGTAAAGAGAACCGCCCTCCATTGATCAGGTGTCCAGTGGCCATGTTGTCATGCCCACTGAAAACGGTCCCTCCTATGGCGTGACATGAGCGGCACACAAATGGATGGTCGCCTCATATACAGACCACCTTCGTGAAGCCTTCTACGCACAGTAGACGTTCAGACGAACCTTCCGGTGGCTGCCTGCAGGAAGGGAGGATCTAAGAAGAGTCTGAGTAGCGGTTCTATTCCTGCGTGCACATAATGTCAAATATCGGTCATCGGCGCTTGTAGCAGTTGGCCGTTCTTGGCTGAACCTCCTAGATGCCGAATCTGTGGTTTAAAATTGCCTCCAAAGTCTATGAACCACATAAGGACTCACATTTAGCCATCTGGCCACTTCTGTTTGACTTTGTCCTGCCTCTAGTCTCCCAATGGCTCTTCATCAAAGTTCTGCAGGCAAATGATGCCTGGAGGTCATTGTTACGAGTTGGCTATCTTTGATTTCTGATGTCATTGTCACAGTGAAATATGTGGGCTTGCTCTCAAACATGGACTTTTATGCTCCTCACAGATGATGTATTCTGAAAGCAGCGCCACTAATTTGCATATCGCAGTTTAACTCAGCTACTCCTTTATTGGCAACATATTCAAATTTTACATGGTTTGGCTTATTTTTTAGGCTGTTATCGCTATTTTTGTGATTTTTCCTTTATTTATGATAACTAGTGTAGTAATGCTGATGATTCTTAACACCATTTCTTTCGATCATATGTTAATGTATTTACTTATTTTTAGTTTCTATATTTTAGAATAGTGGTAGATTACAATGATTATTTCATGCACTTTTTATAATCAATAACTTTCCTTTTAGTTACTGTACAGAAATAATTGAAATAATATAGTATACGATAGTAAGCTCTTCGTTAAATAGCACACGATGAAACTTTTTGTTTCTACTTATTATGAATTTCTTTGTTAGCATAAGCACATAAAAAGTAAGCGAAGAAAATAGAATATACGTAAATTTAATAAAAAATAAAACCTAATTTCGAACATTCATTTATTGAGATAATCTAATAAACATACATAATGGCAATATTTAAAAAAAACGCGAATTATACAGTGTTTGGAAGAATAGATACCAGACAAAAAGTAATAAAGCTGCAATTTGCAGTCAATAAAAAATATTTAGTGTTTTTTAATATTACACAATTAAATATCACATAATTATAGATTACAATATTTCATAGTAATGCTAATGTTTCCTTAACACTATTTTTTCGATCATGCATTTCATACGTTTTAAAATCATTAACCTTTTCTGCATACTGTACAAAAGACAATATACTATAGAATGTGCATTATTATTAATTTTAATAATAAATTATTGCTTATATGCAATTCATCTTCAGAAGTCATATTAAGTACTGGTACCAAAGTGGCTTACCGTTGTATGTTATTTTTGGTTTTATATGAATTAATTCTGAAAGCCAACTTTTTAATATGAACACAATAATCGATTAATATGAATGATATGGGATATAGCACTTATAACATTATAACCGAAGCACAAAGCTAGTAAGTTTATCCAAATATTGCACTGCTGAAAACACAGCGATTAGAGACAAACACTATTTCACAAACACTATATTCCACAGACCACTATAGACCACAGAGACACTATTTTGTGAACACTAGATTCACGATAGCAAATATTCACACACAAAATAAGCACAAATTCAGCATTTTGACGATAATTTCACTCGCTGAAGGCAGTTGAAGTAAATAGATACAGAACAATGAGAAGATTTACAATGCGTTCTTTGATTTATAGTGCATTGCAGTTACTTTTAATATAAGCAATATTATTTATATCAGCCATTGCTTGATTCAATTTCAAACACCTTACAGATGGCATCTTTACCCAATGACTTGAAGGAACTGCTACAATCTGAATTAATTGCATAGTTGTTCGAATTTGGCAGCTAGCCAAAATGCACAAATCTCGAGATGTTCGTTATATAAGGGCATCTAGTAAATAATATATAGGTCTGCTTCTCCTTCCGGCATATATATTGGACAGCTGAGAATTCGTCCTTACTTCAAAAATAAAAAATTAAAGTCATGTTTCAGTAGTGAACTAGTTGCTAACACGTGATTTGCATTGATTTCGGAAATATGATTTTTTTAGGAAATATGATGAAATGCATAACTTAATAACTTACTTAATAGATTAGTTTTATTTTAGAAATATTTTGCTATAATACACTGCTCGACATTGAAAATGCAACACCAAGAACTAGTGGTCGGAAAGTGATGAAATTTGGAAAAAAGAGACAGCAAGCAGCAATAAGTGACCTTTATTTCAAAATGATAGTCCGAATACAGAGCGAGAACGGCGTCAGCTCAGTAGGATGTAGGACCACCGCGGACAGTGATGCACGAAAAAACACGTCATGGCATAGAGTCAATAAGAGTGCGGATGGTGTCCTGAGGGATGGTTCTCCATTCCCTTTCAACCATTTGCCACAGTTCGTCTTCTGAATGAGGCCGGGGCAGAGTCTGCAAACGGCGTCCAATCACATCCCACACATGTTCGATTGGTGACAGGTCAGGAGAGTATGGTGGTCAGGGAAGCATCTGTATACCTTGCAGAGCATGTGCATATGCGAGCCCTGTATGATCAGGCGTTATCCTGCTAAAAATTTGCATTAGGCAGCCCCTGAAGGTAGGGGATTGCCACCGGCTGCAGTACATTATCCAAGTATCGTTGGGTCGTCATAGTGCCCTGAATACGAACTAGAGGTGACCTGGAATCGTAGGCAATAGCACCCCAAACCATTATGCCACATTGTCGCACGGTGTGCCGTTTGACGTTTTGCCATTCTGTCATCCACATCGCTCCAGTCCGGCACCATTTTAAACGTTGGCGTCTATGCTGTGGGGTCAATGGCAGTCTTAACCCTTTGATGCTTGCGATATTATTTTTATAATTTTTTATTAATTATTAATAAACTCTAGAAATTTAAAATTATGATCCTAGAGACAAATAATATATGAATTAAAAAAGATCTACTCTTACCCATTGTTTTATGGGTGGTGTTCGCACTGTGAAATCACAGTACATCTAGGACTTTGAAACTTACCTAGGTAGTAGGAAGAAAAAAACTTGCCTTTTTCCATGCACGTTTCCAATAAATGACGAAATTTACGAATTTAAAAAGAAAAAAAAAATGCATGTAAGAATTACATAATACAGTCGAAAGTCTCTAATCCGGACATCCATAATCCGGAATGGTCTATAATCCGAACCTCAAAGCTACAAACTTTCTGCGCATACCTTTATGCATGCATATAATACGAATGGACGGTAAGCTAAGCTAAAATTATCTAATTATCTATTTCAGTTAATGTTGCAGATTGTGTTGTTCCTTAATCTTCTAATTGGATCCAGCTTATTATTTTTAGCAGACTGGTAGAGAAATTTTATAAAAGTAAGCTTGAACTTTCGATTATGTCAAAAAGAATTTTCGATTCTGGAGTTGCCAAAGGATCTACAAATCAAAAGCATGTTTCGATGTCCATCAAACAAAAAGTGGAATTGCTGCAAAAAAATGGATAAAGGCATATCCTTTGTTTTTCTAACCCTTCCGAAATCTGTTTATCAATTTCACGCTGCTCTGCGGGGGGGGGGGGATGTCGCGTCACACAATGAACTGGAAGTTGATCTGTCAGCACTATCCTTATCATCATGGCAGATGTTTTTATTTTATTCGGCTTCCTCCCCCGGGGGTCGATGTAGAGAACTCTGCGAAGCTACTGGCTAGGATCTGTACCTAGGCAGTCTCTGCCACGAGGGATAAAATATATGAACTTGGTAGTTCTGAAGCCCCCGGGAAAGGTCATTTATTGGCCGGCCTTGGGGACTGGCATGTCCTGAGCGGTGTGGAACCGTAGCCGGAGGGCTTGGTTCCCCTCGGTTTGCTGGGTAACGGCCCACTGCGACGGGCTCGCCCATGCGACTGATAGGAGCATTAGACGACCGGTGCTGCCTGGTGAATTCCAGGTGGTGTGCTGCTCCCCTGGATGGGTAATAGTGGAGGTTGAGCCTCCACGAAGTGCCCAAAGGGGGAGTAGACCTGTAGTTTGATTTATAGTTCAAGAGGCAGGGAAGCCCAAATTTTGTTGTTGTTGTTTATTCGGCTTATAATTCCTTATTAAATGTAGTATTTCATCTCGATGTACTGTCTTTGATATGATTTAAATCAAATTCCTCGTCATTATAAATATCACGAATACACATCAAATAGTTTTCTGGCTGCAATTTTCTAATTTTGACTATGCGTAATGTATGCTTTACGCATGCTCGTGTTGAAAGAAATGTTCAATAAAGTAAACAATTTTTTTTTTTGTAAATTTTGATACCCTTGAGATCATAATTGCTCTTTGTTTCATAAATTACGGTTTCATATTTTTAATTTTATAATTTCTGCATGCCATCTTACCAGATTTAAATTGATGATCTAAAATCCGGAAAAACCGATAAACCGGAATCGCTGAAGTCCCTACAAGTCCGGATTAAAGACTTTTGACTGTATATATATTTTTTACATTATTTTACAATTTAAATCATCAGAAAAGAATTTAAAAATAAACATCTATGTAATTTTCCTACAGCAGTGAAAGTATAAGTACCTACATAATAAGGACATTTGGCTACATGAATTAAAAAACTCAGTAAAAAAAGGATAAAAAAAGACTCAGTGTTTTTTTTTTAAATTTCAAAGAACAAATATTTTTTGGGACACTGTTCAAAGCATGTTTTGTCTTTTTTGGTAAATGCATAGACTCACATTGCACGTTTTGCACATGAATCTTTTGTGATGTTTCTTCCTTGTGCTACAAAATGTACACTGATTGGATCTAAATTTCACTGGTATATGTTTAGCATTATTTAGTTTCTTTTCATCTGGCACATGAAATTTGTGGTTTTTTTATGTTAATGGGGGGGGGCTTGGTCTTTTTGGCTTCGGTACGGATCATTCGTTTCACATTCATTCTTATTTTATTTTTATTTCATCTCAAAACATTCAGAAATAAAGCTTTACACACTTTCTATTTCTATTTTTAATTACAGCAAAGTATATTTACATTAAATTTAAACCACAGGAAATAATTTATAAAATCACAATATGCGGAGCAAGTGTGTTGAGGTCAGAGAAAAGTCTCTGGAAAAGAAAGACTTTTTTAATGCTCAGGTGCATGTATTGTTTAGTAATAAAATAACACTGTGATTTCAAAATCCCTTATTTATGTCTGGGTAAAAAAAAAAAACATTCCTATTTGAGAAGCAAGCAAACGCCATTGTGAAGAGCAGTGGTTTCAAGGCGCGACCACCGAGCCTCTAGACAATGCTCTAGTGGGGCAGTGGTCGCGCTCTGAAACCACAAAGCAAATGCCATACATATAGAGGTTTTTCTATATATGCAGTTTAATTATTGCTGTGTTTTATTGTTTATGATAGAAATCATGATGTGCGATGAGTAACTTTTGAACTTTAAAATTGTTAAAAAGAAGTTATTTTGTGTCATTGAAACGAATTTTAAAAGGCATCCGATTTTAAGTACTAAGACCTAAAACATGTATGATTCTGTAGTCATTTTGTGTTATTTAGAGGTAAAAGATCAGTAATTAATTGATTTTCACTCAAAAATTTAAAAAGGAAGAGGAGAAAAAAATTCGAAAATTGGAGGTTTCAGGGCGCGACCACCGCGCGTCAAAATGTTAACGGACACCGTGAGTGCAGGCCACGTTCAACCAATAGACAGAAAATGGTTCTGGTCGACATGGAAACATCCAGGGTATTTTGCACATGCTGCAGAATAGTGGTACAAGTGACTTGCGGGACCGCCACAGCTTGTCAGCGGATGTGTCGATCCACGCTTGCTGACATCACTCTGGCTGCACCTACACCCCTCCTTCTTCCCACATTTCCTTGTTTCAACCATATTCACCATAGCCAATGCACCGTGCTTACATCCATGTGGGTATTAGCTGCTGTTTGACGTAAGGACCAACCCGCCCTTTTCAGTCCGATCACCATACCCCTCGTAAAATCGTCTATCTGATGGAAGTGACTTCTTTGACGACAGTGTGGCATTCTCTCCTATTACACGCATCCTCCGGGACAAAAACCAACTTTCTTGGATAATTCGTCTGGCAGAAGTAACAGCACGAATATTGCCCATTCTGCACGTTCCTTCCCTTATCTTATTTCACGTGCATCGGAGAGCTGCGCATTTCACATCATTCGCATAACTCAGTGACGTGCTCCAACTCTAAAATTTGCATAAATTTCTGACTACTCCTTTTTGGTGTTGCATTTTCAATGTCGAGCAGTGTATTTATAAAAAATATTTTAATTATTAATTATTTTAACAAAATTTTATACAATTATTTCGTATGTATTTTTAGTACTAATTAAATTTAATAAATCAAATGTATTTATATTAAATTTACATTTCATTAGATGAATTTACCTTATTAATATATTTAGATGAAATAAAGTAACGAAACATTGCAAAGTAAATCTTATGCGGACTTCAGATTCATGAAAGGGCAGATTTAGTCTCTTTTCATTCTAAAAATAATGCTGATGAACTAAAAAAAATACTAAAACGACCACGTCTAAAAGCGGCCGTATCATGATGTTTCAGCGACATCAACAAATTGGCAAGATGTAACGGCAAATATTTTGTGTCTTTGCAACGTTGTAAAGACGTCGTAAAAGTTGCCACAACCACTTTGCAACCTCTCGGATCAGTTTGCAACGTCAGGTGCTACTTGGGTACCTCCATGGTGGCCAATGACAGTATATTGATTGATGGCAGCCATGGCTACTGTTAAGTTAGAATACAGCTCCACCTATTGGATAAGGAGAGAAACTCTCACTTGGCCATCTGGATTCGGCTGAGCAGCATGCCAGAGCGTGTATTAGATCTGAATTTAGTTAATTACTGTCAATAATTTAGTTAATTCTTTTGCTATACTGTCCACTCGTTAGTTTAGAAAGATAGTACATGGTCAGCAAAGCCGGAAAAATGAACAAAATGCTGGCATTAGATAGAAATAAAATTTCGTTAAAAGCAAAACTAACTAGGTTAGGAAATGTAGTGAAGGAATATGATGACAGTTCGAATAAGAACGAAATTCAAATAAAGTCTAGATCCCTTCAAAGCATTCAAATGGCTGTTAGAAACTTAAGGAATAGATATTTCGAAAGCGTTGATTAAAAAGATGTCACAGCCATTGATGAAGAAATCGCCGAAAGGGAAGAAAGAACGGAAGTTCTAGAGGTAAGAATTATGGAAATTCTATCATCTATCACTCATTCTGAACATGAAAATGATTGTAGTAAATTTGATCCTAAGGTAAAAGTACATTTGCCAGAATTACCAATTCCTAAATTTTCTGGTAAATATACCGAGTGGAATAATTTCAAGCTTCAATTCGAAAACATTATAGTGAATAACACTCAACTGACAGAAGTTCAGAAGCTCTACTATTTAAAGGCTGCATTAACTGATGAAGCAAGAAATCTTGAAACTGTTGATGATACTTTCAGTTCTCTATTTAAAGCTCTTCAAGATAGGTATGAAAATAAAAGAATATTAATTGAGACGCATATAAAGTCAATAATGGATTTACGTACGTTAACATTCGAATAGTCTAAAGGAATAAGATATGTAATAGATAATGTTGCTAAAAATGTTAGGGCTTTGAATGTTTTAAAATATGAGAAAAATAATTTATCCGACATTAAAATTGTACTTCAGAAACTAGATTTTGAAATGTGCAAACAATTTGAATTAAGCATTAATGCTACGGAAGCTCCTACGTTTGATGAATTAATTTTGTTTTTAGAGAAAAGATGTCAGTTATTGGATAACATTAACCATAATACTAATAAAATGAAATATCCATTAGAAAAAAATTCGAAATCAAAGGCGCTGATGGTTAAAACCGATAGTGTTTCGATTTGTGTTATATGTAAAAATAACAATCATCCACTGCATAAATGTGATTCATTTCTAAAACTAAATCCAAATCAAAGATATGAAATAGTTAAAAACCATAAACTGTGTCTAAAATGTATCGGTAAGGAATGTTTAATCGCAAAATGCAATTCTAAGTTCAGATGTTCAGAATGCCATAAAGAACATCATTCATTAATCCATCGCCTGCTCAGAAATGGTGCCATCGAACAAAAGTTAGATAAAACAAAAATGGAAGCAGCGAGTGACGAAATTATAAATAAGAATGCAGATGTATCTAATAAAAATCAATCAAGTTGTCTTTTGACACGGAGAAAAAATGTGTTATTAGCAACAGCAATAGTATATATTTGCAATTCAGAAGGAAAAAGAATTCCAGTTCGTGCGATACTTGATAACGGCAGCATGAGTTGTTTCCTGTGTAAAGGAGTTGCTAATTTGTTAAATATAAAGAAAGAAAGAATTTATGCATCTGTATCTGGAATTAATGAGAAAGTTATAAATATTAATTATCAACTAGATGTACAGATTTCGAATAAGGATTTAACATATGTAAGATCAGTTAATTGCTTGGTTATTTCTAAAATAACCAATGTAACTCCATCAAGGAGTTTAGATGTGCAGTCATTAAATATTCCCATTGATATTGAATTAGCGGATCCACAGTTTGGAACACCTAACAAAATAGATAAGTTATAAGGAGCTGAATTGTTCTTTGAGATTTTGAAACAAGGAAAATTTCAATTAGAAAATCAACCGTTGATATTCCAAGAAACAGTTTTTGGATCTATCGTGTCTGGTGCATGCAAGAGTAACTCGGAAGTAAATTATTGTGGTTTAGTTCTAAACAGTGAAGAAAGAGTTAAAGAAATTTTGCAAAGATTTTGGGAAGTTGAATCCAATGAAAATATCGAGGATGCTTTGAGTGAAGAAGAAAAATACTGTGAAAAACATTTCAAGCATACTCTATAAGCAAAATGATGGAAGGTATGTAGTTCAGTTACCCATAAAGGAAGGTGTAGAATTAGGAGAATCGAAAACGCTGGCTGAGAAAAGATTGCATCAAGTGTGGAATTGACTAGAAAGCGATTCGAATATGAAAACATTATATAAGAATTTTATCAAGGAATATAAGGATCTAAATCACATGGAAGAAGTTCAAGAAATTGAAACATCGACTTGCAATTATCTTAGTCATCATGGTGCTTATCGACCAGAGAAAACCTCTACCAAGCTTCACATTGTGTTTAATGCATCATCTGCTACTAGCAATGGAAAATCACTTAATTCAATATTAAAGAAAGGGCGAATACCACAAGAAGATTTATTTTCTATTATTATTAGATTTCGAAAGTACAACTATACATTAGGAGCTAATGTTCAGAAGATGTACAGACAAATACTTATTGAACCATATCAATGAAACCTGCAGTTGATCTTGTGGAAAGAATCTGTTGGTAGTCCTGTGCAGACTTACCATCTAAAGACTGTAACATATGAAACAGCAAGTGCACCATTCCTTGCAACAAGGGTCCTGAAGCAGTTAGCAATGGATGAAGCAGCTGACTTCCTCATGCCTCAAGAGCCATACTGAAGGACTGTTACGTGGACGACATTATCACTGGAGCTAATACGCTGCAAGAAGCCAAGGAGTTGCAGACACAGTTAACCTGTCTTTTAGAATGTGGTGGAATACAGTTACACAAAGGCTTTCAATAATCCAGAATTATTGAAGAATAAAGAAAGTGCAAATCAGGATTACTCCTTTCAAGTTATGGATAAGCCTCAGATTACAAAGGGCCTTAGGAATGTCATGGAATACGTCTACAGACTGTTTTTCTTACGATTTAAAGATACTTGACATTAAAGAAAGAGGAACGAAAAGAGATGTCTTATCAACAATAGGTTGTCTCTTTGATCCGTTAGGTTTAATTGGACCTGTTATGACAAAAGCTAAAATATTTCTACAAAACCTTTGGCTTTTAAAATTAAATTGGAATACACCAATTCCTAAAAATTACTTTGAAGAATGGAAAGCATTTCTGCATAGTGTCAAAATAGTCAACGATTATCACATTCCCAGATTTGTTTTAACCAATGGATTACAACAAATAGAAATTATAGGATTCTGTGATGCTAGTCAGAAAGCCTATGGTGCTGCAATTTATGTGAAATGTATGTCATCTTCGAATGGATTTTCATTAAGACTTCTGTGCAGCAAGTCTCGCGTGTCACCTTTGAAGTCAATTACCATTCCTCGTTTGGAACTTTGAGGTGCAGTTCTGTTGGTAAAACTAATGAAAAGAATATTAGAAGCCATTCAGCTGCCTATAGTGAAGGTGTATTATTTCACTGATTTGTCAATAGTGTTATCATGGATTAAGAAGGAACCTTATCAACTAAAGACATTTGTTGCTAATGTATCTGTTATTCGCAGCATGACTGCTGTTCATGAGTGGTACCATGTTAGCACTCACAATAATCCAGCTGATTTGATATCAGTGGAGCTGAACCTAAAGATCTTTTTCATAATGATTTATGGTGGTATGCACCAACTTTCTTGACTAAGGAAGTTGGTGCATACCACCATAAATCATGAATTGACTAATCCTTGTGAAGTAATTTCATCTGATATGGATGATGTGGAATACGTCAAAGAACTCAAACTTAAGGATAATGACTTAGTTAATTTAAATGTGAACTCTAATTCCCTTATTTTAGATCATATTCTTAACATCAGTAATAACTATATTCGTATTATTCGTGTGTTAAGTTTTGTTTGTAGATTTATAGCCAATTGTAAGGGAAAAAATTTAATAGATTCTCTAACTGTTAAAGAATTGGATGACGCTGAGAAAATCATGATCAGGTATGTACAGTTGCAACATTTTAGCAAGGATATTTTATCTTTAAAAAATAAGAATTGTGTTTTTTCCAAAAGTAAGGTAAAATTTTTATGTCCATTTCTAGATAATGATTCTCTTCAGAGAGTAGGAGGCAGACTTGCCAATAGTAATCTTAATTACAACCAAAAATTTCCTTATGTAATGCCAAAAGATCATGTATTTACTAGATTAATTTTTCAGTATTACCATGTTAAATATTTACATCTTGGTGCTCAAGCACTATTGCGCATCAGGTTCGTAGTAAGTTTTGGGTTATTAATGGTCGAGATATAGCTCGAAAGGTTGTACATGAATGTGTAACATGTTTTAAGGTTAAACTAATTGTATGTGAACAACTTATGGGAAATTTACCTAATGGAAGAGTTAACCCAGGGTTTGTATTTAATACTTGTGGACTCGATTTTTCTGGTCCATTCCTCATTAAGTATAAAAATCAGAGAAAGGGTAATTATGCAAAAGTGTACATTGTTATATTCATATGTTTAGCTACTAAAGCAGTACATTTAGAGGTAGTAACTGATTTAACCACAGATTCATTACTTGCTACTATTAAAAGATTTATTGCTAGACGTGGAAAATGTAATACTATATTGTCAGATAATGGTACTAATATGGTTGGTGCAAAATCAGAACTGAAAAAATTGCATAGCTGAGTCCTTAAATCTAATTCTGACATAGCAGATTTCTTAACATCTGAAGGTATAAATTGGAAACTAATTCCACCTAGAGCACCAAATTTCAGTGGTTTGTGGGAAGCAGTTATTACTGTAATTTCCGGAAGAAAGGCCGCATCAGCGTAAACGCCGCACTCGAGAAAAATGGCGGGAAAAGAATTAAAATTACACAGAAACGCTGCATCAGCGTAAACGCCGCAATAGATTAAATTGCGCGTGACATCGTCGTGGGCCGTATAGATGCAAAAACTCAACCTAAGTCCTGATATATGACATACCAGTTAAGAAAAATGCATGAAATTAAACCATAACTCAAAAATAAATTAAAGGTAAGAAATGTATAGCTTCTGTGCCGTTTAGAGACATTTTCAAAAATTTTCCGCTCTCTAATTAAAAACTATCCAACAAGTACTTGTACCCAAACTGATGGGATCTATATTTGGCAGAATGCCAAGAAAAATCCATTCATGCTGAAGGGGAAATACGTCAGAGTTCGTTATTTCGAGGCAGGTGGAGTCGTGTCCGCCTTTGAAAAAAATTGCAGAAAAGGCAGGGGTGGGGAAAGGATGGGTCCAGAGGAGAGAGACTATTCAAACTGATGAGAATGTTGATTTGAAAGGGGGAAGAATGTTATTGTTCTGAGATCTCGTTTAGGGTGAATAAGGCATGTAGGTCCGTTCAAAGGAAAGAAAGTAAACAAAATAACATTTGCAAAAAGCAACTGAGTGGTCTTTTGTGTTGGAACAGCACCAGGCTATGCACAATGACAAGGCCATCCAAACTATGTACAATGACCATCATAGGAAATATTTTATTTTTAGTGCACCTAAATGCCGCATGGGTAGAAACGCCGCACCCGCTGAAAATTTAAGTTTTAAACACGTAACCGCCGCAGCGTTTCTTCTGGAAATTACGGTAAGTCATTTAAATATCATCTTCAGTGTACAATCGACAGTTATAAATTGACTTTAGAAGAATTTGGACTGTTGTCACACAGATTGAAGGTATTCTCAATTCTCGTCCCAATTTTACCTTTATCAACAGGTGCAAATGACTTTGAAGGCTTAACGCCAGGTCATTTTTTTAATTGGACGTTTCATTACTTCGTATCCTGAACCAGATTTTTCTCATCTTGCAGATAATAGACTTTCTAAATGGCAAGTTATTAGCAAGTTCATTTAAGTTATTTGGAAACATTGGCAAACTGATTATTTAAATCATCTCCAACAACACACCAAATGGTTTATTAATAAAGGAAATTTAAAGGCAGGTATGTTAATGTTGTGTTAAAGGAAGATAATCTACCCCCATTTAGATGGTCTTTAGCTAGAATTCTAGAAGTTTTACCTGGTAAAGATAATAAGGCCAGAGTTGTTAAAGTGAAAACATCAAATGGTGTGTATATTCAATGTATTAGTAAAATTTGTTTATTACCTATCCAGGGTAATAATGCTTAGTTTACGTTATTATGTTCTTATTGAAATTTGTGCCTTACATTAAAATGGAACTGTTTAAGGAGTAAGTTCGATTGTAGCATAGTGAATGTTAATGTTCTTGAATGTTTGTATAATTTTATATTATATTCATGATGAAAGATTATCTATTAGCTTTCACATTGTATTGTAGAATTAGTTATTCTTGGAATGTTAAATTGTATGTTTGTTTGTAATTTACATGTTGAAATTTGTAATTTCAACGGGCAGCGGCATGTTAAGTTAGAATACAGCGCCACCTATTGGATAAGGAGAGAAACTCTCACTTGGTATCTGGATTCGGCTAAGCAGCATACCAGAGCATGTATTAGATCTGAATTTAGTTAATTACTGTCAATAAATTAGTTCTTTTGCTATACAGTCCACTCATTAGTTTAGA
This sequence comes from Stegodyphus dumicola, assembly GCF_044657685.1. Classification (NCBI taxonomy): domain Eukaryota; kingdom Metazoa; phylum Arthropoda; class Arachnida; order Araneae; family Eresidae; genus Stegodyphus; species Stegodyphus dumicola. The sequence continues at coordinate 118,452,067 of NC_140780.1, forward strand.
AAGATAGTACAGCTACATTTTCAGCCTTTGAGTGTTTGTAGAGGGAGAAGAGGTTAGTATTATTCTGTCTGTCCTAAATAAATAAGTCACAGAACATATTTTTTTTTGGAGTGGGATGTTGCTTATATTGAGTTTCTTTTGTTGGCACAGCAGCAGGTAAAGCAAGAAAGATCCTGAGAACTAAGTTAACCTAGCAAATTGTAATCTTGCTTAACTTTCTAATTTAATCAAGCCTATTATTTTTTGCATGCGACTATTGTTACAGTGTAGTAAAAGTGTGAATTTTCAGTTATGTTGAAAAGTGTTACTGATTCCAGAGCTGTGGTGGGATCTGCAAAGTGAAAGCATATTTGGTGCTTGCCTTCAATAATGGCTTTGGCAAGAGAAAATAGACATTGGTGTAATATGGGCTTAAGGAAGTGCAATTTCAAAATTAAGCAAAACTATAGTCTTATTTTGGCATAGATTATGAACATTATAGAAAATGAAATTTTCCAGTTACTGGATTTCATGAAGGAGAAGTGATAATAAATGATGATGTAACAGAAGTTGTTAATTACAATGACAATGCTCCAATCAGCAATGAACTAATGAATAGCGAAATATATTTTATAGCTTTCAGTTCAGAAAATATCATTACTGATACTGAAAAAAGTGACAAAGAGGTTTTTGAGAACTGAAAAGATTTTGAAAGATACAATATGGCATTTTAGAGAACTTGAAAAACGGAACTTCGCAAATGAACAAGAAATTATGTTTTTCTATAAAATTAATGATAAAGTTTTAGCACAAAAATTAAGCAACTTAAATAACTTACATTGAAAGGTATGTTTAATAAAAAAAAATTGATTTAACAAATAAATATTGAAATTTTTAAGAAATTTTGATTCCCTTAAGATCATAAATGGTTCATTATTTCTTAAAGAGCTATTTAATATTTTTATTTCATGATGTCAACACATCATCTCACTGGTTTTAAATTGGTTATCTAAAATCTGGAAATTTCTCGAATCTTTTGAAGTTCCAAAGATTGCAAACCTTGAACTTCGTACTGTATTACATATAAGTTTCATTGCAAATTAGTACTTGTTTTCATTTATTTATTAACTAAACTATTTCTAAATTCATGAAATGTATAATTATCATGAAGCCTATAATTCAATAAAACTGCTGATTTTTTTTCAGATTTGCATGATATTAAGAATGCTGAAGTTGCAGTTTGTGATGGTGCCTTACTTGCAAATGCGTATAAATCCATGCCAAATTTAAAATGGGCACATTGTACATGGGCTGGTAAATCCTTTTTAATTAATTTTTATATTACCACTAGGATTTCTTATTATGTTTAAAATATTTTCAACTTGGAGCTTAAATTGCACTGAAGCCCACCAAATTTTTGGAATAAATTCTAATTCTAGGCTGAGTGCACTGGAGCCCTCAATAATAAGGATTTGGCACTTCTTATATGTAACTGAACAATTTCAGTTGAAATTTGAACTCGAAAATTTTATTTTTAAAACATGTTTTATGGAATGCTTAAAATTATTAATTTTATTTATAAATTCTAATTGTGTAATATCTGAAATTTGTTTAATCTCATAAATGCATTTTAAGACAATAGATTAAATACTTAGTTGCATCCATATTTCATTAGAAGTAATGTTTTATCCTAAAATCCTCATAGTAAATTATTTCTTATCTTTCTTATTTTAAACCTTTACTAATTGTGCATGATTTAGAATGACTCGTAGAAATAACTTAATGCATGGTATACTGATATACCTTTTTCGTACTTTGATTTCCCAAAGTACAAAATGAAAAGTTAAAATGTATATCACTTTCAGTAATGTTCATCAATGTTTCAGTAATGTTCACTAAAAGTTTACACAGGCTTAAAAAATGACTTTCTACAAGGTCTATAAAACCAAGTAGTGGCAACATAAGTAGTACAAATATTTAATTGAATTTCAACACAGAATTCAATTATATTATTTCCGTGAAATCCCTAGCAAGTCGCTGCACGTTTTATCAAATGTATAAAAGCCACTGAATCAAGCCATTTAAGCAAAAGGATTCTAGTGAACATGGTGATGAAGTGTCTTATGGCACGTAACCAATTTATAGATAGAATTAGTATTTGCCTGATGGCTAAACCCCACTACTATGAATAATTCTGTGGCAGTCTTTTGACAGACATGGAAAGGAGACCTCACATTAACTGTCTGCGTATTAGGAATGGCAAAGTGACTTGTGGAGGCCAAATGTGCTGATCCATCCGTAACTGAAGAAAGTGTGATGATTCATTATGCAATTACCCAGTATTGTGACAAATCATTGTCAGAAGCTTCATGTAAGCCTTGATGACATTTTCCTTATTATTTCTATTAGCCTCTTGGAATTTTATCCATGCTGAGGCTGTAGAAATATGGTTTAGAGAGGTATGCATTATAACTTCATTTTAGTCAATTTTCACTCATAAAGTGATTTCTCATTTTCTAAGGATTAAGGTAACAGCTTAGCAGATTAAAAAGTCCATACTAATAGGTGTACTAATATTATTAAATTCTATAATGCAAAGAAGTAAGTGACAGTAATTGCTTTGAGTAATATGCTATTTTACTTTTTTATTCTGCCATACTTTTGTATAAATAAATTGCCATAAACCAGAAATTTCTAACAATGAAAAGTTACTGAAAACCGTGTTTTCTTTAAGAGTTTCTGGGAAAGTTGCTGTAAATTATGTGATGGGAGAAATGATTCTCAGAAAAATTTATTAAGGAAATTAAACATTTTCCAGCTTATTTTAATGAATTTGGCATATCTCATGATTGTAACATTTCTTGAAAAACCTTGAAAAATTCTTAAAATAGATCCTGGACCAAGGCCTGCCTGATTATCTGACATTCAGCTAACTGGAAAGCTCAAGTAACCAGAATATTTTCGAATTTTAGAAACTTTTTTAACTTGATATTAAATACATAAGAGACTTGTAACTCCATTATTAAGCTCCGTTATTAGGTTTAAAATTCGAATCAAACAAAAACTGTCACCAAACTGTGAAATTTCGTACCAATAATAGATAAGTATGATGTAATGCTTTTGCTTTACGTAAACCCAATTAATTCTCACTAAGTTGGTTGAATTAAAAAAAATAATATAAGTTAACTGCAATTTATCTTTTTTTTATCATGTTTGGGGAAGGGGAAAAAGCATTAAAATTTAGGACTTGTCTTCAGTGGAACAGCATGTAGTAGAGTAAGTTCAAATTTGCAGGATCCTGGCATCAAGAAAAGTGAGATGTATGTGAAAATGGATAAACAGTGGCTGTGCAATATGAAAAATTATGACAAGCAATTTAAGTTTTTATACATTTTTATACATTACATTTGTTACTTGTACATGTTGAATAACTAAATAAAGACTGATCTGTATCTTCAAACTTCTGCCAGAAAGGCTGGTGCAAGTTTGGTGAGATCTACACCAGTTTTCATGATTGTCAGAAATTCGCAATCGAGTACGATGTTTTACTTCGCCGTTTGTGTTTGGAATGCCCTTTTGTCTTCCGACATGTCACATTATTTAAATGTAGGCTTTTGATATTCAAGTTGATAACAAATAAACTATATAACAAATAAACAAACTATATAATACTGTATAATTTTAGACCAGAAATTTTTTCTTTTATTTATTTTGCTTTTCTACCATCACATTTGGCATTTTTTATATGCTTAATTTTCCAGAAATTTCAGGTATCCAGAATTTCCCAAGCTTTCCAAATAGTCAAACTTTTACTGTATGTTAATTTTCATTAGACTGGATAAAGACTCAGCCTGATGACCTGTTAACTTTTTGTTGTAGCTTAGAAAATTGCTTAAGCTTGTAATCCTAAATAGGCAAAGTATTTGTCAACTAACCAATGAGAATATTTGGCTTCAGAAAAGCATGTATGCTACAAAACTGAAATTTTTAGGGCTTCAGTTTACTATAAAAGGAAGGATATCAAATCTTCAACTGAGCAGGGAAATTCTTCTGATTCACTGTTCTTTGGACGAGCTTTATGTAGCTATTTATTTTGAAGGGGTAATTAAGGTAGGGTTCCTGATGGATTCAGTCATCATCCCATTTCATAATTTTATTTTGCAAATTTTCTCCAAGCTAAGCCAGTCTAGTTTATGACTGTCTTCCGCCTTCCTTTGTAGGTAATGCAGTATTACGATGAAGTTATTAAACTCATATCAAAGCACTGGAAGATTAAGGTTAACAGTATTGTGTGCAGCATTGCTATCAACTTATTAAACCCATAAAAATCAGTAGAAGAGATTCAGTTAAGATTGTTGAAATGAAGGCTGTAACATCATCAGCAATAATATCGAACTTCTGCAATTCATAAAGACAATCTCATTTTATTTCTGGATCTTCAGTACTATGCTGTAATGACTGAAGTAAAGAAATAGCAAACAACAGCAGCCTGTTTGCATTGTGTTCCGAGTTCATTATTACCTAAATAAATAAAGATGTAAAAATACTATGCTATAACTGTGTTTTTGAGAAATTTTGTCTTAAATGCATGTATTACATTTCCTTTCCAATTTGACAGTTTCAAACAACATTTGAAATGGTTTCTTTGAATATTATACCACTTAACATGCAATGTTTTCAACCATCAATCATATGCAAAATTTAGTTTCAGTAACGGAAGTGATTTACAAATAGGAATTTTCATACTTCTGAATCACTTTAATGAAGTCAAATGCAGTTCAGCCTCGTTAATTTAAAGTTTCAGTTCAATTCCTGAGTTTTTTTCATTTTGATTTTGCTGATGTTTAGCATACTGCAAAACCATTTCATTTAAAAGAAGCTTTTTTTAAGCGTACCATCTAGGTAACGATAGTCCACATGATGTTTGCTTCTCTTAATCAACCAAACCAAAATAGCTTCTTCAAAAGCATTTGTACAATGATCTGCATTCGCAAGGCACGCAATCTTTTCATTATTCTGTTTATATTTAAAGTGGGCATTGAACCACAATGACCTCTCCTTTTTTTTTTTTTTTTTGAGAATACGGTAGGTTAGTTATTTGAATATAAAAACTTTCAAAGCAAAATGTTAAAACTAAACTGCTAAATCAATAGCATTTGGGGGGAAGGAAGAAGGGGCTGTTAAATATGAATCATTATTTTAGGGAGCATGTGTTCTCCTCTCCTGATGTAAAAAAGAATTATGATAGTTCAGTTTTCCTTAGAGAGAAGAAATTAAAACAGCTAAATTTGTTAATTAGCAGATTGGTATTTCACTTGCATTCAGCAAAAATGTGAACAGAATTTCTTCGATTGAAGTAGAAGACTAATTTTTGTAATAACCATCTTAACATCAAAATGCAGTAAAAAGGGAAATCCACACGTCCAATATCCGTAATGATCTAATACCCAGACCACTAGTCGGTAAATAAATAAATAAATAATAATAATAAAAACCTTTACAGAATCTAGGAATGGAGACTATAATACCCAACAAAGGGAAGCACGTGTGCCATAAATTAAATTTTTCTCCTAACTGAAATTTCTGCATTTCACTTCCAAACACTTGCTGGATGGGGAATTTCACTGTAGCTAATATCAATGCATTGACTGACATCGAATGAATGTTGGCCAGGATTACGCTTTCAGTCTTTGAGTGGTTATAGGTAGAGGCAGGATCAGGGCTACATATTTTCTGTGTCTGGTGTGGGTCTTAAATTCTACTTACTCTCTAACAGGGTTTGTAGCGGTGCTTATAAGTCCTTATATTTGAAAATAAAATATAAAGGCCCTTATAGGTGCTTACTTTTTCTTTAAAGCCCTTATTTTTTGTTTTTAGTGCTTATTTTTTTCCTTTTAGTGCTTTTTTTTTTAATAAATGCGCTATTTTTCCCCGTACCAAAGTCGAAACTAAATAAACAACTCTTCTTCCTAATATGGAATGTCAGATGGTGAATCATACTCCCGGAAATAGCTTTTCCCCCTTTCTCTGCATTAACATAACCTTTGGTGTGCACGAAGAGTACAAACAGGTGCCCGTCGTTCTATTGGTCAAAGAATTGGGAAAGCAGTAGAAAATTCTGATACATTCTGTATTCTTTTCCTCCCACCCAAATACTACACACGTTTGAATTTCTATCAAGATCTTAAAAATTTGCATTCTCGTTCTGCTTGGTCAGTTCAATTTGTGTTTATTATGATCGTTATGCTTATATTATGAGTATATGTATGAATGTTTATAATAACATAGTTGCAGTAACTGCTGAAGTATAATAAACTTCCAAAAATGGTTATGTTTTAACACGTTAGCTTTCTAATGAATAATATTCGGAATGGCTTAAATAAAGGGAAAGTAATCAAATAGTCAAAATAATTTCTCTGCAAAATCTTTAATATTCTTTGCAAAACAAGCTACGGACCTTTTTTTTTTTTTTTTTTTTTTTTTTTCTTTTTTAGTCACTTTCCTATCTGGATTGAATAGGACTAAAAGTTCTCGGAAGCATTCTGCCAAGCGAAGAATGATTCTATTCTGGAAATTTAACGCCATCTGTTGAAAATTAGAATGATTAACACCCCAGTTATTTAGTTCTTTATTCTCCCAATACTGGCAGCTGTAGATTCCGATTGCGTAATATCACGTAATTCACGGCTCGCACATTGCGCAATAACGTTTGCGATATTTTGCAGAGATAATTAATTTTGATGTTCAGTCTGAGATTTGTTTATGAACACTTAAAAGAGTTTTACTGTGCTTGATAAACAGAATATTTTTCAGTTCCATTGGTTTATTTTTATATGATGCACATATCGAAATGTCAAAAGCATTTATTTAGCGGAAAAATCTAAAGAGCGGCTACAGTCTACCCCGCCTTCGCTCCTCTTTCTCAAGTTACGCTCGACTGTCCGAATATTCGCCAATTTCCAAGTATGCGGGTTAGTTAAGCTTTTACTGTTAAAGGATGACTGCATGAAGCAAATTTCTGCCTTCTGATATCCGAAATGTTCCTCTTTTTTACTTAAATTACTTTGCTTGCAATATCTGTTAAGGGAAAACTGGTATGCTACAATGAAAATTTAGAAAATGTTCAGAATTTAGATTTAAATTATTTAATATCAATATGAGTGGAAAAATAAATTGTATTTATTATTAGGTTCCAAGCGAATACAATAAATATGCCTTATTATTACAGTCAAAAGTCTTTAATCCGGACTAGTTGGGACTTCGGTGATTCCGGATTATAGATCATCAGTTTAAATCTGGTAAGATGGCATGCAGAAATTATAAAATTAAAAATATGAAACCGTAATTTATAAAATAATGAGCAATTATGATCTAAAGGGTATCAAAATTTACAAAAAAAGAAGCTTAATATTTATTTGTTTACTTTATTAAACATTTCTTTCAATGCGTGCATGCGTAAAGCATACCTTATGCATAGCCGAAATTAGAAAATTGCAACCAGAAAACTATTTGATTTGTATTCGTGATATTTATAATGACGAGGAATTTGATTTAAATCATATCGAAGATGGAGTACATCAAGATTAAATACTACATTTAGTAAGGAATTATAAGCTGAATAAAATAAAAACATCTGCTCTGAAGATAACGATAGTGCTGGCAGATCAACATCCAGTTCATTGCGTGCGGCAACGTCCCCCCCCCCCCGCGCAGAGCAGCGTGAAATTGATAAACAAATTTCCGAATGGTTAGATAAACAAAGGATATGGCTTTATCCATTTTTTGTAGCAATTCGTTTTTGTGTTTGATGGACATCGAAACATACTTTCGTTTTCTAGATCCTTTGGGAGCTCCAGCATCGGAAATTCTATTTGACATAATCGAAAGTTCAAGCTTACTTTTATAAAATTGCTCTTACAGTCTGCAAAAAATAATAAGCCGGATCCAATTCGAAGATTAAGGAACAACGCAATCATAACATTAATTGAAATAGATAATTAGAGCTTATACCGTCCGTTATACATTAAACGCGCATGCGAAAACGTATTCTGCACTTGCACAAACGCATATGCGCAGTCGTAAATGTCTTGCGCACACGCGTAAAACGCCTGTGCGCATGCGCCAACGCGGCGCATGCGCAGAAAGTTTTTAGATTTGAGGTCCGGATTATAGATCATTCCGGATTGTGGGTGTCCGAATTAACGACTTTTGACTGTATTTATTTTCTCTATATTGAACTGAAATTTCATCATTAAATCATGTAATATAGTTTAGTTCTGAATAGTTTTTTTCCTGTCATTGTAAACTAGTTCTGTAAATTGAACTCTTATTTAAAAGGAAAAAAAAAAAGTATTTGTATATCTGACATAAACAATAAGTGAAGCCCCAGTGTTGCAAAGTATACATGCCAATCCTATTAGATTTAAACTGTTGATCTAAAATACATAATTGCGAAAGACCTGATAATTCTGGATCTCAGTTTTTGTACTGCATTATAGTTTGATAACCAGTTTGTGGTAAGCTAGTGTAATGTTTTGCTTTGGACACCTGTTTTTACTTCCTGTCTAATTATTTATTTATTTTATTTTAGGTGTTGATCCAGTGATAAAAAGTATACCAGAGAAGGTATTAAACTTTTTATAAAAGCATTTCTTATTTTCTGCAAAATGTTTTATAAATTGCTGTTCTAGATGAAAGAGTAATATAAGTGATGCTGTTTGTCATGATAATGACTAAAAATTGATTAAGATTTCATTTATTTAAATTATCTATTGTAAGCAGAACACAAAAATCTTTCTGCACAAACATTTTTACACATAATGTGCAGTTTAGATGCATGCAAGTCAGACACAGTGTTGCCTGATCTTTACTTTCTTTTAGTGCAGTAGTTCCAGATTTCAACCAGTGATCCATAACCTATGTTAGGGATAAAAATGATATTTTATAAAAATAATCAAAATGAGTGAGACTTGCACAAAACAAACATTCCCTATAAGAAAAATTGAACAAAAGCTAAAATCACACAAGCGCCTGGAGAAGCAACTAACAAAGTAAGTTGTCTCTATAACGAAATGTGGTATATCCCCGCCGTGTCACACCAGACCATCTCACGTCTCACAAGACCGTCTTGATTTGGCTCATGAGAACATAGAATTAGGCCCAGCTAATCTCAGTGCAGTGCATATCCCATCAAACGTATCCCCATGAAACTCTTCCCGTACCCTTGGGGGTATGCATACCACACTTTAGGAAACACTGGTCTAATGCATATAACTTATTTTGCTTTTTGATACTGATACTGGAGTAACAACACCCATGGAATTTTTCGAGATCTTCCACTTTGGTTGTGGCAATGATAATCGTTTATGAACACACTGTTATGAGACCATTGCATCTGCTGAACTGAGATTTCAGTATAAGCAGGATTAAAAAAAAAATGAAGTGCAAAACGATTGTTTCAGGGAGAATTTAACCTAATTTCATTAATACTTACACATAGCAGGGGCCTCTAAACCAGCTTGAGTGTGCCTGCTTGATAGTGCCAGACAACATGTGGAAGAATGATCTGGGATCCACTGGGCAGGTTAATTGTGCTTGCTGGACCTAAAGCCCACAAGTAGCCACCTGTTGCATTTCGTGAACAATCATTTCCGTGAGAAATCAATAATGCAATGATGTAGACCTACAACTTGCATTCACTGGCGTCTGTGTCCAAAATATCCGAGTTTTGTTGCCAGGGCTTTGTACAGCTGCAAGATTGTTGGCAAAGCTTGCTGGATGCTGATAGAAATTACTTCAAGACCTAATGCTAAATATCATGTGCTGTATGTTTGTCTGTCTGACAGTCGTAAACAGCAAGAACATTTTTAGGTACCTTGTAGAAGGCATTGGTATGTGTGATGATTTGAGACTGAAGATAATAGCTTTAATGATGAATGGCAATACCTAGAGCTGACAAATGAAATATTTTAAGCATTCCAATTAGAATTTTAGTGATAACATCTAATGCTGCAGAAGAATCTTTTGAAATTAAAAAAAAAAAAAAAATTGTTGTATGTTACTGATTTCTTCAATAAATGATTTGAAATAGCTTTTGACTCGAACTTTTCCTCTGATTTGTTCATAGGAAAAATGTTCATAATGATCTTCAAATAATGTATCATTGTTTTTTTACTCTAATTATGTAAAATGAAGTAACATTATTTTAAAATATTTGTTTTGCCATCTTTCCCACATATTAAATCGTTCTGCTTAGAGGGCCATATTTGCATAGTCCATATAGTGAACTTATAATGAGATTTGATTACCGTAATTTCCGGAAGAAACGCCGCGGCGTTTACGTGTTTAAAACTTAAATTTTCAGTGGGTGCGGCGTTTAGGTGCAGTAAAAATAAAATATTTCCTATGATGGTCATTGTACATAGTTTGGATGGCCTTGTCATTGTGCATAGACTGGTGCTGTTCCCACGCAAAAGACCACTCAGTTGCTTTTTGCGAACGTTATTTCGTTTACATTCTTTCCCTTGAACGAACCTACATGCCTTATTCACCCTAAACGAGATCTCAGAACAATAACATTCTTCCCCCTTTCAAATCAACATTCTCATCAGTTTGAATAGTCTCTCTGGTCTGTCATTCGATGAATCTTCCAGGACCCATCCTCTTTCCACCCCCTTTTCTGCAATTTTTTTCAAAGGCGGACACGACTCCACCTGCCTCGCAATAACGAACTCTGACGTATTTCCCCTTCAGCATAAATGGATTTTTCTTGGCATTCTGCCAAATACAAATCCCATCAGTTTGGGTACAAGTACTTGTTGAATAGTTTTTAAGTAAGAAGGGAGCGGAAAATTTTTGAAAATGTCTGTAAACGGCATAGAAGCTATGCATTTCTTACCTTTAATTTATTTTTGAGTTATCCATTTTTCTTAACTGGTATGTCATATATCAGGACTTAGGTTGAGTTTTTGCATCTATACGGCCCACAACGACGTCACGCGCAATTTAATCTATTGCGGCATTTACGCTGATGCGGCGTTTCTGTGTAATTTTAATTTTTTCCCCGCCATTTTTCTCGAGTGCGGCGTTTACGATGATGCAGCCTTTCTTCCGGAAGTTATGGTACATTTGTATGTATGTTAGCTTGCAAGTTAACATTGAGAAATGTTTAATTTTTTATGCAAAAATTTTCTGTCTTGAGCATTAATATCAACTTTGTTTTTGTCAGTTGGATATCCTAGGATGCTATATTTTCATGCAGTTGAATTAACTTAAATTTCTCTAACATGACTGATATCTTGCAGCCACACTTTGTGCTGACCAGGCATGGTGGTGAAGCTTTCAGTAGACTTATTGCTGAATATGTTGTGTGCCAAATTCTGAACTGTGAGAGGAATTTCAAAGCATATATCATTGCTCAAGAAACTGAGACTTGGTAAGTATTCATCTATGCTAACCGATTAATATTTATTTATTTACCTTTTGCTTGAAGAATGCTATGAATTATTTCTCCTATAGTTTTGTTGATATAACTTGCCCTTACTTAACTGGTATTCCCCCCCCCTGTATTCCTAAAACTATGTAATGTTAAAATTTTTATTTTGTACATATTTTTCCCCTGCAAATGAGCCCTTCTTTTAATGAGCTTCAAATTTTTTAATTGAGCTTTGTTCTGTAAATTAACTCAAATTCCTGCTGGAGGTGAATTTTCTCAATTTTAGCAAGTCAGTTTATTTTAGATATAGACAAAGTATTTAATTTTTTTAATTAAGAATTTGCTTGAGGTATTAATCATGAAATATGGTAAATCTGCATTTTTAATGCATTCATTTCAGAAACCTGTTATATCAACAAGATATCAGTTTGTCTGGTTTCCTACCAAATTTGAATGATAGTCACTGTGCATCCTGTTGCTTGATAAAAGTTTCTTTTCATATATTTATACATGTGTTTTGATATAAAACCTATTTGTAGGTTTTCTTATATTACATGATATAATTTTACAAACATGATACAATTTACAAAATGTATACAGTACAAAGTTCCGAAATCCGGACGTCCATTATCCGGAATGATCTAAAATCCGAACCTCGAAGCCACAAACTTTTTTTTTTTGGTATGCTTTACACATGTGCTATGATTTTTCCTTCCATAATAAAACATGTCGAGATTTTCACTTAAAAATTTCGATTCTTAATTTCACTTAGATGCTAAATAAAATACCTCGTTATGGAAAAACAATCATGTAAGCATAAATTTGTGAGCTTAATAATTTGGCTCAGTAGCTGAGTATCTGCTTGGCATACATCGCAAAATGAAACATTCACCTAGTTTTTATCCCTGATGCCGACCTTGTGCGTCATTATTTATTATATTTTGCTTTCATCATCACATGTTTATCAATACGTGACAGCTTCAGTAATAACTCATGCAGTGATGTCTAAACTTTTTTTATACTAGTAATAACAAGAGTATTGCAACCTTTTATGCTAACATTATGCTTGGCGATGATTATAGATTTTTAAATGCTCTAAGAAATGTTGACGAGGAAAAATTCAGCAAAACCTTTCTTTTCATATGCTAAAAATAAATTTTGTTAATGAAACTCATAGGCCAAAAGATTACATTTAGCTATAAAGTTGCGCATATTTTGCAGAAATTTAACTTTCAGGTCATTTATTCTTCCATCAATAAAATTCTGAGTTCCATACTCAAAAACCCAATTCTGAATATGAATTCCTGGGGTATTTATAGGATTCCTTGCCAGTGTGGTTTAATTTGCATTGGCCAAACTAAGAGAACCTTAAAATTTCACGTCATGGAACATGAGGCATATGTTAGAAAAAAGGAAACACAGAAGTCTTCTGTTGCCCAACATTGCTGGTCCAAAAAATCACATTTTCAATTTTTATGCTGCCAAAATTATTCAAAAAACATCTTCCATTGCAGAACTGGATTTTCTAGAGGCATTTCACATTTATGTTTTAGTTCTGGTTTCATGAACAGATGGCGCCACTAGCTTATTTTCTGTCGAGGTTTTCTTATCTTACCTGATCATTATATCCTATCTCGTTCATTTGCGTTTTTGCAGCTGAGGATGGTGGTTCGGTAAAACTGTCGAAACTAGTCCTGTGAAAATTTGAAAATATAACTCTGATTTTTTTGTTTGAATTCTGTATTAATATTTAGTGCTATTTTAATTTAGAATAACTGATATGTTATTCACCATAAACACGGAAGCGGCAGCAGAATATGTCGGCACTGGATGGCAGAATTCAGGGAAAACGAAATTTTTGGGATTTGAGGAAGCACTGAGTGACAAAATTAAGGGATGAGAAGTTTTTTATGGTTTAGGGAAAGCACTGGGATCCAAAGTTTAGGTGCGGTGAAAATTTAAAACTTAGGAAAATTTATGACCTATAGAGACTGCGCCAGGCAGTATCTAGCACCAGCCCTAGATAAAGCCTTAAGTATATGTGGGAGTTTATTTATTCAGGACTCAGATTAGTTTTAAGCATGTGCAAGAATTAAACACAGGTATAGTAAACAACTAAAGTAATACAATTCAAGCTTAATTCAGTATGCAGTAGGAGCAAGACAAAATTTATGGAAACAACTTGGCTTTCGTCGCCAAAATTGTGATACACATCCAATAATATATAACGGACGCTATTAAGCTAGGCTAAAATTATCTTTACTGATTCTAAAGCATTTCAGTTAATGTAGCAGTCTGTGCTGTTCCCTAATCTTCTAATTTGATCCAGCTGATTATTTTTCGCAAACTGTTAATATTATGGCAATTTTATAAAAACTAAGCTTGAAATTTTATTTATGTTGAAAAGAGTTTCCAATTCTGGAGGTACCAAAGGATCTACAAAGTGAAACCATGTTTTGATGATATGTTTGATTGGAAAGTCAACTGTATATGAAAGAAATAAGAAAAAGGAAGTTTTTGAAATTTTTGTGGAAGCAATTTACATTGAAAGAAATGGTTTATAAAGTAAACAAATATTATGATTTTCTTTGCAAATTTTAGTACCCTTTAGATCATAATTGTTCTTTATTTCATATTTTTAATTGTATAATTTCTGCATGCCATCTTACCAGATTTAAATTGATGATCTAATATCTGGAAAAATCCGGAATCGCCGAAGTCCCGACAAATCCACATTTGACTGTATGTGATATTGAATGCTTTTTCTACTTTTGGAGATGCTTAATGTCTGAGTGACTAAACTGGTAGAAAATCTTTAAACAAATCTTGATACCAGAAGTTGCATTTTTGTTTTTACAATCTGATTGTTAAAACTGCTGTTTTTTGAATGAGTGAAGGACATTACATAAGGTATGTTTAAATAGAATTTCCAGGAAAAAGTGAAATTCAGATCAGGTGATGTGTAATGAAATCAGAAGTATCAAATTTAGTCACAGAGGATAAGGAGAATGGAAAGAATATAGAAAATTACTTTTATATTTTTCATGCTAAAACAGATTTTCAATAATTCTTAAACTGTCTTGCAGTACCAAATTTTGTCCATGCTTCATTGTAAATAAAAATTTTCTGTGCCTTTTTTTACACAGTCAATAATTTGTAAATACTGATTCTTGGTTCATTAATAAATATAAGAGCTACACGCGCTTCTTTTGAATTTGAAAGACTTGAATCTGCTCATGAACATTTCCTGTGATAAAGAATGTTGTTTAATATATACAGGATCTGTCAAAATAATAATAATGGAGGGTCATTGAAAAAATGTACTTGATTGTAAACAATTTATTAAAAAACAGATTTTGAGTCGTCTTTATAAGTTTTATTACAAAATAAACATGAAAATTCCCTCTTTTAACCATATAATTATTGAATCCCAGTATTCGTTTTGTTGGTTGCCCTACAAGTATCAAAGTGGTAGTCCAGTTCTGCATATGGTGTGATCGCAGCAACAGCAATAAGAGATGCATTTCACAGCAGTTGACTGTGCCCAACAAATTTTCCAAAATTGCATTGAACATTTTTAATAAATTTGCTGAGAACAATTTTAAACAGATTTGCATAATACAACATGCACTGTGTAATTTGTTGCAGTATCACCATGTTCATGCAAATGGGCTGATTAAAGATGGTACCTTTATTACTACTGATCGAAGTTTCTGCACACACTGAGGCTACCTTGCCACTCCTTATAGTGATCTACACTGAAGAGCCAAAACATTATGACCACCTACTCAATAACTCATTCAAAGCCTTTTGACCTGCAAAACAGCTGCAAGATGCCTCTGCATGGATGCCACAATTTCTCTTGGTAGATGACTGGAGACAGGTTGTACCAAATGTCTAAGAAGTGGTCACACAAAGCCGAGATATTCTGACATGGTGGTGTTTGAGCAACCGCTTCATGACATCCCAAATGTTGTGACTCCTATTAAGTTTAGAGTTTCCCGTTTCTTATTACTTAGTAGCTTTTTTTTTTGTTATTTTGTTTGATGTATGAATCTGGCAACCAGTTTTTTCTTTTTGAATGTAATGATCGGGAAATTACTGTTCTAAGCAAGCAGCAGTTAAGTTATGGAAATATTGAATGTTTTTCATTATTAAGATGTACGGATCATTTGATTGCATTCTAGGCAGTTTAAGTTACATTACTGAGATACTGAATGTTTTTCATCAGTAAGATGTATGGATCATTTTGATCATTATACTAAACATGTAAATAATCGCATTTATCTCTATGTGTTCGTAAAGTGAAATAAATTGGATGTAAAACAAAGTCTGATTTCGAATCAAAACAAAACTGGTGTTTGAAAACAAGACAGAGTTTGTATTCTGCATTTGAAGAATTCACAATTTGAAATTATAAAAGTGTACAGGTACGAATGATTTAAATTACTGCTTGTAAGTATACGATATGCTGTTTACGATGATAAAGTGATTTAAGTTGTAATTATATTTTATTGATTTAAGTTATAAAGTTGATTTGAAGAAAGTATAAACACTTTAATTTCTTCAGTACAAATAGAAATTAAGAATTTATTGCGAATAATTTTAAGTTACTATTTTAAGTGTACATACAAATATGAGTGCTCTGAAAATAAAACGAAAGTAGTTA
The DNA here is from genome assembly GCF_044657685.1 of Stegodyphus dumicola. Lineage (NCBI taxonomy): Eukaryota > Metazoa > Arthropoda > Arachnida > Araneae > Eresidae > Stegodyphus > Stegodyphus dumicola. Next base: position 118,468,149 of record NC_140780.1, read on the forward strand.
AGAGCTTCATTTATGTCTACAGTGAATAAGTTGAAGCAGTGTTTGGCAACTAAAGTAGACGTCAAGGATGGGGATAAGCTGAGTGCATTGAATGCTGAGTTACAAGATAAATTTTTACATTTAGAATGAAATTCAGAATAACATTTCGAACTTTAAGAAACTTTTTTTAGAAAATACTGAGGCTGTTGCCGAGTGTGAAGGCGATTTTGAGGCGGCGGAGGATTATAGAGATATTTATCTTGAGCTTAAATCAAAGATAAAAACTCTATTAAGTAAAGATTCTGGATCTTTTTTTGGAAAGTCCGGCAGAGCGTGATGTAAAATTAAAACCACCTAAATTTAAATTAAAATGTGTTTGGGTGACCACAAAGAATTTTTAACATTTTGGAGTATTTTTTTCAAAAATGCATGACTCAGAGGAACTGACTGCTACAGACAAATTCCAGTAGTTATACCAGTCTGTGGTGCCTGATAATTAATATCCAGTTTACCAATAACAGCTGAAAATTATCCAAAGGCCGTCCAACAGCTGAAATTTAAGATTTGTACCGGGAGGATCTCCTAGTGCAAATATATGACCGCAGTCTCCTTTCACTGATTCTGAAAAATGCTACAGCTGGGAAGACTGCCCCTGATTTAGTCACCCTCTGTGATATGCTAGAGACAAAATTAAGAGCATTGGAAAGTTTAGGGCACACTAAAGAAAAAATTGCTAACTTTTTAGAGCCATTGGTGGAGTCATGTTTGTCAGAAAATGTTCTGCAAGCATGGGAAGGATTATAATTTCAGAAGTTATTGACGAAGTGGAAGCTCCAAGTCAGAGATACCTGGAAAAACTGATGGGCTTTTTATGCCGTGAAGTTAAATCAAAAGAGATGATAAATTTGGCTTGATCAGGTTTCAGAACTCGAGTTAAGGTTAAAAGGGAAGTTAATACTACAAGAAATAATATTCCTTCTGCTTCAGCTCTTATTTCATCCACGCAGGAAAAAGCTAAATATATTTTTTGTGATCATCCACACTTTAGTAGAGACTGTAAGAAAGCTCCCAAGATGACTGTAGATGAGAGGAAATCTCAAGTTATACGCAAAAGATGCTGCCTTGTTTACCTTAAGCGTGGTCATATGGCAAAAAGGTGTCACAGTAGTGTGAAATGTTTGATTTGTACATGGAGGCATTACACATTACTTTGCCCAGATTTACGTAAAGATATTAATCATCAAAGGACAAAGTAGTAGATCAAAAACAAAATTCTACAGATACTCTATTGACAAATCTTCCTACAGAACATGAAATATATTTGAAAACAATCACGATCAGATTACGGCATAGGTGCCAAGAAATATGTGTTCGAGCATTAACCTTTTCGCGACGGCGCACCTTTGTTTAAGACACTCATGCAGGACGGAAGAGAATAGAAGGCAGTCACTGCACAGGACGGAGGTTTTGCATCGCTAAGCCTAATTTTATAACAATAATCAGAAAAACAAAAGTTTCGCTTCTAGCATCGTAATTTTTGGTATCATTTTATATTATTACTTGAGCTCTTATATATGTTAAAATTAGCCCTTAAAACATTTTTTTCTTTATTTTACATGAAAATATACTTAAAAAATTGCTTATCTTCTAAAATAATTTTCAGAAGTGCTATTCAAATTATTCCAAAGTTTTAATTGATAAAATCCATCAATAAAGTTTAAAATTAATAAAAAGAACACAATAAAGACTATTTATAGTAAGAAGTAACAAAATTTAAAATGAAAACGAGTGTGGTAAATCTCGAAGCACAGAGAAATATCACTTTGTAACTCTTAGAAAAAGTATCACTTTTTAACTCTTTAGAAAATGAATCAGTACTCTCATTTGTGTTAGTAAATGGTTCACTAACCATACGAAGGTATTCTTCCTCTGATAAATAGTGCCTTCCCGCCATAATAGACTGGAGGTGAGGTTTTCCTAAATAAAAAAAGAAGGAACAGAAATATATCTGAAGGCAATGCAAAACGTAAAAAAACTCCGCACAGTAACCCTAAAAGACCGTACATAGCAGAGGAAAAAAATTGAATAAAAAAAGGAATTGGATATTAATCAGATACGAGAATGTTTTCATTAGCACGCAGAGATTTAAAAAGCCCAACTCTGTTTACGCTTTCCCTCCGCCCACCCCCACCCTTGAACAGCTGATGAGTAAAATACCAAAGTCAAGCAGAATATATCAAACTCAAGGTCAGGAACCTAAAACTGTGTTCATTTCAAAAGTAATGGACACAGGATGCCATCTAGTGGCCTTCAGAAAAACGTTCCACCTTAAAATGCATATACGCATCACCCATCCTCTGAATGCGATCTTTACTGATGCACGGATGGGACGCCTGGCTGTAAGAGATGTTCTTAGGGAATGCGTATATGTGGGACGCCCATCCTGAAAGGGTTAATGGATGATGGATCACATCATTCCTATATTAAGAAGAGCTTAGCTGCTGAGTTAAATCTTTCTCCTTCTGGAAAGAAAGTGTTATCTCAAGGACTGTTTGGCAGAGAAATTTCTCCGGCTGTGAGCAGAATAGATATACGGTAATTATTGAAAGTTTAGATCGAAAGTATTCTACTTCAATGTCTCTGCTTGATCAACAGAAAATTTGTTCAACGCTACCCAGAATACGTGATGAAACATTGCTTGTTGAGCTTGCTTCACGAGGGATAAAACTGGCAGATGTCAGAAGAGGTACCCTACTTGTACAAGTTCTTCTAGGAGCCAATGTACTTGGAAGCGTTTTAACTGGAAGAATGGAGGTACTTACATCTGGAGTTTCAGCTGTAGAGACTTTACTAGGTTGGACTATTTTAGGCACTTGCATAAATACTGACAATCGCAGATTGCAAGCAAAGTACCAATTGTGTAATTTCATAGATATTCGTTCTGAGTCTTCAAGCCATTACAATCTGTCATCTATCAAATTTGCTTAGATCGGCAGCCTTTCTCATCACTAGCAAAAGTAAGAGCAAGGCTGATTCCTTACCTTCTCCAGCAGCAGTTAAATACCACTGAGTCACATGCCCTCCACATCATCCTGATGAGTTCATTGAAAAGTGTGGCGATGGTCATAATGTTTTGGGCTCATCAATGTATATGCAGTCAAAATGTGGACTCTACAGAATTATTTAGAGACTAAGAACTTTGATTTACTTAGCACAGAGTATTGATTTCAAATCAAACTTTTTTCGATGATCCTATATTATAACTGGCAATTTAGTGATAAAAGCAATTCATGTTATATTAAAAAAATTTTATTTTAGCACTTTAAGGATTGTTAAATTTTCGTGATCAGCCATCATCAAGTATGAATTTTTATTGAACATATGAAGGAGCAATTAAGTTTCGAAATGAAATGTTTGATTAATTTCATATACACCAAAGAGTCATTACATTATGACCACCCTGCTAATGACATGTAGGTCCACTTATAGCCCTCAAAACTGCCAGCACCCGACATGCCATTGACTGCACGAGGTGCTGATATGTAGTCTGAGTCAATGACATACTGCTGGCCAGCGACTTGTCATTTCACCATTCATGCACCACTTTGTATAAGTGCTTACAACAACTGCACATGAACAGCCCACTAAACATGCTGTTTCTGATATTAATGTCCCCAGTCGCCAAGCCGTAACGATATGATTTTTATAAGTCTGATAAATAAGCTGCTTTTCCCAATATATCACTAATCGATCTATGTTTGAAAAGACAATGCATAGCTGCTTCATATAGTCTAATATCAGCTGCACATGGGGAGTGGTTTTTGTTCCTGGGCGAGCTCATTATTATAGATGGACAGTGATCATAATGTAATGGCTCTTCGGTGTAGTACTACTATGTAGTTTTTCATATGATGTAAAACATTATGAATTTTTAATGGCTGCATAGATTTTGACTATTCTTCATATAATTCTTGTAATTTTTCTTGTGTCTGTCCTGTATTATAAGCACGAGAAAAAGAAACTAGTACCTTAAATCTGTCAAAATGTAAGAGATTAGTTAAAAATTCTTTTCTAAACTTGATATTGATAACCTTTCTCTTAGAAAGTAAAGTGTGTCATATTTAATGTATTTTAAGATGTAGTCAAATTATTTAAATATAAAAAGTGAGCCTTGTTTAGCCCAGTATTGTTTTCTCATAATTTTCACTGTATTTTTCATCTTATTTCGAGGTGTCTTAAAGCAATATTAAGGGGGAAAAATTGACATTAAAGCAATATTTGGGGGGGGGAATTAGAAGCCATGCATATGCTTGTCTCCATATCTTAATTCTGCTTCTTTATAGTTGCATACATTTGTATGTACATGAAAGTTTTCAGTTTTTTTTCAATAGTATTGATATTTTTTAAGTTTGCTTTACTGTTTGTATATTATGCTTTTTTTTTTTCCATAGAATTTTCCCAAACTGTACCCATTCATGAATTTTTTATTGTTTTCTATGTTTTTCACTTTTAATATGTTATAGTAATAAAATAAATTGGCTTAATCCTAAAACTTTACAAATTTATCTTTGATTTAAAATACTGTTTACGAATAGATTTCTTAGCAACATATCATGATTTTAGGCTTGACTCGGACGTTATTCGATATTATCGATCTTTAGATGAATTAAATGTTGGTATTTTAGGAGTGGGGAACATGGCATGTGGAGGTGAGCTTTTTGTTTATAATTCTTAAAGAACTTGTCTTGAATTTCGATAACCTACTTTTAAGTTTTGCTTTATCTTTCATCTTAGAGAAGCTTTGGGCATCAGAGGACAGTGTACTTGTATTATTAGCACCCTGTTCTTTTGAATGTACCTTAAAATTTCTTTAAAATGTTCCTAAGTATTATTAGCTGTTTTTACTCTATAATAATAATAAATTTTGAAAGCTTACAGGTATTATTAACATTTCATATATTGCTGCATGTGTGGAAGCATAGTTACCTCTTATATGCATGCATACAATCTGTTATGGCTAGTTGGAAAACTTTCTGATTATAACTTCAAGGCAAAAATTAAACATTTCTCCTTATTTATTAAGCTGCACTTGAAATATTAAAGAATGTATGAAAAGTCTGACTAAAATTTTACAAAAGGTATAAATAATGATTATAAGTTGAAATCTGCATAAGGGTAAAAAATATTTAGCAATATATGTAGCCTTTTGTTATTCAGCATTTTGTTAATTGTTCAGTTGAAGAATCTGCTATTCATTAGTGTCTCCTAAACATGTCTAGATGATTGATTTGATCTAAGGAATTGGCACTCAGAGTATTAAGAGAATTCTAAATAAATGTCAAATTTATTTTCAGGGAGCAGTTTCTAGAAAATGTACTGCATAGTGCATACAGCCCACTATGTATTATTCGCTAATCAGAGTTATGTGAGATCTTACAGTGTTGTGCTGAAATTGAAACTAAGAAGTGGTTTCCATTTGTTGCATGTCAGAAGTATGCTGCAAATGAAATCTCAATCCAGGAGGAAAATGCTAAATCTTTTGCCCTATATTTAGATAATTAAAGAGCCATAAAAGCAGTACCTTGCAAAAAGTTTAGCTTAGACTTCTCAGAAATGAGTAACATTAACTGATTCTAAAAATTAAAAAATTTAAAATCAATACATAAATTGTTTTAGTTCATCTGATTGTGGAAAGCATCATGCAGAGTTAAATTGAAACATGTGTTTGTTGACTTCAGATGAAAAGTTGACATTTTTAGACCCAGAGCATGTAACTCTTTTCTTCAATTTACATTTATACATTTCTTGTTACTTTTATGTTAATTTTTGCACAAAACTCTTTTCATGAAAAAGTGCTTTTTGGAATCGTAAAAAACTGTACAGTGTCAAAATTACAGGATTAAATTTTTGTTTATTTCATTCTAATATATTATGCCTTTCAAATATATTTTTATTTAAAATAAGGATTAGTTGTAAATAAATTGAAAATATTAGCATAAAATTATTTGATTATATGAATTTTAAATGCATTATTGCTTATCATTACTTAAATATTTGGGAGAAATATACTCTTCCCATAAAATTTCAAGAGGAAAAAAGAGCTTACTACAAAAGCACCTCACTATCTGATGTATAACAACATATTTATAATTTATACACTTTTTGATGCATTAAAGTGTGAATCTTAATGTTTGAGGTAATTTCCTGTTCTTCTAGCAATTAAAAATTACAATTCTATATTATGTAGTAAAAATTTTGATTGTGTTTAAGAATTATTGTTTCTCATCCATGTGCAGATAAATAGTGCCATAATGGTCTTATAAATAATAGTATTATTTAATTAATAAATTAAATAATAGTAAGTGATATGAAAAATAACCTGTCATTTTCAATGACTTCGTATATCAGTGGTGAGATAACAGAATGCCTTTGCTGAATTTAGTTCCAATTTTGAATGAAAACTTAACGATGAGGCAGAATCCTGTATTTCTTATCCGCTTTCCATGTAACTAGGTCTTGAGGGGCTTTCAGCTGTGATGGATTTTTAAGTACATAAGTGCAGTGCCTTCTCCAGACTTTAAATTTGAGCTCAACAATTCAGCACTCAGTTATGCTGTTATAGTAGCTGTAGAATCTGACACTGTGAAGCTGGCATAAAGGAAAAGAAATCTGGAAAGTTAATTATCCATTTCCTTTTCAGGGGTCATTGGAGGTGGTAGGTTTTTGCTAAACTGGGCAAAACCACTATTTATAAATACTTAAAATCATTATGTCAGAAAATAGGTAACTGAAAATTTATCGAAATACTGTAAACAACAAAGAGGAATGTATTTTAAAATAAAACAAATTCATCTATAATGTTTATAATATTTATTCAAAGGTTAGATGACAGTAATTAAAAATTTCCTTCCATCATTTTGGTTCAGTCTGACCTTTTGCGTGAAGTAGTCTGTAGCGGAATTAATTTAATTGCTGTTTCAAAACTCCAACAATTTCTCAGTTTATTAGGAATGGAAGAAAGGCTTGGTAATATTCATTTGAGATCAGTATTTGCAAACAGTATTATCATTATGAAAAACTGGAGACACTTGAAATTATTTTCTTTAAATTAGACCACCAAGGAGTTAAAACATTTTGTAAAACTTCATTAAAGAAGTAGGTATAAAGAAAGGACTTAAATTTGCTTTCAAAAGTATGAAGTAAAGCTTAAAATATAGGTTTATTTCCTGAAATAATGACCTAGCTGTCTTATCCTGGATACTAGACAATTTAGATTACTTATATTATGGATAAAGCATATAAACTAGCATAAGTAATATTAAATTATCGTGAGATTGATAGCTGTTTCTATTAGCCTGTGTCTCTTAATATTATCATCAGTTATTATTGCTGTCAACTTTTCAGTAGCATTTCAATTAGAATAATCCTCACCTCACCAGGAGCCAAGTAGTAAATTCATTGAATACTGCTGATTTGACCTGAGCTTAAATCATGGTGTACGGGCCAGATGCAGTGAGTTTTTATGATTTGTTTCCCATGTGTAACATGAATATGAGCCAGTCTACCTTAAAAAATCCACTACAAATGTAACCCTTCCCTCAGACCGATAACTCTGGTGTAGTTTTCTATAACCCATATAATCTCCAGCGATCATCTTTTTTGGATTTTAATCCATGTAGCTGTAAGTTTTAAAACCTGTAGCAAATTCTTTACTTTAATAATAAATAATATTATTTCTTACCTTTACCGTCCCTTTTTCATGTGCATCATCTTGAATGATGTATATGAATGGTCATCAGTTTTCATTCAAATTTGCTTTCAACCAAAATGATTCTAAACATGAAACTACTTCTGAAATATGTAAAATAGACTGCAATTAATGGTCAGTTGTGGTTCACTGTCTTCAGTAATGCAGCATTTTTGATTGGTGCATTTATGAGAAGCCATTGAGGGTTTTTTTATTTACTTTTTTATTTTTTAATAATAAATGTTAATATAAAATATTGTCTTTTTTATTTGATAGAAATGTGACATAATAGAAATTCAGTAAATTTGTTTAATGATTCTTGGAATTGCATGCAGATTAAAAATAACATTATTTTAATTTTGTTTATACAAATGAAAATATGTGCAATTTTTTATTAAATAAATTAATACAATTCTTTGAATAATTCTGTAAAATATTACTAATTTTATAAAAACCATTTAAATGTTACATTAATTAGCATTACTAGTATTTTCAATTTCAACTGTTGCAACCAGTTTCTACCACTGGCAAGGCAAAAAATATTTTCATTTGGCAGAAAGTAAGCTTTGGTTAGTCATTTTTCTTAATCATGTTTACTGTTAATTCATGTGAAATAACAAAAGGAATTCTGAAATTTATTTGATTCCATTATTCATTTATCCTGTAATTATAATTATTTTACAATAATGTTTATAAATGAGACTTAATGCATTATGATTGATAAAATTCAGAACAATTTATTTTTGACATTTCCAAGCACATTTGATTATCATAACTTTAATTCTGCTGTATTCTTTTAGCACAGTAAGTTTACATGATTGCATTATCCATATCAAGTGTGGTGCTATGAAGCATGCTTAGTTTTTCCAGCATTGTAAATGCTATATACATAAAATATCTGAAGGAACAGTAATTTTTTTTATATATCTATTTTTCTGTACCCATAAAAAATATCAGGAATTTTCTTTTTAATGTATTGTCATACAGTAATTTAGTAGAATTTTGTAGATTCAAAGATAATATGTAGGAGCGCAATTAAAACGAATGGCATCAGCTCATGGGGGTGATCTTATTTATTAAATGACACCAGCCAAGCAACAACATGGGACATCCATGGAACATCAGCATGAAACTTCCAACACCTAAAAAGCCAGAGTTAGGTTGCCTTTAATGCAGTTCGTGAAAATATTCAGTTAAACTGGTGAGTTCGTTTGGAAGAACAGCTATAAGGTAATTTTCCTGCCTTCTTAGCATGCCTTCGTGGTGTTGTGGTCAGCACACTCGTCGTGTATTTGAGAGGTCCGTGGTGTGAATCCCAACGAGGGCATTGCTTATTTTTCATGACTTCTGTCTCAAAAAATTCTAATGACTCTACAGCGGTGCTCATACTTAAGAAGGTGGTGGATGATGATTCTTCACCACCAGGATTTGGTCCCTTAATCCCCTGTCACCTTTAAAAGGGGCAGTATATATGGCATTTCTCCCACCTTCCTAGCATGCCTTCATTGTGTAATGGTCAGCACACTCAGCACATATTCAAGAGGTCCAGGGTTCGAGTCTCGGCAAGGCCATTGCTTTTTTTTTCATCTCCTGCTTTTAAATAACCTAATGACTCCACAGCAGTGCAACTAGTTGAAATACAAAGTGCTCATTTATTTTTTTCTTACATTTTTATGACTTGAGCTCTTCATCCCTGGAAATGATATTTTTAACCCAAAGGATGTGGTTGAGAAATATATGACATTCCATATAAAAATAAAGACTCTAAAAGAGCTGTTTTATCTTTATAAATATGTTATTAGTGTCAGCTGTCCATCATAAAGCTTTACGTTAAATCCTTTGCGTGTCTTGCTTAAGTTCCCCTGTTAAAGGGCTTTCTGTCTGAAAGTTGCAGAATGTGTCTGCTAACATTAGTGCCGAATACGAAGCTGTTTCAATCCAGTAACCATATTAAAGGTAATCAGCTGTATTTCTGAATGACAGTGTGCGATTTTCATGAAGTACTATCTATCATGCCAATGTGGCTATTTATATTTTTAAAGTTCATTCCATTTTCTTATATATTACACACATTTAGTTTGTAGACTAATGGTATGGTTTAAATGCACTTACTGATTTGCAGCAAACAGATCTATTGACTCACTAGAGCCAATTAAGAAATATGTATGCTCTGTGATATTTTTTCATCAGATAATGTACTATTGCTTAGGATAACTAAATATGCTAATTTTTGTTCTATTGCTAAATTATGCATTTTCTTGAAGTCTCATTGATTTTTGTGAACTGAACATTAAATGGATAGAAAACTTAACATCAAATATTCATTTTTCTTTTCATTTAATTTTTATGAAATTTGTAATGCACTTCAGTAACTGGTATCATGAATTGAAACAAAATTTATATTAACTCGTGTAACAGCAATACAACTATTCCATTAAACTGTTCCATTATTTTGATATTAAAAATAGGATATGCATTTGTACAACAAATGTGCATAATGATTGAAAGTTAAAAAATATTTTGATTCTCTTCAAAAAATTTAACATCTATTTAAAATATAATCACTCAAGTATTTGTGTGTATAAATTTTCTGTAAAACACCATGAAAAATAAATTTTACTGTTGAACATGAATAATTTGTTTTGTATTAGTCAGCTTTATTACCTGTCTTTATGTATCTTTAAAAAAATGGCTCTTTACTGGAGCTGGTGAAATTTTGCCCTGTTTAAAAATACATCTGTTGATGTCTCTGAGACCATAGTTTACTAATCATGGCTTAAATTGCAAATAAATAAACATTATTCTAAATGATTTTGAAATACATGTCAGTATGTTTGAATCAATTGATTAAGTTCAAACATACAAGAATTATCAAAATGTAATATGAAGATTAATTCCTTGTCCTTAATTTATTAGCTACACTTATGCTTAAAACTAATGAAATAATCTTTTTTTTTTTTTTTTTTTTTTTTTTTCCAAATTTCTCAGAGAAATGTGCCATATTTCATAAAATTTGTTATACATACAGAGTAATATGACAGAAATGTGTACCTTTCAGCAATGAATTTTCTGATCCATAGTTGCGAGTTATGCTCTTGAAAGTAGGAATGCCAAAAATTGCAGCTCCAAGATGGCATTTAAAATGGGTCTGATAGGAGGGTATGATCACTTCTAGAAGACACAGGAGTAACACATTAAATAGTAATACTGTTAATGAGACAAATGATAATCCTTGTTACAGCCACACACACTAATACATCAAAACAGTTTGTAGCTCTATGATAATTCTTGTAGGTTGTTAGCAGATTGCAGTTGCTCTTCTTAGTGCATCTAATACATTTAAATGGGGTTAGGCCTGCAGATCTGTCTGGCCTGTCCATCCACCAAATGTCCTCACTTTGAAGATATTCATTCACTAATTGAGCCCGATAACATTGTTGTGCATAAAATAAATATGAAAGACATTGTATCATTGAAAGACCACATTTAGGACTCTTAAGATCTCTGGGTAGTTATAGACCCTCTGTTAAACACATGGAATGATGTGTGACTGCCAAGCATGTGTACCTGGTGGTTTTTCTGCCTTAAATCTACAAATGATTCTCCATCTCATTCTGTCATTTGAGCATTATTGGTTACTTATTTTGTTGCAATGCATATGAAATTGAACAGAATTTTACAATGAAGAGTATTATTATCACCAAAGCACATGATCAACCTAAGAGCAGAACAACAGATGGCCACTGTTTATTCCTAGTGTTGTTGCAGTGACACTTGCATACATGAGTAAAATTGCTGATTTTTATATATTATGATTGAGTATAAATGAGTAAGATTTCTCTAGTGTTTCAGTACTTTTATTTGACCACATGCTCTCGAGTTTTGGATTGGTAATTTTTGAAAAATGTAAAAAAAAATGTTTATTTTAGTTTTGAACACCATATAAGTAGTAGTTATTGTTTGCATTTAAATTTGATTTAATATTGTGAATTTGTTAAAGTTTTGTACAATTGTTTTTTTGTGAAGTCCCCTCCCTCAAATTCTTACTGCATAACTGGTTTTAAAGTTGACCATTTAAATTAAAATTTCTAAGAAAGCAGTGAATTTCTTTCAAAAATATGGCTTGAGAATTGTATTTCGTGGTGTAAAATACTTTTTTAATTGTTTTTCGGTTTTTTTTTTTTTTTTTTTTTTTTTTTTTTTTACAAGTTTGTTAGAAATCAAAAGAAACATTAAAAATTGAAACCATTGCATCAGTTCCTCCCCAACTTAATTATAACCATCCTGAAAGTTTCCAAATGTGTTATCAGCAGTTCCATCAAAAGAAGCAATACTTTTTAAATAAGCTTGCTGTAAATTTAATTGAATTTAAGAATTATGGTTACATTATGTATACCTATCTAAAGCAAATACATTTTAATATTATTCTTTTGAGCAGTGCAATAAATATCAGTATTTTTAAGTGATGTAAGTATATGAAAACTAATTTTTATGCCAAAATTTTTTCAGTTGCCAAATTTCTAAAAAGTAGAGGCACCACAGTATTTGGATTTGCACGAAGTCTTCTTCCTAAACGCAGAAACTCTGATTTATTTGATAAGTAAGTGTCTCTTGAAAACTATATTGTGATTATTAAGCTAAGTGTATTATTTTTGTACTTCTGGGAAATTATCTTTCATCTTTACTGTAGTTAATCTAATAGTACAGTATAAGACACAAATATCTGCAAGAGGCAAAAAAGCAGCAAGAAGGAGTTATCTGAATGAGACAAAATTCTGTAGATGTGATATATAAGTATGGATAGGAAACAATTAAAATTTTAAAGGAACTGAATGTTTTGTTCAGAAAATGCAGGTACACACAGAAACAAGAGAAAGTGAGAGATATTAATTATCATTAGTCTTTATGCAATCTGTTACTGAGTTTGATAGTCCTTTGTAATGGTCTCCTGCAAGATGTTTTTGCCAAACTCTTTCCAATCACACTAGCAGCATCCTGGAACAGCCAGAGGCTCTTGGTCTTCAAACCCCAAACATGCTCTGTTAGGGAAACATTTAGTGATCTACCTGGCCAAGAAAATGTTTGACCAGCATGAAGACAGTTTGTAAAAATGATTACCATTTGTGGCTAGACGTTATTCTGTTGAAATGTGAGCCTGGGGTTCATCAGAAAAGGCAACCCTAATGTACCATCATTTTGTATGTGTATCACGAGTGACAGCCAAAAGGGTCTAACTATCAGATGAAATGGCACTGGAAACCATAGTATTGTCAGGCTGTGTAATGGGTGACAGTCATGTCATTATCTTACTGCTGCTCTAACATGTCTTCACTGATCATTGTGGATCAATCCAAAGTGGGACTCATTGCTAAAGATGATTCTACTCCATTCATTGAGATCCAAGATATATGAATCCTGACGCTACTGCATATACATTTGTCAGTGAGCACGGGTTTAGAGGTAGTTGGCAAAATTCTTTGCATATTGTAAACACAGTCTTCTATCAATGGTCCAAATGATTACCATTTATGGCTGGACATTATTCTGTTGAAATGTGAGCCTGGGGTTCATCAGAAAGGGCAACTATAATGCACGACCATTTTGTATGTGTATCGTGAGTGACAACCAAAAGGGTCCGACTATCAGATGAATGGCATCGGAGACCATAGTATTGTCAGGCTGTGTAGTGAATGACAGTCATGTCACTATCTTACTGCTGCTGTGACATGGCTTCGCTGATCATTGTGGAACAATACAAAGTGGAACTCATTGTTAAAGATGATTCTACTCCATCCATTGAGATTCCAAGACGTATGAATCCGGACACCACTACATATGCATTTGTCAGTGGGCACAGATTTAGAGGTCGTTGGCAAAGTTCTTTGCATATTGTAAACACAGTCATCTATCAGTGGTCACCTGCTAATGGTCCTGTAGTCATGGTGTCTGACTGGATCCTTATGCTGGCTTCTGATAATTGTTCTAGCTGCACATTCTCTCATCATTCTAGATCAACCATCAATGCCTTGATGCTATGTGCTATTGTGGTTTGACCATCCTACTTCAGTTAAGCTGATTGCTCATTTTCTTCAGCTGGTAACATATGCTCATACTATGGGCAGACCCATTTGTAAGGCATTGATGCAGGTAATGTCAGTAAATGAGATCAAATTAGAATGGAAATTTTGCCCTAGAATTGAAATTTCTTCTCATTTATATAGCATCTGGTTGTTCAGTTAGGGTACACTGTAGCTGCAGCTATTTATTCTTTTGCCACCAAAATTTAATCATTTACGTGTTAGATAGAAAGGTACTTTAATTTGAAATTTTTGTTATAGATAAATTCTGTTAACTGGCTGTTAACCTTTTTTGATGTAACAAAAATGTTTCCTTTTTGTATGCATGTACCATCTTATGTATGTATATAGATATGTATACACATACCAGTTAGCTTTTACAAATTTATCATTTTTGCTCTGTAAGCAAAATTCATATTTTACAGTTTTTTTCTAAGGTGCCAAAAAGTGTGTTAGTTTCACAATCTTTAATAAATGTTCGTTTTAAAATTTTCTCTTGGCACGCATTGGAGTTACCATTTTAATTTGTTTTCAGTTTGTGTAAAACATTTTGATCTCATGATTTGTGAATGTTATGAACTTTTTTAAATAAATGCAATAATGTTATTATGATATACTAAAGTCACATTTAAAAATAAAATTTTACCTATTTCTTTGGAGATTTTATTACCTTGATTTTTGACAGTTAAGCATAAATAATGAATTCTCTAAAGCAAGATTTCCCAACCCTATGCATGTGGGCACCATGTTGCCTGCTGATCATTTAACTCGTGCCTGCTTCAATGTGATCACAATAAAAATGTTTTAGTTTTCAGTAAAAGTCTATGTGAAAATTTTCTAATTTTTAATGAAATAGAAATTTCATCCAACACAGATACCAGCACAAAACGAAATGTAACCGAAACTTTTTTATGTGCAATAACTCTATACAACTATAAATTCACCTTGAAAAAGTAAATGGTGCCCACCATCCAACAGATGTTCTAAAATGTGCTTTTAGAGACAAAAAGCCTGAGAACCCCTGCTCTAAAGGCTTTTGTGAAGTAGAGTTTCTGAAAGTACGTTTTAGCTGAAGCATAAAAGCTGCTACAAATATTTAACAATTAATTTGTATAATTTTCTGTTAGTTATAACAATTGTTTCTCTTTGTGGCATTGTTTCAAAATGTTCTGAAACATGTCATTTTTTCTCTATAAAATTGACTTTATCCTTTTTTCTATATGTTTTTCAAAAAGCAAGTGATTTATACTCTCATAAAATTGGTATATATAATACATTTAAATTCATCACATATTCAGTTTGGAATAAACTATATGCAAAAACCTGAAGCACAGTGGAAGACTGGCAGAAAAAGGTTTTTGCCCCTTTTTCTTGCAGTTTGTCACTTTGCTTTTCTTTCCTTCTCATTTTACTATACTTAAGCATATACTGTATCACTTCACTCTAATGAATGGCATGCATTGCTCTCTATAAATTATAGATTAATGTTGTGTAAAGTACCTTAGCTGTCAAAATAGAGAAGTAGTTTCTTGTTCTTTTGGAGGAGCTTTCTGCGTAATGCAGACCTTTATTCAAACTAATACGGTTCTGATTCACCAGTAAACCTAACATGTATTTTAAGGTTAAAAAGACTTATTCAGTGGGTGAAATCAAGAAAACTCAATCACTTTCAATTGGTTCTAGCTTATTCAAGTTTCAGCATTTATCACAACCCATAAGAAATTGAAATAATAATTGAAATATCTTGAAGCATTTGAAGAATTGAGATATCATGTATCCTGTAATGCTGTTTACTTTACTTACGTTTGGTAAATTAGCAAGTAAACTGTGAGTTTAAGAATGTGTAGTTGTATACACAGGGTTCGTAGCAGTCCTTATAAGTGCTTATGAGTCCTTATATTTGAAAATAAAATATAAAGGCTCTTATAGGTGCTTACTTTTTCATTAAAGCCCTTATTTTTTTTTTTTTTTTTTTTTTTTTTTTTTTTTTTAGTGCTTTTTTTTTAATGAGCGCGTTATGTTTCCCCGTACGAAAGCTGAAACTAAATAAGCAACTTTTCTTCCTAATATGAAATATCAGATGGTGAATCATACTCCCGGAAATAGCTTTCCCCCCTTTCTCTGCATTAACATAACCTTTGGTGTGCACGAAGAGTACAGACAGGTGCCCGTCGTTCTATTGGTCAAAGAATTGCGAAAGCAGTATAAAATTCCGGTACATTCGGCATTCTTTTCCTCCCACCCAAATACTACACGCGTTTGAATTTCTATCAAGATCTTAATAATTTGCATTCTGGATCCACTTGATCAGTTCATATTCATGTTTATTATGATCATTATGCTTATATTATGAGTATATGTATGAATGTTTATAATAACATAGTTGCAGTAACTGCTGAAGTATAGTAAACTTTCAAAAATGGTTGTGTTTTAACACAGATTAGCTTTCTAAGGAATAATGGCTTAAATAAAGGGAAAGTAATCGAAGTAATCAAATAGTCAAAATAATTTCATTTTTTTGGCCAATACATTATACAGTACGAAGTTTGGGAGGTTCTCCCTTTTCTCTGCAAAATCTCGAATAATGAAACTGTTACGGTTCGCTGCAAAACAAGCAACGGACTTTTTTTTTTTTGGTCACTTTCTAATCTGGTTTGAATAGGACTGAAAAGTTCTGTGGTCTACCAACCCAAGCGAAGAATGATTCTATTCCGGAAATTTAACGCCGTCTGTTGAAAATTAGAATGAAAAACACCCCAGTTATTTAGTTCTTTATTCTCCCAATATTGGCAGCTGTTGATTCCGATTGCGTAATATCACGTAGGGAAGAATTACGGCTCACGTATTGTGCAATAACGTTTGCGATATTTTTGCAATAATTTTGCAGAGATAATTAATTTTGGTGTTCTGTCTGAAATTTGTTTATGAACACTTAAAAGAGTTTTACTGTGCTTGCTAAGCAGAATTTTTTTCAGTGCATTTGGTTTATTTTTTATATGATGCACATATCGAAATGTCGAAAGCATTTATTTAGCGGAAACATCTAAAGCTACCGTCTACCCCACCTCTGCTCCACTTTTTCAAGTTACGCTCGACTATCCGAATATTAGCCAATTTCCAAGTTTGCGGGTTAGTTAAGCTTTTACTGTTAAAGGATGACTGCATGAAGCAAATTTCTGTCTTCTGATTTCAGAAATGCTCCTCTTTTTTACTTAAATTACTTTGCTTGCAATATCTGTTAAGGGAAAACTGATATACGATGAAAATTTAGAAATCGTTCGGAATTTAGATTTAAATTATTTAAATATCAATATAAGTGGAAAAATAAATTGTATTTATTATTAGGTTCCAAGCGAATACAATAAATATGCCTTATTATTATTTATTTTCTCTATTTTGAACTGAAATTTCATCATTAGATCTTGTAATATAGGTTAGTTCTGCATAGTTTTTTTTCCCTCTTATTGTAAACTAGTTCTGTAAATTGAACTGTTATTTAAAATTAAAAAAAAAAAAAGTAATTATTTTCCATGGTTGAGGTAATGCTTATTCTCTCTTAATAAATACTGCATTTCTCATATTTTAAATTACAAGTCTAATTTTTAAGGTTATGCAGTTGTGTATGATGTAATTAGACAGGTGCTTATTTTTTTTTCTTAAAATGTGCTTGAAAAGTGCTTATAGGTGCTTATTTTTTTAACTAAAATGTGGCTATGAATCCTGATACAGTTGAAGTTTCCTATTTAACACAAATTTGCAGTAATGTGTTAAAAAATGTGAGTTACTGTAAGCAAGAAAAAATCAAAATGATATTTACATTATTGTGAATACAGCTGCGTCTGAATAAAACAGTAATTCTGATTATGTTGTGTGTATTAAATTTTTAAGGAATAAATTATGTATTTAGAATTTTTTTCAACTTGTTCTAAGTCTGTTCAGTCTGGTGTCCGCCGATAACATTGCGGAGAAAACAACGCAAGGCGAAAACGTCGTGCTACAAAACATCATGGGAGAAAACATCGCAAAGAGAAAACATCGCAGTTCTAAAACATCGCGATACAAAATATCATCGTCGAAAATAAAGCGGTTAAAAAAATTCGCAGTTTAAAAACATCGTCGTCGAAAATATCGTGGTAAAAAATAAACAAATCATCGTATGATGATAACATCACAGACATGCTTTTTTCAGGTTTAATAATTGTAAATGGATATTCCCATAACGATTTGTGAGCGCAAGATGTAAAAAAGGATAATTTTTACTTTCACAGTTTTTTATTAACTAATCATTTTTTGCTGAAAAAGTAAGAAGGAAACTTAAGCATAGAAAATTAAATGCAACTTATAGATTATACTTTTCATGAAAAATTACCAGTAAAAACTTTATAAAAGAATGATTTATTAATGATCTTTGTTAGTTAACTATGTCGGTTTAAAATTCTATTAAGTGCTATAAGTTGCATTAATTTTCTATGCTTAAGTTTCCTTTTTATTTTCTCAGCAAAATTTTATTGATTAATAAAAAATATGAAAGTAAAAATTATCTTTCTTTCCATCTTGCGCTCACAAATCATTACGGGAATATCCGTTTATAGTTATTAAAGCCTGAAAAAAGCATGTCTGCGCTGTTATCGTCATGCGATGATTCGTAGATACTTTGTTTTTTACCACGATATTTTCGACGACGATGTTTTTAAACTGCGAAGTTTTTGAACCGCTTTATTTTCGATGACGATGTTTTAGAACGGCGATGTTTTCTCCCACGATGTTTTGTAGCACGACGTTTTCGCCTTGCGTTGTTTTCTCCGCGATGTTTTCAGCTGTAACCGTTCAGTCTTCATATCTTGTATTTCTTAGTTCACTCATTTTACATACAATACACTGAAATAACTTAATTTTTTTTTTATAAAATATATATTTATCTTTTGAAATTCATCCATTTTTATAAAGAGAAATGGTTTCCTGGCTCACTGATTTAGTGTTTTAGTTCCCCTTTTTTATTGCATGCTATTTTAACATTTTATTCCCTTTTTATTGCATGCTTTTTATGGCATGAATTTTATTGCATGCTATTTTAACATGAATGTATACATGTAATTTTTAGTAATTAAATCTGCCTTTTTTTTAAATGCTGGATAAGAATACTGTGCTAGTTTCTTTCATGTCAATTTGTGTTTGTGTCTATTCACAAGCTGTGATATCATGCGATTCATTATAAATTTAATTATGCTGTTAAAGACGTTTAAAGAATATGATAAATTCAATATAAAAAATGAGAATTTCTTCCTTGTATCACATAACTATATTTAGTATACATTCCAAAATATTTATATTTTAAGGACCTTTATTATATGTGAAGGCTTTCTGTAGCCAATAGTTGGTTAAGAGTATTAAGTTTTATTCTAGTTTTAAATGAAAATATGCATTGGCATACAAAATGTTTTATGCATTTTTTTCCCTCTCCTTATAGGATATATACAAATATTGATGAAATGTTGCCAAAATGTGATTATTTATGCAACACACTACCAAGTACAGATCTCACATCTGGAATGTTAAATGATGCTGTTCTGAAAAAATGCGTCAGGGTAATATATTTATTTGCAGAAATATAATTGTATTATTTAATAAAATGTGATTTGTAATTATATAAATATATTGAAAGAAAATTAATTTTAGCTCAGTATTGTTGTTAAATGTAGGATAAGTTGACTGATCAAAATTAACATATCTGGACAAATTTTTAACGTTTCATTTATCATAGGGTCTTTTCTCTTTAGCTGTATTTTCTTTTTGGGGTTTTTCCTCTTATGGCATGTTCATACTTAGTTTTTTTTTTATTAAAAAAGAGTTGAATTTTAGTTTTTTCCCTTAAGTCTCAAAATCTCTTTGTTGTAATTCAGGACCTTTGAAAGATTTTTATTTTAATTAAATACTACATGATGTAGTACATTAAATCAGAGGAGTAAAACCATTATTGATATTGTAATAATCTTGATTGTTTAATAAACGTCATGCAGTTCTGTAAATCTTAATCTGCTCTTTTGTATTTACTAACCAGCTGCTAGTGAATTATTTTGAAATACTGTGCCCTGTTTCTTTGTCAAACATCTTTGTGTATTTTATATACCATTGATGTTGGTAGAAATTCTGTGTTTTGAAATATACTGCATACGGAATAATTGCTTGTGATGGAAAATCATCATCATATCAGAAATTACAAATGATGTGTGGTTTTGTTTCTGTAGGTAATGCTGATATCACACCGACATATGCATTTTTACATTCATTGTTATTCTTTATAATTTTCTACAAAATATATTTAAGAATAGAAAACAAATCCTGAATACACCCAAACCCCACTATAATGAACTTCCATGGCCAAGAGTTTGTTGTATCTAATCCGATAAGAAAAATTGATTACCCCAGAAAAAGTATAAAAATTAAATAACTCAATTGATGAACAAAAATTATTGAATTTGTTAGTCAGTTTCATCATCTGCCAAAAGATGTTAGGAATAACTATAATTGTGAAAAATCATGTTAAAGTTCTGTTACAATTATGATTATGTGCAAATATTAAGTTTCTCGTTCATTCTTTTCCAATTTTAACACTAGAATGTTAACACTAGAATTACGGTGGTCTTCATATACCTAGAATTACGGCGGGTGTCATTTTGACCCTTTGATAAGATATCTGCATATTTCTCTATATGATATATTTGTGAAAAAAATTAAAATAACGCAAATTATGACAACTACAGTTTATTTTAAAGAATATAGAGACTTTACAGGTATGTAGTCAAATAATGAACAAGCATTTAAATATTTCCATCGGAAAATGCAATTTTTTTTTTTTCCCCATTTTTGATAGCGTACATTTCAGAAACACAGAAAATAAAATGTATAAATATTTATGCAAATTTTTCCCAAAAAGTGGTTTTTAATCCAAATATTAAAGTATATGAAAACAAACTTTTTCCTATAAAGAGTACATAGAAATATATAGAAATATTTTATTTACAGATAATATATTAGTCAGCGCAGCAATTAGCACGCACACTTATCTTTCTGATTTTTTGTGTACAAAATCCACATACATACAGTGGTGGCCAAAATTGTGGACACTTTTGGAAATTTTTATCTTTTTGAATTTTGTATGCTTATAGAAAACGTTACGTTTCACAAAATGCAAACTTGTATATATCATTTTAAAGAGAATATATTAATGAATTCAATACAAAACACAAAATTCAATTATTTGCAATACAAAAAAAGTTAAACGATAATAGTTATCGATATACATTAGACAGTGATGATTGCAGTGAGTTATCAGTACTTAGTAGGGTACCCTTTATTTTTGATTACAGCTTCACATCGACATTTCTTTGAGCTGACAAGAGTTTTAATCTCTTCTTTCATTATTACATGATGCCAGGAAACAATTATAGCCTCAATTAGTTCCCTTTTATTTGATGGGCACCTCATTCGGACAAGAGTTTTCAAATGGTGCCACAAATTTTTGATAGGATTGGGGTCAGAACTGTTTTCTGGCCGTGACAACAATTTAATGCTCTTTGTACAAAACCACTCTTTCGTTATTTTGGCCGTGTGGCAAGGAGCAGAATCCCGCTGAAAAATAAACGAAGCATTGTTGGGGAAGAGATCTCTGATGGAAGGTAGAAGTTTTGGTTCTAGAATAGTGTTAATGTAGTTTCTGGCATTCAGTGTCCCATCGATGACATGAAGGTGACCAATACCATATGCTGACATGCATGACCAAATCATAACACTAACTGGGTTCTTCACAGTTGCTTGAATGCAGTCAGGGATGTAGCTCTTCTCCTATTCTACGTCTTACATATTTTTGCCCATCACTACCGAATAACGATATCTTAGTTTCATCACTCCATATAACTTGTGACCACTGATCATCTGTCCAATTAATGTGTTCCTTTGCCCAATGTAGTCTTTCTTTTCATTGCTGAAAATTAAGATAAGGGTTTTTTCGTGGAATTCTACCTCTCAGTCCAACATCTGTTAATCTTCTCCTGATTGTTCTTGAACTGACAGAAACACCAGCATCATTCAGATCACTTCTGATGGCCGCTGATGACATTTTTCTATCTTGGAGACATAGTCTTTTTATTCTTCTATCATGAATAGAAATGGTGCATCATTTTCGGCCTTTCCCTTCTTTGTTTTTTATTGAATTTGTCTCCTGATATCGTAAACAAAACTTTCGGACTCCAGATGTAGTCACTGAACCGCCCACCTGTCTTGCAATTTCAGCATAGGAAAGACCACTTTCTCGTAACACAATAATATTACATCTCTTTCTAGGTGTCCAATCTACTCTTTTATTTGATGTCATTGCTTCTTAACTAAATATTAAAAATTTTTACAAAAATTCCTACTTGTAATTACAGTGTATAAGAAACAGGTCCTCCTTCTACAGAACAAAGCAAAATAATGAATTGTTTCAAGTGTAAACATGATGTCAGCTTCTACTGGCAGTTACTAACATTTGATTGGTTCTCAGAACAAGAACAGTGATTGGCCAGGAAAGCTAGACATTACAAACCACTTCAAAACTGTGTTTTTTATTTATATTAAAGTACATATAACTGTTTTGTATTGCAAATAATTGAATTTTGTGTTTTGTATTGAATTCAGTAATAAATTCTCTTTAAAATGATATATACAAGTTTGCATTTTGCGAAACGTAATATTTTCTATATGTATACAAAGTTCAAAAACATAAAAAATTCCAAAAGTGTCCACAATTTTGGCCACCACTGTATTTATTACAGTTGTCACAAATATTAGAAGTTTTGTTACCTCTGCATTTCCTTACTTGACATTTCTTCCTTGTTTTTTGATTCTATTGAATCTTGTCCATCCACAAAGCTACTTGAAGAGAACAAATTTGTTTTTACTAGATATATATTCTTCTCTTAATTCTTCTGCCAAACGCAATAGAAAATCCCTTCTGCTGATATTTTCTTTTGTAACTTCCTTATACAGAATCCACGCATTTATGCCTGCTAAGTCGAAAATATTGTAGAATACATGTACTGGCCAACGGCGTGATAATGCTTTCACGGAGTACTTTCTTGCCATTGGATCCAAAACATCTACCCCGAATTTTTTAGAATTGTAAAACTGTATTATATCAGGAACCTTCTTTTCATTAGATTCAAATTCAACTGATGAATGGAGTGTACTTAACAAAATTACGTTTTTGTTCCTTTTACCTTAATGTGCTGTAAGTGTTATAAAGTCGTGTTTCATCACAACTGAAGAAAAAAGTTTGTTTCTTACATTTTGGAACTAGAGGGAATTTCTCTTTCTGCGCGATTTACTGTTCCAACATGACTCAATCCTTTTGATTTTAGAGATTTCACAAGTTTTACTGATTTAAAGAAACTGTCTGTAGTTATATTTCAGCCAGATTTTTTGTAAGGATCAACTAAACGATTTACTACGTTCTCTCCTAAACTATGATCACTTGGTCTCATTTCATCTTTTCCTAAATGTGGAAATCCGTTTAATAAGTATTTTATCCTAACGTCTACTGCTAGCCAAAATTTTATTCCAAATTTATCGGGGTAGTTAGGCATATACTGCAAAAAATAGCGTCTTGTTTTTGTAGGGAATAACTGTTCATCAATCTTAATGTTTTCATTTGGTTTGTAGCAAAGCTTACAGTTTTCTATAAAAGTACTCCATACTTCGGATATTAGTGCAAATTTATCACACTGCAAACATGAAGACCTTGTTAGTTTTTTATCAAAATGAAGAAATTTCATAATTTCCAGAAACCTATCTCTACTCATAGTTTCATGAAAAACTTTGGTCCCCAAGTCTTGGACCACAAACTAAGAATTGGTAAGCCCTTGGCAGCTAATGCCTCCCCTTACATACAACAACGCTATAAATGCTTCCAGTTCTGCTAATA
Organism: Stegodyphus dumicola; assembly: GCF_044657685.1. Classification (NCBI taxonomy): domain Eukaryota; kingdom Metazoa; phylum Arthropoda; class Arachnida; order Araneae; family Eresidae; genus Stegodyphus; species Stegodyphus dumicola. The sequence goes on from NC_140780.1 coordinate 118,491,910, forward strand.
AAATAGTGAAAGAGTCATTATGAAGTTTACGCTTGGCTTCAGCATCAGTACACTTCTTTATGATGCGTAAAATTTTTTCATTTGTTATTAACTTCCACGCACTAAGAGCTTTATCAGAACAAATGTGACGTTTAGCATAGGATGTCGGTCCTGCATTTTCTCGCAAGATATTTTGCAAGGGTCCCCGGCCAGAAGTATTTGGAGTATTTTCTACTTTCCATACAGTTCCATCACTAGCAATTTCTTTACAAGTGTTTGTCTGAATTACGTTGAATTTCATATTCCCTTTTGAGCGTCTACTAGTTCCCTCTTTGGCATTCTTAGGTACGGCAATATTTGAACTTGTAGAAACAAATCCATTTGTTCTTTCACTTGAGCTAGAGGATGATATTGCCTGATTACTCTCTGTAATAAATTCAGAATCACAAGATGTTTCATCTCCATCTTTATCTGTAGAATTATTTTCAATTTGAGAACTGGAATCGGCATCAGATAGTTCTTGCATCAGTTTCATGATTTCTTCATGTGTTAGTTTTTTTCTATGCGCCATTAGTATGTCACTATAATAAATTCATGTAAATAGAATAAAATTTTCTACTAAAACTTGTTATGAATAATGAACAAAATATCTATGAAAAATCTACAAACATTCAGCTCGTAATAATCTCTTTTCTCTGTTTTCTTTCCACAAAGAAAAGTATTGCTCATATTTCAAATCATGTGATTGGCAGATGTGAAACTATGCAGACCAACCATATTCTTTTCCTTTGTTTGTATTTTGTTTAGCAGGTGCAAATAAAAATAGTTTACAGAAGTAACAGTGTTCAGATAATACAATGGAATGTATTCACATTTCTTTTCTCTCAATAGGGTCAAAATGACAGCTGCCGTATTTCTAGGTATAATCATTTGTTAGGACTAAAATAAAAATACGATTTTCTTGAAATCTTTACTATTTCATAAATCACAATGATTTAGGAAAAGTCGAGAAAAGATTAAGATATTTGCGGAAAAAAAAGAAGAGCTGTCAAAGATAAAAGTTCACCAGGTGTCAAAATGACCCCTTCCGTAATTCTAGTGTTGATATTACATGAAATTATTTAGCATAATGGTCAGGGTTCTGATCTTTCTTTGAATTACACATCACCCATTGAAATACACATTTATAACTATGACTAATTATTCTTTCCATAAACTTATAAAAACATTAAGAATGAGTGACAAAAAATGTTGTTGAATTAAACTTTAACTTCCAAGAGCAAAAATAATCTCTAATTTTGTGTTGGGGTGATGCAGAATGTGAGAAAATTATATTCATAAATGTAAAAGATGTAATCATTTTTGGTACTATAGTTTACATGAATAAGTGGCTTGTATTACAGCTTTGGTAAGTATTCACTTTGTCTGTGCTGCATTTTTTCATTATTTTTTTTATCATCAGAAGAAGAATCTTCAGTGTCTGTGTTTCTCTTTTGAATTTATCGTGCTATCACTCGAATCTTTACCTGTAGCATTATTATCATCACATATTTGAAAAAGCTTGAATTTTGAAAATATTCAAATACCATTTTTTTTCTTGTCACTTAAGAATAAACAAATCCTTGTTTTCGTCATCTTTCCCTTCAACACTCTGCTAGATGTTTCACATGGGTGACTCTTGAACTAGTCACTTATGACTTTTCTTTCATCAGGAAGTGAAAAGTTATAATCCAATTGCTTTATTTCTCCAACTCATTTAAAGTGAGTTGCTTTCTTTAAGCTGCTAATCAAACCTTAATTCATAGGTACAATATTGAAGTTGTGTTATATAGCAAAAAAAATAATAACCCATTCTAAGTGTTTGACATGCATGTGCGCTGTACTGTTGTTAATCAAGTGTATAATCTTTTGCACTGGGGCTGAAAATTATTCATCTTGTTTTCACAGCTGTTCTTTAAACAATTTTGATGCCATCCATGCCTTACAATTAGTTTTTTTTTAATAATAAACAGGAAGAATTTTCAGTTTTTATGTATCTTGGGTTTTGAGATTTTCTAGTTTTCTAAAGGCTATGACACAAAATGCCATTCATATTAGAACATTATAATTTGTACTTTTGATAATTTTCCTCCCGGCGCATCCTTGGTGTTTAAATTTTAGCCTTTAATTTGGCATCCTGTTGTATAACAGCCCATCTTCATCTTCTTCACTGATGAAGAAATGAGAAATTATTATTAAATGAGAAATTATCCTAATTTTTTGTTTTCAATTATTTCTCAGCTCTGATTTTGAAACTTCCCGATTCTCCCACAATTTTCGATGAAGAAGATGTGGTTCAATTGGTGCATCATTGGAGTTCCTGGTCTGGGTGGCTTACCTCCCATTGCAAAATGATCCTTGGAAATATATAAACATGAAGTAGATCGTATGTGAAATTTTAACAAAACATCTTGAGAAACCTGAGAAGTGAAACATGACAGGTCCCATAAATTAGACCGAAAATGCATCCGAAAAAAAACAGTAGATCTAATATTGCATGCAGAGAGAAGATCTGTTAACATTATGAAATTGCATGCATTATATGACAATAAAAGGCAGTACAAAATCATTAAGACAAAATGCTCAGTGAAAAATGTAATAAAAAGAAAAGAAACATACTAAAAGGTTATAAAGAGTAAAATCACTAAAAAAAGTCTCAAACATAAATGAAAATTACAAATATAGAAAAACTAAGAATATTTTATGCAAAAGAATTTAATTATTATTTAGAGAGTTCTAACTGAGTCTAATAAAAGCCCACATAAATAAAAGAACATTTTACTTTTATCAATAAAGAACATTTTACTTTTATCAATATAAAATGCATTTATGATTGCTATAATAAATGGAGTGTTTGAGTCTAATTATAAAGATTTTTCTCTGTTTCCTGGGGCTAAATTTGTTTCCAGAATAAGTAATTTTTTCCAGCTTATACTTCGGTATTAGTAACTGTTCTGATTTCATTAGAAACTCATAACTAATAACATTTACCACCTTTATTCCCGCATCTCATAAGTATCCAACATTCGAAAATTAGTCAAGAAATTTAGCTTGTGTACCCAACTCTGGGTTCTGTCTTTCTAGGATGTCTACTCACTTTCAGTGAAATTAGAGTTAATTTTTTTTCATTCTTTCTAATAAGTATTCGTTTAGAATGCATTTTTTAAAATTTATTTATTCACGAAATATTAGAAAGATCCTTTACTTGAAAGGTTGTTGTTAAAGTTACAAAAATAAGGCAGAATTATTACATCATATATGCCCCAATGTACAAAATAGCTTTGATTTAAGCAATGTTGAATAGTAAAGTTTTGATTTAAATTTCTGGGAAATGATTCTGATATCAGTTCAATTGAAAACACTTGCTATTAAAAAAATCTTAGAAGCAGTGCCATTTTGTAATCATATGAAAAACAGAAGCAATTTGCTGGAATTTATCTAGTATTACATAACACAGATAGTTTTAAAATTATTAAATTAACTGGGACTTTGATATGTATAACAAGTACGTAAGCAGTAATAAATATATTATTGTTTAAAGCAAATAAAATATCATGATTTTAATATTTCAAATTCCTTTTATTATATTTGTATGAGCAATAGTTTGTGTTAACCTTTTTCTATTGTTAAAACTATTGATAATTCAGTATTATATGCATTCTCAAATTACAGTAACTATAACAGACCAGAAATTTAGTCTAAATGCACATTACCATTTCATTATAACTTAAAACCTCACCAGTGGCCAAGTAGTTAAGACTACTAAAACACTAGTAATTTAATGTGATTTTGAGCCCAGGTGAACAGGCTGTCTGCATGGTTGTAGTTCTTGGATTTCTTCTTGTAAAATGTGAATATGAGCAAGTCTCCCTCAGAGGCGTCCTTTCCTTCAAGCATAAGCTGTTGTGCACTTTGCCATCTTCAAATAACCTAACATAGCCTTTCTAACACTAATTATAATTGCAATTGCATGTTTCTCTGAATAGGCTTTTTTTCTAAATTTGATTTTCAGTAACATCAGTTTATCATTACTTTGTCTGTTCAATCATTTGTAGCTGCTAATTTTAATAATTTTAAAAAAATGGTGTAATTAAATGTATTTTTATTGCATAGTATGCTTTTCACTAAATTCAAAATTAACCTATATGACATACTAGCTTTTCAAGAACTTTAAAGGATAGATATAAATATATATATGTATATAATTGAACAGTTTACATGGAAAACAGGTTTCTGTATCAAATTTTTAAATGACAAAGTATACACACACATTTATGTAATTTGAAAACAATTTAGTACATAAAATTAACTGTGCTTAAAGGAATTCCTATAGATTTTCAAATAGTTTAATATTCTAAAAAAGATCATTATCTATGAACCATTGAAAGTTATACAGTTGTCATAAAATTGTAATAAAAAAAGGGTTGTAATCTTTAAAGGAAGGAAAATGTTCTTTAGGAATTTAAACCATAAAATATAAAATGTTATTGTGAAATTACCTGATGTGTTTATAATAAAAAAGATGAGTGTAAAAGCAGCTTTAATTTATGCTGGAACATTTTTAAATGCAATATTCTTGAACTTGATAAAAACAATTTTATGAATGCTTTTATATGTTTTTTATCCTCAAAGGTATTGCTTTATATTTTAGTTCAAGGCTTAGAAACGTCCTTTTACACTTCTAAAAATAATTTATTTTATTGTCTGATTAGATAACATTTTCCCCATTTTTTAATATTTACACTATATGATTAGTCTTAACCATATGTTAAAAATAGCTTTTGACAAACTTTTCATTTTCATGCTCACAAAATAAATAATATATTAATTAAATAAATTTTCATATTTATCAATGATTTATTACAGCTAACTTTTTAATTAGAAAACTCTTTTTGATCAAATAAAATAACCAGACTAATGGTAAGGTATCTAAACAAACATATTTTTCAGACATTAAAAATCAGACTCAAGTATTCTATTTATTATTACAAAAATCATAAAGGCATTAAATATTAATAAAAGCCGTGTGTCATCAGTGTGAACTTTTATTAGTGTGAGTTCATATCAGTGTGGGCTCTTAGTTCGATGCGCAATGGAGTATTTGCCATATGGGCAATTATCACAATGGAGTGCTTTTTGCTGTCTTTTGTTGTGTGTACTTTCGTCCATCTCGCCCATTAATTTCCTAGGAAACTGAACATTACTGAAAGGTTCATTCATCATGAACTGTGTGTGCTTAATTAATCGGGGTTTGACTGTATAGGCTTCATAAAAGTCTTTTAGATCATCTGTAGCCTTTTAAGGAATTTAATTTTTAATTTCTTTAAGAAACTGAACAGGGTTATTTAAAGCCAAAAAAGATAGTGTTATGCAAGTTAACAAAATGTAAAGCAGTGACTTAGAATTTTCTGTATGCACATTGCAGGCCTTCTCTCCCAGTCAGCTTTGTGCCAGTCAGCAGATTATAAAATTAATTTGCATATTCATAAATTCTATTACTGTTTAACCTAAAACATAATACTGTAAAATATTTTCAGTAAAGCATTCACTAGGTTCTTTCAGGTGCATTAAATTTTTGTGTGTTGTATTAGAAGTAATGCTGAAATCATCATGAATGACAGTATACTTAATATGAAATATTATGTAATATATAATTAATATTGCATTCTTTAACTGTAAATTTATTCTTTGTATACTTTTATTACCATCTTCTCTCTATATGTAGCTCACGTAGATATGAGTACTTCCCCTTGAATATGAAATGCTTAAATCACAAATTTGCACTGCCTATTTTTCTTATCAGATTTTACTTTTCTTGAATTTTGATCCTAAGCATAAAGTTCTAATCACACACACACACACACACACATATATATATGCATATGTATTTCAGTAAAATTTATCTTTTAAGGTCCCTGGACAGCAAAATGTCCAAAGAAATTACCTACCATTATGTACAAAATTCATGAAGATACTGCAAAACAAATTTAAATGCATGGTTTTGACCAAAACTAAATATTTTTTTTAATTTTCCCTAAACCTTAGTAGTTGCAAAACAAAACCTTGTTTTAATAACTGATAAATCATCTTGAGCAAAACAGTTATTAACTGTGTGGCTGGGCTGCGAGAAATTATTAATTATTCTTATTTCATTGAATTTTGCTCATGTCAAATTTAATAGAATATGATGAACTATGTACCAATTGTACATTTTGTACCATGGGCACTGAATGGAAAGTTAAATTTTGTGTTTGCAAAATTGTTCACGAAATATGACTTCACCAAAAATGTATATAAATTAGAGTGGTTTAGTGTTAACAAATATGATGTATATGCATATTTCTTATTTAATTATTTAAGTTTCACCCATATAATTAGATCAGAGTGTAAAAATGAGCCCAAGATGTGTTTTGAAACCCTAGTATTATGCTGATTTGACCTGATATGCTTTCTTTGATTTATTGTGCTACCTAACAGAACCTTTTATTACTCTATAGCACCGTGGGAGCCACCAGTGACTGGCACGTGATCAATGATCAATAGTAATCTGCATAATCATAAAAATCTGCATAATTATATTAAATATCAATATTGATAAATTTTTAAATAGTACTATTGTTACTCTAGTGGTTTGAAGAATAATAAATTGCAGAAATGGTCTACAGCGGGTGACCCCCCCCCAACCACAAAAATTGCTGTAAACACCCTCTCTGTTTACATATAACTCTGTTTATCTTCTGTAGATAATGCTTGAATATAATATACATTGCATAATAAAAAATTCATGTTGGTGCCATGGGCAAACCACGGAAAATATGCAGGGCGGTCAATGTGTTAAATTAGTCATGACCGAATCATCATGTGGAGTAGAATGTCCTTTGTTTGCCATTACCAGGTTCTCATCAGCATCAAAAGCATTATTAACTGAAATGTGATATCAGAAGCAGAGAAGTCACTTTTCATATAAGTATATTCTATCAGTCTTGAAGAGATAATTACATTCAGTATTTGTTCCCATTTTGTAGGGAAGAGAACTGCTTCCCATTCATATTAGAACAGAGGTTCTGAACCAGGGAGAAAATTTTATAGTTTCAGAAGGGAATGTGGTCAGTCTTTAAACTGTTAAGTATTTAGTTTAAGTTTATGAAATTAAAACTACTTTTATTTAAGTTTTGGTATTTATTAACATTTTCTATTCTTTTTCGTTGTTTAATTTATAAAGCACTTTTAAAATGAATATGTATGTATTTTTGGAGTTTTGAAAAAAGGAGGGGTTGATGATCATCTAGCAATGATGAAAGAGGTACATTTGGCAAAAGAAGTTGAGGATCATTGCAGTAGAATATAATTTGAAAACTGTTTCAGGTGAATGTTACATTTGCATAAAAAGTGATAAGTCTGTGCTTCCATGAATGTAACCAGAATGCACTGCTCATTATTTGGTGATAACTGTAAAGCTGCAGCATTGTGGTATAATATATAATTTCTGATGTGGAGCTTTAAGGTGTACATACCATCAGATCTCATTTTCTATGCTTGCATGCCTAGCTGGGATCCTGAATAGCCAGCACAATGAGTGATTACCTGCCTTTATAAGATCTCTAAGACTATTTTGTAAGAAATAATCTTGTGAAAATCTTGTATAATGCAAATCTTGTGAAATATAGAGTATACTGATTTTTTGGGGCTGAGGGGGTGCCTGGTAGAAATTAATTCTTCCTTGCCTTATTTATTCCTTGTTATCGTATAATTTAGCTATGAGTTTTTTGTGCAAATATTGAGTAATGTGGTTGCAGGTATTACTGTAGATGGTGGGATCTTATCTGGTATTGTTATTATTCTCTTGACATAGATTTTTACGTTTATTATTCATGCCTTCATGATCGGTGCCGTTTTATCGCTCGTCTTTGTGGTTTTTATTATGTGTAGGAAAAGATTAATAATCTGAAAAAAGCAGTAAATTATTTTTAAAAATTACATATTTGGAACATTCTGAAGAGGGATTTATTAGCATTTAATTTTAGGTTTATTCCATTTACAACCAAAAACTGATAGTGAAACGAACCACAATTATGAGGGTAAAATGCATATTCCTCGAACTGAAAAATTGCAGATATTTCTTACTAGGGGTTTCTCGTGGGGCAGACACTTTGTAACACCTTGAGAAGTAAGTGTTATCAGTTAAAGTTAAAATCCTGTCCCTTACAAATAATATTCAGAAACATGAGAGCTGGATGCCAATCTCTCATACAAAAGATCCTCTATTTATCTTTGGTATTAAAAGTATATGTTACTCATCAGTGTAAGAAAGTTAATCATTTAGTGTTATTTTTTATTTTATCAGTATGGCTTAGCAACAATTTGCAGCAGGTGTTATTTTATATCATAAATGTGAAAAATAAACTGTTTCTAATACCATGTAATATATTAATTGCAAAATATCTTAACACTCCTTTTGTACTCTTAACATTCAAAATAAAATCAGTGATGATGAAATTTTTAGTAATGGGGAAACTGCAGTCATATACATATATTATTCAATTGGTTAATATGATCCTATTAATTTGATAGTTTTCTGTTTACACCATTTTACGGTCAAAAAAGAAAATATTGGAACATTTAAAATTTTAATTCTTTTCTGAGCTTCTTTTTATTCGGCAAAAAAAGTTTTAGTTTTATGAGATTACAAAGTAAATATTTTTGTTTAGAAAGTGATCTATATTTATTTTTTGTAGTTTTAAATTATTGAATTAGTTTTAAAATGTTTTGTAGTAAATCTTTTGAATATTGGACTATAATCTGAAGTTCGCCAATCCAAAGTTGTTTAAAGTTTGTTAATATGTCATTGCAAGATTTCTACTTAAACACTTTTTCATTCTTTTTTCACTTAGCTTGTTGATCGTTTTTATTTTCTTTTTCTTTTTTTGCTCTTAGATTCTGTCTTAGTTTGACAAACTGACATTCCACAACCAAAAATTTAACCAGATGTTTGTTTTAAAAAAACAAATTAACATTAAAAACATTTTTTTCTGTTTCATTGCTAATTCTATTTTGTTTGATTTTTAGAGTTAAGAATCTCTCATTGTAAACATACCTATTTGTAATCAGTTGGTGTTTAGATCATAATGCCTTTTACTATGTGTTTCTTTTTCACTATTTTTGTTTAATTAAATTGTAAAAGTAATTTGTTCTGTGCATGAAATTTTAAATAATGTTTAAATTCTGTAAAGTAATGTACCTGTCTTTATGTTATTTATTTATTTTCTAATTTAGAAACCTGTATTCATAAATGTTGGTCGAGGAAGTATTATCTCTGAAAAAGAACTCATTAGAGCTCTCAGGTATTTTTTTGTTTTTGTTTTGTGTAAATCTTTCTTCAAATTATTAAAATCAGTGCAAATAAAATAATAATATATAAATTAATTCAAATTACTGCTCAGAATCAGTAATTGAAAATTATTTTGTATCATTTGCATTTCAAATTTAGGAATGATTGGATATCATGTGCTGTCTTGGATGTTTTTGAGCAGGAACCTCTGCCTCAGTCCAGTGAACTATGGAAAATGTCTCAGGTGCATAAATTTTACTCCCTTTTTTCTTAAAAAGCTTTTTTTTTTCTTTTTTTTTTTCTATTTTTTAATTCTAGGTAAGCACCACAAATTGTTTTGTCTTTTAACTTAAGTGATAACTTATTTCTAAATTGTTCTTGGTGTGTTGTACTCATGAGTCATGTTGTAATATCAGTTGAACAATTTAGAAAAATGAATGCAAAATTCAATTACAATCCAAGTGCAAATGGCAAGTTTTGGATTCTTGAGCCATAACCATGTGGGGAAAATCTGGTTTCATTTAGTCTTGAAAGCATAAGTTTCCACATTGAGGCTGTCATAATGCACTGTTGTAAAGCTTTATCTCGTATATGCTAGTTGACTTGATTAATGGAGGCAGAAAAAAGGTGTCTTAATAGCATATGTCACTTGCATTGGATGCTAATATTTTTGGAAATTAAAATTATATCCAGCTGATAGAATTTACTGCAAACCTAGAGCCTAAAATAGTGGGATTAAAGTAAAGTGACTTGTTCTGTCATCACACAGTTGAATTCATTGTATAGAAATTATAAATGTAAAAGTAGGTTTCTGTATTGCAGTGCTGATATGAAATTCATAGCAACTAGACTCATGTTTTATATATTTGATCAATCTGAATTGTGCAAGTACCTCATAATGCACTAAAATGTGCCAGATGGAGTGTTGACGATTAAAAATATGTAGATCAGATTAATGCTTCAGACTACATCGAGTTGGTTGGAATCTGTATCTATGACAACAGTATAAAACAGTGTATTCTGTATACATTGTGCACTCTCCTGGATGGTGAGAATTGGCTGACCAGTGTATGATTGCTGTGTGTTGAGATGTCCTGTGTAAGAGACTATGGACACTTTTGTGTGCTGTTTTTCTTCTTTTAAGAGAGCAATGTGCTCCATGGTGGTAATGGAAGGAACCATTTATGAAGTAACTATTGAAAGTAAATTTAAGTAATTAAAACTATCGAAAGTAAATTTTTACAGAATGAGAGTTATGGTGTGGCTACACATTTCCTTGATTTTTTAATTTAATCAAGCATTTATTATGCCATATTCTTTCTAAGCTATGCTGATGAAAGGGAAATTTTCTTAAACTATTTTAAATCCCAGAGGTATTGAAAACGTTATGCAGAAGCTGGTCAAATGATATCATGATGCTTGACGTATGTACACTGCAGAAGGCTGAGCCATCTTTATAATAGAGTTAAATGTGTTTTATATGATTATCAGAGGTTTTTAAATACCTGTAATGTAAGAAAGGAGTTCAACTCATGTGCTCCTACAAACATAGATGTTATTAAATTTATTTTCTAACTGAAATACTGCTAGTTTTTAAAATTGAAAATAGTTTGTAATATGTTAGTTAATAGTTTATATTACTGTTGCTATATTTTAATCCTATTATTTTATTAATGTTTATAAAGGTTGTCAGTTTTTATTAAACAAAGGTAACTGAAATAATGGTAATTAGAAATAAAATATGTCATTTATATGGTTTATGTTAAAAAAAAGTAATAAAGTGACAAACAAGAATTTCTGAAATTTAATGCACTGAATTCAGCAGAACTGAAATGCATAGTTTGTTACAGATTATAATCAAATACAGTGGGTCATTTTGACATGGAATCTTAGTAGCTTAATCACACTAAGTAGGACTCGAACATATAAGAGAGAAAATACATCTGTAGTACTGCAATGTATCCATTAGATATAGTATGTTCAATAATGATTTGGACTTATACTCTTGTTCCAGTGTAGTAAATGATGGAATATGGTAGACGTTTGTTTCAGATGGTGATGTTAGTTTAACATTCTGATGCAAAATAACTTGCTTAGTCCCAGTAGCAGAGCAGCAGTAAGTCATAATGTGCTGTAAACTGTAGACAAATGTATACATGGGGCAATGGATGGTCATGCATATTGTCAGAAGTGTGCTGTGTGGTTTTATTGGAAAGAAGGGCTTTCAGCAGCCTAGTGGCTGTATGTGGTGAGTAAGCTTCTGCACAAAGCTCTGTATTTAACCTAGTTAGGAACTTCAGCATGGAATATATATCACAGCTTTGCTTAGTATTGGAGCAGCAAAGGCAATCTGAAAGGATATTATATTAATAGCCTATGGTAGTTCATAGTGTCATCAACCATACAGAAAACACTGCATATGCTGCAACATATGCTGCAAAAGCCAGCACCTTACTTTATGCCACAGCTGACTGCATGATATTAAATACTGTACCGAGCTGGTATCAGAAACATGAATATTCAGCCTCAGCAGAATAATTAATGTGAAGTTGTTTATTTCTATGAAATCCATTTCTTCCTAGTCTTGGGATGAGGAGGATTGGGTGTCCAGAATTAAAAAATCCTATTTCAAAGCTGCCTACAGGCGAAACCAGTCATCAGAAATGTGAAATTTTGTGACGGACGTAAGGAAGGGATGGGAAGTCTTTCAGCGAAAAACATTAGTTACAAATATCACCACTAGAGGGAATAGTATTCATCAATGACATATTTAGCCACACTTTTACAATAGTTTTACTATTTTATAAATTGTATTACAACAAAACATGTTCCACATAATGGTCATCATTTTCAACTACCATCTGAAATTGCAAAATGGGATGTTCCACACTTTACCGAAGTGTGTGCTGGGAAATATTAAGCACTTGGCGTGAAATGCTGATTTCAAGATCAGGTAAAGTTCTTGGATTGTCATGACATACCTGATGTCTCAAATGCCCCCAAAGCCAAAAATCACATAAATTCATGGATTGATGTCTGGGGATCGGAGAGGCCATGTGTTACAAAAGTGCCATCTGTTGTTCTGTTAAAAGGTTTAAGAATATTCATAACTCACCATGCAATATATGGAGAACCTCCATCTTGCATAAAGATTGTGTGTGCAAAGTGCTAATGGGCTTGCAGAACACAAATAACTGCAATGTATATTGTTGCTCGCAGATCGAGCAAATCACTGCATTTGAAGAACTTAATTCTTTGAAGAAGTATGGTCCAAAAATAAATGATGCAGAAAATCCACCCTATCACATCACTGCTAGTGAATGCAACAAAACCTCCAAGATAGGGAGTGGATTTTCTGGTTCCCAAATTCAAGACTTCAATGGTGATAGATGTGTTTTTATGAGCTTTTGAAGGATACAGTTCGGATTGCATAAAAATTATTTTTAGTGGATAAGTTTTATATCATTGTAAAGCCCTTCAAAAGATGAACAAAATGATATAAAATATCAGAACTGTGGGTTCAAGCATCAAGAAGTTATTCATATTTGAATTCTGCAAAGTTGTAAGTCTGTCAATTTTAACAATACTTAACATTAAAACAGAACATTAACGTCTATAATCAGACCTTTAAACTATTACCTACAGCTTGAATTTTTAATATAAAAATTTTTTATACAGTTTAATAGCCTTTATTTTTATCTTTCATATTATATAAGTTTTGTGTAAAAACATTTCTGTTTGTATGAATTGTTAACTAAAATATTGAGTTTTGGTCAATATTTATTTTTAAAATCAATAGAAAAACCACTGTTGGTTCAAACTTAAGTAAAAGACTATAAAGTAGTACATGCAAAAAATATTTTATAAACAATTGTCTTAATAATATTAAAATATCTTTATTAAAATATTTATTTAATAACAATGAAATTTAACAAGGATTTAAACAGCTAAATTATTAATCTTGGTAAAATCACAACAGTAATAAAATTAAATGTTTAAAAGCAAAGATGTGTAGCAATAATTAGTATAAATATGCTATCCAATATATTGCTTAATAATATAACCAGTAATAACAATTGATTTAGGTACTGTAAATATCTTCTACCATATACAATTTAAATTGATCTTATTGCAATGTATTACAAAAAAATTTGTAATTCATAAAGTTGTACAGCAAAACTAAGCTAGCATATTATCATAAAAGCCGAAGATTAAAAAAATCAAGGTCTTGCAATGTATTATCACTAGACTTATCCAACACAACTTTTTGCATGCTTATTGAACCAAGAATTACACACCAGTGCCTAGATCTATCTAAAATTCATATGGTGTCTCCTTTTAACAATGCTACTCAAAATGAAATAAATAATTATGAAAATATAGAACAGAAGATTCAAGGTGCTTATGAAGAATGTATATGACTTTTAAAAATGCTGCAAAACATGTTTATCAAATGACATATTCCTAAAAATAGTCCTTAATTGATTTTATGAGAGACTGCAGAATATAGTCAGCTCTAAATACAAATATAAATATTTTGGTAATAAATCCCTAAACAACTAAATTTTTAACTTAACCTTCAGCTTAATATCAACATAAATAAAATTAAATATAATATTTTTAATCTTAATAAAATCGCAACAGTTGTAAAATTAAGTATTTAAAAGCAAAGATGTTGAAAAACTAAATAGTGTAAATATACTAATATATTGCTTAATCCTCTTGCTGCACATCCTGCAATTTCCATGGGCAATGTAGAAGTGACAGAATTTGCACAATCCATGATTTCCACAGGGATGATTCCATCTATTTAAATGTGCAACCTGCTCTTTTCCCATCTATGGTTTCATTTTGTGTTGTTTAATTGTTTATTCAGATCTGGGTTAATAAGTGGCGTCAATTGTCCATATTTCTGTGAAATATGCCAGCAATATGTGCTCTTTTCAAGGCTCAAGGGTGTCTGTAGTTCAACGCTCAATCCCATGAGACTAACTGCTCAATATTTTGCTAATCATATACACCCAAATCCCATCAAGAAAGAGCATCGAAGACAATGTGCTATTTGTTGCTTAAAAAAAAAAAAAAAAAAAAAAACGTAACTAGCAAAAACGTTCACAAAGAAACATGAAATTGAGTGCAAAGATCGCGAGGTAGGATTTTGCCTCGAGCCTTATTCCGAAGTTTATTGTACACTAAACTTCATTTCTAATAAATGTTTTATAAGTATTTTGCATATTTTCATTATGTATGAGGGTGTTCAGTATGAGGGTAAGGTGAAACGTTCTCAGCCTGAAAGAGATAGTGCTTCAGTTATCAAAAATTTATGTTTCCAGTCTGCATGCACATGTTATTCTCAGCCTGACTCGGAGCTGGCACTCCAATCAGCAAAAATTTGTTTCCTGCCTGAGTGCACATGTCATTAGTTTGTATGACCAGTTTTATCTTGTTCTCTCAAGTAGTTTGTCTACATGCATTTTCACAGTAGACATCTTGTGTGTTATTTCTTAAAATGGATAAACTTGAATATCATGCGGTTATAAAATTCTTTGTTTTGGATGGGTTAACTCGTAGGGAAATTCATCTGAAGTTGACAAAGGCTTACAAGGACTCTGCTCCTTCCATGTCGACCGTTGAAGAGTGGGCAGGGGAATTTAAATATGGTCGCATATCCCTCGAAGATGACCAGTGTGAAGGATGGCCAAAAACCACAACCACGCCAGAAACCATAAAAAAGTGCATGATGTTTTATTAGACAATAGCCAAGTGAAGGTGAGTGAGGTAGCAGAAAGCTGTGAGGATACTGGAAGAAAAAGGTGTGAAACATCTTGCACAGAGAATTAGGGATGCATAAGCTCTGCACAAGATGGGTGCTGCATTTGCTGAATGCCTATCAAAAGCAAATGTGCAAATGATTTTCACCACAATCTTTGGACCAATTCAATGGGGGATCTGACCGATTTAGTGGGGCGATTTGTCATCAAGGATGAGACATGGGTCCACCAGTACAACGGCAGAAATGAAACAGCAGTCCAAGCAGTGGGTGGAAGTCGGTGGTTCAGCGCCAAAGAAAGCGAAGCCAATTGCATCTTTCGGAAAAGTCATGGCCAGTGTGTTTTAGGATGCAGAAGGGATTTTGTTAATTGACAGCTTTGCAAAAGGCAGAACAATTACAGCTGAATATTACTCCAAACTTCTTGATCATCTGGATGCCAAAATTCGCAAGAAGTGGCCTGGCTTTAAGGAAAAAATAATAATCTTTCAACGGGGCAATGCACCTGTTCACAAGGGTGTGTTGGCAATGAGAGGGAAAAATTGAAGGGAAAAAATGTAGATTTGAAGTATGTAATAAAAAATATACAATTTTTAAACCTATTTTGTTCAAAAAATTATGCAGCGAGAAGGTTAACAATGTTACCGATAATAGCAGCTGATTTGAGTACTGTAAATGTTTTCTATCAAATACAATTTAAATTGATCTTATTCCATTTTATTATAAATAAAATCTGTAAATCAAAGTTGTACAGCAAAACTAAGGTAGTGTATTATCATAAAAGCCAAAATTGCAAAACTAAAGTTCTAGTGTATTATCACTAGACTTATCCGTCACAACTTTTTACATACTTATTGAAACAAGAGTTACACATCAGTGCCTAGATCTATCTAAAATGCATACAGTGTCTTCTGTTAATAACCCTACTCTGAATTTAACAAGTAATTATGAAAATACAGAACAAAAGATTCAAGATGCTAATTAAGAATCATTTTTAAAAATGCTGCAAACGATGTCTTTTAAATGACACATTCCTAAAAATAAAGTCCTTAGTCGATTTCATAAAAGACTGCAGAATAGAATCAGCTCTAAATACAAATATAAATATTTCAACAATAAATCCCCACTTGTCAACCTCTCATCCGAATAATGTTAATATCTCAAATATTCATAATGCTCTATAACAGTCTCAACCTAAATTTTATGAGGATACAACTTCATCACCAATATGCTGCTAAGAGAAGAAAGAAGATAACCAGTTTAACTTTTCATCTTATAGTCAATGACAGTCTCTATCCAATCATAGTACTCCCTTTAGTCAATGCAATAATAATGTTCCAAGTCCCTTTCCATTTTTAGTATGTAATAATATGGCAAATACATGAATATATGTATATGATGAACATCATCAGAGAAATCATAATGATTTAGCTACCTCTCAAATATGCTTTGCAAATGTTCAAAATCAAATAAATAAATCATATTCAGACCTAGTTAAATCTAATAAAATCCCAGAATGTAAACAATTACCCACACTTATCTTTCTTCTGAACGTCAATAAGAATAATCAAGAATAACATAATCCTATTTCAAAACTAGGTGTAAAAAGCAGCAAAATTTCACAAATGAAAAAAGGATGAATTGTGGTATTGTGCAAGACCAAAGAAATTATCTGTTAGATCAGTTCAATATTAGTAATGACAAAATTAATGGCATAATTACTCTTAAAATACCTGCTAGAAGAACTTCGAAATACTCAATTAAACAACTTATTGAAGAATATAACTTCTGAAGAAATAATAGATTTAATCACCAAAAACTCAACTTTGAAATTCTCAACTCATTTAAAATAACTGACAAACGTAACAGTGTAGTGAAACAAAAGATGGAATGCACTCCAGTTGCATTTAAATTGTTAATGAACCAAAGTATTATCAATCAAGAATGAAGGAGCCATAAAATCTCCGAATTCTTTGGTGTACGATGCTCCTTCATTTGCCAAGCTTTGGGTCATTCTATAAGAGAATGCAAACATAGAAACTATTGTGAATTTTTTTATGGTAACCATACTGTTAAAGAATGTAATGTTGAAAATCCAATGTGCATTAACTGTAAACTGCATAATGATGCTAATAACTCTGATCTTAACATATAACACCCTGCATAAGCACGAAACTGTCCGACATATCAAAAGAAAATTTATGAAACCATAAGACTGGTGTGGTGTATGTGGTTATGGCAGTCTCCAGGTCTTGCTAAGGGAAGGGATTCTTTTGTGGAGAACTTTCTAAGGGAAACTATAAAGTCAAGAAATGAATCCAAAATAACAATAAATACAGACCAACAGTTAATGCACTTTGTTAAAGACTCCCAACTTTTACTTAAAGCTTATAGCTTAATATTATCATAATGTCTACAGTTTTAATTGAAAATCAAGTTATAACATTTCTCAATAAGAAGCAATAATTGATCCAATTAATTTCAAAACTCCAACGAATCTCACTAGAAGACATCCAACCACCAATCCAAGAATCTACAGTAGACTAAAACCTCCAACTCAAAATCTCTTTCCTGATTATCTACTCAAGATGGTTAAAAAATGGCATTGGTCATAGGCTGTGCATGTATTGTGATAATTAATTAAGATTTGGGCTTCCCTGCCTCGTGAAACTGAATCACATTACAGGTCTGCACCCCCTTTGGGCACGTCGTGGAGGTTCCACCTCCACTATTACCCTCCAGAGGAGCAGCGCACCACCTGGAATTCACCAGGCAGCACCGGTCGTCTAATGCTCCTACCAGTCGCTTGGGCGAGCCCGTCGCAGCAGGACATTACCCAACGAACCCGGGGGAGAACCCCCGGGCTACTAGTACCACGCCGTGCTAGGACATGCCAGACTCCGAGGCCGGCCAATAAGTGACCTTTCCCAGAGCCTTCAGAACCACCAAGTTCATAAATTTTATACCCCCATGACCGAGACTGCCTAGTACAGATCATAGCCAGTAGCTTCGCAGAATTCTCTACGTCGACCCCCGGGGGGGGATGTATTGTGATAAGAAGTGCAAAACAAAAAAAAAATTAATAACAGCTGGACGTGCTAAAGAAAATGGTATATTTCAATCAGAACTCCTTGCAATCAAAATGGTAAAAGATCACTCAATTCAAAATAATCTACAGGAAATAAATATATTTACAGATATTTAATCTGCAATTCTTGCTCTACAAAATATTAAACAGAAGTCTGAAATTGTTCAAAAAATCATTAACATAACCCCTCAATATTCTGTGTTATCTCCATGTATGTATTGGGTTAAAGCCTATAGGAATGGGTTAAAGCCCGTAGGAATCTGCAGAAACGAAGAAGCTAACATAGTTGCAAAATCAGCCATAACTTGCAGTCATATTCCATCAGTGCAACAAACTTGGCCAAAATCTTACCTTCATTATTACCTTAAAAAAAATCAGCTTAAACATTTGGGAAAATGAATGACAAAACATTGACACAGGAAGACAACTTTATCAAATTGCTCTTCATGTTAACCAAAAATCCACAACGGTCAATCGCTACATAAATTGCTTTTTACAGGTCACAGCCATTTTCCCATGTACTTCTTAAGTAGAAATATCTTGAACTACTCTGATCAATGTGTATGTGAGGAAAAGATGAACCTAATCATTATATCACTAAATGTCCATTAACGATATCCACCCATATCGTTACCTACTTTAAAAATACCAGTGCCTTTGTCATATTTGCTATCTATCAAAAATAAGCATTTAAAATGAAAAATACTATAAAATACCTATCATCCATAGGAGAAGATCTTTGTACAAATTAATTAATTATATCCTAACAAAATAAGTCCATTCAAGATAGTGCAGGATTTACGTATAAGCTACAGCTTAGGCCCCCAAAAATTAAAATGTAGTATATATAATATAAATAAATATAGTATATTAAATTAGTATATATAGTATACATAATATAAATAAATATAGTATAGACTGAGAAAGGGCCCCCATATCTCAAATAGCTTAGGGCATCATCAAGTCTAAATCCGGCCCTGAAGATAGTCTCTCAGTGTATTGTAATGAACTGTTATAAATAAAATATTATGAAGAATTATCATAAATGAACTAACATGTTATGGAAACTATTATGACAGAAATGTAATATTTCATCTAATATGAATGAACTGCTAAGAAAATGCGATCTAATATTAAGTTCGTGTGCAGTTATGTAATAGTTTGTTTTTGTTTATTTTATCCTTTGAAGTTACATTTTACATAGCATCATCATTTGATAAAAAAAATTATTTTTGTAAACTGTGTTAGTTTTGTTATATTAAACAACTCCGAAACAAAGTAACATCATTTGATGAAATTTTTAACTTTATATTACGTACGAATTCTTTATATGCAAACTATTAAATGAATAAACTATATTATATTAAACATCATTTGATGCAACTCTATAAAACATATTTTATAAAGTATATAACAGAATATTTATAGATATACCATTAATGAACTTTTATAAAATTAATGAGCTATTATAAATAAATTATTCTAACAGATGTATGATTAAAAACTATTATTCAGAACTATTATCTTTCAACTAATAGGAATGAAGATCATAAACTATTATGAAAATCATAAAAATAATGAACTTCTGTGAAATTATTTTATTTTACGAAACAATTATCCATATATAAAGTAATGAACTATTGAATTAAAGAACTATATTATACTAAAATGCTGCTTTTCAACTTCAAAACTGCTGTGAACTGAACTGAACTTATTTGTATTCTTACGAACTTTATAAGACTTTCAAAGATTATATAGCCTGTCTTTAAAATTACATACTACTGGTAACTTCGAAATTCTGTTATA
This sequence comes from Stegodyphus dumicola, assembly GCF_044657685.1. Lineage (NCBI taxonomy): Eukaryota > Metazoa > Arthropoda > Arachnida > Araneae > Eresidae > Stegodyphus > Stegodyphus dumicola. The sequence goes on from NC_140780.1 coordinate 118,511,920, forward strand.
TTCAACTCTTCTTACATTACATGTTGCTTATATTTATTATACACGATTTTAAATTTTAATACCCACCTATTATTACAAAATTTAGTGAGTAGTAAAATTTAAAATTGTGTATAATTAAGAATAATAATTGTGAATAATTTAAAATTGTGTATTATAACTGTTACAAACACACTGGAATTGTTTCCAAATATTGTAAGTGTGAAAGCACCATCTGCAAAATGTAAATTTATATTTTTAATGTAAATATTCAAAATTTATAAATGCCGGAGTCTTGGTTGGGAGTCCCAGTGCTCTCAGAAAGTGTCAGGCTTGGCAGTATGAGGTAATCAAGAGCTGAAGTGCCTTGACATCTCAGTGAACTATGTGGGTTTAGTTTTCTCTAGATTGAATTGTAGTGCGACTATGCCAACATTACTTATGAAAAACATTGGGTGTCCCACCACGTTTCTGCCTACACCTGCACATGGTTCCCAAATTCAGCAGTTGTGAGTATTCACTGCACCATGCAAATGAGTACACACTTCACATGTCCAGATGCTATTCCAAGGCCATTCTTGATTGACCTGAAAGCAAGCAAAAAACTGAGTTGAGAACTGAAGTCGAGCGTCAAACTAGTATGGAAGCATCTACTGTAGTGAAAGTTTGTAAGGATAATATCAAAGGATATTCTGCAAGATCTTACGGACCGTGAACATGGCTCAACTAGAACCTCTGCTACACATTGGACATTGGTACTAGCCTGAAAGTATGAAGCTGTGTCATTTACTGCCTGAAGTGCAACCTCCTTTACTTCTGCAGAAACAGGTTTTCTTTATCTTGCAGGATGAATAGGAAATGATCCTGTTTCTTCAAATTTAGTTATTTTCTGAAGGTTTTAAACTTTCATTTAACCTCTTTGAATGCCCTTTAAAGTCCCAAATTTCTGTAGAGCAGCTACTGTGAATTGCTGGTAAAATAATTTTACAAACAAAGTGCGATCTCGTAAACTTATTGTCTTTGTGAGCAGCAAGCATATTGAAGACAAAATCTCTACATATGTTTCTGTGTCTTATAACAGCTGTTCCATAACATAGACAAATATTTACATTTTTACTATAGGTTTTCAAACATAAAATGCCCTCTGGTGTCGTTGTTTGTAACTAATTTTTTTCACTGAAGGACATTCTCATTCCTTCACTAAGCTTCCACAAAATTTAGTGATTATCTGTTAACTGATTTTGCCTGTAGGCAGCTTTGAAATGGGATTTTTTTAATTATGGAAACCCTGTGTGTCTCCAGAGAGAGAGAGAGAGAGAACTGCTAACATCCGAGGCCTATTGACCCAGCTTCATCTCTCCAAGTTGGCTTAGTTCAAAGCATTAGTGATTGTGTGAAGGTTTGGGTACTTTTCTTTTGAGAAACATTCAGTCTATTATTATGTTTGCAAAAACCTTATCATGTACATTTCTTCATGGCCACTTTTATGTACTCTGAAGGTGGTATATTTCAACATGATGACATACTGCATTGCTACCACCCTAGGCAGGATTTAAGGAGCGCTCATCTGAATTTGAAGTCATCCAGTGCTCTTCAGAGTCTGTGGATTTAGCATTAATGGTACCTTCTTGATTAAAATAGTCTTATCTATTAATCTTCGACCACCATCTAGGGAGGAGTTGTCCACAGACAGACTTTCACAATATATTTGCAATGAATGACTGTATTAAGACAGTTTTTCAGCATATAAAGTTCGCCATTCATAATAAAGGAAAACCAGTGTGTTAAGTAAATGTAAGTAATGGCCTGGTCATTTAGGATAGTTAGGCTGTTCTTTAATTTTTATTTTGTACCCATGTATATTTCTGTAGATAGGATAGATTAGTAGATTGATGTGAAAAGACAAAATAAATTATATAATTCTTTTTTCAGGTCATCATAACCCCTCATGTTTCTGCATACTCCAAACCTGATCATGTGAGTTATACTCTAAGAATATTTTCTGATGTTTCATATTTTTGCATTTTTGCTCTTATAATTATATTATTGGATCTGCTTAATCTTTTGGCAAGCATAAACTGTTTTTCTACATTTAGCATTGTAATCTGTCAGTATATGGAACAAAGCCTAAAGCAGTAATCTAAAAGTACAAAATAATAGTGTAACAAACCATAAAAGCTGTAGCTTTCTTCCCTCATTTTGAGGTTTGTCGGAGGCACTTTGTTCTGCTCCTCCTAAGTTTTAAGCTTGGATTCAGCCACCATTAGTTGTAAATAAAAAACAACTTTGCAGTGACTTTTGGAGCCGCCATAGCAGAAGGATACGTAATCAACTCCCCTCTGTAATGTTTTTTGTAATTGTTTTATGTTATGTCTCTAAAGAAAATACTTTTTAAGTTATTTGTTGAGTCATTATTGCAAAAGAAATTCACTCTTCCATATTAATATAATAGCAATTAATTTAATATTCATTAATCCACTCATTATTATCTTTCATAAGTTATAGAGTTCTAATCATAGTTTTTAGGGTTTTGAAGCACAAGAGGCCTGATAAAACAGTGCTCAAATAACGAAATACTAGAAAGCAATTAAGAAAGTCATTAATAATGGCACTGTTCAAGAATTTCATTTGTTTTCTAAAAGTGCATACTGAGGGTGTCCAGTTTAAAATCTTGGTGCAGCAGCTGACAAAGTGATGCACATTAATAGTAATGTACAGGAAGCAAATTTGAACTTTCTGCAGTTCAAATCAAGATAGAAGAGAAACACACCTCTAAAAAATCATAAAAGTGAAGCAACAACCTGTGTTAGGCATAGATATTTAGCATAGAAACTCAATTGATTTCGAGGGCAAACAAAGTCCCTCTTCATCAACAGCAAAGAAATTTGCAACTGAAAAACCAAGTTACGAATGTATTATACCCTAAGAAAGTCGAGAGAGTAGCGCCATCTGTTAGTAGAAATAATAACAAAATTTTAAAAATTAGGATAATAGAGATTTAAAAGCGTTAGGTAGGATTGGATTAAAATCATTAACTAAGCACTGTAAATTGTTATGAATGTGAAGAGTTTCAAGAAAATATAATTCTCCAGGGAAAAAAAAGCTTTCTGGATAAGTTTCGCAGACCCAAAATCGAAATTGTGATTAAACAGTAAGAGTATATAAGGTGGATGAAAAGTGTGTCCGCAACTGGAGCAAACAGCGTGATCAACTGGCTGCCTTGAACAAAACAAAATGTGTGTTTCGTGGTTTGAAATTTAAGTTTCCGAGCTTAGGAAAAACGTAGTTGTGTATGTTTGTATGCATGATCAAGGGCATGTAGTAATAGGGGGATGTTCCAAATAAGAGCGCTTGTTGCGACATGAGAAGACGACATTCCTACATCACAATTTAAGGCGAGTGAAGGCTGGTTGTGGTGAATGATGAAACAAAATGGATTTTCATATATAGCATCAGAACAGATTTTTTAAAAAAAATAATATGTATAAGATATTAAAAGAACCAACGTTTCTTTACTTTGTGTAAAAGTAAATATAAAAATTGCAAGTGTTGGTTAATTTGTGCCTGTATATTGTGCTCCTGTGACATCTAATATGTGCCGAGTGTTGATCACATAAACAGTGTAACTTATATATGTGGATGGGAAAAAGTGAGTTTGTAAAATTTTAGGTAGCTATTAAACAATTTTAAATTTGATACTTTTATTACGTATGCCATTTTCTTCTACTTAACTTGGCTGTTTGAAATGAAATTTACACCCAAAATTCCTCACAAGAAAAAGCGTGACATTTGAACAACCTGTGTAATGTCCACACCTGCATTTTAGTGAAAAAAGTGTGGACATTACGTGAGCATATACAGTAGATCAAATATGTGATAACTTATCACATATTCGATCTAACTTGTATTATATATGTGGATATATGTTCAATATTATATTATATATGTTCGATTTAGTTCTCATAGAAGACTTATCACATATTTTATTTATTATTAATTCGATTGATCCATCCATTTAGTTCACATTTGAATATGAATCTGACAATACTCTTCCCTTCTTGATATTCTTATAATCCACAGTGAATCTGATTTCAAAACTACAGTGTACCGTAAACCCTTTTCTCTTAGTTTGCCTGTCCATGTCACCCGACTAAATAAAAAAAATGGCTCTTTTTACTAGTTTTTGGGCTCTCAGAGTTTGTTCCTTTGAATCTCTACTTGATAATGAACTCAATTATTTGAGAGCAGTTGCCACTGACAGAGGATTTTCTCCTGTGGCCATTGATAAAGCTCTTAGAAAGTTTTCCTGTTTCCATCCAAGAAAACATTTTGCTGTGAGAAATATTATTAAAAACCTAGTCATGCTTCCCCTTCATCTTTCTGTCAGTTACAAAATTGCAGAATTTTTTTAGGAGTTCAAATTTCTAGTCATTTTCTCACCTATCAATAAAATCCATGATCAGTTCTTAAAGATACTATTTCTGACTTCAATTCTTGGGGAATTTATAGCATTTCTTGTCAGTATGGTTCGAGATATATCAGCCAAACCAGAAGAGTATTAAGGTTTCGCATTAATGAACAGGAATCTTATGTACGAAAAATCAAAGTGATTAAAATCACTTAAAATCAAAGTGATTTTATAATCATGTACTTATATCAATGTTTCACTATATAAAATTTTGATTTTGGGCAATTCTTGGTTTGCAGATTTTTATAGCAATGAGAATAATTTTATCAATTGCTTGTGTTGCCCTTTTTTAAATACATGAACAAATACTTCTACTGTTTCATTGAAAATATGTCCATAGTGTATTACTAAATTTGCACTTTTCACCTAAAATTAAAATCGTTCTTTACACTTTGTTTAAGTTAATCATTATTTATTAATTATTTTTATATTTTTGCTTATGAGTAAACTGTTGACAGTTCAATTTACATCTGGTTTGCAAGTGCAGCTCTTTACAGTTTTCAAATTGGTACTGTTCTTCAAACTAGTAAATGTTGTTGCGAAGTACAGTCAGTGTCAAAAGTATTCATACAGTAAAAAAATCCTTTCTTTATTTCAAGAAATACATCTCTTATTTTTATTTATTTTGAATATAATTCAATTTAATAAATTAAAATGAAAGTCTTCACAGTTTATTTTTTGCATGGAATATGCAAAATTATGCCATTTGTGCAATGGGCAAAAACTATTCATGCATCCTCTCTTTTGACATAAAAGCAACTCAAAACATGTAACTGCACTTTGCAGTTAACTACTTTGAAAACATATGTATGTAATTTTCGCTATATTTTGATTTATTTTGTCACTTGTAGCTAAAATAAGGGGAAGTACATTAGAAGAAAGAAAATTAGTCATTAATTTGATGAAAGAAGAGAAAAGCTGCTGTGAAACTGGAAAATTTTTAGGTAAGAGCTTTGCTACAGGTCAGAGTATAACAAAAAAGTATATAGTATGCAGAACTCTCACAAATAAGACCTGGCATTGGACGTTCGCACACACTAATGCTGAGATGTAAAAGATTTATTTTCAAAAAAGTTAATACAGTACAAAGTCCAAGATCTGGACTCATCGGGACATCAGCAATTCCGGATTGGGGATTTTTCTGGGTATTAGATCATTAATTTAAATCTATTAAGATGGCATGCAGAAATTATACAATTAAAAAAATGAAATCGTGATTTATGAAATAAAGAGCATTTACACTGGTGTGCAAAAATTAAGACGAAGTTGAAAAATTAGCATATCAGCTGAACGAAGAGGCAGAGCGGACAGAAAGACCAATCAGGAGATTAAGTAAGGAGGAAGTGCCTGAGTAGTATAAAGCATGTTGTCGGTGTAAGATCAGTATTTCTGGCAAAGAGATTGCATGCCGTATAGCAGTTAAAATCACACCGACTTCCTGCCTCAGCGAGAAATGGCAAATAATCAATCTGTTAGACAACATCTGGATGCTTTTACCCGAGTTCGAATCATTGGGAAGTTGGAGGAAGGCCGCAGTGTGACAAGTGTGGCTGCAGAGTTCGGAATTGCTCACAACATCGTTTCACGACTTTGGAGACAATTTCAAACTACAGGAACAGCTATCCGGGGGTTTAGTAGTGGTCGTCCATGAGGAACCACACCCGCAGATGACCGGTATATTGCCTTACAGGCCAGAAGAAACAGGCGGCAGAGAGCGGGAGAAATCGCTAGACCCACGACACAGGCGACTGGACGACCGATATCGCGTTTTACCGTGGCCGGAAGACTGCACGGTGGTGGTCTGTTTGCACGACGCCCTGTACGGTGTGTACCTTTAACGCCTGCACATCGGAGAAGGCGTTCTCTGTGGTGCCGGGAACACCGGAATTGGAGAGACCATGAATGGGGACGAGTACTCTTTACAGATGAGAGCAGATTCAGTCTGAGTAGCGATTCTCATCGCATACTCATCTGGAGAGAGCGGGGAAGCCGCAATCATCCCTCGAACATCATTGAAAGGGACAGGTATGGAGGTGGCGGTGTTCTCGTTTGGGGAGGCATCATGCTTGGTAGTCGTACAGACCTTCACATCTTCAACGCAGTCAACGGGACCCGTTATTGTAACGAGATTCTTCTTCCATATGTGCGTCTTTTTAGAGGCGCTATGGGTCCGCAGTTCCTTTTCATGGACGACAATGCACCATGTCATCGCACAGTAGCTGCCGAACAGCTCTTAGAGAGTGAGGATATTGAACGTGTGGATTGGTCGGCATGATCTCCGGATCTCAATCCCATCCAGCATGTATGGGATTTTGTAGGCAGACGCTTGGCAGCTCGTACCTTACCACCAGTAACGATTCCGGAGCTTCGATTGGCGCTGCGAGACGAATGGGCAGCAATGCCTCAACAACTCATTGACACCCTCATTCTCAGCATGGGCAGACGCTGTGAAACCTGCCTAGCAGTCAGGGGAGATCATATCCCCTATTAAAGACCGGATGTTTCGGCCTTCAGTCGCATTGCGCTCCATGCTCTTTTTTCAATAAAGCTTCTTTTTATCCCTCTGATTTCTCTTTTAGTAAGTGTTGCTTACATTACTCATGTTCTTACGTATTGGGGATCTGATGGTATTAATTGTGTTGATTTGGAAAGCTTTTGTACAAAGTTATATTGAAAAAACCGTCTCGTCCTTAATTTTTGCACACCAGTGTATGATCTAAAGGGTATCAAAATTTACAAAAATGCTTAATATTTATTTGTTTGCTTTATTAAACATTTCTGTAAATATAAGTTGTTTAAGTTGCTTCATTTTTTTATAATACTTTCTCTTTAATTCTATAAACAGACATAATTTCTTGTTCAGTTACAAAGTTCCGCTGTTCAAGTCCTGTAATTGCTGTGTCCAGAATTCCAACTAACTGTCAATCGAAATTTTTTCATTTTCAATAACCTCTCTGTCACTTTCTTCACTCTCAGTAGCAGTATTTTCTGGATCTAGAACCATACTACAGATTTCGCCGTCCATTAATTGATTGATGATTGGAACATTGTCATTGCAAAGAAAAACTTCTATTATATCATCTTTATTTATTACTGCTTCTCCACATTTCTTTACAAAATCCATAATTGGAAAATTTCACCTTTGGTTTGCGATATCCAAAAACCTTTAAATTCGCAACTATCATCTTCACCATGAACTGTGATAGCTGGCCATAAATTATGCCAAGTATTTTTTAAAGTATCTGGAGACACATCCTCCCACGATCTTGTGATGCTCCACACAGCAGATTTTATGTTAAAATATTTAAAAAATTCTTGAATAGTCTTCTAATTTTTCAAGAAATTTAACATGGATTTTAAAAATGCTACTTTATATTTGCATTTCAGCGGAAGTACTATTCCGATATTCATAGGCTGAACGACATATGTAAAATTTGAATGAAAGAATAATGCAGATACATTAGCTTTGTCTAAAACTTTTAAGTTAAGTATGAGCCAAACAGTTGTCTACAATCGGCAATTTTTGCGTCATGCCAGCAGAATTTAAATGATGTCGAGCCTCGGATATAAAATGATTTCAAACCAATCGTTCATTAATGCTTGTGTCATCCATGCTCTTTCATTTGCATGATATGTAATGAGAAAAATCATTACTCCTTTAAATGCTCGAGGTCATGTATTTTTCCGATTACAAAAAGTTTGCACTTGTGCATTCCTGCAGTATTTGCGCATGCTGAAGTTGTTAATCTCGCTTTGAAATCTTTGACATCAGTTGGTACCTTTTCTGTAGATGTTATCAAGGTATTTCGCAGTATGTATTGCCAGAAAAGACCAGTTTCATCAGCATTGTAAATTTGTTCTGGAGATAATTTTTCACGTAAGGAGTTCAGTGAATTCACCTGTGAATATTTCAGCAGCTTCAATACCAGCTGAAGCTTTTTCACCTGAAATGTTTAATTGCCTTATGCTATGGCGATTTTTAAATTTGGTTAACCAACCTGTTGAATATGTGCACTCAGTTTTTAAGTTCATTTCTTTATGAAATATTTTGGCTTGAGTCATTAGCATTGGACATGTGAATGGTATGCCCTCCCTGCGACGCTGTCTGACCCATTCAATCATCCATTTGTCATGATTGTCACTTGTAGCATAACAATTTTTCCATTATTCATTGTGAGTGGGGTGTTGGAATCCACAAAAAGTTCCTTTTTTCTTATGTCGTATACAGTTGACTTTCCAATGAAATACCCCTTACATAATTTTGAGACAGATATGCCTTTATACATTTTTTGCAGCAATTCCACTTTTTGTTTAATGAATATCGAAACATGCTTTTGCTTTGTAGATCCTTTTGCAGTTCCAGAATTAGAAACTCTTATTGAAATACTCAAAATCTGCTACATTAACTGAAATTCTTTAGATCAGTAAAGATAATTTTAGCCTAGCTTAATAGCATCGTTTATATATTATTGGCTATGTATCATAAGATTAGTGACGAAAGACAAATTGTTCTGCTAAAGTTTATCTTGTTTCTATAGCGTAATGAATTAAGCCTGATCTGTATTAGTTATTTATTATACCTATGTCTATTTCTTGCACATGCTTAAGGCTAATCTGCATCCTGAATAAATGAACTCACACATATACTTAAGGCTTATGTAGGGCCAGTGCTAAATACCGACTGATGCAGTCTCTACGGGTCCTAAATTCTGCTACAAAGCACCTCCGTGAGTTCTAAATTTTTGTCGCCCCCTTTGGATCCCAGTGCTTTCCCTAAATTGTAAAATTGTTTTATCCTTTAATTTTGTTGCTTGGTGCTTTTCTAAATTCCAAAAATTTTGCCTTCCCAAAATGCTGACGCTCAGTGCGGCCATATGATCTCAGATGCCAATTCTGGGTTTATGTGAATAACATATCAGTTATTCTTATTTCAAATAGCACTAAATGTAATCTTTTGGCCTACATTAACAAAATCTATTTTTGGCATATGAAAAAAATTTTTGTTGAATTTTTCCTCATCAACATTTCTTAGCGCATTTAATTGTAATCATTGCCAAACGTAATGTCAGCATAAAAGGTTGCCATACTCTTGTTATTCGATTGCTAATGTATATAAAAAAGAGTTTCGACATGGCTGCATGAGTCATTACTCAAGTTATCATGTATTGATAAACATGCATTGATGAAAGCAAAATATAATAAATAATGATTTGCTAGGTCAGCATCAGAGATAAAAAATACAATAACATATGAGGTATAAAATCAACAATGTTCCTGTGTAGAATGTTTTTTGGTTTGAGATGTATGGCAAGCAGATATGCAGCTACATAGCCAAATTATTGATATCACAAATTTATGCTTAAATGATTGCTTCTTCAATAACGAGGTATTTTATTTAGTGCCTAAGTGAAATTAAGAATTGGGTCTGTCCACGTTTTATTATAAGAGGAAAAATCAAATGCACATGGGTAAAAGTTTGGGGCTTTGAGGTCCAGATTTTAAGATCATTCCGGATATTGGGCATCCGGATCATAAGACTTTGTACTGTTGTAATTTCAGCCCCAAAACTGAAAACTGAGTTGGAACAAAAATTAGGCATTGTAGTTTCTATCTCAACAATCGGAGGTGCATTAAATGAACAAGATTTTCTTGTGCGATCTACTCAGGAAAGTTGTACATGTCTGCTCTCAATGCAAAGAAAGGCTTATCATCTTCAAACAAATTTCAAAATCGATTTGTGGCATTTTTGTGTAAGGTTATATCCAGTGCTGAATCTAAATTTAACATTTTTGAACTTGACAGAAATTTTAAAAGGCATCATATGTGAGGAAGAGCACTTTAAAGAAAAATCTTACAAGCCGCAGCAAAATCTGATGGTGGCAATATATGTGTGTGGTGGTGAATGTCTGCTTATGGAGTCAGAAAATTAATATTTGTCGAAGGAAAAAATGGATAGATTTCAATATGTAGACATTCGTAAAATGAATCTTAAACCAAGTGCTAAAAAAAAAGGAGACTGAATGGGGAAAGTGATTTCACCAGTCTGTGGCTATTTTGTAATGTGCACAGTCAGTTAAGTGCACCTCCTGAGTCACCCTGATGTAAATCTTATATAACATGCATGGGTACATTTGCAAGAAAAATAAAATTCATCAAATTTTTAATAAGATGCAATTGAAAAATGTTTTACAAGAGGAATGGGATAAAATTACAGAAGTTCATTCAATGCCCAGAAAATTAACTGCAGTCAAGAAAGCTAAAGGCTGCCTGACCAAATATTAATTAAATTTAAAATGAAGAAATGATGTGTAATTAATTGTTTTAAATCTAGCGAATGAATACTTTTGATATGTTGAGATGGGACCGAGATATTTATTTTTCTATTTCAGGTGGAAAAAGAACTCTTTTTTTTTTTCCATTTTCCTTTATTGTGTAATATTTCCAGTACATAAAAATAATATTGAATACTCATTATATCATATTCCTTGCAAACAGCAAAGGTTTCTCAACTTTTTTTGATTAGTATGTGAATACTTTTGATGCTGACTGTACGTAGTACTGTTTTGATTATTTCGTCATTATATCTCATCTGTGCTGTACATTTAATTCATAATCAGTGTATTGATTGTCAAATGAAACATACAGTTTACATTGTGTGAATCTACAGAGTGAAACTTCTTCATGCAGTGATGTGATTTTTCAGAATTCTCTGAAATTAAACATTACATTTCCTTCAGATCTCATTCATGAAATGAATATAACCCAAGTCATGAGGTTTTCATTTTCACAGCAGTCATTAGATTTAATGAAGGCATATTATGATATATTTAGACCACAGAATTGCAGAGGAAATAGTTATTGAGAAAATATTTACACGATTAGAAAAAAGACCATTTTATCACTGTTGTCTTTAGTAGAAATGGTTAATATGATATATTTCAGTATGAACTGATGTGTAGGCATTGTAGTGTCTTTTTGTGGAATTAATTTAGTTGTATATTAAATTCTGGGGAATTTAAGCTCATTGTTTTCAAAAGACATCTGAGTTTATGGAGGCTAGGTCATTGAGCAGGTCTGATGCAACTCAACATTTCAAAGATGAATAATAAAAGCGAGCTTTCAAGGGTATGTTTTTGAATCTCATTTTGATGATATTTTTGCTTTCAATTTATTCTTCAGCCATAAAGAATAAATTTAAGAATTATGATAATGAAGGGGACAGTCTGGTACCTGAGCTATATACTTTTGATTTGTTCTGTTAAAAACAAAATAAAATATTTTAGGTTGACCCGTTAAACCAAATTTGAGCAAAATTAAAGGTAGGAATTGTCGGAGCTTCATCAGCTGGAGCTAGAATGTATTACAGAGCTGTTAGAGCAAAGTACTTCAGAGCCATCCATTCTAGCTCCAGCTGATGAAGCAGACAAAAACTAAAACTAAACTCAGTGGTGCAACAGCCCTAGTGGGCCAAGGCTTGCAGTGCCCCGAAATCTGCTTTCTTGACCGTCGGCCCTGGAGTGTGTAAGCATATGCCCTGAAAAAGTGGTCAGCTTGTCGCAGGACCCCCGTGTTTAGTCCCCAAGCAAACTTGGTACACATTTTATCAACCCAAGTAATGGAAATCAAGGGATGAAAGGCTGAGTCGACCTTGCCCAGCCCGGGGATCGAACCCTGGACCTGTGGTGCTGCTGTGCAATGCGTTAGCCACTGTGACACTAGGCCTTCGATGAAGGAGGCAGGTCATATGCAAAAGTGTCAGTTTGGTTAAATGAAATTTTTTAAGAACGTCTACTGACATTCATAATTATTAAGTCTATACTTTAAGAATATGTTGATTTTAATGTAGTTTATGGAGAATTAAATAATTTATTGGATATTTACTTTATAGGTAATTTTTGGAGAATTTGGATAATGTATATGGGGTATATGTGATTTTTGGAGAGCTGGATAATGTAGTTTATGAGGTTACTGCCAGCCTCATTAGTTATACTGCTAGTGAAGCCATAACATTAGGTCCTGAATTTAGTCCTTGCAAAGGCTTGGATGTATATAGTTGTCTTTCCTGTCTTGCATTTGTAAAATCATTATGTATCTGTTGCAGTGGCGGCTTGTGGCTAAAATTAGTGAGGGGGCTGTTCCAAAAAAAATTTAACCATTGTTTCAAAATTGTCTAAAAGGAAACAAACATTTATAAAAGAAAAGTTATTTTTAAACTTCATGAAATCTTACAAGAAAAAAATTAAACATTTCTTAATTACTTTAACCAAAATTGTTACAGTTCAATGTTTGTCTATTCATTTAAAAATGAAATCCATTCGTCTTGTTTTAATTTGCGATCAATAATTTTCTCCTTGATCTCTGGATGACAACTGAGGAAATTTTTCTTTATTGAAAGCCATGCAAACGTATTTAGTCTTTCCGAATTCCTAGTACTTCTTAGAAAAGTTTTCATTCTTTTCAATGTTGAAAAGCAGCGTTCTGCCTCTGATGTAGTCATGGGAACTCTCAAGAGAATTTTTATCACTTTCGTAATTTCACTAAGACCATCTAGATTATTTTCGATGATAAATTTCAGTAGCTCAATTAATTTGCAGTATTCATGGATATCAGACCTACAATAGAATACTTTTAGCTTAGTTTAAAGCTTTTTTTTTTTTTTTTTTTTTTTTGTTAATCATTGGATATGCTTCAGTGGTCAGTACTATTTCTTATGTAGAATGTTCATTCCTGAAATTAGCGAAGCATTTCTTGTTTAACAATTTAGCAACTGCTAAGTGTTTAGTGGAAGAATATCTGTGCATTATATCAATACATAGTATAAAGTCACATATTTCCTTAGCTTCTGCCATCAGTGTCTTTCTAAAATTCTCACAGTTCTTTGAGTTTCTTAATTCTAAAATAGCAGTTTTGAAATTTGTTATATATTCGTTAACTTTAAACACACTAATTTCTATGGATTGCATTTGTATATTATTTCAACATGAGGGATCTGATAAAAAAGCTCTAACCAAAACTTGAAATTATCACCATTTACATATTTTAAAATTCCTGTTGCTTTTGCAATAGGAACAATTCTTTCACTTGTTGTTGTTGTTTTGCATTTGATGTTGATTGAATTTCAGTAAGGCAATTTTTTAAAGGTGCCAAATTTTCATGAACTCTGTTTATGGTCCGTATGATGAAGTTCCACCTTGTGGAGGAATACTACGCGCATGGAGTAAAAAGAAATCATGTTTCCAACAACATGCCAGAATTTCGGCACTGCAAGAGTGACAGTGCTATTCTCTCTGCCCGGCTCGTGTGCTGCTTTCTTTGTGCGCATGCGTAGAACAGCCAAACACCACGTTGCTGGAACTGTGCCACAGTTCCAAAGACTTTTGTACCTTTCTCACAAAGTGGGGGAGGGCTACTGACATTAAGCTTAAATATTATGTATTGTAAAAGTATAAAGAAAGAATTAAAGACTAAAAGGCACACTATATTAAATATTAAAAATAATAATAACTAGAAATAGGGGGTGCCACACTGCTTATTACGAGCCGCCACTGATCTGTTGTCTGCGTGCTTGTGTATACTCCACTTAACTTGCATTTGTTTTCATACCTGTGCTGCATTTGCATATACACTTTCTTGCACATATAATATCAGTATGTCATATGATGTTACTTGAATAATGTTCTAGGTATTTAGGTGGCTAAATGTCCAGTATTCTTGGCCTTCCCCAAAAATGCTTAACTAGCAAGCTTCTATCTGTTGAATTAAAAAAATATGTTTTTTATTGATGAAAGCACATCGAAAAACAGCATTCAAAATATAACATGATTCATCTATTAAGTCTATTAAGTGAAACTGCAAGCTCTGAGGCATGTTTTAACATTTGCTAAATACTTATTGAGACATAAACTTTCTCAAAGCCAGAATGTATTCAGTATTTGTAATAAGCATTCATACATTCATTTATTTACTGAATTTTCCTCATTTGCATATTTTTTAGCGTAAAAAATATCATGTTAACCAGTACTTGCATGCTAATTAGATTTTTTGAATCTTTAATTTTGCCCACCAGTGTATACTTTCAGAAACATTGGGAGTTCAGTGTTGAAAGACCTTTGTTCCATAAGGGTTTGATTTTCATCTTCATTTGTGTTTATTTTTCTAAGGCATAAAATGGATTGAGAAATTTATTAGATCTGTCTAGAAAAATTATTTAATTTATCTTTTACTCAAAGTAATGTGTTTTATTTTTATAGGTTACAGACTTCTTCTTCAAAAACTACAAACGTTATGTCCATGAAGAGGAGATGGAAAATGTTGTGAACTGGTCATTTGGTTATTAATTCTAATTGTTTTGCCAAAATGCTGTGTCACATTTTTATATGTGTGCGTGTGAAAATTTTTTATCTACTGTTATAGCCTATTACGTTTTTTTATCTGTTATGAAAATTTTATCCACTTTCATAGAGATTATTTTTGAAGAATTTATGTAACATGAAATAACATAAAAATAAACTATTTTTCTTTGATTTCATAAAGGCTAAATTATTTATTGAAACTATAAAAAAATTATGTTTAAAATACGAAAATGAAATGTATTTTGAAATGCACCTTACTTACCTACCAGAGCGTGTAGTTCATCAGTGTCCAGCAGATCTGATTGTTGTTTGGGCACTATCCGACTGCTTATGATGTGGAGCATTCACCTCAGTTAACAGCAATTACACTGGTTTTAATCTGTCTACAGAATATATTGATATCTCTGCCTTTGGTGATAAGAGTAAAATTCTTGTATCTCTTCACAGCTGGAAAGGGTCCATTATAAGGAGGTTCTGATGGTTTTCGAACTCTTATCAGTGCGTATGAAGACATGCATACAATTATGCAAGTCCTTATGGACAAAAACTTTTTGAGAATGATGTTGGAGAGTTTCTAGTCATTTTAACAGTTCCATTTGTTTCTCTAGTTCTTTAGCAAACGTCTCGGTATCCAAGATATCTTTTGGTTTGTCAAAAATCTGCGCAGGTAATTTGATAGGTTTTTGCATAAACCATTTGTGCAACGGTGTAATTTGTATTAACATGTAAAGCCGTTCTTAGCCTTGACAAAACTGTTGATAAGAATAACCATTTAATTCCATTTAATAGAACTGTGTGCTCTGATTGCAGCCAGTAAAGTTCGATGGATCCTTTCAGTTTTTCCATTACATTGTAGATGATATGCCATTGTTGGGCATACTTTAAATCCACAAATAACACCAAAGTTTTTAAAAAGTTCAGATGGAAATGGACTGACTACCTTGGTCAGTGATTACACGGTATAGCATTCCAAAGCACGAAATCTAGTGATAAAAAAATTCTCGACCTACTGCTTCAGCCATCGCATTTGCTAAAGGAATAACTTCTATCCAACATATGAATTGACCAATGCAGGTAAGGTAGTACATTTTCTCTTCAGAAGTAGGAAACGGATGATATCAACAGGAATAATACTAAATATATCATCTACCTCTTTAAAAGTGGCAATTTGTGCACACGTATGTCTGGAAATTTTGTTCTTTTGACAATGGATACAAGATTTTGCCCACTGGGTGGTATCCCTTCGAATGTTTAGCTAAATAAATCTGGAAGCTATTTGTTTAACTGTAGACTTAACACCAGGGTGACCTAATGTGTGAAATTTTTTAAACATGCTTCCGAAAATCTTAATGGACAAATATTTGTTGTTGAAATATCACACCAAAGTAATTTACCAGACTCCAAAGGATATGGCTTAAAATGTAAAGATAGTTTTGAGCATAGCTTGTTAAGATCTTTATTATTGATTTGTGCTCCTAGAATTTTATCATAATCTATGTCAGAGATAAATTCTATCCTGGATAGCGAATCTACAACGATATTTTCTTTTCTGGCAAAGTGACGTATATCTGTTGAAAATTCTGAGATATATTGCAAATGTCGGAGTTAGGTCTTCTTGTTTTTTGATGATAAGCAAAAGGTTTATGGTGAGTGTAAATTGTTGTCTTTCTAGAATATGCTTGAATTGTTTGATCAAGACGTATATTCCTAAGAGTGTCATGTCGTAAGTGCTACATCCTTTTTGATCATCAGTTAACTTTTTGGAAAAGAAAGCTAAGGGTTTCCAACTGCCTTTTTCCAGCTATTGCAGTACGGATCAAACTGTGCAGTCCGAAGCATGACTGAAGAGAGTTAATGGTAAGTCAGTATTAGGAAAACTCAACAATGCAGCATTTGCCTTCTCATTTTTGCATTGCTCAAATTTTTCTTTTGCTTCTTCTGTCCATGGTAGTTTGCTTTTATCTTTTTTCTTGGCACCTTTTAAATACTCATGGAGGATCGCCTGATTTTTGGCAACATTCTTGATATATTGCCTATAGAAATTAATTAGATCAAGAAAAGTGCTCAATTCGTAAATATTTTCTGGTAATCTATAATTCAAGATAACATTTACTTTTTTGGCAAGAGGTTTTGAGCCTTCCGGAGTAATCATGTATAGTAGAAATTCCAGTTGATTCACTCCCATAACCCACTTTCCAAGATTTATACAAAGACCATATTGCATTATATTCATAACAGTTCACAAAACTTAAAAATTAATAATAATACATAAAGAAAAGCATTAATAAACACCTTTATAATTCATAAAAATAGTAACAATTGATTTCTTACTTTTCATGAAAATTATAAAACAAATTACCTAAAACATTTAAATTATATAGTTTAAATCCTAGCGTATATCATTGTATGTTAAGGAACAAAGATACCAGCTATAAACAGAAACATTAAAATGTATTTAACATATTTTGATTATTATTAAATCCTTTTTTCACATCTGGAAAGAAAATAACATGACATTGTGATATTTTCAACATATTTATCAAATTACATAAAAACAATCAATACTTATGTGTGAACAGGAATCTTTTTAGAAAATCAGTTCGTGCATCTATATATAACATAAGATCCCATGCTTCAAATATAAAAAAAAATCTTTGTGACAGACTTCCTTACACAAGTCACAGCAGTAATAGAAACATGGCTGCCAAGATTCAGGGGTTTGAGTTAAACCTTCCCTCCTTCTATTCTAACATCCATGCTCTTGCTGTGATTAAAGTGAGAGTGTTGATATTTATTTCTAGACTGTTTGTGGACATTTAGTTTTGAAATTTGTTTTTCTAAGTTAGAGATTTTAAGCATAGTATTCATTACAAAAGTATCTGTGCAAGCAGGATAAATTTATGTGGTTTGAGTTCAATTCAAATATTTTATTTGCTATTATCATAACAAACATATTTTGTTTGTGAGTATTGTACTATTGGCACATAACATGTGGTTTGTTTGTGAGCTCACAAACAAAATATGTTTAATGGATTCTGGCAATTTCCCAACCCATAAAGTTCACAAAACTTTATCCATTATATTTTTTCCAGCAAGTGATTTCGTTTATGCAATAATTGGCTTGGTTTCATATTGCTAAGTGAAATTCCTGTAAGCAATTTTATGACACTTATTTCTTTGCTTTCTTTAAAAGTACTTATGTCTTTCTTTAACAGCTACTTATTTATCATTCTGTTGTTCACTTTGGATTATATCCCATTTATTTTCTACTACTTTCGGTTCTAATTTTATTATAAGATAGTTAAATTTAATCTGATCCTGGGTAATATTAGCAAATGAGAACTGTGCTTCATTTTGAAGAACCAACTGTCTAGTTTTTCTTCCTAAAAAGATGGAATTTGAATTTTTACCTTCTTTGCTGTAAATTCCTCAACAGGGGTATTCATCCGAAGTGTCACCAGATGCTGAGTCAATATATGGGATAATTTAAATGATAATTCCAGAATGGATTGAGCATATTTAAATTCACAGTAATGAAAGAAGACATTAGGGTTACAACATCAAGAAGATCTTCACAAAAACAAAGATAATATTTTACATGCTACAAACCGTACAATTCATGTAAAATACTTGAAATTGCCGCAGTGGCTAATCGCATTGACGGTCTGAATGGCCTCTAAGAGACTAATCATACCACCTGCGTTAGCGCATGCGCACAATCAGCCCAGGTACAAGCATTTTACTCCCATTTGCCGTAAGGTAGGCGGTAGGAGGAAGCGAGTGTTGTTAACAGTTCCTGCTTATCTTTTTTGTTAATTTTTAGTTATTGTTACTGAAAATTAGTATGTGTTATATGTTTGACGTTACTTGAGGACCATGGATGCATATGACAAAAACAAATTTCTTGCCTTTTGAGTGTGGAAACAAGTTTTCCATATATTTTGAATTTGAAAGAGCAAAAGAACTGTATTAAAATTAAAATGAGATCGGAAAAATTTCACAAGGGTCATAAACATCGTGAAACATTACTGTACAAATATGTTACCTTTGAATGTAAAAAAGGACATATTCATAAATAGTTATATTCTTATTCATAAAGAGTTAGTTATAGTCATATTCATAAAGAGTTAAATTCTTTTATTTAACACAGGAATTTTTATGCAAACTTAGACTCTAGTCTTATAGTATAGAACTGTCCGACTTTATTACTCAATAAGAAAACTTATTGTAAATTATAATGTTCTTTAATATGCATCACTTTTTCAGTGTCCACACGTTATAAGTTCAAATGCCATATTTCAAAATCAAAGTTATTTATGAAATAAAATCTGATAATGCATTTACGTGTGCAAATCTTTGAATCTAAATCTCTTACATTAAATTATTTTTCTTTTAAATTACATCCCATTATTCATTTAAATTTAATTTATTAATGTGTTTATACTAGTTCTTTGAAATATTTTTGTGCTGAAAATGAAGAGTACTTCCATAGAAAAATTAAACAGGCATACAAAATTGTTAATAACCAGTATTATATGATTAATTGTTAATTTAATAGTTGATTTTATCACTCTTAACTTATTTGATGTCTAAATTTTCTACACAGAAATAATACTTTGTCTAATTTTTATTATCTTTTTTCAGAGGAAAAATTTCAAAGAGGAATGAATAAAAATCTTGATTGTGCAAAACACATCTTTGAATAGAAATTTATTCTAAGAAGTACAAGAAATGTGAACGAGATTTTAGCCCCCCCCCCAAATCAGTCATTTAAACTATTCCAACTGTTCAGGAAAACGAACAGTTGGAATAGTTTATGCGAACATAAAAATAAAGGAACTGTGTTTCTTCATTTTATATATATAATAAAAGGAACACATTTCCCATTCTTGTCTTTTGAAAGTCACTAACGCTTAAAAAATGATAAACTACGCCAATGTCGTAGTAACCCACCTTAAAAAAAAAAAAAAAAAAAAAAAAAAAAAAAAAAGACTCGCTACAACAGACTTTGGCAGTTTGCGTACTTAGGATACCTTCTTTTCAATTCAGTTCAAAAGATGGACTCCACCAGCAGCTGAGCGGTAAAATCACGGAATACTGGTAGTTTGATCCGAGGTTTGAATCCTGCGAACATGCTGACTGCATGGGTGCTTTTGTAGTTACACCCATCTTCATTCATTTGAGCACCAGCAGCCATTACAGTAGCATGTGACAACTTAGATGTGCCTCATATTGCTATAATTGCTGAAACATTATTGCATTTTTACACCACCAGATATCAGTGCCGAAATAACTAACTTGATGTTATGTATATGCGCAAGGCTCATCACTGCAATTCATGAGATTTACTCTCATTTAAGAACTATGCCATGTTATGGTAGGGAAGTCATGCCATTCCATACGATGTTATAGGCAGGAAGTGGCTTATAGCCCAGGGACCTGATTTAACGCGCTACCTGAGCCTTCAAATGACAGATCTGACAACTCAATGCACATGCTTGGTTAATGTTGGTGCAAATAGCCTGAAGAGGCTAATCGCACCACTGGTGTGAATAGCATTGGCCTAAAGTCGCTGGGATGACCACTCGTAATTCATTGGTTTTATTTGTTTCTCGTTCTCGTTAATAATTTTAAATTCTGAATCTACCTTGCAGTTTTGAAAGGATTAATTCTTGTGAATCTAACATTTCTGAAGTTAACGTAGCAAATTTAATTCTTTTCTTACATCTTTTCTTGTTTAGGGCATCTGCCACACCATGCTCTTTCCCGCAAGTGTGTATAATTACTGAATTACCTTCTTGTAATTTAAGAGGACATTTTAAGATCTGGGGAACAAGTTCTTTCCGGATACATACGTACAATGGCCGCATGGTCTATATACTAGGCATGGCCAAACTGCGGCCCTTTGTTGTCTGAAATGCGACTTGTTTTCAATAAATAGTAGCTTTATTTTGTGAAATATAAACAAAATTTGAAACTGAAACCTTACAAAGGCACGTTTATTAATGACTAATTTAATTTCTTATATTACGTATGTAATAATTTGATTGATTTCCTCAGTAACAATAAATCTGCCAATAATTTCATTTCTGGCAATCACTTTTTGAGCAAGTAACGGTTGTTGGAATAGTAATGGCACAAAGTATACAAATGCAAAGTTGATCTAAAAGGTAATGCTCTGTAATATTTTTTCTCTCAAGTTAATTTTATTTCAGCCTGTTTCTGCCTACATTCCTTTTGTGTGATCCTATTATTCACAACAGTTGTGATCCACTTGAAAGATTTTCTATTTATTGTTAGGTAACACTTTTGTTCAATCCTTGAATGGCTTGAATAACAGCTGAAAGAATCTCTTTCACCCTGCAGTGTAGTGTTTCAATTTGGCAAAGAATTTTAAATCCGAAGATTTTTATCTTTGGTGAAGTGAACCCTATCTCGCGTATTTGGTTAGGAGACTTCTCTCAACTTTCTGTGTGTGTTCTTCAGAATGAACTCCCTATTCCTAAGCTATTCAGGTCATTTTTATGCAATTCCTGCATAGTTTTCGCAACCACGTACGGTAATATGCTGCAATGAACACTTTTCCCACATGAAACTAATCTTTCATTATAATTCCTTGGCAATCCTAAGTAGATATCATACTTTATTTTGCCAACGAGTGTGCATTGTGCATGCTGAAATACAGGGTGATTCTAAATTGCTTTTACAAATTTAGAGGGGTGATAGTACCCATCCAGCCGAACAATAATTACCTCATAACATAGGGTTGCATTCCACACTGAGAGGCAGAAAAGAGGAATGTTATAATTCCAACTTGAATTTACTAGTGTTAGGAAAGTGAATGAACGAGACCAAAAGTTGCGCAATCAGATTTATTGTTTACTGAAAAACTTACACAAAGTGCTCAAAATGCCGACCACGCGTGTCGTTGCACAATTGACACCGGAAGGAACGATTGGCGCAATCTCCCGAAGATTCCTGGTGTCGTGTAAATTTTGTACACGACAACAACGATTCTCGCCATGAGATCTTCAGCTGAGTCCACAGGCGTTTTGCACACTAAAGATTTCATCTGCCCTCAGAAGAAAAAGTCTAGTGAGCTAAGAGGCCAAGCCAGAGGTCCGCCACGTCCGATCCATCGTGCAGAATATGTGGCATTTAAAAGGTTACGGACCGTGACGGGAAAATGTGCTGGGGCTCTTGTGTATAAACGATGGTCTGTCTGGATGGGGAACAGCCTGCGATAAATTGGGAAGTTCGAAGAAGATACGGTATGTTGCTCCGGTCAAACGGTCTGGCATGATGTAAGGGCCTGCTAGGTAATCACCTAAGGATACCTGCCTCCCCCAGACGTTTACGAAAAATTTCTGTTGGTGTTTATGAGGGGGATTGCTGTTAGACCAAACGTGTTGATTGTGCACGTTGAAAATGCCTTCTCTGCTGAATATTTCCTCATCACTAAATAATATTAATGCAGGAAATCGTGGATTGTTATTCCTCATTCCAAGCATCCACTGCACAAATTCTGCTTTGCAGGGATAATCATCTGGTGTCCAAAGATTACACTTTTTGCACGTGGTAGGGTGCATGCGTTCTTCGTGTAAAATACGTCACACCACTAGCTGAGAAATACCTATTTCGTATGCATGTGTAACGTGTATATGAGCCAGTTTGCCTTAGAAAGTCCTCCACGAAGGCATCCCTCCCCTTAGGCAGATAGCCCTCGAGGCTTTGCCGTAATTAAATAATCTAACCTAACCTATTTCGTATGCCACCGCTCGCGTACTTGTGGAAGGAGCTGCTTTAAATCTAGTCAAAACTCGCGCTTCCATTTCTCACGTTCGTGCATTTCACAAACGTTTTGCTTTGATTTTTGAAATGGCAAAATAACTGGTTTCTTGCAGTCTTCAATTATCACTGGAAAAGCATGACTTGGAAACCGCTGTTCGTAAAATCTTCATGCTTCGCGTCCCTTCCCTTTTTCCTTCACCGTATATGAGGTGAAAATATCTGCGAATCATACGTGTACTCCGCCATAGCGTTCATGAAATGTTTTGGACGATGTTATCAAGGTGGTTATTTTGAAGCGATGATGTGTCATTTTCAAGGATACCGTTTGCTCTATTTGGCTTTTTCCGGTACCAACTAAGAGCAAAATGCTGCTTCTTCTCAGTGCAAATTTGCATGCGGTTAATTCTTCATAGTTCTTAAGAGATAGATAGTCTCCTTGTCCTCCCTCGATGCTTCTGTACTTTCTTCTTTTCTGCCTCTCAGAGTGGAATGCGACTCTATGTTCTATGGTAATTATTGCTTTGTCTGGATGGATACTATTACCCCTCTTAATTTGTAAAAGCAATTTAGAATCACCCTGTATTTGTGGTAGAGGGGAAAATTACTGGATTGACAACAATTTCAGTTCTAATCACAATTTTCAGTTCCCGTTTTATCAATTGATATTATTTCAAGATAGAAATCTTTCACCTTCATCATCAAATCTTCATATCAATAACATTGCATCAAGCAATGAGGGATCAACTGTACACAAACGTCCCTCTTCTCCAGAGTTTCTGTAGAAATATGGCATACTTATACTGATAAAATAGTTTTAACTTGTGATAGTTTATCGTACATTACTTCATGACCTTATTTCTAGCTCAAAACAAATATCGTTCTAGCTTAGAGCCGGTGCTAGGCTTTTTACTGCTCGGTATTGATAAATTTTTTCACCCCTTAGTACAGCACCTCGGTGCAGCTGCACCGGTTGCTCCGGCTCTGATGCCAGCATTATACTTCTTTAACCTGTTGATAATTTTTGGTCTACCTAATTTTCGATCATCACGTACGTCTGATACTATTTCTAGTAGCCAACAGAAAGCTGTATTATGTTTCACTGCCTGATCACTACAAATTTCACACGATAATATAAAATTTTGTTAGAATTTTGCCTCGTAAACGTTTATTTCTTGTCATCTTTCTTAAGTATCATTATAGACTCCATTTCAAGCTTCATTTCAGCGTTATTTTCTGAACACAGGTTGTGTAAACGTTAGGCTCGCAATAAAATAAGGAAATGTTTATTTAAAATTTTTTCTGAGTTATTTTACTTGGAAATTTAAGACGTGGCGATAAGTCATTTGAACACCTTTCTATCTAGTACGTAACAGAATAAAGCGAATCTGTATACCTCTTTGGCAAGAACTCCCGAACAGAACTGTCAAACAGACGTCTGCCATGTCACAAAAGGCCTTCATATTGAACATGTGTGCATGTCCATAGAAATGTGGAGAGTTCTATGTTCATGATATATCTGTATTTGTGAAATAAATTCATTGGAGTAGTTACGGGTATGTTTCTTTTCTGTATCATTAGTTTTGATTTAACTTGTACTTGAAAAATCGCTCAAAATTCAGCTATGGCTCAAAGTTCGACTAACGGACGGTTGGACTTATGCGCTCGACGAAGCGTTTATATCAACCGGCATGAACTGGTAGATTTATTAGCAATAGGTTATCTATGTCCAGAGTTATCGGGATGGTTCCAGACATAGTTTCGAGAAATTTTAATGACTCGCCGTGTACTTAAAAATTCTGGCAAATATCGTTGGATACCACACTGAAATTGTGTAGCACTGAGGGCCGTCGGGAGTGATAATCAGGATTCAGATACCATTGAAATTGTAATGATATTCTTTTTTAATGGATTCTTCTACTCTGGGCATCAGTAAAAGTAGCCATTCCAAAGTTTGAGGATAAAATGTTTAACGATTTCTTGGGTTAGGATTCAAAAGGTTCGCGTGATGAAGAAAGGTTTAAAATCCGATGTCTGGAATTTAAAATCTTTCTAAAGTTCCCGAGATCTGATAATTCAAATGTATCAACATCAGATAAAAAAAAAGTGTAATTTATAATCTGTTTCGCGTCTAATGAATTAATTCAGTTACTCTTAAAGTTAGATTTTATCTCAGTATGCAAGGCCGTTCCTAGGCCCAATTACAATTTAGGTTTCCATAACCGATAACAAATCACCATTTCTTAAAATCGGTCTGTGGGAGATTTTTTTTTCCGGCGTAGTAGAACAGGGCTAGCATTGGGGCTACTTATGAAGATCATAATTTTGTTTTTCGGCATATCCGCAATATGCTTTTCTATGATTTCCTCTTTAACTTTCTCACCTATTCCGATTGAAAGATTCATCACATGTGTCAACCCTGTGGTATCATCAAATAAGTCTGAAAAATTTCTTAGCAACTGCTCCAACTTCGTTTTTTCTTCCAGATGCAGTTCCTTCAGGTGCAAGACTGGCAGTTTTATCTGTTTTTCAACCAGTTTGTATCATCCAACTGTATCGTAGCTTCCTGAAAGTTAATTTTCGCACCAGCAGGTTTTAAAAAAATCCAACTCCAGTTATACCCGAATGTTTGTGAAAATTAGGGAAATTGAACCATGAAAAAATTATGGAAATTGAACCAAACTTACAGGAAATGTAAGGTCAGGTAAGACATGCAAATGATTGGAATTACAAAGCGATTGCGCATGCGTGGAATGAGAACCGGCCATGTATTCCGTGTATATAAAGGACTGTATAGTTGCGTTGAAATCTATTTATTGTCCTTTTCCTGCTGTGCAGCTGTTGAGGAGACATATACCAACAACCAACGGAGTTGGTTATATGCTTTATGAATACCAACAACTAACGGAGCTATACCAACAACTAACGAAGCTCGAGCGAAACCGCATCGTCGGTATGCGAGAGGGTTAACTTTCGTATCGAGCAATAGCAGGCCGCACGCAGCGTAATGCTACAGCAGTGATGCGTGTTTGAAAAAAAAAATGGGCTGAGCGGAACCAAACAAGGTGAAATCTCGGCAGTGGGGCACGCAGTAGTACAACGGCACGGGACGAGAAACACCTCATCCGTATGGCTGTGATGGATCGTACAGCGTCTTCCCGTGTGTTTGCTTAATGTTGGAACGCGGCCACAGGTGTTGTGTAGCCTAGCTCCACGGTTCGTCGCCGTCTTCTGCAGCATGAACTGCATGCAAGGTTTCCTGTACACAGGTTTCCCCTCTCGCTGAATCAGACACCTCCGATTTCAATGAGTACGGCAACACAGTGCGTGGCATGCTCTTTGGCAACAAGTTATTTTCTCCGATGAATCTTGCTACAATCTGGAGTACAATGATGGGAGAGTACCCGTCAGACTTTACAGAGGGGAACTTCTTCTCCCACATCCATCGTGGTGTGGGATGATGCACAAACGCCTGGCATCATGGTGTGGGGAGCTATTGGGTTTAATTGTCGATCTCTTCTAGTGAAGATTGCGGGCAACCTCAACAGTGATCGCTAAATAAGGGAATTTAAGGATCCAGAGGACCTCCTTATTCTTTGACGCATTCCGGGCGCTGTAATTCAGCCCATGCATGTTTCTCAGTCTGCACAAGCCTTCTGTAGGGCACAACAGGTTTTACTTCTTCCATGGCCTGCTTATTCCCTGGATATGTCGCAATTGAACAGGTCTGAGATTTCATCGGTCGGCGATTTGTTCGTACAGTTGGTGCGGCCCACACTAAAACTGAACGTTGGCGTTAAGTCGAAGCCATATGGAATGCCATTTCCCAGGATTACATTTAGAACCTTTATGATTCAATGCCACGGCGTGTACAGGCTCTCATCGCTCAGCGTGGCGGACACACAAAGTACTAATTTCCGATGTTCGTTGTTTCTTCTTTTTTTGTCTTGTAAATTTGCTCGTTTATTTGTACCATTATTAGTAATATGTGGAATAAATTTTATTTATTTCTGATCATTCCTTCATCATATTGCATTTTTCACAATCGTTAGTGTACATTTGCATGTAATTTTCTCACCACACACACAAAAATCTGCTTCCTATTTTTAACTTGCGCGTTTCTCCATATGCATTCAGAATGTTTTCTCTGTGTTGCTATCGCCTTAGTTCCCGCCACATCAAGAAGTACCGTATTTGACGGCATATGAGACGCACTTTTTTTCCTAAATTTGGTCTCAAAAAAGTTACCTGCGTCTTGTACGTGAAGGACACAGTCTTATACGTGAAGGTAATTGCATTCAATAATTGTTTATTTGGCTTTTACGAAAGGTGAGAACTAAAAGAAACCACGCTATTGAAACCTTTTTCCTTGTGTGTGGCCGTCTAAATAAGGGTGCGTCTTATATGCCGTCAAATACGGTATATATTTTCTAATTTTTTCCCTGAAAAATATTTTCTCCAATAAACTACGTTATGCCGCTACGTCCGAAGATATGCCATTTAACATAATAACCGACAGATTTTTAATTGGCACCGTATTGAATTTGATGTGAGAGGCCTTTTTCTTTCCTCTGAGCTGACTAACCTCTCTGACCCGCAGCACCCTAATCTGGTTTAAAAGTTTCTGCTTATCATCTACCGTTCTGCTGTTGTTAGATTTATTTTAGCGGTGGATATAACCGGACGAAAAATTCTGCCGATTACTAAACCCACCTCCTGCCGTCAAATTTATCGTATCTTTCGGATATAGGCTTTTGAAAATTCCCTCTACCTCTTTCTTCGTATTCCCACGTACGCGTATTCACTGACACACACCGACTTTAAAATTTAACTACTAATTTGAAAAGTTTTTCTAGCGGACAAGGTTTGCTTAGACCCAAAAATTCTTCAATATGCGGCAATAACCTGGGTAACATTATCTGAATCACTTCTGAGTTTACGATACAATAAATTTACCACCTATAATCTTCAAAGAATAAAATCTGTTAACTCATCCGTCTTAATATGGTATTTAGCAGAAAGTTCACCACGGGGAATGCTTTCAAAAAGAGCAGTTGTAAGTACTTCAAACTTATAGTTCTCCGGGTTTGACCTCCTAGCATTTGCTGTGATCACATTTTGCAATTCTCCAACCGGCTATAATAAATAATGCATTTTCAAGATTTCTAAAGAAAGTCGATACCGAATTTCTGCAGATGAACTTGGTGGCATTGTCTTGCGGCATGATTAGTGAGCTAGTTGGGCGCCAAATGTAGGGTACTTTTGTAACTGAAAGTTAAAATCTTGAGGACTCTAACTCACAAAATTATGAAGAAGATTAAAACAACCTTTATATTTAGTTTTAAATTAAACAGAAGAGGCACAACTTGTTCTACAGATGAAGCTTCCATTACTTTTGGATAATTGAATTAATGTAACAAAAGTTAAATGCAAACTTAGATAGCGTAGTCTTTTTAAGACTATACATAAAATAAATTACTTAAACTGAGCCCAGATAATTACTGGCGGTATTTTAAAGTATCGGTCAGCAAGTCACTAAGGTCGGAATATAAATTTAACCAGAGTTGGCGGAATTAAATCATTGAAAACTTCGACTTGCCAAAAGTTCTAATCTAAATCCTCAAAACCCTCAGCTTAAATACACGCAAACCTAATTTGCATTCTGTTGAGGAATGCGGAAAGAAGTTATAATAAAGGAATAAATCATAATAATTGGTTAATTAAAATAAAATAGGAAACGATAATATATATATTTATGTTTATCGTTTTCTGTCTTTCTCTCTGTATATAAACACATACATATATAAGTTCATCATTTATTGGGAAGATCTTAAATTAAATATGAGGTACCTGTACCATATTTTTATATTGTCTGCCTAACCATTTACACAAAGTGAGAAATTTAATTAGTTTTTTCAAACATTAGTTGTAAAATGATCAGTTCAGGAAATTCTGTATTTTGAATAACAGTTACCCTTATTTTATGTGAATTTTAATTATGCTTCTTACTTGAAAATAATTAAGCTGTAACCCGAATTCGAGGAAATTTTCTTTTTACTCAGAAATCTCTTTTATTAATAATTTATTTTCTTTTAGGTGTACAGTAAAAATTTATGCTCTAAATATACATTTGATAATAAGATATGGAGGAGATGAACGTTCTATGACAAATATTAAAACATACTTTTTATCAAAAATCAGGATAAGTTATAACGGAATATTTTCGAAACCTGTAGTAGGTCTAGACAACAATGCAATAAAACAGTACAGACATGATTTGGTGACAGTATGTACTTCACCTACTACTAATTTGGTAAAAAATAACAAATACTACTGATTTGATAAAAAAATTTGAAGAAACTGGATGCACGTGTGAGAGACCGCCATCCGGACAACCATGTATTGCTGGTGAAGATCTTGCGGAAGTGCATAATACGATTACTACAGGTCCTTTGCAAGAAGATTTCAGTGAACAGATGTAGAAGATTGCACGATTACTCAAAGAAGTGTTGCTTGTAGTTTGGTTGCACAGAAAACCACAGTTCTGAAGCATCTGCGCCGTATTCTGCGGATGTTTCCTTGTCGATTGTAGAACATTCAGATGTTGCAACCTGGAGACGAGCAACAGGTCGTCGACTTTGGGAATTCTTTCCTCATCAGGTATAATGAAGATATCAGTGGCCGTTGCGAATATTATGGACAGATGAAACGCATTTCTCCTTAACTAGGAACGTAAACTCCAAGAAGTACGTTCACTGAGTTAACACCATGTGGCACCAGAGCCATTACATGAAGCAAAAGTGACTGTGTGGTGCGGCATCGAAAGCACTTTCTTTGTCGGCCCGTAACTCTTCGAAGAGGTCACTTGCATAGGTATGAAAACGTAGTGCATCCGTCACAAGTGCTCGGTATACAACAATATTGCAGATTTCCGCAACGAAATATCATCAATGACAGTGTATGGATGTAAGCTGGGGCTCTTCCACACGTCGCCACATTTGTTCGCCAAGCGCTGCTACAACACTGGGTAGAGTCATCTCCCGTAACTTTGCTATGCTGCTTCGCTATCCCTCGACCTTCCTTCGATGGAGTTCTGGTTCTGGGGCTCTCTGAAATCTAAGGTTTACACATCAAATCCCCGAGATTTGTCAGAATTTAAAGACGCCATAAACGTGAAGTTATACAGATTCCTCCTGTGGTGTTATGTTCGTCGTTGTTGTTAACAAGCTCCCGCATGCAGTTATTATCTGCGAAGGTAAGCACGTTGGAAACTTGTAATTCCAATGAAAGTTTTTCCCTCTCCTTTGTTGTGTTGTTATTGGTCCTTTACAATGCTCTTCTTTGCATATGTTTTACGTCAGGAATTTTCGTCATGCGTGTAGCGTTCCAAAGTCATGTATGGCTTTCCAATGCTCTCATCTATTTGCAGAGGAAAAAAAAGGGTGTTGTCATTCACAAATATCGAAATGTTTTACTGCCACGTTAACCGTGAGAGCTCTATTACTTTAAATTACCACAATCTCGAGCTCATACCTTCAAATAACAATATCTGAAATTTCAATTCTATTGGTTGAGCGTATAGATCTTTAGGGTTCTATATATTAGGAAAGCTTTTTATAACCGCGCTGTATCTTCGAGTACTTTGTCATGTTAATTACAAAAGTACTGTATTTAATTATTATCATTATTATTTTTAATCAAATTCTGTATCAAAATCTTCATTCTCAAAAATGTTTTCCATTTTAAAGAGAGGATCCTTTTCTCATACTTTTATTCCACTTCTCAACAGAAGATTGTGATACTTGGCCATTGATAAGCTTTGCTTTTAACGGCTAGGAACAAATACCATCGGATTCTCGTGTACTTTCTCGTGGTTAATTAATTGACCGTTTCAGAATTTAGCATTATGGAAACATATTGCATAACAAAAGCAGAGAGAATACTTGTCAGCCAATGAAGTTCTCATAGTGAGTGGTACACAAGTATCAAAACGATTTACGATACTAAAAACACAATAAAACTTACAGAAATACAATACTTGTTACCTTGCTGTCTGCCGTATCTTTGGAGTCAGGTTTAGTATTCTGGAGAAGACTTGGATATTGGTAAATGGGGGAATCTGTAAACAACAAAAAAGGGATTAACCATGAAGGAATTATTCGAATGGGACGAAAATAGTTTGATGTGATCGACATGCACTGAAACGAAACGCTAATAGTATCATAGGAATTGAATGTTTTACTCAGGGAATTCAGCTAAACTCAGCCCCCGTTCGCTTGAGTCGCCTATGAGTGATCATTGCGGTCACCTGGTGTCCCGATTACATGTACGATCTTTGATACGGACTTGTCAGGGGCTGTGATTGCCGATCAGTCAATCACTCTATTCTTGCGTTCTGTCGTCGCTCTTGATAGACCGCTACCTTCTTTACGTGCTGTACGGCCAGGGTTCATACATTCCTGCCAACATCGTAGAATGGTGGCAACGCTCTGGCCCAAATGTATAGCGATCTTGCGATTTGACCATCCTACTTCCTTTAGTCTAATTGCATACAATGGTGACATCTGTTCATATTATTCGCGAAGCCATCTGAAGGGCAATGTTACAGTTCACTTGTGTCAGTGAAACCACATTCTCATGGAAGTTATGCCTTAGCACTCCAATGTCCTCTGTTTCACACACAATCCGGATGTTCTGTTACGTTGCGTTGGAGGCCCCAGCTAGTCAATCATTGGCCGCCCAAAATTAATCAATTGTATATTTTATCGTACGGTATGGACGTGTGCAATTTTGCCCCATTCGGATAGCTCCTTCTTGTTCCATCGCTTTTTATGCTACAGAGTGTATATACAGGGTGTCTCGTAAATGTTACGACATACTTCTGGGGGAGGTAGGGCACATCATAAAGATAAGAATTGCATAGGAACCAAACTCAGAAACGTCACTGTACGCCGCCAGGAGGTGCTGTACAGGAGAGTGTTAGTGGAAAGTGAGGATTGCCTCATTCCAGCGGTAGACACCATACGAAGAGCATGGAACGCTAGACGAACGGAGAGCTTGCAGACATGCACTTAGTGTATGGAAAAGCTGAGGGTAATGGACGAGCCGCTGCACGCATTTATCGAGAACGCTTTTCCGACAGACGTCAACCACACCCCAGTTTGTTTGCACTTCTGCATTAAAATTTGTGCGACTATGGGTCATTAAGAAGTGGCAGGACAAGTGAGGGCAGGCTACGATCGACTCCCTCCGTCGTTAGGGCAGAAAGTGTGTTGGATACGGTGGAGAGTAATCCAAGCACCAGCATACGTGCCATTGCCTTTCAATTAAGAATGCCTCGTACCAATGTCCACCGTGTCTTGAACTCCGAGTCTTTTCACGCCTTTCGTCTCCAAAGGGTTCAGTTACTGCTGCACGATGACCATCCTGAGCGTGTACATTTCGCACACTGGTTTCTGCAAAAAAGGGCTCATGATGTTAATTTCCTAGCTTATGTGTCGTTCATGGATGAGGCCACATTCAATAGGAATGGCGTAGTCAATCACCACAGTCAGCATTTGTGGGCCTAAGAAAATCCCCACGGTGCACGGCATAACGCGGTACAACAACGCTTCAAAGTTAATGTGTGGCGGGTTTAGTCGGCGACTGCCTAGTCAAGCCGTACTTTTTACCATCTAGGTTGAATGCCGTGAATTATCTGATCTTTCTGAAGCAGGTTCTTCCCGGCTTGCTTGACGACGTTCCACCAAATGTGAAGCGCAACATGATGGTGCGCCTGCTCATTTTAAACTGGATGTTCGCAGCCATTTGAACAGATCATTCCCGCATCGATTGATTGGGCGTGGTAGACCGATTCCCTGGCCCCCTCGCTCACCGGATTTATCGAGCCTTGATTTCATTTTGTGGGGAGTCATCAAAAATGTCGTGTATCACTATCCTGTTGTGTCTAAAATGGATCTCGTGGCGGGACTTGCTTACGCAGTAGCTACAATCAAAGAAACTCTCGGTGTGTTTGAAACATGTCCGGCAATTAATGGTTCGTCGGTGTCAGGCATGTCTGGCATCTGATGGTGCAAACTTCGAACATCTGTTGTAACATTCAAGCTGTCGTACAGCATTTGTATTCATGTCCAATAAATGTTTCAAATTAATCACTCTTTTGTTTCCTCTCCCGTCTTCTAACTCTGCTAGCACTTACCCTTGACATTTCCAGGCATGGGTTCCTATGCAATTCTTAATCCTTATGACGTGCCATACCTCTCCCAGAAGTTTGTCGCAACATTTTCGGGACACCCAGTATAATAGATTTCTGTAAACTCGACTTCCGCTTACTCGACATGCCATATAATTCGATGATTTTTTTAAATATCTAAATGATTTCTGCTGATCAATATGAAATTATCTTTTATATAATGCTGTGGTTTATTAATATATAGTTTGTAATAATTTATAACATCGTCTATACAGTATAAACAGTATAAATATATTTTAATTACTGTATTATTGTTATTACAGTACATATGTATATGATTATCCACATGTTCTACTATTTTGTTCTAAGATTTGTTATGGTTTTTTAGTTTTTTAATTTTGATTTTTTTTCCCATTGCAACAACATATCTTGAAAACTGTGTAATGAATTTGGCTACAGGTTTTGTTCTTTTCGTGGAAATTCAAATCTATTCCATTCCTTCTCTCAGTAAAAAAGTGTCCGAGTCAGGTAGTCGCTGTCAATTACTATTACAGTCTTTTTTCTGTCGCTACATTAGCAGGCATGTATTACTGAAAGTTTGCTAGCCGTTAGCAAGCACTTTGTTAACCATCTGTTGCTAGCCATTATCAGATTTGCGTCATTGAAAAGAAAATTTAACTTATAATAGACTTTTGATTCTACCCTATTATAAACTGAACTTTCAATTCATTCTGGGTAGAGTTACTCATTGTACATTTCTGGCTTAAAAGTGTCTGTTGGGTTGCCTATGCAAGTGAAAATGCCAAACGAGAAGGGAAATAAGCAAACTGGCATGGCAATGGAAATAAATTTGGCTCACTTAAAGAGACTGGACAAAGAGTAAAGTGTTACTAAAATTGTTATGGATTTAGATCCTATCTGAAATATTATGAAGCTGTGACAAAGCCACCCCTCCTTCCGTAAAACTTGTTAGTTATTGTTAAAATTTGTTGACATTTTAGGTTACTCATCACATGCTCAGTCCACATTAGGTCGAGTTTGCAGGACTCTAGTGTAATGCCTTTTTGGCATGGGGACATTTAAAATACATAGCGAGCCAAAAGTCCTCTCGGGTGGTTTGGTGGTGGGACAAGAGGGGTGGAAGACCCTTGACCCAATCCCACGAGGTAATTCTCCTTCAAAATTGGAAAAGAACTAGGCAAATAGGCAAAGTCGAACTATCACTTATAAAATACTCAAGTTTCGTGCCAGCGAACAGACATATTTCTTCGGTTTTCGCTACGATAACATTCTTGAAAAATTTTCTAATATTATTGCCAGACACACACAACAACAAAATACTTGTGCAGCCGAATTGCAGTTACTCGGACTCAGATAAATCTAAATTATAACTGAATGTTTGTTTCTGAGAAAACTTATTACAAAATTGGATCACTTATTCATTAATATTCATTTTTCACGAAAAGTCAATTTCTGCTAATCAAAATATGGTGTAAAATAAGATTCGTTTTATAAAACATTTATCATTAATCATCATCACATATTCTAACTGAACAAAAATTTATTTGCAACGTAAATTTTTTTGTTTTGTTTTAAAGCTACACTGGGTTTATTGTTGGTAAGCTAGCTTCAACTGTAAATCCCATTTTTTTCTCATAACACGAGTTGTTTCGCTGCTTAATACACTGGTGTGCAAAACGTATGCAACAGCAATGTTGTTTTCCATAACTCCACGAGAAATCAACTGAGAGACATGAAATGCAGAAATGAAGGAGAGTATTATGTACGTAAAGGATGACGAAAGCATCGGAGCTGAAAAAGGAATACAATGCATACGGTATGGAATCAAACAAACACAAGCTTTATTGAACGCATAGTATCGTGACTCATGATTGTCTATCTAAGAGGAAGATGTTCCTTAATATGGGATATGCCCTCCCCTCACTGCAATAGTTGCTTCGCACCGTTTCCGCATACTCAGAACCAGCTGGTGCAACATTTCTTGCGGTAGGAGTGCCCATTCCTCAATCAGCATCTGTTTGAGTTATTGGGTGCTCTCCGGAGGATGTAAGCGTGCTGCAATGCGTCTCCGCAAAGCATCCCACACATGTTCGATGGGATTTAAATCTGGGGAGTACGCTGGACAATCCATTCGAGTGATATCTTCACTTTCCAATAGCTCCTCAACAGCAAGAGTCCGATGTGTCCGTGCATTTTCATTCATAAAAATTAAGTCTGGGCCAATGGCACCTCGGAACAGACGCACATGGGGAATGAGTACCTCCTCACAATAGCGTTACAGACCCTCTGTCGAAAACGTGGAGCTCAGTTCGCCCGTTCAGCATAATGCCTCCCCAGACAAGAACTCCAGGACCACCGTTACGATGTCTTTCCTTGATGTTACTGGGATAAAACCGGGTCCCGACATCTCTCCAAATCAAAACGCGTTGAGAATCGCTTCTGGTACTGAACCGACTCTGATCCGTAAAGAGGACGCGACTCCATTGATCAGTTGTCCAGTTTCTGTGCTCTCTGCACCACTGTAAACGGCGGCGTCGGTGGCCAACTTTCAACGGGAGGCAGCGTTCAGGGTGGCGGGCGAATAGGCCCCTTTGTGAAGGCGTCTAGCCACAGTAAACCGCGACACTTGTCGCCCCGTTGCTGTACAGAGTTGCTGAGCAATGGCTCTTGCTGACTGCTATCGGCCTCTTTTCGCCTGCAGGACGATATATCGGTCATCTCCTGCAGTTATCGTCCTCGGGCGGCCACCACCAACCTTTCTAACAGCTGTACCTGTGGTTTGGAAAGCTTTCCAAGCGCGCGAAACGACACTTTTGTTGATTCCGAACTCTGCAGCTACACTGGTGACAGTACGCCCTTCCTCCAGCTTTCCGATCGTTCTTCCACGTGTGAAGTCGCCCAGGTGATTTCTTCTAGCCATATTTCACGAACTGACTCACTGGCACTTGCAGCGAATATGTTGAGTTGCGTCTCCGTCCTTACTTTTATTTTACTGTTGAGCTGCGCGCGCCGACATCACGCGTTTTGTGTACGCTCACGTCGCTTCTGACGTTTCGTTCTTGATATTTACATACGCATGACGTTTCTACTGACTTACGTGTTCATTGTATTGATCTCCAGACCTCCTTTTCTGCAATTTCATGGATATCTGCTAAATTTTTACATTGTTGCTTAAGTTTTGCACACCAGTTTATTTTTAGTGATTAAATACAACTTCAACTATAGGAACAGAAGAATGCTGAAATGGAAAATGCACAAATTTTAAAATTGAAGGGACCAATCAGATTGTTATGAGCGAGCTACCTCCCTGAATGTTCAGTACAAAATGCGGGTTTTTTGACATCTAAATCCTGCAATTAGGTCGATTAACATGCGAAATACTGCTCCATCACGAAATACATGAATCCTCAAACAGGAAATGCTGCTTCATCACTGAATACGATTTTCTGAAGAAACTGATCATCATTTCTGATACAGTCAAGAACGTTTACAGAAAATTCCTTGCGAACGAGTCTATCATTAGGCTTGATTTGTTGACAAATCTGTAATTTATACGAAGCCAATTTCAGCCGCTCATGGACAACTTTATGAACAGTCGACCTGGGAATTCCGTTTGCTGGGTGGTATGAATTTACTGAGACATTACACAAAAAAATCTCGAATGACGGTAACATTTTGATCACTAACGCTTAGCCTACCTGCACTTCGTTTATGCGAAACATATGCGGTCTCTCAAAGCTTTTCAGTCATCTTTCGAAAGATTGTTCCTTTGCTGGAGGTTTATTAAATTCATGTCGGAATCACCTCTAAACTGTTTTCGGAAATTTCATTTCTCAAAACCGGAGAGCGCACATTGCTATTTCACTGCATGTCACCATTTTGTCTGTAAACAAGCAAGTTCCATGTTGCCATTCCAGACAATTAGAACAAATGAAATTCCTCTAACTAAACATTATATAGTTTATTTAAATAATTAAATGTATATTTCAATTATTTCAGCTTGCTTCATAAAATTTCCTTTATATTTTATTTTGTTACCCAACGATTAAATTATAGATAATCTGTATATTAAAACGAAAAACGCTTAAGTCATGCCATATTACAGTCGAATCCGGTTAATTGGACCACCGGATAATTGAACCAGCCGCTTTGTCGGACAAAATCCTAAAGAACCGAAACAAATCCTATGTACATATGCCTTATATTATTCGCTTATTTGGACCAAAATTCCGTTTAATGGGACCAAAAAACGTGAGAGCGAATAAGAAACAGAAGCCACAAGTCGGCCGCGTACAGCGGATGTACAGGTGGTCTGCGACATATGGGAGGATCTGTAGTTGCGGATCCCTAGGAAAATGCTTTATTCAGGAATTCCAGGTCAGGAATTCCTTAAAGTTCATGGGAAAAGCGAAACCGGTGGGAGGTGAACACGCGCGCCATTTTCTTTGACCTTTCTTTTTCTTTCCTGCGCCTCCGAGTTTCGAGGAAATGAACAATAGAGTGCCCGGCTCCACCTGAAAGGAATTCCCGCCTGTCAATCATGATTAAACTTTACACGAGAAAGCTATCATTTCATCACCTTTTTGCGATAATTTTAGTGCCAAAGCTTTGAATGATGAGCATTTTATCTTCATCTTGACTTCAACATCTTGAACCCGAAACACCAAGGTTTCTTCAGACTACTTTAGTCAGTGAAGTGTGCACGTGTCTTGTCTCCCTGCCAAAATGCCACGACGGGACTTGAAGTTAGCTGAAAAAATTGGTTTCCTGGATAAGATCAAGCAACAACCACGAAACACTAGTCAGCGTCGGTTTGTGGAAATAACCGGATTGGCAAAGACTACAATTTCGTGCTTGATAAAACAAGAGAATGAGCTGCGAGAAGAATAGGCACAATGTGAAGGACGAAGAAGAACTTCCAAAAAACGAAAGCGTGAAGGCAAGGACCCAGATGTCGATGAGGCCCTTAATGAATGGTTTGCCGTTGTTACTGCACGATCTGTGCGAGTAAGCGGCCCAATGTTAAAATGCAAAGCAGAAGAACTCGCTAAAAAGCTGGGCCATGATGACTTTAAAGCTACGGACGGTTGGTTGTCTTGATGAAAATCTAGACATGACATAAAATTCAAGAAAGCACATGGCTAGAAAGAAAGTGCTGATAGTGCGAATGCTGAAGGATGGAAATCAACAAAACTGCCCGAGCTTCTTGAAAATTTTTCAGATGACATTTACAATGCTAATGAGACTGGGCTGTATTATCATGCTACACTAGACGGCTCGTTAAGTTACAAACATGTTGCACTCTCTGTCTCCAAAAAAGCGATGGATCGCGTAACTGTCTTGTGCTGCTCAAACATATCAGGAACAAACAAGAGGAAGCTGTTGGTTATAGGAAAAAGCACTAAACCTCGCTGTTTTAAAGGACTTAGGGTGGAGAGTTTACCAGTTGTGTATCGTGCGAACAGAAATGCGGGGAT
Source organism: Stegodyphus dumicola (assembly GCF_044657685.1). NCBI lineage: Eukaryota > Metazoa > Arthropoda > Arachnida > Araneae > Eresidae > Stegodyphus > Stegodyphus dumicola. Next base: position 118,550,194 of record NC_140780.1, read on the forward strand.
GACCTCTGAACTTTTTAAAGAATGACTGAAGGATTGGGACAGAGAGCTACAACGCCAAATGAGAAAAGTGCTGCTTCTTCTTGACAATTGTGCTGCACATCCTCATTTAGATTGCTTGATGAACGTCCAACTGGAATTTCTATCTCCCAGGACCACAGCTTTGGTCCAACCTATGGACATGGGCATCATAAAAAAATGGAAGACCCTTTATCGTGCAAGGTTAGTTAATTACATCCTTGAAGCAATTGAAGAAAGTTTGCTGACCTCATCGTCAAAAGCCAGCAAAGTCAGTGCAAAGGTCAACATCTTACAAGCAGTTACATTTGTGGCCGACAGCTGGCGAAAGGTGAGCAATGAGACATTTCAGAACTGTTTTTCTCACTGTGGCTTTAAGCACTTGGTTTTGGAGATGGATGTGGACATGCTCATTGAAAGTGAAATTGACGATTTACATGTGGAACTTCAACAGGTACAAAATTGCGAAGAATTTTTATACATTGACAACGAGCTTCAATGTTACGATGAAAATGAAGATTACGACGCCGCAATCGTAGCTCGAGTTGCAGCAAAACACACGACAGCATAGGAAGACCAAGAAAGTGATGATGATGCCGCTAATAAGTTGATGCAAGTGACAACACAGGATACGAGGAAATGCATTGAAACTTTGCGTCGGTATTTCATGCAGGAGGGAAATAAAGGCAGTCTCATTGCTGCGTTAGATGTTTGTGGCGATTTCGTTCACGTGCAATCCGTCAAGAGAACGCGTCAGATCACATTGGATAAGTTCTTCAAATGTTGACTGGAGCTCGGTAAGAAATTGTTTTTATTGTGCTTCGCACGTTGAGTATCGTGGAGATTTTTTCTTAGAATTTGTTTCTAAATTAGTTTTCTCAATGAAAAAAAGTCGACTGTATTTCTTGTTTGTACATGTATGTTCGCCATACGTGTGTATCGCACCATAAAGTTCATAATTACATTTTAGTACATGATTTACATGTACATTTACTGTTTGCTACATATAGCACGTCCCGTCTTACAACATAGGACATGTTCGTGTAATCGGAAAAGCCGGTTATTAGGACCAAAACGATCGCTTCCCGATGTGGTCCGATTAACCGGAATCGACTGTATTTTAAATAATAGTAAAATTCCTAAAATCCTTCTGTAGACCAATTTATTTCTCTCCAATAGACCTGTAGACCAATTTATTTCAGATCCCTAACAACACTTCTCTCCGCATCCCTCTCTAAGAATAAGTACCTATTAATTGGGCGACCTTTGATTCACAATTTAGAATATAGGCCAACAAGGCTCATGCCACTATGCAGTATATCCCCTTTATCTTTACGTAGTTTGGATGGTAGATAAAGCAATGATACAAGGCTCTCCTTTCTTTAATTAGTTCTTCTGCTTAGTGGTGTGCGAAAGTGAAGAAATCGTGAACGGCTCACCGTATAGAGTAGAGAAAATAATTGATAGCTAGTGGTTTCTTAGGCTGCTTTCAGACAGCGGCGTAAAGGGCATAGAGGCGTAGTCAAAAGGGCATAAAACACGGGAATTCCGTTCACACTTGCGAGAACGGGTGTAAGCCGTGGCCAATGAGAGAAGCTAAATTTTCACATGCGTGGATGTGTCTACGACTTTCCCGCGCTGTTCTCCTGCTCGATTAACTTTATGCCGAGTTTGGGATAAGCGTCGACCAATCAGAGCGAAGTCAAAACGAAGCGGCGTTCTACAGAAGATTTTGCTGTTACAAAACAAGCAGAGCGAACGCAGGAAATCAATCGAGCAGGAGAACAGCGTGAGAAAGTTGTAGACACATCCACGCATGCGCAAATTTAGCTTCTCCCATTGGCCACGGCTTACACACCGTTCTCCCAAGTGTGAACGGAATTCCCGTATTTTTATGCCCTTATGACTACGCCTCTATGCCCCTTACGCTGCCGTCTGAACGCAGCCTTTGAGACATATGGCGTAATAGACATACCGACATTATTAAAAGAAAGATAAAAGCCTAAAAATAAATTAAAGCTTCTAAAAATTTAAATAAAGAATTATTATAATATAATGATTATATCTAAGTTTTCAAATTGCAATGATATAAAATTATGTAAATGTACGATACCCTGCATATCTAGTCCCGAAATTTCTGAATCCTATTAGGTGCAAATTTAATGAAGCAGTAATCATGAACTTATTACAGTTATCCTGTTATAGTAAAACACTGCATGTTATACAACCATGGAAAGGTACAAAATGCGAAAATAACGTCAGGAACTAACTTCAATTTTGCCAGCATTATACTATATATTAGAAAAACTGTACACGGTTTTCAAATTAACTTAAAGATTTAATTTATTAATAAAGCAAGCTGCATAAATTACGATAGACACACAAAATTTCAGATATGACAACATTCTTGATGCACATATTTTTAAATAAAAAATTTTCACGATATACCACACGGAGACAGGGACAGGGAAAAGTGGACGGAGCACCAGAACTTCGTCAGTGACTTTTACAGGTGTTGCTCCGCCGCACTACTGTACCCCGCTGGGCTTTTAGTTGGTCCGCATCGGATGCTAGCCTACCAAGATATTTACATAGTAATTTTACATTAATACTAGACTTACGTATTGAATATACAATTACAAAGACACAGTATACAATTATTACAAAGAGATTGACCTATTAACAAAAGTTGGATTATGGTAGATTAATATAACATAATTACTTCGAACATACATACAAACTTTCATTTTACATTGTACTTCATACAAACAATATATTTACATTAGTATATCTAGTTATATCGAATTACAATAAACATCTTTTTAAGAAACTAATTGGGGAAGAATTTTTTTTTTTTTTTTTTTTTTTTTTTTTTGTGCATCTTATTATACTTAGTTGAATTACTAAGGCGAAATATCTTATTAATACATTTCCTTTCATTTTTTAACTTGTTACACACAACTGCATCAGCACTGAAGTCTTACATTATTATTTTTGTATATTAATGTATCATAAACACAGAAAATATATATTAGAAGATCGCGTAGTACTTACATTTACACTAATATATCTAATAGAGTCGTATATTATTTTTTTAATTAATGATTTAATTATTACAAGATTTTTCCCCCTCATGTCCTAATACAGTTCAAATTCTTAATGTAATTATTTTGTAAAAACTATTCATACCATATTTAGCCTGTTTCAGACATTTGCAATATTTCTGAAATCTTGCATTAATATTGCAAGTTATGGAATAAGAGGTATTTATACAGATGTGATAACATCTTGACATATGTCTTCTCTTTTATATGCGAAAGGTTTCTTCATAATCGAGGAAACCTTTTGTTGTAATTGAGGGATCGTTAGCATGCATTCAATGTATTCAGGCGTAATTTGTGACCTTCCTTTGCAGTGTAGCTCTTTTGTGAGCTGGCACCTTGAAAATATAATGCTCTGGGTTTTCCCCACATACGCACTTGTCTGAATCGCTCAAATTTCGTGTAAGTAGTACGTGGGGAAAGGACCATGTCCAGATAAGAATATGTTGATGAAGAAGTTATATGAGATTGGATCATATGTGGGTTTCTTGTAGAAGTTAAAAAGCCTTCTACCTACTTCTGCATTTTCCCATTCAGCTTGCCATTTCTTTAATGTAAATTTTTTCAACATATGTTTCGTATACGATTTAGGGAATGGGACATTGACTGGAGGTAGAGATGGGTCTTGAGCTGCATTCTTAGCAAGCGCATCTGCCCTTTCATTTTGGGCTTGTCCAGCATGCGCTTTTACCCACTTTATTTTTATAGATGTTCTGTTGTGCTGTGATATTAAATCGTAGATATCTTGTACTATTGATGATTCGTTTCTTGCATCACTGACAGCTTTAATTGCCGCTTGACTATCACTGTAGATGGTAACATATGTTAGATGCTTTTGATGAGACCATAGAATAGCGTGTTTTATGGCTGAAAGCTCAGCTTGGAAAACGCTGTTGTTGTTCCTTAGGTGTCCTTTCCATTCTGTTGTTTCTTGTTCTGAGAGGAGTGCAAAGAACGCGTATCCTACTTCTTCGTTTAACTTTGACCCATCTGTGTACACGACTGCAAATGAAGGTACACTGAGGGTGTCTTCTTTTGTAGATATTCTGAGTTTTGCATGTACTGCAGGGTGTCTTAGGTAAGGATTTCGTGGCTGTTCAAAATCAAGGGGGCACAGGTATTGATCTTCGACCTATATGTTTTTCTTGAGGTGGAATAACATGGCTAAGTCTGCATCTTCTTTTGCTTTCAGATGGAGGGGTGGGATTCCTGTTAATACAGAGAGAGCTGCGGTTGAGGTAGTTCTGTATGCTTTTGCTATTTGTAAGAGGAAGGGGCGTTGGATCGAAGCTAAGAGTCTTTTCTTTTTCACTGTAATAGGGTGTGAGCCCATGCCGATGCCCCGTAGAGGATTATTTTTTCGATCACGGTATTATAAAGAATGTTTTGCATCCTCGACTTGAGGCCCCACGTTGTGCCTTGCATCCTTGCGAGGGCTCTAGAAATAGTTTGGGTCTTCTTCCGAATTTCCATGAGGTGTGGGATCCAAGAAAACTTTTGTTCAATTTTCAATCCAAGAAATTTGATTTCTTTTGAGATCTTGATTCTTCTATTATTGATTTTAATGCAAGGTAGCCTTTGTAGCGATTTGCCTGGTTTTGGAAATAAAATAATATGTGATTTGGGCTCTGAAATTATTAGTTTTTGATTGACGCAGAGGGAATGGAATATGGAGAGAGTCTCGTTACTATTCTTTTCTAGTATGTCTCTTGAATGCCCATTTGTTACAAAGGCCACATTGTCGGCAAAGGCGATGAGCTTTGTATGGTCCGGCTACTTGTAGGAGGAGATATAATTGAAAGTGATGTTCCACAGGTCTGCACTTAGACAAGAGCCCTGTGGACAGCCCCTTGTTATTCTTCTTTCTACTATACTATTGTTGCTGATGATTATCGTTGCTCTGTTTGTTAGGAAACTATTCATTAGCTTGAATATGTTCTGAGGGCATTTAATGTTGCGCAAGGCTTCAAGGATACCAGGCCACCACACGGAGTCAAACGCATTTTTGAGATCCATACAGAGTACTTCTGTATGGAGAGCTGAAGATTTATTCCTACGGATCTGCTCTTGAAGTTCTGCTATCGCATGTGATGTAGATTTGAGAGGTCTGAAGCCGTATTGGTTGAGGCTTATGGTACCGTTTTTCTCTAAGTGGTGGCATAATCTGCCCGCGATTGCACGTTCCAGAAGTTTACCTATTGCAGGTAAGAGGTTGATTGGTCTGAAGGCTTCCGGATCTGTATTATTTTTCTTGAATAGTATTGTTTGTCCCTGTTTGAGACAATTCGGGAAGACATAAAATTTGAGGCAGAGGTTTAGTAGTTTGTGGAACAGAAAATGCATTGCGTGGTGAATTATCTTAATAATCCTGTTGTCTAATCCGTCAGGTCCCGGAGTTTTATTATTCGGAAGATACTTAAAAATTTTTGAAATTTCTTGTGAGTGGAATTCCACATCGTCTGGAGTATTTGGAGCGGTATTATTGTATTTAATATCGGAATGTGAGTGACCATCGTCGTCTGCATTATCTTTTAGGAAGACAGCATCTAAAATATTGTTGAGAATCTTTTGAGTGACATTACCAAGCTGGCTGTTACGTGAGAGTTGATCTTTCGGAAGACCGATATGTGCGGGACTGAAAACTTTACTTGTAGCCATTTTATACAGCTGGCCATATGTATCTTTATTATTACAGCAGTAATGCTTCCAGCTGCGTAATTTTGCTTCAGTTAATTTCTTTTTGTAATTTGCTAATTGTTGCTTGTATTTTGTATTTTATGCATATTTCCATTTTCAACCCTTTCGGAGCACTTTTCATTTTTCTACGAAAGGCCTTTGTATGTTGCTTTTCACGTCTTAATTCCTTTGTCCACCGGTTAGTCTTCGTAATCTTGTTGTTCTTACGAAGTTTAAATGTGTTGGTCGCTGTCTCCTGTATTGTTTTGATAATTGTTTCCATTAAATCATGGACTGCATCGGGTGATGTGCATTTATCTATAAGTTTCTCCGCATACTGAAGACATGTGGAGATTTTTCTTCCAAATTGCCTTGCTTTTTAATTTGAGATTGAAAATCTTCTTAATTTGAGGTCGGGGATTTCTTCTGATAATTCAAATGAGATGTAGTTATGATCTGAGTGGCTTGGGTCATCAAGAACTTTACATTCTTGTATTTTATTGGAGATACTCAATGTTGACAGTGTCAAGTCTGGCCATCCTTTACCATTTTTTGTTTCAAATGTAGGAGTGTCTGAAGAGAGGTTATGTATATACAGATTGTGTGTAGCAATAAAGTCAGCTAGTGTATGTCCTCTATTATCTGTATTATTGTAATGCCACATTTGATGGTGAGCATTGAAGTCACATGTAATCACGTGCTGTGATCTTCTGAGATTACTAAAGATATTTTCTAATCTGTGGAGATTCGGCTTCATATCCTCTCGTGGTGAGCAGTAAATGGAAGTAATTAATAGCTGTTCAGATTTACAGTTAATACATATCGTAATCACATCTCTATGGCTTAATATAATTGTAGGGGACCATTTGGTATTGGTGACTATAATACTGGCACGTGGGTTAACTAGAGGATCTTTTTCAGTAGATTGAAATATTTGCCAGTGAAGGGGAAGGCATCTAACTTCACCTTTTACGCAATACGGCTCAGTAATGCAAATTACATCATGATTGTTATTTTCAATTACTTCACTAAGTTGTTCTGAAGCCTTTTTTCCTCTGCCTAAGTTTATTTGAAGGATTCTAAGCTTGTCCTGTGGAGGCGAATTATTGTGTAAAATTGTCGTAAACAGTTGAAATTGAGGAATTGAAGGGGCGGCGGTAGTACTTGATGGATCCATGTACAGAAAGGGAAGTATAAATTAACTTAAAGGAAACTAGGTAGTAAACTAACTATTCTTCTTGCTTTGAATGTGTATACTGCAGTAGCTTTAATTTTTGAGATTTCCCTCTGATGTAATGGGCATTTGGGGGAGAATGCAGCATGTGAAGTATTGATGTAGGTTCCATATGTGCAGTTAAACAGTTTACAGTTGATACAATCCGGTACGTCTTCTTTGCAATTCCTTATGGAGTGAGGTCCGCCACAGAAAGCGCAATAAGTCCTATATTTGCATGTACTACCAGAATGTGAGAAATCTTGGCATCTGTAGCATCTCCTCACTCCTTAGAATTCTGCGATTGGGAGAGTGCTCCAATTAATTATAATTTTGCTACGTTCAATACATTTTGATAGAGTACGAGGGGAGCATTCGAGAACCCACTTAATGGTGTTGGGGTTTTTGCCTTTTGTGTAAAAGAGAGGGGAAATCTCCTCTTTATCAATCCTTAGTTGGTCAACTAGTTCTTCGAGAACTAATTTTGGTGGTAATGCATTCGGGATATTATTGATTGAGATTTTCTGTTTTTTAACCCTTGGTGTTTTTATTTCTATTAAGTTATTTGCATTTATACCTTGTATTTATCAGTAGAAATATCAGTTACCAACGCATACTACATATTTTGCTTGCTAGTATGCTAAAATTATATTATGAAAATATTAGACATGATAACTTACAATCAGCAAATTATTTTTTTCCTTAACATAATTAAAGGATAAATATTGTTATATGTTAAAATTCTGTAACTGTGCAATATTTCTTGAACTACAAGGCGTTTAAAGAAGCAAAAATAATCTTTGGCTTGTTAAAGGTATTATAGTGTTATACCAGTATCGATGAAGTCCTAAATGGCAAAGACGTGGTAGAGGAAAATGGCATGTTTTGCATGCTTGTGAAATGCTTTATGTCATGCTCTACTGAATCTGCTCCAATATCTTCATCTTCTGCTGACATCCGTAGTGGAAGGACTAGATTAATTACCTGAAAAATATAAGTGATGTTTCAGGAAATATTATTATTAGACATTTTTTCATACATAAATTCACTCTATTTAGCACCTTATTTCTTAAAATCATCTATGAAGTGCACTGCTAATTAACCGGCTTTTATTGCTATGGACTTAGCACCATTTAAAACGAAAAATATAGAAAACAGCGTTTACAGGTTATAAATCAGATTCAAAAAGTATGCGTATATGTAGTATATATAAATGTATGTAAATGCATTTATATAATTTTAAAAAAAATCAGTAATTTTCATTTGCTATTTTGATTTATTTTTTATTTTCAAGGAAACTGACGCCACTTTTTCATAAACATAATGTAAATGCAGATGAACTTCTTTACATTTTGATCTATAATTGTTCAATGTATATCCATAAATTATTGATAATAACTTTCCCGATAATTGTCATTAAATTCATTTTTAGGATTTTTCATAGGGTAGTTCCTTTACAGCATATTTTCCGGTTCTATTGGCTTACTAAAAACTTGAAATGATTTCCGGTTTCTCGACGCACAAAAACCTACTTCTGAGCGGGTGTCTAAGAACAGAATATGTAAATAAGACGAATGCGATCATATCTTAAAAGGAAATAAATATGTTAGAGCGTTTGTCTTGGTTAAACATAATATACAAGATTACAATAATATACAATAGTCAAATATTGTTAATTATAAATGATAGACGTCTTTTAGATGAAGGCCGGAAATGGCATAATGATCCTTTGGCTCAAAGCGAGTGAAATCATGGAGGTAGGCAATATGAGGAGAGCCCCAAACTGCAACCCAGCAAGCGAATCCTCGGCGGCCATATTTCTCCGACCGCTGTCATAGTAACTCTTATTTTTATTTTATTGTTATTTTTTTTGGAAGAACGTGATATCGTGTTGCATACAGATGCACGGATAGACCGTCTAAAAAGATTCCTGGTATTATTTTTAATTGAATTTAATAAATTTGTTTAAAAATATTACCGCTCTAATTTCTATTCCATATGTAAAAAAATAGGACTTAGTAGTAATCAAATTTTATTAAATATATTTTTCTGTTTCCATTTATAATTAATATTAATGTTCCTCAACTTGCGATGATATATGCTAGGATTTAAACTGTGCTATTTGAACTTTTTAAAGAACTTGTCAATAATTTTCATGACAATGAAGAAATTGATTTTTGTTACTTTTAGGAATTGCAAAAGTATTAAGTATAGTAACTCTCCTTCTTTATGTATTATTTATTACGCATTTTTATGTATTGTGAACTACTATGAATATAATTTGCTCATTTATTCAATACAAACTGTTCTAATGTTGAAAATTGTTTGTATAAAATGGGCCTAAGCCTAAAACTCCTAATAAATAATAATAAATAATATAATAACTCCTAATAAACTCCTAATAAAACTTCCTAATAAATCTAAAATTATGACAATTAAAAGAAAGCATGTCAGCTATACAAACCAACAACTGTACTTGGATAATACCTTACTCGAAACGGTGAATGAAATTAAATATTTAGGCGTTATTCTTGATCATAAGTTTTGTTGGAAAAATCATATTATGTATTTATCCAATAAGTGTGAAAATATACTTAGAGGACTTAATCGTGTCTCTTGCAATACTTTTGGTTTAAAAGTTAATGTTATTGATATGATTTATAAGCAGGGTATTGTCCCCTTTATTTGCTATGCTTCTAGAGTGTGGGGAACAGCTTTAGAAAAGAAGATTAATTCCCGTATACTTCGCAGAATTCAAAGAAGAATTTTACTAAGAGTTGTGCGTGGCTACAGAACAATTAGCTATGAAGCCTGTTTCGCAATTTCAGGATTTCCTCCGATTGACCTTCATGTTTTGAATGACAAAAAGTTTAAAGATACCATCAGCAAATTTATGTTCGATGCCAAGGTGTTGTTTGAAGATCTTCCTCATCCTGCCAATCGTTTGCCAATTCAAACTATCATTTATGACAATTCTGTTGATGATAATTTCCCTGTTGTGTGTTATACAGATGGCAGTAAAATTAATAATCGAGTTGGATTAGCTTATGTCGTTTCCCATAATGGTTCTGAACTGGAATACAAACTCTTTAGAATTCCCAATGAATGCAGTGTTTTCCAAGCCGAATTACTGTGCATTAGTGAGTCAATTAAGTGGATATCTAACAACTGTTCGCTAAGTGCTAAATTTACTATGTGGTGCACAAGGATTTAAAATTTTCAATTAAAAAAAAAAAAAAAGCCTAAAACTAATAAATTTTTGTTCAATATAGCGATAAGAGTAAATAAAATATTTACCATAATTGAATGTTTAAAAAAATTTATCCAATAATTTATATACTTAATATCTTTAATTGAATTTCTTTAACAGAAATTTATACATATGAAACAAGTATAAAATAAAATCCTCAAATGTACATAAATCTATCTTATTTTGATGTAATATTTATAACTTACTGATGATATGTTACTTATTAAATTTTTAACTGTTAAAACTTTGTGAATTTCAGTATATTACAGCTCAAAGCTGAACTATAAAGCATACTGAAATAAAGTAATTTTCCTATTCCTGAAACGTTTTTATATGAAATAAGTGATTGTTAAATTACTATAATATTGTGAATAAATCAGAACTATCTACTTTTAAAGAAAAAATTTGAAAGCAATAACATTAGTTATACAAATGCATTTAGATTTCACAGTATTTCTTAATAATTTCCTGTAACATTTCCTCTTTCTCATTTATTTCCTTTAAATTATACGTAACATTATTTATAGATACATAGCTTTATTACTTTCAAACAAAAATTTAACAATCCATCTGAATTTCATTGTAAATTTAATCCAATTTTACTTAAAAATACATACACGGAACATCCTAGAAACAAGTACATTTCGTTTTATCTCATAAGCATGGTCGCCGCTTGTTAGGCAGGTTTCATTTCCGATAATGGAAGAATCTGCGAACCCTCCCTCCTTCTATTTTATCCTTCTTGGTTTTCCCCATGCACCCATCCTGGAGACCAAAATATTCAATAACTTGCCATTAAGATCAATAGATTTTGACATGATCGGAGGTAAACATTTGTCATTACGTCGTAAAAATATACTACGTCGTTTTACTAAAATATTTCAGCGTCCTAAGTATGTGATAAAATACATTTTTAAACAACATTTCATTCTGAACGGGATTAAACGCTATACTTTTCCCAGAACAGTAAGATTATAACAGTTTTAATTTGAATGAAATATTTTTACAAATTTTCGTTAATTACATCAGAAAGAAATTTTAAGACATTTCGATTTTATTTGGTTAACTGTTACAAAAATTAAAGTTTATTACATTATTAACACTAAATTACACATTATTTCTTTTCTATTTACAGAGCTTCTTTCTGAAACACTTTCTCAAATATGAGATGATTTCTAGCTTCTGGTGGATCTTTGAAATCAAAGATCAGAGTCACTTTATAGTTGATGCTCTGTTCAGTTCATTTCAAAAAAGAGCACCTTTTATTTTAATAGTGAATTACTCTAAATGTTGCTGTTGATTATGACTGTTTCTGAAAAAAGTAAAAGAAGAAGTTCTCCCCAAACTCTCTTAATTTCAACAATACATATTCTAAAATTTCTACTTTACTTCCTTAAGTACCCATCTCGTAGATTGTGCTTTACAACACCTTTTAATAGATTGTTTACCAGTGCGAACAATTTCTGCTTAAATAGTTTTATAAATATATTTGTCAACAGTATTTCAATTTATGTTTACAATTAAATAATATTCATAATCATTATAAATTTAGACATGTTTAGAAACTAGATTTCTTCACAATGACATTTATAAGTGTTTAAGAATGAATAAACCCTTCATTTCCGAATACATTTATGAATAATTTAATAAGTATTTACGTATTTTGTTAAAGGCAAATACATGCTTTTTACAAGAATATGCATAGATACCCATATATAACCATTACATATTTTTCATTTTCTGTATATGCAAAACTTCATATCTGTACATTGACTATATTTTTTGAGTAAAGTAATTCACAATACTTTAGCATATACCAGACGTTTTGCATAAGAAATATATATAAACGTTAATTGAATGAAAATTACATGCGTTATTTTTTAATACGCACCCAAAGGTCAATATTCGTTCGAAATTCCTCCACGGTTACATCTTTTCAATTAGGCAGATTGCCCTTGCATGCTCTACCCTTTTTAAAGAACTTCACCTGTTATGTGCCTAATTACAAATATTTTAAGATACATAATTTTATATTTAGATTTAAACATCAAGTTTCAAACTTTTGACTTAAAAAACGATTTTAGATACATTCATTATCAAATTCAAATTTTCTTGTAAATATATTTAGGCAGAGCATTTAAAATCTCTCTTAACAATTTTGCCCAGTTTACTAGTTCTCTGACAATATAATAAATCCCAACTATCTATTTCACATTTAAATACTATTAACCTCATTTTCATCAGATCCCAATATTGATTGGCTTACTCTGCATACCAATACTGCTTCATTTCTTAAAACAGTTAAAACAACTAATTGATCTAAATTTACAAATACCTGAAATTTATATATTGCAAGGTAATCCAAAATGAAACGATATGCAAAATGTATTCACATACCTCTTAATAACACTGACAGCACCTTATTTTTAAATTCCTAATACGCTGTCATGATGATGTAGCACGTTCACATGATCACATCATCTTGACGGCACATGGCACATCTGCCGAATTGGCAGATGTTTCTGTATGCAGTGTTACAAAAATATATGGTTACAAATGAAGGATAAGTTAACTTACTAGCATATTTGTCTATATATTTATTAATTTTAGCAAGGATTATGGGATTTGGGGACAATTTTATTTTTCAGTTCAGATAAATAAACCCGAAGAGAATATTTTTATTTATATCAAAATGAAATGATGAGTTTAAAATGAGCAATTATTATGCATCTCCCCTAAAATTTTTTAAAAGTGCATATTACGGTATTATGTGTATGATGTAAAATATAATTTATTTAAAACATTTTGATTTTTAGAACATGAAAGTAATGTAGCAAACAACACTAGCAAGGGCATCGAAAGAAGTGGGCAAATCTTTACGCTTATTCCAGTTAGTTATAAGGAAATTGAGCTTTATATTTTCCCGATATTTTGACATTTTAAAGGTACACATTAAGGTATTTATTTAAGGTATTTACTATTCTTTGCACATAAAATGAACATTTTGCTAGAATCTATATTTTTTGTCCCCCAGTTGCTTAAAATTTTAGGAGACAAATTCCTAATCAAAATCGCTATTGCAAGTTATCGAAAAATAGCTAAGATGTCTTTTTGTATAACTGCCACTAAACTAAATTGTATTACCCAACCAACAATGAATGTTCCTTTCATGCGGAAGTGTTTCCGCTTTTCGATTTGCGTGGAACTATCGTGAGTGGAAGTAGCACCAAACCGCTCTCAACATGCTTTGAATGTAAAACAAAGCTTTGGAGACCAAAGCTCGGCAGATCTGCGTCAGGCGTAGTACGGGGATGGCGCCAGCTTTTATCCTTACCTCCATAAGCGAAATATAGTTGAATATCCCCAGGGAATAAAATATTCCTCACAGCTTGATCTCAAGAATCTAGAACACTTTTAAGCGTACGAATATTAGTCGTCTTGGTCAAGGTCGTCCAGAAGATAACTGCTTCATCTCAGATCAGTTATTTGTCATTTCTGGCTGGAAGAAATCGTTATGCGCTCGCTAGACAATTAACATAGGACCTTGAGCTGCCACTGGTATAGAAATAACCAGATCTACTATTTACTGGGAGCTTCACGAGCATAGTTTATATGTGAGAAGTCCATTACTTTGCTTCCAGCTTTCTACTTCTTCCATAGGCGAGTGTGTTTGAAATGGTGTCCTCTGCATCATCAATGAAGACAAGATGACTGACCCCGATTGCTTTTCACGAATGAGTTCAAGTTCAGTTTAATAGAGGTTGTGGAAGTACTTTTATCTGGAAACAGACTAAAACTCACAGTCTTTAATCGCGATGGAAGTCATTGTTATCATGCTGGGAGTTTACGCTCTTGGGCAAAGAATCACAAGAAACGACTACTCATCTCTGATAAATTTTCTGTAACTGTACAGAAATACACTGCTAAAAAAAAAAAAAAAAAAAAGGGGACAGTTCTATACCTCCCGTTCTACTGGGCCGATTGACGAAATTCAAATTGCGTTCTTCATGTCTCGAAAGCGCGACTTAGGATATATATTAGATTTATATATAACATTATTCTAACATAGGTATTTTGACGCAAAATCGGACTTTTTCTGAAATAACATACCATTTTGTTACATATTTCAATTCTACGACTCAAATTAAGCCTAGATACTAAATTTTGTTAAATATGGGGCGAAATTTACGGAGAAATTCAACAGTTTATGTTCGCGCTTTTTTTTTTTTTTTTTTCAGTTTGCGCCCAGAATAGTTCACTTGGCGAACTTCTTAATATATGACAACCTATTTTCCTTTCGTGCGTGAGGGGGGAAAGAGTCACGATCGTTCCTTTTTTTCAGATCATGGTCTTTATATTATATTTTTAATTATAATTGTTATTATTTTAAGTATTTTTTCTTTTTCGAATTTCATTTTAATTGTTTAAGGTGCATGGTTTCTTTCGAATAGCTGTTTTAAAATTTTCTATCTCATTCGAGCTGCGTAGTTTAAATCAAAGGTGCATCGTTTATTTATTTATTTATTTTTTCAAATAGATTTCTTTATATTATATTTTTAGTCATAGTTACTATTTTATGTAATTTTTAAACTATTAGACTTTTATTTTAATTGTTAGTGTTGCATTGTCTCTTCAGATAATTATTTTAAAATTTTCTATTTATTCATTCGAACTGAGCATTTTAAATATATATTTATTAATATAAATTTTCCAGAATTTGATTTTATTTATTTGAATTGCGTTTCTTTCGGAGGAACACTTTGTAACCCAGACTACGAAGCATTTGAAAATATAAATAAGAGAGATGTATAATCGACATTTTAACTTAGGATGACTTGCATACACTACTTTAAACAGTTTTATCATTGTGCCCATTGCATTACACAATTTTATCATCCTACATTTGGTTTCTTAAAATGTTATTCATATTTTAGTCAAATATTTTATTTCTGAAATCGCAAGAATCAAATATCATAAGATTAAAAAAATACAAATACTAAATTTTACGCAAAAATTTATTTTTTCTTCTCTTTTTCTTCAGGCATTCTGCTTCATTCTTGCTCTTTTTCTTCAGGCATTCTGCAAGTATATTAAAAAGCATCCAACTTTTCGAAACATTTTGGTATTACTGACAATCATTTTAAATAAAGTTATCGCCTTTCATTTCATAAAGGCCCACAAACGGCCGAGCGGTAACTTCGCTCAACACTGGTAGCTCACTCCGGGATTCGGATCCCGGTAAACGGGCTGGTTGCATGGGCGTTTTCGTGGATTTTCTCATGTGTAACGTGTATGCCAGCTGGTTTCCCTTAGAAAGTTCTTTACGAGAGCATCCTTCCTTTTAGGCAGATAGCCCTGCTTTGCCGTACCTTAATAATCCAATTCAATCCATTTCATCAGTATTTGGTCAGAGCCTTCATTAGAAGGCTCGTCATTTTGAAGGTATAAGATGAAAGGAAAGACTGGTTTCATCGAGAGGTTTTGGTTTATTTAATTATGGCAAAGCACACTAGGGCTATCTGCCTAAGGGAAGGGATACCTTCGTGGAGGATTTTGTAAGGGAAACTGGCTCGTATACACGTTACACATGGGAAAAACCACGAAAACGGCCATGCAGCCAGCCCGTTCGCGGGATTCGAACTTCGTACCGAACTACCAGTGTTTAGCGACTTTAGATAGGCCGCTGTTTCATCAAGAGGAAAAAAAAAAGTCTTTAGGTGACATCCACATACATCACTTGATAAACTCCTGAATTTTCAAATAATTCGACTGAGAAGTTATGGGATTTTCCGTTTATGATACGATATGATGTTTTATAACGTAATTTAAATTTATACAACCATATAGTCTAAAACCTATCGCTCTTCACTTTAATCTGCAATGATATCGTTTTTGTCTTTTCTGTTAACACAAGCTGAATTCATGGTATTTGCTGGTGTACACGTCCAAGTGTTTTCTCTTTCAACACCTAAATTCTTTGAAGTATCCTGAACGTATATTCAAAAGCATCCAACATTTTGAAACGTCTTGGTATGTCTGACAGCCAAATTTCCCTTCAAATTTTTGCTTACTTTTCTCCCTAATTTTCTTCTTTCCTTCTACAGTTATTTTCAGTGCTCACACAAGAAAGTTAAGATTTTTCGATTGCTAGAGTTCCATAAATTTTGCATTCTTTTTCAATTTTTTTAAAATATCAATTACATGAATTGCGTTTCAGCTGAAGACAGCTTTTCATTTTCTAGTCATTTTAACTAGAAATAAAGTTTAAAGCGAAGTCCAAAGGATAAATATTTTAATTAAAAGATATTTTTGCTAAATGACAAATAAATAAAACAGTCCAGCAGTGTTTATTCTGTACCACCGAGTAACCCGATTCTTATATCGGCTGAAACAATCTAAATCATATTAAAGATCATGTTTTTTATACAATCTAATAACGCGAGAGAAAAATTAGCTTCTTAAAACATTCTTTCTAAGAGAATTAATATAAAAATTTATATTTATATATACATTTTTAAAGCTGGGACTTGAACCAAATTGTCAAACTTTTAAAGTTTAATTTACATGGTGGTTATACTTAAAGTTCCACTTTGAAATGGTCATAAAAGGAAAACTACCGACCAAATGGTTATCAAACTTAGGAATCGTGTAAAGGAGGTTATGGGAATTTATTTTTCCGCGGGAAAAAAAAGAGTTAAAAAACTCACCACCAGGGGAAAAATGGCGCTGTATGCAATATTGTTAAATGAAATAAGACATGAAGACATCGGTTTAAAATGTGTTTAAACGTTTCCGAAAAGTGTTACAAAGCATGTTCAATGTAGCGTCTAGAATTTTCCGAAAGCAAGTTAAATCCTGTCACTGCATTCTCAACAGCAGCTATTAGCATATCAGGCAAAATGTTACGGACATGTCGGTGTATCACATTTTTAATTTCCAAATGCCAAATCGTTTAGATTATCACCATAAGCAGTGCTTTTGAGATAACCCCATAGCC
Organism: Stegodyphus dumicola; assembly: GCF_044657685.1. Lineage (NCBI taxonomy): Eukaryota > Metazoa > Arthropoda > Arachnida > Araneae > Eresidae > Stegodyphus > Stegodyphus dumicola. Next base: position 118,567,446 of record NC_140780.1, read on the forward strand.
AAAAGTCACAGAGGTTGAGGTTTGGGGGAAGTGTCGGCCTATAAAACGTTCATTCGTGAAATGTTGCATAAGTAACTGTGCGACACATGTGAGGTGGGGTCCAGCCCTGCAGAAAAATTGTAGTATCTAAAATGCCACGTTACTGCAGTTCATGTATCACGAAACATTTTAACATTGACTCTAAGCGAGCTGCAATCACAGTGGTCCAGCTGTCGACTGCTCTTCAGAGAAAAATGGTTCAGTTATGAAACTAGTGTGTGGAATGACTGCTGTGAAATGGAATGCAGTGGGAGAATGCAATGGAACTAGGTAGATAACATGACGGATTTCCTTGGCCCAAATCGATTAAAAGCGTTTTGAATCAGTATCTTCATGTTTTAGGGCCGAATTCAGACTTCAAAAATTACAAATTAGCAATCTGTAAGAAAACGATTTTCAGATTGTACGCACTTGTGCGAGTGATTTGCGATCTCACATTTTCTAATAGCTAATTCGTGGTTTTCACGGGCGAATTTCTCCCTTACACGGATGGCGCACTCGACGTTTATTGACTTTAACGCCTTTAAATGGTAATTTGCTTACTTCACAGTTTCTTAAGGGTATACAACATATTAAACCTGTGTAACAAAAGGTTAAGTTAGATTCCGACCCATATTTCGTTTCACAATATTGCATACAGCGCCATTCCCCTCCCCCGTGGTGATGTTTCGAACTTTCTTTTTTTCGCGGAAAATTCCCATGACCTCCTTTACACGGTTACCAAGTTTGATAACATTTGATCCAGTAGTTTTCCTTTTATGACCATTTCAAAGTGGAACTTTAATTACAGCCACCCTGTATATTATTAAATTTTAATTTGAAACTATGCGTTATATGTATACCATGCATAAGATTTTCGCTTTTATGGAAAAATAAACAATCGAAGCAAATATACTTAGGATAATGGACCAAAACTGAAAAAAAATTCCCCTCCCTCCGAAAACAAAATATTGAAAATTCGACCTTGAATTCATTGGATTATCGAAATATTCAATTTGACTTATCTTCTATGTCCTAGTTCCGAACACAATGCCGTCAAAAATTCCGAATTACTGGAGCTGAAGTAAAAGGTTTAGTACATATTCACTGTATGTTAATAAAGTAATCAGAGTGTAAAAAAATAGATTATAGAATTTACGCCGGTGCAACTTTTTGTCTGAATGCACAACATGTAATGGAAGAGAAGGTTTGTAGAGATCTGTTTTTGACATGCCTCTAAAAGTAGATATCATACTCCTTTGTCTCTTCAATGTCAAAAAATTTTCCTTTGAGAGGCAACTTTAGATTTTGGGAAAGAAAAAAATCACAAGAAGACAAATTTGAAGAACATGCAGGACGATTGAGTACACATACTTATTTTCGAAACACAAGCGGTTCTCCGATTGGTTATTGAATAATGAAAAGCTGCATTGTCATGCAATACAAAACATTTGGAATACGTTTTCTGACTAAATAACGTAAGATTAAAAGTCATCTGCTTAATTCACAGCCATTTACAAGTCAACTACTCGGGCAATTGGAGAATCGTTTTGATACCTGAGCTTGTAAGACAAACCTAAAATCGCTGGATTTAAACACTTCTTTAATCTTCCGAGAACATTCCTTCTTTAGCTCATATTCCAGGAATATTAAGTGAATACAATTATTGCAAAAGAAATTGAATATTCATTTGAGCTACGGCTTGGTATTTTACTAACGAGTTAACAAAATTTAAATTCTGCTTTTTGTGTCTAAGAATACAACAATATTTTAAATATTTACAAATAAAATATTAAATTGGAGATTTAATTGGAGCCTCACCAGTTGCCTAGCATTTGAAGATTGTTAAATATTAATTGTTTGTTGCGAAGTCTAACCCAGGCTGCATGGTTGGTTTTCGTAGTTTTCTAGGTTCTCTTTACAAAGTTCCTCTATGAAACCATCTTAACCAAATAGCTCCTATGTTCTTTCTATGTTCAAATAGTCAACTAACCTAGTTTAAGCGCGATTTTCAAGTAAAGTTACTAGCAAAACCCGAATACTCATTAAAAATCAGCCAATCGGGAGTAACATGAAAGATACGGCGCCAATAATTGAATTGCTGTTACGGTACGCTATTTCTAAACTTAGATGGTCTTTCCTTAATTAAATATAATTGATTTGTAACTTCTACTAGAGCTGACGGTAAGAATTGGAGTGTAAATAAATAATATCTTGTGCAATCTTGATTAATATAAAATTAGAAATATTTGCATTCAGACAAAGGTTTTTTGAAAATATTTGCAATTACTTTATAAGAAGGATTTATTAATAACTGTAATAATTACTTGTAATATTACTGATGATTAGAATCAGTTCTTGACAATTACATTCTAAATTAGAATTTTAAGGATATAATGAAAATACGTTACGCAGAAAATACATTTATGATAAAAAATGAGTCGATTTTTTTATGTTTAAAAACTTCTTAAATTCATTTAATAAACATCGTACCCTCGTTGGTAATTCAATCCAGAATATTGGGTGTCGTTTATATAATTATTCTTACTTGTCCACAGAAGCTGCTGACTTATCTAGCCATTAAGTAGCTGCAGATCATTTTTACATAACCATTGAACTTCCATTAATTCGGTCTCTAGAGGGTTGTATGTTTATATCATAATTTGGCTTTTATAAAAATGATTATTCTAAATCTTATGTTTCTATAAAAATATACTGTGCTTTAAAATATGGATGATAAGTATCAGCCGCTCTCTCAGCCACTTCATAAGCAACAGCTTGTTTAGAAATAAATTATGCAGTTAATGTCATAAAATATTTTCATAAAATTCAAATAAACATCAAACGAAAGTTCTCAGTTTTAGACAATTCGATTTAAACGAAGTTAAAGTAAAGTAGCAGACGATAAACGCCGAAGATAAAAATTTACTCTTACAAATATTTTTTTAAAAAAAAGGAAGAAAGAAAGAAATTTAAAAAAAAGGTAAAAATTTGAATATCATCTATAATTTAAAAAATAATAATTTTTCACACAGTATTAATAAATATTTATTACGCATCATTGTGGGAAAAATTTTACATAATTAATTCTCCGTAAAAGTTTATTTGAAATTTAAGGTTAAAAATAGTTTTGGCAATTCATTGTAACAAAAATCCATGAGCCACAGGCCCACCAGTGGCCGAGCGGTGGAGTCGCTGAACACTGGTAGTTCGGTCCGAGGTTCGAATCCCGCGAACGGGCTGGCTGCATGGGCGTTTTCGTGGTTTTCCCCACGTGTAACGTGTATACGAGCCAGTTTCCCTTCGAAAGTCCTCCACGAAGGCATCCCTCCCCTTAGGCAGATAGCCCTAGTGTGCTTGGCCGTAATTAAATAAACCAAACCAAATCAAAACCAAACCATAAACCACGTTTGGCGTTATTATCGCTAAAAAAAAAGATGCCAAATTTCAAAACGCGAAAATATATATCTTAGAAAATTTTGAATAAAAAAGTGTAATTTTTTGCAGGTATTCTTAGAAATACACCTACTTTAAGATAATGGTAAAAATTTATAGGTTATAATCAAATTTTTTTTTCGAAAATTTATAAAAATTATTTAAAAATACAAATTTTAAAAATAAAACACAAAAAATGGGTAAGTTTTATTTGGAATGAACCTAAATTTCGAAATGTGAAAGGAAAAATCAAAAATGTTTAATAAAAAAATAAAAAAAAAAAAAAAGAGATTAATAAATATTTGCCAAATTCAATTAACATTGAGGAGCTAAAATTTTGAGAGCTAATATTTTAAAAACTACTCGTACGATTTTTATAAAACTTGGTATTCTTGCGAGTCGCTAATTCCCTCATTCTAAAAGCGAATATCTGCACTCTTAGAAGAACGCCATTAACCCAAAGGATGTGATGGTTTATTTAATAGTACAGATGCAATGGGTAGCAGCTAACTTTATTATGAAGTGTTGAATGTATTGACCAGGACAAATTTGACCAAAATTTCTTTCCATATTTGGGAGAGAGAGGGAAAAAAAGATTTATTAAAATGATACTCATAGGCCAAAAGATTAGATTTTAATGTTGTTTGAACTGAGAGTAACTGATTCGTTAGCCCTGGACCGGTGCTAGAACTGGTGCGGCCGTTTCTGGCAGCAGAATGTTTTAGTACAGAAAGATATTATGAAATGTGCATTTCAAGTGGATTAGATCACACACCCTATTAAAAGCTTATATATTCGAGAGCGGAAATGATTTAATTACCTGGCTCTAAATTTTATGCATAATTTGGTATTAGAAGCAACATTTTAGTATTATTCAATTTGTAAACGAAGTAATAAGTCTTTGTAAATGTTTATGTAAAATATCTACATGTTCTTTTGTCCTGTAACAAAAGATTGACTTTACCTCTTCATTATCTTTTAATTTTGGAATGCAATATGAAATAAATAAATAAATGAATGAAAGAAAAAGAAATTAACAAAAAGTTATGGACACGAAATGACTACTGCTCAGAAGGCAAATATGTATCAATCACTAACTGAAGCACAAGCCTCAGAGATTTCAAAACTGTAATTAGCAGTTCTCTTGATCAACTATGTCTCACATTTAAGAAGTGGTGGTAAGGCGCCTCAGTGTAACCAGTTGGTGGTAGGGCATCATTTGTAACCAATTATACCAATACAAAAAAAGCAAAAAATCGTATCTGTTAAAGAACATGATGGCAGCTTTCTAAGTATACAGTAAAGGGGACATTACAGAAAGGAGGTAAATAAGTATGTATTATACAGTCAAAACTGAAAGATATTTACAGAAATAGTACTTAGATGTTACTTAGTGAAAAAAATATTAAAAGCAATTTATACGAAAACTATATTATTTAACATAAATTATCAGGTTTTCTAGTTGATTAAGCCAAAATACTGAATTTAAAATAAAATTTATGGAAATTTAACAGTATGTAAAATTGGAATCCCGTTTTGCAACAAATATTTCTTTAATTTGGTGCATGCTCATTTCTGACAGAAATGTAAGAATTTACCAAATCTTATCAATAGGACATCTGAATTTCATATAATTTACCAAACTGTTGCCCAAGCTTTGTAGAATTGCACGCTCTTCTGAAATTTCATTGTTCAAGTCTTGAAGGGTCCGGCGAGATATTTGTTGCACTGCAGTTGACCGGAATCCCACTTATAATCAGTCGGTTCAAGTTTGGTGAGTAAGCTGGCCAATACATTCGAGTGATATCTTCTGTTTCTAAGCGTTCCAAGACCACAGTTCTCCATGCAGGGGAGCACTGTCATCTGTTAGTAAAACATATGGACCAACAACACTCATAACAGTCTTGCACAGGATTGCAAGATACCATTAGCATATATGTGACCGATTACAATACTTCCATTAGAGATATGCAATTCAGTGAGGCTTTTTTTTTATTCCACTTCAAATCACGAAGCCGCTTCAATGGAAGGGATCTTTCATGACAAGAGAATCTAAATTGCATATTTATTGCTTCCTCCAGATAAAATACTTCTAGAATAACAGTCTCTTTTCTGGAATATTCCGTACACTCTCCCATTCCTCTTGGCCACTTTGAACATGACGACAACGCTACCTTAAACGGGCCCCTTTGGAACATGGAGTGAGTAAGTACAAGCCATTAGCTCGCGAAACTTTTATGCAGGAATAGGTCGGCTAATTCAAGTTATTGTGGCATTATGAAGATCTAAAACTAGCTCTCTTATAGTCACTTTACAAATTTTTAAGTCAACAGTGAGAGGGAACGGCTTTTGGATGAAGCTGGTGTTTTTGACCGCCTTTGTCCAAGCTATCTGCTAACACATTCACAGCTTAAGAAGCGTTCCCAGTTCTTGATATGACATTTCGATGACTATATGTTTATATTTCGAGGACTAGTGTTTGCACCTTTTCAAATTTTCCAATTAACCACCATTTTTTGTCCTTCACTTGAATGATACCTTTGAGTCATAACTAATGAACACTAAGCACAGTCAGAAATTATATTAACTTTTAACAACTCCAACGCATATCCATTGCGCAATACGTATTCAGAAGCGTAATTTTCAAATTTTATACCCTAACCTATGCGCATGAATCCAATTTTGTGGTTCAGTTGTAGATATCTGACGCTAATAATTACACCCTTGGACAATGGTTAAAAGCGCTCAAAAGAGACTATAATTTTTTCAGATAACCTTTAACTTTGACATTGTGTATTGATGCTATAATTTTAATATTATCTAATTTATCAGTATAACTTCTTTTATTTATATAATTAGTCTTTTAATTCTTTTCAGTTCATATCAACTTTACGAAATTTTAGTTCATACTCTTCTTGCATAATGTGTATTTTAATACTCTTATTATTCTGGATACTGAAGATCTATTAGTATTATAATTCTCTGAATATATGTCTAAGAGCCCTAGGGCATATTTGCGCAATAATAATTAGTAATTATGCCTCTGAAGAAAACATATTAAAAAAAATATACTTACCCGCAGAAGAATGTATGTTGTTATACTACTCCATAATCCAACAACTATGATTCCTAGAACTTGTACGCCCAGTAAATAGAAGCCCCCTTTCTGAAATACTCCTGCTCGTCCTTTGCTTAACTTTAACACAGAATCTTTTTCAACAAAAAGGCCTACAGCTACCATTCCCCATACTGAGCCGGCTAAATGTACTGGTACAGCACCAACCGGATCATCGATCTTCAGTTTATCTAAAGCTGGCGTCAGAAAATTTGTCAAGAAGGAGCTGATTATCCCAATGAACAGAGCTTCCCATGGGCTGTATAAGACGCAACCAGCTGCAGTTCAAATAATGGTAGTGTAAATTATATACAGTGTAATGGGTTAAACATAGTGAAATCTTTGTTTAATCTTTATACAGTCGGCCTTTGAGATACTCGGAGTTAAGTGACACCAACACACGGCGGAATGGCAAATTCGCATACAATTTTAATGTCTCAAAAACGTTAATTGTAAACAGTCTATTGTTGATCAGAAGTCATATCGGCAACATAAACAGTAAATTAGCACATATTTTGCATACTTAATATATTATTGGCTGTATTCTTATATTAGAGTAAGACAGAGAGAAGTTCTTTTAAGACAGGAAAACCACGAGGAAGAAAAAATGCACCTATAATATTGTTCCTTGCTCATCAATGACTTATGTTTATGTCGTCTATTTACTAGATTAATCGTACGTATCCCAATACCTACATCAAATATTATGTTAAAGCATTATGCTATGTGTATTATTAACATTAAAAATTAGAAAATGAAAATGTAATGTGAAATAATGAATTTTCATATCGAGATGCATAAACAAAGCAGCGAAATTACGATTATTTTCTGATAACAAGGAAAATGCACTAGTTTCCTAAAATTAAGAAAAAATCACAAAAAAAGCCATACCTCGTTTAAAAAAAAAAAAAAAAAAAAAAAAGGCCGATCCGTATAAAATTTTAATACGTTGTCAAATAAGAATTGCTGAGTAAAAGTGTAGTATGCAAATTAGTGGCGCTGCGAGGGGCATAAAATTACATGCTTCAGAGCCAGCCTGTTAGACATCGCTGTGATGCTGAGATAGGAAATCTGGGATAGTCAATTTGTAACAGTGAAATCCAGGCATCATTTGCCCGAAGAACCGCGACGGAAAGCTATTCGGAGACTAAAGGCAGGACAAAGTCCGATAGATGTGGCCAGATGTCTCAATGTGAGTCCTTCTGTGGTTCATAGACTTTGGCAACAATTCCTAGCCACAGATTCGGCATCCAGAAGGTTCAGCCAAGGATGGTCAACCGTTGCGACGAGCGCTTATGACCGATATTTGTTGTTATGCTGTCGGAAGAACAGAACCTCAAATCCAACTCAGCTCAGATCCTCCTTTGCTGCAGCACCAGAAGGTTGGTGTCAACGTGAACTGTGCGTAGAAGGTTTCACGAAGGAGGTTTGTATACGAAGCGACCAAGCATTTGCGTACTGCTCACGCCACTTCATAGAAGAGAACATTTGAGGTGGGCACGTCAACATATCCATTGGATGGCTGATCAGTGGAGGGTTGTTCTCTTTATGGGTGAGTCCAGGTTTAGCCTCCAAAGCGATAGTAGGCGTTATTTGATTTGGAGAGAACTTGGAACCCATTATTATCCATCAAACATTCGTAAAAGAGATGCATACGGAGACGGCAGTGTGTGTGTTTGGGGTATTATCTTTTGCGCAGACTTTCGGATAGATGCATAGACCTCCTTATCTTGTCATGTGGAACCATGAATGCTCAGGTCTACAGGGATTTTATCTTTGATGCTTGTTCCAGGCAAACAGGTGACAATTTCCTGCTGCAGGACGACAACGCTAGACCGCACAGGACGACAACGCTCGCATCGTGGATGATTTTCTTAAGCAGCAAACAATTCAGCGCTTAAATGCCAGCTCGATTATAGGATCTGAATCCTATCGAGCATGTCTGGTATGATTCAGGAAGACGTGTAGATGCTCTCAGTCCTCTTTTTCAGACCAAGGCCATGCTTCCAACTGCTTTGCAAGCGCAATGGCTCTAACTTCCTGCGGAACTGATAGACTGCATAAATGTGCACATACGTCATAAATAACAAATCATTTCATATATTCATATGATATGGATATTACATTTGTACTTAAAAACCAATCAGTGACATCTATTATAAAATGCATAATATTAAAAGGCACTAAATATAAAGAATCATCGCACCTCGCTGTATGTGTTGCATTGCTTCTAGAGGAGATCATATTCCATATTGAAAGTAATTTTCCTATACCAAACTCTGGCACATTCGATCTGTTCATTTTATACATATGCTAATTTCTGTAACATTATAATTGTTTGGTAATTTCTTTTTATGCTATTTTATAGCTTAATATGTATTGTATATATAGGTAACTTTCTGAGTAATCGTCATTTTTGGGATTTTTTCTTAATTAATAAAACCAGTGTATGATCAGCATATTTGATTTAACGCAGCCGAGCCGATACGCTGACAAATCATCATAGAATTTTCATGAGGTACAAAACATTATTGCATTAAAAGATTTGAGTAACATATAAAGCATTTCATCTTTGGCGTCTCACTTTTCTCTTCTTTCTTAGAAGAAATTCCAGTATAACTCAAAGCACTGTCTAAGGAATTTAGCATATTCAAATACGATTTACCTTTACATTTCTCTCACTGCGAATGAAGCCATGTAAAATTTGCAAACATTTTGCTCTTGGAAAAATTATCATTTTTTATAGCCGATTTTACTTTATTTGGTAGCTGTATAGGATTAATTAATTAGTTTATAATAAATTTTGCGCATTCATAATATGTCTACGATTTAAACTTTTCTTTTATATTTATAAGCTAAGTAGTGTCCCCTCCCTACATACTGCTGTTAACTTCTAAAACAATTTACAGTTAATTAGTTAATAAAATAATCTTATGAGCGGACTTGCGTACCTCAAAGGCCAACTGCGCTTGAAAATATTTTAAATGAAATATATGCAAAAACAATTCCTACACTTCTTGAAATATACTGTCATCTTCATTAAAAAATACATTGGCTACATTTTAAAAACAGGTAAGCATAAAAGAAGCAATATTGATGTATTTTTAATATAAGCTGCCATTGTTTTATTAGCTTAAATATCAAAAGAAAAAATGCCTGTATTTGTATCGATAATTAACGTGTGAAGTAATATTTGTGACGATAATCAATTAATAAAGTCAAGCCTCATAAATTAAAATAAAATCTGCTTACTGCCTTTTGATATGACATGAAAAACAAACCAGATACTTTTTCAAATCGAACGTCTTGTATTTTGTTTGTCCTAATGTCAAAAAATTAATTTATGCATATTTATCAGTAATTAAGGCATGAACCTAAAATTAGCTCATTTCAATACTTAGAAATTTTAAAGGGCCCATTTTGGAATGAGCCATTGCTCAAACGTTAATCATTTTTGAATAGGTCTTTCATGCCCATTAACTAATTTTGAATTTAGCTTTTCTTCTTCCTCCTCCTTTGAATATCGTATATTAATGCATGTCCATATACCGTTTTAAAAGTAAAAGACATAATTTTTAACTTTTCTTTTTTCAAGTAATGCTTTTTTTATGTAAATACTATTCATAGAAGATTTTTAAATTTGTGCGACTTTATTTTTCATGAAGCTAAAAACGGCGACAGATGCATCATTGTTCGTTTATGTTCTTTTCAATCAGTTATGCCCCCAGTAATCAAGCACCGAACTTAAGCCTAATAATAAAAAGATTTCTTAGTTCTTTTATTTATTTATTTCTTATTTTTTGATATGGTTATTACGGATGCTGTTTTTGTAGTCATGCTGTTAAATATTATCTGCTAGATTCATCAGTTAAGGCAAAATAAGTTTTCCCTTTATTCTGTTCCAGAGTTGTCAACCCTTCCATAAAATCAAGAGACTCTAAATGTTTCATCGTATTTTCTCATCTTCTGATAAATCTGTAGATACTTCAGTTTTTAATTTATCTGAATTTAGATAATTTCTTTCAAAGCTTAATCGAGACGAATGTTGTTATTAAGTGTCAAGGAAAACGAAATGCTTCGAAGAAAATTTTGATAACAATTTCTTAAAAATGACTGCCATAAAATGTTATGTCTTAATGAAACTTACATTATGCAAAATTCACGTTTTCCCAAATTATCTTCCGAGTAATTTTTCTGACTATTTGTTTTTCGTTTGAAGTGTTTTATTGTGTAACAGAGATTTGTAGAACATTTCATGAAAATTAACGTTTAATGGTTGAATATGTGTTTTTAACTTTGCTTGAAATTTCTAAATGTGTGCATTGCTAATTTTATTCTCAAGATTATATGTGCACTAATTATTAATTTTACTTTCATGATATACACTACTTTGGCGTTCTTGTTTATATCCTCCTTCGATTTTCATCAAAATAACAGAAAAAGAAATGATTAAATTATTTAATATATCTTACATGCAAATTATAACCGAATTATTCATTTGACTTTAAATCAAATTTTTAACTGAGAGCTCTTTTGAAATCTCGTTTCTGCATAGCGAGAAAACAGTCTCGATTTTTTATTCTTCAAAGTTAGCAAAACTGTGTTATTCTAATGTAAAAAGTATTAGTTAATGAAGAAGAGTGCTGTAAAAGTAAACAAGTATAACGTTTAATGACCAGTTTATTACTGCTTTTATTCATCTACTTTAAATATTTTCTGCTACTTAAAGCTTTTCTGCTAAAATATCGTTATGAAATGTTACAAGACATATGAACTATAACCACTTGCACATTTTCTTTGTGCTTAAGCCCTTTCTAGATTGAATATAGGGACTTAATTACCGAAGAAAGACTATCACCCAATTTAATATTTGGGAAATGTTCAATTAAAGGAAGATATTCAATAGTTCAATCTATTCATTCTTGGAACAATTAAGCTCCAGAAGTTAAGCTATTATATGCATTAATAACTTTTTTATAATTGATGGATTAATCCCTAGTTTTGTGACGTAACAGTTCACCATAAACTATAATGATATTTCATCGGCTATACAAAGCATCGTAAATATTTCTAAGAGAAGAAAAGGTATTATATTGGTATCATTTGTGGGCAAGAATCAACACAGAAATATCAACAAAAACGACAAGTGTCAGGAAATCCAGAGTAATTAAGGTATATGGCTCTAGTTAACGCATCCTCATGAAATCTGAGTCTAAAATGTCTAAAAATTTTATGCTTTTTATTTTTTTCATATATATGAATTGTTTTGATAACACATACGGACAGCAGATACAAATGAAATTGCTAACCTGTTATGGCCACCAAAGATGATAATATTCCATTTATGAGATTTGATATTAGAAACCTTTTCTTGAAGTAAATGGAACTGCAAAAACAGAGGGGAAAAAAATCACAGTTTCAAATCACGCCATTTAACTAATTTTAATATTAAATGCGAATACATACCTAAATATTAATGAGTTTATTCCACCACCCACTGATGCATTTATAGTTGTGATAGCGGATCTGAAAAAAATTAAGGTATAAAATTAATCTTGTTATTGAATATAAATACCAGACCTCAGTTTTTCTTAATCTGCTTTCCATTAACTGTAAGAAACTTAACTAGATAACATTCTCCGGTTTCTATTATCTCCTTTATCCTAAGGTACAAATAGATAAAACTGTAAAAGCTAGTAACTCTTCTGCAAGACAGTACAAGATTACTGCATGGTATTATTTCTATGTTCCCTTTAAAAATTTTCTACTGTGGCTTTTCTCCTAAGATAGCCTTTGGTTTCTTTGCCGTTAGTAAATTACTTAACCTTTACACAATTTCACTTTGCAGTTAAAATTCTACTTAAGTTAGATAATATTAAAATTTAAAATAACACACTAGTAATACTAATTTTTACATGAGGTGCCTCTATTTAGCATTAGTTTATTTATATACTAAGAAATTTATTTTATCGAAAACTTTTGACGTTCACCTGAGTTCGAACCCAAGTGAATAGACTATACTTCACGACAAGCTAACTTGAGAACACATACAAGGCTAGAACGACCTTTTCACGGCTTTTCACCCTATTCTTCAAGTTATCCATACGCACCAAACTTCCCGCGGAAATTCAATTCCTCCAATTCACTATACATTTGGCGACTTCTTGCCAAATCCAGCGTATTTTTAAGTAACAATCTTTTTATGCGATAAAGCTGCAGTTGAAATTGTTAGTTCATTGTAGTGTAAAATGCAGGGCATGTTATTGTCTTAATTTATATGAAATTTTTCACTATAATCTAAATATGACGCAAACGAATTTGATGACATTTAAAGAATCATTACTTAAAATTTGAAACGGAAGAGCTAACAATGTATTCCTTGTAGTTTAGGTTAAATTTTTCTCCCAAGACCGTTCGCTTAGTTAAAAGTAAAATATATAAATTTAGAAAATCTGGTAGAAGCTATTTTCTTTTAATTTTTAAACGTGAACCAGAGAAAAATGCCGATTTTTATTTTCTGAAGATGTTAATTTGATTTAAATTTCCGATTATTTAAAAACTCTGATTATATTTTGTAACAGACATCAATAAAAATTATATCCGGCATTGTCTCCTAAGACACACACTCTTCCAGTCATGCCCAGACAATCACTCTCCTATAGTACGTCTTATCCTTTCTTTTTTATTACTGTTTAAAATCAAAAATAAAATAAATAAAAATACTGGAAACAGATCTTCGGATTACAGTCTAACGACTAAAGAGTTTACTATTAAAAATTTTAAGATATTAGAAAAATATTAAAAACTTTAAAATTGTAAAACAAACATAAAAGTTAAGACGTAAATGATCTTATACCTATTAGTTTGTACCAATCAGTTAAACATATAAACATTAAAAATGTCTTTTGTTGGTTATAACAAAGCGCAAATGTCCATATGAAAAAAAAGTATTAAAAAATTAAACTGTAATTTAATAACTAAGCTCTGCATTGAAGTATCTCAGTGTATTATATGTGGCGTTCCGACAGATACTTCAACTTCTATTCATGAGATGGCCAGTTCTTATTCGGAGCAGCAAAGCGACGTCATTACTCACTCAGACTTCTCGCAAGACAACTGTACGCGACGGTAGCATGAACTGTGTTCCGAGCTCTGCGTTGATGTCTGCAATGTAATTTAAATTGTAATTTAGTACTTAATATATTCTTTTGTTATAGGAGATTGTCTACTCTTATTTTCTTTAATTATATCATGCATTAAGCACACACGACCACCAAAAGTGGTGACCTTTTGACTGAGCACGCTACTGACAATGGATTTTCAACGACCCTAAGCCACGTGCATCCAAGGCATTCTGAAGAACTGACTAAAAATAACAACGAATATGGACATTAAACGTATGCTACAACGTACCCCTTCAATTATTTCTAGAAGTATTGATATATATTGCTTGTGTTTTTTTTAAAGTCGTGCATATCATCGCAAGGAGCTTCAGCAAATCATCATTGTGATCTGTTCCGATCCGCTGACTTCGACAGTCGTGCAATAATTCTTCGATTATTCAACTTTTGTGACAAATGTGATACAATAGTGATTTTCGCTAAATGTGCTACATCAGTAATTTTTCTGCAACGTGCTACGGCAAAATTCTTCCCTCAGTGTTCGAAAGTAGTGAATTTTTTTCCCATGTGCTACAGCAGTGATTTCCTTTTTCCTTCGAAAGTGCCTTAGCAGTGTGAAGTTGTGATTTTGTGCGTGCGCAATACAAAATGAACGCATAATTTTTTTTTCTCAAATAAGGGTTTCTTTTCAAATGCATTTCGGTAAAATATTATTTGTGTGTGTAATTGCTGACCCTGTATTATTTGTGTGTGTATCGTTACGTAAATTTTTTCTGCATGGTTAAAATATTTATTGTTATCATGGTAAAATATCAATAGTGAATCCTCATGCTACAATATTTGTGCTGTTAAGTGTTTATTAATTAAAGTGAAAATTATCTATCAGTATGCCCGACGATATTCCACCAGAGCCACAAATCACACGCGTTGCAGTGAAGCCACCGCCTTTCTGGAAAAATAATCCTTCATTGTTGTTGGGAATGGCATCACTAAGCCAACGAATCAAAAGCCAGATAGAGACTGACGTCATGGGACGCCAGAGGAAAACGAACAGTTCCGGTTTAGTTAGCTAAGAACGATGTTTGCATGATGTGGCTAGATAGATATTGTAGCTAGATAAATATTTTATATTCTTTTAACTTGTCTTTATGTGTAAATAAATCTTTTTGCTTAAGTTTAAATGAAGTACTCCATTTATGACAAGATTGCTGTTAATTCATCGGGTAGATGACTTACGAATCCCTTCTGAGCTAGCCATTGTTCGAACGTAACGCCTTACGTAATATAACATTGTGGCGCCCAACGTGGGGCGCGATAACAGCTAAAATAAATTGAAAATGGAGCTTACACAGCTGAAAACCGAAAATGTCTAAGAACTTCCTTTAGCACATGTGCAAACAAAATTGATGCAGAACTGAAATCAGATATTCCTGATTTGAAGCTACTTTCGATTCTGGAACAACAGCTTAGAGACAAGTTTAATCGACTTGAAATTTGCCAAAAGGAAGTAACGTCGCTAATTCTACAATCTAAAGAAGCTGAAAAGCTATATGAAGAAGATTTTATTTCGTCTGAGCCTTATAGAGATAAATATTTTGAACTGTGTTCTCAAATCGAAAAGCTGTCGAAGAATCCTTTAGCTACTGAATTACCAGAGAAGCGGAAATTTAAACTGCCGAAGATCGAACTAAAGAAATTCAACGGTGAAGCAAAAGAATTTTTGACGTTTTGGAGCCAGTTTTCGAAGATCCATGAAGATCCGACGATTCCAGATGAAGATAAATTCCAGTACCTCCTGCAAGCAGTTGTTCCTCAGTCCAAAGCCGCACGGGTAGTGGAGAGCTTTCCGGCAACGGCCTCGAATTATCCGAAAGCAATCGCTCAGCTTCGAGAGAGGTTTGGAAGAGAAGACTTACTTGTGCAGATATACGTCAGAGATCTTCTAAGCATGGTTATGCGTAATGCAAGCAGTGGACCTGTGAAGACGGATCTTCCCACTCTCTACGATGATTTAGAAACCAAGATTAGAGCTTTAGAAAGTCTTGGAAGAACGCAAGAGAAGTATGGTGATTTCTTAACGCCTTTAGTTGAATCCTGCCTGCCCGAAGAAGTATTAATTGCTTGGGAGAGAAACAGAAATTTAAAAGAAGCACCTCAGCCTGATGACCGATGCCTTGAAAATTTGATGAATTTTCTGAAACAAGAAGTGAAAGGAGAAGAGATGGTCGTGTTAGCCCGCACTGGGTTTGGTTCTAATCATTTTTCTAAGAAAAAGGATACACTAAATAAAAATTTAGATTTCGCCACCGCAGCTGCGTTAGTAAGTACATCAAATTCTGAGAGCCCAGGTAAGCGCAATTTTAACTGTCTCTTTTGTGAAAAACGGCACCCAACTAAAGAATGTTTTTCTGCTAGAAATATGACATTAGAAGCTAAGAAAAATATATTAATTAAAAGAGGGGCCTGTTTTGGATGTTTCAGATTTGGACACACTTTTAAAACATGTCGAGTAAAAAATTCTTGCATGTACTGTAATAAAAATCACCATTCTTTAATGTGTCCCAATCGCCAAGAAAAAAGAGCAAATGAAAAGTCTAAAAGGGACGTAACTGAAACCAGTACATTAACTAATAACTGTAAAATAGAAAATGTTTATTTAATGACTCTAATAGTTAAAATTAAATTTAAGAATGGTGAGCTTAAAGTACGCACATTACTGGATACAGGTTCTCAGCATTCGTTTGTCAGTAAAAAATTAGTAGAGAATTTAAATTTAAAACCATTAAGGCAAATTAAATTGAAGCATTCGTTATTCGGTGGAAGAGAAACGCGAACGCAGATTCACGATGTTTATAATTTGTTGATTTCGGCATTAGATGAAACTTTCTCCTTTCAAATCGAAGCACTTTCCGAGAGCAAAATTTGTGGCACAGTGCCAAAAGTGAATTTTAGTAAAATTCTTAATGAACTGAAAGATAGAGGCGTCAGTTTGTCTGATTTGGGTTCTTCTGATCGTGAGATCGGTCTGCTTTTGGGAGCAGATATTGTGGGCAGTTTATTTACTAATAAATCTGTTCGGTTGGAGTCAGGGTTATTTTTGATTGACACTTGTTTAGGACATGTGTTAACTGGGAAACATGAGTCATTTAGAGATAGCAATGATGATACTGTTTTGAATGCAATTTCGTTGTATATTAGTAATTATTCGATAAAAGATTTGTGGTCTTTAGAATCCATAGGTATTTCAGATCCCATTGAAAATAATAGAAAGAATTTAGAACATTCTAGAGTTTTGGAAGAGTTTAAAAATAACGTGAAAATTCTTTCAGACGGTAGATATAAACTTTGTTTACCTTTTAAATCTGATGTGGCCGATTTGCCGACAAATAAAGATTTAACTTGGAAGCGGCATAAAAGGATGTGCCAGCGAGCACAAGATAAAGCATTTTTAGAAGAATATACTACGATTTTCCGGGAATGGGAAAAATTGAATATAATTGAAAAGGTAACTGATAATATTGAGACGGGACATTTTTTACCTCATCGGCCAGTAATTAAGGACAGTACCACTACAAAAATCAGACCTGTCTTTGACGCGTCAGCCCGAGAAAGTGGTAAATGCTCTTTGAATGACCTTTTGTATAAGGGTCCGAACTTACTAGAAATAATTCCAGAGATACTTGATAGGTTTCGAATTCATCCAATAGGATTATCTTCAGATATTGAGAAAGCATTTCTGATGCTAAGTATAGCCCCTCAACATAGAGATTTCTTGCGGTTTTTTTATCCGTCCGAGATTGAACAGATTGTTTACCGACATCGCAGAGTAGTATTTGGGTTAAAGTCGAGTCCATTTTTATTAGCAGCCTCAATTACACATTTATTAGATAATGTACCATCTGAATTTGATGCTATAGCACAAAAACTGAAACATTCTTTTTACGTAGATAATTGTGTTTGTGGTGTTGCAAATATTGAGGAGCAGGAAGATTTTATTGTAAATGCAAAAGATATTTTGTCACGGGGTTGCTTTAATTTAAGAAACTGGGAGAGTAATGTAAAATGTAAGTATGTTTCTAATAGTACTGGTGTCACGAAAGTATTGGGAATTTTGTGGGATCTTGATAAGGACACTCTTAAGTGTAATTTAAACTTTAATCTTGTAAGTGAAGATCAAAATTTTACTAAGAGAATCATTTTAGCTACAGTTCACAAAATATATGATCCAATAGGTCTGTTGAGTCCTGCAATCTTACCACCTAAGCTTTTACTGCAGGAAACGTGGAATTTAAATCTAAAGTGGGATACTCCCTTACCAGATAGTATTCAAATGTCTTTTAAAAGATGGCTTAGAGAAATAGATGCATTAAGAGATATCGAAATCTCACGTTATGTTGAAATAAATGATTCCACTGAGATGCATGTTTTCGTAGACGCGTGCAAAGAGGCATATGCCACCTGTATTTTTTTTAGAACGAGAACCTCTCAAGGGGTAAAAATTTACTTTGTTAGAGCAAAAACCAGAGTTGCACCTTTGAAGAAAGTAACGATCCCTAGGTTAGAGTTAATGGCTTGCTGCATTGGTGCCAGGTTGGCATATTCAGTGAAGCAGGCTTTAAATGCCCATGAGATTAAAACAATATTTTGGAGCGACTCTAGGGTAGCTTTATACTGGTTAAAAGAGCGTGGTGATTGGACAGTTTTTGTCTCGAACAGAGTAAAAGAAATAAATAATCTGTTTCCTAATAATGAATGGCGACATGTGCCAGGGAAAATGAATCCCGCTGATCTGATTTCGCGAGGGTGTTCCCCTAAGAAATTGTTAGAATCCTGCTGGTGGAAAGGCCCGGCATGGTTGTTGCAAGCAAGAGACAACTGGCCTGACACCGAAATATTGATAACGGAAACACCCGAAATAACACTTGAAAGGAGAAAGGTTAGGTTATGTAATATTAATTTGTCAGAAGAGAGAGTCCCGTGGTATGCCATTAAATTCTCAAATTTCCATTCAATAGTTAGAATGGTTGCATGGATATTGAGATTTATCAGTAATGTAAGATCGCATCATGATACTAGACGGGGGGGGAGAACTTCTAACGCAGGAGATTGAAAATGCTGAAATTCTGCTTATTCGTAATGTGCAAGCTCAATTTTTTCCTAATGAAACCTCTTTTCGGAACTTGTGTGTTTTCAAAGATGTGAACGGAATTATCAGAGTTAACACTCGAATTACTGAACGCATAGATAAGCCTTTCTTCATTTCACCTATTCTTCTTCCTGATAAATGTATCTTTACTCAAAGACTGATTGAATATTTTCGACTGATTGAATATTTTCACCGAGAAAACTGTCATGCTGGAACCCAGATATTACTAAGCATATTGCGTGAAAAGTACTGGATTACAAGAGGAAGAAGAGCGATACGTAGTGTTCTGAAGGACTGTATTAAATGTCGACGATACAAAACTAAATCTCTCATTACTGAACCAGTTTCCTTACCTGCCGATAGAGTGGAAAATGCGGCAGCTTTCGAAGTAGTTGGTATTGACTTAGCAGGTTCCCTATTTGTAAAACGTGGGGACAAAGTATGGATGGTTCTCTACACGTGTGCTCTTTATAGAGCAATTCATTTAGAGTTAATAACGTCGCTTTCCACTGATGCTTTTTTGTTATCATTTAGACGTTTTGTTGCTAGAAGAGGAAGACCTAGAGTGGTTTATACAGACAACGGTACAAACTTTAGGGGAGCTTATAATAATTTTTTAGAAATTGATTGGAGTAAAATAACTCGACAAACAGAAATACAGAAGATCGAATGGAAATTCATTCCCCCCACTGCTGCCTGGTGGGGCGGATGGTGGGAAAGACTTGTTCGAGTAGTCAAAGAACTTCTTAGGAGAACATTGGGCAGAGCTGTTCTTACCTATGAAGAACTGGAAACAGTTATGTGCGAATGTGAAAGGGTAGTAAATTCGCGACCCTTGACATATTTATCCGAAGATACAGAAGACTTAGTTTCACTTACACCTGCCATGTTTCTGACCGATAGATCCAATTTAGATGTAACTGATATAGACACAGTAGACACCAATCATCTCAGTAAAAGAATCAGATTTCGTGCAAAATTAATGGAAGATCTCCGAGTACGTTTTCGAAAGGAATATTTAGGACTACTTATTCAGAAACGACAGCAAAATTCACACTTTCCAAATATTCGAGTGAATGACGTTGTGTTGATAGGAGATGATATCAAAAAGAGATTGAATTGGCCTTTAGCCATGGTTACGGAACTGATTCCAGGAAAGGACGGTAAAGTGAGAACAGTTAGATTAAGAACGCAAACTAACAATTTAGTACGTCCGATACAAAGAGTGTTTCCCCTAGAAATCCAAGATGATGATTTGTCAGGTTCATGTCATCCAAGTGATCCTCAAAAACATCAATCTGCTGTAAAGTCTTCAGATTCTCATTGTGGAGACGACATGAGTACCTCTCATCATTCAGAAATTTCTGGGTCGCCCCGATCTCCGGACCCCACTGATGTTTCCGATGTATGTGACAGTTCTAAGACTATAAAGACACGAGCTGGTAGAACTGTTAAGATGCCACTAAGACTGAACTTGATAGACTTAAATGTTTTGAGTAGCTATCCAGCAACTCAAAGGGGGGAGGATGTTGGGAATGGCATCACTAAGCCAACGAATCAAAAGCCAGATAGAGACTGACGTCATGGGACGCCAGAGGAAAACGAACAGTTCCGGTTTAGTTAGCTAAGAACGATGTTTGCATGATGTGGCTAGATAGATATTGTAGCTAGATAAATATTTTATATTCTTTTAACTTGTCTTTATGTGTAAATAAATCTTTTTGCTTAAGTTTAAATGAAGTACTCCATTTATGACAAGATTGCTGTTAATTCATCGGGTAGATGACTTACGAATCCCTTCTGAGCTAGCCATTGTTCGAACGTAACGCCTTACGTAATATAACAATTGTGGTTCGCTCAGATCGAAGCACAATTTTCTATCGCTCGCATTAGTGAGTATTCTACAAAATTCAACCATGTAGTTGCAGCAATTGAGTCTGATATTCTGAATTCAGTGCATGACTTAATTCTCAAACCACCTGATTGTGATAAATACTCCAAACTGAAACAGCGGTTCATTGAAATCTATTCAGAAAGTGAATCTTCAAAAATACGTACTTTACTACAAGGACTTGAACTTGGAGATCAGCGACCTTTATACTTGCTGTCACGAATGCATGATCTGGCAGGAAGCCATTTTAGTGACGACTTGTTGAAGTCACTATGGCTTTCGCGTCTCCCTAATAACATACAAATAATTCTTGCTGCTTCCAATGAAGATCTAACCCGTTTAGCAGCAATGGCTGACAAAATTAATGAACTTGTCTCTCCAGCTTATGTCAGTGCTGCAAATGCTGCACCTTCCAGTTCATCCCTCGAACAACAAGTGGCTGAATTGACCAAAAAAGTATCTGAACTCTCTACAAGTCTTCATGCTTCACGGAGATACAATCAATCAAATCAGGGCCCACGTAATAAATTTCGTGCCCGAAGTAGGAGTCAATCTCGTCACAATACTCGAACGCAGTACAAAGAACGCACAAGTGGCATATGTTTTTATCATATGAATTTTGGCTCTCAAGCTCGCAAGTGTGCCCCTCCATGCACTTTTGTACAAGCGGGAAACTAAATGGGCGGTCTTCTGCTGGCCAACAGAATGTCCGCCACATCGACAGAATAGTACTGTACTGGCTGATCGTTCAACTCAGTTATGTTTTCTAGTAGATACTGGAGCTGACATATCAGTGCTCCCGAGAACTAAAACAAATGCACACCAACTTAATAAACTTGTACTGTATGCAGCCAATGGTACCCAAATTGCAACCTACGGCACCAAATTATTGACACTTGATTTAAACTTGCGCCGGACTTTCAACTGGCCTTTTATTATTGCGGATGTAACTCAAGCAATTATTGGTGTCGACTTCTTGACACATTTCCACCTTCTAGTGGATGTCAAGAATAATTGCTTAATTGATGCTACAACCCAGCTGACATCACAGGGCCAAGCTTCTCACATATCGAACGTACCTACCAACAT
This sequence comes from Stegodyphus dumicola, assembly GCF_044657685.1. Lineage (NCBI taxonomy): Eukaryota > Metazoa > Arthropoda > Arachnida > Araneae > Eresidae > Stegodyphus > Stegodyphus dumicola. The sequence continues at coordinate 118,589,261 of NC_140780.1, forward strand.
AAGTGTTGTATCGGGCAGCACACGGTTTCATCGGTTATTAGCAGAATTCCCTGACATTTTAAACCCATCCAAATCAGGGCAGCATACTCATCAGCCAGAAGTGTATCATCACATTGAAACACATGGCCCACCTGTATTTTCCAAGCCTCGTCGTCTTTCTCCAGAGATGCTAAAAGCTGCTCGCAAAGAATTTGAATTCATGCTAGCACAGGGAACTATTCGCCCATCTAAAAGTCCATGGGCCAGTCCACTTCACATGGTTAAAAAGTCTAATGGTGACTGGCGGCCTTGTGGAGATTATCGTCGACTTAATGCCGTCACAGTCCCTGACAGATATCCAGTCCCACATATCCAAGACTGTACCCATCTTTTTCATGGAACAAACATATTTTCTACCCTCGATCTTGCCAGAGCATATCATCAGATCCCAGTGCATGCTGAAGATGTGCCCAAGATCGCAGTGACTACACCATTTGGTCTCTTTGAGTACTTATATATGCCATTTGGCCTTCGCAATGCTGGCCAAACATTTCAGCGTTTCATACACCAAGTACTGTCTGGCCTCGATTTCTGCATCCCATATTTTGATGATATCCTGGTTGCATCTACAGATGCGTAAGAACATTTTCAACATCTGCGTCAGATTTTCACTCGCCTTAAAGATCATGGATTAAAACTAAATCCATCCAAATGTGTACTTGGTCAACCCTCAGTTTCCTTTCTTGGATGTCTTATCACCCAGAATGGAGTCAAACCTTTACCGGAAAGAGTCAAAGCAATTAACGACCTACCTCAGCCCAAAACCATCTCTGAACTGAAGCGTTTTCTAGCAATGTTAAATTTCTACCGACGCTTTCTGCCAAATGCCGCAAAAACACAAGCCTGCCTACATGAGTTTCTGAAGAATAGAAAAAAAAACTATCAACGAGCTGTCCCTTGGACTGAATCTGCATCTGCAGCATTCGTGCAATGCAAACACGATCTGGCAAATGCAGCCACACTTTCTTATCACTCACCTAGTGATCAGCTCTCTATAATGGTAGATGCATCTGACACGGCCATAGGAGCAGTGCTTCAAGCCCATACCACTAAAGGACTTTTCCCAATGGCATTCTTCTCCAGAAAACTTACTACTGCAGAAAGGAAATACAGCACATATGACAGAGAGCTACTTGCTGTATATTGTGCTGTTAAATGCTTCCGGCACAACTTGGAAGGACACGACTTCATCATTTTCACTGATCATCGACCATTAACCTTCGCTTTTAGAAAAAACTCTGACTCATGTTCTCCTCGTCAGCTTCGACATCTGGATTTCATCGCCCAGTTTAGTACAGATATCAGATATGTCTCTGGTACTGATAATTGTGTCGCTGATGCCTTGTCTCGGGTAAACAATATCAACCTCACTACCCCAGATTTCTCTGAAATTGCAAAAGCTCAATTGCATGATGAGGAACTCAAGAACCTAATCTCAAATCCACAAACCTCCCTTCAGTTACAACCGCTGCACATTGATCCAACGCTTAAAATTTACTGTGACATAGAGAACAATAGAATACGTCCCTATATTCCTGTCAATTTTAGACGTGAAGTGTTTAATGCCTTGCACAATTTGGCACATCCTGGAATCCGTGCCACCAAAAAGCTGATCGCAGACAGATTTGTCTGGCCAGCAATGAATCAAGACATCACAGAATGGACTCGTTCATGTATTAGATGTCAACGGTGTAAAGTATCCCGTCACACTCACAGTCCCATTCAACAATTAAACCTTCCAGCAAGACGCTTTGATCATGTGCACTTAGACTTGGTTGGCCCATTGCCTCCTTCAAATGGTTATACTTACCTCCTCACTTGTATTGATCGGTACACAAGATGGCCTGAAGCCATTCCTATTGAAAATATATCTGCTGAAACTGTAGCTCGAGCATTCATCTCCCAGTGGCTTTCAAGATTTGGCATGCCTACCACCATCACTACTGACCAAGGCCGACAATTTCAATGTCACTTGTTCGCATCCCTCACCTCTCTTCTTGGCATTCGCCATATTCGCACAACACCATACCATCCATCTGGAAATGGGATGGTAGAACGCTTTCACCGATCTCTCAAACAAGGTCTGAAGTGCCACAGTAGCACACACTGGACAGAAGCCTTACCCCTAGTCTTGCTTGGTCTTCGCCCAGCATTCAAAGAAGATATTGGTAGCACTTGTGCTGAACTGTTATATGGTGCAACCCTCCGTCTGCCAGGTGAATTCTTTCACCCAGAATCTACTCGAGTTATCGACCCTCCAACATTCCTTCAACGTTTACGTGAGACCATGAGCAATATCTCGCCAACCCCGCCATCTTCGCATAACCAGCCAAGCTATTTTGTACATCCTGCGCTTGAGACATCTTCGCACGTATTCGTGCGCAACGATGCAATTAAGCCAACTTTAACACCTTCATATGATGGTCCATTCAAAGTTGTCAAACGAAAACCGAAACATTTCACCATCATCTGCAATGGCAAACAATCAGTGATTGGAATCGATCGTCTCAAACCAGCATTTCTAAAGCAAGATCCAACAACTTCCTCATCAACATCACTCCCGGAAGACAGCTTACATCCCGTTAAAGAGCAACCTAAAACTACCAGATCTGGAAGAAAGGTTAAATTTAACCCAAAGTACTTATAACGTACCGATGGTACTTGGGGGGGGGGAGTACTGTGGCGTTCCGACAGATACTTCAACTTCTATTCATGAGATGGCGCCACGTGTAAAATCCAGTTCTTAATCGGAGCAGCAAAGCGACGTCATTACTCACTCAGACTTCTCGCAAGACAACTGTACGCGACGGTAGCATGAACTGTGTTCCGAGCTCTGCGTTGATGTCTGCAATGTAATTTAAATTGTAATTTAGTACTTAATATATTCTTTTGTTATAGGAGATTGTCTACTCTTATTTTCTTTAATTATATCATGCATTAAGCAGACACGACCACCAAATATATAAAAGAAGTCCTTTATCGTTATAAATTCTCCACGAAGACATCGCATCCTTTAGAAAATGTGGAAATGTTGTTCCTTCTACCATAGTTAACTTAATTGATCAGTACTTCCGTATTGGCTTGGTTAGGTGATTTGAATATAGGTTAGGTGATCTGGTTATGTTAGGTGATTATAGGTGCATAGATTTTTTTTTCCATTATTTTCCCCACAACGTGAATACGAGCCATTTTCTCATAGGAACTCCCTCACGAAGGCATTCTTTCCCTTAGATCAGCGTTTCTTAAACTGTGGGTCGCGACTCCGGAGGGGATCGTGGGACCTGCAGCAGGAGGTCGCCAAAAATTTTAGTAGTTTTTCATATTTCTTTACCTTATTATAATTTTACAATTACCAAATATTTTTACACAATGTATCTGAAAATAGATAAAGATAAGACAATACAGACAAAAAAAAAAAAAAAAAGAAAGAAAGAAAGAAAGAAAGAAAACGTTTTGACGCATTCTTTTTATAATATAAACGTACATTTTCCTTGCTTTGCACGTGGCATAGTCTTAAAATTAGAAATTAAAGTTAATGACCTAAAAACTGCAATAGTATATTACAGTACAAGTGAAAAAATTGACAGTTTCACTCACGCGTGAGTTGGACTTCCACAATACTTATGCGGTCCCACAAAATTTTTGTAAATATTATGGGAGTCCTGGGTGTCGCAAAAAAATCTCAGCGATAAAAAGGGATCGCGACGGAAAAATGCCTCAGATAACCATCCTATGTTTTCCCTTATTCAAATAACCTAAGCTGAGTAAAATTTTTTAAAATTTTTGGAGCAAGGGGCTAGAATGTACTGAGAGATGGTTTTGATTCTGAATTAAACTTTTCCCAAATTTAAAAAGCGTTATACCTAATAAAGAAATATTTGTGCGTGTAAAATATAGTAGGTAAATAATACATGGAAACTTTGATCTCATGATTATATACCAGAATTTAATTTTTTTTTTATAATTTTAATGAAATATAAAATTTCTGTGAAGTTGTTAACGTAAATCCCAGACTGCAAAGTTTCCTTATTTAGCCAGCGGAAGCCTAATGAATTATTTCGTATTTTTCTGGGTGATAACCTAGACCAGTTGGAAGGCTCAGTTCTTGGCGCCATCTAGTAGACATAGTGAAAAACGAAAGATCTCAGTATTTGAAAATATTCAAAACCGACAATAATAGTGAAGTACGTTCTTGAATAAGTCTACCTCACTTAAAAAATAGGCAATTCATTTTTTTTTTTTGCGCACGTAGTTCAAGTTTAATAATTATAAAAGCCGTAGAAAATATTACTCGATTAATATATTGGATGCTTCTAAAGATAAATCGGGTGTTTGCTAAGTTATATCTGGATGTATAGTTTCGTAAAATTTTGCAAGATAAAAAAAAGTTATAGTTTATCAAGACACTTAAAAAAAAATCCTGTCGTTAATTTAAAATATCGTTTCTAATTCTGTATAATATGCTCTGAGTATGGTAATAATAAGTCATGCATTCGAGGAGCATATTAAGGGGGAAAAATCGCTTTCAAATATTATGTTCATTGATTCAAGCACAAACAGCGATTTCATTTCCGGCTAATACATTTTATTTATTTATTTATTTATTTATTGCTTTTTTGGTTTTCCACATGTGTAACGTAATTACGAGCCAGTGCCCTTAGAAAAATTTTCACGAACGCATCAATCCCCCTTACGTAAATGGTCCTCGTGTGCTTTGCTGTACTCAAATAACCTAACCTAACGTTTTAGTTACGCTGCGATTCTGCTCATAACCTATTCATTACAAGTTCTGTTGAAAGAATTTAAGAAGTGTTAACGAAGTGATAAAAATTTCGAATGTTTTTATGTCAGTCATTGGCTTTAGTGTTGTTGCGATTAGTCATTGGCTTTAGTGAGTTAAACAAATTATTAATAGATTTTATTGTGGTGATTTATTTTATCACATTAATAATAAAAACAATCAGTGTGTGTGTGGGGGGGGGTAATATTTAGGAGATACAAATGTATTTACAGGAAGCAAAAAATCCAAATATTGTTTGCCCAAATGATACTCAGTGGAAAAAATAAAAAATATATAGATGAAAATGGTCAATGTTTTCAGAATCAAACTGGATGTTTATATTAAAAATGCGTGTATCAAATGTTTGTTCCAAGCAGTTTTCAAAGCCTGTTGATGCTGCCTATATTGTAAGACGGAAAAATGAAAGAAAGAACCTGCTCAACCAATGCTGGATTTGAACAGGAAAAGTGATTGAATGATTTTAGTAAATCTGACTGTTAACTTAAAAGATCAGAACATGAGTCTTTAAGATCAAAAGCAACTAAAAAACTAAACTCGACACACAAACAGCCCATAGAGAGCCATGGCCGACAGTGCCCTGATATCTGCTTTCTAGACCGTGGGCTCCGGGGTACTTGTGCATCTTGCCTGGGCAAAGTGGTCAGCTTGTCGCAGGAGCCCATGTGTTTAGTCCCCAAGCGAAGTTGGTACTCATTTCATCGACCTACTCAAGGGATGAAAGGCTGAGTCAACCTTGCCCAGCCTGGGGAGCAAAAGCAACTAGTTGTTAATGATACAAGAATGATAGCACTGGAAAATAAAATGAAATTCAGACAATCTTGCATCAAAATTATGTAAAGACGGATGAGATATGCGGCAGTGATTTCTCTTTTATAACATTTTCGGAGTTTCCCGAAGCATTAACTGTGTTTCAGTGTATTTGTTACTTAGCCGATCTGCAAATCACCTGCTAACGTATAAATGGAATGTTTAGATCTTCAGTCAAGTATACAACGTAAAATAAAATAAAATAAAAAATATTTAACTATGTTTATTATAAGTTATACCTAGTAATGAGGTATAGACGGCTTGTGCAGGCCCTTTGTTCGGTTTTTCTCTCATTTGCGATTCTATTATTCTTTTTGTTCGCTTGCTTAATTATTTCAACGAAAATACAGTTTTGCATATCATAATCATACTTTGACGAATATTGAATATCGTATAAAAGTATGAAATAAAAATCAGCGAATCTCGGGGTTTCATTGCGACGGCTTTAACAGGGAAACTGTATAATGAAATTTCTAATAGTGTAAAGAATGCTTAAGTATTATATGGAGACTTCCTCTCCTAGTAACACTAAAGCTGAACGAGCTTTCTGCTGAATGAATAGTAATTCTACAATAAGACATTCTTTGACTACGCGATATATTTCAGATTTAATGACAGTCTCCTTAACCCTTTTTCGTGGATTATAGGGACTAATTTTTTTAAGTATTTGAAGCTATTTAGTTACTATTCTGTCAGCGTGGAACAGATAAATAAATCGACAGGATCTGCCGTTTCCCTCTCCATATTAAGTAGCAAAGTTTAAATCTTCATAATAAATTAAATTTCTTTGAGCCTTATTTAATGTAATGAACGCGAGGTGCATTTATGTCCCAGTCCTCCCGCAGGAAAAGGTTTTAAATGGGAAAATGTTAAGATTATCAGCTCCTAAAACTGATGAGAAATCTTATGGGAAAATCATTACTTGCTTTAGAGTGCTCGCTCGTAGAAGATCAACTGAGGTGAAGAAGAACAAAATGACATATGGCAGTTTCAACCATCATTTATGTAGCATATTTAAATTTACTTGTTACATATGTGATATGTTTTAAACTTTTTTCAACAAAATTTTAAATTGTTTTCTGTTTATGCGCAAAGATTTACTTTTGATCTTTTTGTTAAAAGTGAAGCATTTAATTAAAGTTGGATATTTTGTTTTTCTGATAAAAACGAGAGATTATGAGATAAAAATGAGCCCTTTGTTAAAATTTTCATTTCTCATCACTTGTTTTAGCTATTTAAAGAAACAATTCCAGTGTTTCTTGAACACTTCTTTTTCATAATATTTGTATCTGATAACCTATATATCGGACAGCAGTTTGTCGCCGCATGAAGCATATCAAAGGAATCTTTTGAATCATCCTGTATAATGAATAGATTACCCATGAATTAATTAATTATATTTATATAAATACTATTAAACTATTTAATACGGATGAAATGCAAATAAATTTTAAAGCAACCAGATAGCTTAATTTTATTAAAGTTATTATAACCTGGCTGCATATTTCCATTTGGCACCAGTAACACCAAACGTACTTCCACAGTTAAATCCTAGCCATCCCCACCTGCAAAGAAAGAAAGAAAAAAAAAAATCAGCTTTCTAAACAATTTATATATTACACACACCTGTTACCTTCTTACTCTAAGCATAAGTAAACAAATAATCCTTTTTAGTTGCAATCGGTATTCAGTTAAAAGTGACTAAATGTTTTACAATTTTAATTTTCACTAAACTCTTAAAATTTTTTAACAGAATGAAATAAATCTAAAAATATAAATTCATGATAATATAATTAGAAAAAGAATATAAATTAAATTACAAATAAACTTTTTTAATTGAAGGAAAGAAACTTTCAGCAAATATAACATTAGTTTTTCAGTTTTCAAGATTCCTTTTTCACGCAATCGAGGTACTAAGATGAGTTTATTTTGCTATTATTTCAAGTAATTCAATCTTAAAAAGAGTTTGGATTTTAATTTCAGTTACGTACTTCTCTTCTGAGCTTGTGAAAATCGCACTCAGATTTTAAAATAAATACATGAAGTAGTTTTATGAAGCATTTACAACCTCATTATTAGAATGGTTGTCATGCAACAGTATTACAGTTTATAAGATATTTTCTCTCTCTTTCTAGCATCCCTAAGTGGTGTAAAAGTAGCACACTCAGCGCGTATTAAAGACCAGGTTCGAGTCCCGGCGAGAATACATTTTTCACATCTCCTGCTTCAAAAATGCCTAATGACTCTATAAATTCTTCTCCTTGTTTGTTAAATGAGTCATTTAAATTATTAAAGCATATTAATAACACTAATTCAGAAGTCAAACAACAAAAATCAGCGTTATACCTACAAAATTTTCACAGGACTAGTTTCGATGGTTTTACCGAACCATCATCTTCAGCTGCAAAACCGCAAATGAACAAGATAGGAAATAATGATTAGATAAGCAAGTGGCGCCATCTGTCGGCGAAACCAGAATTTCCAGCTAATTTCCAGAACCAGCTAATTTCTCTCACTCAACTCTGTTTGAAACAAACACATTTTGTTTTCCAAAATAAATATTACAAACAAACTGAGGGATTAGCCATGGGAAGCCCCCTCAGTCCCATCCTAGCTGATATCTACATGCATTATTATGAATCAAAATTGTTTGAAACTTTAAACTTCCCGGCATGGTTCCGCTACGTAGACGATACTTTTACCCTGTTTGAAGGTAATAAAGATGATTTAAATAAAGTTCTTTCAACAATGAATTCTATTGATCCTGCTATTCAGTTCACTTTTGAACTTGAGACTTGCAATTCTCTTCCGTTTCTCGACATTCTGGTCACACGTAACACATCCAACTTCAGTACTACAGTTTACCGTAAACCTTCATCGGTTTGCCTTCCACCACACTTTAAATCATGTCATCCGACTAAACAAAAGTTAGCTTCATTTTATTCCTATGTTTTCCGTGCTCTTCAAGTTTGCTCCTCCAAACTAGCCCTTGATGAAGAACTAAATTATTTAAAAGCAATAGCTATTGACAGGGGCTTTTCACCCAACATTATTAATCAAGCAGTTAAAAAATTCTCATCTGAACACACTAAAAGCCACACTCTTATTTTAGGAGATTATAAAATTTCTGTTGTCATTCCCTTCTTTCCATCAATTAGCTATAAAGTTGCACATATTTTGCAGAAATTTAACTTTCGGGTTGTTTATTCTCTCATCAATAAAATTCCAACTTCTATACTCAAGGACCCCATTCCGCATATGAATTCCTGGGGTATTTATAGGATTCCTTGCCAGTGTGGTTTAATTTACATTGGCCAAACTAAGAGAGCCTTAAAATTTCGCGTCAAAGAACATGAGGCATATGTTAGAAAAAAGGAAACACAGAAGTTTTCTGTCATTGTTGGTCCGAAAATCACACTTTCAATTTTTCTGCTGCCAAAATTATTCAAAAAACATCTTCCATTGGAGAACTGGATTTTCTAGAGCCATTTCACATTCATAAAAATATTTCTGTTCTAGTTAACGATCCTAATTCCAATCCAAATTTGCCTTCGGCTTTTAGAGAAATTATGTTTTAGTTCTGGTTTCGCCAACAGATGGCGCCACTTGCTTATTCTTGTCCTGGCTTTCTTATCTTATCTAATCATTATTTCCTATCTTGTTCATTTGCGGTTTTGCAGCTGAAGATGATGGTTCGGTAAAACCATCGAAACTAGTCCTGTGAAAATTTTGTAGGTATAACGCTGATTTTTGTTGTTTGACTTCTGAATTAGTATTTATTCGGCGTGTTATTGTGTCTTAATTATATTAATAACCACTTTTGTTCACTGTTGCACTTATTTAAATAATTAAATATTTCATTTTGTTTAAAGTAGTCGTGGCTTTAATTAGAGTTATATATAAGAGGTTTATTAAAAAAGAATGATTAAGAACTAAATCTTTTGAAATAAATCTGCCTAGTTTATTTCAGTTACTCAAGGGCACAGAGATTCCTTTCGATTTCTATGATAAGTAACCATACGATTTTCGATGTTCAGCAATATATACAAATGCAACTCCTTCCTATCTTTGCAGCAAAGGTCAAGCAAATTTGTTTAATCCGGAAAAAGTTTTTCTTTTATCCCGATTTGCGGCATATCCTTGATACTGTATTTGAGTACCATGTAGTTCCATGTGTAAACCAGATATTTTAATAATTTTTTTGCTACTGAAGTTTTGGGGTCGGCTTATATATGAGTTCAAAATGGTTTAAAAAGAATTCTATATCGAAACCGACATTACAGATTAGGCAACTTCAAATATTTTATTAAATTTTTTAATATCTGTATCCGATTCGGAATTTTCTGACAGTTCTCTGACGTCTATCATTGTTCGAAGTAAGTCTAAGTGAGTATCATTTTCCTCCATTTCACCATTATCATCTTTGTCATCCACCTAGTCGACAATATATTCTACAACTCCATTCGTAACACTACTCAGCAAAAATGATGTCTTTTAAAACTAGCAGGAAACGTATTTGACTCTGCGGTAAAAGTGAGATTAATATATTCGTGAAAATAAGAACTCATCCTAAAGTGTAAAAATCATGTTGATTGCTTGAAAGTAATTGCCACAACTTTTTTTGCTGTGCTCTTACACTTATTTCTTGAACAGAGGCTGAAAGTGAATTTGGTGTTAAACTACAGCTTATCTAGTAAGTCTAGATAAGCTCGACAAACAGTTTTCTCACGTTTAGCACCTCACCAGTGGCCGAGTGGTAAGACCGATGAATAATGGGAGTTCGAGCCGGGTTCGATCCCAAGCGAAAGGAGGCTGCATGGTTGATTTCGTGGTTTTTCCCATGTCTAACTTGAATATAAGCGAGTTTCTAAAAGAAACTCCTCTAAGAAGGCATACCTACCTTTAGACAGATGACTTTTCGTGTGCTTTCCTGCATTCAGATAACTTACCCTAATCTCACATATTTAATGATATGCATAGTTAGATTTACAGTCCGATTTAAATTTGGCTTATATATGAGTTTTCAATTTTGGTCGAATTCTTGCAGCAAAATCTTGCTTCTTGACCTATACACGGAACAGGTTAATAGTCGGAAATGTACGATACTTATTTTATTATTACTGGGCTACATTCATTATATGCATCTGTTATCTTAACTAAATAGTATATTTCCAAAAATGTCTCTTTCGTTTTCATTTAATTTGTGCTAATTACGGAATTAATTTAATTTGTATTCAGTCCCCAATCTTCAGCTTTTAAAATTTATTTGGAAGAATTGGGTATTTTTTAAAAATATTAAGAAAAGATAATGAAAGGAGGATAAAAACTGTCCTTAATTTCATTCTACCTTTAAAAAATATAAAAAGTTAATTTCATTCCTGTTAGATGCAATGCTATTCTTAACAAGATGTTAAAATACTTTCAGGTGAACCTCGGGCTGTTAAATCCCTTTTCTTTCCAATCTGTAACTCTTTCCAAATATGACATTTACAGTAAATGTAATTAATAGTAAATGCATTTATGTAAATGCTTTAATTTTGTGTGTGTGTGTTTGGACATGCATCGCTTTTTCGAGTGATTATAACCATACTGAAGGCAACACCATCTCTATATTTTACGTGTATACGTCTAAGTGACACGGCTACACTGGTTTCCAAAAGGTAAACAGTCAAAGGAAAGCTAATGGTAACTCAAAAGTATAAAAGCAAACTGGACGAAACTTGGTGATAATAATTATTATACCACTTGTAACTTAGAAACAAAATGTTACACAGAGTGTTTACAACTTGTGATAGGAGCATAAAATCTCCTGAATTCTGCTATGCAAGTTAAATACAAAATAAAAAATTCTCATTAGTGATTATGGTCACCTCGAACAACAATACAAGCCTGAAAGTGATGTCCTAGGCTGTTTATGATATTGGCAATGAGTTGCCCGGGTATCAATGCCCACTGATCATGTAAAGTAGTTTTAAGTTCATCTATGATTTGGGGACGTGCTGGGAGGCCATTACTACACCTCCCGAAAGCGTCCCATGCATGTTTAATAGGATTAAAGTCGGGAAAGTGTGCTGACCATTACATTTCGACTATATTTTCTTCTTCAAGACATTAGTGCACGAGGCAAGTAGTAGGAGGGCGTGCATTATCTGCTTGTAAACTGAAGGCTTCGCTCATTGCGAGCAGCATATGGACGAACAATAGAATTTAGCACGCCGTCTTTGTACCTCTGTGCGTTGAGAATGCCGCCTGGCAGCACATACAGGTTTAGGCGCCCACCTAACGATATTCCTCCCTAAACAAGGAACACCACCTCCTGCATAGCTATCCCTCTCCTGTATGTTAGATAGAAGATATAGAGTGTTTGCCTTTCTCCATATGTAAGTACGTCGAGAATTACACTGTAAAACAAAACGGGCCTCATCAGTAAACAGAACAGATCTCCAATGATTTTCAGTTCAATTTGCGACTACGTGCCCATTTCAAACACTCCTTTAGGTGGCGGGACGTAAGTGAGAAGCACAATACCGGTCGCCTAGAGTACCGATCCCTTTCATGCAGCTATCTGCGTACTGACGTAGCTGATACTGTGCTTCCTGTAGTAGAAATAAGTGCGGATGTGAGCTGAGATAGAGATGCAATTCTATTTCGTCAACTGCAAATACTGGTCATCTGCAGAAGGGGTAACTGCTTTCGTTAGTCTTCGTCAGGATGAACCAGCAGTCGGAGATTGGTCTTACAACAGTCTTGCCTCGGAACAGTCGATATTTAGCCATCTTACAGCGTTAGACTGCCGTTGACATGTTTCTAATCGGCTTATCCTATGTTTCTATACCTAATTCTGGTGGCAAATGTTCCTCGAATACATTTTTACACTTGGGCTATCTCGAAATTGTTTAATATGCACTTCTTAAACAGCAATTTTTCTAAACAGCTGATTTTAAGCTCTATTATATTTACGTGATACGATAGCAGTAGCATTCATTTGTAAATGGCTTTACACGCACCTTACTTTTATTTGTAACACATTCAAACTTTCAAGAATTTTGAACTACTTTTAGCCGATTTATAGAGACTTTTCAATTTGTTGTTTATATTGAAACCAGTGTAGTCCAATGTCCAAAGCCTGTTTCTGCATTTTGTACCAGTTACTGTTAATGTGTTGTTTTCTTCATCGCTTCCATATCTCCGAAGATATCTTTTGCATGGTTTTTCTCAATATACTACTCCAGTGAAAACCGATAGGAGAAAATCAGACTGTTCCTTAAGTTTTCTATTTCGATGTATTCCTAATGTCGAAATTATTTCAATTGCGGATCTCCCGTTAATAGAAACATAAAGGACAATAATCTTTTAAAAACATCTCCGTATAGACCTATACGGTTAATTTTAGTTAACACGCTGTTTCCTTCATTGAATTTTTTTTGCAATTCTGTTGTTTGGCTACCTCAATTAAAAAATGTAAATGAATTGGATTTTAAATAAAAATCGAGAATCTAAGTTTAAAAGAAAAAAATTCGAACCTCACCCTGCTGTGTTGATGCTCATCTGTTGGGGTATATGTACTTAGCGCTGTGCTACGAGATGGTGAGTTTATCTTTGATTGAAATTACGTTGATAGTGGTGACGTTACGTTGAAATTACGTTGATAGCCACAAAAGCCAGGCTACTAAGTCCTAAATTTAAACTTCGACTTGTAAGTAATTTGAATCATTATCGTATGTCTAACTCCCAAGAAGTCAACTTAGAGCAAACAGTAACACAAGTAAAAGTAAAACAATGTAACAAGTAGCTTTTACAAATAAGAGTAAAACAAATTAAAGATTTACTTGTAGTACAAATAAATCTTAAGCATTTGTTTTACTTTGTTATAGTTGCTTAGTGTTCTGGGGCTGAAAGGTAAAGAAGGGATGATAATTTGTCCAACAGTGTAAGAAAGTTAGACTACTGCTAGACCGCGGATGGGCAAACTACGGCCCTCCGGAAGATTCTATCCGGCCCATGGATAGAATTTAAATTTGCCGGTCCGAGGCAAATTAAAAGAAATATGTATTTATATATTATATACCATCTTCTTTTCTACTTTGTTTAAATATTATTTTTTTCTTCCTTTTTTTCAAAGGGCTGATGATCTTTTTACTTTCTATTTTTTTGTTCTAAAAACATAAATTGACGGAAATAGCAAGCACAGACAGCTTTCAATCGGTAAAGTGTTTAGCGGAAGTTCTTTGTTAGTTATAGCTGTAAATTGGGGCCAACAAGAGTTATCTCTTTCTCGGGGAGCAGACATATGGAAATCCAGTATAGGGGAATTAGACCTCTTAGAAAAAAACTTAATCTTAACTTAAAACTTAATAATAAAACTTAATCTGTTTGGTGGGTAGCTAGCTAAGAACGACTTCTCTCATTTCCCAAGGTTAAATTCAATACCCTCAGTGAATGAAGAGAAGCTAAAGAATTATGAAGATGGCTTGAAAAAACTGCATTTTGAGTTCGAAACCAGATTTCAAGATTTCAGTGCCATTCAAGCAGAATTGGATAATTTACCATGCCTTTCAACGTAAATTGTGAAGCAGTAAGGTCAGATTTGCAGCTTGAATTATTTGAGTTGCAATCTAACTATCATCTCAAGCAGTTTTTTCTAAATAGGCCAAAGTTAGAGATTTATAAATCATTATCGAAAGTAAGTTTCCCAAATTTAACACCTCACGCCCAGAAAATCAGTGCAATGTTTGCTTCATCTTATATATGTGAACAAGTGTCTTCAACTATGAACCTTAGAATTATTTCAGAAGTAGACTGACAGATGAGCATTTAGCCTCGTTTCTTAGAATCAGTACATCTCACTTCGAAACTCAATAAGAGGAACTTTTAAAAATGAAATCGCACTTTCATTCATCTCATTAACATATTTAAATTATAATACTTGTATATTGTTTTTAAAATTTTAGAAAAATTTATCTTGGCCCACCAATTTTTTTGTTTTCGATTTTTGCTCCTCGACCGAAAAAGTTTGCCCATCCCTGGCTTAGACTATACCAAACTGAGTTTGACCTTACAAAACAACGTCGAAGTTTTATAGAATTTTCTTCATACCTTTCGCTGAAACATTCGCTGAAATATTTTAATATTACTATAACATACTAGTAATTTATGTAAAAGAATTTCTGATTTTTTTAATTACTTCATAAAAAGCATCATATTAATGAAAACATTATGCTAGTACTAAATGGCAATGAAAATGTTCCTTATTTTTATTATAAGGTATTAATTTAGAATAAAAGCAATGCGTAATTTTGAATTTTGTTGTTAGTTTAATACTCTTTTTAATTAAGATAGATAATTACTTACCAAAGCACAAACATTCCTAACATAGCATTAGTTGGAGACTGAATAGTTGGCGATATTTTCTGTCGATCGTATCTTCCTCTTCTGGGACCAATCATCATAACAGCGACCAAAGCCGATGCGCCACCTACCAAATGAACTGGGCAGCAACCAGCAATATCCACGATACCCAAGTGGTTGAGAAATCCATGTTCGCCCCAAATCCAACCAGCTGGCAAGCAATATACAAAAGTATTTAAAAAAGAGTAAACGCAGTATGCAGTGAAATTGAACCTTTCTGCTACAGCTCCTGACACTATAGTCGTTGCTGTTGATGCGAAGGATAACTGGAAAATATATGTCGCATATAAATACCCCATATTTGTTTCGGAAGTATCTACAAAGTAACTTCCTACTGCGAAAAAAGGATTCGTGCCTTCTGAAGTGCCATAGCTCATTCCGTATCCAAACATCCAATAGCTTAGTCCACCGAAAACCATGTCCACAATATTCTTCATCATAACATTCACTTCATTCTTTCGATTAACGCTGCCTGATTCCAGAAGAGCAAAACCTAATGAAAAGTTTAAAATATTTTCAGTCTCACATAAACACATAAATACGTTTAGCAAAATAAATGCAATCTTCAATTAACTGATTTGTTTAATTCCAAAACTATGCAATGCATTTTTAACACTTCGCAATCTTTATGCGTTATATGATTAGAAATACAACATGTATGTTTGGAAAGCGGTATTTTCGAATCATGAGTGGAGTATTAGATTTTTGTCATGTTATATAACATATTGCTTCTCTAATCATTGCAGTGTTTTTGAACTAATTCAATCCGCCACCAGTTCGTATCCTAGAGTTACGAGTATAAACATAAAATTTAAGTATTTGATAGAATTGTTTCATTCTTTAATAAAAGTTAAAGATTTAGTTAAATGATTAGTTAAAAAAAAGAATTATTTTACCTTTTTTCTCAGAAGACTTTGTTTTTAAGATTTCTGTTCCATGCGACGAACTTGTTTCTATGCTTTTTAATACACAAAATTATGCAATAGCACAAATTTACTAAATTATATTATGAATGTAAATCTTTGTCTTTCTGAAAACTGCACACCTGCTTGATATCTTAATGTCTGTAACTTTTAATTTGAATATTTTGTTGTTATATGATAAGTTTTTATAATGTATCAGATTTAGAATTTTACTTTAAGCTTAGTTTCTGTTGAAAACATGCTCAAACAATAATAAAATACTCGTATAAATTTCTTTCTTAAACTTCATTAAGACTTTTCGCTAGAATTTACGGCTCTAATAATGCTGTTTTAAGGAATTAAATCATTTTATTCATGTGTATGTATTCATGTACAGCATTAGAAGCATTGTGTAAAGTGCTGCCAAAATTTTTAAAAAAATCTAAAATAAAAATTTAAACTAGAAATATATTTAGCAAAGCTGTTCATTCAGCGGAATATATTCTGCAGTAACTTAACAGATAAGACTGCAGTAACGTGCCTTGCGTAAAACAATTGCTTTCTAAAAACACATAAAATTAATTTCATATCTTAGGCAAAATTCTACCTTAGCTTATGACATCATTTTTTGTTTCAACATTGCAAAAAGTGACCAAAATATTAAATATATATCCCTAAAAGCAAGAAGCTCGCTTTTTGTTGTAATTCGTACTTCTGAAAGGTATAAAAATTAAGCCTATTAATTAAGTAATATTTCCAATTTGAGTTATATGAATATAACAAAACGAAGATAAAAATTAATGATATAAAACTTAGAATAAGGATTATTGTAAATTTCTTAATTTTCACTAAATTAATTAACTTCCAAAAATATGTTAAATGAAGAAATGGCTTATGCTAATTATGTTATAAAACTTTCTCAGAATTTAGATATTTCTGTAAAAATATTTCTGTTAAACAGCATCAAAGAAAATTAGGCAGGCAAAGTTTACATGATTGAATGTCTGGCTTCTGCTTCTTGTTTTGAATTATTATTGAGAATTTGTAAAAATTCTACGTCGCAGCAATTCTAACTCTCCGAGATATTCAGACATTGTATTAAGCGATGAAAGACCTTTTAAAAATTTTAATTTTTTTTCTTTGTCTCGTTTAATAAGTTGGATCGAAACTTTACATTTTGTTTCAGCAATTAAAAAAACTGTAAATCAAAGGATATGAAAGTAAAAAGCTACAAGCGTATGACGGAGTAAGAGGCAACATACGATCAAATGTAATATATTTTTAATTAAAATAAATCAATTTACATTAGTTAATTATATTTTTACAAATAAAATTCATATTTTTTAATTATAAATTTATTTATTAATTTAAATTAAAGTAAATAGCTTTAAACTATTTGTGAAGAAATTTCATTTCATATTTATATGAATATTTAATTTTGAACACTTTTTAATAGCTTAGAGTAGGAATAGTTTTTCACTTTAGCTAATATTCGCTGTTGAAATTGTTATCACTTACCCCGTTAACCCTGCTACATTTGTGGAGGTGCACTTATCCTAATAGTAATAAAATGAATTATTAATCAATACTAGACAGTATTACTTGTATTCTTTCCTTTCCGCGTTAACACTTAAGCTGGAATAAATAGCATCACTTACCTGATTGCATCGTAAAAATTATGAAAGAACTCGTCATAATCCATGTCGCATCCTCATACGTAATTTTCCGATTGGTCACATTCGAGACTGTAACATTACAAAAATTTCCAGTCACATTGCAAGCCAGTAGTTCTCTGCCAAATGACATTTGTAAATTTTTTTTTCTGGTTAAGCGAAATTTCTAATCTTCACGTCATCATTCATTTTGAAACACTTTTTCAACATTGTTAGATTGTTTTTCTTACTCAATGCGAGTGACTAGTTTGGTTTGGAGTAATATCACCGTGTAATTAACTGTTGTTGCCTACAAAAGTTCTGAAATGTATACCTCACATATAGTAACGATTTAAATGTGGGTAACCTATATCTAAGTTATTATCTCCCCCCCCGGAAAAAAACGATGCATTTAATGTCATGTGTCATGGCCGACTTTTTTTTTTAATAAAATTCTATTAAACTAATGACAAAAACAGAGTATCCAAAAATCTATCCATTGTCCTTTGCTGTGTTCTTTAACTACGAATGCGTACTAAATTGGAAGATGTGACTGAATTAAATATTTATGTTATTGATTCTTTTTGAAACGCAGATGTTTAACTCACGAACTCTAGATATTTGTATTAATGAATGTTATCAATCAAGCAACATATATCTAAGTTGCTATTCTATTTATAAATTACAAGCAAGTTTTTAAACAACCTTAATTATGTTTAATAGAAATAAGCAACTGTTATTTAGTACTGCGAAAAGAAAATTAAAATTAATCCAATATCAGTAAAGAAGCAGAAGATAATGTATTTAATCCTAGTAAAATATCACATGGAAATTTTCACATTTATCTAGCACGTAAAAGAATTTTCTAGAAAATAATGCACCGTTATTAAATCAGGCTACATTTTATATACTTTGCGAAACAAATTAAAAAATTAAATAAATTTTTTAACACGAAATTTGTTTTAATTAGTCTGTTTAAGAAGTTGATTGATAAATACTGTGTCTCATAATATGAAAAAAATAATTCTGTTAAGAAATGCAAATAGCTTTGTGTCTGTTTTGTAATTTAATGATTAAATTGATACGCAAATGTGATGCATGCAAAAATTTTATTTACCGAAATAAGAAATCACTTTTTAAGAATCTCATTGAGGTTTATGAGCAGTAGAAAGGTTGCAAAAGTTTTAAGTGAAATTATGCTGCATCCATCAGTTAAAATAGGCTTTTAATACTGTATATCAACAGCATGGTTTAAATCAATTTTTAGGATATAATACATCTTTTGTAGCAATATTTCATGCGTTTCTTGATTACGTTGAAAGCTCCTGCATTTTCTGATCTGTTTGTCCACATAGCTCG
This sequence comes from Stegodyphus dumicola, assembly GCF_044657685.1. Lineage (NCBI taxonomy): Eukaryota > Metazoa > Arthropoda > Arachnida > Araneae > Eresidae > Stegodyphus > Stegodyphus dumicola. The sequence continues at coordinate 118,608,229 of NC_140780.1, forward strand.
TTGATTTATGAGTTGATCATTTTGAATAAGTGGTAGATATTTTTCGATCAGATATTCATCCCATTCGCTTCTTGGTAGAACGTGTGGATGCAAGGTATGCACTTGGTAACCTTGTCTAATTAATTGTGCTGTCATTGATTTATAATCGTATCCATCATGGTATATATCATGTTCATTGAAGTCAGCACCCAGCAGTTCCTCAGGTGGTTTCATCCTAATAGTGATTACTAAATTGATACCCTGAAAAAGATTTAGAATTAACTATAAAGATACATTATAAAATAATCAGAAATGTTTTACAGTAGTTTTATTTCTGCTTCTATTCTCTATCGAAGATGTACATAAATTTGATTACAAATGTTAAGAAAACTCACAAGTTGCTCAGATGTTTAGTATAACAGGGAGAAGCAACTTCGAATAAGATGTAAAATTGGGAGTAGGTATTTTGTTAAAAATATAGAGAAAATGATTTAAAAAAATATTTTTTACTGAACTACAATAATCCAACTGTACTACAATGATATAACTATGGTTTACAAGTTTCAAAACAGATGCTTTGAGATCGAATATAGTAATTTATGCATTACTGCCAGTATTCATAGCACTCTAAGAAATTTTCATTTGAGATGTTTCTCAAGTTCGAAGTCACAACTTCATGCATATTATTAATTGTTCCCAAATAATGCCGTTTGAGATAAGTTTTGAGGTTGGGGAATAAAATGAATCCTTTGGAGCAGATTCAAGGCTTTAAGGTAGATTGGGAACACTGTGATATCTTCCGAGCTAAAATTCACAGGAAATTATTTTCACAAGAATTTTAAAGCTTTACAGGAAATTATTTTTGCAAGTTCACAATTTTCCCTTTTCTCAAATGTTCGATTACCTGAAGCTAACTCAGGGACGTAGCTAGAGGGGGCATCTGTCCCCAGGCGCAGAATCCAAGGGGCGCCAAACTGATGTTACGACATTTTAGAATTAAATGTTTTCCATCCTTGGCAAGCAGTAGGAGGCGCGAAATCTTCAGTTGTCCCTGAGCGCTGAAAACCCTAGCTACGACTCTGAGCTAACTGGACCGCTATGATTCACATTTTTCTCAGCTTTTGAAGTTGAAGAATGTCTGCGTTCTGATCATCCAGAACATTCTTTCTTCCGACTATGAACGTCTAGTACCACATGAAGATTTAAGGCGAAGCCAGAACAACAAAAGTAACATTTACAACGTATGAGAACCAAATTTTTCAAATTTCGCTCGAAACTTTGTAGATTCCTTAGGTTCTCACTTTGTAAGTTCGAGCTTCGTACAGGCTTATTTCGAAACAGAAAATTCAAAAATTAGTTACAACTTCGCCAGGATTCGAACTCCGATCGCATTACAAGGCACGCTGTAAGGAGGGAGAAAATACTTCAGAACTTTATCGTGTTACGCTGCCCGAGAATTCTCTATGGTTTTGCCTGTGACAAACTCATAAAAATTACTATATACTTGGTTTAACGTACAAACTACTACAAAGATGATGGCTTAACAGAGAAAAATCTTAATCGAAAGGTTCCCCTTCTAGATGCCTCTACTACCTCTTCCTTCTGTGGGCTTCAAAAATTTGTTCTCATTAATTCTAAGAATAATCATGTACAGTATAACGTAGGGAAGAATTGTGAATTATGAGCTAAATGTAAATACAGATACAGAAGCCTTATTTTTTAATAACATGTCAGAAATACTAGTCTATATGAGAAAATAAAATATTTAAACAGAAATGCGAAATATATAAATATAGCCTGCAACGCATTTGTAGAAGGTAAGACTTAAATTTTTATTCTGCCTGCCAAAATAAGGGCATACGCAGGCACGAGGGACATTATTTGAACAACTTAAAATTTAATCACTGTTATCCGTAGAAACAAGACATTTCGTGGCGTGTGAAAGAGGTAATCTGATAGCATGAAGTCTGCAGAAAAATCAGTCACAAGCCCCATTAATCTCAAGAAGGTTTGGTTTATTTAATTAAGGTAAAACACTCAAGGACTAACTGCCTAAGGGAAGGGATGTATTCGTGGAGGACTTTCTTACGGAAAAAGGTTCGTATACACGTTACACGTGGAGAAAACCACGAAAACGTCCCTGCAGCCTGTCCGTTTGCCGGAATTGAAACTCCAGACAGAACTACTACTGTTCAGCTACTTTTTACCATTTGGCCGCTGTTGAGTCTAATCTAAAAAAAAAAAAAAAAAAAAGGGTAGCCACCATACTGCTTTCCTATATATAAAGCATACGTAAATCAACGTGAAATAAGTTAATGATAGCATAGCTTCTGGACGATTTATAGAGTAAATGCACCTACAATGGGCCACCAATTTCCTAACTTGGAAAATAAGCTTCATGCTCATACTTAAAGGATAGTAGAGTAACTGCTCATTGGTTAACACTTTTATCTATTATCTTACAGTAGCACAGTTTGAGTAACCTACTTATTTATGACTTCGCAAAATGGTTTCCAGGAATGGTCAAAGAAAGAATTTTTTCCTGCATTCGTATTTCTTTCTTTAAGAGATAAATCGTCATTCAGTATTATTCTAAATACTATCGTTTAACACTAAGATGCCGTAATCTGTTTAAACGTGCGCTTAATATTTTATACATTACACTAAAAGTACATAAAATTAATATTTTATGAAGTCTGCGAGCAGGCTCATTTCTGGATCATTATTTTTCAAACAGTTTATGCTGTGGACCAATTTAAAATGGTTATTAATTTTGAATTACAAAATTTGATACTAAATTTGTTCTCTAATAAGTCTTGCCGCATAATTCATTCAATTAGCCTTTTGTTAATCGAAATCAGAAGTGGGACACATGGTCCATTTACTGAGATAGTTGTGGCCTACTATTACGGCAGCCAAGACTGATATGTTTGGTGAATTTTGTTGCAGGGCAATGGATGAAAGAAAGGATAAAAACTATGTGTTAAAAGAATTGAAAATGATTAACAGCACAGCTGAGAAAGCTAATATTTATTGCCCATTCCAAAACAACAAAATTGAAAAGGAAAGGGGAAAGCAAAAATATTAGCGACACAAAAACCTATGTATTTTGAGGTCGACTGATCGAGAAAATAAATATTCTTCTGTGGATTAAAAACTGTCTCAAATGCTTGTCAAATATTCTACTTCAAATGCATCCGTATCAAATTTCTTTTAACCAGAAAAATACGTATTTCTCGGTTAAAGCGAAGCCTTTAAGCACTATAAGGGATTTTCGCCCTGATTTATGCATGCCTTAGTGGCATGCGTAAAGAACTCTGTAATTGGTAACATACACGACACGTATTCGAGAGGTCCAGGGTTCAAGTCCCGGCAAGGGCACTGTACATTTTTCATGTTTCCTGCTAAAGAAAAACCTAATGACTCTACAGCACAATGAAGCAGTATTGATAAAGGTTAAGTTAGGTTAATTGAATATGGCAAAGTTCATGAGGGTTATCTGTCTAAGGGAAGGAATGTCTTCGTGAAGGACTTTCTAATGGAAACTGGCTCGTATTTAAGTTACCCATAGGTAAACCACTCCAATGTTGGCGAAAGAATGTCAATATGATCTCTAGAAAGGAAACAATATTCGATTTAAAAGGTAGCTTAAGACTTTTCTAAAAGATCATTCAGTACTTACATATTAACGCCATCGCACTTACGTATTAACACCATCGCAGCAAAAGTTGCGCTGATGCGCCAATAAAGAGAAATCCTGTTGTTGGCACGCAGTTATTTTTTGGATTCCTTTTTGCCTTGTTGTCTGCTGATTTCTGACGCCATTTTTTAGTGCTACGAAAATGCATCTTTGGAATTTGCCAAACAGAGAAGAAGATGCAATTTTATTTTTGCAGGAGCGAAATATTTTACCCCCCCCCAAAAAAAAAGAAACGAAAATGTACCAATTCGCATGATATGAAACTTTATTTTCGTAAACGTACGTTTTGGAAATGTAATGAAGACAGTGTGATCTGCAAAAAGACAACTGGTTTGAAGGAAGCAGAATTCTATTTTGTTCAGCTTTGATTCATATACTGCTGGTGCGAGGAGTTAACTTCGATTAAATTTTGTGAAAAGTAGATTGATTTATCGGATAAAACTGTTATAGATTGGAACAATTACATGAGTGAATTATGTGTCTTGGATATGAAAGATAAACCAAAGAAGAAGGTAGGTGGACCAGATTACATTGTGGAAATTGATGAAAGTTTGTTTACTAAGCGTAAAAATAATTGTGGTCGAGTATTACCCGAACAGTGGGTGTTTGGTGGTAAATGTAGAGAAACAAAAGATTCGTTTGTTGTCACTGTTCCTAATAGAACTGGCTCTACCCTTCTTAATAAAATTATTGAAAACATTACAGATGGTAGCACAATTTATTCTGACAGTTGGAAAGGTTACCAAACAAATAGAATAGAAAAAGAAGGATTCATAAATGCTAAAGTTAATCATAAATACAATTTTATTGGTCCTGATACAGAAGTTCATACACAAACAGTTAAGAGAATGTGGGGCAGTGCTAAACGGAGGAACAAGAGACATAGGGGAACAGCGAGACATCATTTAGAATCTTATTTAGCAGAGTTCATATAGCGACAGCATCAGGTCAAAGAAATTTAGAGACTGTTTTGAATCTATGTTAAACATCTATGTTAAACTCTATATCGGCCCATTTTCCACCGAAATACGATTGACTACTTTTATTTTAAATAAAGTGTTTTAATTTATGATTGTCGCAAAAATTTTAGGTGTAGATTGGCGGCACTTGAATACCGCCAAATGCGCAGCTGTGGTGGCATTAATACGTAAGTACCGATCATTCTGTTACCAGAATGCAGACAGGACAAAATTTAACTATAATGACAAAAGAAGTTTGGCAAAAGTATTAATAACTGGTTACTAGAGACTGGGACTGCTGGCCATCCAAAATGCAACACCATGAACGAAGCGTCCAGTAGGCTTGATTTTCGCGCTTCGCTTAGATCTAGATAGTCCATGCAAATGATTAGCATTACATTTTATACTGCAAACTATGTGTGCCAGTAACAGTACTTAGAAGCATCATAAAAAGGGAAAACAGAAGCTTATTTTAAGTAAGCCTTTTCTCATTGTTCCTTGCATGGGAAGCTTCAGTATACGACGCAAAGAGGGACATAATACGTTAAATATGAAAAGTAAAATATCTATCTATATCTGGTAGTTTATATTGTAGCAGTATAGAGACAAATGAACGTAAAATTTTCAAAGCAGTTTGCATATTTCTAGCAATAAACTATACCTTGACGGTACATATTCGAAACAGCCTCCAAAATAACTTTGTCGTGCTACTGTAGATTAATCTCATGACAGGATTGTTATTTTTGTTTGACTATACGTAATTAGGGGGATGCATCTGAACGTTTCAAGAAGACGTTCCCCTTCTTCAGAAGTTGTCACTAGACAAAATTTACTTCCAATAAGCGGCTGGCATTTTGTGCTAATCTAATTTAATCAGATTTATTTTTCGTGCAAGATTACGTGACTGAAAATTATCTCAAAATACACGATAATCAAGAAAACTCCAACGCTTCTGCAAAGGCCTTGAAGTTATTTGCTTAGTTGTTGTCCTGGGATGCCAAAACATAATGCTAGAAAAGGTATTCTCAAATTGTGGCATACGTATCTCCAAAAATATGCGAACCTCCACAAGTGAGTGAGCATCTTTGAGGGATACTTTTGAAATTTTTATTTTATTTCAAAGCAAAGTTTTTTTTATTTTGTTTCTTTCCATTTTTTTATTACTTTTAAAGAAATTAACTGAAGAAAACATTTTTTTTTTTTTTTTTTTTTTTGTGGACATTTTACAATATTTGTTTTCTTTTTCTATTTTAATTAACTGATTATAACAGTTTTTATTAAAAGCTTTTTACAATATTTGTTTTCTTTTTCTATTTTAATTAACTGATTATAACAGTTTTTATTAAAAGCTAATGCTAAGTTGTTAAACACAAGCAAATAGCTTTGAGATATATTGTCACAAATATGCTTTTATAACACATTAAAAACCGCCTCACAAAATTGCCATGCAATTATAAATATCGTTTGAAACCTCTCTAGGGAAATTAGATCTTGACAGTACATTATTCTTTTGTTGTCCCTAAGCAAATTTTCGTAGATTATACCAGGTGCTATCATCTACAAAATATTTAATAAACACTTATTACATAGCAAACACTAGAATAGAATGTATAATGCAGAGTCAAACTTGGCTAGATCAACTACCGTACACAATACTAACCGTAATACACCGTACTTAGTAAGAAACAAGAATTGTGTTTAATTTCTGCTTCTCTTAGTTTTCTCATCAGTCAGTCTTCTTAATGCCCTTTTATGTAAATCATTCTAACGTTAAACTTACAATGAGTTTCAAGAACGAAGTTATTTTAATATGTTTTATGTTATATGGAATTTTGAATATGTCATATGGAAAATATTAAGCAAAAAATTCTAAAAGTTTAATGCACTTACTTTTAATATTATAAATGTAGTCAACATGCTCCAAGATGCTGTGCAAACGCAGGAAAGCAGCTGGACTAATAAGAAATAAAAGCCGCCGCCTTTAAACACTCCATTTAACCCATTTGTCATATTAAGTAGAGGATCAGCTTCAACAAATAAACCAACAGCAACCATCCCCAATATTCCACCAACGCCATGAACTGCTACTGCTCCTACTGGGTCGTCAACTTTCATTCTATCAAGGAAGGGAGCTGAAGCATTTACTACTATTGCGCATACTATACCAACAACCACAGATTCCCATGGTCGCAAGAAAGCAGATCCAGCTGAAAAAAAGTTAGCAATACTTTTAAAATCAATTTATTGTTTTGGAGGACAATCTGATATATAAGTTTTTCATTTTACAGCAGCTCTTTGACTATGCGTTAATAATACACATGATCCAAAGGAAAGAGTCCACATATATATATATATATATAGTATACACACAGAGAAATATTTTCATAAATATTTCATATTTTTCTCTCTCTATATATATATGTATTGAAATGTGTGTGTACTATATATATATATATATATATTATAAAGATATGAAATATTATTCGCAGAAAAAAAGCGATTTTGGAATACTTGATTCTGCAAGAGCCTGGTCCGTCTATTCCGGTTTTATCAGCTCCATACTGCACAATACCTGGCATAATTCGTAACGCATAGTTTCATAATTTACTTAAAGTAATATTTTACACTATAAAACTAAACGTAATGACACAAAATGTGCTATTCGTCATTATTTTAATGTATATTAATCATTTTCTGATCTCGGAACCTTATAATATACTGCATAACAAAATTAGGAGAGCATTGATATAGCGAGAACAGACAGTTCCTGATAAATGCGCAATAGAATATAAAAATTAATTTATAAAAAAGGACAAGAAAGCAAAGACTCAAACAAATGACACACACTTTCATATATCATTACTACTTATACTTTTGAAATAGAAAAAATAAGCATTGAGAAACCTTGAAAATGTCTAATAAAATGTGTGGCCATTTCGGACGTGCAAGATGGCTTTATACTTGCGAGGCATTACATTGATGGGAGATGGCCAAGGAAGTTTATGGGATCCTTCTCTATTCAACCAGAGATGCATTAACTCAGGTTGTGGTCCAGCTGCAACGCGTCTGCCTGACTGAGCCCCAAGCATGCCCTATCGGATTGAAAACTTCAAAACAGGCTGTCCACTGCATACGCTGTATTGTTTCCTCATCAAATATTTCGTTCATAAGACGCGCTAAATAATTTCTCACTCAAGAAAAGGGTTGAATGGCTGATGGGACCAGTATAAGCTACGAAGAAGGATTTCATGCATCTCTGAGCAGCCAGGAATCGATTCCGAATGACGTAAAGGGGTCAAACCTCGCACCTAAGTATATCCCTGCCCAAACAAGTACAAGCTTCCAAAGCAGTGCAGTCTTTCTTGGGCATGCACTGAAATGTATTGGGTTCCAGGTTCTCACCAAATCAGAAATCTCGATTATTTGGCTATAGACTCAATCTGGACTTGTAGGAGAAAACTTCTTCTTGTAGGATTTGTAGGAGAAAACTTGCTTCATTCAGTTAAGTCCTCAAACACACTGTTGTCCAGCCCAGTTTTTTCGAGCCTTGCGATGTTGGGAGAGGATTGTAACAATGACGGTGGGTCTACGGGCGTACATTCGACACGCATGATGTATTTCTGGCGTGTTTGTGTCAATGCTTTTCTTCCGGTTGCGTTAAAAGTTGCCTATACAACTGGATAACGTTTTCTCACTTTATTCGGAGAACTGTTATTTGAAATAACTGTCTCATCTGAGGCATTGGTCAGTAAAGACTTTGCGCAGGGTGTTTTCGATTAGTTCTGTTCTCTTGGGACTGACTCGACAAGTATGCAATTACGCTTTCGCTCGCTTCAGTGGCTCGTTGACTTCGTTGACTTTGATCGTCTTCCAACCTTCCCTGTGGCTCGTCAAGAGATTGTTTCTGACGCATTGTATTAATTCAGCATGCTAATATGAGATCGAAGTAACAAACTGCTTCATCCGCGACCATTGGATCAAGAATACAGTTCCAAATGAACCACACATTTTATATAATTTTCGCACTGACATGTATAGATGTTAGTTTTGATAACATTGCTAATAAATCTCATTTCAAACTGCTTTCTAAGCTGCTTTTATAGAATTCTAAGGTATCTTTTGACAATTTAATGACGTTTTACTCCAGTAGTTTGAATAAATCATTAAAATAGGTTTCAACTCTAATTTTATTGACAAGTGTAAATGAACTGAAACGAACAATTTCTATAATGTAGGTCAAGGCTCAGAAGTGAATCAGAAGACAATTTTTAGTAGTTCAGGAAAAGGTTTGAAGTTTTTAGTGTAATTATGTATTTCTTAGCATTGTTTATCATATGTTAATAATTATAAAGGCTGTTTAAAAAAGAATGTATGACTGAATATGCCTTGAATAGTTAGTTGTAGATCTAATATTCAAATTTAAGGTAGACTATAGACCTATGGCGCCAATTTCAGTTTAGGGAAAGAAGGTAGGCTCTCTGATTAAGGCAATTTTGATCATGAGAAACGTTTTCAGCAAACATTTATAAAATTTAATTTGTAAAGTATTCTTTAATAAGCAAAACAGACGCTGAAGAAATTTATCAGAATTTTGAAATTTAAACCACTTCGACCAGATGAAAATAAATAAACGAAAATCTGTGATTTTAGAGTAATATAAAGTTGAACTATATTAGATTTAAAACTAAACTTAATATCCCTTCTACATATGGAAATTTGAAGCCAGTTGTTTTCTATTCCCGCTTCCTTGACTCAAAAGCTTTCTTTTAAAAATGTATATTCGAAGTCTTTCATGGGTAGCTGCAATTAGCAATATTTTTTTACATACAGCCTCCAAAATTTTAGTTTATTGTACTCCATGTAACTCTAGTTGTATGAGAAAGGAAATGCTTCTATTTGATTCATTCGGGTATGCAAAAATATTTTTCCTTTTGGAGTCCTACGAAAAGAAAAATTCCTCGAGAGACTTTTCGAGTCCGTCAAACCTCGAATTTCTTCTCGAGTCCAAATTTTATTATACTTTTACTAAAGCTAATACATGACCGAAACTGTCGAAGTTTGGTAGTTTACCTTAGTTCATTCATTCTTAAATAGGATTCATTGAGTCCATCAAGAGATACTTTGCTTTGTAATCATTTTGGTATACCTTGTGTCTATTCTATATAAATACATCATTATTACATTATTTTATTTTAGGGTTATTACTAATTTCTTCCATATTCTTTTAGAATGTAGGTTGTGATGAATCATGTGTATTGAAGCTGTAACGATATAATTCATTTAGTAGAAAAGAATTATAATTATTATATATAAACTCTACTTACCTGTAACACCCACCAAGGCACCTAGAATTCCATTCACTGTATCACTGACTCCAAATCTGCGATTCTTGATGTACCTGTTTAAAATCGCGTTAGCTTTAGAATGCCTGTACAGAACATAAATAAAGTTTTGATCCGTTTTAATGAAAAAAGTAATTATTTCTCAATTTATTCTGAGCATCAAAGACTGGTTGTAAAATGAAAACAATAAAGAAAAGAAGATTAATTGTTACGGAACATTCAAAAAAGGAATATCATTTGAACTCATTCGAGCCGATTCTGAGCGTAAATTTGCAAAACTTGATCGAAAAACTTGATTGCAAAACTTCAGGTACTGCGCAAATTGATCGCAACAGGATGACATCTGTTCGACGTTTCAGTTGGATGCTTAATTTTCCACAGAATAGTACTGGATAGAAATTTGCATAGAAATTGTAACGTTTCGACTTCAACAACATTCTTATCGTATCCAAATAAAACATGTATTTAAAACTAAGCAACACAAGACATACATCATATTTAGCTCCCTGCCGAGAGAGCAAGTAGATGCATTCTAAAATTAGCTCTTGAAAAAAACAGAGGTTACGATTACTTGTTGAAGTAATCCTTGATTCTTACAATTAGTTCTTGAATAAAAGTATAGTCATTATTTTTTGTCAAAAGTGATCTATATTTTATGTACACCCGGTAAAACGTGAAATTCTTAAAAATGTATTTACACTCATGTCCATAAATTAAGGATAACTTGGAGTCACGCAGAAATCGAACTCTAAAATAAATATATCACCTGTAAAATCACTACACACATCTTCAAGAATCATATGCAAATTTCAGGAAGTAACCAGATGGCATCGATGGTACGTCACAATGACGAGGGTGTAAGAGAGTGATATATAAGGAATACAGGCAAAGAAGTAAAATTGTTCGCCGGCGCTTTATAAGCATTTCAGTGCAATAACCAAATAATTATGACACAAAGGATGCATTTGGATGCGATGGATTAGAATTATCGGCCGTCTGGAATGTGGGCGTACCCAACTGGAAGTATCAGACGAACTTGGAATTGCCCAGAGTGTCATCTCCAGGCTTTGGCAACGATTCCAAGATGATGGTAATGTGAGTAGACGTTACAGCACAGGTCAACCCAGAGTTACAACACCGAATGAGAACCGGTATTTGGCAGTTACTGCCAAAAGAAACAGGCGGAGCACAACCTCAGACCTGCCTCGTCAGCTCTCTTCAGCCACTGGTACGACAATTTCAAGGCAGACCGTGTACAGACGCTTAGGGCAGATTGGTCTATATGCTCGTAGACCTGTCAGATGCGTTCCACTTACTACAACTCACTGTCGCCTGCGGTTAGCCTGGAGTAGAGAGCATGCATTGTGTACACCGCAACAGTGGGCTTGTGTGATGTTTTCCGATGAGTCCAGGTTTAGCTTGCAGTCTGATTCTCACCGGAGTTTCATATGGAGAGCTCCAGGTACCCGTTACCACCAAGAAAACATCATTGAACGACACCGTTACGGTGGTGCAGGAGTGCTCGTTTGGGGTGGAATTATTCTGGGTTCCAGAACTGACCTGCATGTTCAAATTGGAACCATGACAAGCCAAATATATCGGGACGTCATTCTGGAACAACATGTACGTTTGTTTCGGGGCGCCATGGGCGCACAATTTGTGTTTATGGATGGCAACGCCCGTCCTCACCGTGCAAACATCGTAAGCGAATGCCTTCAATCGGAGGATATCACCCGTATGAACTGGCCAGCTTTCTCACCGGACTTCAATCCAGTAGAGCACATGGACATGCTTGGCCTTGGGACATGCTTGGCCGACGAGTTGCAGCCCGTCAACCTCCTCCTTCATGTCTACCGGAACTTCGTAGAGCATTGCTTTTTGAGAGGTGTAATATCCCCCAAGATCAGATCGATAATTTGATATTCATCATGCCTAGGCGTTGTACGGACTGTCTTGCATCGTCTGGGAGACATACAATGTATTAACAATCATACCAACCATATAATATTGGTTTTTTTGTAAAAAGGTTTTTTTTTTTTTTTTTTTTTTTTTTTTTTTTTTTTTTTTTTTAAATTTGCTCCAGAGAGAAAAAATCGCTAATTCTTTTAATAATATCAAACATATAGCATCTTTTTTTGCTCTTTACCTTTTGTTTAATAAATAAGCTTTACAAATAAGTCAAATTTGTTTTACTTCTAACTCTTTCTTTGCCTGATTTTGCATTATCCTTAATTTATGGACATGAGTGTAAATATCAGTCAGACTAACTAACCAGCGGCATTACCCAACTCAAGCCAAAAGCTGCGTTTAGTTTCTTTCAAACACTTGGCATGGTTCAACTTATCGGGTTGGAAAAAGACCGTTTTCCACATGCACCGAACTGCGAGAGGTATGGTGATCAATATGCATTAATTTCTAAATGATTTACAAGCAAATTAAGGACAGAAAATTTTAAAATGCAGCTTCAAGTTTCAGAAAGAATAGGAGCGATCGGACTGTTAAAACTCAGTAGAGTAAATACGTCGGGAAAAGTTTTCAACGTGCAGCTACTTGCCGCGCTGTCTTTATCTATTAAGCAATTTTAAGAACATCCAGGAATGCTTATGAGGCTCGGATTTCTATGATATCTTCTCCACTGTTTATCACCTACTTGTAATGCATATTTAGTATGTTTAATTTTAGAACCGTACTCAATGTGAAAAGACGTTATGTTTAGCAGCTATATTGACTCCCTTTGTGTGCATGGGAATAGCATACAGCAGATTCGGTATGTGTTCAGGTGTGATTATTAGCGTTATATTTTGAACTACACCAACTTCACTACATGCAGTACTGCTTAATTATTCCTGATAACAGTTTAGCCACAATTAAAAGTCTAATGAAATAGCATGAAATCATTAACCCTCTGACTGATCATCCCCCGATATCCACGGGCAACTCAAATGTAACAAAATTTGTTCATCCCGCGATTTCCGCAGGCATATGTTTTTATTGAGGAGCGCATCCCGTTTTTTCCCCATTCAACCATTGAAATAAATTACATACAGTATTAGGCGTTTAGTTTACGTTTTGGCCAACAGATATCGTTAGTAGTGCCGCTTTTTTCTTACAGAAATGGCTGCTAGAAAAACGTTCAGCGATCTTGATTACTTAATTAAATTATTGAATTATTAATTAGATTTATTGATTAGATTAATAATTAGATTGATTATTAATTAGATTTATTGAATCTGGTGCAAAGACTGAGAAGTTGGACTTTGCCTTGAACCCTGTTTTGAACTCTATTATTCTAAACTGCATTTCTAAGGTATTTTTCCCTCAGCGCTCTATATTTTCTTAAATGTTATACATTTTACTTTTTTATATTATGCAATAAATAGAAATTAACTGTAATTCGCCTGAAATTTGTTTTAAAAAAAGATTTTTTTGGTGATAACATCTGAAATTGGTTTTTCTGACAACTTAGTTTCTGATGATAAAAATCCATATAAAAAATATTTTCTAGTGCGGAAAAAGTGCATTTTTCAATTCCCCAACTTGCATATTTCTTTGGTGGAGTTAAAGGTCTCCATTATTTGAATAGAAGTAGTACATCTAATATATATATATACATATATTTTTTTGCTTTATAATGCTCTATCCATTATGTAAATTCACGTCGGCCGTCTTCATGATGTGGCAATTTAATGCTCATCAGAGTAGTATGGGAATGTTGTTGCTGATATTCCTTGAAATATGTCCACCTGCAGAAGTAATAATTTGGAATATCTGAGTATACAGACATATAACAGTTGAATATTTTCTACTATGTGATTGAAGTTTAATATCTTTCACCTATTTTATGCAAAACAATTCTTAAAATGAAATTTTAAAGGTTAAATGAAATTATATTTTAAAAGAAATTCGAATAGCTATCCTTGCTTGAAATACTGAAGATTGTGAAGCTAAGCAGTTTCGAAATTATATAATGATAAATAGAAGCTTACGCAGCTTGCTCTCTATTTTTATATTGAATCAAATGGAAAATATTTTGAATTAGATTGCTTCCGAATACACTCTAAGCTACCGCTCATCTTGAAAACTTACATACGTGTCTTCATACAAATCTGTATATCTACACATTCAGGCATTTATTGAGACGATAATGATATGAATAACTTTTTCATATCATTATCGTCTCAATACGTAATTCATGGTGGAGAACTAGAAATCTGATGTATACATGCTGATTTTCAAATATATTAACCCATTAAAATATTTATGATTATTATCTACGTTTAATAGTCTTTTAAACTTATTAATTCGCACATTCTAACGACATTATACTGACACATTTTGAAAGGTTTAGTTTTAATAACAAATTTAACGCTAATAAAGTGCTTGTACTAATGATATAAAGTAAACTATCTCGAACTTACGTTAAAATAAGTGCCGCCATTCCTCCACCCAAAGATGCGTTGATGGTGTTAATAGCTGCTCTAAATAATGAAACAATAATCAAATATAATTACCACTTTCAAAACTCACATTATCTAAATCAGTGAAAATATTTAAGATGTAATCAGTTTATTTTTAAACAAACTGTTGTGTCACTTAAAACAATAACTAGTTTAATCAATAACCTAGTATTTAACAATAACCTAAATTAATAAGGAACCGCCTACCCTATAGAATGATCATCCTGTCTCCTCAGAAACATTTAACCATAAAAAATTTATTTACCCAATTGTATCTATAAATCCATCAGTTATTCTGTTTATATTAATTCCTTATACGAAGACGACTCAAAAAAGACCGAACTTTTTTAATTACGTGCCAGCAGCTTCAGATACCGAACTTCGGACCACCGTTCGCTCCTAGTAGCATTTCTTGGTAACTATCAACTTTTAACTGCGTTTCTATCTATGCATCAGTTGTCCAGTAGCTACCAGCTGAATGAGATCGTGAAAAAGAAGCTCGTCGGATTAGTGAAAAAGCAAAAATAAAATAATGTAATTGGAGGAACAAAGCGTTTGTGTGAAAGTCTGCATAAAAATGATAAAAACTTTCGTAAAATCATTCCAGATGCATAGCCGAGAATACAAAGATTCCTGTACAAGCAAAACGTATTGCTATGATTGGTTTTAACGTTCTAAGAAAGGCAGAAATTTCATTCCTGAAGATCCAAGGACTGGATGACCTTCCACTTCAACAGATGACCAACATTCTTATCATGCACTATGAATTTGTACCACATGATCAAACAGTAAACAAGGAAATCTGACAAAGATTCCAATAGGAATGAGATATGCTGTGCGTTGAAAGAGACTTTAACCGGGGCCAAATCAGTCGGTTCTGTCCCACCCAACCTGTTCTCTGGATTTAGCTCCGGCAGACTTTTTTCTCTTCCCAAGTTAAAGATCCCTTTGAAAGGATATCGTTTCCAGTTCATAGAGTAAACTATATAAAAAAATAATAATAAGACGAGAGTACTGCACTCTGTCGAAAAAGTGATAGGTCAAGAAGTAGGACTCCAAAAGTGCAAAAGCCGACGACAAAGGTGTATTAGCACTAGAAAGAGGATTACTTTGAAGGAGATAGTGGTTTAAAGTTTATGTAAGTACCAAAAAAGCAATAATAGCAAAAGTTCTTAAACAGTCCTTGTGCAATATGAACAAGTTATACAAATATGGTAGATGTCATTAAAGATTTCAAAATTAATCTTCGTACTCGATTTCTATTTTTCCCTTGCGTACAACACGTTGTGACCAAAACCATTTAATTATTGCTTATTCAGTTATTTTTTAAGTTCTTTACCATTGAGCACTGATGATTTGCCTTGGCTTTGACACTAATCTAAACCTTCAGGCTCAGGTAATTTGACACCAAATTTTAATTTACAGTTACACTGCAAAAAATTTGGACAGTCTCCCTAAGGTCGATTGCAAGTTGAATAGCGTAGTTTTGTCAGCACTCCAAAAGTGTTCAATCGGATTTTATTTATGATATGTAGCTCGTTAGTCGATATGTATAGTGGTCTTATCTTTTCTCTGCTTGATCTAGAAACCTTTGACATTCGGGGGTATTATTAGAATAAAGTCTGGTCCCTGATTCTGTCCATACAAACTATGCCTGGAATAACTATGTAAGCTGCAGTTAAACGTAGCAGTTAATCGAAGGTACTGTATATATACAGAAGTCGTAATTCAAGGTTTTCGTTGATTAAATCATAATCCGTATTTAAAAACTAATTCTACGATCTAAGTACCGCGGATGAGCTTCATCAGTCACGTCATTTTATAAGGTATTTTCTCCCTGCAACTAGTATGACTTCGTGATGTAACGGTTAACACACTCGCCGGGTATTCGAGAGGTCTAGGGCTCGAATCCCGGCGAGGGCATTGCTCATTTTTCTGTCTCCTGCTTCAAAACAAAATAACCTAATGCCTCAGTGATTCTGAGCCTGTCTTCAAACATCTAGAAAGTTTAAACGCTTGTATTTCAGACAATGCTATGTTAGTGTCATTTCTACAAAATAGATCTATCTAAATCATTTATTCAAATTTATATACGAAATATGATCCCCTTTTTAAACAGGAAGTAAGATTCTTTCCTAAACGCGAAATAAAACACCATTTTCATTCCTGAAACACAATTTTTAACATTTCCTGTTGGTTTTTATGCACCTTTAATTTATTTTACGTAAGACACCTAAATATTGTATATTAATAAAATAATTCTACCCAAAATTAATTATCGCGGTATAACAAGTTGATATATGTAATTTTAAATCAATAAAGAATAAACAACAGAAATTCCAATGCACTTTGAAGAATAACGGAATGAACAGAATTAAGAAATATCTTGTTGCTGTACAGTAACATCAAATCGCATTATGAATATTCATATGGCTAATTCTCTATGTTACATTATCCTTTCGTTTTAAAAAAAAAACATGAAATTATTCCTATGTGTCTAGAAAAATATAACTAGCCTGTTATTTGTAAATTCCAAGTCTT
Source organism: Stegodyphus dumicola (assembly GCF_044657685.1). Classification (NCBI taxonomy): domain Eukaryota; kingdom Metazoa; phylum Arthropoda; class Arachnida; order Araneae; family Eresidae; genus Stegodyphus; species Stegodyphus dumicola. Next base: position 118,625,207 of record NC_140780.1, read on the forward strand.
CTACCCGCATTTCTAACAGTTCGTAAGAAAACAAAACTTACTCATACAGCTCAATGACATGGAAACAGCCATTTTCTAAGTTTTAGGACGTTAATTATTTGTATACTGAGTTATGTCACTTCACATGCATTTTCTTTCCTTTAAAAACCCTGTGAAACTGTAAAGGAATTTCTTTGAAATATAGGTATATTTCCTTCTTTTCCTAATGTGATTCATTTAAATATTGCAAATTAATAATCCTCTCTTTTAAGGCGTTTCCTTTGGTTAGGGATTTGGTGTGAATAATTAATTGCTGTGTTTAAACAGGATATGTATTTACAACTTAATGCTTCAAAAAATGAATGCTGAGATCCTTAGGAAAAAATATCCCCAATAATTATATCCCACAAAATATTTATTCAGATTCTTATAATGAATCATTGGGAAATTATTGATTGTTATAATTATTAAACATAATGCTTATTTATTTTTTACAAAATGTACAGTAATACTCTTTCTTTACAAAATGCCATATTGAACAATTATATTGGTTATGTAAGCCAATAAGTAACAATAAGTAACAGCAATGCTTTATTTCCTATTAACTATGTCTCATCTTTCCTTTTCAACTTTCAGTCAGAGAGTAAAATTTTTAATTGAAGCAAGAACTTTTAAAATCAGTCAATAAATTTATGATCAACTAAAATTTAATAAACAAAAGTAATTTCAGGTTAAAATTCCCTTTCTGAATATTTTGAATGTATATGAGCAAAGTGAAATGCAAATTTGACATTGATATTGTCACCGTTTCAACCCTTAAATAAGTCCTAAATGTTTTGATTATTGTTCTTAAAATCAGATCAGGTGTTTAAAAATTAATATCTCATAATATTTGTATTAAGAAACTTTTAAGTTCCATAGTTCTGTAATCTTTTACTCGTGAAAGGCTGAGGAGCTGCACCTGCTGGGTCCAATGTCATTCAGACAGTCCGTCTGAGAGTAGCTGCTCATTTGCAACTTTCACGAGAGCTCGCATCTACTAAAGTACTATATAGTAGTAATCCATCTCACTAAGTCGGAATAATTAATGTAGAATTCTGGGAGAGAAGGAAAGTAACAAAATGAGTAGCTGGCATTTTTCAAAGATCTAGGGTAATTTTCGCGACATTTTAAGGAGAGTTCGGTCAAACATTAGCGACAGTTTTAAAGGTATTTGTAGAAAATAACTCGACAAGCAAAGGGTTAAGTCTCCTTTTGAAATTTTAGTGACATTTAATTTTTCTCAGTTTATGCGGAGTTAAGTTCGAGCAAATTCTGTCAATCAAATTTAAGTCGAGCAAATTGTGTCAATCAAATTTAAGTCACAGATGGGAAACATTTTCCAATATCGAGAACTATAGTACTTCAAGAAATTTACAAAATTTCTTTCCTTCCTTAATGGATCGTTTCATACTTTTTTTTGTTTTTCTTTTTGACGTTTAACTGAATTTGCTAGGAATTTATATGCCTACAATTGAAATAAAATTTGTTAGGAAAGCAAGCATGTTATAAAAAGCTATGCATTGGTGTGAAGCGTTACATAAATTTTTATGAGAAATACAGAAGCTGAACTTGCATTACAAGTCGGGCTGCCGCAAAAAGTTCGATGTTTTTATGCAAACGAATGACATAAAGTCGTCAAGACATTTCGAATTAGAAACCTGTATCTAATTAAAATTTGCTTTACCTTCCAGAATATTGCCACTTGTTTCCTGTTATGCCAAAACTACTGCCTGTGTTGAATACTAACCATCCCCACCTGTAAAATTCATAAAATTTTAATTAAAAAGCATGAATTGTAATTTTACGTTTTGTGAATAATTTAGAAATCCAACTCTTTTGCTCATTTCTTAGTTTTGAATTAAACGTAAACTGATGCTACTTAAATGTGCCTGTCAAATTGAGTAATGATTGCAGTATGCTCTTTCTTTGTTTATGCTTCATTAACGACCGATTTTCTTAGGTCAGAAATAAAAAAGAAAGTGATAACGGTCTTTTTCGATCCTGGCATAAGAATTTACAAGGAATATCAGTTGGTCGAGAAACTAATATAATGCGAAGTAATTGTTTACTAAAAATGTTACCTGAAACTACGCCTATTGTAAGGCAAAGCAATTATTTAGTTTGGCGCATACGTAATAGCTTATTACTGTCAATTTAACTAAATTATCTTTTATATTTTGCTAGTTGGCTTGTGAAATATTATGGAGGGAGGGAAATAATACAGACTGTAGTAAATAAAGATTCTCCTGTGTTACTTATTTTAACATTCTGTTGAAATCTACAGCTTAGTACTTTCTCCATATTAATCATAACAAAAGTGATACCTCTGCGATTTTGGTAACACCAGTGAGTATGAAATTCGACAAATACTTTTACTTCTCAAATACTTCCTTGTAAACACGCTATTCATGATCCCTAGAATAACTAATCGGAATGCCCATTTATTTTGAAATTAACCTATTTATTTGAATAATCCGCTCAATCAAATAATAGTCGCACTCAGTCTATTTTAAGCCTTCTTAAAATAAGGCTCACTGTAGTCCGACGTTAAACGGGCTAACCATGAAGGAAACCATTCAGCACAATTGTACACTATTTTACACGGATATTGTGATGGAAGGATGAAATGTTAAAATTTCAGGTAATTTTTAAATACAGGCATGTAGAAACAAGCACTCTTCCTCTCTGCCAAAAATAGCAGTTATGATATGGCTGGAGCCCCACTGCCACAGGTGTTTTTACGTGAACAATCCGCGCACTATAAGGGAAAAAAATACGAAATTTCTTTGATTTTTTATTATATAAATATTAAATTAATTATTGAATTGATTTTTAATCATTATTAAGCAAAGTATAATTGTGAATATCCAAGGACCATTTTATTTCTCAGAACTGTAAATCATTTTATCCTCATTTGACTTATTCAATTAGAGCATCTTTTGTGCCATCGGACGCATTTCATGCATTACATTTACGAAATATTTTCATAATTAGTCATCAAATCTGATGAAATCTGTGCCAAGATACCTCAATCCTTTTATATATTGCAATTTCTGCCCAGTTATTGTTAAAAGCATAGCGTTTTAATGCTATGAGAGTTGTTGATGATAAAATTGTTGTTAAAGGAAAATTTGGTTAAAAGCATATACGAATGTACACAATGAACCAGCCTTTGAGGGTAGTGTCTTTCATAACATCCTTAAATAGTTCATTCAAACAAAAATCAAGGTTCTGCAGCTTAGGTATCACTTCTCCAGGTATAATTATTTTATTAAATCTTAAAGAATTCGAATGTTCTTTCTAGCTTCATTATTTGTTTAAATCTTAAAACATTTGTAAGTCCTTTTTCTCTTCCTTCGTTACATGACCCCGAACAGTTTCAAGAACAAGCATCCTAAATTTTAAAGCAACAAATAATAAGCAACAGGAATCTCAGTAACATGACTTAACTAGCAAAATATAATTTCGCAGGTTAAACAGAGTTCCTTCCTCAGCTACGGAAGTGAAAATGGAGAAAAAGGAACATATGCCTACATTAGAAAAACAGAAGGAAATTCAAGAATATTCTAGCTAAATGATAAAAATGAAGCTTCTAGCGGCACTACTGACCGTAACGTAAAAGAAAAACAACTAAGAAATAAATTCTTGAAAAGCTGGCGGGTACGAGAACGGTAATTGGGATCATTGACCAAATGTGAAAGATTTTTATCGGTACAAAGAAACTTCAAGAAATCTAATTCACCAAAGGCCGACGTTTTTTCAATAATGGTAGTTGCAGAGAAATGAAAAATGAGATTTTATGCCTTTTTCTTACCAATAATAATGGGCAATAGAGAATTAATGAGATTATGTTTCCCTAAAATAAGTTTCGCGTTCTTTAATGTGAAATTTCAAGGTTGTTCTTGCTTGATTAACATATACTGCCTAGGAAAGCTGTAAATACCTCAGGATTTCATATGAGGAACAAAATGTTTAAGCATGGGGTGATCTGGGAATGTTTAACATTTTAAATAACTTGTAGAGTAATTAGGTTATTTTGAATTATCCTCCATTGGAACACTGGAGGATAATGATTTCATTTCAAATGAAACAATGAGGAAATCTTTAGGAGAAATGTTTTTTGATTTAATAACAAGCTGGTCGAATTTTTTGTGGTGCTTCCTTTTCTAGAAGAGAATCTGGAAGTTGAATATCTAGTCTATGAATAAGGCGCAGTGTTTAGGTTTGGACTAATCGAATAGAAAGTAATACCAATTTTGTATTCGTAAAAGGCAAATTATATATTAAATTTCGCGGTATAGTTCCGCTATTTTGATAATACAATGGCTGTGTTTGACGATAAAAAGATTTATCTAAGATTCTCTTTGTTATGAATTCAAATGATCCTGTTACTCATTTCTCTTCTGAACTCAAGGCACCTAATTCTCTCATCCTGGTCACACGCAACCAATCTAACTTCAATACAACTATATATTGCAAATGCTCACTAATTTGACTTCCCCTGTACTTCCTTATGTTATTTGGCTAAACAAAAATAGACTTTATTTTATTCCGCCGTTTCTCATGAAATGAAAGTTTGGTTCTCCAAAAAGCTGTTGATCAAAAACTCAAATGTTCAGTTGCGATTGCAACTGACAGAATTTTCTCATCTCATATTAATGACCAAGTGGTTAAAAATTGTACATCTAAACATAAAAAAACTTTCATTTAAGCCGATTATAATAATTGAGCAGTAAATCTATTCTTTCCATTTAATAGCTGTAAACTGCAGATATTTTACATAAGTTTATTTTTTGTGTCACTTTTCTCCTACTTATAAATTTCCGTAATTCATTGCTTGAAGACCTCATAAACTTGAAGGATATTTTTAAAAATCCTAAAATCTTTTATATCCTCAACTGCCCATTACTACCAATGAAATAAAACTTTTCTATTTCTCTGCAGACAAAATTATTCCAAAAAAAAAAAAAATCTTCCATTGGCCTATTAGAATTCTTAGAAGCATTTCATATCCATAAAAGTCTTTCGATTCTGGTAAACTGATTTACCGCTCTTTTTACTGTCAGCTTTTCTACAACTCATTTCTTAGTTACTTTACATTCGCTTTATGGTAAAAAAAATGGGCGTTTTTCACTATTTAGCTTAACAGGGACTTCGTTCCTTACTATTTAGCTAAAATATTGTTTAATTTTTCTGATGTGCCAATATGTTTCTTTTCCGTCATTTTCTCTCCGATAAATGAAAATGAAGCGTCTTGTAAATTTAGTCACATTACATCAATTGCTGATGTTCATTATTAATTGTTTTAGTATTTAATTCTTCGGAATGTCCTTTTTTTTATAATTAACGTGCTATTTGCGTTAAGTATTGCTCCATTTTGATCTCTTCCAAATCTAGTATTCTTTTATCCACAATAAATTCAGTGACATTTCGACACATTTAAAATTATGTGTAAAACACGACGTAAATTTTTATTTCAATAAATAAAAAAAAAATCATGTATTCTGCGAACCCTAATTTTTATTACTATTTTTTAATTAATTATATTTTTATTTCTTCTTATTTAATAGTTTACTTATTTATTTATTTTTTTATTTTTATTTTCAAAGAAAATTATAGGCTTGGTTGCGGAAATATCTTATTCTAATTTATCTAAAGCTTTGTAGATAAAACAGATCTGTTGAATGTAGAGTGAAATATTTCAAAATGTATTTCGTTATAATAAAGAAAGACAGGAACTTCTCATCAAAAAAGAAGTGGAGAGCGCAGAACTAAAGAACACTGGTGTATGCATCAAATAGAGCCTACTACTATTAATATATTCTTAATTTTTTTACCAAAAATAATTAGAAGAATTAATTAAAAGTACATACAACATTATGTAAGGTTGATATTTCAGTGCTGTTAAAATTCTGAATTACTTACGAAATTTTCTTCAAATAATATATTACCTATTATATTTGGAATTGAAGTTACTTTTAAAAATTAAGCAACAATAAGCAGTATTAAGAAATACTATTTTTTTCCTGAAACTGTAGTAATACAGTTAAACTCACCACAATGTGAACATTCCAATAATAGCATTGCCAGGATCTCCCATAGCCAAAGAGCTGGTACCTTGATCATACCTGTGTAACCTTGGTTTAAGCAGCAGAGCTGCTACAAGTGCCGAAGCCCCTCCAGTTAAATGGACTGCGCAAGATCCAGCAAAATCAATGGCTCCAAGCTTCTTCAAAAATCCATGTTCACCCCACATCCAACCAGCTGGAATGCAGTAAGTAATTGTATTTAGAAAAGAAAATACTATATAAGCATTAAAATCTGCTCTTTCTGCCATTGCACCAGACACAATAGTCGTTGCGGTTGTGGCAAAGGATAACTGAAAAATGAAAGTTGCGAACACTCCCCCATCATTGTCAGCGTCTACCATAAACGATCCAACACCACAAAATGCCGAGGTTCCTGGTCCTTGTCCATATTGTAATCCATAGCCAAACATCCAGTAAGAAAGTCCACCAAGAACGACATCCACGGCATTCTTCATTAATATATTCACTTCATTCTTTTTGGATACAGCACCTGATTCTAGAAGCCCGAATCCTGGAGGGGGAAAAGGTACTCGCATTATGAAATTTTAGATTACAGTCTAAGATCCTGATGAAGACATTGCTACTAAACATGCAAAAATTTGCAAATAATAAAAAAATTAAATATTAAATTTTAAAAAATATTTAGCAGTTTTCCTGAAGTAAAAATAGCATTTACAATTTCAAACTCATAAAACTAAATCTTTAATGTTGAATAAAATTAAAATTCAACCCAAAAAGAATTTAAATTTTAAACATTCTGACATTTGCTTTTCCATTTCCTTTTTGAACTCAAAATAGTACGAATAGAGAGCTATTAAAATATGAAAAGAAAGTGTCATTATTTGTATGACGTCATGTGTAAAGATGATTGTAATCTATATGGTGTTACAAAATTTCTTCAACCTTTTTCAATTTTTGTGGATTCAGGTCATAGTGTACAGAAGAAGTAGAGGCAGAAATTCTTCATTCGGAAGTATTTGTAGTATGCAATAACACTTGCTGCAAATGTTATTAAGAAGTTCAGATTTTTACAAAAATAATTCTGTTCATTAAGTTGATGCGGGACACGCATTTATAAGGCAAGGATAAATAAAATATCATCATTAACTAGCCACAAAATGCTCTCGTATTTCTTATTTTTAGTCACAATGGGCAGGATTCCATTGCTAACTGAAAATAATAATACTTCTTCGAAGTGTTGAACACTTCAGCAATTAATAAGCAAGGCATATTATTTTCCAGCAGCAGCACCAATTATAACCAACACCACACTACTTTCCCGTAGTTGTTATTTAGCAACTACGTGAAAGACGCAAAATAATGCAATGCAATATTTCTCAGATCTGTTCAGTATTCTATCCAATGCAATACTGCTTACAACTGAAAGCAGTCAGCTTTGGGTATTAGCTTCATATCTCTTCCCTGTCTTTTAATAAACTATGATCAAGCATAATGCTATGAGGTTGGGCAAAGAAGCTCAATTCCGGGAAATAGAAATATCAATAGCTTAAGGGGGACAGTTCTATATATCCCGTTCTACTGGGCCGATTGACAAAATTCAAATTGCATTTTTCATGTCTCGAAAGCGCGACTCAGGACATATTATACATTAGATGTATATATAGCATTGTTCTAACATAGGTATTTTGACACAAAATAGGACTTTTTTCTGAAAATAACATACAAATTTTTTTTCCATATTTCGATTCCACGACTGAGACTATGCCTAGATATTAAATGTTGCAAACTTTGGTGCGAAATTTAGGGAGAAATTCAAAAATTTATCTTGGCACACTTTTTTCAGTTTTCGCCAAGAATAATTCACTTGGCGAGCTTCTTAATATGTGGCAACCTATTTTCCTTTCCCTTCCATTACGCCGGAGCGGAAAAAAAAGACACCTCGTTCCTTACCTTTTTACACTGTGCATGGACGGAAAAAAAGGCACATCGTTTCTACTTCCAAATAATAAAGCAAATTGGACACAAATTGATATGCATACAGATTTCGACGGAGAACGATTGTCGCTACAGCGCATCTGATCTGCGCAACTGGCAGGATATTTAAAAGGAGAAATTACTATTCCAGGTCATAAATTCTTCACGAATTTCATTCCGTGTACTCTGGTAGATTTTAAGTAACTATGCCTCGCATACAGGTGCTCGAACAATATGTGCAAATGAGGAATTTGAGAGAGGTCATGTAGTTGGGTTTAAAGAAGCCGGTTGATCTTATCGGCGAATAGGTCGACATTTGAGCAGGAGCGATGCCACTATTAGACAATGTTGGCAGGAATGAGTGAACCATAGCCGCACACAGCGTCATGAAGGAAGTGGTAGACCTAGAGAAACGACAGAACGTGAAGACCGAGCAATCGTCAGAGCGGCACTCACAGCCCCAGATGCATCATTATCATGGATTGTAGTGCTTCAGTGACCGGAAGGACCATTCATAGACGGCTCACACAAAGGAGGCTAAGGTCACGGCGCCCCTTGCGCTGACTACCATTGACCTCTGTACAACGTCAAGCCCGTTTGCAGTGGTTTCGGGCTCATTCGCACTGAAATGTCACTGACTGGAGTAGAATAGTCTTCAGTGATGAGTTCCGCTCTGAACTGAGCTCCGATGACCAGCGAAGGCGAGTCTGGAGACGCTCCGGACAGCGGTGTGATACCAACCTGACTGTCTTCCGGCAGACAGGCCGACAACCAGGAGTGATGGTCTGGGGTGCCATTTCATTTCATAGTAGGACCCTTTGGTTATCAACCTTACAGCAGAGCGGTACGTCGACGAAGTTCTAAGGCCCGTTGTGTAGTCCTTCATGTCACGCCACCCTGGGCTTACATTCCAGCAAGATAATGCCCGTCCCCACACTGCACATGTTTCTACGGCTTGCCTTAGTGCTTGCTGAACATTACCTTGGCTAGCAAGGTCGCCGGATCTCTCTCCTATTGAGCACGTTTGGAGCAATGTGGGCAGGGCCCTCCAACCAGCTCGGGATGTTGACGATCTAACGCGCCAGTTGGACAGAATTTAGCACGATATCCCTCAGGAGGACATCCTCTATCAATCGATGCCAAGCCGAATAACTGCTTGCATATGGGCCAGAGGTGGACAAATGCGTTACTGATTTTTTCATTTTGCGAAGCTCTATCACTTCAATAAATCAGCCAATTTTTCTCAAACTGTAATCATTTGTTTTTCTGTACACGTACATCACTTCTACCGATTTTCGTTCCATTCGGATAATTCCTTCTTGGTGCGTCGTTTTTTTTTTTTTTTTTTTTTTTTTTGTCTAAGAGTGTATAAATTCGCGTATATCTTCGGAAATTTTGAATAAAAAAACTGTAATTTCTTGCAGGTATGCTTAGAAATACGCCCACTTTAAGAAAATGGTAAACATTTTATAGATTCAAAAGTGTTTTTGACAAGTTTATAAAAATTATTTAAAAATACAAATTTTAAAAATAAATCATAAAATGTGGGTGAATTTTATTTGGAATGAACCTAAATTTCGAAATGTGAAAGGAAGAATCAAATAAGTTTCATAAAAAAGAGATATTACCAAACTCAATTAACATTGAGGAGCTGAAATTTTGAGAGTTAATTTTTTAAAAACTACTCTTGCGATTTTTACAAAACTTGGTAGTTTGGCGTAATTTGAGTCGTAGAATCGAAATATGGAAAAAAAATGGTATGTTATTTCAGAAAAAGTTCGATGTGTTATAATACCTATATTACAAAGCTATATATAAATGTAATACATATTCTAAGTCGCGCTTTCGAGGCATGAAAAACGCAAGTTTAATTTCGTCAATCGCCCCAGTACAACGGGAGTTATAGAACTGTCACTTTTCTTTTTTTTTTTTTTAAACGCGCAAAGTACTTTTAATTTTAAAGATGTTTCTTAAAATTTATGCTGATAGTTATGCAACATTGCTTCTGTTGTTTTATATTATTTATTTTGAATTTTTCTGCTTCTATTCCGTCACACACACACACACACACATATATATATATATATAAATTGTAGTAAGCTCGCCTAAAAGTTACCAAGAGCTGCTGCTCCAAAAGGTTCAACACGTTTTCAAAAAAATTAAGATGACCAAGATGACCAAGATGTTTTCTAGACCAAAATTGGTTTTTTAAAAATTGTTATTACTGCTTTGCTTGATAAATTATTCTTATATATATATATATAAGAATTTATCTAGTTTATTAGTTAATATTTTTAGCTTTAGAAATTTCATATTGCTTTATTTTATGAAAATTGAATGAAAAAGTAAATTTAATTCTTGAACCTTTTGCTGGTATGCGGGAATGTAGCTGATGTATTCGTTAGAACAATAAGCATAATACATGCTATACATAAGTGAAAAAAAAGTGGCCAGCTAATAAGAAATGTAAACCAAATCTTTAACGTTTGATTCATTAATCTACGCAAAACTAATGGAAACAACAAGAGAAAGTTTTAATGGTAGCAGCTCATATCTAAGCATGCTGTAAATTGACTAGCAAATTTAAAGTACTTCCTTTATACCTAAATAAATAAATTTAAGAGACCTTTTTTGATAAAGCAGGTGAATTTCCCTTCAGAAATTACGATCGATTTCAAATGAATATCTTGTAATAAAAAGTAAAAATTCCAAGAATTTTGTCCTAAATCAAGAATTAATATTATAATATTCCCATTTTAAGTTGTAGTGACTTTCTCGTTAATTAACTTACTATAGCTGAAAGGGGAAAAATATATGTAAAGGAAGAGAAAGAATAAGTAATGAGATAATAACGTTGAAGCTGCATATTAGAGTTTTAAAAGAAACATATTTCAGATCAGTTAGTCGCCTATATATCTCAAGAGATTGTTCGGAAATTTTATGACTGAGTTAAGTCAAATTTCATGACTTATAACAATATTTACACGCAGATATTAGTTATTACTTCTGCTATTCTATACCTCTGAAATTGTTCTAACTTATAAATATGTAATGCGTTATAAAACGTGACATATATTCTAAAACATAATCATGTAATAAAGCATAAAATATGTTCTAAAATATAATCATGTAACATATTATAAAGGAAATTATTCACCCTGTGAAATGTATCATGCGATCTGAATTGCTTATCTAATCAATTTTTCAACAATACGCATCTTTGTAACAATTTCCGTGAGTTTAATTATATATTTCAAATGAAGTGTTATACCTTTACTATGCATTTAACTACAAACCACAAAATAACATTTGAAGTCAAAATCTTAAAAAAGTATGTTAATCTGCAGCATTGCACTAAAATATTGTAATAAAAAATTTCAAATTGTACTGTACCTGTCTGCATGGTGAAAATAACGAAGGAAGCAGTAAGAATCCAAGTTGCATCATCTGCGTTCACAGGATTAATTCCAGCGTCAGTTGCATTGACCATAATAGTATTTATTTTATGTAAAACTGCGTTATCTTTACTTCTAAATGGAAGTTCCAACTCATACGTTTTATTTAAATGTCCTTGTGCAAAATTTTGTAAATTTAAAATGACGCTAAAAGCATAATAAACATTCGAGACCTGTAATTCCTTGCTTAAATTTTCCTTTTATACACCTGAAACGTTAACTTTCCTTACTAGTATTCCTAAATTAGTATAAATCATTATTTAACTTTCGAAGTAAAGAAAATAAGGTAAATATGAACACATAATCAAATTTAAAATATATTTTTTTGATTTATAAGGCTCAAATTACAATGGCAATGTAGTTTCAACGAAATCACAGTGATCACTTGCTTATTCTACCTTTAAAAGCTTTAAGATATTTATGCATTTAAAATGAGAAAAAAAAATCAATGTATAACTATGGAAAACCTGAGACAACTAGAATAAAATGTTAATCATCAATGTAATGTTGGGAGAGAAGGTACTTTGCAAATGGAATCCCATTTGTGATCTATAAATGTTATCTCCTCATTGCCCAGTCGAATGTTATTATTTATTTAAGAAACCTATTCGTTGTCTGTTTGAAATAATAATGAGAAGAACGTATTTCATTTCTGAAGAGCCAGTAGTGACATCATAGCATGTTTTTTAATGCATTCTCTTCCACTACTCAAGGAAAAAAAATATCACTCAAGGGAAAATTATTCTAATAAGCAATCGACTTATTCTAAATGACCGAGAGCTGATACTTTGCTAACATAAAATAAAAAATTAGATAAGTCGCTTACTAATCATACGTGGATGCTTGGAATGTAATAATTGTTCATAAAAGGACAATTTTCATTTAATTTTATGGGACAAAAGCCAACAAGTTATATGAGAAGCTCTCCAAATCAGAAATATAAATTAGAGAAATCTGCTTCGCTAATTTTGAAATCTCTGAAAAATAGGTCAAAAACTGAAAACTGGCATAATATAGATTGGGCAAAGAACCTTTTCCTGATTAAAAATATTTTACATGAATGAAGTAAGAATATAGTCAAGAATATAGTCTGTAATTTGGTAATCCTATTTCCACAATTCCCCTCCCCTTCTATGTAGTTGAGTGTGCCAATGAAAATAGCAACGAAGTAACGCAAATGAAATTAAAAAAGGGTGTTTAGTTTTATGCTGAAACTAAATCGCTCATCAATAATGGTTTAGAAGTTCATATGCATACAATTCTCCAGATGTTAAGAGCATAAAGAACTGGTATGAAAGGTTTTAGTGAATCTAATAATAGCATTGGTGAGCTTCCAAGAAATGGTCTTCTGTAAGAAATGAGATTCACTGATTTGACATTAATCTGATAGAGAACATATGAAGAATAAGCCTAAGCCTTTGCCACGCCACTTCGTGATATTAATACCTAACAAAGACTGTTCTTTTTTTCCTCCATATTTATTTACGATCTTACTCTCTTAGAAATGCATCAAATCAGTTAACATCTGTCAGTCTAGAAAACAAAAAAGTGAGTTATATGTTTTCCTAGGAAGGGACATACACGTGTCTCCTATGCACCATTGCAAATTCTAATATAACTCCAGTTTTAATAACAAGTGGGTCTGGAGAGAGAGGGGTAATGTTTTTTTGCTAAACTTGAATATAACCACATTTTCTTGTCAGCTTTGTTTACCACTTGCCAAGATGCAGCTAAGATGACATTTATGGAGGCTTACAAACATCAGTAACAAGACGCAGGAAGATGGAAGAATCTACACTGGTCATCAAAATTAAAGGATAATGAGACAAAATATATTCACCATGTTGCAACCAATATTCAATGTTACAATTAGTTATGTTAATTAATAACAATTGAACACAAAATTGAACTTCCGCGCATACATTAGAGCCGGAAATATTCAAATTCCGTGATTAACAATGTGATGCCCAATGGACGCATTTTTGCAAATCCGGTGTGTGGTTTAAAGTGAATGCGGCTTCTCAGAGTGATCAATATTCAGTATTTATGGCTCAAAGGCATCATTTAAGTTAGGGATCTTCAACCTTTCACGCCCGAGGTCCACATCAATAAATTCACAAGAATCCGCGGGTCACATATTTGTCAAAAAAATAATGTAGTCAGAAAATTTATATAAAAAAGGTTTATTTTGGAAGACTACAATTGATTCTAAGCGAAGAGATAGTGTTACAGATTTGTATACATTGATGCAAAGTCAAATGAAAATGGAGTTAAAATGTTTTGCAACTTTTAACTATGGGAAAAAATGTATAAAAATGATTGTACAAAACGATGGTACAAAATGCATTTACAAGTAAAAAAAGAAAAAAAAAATTACAATACTGGAAGGAGATGGTAGTTACTTTAGTTTTAATGTGAAATTTGACATTGTTTTTGCTTGATTAATGCTTCGATATCCAATTTAACCTGTGCTGTTGCAATTCGCAAAGTGTCCTCCAAATGTCTCTCTGCCAGCCGTGTTTTTGATTTTAGAATTTTAATTTTACTAAAAAGCTGTTCACACTAAAAAGCTTCAATATCCGGTTTAATCTGTGTTGTTGCAATTCGTAAAGGTTCCTCTAAATATCTGTCTGTCAGCCACGTTCTTTTTTTGATTTTAGGATTTTCATTTTACTAAAAAGCTTTTCACATGTGTAGGTACTGCTAAAGATAGAAGACGTGAAGAGCGCATGCTTACGAATTCCTGGATACTTGTCTTCGATTACGTACCTGGAATAAAAATCAATTAATGTAGGATTTGCAAGAAATTTGCATTTTACTACAGTGTCACACTGTAAATCTATAAATTCTAATTGAAGTTCCGGTGGAACACTTCTAACGTCTACTGAAAATGGCGAGGAGAACATTCTGATAAAAATTCCGTTTTCACGAAAATCGGAAAATCTGCTTTTGTATTCCACTTTCAAATTTGAAATGCATTGTACATAATTATTTGAATTCCGTGTTCTAGAGGTTTTCACACACTCCATCAATTTTTGAAAAGTAAGTGGAATTCTTACTTAACAACTGGCTTTCCCACAGGATTATTAATTTTGTCTTTATTACAAAGTAATAGAGGTTATGAACAAGTAAATCGTTTCCCAGTAAGTGGTAGTTCAAATCGATGAGATGACCTGTAATATCAGCAAGAATTGCAAAGTCTCTCAGCCATTTCTCATCACTCAATTCGTGAATAGATTTCCCTTTAGATTCCATGAATAACTGAACTTCGCTCTTCAATGAACGCAGGCGCGGAAGTATCTTTCCCCGTCTCAACCAACGTACTTCCGCGTAATACACATCACCATATTCAGCTTCCAAATCACTCAAGAACTGTCGAAATTGCATGTGATTAAGTCCTTTAGACCGAATGAAATTAACCACTTTTACAATAACATTCATCACATGTTCAAAGTTTGAGAATGACCTTTTGCACAAATTTTCTTGGTGGATGATGCAGTGGAAAGTCATCACAGTATTATTTCCACTTCCCTTCACATCAGATTTGAGTAATGTTGCTACTCCTATTTTCTCTCCAGTCATAGATTTAGCACCATCCCTGGTTATAGCAGACATATTATTTAAGTCTAACTCCCATTTATCCAAAGTTTGTGTCAGACTCGAATACAAATCTGATCCTCGTGTTGTAACTTTAAGTGCGACGACACTGGCTAATTCCTCTACAATTCTTAAGTCTATCAAACTCACGAATAAAAATGGCTACTTGTGCAGTATCTGTTGATTCATCCATCGCTACAGAATAAAACGCAATTTTTTTTGCATTTGGGTTTTAATTTACTGAATATATCTGTTAGGAGGTCCTCTATGGGTCTCGTTACTGTCACAGCAGACAAGCTAATATTCGCTATGACTTGAGCCTGTGATGGACAAAGCACATCAACTGTACTCTGAAGACATTCTTTTACAAATTCTCCATCAGCAAAGGGTTTTCTACGCTTAGAAATTTTTTCTGCTATCATGTAACTAACACGAGCACTATTTTCAGATTCTTTATTCGCTGTGGCGAAGAAAGACTGCTGAAAATTTAGTTTTGATTTTAATTCACTCACCTCGAAAATGACCTTCCAATGAAGAATATTTCTCACTGTGTTTAGTATCATAATGTCTCTTAATGTTGTATTCCTTCATCACAGCTACACTGTCAATGCAAATAAGCAAACTGTCTTACCCTTATGTACAACAAAAAAATAAATATCTGACCACTTTTCTTAAAATAATCGCCCTTTTCCTTCAACTTTTCTTTTTTTGTTATCACGGCTTCCCATCATGTACTCATTCAAAGACTATAAACGCTTTCGAATTTTAAAATGTGGAATGAGCATGAGTAACCTAGCTTAAAATCAACTGTAGAAAATCTGCTTATCACCAAATCAAACGGCATGTTTACGATCACTCTTCCCTTTCATAACTGATTGCAACATTAAGAGAAATAGAATTCTGTTAATTTATTCCCCCTCCCCTCTATAGTAGCAGCACGCTCAACGTCAACTTTGGCGAAGTATTGACGAAAGATTGACATCTGTTGTAAACGTGTTAGAGCTAAGAACCTACCCTTTCTATGGAATTGAGATTTTATGCGTAGTCAAATTTTCATTTTTAAAATTACATAAGATAAAGTGAAATTTTTCAAAAATTTGTCATTTTCGGAAAATTCTATCTCAAATAATATCAAGAATTTAAATATCAAGAATAAGAGGAAAAAAATTACGACAAAAAGCTCACAAGGCAATTTTTCTTGAAATCAAAATTTACTAAAATTTTTCAATTTTTCTTCATATTCAAATGTGGGGCCACTAAAATGACTTGACTTCAGTGGGCCACGGGTTGAAGACCCCTAATTTAAGTGAAGGTAAAAAATTGGCGAATAATTGGTAGAATCGAATGAGGTCAAACACAAATGGAGGTCGCCCAAGATTTCAAAACCCGTTGAAGTGCCATATCAAAAGTTTGGAACCGCTTTTCAAGCACTGGATCAGTTGATAAACAGCCTGTTCAAAGAAGACCAAGACTAATAACTGCATCAAGAGACCGTGTTCTATCGTTGTCGGCTCGAAGAAACCGCAAAGCGGCTAAAAGATAGTTAGTTTTAGAACTCCCAGACTGCCACAGAAACTCGAACTAGCCATTATATTACTTCACGAGGCTTAACGAGGTTGGAATGTTTACGAGAAAGCCAATGGTTTGCGTTCCACTCACTGCAGCTTCCAAAGGGGCTCGTTTAGACTGGTGCTGTCATCATGTTCAATGCAGCCAAGACTATTGGGCCCGAAGAATTGTTTTCTGACGAGTCCAGATATAGTCTGAACATTGATTCTATACGTGTTTCGATCTGGAGGGAAAAAAAGAAAACGCAACTTGCCTTCCCTTGTCCGTGAAATTTTCTGTTTTCGAGACCGCGGTTTAGGGGTTTGGGGAGGAATTATGACAAATGGATACATCGAGCTGCATATCTTACAAGGAAGTTCTGTAACCGCTCAAAGGTATGTGGACAAGGTATTGCAACCCCAAGTTACACTGTTTAGGAGTGCTGTTGGCCAAAAGGTTTTGCTAATGTATGACAATGCTCGGCCTCATCGAGCATATATGGTGTCAGAACACTTGAAAACAGAAGATATCACTCGAACGGATTGGCCACCTTACTCGCCCAACCTAAACTCGACTGAACATGCGTTGGATGCCTTGAGGCACCAAATTTCTTCTCGAACCCTCCAGAAACTGAAAAGTGCACTTTTAGAACAGTGGCATGCAGTTTCACAAGACTTGATCAACACTTTGGTAAAGTCTATGAAATCAAGATGTGAGGTAGGCATATATGTCCAAGGTGTCTATATTAGTTATTTAATTATTTTGATAATATATCATTGTACTTATATTTTGCATTATATTAGAATATTTTGTTTCATTTCTTTATTCTCATTTTATTTTATCTTAGGTATTATTGTATTATTTATATATTATTCTTTATCTTATTGTAACTTAGTGTACTTCATTTATATTTCAACATTTTATTATAAGCATTCGTATTATTCATACATTCCTTATTTTTCATTCTTTTACTTATCTTTATCTTTGTATTAGTTTATTAATTTCAAATATTCTCTTATTAGCTAATATATTTTCTTATGAAAAAAACATTGTCAAATTACCAGCATATACTCATTACCGATTGAAACCAGAGAAAGACTCAGATATTTTACTCCAATCTACATTAAATTAAAAAAAATATTTAAACTTTCATAAATTCCCGAATACGAACGAAAGCTGAATAGATATTGTTATAATTGTATACATCAAATAAAATTAATTTAAAATTTTTATGAATAATATTTGCGGTAATGCTTTGAACTTCATAAAAGTGAGCAGATACCATGTTAATACATGTATCAACAATCATTTACATTAATCAATGTAATACCATCATCCAGTACATGTATGTGTATTAAAGTTTAATAGTCTTACTTTTATTATAGCTGAATAATTAACTATTGGAGGAAAGGGGTCCATATTTTACAATATTTAGTTCGATTGAACAACTTTTTCCAAGACCCACATTGAGCCACGTTCGTTAAATTCATCAAAGCTCTTTTTTACTTTTTCGAAGGCTTCGTCAATCTCTCTTTATATATCCTGCCGCTTAAATAATTGCAAACAGTTGCTACGAAAATGAGGATAAATGTATTCAGGGTCTCCATTTTCTTACTCGCGACTCATTTTAACGGTAACTATTAAATACCATTGCAGACACCGATATGTATCTACATCATAACTCAATTTTCTACAAGTTGCAATTATTAAAGAAAGAAGAGAAAAAAAGAAAAAGCATTAAACGAAAAAGGCAATTCAAAAAAAGTATGTTATAATTAAAAGTAAGATATCAAAATTTAAAAAGATGAAATAGAGTAAAACCATAGAACAATGGTAATTCACGTTTGAAAAATGGTGATTTGGGTACGATATTGAAAAAGTTGCTTTTAAGAATTTCTTTGTGCATGTGATGCAAGAAATTGCTAGTTTCTTTCAACGTTTTCCATGAGCGTGGACATAGATGCAATTAATGCAGGAAAAAGGTAAAATTAACATAATCAGTGCATCTAAAATATGAAAAAATAATCGTATGAGTGGTGTAAATTCATATGAAATATTGAAATATGATGTAGACTAAATATCAGAAGATATAAGAAATATTTTGGTATGTGTGGATGAAACACTGAATGTGATTGTAAAGTTAGAAAAGAAAATTATGAATACGCTTAAAAGTAATCGGTATTTAAAAACTAAACATGATGTTAGAAACTTTTGAATACCTTAAAACTATATGAGAAAAAAATACTTACATTTATATATAAATGCTATTTAACTGTAAAGTTGTGAATGGAAATTTCTGAGTAAAACTAAGCCTAATCAAGTCATGTAAATCAGCGGTTCTCAATTCTCAACCTTTTGACTAACGCGTACCATCTAAACAAAAATTGAAAGCCTTTAGTACCACCACTACAAAGTACTACTACCACCACCACTCTTGAACAAACTCAGATCGCATAAATTTACGAGTGTTAGGGAAAAAACTCGATCAAGATGATGGGGTTTTAATTTTTTAATTTAATAGTTAAAAATACTTTGCTAATTACTTCGTTTTGCTAATTTGTATAATGTTAAAAATACTTAGCGTACCACCTTTTACTCTCTTGCGTACCACCAGTGGTACGGTTGAGAACCCCTGGTGTAGATGATCAATTATGATCAGAGAATGTAACAAGTATTTTTAAAAATATAAGGAAATGTCTGAATACGCAGTTAATTAAAACAATTTATATTGTTAAAAATTGTGTTAATGTCTAAAATGGAATAAAATGTCAGAATTTTGAATTGCGAGACTAGGAAAAATGAAAGCAGTACAATAAGTAAGTCAAACGAGAATTATGAAATATAAACTACAGGGAAAATCTTAACTTAAGAAACGTAATTAACAGTTATAGATTAAAATTGCTTAAATTAAAAATAAATTCTTGGACATTGTAAGGAAGATATAGTTAAACATGTGAAAGGAATTAGAAATTCTGTAGAAAATTAAGTAAAAGAACTAATATAATGTAAAATAAACTTTTATTTTTAAATAGAATTTAAAACAAATAAGTTAAACTTAACGTGCATATAGAAAACTAGAAAAGTTAAAAAATAGAGAAAAAAAAACGATGTTAAAAATTATGTTTAAAATTAAACGGTATAATAAACAGTTGTTAAGTAAATGAAGTTAAAATTCATAATATGTTGAAAACTATAACGTTAAAAATTTTTAAAAAATGTGCGAAATTGCATTTAAAATTAAGTAATGTAACAAATAAACGCCATGTACGAGAACATTTACGTTCGTGAAATATAATATATAAGTTAAAATTCAGACTATGTTGAAAATTATAAAATATGAAAATAATAATATACGTTTTTATGAAATTGTCATTAAAGGGAAGTCTTTTTTATATTTTTTTCTCTTATATTGTTTTCAGAGACGCTCATTGAATAATTTTTAACACCAGAGTTAAAAATATATTTCTAACACAGATTATTTTCTTTTTTCATAAACAGAGGGCAGCATGAACATTCACCAAAATTAAGATGCAGAAAATATTCCCCGTTGCCAATTTTGAAAAATTCAATTTAAATGAAGAGCAGGAGGTCTACAACTCAACCAGCAGTCTAAAAAATAGCTCAACTCAACTACGTCCTCCAGTGTGATGTCATCGATGACGTTGCACGTTGCACCTGCCACTGTGTGACGTCATTGGCCTTGCTCCTGACCAGTACCTCCTAGATACAGGAGGTACTATGTAGTAGGTACTGTCTATGGAAGCAGCATGAGTACGTCATCACTTCTTACTTCTTGTGTCAAGAGGAAAAGCTCAGCGAGCGAGCCCTTCTCTTTTAAGTCCTGATCCAACCTATTTTTCAACTAAAAGCGAAAGTAAGGTTTTTATTAATGTCCCCATTTATTAAAGTTTTAAAACGTTTACACATAATAAAAGGCCGGTTTTGCTTGATTTGCAAAATAAGATGCCGGCTTAAATAAGAGCACTAAAACTATAACAAATAGTTGAAGGTAAAAACATAAGAAAAGGAGTTTTATGAACAAATGTTTCCCTTATAAAAGTAATATTGGAAACTTGAAAATCACTTTTCAAATGAAGAGTGAATAACAAATCAACTTCTCTAGTATTCACATTGCTAAAAATCCATAAACAATGAACTGAAACTGCACTCTCTTTCAACCCTTTAGATCTAGTATTTCTGCACACTCACTTATAATAAACGACTTCTGACTTCCAACATTCAATAAATACCTGCATTTCACTAACTCTTGCTCCGAATTATCAATTCCAGTAAAATATGACAGTATTCAGTATTCAAAGTTAAGCACCGAAAACCGAAACTACTCCAGATACTTTCGAAGTTCTGATTGTCTCTAAATGCGCATGATACTAGGAAAATCTGGGGCGGCTTTTAGAGGACAAAAAGTTTAAAATTCTAATTTATTCATCTTCTCAATATAAATCATAACCGGCTGGGTTTATCCACAATGCTTATCTTTTGTACATACTGTTTGTGGTGTTGCGCGGCCCCAACCTACACTCAACAATAGTAGTGACTGCTATGAACTGGAAAGTACACAAAACTCTTAAGAAGGGTTTAACTCCCTTTTTATTCTACTTTAGAAGTTACAGATGCGTGCACTTGACGCTCACAAACTACGCCGACCCGGCGGTAAAATAAAAATAAGAAACTAAACATGAATAATAACAAGTTACTACCTACGAGGCTCTCTAAACGTAACTAACCTAACCGCGTTCTAAGATACAGCTGATATTTCAGCAAACTTTCTGAATATTAAGTTGAAAGATTCAACTATCTGCCGAGGCAAGCACACAGGCCGAAACGCGCGGTTCTTCGATTTCTACCTAGCAACCTTCACGCTCGTGAAGCAAGAGCACACCTACAATCTCGTTTCCCTTCTATTTAACTCAAATTACTTCTGCTTAAAATTTGAATACTTTGCGCGTTCTACTAAAATTTACATACTCTGGCATTGGCAATTCCAGGGGAAAGTAAGGCTTGACAGGAAAGATAGCTTAAACTTAAAACAAATGTTAAGTTAAAATAAATATAAACCCTACATTTGCCGCTGCCAGAATTTGGTAAACTTCGAAGCAGGTCCTAGAAACGACCTGTTGAAAAGTTTCCATATTCTGAATTTCAGTTCAAGAGCCTCGTTTACATAAAACAAGCTGTTTTCTCACAAATTAGAATAAATTTCTGTAGATAATCATTTTACCCTCTCTTCGTACAGCAACCTTTCCTGGACTTCAGCAATCAATCTGTTCTCTTCCTTCCAGCATCTGGAAGGAATAAGTATCAGTATCTTTCTAAATACATTATAATTTACACTTTAACACTGGATAAAGTTTTTGTTTTTGATCGTTTTATTTTCCTTAATTACTGCTTAATTCACATTCATTCAAGTATTCAAACATGAATTTAACTTTATCCCTGGCTCTCTACTATGTGTGGTGTCAAACGGGAATATTCGTGTTTTAGTATTGCAACACTTCCCCTAACCACAATGATTTGTTAGAATACAACGACCAAATAGACACACCTTACTCGACATTCTACAACTCGATGAGCTACTTTAACATTCTTAAAATTCAAGTGTAGGTGGAGAACCCTACAAAATAATAGAAATAGTACTTTTTGCCTTAGCTAAATAAAGTAAAACAAAACTAAGTCTCAACCGAGACAAATTGACTTCCGTCAAAACATAGAACTTCGTATTTACGCATAACATTTCGGAACAAAAGAAAAATTTATAGAAGATTTTAACTTATCTTTGAGTTTTTGATGATTGGAACTCCGACATCCTCTTCTGGCAGAACTGCTCCCGCGTTATGGAATTCATCGAAGTCAGTCGTCTCCTTTGTGTTTTTCGAGTTTCGTCCATGTTGATTTTTCTTTTTCGCCCTCTGTATGCAGGCCTCTTGGAGTGGTAGTCGTCGGGTTGCTGTCTTTTCCGTTTTGCCCCTGAACGGCTGGTCTTGGTGTCCTCCGGTCTGGAATCGTGCTTAAATTTCTTCTGTTGGTGGTGGTCTTTTCGTTCCTCCTGCTGTCTTTTCGTTCTCGTGAACGGCGGCCTTGTTTACTTCTGACTATCTGGCCCTGGAAGTGTTTTCCTCGATGCAGAATTTCTACTGCGATACGTTGTAACTGATCTTTTCCTCTTTACCAAAGATTCTTTACACGGCGGAGTTGCTTTCTTGTATTTCTTAAATGCTGGAGTCTGAACGTTTTCCTTTCTTCTTTTGGGTACCGTCGCATGACTTGTAGAAGGGCTAGGTTTCTCTTCTGTTCTCTGCTTCTTGGGTGGTGGAGCGGGGGACGTTACTTCTGGACCTTCCACTTCTTTTACGCTTGAGTCCTGCAAGAAACTTTTAAGGATTTCAAAATCATTTTGATTATAATATTTTTTCACCTGGTCGGGACTTGCTTTACAGATTTCCCCTCTCTCGTTCTTAAGGTACAATACGACTCCCTTCATTTCCTGAATTACATAGGTACCTTCAAATTTTGGAGCTATCTTTGCAGTAAAATTGTCTGGGGCACTTGATAAAGAAAATTTCCGTTTCAATACTTTATCCCCAACTTTAAAATCTGCTTCACGGCGTTTTCTATCATAGTATAATTTCTGTCTATTTCTTGCCGTATCCGAGCTTTTAACCACCTGGTCAATGAGTTTTTGCATATCTTTTTGTTTGAACTCTTGCTCTCTTTGTTGCACAAAGAATAATTTATCTAGTGGCGTAATTAACTTCAGTCCTAAAAATAATTCTGCTGGAGTTTTCCCCGTAGTATCGTGATTTGCTGTTCTTAAAGCATAAGCTAACTCATTTATGTAGCCATCCCAGCGCTTGTGATGTGTACTAACATAATTTCGAATTATTTTTACAATATTTTTATTAACTCTTTCTGCTCCTGTATCGATGAGGGCTTCTACTGGTACATCGCCAACCAGGACTTGTATAATCGGTAATTGTGAGTTTTTTACGACGACCGTATTTAAGTATCTTCTTGAGGGTTTTTTCGAAACTTCCGGGGTCTGGACCCTTGCTTTTACAGGCCCCACTACTCGTTTAAAGCTTTCCTTTCAACTTCTGCCTTCTGGGTACGCGGACGATTGTTTTCAAATTTCCTTTTTGGGCCTTGACCTTCGAGCTTCGAGGAGTTAGCTTGATAGCTCTTTCCCCCATAAGAGCGATTTGCGTTTCTGGTCTGCTCATTTGAAGATTGCCTTCGGAGACCTTGAGAATATGACGCCCCTCTAGCTTTTTCCGCTATTCTGCGATTTTGGAACTTACCGCCAACTCGAAGAGTTCCTGCAATGTGCTTGGGTTTCTAATTTCGAAGTAATCTTGAACAGCAGGTAGCAATCTTGGTAAGATTATTTCAATAATCTCCGCGTCGGGTTTCTTCCCATGCAGTCAGTTTAATTTTTCGCAGAATAAAGTCCGTCAACTCTTCTATATTCCGTTGATAAAAACTATACAGTTCGGCTTCTAGCTTTGCTCGGTCTTTCACTATGGGGAAGGCCTTTAATAATGATTTTTTGAAATTTTCAAAGATATATGTTTGGCCTCCGAATTCCCCTAATAAAAATTTACCTATATTCTTCCACCATAGCGAGGCCTGTCCTCTTAGTGCAGATGTAGCAATGGCAACTTTTTGTCTTTCAGGCACAGGGTAGAGCTGGAAATGGTTTTCGAGACCTTCTAAGAATATTGCCACCGAATTTTTTCCGTCGAAATTGACGTTTGGCTTGATTGATGCTCTCATCGTCTGGACCAGGTATCCAAATCCTTCCAATTGGCTTGCCATTTCTTGTTGTTGGACTTGTCCAGAAGCTTCCATCCAGTTTTCGGCCATTTCAGTTCTCGGGCGTTAATGTGGTGTTGCGCGGCCCCAACCTACACGCAACAATAGTAGTGACTGCTATGAACTGGAAAGTACACAAAACTCTTAAGAAGGGTTTAACTCCCTTTTTATTCTACTTTAGAAGTTACAGATGCGTGCACTTGACGCTCACAAACTACGCCGACCCGGAGGTAAAATAAAAATAAGAAACTAAATATGAATAATAACAAGTTACTACCTACGAGGCTCTCTAAACGTAACTAACCTAACCGCGTTCTAAGATACAGCTGATATTTCAGCAAACTTTCTGAATATTGAGTTGAAAGATTCAACTATCTGCCGAGGCAAGCACACAGGCCGAAACGCGCGGTTCTTCGATTTCTACCTAGCAACGTCCACGCTCGTGAAGCAAGAGCACACCTACAAACTCGTTTCCCTTCTATTTAACTCAAATTACTTCTGCTTAAAATTTGAATACTTTGCGCGTTCTACTAAAATTTACATACTCTGGCATTGGCAATTCCAGGGGAAAGTAAGGCTTGACAGGAAAGATAGTTTAAAATAAATGTTAGTTAAAATAAATATAAACTCTACATGTTAATCAGTACAAACAAAATTCCATTGCCTCACGATTGTTCTAGTAAAATATGAAGTCATTCTGACAAAGAGTTTTAAAGTTAGAGCGTTTTGAAATTGGAACTTTAATTATAATCACCCTGTACATTTTACGGCTACTAAGTTTTAAATATTCTGTGTCTTTTGAAGATCAAACTGAAAGAATTAAACATTTTAATAAATTATTATCCTCTAGATAGTAGGTACATTTAGAATCTGCAATAAGGGCATTTATATTTTTATTTGGCTTATAAACTTTCCCGTCGACACTTTATTATTTTGCAATGTTTTATATGATATTTTAGATTCACAATGAATTCGCACTACCTCATTATTTCATCCTTTTTGAACTAAATCGGAGTTTAGTTAACGAATTTAATTTTTGCAAAATTACATAATCTATTAGTACATCACATAAATTATCTACGTTTTGGTTGTGAACTCTCCAAATAACTAGTCATTTCATTCAGTGTGCCGTCTTTAGATTGAGGACGCCAGTTTATTTTAGATTAAGTTTAATGACTCTACTTTTCTAATCAGTACAAATATTAACTCACGTTTCTCAGAATAACGATTTTATAATTCCCATGCTATAGCATAATTATTATCCGACATTGTTCATGATTGTACAATATGATATGCATAGCCTTTTATTGAATAATTTAAATAATTTAATTTTTGAGTATCTCATAAACTGAGATTATTATGCAAGCAAGCCTAGAAAAATTCAATAAAAGTTTTATTCTTTCAAATTTCCAGTAAATGTTTGAAAATTAATTCTGGGGAGCCTAGTGGTTTCTAAAAATGGTCCTTCAGTTTTTATTTCAGATTCCGAACGCAGCTTAAGTGCCTGCAGATTTCCTGATTAACTTTAGGATTATTTCACTTAGATTTTCCTAAATGTTAACTGCTCTTCGACAAGTTTTCAATGCCGTTCTCATTGTAATTTGCACTCAGCTGATCGAATATTTCTTTTAGTTCGTTATTGAATCAATTATACATTTTCGCCTGTACCTCACTTACATTTAAATCTAAATTTACATTCTGTTATTTGTGTCTTTAATCATACTTTTTTCCTTCTCAGGCTTTCTTCCTGACTCATGCTTTAGGCAAGTAGAAAATTATAAATATTTTGATCTACGTAAACCCCTAAAACTGGGGTTTTGGTAGATCAGAATGTAACTTACAATTTTAGAAGTTCCAAATAAATGTGAACTTTAATACTCCATTAGAAACTGCAACAATGCTCACTTTCAATAGCTTCTCACTCTTTGGCAAAGACTTGAACTCGGAAAACTAATATTAGCATCTTTGGAGCATTTTTTTAACATGCTTTTATTTGGTCATAGTACAAATTGTTTTACTCAAATTCACGGTGAGCTATTGCATAAGGCTATTACAAGTGTAGTTGTTAACTATGTCATTAGAAGGTCTCCTTAAATATATGCTTTATTCTTGACTGTGTAGGTCTAGGCAGTATCCATACCTGGTCATTTTCTTCAAAAGTGGATTTCAAGGAGGGAGGAAAATGTACAGACTACTAAGGCAATAAATGGAACAGAACTCTGATATTTGGAATCTGACACTCAAGAACTATAAAACAGTTAAACTGAAAATGATATATCATTTGTCATTTGGTTTTGCTATAAATAAACTCATCTGTATAAAATGACTGCAAATACATGAATGAAATATGTAAATGAAAATATAAGTTTTACTAAAGTATTTTTACGTTTTGTTAAAATACGCTTTGATGTTATAAAATATTTCATGATCTAGCCTAAACACAATTGAATTTTTCGTTTTAGCTTTTCTTCCCACTGTCTAGCGTATTATATATAACAATAACCTTGATCTATTATATATAACAACGTATTATATATAACAGTAATCTTGATGGGTTCTGTTCAAATTGGAAGCGAAACTTGCAAACAAACTGAAAAAATTTGCGTTTTTTTCATTGAGAACTGCATTGAGATATTGCGTTTAGAATGAACTGTAGATTCCTGTACATACTAGATATATATACAGAAGTAAGTACATTTCAAGTTATTGAATGTAACTATTCAGACAGACAGGCAGACAAAGTAGACAGATGTCTTGTTTTGCACCCGCTAAGACTTTCTGCACAAATGGGAGAAAAATTAAGCTTAGGTTCGAAAGAAAAGGTATATAGAAAGGGGGCAATTTCGTGTTTCAGAGGAGAGTAAAAAGAAACTTCGTACATTTTATACGATTTCAAAAGGTCAGGAAGAAAAGATGGGACAAAATAAAATTAAAATAAATGCCCCAAAAGTAATAGAGGGAGGGAAAAAAGGGGCCCATAGAAAGGAAAGGAAAAGAAGTAGAAAATTCTTAAAATACTCTTGAATCCATGAGTGTAATCAAAAGGGGAGGAAGCTGTGTTCATTTACAGTAAATAGTGTCTCCCAGGTGTATGTAAAGAGTGTGTTTGGTAAAGCTGAATAGATGTGATGATGGGAGGAGGGGAAATAAATAAAAAATAAAGATTGGGGCCCAAGTTACATAACAGTTTAAGTCTAGTTGAAAAGCTAACTTTTTCTAAGACAGGAGCTCTGCTAAGATTCTGCCTCCATCGTTTGCGACCGCAATGCCTTCATGGATAATAGAGTGCATGTGTCTAAAATGAAAAACTTCTGATTAGGAATGTAACTCTAAGTAATTTAGAGTAAATTGAGCTAACTGTAATCGTTGGCAAGGCCCAAAGAAAAGGTAAATTAATGTAATAAAAATAAATACATACATATAAATAGGTAAAAATAATATAATAGGTAAATATATATGTAATAAGATGACTTGGTGAAAGAAAGTTCAATGGATTGACGATGGCTCTCTGCATTATAACTTGAAGAGGCTTTACTGCATAGTTAGAAAGATGACACTCGAAGACAGACATGTAATAGAAACAGTTGTTGATCCATAATGAATAAGAGACTGGCAGCCGAGGCACATTCAATCTTCATTTTATTTTCAGTAAACATATTGGGGCCACAAACTACTTGGCACATTATTTGTACCTATTTCAAGAGGTTTACATTTTTGATAACTTTGCAGCAAGAAGGAAGCAGCAGACAGCAGTCCAGTTAGGTCGAAGAGTTGCGAGCGTTATGTTCAGGCTGAAATCATAATTCAGACTGAATTAGTTTTGGTCCCCAGTGCATCTTGATTGGATAATTAGTACTGCTTGTTTGCTTTTTGAGTTTTGGTTCCATTTACATTGTAGAGTCCAAGGTATAAAATTCTGTCTGTACTGGAGTAGCAGAAAACTACGCAGGAGAAGGGTTCACGTACCCTTTATTAACGTTTTAAAATTTACAATGCGTCAAATCGACGCTAACAAACTTCGCGTCTACTTGGGCGGTAACTGAAAGTCATATAATTGAAACTAAAATTTGAAATATTAACAAGTGATAAAACCAACCTACAGGGCTCAGCGAGATCTCGTAACTTCAACCCCCTTCTAAGCTAGTGGCAGCAAAGCAATGCAATTAAGAACTTGAATCAGCAGTAAGCAGTAAGCAAACGTACCTACGGCAGAGACAGCAGCTAGAGCCTAACTCTCTCTTTCTCCTACCGAAACTCGGCTTTTAACTACTTCCTTCAAAAAAGAAAATTTGTATTCGTTCACGTGCGCTACAACATTTAACTATTCTGGCACTGACAATTAGGGGAATGAAGGCTTATAGGAAAGTTTCAAATGAAACTTTAAATTATTAGTTAATATAAATATAAATCCCTACAACATGACCAGAATAATGTAATCGTCATAGGACATGGATTAATCTCGAAAAGACGCAATGCAAATAGATATTAGTATTTTTAAAATACAGAGGGGAAATAAATTTACTTTGGTAATTTAAATTATAATTTATCTTTATGTATTTTTTATTTTTCCCACTTATACATTTGTAAGATATAACAAAAATATGATGGCTGCTTTAAGAATAATTAGCAACCTCAAAATTAACGATTCTAGATTTTATGCTCTCACCTTAAATTCATCGGTTCTCCCAAATTCGAGATCTTTCTATGTTACGTAATGCTTAATGCAGACAATCGGAATAATTGTAAATGTAAACATTTTAAATCTATTGACTCCCTCTCTTCTCCCTTTGATATGCAGCGTCCTTTTTCACTTTCGCTTAAGCTTCCCTCCTGGCCAGACGCTTCGCTGCTGTGCTTACTCATCTAAATTGTGTCATACTTTAAAACCCATGTACATGGAAATTATTGTATTCAATTATGATTAAAAAATCTTGTCTACAAAAGGATGATTTGGTATGCGTAAAAATTTAGATTGTGATACTTCAAGCTCAGTTGTGTTTGTAAAGATTTAAAAAAGGTGAGTCAGAGGCCCATGATAATTAAGTAGAGGCTTTATTAAAAGATGGAATTTCACGCACATGGCACAACACGTTTCTACATATCACACCATGATTAAGAACTACCACAACTGTTGCCAGATCAACCTAAGCAAAAGTATAAAATAGTTACGGTTAAAATACATGACATTAAAACAAGAACGGGGAGTACGTGTGATTATTCTCAACAGTCATGAGTCATCATGCCTTTCCACTCAGCCCTATCTACAGCCACAAGCTGCTGAAAAGTACCGAATAATCATGATACACATACACATATATATTTAGATCATTCAACACACACACATATATATATATAATTAAATTAAATTAAAAATATATAGATACACTAGCATAATTATATACACAAGCACATTAAGGAGATTATATTTTATAACAAGTAAGGTTCAATTTAAGAAGCTAGCCCAATGATATAAAAGTAGAATAGTACAATATAAATATCAATACATATATAAATAAATACCGTCGCCATGGACAATAATACTATAGTAATAGTAAGGGAATTAAGCCTAATTTTGAGCACTACTGGAAGGACAAGGAATGCTAATATAAAAGAAACCTTATGGGTAAATAGAAGTGTTACAAACTGGTCTTCATTTTGGGATCACCGTTTATCATCTGAAGAAGCCCGGGCCGACTAGCTCCTGAGTAGTTGCAGCTGTTTCAGCACTTTGTGATGCAGTACACAAGAACCGATAAGTCAGTCTAAAAAAACTTTTTATTATAATGACATCAGCTAGTTGTACATTAAATGAAGGAAGGGAACTAAAATTAACAAAAGAGCAACTGTAGGAGCTGCGTCAACAAGGAGATATACGAACGCGAGGAAGGCTCCGCCCATCATAAGGTAGCCCCGCCTTCATTGGAAAAAGAAAAAGATTTACATGAACAAGTGAGACTAAAAACAAGCCAGTTTCTTGGCGAAAAAGCATAGACAACTGATCTTCACCTAAAGGCAGTGGCAGAAAACATCAAATTTTTTGTGGAAAGAAACAGGAAGAGACGGAACTAAAACTATCCAACAGTACCAGTCACTACCCTTTTCTTTTTCCTTCATAAGAAGTATGGATACAAAAAGTTTTGTGAATCTCACTAAGTTATTCTACACAGGATGAGGCTAATAAGCTTTGGTGCCTGCTTCCATGGAATTTGATTCACTTGAAGCTGTAATAAAAGAGTGTTTGTAACTTGAGGAAATAAAGTAAATAGAAAAGTTACTGGACAGAGAGAAAAGCGAACACGAGGTGAGAAGAAGATAATCTCTTTAAGAAAGCTAATTCATATTTATTAAGAAGCATTTTCACCTGTAAGATAAGACGGAGAAGAGGGAAAAAAAGGGTAGATTTGAAGACGTATCAGTTACGAGATATAGAGAATAAGATAGTCCCCGCCTCGCAATAAGAAGCGATTCACTACATTTAGAATGGAGTATAGGAGACTAAAAATGAGATAACGATTATGCCTCATGAGTTTCGACAGGTCTTTCGGCACCTGCGGAGATTGGTAACATACTTCAAGGTAATTTAAGGAAAAAAAAGAGAAGAGAAAGAAAATTGTTTTAAAAAAGCAGTCTAAAAATTCCGACAGAGAAGGTCGCTATAATATGTGGGAGTAAGTAATGGGAGGGAATATGGTGTTACAAGTCTTATTGAGAAAAAGATCACTAAATTAAAAATGAAGAGGAAGGCAAAATGAATAATGGATATTCCCTAGAGCAGAAGCAAAAATGTGATATTTTCGTAATTGCCTGCTAGTTTGCTTTACAGTAAAATTAAACGCTGCATTCAGAAATCAGATGAAGCATTCTGATGTAAGCCAAAATCTGAGATTCGCCAACTCTTTTGAAAGTAATTCCCAAGATGTTGGTGAAAATTAAGAAATTATGCCCACAGATAATGCTACCTATTTAAGCGAAAATTACAGATGGACAGATATAACTCGTGAATTAAAATTTTACAGGTAACATTGGCCTTTCAGAAATAATGAAGCCAAGTGGATAAAGAATATAATTATAATATGTGTTCTTAAACATCCTCAGCTCAGTTGCAGAAAATCTATCTTTCAAAAGTTATTTTCAAATTAGCACTGCGAATTGGCCCACCCTTAATAAAATATACTTCAACTTCAACTAATATGAAATGAGCGATAGTGGTGGTATTGGATTTGGTGTAGAAACATGGAAATTTAATGTATGATTGTTGACTTTTTCGTGAGAATTTATGATCATAACTGTGCTCAGTTTGTTTTTTGTTTTTGTTTTTATTAATGTGGCCATAGTACTGATGTCTTTGTATTTCCGACATGTCTAATGCCAAAGTCGGTAAGTATATAATTGTGATTGTTTCTGTTGCTGTGTTGTAACTGGTACCTTTACAGACATTGTGAAGTATTTTAAACAAAATTAACCACGGAAAGATTTTTTCCAGTTTTTTAGTAAAACACAGAATTGTAATTTTCCTCTGTGTTTTAAGTGTTGTATGTATGAATCATGAAACCATTTCGTACCATCCGAAAACGAGAAAGAATTAGTTATGTGTAACTTCTTTAACAAGAGATTTCTCTTCTTTTGTATTTAAATTTAAATATATTTGTGGTTAGAACTTTCGTGGTTACAAATGAAGCTTACATAGTGTTTGGTTTCTTGCTTTTCATTAAGGGATTTAATTAAAAATTAAATAAGATTTTGATTATTATACTATTGTACAGTACTTGTGTTAAGAGAGCTACATTTCGAGACTGTATTAAAAAAATTGTGTTTTATATAATATTGTGAAAAATATTAAAGCTGTGCAATTCCAATTATATTTGGCACGTTTCGTTTGTTGTATGTATTAGCTGTCAAATATTTCGTTAATTCCTGCTCTTGTGTGATATCTGGTAGATATCAGCATATATTAACCACAGTTAGCTGGTTTGCATATATTAGCCGCAGGGAACTGAAATATTAATAGTTTCTAGACTTTTTGCAGCTTTGTTTTCTAAAGTGTATTGGTGATTATTATCTACCATCCTATATCTGTAGCATTTGTTAAAATGTTCATCTTGTTTTTATTGTGCACATACTAAGCTGCAATCTTCCAAATTATAGACAGTGATGAATGTGCCATGTAGTCATTATGTACTCCAGGTACTGAAATATGGAATGTTTTGAGTCTGAAATATATCATGCCTGTTTTATGCTGTAGAACTGGTAATAACTGAAGCAGACGGGGTGGCTAGCAATTTTATTTTAATTATTTTTTTGTATTTCTGAAATTGAAAAAAATACAACCTCTCATTTGTATTAGTAAAACAGAAGTATTAAAAGACTTTCGTATTACATTTCTTCAACGAGTGAAAATATTCTAATACATTGAATTTTTCTTTCAAACAAACAGTAATTCAAAATTAAATTTTTTATTTCTTGAATTGTGCCTATTTATTCAACATGGATCAGCTTAATGCGGGTATAAAGAACATTAAAAAAGACTGCTGCGTATTTATGATGCTTTGAGAATGGATTTAATTTTATGCATTTTGAACTTTGAGCTCTTTCTGTATTTTTTTAAATCTTAGGAACAATTTTTTCTTTCATAAGAATAATCACAAAATGTTATTTGTATCAAATATTGAATTTAATTATTAAATG
The DNA here is from genome assembly GCF_044657685.1 of Stegodyphus dumicola. Classification (NCBI taxonomy): domain Eukaryota; kingdom Metazoa; phylum Arthropoda; class Arachnida; order Araneae; family Eresidae; genus Stegodyphus; species Stegodyphus dumicola. The sequence continues at coordinate 118,658,367 of NC_140780.1, forward strand.
GTATAAATTTATTTCTCAAGTGATTTTTATACTTGTGCCTGGTAAGTTTCTCTTTTTAATAATATATGTTGAATACCAACTTACCCTTAAATTTAGTTCTGGTTTCCAAAGCTTAACATTTAAAATTTCTTAAATTGTAGTGTTAGATATCAGCTGTGTGAAAATACATCTGTTTAATCCACAAGCATAAAATTTATTGATAAGTTTAAATTAACTGGTGTAAGCATAAAATTTATTGATCAGTTTAAATCAACTTTTTAAAGGAACAGTTACAAAGTAGAATAAATGTGATTTAGTATTTTATAATTTTTTTTAATTCAGAGTAATTAGCTGTTAAGCTAATTAGGCTTTATTATAGTCATTTACTGAAGAAAAGATAATTATTAAAGTACCATCTGTAATCCTCAGCATTTAAGTTACTAAATAAGAGCTAAGTTGCATAAAAAGTTATTTTTATTTAAAATGTAAGGGTCATTTTTGTGAAATAATTTTCTAAATTATTAGGTACTGTTCTGTTACCAGGACCGGATTCAAAGATGGATGTATGTGTTCATGTATAATATCGCGTTTTTCAAAATAACACATACACATAAACCATGTACACGCCGACTTATTTTTACTTAAAAAAACATCCCAGAATTGCACAAAAATGGCATTGCGCACACTCTTCACTATATCCATGTACACTGCTTTTTTTCTCATAAATTAGAAAAATTTCACGAAAATACATGACAATTTTCTCAATCTTTAAACCCGGTAAAAAGAACATATATGAAATTACCTGAACGCGAAAAAGTATTTACCCTTTCCAAATATGAACATTTCCACATATAAAATAAATAAAATATCCAAAAACGTTTACCTCTAAATCATCTATTACATTATACACGTCACCAACAAATTCATACCGCAAGCATTACAAATACTTAGTATCAAATATTTAAATTATTTCCATGCACGTTTACTTCAACTTAAACGTGTACCAAATTCCTACAAACATAAAATTCACAAAATAACTATCATTTAATTAAAATATCACTAAACCATGTACACGTTGACTTATTTTTACTTAAAAAAACATCCCAGAATTGCACAAAAATGGCATAGCGCACACTCTTCACTATATCCATGTACACTGCTTTTTTCTCATAAATTACAAAAATTTCACGAAAATACATGACAATTTTCTCAATCTTTAAACCCGGTAAAAAGAACATATATGAAATTACCTGATCGCGAAAAAGTATTTACCCTTTACAAATATGAACATTTCCACATATAAAATAAATAAAATATCCAAAAACTTTTACCTCTAAATCATCTATTACATTATACACGTCACCAACGAATTCATACCGCAAGCATCACAAATACTTAGTATCAAATATTTAAATTATTTCCATGCACGTTTATTTCAACTTAAACGTATACCAAATTCCTACAAGCATAAAATTCACAAAATAACTATCATTTCGTTAAAATATCACTAAACCATGTACACGTCGACTTATTTTTACTTAAAAAAACATCCCAGAATTGCACAAAAATGGCATTGCACACACTCTTCACTATATCCATGTACACTGCTTTTTTCTCATAAATTAAAAAAATTTCACGAAAATACATGACAATTTTCTCAATCTTTAAACCCGGTAAAAAGAACATATATGAAATTACGTGATCGCGAAAAAGTATTTACCCTTTACAAATATGAACATTTCCACATATAAAATAAATAAAATATCCAAAAACTTTTACCTCTAAATCATCTATTACATTATACACGTCACCAACGAATTCATACCTCAAGCATTACAAATACTTAATATCAAATATTTAAATTATTTCCATGCACGTTTATTTCAACTTAAACGTATACCAAATTCCTACAAACATAAAATTCACAAAATAACTATCATTTCATTAAAATATAATTAAATTCAAAAACACTACTTAAAATATAAATGAGCACATACATTAAATTAATAAAAATTACCTTACAATCCTAATTACTTTAAACTAAATCATTGCTAATAACAATTTTCCCAATAATACCAAATTCCTTTCCACCTTACATTTACAACAATGCATAAAAATAATATCCTCAAATAATTAAAAATACTAACTTACCTAATCTTCTTCAGAATCTTGATTACGTGGCGGATACACTTTTCTTACTTCTGTTTCAGAATCTTTAAAATCATACTTATCTTTCAAAGCAAGATACCAGGTAAAATAAATAACATAATAAAACATCTTTATTTCTCTCTCCCACAACCTTAAAAAACATTTATTACTATCCTTTTCAATACCACTAAATACCCATTTCGAATTTACTTTAGTTACGGCCATGGGATCCAAAAATTCACAAACACTATTTCACACAACACAGAATAAAGCCAAATACAAAATTGCCAGATTTTTTCCCGATTAAAGAACAGTAATTCGTCCATTAATATCACATAACATATCCCATGATCTCTCATTTCCCTCACACAAAATAATGCGTAATCTGAACTGAATACTACTCACATTCTTAACAAAGTCTAACTAACCTAATCTTCTTCCGAATCTTCCTTACATGGTGGATACACTTTTATTATGGATTCAATAAAATTACTGAATGATTTTTTTTCCGAATTTGATAGAATTTGATAAAAAAAAAAATTCTCTTTATCACATCTACAATTCACTTTAGACAGCGCCATACAATCCCAAAATTATTCAACCCTAATTCACACAACACACAATGAAGCTTAATACAAAATAATATACATCACAGATACTTGTCCAAATTCCCCCCTTTTCCGATTAAAGAACCGTAATTCGTCCATTAATATCACATGACATATCCCATGATCTCTCATTTCCCCCACACAAAATAATGCGTAATCGGAACTGAGTACTGCTCACATTATTACCAAAGTCCCAGGTAGTAACCTTTATCGCCTCCAAAATGTCGCCAAACTACCAGTTACCATAAAGATCAACCAATTATTTTTATTCTGTACATGTAACATGAGTATTCCTGCAAAATGTAGGCAAAATACAGATTTGGCAGCAAGTTTTTCTTCTGGTCCCTAATATGCAGAGTACATTAGTTTAAGGCAGTTGGTTTATTTGATATTGAAACTCAAATGAATATGATGGCATTCTAATTAGTACTGGAATGATTAGAAAATTTTCAACTACATTGGCAGAGTCTACATAAGAAACCAAATCTTGGTTCCCAAAGTTGAAAACTGGCACCAGCACTCGCTAATCCTCATGAAGTTTGGATTAGGAAATATTGCAGCTTTCACTCAAATAAAAATCCATTACAAAAAATTGTTGGTACTTTTCCGTTTCGCCGGCGCAAATCTCGCCAAGCAGACTTTATTGGCGACAACATACATTATACACACAAAAAATATTAAAAAGTCCTAAGAATTCTTTTTTTGAAGGTATAAACATTTTAATATCGCTTAAAATTTTATAAAAAGCCAATAAATAAAGACAATAAATTTATAAAAAGACATTAATTTAAGAATTTACTATGCTTTCATGGTTCAACATCCTGTTTCGCCGGTTCATATCACGTGACCCCAAGCGATCTCATCTCACGTATACTACTCTACAAAAATATAATGCTCTCAGTAATTATCTACATTAATTTCAAGTTAAATCTTAATTTGGAACACAAGTTTAAATGCAAGAAATACTTCAATTAATACGAATAGCTTACTCAGAAATTATATAAAACTGCAGTGCTTTACTTCGCTAATGCATTCTCATTAGAATTGATGAATTTAACCCTTGACTTTACCTTTTCTGTATTTTCGGCTTCGGGTAAGCGCTGTGATTGCATCCTAATTGATTTAATTGCCGAAAATGGCTTTAGACATAAAACTGAACTATCTGAATGAGGCGTAAAAGGTTACCAGCGAGAATAATCCATTTGGCATCGGTTGTACCATTATTGGCGACTTTATCGCTTGCGCCGGCAAAACGGAAAAGTACCAAATTGTTTATTATGTATATGTATACATACTTAATGTTTTAATTATATATTTATTCCAAATTCAATCAGTAAACCTAGTTACAAAAGATGTTTGCTTCTTTTGTTAAGGTGGATATTTTGTAGCAATCGCTTTAAAAATAAATTCAGAGTAATTTTTCCCTTTTGTGATTTTGTGGTAAAATACAGTATTCCTCCAGAAGTTTTACCGCAGTTTTTTCCTCATTTAATGGGAATCTCGCAAGCGCATATTTTAAAAGGGACTGAAGATGAAAAGTATCACAATTTGTTTATAAAACCTTTTGAAGCTTGGAATGCAACAAAAAGAAAGTGTACCCAAATGGCAGTGTTGTTAGAACTGAAAAAGTTGTGCTTGCCAGAGTTTGACGTTTTCTGAAAATTTGGCAGCTTTCAATATAGTTTCATGAATACATAACTTTTTTATTGCTGTGGTCATAACAACTATTCATCACATTGACTAAATTATGGAACGATTTCAGAATCTAATAATGTAATTACTACATTTTCTGGAAAGATAATTATCCACAATACCGACTTGATTTGCTAAAATGTTTTCCAATTTTTGTAGCCATCACTCTCGTCTGTCATAAACCTTCTCAAGAATTTATTTATCACAGTAAAAAACCATGTATAAAGCTGTATACAAACAAACTCAACCAACTTTGCTATAGGAAAGGCAAATGGTATTATAGAAGACCAGTATGGAAAATTAAGACAAAGTTATGTTCAGGTGATAAAAAATAATGGATTTTAGATAAAGTATTCTGTTATTTCAGACTATACACTGTCTTAAATATTTATCATGAAAATATAAAATAGGTATATTTTCATTTTTTATATTTTACAACTAATATAGTGAGAAGAAAATTGTAATCATCATAAATACATAAATAAATGATAAATTTTATACTACAAAAATTATTTCACTTTATGTATGTATGTTCCATTTTATGTGTATAAACACTCTCACTGAATTTGGTTTTTGTTACTTGATAGTGAATTGGTTTGTGCCCCTTGTCAATTAATCTACAGTAAATAATAAAGGGTAACTTTTTAGTACTTTAAATTTTACTATTTAGAATTTTTCTGGTTTAAATACAGCTTATTAAAGTTATTATTCTATATAGCTTATTAAAATAGTTTTACTAGAATAGAAATCTAAATAACTTATACTTAAAATACTAATTTAAACTTAACATAATTCAATGCATTAATTAAAGTTTTGTTCTTTGGAGATGATATATAAAAAACTTTTCTAATAATAAATTATATACTATACATGTGCTATGTTTTTTTCATACAAAATTCATTCTTTATTTCTTTGTGTTTAACTGTTACTGTATTTACATATTTTGATTATACATTAAAGATTTATTTTATGCTCTTTGAAAAATGCCTTTCATGTTTCGAAAGTTTATTAAATATTGTAAATTATGTTTTTTTAGCTACAATAATAGCATCTTGTTTTAGTTTAACTAGGGATACTAGAGTTTGTTACATTTTTTTAAATAATGAAATACTTTGGTAAAGCTATTCAGTCTTTAGTGGTCTGGTGAATAAATGAACTGAACATATGTACAAACCTACAAAATGGTTACATACTTTGTGACCATTTTGTAGGTTTTCTTATATGTACTGCAAATCAATTTGCCTTAAATTCTCCCAGTCAGCTCATTAATGATGGGCCAGCATAAATTATTTACTTTTAATAAATGTGTTTTTGTTTTCTGAGGTACATCAAAATGCAAATCCATAATTAACAGGGTAATAGCAAAATTATGTTACATTTGGTAGCTAATAAATAAGTATTATGGTTTGTTGTATGCTAAAGTTGAGCATCTGAAATCGTTATGGAATACAGTGGAATGTCTTTAATTTGAAATCATAGGGACTAATTTTAATTATTAAAATTATGAAACATCTAATTATGAAATTTAAATTATCAGAAGTATTCAAAAAAAAAAAAAAAAAAAAAGAAATTAATACTTCTATTGGCCTAGTTATTCTTTATTCATGTAAAGTATACAAAGGTACCTTGGATAAGCTTTTCTAACTGAAGGGTTAATTGAGATTTTTAAGACTCCAGCTTAAATTAAATCAAAATTGTATTTTAAGAAATTAATCTATTAAAATTTGCTTGTTTAAGTTGATATTAGTGAAAAAATATTAATGTATTAAAATGATGTCTGATTATCTTTCTTTCTTTTCCTTGTTTCCATTTATAAGAATCACTTCTCTCTTCCTTTTAGCAGTTTGTCAGAGTTCCTGATGAATCTTCCATTTATTAGGAGCTCTTTTGTATGAGTATGGAAAAGTTCAGTTTTCTTTAACATGTTCATCATCTAATGCTATTTTCTTTGATATTCTTGTAAAATTGTGTGTTATTGGCATAGTGGTAAAATAATCTTTAACATACCATAGCTGCCAACTGTCCTCATTATACTGCTAGACTTCAGGTTTCTTTATCACATTTTCCAGTAGATCACCATAACTTCCAGTGTACATTTAGTGTTAGATTTACCTCTGCTAAGAAAAACATTCACTAGCTATAGATGAAATTTATCAAATTAGTAGAACTTGGGAAAATTCCATTTTGCCACCCATAGGGATTTTCAGCATTATATTTATTAAATTTTGTTTGATATAAATTGCTTAATTTGCTGTAGACTTTTTGTGAAATTTCAACTTAAGTTTAATCAGTTAATGTTTTTTTTTTTTTTTTTGCTTATTACGTGCTCCACCCTTGGGCACTACACAGAAAGGGAGGGATGTCCCGTGGAGGTCTTTTTAAGGGAAACTGGCTCGTATCCACGTTACACATGGGGAAAACCACGAAAACGCCCATGCAGCCAGCCCATTCGCCGGGACTCGAACCCTGGAGCGAACTACCAGTGTTCAGTGGCTTTTACCGCTCGGCCGCTGGTGGGCATCAGTTAATGTTTGTATTTAACTTTGCTTCACATTAACATATGGCTAATTACTAAGTTTTTCTACACAATGGTATGTACAGTACTTAGCTGAATGAGTAAAAATGTTTCAGCATCCTGTTGCCTAAGTAGTGTTACATTAAAAGTACACCATGATCATCTGTCTTGGAACACGGCTGCAAAACTGAAGAATTTATGAAAATGAAGAAGAGTCATTGTCATGTAGTCAAAGATTTGAAAAATGGTAGTTTATCCTAAATGTTGTTCATAGTGGCTGAATGAGCCAGCTGTTTTTTTTTTTTTTTTCCTCCATGTTTACCATAAATATGAACCTTTCATTAAAACAGCTCTGCATAACAGCATTCTTTCCCTTAGGTAAGTAATCCTCTTGAGAGTTTTACCACAGTTCAGCAATTCTTTGATCTAGGAAAATTAAAGAAAGTGACTAATTTTCTGTTTGCAGTTCTAATTTGGTATACAGAACAGAAGTGGCTTTAACACATTGCCAAGCTTTTATTGTTAAAGAATTTTTTTTTTTTTTCTAATTATCTACCTCTCCTCCTGAAAAGTTACCAACTCATTGTGGATTAATTTTTTGCCAACATGTAAAAGGTGACAGCCAGTTTGAGAAAGGTGGTGCAGGAAGCATGCCATGAAAGACCATTCATTCAATAAAATTAAAGCAAGAAATGTTCTTAATGAAAGACTTGGTTTTCTGAAGAAATGCCTTATGTAGTTATTTTTTGCGCTGTACACAGCAGTCTATTTTTGCTCTAAAAATTAAATTATATAAATTTAAAATTTAGGATTCTGCACAAATTTTGATCCATGTAATTTGATGGCTTAAGGAGTACAATTTCATGTTATGGGGATTTTAGCATTCTGTGCTATTTGGGAGGGGGAGGGAAAACCCTATCAGCTGCGAAATTCTGCAGTTCCGTTTCAAGTCCTAATGTTCTAAAAATAATAAATTGAACTTATTTTTGGGTTTTAATGTTGTATTATAAAGATACAAATTCTGAAACAAATTGCAGAACTCTAGCCATGTGTAAACAACAGAAATGAGAAGTATTTTAATGTCTAGCTGTTGTAAGTGAATTTGTATTAAAACACCATGTTATATTACTATCATAGCTTATTAAGGTTGAAATTTATTACATGTTCTCAAAAATAATATGAAAATATATATTAAACCAGTTGAGTTATGTTTAATGAAAACTCAACAGTATAATTATCACTTTTAAATTGTAACTGTAATGAGAATGTAGGTATGTAATGTTATTACCAGCAGTCTTTTTACTTTTACCCAATTCTGTGTTTTAAATCTTTCCAGCATGTAATATTCATTCATCAGCCCAGCAGAACTGTCGCCCCCTTTTTTTTCTGCAGTGTACATTTTAAATGTAAAAATTGACACATTTCGTAGGCCTAATATGTATGAAAGCAAAACATTTCATTCTTAAAACATTCAATTATGAAATCCTGTCAACCGTGAAAGTTGGTGGACATGTTGCTAAACTTGTGCCATTTATTCTGGCAGGCATTTAAAGGAACTGATATTTAGTTAACCCCTTCATGCCGGGTAGCGCAAACGCGCTTATCGCGGAGGCTGCCAGTATCTTACGCAAGCGTCTGTCCAGGGCCGGGGGGCTCTTTTGCTACTAAGCCTAAATCCATGAAATTTCCAAAGTATCAATGCATTGTTTAATAATGCTCTATAGAGTATTTAAACGGCTTATGCTTTATAGATATTTTTATACTATATACTTTAATTACCTTATTTCTTGTTTAAATGCATATTTTACAAATTTTATTTTCATTACTCTCCATTTTATGACTTTTAACATTATACATCTGAAAACTAAATATATTACTTAAAATTATCTTTTCGTATGAAAAATTTGAAAACAGGGATCTACACACAGTCCTGCGTTACATTCCTTGCACTCGTAATAACTCATTTGCCGCTTTGGAGGATATTTCCAGGAATGTGAACAAACGAAGCATCGTCGTCTCATTTTCTTATCAGTCTCTTCTGAACAAAGTTTTGGAAAATGTCTTTCAGTTAATCTTTCAGAATCAATATCTGAAATATTTTGCATCATTTCTGCTATTTCATGCTCTGTTAAACATTTTCGACACTTTGACATTGCAACAGTAAAAACAGAAAGAATTCATGTTTAACAAGATCTAATTATTTTCTAAAAACTGAACCGAAATACCCAACGCTGTAGCGCAAATAAAACTTCTCTACTTACAGTAAACAACTACCACGTGCAAATAAAGTGCGATTTAAAGAGACGTCATAAATCACGCTATTCGGAAACATTTATTTCCTCGTTTGTTTATATAATCAAAAACACGTGTATGTGAGTCATGCTTCTCTCATTTCGAGTAGAAGGTCTAATGTACATGTATCTGAAACCATATGGACATACAGTGCCAACTTGTGGCAGAAATTATAGTTTTTCAAACATTCTAGGACACTGGCACAAATACGTGACAGTCGGTAGTGAACGGGAAAATGCTCTGCCACGCCTGCGTGTCGGCCGGAAGGTGAGTGTGTTCGTTGCTGGCACATAGACGTGACAGTTGGCACGAAGGGGTTAAATAATTAATAGATACAAGTTATGTATTTCACATGAAAGAAACTTAATCACTTATCATAATTTTTCTTATTTCATTGCCATTCTTTATGCATTTTCAAGTAAAATTGCATATTGTGCCTATTAATGTGTACTGTTTTTGTTTAATAATGCCAGGATCCTGTAACTTTGAAAAGTACTTTTATTATCAGGACCAGATTCAGAAATGTATGTATATAAGCATGTATGGATGGACGTATGTGTTCATGTGTGCAAAATGTGTATCTGTGTACATATATACGTTTGTTCACTTCTGAATCCAGTCCCGTTAACAGAAGAGTGCCCTTTAAAAATACTCTGTTCCTTACTGTCCTGTAAAAGGCAAGACATTCTGACATATTTTTTCCCCCCATATTTAAATTCGAGGGGGAAACAGACAAATAGCAACCAACTTGAATCTTTCTTTCCAAAACGTTTATTGAAAATTAAATCAGGTTTACACAAAATCAAGGCAAAGATCTCATGCTTATGATATGATATCGCATTTGTGCATTATTGGTGTAAATTTGCACTGTTTGGTGGCATTGTCCTGTATCTGCTGTGTAATTGCTTAGTCTTTCATTTCTTTATTTCTTCAGGGTTTCTTCAGTTTCTAAAATAGTCCAGCTGCTTGAGCTTTGTGGTTAGTTGGATGCTGAATAGAATGCTAAAATCAGGCATTAGTGCATGCATCTGAAAAGGAATTTAAATAACATGAATATTACTCAGAATTATAGCCTTAATTTTCTTATTTAGTTTTAAGAGGTGTTCATTATCTTTTCGCATATATGTTCCCTTAAATCTCCTGAGTATTTAGGAAGAAATTGAATGAAACCAGCAAGACAAAATGTTGGGAGATCCCCTTGTTAATTATTCATTCTAATATTAATAAATGTAAAAATTCTGTAACTCTGTGGGCAAAATTCAGAGAGGAATGCATAAGAACTGTTTTGATGGGGCAAATACTGGAATAAAGATTATCAGTTTAAATCTAGTCAGATGACATCTGGTAGCTTTGAGGCTTCACTTATTGCTTAAGTCAAATAGATAATTGCAAACCCTCTTCCCCAACAAGGCAAGTGGAATGCAACAAGTGCTGCTACAGCAGGTATCGGAACTTAGGGTAGCAAAAATTTTAGAATTTACAAGAACAAAAACACTAAAAATTAGTGATTTCAGAATTTTTAGAATTTAGGAAAGGCATTAGATAGAAGAATTTCAGGATGGCAAGATTTTTAGCATTTAGTGAGGTACAGGGCAGCAGAATTAAGACTCACAGAAAAAAGATTGCAGCGGGTCCGGAAATGCATTGTGCCAGCTCTTGCTTCTCCCACAATCATTCATTGGCTGAAAGTGTGATCCTGGCCAACATCAATACAATGTCAATCAATGTGTTGTACCACAGAGCAACTCCCTAGCCAACAGGTGTTTGAAATTAATGCAGAAATTTCAGTTGGTCTAGAGAAAAATTGCATTTATGACACACCTGCTTCTTGATATATTCTCCATTCCTAGACTTTGCAAGAGAAGGAATATTTGTTATTATTTTATTTATTTTTGGCTAGTCTGGAGTTTATTTATTTTTAGCTATTCTGATAGTCTGGAGGTCGGGATATTAGATCGTTCCAGATATCGGATATTCGAACTTTTTACTACATAAGTCAATTGTAATTTTATTTTGAAATTATTCATAATGTTTTACTGCTATGGGAAATTTGTTTTTTTTTTTTTTGCAATTTTTTATAAAACAGTATATTTTACAATGCGTTGCTCTCTCCTTCAAATATGCTAATGGTAGAACATGTAAATAATATTGAAGCTTGATTTTTAATTTGTTTTCTATTCAGACTTCTTACTGTAAAAATGGTAATTTACTTTTGCAGGTAAATCAATGGAGGAAATTTATGTGGTTGCAAAGTATGATTATGAAGCACAAGGTAGTCAAGAACTTGATATAAAAAAGAATGAGCGGTTAATTCTCTTAGATGATAGTAAACATTGGTGGAAAGTTCAAAATTCAAGGAATCAAGCTGGATTTGTTCCCTCTAATTATGTAAAAAGAGAAAAGCCGTCAATTTTTGATAGCATACGTAAGCGTGTACGTAAAAAGAATGAACCTAAAGTTTCTTCTCCATCTTCCAGAGTTGCATCAAAAGAGACTGATTTGAAAAATATTGCGCCTCGAGTTACAACTCCAGCAAATAAAATATGCTTGAATACTACAGCTGTTGTTAAATATAATTATGAAGCACAGCAAACTGATGAAATATCACTTGTAAAAGGAACAAGAGTTATAGTTATGGAAAAATCTAGTGATGGATGGTGGAAAGGTGAGAGTAACAACCAAATTGGATGGTTCCCTTCCAACTACGTTCAGGAAGAACCTAAAGATGTTCCAGAAGTTACATGCAATTTACCTGTTGATGAAGAACCTGTCACTGTGACATATCAGAATGTCTTGCAAGGGAATGATATTGTAGTTGCATTATATACCTTTAATTCCCAAAGTGATGAAGAACTCAGTTTTCAGAAAGGTGAACAATTAGAAGTTGTAGAACGTCCACTGAATGACCCAGATTGGTGGAGAGCACGAAATAATATAGGACAAATTGGTCTAGTGCCAAAAAATTATCTTCAGATAGTATCTCCTGGTCGATCTGTAACAGATTCTAGTGATTCTGATGCTATCCCTTCAAAGGCTGATGAAGGCCCCAGTATTGCAGTCAATGGATCACAGCATGAACATACAAAATCACCTCTAGGGGCAAGTGGAGGTTCACCTTTGGTTAAACAACGGAGTAAAGGAAGCTGTGATAGACCCTGGTATGTAGGGAGTATTACACGCAGCGACTGTGACAGGATGCTCAATGAATTTGCTGAAGATGGAGATTTTGTAATCAGAGATAGTGAAACAAATGTAAGTTGATTTTATTTGTAATTAAACATAAATTAATAATTGTGGCCATTAATAAAGAAAGATGTGAAAATAGTTATGCCAAATTAGAAAATTGTTAGAAAAACCCTGATTTTTTTCCTTCTGAAGTGTGTCTCATTTAAATGAAGTAAAGTGTTAAGTATATAGGTGTTTTTTTAGAAAGGTTTTATAAATGATTTTATGCTAATATTTTTCATATTATTTAACCCTTTGAGGGAAAGTATATAAAATAATTGTGGTAAAATTGTGCATAAATAATTGTGGTAATTGTGCATAAATAATTGTGGTAATTGTGCATACTTGTGGACCATAAAAACACAAAATTGAGACTTTTTGTCTCGATTTTTTTCAAGTCTTTAACAATTGGCCTTCAAAATTCAGTGAAATCCTGAATTTGAGGGCCGGTATGTATTTTATACCTGTGCCCTTCTATAAGACATTTTTTTCCACAGGTAGCTGCCAACTATTAAATTTTGTCTTTTCATCTATATTTTTGTATACTTGTGAGGAGTATCTATAGAGATGAGTGCTTGAATATAGTTATGCGAGTTTCGGGTCAATAACTTTTTAAATGTCGCTAGAAATTTAAAATTTTAAAAATAAAATTTATGTTTTTTTGCACTTTGATGATGCCATTCAACTGAACATGCTTATGTAAAATATTAGTAAAAACTTTCAAAAGTGATTTAAATTCAATATTATTATTTTATGAAAAAATTTAGCAAATATAACACTGCATGCGTAAACCATATCATGCTGTAAATTGAGCTAGTATGATGTTACAAGGAGATCTCTGGCAAACAAGACAACTCTGGCAAAAAAAAAAAAAAAAAAAAAAAAAAAAATTAATAAAATGGAAATACTACAATTCAGCTGAAAAATTATGTTACATTTTTGAAGTTATTATATTTTATGCTGTAGATAATATATAAAAAGAGCTTCGTGCTATGATAGCTAGAATCACCCCCCACCACACACACACTTTTGATTATCGGTCCCTTTTTAATTTTTTTGTGAATATAGGTATATCATTTTGTTCAGGAAGAAAAGCTGTTAACCCTTTGAGGGGTGGTATATAAAATAATTTAAACTGTGGTAAACTTTTGCATGAACTATAACTTAAAGACTTTAAGGACACAAAATTGAGACTAGCAAAACCCTAAATTTTGAGAGCCGGTATATATTTTATACCGGCGCCCCTCTAAGACATTTTTTTTTCCCAGGTAGTTCCCAATTGTTAATTTTTGTTTTTTAAATTGATTTTGCGTACTTTTGATGTGTATCTGTAGAGATGGGTCTAATAGGTCTAATATAGTTATGTAAGTCTGAAGACAAAAACTTTTAAAATTTCGATAGAAATTTAAAATTTTAAAAATAAAATTTATGTTTTTATGCACTTTGATGATGCAATCAAGCTGAACATACTTATGTAAAATATGGGTAAAAAGCTTTAGAAATTATTATTTTATGAAAACATTAGCAAATATAACACTGCATGTGTAAACCATATCATGCTGTAATTGAACTAGTATAATCTTACAAAAAGATGTAATTCTGCTGAAAAATAAAAAAATAAAAAAAAATTGAAAAATGAAACACTACAGCTCAGCTAAAAAAGCATGTTGCAGTTTTGAAGTTATTACATTTTATGCTTTAGATAATATATAAAAAAGAGCATGCTTCGTGCTATCATACCAAGAATCGTCCCCCCATCCCCAACACACTTTCAATTATCGAGGTTTGTAAGAGCCCCTTTGTAATTTTTGTAAATATAGGTTGTAATATATCATTTTGTTCAGGAAGAAATGCCATTAAATGATTTTATTATTTCATACACCTCAAAGCCCTTATTTCGATTTTCAACACCTTTGGCATCCTAGGGGCTCTTTATCAACTTTTGGATAAATTCTAGTTTGCATCTAAAACGGGCCTTAGAAATATTTTCCGTCATTTCAACAACCGTGAAATTTATTTCAAAAACAGCCTATTTGTAACCCAACCCTAAATTTCTCTTGCGTTCCTTAGTCTTTCATCTCAAATGAAAAAAAAACAATAAGAATAAAAGCATGCTTTAAAATCAGCAGTTTTTGTGATTACACTAAGAGATGGACCTTAAGTGCACTTCCATTTCCCGTATTTTTAAGTGAGCTTTCTCTTTGTGTGATCTTATCACACCACACAAAGGGAAGAAGGCTTGACTCCCAAATGACAAATCAGTTGTCAATGACCTCCTTTCATTTTCGTTGGATTCTATGATTTTGGAAAACACGAAGCAACAGGTGTCTTTTGGGGGCTAACATGCCACATTTAACCCCCACAATTGTGTAAAATTTTGACCCCAGAAGGCAATTTTGAAATCGACGAGTCTCTTGGGTAAGGGTGAAGTGCTGAAGTTAAAATTTTAGCTAAATAGAGAGGAATGAAACTCGAGCAGAGAAAAAAAAGAAATGTACTTATCTTCAGTCCTAGTGGCGGGGTCAGTAAACTCCCCATCCCGTCATGAACATAATACTGAATCCTAAACAACTTGTAAGTTAATCATAAACAAATTATTACATCATAAACTATTATAATGGAAAGAAACGCTTTCATCTCACAGAGTAGAGAAGGAGAAGCCTATCTATTGGCAAGGTACCCTCAGTAGGGGCGCCGGTATATATTATATACTGGTATTAAAAATGCATGCATAATCTTCCTTTAATTACCAGTTTTCATTGAAATGCAGTAAATATAAAAGGTTCAGCATGTGTACGTCATATATTTACAGATTTTGAATTTGTTCTTTCCCTGCAATAGAATTTATCAATCTTCAAACATACCTTGGAACGAGGTATATTAATTTCATAACTGCAAAATATTGAGCATTCATGAGGTGGTGTGCTGCCATTTAGAATCGAAAGGAAATACTACAAACTTACAATTATAGCTTTTGGTGTAAAGAAATTAGCATTTTTTCATAGGCTAAAAAATTGACAAACTGGTATATGTTATATACCGGTGCCCTTCAAAGGGTTAAATGATTTTATTATTTGATACACCTCAAAGCTCTTATTTCGATCAAAACTGGGAAAAAAACTCAAATAGTAGCCCCCCTTTTCCCCTTCAAAAGTTAAATGTTTTGTATCTAAAACAGGCCTTAGAAATATTTTCCCTCCTTTCACCAGCTGTGAAGAATATTTCGAAAAATCTTGTACACTGCTGGCCACCCAAAGTGCAACACCAAGAAAGACAAGATATATCACAGCAAAATTTATTTAGTAGATAACATGTTGACCACGTATCAAATGATTAAATTTATAGACCTCTGTGAAGGGTGGTTCCTTCCAGAATCGGTAGCCAGGGTAGCCGCCATTGTGTGTGATCACTGGTGCCACCTGCCTTGGCATTGATTCAAAGAGACTTTGGATGTGTTCTTGGGGTATAGCAGACCAAGCAGCTTCCACACATTGCCAAAGTTGATCTGGTGTGGCAGCTTGGGATGTAATCTGGGTCAGTCATTCAGCAACCATGGACCACATGTTTTCTATCAGTAAAAGATATGGAGAGCGAGCCGGCGAAGGAAGCAATTCAATCTGGCGATTGACGAAGAACTCTTGGACGATGCGTGCCATCCTGTTGATTATCCTGTTGAAATATGGCTGTGGGCAAGTCCTGAAGGTAAGGAAGAGCAACTGGTTCCAACACCTCGGAGATGTAGCGCTGGATGTTTAAAGTACCGGCAATGCGTGCTAGAGGAGTGCGAGGGATATATCCAATATCGCCCCATACCGTAATATCCGGTGAAGGACCAGTGTGGCAGTGCATAATGCAGCTGTTCAGCATCCTGTCTCCATGGTGTCTCCAGACTCGAATCCAACCATTGTGGTGTTGCAGACAGAAGCGTGACTCGTTAGTAAAGACAATTTCATTCCATTCTGCCGTCCACATCCTTCTTTCATCTCTTTATTGGCGGCGGGGACGTCTATGGTTCTGCGTCAAGGGTAGATGAAGCAACGGAAGTCTTGTGGACAGACCACTCTGCTGTAAACGGCGTCGAATGGTACGAGCATACACTGGGTGATGTGTTACAGACTGAATGTGCTGTGCCATGGTTCGTGATGTGACTGAGCGATCCTTCACTGCCATATGCACATTGCTCCTGTCATCACGTGAAGTGGTGCACTGAGGTGGATACGATCGAACATTTCGATCCGTCGTACCCACCTGCATCCAATGGTCACATATCCACATTACAGTTGTTTGTTTTCATCCAACACGACTACCGATTTCCCTGAAAGATAATCCACACTCTCGGTAGGCCACTATCCTTCCTCTGTCGAACTCGGATACTTGAACAAATGATGATCGCTGTTTACTACGAGGCGTAATTGATAATTTTTTTGAAACACCACAAGAAAAACACAATTTCCAAACTTAAAATCGTTGAAAACTCGAAGCCTTAAATAGGGCTTTGAAGTGACGCCACCGGCACGCATGATTTTCGTCTGCGCTGAAATTCTAATCATTTGCATATCTCACCTCCACTAATGCATGTTGTAAATCTCATGTTATTTGCATGCTTCCTTCAGGGTGTTGCATTTACAGTGGCCAGCAGTGTACTTGTACCGGGGGGGGTGTGTTCCCTAATTTCTCATCTGAAATTAGCAAAGACTATACCCTAAATCATAAAAGCATACTTTCAGATCTGCAGTCTTTCCATTGCACTAAGAGGTGGACCTAAAGTGCATTTCTGTTTACCTATTTGTAAGTAAACTTTCCTTGTGTGTGATCTTATCACAGCCTCTTTGTGGAGATATGATTACAAATTAGCTGTCAATCACCTCTTATTGTTTTCCCTGCATTTTGATGCCACATTTAACCCTACAGTTGTGTAATGTCTTGACGTTAGATGACAATTTTGAAATTGATGACTCTTTATCCAAGGAAAGAGTGACGTGGTGAAATTAAAATTTTAGCTAAACAAAGAGGAATGAGAAACTTGAGTGGAATAAGCAATGAATAAAAAGAAACTAAAATACTTTTATTCATTCGTAGCACAGGGTCAGTAACCTTCCATCCACCATGAACATAATATTGAATCTTAAACAACTTGTAAATAAATCACAACTAACTAACTAACTAAGATTTATACCGCAGTTCGTGAACTTAATCACATTCTGGGAACTGGAATAAACCAGAAAGTGTCACCCAACAATAACATTGAACACTCCTGCTGGGCCCAGGGTCCCACACCCCTGAGACACCAACAATTTTATGGTACCCTCTGATGATCGCTCATCGATCAACTAGCCCACCGCTAAACATGGACCAGTCAAGACCACCGTCCCGGCTGGACCGAGACCACGGTGGGGTGGGCGATGACAATTTAGGGTCGATGACTGGCCGTTAATTTGGGCTACCTGCCAGCACTACACGGGATGCTCCTCTCCTTAGGCTTTACATGGAATTCCAAGGACAGCAGTGACCAGACTCTCAATGGTCCAGTTTGCTATTTGGCTACCAATACCCTGGTGAAGAGGACTTACACCTCCCAGCCCATGAAGAGCAAGTATAGACTTACCCCATGGACCATCGGGAACCGCCAAGTTAAAAAATTTTATACCCCCGTGGCCGAGACTGCCTAGGTACAGATCCTAGCCAGTACTGCACAGAGTACTCTACGTCGACCCCCAGGGGAGGGAAATAAATCATAAACAATTATAAAGGAATTATGTCATCTCACAGAGTGGAGAAAAAGGCCTGGTGCTGCCATCTATTGGCATGGTACCCTCAGTATGGGCACCAGTATATTTTGTATGCCGGTTTTAAAATCATATGAATAATCTTGTAACTATCAGTTCTGACTGAAATTTAGTAAAGATTCAGCATTTGTTGTACATTATATATTTGCTGATTTTGAATTTTTCTCCCTCTCCAATGGAATTTATGAATCTTCAAGCATGATACCTTAGAATGAGATATTAATTTCATAATTTCAAAATATTGAGCATTCATAAGGGAGTGCTGCTATTTAGAATCAAAAGGAAATGCTAGCAACTTACGATTGCAGCTTTTGTTGTAGAAAAATTAGCATTTTTGAGGAGTTTAAAATATTGACAAACATCCAGTATATTTTATATATTGGTGCCCTTTAAAGAGTTAAAAGTGTTTCAAAATAGCTCTTTAAAACATTTTAACTAGGATTTTATTATGTATTATATAACAGGATCTAATCTTTTAGAGCAATGGTCGTCGAGGAAATTTTTGCAAGCAACTTGTGGATAAAATTTTGCTAGATTTTAAATAAGTATAATAAAACCAAAAATATTAGAAATAGATTTTAAAATCAGGCATATATTAATTTATGTTCCTTAGTGAATGTTTTAAAAGCAGGAAATATAGAGATGGACAGTAAAATTATACTAAAATCAAGAACATTAATGCTAATGTAATAAAAAATTATTTTGGCAATGAATCCATTTTTCATTGTCAGGCACAAGTCTCAATTATAAGTGGTTGCACAACTATTTGTACTTTAGTGAGGAATATCTGACTGCTCTTTTAAAGTTGTAAGGGCTTTAATTTTCTGGTACTTACGTATTAACGCAACCAGACAAAAATTCACATAAATTGGCAAATTTGGCGACCCTACTTACGGCAACCCTACGTAAGAGCATGTGGAGATTCACAAAATTTTCCTGCAGTTTCGTGCAAATTTTTGTAATTTATGAGAAAATAGCAGTGTACATGGATAAAGTCAAGAGTGTGCGCAATGCCATTTTTGTGCAATTCTGGGATGTTTTTTTAAGAAAAAATAAGTCGACGTGTACATGGTTACAGCGAATACGGTTTCCAATCAGTGCTAAAAGCAATAGCCAAAAGATTTCCGCCGAAAAAATAATTCTGCAACTTATTCAAATTCAAAACCGGAAGGGTTTAATTGCTATTTTATATTTTAAAACAGAATAATATAAAAAACTGTATTAAAAATTATCTGTAATTAATAAATGTACATTTTCTTTCTATTCATAATTTTTTACTCAAATTTACAAATCGCGCCAACCTGGTTGCGATAATACGTAAGTACCAATTTTCTTTTCATGCTAATACTGCGATGTATGCTTAATTTTCTTTTCATGCGATACTGCGATGTATGCTTAATTTTCTTTCCATGCGATACTGCGATGTATGCTATCAGTGAAACAAGTAAAGGAGTGTCTTCTATGTCATTCAGGTAAAAGTCTGAACATTTTTAACAAAATGTTAATGATCTATGAAACCTTTCTTTTATATGGGAGACAGATTTGGTATCTTAGTTCCATCTGTGACTTGTCAGATAATCTCGATATTGGTTCCAGATGGTTCTTTAAAAACAGTTTTATTACATCATGAAAATGAAAAATTATTTTTGTGAATTTCTTAAATTTTATAATCAGTTTAGAGTACATTTTCTGAAACATGTGATGAAGAAAACTGTGGCACTGAAGCTGTTAATTTTGCCTTTTCTTCCGGGTAACCGTTTGATTTTTTTTTTAACAGTGTGTTAAATTTTATGCATAATGAAGTCTTATACATTTAAAATTTAAATGCTTATGTGAGAGAAAATTTTCTGCATTTTAGGGGGTTTATCATTGAAAAAATAATACCTAGTGAAATTTTACAAAATTGATAGGTAGCTTATTCTGGCCCTTCTTATAGGAGTAAAAATGACACCGATGTTTTTTCTACCAGTTCAGTTTATTTCTGAAGATTTACTTTTTGGCAAATCCTATTTTTGTTTGTAAATCTCCCCCCCCCTTATAAATTTAAAGTAGCTATTCACTGTATTGAAAGATCTGTTAGAATACCTTTGGTAGGCAAGATCTGTGGACATGTGCTGGACTGCCCTTTAATAGAGTATAAAATTAGGCTTTTCTCCTAATTTTCTCATTTTGATCTTCTGGTTTGTTTGAGTATGGGCCTTTTTAAATTTTTTTAATCTCAAGTATAAAAGCTGGTCTTAAATTAAAAATTTAAAAACAGTCGTTATGAGAATCAAAAGACTGTTTTCAGTCTCTTGATCAGCAACAATTTGAGCAGATAAAATTATTAAAAAATATGTGCATTCAATATTTGGAAAGTTTAGTTTTGGTAAAGTATGCTGTTTAAATTGATTATTTTGAAAGTAATTTATTGCATCATATGTCTCTGGTTTTTTGCCACTAGATGGTGTTGATGCCTATATATCTGGCCATACTCATTCAATTGTCTCAGACAAACATGTGCTTAAAGTGTGACATTCAACTTCCATTGTTTGTAAAGATAGTTTTCTAATTAGTTTTTCATGTAAAATGGTATATTGATTTGAAAATGAGGGAAATATCTGAAGAAATACGCTATGTGATGCTTTTTTTTTTTTTACTATAAAAAAGGTAAAACTCATTGTAACAAGATACTTTTAAAATAAAAAGAAGCTTCTCTGTATACGTTAATTGTTTCTATAGAGTATGTAAATTATTAGAAGTGATTCCATTGCAGTGATGATATGGTTGATGTCATTATGCATAATTTGTCTACCAAATAAAGCATAACGTGTTCTGTGTTTCCTTTTTAATGTAAGTGAATGTATTATTTACATTCAGAAATCAAATTAAGAATTATTATAGCAGAACATTTGCCATTTATTGATAATAAACATTGCTATTGGTTTATTTATGCTTTATGAATATATTAGAATTACATAACAGTAATTAAAATTATGTTTTTACCCAGATATTTAACCTTTTAGTAATTGAATTTTTACTTTGAATTTAGGCTGGAGATTTCTCAGTTTCCTTGAAAGCTCCAACTAGAAATAAACATTTCAGAGTTCACATGGAGGATGGTGTTTATTGTATTGGGCAGCGTCGATTTAATTCTTTAGATGAACTTGTAGAGCACTACAAGAGAGCTCCAATATATACTGGTCCAGATGGTGAAAAGTTATATCTTATCAAACCATTCAGAAAACCACTTTGAGAAACCATGGCTGATAGTCTCAGTAATTGTTTCGTACATTTTTTTAAGACTGCTTCCTTTTTTTATCTCGATATATATATATATTTCATAAATTTGGGCGAAAATATCAAATAAGTGATATTAATTTTAAAAATTTATTTCAGTTGAAATGGATTTTTCATTTTTTTAGTCAAAACCTTGTATAAAAGTATGCTTTTATTAATGACTGATCATATATTACTGAAGTGATCTATAAAATCAGTAATATTATTATGTGAATTCTCTTAAATTGAAAAAGGTTGATGCAAGAGAAAAAGTTACAATTTCATAAAAGGTATATTAATGTGGGTTTAAATCAGCTTTATTATATTTTGTTGACTTTTAAAGTATTTATCTTTTTATTGGCAGCTAAGTTTATTCATCATGTGCATAGCATTGGTGCAGCTGTTTTTTAGTGAAGTTTTTACTGAACTCGACTTTCGCAGCTCTTTAATTCAGATATGCCAAATATACCATATTTATGATGGAGAAAGTTATTGTGTGATCACGGGTTGTCCATATTTAATATTTTCTATTGCATTATCATTAAAACTGCTATTTCTGAAATTTTATTTATGGTGCGAGACTGAAGATTAGGAATTGTGCATAAGTATGAACTGTTGTAATGCCAAACATTATAGAAGTTAATTTTTCTACAATATGATAAATTTAACTAATAGGCATAGTTTTAATATGTGAATATTACTTTGTAAGGAGCATGTTGACTCAGAAAGTATATACTTATTAATGGAGTTTGAATTAAAGTGCTTGGTAAGAAAGGATCACTAAATGTTAGTTTTTTGTTTACTTTTCGAACTTATCTGATTTTTTAAAAAATTTTACAAGATAGGAAAATAGGTGCCCAAAAGTAATTTTTTTACGACATTTTAAAGTTTTGTGCCTTTATTTATTCTTATTTATATGTTATGAATTTTTACCTTCAAAATTTGCATTTCTGCAATGTGTGTAATTTTATGTTTATTTTTATCATTGAGAAAATAATATCAAATGCTTTAAAATTGTGTTATTTGGAATTTAGTTAGAACTTTAATATGAAAGGCTTTGTATAACGCTGTGAGTTATAACCATGTTTATATAATTGTGTTGAAATGTACTTAATACATGTGTATATTTAAGAGGCATCTTAACATTATACTGACAGATTTAACATCAGATCATCAAAGAGCGAAGTTTTACTGTTTTTAAGTTTGAATTTTAACTTCAGTTTTATGCTTACCAGAGCATATATATTACATGTTAAGTGATGAAATTTATTTTTCTAATTTTAAATTCATACTTTACAGTGCTGTGATTTGAAATACCCAAACTGTTTTTCAGTGTTTACAAATTTTATGTACTGATTTTAATTATTTATTCCCCCTGAAACTATGCATATTTGTTTTTGAAGGAATGGTCTAATTGCATAGAAATATAATTTTAATTCACATTTAAAATTTTGTATATAAATGTAAAAAGGCCAAAAGCACATATTGTATTCCTTGTATGTAAATTGATCTAATTTCAGCCAAGCATAAAAAGCACCTTTTGCATATTAATATTGCTTACAGAATAATACGTTGTAAAGTTATTAAATGATCAAATACATTAAATTATAAACTAGTGGATAAACTGAATTTTATTTTAAAAAATGTGTTCATTTTACAATGAAAATAGACGTTTAATGAAAAATATTGATGCATTTAAATGGTAATGATCTGAAAGTTAGATTTTTTAAATATTTTAAAAAAATTTCTGTTAATGCAGCTAATATTTTTTAAATGTAAATCTCTGAATTTAAGAACATTATTTTATTAATGAAGTTATTTAAGCTTCATTGATTAAAAGTGTTTACTCTTCTTTATCTTATCAAGTTCTGTGTGCTGTTGGGAATTTGGTTAGTAATGCATTTTATGATTGCTGGAGCTAATCTGTTTCTGAAGTATCATATAAAACATCCATAGGCTGACTATTAATGCTGTACTTAAAATTTGTCATAAATGAGGATTAGCGAAAACAGTAATGATACTTTTACAAATATTATGTATACATTATTTCAAATAAGCATTGACTTCTGTTACTTGATAGTTTCTAAAATACAGTTTTTGTCTGCTGCTGCCTTTTTATTACATAGAACGTGTGCTTCAAAAGTTTTCTTTGCTGTGATATTTTTCATATATAATATAATGAAGTATCACATAATACGCGACATTAAATGTAAGTGATATTTGTAATTGAAATTTTAAAATATTGCATGGCAGTGGATTGGTAAGATAATATGCAACATTAAATATGATATGTGTAATTGAAATTTTAAAATATTGCATGGCAGTGGATTGATAATTTTTTTTGGGGGGGGGGCCCGAGAAAAGTAACAACTTTTAATAGATTAAAATTTATGCACGCGTGCACACAAGGATTGGAGAAGCTTATATGATTGAAAAAAGTGGATTCTGTTTTTCCATTTTGCTTTGCAAATTATACAAAATATTGCATCATGACATTCTAAAATGCCTGCATAATGTATATTTAAGTATGGAAAAGTCATGTTGCTAAAGTAACATAATAGCTTATGACAGTTAATATGACCAATTATATCTAATAACAAAGTCAATAAAATTTTACACCCAAGTGCATTTTTATGTAAATGTAGTTAATATATAAATGATGACGTTCACTCAGTTCATGTGTTAAAACATTTTATGCCCAAGGCTCACTGCTATTAACATGGCCTTATATAGAAGAAAATATTCTAACATCCTTTTTCTTTGGTAATATTTCTTTATGGGTTTTTGTTAATCTGTTTTTTAATAAACCTCATCTCCTCTTATTTGTTAAACATATCATTTTTATTACATAATTCTTGCAAGTGTAATCATATTAGCAAATTCATCTTAATCTTTTCAGAACACTGAAGAAATTCATGTGTGTGGACCTTGTTGGCAGTATATCAGTTAAGTTTAACATTTCAGTGTCAATATTTTCTTCATTCATCAAAATTATTTTTAACTTTATTTACCAAATAAATTTTTTATGCAAAGGATGCAACATTTCAAGTTTTATTTTGATTTGTTGTGTGGACAAAATTATGCAGCATGTAATGCAGCCTGACAGTGGCACACAGTGGTTTAAGAGATGTGCATTTATAGACTTCTATGCATTCTTAAGAAATATAAAATAATATTTTATTCTGCATGATCTCTATTTTTGCATGAAGGAATAAAGAATGTGAACTTGAATGATCAGAATATGTGGCAGCCACATAATTTTTTTCATTAAAAATGTCAGAGTAACTGAATTTGCCTTATTAACAAAAAAGGGTTTGTTCTCTCAAGGAAGAAGGTGGAATGTTTGGGACAAGTTTGCAAGAGTTTTGTTAAAAGTAGTATATTTTCTGTTTTCTCTAGTTGTTAGAATGTTGATTGTTTAATTAAATGTTTCAATACAAATATGTGCTGCAAAAATTTAAAAAAATCATAATGCAGATATCAGACGGTATGGCACAGCTGCCAACTCTCCCAGTTTTTCAACACATCTTCCGGCTTCTTGACAAATTGCAGAATCTCCTGGTTTTTAATTTTTAACCTTTACTAATAAGTGTTTTTCAGCAATAAAATTTGAACAGTTCCGTGTTTCATTTTTGAGTTCATTCTCCTATCTCTAGTGATCCTCAGCATTATTTTTCTCATAAAACTTTTTTTGATGTGAATTTCTTAATCTACTAAAGATGTTTATAGAATTTTATATGAAGATTCAACCAACTCAGTAAATATTTATATTTAATTTTACTTTACATCAGTGTCTAGAATTAAGTCTATTTTGGAACAGGAAACATGAAAATATATGCAGTGCCTTCACTGGGATTGGAAATCCAGACCTTCTAGCTTCTCATATCTCCATGTACTCCACAAAGTTTATTGGGGGGGAAGCTTTGTACCTAGTCTCCAAATCCTGGTAGTGATGAATTTTCATTCACCACATTTTAGTCAATACCACTATAAAGCAATTTTTCTAATTTTTAGAGGCAGGAGATGTAAAAAATATGCTGTGCCCCTTCTGGGCTTCAAAAGTTCAGACTTGATCGCTAGTAAAAATATGTGCGCTTTCCAAAATTAAAAGTCCATACCTGATTGCTAGTAGGATGTGCTTCAGGTATGCCTCTGGCACATGGTAAGGAGGGAGAAAGTACCTTACAAATATATGTGATACATTACTAAGTTTATCTGCACAATCATAATATGTACATTAATTACTAATTTTATTTTTACCATATTTAGAAGTACTCCGGTAATTTAAGACTTTCCTTGCCTATTCAGTATTTTCTCAGGGTATAAGAAAGTGTCAAAATAAAATTAGTGAAAGAACATAAAATGTTGAATCTGTAATTAAATATCAATATACTTCATTTCCGAATCATCATAAATAGTTGAATAAATTGAATCATGCTATAAAGCGAATTTAAATTAATTTTGAGATATTTTAAAATGTTGCAACATGAAGCCTTTTGGCAACTCCAGGTTTCTGATGGGTGAACTTCTCAGTTTTTCATATTTCAAGGTTTACACCTATGGTATTCTATGTCCCTTTTGAGATCTTTTCTCTTTCATTTTTTGAATGAGTTTTTCGTTTTCGGGTTTTTATTCATGAGGTGGTTTTTGTTTTAGTTGTTTATTTAAAATAATTGCAAAGTGAAGGTGACTGTTAATGTATTGATGGTATTTTTGTAAATTATATCATTCTGCATTTACATGTATATCAGGAATACTTCATTTTAAAATTTGTTGAGAGAAAATTCATGTGATTTGAGAACTCTTCCTTTGAAATAATGTAGCCAAAAATAACATATCAATGCTTAGTTGATTTAGTGCAGCAGTTTCATCATTTAGATAATGAGAAAGAAATTGGCTAGTTCATAATCATGGCATGCACGTGTGCTTTGATATTAAAGAGACTGCATTAGTAGACTCTTTCAAAAAATTTTTTGACTGGTTTATGTTGCATTATAGCATCGTACATTTATCATTGTGTAATTTGGAAGGTGTTGCCATTGCGTTAGGGCATATGATCTTTATTTTCCTTATAGTCTTACAAATACGTCGCTCTCAGAGTGTTACTAATTTGGCAAAGCAGATGGTCTTTATCTTTCAGGTCAGTCTGTAATACGTCAATGAAAATAATTGTTTAAAATTATTATATGTATTTCATAGTAATTTGTCTTTATTTTTAGAATAATATATCCAACTGATAATTTGCAAACATTTGCAGCATTATTATAGGTACTTATTGAGCTTGCAATATACTAAGATGTTTCTAATGCTACATCTTGCATAATAAGTACATAACCTTTGACATTCACTAGCAGTTGTATACAGCAGGGCATTCTTCAGGTTGGCATTTAGACACACATTTCTGGAGTAAAAAGCAGAAAAGAAGCTGACTGTAGAAATTGGTTTTTATTTGTGTTTAATTAATACTTTTGATGAAGGAGCTGTCATGACATTGATACTGTTAGTTTAAAAATTTAAGTCATAAAACATTATTGGCTGTTTCAAACTGTTAGTTTTACTCTATAATTAGTATCATGACAAGCGAAAAGGGATTGAAGAAATAAACATGATTGAGAATTGCTGTTTTTTTATTTTATGCAAACTGAAGTAATGTGTAAGGATTCACTTCAGATGATTACGTAAAGTGAATGCCCAGCACAAGTATGCAGAAGACATTTTGTAATAATGGATGATGTGACTGGTTATTATTTTTTTTATGTGGAAACCATTAATAATGTTTTATAGCAGTTATTGTACATAAAATCTCCAGCATTGGGTTTTAAGCACTGTTTTCTGTCATAAAAATATCATTTCATGTTATATATATATAGAACATTTGCCCTTGAAAACTCTCTCTGCTTTTAATTTGACTTCAATAGCAGAATTTATCCTACTAGCATCTTCTTTTAGGCTTTTTTTTTTTTTTTTTTTTTAAGTTTGTTATAATTTTAAGAAGTAATTATCTTATGTTGTTGATATCATTAATTTTAAAATTATATAGTAAAGCATGATTGGATAGAATTTCAACTGTTATTTGTCAGTCTTATGTAAGTAGTATTGTAGCAGACATTATATAAATAGAATCAAAGTGTAACATACAAAGTAAACAGCAGAAGGTAGGATAGTGACTGAAAGGGGAAGAAATAAGTAAACAGAGGTAATGGAGTTTTAAAAAATTAATAAAAATTTTATATTATGTATGTATGCATATTGAAATAAATAAGGAATTTCATAGTGTATATAGTTCAAACTAAAATGTTTTAGTAAATCATGATAAATGACAATGTAATAATTCATACAGTCAAGGTTTCCTTATCATTCTCTAGGAAATGCAAAATTTGTTTTAAAAATCTGTTTTTTTTTTTTTTAATAGTGTCTCAGAATATAATCTCAGAATATGATATAAAATTCCCTAAAACGCTGTCTGCACATTTTTTTCAAAATAATTTTGCAATCATTTTCCTGGTTATCTTTTATTATTTAAATGAAAAAGTGACTTCTTAAAATAGAAATTATTACTTGTTCTCGATATGAATAAATATAATGTAAAAATCAGTTCAAAACCTAATCCAATTGCATGCTAACCGAAGCAGCAAGTGGTGGTAATAATGCAAAGTTAAAAAAAAGTATTCTCAATATGAATGTACATAAATCTTATTGATGTTGATTATCATGCCACAAAGAAAACTTTTGGTGCCAGTATGAAATTGCTTACTGTTTAATATGCAGTCTGATATTCAGTTGAAACCTGTTTTGAGCTAAAATTCAGTCTTCAGTGCATTCATAAGTTGTGACGGATTATGGGGATAAATGGTTCTTAAAAAGCACAAAACTGAAATAAAGATGCATACTATACATATAATGCTCAAATACATGATAAACCTGCAATCTCTTAAAAATTCGTTAATCAAGAAAAGTATTAAAAATGTG
Organism: Stegodyphus dumicola; assembly: GCF_044657685.1. Lineage (NCBI taxonomy): Eukaryota > Metazoa > Arthropoda > Arachnida > Araneae > Eresidae > Stegodyphus > Stegodyphus dumicola. The sequence goes on from NC_140780.1 coordinate 118,686,839, forward strand.
ATGAAACCATGTGTTACTGAGATCATGAGATATATATCATGCAGCCAGATTTAGATTGGATAAGATTAACTTGAACTGTCTGTCTAAAGGGTAAAATGCTTTTGTATAAGAAGGCTGGGGTATCTGATTTATATCTACATTAAATGATGCAGCCACCTAGTTCAGTTGTGGGAATAGAATTCAGTGTTTTGTGTTTGTAAATTGCTTGATCAATGGTGTGCCAGAGAGATTCAAACTTAATTATTGTTACAAAATGAAGATTTTTTTGGCCTTGAAAGTATTATGATTTATGGTGAATTTGTAAATGAAAGTAGTTAATATTTGTTGTATAAAAAATGCATGGTTTATTCCTGAATTGCATCATGTGGAGGTACCTAAACAACTAGAGCTTCACTGAATGCATGATCAGTCATTTACATTCAAGGAACATTGTTTTTCTCATCTTTTTCTCATATAGGGAGTTTCAGGATTCTAATAAAGGTCAAACTTGATAATCTTCCATCAGTTTGTTTAAAAATATGTAAAATGGTATCTTGCCAGGCACAAAATAACTACTCAGTTTTTGTACTCAAATCATGATACGAAATACATGTTTAATTAAAATCATGTCATGAAAATTTATGTGCAGTGTTATAACTTTAGGTAACAAATTGCAAGAAATATGTATAATCAGGGCAAAAGTAACTTGAGAACAAACACAAAGCAGGCTAGAATAGTTAATTCACATTTTTCATATATTTCGTCTCAGAGAACATTATTATATCATTGTATCATACTATTGTTTTATGATCATCTGTTTCCTTTTCCTGTTCTTTGAGACTGGAAGGTAAACATTCAATCCACATGCCATACATATCTGTAGTTTTTATACTTTTCAATTTCAAATGGATTAGGAAAATAAAATTAGTTACTTGTTGAAAGTAGCTCAATAAAAAAGTTCCAAAAGTAGATTTATACAAGAACTAAAAAAAAATTTTCTTATAAGGTTGTTGTAACAAAGTAATCATTATGACTCAGTTTAAGTTAAAATAATTATTGGATATTGTTCTAATATCAAAATATGAATTAGAGAAAAAATTCTAAATTTAATTGTCTCTATGTATTAATCATAAATTGTAATCATAAATTGTCTCTATGTATTAATTTTTAATCTGATTTATAATAATTAAAAAGCTTCATGCTAAAATATCTTTATGGTATGTGTTGCCAGGTGGATGTACACTTCCTAGTATTTTCTGGTTAGCTTTGCTTCAGTATAGTTATATTCTGGTTCTAAAGGGGTGGAATATGAACACTTCTTCATGCACAAAACTTTTATGGGCTAAAGAACAATTTGTATTTTTTGTTCTCTAACACTGTTGCGTTTATTTCATATTTTATCCTATATGTGATGTGTACTTACTAAGTAAATCAACCTTACTTTTCTATACCTAATGCACATTTAATTTTAAAACATTTTTTTAATTAAAAGAAAGTGATAAAATGATGCCAAGATATTTTTTACTTTGTGTTATGATTCACTTTATTATATTTTTAAATGTGTATGTTTTGTAGAAATTGGAGGAGGTTCACATTATTTGTTTTATGTAAGTTTGATTTTATTTTGTTAATTACTTCAAATTAGTAAACTATATTGTGCCGCAAAAATTTAAATTTTAAGATTGATTGCAGTATATATTTGTGTGCGTTGAATAATTGTAGTATGTAAAAGTGATTTCATTTGTGAAGTATATTAACTTTTGAAAGCATAAGAGTAGGTTTTTTAATGTTTTAAGATCTGTTTTGCAATAATCTGAACATGGCTTTTTTGTGTATTTTGTGTTGAAACATATATGTAAAAAGTAAATGTTAATAGTATGTTTCCTTCATAATGGAATTGATATTTTTATATTGTAAAATGTCTAATTTTAATTCGGGTGCATATTTGCTATTTTGCTGAAACAGTTTTTAAAATTCAACTATCTGGTTAAAGCATCATTCTGCTGCCAGTGTATGTATTTCTGGATACCTATTCAGTATTGAGCTAATAAAGAGTGACATGCCATATAAAGCAGATTTCAGTCCTAATTACAAGAATTTTATTTGAATAATAAATGAGTCTTCTAACTGCTGAGGATGATTATTTGATAAAATAGGTTGCATTGTCTTCAACTTATATTGTGTAATAATTTACATAATTCTTGAAATTTTAAAAATGTAAAATGCTAATAGTACCCTCATGTAGGGCAATAAATGTAAATCCTTTCATACATGTTAAATTTCCTTTCACTCGCATTGATTTGTCATCCTGTGCACCAAGAAACTTTGAATTTTTATCCCGATAAATCTTTGCTGTTTTTAAAATTACAAAATTCTTCACTCCATAGAGTATACTTTTCTGCTCTAGTTTGATTTATGGTAATTCATCTGAGAAGGAAAAGTCATGAATTGTATGCATCAAAAAATAAAAATTTGATGCCAGTCCCTGCAGAGTATGGCTGCTCTCTTATATTTTTATCAGTATGTTACAGCTTAACTGCGAAAATAAGATATCCAGTTTTCTTGTTTTGATCATGTGCTTCAGTTCTCAGTTGAGTTACTCCTTTTATTTCATCGCTTTTACCATAGTTTTGGATGCTAAATTGAAGTATTTATGACTGAAATTATTATAATTCAAACTCAGTTGAGAAACAGTTTCATAGCTAAAATGCTTTTGTTGAAAAAATAATTTTTGAAACAAAGCTGTGGCTGTTACTTCAGATTTTTGTATGCATATTTTGAAAAATAGGTGAATATTATGTTCAGGTTTTAAATTATTGAAAAATGATTCTAAACAAAAACTTAATATAATTCCTTTTTGAAGTAGAAGAGTAAGAATGACAATGTTAATGTGGTTATCACATGATATGGGGGGGATAGGAGAAATTTTTTTAGATGTAACTTTAGCCTTCTTTTCCCATTGGGGAGTTCCTGGCCAAAATATATTCCACTGGAGGTAATGCCCTGACTAGCTATGTGTAACATTCTGCAATTGTGATGAAAATGTTTCATCTAAAGCTGCATTCCTCATATGTTTTCACACAAGTTAACCCATTGAATATCCTGAAGCGGAAATGGTTCTTCTACTATGCTGTAGCGAATAGGTAGTAGACGTGACACTGGTTTAAGAATGCAGCTGTAATCTGTGCTTTTAATGCTACCACAAAACACGTTTATCATTATTTACCAGAAGAAGAAAAGTACTGTCTAAGAAGGTACTATGTTCTAAACAGAGAATTGTGTTCTGGATATGGGCAGCTGGTAAACGATTTTTAAATGCATCATGTTTATCAGACAGTTGATACTATTTGGAAGTTGAATATTTTAAAATGAAATTTCTTTACAAACTTTTACTCTTTCCATTGACTCATTTCATTTGTCATGCCAATTTTAAGAAGTATGTCATTTTAAGTTATGTGTTATGCTCATGTGCAGTTATTGTTATGCATTTTAAATTTTAGTGTATCCTTTAATTTTCCTTTTTCCCTCTATGCCTGTATAATATTTGACATTTCTGTTATATTTGTAATTTAAATTGTAACCTTTCTGCAATTAAAATCGGTAGTGAAGAATTCCAAGCTTTAACTAAAACCTCTTTGTGGTTCTTAATATGTACCTTATAATTTAAACATGTCTTCTGCCAAAGGTTTTGCACATTGGAAGATTTTCTTGATGCCATTATTTGAGATAAGGATAGCTAGAAGAATGTCCAACTGTTTGTAATTCCCTCACTCAATTTTTTTTTTTTTTTACTAATATCTAACTGGAAAAATTTCTAGCATCTATCAGAGGTATTAGAAAACTTTAAACTCTACATCATTTTCATTTCCAGAAAGAAAGTAGAGTGTTTAAGAATTAACTTTGTAACAAGCTCAAATAATTAGAGATAATTGCTGCTTTTTTACTTTTCCCTTCTAAATTGAAGATAAAATATGTCATTTCAATATGGAAATCTCATGATTACTAAATAAACAGTTTAGTTGCAGGTTCATTTGTATTTAATTAATAATATGTAAGATATGACAATGAAAATCTTTACATTGTTTAATAATGAAATATTTTTATGGAATTTTTTATCTGTATTAGAAAATGGAAAGTAAGATATATCTGTGCATGTACATTGAAAGCATTATTACAATGGAGAAAGGATCATCTGTCATAACTTGAAATTCTATTATTGTTTTTTTCCATGGAAGTCGGCAATGGAGAAATATGGTTCAAAATTTTGGAAGTTTTCCTGAAAATTTTAACACAGTGCAACAAAATATTAAGAAAATTCACTGTATATTTTATTGAGAGGCATCTTTTACTAAGAATTACCGTATTCTTTATAAAAGAATTTACGTTTTTAATGTGGACTCGTTTTAGGTTTGAAAGGACTCATTTTGTTTCTTTCAAGTAAGAAGGCATAAAGTAGATCTTTTTAATTGTTTAAAAATAAGTATTCAAATTAATGTACATTTTGTATCAAGATTTTTTATATTAGAATTTAAAATTGTGTACTTATCAAATTATTTAAAGTATTTTATATTTCAACTTGCAAACCAGTTATTTAACTTGTTTTGTTAAGTGTCTACTTTCATGTGTGGTTCAAATTACTAAAATTATGCAACATTTGTGTTTGCATGTCTATTCCTTAAGCTTTTTCAAAATTAGCTTAATGTGATGAATGTAGAAGAATGTTAAATAGATGCTAAAATTTTATCATTAACAGTTAATATAATAAATTTTCAGAAAGTATTATAGTTAGATATATATTTCTGAATTTTAAGAGTAAATCAAGTGAATGTTGCCACCTTTTTAATAATAATAACTATCTTACTGCACATATATGTGAGGTATTGGAAATTTCAGATGTGCTACAAATTTCAGAAACAGCCTTTTTAAAACTATTTACATATTTCATTCTATTAAAACTTTGGAAACAATATATCTGTTATGTGAAAAAGCTCTACCCCTTTTTTCAGGTAAAAAAGAAACTTAAATAAAAGAATGTAAATCTGTGTATACATGCAATTGCTATTATTTAATGTTATCTCTCTTCACGTGCCTTGCAGTAGATTAATTCCTTCCTTTTTGATAAGAATCTATTCATTTAAAACAAGAAATATTAATGCTGTTTTCATGTCTTGCCAATAAATTCCAAGGGAGTTAAAGAGCCGAGGAATTCTGTAACAATAAAAAAAGATAACAGTCCAAAAGAGTAAACCAAGGTCAAGTAAATTTTTCTGAGTGATTAAGTCAGTGTGAGGTCTGGCAATAGCTTGCTAAAAGATTATGCCTTTATAAATAGTATGTAAGTTTGTAGCATTAATAAGTGCTGGCCACTGATGCACCAGTTTTTATTTCAAAATGGCCAAATCCTGGCAATGCATAGCAGTAGCATTAAGGTCTCAGTTACTTTGAAGAAATACCCAATGGATTATTTCCTTCGTATGTTACAAAACCTCTTTGAGATGGAGCAGGCTCTGCTGTACAGTGCACAATCCATTGTTGTTTTACATTATGGTAAAGTGTCCATTTCTTTAACATCCATTCATTCCAAAGATGAAAAAGCAAAGAAACATGGATACTGATTCTCACCTGCCATTGCTTTTTAGTGTGCTGATGTGGAACCCGCTGATCTATCCTGGTAAATCGAAGTGCATGCATTCATTTTCAGCTGTTATTCTGCGTATGGATAACATTTCCAGTAATTAGTCAATAGTTAAATGTGGAGCCAATTAATATGCCTTTGTCCAGAATTTGGTCAGAAACTACTGATAATAGTCCAGAATGTATTAATCTTTATAGCTTCTTACTCCATTTCTGAATGTCCAAAGTCAGTGATGGCATATGCTGTCATCAACTATATCCTTCCCATTTGTTTGACGAATGTTGGGCCATGCTAGGACTGCAGTGTTGCCTCTATCAAACTCCTGTAACCAGCAAGCATAGATATGCTTTTTATCATTTACTATTTTCAACTTAAAGAATTTTGAGTGATTTATTCATACAAGTATGTTGTCTTTATGGTATCTGCTGGCATGTTTAATTGGCTAAAAATGTGTTACCACAGTGTTATATATGCATTTCTAAAAATTGGTGGAACTTGTACATTTTTCTAATATTTTTTATTTATTTTTTAAATTAACATACTTTAAAAGTTTAGACTGTCTTTCTAATATTTTTTATTTATTTTTTAAATTAACATACTTTAAAAGTTTAGACTGTCCATTTTTCAAATTACAGAATGAATTGTTTAACTTAGATATTAATTTGAAGAAATATTTCTAGAAGAGGGAAAGTTTTTATGTTGTCAGTTAAGACAGACTGCATTTCAGCTGGGTTGCATTTTTTTTTTCCCCCCAGCTCATGAGTTGCAGTTTCAGTGCCAAAAACAGTTGAGATTGACAAAAGTAGTACAATTTTCTGATAGTAAGTGGAAATTTATTAAAAATTTAGATATATTTATTGGGAGCAAATAATATTTACAGTTAAAATCACTTAGAAATATTATTAGGTATTAATTTTTGAAAGCATCATCTGAATGAGAGAGTTAAATTTCAGCTTTTGAAAGATTGATGTGTTAACATGTTAGTGCTATGCTTCAATACTGATTACATCATTATTGTGAAACTAGAAAGTTATTATTTTACACAATATTGGTCGTAGAAGGAATATTTATTTGGATGCCGTGTAAAATCATATGCTGATAAGATGATGTAAATGCACTTCAAAAGAAATAAATGAAAATGTAGCTTAATTTTTTGCTTGCATATGAAATGATTTCATTATGTATGTTTTCATAAATTTATCAGCTAATGTTTATTTGAAACTGGCTGAATTAATGTATAATTAAGCATGTTTGTTGATGCATGTTGTCATTTATTGTGAATAAAAAATTTGTAACAGAAGTGTAATATACCTAAAGTTGTCTAAAATATCATTGTGATGAGTGCAAATTTACTGATTTAGATGCCGGGGTGTATCTTTATTATTTATTTTTATTTTAAATTGAATTTAAGTTAATTAAGTTTATTTAATATTTAAGAAATTGCTTTTGTTAAAGAAGGCAGAAGGGATGACTGTATTAAATTTAGTATTTTTAATGCATTGCATAATTTATATTTGAAGTAAAAAGTACTCATCAGTGTAACAGCTTCTTTGTAGAAATTTATTTATTACAAATTGCTCTGCTGAAATAATTTTATCTTTCTTCAAAAAGATGAAAAGTCATCAGGAATTTATCATTTTGTGTTAATTTTATTTATTTAAATGTGTGAGATAAAGAATTGTGTGACTACAAGCACTTATTCAAGACACCATTTAATATTTGCTTTGCTGTGTTTTTTTCTGTACATATTTTTATCCTAAATATTCTATATTTTAGTATTTTTGCATCAAATCTACAGTTTGTAATTTATTGAAAAACCTGAAAATCTGGAATGTGCTATATCTGTCTTGTATCCTTTATTTTAAAAAGTTATCCTTTATTTTAAAAAGGTATTAAATTTGTATAATTTTCTTAAGTTTTTTTACACAGATTAAAATGTAATATCCCCCCCCCCACTTGCCTTTAGTGTGAATCTATTGGAAGAATTTTGTTCTTGAATATTTTTACAAAAAAACTAGTCTCTTTGGTTCAGTCAAAAATATATATTTCATTTATAAGTATTTAAATGATAAGACAGCTGCTTTAAAATGTATGTAGTTTCAAAATGTTTTGTATATTTTTTGCTACTGATTTTACTTGTCATGATAGTATTATATCAGTTATTTATTTACCTATTTTGCATATTTATTGTTCATAAGCTAGTCAGGTAAATCTGTATACTTAACTGCTATTATGTATGCATTAGCATTGAATGTTTATACTGTAGAGTAAACATGTTAGTCCGAAAGGTTAAAAAAAATGCTGCCAGTTTTACTAACTCTATTGGAAGTATTTGTTTGGTATGTGATTATATTGAAAAAATATTCTCCTTTTTAAGAATACCGTGTCTTCATTAAACATGTATTTATAAAAAAATATAGTAGTTTTTTAGTCTATTTTTTATGTATATGTAGTTTAATACATTTGTATGTCATTTATAATTCCTAGAAAACACAGACCAGTGTATTTAAAACAATGTAAATATTGTGCCAGTTGCTTCATATTGTACTTAATATTATGTGGACCTCCAAACTGCTATGCGTACTTGAAATACTGTCAGTTTAGTGCCAGTGAAACTGGGTTATCAATATCATGCTTTAACAAGTAGAGTATTATGAATTTCATGCAAAATACTGAACCAAATCAAAAATTTATCACTGACATTCCATAAAAGATATTTCAGCTGATTTTCATATACATTCTTCACCACAGCAAGGAAAAAGTCTCCTTATATTGGAAACGTCTATGTAAGTGTGCATTTTTCATGCTTATCTGATTATATATCACTTCCACTGTACACTGGTTATCAAAAGTAAAGTATAATGAGAAAAAAATATGCTCCCTAAGTTAATATTGCAACCAGTCCCCAGTGCTGTAATTATTTATGTTAATTAAATGCAGTTGAACACAGAATTGCACTTCCTTGTATAAGTTAGCACTGAAAGTACAAAAAATTTAGTGAATTACAATGTGGTGTGCAGTGGACACATGTTGGAATTCTGGTCTGTAGTATTGTTTAAATTGAATGTGGTTTCCGAGAGTGATCACTGTTCAGTAGTTATGGACCAAAAGCATCATTTAAGTGAAAGTCAAAACTGCTGATAATTGGTAGAATCGAGAGAGGTCAAACTCAAATGGAGGTTGCTCAAGATTTGAATATCCCTCAAAGACAGCCTGGTCAAGGTTGACCAAGAGCAACAAATGCATCAGACAATATTTTTCTCTCATTTTTGGCTTGAAAAACCCCAAAGTGACTACAAGGGACTTGGTTTTAGACCTTCTGGCTGCCACAGGAGCTCGAACTAGTCATTCTATTACTGCACGGAGGCTTGAGAAGGTTAGAATGTATGCAAGAAAAACAATGGTTTGTGTCCCACTCAGTCCAGCTTCCAGAGGGGCTGTTTAGTCTGGTGCCATCGTCATGCTCAATGCACCCAAGATGACTGGGCCTGAGTATTCTTTACTGATGAGTCCAGATATAGTCTGAACATTGATTCTAGATGTGTGTTGATCTGGAGATATTAAGGGACATGCAACTTCCTTTCCCTTGTTTGTAAAATATCCCATTTTTGAGACCAGGGTTTGGGGAGGAATCATATGGCTGCATATCTTTAACCTTCCAGCGGGCGCGCGTATGTGTGACATACACTAGATTTTAATTTCGCATTTTTTTTTGTAGACCAGAAGGCGCTATGACCGCGTGTTCTTGGCTATTCTCTCCTCTTCGTTCGCCCTTCTTTCAGTCATCTGCTGGATTTCGAGGGGTTAATGCGAGTCTGCAGATTTACTATTTGTATTCCAGAAATATGCGCGACCGTTGAAGTAAGTTTTTGATATATCTAATTTCCCTTTTTATTATAGAAAATCTTTATTCTTTTGCATCTAAATCTTATAATTTTGTATAATTTGTGTGCATAATTACTTTTAATGATAAAATAGAAGCACTGTATGGGTCACATACGCGCGACCATGTACGATATTTTTGTTCTTTTCTTTTCAGTTATGGCGAATAAAAGTAAAATACTCGACATGAATGATCCGAAGGATCTTGAGATTATAAAAAATATGCTTTTATGTGACAGTGATGACGATGAGGACATTATTTTAGATGAAAGCATTACAGATGAAGAAGAGCGAATTTCAGAAAATGGTGATTCAGAATCGGAGATAAGTGCAGAGGGCAATTCTGAAGAGGGAAATAATGATGATAATTCTTCCGAAATGTATATAGTTCATAAAACAGAAAAGTCATCGATTCTTGGACATGGCATAAAAAGAAAACTAAACGAGCGCCTCGTAACATATGTGTTCATGTTTCTGGAGTCATCGGTGAAGCTAAATATCTAACAGATATTTTGGATATATGGAAATGCTTCTTTACTGATAGTTTGATAGAAATCATTGCTGAAGATATGAATAAGTTTATTTCTTCTGTGAAGTCTAATTATTCTCGTATAAGGGACAGCAGAGAAACGAATGGGCAGAAATAAGCTTTTTTGGGGCTTACTTTACTTAGCTGGTATTTATCATGGTAACAGTTCTGGAATCTTGAGGAACTGTGGAGAAGGAGGAATTTAAAGTAGTAATGAACTTGAAGAGATTTTTGTTTTTACTAAGAGCTTTACGGTTTGATGACATAAACACCAGAGCAGAACGAAGAGAAGTCGACCGCTTGGCTCCAATAAGAAACATTTTTGAAAAGTTTGTCTCTAATTGCCAGAAGTGCTATTCACTTGGAGAGAATGTCACAACCGATGAGAAATTAGAAGGATTTTGAGGAAGATGTGGTGTCATTCAATACATTCCCAAAAAAACTGAACAAATATGGCATACAAATTTATGCCATGGTAGACGCTCGTATGTTTTACACATACAATATGGACATTTATGCTGGAGCGCAGCCAGATTGTCTTTTTACGTAAGCAACAAACCACAAGATGTAAGAAGAAATGTAACCGCAGACAACTGGTTTTCAAGTTTTGAGTTAGTACGAGAAATAGATGAAAAAAATTGTCATTTGTAGGTACTTTGAAAAACAATAAACCTCAAATTCCTGATCAGTTCAAGCTGGCGAAAACTCGAGAACCCAATACGAGTCTTTTTGGATTTAGAAAAAATATGACACTTCTCTCCTATGTACCCAAACGTTATAGAAACGTCATATTGATTTCAAATCTTCATGATGACGTAGCAATAGATGAAAATACCCAATACCAAAAAAAGCCTGAGATTATCACATTTTACAATCGTACCAAAGGAGGTGTAGACTCTTGTAGTTTTCTTCTCTATGCAGAATATAGCAGCAATCAACAGCTACATAATTCATTCAACGAATAATAGTGAAAAATTACTTAGAAGATAATAGCTGCGAAAGCTATCAAATGCTCTTGTGAAGGAAAACGTTGAAAGAAGAATCCCTCTCTTCAAAGTGAGCTGAAATTTAAATTGTTGAAACGAAAAGCAGAATTAGCTATTGTTGAAGAAATGACTTCAGGAAAAAAAAGATGCAGACCCTGCCAAAATGACAAGCATACTGGAATTACGAGGTTCAGCTGTGAGATTTGTTTAAAATTCATTTGTCTAGAGCACTGTAAACATATTTGTTCAGACTGCACCGATGCAATGAAGTGACTATGAAATTGATTTGTTATGTAATATTTAATGTGTTTTTTCACTTACTGATTAAAAATATAAAAGTTCAATTGAAATATTGGCAGTTTAATTTTGTTTTACTTTCAAGTTAGTTTGATAAGTCTTTAGTCCATTTTATATTGTTTTTTTGCTTTATATTTATTTTATTTTCCTTAATTTAAAGTTAATATTGTTTAACTCAATTGTACTTATTAACATTTAACTATTTACAAGCTAATTTTAATATATTTGCTCTGGAAAATTTATTTTTTATAATAGCGTATATAAGAAATACACGCGACCTTTCTTGTTGGTGCAGAAGGCGCGCCCGCTGGAAGGTTAAAGGAGGCTCTGTAACCTTTTTGGAGGTATGTGGATGAGGTATTGGAATGGCAGTTTAGACCATTTAGAGGTGTTTTGGTCCAGAGTTTTTTCTGATGGATTACAATGCTCAGCCTCATCGAGCATATGTGGTTCCAGAATGCTTGCTGATAGAAGATGTCGCTCGAATGGACTGGCCACCTTACTTCCCCAACTTGAACCGATTGAGCATGTGTGGGTTACCGTATGGCAATGAATTTCAGAGTATCTCCTTACTCTCCGGATTCTCCAAGAGTTGAAAGGTGCACATTTAGAAGAGTGATGTACAAGTCCTCAAAACTTGATCAACACTTTGGTAAAGCCTATGCTATCAAGATGTATGCTATGCATATCTGTCCTAGGTGACCATACACCTTATAAAAGAAAAATTTTTCCTGCAAGAGAGGACTTAATTTTTCCATAAATTTGGTGTTGATTTCAATATTTTGTGGATAATTTATGTTAACTAATGTTTTTGTACGGATTTCTATTAATAATATTTCACCGAGTATCAGTTGCATTTTATTTCTGTCATTATCCTTTAATTTTGATGACCAGTGTATTGATAAGTAGCTTGAAAATATGTTAAGGTGTTGCCATTCCACATGACGTGAAATCTTTAGAATCTCTGTAGCTACACGTATTTCCAATTCTCATAGGTGTTGCTATTCCTTGTAGTTTAACATGTCTATCTTTCAAATTATATATATGTCATGGTTTGGAATGTGCAGTCCAATGCTGGAACTCTTAACAGCTCTTGATGTATGTCATGGCTGTGGTTAAGCGATATAGATGAAGGCAGCAAAACTGAATTTTGACAAATCACCAGTCTTTATTTTCACACATACCCAAATTATTGGGCAGACACTTATTTAATGATAATTAAATATGATAAATTTCTATGTACATTGTCTTTTAACAAGAAATGACAAAGGCAAAGGTAAAGTGAACGTGATGTTGACAAAGCAGCAGTTAGGGAAGGGAAGAAGTCTGATGTAGTTTATTGTGCTAGAGTATTTATACCAAGTTTGAGGTATAAGTAGAGCTAATCTGTGATTGGTTAATATTAGTTTTTGTTGCCCTTTTCCAGTAGTGTTACATAACATAAAAAGATCAAGAATTTGGGAGAACAGATGAATTTAGGGGGGTGCGAGCACCAAATCTAGAAATGTTAATATTAAGGTTGGCATTTATTTTTTAAAGCAGCTATCGTATGAAATCTTACATATATATATATATACTTAACACGATGAGCAGTTTAAAAAGTAATAAATGTGCTTATTAATTTATTTTAAGTTTTAGTTAGAATAATGAAGACTTCTTAAAATCTTTGTCCTTGACAGTTTTGGACTACTGTGAAGGCAATTAGTGTAAAAAATTCTCTTCTACTCAAAAAATAAGCAACAAAGGCAAAACTCGGAATAAAACAAAAACTATTTAATGGATATGCAAAAAACCATTTCCGCATTGCAAACAATAAAGCAAAGACACATCCATTATGACCATCACATCACAAAAGACCAAATGTGCCAGAAGCATGTGCAGTGGAACCTTTACGCTAATAATGGATATGATATCCTCTAGTTGAAATTCATGCTCGACAATGGCAGGGCAAGCTGCCAATAGTGTCGTTCATTTCTTGTTGTGGCAGAGCACCCATTCCTGTAGTAATGCATTTCGAGCCCATGGAGGGTGCCTGACGGCACACTGCAACCTACAATCCACTGTCCCAACATGTCCCACACATGCTGTATGGGATTCAGGTAAAGTGATCTAGCAGGCCATGGCAGATGTGAAATGATTTCACTAACCAGATAACTCCGCACCACTTGAGCTCTATGTGGGAGGGTATTATCATCCATAAATATCACATTGCAGCAGTAAAAGTATGCACAAGAAGGTACAGAATTTCATTTGCGAAATTTTCATGTCAGTAGGAGCCGAATGTTAGAATTCAAGAAAACGAAAGAGCAGCAAGTAGGTTTACCAAGTGAGCCATGATATTGATTTACCAAAAATACCAGGATATCGCATTTTATAAATAATAATGTTGTCAGGACTTGTGTTTCTCTTGATTTGCTTTGGAAACATGATGTGACCTGAATAGGAACAGGGAGCTTACTTGAGCCATGTTCAAGATTTGTGTGTGACGGATGACACAAGCAGGAAGGGTATACGAAACCTTTTATTTTCTATACTTTTTTACAAGTACTCCTGAACTTCGGGATACAGAGACCAACCACTTGTGGTCTGAACGTAAGAATATAAAACTACTAACTAAAAGCTAACTTTGAATTAGTATACAAATGCCTAGCACTAAGACTGGCCTTTATTTAAAAGGGTAGGTATGTAGTATGCCGAGCTACTGAAACTACAATACGTTTTCAAATATCAAGAGGGCTAAACCTCTGGCCTTAAATACAACCAGCAACCTAGTGAAAACTCGTAAAACTGCAGTGGTAAGCGGCTTGCTTCCTAAATCTCCTGCTCTCTCCCTAACTCTCGGTAACTTGGCGTTAGCAAGACAATTTGCATAAACAAGTTAAAGCATTTAGTTTTGGCCGGAAGTAGAAAATAAGAAGTGATAGTACAGTTTTAAAATAAAATAAACGTTAGTAAAACTTAGGATCCTTACAATGTTATTTAGTGAAAATATTAATAAAGAATTATGATTGCTCTTGCACTGCATTCAGGAAAGTATTTGTACAACATTCAAATTTCAAACATTTGTTTATCGTACTGAACATTCTTTTTTCAGACCAAAGTTTTTTTCCGATTATAATTACAAACTGATTTTAACAAGAATAAACTGAAAAAGAACATGCAGTGGACTTTAATGTAAAAAACTTTATTTCAGTGAAGAATGAATAACACAGTAATATGAAAAGCATAACTATTCAAATTTTGTTTACTGTTAACTCTAAAACAGGTAGCTCTATCGAGAAATTATAATTCGATATAAGAAAGTTGTCTAAAATAAGCTGATAACGTAGCAGGGGTTTGGCTCAAAAGTACTTGCTCTCATTTACTCAACCAACCAGTCTCCAGGATCCTTTTAATTCATTTAAAAGCAAACTGATAATCAGATATGTTATGTTTCTTCTAGTACATATTTGTAATACCATTCAGTAAGAAATGTGACGTTACTTCAATGTAGGACCCACGAGTGGCAGAGCTGTAAACTCACTTAACGTGGTGGTTCGATTCCAAACTAATGGGCTGACTGTATGGGCACTTTTGTGATTTTCCACATGTGTCAAGCTAGTTTCCCTTAAAAGTTCTTCACGAAGTCATCCCTTTCTTAGGCAGATATCCTTAGTATGCTTTGCCATAATCAAACCAAACAACCAATATTAATGCAATGTGTTACTGATGTACTTGTATTTTCTGCTAGCCTGATATCTCTCATCGGTTTTAAAGGTATTATCGTAACGATGTCGCAGAAATGTTTAGAATTGCCATATATATAGTTTAAAACTGAAATTATTTATTAAGAAATTATATCATAATGACTTTAGTTTCAAGTTTTTAGAATGATACTTCAAATAAAAAAACTCATTTGCTACGACGAGAACCGCATTTAAGGAGCCAAAGACTCGCAGTTTCCTGCATGGTTTGCCACAGCGCAGGTCTTCAATGCTTATGACAGATTGCAGATCAAAAGTAGCTTTTGATTGTTTGAATTTCGCACTTCTTTGTGAATTTCTTTTCAGGTTTGCGTGCAAGCTAGTTACAAGTCCCCCCCCAATTTCTGTTTTCTGATCCCCTCACCGATTAATTTTCTTTATTAATCTTTGGTAGTCTATACGACGTAATCTATAATTATATAATAATGGTATTAATGATACTGTTTTCTTCTCCTGTTATTGCCTGTCTTTCACCTGTAAATTTATTTCTTCATTTGTTAACCATATGTAAAGTTTTTCAATTTTTATTATTTATTTTTATCGAAAATCTCAAATTCTGAATATAAATTTTCACTTAAATTTGGCGTTTGCAGAAGTTTATTACTCTTACGTTTTAATACTTTATATGCTAATATCTCTAATAGCTCCTAAAATTTCTATACACCTTTTTCAGCCATTTTGGTATTCTTCATTTTCAGCTGTGTAGCATGTTGTGTCTGGCTTTTTTCCTCATTTTTTTGAGTGAAAGAAAAAATATCCATACACCATGCGTATAAAAAATCATAAGCCAATATATTTTATGTTAATTAACTTACAACTTCCTTGTAATATGTGTCAAAACAACAAGGAAAACTCAAACGCTTAAAACTCAAGATATTTTCTGTAAATGTGATAAGTTAGTGTATTAGTGCTTGTGAAATGTCAAAACTGCCTAAATTTGTAAAGGAAAAAGTACTCGTACACTTCATGTTTTACTGTTAACCAGAGAACAGGGGCTTCATTACCTAGCTGACATGATGCCTGCCTTACATGGATTAACCCCTTCGCGGCAACTGTCACGTCTACGTGAGCAACGAACACACTCACTTCCCGGCCGACACGCAGGCGTGCCAGAGCATTTTCCTGTTCGCTACCGACTGTCACGTATTTGTGCCAGTGTCCTGGAACGTTTTTCAAACTATAATTTCTGCCACAAGATGGCACTGTATGTCCATATGGTTTCAGATACATGTACATTAGGCCTTCTACTCGAAATGAGAGAAGCATGACTCACATACACGTGTTTTTGATTATGTAAACAAAAGGGGAAATAAATGTTTCCGAATGACATGATTTATGATGTCTCTTTAAATCGCACTTTATTTGCACGTGGTAGTTGTTTATTTAGGTAGAGAAGTTTTATTTGTGCTAAAGCGTTGGGTATTTCGGTTTGCAGTTCAGTTTTTTGAAAATAATTAGATCTTGTTAGACGTGAATTCTTTTTGTTTTTACCGTTGCAAAGTCGAAGGGTCGAAAAGGCTTAACAGAGCATGAAATAGCAGAAATGATGCAAAATATTTCAGATATTGATTCTGAAAGATTAACTGAAAGACATTTTCCAAAACTTTGTTCAGAAGAGACTGATAAGAAAATGAGACGACGATGCTTCGTTTGTTCACATTCCCGGAAAAGTCCTCCAAAACGGCAAATGAGTTATTACGAGTGCAAGGAAGGTAACGTAGGACTGTGTGTAGATCCCTGTTTTCAAATTTTTCATACGAAAAGAGAATTTTAAGTAATATATTTAGTTTTCAGATGTGTAATGTTAAAAGTCATAAAATGGTAAGTAATGAAAATAAAATGTGTAAAATATGCATTTAAACAAGAAATAAGGTAATTAAAGTATATAGTATAAAGATATCTATAAAGCATAAGCCGTTTAAATACTCTATGGAGCATTATTAAACAATGCGTTGATATTTTGGAAATTTCATGGATTTGGCTTAGTAGCAAAAAAGCCCTCGGCCCTGGACAGACGCTCACGTAAGACACTGCAGGCCTCCGCGGTAAGCGCGCGTTTGCGCTACCCGGCTTGAAGGGGTTAAAGCCCCATCCTCCAGAAGCTATTTATTATCACTAAGCAGAATAAGTTTACAGTGGCAGTTACTATAACAGCAATTAGTTATGCTGTTTAGGGTATCACTTCATAACAGTGCCGTATGGTTTGGCCACTAATCGAAAAGACGAATCTTCATTAACGGTGCTGCGAAATAAGGAAGCGTGCCCAAATTGAATATCAGTTTCTTGCTTGAAACTGATCGTCAGCACCCTTTTTCCAGTCTTGCGTTTTTGAAGAAGCGCATGTGTGTTCCTTTGTGAAACTAGTCAAACCTGCTTTTTGAAAACTCAGATTTCAAACACTGAATAAACTAGAATTGTGGTTCCCAAAACATGTGTTTCGTTGAGAAATAATTTTCGTCGAGGAGTGAAAAGTTATTTGAGCTATTTTTTACAGTTATGTACGAGCATTTAAATTGTGAATTAGTTTATTAATTGATTACTGATATTTATTAATCTATTATAACATTATTTTCTTCTGGATTCTTTTTCTCATAGCGAGCTTTGAGCAAATCTGCCGACTTTTAACAAACATATGTACAACATTTCTTAAGTTCAAAACATTTCCCAAATCCTGATAATATCAGTCTTTCCGCCGTCTTCTCTAGAGCGTGATAATTCTCTCACGCGAGTCATTTTGGACTTTTCTCTGAGACATGATGAGAAAGTTTCAAGTCAAAATATTTTATCGCGCACAATTTGGCTGTTCTCATTTAAAATGCAGTAGCATGACTCTGTTCGAAACCCAAAAATTTGAGAATGCGCTTTCTTTTTACTGATACACGAGATTTTGGATTTCCTATCATCGTTTTTCGAAAACAGAGAGCAGTAGAACTTCTTATCAGAGAAACTCAACTAAAATTTTTCCATGCTGGTTTGTAAATTCTGTTAGCCAGTTGAAGGGAGAAGTTGTAGATTGTCAAGGGGAGAAAAACAGTTCATTCAGTAATTAAAAAACATATGATGCAAGAGATACAATGCCCAATGCATTGAAATAGAACCTGTTATTTTGTGTTCTGAGAGAATAGAAGAGGTTTCTGCTATTGAAGTCATTTGAATGGATTAGGCTGGTTCACACAGTTTAGAAGGTTGTGGTAAAAGCTGGATTGTTCTTTACACATGCAGGTTGTAGCTATACATCTAGAGCTTAGTCTTTCCTTTTGTACTAAGGCTTTATTCTTGGAGGGTTTATTGTCCAAAATTATACGAGGGTTGGGGCAAAAGTCATGGCAACTGTTTTTTTCTTGTAGATATGTGAACGGATCACAAAACGTATATGTGTCGTGTGGAAGTTCTGCAGGCATAGTGTGTATGTAGAACAACAGATGACTGTGATAGCTGGCTCTGTGGTAGCGAGGGCTCTGAAATCAGTCAGTTGGTGAGTGTCGTGCGGGATGGAAGTAACCCGTGTTGAGCAGCGCGCTTACATCAAAATAGCCGTTCTCCGAGGTAGAAATGCGATGGAATGTCACAGTAAATTAGTAGAAGCCCTTTGGAATAATGCCCTACCATATCATACAGTAGCACGATGGGTAGGAAAGTTTCACAAGGACGTGTGTCAACCAGTGATGAGCAACATTCGGGATGACCAGTGAGCGTGCGGACCGACTTGGCACGTGCCGTCATCGAGCACCTCATAGTTGAAGACAGACGATGGACATTACTGGAGTTAGAGAGGGCAAGTGGCATTGAGAAACACACCGTTCACAGGATATTGCGGAATGAGCTACAACTACGCAAAATCGCTTCGCGGTGGGTACCACATGCACTGACTGAAGTTCAAAGGTGGGTGCGCTAATCAATATGCTCCGACCACTTTGCACGCTGGCAACAGGACGGCGATCAGTTCTTGTCACAAATAATCGCCATCGATGAATTTTGGGCCAGGGCATACGAACCAGAACTGAAACGTCAGTCTGTGGAGTGGCGTCATCCTGGATTACCAAAGCATCAGAAAGTCTGTCAGAATCCTTCCCCAGTCAAATTGATGGTGATCGTCGTGTAGGACGTCAGGGGTGTCATTGTTGCCATTTTGTTCCTCATGGCAGAACAGTGACCGCACAATACTACAAGGACTTCCTGGTACGACATGGCTGTTGGGATAAACGTCCGGATCTTGTGGACAGTGCATTAATTCTATACGATAATGCAAGACCACATAAAGCAGAGTGTATACGGCAGCTACTCCAACATTGGGGATGGGAAGAATTGGATCACCCCACCGTACTCTCCTGATCTTTCGCCCTGTGACTTTGATCTTATTCCCAAGATTAAGGAACCAATACGTGGTAGGCGGTTTGAAACACGAGAGAACATTGCTAATGCTGTGTGCCAACAGATGACCCGATTCACACATGGTGCGGCAAATGCTGAGGCTGAAAGTATTCAGCACCTCCCACATCGTTGGCAGCATGTGATGACAGTATCAAGGGACTACATTGAAGGTCTTTAGGCCAAGGTTTGTCATGTCAACTGTATGTGTATTGTGTTATCATTCTTTTGCACGGTGAAGGCTATGTTGCCTTGTATCCTACCGTAATAAATTCGTGTGTTACGATATTTCAGTGCTATTCATTTTCCACCTTGTCCTTTCGTCTGTATATGTCACATTTTCCAACCGGACTTGTATCTTCAAGAAAAAAAGTAGTTGCCATGACTTTTGCCCCAACCTACGTATATAATGATAACGTCAAGAGTTTCATAGGATGCGGAAAACATGTTTCAAAGCTTGAACTGGAATACCATTCAATCAGAGACTTCCAACATCTTAAAGATGTTAGAATTGAAGAGAAATTTACCCCTCCTTCTGTTCCCTGGTTGGGTGGATTTTGGCAGCGTATGGTTCAAATGACTAAACAATTCCTTCAATGTGTTTTAGGAAGTGCTGTCTATTATGAGGAATTATACAGCATCGTTTGCGATTGTGAAGCTGTGATAAATTCAAGACCATTGCCTTATTTGTCTGAGGACCCAGATAATGATTCCATTAAACCCTGCAGTATTTTTTTAGTTTTTATAAATACTTGGGGTAGGAAAACATGGATATTGGATAACCCCAATATTGGTTAATTTTTGTTATAGTAAGTATTTTAATCATTTTTATCACATGTGCGAAAATTCACATATTTCTGTAGTTCGGGAAGTGGATGAAAATTGAACTTGGAGATTCCATTACATTCAGATCTACATTAACTTGGATGATATACAAATTTTTAATTTTAGATTTGAATTAAAAATTTTCAAATCATCCAATTTCACGTGAAATATCTCGTATATAAATACAGGTAAAGTTAACAAAAACCTGTTAATAAAAAATAGAAAAAAAAAAAATGCTTGTAGCACTTCAGTTATAATAACGTGATTTTTGCTATCCTGCAGGAATTGACAGTATTATTCTGTGCTTGTTCTAACCTGCACTCTCCTCCCGCATCACCCTTCTTACCCCCACGCTTTACTTCCGTGCCGAGTGTTATATAAACGAGTCACTGCATGTTTATCTTATTCCTGTCGATGCGTATTAGATATCTCCAACCTATATAAAGCCACCGATTGTTCATTTTATTTTTATTAGCATTATTGCGCGCAATTAATGACAGGGTATTAAAAGTTTATCTTTTCACTGTTGAGAGATACCTCTCTATTATAGCGTTGCAGAGTTTTCCCGAGATAGGAGAATAAACAGACAGGTTGTCTTTTTGAAAACTTAACAAATTAAATCTTGGTTATACAAAAGATCAATTATGTTAAAATTGGCGTTAGAGCATTGATTAAAACCGAAGCAGACTATTTTCTTCCGCGGACGCAATCTTTGCGCCCTATTCGCAGCATATCCATCACAGTTTTTCCGGCTATCTTTTGTGCCTCTCTGAACGCATTTCCCGCAGGGCGCTTGACACAGATTTTTCCATGGAGGTAGGTAGGAAAGGAAACAGTTAATTGAGAACTTGCGCTGTTTGTCAAAAAACATTTTCAAATGGAGCGATGAAGCCTAAAAGGCTTCAAGATCATTTTAGTAAAATACACCCGAATAAGACAAAGATGTGACCTATTTTCAAGACGTGAAAATTCAGCCAACTATATCAAAACGTTTTTCATTAGCTTCTAAGCATGACGACGACGGACTTCAAGCTTCGTACGTTATCTCATTGTTTATTGTTAAAGCAGGCAAACCACATACTATTGAGGAAGATTTAATTTTACCAGCAATAAAAGAAGTAATAACCACTCTGCTCCATAAACCAGCTACAGATATCCGAAAAATTCCTTTGAGCACTAGTTCTGCGCAAAAGACGATTGATGAGATGGCTGAAAACATTGAAGAATCATTGTGCAATCATCTGCATGCTTGACAATTCAGCTGGATGAGTCCACTTTACCAGCCAATGAAGCATTGTTATTGTCATATGTGAGGATTATCAAAGATGAAAAAATATGTCAAGAACTATTGTATGCTACCAATTTGGGAACAAATAAAGGAGAAACCATATTCAATACACTGGAAAGATTTTGTGATGTCAATCTCCAACTTCAAGGCGACGACTTAAATTTGATTAAGACAGAAAACAGTGTTGCTGCTTTCGAGTTGCTGTTATACAAAAGAAATATTGGCAGGCACGAATTTGATTACTTCCCAAATTTATCAGCAGTATCATTCAAACACGACGACTTTGCAATGAATAGCTCTCGTATGTTCTGCAATATCCAAATAGTCAAAACTATTTTTAGTTGAAAAGGAATAAATTACGCGGTTTGTTTTGTAAAAAAAAGGTATCTTCATGAATTTTAGTTTCTTAGAGGAAAGAAGAAAAAAAAAAAAGATTATATATTTATTTCTAACTGTAATTTTGCTTCTTTTAGTCGAAGAAATATGTTGCGCATTTTGGTGAATGAAAAGGGTTTTACACTTCAGTTTTGCCATAGAATGTCTGTTTTGTATTTTATTTTACTGAAATTAAATATATATATATATATATATATATATATATATATATTTCCTGCAAACCATAGTTTGGAAAACATTCTCTCTCTCTATATATATAATAGCAGTCTCACATGAGCATAGTAATAAATAAGCCTATAGGAAGCAAACCTGTTGCCCAGACTTTTCTTGAATATTCGGATAAACTGGGATCATATTATCCCGGGTATTCGTTGAATTTCTTTGAAAAGCTTATTTTTACTTCAATTCATGTTTTATATAATTTCTAATATTCGCATTTTTTAGCATGTATATTAACACATAAATATTCTTGAGAAAATATAACTGAAGGAAGATGAATCTTATCATGATCAGTTCTATGCAATTTTATTTTAAAACTCGTTATCATTTGCATTTTAATACTGAAGAAAATGTTTAGTAAAAATATGCATTACCTCTATTTAACTATAATATTTTGAAAAAATATTTTCAACCGTCTGCACATACAAAACTCGTGTTCCATAAAACGCGTCAAGAGCATTAGCTCATCAGTGGACGAGCAATAAAATCTCTGAACGCTGGTAATTCGGCCGAGGGTTCGAATCGAGGAAAAATTTAAACATTTATAATTATTTTCTTTTAATGCCCTGATTTGCAGTTTTCCACAAAATTTTAATATGGTAACAAAATCCCCGACTAAAGCGAACAATTATTGTTACAAGTCGGATCACTTTTCGAAACACTAACATATACCTTCTTGAAAAATCCAAAAGGGCAAAGTTTTGACAGTAATTGATACTTTTACAGCCTACACTAATCAGTTCTAGTGATGATTCTCTGCAGGTTGGGGGGGTTAAAACAAACTACTTAACGCTCTAGGTGCATTCAGGGAAAGCATTTTCCAAAATCTTTGCTGACAAAGTTGCTGATGCTTTAGGAAACAATACAATCTCTTTCTCAAACTGCTGAGAGGGTTAATGCAGTCTTAAACACCGAATGGCTTTCACACACAACAGTCATAGTGCATGCTGATGACACAGCGCTCCTGGTGCAAGGGTGTACCCGCGATGAACTTGAAAAGCATGGCACTGAAGTTTGTACACTATTTGCCAAATTATGCAATCAGTTCAAACTAACAATTTCAACTGGAAAATCAATGGCACTAATAATTCCAAAACAAGGTACCAAACTTAAAAGAAAACCATGTATTAAAATAGAAGGGAAGAATATTAAAGTTGTCAATTACCTTAAATATCTAGGAATAATATGGGACCCAGGGTCTTACTTGGATTCTGCAACTACAAGCTTAGCGTGCGAAAACATCTATAATAGCATGAACGGCCAAACAATTTCAAAGATGGAAGTCGGGGCAGAACCCCCACATCGCAAAAATATTCTGTCTTACAGTAGCAGAAAAAGTGGCACTTTATGGAGAGCAATATGGACCAATCCTATGGGATGAAGAAAAATAAGACACTTAGCAGCTCTTCAGAGTCCATTTGTCCCCAAGAGCCTCCTGTGTAGGCTTACAGAACTACAGCTACAAACTCAGCACAAGTATTAGCAGGTCTATTGCCTTTGTATATAAAAGCTCAACTGGAAGCAGCATACGATAGTCTTGTACATCTTCGCAAAGTTGCAACTTTCTGCGACACAACCTTCAGCCCAATCGACTTTGAACATCCAGGCAATAGCTTGCACACTCATCCAGCACGTAAAGGCCTAGGAGTTCATATATATAAAGGAATAAACCATCCGCACACGAAATACAAACCATCAACACCCAAATTTTCACAGATGGCTCAAAACATGACAACGATATGGGCAGTGCATTCATCCATTACGAAGCAGACAACGTCATTCATGTTTGGAAAGGACATTTACAACCATATAAAACGAGGCCCTGACTATTGCAGCAGCAATTCAGTTGATATACTGCCTGCATGACATCATTAATTGTCATGTAGGTAGTATATCAACTCTATATGCAGTAGAAAATCCAAATCATACTTCACCGCTTACTTCATACTTCAGAATGTAGAAATTAGTGGAATTTTTAAAACTAAAATTCTTATTGTATTGAGTTTTTATTTTATTTAACAGTAAAGGTTTTATTTCATGATTTGGAAACAGCAGATATTATTTTTATTTAAAAAAAAAATAAATGTTTTTAACTGAAACTCATTTTTTGAGGTGTAATCTGAAGTTTTCGTATTGTAAGAAGTTTTCCCTCTACATTCAGTTTAATTAATTTATTTTTTGTTCGCATTTTCTCTTCTATCATGATACATCTTTTAATTAAAAATTAATATTCAGCTTAAATAATTATCCAGTTGTTTCAGTCACGAGGTTTAATAGAACTCTAATTTCTACCTCCTTTACCCAGTTTACAAGTTTCTGATACGTTTTGGTCAACGCGCTATGGAAGAAATCTAATGTACCCTTCACGATGGTTTTAAAATCGTACAGAGTTTATTCCGAGCCTCATTTCTAGGCACCGAGACACTATTAATTAACAATATTAAAAACTGCTTTAAGGATTGTGTCCAAAAGTTCTAATTTTTATGCCAACTGGGTATTAAAGCCGATCAATCACAGCGAAGCAAACCGGTCGACAGTTTAGCTGAGTCAGCTACACATTTACGCATGCGCAACTTTACCTTCCCTGATTGATTACGACTTAAACCCTATTCAGCTGTTGTGAATGGACTTATGCCTTAAAACACCAAGCCTTATGACCTTAAAATCTCCGCCTGAACAAAGCCTTAGACTGCTGTGACCTAATCCAAGAAGGAAGAAGTATATTTCTTGCTTCAAGCAATACACTGATTACTACAGAAGACGGTGGGTACAACAATAACCGTATATGCCAGGGGTGGCCAAGCCTTTTGATAGTCCGAGCCATTTTTCAAAATTTGAAATTTTTCGCGAGCCGCAATTAAATACGTGTTTAAAATGTAAGCAAAAAAGGTATTAAAAAAATTTTTTTACAGAAATTATATTTATTGAAAACGTATAAATAAAAGTACAAAATATGTGAATTGAATTTAAATATTAAAAATTAAACACATTTATTTTACTTCTCTTGATAAGTCTTTAAAATTTGGTGAATAATTGGTGACAGCACTTCTCAGTAATTCTTTGAGAAGCTGGTTAGTTAATATTGATCGGTGTTTGGATTTCACGAATTTCAAAGTGGAATAAAATGATTCACATAAGTACGCTGTTCCGAATATTGAAATAATTCGACAAGCAACCTTTTTTAGTTCAGGGTACTTCGATTCTGGTGCGCATTTCCAAAATTCAGTAATCAGCGTCGATTTATATTTTAATTGTAGAGCTTGATCTTCTTGCATCTCTATTAATTCTAATTCTCCAGATGCTTTTTGGGTCATAATTATAGTGGAAATGGAAAACTCACGTTGAATTATGTTAATTTCAAATGGATTCAGAAAAAAATCAAGAGACGATGGACGGAAATTAAATTTGTTACAACGTTGCACTTAGTCTTTCATATTTGTTGTCTGTAATTTAAAAGCCATTTTGAAACACATATTGAACGATAATATTTTTTTAAAAATATAATAACACAAAAATGAAAAGGGAACTGGGCTACATTTTCGAGAGCCACAGATAATCCTTCAAAGAGCCGCAGGTTGGCCACCCCTGGTATATGCCATAGATTCCCCACAGTACTTCGAATGGTGGAAGAATTTCTTATACCATGGTCATTCGTAACCTCCTCAAATACGAAGAAAAGAGAGCTTTCCTACTGTAAACAGAATCTTTGTATATAATTAGAATTTAAATTGTGCAAATTCGTGTTATTTACAGGAAATAATTCAATTGTAGCTATGCATTCAAACTCCAGAAAATTATGCATTATTGTGAAAATCTAAAAACTTATTTAACATAATTTCTGTCCTTGCACTTTTATCAAGATCGCAGACAAAAATAATTCGCATCATTTGCAATGAATAGCTTATTTGCTGCGAAAATGGAAGCAGATCTAAATCTGTTTTATGTGCATAATTTTTAAGAAAGGGTAAACTATTCTGAAATTGTAAGAGGGCGCCAGATAAAACGCATGCAATATGAATCATTTGAATATGTATTTCATTTTTACTCGTTTATTAAGAATGATCCGTAATCCAATACACTAGTGTTCAGCTATATTTTCAGCAATGGAAAGAAAAGTCTGGCTGAAATATCCAAAGAAATTCTTATTTCTCCGGTGAACAAATTTCGTAATTGAGATAAAAGTTGCGTATGTGTTAATATACAACTGTAAGTAGTTTAATGAATGCGATTTTTCACATTTTAATATAATTATTTTAATATTTATAGCAGTCTTACTTAGAGTAACAGTATATTCACCGTATATTATGATATCAACTGTAGAGACATTATGTTATTTCGAAGCAGGAGATGTAAAAAATGAGTAACGCCCTCGCCGGGACTTGAACCTCGGACCTTTCGAATTCGAGCCGAGTGTGCTGACTATTACACCACGAAGGCATGCTAAGAAGCCGGGAGAAATACCTTATATAACCATCATGTGAAAACCTCATTCTGTGTTTATTTCCAGGTAATACTTGCTGGTATAAGTGCATCTGTTATAACTGCAAAGTTCAATATTTATTTGGCGTTGATTTTGAGTAGAATGACTTAATTGAAATCTATATAGTATGTATTTCACCAAACATTTGTATTTAAATTGATGTAACAGATCTGAGTGATGCAGAATCTGTTACATTTCACGTTAACAGAAATAAATGAAAATTCAATTGTTTTAAATAGAATAAGTAGCATATTAATTTTTTATTTGTATGAGAAAGTGGAAGTTACATATTTTCTTGAAGGATTACTGTTGCATTGGCATTCACAATTATCATGATATTCCGGTTTCCTCTTCATTTCTGGCATTTGTGTGTATTTTTGGATGTTTGGTTTCCGTTTCATTTCAGGTCTCTGAAAATCGTTCGGTGATAGCGTTCTGCTCTGTTTCGGTGGTCTATTCAATCTTTCATCTTGTTTATCATTCTCGCCAGAGTTGATAAGTTTCTTTGGAACCTTTAAATAGATAAAATGCAAGTTAATATTGTAAATATAATAGATAAGGTATTATATAACCCAAAAAAGTACTTAGCATTTGTTTTATAAATTTGTTCAGAAGGATTCTGAGCATTGTCTTAAAATCCTAATTCAGTTGCTTTTAATTATGTTTTCCACTGATGTGTGTTACCCACTATTAAATTTTAACATAATTTATGTCCTTGCACTTCTATCAGGTTTATAGACGAAAAGAATTCACATATTTGCAATGAATAGCTTATTTATTTCAAAAATGAAGCGAATCTAAATCTATTTTATGTGCATATTTTTTAAGTATACTAGTATGAAAATATAAGAGGGCGCAAGACAAAACGCATGCAGCATGAACCTTTTGAATATACTAAATTTTATTATTTACTCATTTATTAAAATAACGACTCCGCATGAATGACATTATAGATCCAAAGTCTATTCTGTTCTATACTGTACTTTTTCTCATTAATGGATTTACACCGATTCGCTTCCATATTTGGTCATGTTTATTCCGAAAACATTGTGTCAAGATGGATTGCCTGTAATCGCGCTTTCGATCCTAATTTAAAATATCATGTAGAAATAGTAAAGTATTAATAATAGTTAAAGAAGACAGTAGCAAGGGTTTTCCACATTTTATTTACTAGGTAACTTAAAAAAGAATTCAATTAAACCGTATTCTTGGCAACAAGGAAATTCTCCTTTCTAGTCACAATCTAAAGCAAGCAAAATTATATGCGTTCATTTTTCTAGTCGTTTGCTTGAGTTGCCTTTGTGGAGACATTAGTTTATTTCGAAACAGGAGACAGGAAAAATGCGCAGTACCCTCACCGGTAGAGTACGAACTGCGCGAAAATTGATCAAAGATCCCTTCCTCCCTCTTATCTAATTCACGAACTGCGCGACGTTTTCCTGCCCCCTCTTTCTAAGAACTTGAATTCCCAAGAAGATGGTTCTAGAAAAAGTCATTTATCGCCATTAATGGGTCATTTTATTGAGACTACAAGCCTGTATTTTCGCTTATCACTATTGTAAAAATTGTGCATGCAAAACAAATACTAATTTAAAATCTGGCGTGTGCTAAAGTAAAAAGGAAGTCTGAAGTCCTTCTGACAAGTAGTTATATTTTTAATCACTGTATTTTAATTCCTGTTGACTATCAGTACATTATTCACTTGTTTCATAAGTGCAAATATTTATTTTATACGCAAATCTACGTAAAATAGCAATAAAACTTCAGTTATGCAGAGCTCCTGATCGATTGCTTGTTTTAGATTGAATGAAATTAAGCTTAATGTTACTGTTAATTAGCTTGTTATTAATTTAATTAGACATTTCTTATTAATTAAATGTTCAGATATTTCCAAGTATATTACTCAAACTTTTGCATCTCAATTTTTTAATTTTGGGTTAAAAAAATAAACTTATTAGGAGATAGTATTTTATACTTATTTATTTCCTAACATACACATAAAGTATAGAACAAGCAAAAACATTTATGAATACAAAAACGTAAGTGTTGCCATTCACAAAAGGGTAATGTTATTTTTAATAGTTCGCTGGCTTTGCCGCAGCATCCTCCCCACCCTAGTCAACCTCCAGGGGGATGACTAGCTGCACAGGTCGGGTAATGGTATGTCCATTGGTACGTTGGACACAAGTACGGACTTTCTTTTCGCGGCCAAGGATTAGCTCCTCAACACGGGCCCTTTTCCAGGTGTGGCGAGGTCTAACATCTTCTTGTAGTAGGACAATGTCCCCTTTTCGGATTTTATTTGTTTCAGATGGATTCCGCACTTGATGAAATGTACGCAAGTCTATCAAATATTCCTTTTGCCATCTTTTCCAAAAGGAGTCCATCAAATGTTGACGATTCTTGTTTCAGGATTTGTGAGGCTGGAAGGAATAGTAGTTAATTTCTTTCCTATGAGGAAGTGCGAGGGTGTTAAAGCTTCCTCAAAGTAATCTTTTATTCCGTATTCATGGACAATCGGTCTATTGTTAAGAGCGGCTTCAATATGATATAATAGAGTGATCAAACCAGCGTCATTCAAAAGAGCCTTACCTATTGTTTTCCGAAGGCATCGCTTAATTGAGCCTATCATTCTTTCTCACCATCCTCCCCACCATAGAATCTATAGGGAGATCCTTTGTCCCCACCAAGCCGCTCGTGGGGCGATGAATTTCCATTTGATGTTGTGGTGAGCATAAAATTGTTGTGCTTTGGCAGAGGATATAGTATCCCAGAATAATTTCAGTAGAAAAGCCAGAAACATACTTCGCACGGCTTTCCGCTTTCGTTTCAGTTTTGTCATTTTGTCTACAGCTTCGGCCGGCGCCATTGCTCGAGTAGTAAAAAAGGACAAAAAAACAAAACTAAGTTTTAATGCCGGAAGTAAAATAATTCAGCAAGAATAATCCAACAGTAGGAAGTATAAATTCAAGGTCAAGTTTCGTATTTTTTTTTTTTTTTTCCGGCACCAGATATTAAGAGATAGTATTTTATACTTATTTACTTCCTAAGATAAACATAGTATAGAACAAGCAGTGGCGTGCGGTAGGTTTTCATGCAGGGTATGCAGAGAACAACAATAATAATAATAATAAAACCATAAAAATGTACATTAAACACTTCTTTAACTTTTTATTATTCATTTGTACACAAAATCCATACATCTATCCGTATTACTAACAAAATCATCAATTACATGATCATAAAACTCTGGTTTTGACTGTAATAAGCGTAACATTTCTTTTCCTACTGTTATTAGAGATAAATTGCTTAATCTATCCAGGCTCATTGTATTGCGTGCATAAATTTTTACTCTTTTCAATGCTGAAAATGATCTCTCCACCGAAGCAGTTGAAAATGGAATTGTGCAAATTAAATGTGCCAATTTATTTACTTCACTTAGGGCATCTTGTCAAGTCATTCAGCATATAAGTTTCGATAAATTCATTTCGTGGTATGACTCACTACGATAAAGAACGCATAATTCATTGGTTAGCTTTACAAAATCGAAACGTTTTGCATAAGCGTTCTTTAACGAATAAAGGCATTCATCCGGAAATTTACTTTGATATTTCTTTAAAAAAAAAAAAAAAAAAAAAAAAAAAACAGAAATTTAATAGTTCAAAAAATTTGAGCGAATTTAATTTTTTGAAACGGACATCTAACTGACAATAAATAGTGTCCATTATTTCATAATATAAATTTTTAAAATGTTGGTCTACACTTGAGTTTTGTAAATTACACGACGATTTTTTAAATTTGGGGGACCCACTACAGAAATAGTCTCTTCATTAACTTCATCATATGCAACAGAAGTTCACATATTTTGAATTGCATCTTTTACTTCCTCTACTTCTTGACTAGAATATGCTATATTTAAGTTAGTTTTTTGTAAACTATCAAATAGAACATCAGTATAACTAAGCACTTTGACAAAAATATTTAGGAGAAAATTACCGTTAAATTCTTCAAAAAAACGTGATAACTCTTTGCAATATTAATTCTATTGTTATCCCAGGATTCTAATATTTTCAAAAAAATCAGATAGGCCTTGCCTTTCGCTTTTTATGGTATTTACCAAACGAGATGAATAGTTCCAACGTGTTGTAGCTAATTTTGGAAATTTTCTTTTAATAATTTCATTTAGAACATGATTTCTTTTTGTAAACACAGAATAAAATGAGGCTATGCCAGAAATTGTTGCAAAAAATAATTTACAATCTTTTATAAACAATACAGATAGATTGCAACAGAACTAAATTAAGTACATGTGCGCAACAATGCACAAACATAGCTTCTGGGAAAATGTCTTTTACTTTTTTTCTGCGTCCCATTCAACGCTCCTGCCATGACTGCTGCCCCATCGTACGTTTGAGCAATCAGTTTATTCTCACACCCCCCAACTCAAAATCGTTCATTGCACAACATTACACAAAGCTTCTGCTGGACGATCACCACTAACATGTTTAGAAAACAAAAATCTTTCCATTGATGCACTACAATTATTAACATATCGTAGCGCAACCGATAATTGCGATTTGTGAGATATGTCAGATGTTTCATTCAGCATAATAGCAACGAATGACGTTTCTTTTACCTCATTTCTAATTTCTTAAATTACAATATTTTTTATCGATGGAATAATATCAATTTGTATTCTATTAGAGGTTCCAGAAAATACAGTTGCAGTTCTTAGATGGGTTGCTAAAAGGTCATCATATTTACTAATTAAAGTTATTAATTCTATATAATTTTCTCGATTAAGGGAATTTATATTCTCATCGTGTCCACGAAATGCATCTTCTTGTTTTGCTAAGTAACTTGAGAATATTTCTATTTCTTGTTACTTTTTCATTGTGTTGAACAATGGAGGATGCCTTTTATTGATCTAACATCAAATCCATCCTGGCGGTACCAAATGTTTTTAATAGTGTTACGGCATATATATATGAGATTGTGTTTTTTCATGTTTCTTTGCAGCTTCATAGAGATGATTTAAATCACTGTAGCCTTGTTTTGTCCAAATATTCTTGTCCTTTTCAATTACAACAAAAAGTAAACATGGCCAACAGTACAACTTATTCAATTCACTACAACCGGTTAACCATTTAAATTTTTCAAACATAGATTTTTGAAAATGTCGTACACACTGTTGTCCTTTAATCAACCTTTTTGCGATAGAATAATAACCGGCATCGGTCTACTTTATTTAACTATTTCGTTTTTTGTAGTAACGTCTCGTCTCGAAAATGGATTTTCCAATAAATCTTTAATTATTGAGACATTTGAGTTCTCCATTCTGAAATGAGTTATTTATTATGAATATAAAATTAAAGAATACAATAAATAAAATATTTACCTACGAGTAGTCGAGGTATAATATAAAAACAGCTAAACTTACGAGGATTGTACTAGCACTGAAGCAAAAATCATGTCTTGTGTTGTATGGTCTCATATCGGCGGCGAAAAAGCAACGCTTCGGGCTTCCACGAAAAACTTATATTTTCAGCAAACGTAGCACCACACGGCGACCGCCGCTGCGGGGCCTCATCATCAGCCTGATGACATCAGGATGGACGAATTCTTATTTTAATGACGATGGAGGCAGGATCTTGGAAGAGCTCCTGAATTTTCAAAGGTGTTTTCCGGAAAATCTTCATTTATTTCAGAAAATTTTCGCGAATATCCTCTGCATTGTCTCGTTCTCAAAGCTGGGAGTTCTCCTGTACCTGGGGGGTCTTGTCTTCCTTGCAATCTTTTGCAGCACTAAGACGGAGCGTTCAGATAAGTAGAACTTCTTTTCTCTAAGCTAAATCAAATATCTGTCACTAAAGTACCTTTAAATTCATTCATTTATTATGATCATTATTATTATTATGCTCATTTTAGTATGTTTTGGCATTAAATACTTAGTAATTGCTTTAAATCATGTGGTTCTTTTTTGGTTACTATCTCGTAGGGACGCTATCCTTATCAGTAGTGTTAGCCCTACCCATTGGGGCCCCTTTGAGGAATGTCTCGAGAGCTAAAAACACGATCTCGGGCCTCAATGAATGTACAGAGTTGTAGTTTTTGCTCCTTTAATCTATATTTCCTATCTATTTAAATTAAAAGCATATATTAATACAGTGTGCCTCAAATTGATAAAATAGTACACATATAATAAATTATGACCATTAACTTAATAAATAAATAAAATGCTTATTTTTTTTAAATTAATTAATAATAATAATAAAAAACTCCGTAATTTATTTACTTATTTATTTTTGCTGATATGTTCTCACCTTGTTTTGGACTTATGATTTTATCTGATGGTGTTTTCTGAATATATAAATATGTTGGAAACCGCAATAGATGATGTTACTTAGTTTAATGTATAACTTTGCATGATATTATATGTATCTTGATCTTATGTGTCTTCTGTCACTGTGTCTCAAGGTAGAGGCTAATATTGGTTTCCATGTAAAAAAATAAAAGTTTAAATTTAAAAAATTTTAAATTTTAGTTTCCCTGTTATAGCAAAAGTTAGCTTCTAAACCTGACTTATACTGTTATGTGACTGGACCCCCAAAATTTATTATTTTATTATTAATTTTCCCCATCTTTACCTCTATTCAGCTTTACAAAACACACTCATTACACACACCTGGAAGACTGTATTTAATGTAAATGATAACAACTTTGACTACACTCATGAACACAATTGTGGTTTTTTTTTTTTTTTTTTTTTTTTTTTTTTACAAAATTCTCTTACTTCCTTTCCTTTTCTTTCTATAGGCCCTTTTTTTTAATTATAAATAATTTTTTTTTCCCCTCTCCATTACTTTTGGGCCATTTATTTTTTACTTTATTTTGTCCCATCTTTTCTTCCTGGCCTTTCGAACTCGTATAAAATATACGAAGTTCCTTTTTACTCTCCTCTGAAATACGAAATTGCCCCCTTTCTATATACCTTTCCTTCGCACCTATGCTTGATTTTTCGCCCATCGGTGCAGAAAGACTTAGCGGGTGCAACAAAAGACATCTGTCTACTTTGTCTGTCTGTCTGTCTGACATCAGGATGAGTCATCAGAATGCTCGTTGGTGCCTACAAACCGAACGTCTATTCCACGTGCAGAGGATTTCACTGCACGCTGGCACAATAGAACGAACTGTTTCTTGTTCGGTCAGTGGATTAAATTATATTTATTAATTGTTTCTAACATTTGGAAATCATATATTCTGCGAAAAACATCTTGACAATTTTAAAAACCAAAACCAGGGATATGGTGTTAGTCAGATAATAACTTATATACTGTCTGTAAGACACAATGAATGGTAAAATTTGGACTGTTCTGTTAAAATTCGTGTTGCCATTCACAAAAGGGTAATGTTATTTTTAATAGTTCGCTAGCTTTGCCGCAACAAAACTTTTAATTATTGAGAGGCCTGATTGATTATATTAATTTGAAGTACTGTTTATCTAATTCTTTTCTTTTAGATCAATTTTAGAAAAAACTTTTTAGCATAATAATTTAAATTTATAAACAATTTATACGTCTGTGTTCCAAACGTATAGTAATGTTATTATAATAGATTTCATGCTAAGCTTTTTTTTTTAATTTAACTATTAATTTCTGCAAACATTTACATGATTACTTTTATTAACAGAAAATATTTTTAGTACACTTTAACACACTTTGATATGGAATAATCTTTTGCACGCCAGAGAACTCTATTAAATTTTCCAGTCTAGTTCAGACATCTTGACTATTATTA
Organism: Stegodyphus dumicola; assembly: GCF_044657685.1. Lineage (NCBI taxonomy): Eukaryota > Metazoa > Arthropoda > Arachnida > Araneae > Eresidae > Stegodyphus > Stegodyphus dumicola. Next base: position 118,721,263 of record NC_140780.1, read on the forward strand.
TGTAATTTATAAAAAATATAATTCTAGTATTCTTTATAATTATTTAATTTATGATATTATTATAATAAATGAAAGATGTTTGTAATGCTAATATGTATGTTTACCAACACCTTTTACTTTCTTTGCTAGCTCTTACATTTATTACTATTATTCAAGTAATTAGCCTGCTTGTTAGATATTTTTTACTTGTTCTTGTGAAATGTAATTCTATTTCTTTATTTGTATTTTTCTTTTGGCTACAATTGGCTTCGAAAAAATAAATTGTAACCCTGTAGGCAACAGGGGGAAGAAATTTTGATTTGCGCAGTTGGACTATAGCAGGACCCGGGGGGGGGAGATTTTCATTCGCGCAGTTGGAGTACAGCCCCCTCACCGAGACTCGAACCTCTCGAATACGCGCCGAGTGTGCTGACCATTACACCACGAAGGCATGCGAAGAAGACGGAAGAAATACCTTTACTTATCTTCTTCACGCATATATACAACTACATCATTCCAGCATTAATATATTAATGCTGGAATTAACGAACGATTAAGACATTTTTCAAATTTCCATGCGTTAGAAATTGGCATACGTTGAATAAATAATGATTAAATTTCACGCAAAACAGATTTTTGCAGACTTTCTGAGAGCGTTTTGAGTATTTTATTGTATTTTATAACCACTAATAAATGGTTATAAAACACAAAAAATACAAAACAAATCAAAAGGGTCTCAATGTGAAAATGGAAGGTATTCCCTTATAGAAATTATAAGTACATTTACTATTTATTAGAAGAAGTTTGTATTAATGTATTTTACAAGTAACAAATAACTTATTTATTGTGACAGAGGAGTGTAATCAGTATCACTTAGAGGATTTCTTCTGTTAAATAGATGTAATAGAGAATAATCGTTGAGGTAGTTTTTGTAGTAATTCTTAATAAACTTCATGCAAGGAAAATAGATCAGATTTTCAACTAAAACTCACATAAATTAAAATACTGTTCATCAGGAAGACAACTGAGGGAATGCTCCTTTCCTTGTACTAATATGAAGATAACGATCAAGCTGAACTTCCCAGAATTGTAGTTGTAAGTTTTATGGTTGTTCTTCAGTGCCAGTTGAGAGTGGATTATTAGTAATGGAATACTGATATTTAGTTTAGCCCGTAGATCTTGAAACGAATACTTCGATGATATTTTGTCTCAACAGTTTCATTTTCGGGCTCCCGTGCAAAGCAACCAGCGCACATGGAATGTGTATCAAAACAGCGTTTCGGCTTGTTATGGTATCCATTGATTTGTCGCCTGTACTCAGATATCAGATGATCTTGCTCTCGTAATTCGAAACTGAGTTTTTTTAGGTGGCCTGTAATAACTATTAAAAATGCCAACAGTGGAAGAAAAATTAGATATATTAGAATAATAATTAGAATAGATACTCAGTATTTTATGCTTGCTTTGGAGTTTTTCCAAATAATTAAATAATGCAAATGCAATTTATGTTCAGAATTAAAATTTTGAACCTAATCTACTTTTGCTAATTGTCACGTTTAAAGGTTAAAGTTTTTAAAAAGTATAAATTAAAATAAAATACAGTCGTAATGAGAGCTTCAAATGGATGCTTAATGGATTTTTTTTTTCTTTTTTTTTTTTTCTTTTGGCGGTTCTATGCTAAGGTGTTATTTGAAGAGAAAGGAACTGGACTACTTGACAAGGCAAAAATTGCTGGGGTTATCTGCCATTAAACGAGAAGATTTGTTCATGGAGGGCTTTGTAAGGTAAAATGATTGTTATTCCCTTTATACATGCATAACAAAAATGCTTATACAGCCAGCCGGGACTTGAATCCAGGTCGAATTAACAGTGTTCTGTTGTCTTATCCATTCAGCAACTGGTGGGCTTACTAAGAGGAAGTTAAATAAGCGCACGAAAATTACTTCTAAAAATGCTTCTTATGCAGGAAAATTAGGTAGAAGAACAATGTAACGGAACTATGTTAAAAACGTTTGTATTTTATAACTACACTAGGAATTCAAATGGCGAATTTGGCACACGTTTGATAGTTCGTTGAATAAGTAAATATAAATCCCTTTTCATGCATTACTCATGAACCGAAAAAAATGTTGGCTTATTATTTAAAACATTTCCAAAAGTTTTCATATTAAGGAAAACTATTGAAAATGGTTAAAATAATAAAGCAGTTATTTTTATAACTTCAAAAAAGTTTTATTATAAATTTTTTCTGCTTTTGCTGTCATAGACTTTAGCTGAGATGTAGACCAACACTTGTTTCCTATTCTGTGGTTCTGCATTACATTGTAAGTAGGCACATTTCGTTATTCCCACTTTTCTTTTATTTGCTATTCAAGTAAATTATATATAACTAAAGTTGTAACTATAATAGCTTTACTACGTCGTGGACAACGTTTTAAGGTTAATTTGAAATTCAACAAAAATAAATAAATGGTAATGGAAAAAATAAATAAGCGAAACACTGATGAGTTATAAAATGAGAAGAACGTGAGAAGCTTGTAAATAATTCTTTTTTTCCCCCATATCAGTTTTAAAAATTGTTATAGGCAAAATTAATAAAAAAATTTAAAAAAATCCTTTTCTTAACGTATTTCAGTCATAAAACCTGGATATTCATTTATTATTGACTTCAATACAACATCTTTTCAGTTAAAGATTGCTTCAAGGGACGGTGCATTTTTTTTTTTTTTTTTTTTTTTTTGTTAAACTGCGACACCAGTATAACCTTTACACCTTTATACAATAATGAAATTTTACAATAATGAAATTTATACAATAATGAAATTTATACAATAATGAAATTTTTTTTTCTCATGTGTAGACTGCTATTCACTTTTTCTCACTCACACTGTATTCACTTTTTTTTTGAGCTGAAGCTTAAGTATCAATAAAGATTTTTTCAAACTTACTCTGGGCTGTTGTTTCCGAGTCTGTGGCAATAGATCTGCTTTAGGTTGGGGCATTGGTCCTGGAAAGGGTCTTCTTTGCACTGGGGGAAGAACAGGGAGAGGAATTTTCCTGAACAAATTTAAATCGTAGAGGCTTGGTGCATGGGAACAGTTGAAATGAAACCACCAATCACACACAAAGTAACGTTGATGGAAAACTGTGCCATTAACGCATAAGAAACTAGCATTTCGACCATCAGGAAAACATACATGGTAAGCCTTAAAAAATGAAACTAATGTCAAAAAAAGCTTTATTTTAATATAAAATTATTAATTTATTTTTATTTCTGCTATATATCAGTTTTAATGTAAAATACCAGCTCACTTATAATACGTTTCTAATAGTGATTTTAACCTATTGATATATATTAAATAAGATTTTGATATATTCGGGTTTTCGCCCAGAAACTTTATATGATTTCGATTAAATATAATATACTTTAACTATAAAATATCATGTAAACACTAAAAAACTTATCTCATTGTCAACCATTTTGAAGCATAACAATGACTACTAAATATAGAGTTACAAAAATGTTTAAAAATAAAATCTGCCTAAGAAAATACATTATTTCTTCCACGCGGTGAATTTCATAGGAAAGTAAGAAGGTTAGTTACAGATTTTGTACTGTTTAGTCTTATTTAATTTTATTACTACTTTTTTGACTCTACGAGAATCGTATCTTTTCTTTCCATTCCATACCACAGCCATACCCTTTCTTTCGAACCCATTCTTGAACTTCGTGATAATCACAAAGTTAGGTCTTTTTAAACAAAAATTAAGTACTGAATATTATTTTAAAGAGTCTGATATACTCACATATTTACTATTCTAAAACTATAATTATTATAAAAAGAACTTTAACTTCGTGGCAATCAAAACGTATGTAAATTTGTAAATGATTAGCAAGTGTAGTTCATATGTTCTTTCAGAGAACCTTGAAATCTTTCAGAGCAAAATTTTCAGAATACATGGAAATAATCCTTAACCTTAAAGAGATTAAATTTGATTATTTAATTATAACACCGGCTTTCTATCTCTGCACCCTCATGAGGACAATAGGCCTGCCTATTGTACTTAAGCTGTTATTGCGTATCCTCTGGAAGAGGAAATCTACTACTTGTTCACCAAGGTTAAGGACCGGACAAGTCACATAGTTTGAACAGGTACATAGACTGCATGCCTTTAGGAAAATATGTTCTTTCTAAGGAAAACTGGCCCTTATTTACACATAAAAATAATCTCATGCAGCCAAGCTTTTTAGTGGAATTAACACATTACTCTTCGAGACAGTGTTATAGAACCAAGGGAGAACTGCTAAATTCTTTAACACTCCTGTTTGTTCCAATCTTCAAAAGTTTGAATTTTTTGGCTATGAAAGTGAAGAATCTTTCGAATAAAAGTAGCAGTCCACAGACATGTAAGATTCATTTTAATTTTATAACCCGCTATTTTATGTGAACTCCGTTTCCTATAAAGCCTTGTTTCGTTTCCCTGCCAGAATACAAATGTTCAGCGCGTGCAGTGTTCAGATTAGATAGAAAGAAGGAAGTACTTAAAGGAAGGGTGGGAGGGTGAAGTCAGAGCGTGTTCTGCCTACTTTAAGGCAACGCTGCTAACTTTGCTTCTCTGGCGATTAGAATTCTGCAGCTTTGCGTTATTCTTGCCAATAGGCTCGTTTACACCGACTTCGGTCGGAGCCACCTTGCGCTCTAGCTAAACTATGAAGTCGTTAGTCTATACGTAAACTTCATTAATTATAAGTTTATCCGTTATCTTTGATTTAAGCCAAACGTTTTGAAGCACGAGTTGGTGCCGTCTGTTAAACTTTATTTAAATTAATAAAAGGGTTCTCTAGTTCCAGGCGAATTTTGGCCTTACTTTAAAAGTTTATCTAAACCATAATCGGATCAGGGTCAGGAAAGATAAAACGTATGGATTCTGAGTTGAAGAGCTACAGTGGAAACGGATACCGCATTTTCTCAGCTATCCCCTCTTAGAATTTTCAACATGCGATTTAGAAACTACTGATTTATGGTAGCAACATAAAATGCATGCAGAGATGGGAATGTATACTGTATAAGCGAAAATGATATTATTGAAATTAACTGATTTCTTTCAAATCTAGAATATAATAATATTAGTTCTACTGATGTTTTAATGTGCTATATATACTCTTTATTTAAGTCTTCCCCTAAAAAATGATGTATACTGCGTAATTTTCTCCTTTTGATTTCGGGGGGAAAAAAGGACGGGGGAAAAGTAAGTTAGAAAATACGATTTTTCGCTTGAGGCATAAGGAGCTAACATTTCACAGAAAGCTGCAACCTACCATTTTTCACTTATTTTAGTCGCAACAAATGACTGAGATGACTACAGTAAATGCACATGTGGGCTTATATTAAGAAATGTTTAAACCTTTCGATAATGAGGTAAGGATTCAGTGGCGGAGAGGATCATAATAATATAATAGAACTTTTCGCAGTGTATAAAAAGGAAGATAATTTAGTTTTAAGATGACTTATCGTTTCTAAAATTTTTTAAGTACCTTAGCTAGATTTTATGCCAATCTAAATCTGGAAAATTAATAAGAATTCTCACTTGACAATCTGCCTCAATGTCAGCAAAATAGCCTGCATAATCATAATCCTTGCACTGGAAACTAGTTTCCAGTGGCACGAAGGCATGTACTGGGTAATCTACTCCAGCTTGCCCAGGAATATTATCCCCATCAACGTCATTTAGCCAATCTGCGGTTTTCGAAAGAGCTTGACGTAGTCTCAGGTTCTGTCCCTATTTATATATAAATAAAGAACACATAAGAAAATGCATGGAAATAGGCTATACTGTAGCACAGGTATTATGAACTCACCTCTGTTTCTATTAAACTGCAGAAAACTGAAAAAAAAGAGAAAAAAGTATGAAATGCTTATACTTTTAGCCAAAAAAATGCATTGATCTGAGCATGATAGATCATATAAATAATGAATCATATTTTCGATCGCGAGAGGAAAAAATGCAATTATCATTTAAAAGAAAGTCCTTTCTGACATTCCCACTTTCTACATTTTCTCGCATTTGACATCCAAATCCTGTATTCTCGAAATTTCCTCATTAATTAGACTGCAGAATTCTCCTGCTGCTTCAGTCTTAATCTTATAAAATTTACCTCTTCACATGTTTTTTAGTGCCGTTTAAAAGAGAATGATGACTTCGACCCACACTTGAACGATGCAGCACTTACTATATCGCTGTAAATGAAATTTCAGCAATTAAATGAAGGAAAGATCGTGCAAGAAACACTCTTCCGAGTTTCACGCGTCTGTCAGTTTTTTCTCTGACTATTCTCTTTCTCGCATTAGTTTAACATTAGTCGCATTAGTGCGTGCTTTTATTTTTTCGAATCGTTTAGTGAACAAGATTTTCATAAGTAATGAATACAACTATTTTAAAAAGTAAAAAAAAAAAAAAAAAAAAAAAAAAAAATCGGAAACAAGAATTTTTAAAGTTTAATCCATTAAATGAGCCAAAATGAATTTTACTTAAATGGTTGGACTGCCATCATCCCTTCTTTAAACCTTTCCGCGAAATAAAGACACTGCTGAGGAAAAATTTCCAAAGTTTGGCACTCAAGCTAAAAGATAAAAAAAATAATATTAAAAGTTGTTTTTGTGATGATCTTGAAAATGCGCTATTGAAGCGGTTCGCAAGAGTTACTTTTCTAACTTCCTGGTTAGCATTTTATCTTCTTGAGAATCATTATCTCGAGCGTTGCGTTTCTTTCATTCAGAATTTTAAAATGTAGTACCGAAGATAATCCGGAAATCGAAATTTTATGTGTTACAAATACCGTATTTATCATTTCATCAAAGAAAGCATTTACTGTGATTCAGTTTTGCATGCATGAGATTCTCTCCTCTCATAAAGACTTGGATAAACACGCATTCGTTAAAGTAGATTTCCTAGTTTTAACCCGAAGTATTTCTTCCTGATGGGCATGCAATTTTCATTTACTGATGGGCATGCAATATCAAAGGAATATCAATTCCTTAAAAGATATTTATGCTGTAAAATACATATATAACACGAGCATATGAAATATTTATAGCATATTTTAATATTTTGAAGCTTAGTGTTCGGATGAGAACTGCGACATTATTAGTGTTTCTTGTGCCTTCCACTAATAATAGTATGCTCGACATTATTTGTTATGAATGCTTAATAAAAACAGGTTTCATCGTAAACCAAAACCAATGGAACTATCATTTAGATGAGGTCTGAGTAATGTTGCGTTCACTATCATTTAAATGAGATCTTTGAGTAATGAGTTGCATTCTCGTTAATAATTTCTTTTACTTAATAGCTGGCCAATTGCTCTTACAAGTTTTTGAATCATGTAAGAGGTCAACTAATACTAACCGAAATCAATTATTGTAGTTAGCATAGTGAAGGTTTTCAGGAATTTTGAATTAAAATTAAACGGTGGACCTCTATTTAGTTATCTTTTCTGGGAAGAAAAAACTGACGCTGAAGAGAAAAATCAAATCATTCTAAGTGTTAAAAGAAATCGGTCGAAGGAATAAGATAATATTTTCGTTTCGTAAATATGTGGTTTCATTTACTTCCGGTATAGCAAAGTCTAAAAGCTTTCTGAAAATTAAAGGAATTTCAAAAATTCGAGAGAAACGAGAATGAGCCATTAATGTGATGAAATATGGCAGGCTAAACGCTCTGGATGTTGCTGCCTTTCCATTGCAGTCATCAACCTAAATATGCCCGCGAAAGTCAGGTTAATTTTTTTATCGCTCTGACATCCACTAAAAGTGAACATGGTACTACGTAGTGTAGTATAATAGCAGTTTTTCATCAAGTAAGAATTAAACTAGTTTAAAAAAAGAAAAGAAAGAAAGAAGGGAAATAAATAGTAAATGTTCAAAAGAAATGTGTAATACATATTTTATTTTTCTGAATTTTATGTTGATGATGCATCACTTTGCTTTTTCAATTAAATTTTGTCGTTATATGACTATCGCGTTATACATCAGCATTCGCTATTATTTGCCTTAAGTCTTCGAGCGTATTGCTCACATTCATATATAAAGAGAACCCCTAAATCTTCCAGACACAACCATAGTGCTTTCCTATTTAGATCTACAGTCTTGAATAAAATTTATTAATAAGATTAAATCTTAAATATTTTGGGATAACTTAAAGGAATGTGAGAAGTAACATACCTGTTATGAAAATACAGCTTATGATTGACGCTGCATCCATGAATCCAGATGGTTTAGTTACGACCTAGAAATTTTATAACATAGTAACTAAATATAAAACAGCATTCACATTTTTAATTACTAAATATATGTATTTAAAAGTAGTAATTATTTAAGGAGATATGTAACACTGACATTACCGATTTCGTACAAACGCGTATAATTAAAGAGGGTAAGAAAGTGAATAATGTATTTACTTGCGTACCCCCCTCCCAGAATTTTAGCGCAAGGTTCTGAAAAATTTTTCAAGTATTCACAAAATTTTTCCCTGCCGCCCAGACGGTATAGTAGTTAGGGGAGTAAACCGCTGAGTTGCCTTCCGACCCAGGTATAGATATATCCATGCAGAACTGGTTACCAACTCAGCGAGAGTTAACCACTAGTTGCCAGGCCGCAGCCCCAGGCTGAGCAGACGACATTTATAAAATGCAAAAAAGAAATGTACATGTGCATACAAAGCACTTGAAGAAGAGTACAATCAAAACATATGTATGTACATATAAATACCAACTCAGATACAGATATAGACACACTTACATACATATATATTCCGAAACAAATAAATAAATAATAATAATAAAAGTATACATACTCGCACTCATATTTATATATACATTTATACAAATATACTTTATCATGATAGTTAAAGTACGCGTGATCCTTAGTATAAATTAGGTACAATTAATAAAATATATAAACATATACAGATATAGTACAGCATTCAGATATAGTACAAACTTTGTGTATGAAAACCTGGCACAGTATAAATACAAAATTACATATTGAACATACATATCACATACTCTGTTGTTGACATATTGAACTAGCTTATATAGTTCTAACGTGTAAACTGCTGTGCTTTTCAGAGCAAGTAATCTGTCTTCAGGTTAATAAATGTGCCAGTTCAAGAAGAGTTAATGCCATACTGAAGGTGCGATGTGTATTTCTAAGAGAACTGTACTTAGAAATGGCATTGTTAGAACCTAATGTGTGTTAGACACGACTCAAGTTTGTACCTTATAGCTACTATCTTCCAGTGTTAGAAGAGTAATTGCTAGTGCAGTAGTGAATTATTGTTTCCAATTTCCGCTGGCCAACTCTTACTTTGTAGATTCTGGAGCCAATTTGGCCAGAATCTGGCTTCTGGTTGCTTGAGGCTGTAAAGTGCTGTGTTGGCAAGAGAACACAGAATGGTCTGGATGACTCTCCTCCCCGCATTCACAGTTACCATTCTCTCTCAAGCCAAAGCGGCAGAGGTATGAAGGGAAGGGACATGACCAGTGAAGAAATGCGTCATGTACTTGCTATTAGTTTGGATTGTTGTCTTGACCTTGGGAATGAGATTGTAAGCACGCCTCCCTGTGGAGGCTTGATCCCAACGTTCTTGCCATATTCCTAGGAGCTGATGAAATGTCCGACTCTTTAGGTCCGAGACTGGCCTAAGGGTCGGGAATTCTCGCAAAGTGGATGAATCCGCTGCTTCCTTTGCGACAACATCTGCTCTCTCATTTCCTTATATTCCCGTATGAGCGGGCACCCAGATGAGTGAGGGCCTTTGCGAGGCAGGCATGTGGGTTAGAATGTCTCTAATGATGCTGACGATAGGGCTGCGAGAACGAATTCCAGCTATCGCAGCGAGGTTTGAGGCTGAGTCTGTGTAGATGATATTGGGCACTGTGGGATTATTCTTCAGGTGGAGAAGAGCTGCTCTGATAGCTATGAGCTCCGTCTGAAAGACAGAGTTTTCAGAAGCGAGCTTTCTTTTCCACTCATACGTTAAAGCTCCTCCAGAAAGTATACAGAATCCGCTTCCCGTGCTCCCTGGTGTTTTAGAGCCATCAGTGAAAACACCATTTGCAATTCCCTGTTCTATTAAAGTAGATAGTGTCCAAGAGGTTATTTTTAGCAGGGTGGGAGAAAGCTTGCGGTATGTGATGCTCATAATCTGTATGGATATGGATTTGTCCCCAGAGACTCATGGTGCGTCGTAGCCTGCTTACATTAACCACTGCAGCTTATCGTTCAAGTCCAGAGGCGGCGTTCCTGCGATAATTTGTAGGGCTGACGTGGACGTGGTACGATAAGCCTTGCAAATGAGAAGAAGCCTGACTAGGTTAAGGGAGTCTGACTACGATACCGAAGGGCCCGGGTTCGAATCCCGGAGAAGGCATGGATGTAAAATTGTCTGTTCCTTCATATGAGGTAATGGTGACTATTAGGTGACTCCACAAAAAAAATGGCCACCACTTCTGGAGGCCAATGCCGTTATAGGTAAGTGCCCGCAAATGAAAAAAAAATTTTTTTCTTCCTGAAGACGTTCAGGAAAATACCTCCCCTAAATTTTAAAATGAATTCATCCACGTAACGGTTGTTTTCATCTTACTAGTTGATTTTACTCGTGCATTTTGGATGCATGGGCTCTGACTGATGAAGCTATTACAGTGAAGAGCTTCAAGGAAACAGGGATATGATATGATATGAGGGACGCAGCCCGACCCTCCTGGCAGACTTTACGACGCCCTACGGCCTTTTGCGGGCTGCGCCAAAGAAACAGGGATATCTAATGTTTTAATGATTCTGTAAATCGTTGCACGAGAATGACAGGCTGCACTGGATGACGAAGACGATGATAACGGTGATAATGACGAAGACTTGCAGGCTATAGTAGAAGACACAGTTCCAGGAGCACTGAATTTATTGAGGCCTGGGGAGTAGAAGTGAACAACAACAAGACCGGGCGAGATTTATGATATACGGAAGTAAAAATGAAGATATTTTATCAAATATTATAATGTTAATAGTAATATGCATTCTTACTGGAATGTAAGTTTCTTTTAAATAAATAATATTGTCATAATTACCGGTAGTTCATGCATGAATACTCTTCATTTGTTATGCTCTTACTGTAAAAGCTTCCTTCGTAAAATATTCCCATATTTTGTCCCTCTTGATTTTCGTATGATAAAATTTTAAAAAAAAGAGAGAAAAATATACGCAAGTAAACATGGAATACTGGCAAATGCATAAGGCAAACTTCTAAAAAGAAACCAAGAAAAAATGTGAAAGTTCTGAGTAACATCCCTTTTCTTTAAGTTCATCCGTTTGCTTTTCTTTTTTCCTAACTCCATTAGTGTAGTCGATAACTTACAATCTGCAGACCAAAAGTTGAAATTCAGTGACCATTTTGTCATCTCTATTAAGTTTATTAATGCCGTTTATTTTGTAAGAAGAAGCTTTTTTTTTAATGAAAGGTATTTTCGAGAGAATATCAAAAAAATCATATAATTTTTGTGATTTTATGAGGTAGTGTAGGTTCGAAATTTTTCTTAAATTCTTCAGTTAGGCAAATCGATCTAGTATTTTTCGCTTGAAAACGGGTCACGATGCATCATACAAACGAAATTTTGTTGCCTTGCTACAACTGATCAGACTATTAGCCAACAACGCTAAACACTATGTACTGTAAATTATGTTGCTGTCTGCCATATCGTTGGGGCAGGTTCGAATCCCTGAGATAGCTTGGATATTTGTAAGTATGAAGTATCTTTGCTGAAGCGAGGCATTTAAAATATACGGCAAGCTAAAAGTGGTCTAGAGAGGTTTGTAATTAGGGGAATGAGTGTGGGAGACTCTTAGAGCCGAAAGTTGCAATAAAGCTGGTCAAAGTTGTACTGTGGTGCCCAAGATCATGCCACCAAAAGATGAAGTCTTGCGTTCCTGTTGAGAATAAAATTCGTGGACTTATTCTGATGCTACTGTTTGAAAAGCGGGTAAGTCATAACAACCACATTTTGGTGATTTTGACACCTCGTTGTCACGGCTTGCCTCTTTTTATGTTTGATTTCTTTCCGTTTCACTTTTTCGCCTTCGGGCATTTTACTTCTTATGTACTTTGAGAGCTTGTATAAATACTGTTGCTTGCTCTCGACTTTTGTCTTCTAACATACAGGAGCTATATCAAGGATCTGCAATTCACGAAAATGTTTCGTTATTTTTCCTGGTGTATGTGTGTGTATTTGTGAAATATAAAAGTAAAGTGGGCAGAAATGCAAGTCAACCTAACTTTCCGTTTATGAATATTAATCAAATGCGTTTTCTCCTTGACACTTCAAAGAAAAGTTGCCTTTTAAAAATGTATTGATTGTGATAAATGATTATGTATTTAATCTGCCCTGTCCGGTATTTTATGTTTTTAAGCATTTTCGTAGCCAGTATCTACTACCAATTGTAAGAAAAAAAAATGTGGATAAACAAAATAAACTATTTTTTTGACGAAATGTTTATATTATATTAGTTTTGGTGGTTTTTCAGGAATGAATTTCGTTTTAAAATACAATAAGGTTTTAAGAATACTAACACTTACAAAACGAGAGCTGCTGTCTCTTAGATTCGAAGCAAGAAACTCTCGTCAGCAGTATATTACATAGTACTCCGCGAGTTCACAGCGTTTTCTTTCCAAGTGATATATTGAGGGTTCAATCTTCAAATAGAGGTTATTTTTAAGAACTCGGTGACTGTAACAAATGGTGGAACTTAAATAATGTGAATATTATTTAGTCTCGATTTTTTCTTTATTTTTGAGATGCATGCACAAGCCATTTGCAGATAGATGTACTCAGTTTGAGATTCTTTTTTTTTTTTTTTTTGTTTTGTTTTGCAAGTTTGGACGAAATCAACGAACCCAAAGATATGCGCCTCCCTTATTACCATATGCATTGTAATTTGTAGATAATCCGATGTGCATTTATACAGTGAATATAGGATTATCTACAAATTGAAGTTGTGTTAAAGCAACTAAGGCAAATCCGAAGTTTAAAAATGAATTTCACTTTTGGCATTCAGATCATTGTTTTTTTTTCTTTTTGTGCGCTTTAACTTTTCATTTTTATTATTAGCAAAATTTATGAAGGTAATGAAATTAAAGAAATTTTAATTATATGGCTGTAATCTGAAATTAGTTCTTCAGGACAAAGCTTTTAATTCAACAAACTATCTCCTTGAAGTCATATATTTACCTCTAGATTATACTATTCTTATTTACAAGGTATACTTGATGTCTAACTCAAATTTAGCGGTGCTTGCTGAGCAACTGACCGGTGGATAGCTGAAAGAACAAAATAACCTGGACGTTACGGTGATTAGCAGAGACAAGTTGTCTTGTCGTAATCGAAATCGCAGACTCTATTCACAAGTCAGGTACTTTCGTTTGTGTTTTCCTTCCAACCCTTTGGAAATTCAATAGTGATCTACGTCCTATGACACAACCTCAGCAATAACTTAGGAGCTCAGACCTGTAAATGACCCATAAGTTAGGCTGTACCCAAACGAATGGCAGAACGTGCAAGGAGACCAACTGTTTCTCGTCAACTGCAGACGATTTTCTTTTGCGTAAGTTCATAGCTGAAATTTTTAAAAAGTACTTTGGAAAAGCACCCATTCAGGACTCTCTATGGTCAACCCTTTCGTATTTAAAAATAATTTGTATGCTATTTTAATTAATTGCTATCGTTCCTCAACTGTTCCTGATAACATCCATCAACTGAGAAGACCATCAGTCATTGTTACAAGTCATCAATTCCCAGAGTTAATTCCTGCCTATGTATATTTTCTCCCTTAAACGATATTGCTGCATTCTGATTTTACGATCATGTAACCAAGTTGCCTCTTAATTTTAATTGCCTTTCTCTCTGCTTTTATCCTTTTTATGTTTATAATATTAAAAAAATAATGTGTAAGGTTTATCCTAAGTTTTTAACAGTTATTTTTAAGTTAAAGCTCCTTTCCTATTCCTCCTAATTTCAGCCTACAAATTTCTTACCAGAATGTATTTTTAGAATCGCGTTTAATGCAGATGAAAAGGACTAGATTTAAGTCGAAGTTTCACTGACTTTGACAGAGAGAATCAGAGTTCTTGATTAGCGCGCGTTTGCCTTTTGGCCACGTCTGTCTAAGCTGTTACTACGCTCGGCTGTATTACGGGCCCTTGTTAACTTCGCTTGCTAATTCGATATTTAGTGGCAACTACTTAGAACTGTGTTAGCTTCGGCTAAATCTTTTTAGTTAGTCATTAATTAAGTTCTTATTTCTTACACTTTTGACTTTAAGCCCAAATGAGGCTTTGCTGTACGCCCTGAGAAAGGGGCCGACTGTTATTCTTTATTTTGAGCAATAAAGAGTAATTAACCCTTCTTGAGCCTTACGTTTCTGTTACTGAACTTAAGCGGTTATTCGCTTAGCTTTTCACTAGGTTTCTCCACAATTAGTTATTAGATAAAAAGAAGGAACACTACAAAGTATAGTAAAAGTAAGCACCAAAAAATAAAAAAATATGATAGAATTACAATAAAAAATCAAAATTTAATAAAAATTAAAAACTGTTTTATTTCCTTAATCTTTATTAAGACATGTTGACGTTCTCTAATTTTTCTTTAACGTCTAGCATGTATTTATTTCTCTTTTTGCTCACTGTTTTTGAAATTCTGATGTGGAGATAGTTGGCTTCTAACCAAAGGCAATCCAGTATCTTTGGCAGGAAGGGATTCTTAGGTGGCCTTCTTGGTAGAAGGAAATTCTTAGGTGGCTAGTATACGCTCGGGAAATTGGAAATTGAAACGCAAATCTTCAGTCAAACAGTATCTTTGCGCACTCTGCCATTCATCGGATTCCTTTATAAGTACAGTCGTTATAAATCCTCAGTTGGTACAACGTAATAAGATGCATACAAAATTTTGCTATTCCAAGGATGTTTGATTGAACTACTAAAAAATAAAAATATTACCATATCAACCCCAAATATAATTTTATTCACCAACTCAGTAGTCAAAAACTCATCTTCTATTTATAAAAACAAATTGGATTCTAAAGATAAACTGTTACCAAAACGATAATACAATAATATGCAAATTAAACATTTATAATTATTAAAATATTATGAGAATTAAAATATTAAAATATTGTGAGTTACTTTCAAACTAATTATTTACATTTTATGTCGTTACACATTGTTTCTCATAGATCTTAACTACGAGTTAAGTTCAATAAATGAAATATATTTCTACCACTATAAACGTAGTAATAGAGAGAATATGTCTTAAAATTTGGAAGCTGTATGCTATCTCATTTTGAGTTAGAGAAATCTTTCAAAAGAGTATTAGCTAGTATGATTTTATGCAAAACCTCTTTGAAAACTTGAGGCAGAGTAAACAGAAAAAAATATTAAATTCCTAATATCACATGATAATTTGAAATGTGCTAGCAATTATTAAAAGTTGATCAGAGTCGCAAAGTTTACTTAAAGACAGCATAATATTTCCTGCATTTACTACATTTTCTATATTTATTATTTATTTTCCTACACTCAGTAAGTATATTAACTATACAGCAAACAGACATTTGAAAATAATTCAGAGATTGAAGCAAAACTGGTAACTAATTACGGGATGAGAAAAGCTAAAGAGTTTCACGGGCTACAAGGGTAAACAACCTAATAAGCAAACACACTATGTAGTAACAAATTTAAGAAAATGATCTAGCTTCAAAATGATCTTCGATCGCTGACATCAGACGCTTTATAAAAGTCACGTGCTTCGCTACGAGTGGTTTTTCACTTCATTTCTAATACGTTATCCTAAGGTTATTATCAATATATGCTCCAAGGACTTCCACCCTCACGTTCTTATTGTCCAGCTTTGTCTCTCTCACGTTCCTCTCCTTCAGCATTTTCTTATCCTGAATCTTTCCAAGACATACATTTAAATAGATTCGTTTTCGGTTTAAAATTTATATTTGGATTCTGAATTCGTTACGCAGAGAGTGAGAAATTTAATATATAAAAGCTCGAGTTAAATATTAATTTTAAATTTAAGTCTATATTAGTATGTATAGTAGGATGCTATATTAATTTTTAAGATAGTTATTGCAACCGGATATTAACTCTGTAGAGGTTTGGCTATTTTACAGTTCACTAGGTGTATGATGGGCGCACTGTAGTTTACGATCAAGTGTTAAAAGGTGTTCTGATCAAGGTAATTATTTATGTCCAATGAAGTAAGGTTACTGATAGCCACAAGATAATTTTGTAAAAGTGGTTGGTAGTTTCCAAATGTTTTGATCAGTAAGTCTGCAATGCGTCGAAAGCCATCATTCAATACTTAGCATCAGTGTGAGAGCTAAAATTGCGATAAATGATATACAAATGTAAATTACCTTAGAAATGCTCCTAACGCACTTTTTGAGTGCATTCAAGGCTTGTTCTGAAGAATTTGGTTACACTATGTAGTAAAAGCTACTCCACGTTAATTTGTTATGAATATACTTTCCTCATTTTTTAAATAAATCGCGAAAATTCATATGTAAGAAAATTACTTTTATTCTAAACCCATTAGAATAATTAAAATGATCATCTTCCTTGAAGATCTTGGGTAATTTAAACTTTCATCACACTAAAATAAACTTTAAAGTAATTTTTTTGTTTTTTATTCTCTCTCTTATCTTTTTGGAAAAAACTAACAGTAGAAGAAATAATATTCCTCCTCCTATGGCAGTAATACAAAATAGCTGTTCTCCAAATTTTCATAAGTTACAAAGCTTATTAAAATAACATGGAGAAATTATGTGGAAACAGTCTCACTCTGTGAGCAAAAATAGGTCTGCATTTGTGCGAGTGTGGGAGGGGGAAAGACTTTTTTGTATGATTCTAGTAATGTAAAATTCTAGTTAATAAAATATAGATAGTGAAAAAAAAAAGAGCCCAGCCAAAAAAAGAAAGGCTGCTAAGCATACAAACTTCTCGAATCGCGAAAGTACGCTTAATTAAATAGGAAGGTGCGAGTTAATAAAGGGACTAGCTAAAAATTAAATAATGGATATTTTTACCCAAAACGAATCAATTAAGTGCCCAAAACATGACAATTTTAATTCGTAACTTTCTCTAAATATTTTCTCGAAAGTCTTGAAATTAAATGTGACTATGTTAGTAAAATTTCTTCCTGAAATATTTCAGAATTTTGCGTGTAATGATATGAAACATTTTGCTAATTTAATTTTTTCGCTGCAGGACTATTTTCCTTTACATAAAAAAAATTACAAAATAGATTTCTGGGTTTAAAATATTTCCATGAAATCCTGGGGCCCTAAAACTAAAAGTTAGTCTTGTCTTTGATTTTTGCTCACCTAAAATGGTAAAAAGAAATTATTGTTTAACCATGAAAGTATAAGGTAGGTAGGTATAGTCCACCTTCCTGGCAAGCTCATACTCGCCTTATGGCTGTTCTAGACCGGCCACAACTATAAGGAATTAGAAACTATAATGTATTTTCTCTCTCCTTTCCTCATGCAATTCATGGTGTAATTGAAAGCACACTCGACCCGTATTCGTGAGGTCCAGGGTTCAAGTTCCGGCGAGGGTATTGCACATTTATAAAAAAAATAATTACTTCACAAAACAAAGCATGTTACCTATTTTCTTTCAATTAATCAATTTATCCAATACTTTTAATGGCGTACGTAAATGTGCAACGTAATAAATTTATATCTAGCACTATATTTCAACCTCAATTTGTAGAGAATCAGTTCCTTACAATAAAGAGTAGTACCATTTTTTTTTATTGTACAGTGTGTGTTGGGGGGGGGAGAACATGGTTAAATGCCTAACTATTTCTTCACTTGAATGACAGAATGCATGTATTTGCCCCCCCCAAAAAAAATACGGATTTTTTTTTTAATATTCATATGAGTTGTGATCCTAGTCTTCCAGATATATGAAGTTCTACTACGAAATTATTAGCTTTTTGCTGATTTGATACGTTGTTAAAGTAACTAGGTAAGCTGTTATTGTTTTGCCACCATAGGATGAAATGCAATAGATTAGACTTGTTATTAGGTTTTATCTTCGCGAAGCTGAAATAAAAACCATTTCTCATCGAGTAATCATTAATGAGTTCTACTCTACTCCACTACGAACACTTTCTCAAATAAATTCCTTATAGTAAGTAGTACGTAAATGTTTTCATACTGATAAATGAAGGCTGCAGCTGTGTAACGCTAAAAAAAAACCAAACTTTTCTTGAAATATTCTTTTGGATAATACCTTTTGCGGGGTAATTTAAGAAAAGAAACTACCAAATTCATTTTCTTTTCCTTCATTCCAACAGCTGGATACATCACGATCCGCCGAACAAATTGGACATTCACGATGAGTACTGCTGAGGGATAAGCACAAAATGAGGAGAACATTTTTCATAAGATGAATGTTTAAGAAACGTTTTCTAAACTATTTAACACCGCCTATTTTCTTTAAGAACTTTACTTGAGAACCTGATGAATTATATTTAATCCATCATTTCTTAACTCTTGTAACTGGGTAAATTGTTAAAAAAATCAGATTAAGTTTATATTCAAAAAGTTTAAAAAGCTGATATCTTTGTGGCTCATTTGCACACTGCTTGCAGAATTTGTGGAGAATATTAGATTCTTTTAAATGTAACCATTCAACTCGTCAGCTATTGGAGTTTGATTGAACAGTGAATTATATCGATTAGTGAGTAAAGCATGTGTATTTCTGACTCTCATGTAATTGAGAAATTTCAGAAGTGTGCAAAACGGTAATAGACTGCCTGACGTGAAAGGCTAACAAAACTGGAACACTGCTAAAGCAGCATTTACAATTCTTTGCCTTTTTCTTCGAAAATTAAGAAGTTTCCGTACAACTGGCAATTAAAATTTAGAAACAACGAAATGGCTGTGTAAATTTGTGTAAGTATAATGGTATCACGTTAACTTCAACAAAATGTTAACAATATTGTATTCTAACATTCAGATTTATTTTTTTATGTGTTACTTCTTCACTACGATACCTGTCTTTGGTTTATGTAATTCCTGATCACTAGTGCCAGTGGCGGTGGCGGATTTCCACACAGCAGAACGAAGCTCGCGCTGACTGCCTCTTAAACCTAGGGGCCTCAAATTTCAGGTCTCAAAATGAAAAAGAAAAAATGAAAACCGTTTTATTTTATTAGTTATTGTTAGTATTTCGAAAAAGACATTTTATAAGTTGTATTGAGTATCTAGCGGAATTGGATATTCGATAGCTTTTTGAAAATTCATTTGCAAAAATTTAGCTGTCCAGGTATTGGACAGGTAACTTATTTATCGCAGACAATATGTGGCGAATTTATAAATTTAATAGGTAGCTTATGAAACACTTAATTTATGAAGTTCAAGAAGCAGTTTATTACTCCATTATTGTAGACTCTATTCCCTATGTAGCTCATACAGATAAATTAGTTGCATTTTGAGATGTGTCGAGAAAAAGGAAACTATTAAAAAAACTATATTTTGGTGTTATTCATATTAAATGTCACGATTCTAATAGAAATAGCTCTGGAAATTTTAAGAGATTTATTGGTGAATATAAAACACTGTAGAAGGCAAACTTACGATAGTACTACAAATATGACTTCCAAATACAGCGAACTGAAAGCAAGAATAAAACATCACATTAATACAACAATCTATGTACCATGGGTTAGTCATGTTTTAAATTTAAACTGTGCTGTGAAATTTTATACTGCAGTATTAGATCATTTTTATTTTGTTCAAAATTTATATATGTATTTCCCAGCATCTATTTGGTGATGGCATATACTTATAAATAGTATGACACAGTCTCCACATATTTTAAAAAAAAGGTTAGGTTAGGTTAGTTAATTACGGCAAAGCCTCGAGGGCTATCTGCCAAAGCGAAGGGATGCCTTCGTGGAGAACTTTCTAAGGCAAACTGGCTCGTATACACGTTACACATGGGGAAAACCACGAAAACACCCATGCAGCCAGCCCGTTCGTGGGATTCGAACCTCGGACCGAACTACCAGTGTTCAGCGACTTTAACGCTCGGCCGCTGGTAGGCCTCCACATATAAAGCGAATAAATGATACTATATGAGCAACAACAGACGCAGTTTCAGCATTAAAATCTAATTACCAGAACATTAAAGAAGCCCTAATTCCATTTAGTATTTTCGATAATGAAATAACTAATCGGAGGCGAAGAAATTAGCAGAATATTTCAATGAAAAGAAAAGGCCTTATTAACAGTTCTATGGGATATGTCACTAAAACAAATATTAGTACAAGCAAATCATTAGCGGACATGAGTTACGAATTATTGTTAGGAACAAATTTCGAATTTTAATCAGTTTCGAATTTTATCATGAATGCCGAGAACAACTATGATGATATTGGAAACTATGCCAATTTACTAAAGAAGAATCGAAACTACGGAGAGAGCAGGATTAACAAAAGAACTTGAACTGCAAATGAAACATATTTTACTGCAAAGCTTTATGATAAACATACATAATGTTCTTTCTGATGTATTAATCTCTGAATTATCTCTGTGAAGCAGAATTCACAATGATGTACTAAAGGAATTTGGTTTATTTTTCAATTTCAAAATGCTTGACGTCCAATTTAATGAATGTGTGGAAAGCATACATATAAAATGCTTTCGATATGATGAACCATATTGATGTGAGTGATGTTGACATTGAAATATTTTGAACAGAATCCATTTAATGAATATGCATGAAACTGATTCAAGATATTGGTGTGGCATTACTAGACTATATAGTAAACAATAAAGCAAAGACATCTCTTTTTGTGGCAGAGCACCCATTCTTGTAGTCACGAATTTTGAGCCCGTGAAGGCTGGCTGAGACATACTGCGACCTGGCATCCGTCGCCCCAACATCTCCCACACATGCTGTATGGGATTCAAGTCCGTTGGTCTAGCAGACCACGGCAGATGTAAATGGTTTCACTCTCCAGATAACTCCACACCACTCGAACTCCATGAGGGCGGGCGTTATCATCCATAAATATCTAGTCGGTACCCATTGCAGCGATAAAAAGCACGCCAAAGAAGGTGTCGACTTACGTCGCGATATCGGACGGCTGTGAGGGAACCACCAGGAATCACGTAGAGGCCGGTGCGGCCGTTTGTTGCTATCCCAGCCCATACAAGTAAGCCTTCTCCTCTGTAACGGTCTCTTTCGATTATGCTTGACTCCCGATAGCACGACCCTGGCTCTCACCATATCATTACCCTTTGGAAATAGTTCTGGATGTTAAATCGAGGCTTACCAGAAAGAGTACGCGGCTCCACTATTCTGGTGTCCAACTGCGATGTTCACGGGCCCAATTCAAACGCGTTCTGACATGCAGTGTGGACAAAGGAACACAAACCACAGGTCGTCGAGTGTATATTCCACCTTCACGTAGTCGACGAGACACAGTTTGGAGGAATATGGTCCGTCCTGCAGCAGCAGAGAGTTACGGTAGCACACTCTCAAACTTTTATTAATGTGATCTGGAAATATTTCGACGAGTAACAACACATGTGGCAGGACATGATAAAGACAGCAGTGTTACGTCAATGCTGAAATAGGCATTCGCCGAATGTTTCAGTCATTCAGTCTTCGTTGATGGTTACGGAATAACTCTCACTGAATTTAATTCACATGCAGACTTAGCAATTAGTTAAGTCAGTTTAAGTGAAGACTATTTTTTGAAATAGGTGTCATTTACTTTTGTATGCGTGAACAACAAAATCGTCCGCAGGTAGACCAAAGAAACATGTCGTACGTATTTAAATGTTCAAAGGCATGCATTAAATTTATGATACTAAACAAATATTTTTGATAGACTCAAATAAAATGAAATAAGCTTGAAAGACGGAAAGTTTGGAATCCATGTTGAAAACTGGAACTGATGAAAATGAAATATGCAGCTGAGTTAATGAGAAAATGGAGAAAAACTTATTAAAATAAATGACGAATCAAAATTTGAAACATTAGAAAGAGATGAATGACTCTAAAATTTAGAGACTAAAATTCAACTAAAATCCATCTCATCGTATTCGAATTATTCACCATAATAAGTTGAATACTACAGATTCCATACCTCTGAAAAAATCTTAAAGTGTCAGAGTATTAGACTATCTGAAATCATTAAGAATTTTAGTCTACGTTTAGCCGCAGATTATACGCCTAATAAGAATATCTTGGGATTAATTGGAGGATGTTCCCTCGTTTGACATAGAATTTAATGTTTTCAATAAAACATCGTGTAGAAGAAATAACTAAAGCTTTACCTTTTCCTGATAACTTGAAAATGCAATGCAACCAAAGAAAGTGAATTAAAATAAGGTTAATACTTTTAGAAAAAGGAAAAATTTAATGCAATAGCAATCCAAAGAGCATCAACTAAACAATTAAAACAAAACAATGAACATAAAACGGAATTTTTTAAAGTCACGGAATTTTTTAAATTCTCACAATACTAATAAGCCGAATAAGCAAACTTTCTTTTAAATTTTTAATTTAAGGATATTGTTTCCGATTTTCTGTCAGATTAATTCACTGTGGGTTTTAATCTGTCTGCATAATCCATGAGGAATTTCCTTTGATATAATATGTGTTATGTAAACGGAAAAGTGTTACGTCAGTGATCCTGTAAAAGTTTTAGTATAAATTCTTGGACTTCTGAAACACAAAAAGTGAATCGTTTCCTGAAGTTATAAAGTCACCTTCGACTCCAGTAATTAGTCAATGTTGATAAATAATTCCGATGTCAAGTAATCTTTTTTTTAAGTGCTACTTAATGCAAAAAATTTGTCTATGTGTAGTATAATGCATAAAACAATATCCTATTAAATGATAATCTTGATGTAAAATAACGATGTTATACATGTTTCCAGAACTTAGATGTGTAGATTTAACTAAAAACGCAGTTTGGATTTAAAATAATCTTTTTTAACATAATTGTTATTAATTAAATACTAGTTATTTTGTTATTGCTTCTTTTTTAATCTTGTTTTGCTTGATTCTAAATCTTATTTCCAACTTATAAATGCTCTTTTATACGTCTTTTCGGATTAAGCCACCATTCACCTATCTGTCCAATTTAAAAGAGGCCGGTTAATCGGGAGTAAATTATATTATTATATTTCATTTTGTCTGACTGATCGTGAACAAATGATGTACTTAGATTTTAGTTGAAGAATTCAGGTTTCAAAGGAATTAAGCATAGCATTGAAAGGGGATTAACGCTGCAAGTAAAACATTTCGATGACTGGATTTGTTATTATTTTGTATAGGCATGACATTTTAAGTAGCCCATGTTTTGTCAGCCAGGTTCCTAACAGCTGAGAGTCTTTGGTGAGTTTCACTTGACCTAGATACAGGGTAGGTATATGATTATCTTATACATTCAAAGAATGAATTAATGTGCCTTCTGACCTCTCGCTGACCTCGCTTCGAACAGGAAATAATCACCCACATCTCCTCTCAAATCATTTAAGTATCTTCTGCTCTGTCAACAATTCTGCCATTCGCAGGGAAGCACAAGTGTTTAATTTGAAAGTAAAAGTAGGTTTTGGTGCTTTTTTAACAGGCCCCTTTTTTCTCAGTTGTATTTTAAGAAAACATTTAGTAATAACATTGATGTCTACTATAGTTGATGGTGACCTATACTCACCACGTACCAGTCATGAAAATTTCAATTTCCTCTTTTTTCAGCTGATGCCTTGAGACACAGATCAATAAAGACAAAAAATTAACTCTTTAATATGTTTCTTACTATGCATGAAAAGATTATTTCCGTTAGTTGCATCACGGATATGCATGTTAGAATTATGCGTAAATATTTCTAGCTGAATGAGAAAGATTCATTTTGAATGTAATCTATTTCATTTATATGCATTTTTATGAACTATTAAATCGTACTTCACTTGTTTGATAAAACATGGTTGATATTTATAAGTCCATATATGTTCATAAATGTGTTTATTTATTCTTCTCTATAAATTTCATATAAAAAGAGATGTTTTTTAAAGTAGGGTGAGCATAATTATACCTATTACTTACAGAATGACTTCTGAAAGAGTAGATTTTATGTCAAACAGATTGAAAGAGCTATAAATTATTCAGTGCTAACATATAGAAACCTAGTTTAACTCTTTATTAGTTCTTCAATTAATGCACGATAAGCGAAATAACATTAAATGAATACATTAAACAAAATGAAAAATTATTATTCATCCATGCTTTAATCCAAATGTGAAAAAAATTCTAAACTGTATTACGTTACAAAATCATGAGATCAGTTACTAGATATTTTAATTAATTATTTAAGGTCTAGTTAAGATATTTTAAAAGTAAACCCCTGAATAAATTATTTTTCTATTCTGAAGTAATTAATATATGATCTTAGAGACTCCATAATATTTATTAATTACTATAATGTCACTAACCTTCAAAAATTTATCGAACCAGTACATTGAATATATAATCGATATTGTGAATTATATTCATAAAATGCCTTATAAATTATATCAGTTACAAAGTTTGTTAAAATAAAGGTATACATTTTCGAGACATGTACACATTGCTTTTGAGCTGCTTAGTTTGGTAACCAACTGCAGTTATAATTTGAAAGGTTAATTAAAGATCTCGTGTCATCCCAAATAGCAGTATTCTGAGAACCGCTTATGGCTCATGGCAGATACATTACGGATCTTATGCATTCCAGAATAGCAACATTAGCCAGATTGCATGGATAATCAGTACACTCACAGCGTAACTTAACGGCCCCGGTCCCTTAATTAGAAAGACAGGTGTCCGTGATATCAATAAATGAAGTAAACATATTTCAATTGTGCTAAATTTGAATAATGCCTTTCAATTATATACTAATGTCCATGTGACGATGGACCTACTACCATTGACGGTAAAAGAAAAAATGCTCAGTTTTATCCTATCATGCAGTCTGAAACAGTTGACGATAGCTTTATCGAGATTTTAGAGGAATTCGAAGCTTTGTTACCTGTCATGATCAGCATCAAATAAAGTTTCCTTAGCGTGATCAGCGTGATCGAAAACTTGTTTAAGGTTTGAAATTAGATCAGAGTATCTGAGTGGGGATGATGCTTTCTCCTAATAAGAAGAGTGTTTCGGTTAACGTAATTCTCTGAACGCTTTTAAACCCAATTTTAATTCAATCTGGTTTAAAATAAGAGAAAGAGAGAGAGCAAATTTTACCGTTTAAAAAAATTTTATATGATGCTAAACACATCTTATTGATAAAATGTATTAATTTTTAAAGCTAAACGGTTGTTCTGATGAGCAGGATTTTAATATTTAGTGGGAAACTTCGATAATACATTACGTATGTCACCAGCAGCATACCTGCCACACAACCAGTATAGTGGTTAGTGTCGTTGACTGGGTTCGAATCCCTGAGAAGGCATGGATGTTTATAAATATAAAGTGTCCGTGCGGCATGGGGATACTTTAAATATGCTGCGAGCCGAAAGTCTTCTCGAGAGGTTGGTGGTAGGGGAAGATGGGTGGGAGACCCTCGTACACGTTCTCCGGGTTCTCTCCGTCAAAATGGGGAGCGTAACTGAGCTAAATCGCACTGTCACCTGTAA
The DNA here is from genome assembly GCF_044657685.1 of Stegodyphus dumicola. Classification (NCBI taxonomy): domain Eukaryota; kingdom Metazoa; phylum Arthropoda; class Arachnida; order Araneae; family Eresidae; genus Stegodyphus; species Stegodyphus dumicola. The sequence goes on from NC_140780.1 coordinate 118,746,990, forward strand.
GGTGCTCATGGCTGTTGCCAGGGACAAGAGTAAACTTGCGCTCCTTGCCACGAGGATTTTCGTGAGCTTGAGCTGACTGTATGTAGACAAATGAGCATAAGCAACAACAACAAAAACACCTGTAAACCTGCATAATGTTTGCGAAACGCAATAGATACATTTTTCCGAAGTATTTCAATGCTTAAAACAAATTTATCGCCGTTGAATGGCTACAAAAGTCATTTTGCGTATCGCTCCAACAACCCCTCCTCCCGAAAAAATAAAGCTAAAATCTAGGTGAAGGCATCATTGACATTTTATGCTACAATAAATGCTTAATCACTGAACAAATTTTAATTTGATTAACTTATGTTATTCAACTATTGTATCTACTTTGCCGTGCCCATTGTCTTTTAGTTTATCACACCCACACATACACACAAATAGTTGGAACTAATTTAGCAATTAGAACGGCTCAACTATCAGGAGTTATTCCGCTAATCCCGCTGTTAGTACTAGAATCTAATGAATTTCCTAAATTTATCTGCTAGTTTAACAAATTTTACTAGTAAGTGAATCTTGCTTAAAATCTCTCCTGCTAAGAAGCTTAGGAACTCAACATTAGTTAAAGAACTTTCCAAAGTGACGACTTCTTCCTAAATTTAGGAATAGTTATTTGATTCGTATAACACTGAATATTTGTGGAAAGTTTTTTATATTAGTTTTTTCAAAGTAAGCACTTGCATTAGCATTCGCTGAGTGTTATGATCGAGTCCAATGGGGATTTCAATGCCTTATAACTCAGAACGTTATCCATGATACGTTCATCACAGAGATGACCGATATTGCACCAAGGAGAGGAGAGACAATGCACAGTCAACCCAGCTCTGCAACAGCAGTCGAACCCGCGCCAGCGGTTTAAGTTTGGTTGACTGGTAGAGGCTCACTCTGGTAGAGGAACATTTGTAGGGACTGACGTTGATGGTTGGTAGAGATCTTTTAATTAAATAGAAGTTTATGTTTTTAGAAGACTCCTAATCATCAGCTTAATCCTTTCTCAGTGCATCTTCAAATTCATTAATTCGACAATCTGAGGACTAACAAATCTGTCTTCCTTAAGTTTGGTTTCATTAATTTTGAAAAACTCCAATTTTTAAAAAATCAAAATCCTTTCTTCCCCCTTTTGCCTTCAAAAACCCTTCTTCATAAAACCTAGTTTGATGTGAAGTAGACGGTAAGTACATTTTTCCGAACTTATTGAGGTAACAGACATTGTTTTAAAGTCTCAAATAATTAAGGAGCCAGGAATTATTTTTAGTGAACCACTTGTTATCCATTTGCTCTTAGCTGAGGCAAAAATATTACACCTCATTCCATATCTTCTTACATCACCATTAATCTAAAATTTATCTTCTTTCTCTTCTGCACGTATTATCCAAGAAAACATAATGGCAAAATTTAAAATTAAGTGTCATGCTTCGCGGAAATAAAATCCACGGTTGGCAAAATGGGATTCAGAAATCAGGTCCACCTGTCAGTGAAATTAATCCCTAAAATTATCTTCTTTTCATCAAATCTATCATAGAATGACATTAGACGCCTTATTTACAGCGGTCCATCTGTCTTAAAAGTCATGTATACGGTTTATCAATTTTTACATTACTCCTTAACAATACAAATAGAAGCGTTCCCGTTTTCTATTTCAGAAAATATTTAGTTGACATAATTCAGTATTTTCAGTATATTTAGCTATAGGTTTATAAATATATTTAGCTATAGGTTTATAAATATATTTAGCTATAGGTTTATAAATTATTATGTTCTGACTTTCATAAAGGGCATATTTCTTGGTTCTGCTCTAAATTCCTTTCTTTTCCGAATCACGTTTTGAAAGTGGCTCATTATCCACACACATAAAGACTGCGATTATGGGAAAGTTACTGTTATTAACTTTACTTTTTTTTTTTTTTTTTTTTTTTTTTTTTTTGCTGTGAGTGAATGTTAATAAATTGTTTCGTTAATGATTTTACTTGATATTGTAAACCTGTTTTGTAAAACGAAATTTGCTCCATGGTCAAGCTAGAAAGTAATCTAAATACCATGGTTTCGATGACCTTCGTAGAAACTGCTCAGATACAATGGCAAAAAAATAAAGCTTTGAGTTCTTTTATCATAAGCCTTGTGTGATTTCTCATACAAATATCTCTCATTCAGGAAAAAAAATGTTAAAATGAAAATTTTTGAGTGATGGGTATAAGGAAGGCAAAAAATACTTACGTGAAAATTTGTAAAGAATTGTAGGAAGGAACGAATATGAAAATAATTACCCAAATAGATTAGGAGAATTATTATATAAAAAGTATATTTTACAACATTAATAATTTTTTTATTTACATGTACCTAAGATTATGTAGAAAAAACAAAACAAAGAAATTAGGCTTGACATTAACATAAACTGGAGAAATTAAAATTAAGATTTTGCATAATGATCTCGGTTTTATTACATTCAAAAATGCTAACTGGTTGTGCTCTCGTACCTGTGCTATGGTAGTTTTCAAATTTATAATCGTCGACAATTTCTATGAACATTAGTTAAAGAGTCTGGACTAGATAGGCGACAGATTTTGTTTATAAAGTGCATCAACTCAGAAATCTTGAAATATTTCAGTATTTTTTCCTGATACTATTGTTTTCTAACGTTTGATTCATGAATAGATATACAGGATGTTTGTAATTATTTCAACAAAATAAGAGGGTTAATAGTACCTATGAAGGCAAACAATATTCGCAGTGAAATCTAATGAAGCATTTCAGAGTGTCAGAAAACAGTAACTTCGAAAACATGTCTGATAAGCACAAAGTTGTCTTTTCTGATGTCATTTCTGTCCTGTCGGAGAAACAGCACATTTCCAGAACCTGTCCGTTAAGGATTTATCATACGGATACGGATATATTTTAGTATATATGCTGTCGATTACGACACTGACCAGGCTTCCGTCCCAAGATCATACTAATCGGGAAAATGCCTGATCCAGCGGAAAGAAAATCTACAACCAGGGTGGACTGCGAGATCAGCGGCATTTATTATGTTCAATAGCGAAATTATAGTTGCATAGCAAGTTTTTGTTCAAAGACATACGGATATATCACAGGTGTGCAAGCCTATGGCCTGACTGGGCCGTCACCCGTTCAGTAAAGAATGGTCTAAAAAACCATGATCTTGAAGTTTGATGCAATGAATTCTCCAAAGAATAGGAAATGGAAGAAAGTGGAGACCTTTGAAATCCAGGGGTAATATTTCAAACATACAAACAGGAAACTAATGAAACAATAGGATGACAGAAGTTTGAACTACCGCACTACACTATTGACAGCCGAAATTAAGAAGTGAAATCAAACAATGTACAACACGAGCAAGCTCATAAAAAACCAAAATATGCAATCCCATACAGAGTTCTAAATTCTCAAAACTACGAAACAAAGTTATGCAAAGTAACCTAACAGATTCAAAGCGAATGGTCTAGTAAATTTATCGTCTTCCAGTACTATATAAATGACTATCAACGAGTAATTTACAGCAGAGTAGTTACTTGCTTCAGCATACACCTTTTCATTGGTAATCACCTGTTCATTGGACTTTTAATTCCCTATGCAGCAACGAATTTCTGATGAAAATGCAAGCATTAGTTAAAATGTTTACCGTACGTAAAATTCTACGTAAAAGAAATACCATCAACAGTTGCAGCTGACTGGCAATCAGCAGAAAGCCAACTGAAGCAAAAGCTGTTCTTTAAAAACGTCTCTCAGTCCTTCTAATTATTCCTGTGATAACGCTGTCTGAAACGATTTCTTGAAGATCATGCTGGATTACTCATACGAGGAACTGGTAGATAAAAATATACTGTACGGTCAAGCAAATGCGAATGGACATAAAGTACAACAATAGTATACTGCCCGATTTTCGATGACGCGTATTCCATACCCTTCTACTTTCACCAGTTTTGATAGAAGACTATGTAAAACTATCTCTTTCATTCTCAGAGAGATATGAGATGTAAGCAAAGTGCAAACGGACGCCGGATACAGAGAAGCGTTCCTTGCAAAGATTTACAGCATCTTCTTCCACAAGTACGCCAGTAGTGGTATCCGACATTGATATTTGTCACAAGACTGGAATGTTAGACATGATACACCCATGCGCCCCTTCAGCGTGTAGAATGTCGTAGTTCACAAACGCATATAACATGCCCTCCAGCTAAAATTTGTGAACCGAATGCTTCAAATGAGAGTCAATAATTCGCAGTTTGCTGCTTTAGTTTTATTGCATAATGAGACTCCATTTACCCTAGAACGCATTTTCAATACTCGAAGTTAGCAGGTCTGAACTGAAATCAATTTCTACATTATTATTCGTCGCACCAGCAGAGATTTGCCGTAAGCATCTGGGCATATACCTTAGTGGCTGCCTGGTGGGCTTTACCTGTTGCCGTAATGTTTGACCAGTGCAACGTAGCGTGTTTATCTGGAGAAAGTGCTTGTTGGTTTGTTGGAGGCTGTCCCACTCACCACACAGAGGGATACGTGTTTTAGGCATGATGGAGCCCCGCGTATGTTGCCACCTCAGCCTAACAATTTCCGAATCCTGCATATTCTGGACGATGCATTTAACGAATGGCTTGGCCTCAGCCTGCACTGGAATTAAATGCACTAATCTTTTTCTTGCGGGGATACATGGAATGATTGATGTACTCGACACCTGCGAAATCCAGGGAACACCTTGTTGCAAGAACAGTTGCAGCTGTAAACAAGATGAACACGACATAAAGAATCTACGAGATGATGCACTAGTATTTCATTCGCCTATGTGAATTGTGTAACTGCAACTCTGACCTTAATTTTGAGCATCTAATCTGAAAGTTTATTTGGGATTGTGAAACTTTTGATTTTTTTTTTTTATTTTTTTTTTTTTTTATTTATTTATTTTTTTTTTTTTTGTGGTTATTGAGATTTAACGTGGGCATTTAATTTTAAACTTTTTTGACACTGAGAGGAATGCGACCCTATTCTCTATGGTGAACATCGTTTATCTTGATGAATACTATTACATTTCTTATTTTGTTGAAACAGTTTACGAACACCTTGTATTATCACGTTGAAATATATGTTTCTTTTTAATAGAAGTTTTGTGCGACTGATATCAGTTTCTTTTGGACATAAAAATGGGGAATGACATAAAAAACAGGAAAGTGCATTACTCACCGTGCCCATCCAAAAATTTTTATAAGTGCTTCCGTAGACCTTAAAAATCATGCCACTCCGAATGAAAGTTAATATTCGTGTAATTTAAATATTTGCCATCAGAAATTAAGTTTATTCTACTTGAGAAATTAACAACAATTATCTAATGAACGTCATTAAGTACGAACTTGCTTGTACGTTAATATCAATGAAAGTGTTCCCTCCAATTTTCGGGTGGTAGATGCTTAAATTCCTGTTAAAGTATCTGAAAGCTGTCATGATTCTAAACATGTTGATTTCTAACTAATTTTTATATCAGCTGTGGCCAGTGTATTCTGTATAGCAAGCACATACTTTTGTCCCTTTGTCTTTTGAGGTAAATATATAGGTCATTCCTAGGTGCGCCCACCAGCGGCCGAGCGGTAAAGTCGCTGAACACTGGTAGTTCAGTTCGAGGTTCGAATCCCGCGAACGGGCTGGCTGCATGGGTATTTTCGTGGTTTTCCCCATGTGTAACGTGTATACGAGCCAGTTTCCCTTAGAAAGTCCTCCACGAAGGCATCCCTCCCCTTAGGCAGATAGCCCTAGTGTGCTTTGCCGTAATTAAATACACCACCACCACACCACACCATTCCTAGGTGCTTTTCTGCTGACACTTCCTCCCTGTTTTATAACATAGAAACCCAATTACCCACCGAGGGGTACTGAGAAAGTCTAGGGAAAAGCGCTGTTTCTCCTAGGAGATTTAAGGGAACATTCAGAAAAATGTGAGTAATAAGAATAAGTTGAAAAATTTATTTGAAAACCCATTTTCAAACAAACACACTTTAACGTTCTTTTAACTATACAAATACGGCAGTCAAACATCTTTAGAGAATTGTACTATATGTCGGTTGACCATTCATTCATGTTAGTCTGACAAGAAAGGTCCGAGCTTTCTTATCCTGACCCTATTCTAATTTTTTCTGAAAAAAATATGCAATAATTTACTCATCCAGACATAGGTAACAGTAAAAAGGTTTAGTTGCTAATCTTTAGATAGGCCGTTAAAATGTGTAATAAGTAACGAGATCTGGCGATATAGCGCTTCCAAATTTTCGAAAGGCAGTTTTGAAAATTTGGAAAATCGTTAAGTTGATCGATTCAGTCAAAAATATAAAATGATAATATTAAGCCATAGGCTGTCAGTACACAATAACGTATAGTGAAAAGATGACGAAAACTGAGGGAAATTTCATCTTTGAAAAATTAGGCCTGTATACAAGAAATTCTAGAAGTTGTAGGATGTGTAATTCTATGTTATTGTTGTAAGTGAAGAATCTTAAGAACTGATAAGCGAATAATCGCTTGAGTTCGTGTGACAGGAAACAACAAGATAGAAGTGTAAAATAACTCTTTATTATTCCAATTAAAGTTTAACAAAACTGCGTCTTGGAGGTAGGTGTACAATAAACCGACACTTGGGCCTGAACTTGGGCTTGAAACTAAGAATTAAACTAAACTAATCTTAACTAAAGAGATATAGCCGAAGCTATCAAAATTCTTACAGAGTTAGCCCCTTAACGCTAATTGACTGCGAAGCTATCAAGGGCATAAAGTACGGTCGAGTATAATAAAAGCTTACGAGAGAGTAGCCTAAAAGGCGGACGCGTGCAACCAGAATATAGCCAGTATCTCTCTCACTAAGACTGTAAAACTTCGCGGTTATATACCGCTCTTCCTCATTAGCATTCAGACGTGCTTCTAAAACTACGTTCTGGACGGAAGTGGTAAGTTGAAATTAAGAATCGATAGGAAAGAAAGTTTAACTCAAAATTTAACTGATAATAAAATTAACATAATACTTATAAAGTTAAGCATTTTATTGTAGAAATATGCCTTGTGTTGTAGTCAGTTTGGCGTAATGTAAATAAAAAAACACTTTACGTGATGATAGGGCTGCGAATTAAATCTTATGTGATGAGTGGGCTGCGAATTGAATGTTTCGTAATGATAGAACTACAGATTGAATAAACTGGGAAATACAGATGAACTACAGTTAAAAAAATGATCAATGATGATTTTAATCAGCTGCAAGTAGTGAACTTAATTGAATTGTAAGTTTAAAAAATGCAATTCCACCAGCGGCCGAACGGTAAAACCACTGAGTTCAGATCGTTTGATATGAGCTCAAATCCCGACGAAGGAGCTGTATACATAGGAATTTTAGCGTTTTTTCCCGTGATTAACGTGAATACGATTGGACTGCTTAAATTATGCAACACACAGGAGCACAGGAGGCTATCTGCCTGAGGGAAGGTATACCTTCCTAGAAGATATTTTAAGAGATACTGGCTCGAATTCGCGTTACACATGAGAAAACCATGAAAGCTCTCTTGCAGCCAGCCTAATCACCAGGATTTGAATCTGAGTCAAATTACTATTACTAGCATTCAGCGACTTTACCGCTCGCTATCAACGTGAATACGAGCCACGTTCCCTTAGTTTGGAGTTCTTCCTCTCAGAAAGAAAACTTCTGTGAATATCTCACCAAGTTTATTTTGAGCTTATTTGAAGCTACGTTTCGGGATTCCCTCCCCATCTTATATCACATTAAAAGTTTACCGCTTTTCTCTTATGATCTCGTGATAAGTAGTGAATTTAGTTTTGTACTAGTAATTTTAATTTATTTATTTATTTGGTTTTAATTCAGATTAATTTTTTACGAAGTATCTGTGAATTTACTTCGAAATTTTTTATCTGATTCATATTCAAAGTCAGTATCTTGAACTGATGAGGTGAAGATATCTTCTTTTACTTCATTTACTTACTTACTTCATTTTCATAATTAATTTATTTATTCTTTCAAATTCTTAGATTTCAGAATTTTCAGTTCAATATCCTTTAAAGTCTGTTAATTTCCAAATGCCTGGATGCGTTAACTTGTAATAATATCCAGACCACATTGTGTGTATTTATATCATCAAATAAAGACATAAAAGTTTAGCCTAATATCATCCAAATTATTTTCTTTAACTTTGAAATAAACTTACGGCACATATAATTAAAATATAGTTATTTGCATCTTCCAAAACTAGATATATTTACATGAAAGTGACAGTTTGTATTTGAGTGAATACTAATAAGCTAACTTAAATAAAGCGTAAAGAATTTGATTACAATTAATTGACTTCAAAGGACAAACTGAAATGTATGGAAGGTGGTACTGTGCGAGTATTTTCTTAACCTATGGCTATAGAAAGAAAAGAATTCTTAAAACGAGGCAAATCTTAAAACAAAAAATTTGCCTTTAATGATTAAAATTTGTTTATCTTTACTTGTTCATTTCCTCTGTAGGAATTTAGCTGTTAATTTTAATGTAACGACTTTCTTTCTTAATTTCGTAAAATCAACTATATTTTTCCCCTTTGAATCAGTTTGAAGTTCAAGTAAGTGCTCGTTTCTGTTTTGTTGAAAAACTGAGAATTATTGGAAATAACACAATATACATAAAACTGCAAATGATTTTGCTCATTTATAAGCACATAACGTTAAAAAAATAACTACTAAAACAATATAAATGCGAAATTAAAAAAGCTATATTTTGGCAATGCAGCGCTTTTTTCGAGGTTTTACTAAATTTTAGAATTCCCCAAATTTTTGTCAGAAAGTTCACCATTAGTGATCAGACACTCTATATTTAGTATTTTTTATTATCTATAGAATATTAGTAAGTAAATTCTTATATATGTAGTTTATAAAAATTTCAGATTTCAAAGTTGGAAGACCTTTCTTGTAAGTTGTACTCGTAAGTTCGCTTTTTAGTAAAAAAAAAAAAAAAAAAAAAAAAAAAAAGGCAAAGTGCAGGTTGTAATCATGAGTTTAAAAAATTAAAAACAAGGCAGCAAGTCTGTACTTGCAGTGATAACTAGGCTCGTAAACTGGCTTTTACAAGCTCATTCTATGTACAGTGGCAAATAATCTAAGCAAATAATTTCAGGATTATTAGTTTAACTGTATATACGTAAGAAACTTGTAGTTATTATTAGTCTGTTTTACAATTTCGTGATGAGTTTTAATAAATTTTTCTATTCATTGTAAGTGAGAGATATAGATACCTACAATTTTTTAAACATATTCCTTAGTGCTTATATTGATCTTCAACTATCTGACAGCTTAAAATCAAGCAAATCAATAACCTTGTGTTTGGCCAAAGGTTTGGCGTAGAATTTTAGCGAATACTCTATCGATTTGGATGGTAAACAGGTACAGGTCCCTGTTCATCAGAAACAAAGAAATCTGCAACGAGGGAAAGCCAGAATTGAACATAGCACCCTCTGTCGGCAGAAATATTAAAGAAAATTGAAAAATTAAGTTAACAGAATTTTAAAAGCGTAAGGAGGTCTGTACTGAAATTAAATACACTAACTGAACAAGGTAAATCTTTTTGATTGGGAAACGATTCAAGAAAATCCAGTTTTTCATTCACCGATGAAAGAAGCTTTTTGGATAGTTTTTCCAAACCCAGAGAGGGGATTAAATTTCCAACCATGATTAGCTATCGAAGACTTGTTAATTTCGTTTTTTTGGACGTAAGATCCGTGTTCGCTGATGCGAAACATTAACGTTCTTTTACTTCGGGCGATATATTTACTGACAAGGTATGCTATAAATTCAAAGAATTAAAGTCAAGAATCAAACCATGGATTTTACTGATAGGCAAGAGACCGACTTGAAAACTGAATTTCTGGAGCATCCGTGCAATTTTGTAACTGACAGCAGGATGAAGTGGACATACGGCTAGATTTTTTTTTTAAAGTTTGTTTCTAACAGCGGATTGTCTTTGATGAAAAGATGAAAATTACTTAAAGGCTTTATCAATGAGGGCGGGAGAAAATCCTTGGACAATGGCAACGGATCTCAAATAATTGAGTTCATAAGCAAGCAAAGGTTCTGAAGAACAACTTTGAGAGCGTATCTGAAAGCTGTTATAGGATCATAATCAGGAAACATTTGACACATCACTCTTGTAGTGGTAGGGAAAGCTGAAAGAAACAAAATTTCTAAAATCAAGTGGTGGGCTAAAAAGGGCTATGTAACCTTCTAAATTGCTCTCCCTAATGTTTTTTGCAGTGTTACTGATGAGAATTCCAATTTCATAAATTCCCGAATTTCGTTTTAGTACAATAGTTAATGTATCGCACATGTTGTAGTTAATGTATTGCACATGGCTTTCTTTTTAACTCATCAAAAATTTCTCAAATAATACTTTTGTCCTCTTCGGGTGTTAAAAATGTCATGTAGTGTTTTCAATTTACTTGCACCTGTACAGTTTGAGGATTAATACAGAATACTAAATCTCTTACATTTTGTCCAGGTATATTTTAAAATTTTTGAAAATTTTAGGAATTTCTTGAAATTAGCAAATATAATAAAAATATCAAAATAATGCTCATTCTTTCGAAGTTAATTTTGTTTGCTTCGAATTTCTAAAAAAATGTTTATCCCTTATGATTAGTTACCAGATTGTAAGTTCTGTGCTAAAAACATAGAAAAGTGGAAGTATAGGAACATTTTCTTTTTCCAACATAATTTCTTTTATATTATTTTTATATTTACTTATTCCTCTATTATATATTTAAAAATCAGATTTAGGAAAGTTGTAAATGAATTTGAATTTGAAGAAATCAGACGAAAATTATGTAAAGTGAATCACAGTGAGTTTGCAGTTTTAAGTTACATGGAAAGACATGAACATAAAAGTGAGTTGAACATAGTTATTCATAACATATATACAGTATGTCCACAAAACTCTTTATCCAACCCTTATTTTCGCAACTGTTGGGAGTTATACAGAAATGTTTTCAATGCCTCAAATATTCATGTTTTGATATTTTTAAATTTAAAAAAAAATAAATCAATTTAATAAAAATTGGGGAATTTAGTTTTCCTCTACAGTCCTTACATTTATATTTTGTAAAAGTGTATACTCATTATTAAAAAAAATAAAAATAAAAGTTTGACTTCCTAGCGGAAAAAAAATTGATTGAGATATTTAATTACAAATTTTTGGATATTTGACGTCATCATCAACTTGTCTTGACTGGTTGGTTAATAAATAAATCCTAATAATTCAAGTTTCATAGCCATTCAATGATTTTTTGTGATTTACTAATCTGAATTTCCTTGATTCATAATTTTGATATAAGTGGCATGACGAAAAAATTTTCAAATAAGTAATTTTTAAGTTTTCAAACTCTAAAAATACGTTGCTGATATTCTCATGAAGTTTTATTTCTTTCTAATAATAATAATATAATAAAGATGCAGAAACTCATTATACTAGAAAAATTTTACATTTAAAATTTTTGCAAATGATGTTACGAGTATGCTCTGTGCCAATAGTTAACAGTGTTTTCTAGAAGCAAACAGATAGGAATCTATCTGGCAAATCTCAGATACCTAGCAAACAGATAGAAGGCTAGCTAATATATATATATAGCTTCCTATCTGTTTTCTTTTATATCTGAATTTGTTTACTGTAGAATTTCTGAAACGACTGGGAAAAATTTACATATCAGTCTAAATATTCTCACAGTGGAGACAGTTCTATTTGAACTATCTGAAGCTTCACGTTATCCCGATCACTTTTCATAGTTTACTAAATTTTATATCAGCTTTTTAATTTTTTAATCCTGTTTACGAAAGTATAATGATTTATGTATAAGAAATAAAGCTATTAATTTAAACTTTAACCTGCCTATATTATATCTAAGGAGATTTTCGATAATAAACTCTTTCAAAACGAGATGTCATAACTTTATTAATTTTAAGTTTGCGCATACATGATTTAGGTCTTATATAATTTGTTTAATTAAACTAAACTATCTCATCCATTAAAACATGTAGTGCTAAATAGTGGCTCTGGAAAATTTCAGAACCGATTAACATAGCCTTTTGTACGCGGTAACGGCTGAATTAATCTTTGATTTTCTAATGAATTATATTCCTGAGAAATCTTGTTGCATGTTGGTTTTGGCATTTATGTCTAGCTCAGCTATCTTGCTGGGTATCTCTAAAAGTAAAAGCTTGAGTATATTTGATTTCAAATAACATTTTTTATTTTGCTTTTTAAAACTTATTCTAAACTTTTTTAAGAATTCGTTACGGAAATAAGACCTTTTAGAAATATAACGATTTACTATAAAAACAGCTATATGATAAACTTGCCTCCACTTTATTTACATTTACATTTGAACGAAAGTTAAGTATTTTTCTTACTTTAAATTTTAAGCAGTAAGATCAATGAATGAAGCTGAATAATCTTTTAATATTTTACTTTTATTTTTTCTCTTCTTTTGTTGTTTGTGGAATTCATGCGTATTTTTCATTAGCTGTAGAATATAAGTGCTGTTATACTGAAAGCAGAATATGATTAATTCTTTTGACAAATCCGCAAGTAAATTTATGCAAAAGAACTTGAAAAAAATGAGGTTTGATGCTGCGTCATTAAATTACTACAGCAATGTATAGAAATCATTAGCAATAAATTAGCAAGTTCCTGTTTTGCATCCGAAAAGTTAACAATGCTGATCATTATTTGCATTTACGTTTAGGATTGCGAAACTGTATAGGATAGTTATTTTTTCTTTCCCTCCTCCTTTTTTAATGTTTAACAAAATTGTCGACTTACATCATTCATCTTCTTCTCTTTCTCTGTAGGTCGTTGATGAACCTTGACACAACGCGTATTTCAAATCCAGCTTTTAGTTTATACTATTAATTTTAGCTTGCCAATAATGATCAAATTTGCTATCGTGTTGCAAACTTCTGTTTTCCTATAGTTTAACTGATTTGAAATCAAATTTTATGATAATTAGAATTGCAGTTTTAAGTGAGATTTATTAATTTTGTAATAAACTTTTCCCTTTTCATATATACTGTGTTAATGCATAGTTTTAAAATTAAACAAGAAAAGTTTTTGTTCAAAAGTTTCGATGAAGAGCGAGTTGAAAGGAAAAAGTCTCTAATATTTTGATTTATAGAACTGATTTCAGTTTCAGTCAAGTGATTAAAAGAAAACAATGTCAAATGTATATGAAACTAATATGAAAACAAAGAATTAAATTCTAACAAGAAGATAACCAAAAGTCTGTTGAAATTAAATCTTAAAGTAAATTATATCTCTTACTGAAAGTATTCCACCATAAAATTAAATTTGCATTTTCTTCTAATTATTCGGCAGATAGATTTATAATTGTCCGAGCAGTTGGGTGATTAAACCTTATGAAGTAGAACATTTGTCAAAGACCAAGAATCGTATGTATTGTTTTGAAAAATGTTAAAATTCCTTGCTAAAATCTAACAATGAAATTTAAAAGCAATCATTCCATTTTACCTAAAGCAGAGCCAGTTTTCCGTCATAGAAAACTAATTCTGGGTTTATTTTTCATTTGGAGATGGTAACATCAAACTTCGCATCCAGATGAAAGAGTTTTAAATGTCAAACTTTTGCTTAGCTGAGCGCTACTGAATGTTTCATGCAAAATCGAGTAAGCATTAGTTATAATATCTAGTACTTAATAATCATGAAATGCACCAATAACAAATTCCAGTGACTAAAAATCAATGAATTCTTAAAATGAATCACAATAGAACTTTTAAATATTTATGCAACAATGAACTCAGTAGTATGTATAACTTATTTAATGTAATAATACAAACGTATATATTTGCATATAAGAAGTGTTAATATTTTAAATTCCTGAATTTACTCGCTCTATAAATCATTCACTTAATAATACATCTGATGGAGTATAGTTTTTTAATATAACACAGTGCAAAACTGAAGTCGCAATGCATGAATATACAGTAAGCCTCTGAGATACTTTTTAATCTGCAAGAAAAGCACTGAAGTGTAAAAAATAAAACTTTCAAGTAATACTTTAGATGCCGTAAAACATTCACATGTGATCAATAGGTCGAAGATAAATTTAGCAGCTTGGGTAAAAGAATCATATGCTTAAACTTCACAATACCAATAAATGATTTTATTTCAGTTAATATATTTGCTCTACTGAAATGCCTACTTTTATATCTTCCATTGAATTCAGATCTTTGCTGATGCTGTCTGTCTAATGGTAAACTTTGTTTTTATTTTTATGACAGTAAATAATTTTATTTTTTATTTCATTCCTAGCCTATCTATTTCTTTAACTTCTACCCCTCATTTTTGTGTTTCGTATAAATTGCAGCGAAATAAAGTAAACACAAGAGACTTCAAAGACAATTAGCTGTTTTTCTTCTTTTGAAATCAAGAGTCAGTTCCCGCAACTTATTGTATCTAATATATAACTATTGCCGCTTCAAAGACAAAATGGTAATTACATGCAATTTCTTTTAAACAGAGTCCAAAAGTAACCTACAAAAATGTGTTGTTATTTTCATGACCTTTATATGCCAACGTAACATGTTTAATTCACTTAATTTTCATTTTATAATAATTTACTTAAGCTAACTCAATGTCAAGCTGTGATGCCCAGTTTTGAAAGCAGTTGGCCATGAATCCTCGTCATCTACTAAATTGCATATTACCGCAAAGTCATCAAACAGTTTTGCGAGGCAATTAATTACGGACTTATTTAATTTTTAGATGCAGAGAAACTATAAAAGAGAAATGAGGACAATTTCCTGCCGTCAAAAGGCATTGTAGAATGCACTGAAATAATTAAAACACGGGAAGAAGAAAATAACGGAAGCAGAGACAGTCTGCTGTATTTTTTATAATTTAAATAATATAGTATGTGATAGTAAGCTAAGTACGTTAAAGTAAGCTCTTCGTTAAATAGCACACGATGAAGCTTTTTGTTTCTATTTATTATGAATTTCTATAATTATGAAGCAAATGAACTATCTATTATGAATTTTTATTTATTATGAAGCGAAGAATATACTTAAATTATGAATATACTTAAATGACTTACTTAATATACTTATTTAAGTATAATGAATATACTTAAATTTAATAAAGAACAAAACCTAATTTCCAACATTTATTTATTGAGATAATCTAATAGAGATACATAACGACAATATTAAAAAAAAACGCGAATTACACAGTGTTTGGAAGAATAGATACCAAACGACAAGTAATAAAACTACAATTTGCAATCAATAAAAAATATTTAGTGTTTTTCAATACTACACAATTAAGTATGGCATAATTATAGATAACAATATTTCATAGTAATGCTAATGTTTCCTTAACACTATTTTTTCGATTATATGCGCAAAGTCTGAGCACCAACCTGCATCATGAACACAATAATCGACTAATATGAATGATATGCGCTGTAGCACTTAGGACGTTATAACCGAATCTGTGTATCCAAATATTGCACCACTGGGCCACTGAAGATTGGAAAACCACAATATAATTTAATCACCGGAAAGTCATAAAATACCAAAACAGAACACTATTTAACTGTATAAACGATGTTAGCACGTTGCAAGCAGATATTCACAAACAAAATAAGCAGAAATTCGGCATCACAACGAAGATTTCTCCTCAATTCTAAATAAACTGCCATCATTATATTTTTGTACGTCGTTCTCTTTCTGTATTGAAGCTCTCCAGTATTTAATTCCGATGGTGAATTACAAAACCGTGAAGAAAATATTTCTGAAAATAAAATGAAGTCTGAAATTATTGCGCCGTTAACTGACTTGTTCGAATTTGGCAGCTAGCCAAAGCGCGCAAGCCTCGACCTCAGATGTTCGTTTATATAATCATCCAGTAAATATGTACATGGAATGTCAATCTCTCGAACAGCAGTTCAGTCTAAACTTTTCAGCGGTTTCTACGATGGCATTAAAACTTTCGACGGTTCTTCTGATAATTTAATAGAATCTCTTTTAAATAGCATAGAAGAATTATTTCAACTGAATAGAATTACAAACAATGTTCACAAGATTATATTTACAAAAAATATTTATCGGGCTCGCTAAAACATTTGTAATGTCAATATCGCCAAATCCCGAGTGTACCGTATACTAAAAGGGTTAAACTAAGCATTTTTAAATGCATGGAGATGGACAAAAACGTAACAAACAGTTCATCAGGACTTTTATGGGTAATGAATTTCGTATTTTTGTTCACAGTTTCTATAATTTTGATGTCAACATTTATTAGTAATTTATCAAAGCCATTAATTCTGTCGTTTTCCATTAAAAGTGTTAATATTTCTTTCTCCTTTTCCATTAATTTTCCATCAGATATTTTGGACAGCCGTTAAATATGAATGGATATGCAACGTCTTTTAACATTGGACGTTTTCTCGGAATTCTTAAAATCGCTCCATTGATAATCGTGAATACATCTTCACGCACAAGCATATCTTAGCGAAAATTGTACTTTTTGCTCAGAATGCTGTAAAAATGTTTCATATTATGTCAGCATATTAATTCAAATAAATTCGTCCTTACTTCAAAAATAATAGTCATATTTCAGCAGTAAAATAATTGCTAACATGTGATTTGCATTGATTTCGGAAATATGATTTTTTAAAATATATAAAATGCATAACTTAATAACTTTCTTTATAAATTAATTTCATTTTTAAATATTTTGCTATAATATTTATAAAAAAATATTTTAAGTATTAATTATTTTAACAAAATTTTGACAGTAATTTAGCACGTAATTTTAGTAATAATTAAATTTAATAATTCAAGTATTTATATTAAATTTATATTTCATTAGATGAATCTTAGATTAATATATTTAAATGAAATAAAGCAATGAAACATTGCAAAGTGAATCTTATGCGGACTTCAGATTCTTGAAAGAGCAGATTTAGTCTCTTTTCATCTAAAAGTAACGCTGATGAACTATGAAAAAGATGCTAAAACGACCACATCTAAAAGCGGTCATATCAGGTCGTTTCAGCGACGTCGACAAATTGCCAAGATGCAACGGCAAATATTTTGTGTCTTCGCAACGTTGTAAAGACGTCGTAAAAGTTACCACGACCACTTTGCAACCTCTCGGAACAGTTTGCAACGTCGTAGGGTTATTAATAAAATGTGTTTGTAATTTATCACTGCTACCTCTTATCTTCAACTGAAGAGATGCAGGCCAAAGCATCTAAAATACGATATAGAACACACTTGCTCCCACTCCCTACTTTTAACTGCGCAAATGCAAAATCTGAACTGCCATATTCTCAAATTTCATCTTTTGAATGGGTTAAGGGTGATGCAATACAAGTAACAGAACATTAAACGGGTTAAAGGCTAAATCTCAAATAAGATGCTGAATAAGAGTTTAGGATATCAAAGCGGTGAGTAGAAAGCTTTTAAAATTTTTTAGTTTTCCGTTCATTTTCTTCATAAAAAAATCTGATGTGCCACTTCCTTGTACGGCCTATTATATAATACACACTCTTTGCTGCACTTCATTTAAACTTATTTCTTCGAATTATTTTGACCTAATTAACCGATCCCTCAAGGCAAGTTGAAAATGGCATCAAAAATTGCAAATATAAAAATTAAATATCCCGATCAGTTTTTATTCTACGGGAGTCAAA
Source organism: Stegodyphus dumicola (assembly GCF_044657685.1). NCBI lineage: Eukaryota > Metazoa > Arthropoda > Arachnida > Araneae > Eresidae > Stegodyphus > Stegodyphus dumicola. The sequence continues at coordinate 118,764,773 of NC_140780.1, forward strand.
CTTCTTATAATTTTATTTTTTCTTAATGAGTATAAAACTTTCCCAAATATAAGTATAGGAACCGGAAGACTGCATTAAAAGTCAAATTTAGTTATTTGTCGAAAATTATTTTTTTTTAAACTTTGAAAGAAGCATGAATATTTTCGTCATTTAAAACACCTTCTGTAAATGGAAGTATATGGCAATGACAGATGATTGTGAAAATAAAGGCCGGATGAGGAATTGTAAGCTGGGTAAAGGGTTAAATGTGTATATATTTGGTAATACTGATTACAATAAAAAAGGGATATGCACAACCAGATGTTATAGCAGTATCATATACAAAATTTAAATCTTCTACGGCTAATTATTTTTTATATATGCATATATATATATATGTATAGACGTCACGAAAAAAATTCCTTTTGATTTAAATCCGTTTTACAGTCTTTTGGAAAAGAGAGTCGTTTATTCTGTCCCTACGTACAGACGTCACGAAAAAATATCATCCAAATGGATTCGGGAAAGATCAAAATGGATATTTCTGTTGAAATATGATACCCGAAATTTTTCGCAATTATAATACTTCCTTCAAGGAAGTAAAAATGTAACTCTTCCGAAAGTTAAAAATGTATTTTTTATTATAAATTTCATTTATTTATAAACTGAAACACGATTGCAACAAAATGGAAATTTAAAGAAAATGAAAAGCTCCTTTAAATAAATATGTCATTACGTTTAGATTATAACAGAATCTTTTACCTCAATCTAATTTTTATTATAATCTCTGTTAGGATTTTTCCGTAATCTAGAATCTAATCGTCTTGGCAAAACGTTTGTTAAGTAATTGAAATAGTATATAATTTTGGTCAGTTTTAATCAGGAAGAAATCATTAAAGGTGTGAAATCCAAATCAATAGATTTTTTTTCGTCCGCATTAAAATCAATGAAACCGACGTGATTTCTTCCTATGTCCTTAAATATGCCAATGGTCAAACAGAAGTTGTTCGTGAAAAGACTTGGGAAAATGTTTCCACAGAACATTCTATCCTAAACCCCGATTTAAGATCTCTGAATTTTCAACATTACTAAATTCATTTAGATATATAACAAAAAATCTCTTTTCTCTATCTATTGCGCTTCACTTGTCGAACATTTGCATCCACACTGGAGGTATACCTCCAGATTAGGAAAATGAATTATATTGAATGTAAGTAAACAGAACAAGAACTCCAAAAAATCCAAAACTATTTTGATAATGTTAAATTTCTGTCCGTGAAAGTAAGGTAAGAAACCATAAAAATGGTAAAGCATTTATATAACCGAATTCAGCAGCCAGCTAATTATATAAAGCAAAATATGTGCTTTTGATTGATAACTATCCTTATTTTTATCGTTGAACGCAATCCTACAATATCAAAACCGATGTCGGTAAACATTAAGAGGTTTTGTTTTCTGTTCTTGGGAGAAAAAGCTGTTGACATTATGTTAGAAACTTAGTTTCAATGATGAAGGGAAGCGACATTATTGTAGATCACTGTAAATAGGTATCAAATTGTCAAGAATATACTTAATGAAAATTTATTAACTGGAGGTGTTTTTATTCAAATTCAAAAATTTGACTAAAATTATTAGAAAGTAGTATTTGAAATTTTGAAGGATTGAATTGGATTATTTAATTACGTCAAAGCACACGAGGGCTATCTGCCTAAAGGGAAGGATGCCTCCGTGGAGGATTTTCTAAGGGAACTGGCTCGTATACACGTTACACATGGGAGAAACCAGAAAACGCCCATGCCGCCAGCCCGTTCGCGGGATTCGAACCTCTTACCAAACTACCAGTGTTCAGCGTCTTTACCGCTCGGCCGCTGGTGGGCCTGAATTTTTGAAGGTATGCTATTAATTAAATATTGAAATGCAGGGTGCATTCACAAGTCTAACTTTACAAAATACAAAAGTATCAGCTAAATGTTAAGGGAAGGAAATATTTTTTACTAAAGTTTTAAATGTCGCCTCTTAATTTCTAAAAATAAATTCAGCTAGTTTATCGGTTATAGGAAATTAGGATTTTATTCTATAGAAAATATTTATTACGATTATATGCATGTCTGTAGATAAACAGAAAAAAAATTTCTTAATAATGATAGCGAAATGTATTTTAACAGAAAATTATATTTGAAAACTTGAGTGTATTTTAATAGAAATTATATTACAGTATTTTTAGAATATTTCGGAATATTCAAATTTTCTCGATAAAGAGCTAAATATTTGCTTTACAAACTAAACTTTATTGCTTATAACTTTAAACGCATATGTTTTTCTATGTATTTTAAGTGCTTACTATGGAAATATTTTCCCTAAAATATAATAATCGGAATAAAGGATAAGAAAGCTGGTATCTGTATAACTTTTTATATTTGAAACTATCTCAGCAAATATGACTTAAAGTTCTTTCTGTAATTTTAAAAAGATTTACCACTACTTTTAAAATGCAATAGATTATAACAACAATTTTTACAAATTCTGTTACAGTATATTAATCATCGTTTGCAATGAGAATAAATAAAACGGTATTTAAACAAGATATTATTGTTCTATAAACATAGAATTTAATACCTTCAAAACCATTAAAATAAGGATAAGTTTCAGGGAAAAGTTCCACAGTAACCTAAATTTAATGCTTTCCTCTCATATAAAGTGATACAGTTTCAAGTAGTATCTTTCCTTAATACATTTATATCAATTTTCTGACCTATCACTTCAGTGCTAGTAGGCTAAAATCAGATGAATTTTAACTTATTTTAATCTGGCGAAGCAAAAATATTAATAGTTTATTGATCGAAGATTATTTGACAGATGTTGTAACGCGATATAAGCTCAAAAAATGTCTTAGAAATTTTTCAGAGGTTGAAATACAAGTAAATAAGTATTATTACAAAATAATAAAAATATCTTGGATTCAACTACAAAAGTTATCAACACATCTAAAATTCTATAATTAAACTGTTTAAAAATGCGGGAAATCCCTTGAAAACTAAAATCGTTTTTTAAGTTTATCTCTCATGAAATAAATTTTTTTCAGAGGATAGTATTTTTAGTTTTCGTGAAAGTAAATTAAAAAAAAAAATTGTCGCGTACGCAAACCAGGAGAAAAATCAATTTTAAAAACATCAAGTAATATTGCTTCTTTTGGGGGGATAAACCATTCTTTAGCATATTAAATGAAGTTTCCTGATTTATAATATCATTTTGTTAATAAAGCAATGGGAGAAAATAAATAACTTTAACAATAGCATGAGAAAATAACAGAGCAACTTCTGAAGAAGTAATAATTTATGAACCTACCTGTCGGCGGTCACGGTAAAGTAAGACCTTCATGTACTGCTGTTTCGCCTTTTTATACTTTCCCTCGCTGAACTTTAACCCATGTCCGTTAACCTTTTAACACCAGAAACTTCCTCGTAGTTATAATGAACAAAATGTGTATTCTCGATCACGTGTTTCTTTTCCAAGTCACAGTAAAAGAATGTTTGAGTTATTATTTCTTAGAGAAATTCTATCATATTTTTCAATGAGAATGTACTCTGAAAGATGGAACTGTGAATGTCGAAGATAAAATGCAGTCCAAATGAGTTTTTCAAAAATAAACTTAATATTTATTCAGGCTGAAAATAAATATTTATGACTAGAGAAGTTTATGAAATATGATATTACTGGTTATTTTTCTCGAAATTTCAAGCATAAAAACTGTTAATTTTACACTAATTTGGTATTCTGAATTTTTTTATTTAATTGCATATGACCAAATATATTAGCAGATTTTATACAAAATATTACAAGGTATGCGAATGTATGTGTAAGAATATGAGGTGTGTGCGCAAATATGCATATAAAGACACACATGTTCCTCATGAGTATTCCTCATGAGTGGGAACACTTCACATTTCTGGATTGAGTTATAACAATACACTCAAGAGCCAAAACATTATGACCAGCCCTACATTTTGCGATGAAACGCGCCTGGATGACGTGGAAGGCACGTGATCAGGTGGAAGTGGTATTAACTGCTGCTGGAGAGTCTGAAGAACCATTATCTTTAATGCCTGCATTAGAATTTCATATTTCCCTAAATTATGGAAACATTCTATTGTTATTATGATTCTAAAACCCGGTAAAAACCCTAAAGAAATAGCAAGTTACAGACCCATCAGCCTTCTTCCTGCCATCAGTAAAGTTTTCGAAAGAATAATAGCTTCAAGACTCAACTCTTATACTGCCAGTCTCAACACAATAGACAGTAAGCAATTTGGTTTTAAAAAAGGCCACTCCATCTCTCATCAAATTCTGAATTTAATTGAATTCATTGCAGTAGAATTCCAGAAGAAGAATGCGGTCGCAGCATGCTACCTCGATTTCGAAAAAGCTTTCGATCGAGTGTGGCATGCTGGTCTTATTTATAAATTAGCCAAACTTCAAGTTCCCACTAATCTCCTCAAGTTAATGATCTCTTATCTTGAAGAAAGAACTTTCCATGTCCGCTGCGGAGACGCTCTCTCTAGCATCAAAAATATTCAAAGAGGACTCCCCCAAGGATCTGTTATCTCTCCGACAAATTTCAACATTTATGCATATGATATGCCAAATTCCAATACTGCAAAGATCTTAAAATATGCTGATGATACTGTTATTCTCTCCAATTCTCTTCATTTTCAACTTGCAATAGATAAACTCTCCACTCACATCAACATGATTAATGAATGGTGCCAGAAATGGAAAATTAATCTAAATCCTTCAAAATGCTGTATTGTTTTATATAGAAGGTATAAGAAAAATCAACCAGTTAATATTAATATCAATATAAACAATATTCCAATCCCTCAAGGAAATTCTTATAAACATCTGGGAGTTTTTATTGATAAACAACTTACCTTCAAAGAGCATATTGATTATATTTGTAACAAGGAAAATGCAGCTTTCATGTCAATCTACCCTTTAATTGGTCGTAATTCTAAACTTAATTTAAATACGAAAAGAACGCTTTATCTCACTCTGATCCGTCCTATTTTACTTTACGCAGCACCCACTTGGGCGACAGCTAACAAAACTGCCAGGAAAAAATTAAGTGTTCTACAAAACAAAATCTTAAGATCTATGACTAAAGCTCCCTGGTTTGTTAGAAACAGCCAGATTTATGCTGATCTAAAAATTCCTGAATTTCAAGAAGCTATTCTTAGAAACGCGCATAATTTCTCCACAAATATGGCAAATTCTAACTATGAAACTATTAAAAATCTCTCAAACTATGATCCTGACGAAGAATCTGTTGTCAAACGACCTAAAACTATTCACCATAACTCAAAATGGTAACTGTAAATATTGTATATATTTATCTTTCCTTTTATTTAACCAAGATTTTTCCAAGTTTTTACTCAAGAATTGATATGCAAAATATTTCTTACTTATTGAACTTCTTATTCAAGACAAATTATGCAAAGCCATGGACTTTATACAAATTTTGCAAAGCAAGGACTTTGTTATTTAGGACTTTGCCGATAATTATTTACTGTGTCAAAATGTTATAAAATTGTATACAGAACTTTATTTTCTTGAATTTGTAAATAACGCTTTCCTACTGGCTCACGTGACAGACACGCCTACCAGTTAGGACTTTCATCTTTCTGCTTATTACTCAGGAATTTTCATGTTTATTTAGTCTATTTCACTTGTAATTTACTCAAAAATTACCAGTGTGTACTACAAAAATACTGTATTTTACCTTAGAATGAAAGAAGATTTTCAAAAATTTGATTTTATGCTATTTTAGAGCACATCCAATCACAACGAGACTCCGCAGTCATGTGACGTTAACTTTACTCTCACGCTCCTCTGCTCATATCTAACAGCTCCTAGCCTATGCTCATTTATTGCAGCTACAACGCACCTACTCTTTCTGCCCATCGCTATTTAATCTGCAACTCAGATTTCATCACATTGTATGACTACACTTTTGAATGCCTCCCCTTATGCTTTGTCACCTTGTTTTGTCTTCTCCTACGGGCGCGGCGCTTACGCGCCACTATTCTTATGAAAAACTGTGAATGGGTTAGGCCGCTAGAACTAAAGGTCAAAACCCTCAGTGGTTGATACCTTGCTTGAGAATGACGATTATTATTATTTGAAGAACCATTCTTTCACTTGCTTCTGTATGTGATGGGAAAGGCTGCGGATCTAAGCGACTTGCAGAGAGCAGATTGTAATGGCTCAAAGGCTCGAAACAAGTATTTCCGAAACTGCACGAGTCGTGGGTTGTTCGCGATCTATAGTTGTTAGTACGTATGAAAAGTGGATGAATGACGGTGAAACCAGCAGTAGACGACATGGTGTTGGACGTCCACATGCTATCAAAGAAAAAGGTCTTCGGAGACTGTCTCGCATGGTGAAGCAAAACCGGAGCCAGATAGTGGCTCAGCTGACAGCCGAATACAATGCAGGGCCAAGTAGAAAAGTATAGGAGCACACTGTTCAGCGGACACTGTTGAATATGGGGCTACGCAGCAAACGTCCCATTCGTGTGCCTTTCCTAATCAAACGTCATCGCCAACTGCGCATGCGCTGGGCCCGGGAACATCGCGACTGGTCCATGGATCAGTGGGAGAGAGTTGCCTGGTCAGATGAATCACTGTTTGTCATTCATCACGCAGATGGTCGTGTCAGGATACGCCGTCTTCCAGGAGAACAGTTTCTCCCTCGATGCACAGTAGGTCATACACAGGGGAGTGGTGGCGGTCTCTGGGGGACGCTCTCTTGGGCGTCTCTGGGACCCGTGGTTGTGGTAGAGCAGACTGTGAATGCTACAGGGTATCTGAACCTCATTGCGAACCAGTTACACTCTTACATGGCCTCTGTTCCTCCAGCTGGAAATGGAATGTTACAACAGTTTAACGCCCCGTGTCACAAGGCTACAATTGTGTTGGAGTGGTTCCAGGAACATGATGCTGATTTCCAGTTAATGTCCTGGCCGCCTAACTCACCGGATCTCAATCCGATAGAACACATTTGGGATGTCATGGGACGGCAGCTCAGAGGTCAAAGACCACCAATTCGCAATATCTCAGATTTGCGTGACCATTGCTACAGCATCTGGTACAATCTGTCTCCGGCCATCTATCAAGGACTTGTGGCATCCATGCCAAAGCGGGTTGAAGCTGTGTTGCGCGCCAAAGGTGGCCCAACTCGTTATTGACAGGTGGTCATAATGTTTTGGCTCTTGAGTGTATAATGAACTTCTAAATCGTTCAATTTCTATAAAAAAATATATAAGAAAAGATTCTCAAGTAATGTAAAAATTGAATCACACTGGTTTTCATAAATTGAAGAACGATCAGGAAAAGAGAATGAACACGAAACTGCTAGAAGAATTTTCATTAAATTGGCAAAATTTGGTAATTTTGAATGATATCGAATATTTTATAGAGACGCAAGCGGTCGCGGACACCTTAGCCGACAACCACTTAGCCGAAGGGACACTTAGCCCACACCAGTTAGCAAACAAGACATTTAGCCGACAGGGACACTTAGCCGACATGGACACACAGCCGACAGGACATTTAGCCGATACGGACACTTAGCCGACAGGACATTTAACCGACACGGACACTTAGCCGACAGGACATTTAGCCGACACGGTCACTTAACCGACAAGACACTTAGCCGACAAGGACACCTAGCCGAAAGGACATGGACATTTGGCTACGGGACACATAACTGTCAACGCATTTAGTCAACAGAACACTAAGCCGACAGTGACATTTAGTTAACACGTGCCCAATAATTATTCAAACTTACTATTAATTACAAAATTTTTCGACTTATCCCTAAGTTCAATATTTAAGATATTTTTTTTCACCTATCAGTAAAATTAATTTTTCGATTCTTAAAGGTCTCATATGTGCTTTAAATTCTTGTGTAATTTAGCATTGTTTGATATGTATCGTGCTGTTTGGTGTATATTGGCCAAACTGAAAAAGCGCTAAAATTTGTCGTCAGGGAATATGAATTAAATTTCGAAAGGAAAAAAGAATTTTTTTAGCTAAGTCCGGAGGTCACTTAATTATATTTTAATATGATATTCAGAAATTATCCATAAAGCTTCTTCATTTAATCAACTGGGTTCTTTTGAACATTTTCACATCATTAGTAATTTTCTTGTTTACTTAATGATATTAATTTTCCAATCTCGTTCAACAAATGCTCCAAGTGCTTTCAAATGCTTTGAAATTTCAAATTTCTCGTTCCTCCAAATGCTTTCAGATAAATAGCCGACACGGACACTTAGCCGACGGGACATTTAGCGACACGGACACTTAGCCGACACGGACAGTTAGCCGACAGTACAGTTAGCCGACACAAAGCGTTAGCGTCAGGACATTTAGCTAATTTTTCTTGTTTACTTAATGATATTAATTTTCCAATCTTGTTCCTCCAAATGCTTTCAAATTTCTAATACCTTCATTACTATTTTACTGATCACATCATGTTACATTCCTTCCCTTACAAAATCGTTTGGCTCCTCTCACTAATGAAATTTCCTTTCTGTGTCATGAAAAATCTGAATAATGCAATAGAAATTATTGTTATTCTTGAATGATACTTTTTATAGAAACATATGGTGGTAAGGGTTAGTTTAGCAAATATATTTTATTTTGTTATTAAAAACAATGAAAAAAGGAGAATTTTTAAGACAAGCAAAGGTATAAATTATTTGTGACTTCTGTAATTTGCAGTTCATGTCACTATTCTTGAGATAGAAATTCTGTAATCTTTTATTGGCCACGCCTCTCGCTTAAAATATTTACTTAGGTTAATGTTTACAGCACTTAATTGGTGCATAATGTTTAATTTAGAAGTAAAATATTCTTAATGGTTTTGTTTTATTCATAACTGAAGCTGCAGAAGGAGAGGGCCGCAAACCAAGTTTGCAGCCACCTAACAGAAGTAAGTTTTGTTTGTGTAATTACGGCAAAGCCAAAGGGCTATCTGGCCAAAGGGAGGGATGCCATCGTGGAGGACTTTCTAATGAAAACTGACTCATATATATGTTACACATGGGGAAAACCACGAAAACACCCACGCAGCCTGTCTGTTAGTGGGATTCGAAATTCGAACCGAACCGCCAGGATTCATGGCTTTCAAGCTCGGCCTCTGCTGAGCCTAACACAAAGAGGGTGACCGTTTTACCTAATATATAACGAGTCTCTTCCAATGAAAATTACCTTTTTAGGCTAGAACTTTATAAATGCATTCAGAAAAATGGGCACCAAAGATTTTCCAATTACCATGTAGCTAAACCGAAAACGGGAGAGAGAAAGAATGCAAGAGGAAAAAAAATAAAATTAATTAAAAATGAAATGAAAATTTATACATTTTTAACAGATATTGCGAAAAGTTATATTTTATAAGAACAACATTAATATAAGGCATTATATTAAAAATTACACATCGCGACTTTCAAAATATAGTACATAATATTATGTATTTACATGACTGATCTAGTTAAATCCAGCATCGATAGATGGCACCACATTTCGGTGACTTTTCAGGATGTGACGCTTTGCTCTGCCTACTTGGTTTGTGGCCCCTTCCTTCTGCAGCTTCAGTTATGAATAAAATAAATAAAATAAATAAGAATATTTTAGTTCTAAATTAAACATTACGCACCAATTTAGTGCTGTAAACATTAGTAAGTATTTTAAGCGAGAGGAGTGGTCAATGAAATGATACAGAATTTCTATCTCAAAAATCGTGGCATGAACAGCAAATTATAGAGGTCACAAAAAATTATACCCTTGCTTGTCTTAAAAATTCACATTTTAAAATTGTTTTTAATAACAAAATAAAATATATTTACTAAATCAAACCTTACCACCATATGTTTCTATAAAAAATTATAATTCAAGAACAACAATAATTTTTATTGCATTATTCAAATTTTTCATGACAGAGAAAGGAAATTTCATTAGTGGGAGAAACATAGCGCTTTTGTAAGGGAAAGAATCTAATATGATGTGATGAGTTAAATAGTAAGGAAATGTAAAGGCTGGTTTGGTTTATTAGATTACGGCAAAGAACTCGAGGGCTACCTGCCTTAAGGGAGGGATGCCTTCGTGGAGGACTTTTTAAGGGAAACTGGCTCGTATATACGTTACACATGGGGAAAACCACGAAAACACCCATGCAGCCAGCCCGTTCGTGGAATTCGACCCCGAACGGGCTGAACTACCAGTGTTCAGTGAACTACCAGAACCTCGGACTGAACTACCAGTGTTCAGCGATGTTACCGCTCGGCCGCTGGTGGGCCTGAAACGTAAAATTATTAGAAATTTGAAAGCATTTAGAAGAGCGAGATTGGAAAATTAATGTCATTAAGTAAACCAGAAAAATTATTGAAGGTGTTTAAAAGAACCCAGTTGATTAAATGAAGAAGCTTTACGGGTAATTTTTGAAGATCATATTAAAATGTAATTAAGTGGCCGCCGTACTTAGCTAAAAAAATTTCTATTTTCCTTTCGAAATATAATTCATATTCCCTGACGACAAACTTCAGCGCTTTTTCAATTTGGCCAATATACACCAAACAGCACGATACATATCAAACAATGCTAAATTACACAAGAATTTAAAGCACATATGAGACCTTTAAGAATCGAAAAATTAATTTTACTGATAGGTGAAAAAAATATCTTAAATATTGAACTTATGGATAAGTCGAGAAATTTTGTAATTGATAGTAAGTTTAAATAAATGTTGGGTACGTGTCAGCTAAACGTCACTGTCGGCTTAGTGTCTTGTTGACTAAATGTCTTGACAATTAAGTGCCCCGTAGCTAAATGTCCTGACGGTAACTCTTTGTGTCGGCTAACTGTCCTGTCGGCTAACTGTCCGTGTCGGTTAAATGTCCTGTCGGCTAACTGTTCGTGTGGGCTAAATGTCCCGTCGGCTAAGTGTCCGTGTCGGCTATATGTCCTGTTGGCTAAGTGTCCGTGTCGGCTATATGTCCTGTTGGCTAAGTGTCCGTGTTGGCTAAATGTCCTGTCTGCTAACTGGTGTCGGTTAAGTGTCCCGTCGGCAAGTGGTTGTCGGCTAAGTGTCACAGACCCAAGAGCAAGTAGTAGAAGAAATTTGAAAATTAATCTCATTTTTAGTGCAGTTCGAAATTAGTTTCTGAGTTTTTTCCCCTGGGAAGTATTATTTTCGAACTATTTATTTGCTGTTAATGATGTCAAGCTACATTGAAGTGGATGAAAGTTAGTTTGAAGAGCTTTAATAATATCATTATTTTTTTCCGGAATTTTTTCACAAGCAGAGACTAACGGCTTAAAGAAAAGCAGGCTGAAGTTAGAAACGTTATAATCATCTAAACAATTGTGAAACAGGCATTCCAAAATTAAATTAAAGGTTAGAAGGAAATAAATATTTTTTTTTTTTCTGTGGTTCTGATTCACTGGCTACTAGATTAATCTTTTTTTTTTTTCCCTTCTAATAATTTATTCCTCTAAGGAATACCGACCCAGTGATGAACACAAAGTTTTGCGAAACAATATTTAATGAAGACACTTTCAAAGTACATTACATGAATTAAACACTTTTACGTTAAATACTAAGCACTGCTATCTTCTATGGTATTTAGATCTGGATACCTACTGCAAGGGACCTATACCTACTTACTCAGGATAAATAATAGGTGGCTCCTGCACCTAACATATGATATTTAGCTCTTAGGAATGAAACTTTTAAATGTATGCTGGAGCGGTCGAAGTCTTTTCGCCTTTCCTGAGATTTGCAGTGACTACCCAGAACAATTCACGACGAGGTCTCTTGACTTAGGCCATCAGTTATACCTTAACAGAACACAGTATATGAAAAAATAGATGCATATTAAAGGGAAGAACATCCTAATTAAAAATGCGTAAAATATGCGTAAGTTTAAGAGGCATAAAATTAAAATCTGAAACTTTAATGTTGCGCATACATATTGTATAATGATATGCACCCAAGTGCACTTAGCCTCAGCTTTTTTTTTTTTTTTTAAATTGTTCACATTATTTCAAAAGTTAGTTAATTAAATATAAAAGCACTTTTCCGTTATTTCGCATGATTTTCTGAAAACAGCAAGGTTAGAGTGAGGTTAATTTTAGGATATTTCTAGAAGCTCTAGGTTAGATGAGATATGCGCTAAGAAATGGACAGCGGGAAGTTTGTCTCACAGATTTCGTTTAAATTCTACATAATTACCTAGGACCTTAATATGAAAAAAGAGTGCTTATATCTCAAAAGTAAGCCAGAAAAATCGAGGCTACATTTCCAAACAACATTCATAGTATTTAAAGTCCTCTTTCAGTAGCAAGGTCTGTAGTCTGTTGACATTCCATGAGACTACTAGCATTAAATTCTTAGACATTTTTTTTTTTTTTTTTTTTTTTTTACATTCCGGTGTTACTAATGAACTGTGTTGGTTCAACTTTCATAGAGTAAAAAGTATCGTTTTTATTTTTTGGACTTTATTCAAGAAACAAAAAGTAATACAAGTTACTACGCAGGCACTGATTATCAAGCGGTGAAAACAATTTCTAAAGCGAGATTATACTATATTGAAAAGTTAAAGGTCTAAATGAGGCGTATAGGGTCTTCAAATACATACGCAGTAAAATAGTGTTCCTTACAATAAAGTTCGAAGCTAAGAAAATAAGCTATTTACCAGCATGAAAAGTTGTTATAATGTTCTTAAATCTGTTGGAAACTAGTCGAATAAAAAACATCTGAATTAATATGCAAAACATACTTAACGCACATTGACTATATGTTACTGAATCATTGTAGTTGTTTGCAAGAAAAAAAGTTTGGGAATTTTAATGTGAATGTGTTTTTGTTAAAAACCTTAAATGAATTTGATGACATTACTAAAATATTTTAATAATCTAATAGCTTATGAAAATAAAAATAATATATTTTTTCTTTAGTTAATTAAAAAAATATTCTATGCTATTTCTAGTGTCCCTAATTTTATTGAAAGTAGCGTAGGATAAGTTTGGGATAATCTAGTACCAAATAACATATGCAAAAAATATTTTCGTTTTTGACAAATAAATATCTTCTTTATTTCATTTTGGTTTTAATTTACAATCAGAAAATTTTGTTTAGCTAACTGTACTTGCTGATCATCCTCTTGATCCAACTAACTTTATCCGACACCTTTGAATAAACTGTGTAAGAGCCAGGCATTGCACATAAACCACCTTCAAAATTGCCCGCTGTTCCACGACTTGTTGCTCCCATGACTTGCCATTCATTATTTATTTCACATACAAGTGGGCCGCCACTGTCACCCTATGAAAAAAAGACAAGAAAATAAATAAATAATCATATTAAAAACGACAAGATTTACTTAAAAGAGTTTCGGCGACATGCTAATACTTTTTTAATGATTCACTACTGTGCATTCCAAAATTTCAACTCAAAAGCAAACTTGTAAGATGGTCCGATAACCTTATTACTCCACTCTTCACACTCGCTTTGTATGCACAGTCAGTGCTCGTTATAATCGTTGCTTCTTAAAGAAAAAAGAAGTTATAACAATTGGCAGCTATAATGAAATAGTACCCTTACCAGCTGTGGAGATTTTGCACCCGCCGTTGTAATTGAATAGTAGCTATAATGAGAGACCATTATAATATAGTCGACTTTATTTCACTTCAGAAGACTGTATCAGACAGTTTTGTACACTCATTTCGTATCACTTAAGATGGCAGGCACAAGCTCATGTATTGATGGAACGGCTTGCCAGGAAAGTCCATCATGACTTGCTATTATGTGATAACACCTAAATGAGCACTATTAAACATCATGTATTGTAACAAAGACAACAGCCAACTGTAGAACTGAAAAAAAAATATTAGAAGGGCATTTATAAAAAATCAGAAAAACCTCTGCATCGTACAGTTTTGCATAAGACGTGGCGCTGTATCTTTTTATACCATGGCAGTATTGTTGCTCACACTCATAAATTACATATGTTATCATAAACTTTAGTCTTGAGACGCATATCTGAGTACAGAACACGGAAAGGGGTAACATATGACTTTCGGACCACCCTATGCATCTTAACATTAAGCAACCTACATATAGGGGTACACAAGACTTGGAATGATAAACCTAAAATATGATCAAAAGCAAAGATTTTACGAAATGTTTTCCAATAGTTTTTATATTAAAGGAATATTTTTTTATATATATTTTTAAACTTTTTAAACTTTACATGCTCTTTTAAACTTTACATGCTACCGGTTTGTTTCTTGCTTATCATTACGGCCCCTGTTTTATAAACGGCATCGAGATTATTCATAAATTACCAGTGCAAACCGTCTTCAAATGGCCAGCAGTCCAAATGGTCGACGATCATTTATAGCTTACTCATGACGTGAACAGCTCCCAGTAAATTACATGTTATCGTATTTTCTTTTTTTTTTTCCCCATATAAATGCTAACAATTCACAACACTCATAATTTTATCGTCACGAGAAAAGCTCTAAGTACTATTTCACTTGTTAATGTATTTTGTTTAAATTTTTTTTTAACTAGTATATGACTAGTATATGAGAGAAAAGATTTTTCTTCATATATTTAAAATGGAAATTACGGACTAGATCCAAATATGAAGCGAGCTGAAATTCTTCGGTCATAGGTTGTACCACATGGTCACAAACGGAATCTCCGAAAAGCAAGACAGAATCTTTATCTTTTTGCAAAATAAGTCAAAAGTTCAGATGTTGCTAAAACTGCATTAGGATATAGAATGTTTGGAACTGTATAATTTTTATCCACGAGATAAATTTAATGTCTTTGTATGTGATGGAAGTCGCATTTTTGGATGAAAAGAGCGCGGTTCTTCAAATAATTTAATGTCGGTTGGTTTGTAAACACAATTAGATTCTTTTGCAATTGGAAACCTGATATATCAAATGTACTTTCGCTGGAATTCGAAACAGGAATCTTCCATTTACTAGCTGGGCATGTTAATCACTTACATCTCAACAGCACGCATGGGTTTGAGATAGTTTTTTAGCTGTATGGTCATGATACCGTGACAATATGTCCAATTGCATTGGAGGTGGAAAACTTGCATTCATTGATATTATTATAAAATATACTCTTCATTTAGATCTGCTAAAGGAAAACCTCAGATCAAGTGCTGTTGACTAGGGCTTGGATGAAAGCTACATATTTCAATAAAATAACCACTCGAAGCATACGTACGTAGTGTAAAAACATGTGGTTTCTTTTGTACTACAAGCTAAAATTTGATTTTAGTCCAATCCTCAAACACACCCCAGACCAGTCTTTAGACATTGATACCATTGAAATGTACAATCTAGACTAGGAACAGGTAGTCATAAATATAAATGATGGACATAGATCATTTGAAATATATCTTACGAAATGAATACCCTCCAAATACAACTCAAAACTTGATGGAATCAAGGCGTAACTTTAAAGGAGCTAAAGGTAGTGCAACTAACTATTAACAATTTTTTTCGTAAATTTGAACTAATAGAAAGGACTGATGAATTCTCAAATTTTGTAATAAAAATTATATAATCTTTTATTTGAAATATTTCATTCATTTTTAGTTTCAAGTTATTTTCATCTTTCCACATTAAGTATCACAAATGGAATCGTCTGTGATGCTGTGATAATTTATACGGAAAGATGAAATTAATATTATTATTTCTGTGAGATAAAAGATTGGTTGCACTAATTCAGAACTTGTTACTTGCACTGGGTGCGCAGGAATCTTTATGTAGGAAAATTGTAGTGTATCTTGAATTTTAGTTCACTGTATATTGTAGTTCACAGGAAAAAGTTACACAACTCGTTGCAAGCTAAGCATTCATCTAAGCTGGGCGCGTACGCGGCCGCGCAGTGTTGTTTTCAGAGTTGCACTGCAACATTTTCTACTTACAGTCAATATAAATAATTAGAATTTCACAAATATTACACCAATCATGACCTGCTCAGCTATATCTCAGAATTAACAAGATTTGTTAGGGCAAAAGTAGCAAAGTATACGTACATAAAAATAATGATTTTCAACTGATTGTATTGATGGTGAATTATGAAACTTTATAAAACATGTACTGATGAAGAATTAAGAATAATTTGTAGTAGTATGTTTGACTATTTCTCACATGGAAGCTCTAAGTAAAATTTAAGTCAACTTCAATGAAATAAAATGCACTTCAGGATGGTAAATAAGGCAGGTTTAAGTAGTAGAATACTAATGAATTCATTATCATAATTTAAAGAATAATATTAGAGATAAATTCTTACATGGCAAACATCTTGGAATCCTTTTCTGTTTCGTACGCATACTGATGTTTTATTATCAATAGAACCCATATCTGAATCGCAGTCTTGTGCTTTCTCAATCCATAATTCTACTTCTTTCAGGACGTGAGAAAATCCAGTTCCTAGAAAGAAGCATCAAAAGTATTTTCACTTTTATCTGCTTATTGGAAAATGATTTAATTAGAAAATTGCTACAAAGTATAAGATCGCGCTGGAAAATGTTGCCGTTATTCTTGTACCACAGTCCAAGATCTTGTATTCAACTCTTCTACGCAAATACCTAAACTCTTTAATTATTCTTACTGATTTTCTTAAATAATGTTTAAGAAGTGTATGGGGCATATATGAGATGTATTCTTACTCAAGTTAATACTCCAAGAAGTATTGAATTTATTTTTTTGAATAAAATATAAAAAAGTTTTCCGAAAACATTTTAACAAACACCCCATTAAATAATGCTTAGATATCTTTTCAAAAGAGATCGTTTTCGCATCCATTCAATAAGCTTGGATTTTATTAGTAAAAGTAGAGTGCACTTAGCTGAAAATAGTCTTAAAACTGGCTATAGATCAATTACAGATTCAACTAAATTTTCGGCAGGGGGAACTTCAATATGGAAGTCTTCTTGCAGCGTAATATGTTAACAATTTAATCATATTCTAGTTTTAAGTTAATTACTAAATGTTGAATACTATTACTTATACTGTCAAGTAATATGTTTTTAGATGAGCCAAATTCTCAAAAAATATTTTGGAATAATTTTAGCATGCATATTTTTAGCTTAATTCTAATTAGAATTATTTAATTAGAGTGAACATACCAACGTACAAGAAATTACGAAAGAAAGCAAAAACGCTTTCATCTCTTTCTGCTAAAATGAAAATGATCTGGCTTCCCACAAAACACAAAAGCTGTTCCATAAAGAAAAAAGACTGTATTTGATGGAATTGTGTCGCAGCTATGTAGATTATAATTTTATTTGTGTCCCATAGCAGTATCTTATCCATGTTTTCCACACCAGGTTATTAGACTAATGAGCGATACTGCAATTTCTATGCGAATGACAAAAACGAATGGAAATATGTTTCCTATTTAGTCTTCAGCCAAAATGAAAGCTATCTGCAACGAGCAATTCTCGTAAAATTCTACTTTCTATAAAACGTCAATAGAAACGTTTCGTATAATACAGAAAGCACACCGTGATGATTTATTACTTCGTTCTACAGCATTTAGATGGTTTAAAGGAATTCTCAAAAAGTAGACAGTAAGCGAGAAGGTGTATCAACATCAGGTTCCTCAGAACAGAATAATTAAATCGGAGTATTATTTGTTAGCTTTCAAAGCAGTACGAAATCATATTCGATGGAAGTGTCCAGAACTTCAGATTTCTTTCTAGCGCCTTCATCAGATCAATGCACTGGCTCATGTTGCAGACACAATATGTGGCTAAAATTAACACTGGGTATGTTTCTCATTCACTGTACAGTTCAGAATTAATCGCGTACGACAGTTTTTAATATATCGAATAATTATCTTACAGATGTTAGCGTTTTCAGGTTCAAAAAAACCGTGTTCGTAATAAATAGATATTGTTGTCAATGGATGAGGCGTAAGATCTTTCATTTGTCTTCAGTATTGCAAAAAGACGTTAACATAGAATAGTACAAGTTATCCACGTAAAAATTAAGTTCACCCGGACAGTTTCACAATATTTTTCAGCAAATGCTATTTCATATCTTGTGCATAATGAATAAAACAGGTTTCTAACAAACTTTCTTGATTTCAAAACGTTAACGTTAACTTGGAAGCGCTTTTTCTGTTCGCTAACTTGTGAGCACTGTCGTCTAGTTATGGTGAAGTGTTGTAATAATATACAGATTGCATGCCTCTCTGTAATTTATTTAATAGTTTCTGTCAATTAGTAACATATGTTTCCAATATTTTTATATTTTTCTGTATACATATATATATATATATATATATATATATATATATATTTCTATAATATTTTATATTTTGTATTCAAGGGGAAAAATGCAGAATAAATACTAGAGCTTTTAAAATTAAAATTTTTGAATTTTATTTTAATTTTATTCTGCATTAAATATTTAATTTTATGTATTTGCAGGAATATGTATTATTTTGATTGAAGCTGAGAAAATAAATATTTGTGTAGTTTTTATGTTTGTAATTTTTTAATATTTTTTACTCTAAAACATATTAATGGTTAATTCTTCTTTAACTATGAACGAAACATTTTAGATTGCAAATTTTCCATTTCTGTTCATTGCTACTACTATTTTATTTTTGTTTCCAGCCCTGAAATCACATCAATCATGCAGAGATGGTATTAAAAGGCATCACGAGAATAGCTTGCAGCACGTGTTTAACGAAGGGAGGAATCGTATATAGATATACATTTGAGTCAATAATTTAACAGTCTGCAGTTTAAGTTGCTCATATTGAATAATTATATTGTAATAATTTAATGTACATGTTCATATCTTGTGCAAATGTTGTAAGGATTTATTTTATTCTAACCAATTATTTTTAGTTTGACTTTCCTGTCTCTCCTGATTTCAGTTTCCTGCCGGAATTTAGTTATGACGTAGTATTCAAATTTAAACGTGTTTCAGAAGCAATATTTAAGCTGCGTTTCAAGAGTTCAAAAAGAGCAGTAGCGGCATTAGTTCCGTTGTTTATGCTGCCAGTTTAAAACTATCCGTCTAATCGGTGTTAGACACCTTTCAGTTTATACTGATATTTCCCGGCTTGCTATCTGCAGCCGATTTATCGTTAGTTAACCTAAGAGCCAGTCGTCAGCTATCTTTAGTTAATGTGCATTTTACATTCTTATTTTCTGTTAATTTAGTAGCCACAAGTGGTGGTGAATTGTGAGCATGAAGTGCGTGCATTGTTTTAAATTAGTTTAAATAAAAAGGTTATTTAAACCTTTTCTTCTGCAGTATTTATTCTCAAAGACATAGCGGGAATTTGCTACTTCGTCTTGATTCAAAGTTGTATGTTCCCAAAGAATACCCATAGACTCTATAAGGTAGATAATTTGTAAATGTATATGTTCAGTTTCAGTTATTAACTATTTGAAATTTTACTTAATTTATTTATTGGATTAGACATAAAAGTTATTGTTAAATTCTATATATCATTAATATTGCTAATAGTTAAAGAAATTTTATCCCATTCTCACTAGCTTTCTTATTAAGCAACTATTTTCAGAACATAAGAAAAAAAGATCGAGTTTTAGTAAAGTTGCGTTGGGAGATTTTATAGAAAATTATTTTCAGTGCTTTTCTGTATGATGGAATGTATGTTACATTCTATAAAGTTTATGACTGTGATGTCATATTTGGAATGTAAACAAAAATTCTATAACAAAATGAATCAGTGCTTAATCAGTATTTATGAGTATTCATTAAATAATCTATAAATGAGCTTCTAATTTGTGAGCAAAACAAAAGCCACTTTCTGTGCATCTACTGATACAATTCATTATTTTCCAAGAACGCTAATTTAGATTTCTTTTCGATGTACAGAGTGGTTCAAGTGTTCGCAAAAATTCTAACAGTTTGTACAATTTAACACATATATGTAATGGAATGTTGTTTTCATAAAACTTAAACTTTTTGGGAAGAGGGGGTTTAATTCACATTTTCACCAATGAGGAACACTGTTCGATATTGGAGATAATACGATGGCGTGAACACATCCGGAGTAATATTGAAAACGAATTACGCAAGAAACGTATTACATGTCTTGAAATTTATTCTCTAGTGTATCATTTAGTGTCAGATTTAGTGTTAGTCTGACTGTGATCGTTAGTGAAGGTACGATACTTTTGCTCCTCGTTTCATGAATTAAAAATTACAGAATTAAAAACTTTTTACACAGGGTAACTCAAAAGTCACTAACGTTTTCAAAATTCATAAGAAAATGAATAAGATGTCATAAGAGGATGCGGCTTGGCCTAAAAGTCTTGCCATGGATTCGGACTTTTTTCTCAGCCAATTAAAGAGCATTACGTATAAAATGCGCTGTAGAGAAGCTGAAGTTAGTTAATAAGATTACCTTTAAAAGAAGCTGTCCATCCGCAAGACTTCAGTTCCTTCTCACTGGTTTACAAACTTTAATGATGAATTATTTTTCTGTTGATTTTGATTCCAAAGCCTTTGGTTGTAAAGCCATTGCTTAAATTGTTCTGCCTGAGTTGGCAAATCAGCCTTTTCAGCTTTACCATAGTGTCGTGCACATAAATGATGAAAATATGCTGAGAGATGTATGAAAATATTAGGCTGTGACAGCGCTAATAACTCTCACGAGACTATTGAGGAAATTTAAAGTATGGTAGGTTAAGATCAGAGCGGCAGAACATTTTTGGCCCAAATTCTACACAAACTGTGTGGCAGCACGAACATCGAACAGTGTTAAAAGTGCTCAAGAAAATGCAAAAAGCCCATATCTACCAAGTTGATCAGTGTTGTGGAGCAGGCATGGTATATTGCAATTGTGTCATTGCAAGTTGTAATCATCGCATTTACTGTCTCAGCTGCAGCGAAGTGATTTAAATGGGAAGTATTTACTACAAGTGCACCGAAAACATTTGCTAGCAATTCCCAATGGATTCTGAAAGTGTTTTGGATATATGAAGCACACCTTTTGTTGCATGAAAATATTCAAACCCATAATTGTTGAATATGGGGCAAATTACAAACCTCGCATGTATACAGAGGAGCCATCATACTCACTGCCGAGCCACTGTGAAGTGCCTATACACGGCATCTATCATCATTGGCCCATTCACTTTTGAAGAGCTTGCTCAACAAATGACTGAAAAATGCATTCTGTAACAGGACAGCGCCACATCAAAATGATAGATGAGAACATTTTACCACATCTGAAAGAAAGGAATTTCACAAAGACTGTCACGTTTATTCAAGATAATGCGCTTGATCATATATCAACCCCTGTGAAGCTGTTTTTGTTAAACGCGTTTGGTCCCAAGTAGCTGATTAGTCACTGGTGTCCAACTGCTTGGTCTCATAGATCGCCAAATGATGGATTAAACCTATGAATTTTTGGTGGAGGATGCTATTTGAAATTTCGAGTATACAAGAGCTGCCCATCAGCCTTAGCATAATTAAAAGATTTCATGCATTCGAAGTCGCTTCTATAAACGCCTATATGCTCAACAATTAGCGAATGGTGTGATCACACACTTGCAGACTGCAGTTTTCAGCTGTGAAAGCAATGCAGAGTCATGAAAATTTCAACAAAGAGTTTGCATTTTATCTTATTAAAACAAAATATTGAATTCTGATTAGATGTTTTGTTTTTAAAACGGAAAATACAAACAATTATGTATGAACAAAAAATATTTTTTAATAAAAAAAGGTTTTAAATTAAAAAATAATAACAATAAATAACGAAATATCACAGAAACTATATAAAATTCGAAGACCCAATCCGCTTTCTTTTACGTCAGTGTCTAGCACTGCCAGTCAACCACAAGTTACTTCTTGCGTCATTCTATTTGAATTCACTGACCTCAGTTTAAATTTTGAAATAATTTAGAAACAACTTTACATATTGACAGTTTTAATGGAAGGTTAAACAAGACCTTATTCCGTAGTATTGGTGTTAAACAATTTAGAACCCAACAATAAATTCATTGAAAACAAGGTGGTATTTTCCAGCACTTGTTTACATTTTATATTTTAAGTTAATGACAATGCGTTTGACTGAATTTAAAAGAAACCAGATGAGACTATACTTCTCAGGAAGGGAAAGATTTTAACTTCAGTCAAAGTATGATTAAACCATGTAAGACATCTCGTTTTTCCTTGGGAAAGGGAATAAGTAAACAAACAAGCAAAAAAATAAATGCTTACTTATTAGAAACAATTTAAACAAATCGCTCATACGAACCCCTTACAGTGCAACAGTGAGTGAGAGACACATTGAACACTTGGTAAAATGAAATACTGTCTTTTGAGACAACTTTACTATATTTAAGCAATCTTTCTTTAGTTAGTTGTTATCTAAATGGTAAGGTGATAGTACAGATATGATAATTGGCTAACTTTTGAAGTATATTTAACGAAAAATGCAAACTCAAAGCACATATTTTGATATAAATCACTTTGTTATACATACTACTCCTCAAAAGCTGTATATTGGGTAATGTATCACTCTTAAATTATTTCAAAATTTTCTACTTCATCTTTGTTGCCCTCAACAGCCTTGAAATTTTGTATTGGTACAGTTGCGAAGTTTTATCTATTTATTTTTAACTAAGTTCATTTACTTTTCTGTCACTATCTTTTCACTCACGCTTTTCATGCTAGAATGTAAATGAGATAGTGATCGTTTATTCAGATTGATGGAGAAAGAAGTACTATTTAAGCGAAGGTTACGCAAGTTAATTTTAGAGCGTGTTTTTGTCTACTTTAGGCTATGTTGTACCGTGACTATTAGCGATTTGATTCTGTGGTGTTAATTTGGTTTCGTTTGGTTTATTAAGGATTATGGCAAAGCACACTATCTGTGGCGTTAAGGGCTTCTAGCCATTAGACTTGTCTCGCCGGCTATCTACAAACGCTATTCTGTTATCCGTTAGGCTAATCTATTACATTTTAATTAGTTCAACATTACGTATGTAAGTTAAGCCAGAAGTGTTGGCTTGTGTAAGCCTAAGTTGGGTCATTGTTATATCTTTTGTCTTCAAATAAAAGGATCTTGTACAACCTTCTTCTGACTTTGTGCTCCTATATTAACAAGACCAGAAGCTAATTCTTCTAAAGTCCTTTTAACGGCTGTAGTTTATGCTCCCAAAGAACACCAGACTTTGTACAGTACATATGAGAATTTTCAATATGTCTAACTTTTTTAAAATTAACGACACTGTTGTAAAGTTTACATTATAAAAATGCAACTCCTCGCTGGTTTAGGGAACCACCCAGAAGTCTTCACGAGGAGGTAGTTGTGTAATGAGTTCCCCCGTGCTCATCCCAACCACCGTACCTTTGGGCTCTGTGTCCTTAGTCTTTACTTCTTAGCCCTGAATTCGGACTTAATTTTGAAAGTGGGAATGATCAATCTAATCAAATTGTTGTTCTGATTACTCCATCGCGAATTCCTTGTCTAGAAATCTCTGTAACAACGTTAACGCACCTTTCAATAGCCTGGGTATGGCATGGAAGGTAGAAAGTGTGGAAGTTGAGAGAAAGGAGTAGAATCAAGGAAGTGGGGCCTCGTTCTTTGATACACTCTTTCAAATCTGGCTATGTAACTTCGCAATGCTGACAGTCGATGACGTTAATGTAGTGTTTCGCATTGACGATGATTGCTTAATCTTGAATTTGCGTACTGGTAGGGGTGGCTTCGTTGACCGTGACCTGGCAGAAAAACATTTCGCCCACCAAACTCTCGAATGTGTTTCTTTTTGTTTGCAAGCATAGTTACCAGCAGATTCTCCGGGTGTAGCGCAGCCATTTCGCTGAATATAACTATCCATGACAACCTTCAGATTATCACTGAAGTAGCGAGAGAGCAAAAAAGGTACGCCATAGATTATACAATTTAAATATAAAGTATCCTTACTTCAAGAATAAACTGGCTTACCTCTTGTTAAGCCCCAACCTGATGCCATGCATTGAGTACCGACCTTCAGTTCATAACCTTGTTTAGGAAGACAAGCTGGACTTACGAATTGTGTGAACTTTACAGGGGCATTAAGTTTCATTAAAGCTATATCATTATCCAGATCTAATTCTTTTCGCAATACCTGTTAGAAAAATATCAGCTTTAAGTTTCATCTTCATCAAAGCACAGAAATTGTTCTAACTTATTTTTAAAACTCTGCTTTCCTTTTAGAGATTCGTAAATGACCTGGTATTAAACCAAATTAAGACTGATTGGAAATGCAAAGAAGAAAATGTGAAATAGAACAACTTAAATTCCCGCATATGAGGTTTAGAAATCACTCTTTCTAAGAATTATTTTAAGGAAAAAAAGAATTTTAATTATTTCAGAATATAATTTCTAATAAAATACCAGCAAATTATCTAAATGTTCATACCATCTGGCCAGTTACATCAGGAAAAACTACGATTCTTTCAACCATTCGAATTTGCTCATACCTGTCCGTGAAATATTTACGGTGCTTCCCAAGATGTACACGCCATACTTGAGGCATTCCATTTCTGTAATTATATTTTGATAAATAAATATATTTCAAGAAAAAAGTTTTTCTTTTAAAATTTTTTTCAACACACTTCATTAATATGAATACATTCATCACTCAAACACGGATTAAAAATTCAACAGAAACTTCATTTTCCATTCTTGAAGGTTGCAAATATATATATACTGGGTTATTCATAATTCTGTCCATGGTTTCAGAAGGCTATAGCAAAATAACTAAGACGAATACAGCAAAAAAACAACATTGCACTAAATACGGAAGCAATTCAAGTTTTATTTACAGCCCTTAATGTGTTCTATATCTGAACCCTTAGTCACACGGCATACATCAGTTCGATAGTCCAGTTCATGCTAGATTCTATTCGACATGGTACTATCAAAGGCACTGACAGCACGTGTGATCATTTCATTCAGTTCTGGTAAATAACGTGGCAAAGGGGGTACGAAAGCAGAGTCTTTTACATAGCCCCACAAGAAAAAGTCAAACGGTGTTAAATCTGGTGAGCTGAGGGCCATGGCAAAAGAGGTACGTCATTTTTGGATGCTCGCCCAATCCAACGACGAGGTTAATTGTGTGTTAAGTACTCACGCACGTCCCGCTGAAAATGGGGTGAAGCTCCATGTCGTTGAAAAACGAAGTCGTCATCCTGATGTCCATGAAATTACGGCATTACCATAACTGTAGAATATCGAAGTACACTACACCGCTAACAATCTTCTCCGTATTAAAAAAAAAAAAAGAAAAGAAAAGAAAAGAAATAGAGTGAGGAGGAGATAGCCCAGAATACATTAGCTTTCGGGGAATCACGACTGCATAAGGATTTTCGGTGACCCAAATGCCTAAGTTGTGGCGGTTCATCGTGTCGGACAAGTGAAAGGCAGATTCATGACTAAACGTCATGTTTTACGGCAGCTAATTATCTTCTTGGATATCCATGCAAAAGTTCATACGAGAAATGCAGTACCGCTTGCCCCATTTGCAGTCGATATGGCTTCATATGCAGAATTCTGCGTACCACTCGCCACACTCTTGGTTGCGAAATCCCCAATTCACGACTTGCATAAACGGTTGATTTTAGTCGGGCCCCTCAAAACGTTTCACGTACATCACTTGCGGTTTCTGTAAATGGACCCAGCCGACAGCTTCATTGCTTATCACATAAGCATCTATTTTCTTTGAACATTTATTGTACCACGCATGAATTGTCTTGTCAGTGAGTTCCTGTATTCGATATTTCGTACGAAATGCCCACCGCACCAACATCACTGATTCCGATATAGCAAATTCTAGCACATTAGATTACATTCTAACACATAAGGCTTTTTGTTCACCAGTAAGCCTCAGTTTTACTGCTTTCAGTTGGATGTGTGCTGCCATCTGCTGTCAAGTGCTGTTATAAAAAACCTAAAATGTTTCTGCATTTAGTGGAAGGTTTGTTTTTGTTGTATCCTTAGTTTTTTTTTTACTATAACGCTTTGAAATTCGGCGGGAAACTTGTAAAGAAAATTTAAATTCAATCTATATTCAGCTTGGAATAAAGAGTTAATAATAAATAAGTTATGCTGCAAAAACAATAAGGCAATGCAAAAAAATAAGTAAACGAGCCCAGTTTTCAAATTCAAACTACTGCAAGTGCAAAATATAATAATAGTAGCGCAAGAGTTAAAAATAAATTTAAAATGCAATAAAAGAAGATTTGACATCCCCTGGTGCATCTTTTTCAGGGGTTTAGTGTAGAGACAAAAGTAAATGAATCACCAGCCTGTTTCTGAACTGATAATGACAAAAATATACTAAATTTAAAATACTTAATTTCTAATAAACGATAAATTACTAAGTTTCGGTAATCTACAAAGCAGTTTGTGTCTTCATCAGTGCAACCCCTACAGGCTGGAATGGCGCCTTGTCCAAATTCATACAAAGTAAAATGCGTTACGATTCAAAATTGTAAAATCAGTTCCAATACCATCTGTTTAATTTAAATAAACAATAATTCAAATCAAGTCAAGTAGAATAGTTCTATAAACAAAAATACAGAATCGCTAAAAATAGAGAAAACTGTAATCCGTGTCAATCAAACTATTAGCCCTGAAAATTTTGTATCAGGAATTAAGGTTAAATATTGAAAACAAAAATTGTGTTAATAAATAATAATTCGAATAAATTAATAAGGTAAATAAAATATGCAAGATCTCATGAACAAAAATTAATACACACGCATTCGAAGAACTGAAAAAAGCTAATCCTAACATGTGTATTGATGCAAGAGGACTTTAAGTCAAACTGTTAAAAAACAATTTGCTTATCGAAATTATTCTTTAATGTGGTATCTCGGAACAATTTAATGACTTAAGAAAATTTAACGAATTACTAGTTTACCTCCAATTTGCCGTATTCATTGAAACTTATAGTATTTAATCAACGTTTTGTCATGCCCCCGAGTGTTTTAACAAATTTTGCATTTTGGTATTTCAAGACTAGACACGTTTCCTTATTTTTTCTCAATGCTTTATTGTTTTTCCAGAATAATGTACTTGTTACTAACTCTTTATTCGAAATTGAATGTATACTGAATTTTAACTGGCGTTAAAATTCATTCATATTGTCAATCGTTATTGTAGCATACAGTGTATAGTGATTCTGAAGTTTTCTTTGGGTTAATGTAATATTTATTGCAAAGATATATATGTGGGACTTGTTTCTTTTTCATCAGCTAATCACGGTAAAGTGATTTATCAGCATACAATGGCAAAAGGAGATGCTGCCACCTTCTAAATACGCAGACTGCCTTTAACTCTCCTAGGAAACACGGCGAACTTAAGCCCCCTAGGTATGAGTTGCAATTAACCTAACAGGATTTTAAATTCTCTTTTGCATACTCTTAAATTGCATAGCTTTACGGTTTGAGTGAATATAAAGCGCATGAATCAAAGAGAAGATACTATTAATAAAACTTAGAGAAACTATCACAAGTAGAACTTGACGCTTATATTTAAAATCGCCTCGGAAATATTCCGCCAGTTTTCTCGTGCTAACTTAAATTTATTCCTTATTCGAATTCTTAATCAAATTCTAGCGTTAGTTAGATTTCATACAATCGAACTTACAATGACTTTACTGTTACTTTTACATTTCATGTAAACTATATTTAACGTTTTCTTAGGTAAAACTTAACATTTTCCTAGTTTTATTAGATAAAACTTAATATTTAAAAGAACTCTTCAGAATTGTAAATCTTCTATTTTTTTTTTTTTTTTAATGTTTCTTGGATATGTTTGACGTCCTCTGCCCCTTTATCTTATCTCTCCTACATGTGGACAAATAATTATTGTCGTTTCGAAATTAAAAGAACAAACTAAATTAATATCCAGGATAGTTTCTGCAGTTTCTTTCTGTAGCGAAAATCCAATTAGAAAACTGCCTGATAACTCTTCTGATTTAAGACCTAGTTCAACCCTGAGCCTATGTTCCTAATCCCATTAAAATCACAACTCGGTGGCATGTTTTGATCTTAAATTTCAATCTAAGCGCCTGGCTTATCATGAATTATCAAAGTATTTATTATGACCAAATATTTCAAGTTAGAACATACACTTACTGCACAAAACAGTGAGCTGCTGTAAGAACCCATTGCGAGTTAATGAGAGTTCCTCCGCACATATGACCGTTAGGATTGTAAAAGGCGAGCTGAAGATCAGCTTGCCATGGCCAGCTTCCTGCGATTGCTTCTCTGCCTCCTATTACACGATCTACTCCTACAGCTTGTGAGGCGTTTTTTGGTCTTACTCCACATTTAGTTACAGCCGTAGGATAATCTGAAAATTAATTAATGTGACGGTAAAGACAAATGTAATTCGTTTGATGACGTGTATGACGGTTCAGGTGCAGAACCGTCATACACGTCATCAAACGAATAAATAACTTTTCAGCTGTAAATAATAAACTAAATAATAAACTTTTCAGCTGTGTACGAACATTCAGAAATACAATTAAAATTAAATTTCATTTAAATTATCAATTATAGAAAGCCTATTTATTAATGAATTACAAATTCCTGGTTTTGGTACTTAAGCCATCGTGCTTATTAGCACTTCTAGGTGACAGAATTAAAAGTTATTAAGTGCAGAGCACTTGGTTAAATGTTCTTTGTCCATAGGCTATACAGAGTCACTAAGCGAACACTCTAAAGAATTCCTGCGTCTAATGTACGTATAAGAGATGAGCTTTGAGGCAAAAGGAGGGAATGAAGCCCCAGCTTGAAGCGAAAGGGAGAATGAGGGATGTAACATCCATTGCGAAGAAACATTGCCCTTTCCTTCATTTTTATACACAAATTGGAATTATGGCAAGCATAAATCAGTTTTATACCTTCACGCTACTGAAATTCATTTGAATTATCTTTCTCTTTATTATCCAGAGTGGTATGAAGAAATACATGTCGACATCATAAATCGAAAGTTAAAATGCAATATAACCTAATATAATTCATTAAAACAATTTTCTAGAAGATTGAACATATTCAAAATATTTTTGCTGAAGCTTTGTTACTATTTCAAATCCAGTTTTTACAAATGAAAGTCACACTTTCAATAATTTACTGAACGAACACGAGAATAGCAACTAAATAAATAAAATCTTATCTTGAAAGTTGTTACTGTTTTCAGTGCCCTGATTCCTTACTCTGTCAAAACACAAGTTATCAAGGTGAAATATTTGCCGTTAAGCTCTTGCGCAAGTAATCCAGTGAAAAAAGTACATAGCTACAACTTCAATAGTTAAGTTTCTTCTTCATTAAATAAATATGGGCATTCTCAAATGGCGCTAATTAATGACTGAGTAACATCATAGCTAATTTTCCTCTTAATGTTTGGCATTGTTATTTTGAGTTTATAATTTTAAGTGCATGAGTATCATTCGGTGCTTTGAATTCCTGGATATTCATTCTTAAGCTCGTAGGCCTGTCATAACCGTTTAGCTTAAAACTGTTTCATGAGTTAAATAAGAGTATTACTGCTAAAAAAGATCGCAGCATTTTAAAAATTATAAAACATATTACATTTTTTGGGGTTTTTCCCAGTTTTAAAAAACTGTTACTGATGAACTCTTCTTTGAGGTCAATGCTAAGATAAATAATACGCAACAAGAAATGGCATACCATGCGTAAATTTGCAATAATACTTTCAAAAGTTAAGCAGAACTTACTTCTTCTCCTGCAGAAGTTGCATTTTCTTTATATATATATATATAAGTTGAGTCTGTTAACAAAAATTCACTAAAGGTTTACAAAATATGAAATAGATAATAAAACAAATTCCAAATTAAGGCTTCCAGATGCCCATATTCGGTGGAAGATTGTGTTATTCAAAATTTGATGGCTCTAGGTACCGATGTTTTATCACAATGCGAGACACATACATATATTTGGGCATATTCTTCATTATTTAATTTCTTTAAATATAACACAGGCCGATAATATTTGGTGGCAACAATTTGAAAAGTGAACCGACATTTATAGAGAACCAACGCAAAATGCCAAAACGAAATTAATAGCCCTTCTGGGCTAACGCCCTTTGGGCTAATAAATCATCTTTGTCAAAACTTTTGTCTGTATTCTAAGCCTAATTATTAACTTCAAGTTAATTATGTGCAATTATTGGTATTATGACTATGCGGTATAATGGGTATTATAGAACAAAATGGGGTAAGTGGATGGAGGGGGGAAAATATTCTTTTATAAGGTGTCGATGCAAGAAAAAGTTTGAGGATCCCTGTTTTAAACCATCGACAAAATAGGGCTGACTGCCTTTCATTGATGCCCAGGGGCGTAGCTAGAGGGGGGACAAGGGGGCATCTGTCCCCGAGCGCAGAATCCAAGGGGCGCCAAACTGATGTTACGACATTTTAGAATTAAATGTTTTCCATCCTTGGCAAGTAGTAGGGGGTGCGAAATCTTCAGTTGTCCCTGGGCGCTGAAAACCCTAGCTACGACTCTGTTCATGCCCTAGGCTGTATCATCTTTTCTGCAAAGATATAAGGAATATTGCAACTAATACTAACCACAGCATCATAGGGATGAATCCAAGAAATCAGAACAGATGTTTCATCTTACTCAGTAGCTTCTGCAGCTAAAGATCCATTCATATTAATTTATTTAAAACCATTCAACATCGTGAACACTTTCAATGGGCTTACAGTCCTATAAAACCGCACTACCCATGACTGGAAAGGAAATTTGCATGTTCAGACGAAAATCATTTTTACTAAACTACAGTAGATGAAAGGAATCGTTTACCATATTTACTTAAAGATTCATTCTTTCATGACTGCACACCTAGGCAGGGGGAGGAAGTGTAATTGTCTGGGGTAATCTAGGAACTTTTAGGCTTCACATCCTTGAAAAACAAGCTCTGACGTTTCATTTATACCTTAGCATCGTGGCCGATGTCTTTATATGCCGTCTTTCAAAACGAAATGCTCCATATTACATTGAAAAAAAAGTTAAGAAGTAAAACACTATGAGAAATTTTGGTTAGTGTCCATGATGCCCATTGTATTATAGGTGTGAATAGAATCCAGCATTTCGAGTTTGAGTTGAAGGAACAGTTCGAAGCAGCATCACCTCAGCAAGGTAACTTAGAAGAATGATCGAACCTTCTGTTGCATTCACGATACCAAATATCAAGAGATAATTTGGAGACAATCAGCATATCCTCCAACTGATATTTTGTCGATTGAGAAATGTTTTGGGGGTTCAGAGGAGTACATGTGATGCATTATATAAGTACGTGGTTCTAATGTTATGATTAGTAGTGATATACGAACCACAATTTTCTTCATCTGTACCATCACCACAGTTATCATCGCCATCACATCGAGATGTTATTCTCACGCACTTACGATTTCTGCATAGCAGTTCTCCAACACCACAGGGCCCTGCACATAAATATCAGAATTTGTAAATAACGTAATTCTGGTGATACCAAATTTTTTGTCATACATTTTAAAATAAAATGATTTCTAACAGAGCTAATTTAACTGCAAAATAATGATTACTTACTTCAGAAAAAATACTTAAAATCCTTCTATTCGTACTTACTATATCCTTTTAAGGAAAATTTAGGTTATTCTTTAAGAAGTCTGACCGCGCATATATTTGACAAAGAAATGCACATGCGAAGCTTCTAGTACCTTTAATACTTAGTTTAAAATTTCACTAAATGTGTTTCGTTTTCTTTTTCTAAGGGCCCACCAGGGCCGGTGATGAAAACTGGAACTGTTTTTACTGAACAGAGAAGAAGAACAGAGAACGTAGGTAGTTCGACCTACGTTCGAATCCACGAGAAAGGGCGGGTTGCTTGGGCGTTTCCGTGGTCTTTCCCTGGGTGTAATGAGGATGCGAGCCAGTTTTTTTAGAAATCCTTTCACGAAAGCATACCTTCCCTTAGGCAGATAGCCTTCGCTTGCTTTGCCTAGCCAAATAAAACACAATACCCAAATCTCTTTCTTTAAAACACTAGGCTGTAATCACTGTAATTTTTTCATTTTTTTCTGTTACTCCTAAATTTTAAACAACGAAAGACATATTTTAACTTCACAAGCAATTATTTTGAAATAAGGATATTAAATTATTTTGTGAGTTTAATCTAAGTAAATTTTTTGGATTTTTTTTATAATTAAATATGGATAGATAAATGGTCTTCAGTAGACCTCGCTGAAATAATAGCATCCAAGCTAAATAATGTTAAAGTGCAGAAGCTATTTACGAAAATTTTCATGCCGTCAGCTATGACTGACTGCTTCATTGATTGTAATTAGCTCGTGAAGGATAGTTGTTCAGAGAATTTTGCGAAGTGAAATGCGTCGTAGTTTTATTAAACAGGGGTAAACCAAAGTACACCATCGATCTTAAGGGGCGTTCACACTAGGGTTTATCTGAGCTACGTTCACGCTAAGGCTTCTCTGAGTCGGTTACATGTGTCGACTCGCTCCACTACAAGTGAATTTCAGATTTTTCAGATGAAGAAAATTTGGCTTTTTGGCAGTGTTGGCTGCTCCAGATATCTCCATTACGTCAGATAAATCCTAGTGTGAACTGCCCTTTAGTTATATCTCGTTACTGAATTAGATTCATTCATTCATTCTCTAAATTTTCCTAAGGGATTGTATACTCACTCTTATTAGATGGGCATATCCACTATACTAAAGATGAGCCTAAAGTTATGATCTGGCACAGTTCATTCTTAAATAAAAGGATTGCAACGAACAGACTTACAATGTTAACATGGGGGAGGGAGGCAACGGAGACAATTTTTTTTCATCACTAAATAGAGCCTCGAATTAATCTAACGTCACGAAGAAAGGAGATTTCTGATCATGCTAAAAGCAAGAGAAATTGATGTAAAAATTAAATGATAAGCCATTCTGAGAATTTGAAGAATTTCAAAATACTGATATGCGTTCACATATTAATTTTTTGAATTATAGGAACATGTTACCAATTTAAAATATATTTACAGAATGTCACGGAATGAACAATCAATTCTAACTAATAAGAATAAGGACATATTGAAGAACACCAATATTTTATTCAAGGAAGTATACACAGTGCTTTAAACAAGATTTTTAGCAGACGACCTGTCGGTCCTGGATCGAAGAAGAAAGGTAACAAGTGCTTATAAAAGAATGAGTTTATCGTTTTCTTTTTCCCATTTTTTCTATTCTATTCTTTTTTTTTTTTTTCTAAAAAAAAACACTATTTATTGACGAAATCACTGTAATGTTTTAGAGAAAATTGTAAGGGGCGCTACGCCTTTCTTATATGGATTAGTGTAGAAAGTTTCAGTATTGATTGAAATTATGAGAGTGTATCAGGTTCAGTATTCCTCCTTACTTGCTTTGGGAACATTAAATGACCTGACTCGGAACAGGGAGCTTACTAAAGCTATGTTCAATAAATGTGGGAAGTAGACAAGATACACAGGAAGGGTATACGAAACCCTTTATTTTTCTCTCTTTACAATGATTTCCGGACTTCGGAATACAGAGGCCAACCACTTGTGGTCTGAACGTAAGAATATAAAAATATTAACTAAATTCTAACTAAACTAACTTTGGATTAATAAACAAGTGTCTACTTGAAGATTGGCCGTATATTAACAGAAAGGCCGTATATTAACAGAAAGGCCGTATATTAACAGAAAGGCCGTATGTAGTACAGAGAACTGTTAACACTACGATACGTTTAAAATTATCAAGAGGATTAAACCTCTGGCCTTGAAGGCAACCAGCAACCGAGTAAAACTGCAATGGCAAGCGGCCTGCTCCTAATCACTCCTTCCTCTCTCTTTCTTGGCAAAAAGCCACAACTTAAGTACTTGGCGTTCGCAAGACAAATTTGCATAAATAAGTTAAAGCTTTTAATTCTGGCCGGAAGTAGAAAATAAGAAGTGATAGTAAAGATTTAAAATAAAATAAACGTTAGTAAAACTTAAGATCCTTACAAGTGTAGTGAGAGAAGTTAAACAAATTCATTAAATGTGAATAATTTAGAAATTTGTATATATTAACTTATATACACTTGTGAGCAAAATTAAGAAAATACGCACATTATGTCGAATTCCTGAAAACGTGATCGACAGATTTTAGTGAAATTTGGTAAAAATACAGAAGGAAAAAAAAAAAGATATGTACCGTTCAAAAGTCATTTTGTGTTAGCATGATTATGAGTAAAGCAGGATAATTAATCACGTATAATTAATGATTATCAGCAACTGAACGGATGTCCAAAACCGAAGTATCGAACCAAAAATGAGCCTAATATGGCATATGGCTCACTCTCACAACCAGACAGGTACGCAGCGTGATGGCATATTGGACAAGAGGCAATTGAGGAGGGCTTGTGGAAGTCAATCCCACTCCTGCAGCAATTTCAGAATGGTTCTTGGAGGTGAATCGTGAGACGAATTCGCACTCCTAAGAGAATCCGAAACATGCTCCATAGGTTTAAGTTCACGAGATCTGTCTGGCCATTTCATGCGCGAATATTCTCACTTTCCAGGTAATTGTCGGCCAACTGAACCCCATGTGGAAGAGTGTTGACGTCCATTCACAGGAACCCAAGACCGAAATGATCCTTTTTCCTGATGAGGGAAAGATGGTATCGTGTTCCAGGATCTCTCCAGACACAGGTAAGCAGATAATGTATGTCCAGGCTAAATCTCAACTCATTTGAAAAAAGCAGGGTGTCTCACGGAAGTCCGGACCAAGGCGCATGCTGTCTGTCCGATGCTAAACAATTCTCTTCAGTGCTGCTGTGAGCGGAACCAAACAGTGGGTCTTCTGGCACATAGCCCTATCTCATGAGCCCTTTGGACAATAGTATACCATGAAACTCTGGTTCTAATGGCAGCATACAGCTCGCGTGAGAGCTCTGGAGCGGTAGCAGTCCTGTGTTGCCACTCTAAAAGGCGCCTAATAACAATTTCCATTCACCGTTGTGTATCTTGGTCAACCTTATCCAGATCTTTCCGATATGGATACAGTGTCCTGAAACTGTTTCCTCAAACTGCAGACCACACTTCACATTACACTGAGCTCTACAATCTCATGCGCTTGTGATTGGCCTGCTTTCAGTGGACCAACAATTCTCCACCTCATTCCGTATCTATACGTTCATGGCTACTCATTTTACCTGATATCTTATAAAATTTCCCCAAATCTTGGGAGAAACACGGCGCATGTCATGAAGGAATACGAGAACATAAGTCTCCGAAAACTTCTTGCGCGCTTTTATCAACTCCAGAATGACAGCTCCGCAGACATGCACTTATGTGCTTACGAATTTAACTCTGGGTATCCGCATAACTCTTCGGCGGCATAATTAGTACCTTTTGTCCAATAATTTTCGTAAAAATGGAAATAATTTGCAAATTCTCATAAATTTTCACACGAGTCTATAAATGAATATTGTTTATAAAATATTTCAAATGAAAATAACGGAGCGATTGCTGATTTCAAGAAATAACAAAAGAACCATGGATGAGAATGTGTACTTAATATTATTTTCAAATATTTTAGACGTTTATCAGATTACACAAACAATTTGTCTATTCCGGCCCAAATGCTCGTGCCTCTTCTGAATGCTAAAGGTCTCCATGCTAAAAGCCTGATGCTTCAGTATCTCTCATAAAAAAGTTGCATGGCGCTGGTGGTGTCCAGTCCAGCGTTGCGGTGAAGGAGAATGGCTCCAAAACTTTTTAATACGTCGCATTACCAAACAGAGTTTAAAATATGTTCATACTAGGAATTAAACTGCTGAAGTCTCACTCGCAAATTTACAGAAATTAGAAGCCTTGACTTTCCCAAGAAAGCCTTGACTTCCCAGGAAATGATGTGACCTTTAACTTCCTTCCAAGCGCTGAAACAACTTCTTATATAGCATAGAAGTTCTGATTTCTGCTACAAGCGATGACGAAATGGTGGAATTACATCTCCCCATTTCTCATATTGCAATTTTTTACATATTTTTAGAGGAATGCCTTTCTATTTGTAATAACTGAAGGAATATCAAACAGGCCATCATTCATTTAATTTTCTAATTGCATAATTCACAAGATACACCTCTAGCACAAATTTCGGAGTACTGTAACACATTCACCACCAGATGTTGAATGGAGTCATAACTCAGAAGAAAGCTTATTTTTTCGTACTGTTCATTTCTTTTATCATGACCTGCAATATTAATTCCTGTCGTCCTAACTGAAATATATGTTGCTTGTGCAATATCGGTTCCCTGTGTCATCTCTACCTGCCAGGAACGAAAGACGCTATTCAGCTAAGTATTTTCTCAGTATTACATGTAACTGTATACTTGAAAAGAATTCCAAAGAATATGGGCAGAATACACACTCCTGGCTCATAAAAAATCCATGTGAGTGCTCTCACGCTTACCTCAGACCACATTTTGAGCTCCTCGCGTTTTTAAAATATTACCACACAACACCCCCTGGGCACAGACCCCACAGTTAGCTGGATCACTAGTGCCATTTTTCCAATGTGCAAACTATCTACATCGCTCGTACAACGTCTTTTTTTTATTTTTTTATTAGATAGAACTCATGACTTACAATTTTTGATCGAACTGTATAGTGTTCGCATTGTCTACTCCTGTTTCATTCTTGGTTTTGAAAGAACATTTATGAATTTAAAATGAACGCATACATATTATTTAATAGGAAAACATATATTTCACTGTAGAATATCGGAATTCAGAACACACCGCAGTTCATTTATTCCTAGTTGTAATCTCTAATAGCTATTTTAAGAAAGTTAATTAACATTCTGAGATTGTACGGAGCTTCATTTCATTTCTTTATTTGAATACCACACATGAGAAGATTACGATGAAATCGGATTAATTAAATTTAGTATTAGGAATTTATTTCCACAAATCTTTTCTTACTAAAAGGAAGAAACATTTTCATTACATAAAAAAACGAGTGAAAACGATAATCTTTGCTTTTATAGGGAGATTTAGATAAAGAAGGGGCTGCCAGTTATATATCTGTAAACAAAAGGCAAAGACCCTGCCGAACTTACTGTGTAGGGCTGATGCGTGGTAACGAATGTGGAATCCTTTCTTTCCCACCATGAAATCACTTCGGAATACGATAAGCAAGGCATTACTGAGAGAAGTTATCGGTGGATAAGTGCCATTTCCGCAAAACACTCCATGCACTGGTGCCATTGGATGTATTCCTTCGTGTACGGATACGGCATCTGCCATGCACAGGTCAGATGTCTCGATGTCTAAGTCCTCGAATGTGAGACGTATTTTCTGAAAGGAAACATGAAAGAGTTTCAGTTTTTAAAGTTAAGCGTCTAGCATCAGGTGTTGCAAAATACTCTAGATTATTAAGATATAGAATTTTGTAAATTTATTGAAATGAGTAAGAAATAATTCTAGAAAATAAAATTTTCAGCTAAATGTGAACTGACTCAGAGAACACGAATTTATTTAAAACAGGAAGAATATATCTGTAGAACTAAATAATGCCGTTAATAAATCTGCAGTGTAAACGGTTTATCACATAACTGAAATCAGTTTTTAAACTAAAGTTATTAAAATAAATATTTGTTTCCTGCAATTTTTATAAGATTTATGCTAAGGTAGAGTCATTGACTTTTCTAAGGTTATAGAAAATGCTGATACAGTAAAAGCTACGGCACAATTTGGGTTATGACTGATGATGTGCATTTTCGCAGAATTTTGCCTTTTTTAAGACACATGATTGAGTCAATTCACTAAAATTCAATGAAAATGTTCGATAAACACTCGTGTGCAAAAATAGGAGAATTTGCAAACATGTGTGTAGTTACGAAAAGTATTGAACCAAAGGTACTAATTATGACGCTGAAGAATTATGCAAATGTTCGGAGTCGAATACCAAGCGTACCAAGCTGTGATTGTGGAGAGCTATAAACGCATGATGAGTTTTCGGCAATTTATGTGCTCTTATTCTTTCACGACATTCGCCGGGTTTGTCGCAAGAGTTGGAAAAATTTTATATCAGGAATATATATGAGGAGATACGAAGGTATGGATCACGGAATGAGATAAAGAACTGTCGGTAGATTGGAGACAAGACAATCACAAGCGCAGGTGGTTACACAGCTCAATGTAACGCCCAGTGTCGTCTGCAATTTTTGGAAACGTTTCAAGACACTGGATCCATATCGAGATGATCTAGACAAGGTTGTCCATTATCGAGAACCACGAATAAGGATCCTTCACGACTCTCCCGTGATCTGTGTTCTGCCACTAGAACCCGAATTCCACAGTCAACAATTAGCTGAAGGCTTCATGAGATACGGCTACGTGTCAGGAGACCCGCTGTTTGCGTCCCGCTTACTGCAGTACGCAAGGGATCGCGTTTATCATGGTGCAGACAACATGCGCCTTGAACCAGACTTCAGTGAATCGCCGTTCTTTTTACAGATGAGTCGAGAGTCAACCTGGAAACAAAATTCTCGGAGTATAGCTGCATCTGCAGAGAGCTTAGAACACAATACGATCTCTCCGTCATCAGGGAAAAAGATTATTATTGTGGTGCAGGAGAAAGAGTTTGGGCAGGCATAATTGTTGGACGTTCGCAAACCCATGCATATGTTTGGCAATGGCTCTCTGACTGTTATGAGATACAGAGAAGAGATCTTAGAGCCTTGTCGACAACGCTTGTCCTTTTAGGGCTCAGCTGGTGGACGATTACCTGGAAATTGAGAATATTCGTCGCATTGATTGGCCTTCTTAACCCTTTAAAGCAAGTCTGGGATGCTCTTGAGTGGTCAATTTATCTCGCCATCTTCTTCCGAGAATTGTCCCGGAGTTGACAATTACCTTTCTGCGGGAGTGAGATCAACTGCCACAGAGATTCCTCAACTGCCTGCTGCCAAGTGCGCCGCCACTCTGCGCGACCTGTCTGGCAGTGAAAGGGACCATACCACATGTTAAACTCATCTTCAGTTCGATATCACAACGTAGGTTTTAGAAATCCCTATACTAAGAAATTTGCTGATAATCCTGCATACATAAAATGACTTTTAAATGGTACATCTTTTTCTCCGTTATAGGCTACTAGACGTATCATACCAAAGTTCCTTAAAATCTGTGCAATTAGTTTTTTACAGAAATTCCACATAATGTGTAAATTCTCTTAATTTTACGCACAAGTATATATATATGTATATATTTACAAACAATAAATATTTGTATGATTATTACAAATGCAATACTTCTTTTCCTAGTGAAATATATTATGTCAGAAACATTTTGTTAGAGTAGAAATTATGATAATATGATTCGAAATCCTACATTTTACTTCTTATTGTTAAAATTTCTTCTACCCCTGTTAGCTCTATTTAAGTTACTCATTAATAATTTTCCCTTTATTTCAAATTAAGTATCTTGTTTTTTAGTTTTTTTTCTGAATTTTTTTTTTTTTTTAAAGTTATTTAGCTTGCGCTGATAGATAAAGTTCAAATAATATTAATTAAACCTTAATTTGAACTATATGGTGTGGAAAATTATTTTTTGAACGTTTATGATGTTTAACAAACTGATTAATAAATAATACAATAAGTTAATAATGTTAACGTTAAGTTTTCTAAAGTTTTCATGCCAGAATGGAAAACATCTGGGTAGTTAATTTCTCTATTTTTACAATAATACTTTATAATATTGTTAGTTACAAATTCAAAAACGCGATTTGCAGTACTAACCAAATAACTGGAAGTAATTAATCTTATAAATGCTTATTAGGAGTCCATAACAATGAGTATTAAAAAAGTGTATTTACTATGAGGAAACTGGCTTTTGAAAAGGAGATCTGAAAATAATCGGAGAGCATTTTAAAACTGAGTGAGTGATTTGGATAAACAAATCATTTATGTTAAATTTCAGCTTATACTTTTATAAGCTATCACATTTGTTTTATTGAATTGTTTTATTTCAATCTTTCATTATTTTTTACTTCGTGTTCATTATTTTGCATTACTGCACAAGATTTTGACAAAGTTGCAATTTTAACAAAGTTTGGGGAATTTATGAATTTTTAAAGTTTCATGTCGTGCAAGTTATACAATTTGTTAAAATTTCGATTTCTTATCCGAGGCTCTGAATGTAATTCTTAATGTAAATGCAATTTTAGCTTTGTTCTAACTTCCTCTGTTATTACCCGGAAAATATGTATTTTACTACAAAAAATGCTATAACAAATGTGGCACAAGTTATGAACCACTTCAAGATGTCTGTTGTATAACATGAACTAAAAGGTTTTATTCCTAAGTCTTCTGAAAGACACGCCAATTTAATTCTTCCGCATTCTTGAAATGACAGAAGAATTAACTTACTTATTTCTTTATTGTGTGAGAAGGCTTTTCTGCAGTCAATTTCCTTCCCATGATACATTTTGTTTTCTCCTATTTCATACCACGGAACTCTGGAACCACGGACATGACTTCCTTTATTCGTTCATGACTTCCTTTATTTTCTTTAGAGAAGAATTTCTCTCGTCTTAATATTTTTCATCTTTTAATTTAACGTATTACATTTTCCTTGTGCTCCTTGTTTTATCAAAATTTTCGCAGACGTTTAATAAAAAGAATCTGATTAAGCTGAAATCGATGCAAAGCAGTAATCTAAGTAATCGGTTTAAAATGAAAAACTAAAATAATCTGCTTTAGCTTAACATTTTCAAGTATGAAAACTGTTTTAACAAAATTTGACGATCCGCATTAATTCCTTTTTATGCAAAATGTAATTCCCTTGCGTATTTCTATATCACCTATTATCCTTTATAAATCTTAGAAAAGGAAAATGTGTTTCATAAAAAATTTAGTGTCTTGCATTCTTTATTCAGCTACATACTTATTTCTTGCTTATGTATACTTATTTCCGTTCTGTAAATACTTTCTATCCGCAAGTGTAGAATGTATGACTAACTGAATTTTTGTGCTCTATTAGAATCTAAATATCGATCAGATTATTCCTTTCAAAAAAGTTAACAAAAATATTTTTAAAAAAATTTTACAGTCGTAGTGAACTGCTAGTGAAGTTAAACGGCATACTTTATAAGGTATTTCTCCCGCCTTTCTAGCGTGCCTTCGTGATGTAGTGGTTCTGCACACCTGGTGCGTACTCCAGAGGTCCGCAGTTTGGTTCCAGGGAAAGGCGCTTGCTTATTTTTCATCTTTCCTGCTTCCAAAAATATACCTGATGTCTCCACAGTGGCGCCCGAACTAAAAGGGTGTTGAATGAGTATTCTCCACACCCAGGATTTGGCGATTGGGCCCCCTAAAAACCTCAGTCGCCCTTTTAAAAAGGGGAGTATATAAGGTATTTCTCCCACTTTCCTAGCGTGCCTTCGTGGTGTAGTGGTTCTGCACGCTGGGTCGGTATTCCAGAGTCCGTGGTTCGATTCCCGGTGTAGGCGTTGCTAATTTTTCATCTCTCTGGCTTTTTCCAATTAACCTAATGTCTGTAAAATTGCGCCCGAACTAAAAGAGTGTTGGATGATTCTCCTCACCCAGGATTTGGCGATTGAGTCCCCTAAAAACCCCAGTCGCCCTTTAAAAGGGATAGTATATAAGGTATTTCTCCCGCCTTACTAGCGTGCCTTCGTGGTGTATTGGTTCTACGGTCTGGGTCGGTATTCCAGAGGTCCGTGGTTCGATTCCCGGTGAAGGCGGTTGCTAATTTTTCTTTTAAATGTGCACTGGCTTTTCCAATTAACCTAATGTCTCTACAACTTCATTTTTTACAACAACTGTACATACCCTTTTCTTATAACAGAGTAATTTTGAAATTATACTTTGTAATATTCTTCATTGCAATTCTTTTAGCACTTTTGCAGTTACATTGATTAACCATGCTCTTAATTTTGCAACAATTAATTATGTCTTAATCTTTTCACTTTTCTCAAAAGTTTAAGAAAGTTTCTAAGTCTTAAAATTATAAGGAAGTACTTTTAATGGATTACCCTAGAGGAATGTTTTCTGTAATGGTAGGTTTGCTGTTAAAGAGGATAAAGAGTCCAAATGAAATAAATGAATTATAACCAGCAATTAGGAATGTTGATGTTCAAACTTATATATCGTAATCTCTAAGAAACTCCCTTTTTTTACCCTTTCAGTAAGTAATAACATATAACTGTCTTAATTAAAAATAATAATTTTGACTGAATATTTAGATGACTGAATTAAAATCGATATTTGTAGCTAAGCATAGCGATACAGAAAAATCGTTCATTTGTCCGCAATTCTTATGAATTTATTAACGTGTTCACCTCATTTCAAATATATCACCGTTACGAACAACAGTTAAATAAGTGCAGTATTACTTATATCAATTATAATTCTACTCACTGATAAGATTCTATATTGCATGAAATGTAATGAAATTAAATTAATAATGGCCTTAAAATATTTAGCTACGCTCTTGTCATTCATTAGGACTAATTATGCATTAGATTAAAAGAGGAAAGTAGTGTGCATTGTGTTAAGTTTGAATGTATGGAGTGTTAGAAGTATTATACATTTTAATTTGCTATACATTTTCCCTGTGAGCTTCTAATTTTTGCATTTACTTACGAATCCATATGGTGCGAAAATTATGTACTGACACACTAGATCATTTGGATAGTTTTCATTTTCTTTATAACCTGGACTATATAAATCTCCTTGCGTCCGAAGAAGAGCATTGATCTCCTTTGGGCGGCCTGGAGCGCAGCCAGTCAAGTCCACTGCAAAACATTAAAAAAAAACATCCATTTTATTTGAGCATTGCTTCTACTGATTATATATTATTCATATTGCATAACTAAATAATATAAATCTCTAATGTTTGCAGGTTCTGGCCTTTCAGAATTCTGGGCCTTTCAGAAAATGGAGTGGCCTGGTTCTTTTTTAAATTCTCAGAGGTAAAATATAAGTTTTACATTTCAATAAGATTTTTAAAATTTTAATAGAAATCTAAGCTTTAAATTTGAATATATTTTAAATTTAAAAAAGAATAAATAAATAAGGATATTTATTCAAATTTCATTATTTCAAAATCTTAAACTATTGCAAAATATCTCTATATTTGTTAATTGGCACAGTACGTTGCTTTAACCAAAATTCTCTAAACTCGAAGCAAAGCATGGAAAAAAAAAATAGATATTTGGAGATGTTCTAGTTCTCCCACAACACAGATTTTTTGGACTTTTGATTTGAGGATT
Organism: Stegodyphus dumicola; assembly: GCF_044657685.1. Lineage (NCBI taxonomy): Eukaryota > Metazoa > Arthropoda > Arachnida > Araneae > Eresidae > Stegodyphus > Stegodyphus dumicola. The sequence continues at coordinate 118,808,147 of NC_140780.1, forward strand.
TGAGATTTGGACAATCTAGTATTTTTAATCTTACCAACTTCTTAAATATCTCTATAATTTTATAAGACATAACTTACATAATTATTCGTAAAAAAGGTCCAAATTCTAGTTGTCTTGGGATAAATGTCGCTGCAAAGAAACTTTCTAGGGAAGCCTGCTATCGTTTTAACAACAATTTAGACTCTTATATAACAAAAAAATTAGGAAAGTACTCTAGCAGCCAGAAAGTTCCTCTGGTATAAATGAAGCCCACGAAAATTATCAGGTGTTACGAGTAAACCATCCGTAACGAGCTCCCCCCAGCTAGTAATGCGGCTAATATCACACATCTGACCTAATCTGAACAGGCCTACGAATTTAATTGGGGCAAGGAAGTAGAAGACTGCGTCTGTTATCAGCATGAGTTTGAGCACCGCATAGATGACCGTACAACTTTGCCCACTTCTGCCTTAGTTTTGAAGGACAGCACCCTGGAGGACTGGTATGATAATCTTCTACCCCTCTTTATCTACCTCCCAGCCATTCGAGAGTTCTGCTTCTGTATATTTTGAAAGCTCCCATCCTGCACAAACATTATACATTTGCAAATATACATGCCTTCTCCTGGATTCGAACACAGGCTCATCGATAGCAGTCAGAGTCACTAATTACTACACCGGCTGCGCGGCCTACCCGAGATGTAATTAACTAATTAATATAAAGGGGTGGATATTAGATGTCAGAAACTATCTGTAAGGTAAGAACTTAAAACACTTGACAACTAAGATTTACTTGTACTTACTAAGATTACTAAGACTTCTTAACTTACTTACTCACTTTATATTCTAAATAGAAAAGAAATTGATAAATGTAAAATGTTAAACTAAGCAAGTAGTAATCTTAAGTATTTTAAATAACTAATTTCTGTTAACAACAGTTAAATTATTGTTTTTATTTAAAATCTGCTCATGCATGAAGCTACCTTTTTACCTTAATTATACAATTTACTTAGTTTTTTCTATATACACTCAGTGTTGCTAAAAATGTTCCAGCTGAAAGTCGCAGAAGAATGCGAAAGTCGAAAAAGTAGCCCATGAAGTCAGAGTCGTCACGTGATTTTGGTGGTGTCATAGTTACGTATGTTTAGGCTTGTCAGATTTCAGAAATGTTCAACCGGGACACCGGAATGCCCCTCGGCGTCGTGGGTAGTCAAGAGTACACACCCTTGGCGAGTTTTTGGAATGTTTTAGAGGGTCGTTTATTCTCAATGTTATGAATAAATGGTTACTTAATAGGAACCTAAACCAGGGATAATAATAAATGACACAAGCATATAAATTTAAGCATTTTATTTCTTACATGCTAATATTTATAAGTTACTTAAGTTAGAAAAAACACTTAAAATGAGGAATAAAAATTTGAACAATATTTACATGTACTTTTCATTGGCTAGGACTTTTTTACACCTCATTAAGCCCTTAACCGTAGATTCCTTCATCAAACCCCTATCATCAGTCCATGCGTTGTTCATCAAAGAAAATACTCTCTCAACTGGTGCTGATGTCCAAGGTAAGCAGAAGATATACTGAACAATCTTAATCAGATTGGGGACTGCTATGTGATTCTCCTTGAAGTGATCAAACAGCCTGAGCCATTTTTATTCACTTGAAATAATCACATCTCTGGTAGACTCCACTGTTCCCATTTTGACGGCAAATACTCCTTAGCAAGCACAACTTCATCCAACAGCTGGTCAGTGTTTATATGCACATCGGGTACATCAAGAAGACCGCTGTTAATCATTTCAGCATAAGTTTCGGCGTTTTCCCAATTAACAGCATTTGTTTTGGTTAGACTGACCCAAGAAAACTGTTCAGCATTTCCAAAACTATTCTCCCAGAGGTCCAAGTATGCAATGCATCTTTCATAAAAGCCATCAAATTCTTCTCTCACACTGTTACGGATTAGCTCGTCTAGATTACTGCAGATGTTCTTTGCGCCTATAGGGATAAAGTTTGAATCCTTTCTTTCCGTCAGGTTTCTTTTGAGAGCTTTATGAGCTTCAGCAACCTGAAAAGCTGTAGTGTTATCTTTTCCCATTACCAGGATGGCCTTGTTAAAGAGTGCAAGCTGTCCATGGACAAACCACAATAACAGCTCACCCGTTAAATCAGTAAACAACTTTTTATTGTTGATGGGCACATTTCTTGGTCCAAAAAAAAAAAAAAAAAAAAAAAAAAAAAAAAAACTCTTTCAGACCTTTAAAAATCTGTAAAATTCTTTCCAGCTCGGGCATCATTGACATAAACCGGGTGTTCCCGTGTTGAATGAGTTTACGGTACTGTATCTCGGCATATTCACAAAATTCTTTTAGTTTAGTTACACGGACTGTGTATATGCGAAAGTATTTATAAATCTTCACCAGTAATGCCTCAATATCGATTGGGAGACTATCTAATGCAGTTTGCACACAGTTGTGCATAATGTGTGCTCCACATCCGATTCCACTGATTTCCGGTGCTAGGCTATTCTTGAGTCGATAGAAAGCATTGTTTTCCCTTGCCCTTTTCACACCACCGAAGTTAGTGTTGCAGTTATCTCCACAAAAGCCCACTATTTTATTGTTCAAATCGTTTTGCAGCAGAATAGAGCATAAGTAATTTGTAAGAATTTCAGATGTTTCACCCGCCACAGATTTGAAATCTAACAGCTTTACTTGCACACCTGAATTAGGATTAAAGTAGCGCGCAACAATTGGCACAAGTTTTATATCCTTTCTTTTTGACGCATCCATAATTACAGATACGTAGTTTGACTTGGTCAAGTCTTCTTTAAGCTCTTCTTGAGCTAAAAGAGCTATGGCATTCTATTGCCTCACACTTATTTTTTCCGAGTAAGAATTTAGGTTTAAAAAACTTAGAAATTAGTTTTGAAACAAGAATTCGAATTGAAACTTAGGCTATGTTTTGCTGCGCGGTAAGCAGAGGTCGCCTCTTTCGCTGCTAAGTTTTTATCATTAGAACTCGCAGTCTTAAAAAAACTGATAAGTTTTGGTGAGCTGGCAGCGCATTCTAAACTCTTTTTGTGTTTACTCGATTACAAATGCTCTTTTTATATCGGATCGACCACCGTGAGCAACAGAAAACTCAGAATTACAGTGTGAACTTTATCGTCTTGATCTTGATTGCCAGCACATACCTTCTTCAAAAAAGAGAATTCATTCTGTAAATACCCCTTGAATTAACACGACCGTTTAGGCATTTTAAGAGACAGCGCATAAATTTAAACTTAAAGCATAAACATAACAGCGCTAGCTCACTAACACAACAGACACCACCGAAAGGGACTGACGACTGACCGAATTTTCTCTAACGTAAGCGGCTAGCTCCGAGTCCGGAAAGCCTCTCGCATCGCGCATGGTCACGATTGGCGAGACTAGACAATACGTTGACAATATTATTTATTGGCAGATCATCACTCTTCTATAGTGTTTCATCTTTCATACAGTACAGAGATAACTGGCAAAGTAATTATCCTAAATAATACTTAACAGTTAATTATTTTTATAGACTTTTTTCTGTCATCTATAAAATCAAATTTAATTTTTACCGGGACTAGAAGTAAACCAGCCAGGACACCGCGATTTTGTCTGAAAACCGGGACGTCTTTCAAGCCTACGTATGTTTATATGATCTCAGACGTCATCACAAATTCAGTCTGCATTGGTTTTGTTAAGGGTATGGACAGTAATTCGTTTGTTAGTTGTTCCTTATTAAGTTGTTAAGTATCACGATTTTTACGAAAATTTTAAAACTGATGTGCTAATTTTGCACTGTTTAAACATTAACTTTTTACTTTTAATTAATTCTCATTTAATTTAAAAATTCACTTAATTTAGATTTTTATTTTTTAATTAATTTTTTCATATCCGTTGTTAAGTGCTTTCTCAACTATGCTTTTTTGAGTTAGTAGTTCGTCTTTCTAATCCATTATTTTTTGCGTTATTTTAATATTTTATGATTTTCAGTGAATTTTTAATTCTGCTTATTTAACTTTATCAGATTCTGATTATTAGTAAAATCTCCGTTCTTTCATTGTTAAATTTCTTTGTAGGTAATACTTAGAAAAGAGGTTTTGCTTTGGTTTTTAAATCATCTAGATTGTGTAGTTCTTGCAGTATTAAAACCACGAGAACGAATTTCATTTCTTTCTCTAGTGCCCAATACATGGCGCTCAGGCTACAAATCTCTTCATTATCACCATAAATTGAAGGAACAGCTGACTTGAATGAAATTTTTGAAGCAATATAATCATCAAGAGTAGTATTAAATATAAGTATTAATAAGTATTACACTTAGTTTTACACTCTTTTCAATATTTTTCCTTTTATTACTATAGTTCTTACGGTAACCGTAAAATTTATAGTAATAAAAGGAACATATTAATGTTACAGTCTTTGCTCCCAAAGTTCAGAGAAAAATATTCCAGTAATTGGCCTATCTATCAATAACACAATATAATGTTTGCTCCATGAGTTCAACGAAAAATTTTTAAATTGCCCTTTACACAACAGGCAAACAACTCAAGTGCACATTGTTTTTTACAATATTTTTAACATTTAATTTACACACACACATATAGATACATATATATACATATATAAATATAATCTACCCTACCTAAGCAAATATTTTTTAGCACAGAAAAGAAAAAAATTACTGACATAAATACTATATATTTAGATAAATAAAAGGTGTACCTTGAGCTTAATAATGAATTATATTTTTACAGAATTTTAACTAAAAAAAATATAAAGAATGATGTCTTTGCATTTGATAGGTATAATGAGGTAGTTATTCCAATTATTCCAACATTCATGTCTTAACTTCTAAACATTCAATTATATTTTGTTTACCCAGTATGTATTAGTTCTAAAAATATGTCATTTAAAAATTTATCTAACATTTGAAATAAAATATATTATAGAGCAAACACAGTGAATACTCTCTAAGAAAATTTTGAGTTTATGAGGAGGAGCCATTTTCAGAACTAATGTTAATTTATATTCTTATAAATATACTAGGTCATTTTTAGAAGTGGTTGAGTCTAAAGTATCTGCTGTAGTCAGATGTGAAGATATCTTATTTTGCGTCTCTGAGAAACAAATTTTTCATACCGAATTATTCCATTTTGTTTGATGCGTATAATTAATTTTTATAAAATTTTTCTTTATTTTAAAATAAATTGACTAGTACTTGAAATAAAATAAAGCATATTACAGAACCTATTATCATAAATATTAGATTTATTTACTAAGGAAGGAAAGGATCATATAGGAAAAAAAAAGAAGAGAAAAAATCATATAAAAATGCGCATGTTTTATTTTATATTTATTTAAAAGAAAATTGAATTTAGCAGTTCTTCATCATCCTGTTCAGTTTCTTGGTCTGTTATCCTCATTTCGTTTTACCAATGTCGGCACTATATATAGGTATGGATGGTGAAGGTTCAAAGCAAACACTGTAGATTTATTTTTCTTCCAATCATATCGTCATTCTAAGTATAGAATCTAGAAGTACCGAACACATTCTATGCCGGTGTTTGGTTTCGGTTTAAGTAATTCTTGAAAATACCCGTTCTACAAATTGAACTGCTTATTGGAAAGCTTTAAAGATTAAACAAAGCAATCATTCAAACATGTGAAAACACCAGTGACTGGCGTTTAAAACTGTTTGCACCTGCTCTATCACCTCAGGTTTACGAGATGATAACTTCTGTTTAAGCTCAAATAAATTGCTTATTTATAAATTACTTTTAGTTGATACTTTATTACAACATATAAACCTTTTACGACATATTAAAAAATTTCCCTTTGACAGTAGCACAAGGAAATGAAGGAGTGGCAAACATTTCTCAAAATCGCATATGCATAAATTACAGTCGCATAGGTTTGTCAAAAGAAGTGAATTTACGAAAACTCGTACAATCTGGCAGCACTGTGTACACGATGAGCAACGCTATCTTTAGTTATCACGTCTAGTAATAATAGCTTTCTGAATAATTCACAGGAAGTTCAGATTTATGGGCATAATTTACTAGACTTCCGTTCGTTTGAGTTTAGTTGCTTTTGGAAGGTATTTTCTCCATCCTTTCTGCATGCCTTCGTGGTGTAGTGGTTAGCACACTCGGCCACGTATTCAAAAGATCCAGGTTCCAGACCCGGCGACGGCACTGCTCATTTTTCATGTCTCCTGTTTCCAAATAACCTAATAAGCCTACAGTGGAGCCCGAACTAAAAGGTGGTTGATGATGATTCTTTACCCCAAAAATTTGGCGATTGGGTCCCGTAATCGCCAGTCGTCCTTTGAAAGGGGAAGTATATAAGGTATCTTCTAAGGTATCTTCTCCATTCTTTTCTGTATGCCTTCGTGGTGTAACGGTTAGCACATTCGGCACGTATTCAAGAGGTCCAAGGTTCGAGTTCCGGGAAGGGCATTGCTCATTTTTCACGTCGCTCCTGCTTCCAAAAAATCGTAATGACTCTACAGTGGCCCCGAACTAAAAAAAGTGGTGGATAATGATTCTTCCCCAGCAGGATTTGTCGACTGCCTACCGTAATCCCCAGTCGCTCTTTAAAAGAGAGAGCATATAAAGTAGCCCCCTCTTTTCTGCATGCCTTCGTGGTGTAACGGTTAGCTCACTCGGCGTGTATTCGAGAGGTCAGAATTCGAGTCCCGGCGGCGTAATGGCAGACCGCACATTGAGTTGAACAGTGTTAAGCGAATTTCGCTTACTGCGCATGCTTGATGGTGTACCTTTGGCGCGGGGAGAAATATTGGCGAATAAGCAACCCTACGCTAGCTTATTCGTGATCTCCATGGCTGTCGAATGTGTTCGAGTGATGTTTACAACTGCAATGTTGTGGAGCTTTGCTTGTTAGTTATTTTAATTGCACTTGCTTATTTTTCTAATATATGTTTCATTTTAATTTGTCAATAACAGTGCATTTAATATTTGTTAACATATGTTCGTAATAATTTGTTATTTAGATGTAATTTGTTTACATGTTATAATTCAGTAATTGTAAACTGGAGTTTCTCGCTTAGTATGTTAGCGTATATTCGCGCTTTTATTTTCTCATTTCAAAGAATTTAATAACTAGCATTAAGGAATTGTAAAATTTCTTCAGTGTTATTTGCAAGCACTTTATTATATTCCTCAGTGTTTCTTTATGTATGTACGAATGGAACTTATGGTAAATCCTGAATTGTTTTTATTGCTTAAAAGTATAATGAATAAATTTTCAACTAATATATCCTAAATTTCAGTCAACACTGCTTCACATTACTTCGCAATAATTTCAGCTTTCTAGTTGTTTGAGCAGTACAGCAAAAAATAGTATTTTAACACAGTAATTAATTTAACACGAAGATTTAAACGCCAGATTTGTTTACAATCAGATGGCGGTACATCTACCATATACCGTATTTATCTTCTTTTCAAATCGCGCCAACATAGTAATTACGCCAAATTGTTTTCTAGGCATGCGCAGTATGCGACATTCGTTTAACACTGTTCAACTCAATGTGCGGTCTGCCATTACGCGTCCCGGCGAGGGCTGTGCTCATTTCTCACGTCTCTCCTGCTTCCAAAGAACTCCTAATGAAGTTACATTTCTTTTAATCATTTAAATCATTAGGACATTTGCGATAAGATTGAAACTTTTGTCTCATCATTGCTTGCTTATACGCAGCCTAACCGAGCTTTGGAAATCTTGGAAAAATATATTTGAATGTATAAGAAAATTTTAACATATACGAAAAGTAGACACACATTATGCTACATTGTTTATCTACGGCTCTTCATTTTTTATGCATCTCCAAGGGATACTTCTAACCGCCTTGTCGTATACGATAGAGGAGAGTTGCATTAATTGGAATATCGTCTGGGTTGTACTACTATCGTAATTGTCCTGTAATAGGCATTTCCGGCGTAAATTTGGTACTTTAGGCTACGTAAAATTGGCAGTTAGGTAAATTTGACCAAATAATCGTTTACATAAAAGAGCACCTCGAGGCCGCAGTTAGGGAAAAAGTGAAATTCATATAGAAATCATCAATTAAATATTTAAAGATCCATCGTCATGAGACCCTTTTATTATAAGTAGCAAAACATACTGGTACTTACGTATTATCCTGTCGACTATAAAACAGACTCTAAACAGCAGGATGTAACGAAAGAGCACACACAGCTGTGCATACATAACAGCTGTGCTTTCGTCTGATATAACTGCAACTGTTTCTCGACAACCCTGCTTTTGTTTTTATGAACAAGGATATAAATTAACTTTTGTTGCTGCAACTTTTCCCTGCGTTTAGAGCGAAATTATTAAAATTTGGGATCTTCCTGATGAAACTGCAATAAATGCAATAAAATAGGCGAAAAACACCAATAGATATATTTCAAGTGACAATGAAAGCAGTAACAGTGATTCTGCTCTTGACTGTGTGCCTCAGGAGAAACGTTTTTGAAATTAAGGGTATCCTTCACAACATATCAACTCAATGTTTCAGCTGTGCATTTTATACTCAAATTCGGTGATTCAAATTCGGAATTCGGTGTTTCCCGCTGGGAATCCAGTGGTCTATCCAGATAAATCAATTACTTTAATTGGACTGATGAAGAAAATTTTAATATGGTGATTTTTTACTGTTCTGAATTATACTTTTTTTAAAAAGTAAATTGCATTATTTTAAGGATATAAATAGTGAAAAATTGTCCCATTACTTCCTTTTTAATAAAAATATTTCCCTATCCCTACATACTGAAAAATGTTTAGGAGATCCAGACTCAGAAACTTATACTGAACTTTATAAAAATTATACTTATCCAGTTTTTCTACATCAAACTAAAAATTAATTAATAAGAATAGAAAGAAGCAAATGGATTTTGTATTGAGTATAAAATGCGCTGATTACTTCAGTGTGTAATATAATAAATGGTAAATAAAAATGCAGTTACATAAATTAGCACAAAATTTATATTGATTACTTGAAGCCTGTTTAATAAATTTGCTGAATTTAAGAGGGAGGTTTGAAAGTTATCAATATTTTGCTGTATCCTATGAAACTAATACAAAGACTAAGTGATAAGCAGCTGTTAGAGATTTGAAACAGAAATACTGAAGATAAAGGCATCGCCGACTACTTTTAGTCTCTTGAAATTAGGTTATGCATTTATCCCTTCAAATCCATTTTACTTAACTTACCTTGTAGAGACATTATGTATTTTTTTAGAACAAGGCAAGATGAAAAATTAGCAACGCCTTCACCGGAAATCGAACCGCGGACCTCTCAATTACGCGCTGAGCGTGCAGACCACTACACCACGAAGGCTCGCTAAAAAGGCGGGAGAAATACCTTATATACTCCCCCTTTTAAAGGGCGGCTGGTGATTTTAGGAGATCCAATCGCCAAATCTTGGGTGAGGAGAATCATCATCCAACACCCTTTTAGTTTGGGCGCCACTGTAGAGACATTAGGTATTTTTGGAAGCAGGCAAGATGAAAAATAAGCAAGCGCCTTCGCCTGGAATCAAACTGAGGACCTCTGGAGTACGCACCAGGTGTGCAGACCACCACACCACGAAGGCACGCTAAGAAGGCGATATAAATACCTCATAAGCTCTCCCAAATCAAATTTTGATGTTCAAGCCGTTACATTATTGAAAGCCTAAAATGCAGAAATTGATATCTTTAACTAACTTTTACTAGCATAATAGGGGAAACATATAAGGAAGTTAATCTCGCTTTGAAACATACTTTTCGTGGTTGGAGGGGGGACTTGTCCGTGTACTTTCCAAATAGAATATTGTACTTAACATCAGGTATGTATACATTGCCTACAAAATTGTTTTAGAAGAAAAGTTATAAAACATTTACTGCAGATTTTGTATGAAATTTAAATATCCTTTACTAGTTCCATAATTAGAATAGAATAAGTGGCTGGAATTATTGAACTAGTAATTAATCAATGAGATTAAGTAAAAATACGAAATTACGAGAAAAGTAATTAAAAAATTCTTACAAGCCGTAGAAATTCCTGTGGCTGCCAAAAGAAGCGCTAAAACTCTCAACATCTTTGCAAGTGGTAATCTAAACCTTTTCAAAACGTTGAAAAATACTTTGGTACATGTGTTTTTATTCCCACGTCTATCTGCTAAAATATGTGTATTTTTTTAAGTAAGGACAGCTGGCTTAATTTATTCAAAACAGGTCATAACTTATCATAGTGATATGACAGTATCTGAGGTTTCAAAAAGGATTGACTGCAATTCCCATCCTGTTTTGAAAACTCTATCTTAGTTTTGATTTTAATTTTTAAAAATTACTCAGTTTTCTTGTAATATATATTACATATTTATTCGTAATTTTTTCCCAGTGGCGGGCTGTATCCTTTTATAGGATCGGTCAATACTAAGGCCAGAAGCAGTGGTCTCTTAATTATGGAGGCACCTAATAGGTGGACCACAGTAGCCTTCTGTCAAGCGACGGACAAATTACATCCATGTTTTCACCAGTGTTCGAAACCAGACCTTTCGGTATGGCAGTCATAATCCCTAAACACTTTCCTACCTGGGCGTCTCTTCGTAAATTTTTTTCAGTTACTTAGCTGTACAGCAATAGGTACCATAATAAGAATGAACTAATATGACATTCATGGGAATTCCATTAATTACTGAACAATGAAAAAAATTAAAAGAAAGGGAAAATATAGGCGAAGTTCCTGTAAAAGTAATTTGTTTATAATTGTTACTTTTCGGTGACTTAGAATGCACATGACCAGACGCATGTATATACAGGAAGACCAAAAGAATGTTCACGAGCCCTTCTTTTACTTAAGAAAGAACAAAGTGTATACATTAAATCTGTTTTTAGTAAGCTGAACATGCTCGACCAAATAAAAGCGATTGTAGCCTTCTTAGCGAAAAATTATTATAGGGAATAATGCTTACTATTCTTGTTGTCTGCAAACTTACTTCACGAATGACTGAAGAATTTAATGTCTGTTAGAAGATAATAGAGTAGTCCAATCGAAACTTTAACTTAAATATTTAATGTAGATATCCACAGTTTTTACACACTACGAAAATTGATGACAGTAACATGAATATTTACAGGAAAAACTGTCGCAATAAAAAATAGAAAAAGTTCTTTCATGTTTAGAACGCGTACGTATCTTTTTTGCGTCTTACACATCTTCTTTTGTTATGTCCGCTTAGTCTGCGTTTTTTTTTTTTTTTTTTCACGAAGAAGTTCTATCCAATGGTGTGCAGCGCTATCTATTATTCGTGAGAGACGACATCCTACACATGCTCGACCATCCTCATGGCATGAGTCCTCGCCTGCTGGAAAAAATTGTCATCATCGTCTGGGGATCTGTAAAAAAAATAATAATAAGTTTTGATGAGCTTTGAGTTTTACTGAATTTTGAGTTCCGCTGATTTTTCGACTGAATTCGTAGTCGTGGAATCTCTTCTTCAACGTCGTCTGGATTAGTTTGTCTTCGTATATACGCCTTCTTAAACATCGTCTGGATACATCTTTTAAATGCATCTTTTTAAATTACGTCTGGATACGTCATCTAAATGAGTCTTCTCAGACATCATCTTCCTTAAGCCTTCTTCTTTAAGGCATTTCATGCTTAGACACCATTTTCATTTTTCTTAAAATAGTTCCTGCCTTTAAAACTATAGTCCTTTAGTCAAATCGGGAGAAATTTTTCAATTTAGGAAAACGTCTAAATCAGGAATCATCAGAATCGGTGTTGCACTATCAAAGTCTTTTGGTTTTCTTCCTGAATCTTCTGAATCTGCTCTTTCGCTTCTTTCTTCTCACCTTCTTTAGTTTCTTTTTTCAGTCTTTGCTTTCTGTATCAGCATCTTTTTAATCAGATTTTCTCACAGACTTCTGATTTTTACTCTTCTCCTCTTCTTCGGTGATCTTTTCAGTTTCTCTTGTTTCTTTTATTTGTCTGTTGCAGGGGATGTTACTGAAGGTTTTCTGGTGGAGTTAGCATTCGATCCATCATCCTTAAGACTGACTCTTTCTCGGGACAGTGCTTCTGTTCAGAATCTCCTTCTGAGGTGGCATCTCTCCTCAATGGCTTCGAATCTAAGTGAACCTTTTTTGGGGTTTCTTCTTGTATTAATTAATCGTTCACAGCTTCACTTTCACTCACCAATCTGTAAAGCTCGTAATTTCGTGAGAAATAGTCTTTATATAGCCTAAACTTCAAAACTTCTTTTATAGCTTTTTTTATTTTCATCAATTTCTTGAGGTATAATATTATACCATCTTGAATTGGCATACATACAAAATTTCAACTCAAACTGTCAACATGATGCATGCGAGTACCAGATATGTGTTCGATTGTGTAATCGTAATCTTGTAATATTATTGCCTATCTATATATTTTAGTACAAATGTCTTTCTTGCTCATAGTTTGTTAGAATGCATTAAAGTCTTTCACGATTTTAAACGGAATACCTAGTGCGTACTCCCGGTATTGTTTTATAGCTTCTACGACTGCTTTGACTTAATTCGTAACTTAAATTTTTAATTCGTAACTAGAATATTTATGTTCAATATCCTGCGTCTTCATACTCATAGCAAACTTGATGGATCTTATTATCAATTAAGGATTTCTGTAACAGACCCGCGCCGTAACCGTTAGCGCTAGCATCGGCATGTATTTCCATTTCTACTTTCGGATTATAAATGCATAAGTATCGGATGACGAGATTCGTTTCAATTCGTTAAAAGCATAAAGTTCTTTATTTCCAAATTTAAATTCAGAGTCTTTCTTCAATAAATCATTAAGTGATTTTTCAATTAATGAATAATTAGGTATGAGTTCTCTTAAGTAACTTGTCCAGAACGTATAACTTTGAACGTCTTTTACACAAATGAGATCCAGAAAGTTACTGTTGTAGTTTTAGAAGAAGAAGGATATAATTTCTCATCTTTAATTTTGTGACCTAGAAATTCCTTTTAGAGTTTCAAAAATTGACACTTCTAAAGATATAGCTCTAATCCCTATTCCGATGCAGTCTGTAACACGCGTTTCAATTTTTGGATTCCTTAACTTTCGTTTCCGGAAGGAAGAATGCTATCATCCATGTGGATTGCTACAGTGCTATCTTTTAAAATATCACGAAATGCATCGTAGATATGCCTTTGGAAAACGCTTGGGCTGTCAGCAGAGCCAAAGGGGACCTTTCAAAAGTTCAAACTCTCCGTTTTGCGTTACGAAAGATGTGTGTTTTCTACTTTCTTCGTCTACTTCAACATGAAAACAAAATTTTTTTCAAGTCCTGTTGTGTACCATTGCTGATTCTAGTTTATCAATGACGTCATCCATTTATGGCAGTAGAAAGAGTCGCGAATTATTTTTTATTCAGGCGTCTGAAGTCCACTCACAGTGTGTACAAGACATCCTTCTTTCTGCTTAACATAACATTACTTGATTAATCGGAATAGCCTGACTTGGTAATTTGTTTATCTAATCACTCATCAATTTCATGCTGTTCTGAGGGGGAAAACGTCTCGGCGCACAACGAACCGGACATTTTTCTGTTAACACTAGTCTCATTTTCAGGACAGACCTTTTTATTTTATTCGACTTATAATTGACTAATAACTGTAGTATTTCATCTGGATGTACTCCGTTTTTAATGTGAAGAAATCGTACAGAAAACATGCACCCCTCCAAGTGCAGAAGGTTAAACTCCTAGACGATGCCGACTACTCCCTTCAGGTAAATTTCGTACGCTGGATGCCTGATGCCATACAGAATGATTAACAGTTCCGCGCCACTGTTTTATTGAGATGAATCCTGCTTTACGAGAGAAGGCGTGATCAACATGCACAATGCGTATACGTGGTCGTTCGAAAATTCGCACAGCACTGTCTCGTCCAAAGTACAACACAATTTCGGTATTAACATCTGGGCAGCTATTATCGGAGATCATCTGTTGGAACCATACCTTCTGCCTGAACGCCTCAAGGGCGCAAATTACCTAGTTTTCCTACAGCACATCCTCTCTGATTTAATGTAGGGAATACCGGCCACTGTGCGCCAAAACGTGTGATTCCATGCATGATGGTGCACCAGCACACTTTGTGACTGCGGTGCGTAACCACCTCGATATTACATATCCCGGGAGGTAGATTGGACGCAGAGGATCTGTTGCTTGGCCTCTCTCCATAGATTTCAAGCCATATCAGACTCCTGTGCATAGAGAAGATCTGACAATACGGATTGTAGTCGCTTTAGCAGACATCTCCAGCACACCGGGTATGATTGAATGTGTCCGGCAATCCTTCGTCCGTCGGTGGCCTCAACTTCGATCAATTCTTATAAAACTGTCTCATCGCTTGCTTTCTGATGTTGAACTGTGATGCACTGTAATCCTGCTTTACGTCAAATAAATGCTTTTTACTTATTATTGGCCCTTCTTGTTCCATTCAACGTCACAGTCTTCATAAATAGGGAAGTAGACTGTAATGTGCTATGGCATTTAAAACTGATTTTTCATTCAGTAAAAAAAGTACTTTCATTGTGAATTAGTTCTCAAAAGCCTAAACTTCTCCCTTCCGCAGGAATTAAAACTATAGTTTAGTCGCAAGTTACGCAGTAATATATTTTTTGAGAAAATTTTTATCTCGATATCTATTTTTGGTTTTTATGAAGGACCGTTCTCCAACCCAAGTAAATAGTTGCAGGATTGTCTGAAGCTGTTAAACAAAGCGCGAAATTTCACCTCCGGTCATAAATTATTTTTAAAAATTCAGGATTAATTCGTGCGTTATAACAAAAATAATTGCTGCTTTTGCTCAGCTTCCAAATCTATGTCAGAAGATGTTCGCCGCATTAAAGCAACTGATTAACTGTACAGAAAATTCGTTCGTAAGAAATGATATTTCAGGCGAAGGAAGTCGAAATGTCACTGTAATAAATGCTATCAATTGTTGCTTTATTCGTCGGGGAAAAGCATGCACTCCTGGTAAAGATAAATTCCCAGTTTCGATTAAGTTTAAATTAAATATTTAACCAGGACAACACGCTAAGAACTTTTACTCTTTCTTTTGTTAACTGAATATTTATATATAAGATTGCTTTAAATTGTTAAATTAAAGCAGCTGTGAGACAAAGAACGTAAAAGGATCAGGTGTAGGTTTGATTTTCATCATGTTCTTTTAGTAAAGCTTAAAGTAATGTGAGGACCATTTAGCCATATCCTAAAGTTAGTCTTACTTCTGTTCTATATTGTAAGTAATTTCCTTATACTATCTATCATGTTATCAGCCCCCGAGTTTCAGTAACTTCTTTTTATTTGAAATTCGTAAAAAATAAACTGTAGTTAAAAATGTAAGGTGTTTGTCTTAGAATTATATATTTGTTTAGATTTCACTCCACGAATTTACTTCTGTCTTAAAATTGCATATATAGTTCGATTTTACTGTGTCTGTTTATTTTCTTAGACGTTTCCTTCATTGTATCTTACTGCTGTGCCTATCGTTATAATTTACCAAAAAAGTTAAAGAAAGGATGAAGCGATCACAGGAGAAAGCACACAAGCCCTTATCTTTATATGTTTTAAACTTTAGTCATCATAAATTTGCCATTTATTTTACATTATTTGAAAACAACACACATATGCTGTAATAATAAAATACATACAGAATTCACAAAGGGCGAGCTCGAGTAAAGAAATCTTAAAAACACGTATTGTAGTCATAGTAACGTAGCTTTTAAGTGATATTCGTGAAGACGATAAGACATTTTGTTATTTTTGGCAAAGTCTGCATTTTCCTCTACCTCTTCCTGCTACTCTGGGCTAGGATATTTATTGTTTAGTATCTTTTTGTTATAAATGAGAGAGAGAAACGAAATTTTATATTTTTAACTCTGCTCTGTTTATACTGCCATATTATCAAATTCATGAGTAGTTTATTAAGTAATAATAGCCGTCCAGACGAGAAAGTGGTTAGTGACACTGACTGCTGTACCGAAGGGCCCGAGTTCGAATCCGGGAGAAGGTATTTATGTAGTTTATAGGTCTCCTCAAAGAGGCAACGGTGGACCACCTATTAGGTACCTTGATAATTAAGTGACTACCGCTTTCGGCCTTAGTAGTGGCTAACGTCTAGGGAAGGTTAAGACCCGCGTTTGAAAAAAAATAATTAAACAGTAACCTCAAAGGACTAGCGGACAAAGTTTCATCTCATCTGACTTCCTGACCAGAAGAATCACAGCAAAAGTAGAGGTAAAATATTTATTCATATGTCGACATGACTATTACACAAAATAGATTTTCGCTTGCTTGTGGTTAGAATAACAGCTTCTCAAACAAATTCAAAGCAATTTAAATGCATTCATAATGTAAGAAATATAAGTTCTAAACCTTGATTTTTCCTAATTACATGTAATTAATCAAAGCACACAAATCTTTGGCGCCAGGCAAGTCCAAATTAAGGATTGGATTGGATTGGATTATACAATTATGGCAAAGCACACGAGAGCTATCTGCCTAAAGGGAGGGATGCCTTCGTGGAGGACTTTCTAAGAGAAACTGGCTCGTATACACGTTACACATGGGGAAAACCACGAAAACGCCCATACAGCCAGCCCGTTCGCGGGATTCGAACCTCGGACCGAACTACCAGTGTTCAGCGTCTTTACCGCTCGGCTGCTGGTGGGCTCCAAATTAAGGAAATACGAAGTAGGGTAAATGGTCAGCCTAAGCTGCCAAATGCTGTCAGCTAAACTTTGTAACCTTGCTCCTTATTTTTAACTACTTTGCTTTCTGGTGGAAGATGACGAAACGTAGAAATATGGAACATCTATAATAATAAATTAATTAGTAAGTAAAATGAAACCTTATATGCTCATCATGTTCACTTTTATTTCAATTTTATGCGCGTTAGAAAAAAAGATTCTTAAATCTAATTTTTCATTATTCACCTTTCTGTCTTTGCATGCTCATATTTATGTTTCGAGCTATTTTGATATACATATATATAAAAGTCTTCGTATACCTCTATAAGTATAATCTGAAGGAATTATAAAGCGCTGACATAAGATAGATTGAGCATCGGAAGATAAATCTCTCCCCATTGATTCAATATCCGGCGGCTAATTTTCCCTCAGAGCTCATCTTGAGACTAATTTGCTAGTCAATAGATTCTTTTGTTCATCTTCAGGAGACGGCATCATACTTCCGGAAGTTAGTTGTGAGGAAAGCATTTGCACGGAGAGAAAATTTTGATGTAGCACCAGGGTGTCTATGTTCAAGAACGTACTCCACATCGAATATAAGTGTAGTTTGCGAATGGTGCAGGAAAATAACTTGTTACAAGCTTACACATAAAAAGTTCAAGAAATCTATATACAAACATATTTACATGGCATACTTAATTTTTTTAACCCTTTCGCCGTCCTCTTCTGTCCGCAAAAATTTCTCCCCAGCGGCCCTTTGTTTTTCGCAGCGTGTAATGTTGTTTTCTCTGTACATACATAACTTTCGCAGTGGATGAATGAAAATGAATATTAAGTAAAATTATTAAGGATATAAAGCATAATGGAAGAGTAATAATATTTTTGCTTATTTCTAACAGCAGGATTAATTTGATAACATCTGATCCAGCCGGTCCACTGCTGTCATTTTGTTGTTGTAATCTTTTTCAATTATTGGATTTTTGCAGTTCTTTTCTGTGTTTCAAAATCAATCATAGAGTTATTATGGACTGTACTCATCAAAAGTATATCCTTCTTGTCTTTCCAAATCAAAACCTCATTTTTTCTCTTTTTCTGCTGAATAGACGTTGAAGATTTCTCACTGTATTGTATTTTATGTAAAATGGCGCGAATATTCATAAAACCCGGGGTGGGGAATTCAATTAGAAATAGAATGCCTGATTAGTACTGCCCTTTATGAGGTATTAGAACAAACAAAAATAAAAACTCAAATAAGTAAACATTTAGAAAGCGTTTTAAACATTTAAAAGTTTTAAAATGTAGAAGAACGCTTGAAGCGCGTTACGGCTGCCCAGCATAAGTTTCACTTGAACGCGCTAGATGCGTGACGACGACGAAGAGGTTAAATAATTTTTGGAGTTTAAGAGAGGCTAAAGTTGTTCGATAATTAAATTAATAATCAGGTAGGTCGTGCAATGATCGCAAGTGTTTTGAAAAGCAATCTGGAAAGCTACGAAATCAGTCGTCGAGCTGGTGATAACCTGTGAAATGACATACATCTAAGCATTAATGACATACATTGCGTAATAAGTGGTATATATATATATATATACCAAAAGTGAAAAGTCCTGAGTCGTTATATGCTCCGTCCTTCAATCATCCCAATTTCGTCAACCATCTGCCAGAACGCGTAATGGAATAGCCTCACCATTCGCCCACGATGTCTTGGAATAACTGAAAACATTACAGTTATTAATTAGCCGGCAGGATTTATCCTCAACGTGGGAAAAAAGCTCCTGGATTTATTTCTAACGCGCTTCTAAATTCAACAGTGGGTCAAGGACAGTGTGTGATCGTCTTATGCTTTTGCTTCTTTTCCGGCGATGCTTAAGTGTTTTACCTCGCCTTCAAAGTTATGCGTTTTATCAAGTGCTTCTAAAGTGATTGATTTTTAGTGTTCAATTTGATATGTATGCGAGCTCTTAAATTCAAGATTTTGTGATTGGAATGCTAACACGCTCAAAAACGGCAAAAATGTCAACTGATAAGCAAGAATCCGTAGCTATTGTGGATACAGTGAAATTTCAATTCCCTATTTTTGACGGCACAAGTACAAATTTTCCAATAGACAGATATCTTCTATGGTTTGAAGAGAAATGTGCCGCAAAGAACATTCCAGAAAAGGAAAAGAAATTTGTTTTCTCAAAGTGTATTAGAGGAGAGGCTTTAGCCCTCTATTTACGTGATTGTTTAGATAAAGATTGGAACAACATAAAGGATATTTTCGAGGCATACTTCACAACATCGGAATCTGTTACTTTTAGTAATTTTGTGTCTTTAAAATACGAGAAATTTAATAATGTTGATGTTTATTTTCGTAATAAGTTGAAATTAGGAGCCAGCTTGAAACTAACTGATTCCACAATGGTGGAAGCACTTACGGAAGGACTTCCTGAGTCTCAAAGAATGCTGTTAACAGTGCAAAAAATAGACACACCGAAAGACTAGATTACTCTTGCTAGGAAACTGTTTCCAGTTCAGATGCCGTTGGATGGTCTAGGAAATAGTAATTACCAATTTGTTTCTCCAAGACAAACTGTTCCGAGGTGCTATTATCCCAGACCAATGCAAGCCACTCCTTATCAAAGTTTTCGTAGTATGAGACCTTTTAATTATCAACAAGTGCAATACCGACCTCTACAGTATGCGTATTGGCCAATTCGATATCCACAATTACCTGCTATTAATTATAACACGGTTCCTAAAAGAGAAGTTAAAACATGATATTACTTTAAAGTGAATGTCCGAATTGGACAGAAAAAAATTCCCAGTATTATTGATACGGGATCGGAAATTAACGTTTTACCGTTAAAAATTTTTAACAAAATTCGTGATAAATTTAGAGAAATTTCAGTGAAATCCCATGATAAAATATTTTCAATATATAGTCAAGTTCATATAGAGAAAATAATCAAAGTAAAGTGTAAAGTAGGTAAAATAGAAAATAATGTGATATTTTATGTAGTAGATTCAAATTTGAATTATTTATTGCTTTCATCACCATGTGTTTCATTATTTAAATTACAATTGAATTTTCATAATTATGAAGTGTATCAGCTTGGAAAACAGGTAAGTAAAAATGTTAAAGTAGACAAGTTTTTCCAAAATAATTATGTATGTAAAAATGATATTAGTGCTGAACAATCTAGTAAATACTTTGATAATAGCAAAAATTTTGTATGTAATAATGATCTTAGTACTAAAAATTGTGGTAATTAGTTTGAAAATAGTAAAAGTTCTGATAGTGAATTACAGAAATTGTTGAATGATTATAATCACATATTTGCAAAAAGTAAATATGATGTTGGTTGTATAAGGGTTAAACCTCCCAGAGTTATATTAACTTCTGAATTACCAATAGCCTATAGACCATATAGAGCATCTCCTAAAGATAATAGTGAAATTAAAAAACAAATAGATGAATTGTTAAAAGCTGGAATTATTAAACCTTCTTATAGTCCTTATGCTGCTCCTGTAACTTTAGCTTATAAGCGAGATGAGCAGTCCAGAAGCAGATTGTGTATTGATTTCAGGAAGCTTAACCAAATTACTAAAACTGATTCTGAACCTATTCCTAGAACTGATGCTGTATTAGATCAATTAACAAATGCAAAAATCTTTTCTACATTGGATTTGGCATCAGGCTATTGGCATATAAAATTAAATGAAAAGGATACTGAAAAATTGGCATTCACTACAAATTTTGGACTGTATGAGTTTACTAGATTACCTTTTGGTTGGAAAAATTCCCCAGCTGTTTTCCAACGAGCTCTTAGACAAATTTTAAACAAATATCAGATTCAATTTGCTTTAAATTATTTTGATGATATTATAGTATTCTCTCCAAATTTTGGTGAACATTTAAATCATCTTAAAATAATATTTGATATATGTGAGAAAGAGAATATAAAATTAAAACAATCTAAATGTAATTTTGCTAAAGAAAAAATAAATTTTCTAGGATATGAAATTCAAGCAGGTAAATACCAGCCCAGTAATGCAAATATAGAGGTTATTAAGAAATTGCAACCCCCTAAAAATATCAAAGAATTACAAAGATTTTTAGGAAGTATTAATGTTTATCATAAATTTATTCAAAATTATGCTAAAATTAGAGCCCCATTAACAAATTTACTTAAGAAAGATATTCCTTGTAATTGGACTGATGAAAGTCAAAAAGCTTTTCAAAAATTAAAAGATGCATTGATTTCTAGACCTATTTTAACTTTGTTTAATCCTAAATATCCCTGTCATGTATTTGTTGATGCGTCCAAAGAAGCTGTTGGTGCTGTTTTAAAACAAGAACATCCTGATGGTAGTTTACATCCAATTGGTTTTCATTCTAGAAAATTAAGATCTTATGAACAAAATTATGCCATTACTGAGCTGGAATGTTTATCTATTATTGATGCAATTGATAAATTTTATTATTATTTACATGGTAACCATTTTACTGTACATACTGATCATGCTGCTTTAGTTTGGCTTAAAAATATAAAACACCCTACAGGTCGTCTATTTAGGTGGTCTTTAAAATTATCTATGTATGATTTTGATATAAAATATAAAAAAGGATCTACTAATGTTGAAGCTGACATGCTCTCTAGAAATCCTTATGTGTCAACATTTAAGATTGCAAGTTAATTTATTATCATTAGAAGAAATAAAAGAATATCAAAATTTAGATAATGTTTGTGATACTAAGAATAGGAAAATGAATGATGTCTTAACTATCAAAAAACAGGGATTGTACAAAATTGTGATACCCATGTCTCTACGTACGAAATTACTTGAAAAGGCCCATATACAATTTGGTCATATTAGTGTATCATCTATGCTAAATTTGTTATCTCCACAATATTATTGGCCAGGAATTGTTCAAGATGTTAGAAATTATTGTAAACATTGTGAAGTGTGTCAATTTAATAAGAAAAGTAAACAAAAGAAATTTGGTTTAATGCAAAATTTACCATCAGTCAGTGAACCTTTTGAAATATTATCTATTGATACTGTAGGTGGTTTAAATTATTATAATTCTACTAAAAAGTATATTCACATAATTATTGATCATGCAACTAGATATATCTGGACTTTTGCTTCTAAAAGTGTAACTACAGATACTTATATAAATTGCTTAAAACAAATTTTCCAAATTCAGGTCCCTAAAACGATTTTAAGTGATAGGAACGCTGCCTTTTACATCTTCAAAATTTAAGCACTTTTTAAGGAATCATAATGTAAAACAATTGCTAACTACTGCAAATAGACCCCCAAACTAATGGTAAAATTGAACGTGTTAATCAAACTATTATAACTAGATTAAAATGTAAACTAAATTCTTATCAAGGTAATATAGCATGAACAAAATTATTACCCCAAGTAGCTGAAGAGTATAACAATACCCCTCATTCTGTAACAAAATTCCCTCCATCATATTTAATGTATGGAAAATTACCTTATGATTCCTTAATTCAAAATCAAGAATTGTGTCCGTCAATAGAAGAAGCCAGAAAAGTAGCTCAAAAGAGATCTGATGATTATCATAATATAAATAAAGAAAGATATGATATTCATTTTAAACCTAGTAATTTTAAAATTGGTGATTTAGTAATGTATGAAGAATTTCAATATCCTAATACACGTAAATTATCTCCTCCATTCTCAGGACCTTATAAAATTTTAAAACAATATTCTGAAGTTACTTATGAAATAGATAAACCTGATCCTTTAACTAAAAAGAAACCAGAAATTGTTCATTCAACTAGATTAAGAGCTTTTAATCCAGCAAGTGAGTTTAAGTTAGCTGTCAGAAATAGTAGAATTCCTATCTCTGTTCAAAATTAAAATTAATTTTTTCAAAATTCTCTTTTAAACATTTTCCTTATTATGACTTTTAATACCTGATTTAGACTTAAACCCTAACTATGACAAGTTATTTTCCCAACTATGACAAATTATTCTCCCGATTTTGAGCTTTTTAAGGAATCATAATAATAATAATATATTTTTCACATAATTTGAATTATTTTGTAGCAAAAATATTCTTCTTATTGTAGGATAATATTTGTTTCTAATTTACAAAATTATAAAAAAGACTTTAACTTGATTATACAAGTCATCTGTCTTTATACAATTCATCTGTCTTTATACAATTCATCTGTCTTTATACAAGTCATCTGTCTTATAATTTTGATTTTATATGGTCTTTTATTTTTCTAAAACCACTTTGAGGTAATGTACAATGCCAAAAACCAGTTACCTTGTATTAGGCAACGGAGGTTCTTCGATATTTGTACCTAGCACCCCCCAACCATCGGCAAGTAATCACACTGATCTGTTGGCGAGGACATGCCATAGTTTTAAAGTCAAAGTGTTCATGTTCTAGTGTATAATTGTATAATTTATATTGAATTGTTTTTTTGAATATTTTGTATTGAAGTGTAAAACATGTCAATCTTTAATTGCCTACGATGAGAGGAAAAAATGCACATAATATATTATTCATAAATTGTATAATCTATTTCTTTTCTAAGTTTTATCTGAAGGAAGAAAAATTTTAAATATTTTCTAATCAAAGCTTACTATTATGAAAACATATTCAGCGAAAGAAATGCTTCATATTTGTGAACTATCAACATGCATCATATTTGTGGACTATCTAGCATTTAGAGATTTTACCAAATATTTTCATTCTATTCGAACTCTTTTTATGAAAAGGACTTTCAAAAAAAAAACAAAATGGACATTTTTAACAAAATTGAGGACTTTTGTAATTATAACTTATTTATTTATCAGTATTCCATATTTATTATGTTATAGTTTTAAAATTATTCATATATTGTATATTTATTTATAACTCATAGTTTTAATGTTCAAAATTTCATATGCTATAAAGTCAAAATTTTATATGAGAAAGTCATGAACTATGATAGGCCATAGTTAAAGCTTGTACGCTATGCCCTGGATGTTTTCATGTCTTTTCTCATACTTTTGCTTTACTCCTGTACTAATGCTTTTCTCACCCCGACCTTTCCTTTTGACGGGGGGGGGGGAAGATGTAAAATATAAAAAAAAAATACGATAGCTTTGCTCTTTGCGAACCAGCAACCTTTAATTAATTTTCTGAAATTCAGTATATTTCCCTAAACCAGCACCTTCTAGAACATTCGCACCTATTACATAACCTCCTCATATAAATGCTGCGTCATAAGTTTTTCTACATTTTTCTAGAAGCTACTCTGTTACATAACCTTTCATATAAATGCTGCGTCATAAGCTCTCCTATACAGATGCCTTCTCGCCTTCGTTCTGCTAACGCTTCCGCAATGCTCCTCTTACTTTGTTAGAACGTTATGACATATTAAAGCTTAAAGTCAGTCGCATGTAATAGTTCAATTACTAAATAAGTTATTTGATTAACTCCATCTGGAAAAAGTTATCTGTTCTAAATTAAAATAAAGATATGCTTGCTGTTAAAAGTGAAAAGTCCTGAGTCGTCATTATGCTCCGTCCTTCAATCATCCCAATTTCGTCAACCATCTGCCAGAACGTGTAATGGAATAGCCTCACCATTCGCCCACGATGTGTTGGAATAACTGAAAACATTACATATATATACCACTTGTTAAGCAAGTGTGAACCCAGAGGTGCAATGTGGAAATTAATGATGATAATACATATGCATGATATAAATACAAAAAATAGTAAATAAATAAGCGAAGATACTAAAAATACAAAATACATGTCAATTAAGGCATATAGGTACATTAATCTGGTAAGTGGCCAAGTATGGCCATTGGTCTTTTACTATACGAAGGGTCGTTTACATCATAATCATATATCCTGATGACAGGTTATTTGATCATTAAAGAACTTGCCAGTAGTGCAGCAATAGATTGACTTAAGCTACTGTATGCGTAATTCCTCATGTAATTTTAGATTTCTCACGTATCACGGAGAATCAGTAATCTGCCTCAGTATACAATTCTGGACAGTTTGTAGCTTTTTTCTGACAGATTTGGATAAGTACGCCCAAACCGGGCAGCCATAACAAAGTATGGGACGCAACATGGATGTATAAATAAGTAACTTGTTGTCTATAGAAAGTACACTGTTTCAAGCAAGAGTGAGCGTTTACCTGCTCGAAACTTTTTAATGATAGATGTAATGTGTGGGTACCATGAAATATTTTTACTGAGGGGAACCCCAAGATAAAGGACTTGCTTGGCCCAGGGAATAGATACTTCATATAGCTGCAGGTTCTTTTTGAACTTCTTTTTCTTCGTGAAGAGCATAGCTTGTGTCTTATTGACGTTAACTTTGATCTACCACTTGGTCAGCCAAGTTTAAAGTGTATATATGCAATCTTGCAGGCGTTGTATAGCTGGACTAACAGCTATACATCAACGAGTTAACAGCATGAGGATAACTGCCCTCTGGGAAGCATAGTTAAACCTATTTTCTGAAACTGAATTCTTTTCATTTATATAATTGAAATTTACCCGCAACTGAGTAAGAGTGTAATAGACTGAGGCGAAGAAAAGGAAGCATTTTTAGATAAATAGAGAAGGGAGGTTACAAAAGATTTCAAAGCAAATAGCTGTGCAGAGCAAATAGTAAACAAAGAGTATAAGAGACGAAACGTCCAGCTCGTTAACAATGGAATTAAATTCAGGATATTGGCTTTCTACAAGTTTTAGAGATGTAAAAAACTATCACGCATTGTATTTCATCCTGTCTTGAGGTAAGGCTTTACTGATCAAAAAGCAACCTTTTCGACAACACCTAGATCATTTTATTTCGAATCATCTTTCCTAAGTATTGATTATGCACTTTGAGCTCACATCTACAGCCAACTGAAATTTGAAGCTCACTTTATCCGGTTTATTTGGCATGTATTGCAAAAATGTACAGCACGTCTATGAAGGAAAAAGCTGCTCATTTATAGTAATGTGTTCTCCTGGTTTATAACACATAAAACAGTTTTCTATGAAAATATTCCAAACATCTGATATTAGAGCAAATTTATCATCTTTCAGTCTATCTGATCATGAAAATTTTAAGTAAATACGCATATATCGCATGATTTCTAAAAGTATGCTTCGGCTCATTGTTGAAGGAAAAAAATTGTGACCTCAGGTCTTTGACGAAAGGCTGGTGACGCTGACCCCTTTCGCAGCTAAAGCTCCTCGAATATATAATACTGGAATAAAGGAATCCAGTTCATCAAGAAAAGTACTCCAAGCTTCATTATTTGGTTTTGATCTTGCTCCCACTTCTATACATTTCTTTATGATATTCAAAATTTTATCATTTACGAATCGTCTCCAGGACCTTACAGAACTGTTATCAGCAATTTTTCTTTTGGAGTATGTTTTAGGTCCTGGATTTTCTTTTAGAATATTTTGAATAGACTGTCGAAGAGAAGAAACTGAACATTGCTGATGTATTTTCAATATAGTTCTATCTTTCGCTTCTTCCAAATCGCTTTGAAGGAGGAATTGCTCTTCTTTATTTTTTCTTCACTTTTACAATTCTCTGTTGTTTTATAAACTCCTGAACTGCATTTACTTGGAATATTTTCATTCAGCTCTCTGTTGCATTAGCTGGATTCGGAAGATGAGATTATATCCCCAATAGTTCTTTTGTCATTTATAACAAAATTTTCATTATCATCGGATGCATTTGCGCCGCAAGAATCATTTTCTGAAAGCTCATTTAGCAATTTCAAAATTTCTTCATTCGAAAGATCTCTCTTTCTGGGTGGCATCACTAAACGAGTGCAAAACAAGAATGCCACTAATTGTTGAGCTATGTCGGAACAATTAATAGAGCGAAAAGAGATACCTTGAAGAAAACAAAAAAGGAATTATATTCAGCGACCTTCATGGCACACAATACCGCCATGCTTGCTTCCTACTAATGTAAAAATACAAAAATTAATGTAAAACACAAAAATTTAGTTCTTCTTAGCACATTGCATTCTTCATTAGACGTTACTCAAAATGAGAAGAAAACTCTTGAAATAATAATTTTTTACAATTCCACAAAATTTGGAGTCTACGTTGTAGATCAGAGGGCAAAGGAATATTCCGTGAAATCTGCATCAAGGCGTTGGCCATTGCCTGTTTTTTATGTGCTGCCAAAATCTTAAAATATCTATTCTGAAATTAAACATTTAAATTTTCATAAATTGTACTATTAACTAAATTTCCTATTATATAACATTCTAGACGCTAAATTTTATCAAACATTAATTAAAAATCATTGCATTAATCATGAAACACTTTATTTTCTGTATGTATCTCCCATAGAAATTAAAAATATCATTGCTGAAGGTCCATCTGTCAGCTATGACCGATCCCGGTATTTCTAGGTATGTAAGAAATGCGGTAATACTAATGTTAATTCTAGTGTTAATACTAGTGTTAATACTAGTGTTAATCTAGTATTAATAGTCAATGACACCTTATATAGAGATTTCAAAATTGAAAGTTTCGAGGAATATGTCACCACGAAGGCTGCTCTCCGAATATTTTCCAACAATTCTTATTACTCAGTCCTGAGTTTACAGATATATAACTGCAAACTCATTACAGAATTTTGAAAGCTTGAAGACACTGATTATAAAACTTCCGGTCACGCATATCTATGAGATTTCATGTATGTCCCCCTGAACTACAAAGGATTCTTTTGATTTGGGTAGAAATGGAAACTGTTTCATTTTTATAATTCTTGCTCCAAATTAATCGGTGATCTGATTTAAATCTATTCTGTGCATTGTTAGCTTTGTTTGTTTAAGGTAGCTTTTTTTTTTTAAGAGACTGCCAGCTTTGAGGAAGTGCATGGAAAAACCATCAATTACAGAATTAACTTTGAAGTACAAAGAAGGGAAGAATTAACTTTTGTTGATTCTTCACTTTGTTTTTGTATAACACCTGTTTCCCCCCCCCCATTCCTTCTCTTTTCGTTTTACTTTAGCTTGCAGCGTACATTGCAAACCAGCGATGGAAAATATTTATCGTGTTCTCTTTTCTTTCTTTGATGCCCTAAGCACGTGCTTGTTTTGTTTATTTGTTAACCTAGCTATAGGTGTCCCCTTGGTTACAATGAATTTGTGGAGTTTATGTAGACTACATCAGGACCAGGAGAATAAAAAAGGAAAGAAATACGTATTTATTTCCCGGAGATCCTTTCTATTCTTTCTTCGGAAATCCTTTCTATTCTTTTCTTGCTTTTGACTTCGAAAAATATTGCGATCTTACGAAATGTAAAATGAAACTATAAGGACTACTGGTATTAAAATGAAACTATTCAACGAACTTTGTATTGCACTAAGGTTAAGAGAAGAGTAAACTTTTTTATTTTTGTTTGTTTGTTTGTTTTCGCAGACGATTTTCAGTCGATCACCATCTCAACTTCTCACTATAGTGTCTACTTTGGCAGATGTGTAAATTTGCCGATAATCGCTGATTGGTTAGTATTTTATAAAATAATGCATTATATGTTTCTTATGCCTTATGTAATATAATAGATCTGCGAATATAATTTATTGTGACTGACACAGGAAACAATTTAAGATGGCTCTAAAAAGGAAAATTCAGGGTAATGAACTGGATCTGAGTTTGAATCAGTTGACTGAAGTTCCAGTGAAGGAATTGGTGTGTATTTCTGTCTAGTTTAGTAATGTTAATATTTTTTGGCAGTTCGACAGTTATGTGTTTTAGAAATTAGAAAGGCTTATGTTTTAATGTTCGTTAAAATGGTACCTGCATTCCTTCGTTTGAAACCAAATGGTTTGAAATGAACTCATGTTTTTTACTTGTCTTTTATAGGCCAATGCTGTCAAAGCAACTAATGTCGATTTATCTTGTAATCTGATTGAGCGTTTGCCGGTAAGTCTTACTTCTCAAATATTTAAGTTGTTTAAGGAAGTAAAGCTGGATAAGATTTCTGCATGTTCCCTGTTAATGGTGTTTTCCCTCTCATGCACACCCGTATTTAAATATTTATTCCTGAAATTAAACTATAGTATGCTGATCATGGTATGTTCTTTAAAGTGCTATACATACTTGTAAAGTGTTTGCAAATAAGTAAAAAAATCATGTAATAAGTCTCTGTTCTAGACTCTTATGTTTGGTGGCTCTTGTCATCAAATTAAAGGGCAACCCAATTATTTTCTTATGTAAAAATCTTTATAACAGAAGAACTGACTGTAAAATTATTTTTTTATTTGTAACTGCAATTTTTTCACAGCTTACACTTCCCCTCTTATTTACTTTATTGATTTCAGAGGAATGTGTATACAGGACTGATTAATATATCAGGTTGCCTAGCTGCAGTGTTTCTTTTAGGGGCTCATTAATATATCATGTGGTTATAGCTACAGTGTCTTTTTCAGGTCCCCTGAACACCTGTGTTTCCCCATTTTTATGAAAAGAAAATAGGATTACCAAGAATTACAAAATAATTCTAAGGGATCCTAAAACACTGAAGTCCTGGCCTTGTGAGCATTGGCAGTAACTGGGGTTTTTTTTGATAGGGTTAAGAGTAAAGAAAAGTATCTGGTTCTTTTTTTAAAATTATTTCATGTATTCTCTCAAATGTAGCTTTTCTTATTTTACTATAAAGACAACTAAATCTTTTATTTTTTTCAATTTGCCACAGTTAAAATCATTTGACAATTTTAATTTAAAAAAGAGAGAAAAAATGAGGGCTAATCTTTACTGTACTGGTTTTTGTCCGAAAAAATCGCCAAGTAGTATTGGTTGTTCGTGGCCGAAAAAAATCGCCAAGTGGTATTGGTTGTTCGTGAAATCTGGAAGCCGGCTGTGTGAAATAGGTTTTTCAGTAACCCTAGTGTTGATGATGTTGCCGAAACTAGCCTTGTGGAAATTTTTTTTTTTTCTGTTTTTGTCATTAAAAAGCCATTATTTTTGCAATATTGCCAAATGCGTTGCGATAAATTTAGGCTATTTTTTGTAATAATAACCCTTTCGTATGGACCCGGGTTTTTGGTTCTTACCATTCTTTTCAGTTGCTGTGTTTGGTTGCACGTACGTGGTATGGTCTTGTATTTTTTGAACTTGCTGTTATTTTGCTGTGGGTACCATTATTTAAGTATGTTTGAGGTGACTAAGAGGATGAATGTTGATGGGTTGATGGGAATGTTATAATACAATTTTACCAAATTGTATTATAACCGTTTCATTTCATTGCAATGCATTTATATGTGCAAACACAATACACCTTTCTTAGACCTGATAAATGCAACTGTCAGAGTATTTTTTAAGTCCCTTTTTTAAAAACAAGTAAACTAGGTTATTTCATGAAGATAGGAAATGGGTTGCTTGTCTTATTTTATCATAGTTTTGATAGAAGACAGCTTAGCGGATAATATCCGAGAGTGTTTTTTCCCTAGTCACTGATCATATGGGAAAGATGAGAAAATTTAAATTATCCTCTGTTTTGCTATATTTAAGGAATCCTATTCATTGAAATATCTGTTTTAATGCACCATCTAATTCAGTATAAAAATAATTTTTCTGCTACATGAAGAACCAATATAAAGTGCTTTAGTAAGTAGATATGACTGTAAATATACTGTAGAACACTAATAAAAATTCCATAAGTTGAGTTAGTGCTGGAAAAAGAAATTATAAATTATTATTTTTATAATATTAGTATGAACGATGTTATTTGCAAACAGCTTTTTTTAATCATTATTTGGCATGGTTGCTGAGAAGCAACATCTGTTTTTACCATTTGCCAAATAACTTATTAAGACAATAAAGTTTTCCAGTTGAGAATATTTTATCAGGAAATTTGTATCCATTAGGATGCATTCAGAGAACTTAAATCTCTCTCTTCAGGAATTTCAGATAAGCAAAAAAACTTTCTAGTTGTTGGCCATGGATCATAATCAAGTGTTATGGCTCTCTTTTATACTGGAACACTAAAGAATTGTACTTGATATATATAATCATTTGAAGTAGTTCACACATATTCAGATTTTTGACTAATAATTTTTCTGCCTTTAAAGAAAATGGGTACATTTAGTACTAGTAAAATTCAACTGCTGAATTTAAATTGAAAAGTAAAATCTAAACTGAAATTTTGAATTGCCTTTTAAATTTTAGTAATCACAAAAATTGTTAGTTCTTGGATCTCTGTTTAAGTTGTTGATTTTAACATTTGTTTTTAATTTATTTTTAGTAATTTTCAGTTTTTCTTGCATGTCTTACTGTTTCTGTTAATACTGTTTTTCTCTGTTTTAGGAAGAAATAGGCTCTTTAACACACTTAGTGAAACTTGATCTAAGCAAAAATAAAATTACTGAACTGCCACTAAGTTTTGGTAACCTCAAAAACTTGGAATATTTGGATCTCTATGCAAATGAAATTGTTGATCTTCCTATCAGTTTTTATAGATTGAAAAAATTATCATGGCTGGATCTTAAAAATAACCCATTATGTGACGAATTAAAAGCTATAGCTGGAGATTGTTTAGATGATCGTCAATGTCGAGTTTGTGCAACAAAGGTAATGTTGTTCTTTGAAAGAGTCATTTTTTTAAAATAGAATGTCATGTTTTTGTTTAATTTTGAATTTAGAATATATGTAAAACCTTAGAGTATAAAGAATTTATATCTATTTTTTTTGGTATTACTTTTACAGGAGGGATATTTTTGTGAGAATTTAACCTACTTAAACTGATATTACAACTGTTGTATCGCAGAAATTTTTTAATTTAAACCTGGCTGTGCTATAAGTATTGTACAAGCATCTTCCTTCCCCTCATGAGAGAAACCTCCCATCCTTTATTGCTTTAGCTGATAAAAAGATCTGTGGGTGGTCCACAGTATCTGTTCATAGTAGTTGCTGGCTATGCAGTTATCTTCATTCTTGACAGCAGAGTAGGACATAATTCAGCTTGATTGATTAATTAATTGATTAATAATTGAATTAGAATATTATTGCAAATGTGAGTAATTCAGTTATATTTCAATTACTTATAATTACAATGTAATTGCAGCTGTAAGTACAATGTAATTGTAGTTTGAAATCCCTCAATTACAATGTAATTATAATTATAAGTTTTCTGATTACAGTGTTATGACAACTACAGTTAATTCAGTTACACTGTAATTGCTTTATAAATTGTACAATTACAATATAATTATAATTGCAGACAATTAAATTACAGTATAATTGTAATTACGTGCTTTATAATTACAACAACAAAATTATTGCCACAGTTATGCAGTATATGTACATTAACTATCATTACAATGTAATTACAATTAAATTTATAGTACTCGTGGTTTATTACATCTTGAGAGAGGCACATTATTTTTATTTATGATATAAAAAATTGTCTGCAGAAAACAAAATTTGCAGACACGATCATGCCTCTGAAATTGATGGTGAAATGAACGGAAATAATGTAGAAGCAACTTTCTGGAAGTGTTGCCAATGTACAAAGTATAAGATCTTAATTAAACTTTCGGTTAATCTTTGGATTATGGTAACTTGGTGATTTTTTGGCGACGAACTCTGCTACAGCAACCCTCTATTTTTTTTGCCGCCATTATGTTTCTTTTCTTTTTATTTACTGAACACTTTTTCCAACAATCTGCTATTCTAATTACACTTATGCTAGAAATTTTATGGAACAAAACTGCTTAATCATGACAAATATTAACTGCCAAATTTGGAAAAAGTGCAGAATCGCAAACTCCTTGCCGTGTTTTTCAGAATCGCATATACACATAAACCATGTACACGTTGACTTATTTTTACTTAAAAAAACATTCCAGAATTGCACAAAAATGGCATTGCGCACACTCTTCACTATATCCATGTACACTGCTTTTTTCTCATAAATTAGAAAAATTTCACGAAAATGCATGAAAATTTTGTGAATCTTTAAATTCGGTAAAAAGAACATATATGAAATTACCTGATCGCGAAAAAATATATACCCTTTCCAAGGATGAACATTTCCACGTATAAAATAAATAAAATATCCAAATCTTTTACCTCTAAATTATCTAATATATTATAAACGTCACCAACGAATTTATACCGCAAGCATTAAAAATGGTTACAAATACTTAGTGTCAAATATTTAAATTATTTCCATGCACGTTTACTTCAACTGAAACGTATACGAAATTGCTACAAACATAAAATTCACAAAATAACTATCATTTAATTAAAATATAACTAAACCATGTACACGTCGACTTACTTTTGCTTAAAAAAACATCCCAGAATTGTACAAAAAGGGCATTGCGCACACTCTTCACTATATCCATGTACACTGTTTTTTTCTCATAAATTAGAAAAATTTCACAAAAATGCATGAAAGTTTTGTGAATCTTTAAATCCGGTAAAAAGAACATATATGAAATTACCTGATCGCGAAAAAGTATATATCCTTTCCAAGGATGAATATTTGCACGTATAAAATAAATAAAATATCCAAAAACTTTTACTTCTAAATTATCTATTATAAACGTCACCAACAAATTAACGCAAACATTAAAAATGCTTGCAAATACTTACTGTCAAATACTTAAATTGTTGCCATGCACGTTTACTTCCACTGAAACGTATACCAAACATACAAACCTATACATACAAACATGCAAACGTATACCATACATACCTACAAACATATAATTCACAAAATAACTATCATTTAATTAAAATATAATTAAATTAAAAAAACACCACTTAAAATATAAGTAAGCACATACATTAAATTAATAAAAATTAGCTTACAATCCTAATTACTTTAAACTAAATCATTGCTAATAACAATTTTCCAATAATACCATATTACTTTGTTTACTGCTTACATTTAGAACAATGCATAAAAATAATATCCTCAAATAATTAAAAATACGAACTTACCTAATCTTCTTCAGAATCTTGATTACGTGGCGGATAAACTTTTCTTATAGATTAAATAATCCAGTAGTCAACTGGCATTCTATTCACCCACTAATAAGAAATTAATAAAATTTCCCCCTCACTCAAACAACTTTCAGCAAACCACGTACCCTTCCTTACACTCCGTTTCACAAAATGTCCATTTTCACTAAATTTCTTGCACCGCCATTCAAACTTATATGTAATATCCTTCCTTTCACACAATCTCATTTCATTCCCACATGTTGGACATTCATACTTATCCGCAATTAATCCTACACTCATACACCATTCAACCAATTCTTTTGAATTATCAGATAAACGCATTAAAAATTTAGAATTCACTTTACATAGCGCCATGCAAACCAAAAATTAATCAACACTCTTTCACACAACACACAATGAAGCTTAATACAAAATAATATAGTACTACAGATATTTTTCTAAATTTTACCTCCTTTTCCGATTAAAGAACTGTAATTCGTCCATTAATGTCACATAACATATCTCAGGATCTCTCATTTCCCTCACACAAAATAATGCGTAATCGGAACTGAGTGCTTCTCACATTATTCCCAAAGTCCTAGGTAGTAACCTTTATCGCCTCCAAAATGTCGTCAAACTACCTGTTACCATATTCCAAAGATTAGCCAAACTTTCATTTTCCCTTGCATACATCAAATTGATTAATTACTACGTTCTCAGTCTCAGTGAATTAGTCGGAACAAAACTTGTTTTAGCTATTTATTAATCAACCAGGTATGGAGCTTCAAAACACTTTTCCCTTGACAAGTTCTGTTATGGAGCTCCAAACAAGGGAAATTAATCCATACATATTTACTTTCTTAATTTTTACTTTATGCATTAAGATCACTATAGTTTTAGAATCTTAATTTTTACTTTATGTCTTAGGATCACCATATGTTTTTAGTTTTTTTTAGATTTTTACCTTGCTGTTTTCATATATTACAAATTCTTGGTGAAATTCATGTCTTCTTGCTGATGAGTTGGATACTATCTTAACTTTCTTACTTCATTTAAATTTAGCAGCTCTTCACGCTAATTTCTAACATTTAGTACAATTGTACTTCTCCACGCCTCATAAACTACTTCTTATCTCTAATTTCTCAGAATGTTGTAATTTGGCAAAGCACAAGATCTTTAATATTTAAGCTATCTTTTGTTGAATGAACAAAATGGATAATTAATTGTGGTTACTTTATAGTAATTACTTTATAGTAGTTAATATAGTTTACTTTATAGTAATTATTAATGGATCTGTAATTACAGTTATAGCGTAATAGCATTCAGAATTACAGTATAACTGCAAAAGCAAATTTTTTCTTAGCAGTAACTGTGTAGTTAAGATTTTTTTTTCAATAGTGTTAGATCAATTTGGGTTTGAATGCCGGTGAACAATCTAAATATTTGGATATCTCTATGCTTTCATGAAATCAAACCAGTTTTCCTGAGAAAATTCACCAAAAAGACATCCTTACCCTTGTATGTTTTGCTGCAAATGTACATGTATTTTATCTAGAATATTTCCTCCATCCACCTGTGGCAAAATTCTAAATCCATTTTTTTGCAAGTCGCGTTTTTAAGAAAGGTTTTTATTAGTAGTTAATATTATTACTACAAGTTGCAGTTCATACATTAATTAAGCAGAATGCTCTCGGATAGAAAATGCCATTTTTTTGCAGGCAGCTGTCATCTTCAGATGCTTCTTAATATTACACTTGTTTGTTTCTACCTGAAACTACAGAAAATGGTACTTTTTTTTTTATCTTCTTACAATATTGTAAAATTGTAAGAACAAATACTATGATATAATAATTAATAATAAGACAACGAGAAAAACAAATTTAAAAAGGTAGAAGGACATCGCTCATGTCAATTAGTGTTTTATCTTAGATGGAAACTGTTTGCCTATTGCCTCTGTAATGGAATCAAAACAGTTCCTTCTGTTTGCTTCTTTTCCATATGAATTCTAATAGATAATATGTGTATTATAAGATATAGCAAGTATATTGTAAGATACTCAGACAAGCTCTCTAATTAAATACAATATTTTATTGCATATGCGGAAAAAAATGAAAAATTAATCATAGATTAATACTTATTTGCTTTCAGACATGCTAGTAATCAACATAAGGGCCATTAGCAGCCGAGTGATAAAAGTTGCTGAACGCTGATAGTTTGACCTGGTTCGAATTCCAGCGAATGGGCTGACTGGCTGCATGACAGTTTTTGGAGATTTCTCCATGCATAACATGGATTTGAGAGTTTCTCTTAAAAAGTCCTCCTTAAAGGCTTTCCTTCCCATGAGCAAACAGCCGTCAAATTGCTATGTCGTAAACAATTAACATTAAGTGTAACCAGTGTCATAGATGCAGACTTAAATTAAAATTGCACTGGCAGGAGTTATGCATTTAATATGTATGGTAATTACCTGTATGTGTGGTTTATTTAGTATTTAAGCAATATAATTACATAATACAATAACTGAATTTTTCTCTGGCATTCTGCAATTTCATTTGTTACAATACGGATTATAAGATTCTACCAAACTTAGGAACAAAAGTATAGCAAAGAAAGGAGTTATGTTCAAGTAAATACTGTATATAAGAAAAAAATGAGAAGGGTATTAAAAAAAATTTGTAAAACAAAGTGGTACAGGCCAATCTGTAAATAAAATAAAAGCAAATAGATAAAGGCAAACATGTTAAATAAAGCAGATTTTGAAAGTACATAAATTAGTGACTCTTCCTCATTTAGAACTAAATTACCAAATTATGCAGACAAGTGATCCAGTTGGATTTTTGTCATTTTAAATAATCGAGTTAAAAAATTTATCATTCTATGCTTTGCTACTTATTGTTAATTTCAGTGGTATTCAGACTCTTTGGCGGTGTGATCCCATGAAAATGCAGATGACCCCAAAAAACAATTTTGCAACCCCAATCAGAGTGTTGACCCTTAGTTATATGCCATCAATTCAAAGTTTTTAGGATTTTTATCCACCTTGCCACTTCTCTAAATTTTCACAATCTATAGTTTGAACAACACTGGTTTTTCTGAAATGTTTGATCATTTTGTTCTAAATGTCTCAAATTTAACTTTCAAAATTTGAATCATTAAGCATTTTAATTTTTACTTATTTATTAAACATAGGCAGGAAAAAAGGATGAAAACTTTTGAAACAATTTTTAATGTTTTTGCTATAATATACAGTAGGTGTATATCTGAGAATTAATGAGTATAATTAATTAATTGAAAGAAGTGCTTCAGTTAAAAAAATCTAGAATTAAAAATAATGTAAAGAATTGTTTCAAATGTTTGGGGGGATGATATTGGATGCCTTTAAAATAGCCATTGTCATTTCATTTTTATATATTTACAGAAAATATTACATACACTCATTTCATATTTGTAATCTTTTCGCTGGCTATATTTGTGTTTTTCTTGATATTAGTACAGTGGTGATCTTAGCGTTGGATTTGAGGAAAACATCGTAATTAAAATTACTTTTTGTCTAGACTCTAACGGATTGCTGTTAACAGTGTAAATAGATAGCTTCCGCAATGCACAGTTTATTGGAGAGAAAAAATGAGAACTTTAGATTGTTTCCTGACTTTTATGTTGGGGAAAAATGTAGTAGAGTAAGCAGTTAATAATAATGAAATATATAAATAAGGTTTTAAACTAAAGAAAATAAATACCGAGAAAAACACAAATATAGGAAGCTAACCAAGAGCATGGGATATCATCTGACAAATGCGAATTTTACCACTTTCGTGGGAGGGGGGATCACTACTGAAAATTACTTCACATTAGAAAGTTGTAGAAAAGGAGTAAGAAATGTTTGTGTTTATTGCTGTACTGAAGTCTAAACTAGAGCATTTTGAACTGAAACTAGAAGGTTAGTATTCTGAAATTAAGTGGGGTATCAATTTTTATTGCCAATTATTGCATGTGTATATTTATTTCACTTAGAACTAAATGGTAGTTTTCCATTGCTGTTAGAAGTATCAAATATTTGGGCTATAGTTTAGTCTCATGGCTTTAAATATGCATTTTTTTTGTCTTATTTACAAACTAACTTTTGCATTTAATATTGTATTTTGCATATCAGGTTGTTGCTTACATGAAAGCTAAGAATGCAAGGTTTGAAAGTCAAAGACAGAAGCAACTACAAGAAGAAAAAGGTATATGTTTATATGGGCCATATATAGTATTTTGTTTTGGTGGTCATTTTACAAGTAATGCTACAATTGACGACTTGTAGTGATAGTAGGTATTGCTTAATGTGATTGCCTTTGTCCACAGTTATTTTGATAACATTAAATGATGAAAAAAAAATATTCAAAATACCAAAGGTTCTAATTTAATATAACTAGAAATTTACACAAATATGTGCTTTTACAAATTTTAATGAGGAAAATACAAAATTTCCTTTGTAAACTGTGTTATGCCTTTATGCAAAAGTTCATAAATCTTTTGTGCAAAAAGTTCATTTATGAACAGTCCACGAAATTTTTGGAAATTATTTGACTGTTGCTGTACCCTTAATCTTAATATTCAGAAGGCCCACATTCCAGCATTTGAATTTACTGATTTCATAATCATCATCATTTTTGAAAAGTTTATCGCACGCTAGGGTTGAATATGTTTCAGAAAGTGACTGGCAAATATCTTCTGTCATTCAGCTTGAAATCTTTAATCAGTATCCATCTATGCATTACATTCTCACTTAATGTTGGAGATGGTGCCTTTTACTCCACTTTCCTCTATTTCATTATTTATTAAAAGGCTGGCGTATTAAAACAGTTCAATTTCTTTTCTGAGATTGCTCCTAAGACATGTTTGGTATATGCAACACATCAAGATGGTTAGTTTTCTTTGCTAATTCATTTGCACTTATATCCATATCATTTATGCTATAATGACTCAAAAGTATTCTTTCATCACTCTAATAATTCATTGATTTTACAATAATAAGAAATGAATAAGAGCTGTGGAATGAATAGTGGAATAAGAGCAATATGCATTTATGTTGTGAGCTGTGTGGCTGTCAATGATAAAAAAAAAAAAAAAAAAAATTCTGTTCGTTTGATTATTCCAAAAGCTATTCATTAAAAGTACTATCCTCATCCATGGCATCCTATATCTGTAATCCTTTAATACTCTAGTAATTTAAAGCATCAAGATTTTTTTTTCTTTTTCTAATTACTAATTAGCTTTTTTTTTTTTTTTTTTTTTTTTTTAAATGCATGCTTTGATACCATATAAAATGGTCACATGTTCTTTCAATGTTTTACAGACCTTTTGAACATTCACTTTCAAATAATTATGTGTCTTAGGGCAGTGCATGATATTATAGATCTGTTTTGTTTGCATTATTAAAGTGTTTTCAGGATGATAGACAGTTTAGGCAATTTAGGTAGATGGTTTAGGTCATTCATTTAACAACTGTGTTCCTGCAGTGGGTAAACCAGCATCTTTTTCTTCAATATTGATGCATTTGTAAACAATGTTTTGTTTCATTTTCTAAGACCAGTCATATATTGCTGTAAAATAATTTTTCCCCATTTATTTTTAATTCTTCATGTTTCTGATATATCAAGGGACTACTAACTACCATGTTTTCATGTGCTTTTGTATTTCAAGCCCTCAATGCTTTCTGAGCATTGCATCATTTTGCTGTACACATGCATTACATGTTTTAAATTTTGCAAACATTAGCTTCACGATTCTCTGAAATCTTTCGTAAGAAAGATTCAGGGTACTTGCGTATTATCGCAACCAGGTTGGCGTGATTTGTAAGTTTGAGTAAAAAAGTAGGAATAGAAAGAAAATGTACATTTATTAATTACAGATAATTTTTAATACAGTTTTTTATATTATTTTGTTTTAAAATATAAAATAGCAATTAAACCCTTCCAGTTTCGAATTTGAATAAGTTGCAGAATTATTTTTTCGGTGGAAATCTTTTGGCTATTGCTTTTAGCACTGATTGAAAACTGTTTTCGCCATTAACAGCTTGAGCTTGGCGTCATATAAATTGGATAAGGTATGAGTCAAGATGATAACGGGCTGTTCGTCTCTTTTTTTTTTTTTGTTGCGCCATTTGGCTGAGCTCCACATGCGCTCTACATGTTGTGTGTGAACGCCCGTGTTGGGATTCACAAAGTTATATTTGTGATTAACAGTTCCATGCATAAATCCAGCATTTTCGAACTCACTTGTATTGTATCCTTTCCAGCAATCCGAATAAATGATGCTTCCTTCCTTGATATTTTCGCAAATTTTTTCCATGAGGGTAACGGCGCTTCTGTTAGGTACAGTAACCAAAATAGTCTCTTTCTTTTCTCGCTCCCATTGCTGTGGTAATTAATAATTCCGCCGAAAACCCATTGCTGTGGTAGCACACGCCCAGTGTTGTTTTTTCTTTTTACAAATAAACTTTCGTATAACACGTAGGGTTGCCGTAAGTAGGGTCATCAAATTTGGCAATTTATGCAAATTTTGGCCTGGTTGCGTTAATACGTAAGTACCAGATTCAGAAATCTGTAACTTGAAGAACTGGATTCTATTGATTGAGTTCGGAGAACAGGTCTAATAAGATTTAACAAATTGACATTATCTAGACTGAGATCCATGCCTTTTCTTATTGTCCATGATTATAAAGTGATCGAAAGGGGTGATTATGAATGATAAAGTAAATAAAAGTGACTATATAATAAATGAGCACTT
The DNA here is from genome assembly GCF_044657685.1 of Stegodyphus dumicola. Taxonomy (NCBI): domain Eukaryota; kingdom Metazoa; phylum Arthropoda; class Arachnida; order Araneae; family Eresidae; genus Stegodyphus; species Stegodyphus dumicola. Next base: position 118,848,639 of record NC_140780.1, read on the forward strand.
CCTTGATTTGAACATTCATGAAAATGTAAAGCTTACAACACAATGAAGAGGTTTTTTGATTTAAACTTCTTGGTATGGGGACTCCATAATATTTACGAAAATTTTTGTGGGACCCCCAAGAGCATTGCGCAAATCCGACACGTGTGAGTGAAGCTATCAGTTTCTTCATGTGTACTGTAATATTGCAGTTTTAGTGCATTAACTTTAAATTTTAAAGTAAAATTAACATTTTTATTGTGAAAAAGTGTCGAAACATTTTCATTTTTTCTTTGTCTGTATTATCTTATCTTTATCTATTTTCTAATATATTATGTAAAAATATTTGGTAATTGTAAAATTATTATAATAAGTTAAAGAAATATCAAAATTGCTAAATTTTTGGTGAGTCCCTACTGCTGTTCCCATTAAGAAACACTGGTCTAGTAGATCTTTGTAAAACTTGGAAAATGTGTTCTTTTGTACATTATTGATTTATTGAGATTGGAAGAAAACTTGCCAGTGTAAAGTTTAAAATTATGCAAAAAAGCAACCATATTTTATTATAAATTTTTTTCAGAAGTAAAAACAAATTTTGCAGAAATTTTTTTTCGTCTGAAGAAGAGGGACCATGTCTGATCGCCTCAAACTTTATAGAGTTATTCAAAAATCTATGCCAAATTAAGGTTGCTTTTTGTGTAGTTTTAAATCATTGACTAAAATTAAAACCAGTCTGTTTAGCTATACATCCTCTTGGTAACTTTATTCAAAAATCCATTCTATAATATTTTGATCATATTAATTAAATTGCCGACAGCAGTAAGTGATGTATTTTATATATTTTTGCATACAAATGGCCGGGACTCGGAAAATTTGATAACAGTATTTGAATAACATTAACCGAGATTATATTAAGCAGTATCCTACTGTATGACTAAAATTGTATGTTTGATATGTATTTATGCATTTTAAAAAATCAAATGCTGTTTGAATGTCTGCAAGCAGTTTATATATTAACTATATTATTAAAATGATTAAAATAGTTAAAGTAAATTAATTTCATTCTAAGAGCTTAAAAGCATTTTTCTGATAATGTAGTTCACAGTGTACTGAGCTGGTTTTTCAGAAGTACAGTATTCTACTGTAGGCAAGGACATAGTTTATAGTCAAGATTTTGGTTTAAAATTCCACCTGTCTCTGTAAAATTAAACTAACTGCCAAGTAATTTGCTAATTACTACAATGTGTTAAAATATATATTATTAAACTGAACTCTTTTGTCCACATTTTTTTAAAGTTTATGTTTTTTAGTGTTTCTCCATGTTACTACGCTTTTCCTCTTTTAAGTATGGCATTGATTTTCTGTTATTTTTATGTTAATGACATGAATAATTTAATTATGATAATTTGTCATGCGTTTTAAAATAGTTGTTGTACTTATTGTTATATATCAGCAGCAGCTAAACTTAATTGTGCATCGTCAGTTTAAATGTCTGATGAGAATGACTTAAGAGGTCTGTCCTATAAATATTCATTTTTGTTTTGATCTTAATGTACCATACGTAGCAAAGTTATTCTTGAATGTAACTGCTGTTTTGCTTTAACAAAAGGGGGTATGACAAACAGTATATGGAAACGTGGATTTATGCAGTGGGAGTCCATCTTACCTGAACTTTTAGGAGCCCTTTCCCAGAAGACACAGCATGTTTACTACTTTTTAAAAAATAATTAATGATTTTGGGAACCCCTCATGATTATGTCCTGAAAGATCCCATAAATCCATCTCTGGATATTATGGATTTATTTTTATACTAAAGTCAAAATAAAATAAATAAAATTTAGTATAATCCATAATCTATTTCAGAGGAGTTGTTTCATTTTTTTTATTTGAGTGCATTTTGTTTCATTTTCTCTTTTCTCGTAAAGAAAGAAGCATTTCGTTTCCTCAAAACTCAGCTTCTTTTGAATTCTACTTTATAAAATTCAACAATACAAAAGTTGAATTTCATGTATTGTCATCTAAAAAATAATAATGTATAATATTTAATGAAACAGCAGGTGTGAAAAATACAAATGTGATTTGAATATTTATCTATATCATTGGAAACAAACCTCATATGTGTTAAAAGTTATGGTTAAGTTTTATAACATAAGTCGTATGCAATTCTGTTTTTGATTTGTTGGCAATTTTCCCAAAAGACCTTAAATGAGAAGCACTGAAATACTACTACATTAAAATTCTGTAGCATTAGGCTATTTGGTAAGCACTGATCGTAATTTAGTGTTATTATAAATATATGTATATATAATATTCGAAGTTTAGTATAATGACATTAAAGAAATGATACAGGAACTTGTACATAATGATGAAGATGCAGTCAATGGCCAGTTGAGATAGTTTTTGTTTTTAGCATATTATTCTTGAAATAAACAGATGTAGCAAAACGGCTATGGTAGATAAACCCTTTATTCAATAACTACAAATGTATTTCTTCATATACTCTCAGCAATACAGTTAGAAAAAAAAAAAAAAAAAATAGGAGCCTTAAGGGACTACTGCTATAGAATATTTATCTTTCATAAATACATTGTGAATAAAGTAAAAGTTATTGTTTTATAATCAATGCTTGTTATCTGTTGTAAATTATTTGTGTTTAATTCGCAGCATGCTGTTGCATTATTCAGTCACAACAGTCATCTGTTTTTCCATGTTAAGCTGATAATTTTTGAAATAAAAATGTAGCTGTTTGTAGTACATATTGACAGATTCCTATTATCAATTTGTAAGCTTTAATTCAGTTAACTTCAAAATAACTATCTTTGAGTCTTTTGTAGATTGCAGATAATTCATTTATTCATCAGGATAAACATAAAGCAATTATACTTACTATAAAACAACATCAAATTAGTTGTAAATTTTTTATCTCAAAAATTACCCCATTCTCCAAATGCTTATGAAAGTCCTATTTTCTTTTTCATTGACCATATTAAATCGAAAATGTTAGTACCCGTTATTAATAATTTATTCTGAATATTGAATGAAAATTTGAACGTCACAGGAGTTGTAGTTAAAGTAGCATTTTGTATATAATTTGTGCTCTGGATGTCATACTTTGATGGCTTTTTAGTTAATCTGAAAATTAGTTATCTTTACTTTCATTCATTTCACAGAAATTTTTATTACACATAATTGCACATCACAAATTATCAGACTTTGAGCATATGATAGGGCATCAGAAAATTGCAGAGATACAGCCAGTACATTGCTGGAGATGTGCTTTGAGATGCTAAGAGTTCATTGTGATGCATTGTCTTCATAAACACACAAATTTATGAACACCAGCCATATGCAAATGAAATAATAAATTCTTAATGTCTGCCTCAAAGTATGATGGCCAACAGACAAGCTGCTTAAAACCATTGCAAATTTCAAAGTGTAAAACATTTTTAGAGACTGTCCATCATAGCATGCCATGAGATGTGGTAGCCAAGGACTTTATCATGTCATATTGCTGGAACAGTGGCACAGAACTGAATAACTGATTTTGAGGTAGGAGAGAATTAAATATTCATTAATGGTATCTAACATAGTCTAGTGAATCTATATTCCAATTGTTTTGTGCTCATGAGTGTGGGGTAGATCTAATGAAATACTGTACCCTTTTTCTGCAAGACACTATCTAAGCAGCTCTGTGATACTGTAAGCTATGCTCATATGGTGTACACTACTCTGTCTTATGTGTTTGAAGTTATAATATTCCAAACTACTTTGTCTATGCTGAATGTAGAAAACTTATTGAACTGTGTTAGTGACTTATCGCCGAGTCCAAGTATTTAATGACAAATTCCAGAGAAGGGTTAAAATACTCTTTTATTCACTCAAATAATAGTAGATGGCTCCTTCTTAGACTTACAGGAAAACCTCTACTTGGGCTTTAAATTAAAATAAGAAACTAATCTAATAATATTAAACTAAACTGACTTAGCTGAAGCTAGACACATTTAACTAACATAGTTGCCCCTTAATTAAATTAGCCAGCGATTATCAACAGGCACGTGCAGTACGGCCAAGTATAGTTAGCTTAATAACGAAGTAGCATGATGGCAAACATGTCGGCAAACACGTGCCACTAAGGACTCCTAAGCTCTCCTACTGAAGTAAGCTGAACCTTCTTTAAATACTCCTTCTACCTCATTTACATGCAATATAATGCTAAAAACTCATTCTAGTAAAGAGTTGTAAGTGAAAACCAAGAATTTAAATGAAAGGGTTTCAAAGTAAAAAGTAACTTTGAAAATTATTATTAGTTAATTATTAGTTAAAATAACTTATAAAATTAAAATTAATGTTGCAAAGTTATGACTATCTTGAAGTTCATCTGCATCTCTTTGTGCCTGTTAATCATCTAGTTGAATGAATATTTCCAACAAAGTAATGCAGCATTTGTCCTGTCTTTTATTACCAAAAGGTGGATTAAAGATCATTCCACTGTCTTTACATGTTTGGTATGACATTCCCTTGATATAAAACTAGTACTTGTCTTATAGTAGTTGGGGTGCACAGTGGGAGAAAAGCATATGATCAACTTATTAAACTATTATTGGAGAAAAGCATATGATCAACTTATTAAACTATTATTGGAGAAAAGCATATGATCAACTTATTAAGCTAACAATTATAACCTACATTGTAGAATTGTGGGCAGCTGGAGAATGTTACTGGCGACTCATTAATTCCATGACTTGACATGTAGCTGCCAGCTGAGAATGAGAAAGATTAACTAGATAATTTGGTATTTATCCTTTGACTTCTGCCCTCTCAATGTATGAAGCTTTAAATTTCATCTTCTAACTTTGCTTCACCTGTAAAAAAAATGTTTTACATGTTGCTGAAATTTTGTTGCATTATTCAGAGAAAAGAGCCATCAAACAAGCTGAAATGGAGCACCTTCTTGAGGAAGAAAGGAAAGCAAAGAAAATTATGAGAGAAAAACGAAAAGCTGAGCTTAAAGCCAAAAGGGATCTTCCAGAAACAGAAGTTAACAGAAGTTATGGTGAATACTTTATATACTTGTCCAGTTAATACAGAATATTTTATGGTTGAATATATTGTTTGGACATAAGCTTGAAAGCAAAAACTAATCTGTCACTTAATTTTCCTGTTCTTTCTATATGTATTTTATTTATTTATTTATTTATTTTTATATTTTCTAATGGTGCCTGGAAAATTGTATCAGCATATAATCAGCATAATTAGATCTATTCTTATCACCTTAAGATTCATATCTGTCTGTCCAAAGCATATTTATCAGTTTTCATTAGCTTTTGTTTTGGGGGGGACGGTTATATTTTACAACTGACATTGTCAGTTTGTAAGAGGACTAAAAGCCAAAAATTTTTTGTTTTGTCTTCACTTTTTTTCCTGATGATGGAATTTGCTACTTATCAGGTCATTCATGTCAACTATCAGCTGTACAAATAAATAACCGATTATTAACCGTGAAATAAATTAATTATTCTAGATTTTTATTTTATTGCAATTGATGTTGACATCTTTTGAATTAAAAAAAAAGTTCCTTTTTTTTATATAAAACTTCTTTATTTCTATTCTGCAATTTAATGATTCAAAATATTTTCTGTGAAACATAAAATTTTTTATAATATTTCAAAATAAGATTAATTGAAATAGAATGGAGATGTGTTGTTTACAGATTACATGAAATGACAAACATTGCCAGTTTGTAAGAGGAATAAAAAGCTAAAACTTTTTTGGGTTATCTACATAATTTTTTTTTTCCCCCTGATGATTGAATTCTGCTACTTAGCAGGTTCATTGATGTCAACTATCAGTTGTACAAATAAATAACCCAATATTCCCATGAATTCATTTTCTAGGTTATTTTATTGCATTGATGTTGGCATCTTTTGAATTATAGAATTTAAAAAAAAGTTTTTTTAATGAAATTTTGCTTTATTTCTAATCTGCAAGTTAATGATTTAAAATATTTTCTGTGAAACACAACATTTTTTATAATATTTCAAAATAAGATTAACTGGTTATTTTTTGGATATTCAGCAAGCTGAGCGATTTGACCTGTTTTCTGTTGGTATTTTTCATTGTAGCATAACAGTTTCCTAAACATATTTGCCCAACACGTTTTTAAGAATGTAAAACAGAGTGTAAGGATTTGAAATTCTTGTTATCTCCCTCTCCAGAATAACCTATCCAATTCTAGGAAATTGTAATATAAATAAGGAAATCTAATTTTTTTTTTCCTTCTTCCCTGAAAGTGTTGTCTCATCGTAAGCTTTCTTAATACTTAATATTGGGCCCCAAGACCATTTTTTAACAGGCTGTTTTAACTGAAATTTGCTGTAGGAGAATGCTTGAGGAAAATAACTTTGCGAATGAAAATTTCAGGGATTCTTCCCTTGATTAATAATAATTTTTAAGCTTTTAATGTGCTATATATTTTTATGTATATATATTTATTTAGCTATTTTCTTCTCTGTTAAGCTTAAAACACATTTAAAAATTATCTTTAGAGATATCAGCTTGAAAAAGAGATGCAGAAGTAATGCACATGAAGAGTTGTTATTAATCTAGGTTGCTTTCTTGCTATGAAATGTGCATGAAGGACTTCTTTAAATATTGCACAGTAATTAATAGACAAATCTCAAACTTCAGAAAGGAACAAAATTCAGAATTATCATAGTAAATATTGATTAATGGGAAAAAAAAATCTGATGATTTCAGGAAGCAAAGTTGAGTGATGCTTTGTTTTTTAAAAATCTAAAATCAAGTCAAACAATTTGAAATAAAAAATTATATAGAAAAATAAAATAATTCTTGTTTCAAAACAAAATCAAGGATTTTAGAATATTTTTCAGCTGTGCTTAATATGTCATCTTTTAATCTGGTTTGAATGACGTAAATACATCACATTGGAATCAAGATTTATATGGATAACAGGATTAAGGAATTATAGCTCATGTCCTTCTGAATTTCCTTTATTTTTCCATTTTGAAATTTTATGTTAATTTTTTATATGCACATAAATATATAACCAAGAGGTACTTATTCCTGAAGTGTTATTTAATATGAAAAGCCATAGCCGAGAGCAAAAGAGATAAATGCAAGAAAAATTTTTGAAGAAGCAAGGAACTCTCGTAAAGATAAATTGAAGTATTTTGTTCCATAAAGATATATCCATCAAATATTTCTTTTAAAGTAATTTTTGTATTAAAAAGGGGGGAGTAAATACAGTATTAAAAAAAAAAAAAATCCTGGCTTCTAAGGCTTACCTTGCAAATTCTGCCATTATGCATATACCATTATGCCATTATACATGTATGCTGTTGGATCAGCAACACTTAGAATTTTGAAGAAAAAAAATGTTAGAATTGAAATTTTAGCTTTATTAACCCTTTGTTGCATACAAATAATCTAGAGAAGTTAAACGAAAATGTTTGTATTTTTTCTACTTAAAATAACCTTAGTAATAATTAAAAAAATTAATTTTATTCAAATTTCGTTTTAAATAATTGCTACAGTGGACAGCATGCATATACGTACATGCGTACAAATATCTTCCCAACGATTTACGGTACGGTCAATGCATTTGAAATCATTTCCTGTCTTGTTTGCAGTGATCATTACCATCTTCTAAATGGTAAATCTACAACTGACATGTACATACAGATCCTCCAAAATACCTTTATTTTGTCAATTATGATTAAATTCATTTTGCTACAATTTTTTTACCTGTATCTATTGGATTCAAATGTCAAATGTTCTAGAAATTCCTTGCAAAATATAAACATTTCCAGTGGTGTTTTGGCTTGTTAAGCAGTATATTTGGGTTTCAATTCACTCTTTTTGGTAGATCTTTAGCTACCCACTCCACAATTTTCTCAAACTGACATTTAAAATAAAATGTCTAAAATTACTAATTATGAAAAAAAAAATGGCAGTATAAGAAAATGTAAGCAATATTATATAATGTTTACTATAAGAAATTGTACTAACATGGAAACAGAAGTAGCAGCCATTTTCCAAATAGCAATGCTTTACTTAGTGATGCTATATAGCCATCTATGATCGACAGTTGAAAGTTCTAATATTAAAGAATGAATAAACGCAGGAATGGAATCTACAGAAGAATAAGGAAATTTAAACTTTTGTCTACTAGAGTGGACATGATGCAACAAAGGGTTAAATTTTCTCTGACTTTATTGCCATGTTTTCTATTTTTAATTCCAGGAAAATGTGCACTGTACACACACACACAAAAAAAAAAAAATGGGACAATTCTGTATCTGCTGTTCTACTGAGCCAATTGGCGAAATTCAGATTGTGTGTTTGTCTCGAAAGCGCGACTTAGGATATGTATTAGATTTATATATAACATTGTTCTAACATAGGTATTTTGACACAAAATCAGACTTTTTCTGAAATACGTACCAATTTTTTTCCATATTTCGATTCTACGACTCGGATTATGCCTAGATATTAAATTTTGTAAAATTTGGTGCGAAATTTATGGAGAAATTCAAAAATTTATCTTGGGGCAATTTTTTTTCAGTTGCACCAAAAAGAATTCACTTGCCGACCTTCTTAATTTTCCTTTCCCTTCCATTATGCCAGAGCGGAAAAAAGTTCACCTCGTTCCTACCTTTTTCCATTGTGCATGAGCAAAAAAAGCCACATTGTTCCTACTTTCAAATAATTTTAGCAATATGTCTAAACCACATTTAATGTTTAATTGCTTTCAACAAATACGCCAAATTTCAAAATGAGCCAATATATAAATTCACGTATATCTTCAGAAATTTTGAATAAAAAACTAATTTTTTGCAGTTATGCTTAGAAATACGTCTACTTTAAGATGATGGTAAAATTTTATAGATTATAATTCAAAAAATTTTTTGAAAAAATTATAAAATTTATTTAAAAATACAAATTTTAAAAATAAATCATCAAAAAATGGGTGAATTTTATTTGGAATGAACCTGAATTTTGAAATGTGAAAGGAAGAATTAAATAAGTGTAATAAAAAAGAGAGATTAATAAATATATACCAAACATAATTAACATTGAGGAGCTAAAATTTTGAGAGCTCATGTTTTAAAAACTACTTGTGTGATTTTTACAAAACTTGGTATTCTGGCCTAATTTGAGTCGTATAATGGAAATATGGAAAAAAATGGTATGTTATTTCAGAAAAATTTCAATTTTGTGTCAAAATACCTATATTAGAACAATGCTATATATAAATCTAATACATATCCTAAGTCGCGCTTTCGAGACATGAGAAACGCAAGCTGAATTTCGTCAACTGGCCCATTAGAATGGGAGATATAAAACTGTCCGCTTTTTTGGGGAAGGGGCCTCAGCGTACAATTGCTATTTTTAAGAATCTGTTCCTATTTACTGCTGGTTAAATAAATTTGTTCATTGCATAAAATGTAACCCAACCAGCTAAGAGATACATTTGAGGGAAAACTTCAGAAAAGTTAAGAATCAGTTTATTGTTTACTTCTGTTTATCACATGAATGCATAATTTATTTTAAAAGAGAGAAAGGATACAAAGGTTTAAGGATTTATTTAAAATGAAAAATTTACAGATTTATAATTCATGTTTGCTGTAAAAAGAAAGTACTAATGCTCATAAGAAAATGTTAATTAAATTCCTTAATAAAGCAGGTATGCTTTTTCAATCAAAATGTAATAAATGTAGCATACTTTTGTCAAAAAGTTTGTTAGCTTATTTATGTAAGAAAAATCTATATTAATTTACAAGACTCAATTTTCTAGAAATTGAAATTTTGTTTGCATCCAAAAATAAGTGCAGATTACAAATATTTGTGGATCAAGCAATTGTAAATTATCATATTCTGATGCATTCTAAGTTTTTATGATGTAGGAGTTTCCAATGTTTGTGGAACATAAAAAGAATAGTAAATTCTACTGGTTTGATTAGGTTATGTTAATTTTTAATGTCTAGTCTTATTTTATGGAATTGTTATAAATTCCACCAGGGTCTTGACAGCAATTAAGGATATGATTAATATGTATCACCCAGCATGCTTTGCAGGGCAGGAGACTTGTTATAAACACCCTATACAGTACTCTAAAATCTAGAGAATGCATCAAATCATTTCAGACAAATATCAGTTTGGGATAAACCAGAGAGTAAAAGTTTCCATTACATATAATTTAATTAACAATCATGCATTGTGTGATCTAATAAAGTATAATTATAACTCAGCAAATAGTCCAGTATAGGTTTGTGTAAACTAAATTGTTAAAAGTTAATCCATGTATAAAAGACTATTGATTCTTGTTGTATGTTAATTGATTAACTCAGCTTGAATTAATTATATGTTTTAAGTATCACTTCATTTCAAGAATACTTAATGTGTAAATACTTTGTCTTCATTCATGTATTTTTTATCTTCTGCAAGCTGTTTTTCAAATTTATTAGCAGATTCAGTGCATGTTCAGGAATTGCTCAGTACTTTTTTTTTTTTTTTTTTTTTTTTTTTTTTTTTTACTCAAAGGAAAACTAAGTCTTGAATTAGTTGATATGTAAATTTGCTGTTGAGAACAAATAACACACATTAGATTGGCATAGTTATCAACTTGTTAGATAACTGAGTTTTAAAAATGTGATGAGAAAAATTACACAGATAAATGATTTTAATGATGCATGACACATATTTTTAAAATAATGTTTTTCATTTATTTGGTTTATTGCTGCTAAGTAAATAATGATCTGAATATTACTAAACTAGTCACCTCTTTGTCCCAAAAGATAGGGTTAAAGCAGAGCTTCTTATTCTTATGTGAATGTGTGCCTGAAGAGCATATAAATGGGGCGTAAATTGGTGAAAGTTCTGATTTTGCATCTATGCATTATCTGTATATAATTTTTATATTAACAGGTGTGTAGAAGCATTGTCTCATGCATAAAATATATAAAAGGCACAACAGTTCTGCACATAATGAGGTAAAATTGTTGATAACTAAGAGCACAGTTTCTTGTGTGATGCATGTTAATAAATTGCTTGAAAATTGCCTAAATTAAAGTACTTTGTACTTAGATCATAACTTTTATTTAATGGGAACATCCTTAGTGCATTTGAATTTCTCTCTCTTTCAAAATAGTAGGAATTTGATGAATATAGGTTGCAGCAAGATTAGCTTGACATAACCATAAATTGATTTAGCATTATTTTGATGTAAGAAAAAAAAAAAAAAACTGTGCACAGCAGTGCAGTTTATAAATATCTTGCACTGAATATCAAGTTTTAAGCTGTTAGAAAATGAGAAAAATGTTCAAAATCAGATTATTTTGCTCACCTGAGATCTGAATCTGCACGTACAAACTTGTATATGTTTAATTTGTTTCTTTTGTGAGCTATTGGACTTATGGCTTATGTGAACACTAAATTATTTTAAGGTTAATTAATATATACAGAGAACTTCAAAAAGCATATTCTAAGTCAATTTGGGCTTCTTTTATCATGTCAGGATTGCTTCCTTATATTAAATGATATCTCTTAAGGGCCATTCCCACTAGGGTTCATCTGAGCTAATGGAGACAACTGATGTAGCCAACCCATCTCCAAAACCAGATTTTTTTCTATAGGGTAGCAAGTTGAAAAATCTGAACTGCAGGCATAGCAGAGCTAGTTGACACATGGAACTGACTCCGTTAGCTGAGATAAAGCCCAGTGGGAATGGCCTTTTATGGCCATAGTTATATGTTTTAAGTATCATAATTATGAATCAGTTATTTATAGGTAGATCGTGGTGGGTTTCAGCAGTTAGACAGCAGAAGATTTAACATTTTAATCTGCTTAATTTCATGAAAGTTATACTTTCTAAGTTCACTCAGCTATGAACTTTTTCTTTTAAAACTCCATCTGAAATCTAATTTCTCATTCATTCTGGAGATCAAGCTTGAAATTTTATGTGAGCAAGTTTTGAATAAACTCTTGTACAAATTTCATTCGCCTTGTTTCTTCAATCTTGAGAAATTTCATACTGTATCAGCTTGTGAAACGTAAATCCTCTTTAAGTTATCTCTGGTGATATTTTTTTTCTTAAACTTTCTTGGAGATGTAGAAGTTGGCAGTTCTCATATAATTGATCTTGTCTTTACTTTGCTACTAGCATTTGTTTGATGATATATTAATTGTTTTATTGGCCCTTTTAATTGAGCATGCTGCCGGTTCAGTGTTTTGTAATTTGTTGTGGCATGCACATCGGTATATTATATCATTTTTTCATGAAATAGTCAATATTAGCATAAAATATAGAACTACAATTAATAAAGAATATAATCCCTGATTCTATGAGGTTCTTCTAATTAAGACTGAAGAAGTGTTAGGACACACATTATCAACATGATTTTAGGAAGATTTTTGTACCAAACCACATTTTGTTAAAATCGATTAAAAAAAAAAAAAAAAAAAAAAAATCGACGATGGATATCACAAAATGTGGTAATACAGTCAAAGAAAATGTTGCTAAATGCAATCTTGAAGATATTCCAGTGCTAGATAATGGTAAATAGACAAATTATTTGCCAAAATATTTTGGCACCTTTCTGAGGCTAATGAGAAATTATCCTTTGTAGCTTACTGTTGGTTTTTGTGTCAGTGATATGTAGTAAGTGAAGTAATTTAAGTATTAACAAGCAACCTTTTAAATGCAAATTTTTCGAATTAAAGTTTACAGAACAAATATGCTGTATTTAAAATTCATTGAAAAATAAACATACTAGCTTTTATTTAATTTCCAAGAATTATAAAAATCCAAGTGAATATTCATCATTGTCTTCTTTATTTCTTAAATATTGTGGATTGAATCTGAAGAAACTAGATTGCTTATTAAGCTGTTTAAAGCTAGGTAATCGTCTTTTGTACTGCTACTTTTCTAAGCATAACTTAAAAGTGCCATACTGTATGCATAGACACTTGCCGAATGTTAATGCATTTATGAATTCATCTTGAGCTTCAGTAGACCTGTAAAACTTCTAAGCTAAAGTGTAATTAAAGCATGATAATTGTAATTTAAAAAATTATATAGTAGTCTTAACAAATTGCATAGTAGTAATTTCTTAAACTGAAAATATGAAGTACTAAATGCCAGCATGATAATTTTGAAAGTATTTTTTTCTAGTTTTTATCTCACTTTAATTGCTAGTTTTCAAAGTATATGTATATATATTTTATTTTACATTACAGAGTCATCTCCTCTCACTGATGCTAATGAAATGAAATTTGAAAGAAAAGGTATTAAATTTTCTTATTCATTTAGAGTAGGTTATTGTACCACAGCTTCTTCTATCTAGTTTTTTAGAAATAAATTTGAAGTTTTACACTTGCTGAAGTAATTCAACCATATGGATATTAATTATTTAAAGCTCAAAGGATCCTGCATTAAATTCATGTCTTAATTTTGGATGAAATGCTTAGCTAATGTATTCATGCCTCCTCCTTTCTCGGCCTTCCCAGATAGCTCTTCAGGTCTATTGAAACCTGACGCACACTTTAGTCTTCTTAGAAATTTTTCTTTTAATTTATCTCTTATTTTATTTCTATTCTTATAATTTAAAAAAATGTTTAAACATGATTTAATTATATATATATAATTCTAAGTATATACTAGTTACTCATGACAGTATTCAAAATAACATATCTGTTTTACAAGGGGTAGGGTCCTTGACCCAGGCACCCTGGTGCTACACCGTTTCCCCCAGTGTATTCATGAGATTTTGATAAATGAAATTGTTGAGTTTATTACAAATTGTTTAATTTGTCAGATCCCACTTTGTTCGAATTCTGGATCTTTCCCATTTTAGGGCAACACATGCCAGTTATATTTCAGTGAGTAAACATATTTTTGTAGTCAGCTTATTTTGATTATGGTAAAATTTTCAAACGAACAAAAATATATTTTATTTTTTTCCCCCCAATGGAAGAATGAAATAGAATGACACATTTAAAGTAATTGTTGGCAATAATTACTTCGAAAACAAGAATTTTGTTATAAGTGATAAGAACCCAAAATGCAACATTGGCACACATATCTTTTAGAAAACTATTTCGCATGTGGTTTTCTATAATAGAAAAGGTCTAGAATTTGAGTAATAAATGTATTTTATCGTGTGCTATTCTGTTTGATTTTCCCATCTACAATCTGAATTTTTGTTTTCTCCGAGGTGTTTTTTGTGAAAAAAGTGGTTAGTATTTATGAAGGGCTTTGTGTGTTTAGTGCTGGAATAGTCATCTAACAAACTCAACATTGCTAATTCCATTTATAGAGGTTTCTGAATTTTAAATACCTGTGTGAACGGTATCTTAGAAAACACTACCCACCCCTTTTGCCAGTTACACTCAATTAAAATTGTAGGTGTTCCTTTAAAAACATATATATTCTTTCTAAATGACAGAAGATACTTTTATAACTGCTTTCCAGTAGCCTAATATTTTTGCATTTTGGAAATTCTTTGTTTTAATATTTACCAATGATACCCAATTTATATTTGCATATAATTAAAAGGCAATTCAGTTAGGCTTTCTTTCTTTTCTGTTTGAAAAATATTTGCAGAACAAGTTTTAACAACTTGATATGTATATGGGATTTGCCAGAAATTCTTACATTTTTCAAATATTCAGAAAAACTGAAAGAACTACCATATCTGAATGTGGTTTATAAACAAATTATTTTTATAAAAGGGCATTTTTCTGGCAACAAAAAGTGCTTTATTTCTAGTATTAATTAATAAAAGGTGCTTTAAATGGCAGAATTCTGTGCTAAACTCAGGTAAATGTTTTCAAGCATATTATAACACTGATTATTCTATTTGCTCGTTACACTTTTCAAGTGAATGCGAACATTATTTGTTAAAAGCATATAACAGTTATCCAGTTTGGTGCAGGAGGTTTTGTGGTAGTATTTTGTAGCCCCACTTAAAAAAGCACTTCAGTATGCACAGGTCTTTGAATTACCACACAGCCGAAAGTCAGTTTTGTCAGAATTATTTAGCAAGGGATAATTTATTTTTGAAGTAATGGCTAATTAAGTAGTCTTTGTTATATGTGCTTGCCAAGAACTACTTTACTGGAGATAAAATATGAGAAAGTGCTTTGTCTTGCATGAAGCTTATACACAAAGAAATTATATTCCATTAAGCATAACATCTTTCATATCTAGCAGTTGCAGGTAGCATTTTGCATTAACCCTTTGTTGCATATAAAGAATCTAGAAAAGTTAAACAAAAATGTTTGTATTTTTTCTACTTAAAATAACCTTAGTAATAATAATAAAAAAATATTTTTATTCAAATTTCGTTTTAAATAATTGCTACAGTTTGTTCACTACTGTGGACAGCATGCATATACATACATGCATACAAATCTCTTCCCAGTGATTTACGGTCATTGCATTTGAAATCATTTTCTGCCTTGTTTGCAGTGATCATTACCATCTTCTAAATGGTAAATCAACAACTGACATGTACATACAGATCCCCCCAAATACCTTCATTTCATCGATTGTGATTGAATTCATTTTACTATGAATTTGTAACTTGTACCTATTGGATTCAAATGTCAAATGTTCTAGAAATTCCTTGCCAAACATAAACATTTCTAGTGGTGTTTTGGCTTGATAAGCAGTGCATTTGGGTTTCAATTTGTTTTCAATTTTCTCAAACTGACATTTAAAATAAAATGTCTAAAATTACAATTTTAGAATAATGCTAAATTATTGCTGACCTTGCATCGTTATTTATATCTGTGCCAAGCGCATTAAAAACATGCTGCCTTTTGTCAGTCAATTGTGAGCTGCTGACCAATATCACTTGCCATCCACAGGACACGATCTTTAACAGTATTTCTGCTAAGCGGCATATCAGCGATGCATTTTAAAATTTTGTCCTTATTTGGAAAGTCATAAAAGAGGGAATTACTCCCAAACAACATGACCTCTTTGATTAAATTCCCATCAGATAGCTGCTTACCATGTTTTGCCAGGCACAGTGAAATTTGAAATCTGGATGTTGTTAGATGGTCTGTTTTAGAAAGATAATTGTAAAAACCAACTTCCTGTACTTGTAATTCCTCAATTTCTCTTCAATAAACACCTTCTCTTCAGCTTCATCAAGTTCGGCAACAATCTTGTGGTTGTCGGCAACAATCTTGTGGTTGGTGTTAAAGTGATGTGTGACACACAACACTTTCCCCGCACAGAATAAATAAACCAACTTTCTGTAATTATAATTTCTCAATTTCCCTTCAATAAACACCTTCTCTTCAGCTTCATCAAGTTCGGCAACAATCTTGTGGTTGGTGTTAAAGTGTCGTCTGACACTAGATGTGCGACACACAACACTTTTCCTGGACAGAATAAATAATGCTTTCCTATTGTGTTCAAGAATTCCAAATGATTCTGTCCAGGTCTTTTGAAATGATCTCTCACTATCAATGTTTAATTTGGCCTTTTTTGCTGGAGTTATTTGTGAGGGTTCATAATCTAGAGTATAAAAAGCACAGAATTTAAAAATTAAGCGTTAAATATGAATTGATCGTATACTAAAAAGAGGTAACATTATTTTAGCCAGTAGTAAGGAATTGGATTTTCATGTATCAACAATCTATGGCTGCAGATTCAAATATGAACCCAAACTTTGTAGTTGCTTGTTCATTACAAACAGTAACAGCAGTAACCGTTAACCCGAACATTTCTTTGCTAAACTTCAAAGATTTCATATGCTCCTTTTCAGCTTTATTGGGTTTATTGTGGCTGAGCACATGTAAATAAGCTTGGTTTCCCTACTAAGCTTTTGTGTTTTGCTGTATTATCAAATTCCATGTTTTTACATTATATTTGTACATTCCATTTAAGATATTAAATAAAAATTATTACATCCTCTGCAAATTGAATTGAAACAGAAATTCACCCTCTTTAGAATAAATAACAGTAAGCAACTTCAAATGTTCAAGCCCAAGTTAAAAACAAAAGAATAAACTTTCGAAACGGTACTCGCTAAATGAATGAAGAATCTTGTTGAATTAAACTGTATAAAACTCTGCAAAAGTTGCAGATATATACTTTAAACTCGACAGTAAAAACTCACCTATTCACAGGTACAATATCAGGGCCGATTAGGTGTACTTCAGACAGATGTTGTTGAGCATGTATTCCACATTGAAAAGTAAGGTGTGTAATGAAGTTGGAACACTCGAAGAACACAAGACCCATTATACTTCGAAACCCAGGCGATTGAGTAACATAGCACCATCTGTTGAAGAAATTGTGAAGTAAATGTTGAATCAAAAGAAAACATGTTCGAAACATAAAGATAATTAAATACAGAGAAACCCAAACAAAAGTTAAAGTTATTTGAGCTAATAAAAATTATTGCCCCCCCAAAGACTTTAATTGCTCTTGAAAAAAATTTGATAGTAGATTTTATTCTCGAAGTATAGAATTCATTCTTCACAATTCCTATAAGTACAGGAATCTATGTCTCATGCAATGATCTTCCACTATTAGTGTTTAATTTTGCCTTTTTTGCCAGAGTTATTTGTGAGGAATCAAGACCTGGAGTATAGAAAAGCACAAAATTTTAAAATGAAGCATTAAATATAAATCAATCACATACTAAAAAGAGGTAACATTATTTTTAGCCAATAGTAAGGAATTGGATTTTCATCAATCAACAATCTATGGCTGCAGATTCAAATATGAACAGGGGAACAGCAGTAACCGTTAACCCGAACAACTCTTTGCTAAACATCGAACTTTAGATTTCATTTGGGCTTATTTTGGCTGAGCGCATGTGAATAAGCTTGCTTTCCCTACTAAGCTTTCGTGTATTATCAAATTCCATGTTTTTACATTATGTTTGTGCATTCTGTTTAAGATATTAAACTAGAATTATTCATAAGTTATCTCAAAATGTGTAGATCTGAAAACTGGAATCTATTTAAGAATGAAAGTATTGGAACTCGCCTGCAGTCTGCAATAAATTTGAATTCATTTAACAAACATTAGCTGCTTCAACTTTGGTATATTCTTTGCCATGTAACAAGTAATATGATTGGCCCAAACAATTGAAATGTCATAAATTGGGTCAAGAAATATGTATATAATTTCTAGCGATATATAAAAATCTGATATCGAGGCTTAGAAACATTCAAGAACAGACAACTACTTAATTGTGATTATAGATTAAGAAAGTAATGTTTTAGTCGTGTGCCTGCTGATGAGGCTCTGCTTGCTGACTGTGGCACACGTGCCATAGGTGGTTTACCGTCACTGCCTTATATGGTTATTTTAGATACTTACTGATGGGGGCAAATGAACTAAGCAATGTAATTTTTTTAAAAAAAAATTTGTAACTTAATCACACAAGGAAATAAATTCTTTTTACTAAACAAATACTATGATTTTTTTTATAACCCTTAATAATGAATTAGGATGCTAAGAATATCTTTCCATCTGTCTGAGTTTAAAGCCTTTAAAGCCAAGATCTTTAAATTCTTGTTTTTGAAAAATTAGCATATTTTCATTTCTTGAAATTTTCCATCTTTAATGCAAAGATAGTCTGTTTTGGTGAAGAAAATTCCAGGAAGACAACTGTCCTGCTCTCCTGCTAGCCTTATAGTTTTCATGTGCCATGCAATTAATCAAAACTCAGTCCAGTCAAAAATATGACAGTTTCATTAAAATTCAGTTTTGTATTAAATATTTAATAAAATTTGCATTTATCTTCTAAATTATTATCAAATTATTTCTTTATCCATGAAATATGTATAGTAAAACTTTTTCTGTTCAGGCTGTATTAAGTAATATGTAGAACAAGTGTCACCAAAACTTTGATCATGAGCTATTAATAGGTACCCGCACCATTTTTGGTAGGTCATTAAAAATATTTTCCTTTTAAACTAGTATTAAAACCAATATAATAAATACTTGGTTGTATAATAAATTCAAATTATAATTCATGAGACAGGTAATAAATAATACTGTAGCAATAAATTGCTTTAAAATTGAAATTATTTTATTTTATCATGAATTATACAGAATTGAAAAAGTTTTGTTTCATAGAAATTTCATCAGAAGCAGCAGGAAGTTTCATCTTAGATATTTTTTCAAAGCATTCATCATTAATGCTATGCACAACTTGCTAACAAATGAGTTAGACAAACACCTAATAGTCCTACTTTATTTCATAAATTTGTAAAAATGCTTTATATAGGCAGGTAGTTATCAAATAACTTCAAATTTTAGAATATTGCACTTGTGTATAGAGGTCAGTCATAATGGTATGAGTGCATAATAATGCAATATAGAATACTGTTATTAATGTTGTATTAATGTGGAATATTTTAGGCAAAGAAGTTGTAAGAAAACCAAGCACATATGCTTGAATTAAAGAACTTGGGAGGAAGCGGGTGCTAACATAAGGAAATCCCCTACATTAGGGGAGAGGGGATGTTAGAAGTGATTTGATCGAAGGAGTGTTGGAGGGAGAGAGAATCACTAGAAGGAGGTAAATGGGAGACCAACAATGGGGTACCAGGGATGGGGGTAGGAATTTTAGCGTCAAAGAGCATGGCCATATGAAATTTTAATGCAAATTTGTAAGTATGAAAGTAAAGAAAGAAGAGTGCAATCCTTTTTGAACTCTACCCCTGCTGATATAATTCTAGCTGTCAAGCAGAATGTGACAGAGATAAAAATATTCTCTAAATTGTCCTCCAAAGTCCGGGTAGTAAATTGAGAAAAAAAGTAAGGTTCTGTGCAAGTGAAAATTTTTTTGTTCCCTGTATTTAAATTCTCCAAAGGTTCCACTTCTAGTATATTCAGGAACTAAAAACCTGCTGTCATAAATTTAAAAACTTCTTGGAGAAAAAGCCTTTGACGTGGGTGGCACGGCTTTTCTATTCTCTGAACTTGATTATGAATGGCTTGATCTCAATTTGATCATCAAATCTCAAAAAATGAGAAGCACTGGAGCTGGGCTTCAGTGCAGTTTAAGCTCTGTTTCATCAGAGTGAAGTATGAAACTCATTTTTTAAAATTGGTTATTTTGAATTTTCTTAGTATTTAGAACATGATATAATGACCCACTGTCAATTCTATGCATTTTTATTGTGCTATAAAACTGATATAAATTAAAGAAGTATAGATTTTTTTTTTTTTTTTTGTATTATGAACTAATGAAATATTCCTTTACTGCCCATATACCAAATGTTGGGCAAACGCAATAGATTTTAGACAAGTTACTAGGATTATTTCTTATTTTAAACTCAACTGAAACCAATGTTGTTTAATATATGTATTAGTGCATATTAATGAACTTAAACTTCATTAGCAATCAAGTGGATATATTTGCAAATAATACTATACTTTGAGTGAAATAAATATTGATTACAACTATTTTTTTTTTTTTTAACTTTGTGCAGCTTAAATATTACTAAAGTAGACAGCAGCAAGTGCATGGAGCTAACAGTCATAGCACTATCATAGGTATTCTCATTACCCATATAAAAAAAAAACTGATAACCTTGTAAACCATATAAATCCTTTGCCGAGTTTCTCAAAGACATCTTAGTTACATGTAGTACTATTAAAATGGTGCACATTCATTTACATGTTCATTAATTAGATTGCAAAACAGGTTTTTATGATAGGGTTCACACTTTGTTTTACTAGCATACAGGAGTAAAAATAAAAATGTTTTTCGTAATATTACATATATATATTGAATTATTATGTATGGCATAAGAGAATTCTCCTATAAACAGGTTTAAACTCCAGAAACAAAGTTTTATTAATTTTATTGATATTCTAAAAACTGTTATCGAGTATTTCAGTATTAACAAGATGTATGGTCATTTGCATATTCATCAGTTAAATTCAAGTCAATTCTTTCCATTTGGTTTCGAGTTTTATTTTATTTATTAATATATTTACAGTTGTAAAAATAAGCACCTATATATTTTGAATAAATGCATTTAACAAACATTTCAAAGCTTTTCTTTGTAAAGATTCATAAAATGTGTACGCTCTTTTGAAAAAAAATCGAAGCACCAAGAACTTTTGCGATCGAGACGAAATTTGGTATGCAAAAACATCTTGATCGAACATGCAAATGATCAAACTTTCAAAGCAAATGAACAGGAATTTTGATCATAGTGCACAATTCACAAAGTATAAAACCAGTAACAGAGGTGGAAAATGTATCTTTTTTTTGTTGCTGCCATTGTAATTTCGCAAAGCAGCAACTAAAGATGGCATTACTACAGTATCAAAGACCTCACAGACAACTAAACGACTTCGAATGTGGTTGCATTGTGGGATTGCGGGAAGCTAGATGGTCATCCCGAGCGATAGGCCGCCACCTGCAGTGTACAGACCCTGCTGTGCAAAGATGTTAGCAGCAATGGTTGTTACAAGGAAATTGCTGACGAAATTAAGGCTGGGGAAGGCCAAGGAGCACAAATGCGAGGCAAGGTAGAATGATTGTTCGCCAGCCCAACGATATCATTGTCAAATATTCAATGCATTACAGCTACGTCTATACCTCCCGAGGTACTGTCCACCATCTCACGACGCTTGTCTGAGACGGGGTTACGCTGACAAACGCCTTGAAGACGTTTGCCTTTGACCCCACAACATCGGTGGAGTTGTCTGGAGTGGTGTTGTATAGTGTTCAGCGATAAATCCCACTTCACTCTTGAAGCAGATGACCACCGTGTTCGTGTCTGGAGAGGACAGGGCCAGCATTCCCAATCAGCCTTTGTTTTACCAATGCATACAGCCATAACCCCTGGTGTGATCGTGTGGGGCACTATTTCTTATGACAGCAGGTCATCTTTAGTCATCCTCCATACATCTTTAACAGCTCAACAATATGTTAATGTCATCCTGCAGCCAGTTGCATTACGCTTCATGGCACATCATCCTGGGGCCATTTTACAAGATAATGCCAGGCCATATACTGCTTGCATATCTGTGGACTGTCTCCATGCAGTTGATACTCTTCCTTGGCCATCAAGGTCACCAGACCTTTCACCAATCAAGCATGTCTGGGGCATAGTAGGCTGCCAGATTGTGGCACCACAAAATATCGCAGATTTGGAGCGACAACCGATGAATGCCTGGCAGAATGTGTCACAGGATGCCATTAGGTACCTCTACCACTCCTTGAATTGATGAAATCAAGCACGCATTGCCCCCAGGAGCGGTTCGACCAGCTACTGATTTGAACATTCAATGGGTGATTGTGAGCCATGAACAGGTACTAGGACCTTGATTTTTCAATCATTTTGTTATCTGTATATGAGCTATACCTATATTCAATTTCATCCAAAACAACCACTTCCGTTATGGTGCTTCGATTTTTTTTTGCAAAAGAGCATATTTTAAAAGATTATGGATCCTGTT
Organism: Stegodyphus dumicola; assembly: GCF_044657685.1. NCBI lineage: Eukaryota > Metazoa > Arthropoda > Arachnida > Araneae > Eresidae > Stegodyphus > Stegodyphus dumicola. The sequence continues at coordinate 118,871,089 of NC_140780.1, forward strand.
TAGAGTAAATATTTCAATATATGGTTTTTATTGATTTTCTTATCATTTGAATTTGCTTTTCAGATAACCATTTTAGATTCCTTTCTGTAAGTGTTGTTACTGTCCTTGCTGCTGTAGTTCTTATCTGGATATGCATGAATTCGGAACTGGTTTCCACATATTTTCCTGTGTTGGACAATGCAAATGCTAAGAAAATACTAGATCATCTCAAGAAGACAAGAGTAAATTTTGTGTCAGCTCTTCCGGAATCATTCCATGATTTCACTCATCAATTTGGACATTTCTGTAAATTGTTATACATAGATATCAAGGAAATTTTTTTAAATATTGTTCATAAGGTTATGATTAAAGTGACTGAAACATTTTCAAACATTGAAATGTTTGTTAGCACATTGAACTAAAGATAATTTTGTATGAATAAAACATAGAGAAAAGCTACAAAGAGTTTAATTTTTTTTGGTATTATGTAATTACATGTATTTGTATTTTAAGCATATGGATTTCATTCTGAACTCTCTTCACTCCAACCAAAATCATCACTTTCATGATTTGAAGCATATTATGATTACTTTTTCATATATTCTGCAAAAATAAAACAATCTTAAAAACATATATTGGTAAATAACATTACATGCTTCTTCAAATCTGTTTAGTTTTTGTTCAGTGATAATGAACAAGCAAGTGCAAGGTTTGGGTTCGAAGTAAAGACAGGAATCGCTATAACAGCGCCTTCGTAATCCAAGGCATTGCATATGCTGAAAGCACGGCAAAGGGGTAAGAGAGATTCACATCCGTAGGCAGAGCCATTAGTAAGTGATATTTCAGTAGGAAACACTAAGAATCCGTTTTCTGAGATGCACAGACTTGAATCTGGTCGTTTCACTTGTTCGATGAAGAATCTAACAATCTGTTTCACCTCGTGGTCGGTGCTAGGGTTAGCAACCAAATTACGAAGAAGTCTTGACAATTGGGCTTGGCCCTGTAATGTTGAACTTTCATGTTCCATACTGCGCAATTTATCCTTCAAATACAAAATTGACGTATCTGTCGTAACGTCAGTTGTGGGATTAACTTGCTCTGGAGGACACCACGTGGGTGGCTAATGATAATATCAAATTGCGTTTCATGAGGAACAACATCTGCAGTTACAGCAGAGTAGTCTGGGAGATCAGCCGAGGATAAATTCGGCATAGAAGTTTCATCCGACATTTTGCTCAGTGTTTTTGCACAGAAATACTGGAGACATTGGTATTCCGCATCCTTCACTCAAAAGTGCATCCACTTTCTATCAAGTCCACCGGCTCTTATCAAATGGCAAAGCTAAGCGATATGACTTCACAAATTGGGTTTGTCGAAAATCGATGACAATCCAAAATGGCTATTCAATATCTTGTGGACAGATGAGGCTCATTTTTCATTGCATGGAACAGTCAACACCCATAACTGTGAAGTCTGGGCAAAGAAGAATCTACATAGGTTTATACTGAGGAGCCCCTACATTCACCGTGTTTAATTGTTTGATGTGGTTTCACTGCATCCATTATTGTGCGTCTTTTTTTCTTTGAAGAGCGCTATGCAAAAGCTGGCTGGAAAACCTGCTCAATTACTGCAAAACGATGTCTTTGACTTAGTGATGTTCATGCAAGACGAGGCATCTCCTCATATCAAAATCGAAGTGAAGACGTTCCTAAGAAAAACTTTCACTGAAGAGCAATTAAAGCCATCACTGTAGAAATGAGTGGCCTCTTCAGTCACCGGACAACACCACTGAATTTTGTCTTTGGAGTTATGTCAAGTCCAGAAAGTGCCGCAATAGCCCATCTTTTTTGGTGAAGTTAAAGAGAATGCCATTCGCCACGAAATCTCTTGCATGCATTTGGATATATACATACTGCACTTAATGGTGTTGTAACTCGCTTAAAAACTGTAATTTGTGGTGATGGCAGACTCATAAAATAAGAGTGATTTGCTTGTAAACATTTGCTCTGTCGATGAAATTTTAACTATTTTTTCTGCTCCATAAAAATTTCGCTTCACGATAATAACTTTTTTGGAAACCGCATTCAATTCTACCAATTCCTTCAATTTTTATGAATTTTAAAAATATTTATGTATTTATGGGACACCCTGTCCAATGATTTTCATAAAAATTTGAATATCAGAGGAATCAGTTTGAATATTCAGATTGAAATGTGTCTGATCATTTTCTATGAATTAGTGAAAAATTAGTATCAACTTTATTACTTTTCCTTGAGATTTTCGTATACATTGTTTTAGAACACCTTTATTTCTGAGAAATACGAGGGCTATCCAGAAAGTAGATTACGTTTTGGAATAAAAAAATAAACAAAGTATAGGAAACAAATTTTATTATATACAGATGAAAGCCACACTCAAATACTACTTTTCTACATAGTCACCATACAAATTAAGGCATTTATCGTAGCGATGTACGAGCTTGGAAATTCCTTCGTCGAAAAATTCGGCCGCCTGCGCCTTCAACCACTTCGTTACCTCTTCTTGCAGCTGTGCGTCGTCATCAAAACGCTGCATAGCCAGCCACTTCTTCATTGCTGGGAATAGGTGGAAGTCGCTCTGTGCCAGGTCGGGACTGTACGGCGGATGAGGAAACAACTCCCACTTAAAAGATTCAAGAACTTTACGAGTGACATTTGCCGTGTGGGGCCGGGCGTTGTCGTGAATCAACAAGATCTTAGAGCTCAACATTCCTCTGCGCTTGTTTTGAATTGCTCTTCTGAGTTTTTGGAGAGTTTGGCAATACCTTTGAGAGTTTATTGTAGTGCCTCTTTCCAGGAAGTCCACCAAAATTACACCTTTTCTGTCCCAAAAAACAGTCGCCATCATCTTCCTTGCCGACATTGTTTGCATGCATTTCTTGGGTTTTTGGGGAGAACTTGTGTGCCCCCACTGCATTGATTGCAATTTCGTTTCACAGTTCACATGTTTCACCCATGTTTCGTCACCAGTAACGATGCGATCGAGTAAAGAGTCACCATCCTTATGGTAAGCGTCCAAAAAGTTCAACGCTGCAGCCATTCGCTGATTTTTGTGGTCCTCTGTCAAGATTTTTGGAATCCATCTTGCACAAAACTTGTGGTAACCAAGCTTTTCGCTGATGATTTCGTGCAACAAACTTCGCGAAATTTGTGGAAAACTCAAAGAAAGTTCCGTTATTGTGAAATTTCGATTTTCACGGACTTTAGCATCGACTTTTTCGAGAAGTTCGGCGGTCACTATGCTGGGTCTCCCACTTCGATCTTCGTCGTGAACATTGGTTCGGCCATTTTGAAATCTTATGACCCACTGACGCACTCCACCTTCAGTGATAATGTTGTCCCCATACACTTCACGAAGCTGCCGATAGATTTCTATCGGTTTACAGTTTTTTGCAGTCAGAAACCTTATTACTGAGCGCACCTCGCGGGATTTTCAATTAACGCAGACATTTCAAACCGTCACAGTATCTGAGCGGAGCACAGCACAAACCTCTCACTAGCACGGCTAGATGCAGACTGAGCTGCGCAACGCTCTGACCCCAAGATGGCCGTGCTAGCCCCGCCCCTAGCGGACACAGACGGAAACGTAATCTACTTCCTGGATGGCCCTCGTAAATATATTTTGCATATGAACACTTTAGTCTGCACTGAATATTTTGAAAATTGTTGTGACTTATCTCACTTGGCTGAGTGTAACATTAAAACAGGCCCACGAAATTCATCATGGCATGGAAGATTGCGCCTGTCGCTGGCAAGAGCATTGAGTGCCATACATGTGACAGTATGACTTCGCTCAGTTCCACCTTCAGTTCTGATGGAGAGCAGTCCGGGGAATGGGTATGAGGTCTTCTTTCCCTCTTCCCCTACTACCACCTCTCGAGAGGACTTTCGGGTCTCCACATATTTAGACAGGGTTCGTACAATCCTTAAAAGTCCTTAATTTTTTCAAAAATGATTTTTGGTCCTTAAAAGTCCTTAATTTTGGCCAAAATGAATAAACGGTCCTTAATTTTGCTCATTTGACATTTCTTATCATTTTGCCATGCATCTATCATTTGCCTTATTATGATTGCCATTCTAAGTGTGAATTACGATTTCTCATGAATATGGAATTAAAATTACACGGCTCTTAACCGATCTGTTGGCGGATTTGCGTTGCAAATAATAATAATAAAAAAAAAATTAGCTACCCGAACGAAAGTATCGGTGTCTGATTGGCTATTCACCCAATCTTTCGAAACAGGTGTTATCCATAAATTTAGGCAGATTGTGACGAAAGCGTGAAGCCTGAAGTTCTTTAAGAGGCGAAAGTGATGATGAAGGTGCTCGAGAAAAAAAAGGGGGGATTCTGAAAGTATTTGCCAAAATTAGAGCAATCCCAACCTGGAAGCCCACAACCCTTCCGATGCCAATAGGAACGAGATGCCTGGAAAGTGCATTTTCAATAAACTGTGGCTTCATCAAGCTGACTACAAAGACTGGATATTGATGGATGGCAATCCTTAAATGTGGTCTTTGTCTGAAACAAATTGAAATTTCTAGAATGGGAGAGTCAGCACTGAAAATTCACATGAAAATTAAGTTTCGTTTTATCATTTCAATTTGTTTTTACACAGTTTTGCTTAGCTTAATTTCTGTGTTTGTTTCAATTAAGCCATAAATTAATTTTTTATCACCTTCTACGGAGTTTATTCTCTTTTGCACATATAGTAATATGTATGGGATATCGGGATTATGAGTTTATTTCTGCAGAGTGTCTGGTATTGATTTCGCTGGAAATCTGTTGGCTCCATTTCGATTTTAGGTCGCCAAGGGCAAATTCGGTAACGCTAGCCGAGAAAAAGTGAAGTTCGGAAATACGTTTTGAAGCTTCAATAGACAATTAAGTATTTGTTTTAAACCTATGTTGTTGATAGTAATGCATAATTTTTGCTAATGGCGATACAATTATTAGTTGAAAATAACTAACTAATTAAAAATTTTTTAATATTTTTAAAGCTGAAAACAACTAATTGAAAGTAATTTTCCTGAATTAACTAGACGCAAAATTAGCTTTCATGAATTACTAAAGTTATTGGGTAGAAGTTTAACTGAACATATACGTTCTGTATTATATATATATATTTATACAGTACAAAGTCCGAAGTCTGGAGTCGTCGGGACTTCGGCGATCCCAGATTTGAGATTTTTCCGGATATTAGATCATTTTAAATCTACTAAGATGGCACGTAAAAATTATAAAATTGAAAATATGAAATCGTGATTTATGAAATAATGAAGAATTTATGATTTAAAGGGTATCAAAATTTACAAAAGAAATGAGCTTAATATTTATATGTTTACTTTATTAAACATTTCTTTCAATGTGAGTTGTTTGATATGTTTTCTCTGCTAATACTTTAGACTAATACTATAGATATATAATTTCTTGTTCAGTTATTAAGTTCCATTGTTCAAGTCTTGTAATTGCTGTGTCGAGAATTCCGAATAACTTGTCAATCAAAATTTTTTCTTGTTCAGTAACCTCTCTGTTACTTTCTTCACTATCGGTAGCTGTATTTTCTGGATTTCTGGATTTTCTGGATACTACAGATTTCGCCCTCCGTTGATTGATTGATGATTGGGCATTGTCATCGCAATGAAAAACTTCTGTTTAACTTCGCTAAATTCTGCCGCCTGGTGCGGCCATGCGAGATCTGGCGCTGGTTCTGGCTTTATGTGAATAACAAATCAGTTATTCTTAATTCAAATAGCACTAAATATAATCGTTTGTCCTGTGAGTATCATTAACAAAATCTATTTTTAGCATTAGGAAAGAAATTTCTGCTAAATCTCCCCTTGTCAACATTTTAGCGCATTAAACTTAAATCTGTAATCGGATAATACTCTGTTATTTGGCGTCGCTGCATGATTCATCACTCAAGTTGCCATTGAAAACATGCGGCGATGAAAGCAAAATACAATAAATAATGATTCGCGATTTCGGCATCAAGGATATAAAATATTAGTGAATGTAAAATTAACAAATGTTTCGGTTCGAGATTATGCCAAGCAGATACGCAGCTATGGAGTCAAGTTACTAATCACACAAATTTATGCTAAAATAATTATTTCTTCAATAATGAGATATTTTATTTAGCTCCAAACTGAGATTAAGAATCGGGATTTCCGACATTTTTTTTATGATGAGGAAAAAAATCTAATGCGCGTGCGTAAAGCATACCCCTTCCCTTCAAAAAAGCCCTAAAACTTTTTTGGTGGTGGCTTTGAGGTCCGGATTTTAGATCATTCCAGATATTGGATGTCCGGATCTCGGACTTTGTACTGTATATATATATATATATATATACATCTTTCAAAATATAACTTACCAGTATGGATTCACTCTTTTAAAATAATTCTACTTTAATTAAACTTAGGAGATAATATAATCAATTAATCAATATTGTTTAGGAAATAAATTATATACATATATATAGTAAAAAATGTATATTTTCACTATTCAAGTATTCACTGTGACAAGTATTCTTATCTTGTCACATGAACAGGCCTCTGTGGAAAGGGGCTTCTCTGTAAATAAAGCAATTGAAATTGAAAATTTAAGTGACTCATCATACATTTTTCAACGCACAGTATTTGATTACATAAAATTTTCTGGAGGTGTTCTTAATATCGAAATTAATAAAGAAATGAGATCAGCAGCAGCTTCTGCAAAAAGTGGAGTTCGTTATTTAGAAGAACGTTCAGTATTTAGAAGAACAAAAATCTTTAACTAAATCTGAAAATTCAAAGAGGAAAAGAAATATTATTGAGGAAGAAATTGATTATATGAAGTAGAAGAAAAAATTTCTTCAAAGGGACATTAAAGATATTAATGAAGAAGTAGATGCTTTAGCAGATGAAGCTGAGACCAGCAGGAACATTAATTTGTTTATCAAAGCAAATGAACTTAGAAGAATAGTTAAAGAAAAGGAAATAGACATAAATAAATTAGATGTTAAAATAGCTGAAAAGATTTCAGATTTAAAAAAAAGCACAAATGTTTTGTATCTTTTATTGTACAGTTTATTATTCTAGTATCTTTCAAAAGACCAAGGAAATAAATTGTATGTTTACAAATCAGTTATTTTAATCTGCAAAATATTCTTACATAGTGATTATAATAGTAGTTGACTGTGTTTCAATAAATATCAAATAAGTTAAATAATAATCATGTAAATCTCTAAAATAGTGACTGTTATTAGCGTAAAATACACTTATACATGTTTTTAAAGAAATTATGTTCCTAATTTAATGTTATCTACTTCATAACTTGTAGGGAGTTAGTTTAATTTTCAAAATTGTTTTATGGTAAGTATTAAATTGAATTTAATAATAGACCATAATACACACTTCTGTTAGTTTCTTAAAGTGAAATTACAAGCATGAAGTCGGTTGTATGGATAATTGCTTTATTCTGTTCATTTTTTTGTTTGCTGATAGGTCCTTAATTTTTTCTTTGATGGTCCTTTAAAGTCTTTAATTTTCATGTAAGGAAATGTGTACGAACCCTGTTAGAGTGCGCCCATGGCGCACAGACTGTATACATTTACAAACATCCATCCTCTAGGATTTGAACCCAGGCCCTTCGGTACAGCTGTTAGTGTCGCTAACCACTATCGTGGTTGGGCGGCTAGATTGTGCTTTATAATAAAAATATTAAAGTGGAATTCTCCAATCAATCAGAAACTCAAGAAAGGTAAGAAAATGAGCTTGAAATGTTATTTATGCAGGCTGTTAAGTGTCTTTAAAAGATACATTGAGGGCAAAAAGCTCTAAATATATTCATTTATATAATTTCAAATGTTTTTACTAGGGTAACTTTATTTATACTGTAAGATTTTCACTGTGTAAATCTCAGTTACTGTAGAAAGTGACGAATCTTAAGAACTAGTTAGCGAATAATTGCTAAGTTAGCGAATAATAATAAGTTCGTGTGACAAGAAACAACAAGATGGAAGGGTAACTAACCCTTTATTATTCCAATAAGATTTAACAAAACTCCATCTTGGAGTGTACAATCAAAGCCGACACTTGGGCTTGAACTTAAGAGACTAAGAATATTAAACTAAAACTAAGATTAACTAAAGAAATATAGTCGAAGCTATCAAGTTTCTAATGCAGTTGGCCCCTTATACACCAGATGACTGCGAAGCTATCAAGGTCCTGAGTACGACCGAGCGTAATAACAGCTTTGAGAGAGAGAGTGGCCAAAAGGCTCGCTAAGACCAAAGCAGTTCGCGGTTAAATACAGCTCTTCCTCATTATGTATTCAGACGTGATTCTAAAACTACGTTCTGGCCGGAAGTAGTAAGTAGAAGTTAAGAATTTGACAGGAAAGGAACTTTAACTTAAAATTTAACTGTTAATAAAATTAACATAATCCTTACAATAAAAATGCTAGATATTTGGACTATGACTTTTGGATCATAGTGCAGTGCATTCGTCAAAATGCTTCTAATTCTTGGACTGTCCAGAGTTACAAAGAGTACAAACGGAAAAGTTTTTAAATCGAATTAAAAAAATATGGGCATTCAGACAATCGTGCCCAGTCAAAAGACGAAATAACGCCGCGTACGTAATAACAGGACGATTAAAATCTGGAATAACTGGCTTTGAACTAGTGAAACACTCCCAGGCCTCATTTGACAGGTAGGAGGCAAACCTCCTTTTAAATTCTAATTAGGAGTTTTGCAGAATTAAAAGTCATCGTTATTAGTGGTTTGTAGAATAGTCATTCCTTTATTTGGCAGGAACTCTGGTGTTTCATTTCCTTCAATGCCGCAATAAGGAAGAATCCACTGCAAGACAGTTGAGTCAGTCAGAGTGTTGAGACTCTTTCTATATTCGTAAATTCGTTCAGAAGTGTAAACTTTATTATTGGCGATAGCCTGCAAAGCGGCTTAGTTATCGGACAAAATAACAACTCGAGGGAAATTACTCTTTCGCGAACTTAATTGATTCAGAGCAATATATATAGCTTCACCTTCAAAATTGGTTGTTTCACAAACAATAACTCTGATCTGGGCAGTGGGCATCTCATTCATATAATTTTTCTCGCCAAGTTAAAGATATACACAGAATTCCCCACATTCAAGAGGACACAAAGTTACAGTGACTTCTTCCATTCATTTCTTGAAGAAGATCTAGGTCTTCTGCTAATTGATAACCAATTTGATTGAAACGCACATGTGGCTTTCAATTTCTATCATTGTTAAAATTGTAATTCCTCCAATATTTATTATTTGGGAGACTGCAAAAGTTTTGAAACAAAACTGCACCATTTTTACGAATGTCATGCTTGACAGGAGAAATATTGGTTAACGTTTCCATAGCCGCGATGCACTGCACCTGTTATTAGGCGAAGAGACTGGTTTTGTAATCTTGCCAAAACGTCGACTGTATTAATGGAAGCAGTCACCAAAATTTCATTACAGTAATAAAATAATGGTTAAATGTACATTTTATGTGTATTTATTAAAGTTTCTCTGTTACGCGCTTATCGGCAGTCCGCCAGCCGTTTCAAAATTGGAAGTCTCCTTTCAGGTTTTTCCTTTATACAAGAAATATATTCATTCCAATTCAGACGTGAATCAAATTTGCATCATAAGTAGGTAACGTTATTACTAACAGAGATTACTTCACCATGATAAAGAAAGTGTGGTAAAAAGTGCTGCTTTCTATTGAAGGTAAAAAACTGGCAATTAGATTTGTCTAGGTTTAAACTCGTGTTATTATTCCTGCACCAAAGATCCAATCTCCGCTAGGTATCATTGATATTAACATTCAGGCTTTGCTGTCGATTCTTTGGAGCAGAGTTCCAGAAGACTAGATCTTCAGAGAACAGTGTAATCTTAACTGCAAAGTCAGACATCAGAATATCAAACAAATCTTTTATATAAATATTAAATAATAAGGGTTCATTACATCACTCTGAGGGAGACCAGTTTTTGTCTGTCTAGAAATGGATATACTCTGGTCATAGCGAACCCTAATAAATCTTTGGTTGATAAAATTTTTGATCCAGACCAGCATTTTGTCCTCTACACAAAGGCAGTGGAATTTTTCAATAAGCTTTAAGCGTCAGACTCTGTCATAGGCGGATTTAATATCCACAAAAACTGCCAGTGGGGACATACGTTTATCTAGGAAGTCCCTTGATGTCTTACCTAAAGTACATAACTTGCTCAGCAGTACAGTTATAAGTTCTAAAACCAGCCTGCGCAGGAGGTAATAAATTATTATGCTCCCAAAACCAACTCAATCTTGAAGTAATCATGCGCTCCATGACCTTAGCGAAGATACAGGTCAAGGAAACAGGTCTGTAGCTGTTAATTTAATCACTAGGTTTAATCTTCTTTTAATATAGGAATAACAGTAGCTTTCAGTCAAGTAGAGTATACACCGCTGTGCCAACTACTGTTCAGTAGCGCAAGAAGAGCCAAACGAGCAGTACGTCTCATATTCTTCAAGTAGTCGGCATGGATGCTATCCGTTCCTCAGCCTTTTGCCACACTTTAACAGATGAATAGCCTCATTGAGTTTCGCCATGGTAAACTTGGAGTAGAAAAACGAATGCATTGGATTATTTTTCTGTAGGAAAGACTTTACATTTCATCTAGTATGGTGTTGGTTCTTTTTTAAATAAATTTCCAACCTTAGAGAGCCAGCATAAATCTTCGCAAAAAAATTAGCAATATCTTTGTCGTCAGAAATACCCTTTTTAAAGATCCTCTTGTGCATCTTTAACGCTTTAGAGGCAGTGTTTCTTAATTTGCTTAGAAAAGAATGTATTCCCTTTCCATCTCTTCTAAAATCAATGCTGTTGATGAAATTATTCAAGCAGTTACGCTTTGCCATATTAATTTCTCTTTTTAACAGTGCTATGCATTTTCGCCAATCTCGAATATGGGCAATGTCTTTGGTTTCATCCGCCAGACGACGAACCTTTATAGATTTTTTTTAAAGATTTTCTAGCTCACGGGTCCAGAAGGGCTTAAATCTTTTTATTTTGCCTCTTGCATCCACTTTTTGCTGATTCCTTAATAGTGGAACAAAAGCGAGAGATGGCGTCATCAATACTTTTATTTCCAACTGCGATCAAAATTGCGAAGACTTTTCTTCCAGGTGATTTTTATAATTCTTCTAATTTGCTTTCTTAAAGTTCCACTTCCTCTTAATATTTCTATTGCTTAAAAAATTGGTTTGTTCCTTCCGAATATGGAGGTATTTGTAGTGATTATTCGATGGCCCCGAGCCAGTGTCATATAAGACATTTCTAAAAGTATTCACAACAATGCCTTCAGACATAATGACGAAATCAGGATTGATTTGAGTACTGTTATAGTGTAATAGGCAGGATCTGATATAAGATATATAAGTTCTAATTTCTCCGAGATCCTCCATGACTATGCCTTCGGCATTACTATCATTATAGCCTCATCTTTTGCTGGGCGCATTAAAATCTCCAATGAGAAAGCATTTTCTAGGGAGGGAAACGCCGCTAAGATTCAACTTCTTATTATCTGGAGGGCTATAGCATATAAAGACAATAAAGGCATTGTTTTCTTTCCAGGCATTAAGTTTAGCCAGTTCAGCTCCGATAGTATGTTGCAGATCACTAATGACAGAATAAGATGATGTTAGGTTTTGCCTTACGCCTATTAGGATTTCACTGTCAAGTCTTCTTGGTTTTGGTAGAAGATGCAAATAAAACCCAGGGAATGTACATAAATCATCTAATGTACGCAGTATCTACATAAATCATATAACCAGTATCTACATCATCTAATCAGTATATATATCATCTAATCGGTGTACCAGGGATCCAGTATCTACATAAATCATCTAAGGACAGGTTAGCTTCGACAATGAAGAATAAGTCAATATTTTGAGAATGAGTGACATTCATAATCTGGGTCTTCTTATTCTGGGTAAGGCCACCGGCATTTCACTGCGAGATTCGCAGCTCATTCTTTGCCATAATATACTACATTCCAAATGCCCAAAATAACAACGAAGCGAGGCAATGCTTCCTGCTAGGGTAATTTATCTCAACTAAAATGCTTATAGTTTAAGAACTTTATGAATTATTGCTGGAAGGTGGGATACATTTTTCTTTTCTTTGCATATTTTTCTTTATCCATGAAATGCATTGATTCTAAAAGGAGTTATAAGGGATGATCAAAATATTTTGTTTTGACAGAATAATCTATGCGGCATGTCCAATGTTATTCTTTATAAAGATATAGTTTAACTATAAATTATTAAAATATTACTACTGCGCAGGACTGTGTGTAAAATTTGTGGATTTTGGTGCATTGTTTCTAAATGCATGTTATGTGGACTAATGTATAGTTAATTTCTCTGACTGTCAAAAAGGCAGAAGCCTGTAAAGTTTAATTGTAAGATGGTAGTGTATGGCAGAAACATTGCTGTAAACCATGAAATGAAATTCTTTAATGTGCATTTTTGAATACTTGTCAAATTTTCAATGCACATCTTATCCAAACTTCTGCGAACCAGTATATCAATGGAAGCAGCACATCGTTAGTTAAATACTCCTTGGAGCATCCAAACTCAATAATTTAATGGGGGCAGAGTAAAATCATCAACAAACCCTGGCATAAAAGCAGCTTTAAAATCAGAGAAGCATTAGAAATCGCCATTAAACCGTGTTACAACTGAAACTTTTCTTTTGGTCTATACTGTACATTTGGATATTGATGTTGAGAAGCAGAGGAACTCTGCAGAAAGCAATAACAGAGGTGAAATTAAATCTGTCCATTCAACTGGTTCTTGTTCAGGACGTTAAGTGTGAAGGACTGCCATATTCCTTGCTCTCAGATTTTTAAATATTTTGGCGTTGCTTGCGATTCTGTCAACAAGTCAGACACCTCTGACACAATGCTTCAAATCATAAATTGAGAAATCGCTCAAAATCATAATTTTAGACATGAAATGAATCAGCTGCACGAGGGTAATAATTTTCTGTACTTAAGAAACTTACTCAGATGAATATTCCCCGAAATCTGGCCCTTTTAAAAATTGAAAAAAATTAGATTTTTATCAGACTTCTTTCAAGCAGCACATTGTAAATAACAACAGTGTTTGCTAGCCATGACGATTTTGCCATAAACAAAAAAAAAAAAAAAAAAAAAAAAAAAAAAAAAAAAAAAACTTGCTGATTCTGCATCTAAAGCAGGTCTTCAGGGCACTTTCGCCATTAAGTGGCTTGAAAATATATTGTGCACTGGCATACCTATAATGAAAATTAAGCAAAAGTATCTCACACGAATTTAATGTTATTTAAAACAAAATAATTTAGCACAGACACTTTGCAATATTCATTTGGAAATAAGGATTTTCTCAAAAATCGCAAATATCATAGCATAAAACAGAGTAAAAAAAAATAGACATTTATGTTGAGTAAAATTTGCATTTAGAAGTATTAACATTTTCGTAGCCTCCAAGAAATATTAACTTAATAGTGCAAGTTTTCAAATAACTCACTCTATCACAAAGTGAAAACTTTGCAGCAGTTGCAGATGAATGCTTTTGTTATTATTCACAAAGCAATTTTATTAGCTATAAAGTATTTCTCTCGTATTCTTAGCTTGCCTTCGTGGTGTAATAGTCAGTACGCTCGGCGGGTATTCGAGAGGTCCGAGGTTCGAGTTCCGGCCAGAGCATAGCACATTTTTCATGTCTCCTGATTCGAAATAACCTAATGGTTCTACATAATTTAGAAGCTGATGATGATGTGACGATGCATAATTGATGTAGAAGGAATCATAGGATACATTTACATTCTATTTTTTGACTAACACATGCATAGTTACGCTGCCATAGACATGCACTGGTTCATGAACAAATTTTTACCTTATTTATGTCTTATTTTTTATCAAGTAAGAGCAGCTCCGAGAGCATTCTAGCAGAAGAGAGAGGCGGAAAAGAAATGCGAAACTGCAGATCGAAGGTCTGGATAAGAATGATTCAGTTTCATTTCAGCTTATCACTCTAAATCCCTCAGAGTGGGATTTGAAGAGTGACAGCAATTTTCGTTCCGTTTCGCGTTAAACAACGCAGATTTACTGTCTTGGTAACAGAATATGTTTCGTAACCTGCAAGTATGGCAATGGAGAAGGGAGTGAGTTGAGAGACAGGACGACTCCCTGTCGAGGCAGAATGACCGACCACGTTTGATGAAGCTCGTCATTTCAAGCGAGGACAGTCGTAAAAATAGAATCAGCTCCTTTGCCAAAAGTAAGTTCGCTTTTAAAACATACATAGTGTTATTTCTTAATAGTTAATAATTAATTATTATAACTTATAGTCTTATAGTTAGATTTACGTGTAAAAATTCAAGGATGTAATGAAAAGTAGTTTGCTCTTTTTTTAGATATCTGTAAATTTGGTTTAAGAGTGTAGTGCTGTAACGTAGTTCTATTTATTACATACTGCTAACACAATGAAAGCTATATGTATGGATGGTACTTTTTGTAAACATTTCTTAAAATTATTTTCATTTCTGTACAATTTACACAACACTATCGATTTTAAGTATTTAAATTCAGTTTTGCATGCATTTTAAATTCAAATAGGAAGAATAGCGTTGAAAAAAAAATCCATACTATAATTTTGATTTTTTATAACACAAGTCAGCAAATTATTTAGTATAGTTGCAGCATGTCAGCAAGAAATGAAAATCGTATAATTTACTGAATTCTCTGATGAAGGCATATCGTTTTCAGCTTACAGTACTTTTTAAGAGTTTTTTTTACATTTTTAGATTTTTAATGTCTTTTTTTTGTCATGTCATTTTATTGCCATGTTTTTAATGTATTTATATATGTATGTACACGGTTGGAAAAAAAAAAAAAAAAAAGGGACAGTGCTATATCTCCCGTTCTACTGGGCCGATTGACAAAATTCAAACTGCGTTTTTCATGTCTCGAAAGCGCGACTTAGGATATATATTAGATTTATATATAGCACTATTCTAACATAGGTATTTTGACACAAAATCGGACTTTTTCTGAAATAACATATAATTTTTTTCCATATTTCGATTCTACGACTCAAATTATGCCAGAATACCAAGTTTTGTAAAAATCGTACGAGTAGTTTTTAAAATATTAGCTCTCAAAATTTTAGCTCCTCAATGTTAATTGAATTTGGTAAATATTTATTACTATCCCTTTTTTTTATTAAACTTTTATTATTTTTCCTTCACATTTCGAAATTTAGGTTCATTCCAAATAAAATTTACCCATTTTTTGTGTTTTATTTTTTAAATTTCTATTTTTAAATAATTTTTATAAATTTTTCGAAAAAGATTTTGAATTATAACCTATAAAATTTTTACCATCATCTTAAAGGTGTATTTTTAAGCATATCTGCAAAAAATTAGACTTTTTTATTCAAAATTTTCTAAGATATACACGAATTTACATATTTTCGCGTTTTGAAATTTGGCATCTTTTTTTTTTGAGCGATAATAACGCCAAATGTGGTCTATGGCTTTTTGTTACAGTGAATTGCCACAGCTATTTTTAACCTTAAATTTCAAGTAAAATTTTACGGACAATTAATTATATGACATTTTTTCCCTCAATGATGCATAATAAATATTTATTAATACTATATGAAAAGCTATTTTTTTAAATTATAGATGACATTATTCAAATTTTTAACTATTTTTTTAAATTTCTCTCTATCTTCCTTTTAAAAAAAAATAAGAGTAAATTTTTGTAAGAGTAAATTTTTACCTTTGGCGTTTTATTGTCTGCTACTTTACTTCGTTTAAATCGAATTGTCTAAAACTGAGAATTTTCGTTTGATGTTTATTTGAATTTTATGACATTAACTGCATAATTTATTTCTAAACAAACTGTTGCTTTTGAAGTGGCTGAAAGAGCGGCTGATACTATCATTCATATTTTTAAAGCAGAGTATATTTTTATAGAAACATAAGATTTAGAATAATAATTTTTATAAAAGTCAAATTATGATATAAACATACAACACTCTAGAGACTGAATTAATGGAAGCTTAGTGGTTATGTAGAAATGATCTGCAGCTACTTAATGGCTGGATAAGTCAGCAGGTTCTGTAGACAAGTAAGAATAATTATATAAACGACACCCAACATTCTGGATTCAATTAACAACGAGGATACGATGTTTATTAAATGAATTTAAGAAGTTTTAAAACACAAAAAATCTCATTTTTTATCCTAAAATGTATTTTTGGGCGTAGCGTATTTTCATTATATCCTTAAAATTCTAATTTAGAATGTAATTGTCAAGAACTGAATCCTAATCATCAATAATATAATAAGTAATTATTACGGTTATTAATAAATCCTTCTTATAAAGTAGTTGAAAATATTTAAAAAATCTTTCTGTCTGAATGCAAATATTTTTCTATGCAAATATTTTTAATTTTATATTAATCAAGATTGCACACGATATTATTTATTTGCACTTCAATTCTTACCGTCAGCTCTAGTAAAAGTTACAAATCAATTATATTTAATTAAAGATTGGATTGGATTATTTAATTAAAGATTGGATTGGATTATTTAATTATGTCAAAGCACACGAGGGCTATCTGCCTAAGGGAATGGATGCCTTCGTGGAGGACTTTCGAAGGAAAACTGGCTCGTATACACGTTACACATGGAGAAAACCACGAAAATGCCCATGCGGCTAGCCGTCCGCGGGATTCGAACCTCGGACCGAACTACTAGTGTTCAACGTCTTTACCGCTCGGCCGCTGGTGGGCTATTTAATTAAGGAATGACCATCTAAGTTTAGAAACAGCGTACCGTAACAGCAATTCAATTATTGGCGCCGTATCTTTCATGTTACTCCCGATTGGCAAGCTACATGATTTTTAATGAGTATTCGGGTTTTGCTAGTAACTTCACTTGGAAATCACGCTTGAACTAGGTTAGTTGGTTATTTGAACATAGGAAGAACATGGGAGTTATTTGATTAAGATGCTTTCATAGAGAACCTTTGTAAAGAGAACCTAAAAATCTACACAAACCAACCATGCAGCCTGGGTTAGACTTCGCAACAAACATTTAGTATTTAGCAATCTTCAAATGCTAGGCAACTGGTGAGGCTCCAATTAAATCTCCAATTTAATATTTTATTTGTAAATATTTAAAATATTGTTGTATTCTTAGACACAAAAAGCATAATTTAAGTTTTGTTAACTCGTTGGTAAACTACCAAGCCGTAGTGCAAATGAATATTCAATTTCTTTTGCAATAATTGTGTTCACTTAATATTCTTGGAATATGATCTAAAGAAGGAAGATTAAAGAAGTGTTTAAATCCAGTGATATTAGGTTTGTCTTACAAGCTCAAGATCAAAACGATTCTGCAATTGCCCGAGTAGTTGACTTGTAAATGGCTGTGAATTAAGCAGATGACTTTTAATCTTACGTTTTCAGTCAGAAAACGTATTCCAAATGTTTTGTATTGCATGACAATGCAACTTTTCATTATTCAATAACCAGTCAGAGAACCGCTTGTGTTCCGAAAATAAGTATGTGTACTCAATCGTCCTGCATGTTCTTCAAATTTGTCTTCCTGTGACTTTTTTTCTTTCCCAAAAACTAAAGTTGCCTCTCAAAGAAAAGTTTTTTGACATTGAAGAGATAAAAGGAGTATGACATCTACTTTTAAAGGCATGTCAAAAACAGATCTCTACAAGCCTTCTCTTCCATTACATGTTGTGCAGTCAGACAAAGGAATGACCATCTAAGTTTACTCAGCGTAAATTCTATAATCTATTTTTATTACACTATGATTACTTTATTAACATACAGTGAATATATACTAAATCTTTTACTTCAGCTTAAGTAATTCGGAATTTTTGACGGAATTGTTGTCGGAACTAGGACTTAGAAGATAAGTCAAATTTAATATTTTCGATAATCCAATAAATTTAATGTCGAAGTTTCAATATTTTATTTTCGGAGGGAAGGGAAATTTTTTCAGCTTTGGTCCATTATCCTAAGTATATTTGCTTCGATTCTTTATTTTTTTCCATAAAAGCGAAAATCTTACGTATATATAAATATAACGCATAGCATCAAATTAAAATTTAAAAATATACAGAGTAGTTATAATTCAAATTCCACTTTGAAACGGTCATAAAAGGAAAACTACTGGATCAAATGTTATCAAACTTGGTAACCGTGTAAAGGAGGTCATGGAAATTTATTTTCCGCGAAAAAAAGAAAGTTCGAAACCTCACCACCAGGGGGAAATGGCGCTGTATGCAATATTGTTATACGAAATATGGGTCGGAATCTAACTTAACCTTTTGTTACACGGGTTTAATATGTTGTATACCCTTAAGAAACTTTGAAGTAAGCGAATTATCATTTAAAGGCGTTAAATTCGATAAAAGTCGAGTGCGCCATCCGTGTAAGGGAGAAATTCGTCCGTGAAAACCACGAATTAGCGATTAGAAAATGTGAGATCGCAAATCACTCGCACAAGTGCGTACAATCTGGAAATCGTTTTCTTACAGATCGCTAATTTGTAATTTTTGAAGCCTGAATTCGGCTCTAAAACGTGAAGATACTGATTCCAAACGCTTTTAATCGATTTGGGCCAAAGAAATCCCTCATGTTATCTATCTAGTTCCATTGCATTCTCCTACTGCATTCGATTGCATACGGTGTGAAATGACAGCTATTTTCATAACTGAGCCATTTTTCTCTGAAGAGAAGTCGACTGCTTGATCACTGTGATTGCAGCTCGCTTAGGGTCAATGTTAAAATGTTTCGTGATACATGAACTGCAGTAACGTGGCATTTTAGATACTAGGATTTTTATGCAGGGCTCGGCCCCACCTCACATGTGTCGCACAGTTACTTAGGCAACATTTCACGAATGAACGTCTTATAAGCCGACACTTCCCCCACTTCCCACCAGACCTCAACCTCTGTGACTTTTGGCTATGGGGTTATCTCAAAAGCACTGTTTATGGTGATAATATAAACAATTTGGCAGAAATGA
The DNA here is from genome assembly GCF_044657685.1 of Stegodyphus dumicola. Taxonomy (NCBI): domain Eukaryota; kingdom Metazoa; phylum Arthropoda; class Arachnida; order Araneae; family Eresidae; genus Stegodyphus; species Stegodyphus dumicola. The sequence continues at coordinate 118,890,190 of NC_140780.1, forward strand.
AAAATGTGATACACCGACATGTCCGTAACATTCCTCCTGATATGCTAAGAGCTGCTGTTGAGAATGCAGTAACAGGATTTAACTTGCTTTCGGAAAATGCTGGACGCTACATTGAACACGCTTTGTAACACGTTTTGGAAACTACACTCATGTCCATAAATTAAGGATAATTCGGAGTCAAGCAGAAATCGAACTCTAAAATAAATATATCACCTGTAAAATCACTACACACATCTTTAAGAATCATATGAAAATTTCAGAAAGTAACCAGATGACATCGATGGTACGTCTCAATGACGTGAGTGTAAGAGAGTGATATCTAAGGAATACAGGCAAAGAAGTAAAAATGTTCGCAGGCGCTTTATAAGCATTTCAGTGCAATAATCGAATAGTTATGACAGAAAGGACACACTTGGATGATTTTTTATGTGGTAGAATTATCGGCCGTCTGGAATGTGAGCGTACCCAACTGGAAGTATCAGACGAACTTGGAATTGCCCTGAGTGTCATCTCCAGGCTTTGGCAACGATTCCAAGATGATGGCAATGTGAGTAGACGTTACAGCACAGGTCGCCCCAGAGTTACAACGCCGAATGAGGACCGGTATTTGGCAGTTACTTCCAAAAGAAACAGGCGGAGCACAACCTTAGGCCTGTCTCGTCAGCTCTCTTCAGCCACTGGTACGCCAATTTCAAGGCAGACCGTGTACACACGCTTAGGGCAGATTGGTCTATATGCTCGTAGACCTATCAGATGCACTCACTGCGGTTAGCCTGGAGTAGAGAGCATGCATTGTGGACACCGTTGTGTGATTGTGGGCTTGTGTGATGTTTTCCGACGAGTCCAGGTTTAGCTTGCAGTCTGATTCTCGCCGGACTTTCATATGGTACCCGTTACCACCAAGATAACATTGAACGCCACCGTTACGGTGGTGCAGGAATGCTCGTTTGGGGTGGAAATATTCTGGGTTCCAGAATTGACCTGCTTGTTCAAATTGGAACCATGACAAGCCAAATCTATCCGGGCGTCATTCTGGGACAACATGTACGTTTGTTTCAGGGCGCCATGGGCGCACATTTTGTGTTTATGGATGACAACGCCCGTCCTCACCATGCAAACATCGTAAGCGAATGCCTTCAATCGGAGGATATCACCCGTATGGACTGGCCAGCATTCTCACCGGACTTAAATCCAGTAGAGCACGTGTGGGATATGCTTGGCCGACGAGTTGCAGCCCGTCAACTTTCTCCTACATGTCTACCGGAACTTCGGAGAGCATTGCTTTTTGAGTGGTGTAATATCCCCCCAAGATCAGATCGATAATTTGATACTCAGCATGCCTAGGCGTTGTACGGACTGTATTGCATCGTCTGGGAGACATACAATGTATTAACAATCATACCAACCATGTAATATTGGTTTTTTGTAAATAGGATTTTTTGTAATTTGCTCCAGGGAGAAAAAATCGCTAATTTTTTTAATAATATAAAATATATAGCATCTTTTTTGCTCTTTACCTTGTAAAGTTGCGCACTTCCAGCCTGCACGCAACAAAGTGGTGACTGCTGAAAACTGGAAATTAGACTGAGTCTTGAGAAGGGTTTAAGTCCCTTTTTATTCAACTTTAGAAATTACAAATGCGTGCTCTTGACGCTCACAAACTACGCCGACCCGGCGGTAAAATAAAAATAAGAAACTAAGAAAAGAATAGTAACAAGTGACTAACTACGAGGCTCTCTAAACGTAACTACCCTCACCGCGTTCTATAATACCGCTGATAATTCAGCCAACTCTGAATATTACGTTGAAAGATTAACAATTTGCCGAGGCAAGCACACAGGCCGAAACGCGTGGTTCTTCAATTTCTAACTAGCCACCTCCACACTCGTGAAGCAAGAAAGCACCCTTTCGAACTCGTTTCCTTTCTATTTAACTCAGAATACTTCCGCTGATAATTTGAATCCTTGCGCGTTCTACTAAAAAATTTACATACTCTGGCATTGGCAATTCCAGGGGAAAGTAAGGCTTGACAGGAAAGATAGTTTAAACTTAAAATAAATGTTAGTTAAAATAAATATAAACCCTACATTTGCCGCTGCCAGAATTTGGAAAACTTGGAAGCAGGTCCTACAAACGACCTGTTGAAAAGTTTCTGCAATTCTGAACTAAATTTTAAGATCCTCGTTTACATAAAAAAATCTTATCTCATAAAAGGTATAATAAATTTCTGTGTATACTTATTTAAATCTCTCTTCTTACAGCAACTTTTCCTGGACTTCAGCAATCAATCTTGTTCTTTTCCTTCCAGCATCTTTGAGTTTTCGATGATTGGAACTTCGTCATTCTTTTCTGGCAGAACTGCTCCCACGTTATAGGTTTCATGGACGTCAGTCTTCTCCTTAATGACCTCCGAGTGTCGTCCACGTTAATTTTTCTTTTTCGCCCACTGGAGCCTCTTGGAGTGGTAGTCGTCGGGTTGCTGTCTTTTCCGTTTTTCCGGCTGGTCTTTTCCGGCTGGACGGCTGGTCTTGGCGTCCTCCGGTCTGGAGTCATGCTTGAATTTCTTCTGTTGGTGGTGGTCTTTTCGTTCCTCCTGCTGTGTTTTTATTTTCGGGAAATGCGGCCTTGTTTGCACCTGACTCTCTGGTCCTGGGAGCGTTCTCCTTGATGTATAATTTCTACTGCGATACGTTGTAAGTGGTGTTTTCCTCTTTACCAAGGTTTCTTTACGCGGCGGCTTTGCTTTCTTGTTTTTCTTAAATGCTGGAGTCTGAAAGTTTTCGTTTTTTCTTTTCGGTATCGTCGCATGGCTTGTAGAAGGGCTAGGTTTCTCTTCAGTTCCCTGCTTCTTGGGTGGTGGAACGGGTGACTTTACTTCTGGACCTTCTACTTCTTTTACGCTTGAGTCCTGCAAGAAACTTTTAAGGATTTCAAAATCATTTTGATTATAATATATTTTCACCTGGTCGGGACTTGCTTTACAGATTTCCCCTCTCTCGTTCTTAAGGTACAATACGACTCCTTTGATTTCCTGAATTACATAGGGGCCTTCAAATTTCGGAGCTAACTTCGCAGTAAAATTGTCTGGGGCACTTGATAAAGAAAATTTCCGCTTCAACACTTTATCCCCAACTTTAAAATCTGCTTCACGGCGTTTTCTATCATAATATACTTTTTGCCTATTTCTTGCCGTATCCGAGCTTTTAATCGCCTGGTCAATAAGCGTTTGCACGTCTTTCTGTTTAAATTCTTGCTCTCTTTGTTGCACAAAGAATAATTTATCTAAAGGCGTAATTAACTTTCGGCCTAAAAATAATTCTGCTGGGGTTTTTCCCGTAGTATCGTGCTTTGCCGTTCTTAAAGCATAAGCTAACTCATTTATGTAGCCATCCCAGCGCTCTTGATGTGTACTAACGTAACTGCGAATTATTTTTACAATGTTTTTATTAACTCTTTCTGCTATGTTTGCCTGTGGTCTATACGTAAACATTTTGATATGGCGTATGCCAAGTCCAGTGCATATGTTTTCAAATATTTGACTAATGAATTGTTTACCGTTATCGCTAATGACTTTTATCGGTGCACCGTATTTTAAAATGTATCTGTGTAAGAATGCATCTGCGACTGTTTTGGCTGACGCGCGTTTAAGTGGAACAATTTCTGTCCATTTTGAAAAATGATCTACAATTACTAAAACAAAACGATTTTTATTTAACTCACTCTGGGGGAAAGGACCAAGAAGATCTATGCCTAAAATTTCATTCGGAAATGTAGCGCGAATGCTATTTAAGTACCCGGCTGGGCTGTAATTAATATCATTTATTAACTGACATTGATTGCAGGACCTGACATACGCAGTTACTATTTTGTATAATTGCGGGAAATATACCGCCTTGCGTACCCTTTTTAAAGTCTTTCTGACCCCTAAATGACCCGCTGTTTTCGCTTCGTGTAATTCCTTCAAAATGCTTAATCGAAGCGAGGCTGGGATGACTGGTTTGTACTCGAGATTTTCGTTTGTTGTTTTCGTATAAAATAATAAATTATCTATTATTTCATAGTTTTCTGCTCTATTTCTTATCGCATCGATATCTGTGTGCTCAAAGCTTTCGGGGTCTTTCAATGCATAGATACTTCCAAATTCAGGATCAGCTTTCAGTTCAGCGATAATTGTATCTCCAGAATCTAAAATTTTTGAAGTAAACACAGCGCATTTAAGTTCATTACCTTCATCGTCCAGTTTTATACGAGAAAGTGCGTCAGCTACATTGTTTTCCTTACCCGGTTTATATTTTATTATTAGATTATATTCTTGGAGTTTTAAAGCCCATCTTATTAACCTGGGCGTTAGGTTTTTCCCCGAGTAAAGTCTACCAACAGCCTCATGATCCGAAAAGACTGTTACTGGCGCTTTGCCGAAATAAACTCGAAATTTGTGTACAGCCATTAATACGGCTAATGTTTCTCTCTCTGTAGCTGTATAATTCCTTTGTGTATGATTCAACGTTTTACTAAAAAATGCCAAAGGATGGCTATTTTGCATTAGAACCGCACCCACAGCATAGTCCGACACATCTGCTGCAATTTGCAGGTTTTCGTCCCCCTCCGGGAATTTCAAAACAGGGGCATTGATGAGCGCTTCTTTTAATCTTTCATATGCGGTATTTGCTTCCGCTGTCCACGTGAATTTACTTTTCTTTCTTTTAGTTACTAACAAGGGTTCAACAATATTAGCGAAATCTGTTATGAATGACCGATAGTAAGAACATAACCCAAGGAAAGAAGAAAGTTTCTTGGCGGTGTTGGGAGGTGGGAAATTCTTGATTGCTTTTATTTTTGAATCTTGAGTTTCTATACCCCTTTTGCGAAATTTTATAACCCAGATATTTAAGTTCTTTAGTTGCGAACTTGCATTTTGAGGCGTTAATTGTAAGACCGGCCTCTTTTAATAATTTAAAAACTTCTTCTAGATCTTTAATGTGTTGTTCCAACGTACTACTCGTTATAATTATATCATCTAGATAGATTAAAGTTGATTTTCCTAGGACAGGCTTTAGAAGAATGTCCATAGCTCTCTGGAATGTTGATGGGGCCCCACACAACCCAAAGGGTATGCGTAAAAATGCATAAGTGCCCGATTTTGTTATAAACGCGGTTTTATGTATGTCTTCGGGTCTCATAGCTATTTGATAGTAGCCAGACGTTAAGTCCAAAGTAGTCATGTATCTAGTAGATTTAATCTTTCTAATAATTTCCTCTATAACCGGCAAAGGGTAAACTGGGAATTTAGTAATACTATTCAGTTTTCTGTAATCGATAGCAAACCTCCAAGCCCTTTTATCCGAAGGAGGAAACTCGTTCTTTTTCCTACATAGTACGACTGGACTCGCGTACTCACTATTTATGGGCGTTATTATTTTGTTCTTTAACATTTCCTGAATATGTTCTTCTATGATTTGCTCTTTTTTGTTTATCATAGCGATAAGGTTTAGTCCTACAGGGTTTGTTGGCAGTTAACTTTATCTCATGCGTAATTTTTTGACAGCTACCAGGCCGTTCTGAAAACAAGTTTGAAAAAGTACTCACCACTTGCTGGATGGCTTGACTTTCATGGTCATTCAAATGGCTAAGGTCAACTTGCGGTTGTTCCACTGGTTCCACCACCCTCTGGTCCATCTCCAGCACAACTGTCCTGAAAATTCAATTTGGCCCTCGCGGCCATTAAAAACTCCATACCTAAAATAAGTGAATTTTGCAGATTTTTTACTACAAAAATTAATACTTTGGCATTGGCAATTCCAGGGGAAAGTAAGCTTGACAGGAAAGATAGTTTAAACTTAAAACAAATGTTAGTTAAAATAAATATAAACCCTACAAACTTTTGTTTAATAAAAAAGCTTTACAAATAAGTCAAATTTGTTTTGCTTCTAACTCTTCCTTTGCCTGATTTTGCATTATCCTTAATTTATGGACATGAGTGTATTAAACACATTTTAAACAGATGTTTTCATGTCTTATTTCATTTAACAATATTGTATACAGCGCCATTTTCCCCCTGGTGATGAGATTTTGAACTCTTTTCTTTTTTTTTTTCGCGGAAAATAAATTCCCATAACCTCCTTTACACGATTCCAAAGTTTGATAAAATTTGGTCCTTTTATGACCATTTCAAACTGGAACTTTAATTATAACCACCATGTAAATTAAACTTTAAAAGTTTGACAGTTTGGTTCAAGTCCCAGCTTTAAATATATATATATATAAATATAATCTTTTATATTAATCCTCTTAGAGAGAATGTTTTAAGAAGGTAATTTTTCCTCGCGTCATAGATTGTATAAAAAAAAACATGATCTTTAATATGATTTAGATTGTTTCAGTCGATATAAGAAGCGGGTCACTCGGTGGTGCAGAATAAACCCTGCTGGACTGTTTTATTTCTTTGTCATTTAGCAAAAATCCTTTAATTAAAATATTTATCATTTGGACTTCGCTTTAAACTTTATTTATAGTTAAAATGACTAGAAAATGAAAAGCTGTCTTCAGCTGAAACGCAATTCATGTAATTGATATTTTAAAAAATTGACAAGAATGCAAAATTTATGGAAGTCTAGCAATCGAAAAATCTTAATTTTCTTGTGTGAGCAGTGAAAATAACTGTAGAAGGAAAGAAAAAAATTAGGGAGAAATGTAAGCAAAAATTTGCAGGGTAATTTGACTGTCAGACATACCAAGAGAATTCAAAAAGTTGGACGCTTTTGAATATACTTTCAGGATACTTCAAAGAATTTAGGTGTTCAAAGAGAAAACACTTGGACGTGTACACCAGCAAATATCATCAACTGAGCTTGTGTTAACAGAAAGGACAAAAACGATATCATTGCAGATTAAAGTGAAGAGCGACTGGTTTCAAACTATATGGTTGTATAAATTTAAATTACGTTATAGAACATCATATCGTATCATAAATGGAGAAGCCCATGATTTTCTCAGTCGAATTATTTGAAGATTCAGGAGTTTATCCAGTATTGTATGTGAATGTCACCTAAAGGAGTTTTCTTTTTCCCTCCTGATGAAACAGCGGCCGAGCGGTAAAGTCGCTGAACACTGGTAGTTCGGTCCGAGGTTCGAATCCCGCGAACGGGCTGGCTGCATGGCCTTTTTCGTGGTTTTCCCCATGTGTAACGTGTATGCGAGCCAGTTTCCCTTAGAAAGTCCTCCACGAAGGCATCCATTCCCTTAGGCAGATAGCCCTAGTGTGCTTTGTCATAATTAAATAAACCAAAACCTCTTGATGAAACCAGTATTTCCTTTCATCTTATATCTTCAAAATGTTTAGCCTCTAAAGACTGATAAAGGCTCTGACCAAATACTTCGTGAAGAACTTTCTAAGGGAAACCAGCTGGCATACACGGTACAGTTGAGAAAATCCACGAAAACGCCCATGCAACCAGCCCGTTTACCGGAATTCGAACCAACCCGGAGTGAACTACCAGTGTTCAGCGACTTTACCGCTCGGCCGTTTGTGGGCCTTTATGAAATAGAAGGCGATAACTTTATTTAAAATGATTGTCAGAAATATCAAGATTATTTCGAAAAGTTGGATGCTTTTTAATATACTTGCAGAATGCCTAAAAAAAAGAGCAAGAATAAACTAGAATGTCTGACGAAAAATAAATTTTTGCGTAAAATTTGGTATTTTTTTTTTTAATTTAAAACCTTTTTATCTTATGATATTTGATTCTTGCGATTTCAAAAATAAAATATTTGACTAAAATATGAATAACATTTTAAGAAACCAAATGTAGGATAAAATTGTGTAAAGCAATGGGGACAATGATAAAACTGTTTAAAGCAGTGTATGCAAGTCATCCTAAGTTAAAATGTCGGTTATACATCTCTCTTATTTATATATATCTTTTCTGAACGAAACATTGAAAGGCGTGTTAACTGTGCTTTATTGTATTTTCTCTTTCAATATATACAGTTTTCAAACACATCGTAGTCTGGGTTACAAAGTATTCTTCCGAAAGAAACGCAATTCAAATAAATAAAATCAAATTCTGGAAAATTTATATTAATAAATATATTTAAAATTCTCAGTTCGAAGGAATAAATAGAAAATTTTAAAAAAATTATCTGAAGAGACAATGCAACACAAACAATTAAAATAAATGTATAAAAATTTAAAAATTACCTAAAATAATAACTATGACAAACAATATATATATAAAGAAAACTATTTGAAAAAAAAAATAAACGCTGCACCTTTATTTACGCAGTTCGAATAGGTAAATAGAAATTTTTAAAACAGTTATTGGAAAAAAACCATGCAACTTAAACAATTAAAATGAAATTGGAAAAAGAAAAAATTACTTAAAATAATAAGTTATAATTAAAAATATAATATAAAGAATATTATTTGGAAAAAAGGAACGATGGTGACTTTTTTCCCTCTCACGGGAAAGGAAACTAGGTTGCCATATATTTAAAAGTTCACCAAGTGAACTATTCTTGGCGCAAACTGAAAAAAAAATGTGCCAACATAAATTTGTGAATTTTTCCGTAAATTTCGCTCCAAATTTTACAAAATTTCATATTTAGGCGTAATTTGAGTTGTAGAATCGAAATATGTAAAAAAATTGGTATGTCATTTCAGAAAAAGTCCGATTTTGTGTCAAAATACCTATGTTAGAATAGTGCTATATATAAATCTAATATATATCCTAAGTCGCGCCTTCGAGACATGAAGAACGCAATTTGAATTTTGTCAATCGGCCCAGTAGAATAGGAAATATAGCACTGTCCCATTTTTTCTTTTTTTCTTTTTTTTTTTTTTTTTTTTTTGAGCAGTGTATATATATTTTCTAATAAAAAGTTTTTCATGCATTGCTTGTTTTCATATATATTTAAATTACTTTGTTCATGGAAATTATTATAATTCTGCAGTTATGGTAATGATTCCTACTCATATTTAATCAATAAATAAAATACATAAGAATTTTCAGCAGAGTTATGAAAAAAGAATTTTTATCTTACACATATGAGCTAATCCAAATTATTTCACTATTTCACATTCCTTGCATACGAGACTTGGAATTAGAATTAGCATGTATAAAAATAAGTTATAGTCGAAAAATATATGTAAACATTTATTCACCTGTAATGGTTAATGTATAGGAATTTGTATGCATATAACATCTCAAAAGTATAAAGCGTTTTAAGCTAACTGAAGATTTTAAGCTTTATTCATAATTTGGGGTAATAGGTTAATTAATTTTAAGCTCTTCATAATTTTGTAATAAGAAATAGAAACATTTCTTTCGCAATATTTTGTACAATATATGAAGTTAAAAACAATAGCATGAGAGTATTTTATGGTTACTTATTTTCTGAATGTCATACATTGCAAATAAAGCTGAATAATTTTCATGTAAGAGAAATTAAATTCACATTTTTTTTCTTATTTCAATGTATATTAAAATTTATTATTCGATTTTTTATGCATATTATGCTCAAGTAGACAAACTGCCAGTAACATCAGTTCACAAACTGTATTAAAATATTCATTTATAAGTAGCATTTTAAGAAGTTAAATCTAGCAGATGATAATACAGGTTTACTGAGACGTATATATAAGCTTGCATATGATCAGCTATTTTAACACATTAAGATTTTCATGATTAAAATTTTTCAAAAAATATTTTTTATAAATTAATTTTCCGACTAATATTGTTTAATAGAAAATCTATCCGATTGTTTAATAGAAAATTTAGCTTACAATTTACATGATTAAATGTTCTAATCTTGTGAATAAAAGCTATGAATAAGCGTAATTTGTTTTTCAAAATTAAAATATGTATACAAAATGAAACTAAGCATTTTTGATTTCTCAAATCAAATTTTGAAAATTTCTGAAATATTTATTTAAAGTTGTAAGTACCCAAAATACCTTATTTTTTATTCTAAAACCAAGTTTTCAATCCGAATATCTTTGTATTCCAGTTTTTCCTATAATTTGCATTGATTTTATTATTTATTTATTTATTTTTTTTTTACTTTTACATATAGATAGAGGCAAAACCATGTTTCTGTAAAATAAAATATATTATGTGTATGCAAAGTAATTTCATATCAGAAGTATTGTGAGAAAGTGATAGTGTTAGGTATTTCAGAATGTTAAATATTGTAACATGACACTGAATTTCCAATATTTTAGTGTGGATGTAATTTTTTGAAATATATATTTCATTACATTTGGAAAGAGAAACTGTATGTCAAAACAACGAAGGTATAATTATCCTAAAGCAATGCTTTTTATTTTAGTGATGGTCTACTTTGATTTATAACCATCTTCATCACCAATAAATGTTTTTGTAAGTACATAGGTAGCAAATCTAAAACAGATGTAGGTATTTAAAATCACAATAGCATGTTGAAAAGTAGTGTAAAACATTTTTTTCAAGAGATAACATTAACCAGAAATCTAAAACTTGACTTCAGCCATAAACTTTACATACAGCAAATACCACTTTCCAGTTTGCAAATAAAATAAATATAAAATAAGTGTATAAAAATCGCACCATCAAGGAGTGAGTAGACTACTATAACTCCTTGTAATATGTGTAATTTCACCCGAATATCGGGCGATATTTCGCTATCGAGAAGTGCGAACGAAAAAAAGGTCACTCCTTTTTTTGTGTGAGAAGGAACCGCTTTTTACTAGAGCAAAAAGTCGCTCCTTCGAGGTTGGTGCCATTTTGGCATTAGAGGGAAGTGGGATGTCACTCCTTTGAAGTTGGATATGACTCTTTCGAGTTTAGAGTCAGAATTATAGTTCTGATTGGTTGATTTAAGTTTCAGTCCGGAAATTCAACTGTTATTAGCCGAAGATTTATAACGCTGATAAATACGTGTATCAACTAGGTTATCTCAGAATCATATGAAAGTTGATTAATTTTAAAATCACCCAGTTTAGAGATGTTTTGCGTGTGTGTGTGTGGAGTGATGTAGTTTTTTTCTGAAGATGAAACCAATTCTCTTTCTAGTAATGGGCTAAGAAACCTGCTGCGTAGATAGGACTTGAGGGAAAATCACAACTGGCTTGATGATTAAAGCGTTTTTTTTTTTTTTTTTTTTTTTTTTTTTTTTTTTTTTTTGAACCTGAGCAATTCTTAAGAAAATACATTTTTGCTTAATTTGTACAACATTAGAGGAACTAAACGCACCCCACAGTTTCTGTATGCGCAGTTTACATTTTAGATAATATAAAAAGAAGCTTAGCAAAGAGATGTGACTTTCCTAGCTAGAGCAAGCTGCAAAAGCGTGATGCGTAATAACTGCAGTAGTATTTATAAACTGGGAAAAGTTTTTGTTTTAATCCTGAGCAGGGATTGGACTGAAATTTTTCGCATTGTAGAGAAAGAGTAGCGTAATATGTTGCGAAATGGTACAAAACGCATCTTTGAAGAGAGGATATGTTTAAATAAAATTATGAATTTAAAGAGCTATTGCCAATTGTTTCCAATTAAATTTAATATTTTTATTTCACAGTCTCCCAGCTGGGAAAGTGGTTAGTGAATCTGACTGCCGTACAGAAGGGCGTTGCTTCGAATCCTGGAGAAGGTATGGATGTAAAATTGTCCATCCCTTCATAGGAGGTAACGGTAGCTGCTTATTAGGTGCTTCCATAATAAAATAACCATAGCGTCTGGCCTTAGTAGTGGCGAACGCTTAAAATGGCTAGTACAAGCCATAGTGTTTTTTTATATTTTCTATTTCCTACACACATATACATGTAATAAAATTAAAAATATGAATATGTAAGCAAACATTTGCAATTCAATTTTAGAAGTAGAACAGTACCTACAGTAAGTAATAGTTTAATCTTTTGGCTAATTTTGGTAATCATTTGTAACATTAAGATGTGACTAAATTCTAGATTATTATTTGTATTTCTTATTGTAAATTCTTAAGTAGAATTATTGCTTTTTTAAAATGCTTATTTTACTTTTATGTAAAAGAGTTTTTAAATTTGGAAGACTGATTTGGCGTAGTGGTGTATTTTGGACTCTTTGAGAACTGATTAGGTATTATGGGGGGGGGGAATATGAATTTTATATCATATAGTCTAGGACAGAAATGCTTTATCAGTATTTCTTAATTATTGAATGATCCAATAAAAGAAGGCTAAAGCTCCCTGAACATGTCGGATTTATTTAATTAAATCATCAATGATTAATTTTTTTTCGTTTTATTCAAGTTTACCTTCAATAATTTGCAGAATATTTAGCCATTAACTTAATTTACAATAGTATTTTGACGCTCAATGTACTTCCGCAAATGAGACTGGTTTAAAAAATCTGGAATTGAATATATATATGTCATAATAAAATCACAAGGAAATGACGGAGCACTGTAGATGCGTAGTTATCCTATATTGAAGAGGAAGTAATCTGATTGCGTCGTAAGCTAATGTGTTGACTTCGTAAATAAAACTTGGCAGTAGAAGCGATTTTAATTCCATTTTTATTTCCAATTGATATTTGAGGCCACAATCACTTGGCACTCTAGTCGTGCCTTTCCACAGAAGATTTACATTTTTGATATTGTTGAGATAGAAAGCAAGCCAGCGAAATTACATCTTAGCACAGTAGAGAGGAAAAGCTGAAGTGCGTCGTTATGAAAGATGGAAGCACGCGAAGAGAAAAGTTTTGGTTTATAATTCGGTGATTGGTTGTCAAGAGGCATCTGGAATAAATGGTTACGTAAGATCGCATGATTAATTTGAATGACGCAATGCAAATAAGTTATTACGATTTTAGAATAGAGAGGAAGAATTAATGTTTATAGTTATAATTCTGATTCATACAATTTATCTTACATAGATTTTAGAATACAGAGGAAGAATGAATGTTTATAGTTATATTATAATTCTGATTCATACAATTTATCTTACATATATATGAAATTAACAAATACTATAACATTATCTCATTCATATAAAGCTAATTAAAATATTAAAGTATGAATATATATATATATATATATATATATATATATATATATATAATTAATTAAAGAAAATAAACAAACGATAAAAGACCTATGTGGTCAAAAACTTTGCGCATTGAGCTGCAAAATTTAGAAAAAATTTTAAAAGAAAATTCCTAGTTCGTGCGCTAAAAAGTTGCTTAGATACTGTGGTTCCGTGAAAATATTAACATAAGTAAAATAAAGTGCATGAAATGTGTAATAAAGATTACATAAACAATATAAACACTTGAATATTTACAAATAAAATTCAATACTAATTGTAAGCGATATGCTGATCAAAGTAAGGCATATTTTAAACATTATAATTAAAGTGCGACAAATGACTTAAGCAAAAATACAAAAACAAAGAAGCGGCCCAATTCAAATCTTATTAAGGCTCTTCAGGGGAAATTATTTTTAATGATTTTCGAATCCAGCTAACTCCATATCGCGTTTCACCGAAACAGACAATTGAAACTGTATACGAAACACTTTTTATAAATTAATCGAAAAAACTTCGCCATAAACTTTAGACTCAATTTTCTGTTCCAATTTCCAGACGCGTCCGCTTGAAGAAACACATTAAGGTGTAATAATAATAACTATAGATAATGGACTGGTAATGCCAATGTACAAAATAAAATAAATAGCGATTTGCTATTAGTCATATATAAGATTTTATGGGAGGACCTACTAGCTTATAGAGTTTAAACTTTGTGAAAGTACCAAAAATTACATTTAAAGTTTAAAATTATAATAAAACAAATAAATTTTTTGTAAGCGTCTTTCTAAAACCAAAAATCAATACAAGGGAAAGAAATATTTTTTTTAAAACCAGACCTGAATCGTCGATGTCTTCATTGCAGTAACGATGCAAACTCAAATAGGGGATGAAAGTAAGCTGCTAACCAATTAAGCAGTATGATGTAAAAAGGGGAAGAAACGTCATGAGGAAAGAGCCAATGAAAAGTGACTGACCGTTGGCATAAACCTGACTCAGTGTAAGGGGACCATAGTGTTGAAGAATGCAAAAGCCGTTCAAGATGGCGTCTTGCTCTACGAGTTTGAAGAAATTAGGGCACGGGTGAAAGAAAAAATGGCTAATTCAACAATATGTTAAAATACGCCCACAAAAGTAAGAAGAAATAAGGAAAAATAGTAAATTGTTAATTAAAGTCGAAATTCTTCAAGCTAGAGGGCGATCAAGCTTCCAGAAACGAAATGGCCCATAAGTAAATAACAGGAAAGAAATGGCCAGAAAATGCTTAAAATCTATTTAAGAATAGAATTAAAAGTACTGTGCCAAATTTTAAGAGTAAAAAATGAAGCTGTGAGAGGAGCTAATTTTACATTTATACATTAGGTCTTCTGAATCGGCCATCCACTTTACACCGTCTCATAGGGCTTTAAGCATAAAATTTCATTATCTAACTCAGAAAATCTAAAAGATAAAGTTAATGCCAGCTTTTGTAACGCATTTTTAATTACTTTTGTAGGAATTAGGTTGTTCTTCAAGACTGATACAAAGTATAGTACTTCTTCTTGGAGGTGTTTTGTAGTATTGCAGATTCTTTTTATTCTAAGCAGTTGTGCATAAATTGTATTGAGGACGACTCTTTTAGAAATATTGGAATTCCAGTTGTTTAATTTAAGTGTAGGAAAGTTGAAATCTCTTCGTTTATCGTAGATTTTTCAAATCTATAATATGCAAATCAAGGTAAACTATATCATGTTGCACTGTATTTGTAGTATTAAGTTGTAGGCAGGAAGTGTAGATATTAGCTTTTACCTTTTTGTTGAAGTTGGTGAAGGCTATTACATCATCAATATAACGAAAGATGTGTTGGTAATATTTATGATCTTCATTATTTAGCGAACGTACAAACGTAAATTCTTGTGTAAAAAGGAATAATTCACAGATTTCAGTTGAGAAATTGTCCCCCATAGGTATTCCCTGTATTTTTTTAAAGATGTTGTTATTAAATTGAATATAATTATTGAAAAGTACGCTTGAAAGAAAAAGTTGCCATTTTTCAGCATTTAATATTATAGAAATTTGGGGAGACAATTTTGGAAGAGTAAGTAAACTGCTATAAATTTCTTCAAGTGGTAAAGTAGTTTAGAGGTTCTCAAAGTCGTAACATTGAATATGTTCTATTTTAAGTGAATTTAAGGTTTTAAGAATTTGTTCGTTGCTTGATATCATCCAGTTGCAATGTTGATCTTTAAAATCATAATTATTGATGACGTCTCGTATGAGATGAAGTTTTTGTGCAAAGAGATAATCTATTTCCTTTAAATAACTTTTGGTACTATTGGCTATGAATCTAAACTTAACAGGAGTCTTATGAAATTTTGGAAGTGCATAAAGATTAGCAAACCTATTATTATATTTGCAAGGACGGATTTTAAGTTTTTATGAAGTGCATTAAATTTATTGAGAAGTGTCTTAGAGCTGGTAGAGATTTTTTGATAGGTGCAAGTGCTGTGCAATTCCTTATGCAGAATGTCGAAATAAAATTTTTCACAAATGACATTGAAATTGTTGCTAAGTTTGTCAATCTTTGTGATGATAAAGTTATCTTACAGTTTCTGAATAAGAGTTTCTAGATGACTTTTATTGTGGAAATGATTGAAACTGGGTAACTTGAAAAGCATAAGTTGAAAATATTTAATAACAGCTGCTTTCCATTCAAGAAAAGTAGTCGTAGGCAAGTTGGTGATAATACTAGTTAAAATAATAAATTAATCAAGATCATTACTGAATTCTTTAAGGCAATATATATATACTAAAGAAGTATTGATTATATTATCTCATATTAATTTTAGTAGAAGTATCTAAAAAGATTGAACCCATAGGTAGGAAGTTTTATTCCGAAAAATATTTTAAAATAACTTGAATGTAAATTGTTAAAAATGTTTTACGGGGACTTGAAGTAAATCATGAATAACAAACTTTCAAACCGTGAAAAAGAAATTAAATTAAAAGCAAGTAATTATTGCTATTGATCGGAAATTAGTTGACTTTTCAAGGGGAACAAACCAACTCCCGTTCAGTGAACAATAATTAATTAATAAATACGAAGATATATATATATATAATAAGAAAAAGGGAATGTACATGAAGATATAAAAGGGCATAAAAAGCATTAATTAACTAACTTACGTTCTTTCTAGTGGGATGTGGGCAAAGTGTTTTCTTTGGTGTCTTACTTAGAAGACTTGTGTGTCCGAAATTCCTTATCGGCAGCGGGGGCTTTGAATTATTTCAGGCGGCGAAACTTGTGAGAAGTAATTTATGGGACAAGGGAGGGACTAGGAATGCTTGAGGGATGTTTGTTGCGAAGTTCTTATGTGAGTGAAAACGTCTGTTAAAATTTTGAATATACTAGTGAATGGAAATTAATTAATTTCTGGCTAATTATCGTGTCGGAACGAGGAAGAAATTATGAAAAGGAAAAAAAGTAATTTTCACTGTCAAACAGCTATTTGACAGACTAAAGATTATGAAATAGGCTCATTTTTTTAGTAACAGCATAAGAAAAGTCTGAAAACAATTAGCTTTTTACATTATATACAACTTTGTAATTACACTATGTACAAATCCTTCAACTGATAGTCATCCAACTTATACAGCCTTCTCAGGTTTAGGAACAATTATCATATCCCTATCAGTTAAATGATTTAGAGTGAGTATTTAACGCCTGCTCTTTTAAGACAATGGTTAATAAATTGATTAGGTGTTAGATTATTTTTGAGAATTTTAATAAGGAGCAAAATTTCGCGTTGTAGATCTATCGTATCTGTGCAAATATTTTTAATACGTTGTATTTGATTTATTATTGTATTACTAATTACGTTTTTGGAGATGTTAGAATTCCAATTTATTAATTTGTTAGTATTGAAACTGAAGTTTCTTAATCAATATTTCTTTAGTAAATAAATTGTTATTATCTTACTTCGCAGCTATTGCGCAAGTATTAGAATAACTTGTTTTCGAACTAAGTGAATTTAAGATTATATATATATATATATATATAATTTATTTCCTAAACAGTATTGATTAATTGATTACATTATCTCCTAAATTTAATTAAAGTAGAATTATTTTAAAAGTGTGCATCCATACTGGTAAGTTATATTTTGAAAGATGTTTTGAAGTAATTTGAAAGCAAAATGTTAATAATGTTTTAACGGGGACTGGAGTTAAATCATCACGAAGAATAATATTTCAATTGTAAAAGGAAAATTAAAACATGTAATTATTGTCATTGATCGGAAATTAGTTGACTTTTCAAGGGGAACAAACCAACTCCCGTTCAATGAACAATAATTGATAAAAATACGTAAATATGAAAGTGTTTCGTCTTTACTCGAGTTATAAGTTAAAGCCAAACCGGCAATTCTAGTCAGGCCAAATATTTCCGCGAATAGTTGCTACTCAAAGAACTTATTCTCATGAAGCATTTTAGTCAATTCAATTTGGAGTAAAAATCAATTACTGTAGAGAAATCCTGTAAAACTCGAGTAACCGTCCCCGACACTATCATCTTTATGTATTTGAGCACTATATTATTTGTAGAAATTAAACATTGGAAATTGTCATTATGAAATCGAATTCAAAGTAAAGTTGAAATAAACATAGAAGATTATAAAAAAGATAAATAATGCAAACTTTGTAAAAACAAATCAAAGAAAACATAAAAATAATATAAAAATAATATAGAAAATAATATAAATAAGATCAGTGAATGTACATGAAGATATAAAGGCCAGAAAGGTATTAAGTAACTTACATTCTTACTAGTGGGGGAGTTGGCAAAGTGTTCTCTTCGTGTCTGACTCAGAAGTGTAGGGTGTCCGAAAATTCTTAGCGGCAGTAGGGGCTTTGAATAATATCAGTCGGTAAGACTTGGGTGAAGTAATTTATGGTAGTGGGTGGGACTTGGAATTCTTGAGGGATGTATTTTGTGGAGTTCTTATCTGAGAGAGACCGTCTGTTAAGATTTTTTTTTGAAAATACTAGTGAATGGAAATTAATTAATTTCTGGCTAATTGTCGTGTCGCAATGATTAAGAATTTAAGAAAGGAAAAAGGCATTTTCGCTGTCCAAGAGCTAATAGACAGCCTAAAGGCAGGAAATAGGCCCATTTTTTTAGTAACAGTATAGTAACAGTATATGTCTGAGGACAATTAGCTTTTTACAATATATACAATTGAGTAATTACACTATATACAAATCTTTCAACTGACAGTCATCCAACTTATACCGCCTTCTCAGGTTTAGGAATAAATTATCATATCCCTATCAGTTAAATGATTTAGAGTGAGTATTTAACGCCTGCTCTTTTAAGGCAATGGTTGATAAATTGAAAGGGAATTAGATTATTTTTGAGAATTTTGAAAAGGATCAAAATTTCGCGTTGTAAATCTATTGTATCTGTGCATATAGTTTTAATTCGTTGTATTTGATTAATTATAGTATTGTTAATTACTTTTTTGGATATGTTGGAGTTCCAATTTATTAATTTGTTAGTATTGAAATTGAAGTTTCTTGTTTTGTCAAAAAGTAAAATTTTTTTGTAGTTAATGATTTGAAGATCTAGAAAGTCTATGCTATTTTGTGAATTATTAGTTTTATTAAGTTTAAGACAATTCGGATAAATGTCGGAGTTTTCAATTTTACCAAAATTATTAATTGTAATAAGGTCATCAATATATCTGTAGGTGTGTTTGTAGTAATTTAACTCTTGTGGTTGTAGATTTTTTTGGAAGTTAAATTCTTTGACAAATAAAAAGATATTACAGATCGAGGTGCTGGAATGTAAGCCCATTGGCAATCCTCTGACTTGTTTAAAAAGTTGATTTTGAAACTTGATGTAGTTATGAAAAAGTGTGTATTTTAGGTAGGTTTTCCATTTGTCAAGAGTCATGATATTGAGTATATTAGGGAAAAGTTTTGGTAGATCAAGTAGACTGGTATAGATTTCTTCTAGAGGAAGTGAGGTATATAAGTTTTCAAAATCATAGCAGTTAATGTTTTGGATGTTAATGGTATGAATGGTATTAATTACAGGAGAGTTATTATGAATGATCCAGCAATAGTTATGATTAGTGTTACAATCATTGAAAATAAATTTACAGATTTTATTAAGTTGAATTGAAAAATAATAGTCTATATTTTTCTTGTAATTATTAGTTCCATTAGCTATAAATCTAAATTTTAATGGTGTTTTATGGAATTTGGGAATCGCATAAAGATTAGTAAATCTGTTGTAGTTTGCATTGAAAGTAATATTGAGTTTCTTATGAAAAGTTTTAATCCTGTTTATTATAGATGTTTCTGTAAGGTTGGCTGATTGATAAGTAGTTGCGTTGAGAAGTTCTTTATGAATAATCTCAGTGTAGAATTGTTTTCATATAATGCTAAAGTTATTAGTTGCTTTATCTATTTTTGTAATAGTAAAAAGCTGTTTCAATTTACTAATATCTGATGTAAGTTGCGACCAGTTCAGTGTACTTTTAAATTTGAGGTGACTGATTTCTGTGGATATGCGTTGAAGAATTTTAGCTTTCCATTTTAAGAAGGTATCTATGGGTAAATTCAGTTGATAGCTTGCTTTAACTATAAATTCGTTGATGTTGTTTTCGAAAGTCTTGTAACAGTAATTTGTAGTCATGTTTCTGACTGGTCTAAATTTTGTACCATAACTCATTAGTGTTTTTAGTTGATGGTTTTGTATGATATTCAGGTTGCCAGTAATTATGTGCTGGTGATGAGAATCTACGTAATTGCTGTAAATTGGTGTCTTACAATGTCATTCTGCAGTTTCATCTATTTCATGGTGGTTAGTAAGCAAGTTGCTTAAGGTCCTTTGATATTTAAATGCAATCATTGGTATAGTGTCAACTGCGGGGAAGTAATCTTTACAATCTCTGATGATTCTTGAGAAATGAATATTGTCAAACTGCGGATGTAGAAAATTGACTTTAAAATAAATTTTGCGTTGAGTGAGACTATTAGAGAGTCTGAAAAGACTAAAATCAAGAATCATGTCTTTAATGATTTGTATGTCGTCGTAGCTTTCTTGAATGAATTTTTTTAGTTTGATAAGGAATTTGTTAGTACAGGAGTGTAACCAGTTGAGAAGTTTCTTGGGAAAGCAGTCTGAGTCAAAAAAACATTGCAATTGTTTTTTCAATGCAAGTGTATTCAAAGTGGATAAAAATCTCGTATTAAGTTCATACAATATATATATATATATATATAATTTGAAGTTAAGTAGTAAGAACAAACAATAAAAGACCTATGTAGTCAAAAATTTTATATATACATATACATATATATATATATATTATATCAATATTGTTTAGTAAATAAATTATTATACATATATATAAATGTATGTAATATATTCAAATTCAGAAGCAATGACCAGGAAATTGGAGGCTAATGCAGATTAACTCTTCAGTTTTATTTTCGGCAACATGTTGCGGCTACATACAAGTCGGCACATTAAATGTACCTGTTCTAAAAGGCTTACATTTTTGATAATTTTGTAGCAAGAAAGCAGAGCAGACAAACAGCAGCGTAGCTAGGCCAAAGCGTGGAAAGCAAGTGCGGTACGTTCAGGATGAAATCTGAGGTCAGACTGAGTTAGTTTTGGTTCTCAAAGCATTTTGATTGGATAGTTAATATTGCTGTAAAATTACTATTGGCTGCTTGAGTTTTAGTTCAATTTAAATCACCATAATTACGTAAGTCATATGACATAGATTTTTCTCGAAATGACGCAGTGCAGAGAGGGGTTACTATTTTTAAAATAGAGAAGGGAAATTTACGTTGTTAGTTTAATCTTCTATACTTTTCTTACATATATATACATATTCATAAAAATGAAACAGAACCCAAAAATAATGAACAAGTAAAACTTATAGTGGAAGACGAAGCTCTATATTGAATATATATATATATGAGTGGGCATATATATACTCAATAAGATTAAAATGTTTGCAAAAAATGTTATGCTAAAAAGATAAGCTTTAGGTACTCGAGACAGCCCTTGCTTATTTGTTTAAAAATACTTTTAATTTGGTTCTAAATCACTCTTTAGATTAGTTCTTTACGTTAGCGGAGTTTTTATTTGTGTATTACGTTCTTTTTATTATATCTGGTACATTTTATTCAGTTGTTAACTATCAGTTCTCAAATATTTGCTCTTTATGTTTATTTTTCGATTGTATGTTTTCTAAGCATACGAATGCATGTAGGAGATGCTTTGTACTCATTTGAGACTCGATGTGATCTTGTGTTTCAAGACGGTAATTTGTTTAACAAACGGTTTTAATTCTCAAATGGTCCAGAGGACCTAAACATGCATTCGGAACTCATAAAACCGACCAATTTAAAGTTTCAAAAACTTAGCTCTTGGCGAGTTCCTTTTGAAACGATAAACAAGGAAGCTTAATCTTTTAATATTTTTCTCTACTAAGTATCTTTTAATATTTTTCTCTACTACGTTTCATATGTTCAGTTTTCAATTTTTCAGTAAAGCTAACACAGACTTTTAACTCTAATTTTAATTTTAAGTTCACAATCAGGATTAAACTGGTTCAAGATTCACGTTCACAATTCTTATTTGTTTTTACTATTTTTATTACTTTAATTACTTCACTATACCTTTTCCTTAGATAGGATAATCAGGCTTACTTTTTGGATTTACTCAAACCTTATATATATTTGAACATATATATATATATATATGTGTGTGTGTGTGTGTGTGTACAGGTATAAGGAAATCATTTTTGATATAACATTGATGCTAATAATGAAAGCGGATTCATGAAGAAGTAGACGTTGTTGTGGCCAGTATAATATATCTTTTATTGCGAGCAAACTTTTTGTTGCAGAAGCAAATAACTCGACGTAGTCTGCAATTACTCTGGCACTTCTCCCCTTTTTTTGTAATATATATTTGATGAAAGATTGGAAGAGGGTAACAAGCTTGGAAGCCAGATAAATGGAGAAGAAACACGAAATTTCCGATAAGAATGCCTAGTTTGAAAAGAAATTCATAATTTAGGTTTTAGTTCTCAAAATTTAGTGTTATTATTGATGAGGCATTATGTACGTACCTGCGTCATCAGCGTTACATAAGTATCATATGATAAGGGTTAATTTTGGAATGACGCAATTTAGAAATATTTATTATAAGCGTGTTTCTATTTTTAGATAAAAATAGGTTTAGTTTATTATGTTATGGCAAAGTACACTAGGACTATTTGCCTAAGAGGAAGGATGCCTCCGTGGAGGACTTTCTAAGGCAAACTGGCCCGTGTACACATTACATATGATAAAAATAAGAAATAACCGAATTAAATAGGAGACTTAAGGGGCTATTGGAAATTAAAATTTTGTTTTATATGCTTTTTGTCTTACATATACACACACATATATATATGTTATGTATACAGGGCGTTTCAGCAAATCGGTTACAATTTTCAGGAGAGATAGAGTACACCTAGACGATGGAAAATCACACAACAATGCATGGTCGGAAAGGCTTTCTTGGCGCGGCAAAGAAAACACAAAACACAAGAAAGGAAGATAAAAAGGGTGAGTAAACAAGTTTATTATGCTCAGTAGATCAGAAATCAAGAAATAAGAACAAAAATAGACAATGATCATTATCAAAGAAGGTGTTCTAAATTACAACTCTGGAACCTGATACAGACCTCACATCTCTGGCACATGGAAGATCTGATGTTCTGGAAAATAGCGGGCATGCTCCGGACGTCCCCAGCAGCTGCCACGATGCGTGCAACAAGTTCCTCAGTACATCTAACGGGGTCTCGTATGCCAACGTCTTGACGAACCCCCACAGGAAGCAGTCAATGTGGGTGAGGTCTGGCGATCTTGCTGTTAAAAAACTAATGTGATGTCACGGCATAAATGTTAAATAACTAATGTGATGTCACGGCACCAAAGTTACAGTACTGAAAAGTTAGGGTACCGTTGTTAAATCCCAGATAGTGATGTGTAAAAAAAAAAATAAGTTAGATCCTTAAAAGAAGAAAAATGTGTGATGGTATCTAAATTTAGTTAGTACAAAACATTACCTGGTTGGTAACTAAGCTCTAAATGATCACTAAGAGGTTTTAACCTCAACAATTTAACAAATAAATCATCTCAGACTTAAATAAACTTCAAATAATTAATTCCAAATATCCTGAATAAAATTACCTAAATAAGAAACATAATAAAGTAATGCGTTGTGTTTAATTGTGAACAACCCCTGCCCATAAAAGTTATCGAGGCACAATAAAAATAAAACATTAAGTCAAGGAAACACTACTAAATTGAAATCACTTTAAAATTTTATTTTAAATATATATACACACATATGTAATAATAACGGCTACATAAGAGTAATACTCTTTCGAAAGGCAAGAGGAAAAAAATGCATATACTTAATACATATCAATCAACATTACTTTTTTCTTTTATTTTTTAAGCGGTAAGAGAAAACTTATTAATCACTATTGAACAATGGGTATTCTCTATTGTCACAACTGATCATTTATGAGAACATTTACAGACATTTAATTCCGGTTGAGGTTTCTTAACCATCAGGCATTACAAGAAGTGGTATGTATATATATCTAATAATACGGTTATGAAAATACAAAAAATATTTGTATAAAATTATTGCACTTCTTGATGCGCGACTGAACTCATTGCGCATTTCTATTTCCACCGATAATTAATTTGCACTCGGAAAGATGAAGAAAAAGAATTTACATAAATTAAGAAATTGCATTGTTAGCCTGGGTTGCAAATATGCACATAATAAGAGATTCAATTCAAATTTTAATTCTTAAATGCTATTATTATTTTTTTTAAACTAGCATTCGTTTACAAAGTTATATTAAGACTCAATAACACGCCGAATAAATACTAATTCAGAAGTCAAACAACAAAAATCAGCGTTATATTTACAAAATTTTCACAGGACTAGTTTCGATGGTTTTACCAAACCACCATCCTCAGCTGCAAAACCGAAAAGCTGCAAAACTGCAAAACTTAGCTGCAAAACCGCAAACCGCTTTGCAGCTGAGGATGGTGGTTCGGTAAAACCATCGAAACTAGTCCTGTGAAAATTTTGTAAATATAACGCTGATTTTTGTTGTTTGACTTCTGAATTAAAGTTATATTACTTATGTCAATCTTAATCATCCTTACTATTTCGTTAAATGCGACCTAAATTTATCTTTTTCAAAACCTTACAATGTAATTACTAGAGAAATAATTTTAATAAAACCAAACAAAAGAACTTAGCTGAGAAGTCCGCTGGTTCGAGGGGTAGCTGCTTTTCCATATCCCTAAAAACTGGTTAAATCCGGTTGGCTATTAAGTTAAAGAATATTCGAGGAGGACGCAATTCCACATCCGAATTAAAAGCTGTTTATGCTCCAGGAGACAGAGAACATCTGAGAAAACGGAGACTTGACTGAACCCGCAGATCTGGGGAAGGCGGCACAGCTGCAGAGCCAGAGTTGGTTAAAATTCAGATGAATGCCCACGGAGTATTCCATTTTACCAAGAGTAACGAAGCCAGGCTACAGACGGACAATTTTTAAGCTTTTCACGCAACTTTAGATAACTTTTGATTTATGTTGAGAAGAGGCTTGAACAAGTTGTAACAGTTCGGATAATTAGAACTAGGTAGAAATATTCGCTAAATTCATATTGCGAGGGAACTGAACGAAAGCACTAGTTCGTTAAGAACTAGGGAGTAGAATTCGTAAAAATCCTTATTAATAACAAGAAATGGAGCCTAATGCGCTGAACCGCTTAACACTAGCAAGGGATATCCATTTCCAATTTATCAGTAAGGGAATTTAGTCCTTGAACTCATCTGAATGAAACAAGCGAATAGGCTCGCTCCTCCAACGCAGACACCAAGCAAGTCAAAAACGTTGCAAAGAGACTTTTTCAAGCGCTGCACTCCGCTTTTAAGCCATACCGACATCAGATTCCTGAAAAATCCCCCAAATCAGGGAGAACACCTCTTCCTTAACACCAAGAATGACACAGTACAAAAAAAAAAAAAAAAAAAAAAAAAAAAAAAAAAAAAAAAAAAAAAAAAAATCACATTTAGATTCATTAGTTTAATTGGAAGCAGAAAAGATGAAAACTATGCAACCGCCTTCGCCGGGAATCGACCCAGCGTGCAGAGCCACTACACCACGAAGGACGCTAGGAAAGTCGGAGAAATACCTTATAACTTTTCCGACCAGTAGTTCAAAAAAACAATTTCACACAACCAACCCACTCCGCCAAGATTGACAAAAGCAGCAGCCCCTTTTCCCGCGCAATTCGTCCCTCCGTAAGACAGGAAGCGGGAGTCAACCTGAGGCAAAGATTAAAAAGGTGACGATTTTTAGCCACCGAGAAAATTATGCAGAACTGATAAATTTAAACAATTCAATGAGCATAATTAACGTAATTGACACCTAATTAACGTAAATTAACAAAAGTAAACTCAAACGAAGGGCAAAATTTTTAAATTGAAAAATTTTAAATGCAAGAAACAATATTTAGTATTTTTAAATTACAATATTACTCAGAATTCTGACCTAATGCCATTGTGCCTCCTCTCGACATAAGTGACAAAAAAGTGAAGAACTGACCTTAAATGTTTTTACGATAACCCCAATCAACAAAATATCTAACACGTTAATTAAAGAACATAACCGTTGTGTAGTCGAAATTTGGAATAACTGATATAACTTCAAATAGTTAGAATTAATTTAATTGACTACACAACATTTCTGGCCAGTGCACCGGACCACCACTGCCGATTCCATGTTGAGAATACGTTTTGAACGTAATTTCGAACACCTTCTTTGATGGCTATATAAGATGCTCTTCTATTCCACATAAACTAAGCTTGATCTTTCAATGAACCTAGTGAATTCTCGCACAGGCGTGAATGAAATACCAGAACAGACGAAGGTTTATTAACTGGCCTTTATTAATTCAACTAATAACAGAAAGACACGATATTCGTGCTTTACAATAACAATAACACCGTCAACTTCGGGTGAAACTTATGTATAATATAAACGAATTTAAAATCTAATTAGAATAGTGCTGGATTAGAACGCTAAAGTATGGCAAACTTAGGTTGACCCAACAAAATCTAACTGACCTGACCATTATCCGAAATGGCCAAGGGGCGTACTAGCGTAACAGCAAGATAGCAACGAAACGTACGCTGGCTACCGAAAACACGCTCTGAATAAACTCAGAGATTCACCCCTTTAAATACTCACTTCACTTAACTTTAAATTTACATTCTGGCGAGGGAAGATGTAGGGTTTCCCTTATTTTGCATAACAAACTACTTTAAGTTTGATACCTTTCCAGAACTCTTCAACTTCCCGTCGCATTTCCTCGCTAGGACGTAAATTTAAAGTGAAATGAGCATTTAAACGGGTGAATCTCTGAGTTTATTCAGGGCGTGTTCTCGCCAGCCAGCGCATATTTCGTTGCTATCTCGCTGTTACGCTAGTACGCCCCTTGGATAATTGGAGTACGCCATTTCGGATAATTGTCATGCCTGTTAGGTTTTGTTGAGTCAACCTAAGTTAGCCATACTTTAGCGTGCTAATCCAGAAATGTTCTAATTAGAATTTGAATTGATTTATATTCTACGTAAGTTTCATCGCAAGTTGACGGTGCTATTGTAAAGCACGAAGGTCCTGTCTTTCTGTTATTAGTTGGAATTAATAAAGGGTTATTTTCACCCTTCGTCTTTCTGTCTGGTATTTCCTTCACGCCTGTGCGAGAATTCGCCAGGTTCATTGTAGGATCTAGTTTGGTTTATATGGAATAGAAGACACAGATCTTACAAGTGGCATCCAAAGTAAAAAAGGTGGTGGATTATGATTCTCCATCACCAGGATTTGGCGATTGGGTCCCCTAAAAACCCCAGTCGCCCTTTTAAAGGAGAGTATATAAGGTTTTTCTTCCACCTTCTTAGCATGCCTTCGTGGTGTAGTGGTCACCACACTCGGCGCGTATTCGAGAGGTCTGAGGTTCGAGTCCTGGGGAGGGCATTGCCCCTTTTCATCTCTCCTATTTGAAAAAAAAATATCTAATATCTCTATAACCACCATGTGTTTTTGTTCTTATTTCTTGGTTTCCGCTGCACTAAGCATAATAAACATATATTGTCACCCTTTTTATGTCCTTCCTTTCTTGTATTTTGTGAAGTGATTACCGAGCTAGGAAAGCGTATCCGACCATGGATTGCTATGGGTTTTGCCATCATCTAGGTGTACTCTATCTCTCCTAAAAGTTTGTAACTTATTTGCTGAAACACCCCGTACATATTTATATGTTTGTGTGTGAGTGTATACAATGTATCCGAAAAATTTATGTCAGCGGTAGAAAGCATATTCGTTAGGCCAGACGAAATAAAGCAAAACAAGGAAAGATGAATGGTTTTTGGTATCCCGCCCCTTTATTCAAGATTTCTTGAATAAACAGAAGGGGAAAAATAAGCGGGGTTTGAAAAGCGCATTTATGTCTATTAGAAACTTGGTCGAGACGCGGAAGCACTGTCAAATGGTGAGCAAACAACAGAGGAGTTCTTTTGAGGGCAAGGTTAAGAAAACATATCAGACAATAGATTCTGATACATTCTTTACTATGCATGATTAAAATTACAATGTACTATTACTTTATAATATTGAACAATAGTGCGCACGTATGGATGTTGCGTAGTTCACTCTAATGAGGCAACTGATAATAAATGCTGAAAATGTCCACCTTTGACATCATTGCAAACATTTCAATGTCGGATTATGGATTGTTTGATATGCGTAATGAGTTCCTTTGTATGTTACAAGAGCTCCTTACAACTTATTCTTCATGGTGTCATAAGAAAAAATGATAGGAGTCTGACAATCTGCAGACAAAGAATAAATCATGGATATCCACCATCTATCCAGCCGGATGTGACGTCAACGGATTTTGAGTTATAAGCCTGGTAAGAAATAAAATAAGCAAGTTTACGGCACATGCAGTCTCCTCATTTTAGGAGAATTTGGGTCGATAAGTTTACTATTATATAACATTGAAACTTATGACATTTACATGACATAACCATTCTATAAGTCAGATGTTTCATGAATCATGAGACCACGAGATTCAGACCTTAATATAAGTAAGTAAAAATGAATATATTTCATAAAATAACATACTTAAAAGAAATAAAATAACTGTACTTAAAAGAAATCACTAGTTGCCTGAACTTTGTTCCTGTGTGAGACTTCTAGGCGACTTATCTAGCTCAGCAACGACAAAATCAAAAGAAGGTTTAAACACTAATTTTATTAAGGCACGGCTTGTGTTTACAACTTAACAATTTGCACAGCTTGTGTATATAAAACAATCTCCGCTACTTACAGTATTAAGCAAACAGAAAATATAAATTAAAATTTAACGTAATTTAATTTAAATTCAAAAAGCAAACTCCCAAAAAATTTTGGCTCAAGCTTTTCTAACTGCGCGAGTAAACTCGGCTAGCAAAAAGTTAATGACGGTCTGAAATAATTCTCAGAAATTGACGAGGAAATATTACTATGGTCAGCCTTACTGTCTCTAACTTTCAAGAATTCTGTTTTTATATGCACATAGTTAATTTTCATCCTGGTAGGAACTGACGAAAGTAAATGTGATAGTACAGATTAAATAATAAGATAATGGGTTAATTGACATAAACCTTACATATTTTGTTCACTTGTTCACGAGTGATTTTTGTTTACGTATGAAAACGTTTTACTTTGGTAAAGTTGTAAAAATTGCTATTATTTGCTTGGTAAAGTTGTAAAAATTGCTATTAAAAGGAATTGCTATTTATTCTTAAAAATTATATTGCTTTAAAATTTGATCTTTTTAAAAATTTGAATATTAATAGAAATATTAATTAATAATAATTATAAAATATTGAGCGATTGTTCGGCATTAATTTCAAATGAAAAGTCTTCGTTATTTCGAGTGGTAACGAAATGACGCTTTTTATCCGGGAGCAAAATTTTCTCTAACCAATTTCTTTCGAAATCCACTGAACAAAGATTTCTGCTGAAGTTACCGCCAAGACAAATTTTAAACTCTACCAATCATTTTCAGTGGCGTTCCACATTTAATTTACGTTCCCATCACTTCGATTGTCCTGCATAAAAAATGTAGCTAAGAATTTTCTTAGAGATTTATTGTTACTTTTATACATACATTCTTTTCATGAATTATTTTTATATATCTGCGCATCGTTTTCTTGCGAATAAATTTTGATATAGTTTTAAAAATAAGTATAAGTTTTATGTGTTTACTGAAGCAATTTTTTTAAAGTATTCCATTAAAAATTATGCATCTCAAACACACCTATAATTTACGCGAAACACCTTCAAACCATTAATTTTATGTACCAAAAATATGCAGAAAATGATAAATGAACTTATATTAATCAAGGCTGTGTTTTAACCCTTTGAGGCACAGTGTATCCGGTCTGGACACATCTAAAAATTTCTTTCTGTACGCACAGAAAAATTTAATGAAAAAGGATTTAGAGGTTACTATAGGTTACTCTGAACCTTCTTTATTTATAGTAGATGGCAGCTCAACACAAATCAGTCCATATATTTCAGCCATGTTTAGTTTTTTAAGACACTCATTTTTCAAAGAAATCTTCCAGATTTTTTTTAGGGTATAAAAGGAATTGCTTGAAAAGAAATTTCTATGTTATTTTTTTGGCTGTATGCTAATCTCTTTATTCTATATTAGTTTTAAATTTTTACCTTGAAATCTTGCCTAAAATCAAACGGCGAACCCTAGGTGTGTCCAGACCGGGCTCACCGATAATCTAGGACAACTGAGAGTCTGTATTCTTTGTTTCTTCGCATTTCATCGGTCATTTCATTGACAAAAATGCTCATTTCAGCACTCTTTTCGAAGCTCTATTCAATCAGTGTGCCACTTTGGGCACACCCACAGAATTAAAACGAGAAGTGCTATCTTCACAAAATTTTACTTGTGTACTCCTCTAGGCCTAATTAGACTGCCTACTTTTTTTAAATCAAAACTCCGAATTTAAAAGGTAGCTTGCCGGAAAGGGTTAAGGCATAATCAATCAACAGTATTTGCTTACATGCACACTAAAATATAAAACATTTGTTTTGATATGTTTACGAAAGGAATTGTTAAATATTTGCAAAACGGAAATTACATTTGTTAGATTTTTAAACAAAACTTTTAGTTTGCTCTTAAATTAGGCTTTACCTCTGATTCATAATAAACATGCATGCATATTGCACTTTAATCTCAGTACTTTGCCGGTACTCTCAAATTCAGATTGCCATGCGGAACAAATGCATGGTCTGAAAACAGATTGACGGGCCATAATTTTTTTTTTCTTTTCCTTTATCATTTTTTTTAATAAAATGAAAAATTTTACTAAAAATAAAATAATTTTAAATCTTGCTTTTTAAAATATATTTATAAAACCATACAGGAACAACAACAATAATAATGTCGAAAAGGAAAGAAATTCAAATAGATTTTACGTCTTGCCGTGTTGCCCAACGGGTATAATAGGTTAGCGTCGTTGACTGCCGTGCTAAAGAGCCGGGTTTTAATCCCTGAGAAGGCATGGATGTTTGTAAATGTATAGTGTCCGTGCGGCATGGAGGCACTCTAAATATGCGTCAGCTGAAAGTCCTCTCTAGAAGTTGATGGTAGGGGAAGAGGGCTGAGAGACCTTCGGACCCATCTCCATGGGGTGCCTCCTTCAAAATTTAAGGCAAAACTGAGCTAAGTCGCCCTGTCACCTGTAAGGTGCTCAAGGCTGTTGCCAAAGGCAGGCGTAATCTTGTGCTCATTGCCACGAGGAATTTCGTGGTCTTGGACTGACTATAGGTTAGACAAGTGAGTATTAGCTAACAACAACGCGTCACCGTATTATTGACAACGTTGAAGAAGGGCGAAAAATAACAGATATTGCTAGGGAGTTCGATGTCAGCCACAGTGTTATATCAAGGCTTTGGAAATCATTTTGAACAAATGGAATGTGCAGCAAACGTCACCGGGGAGGTCATGTTTGCAGTTCAACACCTGCAGATGATTTGTACGTAGTGATATCGACAAAAAGTTTCGGCGCAGCATAGCTATTGAAGTAGCAAATCAATTACTTGCTGCTACTGGCAAGCAAATCTCCCGAAAAACTGTAGCAAGACATTTGCATCAAGGAAGACTATACCCCCGCTATCCTGTTATGTGTATAACTAACCTGTTATGTGTATATGTTATTATGCTAGACAAAATAATTTCACCTTACAGCTGTTCATCAATTACTGTTTACCCATAGCCAGATGTAGAGTCTATTCTTCTTTTTAATGTTAAGTGTTCATTTTTTTAATTCTATAGGATTTTTAAACTGTTTAATCCTATTTTTGTTCGATGGTGACGAGTTCTATGCAGCTCTGGACAATGAGCTTCAAAAGGTGGAATCGGCCATCGTATCGAAATGCAATATGAATCCTCAGATTCGTGATGATGCGAAGAAGGCTTTGGGTGAGATTAAAAGTTTGATTACTAGGTATGTTGAGCATGTTAAATCTGTAAATTTTCGTGAAGCTTGTAAAGAAAGCTTATTGAATTCAGTCATGCAAACGAAATCGTATGCTAATGCTGTGGCGCCATCTGTTGGGACAAATCAGACTGATTCAGATTGCTGTGTTTTTGTGAGTGCCCAAAACTGTACATCTGATGAAGTTAAAAAGCTCCTTAAAGCTGAAATCAACCCTCGGAAACATAAAATTGGAATTAGCAATATTCGAACAGTTCATAACAATAAAGTAATGGTGAAATGTGCTTCGGGATATGATAAAGAAAAACTGTTTACTGCTTTGCAGGAAGACTCATCTATTTTGAATCCCTCTATTCCAAGACGAAAATATCCTACAGTTTTACTTAAAAATGTGCCAAACAGCATTAGTAATGATGAACTGTTAAAAATTATTGAAGAACAAAATCCTGAAATTACCGTGAGTGAAGAGACTTGGAAAGACGTTAAAGTTCGCTTTACTTTAAAAAAGTTTCAACGTGAGAGAAGCGTGGTTATTGAGGTGCATCCTTCTGTGCGCAAGCGTATTTTAAATTTTGGGCGTATTAAAGTGATGTGGAATATGTGTAAAGCTGAAGATTTTGTTGTTTTAAATAGATGTTTTAAATGTTTAGGCTACCACAGAAGTCTTGATTGCAGAAATCCCTTGGCTTGTTATTGCTGCTCTGGTGAGCATAAGAGTTCAGAATGTGATAAAAAAGAAGTGCAAGTGTGTATTAATTGCATAAGATTTAATAAAAAGACGAAAAATGCAACTAAGAAAGTTGATGTAAATCATAAGCCATTTTCTGGAACTTGCCCCAGCCATACATTTATGATGAATCTTGCAGCTTCAAAAATTTATTATGGGTAAGTCCGACAATTTGTCTGTTTCTTTTGTACAAATAAATTTGCACAAATCAAAACTTGCTACTCAGCAACTTATTTTATATATGGAGGCAAATGACACTGATGTAGCACTGATTCAGGAGACGCACTTTTATAAAGGTGTTCTTCCTGGCTTTCCAATAAAATATAAAGTTTACTATGATTCCGAAGTAGAAGTTGTCAAGTCTGCTGTTATTGTTCGCAACCAGAATCTTTCTCCTTTTTTGGACTTAAATCATACAGTTTATAATACTGTTGTTTTAGATATAAAAATCAATGGATCTGACTTGACTATTTGTTCCGCTTATTTCGAGCCCCAAACTAATATTGACATAGAACTATTAAAAATTTCACAAATTTTAACGATGAAGAAACCATGCAATTTTTTATGTGGTATGGATTCGAATAGCAAATCAGCGATTTGGCATAGTCCTATTACTGATGCTAGGGGAACGAAACTTAGTGATTTTATTAGGGCGAATCATTTGTTTCTACTTAATGAAAATCGCGGACCTACTTTCTGTTCCACGCAAGGCTCGAGTTATATTGACCTTACGCTTTGTAGCTTAGGACTGCTGCCATACGTTCAAGGTTGGGATATCTCTGAGGAAGATTCTCTTTCTGACCATAAAATGATTATCTTTGAACTTGTTTTATGCCGTCCGATTATATCTTCTAATTTGTGTACTTTTAATTTAAAAAGAGCGAACTGGTTTTTATTTACTGAACTTTGTAAGAGAGAATTGTGTAACTTGAATATCCTTCTTAACAGTCGCTCTGATTGTATTGCATTAGAAAATGTTGTAAACAGACTTTCTACCGTTGTTTTTAATTGTGCTTTACTTTCAATTCCGATGAAGAAAAGTAAGAAGAATGGGGTCCCTTGGTGGTCTAAGGAAATTGATTGTTATAGAAAGCATGTAAATGCTGCTAGGCGTAGATTCCAAAGAGAAAGAAACTGTGTTCTTAAAAATATTTATAAAATTAAATATTTCGAATTGCGGCATAAGTACAAGGCTAAATTAGCTAATGCTAAGCTTGAGTCGTGGAGAAATTTTCTATCAACTATTACTGTTCACAATGTCTGGAAATCTATATATAAGTATGGGGTCAAGACCAATTTTGCGAAAAGGATTGAGATTTCGGGAATTAAACTCCCGGATGGCAGTGTTACTTCGAGTTTGAGTGATACAATTGTTGCTATAATGACAAAGAATTTCCCAAGAGATAATGCGCGTGATGATAGAAATTCTCATAGAACTATGCGCACTGAGTCTGATGGACCTTATATTTCTTTTATGGACTGTCTGTTCTCTACTTCAGAAGTTAACAGTGTTATTAAAAATCTCAAGAAGAACAAATCACCTGGGCTTGACTCTCTTTCTAATGAAATGATACAGCACTTTCATGCGGTGGATAGCACATTTCTACACAAACTTTTCAACCTTTGTTTACAATTAGCAGTTTTTCCAGCACAATGGAAGAGAGCTCGGGTTGTTTTGATTCCTAAAACGTTAGATACAAGAACCCCTTATCTTGATAATATTAGATGCATTAGTCTTTTGCCTACTTTGGGAAAATGTCTTGAAACTCTCTTCATTAATAGAATAAATTGGTATTTGAGACAAAAATGCTTTTATAATAATTCTCAGTTCGGATTTACTCCTCGGAAGTCCGCTGAAGACGCCATTATTCGCCTTTGTAATATCTTGCAGTGTGCAAAGAAAATGAAGTATACTACACTTCTTATTTTCCTGGATTTCAAAGGAGCTTTTGATAATGCTTGGTGGCCATCTATTTTAAAAATTTTAAAAGATGCTGGTATACCACATAATATCTATAACCTTCTTAAAAGCTTCTTGAACGAGAGGACTGCTGAGCTTCAGCTTGGGAACGAAGCTAAGGTTTATTCTCTAGAAAAAGGCTGTCCTCAAGGCTCTGTATCCGGACCTACTCTTTGGAACATAATCATAAATGATCTTTCAAGTCATCTCGACGGTTGTTTAAAAATTGCGTTTGCAGACGACTTACTATTAATTTTCCAAGGAAGGATTTTGAATAACATTCTTTTGAGAGCACAAGAAGTTCTAGATTTTGTCTCCAGTTGGGCTATTTCTCATAAACTCACTTTCAATCCTTCAAAAAGTAAAGTTATGCTTGTTCCCAGTACGTTTGATGAACAAAATATTGCTTCTTTGATGCTCGATAATTCTCCGTTGGAATTTGTAGAAAATGTTAAATATCTTGGTGTCATTCTTGACCAAAAATTAACATGGAAAAAGCACATTGAATTCCTTTCTGCTAAATGTGAAAAAATTATTAATGGCTTTCACCGAATTGCCAAAAATACTTTTGGAGTAAGCTACGATGTTAAGAAACTCATGTATAAGCAGTGTATTGTACCTTTCATTTCGTACGGCTGTCGTGTTTGGGGACATGTTCTTGCCAAGAAGGTTAACAAAAGAAATTTAAGAAAGATTCAACGGAGAATTCTTCTTCGTATTATTAGTGGTTATAGAACCTTAAGCTATGAGGCTACTTTTGTTCTTGCAGGAGTTCCGCCTATTGATTTTGAAATTGCATATAAGAATAATATTTTTGAGTCATTGGCAACTCATGCTTCGGAAGACTGTATTAATGGAACTGTCCCCTTCACTGATCTTCCTCATCCCGCTTCTTTAGAACCCATAAATTTCTGCGATTATAAAGAGACTGCTGAAATAAATTTTCATATGGTTTTCTTTACAGATGGCTGCAAGATGAACAATAAGGTTGGCCTTGCATTTGTTCTTTTTGAAGGCCATTCCGAGAGTTGTTTTCTTAGACACCGTATACGGAATGAATGTACAGTTTTTCAAGCAGAACTTCTGTGCATTTATCTTGCCGTCAAATGGATCCAGGATCATGGGACAACATCCTCAAAGTACCTTATTTGTTCTGATTCTCTTTCTTCTCTTCAACTTTTGAACAGTATTACCAGCTGCGATAAATTAGTTATCGAAACCCTAGTAACTGTTAGTTCACTTAGAATTAGAGGTATTGATATATGCTTTGCTTATGTGCGTGCTCATCATGGTTTCTACGGAAATGAAAGAGCTGATTTCTTAGCTAAAGATGCCTTAAATTTACCCATTGATATCAACATTAGCATTCCAAAGAGTTATTGGAAGTCCTTTCATTATAAAAAGCTTTTAGCTATGTGGAATGAGGAGTACATTTCATCTTGTAATGCGGAAGTCACCAAAAAGTTCCTTCCTTCTATTTACCATAGACTGAATTCCGAGTCTTTCCTCTCGTTAAATTTTAAAGTGTCTCAGTTTTTATCTGGTCACGGTAAATTTGCAAGTTATCTGTTTCGTTTTAATCTACGATCAAACAATTTATGTGAATGTTCAAAAAGAGTTCCTCAGGATGTGGAACATTTGATTTTCTCGTGCCCTACACTTGATGGCCCTAGATTATGCTTACAGAACGATTTGAAAATGTTCGGAGTGACTTGGCCAGTGAACTTATCTGTTTTCGTGAAGTCCAGACTGCTGTTCTCTGATTTTGTTCGCTTTATTTATGCATGTAATTTTTAATGTTTATTTATACATGTAACCTTTAATGTTCTAGTTAACTTACTTCTGTAAGCCCCGTGTTGTACATATGTGGTGCACGGGGAGTCTGTATGTTCTCAAAGGAAAAAAAAATGGCATTGTTCTTTTCAATATATATATATATATATATAATTGTTCTAATTTTTAACATCAAGAGTTCTGTAACTTTGCTAGAGATGTCAAAATAGCTTCTCTTTACTTTTAATTCCTTTATGAAAATTTTGTCTAATTATGTTTATTCACATCTTATGTGCTCTTTGGTTGTGGTGTACCTGCTAGTTCTTTAAATTTAAAATCTCAAAGTCCAAAATTCCAATAACCATGCCTAACTTTTATATCAATGCTTTTTACATTTTCCCTTCAAGACACAGTTTTGTTCCTAAATCATTTTTCTTTTTCTAATCGTACGAAACACCTAGTGCACAAGGCACACTAGTCTTTATAACAAAAACTTTCGTTTTCTTATGATTATCGTTCAATTTAACACATCTGATTCGCCACCTGGTCTTTGGCTGTGATGCGCTGATAGTGGTTTCTGCCTTCTGCGGGAGGGTATTATCCTGTTCGTTGTCCTACAGGACAGCTTAGGTGAGATTCTTAGATGTTATTCTTAGATGAGAGTAGGTTCAGTCTGTTACCGGATTATAGACGCCAACTGATCTGGAGTGCGAGTGGTACTGCTTATCATCCAGAAAATATTAGGAAAGGACTGGTATCCGAGATGCAGTATCATAGTATAGGCCGGTATTATGATTAGGATTTTCTAATAAGAACAATGAACAGTCATTTTCTCCAAATTTTTAATATTATAGTTTTAAAAGAGAGACAAGTTAAGTATTTACAGTTAAACCCTTACCTAATGCGAACTTGCGGAATGCAATTCTGCGTATATACGTTATCTTAATTGTCTTAATTTAATTTGTGTTGCGTTCCAATTACACGCAGTACGCTGCAGAGCATCGGTCGTGTTGTAATAGCCCTGTTTAATGACTAGTTTGAAAATTCATTCATTAAAGAAGTCAAACATTTACTTAAATCACAAAACCTTAGCTTTAAAATTCTCCTAATTCTCGATAATTTTTCAGGACTCGGTGCTGAAGACCTCATAATATTGCATCAAAATGTAGAGGTTTGATTCCTTTTAATCGAGCACTATTTCATTAATCCAACCAATGGATCAAGGAATCATAAAAACATCCAAAGGCATGTTAGGCAAGTTTACATCTTTGCAAATAAAGCACTAGACGAAGGAAAGCACGGTGCAAAAATGACATTTTGGGAGTAATTCAACATATGACACTGCATAGAAACGATGGGGGAATAAGAACACGTAATTTTGCCATCAATGAATGTTTGCGGGCATCAGCTCTGGCTAGAAGATGTCAACAAATTTAAAGGATTTTCATTGATTGAAAATGAAGCCAAAGAAATGATAAAAACTGCAAAAGTAAAGGTGACGAAAGAATTTTAGAGATGGAAAAAAAAAGGAAATCAAAGAATTAGTCTAGAATGAAATACTGGATAATCATCTTATAACACCATTCGACGGCAAGAGAACGATAATGAAGAAGAAGAAAAGCCTTTAATGTAAAATAAATTATAAGAGCTTTTAAAAAAGCACAGGAACTATTTGACTTTGTAATGGAAATTGACCTAAATAAAGAAAGAAGAGCACGCTTTATGAGAAGCATTGAAAAAATGTTGCACTTTTTATCGCGAAACGTCAGATGAGCATTATTGTACTTGTCTCAAGCAAAAATCGCCAGCTATTTAAAAAATTGTATCATGTACCTTCTTAATAAATATTAGTAGAAATCCTTTCAATTAACATTTGTTTCATTTTATCATTTAATTGCAATAATATTTAGGTTTCTATAAGTTATACATACTTTCTAAATCTGAACTATATCTAACACGTTTTTCCCCCATAGAAAATTAACTCTGCAGAACGCGATTCAAGTCTAAACTGATATTGTTGCGAATTATGGTTTCGTTGTTGTCTCTTTAAATAATCACTTCAGATAAGCGGGAATAATTGAAAATTTATTATAGAAAATTCATGACACATAGCGCATGAAATAGCTATTACTAGAACACGAAAGAACGAGGATATTAAGCAATTTCTCCTTAGTGCATCGAAAAATATCATCAGTTCATAAACTCATTCACAAATTATATTTTAAATCGCAGTTCATCTTTCTTTGACCACTTAATCTAAGCTGATTAACAACTATTGTTTTCTAGGTCTAGGAAACCATATTTATATAATGTAGCACAGGCTTCTGGAAGCTTCGGGAAGTATGTGTCATAGGACTTCGAAAATATGTTTTCTTGAAAATTCCAGAAAGTTGCCAAGTTTCCGTGAAACCACCAAATGTCATCAACGTGGTGGCCAAATTATCGCCAAAGTTGGTCACTTATATACCCGAAATAAACACTTATACGCAAAACATTTGATCAGAAATTCAATTAAAATTAAACCTTAAAATTTTCTGCTTAAAAGAAACAAACAACTAAACAACTGAGTAAAACAAAACACAGTATTATGACAATACAGAAAAACAGTGCAATAAAAAGGATTTAAATATTTACAGATATTTTACTGCTATATTTAATACATTCTACCTTTTTACTTAATTTTGTTTTGCAGTTTTGTGTTTAAGGGTAGCCAGTTTAAAATAAATATCGAAAGCGATGGTCATCTCTTCAAATGATGGAAACCGGCTAATGATCAGTAGAAATAGTTTGACTTTGTAAAGTCACACTTAAATACGCGCAACTGACCGGCCAATCATCAGTAGAAATAGTTAGGCCTTGTAAAGTCACACTTAAATACGCGCAACTGATTTTGAATTAAAATAAAATTTATTGCATCTTAAGGAATAATAGAAATGTTTGGAATATGTGTTATTAATTAGCACATGATTGTAAACATACATAATAGTTAACTAATTGTTAAATGAATTTCATAATTCCCGCTTAGCTTGATAGAATTTATCTATAAGACAGTTATTCTAAGCAGATTACTTGTACTGTAGATTGCCTACAAACATGGTACAAACTGTCTACAAAAAATATCAGGGTATCTTGAATTGCTGCCCATTCGGGAACTGTTTATAAACAGCTCATTGCTTCCTAAAAGTAATGATATTGCAATAAAATAGAATTCCGCAGGACTGATAGGAAAATAAGTAATTTATAAAGAGAATATTGTTATATTACAAGCAAATGTAAAATACAATAAATCATAAGTAATAAAGGGAATGTTATGAATAACGTAAAGCGAACAGGGTTACCGTTAAATCTTAGTACGTTGTGTATTAATATTTATTCTGTAAAACATATTGTTGTTGTCGCATCATACACCTGATTACACCATGCAATTACGATTGCAAAATGCCCGAATACAGACATAACAGGAATTAAATATTTTTGTTAATATAGTACTGAGTTAAATAAATGTTTTTTCTCAAAACATGCGCCCTTACGTGGGCTTCTGCAAGACAGTTGATTTCACTCCTTAGCTGACACGTGCAGGTACCAATCTGTTACTTTTTGACCACTCTTGCAACGTCTACAGTTAATATGGATGGAGTTGCAAGCGATGGCTAAGAATCTAAGAACCCTTAAAATAATTAGCAAACTCTTCTTGTGATGCTGTAGTTTCTAATATTTTAATGCCTCTCAAGCAGTCCTTCGACCATTAAAAAATACATTGTCATTGCATATCTTACAAGTATAGTTAACATGAACCTAAAATCCATATATTATTTTTCATTTTTACGTTTCTTCTTTTGGTTTTATGTATACGCATCTCACTTAAGTCACGTTCTAATTTGATTTACTCGGTTTTCGCCTCTGAGACAAGAAGTATATATGGAAAAACTTCCCCCACCTGCAAAGATCAAGGATTCCAAACCGTTTTTTGCTGACGGACCTCCTGATTCCTAACTTAAGGTTTTCTGCATCCCCATATACGGTTATATAATATTCCTAAATGAAAGATTATTTGTGGGATTCTAAAAGCTACTAATTTAAAAGAACAGTTAAATAATTCCTAGATAAAATATTTTTTGGGTGGTTGTTTAAA
This sequence comes from Stegodyphus dumicola, assembly GCF_044657685.1. Lineage (NCBI taxonomy): Eukaryota > Metazoa > Arthropoda > Arachnida > Araneae > Eresidae > Stegodyphus > Stegodyphus dumicola. The sequence goes on from NC_140780.1 coordinate 118,930,470, forward strand.
GACAATAATCAAACAATTCCTGTATAATATAAAAAGTGTAAATTAAAAACTATTAGACATTTTAACTGATAAAACTGAAATACACTTTTGCTCACAGAAATAGAGAAAAAAAGTGTGAAAATGTTTTTCACACAACATATCCAAATTAATTCCTAAGGCTTTTAATTAGGTAGGTCCTACTAATGAGACTCATTAGCATATTAATATCTGGCTCTAATTTTCTGAGAGTCAGACGAAGATCACTTTTTTTTAACTATATCAAGTTGATGACGATTTTTTGTTAACAATGTGTTACACAATTAAAGAAAGACTCCACAAGATAACGATGACCTACATTTCACCTTTCTTCCATAAAAGCAGATATTTACATGCCATGTCACTATTCTTCCATATAGCATACCTTGTATTTTTTTAATAAACTTCAGACTGTCTTATCAGTCTGCGGTTGGACAGTTTCCTCTTGTAATTCAAATTCAACAATAACAACATTTACCTCAAATAGAATCAGCTCTCAGTCTGGGATATTTAGTTTTAGAAGATCTCTGAACAGAACTGCATGTTTTCATAACCATTTTAAATGATTATCACACGCAAAACTCTCATTATCTTTTAAATCATTGCTAACTGAGGCAAGGTTTAAGAACTGGTCAAAGTCACTAAAAGGTTTCAGAAAATCTGAATAGCTTGTGACAAAGAATTTCCAGCCTTTTATAATACATTATTTTATTTTAATACTATTATTAATTATTATATTAATAATATTTCATCATAAACATTTTAGTTCATATTATGGAATCCAAAAGCACAAATATTTTTTCTTGTGGACACCATCAAAGATTCTATGGACCCCTGGGAATGCGTGTGGAACCCGATTGGGGTAAAGCTGTGTCTGATGATTGGAAATTTAGAGATGTCTATCATTAATCAAACATTTCATGTTTGAATTGTCAGAATATACCTACTTTTGCTCTAAATTTGAGAGACATCAGAGAAAAATGCGACAGCCAGCACATTAAGTAATGAAAAGTATCATACGAAAATTACAATTTTAAAAATAGATATTGTGTCATCACAAAAAAAGGGGGGGAGGGAATTGTACATTTAAAAAACAGAAAACGCTGCTGATTTCCCAAATCTGCAGTAGACTACTGAATCCTTCTCAGTATTTTTTAATGCAAGGATTAGGTAATTTAATGGTTCCAGTTGCATAAAACTTAACTGGAACTTCTAAAATTGATATATAAATTATTAAAAACTTGTCACTTTTTTAATCTACAGAATTTCAATATTTTCGGGACTACTATAATTAGACAGGGTCACCGAATGTTAAGCTACGTCTAGATCAAAGGAATATTCCAAAGTTAAGGCAAAAACGTCTTCAACTAAAAAACCGCTATTTTCAATAATTATTTCATTTGTTGAAATGCTAGTACCAGCAAATTAATATGTCTCTATTTAAATGTGATAATATATCAGGGTTAACTGCAGAATTTATCGCAAGATAATATAACGAAATTTAGACCTTTTATTTCGTTGTTTAATATGCATCCAAAACTTCTAAATTTATTACGTGAAATGCATTAAATATTTATACGAGTATATAAAGATGAAAGTCTCAGAAAAACAGAATGAAAGAGGTTATAATTTGTTTTATTAGTTAAAAACTTGTTTTGATTCATATTTGAACCTTTTAAAAAATAGTGTTTTACAAATGTTTGGCATGCATTCCCTAAACCTGACTTTAATATTAGTTACTTGACGAAATGATGAAGTAGTGTAACTTAACTCGGATTATTTACGTTATTTGATTTATACTCAGCTATAACAGAGTTTTTATTCTTTATGGCGGAGTTCTCGATGCCTTTTCATCCATATATGTGTTATTTAGTACTTGTTATTCCAAAGCAAGCATTAATATTCCATGTATTTTATTACAAAGCATATTCAATGCATTTTGCGGAATCTTTGCAGCATATTTGGATATGAAAGGTTTCAAAGCAATCTGCTAGAATATACTCATTTTTGCTCAACTTTTATGTTATATTTTTATAAAAACTGTCTTGCTGGATCATAAATATCCAGTTTTGTAAGTTTTGCTAATTTTGAGTATTTATGATTCATGATAATCTTTCGTATTCTAAAGTAGTTGTTAACACTGCTAACATTTTCAAGTTAGAGTTTCTGACTACTGTGAATACATATAAACCTTACTTTGACTCTAAAAGCATAGCTAGTAAGAAGAACTAAAATTTACTTTTCTTTAAAAAAAAACATTAAACTTCTGTCTCATAATATGAACCTACATTCGCATCTAAATCGATGCTTTGTTATCTAAATCTGAAATTTGGGAAATGTGTGTTGATTCGTACAGAGCATTATACATCTGTAGGGGGAAAGGAAGAAGGATGAATGAAAATACTTCTAATGGATTCATCTACTCTTAAGTTATATCTCAGTAAATGAGGAGGTTTGATAAATGAGATTCTTCAAGTTGCTTACAACTTAAATACATGTGTTTATTTTATTAATTAGTAAAATAATATATTATTTCTGTTTTTTAAACCTCACATGACGTCGAAAGAATTATTAACAGTCATTACGGGAGCTTTTTTTCTAAACATTTCTTTTAAGCAAATACACTGCTAAAAACAATTAAAGGATATTGCGGTTTTAGGTGGATATTGTGGCTGGGAAAACTTTTAGATGATTGATACATGGTCGACAGACGTAATAGGTTATATGAGAATAAATTACACATGTTTGGCAGAAAAAAATGCATTTTTTGCGCATTTGTGTACAAAAGGAAAAAAGCACAATCTGTGCATATGAAAAAAGAATAAGGAAAGGTGTTTTCTTCAAAGGAAATCATTTTCAGTAGGGGGTATGGTTTCCACGGACGGCCAGCAACGTTGAACACCTTTGAGGCATTGAGTCAATGAGGCTATTAATCACGAGTTGAGGTATTCTGTCCCACTCTTCCAGAGAGCCCTTTCCAGTTCTTGGAGAGTTTGTGGGGGTGGTTTGCGGCCAGCAACTCGTCTTCCTAGAGCGTCCCAAACGTGCTCTATTGGATTCATGTCTAGAAAACACGCTGGCCATTCCATTCGTACGATTCCTTCCTCGAAAAGGAAATCCTCCACTAGGTTAGCACGATGTGGCCTGCAGTTATCGTCCATTAAAATGAAGTCATCTCCGATTGCTGCAGCGTAAGAGACTACAATAGGTCTGAGGATCTCATCCCTATATCGGTGACCAGTCAGAGGTCCATCTCGAATGATGTAGAGGTCTGTGCGCCCGTCAGTGGAGATGCCACCATACAGCAACACTCCCCCACCGCCAAATCTGACACTTTCGTGCACGAACGCAGGATTATTCCTACTGCCACGGTCCCTACAGATGAAAATACGCCTATTATCAGGATGAACAGAAAAACGGGACTCGTCAGAAAAAAGAACATTGCTCCATTCATTTCTCCTCCAGTTCACATGCTCTGTTGCCCACTCCCTGCGGTCGCGACGATGCCTTGATGTTAGTCTAACACATACCATCGATCGGCGAGCATACATACCTACACCATGGAGTCGGTTTCGGACAGTCTGAGTTGAAACCGTGGTGCCAGTAGCCGAGCGAAGGTGTTGTTGGAGAAGAGTAGCATTCAGATTTCGGTGTCACCGAGTCGTTAACACTAAATAACGATCTTCATTGGGCGTTGTTGCCCGTCTACGACCTTGCCCTGGTCTTCGGCCTGCACTTCCAGTTTCTAGAAAACGGTTCCAGATCCTGGAAATCACACTTTGTGATACTCCAATGGCTTGTGCTACTTCGGCTTGAGTTTGGCCCCCTTCTAACCTACCAAAAACTCTCCAAGCTTCTAAATCGGTTAAATGACTTCGCTGAGACATCGTACTCATTGAAACAAAGCAGTCACTGAATGCCGATCATCCTTGTCTTCATTGTCTTTTGTTCAGTTGAAAGTCAAATTTCATTCGCTGCTGCTGAAGCGACGTTTTTGACGTCGAACTCAAAATTAGCATACTCCACAGTTTGAAAATCAGAAAAATTTGCATTTGTGATTCTCTTCTTCCATTTTCGGAAAAAAAAATTTCGCTTATATCTTTATTTTATATAAAACTTACAATATCCTTTAATTGTTTTGAGCAGTGTATATTATACACCTCCGTTATTCTGCACATGTGATGTGAATTCAAATATGTCCTGTCTGAATTAGAATCCCGAAAGGTTTCTGATATCAACATCTTTGAATTATTCTGCTTCTTTGGGTTAAAAAATAAGTTATTTTTTATTTATTGCCATCAGTTCTAAAGTTCCACTGAGAAAATGAACTACCAATGCTAATCGCCATATGCAATCAAAACCCGCTATAGCAAACCTGGTTTAAAATGAACGTTTTAATCCCATCCAATTTCATATTACAGTAATTTTATTTTACACTGAACTAGCAAGCCTCCAAATGCATGAAAATCAGATACAGATAATTTATCTTCGACTGAAACAATTTTAATTGCTTTCCAGGCTATTTGCACATTTTAACTGAAAATTTACTAATATGAATCGATTTACGATGTTAGGATTCATACTCCATCCATATTAAGGTAACGGAATATACTTTTACGGTACTATTCTTTTATTGTTACTCCCATTTTTTTTTATTCTAAACAAAGACTATGTAAGGCTGCTGGAATACATAGTTGTTGGAAAACTAAACACAAAATCAACATATTTTAAAGCATCATAACGGTATTTGTGATCACTGAATCAAAAAGTTTAATTCCCTGATTCCATTTAAGTTCTTTAGTTGAGCTGTCAAAAAGAATTTCGTTCAAGTCTGTAGTGGAAATTTAGAAAGTCTCGAAGTTCTAGAAGAGAAAATAGTGAACAGGTACTTATGACATTGCGGCTATGCAAGAAATTCTTCCTTTAGGAAATGGTAATTTTTTATCCTTATCAGTTTCCTTTGCTTCAGTGCTTAAAATCTTCTCCAAGTTCTTTCTGTTGAATGGGGAATTTTGCATTCCTTCGGTCTTTCGTAAGATTTTAAGGATAGTGAACGTTTTCTTGAGAGTCATACGTATCTCAGGGGAAATTATTGTGTTCTCAATGAACACTGGATAAAGCAGATAAGTGACAAAATTAGTTTTTACCTTTCATCTTATCCGGAAGGCCAAAACTTCATATAATTTTTGACCGGACTTCACTTTTCATTGGTGAACATTTTCCATATAAAAAATTCATGCGTATGATGAGCTGTAAATGTAAAACCTTCTACATTGAAGATATGGGGAGCATTATTAAAAAAATACAGAATGGAATTAGCCAGATCTATACCTGCCGAGAATACAGTTTATCGACATCTACAGTTAGTACCATGTGAAATAAGTAGCCTGGAATAAGGCATTAAACCCTGACATTTGCTTTGGAGCTCTAAAAACTTAACTTTTATATATTTGTAGCCCTCAGTTTGTAGAGTCATTAGGATTTTTTTAGAGGCAGAAAAGATGAAAAATTAGCAACCGCCTTCGCCGGGAATCGAACCACGGATCTCTGGAATACCGGCCCAGCGTGCAGAACCACTACACCACGAAGGACGCTAGGAAAGTGGGAGAAATACCTTATATACTTCCCTTTTTAAAGGGCGACTAGGATTTTAGGGGACGTAGTCGCCAAATCCTGGGTGCGGAGAATCATCATCCACAACCCTTTTAGTTCGAGCGCCACTTGTAGAGTCATTTGGATTTTTTTGGAAGCCAGAGAGATGAAAAATTAGCAACCGCCTTCGCCGGGAATCGAACCAAGGACCTCTGGAATACCGGCCCAGTGTGCAGAACCACTACACCACGAAGGACGCTAGGAAAGTGGGAGAAATACCTTATAAGTTTACCATGTGTGATATGGACACGAGCCAGTTTCTCTTCAAAAGCCATCCGTGAAGGCATCCCTCCCGTTATGACAGATAGTATTCGTTTGCTTTACCACAATCAAATAGCTTAACCTAACCTAATTCATGCAGCCAGCATTTTCTTCTGTACATATTCATTGGTGCTGGCTCTCCGCCACCGGTGGGCACTGCAGTTTCAGCGAAAAATTATTAGTCGCTGGGTTAGTCGTTTTCCAATTAGAAAGGCCGTGTTGCTTTGACACGCTGTAGGACTTTCCAATGCCTTTTTGACTTTCTTGCACAAAGTAAGGGAAGTATTGTAATCGCAAAAGATTTCGGGTATCATACTTCAACGGAAATATCCCTTTCGACCGTTCCCGAATTCATTTAGATGATTTTTATTTATTTTTTTTTTTTTTTGTGTGAAGTGCGAAGAGAATAAAGGACTGTTTTTTTCAAAACAGATTGTAAAGTTGTTTTGAAATGGATTCAAAACGGATTTTTTTGTGACGTCTGTATATATGCATGAGTATATACGCATAACTCAGAAACGATTAGCCGCAGAAAGGTGAAATTTTGTATATGGGATTGCTATAATATCCAGTTGTGCACCTCCCTTTTTTATTCCAATCAGCAATACAAAACGTAACTATATATATATATACCAACCAATTATCCAGCATAAAAGTCCTTACCCGATATTTATTTTCGCAGTCGTTGGTCGTAACCATATACTTCTTATTACAGAAGTGTTTAAATCCAAAATCTGCATTTTTTTTGTCAGTTTCAACTTGCTTGAAGATCAGTTACTTAAATTAGAATAAATCGAGGAAATAAGTTTAAATGAAGTGCAGTAAAAAATGCGTATAATTTAATAGGCTGTACAATGAAGTCGTGGTGTCCGTATCAGATATTTCATTAATACATCTGAAACATTGCGAGTTTTCCAGCCCAAATATTTCCCAGTGTTTGAAGATATTTATAAAAGCATTGAATTTTTTTCTGTTTCTCAATAAAAAAGGTTTGTTTTATTGTGCAATGTCATCATTTTAATTGTTTTTTAAAGACTGTGTTTCTTTAAATTTGAAATTATTCAGCGACTCTCTGTTACTCCTTGATTTCTGCATTTGCTAAAACAAAATAAATTTCATGTTACTACTATTAGTTTTGTTCACTGAATATGGCGCCGTTCATGAATTATTTCCGTCTACAAATTCATTATTCCGTCTACAAATTCATTATAGTTCATTATTGGAAACTGTATTAAGAATTACAAGAAATATACATATGCCATTTATGAAAAAGGATACTTAAAGAGTTTTCCTAGAGGATTCATAGTACTATTGCTCATGAAGGAAACCGTGAAACAATTCTTAGAGCTAATTTCAGCCAATAGTAGAATCCATGCCAGCCAACTATTATTTATTCACTCTGCCTTTGGAAGACCTTCTATGCAAAGAATATAAAATTTTATATAAAATTTATAGTTTTAATGTTAAAAAGGTTGAAATTTTAGCCTTTGCCCTTAAACGTCTTTCTGAAACAATAAAATTTCTAATACACTCGCTGATAAATAAATTTAGTTTTATTAGTAATCGTTTAATCATTATAATAAATTTTTATCATAAATTAAATCATATATTTTAACAAGGAGCAAACGTTGATCGAAAATGAGGTGCTATTGTGGTATCAAACGATATCACCAGATGGCAGTATCAACTCAGTTCTCCGTATATCGATTTTTCCGAAATACTCTCTTCATAAATAAAGGGGGAGAGAGAGAAACGAATGATCCACTGAATCTGGAACCGTACAGCCCAATGCATCGCCGGGAATGCTTCAGCATCTGTTGAACATTCCTTCACATCAGGAGTCTCCGTTTTCCCCTCCCAACAGATCTCTTGACTAAATACGGAGGGGAGCGATTCGTAACTTTGCAAGGGGAGCAAATCTTTTTACACAACAAAGAAACAAGCGGGTTTTTTTGGTAGATACCAGAAATGGCGACTAGCACTGAAGAAGGGGATGAATCTGAATTTCCCCCAGTGATAGAGCTAAACGTTGGTGGAGTCTTCTATACCACATCCCTTGCAACTTTGACAAGAGAATCCAACTCTTTGCTTGCACAAATTTTTGGCGGGACAATTTCATCTGGCCCGTACCGAGATTCAAAAGGCAAGTTTTTCGTAGATAGGGACGGAGTGCTGTTCCGATACATCTTAGACTATCTAAGGGATCAGAAAATCGTCTTGCCGGAAAATTTCCACGAGAGAAGGAGACTAAGACATGAAGCCGAATATTTTAATCTTCCTGGTCTCATAGCCAAACTCGATGCCATTCCGGCTGTCAACTTACCTTTGATTTCAAACGCTGTCCGTTTTTCTCCGACACCTGCCCTTTCTGGAGCTCCAACAGGCCCTGCAGGGTACATCATCATCGGGTACCGTGGTACTTTTGCTTTTGGTAGGGATGGTTTGGCTGATGTAAAATTTCGAAAGTTAACTCGAATCCTTGTTAGTGGCCGTGTGAATCTGTGTCGAGAAGTGTTTGGCGAAACGCTTAATGAGAGTCGTGATCCAGACCGAGGCAGTGATTGTCGATACTCTGCTCGTTTTTTTCTTAAGCACAACTTTCTCGAACAGGCTTTCGACATGTTACAAGAAGCTGGTTTTAGATGCGTAGCCGCAGCTGGTTCCGGTACTTCCTGTGGAGGAGTTGGCGAGCCAATGAAACCAGGCATGGATAGTGAAGAGAACAGGTGGAATCACTACAATGAGTTCATTTTCACGAGACCATGAACAAGCACCAAAGCCATTAAAATAATTAACTAGAGACTAATCCGCCGCTATGTTGCCCCTAAATTTCTCCCATCCCCTCTGACAACCGTGTATAAACATACATTTTGTATAAGCCAGTGTTCGCCGATATGCGTAATTAATGTCCATATGGAAATCTGTTTGTTTCTAAGTGAATGTCAAATGTCATTCCAGCTATTCAAGTCATCTGAGACTGTCACATAATTAATTATTAAACAAGATTCGAATTTAAATTTTATGCTTTTCCTGATAAACAAGGAGAAGTGAAACAGTGGGAAATCTCAAAGACGAAACCAAACCAAAATTGAAAATGCGCAACATTTCAAAGGTTTTGTAAGTTATTATTTATGCTACATTTTCAAAAATCAACAAATTTTCTTTAAGTATCTCAGTCTGTATGTTATCATTTTATATTTAATATTTGGAACAAATATTTCATTGCAGACGTTCATACAGGTTAGCTCAATTTGACTTTATATTTTCGTGGTAACTTTGAATATATTTATACAGAATTATACATGCAGTTATTTATATGAAACTTTAGCTAGTAACATTTATGTACTTGTTTTCTCACGTTGTGTAGAAAAACCTTTAAGAATATTATTAACAGTTTTATTATATAACATACCATATATACATATATATGCATATACATATATTTATATAGGTATATTAAAATGTATACTAAAATATTTTTAAGCTTGAAGTTGTTTTGCAATTTTTGTGCAAAATTTAGCTATTGTAATCTTATTATTTATTCAGCTTGTACTTAAATATAAAAATGAGTAAATATTATTCCATCTTTTACACTGAATTTTGAAATCATTTTTAGTCTTCTAACCCATTCCCTTAGGCCGGCGAACACTGGTCGCAGTTTTCTCAGAATTAGTGATCATAAAATGCCGTTGTTTTTATAAGAATGAGCTAACTGAGTAAGACTCACAACTGAAACTTTTATGAGATAACTCTTCAATTTTTGAATTTGTTGGATATTGCAAGAAATGGAGTGACCTGTAGAAATTTTTGTCTTTTATACAGACATCAAACGCTTACACAATACAAAAACTCTTAGTCAAATCTCTGAACGTATCTAGGAAATTGAACCGAATTTAAACGCATGAAGAACTGTGTTTATTTTTATATCAATATATTCAGCTCATATTTGGTTTAAGAGCTTTGAAGTCGGATGATAAACGGATATTTGAAATAAAGAAATTTATTGCTGTTAAGAATATAAAAAATTACGTGATTCTGGGCTTAAGCCACGGATTGTTCCAAACGGAAAACTCTAATCGTGAAGTCAACAGGTCTCACTGAAAGCGTTTTTGACACTGATGAACAAATTTTCACAATTCCAGTTTTAAATCTTTTAATAGGTTAAGTCCTAAGGTTAATAGAAGATATAATCAGTATTAAGCAGATGTAATGTTGCGAAGTTGTGAACTTGTTAATTAAAATATTTCTCTAGAAACTGAGTAGCTTATAGTTCGATGCCAGTTTGTATGCCTATGTGCTGTTGTTCTGCTTGATGTGGCTGCTCTTTTGTGAATTTGCTCTTAGCAACTTTCTTAAATTTATGAACTTTATCACCTAAGATTTCTTTATCTGTTAAATACTTTTGACCTTATGACAAAGTTTCTTTAAAAAACTAAGCGCTGTATAATTTTATTTAATTTAGAATTCATTAGTTAGGACTGGATTATTTTAAAAATGTTAATAAATTTCTTTTGGCTACTTCTAGAATAATGAACGCTTTTCTAATGCAGAATAATGCTGTGCAACTTCTAAAATCATATCAAAGATTTTATTCTTTATTTGTTCCTTTTAAACTTGCTTGGAAAATCACCTGCTACTGAATGTGCGAAAGTGATTTTGTATATGAATAAGTGAAAACGATATGTCACTCCATTTTACTATAAATAACAGTGAGCTATTTAATGTGTGTAAATTAAGTAATATTTACAATGTGCTTAAATTACTTTATTCATAAATGAAAAATGTGAAAACCATACATATCTATATCTATGCCTAAAACATACATCACATATGTTCTCTATAATAGGTATAGATATGTAATTATATACATATTTAGAGTTGTTGATTGTTAACTTCTTTACATTTTTGAAACGCTGATCGTTGTGTAAAACAGGATTGCTTATTAAGGTTGCGACCTATGGTAGCGCGTAATGCTCACAGCAGCCACATTAGTGAATGCATTTCATTTTGAATTCTAAAATGCTGAACAGCGTATGAATTAGAAATTATATGCCAGTGGAAAGCAGGCGAAGATGTGTTTTTTAAATTCAAGTAAAGGGCAAGCAGTTAATCTGACAACTCAGGTAATGAGCAAGCAGTAAATTAAAGCAAAACAATCGAGATCTATACCAAAGGTAGGGGAGGGCTTTCTAAAGAAGTCTACATTGTATTCACTTTGGAAACAGCAGCCTACTGTTGCAGATTACTGTTTTGCAGACCAGGTCAGTATTGGAAATAGGTCATCAGGTATGCCAGTAAATAATTTTGAGGAACCTGATTGTAAAGCTATAATAAAAATAAAATTTCATCAATTTAAAATATATTAAACAAAATTTTAAATATGTTATCTTGGTTCAATATTTTAAACAATTTGAATAATGCAACATTCCTCACAACGATTACATTTGCTAATTTTATTGAGCAGAGAAGGAAGATTTAATTGCTGCAGGATTTGCATTCTTTTTAAAAACTTTTCACGTTAAAGAATTTCACATATACTACTGTTCCTGAGTAAACTGCAAAACCTACCACTCATGTTTTGCAGAGAATCAAATCCTGATCCAATTATATTCCACTGATTTTGAATACTCTATTTAAATTTCAAAGACTTGAATTTTTTTATTTTTTCTATTGGCACGATCTAATGATATTGAACATAGAAAGTAGTGGCGTGGCCTATTACTTTAGGAAAGATGGGATTATCTATTGAGTATTTAATGCAAACTTGGATTATTTTTACATCTGATGACATGATTTAAATGAACATTTAGATTACTGGCGTGGCGTGGTACTTTAGAAAAGACAGGATTATTTATTTAAAGAGAAAACTATTATAATCTAAGTTTGCATTTATATTTTCCTTTGCTTCTTTGAATTTATTGATCAAAATGTAACACTAATTTGAGGATTGGCTTGACAGTGAGTGTTTTTTTAAAACGGTTTAACAAACGTTTTTCTCTTATACAGTCGTTGGAAACTTCGAAGTCGAAGTCGCTAATGCCATATTTACATAATGTGAAATACATAATTTTAATGCCTAACTATTATTTATAAGCCTTTAATGTTAATGAATTCTTATTCGATATTTATTTGAGATTATAAGTTAAGGGATATAGTTTATTTGAGATATAGTTTAAAGGAATCAAAAAGAAATATATTTAAATTTTCAAGTGTTTCCTAAGTTTTGCTTTTATTTCATGACTGTGTTGGGGAGATAAATATTTAAAAAATATTAAAAGCAAGGTTCTGTATGTTATGAGACTTACAGAAATGCATAAAGCTACATGGTTTTAATATTTTTTACTTTTTGCATATAAAATGCTTATTTAATTAAATATATCATGGTTTCTCAAGTGAATTAAAAAGTCAAATCTGTGTATCTTAGATAATCTCAGAAAAGCTTATAATTTAGAAAGGAACTTTTTTCGCTTATGATGACATTTTGAAAATCTACATAAATTTAGAATACTTTAAATATGTAAATTATAACTAAACTTACCCTCACTAATGTTCATTAGCAACATGTATACGAACAAAAGAAGTATTTTTATTAATTGTTAGGTTTTGTTTATGGTGTTGAACGGTTGTGAAAATTCTTTGTTTGGTTATGCAGTGGTTACAGATAACAAAAGACTTGTTTCAAAAACTCTAAGGACATCTTAAATCATATCACTAATTAAAAAAGTTATTTGTTATTATTTTATTATAATTGTGATATCCGATGTTATGAATATTATTTCAACTGTTGGTTTTCAAAGAATTCTGAACAATAAATTGGCAATTGTGAATTTTGAATGTTGCATCATACTAAGTTAGTACAATTAAATTCACTAACGTGGCTTCTTCTTTCTTTATTTACTTAGAATAAGCAGCCCATTGTATTATATAACGATGAGTGAAGAGTAAATATAGCCAATGACATGTCAATTTTGTGTAAACAAGTGATAATTATGTATAGTGTTGTGAACCTAACCAAAAGTAATTTCACACCGAATTCATGTGACTTTATAAGCTTTGTGTGAGTCTTCTATCAATTGTTAAAGTTTTATTCACTGATTTAAATCTGTCATATAGAGCTGGTCTGCAACTGATTTTGATTAATCGAAATCATGTAGATTTTGAAAGTTTATTTTCTATTATCAATTCGTGAAGTTGTCGTTATTAATTATACTAATAAATTGAGATTTGAATTTTAAAATATATCAGAGATATTGAGAATCAATTAAATTTAACACATATTTGCATAATAATTACACTGATCAGCAACTGCTAGTGAAAGGTATCTACAAATTGCGAATCTGCGAGAAGAATAAAAATTTCTTTAGCAACTAGTTGGAATATCGAAAATTAGACAATTAATGTTAATGACTAATGACGAGTTAAGATTAACGAAGAGTTTTAAGTTTAAATAATGAGAGTATTCTTGAAATGATTTGTTTCAATTTACAGAGTCGAATAAAGTTATCAGAAAATGTTTTCGTAGTTACTAAGGATGAAAAATCTATGTAGAAGCCCCGCTTGCAAGAAATTATGAATATTATTCACAATTAAACTTGATATATTAATTATTATTGAAAAAAGCATGTTACTAATACAAAGTAGGATTTAAGACATATATTAATTAAAATTCACAAATTATCGGCATCTTATCAATAAAACAGAGAAATTTTTAGGAAAGTTAAAAGAATAGTATTTAACCTCAAGATCTAAACCTTTAAAACAATATCTTCATATAATGGGTAATTGCATGCAAACTATATTTAACATTTTTGTCTTATTCTATGAAATGCACATTTTTTTCTGGTATAACATTAATGTCCGTTCGTTTTGCAATGAAGGATATTGCTTAATACGCTTTTAGTTCTTAATCTTTAGGAAAAAATCTGTAATGCAATTTAATGGATCTAAAAATATCTTATACCTTTTTAGAAATGCTTAACTTAAGTTCTGAAATATGAAATTTACTTAAACTAAATTTGGAAGAACTATAAACATGCAATTTATATTAGTTTTGTTACCTTCTTAATACTTGTCCGCTTTTTATGGTTACTTAAACTAGCAATAATAAGAAAGGAATCACATCTCATAAAATCAGGTAGTACCCCCCCCAAAAAAAGTGATTATGTTGGTTATTTATTTTAAATGAAAAATGTGATTTATTGGAATGAGTATATATTATTTATCTATTAGCTTTTTTATGGTCTCTTATTTAAAATTTTACAGACGCATAAATGCATAAATTATTACCTTCCAATTATAACAAAAGACAAAGGCAAAATTAATAGATTTCTAGGTATATTTCTAGACATATATGAGAAAGAGATGCAATCAGAGGACTGCAAAGAAATAATAATCAGTTGCATATGAAGGATTTGCTACTTTATGATGAAATTTTATATAAGATTTTGCAAACTTTTAAGCAAAAAGCAACTTTAAATATTATTTTATTAGAGAAGCATTTTAATACGTAATAGATTTTGCTTTTTCAAGCGCTCTTCCGTGAAAATACAGAAAATATCAAAAGAAGCTTTAAATAGAATACGAGAGCGCAATTTTTAGAAATATCGTTAATATATAATATTTTTCTCAAAATTTAATGTTCAGATTATTGCATGTTGTTCAAGAAAATGTATCTGTAATATGCAATATGATAAAAAAATGCAACTGGGCGAGGGAAAACATTCTGAGTAAAGCTAATCTTTCTTAATAACTTCTGTATTTCAGCATATCAAAAAGCTATCCATTACCTAATACATATTTTTTAAACATCTGTAGTAGATTAAAAAACATCACATCGCAATCAAATAAAAATATCTTCTACTACAGTAGGTAAAATATTTTCATTGTAGATGGACAATTTAAAAATAATTTTTGTCTCACTTAGGTTTGTTTAGTTGAAAATATTATTGAACTTTGTATTATTGAAAGTAATGTGAAATTAAATTTATACTAAAAATAATCGGATTATTTAAATGAACTTTTAATGCTTTAATTACTTTTAAAGAAGCGATTCATTTAAATTTGTTAGTGTCCTAACTTAGAACACAGGCCATAGGCAGTTCTAACTCTATATTTTAAAGCTTTGAATCTTGAGATCGTGATGTGGATTTCAATTGAAATTATTTCATCTTAGTCAAGACTAAGATTTTGATTTAAAAGAGCAAATAATCGAAAGCTGTAATGAACTGAAATAAATATACTATTGCAGCAATTTTGAGCTGCAGGAAAATAAGTAAACTGTTATTTGTAACTACGAGAATTTCGTACTTTTGTTTAGTCAGAATCTGTAATGGTCCAGTTCTATTTATGAAATAAGTTTTGCACTTTGTACCAAAATTTCATTCTTTTCTAAACATATTGATGTTGGATTCATTTAGTACTTATGTGCACGATATGCAATAAAGCATTAAACATTTATGTTTTAAATTTAGTGTTTTGTTTTTCCTTGACGTTTTTCAGTGCTTGAAAACTAAACAAAGAGCAACAGATTGAAGGAAGATAATGTAAAATTAATCAGAACTATCAGATTAAGGACATATAGTTATGTCTTTTTAACATGACCACTTGTATCGTGATTCTCAAAATTATAAGCAAAATATTTCTCTTATTTTCCTCGTGTGCTTTGAAAATATGTAAGTTAAAAGTAGAATTTGCTTTACTGATACCATTTGATTTTTATTTTATTATTTCCAAGACAACAAAAATTGAAATTTGAAAATATAAAGCATACTTCAGACTAATATTTCATTAACAAAATTTAGGTAGCTAAATTATGTGATTACTTATTTTAGATGGGGATTTAATTTATGCATAAAGCAAAGATTAAATTATCACTGGTAAAATACGAGATACCTGCGTTACAAACAAGAAAGAATAAGTGACAGCAGAAAGGAAATATCATTATTAAAATAGTTAATTTACATTTTTATTTCAGATTTAGTGTTTTGTGTATGCTATGAATTATATTTTAGATTTTAGATTTTGAGTTCTAAAAAGCCAGTTTTATGTGAATGTCTGTGTGGTATACGTATTGGTTTGTATTTGATTCCTCTAATTGCAATATGATGGTAGTTAAAAACAAAAAGTACAAATTATTTATAAATAATTAATCTCTAGAACACTATACCCAGTTATCAAATGGAAGTATGATAGGACAGTATCTAAATGCATTTTATGTTCGCTTCTTTTGAGAAGCATTCATAATTATTAAACACTAAATTGTAGATTCCTACAAAGACGAATCACTTCTCTGACTGAAGCATTCTCTTGTAAGTATCACCAACTGAGTCCATTATCCACACAATCATTATCATCTTATTTACCTAATAAGACTTATTACTGCTCTATTGAACTGAGATTTAATGACTTAATTCCATTTTCACTTTTTAAAACAGTTCTAACGACATTTAATAAACCTATAAAAACGAGTTTTGTTTCAAGTTAGCTCGTCAAGCTAGAGCCATAAAATAGCAGAAGGAGACTTCAAAATATGGTTCTTCTTCAAAATATGATTTGAATGCAAACATATTACAGATTAGAAATGGCTTGATTTATTTATTTAAGACGTGAACAAGTATTAAAATTAGGGACAGCATCTTCCATCTTATAACATAATATCTGCAGAGTCTGCAACAGATTAGCTATTAGTACATTCAAATGGCTTATAAAAGAATTAGCATTCATTTCTTTCTCGTTTCAATGTTCGTTAATTAATTGTGTCTTACTGAGCAGCAAAACATAGCACGAAGATAAATAAATAAATTAATCAATTCAAAATCTAATCGTATTTTTCTCTTCAAAGTGTTGTCAATGAAACCTTATTTTTAAGAATTTCTGAAAGCTAGATCACTAATTTATTTTTAGTCTAAGATCACGGACTAGTGGTTGAGTGGTTAAAAGACCTGAATACTAGAAGTTAGACTCAGGGTTAGATCTCAAGCGAACAGACTGGCGGCATGGTTGGTTTCGTAGTTTCCCCTTGTGTAACGTGAATATGAGACAGTTAACCTTAGAAAGTTCTCTTTAGGCAGATATTCCATCTGTGTTTTACCATAATCAAATAACCTAACCTTATATTATGGATTAGACTCAGTCACTGCAAAGCCCATTAAGGCTATCTGCCTAAGGAAAAGGATGGCTTCGGGGAGGACTCGCGAAGGAAAATGCATTCGTATTCACGAAAGGGCCCGTAGAGCTAACCTGTTCAAAAAGGATTTAACCCAGTTTAACATACTAGTGTTCAGGGTTTTTATCCACTTGATTACTAGTGAGATTAGTTCGTGGAATTTTACGTTTGTGACATTAAACATTAATGGATAAAACCAAGGGTTTTAAAATATGAGTTGATTTAGTGAATCCAGTGTAAATTATTAGACTGCGGACAAGATTAGAACTGCGAAATTATTAGACTTTTAATATGCTTAAGCAAGTGATATGATCAAGTGATTGATGTACTATTGATGACTCTTTGCTTACATTAAATTCCGCTTACATGTAGCAGATTGGCATTTTCTGAAGTTACGAGTAATGTTTTATTAACATTTAGTTAAATATTGAATGCAGTGTTAACACATACAGGTGCCACACAGAATACGGAGAGGTGATAAGCATTGAGCGTACAAACAAGCTTTTGCTTTTATATGAGAGCTCATAATATTTTTCAGACGAACACTGAAGAATGGGCATTACAAAGTGAGTTTAATGTTTAACAGAATATTTGCCAGGGCAGGCACACTACATCATGTTTCTTCTGCATCAAAAACATCATCTCATCTTCTTCTGTCCCACTTTGCTTCACTGGCGAAAATTAGATATATCGAATAGCATCCGTGAGACACACAGCTGATTACAACCGTATCACATAGATTAAAAAGCACAATGATGAACAAGTTTTTATTTTTATTTTTTATCTCATATTAGACTATAAGATCTGGCCTTCTTAGCTAGCGTACAATTAGATCAGAACTTTGAAAAACAACTTGTAAATTTTTCCTGTGTCTTATATAGACCACAAGAGAGGGAAAGGGTGTAAAGCATCCTTTTGTTAACCCAAATAAAGTTTAACAGACAGCAACAATCGTGCTTGCAGAAGCCGATAACTTTGGATTTAAATCAAAGATAATGGATAAACTAAAATTAATGGAATTTAAGTATAGCCTAAAGGCTTCACAATTTAATTAAAACAAGCCTAAGGGCAAGAATAGTTCATAGCCACAGATACTGATCGCTAGAGAATCAAAATTAGTAACGTGGCCATCAAGCAGGCAGAACATGCTCTGATTTCACCCTCCAAAGCCTTCCTTTAAGTGCTTCAGTCTTTATATCTAATATGAATATTGCGCATGATAGAAATTTACATTATGGCAGGGAAATAAGGGTGACAGGATAGCACATTAACATTTAATAGAAACTTAAATGCTGCTTTGTAAGTCTCAACTTATTTCATTGGATTTCGAAAGAGTAGTTGATAATATTTGCTTAAATATTTCTGAGTTAAGATCCAGAATTTATTTAGCCAATAGATAACCACATGTTGAATTTTCACAGCAAACATAGCGCTCTTTAGTAGAATGTAATCTGCATATCACTGTTGTGTCGATCAGTAATTCATAAAGTGATGTACTATTTCGCAATCATATTTTAACATAAAGCATTCCACGAAACTACGAGTTGAAGTAAAAACAGAAAAATTACAATTGTTAAAATAATAACATTTTTATATGACTAACGTAGATCTTTTCATTTAAGAATTGAAAAGGATCAAAAACAAAAAAAAAAAATTGCTTCGGGAAGATTTGAGTTACGACTATGACTCGACGGTATTAGATGGAAAACGGATATAAAAAGGAGCTATAGGAAAGGTTTCCTCATTTTACTGAAGAGAAGTGTAATGCAATTTATAACACTAACGCAAACTTGGGCTATCTATTGGCCTTAAGAAGGTATTTTTCATATTTGTTGTTTTAAAGAAAACTGAATTGTATTAATATCAAATAAAGAAAAACACGAAACACCCATTTAGCAACTCCATTTTTCTGGCAATCAAATTCGATGTGAAACTAATAATATTCAGTTGATTTATTTGCTAGGTTACTGAAGGATCATCTTTCCAATGAAACTTCAAATGCCTCATTAAATCACTTCCAGAAAATTAGTATAGCATTTCTAGTAGCGTTATTAGATAGCATGAGACAAGACTGAAAAAAATAAACAAATTTAAAGAAGGGTGAGAAAAAGAGTAGTACGACTTTATAAGTAAAGAGTAAAATTGCAGATGAAATAAGAAGGAATAAAGCAGAATAAATCTGAATTCCAGGGAGAGTGTTTGAAAAAAATGAGTAACGTAATTAGATTCAGAGCGGGATTTAGGAGATATGAGAAATTGATAAAGGAACTTCGCCACAGTTTAGACGTGCACATAGTCTAGAGGGTTATCCAATTCAATACAGAAAAGAATCATAGAAAGAATGTCAGACAGAATAAGACTACAAGAAACATTGTAAAAAACGTCGTTAAATCGTCTACGTATGTGGCTGTAAAATTATTAGATTAGATTATTTATGAAGCCAAACTTCTAGAGGACCATGCTTGACTTCCTGAAGGGCTTTCTAAAAGAAAATTACTCGTATTCACTTTACATATGAGGAAAACAGAAAGCCTCATTTCAATTGCCTGAAAATGAAAGCTAGAAGAGTTAACTGTGTAAAGGGGAGGAGCTTGTCCGCTTGGCTATATACTTACAAAAAAGAATAATATTGCGCAAGGAGCAGAGGTTGGAAATAAGAAGAGAAAACAGAAATTGACCAAATGCGATTCATGGAACTACCAGTGTTTAACGACTTTACCGCTCGGCGCTGGTCGGCGTATCTGAATGAGCGAAGAAGAGAAAAAAGAATACATTGAGTAATAAAAGAAAAAAATCTGATGTGTATACCACATGACTTCCTTGTACGGAATATTAAATTATACGCATTTTTTCTTGCATTTTATTTAAACTTATTAGATTGAATTAAACCTACTTTGCCGACAACGCATAAACCACAATAGAATAAATGCATTCTTTAAAATTCACTTTGTTTACCATAGCGACACTATGGCGCTAGGTTTACTTAACAGTATTATATTTCATTCATATTATAACTCAGAATGCACAAAATGTATATCATTTAAAGAATTATCTAGTCGTTGTCACATGTTCTATTCAAATAAAACTAGAACTATGTATAAAAGAAATTAAGCAAACAAAACAAAACAGAAACAGTTTTTCTCATTTAATTAATTCAGTTCTCACTTCGCGAGGAGGCAAAAATACATAAAAACTCAAAATATCTATATTAAAAATTACGAAGTAAATCTCAAACGCTTATTTCCTCGAAAAAATTCCAGAAAGAATTAAGCATGATTTAATTGGCAATAATAAATGAATGCGTTATCTTTGTTGTTGTGAAGGTAAGTTTCTCTAGATTGGCAACAAATCCACTAGTCTCCTGTTTCAAATGTAAACATCAATGGCCGCCATTAAAAACAGGCTTAGCGGCAATTAAACAACTTTAAACTTGCTGATAATTCTAAAAATATTGCACACAGATTTACTAAAGGCATAAAATCCTTAACCGGAAGATAAAAACAACATAATTCAATCATTTTTAAAGCAAAAAATGTACAATTTACAAACATATAAGAGTAAAGAAACTGAGATCACTGAGCCAGGTAATAGAGTGGATATATATATAAACATATTTATATAAGTTTGGTGATTGCAACCAAAATACGAGGTGCACATCTACATGTTATAGCAGTCCTATATACAAAATTTCAACGCTCTGAGGCTACTCGTTTTTGAGTTATGCGAGATACGTACGTACATACGTTCGTACAGACGCCATGAAAAATCTCTTCAGAATTAATTTTAAAGCAGTTTTATATTTTTTTTTAAGGAAAAGAGTATTTTATTCTGTCCTTACGTACAGATATGACGCAAAAACATCGTTAAATTGCATTCGATAGCGGTCAAAATGGATATTTTCGTTGAAATATGCTGCCTGAAACTTTTCCCGATTACAATACTTCCTTTTTACTTCGTACAAGGAAGTAAAAAGGGTGACGGAAATCAATAGAACAGAAGAGAAACAAAAGTTGTGTAGCGAAATTAAGTTAATTAATTAATTAATGTCTTATCAAAAATTTATTTACATTTCAAATTATGCTACACAACGGTATGAACCCAAAATTTGATATTTAAATTATATAAATAAAATTTTGAAAAGAAAAAATTCCCCCCCCCCTTTATCAGGTTCTGTGTTCCTCCTTACTTTCTTCGGGAACATTACATGACCTGACTCGGAACAAGGAGCTTACTAAAGCTATGTTCAATAAGTGTGAGAAGTAGACAAGATACACAGGAAGGGTATACGAAACCCTTTATTTTTCTCTCTTTACAATGATTTCCGGGCTTCGGAATACAGAGACCAACCACTTGTGGTCTGAACGTAAGAATATAAAAATATTAACTAAATTCTAACTAAACTAACTTTGGATTAATAAACAAGTGTCGACTTGAAGATTGGCCGTATATTAACAGAAAGGCCGTATGTAGTACAGAGAACTGTTAACACTACGATACGTTTAAAATTATCAAGAGGATTAAACCTCTGGCCTGGAAGGCAACCAGCAACTGAGTAAAACTGCTAAGGCAAGCGGCCTGCTTCTACTAACTCCTTCCTCTCCCTTGCTTGGCAAAAAGCCACAACTTAAGTACTTGGCGTTCGCAAGACAAATTTGCATAAATAAGCTAAAGCTTTTAATTCTGGCCGGAAGTAGAAAATAAGAAGTGATAGTAAAGATTTAAAATAAAATAAATGTTAGTAAAACTTAAGATCCTTACACCTTTACTATTCAAAGTATCAACTATGGCTACAGATGCCAATGGATATTTTTCAAATATGTTTTCACTTGAAAAATTATGAAAAATGTGTAAAAATAGAACCCTATAAACTACTTTATGACCCAAGCCTAATGTTCAGCTGTTTCTCATACTTTGTCTTACTTTTCTTGAATTATTAAGTTAGCAACTTAGTTCTTCAGAGCATACATGAAAATACTTGATAGCTACAATACAGTAATAAAAAAGAGCCTGATTTAATAAAACATGCCAAAGAACGCGAGGACTAGGGGTTAAAGAGAGGGGTGGTTTCGTGGAGAGCTTATTGAGGGAAATTAGCTCGTATTCACATAACACACGCGGAAAAAAATGGAAACGACCTTATAACCAACTCGTTCCCCTAAAATGAACGGGGCTTGAACTACCAGGGTTCACCAGTTTTATCCGTTTTGACTTTGATGAATATCATGAAAGGAAAAATTGCGAAGAAACGTTTATGGAATACTGATTAGCATCTATAGCTAGGTTTTGTTTGTTTGCATAAGGTAAAGCAAGCGAAGGATATATGCGTAAGGAGAGGGAGGCTTTCATGGAGTGCTGCTTGTCACACTTCTCACAAGGAGAAACCACGGAAACGCCAGGCAGGTGGCTTATTAACGGGGATTTGAGGACGACTGAAGTACAGCGTTTAGCGACTTTTACCGCTTAGCCATTGGTGAGCTACGGTACCTAAAGAATAGAGTTTAAATTTTTGCTCGTGACTAAGTTGCTAGTGAGAAAGTGCTAATTATAAACTCGTAAGGCCAATATTTAGCTTATTCCAATGCTACAAAATTTAAGCCTGATATACAGCATTTACTTTTTCTTTGGAGCTGAAAATTTAATGAAGTTAAAAAAGAATTAGTGTCATAACATGTATTCCAAAGCAATGAACATGAATCGCGATGCATGCCTAAGAGAAGGGATGACTTCGTGAAGGTCTTTCTAAGGCAAACTAGCTCGTATTCATGTTACACATGAAAAAAAAAATCGACAACACCCATGCAGCCAGCCCGTTCCCCGGGATGCGCACCTCGCGCCGAATTAACAATGTTCAGCGACTTTTACCGCTGGAGGGCCTTGAGGAATCTTAGAACTCTTCTTGATTCTCACTATATCCATTTGGAAACTTTTTTCAACAAAAATTTTTTCTTTTGTTTTTAATCCTAATAACGAAAATAACATTATCATCTTGAATGAATTTTTGCGAAAATGTGAAAGCAATGTCTAAGAAAAACAAATGTGCTGCTAATTATAACTAATAAATAAATTATGAATCAGTTAAGCTCATACATAGATAAATGCATTAAAACTACCGTTCTGCGTACATCTGTTTGTTAATTATTTTACACTTGTTAATTATTTTACAACTATAGCAATTTGAAATTCTGAAAATGAGCAAATGGCACCACATTGCTGAATATTGCAATTATTCGCATATTTTTATTTGCTTATCTACAGTATTTTAGCAGCCAATTTTTGGTCATTACGCACAGTAAAGCTTTTCTAAAGTGAACCTAGTATATAACGAACGTTTCAAATATAATAAACGAACGTTTTAGTCCAGTCCAACTCCTCATGCATTTAATGTTGTTTTATATAGCTATAGTAAGCCTTCAAATGCATGAAAATCAAATGTAATGAACCTTATGGATATGTTTTTTCATTTTTCATAATTTTTTCAAATTTTAAATGGAAAATTACAAATTATTAAACTTATCTACGTTGACGCTATTTGGAAGCGAAAAACATATTTATTTTACTTTTCTGTTATGTTTAGCCCCGCTTTTATGTGTTTTAAATCAATGCTGTGAGAGGCAGGTGTAAAACCCAGTTCTTGGACAACCAGACCACACAGTATGAATATCGTAGGAGACCAAATTCTGTTATGCAATGACCATTAATCTGAAGAACATGAGTGAGTTGCGAGAGAGAGAGAGAGAGAGAGCTCTGTTCAAGGTTGATGCTATGATGGAACATTTCAAATTTTAGCTTTTGAAGGAAGAAATGATTGAAGAGCAATGAATGAATAGATATTTAGGAATATGAGGCCAAATAACTGATTCGTCTGTTACTAAATGTGATTTTTTTATTATCGCTTTTCTTCCAGGATTTAAAATGCTTTTTAAGTTCTGTCTTTTGAATGGGGGCTTTTGCATTCTTCAGCTCTTTTACAAGGTTTAGAGTATACGTTATAAAAGCTATTTCATCTTGGTCTTGCAAGAAAATTAATACATTCTCAATGGACGGTATATATCACAGATTAGAGATGAAATTATGTTCCATTTTCAACTTTTCAAGAAGGCCGATGAAAATGGTTCAGAACCTTGCTCTAAACCATGACTTTATATGCTAAATAAGTTTTCATATGAAATTAAGAACGTGCAGTAAAAATGAAAAATAACAAGCAAAAAATTTAATAATTTCCCGAAATCATTATTGTAATTAATCATTAACATGACCTAAAGAAAACAAATTTAGTATTCTATCTTTCTGGTAGATGTGGCATTGATTTTTTTTATTCATTAGCCAATATTTAGCCATGTTTTGCTCTCTTTCTAAGATAATTAATTTTTTTAAAATTCGATCGGATATAGCGAATCACTGTAAACCAAATTTCCGTTCCATCTAAGTTGGTTAACGATACTTCTAGATGAGCAGAATCATACATATTTTTTAAAAAGATATTCAGAACTCAAGATTAGAAGACTTTCCCTGTAAGAGGTATTACGTGTGAGTTGGGACAGAGCTTCTACGAAATACGAGTATACCAAACATTTACACTAAGCAAAATACAGGAGTTTTTAAAAGATCATCGTAAGGTTTTCAATAATTTCTAACTAAATAAATCGGGCTTCCACTGCAGATGATCAGATTTTGAAAGCTGCCGTAATATTAGATTATTATTTCCAGTTAATGAACAACTCCAAAACACCTAATTTCTTCAATAAAACATTCGTTTAACGTATCTTTCACGTTAATTAATATCATTCTTAATAATCAATGAATCTCTCCTGTAAATTAATGCAATTAAATGCTAGGAGGATTTATTTCTTTCAATAACTTATTTAAAATGTTACGCAGATAAACAATTTATAAAACATTCAGCAAATAATGGGCATTGTTGACATGCATTAGTTTTTACCTTTTGTTTATCAAAAGCGGAAGTGACATCATGAATTTTTCTTCCTTTAATATCCTCACCATGAAGGTATATTTCGAAACACTGTAAGCGGTTTTAATACAGTAATGAAGCAACTATTTTCTTTCCAATATTAACATCTTGATTACGGAGCATATTCTTCATAAATATTCAAATGATTTACAAATTTATATTTATGTATAACTTTTATTAAAAACTGAATGCTATTCAATTTACTTAGTTGCCATTATGCAGGAGTTCGAAATTTAAGAAGCGTACAAATTGTTCCACTGTAGAAAACTAATGGCACAGAAAAATATTACGATACTTGGGACTAAGTCACATCCCAAAACAAAAGATTTTAACACGAAAAAGAATTAACGATAGAAATATATGATAAGTGTTTGGTGTTTAATGATTGTTCTTTACATAGTAAATATTACTTTGGGCATCATGTTATCATTACATGACCATATGAAATTTCTATACTTTTTTACACTATGGTTACTTTGTTAATTAAATACATACATATTTTGTAATCACTAACAGTACTGAATTAATCTCTATTTTAATAGCTTTCTAAATTCAAAATTTTTAATCTTATTCTAATTGAAGTTACATTTAAACTTATTCGTAATTAATTATAACAAGATGTTAAGTTATATTTTAATTAACCAGTTTTCATATAACTTTATAATTTGAAAGATTTGTGGGAAAAGAAAAAAAAATGCAAGGAACTAATAAGAACTGCCGTCCATTGCAGTATGGTGGTTAGCAGAAGCGACTGCATAGCGTTTGGCCCACCTTTTAGTCCTGGAGAAACATGTGTGTTTGCAATTATACCTAGTTTCTCTTCGTACGGATGAACAGAAGACATGTCTCCAGACTTGTGAACAAAATTAGAATCACTGGCAGAGCTTAAACAGGCTGATAATCACCATCCCCAAGCGGCCAGCTGCTCTATCGTTGGAGTAAAAGTCACCGCCGCCTAATTGAAAAAAATCGCGAATCAATCAGAAATGAATGAAGGATTCGTCCATTTCTGACTACGATTAAAGAGCTCAGTGTCCAGCCATAAAAAGAAGAAAAGTAAAATCTTAATAAGTGATACTTAAATGAAAATCTTGTTTCCAGAAAATATTTTACAATGAAAAATTTCTGCCTATCTGTTTATTATCTTGGCATTTAGATATTTTGTTTCATATAAAAATTAAAAATTTAATTACGTTAATTTGGGAAAAGAAATTCCAAATATTTCTAACATACGATACAACAGTATAGTTATGTGAGATGTTTAAAGAATTTGTTTCTCTTTCAATAAATTTCGACGACCATTCATAGCGAATAATAAATATTTTTGTTAAGAATGGAACTTTATTAATTTAGACGATGGTAATTATTTACATACTTCAATACGCTGATATTGAATAAAAAGGAAGTGACTGTACAAAGGAGAGCGCTGCATTGCTTTCACCCGGTTTCATTAAAAATTTATATTATCGCAATACGGTATCAGTTGCGTTTGTCTGAATTAATTTTGGATTATTAAAAGTCAAAATACTGCTGAATAAAAATATGTTAAGATTGATATATATTCAAATATGCGTTTAACTGAAACTTAGAATAACTGTCACAGAGTAATACAGATAAGGTAAGAATATTCGCATATTCCGAATCAGCATTCGTCCATGCGATAAGCTAAGCTTAAATGGTTAGATATATTGACGCCACTGTTTTTGAACAGTTCTTATCAGAATATCAACTGAACTTTCATTCAAATGCGTGAACTTGACCGAGTGTAATTTCTTATACGGCTGTGCGAGTAACCAAATTCATCCACTTACGATGTATTTCACCCCTCACTTAAATTTCAACTTCTCACTAAAGTATAAAACAATATTTTATTTAACATAAGAAGCAAAAATTTTAAATGTGTTACCATACCATTTCAATCAAAGATGTACCAGTAAGATACTTCTGCAAATATTGCAATTTTTTTACTCGTACCTGCATTTAGTTTTTCCTTGCGATTCATAATTACACGAAATCGCTTAGATTACTGAATTCACTCATCTCGTTTCATATTATAGGAAAGAGCATACGTTTCCCCTGCAAATAACTCCCAAAACATTACTGAATTAGGAAAAAGTTACATATCATTAAATCAACCCAGCCCTTCCTCTAAAGATAAGGAACTGACAGGTACCAACCGCACCTACTGCTGCTGTCGCTGCATATATATCTTCGCAATATGTAGAACCTATTCACAAACAATGTCCCTGTTCTGAATAAAAACATCGACAAAAAAAGACCTATCATGGAATTATTCAAACTATTTAAATCTGATACGAAAGTTTTAAAGACTTTTCCCGAGGTGAAAATAGTCATACAATTTGAGAGTAGTTTAAATGGAGAGTAATTGAATTAATCCCATGCACAGTGCCATAATTTCATAACTTCCAAGGTGCCGTTTAAAAATAAAGTGAAAAGAAAAGGGAAAAATGTATTAGGAATCTGAACTTTCACGCATCCAGTCTAATACCTCAGAAGAATTTTGATTTGTTGCTAGAGGCGGTAATACACTAAGTCTGCTTTGTAAATGAAAGGTACACTTCGCGTCACAATTGAAGGAAATTGGCAAAATTAAAACTTGTTACTTAACGAAAAATCAAAACAATTTGCGCAAAAGCGTTATTTAACATAAATTATCATGCTTGCAAGTTGATTAATCTCAAATTATTGAATTAAATGTTAGAGTTAAGGAAATATAAACAGGAAAAAGTCTCTCCTTATTTGCGGAAAAATTTAATATGTTGTAAAGTCATCTCTGACAAAAATGCCCACCTTACACCTGGATTTTATAGATCTCATCAAACCCTTGATCAAGTCTGGTGGAATATCATGCGCTGTTTTGAAAGTGTGGTTTTTAGACACTGGAGGATCCAGAGAGGCATTTGACGACCTAAAACATTTTACAAATGCTCAATCGGGCTCAAGTCTGGTGAGTAAGAAGGCTAGTTCATTCGAGTGGTGTTTTTTGTTTTTAAAATTCTAACTCCAAGTAAGTAAAAGTAAGTCGTAAGGTCAGTGTAACAAGCATTATCAGCTATTCGCAAAACGTCCGGGCCAACAGCATTCCTAAACAGCCTTAGATGGTGTTCCAAGAACTTGTCTACATATCTGTGACCGGTTACGAAAACTCCATCAAAGATATCGATGCGACCGCTTTTGATGAGTGCATCCTAAAATATTAAATTGCTTTAGTGGGAATGGAACCGATCATGAATAAAAAAAGATAAGTTTCGTGTTCCTCGTTCTCTCTAGATGACTAGATCAAAACACGTCAGAAGCATAGTTTAGGTTGTATCTGGATTCATCAGAAAACAGTACAAGTTATTATTCCTATTGGCTTCATAGAACAGGACTGTGCTACTTCCTGGAACTGTCCCATTTAGACGATGAAGTGGAAAAAAAGTGTGACAGAAACCATTGCTTTTTTTTTTTTTTTAAATTTTTTTTTTTTTTACATAAAGTCAAATGTCACGAAACCTTCGTTATAACAGAACTGCGGTTTCAAGTTTCTGTGGCAACTTGGAAGGTGTAAAACCAACTCGCTTGTAGCCGCTTCATGGTTTCTTCGAGCCGATACCGATAGAAAACGATCTTTCAGATGCAGTTGTTGGTCTTAGCCACCCTTGAATCGGTTGTCTGTTAGCTGATTCACTGCTTAAGATTAAATTAAAGGGATGCCTCTGAGTGAAAGCTGACGAACACGTCTCACGCTCAGAAACGGCATTAATTTTAAACAATACTACGCGCCTGAATTCCAACAAATGTTTATTGCGCAAAACGCTGTAAGTTGTCTATTTTGAAGATTTTATGCCGTACCTTATGCACGAACGTCCAATTTTGCATTCGGTTGCAGATAATTAACAAAAACAAAACAACATTGAACACTGTTTGAATACTTTGTTCAATGAGTATACGTTTTTAGATTATCCTTTAATTTTGAAAAACCCCGTGTAAATGAAAAACTTTTTTCATTCTTTGAGTGACGAACCATTTTGACTGAATTTGCCTTCTCATTAATAAAAATTTCAGATTAGAGACTCTGCTGTAATTTTAGTAAATTTCGCTTTAAAAATAATATATTAATTTTCCCGTAAGCACTAAAAGAAGTAATATTTTGAAAGTAGTATTCGAGTTTAGAAATCGGTAAAGAAAAAATATAATACCAAACAGCAAAAGAAATGTGCGCATAGAATATTTTAAGTTATATGCTTCTAAAGAATTTCGTAATTATTATTAAGTTTTATTTTTATTGAGAACGACTATGATAGATAGAATCATTACAGAAGGATAATTTTTGGCACTCGATTCGTATTTTGTTAAATGATAATCCAAATATTAATCGCACTTTTGATGTAATGTCATTAATGTAAATTAATACAAATTTTTATTAAGGAATAAAGATAATTTTTAAATGATTTATATTGCTGTAATTAATAAAATATTGTAACATTAAAAGTAAGTTAAATATTTAATGCGACAGCAATTTGCAATAATTTCATTTTTGGTCTTGGATTTAATTTTCCAGATCGGATACGATTTTGAAATTCAGATGTTGCAATTTTATACTTCATTAGGGTTTTGCACAGCCATGAATTATGCTCATTTGTTTTGAAATTTTATGGATTTAAATTTATGCATTTTGTTTGTATAGTACAAAGTCCAAAATTTGGATGTCCAGTATCCGGGAACGATCCAATATGCAGACCTTCGGACCACAAGCATATTTTTAAGAATATTTTTGCGAAAAAGGAATTCCGGCAGTAGCTTAACGCTTCAGGCATATGCAGTAGACATTTTTCCTAATAAAGCATGTGGAGGGATTCTTAATTTCATTTCGGCACAAAATAAAACACCCCCTGTTGCGAAAGCACAATCATTTAATAACATAAATCTGTATAATCAATTATTTGGCACTAAGTAAATCATTCCCTGTTGGCGTGACACAATCATTTATTAGCATAAATCTGTGTAATCAAAAATTCGGTTTCGTAGCGTCCTTGTTGCTCGGCATACATCTCGAACCTAAACATTCACAAATCTATTTTTTTTCTCTTATTTTAAGCCTTCTGAATATCATATCATCCTTAGGCCAACCTGGTAAATCTTTTGTGTTATTTTTTACTTTCATCACCTCATGACTATCAACTCACGGCAGCTTGAGAAATGATTCACAGAGTGATGTCTAAACATTTTTGTTTAAGTACCAGTAATTGAATCCCAGACAGCATAGTAACCTTTTATGTTGACATTATACTTGGCGAGGATTAAACACTTCAGTCAACTGCTTTTCGAAGTGTTAAGTGTGTTGAAAAGGAGAAATTTAACAAAACTTTCTAAAAATAGATTTAGCACCTTGCCATTATGCACCTGCCACACTTGGCACGTGATGGAATAACCTTGTATATGTGGGAAATTATTTCATCCGGACTCAGATAAACCTTAAGCACATGCGAAAAAAGTGCGTAAGTATAATAAATTTTAAAACTAATATAATTCAGACTTAATTTTCTCAGAGTCTGATAAGAATAAAGACGAATTTAGCGGAACGACATGTCTTCAGTCATCAGTCTCCTGATACATCGGAAAAAGTGCATAGCGGACATTTCCTAAACTTTATGATGAGAGATTTTAACTTTTACGGGTATCGGAAAAAAAAAAAAAAAAAAAAAAAAAAAAAGTTTCCAGTAATAGAGGCATTAGCTTAATTGGAAACAGAAAAGATGAAAATTGAGCAACGCCCTTCCCGGGAATCGAACCACGGACCTCTAGTGTAGTGGTCAGTGCCCAGCATGCAGACCATTACACTACGAAGGTATGCTAAGAAGGCGGGAGAAATACCTTATATTTTCCCCCTTTTAAAGGGCGACTGGGATTTAGGGGACCCAATCGCTAAATCCTGGGTGTGGAGAATCATCCTCCAACACCCTGTAACCGCCACTGTAGAGACATTAGGTTTTTTTTTGGAAGCAGGAGATATGAAAATTGAGCAACGCTTTCGCCGGGAATCGAAACACGGACCTCTGGAATACGCGCGCAGCGTGAATGCATGCTACACTACGAAGGCATGCTAAGAAGGCGGAAGAAATATCTTATACAGTTAATGGAATATGTAGAAAAATGGCAATAAATAAAGATGATAAAACAGACGTATTCCATTGCGATGACAATGCTTCAGTAATATCATAAATATGATAAATAATGTTAGCATCAGAATTGGTATCAGAAACAGGGTTTTTTGAACTAGAAACTTAAAAGCTTAAAATGGCTATGGATACGATTACAGCCAGCTCAAAGAAAAAGACTACCAGTAAGCATTCGGCTGTAAATACTAGAGTAAAAAGAAGAGATTCGTTTATATTAGCTATGAGAGAAGAAGGGCAGGCAGTGAAAGCAGCAGCCACAGAAAACCTCGATTTGATTAGTAATCGCTTTCTCAGATGAAGAAAGACCTGAAGTGGGACGGCATTGGATAAAGGATATGTTTTATAAAGTGAATGGATGAGAAATTTGAGGTCGTAAAAGTTTTGATGAAGTGAAATGAAAAGTAAAGCAACTGTGGAAAAAAGAAATTGCTTTTGTTAATAGGTTGGATAAAAGAAATGTAAAATTTAGAATGGATAATTATGCAACTTAGTGTTACTTCAATTACAGTAACTAAAGCCTCTGTCCCACTAACAAATTATCACCAAAGGAAAGAGACACATCTTAGAATGCGAATGAGATCCGATTAAAAATGGCTACATATGGTAAGAAAAACGAATCAGAGGCTTTTTTTACTAAAAACTTTCAGCTCAAGTAGAGCTGAATTACAGCATTACAACTTGAGTAATGCGACGTTATCTGGAGAGGGAAACTCTTCCACATCTGCCGTGACCTGCTAGATCACCGGATCTGAATCTCATAGAGCATGTGTGGGATAGATTGGGATGACGGATAGCAGGTCGCAGTATGCATCCAGACATCCTCCACGAGCTTCGACTACAGAAATGGGGGCTACTGCCACAACTAGGGATCAACGACACTATTGTCAGCTTGCCTCGCCGTTGTCAAGCATGCATTTCAACTAGAGGGTATCATACCTGTTATTAACGTGATGTTCCCATTGCACATTCTTCTGACACATTCGGTCTTTCGTGATGAGATGTCGTTATACATGTGTTCTTGTATGCATTTGCTTTATTGTTTTTTATGTGGTCTAGTAATGCCACACCAAACTTTTGGATAAAAATTAATGCACAACAATTAAATAGATTTTGTTTTATTTCCGTGTTTTATCTTTGCTTCTTAGTTTTTGAGCAGAAGTGTGCCATGGGCTGCAGCTTAAAATGCAATAGCAAATAGCAGAACGACTATATGTTCTATAAAGAGTTCTGTTCATGCATTGAAAGAGTAATGGTACTTCCCATTCCTAGTATACGTTCCTTAATTCAAAGAAACTTTATAGTATTTTAATAGAAGCAAGAGAAACGAACACAAAAAAGCAATTCGAACAAAGAACAAAGAATGCTCTAAAAATGGAGGAGGCATATAGCGTTTCAGAGTTTCTTGTTTTCAGAAAATTAAGCGTTAAAAGTAGTGACAAATTTAACCAGAAAATTTGAGGGTTTCGATCCGCATGCGTATTTTGAAGAGGGAAAAGAACAATAAAAAGATGTGTTGGAATTGCAGCAAAGATGTACGTTTGCGGAGATAATGTTCTGCATCTCTCTTAGAAAAGAATATAAATTATTCTAAAGAGCAGCAGCGAGAAACTGAAAGCAGCCATCTAAAGACGCAAAGCTAGCCGTGATGGAGAAAGAATCTCGCTCCGGGAGTTTTCTAGATATCGTCATTTCACGTTGGAAAGCACGGGCTGCGTGTGAGAAGAGATATTATCTGTTTATACTACTTTATGATAATAGACACAGAAACTTACGTGATTACTGTGAGAGCTGCTGTAGGTTAAGGCTTGGACTGGCATTTTTCTGTGCATGACTTCATCCTCATACAAACTGAGAGTGGAGAGAAGGTACCTTATACGTGGGAAATTGGATACTTGCATCAAATTTGTATCCCTCAGGTGTGAACACACAGCTTAATGTAGGCAGCTTCGAGGTAAAATGCGCCATTGACAAAATGTCACTGTATGGCGAAAACTAATTGTCGTAAAACAGTATATAAGAAGGAAAATATTCAAAAATCGAAAGTTTTGCAATCATTACTTATTTAGATATCTCGATATATTTTTTTATCAAGATATCTGGATGTAATTTTATATTTTAAGTGGGTTTAATATTGAGCTTCATAAGAAGTATCAAAAATCACATTCTCGATAAAATTTTCAGCTTATAAAAAGAATTAATACTAAGTTTTATAACATATAGAATAGTAGAACCTAATTTTCCCATTTTAATATTTATACCACATATTTGAATAAAAATAGTGACAAAGCATTTTATTAAAAAAAAAGCAATATGTCTGGAATAGTAATTCAATTGCTGAACAGAAGCCGTTATTCAAACAGCATATTTTCTGTTAATTCAAGTTATCAAATTTGCCGTATAATCATATTATAATTTTATTCAAAATCTCAACAAAACTCCAACTATCTGGATTAAACTAGCTGTGCACCTATCCGTATAACTGGGTTATCTTTTTCTGTAGACCAATTGGTTATTAAAATGTAAGTAAGAGATTTTTTTTATTCTTTTTATCAACAATATTGTAACATAGCTAAATCAATATTTTCCATTCATGAAACGAAACAGAAAAGATATGTTTTTCGAAAAATTGGAATAATGAGAGTTCTTTTTTGCCTAAGCGCACAACCCATTTTATTTAAATTAAAATTAAACAAAGACGTTAATAATTTTTATTTGCTCTCGCCCTAAAATTACGCAATTTTTTAAAAAGTTTTAATTTAGTTTCTTATATTTTTAAACTCTACTGATGTTCTCTGTTATATTTATATATTTTTTCTAATTTTTCATGTATGTTTCTGCTAAATTTAACGTTGTGAGTAATTAGTTCAGAGTCTGAAGCATCATAATCATAACTACTGTTACTACACAGACCAAAGGCTCTCGTGTTCTAGGCTATGGAACTTAAAAATAGAAGCCTGTGTCATCGAATTTATTTACAATACGATTATCTCTAGTGATTTGCATGATATAAGAAATAATTGTCAATAAGATCATATATGGCTTTAAGGCAGTTAACAGTGATCAGTTGTTCCGCTATTTAAGAGTTTCTGCCACTACAGAAAGTCAAAGACTCCCTGTATATCGATTGAGATGAGTGTTTTACAAACTTATTTCGCTTACAGATTCTATTAAGTACATTGTTGAGTAAGTGGTATACTGATTAACTGGTTCAAAAACGAAATGTTTACATGTCCACAAAATTTAAAAGACATACACACACATACTTCCACATACTTTAAAAACTTTTATTATTTAAAAATGCTGTAACCCAATCTGCTAGAATATTTTTGCCCTCATTTGCTTTCTTCTACAGATATAAATCAAATCAGCTTATAGCTAGCCATATTTTCAATCTTGCCTTATGAATTCAGAAAGAACAATTTCTGCGGTTCTTTGCTAGCTTCTAGGAAATGCCAAAGCCTTTAGTAGGTCTTTATAAAAATCGGCAGCAGTGATGCATGATGTGCAATAACCAAATTCTTCCATTACACAATTACTTCCAATGTGAGGTTTAGTTTTTTGATGAACAGGGTTTGCAAACTGCTGTGAATTTGGCATTACTTTCAGAGTCGGCTCATAGCGTGGCTATTATCTGTCGTGTTACTTACTGTTTTTTGGTAGCCTAAGTGATGCTCCACCTACCATTTGATATACCATCTGGTTGAAAGAAACGTTCAAGAATGCTATCAATGTTATCACAGCTGGTTGTGGTCTGTAGAGGACAAGGAGACAAGAAAGTCGTACGACGAGATAATTTCTGCCAAGTGATCTGTCATGATATAATCTTTGGTGTTTGTGCAGCAATTTTTCCATCGGGTGTAATTGGAGAGTTTGACATTAGCGACATCAAAGTTCGGGTATTCTCGTCCAATTATATTTCAGATGCCTTTGCATCTAAAAAATGCATAGAGATAATTGGATAGCTGAATGTGTAAAGATACCTATCACGGTTTAAATATGATCTGTAACTTTTAGTTTTGAACGTATTCCTTCAGCAGAGTTTTGTCTATGTGAACGATGCTTATGTTTAATTTTTAATGTGTCAGATGAAGAAGTGATTCATGTTAATATGCTTTCTAATAAAGATTTACTAATGTTATTCTTCTAATTACTTATTGGCTAAAATTAAATAATCGTACTAACACAGAACATGGCAATAATGGTGAAGGTAATCGTTGTTATTAACACTTGTTAATAATTACGGTTCATGAATATTAAAATCATTGAATCATTAATTCATGTCTAATTGCTTCCAAATAAAATGCAAAATATTGTCATTCAAATGGAATAATCATTGAATATAACTTCTGTCTATCACATTCATTAAACACTAAACTCTGTATGTTTCGAAGAAAGTTACAGAGTTTAGTATTCTTTGGTAACATAAACTAGATCCAACACTCTGACAGACAACTTGTGAGTTATTACTGTGTCTTGTAAGTATCACAGAGACAGGGAAAGGGTGTGAAGGACTCTTTATGAATGCAAATAAAGTTTATCAGGTTCAATGTTCCTTCTTACCTTCTTCGGGAACATGCAAGGACCTGACTCGGAACAGAGAGCTTACTAAAGCTATGTTCACTAATTGTGGGAAGCAGACAGGATACACAAGAAGGGTATACAAAACCCTTTATTTTTCTCTGTTTACAATAACTTCCGGACTTCGGAATACACTGACCCGCTACTTGGGGTCAAAACGTAAAAGTATAAAAATAAAACTAAACTCTAATTTAACTTTAGAATAATAAACGTGGAAGATTGGCCTTATAATAACAGGAAGCGTATGTAGTACAGAGAACTGTGAACACTACAATACGTTTAAAATTTATCAAGAGGATTAAAACCTGTGGCCTGGAAGGCAACAAGCAACTGCGTAACTTCTAAGGTAAGCGGCCTGCTTCAACTCACTGCTTCCTCTCTCTCGCTTGGCAAAAAGCCACAACTTAAATACTTGGCGTTCGCCAGACAAACTAACTTTGCATAAGAACCTTAACGCTTATAATTCTGGCCGGAAGTAGAAAATAAGAAGTGACAGTAAAGATTTAAAATAAAATAAACGTTAGTAAAACTTAAGATCCTTACATACTTCCCGCCAGAGTTAATTAGTTTGAAACTGAGGTCTAAAACAACCTTGTTGAAAACTTTTAGCTCTAGAATCTAACGCGAGGCCAATCTTTTACAAAATATTTTTCGCTAGAAACTAGAAATTTAAAAGAAAGAAATTTGTTTTTACAATTGCAGCTCCCAGGATACACAATTTTTTTCATCTGTACTGCATCTAAACAGGAGCTTTTATTCAATTCTGGTTCCTTCCAGAGATCTGGAAGGAAAACTAGTTTAATGAAATGTTACACAATGAAATGGCAAGTAACATGTATAATTATATTTCACTTAACATTCTTATTTCATTCATGACTATTTTAATTATCTCTCCCCGTGCTCTCTGACATGTGTTGTAAAAGAACACCAAACACGAATGTGTTTCTGTCTACGTGTTCCACACTTCCTCCTACAATCAAAACACTAACGTGTTAAAATTCAACATAACAAGACCTCTTAACACACCCTAATTTCAACTCTAAACCCTGAGGTACTATTCTAAAAGTGGCTAACTCTAAAGTGTAGCGTCAGAGAGCCTAACTACATCATTCAACCTTTAACACATATTCGCCATGCTTTAGTCTTTTTACAGTCACACGAATAAAAAAAAATTAACATTCACTTTTACCATATCACGGTATTTCTTAACATTTAAAATAACAGTTCACATTGTATATAAGAACATATCAACATGCCGTTAATTTTACACATTTGAAAACATACATTAGTAGTACATTGTTAACTTCTATTATTTTCAAAGCAAGTGCCAATTCTTTCTACGTTGAAATACTACATTTCAAAAAGTCTTTCAGACTAAAACTTCTTTCTTGCCAGAATGTTTTAAATAAAATTTATACAATAACTTTTACAATATTCAAGTATTTACACATTCCTATTATACATCAACTTTAGTTTTACTCGCGAGTAATTGAAAAACATAATATCAAAATCGGTAACAACTGATTTCTCGCCCTTTTGGCGATAAAGGTAGACCTCGCATGAGGTAAAACTTCTTGAAATCTGCCACTTGCAGTAAGAATGAAAGATTAACTTAAGTTTGCAAAGTAACATAAAATTTTACTTATCTTTGTGATATTCGGACATCCTTTTCTGGGCCCAGTCTTTAAAGGTATTGCAGATAGTAGTTTGATTTATCCTCCTTCTTGTACGGGCTCGCCCTTCAGTGCCTTCCTCTGGAAGCTTCCTTTTTTCACCAGTTCGGTCACCCTTGAATACCTTCTTTTTCTCCTCTGCTTGTGGTCTTGGCCGTTTGATGGCAGCTGGTCTTGGCGGAACCGGGAAACTTCTGTCGTGTTCCTGCTTGGACCTCGTTGCTGGCCGTTCAAATTTTCCTTGTAACTTTTCCTCCGCCGCTGATGGCCCTTCCGCAGTTCGGCGACATTTGCTGCGGAGAGTCCTGTCGGATGAGTAGATCTTCCGTTTTAGAGCCGGGTTATAGTTGCCGTCATTTCTCCTGGTTCTCTTCACATACGTCGTCCTTCTCCCTTCTTCATTCTGGGGGTGTTCGTGAACTCTCTTTTCTGGACGGTGGAACGGCTTCTTTTTCTTGCTACCTTCAATTTTTACGCGGGGAAATTTTCTTTTCACTTGTTCCTGCCTCTTAATGGCTTGCCCTTGTACTTGTCGTTTTTCCACCTCTGGAGCTTGTGCCTGCGGTGTCTGCCGTGCCGGATCCTGCAAAAGATCTGAAAATATTTGCATTTTATTACGATCAAAGTAGGGTTTGATTTGATCAATGTTTGCGGAGCAGGTTTCACCATTTCTTTCTTTTAACACTACTACAGCGTGAGTTATTTTTTCTATAACATATGATCCTTCAAATCGTGGAAAAAATTTGGCAGTTTTATCTTCTGGTGCTGAAGAAAGTGAATGCTTAATTTTTAAAACTTCATCCCCTACTTTATAAGTTACTCCCCGTCGTTTCAAATCATAATAGAGCTTCTGTTTTCTTTGCGCTACTTCCGTATTCTTTTTTGCTTCTTTTATTAGTTTTTCTATATCCCCCATTTTAAATTCTGGGGCTCTTTGTTGCACATAAAATAATTTATCTAACGGCGTTATAATCTTTCTGCCTAAAAATAACTCAGCAGGAGTTTTGCCCGTTGTATCATGTTTTGCGGTCCTAAGGGCGAAAGCAAATTCATTGACATAGTTATCCCAGCTTTTATGAAAATTTTTAACATAACTACGGATAATTTTCACTATATTTCTATTGACCCGTTCCGCTATATTTGATTGCGGCCGATACGGGACCATTTTTAAATGACGTATGCCCAGTTTTTTGCACATGTCTTCAAATACATTACTTACAAATTGAGGACCATTATCCGATATAACTTTTAGGGGCGCCCCGTATTTTAAAATATATTTATTTAAAATAGAATCAGTAACTAATTTCGCGGAGGCTCGTTTTAAGGGAACAATTTCGGTCCATTTACTGAAATGATCAACCATAACAAGGAGATAGCGACTTTTATTTAACTGACTTTTTGGGAAAGGGCTCAATAAATCGATGCCAATTATTTCATTTGGAAATTCGGATTTAATACTATTTAGAAACCCGGCCGGGCGGAAATTAATATAATTAACTGCTTGACATGTTGGGCAGGACTGGACATACGCCCTTGTTAACTTTTGCAGTTCAGGAAAGTAGACTGCCTCGCGTACGCGTTGGATAGTTTTTCGAATACCAGCATGAGAAGCTAAAGGGCTGTCATGGAGCTCCTGCAGGATATTTAATCTAAGAATAGCTAGGATAACAGGTCGAAATTCGTTGTTGGAATTCGTAGTTTTTGTATAAAATAATAGACCATCTATTAGTTCGTAATGGGCCGCCCTATTTCTTATCGCCACAATATCTTGGTGGATAAAATTTTGAGGATCGTTTAAATACTCATAAATGCTTCCAAACTCAGGATCCTTACCCAGTTCAGTTATTACAGTTTCTCGGGAATTTATTGTACATGCTATAAGCATTGCCACCTTTACGATATTATCTTGTTCGTCTATTTTAATTCTTGATAGGGCATCTGCTACGATATTTTCCTTTCCGGGGGTATGCTTGATTACCAGATTATATTCTTGCAGCTTGAGTGCCCATCTTATTAACCTTGGGGATAAATTTTTCCCTGAGTACAATCTAGTTACCGCCGCATGAAAAGAGTACACTGTTATCGGCGCCTTTCCAAAATAGACTCGGAACTTTTGCACTGCTAACAGAACTGCAAGTGCCTCTCTCTCGGTCGCGGAATAGTTTCTTTGTGTTTGATTTAAAGTTCGGCTAAAAAATGCCACGGGCTGCTGATTTTGCGAAAGTACCGCTCCTACCGCATAATCCGAAGCATCCGCTGAAATTTCTAAATTCTCATCCTTTTCAGGAAATTTCAATTTTTCGAAAGCACTATTGGCTTCGGCCGTCCACGAGAATCTTGCCTTTTTCCTTTTTAATTTTAACAATGGTTCAGCAATAGCTGCAAAATTTTTTATAAAGGACCTATAATATGAACAAAGTCCTAAGAAAGAAGAGAGCTTCTTCGCCGTGGTTGGAGTCGGATACTTTTGTACAGCGATTATTTTTGATTCGTCTGTCTCTATTCCTTTCTGAGATATTTTGTAACCTAAATATTTTAATTCAGGGGCTGCAAATTTGCACTTTTCGACATTAATTTTTAGACCGGCCTCATTTAATAAAGAAAACACCTGTCTTAAATCCTGTACA
This sequence comes from Stegodyphus dumicola, assembly GCF_044657685.1. Taxonomy (NCBI): domain Eukaryota; kingdom Metazoa; phylum Arthropoda; class Arachnida; order Araneae; family Eresidae; genus Stegodyphus; species Stegodyphus dumicola. The sequence goes on from NC_140780.1 coordinate 118,970,591, forward strand.
CGTTGGTCGAGATTATCACTAGTAATAATGATATCGTCTAAATAGATAAATGTGGACTTTCCAAGAACAGGTCTTGACACAATGTCCATGCATCGCTGAAATGTTGACGGGGCCCCTGAAAGGCCAAACGGCATACGCAAAAATGCATAAGTGCCAGGCTTAGTTATAAAAGCAGTCTTAGGCACGTCCTCAGGCCTAAACCCTATTTGAAAATAACCAGTCGTTAAGTCTAAAGTCGTCATAAATTTGGTTGATTTTATGTTCCTTAGAATTTCTTCAATTATAGGTAACGGATATACCGGATATTTAGTTATGGAGTTTCATTTACGGTAATCAATAGCGAATCTCTACCTTTTTGGATGCGTCAAAGGATAGTCATTATTTTTCTTACATAAAACCACCGGGCTAGCATAACTACTTGAGATGGGCGTTATGATCTTTTTACGTAGCATATCGGTAATATGCCATTCTATAATCTTTTCCTTATTCTTATCATACCGGTATGGTTTTTGGCGAACTGGCATTGCATCTCCGGTGTCAATACTATGGTTAGTAATCTAAGTAAATCCTGGAATATCACTAAATAACGAAGCAAATTCACTTACCACTTGTCGGATTATTCCTTGCTCGTCATTAGGGAGGTGGTCAAGTTTTAACATCGGCGGTTCAGCCTTTTCTGACCGAACTGGTTTCATTGTCAGCTTAAGGGACGGTTCATTAAAATCCAGTGTTGCTTGTGCGTCTCAAAGAAAATCTATCCCTAAGATTATATGTGCTTGCAGATTCTTTACTATAAAAAACATCACCTTTACTTGTTCGTCCTTGATACGGACATATAGTGGTACTTTACCTATACACTTACATAGTTCTCCTTGCGCCGCTAACACTGTCGTATTATCCGAATTATATATGCGGTATTTCCGAAAATACTTCGTAAAAAAATCTTCTGCCACACAGGAACACTGCGCGCCTGTATCCAGGATTGCGGTGGCTGGGATATTATTCACCAACACTTCAATCTTCGGAAGAGTCAAATTTTTCACCATTACTGTATTTAACTTGTAGGAAGAGGGTTTTTCGTGGCCTTCGGATTTCCGCACCCTCCCGTCAGCAGAAATCCGTTTTAGTTTAAATTATTTTTCATTTCCATGCTTTCCTTCTTTTTCCCCTGGCCTTGAGACTTTTTTCCTGGGTTGCTATTGAACTGTCGACGTTCACCGGCTGTTTTTGAATGCTCGGGTTTCCTTGCCCACTGATTCGCTTTGCCTCCGTAGCCGTGTGCTTGAGTTTGCTGTAGTCTTGGCGTACCAAATTGGTTTCGCTGTTGATATTGGCGTTTTCTTTCGACGTCCGCCGTTCTTCTACTTTCAAACTGGATTGCTAGCTCAAATAACTTTTCCAGTGTAGTCGGATTTCTTAATTCAATAAAGTCTTGCACTTGAGGCAGTAACCTCGGCAAAATCACTTGAATTATCTCAGGATCCGGACGGTTTCCATACAAGAGTTTGAAGACGTGAATTTTTCTTAAAATAAAACTTGAGAGGTTTTCGATTCTTTGTTGATATATACTGAAAAGTTCCGTTTCTAATTTCGCACGATCCCTTACAACAGGGAAGGCTTTTAATAGGGCAGTCTTGAATTTCTCGTAAGTATAGGTGGGACTTCCTGCTTGACCCAAGAGACTTCTGCCTATACATTTGAACCAGTTAAGCGCTTGGCCCCTCAAAGCGCTGGTAGCTAATGTAACTTTTTGAAACTCGTGCACGGGGTAGAGCATGAAGTGGTCATCCAATTTTTCCAAAAAACTGGTTACCGGTGAGTTTCCATTAAATGTTGCTTCTGGTTTCATCGAAGCGCGCATGGTCTGGACGATGTAACCAAATCCTTCCAGGGCGGCAGCTGGCATTTCTGGATTTTGAGCCGTTTCTGCAGGCAGCACAGGTTCTTCTTGACACTCGGCCATGGTTATTCTTCTTCGTTGGGCGCCACTATCAGGTTCAATGTTCCTTCTTACCTTCTTTGGGAACATGCAAGGACCTGACTCGGAACAGAGAGCTTACTAAAGCTATGTTCACTAATTGTGGGAAGCAGACAGGATACACAAGAAGGGTATACAAAACCCTTTATTTTTTTCTATTTACAATAACTTCCGGACTTCGGAATATACTGACCCGCTACTTGGGGTCAAAACGTAAAAGTATAAAAATAAAACTAAACTCTAATTTAACTTTAGAATAATAAACGTGTAAGATTGGCCTTATAGTAACAGGAAGCGTATGTAGTACAGAGAACTGTGAACACTACAATACGTTTAAAATTTATCAAGAGGATTAAAACCTCTGGCCTGGAAGGCAACAAGCAACTGCGTAACTTCTAAGGTAAGCGGCCTGCTTCAACTCACTGCTTCCTCTCTCTCGCTTGGCAAAAAGCCACAACTTAAATACTTGGCGTTCGCCAGACAAACTTTGCATAAAAACCTTAACGCTTATAATTCTGGCCGGAAGTAGAAAATAAGAAGTGACAGTAAAGATTTAAAATAAAATAAACGTTAGTAAAACTTAAGATCCTTACAAGTTTAACGGATGGCACCATCTCCTGCTTACAGAATCCAATACTTATGGCTTATATGAGAGACAATTTATGAACTAAAGCAAATGAAAATAAGTTAGTCTAACGGCTTCACAAATGAATGGCGCGCAAGCTGGCTCTGACTGAAGATCGGCGTAAACAAGCCTTATCGTAAGAATAACTTAACGCCACGGATTACTAATCGAAAGAGAATCAAATTTAGCAACGTGGCCTTCAAGCAGCCAGAACACGCTTTGATTCTACCCTCTAAAACCTTCCATTAAATAGTCTCTTCTTTCTATCTAATTGGAATATCGCGCGAATTAGAAATTTATATTCCGACAGAGAAATAGAAATGAGACCGACAGGAAAGAATATTAGCATAAAATATCTGGTTAAGGAACTTAAATGATAATTCTAAAAAGTGAATATGGAAACATTCTATACATAGAGCAAAGTGGAGCTTTTGCTCGGTCTAAGGTGTTAGCCGCACAGGGATTATGACGCATACAGTAAAATCTCTCTAAAACGTAAAATGAAAAGGAGAAAAAATCCGATTAATGTAGATTTTATGTAAATCTCTACTGATTTTTATACCGATTGACTAAGGTACATCTACCACAAGGCAAGAAAAAACAGTGCAGTTTTTTACACGATCAAAAGCCATATTTACAAATTGCTCTGACTATTAGAAAGACCCTTGTCCTAAGGTAGGGTAGGAACTCTTTATTATCTGGTTCTTTTCCCGATGTTAGGTATTATAATTATTAGGAGATTTATTAACTTTGCTGGTTTTCTTTTGTTTTAATCAGTTATGGCAAAGGACACGACAGCAATCTACTTAAACATTAGTATGCTTTGTGGAGTATTTAAAGGCAACTGTTCATGTTACATATTGGGAAAATTGCGAAAATGCCTATGGACCCAACTCGTTTATCAGTATTTGGAAACGGACTACCAGGGTTCGAGCGCCTTAATCACCCAGATTGTTGTGGGCCTTATGAGTTTTAAATTCCTTTTGATAAGGCTAATTTATTTCAAAACCGAAAGAAACGCATTTATAAACTGGTTTTGATGAACATTCTCTAGTAATTCTGATCTTACAGAAATTTCGAAGTTAGTTAAATTTCTGGACTTTATATGTATAATTTAATATATATAATTTAATATGTCATTCTTGGAGGCACATACAATCATACATGATATACATATGTGTGTGTTTTTGTGTGTAGGGGAATGTGTATACACGTATTTACACGTGCATACATATATATAGGTACACAACAATAAAATACACGTAGTTACACTTGCATACACACATACACACACACACACACACACACACACACACATATATATATATATATATATATATATGTAGAGGTACAAAACAATAATAAGCCGAAATGTTTTAGAAAGTGAAGAATAAACTTTATAAAAGCGTGCTTAAAGCTGCTGAAATTAATAATAGAGAAAACAGTTAAGGAATTGAATGATTTCTTGAGTTTTGGGGCCTTCTTTGAGAAAAAAGAATTTAATTGTACTTCTTAACTTTTACGACATGTAAATAATAAAATTTATAAGGTTAGGTTATTTGGACATTAAAGAGCTCTCATGCTTCAAGAGGTATCTGCCTATACAGAAGTCTTCTTAAGAAAATATGCTCTCATTGACGGTATACCTGGAGAAAACCACAAAACTACCTATGAAACCCCAGCCGTTCGCGTGGGATCAAACTCGAGTCAAATTACAACACTGAGCGCTTTTATCTACTTTGCCGTTGGTGGGGCTATGAAATCACTCAAAAATATTAATAGTGATTAACAACATTCTTTGTCTATCAGTAAAATTACTAGAAATCATTATGACTACATTGTAATATTATAGGCCCAGTTGTGGCTGAAAACTGTAGATTGACCCGGGTTCAAATATTGGGCAACGGCCTGGCAGTATGGGTATTTTCGAGGTTTTCATCACATTTACCGTAAATACGAGCAGGGTTTCATTAGATAATATGCTATGAAAGCGTCTTTCCACTCAGATACCCGTCGCGGGATTTGTTGCATTCAATTAAACATTCAAACAGAATATGTTCGGAAGGGAAAAAAATGAATAAAGTTTTTCTCTATGCGAATGCCTTATTTCTAGAAATTGTAGCACCTGCAATCTTTAGAAAATATTCAGAGTATTAGCCAGCATCTTCATTAATTCAGAATTTATTATCTAATATAATTAACTGAAATTTTGTTACATTTCAGTTGCCTTATTATTTCATTTATACTGCTTAAGGTACGGCAAAGTATTTCGGTATTTGTGTTTATTTAATTGGAATACAACAAAGTAGACGAGAGTGATCTCCTTAAAAGGAAGAGATGGCTTGTGAGAGTTTCCTAAAAAGTCGTTATTGTAAAGAAACGGATAACTGTACGGGGGAGTGTAAAACTTTACGAAATATTTGATGAAGAAATTTAGTTGTGTCAAGTAGTTTTAAATAAAGCGGAAATTTCAAGTATGTATAATCTAAGCAGAAGTTTGAAAGAAATTTGGAAGAATATTATCGGTATAAGAGTAAATGCCCAAGAGAGCATTTTTGTTGACACTAATCGGAATTGAAAACGAATATGCAACAGAATTTTTGTATAATTTCCCCCTACTCTGATAAATAAATCATTTGAGAATTTTATTTCGCTTTCATTGCTGATGACCTTCTTTTCGTTTTCATTTTCATACATGCGTAAATTTGATCTTCCACCGGCATGGCATATTTACTTCACCATACATAAATGGCTGCCAGAAAGAGCCAAATATACGTAGTCACCGGAAAATAAAAGACTATACCGGTATAGATTTATTTTTCCACATATAAATAGTTCCTTTGTCATTAGCTGAAGAGAAAGAGAAAAAAAGAATACTTTATTTACTTGTTTGTTTAGGATTTCTAGGATTTCTTAACTGAGAAACCGAGTTTTTAGTAAAGATTCTATGTTTTGTTATTCTTTACTTTGGTTCTTTCCCCGCAAAATGTTTCATAGGTCAAAATATGCTATATTTATTATCATTCGTAGAGTAGTAGTAGCAATTTTACGTGAATGAGATAATAAAACACGCTTGATAATACATACACAAAATATGAGTTGAATGTACATATTTATAGTGAATTACTCATGCTTTGAGCATCTATTTATGTCACTTTTAAAAAATTCATATTTTTTCTCATTAAACATAAAATGCTTTCTCTTTCTGTCACTTCTATGTTCATGTTAGTATTTATGTATATATATACTAAGCATTTATTTTCTGGTAAAGCAATCCTACATTAGTTCATTACATCATTTTCATGTTGTTTGAAATAAATGGATGCATAAAAATTGTACTTTAATTTCAGAAAATAAAAAAAAAAAAATGTGTTTTGGATTTTATAGGTAATTTTAGACATTTTATTTACGATTGATGCCAAATAAATCCCTTTTCATTCTTTAATATAATGTAACTAATGCACTAAATGTAAAATTATGAGAAACTTGAATCATAGTTTTTCCCAAGCACCATTCATGAGATTTTGGTTTGAGACTTGGAGACTCAAACTTGGGAGACTTGGGAGACCGTTCGGAAGACACGAGCACCGTGAAAGGAGACTTCCCTAATTTGCCCGTACAACAGCTCGGGCAGTATTTTTTCTACACCAATCCGCTGACTTTCTCGGCTTTTACACTTTTTTTACTTTGCAGTTTTTGTAATAAATATTTCTAATTGTCGAGGAGAGACTGGTTTGCAAAACCAATTCAAGGACAGGTATTACTGCTTTTCGTTCAGGCATAGGCTCGAAAAGGAATGATAGCAGAAAACGCGTTAGAAAAGAAACCAGATATTTTGCCCCGGTTGTGATATTGGACTCTGCTTATTTCCATGTTTTGAAATATATCATACGAAAGCTGAATTTTGGAGAAAAACAAAAACGTAAGTATTTTAAAATACACTTTTTTAATCGCCTGTAAAATGTACTTCAAAGTCTGCGTCATCACTAGAAGAAAAAAACAACTTTAAGTAAAAATGTGTTATCGTCGTAATTAAAATTTTTCTTAAATTAATAGATGCAACACTTCAAACAGTTTTGTCCACTGATTTGAATTCAAAATTGCTTATAAAAATATGCTTATTTTTGGTCCCAGTTTGGCAGAAAAATGAAACTAGTGAGTAGTTAATTGGGGCTAATAAGAAATCGTTCCCCAGAAATATGCGGTACCCGTGTTAATCTAGTAACTGTCAAGTATTCGTGAGCTGTATATGTTATGCAACTATTTATCAGAGCGCAATACTGATAGCAAGGAAATTATTTCGACAAATGTGCCTTTTGTTTTCGCATAGTTGTTTCTGTCGTTGTTAAGCTAAAGATGTAACCTGAAATAGTTTCTCTTTCTCCAGCTTTCACATCTTTGTTTCTTCAAATATATGCACTAAAAATGGAGTGATGGTTTAAACTATTTAAGTTTATTTCCCTCTTATTTGTTTTATTCATCAGAAATATGAAAAAGATTGCGTTAATAACGAGTTTCTTGCATGTGTATAACATATGTACGCAAAACTGAGATGCTTATATTTAGTATTCTAACAATATATTTTATCGCAACTTTCTTAAAAATTCAACATTGTTTAAAATATATGAAAATTAATTTAAACCTACCATTAGTATCATTTTTATAAAATTTAAAGTTTCAGAGCTATCTGTTTCGTATCCTTATTGGTTATAAAGAATTATCTCAGTTCTTCCGTTCTATCGTGGTGAAAATGATATCCGATGTTCGAAATCCGTCGAGGGTATAGCTGATTTTTCGAATTTTCTGCTCCGTAAAACCTAATGAATAGCGAGGACAATTTTTTTCTCGGTGTAAATTTTCCGGAAGTACCCGATATGTTTTCCTTCTGGGAATTTCATACGGTATACATGAATTGAAGTAAGACTTGTTTGTTACTGAAATTTTAAGAATTTCTTATTTAATAAGCATAAACGCAAAAATGCATTAAAATGTGGCAAGTGTTTTTTAGAGCACATTTTCGTAAACCTTAAATTTTGAGGAAAAGAAAAATCTTTGATATAGTTCTTCAAATTAAGAATGTGTTTTTCTTTGTTTAACGCTATCCCTAGTTACCGAGCAATTAACACCTTAGAAGGTGTAATTTCGCCGGAAGGTTTGGTCTTCGTGTGAACAACTGGGGTTCGAATCCCCCTTACCGCACAGGAAAGAAGCAACATTTCGTTCATGAATCCACAAAGTCTCCAAGGAGCAGTTACGCTCCTGGCGTAAAAGCTTTGCTGCAACTTTATAATAGCACAAAATATAATTTGCAAATCGAAATTAAATTAATATCAAGAAATTTTTATTCATTTAATACTTAACGATAAGGTAAAAGCATTCATATTTAAAAATTAAATCATTTGAAACAAATAAAAAAATCCAGAAAAATCGAAACTGATGAACATTGATAGTCCAGTCCGGCTCAAATCTCTCCGAAGGAGTAGGCTGCAAAAGCGTTTTTGTGGCTCTCTACATATGCAACGTGAACACAGCGGAGTCACCCGAAACGCTTATGCATTCAGACATCGGCAGGTCGCCCAAACGCCTGCGTCTGTTTTCTTACTTGGTGCTTTCCTCCAACACTTTAGTGCATGGCTCATCGGTTTTGAGAGTTGTTAAATGTCATGCCAATCATTCTTTTGAAGCGACTAAAAGTATCTTTGTTAGTTGAATGCATCTTCCCTCTTCTTTGACTAGCATCAACGTTCAGCCATTGATGCTTGAAGTTCCAATCCTGTCCTAAGGTAAAACTGCACACAGTGGGTGAAACCGTAAAAAAATTCCCCAGAGAGAAGTAATCGCTTTACTTAAATAGGTTATTGTTAACGTTGTAGCATTCATAGTTGACAGTTGAGACCAGAGTCTGAACACCCGTGGGTCTTGCTTAGACTATTGGGGTCTAGTCCAGACTCCGCAACTATCCGGGGCAACACCTTATGGGCCCCACAAGGGCATACATTGATTCTGTTTTCTAATACATGTTATATAATACATGCTTACATAGTTCATACATACACATGCTTACTAGTTCATAATATATACTTACATAGTTCATAATAGACATAGTTCATAGTACAAGCTTACATACAGGTAGTACTTAATATATAGATCCTCTTTCATAATACATGCTTACATAGTGTAGCATTTATAGAAGAAAATCCATTTATAGGCCTTTCAGATGTTCTAGAGGAACAGATTTTGGTCTTTATCAATGAGAAAGAGTTGAAAGTCTTCAGCGTAAATAGCACTGATAGCACTTAGCCAGATATATTTCATTTATTTTGTTATAATCAAATTAGTCTAATAAACGGTTAAAATAATCACAACATTTTAGACTTTTTTGTGTATAAATGTCATTTACTGTCTCTTGATCCTTTTTCCTTCAGGTATCACGAAATGCCTAATTGGAACTTTGTAATTAAGTTCTTCTAAGACCGTTGATAAATCGGTATAATGTTCTTCGGATACTGCTGAAGGGAGATTTTTTTTATTAATATATTATTGATATCTTCTCTTATGTATGCTCATAGGTGTAGATAACAATCCTCCCAAAAAGCGAAAAGCAAAAATTGTCGAAAAATATTAAAAGTTAATATTATAATGTAGCAACTTTAGACAGCTGAGTAATAAACTTTCAGAAGTTTAACTAAACAAGAATTTATTAAGTTCGATACAGCAAATTAGTTTTCTCTTTTGGTCTTTTTTCCCTCCCCTTTTTTGGTATAATGCTATCTTTTTCGAAATATATCGTAAGTATATTTTTATTATTGAAACTTATTAATTATATGTTTTATTTTGCATTTAATCTGGCAGATTCACGGCATCTATTTATTAACTAATTTGTTTTAGATCTATGATTTTATGTTCTGTTGATTTTCATGTGTCATTTCTGTAACAAATACATTGTATTACAACAGAAACTTTATTCTGAATAAATAAAATGTACGCTTAATTTTCAATTTAAATAAATTTAAGTTTTTAAAGTTAAACTGGTGCAGTTGTTAAATCAACTAATAATAATCAACAGGAGTTGGTGTAATGTGGAACATTTCTTGCTAGTTTGTTAAATCCATATAAATATTCATGATTAAGTATTGTATGATAAGAATAAAGATTAATTGAATAAAATTGTATAATCGTTAAATGAAATTAAAGATTTAGATATTAAGGACTAACATTAGAGATTTAAGTTTTAAATATACTTATAAAATGTTAAATACTTATAAAATGAATTTAAATTTTATCAGTGGAAGCTATTATCTACATCAGAAAACCTATATAAACAGACTTGAAAACAGTTCAAGGATATTCGTAGAAGTTATATTCAAATACTATTGAAAGCTGCTTTAAATTAAATTATCAAGTTAATTCGAGTTGAATCGCAGAAGAGAAATGAATGAGTAAATTTTCAAATCGATCAATTGGATGTCTTTTATTTTTTGGCTGATCGAAGCTGAGCAGACGTTAATTTTTCTATAAACATAATAAATGTTTTATAAACGTAAATGATCTCAATTTCTTAATTGTTATAATTATCATCGTTGATTAATTGCAGTCAATATCTTAAACTATGCGTTTAATTAGGTATAAAATTATTAAATTCCGACTAAAAGTATAATATTAAGCTTCATAGATCTATTCAGATGCAATCTGAAGATATTTTTAGAGCTCTGGAGATCTAATTTGGAGATCTCTGGAGATCTAAGAGATTTAATCTGGATATATATAATCTGGAGATTTTTTAGGGAGATTGCCCTAAAAACAAAATGTCTGTTCTTGGAAGGCAAATGGAAGACCTTATGACGGCGTCTTCCTTTTTTGCTGAGACAAGAGTATCAGGTTCAATGTTCCTTCTAACCTTCTTCGGGAACATACAAGGACCTGACTCAGAACAGAGAGCTTACTAAAGCTATGTTCACTAATTGTGGTAAGTAGACAGGATACAGACGAAGGGTATACAAAACCCTTTATTTTTCTCTATATACAATAACTTCCGTACTTCGGAATACACTGACCCTCCACTCGGGGTCTAACGTAAAAAAGTATAAAAATAAAACTAAACTCTAATTTAACTTTAGAATAATACACGTGGAAGATTGGCCTTATAATAACAGGAAGCGTATGTAGCACAGAGACTGTGAACACTACAATACGTTTAATTTATCAAGAGGATTAAAACCTCTGGCCTGGAAGGCGAACAGCAACTGCGTAACTTCTAAGGTAAGCGGCCTGCGTTGACTTACTGCTTCCTCTCCCTCGCTTGGCAAAAAGGCCACACTTAAATACTTGGCGTTCGCCAGACAAACTTTGCATAAAAACCTTCACGCTTATAATTCTGGCCGGAAGTAGAAAATAAGAAGTGATAGTAAAGATTTAAAATAAAATAAACGTTAGTAAAACTTAAGGTCCTTACAAGAGTGCATTTTTGAAACAAAAATAAGAAATTTTCCTATTGATAATTATTTAAAACAAAATTCTGGAAAGCGTAACTTGTGTTTATAAATATTAATATGTAAATTTAAGTATATATTATTTCGAATATTCCACTTCTTCATGAGCAGAAACTTTAAATTGTTTTTATTAAGGTAAAATAGATCATAATGGTTCGGAAAATTCTAATGCTAATCGATAGTGTGTTTTAGCCCTATTCCCTACTCTGTACGATCTTGTTCATTCATAAATTACAGGCACTAACACTAAGATGGAACCACCTACTAAGGTAATAATATTCACTGTATCCTTAAATGATATGAAGTGCTTTCCACAAGTGAAGTTACTTAATATTTATTGTTTGTTTTAACTGTGCTCCTGAGATTTTCAAGATGAAATTCCTCCAACGGACATTAAAGTGTTTAGACTAGATGAGCACAGAACTAGTTAATTAAATACAATTTTTAGAATTAAAAAACAGTACCAAAGTTTCACAAGGGAGGAAGGTTTGGAGCCTTTAAGCAAATAATATGAAAATTTGAATTATGAAGAACGGCTTCAAAGGTTCTGAAACTGAAATTGATCATCTAGATGATATTCTGGAGAATGAAAAACATGATATGTGTTGCAAATATATATTAATAATAAGGTGATAATGATAATAAAATATTACTGTAAAACTAAAGACACAACGTTTATTCAGTAGTCTAGATTTATGTATTGTAGTCAGAAACAGAGCTTAAATTACGCCGGAGTTCACGGGAGCCCGGCTTCACTACTTTTTGAGGTAAATCGTAATTCTAGTCGGAACACTCAGGGAACCTAAATAAAAGGGCTCTAGCACTTCTTTTATATAAATGAAACACAGTTTCAACAGACCAAATTGTATTTTAATTACAAATATGTCTTAAATATCGATTCTAATTTCTGAATGCATGCCTGTCTTTCTCTGGGGAAGAAACCCTTTTTCGAAGGTTGAGACTGTTAATGAAAGGAAAGCCCCCACCCACGTGTCAAAGGCTTATTTTCTAGGCACTCTCATTAGTATCGCTTTTATCGTTTTACCTTTATTTATTGGTATGCTGGAAAACTAAAGATTTTTATTTCTCTCATTTCTTGAAATAGGACATTATACCATGTAATCAGGGCTTGAATTCAGCGGAGGCCGGCTAAGCTATTTCTTAGTTTTTAAACGAAATATAAATCCAGCCGAGGTCCCAAATAAGACAAGGTCCAATGCTTTATTTTTTTTAACTTCACTGCGGGCCACCCAAATTGCAACATCAAGAAAGGCAAGAGATATCACGACAAAATTTATTTAGTAGATAACATGTTGATGAAGTATCAAATGATTAAATTTATAGACTTCTGTGAAGTATGGTTCCTTCCAGTAGCCGCAATTGTTGGAGATCACCGCTGCCACACGCCTAGGCATTGATTCAAAGAGACTTTGGATGTGTTCTTGGGGTACAGCAGACCAAGCAGCTTCCATACGTTGCCAAAGTTGATCTGATGTGGGAGCTTGGGATGTAATCTGGGTCATTCGTTCAGAAACCATGGACCACATGTTTTCTATCGGCGAACGATCGGGAGAGCGAGCCGGCCAGGGAAGGAATTCAATTTGGCGATTGACGAAGAACACTTCGACAATGCGTGCCACGCGTGGTCGCGCATTATCCTGCTGAAATATGGTTGTGGGCAAGCCCTGAAGGTAAGGAAGGGCAACTGGCTCCAACACCTCGGAGATGTAGCGCTGGCTGTTTAAACTACCCGCAATGCGTACTAGAGGAGTGCAAGAAAGATATCAAATACCGCCCCATACCATAATACCTGGTGCAGGACCAGTGTGGCGGTGCATAACGCAGCTGTTCAGCATCCTCTCTCCACGGTGTCTCCAGACTCGAATCCGACCATCGTGGTGTTGCAGACAGAAGCGTGACTCGTCAGTAAAGACAATTTCATTCCATTCTGTCGTCCACATCCTTCTTTCATCGCCCATTGGCGGCGGAGACGTCTGTGGTTCTGAATCAAGGGTAGACGAAGCAATGGACGTCTTGCGGACAGACCACTCTGCTGTAAACGGCGTCGAATGGTACGCGCAGACACTGGATGATGCGTTACAGACTGAATGTGCTGTGCTATGGTTCGTGATGTGACTGAGCGATCCGGCACTATCATGCGCACAATATTCCTGTCATCACGTGAAGTGGTGCACTGATGTGGATGCGATCGAACACGTCCGTCCATCGTACCTTCCTGCATCCAACGGTCACATACGCGCATTACAGCTGTTTGGCTTCGTCCCACACGACTACCGATTTCCCTGAAAGATAATCCACACTCTCGGTAGGCCACTATCCTTCCTCTGTCGAACTCGGATACTTGATCAAACAATGATCGCTGTTTACTACGAGGCATAAACCACAAGAAAAACACAACTGCCAAACTTGAAATCGTTGAAAACTCCAAGCCCTAAATAGCGCTTTGAAGTGGCGCCACAGGCGCGCGTCATGTGCGTCTGCTTTGAAATTCTAATCATTTGCATATCTCACCTCCTCTAATGTATGTTGTAAATTTCATGTTATTTACATGCTTCCTTCAGGGTGTTGCATTTACGGTGGCTAGCAGTGTATTTATCCTGAATTTAATAATTTGTTAAATTTTCATTTACTTATATTTTATTCAATTTTAATTTTCAGTCCAGAAGGGCTGTTAATTTCATTTTGTGCATTTTGCGTTGATTCACTATAAATATCGGTTCACTTTTCAAATTCTTTCCACCAAATATTATCACCCTGTGTTATACTCAAAGATATTAAATAATGAATAATCTGCATAAATATATGTATGTTTCATGCATTGTGATAAAACGACGGTACCTAGAGCCATCAAATTTTGAATAACGTAATTTTCCACCGAATATGGTCATCTGGAAGCCCTAATTTGGAATTTAAAATTTGTTTTATTCTGGATTTTATATTTTGTAACACTTTAAGGAATTTTTGATTAACAAACTCAACGTTTTCAAAGCGAGCAACGGCAACACTGTACGAAAACAAACACATTTCTATCTCGAGCGCGCGAGACTGTGTATCGGAAATTCTAAACATATGCTCATTTTAAAATCATTTTGCGACATTGCTATTGAACTGAATTTTACGGTTTAAGTGCAAAGAACATGATATTTCATAAATAAAGGAACCACGCAAAACGTTAAAAACACTTCCGTTTGTGCGTAATATAAAATCTGAAAACATTCAGATTTTTTTAAAATTACTATTATATTATTTTAGTAATTATTTTATTTATGAATATTTTTCCTTCTTTCCTAACGGGTTTCCATAGTTTTCCGAAACTTCTGGTTTTAGAAATTAAGTAAGCCTTGGTAAAAATAAATATTTCGAAATATTGACAAATTCTTTGTGAAGGATGCTGGTCAGTCTAGCCGGAGTGCTAGTGAAGATAGTGATTGATTGTTCGAAACTCATTGTAACTACGCATTTTGGTGGTGAAAGATTACTTCAGTTTGTGAGGTAAGTGGATATTGAAAATTTATATTTTATTTAAGAAGAATCTCCGTTATACCTGAGTTTTAAGAACAATGTTATGATGAAAAATATAAGAGTTTCGATTTCATCTTAATATTGGTATAAAGTAATTTGAGAACAATTTGTGTTTTTGTTTTGAGTAATTATGAGTGAACTTATGACTTTTAAAACAAAAAGAGCTTGTTTACTTAGGAAAGTCATTAATTATATTAAGAAAATAGATGTTATTATAACAGCTGATGAAATAAATTTAATAGAACTAGAAGGGTTTGGTTTGGTTTATTGAGATTACGGCTAAGCACACTAGAGCTCTCCGCCTAAGGGAAGGGATGCCATCGTGGAGGACGTTCTAAGAAAAACTGGCTCGTATACACGTTACACATGGTGAAAACCACGAAAACGCCCATGCAGCCAGCCCGTTCGCGGAAATCGAACCTCGGACCGAACTACCAGTGTTCAGCGACTTTATCGCTCATCCGCTGGTGGGCTAGAACTGGAAGAATGTGCTGAATTATTAAAACAAAAACAAAGTGAGTTTAAAGAAGCTTGATTTTGAAATTGAAGGTTTAATTACAGATACTAAAGAATTAAAAAATGAAATAGTTAGTGTTCAGGATATGCGGATAAAATTCATTTATGGGAATTTTTACAGGTGAAAAAATATTAAAAATTCAAAGTAGTAAAAATAAATCTGATAGTGCAATTTCAGAACAGGTTTATGACAATATTAAATTACCAAAGTTAGTATTACCGACCTTTAGAGGTAATATTACAGAATGGATAGCTTTTTTGGGATCTGTTCAGTGCATGCATAAGAAATAACACAAATTTATCCAATGCTCGAAAATTGCAATACTTGCGTTATATGTTGAAACATAGACCTCAAACGGCAAGTCAAATAATGGCTGATCTACCAACATCTAGAGTAACACAATCGCGACCATTTCATAGAATTGGAATACATTTTTCAGGACCGTTCATGATCAAACACCGGCGTGGCGTGGACAAAAATCATTTAAATGTTACGCGTGCTTATTTATGTGCTTTGTAGTCAAACAGCACATCTTGAAGTAGTAGAAGATCTATCAACAAAAGCATTTTTAAGTATATTGAAACGGTTTATTTCAAGAAAAGGGAAGCCAAGTGACATTTACAGCGATTGCGGTACTAACTTTAATGGTACAGAGAAGGAAATCAGAAAATGCTTTTTGCAGTTAAAGCAAAATCAAGAAATTCAGGACTTCTTGTCTCTAGAGAAAATAAAAGGGATATTTAATCCAACTTCATCTCCCTATTTTGGTGGACTATGGGAATCAGCTGTAAAGTCAATGAAATTTCCCCTAAAGAGTTGGCGATACCGTGCTGACATATCCTGAATTTCAAACTCTGATAACGCAAGTTGAGGCTTGTCTCAACTATAAGCCGCTGTGTCAAATATCGTCTGACCCAAATTATTTAATTGCGTTAACGCCTGGTCATTTCCTAGTAGAAACGTCTTTAACTGCCATACCTGAGCAATCTAAGTCACAATTCCTTGAATCATCTTGACAGATGACATGTGAGACAGTTCATCTCTCAACAGTTTTGGAAAAGATGGAGTCGGAATACCTATCTCAACTTCAGCAAAGACCAAAGTGGCAAAAAAGTCAAAACGATTTAGAAATCAACGATATAGTTCTCATCAAAGAAGACAATCTACTACCTCTTAAATGGAAGTTAGGGAGAATAATTGCTGTTCATCCAGGCTCAGACCATACAATCAGAGTTGTTAGCATTAAAACTGGTCACGGTGTCATAAAACAACCAATCGTGAAACTGTGTCCTCTTCCAATACAGACTAAAAATTGTGACAGCTAATGTTGTTGTATTTTGTATTAGTTTTACTTTGTGTTTCATTAACAATGTTTTCATTACAGAATAAGAAGTTACAAATATCAACAATTGTTGGGGATTTCAACGGGGGCCAAGATGTTCATGTGAGTATTTCAAGCAAGTTATGAAATCTAAGATTGTTTGGTTTGTTTATTTGATGGCAAAATCATCAATCTGCTCCAACCGGAAGTATAAGATCATAGGTTAAGATTTATCGTTCATAGGTTAAGATGCATTTTATTCATATGTCATAGGTTAAGATTCATTGTTTTCGAATGTTTCCTTTTAATACTTGTGGGAACAAAACTAGTGATAAATAGAACTTTGTTCTTGTGACAGCCATATGGAATGGCTCGCTATGTTGTAGTAATTTTCGCATTATCAGAATTAATGTAATTAAAGTGAAGAATATGCAGTGCAATATCTCATGTGCTTAATTTTGTGTACGAGCCGCGTGAAACTACTAAATTAATTAAGTTAAAAATTTATAGCAGGTTTCGAACTTATAATTATTCATATTATTATAATTAACTGTTTCTCCATAACTTATATTACTGAATAGCAAGCAGGTGTATCAAAATTAAGATTCTGAATTGCACAAAAATTAAGATAAATTTCTTAATACGTATAAAAGTCTTTCCCATGTACTATATGAAACAATAAACATCCATAGTTAAACAAGCAATCTTGATAGGTATAGGGTTAGCGTTACTGCCTGCCGTATCACTGGGTCCGGGTTTGAACTCCGCGGAACACTTGGATGTTTGTATCTTTGTATAATATCTTTACTGCATGGGGGCACTTAAAATATATAGCGAGCTGAAAGTTCTTTCGATTGGTTTATTGGTAAGGAAAGCATAAGGAAGAGCACTGGGCTTGCCACTAAGGAAATTTCATTCAAAACTGAGACGGAATTGTGCGAAGTTTTACTGTCATCCTATAAAATGCGCACAAGCCTGCATTTCTCACCACGATAACTCGTAGACTTGTTCTGATGTTACTATCAGACAAGTGACATAAGTCTCAACAATAAACAGGAAAATATTAATTAAATATTAGCTAAAAATATTCTGTTAAGTATATACATCGTAAGGCAGAGAAGGAGGTATCACTATTTTAAAAATTTTGATTAATTGCTAATTATGAATTTGTTATGACAGTCTTCATCCTGAGATGTTCTAAACTTATGAGAAAAAGTGTTATGTTTCCCTCCTATCCATTCTTTGCAGGTGGAATTGATAGCACTATAAAACGAAAACTAAAATCGAATCTTGATCGACTATCTGATATCTAAAATAACAGAGTTAATTTACTTTTTTTATTCCGTGTTATACGTTTTCTACGGTAATATGTCTATTTTTCACAATAAATTATTATTTTAGCATGTAAAAATCTTGTTGATTAATAATTTGTTCCCTTTAGAAGTATCCGATGATAGTACTTTTCCTTGATAGTTGTTGACCAGTGCCTAACTACAGCAGTAATTTTTTGATGCTATCATTTCACGTTTTAGAAAAAAATCTGGGGTTCTATATCTTGGCATAAAAGTACACTGAGAGAAATAATGCATGAAGTTTCTTTCGAACAAGCCTAATACATTTTTACTGAAAAAAATATTAAATGACTAAGAAATGTTTTTCTTCTTATTTAGAAAAAGTTACGTTCGTTTCTAACTCATAATGGAATAATCACTATCATAATCCAAAAATAATGCAAAGATCCTTAAAAATTCCAACATGAAACATGAAGTAAATAATTTCCTTTGTCGTGAGAAACTATAATAATGTTATAAGGATTATTTCCCCTGAAAAAATTACATTTTAATTCGTTAACAAAAACTCGAGAAAGTTCTTTCTCAAATTACGCAGAAAGAAAAATTCAAAATTTTTATTTTATAAATAAAATTGTTCCAGTTTAACACAGTTAAACCTTTCTGTATCAAAGGAAAAAATTGAATAATTTTATACAATGTAAGATTTTTATTGCATGAATTTAGCAAAGTTATGTTAAACAAAATTATGATGTTATGTTTGAGCTTATTTCAATAATCTTTGAAGCATAATTAGTCGATTAAAACTGCTTAATTTATTTTTTAGCATCCTTTTCCGAACTCCAACTGTACATACAACAAGACAACTCCATAAAACGTCTGTGACTTGAAAAATTAGAAATAACATTTCAATTCTTTCTGAAATTGAAAAGATTAAATATTCTCTGAAAGTGATATTATGTGCTACGAAGCAGCATCAATTGATTTTGAGGAGAGTTTAGCTTATCAACAGTTCTATGATAGAAGAATATTTCTTAATAACTTAGGTAAATATAATTAATAAGCAAACAGATACTTCGCTGCGAATACAATGGACAAAACCTGCAGCAATATTGGCTTTGTTACCGTACTAGCCTTTTTTCCGTTCTTTGATGTTCAATGACAAATATTACCTTTTCTTCCTATTAACCTGGTTATACTATTCAGGGTAAATGAAGTATATACAGAAGGATTTATGTATTCTTGAACCTATTTATATTTCAAACACTGAATCCATATTTTGTCAAAATCATTTGTTCATGCTAAGGAAAGTAAGGAGAAGTTTTTGCAATGAAAAGCTATTGATGTGCTTAAGATATTTCTCAAGATCCTATTTGAGACACGAATACGGCGGCGCGTGTTTACTTACCTGAAAAAAAGAAAATTTTCCCCGAAACTATTTATACAATTTCCAGGATCACACAGTATGGAGTTTTATTTTTAAAATGCCCATTTGTTTTCACAGGAAAGGACACTAATGCTGTAAGAAAATTATACTAATCACCAATAACAGGAATGTTTCTTAAAATTCTTAGTGTGCTTGATTTTAGCCTCCCAACAGAATTTTAATTTAGGAATGAAGATAATTGGAAACTGTAGTAATTTAAAAGAAGTTTTCATAAAGAGTTTCTAAGGTCATAATAGAGAAAATCTTGGGATCCATTACTGTTTTTCGTTTTGAAATAAGATTATAGTTTGTATTCATAAAATTATTGCATATTAATTATACAGAGGTGTATCAAAAGTTCCTGAATTAGTTCGCTTGACAAAAAAGTACATTTTTTACATAAGCCTGAGCATTATCTATTTAGAAATAGTTATGTTGTTAAGCAATGCGTGTATCTCAATATTCCTATTATTGCTGGAGTATGGCATTGAAGTTATTTTTCATTGGCGAATCTATAACCTTCTGCATTTCGAGCAGCGTTTTGGAGTAAGAAAGGCGATTTTTTAATTGGATCTTCATCTTCGATTAATCTGTTCGCGTCTAATTGTTTATGTATGTTCCGCAGCAAAATAAAAAAAAATCGAGAAGGAAGAGCGTCAATTACAAAAGCGCGAGTCTGTGTCCCACTCGAGTACTGGACTTTGACTAATGGCTTCCCTATACCTGAGAATTCCTTCCTATCCTTCTAGCCTATACCTGAGAATCTGTTTATTGTTTTTTATGCTTTTTTTTACTGCAAATCGGTGGATAAAAGTGCGAATTACTTTTAAAAAAGCCATTTATTATATTTTTGCTCCTTTGTTTGCTGAAAATTTCAACATGGGACATATACGTTTCTCACTAAGTCTCATTGAGGATAAATGCGTCTCGGTCGGCTTTTGTTGTTTGTGTTCCAGTTTAGTTAATCTGCTCAAAACTATGCATATTTGCATATATATTTAAATATGCTTATATATTTCTTTTCATAAAGAGGAAGCTAGACGACACAGAACAACAGCTTGCTGATCGTTTTGGGGATGAGTCTAAAGACCCTGAAGATTCATTTCAAGAAACTGTTTATGAATTTGCTCCTTCCACCACAGAGATGACTTTAGGATCCGACATGGATGAAAGTAACTTTCTTCAAGAGAACCCGGAAAGGTTAGGTAATGATCAAGAAAATATGGAACCAGAAGTTGATGGCCGTACCTAAGGGAACCTAAAGGAACATTTATGTCCCAAGCGAATTTTTTGAAAATATAAAATCTAAAAAAATAAAAGGACATTGCTCTTACATATATGTGTTGTCATTTTATTATTTAACTCAAAAAGTAAAATGTTTTATAAAAAAAACGGCGGGAAAGGGTTAAAAGAAGAAATCGGCAAGAGCTAAATCTGGCGCGTAGAGAGCATGTGCATAAGCGATAATAAGTTGTAATTGGCTACAAACTCATGAAGGAGGTGTTCCCAATAACATGGTTCACTGAAGTCGTGTACGATCTAACGTGCATGAAGGATATTCAGAACGTTAGGTTGACATACGACACAAAAACAATGTTTGCAATGTCGTTGAACCTCCTCTAAAGTTCCCCATACAAAAGTTCCGGAATACGTTCTACAATTTCGGGCTTGATATTCTTGGAAGTTCTTTCAGATCACTCGTCATCTTCAAGAGACGTTCTTCGGCTTTTGAAGCACCTGTGCAAATATTGCGTATAACTCTTTGCCGAAGCATGGTCAATGCTTTAGTGGCCGATTCCTCCACTGTAACTCAAAGTTTCATGTTGGTGCCTTGTTCCACTTTTCCATCCGTAATATAATGACTACCACACACATATAATCACAAAAACACCTCTGTAATGACTCCCGAAGTTAACACAGCGATGCTTCTTGACACACTGCCTTATCAAGATTGAAGGTCATCATTGCTGCTGCCACAACTCTGTGCTAGTATTTGTTAGCAATCTACTAAGATAATCCACGAATGTTTTCATGCAGCCGCGTGTGTTTACGAATATTCTTTTGTCCAACTGCTATTCTCATTTTATACTGTAGATTTCTGCAAACACTTTGAAACTTAATATGTAATATATAACCGGTTTGATTTTAACCTAAATATCCGCTCCACATGCAAAATATCCACTTTCATTTAAATAGTATATACTCAGGCAATCAGCACTCCATTATATCAGTTTTTACTCTTGTGGATTTTAAAAAAATCTTTATGGACTTTGAGATCACGATGTATAAAACTGAAAATAAGATTGTAAAAGCTGCAGGGAGATTAAAATTCCTCATATCTGTATACATTCATCGTCAATCATATCATGCCTATTCATTTACAAAAATATATTATATGCAAACTTCTCATGACATGTGTGGGAATGTGTTTTGACGTGATTTATATTTCTTCATATGAACATGAATGAGAGGTTTTCTCTTTTGCAGTTGAAACTTTTCTCGTTTCCGGTGTGATAAGACGCCTTCCTTGCAGAAAGAAAGAATTAGTCTCTACACAGGGTGCCCATTCAAGTCCGGTACCATCCGTTTAACTGCCGAAAGGCTGCAGCTATAGTCATAAAATTGGTGTCTAGGTATAATAAAGTGGCTATGAGCTACTTTATGAGATAACTTACAGCGCCACCTGGTGAAAAACGGCAGAGTTAGCCTCCCTATCTCGAAAACGATACGAGATAGGAAGAAAAAGTGAATTACAAAGTAGTAGAGCGTCGTTGATTTAGTACGAATAGACACTGGATATGAATGCTAAAAATAGAACGCAGAAAATGCGCATTTCTTTCTTTGCGTTTTTCGAAACTGTGACGTCACGATAGTTGAACGAAAGGAGAAAAGATTATCTTTCGTATGAAAAATAGTGATGTCGCTTGTAATTAAAAGTCGATAGGACTGGGGTTCTAATCTCGCGGGGTGCATCTTTGTGCTGATTGTCTTTACAAACAGAGTAGACAACATACAGATCGTGCACAATCGTGTCTCAAAACGCATCAACTCAACGCAACTTCAGCTTGGTGTGCGAATTTGTGCATTATGCAAATAGTGTATGAAACGTCACACCTGTTCACCTGAGACATCTATAAAAGATATATCTCCTCGTGGTTGTATGTTGAAGATCATAGTCATGGAGAGATTTTTAAAAAATTGATTGTTGTGATGTGGTTCGATTTACGGTGAATGTGAGAGCAAGGCACAATCGGCAACGTTTTCCTGCAGTCCCGCATCCTTCATACAAAAGACTCCTACAGGTTGTGAAATGTTTAAGGAGATAGGTTGCATGACTAGCTGACTTCGATTCGGCAGACCAGCTAAAGTAGAGCGGAAAGTGCAACCGGAAGATGTCTCATATGGCTTCACATATCCAAAACGAAGCACAAGAGAGATAAGTGAAAACTGTGGCCTCTCAAAAAGTCGCTTTTGGAAAATTCTACATGAATTAGGTGCTCATCCATACCAACTAACATCTAATCAGGCATTACTAGACGGAGATATCGAGAGACGTTTCGCATGCTGCAGCTTCATTATGAACCAGATAGAAGTCCAGCCAACATTCTTGGGAGGTATAGTGGGGACGGATGAGGCATGCTTTTCGCGGAGTGAAATATACAATAGGCAGAACACCCATTACTGGGCACTGGGAAAATCCATCATGTTCTGCCGACATTTGACAGGTGACAGGTGACGGAGGACGGATATGCCTGATGTTTAACAGAGGTAAACAGGCATATGTCCCGCGTCCTCCCCTATCTAGTGGCAGCAACTCCCAGGAGCCTCATGAGGCCGCCTCGGGAGTTTATTGAAGAATTTTACGTAATTGTACATGGCCATACAAACCGTCTTAAGAATACATTAGTTTTGATCGATAGGCGAATGATTTGTTACATCTTGGTTTCTTAAACACTAATTACAGCATATACATACACATACACTTGCACATATAAAGATACATACAAAACATTTGTAAAACACATATAAAAGCACATATGTAACACATATAAAACATGTAAGTACATTATAGAATAACAGAAATTAGATACTAGTTTGCACACACTTATACAAGTAAAACACATATTTATAATGAAACATAATTAAGCTAATATATAGTATACATTACACTAAAGACACATATAGATCACATGTAAAATGCGCATATAAACATACATAAAGCATGCAGACACACTGTAGAATATTAAATTTTGTTATTAGATTGTAGTAATTGCAGATGAAACTTTACGCTGTATACATTATGCAATACATTATATCAGGTACACAATACTTATTTAATTTGAATAGATATGCAGCGCTTTTTATATACATAATGTTTACAGAATTGATACACAATGTAAAAACAGATCCACTATGCTTGTAAAGCATTAGATATTAGAAATTATACTGCGCACAATTGTACAAACAAAATAAGACACTATACTACTATATACAACACAGTTATGGTGTACAATTATGCAAACACAATTATACGAACGTATCAAAACACAGAATAAAACACTATACTACCATATATAACACAATTGTGAACAATTATATAAACACAATTATATTAACAGATTAAAAAAAATATACTATTATATACACACAATTATAGTACGCAGCACCATGCATGCTATGTTGTGTGATGTTGCTAAGCTATATATTTCTATGCGAAGCTATGATATTATATAGGTAATGTAGATACAATATTGATAGATGTAGATGAATTATACATTATGCATATGTCAGATACAGTGCAGATATAATACAGATAGTTTGAGTAATACAGATATGATGTGCAGGCAATAACTGTAGTGGAGACACTATGTTAAAGAATGCGCGGCGCTTATTTTATATTATATTAGATGCAGAGTGCTTATTGGATTAAAATAGGTACACAATACTTTTTATATACACATTGCTCACAGAACAAATACACAGTGCAAATCCAGATTCACAGTGCTTGTAGAGTATTAGTTGTTAGAATTTAGTTTGCGTACAGTTATATGAACATAATAAAACAAAAATAAAACACTATACAACTACATACAGCAAAAATTATAGAGTACAATATCATGCATGCTATGTTGTATGTTGGTGCCAAGCTAAATAATTCTATGCAAAGCTATAGGATTTCACAGGTACTGCAAATACAATGCAGGTTGTAAGGTATTGCAGGTAATGCATATTATGCAGGTAATGCACACGCAATGTAGATAGTTGCATAGTAATTATATGCTTCATATACAGCAGATACAGTGCAGAATTTGACAAATTCAGTGCAGAATGAGGTGCATGTATATTGCAGATAGTTTGTATAATGCGTTTATGTAATACAGTACTGGCAATGACTGTAGAAGAAACACTATGTTGTAGAATACACAATGCATATTAGTATTGTAATAGATACATGATGCTTGTTATATACACAATGCTTACAGAATGGTTACACAATGCAAAGTCGGATACACATTTGTTTTACACTGTTCAGTTAAGCATGGACATGCAAGTAATAGCCTGTGATTAGTCAGTGTTGAGCTCTGTACACTGTTGATAAGTTCTGTACGCGATTTGTAAGGGCGTTCCAATTACTCTGCGCACAGTACTTTATACACTGATATATAACTTGCAGTTGTTGTAATAACTGTGGTTATTCCAGTAAATACTTCTATAGATATTTCAGTCGTTGTAAATACTATTTCAGTAGACTAGAAGAGAAACACGCTAATGTGACAATCAAAATCGTAAAAAACAACCTTATATTTAGCGTAGGTATAATGAAACACTCAATCGATTTCGAGGGCAGGTAAAGGTCCCTCCTCATCAGGAGAAAGAAATACATAGAAAGAAGAAAATAGGAATCACAGAAACACGTGGTGCTTATCAGCACTGCACGTGGTTATAACTAGATTTTTAATCAGAGTTGCACTGGCCGCCTACTTTTACTGATTTCTTTATGCTTGATCAGACAGCCTGGCTCAGTAAAAGTAGGCGGCCAGTGCAACTCTGATTAAAAATCTAGTTATAACCACGTGCAGTGCTGATAAGCACCACGAGTTTCTGTGATTCCTATTTTCTTCTTTCTATGTATTTCTTTCTCCTGATGAGGAGGGACCTTTAGCT
Organism: Stegodyphus dumicola; assembly: GCF_044657685.1. Classification (NCBI taxonomy): domain Eukaryota; kingdom Metazoa; phylum Arthropoda; class Arachnida; order Araneae; family Eresidae; genus Stegodyphus; species Stegodyphus dumicola. Next base: position 118,995,944 of record NC_140780.1, read on the forward strand.
GCCCTCGAAATCGATTGAGTGTTTCATTATACCTACGCTAAATATAAGGTTGTTTTTTACGATTTTGACTATTTCAGTAGTTGTAACTACTATAGAGACACAATGCAGGTAGCAGTCTGTTTATAGTCAGTAGTTTGCTCTATACGCTGTAAGTGAGTACTGTATGCAGTAAGCAGCTATGTCTCTTATACTATGTGCACAGTACTTCATGCGCTGTAGGGACATTTCAGCGGTTATATATACATATTGGTAGTGAGTGTACAGTGCAGTTATGTTATAAGCCGACATTTGACAGCAAGCCGACATTTGACATCAAATACGGTTTTCGATCAATGTTTGGTGTGGAATTTATAATAACAGGCTAATCGGCTCAATATTTTACCAGGCTACGTGAACGGTCGCACAATATTTAGAACTTTTGCAAGACATAGTACCTGATGGAGGAATTCGGAGAACGAATAATCGGGTACGGTGGTTTCGAAGAGTTGCCTCCACATTCACTTGACCTGACTCCAATGGACTTTTTCCTGTGCGAATACCTCAAACAGCAGGTGTATGCGACTCCTACACAACTTATTACAGATACTTGTGGAAACGTGTCACTCATTATGCTTAAATGTGCAGCATGAAGTTCTAACAAGGGCCCAGATGTGCATTTCAGCTGACGGAGAGAAGTTTAAAACATCGAAAATAAAGGTAGCTTGTGATAACAATTTTTTTTTCTTTTTAAGATCGTTTCGTGACGTCACAGTTTCGGAAAGCGCGAACAAGAAAATGAACGCTTAAAATGTTCTGTTCTTAACATTCATGTCCACGAGATGTCTTTTCGTACTAAATTGATGATGCTCTACAACTTTGTAATTTACACTTTCTCTCTATCTCGTATGGTTTCCGAGATAGGGACCCTAACTCCATTGTTTTCCAGCAGGTGTCGCGGAAAGCTATCTCATCTAGTAGCGCAGCGTTTCTTAAACTGTGGGTCGCGACTCCCATGGAGGTCGCGGGACCTGCAGCAGGGTGTTATCAAAACTTTTAGCAGTTTTGATATTTCTTTAACTTATTATAATAATTTTACAATTACCAAATATTTTTACACAATTGTATCTGAAAATAGATAAAGATAAGATAATACAGACGAAGGAAAACGTTTCGACGCAAGTCCGAAAGTGAAAATGTTTATTAATGCAAAGAAGAAGAAAAAAATCCAACTCTGAAAGCAATCTCAGATTTTCTAATTTGAAGAATATATAATAGGCAGATTCGTTGCTTTTTAGAAAAAGAAGTTCTAACCGTAAATAGTTTTAAGCAAAACTTGATCAGAATTCACATTTTTATAAAATACTGCATAAGAATCCTAAACTAAGGCATACTCCACAGAAATTGCTTCATCCTCTGTAAACAAAGCAAGAAAGTATTCAGTACCATCGAACAATAGAATTCGTTCTAAAGAATTGGTTCTGATAAATGGTGGAACTGTTTATACTAAAATAGTTTCATGATAGGGAGCGCTTTTAAAAACGACAGCTGGGAAGAACAGTGTATGTACTGTGCTGCGTAGAAAAGGATGACCTGTACAGATATATCGCACAGAGATACAGTAAATTTGTCTATTTTGCTCAAGAAATAATGAAAATTATTAATGGCAATAAAGAAAAGATCGGAATTGAGAGTTAAGATCTTCTGACCTATTCAATAATTTTGTGCTCATTCGAAGGCTGATCAAGATTTTACAAGTTCTTTTTATGTTTTGTATGAATGGTTCTGTGTTGTTTTGTCTTGGTTTCATGTTATTACTAACTTTGTGGATTTTATTATTTTCCGGGCCTGTCCCATTTTGGCCATGTGGCCGATTTAAATCGGCTGGGGGGGCCGGGGCTGTGCCCATACAAAATACAAAATACAGTAAATTTGTCTAGAGAGTTTCCCTGAGGGATCGCTACTGACCTCCTGGGGTCGATGAAGTTTTAAAAGAGGATAGCCGTGATAAAAGGGTCAACAGTTGAATATGTACGGGCAGTTGATCAGCACAATGAAGATCCCATTGATTACAAAAAATATTAATGTTTTAAAATTGATAATTACAAGTTTGTTGATATAAAGCTGTATGTTCTAACAAGAGAGACATTATATAAAATAAACAAAAGAAAAAATACACAAAGTTATTTAATATATTTCAAAAATCAGCAATATTTTAGTATATATATATATATATTATGCAAAAACTTCAATATGAGTAAAACGCAAGAATTTTAAAAAAAGAAAAAGAAAGAAAGAAACGAAGAAGAAAGACTTTCTCAGAAGATTCATTGTCAAACCGCTTGTAAAATTTAAAAGATCTTAACGTTGAAAATTTAAACATACCACCACGGCTCATAGAACCGCTGAATTACGCCATATTTGGTTCTAGATGTTATGAAACAAGAAGAATTTATTGCACTGAAGAAGAATGTATTCAAGCACAAGTCTTATTCAAAGCACATGTATTTGCGAAGTTTTAGAATTTAAAATCTTCCGAGAGAAATATCCCCAAATAAAACTTCTTATATAAATAATATAACACTAGTATAGAATAGTCAGTTAACTAGAGTTTTAGTCTAGTTTTTTGTATATATATATACACACAGGGTGTCCATAATTAATTAAACTTGAAATCTGGAGCAACCTATAGAAAATTAGGTAATGGCAGAATGAAATGATGGGAATGTTATAGAGGGAAAAAATGAGTTTCAAAAACCACCCCTAGGTGGCGTAACATACTTTATTGAGAACATATAACTGTTGAAAATTGTTGAAAGCAGCATGAACTGGGGAATGTTAGGCACATCGCGTTCTATGCTTTCTTTAAGGTCGGATATAGATGTGATGGGATCATGGTAGACCATGGCCTTGAGGTAACCCCACAGCCAAAATTCGGCGGGATTCAATTTGGGGGATCTAGGAGGCCAAGCTGTAGGGAACTGCCGGCTGATGATTCTGTCGTCACCGAAATGGCGACGGAGCACTTGTTTCACACAATGGGCGATGTGCGGAGGAGCATCATCCTGCATAAACACTGTAGCTGTAATCACATCGCCTTGCATTAAGAGCCGGAATAATGGATTGCTGTAATAATGAAGCGTATCTTTCATTGTCGACGGCGCATGTCACAGGCCCTTCGGCGCTGTGCTTTTCGGAAAAAAAAAAAAAAAAAAAAAAAAAAAAAACGGACCCACAATGGAGGTTGCTATAAAGCCTCACCAAACTGTTCATGCGAAGAGTGTAATGGAATTTGTAGGAATTTTTGCGGGGGGTTTGTAGCAGCCCAAATATGGCAATTGTCCGCGTTAACCGCATCTTCCACATGATAGCGGGCCTCGTCGGTCCACAAAATGTTCCATGGCCATTTATTCTGAAGCTCAACTCACGCAAAAAACCGCAACGCAAAAGTTTGTCGACTATCCAGATCAGCTGGCAAGAGATGCTGCACTAGCGACAGTTTATAGGAATAGTAGAGTAAGACCTTTTGAAAAATCTTAGGAACCGTGGAACGAGGTTGGTCAACAGATGCTGCAGTACGCCGAATACTAGTGCTGCCGATGGTTTGTCTTCTGTCTTCCTCCACTTGCGTCCCTACAGCATCCCCTACCTGTGCTGCAACACACTTTTCGTCCCCTTCCTGGCTGAATCCCCAATGTTCTCGTTGCTTCACATTTCCTAATCATGTTTGTTAGTTCTTGACTAGTGAGTGGACCTTTTCTTAACCGCTTCAAAGGCCGAAACGGCATCTCCTACCTGTGCTGCAATACACTTTCGTCCCCTTCCTGGCTGAATCCCCAATGTTCCCGTTGCTTCACATTTCCTAATCATGTTTGTTAGTTCCTGACTAGTGAGTGGGCCTTTTCGTAACCGCTTCAAAGGCACGTTCGCAAAACTTCGGCAGCAGAGTCTCCGTTTTGGTAAAACAGTTTCACCAATAAAGCACGTTCCTGGAGAGTCAACGTCATCTTCCTTGACTTAGAAACGTGTATGACTGTGATTCTCCTCTTGTATTTTTATAGGGTTTCTGTACGCGCACAGGATTACTAAGGTTACGGCATTTGCATATGCTAATAGTTTACATTACACAATGCCATCTAGTGGTGGTTTTTGAAACTCATTGTTTTTTTGTTTTCCTCCATAAAATTCCCATCATTTCATTCTGCCATTACCCAATTTTCATGCAATTCTGTTGCATAATTTTTGCTACTGACTGTTCGCAAATTTCAAGTTTAATTATGGACACCCTGTATATATATATATATACATATATAGATGTATATATATAAAAAACACAAAAATATTTAATGAATTTTCTGTCATTCTTTGCTTATGAATGTTTTCTTACCGTTCTATGCATCGGGTTGATCGGAAAGTCATGTCGCATTTTTACTATGTTTTCAAAGGTGATTTATTCCTATAAAAATAAGAATTCAGTCAATAACGTAATGACGATTTTGTTCGAAGACTATTTTCCATCGTTCAACAAAGTTCCTAATTCCACGCTGGTAGAATGACCTCTCTTTAGAAGCGAACAACTGTATCAGAAGCCGACTTATAGCCTCATCGGAATCGAATGTTTTATGATTCAATGGATTCTGCAAAGAGCTAAACAAATGGTAATCTGAAGGTGCTAGGTTAGGCGAGTACGGTGGATGGGGCAACACATCCCAACCAAGCTCCAACAGCTTTTGGCGGGTAACCAAACTCGTGTGTGGTCTTGCGTTGTTTTGGTAAAACACAACGCCTTTACGATTCACAAGTTCTGGCCACTTTTGATTGATTGCATTGTTCAATTTGTCCAATTGCTGACAGTACGGCTGAATTAATCGTATGATTCCTTGGTAGGAGCTTTAAATGCACAATACCTTTGAAATCCCACCACACTAACAGCACGACCTTTTTCTGGTGAATTTTCGCTTTGAACGTGAATTGAGGTGGTTCATCGCACTGTTTCCAAGACCGCTTGCATGAGACGTTATTGTACACAATCCATTTCTTGTCACCAGTGACCATACGCTTCAGAAAAAGAGTCATTTTCTTCACTTTTAAGAAGGAAAGGGCAGATGCTCAAATGCTTCCCCAAATGGATTTCCTTCAGCTCATGAGCAACTCAAATTTCAAGCTTGCTTACGAATCCGAACTTCTTTAAATGATCATAAACGGTTGATTGCGCAATGCGTAGTGCCTCTGCAATCTCTCGTGTCGTGTATCGCGCGTTAGACTTAATTATTGCCTTTATTTCATCATCTTCAGCCTCCAATGGCCTTCCTGTCCGAGGCACATCATTCACATCAAAATCGCCAGAACGGAATTTTGCAAAAGAATGACTTTCAGTGAGGTGGGTGATCATGGTGCTTCTACTCCAAAAAATGCGCTAACGACATCTGTTAGAAAAATACGACATGACTTTTCGATCAACCCTATGCAATATTTTGTTGCCAATAATATCCGAAGTTTTGTATCTGAACAAATTGTATCGATAATTATTAGCTATCCTTAAATTTCCATGATACCTATGTTTCTGTGTAAGAAATTTAATATTCTCATCAGTTTTAGAAACATGATTTTCTCAGTTACGTATATTTGTTCATACATTTCGGAAAAATTATACTTCTCGTCTCCAGAGACATTTTCAGTAGTTTGAACAGCAAACTAAAAATAAAACTAGAGAAATTCATGTTGCAGAGAAAAATCGCGTATCACGGCAATCCCAAAGGAAGGGAGCAGAATCTCGAACGCTGCCTTATTACAATACTGTTTCCCAAATGGGATTTAACTTTCGATTTCACTTCGAAGGCGTATTAATATTATACCAGTTTCCAAATTAATATTTTTTTCCTTTTTTATTGTTTAATAATTTAGGATTTATTCCTCTTTACAAATCCGTCACAGATAATCGATACTGCCTTTATTTACATAGCGTTTCGCAATCTTTGAATTTTTCCCCTCTGCATATATTTTTCTTTTATTATATTATATATCTCTCTCCATTATTTATTTCTTCACTCAAAAGCAGTTTTTATGTGTTATAACAAGGCAGTTTCCAAAAATGGAAAGACTATACTCTTTGGAAGCTATTATTGGGTACTTCTACAAAATAGCCCCTATCTAATAATTTAGAATGGCTTTAATATGAATGTTATATTTATAGAGATTTAAATTATGTATGATAATTCTACGAGGGATTTATAACGAATCATAATTTTGTACAGACTGCCAACCTGCGCAGAATTCACAAAAATATTATGACCTACCGCATTTTCGATTCTCCTAGCTATTAAATAACATTAGGCGAATATATATACATATTTAATCCAATGGCGGGCACTTGTCTATTCGATATTAGCCATTTTACTTTAGAGTGGTGGCCATTTTACTGTAGAGGCACCTAATAAATGGTCACCGTTGCCTTCTATGAAGGGACGGACAGTTACAATTATGCCTTTCCGAGATTCGAACCCAGGCCCTGCGGTATCGCAGTCGATTCCCTTAACCACTATACCACCCCGGCAGCATAATAGGTGAATATATATCATCGCTTACTTTGTTGCAGTTATATATTATTTCATGAGATTATATTTGATATATATATATATAATTTCTGTAGATAACTTGAGAATTACAAAATATTTGCTTAAATACATAAGAAAGCATACCTGATAAGGAAAAAATTCAGACTTAGATTCAACATAGTTTTATTTCGCAATAACTCAAGACTTGATAAGTATTAACAGGTTCATGTATCCTCATTACGGGTACGATATGCACCCCAAAATTTTGTGCAGCTTACATTTCCTACAATGGGGGATAGGCAGCAGAGGCAGGCGATATATATTGGCTGCAGCAAGCGAAGTGAGAGAAAATAAATAAATAAATGAGCATCCAGAAAAATATCGATTTTTAAAAAAAAAAAATCTGATTGATTAAGAGCTGTCACATATCAGGATTACATAAGCAAGAAGGAAACACATTAATTTTGAAAGACGCAGTCCAGTAAAATTATCATAAACAATTTAGAACGGAGAGGGGATGTACACAGATTAAAATGGAGAATTATAAGGATATTGTTAATTTAAGTTACAATTTTGATTTGCATAGTTTTATCGTACATATATTTATAGATAAGCAGTATTTTGCCACTCATGCATATACAGAAATTTTCGCCGTATTACACATGTGAAACGAATAAACACCAGCCAGCTTGTAGAGACATTAAGTTATTTCGGTACAGGAAAGATGAAAAATGAGCAACACCTTTTCCGGGAATCGACCCACGGACTCGCCCAGAGTGCCCAGAATACTCGCCCAGAGTGCAGACACTACGAAGGTATGCTAAGAAGGAGGGAGAAATACCTTATATACTCTCCCTTTTAAAGGTCGACTGGGGTTTTAGGGGACCCAAACGCCAAATCCTGGGTGTGGAGAATCATCATCCACCAGCCTTTTAGGTCGGAGGCCACTGTAGGGACATAAGGTTATTTCGAAGCAGGAGCTATGAGAAATGATCAACGCCTTCGAAGGGAATCGAACCGCGGACCTCTGGAATACGCACCCAGCGTACAGACCACCACACTACGAAGGCGGAAGAAATACTAAGTGTAATAAACTCTAAGGCATTTCTTCCCCCAGCATAAACCGGCAAACAATAAGAGTGAATTCTGCGATTGAAGATAACCACATACTGTGTTTATCTCGTGAAGCAACTGATTATGCATTAAAGTTGGCTTTCAGCTGTTTCTACTCAAAATAGCCCAATGCATTCATATCATTTGCCATGCATTTGGTGGATCATGAAAAGACTTAATTACGATACAGACTACAAAGGTAATAAGCAAGGATTACATGAGTACTAAATGTTAACAATTAGTGATCGAAATTCATTAACAGGAAAAACATAGCACTACCGAGATTGGTTGCCGCATTTTAAAACGTACAGAATACTGCGGATAGGTTTGATAACGTCCTCAATACATTGCATGAATTCATAAAAAGAAGATCTGGATGTTTAACTTCATCATGAACAAACGCTGAGCTTATTACAAAAGACTCAGTGACAAGTGGATTACGGAGGGACAGAGCATCCACATCTTTTTGCTATTGCGTTTGACTGCCATTTATAAACTACACTGTTTTCATTAGATCTTTACAGGATGCGAATATCGCGCTAGCCGGCTGTGACGTGATGTCAGCGTAATATAGCCTAATGGCGAGAATAACTCAACACCGCAGTATAGTATTCAAAAGCGAAACAGATTAGCAACGTGGTCTTCAAACAGAGAGAGCATGCTCTGATTCTACCCTCTGAACTCTTTCTTTAAATAGTTTCTTCTTTCTACTTCATTTGAATTTCATGCGAGCTGGAAATTTACATTCTGTTAGGAAAAGGAAACGATAGCGATAGGACAGTAATTTAACATAGAATAACTATTTAGAAACTTAAACGTAAACTCTATAACTTTCCCTGCCAGAATTTAAGTATACACAAAGAAGCTCCTTAAAAGCCTCATTAAAAACTTGCGTTTTAAATAGGTAAGACTTCAGAGCCAGCTCCTTAAAATAGCATGGGATTTTAAGCTAAAATAATTAATTTCATATCTACATTGGTTGGACGCTCTTCCAATAACAATATTTCAACAGCTGAGCTCCTTACAGGTAGCTGGAAGGAAAAAGACTTTAGCAAAAAATTGAAAACATGGATCATTACTTCAATTTACATTATCTCTTTTTGAGTATTTCATTTACATTTATCTGAACTGCCATTCAACTCACGTAGTCTATCAATAAAATATGTTTCTGCTCTCCAATAAAAATACTATACTGTAAAGATCGAGATTATATCTTATGTATTAGTAGCACAAATTTACCATCTAACCCCCAGCCTACATGTTAGAATTCAGGCTCACTGTACTCCAAGCACAGCTGACTTTCAAAACTGTACTTGACAAGAATGTGCTTTAAAGTTGAGTGTTGGTCGGAGAGTCTAACTCCATGCCCACAGCTAGCTTTTTATTTTTAATTAAAATTTTTCTATTCTGCTAACTTGCATATAAACATCTTATTCAAACAATAAAAATTTAATTCTTATAACTATGCACTTTTAATTATGTCTAAGAGCTTTTTAACATTTACAATGAAAAACGCAAAACATACTGCATTAAATGAAATATTTTCAGCACAATAAATTAGAAAATTCAGCTTGAAATTTATATCAAGACACACAAGTTACTTAGTTCTTAAGATTTTCTTTAACATTTTCTCGTATCAGTCTATTAAACTAAAAAGAGTTCTTGTTTCTCAACCTATAAGGTATTTCTCCCGCCTTCCTAGCGTGCGTTCATGGTGTAGGGTTCTGCACGCTGGACCGGTATTCCAAAGGTCCGTGGTTTGATTCCCAGCAAAGGCGATTGCTCTTTTTTCATTTTGCCTGCTTCCAAAATTACCTAATGTCTCGACACGTGATTGGTATTAAGTTGAATTTTCTTATATTTCTTTCTAACATTTCTTGAGTTAATTTAAATTGCAATAATATTTTTTCTTATTGATATTATTTTTTTTTTGCATACACTTAGTCGTAAGTTTAGCAATTCTTATTTGTAAATTCTTTTACATATTCTTTCTCAGTACCTTTTGATAAATGGTTAGTTTTCGTTAACAACTTCTATGATATTTTATGACTGAGGATTTAAGTTTTTTTAATTATTTACCTTTTCCTTCTTAAATATTTTATTTTTATACCTAACGTTCTTAAATGAACATTGTAGAATTATTTTTCAGTTTAAATAAAGTAAAGGTTCCTTATGCTTTGGATGTAGGAAGAGTCATGTGTATTTTTTAATACCTTGATTTGCTCGAATGTCGTTATGCCTAATATACATCGATTCAGTGATGAGGTCACTTTGAATGCAAAAAGCAATAACTTAACATTTGTAGAGATCTACCTTGTAGAAGTATTTCGTTATATCGACGCAGGAACGTGAAAAATATGCAATGCCGTCTCTGGGATTCGAGCTCCGAACCTCCCGATCATGCTTCGGACGTGCTACAGTTTTACCACGAAGGAACGTCTAAAGGAAGGAGAAATAATTTATAACCTTTATTTCTCTGCCATCATCCATTACCTCTGATCCCTTTTCTGTTTCTCTATACCCCATTAATTAGCTGAAACAGAGACATCTGCACCTGTGACTATGAGAGCGTAATGTAGAATTTTCTCTTCTTTTCATACAACTAGTCGTCAACCGGGCAACACGCAGTCCGAAGAAGAGATTTTGAAACACTCCTCATGTTGAACATGTTGTTTAAAAACCTCCCTTATCATTCACTTTTATCCTTACCATTTATTTTACATCTTTCATTTTTTCTCTTCAGTAAAATATAATAAAAATTTAATTGAGACAGTTTTTTTGAAAGATTATCTATAAATATTTACATAGAAATCATTTGCAGATAATACTACGCTATTTGAAACATAGACATGAGAAATCCTTCTTTATTTTCTTCTAGAAATAGGTATGTTCAAGTAACAAAGTTTAAGCTCCACTTTCTGAACTCGAAAAAGAAGCTCTCAGATTGAAATAATTAAGTAATATTCAGTGTTTTACTTTTTTTAGTAGGTTGGCAGAAGGATGCTAATGCTTGAAGAAAAGCGAATTAAAGTAGCGGTTTTTAATTTAAATGTAATTAGCACTGTCTGAGTTTCAATAATTCATTAATTCTTAACATCTGTAACATTGTCTAATTAATGGGCTTAAGTAATGGGTTGTAAAATGTTTACGGTTATCGATTTTTACGTGATGTAATAAATTAAATGACAGACAGGAAAAATAAAGTTGTAAACTAAGTCATTTAAACTTTTACGATTTACTTCATAAGAACGAAGACATAGTTTACAAAAACAGTTAATTAGATCTTGTTAATTACCACAAAAAAGAGTGTTTTATGGCCTTCGATATCTTATGCTCGGATTACCTAACAACTAAGAAATGAATGTCTTGAATTTGGGTTTCCTAGACAAAAAACAAATGTTTATCTATTTTAACATTTTTTATAAAAATCTACAGAACTTAAAAAAGGATATAGAAAAATAGAAAGGGAGAAATTAAAATATGTTTTATTTATTAGACGTCTATATACTTTGACAATATATATGAGATGTTATGTAATGTAAATTGACGCATTAAAAATGAAGCAACACGCCATTATTCCAAACTAACAGCAAAACAAAAAGTGCAACTACAGATCAGGCTAACCTTATATAACTATAAAGGAATATGAAATGTTCTAGCCATTTCAATAAAGAAGCGATGTTTGACGCTTTCAGCGATGTGAAAGTGATTTATATTATTCAAGAAGAAAGACTTCTAAGACCTTCGAGAAATACCTAGGAAGAAAAACAGAGAAAAATGCGTATTATCAAGAAGAACCTTATTATTCGGAAATTTCCAAGCTCAAATATAAACGTGCATTTGTGAAAATAACTATTTTGATGTAGATTACTGACCTGTACGTCTCTAAGGATGATGTGTTAAATTCCATAGAAACAGTAAGTTTTCCAAAAGAAATGAAAATTGGATGGTTTATATTAATTAACAGCTTACTTTTATGCTAAAGCTGTTTTGTGCTTTTATATTCTTCCGTGAACTTCATCAGACACAAAAATCAAGTGAATTTTAAATAGAGAGCTAAACTGTAAATTGCAAAGAGAGAAACTGGCAGCGCAATCAGCAAGTTACTTCTCTTGGAGGTCATTTGCTTGTTATTTCCTCTAGTTTCAGGGTCATTTGCATGTTATCTCCTCTTTATATTGTTATTAATTAACTAAATTAACAGAAGAAAATATATATAAATGCGTTAATATATATAAATATAATAATATTAAAAAATTAAAAGTAAATTAAGAAGCCTATGACTAAAGCTAAAGCTGTAAAGGAATAAACCAATAATTCATAATAATTTATAATAAGAAAACTTTCCATATACCATCTCCAAAGAATACAAATTTAAAACCCTCAATGAAAATACTTTTTAGAATTTAAATTAGTGAATTATTGGTTTACAATAATACTAATATATATAAATGTATTAATATTAATATACACTCGAGAGCCAAAACATTATGACCAGCCCTACATTTTGCGATGAACGCGCCTGGATGACGTGGAAGGCACGTGATCAGCTGGAAGTGGTATTTAACTGCTGCTGGAGAGTCTGAAGAATCATACTTTCACTTACTTCTGTATGTGATGGGAAAGGCTGCTGATCTAAGCGACTTTGATAGAGGGCAGATTGTAATGGCTCGAAGGCTCGGAACAAGTATTTCCGAAACTGCACGACTCGTGGGTTGTTCGCGATCTACAGTTGTTAGTACGTATGAAAAATGGATGAATGACGGTGAAACCAACAGTGGACGACATGGTGTTGGACGTCCACACGCTATCAAAGAAAAAGGTCGTCGGAGACTGTCTCGCATGGTGAAGCAAAACTGGAGCCAGACAGTGGCTCAGCTGACAGCCGAATACAATGCAAGGCCAAGTAGAAAAGTATCGGAGCACACTGTTCAGCGGATACTGTTGGATATGGGGCTACGCAGCAAACGTCCCACTATTGTGCCTTTGCTGACCAAGCGTCATCGCCAACTGCGCCTGCGCTGGGCTTGGGAACATCTCGACTGGTCCATGGATCAGTGGGAGAGAGTTGCCTGGTCAGAGGAATCACGGTTTGAAAAATATTCAATTTTGTTTTGTTATTCCTCACGTCGATGGCCGTGTCAGGATACGCCATCTTCCAGGCAAACAGTTGCTTCTTCAATGCACAGTAGGTCATACACAGGCCGCTGGTGAAGGTATTATGCTCTGGGGGACGTCCTCTTGGGCGTCTCTGGGACCCGTGGTTGTGGTAGAGCAGACCATGAATGCTACAGGGTATCTGAACATCATTGCCAACCAGTTGAACCCTTACATGGCCTCTATTTTTCCAGCTGGAAATGGAATGTTCCAACAGGACAACGCCCCGTGTCACAAGGCTACAATTGTGTTGGAGTGGTTCCAGGAACATGATGCTGATTTCCAGTCAATGTCCTAGCCGCCTAACTCACCGGATCTCAATCCAATAGAACACATTTGGGATGTCATGGGACGGCAGCTCAGAGGTCAAAGACCACCAATTCGCAATATCTCGGATTTGCGTGACCATTGCTACAACATCTGGTACAATCTGTCTCCGGCCATCTATCAAGGCCTTGTGGCATCCATACCAAGGCGGATTGAAGCTGTGTGGCGCGCGAAAGGTGGCCCAACTTGTTATTGACAGGTGGTCATAATGTTTTGGCTCTTTAGTGTACATAAATGTATTAATTTTTTGGCATGACTGGAAAATAGTAAAAGCAAGAGATAAAAGCACTTGCCTTATGAAAATTAGCTTTTATGTAAAACGCTAGTCTTACAAAAATTACATTTATTTAACTAATAAGAAGTATAAAACTACCCACTTTTTAAGAAAAAAAGTCGCCTGAAGTGAGTATAATCATCCGCTCGAATGTTTAAGCAATCCATTCAGAAAATTCAAATTTTGTTTCTAAAAATGATGTGCTCAAAGTAATTACAATTGAGTTCAACCTGAAAATTTTACCCCAGTCAAATCACAGAAATTAGCTTAGTTCGACAAATGCCTAGAACAGGCGTTCACAACCCATTTCGTACATTCATTACTTTCAAAAAAATATTTTTCTTCATCGACCTCCTTGCATTTTTCTGTAAATGTACAGACAGCATACAAAATAATTGCAATACAATACATAATACAATACAATAATCACAATAAAATAGCTTAAAACATTTTGGAAAAAATTATGCATTATGCATTAGATTTAAGTTTTGACTTAATGTTTCGATCTCCTGCTTCAAAAATATTCAATTTTGTTTTGTTTGTTTGTTTACCGAAAAAATTATGGACTTGATTACAGCCTACTTTCACTAGGCAAGAAGGAAGGGAAGTCAATATTGTTGGTTTGCTAACAACTTATATTTGGGGATATTTCTCTCAGTTGTCTTTTAGGTATATGGCCTTGTATAAGCATGTGCACCCATGTGTTTTTGTAAACCATGGGATTTCGATTGTGCCGATCAATTAACGGTGCATATTTGCCTATCGAGCTCCAGTCGACCTCTCGATCATCACTGACACCTTTAACATTTTTTCGACCCCAGGGGTTGATGCCCACCCCGATGAGACCCCCTGGTCTTGAATTATGTCTTATGTATGGAGTTATTTGGGGATTGTAAAACGTTTTGAAACTGGTTTTATTCCTGGAACACTTTTCTTTATTACTATACCTAAGAATGAAAAGTAACTAGATGTATTTGATAAGCAGTAGGTTAAACATATGCATTTGATTTAGATTTCGCTCTGAATATCTGTATCAGCTCTTAAGTTTCATCAGTCAATTTTTACACTATTTTGTGAGATGATTTGTTTTGTTAATTATATCGGGTATGGCAAATAAATGAAACAGGTAAACCAAACTTTCAGTCAACTGAGATCAGTTATAGCGGAATTCGACTGAATGTGAACATATTTTATGATATCCATGTGGATCCAAAATGAGATATTTTATGATCACATCAAGGGCTCTTTCTTTGTGTTATTTCTTGATATTATTTTTATATATTTTATGATGATGTAGAAGTTACTTTAAGTTTCTAACAGTTATTTTTAAGTTTAAACATGCTTTACTGTCTATTCTCGTTTACCATCTACTATTCGCTACCAGAATGAGTTTTTAGTATCACGATTTATACAAATGAGTAAGAAGGAGCATTTAAGGAAGGTTCAGCTTACTTCGAGAAAGAGAGAGCTTAGAAGTCATTAATTGGCGCTTGTTTGCGATCTGGCTACTTTTTTCTTGAATCTACTACTCTCGGCCGTATTGTACGTGATTATATGGACTGTATTGTTGATAATCGCCGGCTAGGTTAAATTAAGGGCAAACTACGTTAGGTATTTGTGTCTAGCTTCGGCTAAGTCTGTTTAGTTTAGCATTTGATTAGTTTCTTATTTTTTTATCTTGAGTTAAAGGCCCGAGTGAAGGCATTCTATAAGCTCAAGAAGATGCCATCTATTATTATTTCTTTGAATAGAAAGGTATTTTAACCCTTCTCTGGACTTTGCTATTATGCACGTGAATTCAGCGATAAGTCCCTACAGTGCATTATGTTCCTCTATGTTCCGTATAAACAAAAGTTCTGAGAAACGCTATAACGTGTTCAATCAAACTTGAAAGCTTTTCTTAAAAAGTTTTGATATTTTTTAATTTCTTCTAGCTAATGTTTTATTATCTAGTATAAAACATTTAATGGCTTTAATAAATCTGTAATGAAGGAAATTCCTCCTCACTATTTTATTTAAATTAACACCTGTAATTCTAGACATGTAAAACATGTCAAAAATCTGAAAAGCAACTTTTGATACTATTTTACTCTTTTTAGAGAAACTGAATAGTATTATAACTTTTTAATCTCCTTTTTATAGTCATATCAATCTGTTACTCAGATGTCAAATTCTTCAAAATTACTGAAAAATTGGAAGTTCTTTTGTTAATTTCATGTAATTGAAGATTCAAAATTCACACGGACACATGAGTTAAAATTTAATGCAAAACGATTTTGATTTACAAAACAAAAACTACTGTAATCCAAATTCAAACAGCACAATAAATAAACTACGTTCTTCATTCCAAAAATAGTATGCCTAGAGATCTTGACTTTTAATAGCGAAATATGAATGATTTATGGATCATTTATCGTTCCTTATCTTAAAAGATAGAAAAATCAGAATAGGCATCATTTTCATCTCTCAATTCGTTTTCATTCCGCATCAAATTCTCTTACACTTAATGAATTTCTGAATAAATACAAGAACGTTAAGGAACATTTTCCTTGCTAGTTGAGTACCATCATATAAAGTGCCTTGAGCAATTCTCATCGGTAAGTCATCTACTGAAATAAGTATTAGATATGCGAACAGTACTTGAACAGAAAATCCATTTAGACCCAATAAAAACAAACGAACTTGAAGAGAATAGAAGTAATTTCCCCATCCCCGAAACTTATGGATAGTAGAAAAATAAGGTACTACTTCCTGATAATGAAAACAACTAAACGGTGACTGTTTCGATATTTTTATGTTAGGGAAAAAATAGTTGTTAGAATTTCGAAGCATTTTCTCCTTCTTTTC
The DNA here is from genome assembly GCF_044657685.1 of Stegodyphus dumicola. Classification (NCBI taxonomy): domain Eukaryota; kingdom Metazoa; phylum Arthropoda; class Arachnida; order Araneae; family Eresidae; genus Stegodyphus; species Stegodyphus dumicola. Next base: position 119,012,192 of record NC_140780.1, read on the forward strand.
CTCATGATTTCGTGGTGTAACTGGAAGCAAGCTCGACGCGTATTCGGAAGGTCCGGAGTTCGAATTTCGGCGAGAGCATTGCAGATTTCTTCAACCTCCTAATGAAGAAAAAATTCTAAAAGACCAGGTAGCGCTCGCACTAAAAGAGGGTGGATCATAATTCATAACCGCCAGGATTTTTGTGATTGGGTCTCCTAATTCGCCCTTTAAAAGGAGGGGTATATAAGGCATTTTCTCCCTTCTTCCGCAAGCCTTCGTGATGTAACTGGAAGCACATTCCACGCGTATTCGGGAAGTTCGGAGTTCGAACCTCGGAAAGGGCACTGCGGATTTCATAAGTTTCTTGACATCGAAATAACCTAACGACTCTACAAAACAATGACAAACATTGAAGGAACAATTATGGTTCATTTCCCTCCCAGTGAGAAAAATTGTTTTCTGTTTGAGAGAAAAATCTTTCTTATAATGCTGAATATATCGTTCCCAAGTATTGAAAACGATGAAACCTCAAGTATTACATGAACACAATGAAAGCGATGTAGCTGAGACAAAATTACTGACTTAAAAATAACAATTCATTTTTTACCTCCCGCCAACCTATACTATATACTAATACATATATTTGAGGTAGGTTAATGTTTCGGTCAAAAAATTTTTATAATGAGTTTTTGTAAGCTGGGTCCTCACATCTTGTTTTTATTATTTTACAATGATACATATGTCTGTGTGTGCATATGTGAATGACCATCCTGGGCGTTTTGGTCCCAGGATAAAATTTGCAGGAGACTTCCAAAAATTTCGATTTTCAGTATTCAAGCTTTTTACATTCATATAAAAAGTTGATTAGATTATTAAATATTGTTTTATTTTTATAATCAATTACTTTTATTTCAGTTTTGTTTTTTAAGTTATTTATTTATTTTTTTTAAATTTGAGCCTTCCTGTAAAAAAATTGCCGCATTTGGTTGATATTAATTCTATGTATTTGATTTCTTTCTTACATTATATACATATATGCATAGATTTACGTAAGCAGATAAATATAATTATTAATTTTATATTCAGGATCTTAGTAAGACAGTACATTGCTGACTTCCACGAAGTACACTGCTGACTTCCAGGAAGCGTGCTGACATTCCAGCGTGAAATTAGCTCTCTTTATAAAAATTCACAGTAATTTGGGAATGATAATGTTTCGCCTACTCCGTATGTTTGAATGAATTTATTCCTAGTTGCAAGAAACTAACAAATAAAATTTGCACAATGTGGATTTCAATTAATAATTTTGAAACCGAAAGTAAAACCCCGACACGATAATTGAAAACATAAAATGAGCTTACTAATAATGCTAACAGATTACTGAACTGACAGATTGAAAACTTTTAATCCAACTTAAACAGTTCTTTTGAATTTTACATTATTTTAAGAAAGCCGAGAGTGAATTTGTTTCAAAATAAGAACTGAAATTATTTCAGATTTATATATGCAAGATAAAAAATATGTAAACCAAAATTATGATTAAACTAGCAATATTCCCTTTATTCTCCCTTCTCTATTCTAAAAATAGTAATGCCTTTTTCTGCAGTGCGTCATTTCTAGGTCAGTCCATATGACTTGTATAACGCTGATGACGTAGCGAAGTCGGAACTTAAACCAAAAAACCAAAACTTTCTCTTTAGGCAGCCATGCTGCATAACTGAGTACTTTTGCTTCTAGCTCTCTTGCAGTTAAGACACCGCCATGCTGCGTTTCTTCCTATCACAATAACATCCAAAATGTAAATAGTTTGACACTGGCACAAATAGTGTGCCAGTATCAAAATATTTACATCCTCCATGCTGCGTATTTACATATTGCGGCCATAAACTGGCGTAATTAGTGCGCCAAGTTTATGCCCTATGCCCGCAACATGTTTACTGAAATAGAAATGAAGATTTATTCTGCCTCAGCTGACAGTTTGCTCTTCATTATCGATCAACAAATATTATTGCTTCCATGGTTGCTTTCATTACAATGAGTGATTATATATATATATATACATTATTATTATATATATATATATATAGTGGCAAACTACATGAAAGGGGTAAAAAATGCCTAAACCAGAAATTGAAAAGGGAACAGAAATTTACATCTTTCGTTGCATCGCTAGCAGAGGAGCTGCTGCAACGAAAGAAGTAAATATTTCAGCCTGTTTTTGAACCAACCCATACAGAACATAAACAATTGCAAAATTATATCATCACAACTTCTTTAACTTCTGCGAAAATATTTTTATTCTAAGCACTACAACATTTCGTTCGTTGAATTTTATAATTTTGGTACTATGCTTTACAACTTTTTCTATTCATTGAAGTGTGGTACCAATACTTCACTTGAACTTGATTTTTTATCGGTTAACCATTAGAGTTCTTGTCGGATTTATAATCCAGGTAATTCGATCTTTTTCCTTTTACAAATTATTCAATTTTAGTACACCATATTTAGTGTTACAATAAAATATTTTTATAAAATTTTTCATTAGTGTTAATCAGTTTAAAATTCGTAGTTTATCTAACTTCATTACTTGGCACATATTAGGCTTAGCAACAATACTTTGTTACTGGGCACGTCGAATTGTTATTGTTTTATTTCAAAACTTTTGTTGCCTTACTTTTACAGATTTAACTAATTCTTCTTTATACTTTCTTTATGCTTTCTGGATCTTAAATATTGTTATTAGATAGATAAAATGATACAGATGCACCTAAACTATAAAAACAAAATAATTTCTTTTTTTCTTTCCCATATGCTTAGAAAATGGCTGCATATTTTGACTTTAATTACCTTTATTATATTTTTAACGAATCACAATAATATTAAATACATGTAAAAGAGGAGACTTTACGTAAAATAATATCGCAATCAGCAAAAATGCATTCTTAAGAATATTTTCCTTTACATACAATTTAATACTCAGAGAAAACAATATTTTCTCTTGCAGACAAATAATGCCTACTAGACCTTGACTTATATTTCGAATAGTTTTTAACTGCTGAACTATTACTTATCAGTCTGCGGGTCAGAGTCGGATGTTTCTCCAAACTTCAGATTTCTTTCTGAATTTCACGTTTTCGGTCTTTAAACTCCAAAGTAGTTATAATATCATATATTCTGTGTACTAAATATAATTACATGAAATATTCATCATCCGCAAACCGCAGTTTGCCACAGTCACTATTGTCTTATGGTGAACATTCAAAAATTTGCTTCAAGTTAGTTTAAAATTCGTTTCCTTTCAAACTTATTTATTTCTTATGCTTGATTTTTTAAATTATTTTTCTTTATTCAATTTATTTTCAGTTCTCCTGAAGTCGACAGAAACGAATTTTGTTCAGATTGAAAGATTTAATTCTTACCCTTTAAAATGATACCTACAGCGAAATACTTCAGTTCAAATCAAAACACGCAGTGGCTCCAAAAAGTACTTACGAGTTTCAGTGAAATATTGCTAAATATTTGAGAGAGAATATATTTTAATAATATGTATAATTTCTCTTAGCAAAAATACATTAGTTAATTTATGAACAATTTTAAAGTATTTTTTTTTCAAAAATCAAAAATCAAAATATAACAGAAAAGTTACCTCACAAACGTCTTCGTACACTTTAAAGAAATCTGCACATATTAGTATATACTATTGCATTATTTCTATTAATTAATATTTTGTAGGATATCTTGCAGCATTTATAACAGCTTTCAAACGTCTGGGCATAGAGTTTACCAGTTTCTTTTTGTGGTAATATCTGCATCAATGTTTCTCCATTCTTCCATGATACCTGTTTTTAGTTCAATTTTTGTTTTTATGTTGTGTCTTCGTACTTAACCTCTAATTTTCCCCAAATGGGTTTTTTGGGCTTTTAATCTAGGACTAAGGTGATGTTTTCGGAACTTGGTGTAGACAATTATAGACACACCAAAGGCGAATGTTGAGGGCCGTGTGCTTAGGATAGTTATCCTGATAAAAAAAAAAGTCGTTTTCAATACCTAAATGTTGAGCGGATAATTTTAAATTATTTTTTAAAATGTTTAAATAAAAAACATGGTTAATTATCCTGTCAATAAGTACTAAATTACTTAATCCTGATGCTGACATGTACCCCCACACAAGGATACCTCAACCGCCATTCTTTACTGTTCCAACCAAGTTCTCGGGATTAAGTTCTTCATTTTTCTTACAATTATATGCCCATCGGAACCAAAAATGTTAAATTTACTTTCATGTGCGAATAAGAGATGGCTCCAATACGCTTCGGGCTTATTTACCATTGGTTATGCGAAGGAAAGAATAAGCTTTCTATTTTTTGCACTTATAAAAATATTTTTTCGAGCAGAGTGCCGATGTAATTCAGCTGTTCTGAGTAGTTGTCCAACAATTTCAGGTGAAATTCAAGTAGAAAAGTTTTCAGTGAATTCTGTAAAAATCTCTACAACACTCGAATGTGGATTTTTCACAAATTTTCTAACTATAAATTCCTGATCACATCGAGTTACCTCTGCGGGACAACCTCTGCTTACTTTATTTTCTATCGGATTTTCTCCTTTAAAGCGTTTTATCACATACTGCACTGTAGAATGGGATAAATTTATTAATGTAGCCATATCCCGGATCGATTTTCCTTCTGATCTTATGATGAAAAATGACCAATTTTTGAATGATATTTGTAGTTTCCTTACAACTGATGTCTATTTTTAAATATTAAATAAAATATAACGAAATAAGCAAGCAAAGAACAAAGCCAAGCTAATTTTTAAACGTCATACAAATGGAAAAAAAAAAGTGGCAGACGATAATTTTGTTTATGAAATGTATAGTGTCTGTGTGGCGTGGGGGCACTCTAGATATGCGATGAGCCGAAAGTCCTCTCGAGAGATCAGTGGTAGCGGAAGAGAGGTAGGAGACCCTCGGGCCCGTCCCACAGTGGTGCTTTCCATCAAAACTGGGGACAGAAGTGAGCAAAGTCGTACTTTCGCTTCAATGGTGCTCAAGACTCTTGCCAAAAGACAAGCGCAAACTTGTTCTCCTTTCTCCGATGCATTTCGTGGGCTTGTTCTGATGTTATTGTCAGACAAGTGAGATAAGTCACAACAACAACAGCAACAACAAATTTTACGAAAATGTTTCGGTGTACGGTCACTTTTGTGGCGTGTTTTATGTATGTCTCCTTACATTTTTCAGTCTTAGAAAATAAAATATGTGAATATTAAAAATGGTTAGTTTTACTCAAAGCCGCATGGAGATGACATGGAAAAATATTGGGCTTTATATTCAAATTCAAAACCGGGCTACGGCGCATTTTATAAAAATTCTTAAAGTGTACGAACACATTTGGGAACTACTGTATACGAAAAGTGTTTTCAGAATACTGCATTCATTACAACTAAATTGACTTACGAACACATTTCTTTACACTTACATTTACAACGAATAAAAATCCTTCCGTTCAAGTAAAAAATGTTCTCTATTTTTGCTTCTTATTTTGCAATTTATATATATATTGTGACACCAAAATAACAAACAGTCATCCAGAATATTTTATACTGTTTCAGATAGCTTTATTTCTGAAATTTAAAAATACAGTGTTGTAGGATCTAGTATGCTTAGCTATCATAAAAGGTGACTAGAAATACTTATGTGTGATCCTTGCGAATTTTCGCACCGGATTGAATATGAACACAACCAGGGAAGGTGTAAAAGACCCTTTTTATTGAATACAAAATATTTAATAGTTGACACGGACGTACGTGCTTACAAAAACACCGCCTACTTGCGCTGAGAACTTAACACATAATCTAGTACTAAATTTAAAGGTAAAGAGTAGCGTGAGACTACACAATTCAATTTAAACTGACAGGTTGACTCAGAAAACTACACCGGCAGGATAGGAACGCTGTAGCAAGAATGCGTAGATGCTGTTAAGATTAACAGCTGGTAGAAACTAACGAATATGCCCTCACAGTAGCGAAATCACGCTCTGTCTAACCTCTTCGCTCCCAATAGTTTAAATACTCTCGTTCACCCTACTTCATTTACATACTGGCGAAGACACTCGAGGGGAAATAAGAGAATGTAGAAAAGGCCCACAAAATAAAATAACTATTAATAAAAATATACAACACCCCACAGAGTTAAAAGTGATGCGTGAACTGAAAGGAAAGGTATCCCAGCTTTACTTACAGTTGTTCAAAGGAACTTCTGCTAGATACACGAAATTATAAAAAAAGATCATTAGATTCATATCATGCTTTCTATAACCCAAACATATGCAATATTTCAACAGGAGTAGCAATGCGGTATTTACGACCATGTAGAGTTGTGGACAAAAGCATCCGAATTAAACATCTTTAATGTGCCTCCAAATCTGAAGTTTTGTAGTGCATAATCTGAGGACCTAGAAACGTAGCTGTAAAATAACAAGTCATCGGATCCGATGGCGAACTTATAGATCTTGCAACAGACTCTATAAAATTTGGAATGGTCTAAAAAAGCTTTTCGAATTTTAGTGAAAAAATGCCAATGGTGTCGTAATCAGAAAAAGCACTTTATTTGATTTTTTCTCAAACCTGAATCTTGGGCCTGTAACCAACCATTCAAAGCATATTTAGTTGTGCAACCCTTTTGATATACAAATACTCAACACCAAACCGCTGAAAGCTGAGGAACTATAGCAATTACTCGAAAGTTTCCCGTTCCCTGTGTGGGTATTCAATTTAGCAATTACACTTTGAAAATTGCTTCATCGGAAAAAAAAAAACCCTCTTAAAAATTAAATTGCTAAACTATAGATTTAATGTCTTGTAGTTGCACTTACTTTTTTTTCGTGTGTGCTAGGATAAGAAAAATAAGTAACTCAGAAACGTGAATAAATCTTTGTCTCAGCACTTCTCATCAAACTTATTTTATACAGTCCTTTTTCCTTCCTGGCGAACGGGTTGGCTGCATGGTTGGTTTTTCCCATGTGTAAATATGAATACGTAATAGTAGTAATAGTTTTTCTTAAAACAGCCTCTATAAAGGCATCCCTTCCCATAACTCCCACCCAGATAGCCCTTGATTTGAGTTGCCTTAATTAATTAACCCTAACCATAACCTTTTTTTACTTCCTTGTATTCTTTCCGAAGCAAAGGAAGTAATGATATCGAGAATGTTAAATTTGCTTTCCTGTTAGCAGCTTGTAGAAACTAACAAATTATGTTTCAGATATTACATTTGAACGAAAATATCCATTTTGACCCTTCCAGAGTTCACTTGGACGATTTTTTTTTGCTTGACGTCTGTACATACGGATAGAGTAAAGACTCTTTTTTCCAAAACGGATTGCAAAATGAATCGTACGTAGGCACATATGTATGTATATACCTTGCATAACTCCAAAACGATTAGCCGCAGAATGTCGAAATTTTGTGTATAGGACTGCTATAACATCTAGCTGTGTACCTCTCGTTTTTATTGCAGTTGGCATTATCAGATATATAGATGGCATATGTTACCGCTAAAGGGCGGAAATCAGTTACTCTGCTGATTATCTGGCTATTCTGCAGATTAACTAGGGTGATCCGTTAAAGTGCGGAAAATTGTTTCATTTCTCAAATTATCTAGGTTATCTGAAAATTACCTAGACAATCTGCACATTACCTACTATGCATTCGTTAAAGTGAAAATAAAATCTTTGCTGGAACAACACCAACGTTTCTTAAAAGAGCCGCCACTCACACTTTTATATTGTTGATCAGGCAGAATTTCAGAAAATGTTACAGTAAATATAAATGTTCAACAGGTGTGCTTGTCGCAAAATCCAACTACTGTGTTATTCAAAGTGTCACCAATCTTAAAATTGCGCTAATAAATGAGCATAATTATATCATATAGTTTCAAATTCATTTCATTAATTGTAATTATATTTTAAACCGTTTTTTTCTTTCCATCACAGTTCTTTAACTGATTGATTTTATTAAATATTTTGTTGATTATTTGATTATATGAAATTTTCTAGATATCGAAAAATCAATAAATATCATTATATTAATTTAAGCGTACAGAAACGCTGCTGTTGGTCCAGCAAGGATCTTATTTTTAGTTTAACGAGCGTCTAGCAGGCAATGTGCAGATTAGCGAGTGTCTAGTAGGTAATGTGTAAAGTGGAGGGAGGGGGAAAAGAAGGGAGAGAATCAAGCTTTTGAACTGAAACGACAAACCAGCCGTTAATGTGCATATTATCTAAGTAAAATGCAAAAACTCTCGATTCCGCACTTTAACGTAACAAATCAGTTAATCTGCAGATTAGCTAGGTACTGTGTATATTAAAGACTTTCGCACTTTAGCATATATATGTATGAATGTGTGTGTATGCATAAATTTTTGCTGAAAATGCTTTTTGAATGAGTTCTGCTTTATTAAGAAATGTTTGATTTTGTAATTCCGCACATTGTTCGTTCCAGCATATAACACATTTTGCACACCGCCATTTCTAGAAAGCATTATTCCTAATATTAGAAAAGCAAAGTTATTATTTAAAGGGTATGTACAGTGTGTTAATTTTCAAAACTGCAGTCCGTAAACCTTCTTAGAGATCATAAAACTTAGATGGAAATCAACATTAACAAAAAATACATTTACAGACATTAACAGACTTTTATAGACATTAACAGACATAGCAGTTATTGAAATGTAGCAACATGGTTGATTATTTCTGTCACGAGACTATGAGCCAATTTCCCTTTGAAAGTCCTCCAGGATGACATCCCACCTCTTAGGCATATATCTCTCGTGTGCTTTGCCATATTTATCTAGCATGAACAGTTCTATTAAATTGCGATATGGGCACAGTGCTAGTTGATATTCTTCATTTTAATAAGGTGCATTTTAGCTTATCTAATCATACGTATTCTGCTGCTAACTGATGAGTTTGTTTTAAAACTTCGTGAAGTTGGCTGGGCAAAACTGTAAATTTTTAACAAATATCTAGTATGTTTTCTTATTTAACTTCATCATTTGCTTACCATCACGCTGTAATGTCTGCATGCAATATCAGCTTTGTCCAAGAAAAAGGAAGAGTTAATTTATTGAAAGATAATAAGCATAAAAGCAAAATCTCGCATTTTAATGAACCGTATTGCATAAAATCCGGCTAAAATCTTAGAATTGGGACCTTTTACTCAATTAAGGGTTTTAAAAAGTTCCTGTGTACTTGCGAATATTCAATCAATAGTGGTATGTTACAAAGGGCAGACCAGCAAAGAATATGGTTAAAAACACTGACTTTTATTATAAACGTGTTACGATAAACGGTAACAAATTACTGTTAGTTACTGATAATGAATCTTGATATATGCGCATTGCAAAATGTCAAGAGAAAGCACTGTAATCTTAAAAATAAAAACCACATTGAAATATGAAACACAGGTAGAATCGATGAGAGAAATCAAAGAATTAGGTATGCTTCAAATTGTTCTTCATAGGCTATGGGAATAGTTTAGAATCAGAAAGGCAATGTTTCGTTATTCTTCAAAAGGACGTATATGAGTCAGAAGAATGGTTCGGGATATAACATCCACCAGAAATAGTAAGAAAGCAGTAAAATTGATTGTTCGAGTTTGCCACAAATACAGAGACATACAAAAATGGGATTTAATGTGACTTCAGATTATAAAGCTATCGCTACCGAAAATTATCCATTGCTTAGGATCTTTTCATTTTAACGATAGTGATGTGAAAAACATCGTAACCGGACTCTGATGAGCTGTAGTCAGGGGGTCGAGGCATATACTTTGTAGAGTTCCTCACTTTGGAATTCTAAGCTAATTCTAAGCTTTGTCCAAAGTTCCTCACTTTGGAATTCTAAGCTAAGTGAAGAATCTAAGAACTGATAAGCGAATAATCGCTTGAGTTCGGTGGCAAGAAACAACAAGATAGAAGGGTAACTAACCCTTTATTATTCCAATAAGATTTAACAAAACTCCGCCTGGGAGTGTACAAGCAAAGCCCGCACTTGAACTTGAACTTAAAAGACTAAGACTAAAACTAAGATTAACTAAAGAAGTATATCCGAAGCTATAAAGGTTCAAATCGAGCTGGAACCTTAACTTATTTGACTACGAAGCTTAGCAAGGGCCTGAGTACGGCAGAGCGTAATAACAGAATAATTCCAAAAAGGCAGACGCGCGTAAATCAGAAACTCTGATTCTCTCTGATTCAGTAAGTAACGTCGTGGTTTAAATACCGCTCCTCCTCATTAAATATTTAGCAAGATTCCAAAACTACGTTCTGGCCGGAAGTAATAAGTTGAAGTTAAGAATTAGTCAGGAAAGGAACTTAAAATTTAACTGTTAATAAAATTAACGTAATCCTTACAACTTTTCTGAAAAAAGATAAAGTTAAAACAATACTAAGCAACATCTTAGAACGGTAGAATTTAAAAGTTAGAGGAACAGTGACTTTGGATGGAACAATGTCATTTGGCGTCACAGACTTCCATTTCACCATGGTTCTTTTATGGTCTTTTCTTAATTATTCAGAGGTACAGAGATAAGATTTAAGAATCACATGAAAATTTTTAGGGGAGATGTAGGCGATAACTCCATCTTAATGAGTAATAATCCATGATATAGTTTAACGATACTCTTCTACGAGTGCTTGAATAATGAGGACATCCCGCGAAAGCCCAATTTTTGCACTTACTGACATAATTTCCGATAGAATATGTCTAAAACGATTTAAACCGTAAGACTTCAGAACTCCGCTTCCTGTTAAAACACCCAGTGAGTTAACAAAGTTCTTAAGGAGATGTGGAATTTGATCCTACAAAATTTTTTCATATCTTGTGTAAACAACATAAAAAGAAGTCTTAATCAGTTTTGCATGTTTGTCTGGATGAATTATAATCATTAGTTAGTTTTTGCTTTGAGTTCATATACACTCTATAACAAAAAAAAAAAAAAAAAAAAAAAATCGTCACACTATGAAAGAGTTGTCCGATGGAGACAAAAATTGGTGGATAGGAAGGTTATGTACAGAATAGAAAATGATTAAAATTTCAGAATATGTGAATGATTTATTTCAGAGTTACATAGTTACAACGTAACTGAATGATTTATTTCACAGTTACATAGTTACAACGTAACTGAATGATTTATTTCAGAGTTACATAGTTACAACGTAATGAGCTCAATAAGGTGTTGACCCATCTCTAGCCTGTATGCAAGATGCCACACGACGTGGCATACACTGATAAAGCTTCCACGTGGTTTCCTGCGGTATTTCTTGCCAAAATTTGCTCCAATTATCGGGCTAGGTCATCAACATTCCCTGGTAGATGCAGTCACCTTCCCATCAAATTCCAGCCATGCTCGATGGGAGAGAGATCTGGCTGTCCAAGGAAGTGTTTGAAAAGCTGTAAGACAGTAGCAACACGTGCCGTATGTAGTCTGGCATTATCTCGCTGAAAAATAAAGCCAGGGTGTTCTGCAAAAGGACTGGTAGGAAAACAGGTATCAGGATGTTGCCGACATTCCGCTGTGCTGTAAGTGTGCATCTAATGACGACCAAAGGGGTCCGGCTATCAAGGAAAATGACACCCGAGACCTTGATGAGGCGTATGGCGTATGTATAGTGAAAGCAGGATTGTCGTGCTGCTCTGATCGTCTCCAGACACGTATTCGATTATCGTCACGACACAGTTCGAAGTAGGATTCGTTGCTAAGGACTATACGTTCACAGACAGCATCAATCCAACCTGATCGAGCCAAGCACCACTGCAATATGGCTCGACAGTGTGCAGGCGTGAGTGGCAGGGGGCGTAACAGTCGGTACGAGCGTAGATTTCGCTCTATCAGCTGTCTGTGGACGGTCATGGTGGACACTCGTGTGCGGGTCGCATGTCTCATGGTTGATAGCGATGAATCAGGCGCTGTGATAGCTGATCTGACAATTATTATGTCATAGCTATCTGTGGTGACCCTAGGTCGACAGCTACCATAATGACGCTGAAATCTGCCATTGTCCACCCATTCTTGCCAGCGTCTTCTAATCGCCGCATCGCTTCGACCCATTTGACGAGCGATTCTCCGATTTGCCCAACCTGCCTCTTTCAATCCAATGATACGACCTCTTTCAAACTCTGACAGTTGTTCGTAATGAGCTCGAATCCTGCGGCGAGGCCTTTTTTCAGCCGTTGAAAGGCATCCTAAATCGCAGTTTTAACAACAGTTCAAGAACAGCTCCTTATATATATCTACTAGGATGCACAGTTCCGAAGCGCTGGAGATCGCACTATTCATTCAGTGGACACCAAGTTTTAATCATTTGCATATTTGGTCAAACATTTATGCATACGAAATTTCAAAGCAATCGGATTGTTCGCTCTTGGTACGTCGATTTTTGTTTTGTTTTGCTATATATTTTATGCATGTGTAGATTCAACGTCCTTTTTATTTGCTATTTTTGTTCTCCCGCTCTATAAATAAATATTATCTGTTTATTATATTATTATAATAATACTAATATTATATACTTATTACATTATTATAGTTACAACATTATTTGTTTCTGTTTTACGTTAAAGGACTGTGAAGTTCTTTTGAATAATCATGCCCGATGAAAAAGAAACATTTCTCTTTGTTGCAGTTACTAGTAATAATAATTATTAAAAATGACGAAAACAGTTAAACATAGCTCCGTCAGAGCCGCAAGGTTTCTTTGTAATTCTGTGTAACACAAGAAATAGTATCTGTGATTCAGTTCCATGTACAATCTATGCCTGCTTCCAAATGTTGAAAAATTCGGAATTTAAATGATGCAGTAGAATTTCACTTCACTTATTGAGTAAATGCTAAAATTACTGAACTCCAACCTACAAACAAACTAAACATACCGCAGAGTTTCTCACGGCAGCTGTATTTATACTCTTATGAAAGATAGACGAAGGGAAAAATATTACTTGAATATTAAAAAAAAATCATTCAAAGTGTTGTAAAACCACGAAACTTCTTCTCTTAAATATAAGAAAATGTAACAGACTTAAAAAGAAAGAAACTGCATACTTGCTAGTACAATTTATTATTAACGCAAATGTTACTAGGATATGTATTCGTTTCTGCTTGTACTATCTGCGTAATTCCAACTTATATTCTCACGCAGTCATAGATTCCACAAAATTATATCTATAACTATCTATTTATCTATTTATATATATATTTAACTCATGTAGCCAGTTTTTGGTTTTTATAACTAAATTTATAATTAATGCTTAATTGTATTATATTTTAAAATACTTCACTTTTATTGCTCATTTTAGAATTTATTTATATATTTATTTCGCACTTCTTTGCTTTTATTTCACACTAACGCCTGGCTCTCAGTATCTCTATATGGTGAAGAAAAAATTACAATTCCAAACTGTAATTGCTTTTCGTTTTAAAGAATAGAAGGAGATTTACTTCAAATTGATTCCGTACACTTTCTTCTGCGATGTTCCAATCTGCTCAGAGGTCTTCACTGGATGTTTCTCCACCTGCTGTTCTAAGGATCACGAAGAATTTTTTTCTCTAGGGAAACAAATTACTATATCCTACGAGCCAGTGTTCAGCAAACTGAGCTAATATATTCTTAGACTTTCATTTTCTGAACCATTTCTGTAGGGGAATCCCACCTGTTCTAAGATGCTTAACATTTGCTGGAAAAAAATGTTCACCCTTAATCAAACGTAAACGAAATGTCGACTTGCTAATAAAGTATGCAGTTCTAAAACAAAAGTTCCTGGAGTACTTCAGGAGCAAAATCTTTCCACAAGTAAATTTTAATGCTTCTTTTTACTTGCTTAATACATTTTTATATTTTTGAAATTTTAAAATGTCGTCTCAACTACAATAAAGCACCACATTCACCAAATTTTTATCTCATGGAAAATGCTTATAAAAATCTTATACTATCAAATATGTATGTAAGAGTCGTGACTTAAACGATTCTTTATACACAACTCACACAACTCAGGGAAAACATATTTTGGTGCAGCATAAAATATCAAAACGAGGTCTAAACAATTCACTGAAGAATACTTTTAGGTGAAAATAACAATGTATTTCGTATTTTAATGGTGCCAAAAGATATGCATGTTTTAAGTTTTACAACATTGTGCATTAAGGCGAAACTCCTTGCCATTATTCCTCACTAACATAATTGTTGTTGTTCACTGGTGTACTGCGTAATTAGCATATTATCATTTTATGAATTTAAAACGTAATTATTTCATCACATCATCAATATCTTATTTTAATGCAGAGTTTTATTTGCATTGTTTTCAACATAACCTTTATGATTACTCTGAGGACTTTATAATGATTCGATTACTTTATAATAAATTTAGAAAATCTATATTGCGTTAATATTCACTAAAAAGAAAAACTGATCCTACTTCGTTTTGCTCAAGCAAGTGTATTCAAGGAGTGTATTCGGGAAAAAATGTTTTGGTGTTTAAAATAAAGAGAATTTTCACAGTCTCCAGAATTGGGGAGATTTTAATGAAATTTGGTATGGATATGGGTTGATATAATACAAAAAATATACCGTGCAACTGTAATGGCACACACGCATGATCATGCGTAAAGCTCATTGGCGCAGGGAAGGCATCAAAATGAGAATATAAACCATATAGAGAGGCCAGCCAGATCTCCAGATCTAAGCCCTATAGAATATATCACGAAGTTGGACCGACTGGCACAGATACACGTAAAGTGCCCAGCTATGTGCTTAGTTTTGGGAGCTGTATGACTGCCATTGAAATCCCGTCATTTGAGCTGTATGATACGTTGTGAAAGGTAAATCTTAAAGTTAGAGGTAAATAAAAAAGTTTCAGAACAAGAAACTCAAAGATTTACTCAGCCTGTTTTTGCTCTTTCGCTAATGTAAATACGAGTGCATACTAGATTTCAAGGTTCTCTGAAATAACTGGCTGACAGGGCAATCGAAATAAGAGGATCACGCTGTGGAGGAGAATGTGTGTCCTATTGATTACCAGTGCACTCTTCTTTCTATGAAAAGTGCACTGGAAATTAATTCTTTTTTCTGCTACAAAAAATGCAGCAGAAAATTAAAAAAATTCTACTGCATTTTTTGTTTTAATTGCCTCTTCATTCAAGATTTTGGTAATTGCTGCAGTATTATCCTTGCAATTAATCTTGTCACTGTTATCCTCCTTGACAGTTTCCCAGAGTTTAGAAACCCTGTAATTTTCCATAATAATGAGTAATGAATAATATGTAACATGCATAACACTTTCTTACTAAACTTCACTTCGCATTCAGCAAGTTTATATTTGCAATAGGAAACTTCAAACTGAAAGATTTTAATGCAAATTCACGAAGTTGTTACCTGGAGTTACTATGATTTTATTAGTTGTTACATGGCATTCAAAAATGCAGAAAGAATGTAATTGTTTAGTAGGTGCCATATTTATTTTTGATGACTATATAAATAAAGACATATAAATAAGACTTTGGATATACGAAACTGATCATTTTTAGTAGTTACGTTCAATAATTTAGAGAAGTAAAAATTAATATTCTTTCTGTCATTTATTCGGAAAGGTTTGTAAAACTATCTTCTAATCCACTATTTTCTTCCGAGTATTTTATTGAGTAGCATAACGCTTTCCAATAAAATGAAGCAGTCTTTATTTAGTTTTTATGAGTATTTTATCGTGTTATGCAATTTAGTAAAATATTTCCCAAAGAAATCAATATTTGTAGAGAAAACTGATTTTTAACTCTCATAGTAGGTTAACCTAGGTTATAGCTTAGGACAGTGTTTTCAGAATGTTTTAGCCTCGTGATCCACTTGCATGTAATTGCGATTAATCGCAACCTACATGCAAAAAAAGGGGGGACGAAGAAGATTCCTTAAAGTAAATAAAATAATAAAAGGTGCATTATATAAGTATCAGCAATTAATACTTTATAATTGATAAATATAATTATAATTTCATAACTTATAGTTATTATCCATATCTGATAATTACAAATTTAAGTGTAATTAAAAGTAAAGATGTATAATTAATTATATAGCAAGAAAAAAGCAATTAAGATCATTAGCGACCAATTAAAATTGTTTTGCGATCCACTGGTGAGTCAAAACTCGTGCTTTGCGAACAATTGGCTTAGGATACAAGCAAATATTTAAGCTCAAAGAGAGGAACAGTAATTCAATAATAAACTATGTTACATGCTTGGTACTTATTTACTGATTTTTTAATGAAATACTGTTCACCATTTATTAGGTGCCATAGAATTTTGCTTTTAACTGAATAGCAGTTCATTGAAAAACCAAATCTTGAAGCCTATGAACAATAATTGATTTTCAGTTATCTTTAAAATATATCTTTGAAATATGAAGACACAATAACAAATAAATTTCGGTTGGTAAAATATATGGAATTTTTGCAATCATTAACTTTTAATCAGCGAAAAATATCTCCGTATTTTCCTAGCCCATAAGATTTGTTCTAGCACCGCACACATATAGTTAAAACGCTTTATCTGCGGTAATCTTTTCCTTTAGTTAGCAATTTCCAGAACTTCTTTCTTTTTCAATATTTATAATAATTCGAAATTCTAATAGCTAAAAATTAACAATCGCTTAGGATTGCAAAAATGATGACCTGTAAATTATGTATACAGGTGCTAATTAGTCGGATTAATTCAGGTGAATCTAAAGTACTTTTCCGGTTTAGTTGAACAAAGTAAGGATAAGTAATAGAAAGAAAATGAAATTATTAAATTATGATATTCTTTGGAACCAAAATAAAATTATATTTTGAAATGTAAATAAGGCTAAGTTACTTTAACTATAACAAAGTAATCGAAGGCTGTGTGCTTTAAGACCGATGCATTCGTTCAATTTCTAAGTTAAATCGACTTACATTACACATGGAGAAAGTCGAACAATGCCTTGCGCTCAGCCTGTTTAGTTGCTAGTAACCGAACCAAGGCACGAACTAACTACATCAGTGGTTTTTGCCTCTTTGAACTCACGTCGCCAGAGTAAAGCTGTTGATGTTAAATTACAGAAAAGTAGAGGGGCTGCGGGTACTTTTCCAAAGTGAAGATATAAATGAAGGAAAGAATTTGAGAAGTTGGACGCGATCTAAGAGAATGTATCAGAACAAAACTAAAACTAAAAAGAAGAGGCAGAGAAAGAGCGAAAGCCGGGAAGGAAAAGAATTTAACAACTTATAAAAAATAAATATAGTAGTAGAATTAAGATTTGTAAAGTAATAGTTATACAATATATATATATATATATATATATATGTATGTAAAGATAGATAGATATATAAATATATATAAAGATAGATAGATAGATCTTTATATATATATATATAAAGGTAGATAGATAGATAAATTCACTTTATTAAAAATTTGTAATTGGAACTACATATTTAGAATCAATATTTCAGAAAATTTTCAGGGAAAAAAAGCCTTTAGACACTACTTTCAAACCCCCTGTTTTTGAGGATGATATATATATTATATTGTCTTGATTTTTAATTAATTTTTATTTTATTTTCATTCACGGAGACACACTACTGTACGTACCTGTATATAGCATGAAGAAGTACATGTGTAATTGCAGGAATAGTACATGTATAAACTTCAAGGTTGTGTATTATTTTTCACTGTTTAG
The DNA here is from genome assembly GCF_044657685.1 of Stegodyphus dumicola. Classification (NCBI taxonomy): domain Eukaryota; kingdom Metazoa; phylum Arthropoda; class Arachnida; order Araneae; family Eresidae; genus Stegodyphus; species Stegodyphus dumicola. Next base: position 119,029,905 of record NC_140780.1, read on the forward strand.
TGCAATTATTCTTTAAATTTTAGAATAAGTTCTTATCAAGTTTAGTGTAGTTAAAATTTTAACAATATATGCTGCTTTATATTTATTTAAAGAAATATTTAGTTTTGGATAAAAGAAAGCTCGCTTTTTATTTATTCAAGCTGTTTTTGCAAACAAAAGATTATTTATCTTAAGACGGAGTTTATTTTGCTAGAAGACTGCAGAATAATAATATACCGCTCAAGAAGTTAAGATAAAGTTTATTAGGGGTTTCAAATCTGCGAACAATTATTAGAAACTAAAGAACTTTTATTCTTCTTTCGGCTTCTCGAGCAATTTTATCAAGACAAAAAAAGCTTGTACAAATTTTGTAGAAGTATATATCGATTTTGAGAAAGGAATCGTAATTTGATTGAGAGTATGAGTTATTCTACTGAGTACCATGAAATTATTTAGAATTTTTTTTCTTTTTCTTTTTTTTTTTTTTACTTTTGAGATAAAATTTCCAGTTGTACTTCCCAGTTTTTTAATGATAAATTGACATTTAGGGGGTTTTCATAAAGCATAAAGAAATAATTACCGATTTAATTATTTTATAAGTAATTCAAGTCAGATTGCCTAGATTAAAGATTGTTTATAAAAATTTACTATTCTAAAATTCCAGTCTTCCATAGATAAATGTAAAATACGCCTATAGTTTATCTTTTATAATGCATAATACTGTTACATAATATAATAATAACAAGCTTAGCTTTTAATAAAAAAATTCATGTCACATTTTAATTTTATTGCTGTATGACGGGCGTAAAAGATAAAGTATTTTAGAAGACACAAAAGGCAAAACAGATTTTTGAGGAGTTACTCGCAAGGGTATTAACCGCATGGGAGATCCTTTGAAAGATTTCAATTTCACATAGGAAATACCTGCTCATGCTTTCTCCCCACTCTCCTGCCATCTACGATGTCTTGCAGAAGGTAAGATACCTCTGTTTTCTATTGAACGGCGCCTTAATTTAAAAGCGGTTATTTTCTTAATCTACGATCTACTGCAGCAGTAACGATGCTAAATATTTCCCATAATCCCTATGACGTAATATTCAGCTTTAATAACAGAAAGCATTTGATTTGTTTGCAATGATAATTTTCCACAATGAAAAGCATTCTGCGCAACATTATCAAATGTATTAAAAATTAATCTGAGATCTAAGTAGATTTGATCTGCTTTTCGTTTTTGAAATTCGTCTGTTCGAAGTGAAAAAATATACGTATTTAGTAATTAATAAACGTTAACTTATTTATCTCTAAAAATAAGGTAATTTCATTTTCAGAGGAAAATAAATTTTAACTCTTAATTTCCATGACATCAAAATGCCAAAATAATTAATTAGATAACTGTAGCTAAAAGCTTCATTTAAATTTTGAATGCTATGATATATTTTTCTCCTTCTAACTTTGAGAACTCTGTTTCAACTATTGCTAATTGCCCGATAATATTTACTGGGATACTTTAATTTATTTACAAATTGAGTTTCAGATATTTTTGTCGCCTAGGTTTTCTAAATTACTGCTATCTGTATTAAAATATCAAGTGTTTTTTTTAAATTTTTTTCCATGGCAATGTAGAATCCATAATTAACTTATTTTCTTAAACACTGCAGAGAATGTCAGACGAGTTATAAAAGCCAGTATATCAAAACTTATCAAAGCTAGTTTCCAATATATGGAAATTATAGATTAATTTGGAAAAACAGCAGAGTACAGGCGAATTACACGAAACACACGTCGAGACATTGATTTTAAAACAGCAGAGTAATTGGTTAACCTAAGCACACAAAATTTAGAAAAGGCATTCAAAAGCATAAAAATTATGCTTCGTCGGATGTTATTTAAGGCATTTTCTTAGATTATTTCATTCGATATTACTGAAATGCAATTAGCGTTAATTATTTTTCATGTGAATATTTAGCACCAACATATAGTCTGTGTTTACAAATATATACATTTGTGGATCTTAATGCTATAATACTATTAATCAAAATCTAAATCGAACAATAAAACTAAATTTATATCTTACAAAATAGAATTTCAACTCCTCCACATAAAATTTCTTTAAATTTTAAAGAAAAATAAAGAATTTATTAAAGCGCTTTCCAAATAAAATTCTTTCATGAAAAATACTGGTAATATATAAGAATATTTTATATAAACATGTTAGTGCCGGAAATAATCGAAATGTAAGTGGAAAAGTAATAAACAGGAACACTGTTTGCATTGGATTATAGCAAAACACTCGAGAGCTACTTGCCTAAGAGAAGAGATGTCTTTATAAAGGACTTTCTAAGGAAAACTGGCTCGTATTTACGTTACACGCGGAAAAAAACACGAAACTCCCTATGCAGTGGTGAATTTGAACTCGAGCTGATGTAAAACTGTTCAGGGATTTTTACTTTTTGGCCATTGGTGAACCATAAATGGAAAACAGTTTTAATAGTTTCACAAGTTTTAAATGGTTTTCATACAAGTCAGAGACGTTGACTACCATAACGATGGACCCATGTACGAATCCTGGAGAATACATGGATATTTGCAAGCGTACAGTACCTGCGCGCAAGGGCTCAATAAAAATAACGCCGAGCAGAACTCTTCTCGAGAGGTTGTTGGTAGAGGAAGAAGGGTGGGAGACTCTGGGACCACATCTAGGGTTTTTCTCTCTGAATTCCATCCGGGGTGGAAACTTAGCAGTTAGCAAGGACCGGAAGATGCCTAATATGTCTATTCTGATGCACAGGTTATCAGGACTTGTATTCCTCTTTACTTGCTTTGGAAAGATGAACTGTCCTGACTCGGAACAGGGAGCTTACTCAAGCTATGTTCAATAAATTGTGAAGTAGACAATACACACAGGAAGGGTATACGAAACCCTTTATTTTTCTATCTTTACAGAGGTTTCCGGACTTCGGAATACAGAGACCAACCACTTGTGGTCTGAACGTAAGAATATAAAACTACTAACTAAAACTTTAACTAAAACTAACTTTGGATTAATATACAAGTGCCTAACTTCAAGATTGGCCGTTATTTAACAAAAATCCGTATGTAGTTCAGAGAGCTGCTAAAACTACGATACGTTTAAAATTATCAGGAGGATTAAACCTCTGGCCTTGAAGGCAACCAGCAACCGAGTAAAACTACTATGGCAAGCGGCCTGCTTCTAATAACTCCTTCCTCTCTCTTGCTTGGCAAAAGGCCACAACTTAAGTACTTGGCGTTAGCAAGACAAATTTGCATAAATAAGTTAAAGCTTTTAATTCTGGCCGGAAATAGAAAATAAGAAGTGATAGTAAAGATTTAAAATAAAATAAACGTTAGTAAAACTTAGGATCCTTACAAGGTGACGGTCTTACTTCAACCTGTACCTATATGCACTAGATAATTCAGAAATGTTTGATGCAGTACGGAGAAAACCAAAATATTTGTTTTTCCAATAAAATTTAACTGCAAAATATTTACAGAGAAGACGCTATTCTAAGGTAAATACATTTAAAAACATTTACTTTTAGAAACACTTTCTGCAACAAATCTAAATGGGAATTAGAAATATGTCTCTACTAAAAACGCAATTATGGAATTTATCATTTTATATGTCATGTTATTCATTTCTTTTCTAGTCATAGTGCCTGAATGCACTGAAAAATTTCCTGTAGTAACCATTCTATTCTCTTTAGAAAACCCCAAATTCTTCTTTTACTAGCTGGTATGACATGCGCGATGTTCACAGTTTTGGAATCTTTTTTTGACTCATTATTTCCAAGTTATTGACCTAACATTTTGCTACTTCAGTACTGTTCGTGGATTCTTTTTAAAAGAAAAATGTCTGTTAACTTCTATTCGTCTTTGAGTAACACAAAAACAACCCATTTCCTGTCGTATGATTAACATACGATTAACACGCGCGATCAACTTTCTTTATTAAATTATGATGGTAAACGGAAATTTTTCAGTTTATGTTTTTAATGCTTTCAGATATTGCAATTTTCTGAAAAAATAATAATAAAAAAAAGCATTAGTTTAATTTCAAAGTTTTGATTTTAGTGCTAAGCAGTTTTCATTCTGCAGTTTAAATTAAATGTGGAAATGGTGAAAATATAAGGAAAAAATTCAAAGGCAAAATATTAGACTTTAGTTGACAGTAATTAGAACCCAGAAGATATCAGATTTTCGAGCGCAACTATTTTTTTCAAAACATATTAGGTTTTAATCCCTCAGCTTTAATGAGGAGAATTTGATGCTCCGAAAGTTTGGGGTCTTTGAATAAGCACATATTTCAGGAAATTAAACTTTTTTTAAGTTAAGAAACGTACCGTTTCTACGCAGAAAAGAGGAAAATCAATTTATGTAGAACTTTATCTGTGTAGTTTTATTTCATTTGTTTCCCCACTTTCTTGGTCGAACTTCTCAAATATCTCTATTTACTGTACACATCTAGTATTTAAAAAATAATAATAATTAAGTTCACTTTTTTCCTTCTAAATTAGTCTGAAAACTTTAGATTTCAATTTCTTAAACCTTTTCTCTCTTTGTATTGATTAGTTCGAAAATAATTAAATTTAGTGATTTAAAGTTTAGTTTTGAAATCATTTTCCTAAAAATCTTTCATTAATGAATTTTGAATTTTCTCGTATTCATAAATTAATATCATTCCTTTTTTAATGTTAGATTTCTGGCATGCTTCTCTACAGTAGCTAGACATTTTATTTAGAATGCATTGGAGAAAAAGAAGGAATTTTTACATTTCAAAGATGCCGACTGCCGACGCTGACTGTTATTCCTAAAAAATGTATGTGGGTTTGATTCTTGCTTATAAGTTTGTTGAATGCGTCTGATATTTTCCCTCTTTGAAGGTGCAATATCGGTTGCCTTCTTTCGTGAACTCCGGGGAGGGAGTTGAAGGTGTATGAGATCTTGGTTTCTTAATATAAAAAATTAAATGTTGCAAATGCAAAACTTGCTTACTTTAGTATTCATAATATATATAACATAACGTAATAAACTAGTTAAAATGATCAATCAGATTTCTGAAAAGATTTATGTGATAATCATTTTTATATTCTAACTGCTTCTAATTTCCCATTTACTTCTAAATTCTTGATTCTGAAAATTTTTTGAGGAAACGGGAGTGTTTTCTGCAGCGAATATTGGTATGAGATTCATTTAGTAGCTTTTCCATTTCTGTTTCGTTTTGTACCAGGTAAATTCAAATGATTATCCTTTCTTTTCAGATTTAATATACGCTCTATTAATGAAGGCGTCATATTCGCCTTCAGAGAATCCACACATTTATTTATAATTTAGTTTAAGTAAAATTTAATTAATCTACACAGGAAAAGTATCTCGTAAAAATTTAGTCTATAATTCTACAATGTGAAATATGCTATATTTGCACTAGCTAGCCGTTTCTGGAATCTAACATTGAACGGCATCACTTTAACGTATGATTATCACACAAAATACCAATGACATCCGCAAATGATATCGCATTTCTTCTCAATGATCCTGCTCAAGACATTCTGCAAAACATTACCCAAAAGACTACAGCTACTATTTACGTGGAACTCTCCAAGGAATTTTTCTCAATAACTTTCAAAGGAAAATCTCACGTAGTTTGTAAACCATTGTTCTTGATTTAGATTCTAGCTAAATTAAAGTTACTTTGTTGACTAGACCTTTACTTGAACTGTGAAGCAACTGTTCGTTAAGTTCAAACTGTCTTAATAACAAAACATGTGAAAGGTGAAAAGACCCTTTTATTCAACTCAAGAAAGGATTTACAGTTTACACTCCCTATGCTCACAAAACTAAGCTAAAACCTTTAGCTGTAATTCAAAACAGAAATATAAAATTAAAAATTAAACCTAAGTTAAATGATCAGCCGAAGCTGCACAAAGATGATTAACGCGAGCTGGCTCTTAGTCCTACCACCGACGTAGATTAACCGGCAGTATGCACGGGCACAAAATAGCAAGCTTAAATATCAGCGAGACAACGTGGTCGAAAGACAGAATACGCTGTGTCTGAGGTAACTCAGAAACCCGCTTCACAACGCGCGAAACTGAAATATCATTCTGGCAAATGACAGAAAATATATAAGGTAAATAACTGAACTAATCTGGTTAGTTTAAAACTAAATAAGTCCTTATAATGTACTATCATAAAAATAGTCATACGACTTCATATCTGAATTTCTTGGATGCCAACATATGTGAATCATGCTCTTGTCTGTTGAATGGCCGACGTCGAGGCAGATTTTCTTTCATACCACATTCTTTAACGACGTTGTACGACAGCAATAAAATAAGCGTTTACATAGTTAATAGCCGAAAACTATTTTTCTACCTGATAAACCCCCATATTGTTTGACCGACATCAACAGAACTCCTGTAATAGTGATATCACGAAAACAAACGAGTAAAGTCGTAAACTTAAAGTCTTATAAGGTATTTCTCCCACCTTCTTAGCGTGCCTTCGTGGTGTAGTAGTCAGCACACTGAGCCGGTATTTCAGAGGTCCGTGGTCCGGGGAAGGCGTTTGCTAATTTTCCATCTCTCCGGCCTCCAAAAAAATAACTAATGTTCGGGCGCCACTGTACAGACTAAACGGGTTGTTGGATGAGGATTCTCCACACCCAGGATTTGCCGACTCTGTCCCCTAAAAACCCCAGTCGCCCTTTAAAAAGAGGAGTATATAATGTATTTCTCCCGCTTTCCCACGTGCCTTCGTGATGTAGTGGTTCTGCACGCTGGGCTGGTATTCCAAATGTCCGTGGTTCGACTCCCGGCGAAGGCGTTGCTAATTTTTCATCATTCCTGCTCTAAAAAAAATCCTAATGTCTCTACAGTCTTTCTCTTGAAACAGCAATAAATTATTTTACTGAAAAACAAACTTTCGATTTTGAAAAATATTTAATGTCTATTTCTTTTAGGCTAACCCTGCATAAATAAGATTATGCGAGAAACAATACTTACTTCGGCAACGATAAGCTAGGCATTTCCTGTGTAACAACAGCCTTGAACAGTTTCTTCCTGTTCTCTAGTTTTCCTCACCATTTAAAGCTAACTGTCTTTATCATTTTCTACTGTACTTCTCTTATTTTCCTATACTACAGTGCCTTTGATCAAACCTGATAACTCCGTGTGTTTTTCTTTGATATGTCATTTCAAACCTTATATTATTTATTATCAGGCAGAATCTGAAGTTATCACGAAATCCTCGTATTTTCATCGGAAAATTTCGAAATACAATTAGTTAAAAATAACCTGACACTTGTTCTATACATATTTTCAGGTATCTAATCCAATTCAGCCTGAGTGTGAACTGAGAAAGTTCCAAAAATTTCTCTCTTTCCGTACTGCCGAAATCGCCATTAATTACCCTATTCTAACAAAATGCTTTTACCTCCTTTATTTTTCCAACCGTTACTTATAGGCATGTAATAGGGGGACCGGAAAGTAATGTCGCTTTCTTACATTAAATTCACACGAATAAATTTTTAACACATTTTTATTTTTAATCAATAATGTAAGCACCCTCGTTATCAACAATCTTTTGCCAACTAGTGTGCAGATTTTCAATCCCCGGACCGATATAAATCAATTGGTTTTTGAGCAAAATATCTCAAGATGGCATTTTGGACATCATTCAAATTTTCAAATTTTTTGTCTCTAAGAAAATGTTGTAGGGATCGGAATATATGGAAATCCAAGTGTACGATATCGGGCGAGTATAGTGGGTGATGCAGCACCTCCCATCCCAATTCATTCATTTTTTTCAGTGTCCGTCAACAATCTTTTGCCAACTAGTGTGCAGATTTTCAATCCCCAGACCGATATAAATCAATTGGTTTTTGAGCAAAATATCTCAAGATGGCATTTTGGACATCATTAAAATTTTCAAATTTTTTGTCTCTAAGAAAATGTTGTAGGGATCGGAATATATGGAAATCCAAGTGTACGATATCGGGCGAGTATAGTGGGTGATGCAGCACCTCCCATCCCAATTCATTCATTTTTTTCAGTGTCCGTCAACAATCTTTTGCCAACTAGTGTGCAGATTTTCAATCCCCAGACCGATATAAATCAATTGGTTTTTGAGCAAAATATCTCAAGATGGCATTTTGGACATCATTCAAATTTTCAAATTTTTTGTCACTAAGAAAATGTTGTAGGGATCGGAATATATGGTAATCCAAGTGTACGATATCGGGCGAGTACGGTGGGTGATGCAGCACCTCCCATCCCAATTCATTCATTTTTTCCAGTGTCCGTCTTGCTCAGTGCGGTCTTGCCTTGTCATGTTGCAGAATGATGCCTTTCCTATTGACAATCGCCGGATATTTTTCCATTAAAGATTTGTTCACTCGATCCAATTGTTCACAATAAAGATCTGCATTAATAGTTTGTCCAGGTTTCAGCAATTCAAAATAAACAATTTCGCGAATACTCCACCAAACACACAGAAGCGCCTTTTTGGGATGTAACCCCTTTGTAACCCTTATTAAAACTACCTTTTGCATTATGATTATCATATAGGACCCATTTTTCGTCTCCAGTAATCAAATGATCAAAAGGCGGTTCTGTATGGTGTCGTTGAAGCAATACGTTGCATGTGATGGATCGGTTGGCTTTGTTCTCTTCGGACAGATTATGGGGGACTGAAACACCTGCTTTGCTTATTTTTCCATTCTGCTTTAAATGTTCTTGGATGGTCGACCAAGGTTGGTTAAGAGTGTTTGACATGGATTTGCTTCCACTTCTGCCCTTAACATGTTGTCGACACGCGCAGAAACGACATTACTTTCCGCTCCCCCTATTACTTCCATTTATTTACAAATATGTTTTAAATGACGCAGATATTAGTGTTTTGTCATTTTTTAATTTAAAGAAATAGATTTTATAAAAATTACGAAATTTGACTAATGTTCGTCAGGTTATAAGTAAACAAACTTTGCACTTGTTATAAAATTTTAAATTGACCGAGGTATTCGATATTAAAATTGGAGATCAAATCGAGGACCGGATACAAACTGAAAAATGAAATGTTTTCATTTGAAAGCAACTAAAAACAAAATATGAGTTTAGATAAAGGTTTCTGATTTTTAAGAGGTTAAGTTGTAGAGACATTAGGATATTTTTTGGAAGCAGACGAGATGAAAAATTAGCAACCGCCTTCGCCGGGAATCGAACCACGGACCTCTGGAATACCGGCCCAGCGTGCAGAACCACTACACCACGAAGGACGCTTGGAAAGCGGGAGAAATACCTTATAAAGTGACGTGTTAAGTGATGCAAATTATTGTGAAAAGTGCCCAGCAATATAATTTTACTTTTTTTTTCAAAATGGAGATTTTATTCACGGAATCTCTCATAATTCTTCTCGGAAACACTGGCAGGCTTCAGTATTGTCATATTGCCAAACTCGTAGCCTTACTTGCATAAATCAAAAATTAACTTTTTTCTAGTTTAATGATTTTCTTTTACAATTATTAGATTAAGATTTTAAAGTAATAAACCTCCATGAGAATTTTGATAGTATATTTTTAGACTTTGAGAGCATAAAAAATTTCTTGTGTGAAAATTCGTTCAGCATGCCAAATATAACAAAATTATAAATTAAAGGCACTAGTAGATCACAAAAGAATATCATTGAATGGTATTTAAGGGGAAAAATTATTCTAAAATGAAAATTAATTATTCTAATTTACTTATTAACGGACCCCTCAATGTAAACTGAAAAGGAGGTCCAAAATCGCAAATTTTGTTATTAAATATCTCGTTCGATTTTCTTTTTTTTTTCTTTTGTACAGGAGTCAAACGTTTTGCTTCTTATTTCTTATATCGATTACAGTTTTTTTAAATATAAACATAGGGACCGGTGGATCGTATAAAATGTCACCTTTCATAACTTTTACAAAACTGATGTCTTTAAATTTAAAAATGCCAAAAAAATGAATACATGCGTCAATTAAAACATTTTTGCAATTAGAAGAGCCCACCAGCGGCCGAGCGGTAAAGTCGCTGAACACTGGTAGTTCGGTCCGAGGTTCGAATCCCGCGAACGGGCTGGCTGCATGGGTGTTTTCGTGGTTTTCCCCATGTGTAACGTGTATACGAGCCAGTTTCCCTTAGAAAGTCCTCCACGAAGGCATCCCTCCCCTTAGGCAGATAGCCCTAGTGTGCTTTGCCATAATTAAATACACCAACACACACCAGCAATTAGAAGAATATGTTTGCGAACAAAAATGCGAAAATCAAGGCCCTTTGTGAATATGTAATATGTCTATATACTTGTATATTACTCTATATTTGTGTTTACGTTTACATAAATACATAGGCAAAACACAACACGGCACTATGTATTTATTTACATATGTGTACGTGCATTACGTCACTATGGCTATATACATTTGTCTCGAATTTATATGACGTCCTGTTTTAAGCAATGATAATCCATTTTTACAGATATATTTCAACTGTAGGGATTAAAATTTATTTTTTCTAGTTTTCAAGCCCTTATCTCTGAGCAATTGCAGAGTTTCTGTTTTCCAGAAAATATTAGGATTTTCAGGTGCAAGAAACGTAAAACATTAGCTATGCCTACGTTGGGAATCGAGCCCGAGTCTTACCAGTTGCTAGTTAGATCTACTAGCCCTATTGCCGAAACGGCATATAGGGAGAAAACATTTAATTCTTTGCAATAAAAATCTGACCTTTAATATATTTAAATGATTTTTAGATGTGTTAAAGCGACTTCCATCAACTGCGAAATGTGGTGGATGTAACAAAGTGTTTATTTTTTAGTTCCATATCTCTTATCAAAATTCGGCTTTACTTCAATTAATACATAAGATCATATGGTTTTGCTACTCTTTACAGGGTTTTACTTACGATGTTCATTTTTAATCAGGTATTTTCTTCCATTTTTCTGCATGTCTTCGTCGTGTAACGGTAGCACTCTCGGAGCGTATACGAGAGGTCCAGGTTCGAGTCTCAGCGACGGCATTGCTTATTTTTCGTGTCTCCTGCTTCAAAAAAATCCTAATGACTCTACAAGCTTTAAAAAAAAGGAGTGAAAAAATTGGCTCTCTTATTAGAATTAGTTGTGAAATTGCGAAGAAGATTGAATTAATATTGTAGAGTCATTTGGTTATTTTGAAGCAGAAGACATGAAAAATGAGCAATGCCCTCGCTGGGTCTCGAACCTGGACCTCTCAAATACGTGCTGAATGTGCTTCCTTTATACTACGAAGGCATGCAGAAAGGAGAGAGAAAATACCGTATAATATAATTACGACTTTAAAAATGGCAGTATAATCAAACATAAATGATCAATTCATTAAAAAATATTTTTTAATTCGTATATTTCTATGGCGTTTAGGTTCCTCAAGTATGATGAAGTATTTGTAATTTTACATATCAATTTCATATCAATTTTACATATCATACAATTTAAATATCATGCATATGAATTCAATATATAAAGAGTTTTATTATGGCTGCCAACAAATCTAAATCTTTTCCTTGGATAACTTATTGCACAATGAACATGCAATAAACCCTCCGAGTCCTTTTGATGAGCTTTTGTAATGGAAATAGCTTAAAGCCATTAAAAAAGAAATATATAGGTATGGATAAGATTTTACGTTGATTGCACTTCTGGAATCACATTTTTGGCTTTCCTCTGTCACTGTTTATCAGTTACGAGCGGAGAAAAACAGAAACGCTTCCCATATTTCGTTCGTCGTTATCTGAGTAGGCAATTGAATTCTTCCTGGACATCATTCGTATTTCTTTTTTCCTAAGATTTGTCTCTTTCACCTATTCAGCGACGCCCGTTTAGTGATTCAGAGCTGCTCGTTGTCTGATATGAATGTATTCTTTTATCTTTTAGTTCAAAAGAATTCTATGACGTGGATGAGTATTTTTACCGTAATAAACAAGAACTGAAATTTAAATAAATGGATAGAGAAGCAAGTAAATATTTTATATAATGACATATTGGCTTAGGTAAAATATTTCAGCCTATCGAACAATTAAGATGGCAGCAATACGTAAAAAATCTAAAATAATCAATAAGAAATAAATATTATTAAAGTAACGGTATTACGCATTGTGTCCGTAAAAGGTCCTTTTGCAACCTTTATTTATATGCCGCGCAAATCTATATAGTTGTTAACGACGCTGGATGTTATACCGAGGAGCTCGGGTTAGGATTCCGAAGAGGTATGGGTATAGTATCTGTGCGGCAGGGGGTACTTAAAATTTTCATTCGAATGACTAAACCGTGTTTAGTTATGCAAAGGGATATACTAAAATGTAATGTTGCGTGCGTACGGGTTCGTAATGGATTGAATGCTCAAGTCGATAAAAAGTTAATAATGTTTATTCTTATCCCAAGAAATAAAGCAATATGCTGAAATTTCCTCAGAGATATTCGTACAATATGACAATATCTCACAGTAGTTATATTTTTAATTACTAAAATATAAATAGAACTCAATTCAAAGCATGGAAAGCTAATCCGATCTCACCGCGAATTCGTGACAAACAACAACAGAAACATAGTAAACAACTAATAAATAACTGAATTGAGATGTTTTGATCCGGCTTTTATAAGCTTTTTAATCATGCACGAAAAAATTCTGGTATTTTTCTAGGTAGCAAAAGAGTACAGTTACGAGATATCTTTTTATTAAATGTTAAATGCGCGTGCTGCTGTACTTTTACTTTTTCGGCGTAGCTTTCTCTTAAAATTTGTCGCGTGCAGGATTGCACGGGAAATGAAACAATTTAATAACAATTCTACTAAAAATAGAAAACTAAATACAAAAACCGTAACAATAATATTATTCATGTTTACTTCATCCCTGCTCCACCGCTTTTTACTAAAGAATTTTTCTTGTCTTATTTTTGTAAGCGTAATTAATTTGAATTGAAATAAGGATTTGTCAGAAGGTCAATTCAATAAAAATGCCCCCGGTGTTTACCGGTATATTTTACCGGTATATTATTTTTATTATATTAATTTCAGTTTCGCCATTACAGCAGACATAGTGTCTTTTATTAGTATATGAATGTTCATGGTAAATGTGGTGGACCCACTGATTCCATGAATTTTTAATGAAAAGAACCGGTATGTTTGTGATTTGTACAATTTCTTCAGTACTGAAATATATTCATATCACTATACGTTGTAATTCCATCATGTAACTTTAAATTAAGGATTGAAATTTTTTAATAAATGTTAGATATTCAAATTACTTATTCTGTTAGTTTATCTTAATAGTTATTAAACTGGGCACCCCTTAACTGGGTTATGAATATGATATATACTTATTTCTTTTACACAACGCACTGTCAATTTATTCTGTATATGTGGGTGTATTTATTTCCATGTTCATACCATAGTTCACAACAAAGTTACACTTAACGAGCTTAATTTAATTAGAAAATTTATTTGGCACCTATAGCATATTTACATATTTAGACGTGTTGGTTTACCTGTTGTTATGAAAATTTACTAATATAATAACTGTTACTAATAATTAGAAGAAACAAAAGAAGGAGTTCATTCACCGCCATTTAAAGTCATTGCAATAAAAATAGGCACTTTGAATGAGAGCAAATTATAATTGCTGTATAAGATTATACCCTTTTAAAAACAGCTTCCTTTTAAAAGATCAAAGGACTTATAAAAGGAATATCATAGAAGGAAAGTAAACTTGATGCAGCATATTATCGTATGTTGATCGGTAATTAACTCAGATATTTAAGTATTCAAAGCTAATTCTATTCGTGTAATTAATTCTATTTCTGTTCATTTAGTTAGTGAGATATTTTTAACTCTAGACATATGTATTTTAAATACACTTACAAAAATAATCAAGTATATCGTTTGCGAAATTTTAATAAATGTGAAACATTATAATTAAAACATTGCCTCTTTCACCTTTGGCAATATTTCTATATTTTGATTTAGTTTCAGGAAACAATTTTGCCAAAATTTCTAGCCAGGCTCAAATCTTGTAGAGAATTTTCCCGCTTACAGAGAAAATGTTGCAATTGTTGAAAAATCATCACTCATGTTTAAAATCAAACTATAACATTTTATTGGCCTCTACGTTGTTGAAAGGATATAAATCACGCAGACTTGTAAATATAGACGTCACTCCCACTTTATTAACTTCCTTTAACTGAATTAGTTTAAATGGTTAACACAAAGCTTTCTTGAGTTTGTAATTCAAATAAGACAAAAGCTTTCTCTGCCGTCTATAATTCTTGCTAATTCTAAATTACAGTCTGCACCAGCAGAAAATGTGAATAATGCTCACTCCTAGGTTCAACTATTGTGAAGGCAATTTCATTAGCTTTTAATTCGCCGGTAGCGAACTAATGGATGAACTATCGCAAATACTCTATTTCTTTCCACCTCACTAACTCTTTCGTCTACAACTTAAATATTCTCTAGTAATTTGCATTTTCAGGAAGGGGCTCATTTGAATCAAACAAATAAATGAAAATGTTAAAAATTACATGCATCTAAAAAATAGAAAAACAACTTTCAACAGCTTACAACATTACATCTTTACTAACTCAGCACACAAGCTATTAAAGCACTTAAAATAACCACAAAATGGTATTTTAAAAGTTTGTTGCATTCGAGAACCCATTATATTTGTTATTTCTATCTTCACGTCTGCATTAGAGAGTTCCATAATATTCATTATTTTAATCTTTACGTCAAAAATTAAAAAGGTAGTATGATGTAAGCAGATAACGAGATGTATAAGATATCGCCTTCAAATGGGACTGTGTAATGTTGATCACTGGAAGGGAAAAAATAAATGATTACTGACAAATAATAATGGAAAAATAAAAATTGTAATTCCTCTTAACCTTGCTGTTGCCCGTAACACAACTTTTAATTTACAGTAAATTCCTGTTTCACTCATTACGTTAAGTTGGAGTGAGTTACAACTAAACGACACAGACTGATGAATTTCATGTGTACTTTAATGTAAACTTTTAAGTTCCTATATCAGCACTAGAGAAAATAAGAAGTAACATTTACTGAATGTTATCAAATGGCTGTCTTGATTTTAAATATCTTGCGTCATGCATGATAAAAGGAGAGAAAAATGCATGAATAGTGATGTCATAATTGACGTAAAATTTTCATGAATGTGCAGAAATATTCTTATAAAGTGCCAGGCTGCAACAGTTTCAGGAGCATGATTCAAGAGAGAGGACAGATGAAATACTTGCACTGTTTTTAGAAAGATCAGAGCCGAAATTGCTGGCTTAAATCTATGATTTCACAAGTTATGTGGGAATTAATCTATGACTACGTTGCTGCTCTATATTTCAATCCCGAAGAATCAAAGTAAATTGGAATAAAAGAAGGTTCAGCACACAAGATGTATTTGTTTTTATTTTGAACAAATACTATCTCCTCGTGCACCACAAATGCACACGGGGATTTCAAAAGTAAGTCAAATAAAACTTTAAATATTGCATGCATAAATAAAAGGAACAAAAACAGAGGACAGCCGTCTAGATTTCACAAAAGCAGATAAGTTCACTGGCCAAGTCAAGCCAAGCTTTTCTAAATCGTTCTCTAAGCATAATCTAGGGCTGTCAAAGGTAGGACAGGAAAAAATTAAATGTTCACATCTTGAGGTGCTTTTCTTTTAACTCACATAAATTATTTGATCTCAGATTGAAACGAAACACGTAACGTTCAAATTTGCCGTGATCAGATGAAAACTGAGATACTTTAAAATTAATAAAAAGAAAAGATTAGGAATGCAGTAAATAGAAGGAAAGAACTTTCTGATGCTTTCGGCATTACAAGATATATTCCTCGTTCCACTTAGCTAAAAGCTTTTTATAATTCGCCCAGACGGTGTAGTGGTTAGGTGAGCCTGACTGCGATATCAAAGCGCCCGGGGTCGAATTTCGGAGAAGGCATAGATGTAAAATTGTTTGTCCCTTCATAGGAGGTAACGGAGGCCACCTATTAGGTACCACCACAATAAAATGGCCACCACGTCTGGCCTTAGTAGTTGCCAATGGCGTTATAGGCAAGTGCCCACCACTGGGGAAAAACGTCTTTTAATGAAAGGACTTACAATAACTCTTTAGAATGCTAATATTGATATCTATGGGTAAATTTAAAACATCTTTAGCTAAGAAAGCAGCTCTTTCATTTTATAGAGACCACATACATAAGCAAAATAGATATCAGTTCCTCTATTTCTAAGCGAACTGACAGCTAATAGAGTTTTGATTACTATTCAAAACATATAAGGTACCTTGAGGATGCTGTCCCATTATTTTTTATCCACGTATCGATAAGATAAACATAGAGAATTTCTGCTTGAAAAACGGTGCGTTTATTTCGTATAAGAACAATTCAAAACGATCATACCTTATTGCTCATATTACTGCCATCTGTAAGGAAAATCACGTGAAAACACTTTTCAATAGTCTCTTTATAATCGTAGAAATTTATGGGTAGAACATAACAGGTACTGGGCAGGTAACAGACAGTCATTTGCGCAATAGCATAACAAGATATTTAAGTGCCTTTTTAAGCTGCGATTTTGTGAGTTTAACTTAGAGTAAGCAAATCAGCTAGAAGTTTGACGGCGTCCTGAGGTATGTAAGGTTTGACTTGACATTTCCAAAATTAATCTTCTGAGAGAATTAAAGTTCGTCCAGTGCTAACGTGTTACACGTTTTTTATTTCATTTGGGATTAAGTGGCGATATGATTGCGTACTTGTAAGCTGCAAATGTTTTGTATGTAATAATCATTTATAAGACTGTTTAAATTAACCAATTATTTTAATGTTAATTCTGCCCTATTTTTCTATTTCCTTCCCTTCAGTTTTCACCAGTCTAAATTAGATAAGCTATAAAAAATAAGCATTCATGTTTTAGTTAGCTTGCAGTAGCAAATACTACTGGTGCTTCCTTGCGATCAAAGCCTTCCTGCGTCTGAAGCTCGATATTGCGCTGAAGCAAAAACTGGTTTGCTAACTGTAAATTACTTAGTATTTAGCATTAGCGTTTTGTAGCCCAAACTTGACTTGTTTTATTTTATGCTGATGTGCATTTAAGGTTAACTTTGATTATTTGAATAGAGTAGCGGTGAACAAATTATTTAAAATTGTGTATCTTTCTACAAATTATATAATCATTACCTTTTAATTACTTTCAGAGTAGTTAGTAACTATAGCAGAGGCAGCTATCAGTGAGGGCGATAATTAGCTTGAGCTAGGTAAGGTTTAGAATTAATAAAGACATAGTACGTTTAGTAATTATTATACCTGACAGATATTTATATTAATTTTTTTACATTTCTGATGGCTCATTTAGTACATTTAAATTAAGCAGAGTGATGGCGACAACTCATTCAACCAGTGAATGGATAGGTAATTTCGAGAAGCAACAAAAGTACATTAGTGTCTAAAATCTCCTTAACTCAAGTAAATTTAGCAATAGCTGAATAAACATCGAAATGAGATAAACTATATTCTAGGAAATAGGACAATCGGTAAGGCAGTTTCAATCGTCTAATCAACTTTAAGAAAACTTTACATAGCGTATAAGACAGAGTAATTCGTTACAGTGCAGATTTTGAACACATACGATTTGATAATTTCATGAATTTCACTTTACCTAGGTTAAATTTTGCTAGAAGGTCTTCGCATAGAGAGATACCGGTAGTTCAGAGATGCAGTAGCCAGGAATGGGGGAGCAAAAAGTCTAAATAATTGTAAATGAGTTACAATATATCCCTATACATAGTTTAAGGTACTGAAACTACTTCTGCATGAGGCGATAGATAAGTGTGAAAGAGAATGGCAACTTCTTTAGAAAATATCTTTTTTTTTTTTGTTTTCTTGTTATTTTTTAAAAGTTTACACCACAAGTGGTGGTCTCTTTATTATGGACGTACCTTATAGGTGGACCACCGTTGCCTTCTATGAAAGGACGGACAAATTACTTCTATGCCTTCTGCAGGATTCAAAACGGTAGTCAGTACGGCAGTCAGAATCACTAACCACACTTCCGTCTGGGAGGCTGTTATGCAAACTAAAATGAGCAATTTCTTTTTACCTTTTTTAAGAGCTTTAATCTTAGACGAAAAAATGCTCTTATCACCGATAAACCAGTACGATGTTTAAAACCTGTATTGAAAACGATCCAAAAATAATGCAGAAATTTTAACTCTCAGGGTGGGGGTTAAATCAGGTGATCACGACCCCGCACTCATATTACAGCTCCTCTGTATATAAAACGGAAAATCATACGTGTTATATACATTCCCTTATCTCTGCATTCACGTTACACGTATTTCTCCTGTTCTTCATTTTAGTAACTGACCATCCCTTTCGCCTGTAAAGAATGAGCATTTTTTATAATCTGGGAAAGCATCAGGTTAAACTCAAGCACTCCTCCATATGAAATAGGATTTTACTTCAAATAGTTAATCGAGATTAAACATTAGACCCCAGAATAATACTCTTCAAATGTACTTTTGGTTCTGTTTTTATGGACGGTAATTCTAACCTACGCAAAGCTAAACTGAGACAATTTTCTTAAAAATATCACCCCTTGGGAATACTATACTGGTTAGCCAGATTAAATTCCGATGGAGGATCTTTGGAACATATTAGGAAGAGCTATTGCAAGATGTCCTAAAATTTGCTTTAAAGCTGCTTTATTTAAAGAGCGGAAACCCAATTTAGTCATTGCTTCAAGGTAAAATTGATACTTTAAGGTTTAGAATGAAATTCAACTGTCACATCTTTGCTACAGTTAGAATCGATTCCACTGTAAGGTTTCATTTTAAATTACCAATCATTTTAAAACTAAATCTTTTCCGTCTTTACATTCTATTCTGTACATTCTATTCGTCTTTACATTCTATTCTTTACATTCTATTCTATTTTATTATTCATTTTCTGGAATTAAAATTAAGCTAAGTACTAATAAAGTGTCTTTAATTTCTTTTGCGTTACTAGATAACATTGCTGTGTATGATTATGTTATATTTTTGCCCATTGGATTGAGTAGCTGAACTAGAACTACAGCTATATTGAAGAATGAGTACTGCTGAAAATTTAGTTTCTAGTTTAGGTATACAGTAAAACTTCTGTTAGTGAAACTTTTCCTAATACGACCATCTCTCAAAATGATCAATGTTTCTAAAAATATAAATAAATATATCAGGACTACTGTTTCTTTTTACTGCCTTTGCGAACGTAACTAAAGTCCTGAGTAAGAACAGGGAGTTTACTTAAAGCTATGTTCCTGCAAATGTAGAAGATATGACACCAGTAGGAAGGGTTTAATTACCCTTTATTCTTCCCACAGTTTACTCACGTTCCCGCGCTTCGGGGTACAAAGACCAGTATTTATGGTATGACACGTAAAAATAAGAACTAAAGCTAATTAAATTAAAATAAGAGCTAAACTCAAATACTTTACAAAGACTCGCGGAGATCTGCCTTTTAATCTTTACGTATGTAGTACGCAGAATGCGGGAAAACTGCAATACGTCTTCAATATCAAGAGAACTAAATTCTGGCCTGAAAGGCGGACAGCAACTGACTGAAAAGCGCCCGTGAGGTAAGGCTCTCTCTAACTCCTTCTTGGCTAAAAGCCACAACTTAAATACTTCACAGTTTGCAAGCTCAATTTGCATAACTAAAACTAAACGTGTTTATTCTGGCCTGAAGTGAAAAATAAGAGGGGACAGTAAAGTTTTAAAATAAAATAAACGTCAGTAAAACTTAAAATCCTTACAAATATTAGTACTAACATTCGTTTCTCTAAGATAAGTAACTGCCCAACTCCTCCGGGAATTATAAGTATTCGTCTTAGAAAGTTTACAGTAGTTTATTCTGATGAGAATATTTTAGAGACTAAAGATGGCTAGTTAACTATGTTGATTTAAAGCTGTTAAGTTTCCATTTAATTTCTTCACGCAAGTAGCCTTAAGGAAGAAGTTTTTTTAATTCTCAAATTGCACCTTCCTTGTAAACTATAAAAAGTGAGCTTTTGAAATCCCCTGGGATGTATTATTGCCACAAAAACAAATATTTATTAGCGTAAGCTAAGTAAGATTTATAAACTTAACTGAAAGACATACAATTTATCCTATCCAATTTAAGAATTTAAATTTACTTCGCAAATTTAATCATCATTTTACAATCAAAATTATTAATAAAACTATTTCCGGAGTCTAATTAATAATATGACATAATCCAAAGGCATGGCAAGTGCTTTGCGAGCATTACTTTCTCTTCAGAATATTGCATTTCAGAGACTGAGTGATGGCATTAAAACTATTTTTTGGCCATAGGAAGATATGCTGATTTCATATGAAGATTCTATACATGAAACTGTTTATATGGCACTTCTTGCACATGAAATACCATGTGGAAAAATACTTAAGGTGGAAAGATGCTGGATGATCAGAAGAAGGACAGGTAATTTTAGAAATGGTGAGATGATTGAATACATCAAGACACAGTATCAGCACCCCGGAAAAATTCAAAGGCACTAAAATTATAGTTAGAAAGAGAGGACAATGCCATAGAAGGAAAACAACTGCTTCGCAATGTTCATTCTCTCTGCATTGCCCATCAGAACAGGAAAATAACTGCTATTTGAGGGCTTGCATCGCCAGTTTTCTTACTGCTGTGGCCTGGAAGCTGGAGACACAACGAGAGAAGCTTTCGTAACACGACGTCAATGGTTTTCGTTTTATTTATAAAACTTACAACAAAAGATGCCTTGCTCAACTTGGTGCTAAGATATTCAAGTCTGAAGTTAACAAAAATGCACCCATGTTCCTTTCAATGAGGGGTCAAAATTGAACTTAACATCTGGTCCTAAGCTGGAATCTCTCCAGAAGTAAATGTGATTAGGTTAATATTTAATCGCGTTTACGTTTGGAGAGAAGCGTAAATATGAAATAAACTAGCTTTAGGAAGTACGACCATTATGGAGATGCAGATATGATGGTACTAGGAGGAATAATGATCAACGGAATATAGTCCTTTTGCACATTTCGACAGACGAACTGCATATCGAGACAAAGTCTTACATCTCTACTCAAGACCTTTAAAAGATGGATATTGATTTTACTTTATATAGACTTTCCTATTATAATTCATGATCTACTGCGCGTCTTAAATCTCTTTCTTGCCGTCACCTTGCATTGGAGATAATATCGATAAGGAAATGAAATTTACTGATTAGCGGGTTTATTGTGCTTGCAATATTCATTCTTTCCTAAAATTTCTTTATCATACATTATTATTTCAATTTATTTCTTTTCGTGACGTAATTTCAAATCGTCATCAGTTTTCAATCATCACAATTTTTCGTCATCAGTCGTCATTTTTAATCGTTTATATTACAATTGTTAGCTTGTATTTTTGTCTTAGGATGCTTTGCTTTATTCTAAATAAATTTATTGTTTTATTCACCAAATTTTGAAGAATCTGCGTTTTGAGGCACGTGAAAAAGAATTTTTATTCTGCAGATTACGAATCCAAAGTTACTTTTTTAACATTTAAAAATTTCAGCTTTATTTTCAAGTAATTATTATATTTTAAAAAGAATTTTGAAAAAGAATTTTTTTAAACGCTTACCCTAACTAAAGTTTTTTTTATTAATTTCGAAAACAGCAGATTATAATATTCCAGAGATTATATGTATGCGTTCAGAAACGAATGTCAAACGCTCCTTCATTGTGGTAAATAATCTTACTTAAGGTTCTTAGTATACTTTACAGGAAATGGGTCCTTATTTTGCTACAAATCTATTATAGTTGTTTTCTCTCTGGGGCTCAATATTTTCTATCTAATCGTGATTTAATCTTCCTAATGGGAATGAGAGTGAGAAAGGGAGAGAGAGGAATGTCGTTCGCCTCCTCTTGCATGCTGCTGGAGACTGTCTAAGATAATGTTTGAAGTTTTCTCGGCTGGTAAGATTATCCTAAAATTGAAGAGCAGTAAAAATAAAAAGCAATAAAAATAGATAAATTATAAATGTATAATTATTAAGGAAAGTTAAGATAAGGATAGATTAATATTATTATATTAGTGAAAATAAAAAGCAATAAAAATAGATTAATTATTAAGGAAAATTGAGGGAAGGATAGATTAATATTATTTTTACTTGAAACTGAGAGATTTAGTACTAATAATAAGTATATCAGAGTATTAACAATGAAGAAAATGTAATGTTAGTTATGAAAATAATAAACTTAGCATTAACGTATTAAGACTTAAATACCTTGTAAATGGTGAAAACTTCAGTCAGTGGTATTTTTAAAATTAATAAACTGAAAACATAGTCATCGTTTCTTCCGATTCTATATAGATCTTTTGAAATATATATGAATCTCCAGTTAAACATTTTATGGGCACAATTGATTTAAGAACCATTTTAACTTTATACCTACGATCTCTTCATCTTTTTCTTCTAACAGTTACTAATAATACCAGAAAAGGATAAAATCCTTCCATGCAAACAAATCTCCGTTCATAATTTTTCATACGTGTTAGTTATACTTTAAAACTTCTTTATCTTCTTTCTTATGTTTATCGTGTATAAAATGTCTATCTGCATGTAGTCATAAAAGAACAGCAAATGGAAAAAAAAAAGTTTCGCAACTGCTTTCTTGTATGATGCTCTTCGTCTAAGTCCAGCGAGCTATACTCATATAAAGCTGGCTGCCATAGGATTCTCTCTAAATTATTGCTTCGCTCGCTGGTGGCCTGTCTATTTCTTGTTCAGTATGAAAGCGCGCTGTTCTTTCTATCTTTTCCTTTATTATTAGTCTATCGACTACAGATATTAGCCTTCTGCCGATTACTGAAGACAAATGCTGACTTAATTTTCAGTAGTGGACTGCTGTCTGCTCCGCATTCATCTCCCATGATGGGCTTCCTGGTCCCCTTAGTCGAAGAAGATTGCAATATTGCTTCTGATGTCCGTTCAGGGACGGCTTGGCTCTTTTTGCTTCGCACAGCCGTACTCAGTTTTACTGTATTTCATGCGGGCATCCTGTTGTGGCCTCTTTTGACTGTTCGACGTAATCAATGATCTTTGCAATTCGGTTCCGCCATCCTTAGAATGCTTGGAACTTTTCTTGATTTCCAGCCGAGGTCTCTTTATAAGATATTTGGAAGTAAGATCCACATTATTATTTTGGTTTGATTGCTCCTTCTTCTCTGACTCTCTACCAAAGGGTTTACACTTGTAACTTCTTTCAGTAGATGCATATATTTGATCTCATATACATCTTAATTCGATCACATTTTGTGGAGCATTCCGCATTGTCTTTAATTTTCGGTTGTACGCGGAAGCGAGTGTGTACACTAATGTGCAAAACTTAAGTAAATTTTCTAAATTTGGCCGTAATTTCGCAAAAAATGAACTGGGGGACATAAAATTCACATAACAGAGGCACAATGTAGTGCTTATAACGATAAGGAAAGTATAGTAGCAAAAAATGATGATTACGCATACAGTACGGAACTAACAGAAAAAGGCTTTATTGACA
The DNA here is from genome assembly GCF_044657685.1 of Stegodyphus dumicola. Lineage (NCBI taxonomy): Eukaryota > Metazoa > Arthropoda > Arachnida > Araneae > Eresidae > Stegodyphus > Stegodyphus dumicola. The sequence goes on from NC_140780.1 coordinate 119,053,529, forward strand.
GAATGGCAAAAAAAATTTCAAATTCTTTCATGCTACGAGCATAATATAATAAATATCACTTAAAGTTTGAGAAAAATATCCTGTTGATAGAAAACTCTACTGGTCATTTGTAAATATCTAGCACTGTCAAGCAGTAGTTAAATTTACTCTATTTAACATTACTTGAATTTGGTGTAATTGAATATTTTTCAACATTATGGTATTTACTTTTACGTCGTTAGCCTGGCGTGACTGGCCTTTTCTGTTACAAACTTCTTCTTGTTTAACTTACTCTGTAAGGTATTTTGTCCCTCCTTACCTGGTGCCTTCGTGATGTAGTTTAAACACGTCCCGCTAGCAGTCGTCCATGTGGTGTCGTCCGAAATGCGGTTAAGCAGGGGAGAATGACGTTAATTGCGAAAGGAAAAGTAAACGGGTGTGTTAGAGATTATAACACGAGAGATATTGTAAAACAAAGATGTTTTTAGGTCTCGTTCAGTATCAATATATGAGGAAAATAATTGAAAAATTGAATGGACTTACAGAGAGAGCTCTCGCCACTTATTTAGTATACGTCTGTAGTTACCAACATATGTATATGATACCAAAATGGGAACAAATTATATACGACGCGGAAAGTTTTGAAGTGCTCTTTTTCAAACATTTTAATATTATTAGTGTGCACTTTTTAGATTATTAATAACCTATTACATACTCATTAACTGCGAATTAAATTACCGTTCTTAGATGATTTTGCTGACTATATCTATCTGTTTATTAAAATTTTATTATTGCATTATATTCGTTTAGAAATTTCTTCCCCTCTAGAAATATATACATGTAAGTTATGAGACTGGAAAGCTTGAGAAACACTGCCATAAACAAATAATCAGATCTAGTTCCAGTTAAACAGCACTGATTGTTTATGAAAAGTATCCTAGGTTTTATACTTAATCACCTTAAGAAAAAGAAATTTTGCACGGTTATTTAATTGAATATCAAAAAGCATATGAAGACTGGCTGACAAAGGTATGTTTTTGTGGAGAATTTTCTAGGGAAAATAGGCTCATATTTACATTACACTTAAGGAAAACCACGGAAATGCTTACACATAGTGGTAGGATGTAGGGAGCTAGTGCAAACCATTTGTTAAATTTGAATATAATTTCCAAGTCCTCTTCCCTCTTTTTTTTCCCCTAGTTTACTTATTCAAAGAAAAACACATATTACTCGTTGAATTTCGTATATTAATCTGAACATCGATGAACAATATTTCTGTGACAAAGATAGGTTACTGACTCTACAATATATTTTACATTTAGCGAGTTTGTACCAAATTTATTCGCTATTTCATGTAATTTCTACAATATTTTATAACGCTGATACTCTTGTAAATTAAAATTTTATTTTACTTTTTAAAGATATTTTCTTGTTTATTCACAAATATTTTCATTTTCTGTTTTTCTAAGAAGTGAAACTTTTAATTGGATTCTGATATTTTGTTTTCATACGATAAATTACGAGCCGTTTGTGAAAATTTTCATAGCTCATTCCATTCACCCGGTTTGAAACTGGGAATGAATTACCAAGTTGATCACTCCATTCATTGGTCTTATCGACTTGAATACAGTAAGTCTGAGTAAAAAGGGAAATATCTTTCGTAAATAAAAAAAGAGATGATAAACACATTTCTAAACAATAGTTTTAAAATAAAATTTTGTCTCTCTTTGAAACTCCTTTTAAAAGACTTATTAAATATGAATATTTATAGAGAAACTTAAGAAGAGAATAACATATATGTATCTGTAATTACGAGAAGACGTATTTCTTATGTATGCAATAGGGCTTGAAAATATATTTGAATAGTATACTTAAATATTTTTTTTTTCAAATATATATTAGAATTTACTGACTACCAGCTTCTTATCGACGATCGGCATCTATTCTCATCAACAAATGATAACATTCTGGGTACATGCGTACATACATACACACGCATATATGTAATACACATGTTTATTCATAAGATCCGAATTAAAAATAATTAAATGTTTACATGGCGTTAGAAAATTAACCAAAAAGCAGCCACCCGCAATGTCTTTGTAATTTGAAAAAAAGTCCATAGACATAGAAAGATTGGAAGTCATTTTAGTTAAGAATATTTCGCAGATATTTAGATACTTCGTATTCACATAACATGGCATTCGAAGTGCAAAACTTAATATTTACGATCATATGCATTGACGTAACAAATATGTGTCTTTCTATCGCTGTGCCTTTAAAAAGATTTGTTTCAGTGATAGTTATCATTTCATAATTCATTTTAATGGCACAAAATTACATACATCCAAGGAATTCAGGTTTTCTATATATTCCTGTCTATAAAACTGAATGAACAGAAAATAGATATTTAAACGACTCTCCGCCCCCCCCCATTTTTGCACACCTCCAAAGCCCGCACCTCTGTTTCTAGTACCCCGTGCTTTTATTTCTTTATAATTTACGACTTGACTCCAAATGATCAGCATTCGTCGGTGTGTTATCCGGAGTTCGAATCCAGAAGAAGGCACTACACATTTTTTATATATTTCCTGCTTCTACAAACCTAAGAGCTCTACAGTTTCGACCAAGCTAAAATGCGGTGGGCCATAATTTGGTACTATCAGGATTTTGCGTTTGGGCCTATGCATTTTCAGTCACCCTTTAAGTCGGGAAGAATGTAAAATATTTTCTCCCTTGTTCCCATGTGCCTTCATGATGTAATTGTAAGCACGTCCTGCAAGTCATCGAGACGTCTGGAGTTCGAATTCCGGACACATTTTCACGTTTTCTGCTTCGCTAAACCTAATGACTTTACAACTCGACCAGGAAGTTTCTTCTCAGTATGTATGTTTCTGTCATTTCTAACATTCTCTCTATTTTTATACTGGTAATAGGCTCTTCTCTGATTTTTTCCAATTGCCATGTCGAACAAAACTCGAATTTTTAAATCTAAATTTGTTTACTCCTCTGTTCCAAGCTTCTTTCATCTCTTTATATTTTATCACTAATTCAAATAGTTCCTCTAAACTGTTACTTCGTACTTCGACAAAAACTTGAACTCAATAAAACAATTGGGGATTTATAAATTATGTTATCTCACCATTCAGTTTTAACCCATAAAAAATTAATCTAGTTCTCTTTCGTAAATATAAATCCATACAATTCGTCACTCAAAATTTAATATTTTATGTTTCCAACCTAGGTTTGCATTCAGCAATGGAAATGCTTTAGTATATGTCACCTTAAAAACATCAAAATGGTATGTCTTTAAACTAACCTGGTCTAATAATCTCATACGAGCACATTTGAGCCGGATTGGCACTTGTCCTCGCTATGCAGTAGCATGTTTTTCTGCATACTGGATCAGTAAGAAAATACCTAATCAAAATTGGCCGTTGGTGTTATGACCAGGCAATATATTAACATACCGAATCCATCTAATCAATTGCGTACAATCTACGAGAATGCCAAATCCCTCTATTGTATTCTCAGCAATAACTTCAATTCGAAGTCTAGCTTGAAGTTATAAGAAGAACCAATTTAATGTCCATTCTTCTGCATTATTACAAATTTTTCTTAAATTTTTTATGATGTGCTTCAGTATGTGCTTAAATCTAACATCTTAAATGCACCTGCTTAACCATCTCTTGCTTTATCAAATTACTATCTTTGTAACTAAAGAGTCCAGCTACAGTTCATTTACGCCGACAACAAATAAAGTATAACTTAATCCTTGCGAAATCTCTTTTTCATAGTTTACAAGTTAAAATTGTCTAACAGTAGCCACTGCCACTTGCGTAATTTTAAGAACTAAAGTATTTAAAGTAGCAAAAATGAAAGTTATTTTTAATCCATCAGCTCGATTCTGTCGGTGGGATTTGATATCTTTCGCTCTAACAAGTAAAAAATTTCACATTCATTTCCCAAATGTCGGTTACGTGGGAGGCTTTTCGTCTGAAGCTAGCGAACTATATTGATTGACTGCTGTAGTACTCTATCACAACATTACTTCTATTTAAATTCAAATACACTTGTATTCTAATGAAGGTTAATGGAAGAAATATATGGTACAGGAAAGGAGTATCATAAAAGTAATGTCTTAAGCTAGAATACCCCACAAATGTACTCCGTTTTAAGTTAAAATATCCTTATAAACAGTACTCCTTTTAACAGAAATATGGTTTACCGAAATATAAGTAATTATGTTTATCACATAATAAAACACTGGAGATAAATTTGCATTTAAAATGAAAACTGTGATTTTCATTTACTTTGAGGAAAAAATTCTCTGTGAAAGCAATACATATTAGGAGATGACTTCAAGTACTTATGCTGTTTGAAGAATTATGCCAATTAAAATTGCCGTTGTGCACTAAAAGGGCTATTTGAATTTATTGAGCTGTAAATTCGGAAATATCAAAGAGTGTAATAAATTATAAATATATTTAAATGAACATATCCAGTAACTTTTTTTCGTTATTTTATGAGCCTATCTGTCAATGGTAACCATTGGCGTTAAAACCATTCCAGGAAAAAATTTCGAAAACCGGAAATATATGGTTATTTAAAAGATAGTACGAGTTTTTTAATTTTATACATCTTACATAGTAATTTTTTACAAGTACTAATACGTTTAAATTACGGTGCTATTAATTTAAATCAAGCATTTTTTATCTTCATTCATAGGACATAGGTTTGACAAGATTAAAGATGGTGATTATTATAAAATTAAGCTTTTTGTAACTAAAAACATGCTATTATCTTTTACTGATTTTAGTGGATGTAAAAATTTAAAAGGGAAATTTTAAGAAAGAAAAACTGAAAAAATGAATTTTTTGTCGAAAGGCTTTTTTTTTAAATCGGAATTACTTTCATTTCTTTAAAAAAACTTGATTAATTTAATAAATAAGATTACACTGCAGTACAAAGACGAAGAAGAGCAAAAGGAATTTACACGTTATTGTAAAAAATATAGCTATGCAGCTGTATTATGAGGCTAATATGAAAATAAATCGTTACATATACTTTCTTAGTAACATTATCGGAGTTTTTTATTTCCAGTTTTATTGCCAAAACTATTGAGCACAAAACTATTTTAGAATTCGTATAATATTCGTAAAACTAACGAATGAAAATACTATGATGTTGGTAGTTTTTATCCGCACATTTGGCTTCGTATGAGTTTCGTAAAATTAACGTGGGTAAAATACTATTAAGCGTAGATAATATATTCAGCGCTTTTATTCGTATAACATTCGTAAAAATAAAGTGCAAAAAATATCATTATTTCACCAAAGTTATACCTATATTTTTGGAAGTATGCTGCCTGGGTCTGTGTTTATAAATCTGAAAATTGGAGCTACAGCTCCTGGTAACTTTTTAGCAAGCTCGCTACAATATTTCTTCCTATTATTTCATGGAGCTACAGCTCCTGGTAACTTTTTAGCAAGCTCGCTACAATATTTCTTCCTATTATTTCATATTTTTGCAGCATTTTGCGCAAAAAATTTTTAAGACCAAATAGGTCTTAAAAATTACTTGTTAGCTTCATTACTTGTTCAAAGTTGAATCAACAATGTAATGACTTACATTGTTGATTCAAAGTCATTACTTGTTAGCTTTTCAATTTCTATTTCGATCGTATTACATTATAGTATAACAACAAATATTAATTTTTAATATTATATATTAACAACGAAAGATGCTTGAAAAATATTTCTTTTTAATATGAAAGTTAGTTTGATTTTATACAGTTTATAACCATAAGCTTTTCTGTATGTTTGTAGCATCTTTATGAAACTTTCTGTGCATAAACCGCAAACTCTGAGGAAGGTAGTTTGGCAGTTTCCAGTATTTTCATCAGTGGATGGGGTGTAAGATTACATTGCAATTCAAAATTTTCAGCGAAGTTTTTGCTTCCTAAAGAATGTCTTTACCATTCTTTCTATTTATAGTTTCTCCTTTCCTTGACTTTAAGCAAAGTCCTTCTGAATTTGTGTTTTATTTCTTTTAAACTTCCTTTTTTCATTCTTCAATTCTAATTATTCATTTAAATATTCAGTTTTAAATAAAAGCATTATGAAATAAAAAATATCATTAATTTTCGCGCTCAGGCACTGTTATGTTTACATTATTTTTACACTATTATGTTTCCTATATTTTGAGTTAAAGATGCACGCTTTATTCAAATTTTAAAATCTTTTTGTCTTTAAATCTGGTTCCCGTGAAGGGAAGTCATTATCACAAAAAGGAAGGCATATTTACGTTTTTAGTATAATTTTTATTTATTAAGTGTTTAATCTTCATTCTTTATGCAGTACTTACGCCTGAAATCAATCATTAACAATCGTGATCGTCATTTTCATGTCTTTGTGGCACATGAGGTTCTTCTTTCTTTTTATCTGTGATCTGTCCTTTTAATATGTTATTACATGCCAGCGTTCAAGTAAAACTAGTCACATCTGACAAGACACATATAGCTGTTTTTGATAATTTTTATAACAATGGATTTATTATAAACTTTAAGCAATTATTTTACTGTACATGTATGGCTTAGTAGATTTAAATCGATTACTGTTTTAGTGTTAAAATGCTTTAGGGTTGAAACTCGAATTTTTTATATTGTTAACAAAAAGATGTAAAAGTAAAAGAATTAAAAATTTAACCAATGGTTCACAAACTAGATCATCCTTGTTGGTACCAAGAGCAACATGGATGCTCTTAGTAAGATGTTTCTTAAAGAGGGTGAAAAGGTTAAAGAAAAATTAGAAAATGAAGACTTAAATAGAAAATTAGACAATGATGTTAACCGAATAGATAATAATTTTTCAATTTTCAACCTGTACAGTTTTCTTTTCTCTTTCTTTTTTTCTGACTGAAAAACGTTTTACCATTGTTGAGAAACTCTTAATTTTTAATCAAAAAATAATTACATTTTCCCACTGTATTGGGCCTTGTTTCTTTAATGCTTTTTAAGTTTTAAGAAATAAAAGAAAATTTCAAAGCAGATGAGTTAACTTTTTGTAATTCGCGCATATATACTATTTATGCTTCTAATATCCTTTTTAACATCGATATTTCTACTTTAAAGGCTGAATATAAAAGTGGGTGATTTCAGAGAAATAGCTGTTGAAAGCTTTCTTATCTTATAAAATCTTTTGGGGTATTGATCAAGGTAAAATTTATGTTAAACGAACACGGGTTCTTAAAGTGACTCGAATTACAAAATGAAGCAATTTATGGTTAAGGATGATGGTTATGAATAAAATACTGAGTTTATAGAATTTGAATTTTCTTCCATGTAGCATAAGATAAGGAATATAATTCTGGATACTTTAAAGAATGGGATTTAGGAAATTTTATTAGGTTTCTTACAAATTATGTCCCACAACAGCACTAATAATATCCACTTTAGTTCTGCATACAAGTGAATTATAAAAATATGCAAAAACATTGTTGTTCCCAATAAGATAGTTTAGCAACCACGTCAGCTGAACTTTCCAGGCTGAAATGCACTCACTCCCTAGTGAACCAGCCGTTCAGTCGACGATCTGTCGGTATGGGAAGGCCATAAATCATCAGACAGAAGCAGTTTTAGAATAGAAAGAGCTGGGAAACTTTGGCGACGTCTGAACATATTTATTAGCCCTCCCAAAACTTGGTTGAAGTGCTACTGATGAAGTAAAAGCGTATCACTTAGACGCTGTCCCTTACTATCTTGATACTGTGTCGCTCAGGATCTCAGTCATGACTATTGATGATTTGAAGTGAAGGCCATAAAGTACTTTCGTATGATTTGTACAAGATTACAGAATTCACAAATATGGCTCAATCTGTAAGACACTCAAAAAAAAAAAAAAAAAAAAAAAAAAAAAAAAAAAAAAAAACCCAAGAAGAACTTTTGTGATCGTGACGAAATTTGGTATGCAAAAACATCTTGTTTGAACATACAAATGTTCAAAGTTTCAATGCAAATGAACAGGAAATGCGATCATAGCGCCTTTCTAGTGCGCGATTCGCAAAGTATAAAACCAGTAACAGAGGCAGAAAATTTACCTTTTTTTTGTTGCTGCCATTGTAATTCCGTAAAGAAGCAACTAAAGATGCCATTACGACGATATCGAAGACCTTACAGACAACTAAATGATTTCGAATGTGGTAGCATTGTAGGGTTGCGTGAAGCTGGGTGGTCATACCGAGCAATAGGCCGCCACCAGCAGTGTACAGACCATGCTGTGCAAAAACGTTTGCAGCAATAGTTGCTACAAGGAAATTGCCGACGATATGAAGGCTCTGGAAGGCCAAGGAGCCCAAATGCAAGGCAAGATAGGATGAATGCTCGCCAGGCCCGAAATGCCCCAACGGTATCATTGTCGACTATTCAACGCACTACAGGCACGTCTATACCTCCCGTAGTACCGTTCAACATCTCACGGTGCTTGTTTAAAGCGTGGTTACGCTCACAGAGGCCTTTAAGACTTTTGTCTTTGACCCCACAACATCGGGGGAGTCGTCTAGAGTGGTGTCGCAGCCGATCATCATGGCTGCCATCAGACTGGCACCGCATAGTGTTCAGCGATGAATCCCGCTTCACTCTTGAAGCAGATGACCACCGTGTTCATGTCTGGAGAGGATTTGGCTAGCGGTCCCAATCAGCCTTTTTTTTTACAAAGGCATAAAGCCATAAACTCTGGTGTGATGGTGTGGAGCGCTATTTCTTATGACAGCAGGTCATCTTTAGTCATCCTCCGTTCATCTTTAACAGCTCTATGTTGATACCATCCTGAGGCCGCTTGCATTACCCTTCATGGCACGTCATCCTGGAGCCATTTTCCAACAAGATAATGTAAGGCCACATGCCGTTCGCATATCTCTGGACTGTCTCCGTGCGGTTGATACTCTTCCTTGGCCGGCAAGGTCACCAGACCTTTCACCAATCGAGCATGTCTGGGGCATAGTAAACCGTCAGATTCAGGCACCACAAAATATCGCAGATTTGGAGCGATAACCGATGAATGCCTGGCAGAATGTGTCGCAGGATGACATTAGGAACCTCTACTACTCCTTGCCTCGACGAATTCATGCGTGCATTGCCGCCAGGGGTGGTTCAACGAACTACTAATTTGAAGACTCAATGGGTGATTGTGAGCCGTGAACAGGTACTATGACCTTGATTTTTTAATCATTTTGCTATCTGTGTATGAGCTATACACATATTCAATTTCAACAAAAACATCCACTTCTTTTATGGTGCTTCGATTTTTTTGCAAAAGAGTGTATTTGTAAGTTATATTGATTTCAGTCCATGTGGCAAGAGACATTTTATTGCACAAGGATCGCAGAAGATATTTCCTGTGATGATTTTCCAGACTTTATAACTAAGCATTGTGAAGACTAGGAACAATAAGCTTGTTTTACATTATAGAATGTGGACATTGAGTTAACGTTCTGCATAGCCGGAGTAATTCAGTTTCAGCAGTAGCTACGACTGAGAAATAGAAGTTTTTCTTTCTCCAGTTAAACAACTTGTTTCTTCGCGAAATTCGTTCACTGTAGCTTTCAAATAGAGATCCTGTTGGCTAAAATATATGAAAATGGCATCAAAATAATGTTTATAGAAGCAGTGTAGACTTTCAATAGATTAAAAGTCTCCTGAGTAATTCCTCAGATAGTTATAAACACTTTTAAAACCTATCCTTAAGGGGAATCTGTGTTCGAGTTGCATTACTTTTAGTCTTGACTCAGTGAAACTTGTTTAAACAATTCATAAAAACTGAATTATAGATTCTGACAATGAATAATTTTGCCTCAGGAAGGATTTGATCCAGAGAAGTGAGTATCGTTTATGTTGCGAACAAATAATTCATCCCACGAATACATTTATTTTTTGTCTTTTAAATCGATAATATTCTGAAGGATAAGATTGACGTCAAAAGCACGTAAACGTTCTGAAATATAATGGAAAATAATTCAAACTGCTTTATGTTTCCCTTAGAAAGTCCTCCACGAAGGCATCCCTCCCCTTAGGCAGATAGCCCTAGTGTGCTTTGCCGTATTTAAATACACCCCACACCACCCTTAGAAAGTCCTCCACGAAGGCATCCCTCCTTTTAGGCCGATAGCCCTCATGTGCTTTGCCATATTTAAATAATCCAATCCAATCCAATCCGAAACATAGCAATAGCTTATCTTTCTAAACCGCATCATTTACAAACTAATCCATGTCATATGATTCTTAATAATGTTAGTGAGGCAGGCTCTTACATACACTCTTTAGCGAATAAAAATTCAAACGTAATTGAACCATTTTATTAATATCAAATAGAAAAACTCGGAGGTCAAATTTTTTTCACTCTGACATCAACTTTCTTCTGGGGTACAACACATATATATATACATATATAAACAATTTATAAGAAATTTGAAAAAAAATTAATTAAGAGTTAGTAATTATTAGTTATGTCAGGAAAAAATGCTGCGAAATTAATTAGTTAATCAAGAAAGAGTTTAAGAAATCGAGAACATCCTTTTACAGTAATAAATTTTCTGAAAGAAAAGCACAAAATAATGTAATATATTTAAACATTTTTTAAATCCTAATTGAAGTAAACATAAATTGATGCAAAGTAAAACAAATTTAACACAATTTTTAATAATAGTTGAAAATTCATTGGTCTTTGCCAAAGAGCAGCAGGAAAAAATTTTCAACGTCTGGACGAATAACATTAAACAAAACTAATTAAAGAAAAAATAAATTTAACAGAATTAATTTTGAATACTATAAAGCTAATTAAATGAGAATATGTAAATAAAATTAAATGTTTTCAAGAAACTAAAAAATTTTCTTAAAATAACGAACAAATTTTATGTCATTTCAATTTATTCATTAAGATATAACCTGCTCCGATGTAACTCGAAATTCTTTATACAAAATACGAGAAAGACTAAAAATCTGAAATTTTCGAACAAGTAAAGAATTAACTACTTTAAAGTCTAGAAAATAATTAAACAATAGTAAATTTTAAATGCAAAACAGTATATTGAACAAATCACCGAGAAAAAGACAAACATAGAATGCAAAAACACAGAGAAAAGGCAAAACCCCCTCAAACTCTGCATATGTGAAATTGTAAATGCCAAAAGTCAAAGTTGAAAATATCTTTCTTCAGTACACACTGAGGAGAAACAGTTAAAAAACAAAACAAGCACAGGGGAACCAACATGGCACCAAGTCTTTGTATAATGAAACACCATTGGAAAACAAACGGAAAAAGGCCATCAAACTAACAGTCCCACACATGACTCGAAACAAGACAAAAAATATAAAAAATTGAAAATAAAATAAAATTTTAAGAGGAAAATTTAACAAGAAGCAAATAGTTAACTTGTAAAACCAAAATGGCATGATTCACATGCCACCGAGCGAAAGACAAAAATCGCAGGAAAGGCAAAAATTCGATATCTTCGCAAATGTAGAGCTGTCAAATTTCACAATAAAATTCAATTTAGATTGAGCAGTCAAAAAACAAAACAAGCACTCAAAATATGGAGCACTGTTGAAATCGAAAGCGAAAGTTCATAAAGAGAGTAAATATCTCCAAAACAATGTGAGCAATCCAGAACGGGATACAAAATCATAATTTTCAAAAGCATAAAATAAAAGTAAAGTAGCACACAAAACAAAAGTAAGGACCAGTAAAGGAAGATTGAAATTTAGACCTATTTTTTAACCTCCTATTTTCTCAAGGAAGTCTCTATAAAACGCGTGCATTGTGATAAAGTTTGTAATGTTGCTAAAATTGGAAACACAAAAGTTGAGTAGTGTGAATGCTGTTTAGAATAAATAAAAATAATACTATTATTGTCTAAATTAAGGTAATCCATTTGAAAATATGAAAAAAATGACGCATTATATAAAAAGTAAAAATATTACTAATGTTTCTTTAAAATTAAAGTGAGATGAAGAATTAAAGTTACTTTCTTGAAAGATAAAGGTTTGCAAAAGAACGCGTACAATGTAAAGAAATTCTACGTAGTTGCAATGCAAGAAAGACGCAAGTTTTGTAGTGTGATTGTTGTTTGTAGAAATGGAAAATATAATTAATAAACTGTAAATATATAATAAGATTATAACGTTGCGCGCCTCTAACTAGCACGCAACCAAGAGGTGACTGTGAAAGCTTGTATAAACCACAGAGTCTTATAAAGGGTTTAAGTCCCTTTTTATTCAACGTACTAATTTACAATTGCGTTCTCTTGACGCTTACAAACGGTGCCAACTCGGCAGTCAAAATAAAAATAAAAACCTGAAAAGAAATTAAAGACAATATTCTAACTACGAGGCTCTCTCAATTAACTAACTCACCGCGTTTTACAATACGGCTGCTAATTCAGCAGACTTGAAGCTCACTGGAACAATTGCAACTACTTCCCGCCAAGCACATAGGCCGCAACGCGGGGTTTTTCAAATCTCTATAACTACCTCCGCGCTCGCTAAGTAAGAATAACTCTCTCTCACCGAACTTGTTTCCTTCTATTTAAATCATACTACTTCCGCTGATAATTTGAATGCTTGCGCGTTCTACTCAAATTTACATATTCTGGCATTGGCAGTTCCAGGGGAAAGTAAGGATTGACAGGAAAGATAGTTTAAACTTAAAATAAATGTTAGTTAAAATAAATATAAACCCTACATTTGCCGCTGCCAGAATTTGGAAAACTTGGAAGCAGGTCCTACAAACGACCTGTTGTAAGTTTATCTAATTCTGAACTAACTGGCGAAAGCCTCGTTTACACAAAAATAATCTTATGTAACAATTAAAATTCTGTTACTCTTTACAAAGGTTTCTTCTTACAGCAACTTTTCCTGGACTTCATCAATCAATCTTGGTCTTTCCTTCCAGCATCTGGAAGGAATAAGTATCAGTATCTTTCTACATACATTATAATTTACACTTTCTTGACACAATAAATTTTTGTTTTTAACGTTTCGTTTTTCTTAGTTATTGCTTACTTCACATTCATTCAATTTTTCAAGCATTAATTTAACTTTACCCTGGCTCTCCACCATGTGTGGTGTCAAACGGGAATATTCGTGTTTTAGTCTTACAACACTTCCCCTAACCACCATGATTTGTTAGAATTCAACAACCAAATAGACACACCTTACTCGACATTCTACAACTCAATGAGCTACTTTAATATTCTTAAAAATTCAAATGTAGGTGGAGAACCCTACAAAACACATTCATTCTAACTTCCCCCTCATTCATCTTTTAAACATGCAGGCTTTCGCTCTAAAGCATGACTTTACAGTTTAATACTTAAATTTTGACTTCATTGCTTTTAAGCATTCACTTTTAGCATCTACAATTTTATGCTTCTAGACTAAATTCTACTTTTACATAACATGCAAGTATTTACATACATTTACAAAAGTTTAATACATATGCTTTTTACAATTTACCATAAAATGAATAAGAGAAAATAAATTTTTATTTTACTCATCCTTCGCCAAGCTGGCGGCACTGAAACTAAAATTCTTATTAGTACACACAAGAATACGAAGTTATTTTTATCTCCGGCCAAATTTTGGCTTTAACATAACAGAATTAGTCTTTCGACCAACAGAAAATGCTTGTTTTTAGCTTTTACACTTAAAGAAAATAATACTTTTGCCTTAGCTAAATAAAGTAAAACAAAACTAAGTCTCAACCGAGACATATTGACTTTCGTCAAAACATAGAACTTCGTACTTATGCATAACATTTCGGAACAAAAGAGAAAAATATTTATAGAAGGTTTTAACTTATCTTTGAGTTTTCGATGCTTGAAACTCCGTCATCCGTTTTTGACAAAATTGATCCCAAGTTAGAGGTGTCATGGATGTCAATCTTCTCCTTGTTGATCTCCAATTGTCGTCCCCGTTGATCTTTCTTTTGCGTCCTCTACATGCTGGCCTCTTGACGGAGTAATCGTCTGGTTGTTGGCTTTTGCGTTTCTGCCTGGGACGGCTGGTCTTGACGTCCTCCGGTCTGGAGTCCTTGAATTTCTTCTGTTCCTCGTACTTCTGTGCTTCCTGTTGGCGTTTCAGTTTCCGGAACGGCGGCCTTGCTGGCACCTGACTCTGTGGCCGTGTGCGCGTTCTTCTTGATGTGTAATTCCTCCTGCCATCCTTTGTAGGTGGTGTTTTTCTTTTTACCACGGTTTCTTTACCCGGTTCATCTGTACTTTTGTTTTTCTTAAACGCTGGAGTTTGATAATCATTTTTTCGTTTTGATACCGACGTCCGGGTTGTAGAAGTGCTAGGTCTCTCTTCAGTTCTCCGTTTCTTGGGTGGTGGAATAGTTGTTGCAGTCTCTGGCCCTTCTATTTCGTTTAGACTTGAGTCCTGCAAGAAACTTTTAAGGATTTCAAAATCATTGGGATTACAGTATTTTTTCACCTGGTCGGGACTTGCTTTACAGATTTCCCCTTTCTCGTTTTTAAGATATAAAACTACTCCTTTGATTTCCTGAATTACATAGGGGCCTTCAAACTTTGGAGCTAGCTTTGCCATAAAATTGTCTGGGGCACTTGATAAAGAAAATTTCCGTTTCAATACTTTATCACCAACTTTAAAATCTGCTTCACGGCGTTTTTTATCGTAATAAATTTTCTGCCTATTTCTTGCCGTATCCGAGGTTTTAAGCGCCTGATCAATTAGTTTTTGCACGTCCTTTTGTTTGAATTCCTGCTCTCTTTGTTGCACAAAGAATAATTTATCTAAAGGCGTAATTAACTTTCTGCCTAAAAATAATTCTGCTGGAGTTTTTCCCGTAGTATCATGATGTGCCGTTCTTAAAGCATAAGCTAATTCATTTATGTAGCCATCCCAGCGCTTGTGATGTGTGCTAACGTAACTGCGAATTATTTTTACAATGTTTTTATTAACTCTTTCTGCTATGTTAGCCTGTGGTCTATACGGAACCATTTTGATATGGCGTATATCAAGTCCATTGCATATGTTTTCAAATATTTGACTAATGAATTGTTTTCCGTTATCGCTAATGACTTTTATCGGTGCACCGTATTTTAAAATGTATCTGTGTAAGAATGCATCTGCGACTGTTTTGGCTGACGCGCGTTTAAGTGGAACAATTTCTATCCATTTTGAAAAATGATCTACTATTACTAAAAGAAAACGATTTTTATTTAACTCGCTCTGGGGAAAGGGACCAAGGAGATCTATGCCTAAAATTTCATTCGGAAATGTAGCGCGAATGCTATTTAAGCACCCGGCCGGGCTGTAATTAATATCATTTATTAACTGACATTGATTGCAGGACCTGACATACGCCGTTACTATTTTGTATAATTGCGGGAAATATACCGCCTCGCGTACCCTTTTTAAAGTCTTTCTGACCCCGAGGTGGCCCGCTGTTTTTTTTTCATGCAACTCCCTCAAAATGCTTAATCGAAGCGAGGCTGGGATGACTGGCTTATACTCAAGATTTTCGTTCGTTGTTTTCGTATAGAATAATAAATTATCTATTATTTCATAGTTTTTTGCTCTATTTCTTATCGCATCGATATCTGTATGCTCAAAGCCTTCGGGGTCTTTCAAATAAGCATAGATATTTCCAAATTCAGGATCAGCTTTCAGTTCAGTAATAACCGTATCTCTAGAATCTAAAATTTTTGAAGTCAACACAGCGCATTTAAGTTCATTACCTTCCTCGTCCAGTTTTATACGAGAAAGTGCGTCAGCTACGTTGTTTTCCTTACCCGGTTTATATTTTATTGTGATATTATATTCTTGGAGTTTTAAAGCCCATCTTATTAACCTGGGCGTTAGGTTTTTTCCCGAGTAAAGTCTACCAACAGCCGCATGATCCGAAAAGACAGTTACTGGCGATTTGCCGAAATAAACTCGAAATTTGTGTACAGCCATTAATACGGCTAATGTTTCTCTTTCTGTAGCTGTATAATTCCTTTGTGTTTGATTCAATGTTTTACTAAAAAATGCCAGCGGATGGTTATTTTGCATAAGAACCGCACCCACCGCATAGTCTGATGCATCTGCCGCAATTTCCAGGTTTTCGTCCCCCTCAGGGAATTTTAAAACAGGGGCATTAATAAGCGCTTCTTTTAATCTTTCAAAAGCCGTGTTAGCTTCCGCTGTCCACGTAAATTTACTCTTTTTTCTTTTGATTACTAAGAGTGGTTCAACAATATTAGCGAAATCTTTTATGAAAGATCGATAGTAAGAACATAGTCCAAGGAAAGACGAAAGTTTCTTGGCGGTGTTGGGCGGTGGGAAATTCTTAATAGCTTTTATTTTTGAATCTTGCGTTTCTATACCCTTTTGCGAAATTTTATAACCGAGATATTTAAGTTCTTTAGTTGCGAACTTGCATTTTGAGGCGTTAATTGTAAGACCGGCCTCTTTTAATAATTTAAAAACTTGTTAGAGATCACTAATGTGTTGTTCCAACGTACTACTCGTTATAATTATATCATCTAGATAAATTAAAGTTGATTTTCCTAGGACAGGCTTTAGAACAATGTCCATAGCTCTCTGGAATGTTGACGGGGCCCCACACAACCCAAAAGGCATGCGTAAAAATGCATAAGTGCCCGATTTTGTTATAATCGCGGTTTTATGTATATCTTCGGGTCTCATAGCTATTTGATAGTAGCCAGACGTTAAGTCCAAAGTAGACATATATCTCGTCGATTTGATCTGTCTAATGATCTCGTCTATAACCGGCAAAGGGTAAACTGGGAATTTAGTTATGCTATTTAGTTTTCTATAATCGATAGCAAACCTTCAAGCCCTTTTATCCGAAGGAGGAAACTCGTTCTTTTTCCTACATAGTACGACTGGACTCGCGTATTCACTATTTATGGGCGTTATTATTTTATTCTTTAACATCTCCTGAATATATTCTTCGATGATTACGTCTTTTTGTTTGTCATAGCGGTAAGGTTTAGTCCTACAAGGTTTTTCGGCATTTAATTGAATCTTGTGAGTTACAATCTGACAGTTTCCCGGCTTTTCTGAAAACAAATGAGAAAAATTACTCACCACTTGCTGTATTGCTTTACTTTCCTGGTCATTCAAATGGCTAAGGTCCAATTCAGGTGTCTCCACCGGTTCCACCACCCTCTGGTCCATCTCCAGCACCACGGAACTATCTTGAAAATTTAATTTGGCCCTCGCGGCCCTTAAAAAGTCCATACCTAAAATAAGAGAGTGTTGGAGGTGTTTCACCACAAAAATTAATACTTTGAGATTTTCCTCTTTTACCTGTACGTTTAATGCTACTTTCCCGATGCAGTGACATGTTTTTCCTTGCGCCGCTATAATTTCCGTATTTCTGGTTTTAAAGAGTCGTATCCTATAAAAATTCTTTTTGAAGAAGTTTTCACTCATGAAATTGCCTTCTGCCCCTGTATCGATGAGGGCTTCTACTGGTACATCGCCAACCAGGACTTGTATAATTGGTAGCTGTGAGTTTTTTACGATGACTGTATTTAGATGTCTATTTGAGGGTTTTTCTAAAACTTCCGGGGTCTGGACCCTCCCTTTCACAGGCCCCTCTAGTCGTTTAAAGCTTTCCTTTCAATCTGTGTCTTCTGGGTACGCGGATGCTTATTTTCAAATTTTCTTTTTGGGCCTTGCCCTTCAAGTTTCGATGCGTTAGCTTGATAGTTCTTTCCCCCATATGAGCGATTTCCATTTCTTGTTTCCTCCTTCCTTCTGGTACTTTGAGAATATGTTTCCCCTCTCTCTCTTTCCGCGATTCTGCGATTTTGAAACTTCACCGCCAATTCGAAAAGTTCCTGCAATGTGGTTGGGTTTCTAATTTCAAAGTAGTCTTGGACAGCGGGTAACAATCTTGGTAATATTATTTCAATAATCTCCGCATCGGGTTTTTTCCCATACAACATATCCGTTAGCTTGATTTTTCGTAAAATAAAGTCCGTCAATTGTGCTGTATCCCGTTGATAGAAACTATATAGCTCGGCTTCCAGCCGTGCGCGATCTTTCACTATGGGGAAGGCCTTTACTAACGATTTTTTGAAATTTTCAAAAGTATACGTCGGGCTTCCAAATTCACCTAGAAGAAATTTGCCTATATTTTTCCACCATAGCGCGGCCTGTCCTCTTAGTGCTGATGTGGCGATAGCAACTTTTTGTCTTTCGGGCGCAGGATAGAGCTGAAAGTGGTTTTCTATACCTTCTAAAAATACGGACACCGAATTTTTTCCGTCGAAATAGACGTTTGGCTTGATTGATGCTCTCAAAGTCTGGACCAGGTATCCAAATCCTTCTAACTGCGTTGTCATTTCTTGGTGTTGTCCAGCGGCTTCCATCCAGTTTTCGGCCATTTCAGTTCGATAAGTGTTCGGGCGCCAATATAACGTTGCGCGCCTCTAACTAGCACGCAACCAAGAGGTGACTGTGAAAGCTTGTATAAACCACAGAGTCTTATAAAGGGTTTAAGTCCCTTTTTATTCAACGTACTAATTTACAATTGCGTTCTCTTGACGCTTACAAACGGTGCCAACTCGGCAGTCAAAATAAAAATAAAAACCTGAAAAGAAATTAAAGACAATATTCTAACTACGAGGCTCTCTCAATTAACTAACTCACCGCGTTTTACAATACGGCTGCTAATTCAGCAGACTTGAAGCTCACTGGAACAATTGCAACTACTTCCCGCCAAGCACATAGGCCGCAACGCGGGGTTTTTCAAATCTCTATAACTACCTCCGCGCTCGCTAAGTAAGAATAACTCTCTCTCACCGAACTTGTTTCCTTCTATTTAAATCATACTACTTCCGCTGATAATTTGAATGCTTGCGCGTTCTACTCAAATTTACATATTCTGGCATTGGCAGTTCCAGGGGAAAGTAAGGATTGACAGGAAAGATAGTTTAAACTTAAAATAAATGTTAGTTAAAATAAATATAAACCCTACAAGATAATATTGTTTAAGATGGCAAAAAGTTGAAAAATTGATGTTTTGTAAAATATGTAAAAAATACTTTTGTTTAATGAAAATAAAAAATTAATATTGGACAAATTAAAAAAGAAAAAAAATAGATTCCGAATTGGAGACGACATATTTGAAGCATATTAACAACATATTTCAAATTAATTTTTTCGTTTAATTTATTTTTTTATTATTTAAATTAATTCTTTTAAATTAATTTGTTTTTCATCCAGATATAATTCAGAAAAACAGCTATGCTGAAAATCCCTTTGGCTGTTCTTTGACACAGACGAAAGAACTTTTAACTATTATTTAATATTGTGTAAATTTTATTTTATTTTTAAAATTTATTTTTACTTCAGTTTTTAGAAGATTTTGGAATGTATTATATTATTTTCTGGTTTTCTTTTTGTAAGTCTCTAGAAGTCATTAACGTTTTTATTTATGATGGAGACAGGAAAAAATGTGCAGTGCCCTCGCCGGTATTCGAACTCCGGAGCTTCAAAATACCCGTCAAGTGTGCTTCCGGTTACACCATAAAGGCATACAGAAAGAAAGAAAAAAATACCTTATAATAAAGTTTACAATATAAAAAACTCAGTGTAATTTACCTCTTTCCTTGTTATATATGTAAGTATCTATATTGCGCTTATACGCGGTCTGTATTTTGTATTTAGTTTTAAAATATAGATTATATTTTAAATTAAAGTGTAAAATACATTTTGTCATAAAATATATTTGTTTGCTTGTTTTATTAATTCTATATTTTGTGTACTTTTTCATGTATTAAGTTACTGGCAAATGCATAAATGGCATTAAATGAGTACTGTTTTGAAACATTAAATGAGTGAATAATTAAAAATATTTTCAATAGTTTTCGTGTAGCTGTATCTTCAGTTAATGGATTTGAAAACAAACACACGATGGATATCGGTTTCAGGGAAGAAATGCATTTGTGGGGGGATTTTTTTAGGAAAAACGGCTTTGTATGCATTTTACCGATAAATAACAACAAACGAAAATGCTGTAAACTCGTATAGCGTCTTGGAAAACAACTCGGAAGGAAATATCAAACTTTCTTGGATATAATCATTCAGCCACCGGTAAGCTGATTTGTATTTAAAAGATATTTATCTTGAAACTGTAAATTTTTTCCTAAAAAAATAAATATTTTACTAAACAAGAGTAGATTATGTCAGTCTACTTTTTGTGATTTATGATTTTAATGACAATTAATAACTGTTCATTGTTTTCAAATGCCAAAATTAGTGATAATTAAGCAAATTATACATGATAAAAAACTGAATTTATCTGAAAATTTCCACTAAATTTTTAAAATATCTTTCTACAAATTTTGCACATTTTAACTACACTTCA
Source organism: Stegodyphus dumicola (assembly GCF_044657685.1). Classification (NCBI taxonomy): domain Eukaryota; kingdom Metazoa; phylum Arthropoda; class Arachnida; order Araneae; family Eresidae; genus Stegodyphus; species Stegodyphus dumicola. Next base: position 119,073,910 of record NC_140780.1, read on the forward strand.
AAAGATTTTTTTAAATAAAAGCATTTCTACATCTAATTCAACAGCTCTCAGCATTTGTAATACATGAGATTTTGGAAAGTATCCAATTTATTTTTTAAGGAAAGAAAAGAGATTTATAAACTCCATACTGAAATCTGCGAGAGTTAAGTACATATTTTCAGTCCTGATGCATTTTGTCACCTTCAGCCACGTTTTTTTCTTCCTTCCACTCCCATCCCAGATTGCCTAACGATTGCATGCATATTTCAGGACAGTTTTTTACTTTATGCATTAAAAACTAACAGATGATTAAGTAGTTTGCAAGACATTAGTCCTTTATCGTTAGACATTAATATAACAAATTCTGCTAATAGTACTTAAATCATTTTGAGAATGTTAATAATGCTTTATTTTAAAGCAACTCATTGCACAGCAAGGTGTTGCGATGACGCATAAAATTACATTTATTAAAATTACGCCCATATCAAAATGCCAAAGACAGAAATTTGATAGAATAATATTACCAAAACCTTAAGACAACTTAATTTAATTGATCATGAAAAGGACTAAAGTTAAATTCCGAAATTTAAATTTTATGCAGTCTGTATATATGAAGCAATCTAAACTTAATTTGTTGACAGGATATTGGTGGCACTCGAAACAGCATTACCGCAAGCAGTTCAGGGCCCGTTAGAGAAGCTATTCCCTGACCACTAAGGGGAGCGATTACATACCAAACCCCATACCTTCACCCCTTTCCGCTTCGAAATGGTTTCTCTTTCTTCATTTTGTTGTATCCGCATCTGAGGCATGCGCCATGGAGTACATAGATCGATGACGGGCCCTTGTGACGTCATTTCCGCGATCAAGCCCCCCCCCCTTTTCTACGATTTCAAGGGTGGACGATGGAGAACGGAAGGGAGAAGTGTGATTATCTGCATTCGGTTAAAGGCCGAAGATGAGGCTTTCATGGCTACGAAAGGCGTGAAATAATCTAGCATTAAAATTCACATTACGAAACGCTAATATAAATCCGCTGGCTAAATATAATCTTCATTCGGGGCACAACTGCTGACGGTGTAAAGTAACAAATTTGCGTAGATCTCTGTGGGACGTATTCACAGTGGGGTATGGTAAAGGATACCTAGGTCTCCGTACGGGATGAAAACGATTCCGTCCTAAAATGAAACATTAAAGAAGTATGAAAGAGGGGTTCAAGATAAAATTTTTGGAAGATTTATTTATGTTAGCATGTACATATGTGATATCGCATTAAAACACTAATCTGTAATTATGAATAAGACACTTAATATCAGTGTTCAATTAAACTGAAGTTAACTTTTTTGTGTTCAAATACACATTGTAAAAGAATTATTTTAAATGCAAATAAAATTACCATAGGTTACATAATACAGTAAATATAACAGAACACTAATAATTCAAAAATGAATTATTAACAATAGTATTCACATTATTTAAAACTTGCGAGGTTTTCCTATTCAGAATAATGGTTGTAGTAAAGAGAGTAAATAAAATTCTAAGCTTTTAGGAATAGCACTTCTTTCCAGACGACAGAAATAATAGAAGTAAATGTTGCAAAAACGTACGGCGATGTGATAATAATAACAACAATAACAAAAAGACAGAGAGAGAGAAACTGAGCCTGAGCTATAGACTTTTCTATACTAAAAAGTCAGTTTCAGGGGACGCACAAGCATTTATTCTACACTCAAATGCATAAAATATGGTGTTAGAAGAGTTTTAATATAAATTACGATAAAAACATAAAATTTTATAGTATTACCAACTAAGTATATTGTAAATCATATGGATTAGCTTCATTAAAAATTGTGTCAATTCGAGTTATTATTTGAAAGTAGAATAAAAATATAAATTAATAACAAGTACATACATTGTTTATAAATCGAGGAATATTTTAGTTTGAGAGATGAATTCAATGTCCTTTACGGCATTAAATGGCAACACTTCGAGGACTAGTAATTTATCATGAAGCATGGGTGGAAAATGAAAGATCTTAGGTCTCATGGAACGGCAACGCTTGCCAAAGAGTATCTGGTGGTAGACTTCGTAGCGTCTTCACTGTACCTGGAGTAACCTAATTGCTTACATTAATGTAATGAGACATACACATAAGAAATGAAAAGACTTAATTATAAATGTTTCTAATATCAATATAAAACAATCCATTGGAAGATATCTAAGGCAGCATACATGTATATATATGTTAATAACGTCTTACGAAATTTCGTTAGCATTTCAATAATTCCTAAAGCATTGATAAATTAGTTAATTCTGTTCTCCAGGAAAGTATTCTAGAAAAGGGGCATTTTGTTTGGAAGAATGAACCGAATGAAAATTCGTCTTTGTAGAAGGCGGTAGCAGTTATATTCCTGCTCGCAGTGAAAATTACTTGTATTTCATTCGAAATTTCTTGATAGCGTAGTTGTTCAACGCATGTTCTATCATAGAAAATCACTATTGTCGAGATGGTACAGCATCAATGGGCAAAGAACATGGTATGGAATATGGGGTGTATATATATATATATATCGGTATCATGTATATGTACAGCGATTTATTATATCAACCTGAATGTTCCGGTCACTTCTTAAAGCTAGTTTTTGAATATACCGTTCGAAAAAGGAACTTAAAATAAGCAATTATTAAATCTCTTTGTGGAATGTCTGAATGTAAACCCCGTTCCAAGGACTCGATATATAATTTTGCTCAGTTTGGTAGATATGTAAAGGCTTTGGAACATTCTGATGCTTTAGGACGTATCTTAAAACTTTCTACTAAATACTAGTTGTGCAACTTTTGTTGTGGAAATAATTAATAACAAAACAAGTACAATACTATACTGTTACTTCAGAGAACTTAAACTGTCATAAGCATTTGCAATTTTTTTTGAAAATAATTAGATTATTATTATAAATGCTGTATTTTACATTTTGTTAAAAGTAAAAGATATAAGTAGTTTTGAAAACTAGTTGAATATTTTACATATTTATTTAGTAAAAAATTGCATCTGCTTGAGGAAACCTCCTAAATTTTTTACTTTCTTTGTTCGTGTATTCTAAATACAGTTGTTCTGAACACTGTTAGCTCACACTTTACAATCCATGCAAAGAAATAAAGTCTTTGCCCTTTGAATGGATGTGTTTAATTATAAATCCTTGTTTAGTTGCAATTTAGTGGAAGCTATACTAATATGTGATCTCAGTTCCAGTGCGGTTCCGACAGGTAATACTAGCCGGTTGTAGGAAAAAATGTCACCCGGAAAAAAGGGAAACGGAAAGAATATCCCCGGAAAATAAGGAACGGAAAAAATGTCACCCTTCGTTTGCAATGGGAAATATAAGGTATGTTTAGAAAGATCGCCAAGCTGGGTGATAAAAGTTTTATCTCAACAACCGTAACTTCGGATGACCGGAAACATGTGCGAGTAGAAGCAAGAAGATGTGTTGGCTGCTTGTTTCTTCCATGGAGCCTACCTCCATGGTTTCTTCGTTAAGGTTAAAAATAGAGGGTTGTTTAGAGAGGGAAGCTTCGCGATGGGATGGAAGCCAGGGGGGAAGGCGGGTTGTCCAGCGTCGGTCATTGTCAGGTCTTTAGTAATTACTCTCCTGGCACCGCATGTTGTTATAGCCTTAAGCTGCGGTTTAGTGAAACATTTATTGACGCACAACAGAAAACTAATTCATCCAGAGCTTTGGTATAAGAAACAGTTGTAGATGCAATTTCAAGTTACGGTTTGCGATAAGAATAGGACTAAATTTTTTACCTAATTAATTTTTGCATAATTTTTTTTCTCATTTGATTTTAATTAAAAGTAACGCATCTGCACAGGAAACAATTGTTTAATTTTGCACTTAAGTTTGAAAACAAGAATACCACAGTTATTAAAATTAAGAGGTTTATTTCAAAATTATTAGTCCTTGAGGGACTAATGTTTTCATTTTGCGATTTTGCGTCGAATCACTCTGAATGTCCATTTCACTTTTCAAACTGTTGCCACCAAATATTGTGATAAAACAACGGTACCTAGAGCCATCGAGTTTCGAATGACGTAATCCTACTGCGAATATGGGCAACTGGAAGCCCAAATTTGAAATTTGGAATTTGTTTTATTATCGATTTTATATTTTGTAACGGATTTTTGATTAACAAACTCAAGAATTTCAAAGCGAGCCATGGCAATGTTGTACAGAAAAAACATTTTTATCTCCAGCGCGTGAGCCTGTGAATCGGAAATTCTAAAAATGTGCTCAATTTAAAATTATTTTGCGATACTGCTCTTGAACTGAATTTTATGGTTTAACCCGGCGGAAGGCGCACCAAGAAAAGTTACTAGAGTGGGCGCGTGGGGTATCACATACCCCGATATTTAAAATACGATAAAAATAGTTTTATTTAGTTTTAAAGCTGTTTTTCTTATTCTCGAGTATTATAAATACGAGAAAAATAATTGGGTTTCAAAAAATTAATTTCCAAAAGAGTTAAAATTAAGATAAATGAAAATAATAAAAAATAAACATCATGCCTCTAAGTTTCATTGCATCTCTAATACAGAATGCTTATTTTATTTCTTCACACTTTGAACGAAATAAGTTCACGTGTTCTTGGAACAGAATGTTTTCACATTTTAAAAATTGCATTCACGTTCTTCTGTCCTTGGCGCGAGGGCAAAGAATTTATCTTTCATACTTAGTTGTTTCGAATTTCATGTATTCGTTTTAATTCTTCGTCAAAACTTCTGCTTTTGTTTTGCATGCAGTACATTAGTTTCTCGGTAAAGTATTAATCTCTGATCTTTGTTCAATACTTTTTTCATTAATTGTAATGCTAAGTCCTTCAAAAACAGACTTCTGTTTCTGGTTGGTGGATTAGCAGTTGAATGTAATATAATTCAAGCATTTATTACAGCAACATTCAGTGCAGGAAAGAAAATTACAATTGGCCACCTCCTTGTTATTCTGGCAATTGAATACTTTTGCTGACATTTCATCCCCCATATCCACTGCTCCTTTAGTCATAATTATAAAAACATATAATTCCTGACGTTTTATTTTCTCCGATAGTATCATCTATAGTATGATCGTTATATAATGTTGAAAGCATAAGAACGGTTTTTGCTTTTTTAGGAACATCAGGAATTAATGTTTTATCTTTTCGAAACCAAAACACTGTAGAAAATATTCCTAGTTTCATCTTCAGTTTCCGAAATGAAATCTTCATCGCTTTCAAATCTTTCTAATAAATCTCACAGGCGTTGCATCTCCAATTTATAGGGAGTCATTCTTTTCACCATAATGCATTAGAAAATTACCATTGGAAATTTTTAAGAATTTAATGTCAAGTACTTTAAAATCCCTTGGGAGTAGAAATATTTACTGTTACACTCTAGGAATAAATTTCTGAACTAAATATTCAATCAGAAAAACGCTTACGCGGACAGGCGCGTGGTGTGTGTCATACCCCAGTTCCAACAAAATACCGATAAATCTTTTTCTGAAACACACAGGCAAGGAAAAAGTGGTTCTGAAAGTCAACCACAACTAGAAACTCAGCTACTGAAAGCAGCACAGAATTTCAGTTTCACAAGTTAGGAATATTCCACTTTTATGTAGGGTTGGGGTATGATACACCCCACGCGCCTTCCCGCGGGTTAAGTGCGAAGAATATGATATTTAATAAATAAAGGTAACACACAAAATGTTAAAAAAAGGCCCCTTCGGACGTAATTTAAAATCTGAAACCTTTCAGATTTTTTATTTTACTAAAATTTTAAAATCTAAGTAAAATGGATCCTATAACCACGCGATCTGGATTTAAACATTTAATATGCAATGAAACCTTTTATGGCAACCTCTTCCAAAATAATTTCTCAGAGTAGAAATTAACACTTGTACCGAGCATTATCTCTTTAAGACGACCACTTCCACCAAAGATCAAAATAATTAGAAACGTGGATGAACGTGGATGAGAGGATTTAATGCATTTTACAATGCACCAATGCGTAACCTACTCAGAGCTGCACCATCTAGTAGCCCATAAACGATTGGCGACCATCTCCTTAAGACGATCACTTTCAAAAGTGACAGGCATTCTATGGGTATAAACAAACGCTTGCACTGAATATCATCTTTCTAGGGTGGTGATCTTCACAGAATACCAAAAATCAACTAGAAACATGGATGGATTAGGACTATTCAATTATGGCAAAGCGCACGAGGGCTATCTACCTAAAGGGAGGGATGCCTTCGTGGAGAACTTTCTAAGGGAAACTGGCTCGTATACATATTACACATGGGGAAAACCACGAGAGTGCCCATGCAGCCAGCCCATTCGCGGTATTGGAATCTCGAACCAAACTACCAGTGTTCAGCGTCTTTACCGCTCGGCCGCTGATAGGCTGAAATCTGATGGATGGCTGATGGATATCTTAGAAAGGATTTTTACTTATAGTAGTTATATTAATTACAATTACGTGTAAAGCTTATGGAAACTTAAAAGCGGCCGAGCGGTTAAGTTGCTGAATACCCTGGTTGTTAGATCTGGGTTCGATTCCTAGCAAAGCAGCTTTTCGTGGTTTTTCCCCTATATAACGTGGTTACGAGCTAGTTTTCCTTAGGAAGCCCTCCACGAAGGTAATCATTCTCTTAGGCAGATACTTTTCGTGCGCTTTGTTATAGTCAAGTAAATCAAACCAAATTAAAGAAGCTTATTCATTCTACTCTCCAAATTGAGCTCCAAATAAGTCATACGTGGGAGCTTTTCGTATTCATAACGTAAAACGTATCAAAACGGAAAATTAAATAAATTTAATTATCTAAATTGGTTATCTAGAATTCCAGTTTTTAATTTATCTCTTGTTTCCAAAAATTTGAGCATGAATAATTGTGTAATAAAGCATAAACTGATAACTTTGAAATTCAGAGAATAACTTAAATGGCCTTTGACCACTAGCAGCCGAGAGGTAAAAATCGTTGAATATTGGTAGTTCGACTGGCGTTCAAACCATGGCGGATGTGCTGCTTACCAGGAAATTTTCGTGTTTTTCTCCATGTGTAACATAAATACGAGTCAGTTTCTATCCGACGTATGAAATAATTTTTGTCAACTACCCGCTATAAACAGTCCTCCATGAAGGCATCCATATTCACTTCGGCAGATAATCTTATGGTACTTTGCCATAACCTAAATAGTTTGATTTGATGATCATGCTAATTTTTTCTACTGAAGCCTGTGATGCTTTAATTAATGTTTTATTTATCATAAACTGTGTTAACTGCTTTAAATTAACCAAATCAGGATTTTTTTGTGTTAGATTTCCTTTTTGAAATTTTTGACATCATTTTAGAAGCCTAAATATGTCAGATCGTTTTAGTAAGACGTATTATTTGTAACTGTTTTACATATAAGTACAGAGAATCTCATGACGGCGAACTCTAAAAGTGTTTCCTACAACATAAATAAACAGGCTTTTATACATTTGCCTCTCTAATGCAACCATCTATATAAGTGGCCTAAAAATCGCTTGAAGCGGCCGTTAGTGGTCGCACTAGAAAAGTCTCATTATATTTGCATTTTTGTGGCATTTAATAATTTCATTTACATGTCTGCCTTATAAATTATAATATTGATTTTTCAAGGTCGTGTAACAACTTTCAATATAAATTAGAATAGTAATAATCTTTTACATTCCATTCGGATTATTGTATTCGTATGAAAGCCTTGAATCAATTGTTGATCATTATTTTGTACGTATGCTATTGCAAAAATTTAAAAATTCTTAATTATGATATTTTCCAATATTCGGGCTTTAAATGCCCAAGTTATTTAATTTTATGCCAAGATTTAAACTTTGTGCATTTACAATAAGAAGATCTTAATTCTGGAACTTTTTAACATCTGAAGCTGGTTAAAACTGGTTGAAATGTGCTGCAGTCGCAGTTCGTATGCAAAACCATTCTCGCACTGATTTGTTTTATGCTCAATTTATAGCAATTTCCCTAAGTAATCAAATTTTAGATTTATATAATTTTTTTTAAAATTGTGAAAATAAACAAAAAGAAAGGAGAACATTTTTCTTTCTTACATTATAATTATTTTCAGTTCATCTTTTATGATAAATAGTGTATTTTCCAATTTTCCTCAACTGTCAAATCTTCTTGTATTTCTAAATATCTTTAGATTATTTACAGTCCCAGCAATTTTAGAGTTTTTACGTTAAACTCTAAAATAGTTATTAGAAGAATTATTAGAAGCATTTGATGTAATTAATGACGCACGTCGCCCATAGATTCGCAAATTTTGAATTTTCATTATTGTTGAATATTGTGCACTTGAGCAGAAAATTCGTCTTTTCTAGCAAATTGCAAATTTTAAAATTAAAAAAATTCAACTCCATCAATCCATTTAAGGCACTGAAGTTATTTAACATTTAAGAACTCTCGGTGATTTAGAACTCCCCGGAATTGGTACTCAAGAAATGATTTCAAAAATGCTCTTCTACATCTATTAATAATTGTTCTATCCCTTGAATAGCTAGTATCTACTGCATTTTCTCCTCATTTCTTCTTTGGTGGTTATTTGAATCATGGCAAAGCACGGGAACTGTATGTCTAAGAGAAGGGATGCCTTCGTGGAGGACTTAACGAAGTATGAGAAAGGGAAACTTGATTGTATTTACCTTACACATGAAGAAATAACTAAATTATCTTGCAACCAGCTTGTTTGCTGGGATTTGAGCCCCTGTCGAACTATCAGTGTTAAGCGACCGCCAGAGTCGTAGCTAGGGTTTCCAGCGCCCAGGGACAACTGAAGATATCGCGCCCCTTACTGCTTGCCAAGGATGGAAAACATTTAATTCTACACTGTCGTAATATCAGTTTGGCGCCCCGTGGATTCTGCGCCCAGGGACAGATGCCCCTCCTTGCCCCCTTCTAGCTACGGCCCTGGCGACCGCTGGAGCGCTGATGAGCTGCATTATGTATTCTGCTTAAGAATATAGAACACAAATTACTGTCAATTTTATTATATCATCAGTGTTTGGTAACTTTCCCTATGAAAATAAAATTGTTAGAAATATGAGTGAAAAGACATGTAAATATTTTGAATTTGGATTCAATTTAATCCCCTTCATGTAACATATAATGCTGTAATTTACGTGATAGCATTTAAAATTTTTGAATATATTAACACAAAAGGATACGGCAATGCTGTTACGGCATTCGACAAAATAAGTCTCGTTTACGTATATACCAATCTTTGCAGAAGGAAGAAAATTATAGCCAATGCAGAAAATTTCTAAATTCAATTTCGCCAGATAAATTTTACATAAAATGAAAAAACAATTTTCAGTACACATAAATAATTAATTGAATGAATGTAAATTTTTACTGCAGAATACATAAACTTATTTTCAGCTCAATGTAAAACTGTTCCCTCGCAAAATTTATATTATAAGAAAAAGTTAAATGTCTGTTATGTCGAATATTTCTTCACTTAGATTGCAGAGACATTCGATATTTTATGGAAGCAGGAGACTTGAAAAATGAGCAACCCCCTCTCCGGGAATCGAACCGCGGATCTTTGGAATATGCGCCCAGCGTGCAGACCACTACACCACGAAAGCACGTCAAGAAAACTCAAGTCTAAAATTTATGCATATTTAGTATTAATTCTATATTTTGCATATTAACATTTAAAAAAATACCTGACTAAATTACTCCTGGACGGTTGTGTATAAGCCTATGGTTTGTTTGATCAAGTGCGACTCATTTGTAAAGTATTGAATGGTGTACTCGCTTGCAAAACCTTGTGAATTTTGTGTTTCTTGAAAAATCGGCAATACTAAGTATGATTGCTAAATATTACATTCTTTTTAAGGGAACAGTATAGTATAATAAGAAGAATATTTTCTCCTGGGATATACTTTTATCAATGATATGTTACTGCAGCGCAGTTTTGCTAAATTCCTATAAATCAGTTCTAACTAAAACACAATAACACGCCGAATAAATACTAATTCAGAAGTCAAACAACAAAAATCAGCGTTATATTTACAAAATTTTTCACAGGACTAGTTTCGATGGTTTTACCGAACCACCATCCTCAGCTGCAAAACCGCAATATTTCTTACCATTTGCGGTTTTGCAGCTGAGGATGGTGGTTCGGTAAAACCATCGAAACTAGTCCTGTGAAAAATTTTGTAAATATAACGCTGATTTTTGTTGTTTGACTTCTGAATCAGTTCTAATTATTCTAAGCTGATTTACTAAGACTTGGAATGATGCTCAAGGCCGGCGCTAGACGTTTTGCCGCACGGTGCCTGCTTTACAACTTCAAAATTCTGCTGCCCAGCTCTTTCCAAAGTTCTAAAAATTTTGCGTTCTCTCAATTCTGCCGCCCGGTGCGGCCGCACCGATTGCATATGCTCTGGCACCGGCCCTGATGATACTAGGAATGACTAGGAAACGATAATACTTATTGTCTGAGTTGTCATTTCCTCATAAACATGATGCTTATTAAATTACAGACGTTTTAATTAATAACAACCTTTAAAACTGGTTGTTAGTAGCTTTAATTTTGACTCCATACACTTCAACAATTAAAAAAGCCAAAAGATAGGAAGTTTCCTTGTCAGCTCTTTTTGAGTCCTTTTCTAATACTGCTAAAATTCTGCATGATATTTGTTTTAGAACTGCTAAGAAACTGCTAACAAAATTTTAAATACAAAAGTTATACTGCAATTTTAAATCTGAAAAGTAATTAATTCAGACTTGAAAGCTCTTGAAACATAGAACTTGAGCTCAAAACAATAAGAATAGAATTTTGCATTCATTTTTTTAATTATACGATTGTTGCTTCATTGATAACAATGTTATAAATAGTTCATTTAAAATTACACTACAATTGCTGCATTAGAATCCATATTTCTTACTAATTATTTAAACATGAAAAATGAGAACTATAATGTTTATATGTAATTTTTAATCTCCAAAGTCATAATAAAGTTTTCTCATAAATAGGAAATTAACTGTTTTCAACAGTTTTCACCTCTTCGTCAAGAAACATTTCTTTGACAGTCCTAATTAAAAATTAGAGAACAGCAGAACATAATCTATCTCACGAAATTTGCTAAAACAAATTCTTTCGCATTAATTTTGAATTTTATTTAACTCAAATTTATTCAATACTTCAAGTTCTGGATAATCAAATTAGCGGTATCATTCTAAAGCTGCAAAATGTAATTAAGAAGCTCAGCTTCGTTTTTAATGATTCATTTTACCACGCCACTGGGGAAAAAAAAAATATCTGAGTTTTCAGATTTTCAATTACGTCCAAAGGGCGTTTTTTTAATGTTTTGTGTGTTACCTTTATTTATTAAATATCATGTTCTTTGCACTTAAACCATAAAATTCAATTCAATAGCAATGCCGCAGCATATCTTTAGAATTTCCGATACACAATTCCGCGCGCTGGAGACAAAAAGGTTTTTCCCACCCGTAGAGTGTTGCCATTGCTCCCTTTTAAATCGCTGAGATTGTTACTCAAAAATTCGTTAAAGTTTTGCAAAATATAAAATCGATAATAAATTAAATTCCAAATTTCAAATTTGGTCTTCCACATGCCCATATTCGTAGGAGGATTACGTCATTCAAAATTCGATGGCTCTATGTACCGTTGTTTTATCACAATGCGAGAAATATACATACATTTATGCAGATTTTTCATTATTTAAAGGAAAATCTGAAAGCTTTCATATTTCATATTGCGCCCAAAAGAATTTTTTTAACGTTTTGTGTGGTACCTTTATTTATTAAATACAATGTTCTTCGCACTTTATCATAAAATTCAATTCCACAGCAATATCACAAAATATTTAAAAATCGCAAAATTTAAGAATTTCCAATACATAGTTTCGGGCGCTGGAGATACATTTCTTTTTTCGTACAGTGTTCCCGTTGCACGCTTTTAAATCGATGAGTTTGTTAATTAAAAAATTCGTTAAAGTTTTGCAAAATTGGGAATAGCTAATAAAACAAATTCCAAATTCGGAATTTCAAGTGCTCATGTTTGGTTGGAGTACTACGTTATTCAAAATTGGATGGCTCTAGGTACTGTTGTTTTTTGAAAATGCGAGAAACATTCATGCATTCATGCAGAATCTTCATTATTTAGTTTCTTTAAATATAATGCATGGCAATAATATTTTTAGCAACAGTTTGAAAAGTGAATCAACGCAGAAAGTGAAACCACGCAAAATGTCGTTTTGAGACTATGTACCGTTGTTTTATCACAATGCGAGAAATATGCATATATTTATGCAGATTTTGCATTATTTAATTTCTTCGAATATAATGCAGGACTCTAACATTTGGTGGCAACAGTTTGAAAAGTGATTCGCCGTTTATAGTGATTCAACGCAAAATCGCAAAACGAAAAGAATAGTCCTCCAGGATCAAAGTCTCTTTGGACTTAATGATAAACCGTTAAAGTGGAAAAAAAAAATGACACTATAAAATATCTGTCGTTTTATAAATTAGCTGATGAAAAACCATTAGTGTTTAGAAAATTATATTTCATATTACGGATAGATTAAATAATAACGGAATGCATAATATAATATTATTGCTAGATTCGTTAAACCGTAATAAAAAATAACAGACTATACTATGCCGATAGTTCTGTTTAGCAGCTTTCGTGTGCCGTCTTTACTAACAATTCGTCATTTATCAACACTTTAATGTGAACAAGCTGTTAGCTTCCAGTTAGGGATGGATGAAATTTAGTTTAAAGACCGGCAATCATTATTTAACAGAGGAGAAACATTTGCTCCCCGTGAATTCTTTCCTTCCGGGTGAGGTGGGTCGGTTTCTTTAAGGAAACGGGTGAAGCAAATCACGGGGGAGAACATACGATTTTCCCGCAGGCAAGTTGGAAAAACCTGCTGTCGAAATGACCTTGCTCAGCTGCAGCCAGCTCAACGTCTTACCCTTAAAACCTCCCTCAAGAGAGCCCGCTATAATCCTGCCCGTTTGGCAGGTTTCCCCATCTCCAATCGGCGACATTATTTGGCGAGATTTTAGAGTTCCTTTTTTTCCGTTCCTTATTTTCCGAGTGACATTTTTTCCGTTCCTTATTTTCAGGGGACATTCTTTCCTTTTCCCTCTTTTCCGGGTGACATTTTTTCCGTTCCTTATTTTCAGGGGACATTCTTTCCTTTTCCCTTTTTTCCGGGTGACATTTTTTCCGCACACCTACCCGCATGGGAAGCTAAACGTTGCACTGCTAGCACTTTCAAGTGGCTCCATTAGTTATTCAACAGGGATTCCTCATAAAATCTAGCCTGGTTTTAATTCCTCGATAAAATAGGTAGATGCTGAGAGCATTCCATACATTAGATTTTATAAAATTTAGTTATGGAACCAGCATCCCGAAATTTCCGTAATTTCTACAGATGTTTGTTGTTGTTACCAATCTCACTCGTTTGACATTGGTCAGCACAAAACCACAACTTTCATCGTGATAAGGAGTCAAATGCACTTGTCTTTGTCAAGAGCCTTTAGCACATTTGGGTGACAGCTCGACTTAAGCTCAGTCCGGTCCCCAGTTTTGAGAGACAACATTCCGGGGCATGGGTCCGAGGGTCTCCCACCCCTCTTCCAGTACCATCAACCTTTTGAGAGGACTTCAGGCTTGCCGAAGATTTAGAGTATCCTCCTGCCACACAGACACTATACATTTACAAATATCCACGACTTTTCCGGGATTCGAACCCAGGCTCTTCAGTACGGCAGTCAGCGTCGCTAACCGATGTCCCGGTAGGGCAGTGTACAAATGTTTGATGACAAATATTAAAGCGAACTCTAAAAGCGACCATCTTAACTTACACGCAAACGCGAATAACAGTACGAAAATCCTTTGTGGAAGGATGACTCAGTGGCGTAACGAAGGGGGGCAAGGGGGTGGATGATGCCCCGGGCGCCGCTCACAGAGGGGAGCCAAATGTTCTTCAAACAAGATTTTCCAGAAAATTTCAGTTTTTATTTCAATCGATTTCTGGAAAATATATTTAAAATTAATAATTATCGTAATATAATTAATTACTTATTTTCTTGATTTGTCTGATAAAATGTGTAATAAAATGTTTGCAGTACATGAACCAAATATCTCCCCATACAAAACGTTCTTTCTGACCAATTTATTTCTTTATTCTGACCATTTATTATTATTATTAAACAGACATATATTTTTATTTTTTTAAACGAAATGTACGTATAACTCCGTTTTTTAGTTTAAAACGATAACACGACCTTGTTCCGCATTTCTCAAACTTATCCAGTTTCCAAAAACCGATTCCATAGTCTGGAAATGACATTTTGGGAAACTCATAACGCTTCCGCTACAATGGATTGCGTTTGACTATCCTGTAAACGACTGATGGTCTTCCTGGTTACCGATTCAACTAAGTCATCTTGCTGAGACATCGCATATTCACTGCTACAAAGCATTCAACGCGTGTCAGATGTTTTTAGTTTCCTACTAAAAAGGAATGCTGCAGGTCGCTCCTTACTCCTTATCTAAAACGCATAGTTTCTTAGTTTCTGACGTCACAGACTAAATTTGCATATTCCCAACTTTGCAAACGTTATAATTTTAGTTTATAATCTCTTATATTGCCTTTTGTTAAAAAAACGTTGTCGATTATATGGTTATTTAATACCGAACTCGCAATGTCCCCTAGTTCTTTTGAGCAGTGAATGTCTGTAAGATGTTATTCCGCAGTAGAAAAGAAACTGAACCTAAAACTCCATTACAGAGCTATGGAGAAAATGTTTTTCCAAACCAAAGAGTAGCACATCAAATACTCCTATTTCATTACCAAATGCTAGCTATGAACTTTTTTTCAGCAAATTACAATAAATTTTGATATATTTACAATCAACAGTAGGACAAGATCCCCTAAGCCATCTAGCATTTTTAAATGTGGAAAAGAAAAATTTTAAATGACCGACTTTGATGAGGTATTTTATAAATTTCCTTCATCCAAGACAAGAAAAATGTATACATAGTAATTAATTGTATTAATTTATTATAACACTATATTGTAACTAATAAATATATCTACTTATCTATAATATATATTAAACTTTTAGTTGTTTACAAACTGTACTTTTTTAAAAACAGTTATATAAATAAGTAAAATAAGTAATACCTTTTTAACTAATTCTAGATTATCGTATGTCGGATTTTTCCGCCGACACAGATACATTTCCGAATCCAATGCTAATGTAGTTAGTAGTGACTGTTCTTAATATATTTTAGAATATTTTATGGCAGATTCAGCATTTTATTATTATTTTATTATTACGAATATATTCTATACATTATATTACTGTAAGTGCTTTTTTGAGGGGGGGGGCAAAAAAGGTATTTTGCTCCGGGTGCCAGTTATTCTCGCTACGCCACTGTGACTCAATCATTGGGTCCCTAGGACTTTAAAATGACAACCATACAAATGTGCGCATTCCAGTACCGATTATAGTTAAACATTAGTTACTTAACATTAGGCTAAAAAGAAACTAGAAAAAGTTAAACATTAGGCTAAAAAGAAACTAGAAAAAGTTAAACATTAGGCTGAAAAGAAACTAGAAACTATTAAAAGTTACAAGGCGTTAGGAACAAAATTTTTCAGATATATTAATGAAGTATAATTGTGAGAATCTCAGGAACATATCGAAAGGGTTTATGGAGTAAAATCCGCATATTATATTTTAAATCGTGGAGAATGCTACAACAGCTCTATCACGGTTCTTTTATCAAAATTTGAATGTTATATGCCTATTAGATTTTCTGTGGTGGAAGTTACGCTTAACAGCTCACAGTACTAGTTTAATCCTTCAACAGGCCAAGTTGCATGTATAGTTAAAAAAAATTGTCCTCTTATCGTTTAGGCAATATATTCCTTGATCCTTGATCCTCAGACATGTAAGAAGTATCAGCCCTGTTGGGCTTTGACTAATATAAATCTCTTCGATGACATCATGGAGTATTCGTGAAAGCTTTAATAAAAGCTGTTTTTGGCAATAATCAAAGTTGAATTTCAGATGTTGTAGTCATTATTTGAAAATATATCTGTACATTTTAAAAAATTCTTGAAAAATATAATATTCATACAAAATAGGCAGTAATAATTAAAATAAAATACAAGTAGTAAAATTTTTTCTGGGTTAAATACGGAGAAGATAAATATAATACAAGTCCTATTTGTGTTTTAAACGTTCGGTAGGACCGAACCTTCGATCTCGTTGGGCAAAGATGATCCTAGGTCTGTGCCACTCGGCTACCTCATCCTCTGTTAGTTAGCGCTAAAAAGTGCTCATACGAATAGTTCCAGTGCCTGGAGGGCGAAATCTAACTTCTCGTTTTCATTGGAGACTTTCGTGAACTTGTGATATAGGTCTTTTAATTTGAATATGAGGGATTTAAATTCATCTAAGTTTTTGACGTCTGATAGTTTAGTTTTTTCTATTTCTTTGGGTGCTGCAACGCTAGCATAAGTTTTCTTATTGTTGTTTTCTGTGATCGGTTCTGGATTTTGTGTATTGAATTTGGGGAAGTCATCTTTTTGCGGAATTTTTTACTTTTGTAAGAATTTTTTGCTTGGATGCTCAGGACAGTCAATACTTGTAGCGGCGTGATAACCGCTACAAAGCACGCATCTTGCTGGGATTTCTTTTTTCTCTTTGATTGGGCATTGATATGAAAGGTGATTTTCTAAACATCTTACGCAACGTGGTAAGTTGTGGCATGCTCTCTGCGTATGACCGTAACGTTGGCATCTAAAACATTGTACTGGACCCGGTCTGGAGTTATATCCTACGATACGCACTTTCATGTCACAGATGTGAGTGATGTTAAATATTTCTTTTTCCTCTTGAGTTCTTGGCGTTTCGACGTAAAAAATAGGCAGTAATGTTGGAATACCATCGCGCATCCTTTGTAATTGATGGATTTTAAGAACTGTAATGTTATGTAGTTTTAATTCTTCTTTAATTTCGTCTATGGGTGTTTGAGCGGTTAATCCTTTGATGACAGTTTTCAGGTTCTTTTCTTTATTTAATAAATAGGTATGGAAAGGGATGGGCACTTTTTCTAAATAGTCTTGAGCTTTTCGGAAATCGTCTTCATTGAAAAATTGTACTCTTATTGTATCACCTTCGGTTTTGGTTTCAAGTTTGCCGATTTTTAAATTTTCTTTTGTGTGTTTGCGGATTTCTGGCCAATTGTTGCTATTGAGATCGGTAATTATAATTGGAGGAATTTTAGTATTTTTAGGATATGGGCTATTTGGTTTCTTAGGCTTTTCTGGTTGGGTCATATTAATATCTTCATTCTTAGCGTCGTCATTATTCGCGTCAAGCATTTCCTCGTTGTTGAGGGAGTCAAAGCGGGATGAAGTGCTGATCGTTTGTGAACTGTAGGAAGATCCACTATCGCGGCGCGATCTTTTAGCTGGTTTAACTACTGACCAATCGTTAGCGCTTTCGCTAGTGGAAGGCGGGAACTGCGATATGATAGTGTCTACATCTCGTTTTGGGATAAATGAATAGAGGTTTTGCTCTTGGGTTTTGAGTTCGGCTTGCATTGAGCGAAGTAGCTGAACACTTTCTTTTGTGATAGGCAGTTGTTGAACTTTTACTATGGCATCTTAGGCAATATATGAGGAAACCTGAAAACTGTAAGCACGTGTTTGTTTCGCGTCTCGGATTGCTTTCCATTCCCCGCCCTTAATACATGGAGGTAGGAAAGGGAGGAGGGGCCATTCCGCGCTAGAAGTGAAGCACTGCTTTGAAGCTTGGGTCACCAGAGGGGGTGTTCTTTGTTTACATTCAGAAGCTCGCTTGACAAGATTCTGATAGTATTTCGACACACGACAGTTCCATAGAAATCGAAAAAGGGACACTCTCGCATGAAAGAAACATTCATAGTGTGATGGATAATAGCAATTTGTATAGTTTACTGACATTTACGCAAAAATCACATCTTGGTTATTTTTCGATAACTAACAACAGCGATTTTGATTATGAATTTGTTTTATAAAATTCTAAGCTGTTGCACTACAAAAATATAGATTTTAAGAAAATTGCTAAAAGAGATCTGCCAAAATTTATTTTCTAGAAGATTTGAAAAGTTTGAAACTTGATGGCTAAATGTAAATATAAAATTATGTATGTTAAAATATTTGTAATTAGGCACATAGGTCAGATTAAGTTTTTATTAAATAGAGTAACGCATGCAAGGGCTATCTGCCTAAAGAGAGAGATGCCATCGTGGAGGAATTTTGAAGAAAAACTGACCTTTGAGTGGGTATTAAAAATAATACTTATAATTTTCATTCAAATTATATTCATATATTTTTTTTATGTAAAACTTTCGGGTGTATGCTAAATTAGTGTAAATTACTTTACACGAAAAATATAGTGAATGCACAGAAATTAAAGATTTGCACATGCCGGAAATGATAAATAGGAAATATGTACGGGTATTTATGCATGTGCTTGCAAAAAGCATGTATCTGCCTTTGACAAAATACTTAAATATTCATTAAATTATTTATAAATGTATTTGAAATGAAGAATTTATTCACTTATAAACAACTGTGAAAGTACTGAGAAGAAATCTAATGATTAAATGTATCTAATTTATAATGATTATAAATGTTATCTAACTATATAATAACCTTAATATTGAATTGTAAACATAAATTGAAATCCTGTTGACAAATACGTTATAAAACTATTCAAGCAAGAATTGTTCGTATTGGAAAGCAATCTGTTAAAAGGTATTGTAAAGCAAATGCTATAAGATGCGCACTTAAGAACGTAATAAAGAGTTTTGGAATATGTATTGTTGAAATGAAGGGTAAAAAAAAAAAAAAAAATCTGATAAGTATAATTAAAACAATTATTCCCTTTACATTTTATAATAACTCAGTTACAAATTTTAAATAATACTTTAAAAAAAAAAAAAAAACTTATTTTATTCCCTTTCAGAAATGTTCAGAGAAAGTCAAATACTATTTAATACCTAGAGAATTATTAGGAATTAGCGAAATACTTATTTAAAGTATTTCGCTAATTCCTAATAATTCTCTAATTTAAAATGAACCGAATAGAGCATTAATTATAAATTGACTTACATTTTTCGATTTAAAAGAAGCCAAAAAAATCATGTCATATTTAAGAAAGTATTTTAGGAAGAAGCTCTATAAATAGAAAAGAAATAATGCATAATTTTAATATTAATAATACAATAAACTTTGATCTTAATTTTTGTACCTTAACCGAATAAAATCGAATTACCTTAATTTTTTTTTCTAATGTAATTAACGAAAACTTGTGAAAATATTTCATTCAAATTAAACCATTCTGAGAAAACTATTCTGTGAAAAGTATGGCATTTAATTCCGTTCAGAATGAAATGTTGTTTAAAAATATGTTGTTTTCACATACTTAGGACTCTGAAGTGTTGTAGAAAAAGAAAATATATACATTTATATGTATATTTGCGACGTAATTACAAAATATTTACACCCGAACGCGTCAAATCCCATAGAACTCAATGGTAAATGACCCAATGTTTTGGTCACCACGTAGGGATCGCCGGTGCTTCAGAGCAGGGTACGGAGAAACTTGTTTAGGGCGACTCCTTCTTACTTCCTACCTCCATGCCTTAATCTGAACTGACATGTGACATGCTTTCCCCGTGGGAGGTCATTAAGGGGAATAAGAGTGGATGAGGGAGTGAATGCAAACAAAAATGCGTCGACAAAGAGAAATACTATGTAGGTTCTATAGGTTCAAAATGCATGTTATCTTTTGCCCTGCAGTTAGCCCTCGATTATAAAACTGTTTTGCAACTGAATCCGTTATTTTATGAAATACATATGAAGGAAAGACGGCTGCGTCTGTACTTCCTTAATTCTTGATCTTAGACATGTGTTTTTTAATTAAATTTTTTTAAAAAAATAAACAGAGAATTTTTTTTAACACAGTTTCAAAACTGGGGATAGGAGGATTGTATAATGGCATGGACCCCGTAGAGTCAAAAACTGTGTTTAAAATATTCAATAAGTTTAATGCGTTACCAGCAGCTAGTCTACTTTTTCTTTCTTTCTAGGTCTCTTCTTTTTCTGTTGTTCTTAGTTATATTTTGTTACATTAAAGCTAAAACATGCAGCTAACTATAGAATTAACTATAGAATTAACGCTATGGAAGAATAGTTAGTAAAAGTTTATCTAAATGAAAATAATTGGTTATTAATAAACGATAAGAATAGGATTAACTTTGATATCTTCAGTCTGAAAGTTTGTAATACTACTTGAGGAAAAATATGCTTCATTTTTACCCTCAAACTGTGACGAAAATATAGGAAAATATGTTTCATTTTTATCCTCAAACTGTGACGAAAATGTAGGAAAAAATACTTCATTTTATTCCTATGTTTTCGTTGTTTCGTCTCGGTTTTACTACTTTTTAATAGACCATTACGCTATTTATTCACCTCTCTCTAATCTACTATCTCACGAAGTGATGGCAGTACGTTGCACTGATGGTGTGACACCATGTGGTAACTGGTGTTGGTTGCATTTGTTAAGGTTGCGTATTGCTTTCTGCATGTAGAACTAAAATACATTTAACATAAATCTACGAAAAAATCCATTATAACAACACTGAAGGCATAGAAACAATTATCGCAGATTGCTGAGGATCTTGCTAGCCGCAAGAGTCGCTCTAGCCGAGAAATTAAGAGCATTCTAAATTCTTTACTTGTCTAAAACAGTTTGCAAACTGAATTAGTCAAGCCCTCTTAATTTTTCTCGTTTATTTTACGTCCTCTGATTCGTTACAGTTGGAACGATATCAGAGGAGCAATAGGATCGTTCGTCGGTTAGCCTCCCTGAAATCGAAACTTCGGTGACAAACACAGTGCAGATCGTTAAAATCCCTTCACATTGGCCGTGAAGTTATAATTCTTGTAATATAAAGTGGAGCCGTAACTGAACGAATTATTTCTTCCGCAGAGCCTGTCGTCTCACAACTTGTACCAGCTCGAATGCTGCGAGCTGTGGAGGACCACACACATGAATTTTTTATCTTAAGATGAATGCGGTGGCTAAGCCGCATTCATCTTAATATCATGTATCGATAAAGAGTATGAGATTGACTGAAAATACTCACTATAATAAAGATGCGTGTGAGATAATCTGTAGTTAGCATAAATAAGAAATAATGGAATTAGCATTTCATTTTGGGTAGATAAAGCAAATCTGAAATCAACTTTGCATTTCCAGAAGACGCTATAGGTTCATATTAAGCTATTATTTTTAAGTCTCAGTTTAGAGTAACGAAAATAAACAATTCTTATAAAATTACTTAAAATTCTTTTATCGATGTTAGAGGGCACGAGATGCATATTAGACATAGTTTACATAGAAATGCACATTAGTGAAGTAAAGACACCAAACAGTTTGTTTGATAAAACACTAGAAACGGCAGGCATTAAATAGTATGAGCTTCTATATTTTGTTCCAAGCTCTGTCTTTAATTATATATGAGAGATGTAATGAAAGCTTACAGTTAGAAATTTCGAATCATAACAAGAAAATATGCTAAACTAAAAAACAGTGAACTTTGCAAATAATAATAATAATAATAATTTTTCAGAAAAGCCAGAAAGAAGAAGGCTCTCTTTTCAGAAAGGCCAGCTTGTTAAGGCCTAACCTCTATACTCGGTATGCTCCCATCACTGTCATTCGGAGACAATGCTTATGTTTCTGAGTAAAACTATGCAACTGCATGGTCTCATCCTTTTGGTTCAGCTCCATATTAGGCAGATATTGCAGTTTCTATTGAAAGTTGTACTTTAGGAACTTGATTGAAGTCTTGCTGGCCTTCAGAGGAGGCAGGAGGCGGGTTTTATTGAGTACCCAAGCACAAAACGAGCGATTTTCGAGCGTATTAGTCTTCCAGCATGATGAATCTACTTAAAGAAATTTTAGAAGGGAAGCCAGTTCATAAAATGTACTCCCACAACCGAGACCCAAAGAATACAAATCTCATGAATCATAATAAAGGACCAGAGGGCGGTTATTCGAAGATGAGAAGAGCAATTAAAATTCGAAATTTAAAATAACTGGTTATTTAAATTAAATAAACGTCATAAAGCTTTCATATAATTTATCTATCTCATAATTTCGTCATGTTCCCAATGCTGTAATGTATTTATGTTAATTAAATACAAATGAATACAAAACAGCATTTGAGCGCATACGTTAGTGCCGAAAATATGCAAATTCGTTGGTTTACAATGTGGTGCCCTAATGGACGCATGTTAGAATTCCTCTATGTAGTGTTGTTTAAAATGAATACCGTTTCTGAGAGAGATCAGCATTCAGTATTTATGGCTCAAAAGCATCATTTAAGTAAAGATCAAAAGTGGCGAATCATTTGTACAATCGAGGTAGGTCAAACCAAATATCAAAGGTTACTCAAGATTTTAATATTCCTCAAAGTGTTATTTCAAGAATATGAAGGCCCTTTTTAAGTACTGGATTAGTTTATATACAGCCTGGTGGAGGGCGACTAAGAGAAACAACTGCATCAGAAAGCCTTTTTTCTCTCGTTGTAAGCTCGGAAAAAACATCGCGAAGTGACTACAGGATTTTGTTTTAGACCTTCCAGGTTGACACAGGAACTCGATATAGCCATTCTATTGCTGCATGAAGGCTTAACGAGGTTGTATTGTATACGAGAAAACCAATGGTTTGTTTCCCACTAACTTCCAGCTTCCTCAGTGGTTCGTTTTAATTGGCGCAGTCGTCATGTTCAAAGCAGCTAAGATGACTAGGCCCGAGTATTGTTTATTGAGGAGTCTAGATATAGTTTGAACAGTGATTCTAGACGTGGTTTGATCTGGAGAGAGGAACACGAAACTTGCCTTCCCTTATCAGAGAAATATCCTGTTTCGAGACCACAGTTTAATGGTTTTGGGAGAAATCTTGACAAATGGCCGCACTGAACTGCATATCTTTCAATGAGGTTCTGTAACCACTTGAAGATTATATGGAAAAAGTATCGAAACACCTAGTTAGGCTGTTTAGGGATGCTGTTGGTCCAGAGTTTTTGTTAATGGATGAGAATGCTCGACCTCATCGAGCACATGTGGTATCAGAATACTTGCAAACATAAGATATCATTCGAAAGGACTGGCCACCTTACTAACCCGACTTGAACCAATTCAGCATGCGTGGAATTTCTTAGAGCACGGAATTTCAGCGCGCCAAATTCCTCCCCGGACCGTCCAGCAACTGGAAAGTTCACTTTTAGAAGAGTGGCGTGCAATTCTACAAGCCTTGATCAACGCTTTTGTAAAGTCTATGAAATCAAGATGTGAAGTATGCCTATCTGTCCGAGGTGACCAAACACCATATTAAAGAAACATTTTTTCCACAGCAGGTGACTTTATTTTCTTCCATTATTTTCCAATTTTCATAAATTTGGTTTTAATTTCAATGTTTTGCGAATAACCAACTATCAAATATTGTAATTTATGTTAACTAATGCTTTTTGACAAATTCCTATTAATAATTTTTCATTAAGCATTGTTACTGGCATTAGCATACACACAAAAAAAATCCTCAGTGCAGCTGACACATTTGGATAAATGTCTTCCAAATTCTCTTGCAAATATACCGAAATACTATCAAACAGCTGTGTGAATTTTTGATAACATGAGAGACAGGATTTTTAACTTAACAGCAAGATCTAAGGCATTTGTATCTTCTGAGGTTTATTTCGGGTTACTTAGAGCATCCATGAGCTTCTTACAATTGCTGTTCGGGTTTTCCTTATTTTTGGCAAGTTGTTAATGTCATAAATAACACTAAAAACATCATAACTTGAACCCCTGTCCAAATCTTTCTATCAACGATATAAGAATAGTGCTTATTACAATATTTAAATAGTTTACTTGCAATTGATTTTCTTCTGCTAAAATGCGTAAAAGGGTTCGTTCATTTCTAGTTTCATGAGAAAATTTTTTTTATAGTTCTACATATGGTATCACTAAATTTAATAACACCTAACACCGCTTAAACATATAATCAGCTCCCTTGCTTTAGCTTTTCTAAGTCCATATTGTCGGAATTTTTCAATAATGCGTAGCATTGCATTTGTAAGATTTACTCAGGGCCGGATTAAGAGTTTTTAGAGTCCTTAAGCATATAAAAGAATTTGATGCCTCCACATACCTCTTTTCCCCCCTTCTTTGTTTGTTATGGTTTATTGCACCATTTCGTGGTAAAACAGGCAAAGGAAATTTTTTGTCGTGCTCCCCTTCCTTTGAGTTCCTAATAATCTTCAATTAGGACTCAAGTGCCCTAAACGTGTGCTTATTTTGGTTAATGTCTAATCCAGTTTTGATTTTACTATGGTATAGAATTTGTATTTCTTCCTGCTGAATGCTCATGTTAACTTTGTCGACATAAACAAGAATATTATATCAGATCAAAGTATGATTTTGACACGTAAGACATGTTCATGGAGTAAGCAAAGAAGCAAACGAGCATAAAAAAAAAGGCTTGCGAATCAAAGAAAAATTTACAAATGGTTCACGTGAACACCTGCTAACCTCCTAAAGTTCACAACTGTTTCCGAGTGCACTTTTCAAATGTTTACCATATGTATATAGCCCGAGGAAGCAATCACCTCCAGATTTTACCGCAAAGCATATTTTGCTTCCCCCCCCCCGTCAAAGCGACCACCAGCAATCAGAGTCACAAAACATCCTTGAAAATTATTTTGTGACACATGATCGTTTACTTTTGTTCAAATCGTTAATGGCTGTCCTCTGAGTACGGTATTTAAGCTAGAGCAAGGGCGCCAACAACCGCATGACAGAATTCAACGATACTGAAAAATAGCAATTAGATTTTCCCTGAGCCGCAATTATCTTTTTCTGCATTTTTAAAAGTAGCAAAATAATTGTTTTTGAATAGCAGGAAGTAAAAGCTAAATACTATTAAAGTTAAATATTACCAACTGAAATGCTGCTTCAAACAGATTCCAATAAAGAATTTTGTTTTATATATTGCTTCACTCATGCATAGCGTTATTTAATTATTAAAATAAGTAAGAAAATTACTCATGCATGCAAAATTGGTCTGGATATCTAGCATTAAGAACTTTTTAATTTATAAATGTTCTGCTTTCAGTATAACTATCTGTTTTACTTGACGTAAGACCTTAATTCTTTTTTTTTTTGGTTATTTTCATACGTTTCTATTATACAATTTTACATTTAAATAACGACAGAAATATTATAATAGCCGGCTAAATATTTATCATCTTCTCTTAAATAAAATGAATACCTCTTACTGTCAACTGAAAAATAAATCTCTCCTCTCAATGAAATAAAAATGTTTTAAAGTAATTATGAAAATCTCGATTGTTTATACATGTCTTTTCTTTCTAAACTTAAATATCTCTATTAACAAATAATGAAGAATCTGATTTTGCATGTATGTATGTGTGCATGCATGTATGTATGTTCCTCCTATTGCTGAAAAACGGCTGCACCTAGAGCCACGAAATTTTAAACACACGTCGTCCTCCACCTAAATTATATACGCTACGAAGTCCGAATTTTGAACTTCGAATTAGCTTGTATTTATTTCATATTTTGTACGAACTTACTGATAAACCGATTAACAAAGTCGATGATTTAAATGCAATGTGTTGCCACTGCCCAAAACGTAAGATATTTATGTTTAAAATTTAGTCAGAAAACTCAGAGATTAAAAAAAATGCGTTGTCATTCAGCAAAGAGTAAGATATTTCGAATTTAATCAACAAAATAATCGATTTGATAGAAATGTATTGCCAGTACGCCAAATAAAATATTTGTATCTTATATGAGCCAGTGTGTTGTTACCATTCGACAAAGAGTAACTTATTTAATTTTCCTTTAAAGTTTAATCAGTTTGTAACTCATTAACAAATTAAGTAATTCAGTAGCAATAAACGTAGTTCTTTATCACGATTATTAATTTCTAGCTGGACGCGAAAAATTACTCTAGCTAGAGTCATTAAAATTATTACATACTTTCGTTTCTTATAATAAATATTTTATGCAGCTAAGTAGTTTAATTGGAAAAAAGAGAAAATGTTTATGTCAAAAGTGGAACTATGTGTAAAAGCCATATCGGTAAGCAAAATGAAGAAATCAGATATTTACGATTGTCTAGTTGCTAACTTAATTCTTTTATTTTTGATTCCAATACTAAGGTAACAGTATCCACCGAATTTCTTTCGGTAGCATCAATGAAATCCGCTTATGGAGACACCACTGTCAGATCACTGCATCTGAAGTAAAGAACTTGAATTTGAGTTTCAAGTCTTTGATATGAACACAATGGTGAACCATAGATTCGAAGGTAAAATTCTGAACATTCCGACAAAAGAATTACAGCTGTGGATTTTTGAGGGGTTTTTTTTAATATCTGAATTGAAATTTCAGTGCAGGCAAGATTCCAAAAATTTAAATTACAAAAGTATTATTTTCTGTGAGACGTTCAGCTTAGTTTTACTAATATTTACACATCACTGGTGCCTCTCTAGAGCTCTAGGATCCCCCAACTGCGGGTGTTGTGAGGTCCTAAACCGGACGTGGGCCAACCAATCAGAGGATGATTCTGCTCCTGTATTCCTCTGGATGGTCTTTATACTTCTGCGAGGGTTTCACATAACTCCTTGAGGTAAGTTGAATTATCTCCTCGTGCAGCATTTGATGAAATTTAAATTAGTTTGTTCATTTTTGCGTGCTATATGTCCCGGAATTGTAACGACTCCAATAAAGGTTTATTAATTATATCTCAGACTGTAAGTAAGTTATGGTGAAATTGTCCATTCTGCAATATGCTAAAATTTAACTCGTAAGTATTTTTTAGGTTTGTTTGACCAGTAGGATTGTAGTTGCTAATAAAAGTGAAGTTAGGTTTTCATTTCACCGAGATTTTCTTCATATTTGCGTTTATTTGCCTCTTTCTATGAATATCATTGTTACAGGGTGATTTGCTTCATCACTGTAAAAGGAATTAAGCGGAAGACAGAAATTAAACCAATAATAATTTTCATAGGCAAGTAACAGTAAAGATTTAGCTATTTTAAATACCGTAACGAGGAAAAGGAATTAAGGATCACACGAGTTATAACACTGTTATTAAACAATGCTGTCTGATATATCATATTTAAACAATTTATGTTAATTTACGGCCTAGTTTTCCCGGATGTAGATCAAATTTATTACTGCATAATTAATGAGTGACAAAGTAATTAAAAATAAAGAAAGTTTATAACCTTATAAGTTTATGAAATTTCGGAAAACATTTTAATTACATGGAAACTTGAAATTCTGTTTTCTCCAAGTGATAAACTGTTTGCTGTAGGTTTATTATATACATTCGTGTGCAAAATTAAGAGAATTTGCACATTATGTCGAATTTCTGAAGAACCAGATTTTAATTAAATTTAGTATAAATGTACATTTATAACAGAGACAGAAATGTACCATTCAAAAGTCACTTTATGTACACATGATTACATGTAAAGGTCATAGTGCATGGATGTCAAAAATCTAAATTGTGATATCGAATAAAAAATCAGTCTAATATGGTATATGGTAGCTCCTCACAGACAGATCGCGCAGCGTGACGGCATACTGGCCAGGATGCAACTGAGCAATTCCTGTGGGAGAAGATCCCATCCCTGAAGCAAGGCGATTTTTAACTATGGGATGGTTAAGATACATTCCTTTGTTGCATAAGGAGCCGTAATTGGTTTTTAAATTTAGTTACTTCTGTCACAAACTGAAAATTAACTTGGAAAGGAACAAAATATATTGGAATATCTATTGATGCACATTAGATTTCGCTGCTTTTCTATTCTAAGATTATTACTAGATTACATATTGTTACTAGAAAAAGAAGTCAAAAGCAGTATTTTATCCGCCTATTCAAATTTATTTTGAAACGCATGTGATATCTTCATTAAAAGCGTAGAAAACTGTTTTCTTAGATAGGAACGTTAATAATTCTGAGACTGTTTATTTCATTCCTATTTTAATACTTAAAGGTGTAGTGGTTATCATATCCAGCTAGCAAATAACACTTCTAGCTAGATCGATTCCCAGAGAAGGCACAATTGATGTTTCACAATTTTTTCTTCCCGAAACAAGCATGACTTTATTATAATCGATGATATTTTATTTGCAGCCACTGTTCACAAATAAGCATTTTAAAATATTTTCTGATTCCATTCCAAAGAATTGCTTTAGTTGATTAAGCAAAGAACACAAGAGCTATTTGTCTAAGGGGAGAGATGAGTTCGTGGAGGACTTTCTAAGGAAAATTGATTCGTATACACGTCACATATGAAGAAAACAACAGAAATGCCTATGTAGTTAGTTTTAATAGTTACGTTTTCAAATCTGATATTAATATCAATTTAAACCAATTTTTAAGTATGTTATAAAAGATGAGTCAAAATGGAAACAAAATACGTAATTGGGACAGCCACGTGGAGGCACAGCTGTGTCTAGATATTTTTCCTCTTGAGGCAAAGAAGTTAATGCTCGCCCCTATATTCAGTCAAATTAACCATAGTGAAACTTTGTGAAAATATCTCCTTTAGATGAGCCACTGTTAAAGAAGCCAACGTTTCTGAGAGCGTAAATAAATATAGATGCTGAATATCACCTTTCTAAAGTAACCACCTATACAGATTACCACAATAAAGAGGAACCATAAGCATTCATCTTATAGGGGATTCTATATGAATGTATTTTATGCCTCATAATGTTAAGATAATTATTTGTAAATCATACCTGTTATAATTATTTTAATCGCAGCTTTATGTATTCACAAAAGAACTATTTATAATTTTAAAAATAAAAAACGTGAAAAATGAGAACGTTTTTAATAAATATTATTGAAATAGTACAAATAGTAAAATAATAAGTACAAAATATTGCGCTAATTTTCAGCTTCCTTTTCTGATTTTTAACGCAGCAAAATCAACAATAGTGTTTTTAAAATCTATTTGATTACCTATTCAAAATTGATGATGCAAATTGATGAAAACTGATTATCTGTTCAAATTGATTTCAAAACCTATTTGATTTCCTGTAGAGAGAATAACTATGTTTGAAAAGTTTGCTTGTCCCAGACGAAGATTTTTCATAATTTTTTATTGTAATAAGTTTGCCATAGCCTTTTCCTTCATTGACAAAATTAAAAATATTCTATATTCATATATTCTATATTCATTCTATATTATATATTAAATATTTTATATATTAAAAATATTCTATATTCATTCTAATTCATAATACAGCTTCTATATTCATATAAGTTTGAAGTAAATTTAATCCGTGATTTTTTTGAAAGACTTAAATAAATTTTTGTTTTGGTATCCAGAGTTATTAGAAAGACTTTTTTTTAATTAGATATTTCTGAGGAACGTTCTACAGCAGTTATATGATTTGGATATTAAAATGCTATGTCGCTGATCGTGTCAGCGTGTTTATAACAGTTCGACGACTGTAAAAAGGGTTTTGGAGCTATCTAATTAATATTGGTAAATAAAGTGTGTTTCGATACTTCATCAAGTGTCATCGTTATTCACTCCAAATCTACGAACCCCATACTAAAGTGAAGGAAGAAAATAACATAACAATGTTTTTTCCAGCATCGCCGGTATTGGTAAAAATCAGTGTTTTCTCAATTATTAATATCTCTTATCTTAGAATTAACAGGAAGAGTATATTTCAATTCTTCCACAACAAAATTCAGAATTTTAAACATACTCTTTTTTTTCTCAGATATCACACAATTTATTTTACTGTCGCATTGTAAACAACAGAAAGTTTAGAAAAGTAGACTCATGCCTTACCTGATCTCTTTATTTTCCAGTCTTCATAGAAATTCAAAATGAGATGCTTATTCGCTTAACCGGTCTATCTTAACTGACGTTATTCCAAGAATAACCGTAAATTAGTTCTGTGAAGTTCAAAGAGAAATGTGAATAAAACAGGATGAAAACTCGAAAAATATATCCAGTTTAACTTCATAACGAAGGTAATGAGACAATAAGATAAGATATATAACATTTCAAAAAATCTTACTTAATCTCTTACTGCAGTTGCAACGGAATTTATTGCATTAGATCTTGCTAAAATAAACTCTAAGCGAGAGTCACGTCATCGCAAGACCAAATCCTGAGCTTTGGAAATCATAATATGAAAAAATCATGGACTTTGGAAAACATTTTATGCATCAAACTCAGCTTAATGGAATTTCTTTCAGGATAAACTGCAGTAAAAGCTGCAATTTATAAACATTGATACAGGCAGCATAACGTTTTTAGACAAGTTCACAGTGGACAGTTCATTAAACATAATCAATGTCAACACGTTAGTTCAAGTCATAAATTTTAATATTTGAAAATAGGGTGTAAAACCGCTGTGTTTATGAGAATAAATTAATGTCATTAATTCTTCCCCAAAACTTCAGTTGAGTTGATTGTGATATATTTTCTTAATCTCTTACTCTGAATTAATGGAAAATCATGCAATAAAAAGTATTAATTATACAAACTAGCATATAGGAAGATAAGTACACAAGATAATTCATATTTAAAAACTTTTATAACTTATTAAGTGACCATACTGCATTATTATTATTATTTTACTTTTTGGCAAGAATAATTCACTTCGTGAATTTGTCAGTTTACAGAAACCTATTTCACTTTCCCTTTCTGTTTGCGGGATCGGGAAAAATATTATCCTTTATTTCTTGTTTGCATATATTTTTACTTCATATTATATTTTTTAATCACAGTTTTTTTTAATTTTCAGAATTTTATTTTAGTTAGTTGAGCTATATGATTGAATATATTCATTATACTATTATAACTTCATTTATAAATAGCTATTTTAAAAGTT
This sequence comes from Stegodyphus dumicola, assembly GCF_044657685.1. NCBI lineage: Eukaryota > Metazoa > Arthropoda > Arachnida > Araneae > Eresidae > Stegodyphus > Stegodyphus dumicola. The sequence goes on from NC_140780.1 coordinate 119,104,985, forward strand.
TCTATTTATTCGTTTGCACTGTGTACTTTAAGCATGTTTATCCATAAAATTTATTTTTAAATTTCATTTTATTTACTGTATTGAGACATTAGGTATTTTTTTGGAAGCAGGCAAAATGAAAAAGGAGCAAACTCTTTCACCGGGAATCGAACCACGGACCTCTGGAATACCGGCCCAGCATGCAAAACCACTACACCACAAACGCACGCTAAGGAGGCGGGAGAAATACCTTATATACTCCCCCTTTTAGAGGGCGAATGGAGTTTCTAGGAGAACCAATCGCCTAATCCTGGCTGTGGAGAATCATCATCCATCACCATTTTAGTTCGGGCGCCACTGTAGACACATTAGGTTAGTTGGAAAAGCCGGAGAGATTAAAAATTAGCAACCGCCTTCGCCGCAGGTACGTTTGCTTATTGCTGGTTCAAGTGGCTGAATTGCATTTATCTGCTGCCACTAGCTTCAAAGGGTTTTAAGTTACGGAATCTCACTGAGCCCTGTAGTCTAGGTCTATCGTCTGTTAATATCTTCAAGTTTTAGTTTAATTACGTGATTTTCAGTTACCGCCCAAGCAGAGGCGAAGTTTGTTAGCGTCGAGGTGACGCATTGTAAATTTTTAAAGAGTTAATATAGTGTACTTTAAACCTTCTCCTGTGTATTTTTCTGCTACTCCAGTATATAGACAGAAGTTCATTCACTGGACTCTACATCATGAATAGTATTTATCTCAAGGGAATAATTTGTCACCCAGTATTCGTCACAATGCCTTTGAAAACTGCATTCTGCATTGAAAGCGAAAGTACTGTGAAGCACTCTTCATACGTCTTTCAATGGCCCGTTCAAGAAAGATATATAAATGAGAAAGTTGTATTATCTCCATTTTAGTTTATAAAGATATACATAAAAACAATCCTGCATGGTTTTCTCATTGTGGCATAGCTTTACGCAATTTCTCATCCCACAATTAATTTGTTAAAATATTATCCATAATTCCGAATAAGTTCACAGTTTTCATTATTTAAATCGGCCCACCAGCGGCCGAGTGGTAAAGTCGCTGAACACTGGTAGTTCGGTCCGAGGTTCGAATCCCACGAACGGGCTGGCTGCATGGGTGTTTTCGTGGTTTTCCCCATGCGTAACGTGCATACGAGCCAGTTTCCCTTAGAAAGTCCTCCACGAAAGCATCCCTACCTTTAGGCAGATAGCCCTCGTGTGCTTTGCCATAATTAAATACACCAACACCAATACACCATTATTTAAATCTCAAAAATCAAACAGAATAACACGGAAAAGACTAAATGTTAGGCAAATAAATAAATATACTAAATAATAAAAAATTTTAAAATATAACTAAATTAAAAAATTACAATTTTTAATTAAATGAAAATAAATAAATAAATATTTTATTTTCTTAATGTCTTAAATTTTTCTTCTGATTTTATTGCCTTAATGATTTTTTAAGGCCTTCTGCAGATATATTCGCATTCTTTTCCATACTCTATATACCACATTCATTTTTGAAACAGCTCATTCTCTGCGACATTCTTATGAGCAAAACTCTCGCCTTCCGTTTCATAAGTAATTGATCAGTGTAAAATCGTGAAGAGATTTTGTTCATGATACTGAACATTTTTAGAAGCTACGCATTTTTAAAGCATGAAATGAAAGAAAAAAACTACTTTCATCTACATTGGAAACAATTTTAGCTGATATCCCCGCACCTCTTTGAATAAATTCTTGAATCTTTAATACATTTGGCTGAAACAGCTTTGTATTCTCCATTTATCACATGATACGAGCATAACCCGTTTAACATTCTATGACGTAATTTAAATCTATACTGCCCTTCAGAGAAAAAGCAGTTGCATTTTGCGATGTTAATTCTTGCGTCATTTTCGCTGGTATAGGCCCATTCGCTGGAATATTTGATGTATTGCATTGAGTAAAAAACTTAACAAAATTTGATTTGAACTTCCAGATATTTTCCCATAAACACGCAATCTCTTTGAAGAGATTTTCCGCAAAGTGATATTCTTTCTTTTAATTTTTGTTCTTCAGTTTTTTCGACAGTTATATTTCCGAAAACTTTGTATTCTTTTCAAACTCACTTAAAACTTTAAAGTCACTTAGTTGTAGCATTCAGGGAGACTGCTTTTCATTTTCTAGACTTTTTATCTGCAGATTAAGTTTAAAGTATGGTTACCAGAATTCAGCGTTTATCCTGTCCCACATAATAATCCGATATTAATTTCAGGTGAAAATTGTCTAAATTATATAATTTTGATACTTTTGAAGATCAGTAAGTGACATACTTAAGAGCACATTTCTTTAATTATATCTAATAATATGAGGAAAAACTATCTATTTGAAACATTGTTTATAAGAAGGTTAATATAAATTTACATTTCATACATTTTTACTAAAAGACAAAGCATGATCATAGCCGTCAAACTCTTAATATTAGTTTATATTGTTAAATTCTTAGTTTAAAACTGCGTTTTGCGATATAGGTATATCATGTATAAGATTTTAGCTTTTATGGAGAAAAGCGAATAATCAGTCCGAATATAGTTAAGTTTCAATGAGCAAAAATTAAAGGAACACACCATTCAAAAAGAAAATTCGACTTTGAATCGGTATCCATTTCGAATAGTATGTTTCGATATTCACTTTGACTTGATTTCGAATTTCTAATTGTGACGATGATTCTGACTAACTGAAATTCAAGTAATCGAAGTTGTAAGTGTATATTCATATTAAAGCAATTAAGTAATCAGAGTGAATTAAAAATAAATAAGTTACAGCGTTTATACAGATGCAGCCTCCTGTATTAATACAAATACGACAACTAATTAAAGAGAAGTCTTGTAAAGATCTGTTTTTGGCGCTGTTCTAAGAGCAGAATGGAGTTCCTTTTATCTTTCCCATGACATTAAAAACTTTCCTTTCAAAGGAAACTTGAGTTTTGTGAAAAGTGAAAATAATCGCAAGGAGACAAATCTAGAGAGCAAGTGGAATGGCCAAGTACACGTACTTATTTTCCGGACAGAGAGGTTCTAGGAAACGGATATTGACCGGTGGGGAGATGGATTATTGTGCAATACAACGGTATATGAATGAATAACGTAAAAATCGTCTGCTTAATTCTCAGCTATTTAAGTCAGCTACAGAACAAAACATTTAAAACTGCAGCACTGTTTTGCCACCTCAGCTTTTAAGATACCCCTAATGTCACTTAATCTAAACACCTGTTTAATTTTTCTATGATGAATAACGCATTGGGATTATTGTCCCTTTTTCAGCTTAGATTCCAAGAACGCCCAAGTGAATATAATAATAGCAAACCTGAATGAACGTTCATTTGCACTACGGCCTGGAAGTTTAAAAACTATACAGATTTTTTTTTTATGCTTTGATGCTTTGAATAACCAACAAACCAAATCTATGCGCTATCTCAATCGCAAATATCTAAACTAAGAAAACCAGAAACTCACCGAAGCCTAATGTAGTTATCCTATCGGGAGAAATATGATAGATACTGTGCCGCTCAAGCGGTATAGTGGTTAGTGACCCTTGACAGCCGTAGCGATGGGCTCGAATCCCGGAGGCATGGTTGTGCCTGCCCGTCCATTCACAGAAGGCAACGGTGTCCATTTATTAGGTAATTCCGTAATGAAATAGTCATCACTTCTGGCCATTGTAGTGGAGCAAGGCTAATGGCTATTAAAGCTCCCGGCCATTAAAAAATGTTATATACAGTACCATTGATTGAACTGCAGATGCCACTCACTTAGCTTGTATTTTATGGCAGCGTTGACAAAAAGAGTAGAAATGCAGGTGTTAAAATTTTGATTGATATAAAATAAGCAATATGACCACAGAGAAGAAGAAATTGTTAAATTTTTGAAATTAGTTTTCGCTAAGAATTTTAATAAACTCTAATATGTAACGGAATGTAAAAGAATAATGCAATGGAACCGACGTAATGAAAATGATAATAACGTGTAATTAAATTTAATAATAATCATCATTTATTATGCTACTAATTATCAGAATTCAGGCCAAGACAAAATGCAAGTTGACTTTTAAAAATGTGTTTTTTCTAAATCTTAGGTTTACATAAAAGTGTATTTAGCTTTAGGAAAAAGGGTCTTTGATGATAAATAGGGTTCCTTCCAAATCTAAACAACAGTTTTTTAAGAAATTTACTATGCAGTAAAGGCCAAGACATAGCTTTGGGCATAAAGCATGTTCATTTTTATTTATTACCTTTCTTATAGAGAGAAAAGAAGATGATAATCTTATATTCTAGTAAATTTTGTTGCTATTAAACATATCTGTAGTAGAAAAAAACATTTTTGACGTACTCAGAAGTATTTAATGCGTATATGATAAACAATTTGAAATCAACAAAAAAATTTCGTTGCATATAAAATGAAGCCAAGCAAAATAGCAGAAGAAAAAATGGCGAAGGTAAAGAAAATAGCTTTTCATATATTACAAGCAAATATTTATTAGACGTTATCAATAAAAGTGAAAATAAAGAAATTTCTCATGAATAATCCTCAGTAAATGTTTATTTGAAAATTTCAAATTCAAAATAAATTTTGTTTATAATAACCCTGAATATTATCATAAAGTCCCTAAACCACATTTGGCGTTATTATCGCTTATAAGAAATATGCGAAATTTCAAAACGCACCAATATGTAAATTCATGTATATCTTGAGATATGTTGAATGAAAACTGTAAGTTTTTGCAGGTATGCCGAGAAGATGATGTAAAAATTGTATAGTTATAATTCAAAATTAAAAAAAAAATGTTTTTTTAATTATTTAAAAATACAAATTTAAGAAATCTTAAGGAAAATGTGCGAATATTTTTGTATTGAACCTGCATTTCAAATTTTGAGAAAGGAAATCAAGTAAAATTAATAAAAAAAGAAATATTAATAAATGCATGCCAAATTCAATTAACATTTAGAAGCTAAAGTTCTGAGACATACTTTTTTAAAAACTACTCGACGATTTTATGAAATATGGCACTTTGGAAACATAACATAATATTTTTTTTAAATGGCCGGCGCTTTTTTAATAGCCATTACCCTTGCGCCACTACTAGGGCCGTAGGTGGTGGCCATTTCCTTATGGAAGCACCTAAGATGGCCATCGTTGCCTCCTATGAAGGGACGGACAGTTAAAAACCATGCTTTCTCCGGGATTCGAGCCCGGGCCCATCGTTACGGCAGTTAGGATCACTAACCACTGTACCGGCTGGGTGGTACCTGGCTTAATTAAAGGCGTAGGATCGGAAAAAAATCGGTGTGTCATTTCAGAATACCTGTTAGTACAATGTTAAATAAAAATCTAACATATATATTGTAAGTCGCGTTTTCAAGACAGAAAAAAAACGCAAGTTAAATTTCGTCAATCGGCCCAGTGGAACGGAAAATATATATACTGTCCCTTATTTTTTGGATTCGGTGTACAATTTAACACATAATGGCTTGAATTCATCAGCATAGCGAATCACATTCTGAAAGAGGCATAAATATGGAACTCAGGGCTTCAAAGCTCACAAATATATTGCGTTTGCCAATCTACGGCTGCAAATATTAAGGGCAAATGCGGCCCTTCATGTTTATTGTAATAGCAACTGAATGTAATAAAATATTCAGTTTCGCATTCTAATGCGGTAAAGTGCAAAGCGTTCAAACTCATGAAGCATGATACAATCTTATAAAAAAATTTAAAAAAAAGCTAGTAAATGAGAAAACGTCACCTTGCACACCCGAAAATGATCTCTAAACGTCAAATTATTCTGCCTGTTATTTGCTGTTATCTCGTTTAGAGTAATAAGGATGAATATCATTGAACTTTGCAATTTAACCCCAAGAAGTAAAAATACTGAGTATATTTTTTATAATGCACCATATTAATAGCTTCTTATTTCATACTTTTCATGATATTGAGAGTAATGCACAAAGGAATAAGACATGGCAGTGTATTCGAGTGTCTTCTATCAGCATTGTAATCAGTCCAAAAATCTGTTTACATCCTAATAGCATATTAACATTTTCTCGTAATCTTAAAGATTAAACTTCTTTTGGTTTCGTTAAAATAAATTAGATGGAAGAAAAATGTTAAAAAAGTCCGATTTCCCTTCCCCCCGAAGAAAGAAAAATGAAACTGCATTTATATGTATCATGAAATTCTGGCATATCGAATTTCATGGTATAGAGAGCCCTTTACGTATCATAATTTTCTTTCAGAATAAACTCTCTCGATCACTGCACTGTTACACTTTGCCGATCCATCTAAACCGCTTCCAGAGGAAGTAGCGCTCTAAAGGATGAAAATGGAAGTTCTGAGTAGAGGAGAGAGAAAAAATTGACTAGATCTAGGGAAAATTTTAGAAAGCTGGAAAAAAGAAAGGAAGAAAACTTTACGAAATATTGAAGAATTTGGATCTGTGAAAAATGGAGTGAAACCACGCAGTAAATTTATGAAGTCGCAACAAAGTAGGAGAAAGTAGTGTATTGTTCATATCCTATATCCGACGAAAAGGAAATAAAATATCTACTTGAAAAACTTCTGAAAAAAAATGATTTGGGTAAATATTTTGGATGCCTTTTAAATGCATCACAACAAAAGAAATGCGTTAAAAACTTCTAATAAGAAGTTGACTTATTTCGTAAAAAAATACTTTTAGCGAAAGGTTCTAGCTAAAATTCTTCTAGTTTCTTTCCAACTTTAACGAATTAAAAAAATCTTGGAATAAAAAGTTTATGTAAACAAAGTGTAAAATCGTGTATAAAATGAAATCACTTTGCTCGATTTAACAGCAAATATTCAACGCAGCTTTCATTTTTTTTTGTCTTCAGATAACGTGTAAGGCAGGTTATAATAACTAAAAAGGAAAGTTATAATAAATCAAACTAATAATACAGGAACTGCGTATTAAAAGATGAAAAAATGACCTTTATTACCGACCAAAGTAGTTGTTACTGAAATAATCTTCTGAATCAAATTTCTAGACTAAACCCGCAAAGTATTATTAGATTGAAATGCTTTCCTGAAACTGAAATGTCTTTCAATTCTTTGCTGTCATTCCTTTAAGAGTAAACCAGTGGCCAAACAGATAAAGCCGAGAAATATTTACCGTTAGTTCTGGACTATACGATTAATAAACAGACTTCCCATATCGGCGGCCTCGTGCTTTTCGGATGTCTGATGCAAATGCAAGCCAGTTTCCTTTAGAAATATTCTTGCCAAGGCATTCTCTTTAGGCAAGTAGTCTACAAATGCTTTTACGTAATTGAAAATACCAAACTTAATTTGTGTTTTATATATTTATCAGCAAATTGAAATCTCAGACATGGAGTCTGAAGAATTTATGAAAAAGCACTTCAGTTATGATCTCCAAATTTCTCTCATCTGAGTAATATCGCTGAGCAGAAAATATTGTTTCTGACTTTTGTAATAATTCCTTATTTTAATGACTTTACGAACAGTAAATTTTTGTTGAAATGTAAATAACATTATAAATCTTGACAAAAGGGGCTATTCTAAGGAAAAACATCAAGGGAAAATGTGCACTTTTCTCATTAATTTCAGATATCCATTTCACTTACGTATTCTGTTTCTAGAGTAATCCTTTTCCTAAATTTTACTCAAATTATTTAACATACACATCGTCTACATATGAGTGCATTTTGCATTCAGTCTACTTCTACATACGCGATATCAAGCAGAGAGCGTTCTAAAATTACATAACAGATTATAAATCCTAAAAATAAATGAAAATATAATTTTAAAACAATTTATTAGCTTTTTAAATGCAATTCCTCGCATCTTTTCAAATGCAGTCAACATTACTTGGCAATATTGCATCACAAAGTACAAGCATGCTGTAATGTTTCTAACTATTTTGCCTATGCTTAACTTAGTAGAAACCTTGTTGAACTATGTAGCGACTTATCGCTGAGTCGTTACATAATGAATGTAAATGAAAAGTCCAGAGGAGGTTTAAATTCACCCTTTATTACCTCAAACTAAGAACACAGATAGCCCCTTTCTCGGGCTTACAGAAAAAACTCTACTTGGGCTTTAACTCAAGATAAGAAAATAAGAAACTAATATAATGCAAAACAAAACTGAACTTAGCCGAAGATGTACAAAATTATTTGACATAGTTCGCCTTTAATTAAATTAACCGGCGAATATCAGCAGGTACGTACAGTACGGCCGAGCATTGTAAGCTTTAAACAACGAAGTAGCATGACGGCAAAAACTCGCCATTAAGGAGTCCTAAGCTCTTCTGCTGAAGTAAGCGAAACCTTCCTTCAAATACTCTTTCTACCTCATTTACATGCAGCGCGATACTAAAACTTATTCTGGTAAGGAATAGCAGGTAGAAAACGAGAATAGACAGTAAAGCATGTTTAAAAATTAAAATAACTGCTAGAAACTTAAAATAACCTCTACAATGCAGTTACATTTCAGAAGGCATGTAAGGCGTGATGTCATATCAAAAGCCTGAAAATATCAAATCTGAACTCAGCAATGTACCATCCAAACACTAACAAAGCATCTCAAAAATGTCAGTCATAAACGTTACATATAAAAATATGCAATTTATACGTAAATTTGCGAATATGTATAGTATTCGTGGAAAAATAGGTAACTTAAAGTACGATTGTAAAATTATATATGATACAAATTTTCTTCTATTACGAATTTGCATTTTTATTTTTCGGATTTATTTTAGTGATGAATTCTTATATTCATTTTGATTACATTTAGCTGCAATGGTTGACCTTTTTTTACCACGGTTACATTATTAATATTGTTAGGAAATTGCCTTGTTTTCATTCCAATTTAATTTTAATTTTGGATGCTTTAAAATTATATTATACATATATAAAATGATGAAAATTTTCATTTTAGCCCTCTAAGTCTCCTCTAAATTTCTCGATTTTCCTTTTCTATTATAAAAACAGTAGAAGGCAAATAATAAAATTTTTTGAAGTGCGCCGTTTCAAAATTAATCTCATATTATTCTTACAATACAATGAAAATACGACATACACTTACAGAACAGCAAAACGGAAAGTAAAAGTTTTTGTTAATTTATAATGAAATAAAATTTTTATTAACAGTTATTAATGAAGTAGTAAAATGACCCACTGTTGAGAATTAAAGAAACTTTATCATTCTAAATTAAATACTCACATGCCTTTATTCAACTTACACTTAATCCGTTGCCTCTCTTTCTTACCAACTTTATTGTTATGAATACGGGAAATTCGTTTTTAAATTGTGAATGTTTGAAAAAGCACAGTTGAAACTGAATGATGGGAGCTCCTTTCCTTCCAGTTTAACAACATACGTGTTTACTTCAGCAATGCTTAGTCTAAAATAAAGAACTGTATCAGTGACAGTGACTGCATGTGCACATGCCAGCTCCAACATCATCATCATACATGGCACGCCCTAAACTTCATTTTTTTTTGGTGTAGTGTTTAGCTGAAAAGTGGACCCGTAGCAAAAAACGTTAAATGTATAAGGTATCTCTCTCTCCTTCGTAGTGTAGTGGTCAGCACTCTCGGCGCGTATTCGAGAGGCCCGTGGTTGGCGAAGACATTGCTCATTTTTCATCTCTCCTGCTTTCAAAAAATACCTAATGTCTGTAAAAGTGTACCTACTTATAAGATACACTTAGTCTAGAGCTTATGTTTCGAAATGACGTCCCTCGTGTTTAGTGCATTCATTTACAATTTTTGCCATATTTCTAATGCTATCAGAGAACTTCTCTTTATATACATTCTTGATTGCAGCAGGGGTGTTCATTCTCAGCTTATCTTAGGTGTACGTATTGTTTATGACCACGGTTTGTTTAAAAGTCCAGAGAAAATGTAATCCAGGTTGGTAAGAACTGCACATTTCAGCGGTTTTAGTCCTTATATATGTTTCATTTGTCAAAAATCTCTTCCAGCATCTTCACAGTGAAATCTGCTATGTGACATCTCGCACCATCTTGCTAGTGCAGAAGATATATTGATTCTCCTGCAGAACTGCCAGATAGGTGTCAGCATCCATGGCTGTTTCAAGGAACAAGGGTATAATTGACATGATACGCCAAACAGTAATTCGATAAAGAGATGGCGGTTTTCATATTTCTATGTTAGATAATTTTCCCATAAACATAACCCTATTGCTGAAAACATGCATAGTCCATGAAAAATGCTTGACCTAGAAGGGTAATATCATTCGTGGCAGGTATAAGGTGTTTAAAAAACAACAGGTATAAGATTTAACCTAATCAGCTATCTAATTACACTAGTTTAACATTACTTGTTGTTATGAGTTATCATCTTTATAACTATGCGAGTTATCATCTTTATAACATCATCAGAATTATCATCTTCCATAACACAAACAAGAGATACAACTTAACTAAAAGTGTTTATTAGACTACTCCTGATAGTTTACAATTTTAAATTAAAAAACAATAGTCACCGCTTTATGGAGAGTTTCAAGAACTCAAGTATTTAAAGAAGTATGAAACACATAATTTAAATTTTATTTAAATACTTTAATTCATCTTAATTATCTTAATTATTTAATCTTAATCAATTAACATAAACTAAACCTTAAATTACTTTTGTTATAACTTATGAACTGTAATAGAAAAATGAAGAAATATAATTTTAAACATTTAAAACTAAGAGCTAGGCAATAGTTTTTATAAGCATAACTTGAGCAAAGTATATCTAGAGTAGAAATATAAATGGTCCATGAAAGAATACTTTCTTCCTCTTATTTTTCGTTTGCACTTAAATTCATAGAACAAGTCTTAATAATACATTCGATAGTAACTGTCAAAAATCTTTGAAATATGTATTACATTGAGTTATTGCTAATACATTATTCTGCGTTGCAGCTTCTGCTCAATCAATTTCTTTTCAGAACTGCAATGAAAACACTCCCGTCCGTTTCGAAAATTATTTCGTGGAAGGAAAAATCTTACCCCAAAGCCTTTTAAATTGGTTCAGTTTTTTCTCCTGAAATGGAGAGAAATCGAAAAGAAGGAATTCCATTAGCAGGTGCGTTTTTATTCTTGTCAAACGGCCTTATTATTTAAATATTTTTAACAAAGCAAAGTCAGAAGAAAGCTCTAAGATTTTTTTTGTTTTTAATACGCCAAATTTTTTTCTCACGTGCCCTTGAATGCAATTTCTTTACCTTTCGAGTATCCTTCGCTTGAATATTTTATCTTTTCTTTACAGCAATTTTCAATAACTTTCAAACTGCCTAATTGTGTTATTCTTATGTTTTAAGAAAGAATTTTTATTATAATAAGTGCATCATTTATTATGGAAAAACATGATGGAGATTCTTTATTTATAAAACAAGCTTTTTAGTTAATTTCTGTTTAATAAAAAAGCAAACTAAAATTTAAAATTTGTTAGCTGATAATTACGTCTATCAGCTAACAAACTGTGATCTCTGATCACAGCAACTGCTGGTGTAGCGTCTCTTAATTAAATGAATTTTATGTTATTATAAGCCATAAAATATTTAAAATGTGTGAGTGCTCTTAGTGACGTGATTATGGAAAATAAAAAATTTAAAAAAAACATGAGTTTTCATAAAATATGCTGGTTTTGTACCGCATTATTCCAATGTATGTGATCTGACATAGAGACTTTATTTAATATTCCATGGTATCTTGCCAGATTTGGCATATGCGACATATAGCATCTATAACCTTCCAGCTGCATTAAAGACCAAGTCATTCTACACTAAATCTAAAGGGATGGAAAGTACATGTAGGGGGCTACTGTGCTATGGATGGTGACACAGTGATAATGCCCTAGACAAGGAAATTCAGCAATAGATATTCAGTCTTTTCAACTTGAATTCAGCCTGAAAAGGCCTCATTAGCTTCCTCGAGGCTGCATTAGGTTCCTCATCAACTAGCAGTCACTAATGTACCATATACATAGTCTATGTTTCTAGTCTGCAAACCATCATGGAATGCAGAAAGAAATACATTTTCGCAAAATAGATATAGAAACACATTAATAATATGCCAGTCAGCTTCATACCGAAATTTCAGCAGTTCCAGATCATACTCGAATCACTAGGAATGAAATTGCTGTTATGGCTGCAAAAAGAACAACTACTGAGCCTCCCCGCTCGAATATTAATTAGATGTGCTGTTTCCAGGCTATACTGAATAAAGAACAATGCGTCTTTATTACACCGACAACAACAGGATGAAGAGTACGCAAATTCTTTTCCAAAATTGACAAAATTCTACTCACAAGGCCTTTTACATATATAGTCAGATATGGCCCATTTTAGGAGCAATCTGAAAATTTTTCACGAAAATGCCAGTGTGCTTGCGGAATGGCTGGAAATTTCGACTACTAGCTTTACCTTTTCAGCTGACCAAACACTGCCTACAACCATCTCCGCTGTCGGCCAAACAATATAGTATTTAGAAATGCTCTTGCCTTTAAATGCATATGAGAATGTAGATTTATAGTCAGTTCCATTTTAGACTGTCTGGATTAAATGACTCTTTGCAAACAAGGTCACCTTCACGTTTCCTCTCTGTTAAATTTGTTGCGGCATATATGTTCTATTACCAATCCATTAACATTATTTCATTAACTGTTCAATACCTGTCAGGTTCTACTTTTCTGATTTTATCTTGTATTATTAAACGTGCTTATCTTTGCAGTTTGTTTTGATCCCGTACGCATATTTGTGCATTTATTTGCCGTATTATTTGCATCACATCATGCATTGTACACTATCTGTGAGATTTATACTGATACTATAGCTTGCAATGCTATTTTTAGCATACATTTTCCAACTACATAAGCAAATTAGGTTTTCTATACACATTCCTAAATTTACGCCTTTTTCTGATTATTATAGTAACAGTAATGACTCCATCAAATTCATCTCTGTTTGTGTCATTATAAGTAGCGTGCATTCACTATATATTTTCTGCAAGATTTATAATGTTGTTCTGTCTTATTTGCTGAGTTTCTTCTTCATACGATTGCTTTCGTTTTTAGATTATTTTCTGCTTTTAATTACTAGAAGTGTGTCGCACCTGCACAAGTGTGTTTTTCTGTAATTGCATTGCTATATTCACTTCATTTAATTGTATTTTAATATACTTATCGTTCCTTTTGAAGCATTATTTGTTAGTAATATGTTACAACTCGTTCATTCGTTTCTTCGACCTTTGGCATTCGAAATGTATCTGTATTCGGTCAAGATTTTCTTTAGACAGTGCATCTTAGGCACTGTGATATAGACAGTTGTAACTATGTCGGTTTCCTTCACTATGCTAAGCCTTAGTGGACGTACCGCTTCACTAGTGACGAAAAGAAAGGAACTGAGGATGCTCAATGATGGCACAATTTTCTTTGAATGGAAAGTAGTCCGCAAATTTTCACAGAATATATTTTAGTACTGAAGCATCGACAAAACGCATTTATTATTCTTGGTAGGTAAGAATCATACATAATCAGCAGAGTATACTATTTCTGTTCATAATACCTCAGTAAATGGGCAGTGATATTTTAAACTTAATTTACGTTTATTAAATTTTAAACTGCAAATAAATTGAAAATCGAATGTAGCTGACTTTTGAAAGCAGCAGAGTTAAGGACGTCAATACCTAATCATATTTTTTGTTTGCATAGTTACCGAATGGTTCAGATTGCTGAATACTGGTAGTTCGATTTGGCATGATTCGATTCCAGGTGAACGAGTTTAGCTGTATTGTTGGTTTTGGTGTTTTTCCTATGTATAACGTGAATACCTGACAGTTTTCCTCAGAAAGTTCTCAGCGAAGGCAGTCCTCCTTTTAGGCAGATAGCCCTCATGGATTTGTTGTATTTAAATAACCTAACTTTTGTTTTCGCCCAAAACTTACTGAAGTCAAACGCTGTATTAGCGAATCCAGTTTATAACGTATCCCCGTATAAAACGAAGAGACGGTTAGGTTACACTTAAATTACTTTACACCAAAAGGTATGAGAAACGGTTATTACGTACTTACCTCGAACTGAAATGTGTATTTCTTTATTTTTGTATTTTTAATATAATATATTTTTACAAAATTTTCAGATTTAACAGAAAAATTGCTAAATCTTAAAAATCGTCCATATCTAAGGTGTTAGGTTCTATATTGTACCCATATAAACGAAAAACATTTTTATATTACAGTTCTTTTACCTTCACCTCCACCTTTTTCTGCGAATAAAGAAGGCTATGCGCGATATGTGTAGCACTCAAATTTTGGAGAACAATAAACATATCGTAAGATTTTATATGGTGCATGTGACCACTGAGCCAAATAACTGAAATGGGTTTTATGATTCCATTTAAGTTTCTGACTGAACTGTCAGACAGGCTGTTCAAGGCTGAAAATCTAGGATGGAAAATTTGAAGTTCTTTCTATTCCTATTACGAGCTTGGCGTTAGGCGGTACAAGATCGTACAAGCTTCGGAGAAAATGACTGCGTTTTTTCTGGATATTGAATAGAACAGGATTGGTGACGAAGTTATTTACTTTTATCGTCTTTTCTAGAAGAACAGACTTTCACATATTCTTTGGCCTGTCTTCCTTCGTTGTGCATTGGCGAAAGTTTTCTGTATCAATAATTCATCCGCATGCTGAACTGTAAACGTAAAGCTTTCTACACGTAAGAGACGGTGATCATTATTCGAAAAATACAGAATGGAGATAACTCAAATGATGTCTGCCTGGACTACGTTGTAGCCCAATCTATGAGAATCAGCATGAGGAAAAGCATAATTTGAGCGGCCGAGATAAGGGTATTGAATAAGCACCGCTGATCTTTCAAAGAAGCCACAGTCTTCTAGTATTGGGCAAATGTGTCAGATAAAAGCCAACAAGTTTCCTAAGCACTTTGCAAACTCCGCCTTTTGTGCTGAAATGGCTGTCTGGATGTATTCCATAAAAATAATATCTTAGTGTTTATTTAGTTGAACGGGAACGTGTTATGCATTTTGTTTCGCATATCAAATATTTAATCTTGGTGAAATTAAATTTAATTGGATAATTTAGGTATTGCAAAAGCTGTCGAGGGCTTATTTGCCCAAGAGAAAGGACACTTTTAAAAAAGGGCTGCCTAACAGAAGGAGAAGAATACTTTGTGTCAGAACGAAGTATAGGAGAATCAGGGAGCCATTTTAAAATTGAGTGTATAGAAATGGAAAAAAAAATGCTCGCATGATGGGATGATGTGTCTTATCAGTACAAAGATCTAAACATCATAAATCGTTTGCATCAACCTAAACATACCTACACCGGCAGAAAAATGTATTTAAGATATTTTTAACGCCGAATGTCGATGACGCTGGGCTGTACTACAAGATGGTATCAAACCAAGTGTCAAAATTCAAAGATCAAAGATGCCTCTTTTAAAGAACATTTTAAATATTGTAACTTTTGTACCACCCGATAATCTGTCATGAGGTCTACAAATGTCTGTGAGTACATCTGAGCAAATCATACAGTTTTAAGCATTTTTGACTTATCTAAAAACAAGTATACATATAGATGTCTTGCGTTTTGCAACAGATGTATGTATATTTCGTTTTAATTTAATTATAAAATAATTAGTACTTATGTATGTTTTACGCATTCATGATTCATCCAATTTTAATTTTTTTAATTTGTTCGTATATTTTCTAATTTTTCATATTGTTGTAAAACTGCATATTATTTTTGTAATGCTTTTATTAAAAAAATCTCGCGTATAAGCGGCCCCGCATAATATAAACCCGCGTAATTTATAGATCCATTGGGCTTTATTCATGAATTACCAGTCATTATTTATTAAACAATGTTTTCTTAATTTTCGTAAACAAAATTCACAATGAAAAGTTAGAAGTTCTGCAAAAGAATACTCATTAGTATTTTCAATATCATCTATAACTATTGTTCATGGAAGTTTTATGTCTGTTATGTTGATGAAAAGCTACATTTATTTAGAATGATTTGTTTGAATTTTCCAGCTCAAATAAATAGCATGATTATAAGGTGCCTTTGTGGATGGGGCGTTAGAAAAATCTTCGTTGTCTAAATCTTAATATTATGCCAAAATACTTATAAATCACTGACTGATACACGGGAACTGAGTCATAGGTGTTTTCGCTAATGAAATTTTAAATGCAGCTATTGCTGATATTGCTGGCAAAACTCAATTCAGTTTTACATTTACAAAAGAGCTACGTAATGTCTCACGTTGTCAGCTCAGATTTTACTTCAGTTTAAGATTTATTATAATATGATCCAGGAATCATAGATAATCATAAATCATTCAGGAATTTTTTCCTAAACAGAACGTCAGTTGAGGAAAGTGTTAAAGGAAATTATATAGTACATAGGCCAAACACAAAAATAATTAGGTTCAGTTGAAAATGCCTTCTACGAACGAATGCATTCCAACTTGTAAATTTCGTTCTTAAGCAAATACACCAATCTTAGCAGTTGTCAAGTTGATAGGACTACAGAACGATGATAGTCTATCTGTCTTCTTCACTTCCCTATGAAAGGCATGGATAGCTGGTTGTTGGCTTTGAGACTTTATGCTTCCAACGTTCTGCGCGGAGTTACCAGTCATTTTGAATGTCTCAGAAGAAGCTCACGCAGTTTTGGTATAATAATGCCTTGTAATCCTTTTCTTTAAAAAAATATTAAACATTCCTCACTGACTGAAAGTTAAATGGCCAAAATGCGTTTAGCTGTTCAGTTGTTTGCGCAAAACAAACAACTTTGGCGCAGTTTGGCAGTGAGTTAGAGTGAACTCTACAAGGCGTACATAAGAAGTCACTCTGCCAGATGGTTACTTAGTTAAAAGTAAAGTGACCCATTCGAGAGAACTCAGTAAGTATTTGTACTGCTCTTTCCTTAAACACAATCAGAAATATGCAATTTGTATTTTAAACTTGGTTATTCGTCTTCGGAAAGTCATCCAGTGACTGAAAATGCATTTACAGACATTGTAACCTGTAAACCCCATATAAAATTACAGTATTGATCGATTAAAGGTTCGCAAATTGTTTTCGCCTAGTAATTCTGAATGCTTCAATATAGGATGCTTTCTTAACAAAATATCACTTTAGACTGAATAGCCTTGAGGCAGAGTTACTGTTAACAAATGTCCAAAAAACATTCTATTTTTCTGAGAAATAATCATACATCAAGATAGTTTTGAAATATGAAAAGCTACTGGAATTTTCCTGGACAAACTTTGTATATAAAGTGATTATTAGAAGTAAAGCAACCGATAGGGTCGTTGAACACTAATAGTACAGTCCAGGTTTAGATCTTTGTGAATGAGCCGACGGCATGGTAATTCCTATGTGTAACATGAATATGAACCAGTTTAGTTTATATTGCCCTTTACAAGAGCATCCCTCTCCTTAGACAAATATCTCTCTTGTTTTTCAATTGCCACAATCCAATTAATTCCATTATAATAGCTTAGAAAATTATAAAGGAAGGCCTCTTTCCTCTTAGAAATAATGTTCGAGTGTTACTCTACAATAAACGTAATTTCTTACCTTTTCAAATGCCATCAGTTTTACTCTGATATTTAGTAGGAATTGCAATACATAGTAAAACAGTTGGTTAGAGATACTTCTCAAATGTGGATAGCTTTTAATTAGAGACAGATTTCATGTTCCTTTCAAACCTTAATACCTTTAACATAGCAGGTTTGCATTTACATTAAGTAGATTCTCAAACAGGGATTCTAGTATACATTTGCCGTTGAGCTTAACTACTGTTCTTAAATGAAAGACGTTACTTCTTTTTTCATTCCTTTCATTAACATTAAATTGAATGAGTATAACGGCATAACTTGCCCTTTTGTGTCTCCCTTTTTCAAATTTTGGGTTGACACTTTCTTCATCAGTAAATTGCCTACATGGTTAAAAGTGCATGCCATTTACTTTTTAACTGAGCATAAATTTTTGAAGTTTTAGAAAATTCTTTTCCATTAAAAGTAAATATGGAATCAAAAGGAAAATCATTACCTATCAGAGAAAAAATAAATTTTACTTAAATAGCCAATAATGAACATCATAGTATAAGGACACTTACAATAAAATCTGGAATCGGAATAACACAAATCAGAAAAAAAAAAAAAGCATTGAAAGAAAGTGTGAAAGTGAAAATGAAAACAGAAAAAATAAATTTCCCAAGATAAGAAGATTAGCTATTGATAAAATAGTGCATGGATGTTTTTTCGCATGCACGGACAAAAATATTCCACTTTCTGGGCTAAAATTATTTACAATGATGATGAAGCAGATATATTTTTTCTTGAACTTTCAGAAGACTCATTGTATTTAAAAGAAGGTGAAAAATACTCTAAAGGTCCATTCACTGAGCTACATTGTGTTAATATGGCTGTGTTAATATGGCTTACGTATACCTCATAAAGCATCTCTTCCTCGCTGCCCAAAGAATTCAGACTTATGGAAATTACCAGTTGATTGGAGAATTAATCACGAAGCATAAAGGACAGAGAAATAATGAATGTTTGATTAGTTGTTGTTGTCGTGTGCATGAATTTCATGGAAGAATGGTTGCCAGCCTTTCAAGGAAACTGGACATCTATTTCCACCCCAGGTTTAAGTGAGAGCAACTCCGGGAGGAGGTCCAAGGGTCTCCCACTCCTCTTCCCTACCACTAAATCCACAGGAGAGGACGTTCGGCTTGCCATACATTAAGAGTGCCCTCATGTCGCTAAGACACGTATAACTTAACAAACAATCATGCCTTATCTGGGATTCGAATATGGACCCTTCGGTACCGCAGCACGCTTCCTTAATCACTATATCATCTGGGCACCATTTGACTAGTTAGTTCAGTTGAATAAAAAAAAGGAAAACCCAGAAAAGAAAAATAGTGTTATTTGTTGATAATGCAATCTCTCAATTTAGTTTGCAACTACCATTTGTGCAAATATTCTTTCTAAACTCCTCCTTATGCTTTGGATCAATTAAAGCAAATCGAGGCATCATTCTTTCATTTAAAGCCTCTCATTAAAAATTAATGTTAAAGTCAAGGTTTGTAAGCTGAATCTCCGATATCTCCAGAAAGATCAGCAAAAGTGATTATTGTTTCAAAAGCAATTTAATAGATTAATGCACGGAAAGAAGTTAAACAGGAAATAATTATGAATTGTTTAGCAAAAGCAGGTTTTACTATACAGGGTGGTTCAAAACTATACGTAAAACATGTAAAGGCAGGTACAGGGTACCTAAATAAGCAGATTTCGTATAGGATTTGTGTGCAGTAGATAGCACTAATGTGTGCAGTAGATAGCACTAATGAGCCGGTAGATAGCACTAATGAGTGCGTGTATAAAAGCACTGCGTTAGCTGGATTCCTCATTTCCTGCACAGATCTCAAGCAGCATGCATCGTTACACCAATGCAGAGCTTACCGACATGCATTTCATGTATGAGGCTGAACAAGGATATGGATTAGCTGCTTAAAGGATATACGGGGAGCGATTCTCGTATAGGAATCAGCCGAATCAAGGAACCTTCGAGCATCTTCATCGGGAGTTGAGCACGAATGAATCGTTTTCTGCGTCCAGGTCTGATATTGGCATTGGAAGATATCGCAAAATTTTTGCACTGGAAGAACGAATAGTAAACACAGTTGAGAGCTGTAAGCCGTGCACTCAGTGTGAGCCATGCAACTGTTTTGAGGACTTTGGAAGAAAACGGAATGCATCCGTATCATTTACAGTGAGTTCAAGCAATGACTCCTGACGATTATCTTCGACGTCTGAACTTTGTCGTTGGTACCTACAGCAGACTGCAGGCAATCAAACTTTCCCTGCAGATGTTTTATTCACTGGTGTGGCTACCTTTACACGGTCGGGTATGTTTAACATCCATAATTCTCACCTGTGGGCTCATGATAACCCACATGACACAATAATACACGCCTACCAAGAAATTTTTCCATTAATGTTTGCGCATGCGCTGTACACAATAACTTAGTAGTACCATACATTCTACCTAGCCACATATACAGTATCTTCTTACAGGGAGTCTTACTTGAAATTCTAGTTGATGTTCCTCTACCTGTCTGCAGACGAATGTGGTTCCAACACGATAGAGCCCCAGTTCACTTCAGCCATTGGATAGGACGGTGTGGATCAGTTCCCTGACCACCGTGTTCTCCTGATTTAACCTGCTTGGATTTTTTTCTTTTGGGATCACATTAAAAGCCTCGTGTGTGAGAGTCCCATCACATCTGCAGAAGATCTTGTTGTCCACTTTTCTGTTGCTGCTGGACATGTGCTCGACATGCCTGACATGTTTTTTAATGTACGCCGATCTCTGCACCACTGCTGTGAATGTTCTATCGCTGTTGGTGGCCGCTATTTCGAGCACCTAATGTAAACTGTTAATATTTTTTTTTGTTTGTTTTCACTTGTCTTTTCAGTTTTCTGTGATTCATACTGCTTTCTGTGATAGCGCTTTAATGCGGCATTACTGCACACATATTTCTATACAAAATCTGCTTATTTAGGTCCCCTCTACTTGCGTTTACATTATTGATACATCGTTTTGAACCCCCCTGTATGTCCCATACTATTTATTATTGAATGTAGCCAACTGATACACTTAGTCCAAATATTATTTTGGCATCTAAATATATTTTAACTGATTATAAGGTAATATTAAAATATAATGAATTAAACACAATAAAAGATGTTAAACATATATTGATTATGAAAAAGAAGAATCAAATGAAATGAATTATGAACAAAGGATTAATTCAAATCTTCCGTTATCTTCCGTTAGAGATGCATGTAATATGCTAAAAACTTTAAAAGTATTTTGCGTACGTAATAATTATAGTGAAAGTTTCAGATTAATTCCTGACTTGGAATTTCTTTCTGAAAATCATATCCTAAATATAAAATGTAATATAAAAGCATTACTGATTATTTTAAGCCATGGAGGTAGGAAGTAAGATGGAGTAGCCCTAAACAGGTTTCTCCCGTACCCTGCTCTGAAGCACCGGCGATCCCTACGTGGTGACCAAAACATTGGGTCATTTACCATTAAGTTCAATGGGTTTTGACGCGATCGAATGTAAATATTTTGTAATTACGTCGTAAATATACATATAAATGTATATATTTTCTTTTTCTACAACACTTTTCTACAACAGTCCTAAGTATATGAAAACAATATATTTTTAAACAACATTTCATTCTGAATGGAATTAAATGCTATATTTTTCGCAGAACAGTTTTCTCAGAATGTTTTAATTTCAATGAAATATTTTCACAAGTTTTCGTTAATTACATTAGAAAAAAAAATTAAGGTAATTCGATTTTATTCGGTTAAGGTACAAAAATTAAAAGATCAAAGTTTATTGTATTATTAATATTAAAATTATGCATTATTTCTTTTCTATTTATAGAGCTTCTTCCTAAAATACTTTCTTAAATATGACGTGATTTTTTGGCTTCTGAGGCATCTTTTAAATCGAAAAATATAAGTCAATTTATAATTAATGCTCTATTCTGTTCATTTTAAATTAGAGAATTATTACAAATTAGCGAAATGCTTTAAATAGTACTTAACTTTCTCTGAACATTTCTGAAAGGGAATAAAATAAGGATTTTTTTAAAGTATTATTTAAAACTTGTAACTGAATTATTATAAAATGTAAGGGGAATAGTTCTTTTAATTATACTTATCAGATTTTTTTTACCATTAATTTCAACAATACATATTCCAAAACTCTTTATTACTTTCTTAAGTGCGCATCTCATAGCATTTGCTTTACAATGCCTTTTAACAGATTTCTTTCCAATACGAACAATTCTTGCTTAAATAGTTTTATAACGTATTTGTCAACAGGATTTCAATTTATGTTTACAATTCAATATTAAGGTTATTATATATTTAGAAAACATTTATAATCATTATAAATAAGATACATTTAATAATTAGATTTCTTCACAGTTGTTTATAAATGATTAAATTCTTCATTTCAAATACATTTACAAATAATTTACTGAATATTTATGTATTTTGTTAAAGGCAGATACATGCTTTTTGCAAGCACATGCATAAATACCCATACATATTTCATATTTTTCATTTCCGGCATGTGCAAATCTTTAATTTCTGTGCATTCACTTTATTTTATTTTTAATTAACCCAAATAAGTAAAACGTGTAAGCCCAAATGGATTATTTTTCAGATATATAAAATTAAAATGAGCAACAGTAAAGCCTCTCCTCTAAAATATTTTAAAAGGTACATGTTACAATAATATATGGATGTGAAAAAAAATTATTTCGTTTAAAACATTTTGGCGTTTGGAACATAAAATAAAAGTAGCGAATACTCTATCAAGGTATCGAAAGATGTATACAATTTTAAAGGTACCGTAAAGTATTTTTTATTCTTTAAGCATAACATTTTTGTTAAAATTTATATTTTTGTAGTTCAACAACTTAGAATTTTATAAAACAAATTCATAATCAAAATCGCTGTTGTTAGTTCTCGAAAAGTAACCAAGATGTGATTTTTGCGTAAATGTCACTAAACTATACAAATTGCTATTATCTGTCACAGTATGAATGTTTCTTTCATGGGAAAGTGTCCCTTTTTCGATTTGTATGGAATTGTCGTGTGTCGAAATACTATCAGAACACTGTCAAGCGAGCTTCTGAATGTAAACAAAGAACACCCCATCTGGTGACCGAAGCTTCGAAGCAGTGCTTCACTTCTATTGCCGGTTGGCCACTCCTTCCTTTCTTACCTCCATGTTTTAAGCTAAAATAAAATGGAAAATGCTTTAATTATTGATACATATTTGTCCAAATTTTATAATTATGAATTTAATATTTTAATACGTTTTAAAAGTGAAAAATACTTTTATGTTAATAAAATCAGAAATTGGAAATGATAAAGAAGAAATGATGAAGAAGAAAATTCATATGATGGAAGGTAAATTGCAGATATTTTTGAAAACCTTTGGTTTAAGGACACCTCTCCTCTCACTTAAGGTTACTGACTTCACTCCTGATGTATTCTTAAGTAATAGGTTTTTCAGCAACCAAAATAAATAAATAAAATAAAATAAAAGTAAATAAGTAAATAAATAAATACACAAAAGTACAGCCAAAACTTAAGCAGAATTCTAACTTCCATTTTTAGCAGTCAGCCTCCACTAACCATAGATGACGTCTAGTACGACACCTCCAGTATAAATAAATACATGAAATATTTCTCAAACTATTTACATTATTAAAAATTGGCTTAAATATAAAAAACAGCGGAGAAGCACTATCAATTAATAAGAAAGTAAAACTGTTTAAACGAGTTCAGATTTTCTGAACTGGTTCAACACTGCTTGGAATTTGTTAAGCGAATTAATTAAAAGCAATAATTGAAACTACGTGCTATTAAAGAAAAAAGATATAGCGTCTTATATTAAATATAGCAGTCTTACATTTAATGCATTTATTTTCGTGCACCTTTTTGTATGCCAAATCAATATATTACTGGGAATACTGTGATAATAATCTTCGTCTCATTGGTATCGTCAGATGTAGTATTTTCATATACTTGTTTAACATTCTGAATAGATGTATTCTTCACTTCTTCTACGAGCAGCTATAATGACACGACCACAATGCCATACGAATGACAGTTCTATGGTTAATTCATTTCGTAACTGTCACTGTAAGATTTCTTATCTTCCTCAAACTGAAGATATCTTCGCGTGCTTGGTTTTAGGTCAGAAAAACGTATACGTAACGAAATAGGGAGTATTTTCTTTTCTTTTTCTAGAAGAAAAGAGAATTTTCAAAGACATTTTTCCAAACATTTAATTTAGATTTCGGTTGCTTTTATATTTTATTAGTTTTACAACTTGACACAATGCTTTGGTGTATGGTATTATTATTTGCCTGTGAGCAAATTCCTTTTTAAATTGAATAAAAAATATGCTTTATAAAAACTTTGCCATTCAGCCGGTAGCATAAAATTACCGGATTTCACGCTTTCGACAGTTGCTATTACGCGAAAAGATATGCGATATATCCAAAATCTGTGATTATACTACAATATAGCTACAAAATGTAAAACATCCAAAGGTAAAATAAATTAAGTCGAAAATATGAAGCATGATTTAAGCGACCCATGATAAAAGTCTCGTTATATTGATTTCTCAGTAACTTGCATAAGAATGCTTTAATCACTTTAGATATATGCATAGCTTAAAAGTATCTAATATTACGAACATTAATTGAAAGCTTAATTATGAGATAGATATCGATGATAAATATATGAAATTAACTCTTCGAATATAAAGAAACATCATAACACGTTTTTATTGAATAAAATAGATTTGTTTTCTTTTGACATTGGACCGGTAGTGTTTTTCTTCGATTTTTACTCCCAAACTGTTAATTATACGATAACATGTAAAATTTTTACCATAATACTGCTACAAATTTTAATGAATTCAGCAGTTTCTTATGAAATGTTCATCGCCGCGATAACTAATATATTCATATGACTTCTGAAGAAAGATAGCATTCGCGTGCTTTGCTGTAATAAATAAATCTAAGCTTAGTAATATGCAATAAGGTGGATAATTTGCAGATAATTATGCTGCAGCACACATGATTTATGAGTTTTTAAAGATCAAGGTATCATTATTGCACTAAAGAATTTACCTGTAACATGTCCCTTTCAGTCTTCGGATATGTACGCCACTCACATAATTGATTGCATCCTGTTAGCCTGTTCGTGTACTTGAAAATAGTACTTGAAAGAGAGTGAGCGACAGGAAGAGGAAACTGAATAAAGAGCTGGTTTCTTGAAACAAATAAGCTATTTACACTGTATAATATGTTTATTATAGCTACCTGCATTTGACAAATAAGTGCTGCGTTCAAAATTCTGCAGTACATTAAAAATCACATACGATGAAATTTGAATCTGAATTATAAGTAGGAACATGAATTATTTAAATAATTCTGTCAGCTTTATAAAACATGCCTTAACAGCCACTTTTTAAAGCGAAGGGTTTTTTTGGCTGTGATATTAAAATTTCAATCAAGCTATAGTACATTTCGAATCTCTGTGGGCATGATCTTATACCAGATAAAAGAAAGGTCAGTTAACCTGAAAATGGCAAAGAAAATAGCTTTTGTTGGATATAAATAAGATTAAGAAGGTTATGATATTATGTGAGGTATATTATCATTTTCTTAATCTCTTATTTCCAAAGAATAAATGCTGTTTATTTTTTTGCAAACTTATTCTCTCTCTCTCTCTCTCTCTCTATATATATATATATACACTCATGTCCATAAATTAAGTATAATTCGGAGTCACGCGGAAACCGAAATCTAAAATAATATATCACCTGTAAAATCACTACACACATCTTCAAGAATCATATGCAAATTTCAGGAAGTAACCAGATGACACTGATGGTACGTCACAATGACGAGAGTGTAAAAGAGTGATATATAAGGAATACATATACAGTGATATATAAGGAAGTAAAATTGTTCGCAGGCGCTTCATAAGAATTTCAGTGCAATAACCGATTATTTATGACACAAAGGACGCATTTGGATGATTTTTTAGGTGGTAGAATTATCGGCGGTCTGGAATGTGGGCGTACTCAACTGGAAGTATCAGACGAACTTGGAATTGCCCAGAGTGTCATCTCTAGGCTTTGGCAACGATTCCAAGATGATGGTAATGTGAGTAGATGTTACAGCACAGGTCGCCCCAGAGTTACAACGCCGAATGAGGACCGGTATTTGACAGTTACTGCCAAAAGAAACAGGCGGAGCACAGCCTCAGATCATTGAACGACACCGTTACGGTGGTGCAGGAGTGCTCGTTTGGGGTGGAATTATTCTGGGCTCCAGAACTGACCTGCATGTTCAAATTGGAACGATGACAAGCCAAATCTATCGGGACGTCATTCTGGAACAACATGTACGTTTGTTTCGGGGCGCCATGGGCGACCAATTTGTGTTTATGGATGACAACGCCCGTCTTCACCGGAGAATATCACCCGTATGGACTGTCTAGCATTCTCACCGGACTTGAATCCAGTAGAGCACGTGTGGGACATGCCTGGCCGACGAGTTGCAGCCCGTCAGACTCCTCCTACATGTCTACTGGAACTTCGGAGAGCATTGCTTTTTGAGTGGTGTAATATCCCCCAAGATCAGATCGATAATTTGATACTCAGCATGCCTAGGCGTTGTACGGACTGTATTGCATAGTATGGGAGACATACGATGTATTAACAATCATACCAACCATGTAATATTGGTTTTTTGTTAATAGGTTTTTTTTGTAATTTGCTCCAGGGAGAAAAAATCGCTAATTTTTTTAATAATATCAAACATATAGCATCTTTTTTTGCTCTTTACCTTTTGTTTAATAAATAAGCTTTACAAATAAGTCAAATTTGGTTTTGCTTCTAATTCTTCCTTTGCCTGATTTTGCATTATCCTTAATTTATGGACATGAGTGTATATAAGTATATATGTAATTCCCTCATTTTGATACATTCTACTAAATTTATATTAGGGGATGATATAATGAATATTTCTTTAGTAAATAAATTTTTATGCATATATATATATGTATATATATTGTATATATATATATTACATATATATGTTGTAGAGTCATTAGGTTACTTCGAAGCTGGAGATGTGAAAAATGAGCAGCGCCTTCGCTGGGAATCGAACAGCGTACCTCTAGAATACGCGCCCAGGATGCAGACCACTACACCACAAAGGCACGCTAAGAAGGTGTTATAAATACCTTATATACTCCCTCTTTTAAAGGGCGACTGGGGGTTTTAGGGGACCCAATCGCCAATTGTGGAGAATCATCATTCACCACCCCTTTAGTTCGGGTGCCACTGTAGAGACATTAGGTTATTTCGAAGCAAGAGACTTGAAAAATGAGCAGTGCTCTCGCCGAGAATCAAACCGCGAACCCCTGGAATACGCGCCCAGCGTGCAGATCAATACACCACTAAGGCACGTTAAGGGGACTCATACATCTTAAAAGCCGTAAGATATTCGAATATGTGACTGTTGCAAAAATTGTGATAACTTATTTATTTTAAAAGGAATTACTTCCAACTTTTTTACAGCCGACTCCATAATATAGCTGCTTTCTGAAATAGTAATCAGAAAGTTTGTGTTGCCACAAATATTTTTATAATTTCATCCGCTTTGTGACAAAATGTTTCGTCATGTTTCCACCTTGTGCGCACAGTTTAAAACATTCTATTGCATAATTGAATTCCATATTTAATATATAGCTTTTATAACATTTGGAAACTACTGTGAACCTAAAATTCTAAAAATTCCATGTTAAATTTTTATTTTATTTTGAATTGAGTTTATAAAATGTATTTTATTTAAAAAAATCTGTAATGTTTTCGTCCATAAAATTTTTCAATATTAAAATATTCATGAGATTTTTGGTTCCGTTAGAAAATAGTGCCCATATAAAGAATTCCATCCAATTTCAAGTATGTACCATTAGCGATTTTTAAAATATCATGTGCGCAAGGTGGAAACAGGACGAAAATTTTTTTACAAAGCGGATTAAATTATAAAAATATTTGTGGCAACACAAACTTTCTGGTTACTAGTTTCCGAAGCAGCTATATTAAGTAATCAGCTGTAAAAGGTTGGAAGTAATTGCTTTTAAAATAAATAAAATATTCCGATTCTTGCAACAGTCGCATATTCGAAGATCATAAGGCGTCTAAGGTGTATGAGCCCCCAAGAAGGCGGCAGAAATACCTTATAATGTAATAAAAAATAGCAGTACCTGATGGCGTATAAACGTTGATCCGTATGATCCATATTGAAAAGCAAACTTGCCAGCCGAGGCGGATTACATATTCTGCTTTATATCAATTGGTATTTTCACACATACATTTAGCAGTCCAATCATGCCTAGTCAAGAACATTTAAATTTTTCATATTTTTGTGATGTTATGATAGAAAGAGAGCAGCAAAGCAGCGTCTTCACGAGAACAGAGGTAAGAAGCAAAGTGCGCAATTATTCATTATGACAGCTTAATAAGAGAAAGTTTCAGTTTAAGTTCCGAATTAGCTACGTCAGCAGCATTATGCAAGTCATATAATATGGAGTGGTCTTGAAATGACGCAGTTCAGATGAAGGCATTACTAATTTTAGAATAGGAAGGGGAATTCATGGCTACTTTAAATCATAATTTTGGTTTACATGTTTTTTATTTTACATATATACAGGGTGGTTATAGTTAAAATTCCACTTTAAAATGGTCATAAAACAAAAACTACTGAACCAAATGTTATCAAACTTGGTAATTGTGTAAAGGAGATCATGAGAATTTATTTTCCGAAAAAAAAAAAAAAGTTAAAAAAACTCACCACCGGGGGGGGGGGAATGGCGCTGTTGCAATATTGCTAAACGAAATGAGACATGAAGACATAGCTTTAAAATGTGTTTAATCGTTTCTGAAACATGTTACAAAGCATTTTCAATGTGGCGACCACCATTTTCCGAAAGCAAGTAAAATCGTATTACTGCATTCTCAACAGCAGCTCTTAGCATATCAGTAGGAATATTACGGACATGTCGGTATATATCATCTTTCACTTCCGCCAAATTGTTTAGATCATCACGATAAACAATGCTTCTGAGATAACCCCATAGACAAAAGTCCCAGGGGTTGAGGTCCGGTGACCAGGATGGCCAAGAAATGGGGAAGTGTCGGCCTATAATCCATTCATTCGTGAAATGCTGTCTAAGTAACTGTGTGACACATATACCAACAGTACGGTGCGGCCCCCATCCTGCATAAAAATCGTGTTGTGTAAAATGCCACGTTGCTGCAGTTCAGGTATCACGAAACGTCTTAACATTGACGCTAAGCGAGCTGTGGTCATAGTGCATGTAACAGGTCCAGCTGTCGACTGCTATTCAAAGAAAATGGTCTAATTATGGCACATTCGACTTTTATCGCATTTAAATGATAATTTTGTTTAGGTCAATGTTTCTTAAGGGTATACAAAATGTAAAACCTCTGTAATAAAAGGTTAACTTAGATTCCGAGCCTTATTTTGTTTAATATTGCGTACAGTACCAATTCTCCCTTTGGTGGTGTGGTTTTGAACTCCCCCTTTTTTTTTCACAGAAAATAAATTCCCATGACCTCTTTTCACGATTACCAAGTTTGATAACATTTGGCTCAGTAGTTTTCCTTTTATGACCATTTCAAAGTGGAACTTTAATTATAACCACCCTGTCTATCTGAAATAATTTCAGCTCTTATTTCGAAACAAATTCACTCTCGGTGTTCTTAAAATAATACAAATGTTAAAAGAAGTGTTTAATTTCAATAAAATGTTTTCAGTTATTAGTCAGTAATCTGTCAGCATTATTGGTAAGCTCCTTTTATGTTTTCTTCATACTGTATTTGCGATTCTGTCTTTCTACTAAAATCTTCTCTGAGTCATTCCTGCAATATCTGCAACATACACATCATCACATATTTAAATCACAAGTTTTGAATAAATATCCTTCGATTTCGAGGGATCAATATATTTTTTGAGATTTGATATCGCTTTCCGAAATTCTGCAGAATTAAAGATTAGAAAAAATAATAAAAAAGAACTTGATATATTTAAAAAAGATGCATAAAATTACACTGAATAAAACAGAAAAATTGAGCTCTTTAATATTTATTTTTTTAAATAAGAACAGCACTCGTTTTTGAGTGGTTTTGTTAAAATGGCTTTTCAGTACAATCTAACAGTCTATTAATTTAGCTTCTGATTATGTCATCTTTGTAAATAGAAAAATCTCACAAACTGAGAAGATCTCTAAGTTTTGCCTCAACTTCAGGTTTAAGCAAAATAGTGCATTTTGTAAGCAGCATTTTCAATTTCCTTAGCAGCATATAATGTAACATTTCCGCTGCAAAATTTTCCGTGAAGTTTTATATTCTTACGTTATTGACTACATTCAAAATGAAGTCTCGTAGTCTCATGGCTGTGGCATCACACACAGAGTAATGTCAGAAACTATAATTTGCAAACAGATCGATCTGTGAAATTCTTTCCACTTTCAAACTTTGTGTTTTTCACAGTTCTGTGTGACAACAGATAAAATTCACAGTTCTGTGTGACAACAGATAAAATTCACAGTTCTGTGTGACAACAGATAAAATTCACAGTTCTGTGTGACAACAGATAAAAGATCGCAAATTCTTGTGGCTTAAAGCAATTATCAGCTACTGATCACGTTTGATATCACTTCATTCTATAAGTGGCGGTCTAATCTCAATCCATGGAAAGCATCCATAAATTAGAGAAAAAGTAGCCTTAGTTTGACGTAAGTTTTGAATAAAACTCTATTGATGTCGATAACGAACAGGCATAGATTCATCTTCTTCAGGAGCAAAAACATCTGCGCACTATTTTTTAACTGATTAAGTCCAACAGCAGTACTTCTTCCTGACGGGCCGTTCAACTTTAACTAACCTATTAATTTGATCAAGCCTGTCAGGAATAAAAGAGTTCGGGAAATGGTCAGATCAAAGATTTAGTGCTACTACCATGGTTGCTTCCAGTTTGGTAAAAGAAAAGTCTCAGCTAAGTGCCAAGAACAACACAAAACTGTCTCTAGTTGCAATCAAGAGAGATAAAATTAGTAGAGATTATTTGTTTCAAAACATACGCCAAACTAAGGCTACTTTCTTTCCTAATTTATGGATGCTTTCGATGGATTGAGATTAGACCGCCACTTCCAGAATTAAGTGATGTCAAACCTGATCAGTAATTGCTAATTGCTTTAAGACACAAAATTTGCGACCTTTTTATCTGTTGTCTCATAGAACTGTGAATTTAATCTGTTATCACACAGAACTGTGAAAAAAACGAAGTTGGAAATTGGAATCACTTTCACTGTTCAATCTGTTTGTAAATTATAGTTTTTGACAATACTCTGTATGTGATGCTGCAGCCATCAGACCATGAGACTTCATTTTAAATGTAGTCAATAACGTATGGGTATAAAACATAGAGGAAAATGTTGCAACGGAAATGTTACATTATATACTACTAAGGTAAATGAAAAAGTAATAAAGGCCTGACCGCCAATACAGCGGAGAAAATTATGGATAGCACACAGCCAGGAGAAGCGAAATCCAAACTGTCGGCTCTAAAAAAAAATTTAGAATTTAACACTTACATCCATATGTAGCACAGAGTCCGAGCAGTCCGGTCCATAACAGATGCCCAACAAACGGATGGAGGACCAAGAACTAAGATGAAATCTTGATTATTGCGTTACACAAAGCTGACGAGATATGGCTTCTTGAATCTACCGGTTCGCCATTGCAGGTCCAATACAGGAAGTATGACCATGCTAAATTTAGATCATTGATATAACCAACAGACACTCATGTTTGCATAGTTTCGCAGCTTTAGCAGGTTCCTTCGATGAACACTAATTTCATCGGCCGAAAAAAGTAATTCCAGGATTTATTTTCCTATGATCGATGTTTTAAAGCTTAACTTAAAAACTAAATCGTTTCTAAGTTACTTCTAAATTTATTTAAATAAACAACAATAAAGGATTAATTTTCAAAATGCATTTGCTAATTCGCTTAAGCAAACAATGTTGTGCAGAGGAAAACGGAGGCTTTTCCTTTTCTTATACAGAGAGTGTTCACACACTTTTTAGAAAAAAATTGGGGCCATTTTAAATAATGTTTAAAGTGTAAAGAAACTTGTTTAAAATCTTTGATTTCATAGCTATTAATCTGGAGTATAAGTCTGCATCGTGATTTCCATGATATTATTTTCGTAAAATTTCCAGGGCTATTAAATTTCCATTCTTCTTTCCCGACTTTTCAGAGTCATTCAATCGCGATGGGTTTGCGTTTCGAAAGAACTCTTTTCAGGAGGATAGAGGCACAATAGTTCATAGGTGAGATTTAAGGGGACTTTGCAGGTATACTTTGGAAATGTATGAAATACATTTATCAGTCTTCAGTTATTCAAGATATGCAGTGCTACGTTTCGAAGCATAACTTGTTGATTTGTCTTGATGAAGCTTCACTCTCCTGAAGTCATTTACATAATGGAATGGAATTTCTTCTGTAAATATCGGACATAAAACTTTCTCTTGATTGTAGTACGTTAAGTTTATTTAAACATATGCTTTTTATTGTTCTTATATTTAATTAATCATTGTTAAAGAATCCTGCGACAATCGTAAATCCCCTTACGGAAACTTTCTTTTCATTAAAGGGTTCGGGTTTGTATATTTTTTATCTTCGTTTTTCGATAGTATATAGACCTTTTTTTATTAAAGTTATTTAGGTAAACCCGTCTTCCTTCAAGGGGAACGGTGTATATCTATTTATCTCCTGTTAAATTCATTTCATACAGGTTCTACAAATTACTCTGGGTTGAGCCACATGCTTCTGAAAAGGCTGGTGAACAGTATATTTTTTTAGCTTTTTTAAGTTGTAAATCTTGCTTTATTAATTTATTTATTGTTGCTACAGGTGCTTGTAAAGACTTTGCAAGTGACTTCTGCGTCGGAAGATTTTCTCTTACTACCAACATGAAACTTTAGAAACATATTAAACAATACGTATCTTTTTCGGGTATTGGTTTGGAGTCTTCTTTCCACGTAGAAGTATCGACTGACGTTTTTTCTTTTTTCGATTAATAATGTTGCTTATTTTGCACTAGAAATTTTAATACCATGCATTTCATTACATTTTTGAATCATGGAATAGGAATAATTCTCTTCGGAAAGGGAGAAAACATATCATTCAATCCACAGCTTGTTTACATGCGTTATTTTGGACAAAGAATAAATTTAAAAGTAACAGATTTCTCATTTCTAATAATAAGCCGTGGCAAGAAATATGCTTATTACTAAATTATTCTGTATATAATCATCATATATCATGTGCATTTTTTTCTAATTTTCTTATTTCATTATAGAATTTTAGTAAGTTTTATGTTATCAGTAAATATTAGCAAAATACACTTTTCATATTTACCTCTCATTCCTTAAGCAAGGTAGATGAAGTTCCCTGTGAAGTGGAATTTCTGTAACAACTAGTATTATTCAGTAATATTTAGCGCATTTTCGAACAAGAAGGTATTCATTCTGTTAGAACAGTAAGCGTCATACTATACAGCAGATAGCATGTGTAAGTCATTTCTTATGTATTGGTTTCAATTGTACATCACAGTAGTATTTGTATTTATCTTCTTTTATACGTTTCATGAATTAAAAAAATATATTATTACGTTATTTTCGCATTTTCTAATGTACCATGCCGTATTATTTTGCAGTGTTTCTCTGTAGCGTATTCGTACTAAAGTTAATTTATTGAGTTAGCTGAGCAATGGAGACTGTAGAATCACTATTATGGATGTCTAATGGTATTAGACGTCCGTACATAATTTATCTTGCAGAGTAATTTTTATATTATATCTACAATACCTAGAAATCGTAAGCAGTAATTAGGCGCTCAAAGTAGTGAGATCATTTGTGTATTACTGGATTATTACTATTCTTATTCTGGCCACGTTTCGACAGACAGCAGATCTCTCCTTCTGGGTACAAATTCCGATGTTTCACTCCGGTGGTCGAACTCCATCTTCAGCGGAACACTCACTCAGTCTTACAGAGTACGAGAGGTAATGTTTTCGGTCGAAAAATTCGGTAGTAAACTTTCAGGGATTACGTTGAAATTAAAGTCTCCATAACACGATATTACTATGTTTACAATGATGGGTGTCTGTCTGTATTTGTGAATGTGTGTGACGATATTTTCGTCCACTATAACTCTTACTTCAATAAAAATTTGTAAAATTACATTTTTCTTAGTTTATCATAAAAAAGATCGTTTCAGTAAATATTAGGAAACATAATAAATAAGCCAAAAAAATGGACATACCTGTGAGGAGTAGTTCTTGAGAAAAGGTACATCGAGTATAAAAAATCACATTGGGAGAAAAACGCATCTTCATGTAAAAATCCTCATTGATCAAAACATTCAATGATAAATTATAACTAGATTTTTTTACAGTTCTAATTTTCATAGTGATTAATGCATGGTATTTATAGAAAACTAAAAATGCAGAGAATTTGAAAATACAAAAATTCCCAATCACCATTTTTGGAAGATTTTTGGCTTCCAACACCCCTTTCAAGCTCTCTGCATTTATGTGAAGAATTGATTAGATTTTGGGTAAAATTAGAAACTGGAACGTAGTAGTTTACCTGAAGCCCATAACAGTTTTTAATGGAAAATTACTATATTAAAATATAGTCCAAAACTTGGAAGCGGTACATTACTTGAAACTGTTAACAGATTTTCTTGGAAAAATATAGAATCACTACGTTAAGAATTTAATGTAAAATAATGCAGCATATATATTCAGCATATAAGGCTATTTCTATTATATCTAGATTTGATATTTATATAAAGCCGCAGAACAGAAAATTATAGTTTTTATAACAGCATTTCATTTGCAAAACTCTTGTAGTGCAAGTATCTTATGATAAAATGCCTTTATTATTCTCTTGAGCTGTTGATGATGAAGAGGTCCAAAAGAAAATATCAAATTAAAAAATCCTTATGTCCCTATTTCATGCTGATCTTGGAAGGCACATACTATAGAAATAACATAAAAGAAGATTAAATTACAGTATTCGTTTGAAGGAATGTATTTAAATATATTATAAACACTTAATTTTCTATAACTAGAAACCATTTAAATAACAGGTTCTTCAATTGCCCGTAAATGTAAAATTTTTAACGACAAGAAATAAAGGGGCAAACATTTGATTACGTGATATGAACTAAATCAGATTTTACTCAGGGAAAGTTATGCCTAAAATTTTGTATTACAAATCTTTCTGTTTATTGGAACAACAAATTTGATTTTATTTACAAATGATCAACCAGAATTAGTGTTTTACTTGAAGTTCGTTGTTTAAAACATGGAATTAGCGGAAGGTAATGTATTGGTCACACCAGATTTTTTTTTCAAATTTCATTCTGAGTTATTCCAGGGAAGCTTCGCATAAAACAGCCTATATCTGCTACAACGCGGTAGGTATTAACACAAAAACACGTGATAGCCACGTGAATGAGCTAGCGTTACACATTATCTGCATTGACTACTGATACTTCAACCGAAACGTAAGGGATGCAATGATTTGCCCTAGCCCCTTATCAGTTAGATATCAGCTACAATTGATTGCACTGCATGCGATGTTACTTATACATTTTTAAATTTCTCAACAAAATATCCGCAGTTTTATGATTCGGATCGCTGTCTTTTTGAAATATATTTCGGAAAATGAAAAGCCGGGTAAATTTATCATGCCAAAAAATGATAATCTGTTCTTTACGATAAAAAAACTAAAGGAAAAGATTAGCTTCTTATTTATTCTAAACTATTATATCAGGCTTCCGTTTCAAATTGCGCTGCCGATATTATTGATCCCGTTGATTCCTCACACATACTGATACGGATTTATTGATTAATGGCATGTCTTCCTACTCTTAGCGGGTATTAGGAGATGTATATTGCTTTTTAACCCAAAGCTAAATTTGCGCTCATTAATATGTAAGCTTAGCTGAATTAAAACTATCTCCAGTAGGCGTGTTTAATTTGCGATCACATTTGTCCACGGCTATTTTGATAACGTTAACCGAATGATAACATTAATCGATGAGAAAAAAAATAGCTTTCAAAATAAGAACGGAATTTAACTAATTTAATATAGAGATAGAATACTAACTGGAAACATATAAATAGGTATTTATGCAGAATCTTTATAGGCCAATGCAGAAGTTTGTTCATTAACTGTTCATAATATCTTTAAGGCAAAAATTCATTTATGAACTGTTCATGATGTTTCTGGAAATTATTTGACTGATGCTGTACTCCCTAATTTTAATACTTGGATACCATCCCTCTTTGGAAGTGGACTTTCCGTTGTGAAATATAGAATTAGGTAAAAAAGCAGCCTTAGTGTAGCGTAGATGTTTTCAAATAATT
Source organism: Stegodyphus dumicola (assembly GCF_044657685.1). Taxonomy (NCBI): domain Eukaryota; kingdom Metazoa; phylum Arthropoda; class Arachnida; order Araneae; family Eresidae; genus Stegodyphus; species Stegodyphus dumicola. The sequence goes on from NC_140780.1 coordinate 119,141,202, forward strand.
TTTATTTCAGGGAGGAGGGGATTCTTCAATATTTTTCTTTGCTTCATAAGAAAAGGAACGCGTGTCTGATTGCTCTCAAAACCGGTAGATTTATTGAAAATCTACGTCAAACTAGATTAATTTCAATGCAGAACCGACGCCAAGCGCTGTTCCCGCCCGGTGCAAACTCAGCGAGTTCTAAATTCTGCAACCCAGGGCGACTGCACCGATTAAACCGGCTATGGCGGCCAGTCCTCCTTATGTTATTTATGTTACCTAATTTGAAATGACTGTAAAAGCAAAATGTTGGGACACTTAATCTCCTAATTGACGACATTTCTCTGCCACTTGGCAAGTTTTATTAACAGTTTTGAACTTATTTAGTGATTTTACTTATTTGGTGACTTTTTGGTTTCGTCTAGAAAAGTTACTCGGTACTTTTCCATTTTGCCCGCGCGAACGATAAAGTCGCCAATAGTGGTACAACTCATGCCAAATTAAATATCCTCTCTGGTAACACTTTATGCCTCATTTTCAAGGCAAATCGCCGCCATTTCTTATCAGATTGATTGTTTCTTTCAATACTGGCATAAAAGTGCATAGAATTTTTAACAGATAGTTCAATTTTATGCCCTAAGGCCATTCGCGGTAATTAAGTGAATTGGGATGCAATCACAGCGCTTACCCGAAGCTGAAAATATAGAAAAGGCAAAGTCGAGGATTAAATTCATCAATTCTAATGAGGATCCACTGCAGTTTTACATAATTTCTGAGTAAGCTATTCGTACGAATTGAAATGATTCTTGCATTTAAACGTGTATTCCAAATTAAGATTTAACTTGAAATTAATGTAGATAATTATTCAGAGAATTAGATTTTTATAGCGTTAATAACGGGAGATGAGATCACTTGGGTCGCGTGATATGAACCGGCGAATCAGGATGTTGAACCATGAAAGCATAGTAATTCTTAAATTAATATCGTTTTACAAATTTATTGTCTTTGTTTATTGGCTTTTTATAAAATTTTAAACGATATTGAAGTGTTCATGCCTTCAAAATAAAAAAAAAAATTCTTAGACATAACATTTGTTAACATTTTTTATGTGTGTACTGTATCGTGTCGCCAATAAAGTCTGCTTGGCGAGATTTGCGCCGACGAAACGGAAAAGTACTAGTTACTCTATAATATTTTGATGACGTTAAAAGAATTTTTTATCACAATAGGCGTTATGTGTTCCATACTTTCGTATTCGAACGAGCGGGACTTCAACAATTCTACAACAGCCGATGGATAGAACTAACCATGATCCCATTATGTAGCGTCTACTAAATATCACTTTTTCTTCAACAGAATAATGTACAGCATTTTAAAATTGTCAATGATTTTAAAACTATTACAATATAGGAAATATTTTCCAAAAAATTAAAGACAATTTTGTAAAAATCTAAAAGATTTACTACCCAACTTATTTATAATTAAATTATTCATTAATCTTTGCTTTTGCCCATGACATGTATAACATTTTCAGATTCTTAAAGATCTTCAAAAACTGAAAACATTCTGTACATTTCGATTTTTGTACAATTCGTGGTCTTTGTTTGCGGAAAGAAATTCGAATAGGTAATTTTGTTTCCTGAGTAACTATAGTTAACTACCATACGAAGCTTGATTTTGTAATTTTTCGTTACAAATGATTTATTAAAAAAGTTTATTAATTATTTATTTTTAATTTTGACTCTGTCCTAACTTTTCTCATTTCATATGCACAAACGAACTCGCTCTAGAAGATGTAAATTTGACAGGAAGAATATTACAAATAGGCGAGAGTTAACTCTTACTTGTGTGAATTGATCTGTTGCGATATACTTTTGCTTTGAAGGCTGTTATTTGGTACTTACTGCACTGACGAGCTAGTCTGGGTATGAATTTAGCAATTAATAGCTAAATCTAGTACACCAGCGGCCGAACAGTAAAAGCTGCTGAATACTGGTAGTTCGGTCCGGGGTTCGAGTTCCGGAGACGGGCTGGCTGCATGGGGGTTTTCGTGGTTTCCCCCTTTTGTAACGGGGAGACGAGCCTGTTTTCCCTTAAAAAGACCTCCACGGGCCATCTCTCCCTTTCCGTGTAGTGCCTATGGGCGGAGCACGTAATAAGTAAAAAAAAAAAAAAAAAAAAGCTAAATCTAACTAAATTTCATGTGCATTATAAAAGTCAAGATAAATTGTTGCGATAGAAATTCTGTGTCAATTTATTTGTGACATGAAAGAAACAACTGTTCTATTATTGGTGCTCAATTCAATCTGTAACACAGAAGTTATAGTCAATAGCTATTACTTACTCTCGTAATTAATTGTATTTGCTCAGACACTAGACTGTAACTAATCCTTTTAATTTCACAGTCTCAAGGAACAGATTGTTAGGAATAGTTATCAAGTAGTTTAAATTAGTATTCTGAAAAGTAATCATCTCAAATGATAAGCTGCGGAATATTTTATGACATACTTAATTAAAGGATATTGCTTTCAAAGCGTTGGGTAATACTTGCTAAAAAGTTTAATTTAGATGATAGAAAATTATTTAGGCATAGTTATTCAAGCAAATTAGAGAATGTGAACTTAAAAATATGTTAGCGGGAACTTGCAAGAAACAAATTTATTTCAGTGTTAAAAATGATTTCTTCATCAACCTCATAGTATATATTCGCAATATATTAAAAAATAAATATTAATAAAGTTTTCATAGTCATGTTTTTATTCTGAAATTCTTTTATTAGTATTCGCAGAAATATGATTATCAATTGCATTGGACTCGGTCGAAAGCTGAGAGCTTAAAGACAATCAAATGTTGCAGGTAATAGCAATTTAAATTTGTACAGTAGTCAATTTGTCTATACAGATAAATTATGAAGAAATGTTAAGTAATAGACACTGTACAAACAACAGTTTAGCAGGATTTCGACTTGTAATCCAAAAAATACTGGACAATTAAAATATATTAACTTGTCTTTAAAGTTCAAAATTTACCTGCGAAATCACACCTTTCATATTTAACGTGTGATGTGATCAGAGGGTTTCTTTTCTGTATGAAAGAATACAGCAGAAGCTTTATTACAATCTCAAAAACTAATAAACTTGCTAAAACCTATTTAACATTAAATTGGAATGATATTAAATCAAAAAGAATGAAACGCTAATTATGTGCAAAATTTTTGTTGTTTTACAACTTCTATTACTGAAAAAAAAAAAAAAACTTAAATCGATGTCTTAATTTTTGCCCAGTACTGTTATAAGCTATATTTAAGTGAATTCCTTTATTTTCCTTTCTAATGGTTTTTCCGATATTTCTTGCCAATATATTTTTTCCTTCGCAACATTTTCTTCAGAGGAGTTTTCCTAGTATAACTATTTTCTCCTATTTCAAGATTTCTTCTTAGCTGCAAGCACTGTCCTTTTATTCTTTTATCCGAATTCCTTGTTCAGTGAGAACACAAATATTCACAGTGCTTACTGGTTTTGGAAATTTCATTTGGGCTTTTGAAAGGAGGTAAATTTTTCATCATAACTTTAACTCTTTTTTAATACACTTCTCAGTTGCGCTTTTTAGTAAAGCATTTACTTTACCATTCAGTGCATTTCATAAATATATTTCCATTATTTTGTTTTTTTTATACTGCATGGCAATTTATCTGTTTATTCTTAACTGAAGAATTTTTATGTTCAAAATATTAGTATAAATTATATAAAAAAAATCCGATTTAATTCTAAATAAAGATACAGAACATTTCAAAATCAAGTTTCAGCGCTTCTTAAGATTGAAGACAGTTCAGCAAATGCGTATTTATTACTCACTTCAAAACATCTCAAATAAGCAGAATCTGAAATCTAAACCTATTCTTTACGTAAAATGTAATAAACAGACGATTGTGATTTTGCTTTGTTGTACGTCATTGGCTGAGGACTTGATCCACTAGGCTATTAATATTAGCTATTTGTTAGCAATTTAAAGACAGGTTTATATTTACCACAATGTCCTGATTGCATTTTCGGGACTGTCATTGTTAGAACAAGAGAAGCTTAGATGAAGGATCATTTGAGTGGGGTAATAATTGGGAATTGTGTTGTAATATGTCAATGCCAAACGCACAAGAAAGCTGTTAATGCTAGGTAACATGCTAGGTAACAAATGTTTCCACATTGGACATTAATATATTGTGAATCACTGTATAAAGTCTGACCTGCTTTGGTAGCATAAACTAAGTCTAAACTTGTAACAGATTTCTAGCGAATTGTCGCTGACTCTGAAAATAATGACAAAATCGTGAGAAGGTTAAAAATTACACTATTTATTAAATAAGAACTGGAACATAAATGCACGACTCGTGCTTACAATTCAAACAGCCTTTTTGAGGCGATATAACTTAAAATTAATAGTATGTTAAAATTTAAAATCAAACAAATAGTCAAAGACTATAAAGTTAAATTTAGCTGAAAGGTGGCTCACAAATCTAACCGACGTAAGTATTTAAACGTCACCACTGTATTGCAAAGCCGAAACAATGTAATCTTATCTGAGCTAGCTAAGTTAGTAACGTGAACTTGAGAGGCACAACACCTTCTGAACTAAACTTCCGAAACCTTCTTTTAAATATATTATCTCTTTCTACCTCATTTGCAGGGAAACGAAAAGTGGCAGTGAAGATTCAAAACACGAAATAGAGGGTTAGTGAAAAATAATAATAATATCACTGCAACTAGGCTATGAATCAAGGCAAAACCGATAAAACGATGTGCTGAGTTCTGAGACAAAGCAACGAGTACGCGCAGTGACGACATAACCGATAATAAAAAGGAATTTGTACACATAAATAAATAAATACAAGAAACAGTTTTTATATACATTGTCTGTAAACTGAACAAATGGCAGTGCTACTTTTAAGTATGTAATACCAGATTCAACATGCAGTGATATACAATGCAAATGTTAATTACGTTGAAGTGCTAGACTATGCAGTATGACTTGCAACATGCAAGGATTACATGTAATGCGAAAATTAAATATTGATGAGGTTATTATGTTGCTGCATGAATACTTTGCGATGCTGTTTGTAATATAGTGCGCTATGTTATAAGCAGTTACACAGGAATATTTTTACTTAAAAAGAATACTTTCAGCATAATATCCGATAATTTATACGATATTAATGCCCATAAGCACCTGTTTACTTGCACTGTCATGACTGCACATAATTTCTCTTTAATCAGAACAGTTCTACCAATAATATGCACAAACAGATGATGATTATAGTGATGTACTAGTGTTAATAATATTCATAGACATGCAAATACTACGCTTAAAAATACTTATACACAAAAGAACAAGTGATTGCATGGAAATGCTAGTTAAATAAAGGTAAATATAACAAAACAAATAAAAACAAAAACACCGAAATGTTATGGAAAAAATGCATAGCTAGATAAGCTTTTGCAGTAAATGCTAATTATTGAATTTTCTGATTTTAAAACATTAAAGAGATTTGTAGCTTTTTAATTAATGGAACTCATTTGTATATGGTTTGATCTGAGAGTATAACCTTTCCCTTGTAACATTTTCAAACATTTTATATCCATAACAAATGCTTTTAAAGATGTAAATATTAAAGCAACTAGTCTGTGGTAAATCTTTTATAATGTTAGTAACTTGTACGGTATTTTCTTTCTTTTTCCAGCATGCCTTCGTGGTGTAAATGTAGCACACTAGGTGCGTATTCGAGACTTCCAGGTTCGAGTCCGGCGAGGGCACTGCACGTTTTTAATGTCTCCTGTACAAACCTAATGACTCTACAAATTATTTGAATTATTTACAACTATTACGTATCCAAATATGATACTGGAAATCATTTTAAAGAATTATGGTTATTATCACAGGCAAAGTTGCTTTTCCTTACTAAGCTAACACGAAGTTAGAAATTAGCATTTTTTGGTCTGTCGTTCTATTATTTGTTACATTTATATTAGATCGAAAACTAGTTTAATAATTGTTAAGCTTTAACACGTAATCTATTCTATCTATTCTATTCCATTATCGATACCATCGGGACCTGAAGCACTGAAGAAACATGAACTGTAAAATGATGAAATATTGCTTTTTGCTAAAAACCGAGACACAGAATGAATTAAATGATATAATAATATGCGTAAGGCATATTTAATGTAACAAATAATATGCGTAAGGCAGCGTCTGCTTCAGGGGGCGAATGCTTTCGCGGATTATTGTTTTAAGAGAAACTGACTCATCTTCATGTTGCGGATGCGGTTGATTTTCTTTGAAGAAGAAACTAAAAAATTAAATAACCAATGATATTTTTCAATCTGGAAACAATAGAAATGCATTGCATCTCAAATTTCTAATGGCAATCTATCTGCAACAGTAAGACAGGTAAATAAAAAATACAGTGTTTTAAAATGCAAAGAAATTAAAAATTATCTGATGTCAAGATAATTTATCTTTGAATAAAATATTATTTGGTATGTTATTTCAATGCAAAAACCAAAATATAATGCCATCTTTCCTAGCTTTAATCTCCACGTTTAGAGCGACGCATAAGCGCGATTAAAATAGACAAAAGTGCTAAAATGCCAATTTAAGTATAATATGTTTGAGATTAACTCGACGCTTCTTCTTAGTTATATTCTATGAGGATGTAATTAAATCTTTTTAAGACACGCAATGTTTTAAGAAAAAGCCTTAATTAAATAAAAAACTTGTCAAAGACTAATTCATTTTCAAAGAAGTTCTATAGAATAAAAGCATTCAAAAGATGGAAAACATGTAAAAACATTTATGCTGGAATTTTTTTGTTTAAGTGTTAGAATATAAAGCATACAAAAGATAAAGTTAAGAGAAAAATCAAAATATTAAGTGGTTAATCTTGCTTGGCTGTTAGATATTTAAAATCCATCTGTTATACTCTTTTAGCATCTAAAGTGCAATGACGCAAATGGGGTATTAACGCAACAGGTATTAACGCAAATGTGGCTAACTTATTTCGTAAAGTGATATAAACAAAGCTTGTTATAACAACAATACTTTTAAAGAAACGATTTCATTATTAAAAGTATTAGGTATAAAAAGTCTCGAACTGGTGAGAGTGTATTATTTTTTTTCCTTTTAGTGACCACCCGTTATTACGTCTCTTTCCTGTAAGATGCGAAAAGTTATTGTTCTGAACGTCCTCTCTGTTATGTTTGACTGATGCATAATTGTAAACAACTGCATATTATTTTAGTAAAAAATAGATTGAAAGCCTTTTGTAATCTATAACAAGAAAACATAAAAATTATATTAATTAGAAAATATCATTTTATTTACATAAAAAATACGAGTTTCAGAATGAACAAATGTTTGTATTTTCCCAACCAGTGATATATGAGCTCAGCTCAAAACATCATAAGCGTCTTAACCTAATATTTCAAATCGGGCTTCCATTTTCATCTGATTGTCCAGCAGTAAAAATGGGGTGGGAAAAATATATCTGGGAACGCAAAATGAACAAATATGTGGGATGTATAGGATGGAAATTCTTTCACATGTGCCATCCCATGTTAGGAAAGACGAGACGCTTACTCTTCCTGTCAAAATGTCGACGGAGAATGAAAAAGGGGCACTACAGCGACTACTAAAAGATGGAAAATCGTACAGTTCGTTCACGTGAAAATGAAGTGTGATCAAAAGAGCTGGAGTTCGACATCCTGTCAGTATTCCTTGAAGTTCAGCGGACACGCATTCCCAACAGAAACCGAAAGATGAACGCGTGGGCAGGAATGGGTAAGAAAGAAAATACAAATATTACCATGTGGTTTTTTTCCTTTTTTTTTTCTTTGATGTAACATTTCAAAAGCTTAGAAAGAAAACTGGAATTTTGAATTTGAGTGGAAACTGGAGCAACGTTATTTTTTAAATTTTATTTTTGCAGAATATTTCTACATAACTCTTTGAAGAAATTGGTTTTTTCCAGAAATTCACTTCATCGGTTAAGTAAAGAAAAAGACGTTTAATTTCACAGATCTCGATATTCAGTATTTTTGATTATTTAGTATATACTTCACTCTCTTCGTCTCTGTTACTTTTATTTATTTGTAAAAGTGGTAAAGAAGAAGTTCATCTGGCTTCAGCTGAGTGAGTTTTTACTTTCGTTTAAGTTTTATGTTACAGATGATAAATAATTCACGTAAGAACACATAATAGGGAAACATAACACTTACATGTCAAAGCGCCTTCCCTAGTTTTAACAGGAGGCTTTCTTTAATGATTATATTGTACAATGTAGTTTTTAAGTAATGTTTGTTTCTTGTATTTAAATAAAAATTGGAGCTGAGTACTTGAGTGAAACTAACTGACAAACTTAATGTATTTCTGTTAGCAAAATCACCCTCCAAGATTTAAAAAATAAATTAGAAGAGCGTTGCATACCTGCTATTTTCTGCGACATACGTAATATTTATTATACATATGAACAGTTAATTTATATACAAAGTCTATTTCTCTCAAGGTGTCTTAGGTTAGCCTAAAGGCTCACAGAATACTTTAACGAGCAGAAGAGCTCTTCTGCTCGTTAAAGTATTTTGTGATGGCAAGAACACATCAACGCCGTTACCAATCGAACACATCAACGCCGAACACATCAACCAATGGCAAGAACACATCAACGCCGTTAACGCAAGTTACTAAAATCACAGCGCAACGGCCTGGAATAGACAGACATGCTCTCACTTCATTCTACCTTAATCTGAATAAACTCTTAGTATCTCATTTACATTCTGACATGAAAAGAGTGGGTGAGAAGAGAGTAATAGGGAAGTCAAACTTAAAATGAGCTATTAATTTAAATGAATAAATAAACCTCGCAAAATGAAGGTCTCAGATTGCAAAAGGTGATTCTGTTTTCATACGAAGTGTGTGTTATGTACTGTGTTCTCTCTTTCATTTAAAATCAGAGTTCTATAAGTTGCTGGTCTCAATTAGTGCCTTAAGTTCATTGGAAAACGTTTTTGGAAAAAATAGTTAATATGTTTCAGAAGTTCTAAACTTGAATTGCATCCTAAAGAGTGAAGGATATGATATCCTTTAGTTCTAGGTACTTGGACATATCGCCGTAAAAGGGAACGAAGTTGCAGATATTGCGGTAACGAATGCCGTGAAAGTGTCCAGCAGACCTCTACACGTTTAAGATATACCGTATACGCTCACGTAATGTCTGCATGTTTTTTACTAAAATTACATCACTAAAATGAATGTGCGAACAGGGGTCGTTCAAATTTCCCCGTGAGTAATTTTGGGTGTAAATTTTATTTCAAACAGCCAAGTTAAGTTCTAAGTGGAAGAAAATGGCATAAGTAATAAAAGTATCAAATTTAAAGTTGTTTAATAGCTACCTAAAATTTACAAACTCACTTTCTCCCATCCACATATATTATATAAATTACCCCGTTTACGTTATCAACATTCGGCGCATATTAGTTCGCACAGGAGCACATTACAGAGGCACAAATTAGCCAACACTTGCAATTTTAATATTTACTTTTACACAAATTAAATAAACGTTGGTTCTTTTAATATCTTTCTCTTCTCTTAATTATTTTTAAAAAAAAATCTGTTTTGACGCAGTGTATGAAAATCTGTTTCGTTTCATCATTCATCGCAACCACCTTCACTCGCCTTGAATTGCGATGAAAGAATGTCGTCTTCTCGTGCTCAGCCAAAGCTCTTATTTTGCACATTTTCCGTGTTACTGCGTACCCTTGAGCACGCATATCACCAACATACGCAACTACGTTTTTTTTTTCTAAGTTCGGAAGCTTACATTTCGAACCACGAAACGCATGTCTTGTTTCGTTCGTTGCCGTTAGTTGATTACGCTGTTTGCTCCAATTGCGCACACACTTTTCGTCCACCTTATATACTCTTGCTGCTGCTCTTTTTTCCATTTTCCTGCGCAAATTATACGACTTTCAGTTTAAAAACCGCTGTATTTTCCCATTTCAAGCACGCTACTTGCTAACTACCATGAATTCCAAATAATAATATGAATGAAAAGAGAAAAGCTTGAAATATGCGAATGCTCCAAGCAGGAAGGAGGAGAAAGTAATTTCATAACAAAACAGTATTTTTTGAAAGCCATTGTGGTGAAAACCTGTTTGGACTGCCTTCATTTATTACCGCGTCTGCCGAGTAGATAGCTGGCGTCAATGTTATGACTGAATAACAGCTGCACCAGAATGCAAGAAAAGTTTCTGCTTTCCATCCTAGCGCCAACCAAAGACAAAGCAAATGCATATTCCTTCTTTAAAGATGTTTATTGACTAATGTTATTGACTAACGGGAAAAAGGCAATGTTAAAAAAGTATATTTCAAAGTAAGAAATTCTTTAGTTTTTGAGGTGCGGACATTGTGCGTGTCACTTTGTTTTTACAAGCATTTTATCTGTAAAGTTGGGTTGCGGCTATTACACAAGCGTATACGGTAAGGTATGATATTTGGCAAATGATTCTAAGCACATGACAGCTGCTCTCAGATTTGCAAAATGGTTACGGAGGTAGAAAACAGAGTAGAATACTGGGGTTGAGCAAAGGGGTAAGGTAGGAAGAAGTCTTTTAACTCACCAGAAAGAGGTTATTCGTGTGTCACTCATATGCATTTCCTAAACGGTGAGATTCAAGCTAAAATATTTTACCTCTCTTAATTTAAATTAATTGAACTTTCAATTTGCTTCCATTTTTAAAAAGTATTAAATTTTAGGAATTTTATTCCTTTTACAATTAAAATTTTGTTATTCATGATTTAATTCCAGTCCCCGTTAAAACATTTTTAACATTTTACTTTCAAGTTATTTCAAAATATAACTTACTAGTATGGATTCACTCTTTTAAGACAATCCTACTATAATTAAACTTAGGAGATAATATAATAAAATCAATTAACCAATATTATTTAGTAAATAAATTCTTTAAAATGAAATATAGATTCAAGCACTATATTAATTTTATCATTTCTAGGCGCAGAATAACCTGGCTTTGGTTTTGTGCCTTAAATCCATACCAATCCATCAATTGGAACAGTTAAGTAAAAGGTTATATAACAGCGTAATTCTGATTCCAGTCTCATTGCTTAGAAAAAATTAATATGTCTAAGCTTTGTCTGAAGTTCCGCGTTAATCGAAGTAAGACATACTTCTTACGTTCATTTCGGCAGATTAAGAGACAGTTTTTATGAATGTCTAGACTTCGAAAATCTCCAATGAGACAGCAGCTTCAGACTATTCTTTTAAACAAAACTTCAACAACAGCAATGAGACAGCAGCTTCAGACTATTCTTTTAAACAAAACTTCAACAACAGCATTTATAAACTAGAAATACAAAGGGTATTTATATTGTTTTAGAACGATTTTGCAGCTGTTTATTTAATGTTTAAAGGAAAAGAGTATTTTTTAAAGGTTCGATCTAATAGCCTTTTCTCTGGATTATAAGTCTGCATCGTGATTTCCATGATAGAGAGATTTTCCGTAAAATTTCCAGAGGTATTGGTTTTTATTCATCTCTAATTGTTTTCCAGGGGCTATGAATTGTGGTGGGTTTGAGCTTAAAAAGAGCTCTTTCCAAGAGACTGGAGGCGCAATTGTTTATGGACGTGACTTAAGGGAACTTCTAAAAAATATTTTCAAAAGATATATATGCAATACCTGTATCAGTATTAATTTTTACAAAGCATATAATGGTACTTTTCGAAGTATGACTTGTCGCTTTGTCTTGATGAAGTTTCACTTTTTGAAAGACACTGGGATAGAGAAATTGAAGTTCTTCTGTAAATAATGGACTTAAAAGTTCCTCTTGATAGTACGTTGAGTTGATTTTAATATTTTTTCCACCCTTCTTATTTTTAATTTCCCACTGTAAGAGAATCTTGCGACAATCATAAACCACTTACTGAAATTTTCATTGCATTGATGAAACCAGGTCTGTTTACTTTTTTATTCATTTTCGGTAATAAATAGATCTTTTTTTTATTGCAGTCATATAGGTAAACCCATCCTTCGTAAAGGGTCATAATGTATTTCCATTTAAAGCTCCTCCTAAATAGTTTTCAAACAGGATGCTACAAATTGTTTTGAGTTGAGCCGCATGGCTCAGCAAGAGCTGATGAATATTATGCTTTTAGCTTTTTTAAGTTGTAAATCTTGGTTTATTTTACTTATTTTTGTTACATAAATTGATTTATTTAAAAACTGTTGAACTGAGTTTTGCGTCTGCAAATTTCTCTTGTTACCATCCGTTTAACTTTAGAAACATTAAAAGCATTATGTACCTTTTTTTGGATATTCGTTTGGAGTCTTTTTTTCAGTTAGACGTAATGACTGACGGGTTTTCGCTTTTTGATTGATAATGGGGCTTATTTTGCATTTAGAAATTTTAATACCATGCATTTCACGCTGTTTTTAAAATATGGAATAGGAATGTTTCTCTTCGAAAAGTGCAAAAATATATCCTTCGATCCTCAACTTGTTTACATTCGAAATTTTGCGGAAAGAATAAATTTAAAAAGTAACACACGATATTTTTCATTTCAGATAATAAGCTGTTGTCAGAAGTTTTTGTTCTAAAATTTTCTTTTAAAATTCTTTATCGAAATCTTTCTCAAAATGTTTAAATACCTTCTGTATTTCTTACTTGCAAATAAAGAGGGAGTGTTAAAAGCTTTATTTCATTTTCTGCAATATATTTATTCACGATAAAGTATCATTTCCCTATGAAGTGGTACATAATACTTAAATCTCGAAGAGCTGTAAGAACACCGACGCCTGTTTATTTAGAAGACAATGCTATTGCCAATTTTCTTGTGGTCCAAGGTTCTATTTAAAAGTAAAGCATTGATATATTATTCATACTTGCATTCGGACGAAGCCTATGATTTATTTTTGTAAACTTACTACATTCTCAGCTCAAGACCAAGTTCTAATGAGCTTTTGATACAAAAGTAGAGAAAAAAACCAATTAAATAAACCGTATTATTTTGTTAATAATTTAAAAAACGATACTATTCTATCAGTAGTAGGTACGAACTAAATGTCTTGGGTGAGGATTAGTGAAATGTAATGCCAGAAACATTTGAAGTTAGTCGTAATCTTTTAGAGATAATTTTCTAAAATTTGCTCTTTTATTTATTTGAATTACCTTTTGGTCTTCAATTACATCTATGGCTACTGAATAATTTCCATTGTGTATACAATTATTAGTTATTTATTTAATAATTGCAATACTAATGCAAATTTTCCTCTTAGAATACTGTTGATCTACTTAAATGCATGTACCATCAAAGGATAAAAGAAAAATACTAACTTTTACTCATAACTCGTGAAAATATGCTGAAATATGCAAAAATAATAGGATCTGTGTGTAAGAAAGATTGTCGTTTTCTGACTTATCTGTTTGGCATACAAGTATTCGTTTTTAAAATATTATTTATCTTTAACGTGCCGGTAATTTTCTTTTTTATACTGCATTCTGCAGTTTAGGAAAATTCAAAGAACAGACGCGAACAAGATTATTACTTACACGCAATCAAAGTTTTCTAGTTGGAAATCATTTCTGTCTTCTGTTGTTTGGTTATGAGGTTTCTAATAATGTTTTTAATAAATTGCTATGTTTAAATGTTAGTATTTTTTTATATAAATTCATGTTTGAAAACATAAATATGTTATATAAATCCATATTTTTTAATCTAGATTTGGTTCGTGAATCTTGAAAATATATTAAATATGTTTTGATCAAATAATTCCTAATTTTTAAAATTTGATTTATAATTAATTATGCATTAATCTGACAAATAATGAATGGCAACCATTTTAGTACCACCATTTTTTTACAATCTTGCAGACCCAGAATCTCAGGATTTATGATTTCACGAACGAAGCAAAGTCACCGCAATATAAACCCTGCTATCTGTTGGTAGCTCCAAATATGTCATTTACCAAGGATGTTAGCGCAGATTTAACACTTAACAAAGGATATTTTGGCGGGCCAAACAGCGCAATTGATCTCCTTGCACCGACCATTATCCAACACAATGTAATAGATGCAATAACTCGCTCGATAATAGTTCCGGTAAAGCTTAATGTCAAATGTCAGATTTAGTAACAAGTGACATCGAAGTGGTTTAACCTACACATTCAATTCAATTAAAAAAAAACTCGATAAAGAAGTTAAATTTTGTATAAGAATTTTCAGCTACTACATGAAAACTAAATTCTGCGTTTGATGAAAAATATTTTATGGTAGGAATAAGTAATAAAATTTTTAATCGCAGATCTCTCGCCTTTTATGATTAGAATTGGTCTCTCTTCGCTAACCATTTATCAGAAAATTTGAGTCAGAAATAGAAATTTGTTATAAATATATTATGGATATATTATAGATCATATGCGTTTTAAAAGCTACTCTGCAACACTTTACAGTGAATTTTACATGTAATTTAAGACAACTGTATTATAAGTTTATAAATTGAGCAAACACTAATGAGAAATTAATTATATTCGTGTTATTTCCTTCTCAAATAAGAATGTATGTATTTGAGTAGAGGAAAATTTGCTGGAAAATAGAAAAACTTAACTGTGACTAAGGAAGATCTACAAATCTTTGTTTATGACGATGTTTTCTTTTGTACTACGTTTTAAATTTTTAGACAGAGTTAACGCCGTTTGATGCAATATTTTTTATGGCTAAGATTTTAGTATTCGAGTAGTTAAGGGGATTTACTTTCGTATAGCTTCAGATTTTATTTGTTACTTTCAGCAAGAATGATGTGAAACAAGCAAAATGTCTCACTTTAAAACTGTATTTTTAGTCGCCTTTAAATAATTATAAAAAAAAAAGTATGTAAGGTAATGCGTGGAATTTGAATTATACAAAGAAACTTTCTACGTTAATTGATAATGCTATCGATATCGCTTCTTAGAAAAATAATCATATTTTACAATAGATTTCGAAGGTTTTATGTTAATTAACCAGTTATTGTATTTCGAACATTTATTAAAACTCCTTCTTTCCGTAGCTCCTCAATAGAATGCAATTTAGTTATTTTGCATTTAAGCTGATGGTTTGAATATTTAGAGCTACTGGCAGCCTTATCTTGCTGTTACATTTCGCCATCTCAGCCTAAGTTTATTTCCGACTTTATCATTTTGCTAGCCTACGTTTAAAATACACGCCGTTATCTTGAACCACATTAAGTAGCCTGTTTTATGCCATAGAGGTAGAAAATAAGAGGAGAGGCTCTAACTGGTTTTCCCCATTTCCACTGCTTTGAACCAGTGGCTATCCCCTCGTGGAGACCAAAACATTCAGTGACTTACCATTAAGATCAATGGTTTTTGACATGATCGGATGTAAACCATTTTTTAATTTTGTCGTTAAATATACGTATAAATGCATATATTTTCTTTCTCTACAGTATTTCAGAGTCCTAAGTATGTGAAAAGAATACACTTTTAAACAACATTTCATTCTGAAAGGAATAAAATGTTATACTTGTCCCAGAACAGTTTAGTTTGAATTTTCACAAGCTTTTATTAATTACATTAGAAAAAATTTTAAGTCAATTCAATTTTATTCGGTTAACGATTACAAAAATTAAGATCAAAGTTTATGGTATTATTAATGTTAAAATTACGCATTATTCCTTTTTCTGTTTACAGAGCATCTTAAAATACTTCCTCAGATCTGACATGTTTTTTTAGCTTCTGAGGCCTCTTTTAAACCGAAAATGAGTCAATTTATAATTAATGCTCTATTCGGTTCATTTCAAATTAGAGCACGTTTTATTTTAATAGTGAAATATGTTAAATATTGGTGCTGATTTCTATGTTCTTAACTTTCTATAAATATTTTTGAAAGCGAATAATGAAAGCATTTTTTAAATATCATTTTAAAACTTGTAACTGAGTTATTATAAAGTGTAAGGAAATAATAATAATTCTTTTAATACTTATCAGATAATTTTAGCCTAAATTTCAACAATATATATTCTAAAAATTCTTCTTGATTATTTCTTTAAGTACGCATCTCATAGAATTTGCTTTGCAACACCTTTTAAAATATTGCTTTCCAGTACGAACAATTCTTACTTAAATAGTTTTATAAGCAACAGAATTTCGTCAACACAATTTCACTTTATGTTTACCATTAAATGTTAATTATATATTTAGATAACTAGAAGTTATTATAATTTAGGTAATATTTTTAATTATTATAAATTTATATTTGTTTAATAACTAGATTACTTCACAGTAGCTTTCACAGGAATTTATGAATGAATAAATCTTTCACTTCCAAATACATTTATAAATAAGTTTATAAATATTTGCGTATTTTGGTGAAGACAAATACATGTTTTTTGCAACGATATGCATAAATACTCATATATATTTAATATTTTTCATTTTCAGCGCGGGCAAATCATTAATTTCTGTGAATTCACTATAACTTTCGAGTAAAGTAATTTAAGATAATGTAGCAGATATCAGAATTTTTTACATAAGAAATATTCACTGGCAGGAATTCCTCCCCTAGATTTGATAGTTGAAAGGGAGGCAGCTGTCGTAAGGGTTACTAGGTTGGATCAAACGTCAGCACTCCGGGTTCATAGTTATAACCATCTCGATCACAAGGAGCAAAACATCTGCAATAACTTTCATCCAGCTGCTTTTAATTTCTCCGACGGTATAAGCATAAATGACCAACAAATGCAAAGCAACAATCATAACCTTTTTGCAGATGGCTCCAAAAGGAAGAATGGCACGGGCAGCGCCTTCTGTAGACTGGAAAATGGTATTGTAACATTTGAGGTGGGGGGAATGGAGGAATAAACTAGGCCTTAAACAACTCGGTATACCAAACAGCGCTTCTAACTATCAGTGCTGCAGTAAGGTATGCGAACACATACCAACAGCAGAAATTATCCGTACTGAGCGATTCGGCATCAAGTCTGGCGGCTATCGCAGGTCATAGCAGCCGGAGTCCCTTGGTATACCGAATTCAAAACAGCTTCTGGTCATGCCTATCTCACAAAGACCCACTTTAAAATGGGTTCCCGCTCATACAGGGATTCGAGGAAATGAAGCCGCTGAGCTATTGGCCAAGCAGACAGCCGATTGCACGGATTTACTAGAACGACCAACAAAACTTCCTTAGTCTAACATTAAACGAACAACTTTGACAAGTTTGCTACAAAAGCAGAGGTAGGAAGAAGGATATATTGCTTGCTGCCAGAAGGTAACATGGAAATAAAGACCCATCCTGCTAGCCGAACATAATTCTTGACAGGTCATGGACCATTCCCAGTATACCTCAACAGATTCAGACTTAGGGAAACACCTTTCTGCGAATCAGGAGAGGAAGGCAATACGAACCATTATTACTGTCATTGTGTACATATAAGAACCTGGCACTTATAGAAACCAGCGGACTGTGCCTGGACAATGTGGACGGCTAACAAAACAGAGAAGCACATGGTGAAATAGAGAAAATCTCAAAACACTGCGTACGCAGAAACAACCGTGAATAATATTATGTTTGAAATGTTCAGAATTTAAAGCTGATAATCAGAATAATGCTTGGTGGCTGCAGTTCTCAAGCTATAGAAACTCTTATTAGTATGTAATATTCAACTTTGTTACTTTGGAGTTTTCCCCGCTGTGATGGTATATAATTCCGTTTGGTTCATGTCCGTGGTTGGAAGCCATTATAGCAGTACACTCACTCACTCACTCACATAAGAAATATATATAACTATAATTCGAATGAAAATTACATTCATTTTTTAATACCCACTCAAATGTCAGTTTTCCTTCGAAATTCTTCCACGATGGCATCTCTCCCATTAGTCAGACATCCCTTGTATGTCTTACCCTATTTAATAAAAACTTAACCTGACTTATGTGCTTAATTACAAATATTTTAACATACATAATTTTATATTTACATTTAGCCATAAAGTTTTAAACTTTTGACATAAAACACGTTTTAGAATACATTCATTATCAAGTTCAAGTTTTCTAGTAAACATAATTTTTTCAGAACATTCAATACCTCTTTTAGCGATTTTACCCAGTTTAATTGTTTTCTGATAATGTAATAAATAATAACTATCCATTTCACATTTAAATGTTAACCTCATTGTAATCTCAGTCTTAATTGCCTTATTCTGTATAATATTGCTTCATTTTTTATAACAAACTAATTGATCTAAATTCACAAATGCCTGAAATTTTTTTACTGCTAGGTAATCCAGAAGGTAACAATATGCAATGTGTAATGATATACCGATTAATACATTAATGATGCTTATTTCATGCTGCAATAATATGTGGATAACAAAAGTGTATTTTATTTAAAGCATTTTGGTGTTTGGAATAAAATAGGTGTCAGAATATAAAATAAAAGTAGCGAATACTCTATCAAGGATATCGAAAGACGTGTACAATTTTTAACGCACCGAAAGGTATTTTCCATTCTTTACGCATAGTTTTTTGTTAAAATCTATATTTTTGTAGTTCAACAGCTTAGAATTTTATAAAACAAATTCGTAATCAAAATCGCTGTTGCAAGTTATCGAAAAATAACCGAGATGTGATTTTTGCCACTAACTGTATTATCACTAAACTCTGTATGTCAAACGTCACTAAACTCTATTATCCATTAAACAATGAATGTTATTTCTGCCGCCCAGATGGTATAGCTGTTAGGGAAGCCTGACTGCGATACCAAAGGGCCTGGGTTCGAATCCCGGAGAAGACATGGATGTAACTGTCCGTCCCTTCATAGGAGGGGATGGTGATTCACCTATTAAGTGCCTCCATAATAAAGAGACCACCACATCTGGGCCTTGTAAAGATTAATGGACCGGATTACATTGTAGTTGTTTACAATCTGCCATTAAAAAAAAAGAATGTTTCTTTTATGCGGAAGTGTCCCGCTTTTCGATTTGTATGGAACTGTCGTGAGTGGAAATACTACCAAAGCACTGTCAAGGAGGCTCTGTATGTAAACAAAAAACACCCCATCTGGGAACCAAAGCCTGGGAGCACTTCAGTCCTAATGAGGGCTTGGCTTTTATTCTTACCTCTATGGTTTTATGTATAGTTTTCGACTACATTGCCTGCATTTAAATTTAACCTTATCTTAAGTTAATTTAAATACTCGCATGAAGCGGAGATTCGTTTGTAGTACAAGCAGTGCTTTCTCTTAATTTAATACTTAAATTAAAATGTTATTTTAACATTCTTAAGACTTGGTCATTTGTTACAGACCAAGCGATAACCCGCTTCCAGTTTAGTAGGGCCTGCAGGATCTATATTTTTGTAACATGTACAAGGCACAAGCTTCTAGGTATAGCAGAACCTTACCGAGTAACAATTTTATCTCTGAAAAACACTATTCTGTAATGCAAATAAAACAACACGATCCTGTAATGCAAATATTCAGCGTTTAACTGAAAAGCTCTATTTTTTTGGATCGAAGCTTGCATTCAAAATTAATTATATGTTAGTAATATTTTGCGCTATGAGCTTATATGAAATCGAGACTTCCATTTAGAAAACACGCTTATCATAGCATATTTTTTCATAAGTAAGTTTATTTTTGTTAACCCAATATCATTTCTGCCGTGATATTTAAGAGTATGTTCTAAATTTGGAGAGACAATCGTTCGTCATCGGCACGGTGTATGTGTAGTGACAAGGAATGGCAGAAATTTGCATAGCTCAGTCAGCGTTAACAGTGTAGTTTAGGAAATGAGTTTTGCTTGTATAGTAGAAGCTTAGTAAATCTAGGAAAATATGGAAAGCTGAGGGATGCTGTAGTTTGGATTTTGGAATTGATTGGGTTATTTGTTTTACGGCAAAGCACGCGAGAGCTCTCTGGCTGAGGAAAGAAATGTCTTCGCGGAGAACGTTTTAATGAAAAATGGCTGGTATTTACATTACACTTGATGAAGCATACGAAACTTCTGACGTAGACAACCCGTTCTCCGGGATTTAAATCAAACTACCAGAGCTTAACGATTTCAAAGCTCGGTTGCTAGTGGGCCTAGATTTTGGATAAGCATGACAATGAAACGGTATAATTTATTGCGTAAATTATGATAATGACAATGTTAAATTTACTTAAAAAAAACTATGCAACAATTATAAAAGAAATTAGGTAATAGAACGAAAAAAAAAGAAAGTCGTAGATTTCGTGTTTTTCGGGGGGGGGGGGACTTTAGCACACTCGGAATTTTTTTTTCACTTTTTTGTAAGTTTCTATTGAAAATAGACTCTAAAATTCCGCAGACGTTACGACACTAATAGCGAATTTTTGCTACTTCTTAAACAACTCACAAAATACTGAAGAAGTTAAAACAGCCTTTTCATTATTTAGTTTGAAATTTAACAGAACAGGTGCAACCTGTGCTCCTCATGAAATTAAATTATTTGTAGGTATTTAAATTTACATGATAAAAGTTAAACTCAAACGTAGATACGCAGTCTACACATAGACTAAATCATTGGCTCCCAAACTGTGCGGCGCGGCACCCTGGAAAGTTGCGACCTCTTCACAGGAGCGTGTCAAAATATTGTAAAAGCTTCATGATTAATTGAACCAAGACATGAAAAAATAAAGTGAAAAGCTACAAATATCTAGATGTTTTATGTGGTTTGTTTTTACTATAAAAGTAAAGTTACCAGTGCAGAATATTCTTGCGAACGCTGGCCGCCAACACCTCGCCCTCTCGATCGCACCATATGATCGAGCTATATCTCAGGACATTCTAACCTGAGGGAACATGTACAAGGCTAGAACGACCTTTTCATGGCTTATTCCGAAAAAAGAAATGGTGAAATTTTCTTCGCATTGATGTTAAAGTTAGTTTATCAAGTCGTTTGATTCGAGTTTTCGTGTACCGACTTTCAGAGGTCTTTTTTTCTTCAGAGGGAAAAATCCACTATTTTCTTTCAGGTCGGGTTTCATGCGATTTGTCGCAGATACGCCAGTCAAATCAGCAGCAAATGTAACAGTTTCGTTACCGGATTTAGCAAGAAAATGCTCCTATATTTTGACAAAAGCATTAACCCTTTCGCCGTCCTCTCCTGTCCGCGAAAATCCCCCCCAGCGGCCGTCTGTTTTTCATAGCGTGTAATGTTGTTTTCTCTGTGCATCGTAACTTTCCATATATGACTTTCGTAGTGGATGAATGTCAATGAATATTAGGTAAAATTATAAGGAAATAAAGCTAATGAAAATATAATAATATCTCTGCTTATTTCTAACAGCAGGATAATTGGATAACATCTGATCCAGGCGGTCCAATCCTCCCCTTTTTTGTTGTAGTCTTTTACAATTAGTTTTTTTTTTCTAGTTCTTTTCCGTGTTCCAACACCAATCATCGAGTTATTATGGACTGTACTCATCAAACGTATATCCTTCTTGTCTTTCCAATTCAGAACCTCATTTTTTCTCTTTTTCTGCTTTTTCTGAGTAGACGTTGAAGCCATCTCTCACTGTCTTATGTAAAATGGCGCGAATATTCATAAAACCCGGGGCAAATTTAATTAGAAATAGAATGCCTGATTAGTGCTACCCTCTAGGAGGTATTAGAACAAACAAAAATAAAAACGCAAACAAGTAAACATTTAGAAAGCGTTTTAAACGTTTAAAAGTTTTAAAATGTAGAAATGTAGAAGAACGCTTGAGGCGCGTTACGGCCGCCCTGAGGAAGTTTCACTTGAACGCGCTAGACGCGTTAAGGTCGACGAAGAAGACGCGTTACTGATAACGATAACCTTAGAGGAACAACGTAGTGGTTTTCCACCCTTATAAGGTTTTGAAATCATACACATATATCAAAGATGAAGCAAACACCATAAGAATTACTTTCTTCTCTCGTTCAGTGAATGCTTTAATTGTTTTTCTATATGTGAGTGGGGTTAGGTCGGGGTTGTTAGAATTTTCGGTTTTGCTAATCGTGCCAAAAAAGGGGATGTCTTCCTATTGGCCATTGAAGGATTGACATGATATTAACAAATTTTTGAATAAAAAGCTTTATGCAGTATAGTATATCTATTTTTCATTCCGTTTTCTTTGTTCAAAGGTATTTATACTTTATAACGTAATTTTACAATAGGACATCTCGAAGTGGTAGAAATATATTCTATAGCGAAAGCATATATTTTCTACTATATCCAGTGTTCTCAACTTAGGTTGACTGTTAATATACACACTTCGCAGACACTTAGCGGTAGATTTGGAACGTTCTGGAAGATATTGCGGAAAGCTTATAAGCAAGCGATGCGGGCTCGATTAGACTTAAGGAACGGAAATGAATAAGGGAACGGAAATGAATGTTGAAAGGGACCATAATATATATTGAGTACGAAAGTTTGGGCAGCGGAATGTATGCTTCTCAGATAACAAAGATGCCATTTAAAAGCTAGTCACTACAGCATGGTTGGCAAACCTCGAGGATTTTATACCAAAAAGTTAAAAGAACAGAAACAACAACAATTTTTTTTTCTTTAAACTGGCATTAATGCCTCAGTACCCAACAACGCTTTATTAGCATCTTACAAGGTGTCTTGTAGAATCGCGAAACGTAGGAAGCCTCATACCATCTCAGAAAAACTTATTCTATCGGCTGCTGTAGATATGATATACCTGCATCATGGTTTATGATATACGCCATAAAGCCCCATAGCTGGGAAGCTACTTTTAAAAGTACACTGCGGAAAAAAAAATGGGACAGTTCTACGTATCCCGTTCTACTGGGCCAGTTGACGAAATTCAAATTGCCTTTTTCATGTCTCCAAAGCGCGACTTAAGATATATATTAGATTTATATATAGCATCATCCTAACTTAGGTATTTTGACACAAAATCAGAGTTCTCCTGAAATGACATGCCAATTTTTTCCATATTTCGATTCTGCGACTCAAATTATTCCTAAATTTTAGATTTTGTAAACGTTCGTGAGGAATTTACGGAAAAATTCAAAAATTTATTTTGGCATATTAATGTGTGGGGATTTGCAGGCTCATCTATCACACTGATTATAAATCTAATGTTAATAAAGTAAAAAAAAATATTAAATAAGGAAGATAAATGAGTTTTATTCTTTGATCTCGTACATAAGATTAGTAATACTTTTATTTAGGGTAGGGTACCACGGAAAACGTTTAATTGAAAAAAGGTGCTGTGACTTGGATAAGTTCGGAAGCCTCTGGACTAAATTAATCTGGCTCAGAATTCTACCGTAGTGTGTTTTAAAATATCGACTAGCAAAACGCTAATGTTGAAATGTCACTTTAAACAGGCGAGAATAACTAGCAGAAAGGCGCGGTTGCCAGAAACTCATCTCTAACATTCAAGTCCCTCAGCTTAAATACACACAAACCTAATTTATATTTTGGTGAGGAATAAGGAAAGGAAACGTTATAGAAAGGCCTTAAATCATAACTGGTTAGTTAACATAAGATACCTTACCCCTTTTGAAAAGAAATTTAATAGGAATTCGCGAAAATAATCGTGGATGTTACTACTTACTTAATCAAAAACGATCATAGATAACTATTCAGCTACAACAAGCAGAGTGAAACTCTCTGAGATGTATATTTTTCTTTGTTAATAAGTTAATGTTTTGTGTCTGTGGTAACTCTTGCTCAGTTTGCTCCAGCTGCATATAAATAAAGGAATAAAAGGAGTCGAGGAGGTACGAGTATGATTGATTACCTTGAGCTTCAATGGGAGCTTAGTAGAATGAGATGCTATCCCTTTTAATTGTTACCTTACACTATTACTTAGCTTTTCAAGACATAAATTGCAGTTATCATGAATAAGATTAAGAGTCATTCGAAAAATGTTTATCTCAAGTAAGTCAAATTGGTTTTAAAAGACATTTGCAAAAGACAAGTTGACATGCCTTTTTAGATGTAGGTAAATTTTCTGTTCTAAATTATATAATTAATAAATGATAAATTTATTGGCAGAGTACATTAATTTATTTTTTCTTTTAAATATATGTTATTTAAATGAATTTAAGCTATTGTTTTGTAAATTTTCGAGGGTTTTGTATTTTTATTTTCTGCAGCGATAACATGTTGAATTATAAAGTACGAGTGAAATGTGAAAAAATATAAAGTACGAGTTTGAATGAGAAAAAAGAGAAAGATCAAGAAAAAAACTTTGAATTTCTTTTAATATTCCCCGTTCCACGGATGGTGTGAAAGTATGAATTAATTTACGATGTATGCAAAAAATAATAAAAATTTCTTTTGTTTTTAATCTACTAATATTAAATTTCATCCCATTATCAGGGACTTTATTTAATCATCTCAAGTCCTCAAGAACTTTATAGTCTTATGAAAATATTTCAATTTTTAATGCTTTGCTTAATTTACTTCGTTATATTAACTGTTCTCCCCGATGTATTTTTTATGTCGTGATTAAAAACGTCTTTAACCATATTGTCCATGAAGAGTAAAATCAGATTACGAATTCATAAACGACTGATAAAAAGAATATGGAATGAAAGTAGAAATTTAAAAAAGACCCTCTCCAGAGATTATTAAACAATTAATATTTTCCGATTATTTGAAGAACACCTCTGTTCTTTCCAGAAGGTTTGCTTGTTTGTTTATTAATTTTTTTTAATAAATTCCAAATGAAAAAAATCAAAATGCATATTTTTCTGGCGAATTTCAATTTATCACAATTTTAGAAGCAGATCTATTTCCTAACATGATTGAAGAATATTTCATGTGTAAAACACTTAAAAAATTTCATTTGATAATTGTTCCCCATCCAGAAAGAGTTAATTAGAATATTTTTATATTTTGATATTAAACATAATCTTCTCATTTTAAATACATTATATAGTAATTACGACAGTGACAGTTAGCTCTTATGTTTGCCCCTTAACTACATATTTTAGCCCATGAAGAGATAACTTAACTTGAGCTTTATTATAGTGAATAAAACCCTGTGATAAGCTTACTTTCTTACATTTTTTGCATCCTTTATCAAAGAAAACTCTAATCTGTACTTTATTACTGAGTGCGAATGCATTTAGATAGCAAAAACGTTTTTCAAAAACATGATTTTTTCATTTAAAAGAAATCTGCTTCCGTTCAATATAATTAACTGAACAAGCAATTAATCTTTCTTACAAACTAAATTGATATTTTAAGGGCCTAACAACCGAAGGGGGCGAGTACTTTCCCGAGAGAAAAATTTTAAAGTATTAAGTTTAACCATTTTTAAAGTGATTAATAACTTTAGAAAGATTCTCACGGTAATAAAATTTTATTCTAAGCATAACAAAGAAGAAGAAAAACCGTTAGGTATTTTTCGTTTCTAAAATAATCAAACCACTGAAAAGGAAATAAAAATAATCTGAAAGACTTCAGACTTTACATTAGTCCCAAAGGGGCGTTTTTTAACGTTTTGCGAGTTACCTTTATTTATTAAATATCGTGTTCTTCGCATTTAAACCATAAACTTTAGTTCAACAGCAATCAAAGAAGATGCCATATATCAAGACCTTAAACGCAGGAACTATCCAATCGAAAAAGCTAAGCAGTTTTCCAAAAATCCTGAAGGACTAAAATTAAACTTTCCATCTACCTACTGGAGCTAAAAAGAACCCCTGAAGGAAATAAGATTCACCAGGTCAATAATACAGTTTCAACGTCTCCATAGAAAAATTCAACCCCAAGAAAAGGCTAGTCCAATGCTACCGCTGCCGGCAATTCGGTCATTCTCAATTTTGTTGCAGTAATCCCATTAGACGTGTGAAGTGTGGGCAACAACATCGAAGCAATCAATACACCACGAAACCCGAAGATAAGCCAAAATGTATTTTCTGCGGACTCTGTCACGTGAGCAGCTATAGAGGTTGCAGCGAGTATAAGAAAAAATTTGAAAAGAAAAGCAGCCCACCCCAACCTAAAGTTTCCGAACTCTCTGAGGAAAATTTCCCTAGCTCAAAGACTGCCCCGATCGCAGCGCCGAAAAATCCCCTTTAAACCACTTACAGTGAGAAATTAAAAGGCAAAATCACTCCGCCACCGAAAGATCTAAACGATGCTATTAAATGGATTCATGATGAAAAAATTATCGCATTCTTAACTATTACAAACAGGCTTTCAAGCAGCTATGTTACTTATTAATTTCGCAGAATCTGACGATTAGAAAAGATTAAGCAGTCCTTCTGTGACGGACCAGTAGGAATACAGGAGACTCCTGCAGCTATTTTCTGAATTTAATTTTTCCCATTTTATCTTCTTCAACCAGCGCAGTTTTACTGTCTGTTAGTCGGAGTACCTCCGAAGGTGTTATACGCAAGGCTTATCTCATCGCAACATCGAGAATCCTATTCTAGAATTCTCAGCCAACATTCCCTAATGTTATAGTAGGAAAGTCATGTCATTTCTCTATGCGTTACATGCAGGATGTGGCTTTTAGCCTAGGCGCCTGTTTTCAATGTGCTTCGCACCTGAGCCATCAGCAGCAATATCGCGAAACACTTTTAAAATGAGGGTATCTTTAGAATTTCCGATACACAGTCTTGCGCGCTGGAGATAAAAAATTTTTTTCGTACAATGTTGCCATTGCTCACTTTGAAATCGTTGACTTTGTTAATATAAATTTGTTAGTTTTAAAAAATATCAAATAGATAATACAACAAATTCCAAATTCCAAATTTGATCTTCCAGATGCCCATATCGTGTGGAAACATACGTTATTCAAAATTTGATGGCTCTAGGTGCCGTTGTTTTATCACAGTGAGAGAAACATATATACATTTATGCAGATTCTTCATTATTTTATTTCTTTCAATATAATACAGGGTTGTAATATTTGGTGGCAACAGTTTGAAAAGTGAACCGACATTTAAAGTTTTCAACGCAAAATGTCAAAACGAAATTAATAGCCCTTTGGGCTAACGTCCTTTGGTCTAATAACCTTGGTAAATATAAGCCTCGTAAATAAAATAAAATAAAATACATGAATAATTATAAATTCAGTGAAAACTCTTTCTTGGATATATACCTCTTTTTTAACCACGCGACGTTTTAGAGTGTCAACTGTAACAATACTAGCGCTGCTACAACCCTTATTTCTCATCTATTTTACTTTTTTCAAAGCAGAATGTGATTCAAATTCCCATTTGTTCTTGCATTCACTTCTTTTCTCGCTTCAGAACATTCATTTTGCGACGTTCATAATCACTGTCCTCAAGTTTGTATAAACTCATTTTTTACATAATACTTGTATATATTTGTACATTTTACGTGTAAAAATTCATCATGACTCCTAAGAAAGGAAGACACCGTAATTATTACACTCAATAGGAATTTATATTGATTGCGATTAACTGAGAAGAAATGCTTCAGAATGTAATTTGTTACAAAGATTTTATGAGTAATTTTTTTGAAAACGTCAAACTAGAAATGACATCTGTAGAATGTTCGCTCCTCAACACGAGGCTAAGAACGTAATTCTTTTTCAACTTTATATATCAGTTCTTGTAAAACGTTGAAGTTGAATTCAGCAGAATTGACCATAAACCGAATTATTAGATTACGCAGCTTTCTATGCCATTGCACTTGAGATAGCCAAGTATGACTCCCAGATGGTGAAACGCACAAATCTGCGCTTTTAAAATATTCTAATCTGCGCTTTTCTCTTTAAAAAAATCGATATTAATTCTTTACTATTTTAAAATGTTACTATAACATTAGAGATCTTAATGCCAGAAATTTTTCACCTCTTTCTGCAATTAACTTCCAGCTGATTTGTAAATTTCTATTTTCAACTTAAAGACCATAACAAGATTAAATTCTAACAAAATGATATGATATCTGAATACATCAATGTTAATAATAAAGATTGATATAATGAATTGAGGGGAAAACTGAAATTTTCATAACTTTATGAGAAACGTTAACAAATCTTTCAGTTCAGTAACGGATAAAGCTGAAAACTGACTACCTTGTGCTCCGAGTACTTTCCTATATTACACACTTGTTAAAGAATTCGTATCAAGGGAACAAAACAGTACATGACAGTTATTGAAAACACAAACTAGATTCGAAATACCTCGTTACTGCATTTACAGTTGCGCTATTAA
Source organism: Stegodyphus dumicola (assembly GCF_044657685.1). NCBI lineage: Eukaryota > Metazoa > Arthropoda > Arachnida > Araneae > Eresidae > Stegodyphus > Stegodyphus dumicola. The sequence goes on from NC_140780.1 coordinate 119,169,397, forward strand.
GAAAATGAAAAACACATTGATTCATGAGCTAAACTATTGATTCTAATCATCTGGCAGCCATTCTCTAGTATGATATAATGCTTTTCTTAAAGGCCCGGAAATGCAACAAGCATTCTTATTTACGTTTGATCAGTTCTCAAACATAATAACAGGCAGTATAAAACTAGCTACCATTATCATTAGATGGGATTAAGAACAGTTTTTTCAGTGGAACATAGCTGTAATTACCTCGTAATATTTAAACTGAGAATGGCGTGAGCAAGATCTTAGCATGACATCAAAACAGTGCGGAAAGCAGTGAAATATCTGTGCACCGTAGATACTTCGAAATAAACTTTTACACAGCCAGCTACAATTTTAGAGCTTCTTTTATAGCAAAAACTTGCCTTTTAGTGCCGCGTCTCATGAACCAAAAATACTGTTTTAATTAATTGTGAGTCTGTTATGGCTGGTAGAGATTCTGTTCCTGAATCATGCTATATCAAAAATAACATTACAACATTTTGAGCTATAGTTCAGTACTTATATAACTTTTCATATTTGCGGTTATTTAGTCGAATGTGTTATTTATTTATATTAGTTGTTTCATAGCAGCAAAATGAACCACAAGATCGTAGGTATCGCCCTTAAAAAGTAACAAAAATCAGCTTTTCTTACTTGCATCCAAATTTCTAAAAGAGGGTGTTGTTAAAGATGATTTCTGAAAGTCACCTCTTTTACAAAGATAATATAATCCACCCTAATAGGTGTACTGGTTAGCCCTTCTTGGTAGACGTATCCTTAGACCTGGTTTCGAATTCCGGAGAAGGCTTGAATGTCTGCGTCTGCTAGTGTCTTTAAAACTTAGGGCACTTAAGATGCAAGGCTAGTTGAAAGTCTTTTGAAGTGGCTTGGCGAAAAGAGGAGAGAGGTGCGAAACCTTTGGACCCATCCCCATAGGGTATTTTCCCTCAAAACTTAAATGGAACTTGTCATAGTCATACTGGAGCCAATATGGTACTCAAGGCCCATGCCAAAGACAGACTCAATGCTGCGCTCGTATAAAATATCATTTTTATACAATTTTTGATTCATGGACGTCTGGTGTTACTGACAGGCACGTGACATAGGTCAAAATAACATAAAGCTATTAAAAAATAAACTGTCTCAGTTTATAAAGTTTCAAATAAGAATTGCCTAGGGCTAGATAAAAATAGGAACGAAGACTGTTGCAATTGAAAATAGCTTATTAAATAAAATATTAAAATGCGCTTACAAATTATTAGTTCATATTCGGTCTCCGATTGTGTTGTAACGATCCACAGGTTTGATGGAATGTCAGTTTTAAATTAGAGGACTTCCTGTTCGCATGAGAATAAGACCAAGTGTCCGCTAAATGATCGGAAGGTAATCAACAAAGGAAACTCGTTAGGGATCACCTCCCTGTGCGGTTTCCTTGCGACAATAACGCAAAAGGAAAGGAAGAGGGTTTTTTTTTTTTTTTTTTTTTTTTTTTTTTTGTCGAGAATTATGCTTAGAGAGATCGATAGAAGTCGCACAAAGCGATTGTGCGAAGCGCAGTGCGGGAGCTTTGTCTGTTATTGTTGTACTGTATTGTTGTTTTACCTTTTATTAACCCAGAAGTCTTTGTTAAGTTTTAAAATAAATATTTAAGAGACCATTGGTTTGATTATTACTCCATCTCGGAGGCTCTTATGGTACAGCTATAATATTGATGGCGGCTGTGTGGACCGGAAATCAACGGAAAAAGTTTACAAACGTCAGTCCGGATAAAGAGGAACGTCAGTCTCCTGAAAATAGCTCATATTTAAGTGTAATACATAATTTTACATAATTAGTTTATATATAAACGTTAATTGCCATTTTTAATGCTTCTAAATGCTCCAATCGTTAGTTCGTTTCTGAACAATAGATGTTCATCTGAATATGCGAATTCATTCATATCGTTTTTATTGGTTATTTTATATCATTAATTCTTGAACGTGTTTAAGCACGTCACTCAGTATAAGATCCCGGCAAAACGTAACATATATAAGATCCGTATCTTTACAGGTACTTGACAGAAACCATGAAATATAAAACATTACCCTATAAGAAATAACATTAAATACCATATCGTGCAAAATATTAGAGCTGATTACAATAAAATTGGATAGAATAAAAGTAAATACTTCTGCAACATTTTCTTAAAATGCTAAATCATAAAATTATGAAAGGAGTTCGGCTCGTGAAAAGAAAAAAAATTCCATTAATATAATTTGGCCAAGATATAAGAATGATACCACTAATCTTGTGTATAATTAAACAGAAATTAATTTATCAGAGAAGTAAGCCAAGTTAAGAAAGATTTCATTCTATAGATCTTAACGGTAAAGTAAGTATTATAACAGGCATGGTATATATCAAACACATCTAAATCGAAAGAATCTATCACAGTAAGTCGAGAAATTTTTAATATCTCTAAAACTGAATTTTGGTAATTTAATTGGAGCTTCAGAGAGATCCTATATTTAATGCTGTTTAAATAGAAGTAACCTTCAAAATGCTGCTAAAATGCCTCATAACTATGAAGAAAGCATCTGTTCCTGGTACAAGACAATTTTAATGATTAAATAGATAGTTAGAAGCTATTTGCTTTACAAATAATTAACATAAAAATTCTTATTGCTTCAAAACTTCAGTGCGCAAAATAAAATTGCAAGGAAAAGTCTATGACGAATAATTAAAGTCAAGTAAGAACAAAACTCTCAGATGAATGAATCTTCGTTGTCGCTACCACGTCTTTCAAATTGTTTTTAACCGTAATAATATTAACCCCAAACTTAATACTCCTATTAAAATCTTATGTTTATAGCTTTCTTAGTAAATATCGTTTTCATTATAAAGTAAATTTTACTTTTATAAGCTGCATCATTAGTATTAATTACCCTACTATCTTGAATAAATATTATAAATTCCTAGTACTGGTCTTCGCACATTTTTATTCTGCTTTGCGATCAAGGTGTTCCAAAAGGCTGATAATACATGCTCTACATAGTTCATATAACCTTGTATTATGAAAAGATCTATGCTTATTAACGAATTTTCTCAATCAAATTCCTATTTGACTTTATTCAGTATTCTTTTAACCTTACGAAAAATCAACGCACTATATTCTCATTTATAATAAATTCGTATGCACAAGTTTTCAATTACGAAAAGTAAACAGAAGTTTGATTGGAACAATGTTAAAACATAGGGGGATTTTGCATCAAAATTTGTGCATTTATACGTACTTCTTATCCTTCATCTCTTGAAAAAACTAAAGGCTTTTATAAAAGCAAATTATAAACTTGTTTCAATCATGCATTCTTGAATTTAAGGGTGAAAACTAAAAGCTTTCCATTTTGCTAATAGGAAGTTTTCAAATATTACGACTTTTTCGGTTGATCAGATGAAAAGACTGCGGGAAGCATATTTCACAAGTGCACATCAGCATAGCTACTGAGGGAGGGGTTTCGAAAATGGACCAATGAGCTGCTATTGCTCTTGTGATGCTAAATCTTCGTGTATGTGAGCGTATGTTGTTTACGTTTTAATTTGCATTTGTTTCGCAGTTATTAATATATGGCCTCGTAGTGCTTTCATTTTCTGAGTTTGATTAATCGCTGACATTTCACATTCGCTATTTTTGTCATGTATTAATGTTAGGATTGATGTTCACGGCATATTATGTGGATTAAGAGAATTCAAGTGTATTTTTTTTTAACTGAGCTGAGAATGACTAAAAGTGTTACAATGAATTTCTTATTTTAGTGCTTGCATTATTTTGAGTTTAAAGGGTAAGATTCAGAATATATATATGATCTGATTATATCCATGGTTAACATTAAAAATTATATGTGAATAAATTGAATATACTCGTTGTAAACACAATAAATTCACTCTGTTCTATGAGTATTTCTTGTGTAGACAGTAAATTTAAGAGATAGTAGGGTAATTTATCTAATTAAATGTGAAATTTAACACGCTAAATGTATTCGAATGCAAATTAATAAAGTTCACTTTGAATAAAATTCTGCATTGGTTATTATTATACAACATCTTTTTCATATAGACAGCAATAAAAAGTGCTGACTTCTATTTACATATATAATTGGTGTAAGTATTTTTCTCATACGCATAATAGTATGTAAAGATTGCATTTGGGCTCAGATCTTCATGACATATTTCTTTATTAATCTTATTCACCACTTATTAAGTAATATTTCCCATCGATATTTTTGGGATGTATCCAACATGTGTATTTATTTCAACCAGGTAGTGAAAATCTTCAAAATTTCCTATAATTGATTTAACTTCGCAATGAAAAATTTCAGAAGCAATCGACGATGCTTTAATTATTTTGTACAGAAAATTGCGTGGCAGAATATTTTCAACCATTTTGCTTAAATCATAAAGCATGCGAAAGGTCATGTGACATGACAGAAATACTACTGGATGCTCATTGGTTCATCCTAGAAGCCACTCCTTCGGTAGCTACACAGATGTGCACTTGTGAAATATGCCTGCGGGAAATTGCCAAACGTGGTCTAAAACCAAACGTGGTCATATTTGGAGTTTAAAATTTGGCTTTACGATTAGAAACGCTTACTGCATTAGTTTTCTTTAAGTATTGCCCTTTTATTACGTTTCTTTTGCTAGAAAGAAAGGTAAAAACATAACAATACTTTTATTTCGATGCAGAAGCTACATAGCAAGGTTTTACGTGCTTATGCAAAATGGCAGCAAAACGTGAAATTCTGTCAATCGAGCAGATCTAAAGTTCTTCGAAGATGTCGAAAATGACGGAGTAAAAATTCTGATTAGAAATAGGGAAATCAAGACATCATATTTTCGAACATTTCATGTGTAGGAAAGACAATCTAACAGCAAACAGCAACGTCAGAAGAAATTTAGAATATCCGTATAATCTGATGTCGAAAAACTGTTACATTCAAGATATTAAAGCTTAAAATCTGTCCATTAACGTTGATTTGCGAACAAAAATGCTAGAACGCTTGTAAATGGACTTAAATATTCTAACAGTAAGGCAAAAAAACTGATGGATTAGCAGATTTTAAAGATGGATATGATATCCTTTGTTATGAGCTGGGTGGTGAGTCAGTCCATTTCTGAAACTACTGTTGATAAATGGACAAGCAAGTTAAAGCTAGTCTTCGCAAAATATGATGCACGAGATGCTTATGACTTATAAAAATTCAAATATCAAATAAATGGCTCGTATTTAGAAGATTAATGCTATAATGGTATGTTTTCTGGCCTTTAATACAGAATCACAGATAAGAAAAAAGGCCATTGTGATTGATAAATTTAAGAAACATTGGTAATTTAAAAAGTTTCCTTCTTTACTAATGGATTAAAATAAAAATATTGGTTAACTTTCTTTAAGTTTGTAGTCGGTTTGAAAGACTAGGAAAAATTAGTAAAACTTCAAACTACGATACTTCTTCCAGATTTAGACAGTAAATTAATTTTATATTTAACGTTTCTTTTTACAAAATTTCGATAAGCCTGGAATTAATCAGGTGACATTCATCATTTCTATCGTAGCTTTTATACCAAGACATTACTCAATGTTTCAAAAATTTACCGACAACCAATGGCATGGCGTTAATCGTAGAACACTGGTAGTTTAACTCCAAGTTTCAGCGAATAGGCTGGCTGCATGAGAGGCTTCTAGTTTTGCCCATGTACATTATGGATACAAGCCTATTTTCCTTATAAAGTCCTTCATAAATGCATCGTTTTCTTTGGAAGTTAGCCCCCGAATGCATTTAATATAATCCATTTCAAAAGAATGTCAACAGATGTAACAAGAACTCAGATCCGAAGTAGACTACTCAAATCCTCAAAGATATTCAAAGAACTCATCCAGAATCTGACGTGAAAATCATTGTTTATTCCATTCATGTTGCCTGGACTTGACAAACACCATTTAACTTGTCAGATAACAAATGTTGCTCTAAACAGCAGATATAGCACTAATAATGATAATATTTTTTTTTGTCGTCAATGAAAATAGAAATTTTAGAGTGTTCACATTATTTCAAAGGTGTCGACAATATTCTAATTATTATCTGGCGCCACTATGGCGAATTTTAAGTGAAAAAAATGTCTCCTTGTAGATTTTTCTTCCTTTTTTCCAGTTTTAACAAAAAAAAAAAAAAAAAAAAAAAAAAAAAAAGGGGGGGGGAAGAAAGAAAACTTCCCGTGGATAATTTATGAAGATTAGATTCTTTATGATGTTATATACTGTATATAGACAGCAAATAAGGTTTTTAGTGTGAACGGAAAGTGTTAAAATTTAGTTTTTCAAACTAATTAAGTAAATGAAATTAATAATGACACAGATATATGCCAAAGTGTCTAAGAAGCTAAATCGAATAACTTTTATATAACATGCAGAAATGGGAAGTGTTTGTATGGCAAATTAGAGCAAAACATGCAGATATCAGTAAAGCGATATGCAAATAAAAATATGTACCTCGTATCAGTGCACTTAATTAGCTGGTACCAAAATTTTATTCATACTGAGCCAAATTACAGTAATAAGAAACAAATTTTAATTAGCTCCAACCTGTTTAATATCGATGGTCAACTGTACAATGCAATGACACTAAAGAGCTCAAATTAGAATGACACATGAAGATTATTTAAAAAAAGTGAGGAGACTGAAAATTCAGTTAAATAAAAACAGTCAAGTTTTTTAGACAAAATTAGAATCCCTAAATCCTGTTGAAAGTGGCATGTAATTGATTTGAAGATGCTTTTATAAGGTATTTTTAAAGCAAAAAATGCCTTTTAATATTTAATATGTTAAAATTTATGGCAGTGTAATTGATTAAAAAGTATTGTTTGAAAATATTAAGCATTCAAAAATGGAAAAATATCACGTATAGAGAGCGCTTTCTCTTTTAAATGTGACCTCAGGTCCTATTCCATAAAAAGCGAGCGCTGACAGTAACAAAATTCAGAGAAGTCACGAAAAATCTCTTCAAATTCGTCCAATAAAATAAAAACGTAGATATATGAAATGAAGAAAACGTTAAAGAAAAATTAGAAAAGTAACGAAGAAGCTGGCGGTTAATTATGATACTGATTACGAAAGTGGATGGTTAAAAATTAAAACTCTGACGCAATTTAATCATTGAAACAATTTAACTCTTATTTTAATGGTTTTTTTTCATCGAAATACGTTTTTTCAAAACTTCTGTAAAATTTTAAATAGTAATTTTTCGCTCAAATTTAGTCTAACACAAGACAGGGATTTCAATTTGTTTTTATTTATGAAGATATAACGTGTTTAAAATGATATATTTTAGCCTTTACTTCAATATTATTTCAAATATGCAAAAGTTATAAATGAGGCATAAACTACTATATATTTTCAAACAATGCTAAGAAACTAAAAGCATTACATAAAGGCAAAAGTTAAACTTAAATATTTTATTTTTTGCATTCAAGTAATAAGCATGCCAGAGACATTATTTAAATACAATTTACATGCACCTTTAAAAACAATATTGAGAATTAAAAATGACAGAATCACAGTTGTTAATATTTCAATTGCAGTTGCAGAGTCATTAGATTTTTTTGAAGCAGGAGACGTGAAAAACGTACAATACCCTTGCCGAGACTTGAGACCTGGACTCGAATACGCGTCAAGTATGCTTCCTATTGCACCACGAAGACATGCGGAAAGGAAGGAGAAAACACCTTATATACTTCCCATTTTTAAGGTCGACTGAGGATTAGGAGACCCAGTCGCCAAATCCTGAGGGTGACCAATTATCGTCCACAATCTTTTAGTTCTGAAGCCAGAGTCATTAGGTTTTTTTGTTTTTTGAAGCAGGAGTCGTAAAAAGTATGCAGTGCCCTCGCCGAAACTCGAAATCTGGACCTCTCGAATACGCATTGAATATGCTTCCAATGACACCACAAAGGCATGCGGAAATGAAGAAGAAAATACTTTGTACAGCGACCACACGCAAAAAGCATGTTGTTACGTATTTTGGGAAAAGTTCATGACTCACAGCATGTAATTACATCTAAAAAACAACTGTTTAGTACGACTTTTTTGCTTTATCACATGATATAAAACAGCCAATCATGTCAGATCATTGTTAACCCTTTCCGTCACACTACCTTTTAAAGTAGGAGTTTTTATTTTAAAAAAAGGTAGGCAGTCTAATTAGGCCTAGAGGAGTACACAAGTAGAATTTTTGTGAAGATAGCACTTATCGTTTTAATTCTGTGGGTGTGCCCAAAGTGGCACACTGATTGAATAGAGCTTCGAAAAGAGTGCTGAAACGAGCATTGTTGTCAATGAATTCACCGATGAGATAGGGAGAAACAAAGAATACAGTTCTCCTAGATTATAGGTGAGCCCGGTCTGGGCACACCTAGGGTTCGCCGTTTGATTTTAGGCAAGATTTCAAGGTAAAAATTTTAAACTAACATAGAATAAGGAGATTAGCATACAGCCAAAAAAAAAATAACATAGAAATTTCTTTTCAAACAATTCCTTTTATACCCTAAAAAAATCTCGAAGATTTCTTTGAAAAATGAGGGTTTTAAAAAACTAAACATGGCTAAAATATATGGACTGGTTTGTGTTGAGCTGCCATCTACTATAAATAAAGAAGGTTCAGAGTAACCTATAGTAACCTATAAATCCTTTTTCATTCAATTTTTCTGTGCATACAGAAGGAAATTTTTAGGTGTGTCCAGACCGGACATACTGTGCCGCAAAAGGGTTAAAGGGGAAAGTTTCCCCTTTAACCCTTTGCGGCACAGTATGTCCCGTTGTTTTTTCCATTATGATGATGATGAGGGATTCCAAGCTGATTGGATGAAGACGAACAACCTACAGTTTTTTGCGAAAGGAAGGGAAAAGCACAAAATTTTTTGTTCTGGGAATTTTTTTGCGTCTTTCTTTTAATGGAGAATCAAGAGGAAAAATTCCTTGAAATAGTTGTTTGTCCGAAGAAAATGGAGGCGTCATAGCACAGAAAGGAATGGATGTTTTTTGGAACAAGATAACAAGTGTTATGTGTCCAGTTTCACGCTTTAATGCTTCTCAAATTATTCTGATGTCGGCAGAATAATCTAGAGTTTGATCTTACAATTGGTTCTTACGTAGTCGAAGAGCATGAACGTGGTCTATTTAACTAATAAAACGTAAATGTACACTGCTAAAAAAAAAAAAAAAATGGGATAGTCCTATATCTCCCGATCTACTGGGCCGATTGACAAAATTCAAATTGCGTTCTTCATGTCTCGAAAGCGCGACTTAGGATATATATTAGATTTATATATAGCACTATTCTAACATAGGTATTTTGACACAAAATCGGACTTTTTCTGAAATAACATACCAATTTTTTTACATATTTCGATTCTACGACTCAAATTACGCCTAAATATGAAATTTTGTAAAATTTGGAGCGAAATTTACGGAGAAATTCACAAATTTATGTTGGCACTTTTTTGTCAGTTTGCGCCAAGTATAGTTCACTTGGCGAACTTCTTAATATATGGCAACCTAGTTTCCTTTCCCGTGAGAGGAAAAAAAGTCACAATTGTTCCCTTTTTCCAAATAATATTCTTTATATTATATTTTTAATTATAACTTATTATTTTAAGTAATTTTTTTCTTTTTTCGAATTTCATTTTAATTGTTTAAGTTGCATGGTATTTTTCGAATAATTTTCGAATAATTTTCGAATTTCTGTTTTAGAAATTTCTATTTACCTATTCGAACTGCGTAAATAAAGGTGCAGCGTTTATTTTTTTCAAATAGTTTTCTTTATATATATATTTTGTCATAGTTATTTAGGTAATTTTTAAATTTTTATACTTTTATTTTAATTGTTTGTGTTGCATTGTCTCTTCATATAATTGTTTTAAAATTTTTTATTTATTCCTTCGATCTGAGCATTTTAAATATATTTATTAATATAAATTTTCCGGAATTTTATTTTATTTATTTGATTTTATTCGGAGGAATACTTTGTAACCCAGACTCCGATGCGTTTCAAAACTGTATATATTAAAAGAGAAAATACAGTAAAGCACAGTTAACACGCCTTTCAATGTTTCGTTCAGAAAAGATATATATAAACAAGAGAAATGTATAACCGACATTTTAACTTAGGATGACTTGCATGCACTGCTTTAAGCAGTTTTATCATTGTGCTCATTGCTTTGCACAATTTTATCCTACATTTGGTTTCTTAAAATGTTATTCATATTTTAGTCAAATATTTTATTTTTGAAATCGCAAGAATCAAATATCATAAGATTAAAAGGTTTTAAATTAAAAAAAAATACTAATACTAAATTTTACGCAAAAATTTATTTTTTCTTCTCTTTTTCTTCAGGCATTCTACTTTATTCTTGCTCTTTTTCTTTAGGCATTCTGCAAGTATATTAAAAAGTATCCGACTTTTCGAAATATCTTGATATTTCTGACAATCATTTTAAATAAAGTTATCGCCTTCCATTTCATAAAGGCCCACAAACGGCCGAGCGGTAAAGTCGCTGAACACTGGTAGCTCACTCCGCGGTTCGAATCCCTGTAAACGGGCTGGTTGCATGGGCATTTTCGTGGATTTTCTCATGTATACCGTGTATGCCAGCTGGTTTCCCTTAGAAAGTTCTTCACAAAGGCATCCTTCCTTTTAGGCAGATAGCCCTGCTTTGACGTAACTTAATAATCCAACTCAATCCATTTCATCAATATTTGGTCAGAGCTTTTATCAGTCTTTAGAGGCTAACCATTTTGAAGGTATGAGATGAAAGGAAAGACTGGTTTCATCAAGAGGTTTTGGTTTATTTAATTATGACAAAGCACACTAGGGCTATCTGCTTAAGGGTACGAATGCCTTCGTGGAGGACTTTCTAAGGGAAACTGGCTCGTATACACATTACACATGGGGGGGAAAACCACGAAAATGCCCATGCAGCCAGCCCGTTCGCGGGATTCGGACCTCGGACAGAACTACCAGCGTTCAGCGACTTTACTGCTCGGCCGCTGTTTCATCAGGAGGGGAAAAAAACATCTTTAGGTGACATCCACATACATCACTGGATAAACGCCTGAATCTTCAAATAATTCGACTGAGAAAATCATGGGATTCTCCATTTATGATACGATATGATGTTCTATAACGTAATTTAAATTTATACAACCATATAGTCTAAAACAAGTCACTCTTCACTTTAATCTGCAATGATATCATTTTTGTCTTTTCTGTTAATCACAAGCTCAATTGATGGTATTTGCTGGTGTACACGTCCAAGTAGTTTTTCTTTGAACACCTAAATTCTTTTAAGTATCCTGAAAGTATATTCAAAAGCGTCCAACTTTTTTAAACATCTTGGTATGTCAGACAGCCAAATTTCCCTGCAGATTTTTGCTTACTTTTCTCCCTAATTTTCTTCTTTCCTTCTACAGTTATTTCCAGTGCTCACACAAGAAAATTAAGATTTTTCCATTGCTAAACTTCCATAAATTTTGCATTCTTGTCAATTTTTTAATATATCAATTACATGAATTGCATTTCAGCTGAAGACACTTCTCATTTTCTAGTCATTTTAACTATAAACAAATTTTAAAGCGAAGTTCAAAGGATAAATATTTTAATTAACAGATTTTTGCTAAATGACTAAGAAATAAAACAGTCCAGCAGGGTTTATTCTGTTCCACCGAGTGACCCGATTCTTATTTCGACTAAAACAACCTAAATCATATTAAAGACCACGTTTTTTTTATACAATCTATAACGCGAGAGAAAAATTAGCTTCTTAAAACATTCTTTCTAAGAGGATTAATATAAAAGATTATATTTATATATACATTTTTAAAGTTTAATTTACATGGTTTTTTAACATGTTTATAATTAAAGTTTCAATTTGAAATGGCCATAAAAGGAAAAACTACCGGAGCAAATGTTATCAAACTTGCTCCGGTAGTTTTTCCTTTTATGGCAGTTTCGTGTAAAGAAGTGTAAAGGAGGTTATGGGAATTTATTTTCCGCGGAAAAAAAAAAAGGAGTTCAAAAACTCACCACCAGGGGAAAAATGGCGCTGTATGCAATATTGTTAAATGAAATAAGACATGAAAACATCTGTTTAAAATGTGTTTAATAGTTTCCGCAACGTGTTACAAAGCATGTAGCGTCCAGCATTTTCCGAAAGCAAGTTAAATCCTGTTACTGCATTCTCAACAGCAGCTCTTAGCATATCAAGAGGAATGTTACGGACATGTCGGTGTATCACATTTTTCATTTCTGCCAAATTGTTTAGATTATCACCCACCATAAAGAGTGCTTTAGAGATAACCCCATAGCCAAAAGTCACAGAGGTTGAGGTCTGGTGGGAAGAGGGAAAGTGTCGGCTTATAAGACGTTCATTCGTGAAATGTTGCCTACGTAACTGTGCGACACATGTGAGGTGGGGCCCAGCCCTGCATAAAAATCGTAGTATCTAAAATGCCACGTTACTGCAGTTCATGTATCACGAAACATTTTAACATTGACTCTAAGTGAGCTGCAATCACAGTGGTCCAGCTGTCGACTGCTCTTCAGAGAAAAATGGTTCAGTTATGAAATAAGCTGTCTGCAATAGGAGAACGCAATGGAACTAGGTAAATAACGTGAGGGATATATTTGGCCCAAATCGACTGAAAGCGTTTTGAATTAGTATCTTCATGTTTTAGGGCCGATTACAGGCTTAAAAAATTACAAATTAGCGATCTGTAAGAAAACGATTTTCAGATTGTACGCACTTGTGCGAGTGATTTGCGATCTCACATTTTCTAATCGCTAAATCGTGGTTTTAACGGACGAATTTCTCACTTACACGGATGGCGCACTCGACTTTTATCGAATTTAACGCTTTTAAATGGTGATTTGCCGACTTCAAAATTTCTTAAGAGTATACAACATATTAAATCCGTGTAACAAAAGGTTAAGTTAGATTCCGACTCATATTTCGTTTAACAATATTGCATACAGCGCCATTTCCCCCTGGTGGTGATGTTTTGAACTTCCTTTTTTTCGCGGAAAATAAATTCCCTTGACCTCCTTTACACGATTACCAAGTTTGATAACATTTGATCCAGTAGTTTTCCTTTTATGACCGTTCCAATGTGGAACTTTAATTATAACCACTCTGTATATTATTAAATTTTAATTTGAAGCTATGCGTTATATGTATACGATGCGTAAATTTTTGGCTTTCATGGAAAAATAAAGAATCGAAGCAAATATACTTAGGATAATGGACCAAAACTGAAAAAATTTCCCCCTCCCTCCGAAAATAAAATATTGAAACTTCGATCTTGAATTTATTGGGTTATCGAAATATTTAATTTAACTTATCTTCTAAGTCCTAGTTCCGACAACAATTCCGTCAAAAATTCCGAATTACTTAAGCTGAAGTAAACAATTTAGTATATATTCACTGTATGTTAATAAAGTAATCAGAGTGTAATAAAAACAGATTATAGAATTTACGCTGATGCAACTTTTTGTCTGACTGCACAACATGTACTGGAAGAGAAGGCTTGTAGAGATCTGTTTTTGACATGCTTCTAAAAGTAGATGTCATACTCCTTTTGTCTCTTCAATGTCAAAAAACTTTCCTTTGAGAGGCAACTTTAATTTTTGGGAAAGAAAAAAAATCACAAGAAGACAAATTTGAAGAACCTTCAGGACGATTGAGTACACATACTTATTTTCGGAACACAAGCAGTTCTCCGACTGATTATTGAATAATGAAAAGATGCATTGTCATGCAATGCAAAACATTTGGAATACGTTTTCTGACTGAAAACGTAAAATTAAAAGTCATCTGCTTAATTCACAGCCATTTACAAGTCAACTACTCGGGCAATTGCAGAATCGTTTTGATCCTGAGCTTGTAAGACAAACCTAATATCACTGGATTTAAACACTTCTTTAATCTTCCGAGAACGTTCCTTCTTTAGCTCATATTCCAAGAATATTAAGAGAATACAATTATTGCAAAAGAAATTGAATATTCATTTGCACTACAGCTTGGTAGTTTTCTAACGAGTTAACAAAACTTAAATCCTGCTTTTTGTGTCTAAGAATACAACAATATTTTAAATATTTACAAATAAAATATTAAATTGGAGATTTAATTGGAGCCTCACCAGTTGCCTAGCATTTGAAGATTGTTAAATACTAATTGTTTGTTGCGAAGTCTAACCCAGGCTTGCATGGTTGGTTTTCGTAGTTTTCTAGGTTCTCTTTACAAAGGTTCTCTATGAAAGCATCTTAATCAAACAGCTCCCATGTTCTTTCTATGTTCAAATAACTAACTAACCTAATTTAAGCGCGATTTCCAAGGGAAGTTACTAGCAAAACCCGAATACTCATTAAAAATCCTGTAGCTTGCCAATCGGGAGTAACATGAAAGATAAGGGGCCAATATTTGAATTGATATTACAGTACGCTGTTTCTAAACTGAGGTGGTCATTCCTTAATTAAATAGCCCACCAACGGCCGACCGGTAAACAGGCTGAACACTGGTAGTTCGGTCCGAGGTTCGAATCCCGCAAACGGGGTGGCGGCATGGGTGTTTTCGTGGTTTTCCCCATATGTAGCGTGTATAAGAGCCAGTTTCTCTTAGAAAGTCCTCCACGAAGGCATCCCTTCCTTTAGGCAGATAGCCCTCGTGTGCTTTGCCATAATTAAATAATTCAATTCATCCAATCCTTAATTAAATATAATTGATTTGTAACTTCTACTAGAACTGACGGTAAGAACTGAAGTGCAAATAAACAATATCGTGTGCAATCTTGATTAATATAAAATTAAAAATATTTGCACAGAAAAATATTTGCATTCAGGCAGAAAGTTTTTTGAAATATTTGCAATTACTTTATAAGAAGGATTTATTAATAACCGTAATAATCATTATTATATTACTGATGATTAGGATTCAGTTCTTGACAATTACATTCTAAATTAGAATTTTAAGGATATAATGAAAATACGCTACGCACAAAAATATATTTTAGGATAAAAAAAAATGAGTTGATTTTTTATGTTTTAAAACTTCTTAAATTCATTTAATAAACATCGTATCCTCGTTGTTAATTGAATCCAGAATGTTGGGTGTCGTTTATATAATTATTCTTACTTGTCTACGGAATCTGTTGACTTATTAAGCCATTAAGTAGCTGCAGATCATTTCTACATAACCATTGAACTTCCATTAATTCAGTCTCTAGTGGCTTGTATGTTTATATCATAATTTGAATTTTATAAAAGTGATTATTCTGAATCTTATGTTTCTATAAAAATATACTGTGCTTTAAAAATATGGATGATAGTATCAGCCGCTCATTCAGCCACTTCAAAAGCAACAGTTTGTTTAGAAATAAATTATACAGTTAATGTCATAAAATTCAAATAAAACAAAATTCTCAGTTTTAGACAATTCGATTTAGACGAAGTAAAGTAGCAGACGATAAAACGCCGAAGGTCAAAATTGACTCTTACAAAAATTTACTCTTATTTAAAAAAAAAAAAAAAAAAAAAAAAGATAGTGAGAAATTTAAAAAAATAGTTAAAAATTTGAATAATATCATCTATAATTAAAAAAGAATAGCTTTTCATATAGTATTAATAAATATTTATTACGCATCATTGAGGGAAAAAATGTTATATAATTAATTCTTCGTAAAATTTTACTTGAAATTTAAGGTTAAAAATAGCTGTGGCAATTCACTGTGACAAAAATCTATAGACTACATTTGGCGTTATTATCGCTCAAAAAAAAAAAGGATGCCAAATTTCAAAACTCGAAAATATGTAAATTCGTGTATATCTTAGAAAATTTTGAATAAAAAAGTTTAATTTTTTGCAGGTATGCTTAAAATTACACCTACTTTAAGATGATGGTAAAAATTTTATAGGTTTTAATTCAAAATTTTTTTCGAAAAATTTATAAAAATTATTTAAAAATAGAAATTTAAAAAATAGAACACAAAAATAGGTAAATTTTATTGGGAATGAACCTAAATTTCGAAATGTGAAAGGAAAAATCAAAAACGTTTAATAAAAAAAAGAGATATTAATAAATATTTGCCAAATTCAATTAACATTGAGGAGCTAAAATTTTGAGAGCTAATATTTTAAAAACTACTCGTACGATTTTTACAAAACTTGGTATTCTGGCATAATTTGAGTCGTAGAATCGAAATATGTAAAAAAATTGGTATGTTATTTCAGAAAAAGTCCGATTTTGTGTCAAAATACCTATGTTAAAATAGTGCTATATATAAATCTAATATATATCCTAAGTCGCGCTTTCGAGACATGAAGAACGCAATTTGAATTTCGTGAATCGCCCCAGTAGAATGGGAGATATAGCACTGTCCCATTTTTTTTTTTTAGCAGTGTACATACTACTTTTTTTTTACTTTTACGCTGCAGAAGAGGTCTGCTGACTCTATGGCTGTGAAATTTGCCCCATAGCGTTATTGTCCTCCTTGCAGAAGTGATCTATAATACTGCTGCGCTAACTACGTAGGAGGGCTGGCAGAACAGACTGCTACAAACACATCATGAATAAGAAATTCACGAAGCTAAAATTAGCAACGATGCAAAAGTCCTCACAGGCTACACAGTCTTGTGCTAACCATCGACAAAATGAGATCACTGATAATGATGATCACTGATTAAGAAAGAGATTGCTAGTTGTAAGCTTGTATAGATCTAAGATACATGAGACTGCATTACAGATATCTGACTCAGCACTGAAAATAAATATCGTATATTATGCCACTATCAGGCTAACTTCACAAAGCGCTATTGAACAATGTATTAAGGTGCCCTTAACATTACTTACTCTATTGAATGAAGCAGTTATGATAATAGAATTGAACAAGTCGTTTTTCATAATCTTCTTAAACCTTGCCACACAAAAAGGTTAGATTGTTAGTGGATGTTTATCGTCCTTTTAGGATTACATAATGCCACTTTAGTTATAATGACCTGTTGTTGTCTATATAGTAGACAAAAAAAAATTTAATTTATTGGCTAGACTAAATTTATTGGCTTATTATTTATAGCAAATAATTTGAACTTCAGCTAAGCTTTCTCTTTATTTTCACATGCTCCAAATCGAGGAAGACATTTATCAATGAATATAAATTCGAAGGTAATTAGGGTAATGTTAAGGGTTATTTAATTTCAGAAGGATAAAAAGAGGAAGACGATAAGATCTGATTGCATACTTAAAATCCTGCTCTTGGTATGAATCTATGGTGCGAGCTCTTCAAGAAAAGGACAGAATGTTCGATAATGATAGAAATACGGGGTAATTGAAAAATCTAAACGTTGTTCAGGCTCTTGTCAACGACTTTGCCTCGATGAATGTTGTGAGCTTGTGCTGACCTTTGTCCGACAAGTGAGATTATTATCAACAACAACAACAAGATCTAGGATAATTGATGAAAAATGTCTTCACTAATACTAAGGTCATCGGATGTCACTCAAAGAGACATGTCATGAAATTTTAGCAACATTAATTAATCTTTTTAAAAAACATTTATTATGACGTACATTACAGGTACAAAGTATGTATGTACCTGTAATGTAATGAATATGTATGTACCTTAGTAAAGACATTAATTCCGCTACCATACTTCTTTGAATTTTTTGAATCTACCATTTGGTACTAATCTTTGGGCTGCAGCAGTAAGTTGCGTAGCATTCAGTCAAATTCTGTTATTCTTGGTTAAGTTTAGGGCAGTATATCTTTCTCTAACCTATCTATCTGCAACAAAGGAACCCAGAATAATAAATAAGTAAATTATAAAACAAGATAGAGACAAATCATTCTCAATAAGATATGCATTCCCATTTTATATTATATTAAGCCAAAAGCGAGTTATCATTAACTAAAAAGACTGATTTCTGTTTATCATATTCTTTGCCTCTAAATAAAGCGATAAAATTAACATATGCTTTACAAAAGTTAAGCCAAAATCAAAGATACTAACAGTGGAAGACGATTAATCGTCTCTTTTCTTGTTGAGCATCAAATTTGATTCTTAGCACGAACAGATTGCGTGAACTGATTGCATGGGTTTGTATAAAATACTAAAACAGCTCGTGTAAGCTTTCGAGTAGCGCATTTCATCTAATTGAATCCTGTCGTGGCTTACACTTATGCCCTTTCAGTTTGATTCTTTTAAACAAAAGGATTTAATGTATGCAAATAAATCGATATTTTGACTGGCATTTTTTTTTCAATGATATGAAAATTATTATAATAAGAACTTTAATAATATTGATCACAATAGACTAATGATTAAATTTCCATTCACATTCTATTTAGTGGCATTCGATCTACTGACATTCTACATAGATCTACAGAAAAACTTTGTGCTATAGTTAAAAATGAACTATGAAATATTATTTTATTTTATAATTATGACAATAATATATTATGCGTTTAATTATTTGAAACTAACTAATTCATTTAGTTTAAGTGCTGTTTGAAGTATAGTTAATTATGTTATTACTGCATATGCTAAGCTAAAGAGTTTTATTTTTTATTGTCGAGATAAAGTAACCTTAACGATAGGTACATAACCTTTATATCCTATTTGGGAACATTAGGACATTTTCGATTTATCTCTAATTACGGTATGCGGTCATTTCGAAGGCGACTTAGGTAGTAGAGAAAATCTGCCCTTTTCAATTTTTTAATAAAGTATGTTATAATTTAATTTATTAAATTAATTTTTGTTACAGGGATACAATTTTTCAAAAAATAATCTTTAATTTTTTTATTTTGCAGACTTTGATGGTAACAATTTCTGTTTAACAGTGTTGACCATTAATAATAATCTTATATGCTACACACAGTGTTTTGCAAGACTGACTGTGCCAACATAGCTAATTCCTTAAATGTTTTACTAAATTCAAAGAAATAAATAAATCGTCCGTAGTAACATTTTTTTCCTGTGTTACTAAAGAGCTTGGTCAACCGATATACGGCATGTTCTCTAACAATTTCTTCAACTGGTTTGTTTTCATCTTTCAAATAAAGATACCCATTTACAAAATGTTTTGTTTTTACATCAGATAAAAGCCAAAATTTTATGCCGATCTTATCTAGTTTTGCGTCAAACACACACAAAAAAAAAAACGTATTTCGCCTTTGAAAGGAAACAATTGTGCGTCAATAAGTAATATTTTCGCCTGGTATGTAATATTTCTCAATAAATATATTCCAGAATTCTGAAGCAAAATCAAATGAAACAGTTTGTAATCTTGCGATGTAGTTGACTTCAAGTCAAGGCGCAAATGACTTGAAAATTCCAAGAATCTGTCTCTAGGCATTGTTTTACTGAAGAATCTTTGGTTCCAGGATTGGGACTATAAATTTAAAACAATAAGACCTTCGGCAGTCAAAACGCCTTGAGAAAATAATAGAGCAATCAATGCGTCTGACTTATCAAAACCCAAGTTCTAATTTAGATTTCCCGATTTTAGCTCGGCTTCTGTGTATTGCTCTATATAAGGGGTCTTCAAACCCGTGGCCCGCGGAAGGTATTTTATAGGCCCCACATTTGAATTTAAAAAAAAATGGAGAATTTTAAGAAATTTTGATTTCAAGAAAAATTATCTTATCAGCTTTTTGTCGTGAAAAAAAACTTTTTTAACCTCTTATTCTTGATATTTAAAACATTTTATTAACATGCCTGATATTATTTGAAATAAAATTTTTTGAAAATACGAATTTTTCAAAAATTTCATTTTATCTTATGTAATTTTAAAAATTTAATTTTAAATTTTAAAAATAAAAATTTGACTACGCATAAAATCTCAATTCCGTTAAAAGGGTAGATTCTTATCTCTGACAGGTTTACAACAGATGTCAATCTTTCGTCAATACTTTGTCAAAGGTGAGCTTGAGCGTGCCGCTATTATAGAGGAGAGGGGGAATAAATTAACAGAATTCTATTTCTCCTAATGTTGCAATTAGTTGTCAAAGGGAGCGGTGATCGTAAATATCCGGTTTGATTTGGTGATAAGCAGATTTTCTACAGTTGATTTTTAGATAGGTTACTCACGCTCATTCCACATTCTAAAATTCAGAAGTGTTTATGATCTTTGAATGAGTACACCATGGCAAACCGTGATAACAAAAAAAGAAAAGTTGAAGGAAAAGTGCGATTGTTTCGAGAAAAGTGGTCAGATCTTTGTTTTACACAAAGGCTGAGGCACTTTGCTTTATTTACAACGACAGTGTAGCCGTGATGAAGGAATACAGCGTTAAGAGACATTATGATACTAAGCACAGTGAGAAATAGTCTGCATTGGAAGGTTATTTTCAGAGTGATAAGTTGATATTATTTTTAACCTTATTACCTTGTTTCTGAAGTTTTCTGTTAATTCAAACTAGTTTAGAATTTTTAAATTACCACCCAGCAGCTGTACCTAGCATCGGATTATTATTTTAAGTATCTTTTCACTAATGAATACTCTGCATGTTATTGGAACGCTCAAGATTATTTTATACAATATTTTGTGCTCAGGATTTCTTGGCAGGTCTCCGAAGTCCTCTTTCTTTGTGAATTCTTTTAAGCTTTGAATAACATTTTATTATATCAGAAAGTGATAAACTGTGTAAATGAAACAGTTTAGCAACTTTTCCTGTAGCTATCGCATTTTCTAGCTGCAAATTAAGAACAGATTGATGAATTTCTAATCACATATGCTTTCTTGAAGAATCCATAGTAATAAATTACTATAATTTCATAAATTAAAAAAAAACCTTTGTTGAAGAATTCAATGAATTAAAATCAAAACAAAATTTTCAGCAGTCTTTCTTCACCACAGCGAATAAAGAA
Source organism: Stegodyphus dumicola (assembly GCF_044657685.1). Lineage (NCBI taxonomy): Eukaryota > Metazoa > Arthropoda > Arachnida > Araneae > Eresidae > Stegodyphus > Stegodyphus dumicola. The sequence goes on from NC_140780.1 coordinate 119,190,344, forward strand.
ACTGAAAATTGTATTCATGTTAGTTACATGATAGCAGAAAAAATTACTAAGCGTGGAAAACCCTTTCCTGATGAAGAATTTGTAAAAGAATACCTTCAGAGTGCAGTTGATGTGCTTTGTCCATCACAAGCTCAAGGTCATACCGAATATTAGTTTGTCTGGTGTGACAGTAGAGCGAGATGCATAGAGGATCACGCAACACATATATTCAGTAAATTAAAATTCAAATGTAAAAAATTTGAGTTTTATTCTGTAGCGATGGAGGAATCAACAGATGCAACAAATGCAACAGATACTGCACAAGTAGCCATTTTGCCATTTTTATTCGTGGCGTTGATAGAGACTTCACAATTCTAAAGGAATTAGCCAGTCGTTGCATTTAAAGGTACAATACGAGGAACAGATTTGTATTCGAGTCTGACACAAACTTTGCCTAAATGTGAGTTCAGTAATGTGACTTCAGTAATATATCTGCTATAACCAGGGATTGTGCTAAATCTATGACTGGAGAGAAAAATTGTGACTTTGTGAAAGCTTTTGAGACAAAATTAATCCTGTGGGAAAATCTGATATATAAGAATTCCACTCACTTTCTAAAATTGACGGAGTGTATGAAGAACTCTACAACATGGAATTCAAATAATTATGTACAAGGCATTTAAAATTTGAAAGAGGAATTCAAAAACAGATTTTCCGAATTTTGGGAAAAGGACATTTTTATGAGAGTGTTCTTCTTGTTATTTTCAGTAGACGTTAGAAGTGTTACACCTGAACATCAATTAAAATTTATAGATTTACAGTGTGACTCTGCAGTAAAATGCAAGTTTCTTGAAAATCCTTCATTAATTGATTTTTGTTCGAAGTACGTGACTGAAGACAAGTATCCATGAATTCGTAAACATGCACTCTTCATTTCTTCTATCTTTTGCAGTACCTACATATGTGAAAAGCTTTTTAGTAAAATGAAAATCCTAAGATTAGAAAAAAAACATGACTGAAAGACAGATATTTGGAGGAACCTTTACGAATTGCAACAACACAGATTAAACCGGATATTGAAGCTTTGATCAAGGAAAAAGAATGCCAAATTTCACATTACAACTGAAGTAACTACAATCTCTCGTCAGTCATGTAAGTTTTTTTTTTTTCATAGTAAATGCATTTTGTAAAATCGTTCTGTAGAATAATTTTTATACGTTTTCTTTTCATAGTTAAAAAGTTGCAAAATATTTTAATCTGATTTCCATTTAACCTTTTTGGAACCTTTTCGGAACCAACACTTTTTTTGAACAAATCTGTAACACTATCTCTTCGCTTAGAATCAATCGTAGTTTTGCAAAACAAATCTCCCTTTTTTATATAAATTTTCTGACTACACTATTTTTTGACAGACATGTGGCCCGCGGATCTTTGGGAATTTATTGATGTGGCTCTCAGACGTGAAAGGTTGAAGACCCCCTACTCTATATGATGCAATATATTTTCACTGAATAAAAAATCTCCACACTCTAATGTTCCCATTAGTGCTTTTTCCTAGAAAAAGTAGTAGGCCTACCTACTTATCGCAAAACATTTTGAAGAGGAAGCCTTCCAAGTGAATTTGTCGAAATAATTTCCTTTTTCCACACTGCACCATCATTTGTTAATTTTTGTCATTTGATTAATTTCCTTCATTTTCAAAACATCTAATTTGTCTTAAATTTCTTATTGGATTACGGCTTATGCCACTTCTTTGTACTCTTTTTGGATCAAGATTATTTCCTCATCCATAATTAAATTATCTTTGAAGAATAAACCTTGACCCTCCACAACTTCCTTTTGCTACAATTTAATGTTTGGAATTGATACAATAGGGAAATGATAAACGACTATCTTGTTATTTTTCGAAATTAGCTGGTGATATATTTTGGCAATTTCATTTGAAGGAATAATAGAACCGCCGTTTGATTAATAGCTTTCACTTGTAGTTTGAATAACTCAGTCTTCATCGGGCTAAACAGAATAAATTTATGCATTATATTCTTTATGGGAACTAATATCTGAAAGAGAATTGTCATCGGATAATTCTCGTATCTACTCATAGGCATTTTCTACTCATTAGCATTTTCTACTCATAGGCATTTTCTTCCAGCTGTTTTATGTGATTATTATTTAATCGGAAAAAATTATAGATTAAAAAATCAGAAAACCCAAACATCTGCAAGTGAAATAAATGTGTGTGACGCAGAACAACGCCAAGAACTTACTAAACATTCAGACAAGAAACATGAAACCCGTTTTAGATATTATCATTTCGGGAAGAGGGAGCCTCACTTTTATTCAAACCAGCTGTTAAATATCATCCGGCATAAAAATAAAGAGAAAACTAAAAAAAAAAAAAAAAAAAATGGCGTTAAGACGCTGCTTCACTTTACCGAGTTAACTTTTACTTAACAGAGAAGAAAAATCAAAATGACCCCTACCGCAATTTTGTCCATATTTTCTAACTTCAAGATAAATAATGAATTAATTGTTCCTAAAGCTTTAATTAGAATTTAAAACTGCAATTGAAATTTTTCTTTCTTTTTCCCAGCTAAATAAACAGAGTATCAGTTAAATAAAACTTCAGTTCAATTGCACGTACCTGTGTGTAAGCTACTTGTTCACATTTCCTTCAGTACATATAATTTATTCTCTCAATATATATTTGGAAACAATTATTTTTCTTTTTATCATCTAAATTAGGTCACTCTAAAACAGAATTTATTTCTCTTCTACGATGAGTAACTAATACTGAAAAACAAAATATTGCTATTATACATGGCAATTCAAAACTATTTGACAAAAATGTAAAGGTTGGTAGAGAGGACCGCAAGAATGCAATGGAATGTGTATGCAGAACTAACACCCTGGAATGATGTACAACGTTATTGAGCAGTAGGTAAAAGCCCTCTGATGGCTTAAATCATTGTTTTCATCTCATGGCTCTGATGGCTTAAATCATTGATGTGCATCGCTATAAGAATACGGAGCTTGCTGACATGAACTTTATCTATGAGCTACTGCTAACACGAAGCCACTACTCAAAAGAAGTACGGAGAAAAATTTACGAGCACATCCTTTTAAGCAGATGGCTCCATTTCAATTAATTTCTGCATATATTTTCTATCACAAAATCTTCTTTTTCGATTCTCTGCCATTAAATCTCTGATATACTTTTGAATCATTTCATTTAATAAATACATAATAGGAAATGTATGCAACCAATGTCTAAGCATCTCTAAAAGCTTTATTCAAAAAGGCTTTAACTGTTCCTGGGTGGGAAAAAAGTTAAAATATAGACTTTCAGAAATTTATTCACTCATAAATGGTATATTTTGCCTAACACTGAAAATAGGGAAGCAGAAAGCAAATTAATTCAAAGTACATAATTTATTTTTTCAAACATTATATGCAAATTCAATTTCATAATTAGACATCAAGATGCCAAAAAAAAAAATCATTCAAGAGTTGGCATGAAGAGTTCCAGTCTAGATTATACAGGGTGATTCCAAATTCTTGGTACAAACTTGGAGAGCAGGTACAAAACAAAGATACGAATAATATTCCCGTAGGAAACCTAGGTAGCAATCCATTTATTTAGTCATAAAGACAGGGTATCTCACTTCAACTGAAACAAGAAATGTTCAAAATTCCGCCCACCAGCAGCGATACATGCTTAACAGCATCGGTGGAGCGTTTGATGTACACTGGCACAGATGCCAGGTATTTCAAGGACACATGCAGCATCTTCTGATATTCGAGCAACGAGATCCTCATTTGAGTCAACTGGAGTCGCATAAACAAGCTCTTCAGATGTCCCAAGAGAAAGCAATCGAAGTTTGATAAATCGGGACATCGGGGTGGCCAAGGGACTGGTCGACCATGGCCAATCCATCGCGCCCCAAAAGTAGCATTCAGGTTATGATGTTGGGAGGCCCCAACTTGTCAGCAACAGTAGTAGTGACTGCTATGAACTGGAAATTACACAAACTCTTAAGAAGGGTTTAACTACCTTTTTATTTCACTTTAGAAATCACAGTTGCGTTCACTTGACGCTCACAAACTACGCCGATCCGGCGGTTAAAAAAAAATAGAAAAGTAAACTAAAAATAAATGACAGGATGAATAAATAACGAAGTCACTATCTACAAGGCTCTATAATCCTAACTAACTTAACCGCGTTCTAAGATACAGCTGAGATTCAGCAAACTTACTGTTTAAGAAGTTGAAAGATTCAACGAACTGCCGAAATAGGCACACAGACCGAAACGCGCGGTTCTTAAATTTTCTACCTAGCAACCTTCACGCTCGCGATTCAAGAAGCACACTTACAATCTCATTTCCCTTCTATTTAACTCAATTTACTTCTGCTAAAAATTTTAATACTCTGCGCGTTCTACTACGATTTACATACTCTGGCATCGGCATTTCTAGGGGAAAGTAAAGGCTTCACAGGAATGATAGCTTAAAATAAATGTTAGTTAAAATAAATATAAACCCTACAACTTTCAAGATATTAAAGCTTGAAATCTGTCCATTAACGTTGATTTGCGAACAAAAATGCTAGAACGCTTGTAAATGAACTTAAATATTCTAACTGCAAGGCAAAAAACTGATGGATTAGCAGATTTTAAGATTGATATGATATCGTTTGTTATGAGCTGGGTGGTGAGTCAGTCCATTTCTGAAAAAGTACTGTTGATAAATGGAGAAGCAAGATAAAGCTAGTCCTCGCAAAATATGATGCACGAGATGCATATGACTTATAAAATTCAAATATCAAATAAATGGCTCGTATTTAGAAGATTAATGCTATAATGGTATGTTTTCTGGCCTTTAATACAGAATCACAGATAAGAAAAAAGCCATTGTGATTCATAAATTTAAGAAACAACTGTAATTAAAAAAGTTTCCTTATTTACTAATGGATTAAAATTAAAATATTGGTTAATTTTCTTTAAGTTTGTAGTCGGTTTGAAAGACTAGGAAAAATTAGTAAAACTTCAAACTACGATACTTCTTCTAGATTTAGACAACGTTTCTTTTTACAAAATTTCGATAAGTCTGGAATTAATCAGGTGACATTCATCATTTCTATCGTAGCTTTTATACCAAGACATTACTCAATGTTTCAAAAATTTACCGACAACCAATGGCATGGCGTTAATCGTAGAACACTGGTAGTTTAACTCCAAGTTTCAGCGAATAGGCTGGCTGCATGAGAGGCTTCTAGTTTTGCCCATGTACATTATGGATACAAGCCTATTTTCCTTATAAAGTCCTTCATTAATGCATGATTTTCTTTGGCAGTTAGCCCCCGAATGCATTTAATATAATCCATTTCAAAAGAATGTCAACAGATGTAACAAGAACTCAGATCCGAAGTAGACTACTGAAATCCTCAAAGATATTCAAAGAACTCATCCAAAATCGAAAAACCGTTACTTTGTTGCGGGGCCCCAACTTGTCCGCAACAGTAGTAGTGACTGCTATGAACTGGAAATTACACAAACTCGTAAGAAGGGTTTAAATCCCTTTTTATTCCACTTTAGAAATCACAGATGCGTTCACTTGACGCTCACAAACTACGCCGACCCGGCGGTTGAACAAAATAAACAAAAACGCAACTAAAAATAAATGACAGGATGAATAAATAACGAAGTCACTACCTAAGAGGCTCTATAATCGTAACTAACTTAACCGCGTTCTAAGATACAGCTGAGATTCAGCAAACTTTCTGATTAAGAATTTGAAAGATTCAACGAACTGTCGAAATAGGCACACAGGCCGAAACGCGCGGTTCTTAAACTTTCTACCAAGCAACCTTCCCTCTCGTGATTCAAGAAGCACACTTACAATCTCGCTTCCCTTCTACTTAAACTCAATTACTTCTGCTAAAATTTGAATACTCTGCGCGTTCTACTTCGATTTACATACTCTGGCATTGGCAATTCTAGGGGAAAGTAAAGGCTTGACAGGAAAGATAGCTTAAAATAGATGTTAGTTAAAATAAATATAAGCCCTACAAGGTAATTGCGAACCTCAATGCTGAAGTGGGTGTGCCCTCCGCCATGCTGGAACCACATTCGGAACATCTTGCAGCAGTTCTGGCAACACCTGTTCCGAAAAATATGATAAGGTTGGCCATTGAGTTGCTGTGGCATTAAGTGTGGGCCAATTAAAAAGTCGTAAACGATACCCACCCACACACATTCACATTGGTTCGCTTTTCGTTGTTTTCCATGTGATCGCGTTGCGTTTGGATTTTCAATTGCCCACACATGATAATTGTAAGCATTAAATACATCCCCGCTGGTGAACATAGATTTATCTGTAAGCAGCGCCTGAGATGTGAAGTAAATGTAGTGCAGTTTGCTGTAAAAGCTACTGGCGGAAATTCAGGCGCAGTCTTGGGGATTCAAAGCTTAAACTGGCTGAAAATGGAAGGGACGTAGGCGTTCATTAACACCCCTTCCCTTTCGTTTAACACTCTCCAAATGGATATGTTGACTCACACCTACGTTTCCTGCAGCAGTTTTTGTACTTTACTCGGGCCTATCAGGCCAATGTTCAAGATGCTTTCTTCAAATCTTAGATTATGTACAATTTGTCGTCGGACAGTATGCTGTCTGGTGACGTGGAAAGAACGTGTTTCAAGAAGTTGATCATGTAACCACTCAAACCTTCTGTGATCCAGCATTCGTCTATCCGGAAGCTGCTTGTGACACATTCGTAGCGCAGCTCTAGCGTTACCGTTTGCACGGCCATACATGTAATGCATAGCTACTTTTTCGGCATATATAGTCTTCCATCACTGATAACAGCACAATCATGAAGAGCATCTTTCCCTACTGAGATGCACATCTACTGCCCACTACCGGCAACGGTGTTTTTATACCAATTTACTAACATGCAAAATATTTTTTGTGACGTAATTTGAAGCAAGATCTTTTCATCGTTCGATAATATCCTCATGTTCTTCGCATATGAGATATTATGTGACCTCAATCTCATTTTTAAGTTTTCTTATTGCAAATGCATTTCAAGTTATATTTATGACTAAATAAATGGATTGCAACCCGTGTTTGCCAATGTGAATGTTATTCGTATCTTTATTCTGTACCTCCCCTCCAAATCTGTGTCTGTAATTTAAAATCACCCTGTAGTTAGTACCTTTCTGTTTCATATAATCGTGTATATTATTTATAAAATAAATGTGCTGCTTTTAACCGCCATCTGCATTGTTCTTAAAATTTTTTCCCCAAAATATGCATTTTATAAACCTAGCTGAAGAATAAATTTGTAATGTTCCTGCCTTCAGAATTCTATATAATAATTAGGCATTAAAATCTGTGCAACAGTATTTGAGCCTGGTGGTTATTTAGTGGTCTCTAAGCTTATAATCTTGATACTAAAAAACTAAAAATAGACTTTGCTTCAATCTCTCAGCTTTCCTAACAATTAATGAGAAGAATTCAAATCGTTTCCTTGGAGTAATCCTGTATTTAATATGCATAAAATATAAGTTATGATAAGAGATCCGGGTATACGCAAGTAATGATTATTAAAAGACCTATGCAACCTACTTCTGAACATCCTCAAAAATTCTTCTCGAAAATGCTTTAAAACATGCTGAAAAAAAAGAAAAGCCAAAAAGAAACTACTGTATTTTCATTTAAATAAATTAAATTAATAATAAATAGATAACAGTGTCAGCCTAAAATTTATTATTCAGAAAGCTCATTTGAGACATAAAGCTGAACTTTTAGTTAAGATCTTTGCATAGAATGTTAATTGCATGTTTGAAAGAAAGAATATTTCAGAAATGCAACTTAAAAATCTGTGAAAAGTACAAAGACTTATATAAATACGGAACATGCATTATGCTCGAGAGCTCTCGATCATATCATGGCTCGGTGAAATTAAATTGAGTAAGTTTCGAGGTTCAATTTAACTTCATCGAGTCATGACATACGAGTAGTAGGTCACCAAACCATATCTTACACGTTAACTAAATATTTAGTTTCCAGATTTACTACATTACTAGTCAATAACACTTACACCATAAGGAAATTCCCTATGTATTGCTAACAAATTAAAAAATCCATAGATTGTAACAAACGAAACGTATGGCATAACAAATGTTAAAGATATTGTTATTGTGCGACAACAATCGGTGTAAAGTGAATAAATTTGCAGAGTTATCGTTCCGAAACTTAAACAGAACCTTCTTCAACTGACTATTAAAATGACGACAGACAAGCTTATGCTTACACGATAATAACAGACAAAACTTTCAAGAATGTTAGAGATTAAAAATAGGAAACAAAACCACTGGCACCACCTATTGATGAAAACAAGAAAATAATTTCTTAATAAAAAAACTGATGGTAATGAGGGATGAAAATTGGGATCTTTAAACAGAACTGAAAGATTGCTATGAATGTGAAACGCCGTCAGTAAACCAAATCCATCAATGGGAGTTTTTCTTAATAATTTTAGCTGCAGAGGAACAAAAAAATGTGATATTTTGCACAACAATGGTGGACAAGGGAGGATTTATCAGAGTTATGTTTCCTACCTTTCTTCCGGTAACGCATGTTTCAGGCTTAAATTTCATCATCTTCTAAAAATGCTTCTGGAAGTTTTATTTGATATAAAATCATTATTTTCCAATGTTCTAGTGAAATGTCTATTTAAATTTCGATTGCGTTGGGAATTTTTTTTAAAGATTGATTAAGATTGATGACATAACTGTCACTTACTCAACTGTGTCTCACACAAATATATTTTATTTTCGGAAATAATTATTGCCACCATACTGAAGGGTTACCCGGGTGCCCTCTGAGTCCTATTCTTACTGACATCCACATGGATTATTATTAATCTAAATTATTTAAAATATTAAACTTCTCAGTTTGTTTCCACTTCGTTGACGCTTTTTCTTTGTACGACTATAAAAAATCAGATTTAAATAAAGTTTTTTTAATAATGAATTCCACTGATCCTGCTGTTCATATGATTTTTAACTTGAGATATCCAGTTCCCTTCTGTTCTTCGACGTTCAGATCACATATCTAACTTCAGATAAACCCTCATCAGTTTGCTTTCCAGCGCACTTCAGATCCTGTCATTCTACTAAACACTAGTCCGGTCGCTTTTATTTTATTTCCTTTCCTGTGCACTCAAAGTTTGTCCCTCTAAAACAACTCTTGATCTAGAACTTATTTAAGAATGGCTGCAGTTGACAGAGGTGTCTTACCTCCTATTATTGACCGAGTGGTTAAAGTCTTTTCATCTCAATGAAAGATTTCTTTTTGTTTTTGTTTTGAAAGATCATAAGAAATCAGTAATAACTCCTTTCTTTCCATTGATTAGTTATAAAACAGCATTTATTTTACAAAAGTTTCTCCTGCTAATAAAATTCTCAGCTCTATTCTTAAACACTCTATTCCGAATATAAACTTTTGAGATATCTGTACTCTTCTTTGCTTGTGTGACCTAACATACGATGGCCAATCAAGAACAATTTTGAAATTTCTCACTAATAAGCCTGAAACATGCGTTACCGGAAGAAAGGTAGGAAACATAACTCTGATAAATCCTCCCTTGTCCACCATTGTTGTGCAAAATATCACATTTTTTTGTTCCTCTGCAGCTAAAATTATTAAGAAAAACTCCCATTGATGGATTTGGTTTACTGACGGCGTTTCACATTCATAGCAATCTTTCAGTTCTGTTTAAAGATCCCAATTTTCATCCCTCATTACCATCAGTTTTTTTTTTAAGAAATTATTTTCTTGTTTTCATCAATAGGTGGTGCCAGTGGTTTTGTTTCCTATTTTTAATCTCTAACATTCTTGAAAGTTTTGTCTGTTATTATCGTGTAAGCATAAGCTTGTCTGTCGTCATTTTAATAGTCAGTTGAAGAAGGTTCTGTTTAAGTTTCGGAACGATAACTCTGCAAATTTATTCACTTTACACCGATTGTTGTCGCACAATAACAATGTCTTTAACATTTGTTATGCCATACGTTTCGTTTGTTACAATCTATGGTCAGTTCATGTTGCATCTAAAATGCTTTTGAAAACGTTCTGTGTTTTGAAATGTTTCTGAAAAGCAAGCAAGCAGTGAAATACTATATTCATACTAATCACCTTATCATGTAATATTTTCTAAAAGTTGAAGTTATGCGACTTATTTTAATAGGGTTGTGAAAAGTGCTTTTTTATGTTATCTTCCGATAAACTATTTCCTTCACTTCATTAAATTTTCTAAACCTTCTAAGCGACAATATATACGTAATCAAGGTAGTCTTGCAGCAAGCATTTTTCTGAGAGGCCGAAGTTAAATTTCCAAGGATTCTGCTTCCTTAGTGGCCTAGTCGATAACACCATTTAACTCAAGACGTCGTCGTCTAAGATTCGGCTTCTATTGAACTAACTATCTGCATAGAGTTTTCATGATTTTTCTCATGATTAACGTTAATACAAGCCAGCTTTCCTCAGAAAGTTACCCACGAAGAAATCCCTCCCACGGCAGATACCCATGCATTGTGATAATCAATTAATTAGAGAGTTCAGTTTAAATGTTCAATACATGTATAATCCTCAGTTTAAAACGTTGGAACGTTTTTACACGCAGATTTGAACCGACGGATGTCTCATATAATTTTGTCGCCTAAGCTTTTATTAATTCGTATGCTTCTTTGTTTAAAGCTTTTGAAAGGAGTGGAAAGAAGGCATAAAAGAGTCTGTGGCTACAATTTATACATGCCTTTGGAGAATTTGAGATGAAATGTAAAATAGTTGCTGAAATTTTGTAGAGCTTAGTGGTGCTCTAAATTTAGATTTAAATGAAAATTTCTGAGAGTTGCTCAAAATATAGCGATGGAAAGTAACGAATGAATCCAGTGGAGTTTAAACTGCAAGTGTTAGAAACTGAAAATATATTTGGCATTGAAGAGAAAATATTTTCTGGTTGCAGAACGACGGAAAATTTCAGTTAGATGAATGAGGTTCTTGTTTATCTTAAGGTCTGGCTCTGGTGCTGAGAAGTTAAACAACGTGCCTGTGGCAACCAAAAAGACATTTAAATACTTTTCTTTTACCTATAATATAAACCTTGATAAGACTCTAAGTGCCATTTTATGGCTTTTTAAGCCCAAAGAGGAAGAAAGGGAAATTTATAAAAATGAAACTATCGAAAAATGCAAATATAACTCCCAACTAAAACCATGTAATGCGTTAAACAGGACTTCGTTAGAGTAATGGTTGAAATTTTGTAAACTGATATTCCATAACATAATTATTTAATTACCATATATTACGGCTTATAACGCTCACTTTTAATACAAAAAATAAGATCGAAATTTTCGGAAGCCCTTTATACGCCGGATATAAAACTGATACATTTCAAAATAAGGGAAAGAAGAGCATACAGTTATTAGATTTTTACATGTAACTAAATGCATTTTTTAAAACGAAATGTCAGCTTATGAACTTGAACATTTTCATTATCGGATAATTTTCTTTGCGTAAAGCATATTAATTATTGTGCTTTCAGTCATTCAGGGAAAACATTTCACTCCTAATTTCGCGAATTCACTCGCGTCAGAAGGGCATTCTTACACGAAATAGTGTCTTTCCTTTCTCGAAATCCTAGAATAACATTATTGTACACATCTGCATTGGATATCACTCACCACCTTTGCGAAATTATGTACTCCTTCAAGCATTCCCCCCATACACATATTGTTCCGCTTATCACCTGCTAATTCAGTATCAGTCAATTCAGTGAATTCAGTCTGGGAAAAATCTCCGAATGAATGACTTTCAAAGATAAAAGCATCGCACATGTATCTGTCGGGTTTCTTCTTAAAGAAAAGGTGAGCGTTATATGTCGAATATACTTAAAAATTTAAAAATGTAGTTTGAAATTATTGGTGTACGGTATAAGGCGGAATAATAATAATATAAGGTAATATAATTTTTAATTCCTTTCAAATAAATATGTTCTAAAAGGAGAGTTGATGCCGTTCTATCCGCCGCAATTCCTATATGTTTTTCATTTCCTATCCTAGTTTTGTGATCGATTTGTGCAAGAGATTTTCAACGTTAAAGCGGCTAATTTATGAGGTTTTACTTGATCTGAAAGCGTTAATTCGTCCAAAATCCTTAACTGAACAGAGGAGAATTATACCTAGGTCTGAAATTAACTCAGCGAAATGTTTAAATAAACCTTTTTTATTTGAACAGAATTTAGAACACAAATGCATGTTTTTGCGCTAACAGTATCAACCAAAGCTCGTAGTCATGCAACTAAAGTAACATTCATTTCAAGTACTCTAACCTGGCTCTGTAATTGTAACCGCCGTATCAAACTCGAGTGTTAGCAGCGGTATAACGCATACCATAATTACAACTTATCAGAGCTGGCAGGAATTAAATGTAGCGTGCGCACGTAGGGCAGAAACATGCTGTGTCTTAAACTTCATAAACCTCAACTTAAATACTAACTAATTTACATTCTGGTGAGGAAACGGATAGGAGAAACAATAGTAAAGGCTAAAATTATGAATAATTGGTCAATTTAAATAATAACTTACAAGTTGTCTGTTTTAAATACGATGTAAGTTAAAAATGCACCTACTAACTCTTACTAAAACTCTGAATGAATAAGAAGTACCATTGTCATGTACCATGAATGACCATGAATGAAGCCATGTTATTGATTCTAAGCTTAGCATAGTTTAGAATAAATTCTCTCTCCCGTTATTTAAGCAATTCAAAACTGTTGAAAATGGAATTTGCACTTTTATTACCCTATGAAGTTGTTTCTAAAGAAATGATTAAGCTACTGTATTACTTTACAATTATTGAATTAATCTGCAGGTACAACAAAAACTATTCCAAACAATTAGTTTAATTCTTATTTATTAGCAGCTGTTTTAGATGCTCACTTTCTGCTTGAAATGAAATTTTTCAGACATGGTAATCAAAATATTATTGCATTTCTTTTATGAGTGAGAGTTTTTAATATACAGTTGTAGAGGCATTAGGTTAATTGGAAGCAGGAAAGATGAAAAATTAACAACCGCCTACGCCGGGAATCGAACCACGGCCCAGCGTGCTACCGTTACACCACGAAGGCACGCTAGGAAAGTGGGAGAAATACCTTATATACTCCCCTTTTTAAAGGGCGACTAAGGTTTACACCACGAAGGCACGATAGGGAAGTGGGAGAAATACCTTATACATTCACGAAGAAACAAATTCGTATTTCTTCCCTGCAGTATTAGATGGAATTTCCTACTTTTATTTGGGGATGGGGGACTAAACTCATAATAACAACGCATGATCACCATAGCACTAATATCTATCTGTATGCAATCTATACATATGTGTATGGAATCTGTATACTAGTATCCATAGATGTGTATGTGTGTATTTTTAATTACATATTATGTTGTAGAGATATTAGGTTAACTAAAAAAGCCAGAGAGATGAAAAATTAGCAACGGTCTTCGCCGGGAATAGAACCACGGACCTCTGGAATACCGTCCCAGTGTGCAGATCACCACATCACGAAGGCACGCGAGGAAAGCGGGAGAAATACCTTATAATGTAATTAAAATTACACACATACATATCTATAATTTTAATTGTATGTTACATAATTAAAACTATATTTAGAGACTATTTTTCTCATTGAATTTCTACTCTATTAAGTGGGGAATTCAGTAGATCTTCACTTTATTAAATGCGAAATAAACAGCGAAAGACAATAAACAATTTAAAAAGAGTAGTAAAAATTTGTTTTATTACTACTTTTTAAAAGTAATAACACTATGATGCCAATGATTTCAGCAGTTTACCTATTCATCTGCATTTGTATGTCAAAATTGATTGTCCTCAATAAAATATTCGCAGTCACTTTCCTTTTGAATTCCTTTCAAGTCCCTTTTACCGTTCTACGCTGCTAAACATGAAAAGCCTCGAAAGCACGCATGAAAACTCAATCCATTCATGTATTGAAAACTTTGCTGGGAAAAATCCCTTGATGATATGTTGTTCAAATACTTAGTGATGTGTTCGTATTTCAAATTTAAAAAAAAGGCTAAAAAAAAAAGAAATTATCCTTTCTATAGCTTGTCTGGTTTAATTTCCATTTGACTGCATTTTTCACGCAAAATAAAAAGCAGGAAGGAGACAAAAAAGAAAGAGACGAGTGAAAGTATTATAACAGAAAATTATTTTAGTAAAAGTTTCAAAAATAATACTTTAAACATTCATTGGACTGAATGAACATTTCATCTCAGAAATCAAATCATTTGAAATTTTTACCGTTCGTTTCACTAGAATGACGTCTTTTGATAATTTATTTTCTTTCGGAACTGTTTTAAATTCTTTAGTAAACTTATTAAATAATGTTTTCAAATATTGTCTTTACGTTAACAGCAAAACATTGTTCGAAGACTGAGAAAAATTACTTTTATCACCGTGGTACTGGTTGTCTCACAGGCTATTCTACATTAATCCTACCCGTTTGCGCAGAGTTTACCTTATTCATTAACCTGCACACTAAATTAATTTAAAACAGGTGGTAAGGCTTTTGCCTTTAATTAACACTTTGCCTTATTTTTTTTATTTCCAAGTGAGAAATGCCTTATTATAACGGTACACACTTCGTGATGTAACGGTAGCAACGCCAATAATGCTTCTTCACATAATATGATCGGGCTGATCCAGCAAAAATATTTCCTTTGAAATATTTGAATAGGAATAGTTATGTAAGAAATCCACATCACCTAGAACACTTCGAAAAGACATTATTAGGAAGGAAATGCATTCACATGTGCTTAGACGCTGTGTAAAAGCATGGCCTTGAAGTTAAATTTAGCATTTTCTATAAATAAAACGTTATACTTCCAATAGTTTTTAAATCATCTCTCAAATTTTTAAATAGTTATATAATCCCAAAATAATAACAAAAATAAAATTTTCAGTTTAGGAACCAAAGATTTCAATCATATTTACAATAAAATATTAATTTTTAATATTTGAGGTCTTCCTGTTCATTTATGATCTCCATACTAAGCTAGCCAATAACAAGTAGAGTTGCTCTTTACGCCTTTGAACGAAAATTCACAATAGGCACACTAGAAACATGTGATCTGCAAAATGCAGACACAACAAGGTATGGAGCCAAATCTTTCATAAATAGGAATAGGTGTGGAATTTTAGTTAAAAAGTGTGCTCCGTAAAACAAGAACTCCAAGAACAAAAGCACATCTTGAAATTTTGCTATTTTCTTTCGGTGTGTTTAACAGTTCATAGGAATAAGTTTAAACTCCGCCAATTGCAAATGACGACGCACGAATCATTATGCAAAAAACACTAAACTGGAAATTACCAGAAATTCCAACATCCTTATTCTGTTAGGTATTAAGCGTTCGAATAGGAAGCTTGCAGCTGCTTTGAAAAGTCGACGAATTTGGCAATATTTTGTCATATGTCTGTCAGTTCGCTGAATTCGGAAATCGGCTAACTTGATGTCTATTAGAAAAATGTGAATAGGGTTCTTTTGAAATTTCCTCTGATTGAAGCCTGAAACCAAAATGAAATTCACAGACGGCTTCACAGTACGATGCTGAGACATTTTAGCTGCCATGAAACATTTAAATGGTGAAAACCGTTCAAAGACGGCCGTATATCAGTGCAGGATGATCCTTGTGACCTGCATCTTACTGTAGTTCTCGTTGATATCAATTCTCTTGGCATAGCTGACAAACGCGATTACTACTGTCAGGTCTAAAGACTGGATTAGAGCTTTAAAAAAAAATAGCGTCTTGATTTGATCCCTGAAAGCAATCTGCTATTCCCGCATATTGCCCCATGCATGATTTGCATATCACTGGAATTCGTCTGGGAATTACTGCTACTACTCTTACAGCTCAGTTCACCTAAGCACTTTTCACCTATTTGAATTTTTAAATACGTTTTAACGAGGCCAGAGTTTTATCACTGACGATTAAGAAAAGCAAGTAGTTTTTTCATAGATCTGGAAGTATAAGAATATTTTGTACGCTCTAAATCTTTCATGTGCTAATGACATAATGAATGAATGAAAATCTCAACCGTGTCGTCACTAGAATTCTAGCCACCCTTTTCCAGTGCTAACTGGATTATGATTAGGCCTTAAAATACAAGAACATACACAAAGAAAGACAACAATTTCCTACATTTTCCCTTGTTAAAGGGTAACTAGGGAGATAAGCAAGTCAATCGAGTTCGGGTGGTGGCGAGTCATCCTTTATCCCGTTTCCGTTCTGGCTCCTTATACATACCATTCCATTTTTCGTTACAGGAAAGCGTGAAAAATTAACTGCACTCTCTTCTGGATTCGAACCACGGTTCTTCTAATGTTAGGTGCACGTATGAGCTTGTACACCAAGAAACTGCTCAAGAGGGAATGCCACAGTTCCTTGTAAACTTAAGACCAGAAGTTAAACCAAATGACGAAATGGCAGCTGGTAGTTTTTCTTATATGAACTCAACATTGTTTCACTACAATGTTTGAAATAAGCGTTGTGTTTAATGTTTCGTCATGCTCTAAAATGCACGGAATCTCCATCCGTGTAAATTATAATGACTGTCTGAAAGTTTACATGCATTACTTGCTAAAGCAATCACATTTGATGGAAAAATTATTAAAAGCAATAAATATCACGACACGATATAAGATATTTCTCCCGCCTTCTTGGCATGCCTTCGTGCTGTGGTAGTCTGTACGCTGGGCGCGTATTCCGGAGACCCGTGGTTCGATACCCCGCGAAAGTGTTGCTAAATTTTCATCTTTCTTACTTCCAAAATACCTAATGCCTCTACAATGGCGCCCGAACTAAAAGGGTGGTGAATTTTGATTCTCCATACTCAGGATTTGGCGACTTGTCACCTAAAAACCCAGTCGCCCTTTAAAAGGGGGAGTGTACAATGTATCTCTTCCGCCTTCTTAGCATGACTTCGTGGTGTAGTGGTCTGCACGCTGGTCGCGTATTCCAGAGGTCCGTCGTTGGATTCCTGGCGAAGGAGTTGCTCATTTTTCATGACTCCTGCTTATGAAATACCTAATGTCTCTACAACTTTTATGATTATACCACTATTACACATGTGGTAGACATGAGAGGAAAAATTGTCATAGTGAAAAGAAAGAATGTATCAACTGTAAAGAAGCTTTAGATAGATATGGTATTAATGTGGAATATGACCACGATACCTTTTGGAGAGAGTGTCCCTCGATTATAAGAGAGAAAAAATTTATTCGGGAACATTTAGATCTAGAAACTTGAGGTGATTTAGTTTCTGCGGTGGGGAGATTTTGATTTTGATTTTAATTTTAAACTTTTTATTTATTCCTGTGGCTACGAACTAATAATTTACGGCTTTTATATTGTGTGAAATAAAGACTTTTGAACTATTGTGTAATTTATTTCTAAAAGAAGACTTTTAGGAAAGGATATAATTGAAAATCTTGGAAGAAACTATACCCTTGCCTCCCAGGTAAGTTCAGGATAATTATTGCTGATTTTAACTGTATATATTGTTTTTAAACTGTATATATTGGATTTTAAATTATATTTATTTATATTGAATGGTTTTATTTTGGATCCTTTTAACTATGCACATTTTAAATTGTAATCTTAATCATTGTAATGCTGCAGCATGCCGGCTCTCTGCAATAGATAATATCTCTGAAGATATCCCTGATATTGTTACAGTTCAAGAACCTTATTATATTGGAAAGAAAATGGCTTATATTAAAAATAGTTGGAGGACCATCCATGCAGATACAGGAAGAGCTGCTATTGTCATCGTAAACCCTGTGATTGAATTTATAGTTAAACACGCTTCTGATATTATCGTTGCCATTGAAATACAGAAAGAGGGAAGCAATTATGGTGTGATTTCAGTTTATTTTTCCCCTGTGGAATGTTTGAATACTTATCTTTTGAAATTAGAAGAAGTTATATCTGTTTTTAAAGACAGTTTTATTATTATTGGAGATTTTAACTCAAAGAATTTTATTTGGGGGGCTAAGAGTCTTGATGAGAGAGGGGTTTTAACTTCAGATTTTATCATTTTAAATGATTTTATTTTATTGAACAAAGAAAATTCTAGACCCACCTTCTCTTCTGCATGTGGAGATGAATATACGGATTTGGTGTTGTGTTCTCCAAATTCTCTTATTGAGAACTTTGATATGCAAATATTGGAGGAAAATTCCCTTAGCGATCATAATTATATTATGATAAGTATAAAGGATGTTAGTGTTAAAGATAAGGGGGATATTATTCTGTCAAATAATGTTAAAAGAATTGATAGATGTTTCTTTAAGATGAGAAGGTTTATTTTTGAGATTGAAGACCGTATTGTTAATATGAAGGATGCTGGGGAATTTAATGATTTAATTTTATATATGGAGAAGCGAATTGAAGAGAGAATGAGAAGAGATTTAAAATGTGAAATACGACAACGCAGTGGTACTGTTTGGTGGAATCATGAGCTGAACACTCTTAGAAGGAGAGTCAGGGCTATCCGCAAGAGTTGCCAGGTGAAAGACTTGGATGATGAAACTAGAATACGAAGAAAAATAGAATATAAAAAATGTTTGGCTTTTTATAAAAAGAAAATTAAAAAAGTAAAAGGTGATTTTAGAAATAGGGCTTTTATTCAAGACAAGGAATATTACGAAGGAATTTTTAAGGTTGCTACGAATAAAATTAAGAAACAGATTATATTACGAGATAGTGATAATAGAGCGGCTACGGATGTAAAGGAAGAATATTTGAAAATTGTTAAAAAAACATTGAATATTGAAACTGATGAAATTGATGATTTTGATAATAATGGTGATAACTTTGGTAATGACGATTTAGATGGTGAATTGGACTTTACCTATGAAGAAATTAGGGAAGTCATCTTAAGTCTTAGAGACAGAGCCGCTCCAGGATTGGATGGAATTCGGGCAAGAGTTGTAAAAAGATTGTTTGTGAACTATCCTTCGTTTTTTATAATTTTGTTCAATAAATGTTTGTCTTTGCAGGTTTTTCCTATTGCCTGGAAGATTGGAAGATTAATTTTGTTGCCTAAGAATGAAGATAAATATCGCCCAATTTGTCTATTAAAGGTTTTTGCTAAGGTATTGGATAAGCTAATTGTAAATAGACTTTTATATGTCATAAATGATAAACAACATCTTGCGGAAAATCAATATGGATTTAGGAAAAGAAGATCTGCTAATCTGGCACTCTTTAGAGTAGTTGATAATATACGTAGAATAAAAAGTACTGAACATGTCGTGGTTGTTTCTTTCGATGTCAAGGCTGCTTTTGACTCTGTTCGATGGTCCTCCGTATTAAATAAATTAGTTGAGCTGAGGATTACAAAAAATCTTTATTTACTTATCAGTGATTATTTTAGTAATAGAAGAATTGTTTTTAAGGGATTTTCAGAAGATTTAGATATAAATTTGGAAATGTTTAAAGGCTGTCCGCAGGGATCGTGTAGTGCTCCCCTGTTCTGGGCCCTAATAGTTAATACTCTCCTTGTGGATTTTGATGTTCCTAATGCAGAAATAATTTGTTATGCAGATGATATTCTGCTTATTATTAAGGGCTCCTCTCTGGAAAAATACAACATACCTTTATAAAAGTTGAAGAGCAGATGTTGAAGTGGAGTAAATCTGAAAATATTTATTTTAATGTGGAAAAGACTTTTGGACTTTTCTTTCCTAGAGGGGGTGCTAGAACTAGAGCACCAAAATTGAAATTTGAGGGTAAGAATATTCGTTTTCAGAGAAATATAAAATATCTGGGTGTTATTATAGATGAAAAGTTAAGTTTTATTGAACATTTTAAATTTATACATAGAGAAACTGATAGAATTTTACATTTTTACCGTAGTACTTTTAATAAAGAAATCTTGCATAAAAAAGCACCAATACTGAAGAGAATTTTTAACAGTGTTATCTTACCTAACATTTTCTATGGAATAGGCGCTAGGGCAGGGAAGTTGATCCGCTTGAGAGACAAATTGAATACCTTGCAGAGAAGCTGGATGCTGGCAGTTACGAGAGTCTTCAGGACAGTTTCTACAGAGGTGGTCTGCCTCCTTGCTGGTGTCCCGCCCCTCTCATTCCAGTATAATTTTTATTATAAAAAGTTTTTACTTTCGAATAATTTAGTTGATTATATAGATATAAATGAATGCGTTATTAAAAGTGAGGCTTTTCAAAACTTTGATGATGACTGTATACATCCTAGTAATACGGTCTTACATACATTTCCTTATGATTGTGCATTTCTCGAGTGTCAGGAAATGAGTATTTTCACAGATGGTTCAGGACTCGAGGGGGGTACTGGAGGTGCGATTGTGGTATTCTTCTACGGAATTGAAATACAAAATTGGAAATTTCGTTTAAATTCTATGAATTCTGTCTATCAAGCAGAAATGTATGCTATTTTTGAAGTTTTCAATTGGATTAAAGGCACATTGAAAATTAGATATAATATAAATATTTACTCTGATGCACTGTCGGTGTTACAGACCCTCTCGGGTCCTGAAAGTAAAAACTCTCTTGTATTCGAAATAAAAAAGACATATGCACAATTGAAAGATATACATAATATTAAGCTTCACTGGATAAAAGCACATGCAGGATATGAGGGGAATGAGAGGGCGGACGAATTAGCTAAGTCTGCAGCTGTAGATGAAAATGTGATTATTAAAAATATCCCAGACTCTAGAAGAAGGGCCACCTCTACTCTATATAATTACATATTGAGCGAATGGAAAAATAATTGGGAACAATCTAATAGAAATTGTGGTTTACTGAAAAATATAAATATTGAAAAGAAAATGAAGTTATACAAAGATATAGATGTTAATCAAATGCTTACGGGACATGGACGCTTTCCTGCATATTTGAAACGTTTTGGATTGCAGGACAATGATAAATGTAATATTTGTAATGTCACTGGAGACTCTATGCATTTCTTTGAGAACTGTATTATTACCGGGAGTGCAAGGGATAGATATCAAAAATATTATAGAAGTGATTTCAAGAAAAATTATAAGAACTTTGTGGAATATTCTAGACAAATTATGAAGATTGTGAATAGCTCAAGAGAAGCCATAGGAATCTATGTGTGAATGGTGTTTTTGTATTGTATTTGCTTGGTTATGTATTGTCTTATTTTTATTTTCTAACAGTTCTTTATTATTTTATTTTGTTCATTTGTGTGAATGTTTAAGGTCCAGTGATGACATGAAATTCATTGGTCGTATTTATGATTTTGTTTAGTTTTCCTTTTTCTAACTTTTTTGTTACTCGGTTCCTGGGGCTTTTGGTTTCCCGGGATTAATAGACTAATATTTTATTTGTTTGTTTCTCTTTGTTAGTTTTTGAGCACGGCTGGGTCTCTGGCCCCTCGTTTGTTGTTAGATGGGCCAGCCCTTGTGATAAGTCATATGACCAAGTTTTCTTGGTTGGGTGGGCTGAGGGCTCCGCCCTGTTAATTTACCACTATTACACATTATTACAAACGCAGTAATGGAGATGTAGAGATTACATTAGAAGATTTTGGAGCAGGAAGCACAAAACATCAGTTATTGAACTCGCCCAGATTTAAATCACCGATCCTCCGGCTGCTAGCTGGATGTGCTACGACGTGCATCTTTACAGCTTTTGTAGGGGAAGAAGATAATTCTTTAAAATGTTTAAAGTACTTCTAGAATTCCCTAAACAAACTTTCGCTTGTAGCTGAATTTGTTTCGTTACGAGAAACCAATATTTCAATAACTGATTTTTGCAGTTTCTTTATTAAATGTTTCAGCTATAACCACAAATTTCTTTTCATTTCTGTTATTACATTTTGCTTAATTTCAATAGTAATATTACCAGTCTAGTCGGCCATTTGTTTCAATTACTGAGATAGATGATTTTTATACCTTTATTATGAATCGTCTAAGCCAGTAATAGCAGATATTATCATTGGTAGAATTCTTTTAGTTCACATCAGTAGTAGATAGATTATTTTCAGTTCTGTCTTGGCTGATACAATCGCTCAAAGCTCAGCTGTTGTTTTTCTTGTAAATGGCTTTAAAGGAGACACCTATTCTGACAACATTTGCTTATTTATTCCGTGGTTTTTGTACGATTTGTTGAATGTAGAAACTCATGCAAGAAAAACTTCACATTTAATCTTTAAAAGGATACTCGCATTATAATAAGACAGCGATAGTAAGACATAGTTTCGGTATCACTGGAAATACCCTGAGACGTATACCGCATAGTAGGGAGAAATTCCATATTCTTCTCCAAAACAGACTTCATAACTCACTAAAAGTATCTTCAGAGCATTAAAATACATTACAAACACAATTACATTTCAAATACATTAAAATAGTACTTCAAATGCTAGATGAAAATATTAAGTGAATATTCGTTGGCAAAACATGAGTCAAATCACTTAATATAGAGGCATACTATATTTAAAGTAATAATTTCATTAGTCTCAATCGACATTTTAGCTCAGAAAATGTGGTTAATAAAAAATCAGCTAAACAAAAATTTGGAGACAAATCATAAAAGACGATGCTTAAGTGAAGTATAATTTACGATCACTTTATACCTAAATTTATAATAGTTTTTCATCATGGAAGAAAAGCTTAGGAAATTCTTTTTTTTATATACAAGCAAACTCTGCAAGCTATCAGAGCAGAAAAATTTACTGATTTTATTCCGCGGCGTTTTGGTGATGCATTTTAAGTCAGAATTACACTCTACACCACTTTGCCATAGCTTAATTTTTTAAGCTGCTATTGAGCTTTAAGCAGCTGGCAGTATATGTTTTTCTCTTTTGAAATTGTTGTGAAAAGATTTAAAAATTGTTAGGGGTGTTTAAGTTATTAACCACAGCTATTTAACACTTTCAGCGAGACAGCCAGATTCCCTGAGGCAATGCTTAGTTTTCACAAATTCTAGGCTTAGAAATGGAGTTTAAAATGTTTGATAAAGGGACAATTTTTTTTGTGCATTTTGCTTAATTAATATGTATCAAAGCTTAATTGTTTACTGCTAACTTTTCTAATTTTAGCTTTTCTTTCTTAGTATTTTTGAAACTGGGGTCAATAGCTTCTCTAACCTTCAGGGCGTATCTAGGGAAAGCCGTTATGAAACAATAAAGAAAACTGCAACTTTACAAACAAGGGGCAGTTTTAAGGTCTTAATACTTGAACAAAAGTTTATTTTCCTTGATGTTATTATTCAACAAAGTAATATTTCAACAGAATTTTAAAAAAAAACGATATTAATTTAAGCGATAGGTTTCCGCTGTATTCGCATTTACAAATCTAGATAGAGGAAATTCTAAAATGCTATAATTAAAGCTAAGATATCAAATGTTTTAAAAAACTTGTAACAGCTACTTTTTTTAGCGATTATAAACTAATTAGACGTTAACAGACTATGTAAGGAATTATCCTTGATTCTTAAGTATGATAATGGAACAGAGAAAAGGGTGTAAAAGACCTTTTATTAACTCAATATTTTCACAAATGTCACCGACTCGTGCTTACGAAAGCCAACACTTTTGACTTAACTCAAAAGGTAGCAAGTAACTTAAAACAGAATAGAATTACGTTAGTCTAACAGACCTTTTATTAACTCAATATTTTCACAAATGGCACCGACTCGTGCTTACAAAAGCCAACATTTTTGACTTAACTCAAAAAGTAGCAAGTAACTTAGAATAGAATTACGTTAGTCTAACAGCTTTTCACAGGACACTTAACACGCAGGCAGGCTGTGACTTGTAAAAGTCGACATAAACAAGCCTAATGTCTAGAAGCGCTCAGCGCCACAGAAATCTAATCGCTAGTAAATCGAAGATAACAAAGTGGCCTTCAGGCAGGCAGAACACACGCAAGCTGTCTGTCTCTCAAAATTCATCTTCCAAATCTTTTCCTTAAATACTAACTTATTTCTACCTCAATCGAATACACGCGTGCTACCTCCTTTACATTCTGCCAAGATAGCGTGGGTTGAAAGCAAGAGTAATAGGAAAGTTGTTTCAAAACAAAGTTTATAATAGCAAATAAAATAACTGTTTAAATAACTTAAATTTATCCCCAGAAGCTACAATAATATAAAAGAAAGCTCAGTTGTAATAACTGTTAACTCGTGGTTCATTAAACTAATGTTAATATTTGCTAACATTATGAGGTTAGGAATGGAATTAGTACAGGTTTCAAAAGGACACTAACAAATATTTCTGTCCGTAATTGTAAAGTTTGGATATAAACTTGTATTTATTAAATTATTAAAAAACAACTTAAATGCATATCATGCTTACTTTTCATCAAGAATCATTTCTTTACCAAATCGTTTCGAAACCGCAACACGCTTACGTATCACTAGTATATGTTCTGAATTCAATATCGATAGTTTTAATTATTCATAGGTAATTGTAAATCACCAGTTCTTAAATACGCGATGTTCCTAAAATGTATATAATTTTCATATGATTATAAATGAAACACTCTTTTAAGACACAGTCAGGTTTCATAATCCAAATCAAAGCAAAGAAGTAGAGTATCTCTTGAGTGTGGATAAGCAAAATTTTCTGATCCAGGCATTCCTGACATAGCGGACATTCAGTTGCAGAGCATCAAATAACATTTTCAGTGACAATGTATAACCTTCCTTTTCTTTTTCTTGTTTTAGGAACAGGAAACATGAAAAATCAGTTATGCTCTTGCTGGGATTCAAACCAAGTATGCTAGTTGGACGTGCTAGCACTTACATCATGACAGGACGCATAGGGAAATACAATAATTTCTGATAATAGCTGAGTACATTTACTTTCAGTTATTTTTTGTAGCTCATTAATTATTGCAGATTTTGTGCTATAAACGTTTGTAGTCCAAAGGGGGCTTTGTCCCTGAAGAACTATTGTTTTCGTTTTGCGATTTTCCGTTGGTTCACTATAAATAGCCGTTTCACTTTTCATACTGTTGCCACCAAATGTTAGAGTACTGCATTATATTTGAAGAAATTAAATAATGAAAAATCTACATAAATGTATGTATATTTCTCGTATTGTGATAAAACCTATGTTATTGTGATTAAATATTTCCTGATTTTCCTGCGGAATTTTAGGTGGTACAATCAAGCAAAAATCGAATTTAATAAATAAAGTTAAAAGGACAAAAACGTTGTGTAGATTACCTTGCTAAGAAAACTAAAAATTGATATGATAAACTGAGAAAACGCTGAAAAAAAAAGAAAAGTGAATGGCAACACTATTGGAAATTTTGAAAATGTATTGTTTTTAAAAATTTTGTGATTTTAATCTTGAATGTTTTGGTGCTTTTTCGAAGAAAGTGATGTTTGATAATAAAAATAAGATTACTAAAAAAAGTGTTGGATAAACACAAATCTTCTGTGCGACGTTAAAATCTGAATCATTTCAGATTTTTCATTTTTTTCTTTTCTACGCTTTCTTTTTATCAACGTACAAATACATGTTGAAAGAAGAAAACGAATTGTGCTCCTTATATGATAATACAAATGGAGATTATTGCAACGAAAAGAGCTAAGCATAATGAATAGAGCTTGATTAATAGCATTTTGCACGAAAGCAATTAGGAAGACTTGCTAAAGAACAGTAAGACGAGATCTCTAAGGAAAACAAATATAAGGTTTTCGCATCTTGAGTTGATAGATAAAAATAAAATAATAGATGTTACTTAACTGCTCTCATAATGGAACAAATGTTAACTTCAAAACAAATGAGGTGAGGTTTTCGAACCATTACGTTACTTGTTTTACCATACATATCATATCTCATTGCATACATTATTAAGATGATTTTAAAGTTAAGAAATAAGAATTGATAAGAAATTATCTCATAGAAAATTTTTTATTCATTCTAAATTTGATGTCATAATGGCAGAAAGAGCTTTGTACTGAATTTAAAAATGTTCTTTACAAATATTTTAGGATTCTGACAAAAATGCATTTATAATATAATGAATTAAGCATATTGTTTTGTGAAATCGCAGGTCTATTACTAATTAAGGAAACACTAAGGCCCTTTTTGCTAAAATCTGAACATGTCATACACGAAAGTCAGATAAAATGCTAACTTTCCAAGGAAAAACTAAGACGAAATCTATCCTGTTGGAGGGCGGAATGCATTGACATCACCAAAGTGCTAAATTTAAATTCCATAACATAGAATACAACAATGTTTACAGTAAAACTATAAAAATACATCTTAAAAAAGTGAAATTTGCAATAAAAATTTAATAACGTAAAACTGTTACACATTTTACGACACAATATTCTGTGAAACTTTGTATAATAAGATTAGATAATAAATTTTAATATTATAATAAGATTAGATAATAAATTGTAGTATTATAATAAAATTAGATACATAGTAAGTAAATACTATGTATCTAATTTTATTATAATACTACAATTACAAGTAAGATTTCTACAAGTAAGATTAATAAGCTTATAATATAATATCACAAAATAAGATTAAAAGTTAATGCTCTTCAGCTTTGTATGTGCATATTGAAGTCGTCTGCCGTAGTAGTGAACTTCAGTATTCTATTTATATAAATACGTTATTCTGAGTTGTAAACAGTAACTTATTTTTTAAAAGAGACTTTACTGACTTCTTACGACTAAAATAATTGGACATTCTTAAAATTAAAGATTAATATCTGCTTCTCCATGTTTCTTCACATAGTTTTCCATGTTTATACCGTACTTTCTATATTCAAAGAAGATTTACAAACTGTGGAAACTTTCCATGTCCTTTTTTAATGTTTTTTTTTTACCTGATAAATTAAATTAAAGTCCTGTTGACCCTATTAAATTGACAAGCGAGTTACTACTATGTCTAAAATATTTAGACAAAAGACCTAAGGAGGCTGCAAATAACTTTTCATTCAGTCTTTAAATAAACAGAAACAAAGTTGAAGTTTCAAATTAAATGTAACTTTGTATAGTCGAAGACTAAATAAATTGGCTTATTTAAGCTGGTTCAGTATTTTCATGGCAAATTTTAATGTCAGCTAGCAAAATAGCTAAAGCTGGAATATTCACCACCAGAATTGGTGAAGACGTAAACTACAGGTGACACCGACAATAGCTTATCTAAAGCATTCAGAACTCTTGACTTAAACACTCTACTGCATACTTTGCATCCTAGTGAGGGTTACTTAGGTTAAAGAAGAATTTATACTAAAGGTTCAAATCATAATAATGTATTAATTAACATAAAATACTCATTATCACAATAATTTTACTACTTTTCTTTAACCAAGCTTCTTAAAATTCCCTCTGAAAAGAGAGGTAATAACGGTATCATTCAAAAGACTTGATGGTTCCGCAAATGAGTTATAAGGTATTTTCTCCCCCCTTTTCCGCTTGCCTTCGGGGTGTAGCTGGAAGCATACGCGGTGCGTATTCGAGAGGTACAGGATTCGCGTTCCGGAGAGGGTACTACATATTTTTCACGTCTTCTGCTTCAAAATAACATAATGACTCTATAAATGGTGGCAGAACTAAAAGGTGGTGAACGGTAATTCGATTTGGCGCTCGACCCTAATCTCCAGTTGCCCTTTAAAAGGGGAAGTATATAAGGCATTTTCTCCCTCCTTCCAGCATGCCTTCGTGGTGAAACGGTAGCCCACTCGGCGCGTATCGAGAGGTACCGGTTCGATTCCCGGCGAGATCATTGCTTGTTTTTCACTTTTTCAGCATGAAAAAGCTTGATGACTTTACAAAATCAACCCGTTCATTGCCATGAATGCAAGAGTAACCTTGTATCCATAATAATTTTACACCAATGTTTTCTAGTATCGATGGAAAAGCGTTTTTATGTCTGAAGTACCATATTCGGTTTCACAGGATGATAAAGCTCTCAAAACATCTCAACTGCCTCTAAAAACTTTAATTACAACATTATCTTGAAATATTTCTAGTACAATGTGATTCTCCATATGAAATCTTTCTTTATTGACACTAATTTTGCTTGAAAGGGAAAGGAAATATCCCAAATTTGAATTTAATTTCCTATAGTAATATTACTGAATAACACTAAAAATTCTGTTCCTATGTTGACTCGAATTATGAAGCCATCAATGAAATGTACATATTTTTTTCATGTGAATTCCCAGAGTGCTATTCGAAGTTCTTCATATTTGCCTAATATAGAAATCCATTTGTGATTCTAGAATCTTGACCACTACTTCTTATTTCTAGTTCTATAAATATAAAATTTTCACTTATCTGAAAATAAAAATATACTACCTTTTCTTACTTCGACTTTTGACCTGCTAGAACTTGTAAAGCCGTCACAAATATAGACATCATGGACAGATTTTGATCATCGACAATGACTCAACCTCTGTACTTGCGTTAGTTTGATAATTATTCTAATGGTGCTAAATATCTGGAACGCATTACAATTTTGCCTGTCATTTTTTCGCACGTGCCATGCTAATCTGTTTCTGCATATTTGTAATTTTTGTATATGTACACTAGTAAAGCAAGAATAATTGATATATTTGGTTATTTTTATTCATGAGAGAATTTATTGAATTTTATCATTCAATTAATTCAGTATGTTATTCTTTATGCCGTGCGATATACAAGAACGAATTGCGAGACTGACAAGTTTGTTAAAAACTTTGCGTAAATTTGTTGCTAAGCGAATGGACGCAGTTAACTAAATATAGCTACAATTAAATTTCGAACTGTTCAAGATTAACACAAGAATGTAATAGTTTTGTGTATTAAAACACTCCAAAATCAGAAATAATTTTAAATTTATTTTGAGACATAATACCAAAGGATAATTTCTTACTTTAATTCCCATCTGCTAACTGTGCGAACAGCTCTCAGGCATGCGTTTTATAATCTCACTACTTTCGAAAGAAATCTTGAAAGAAATTATCTCACGAAAAGATCTCCTGTTTAAGTGGTCGGAAGAGCTAGCTAGTGACTGGAAGATACATGATTCTAGCCTCGGCGAGCGAGATCAGGAACAGAAAAACGTAATCAGATCTTTTTGAACTCTCATTTCATTTTTTAAAATTCTTATTTGTAATGTCAGCGCTTTGGAAAGAAGAAATCTGAAGAATCGAACAAAATATGCGGCATATTTTCGATAACTCTCGTTTCATGTATCTAGCAGAACTCTAAATTTCAAATAAATTATTATAAGAATGTTAAATTTGTAACAAAAGCTGCATTTTGATTTTCGGAAGTTTGCATTTTTGCCTAAATTTTATTTTCACTAGTAAGAACACGTATCGGGTTTAAAGTTACCTCGGGCAGAAACAGTTTCGAATAAACAAATGAATATAATTGCGCTCTGTTTCTAGTTATCAATATTACTTTCAGGGTCGTATTATACGGTTTCCCTTAGTTTGTATAACAAATTATTTTAAGTTTGGTATCTTTCCTGAACCTCTCATTTTCCTCTCGCATTTCCTCGTCAGGATGCAAATTTAAAGTTAACTGAAGAGAATATAAAAAGAGACGAAACTAGAAGTTTATTCAGAGGGGGATTTCGCTAGCCAATGCACGTTACTATTTTGTCCTTTCTACTGTTACGATGAGTTGCTGATACGCCTTTTGGCCATATAATAAGTCTATTGCCGGTAGGTTGTTGAGTCAGCTTAGTTAGTCTACTAAGCTGATTCGACAACCTACTAAAAAGCTAAAAGCTAAAATGCATCTTTGAATTTATTGTTACATTATTCTTAAGTTCCACCGCAAGTCGTCGGTGTTATTGTGAGCACGAAGTACGTGTTTTTGTGTTAAAAGTTTCATGAATAATAAAGGATTTGTTATATTCTTCTTCTGTGCTGGTATTATTCATTCCTGTGCGAGAAGTCTCCAAGTTTACTCATAAGAGCCCATTAACTGCATGATAGCTAAGAAGGTTAGATCTTACAATACTAGATAATATAAATGAAAAATATTTTGGATCATTTTCTTATCTACCTTTCCTATAAGTGATTCATTGGTGTAGCAGCAATTTTACTTTATGCACAATATTTAAGCCATAACATCTTTCCAAACATTTTGTACTCAATGCAGTGTGCATTTAAGCTTAAATGCATATATGTTTGGGAAAAAATAGTATTCTAAATTAATCTACTAGAAATCTACACAGAAAACAGCAAAGTGGGATAAAACTGACACAAATGTGCCAATTCACAAAAAAAAAAAAAAAAAAAAAGAAATAAAAAAGAAATAAAAAAGAAAATAAAACCTCTTCAATCTGAAATTAAGGATAGCTCCATTTATACCAATAAAACTTCTTCCGATTATAACCAAGTCACTGAGAGATTTAATTTAAGGCATCTACTTTGGAGTACATATTTATCTGTCACCATACTAACGTTTCGCAAAGATACCTATATACTTAAGGATTAAAAAGGTACTTGAAAATAATAGATGTGGTGTGGTGTATTTAATTATGGCAAAGCACACTAGGGCTATCTGCCTAAGGGGAGGGATGCCTTCGTAGAGGACTTTCTAAGGGAAACTGGCTCGTATACACGTTACACATGGGGAAAACCACGAAAACGCCCATGCAGCCAGCCCGTTCGCGGGATTCGAACCTCGGACCGAACTATCAGTGTTCAGCGACTTTTACCGCTCGGCCGCTGGTGGGCCCTTGAAAATAATAAAAACATCCTCCTTAACTGAAGATGAGTTTGCTTTGGATAGAACCCAAATGTCAGATTTTATATTAGCGATGTTTCACATCTTAACGTGGCCTACGTAAGCTTATAAGGTATTTCTCCCGCTTTCCTAGCGTGCATTCGTGGTGTAGTGGACTGCACGCTGGGCCGGTATTCAAGGGGTTCACGGTTCAATTACCGGCGAAGGCGTTGCTAATTTTTCATCTTGCCTGCTTCCAAAAATGCCTGATGTCTCTAGAATCTGTGCTCAAAGGATTTATGTGGTGTGACGATTTAATTCACGAAATACAAATTTAAAAATTTAGCATATTAGCAGATCTTTTGCACTCGAAATACTTTCTTATGTAACTATACACTGATTTATGTGGCATTCCCATTTCTTAAAATAAGCCGAGAAAACATTTCCCGAAATACTGTTGAGTACTTTTACCATTTTGTTGCGTAACAGTTATATTAACAGCAGACAGACGGGTTCCTTACAGAAAGCAGCAGAAAGACAGGTATTATGTTTAATGCCTTCATTCTGACGGGTTGAATTTAAATTTAAAAAATGCAATATATTTAACGTATTTTTTATATAAAATTATCATGTTTCAGTATTTTAAATTCATGATTATGCTTTACCAATAAATATTAAATCATAAAATATTTAAGTGTATAATTCTTTATAAACATTTTATGCAATAATAATAATAGCACTTCTATTTATCACCTAACACAAGTACGTGTAAATATACGATTCAAGATTTCTAACAACAATATAGCGGGACTAAAAGTAAATGCTTCGAAATTCGTTACTTAGAATGTAAAATATCGAAATACTACACAGGAATTATATACATTCTTAGGAACGTATTCATATCATAGGACTCTCATTAAAGATTTCGCTATAATATCTGAAACTTAGTTACAATTAAAAAGAAAAAAAAATCTTGATCTACGTGTTCAGTCAGAAAATACTGCGTTCTGTTAACTTAAATGAGCATTAATTCAGGCACCGGTGTTAAAGTTTCTTGAAGACGATGAATGCATAGAGAGCATTGCGGATGCCTCCGATTACACAATGGGCACCACCGTTCTAACTCAAAAATGTCAACTGGTTGCATACTTTAGTAGCACTGCCAATCCTACGAAGAAATTTTACAGCCATCGAGAGAGAAACATAACAGTTTTGTTAACAGTGCAAAAATTTAAGAAATATTTTGGAACATCTCCCGTTACAATTTATTCTGATCATGCCTCTGTAGGTCGCTGGTATTCGAGAAAGAATTTATCATCAAGATTGATTAAATGGGCCCTTAAACATCAAGAATTCAACCTTATGAGTAAATCTATTCCTGGAAAGAATATCTGGCGGCCGATGTTTTATCAAGAATAAAATTGGATGAGGAAGGGAATGCGCTATGTTTGCTACGAAATCATGGACTCGCGTGAACCTGTTCTGGCAGAATGTTAAGCAATCCCGAATTTAAAGACATTTATGCTTATCGAAAATCCTTATCATTTTGAACACCAGGATATTACGACCCCCGGGAACAGAACTGTGAATTTTGAAGTTATCGACAATCTCTTCTTTTATGCAAAAACTACAAATCAAAATTATGAATTCAGACCGCAGCTAGTTTAAGGTCAAGCATCTTACACGAGTTGCATGATTCGCCATTGTCACGCCACCTTGGAATAAAGAAAACAGGATAGCGAGTTCTCGAGGCGGTATACACACTTGCCAATTAGTTAACAACATTCATTATAGCCCGGCCGGGTATCTAAATAGTAGTACAGAAACTACTTTTCCAAATGAATCAGTCTAAATAGACTTATTAGCCGATACTTATGTGTAGCGAAATAAAATAGAAATAGATATAATAATAATAGATATTTACTCGTTATTTTTAAAATACGGAGCGCCGTTAAAAGTAATTTCGGATAATGGGAAATATTTTACTAGTCAAATATTTGAGGGACTATGCTCAGGGTTTGTCATACGACATTTAGAAATGGTGCCTTATTGGCTGCAGTCAAATATAGCGTTTATACGTTGCTATGTGAAAAATTGTCATGAGCGCTGGGATAGCTATTTCAATGAGTATGAATTTGCTTTAAAGTTGGCTAAACAATTACATGATAGGGAAGATGCCAGTAGAATTATTTCTAGGAAGAAAACTAATTACGCCGTTGGATAAATTTTTTGTTCAAATGAGAGCCCAGAATTTAAAATGTGTTATACACATAAGTTAGTAAATGAAGCCATAAAAAATTCATATATTGCAAGGAGAAAGGAGAAGTGATACAATGAGAGAAGACGACGAGAAGTTAATTACAAGGAGGAAGATAACGTTCTTAAATTCAAGCATTCATTATCATATGCTGGTGAAGAAAGTGTGAGGAAGTTTTGCTCACGGTTTGAAGGACGGTTACAGCAGAAAACATTGCGGCAAAACATCCCGGACGAACACGTCGTGGAGAAAACAACGCAAGGCGAAAACGTCGGGGTACAAAACATCGTGGAGAAAATAAAGCAAAGAGAAAACATCGCAGTTCTAAAACGTTGTGGTACAAAATACTGTCGTCGAAAATAAAGCGGTTCAAAAACTTCGCAGTTTACGAACATCGTCGTCGAAAATATCGTGACAAAAAAATAAAGTACCTACAAATCATCGCAGACATGCGTTTTTCAGGCTTTAATAATTGTAAAAGGAAATTCGCATAATGATTTGTGAGCGCAAAATGGAAAGAAGGATAAATTTTACTTTCATATTTTGTATTGTTCTAAACATAAATGCAGATAATTCTCATAAAAATCCATCTAGTTGTCTTTTGACACGGAGCAAAAATGTATTGGTAACGGCTGCAATAATGTATGTTCGTACAGAAAAATACTTACTGAACCATCTCAAAGAAACCTGCAGTTGATATTATGGAAAGAATCAATTATTAACCGTGTCGTCTAAAGACTGTAACATTCGTAACAGCAAGTGCTACATTCCTCACAATAAGAGTTCTGAAAGAGTTAGCTATGGTTGAAGCGACTGTATTTTCTTATGCCTCAAGAGCTACACTGAAGGACTGTTATGTAGATTACATTGTCACTGGAGTTAATACGCTACAAGAAACCAACATAGGGTTGTGGACAAGTAGCAGACAGAGTTGCAGACATATTTAATCTGTCTTATATAATGTGGTGGCATTCAGTTACACAAATGCAAATAATACCGAACTATTGAAAAACAGAGAAAGTGCAGGTCAGGATTATTATTCTCAAGTTACTGATAAGCCTCAGATTACAAAGGTCTTGGAAATATCATGGAATAGAGCTGCAAACAGTTTTTCTTACGATTTAAGTATACCTGACATTTAAGAAACAGTAACGAAAAAAGATGTCTTACCAGCAATAGGTCACTGTTTGATCCATTAGATTTAATTGGACCTGTTACGATAAAGGATAAAATAGTCCTACGAAACGTTTGGCTCTTAAAAATAAATTACAACACATCTCTTCTTAAAAATGACTTAGGAGAACTGAAAGCATTTCTATATAATCTTAAAATAATCAACGTCTATCGCCTTTCTAGATTTATTCTAACCAATGGAGTACAGCAAATAGAAATAATAGGATTCTGCGATGCTAGTCAGAAAGCCTACGGTACTACAATTCATGTGAAATGTATGTCATCTTCGAACGAATGTTAATCAAGACTTCTGTGCAGCAAGTCTCGTGTTTCACCTTTGACGCCAATTACCGTTTCTCGTTTGGAACTTTGTGGTGCAGTTCTGTTGGTACAAGTAATGAAAAGAATATTATAGACCATTCAAACTACCCATAGGCAAGATGTATTATTTTACTGATTTTCGTCAGTAGTGTTATTATGAATTAAGAAAGAACCTCATCAGCTAATATTAGCAAAACCCTTACTCGCTGATTAAGCACATTCTATACTGGTATTCAAGCGCCAAATATTTCAGCTGAATTTATGAAAATAACTTTGCTAAAGCTAAATTGTTATGCATGCCAAAAATGTTCAAAGAGGTTGATTTATGAAATTCAGCTCCAGGATGTTGGAATATTACAGCATTAAAAATTATGATTGGATAAGATGAAAAATCACTTGTTATTTTGATAAAATCTGTCAAAAAACATTACTTACCAAGAAAAGTGGTAAAGGATTCCTTTCAAAGAAAGTAATTTAAACACTTGTCTTTAAGAGTAGTTGATGTTAACGATCCTTGAGCAGCAGCTACTGCCAAAAATGCTGTTAAACGCTACATTTGTCAGTTTCTGGATAAAAGTGTTTTTTCCCTCTCCCCAGGAAATAGAGTCATCGGTTACTGCAAAAGCATTATTTTTTAACGATGTGACTTTCATCAGAAAAAACGTATCCTGTTTCTTTTCCGGCGTTGTTATCAAATATTATTGAATGAATGAAATGTATAGGATGGGTAAGAAAAGACTTCTTCTAAGAATTCATTCTTAATACATAGAAAGCCTAAGGAATTGCTTCATGGTTGAGTGGCGTACATACCGTGATATATATTAAAGATAAGCAAGTATATTTTTAGGAAGCTTTAACATTATATACTTAAACACAGTCCTGGTGTATGTTTTTTAAATTAAAGAATGATAAAATTTTAATTGTTCTTTCTTTTAATGATAGTAATAACTAAATTATTTCAATAATGCCTATGAAATCGATATCTAAAAATTTAAAAAGTGCAATTTTTCGGTCAAAAAGGCAATAATTCTGCAAATAAAAATTTGAATGGCAAATGCTTTTATTTCCAGCTGACGTTAGTAGTAGATCACAATAGCTGCTTAGTGTATAAAAAGATTACTACATAACATAAATTTCGTCTTACTTAATATTTTATCTAAATCCTGTATGTGAAATAATATTTATATTATAAATTAAGTATATTAAGGACTATATTTTAATTGTTATGTATAATTTGTAACCGTTCAATTTATTTAGTTTTTCTTTCTTAGTTTCCCAGCGAGGGCTTCGCACAGTTTTTACATCTACAAGTAGCGCTCGATTTAAAAGTTGATGGACAATAATTCTTCTCCACCATGATTTGGCGACTGAGACCCCGCATACCCTTGTCGCTCTTTAAAAGAGGTGTGCATATAAAATATTTTCTCCCTTCTTTCCACATGCCTTCGTGGTGTAATTAGAAACATCCTCGACGCGTATTCCAGAGGTCCAGAGTTCGAGTCCCAACGAGGGCACTGCTCGTTTTTCATGCTTCAAGTTTCTAAATAACCTTCTTCCTTCTTTCACACGCCTTCGGGGTGTAATAGTATCACACTCGGCGCGTATTCGAAAGATTCAGTGCTCGAGAGCCAGCGAGGGCATCGCACATTTTTCACGTCTACAAATAGCGTCCGAACTGAAAGCTGATGGACTCTACATACATTTATTTAAAGAATACTCGTAATTTGTTCGTTTTTATACCCTAACTGTACTTTAATTATTTTCGAAACAAAGGTTTGATATAATTCATTTTCGAAATCAACAAATGATATTGCAATTCGTAAAGCAGAAATATTATGTTTCATTAAATGGGCTAGGGCATTTTCTATTTTCAGACTGATTGCCTCCTAAATGACAAATACTTTTATATGTTGATTTTTCATCTCCTTTTTTCTTTAATTAACACCTGCTCAAGCCATTTCATTATTATCACTGTTCCTCTTCTTTGCTGCCTTCGATATTGAATAATCTCTTATTATGAACAGCTCTTGATAGCGAATAATATTAAACTCTTCTTCATATATTACGTTTTTATTAATTTTAGATAATTTTATTTGGTTAATCTTACAAAGCTTCTCGAGACTTATTTTTAATCACATTTTCGAAATGTTTAATTAAAAGTAATACTGTTATAACGTCTTATTGCATTTTTCTCTCATAAAATGTAATGCCATCTCTTACTTAACTAGCTGGTTGCGGAATAGAACATTTTACCAGGAAAATTTAGTCCATTCTATGGAAACATTTGAGATTTCTAAAACATTTATTAAAAATAAAATATACATGGCTTTCAGCCGATTTTATTCTACCTTTTTTTCATGTTTCTTAATTTATTCTAAAGGGTGGTTATAACTAAAGTTCCATTTCGAAATGGTCATAAAAGGAAAACTACTGGACCAAATGCCATCAAACTTGACAATCGTGTAAAGGAGGTCATCGCAATTTATTTTCTGCAAAGAAAAAGTTCAAAACCTCACTACCAGGGGGGGAAGGCGCTGTATGCAATATTGCTAAACGAAATAAGGGTCGGAATCTAACTTAACTTTTGTTATACGTGTTTAACATGTTGTATACCCTTAAGAAACATTGACCTTACTAAAATACCATTTAATACTAAAATACCATGAAAGTCGAGTTCGCCATCGGTGTAACGAATAAATCTGTCTGTGAAAACCACAAATTAAAGATTAAAAAATGTGAGATCGCAAATCACTTGCAAAAGTGTGAGCATTCCGGAAGTAGTTTTCTTCCAAATCACTCATGTTACTTACTCAGTTCCATTGCATTCACCTAAAGTCACTCTTTGGTGTGGTATGTCAGCTAGTTTCATAACTGAACCATTTTTCTTTGAAGAGCAGTCGACAGCCGGACATGCATTGTGACTGCAGCTTGCTTAGTGTCAATGTAAAGACGTTTTGTGATCCCTGAACTGCAGCAACGTGGCATTTTAGACACCACGTTTTTTATGCAAGACGGGGCCCCACCTCACATTGGTATAGGTATCACACAGTTATTTTGGCAATATTTCACGAATGAACGGATTGTAGGCCGACAACTCCCTACTACTTGCTCACCCTAGTCACCAGACCTAAACTCTTGAGACTTTTAGCTATAATGATATCTCAGAAGCACTATTTATGTTGATAATCTAAACAATTTGGCGGAATTGAAAGATGCGATACACTGACATGTACGTAACATTCCTCCTGATAGGCTAAGAGCTGCTGTTGAGATTGCAATAATACGAATTAACTTGCTTTCGGAAAATGGTGGAGACCACTATGAACATGCTTTATAACATGTCTCAGAAACGATAAAATACGTTTTAAACCGATATCTTCATGTTTTATTTCGTTTAAAAATATTGCATACAGTGCCATTTCCCAATCTGGTGGTGAGGTTTTCAACTTTTTGTTTTCGCTTTTGCGCGGACGATATATTCCCATGACTTTCTTTACACGATTACCAAGTTTTATAACATTTGGTCCAAAAGTTTTACTTTTATGACCATTTGAAAGTGGAATTTTAGTTATAGCCATCCTGTAAATTGAAAGAGAGACTTTTCATAGAAGAATAGAAATCCTACTTCTTGCGAATTTCTGTCGTATTTATTAATTAATTTTTTCATACGTTATGCAAGAAATATTTCTTAAAAGTTAACTTGCAGGGTTCACTTTAACTCTCTTGCATAGTTAAAATTAAAAAAAAAACTTATTCTTTTAATTCCTAATTTCAACCGACTCTTTTTCATACTGAACCTTCGTCCAGCTCAAAAGCAAATAGTAATATATACTTTTACTAACCAGGAACAGAAACTGATAAATTTAAAGGCATAATTTTATTCCAGAGATTCAAAAGAGTGATCCTGAAGCAGGAAATTCAGATTCCAAAGTAATAACAAATAAAAAAGAAAAAAATATCGAAAAGTTGCTCTAAAACACATTTGAAAAAAACTAGATAGCATGCTGATATCTGTATTCTAGCATTTCAATTTTTTTTAACTTTTAGAGTGATAGTTTTGAAAATACATTCTTACCCGCAGGAAATAAAAATTCGCTAAAATTATAATTTTCGTTGTAACCACCGACTCTCAAAAGACTGAAAGAGCAATGCAATGGGTTCTACTTTTTTGTTACTTCTCTCAATGATACCAAACACAGTAAGGATTGGGACAGCAACTAAAAGTTTAACTAAATAACTACAGATTGATATTTTTTTCTCCAGAAGACATAACAGAACTTACAAAGAATACTTCATATATAAAATAAGAAATGATTACTGTAACATTGTAGAGACATTAGGTTATTTTGAAGCAGGAAACGTGAAAAATGAGCAGTGCCCTCGCCGACACTCGAACCCTAGACCTCTCAAATATGCGTCGAGTATGCTTCCAATTACATCACGAAGACAAGCGGAGTGAAGGGAGAAAATACCTTATATACTCCCCCTTTTAAAGCGCGACTAGGCATTAGGGGCCCAATCGTCAAATCCTGGTGGTGACGAATTATCCTTTACCACCCTTTAGTTCGAGCCCACTTGTAAAGTCATTGGGCTATTTTGAAGCAGAAAACGTGAAAAATGAGCAGTGCCCTGCGTGGGACTCGAACCCTGGAGCTCTCAAATACTTCTCAAGTATGTTTCCAGTTACACCACGAAGGCATGCAGAAAGGAGGT
The DNA here is from genome assembly GCF_044657685.1 of Stegodyphus dumicola. Classification (NCBI taxonomy): domain Eukaryota; kingdom Metazoa; phylum Arthropoda; class Arachnida; order Araneae; family Eresidae; genus Stegodyphus; species Stegodyphus dumicola. The sequence continues at coordinate 119,229,588 of NC_140780.1, forward strand.
AGAAAATATCTTATAACACTAATTATTATTATTCCTCGGTTCAATTAGGTAAAATCAAATCTGTTCTCAAACTAAATTTCCAAATTTACTACAATGAGATACAGATGTTTAGCCTATTAACAAGACTCGCAACAAAGAGCCAAAAACAAAAAAGGAATTATGGTGATTTACTCATTTCTAACTATTTTACGTGTTTCCAAAAAATTTCCTTAAAGACAGTTTCTTTTAATATAAGCTTAAATAACACTCATAATAACGATATATGGAGGTGCTAAGGCAACAGACACCAGCGTAATATTCATAAATTTGCAGTATCGGTTTCGAAGGTTACAGAACCTTCTTCTTCAGTCACAGAAGTGTAAGGAACAAAAGAAAAACCTGTTCTCAGGCAAGGAAGGAATACGAGGAAGGAAGTAAAGCACTTTCTCATTTGAGGAGATTATAAATATCCTCTTGCCTTTCCTTTTCATTCTATCTAGTAGCTATAAAACTACGCGCATTTTACAGAAATTCACCTTTTCGCAGCTCCATATTTAAAGACTTCATTCCGGGTTTGAATTCCTGGGGTATGTACACAATTTCTTGCCAATGAGGTTTACTTCACATTGGTCAAACTAAGAAAGATTTAAAAGTTTTACACTAAAGAACATGCGGCATATGTTAGCAAAACGGAAGCACATATATACGCTGTTGCCCCTAACTGTAGGTTAGAAAATCACATTTGCCATTTTTCTGGATCCAAACGTATTCGTATACCATCCTCCGATGGCGAATTAGATTTCTTAGAGGCGTTTCTTACTGATAAAAATCTTGATGCTAATTCCAATCCGCCTTTACCACTAGCTTTTAAGTAAATCATTTAATCATTTTATAGTGTTTTCTAGCTTTTTATCAGTAAATAATGCTACTACTGTCTCCCTCGTCATTTGCGCTCCTGCAAATGAAGAAAACCTATATCTAAACCTTCGAAACTAGTCAGTCCTGCCAAATTTATGAACATTACGCCGATTCTTGTTGTCTTAGCACCTCTAATAAGATTCTTCGAAATTATGCATGTAAAATTTATCTCAAATACTAATGAACTTATTAAATAGAAAGCTGATAAACTCATATAAAAGTATAGGAATTAGTTCAGATTTAAACGGGTGATTCTTATATGATAAATATTTATGCGTTTCTCAGTTTCTTGAATTAAGATACCACGTCTAAGGGTCTATTTCTATTTAATAGCTACTTAAACTCTAATTCTTACCTCTCAGTGTTACCTAAAAGCTATGATGCGAGCTATCGTTGACATCTTAAATGGTGATAGTACACAAAGATATATAGACAACTTTTAATTTAACTTTATTCTACCTCACCATTTGTGAGGAAGAAATTAAAATATTACGAAAACGATACCAGTCTTTTAGAGTTGAGAGAGAAACAAGCAGGAATTTAAATGCCTGCATATCTAAATTCTTTCTTATCAACGCTGTAGTGATATAAAATAATACCTTGATCAAATCTTAACTTACCACAAAAATTAATGGCTGCTAATACTGTCGGACAGCGGCGTTCAATAAATGACAAGCCAGCTCGACAGGTGTTCTTCACAGCCAAAAAAAAAAAAAACATTGATTTACCATACTCATACAGTTACGAAATATTTTCCTCAGCTTATCCTAAACCGCTTGCCAGTCAGACCTGCATAAATCTCTGAAATGAACTAGCGCGTGATGAAATAATGCATAAAGGAAAGATATAAATTAAAAATTAAACCAGTTAAGTTGAATTCAATTAAAAGGCCCCAGCATATTGCTTGGTATTGCAGCAGTCGAAAGTAAAAGCCGTCACTGTTTTTTTAACATTTTAGTGGCTTTGTACTCACGTCAAGTACTTAAGGTTTTACAATAAAATCAAAAACAATATCTGTAATTACGTACTATTTAGCAAAAATATAATTAAACCATCTTCATAAATAGAATATTTTCGACTTCACAAACTAATAATACTCGTATCTTTAGCGGAACAGTTTGCTTTTAATTAATTCCTCGAAGCAAATACTGTATTCCTGAATTAAAAGATATTACAAAAAGAAAAGCCGTTGAATAGCGGCATATTTTGCAAACAAGTAAAATCATATGGGTTCACACACAGCAGAAAGATGTACATTTCCGTATATTAGGGAGAATATGCCAAATTTATATGTTTATAGCGATAACAATAAACTTAGAAATAAACTGTAGAGTTATAAAAAAACTTTCATGAATTAATTAGCATTAAAACTATGCAAATGAGACACGGGCAATGAATTTCTTGAGATTAAACTAAGCTCAGAAACTGAACAGACGCCAAAAATTAGCTAAAATTTTTCACTCGGAAATGCCTAGATTTTTTCATACATTACGTCAATCATGTTTTCCTCTTATTCCGACCTGCTGAGTTTGAAGTTTAGAAAAGAAAGCAGCTTAGAAAAAAGCTGACTTTTATCGTAAGTTAATAAATGTAAGGTGTCATAATTTCAGATAAGCATTGATTTTTCAGCGAACGCTTTATATCCAAGTAATTACTGTGGACAGTCATATCTTATTTTCTCTTGATCGTATTTGAAGTAAATCAAAAATTCCAGGTTCCTAATGATTTCATTCAAGAAAATTAAAAATAATAATAAAAGTACTTTTAGGTATGTTTAGAAATTGCATACTGCAACTGTGTATTATTATTTACTTATTATATTTTAATTTGCCAATCCGCGAGAGGTTTATAAAAAACTACTGTAATGATCCAAATGTGTCCAAATGTCTTGTCCTCGGATTCGTAATGATGATTCTTCTTTGACAGTGAAGATTCTCTTTAAAATATTGATATATGACAAATACCCCTACAAAAATGCATCAAATCTTTGAAAATGCATGACATTATTAAAAACGCAAAATCATAGAGAGTATTTACTTGTTTTTCAATTACAGATTGGATAACCTTTTAGGGGGGGGCTGGCTGTAACTATGCATGGAATAATCGCTCAACGCCAAAAAGATAACATATTTACATACTGGAGAAATACATGTCCTTTATGTAAACTTTATAATCAGTAGTTTGGCCGCAGCCGCCGTTTGGCATACACCTCAAAACGAAACACGCAACTAAAGTTCATTATACATTCACTTCCCTACTGTACAACCTAATCCTGACACCAACCTGGCAAAGCAAATTTTATTATTTTTTGTTTCATCACACATAACTACCAACTCATGGCAGCTTGAGAATAGCTCACGCCTCGATGCCTAAAACGATTTACTAAATAAACATTAGTAAATGGATCTCATGTTCCTCAGTGATGAACGACCGTCTTTTGCAATTCTCAAAGTTCTTGAATCCTGCAGGCAAAATCCCCTTTCGGTATCCCATAGAAAACTCTCGTCTCATACTTCAGAATGTCTTAAAGTATCCAAAAATAATTCTTCTTTAGACAGCTCGTTTCAGGTTCGATAAGAGAAAGAAATCTTCTGAAGCGAGATCTGGTGATTGAGATAGATGATGGATGGTAACAAATACGTTTCAGACATGAAGAGATGCACTGAGTCTTAGTTTTATTTTGCTGGATTGAATCCCCTTTCGAAATTTAATTGATATGAGACGCTTTTGCTATCAATAATTAATTTGAGCAGCAAATTTTTATATTTTGTCTCATGTCTGGTATTCTTTACGGGGGTGGTCTACAAATTATTAGAAAGTTATAAAAGTTCTTAAAATACTTATGAAAGTTAAACAAAGTTATTTACCAAAATAGTTTTATTTTTATTTTCAAAATTTTCATTTGATAGCTGGCGAGGTTTCATTAAATATCCTTTCTTCAAAAATTGTAATATGTTATATTTTTGTGTAAAAAAAGACATTGAATATTTATAATCAGATTCTTATTCATTTCGACTCTCTCTAAATACGAGGGTTGCTATTTATATTTCTGACCTAATAATGAGAAAACAAACGTTTATAATCGAAATTGATTTTATTGTTTTTCAAAATATTCTCAATGAAGATCAATACACTTTTGCATGCGTTTGAACTAATTTTCGAAGCACTTTTTTTTCACTCAGATTGAGGTAATTCCAAAACCTCCAAAGGTCCTCAGTGTTTTAAATTCATCAACCGCTTCTTCGGGTGTCGCAAATCGCTGACCATAATTTAACTTTATTCTATTTCTTATACCTGCATATAATAAAGTTAAATTATGACCATAATTTAACTTTATTATATGCAGGAATAAGAAATGCATTGGGTGCCAAAACCCATCAATTCGATGGTTTGGCCAGTCAAAATTTCCTTTGTTTGAGCCGACGTATGAGAACTCGCATTGTCACGATGAACAATGATTCGCCCCTTCTGCTTTTTTCGAATTTTTACGATGACGGTCGTGTCCTGACGGCAAACAAATGGTCGTGTACCATTCAGAATTTATTGTCCTGCGTTGCTCTAATGCCACTGTCGCCAAGTGATCAGTAATGCCAAAGAAACAGGCAAACATTTGCTTCGATGTGCTTTTTCCGGGAACAATTTTTGTTGGATTTGGCTCGTCTTGGAAGACCCATACAGTCAACTGTTGTTTTGTTTCGGGCTCATATGCATAAATCTATGATGTTATACACAGCCTTGATGCAGCTTGAACGTGTTTTTCCAACATTTCCTTGCTCTAATCGACATGAGCCTTCTTTTGAGCGTTTGTCAAATCTTGCGGTATTCGATACCAATAAATCTTTTTTACGGTCACATATGTCATGTAATATCTCCCTGATGCTTATTATACTAATGCTCAAAGATGCCTTAATCTCACTGTATGTCACATGACGATCTTGCTTTATCAGTTCACGCACAGCATCGATATTTTCCGGCACAAAAACGATTTTGGACGACCTTCACGGAATTCGTCCTGCAGCAAACGTCGACCACGGTTGAATTCGTTATAGTGTCAGTTTTTTATAGTGCTGTAGGATAGTGCTTTATGGCTGTGTAAACAAATAAGTTGATCGAAGCACTTTTGTCTTGATAATTCACGTCGAAAATTATGAGAAGTAATTGCGCGTATATGTTCACGAGTCAGTTACACTTTTTTACCCGAGATGAATTTTAAAGTTTACTGTAAACAAAACAAATCACGCTAAAATCGCAAAACGTTTTGAAGAAATTATGATTAAAAATATCAGACTTTCGAATGGAATCGTCTGTGGTCGCCTAGAAACACTAACTATTGCTAAGGCCAGAAATATAAATAGCAACCTTCGTACACTATGAACAGTCTAAAATGTTCAAGGGCAAGCATTCATGAAGCGAAAAATTTAAATATACAATCAAACGCTTTTAAAAGTATCTTGACTAAAACTGCAAACAGAACTACTCTTGATATATTTATTACTTAAACTCTCGAACGTTTTTAGTCCAAAGAGGCAATTTGCCCAGAAGGACTATTAATTTCGTTTTGGCACTTTACGTTGGTTCACTATAAAAGTCTGAATCCCTCTTGAAATTGTTGCCACCAAATATTAGAGTCTGCATTACATTTAAAAAAATTAAATAATTAAGAATCAGTATAAATGTGTGTATGTTTCTCGCAATGTGAAAAAACATCGGTAACTAGAGACATCAAATTTTGAATAACAAAGTCCTCCACTAGAAGATGGGCATCTAGAAGCCCAAATTCGGGATTTGTTTCCTTATTATCTATTTCATATTTTGTAAAATATAAACGAATTTTTTGTTAACAAACTGAAAGGTTTCAAAGCGTTCCATTAACCTTAACATCGCGTGCATCTTCAAAGCACGGATATTTTATGCGCGAGGTTCTTTATATTTCTTTAAGGTCCACCAGCGGCCGAGCGGTAAAGTCGCTGAACACTGGTAGTTCGGTCCGAGGTTCGAATCCCAAGAACGGGCTGGCTGCATGGGTGTTTTCGTGGTTTATCCCATGTGTAACGTGTATACGAGCCAGTTTCCCTTAGAAAAATCCTCCACGAAGGCATTCCTCCCCTTAGGCAGATAGCCCTAGTGTGCTTTGCCGTAATCTCAGTAAACTAAACTAAACTAAACTTTACATTTCTTACTGGTATTATGTTCGTAGCGTAGCAACGCAAAGACATTACAATGTCTAACGGTGTTTGCATCGAATGACTTTGAATGTCTGTATCACACTTCAAATCGCGTTTTGAATCCCTCGGGTAAAAAAGTCCCTTTAGGCGTAATATAAAATCTAAAAGCTTTCAGATTTTTTTTTTTTTTTTTACTTATTACGTGCTCTCTCCTGAGGCAATGCACGGAAAGGGAAGGATGCCCCGTGGATGTCTTTTTTAACTGAAAGTGGCCGTGCTCACGTTACACATAGGGAAAATCGTGAAAACGCCCATGCAGCCAGCCTGTTAGCCAGAACTCGAACCCCGGACCGAAGTAGCAGTGTTTAACGGCTTTTACCGCTCTGCCGCTGGTGGGCCAAACTCTCGAACTTGAAATATAATTTAATTACTGCTGCATTTGTACATAATTAAAATTTAGTTTATATAACTTTATTATTAATTTAGTTTTTATATCGTCTTAATATATAAATTATTTCTCAATTCATGTTCTTTATTCAGTTGATGTATTATATAATATTAATCTATATATAGACTATTAATCTACAGATTTCATGCGAATTCTTAATTTTTAGCGTAATAATGGTTCTTATTTAACCCATCTAAAATATATTCCAACAAATGTGTTAGACATACTCTAAATGAAGCTTTCAAAGGTATGAAAACTTGACAAAGGATTTTAAATTTAGTTTTTCTAAGAAGACGGAACATCATGAAAAGGTAAATATGGGAATTAAGTTCTGATACTTCTGATGATCTTTAAGTCATTTGCTTTCCACATTCATACCTCGAAAAAACATATGAAAGTAAGAAAACACATTGTTGGTTAAAAAAGTTTTCTAGATCCATTTAACACGTTATTTTTAGAAATTCTGTTTATCGTTTTGGTTTGGAGTCTTCTTTTCAGCTCTTCCTATTTACTTTGCATTTTTTGTTCATTTCCATGTTATTTTGTGAGTTTTATTTTGCTATTTCCTTTCCACATTTTTCTTTACAGCATAAGAAACAGCGATTTTGGTAAGTTACATCTCAAATGCATAATTTTGTTTAACTATTTATTTGTTTTTTCCTTGAATGCGAAAACCAGAAAAATTCCTTCTGTACTGAAATATATATTTTCACTTCTTCGCTGTACCATTGGGAGAACATGTAAAGATTTATCTAAAAACTGTTCTATTCATAAAGAGAGGGTCTTATTCATTAAAGCCCTCATATGGCTTTTATTTTCACAACCGTTCGTCGCAAAAATACTTCCAAATATAAAATTGCTTTAAATGGGGAAAAAAATCAAATTTGTGAAATTACGAAATATATTTTTGTATGATCCTCTGGTCCTTAGAATTATATTTAGTAAAGGTTATAGTAACTTCAGAAAATAAAACAAAACATTTATGAGGTTCTACTTAATTTGGTAGAGTTAATTAGCCCAAAACCTCTAACAGACGTGAAGCAAATTACCACTAGGTCTGAAGTTACTACAAAGTTTTGAAAAAGGGTTTAAATAAACCTTTTTATTTAAACCGAACTTAGGACATAAATACATTTTCTTGTGATAACAATATCAACCAAAAATCGTGGTGATGTAACTAAATAGAACAAAACGAGGACTAGCAGTCAAGGACTACATAATTTAAGTAATACTGTCTCCGTAATTCTAACCAGAGAGTGAAAATCAGTTGCCGTCAACGAAGATAACGCAATATCGAATAATTACGACTATCAGAGCTGGCAGGAACTGAGCGTAGTGTGCTTGCTCAAGCCAGAAACGTGCTTTGTCTTACAATCCAAAAGTCTCTGCTTAAATACTATCTAACTCATTTGCATTCTGGTGAGGAGACAGAAAGGAGATGTTATAGTAAAATCTGAAACTATAAATAGCTGGTTAATTTAAATAATATAATAACTTTATACATTTAACTCTCATACAATAAAAATTCTCCAAAGTATTAATTTCGAATTGTCAGATCATACTTTCTGAAAACTGAGATCTCATGCACAACCTGAAATTAAAATGTATAAATTTGTATACAAATGGAAATGAAATATTAAAATATAAATTTAGTAAAACCTTTTTGATGTTAGTAGATTAAGTGATACAGACAACTGACGTGAAAAATTTTGACCAATGCAAATTCTTTCAATAAAAAAAGATCTTATTTCCGGATTGTTAAAGAATTCGTGTTCTGGAAAACGACGACAAGGCTTCAGAAAGTGACACATAGCCTACCCGTTACATTATTTGCATAAATTAAGAATAAAACATATTACTGGCCCCAATGATAATTACTCGTACGATTATGATCCTAAAGTAACAAAACTGTCTGTGACTATTTTTGACGTATTTTTAGCATTTTAAAAATTATAAATTAGTGTGAAAATACTTAGGCATATCAAATGTAAAAAATTATAAATTAAAGAATGTTACTTACTTATGTTTAATAAATCACAAAGGAGTGTCATTAAATGAAATTACCGTATTTGCCGGCGTATAAGACGCACTTTTTTCTTTGAAAATAGATCTGAAAAACAGGTTGCGTTTTATACGTCGATAACTTATTGCGTCGTTACCTCGTTCGTGAATGGGTCAAAACTTCATGGGATGCTGTGAAAACAGAGACAGTGGTTAAATCATTTAATTAGTGTAGAATTAGTAACGCACTGGATGGTATAGAGGACAGTTTGTTTCATGAGGACTCTGATGCTGATTTAGAAGAGGTTTCAAATTATTCTTCATTTAGAACTGGAGATGCGTCTCTGCGTTTCGACGCAGAAGATTAAAATGTGTTTTTTCCCAGATAGATTGTGTATTTGAAGAGATTATTACTTTGTATTTGTACTACTTTATTTTTTAAATACTGTAAATTCATTATAAAGCTTTATTCTTCAAAAATGTGTATAAAAAAGGGGGTGCGTCTTATAGGCTGGTGCGTCTTATACGCCGACAAATACGGTAAATGGAAGAAAATGATAATCTTTTTTGATGAACAGTTGAAAATCCCCTCAGGGAAGAATATATTCTCTCCTTAAAGAAGACGGAGACACTTACTCGACGGCTTCGTAGTTTACAACAAGACTAACGTTCGCAGCTGATTTTTATCTAATTTTATGTGCTGTAATAGAGTGTATTTTAAGTAATGTACCGAACTGAATCATTTCTTTTAGTTTCGACTTTTTAAACAATTCATTTACGTTTATTGAAAAAACAAAGGTCTGAAAAGCTCAGTAAATAGTCATTTTGTTAAATCATTTCAAAGTTTTAGTACAATTCCTTGCAGTGATTCATGTACACTGCGCAAATAAAAAAAATAATAATAAAAGGACAGTTCTATCTATCCCGTTCTACTGGGCCAATTGGCAAAATTCAACTTGCGTTTTCCATGTCTCGAAAGCGCGACTTAGGCTATGTATTAGATTTACATATATATCATTGTTCTAATACAGGTATGTTGACACAAAATCGGACTTTTTCTGAACTGACATGCCTTGTTGTTTCCATATTTCGATTCTACGACTCAAATTATGCCAAACTGCCAGGTTTTGCAAAATTCGCACGAGTAGGTTATAAAAAATTAGCTCTCAAAATTTTAGCTCCTCATTGTTAATTGAGTTTGATATATATTTATTAATATCTCTTTTTTTATTAAGCTTATTTGATTCTTCCTTATATATTTCGAAATTTAGGTTCGCTCCAAATAAAGTTCGCCCATTTTTTATGATTTATTACTAAAATTTTCAAATAATTTTTATAAATTTTTCGAAAATATTTTGATTTATAGCATATAAAACTTTTGACATCATTTTAAAGTAGATGTATTTCTAAGAATACCTGCAAACAATTAGAGTTTTTTATTCAAAATTTCCTAATATATACGTGAATTTACATTTTGGCGGGTTTGAGCACATTGTTAAAACTATTTGAAAGCATGAACGATGACTTTTTTCCCTCGTGGACAAAAAAGGAAAGGAAAATAGGAAAATATAAATTAAGAAGTTCGCAAGTAAATTATCTTGGGCTCAAACTGAAAACAAATGCGCCAAGGTAAATTTTTCCGTAAATTTCTCACCAAAAATTACAAAATTTAATATCTAGGCATAATTTGAGTCATAAAATCGAAATACGTAAAAACATTGGTATGTTATTTCAGAAAAAGTCCGATTTTGTGTCAAAATACCTATGTTAGAACAATGCTATATATAAATCTAAATATATATCCTAAGTCGCGCTTTCGAGACATGGAAATCGCAATTTGAATTTCGTCAATCGGCTCAGTAGAACGGGAGATCTAGGAAACTGTTCCATTTTTTTTCCGCAGTGACCTAACCTCCATTCATATTTTTGCCAATGCAGGAAATTTTATCCTTCCATCTCCAGGAGATTGGATTCATACCACTGAAGTCATATTGGCGTATTACTTCTACGTTTTCATTAGTTTCTCTGCAATTTGTATATACTGTAGAGTCATTAGGTAATTTTGAAGCAGAAGACATGAAAAATGAGCAATGCCCTCGCCGGGTCTCGAACCTGGACCTCTCTAATACGCGCCGCCGAGTGTACTATCTAATGAAGGTATGCTGGAAAGAGGGAGAAAACACGTTATTATATATTAATATGATTTGCATAACGCATATGTCTGTCAGTTTCCAAGCGAATTCATTATTAGTTTGAAACTTCTAAGAGCTCTGTGTTTTGAGATAAGATGTTTTTTGTTTATTTTTTGCCAATAACTTGATTTTTGTATTAAGTCCCGTCTTAGATGTCTTGTTTGTTCTGAATCTAATTCAGGATGAAATGTCTAGCATTTAGGGGGATTCTACTAATTCTCATTTAAGTGTGTATTATGTTCCGAAAAGTAGGTTGATTAGTGATTTGACAAATCAGTTTATCTTTCATGCGATATCATAAATTGTTTCCAATATTTTGATCATTCGAATTTATATACAGATATGTGAATCGCTCTAGAATTAATGATTAACAATTTTCAAAGAAAAAGGTTTCTGTCTCGGTGCTTATTCAAAATGCATATTAAAATAGTTTAAAATACATCTAAACACTTGAGTGGTCACATTAAATTAGCTCTTTCTATTGATAAAAAACCTTTATAAAATAACGCTTGCTGAAGTTCTGTAAGCTGACGAACAAGGATTAATGTTCCAAAGAGAACATTTAAAAGAAAGTACAATATTAAAAAGTCTTTATTTGGATTATTACATTATTACTTATTACTTTTCACTTCAAGAGGAACTGCGTTTAATTTCAAAGAGTCAGAACTGATGCTAGAAAAAATAAAAAATAGTTCCCTCGCTTAAAATTTTAAAGACATGGAATTTACGAGACTTCTAATGGAACTGATATCATAAGATAAGAATGCCTGCAATCTATTAAAACTAAATAAATATTTTTCAACGCAGGAACGTCGTTGGAGCACTGAGCCATAATTCAGTTTTTTGTTTCGGGAGTTTTAGATGGTCTTAGATATTGATAAACGCAAGTTAAAAAATAAAATATTAATCGTATAGTTTGACCTTGTGTTCTCAGAAATTCCGAGAAGTTGAAGCAAAATGTGGGGAAAAATCATTATTCTCCATCAACCATGCTACTCCAATGATGGCAACATCTGTTGCAGCATCTGAGGTTTCTTCGGGGGAACATAAGATGAGCAAAAAGCAAATAAATTGATGAAAAACTTCGAAAGGAAGAGCAACATTATAAATAATAGCTTCTTGAATCTGGAGTACGGTTGTTTTTCTTTCGAATTACCTGAATAATCTAGTTATGTGCTTCTCGTTGGAGACGACATACGTTTTCGTCAGTTGTGGAAAATTTGGGAATATATCATTTTTTCCTTACAAGTATGTTATGGAAGGCCATTCTATAAAGCATTTTAATTACTTTTATGGAGGAAAGACTTAAAACATATTGCAAGTGAATTTTGCCCTGTAGGATTACGTTTAGAATATTTTAAACACCAATAGCTGATTTTTTTCACAACGATGAACAATGCTTTCGTAAGGTTTATAACCACTAGAAGAGAAAGGAAGTTAATGCCTTCCACAGACAAATTCTCTCCCCACACTCGCTTACACTAGGGAATTCCACTAAAGGGAATTCTTCTTAGCCTTTAGTTTTCTATTAGGTCATCGGCCAAAATGTCTTTCACTTTTTCTATTCCTGTATAACGCTACGGATTCTTAAAGCTCATTTCCGAGCTGTCAGTTTCTGCGAGAATCCATGTCACAGCGATCACTTGCGTTATTAATAATACCTTCAGTAATGTTTACAATCGGCTCTGTTCTGAATCACCGGAGTTTGTATAGTTATCACACATAAACCAGAAAAATATGTCCCAAACGCGTTTAGAAGCAAATTATCATTTATCTCGTTTCAGAGTGCATACGTTAAATGTTAAATGTACAGCTTGAAACCCTGCATATTCATTTACATTTAAACGCATGAATTTCGGAATGATTTCATTTTGCTTCATAAATTCATTAATAGCCTCATAAAATTTGGAATTTGTTCTCTGAAGTAAAATGTCTGCGTTAAATCAAGCTGAAACACTGAAAAAACGTGTGCTAGTAAACAAATAAAATATGCAAATACTACCGACTCAACTGGTTAATAAATTCTCTCGATTATGTACGTTTGAATTCCAGTAATTACTAAAATTCAGCCTTTGCCTGATTCCTGCTTCAATAAAAGTATAATGTTTATTTTAATTAACTCATTATTTCTTACTGAAATCTTTCCTGCACTTCTACTCTTTCTTCTACTCCACCAGAAAATGAAAATGAGCTAAATTTAAATAATTAGCCAGATCTTTAAAGAACGATCTTTGGCAATCTAGATCAAGGATGTGGAGATCTTGCTTCCTCAGGTTATTTTGCTGACTGCTGTTGAGTTAATCATGTATGTGTAGTAGCGTGATAAGGCGCATTCGCAACAGAAGTCAGGCATTTAAGATTTTATGTTCTGTTTCATAAATACCGTAGTGCGTCTGTAGCACAAGAAGCGGAAATTTAGCTCATCATACTTTTAATTCCTTAATTTCAAGAAGATTTTCAGTTTGGTTTAAATGAAACTGGAGTGTTACCCTAGAAAAGAAACTCGATATATTTCAAGAGACAACAACAATGAATTCCCTTCATAACTAATTAACAAATTATTCTTCGGCAGCATATTGCTTCAGTCTTCGTGAAAAATAATTAATTACATACTTAGTGCCAGTTACTGAGTAAAACAGAAGGGAAGAAGAAGATTCGGAAGATATGCAGAAATTTATAATTAACACTAATAACAGAAACGCTAAATAAAAAATTTTAAAATTATAGTATAAAACTGATATTTTTTAAAACTCCCTTGTAGATAAAATGGCCTATGCAAAAGCTGCACTAATTTAACTAATAATTATAATTAAACTCAACGTGGATCAATTGAATTTCCAGGATGTTTGGATAATCATATTCTAAGTTCTACTGATTATCTCTTAAAATAATGTCATCGCATTATTTCCAGGCATTAAACGACACTTTAAAACTTATAAAACACTGTAAGCAGAATAAAATTGGCTGCGTAAAGCGGGTAAATGTTACAATAAAAGTGTGTATAAGCTAATGTTATTTTTAAAATATTAGGATTCTTATTCTAAATTTTAACCTAAATTTATGAAGCTCTGTTTCATTTATACTGTAAAAACATTAGGATTTTTGGAAGCAGGCAAGATGAAAAATATGCAACCGCCTTCGCCGGAAATCGAACCACTGACCTCTGAAATACCGGCTCAACGTGCAAACCATTACACCACAAAGGCACGCTAGAAAGGCGAGAGAAATACCTTATAATACTTTAAAAATTGAACTGTCCGTTAATTTATTTAGTTATGCTGCTCTTCGGCCAACCAGCGAACGAGCGATAAAAACGCCGAACACTGGTAGTTCGGTTCGGGGTTCGAATCCTGGCGAGCGGGCTGACTGCATAAGTTTTGGTTTAGAAGGGCGTGGTAAAGGCGTGGTTTTCCTCATGTGCAACGTATATATGAGCCAGTTTGCTTTAGAAAGCCCTCCACGAAGGCATCCCTCCCTCTAGGCCCTCGTGTGCTCTCCCGTAATCAACTAAACCAAACGAATCTTGTGCTCTTCGATCTGGGTTCGAATCCCGGCGAACGGGCTGGCCGCATTTGCATTTTCGTAGTTTTTCTCATCTATAACGTACATACAAGGCAATTTTCCCTCAGAAAGTTCTCCATGAAGGCATCTTTTTCCTTTGGACAGATAGCCCTCGAGTGTTTAGCCATAATCAAATAAACCAAACTAATCTTTCTGCTCACAAGAGGTGTAAGGCATGCTTAGATGAACTTTCTACTGCTCACTGAAAAGGCAGATATAATAATGCAAAACGAATTCCAAGATCCGGTATCATCAGAATTTCGGCAATTATGGATGTAGATAATTAATTTAAATATTGTAAGGCCACATGTGGGAATTATAAAATTTAAAATATGAAATAATGAAGCATTTATAACTTTAAGGAAGCCAAACTTTACGAAAAATGTTCACTGTTAATATTTATTTTGTTTCATTAGACATTTCTTTCAACACAAGTTGCTTAAGGTAATTTTTTTGTTCTAATAATTTCTGTTCATTTTTATAGAAACACAAATTTTCTTGAATCGATTCCTGTAACTGCCGTGCTCAGTAATCTCACTAAATGCGCAATTTGAATGTTTTCATTCTCAATAACTTCTTTATCATTTTCTTTATTATCACAGGCGATATTTTCTGTATTTAAAGCTACACTAGAGTTTTTACCACTCGTTAATGGATTGAGGAATGGGATGACGACGTTATACCAACTTTTTTTTAGTATTTCTTTGCATTTCTTCACATATTTCATTAATCGGAAAATTTCGCATTTATTTTTTACGAAGTGCTTTTTTTGCCTGGCGTATTTTCACGATGTCAAGCGTCACTAGTTTGGTTTGGCTTCGTTCTTCATACAACCATGTTTTTGTCTACTGTCTGCCGCAGCGATGAGCCCAGACTCGAATTCCGGAGATAGCATGGATGTTTATAAGTGTATAGTGTATGTGAGGCATGGGGACACAAAATAAAAGACGAACCAAAAGTCCTCTCAAAGTAGAACAAGAGGAGTAGGAAACTCGCAGACCGTGTCCGGGATGTTCTCGCTCAATATTGGGGTGGAGCTGCAGATTAGTGCGGTGGGACTATGCTTGTACAATCTGTGAAATTCTGATTCCCATCCACCTATACCTATGGCGATGTTTCTTGGCTACTAGACAGATTATACAGTATAAAAAGAAAGTGGAATTATATCTTCTACATTTGGTTAAGAAAAATTATTCTTAAAATAGCAGTATCACTCGATTATTGCACCGACACTCAATGAATTATTATTCTATCTGTTTATTACGCCTCATTCCGTGATTATTTTATACTTTACCATTAGACACCAATAAAGGAGATTACACTTTTCTAAAATTTTTGGAGCTGTAATAAATATATACATTCTAACATTTTCGAAATCAGATTAATGTAAAATCGACTAATTATGTCCTGACCTCAAATGATCGCTTATTTTAAATTTACAACAATACTTTGGACAAAAATTCGTAATACAAAAATAATGAAAATAATTAAATTTAAGACAATAAGAGAGTTATCTTACTGTTTCTTATTATACTGCCGTTTTTATAAAAATATCAGCTAACTCTCATTCTGAAGCTTTTTTCAATTCATCATTTCTTTGTCTCTTATGGTTAGTCTACTCTACTTGATACTCACAGTTCCTCTGCTTCACTCAAAATTTGTTCAGTATGATTTGTTGTTGTCTGCGTTTTAAAACGTTTTCAAAGTGAGACGCAGCATTTTCATTAAACATGTTTTCTGTAGTTTGTTACAGATTTATCAGACCGACATCATTACATGAAATTGCGCACCTTGGATGGGATCATTTTACATATATTTCGCAGATCAAAGAGCTCAATTTATCTTCTCTTTGTCCCTATTCTTCTGATGACGTTTCCTTTACAACTGACTTTTGTTGCTGGTACCGAAGGTCTTTCAGTTCTTTGTAGTTGAACTCATTTTATTGTCTTCCAGTAACTCCACGTCTTCCTTATTAACTTTCTAACCTATAATTTTGCTTAGAGACACACTAGCACAGTCCTCAGGATAAAAAACCTCAAAGTTTCTGCTTGCAACATAATGCGGCCGTAATATCCTCCAGATCACATGGTCTTGTACGTCATTTGCTGCCAAGCTTTGTTAATGAGAGTGAAGCAATGGAAACTATTCACATGTTTCTGGAAGTCCTTGATGTCGATTCTGTATCATATGTTACCTCCAAACACCTTTGAAAATCATTGCTTCCGACTAAATTGTTCGTAACTGGAGACAACATTCGTCATCTGAGACATTCTTTGTTGAAATAATTTGCCTGTGTACAGATTTGTTTGTGAAGAGAGACTTTCATCATCCGAGATTAAACTGTATTAATTACTTCTCATAATAATACTATTCGCTAGGTAGGAATATTCACATTTATTTCGCTGCATATATTCATTCTTTCTTAGCATGCCTTATGCTTTATTAATTCAGGAGGAGTTCACATTTAAAGCGCTCAGAATCAAAACATATGTAGCTTACGAAAGAATTGTAAAAACAGAATAATTTTTCCATAAAGTGTTTTGTTTTCGCGAAGTATTCCAGATGATTTAATGACAAAATATTATCTCTTTTTCTCTCTTATATTTTATTTCTAATTAACTAATTTTCTGTCTGGCTTAGAAATCAATATATGTATTATTTATTTTACCAGACGACAAATTATTTATGTTTCATCACAAACTTTGAAATTCTCAACACAACTTTCGTTTAAGAGAGATTTCAGAGTACGTATCATGAAACTGAAAGTATTTAATGCTTTAAATATTTCAGCCAAGAAAGACTTTTAAGTAAGGCCCAGGTTTAAATCTTCGTTAAACACTATAATTAATAAAACGGTTGCCGATTATAATGCAATAAACAAATCTCCAACTGGGAGCGCTTCAGGTAATTTCTCCATTACCACGCCTTTAAAATGCGGATAAAAAAGCCTCGTTAATTTCCACAGGAGCTAATGAGAATATTAAAAAAATAAATAGCAACTCCATAAACCTGTACCATTTTGCAAAAAAATTAGATCTTCATTCATGTACATCTAACAAGCGAGGAGCGTAATTCACAAAATACGTCATTGCGATGACATCACGCAGTCTCGGTCAATGACGTAGGTGAAGCTGTTGAGAAGCAGAAATGTTTACTTTTTTCATCTGCCTTTCTCCGCACAGAATTAAAGAAAACATTTTGCGCAATTTACAATATTTTTGTTTGCCTTCCTGTCGAGAGTTAGTTTCAAGCTGATAGAGTGACGTTTCCTAAAACTTGTTTCTTAGAGTCTCTGTATTCACAATGGTTTCACATAAACAGATTGAATATAAATAAAGCAGTTTGAAAATATTCGACTTTTCGTAGTTCATTCTTTCAAGTTAAATATTTTAGATGCTTGTAAAACTATGTAACTTTTTCCATGAAATGACATATCTATCTCTTCCAAAAATATTCTGCTTTATCAAATTGTTGTTATCAAATTATTACCAGATGACGAAAATGAAGCTCGATACATCATAACCTTTGCATGAATATCCAGAAAATAATGAAATATGTTTACTTAAAATTCAGAAAATCTAGTACACTTAATTCATATTTACTTATTTTTCCTTTAATACGTTACGTTTTATGTTATGTAAAAGAATTGAACTACAAATATTTTAATATATTAAATAGAAATTTTTGTTGAACCTCTGGTAAGCCGGAATGAACATTAAAATACTCTCATCAAAAATTTCTGATTGCAATTATACTAAATTACATAAATAACTCATCATCTTTCTAAAGTAAATTAACTTAAAATTCAAACCGTTTAAGTCAATATCATTGAAAATAAGTTGAGATGAACTCCTCTTTGGTACCTGTATACAAATCAAAACGCATAATTTACAATAAAATAAAAATGCCATTCGTTTTCAAAATTCAGAAAATGCTATCTATCTTTTAAAATGCTACAACTTTCCGACCTTTCTGACAACACATAAATCTCATATAAACGCATGGTAGCACCAAAGCTGTAAAGATGGCCGCAAACTCATTTCATTGAAATACCAATACGACACTCCTCAATATACCAGAGAAGGAAAACCTGTAATGTATTTTCTCTTTCCTTCTGACATGCTTTCGTGGTATAACGGTAGCCCACTCGGCCCGTATTCGAGAGGTCCAGGGTTTGAGCCCAACAGAGGGCACTGCACATTTTTCACATCGCCTTCTCTAATAACTCTACAGTGGCGCCGGAACTAAAAGGTGGTGGATGATAATTCATCATCACCAGGATTTAACGACTGGGTCCCTAATCCCCAGTCGCCATTTAAAAGGGGGAATATATAAGGTATTTTCTCCCTCCTAACATGCATGGTGCAACAGTAGCATACTTGGCGAATATTCGAAAGGTCCAGAGTTCGACGTTCGAGTATCGGTGAGAGCACTGCACATTTTTCACATCTTCTGCTTCAAAACAACCTAATGACTCTACAAACCCACGCATAAAACAATTCAGTAATCAGTTGGGATAAATGATAATAAATCAATAAATCAATTAAAATTCGTGCTTGAATTATGGTCAGAACTTGCGGGTTTATTTTTACAAATAAACCCAAATAAGTAAAACTTCATGTTTTCAGAACCTTTCGGTCAAATAATGGAGTGACTAGGTAGACTGCCAAATCTGAACACAAAGTAATACATACAAGAGTAAATGATAAACGCATTTATTAATTTCATTCAGGTTAAATAAGCACTCAGGTAATTAATATAACTACTGGCCAAGTCCCTACATACGCATTCTTTTAAAAAATAATTATGCAATCATTGCAACAGAAGATGTTAAAATTACTAATTTTGAGCTCCATAGTTAACCTTTAATTATTGCTAATTGCGAAATAAGGTGTAAAGTACTGTTAAAGCGTTAGGTGATACAACTGTAAGTTTTAGTTCGCTTAGTTGCCATAAAATATGACTAGATCTACCTAAGTGTGATCTTTGCGAATTGCCGCACAGAACTGAAGATGAACACAACCAGGGAAGAGTGTAAAAGACCCTTTTTATTGAATACAAAAATTTTAACAATTGACACGGACTTACGTGCTTATAAAAAGCACCGACAACTTGCTGTGAGAACTTAAAAGATAATGTAATACTAAATTTAAAGATAAAGAGTAGTGGGAGACTACACAAGTCAATTTAAATTAACAGGTTGACTCAGAAGCTTACATCGGCAGGATACAGGCAAGAATGCGTAACCGCTATTAAGATTAACAGCTTGTAGAAACTAACAAAAGGCGCTCACAATAGCGAAATCGCAGTCTGTCTAACCTCTTCGTTCCAACAGCTTAAGTACTGTCTTTCATTCTACTTCATTTACAATCAGGCGAGGAAACGCGAGGGGAAATAAGAGAATTCAGAAAAGATTCAAAAAATAAAATAACTATTAGTAACAATAAACAGAATCCCACACAACTAATTACCAATAAACCCGTACGAATAAATTATAATTAAAAGTCTAATACAGTTGGCGATGAACATCAATCAGTGGGGTCAGGGAGTTGGTCGATAATGTCCTTAAACTAATCGTAATTACTTCCGAATACTTCATCAGGCACCCTTAAAACATCGTCAGTGAGCTTTCCTAATATTCCATTCCTACCCAAGCAATTAATAGTTTTTCACAGTCTGGATTCTCAGTCTATATCCTCCCCCAAGGAAAAGTGTTGAAGCGCACACACGATGCCAATGGAAGTTTAGTTCAAAGCTACACAGGTGACGGGATCCAGGGGCTCTCTAACTGTTATCAATAACTCTCACATAATCACAATTATCAAGAAGCTGGAATGACAGCAGATATCATCCCAAATATCTCTTAGACCAGAGTTTCTTAAACTGTGGGTCTCGACCCCCGTGGGGGTCGCGGGACCTGCAGCAGGGTGTCACCAAACATTTTAGCAATTTTGATATTTCTTTATTATAATAATCTTACAATTACCAAATATTTGTACACGATGTATCTGAAAATAGATAAAGGTAAGACAGTACAGACAAAGAAAAAACGGGAACGTTTCGACGCATTCTTTTTTTTATAAAAACGTTCATTTTATTTGCTTGGCACTTGAGGCTGTGATTTCCTCTGTTACTTATTTAAAATTTCCACTTTGTTCTATGTCTTAAATTAGAAATTAAAGTTAAGGACCTAAAACAGCAATGTTTATGGGGTCCCACAAAATTTTCGTAACTTTTATGGGGCTCCTAAAATCTCAGTGATAAAAAAGGATCTCGACTGAAAAAAGCTTAAGGAGCCCTGTCTTAGACAAAGGAGACGAAGTATAAACACCTATTGCTTTTCTGAAGAGCAGCGATGAAGAAATTTCAACTAATTCTCTTCTCTCGCCAGCACCCCAGCACCTAGTTTGAGGAAAAACGCAGGCTCCAGATCTCTTGCTCAGGCAAACCCGCAGCAATGCATGTTGACCTCAGTTCCTTGCTATTTTTTTCTTTACTCCTTGAAGTTTCAGGCCATTTCTGAATTCTACTCCCGTGCAATGCTCGACCGAAATCTTGGTTCACATGCCATTAAAATATCATACGCTAAAAGTAAACATAAAGTTCTGAACAATGCAGGATGAATTTGCTCCATTTCGTTTTTATTTTCATCCCCCAAACGAATCGGAAAAATCTTCTTAACACTTGCAAAGTTAATCACCAAACATCCGTGTGAAATATTCCGAATCTCTGTTATCTTTCAAAAACAAGGGGGTTTTAACACAAAGGAAAAGGTCAAACCTACTCCTTTAATTTCAGCTTAAGCCAGTAGTTTCGCTATCCGGTCTCTAACAAAGCCCATCCATAATCTCTCTCGCTTCGAAAGCGCAATTTATTTTGCAAGCACAAACTTTCTCTTTCCAAATGCAAAAGTGAAGCGATAAGATAACCTTAAACTGTTGTTTTCTCATTGTAACTCCTATCCACAACCCGCTAAGAAATTTCGGTTGGGGAACATTGAACAAGTAATTTAAACCCCACTTCCGTCTACGTGTTCAGAAAACCATTCCCTGTTCTTCACGAGAAAAGTAACAACGTCAAGAAATAAATGCAAATAACTTCATTTAAGAATAAAAATCTGAAAACACAATTAATTAAAATTTGCAACACATTATTTAGTTGTTTCTGAATAAAAAGATTTGAAAAAAAATATTAATAAATTATTAAATCGTTTTCTCCTAATCAAAGTCGCTGGATTATATACAAGTTTGTTTATTCACATTTAAAGATTTCGTTAAAAACATTATCTATTTTGTGATGAAAATAATGATACCACTCCTCTTCTGAAGTAATATTTTGCTGACGACATTTCTGCTATTTATGGGTAAACTCAACGCATTTGATTAGTTTAAAATCGTGTAACATACTTTAATACAAGAAAAGAAAGTATTTGAAATTCGAATATTCCTTGTATTTTATATAACTTTCCTTAAGGGTTGCGTTAAACATGCTAAGCACCTTTTTCTTCTATTAACAGAATCATAACAAGGAAAGGTTTTGGAACAATGCCATTGGATCACTTAGTTTAAATGCGAAGAGTGGTTTTTCTTTATAAGTAATATAAATTGCATGGGTGGAAATAAGACGATTCATTCTCTGTATTGAAGGTATTTATAAAATTATGCCTTCAATGGTATGGAAAGTTTTACATCTATAATTATAATGACATCTATATTTATAATAGTATGTAATAATTACATTTATATTTATAATGGTATGGAATAATATCATAATTACATCTATATTTATAATAGTATGGAATAATACAATAATTACATCTATATTTATAATGGTATGGACATTTTTACATTTATTAAAGCTCTAAGGCTTTTATACTTAATACATAATATGTAAATATTTTTCATCGAACCTTTTACCAGAAAATAAGAACAAATAAAATATCTGAAAGATTTCAGATTTGATATTATGTCTAAAGAGGCGTTTTTAACCTTTTATTTATTAAATATCATGTTCTTCGCACTTAAACCATAAAATTAAATTCAACAGTAATATCACAAAATATTTAAAAGAGTATATCTTTAGAATTTCCGATACATAGTCTCGCGCGCTGGAGATAAAAATGTTTTTTATCCACCTGTACATTGTTGCCATTGCTCGCTTTGAAGTCGTTGACTTTGTTAATCAGAAATTCGTTCAAGTTTTCATCCTAATACTCGATCCGAGCTAACTCCTTTGTAGGCTAATAATTTTAATATTTAAAGAGATTTAAGAAAAAAAATTAAAGTTTGAAAGCTTTCAGGATTTACATTACGCCCAAACGGGTGTTTTTTTAACGTTTTGTGTGTTACCTTTATTTATTAAATATCATTTTCTTCGCACTTAAATCATATATCGCAAAATAATTTTAAAATGAGCATATCTTTAGAATTTCCGATACACAGTCTCGCGCACTGGAGATAAAAATTTTTTTCTTTCGTACAGTGTTGCCATTGTTCGCTTTGACATTTTTGAGTTTTTTAATCAAAAATTCGTTCAAATTTTACAAAATATGAACAACAAATTCCAAATTCTAGATGTGGGCTTCCAGATGGCCATATTTGGGTGCAAACGTACGATATTCAAAATTTAATGACTCTAGGTACCGTTGTTTTATCACAATGCGAAAAACATAGATATATTTATGCAGATTTATCATTATTTAATTTCTTTAAATATAATACAGAGCTCTAGTATTTGGTGGCAACAATTTGAAAAGTGAACCGACATTTACTTTAAAATACAACTGGAAAAGTTTAATTATACTTTCAAATAGTAACATTCAAAGCAAGCAGCGATACCATACAATGGTTTCTGTATTCTTAATTACCATGGAAATAACCAATATATAGTTACGACAAAGAGTTACGACATATCCAAATAATATGGCTAATTTTGTAATAACTAAATAACCAACCTAATTACCATTGATATGGCTGATTTGCAATTTCGGAGTTTCAACTACCAGCGCATTTTCTTGTGTAGGTTAATTGATGAACTGGCCCTTGGATACAGTTTGATATTATTGCTCTAAAATAGCCACTATACCTAATTTTGTGAAATTTAGGCACCCCCAAAACGATTGATTAGTTTAATTAGATATGTTTATATGTAGAAAACTCTAAAGTAATTAACTCTTCTTACATGATTAAACAGTTACGCATGCATGAACAATTAAAATATGCAGAAATATTTGCGTGCATGTCTTAAGTATTAACATAAAAATACGAGTTGTAAAGCTTAAAAATAAATATTTCCACTTTCTAGTAATATTTCCACTTCCACCTTTGTAACACTTCCTCATTCAGAGTTTTATCCACTTCTGACTTTCTTAAGTCATCGCACAAACACAGTAATTGGAAATCTAAAAAAATTTACACAGTAATAATTTTTTAAATCGGCCGACTTTAATATTTTCGTACATATATCAGTATAACTCTTCCTTCAGATCTGATGAAGAGTTAACACCACCTATTACCTAGTCAAAGTACACGAGATGAAATCCTTATTCCATCCTCGATCTCAAAACTTGCTCTAATTTGTCTGATATGCAAAATTAAGTACAGTACACTTGCATACCTTATAAGGCATTTCTCCCGCGTTCCTAGCGTGCCTTCGGGGTGTAGTGATTCTGCACGCTGGGCCGGTATTCCAGAGTTCCGTGGTTCGATTCCCGGCGAAGGCGATTGCTCATTTTTCATCTTGCCTGCCTCCAAAACACCTAATGTCTCTACAACCTTTTGCCTAAATTAGAATTTTAAATAAAGATTTAACTGTCAGAGTTAATAAACTTCATTCTGGATATAATCTTGGAGTCAAACATAGAGTTGAGAGAGTATGAGAAAAAGAAATGCAATGGTCTAGATCAGGGAGTATCTAGATTTCAACCAGGGGAGAATTCCCCCATGAAAATTTCAGAGTTTCATTGGGAAAATATCCTCAGCTTTTTATTTACCTCTTAAGTAGTTTGTTTTATTTTATGAATATAAAAAAAAAATAAATAAATAAAAAAAATTCAAGTTTTGGAATTTATCAACATTTTCTATACTTTTCTTGTTTAATTTGTAAAATACATAAAAATTAATCTAAATTTAAATAACTTTTTATATATTATAAGAAATTTCTCCCACCTTCTTGGCATGCCTTCGTGGTGTGGTGGTCTGCCCATTGAGCGCGTATTCCAGAGGCCCGCGGTTTGATTCCGGCGAAGGCGTTTGCTCATTTTTCATCTCTTCTGCTTCCAAAAATATCTAATGTCTCTACAGTGGCACGCGAACTAAAAGGGTGGTGGATGATGATTGTCCCCACCCAGGATTTGGCGAATGGGTCCCCTAAAAACCCCAGTCACCCTTTAAAAGGGAGAATATATAAGGTATTTCTCCCGCCTTCTTGGCATGCCTTCGTGGTGTGGTGGTCTGCACGCTGGGCGCGTATTCCAGAGGTCCGCGGTTCGATTCCCGAAGAAGGCGTTTGCTAATTTTTCAATCTCTCTTTCTTCCAATTAACCTAATGTCTCTACAATATATTTCTCATGTTAGAGAATTTAGGGAGATGATTTTCTACCAATGGAGAAAGGCGTGCAAGGGGCAAAAAAGAATGAGAACCGCTGCTCTAGATTCTTTTGCAAACAAAATAGGTAATTTTATTTTCGAAGCCTAGTTACCTAAATTTTATACATTGCTTTCACTTTCAGTAATTTCTTTATTGCGGATTTTCCTACTTTACATGTCTAATTATCATTATTTGAGGTCAAAAAGTATAAAACTTAGTCTTTCTACTTTTTTTTTAATCAAAGCTTCAAAGCTAAGTTATCTATGCATTTTTTCCCTGCATAAGTTGGCAAAATTTCCATTTATCAGAGGTGATTCCATTCAGCATGGCTTAAAAGTCTTTAATTAGATAGGTTTATAAGTTTTAAAGTCTTTAACTGTAAGATATTGTGAGCAACCTTTGGGTAGACGTTAAGCAACTTATCGCTATGTCTGAAGTATAACAGAAACCTGAGAAAGATGTAAAAGACATTTTATTTAAACATTAATAAGATGAACAGAAGACACAAATGGTACTTACAAGTCTGCCAGCATTTATAAAACTTGAGGTTTTATAAAATAATAGACGTCATAATAAATAGCCTCCAGTAAAAAAACTGCGTTATATGTATATGGCAAAGCACGCTACGGCTTATGCCTAAGAGAAGGGTTATGTTCGGGAAGACTTCTTAAGGGAAATTGGATCGTATTCATTACAAAGGAGGAACTCAAGTTGAATTAATAGTCCTCAGCAGTCTTAATCATTCGGCCATACCTGCAGTTATAAGGTATTTCTCCCACCTTCTTAGCATGCCTTCGTAGTGTTGTGGTCAGCACGCTCGGCGCGTAGTCGAGAAGCCCATGGTTCGAGTACCGGCAAGAGCATTGCTCATTTTTCATCTCTCCTGTTTCGAAATAGCCTAATGTCTCTACACAGTAACATATACACATGGAAAGAGCTAGTATAAGAAACGTTGTGTTTACACTCAATAAAAACTCTGTAACACTAGGCATAAATCAAGCAATTAAATCAAAAGTCAGGTTCGCACATATTGTATGATAAAGAAAAAGATGAAAGGTGGACAGAAATACGGAGACTGAAAAGCTGAGTTTCCTTTAATGCCCTTTTTTTCTATCTGAGACGTATAAGAAACAAATATAAATGCATCTTAATATGGAGACAGAAAACGAAATATATAACAACAAAGTAAATCAAACACTTTAAGCACTTTTTGAAGAAAATATTTTCGTACTCACACCTCAATGTGCTCTGAAGTATTTATTAGCTGTCTTTCTGATGATGAACTGTGATAAGGACCTGGACTCGGAAAGGAGTTTCCTTTCTGAACTAAAAGAATTGATAGAGAGTTTAGGAGCAGGAAAATAGAATTTTCCCATAGGATCTGGCCATCTGTCACGTACAAAAAGAAAAAAAAGAGCAATTCGGGGCTTAAATTTCTGCCCAATGCTTGTATTTATCTGGAAATTCCCTAGACATTCACCTAGTCGAGGATCTTATTCAGTCGTAAAGATACGATTGAAATGAGAGATTGCTCTTATACAGCCAGTTTATACTATGACTAGAAAGTGAGTCAGCGCCTGAATTTCAGGAAAAACATGAAGTTAATTGTTTAACAAATCTGCATCTTTTGCTTGTTTATTTGCTTGTTTCTAATCAGACTGTTTGAAAGAGACTGCTCAACTAAATATATATTACATTACAGGTGCCAAAGTTGTAGTTTGAGATCTGAATTACATCAAGTAGACTTTCAGACAACAGCAGCTCCAGTTTCATGGCTAAATATTGATAGTCCTAAACGTGTTCGAATCCAGGCTAACGGCCTGGTTGCATGGATTTTTAGCTTGGGATTTTCCCTGTGTAATCGTGAATACCAACAAATTCCCTACAAAACGTCTTTACGAAGGCACCATTTCCCTGAAGAAGACAGCCTTCATGTTCTTTGCCGTTTTCGTATAACCTTACAAAAGCTGGTGACGTGATTCTGCAAAAATTCTATAAAAAAGCAGAAAAAAATGCCCTTTTCCAATGAGCTGGTAATCTATAGTTAATCTCTCATTATAATATCAGAATTGAAGATTTTTTATATAAAATTAGAAACATGTAATTATGAATTATATTAAAAACAATTCAAGTAAAATACTCAAAATGCTAGAAAGCCTACACTTCTTGAAAAAGGGCATTACACCTGCTGGAATATATAAATAAAATTTACATTTTCCTATCGGCCTCATAGGAAAACTAATGTTTATGAAGAAAGTCTTTTCCTTAAGTAATCAATATTAATCCATATATCTATACTCGAACTCTTTGGTACCGTGTGTGTACATTGTTACAAACAGTTACGTGTGCTACGTTTACGAAAATAAATTTGTAAAAGATAGTTTAAAACATAAATGTTTTATTATATAATTAGGTTTCCATTTTTTATGTGTAGACGCGTTAAAAGTCATCATTTTCCCAGAACATGTCTTTAAAATCGACATTTTAGTCATTTTGTTTTTTCCTGCAAAAGTAGTTTAAATTATGTAAATATTACAGCTTATATCATTTTGTCATTTCTAGTGTTGCGTGCGTACGAGTTCGTAATAAGTTGAATGCACACAGGCTCGATGATAGGATAATAAAATTTATTTTATCAAAAAAAAAAAAAACTCTCAAGATAAATTTTAGATCGGCAATTTAAATTTCTATCATTCCTGCGAATATTTCACTTTGGACAAAGACATAATGTCTATAATGTGGTAAAGGTATTAGCTGATACCCAGCATGGAAAAATTATTATATTAATACTCCTATGCACTAGTTTCACTGATACTAAAAGAAAACATTGAGAAATCTCTTTATAACAGATATTAGACTAACTTTTAAGCAAAGTAGTTTTTATTTTTCTGAAATTAGAAATCAATTCATGAAAGGAAAGAAACATCGAATAAAAATGAAACCTAGCACTTAATTTATAGTGAAATAAAATTTTGTGAAGTAAAAATAGATGTTTCATTTTAGGAAACTTGAAATTTTATGAACTGATCAGTAGCTCGAATGAAACAGAAAACATCTTTCTTCTTTTGTAATTAAAAGGCAGTTCTTAACTGGGAATATGGATCAATTAATATATTATAAAAACATTGTAAGATTCTGTACTGTGTATTTTTAAGTTACAGCTAAATTTGAAGAATCTTAAGAACTGGTAAGCGAATAATCGCTTGAGTTCGTGAGACAGTAACTAAGACTTGAATATAATTAAAGACCCTTTATTATTCCAAATTAAAGTTTAACAGAATTCCGTCTTGGAGTTTTGCAATAAAGCCGCCACTCGGGCCTTGAACTCAAAAACTAAAAAATTAACTTAACTAATCTTAACTAAAAAAAATATAGCCGAAGCTATGAAGACTGTAACCGAAATGGCGACTTAAAACTGAATAACGGCGAAGCTATCAAGGGCCTAAAGTACGTCCGAGCGTAATAATAGCTTTAAGAAAGAGTAGTCTAAAATAGCGGACGCGTGTTACAGCCAGAATCACTGGTTCTCTCTGACGAAGACAGTAGAACTTCGCGGTTAAATACTTCTCCTCAATTTGCATCCAAACGCGTTTCTAAAACTACGTTCTGGTCGAAAGTTGTAAGTTGAAATTCAGGAAGACAGGAAAGGAACTTTAACTCAAAATTTAACTTCTAAAGAAATTAATATAATCCTTACACCATATAATATATTTGTTCTCAATACCTTCAGCTCGCTTATTATTCTTTCTCAAGACAGAATAATCCTCAAAGATATGTTAAGATTACCTTACAAATATGCTGTTCTCACTATAATAATTACAAATGTTAATAATTTTGCAACTATTTATAACATTGAATAGTCGATAATTTAATCTATCGAAAATTTTACAAATGTTTAGAAGTAAAGTGTATGCAACAATTGAATACAGTGCCTGAAAACTTGTGATACTCTTTTGAATGTTTATGCAGAAGAAACTTTTCTGCAGTTAATGTGCTAACCAAATCCCGCAGTTATAATTCAGTATTCTCCATAATATGAATGATAAGCAATAATGACAAGCATTTTTGCTGAAAAAGATTTTGTATCATATCATAATAGCCGAAAAATTCACGTACATCGAAATATTTCTATTTAATTATCTAGGACAAATCCGAATTTAACTAAAATCTGTTTTAATGACAAGCTAACAAGTGACGTTGGTCAGAAAATTTCAGCAACAGGCAGAAATTTTTTAGATTCACTCGTTTCGTTATACTGATCTCATAATTATAATTCTAAAAAAATGAATCATATTGCTTGTTTGAACATGAATAACAGAAATGTGACCTTTTTTATAATTCAGGTGGATAATCGTATATGCTTCTTATAAAAGTGATTAATAAAATCTTAGCAAATTGGTTAATAAAGGAATATGTTTGGTATAAATATTACTTGTAAATCAGCACACAGATTCTGATACCTAAAGTTTCTGTCACATCTCATAAATCTGAAAAAATATATTCAGACCAATAACCAATAATATATTCAGACCATTTGTATTAGAAACAAAACATCGTGCTCATTTTCAGAAACATTAGTCTTCTTTTAAAAGAATGAAATCTGATTTGACTTTTAAAGGAGATTTATCGCATTCCCCTTATACATGCTTTGATGTTACAGCTCGTTAACATGTCCAGATAGCAAAATCTGCGACTCGAATTCTGCGAAGCACAACTGATTTTTCAGATATCCCTTTTCAAAAAATGTAATTAGTCTTTATAACTTTAAACACAGTCGCTGACGGGAAATTGGTTAATGAATCTGATTACAGTACCGAAGGGCTCGGGTTCGAATTCCGGAGAAGGCATGGACGTAATTTGTTCGTTTCTTCATAGGAGGCAACGGTGGCCCACCTAAGAGGTGCATCCATAATAAAGTGACCACCGTTTCTGACCTTAGTAGTGGCCATTGCCTGTAACGGCTAGAGCCGGCCATTGGAAAAAAATTGTGCCCTCATGGTGTAATTGAAAGCATACCCGAAATGTATTCCAGAAGTCCAAGATTCGAGCCCCGGCGAGGGCATTGCACGTTTTGCCGCCCAGACAAGAAAGAGGTTAGTGACTGCTGTACCGAAGGGCCCTGGTTTGAATCCCGGAGAAGACTTGGGTGAAATTTTCCCATCTCTTCATAGGAGGCAACAAAGGTCCTCCTATTAGGTGCTTTCATAATAAAGAGACCACAGTTACTTTCCTTAGTAGCCTTAGTAGTAGCTAATGTCTATAAACAGCTAGAGCCTGCCATTGGGGGAAAAATTTAAAAATAACTGCATTTTTCTCCATTTGAAATCTATGCACTTTTTGGGAGTAGAAGCAATGCGAAATTTCGTTTTTCAGTAATTCATAATTTCATTTAATACCTAGCATTCTAAGAATGTTAAAGGGGAGTAGTTATACCTGAGATATTTTAATTATCATAGATGTAGCTGTTTGAGAATTGGGAGTAATCAGTAAAAAACAGAGGATATATGCAAATTTTTTAGAATAAATGCTCTCCATGATATTAATGTTTTAAATAAATTACCTCTTACGTTCCATGCTGCTGATAAGCCGTTAAGTTCGAGTTTCTAATATTATGTTTCTCTTTTTAAAATAAGGAGGTATTTCTTAAATTTATAACTGGTATTTTTTTCCACCTGTCTTTCGCTATAATGTATAAATCCTCCAGTGTTTTGAACCTTTGTTTAAGATGCGTATTTTAACTGTGCAAAGGCCCAATAGTACACAAGGGGAATATCAAGAGACGTTGAAGGAACATGAGTAAAAATTACATATTTAATATTTTTCCGTTTTGTTATTTCTTCAAGAATTTTAACAATTAAATTTTAGATGTATTGGTGTTGTGACTTTACGACGGTAGAACTTTTACATTTACAGACTTTTAGATGAATAGTTTGTTGTTGGTGTGAAATGTTTTGGCACATAACCTAAAAGATCAAGATAAAAAGATCGAATTTTCTATTTAAATGAATGAATAAAAGCATTATATTTATAATAGAAAGATTCCGATTTAAAGATTTTCTTTTCCTCGAAACTTTCCTCAAAATTTTCGATTGCAGAAAGCTCAGTACATGCCATAAATCCTTTGCTAAAATTCATTCAGTTTGCAGTTATTTTCTGTTTTTCAATAACAGTAAACTGATATTTTTTTTCAATTATTTATTTAGAAAACAGTGACATTATTTTCCATTTGTTTCTAGCTTAATGATCTTGCTAAAGAATTCTACGAAGTAGTCTGCATTTAGTAACAAGCTTAGCTGAAAAGTCATAAACGCTCAGCAGATTAGCTTTTCTAAATTTTAAATTTTTTATTACTTTGCTCTACGTTAATACTGAAGTACTTAAAGACGATCTGATTATTGTTTGAAAGTATCGACTTTCATTTGTGACTAGAATCTTTACCTTTGAAACAGTAGTTACAAAGAAAATGTCTTCTTCCTAGTTTTGCTAAAAATAAAAACATATCTCGGCAATTTTTCTTTATTTTATAAATAATCATGTTTAGCTTGCATTTTGAAATTCTAATCTCACTTTTCACAAGTTTGTAATTTAAGTACAAAAATGCATATGTTTGTTTGTAATTGTGTTTTTATTATTGTATCAAAACTTATGTTTAGTTTACATAGACTATGCCTCTATATCAAGTAAAGAAGTATATATCTCTTTGGAAAGCATAAAAATATAATTCCGATTCAAAATATTTTTATTCAAAAAGCTCCACATCCATATGAAATAAGGGGTATAATGCCTTTATTTCATATGGATGTAGTCATATTGTTTATAAATAATTGCACTAACATTCGATTTAACACCAAAAATATTACGTGCAATTCGATTTAGCGTGGGCTAAATCGAATTGCATGTAATTGCATGTGAGTCTCTCACATTTATTAGAAATGTAGGAAATATGCTTTTTCCAGTTTAATTTGCTGTCCAACAAAACACCTAAATATTTAATTCCATTCATCCTCTTAAGGGAATTGTCATTTAAAAGCAATTGATATCCTTCATAAGTAGTATTTTTTTCTATCAATAAACATGGTCTTGGATTTTGCATGGTTAAAGTTTAACTTAAAATCTATTGACCAATGATATATGAAATCTAAAACATCTTGGGCGAGATGAAAAGCTTTTTGCATTTCTTTTCCTTGAATACAAATCAACAAATCATCTGCAAAGGCAATGACTTCACAACTGAAGTGATCAGAAAATTTCTGTAAGAGATCATTCATATCAATAATAAAAAGCTTGGAACCGGAAACAGAGCCTTGTGGACATCCTCTCTGAGGTTGACGAATACTTGAGGTGCCACCCAAAAAAAGCTTGACCGTCCTGTCTTTTAGCAAATCAGAAACAACATTAAACACATTATGAGGTATTTTCATTTCTTTTAGTAAATTAAGATTAGCAGGCCACCATGCATTATCAAAAGCTCCTTCAATATCAAGAACAATTAAAATAGTGTACAAACCTCTTGTCTTGCCCCACTGTACAATGTTTCTAAGACGTGAAGTGCATCCTCAGCATATTTTTGAGCAATGAAACCATATTGGTCAGCACTAAGAATATTTTCTTTATGTAGATGCCAAGTAATTCTGTTATTAATTAGATTTTCAAAACATTTACCTAAAGAAGAAAGGAAACAGCTACACCTAAGATTATTCACATGTGGAACAGTGAAGGTTTGTTTCGTGAGTATCACAATAACGAGGGCGTTCTTCCAAGTTCGTGGAAAAGCACCAGGATTCAAACATATATTAAATAATCTATGAAAAACTGCAGGAAAAAGGCCGATGAAAGTATCTTATAGTTTAATTGGGAATAGAATCCGGGACAGGAGCCTTGCCAAGCCTTAAATTACGAATTACATCATCAACCTCGGCCTTCGAAAAAGGAGGCTCAATCTGAGATGCATAATTACTGCGAGCAGATGAACGCCAGTGAGTATGAAAGTCATTATCAAACCTCACACAATCAGGAGTAACACAATCAGGATTTGGCGACTGGGTCCCCTAAAAACACCCCAGTCGCCCTTTAAAGGGGGAAGTATATAAGGTATTTCTCTGACCTTCTTCGCATGCGGTAGTGCCTTAGTGGTTAGCACCCTCGACGCGAATTTGAGAGGTCCATGGTTCGAGTCCCGGCGAGGGCATTGCTCATTTTTCATCTCTCCTGCTTCCAAAAAAGTTCCTAATGTTCCTGTTGTCTCTACAAGTTTATAAACAATTTCTGGTAATGTTTTGTCAGTACTTAGGTTTCCTTGTCATAGTTTTGCATCACTTCAAATCATGTTCAAATTTTCTTGAACGGATTTCATAGTATCACTCTCACTGTGCTTCAAGCCCTAACTTATATTTTTCAGAGAGGATATTTTATAGATTTGTTTTCTTTTAAAATAAAAGAAATACGTAACAGGCGTTTTTTATTTAAGCCAGAGTCGGCTTTCTGAGACAGTTGAAATATTATATGCACAGTTCGATGAAAATATACCTAAAAAACAACGGACGAAAAATGAATTGCTAAGCGATCTCAACCTTTAAATAGCCTATGTAAAGGATGACATTCAAGTATTAATAATAGACGTACGAAATGACATTTATTTGTTAATTATAGAAGTTAAATTACTTTATACCCTCCCACTAATGTATCGAATTATTTCTCTAGAATGATGAAAGGAAATAAACTTGAAAAATATATACCATACGAGTAAATACTGAAGAGAATGCAGTTCATACTCTGAGAGTGAACTTCGCTGCTCCACTGGCGGCGGAACAAAGACTACTATCTGAAATGCATACTAACACGTGATTATTGATAGAATTTTACAGAAAAAAAATCAGAGCATTGGCACTGAACATTCATGTATATCTTCGATCCTTTTCAAAAGCACGTAGAATGGTTAGTACAGGCAAAATAATAAGATAACTGATAAATATAAAATAACTTATTGAACGTAAAACATAAGATAACTTTAAAAAAATTTTAAATCTCACAAGTTCTAAACTTAATTCAGGGTTACAAGTACGAAGAACATAGGGAATTTTATGGGCAATCCTTCGATTTTTAATCTTTTAAACATCAGCAAGAACTCAGCAATTAAATCTTCAGCTAACACTTGTACTGTGACTCACACATGGGAGAAATGCAATGTTCCATGCGACTATAGGTATATGTTGCCAGCAGTGCAAACATGGCGAAAGAAATTTCGTTGATGCTGATAGGGATGGCCATCAACATCGATCACAAAAAACGTTGTGCCGCAAGTTGTTGCAAAGGTTCCCAGAGAAAGCACAGCGCGACTATCTCAGAAAATTTATATGAGCTGGGAATCTTAGTAAGCAGTGAAAGATTCATCTTGTTTATCGTAAACTATGTTCTTTATAGGTTACTCGTTTCTTTATATTTGGCTAAAAAAAGGAAAGTATGCTCTGTGCTTCCATCATCATTATTCCAAGAGCAATGATTTCTTAAGCCACAATATTAAAGACGCATCATTTACCTCACAAACGAACAAGAACATCTATGGAATGGAGCCACTAATCATCTGTTCTTAAAATTACAGAGCTGCACTCACCATCAGCAGAAAAGAATATAATTACTGTCTACTACGATTGTGAAGGGGATAGTTACGCCGAATTTTAAGCAAAAAGAGTACCATCATTAATGTTGACTTTTACAGCCAAATACTGAGGCCTGTGAATTAGCTGGGGAAAATTGCAGGCTTATTGCGAAAAAGCTATTACTTACTCACGACAAAGCATTTCTCAACACCACAAGGTTTGATTCAATGTTATTAGAGAATTAGAGTTAACAGCAGTCGAAGGAATAGAGTTCTGTTATCAAGAAATAAGAATGTTTAATTCCATGCTTACACAAATGTTTATAGATATTGGATGATTATGATGAAAGATAACGCAGTATATCTGCATCATACTTTATAATAGTACGTCTCTCAATTAAATCATCTTCGTCTACAATAATCAGAAATTATTTATTTTTGAGTCCCTCTTTCTAGTTATCTAAGTCTTTTATGTTTCAAACACACACGTAGAAAAAATTTCAGTTAATTTTTTTTTTTACTTAAAGGTACATCCAATATTTATAAAGGTAATTTTTCGCAGGTTTCATGCACTTCGAACCAAGGCAATGAAAGCAACCGTTAATTTAAGAATATCATTAAATCGGGTATCATTCGATAAGTATTAGGCTGTATTCTGCATACTTACGATTTGTAAATTTTATTAGTACAAAAAGGTTTGCTTCATCCTTGTGAAGGTACTGAAGATAGTGAAGAAGAAAAAAGCAACTGCGGGACTGCAGATGTAGCTTCTCAAATGAAATCGAATTTTTAATCAATACTCTTGAAATGAATATATTCATAGAAGGAAGAAGAAATCAAAATATAGGGAAATGCATTAGAAATAAATTAAATTAAGCGCTTTAGTAGCAGTCGTTTGAAGTCTGGTATTACACTGCTGATGCAACTGAAATGTGAATAGAATTAATATTTGAATTTTACTACGTCCTTAAAGTCAAGAATCAACATGGAGAGTTTTATTTAAATAAATGCGATAGAAACGGGTCGATAGAAATGCGTTATTTTTCCCTCGCTGCCTTTGGTTTCCTTTGCAAAATATATTGACTTTATGGCTACTTCTAAATATGACGTTGAAAACTGGCAAACAGGTTGGGCGGCTAGAAATTCAATAATTAGATGCTTCAATGAAAATACTTTTTATTAATTACAAAAATATTTTGATTAAAATGCGAAGAGAAAGAGTGCGGCATCTATTTTAAGTTTACTAACAATTAGCTTTATGTTGAGTCTCCTTTATGCCTCCTTTATGTACTCGATCAGTCAGGAGAGTTCTGCAGATTTTATGGTAAGTGGCGTAGATTGAAATGAGAAGAAAAATCATTACCGGCATTATTCGTAGTAGAAGTTTGGTTGTAGCGGCCGCTGCTACTTTCTTGTAAAGAGAATGCCGCTGAGCAAAATAGATGTGAAATCCTGCACGTGGAGGAGTACGCAGTAGTAGGAGTACGGAGTAGGAGGTACAGTTCGTTAAAAGTGTCCAAAAATTAGTTGCTCTTTGTCTCTCCCCGGCAACCCGGCTATTGCCGTCGCCGAGTTATCGCAGAGAGTTATTGGAATTGTAACTATACTATTATTCTGTAAAGCTGCAGCAAGTCGCCGCCCATAGGTGATAATTGTTGTGTTGTATTATTTTAAGCTTATATCTCTCTAGCTGTGAGTGATAAATGTTATGTTGACATTAACTCTTACATACACCTGTTGTTGTATGTAAGAGTTAAGGCAAGGGGATAACTCGCCAATATCCGGAGGTAACATTTAAGGGTGAGCAGTATAAACAAGTAATTAAGTAGTTAGATAAGTCATTAGGTCAAAGGGTATGTTGCTAAACGCAAAACATTTTTAAAATTGTATTAATGAATTGATATACTTACGCTAAATACAAGGTTGTTTTTACGATTTTGATTGTCACATTAGCGTGTTTCTCTTCTAGTCTAATGAATTGATGTTACAATTACATACATCCGAAAGCTTGTAACAATAATTGGGTATAATATTTTACAGACCAATGTGTAGAGACATTAGGTATTTTTTTGGAAGCAGGCAAGATGTAAAATATGCAATGCCTTCGCCGGGAATCGAATCACGGAAATCTGGAATCAGACCACCACACCACGAAGGCATGCCAGGAAGGCGGGAGAAATACCTTATATACTCTCCCTTTTAAAGGGCAACTAGGATTTTAGAGGACATAGGTGTGGAGAATCATCATCCATCTCTTTTTTAGTTTGGGCGCCACTGTAGAATCATTAGGTATTTTTTGGAAGCAGGAAAGAGGAAAGATGAAAAATTAGCAACGCCTTCGCAGGGAAATTGAACCGCGGACCTCTGGATTACACGCCCAGAGTGCAGACCACCACACCACGAAGGCATGCCAAGAAGGAGGGAGAAGTAGCTTATAAATATTCCCAATTATAATATCAAATTAAAAATTCATTTAAAGATATAATTTCGTTCATGTTGAAAACATCGTTATTTATAATTCAAAGATGGCTTGAGATTTTAATATAGAAATCATTTTACAGATTTAAAACGGGAAGTGTACAGAAATTCAGATATATTGCCATTTTTGTCATTTTTCATAGGCCACAACTTAAAAATCATGTAAAATCGATCAAGTATTTCTAAACGTTAGCAGACAGAATTAAAAACGTTGACTTTACGAAAAAAATCATAAATATATTAATATTAGTAAGACATATCTTTGTTATAATTCATTAAATTCCCGTATTTCCAACTGGGAATACTGTCCAGTAACCACTATTTTGTAAAAGTGGGAATTCCTTTTATTGTGAGTTTTCCCTAAAAATAAAGTAAACCGTTTTTTTAGATTTTGTCATACTGGGAAATCCCCTTGTTATACAAAAGTAGGAAACCTTTTCATTTGTAGAAAGAAAAAAATACCCTTAATTTTGACGTCCATTGATGATACATATTCCAGTCGAAGCCATTATCTAAAACGTACTGACGGGCCGATAATTTGAAAAATAAAATTAAAAGATTTTTATTAAACAAAGAAAATTTCTTTATTTGAATACTCAACATACATAAATAGTAATAACGACGCAAACAAAATGTTTAATTTATATTTAATTTTGCTTTGAAATCGAAAATTTGATATTTTCAAGAAATTTCTACTGGTTATACTGTGTAGTTGAAACGTATTGATATATTGCTAGCTAAATATTAAAAATTTTCGGACTATCTTTTATTTCAAATAATTTTAATACATTGAATTAACCACTAAACAACTTACTTAAACTAAAACTTAGAAAACGAAAACATTCCAGGTGGGATAAAACTTCAAAATAAATAATGGATTGAGACAATTGAGAGTAAATCGAATAAATTTCTTGAAAATACTTCAGAATAAATTGAATAAATTTCAATTTGAGGCATATAGAAAAAATACATATATATGTAGAGTCCGTGACACACAAACTTATTGACGTGCTTATTGAAAACTTATTGCTAAATGGCGAATATAGTATGGTATAAAATTAACTGTAATTATATTAACTGATAATAATTAACTCCATAAATATGGAGTGGATAACGTCTTAAAAAAACATCTAAGAAACTTCTTGAAAGGGCAACACGTTTAATTACATTTAAAGTACTTACATTTTCAACAAATAAGTTAGCATAAACTGAATTAACTTCTTCGATACATTTTTATTTACGTCTTTATCGTCGTCGTTCTTTTTACTGCATCTTGAATCCAACTCATCTAGTTGCCAACTAACAAAACTAAAAAAAACATTAAAAGAATTATACGATGAGCAATCTGTACGCCATCTCGTATTCAACACTGGCACTACATCATTCAGCCGTCCTGAAAAGCAAAGAAAATACAAAAGCAAAACAAAAAAGATAATAAATTAAAGATTAAATGTTTTATAAAGTCCTGATCGTCTTTCAGTTTCAAGAATGAGAAAATGAGCAAACATCGTCTTCAAGCTTCATTAGCCATAGAAACAGTATTTAACGTCTTTAACCTCAGTTTCTTCGTCTTCAGGCATCTTCTCGTTCTTCTAAACCTCGACGGTACAAAATCGGCAGAAATTAAATCTATGAGGCGTCTTGATTTAGAATGACATTTTAATGGAACTGAACACACAGCAAATACACATACAACACACAAAATACAAAATCCAAGATGCTTATAGAAAACTGTTGACGTCTTAAGTCTATTTTTGAATTTTAATTCTTGTTGCCAACTCTAAGAAAGCATTCCTAATAACTTTAATATGATCAAATTATATATTACTCAAATTATATATTAGCATATTATAATATGCTAAGCCAATTATTTAATTCTTTGTCAGTTCCTACATTCGGCCATCCTGATGATTCTTTCGCCTTGAAAGAGCCGACCTTTTCTACAAACTGGATAACGACTTCACGTAACAAGTGCATTCGCTGGGTTCTTCGTCATAGTTCTTTGCTTTGTCGTCATCAGCATCTATACTGTCATGATCTTCGTTAGTATCATAAAATTTTATCGTCATCTTCATTCATATAATCCCCATCTCACCGTCATTACCACTCGTATAATCTCCATTTCATCGTCATTATCATTCATATTATCTACATTTTTCGTCATAACCATTCATATAATTTCCATCTCATCGTCATTATCAATCATATAATTTTCATAGCAACATCATAATCATTCGTATAATGTCTAGCTTAATAGTCGTCATCGTTCATTCAGTCTCCATCTCCATCTTCGTCATCATTAGTATCTATACCGGCTACTTCCTTATCGTTATCATCCATATTTCAGCTCGAATGGGATATATTTAGTACCTAAGAAATTTCAAGTCTTTATGTTTCAGAATCATCTATATTTTTATGCTTTCCAGTAACTTCACAGTACTTCAGAATAATTTACATCCATATGCTTTGCAGTTTCATCGCTTGCAGTTTCAACGCCTTTTTGGCATCTTTAGAATATTCTATGTTAACAAAATCCATTAAAACTATGTATTTGCTTTTGATCATTATGATCACCTTCGAATATAGCATGGCATAAAATTTTATTAGTTCTTATAGAATACACATATTACTAATTTTTCACAATCAGAATATCTTCTATTTTAGCAAACATTTTATCAAGTTAATGTAAAAAGTACTTACAAAAAAAGTTTACTTTCTTTTTTATTTAATTAAACGTTGCTTTTAATTGCATAAAATAAATCAGTCAAAACTTCTGGATAATCAAAACAATGAAGTACATATTATTGCTTCAGCGTTTTTCTTACTCGTAATTTCAAGAAATAAAAAGTAAGGCTTCTTGATGTAGAATGGCATTTAAATGGAACTGAACACACAGCAAATACACATACGACACAAATACAAAATGCAAGATACTTATAAAAAAACTGCTGACGTCTTAAATCTAATTTTGAATTTTAATTCTTGTTGCCAACTCTAAGAAAGCATTCCTAATCACTTTAATATGATCAATTTATATATTACTCTGATTTATATACCAAGCCAATTATTTAATTCTTTGTCAGTTCCTATATTTATCTGTATGTAAATAATAATAAACTTATTTCTTACTCCTGATTCTAGCTACAATACCTCACCGGGTTTCGATTTTGATAAAGTTTAAATCTGGAGAGAAATTAATAAATGCTATCTTTATAACAAATGCAGCTCAAAAGAGAACTAATATGGAAGCTGACTGGAAAGATATTGATGGAATTTTAGGATTTATTTTATTAAATAGATTTCATCAGGTACCCTTTGAAAATGTTTGTAAGGATAGTTCTGAAGACACAGCCCCTACAGTAATGTCAAGAACAAAATTCAAAAACATGAAATAAATTTTCGTTTCATGGATAATTCGTCAGTGCAGGCTGGCGGTAAATTGTGTAAAATCAACTAATTTTTGATGAAATGAATACAAAATTAATTCGGTTTGTATTATTTCACAATGAATCAATGGATTTGTATTACGGGAATCGATCTTCTATAATGTTCATTCGTAGAAAGCCAATTCGCTTCGGATTCAAAATTTAGACGATTTCTGCTACCACTTTCTGCTATTTATGCCGGAAAACGGTTAAATAAAGCAGCACTTCTTAGTACCAGAGTTGTCAATATCTTTTGTCAGTTGTTACTAACCTTTTTCAAATACAAATAACTTTTGGTAATTTTGTTTTACTTCTTATGATTTCATGAAGGAATTTGAAAACAGAAACATAAAAACTACGGGAACTACGGGAAGATCACCAAATCCAAAACTGTTCACTAACGTCTTCTAAAGATGGGGAAAACAGAGCAAGAGAAGTACATTTGATTACCAATATGATGAATCGGTATTTATGTGGCGTTCTATGGAAAATTTTTTTCATGATATGATTCTTAAATGGGAGTAGGAGACTGAATTCTGAATAGCTACCGTCCACAACATCGCCATACGAATTGGTGGTGGAATTTATTTGCAAATGCATTGAATATAGCTGCAGTGCTGGATGGTTTTGCATGCAAGAACTCACAGAAAACGCACTGGAGTTCCGCTGTAAAGTACAATTGCTCATTTACGAGTTTCAGCAAGTAAGCATGGACCTGAATGACGATTAAACGTTCACCACCGTATGTCACAGAGGTCGCTGGTCATTACATCATAGCAATAACTCAAGATAGATATGCACAGTGTAGAGAAAATTCAAAATTACAATGTCACGAGTGCAAAACAAAAAAAGGTTACATTTGAACCGCTTTTTAGTGTACCTCTGAAGACAGCTACAAAGATGAATTTTATGTAGTTTTTGTAAAAAAGAGGAGGGCAAATGTTTTTATTTAAATTGATAAACTTTCAGTTAAATTCATAACTGAGTTTTAATTCAAAAACAAATCCTTCATAATTTCTGTCTGTAATGTTTATTCTATTTATCACTATATCCCAATTTCAAGATCAATATAGTGAGCTTAGACAGAAGTGACCAATGTTTCCAATTGGGAACACGATAAAAATCATATATAAAATTTTTATCTCCCCATTTTAATAATTGATACCTTTAAAATAAAGCATTAGAAGGTGAAATAATCAAAAAAGCAATTGAAAATAAACCTGAATCTGAATTTGACCTTTAAAAGATTAATACTTTCATATATATTGCATAATACGTAAAGTAATGAAATGCTCATAAAAATATTTTAAATTTCCAAGTTTTAAAGTCTGAAATGTAAATTGTTCGAGGAAATGTTTGCAGACGGTTTATGTCTTAGTATCGTAATTCACCTCTAATTGATTAATGCACA
This sequence comes from Stegodyphus dumicola, assembly GCF_044657685.1. Taxonomy (NCBI): domain Eukaryota; kingdom Metazoa; phylum Arthropoda; class Arachnida; order Araneae; family Eresidae; genus Stegodyphus; species Stegodyphus dumicola. The sequence goes on from NC_140780.1 coordinate 119,271,348, forward strand.
TTGCACTGCATTTCCAAGTATAATAAGTGAATAAATTTTGCTAATCAATTATTCATTCATATTAGTGCCAGGTATATTGAACATTGGTATATTTAACACTGTTATTTAAAAAACCTGTGACTCAATTTTTAAATTAACTTATTACAAATACTGCCAGTGTTTAGGTGTATTATAAGTTTATAAACTTACTCACATAAGTTTATAAACTTAAAGTTTATTTTTAATCTCGAGGGGAAAATAGAGAACATTCAGCTCAAATAGTTTTCAAGACTAGCATTAAATATATTTGATAAAATTTCGAAAAAAACTGGAATTAGAAGAACGAAATTTCTCTATATTCAGAAAACTAGTAAATTTTCATTTATTAATAAGAACTAAGTTTTTTGAATATTTTCTAGGACACATTAGTTTCACAATACAGGTTCACATTTTTCAATGCATATTCTTTTGGAAAAAATAAACCTTTTGTTTTTGCTTCTCTTATTAGCTTTTTGTGAATTGTGACTGGGTTTTTTGATTAAAATAAAATTAAAAACTCGCTTTTTTTTTTGTTTTTTTTTATATGATATTCGTATGATTTTCTAACTGCAATTTTAAAAATCATTCTAAGCAGTAAGAAATATCCACACTAACTTGTTCCTATATTTTCCACTCTTAATTTAATTAAACAGTTTTATGTAATTTTATGCATTTGTGAAATTTGCAGACAGATCAAGGCGTCTTAAGGCGTCTCTTGCTCTATGAAGGCACACCAGCGCCCCAGAGGTAACGTCATTTCACACTAGTAGTTCGGTCCGGGGTTTGAAGCCCAGCGAACGGCCTAGCTGCATGGGCGTTTTCATGTTTTTCCCATACGTAACGTGTATAAGATGCAGTTTGCCTTAGAACGTCCTCCACAAAGGTTAACCCTCTCCTTAGGGTTATATCCCTTGAGTTCTTTGCCATAATTAAATAAATTAAATCAATATTCCTTTATGAAAACATTTATATAATTTATTAATCGATTAAATATCTTGTTCCGTTTTTTATCGCCGTTTTCAAGTATTTTCAATTTATTTTACTGAAGGTTGCGTTTTTTATCGCCGTTTTCAAGTATTTTCAATTTATTTTACTGAAGGTTGCGTTTTTTATCGCAGTTGTCTGGTATTTCCAATTTGTTTTACTGAAAGAATATTCTTCTAAACTTGTTCTAATATTACAGCCGAAAATTAATTTCTAAAATTGGAATTGCTGGAACTCTATAAAATGCTGTAGAGTAACGAAAGAAAAAACAAATAAAACAAAAGATAAAGGAATAAATAAGTAATCAATTTAAAAAAATCTGAAAGGATTCAGATTTTAAATTACGTCCAAAGGGGCGTTTTTTTTACGTTTCCTCTGTTACATTTATTTATTAAATATTAAGTTTTTGCACTTAAACCATAAAATTCAGTTCAATAGCAATGTCGCAAAATAATTTTAAATCTTTAGAATTTCCGATACACAGTTCCGCGCGCAAGTTTTTTTCCCGTAGAGTGTTGCCACTGCTTGCTTTAAAGTTTTACAAAATATGAAATCAATAATTAAACAAATTCCAAATTTCAAATTTGGTTTTCCACATGCCCGTATTTGTAGGAGGATTACGTCATTAAAAATTCGATGGCTCTATGTGCCGTTATTTTATCACAATGCGAGGAAATATACATATATTTATGCATATGTTTCATTATTTAATTTAGTCAAATATAATACAGGACTCTAACATTTGGTGGCAACAGTTTGAAAATTGATTCGCCGTTTATAGTGATTCAATGCATAATCTCAAAACAAAAACAATAGTCCTTCAGGAACAAAGCCCCTTTGGACTAATAAAATATTAATTAAGGAAGTTATAATAATTAAGTATATACTGAATTAAACCAGCGTTAAACTGAATAAAAACGAGTGAATTAATAATAAATTAAACTCGAAAACATTAAGTGATATAATTTAAAAAGTAAAAGGAAACTAAATTCATAATACCAAAAAACATGAAGCAGAGCAGAAGAGATAGTGTTTTTCATTTCTTTTTTTCAAATCTCTAGACACTTACTTCTTACTCATATATGGAGAGTAGCCAAAACGATCAGTGGTTTAGCCGTCTCCGTCACCAAGAATGTCTCATACGTTACGCCAATAGGGGTGGTCTGATGCTACGCTTGCGAGTAGTAGAAGCACACATATATAACCAGCCCTTACGCAGGATTCAAATCCTCACCCTTGCAGTTCAGAGAGGCAGTAAGTCTCCGCTAACTACTATGCAAGGGGGCAATAGAAAGTACTTTTAGTAATATTCTTCCCACTCAGGTATACCGTATACTCCGGCGTATAGGGCGCACCTATAATTTTAAACCAAGTTCCTAAGTTTTTAGGTATATTCGCCGTATAACACGCACCCTTTACCCTTTTCTTTATGAAGAAATCTGAAACATACATGTGTGATGCTCTTGCCTTTTGAAGCTATTCATTCGAAATATTTTACTAGGCTTTCGAACAACTCTATATTGAATTGAAAAAGCAATAAGAGGAATAATATGTGAGGGGAAATGCTTGAGGGAGTAAATAAGTCTATAAAGAGAGTGCATTGTATTCAATGCTGATGTGCACAAGAATACTATTCTATGGTTTGTAGAAAAGGGGAACATTATCTGAAGTAAGAATGCACATCCTATCCGAATGAATTCGTGGAATTAGCGATCAGATATTTTCTCTTTTTGTATTCATTTGAAACCATGTTTTATTATATGAACATCGAAGACAAGGAAGAAAAAGGAGGCCAAATGCGTCATGACAGTCTAGAATACAATGTGAGCGGATAATAAAAGCATATAATGAAATTAAATTAATATAATTCAAAAGTCATTAAAAATATAGTATATCTAACAATCTAGACGGAATAGAAGATAATTATTTATTTATGGATCAGAGAAACGATGATGTGGACGATGAAACGAAATTTGTTGATGTGCCTGAAGATATATCGAAAGACTAATATGACGAACATTTCATGTTATATGATTTCATAAGATATACCATTTCTTTTAAATAAGCTGTAAAGTACTTCTCCCGCTTTCCTAACGTTCCTCCGTGGTGTAGTGTCTCTGCACGCTGGGCCGGTATCCAGAGGTCCGTGGTTCGATTCCCGGTGATGGCGTTCTCTAAATTTTCATTTTGCCATCTTCCAAAAAATACCTAATGTCTCTACAGTGACGTCCGAACTAAAAGGGTGTTGGATGAGGATTCACCCCACCCAGGATTCGGCGAGTGGATCCCCTAAAACCCCAGTCGCCCTTTAAAAAGGGAAGTATATAAGGTATTTCTCCCGCTTTTCTAGCGTGCCTTCGTGGTTTAGCGGTTCTGCACGCTGGTCCGGTGTTCAGAGGTCCGTGGTTCGATTCCCGGCGAAGGCGTTTGCTAATTTTTCATCTTGCCTGCTTCCTAAAAATACCTAATATCTCTACAAAGCATTTAGGTACATGTAGAAATCTTATATTTTAATGCTGATATTTTCATTATTTTAAATCTATCATTTATTGATCCGGTATATAACGCACACCCGTAAATTTCGATCTTATGTTTTGCATTAAATTTTCGCGTTATACTCAGGTATATACGAGTAAGTGCATTTTTATTTCATCTTCTACGGGGTGGCGCAGGGAAACGTTTTGAACGTTACAGTTGACAGCACTATAGAGCCGGCAGTTGTTCGAAACTTTGCGCAATTGTTGTGAGCGCTTGGCATTTAGTAATCATGGATCATTGGACTGGTGTAGAACGTACAGTAGCTGTGAGAGCGTATTATAAAAATGGTGATAGTGCGACTGCTGCGCAGAGAATATTTCGACAGTATTACCGCTTGGACGTCATTGACGTGTTCCATCTGCGCATGCGATTACAACGTGGATGAAGAAACAGGATCTTCCTTGAAAAAGAAACCTCCAGGTGGCATTCCAACGGTACGTACCCCAGAGAACATTGAAGCTGTTAGAGCTGCAATCGAGAGAAGTCCTCGCCTCTCCGTTCGACAGCATGCATCTTCGCTAGGGATTAAGCGACGATAGGGATTACCGTCAATTGTTTGGAAGGCGCATTATTTCAGTTAACGGTGACACTGAATGGCCTGCGAGATCCCCTGATCTTAGTGTGTGCGACTTCTTCCTGTGGGGATATCTTAAAAGCAAGGTGTACCGTACACGTCCTGTAACAATCCATGAACTGAAGGAGAACATTGAAAAAGAAATCACTGCCATTCCCCAAGATTTGCTACACCGCGCATTCCAGAGTTTTCATAACAGGCTGTTAGAGTGCGAACGCCGAAAAGGGAGCACATCTTTCCGATATCATCTTTAAAAAGTAAAGAGACACTTTTGGACATTTTGATTGTAAAAACATAAATGACATGCTGACTACATGCACTTTCGTTAATAAATTACTAGTTTTATCAATTTAGTCGTGGAAATGACGTTATTTCGAAATTTTTTCCCTGCGCCACCCTGTACTTCAGGCATGTTAACCAAACACACACATCTCATAAGAATGCCTCGTCCTGATGGATTCGTATCTCGACAAAGAGCATTTTCTTAGTTTCTGCAGCTTTCCCACACATTTTGCTTTTCCCAAGGAGTAATTTGTGTCTAGCACCGATATCATTTTTCATCTAGTACCAATATCAATTTTACTAACTGCTAAATAAAATGTAGCATTAATAATTTCTGATATTAGTATTTAGTGTTAATATTGCAATTCAGTAGCACAATGTTGTTTGCTTTTTTTAACCACTATTGCACTATGGCTGGAATTAATATTTCACTGAAAAACAGAGAATTACTAGAACGGGATATCTGTTGAATTCCAGACTAAATTACTTTGAAATCTTTCATGATTTAAATTAGATATTAAAAATACACAGAAAGTATTAAATTTATACCTTACAACTGATCACTGCAAATTTTAAAAAAATTAAATGAAACCCTCCCTAAAAGAAATACTCTATTAAATAGATAGTTTTCTTACATTACGTGTTTTGAGTACATTTCGTGTTTTTCCATTTATTACATATATCCGTTAAATTTTATCCCTTTTAAGTAATTTTTAATTTTTCACGGGAAGCTGAAAACCTCAATAAAGCTCCTTAAAAGCACTCCTGTTTCATTTTCACTCATTCACAGATTTCGGAAAATGATGCTTCAATTAATATTACTGGTATCAGGACTTTTGTTCCTCTTTACTTGCTTTGGAAACAGGAACTGTCCTGACTCGGAACAGGGAGCTTACTCAAGCTATGTTCAATAAATTGTGAAGTAGACAATACACACAGGAAGGGTATACGAAACCCTTTATTTTTCTATATTTACAGAGGTTTCCGGACTTCGGAATACAGAGACCAACCACTTGTGGTCTGAACGTAAGAATATAAAACTACTAACTAAAACTTTAACTAAAACTAACTTTGGATTAATATACAAGTCCCTAACTTCAAGATTGGCCGTTATTTAACAAAAATCCGTATGTAGTACAGAGAGCTGCTAAAACTACGATACGTTTAAAATTATCAAGAGGATTAAACCTCTGGCCTTGAAGGCAACCAGCAACCGAGTAAAACTACTATGGCAAGCGGCCTGCTTCTAATAACTCCTTCCTCTGTCTTGCTTGGCAAAAAGCCACAACTTAAGTACTTGGCGTTAGCAAGACAAATTTGCATAAATAAGTTAAAGCTTTTAATTCTGGCCGGAAGTAGAAAATAAGAAGTGATAGTAAAGATTTAAAATAAAATAAACGTTAGTAAAACTTAGGATCCTTACATACTTCCCGCCAGAGTTCATTAGTTTGAAACTGAGGTCTAAAACGACCTTGTTGAAAACTTTTAGCTCTAGAATCTAACGCGAGGCCAATCTTTTACAAACATTTCTCGCTAGAAACTAGAAATTAAAAAAAAGTCGTTTTTACATTATCAACTCCATGGACAAAATTTTTCATCTGTACTGCATCTATAAACAGGAGTTTCTTAATTGAAATCTGGTTCCTTCCAGAGATCTAGAAGGAAAACTAGTTTAATGAAATGTTACACAATTAAGTGGCAAGTAACATGAATACTTATATTTCTCTTTTAACATTCTTATTTCATTCATGACGTTATTTAATTATCTCCCCGTGCTCTCTGACATGTGTTGTAAAGGAAAACACCAAACACGAGCGTGTCTATGGACAAGTGTTCAACACTACCGCCTGCAATCAAAACACTAACGTGTTAAAATTCAACATAACAAGACCTCAGAACACGCCTTATATTCATCTCTAAACCCTGAGGTACTATTCTGAAAAGTGTCTAACTCTGAAGTGTAGCGTCAGAGAGCCTAACTACATTCATTTAACCTTTAACACATATTCACAATAATTTGCTCTTTTTACAGTCACACGAATAAGTTAAAATTTTTGGCATTACTTTCACTTTTAACATATCACAGTATTTCTTACTTTTAAGATAACACTTCACATTGTATATAAGGACATATTAACATTCCGTTAATTTTACGCATTTTAAAACATACATTAGTAGTACATTGTTAACTTCTATTCTTTTCCAAGCAAGTGCCAATTCTTCTACATTGAAATACTACATTTCAAAAGTCTTTCAAACTAAAACTTCTTTCTTGCCAGAATCTTTTAAATAAAATTTTATACAATAATTTTTACAATTTTCTTAAGGTACCTTTCTCAAAGATTATCAATGCTTTTACAATATTCAAGTATTCACACATTTCTATTATACATTAATTTTAGTTTTACTCGCGAGTAATTGAAAAACAATACCAAAATAGGTAACAACTCATTTCTCGCCTTTTTGGCGATAAAGGTAGGCCTCACATGAGGTAAAACTTCTTGAATTCTGCCACTTGCAGTAATAATGAAAAATTAACTTAAGGTTTAAAAGTAACATAAAGTTTTACTTATCTTTGTGATATTCAGACATCCTTTTTTCTGCCCAGTGTTGGAAAGTGGCGAAGACTACAGTGTGGTTGATCTTCCGTCTTGTGCGGGTTCGCCCTTCCGTTCCTTCCTCCATGAGCTTTCTTTTTCTTTAAGTTCGATCACCCTTGAAGACCTTCTTTTTAGCATCAGCTTGTGGTCTTGGCCGTTTGATGGCAGCTGGTCTTGGCGGAACACTTCTCTCTTGTTGTTGCCTGGATCTCGTTGCTGGCTGTTCAAATTTTTCTTGTTTCTTTGCCTCTGCAGCTGGTGTTCCTTCATCAATTCGTCGACATTTGCTGCGTAGACTCCTATCCGATGGGTAGATCTTCCGTTTTGGAGCCGGGTTATAGTTGCTGTCATTTCGCCTGGCTCTCTTTGCATTCGTCGTACTTCTCCCTTCTTCATTCTGGGGGGTGATCGTGCCCTCTCTTTTCTGGTCGGTGAAACGGCTTCTTTTTCTTGTTACCTTCAGTTTTCCAACGGGGGGAACTTTCTTTTCAACTGCTCCTGTCTAGTAATGGCTTGCCCTTGTGATTGTCGTAGTTCCACCTCTGGAGCTTGTGCCTGCCGTGCCGGATCCTGCAAAAGATATTGAAATATTGGCATTTTAGTACGATTATAAAATGGTTTTATCTGGTCAATGTTTGCGGTGCAGGTTTCACCATTCCTGGCTTTTAACACCACTACAGCCTGAGTTATTTTTTCTATGACATATGGTCCTTCAAATCGTGGATAAAATTTGGCAGTTTTATCTTCTGGTGCTGAAGAAAGTGAATGCTTAATTTTTAACACTTCATCTCCTACGTTATAAGTTACTCCCCGTCGTTTCATATCGTAATAGAGCTTCTGTTTTCTCTGTGCTACTTCAATGTTCTTTTTTGCTTCTTTAATTAATTTTTCTATATCGCCCATTTTAAATTCTGGGGCTCTTTGTTGAACATAAAATAATTTATCTAACGGCGTTATAATCTTTCTGCCTAAAAATAACTCAGCAGGAGTTTTGCCCGTCGTATCATGTTTTGCGGTCCTAAAGGCGAAAGCTAATTCATTGACATAGTTATCCCAGCTTTTATGAAAATTTTTAACATAACTACGGATAATTTTCACTATATTTCTATTGACCCGTTCCGCTATATTTGATTGCGGCTGATACGGGACCATTTTTAAATGACGTATTCCCAGTTTTTGGCACATGTCTTCAAATATATTACTTACAAATTGAGGACCATTATCCGATATAACATTTAGGGGCGCCCCGTATTTTAAAATATATTTATTTAAAATAGAATCAGTAACTAATTTCGCGGAGGCTCGTTTTAAGGGAACAATTTCGGTCCACTTACTAAAATGATCAACCATGACAAGGAGATACCGACTTTTATTTAACTGACTTTTTGGGAAAGGGCCCAATAAATCGATGCCAATTATTTCATTTGGAAATTCGGATTTAATGCTATTTACAAACCCGGCCGGGCGGAAATTTATATAATTAACTGCTTGACATGTTGGGCAGGACTGGACATACGCCCTTGTTAACTTTCGCAGCTTAGGAAAATAAACTGCTTCGCCTACGCGTTGGATGGTTTTTCGAATACCAGCATGAGAAGCTAAAGGGCAGTCGTGTAACTCCTGCAGTATATTTAATCTATGACTAGCTGGGATAACAGGTGGAAATTCATTGTTGGAATTCGTAGTTTTTGTATAAAATAATAGACCATCTATTAGTTCGTAATGGGCCGCCCTATTTCTTATCGCCACAATATCTTTCTGGCTAAAATTTTCAGAATCCTTTAAATACTCATAAATGTTTTTAAATTCAGGATCCTTACCCAGTTCGCTTATTACAGTTTCTCGGGAATGTATCGTACATGCTGTGAGTATTGCCACCGTTACAGTATTACCTTCTTCATCTATTTTTATTCTGGATAGGGCATCTGCTACGATATTTTCCTTTCCGAGGGTGTGCTTAATTACCAGATTATATTCTTGTAACTTGAGTGCCCATCTTATTAACCTTGGGGATAAGTTTTTTCCTGAGTACAATCTAGTTACCGCCGCATGATCACAATACACTGTTATTGGCGCCCTTCCAAAATAGACTCGGAACTTTTGCACTGCTAACAGAACTGCAAGTGCCTCTCTCTCAGTCGCGGAGTAGTTTCTTTGTGTTTGATTTAAAGTTCTACTAAAAAATGCCACGGGCTGCTGATTTTGCGAAAGTACCGCTCCTACCGCATAATCCGAAGCATCCGCTGAAATTTCTAAATTTTCATCCTTTTCAGGAAATTTCAACACAGGGGCTTGCGTTAATGCTTGCTTTAATTTTTCGAAAGCGCTATTGGCTTCGGCCGTCCACGAGAATCTTGCCTTTTTCCTTTTTAATTTTAACAATGGTTCAGCAATAGCTGCAAAATCTTTTATAAAGGACCTATAATATGAACATAGTCCTAGAAAAGAAAAGAGCTTCTTCGCCGTATTTGGCGGCGGATACTTTTGCACAGCGATTATTTTTGATTCGTCTGTCTCGATTCCTTTCTGAGATATTTTGTAACCTAAGTATTTTAATTCAGGGGCTGCAAATTTGCACTTTTCGAAATTAACTTTTAGACCGGCCTCATTTAATAATGAAAACACCTGTCTTAAATCCTGTACATGTTGGTCCAGATTATCACTAGTAATAATGATATCGTCTAAATAGATAAATGTGGTCTTTCCTAGAACAGCCTTAGCACAATGTCCATACATCGCTGAAATTTTGCCGGTGCCCCTGAAAGGCCAAACGGCATACGCAAGAATGCATAAGTGCCAGACTTGGTTATAAAAGCAGTCTTAGGCACATCTTCCGGTTTAACCCCTATTTGAAAATAACCAGTCGTTAAGTCTAACGTAGTCATATATTTGGTAGAAGTTATGTTCCTTAGAATTTCTTCAATAATAGGTAACGGATATACCGGATATTTAGTCATGGAGTTTAATTTACGATAGTCAATTGCAAAACGCCACCTTTTCGGATGTGTTACCGGATAGTCATTATTTTTCTTACATAACACAACCGGGCTAGCATAACTACTTGAGATGGGAGTTAAGAACGTTTTACGTAACATATCTCGAATGTGCCACTCTATAATTTTTTCTTTATTCTTATAATACCGATATGTTTTGTAGCGAACTGGCAGTGAATCTCCGGTGTCGATACTATGGTTATTAACTTGAGTAAATCCGGGAATATCACTAAATAACGAAGCAAATTCACTTACCACTTGGCGAATTTTTTGTTGCTCTCCCGTAGGCAGGTTGTTGATATTTAACGTCGGTGGTTCTCTTTTTTCTTGTCGAACTGGTTTCATAGTCACCTTAAGGGACGCTTCGTTAAAATCCAGCGTTGCTTCTGCCTCTGAAAGAAAATCTATCCCTAAAATGACATGTGCTTGTAAATTTTTTACGATAAAAAACATGATCTTTACTTGCTCGTCCTTGATACGAATATATAATGGTATTTTACCTATGCATTTGCATCTTTCTCCCTGCGCAGCTAACACTGTCGTATTATCCGAATTATATAAGCGGTATGTACGGAAATACTTCCTAAAAAAATCTTCTGCCACACAGGAACACTGCGCGCCTGTATCCAGGAGTGCGGTGGCTGGGATGTTGTTCACCAGAACTTCAATCTTTGGAAGAGTCACATTTTTCACATTAACTGTATTTAACTTGAATGAAGAGGGGTTTTCTTGGCCTTCGGATTTCCGCATCCTCCCGTCAGCAGAAATCCGTTTTAGTTTAAATTTTGTTTCTTCCTTTCCATGCCTTCCTTCTTTTTCCGCTGGCCTTCAGACTTTTTTTGTGGCTTACTATTGAACTGTCGACGTTCGCCGGTTGTTTTTGGATACTCAGGTTTCCTTGCCCACTGATTCGATTTGCTTCCGTAGCCGTGTTCTTGCCTTTGCTGTGGTCTTGGCGCACCAAATTGGCTTCGTTGCTCATACTGGCGTTTTCTTTCAATGTCCGCCGTTCTTTTACTTTCAAACTGGATTGCTAGCTCAAATAACTTTTCCAGTGTAGTCGGATTCCTTAATTCAATAAAGTCTTGTACTTGGGGAAGTAACCTCGGCAAAATCACTTGGATTATCTCAGGATCCGGACGGCTTCCATACAAGAGTTTAAAGACGTGAATTTTTCTTAAAATAAAGGTGGAAAGATTTTCGATTCTCTGCTGGTATATGCTGAAGAGTTCCGCTTCTAACTTTGAACGATTTCTTACGGCAGGGAAGGCTTTTACTAAGGCAGTCTTGAAATTTTCGTAAGTATAGGTGGGATTCCCGCTTGACCCAAGAGGCTTCTGCCTATACATTTGAACCAATTAAGCGCTTGGCCCCTCAAAGCGCTGGTAGCTAAGGTGACTTTCTGGAACTCATGCACGGGATACATCATGAAGTAGTCCTCCAATTTTTCCAAAAAACTGGTTACCGGTGAGTTTCCATTAAATGTTGCTTCTGGTTTCATCGATGCGCGCATGGTCTGGACGATGTAACGAAATCCTTCTAGGGCGGCAGCTGGCATTTCTGGATTCTGAGCCTCTTCTGCAGGCACCACAGGTTCTTCTTGAAACTCGGCCATGGTTATTCTTCTTCGTCGGACGCCACTATCAGGACTTTTGTTCCTCTTTACTTGTTTTGGAAACATGCACTGTCCTGACTCGGAACAGGGAGCTTACTCAAGCTATGTTCAATGAATTGTGAAGTAGACAATACACACAGGAAGGGTATACGAAACTCTTTATTTTTCTATCTTTACAGAGGTTTCCGGACTTCGGAGTACAGAGACCAACCACTTGTGGTCTGAACGTAAGAATATAAAACTACTAACTAAAACTTTAACTAAAACTAACTTTGGATTATTATACAAGTGCCTAACTTCAAGATTGGCCGTTATTTAACAAAAATCCGTATGTAGTACAGAGAGCTGCTAAAACTACGATACGTTTAAAATTATCAAGAGGATTAAACCTCTGGCCTTGAAGGCAACCAGCAACCGAGTAAAACTACTATGGCAAGCGGCCTGCTTCTAATAACTCCTTCCTCTCTCTTGCTTGGCAAAAAGCCACAACTTAAGTACTTGGCGTTAGCAAGACAAATTTGCATAAATAAGTTAAAGCTTTTAATTCTGGCCGGAAGTAGAAAATAAGGAGTGATAGTAAAGATTTAAAATAAAATAAACGTTAGTAAAACTTAGGATCCTTACACTGGTCTTTATTGCATTATTATATGGAGCTTTGAAGAAAGCCTAGAAATAAGCATAAACCTATTAAAGCCAATTTAAATAAACAACTTTAAACAAAACTAAACAGCTTTAAACATAAATGTACAGTATTATGTAAACTTTGAAGCAGGAAACTTACATTTGCATAATAATAATGCATAAAATATAATGATATATTGAGTTAAACTTAGTGTTATACAACAAATACTCACTCCTTTCATTTGCACGCAATAAGGAGATCGCATGCAGGTAGGGAAATATTCACCAACTCTTTCACGTTGTGGAAGGAAATGAGGGAAAGAATTTCTACATTATTTCGTTAATTATGCTCCTATAAATTGTTCTTTATCCGTATAAAATACATTATTTCCTTAATGATGTTCGTATTTGGATAAAATGCAAAAGCTTAATTAAAGAAACCACGACAGCCGACAACTCGTTTTAAATTTCTAATTTCAAATAAAAACCATTATTCAGCACAAAGCGTTATATTTAAAGTAATTAATAAGGATTTTACTGCGCTATTGAGTTAAAAAATAAAATTTCCTTTTCCACAATTTTACATTTATAAACATGTCCCTGCCTCCTGCATTGCATGTCTTAAGGTGACGACCCTGTTTATATGGATTACCAATATGCAAGAAAATTTAGTTTCTTATAAGCAAAAGAAAAATCTGGATAAAAGTTTAAACAAAAACAGGAAAAGTTTCAAATACAGGTGGAACTCAGATATGAAACGCGAAAATATAAATTTATATGTGTGGGAGAAAATCAGAATTAATGAGCCAGTGACCAATGACAAATTAGTATCATCGCTTTGGAAATGTATTAGGGAGACTAAAGCTTTTTTAATTAAAATGCATTTTAGAACAAGGGTAGTAAAATACGTGTTTTGAAAGTTGCCCCACGTTAATACCGTAGCTATGTCAGAGAACATTACGCTCAAGGAAATAGAGAAATTTACAAGCTTCCTATAACTTCTGTAAGTTAATTTATACTCAGTTAAGGACCCAGGACAAGTGTACGAATTTTCTAGGCTACAGCAAACTGTCTGACAATATATTTGATTTCGACTCAGCTTTCGTGGGTACTCACTGAAGCCAATAATCAACTCAAGTATTCATGATACCCAAAGCAATGTAAGTGTTTTAGTGGAACTGAGTCTTCTAGACCATGTAACTTAATACTACTATGTTTTAATGAGCATTTCTCAGTGCTTTGTAGTTTTTGGTTTCTGAGTACTGTTTTCGATGGATATCTTTTATTTTTCTGAACTTTTCTGCAATATATTTAAGAATAACCAGCATCAATATTTGGGTAAAATATCCCCTCTGATAATTTTAGTTGTCTTTCGGATGGACTCAAATTAGCAAACAAGAACTGGGTAGACAAGCCGTGTCTTAATCAGATCTGAGACTGTTCATAAAGGCTTATAATGCGAGTTCTAAATCAGATCTTGGAAACTGCTTACAGATTCTTATTCTTCAATTAAACTAATAAGTTAATGAATATATGTATTATATCATGTTTAATATTCTATTCAACTCTTTCATGAATCTTTTTTTAATCTACGTGTCATTTATGCCTATTACTCGCGTTCTTAATGTTTAAATTACTAAACTATACCCTGTTAACTAAATTATGTCTCACTACTTAGCTTGCAGATGTAAACTTAATGTACAGTAATGATGTAATTTTAAGTATGCGTAAATGATATGTGATTGGTATACGAATGTTATTTTCGGAGAAATGGAATTAAATAATCCTTATCTTAAAATTTCTGAATATGACACGTCTTGAACTGTCATCTGCACAGGATACTTAATCTCCGAGACATGAAATGGAATTACCAGAACACACTAAACTATTTTAAATGTTTCGTGTATTTGCATTACTGAGATATGAAATACGATATATTTATTCATCAATTAGATTGTTAAAGTTTTGAGGAATTTCAAAGCAATATGATATGCAACAATCATTATTAAAGGATTAATACTTCAGCAGAATTTTTACTTTATTAGCTGCACGTGGAATAAACGAAACTGATCGAAATTTACCAGTGAATGTAAATGTCATTCTAAAATTAGAAACTAACTCTGCAATCAGGTAGCCGATATTTTAAGAGCGTGCGAAAGATAACTAAGTTAAAAGAAGCACATTTGATCTTCACCTGTTTATAGCTCAGCTAGGCATCGTTAGATATTTTTAGCATACAGTCATAGGCATTTTTACAATAATAGACTTTAATTCGCTTTGTAAATGATGGGATTTAAGGTTTGTTAGTAACCAGAAAATCTGGAAGCTTAACTGAGAAGATCAGTTTTATTTGATTTCTGAGACATAAAGTCATAAAAATATTTTCGAATTTTCTGTGATTTTATCCCATGTTCAGTTAACAAATGTTTCTCTTTAGTATCTACTAGTGAAGTAATTAAAAGTTCAAAAGGGCATTTCTCTGAAATTTTATAGTGTAAATATGCATTGACAAATATAATTACTATGCTTGGAAGAATGTATAGTTTAGTGAACAAAGTACAAATGTATGTGTTATATTGCAAACGAAATGGCAAAAATGACTGGCTAAAAACGAGGAAGTGGATTATTTTCGGGTAATTTCTAATAAATTAAAACTTTTAAAACTTTGTCCATTTATCAATAATTCTGCAAAAAAATTTATTCTTCTTTCAAATTACATCAGAAGGAGAATTTTTATATTCTCAAGGTTTGCCATAGTTCAGATAACAATGCTCTAAGCCTGTTTGAATGTCACATTAAACTTAGAGATAATAACTACACTAAACTTAAAGATAAAAAACTACATTAAACTTAGAGATAATAACTGCACTAAACTTAAAGATGATAAAACTACATTAAACTTAGAGATAGTAAAACTACATTAAATTACATCAAACTTAGAGATAGTGAAACTATATTAAATTACATCAAACTTAGAGATAATAACTCTACATTAAATTACATCAAACTTAGAGATAATAAAACACTATTTATTTATTTAACAATAGTAATAATTCTTCAGTAACAGTATTAAGAAACACTGCGAGAGGCACAGAATTCTCCTTAGTTGTACTTGATTTCTCTTTCAGAAAACTATAAAAAACATACTCTTGTCATTTCTAAATTTTAGGAGTTCCAAATAATGAAGAAGCTTCATGTACAGCTCTAGATAATAAAAACTAATATCTCTTATGAATGGATGCTAAATATTTCATTCCACAGAAAATAATTTTAGAAAAATATTTATTGTCTGCTGTTTAAATCTGCCTTAATTAATATAAATGTAATATTGGAATTTATTGTATTTGAGAAGAGAAAGAAATTAAAGGAAATATTATTATAAATATACCATTAATCATAGAAATAAAGGAGTTTAATGGTAGATTCCTCAGTATTCGACATTTTACTTAAGATTTACTGATACTTAACTTTAAATTAATTATTTCGTTTATACCTCGTTTCGTCAAGAACTCGCTCTGTCTACAAGTTTACGCAGATTTTATGGCACGCCGTGTAACTTAAAATGAGAAGAAGAATCATAATCTACATGTTTCGCAATAGAAGCTATTGCCGCCGCTGCTGCTTACCTTAAAAAGACAGAACCACTGATCACAAGAATCGTAAACGATTTGACGTTGTCACGTTTGGGAGGGATTGAAAATTAGTTGTGTTTTGTCTGCCCGAACTATTTAGTGTTGCAGCTTGGGGTAAATTTACTAGTTGTAATCCAGCTAATATAATGTAGCATTTCAACAAACGGAGGTTTACAAGAAAGGATTAATTTAAGCTAATATGACGAGCTGTGAGAGAAAACATTTTAAGGTTAATTTTGTTCTGTATCTTGCGTTTTAAATCAGAATTAAGATACGGCTTTAACTGGCCAAGACATGAAGGCAGCGTCTAAAAATATGTAGTTAATATTAGTAGTTAATGACGTAGTTAGACACCCGTGGTCATTAAGGTGCCCCAACAAAAGCACCGGATTTAATATGCCACCTAAAATACATTATTTTTAGAAACTGGGAAATAGATTTACATACTTAAAACAGGGATTTGTTCCTTTTTAAGATTGTCAAATTTGATTTGACCTAGCAATCTTACTGTCAGTTCCTTTCGCAACTTCGTTGCAGATTAATTAGACGTGGAGCATTACGCAAAGGAACTGTAAGTTTTGATTGTGAAAACTCATTACAAGAATCTCGAGTATTATGCAGAGACTGTTAGGAAGCTTCGCTCAATCTTTGGACATGAAAGTGCACCTAATGAAGCAGCAGTTTCCAGACTGATAAAGAAACTTGAGCTCCCAGTTTCGACAGCAGGTCTATCGAAAACATCGTTATTGTGAGTGACACTGCTGTTGTAAGTTCCAAAAGATCCCAAACTAGAAAAGATAACAACGAAAAGCAATAACATTGAAAACGACAGAATGAAAGAAAACAAAAAAAGAGTTTAAAGAAGAAACACAAAGTGTCATTAGTCATTACAACAGGCAGATATTTGAAAAACTGATTACGAATTTCATTGAAAGACTGCGGTTCTGCAAACAAGTCGTGGAGAGCATACGCAAAACAATATTTTTCATTCTTAAACCGCAGTTTTAGCTGTTACAAATATTATGTAAAAATGTTATTCATTTTCTAAAAATAAAGATTTTACTTGGCATATTAAATCCGGCGCTTTTGTTGGGACATCTTTTATTTACTCTCTGCAAGTTAAATGGAGAACTAACAAATGAGGAAGACAGATGTGGGTCCTATAGTAGAGTTAAAATGCTAGAATTTCAAAGTTAAAAAACCATTAATTCCATTACATTAAAGCTATTAATACGTTACGGGCAATTTTCATAAGTAGATTAAAACAAATTTCCAACAAACTGTTACGTATAAAATATAGTTACGGTGTCCACAGTTTTATTGAAAACTTTAAATGTGAAAATTTTCAGATAATTGAATAATGTATGAATTGAATGGTAACAGTTAATTAATTGAATATATTTAATAACCATTAAGTTTCCTTAATTCAATAACTATCTACACTTCTATGGAAAACTTAAACAGCGTTTCTGGTTTTTTTCTGGTTTTGCCGTAATTCCACACAAAATAAACTGGAAGATATGAAATTCATATCTCAGCCACAATATAGTACTTAAAGTATGAGGATAGTATAGTAGCAAAAAACTTAATTGCGTAATAAGCAGAAAAAGGCTTTATTGACAGAATGACATTGGCACAAAAAACTGTGTGGCTAAGCAGGGAAAGAACAAACCAAAGAGCCTTAGTAAGGATTATAACCCTTCCCTAAGTGGAATGGTTGCTTTGCACCGTCTTCCAATACTCAGCATCAGATTATCTAACACTTATTGTTTACTCCAAGAAAGTTCTCGTTCTTCAAGAAGCATCTGTTTCAGCTGTCTGGTGTTCTCCGGCCTGTAAGATCGTGCTGACAGCCATCTTCCTAAAGTATTCCACACATGTTTAGTGGGATTTAAATCAGCGAAGCACGCTAACTAATCCATTCTATGGATATCTTCACTTTCCAGTAGCTCTTCAACAGCATGTGCCCTGTGTGACCGTGCATTGTGATCAACAAATATCACCCCGGAAGAAACGGACGTGGGGCAGGATAACTTCATCACAGTTATGATCTTCGGTAAAAGAACTTCTGTCGAAAATGTGGGTCTTCATCCGTCTGTTCATCCTAATGTCTCCCCACACAAGCATGCCAGGACCATCCCAACGGTTTCTGCCTGAAGTTAGTAGGATGAAAGCGCATCTCCACCTTTTTTCGTATCAAATGATGCCAAAAATCGTTTGTCAGACTAAAACAATTCTCATTGGTAAAGACGACGTGACTTCACTGATGAGGTACCCAGTCTTTGTGTTCCCTACACCACTTCATTATTTACGGAGGTTTTTCTTCTTAGTCGACCATCACCAGACTTTCTTCCAGCTGTATCTGTCGTTCGGAAGGCTTTTAAAACTCGTCAAAAACACTTTTATCAATTCCAAACTCTTGGGCAACAAACATCAAACTGCGCGCCTCCTCAACCTTGCCAATAATTCTATCATGTGCAAATTCGTTCTGATGTTTTCTTGCATCCATACTTCACATGCAGTCCCAGTTTCACTTGCGAAAGAATGGCTATAAATTGCTCCTTCCTTTCTTCTTTTTATTTGCCTTGCATTGCTGATACTCACGGTACTGATTCTTTGCGTTTTGCGGGCGAATTGTAGCCTCTGACATCATGGTGCTGACATTTGCATATATATCATCTTTCTGTTGAATTGGCTTTTCATTGTACTGATCTCAAAATACGCTTTACAACAATTTCATGACTGCATGTTGAAAAATGAATTTGTTGCATACGTTTTGCACTCTAGTTTACTCATCAGAGGACTAAAATTTCTATTCCCTTCAAATAATGATCATGAAATGGTGTATAGCGGTTAATACTAATATTTAAAGAAAGGTAATCTTAACCTAAAGAACTTATTAACGACCAAATGATCTTCCGAGATAAATATAACATATAAATGGCTCAAAGAAGTTCACTTATTTTTATCGCCAATACTAAAAGAATATTACTGTGTTTAGGATTTACATGTATTTAGGCGAAAATACTCAGTTTTAAAAGAAAACCTTGGTTTAATTTTTAGCTATAAAATAAACAAATTCGCATAATTTGAGGTAACGTTAGTAACGATGACAAGATCCCATCACTCAAGTTCTTATATAAAAAGGTACAGAAAAGTTTGTGATGCTCTTAGGAAAGTTGCGCAGAGGTTATTGAAAAGGATGAAATTCTCTAAAGTCCGGGGTGAAAACTCTGATTAGCCATTCGGCACAGCTAACTTAGGTGGCTCGTTGTTCCGCTCTCTGTTATCTTGACAACCCCTAGACTTATGGTCCTTATAATGCAGCCTAACTTCCATATCTCACTCGCACAGGAGTTAGTCAATTTCTTCTCGAATCTAGCCATTCACACTATACAATCCTCGAGTGAATGATGCTCGTTGAATCAGGAGGATTTCCATCAATACTACCACTAGGCTTTCTTCTTCACCGCTGCGTGCTTTCTACTTTCTGTTTCTTCCCACGGTAAATTTTATTGGTAAATTAATGAGTTGGAGAGTCAGTAATTTTTTTAAATACTGTAATGGAATCAAATATTATGGGACTTTCTTGTCTGACGAAAGTTTAGCTGTCATCAAAAAGGCATTTTTTACCGTTTCTAGAACTTTCTGCATTCTCTAGATCGAAACAGTTGCGACACAAAAAAAAAAAAAAAAAAAAAAAAAAAAAAAAAAACGAAGAAGAAGAAAAACTGTTGAAATCGTTAATTCATTGGAAATATTGGACTTAGTTTTCTAGATTAACTTCTGCCAAATTCGTAATTTAGTATTTTCTAGAAAAACATAGAATTCCATTTTTGATCTATAGTTGCCCACATAGCCAGCAATTTATTATTATAATGATTATTTTTTTATAAATTTCGTTACATAGTTAGAAACAAATTTTTCAAAAAAATAAAAATTCCTAATTTATAATTTGAATTTAATTTAACAGTGTTAATAATATTACCCTGAGCTCACCGGGAATTCTATTAACAATAATGTTTAAACATAATTTACTGAAGTCTGTTAATTCCTTTTTAAGAAATGCCCTTTTTTTCTCAAGAAGTAATTCTATAAACAGCACACAAATTGTATTTACTACTAATACCATCATTAATATTAATATCTTTTGTTATGAGACTCATTTATTAAAAGCTTGAATTACGAAATTTTGATTTCCATTCTTGAGTTTGATTTTGATCAGCTCAAGAATCAATTCAACTTAATTTTAATCAACTTAATTCTTACATTGTAAACAAAAAATGACAACAAATCCTTCCCCGAAAGAAAAGTTGACTCTAATTGTACGAAACTGACATAAATTTGCTTTAGTCAAATTTTATATTTTCAAAATTCTTTGACTTGAATATACATTCTAGATTTTCAGAAGGTTAGGGAGCCTCAAGAGAAAATTTTGCCGTTCAACTTTCTTTAATTGAAACAAAACTTCCTCCTATAATTCCTTCAAATTCAACTCGATCCCTAATGAGAAATTACTATTCTCAGAAGAGATAAATCTAAAGAACACTGTCATTTATATCAAAACAAAGTGTGACAACCTTAAGTTGCTAAATAGACACATTCACAAAAAAATAAATAAACTAAAAATAATTAATTTTAAAAATCTGAAATGAATCAAATTTTGACGTCACACCAGAGGATTTGCTAAAGTTTCTATGCTCTTTCTGAGCTGATAGTTTACCAATCTGCTTTGCTAATATAATTTTTTTTGTCGTTTAAACTTTATTATTAAACATCGCTTTCTTCGCCCTTACGCCACATAAAATTTAAGAACAAAATCATATAATGTTTAGGAATAGCACAATTTTGGAACTCCCGATACAATGTTAAGTGTTGCCATACATTTTTTCAACTTTTTACTCTTCTCACTTAATGATATCAATGTTCAGTTTTCTTAACGAGATGACCTGTACAACTTTCATTTCTTAACTTGACTATTAAACATCGCTCTCTCCACAGTTAATGCCACATAAAATTCAACAGTAAAATCACAAAATTTTTAAAAGTAATATAAGTTTCAAATTCCCGATTCAGTGTTAAGGTTCTTATTAATTTGTTTTGTCAATCGTCGTTCGATCTTATTGGTGTTCTTAGTAAGATGACTTACACAACTTTTTTTGTCTTTTTATTATTAACATTTTGATTTTTTAGCTTTATTTATTAAATGTCACTTTCTTTGCACTTACGTCTCATAAAATTCAAGAGCAAAATCAAAATATATTAAAACAGCATATGTTTAGAACTTCTGATAGAGGATTAAGTACTGCCATACATTTTTCATATCCAGTGTATTACTTTTTTAAAAATAATATGTGGCGAAAATATTTGGTGGCAACATTCATTTATTTGAAAAGTTATAAGGACAAGAAGTGAGAATCGAGACGAATTTCGAGACACTTTTGGTGCTTTGAAAAAAATATCTAGTTTAATGCGACGTAATTAATTACTAATCTTTTGCAGCCTAACCTAAGTGAAACAAAATGTAACTCAATACTCTAATAAGTCACACTATAAAGCACGAAAACAAAACAATTCAGGTAAATACTAAAATATTACTCACATGCTTGTAAAATAAACACTTGTAAGGATTATGTTAATTTTATTAACAGTTAAATTTTGAGTTAAACTTTTTTCCTGTCAAATTCTTAACTTCAACTTACTACTTCCGGCCAGAACGCAGTTTTGGAATCACTCTGAATACTTAATGAGGAGGAGCGGTATTTAAACCATGAAGTCTACTTGCTGAGGAAGAGAGAATAAGAGTTTTTGATTTGCGCGCGTCTGCGTTTTGGCTATTCTCTCTCTCTCAAAGCTGTTATTTCGCTCGGCCCTACTCAAGCCATTGATAAGCTTCGTAGTCAAATAGAGTTAAGCGGCCAACTCGATTAGAATCTTGATAGCTTCGGCTATATCTCTATAGTTAATCTTAGTTTTAGTTTATTTCTTAGTCATTTAAGTTCAAGCCCAAGTGTCGGCTGTTATTGTACACTCCAAGACGAAGTTTTGTTAAATCTTATTGGAATAATAAAGGGTTAGTTACCCTTCCTTCTTGTTGTTTCTTGCTACACGAATTTAAGCAATTATTCGCTAACTAGTTCTTAAGATTCATCACTTTCTGCAGTAACTGAGAATTACACTAGTGAGGATCTTACACACTTCTAAAATAAAGCTGTAAACTGAGCATGAAATCTTTAGCACAAGTGGATTCAACCTATGATAAAAATCTCAAGTAGTCCTAGTTCCCATGTGCTAAAATAGTAATTTGTGCATTAAAGATATGCTCAAATAATAAGGTAATTAATGCTATATAACCATGCACTGCAATCTTAATGCAATCTCATGGAGTCTAGTAATTTAAAAATTATCCATAATTCCATAATTACCAGAATAGTGAGAAATAGCAAAAAAGGTGTCAAAACAAAAACTCATCTTTAACTAGGACGTCTCCCAGAAGAGAAAAAAAATTAACTTGACGAAAGAATCCTGCATAGAACAGCCAATTAAGTATTCTGAATGATAATCTGGCTATGGGGACAAAAAACGTTGGTAACTCTGACCTTTCCTGAAGACGACACGAAACAATTACTCTATGTAAAGATGCATCAGCGACAAAACACCGGATTTACGGATGCTCACAAAACAGTGCGGTTAAACACAACAGGATATATCTCTTTACAAAAAAAAAATTCTCACAATAAATTTAAATCTGATCGATTAAGTGAGGTTACTTAATCGTTTATTCATATACTATAAAGCACTACATCATTTAATTACAAAGAAATCGTGTAATCATAAAAAAATCACAGAATCGCAAGTGATCACTTATTTACCTATTTACAAATAACCACTCAGTCACTAAATAAGTCACTTTATCACTTTATTTCTAGACAATGAGACTCGCAGTTCTATAAACCAAAATACAGTAAAGCGAAATGGCAGGTATACCAATGCGAAATGCAGATCAGAATTAATATAAATAGTATACATAATCAGCTCAAATTAAATACACTTTATAACATAAATATCAAACATTTCCAAGTTCTGTTCAGATTGCACTCACATCATCCTAATAATGAGCATTTAAACCCTTCAGTGTTGACAAGGAAAAATCAAAAGACTTAAATCAAACAGGTTAAACAAAATCTAAATTGACAAAAGCAGCCCGAAGGATGAGTGGTGAAATTTATATCTCATAGCCCGCAGACACCATTATGTGCCAGATACTTGTCAGAAATGTTCTACCTTTCTAAAACCAGTTAAACTCATAAAAGCAAATAAAAAATAATATACTGATGAGTATTTATTTATGTTGCGATTCACAGACGAATAAAGCTCATTAAGGGCAAACCTGAAGGCAAAATGCACTATATTAAGTAGTCTTTGGCGTGCTATCCTACTGAACTTCAACATTTTGAATCTGCATTAAACCTATGCTATATCGAATGCATCTGAAGAAATGTGCATTCCAATTAGATAGGTGAACATGAAGATACACTCAAAGCCAATTACTTCATCAAGTTTCTCGAGGAGATCTATATTGTATTGCGTGTTTGCAATCATTAGCGTCATCTCAACATAAACAACACTAAAAGGGAAAAACTGCATAAAAATAATCTGCAGAAGAAGTGAACTGCACTAAAAGTTTGCAATAATTTAATTATGACAAAGCTCGCTAGGATTAGATGCCTAAGGGAAGTGATGCTTTCGAGGAGGACCTTCTAAGAGAAACTGGCTCATATTGATATGAAAAAAATCACGAAAACGCCCATGTAGCCAGACCATTCGCCTGGAATCGAACATAGGTCAATTAAAAATATTCAATTACCGCTTGAACGCTGGTGGGCTAGCATCAGTCCTACTTCAACATGACGTTACATTGACAGTTAAAGTAAACAAATTTTTCGTCCCTCTATTTGCAGTCATGTAGGGATAATGAAGTGTATATATTGCAGTATTATTAGCAGTCGGAAATATGACACAATATTTACATACGAGGCTACAAATAACTGCAGGGAATAAATGCAAAACTCTCATAAGAAGAAAATGTTAAAATGAAATTATTCATAAAACCAAACTCTCAGAAATATCCGAAATCTCACAGTACTCTAAATCTCCACAATTCTCATAAGTCCTTTCTATAAATCACAAGTAAACACAATTCCTAAATATAAGATTATCTCCTCAGACAATTTACATTTTGAACGTGGAAGAAAAGGAAAAAAAGCTTTTTAAAGCTCCTCAGATAATTCCCATTTTTAACCTGGAAGAAAAAGGAAAAAAATTGCTTTTTTTTAAGGGAAAAACGAAAACAATTTTCATATTAAATGATGTATTTGAAAAGTTAGTAAATGCATCAAATCTTACCTAATACTGTAGTTCTTTAAAAAATAGAAGAAACATTATGAAATATTAGTAATAATAGATAGCTATAGTTTCTTTCCAGACACCTCTCATCGTTCTCGTGCAACTAGCTTTCAGATATTTTGAGACATGCTCTTGCCACTGGCGATTTTCAGAAGTCAGATGAATGCCTTTCAGCTTGGGTTTAAAGTTGGGGATTTGTTCTGATAAATGAGAGGAGTCGTTCTCACTAGTGCGTACATGAAAATCCAGTGCGATGCGAATTTGCGGTTTTCTAGAACCACGCAGTCAGATTCAGAGATACCCTAATTTTTCCTTCGCTTACTTTGAATTCATTAAATTTATGCTTTGTATTTGCGTCGTACTGAATTTCTGTAAATCCATCTATAAAAAGACTGGCACCTTCTTAATATCAATTGAGAAAATAGTTTTAAAAGACCATCTAAAGAGTCCCTTTTAGCACTCGATGCTACATATACACTTTGATGTCTGGTAGAATTCCAATTTTTATAAATATAATTATGATTATACACATTTTGTGATTATCTCGGGATGAGTCTGGGTTGCAGAAAAGCGAGTCAACGGCCTCATGCTGCCTCAAGTTTGACATGATTGATCTATACATATAGCTAACAAAGCAAATACAAAAGCCATTTTATGAGGCTGAACGCATTCAGGTAAAGTATAACGTATCACTGAGCTGATTCCAAAAGCCTCATGTGAATCTTAACCAGTACTCAGTTCTTCAAACTAAAACAGCTAAAACTCACTTCAAACTCTTTTCGACGGCTAAGAACTCGCATAATATGTATCCATCTCTACTACGCATACAAAATCACTCCTCATAAAATAATCAGTTACGAATTACAAGTAATTCTAAATTTTCTAAATAATCAATCAAAAGCCTCATTCCGTTAACAATTTAAAGAGAAAAACGACATTAATTTACATTGCTTGCTAAATAATCATTTATTTAAATAAAGGAAAATTTTTGCGCAAAATATTAACTTATTAACAACATCTCCACTTAACTGAGATTTGAAAAGCCATATCTTGCAATTAAAAAGTTCAAAACAACACAAGCTGCCTATCACACAATCCAGATTTCCCAATATCACAGAATGATATTTTATTAATTAATTTCTTTGGTTCAGTTATTAATCTTTCTCAATTACCGCAGCTACGACTACATTATAATTTCAATTATTAACAGAAACTCAATTATCATTAAACATAAGGAAGTTATTAACGTTAGCCTGAGTTAATAGGGAATCCTATACAAAAATAATTTCAAAACTTATAGTTTACTGAACTGTTGGTTAATTCAATTTTAAAGGAAAGCCATTTTAATTTTTTGATCAAACTGTGTATTTGCTGCTATAACCAGCAGCACTAATAACTGCATTTGTTAAAGTCTTTAAAAACGACGAAATTTGGATTTTATTTTTAATTACCACTATATTTATTTGTAAATAAAAAGGGCCTAACAATACTATAATATGAAATGACATAACTAAAAGGAATTAAATACTTTATAGTATAATATTTAATTAAATACCTCTATTGTAAATTTTCTGTCAAGTTAGTTTAGTGTTTGATATGCGCAATAAACTAATGTGAGTTTATATTTATTATAGGATTACTCTGCATCCTTTTTTCTTACAGACATTGCCATTTTTCCCCTCGGGCCTTAAATTCGTGTCTAGCCAAGTTTCGAAATATGAAAAATGTATGGATTTTTTTCCTATTTTATAGTAAAATCTTCGAGATGCAAACAAGATTTACTCGAATTTTCCTTCCTAAAATAACAACTGAGGTGCACTGGGAATTAGAAAATTGAAAGGGTACGTGAGCAGAACAATAATTCCCTAAATTTTGCGAACTGTAGGGCCATACGCTTCCACTTGTTTCTGCGATTTAGGACCTTTACGGTTATAATATCGCTATTTATTTTCAAATGCACATTTCGTTAAAAATTCTTTATTTATTTTTAAATTGCAATCTATTTTTCCTTGGCATCTTTATATTTTAAGCCTGTTGCTAAAATTTTCCTTTTTAATATAGTAATAGCATTCCGTAATATAATAATAGCCTTTCCTAAGGTATCAATTAACTTCGGTAACAAAGCATGCGAGAACTATTTGCCTAATGAAAGAGGTCACGAAGAAGTTCGTATTCCCGCTAGACATCGGGAATAATACGAAGTTTTTTACAGCCAAGCTGTTTGCCATATTTGAACCCGGAACAAACTACCACTGTTCAACTGTTTTACTGCTTCGCCACTGGTGGCTTTCAATTAGACCCACCCGAGAATTTATTAAGATTTTTATGTATAGACCATTCTTACATATAAAGGATGGGCAAAACTTGTAGAATGTGAGGTGTTACACATTTATTGGCATTTTGAACCGCATATAAACAATATGAAAAAATGTACTAAAATAAACGAGACAGAATGTAAAATACTTCCAAATAAAACCTTTGAGGTACTTTGTTCTAGTCTTCAGAGTGTAGTTAGCCTCGATTAAGAACCATATCAGTATCTTAGTTTCCAGATGTTAAGAATTTGAATAAAGGAATATAGCTAATAAAATTGAAGCTCTTGAGTAACGAAATGAATTTCTTTGATTTCAACGTAGTTTTTCATTGGTAAAAAAGAAATATTTCGTCATCTACAGCTTTTACTTATTTTCTTAAATAGGTAATTTTTACGGAAAGGATTTATTGCAATATGAAATAGAACGCTTTATATAAAAGTAGTTGTGATAATAAATCCATCGGAATACTTTATGATCTGAGCAAAGAATTTACGAGATAATTTAATGTTTGATAATTTGCTTGAAGAAAGCAAATAGCCAGCTTCGGAATATTTGTAAAGTAGCTTTGTGATCTTTAGTAAAGAAATGAGAAAAGCTAACTGTTGCAGGAGTTTTCGAATTTTTTTTATTATTAAGTACTTAAAAAGAGTGGAAGAGTCGGAAAGATGTTTCATTGCATCTCTAAAAATCACCTGAGAAGAATGGCGTGCATTCCATTTTTAAAACACGGTCGTATGATAAAGCGATATCACTGAGCAATCATCATTTTTGAATGCATTTTGGAAACTAGTCGGGAATGTGACTAAAAAATGTCGTTGGAATTCTTAAATCGTACACGTCGTGTATAGAATTAATGTCTAAAAAAGTTAATAAATTGCAATTTAAGGGTGGATATTATTCAAAACTTATATTTATTTCCATAGTAACACGATAAATGAGTACCTTTTTACTGAGCCAATTCGCTTTAAAGTATGATGACTACCTTTCCCGTTGCTTTAAAGTATGATGACTAACTTTGTCGTTATCGTTATCATTTCTTTGAGTGCAGTTTTTTCGCACAAATAGCAAAGGTTAAAATATTTTTAGTAAATTCGTAATTGATTCTAGTACTTAACTGTTGCGCGTCTTACGTAAGTATTAAATCTCTTTAAAAGGACACCAAGAAATTATTTTTAAAAAATTCTCATTCCAAAATATGTATTCTGAAATTCTTAAATTGAATTACGTTATGCAATTCTGTTTCTTTACATTTGATAGAAAAGAAAATACTTACAAAAACCAAATTTATTTTGTTAGTACTATCGCAATTGCTTATGATTTGACGCTCGTCATATAAAGTTCATTGTTGAAGACGTGGTTTATCATTAAATAATTAGTTTTTGCTTTGCAGAAAGGCTGTTATTTGTATGTTAATTGATTGCATTACTTTCGATTCTGCAAGTTGAGTAGATATAAATTTATCTCACGCATCTTTTCTTTGGCATCATCAATAGTAGAGAGTTTGTTTTTTAGTATAAACATAAATTTATGTCGCTCATCTTTGCTTTGGTATCGTCAGGTACGAAGAGCTTGTTTTTTGTGTGTTACATATCTTTAATTCTTTATCAGTATCAGGTTAAGTTCCTTCGGTGTTATTCATACATAACAGCATCGTCATCACTTGCCTAGAAAAGTTACAGTACTGAAAGCATGAAATGAGTTTTGATTCCAGCTACCTCATGATGCTAAAGTTCTTAATTTCATTATATTTCTTTTCAACACATTTTAACTCAGTTTGCTGGATGCATTTCGAGTAATGGACTCTGTAATATATCACGAAGACGTGTTTAGGATAAGCATTTTAGCAAGAAGGGATTCCTGACCTTTTTATTGCAACCTTATTATTTTAAAATGATGATTTTCTTCATCGATATCTTACAATTTTTCTATAATATAATATATAACACACAGCATAATCATAATATAAATAACTGTACATATATTACTTAAAGATAAACAATTAGGCAAAGAATGCGAACACAGGATTTGAAATAAATGATTTATTATATTTATGTTGTATTTTTGTAGTATTATTATTATTAATTTTACAAACATGAACAAGCTTTCAGAAATAAAATCGCAGGATTTAATTTCACAAAAGTTCGATTTTAATTAATGTCGTGACTCCGTTTGATGCGCTGATGCAGTTTTCTAATACTTGACATAAAATGGCTTAACTTAACCCTTAAACGCCCTCTATCAAACATATTCAGCCTGTTTCTTGTTTCCGTGGTAAAATGTTCACTTGTTTAAAGTTTGCTTCTACAAAGTAATAAGAGAGAAACTCAATAAAGTTGTTCGGTAATAGCTTTTATTTTGAGAATTTTCTCTCGGGTGGTTTTAAACTCTAAAACGTAGCGTACAGATGTGTTTTAAATAAGATTTGTGCTCAATCGTCTTTATTCAGTGAAATCAAGATTTCCTGCATCATAATATCAGGCTCAAATATCTCGCAGTCCAGCGATTCTATGAGACATGCTGACACCTTAAGAGTTTCAGTATCTGCTAAGCTAATACTAAAATATTTTAAATTTTGCAGGTGGATTGTTTACTTTATATATCTTCCTAACTGTATGTCATAGCTTTATAGCAATACAGAATTAATTATCAGTTTAAAATAATTGTAGAGACATTAGATTAATTGGAAAAGCCAGAGAGATGAAAAATTAGCAACCGCCTTCGCCGGGAATCGAACCACCGGCCTCTGGAATACCGGTCCAGCGTGCAGAACAACCAAACCATGAAGGCACGCTAGAAAAGCGGGAAAAATACCTTATATACTCCCCCTTTTAAAGGGCGATTGGGGTTTTTAGGGGACCCAATCGCCAAATCCTGGGTGAGGAGAATCATCATCCGACACCCTTTTAGTTCGGGCGCCACTGTAGAATTAGGTTATTTTGATTACGGAAAGATGAAAAATTAACAACCACCTTCGCCGGGAATCGAACCACGGACCTCTGAAATACCGGTCCAGCATGCAGAACCACTACACTACAAAGGCACGCTAGGAAGGTGGGAGAAATACCTTATAAAATTAATAATTTTGTGTAATCAATGGGATCTTCATTATGCCGATCAATTCCCCGTGCATATTCGATCTCCAATCGACCGCCTTTAAAATTTCATCTATCCCTAGAGAGTCAATACCGATTCCATTAGGTTCCCCCGGCTTAGATCTTCGTATCTTACATGCTTGTGGCACCCGCTCTAAAATAGGTAAATTGAACAGTTTTGTGATAACATTTCAAAATTTTCATTATTCCTTTTTCCATAGGGTGCGTGCAGGATAAAAGTTGCATCCAGAGGCAGTAAAATGATCTGAATCATTCTGAATTCATTGTAAAATTTCGAAAGCTCTGTACAGCTCTTTTTTCAATCAAAATCAGAATCTTTCGCTAATTGAGCGGAAGAGGATAGCACTTTTGTAGCCCTTCTGCAAACAGTTCCATTCTCGTCGTGCTTTACGTTTGACTTTTATGGGAAACGGGAAGCTTTTTCACAATTTTTAATTATTTTGAAATTTTCTACTCATCAGAAATCATTTACATTCAGTTCTATTCAGCTTGTCTTGCAATCGCACTTTTCTTCTTTCGGACTTAATACTTGACATGGAGTCATCTTGTAAAATAGCCTATCTCTATCGGCGTTGAAAAGCCATTTCAGGTTTAGCGACCTAATACATACCAATATTTTTATTTCTTACATCCTGACATCAAATCTTGATACAGTCCTCTTATACATACAGAACTATCCCTAAAGCAATACTGTTCCGCTTCACAAACCTGTCTGTCCGGCCTTTTGATGGTAAAAAAAAATCGACTTACAGTATTTATGCTCGTTCTGCTACAGCATGTTCGTTTTCATAAAGTAGAAGTAAATGAATCATCTAAATATTACGTAGTTCTTCAAAGGAAACAAGTAACTCGTACGTATATTTTTTAGCGTAACATGAAATTAATTTCGATACGTCACATTTCTGTCAAGAATAAGGATTGTATATTCAATCACAACTGGATGTACAGTGTTTTAAATGCCTTTGAATGAATAAAGTGTATCGTAAAGTTCAAATAAATTTTCTCTTTTTCTGCTTATTTAAAGATTTCTTTCTTTCTTAAATCAACGAATAAATTTTCAGTACTGAAGTCAAAAAAGTAAACTTAATAAAACAGCATGTAAGATTCAATGCAATTTCAGCAAATCTAACAGTAAAGCACCAATGATTTTAAACGACAAAGATATTGTTACAATTTTTTTATGCTTTAGGGAAAGCTAAGTACCACTTTCTAAAAATGAACCTCTAGAGCGCGGTTCTGTTTGAAATGGAAAGGAGAAAGTGAACATATGAAAAAAAGATATTTCCGTACTATCCCTAAGGAGAAAAGTACCCAGTGGGGTATTTTATCCATCGGATAAGGGCACGAGCCATGGAGCAAATGCGCGGATTCCCATTCACTTCACATCGAGGTGCATAAGTTGTTCATAGGAAAGGATAAGTGAAATAGCATTTCTATTATAAATTAAACAGATTACTATAGCTAAATAAAAACATCAATAACAAGCACTCCTAAATATTGTATTATCTTCAATTTTTCCAAAATGCTTCTACAAGTAAAAAAAAGATATGATGTAAATTCTTAGTTTAAAACTTTGATTAACATTCGTTCTCTTGACCTTTTTAATCCGCTGCTTTTAAACTATTTTCAAACTTTTCTAGATGCTTGACATGAGCTGAAAATGTGAAAAAAAATCAAAGAAAAAAGATGGTCACCTCGCTGAATCTAATATTGTAGTTCCAATTGCAGCTGTGAAATTTCTTATTCAGGTCTAACAAGAAAGACATCTAACGCTGAGCTATGACCCACCAGCAGCTGAGAGTTAAAATCTCTAAACACTGGTAGCTCGACCTGGGTTCGATACCAGGCCAACGGGCTGGATGCATGGGCGTTTTCTTGGTTTTCCCCATGTGTAACGTGTATAGGAGCCACTGAAATATAAGCGTTTAAACTTTCTAGTTGTTTGGAGGCAGACGTATAATCAATGAGACTTGAAATGGCTGACGAAGTTCATTTGTGGTCCTTAGATCATGGAATCTGGAAATACTGAGTATGATTTAACCAACGAAAACCTTGAATTACGACTTCCGTATAAGCAAAATGTCTGCGATTAACTGTTATGTTTAACTGCTGCTTACATAATTATTCCAGGCATGGTTTGTAAGGGGAGAATCAGAGACCAAACTATATTCTAAAAGTAACCTCAAAGAGATTATTACATCAGAGGTTTCGACATCAAGCAGGGGAAAAGATAAGACCATTGCACATATCAACTAACCTATCATGAATAAAATCTGATTGATCATTTTGAGGAAGTATTCTATTCAACTTTTGTTGAAACTTTTCTATTCAACCTGCAATCGACCTTAGGGTGACTTTCCAAATTTTTTGCAATGTAACTGTAAATTTAAATCTTGATGTCAAACTGACTGAGCCTGAAAGCCTAGATTAGTGTCAGAGCCAATGCTAATTATCAGTGCACAATGATAAGAACTGATAAAACAACTGAATAAGCAATAAGTAAATGGTTTTGTTCACAACTTGTTGTACGCAAGAAAACGAAAATTCGAATCTAATACTAAGATTAATTTTGAAACCTTAAATGACATATGTCAAATTTGTATAACTTGTGCATATTGTACAAGGACTGTTTAAGAAAAAGACCGAACTTTCGCTGTTCTTGCTTTCTTGCTAATTATGTAAACTTTCAACCATTATCCCCTTCAAAGTAGTCCTCTTTAATGCGAATAATTGTTAACATCGGTTTTTGCACTTTTGGAGCCTCTACTAGATATCACTGTTTTGGAATAAAGTGCAGCATTGTAGCATTTCTTGAATTTTCCCTATGGACTGAAATGTCCTCCTTTCAAAGTGAATTTTAAATTTAAGAATAGAAAAAGGTCTGCCAGGGTTAAATCCAGAGATTTGCTTGGGTTTTGCATAACGGAAAGGCTATGTTTTATGAGATATTTGGTAACAAGAAGTGATGCGTGAGCTGGAACATCGTCCTGATAGAACATCTACGTAGGTTGATCCAAAAAAAAGTTTACAAGCAGAAGCATTTGAAACGTAATAATTGTGGAGCGAATATTTCCACCCAGGGTGGTTGACAGATGGCGCTAGTTGTCCTACAGTGGTTCTACGAGTACGTAGCGTCAGTAGGCAGACACTTGAGAGCGACAGTAATGGCACGATGTCTAGAAAAGTGGTCTCGCATAGAGGTGCGAGCCGTAATTCGATTCTTATGGGCCAAGAATGTGGCCGCATCCGAAATTCACAGACAAATCGTTGAGGTATACGGGGACAAAGCAATGAGTAGACAACAGGTAGCGAAATGGTGTCGTTCTTATCAAGCGGGCAGGGAGAATGTGGAAAACCGCAATATGGAAGCGAGCGGCCGTCCAAGTTCTTCAAGGACGGATATCAACACGGCACGTGTTGAAGAAATCATCCAAAGGGATCGACGAGTAACCGTGCGTGAGATTGCCTCAGAGTTGGACCTGAGTTATGGTCACGTTCAGCGTATCGTAACCGATGAGTTGCGATATTCCAAAGTTTGTGCCCGCTGGGTTCCACGTGCGTTGTCTGCGGAGCATAAGGCCACTCGAATGGCCTCACATTTCTTCAGCGATACCATTCAGACGGCCAACACTTCATTGATCGCATCGTTACCGGTGATGAAACATGGCTTCATCGCTTCACCCCCACATCCAAAAGAGCCACGATGGAGTGGAAACACGCTGGATCACCGACGAGGAAGAAGTTTAAGGTCACACCCTCTGCCGGTAAAGTGATGGCAACCGTTTTCTGAGATACGACTGGTGTTATCCTAATCGAGTATTTGGAGCGTGGCTCGTATGACTGATTTCCCTACAATTCAGGTCTCTTCCAAATCTCTCATTCCTATTAGAATCCTTTGGCTGACTTTCTTGTTGACTGTTTAACCATGTGGTCTAAATTCCTAGTTCATTATGAGCATGTTGGTCATTTGTTGATGTGGAAGGTCATCCAGTCCATGGATCTTGGAGAACCGAACTTCTGCCCTCCTTAAAACATTAAAACTAATCACAGCATAGCGTTTGGCCTGTGTAGGCATCTTTATATGTTCGATTATGCATTTGGAATGTTCTTGTGGAGCTATTCCTAGGCTTTACGCAAACTCTCACACAAACGCGTTCTTCCTCCAATGACTTCATTTGTTTTTATTAATCTGACAAGCTTCTTCTGCACAACTTCATTCATTTGGTAGCTATTGGACAATTGATACATAGATTAGGGGGACAGTTAAAAGTTGGTATGTTACCAAGAAATGCTATTAGTCACGCATGGTGGCTTGGAGTTCGCCAACCGTAGCTGTTGGCACGGAATTGAAAGCGTTCGCTCTTTTTTAAACTGTCTTTTTATAATTAATTAATATACTTAGAATAGCTGATGTATTTACCGATAGAATTCTGTAAATACATTTTTTGTGTTTAAATGTTTCCGAAGAGACAGGATTATCGTTATATTGTAAGGATCTTAAGTTTTACTAACGTTTATTTTATTTTAAATCTTTACTATCACTTCTTATTTTCTACTTCCGGCCAGAATTAAAAGCTTTAACTTATTTATGCAAATTTGTCTGGCGCACGCCAAGTACTTAAGTTGTGGCTTTTTGCCAAGCAAGCGAAGAGGAAGGAGTTAGTAGAAGCAGGCCGCTTGCCTTAGCAGTTTACTCGGTTGCTGGTTGCCTTCCAGGCCAGAGGTTTAATCCTCTTAATAATTTTAAACGTATTGTAGTGTTAACAGTTCTCTGCACTACATACGGCTTCCTGTTAATATACGGCCAATCTTCCACGTAGGCCCTTGTTTATTATTCCAAAGTTAAGTTAGAGTTTAGTTAATATTTTTATATTCTTACGTTCAGACCACAAGTGGTTGGTCTCTGTATTCCGAAGTACGGAAATTATTGTAAAGAGTGAAAAATAAAGGGTTTCGTGTACTCTTTCTGTGTATCTTGTCTACTTCCCACATTTATTGAACATAGCTTTAGTAAGCTCCCTGTTCCGAGTCAGGTTCTTGAATGTTCCCTAAGCAAGTAAGGCGGAACAATTGAACTTGATAATATAAGTTGGGCGGTAACTAGCTCCTTATTTTCAAACAGTCGCTGCTCCTAAAATATTGAAAGCGGAACCTTGAATAGCCACACAGAAGTAATAGGCTACACATATGGTTTATCGTATGCCATTATCTCCCCTAAATCTACAACTCGATATGTGCCGGCGCATTTTCCAAACACTGGTTTAAACGAACAGATATGTCATCTATGACCTTCAAGAACTCAGTAGGAACACCGCTTAGTACTCCACGATCTTCGGCTCAAGTTCCCCAAGAATTTGATTTTCGCTGCGATACACTTCTTCTTTAGTCCATCCCCATAAAAAGAAATCAATGGAGAGGTCTTGAGTTCGCGCTATCCATTTTCTCGAACCTAGATGGCCTATCCATCGTCCTGAGAAGCGCATATTATGCCATTCGCTAGCATTCAAGGAAGTAATGCGGAGGAGCTCTATCTTGCATAAATAGCATTTCATGTGCCTCGCGCCACTCAGAAGTAATAGGCCACACAAAATTATCTAATATTTCTAAGTAACGTTCAGTATTCATAACATCTTTCAACAGATAAGATGCAAGTTATGCGAGAAGGTATTAATCCTCACCACACTGTTACATTGGCCTACTTAGTGTTCTTTCAACTGTCTCTTTAGGCCCAATAATGGCTTTTGTGTCGAATAAAAGCACCCCCCTATATTATTCACAACTTCATCACTACAAAACATTTGTACAGATAGGTTCGGATTATCTTCATGTCATGCGAGCATCATTTTACAAAATTCGATACGCCTGTCCGAATCATCTAGAAGCAACTATTGGCCTAATAAGGTTTCCGGTAATGTAACTCTTTATAGAGAACAGCATGTGTTATGTCAAAATTCTCCTTTTAGGATTTTTTTAATAACTGTGGATGCCTGGACAGGAAGTTGTCAGCAAAATAGGGATATGGCTGCGAAGTAGATTTCGAAAATACTAGAAAAGAGGTAAAGAAAAAGGACTCTTTCCGCTTTCTGTCTTTGTTGTAGATACAGTGAGAGTATTTTTCTTTTTCTTAATGGGAACCCGGCCACTGGATGGTCTGCAGGAAACAACGTATTGATAAAGACTTCTTACGGCGATTATTTGGATGCCTTGAAGGGAAGGTTAAGATTTTTTCCGTTGCAAGCGGAAGCTTTTGTAAAATTAGTCTTGACTTGTAGATAAATGTCATTTATTGTTATGGGTTGATTGAGCTGTGATACAAATAGAAAATATAGAGAAATGTATTGCGCATCGTAGGAGATGTTTTATCGGGGGTGTGATGTATTTTGATTTTTTTCTCAGAAAGATGATATTATCTTGAGGTTTCTCACGTTGATGATAAAGAATGTAACCAGGCGTCTACTCAAATTTTTACGCAGTTATAACTCATTCGCGAAAGTTCGTGGCAGACTAGGATTGATAAATTATTTTGAAATAACGCGTGTTTGCGTCAAAAATAATAATTAGTTTAATTAATACTTTATGTGTTTAATTAATAATTAGGCGAGGAGTTGAAAAAGGTAAGATTTTCTTGAAAGGGAATTTTTCTTCAAGCCCTTTCGGATTTTCAAATTCTTGAGGGGCTTTTTTCCATTTTTCGCTTTTGAGGGATTTAGTTTTATTTTGGTACCGACTTGAGGTTGATTAAGTTAAGCGAAAATGAAGAAGAAGAAGAAAAAGGAGAGAGAAAGAGAATGCGGGTGATAACTAGTAGAAAGTGTGCATGTTTCTTCCTGAGATGATTGGTTTTGTTTTGTTTTATTAGATTACGGCAAAACACTCGAGGGCTATCTGCCTTAAGGGAGGGATGCCTTCGTGGAGGACTTTCTAAAGGAAACTGGCTCGTATAAACGTTACACATGGGAAAACCACGAAAACGCCCATGCAGCTAGCCCGTTCGCAGGATTTGAACCTCGGACCGAACTACCAGTATTCAGCGACGTTACCGCTCGGCCGCTGGTGGGCTTTTCCTGCGATGAAGAAAGAACAATTTATTGGGGATAACTAGTAGAAAGCTGTGACAGTGGAGAAGAGAAAGCATAGTATTGCGGTGATGACTCTAAAGCATGTATGAAATGTAAGAAACGTTACGAAACAAGTCTCGGCTATGTGAAAGAGCATCAATTGTATTCAATGGTTAAACGTGTGGTATAGGAGAAATATATGAACTTGAAAATTCTCTAAGAAGAATATGCGAAAATCTGTGAAATGTTTTTTGCGTGTGTTCCTGCTCCGGAAGCATAAATAGACTTTTCTGGACCCGTAAAATATCAGGTATTGGTTCCGGCTGATGACGTGAAATTATCCCGGTGATATGTTCCTGTTTCCCGGCGTGTTATAAAGAGGCTGTTCGGAACTGATGTTTAGCGTGATGAACTAAAAGGCTGAACTTTACGGACAATATCGAAATGAAGTACTGTAAGTGATTATGTTAAAGACAGGTTTCATTACACTTGCAATCCGGATCTCAGAAAGTTAACTTTCAGCATTGCATAAGTTTGATTTGGCTTTCTGATTCCCGTAGTCTGCTGAATGTAAGTACCCTTCACCTCCTTTTCGTATGCAGTGATGATATCTAAAACTAAGTGATTCTTTTCTGAATTTATTATGTAATATGGTACTTAGGATCTCATACTTAAAATGTTCATTTATTCGGAAATTTAGTCCCAAGATTAGGATAAGTTGTATTTGTATGTTTATTCTGATTTTAATAAGTTATTGAGGTACTTAAGGAACATTTATTCAAACAATGAATCATTTTATAGCTAGGATATGTGTTTATTTAAAAATATGTTTTTGTCTACTACAGTACAGCAAAAGAATTGTAAACTGTGTATTTAAATGAACCTAGATATACGTGATTGCGGCTGTACTAAAATCGTCCAACTGTTTATAAGGTATTTCTCCCGCTTTCCTAGCGTGCCTTCGAGGTGTAGTGGTTCTTTACGCTGAGCCGGTATTCCAGAGGTCCGTAGTTCGATTCCCAGCGAAGGCGTTTGCTCGTTTTTCATCTTGCCTGCTTCTAAAAAGTACCTAATGTCTCTACATGTTCTTTTGGATTATAAATATTTATAACTGTGCTGATTGTCACAGTGTTTCATTTAGATTGAGGATTAATAGTACTCACACTTACTTTATCAATTATTATTATTCGTGTTTTATTGCACTAATTAAAATCCTTTACGCAATGCATGCACAGCCTAGCGTGTAAAAACACTCTCTTTCTTGCAGCATGCGTTGTTGATTCTGATGGGCTTCGTTGGAGCATCTCCCTTACTGTGTTTATCTTTTCCTAGGGTACTGAAGTCGAGGGCCTACCTGATCTCCTAATGTTCCGGTAGTCAGTAATTTTCTGTGGCAATATTTTATTGCTTTTGCACCCAGAATAGCATGGCTTCCATGCTGAAGTTTTCAACACCGTTGCACTTGAATTGCGAATTGCCACTCTTCATATCTTGCTGTAAATTTAGCTGTCTACTCAATGCTCAATCTACCTACCATCTCTATGGTTTCAGAGGCAGTTCAAACAATCTGAGAAAAAACGTAAGCAATATCACACTCGAGACAATAAAAAAAGATAAATTTCATTTTAATAT
Organism: Stegodyphus dumicola; assembly: GCF_044657685.1. Lineage (NCBI taxonomy): Eukaryota > Metazoa > Arthropoda > Arachnida > Araneae > Eresidae > Stegodyphus > Stegodyphus dumicola. The sequence goes on from NC_140780.1 coordinate 119,309,729, forward strand.
TTACCTAATTTTGTTATAAAGTATAAAGAATGAAATATAGGGAACTACTTACCACCCAGTCTCTACATTGCAAAGCTAATTCTAATATGGTATATTTTGCTGAATTCCTCGCATCTGTGGAATTTAAACAGTTTTTAACTTCCTAATAACATAATAATCTTTTTTCGATTCTAAACTTGTATAAGACCTGTGAGACTTACCTGTGAGAGCCAACCAAATCGATGACCATTCAAAAAAACTTAGTGGAACATAGTTATTGATTTAAGTGGCACAAAGATTACGTAGAGAAGACGAATTTTACTTTTGAATCGAAGCATAGATTTTTCATACAATCTCCAGACTAAAGCAGAATCCTTGATTGATCCTCATAACGTTGCATATGGACAAGAAGCATTCTGCTAAAACAGATGGGAAAGACTGGAAAATACAAGCTGCTGATGGATGTTTAAACAGATATACTGGAGCGAATGACTGTTTACTTTTGGAATTTAATGGTATTTTGCTTGTCTGCAGATGATGAGGTCATGGCTTGAATTTTACACATATATGAACTTAAATGTTGTAAGTTTAATATTACCTTTAAGATGTCACTAGTACTTAAAACTTAAATCTGATTAATAGAAATGGCTCTTGCACAGTTGCTAAGATCATATGTTTAACCTATAAAACAGGCCCATAATTTGAAAAAACTGTAAGTCTGTAAAGGCGTGACATTTCCTTCATCATTTAAAATTGCTTCTAGAATATTATTTTATTACACCTACATACTGATTAGAACCTTAAAGAATGCTAGATTTGTTTTAAAATCAACTGATCACATCTTAAATATTTTCTTTGATGTAGATAAAGTGAGTTTATAAGGTATTTCTCCCGCCTTCTTAGCGAGCCTTCGTGGTGTAGTGGTCTGCACGCTCAGCGCGTATTTGAGAGGTCCGCGGTTCGATTTCCGGCGAAGGCGTTGCCAATTTTTCATCTTGCCTGCTTCCAAAATACCTAATGTCTCTACAAGTTTACCATTTTGAAAATGGTAATCATATTTGATTATTGCGTCATTATTTAGAGCCGCTATTAACACATCCACGCATCTTTGGGTGAAGGAATGCCGGTACTCATTTCAACAAAATGTTCCGAGACAGTTTACTTTACATGGTTAGTATGTGCACTTTATTAGCATTAAATGTTACTAAATACGTCCGTATCTATTTAAATTTCACTTGTAAAATAATTCATTGGCTTAATTTGTCATTACCGAAAGCAATCATCATGCTATGAGATACATTTAGAGAGGAATTCCTTATTTGTTTATAAACATTGTTACTGAAAACTGCAGTTTCATTTCCGGTATCAACGAGAATTGTAAATGTTATATAATTAATTTGAATTACTTTATGGATTAAGTTTGGCGTGTTAAATTTAATGTTGTAACAGCGTTCTTTTTTTCAGATGTTGCGTTTTTTTTTTTTTTTTTTTTTCCCAGCAGTCTGCTTCTTAGTTTTTTTTTAACACACGTGAGGGATTCATGACCCAAATTTCCACGAGGCAATTATTTGAATCCGCGATGCTTATCTTGACAACATTTAGCTATATGACAAATTATACAATTATAACTTATGGATGTCTGGAAATTATTTGAATTTGTTGAGAAATCTCTTCTGTCCCGTAAAGCTAAAAATCCTGATTCTCAATATTCAATCCCGCCTTTCAAAAAAAAAACACTTTAACTTCACATTTTGAATTCTTGTTTCGCTTAAAATCTAAAACAAGATTTGCAGGCATAGAGCAAGCGAAATCAAAAGTGCACCATACAATTTTGAATTATTTTGCATTTAATTTAAATTTTGCACAGCGATATCCAGTTTATCAATAACTTTCTCAAAGCTGGAATATTTAAAGAAATTTTAAAGATTCGCAAGTTGAAAATTTGATTCATCAAAGAATCTATGATGATATCTTTAAGGCCGAAACGATCTTTAAGTAACTTTACACAGTTATCGTAATTTTTGTCAGTTAGCTCGAAACTATATACAACATTTAACGCTCCTCCGGTCAAATATGTTTTTAAATAGGCAAATTTTTCAGTTTTCGAAAGTGAAGCATTTCGATCAATAGTGCCTTCAAACGAATTCCAAAATTTGTTCCAATAATTCGGGTCTCCTGAATACGGTTTGATTATTAGCTTAGAAAATTTATTCGAAGAGCTGTCATTTAAGCTGTCATTCCAAGTGCTTCAACTTTTCAGATGTCGTCGAGACAGCAAAATTATCTTTTCGTTTCAATAACCGTTTAAGTTTGTGACTATATCTGATACATTTTTCTTGGTAATCAGTACTAGTGCTTACTTCTCCCTTAATTAAGTTCATACCGATTAAATTTTCAATTTGATTGTCTAAGAATTTTAATTAAAGTTAAAAATTCTATATACATTTTCAGTTAAAACTTCTAGATATTCCTCTAAGATATCACATGCAACATTTTCATCTGTAAGACAACATCAATTCTCGAAATTACACTGCTCGACATTAAAAATGCAACACCAAGAAGGAGTGATCAGAAATTTATGCAAATTGTAAAGTAGACGCACGTCACTGAGTTATGCGAATGATGTGAAATGGGCAGCTCTCCGACGCACGTGAAGTAAGATATAAGGGAAGGAATGTGCAGAATGGGCAATATTCATGTCGTTATTTCTGCCAGACGAATTATCAAAGAAAGTTGGATTTTGTCCCGGAGGATACGTGTAATAGGAGAGAATGCCAGGCCGCCGGCAACGAAGGCACTTCCAGCCAGATAGACGATTTTACGAGGGGTATGGTGATCGGACTGAGAAGGGCGGGTTGGTCCTTATGTCAAATAGGAGCTGATACCAACATGGATGCAAACATGGTGCATCGGCTATGGCGAACATGGTTGGAACAAGGAAATGTGGGAAGAAGGAGGGGTACAGGTGCAGCCAGAGTGACGTCAGCACGCGTGGATCATGGACCTTATAAGAAATAGACTAATCCAAATGGGTTTTCTCCCTCTTCTGAGGCGTTCCCGGCTGTCACCTTGATCACATCCGAAGGAGTAGGGACGACTTGCAGAAATTTAACAGTGGTTGCCTATTGCAGCATGTATAATCTTTAAGAAAAAGCTGGTTGTAGCGCCTCATTTCAAAAATTAGAAATTCTCCATATTTTTATTTTTGAAATTGAGACTGATTTTTAGAAATTTAGCATATTTATCAAGCATAATTAACGTTCCAAATAATTATAAAGCTATTGCATGCTTTCAGGGCTGGATATTTTTTTAGCTTTTTCCTATGCTGTAAGGAAATTTGTAACTACTTCTTTTAGAAAGTAATATTTTAAATCTGAACTAATAGAAAATTTCAAACAAGCAATTTTCTCTTGCAATTTTTATGCTTTTTATTTGTGTAAATAAATAAAAAATACTAAAATATTTAAAAACGAATTTTTGAAAGTTTTGTTTAAAATTCTAAATTGTGCTGCTTTTTTAAAATTATAGATGAATATTATAGCACAATTTCTATAAAGGAATTTTATTTCAATTGTATTTCATAATACATTATAGTGATAAACACTTTTGACTCCTTAATAAATTTTATACATTTAATTCAAATATTAAAATTGTATTTAACCGTAATAATTAATTTTGCTTGTATTTTATAGTGATTATTTTTTTAATTTATTTTTAGTTCTGCATAAGATTTTTTTTATTTACTGTTAATTTAATTTATTAGCCCAGAGAGGCGGTAGCCTAGACAGCCTGTTAGTTTCGAAGCGGCATTTTGGCTGTTTTACTATAAATGTCCGTGTCTCCTTGCAAATTGTTGTTACCAAATATTATCGCCCTGTATTATATTTAAAGAAATTAAATAACGAAGAATCTGCATGAATACATGTATGTTTCTCGCACTGTGACAAAAACGACAGTATCTAGAGCCATCAAATTTTGAATAATGTAATCCTCCACCCGAACATGGGCATCTGGATGGCTGAATTTCGAATTCGTTTTAATCTATTTCATATTTTGTAAAACTTTAACGAATTTTTGATTAACAAACTCAACGAGTTCAGAGAGAGCAAGCACTGTATGGAAAATAACAGTTTTATCTCCAGTGCGGAAATTCTAGAGATATGCTTTTTTCAAATGTATGTGGTTTACGGGCGAAGAACGTGATATTCAATAAATATAGGTAACACACTAAACGTTAAAAAAAGGTTCCTTTTGGGCGTAATATAAAATTTGAATGCTTCTAGATTTTATTTTATTCCCCCCCCCTTCATTACACTCAGAAAATTCTATGCTCCGAATTTGATAAATTACTAAAATAAATATTTCACTTTAATGTTAATAAGTTAATGATGATGTAATGATTGTTTTGTAATGTTATTATAGTTTTGAAAATCACTGCCCGAAAATGGTCATTAAATTTTTTTAAAAAAAGTTATCAGATCTTGTTTAATTTTACCTTATTTATTTCAAATCATCACGTACTCTTATTTAATTTTACGTTGTATGCAAAATTAAGTTCATAAATTTTGTGCCTAGACTTTTTACCGTTTTACCAAAGTAAAGATGTTTGTACAAGAATTACGCGTGAAAACAAATGCGCGAAATGCAGTAAAAAGTGCTTTAATGGGATATATTAAATCCTATTTGGAAAAAACTGTGGCCTTCACAATCTCATCACTATACAACATATCACATTTAATAATTAGAGTTATGTGATACAAACGCCATAGGTTTCAGTGTTAAAGTAAATCAGATCGTCCCTACTCTTTCTTGCCGACATGTCGGTGACGCGCGTCCCGCCCACTGGGTTAGTCTATCTATAAGGTCCATGGCGTGGATCGACGCATCCGTTGACAAGCTGTGGCGGTCCTGCAAGTCACTTGTACCGCGATTCTGCAGCATGTGCAAGATACCCTTGATATTCCCGTTTCGACCAGAGCCATTTCCCGTCGATTGGTTCAACGTGGCCTGCACTCACGGCGTCCGTTAAGAAGACTGCCATTGAGCCCACAGCATAGACGCCACTGTTTAGAATGATGCCGGACTGGAGCGATGTGGATGACGGAATGGCGAAACGTCATGTTCTCAGATGAGTCACGCTTCTATTTATCTAGTTACAGTCGCCGCATACGTGTGTGGCATCGACGTGGAGACAGATCTAATCCGGCAGTAACTGTGTAACGCCCCATCGAGCGACGACTTGGCATAATGGTTTGGGGCGCTATTGCCTACGATTCCAGGTCACCTCTAGTTCATATTCAGGGCACTATGACGGCCCAACGATACTTGGATAATGTACTGTGGCCGGTGACAATCCCTTACCTTTAGGGGCTGCCTAATGCAATTTTTCGGCAGGATAACGCCCGACCACACAGTGCTCGCATCTGCCAACATGCTCTGCAAGGTATACAGATGTTTCCCTGGCCACCTTACTCTCCTGACCTGTCACCAATCGAACATGTGTGGGATGTGATTGGACGTCGTTTGAAGACTCTGCCCCTGCCTCGTTCAGAAGACGAACTGTGGCAAATGGTTGAAAGGGAATGGAGAGCCATCCCTCAGGACACCATCCGTACTCTTATTGACTTTATGCCTAGACGTGTTTCTTCGTGCTTTGCTGTCCGCGGCGGCCCTACATCCTACTGAGCCGACGCCGTTCTCACTCTGTTTTCTGACTATCATTTTGAAATAAAGATCACTTATTGCTGCGTGCTGTCTGTGTCTTTTTTCCAAATTTCATCACTTTCTGACCGCTCTTTCTTGGTGCTGCATTTTCAATGTCGAGCAGTGTATTTTGTACTGAAGGAGTTTATAGTATTGATTCGTTCAACAGTTCGTTTTCGTTTTAATTTTTCAAAATTTTATACAGAAGCCATTTTTTTATAATTTAAGGTCTGTTACACTCAAAAGTGAAAGTAAAAATACGTAACAGTTAAAAACCATGAAATCTCACATTTAAACATATAAAAGAAAACTTAACTACATCCGAAATTTTCAGAACAGGAGCAAAACGCAGACATAAAAAAAAATTTAAAAGCTATTTAATGTTTTCAGGAAAAGACCAAAGCATTACTCAAAAATACATAATAGTTAAAAAAATTAATAAGCAATTAAAATAAACAAAATTAAACATATAAAACAAATTTTAAATGCTATCAACAAATTTTTAGAACAAAGAAAACGCATTTCTATTATTTATAAAATGAAATATTTTGGTGACCAACCAACAATCAAAGTTCAGGTATCTGAGTCTAATACTAAAGGTGCTTCTTTATGATAAAAATTAGTTCCATTTCCACATGCTCACACATCTCAATAGCTGCTGCAGTTGTTGAAATCGCTGCGATTTATGAAGCCTTGCGTCATCTTAAAATGTGTCCTAAAACTTTTATTTTTCATTTGGCAACGACTGGAAGAACTATTTAGGCCATTAACAGTCGGAACTGTTACAGTAGTCTTGATTCTAATTCTGTGGTTCAAAACTAAAATAAGACACAAATGTCATAAAGCAACAAATTTTAACGATAGCTGTGATATATGTTTATTCGCGAATGTTTAAGTAACATATATCACAGCTATTTCTATGGTTAAGGGAGTATAAGAACGGTACCTCTTAATTTATTCCTTTCACCAGTTACTCGTAACAAATTCTGATGAAGTAATTTACCATTTAGCGAGCGCTTTGAATCAGGCTAACTTCCAAACTTAGGCTCACTCCTTGGCTTGATCTACTCTAAAACTCAGTCTCAATCAACCAGTCTTATCTGGTTACAGTTTACCATTACTTTTTTACCTCAATGCTATATCTGAATAACTGATTTACTACATGTAATTCAGTGCAGTATGTTGAGTAAGTGCTTGGGCATGTGGTGTCAGGAGTGATAAAGCAGAGTAAAACTTTTTTTTAAAAAAAAGTAGTGTCACTTAATTAGTGGACATGACTAAATGAGGGAAGGAGAAAAGTAGTGTATACATGAAGAAAACGGATATTAAGGTAACCGATCTACATATAAAGTCACTAAATGCAGTACAAACCCTGTGATTTAAAGACTACCGCAAGGCATGAGAGTGAATAAATGCTAGCACACAGATGCATTAAGAGCATTTTACCCGTGAAATAATTTACGGCAATGTGGTAATGAGGAGCTTAGGAACCTCAAGAAGGGCCATTAATTAGAAGGAGGAACCTGCACGTTCGTGCAACAAATTATGACAGAGAGTGCCACAAATCTCAAGTCAAATTCAAGTGCCGGAATCAGAACAAGTGGAATGGCAAACTCGGCGACTCCGTAACTCATGCATAACTAAAAATTCCTTTAAGGATACAACATATTGTATTCATCATACAATGCTTATACTTTATGCATCTACTAACATTTGTAAGCACAGCAAAGATTTCTTTCAATTAGAGATTTTAAAGAGGATTAATCTGCACACACTGAATCGTTACTTTCGAAACTTTCTTTGAATTATTTGTTGAATATATATTTATTCCGGAAACCTACATGGTGAAAATCATCCTTTAAATGATTCACGAGAAAGGGTTTCATTCAATTAAATATCATTAATCATACAGTGTACAGCATGCTGGTATAATGACATGTATCTATAAATATCAGAGCATTTAGATTTGTCAGAGCATTCAGACTTCCTGTTGATTAAAAATTCAGCTTCCTCTTAAACCATTCCTAGTACGCAAAGCATAATTTTATCGGGCTTTTAAACATAGTGTACGAATATTATAATTGAAAATTTGCAATGGACTGCTGTTTTATTCACATACTTAACGAAAAAAAAAAGAAACATGAAGATAAAACACTGTTCTGCCTTCGGCTTTAAAATTACTAATGTTCTATTGAGTGCTATATACTGTAGCTGCAAACCAGGTAGATATGTCGAAAACTACTTAATTAATGCATCTAATTGATATTAAATAATTTATTTCTGAGTTTCTTTCTTTTTGCTAATTAATTTCATGTGAAAACGATGTAACTCGGGTTTTTCTTTTCATATTTTTTATGAAATGGCGACAAATTCCTTAGTAATAACAATGAAAGAAAAATAGATTTTATTTAAATAAATCAGAGTAGAAGTACATTTATTTAGAATTGTGCTTCGATTTATTAAATTTTAAAACGTATAAAAAATTCGTATTTTTGTTATCACTAGCTGGTAAATAAATCTTCTTTCCTCTCTATTTACTGTTATTATCTTTGTTTTCGTCTTGAAAGCACTTCATCTTCCAGTGACACAAACACAGAAAGAAATTTAACAATAATCCTGTTTTTTTAAAGTTCTGAGGGCTCATTTAATGTAAACAATATCGGTGCACAACAGATAACGAATGCCATGTGTAAGTTGTTTGAGAATTTACTAAAATGAATGAAGACCAAATTTATTCTCATTTATAAACACAATGGAATTCATAAAACATTTATTTCTGTATAAAAATTGTCAAAGCCGTATATTGTGTTCCAAAGGTCTCAAAATAATCAGCTATCGGCTTTAAAATGCATGACTACATTATTTAAATTTGTGAACTCTAGGTATAGAAACTAACTTACATCTACGAGGAGCTAATTTAAAATGCGAACTTGTTTCCTTTGTGTTTCGAAAGCTTTCCACACTTCCTCCGGCCCACCAGCAGCCGAGCGGTAAAGCCGCTGAACACTGATAGATCGGTTCGAGGTTCGAATCCCTTGAACGGGCCGGCTGCGTGGGCGTTTTCGTGGTTTTCCGCATAAGTAAAGTGTATGCGAGGCAATTTTCCCTAGAAAGTCCTCCACGAAGGCATCCTACCCTTAAGTAGATAGCTCCCGAGGCTTTGCCGTAATCACATAAACCAAACCATTCTTCCTCCTAGATGGCACAGATTATTGTTTTCTTTTAAAAAGTTGTAATTTTAAATCTTATTTAGTGTTACATATAAAATTTTAACGTATTGATATTAAATGTGATACGATTATAAAACTCAGTTCCAAATTATTACACATAATTTTAAAATGTTTTAAAAACTGTAACTTTTAGTGTATTAGTACTGCCTAAAATTGTGTTTTATTTCGGTGTATCAAATTTTACAAGCTTACTCGAGTAAAATTTAATTTTTTTAAAGAAAATAAATAAAAAATAATATAAATTTCTTGTGTGAAAATTCTTTTGGTATATCATTTGTAACAAAATTTTAGATAAAAGAATGTTACATATTAGTAAATCACAGAAACAAATTACTGAATATCATTTAAGGGGGAAAATTAACCTCAAATTATTCTAAATTATTTACTAACCGAAACCTTAAGATTAGTTGAAAATGACTTTAAATATCCCAGATTTTTAAATTATGTATCTCGATATATTTTTGTCGTACGAGAGTCAAACTTTTGTCTTTTTTTAATTTTTCATAATAAGTATAAAATTTACCTATAGTTTCTTAGTATAGGGACCATGGAAACGTACAAAAGTTAAATTCCGAAATTTTTACAAAATTGAATTTTTTTAAATAAGAAATGCTAAAGTATGAATATTTGCAACATTTAAAACATTTTCCTAACTGGAGGTACTTGTCTAAGATCAGCAGTTTTGTGAAAATAAAAGCCGTATAAAGGCTTTTGTTGAAACGGTGTGCGTGCGCACATGCATATATATGTACACACTCTGTTATATAATGAATCATTGCACAGTCAGTCACCAGATAATTCTCCTGTTTTGGATCTGCTAAAACTCTCCTTTTTATATGCTTCCTTTCTAATAAATATCTCATTTTTCTTTAGCATGAAATTAAATGTGATTTAATTCTATAGGGTCATTTGTTCCAGAGAGTTAATACAAATATTCCAGATATTTTAATACTTTAAAATATCTGGAATTTAATAAATAATAATTTAAAATATCTGGAATAAATATTAATATTTGGAATTAATATTTTAATTTAAAATATCTGGAATTAATATTTAAATATCTGGAATTAATATTTGCAGTATAAGTGCGACTAATTTTATGTAACATTGCTTCGGAAAATTAAAGTCTTCATTGAATTACGTGAACTGATAGCGATGTTTTCACAAAATAACAGTGACTATCTTAAATGCCTCATTTCAAAAGCGTCCAGAATTCTTTACTACGGAAGCGAGACGCGGATACTTAGATAAAGATCATCATTAGTGACTTAAGTATTCCTTTTTAACTAATTGTTAGAGATGAACTGCTGAGAGAAAGACAGTGGCATTGTATCCAATACTTGAAACTCTCTTGTGTTTCGTGACAGAGTGACGCGTTTCCTCCCGCGATGTATAACAATCTGTTAAGAAAACACCCTTTTAAGACATAATCTCTAGAAAGTCCTAGTTTTTATTTTCTGTATCTGTTTTAATTTCTTGATCTTCACGGAACAAAGCAGTGTCCAGTGTCCTTTCTGGTCTGTGAATAAAGCTAACTTTAGTTTACCAGCTAATCCATTAGACTGGTATAGATAAGTTAACTTTCGCCGCACAACGAGATAGTAGTTGGTGATTCTGACTGCCGTATCGAAGGTCCCAACCTCGAATCACGATTAAGGCAAGGGCATATGAAAATGTATAGTGTCTGTGCGGCATGGAAGCACTCTAAATATGCAGCAAGCTCAAAGTCCTCTCGAGAAGTTTGTTGTAGGGGAAGAGGCGTGCAAAACCCGTTCCCCTGAAGTGCTCTTTCTCAAAAATTGGAGCTGAACTGAAATAAAGTAGGGCTGCCCCCTATATAGTGCTCAAGACAGATGCTTTCGACTCCTTGCTACGACGAATGTCGTCGGCTTGTGAGACTAATAACAAAACAAGTAACTTTAGCCCAGATTCCCAGTTCGAACTGCGAAGAGTACAAATCTGAGGAATTCAGAAACTAAACATTCTTGTGGAGGGTAAATAAATCGAAAGTTTATGGTTTAAATACGCTAAAACCGCTGGAGGAAAATATGCGAGGGGGAGAAACAATAAGGAATGAAAACATTAGAAACTTCATACAGCGAAAGGAAAAAATTTCTCTTGAAAGGCTGTAAGGAATTAAAGGCATTCTTTGCTGTCGCCTTGCTGTATAGTGTCTGCATTTAAATGAAGAACTGAGTTTGATTCTTGACGAAGATAAGGAAGATTTTTCTTTTTAAATCCTTTGCATCCTAGCGCCTGATATCTCTCCGAAGTAGTCATAAGGCTTGTTATTACTCGCTACTGTGTGCATCTAAGCAGCTTTGTATTATACATCTTAATGCTATAGTGAGTGCTTTTGCGTTGTTTTATGCCGTCCAATATAGCACTGTTTCTTAATCATTTAAACTGCATTTAACATATTTCCAGATTTTGAACAGAAGATTTCCAAATCAAACAGCTGGTCGTAAATTTCACGAAAACTTACGGCAACAAAATTTTCTTTTGATATTTGGTATCTGAGGCAACACAACGATTTGCGCGTCTTTCTAATTAGTTGCATTTAACGAAGAAAAATAACAGAAAGTGACGAAGAGGCGTAGCCTGACATTTACCGATTTTTTTTTTTTTTTTTTTTTTTTTTTTTTTTTTTTGCTCTGGAATAAAATGTCATGCTAGCGAAAAGGAAAGAAAGTAACTAGAAGGAATAATAAGCGAAATTACGAGTTTTTCTAATTAAAGATACGGAGTAAGTGCGAGTTAAGGAAGAAAGAAATGTCCTTAGATTTTTAAGAAGTAACTTTTAGTTCGGCATAGGATAATTAAATAAACTGTTGAGAAACAATTATTTAGGAATTCAGTCGTTCGCATGTGTCTGGGATCGATTCAAAAGAATTTCCATAACACTCTCAAACATTTTGCTACTTTTAAGTTTAATTAAAAGTTTCCTTCTGTAGCTTAATTCTTATTCTTTTCTTGCCTTATAGTTAAGCATTTAACTTTTGCAGCAATTTATCCCCTTGTATAATTAAGTGTTGCGTTTAGAAGTTTTACAACTGATTTATCTAATTACTACCTTATGCATTTTTCTGAAGAATTTTCGTTCTTCTTTATGTCACAAATGCAAATATCTTCAGCTGCAATAGCTGGCATTTGCTGTGTAAATAAAATCTCATTCGAGATATTGCATTGACGTGCTAATAACTATTCAGATTAAAATGTACACTAAATTTCCTTAGAATTTCGTGAACTCGTAAGTTGATAAAAGTCTTTCATGCTAAAAGAGCAAATCTAAGACCCAAAACAGGTAAACAGTGGAGTGTTTTATTAAAATTGAAATGCCTTTCGTTATTTAGTTAACCCTTTGGAAACAAACAAAAAGTACTTATTTACGTTTAAAATTAAGGATTTAGCAAAACATAACATAAAAATTAAAGAAATGAAAACTTTCAACTCATAAGAAATGGTGAGAAAGCATTAAATACGTTGTTGAGAAAGCACATATAAACTGTTGCGAAATGCACAGCTGCCTTGAGATAGCTTGCCCGCAAGGCAGCGTTAGTGTTTCAGAAAGTGGCAGGAAAGGCAGGGTTGCCAGATTTAGCGTAAAATCGCCCATTTGATGATATTTGGCGACAAAATTGGCGATATGGCATAGACGGAGCAAGAACATTCTACAATGCATTCTTAGCTTTTTTTTCGAGAATATTCTCAAAGGTAGCTTAAAGTTTATTTACATATACTCTGCCTGTCTGGGAGAGTGTAGTGTCTTGTGTTCGGAGAGAGTGATCGGTCGAGCCGAGAGCTGTACTTTAATGTTTTGTCGTGAAGCTGTCTTCACCGTTATATCCTAAAGGTTGTGTTGCTGATTGTTTCAACGTGTTCGTCGAAGTTTTTCTACTAGTGAAAACGTGTCTTTGGAACTGTCCAGTGTAAAAAGAATAATTTGTGGAGACTAAAGTGTGTTTTGATTCTTCATCAAGTATTGTAATCAATTATTCCGATAATAGTATTGTAATCATTCTTCATCAAGTATTGTAATCAATTATTCCGAATCCACGAACCTGTAGAAAGGAACAATACTTTTAAAATTGGTTTTGAGTGTGCATTTGTGCCTTTCGAATGCAACAATATTTTATTTCTAGAAAATTTTTAATTACTTTCTGTGTAAAACACTAAAGTCAAATTTGCACCATAATATCACCTAGAATGGACCATAATATCACCTAGAAGGAAAAAAATGCTAGTTTTTATATGTATTCATGGATCATTAACGTTTTCTTTCAACGAATTTAACTTCTAAATAGACATGTCACTAATATTCGTGATGCTCACAGGAAAAACAAGAAAACGAGAACATTTTATTTAAATTTATGTTTCACCAAACTGTAGATCTACAGATCAGAAGTCAGGAAATGCGAACATGTCATTACTAAACATGAGTTAAAAATCACATGTCTTATAAACTAACATCATTTTGCAAACAATGGTAAATCAATACATATTACAGCTAAAATATAATTTTTAAAATATACGACGTAATTAAAAAAGCGGTTTTTTTTGTTTTGTTTGTTTTTCAAATTGGACACTTTTATTTCTTTGCTTGAAGTATTTTTTTTTTTACAAAACTGATTGTAAAGTAGATTTAAAATATATTCAAAAGGGATTTTTTTCCGTAATATCTGTACTTCCGTATCTACATACGCACATATCTCGCATAAGTGAAAAACAATTAATCGTAGAACTTTGAAATTTTGTATGTGGGACCGCTATAACATTAAGTTTTATTTTAGTCTACTAATGCATCATTGGAAAAATTATGACACTCTTTGTTTATCTTCAATTAACTGTGGACGTGACTGTTTAATTCTGTAACATCCAATGCCATTTCTTATTCACTTTTCAGAATATTAATAATATTGGATATGAGAATCAAATTGGTAATTTCTCTGATTTCAGACAAACAGTACAATCATCATGGCAATGATTGCATATTTCTCATTTCTTTATGCTTTTACAATTAAGATATCCTTGTTATTTCATACATAAATATTATTCATTATCTGAATTGCAGAGTATGTGTTCTTAAAATGCTGTCATGATTAATAAGATTAATCAATTTAAAATTCCTGTATACTCTGACATATTTAATTTGTATTCAATAAAAACTGATAGGAATTTCCATTAAATTGGTGATTTTCTTGCAAGCGGGAAGAGGTCTTTAGTAAGTGATTCGTATTAATCTAATGAAGTATTCATTGTTCTTACTTAGTTTAGATTCATTCATTTAAAGCTGAGTACCCATTATATATTAAGTAATGATTTCCTTTCGTACAAAGTTATTTCAGCTATGTAATCTTCATAATCTCTACAATCCGTAATCCTTTTTAATACCGTATTCTTTTACATACATTTGAAATTTGCCACTCTGAGCCGTATAGTGGTTAGTACCCCTGGTTGCTCTATTGTTAGGCAGGGGTTCGAATCACGGAGAAGGCATGGACAGTTGTTTAGTGTCTCTCCAGCATTAGGGGCACTTAAAATGCACAACAAGCCTAAAATCCTCTTAAGTGGTTTAATGGTAAGAAAAGAGGGGTGAGAGATCCTCGGATCCGTCCCTCGAGGTGCGCTCCGTCAAGATTGGGACGGAACTTCTCGTGAGTGGTAAATCAGCCGCCCTCTGTAATGCGTTTTGAGCAATGTTCATGGTAATCGGTAATAGACGGCTAAATGTTTGATGGTGAACTATATTTTACTAATGAATGCACTAAGTTGCAAATGCCTGGCCATTCGAAAATAACAACATCTGAAAATTTAAATCATTAGAATAACACGAATTAATAGCCAAGCCACAGCTGGTTTGGTCTGGTTTATTTTATTACAGCGAAAGACATGAGAGCTCTCTGCATAAGGAGAGGGATGCCTTCGTGGAGGGCTTTCGAAAGGAAACCGGCTCGCATAAACGTTACACACGGAGAAACCACAAAAGCACCCATGCAGTCAGCCCGTTCGCCGGAAACTCGAACCGAACTACCAGTATTCAGCGACTTTACTACTCGGAGGTGGTGGGTGAACCAAACCTTACCATTTAGATTAAAAAAGGATAGTTTAGAAAGTCCTCCGAGAAGACGTGCGGTCTAAACAGATAGCTTTCTTGTGCTATAACATAATGATTTAATACCTAATCAAATCTAACCTAGAAACAAATGGCAGTCTTTCCAGCATTGTATTTGGAACAATACATCAAATTTTTCAAACAGCTAATTATTTTTACGGCTGAAATCTTTGAATTTCTGAATTAGGGCAAAGAAAATTCTTTCTTTTATAATAAGTGATTATTAACTATTCTCTTATTTTTTATTGTGACCTTCAAAGACTTTTTAACCTATTGTTTATCTCTCTAAGATTTCATTTAAAGCAATATGGCTACAATACATATTTTGAACACTGCAAATCTTTTAACTGTAGTTTAAATTCTGAAATTATTAAATGTGTCGATTTATGATTTTGCTAATTCATTCACAGGATTGCTTTTATTACAAGTAAACTAATTATGCAAATTATAGTTCGACCCGCTTTGTTATTGTTTCTCGACATTACCTAACTAATGGAGGAAGTAATTACTTCCAAATACATTTTCAAGTTTTATGAAAAACAAAGTTTGGTTAATTGATTTCAAATTAATGACATTGAATTTCAATGAAAAAATAAGAAAAAAACCAGCCACTCATTCGAAATAAACAGTAGCATACGAAGTCGAGATCATTTCCCTAATTTGCCATATGTGACGATCTCAACATGACAGTCTGTCGCTTTCTAGGGCCACTGAAGGGAAATAATTGTATAAATCGCATTTCAACGAACTCATCAATCGAACACATAAGATAGTTGAGCGAGCAAAATGAAAGTAAAATCTCCAAGAGACACTAATAGCAGCTTTATCTTCCAGCACAAAATTGAAGAGGAAAGATGAGTGATAGTCAGCACTTTCACCACATCGGAGATACAGACAACGTTTCCCTTTCTTGTTTCTTTACATCTGATGGAGACTGCCATGGGAAGAGGAACGAATTTTTCATTCTTTTAATGGAGGTGACTGAATAGATGAGTGGCGAAGGTTACTATCTGTTGCTCAAGGAAATATTTTTATGTCTTTTTGTAAAGTAATGCTTTGTGAAAAGAATATCACCACACACTAAAGTGACAATATAAGGAAAAAAGTAACTTTCATAAACGAATGAAAAGTTAATATTTTATTCTTTTCTATACCTTTTTTTGTTTGCTAATTAATTGTTTAAGTCAAAAATTATGTTATTAAATTAAAGCATTTATTTGATTTTTCTTATTGTGAAGCAAATTACTTTCTTTTATTTCCTAATTTTCATTAATATTTAAAAATTACGATCTGGGTCTTTTACATTTCATAATGTAATAAAACAATTGGCGTCAGCAAAAGTAATTTGCTGTGATTGAATAGTAATAATGTTTCATCTACTTTCAAGGTTAAAATTACTATTTAAACGACTGGAGTAAATTATATTTGCATGAAATCACTTTATAATATTATGATTTGGTTGCTTTTCAATAACATCTTTAATCTGACTCCCATTTTCTCCAGTATGCATATATAAAGATAGCAAGCTTCTGTACTCTGAATTGCTTCCTTACGTCCGATTTGGTATTCGTCATTAACTGGGGGTGAATACATTAGCCATTTAGTCGTCTCAGTACCGACAGCGCTCATGGTCGACTGCAATAGCTAGGCTAATTTAGGGAAATTACGATGTCTGGAAGCGTCTGTCGTGCTAGACTTCTGTGCTTTCAATTATACTTAATGATTTCCTTTTTAGATTTATTGGAAAACAGAAATAAAACAGAGTTATCAATCATTAATATGTTTTGAATGGTAATGGAAAAATTTGATTATTCTTTCATGAATCAAATTTTGAAAAATGGGTTTGACATGATAAATATTGAAGAAAACATGTTAATGAAATTTATTATTTTTTTTCTATTAATCACCTGTTTTGAAGTTTTAGTTCTATAAATGTGAAAGGAGGGAAACGTTTAAAGATTTCATAAAAACCTGTTTTAAAGCAAAGCACTTTTGAAAGAAATTGAAGTTTTTTACTTCATACAAATTTGTGATATATTAATAAATGTAAACAAACTGTGCTCATGAAATATGTTATTTGTTCCAGTAATAACAAATTTTTAATTTTTAGTTCTTTGAGTGCCAAAGGTTAGGTTATTTGAAGATTATCGGAATATGGTAAAGCATTCAAGGGTTATCTGCGCAAGAAATGCATTTGTAGAGGACATTCTAAAGAAACTGTCTCGTATTCACATTACACATGAGGAGAAACTACAAAAATCGACCAGGGAGCCATTCCGTTCTCCCGAACTGCCAGCATTCACAAATCCTAACTATTCGGCCACTGCTTGTGGCAAGTGAGCAAGGACGGGAATCTTAGATTTCATAAAAACTCTGGTGATAGAATGCCCTGCTAAAAGAAATAAAAAGATTTTCATTTCATAAAAATTTTAAATTCTTATGTAAACAATATGTAGTCTAAAATTATATTAAATTCAAATGTCGAAAAAAACCTGTTTTAATAATTATTTATAAAAAGCTACTGCAGTTTTCAGTGTTTAAATAAATTTTTATGAAAGAATAATATTCCTCTTTTGAATACTTCACAACTTTTAAAAAGCATGTATATGTTTTCTTTATTCACTTAAGACTATTGTACTAAGTTGCAGATCAAAAGCAATTAAAAGCCAAAATTTAAAACTCTAAATAAACTACATTTGCTGTCGTATTACAGGAAGGGAATTTGTCTACTTAAATTTATTTATACTCGTTTTATTTTGATATTATTGGTTCTTTATTTATACTCATTTTATTTTCTTTTATTACTCAAAAGATTACTTACGATTAAAAAGAAAATTAGTTTTTGAATTATTTCAATTGGCTTTTGATGGAGCCTCAAATTGACCGTTATTGCGGTTGTACAGATATCTGTAACCTCAATAATCTTAAGCCATTATTCTTTTCGAAATCTTACTCACAGATTATTTGAGAAGGGAAAATCCATATAATTCTAAATTTAAAATTATTTAGAATACGTAAAGGCCCGAAATAGTTTCACTGCTGTTGCTGTCCTTTCGCTAACTTCTTATGTTCTAATAGTTTTAACATTTTTAAGGCATTTATTAATTTTTTGAAAACTGAATAGGCAATTAACACCATCTCAATTATTTTGCTTTCAGAATTTTCATTTTTCCTTTTAACTCTTTGCCATCAGAATGCAGACTAAAAGCTGTAATAATTTTATCGTATTTTTCAGCAAGCTGAACTCGAAATTATGTTTCTGTTACTGACTACGATTCGTGCAAGTACTATGTACAGCTTTTTATCAATCTCTTGTCAAAAGGTCTTTGTTCTTTAATATTTTCTATATTGAGACTTGCCAATTTCGATGCAAATGATTTATTTTGCAGTGAATTATCGTCATTCCATTTCCACCGAAACTTTGGAGATCACCGACATGAAGGCCCGGACATGAAACTCAAAGAAAATTAGGACAACTTCGATATCGTACTTTTTGGTTTGAATTGTTCCATATTATTCGAAATACGTTGAATGTCATGAAAACATGACAAACTAGATCGAAAGTGTGATTCTGAAATGGTTTAAATCAAGTAACAATCAGATCTTGTACTTTTTCTAAAAAATCTGAAAATCTGAAAATTTGGAAGACGACGGCATATGGAACTTATGATTTGTTTCTGTCACTTAAATAAATTATTTAACACATGTTATTAAGAAGCGCCATGGTTTTCACAAGTTCCCGAATTGTGTTACTAAATTAATCTTTGCTTACAGCTTTACTTTTAGTTTGAAATTTGCTGTCCTCTAGAAATTTTCGTTTACTTTGCAGTCAGAGATGATATATATCTCTTCAGCATTTACTGCGAGTCCAAGGATCTTAATGCTAAATGAGGATTTGCCCGGTCATATCACCTCGCACAAAAATATTTACATTCTGTTACATTTCCTGACAGCTGCTGAGAAGCTAATATCACGTTAGAAGCGAGAGAGTCAATTCAGTTTCAGTGCGTAAATAAGTTGTTTGTCAAACAAGAGACCTGACATTTTTATTACAGTGTCAATCTTGGTAGCAAAAGCCAGATGTTATCGTGATAGCTCCTGGAAAACACGGTAGCCAAGAAATAATAATGAACTCTGCATAGTTGTAGCCAAAACTAATCAAAAATAAATTCATCATAAAATTATAATCTCAGACTTCATTGTATTTTATTTTTATTTTTATGAACATAATATATAGTCATAATCTAGTATATTAATTTAAAGAGAACACTCATTAATTTTTAATTTTATGCTTAAATTCGTGCAAAGTGGAATTTTATCTGTAAGTTATTTCTTGCTTTAATTTTATATCTCATTCATATAAAATTAATTGAATCATATACCACCTCTTATAAATAAAAGAATATATCCGAAGAACTATGGGTTCATTTCTAGGTGGCGAATGAAAATAGATGTACATTTTAAATGTTGCAAATATTTTGAGTTATATGACGGAAAAAGCCCCCTGACTAATATTTGCTCGTTTTAAAACAAAATGTATGTTACCTCAAGCTATTCTGCAGAATAAAATTATGACTTATTGAATTTTAGGAGGATCATATAGAGCTTTAACATTAGTAGCTTTTATTAACTTAAGTTTCTGATTTAGTAGCTTTATTAATTATTAATACTTTTGTTCTTTAACTGGGATATAATTTCCTTCCTACACGAATCTGTTATTTAATTTTTAAACACTTTTACGTCTAATTTTCGCGTGTGTCTCTTCCATGTAAATTTTAATAATTTTTGTATATCTTTATGGATTGAAATATTCTTTCAGTCTTAAATATATTATTATCCTAATGCAATCAGAACGGTTTAATTTTTTTTGTAGAAACCAAAATAGATAGTTAGATAGACAGATATAGAGATAGAAAGGGAGAGAGAGACTAATTGGTTTATTTTGGTTCGATAGATTATGGCAAAGCATGCGAGGGTTAGCTGCTTAAAGGGATGGATTTTTTTCGTGGAGGATCTTTTCAAGGGAAAGTTGCTCGCATCCACGTTACACATGGGGAAAACCAAGAAAACGCCCATGCAGTCAAACCGTTCGCGTGGTTGAGTCAAACCCAGGTCGAATTGCAAGTGTTCGGCGAGTTTACAGATCGGCTGCTGGTGTGCATACCTCCTTTTCTCTCTGTTTGGCTATGTATTCATATATATCTATCTATATCTATGCCTATCTGTATAGATATATCCAACTATATCCACCTGTATCTATATCTAACCAACCATACACATGTGTAACTACATCTATTTATATCCGGGTCTTTCCACCGAAATCCGTCGGTCTATTTATCCTTCCATCCACCTATCTATCTTGTGGGAAAGGACAAGAACTGTTTTTTTTTTCTTTTTAGTTTAGAGAAGCTTTGGTTAGGTTTTTTTTAATATGGAAGCTATTTGCCTGTATAATATTTGAAAACTACATTAATTCTTAGTGGGCACAGTTATGAATTGTAGGACTGTAGAGTAAAGCCGCTTGAAGGAATAGAAATTAGCCATATTTAGATGTAATTTATGAAATGTAATGTTACGAATGTAAGGAGAAAATCAGACAGAAGATTAAGCTTAGCACGTTTGTTAATCATCAAATGGAAATATATTTAGTTTGAGAAAGCTAGTTTGCATAATACATCTACACTGATGATCTGCAAAGTTGATTTCCTGGAAAATTAGTTCCAAAATGAGCATGTTAACGGAATAAATTGGGCAGCCAAATCTTCAGAAAGTAAACCTTGTATTACGTTTCTGGGACGCTCGTGGGAGAGCAACTCGCTCTTTGCCTTTCAAAACCCTGCAGAACCTGAAAACAACATTGCTGCAGGAATGGGACCGACTGCTGCAGGGAATAGTAAATTGCTTCATTTCCAGAACGAAGTCAAATTTTGAGAACTCTATTACTCTCAGAGGGGACAGTACTCTCTTTTGCGTTCGATACCGCAACCTCTGTTTCAGAAATTCATAATGCAATTATCCTTAGCACAATCATGCGTGTGAGCGTTGTATGGTTTATTTTAAGTAATATATCGAGTTATGTACTAAACTATAGAGTACATTCTAAACTTCACTGAAATCTGTTAATCAGTTCTGGAGACAATTAACCAAATTTAAAAATTCTTTTAATTTTTAACACTAGCGTATTACGATAGTACAGAGAAGATGTAATTGATCTTTTTCATGAACACTAAATAATTAAAATTTATCTACTGTTAATAAAGTGTTAATAGGTAAGAGTAAAGTTTTTCTATATCCCACGACTTAATATATAATTTGTTTTATTTTCTGCATGAACTATGTAATAAACTACTTATAAATTAACTTTTTTTTAATCGTTCTTCGCAAGGCAATTTTTTAATGTACTGTTATTTACTCTAAAATTCAGCATTTAAATTCAGTACAGTTCTGAAACTAAAAGGAAACAAACCACGCACTCTAGTCACCAATACGTTTGACCTGAATGCATAGTAACATATTTTACATCTAGTCAAGGATTTTTAATGCAGAGAAAATGGTAATTTTAATTAATATTTTTTGTCTCAGGAAGCATAAATGATACTAAATTTGCTATTTTAACAAAGCAGAAGAAAAAAATTGAATTTAACATGTTGTTTATGTTAAATGTCTGTCCTGCACTTCTGTTTCATCTACTCCGCCAGAATATGCAATGGAAAGAGTTTGAAATAGGAGAGAAAATCTAAGCTTAGGAAAATGGTTTGGCTACAACCACCTACTGTAGTAAAATTTCCGTTCTGTTTGGTTTACTAAATTATGGCTAAGCAACCGGGAGCTATCTCCCTATGAAAAGGAATACCTTAGTGTAGGACTTTCTTAGGGAAACTGGCTCGTATCCACACTACACATGGAGAAAGCCGTGAATCTTTCCATACTATCACCTTTTCCTTATAGAACGGATTGGACTTTAGACAGATATATAAATGCAGCCAATGCATCCAATCCGTTCGCCTGGAATCGAACTGAAGTTAATCTACCAGTGGTCATCGACTTAACGCTCGGAAGCTGGTGAGCACTGTATAATTCCCGTGTAACATCCTGCTGTCATAGCTGTTGCTACCAATGAACAATTTGTCTCTAATTTAATCAGAGCACTTCACATGAATAAGCGGGATTAAAATCTTGATTAAATTTCAGAATCTCGCAGCATAAATACTTACACTGGTTATCATAAATTAAGGAAAAATCACAAAAATCACGATTACTGAAAAAGTTACATGTAGAATTTGATGAAACTTACCCACAATATACAACACATAGTAAGGTATCAAATAGCATAAAAAGAAATTACCAGACAAATATGGTAGTATAGAAATTAGCACATGTATAAAATGAACAAATCGAAGATGTCAGTTTGCTATAGGAAAAGTACCTTCAATATGAAATATGATCGCCTCTAAAACCAATACAGCACATACAGCGATGTGTGATGCTTTCAATTATGCGGTCTATCAGTTCCATAGGAAGCAAGAGCCATTGCTCTTGCAAAGCAGTTGCAAGCGCGACAAGGGTCTGAGAGCAGCTAGACGTCTCCCTAAAGCATTCCAAACGTGCTCGATAGGATTCAAGTCCGGGAATCGTGCTGGCCACTCCATGCGCATAATTGTTTCCTGTTGACGATAATCATCTACGATGCGAGCCCTGTGTGGTCTTGCATTGTCGTCCTGTAACATGAAAGCATCACCTTTTCCCCGGCATATGGGCGCACATAAACATCAAGGATGTCATCTCTATAAATCTGAGCATTCACGGTTCCCACTGGAAAGACATGGAGGTCTGTGCGTTCCCCCAAAGAGATGCCACCCCAAACACACACACTGCCACTTCCGTATGCATCTCTTTCACGGATGTTTGACGGATGATACCGGGTTCTAGGTTCGCTCCATATCAGATAACGCCTACTAACGCGTTCTAGACTAAACCTGGACTCATCCGTAAAGAGCACCGCCCTCCATTGATCAGGCGTCCAGTGGACATGTTGTCGTGCCCACTGAAAATGGTCCCTCCTATGGCGTGACGTGAGCGGCACACAAATGGCTGGTCGCCTCGCATACAGACCACCTTCGTGAAGCCTTCTACGCACAGTTGACATTGACAGGTGACAGGTGGCAGCAGGACAGGGCACCCGGATGGCTTTCTATGACTACTCGGGTATTACCCTGGCCCTGCAACCATCTAGAGACTTCACAGTTGTAAGACGCTTTTATGCCAATTGTGTTTATTGCATGTGCTTTATTCCGGCCTGCAGAGGTCTATGCCCATTTTTTTGTTTGTCCATTATGCTTTTAAGCTTTTGCCTCGTGCCTCGATGTTTTACGAGAAGGCGTTTGAAAGGCAGAACATTGGTAGTTGGGAATTTGATGTGCCATTCTGCTGTTAAGGGGCACTCCGTGACATAATGGTTTGGTGAGCCCACGTTGTCACAAACACACATATCAGTTGTTGCTAGACCCTTTTCTGCAAAGTACGTCGGAAAGGGGCCGTGGCCTGTTATATATCGCGTGAGGTAGGGCGCTGAGATGAGCCGGTCCACCTCTACCTTGGGCAGGAAATCATATGCTCTGCGGCCTTGCGGGATTTGGTCCCATTCATTCTGCCAGTTTCCAATGGCGGACTCCTCTATTTGCCTCTTTAGGCATGACCGGGGCAGGGGCACCTGAATCTGCTCCGTTTCCTCATTTTGGGCAGCCTTCTTGGCAAGAGCGTCTGCTGCTTCATTTCCCTGGATTCCGGCGTGCGCCTTCACCCAGGAAATTTGGATTCTCATTGACTTTTCTTGTAGACGGAGGACTTCTTGCAGGTGCGAGATTAGTGCGGAGCGCTGCAGAGGGTTGTTGATAGCATAAATGCTTGACAGGCTGTCAGTAAATATCGTAGCTCGACTCTGCCGTGTGTCAATTGCCCATTTCACTGCCTTTGTGAGGGCAACTACTTCCGCTTGGAACACTGAGTTCTGTGCGCCCAGACGGCCCTTCCATTCCTTTGCTATGTTTCCATTTATATAGGCTATATAGGCACTGCCTACAGCGTTATCAATTTTTGACCCATCTGTATAAAGCACGGCCCCTGGTCCGTCTAAGCGCGGGCAGGTGAGTGGAAAGTCCTTATGCCCAGTCCATATTCCGACAGATGTGTGCTTAGTTTGGACCTGCGTGTTTCGTAGACTTCTGGCAGATAGTATGTATCCCCATATGTGCATGGCTGTTGGAGTTGCGTCACCTTTGCAATTGAGGCTTCTTGCTGCGCTTTGATTGGGAGCGGCATAAGCCCTGTGCGCCCAGACGGCCCTTCCATTCCTTTGCTATGTTTCCATTTATATAGGCTATATAGGCACTGCCTACAGCGTTATCAATTTTTGACCCATCTGTATAAAGCACGGCCCCTGGTCCGTCTAAGCGCGGGTAGGTGAGTGGAAAGTCCTTATGCCCAGTCCATATTCCGACAGATGTGTGCTTAGTTTGGACCTGCGTGTTTCGTAGACTTCTGGCAGATAGCATGTATCCCCATATGTGCATGGCTGTTGGAGTTGCGTCACCTTTGCAATTGAGGCTTCTTGCTGCGCTTTGATTGGGAGCGGCATAAGCCCTGCTAATACCGAAGCGGCCGCAGTCGACGTTATCCTGTAGGTCTTCGTTATGGCCAGGACAAATTGTCGCTGTGCACTACTTAGCAATTTTGCCTTTCTGACTGTCATCGGGGCTGCCCAGATGGCTGCCCCGTAGGTTAGGACCCTCTCCGCGACAGTGGAGTAAAGTATCTTGTAGATATTGGGCCGAAGGCCCCAGTGCGGGCCTTGCATTTTTTTCAGATTGTTTGCGATTCGGCGAGCCTTTTCTCTTTGGGCTTTAAGGTGAGGCAGCCAGGTGAACTTTTCATCCAATATAATACCCAGGAGTTTAGTTCTCTGACCCTTTTGATGGTGTTCCCATTAAGCTGGATGGTTGGGTTTCTTAATAAAGTTTGGCCTGGCTTATGATAAATTATATATTTCAATTTTGCCTCAGAAATTATTAGCTTTTTCTCCTGACATAGCCGAGAGAAGGTATCAATTACATCATTGCAGTTTTGCTGCAGTTCATCTCTATTCTTGCCACCCACCACAAAGGTCGCGTCATCCGCAAAGGCTACTATCTGTGTATGGGACGGCCTTTCGTATCGTAGGATGGAATCGAAAGTTGCGTTCCACAAGTCTGGACCCGCGCACGATCCCTGTGGACAGCCTTTTGTCTGGCTTCTGGTTATGACACCGCCAGTGTGTGTTACTATGAACTTTCTATTGGACAGGTATTGCTTGAAAACCTGCAAGAGGTTATCAGGGATCCTTGCCTGGTGCAGTGCCTCTAAAATTGAGGGCCACCACAGAGAGTCAAATGCGCTTTGCAGGTCCAGACTTAGGACCGCTGCATGCTGTTTCCTTTCATGCAAGTGGCTGATATAGTCTCTTATCTTTGATAGAGCAGCAATCGTTTAGCGTAGCTCTCTGAATCCATATTGTGCGTCAGAGATTGCCTCACTCTGCGTCATATGAAATTTAAGCCGCTGGACTAGGAGCTTCTCATAGAGTTTCCCTATTACCGGGAGAGGACAAATCGGCCTAAAAGAGGATGGGCTGTTTGGATCCTTCCCTTCTTTCTTAAAGAGCACAACCTGCCCCGTTTTGTAAGGTTCCGGAAAGCTTTGCAGTGCTAGCAGTTTGTTAAAATAACGCTGAGAAAGCCGGATCTTGCTTTATGTATTGCTCTCAAGATTGGATAGTCTATTGAGTCCGGACCAGGGGCTTTACTTTTCGGGAGAATTTTGATCGTTGCGGAGACTTCCTTCTCCGTAAATGGCATATCATCTGGGACAGATGTGTGCAGCGTATAAGCCTGGTGGTCGGACGGATCTGTAATATCCTAACCTTCCGGTGGCGAGGATCTAAGAAGAGTCGGAGTAGCGGTTCTATTCTTGCGTGCACATAATGTGAAATATCGGTCATCGGCGCTTGTCGTAGCAGTTGGCCGTCTTTGGCTGAACCTCCTAGATGCCGAATCTGTGGTTTTAAATTGCCTCCAAAGTCTATGAACCACATAAGGACTCGCATTTAGGCATATGGCCACTTCTGTTTGACTGAACCTCCTAGATGCCGAATCTGTGGTTTTAAATTGCCTCCAAAGTCTATGAACCACATAAGGACTCGCATTTAGGCATATGGCCACTTCTGTTTGACTTTGTCCTGCCTCTAGTCTCCCAATGGCTCTCCATCGCAGTTCTGAAGGCAAATGATGCCTGGAGGTCATTGTTACGAATTGGATATCTTAGATTTCTGATGTCACTGTCACGGTGAAATATGTGGGCTTGCTCTCAAACATGGACTTTTATGCTCCTCGCAGATGACGTATTCCGAAAGCAGCGCCACTAATTTGCATATCGCAGTTTTACTCGACTACTCTTACTTGCCAACATATTCAAATTTTACACGGTTTGGCTTATTTTTGAGGGAGTTATCGCTATTTTTGTGATTTTTCCTTAATTTATGATAACCAGTGTATAACTTAACCAAAGAAGGGGAAAGAGCGGTGTCTCAAAAATGCTCTTTTTTAGCGCTTTTCTAACCGTATCAAATGCCTCAAATGTCTAGAAGAAATTCAAAGGCCTCATTTCGGGTCTTTTCAAGATATTTTCACAATTACAATATCTGTTTACACAGAACTGCAAAACTAATGATTCAATTAACATGAAAAAGACATTTACAATTAACATATTAAAATTATCTAAAATTCTGAACAAATAATTATAATATTACAACAAAACAATGTACAAAATAAGTAAGAAGTCATAATACAATAATATAAAATTCATAAACGGTAATATATAACAAAATAACTAATGGTAATATATAACAAATAAACACACTACTTACATTAATTGCAACGAAACTTTTATACATTTGCCTAAAGTCCAATCCGTTCTATAAGGAAAACGTGATAGTATGGAAAGATTGATGTTTGAATGTTTTAAAAGGAACATATGCTATTATTTGCTAAGCACAATATTTGACCGATCAATAAGAAAAGAAAGCTTTCTGGGATCTAATAAGCTAAGTACAAGTAATTTTAATTCCGAAATAATTATTTTGGTGTTTTTATTCAAATGATTCTAGAGTTACAGGATTAATAGCACTTATTTAAGATTTGTCTTTGCTCATTAAAATGTCTAAGAAGACTTAATGTTTTCTTCTTTAAACGTTTGTCTACTTCCCCATTATTGTCACCTTTATTTTAGTGAACTTTAAGCTGATCTGCTTATCTCCCCGTAGATAATTGCTAGTCACAATAATATAATCATTATCTTTTTTTAATTGCCTTTTTTTCATCGACTTGAGGTAGTCGCATGACAGGATTAATTTCCTCAGTCTCGTCTTGTTATGTCAAAGTAAGAGCTTTTTTCTATATTAACCATGTGCACTCCGTTGTCGCTGCTAATTAATTGTTGTCGCCGATTTAAAATTAAATCCATTGTCTCTGCTACGGCGAGACGCTTGTTTTGCTTACTTAAGCGCTTTTGTTATATGCTCTAACAGACAGGAAAAAGACGCCAAAGTAGTGAATTTTGTGATAGTTGCCCCGAGAAATTCCGCATGCATATAAATAATTATTTCCAGAAATAGCAGCCAGCCCATTCATCAGGATTTGAACCTCAGGCTGAACTACCAGTGTTCAGCGATTTTGCCTCTCAACCGCTGGTGGGCCCGAATGGAAATAGGTTGTAAAATCTAAGTCTCTTTGGAAACACAAGCTTTTAAAAGGACTTTTGAAGAAGTAGCTTCTAGCCTTGTGAAACAGAACAGAAGAAGGGTGTAAAGAGGGTCGGTTTGAACGCCTAGCAAGCACCAGACCATTAGAAGAAGGGTGTATAAGACCCTTTCATTCAAACATAAAATTAAAAAATGACACAATTTGGGCTACAAGAAGCCAGCACTTCTGGCTAAACAGAAATACGTAACGAATAATAATTTGAAGGTGTGATAGATCAGTCTAACGGCGCACAGAATACTTTAACGCGCAGGGAGAGCGCTGGTTGATAGTAAATCGGCGAGACAAGCCTAATGGCTAGAACACTCAACGCCGATAATGCAAGTCACTAATAATCAGAGCACAACGTGGCCTGGAATAGGCAGACACACTCTGAAGCTAACTTCCGAAACTCTTACTTAAATAGCTCTTCATTGACATTAATCTGAAAGAACTCTCGCTTTCTCATTTATATTCTGGCATGAAAAGAGTGGGTGAAAAGAGAGTAAGAGTAAGGGCTTATCAACTTAAAATGAACTATTAGTTAAAAATAAATAAATAACCCTCACAAGATTTTCACCATTTATCCTTAATTATTTCGTACATCTCACTGCAAGATATGCAGCACTACTTGTACTCTTTGTTACAGTGTACGGGCGGGATGTTTTCCAAGTGTTATTTTTATAACTTTTCCACAATATTCGTTTCAAATACCGTTGATGTTATTGAATAAGTATTATTAATGCAGTGAAAGCGTATACGTAAAAATAATAGAAAGCAAATCACCTTGTAATTACTTCACCAGTTAATTATGAAAGCTCCACTAGTGGGTGTGTAGTTAAAGAGTACCGAATGTTGGTAATTCGCCCCGGCTTCATAATGACATGAATAGGCTGACTGTATGGTTGCTTTTTGCAGCTTGCATGTGTAACGTGAATATGGGCCAGTTCTTAACAAGTACTCCCCGAGGGCATATATCCCGCTAGATAGATAGATATCCTTTTCTTTATGTAACCAAATCATATTTAGTAACCGATCTATTAATATTGCATATAATTCAATGATTGGATGTTCGTTCTCTCTTTTTCCACATAAACTAAATTAGATCCTACAATGAACCTGGCGAATTCTCGCACAGGCATGAATAAATACGAGCATAGAAGAAGGTGAAAGTAACCCTTTATTAAATTCAAATAGTTAACAGAAAGGCACGATTCTTCGTGCGTTTCAATGGCACCGTCAAACTTGCGGTGAAACTAAAAACGTAAGAATATAATTCAAGTCTAAAATCTAAAACAAGTAGTGCTAGATAGCACGTAAGTTAACAGAAAACAACAACAGGTTGACTCATAAAAAACTAACAGGCCTGATGATAATCCGAATGACCAAGAGGCTGACTAGCGTAACAGCGAAACAACAACGAACCGTGCGCTGGTTAGCGAAAACACGCTCTGAATAAACTCAGAGATTCACCCGTTTACATACGCACTTCACTTAACTTTAAATTTACATCCTGGGAGAGAATGTGAGGGGAAGTTGAGAAGTTCAGTAAAGGTATCAAACTTATAATAAATTTGTTATACAAAATAAGGGAAATCCAACAGCTTCTCCTGCAGAAGTTACATATAATCCGTTAAACACAGCGCTTATTGAGGTAGAAATTTTATCGGGGCGATTAAACTGTTAAAGAGACAGATAAACTGCAATTTCTGGCTCTTTTACCTGGAGTACATTTTCTGAATGACCTAACGATAGTATTGTATAAATTAGAGACATATAGACTGCTGACAACTGTTAATCTCTATCTGAAGGATTCTGTAAAGAATTTAATTGCGTGAAGGCAAATTGTTTTTTTTTTTTTTTTTTTTTTTTTTTTTTTTTTTTTTTTTTCTCTCTCTAATGAACTAAGAATTTTCCTCGAGGACATCTATATCATAAATATACCTGATTCATTGTTTTTATATAAATTTCTAAGAAACGCACATTACGCTTTATCTTCTCAGGGCTGATGCAGCTCACTCTTCGAATTGTCCACTTCCCGGAATTTCCATATTTCTTTCTCAGTCTTGTATGTCACTAACTAAAGTACATTCTAGCCCACTTAACAGATTCAAAAATGCTTTCACTCACAAATACGACCACATACCAAATTTCGTAGTATTAATTTCAAATTTGGAACATATAAGTACTAAATTTTAACAGTTGAAAAAATGTTTAAGCACCAAGCAATACACTTATTTTTCTTAACTTATTAATCAGGACAGGGTTTTACTGTGCATGTAATTCAAATTATAAAATACGAACACATTTGCAGCGAGGTACGCTGTGCACAAATACTAAAATGGGACAGTTCTATAGCTCCTGTTCTACTGCGCCGATTGACGAAAGTCAACTAGCGTTTTTCATGTCTCGAAAGCGCGATTTAGGACATGTATTAAATTTATAAAAAGCATTGTTCTAACATACGTATTTTGTGACAAAAGCGGCATGTAATGTAAAAAATGTAAAAGTACAATTTACAAATTTTTCGAAAACATGTTTTAATCATAACTTATAAAATTTTAGTAGTATATGCATTTCTAGTCATACCTGCAAAACATTAGAGTTTTTTATTCAAAATTTCCAAGCATATAAGTGAAATTATGTAGTTCGAATATATAACTTATATATATGCCAAATTATCTATATATGCCTGGCATATTTATTATAAGCGATAATAACACCAAAAGCACTTTGTTGAAATTATTTGAAAGAATGAATGAAGCACCTTTTTTTCCGGTTGTGCACATTGAAAAAGGAGAAAGGAAATAGGTTACTATTTCACGAATTCACAATTTTTGGCGGAAACTGAAAATCTGGCAAGATAAAATTTAAATTTCTCTCTAAGTTTCTGGCGAAGTTTTACAAAATTTTATGCATAATTAGAGTCGTAGAAACCAAATACGGGAAAACATTATTATGTCATTTCAGAAAAAGTCCGATTTTGGGTCAAAATCCCTATGTTAGAAAAATGTTATATATAAGTCTAATATATATCCTAAGTCTCGCTTTCGAGACATGAAAAACTTAAGTTTTGTGAATCGGCTTAGTAGATCGGGAGATATAGAACTTTCTCTTTTTTTCTTCTTTTTTTTTTTTTTTTTTTTTTTTTTTTTGTATGTGTGCGTGTGTGCTGGTGTACCCTGCCAAAAAAAAAGACAGTTCTATATCTCCCATTCTATTGGGCCGATTGACGAAATTCAAATTGCGTTTTTCACGTCTGGAAAGCGTGATATAGCAACTTAAGATATATATTAGATTTATGTATAACAGTTTTCTAACATAGGTATTTTGACACAAAATGGGACTTTTTCTGAAATAAGATACCAATTTTTTTTCCATATTTCGATTCTACGACTCGAATTATGCCTAAATATTAAATTTTGTAAAATTTGGTGGGAAATTTACGAAGAAATTAAAAAATTTGACTTGGCGCATTTTTTACAGTTTGCGTCAAGAATCATCTGAAGCTCTATAATAAGAGTTGGAACTCTACTGTTTCTGCTTCCTGGAAAAAGATCACCTTGATCCCAATTCTTAAAAAGAACAAACCACAGCAGGATTTGTACAGCTATAAACCAATTGCTTTCACTAGTGTGTTATCAAAGATAATGGAGAGAATGGTTGTTTCCCGTCTTAAGTGGTACTTGGGAACCAATGGCTTAATATCTTCTAAACAAGCGGGATTTATAAATTACCATTCTACAAGTCAACAAGTCGTATTCTTAAGCCAGTCAATTAAAGATGCACTTGATGAACGAAATTCGGTACTGACTGTTCACGTAGATTTCCAAGCAGTGTATGATAATATTAGGAAATTAAAGGCTGTTCAAAAACTCCAAACATTCGGTGTTGGAGGAAAAATTTTCCTTTGGGTAAAACATTTCTTGACCCAACGTTTTTGTGCCACTCTTTATGGCACCAGCACTTTAAAATATAAACAAGTTGAAACGGGTTTTCCTCAGGGCACAGTTATTAGACCTATTCTCTTTAACATTTTCGTTAACGACCTACCAGACATCTTAGAACCAGATGGGATAGTGAACACTGCCCTTTTTGTCGATAATCTTGTCGTATGGGGCAGAGCTAACAAAAAAGATCATCAAGATGGTTTAAACCGAATCTTAAACTCTGCGCTCCAGAGACTTGAGGAGTGGTGTTCTGCTAATAATATGAGAGTTAATCAGGGAAAGACTACTTGTCAGTTTTTCTCTCTCAACAGACAACAATTTTCTGCTAGACTATTGTATGAGAAGTTGGTTTTACAGCGGACGGACGGTACCACCTATCTTGGCTGTATTTTTCAGAAGCGCTTAAGCTGGAGAAAGCATGCAGAGCATGTAGTTGCTAAGGCGGAGCATAGATTACCCATCCTTAAGCTCTTAGCAGGTGTTAAATGGGATTGTGGTAGAGAGTCTCTCAACTCGACGTATTAAATGTTTATTCGACCAATACTAAATTATTCCTGGGAGATATTGATCTCGGCTACACGAGATGAGTCTGGAGGTACTCCAAAATCAGGCATTGCGCATTATAATCCGGGCTGTTAAAACGACTCCCATTCTGGCAATGCAGTTGGAATCGGCAAAACAACCAATGACAAACCTGATTCAGAAAAATGCTTTCATTCTTTTCCAGAGACTTATTCGTCTACCAAGTAACCCTCATTGGAGGAATTATGATTATAATAAACAACGAAATCTGAAGACATAAAATGGCTTTCTGCAGTGTATCTCTCGCCTAGAACAATACAATCATATAAGAATACTGAAACCGGCACTGCTGTTTTTGCTAAATCCTTTGCATTATAGCTTCTTTGATGTGCGGTTGGACCTGTAAATGAAAGTAGATAAAGAAGGAAATGAGTCCAGAGCAAATAAGAACTATAGCTTTGGAAACAACTGAGCAACGTTTGCCGGCTGAGGAATGGATGCATGTATATACGGATGGCTTTTTCACCAATAGGATCCAGGGGACTGGAGCTGTATTTTTAGCAAGCTTTTCAGTTTCTACATACCTGTAGGGGGCTTATTCCACTCACTTTGATGGAAAACTGAAAGTCATTTATGTGATTCTCCAACAATTATCATTGAGACAGAGCTCGTTCAGGAGGACAGTTGTACTGTCTGATTCGACTTTAGCAGTACAGGCCATCTCCTCTTACCAAGAGTGTAAGAACATATGCGTTCAACAAAAGAAAGTTCAGAAAGTCATAAAAGAACTTTCCCACAAGATTTCTTTTCAATGGGTACCTTCACACTGCGGTATTTATGGAAATGAGATGGCTGATATGCTTGCGAAAAAGGGGGGCTACGGTTCTTCAAAAGCAAAAAACAGAAAAGCTTGCTGTGAAGATTTGCTGACTACTGCGACACAGGGCAACACCCTGTGTCGCAGTAGTCAGCAAATGTAAAGAACCGTTATCTCCTTTTATAAATGAAAAAAGAAAAAGAAGAAAAAAAAGATTTCATAATAAAAGACTAAGTGATGCTGACAGCATTTTCTGATTACAAAAGGCTTAAAACATGGGTATGCGATACACGAATTTACAGAGGTTGGTTTATTTATTTGATTATAGCAAAGCAGGCTAGGGCTATTTGCTTAAGTGGTGGGGTACCTTAGTGGAGGACTTTTTAGAAGAAACTGGCTCGTACCCACCTTACACATGAGAAAAACCTCGAAAACGCCATGTACTCAGATCATTCGTCTGGCACCGAACTCAAGTCGAATCGCCAATGTTTAGCGACTTTACCATTCGACACTGGTAAACCAACCTTATATATGCATTCTTCATTGATTCTTCTAACAACTATTTTAAGGAAGCTATTGGATACCAGCAATGAATACGCTGCCATCAAAATATTAATATAAAATTCATATTCCTTCTAAATAACTAATTCTGTTTCATTAATTATTTAATATTTTGTTAGGATATGATATGTCTTATATCTCACAAAGTGGAAAGAGCTTTAGAATTTTACTGTGTCATGATTTTCTTTCCTTGTCATGGTGAAAGTAAAATACTTTCTCTTT
Organism: Stegodyphus dumicola; assembly: GCF_044657685.1. NCBI lineage: Eukaryota > Metazoa > Arthropoda > Arachnida > Araneae > Eresidae > Stegodyphus > Stegodyphus dumicola. The sequence continues at coordinate 119,343,652 of NC_140780.1, forward strand.
CGGGGATTAATGAATGCAAATTATAAATTAAACCAAAAACAAAAGTAAGGAGATTTCCGACTATTTACGATATATTCCTTTTAATTCCACTAGGCTAAATAATTTAAAGAGCTTTGAAAGGCTAATTGAAAATTTTGGCACTTTACATCAGTTACCTGATATTGTTTTTAAATGGGATGAAATATTAAAATATAAGTGAATAAGTAAGTAATATGACAGTAATTTGAACTCAAAATATTCTGAGGCACGCGAAAAAGAGATTTGCGAACTCACGGAAGGCAGGTGTTCTGCTGCCACCGGCAAACCTTATTGCAAATTCTGAACACAATCAAGACAAACCGTTTTAAGATGAAAAGATGAACGCACATAGTCCCCACAACAGGAACTATTAAGTTAGTCAGAACAATGGCTCATAAAATCTGATTTGCATATTTTTGCTCCTACGTAGATTGGAACCTAGAATTTTACAAAATTTGCCTTGAAACATTTTATTTTTTTTATTTTGCATGCTGAGAATTTTTCTTCGTAAGTTCAACATTTTTCTTCTGTTTATCTAAATTATTCTCCCCAAAAAAGTAAAATCTTAAAAGTGGAAAAATACACAATTTATACCAATTTATATTGATCTCTTCCACCAAATACTACACATTCTTTTCTAATTCTTTTATTTAACCCTCCTTCTCAGAATTTTCTGTTTGTATGTTTAATTTGCAATAAAAAGAAAAAATGCTAAAATAGTATGTAAAAGAGTATAATTTTAATATTAAAATATAATTGAGAAGCGATTTGGACAACGTGAACGTAATCAACCAACAAACATTTTACCAGCTTGCATTAAACTCAATAAAAGAGAAAAGTGTAAACAGGCTAGTAAATCTGTAAATACGTATTTAAAAAATGAATTAAATTTCATAATTCAACTAAAAATCATTGACATACTTCGGTCTAATCATACGTAAAATGCAAAATTCTTTTGTGTTTAATTTAGTTTTGTGTTTCTTTTAGTTTTAATTTATTTGCTAATAATTTTTGTTCAAAGCTTGCGAACAGATTTAGAACCTCAAAAAATGTCAGATACCCGATCATGATTTTTTTAGGACTAAAAAATGACTTATATTTTCCCCATTTAATGATTTTAGAAATTCGTTAATACAGACTTAGCTCTGTTTAAAAGATACCCGAATTATTTATATCCTCAATTTAACGAATGTTTTCCCTGATTCGACCCAAGATATAGAGAAGAAATGGAAAATTGTCCCTAATTTAGCCATGAGCGAATTATCCTCAATTTAATCCCGGGCAATATTTTATAAAATGATATGTTTTATAAAAATTAACATTTTTCTCCAAATTCGCGTTGATCTATGTTATATAGTAATGTAGTAATATTTTCCTTAACTTTTGCTGTTTTCAACTTCTTTCTAGTTGCTTTCTATTTGAATGCTTGTAACATGAAAATTATGATCCCTAAGTAGTTGGAGAAGAAGTCATGTCTGCTGAAGCAAACGATATTGTACAACGTGTAAAAAAGTCCTTGATGGTATCTTATGCAGACCAGCGATTCCCAACCGTTGGTATGCAAGAGAAAAATAGGTGGTACGCGAAAAAACAATGTAAGTAAAAAAAGTCTCTTTAACTATTAAAATCAAAAATCTCTGCAAGAAGATGAACAATTGATAGAAATTTTCTGTTATTGAACTCTAACTGAAGATTTCTAAAAAAAATCTGATGTGTACACCACTTAACTTCCTTGTACGGAATATTAAATTATACGCATTTTTTCTTGCATTTCATTTAACTTATTAGATTGAATTAAACCTACTTCGCCGACACAGCATAAACCACAATAGAATAAATGCATTCTTTAAAATTCACTTTGTTTACCATAGCGACACTCTAGCGCTAGGTTTACTTAACAGTATTTTATTTCGTTCATATTATAACTCAGAATGCACAAAATTTATATCATTTAAAGAATTATCTAATCGTTGCCACATGTTCTATTCAAATACTATAACAAAGCTAGAACGATGTATAAAAGAAATTAAGCAAACAAAACGAAAAAGAAACAGTTTTTCACAGACAATTGAGTATTTCTCATTCCATTAATTCAGTTTTCACTTCGCGACAACGCAAAAATACATAAAAACTCAAAATATCTGTATTAAAAATTACGAAGTAAATCTTAAATACTTATTTCCTCGAAAGAATTCCAGAAAGGATTAAGCATGATTTAATTCGCAATAATAAAAGAAGGCGTTATTTTTGTGTTGCAAAGCTTAGTGTCTCTAGATTGGCAACAAATCTACAATTCTGCTGTTTCAAATGTAAGCAAATATGTCTGCCATGTTATTTAAAACTTAACCGCACTTAAACAGCTTTTAAATTGTTGATAATTGTACAAATATTGCTTCCAGAATAAGAAAGGCATAAAAACTTTAACCGGAAGATAAAAACAACATAATTCAATCATTTTAAAGCAAAAATGTACAATTTACAAACATATAAGAGTAAAGAAACTGAGATTACTGAGCCGGGTAACAGAGTGGATATATTTATAAATATATTTATATACGTTTGGCGCGGCCGATTGAAACCAAAATACGAGGTGCACATCTACATGTTATAGTAGTCTTATATATAAAATTTCAACGTTCTGAGGCTACTCGTTTTTGAGTTATGCGAGATACGTACGTACGCACGAACGTACGTACGTACATACGTTCGTACAGACGCCACGAAAAATTCTCTTCAGAATTCATTTTAAAGCAGTTTTTTGGTTTTTTTTTTTTTTTTTTTTTTTTTTTTTTAGGAAAAGAGTCTTTTATTCTGTCCTTACGTATAGATATTACGCAAAAACATCGTTAAATTGCATTCGAGAGCGGTGAAGTGGATATTTTCGTTGAAATATGCTGCCTGAAGCTTTTCGCGATTACAATTTACAATACTTCCTTTTTACTTCGTACAAGGAAGTAAAAACGCTTGTTAATTTTTGGTTGGACCGAAAAAAAGAATTTAAAGGCATTTCAAATAAAGCTATTAAATTTTTATTCCCTTTTTGCACAACATATTTGTGTGAACAAGGATGTTCTTCCTTGTTATATTTTTCAAAAAATCTGATGTTTACACCATATGACTTCCTTGTATTGGAATATTAAATTGGAATATTAAATTATACGCATTTTTTCTTGCATTTCATTTCAACTTATTGGATTGAATTAAATCTACTTCGCCGACAGCGCATAAACCACAACAGAATAAATGCATTCTTTAAAATTCACTCTAGTATTTGTTTACGATAGCGACACTCTGGCGCTAGATTCACTTAACAGTATTAATAATTATATAACAGTTAACTTATATAATAATTTTATAACGGAAACTAAGTTAACTGTTATATAATCCAATAATTATATAACAGTTAACTTATATATTTCGTTCATGTTATAACTCATAATGCACAAAATTTATATCATTTAAAGAATAGAATTATCTAATCGTTGCCACATGTTCTATTCAAATACTATAATAAAGCTAGAATGATGTATAAAAGAAATTAAGCAAACAAAACAAAAAAGAAACAGTTTTTCACAGATGATTGACTATTTCTCATTTAATTAATTCAGTTCTCACTTCGCGAGAAGGCAAAAATACATAAAAACTCAAAATATCTATATTAAAAATTACGAAGTAAATCTTAAACGCTTATTTCCTCGAAAATATTCCAGAACGGATTAAGCATGATTTAAATAATAAATGAAGGCGTTATCTTTGTTGTTGCGAAGTTAAGTTTCTCTAGATTGGCAACAAATCCACTAGTCTCCTGTTTCAAATGTAAACATCAATGGCCGCCATTAAAAAAGGCTTAGCGGCAATTAAACAACTTTAAAATTGCTGATAATTCTAAAAATATTGCACACAGATTTACTAAAGGCATAAAATCCTTAACCGGAAGATAAAAACAACATAATTCAATCATTTTTAAAGCAAAAAATGTACAATTGCCCAACATATAAGAGTAAAGAAACTGAGGTCACTGAGCCGGGTAACAGAGTGGATATATATATAAATATATTTATATACGTTTGGTGCGGCCGATTGCAACCAAAATACGAGGTGCACATCTACATGTTATAGCAGTCCTATAGACAAAATTTCAACGTTCTGAGGCTACTCGTTTTTCAGTTATGCGAGATACGTACGTACGTACACACGTACGTACATACGTTCGTACAGACGCCACTAAAAATTCTCTTCAGAATTAATTTTAAAGCAGTTTTATAATTTTTTTGAAGGAAACGAGTATTTTATTCTGTCCTTAAATACAGATATCACGCAAAGACATCGTTAAATTGCATTCGATAGCGGTCAAAATGGATATTTTCGTTGAAATGTGCTGCCTGAAACTTTTCGCGGTTACAATACTTCCTTTTTACTTCGTACAAGGAAGTAAAAATACAGAACAAAATTAAAAGTGGATCCTAATTTACGGTTAAAGCTAAGTGAAATATGACCAGACGTAAAGAAATTAATCTCTCTTAAACAGGCACCAAATTTCCCAAATTTCGCAATATATTTAGAATTAAATATTAAATTTTGATAATTAAAATGGCAACCAATTTTTAGCCTAATATTTTTATGTGTGCACATTTAATACAAATAGCTAACAGTTTGTGCAAATGGCAAACTATATGTTTATTTAATATTTCTATTGAGAAATTGAAAATTAATCATTGTAAAATGTAGTGGTGGCACTAAAGTTTTTCAATTTTTGTTTAGATAATTAAATAGCCAGTTTTGATCTAGAAGTTTAGACGAAGTACAACTGCTTAAAAATATCTTCTTAATAATAATTCCGTTGTATGTGCGATTAAAATGTAAAATAATTTTCAACTACCATTCAAAATTCTAACATTTTATAATGTAAGCTGAATTAAGATGTCCTCTGGGTTTAACAACATCCCTGACTTGACAATAATTTTCGTTTGTCCCTTGCCAGTTGCCGAGTCGGGGTTCAATTGCATTTTATTTGCGTAGAGTATAGAAATTTATGCATGCTTCTTTTAGCTAGTATCTATCATGTATTGTCAAATTATTACAGAATAAAAAAAGTACTTAATTTATATGCTAATTTGTGGCCGAAAAAATCTTGGACAGCCAATATTCAGAAGGTTCACAAACATATGAAAATAATATTATCCGTGGCGTGGTATTTTAATTTACACAATAAATGTAATATTACCGAAAAACAATATCGATAAATAATTGCTAAAATTTTAACCATAAGAAGTATTTGAAATTTTCGAAATAATAAGCGAAGTAGTTATATGAAATTTGTTCTTGCTGTTCACTAATAAGCAAAATTCAAAGTAATAATATAATCTTATTCCAGCAGTTAATGTAACCATCCCTCTATAAACTAAATTCAAGCTTGCAGTGAAACAATGTGAGAAAAAAACAAACAGCGCTCAATATATTGTACAAATAAACTTCTTCTGACCTTTAAAATTCTATAGCTTCCTTCTTTCAACAAGAGTAGGGCATCATTTATTGTCATTTTCCTGTCTGTGTCCTGACACAAGCAAGCATTCAGCTACAAATACGTTCACAAAGCATACTTCAGCATCTGAACAACTAAAGCTATAAGAGCCTTGGAATTCTCCTAATAAATCTAGATGATCGATTTTTAGTAGAACTCACAGCTGCTGTTTCTTTCTAAGCTCTTTCTGCCTCTTTTTCTAACTTTTCTTTACAGAAAGCCATCGCAATAGTCACTTATGTTTCCGTATAAAAATGATTGGCAAAATTTTGCTATTAATAGCATTCTTAAAATTTAAAACTGGGTTTACGCTGAAAATGCAAATGAATATTAAAAAGCAATTATTTAAAGACGCTTTTAGAATCAATGAATAGCTCTTGAAATATTTAAACATGTAAGGAATAAACATAGACATACGAAGTTTACGAAGTCTTAATACAAAACGAATGACGTTAAATATTATAAAAATGATAGTATTCCTTATTGTATACATTATTCCTACAAATATGATTTGCTAATCCCTAGTTATCTTATTGTGATTCTCTATAATGGCGTATCAACTATCTTTATTCAGATTTCAAAAAGCTACCAATAACCCTGTCTCAACCGAGGCTAAAACTAATGTACGCTGAAAGGAAAGCCATCCTGGTTGCTTAAGTATCATGTACGCTGCATTAGCAGAGATCGCTATAGGCCAAACTCACGCAATTTAGCATATATTTATAAGGATTTTTAAACATTTATAAAGGACTATACATATGCTTTACTAAGCATGTCAAAAACAACTTATATCTAAATCTGTCGATATAATCTACGTTATTTTACGATTGCTAGCTTTTGTACGAAATGTTCTTTTATACGACGTAAAATGTCTTTTACAATTTCGAATTATATGATAAAGCACAAATTTGCATTCAGTTTCATTTCAGTTTTTGCACAATTTCGTTCCAGACATTTGTTGAATTTCCCTGCCTGACGGGAAATGCCACACCATGTAAAAATGAATGTAAATAAATTAAACTTTGCACATAGATAATCAGGAACTTACAAATTATTTAATTTTCAAACATCTTTAATAATAATTCAGTTAAATACACAAGGTGTCAAGAAAGTATGCTGCCCAATTTCGCGCGATCTGTTTTTGAACCCATCGTTGGAACGAACGAATCATGTCCTATGATGGCATGCATCAAATGTTATTTATATTCGTTCATCTCCGTTTCGTGAAAGAGAGGAGATGTTCAACTGATGCACAATCATGGCCTAGAAATACGCAGTTCCTGAGATCGGAAACAGGCATTCTTAGTGCCCTGAAGATAAGAAAGAAGAGGAGCTTGAAACAACATAACAGCTTGCCATTACTGTGTAGCTGAACGGCTGTTAATACTAATAGTACCTTAATCTAATATTTCGTGTTAATGGTGATATGTCATTCGAAATTGGTGGAGGCACCTGTCCGGAGGCCATGTTGCCTCGACTCTCTTAGACACTGATCATCATTGGCGCGGCTGATGCGAGATTCATCAGTGAAGATGACACACAATTCAGTACTCCATGCATCTCTACCAAAATACTCTGCCATTTACGACGATTGCTCGTTGTTAATAGAAGACTTCGCAAAGGACAGCTAGATACCAAGCCTTTATTATTCAATTACCGCGAAGCTCTTCGCACCGATATTCAAAGTAGGAGTATCCCGTTACATTTAATACTTCCAGTTGTAGAACGCAAAATATCCCCAGTTGTAAAATGTAAGTCAGCTTTAGCATGATGTCGTATATGGTGATTAGTGCGTTCCCCTTCCTTTAAACACCCTACGGAGCCAGACATTTTCTTCTTACGTCCTTTGTCACCTTTTCCAACCTACACCGTAGCATTAACCCGCGTTTCCTCCTCTAAATTCTATTAATTTCTCGAAATTCTATTAATTTGATTAACTATTGTGCTGCTAATAACGTTTCTAGACAAGTTGGGGTACCAATTAATTAGTTTAATAGTTGTAAATTTAAAATCTCTTCTTTTATTAAAAAGTATAATTTTGTTGTATTAAATTATTTGTAAACCAAACAAATCTATTTCTTGTTGACTTGTATTTGTTTTGTTAAATATTAAGTAAGAAGTTTAAACTTGGGATTTCTCAATAGATACAGAATTATTTATAGTTATAATTTTATCTATGCACCTGAAATTTTTAAACGGATTAAAAGTTTATCGAAATGTTTTAAATCAGAATTATCCATTGATTGCTGAAATTGATTATATTTTTTGTAAATAAATATAGGTTATAAATCAGTAATGAGAAATTTTGTCCCCATAGAGATACTGTTGATTTGTTTGAAAAATAAACTAAACTAAAAACTAAATTCGGCGGCACAAACAGCCCTTAAAAATGGCCGGCAGTGCCCTGATAACAAACACAGCCAGGGCTGGCAGTGCTCTGATACCTGCTTTCTAGAACATGGATTCCGGGGTGCTTGTGAATCTTAGCCTGGACAAATAGTCAGCTTGTCGCAGCCCCCCCCCCAGTGTTTATTCCCCGATCGAACTTGGTACTCATTTTATCGGCCCACTTCAATGATGAAAGGCTAAGTCAACCTTGCCCAGCCGGAGGATCGAGCCCCGGACCTGTGGTGCTGCTACGCGACGCTCTAGCCACTGCGCCATCGAACCTCTCTGTTTAGAAACAGTGTCATTAAATTTAATATAGTTGTGAAAAAGTGTGCAGTAAAGAAAATCTTTTCATTTGTTTTTTATTAAAACAGTAAGCTTTTCAGGAAATAAATTTGAAAGTTATAGTAGATTATTGTAAATTTCTTTCAAAGGTAGAGTACAATAGAGGCTTTCAAAACTATAGCAGTTAATTTCGTTAATTTCGAGATTTTTAATTGTAGAAATAACCGGGAGGTTGTTATGAATGATCCAACATAAATTGTGATCTTTCTAAATTACATAATGAACAAATGTTTTATGCTGATTCAGAAGTCAAACAACCTGCTGTTGTTAATATAAATGTTTTATGCTCTTGCGCAAATAAGTAGTTAATATTTTTCTTATAATTTTTGGACCAAAATAGCAATAATTCTGAATTTATGCGGTGTCTTATGAAATGTACAAGTAGCAAATAATAAATTTCAATGTAAAATTATTCTTGAATTAACAAATTTTCCATTTCTAATTATAAGGATTCAAAAATAATCATGATATCGTATCATGATGAAGTATAAAAATGATTTCGGCACTGTCTTTTTATCAGAAACTTTCGGGAATTTAGGAACTTCCAGCTCTCTTGAATATTTAGAAAACCCTGCTGAAACTTTAATAAATATTATTATTTTGAATTACGTTAGCGTTAATTTCAGTATAAAATAGGATAACAGTGTTGCAAGGAAAAACACAGTATTATAAGAAAGAAATATTATAAGTAAGAAATATTATTCTGTATGAGAGCGCGTTTGATCAAATAAACGCAAGCAATGCTTTACGCCTTGTATAGGGTGGCCCAGAAGTCACTTTACATTTTGAAAATTAAATAACTTTTTCTTAAATGACTGTATTTAATTAATTCTTTTTTATTTTTTGCTTATTCACATGTCCATTCAAATGGAAATGAGCTTCATCTCCCATGATCAACTTGTGAATAAACTCATTGTCATTTCTTGCAGTTCTCTGAAACCTGACAGCATAATTTACTCGTTTCTGAAAATCTGCTGGTTTTAAAGATTGCACTAATTGAACCTTGAAAACGCGTCACTAAGTTCCTTATTGCAGGCCTACTAGGGGGATGTCGAACATTAAAATGGCGCATATCTTTGCGTTGCAACAATTGACCCTCCATTTTCAAAGTAAAATTCAATTATCTTCACTCGTTGTTCTGTTGTAAACTTATCCATGCCAAAAATTTCCAGGGATTATATTTTTTAATTCTGAAAAGAGAAAAAGAAATATATTAATAGAAAAAAAGTTATTTAATTTTCAAAATGTAAAGTGACTTCTGGGCCACCCTTTACTAAAGGAGAAAGAAAGCAGGCAAGGTAAATTTACAAAGATATGTGAGCATGGTTGAATAATAAAAACATGATCATTACTTAAAATTTAATGGATGAATGAAATGGACTTTGAAGAAATCTAATTTGCCAAATGAAAATAAATGCAAAATTAATTTTAGCAGAGAAAGAAAATTAAAGGAATATGCGAAGGTGTAAAAAACGTTAAGAGAAAAAGGCAGCTGAAAAATTTGTGTATTAAAATAACTTAACGTACTCATATATGAAGGCAGATGTATTAAAACGCCGCACTTACGAATTAAAAGCTAATGATAAAATAATTCAACGAAAGCAATAGTAAATATCTGTTTATAAACAATTGCCAACAATTTTATTTTTTATCAGAGTATAGACATGAACAGCATATTTTCAGGTTGTTAGTAAATGTGTGCTACCCTTATAACTAACGATATTTAAAGCTCAGAGTGAAATTTTATATAAGAGAGTAAAACAAATATCCTTATTTTTAAGACTTCATAAAGAGTTCTATGTATATATCAAGCATAAGAGTCAATAATTTATAGAAAACAGAAATTTAAATTTTTTTTGTGCTTTTTAAAAGCAAATGAAATTTCTAAGAAGAAAACCATGATAAATACTGCACCGAAGGAACAATAAGACTGACTGCAGCCGAAATTGAATATAAAGCAACTATCATTAAAATTCTTTCACTGCTCAGCGTAATTAATGCACTGAAAACTACAGTTTTTTCCCCAGAATGTTTTCTTAACTGTGCTTTGCTTCGTAATCCGAAGCAGAAAAGCATGTGCAAACATTTTATATTTTCCGACTTCTGTTTCACGCAAATGATTAAAGTATTTGTAACAATGTAACGCATTAAACTTCCCAAAATATGTAAATTTGCATCTTACCTCGATGCGTAAAATAAAACATTCTGCTGTTAGATGAATTTGGAAAACTATTTATTTTTTTCTGTAATAAAGGTACAAATATGAAGAGACATTTGGGAATTCATTTTTCCCATGTGACTGGCGGAATGTGGACATGTATACGGCCCACAGACGCTTTGCTACCCGAAAGCAGATGCCTGTGGCTATCTGCTGTTTAGCTGCTCCTTCTGCAAAACCCGATTCCGCTCTTTCGATTTCACCATGGAATCCCGTGAGAGTTAGAAAGAGGAATAAAGCTCGTCTAACTTTCATCCGCAGATCTTAGTGGATCCTTCATGCCATAGCGAAAGCGCAGTCAGCTGGGAATTAGGGGGATGTCACCGTTAATATTTTCAACGACTTAACTTTATTACATACTACCCATTTGCTCTTCTCATATAATAATACAAATATGAACAAAACCTTTAACGTAATATTTATACAGAACTTCCGAAAAAGTGTGTCTGTAGACTTTATTTCTGTAAATATTAGTTCTAGACACGTACTATTAGTTACAATGTATTAAAATAAAGTAAAAAAAAATATGAAAATATTTGAAACACTAAGAAGCTCTTAAAGAATAAAATATAAATCGATATGTGGCCCGAAGCAAAAGCCCCTGTTAGTACAATATTCATTTATGCTCTAATTAATTAAAACTAAATCGTTCCATCTATTTACAAGCAAAATTTTCAGAAATGTGTTTAATATATATTTCAAGGGGCCAGCTGTGACTGTAATAGTGAAGGCTGCTTCACCTAAGATGGAATCATCAATGGCCATTAACAACGTTTCTTCTGCAGCTACTCTTAAAATTTATCCTCAGATATTTTTAATTACTTCTATTAAAGGCGCAGAGCACTGACAGAAATCATTTAACTGATTCTAGAATATCTTCACGAATCGTGCATGTAAGTGCAGGGAAATTTGTTTAAATCTTATTCCAGCAAAAGAAATACCTTTTACTGTGGTTTTTACTTTAGTGGGATACAGACATTAGAAATTTTAGATTTAGGAAACGTGAGAAATCAGCTGTCCAGCCACTAATTAGCCAATAATTTGATATAAGAAAATTATGAAGAAATATAAATGTTTAGTTGAAATATTGAATATAAATCTCTTATGGTGCTTAGTGTTATCTTTATTTATTAAATATCATATTCTTCACACTTAAACCATAAAATTCAGTTCAACAGCTATATCGCAAAGTAATTTTAACATGAGCATATCTTTAGAATTTCTGATACACAGTAGACAAAAAGTTTTTTTCGTATAGTGTTGCCACAGTTTCGTACAGCTGTTCTTTGAAATCTTTGAGTTTGTTAATCAAAAATTCGTTAAAGCTTTACAAAATATGAAATGGATAATGAAACAAATTCCAAATTCCATATTAGGGCTTCCAAGTTTCCATATTCTGTGGAAGTGTACGCTATTCAGAATTTGATGGCTCTAGGTACTGTTGTTTTATCACAATGCGAGAAACATACATACATTTATGCAAATTCTTCATTATTTAATTTCTTCAAATATAAGACAGGGCGATAATATATGGTGGCAACGATTTGAAAAGTGATACAGCCTTTTAAAGTTTTCGACGCTAAATGCCAAAACGAAATTAATAGTCCTTCAGGGCAAATTGTCCCTTTGGACTAATTATGTAATCTTATTATTTTAACTTTAATTGAATAGGTACAGTTGTCGTTATTGATAACAACAAATGTACATGGAATTTCATATTTTAATAAAACACACTGCAGTTTTGTGCGTTTTAGTTAATTTATTATTTCCAGATATTATGTACTATTAAGACACTGATAACTCTAAACAATTAAAAAGATCATTATTGATGTAAACTTCATTTTGAAACTTAGTTTAATTAATTAATAAGCCTAGCTTCTTACATAATTAAATATAGAGGTAATAAACTACTAGTATACGTTTCAGTTTAGAACTAATTTTACAAAATATAGCCTCTTAAAAAAAGACTAACTTTAGTTAAAATGTACTTGGAATAAATATGTACTTGGAATATTAGACATTGCGCAGATATCTTAATAATCAGAGAAATTATTTTTCAAGCAAAAAACGCAGTTCAAAATAAGTATCAAATTTACAGAATCCTTCACCATTTTTTTCCAGTTTAACTAGGAGTTTTACGCAATATAAGCAATTTACCCAATTAGTTAGAGATAACAGCTAGTTTCTGCAACGAGAGTACAAAAGTTAAAACTAAAAAGTATATTTAAGCTGATTAAATTAAGTAATTGTAAACTAATATACATAAAGTTACACGAGACGTATTTCAGTCATCATTATCACTGAAAATCTTGAGGGAATAAGCACCGCTTGTTGAAAGTATGTATATATACATATATATACATACTTTAATACCTTAATACAAATAAAAAAGCAGGAACACAGTAACGTTCATACTAAATCACATCTCAGCTTCTCTAAAACACCTGAGGTAATCAAAAGTCCCTTAAAAATCTAACTTTAAACTAAAATTCAATCGTCAATATTAGATAAAAGTAATAAATATTGCAAATAATTAAGATTAGGAAAGAAGACGAATTAAGATACACAACACTACATAAATATATTCGATTAGAATTTTATTTCAAGTTTCACTAAATATTTTAATTTTCAGAAGCATATATAAGCGTAGGCCTAAGCAGAGCAGAACTTAATTTGATTGGAAATGTCTATTTATATATGATTGCGGTGAAACTATAGTTTAAGAGTTGTTAATTTTATAGTTCCTTGGATCACCATTTTAAAATTAATACGTTCAGTTCCACTTACTACAAACGCTCGCCCCATATGCCTTAGATATGAGTTCATAAAATATACTTATATATATTTGAGTGCATCTCTTATATATGAGAGCATAGACTATAAATCCTTTAATTCAAGGTGCAATTTATCACATCTTAATTTAAAGAATTAAAGTAAAATTTAATTTTATTCAGCAAGATATTAAAATCTTCATAATAAAGGTTAAGCGATGAATTTTCTCTGTTCTAATTATATTTATGAGGTGATAATGTTATTCTTATGAAATTATTGTTCTAATATACATATGTAACGTAGCTTAAATATATATTACTGTGAAGCTTGCAGAATACATAATCTGTCAATAAAATGAGCAAAATAAGAAGTTTTGAAATCTATAATTATTATTGTTATAAATGAGATCTAGTTTTAATTTTTGCTTTTAAAACAAAAGCATCTTTTATATTTGTTTCCGAAAACATTAGTAAAATTTTGACTAATATGTTGCTGGCTGCATGAGAGTTTTATAATTTTCATTAATTTTAGTGAAAATAAAACAATTTCTTTTGGAAATTCCTTCAGAAAAGCATTCCTTATTTTACATAAATAGCACTCAGTCGTTTACATTAATCATTTGACAACCTGGATAAGAGATTTTTGCTTAGTTAGGCAAAATAAATTACCTTTCTTGGGATAAGTAATTGAAAATATTTTTTTTTAAATGCGCGAGCTAAAATTTGGCATTTTCTCCAGGTTTCAGTTAATTTCTGGATAAACTAATTACTTCGTTAATGTTGTTTCTCTTATTAATCTAAGAGCATTACATGTTATTATTATTTTAATTTTTCCATTCCAAGCTTCTGTTATAATAATTTTTAATTGTTTTATTTTATATTACTGTGTTTAAAGTCGAGTTTGAATTCGTTTTGAGTAGTGTCTCAGGAGAATATTCTACAAGAAATCTACGGCGTAACTACTAGTTAAACAAAGTAAACATCCAGACCTAAAATATTATGTATTCTTACTTTTCAGTTTAGTATATAAATTAAATTATAGTAGGGAGAGTACTAGTTGTGGCATCCATAACTCCTAAGGCTCTTTCTTTCTTTGCCATAATTAATTTCCAGATATTTTATTAGTATCAACTAAAATCACACATAAAATTAAACATTTCGCCATACCAGTACCACAAAGTAAGTTTTTCAACATTTTTAAAAGATTGCTGAACTACTCCTCAAATTTGATATATACTTAGGTTATTTATTAAACGTACATGTATGTAATAAAAGCGAGATCCACAATATCAAACGGATGAAATTTACAAAATTATATATACAGTGGAGGACAAAAAACCTCCATTCCCTTCGAAAACGTGGAAAAGTGTGTCAATTATATGTATCATGTTTATATAAAAGTCATATTGTTAAGATAAATATATATATATATATATATTAAATTGTAGAGTTAATCTTAATAAAATTTTCTTAGGATTAATAAATTGTTTACACTTCATTAATCAGAAAAATTAAAAATAGTGAAAAATATAGCACTTAACAAAACGTGGAGCAGAATAATTAATGCACAAATTTTGTAGTTTAGATAACTGCAGTCATATTACATGTACTTGTATGTGTATGCAATTCAACATTTAGTAGGATCATTTCAACATTTAGTAGATCCTCCGTGAGCTACGATCATAGCCTTGCAACGATCTGACATAGAGGCTATCAAATTCTGAATGTAATCATGGCAACTTAATCCCTTACTTGGCAACATTTTTCTATCGTTTGACAATTTTTTCAATCTATTTTGACCTTATTTGATAATTAGACTTCAATCTCAAAATTTATTTGTCTAGTAATTTAACTGTTGATCACAATAAGCGATATATATTCCATATTATCGCATACAAGCGGCAGCTCGATAACAATTAGCGAATGATAGCATTTATCGCAATCGCATTAAGTGGCGTCTACTATTATTAAATAAATTGTAAGATCTCGTATAGATTTTAACAGTCATTTTATGTTAATGAACTTTCATATCCTCCTCATTTTTATTTGCCTGCCAGAATGTAAATTTCTAGTTGGCGTGATATAGAGCTAGAAAGAAGGTAGTATTTAAAGGAAGGTTTTAGAGGGTAGAATTAGAACGTGTCCTAATCGCTTAAGGCCACGTTGTTGCGAAATTGGTTTCCTTGCGAGTAGTATTCTGCAGTACTGCGTTATACTCGTATTGGTTTGTCACACCGACCTTTAGGTCAGAGCCAGCTTTCGCCTTACTTTAATTGTGTAGCCATTAATTAAGTCAACCTTAATTAGTTAAGTCACTTAAATATCTTTTATTTAAGCCATAATTGCTGGCTATATTTATGTAAACACGACTGGTGCCTTCTGTTAACTTTTATTTAAGTTTTATTTAAAGGGTCATTTACACATTTTACTCAGTCTCCGTGGAACCTTACAAGACATAGTGATAATTCAAGTAAATTCTTCAGACATTTATTTCCAAAGAAAACGAAATGTTACACTTTTAACTCTTTCCTTTTGGTTACTTTAATTGTTTAAAACATTTTTGGATTTACTCACTTTTTCGTTGTTTAGTTCAGAAGCATGATTGTCTTGTTACATTTTCTTGTGGCACCATAGCTCTCTGAAGAAATTTTGCGAGAAATGTAACCCTTTGCTTTCCCTTTCATTAATCTTTGGTTTTGTTTTCTTTCAAGTTTATTACTTGGTGGAAAACGGCGGAGTTATCTCGAAAATGGTACGAGATAGAAAGAAAAAGTGAATTACAAAGCTGTAAAACATCATCGATTTAGTACGGAAAAACGCCTCGTGGATATGAATGTTAAGAATAGAATGTTTTATATGTGCATTTTTTTTTTTTTTTTTTTTTTTTTTTGATTTCCTACACTGTGACGAGATGAAACGATCTTAGAAAGAATAAAAAGATTAATTATTACAAGATCGATGTGCAAACTTCTCACCGTCAGTTGAAATGCTCATCTTGGCACTTATTAGAACTTCACGTTGCACACGTTGTAGCATACTGGGTGACACGTTTGCGCAATCATCTGTAATACGTCGTTGAAGGTCCTTCAGTGTTTGGGGAAGTGTTTCCTTCAGTGTTTGAGGTATCCCTACAAGAAGAAGTCCACTGGAGTCAGGTAAGGTGAACGTGAAGGTCTCTCTTCAAAAACACATACCCAATTAGTCGTTCTCCTAATTTCTCTATCAGGTAATGGTACTTCACTAGCCATGTCTTGTGCGCAGGCTCACCGTCATATTGGAACCATCAATTCCAGAGCTAAAGCAACGACAAGTTCTCAATAAAATCAAGGTATTATGTCTTGCGGAATTTCTAACTATTGTGCAACGGTTAACGTACTCTGGTAAAATATTGGATCTATTAGCCTGTTATTGTTAATTCCATACCAAATATTAATCGAAAATCGTATATGATGTCTCAGAAAATGATGAATTTTCCAGTGTGCAGTAATAGGCGTTCTGCCTATTGTACATTTCATTCCATTAAAAGAATCCCTTATTCGTCCACACTATTTCACTCCGCGAAAAGCATGCCTCATCCGTCCCCCTATCAGGTTCATGATGAAGTTGCACCATGAGAAACGTCTCTCGGCATCCCCGTCCAGTAATGCCTGATGTGGTGTTGGCCGGTATGGATGAGCATCTAATTCGTTTAGAATTTTCCAAACACGACTTTTTGAGAGGCAGAAGTTTTTTACTTATGTCTTGTGCTGCTGTTTGTATATGTGAGGAAGTATGATAATACATCTTTCGGCTATACTTTCCATTCTACCTTAGTTGGTTTGCCGGTTCGAAGTCGGCTATCACGCAACCTGTTTTAAACATTTCACAAGTTGTAGGATGTTTTTGTCTGAAATATGCGGGCCTACATGAGCACGTTGCTGATACCAATGCGTTGCCGATCATGCCTTGCACCATAAAGTAGAACCCTCTCACAATAACCATTTCTGAAATCGCTTCGTGACCATGAGCTTCAGCATGCAACCAAGAAGAAATATAGCTCTCTCAGGTGAACCATGCGTGATGTTTCATACACTAGTTGCATAACGAACAACTTTCAATCACCAAGCTGAAGTTGCGTTGAGCTGATGCGTTTTGCTACACGATTGCGTACAATCTGCATATTTCTACTCTATTTGTAAAGACAATCGGCACAAGGATGCAGCCCTCTGGGTTGAACCACAGTCATCTCGAATTATAAGGAATACCACTGTGAGCGACGCAGGCTCATTTTTCGTGCGAAAGATAATCTTTTCTCTCTTCGTTCAAGTTTCGTGAAGTTTAGGAAATCGCGAAGAAACAAATGCGAGTTTTCAGAGTTCTGTTTTTAGCGTTCATATTTACAAGGTGTTTGTTTGTACTAAATCGATGATGCTCTACTACTTTGTAATTCACTTTTTCCTCTTATTTGATACCGTTTGCGAGATAGGATAGCTAACTCCACCGTTTTCTACTAGGTGGCGCTGAAAGTGGTTGCAACTAGTAGCCCATAGCCACGTTACTGTACTAGACACAAATTGTATGACTGCAGTTAAACGGGTACTACTAGACTTTAGCAGTCAGCCTGTATATATGTATATATATATATATATATATATATACATTAACCTGTAACAAATTAAAAGTAACAGCTGCGTCCTACTTGCACTAAAAGCTGCAATTAATTCCAGGAATAAATGACACAGCTGAAGGAAAATATTTTTTTGTTTGCTGTTATAATATTAGAAATGAGTTTTATTATATCTGCTGTACTAATTCCAAACATGAAACCACTTTTTCTCTTTTTGATATATAATATATATACTTTTTTATATACAATGCCACTAACTAATAAACTCTTTTACTGATAAACGTATGCCACAGTAAGCGATGCTTTGTTAAGGTAATCGAGTGTTTACAGCTAAAATTATAACTTCATTATAGAGTTTCTTTCTTGCTTTTGCATTTTAAATAGAAATATGGCTTCCACTCAGATAAGTTATCTTAGTTCTCCTGGTGTATTTTGATACATGTGTGGAGTGTAAATCCTAAATGAAAACAAAAAAAAAACTATATCTGACTTACAAGAGTTTAGCTTGGAGACCAAGATAAATCGTGGGCTCCGCATGATGTGTGTAAAACTCGTACAGAACACTTATGACAGTCGATTAATGGGAAAAGAAGGAGTCTAAAATTCTTTGTCCTGATGGTTTGAAGAGAGTCTAGAAACCACAGTGAAAAATGCTATTTCTGTGTCGTGAATATTACTGGTATCAATCGAAATAACCGCAGCATCATACTTTGATACATTAACAAGTTCTGAGAACGGCGCTATGAACTTTCTCAGTTTAACGAAGGTGTAACGTACGACTACATTCAATCATTAAACGAAAGCTGCCAGACAATTTCAAAACTTCTCCTTCCTCTTTCGAATAGTAAATTAGGAATCGAAAACTCATCCCAGTATCTAAACTTTTAAAATAATTTATTTCTTTGCGCTATCTCATTTCTTTCTGGGAAAGATTAGCAAAACATCCTTTCTCATCTTGCATTTCACAGTGGATAAAGGTACAAACAAGTTTTCATTAATTTAAAAAATTCCCTATTTGAATTACGAGTTTCTGCTTTGAAAAGTCTTAGTGATTTGTCCTGCACCTACTAAAAGTTCACTTTACTTTAATTGTAACTTTAGAAGTTAGAAGAAATATTCTTTTAGTTAGAATTTATATTTAGTTCCCGAACACATCTTTCAATTGCTTTGAGAACATATTATGTTAAAAAAGTGTTAGACATGTATCATCGCAATCATATTGTACCATCATCTATTAATCGAAGTGCTTTGTGAAACGTATAAGGCATTATATTTATATATTTATCCAGAGAGCTGTGCGCTTTTATTATTTCTGATATAAAATTTTAGACGAATTACATAAAGAGAATTATTTAACTACTTGTTCTCATTACATCATTAGAAAAATTGTTTTTCTCCTTTTAGTTCATTAATTATTTTATGAGTTTTAAATATAAAAATTTTAACATTTTGTATTAAATGTATGGCGTTTGTTTACAGCGGTTGGACAAAAATATGGAAACGCCTAAATAAAAACATATTGCTGTGACTTATACGGTGCAGGAGAACCGTTGTCATTCAGAACAGTTTGCAGTCATCTTGGAATGGATAAATAAAGGTCTTGTAAGCTTTGCAAGGGAATATTGTACCATTCTTCCTGTAAAACGTTGGTAAGTTCAGTTAACGATAATGGGGCTGGATAACACTCACGCAGATTTATCTCCAAAATAGCCGGCAAAGGCTCAATTATAATGAAATCTGGTGACTGTGGTGACCATGGAGATGTGAACGTTCACCCTCATGCTCAGAAAACCAATCCTGGACGATGTAAGCTTAGTAAACAGGTGCTCTATCATCTTGGGATCCTGCATCACCATTGGGGAACAAAATTTGTATCATGGGATGGAAGTGATCAGACAATGGTCACGCAAACCTTAGCAGTAATGTGACTTTGCACAGTAATGATGGGTCCCATGAAATACCACGATATGGCTTCCCACAACACGATCGAGCCTCCGCTATGTTTCACTCTCGGCAGCAAATAATTTCTATTATACGCTTGGGACAGAGTTCGCAGGAAGTATTTCGCCCAGCACCCGGAAACAATGTGAAGCAAGACTCATCCGGCCAAATGATAGTCTTCCCTTGCTCTACAGTCTAGGTTTTGTGAGTTTGGCAACACTTTCTTCTTTTACAGGCATTTTCATCATTGATGAGTGACTTTTCAATTGCATCTCGCCCAAAAACAACCTGCTTGTGGAGCTCCCTTCTTATTGCTTTGGTGCTGGTAGGTTTTGTGAGTGCGACATTCAGTTCAGCAGTCACTTTTGCTGCTGTAATCCTCTTATTTTTCATCACAATCCTATTCAATGATCATCAGTCATAATCACTCAACACACATTTTCGTCCACGCTGTGATTTAGCGGATGCGGCTTCTCCAGTTTTCCTGTATGAATTACAAAGCTTATATAGTGTGCACCAAACACTTCAGCTACCTTAGTTACGAATTCATTTAACTCCGATATGATGCACATACAACTGCATAGAGTCTCGATAACGAATAACACTTGCAACGTATTGAAAATGCTGTACAGGTGCCATTAGTGAGCAAACGTCTCAGCCCCACGCTTTTGCAAGAATAAACATTTCAGTTCTAATACACATTTTACGAAGTGTTCCATATTTTTGTCCACCCCTATATATGCCGTGTGACCGAGACTGAGCACATTGAAGGATTGTAATCAAAGTATCAACGTGGACAGTTGCCGTTGCTGATGATGTATTTTCAGCCCCTGAAAAGGAGAAATAAATGCTTTATAAATCTCCTGTTCACTTATTAGCATACACAAATGGTTTTGTCTTTCTCCTACAGCAGAACTAACAGCTATCCTGATGCAGAAGTACTTAGAAAGAGAATATGACAGGGTTATGGAAGACATTAGCATGTTCTCCGAACCGTAATCTGACGGAACATCTCTGAGAAGCGTTATATGGACATATAGTGACTTTATCAACTCTGTGACCTGCATCAAAGCTGCTATATTACCTTGCACAACAAACCTATAACTTACCTTACTGAGACCTTTCAAATATATTATGCCATTTTACTCTAAAACTGCTGTCAACCAGTGCAATTCTTATTTTTAGCATAGATAAAAGTAGAAAACGAATGAAAACAGTTATAAAGAAAACAGACTCTTGTTTTCGAGAGGGACGGGAAGAAGCTAGACCTTTCTTTAGTTTGTAAAGTCATTAAGGTTGTTCCAATGTCAGGAAAGTGAAAAAATCCGCAGTGCCCTCGCCGGGATTCGAACCCGAACCTACCGAATATGGGTCAAGCTTTCTTCAAATTACACCAAGACGGCATGCGGAAAGAAAGAATAAAAAACATGCCCTTTTGCCCTTTTTAAAAGGTGACTGGGAAGAAGCGGACCTAATAAAAAGTTCTGGTGGAGATGAATTATCGTCCACCACCAATTAGTTCGGGCACTACTTGTAGAATTATTAGGTTTCTTTGATGTCAGGAAACTGAAGTAATCCGCAATGCCCTTGCCGGGATTCGAACTCCGAACCTCCTGACGTCAAGCGTGCTTCAAGTTACACAATGGAGGAATTTGGAAAAAGAGGGAGAAAATATTTTATAAATTACAAAAGTATGGCAAAATCTTATGAGGCATGGAGGGACATATAGAGTGATCACGTGTCCCATTATTATCTATAAATTGGTATTTTGGCGAACTAGGTATTATAGAAGCGTTTCACATTCCTAAATATCTTTCAGTTCTAGTTAATGATCCAAATTCCAATCCCAATTAACCCTCAGCTTTTAAAGAAATTATTTGATAGTTGTTTTCATTTTTGATCAATAGATAACGCCACAGTAATGTTTCACTTTTTTTATTGAACTTTCCAGAAATGTTTGGCCTTTTGTTTTCACCGGTATAGTGGGAGCACAAGCTTGTCTTTCGCCATTTTCACTCTTGCAAGTGAAGAAGATTGTTCTATAATAAAACCTTCAAACTAGTACTGCAAATTTATAAAAATTAACGCTGATTGCTGGTGTTTGACCTCCTACTAATTATTCTTCAGAGTGTTATTTTTATTTTAGTAACATTTTACTTATTTCTGAATGTCGGACACATTTTTATACTATTATATTTGATACGGAAAGATTGTAAAAAGAAAAACTAGTATAATGTAATTGAAATATTGATAGGAATGACTCTACTGATAGGAATTATTCCGTTTCGTTTTGTTCCACATTACGCGTGATTTTCTTAATTACGAATATCAAGATAAAAAAATTGCTATATTGAGATTTAATTCACGTTTTTTATTTCTTTTATTTCTGTTTTTAATGTTTGTTTTAGTATAAAAAGGAAATATTTTCCTCCTTTATTTAACAATAATGCTTTCTTCCATTCTGATCCCAAGATTTCGAAATTCGAATGAGTTTCAATTTAAATGAGTCGCAATTAAGAATCTAAAACCAATACCTGGATTTTTTTAAAATCCGACGCTAGTTGTAGAGAACTTAAAAGCAAAATATAAATCATCTAAGGTAATAGTACTTAACTTTAGATGCCTTAAAGCAAACACATTTATAAAACAAACGTAACAAACTTCAGAAAGTGAAATTTATTTTTCAATTTTGACAATTGTAACTATGTATAGACTCTTTTGAACTAAAGTCTGAAAAACCTCCTTCACTCTGAAACAGGAAAGCGTATTTTAGTAACACATGCATATCTTAGTAGCCCACATAATTCAAAGTTTATATGAATTTATGTGTCATTTTATAGCCTTCTTCAGTCGTATGATACATCCTAGTTAATCCAAAAGGATATCTTCTGAGAATAAAATTTAAAAACATAATTTTTTATATGATTTTATAATGATTTTAATTTAAATTTCTTCTTGAAGATATTTTTCTTGTTGCAAAAGTTACTGTTTAATGTATATATAAAAAAAATTTATATACATATCATTATTTATTGATCATTTTTAGCAGTTTTCTTTATTATTGATCAGTGTAGAACGTTATAGTTTTATTATACGTTTCTTAGTTTCCACAAACCCTCAGCGTATTTAAAATGGCATATCCCATATGCAATTCTTCTAACGCCTTTAAGGCAATTTCATCGACCTGAAAAGGTCGATATACCTTAAGAAATGCTTGTGCGTAAGCCTGCAAACTCTCTTATTCCGGAAATATATTTCTAGAAATTACAAGGAAGCTAAGCGCTAAAAATCTAATTTAAATAACCTAACAACCTTGCATGTGAAACTAGAAAAGATGACGCAGGTGATGGTGCGTAGGGATTTGTTATTTTAGACCTCTTTATTACATCGAAATATCGCCAGCTGCAGATTTCCACTTTATCGATGGTGTCGTACTTTCCTGCTGCATCGTTGCTTCTCTTGTGGCGTGCTCCAAAAAATACTCGCTGAAAAATTTCTGACTTTTAAATATCTTTATTAAAACGAATGAAATATTGCTTGCATCCTGAAACAAAGGAAGAGGATTTTTAGTTTAAAATGTTGGAATTTGTATTTCAAAAAACATGTAATTAGCAAAATAAAAGGGATTTCTTAATATTTTTAGTATTTAAAAAAGTAGGAAAATGCAGTTTAATATTATACTCGTAAAAAGCTGTTTATGCATATTCAAAATTTCAATTTAAAATCTATCAGACAAAGATAATGGTAAAGTAAGTTACAGAGTATTCATTTTTCTGCATAGATAACCCACTGAATATAATGAAAAACTGAATTAACTACCATCTTAATACTTTCGCCGTTTGTAACTTAGGTATTAAAAATACCATAACAATTAAAAATCTTATTTGTATATTAATATTTACATTTGTCAACTAAATATGTATATTTTTAAATAGTTAGGGATTAATAAATAGTTTGAGTTTGGGATGTAGATATAAGCTTTCAATTTAACTTTTAGTCAATTTTGAAGCTAAAGTTTGAGAAACATCTTTCAGGATAAACACGAAGTAATGTAAGTGAAAATATTAACTTGATTAGTAATGTTTAAATCTGGAAAAAAATGGACGCCTCAAAAATGGAGTCAAAAATAATCTTTTATTTATTTATTTATTTATTTATTTTTGTGTGTGTGTGTGTTCGTTACTGTAGAATGGAAATTAAAAATAAAACTAAATATATTATCTTAAACATCTTCTAATGTGAATATATATTATGTATATATTATGTCTTGGTCTTTTTGAAGATATTATTGAAACCATTAAACGTAATTTTGTTAAGGTTTTGTTAACTGTTTCTTCTTATCTAAAAGGAAGATTTTAAGATTCGAAACAAAAATAGTAAATTACAATATACGTATATACAAAATATTTTTCATCTATTTCATCATTAAAATATTATACGCTGACCGCTGCATGTAAAGATTTCCAATTTTAGGAGATTTTTAAAATTTTATTCTTTTTAAATCTGAAGTTTAGCATTATGTCTACTGATATTGAAATAAATATAAAATTCTATTGTTATTTCTTGGCATTAAATAAATTTTTTGAAACTTGCTAATAAAGAATTTGTTATTGACTTTCGTGAAGCTTATTCGTTATTATTTGAAAGTGGAAATAGCATACTGTTGAAAAAATATTTATGACCAGATATATTCTTTCCTGAATTCTTGAAGATGCAATTTGAATTAATTACTAACTTCTCGAACTGTGGCAAAGCTTAAAGAATGAATGCACTGAATAAAGTTTAGAAGTATTTTAAATTGATGTCCTTAGAATTTGTGCACAAGTTTGAATTGCAAGACATAAAATGCTTAAAGCCGTTCATGGACAAACTCTTCAAATGTTGCTCATTTTCTGTACTTACTGAAGATAAGATTATCACCAAATGAATAAAAATGCCAAACATGAGCTCCATTTGCAAGTATAATACAAATGTTATTCATTGGGTGAACTATTTTCAACTAATCGCAAGTAAATTCGTTATAATAAACAAAATAAATGCAAACAAAAAGACCTTATAGGAGGATCCGTTAGGGAAACTTTAATATAAATTATACCAATTCAGAATTCGTTTACTGCTATTTTTATAATATAATGCTAATTTATAAATTTTGAAGAATTTTACAGATATTTCATTGTCAGTAAGCACCAACATTTGACTTTCGAACATGTAACTTATGTATTTAAATGTGAAATCATACTTTAGAAATGTGTTCTGGGCGAAAATTTAGGAAAATTGCTTATTAAACTTATATTTCAAGATTATAAACGCTTTCTAACTGAGCATTTTGAGATCCATTTATACAGAATATTTGTGCATTTCAACAACCTACATATAAACTTATGTAGAACAACTGTGTATTACATCATCAGTATTATGCCCAAAACGTGAATCTTTAAAAAATGCTTTTCGACATAAACGCTTTCTTGCAAAGTGTTGACACTCGTCTGTTTTGAGGAAAATCGAATTGCAGCTTAAGTTATAACCGCTTTTAACTCATTAACTCTCCTTTTACCCTTTCCAGCTTGTCATGAAAATGACTAGAAGACGATCAAAGGCCAGAAAATGTTACTTTTTTGTTTTGTTTACTTTTTCCTTAAAATATCACCATATGCAAAGGTCTGTGCTATAATTGTTTGTAAGTTCCCTAAGAAAGGCTTTCGCATACACTTCACACTTCTATAAAGCAGAGCAAATTGTATAAACGTAAATGAATTCTTTTGTGGTTTCGCAACTGATAGCGGACCTTAGAAACTTTGAAAGAGCAGTTAACAACTTAATGAGAAGATCTCTTGAATTTTATCTTGAATGTCACGTATTTAGAAAACAGAAAGTCAAAAAGGCCAAGATTATGTCAAGAAACCAAGGTAGTTTGGCATTACAAGAAATTGACTAAAAATGGATCAAAATCATCAGAATGTGCGTGCTCGAGAATTTATATGTCTCTTTCTCTTAGCAAAGATATATATGTAAAAGCAGCAAATTTGAAGATCCTTAGTTGAATCCTATTGTCCATGTAAAGTCGATATAATGTAACTCTTTATGATTCTTAAAATAGGTCGTATATCGAAATATTCTCATTTTAAAAATAAAATTCTATTTAATAGGAACGTGAGAAACATATTTTACCTTTCGCAGAATGACGTATTTGCCAAAAAGGAAATGTGAATTCTTTACAGTAAGTCTGCATGTGAAGGATCCTCCCCCTCCCCCTTCGCGTCAATGTGTTTTATTAAACACTACTGTTCAGAGAAATTACACACTCCTCCACACGCGCCTGCACTAGCAGCATGCGCAAGCCTTCCCCCACCACCACCACACACCACAAAACAAAAGAAACTTTATCGTATAGATCTGAAATTTAATGCGTGATATAGTTTTCATGAGTTATCCAAAAGATTAAAATTTCTATTTGGTTGAAACGCACGATGCGCACGCAATCGATATTGAAATTTGACTCGGATGATATGAAAAAAAGCCACACGAAGTATTCAAGCTCTGCATCGGTAAAATCAATTTATAGAGTCATCAGATTATATCGTTACAGGAACGTAAAAAATGTGTAATGTTCTGGGCAGGATTCGAACTTCGAACCTCCCGAATATGCGTCGAGCGTGCTTTCAGTTACAGCACAAAGGGATGCGGAAAGGAGAGAGAAAATATTTCATATACTTCCCCCTTTGAAAAGGCTATAAGGTATTTATCCCGCCTTCTTAGCATACCTTCTTGGTATAACAGTCAGCATGCTCGGCGCGTATTCGAGAGGTCCGAGGTTCGAGTCCCAGAGAGCGCATTGCTCATTTTTCACGTACTTCTGCTTCAAAAATACCTAATGTCTCTACAAGGCAACTGGGGATTAGGGAACCCAGTCGCTAAATCCTGGTGGTGACGAATTATTATCCATCACCTTTTAGTTTGGATGCCACTTGCAGTCTTTTAGAATATTTACCATGTCAGAAAACTGAAGAAATCTACAGTGCCTTCGCGGAATCCGAATTCCAGGTCTCCCGAATATCTCTGTTCATTGACGATTGTGGCACCGAGGGCTTATAGCTGAGGTTTCAGTTTTGAGACATCCTTTGATGTGATACCATAGGCCTCAAAAAATGCAATGGCATACATATACAGAGTATTCGACTCAATGGAGGCCTAGAAGCTTTCACTTCATCATGAAAATATTTCGCCAAATGCAATCAAATTTAGATTGAAGACAATCTGTTACATGAGAAATTGATGTGGCAGCACTGTAATCCGTAAATAATGAGGAGGTACGTCAACAAACAAAGTCGTTTTTTCTAGCATTCTTGTTTCATTGAAGCAGAAGCGGTCACCGATTTCGCCCTACCTGACATTTTACTCTTACGTTATAAGGTATTTCTCCCGCCTTCTTGGCATGCCTTCGTGGTGTGGAGGTCTGCACGCTGGGCGCTTATTCCAGAGGTCGTGGTGAAGGCATTGCTCATTTTTCAAGATCTCCGGCTTCGAAATAACCTAACGTCCCTGCAATGTAATCTTTAAAGAAGCGTTTATAACAGGGACATCCTCATCCGCCACTTTCAGAAGTATTAAGTTTGGAACGTTTCTTTTGATTTATAACTCTGAAATTTTAATCGTGTTATACCTTGCATCATATGTATTCTCAACAATAAATAAATTTACTGTAAAACATGTCTTTCTTGGTGTTCCGATTTCGGAGAACAGCAATTTCATTATAATTTTAAACGTTATTCAAGAGAAGAAATAAGAAATTACTTAAATGATGCTGAGGTGAGACTTTTTTAGACATTTTTCGAATGACATCAGTAATGATGGGGAAGAGTGTCAAGGCGTAAAGACATAAGTAGAAAAAAGGTGAAACTGAAAAATTAGAGTAGTGATTCTAAAGCAATTTATATGGGAACGGCTACTAGTAATAATAATAAAAATAACGTTTACTTAATTGAAAAATAAGTGACCAGAGTGAAGAAAAAATAGAAATTACAAAACTTTTAAAAGTGATTAAAACCGTAAAGCCAACTACTGAACTATCGCAGCAATACCGGTAATGGTATCCGCGGGTTAACTTAAAATCAGGGTTAATCAAAGACATTTTCATTCACATTTAAAAAACATAGGAAAGATAACAAACTCATATGATAATTAAGAAAAAATATTATTAGCAGTGTCACTTTAAATCAGAATATTAATGGATATACCCTTGATTTATTTTTATAACTGACTAATTTACTTTTAACGAATAATATAACAATGTTTATACAATCCGGATTGCTCACTATTAAATTGCACACAATTATAAATAAAAATAACTCCCAAATGTTACGATATCATCTGCCATTACTGCTGCTATCATGCATTTTTGGTAGGTAGTTTTTTTTAGACGAATGATATATGACAGCAATTTTCCATTGATCGTGATAAGCAATCTTAATTTTCTTTTTCAAACAGGCCTCGGTTAATCCATAACCCGTTTAATCCCCTTTCGGTAAACAAAGAAGATTATTATATTTTAAATAAATTTCCAGGTCTGAACAAAATACTAGATGCCTTTCAAAGAAATAAAATCATTTTCTAAAATAATTGATAATGATTGATTGACACAGAGTTAAATGCACTAATAAATATATCGAATATAGATATTTGATACATGGTGTAAACCAGTTCTATAAATATTCAAATCAAAAGAAATTTTGTTCTTTTGTAATAAATCACATAGTTTACGTTCTGTAGAAGAAAAATCAATTAATAGTAATAGATGAGGTAATAAATAAAATAAGAAATTAAATAGAAAAAGATTTTATCTTTAGGACGAGCATAAATAAATTAATAGATGCTGTATAGTGAAGACCAGCTCTTTATACGACGTAAGTCTATGTTCACGTAAGGGGGTGTGCTCCTTTTTGAATGAACATTACTTAGCTAATTTATTACCAAACTTTAAGACTTAGATTTAAATAAGTGTGGAAAAGATTGCCGTTGGTGTCACTAAAAAATTCATAACTGGAAGGTGAGTGTCTATCTGTGCAGCAAAATCGACCTGTTGGCCAGAATCTTATACGAACGGAACTTAAGATCGATTTTCAAAATTATCCTTAAAGATTCTCTTTCCAAGCATAATGTTAACGACTCGCGTTGAACCAAAGTTAGGATCTATAGGAAAATGCTGCTGACATTCTCACATTCTTTATTCCTCACTATATGTTCAGCAAGTAGAGGTGTACTTTTGGAGGCCGCTCCGTAAGGTGGAGTTAAAAAGGCAAAAGAAAAATTTTTATCGAAATTTTATTATTTGCTGACACAACAAATGGTTCTGTTCGTGAAAACAAACGATAATGAAATTGCAGCTCAATCGCTCGTCATCTTTAGATTCCACGTGAGGTAAACAAATAAATCAATAATGTTAATATTAATGAAAACATCAAACTAATTTTTAACAATATTTTTAGTGATTTTTTACAACATTTTTGTTTCCTGATCCAACTTATGGTTGTAATTGGTAACTAAATCCCAGTAAAATGTTTGAGCGTAATCAACTAGTTACCTTTAGGTTTCACAAGCAAACCGAAGAAATTCATTTTGAAGCGAACTCCATAAATACGATCCGGGACTTGATTCGATTCCTTATGAATCCATCCTTGGGTTCTGCACCAGATGTTGCCCATGACGCTTCTGTCACCAGTCTCACATGGCTCTCTACTACTTGAGAACGGCAAGGGAACTCTCCTATATCAAATTGAGAACCGCTTCTAATCAATCTTTTATCTTCGTCGCTGAGGTTCAAGGTAGACGTTCACGAAAATGTGCTCGTTCATCTTCCAGCATCGCCAACAGGACGCTTTCAGAGTGAACAAAATAACAGTGTCTCTGAATTATGAGCGACTGCCTTAAAATTTTCTGGTAAGAATGAACTTTTCTTGATCATTTCATGAGCATGACGTATTTTATGTATTGCTCTCGGGTTTATTTTATATCAAACCAGGATGGCACATAAAATTTTATAACATATTCGACCAGGAGCTTCAAGTCGTCTGTTGGTTCGGATAAAGCCGATGAATTCTGTTCACTGTAGTGAGCCATATGGGGTCGCCTATCTTCCCAAGACTCCTGTTTACAAGTTCTGAAGGGAATTTCTCCGAGTATGCTGCCTTGAAAATATCAAGGAGGTATTTTTGGTCAGTATTGAGGTTTTCTTTGTCGATTTTGGACAGATCAAGTGGATAAAACCTGTTACGGGAAGGCTTTCACATATTTTCAAAGATTTTCTCTTATTATTCTAGAAAACTGTTTGTGACCCAGATATATTTAGATCAATCTTCTGGAAAAATAATGACGAAGAGTCAGTACGCTAGCGTACAACAAGCATACAGACCAATGCAGTTTATGACCAACAAAGATCTCAAAAAGATCCACTTCTAGTTTACGCCATGTTAATCCAACATAAACAATGACCGATATAGCGGGACTGACAAAACACACCGAAAATTTAACTAATTAGCAATAAAACGTAGTTGAAAGATTTTTTTCCACGTGATTGGTTACCCCTAGCTAGAACCAATAAGTCAGTTTAGACCCTCTATCTAATAGCATATTTTGGCATTAAATTTGATATTTTGGTAATTTCTAGGGATAATAACTGCTTTTTTGACAAAGCAATTCATGAAAAAAGAATAAAATCATTATAACAGTCAGCACAGATATTCACTTGAGGTGTGGAACCTCAAGATGTCAGCATTTTTGGCTGAAATTTGAATACAGTTTGTTCTATACCATCTGTAACTATATAATGACAAAAGCAACATAAATTCAGAAAAAAAATGTTTTTCGCTTCACCTTACCCGTTCAGACGTTATAGCAGTCAGTGACGCTGAGCGTCGTACCAATGGGCACAGGTTCGAAACATGGAGAAGGGATGGATGTTCGTAAGAGTATAGTGCAGGGATGGGCAAACTACGACCCGCTGAAAGGTTCTATCCGTCCCACGGATAGAATTTTAATTTGCCGGTCCGAGGGAAATTAAAAGAAATATATATTTATGTAAAATATTAAAAAAATACTATGGCTTTGCTCTTTGCGAAACAGCAACATTTAATTAATTTTCTGCAATTCAGGATCATCCCCTAAAACAGTACCTTCTAGAACATTCGCACCTATTACATAACCTCCTCATATAAATGCTGCGTCATAAGTTTTTCTACATTTTTCTAGAAGCTACTCTGTTACATAACCTTTCATATAAATGCTGCGTCATAAGTTCTCCTACACAGATGCCTTTTCGCCTTCGTTCTGCTAACGCTTCCGCTATGCTCCTCTTTCTTTGTTAGAACGTTATGACGTATTAAAGTTAAAGTCAGTCGTATCTAATAGTTCAATTACTGAATAAGTTATTTGATTAACTTCATCTGGAAAAAGTCATCTTCTATAAATTAAAATAAAGATATGCTTGCTGTTAAAAGTGAAAAGTCCTGAGTCGTCATTTTTCTCCGTGCTTCAATCATTATAGCTTCGTCAACCATCTGCCAGAACGTGTAATGGAATAGCCTCACCATTCGCCACAATGTGTTGGAATAACTGAAAACATTACAGTTATTAATTAGCCAGTACGATTTATCCTGTACGTGGGAAAAAAGCTCCTGGATTTATTTCTAACGCGCTTCTAAATTCAACAGTGGGTCAAGGACAATGTGTCATCGTCTTATGCTTTTGCTTCTTTTCCGGCAGTGCTTAAGTGTTTTACTTCGGCTCCAAAGTTATGCGTTTTATCAAGTGCTTCTAAAGTGATTGATTTAGTGTTCAAATTGATGTGTATGCGAACTCTTAAATTCAAGATTTTGTAATTGGAATGCTAGCACGCTCAAAAACGGCAAAAATGTCAACTGATAAGCAAGAATCCGTAACTATTGTGGATACAGTGAAATTTTAATTCCCTATTTTTAACGGCACAAGTACAAATTTTCCAATACACAAATATCTTCTATTGTTTGAAGAGAAATGTGCCGCAAAGAAAATTCCAGAAAAGGAAAAGAAATTTCTTTTCTCAGAGTGTATTAGAGGAGAGGCTTTAGCCCTCTATTTACGTGATTGTTTAAATTAAGACTGGAACAACATAAAGGATATTTTCGAGACATACTTCACAACATCGGAATCTGTTACTTTTAGTGATTTTGTGTCTTTAAAATACGAGAAATTTAATAATATTGATGTTTATTTTCGTAATAAGTTGAAATTAGGAGCCAGCATGAAGCTAACAGATTCCACAATGGTGGAAGCACTTACGGAAGGACTTCCTGAGTCTCAAAGAATGCTGTTAACAGTGCAAAAAATAGACACACCGAAAGACTGGAATACTCTTGCTAGCAAACTGTTTCCAGTTCAGATGCCGTTGGATGGTCTAGGAAATAGTAATTACCAATTTGTTTCTCCAAGGCAAACTGTTCCGAGGTGCTATTACCCCTGACCAGTGCAAGCCACTCCTTATCAGTTTTCATAGTGTGAGACCTTTTAATTATCAACAAGTGCAATACCGACCTCTACAGTATGAGTATCGGCCAATTCGATATCCACAATTACCTGCTATTAATTATAACACGGTTCCTAAAAGAGAAGTTAAAAAATGATATTACTCTAAAATGAATGTCCAAATTGAAGAAGAAAAAATTCCCGGTATTATTGATACGGGATCGAAAATTAACGTTTTACCGTTAAACATTTTTAACAAAATTGGTGATAAATTTAGAGAAATTTCAGTGAAATCCCATGTTAAAATATTTTCAATATCTAGTCAAGTTCATATAGAGAAAATAATCAAAGTAAAGTAGGTAAAATAGAAAATAATGTGATATTTTATGTAGTAGACTCAAATTTGAATTATTTATTGCTTTCATCACCATGTGTTTCATTATTTAAATTACAATTGAATTTTCATAATTATGAAGTGTATCAGCTTGAAAAACAGGTAAGTAAAAATGTTAAAGTAGACAAGTTTTTCCAAAATAATTATGTATGTAAAAATGATATCAGTGCTGAACAATCTAGTAAATATTTTGATAATAGCAAAAATTTTGTATGTAAAAATGATCTTAGTACTAAAAATTGTGGTAATTATTTTGAAAATAGAACAAACTTCTGATAGTAAATTGCAGAAATTGTTTAATGATTATAATCATATATTTGCAAAAAGTAAATATGATGTTGGTTGTATAAGGGTTGAACCTCCCAGAGTTATATTAACTTCTGAATTACCAATAGCCTATAGACCATATAGAGCATCTCCTAAAGATAATAGTGAAATTAAAGAACAAATAGATGAATTGTTAAAAGCTGTAATTATTAAACCTTCTTATAGTTCTTATGCTGCTCCTGTAACCTTAGCTTATAAGTGAGATGAGCAATCCAGAAGCAGATTGTGTATCGATTTCAGGAAGCTTAACCAAATTACTAAAACTAATTCTGAACCTATTCCTAGAATTGATGCTGTATTAGATCAATTAACAAATGCAAAAATCTTTTCTACATTGGATTTGGCATCAGGCTATTGGCATATAAAATTAAATGAAAAGGATACTGAAAAATTGGCATTCACTCAAATTTTGGACTGTATGAGTTTACTAGATTACCTTTTGATTGGAAAAATTCCCCAGCTGTTTTCCAACGAGCTGTTAGACAAATTTTAAACAAATATCAGATTCAATTTGCTTTAAATTATTTTGATGATATTATAGTATTCTCTCCAAATTTTGATGAACATTTAAATCATCTTAAAATAATATTTGATATATGTGAGAAAGAGAATATAAAATTAAAACAATCTAAATGTAATTTTGCTAATGAAAAAATAAATTTTCTAGGATATTAAATTCAAGCAGGTAAATACCAGCCCAGTAATGCAAATATAGAGGTTATTAAGAAATTGCAACCCCCTAAAAATATCAAAGAATTACAAAGATTTTTAGGAAGTATTAATGTTTATCATAAATTTATTCAAAATTATGCTAAAATTAGAGCCCCATTAACAAATTTACTTAAGAAAGATACTCCTTATAATTGGACTGATGAATGTCAAAAAGCTTTTCAAAAATTAAAAGATGCATTGATTTCTAGACCTATTTTAACTTTGTTTAATCCTAAATATCCCTGTCATGTATTTGTTGATGCGTCCAAAGAAGCTGTTGGTGCTGTTTTAAAACAAGAACATCCTGATGGTAGTTTACATCCAATTGGTTTTCAATCTAGAAAATTAAGATCTTATGAACAAAATTATGCCATTACTGAGCTAGAATGTTTATCTATTATTGATGCAATTGATAAATTTTATTATTATTTACATGGTAACCATTTTACTGTACATACTGATCATGCTGCTTTAGTTTGGCTTGAAAATATAAAACACCCTGTAGGTCGTCTATTTAGGTGGTCTTTAAAATTATCTATGTATGATTTTGATATAAAATATAAAAAAGGATCTACTAATGTTGAAGCTGACATGCTCACTAGAAATCCTGTGTGTCAACATTTAAGATTGCAAGTTAATTTATTATCATTAGAAGAAATAAAAGAATATCAAAATTTAGATAATGTTTGTCATACTAAGTATAGGAAAATGAATGATGTCTTAACTATCAAAAAACAGGGATTGTACAAAATTGTGATACCCATGTCTCTACGTACGAAATTACTTGAAAAGGCCCATATACAATTTGGTCATATTGGTGTATCATCTATGCTAAATTTGTTATCTCCACAATATTATTGGCCAGGAATTGTTCAAGATGTTAGAAATTATTGTAAACATTGTGAAGTATGTCAGTTTAATAAGAAAAGTAAACAAAAGAAATTTGGTTTAATGCAAAATTTACCATCAGTTAGTGAACCTTTTGAAATATTATCTATTGATAGTGTAGGTGGTTTAAATTATTATAATCCTACTAAAAAGTATATTCACATAATTATTGATCATGCAACTAGATATATCTGGACTTTTGCTTCTAAAAGTGTAACTACAGATACTTATATAAATTGCTTAAAACAAATTTTCCAAATTCAGGTCCCTAAAAAGATTTTAAATGATAGGAACTCTGCTTTTACATCTTCAAAATTTAAGCACTTTTTAAGGAATCATAATGTAAAACAATTGCTAACGACTGCAAATAGACCCCAAACTAATGGTAAAATTAAACGTGTTAATCAAACTATTATAACTAGATTAAAATGTAAACTAAATTCTTATCAAGGTAATATAACATGGACAAAATTATTACCCCAAGTAACTGAAGAGTATAACAATACCCTCATTCTGTAACAAAATTCCCTCCATCATATTTAATGTATGGAAAATTACCTTATGATTCCTTAATTCAAAATCAAGAATTGTATCCGTCAATAGAAGCAGCTAGAAATTTAGCTCAAAAGAGATCTGATGATTATCATAATGTAAATGAAGAAAGATATGATATTCATTTTAAACCTAGTAATTTTAAAATTGGTGATTTAGTAATGTATGAAGAATTTCAATACCATAATACACGTAAATTATCTCCTCCATTCTCAGGACCTTATAAAATTTTAAAACAATATTCTGAAGTTACTTATGAAATAGATAAACCTAATCCTTTAACTAAAAAGAAATCAGAAATTGTTCATTCAACTAGATTAAGACCTTTTAATCTAGCAAGTGAGTTTAAGTTAACTGTCAGAAATAGTAGAATTCCTATCTCTGTTCAAAATTAAAATTAATTTTTTCAAAATTCTCTTTTAAACATTTTCCTGATTATGACTTTTAATACCTGATTTAGACTTAAACCCTAACTATGACAAGTTATTTTCCCGACTATGACAAATTATTCTCCCGATCTTGAGCTTTTATATTTTTCACATAATTTGAATTATTTTGTAGCAAAAAATTTCTTCTTATTGTAGGATAATATTTGTTTCTAATTTACAAAATTATAAAAAAGACTTTAACTTGATTATACAAGTCATCTGTCTTTATACAATTCATTTGTCTTTATACAATTCATCTGTCTTTATACAAGTCATCTGTCTTATAACTTTGATTTTATATGATCTTTTATTTTTCTAATACCACTTTGAGGTAATGTACAATGCCAAAAACCAGTTACCTTGTATTAGGCAACGGAGGTTTTTCGATATTTGTACCTAGCACCCCCCAACCATCGGCAAGTAATCACGCTGATCTGTTGGCGAGGACATGCCATAGTTTAAAAGTCAAAGTGTTCATGTTTTAATGTATAATTGTATAATTTATATTGAATTGTTTTTTGAATATTTTGTATTGAAGTGTAAAACATGTCAATCTTTAATTGCCTAGGATGAGAGGAAAAAAATGCACATAATATATTATTCATAAATTGTATAATCTATTTCTTTTCTAAGTTTTATCTGAAGTAAGAAAAATTTAAAAGATTTTCTAATTAAAGCTTACTATTATGAAAACATATTCCGCGGAAAAAAATGCATCATATTTGTGAACTATCAACATGCATCATATTTGTGGACTATAACTATCTGGCATTTAGAGATTTTACCAGATATTTTCATTCTATTCGAACTCTTTTTATGAAAAGGACTTTCAAGAAACAAAATGGACATTTTAAACAAAATTGAGGACTTTTGTAATTATAACTTATTTATTTATCAGTATTCCATATTTATTATGTTATAGTTTTAAAATTATTCATATATTGTATATTTATTTATAACTCATAGTTTTAATGTTCAACATTTCATATGCTATAAAGTCAAAATTTTATATGAGAAAGTCATGAACTATGATAGGCCATAGTTAAAGCTTGTACGCTATGTCTTGGATGTTTTCATGTCTTTTCTCATACTTTTGCTTTACACCTGTACTAATGTTTTTCTCACCCCGGCCTCTCTTTTTGACGGGGGGGGGAAGATGTAAAATATAAAAAAATATACGATGGCTTTACTCTTTGCGAACCAGCAACCTTTAATTAATTTTCTGCAATTTAGGATCATCCCCTAAACCAGTACCTTCTAGAACATTCGCACCTATTACATAACCTCCTCATATAAATGCTGCGTCATAAGTTTTTCTACATTTTTCTAGAAGCTGCTCTGTTACATGGACTTTCATATAAATGCTGCGTCATAAGTTCTCCTACACAGATGCCTTCTCGCCTTCGTTCTGCTTACGCTTCTGCTATGCTCCTCTTTCTTTGTTAGAACGTTATGACGTATTAAAGTTAAAGTCAGTCGTATCTAATAGTTCAATTACTGAATAAGTTATTTGATTAACTTCATCTGGAAAAAGTCATCTTCTATAAATTAAAATAAAGATATGCTTGCTGTTAAAAGTGAAAAGTCCTGAGTCGTCATTTTTCTCCGTGCTTCAATCATTATAGCTTCGTCAACCATCTGCCAGAACGTGTAATGAAATAGCCTCACCATTCGCCACAATGTGTTGGAATAACTGAAAACATTACATTTATATATTATGTATCCATCTCCTTTCCTTTCGGAAGCAGACTTTTTTTTTCAAAGGACTGATGATCTTTTTATTTTCTCTATATTTGCTCTAGAAAACACAAATCGACGGAAATAGCAAGCACAAACAGCTTTCAATCGGTAAAGTGTTTAGCGGAAGTTTTTTGTTTCTTATAGCTGTAGATTGGCGCCAACAAGCGTTATTTCTTTCTCGGGGAGCAGACATGGGAATCCAGTGTAGATGAATTAGACCTCACAAGTGGCAGACTGCGCATTTTAAGCTCCAGCCAGCGGCTTTTTCTTTTTGCCCAAGTTCTAACATTATTGATTGTGTATAGACATATTGCTGCCATATAGCATCATTGTGAATAGTGGTGAAATTATTAAAAGTATAATGTAGCTAATGCTTGTTTGGGTTATTCATAAAATATTTCAACCTCAAAATGACTACTAAAAAACGGAAAGTTGATTCAGAGTGCCGTGCTTTTAATGATGAATGGACCTGGAAATATGTTTTACAATTGCAAAAGATAAACTAGTGTGTCTCATCTGCAATGAAGCTGTAGCAGTCTTCAAACAATATAACATTTACCGTCACTTCACATTTCAAGATTTCAGTGCCATTCAAACAGATTTGGATATTTTTACCATGCATCTCAACGTAAATTGTGAAGCAGTGAGGTCAAATTTGCAGCTTGAGTTAACTGAGTTGCAATCTAACCATCATCTCAAGCAGTTGTTTCTAAATATGCCAAAGTTAGAGTTTTACAAATCATTATCCAAAGTAAGCTTCCCAAATTTAATATCTTATGCCCAGAAAATCAATGCTGTGTTTGCTTCATCTTATATATGTGAACAAGAGTTTTCGACTATGAACCTTAGAAAGAATTATTTCGGAAGTAGACTGACAGATGAGCATTTAGCCTCGTTCCTTAGAATCAGTACATCTCACTTCGAACCTCAATATAAGGAACTTTCAAAAATGAAACAGCAAATTCTTTCATCTTATTAGCATATTTAAATTGTAATACTTATATATTGTTTTTAAAATATTAGAAAAATCTTGGCCGCCAAACTTTTTTTTTTCTTATTTTGGGCCGCGACCGAAAACGTTTGCACATCCCTGGTATAGTGCCTGCACGACCTTGTGTACTTACAATACTGGCTAGCCGAAAGTCCTTTCTAGTGTTTTGGCAATAGGGAAAAGCGGTGGAAAAATCTAGAGTGACCGTAACCCGGGGTAATTTCAATCAAACTTTCGGTAGAGCTGCACAATTAGGGCCGTGGGACTCAAACAACAAAAATCAGCTTTATATTTGCAAATTTTCCAGGAGTAGTTTCGATAGTTTTTGCCGAACCATCATCCTCAGCTGCCACACCTGTGTAATGTTCATTCAAAAATGAGTACACTCATTTTTGAGTTAGTCACCCTGTACAACGCGAGTTTAATAAAACATACTGTGCGTCACAGAAAGTTAATTAAGGAAGCTTTAAGCAAGAAAGATCTCAAGTTCAGTACAGAATGGCAGAATACCTAATGTGTAATCAAGAGTTTAAGCGGAGTAAGTGTTAATATATCGCCTTAACCCTTCCAAAAAAAAAGGAAGCAGCATGCAGAAAAAACAATTTTTTTCTTGGCAAGTAGCCAAATTGCAGCTGCTGTTTCTCAATGCTGACATCGATAAGACGTGTCACTGTGTCAAAACTTCCTCTTGTTTTAAGGTTTAATAGGGTTTGTATCCAGGAAGAGAATGAGCGTTAACAAGCTTTTCAAATCTAGTTTGGAAAGAGATAAATAAGCTCTTTTCTTTGAAGGTTTTTTTTTTTCATTTAATTATACAGCATTTATTTATATTGATAGCTGTTCATTTTCAACTTCGATTTAAAATCATTAAAAAATCATTCGTGAAGCATATTTATTTTAAAATTACATCCCTTTACATAAGCATTCATAATGATAGATTTTCCTTTTCAGCTTCAAATTTACTTTTCCTTATTAAAACTCACTTAAGAAACATTTTCATTTAAAAATGGCCTTAACTGTATCTCTTTAAAACCCAAAAAGCTATTCTTTGAAAAACTGAATTACTGATCATTATATTGTAAATTAAGTTTTATCATAAAAGTACTGAATTTTATGGTAAGAAAATTTTCTTCACAGATCTCCATGAATTAATTTCGTTTGCGACTTTTCTCATGCTTCTCCCGGGAATACAGCAAATGAGTGTGGCATCCATACTTCTACTAATAGTATTAATTGAGCACTGTAAAGTCTATAGCCGTCGGAAAGTCGTGATGCTTGGAAAGTGACGTTGTTGGGATGACGTCGATTTGATATGGGATGTCGTCGTCTATGGTGGAAGTGTTTCCCTACCTAGAGAAAACAAAATTGCTATTTTCCAGTCCATACACGAACAGCATATCGACATATTCCTCTCTAGAATAATACGAGATTACCTGAACGCGAATCAAGTCTCAAGATGTTCTTTCAATAATAAATTTTATGTTATGAAACAACATATACTATATATAATAAAAAGGAATAATGAAAGATACCAAAAGCAAATTCTATATAATCCCCCTTTCCTCTATGCCACATAGATACGCTATGATTACAACTGTTCACAGTATTATACATATGCTTATAGATGCATTTTTTTGCATTGCATTGCGTGCTTTTGATTGGTAATTTTAAAAACAAAAACTGAGAATACATATTTCATTAAAACCTATTATTATCTGAGATATTCAAGCAAAAATGTTAGAAAAGACATTTATTTTTCATTAGGATTATAGCAAAATTAAAAAAGGTACAAGTGGTTCCTTTTCCAATTACCTAACACCTGTACAGCCTTACATTTTGCCCAATATCACTAACCATAGTTTTACCTGATTCTTCGAAATCTGTGGATTCCATCATCTAAGATCACGTACTACTTCTTTTATTTAATAAAATATTAATTTATTACATTAATCTGCATGGAAAATGTCTTGAAGTAGACAGAAGTGATACAGTTTGAATATTTCCTTTAAAATTAAATAAAAATCTTAATAGATTTTTATAAAAATGTAGTTATTTAAATTATCTGTCATGTAACCGTTTAGAAGACGTCGTTTTATTAATTTTAGTGTTGACCAGAAGTCTGGAATTGCTGCAACTTATTATTTCATTTCGGGTAAGTTAAGATGCGTGATTTTATCTAGACGTTTGAAATAAAGAAAGTACCATTAAGTGTCTGAGTTAATTACAATTTCTCAGGAGTTAAAAATCATATTTCCTGTCTCATGTTTATGCATCTTTAAACCACTTCTCCCAAACAACAGCTCTTGGCAAATATTTATATATTTAATGCATTTACACACACAGTTCATCCTCTGTAATATTTAACTAACATATTTCAGTAACGTTTAACATCTGAAATAAAGAACAAGCAAATTATCATGAGCAAAGTAAGCGCATTTGTTTAATAGATGCATTAAATACTAAAGTTTTCTATAAACATTAAAGCTACAAAAAAGTTTAACTCTCAGGAAACATTTCATATTTTAGAAGCACAACAGCAAAAGTATGTTACTAAATAAATTCAAAAATGTATTTCTTATTCATTCGAAGTGCAATCAGGTTTCCATACTTGAAATAAAAAAAGACGGAAATCCTGAGAAAAAGTTGTTTGCATATAGCTACTTATACGACTCTTATTTATATGCATGCCTTTTGTTAAAGGTAAATTAAATACACGCAGGCATGAAAATTATTCATTGCTTTGATATGGCTAGTAGTCCAAATAATTTTTTTCTTTCTTAAATTTGTGAAATTTTGTGTCAACAAATAGCAGAGTGAAGAGATAGGTTTCTGGAAGATGTTTGGAGAATATCAGTACCTTTTTCAGCCAAAAGGTCCGCCAACTCATTTTCTCAAAGGCCACAATGTGATGGCACCCACTGGAAAGCTATCTTTGTCTGAATTCTGCTCAACGGCTCCCTGCAGCTCTGGACACGAGCACTTTGTTTTCCTGAGTAATTCGCTAAGGCTTGAAGAACAGACAGAACTCGAGTCCGATAAAATTACAGCCGTATCAAGAGGAGAGAAATGGGCAAAAAGCTCTTGAAGGGCTAAATGGATGGCCTTGACTTCACAGTGCAAAATGAGTTATAATGAGAACCAACATGTAGGTAAAAGGAAAACAGATCACAGAAGACGCCAGATAAGCACCTTAGGTGAAATTCAAAAGGGAAACATCAGTGTAGATATGAAGCTACTCACCAGAAGGATAGCGAGGATCAATAGTTTCCAAAACAATGGCGCGAAGAGCAGTTGGGCATAGGTTGTTTTTCCTCACATTCAAAGTCAAGTCCAATCTGACATCGAGAACCATAAACCCCAGTGGATTTATATGAGATAACAATTGATAGGCCTTGTCGTTAATGGCATTATATTGAGCGTTTTCTTCAACGCATTGAATGAAGCTCTTCTGAGTCTTTAGGTAATGTACTCTGTTAAAATCGCATTCACTCCATAAAGAAATAGTTGGAAGTCTAGTAATTCTATTATAAAGGATAGCTGCATTAATCCGAACCAGGTTAGTCATTGGCTGTAGGTCACAAAGCAAATGCATAGCAAGTACGGGAGTAGTTTTAACACCTCCGGTGATCAAGCGTAAAGCCTGGTTTGGGAAAACATCAAGCATTTCTAAGACTCTATCCGAGGCAGAGACCAGCACTTCGTTGTAATATAATTTAAAACCGGCTGGACGTAAGTGTTAAGGGTAGCTCTGCCACATACCAATTTAGCACCAGGTAGTCTCTTAAGAATGGGGAGTCTCTTCCTAACTTTCGAGATGACGTATTCAGCATACTTAGTCCATTTGAATTTGCTATCAAAGATATAATCCAGATAAGTTGAAACATCATTATGCTGCAAGAGAGAACCTCTATAAATAATATCAGAAGTGAAAAGCTGTATATTTAAAGTAAAATACTGACTAGTTGTCTTCCCCAAATTTATAGTCATATTATTCTCCAAATTCCAGCTCTCCGGCCTCTCAAGAGACTTATTCAGGACAGTATTTAGCTTGGATTGATCACCTTTAGGTGCATAGCACCGAATAGCAAGATCGTCCGCAAAACGGGCAGTGTTAGTCAGTCTATTAGAAGTCAAGATACTCGGTAGGTTATCAATAAAGACAGTGCCCGGTGATAAGCCAGTTTCACTTTGTTTAAAGTTGGACACAGAATCATCAAAACGAGTGGCGCAGAAAGGTTGTAAAAGAAAACTCCTGATCCAAAAGAGCATATTACTGCACGCACCCAGGTTTTGTAATTTCTGGATACATCTGAGTCGCCAAACTTTATCAAACGCAGCCTCAAAGTCCACAAACACAGCCAAAACAAAGCATCTCTGATCGAGAGCTTTTATCATAGAAACTGACTCAACAAGATAACTTGTTAGTTTGTGGACATCTACTTTCTAAATCCGGCCTGAGTTGGAGACATAAGGTTATTAGACTCGAGAAACCAACTTAGACGAGATTCAATCATTCTTTGCATGACCTTGGATAAAACGCGCGTTAAAGAAATGGGTCGATAGCTGTTTAAATTATCCGGAGTTTTATTACTTTTAAGTATAGGAACGATGATCGCATATTAATTCATTATTTGC
Organism: Stegodyphus dumicola; assembly: GCF_044657685.1. Lineage (NCBI taxonomy): Eukaryota > Metazoa > Arthropoda > Arachnida > Araneae > Eresidae > Stegodyphus > Stegodyphus dumicola. Next base: position 119,386,618 of record NC_140780.1, read on the forward strand.
TTATTATTAGCTTAATCTATTAATATTTTATATCTTCATGTTTTATTAAATTATTAATTATTTATTACTTTATCTATCATTTTATTAATTTATTAATTATTTATTGCTTTATCTATCACTTTATTAATTTATTTTTGCTCCCGTTTCTGACGTAATTCTATAGAGTTCCAACATTTCTATCTTTAGAAATTAAGACCCTGCTATAATATTAGATCGATTTAGAGCTTTTTCATATTCGAGCGATAAAGAAGAGATCTTCAGCAAAGCAAGAGAATGAAAACATCTGTAAAATTTTATAAAGATGCGATAATTAAAAGAGGAAAATATTAAATTGATTGACAAATCATATGCGTGTCTTCATAAAACAAGAAGAACCTTTAAAGGTCTTGATCAGTCTGCTAAATTCAATGTTTCAATCAGTCTTGTGTTTCAATCAAAAAACACAGACACAAATCACAAAAAGCCAATACATTACAGGGAAAAAGTAAACGGTTTTTCCAAGCCAATTTTGCATAGATAAATTTGAAATCAGCTAAATGTATTGTGAGACTGTAATATGTACAAGAAAATGTTCCCCAGATAAATTTATTTCTTGTTATTCCAGTTTTCTAAAACTTCTATTAAAAATGTCTGTAATTAGTTTAAAATATTTATTAAAAATTTTACTAATGTGTCTTTAATACAGTGTGCTTCAAAACGATTGCGAACTTTCAGGAGAGATAGAGTAAACCTAGACGATGGAAAATCATGTAAGAATGTATGACCGAAAACTCTTTCCTGGCGCGGTAGTGACGACACAAATCACAAGAAAGGAAGGACTCGAACAGAATGAGAAAACATGTTTATTTTTATTATGCTTAGCACAGAAGAAACCAAGAAATAAGAAAACAAACAGACAACAATCGTCATCAAAGAAGATGTTCGAAATTACGATCCCGGACCGTGATGCAGGAAACGTGCGTCATGCATCATCCATGCGACCTCCCATGCGTGATGCAGATATTCCATGAGCTGGAGATGTGAGGCCTGCATCACGGTCCAGGGTCATAGTTTCGAACAGCTTCTTTAATGACGATCATTGTCTATTTTTGTTCTTATTTCTTGATTACTGTTGCACTAAGCATAATAATGTTTTTTCTTTATCCTGTTCATGTTCTTCCTTTCTTGTGTTTTGTATTGTTACTACCGCGCTAGGGAAGCCTTTTCGACCATGCATTGCTATATGATTTTCCATTGCCTAGATGTACTCTATCTCTCCTGTAAGCTTGTAACCGTTTTGTTGAAGCACCCTGTATACATATACCTGAGAGTCTTGAGTCACGGTTATCAGATTCAAATAAGATGCTTTTTAATCTTTTGCAGATTGGAAATTGTGTGCGTAAAAGAAACAATGCAATTACATTAGTCAATGTATTATATATACTATTATAAAGAAAGCATATTGTATTTTTATGTTTCATACATTTTCAAATAAAAATTTTGCAATAATCCTTACATATGTAAGATTTCATCTTTATACTTCATCAGTGATTCTTCTAAAGGTATCCAACTTGTGGAGTGTTCAGATTAGTAGATTTAAAATTCAAATAATCTTTGTTTCGAATCTTTTCTCTTATCGGCAAATTGCAGGAAACGCGATATAATTTGAAACCTTATAAAAATTTGACTGCATGTAGGTCTTTCAAGATTATTAGCATTTTAAGTAACGGGAATATACATAATTTGCAATAACTAAACAATTAGTAGTTATTTGCAGATATGGAAATACTTTGAAATCTTTGCATATTATTCCTAAGGCTACAGCCTTAGGAATAATATGAATAACTGATAATCCAATTTAAAATTGCAAAATAAATATATTAAACATCTATTTTTCTGCGTTTTTTTAAACCTCAAGTATGTGTGAATATATATATATATATCTCGAACCCAATGAAAATATATTTTAATAAAAAATAACTATAAATAGCTTAGAAATTATGAATACGAATGTGACTCATTTTCTTGTTTTTTTACCCTATTTCATATAGCATACAACTTCATAAATGTATCTCTCTGAATAGATGAATGGATAGCTTTTAGTTCTTGTCTAACGAAAACTCGAGTAATGCGTTATGTATGTTATATTTTTTATACTTTTATCAAAGTTTTCTCCAGGATCCCTTTCCGATTACTGTTCTATCCTAGCGAGAAAGTAAAGAAAATATACTGAACGGAAAGGATTTGTGCGTCTACTGCATCTACTCAGCTCTGGAAATATATCTAATGTGCAGGAAATCCACTCTATGGTAGCACACTGGAAATCCGGTACTATTTTCTCATACCAAATCTATGGGAAAAAGAACTGTCTCACTGAATTGATAGAAATGTTATCCTTTAAACCTAAGTCATTCGAATTTTTTCTTTAATTTCCTGATGCACTGATCATTGCTTAAATTGTTGAAATTCAAGATTTGTATTCTTTTGTAAGTGAATTGAAGCTAATTTTGTTTTTTCTTATGCAATAAATTCTCAACAAATTATTTAGGATAATTTGTCCAGTGAATAGTTTTCATGAATATATGCATGTATTATATAATTTCTATAATATCTATATAATTTCTACATGATTTTTGTAAGAAAGATTTCATAATAATATTTGTAAAAACGAACATCTCCAATATTTAAAGTAAAATGCTTCCGAGATTATTATATCTATCTATTTATCTATATAGAGAGATACAGATATATAAGTTGAAATAGGGAACTGTAATAAATTTTTATGCATAAAATAATAAGCAATCTATCAATTTTACAAACAAATCGAATGCTGAAAATTTGTTCTTCTTTAATTAAAATTATTTTCAACTATGATTTGTAAATTCCTACTGAATTATTCAAAATGTATTACACAGATTTATAAACTAAAGAAAAGAAATGTAGAAACATTCTTTAAAATATGAAAACAAGAAGTTTTTATTTAAGAGTTTGATATATGTAGTTTAAGAAAATTACTGCATTCAAAGAAGCCTCCAAGCACAAACGTGTAGGGGAAAAAACATATTTACTGCATTATATAAAAGGAAAATGCAATAAGAGCTTGTTTAAGTTTTAGGATGCAAAAATGAATCGTTTCATTGTATTTCAGGAACATAATAATTTTCAAAATTTGTTCCAGCAAAGTTCACTTAAACTTTGTGTTTGAATCATTAATTTTAAGAAATCACATCCTACATTTGTAATCTATCTAGTGAAAAAGCTCAACATTTTACATTCACAATAATGTAAACTTTCCAGTATGAAATCAGATTTATATGTATTTTTTTCGAAAATTTAGCAGCAAAATAGGAAAAAATAAATAGTCTTGGACTAGATTGGATTATTTAATTAAGACGAAACACATGTAGGTTGTCTGCTTCTTTTCCCAGGTTCATTATTCTTAGATTTAGTAATCCCCCTCCCGGAAAGGAATATCAGTTTAGACCAAAAACATCTTGAGAAAACATCCTTTGTTTAAAAAAAAAAAGTTTCTGTAATTAAAGCGACGCTGGGAATTTTTCAGAGTTCCTAATCTCCCCATGTCTTTGCCAATTATCAGCCCTAGGTGCAATCTTTAGATCATTAATTAAATCTTTAGTGAATAATAAATTGTTTCTACGGTTTATCAGAATTTCAGCCTTTATTAATGAAACTGGGAAATATATTTCATCAAAACATTCTTCCAAATTACAACTCATTGTTAATCTTCTTTACATATCAATGTCTTTAAAAAAATCCAAAGTAATTAGAAATGTTTAGCTTAGGATAGAAGGACAAGGATTAGTTCCACGCTACGAAAAGAAGTAATCCTTTTCTCCATTGAATGAGCATGTAGATAGAAAAAACATAAATTTGAATAAAAAGAAGCATAAAAAGCGCTTCTTACTTTGAAAAATAATTAAAAAAGCCTAATAAATGGTAGAATGTCGTGAAAGACACAAAAGATCTTATTGTTTTAAAACAAATTACAGATAACGGAAATGTTATTTATACTTTCTTTTCTTTTTTAAGCTCAAAAGGATCAAAATTAACATAACATAAATAAAATTTATTAAATCTTCTATTTAGAATTTAATTTAATTCTGCATAGAATAAAACACAGCAAAACCAAAAAATTTGACAATTTTTAGTTGTGTATATAAATAATTGACATTATCTGAAATGAACTATTTGTGCAAAGAAAAATATAGTAACCTAACTATGATCAGTTGGAATTTACTCTTTGTTGTTCTCAGTGTACAAAATAGCAGGCATAAATTAAAATACCCTCATAGGCTTTCAAGCATTATTTCACGTTTTATGAAACTTCAGCTTTGCGTGAAATTTATTTCAAATTTCATTATTTTCTGGATTGTTTAAATTGTCATAAATTCTATTAAAAGCTTTACTCTATAAAGGTGAGAGTTTTTAACATAAGAACAAAATGTTAAATTTCGCAAGTACTACGATTTTTTCAAACACTGTAAGCTATTATAATATATTTTTTACATAATGAGCAAACTTTAATTATAATTAATTCATAATTAATTGTTTAAAATGTTGTATATTCTTTACCTTAAAAATATTGCTGCAGTCTTCAAACATGTAATGTGTCACTTATATACATGGAAGAAAATAAATATGTAAGGCGAAATTCCAACTTTAATTTGCAATAATTCGTTAACTTCCATTTTAATTTGGCTGTTTCTCTTTTCTGTTCTAAAAATAGTAGCTGCTGATAATAATTATCCACATCATTTCCAAATTAATCCATGTCATATGATTCTTGCATAACCATAAATACACAGGCTCTTATATCAAATCTTCAGCCAATGATAATTTTCAGATTTCGGAATCAAAACTTTTAACAGCCAATACTGAAACGTTTTGTTAGACAAAGCAAAAATTGTGTTGTAAAACTCTAATCATTTTGAACCCAGACTACAATTAAGTATTTAAGCAACACTCATCATTACATTTATATATACACCATGTCCTTTAATGTCCTTAATCTTTAATATGTCGCATTACTACTCTTGTTTGCTGTCTTGTAAACATATCGCTATTTCATCCATCGTATTGTCATGAGATACAAAACAGACAGAAACGGGCTGCTCAGATCACGACGGGTGCTCAGATTGACCACATAACCATGCTTGATGTATATTAAGAATATACGTCTCAAGAATGAAATAAAATATATTAAATCGTCACTTACTACAATTAAGTGTTTACGCAACACTCATTATTACATTTATATATACACTGTGTCCTTTAATGTCCTTAACCGGGCTTTATTTTCCCAAATGTTGGTCAAGACATATAGTACTTCCATTTACAAAAATATTTGAAATGACACAAATATATATGTTTCGGAATTTTTAAACTAAAAAAAAAAACAGTGTTATAAAAATTGTGAAACCTTATTTTTATACGGCTATTGGCTCCTATACTTCGGTCCTGTAAGAATATTTTGCACTCATTATTATTAAAAAAAGTTTGATTCTCGTACGACAAAAATAGTCTTAAATATTTAATTTAAAATTTGGGATTTTCGACGTCACATCCTACCTTGAGGAGTTGGTTAATAAATTAATTAGAATAATTCGAGTTTGGTGCTTTTTCCTTTAAATGCAATCTTTGGTGATTTACTAATGTGTAATATTTTTTAATGTCTAATTTTATTCCAAATGGTATGCCGAAAAGAATTTTTGCACAAGTAATTTTTATAAGTTTTCAAACTCTAAAAATACTTTACATTTTTAATATTCTCATGAAGTTTAACTTCATGAGAAGAATAACTTCATGAGAAGAATAACTTCATGAGAAGAATATTTTTCTAATAATCATACAAAAAATTCACTAAATTACAAAATTTTTAAGGTATTTTAATTGGAATTTGTTTTATTTTTAATTCATGCAAATAATGTTACAAATTGGCTATGTGACAATACCTAAGCCTGCCAACGTTTCCTAGAATATGAATTCTATAATATTCTCGGAATAAGACTTCTCGTTTTAAAAAATAATTAATAATTTTATAATTTATGATTATTTATCATTAATACTTTTTTAATATTAGTGCACGGTCTTATAGACTATAGCAGAATAGAGCAGCTTATAGCACAGTAGATAATATCGTGTAATTATCTATAGAAAAATTAGAAGTTAATTTACATATGTGTGTGCATTTAATTTTTTTAATTAAAATTAATCTAACTAAAAGAAATTCTGCTGGACAATTATTCATTACACGGATAATATTTTATTCTATTTAATAATCACTTTTATTCCTGAAATCAAATTAGACTGTGTAAGCTACTACCCTAAAAAATAAAATTTTAAAATTCTTCAATATGTTATGACAACAACTGTGTAAGATGAACTCGTTATCTTTGCGAAAAATTTGCGTAAAGAACCGGTATGTCCTAAATGTATGAAATATATTAATTCATAATTTGCCAATAACTTTCAATGATCATATACCACTGCCATTGCATGCAATATGAATTTATTATCAGGAGATTTATATGTGAGGTCGGTAACATTTATTTCTACCTATGAAGACTGCAAAAAAAAATTGAGTATTTGAAAATTGAGTTTTTTATTTTGTTTTTATTGGAACCTTTTTTTTTTTTTTTTTTTTTTGTAGAAATTACTCTTTGTGTAGGGAAGCGTGGTTGCATGTATTTATTTTCTTTCTCAATAATTCGGACTCACTAAATTGCTATTGATATACTATGAATAAAGCCTAACCAAGCAAAAAATTAAGTAATTCTTTTGATACTTTAAAAATATTGTCCCTTAAAGAGGTTAATTCTTCCCAACTTTGCTCGCAACCTAACGCCTCTTTTTCTAATATAAGTGAGAGCTAATGTAATGTAATCTAAGTCTAGTGCAAGGGGATGAAAATAAACAAGAGATGGATAGAAAAGTAAGCTGAAAAGAGGAGGTAATCCGTATGTTGCGAACTATTATAAATGAAATATACTTATGTAATGTTACCCTAATTTTAGGCCACTATCTTAATATCCAGCGTCATGCGAAGAGCTCGTTGTCGGCTTCACAAATCTGCATTTAAGGATGTTATCCCACTGTCGAAAAGTGTTTTGTCCTCGCGCAAGGGCACAGCGCAGTGACATATAGTAACATAATAAACCAAGGCAAAAAGGCTTCGTAATGAAAACTTTTCGACTCTAGCATACAGCCGTCCTTGAAGCACTCAAACGGAGTTTCAGTATAAACCTTAATTAGTAAGTACAGTAGAAACCTAATTATCCGAAATTTGCTTAACCGAGGTTCCGTGTTATCCGAGCCCAAAGCAATAAATAAATAAAAGTCGTTAAAATAGCCTATCTAAAAAGGTAAACAGTCTGCAGACTTGAGTTTTAGCAGTAATAAACCATATAAACAAGAACCTCGTCGTTACCACGTTTGAGCTCTCAGCCTCGATTCTTGCTCCGCTTTGAGTGAAAAATCAGTTGGATTTCAGTTTTCGCACTGGAACTAGAGTACGCAACTAGTTGTGAACAGCATATCAGCGCGAGATACCTTGTTAATTTTTTTCCTTCTGTGTGTGTGTTCAAGTGTCTGCATGTTCAACAATGACTGGTAGACGTTAACGTGCGATTTTAATCACTTGAAGTCTCAGGTGTTAAGCACGCGTTTTTAACAGGCACCTGGGGGAAAGCCAAATCCTGTATAAAACACGTGGGAAAACGCATATTTTTCTGTAGCATAACGTGAGGGAACTTGAGCGATTGCTAATTTAACAGGTTTGTTGACGGTGAAACGATTAAAAAGGTAGCTAGTGGTTTAGGCGATGAAAGCTGTTATTTACTGTCTGGGAAAAATCGTGGAATGGCGTGAAACAATCGACATATCTGAAAAGCTAGAAAAATATTTCGACGAATGACGATGACATGAGAATGACACAAACTCAAGTAACAGATGATGAAGAATTAGTGGCTATCTAAAACCAGCTATAAGTTACATTGGCATTAACGAATGTACAGATTTTTGACTCGAGGGAAGTGTATATATAAGTGTCTTTTTATAAAAAAAGAGGCAGCACAGTGAAATAGAAGGCTGTTATTGATTTTTTTTAAAAATGTGTATTATGTTATTTATACTGTATATTTGCTGTTATGAAAATTGTATTTCTAGTCGTTGAGCAGAATTGCGGCGCAAACGCAAATTTGTTAGTGCTTTTAAGCCTGCGTTTGGAGCTTCAGGGGCTGGGAATTACTGGAGTTCCAAAGTCGCAGGGGGTCACAGATGCAAATCTGAAGCAAGAGGTTTACAGAGTTCTTGAGTTCCCATTCATGACAGACGGAACACACGTGGTTTTTCGTTCGTCGATTACGGATAGTGAAATTGGTGAGTCAGTGTATTTCTATATCATTCTTATTAGATAATGGAATTTACAACTCTTAAGACGAAAACGAGTGTAGCTAAAACTAAGTTAACTAAAGGGGAAAATTATAGTGACTTACGACTCTGCTGATTACGCTCAGTTAGAACTTTTAAAATCTAGATTAAGTAATGTATTGATTGAAATTTCAGATATTTTTAGTAACATTCTTGTAGTTTGTGAAGAGAAAGATATTGACGTGTTTACTGAAGAACAACAAGATATCCAAGATACTGTTGATGAGTTATTTTTAATGCTAACCAGAGTTAAAGTTATCAGTATGGAAGCAAAATCTTGTGAAATAGCGAGTATTTTCTTACCTAAGCTAACTCTTCCTATATTTAGTCATAATGCTGAAGAATGGTTATAATTTTTTTTTATTTACTTAAAACGGCGTTAACGGATAATGACAAATTATCGGGTACACAAAAATTACAATATTTAAAATGTTCTTTAAGGAGATGTATTAAAGATTCTTCAGGCTTTAGCTGTTTGTGACAGAAATTTTGAAATCGCGTGGAATTTACTGTGTCAAAGATTTTTATATGAGAGAGAATTACTTTCATCGTTGTTAAAAAAAATCTTGTATTTATCAAATTTACAAACTCAAAATCCTAGTCACTTTTTAGCACTGGTAGAGACCGTGAGGGAATGTGTATTTTCATATGGGAATTTTCATTTTAAAGTAGAATAATTCCCGAATACTTTTTTGATGTTAATAGTGCAATTTAAATTAGATTTTCTACGAGAGTATGGTGGAAAAGAATGTTAAAGCGTGAGGAAATACCCACCATTAAATGGCCCGTTAAAATTCTTGAAGCCTCATGCCAGCGTGTTGTTATGCACGGCTGTGATTTACGGGTAGAGTAGACTTTAAGGTACTCCTTGTATTATGGCGAAATTGTTGTTTGATTTATCGCCAAGTTGTTTCATTTATGGTAGCCTGAGTAAATGAATGTTATGGAAACCCTATTGTGACGTAATCGGGTGCATGATTTTGGGAAATTTTGAATCATGGGATGTTTTGTAAGCGTTTTGGTGGTGTGTGTTGGTTTGATTCTTTAGACGGTAGAATGGCCGAATGTAGTAAGATTAATTTGAAGTTTCTGTATGATTTGGAGCGAAAGGGAAAAAAAAAAGCTTTAATTGACTGGTGTGTAAATGAAGGTTTACTTACTAGCCATTATAAGTGTCCTGTATGTAGGAAGGATATGTGTTTAGTCGAACGTAAAAAACGTTTAGATGGATTTGAATGGGTTTGTAGGAAGAAGGTTCAGATGGTCACTATGCGAAGCGTTCAATCAGAAAGAGTACCTGGTTTGAAAAAAGTCATTTGAGTAGGACTGATATTTTGATTTTTACGTGGCTCTGGGTGTACGAAGCGAACTCAAAAATCATGGTAAGTAAATATTTGCTTTTGGTAGTGCTTAAATGTATAACATGTTTTTCGTTTTTTTATGTTATTTTATTGTTTGGTTTAAAATGTATTTTATTGAGATTATGCATTTTCTGTTTGCCTATATTGTAGGATTTGGTGCTCCTTTGACTTTTTAAGTGAAAATATATCGATGTGTACATGGACAAAGTAAAGGGAGTGCGCAATGCAAGTTTGTGCAATTCTGGGACTTTTTTAAGTGAAAATAGGTCGACGTGTACATGGATAAAGTCAAAGGAGTGCGCAATGCCATTTTTGTGCAATTCGAGTATTTTTTGTTTAAGTGGATTGGATTGGATTGAATAATTCAATTATGGCAAAGCACACGAGGGCTATCTGCCTAAAGGGAGGGATGCCTTCGTGGAGGACTTTCTAAGGGAAACTGGCTCGTATATATGTTACACATGGGGAAAACCACGAAAACGCCCATGCAGCCAGCCCGTTCGCGGGATTCTAACCTCGGACCGAACTACCAGTGTTCAGCGTCTTTACCGCCCGGCCGCTGGTGGTTTTGTTTAAGTGAAAATAAGTCGATGTGTACATGGATACCGAGTTTGTGCAATTGTTTGTCTTGTTATTTTGGCTTTGTGTAGCGGCGATTTTTGGTGCAAAAAAATCGCCGTTTCGCAAGCCAAAATAACGAGTCAAAGAATTGCACAAAATCGGTATCCATGTACCGCCAAAAATCGCTAAGTTTCGCCAACGGGTACCCTAAACTATACTTTTACCTGATTTAGTGTTAAGATTCATCTGGTGAATACCAACTGTGTAAAACACTCCTTATCCTGACAGTCAAGCGAGTTTAATTCCAGAAGAATGCGCATAGAGCCTAGGGTTACCAAATGCGACTTTTTATTTCCTGTTTAAAGTCGTTGGATACGAAACCTACTGGAATTGTGCAAATAAATTTCGTTCTACATTTTCCAGGGAAAGTATCATACCAGTATTTATCATCAGTAGAATTATTGGAACATTGTCGCATTTTACATTAGATAAAAAGTACATTGAGGAATATAATGATTTAATGTTGGCGGATACAGCATTCTACAAGAATGGGGCCTGTTGATAAACTCTTTACCCCTTTTGAGGGCGGAGAGGAACAAGTGCTAATAATGTAAACCAACAGCCTCTAGCCTCTCGTTCTGAACTAGGATGGATTATTTCGGGCAATGTGAATAATACAACAGAGTTTAAACTCACTATCTGTTTGAATAATATACAAGTGGAGACTGAGCAGTTGCTGTCTAACTTTTCGAAATTTAGATGCTGTACTTACATTTGATATATGCTTACCAATTCGGAGAGAGCATGCGAGGATTTCTTCAAATCTACATTTACGAGAAAGGAGAGGGATGTTTATACTGTGAAATTCCGGTTTTATTCTTCGCTTTCTCAGCTTCGAAATTCCAGAAAGTTAGCTATGCATAGATTAAAGTGTTTAGAGAATTCACTTTAAAGAGGCCTCAGATATATGAACAATATAAGTATTTCATTAGGGAGTACCCACCAGCGGCCGAGCGGTAAAGACGCTGAACATTAGCCCACCAGCGGCCGAGCGGTAAAGACGCTGAACACTGGTAGTTCGGTCCGAGGTTCGAATCCCGTGAACGGGCTGGCTGCATGGGCGTTTTCGTGGTTTTCCCCATGTGTAACGTGTATACGAGCCAGTTTCCCTTAGAAATTCCTCCACGAAAGGCATCCCTCCCCTTAGGCGCATCCCTCCCCTTAGGCAGATAGCCCTAGTGTGCTTTGCCATAATTAAATACACCACACCATTAGGGAGTACCTTGAGCTGAGACATATGGAAAGAGTGCCTGAAAGAGAGGTTTTTATTGATTCTACGTGTTACATGCCTCATCATACCGTGTTGAAGGAATCCAGTTCCACCACTAAGCTGAGAGTCGTTTTCGATGCTTCAGCTAAACCCACGTTGGACTCTCATTAAATGACCTTTTGATGGTCAGGCCAAGAGTTTAGCAAGAGCTGTTTCCAATTCTTCTACGGTTCAGAATTTACGAAATTTCAGTATGTTCCTATGTGGAGAAGATGTTCAGACAAATTCGTGTCCACCCAGAAGATACGAATAGTTACGTAGCAGTTACGTATGGGACTGCCTGTGCACCATATTTGTCTACTAGAGTTGAAACAACTTCCATTAGATGAACAAGGCAGATTCCTTTTTACATCAAAAATTGCCTTTCACGACTTTTATGCCGATGATTTGCTTGCAGGAGCACGAAGTGAAGAGGAAGCGAATGTTTTAGTTCAGCAGTTAACTGAAATGATGGAAAGGGGTGGATTTCGAACAGTTCAGCTATTTCATAGAATATTCCTGAGTGGTTACGAGAACCCAGTACTTCTCTAGAAATAACCAGTGATGAGAAAATGAAGTACTAGGCATTAATTGGAATACCTATAATGATACATTTCATTTTTCAGAATGGATAAATGATAAGTTTAGCAAGAGGATTATTTTATCAGAGGTAGATAAAATCTCTGGTCCAATGGGATAGTTAGCGCCAACAATGATATATGCGAAAATATTACTACAAGAATTGTGGAGTTTACTATAGTTGGGATAAAATCATTGACAAGAGAATTAAATTAAAGAGAGACAAGAGAATAGTAAAAAGTAGAAACTTTTCTATTTAAAATTACCCTTACTATCAAGCTTACAAATTTCGAGGTATGTCTCGAGTCTGAAGTCAATAGTCATAGAAATTCATGCTTTTTGTTACGCTTCAGAAAAAGCTTATTGTGCATTCATCTATCTCAAAACAGTGAGCTCTGATTCTTCAGTTAAGGTTAGCCTTCTGAAATCAAAAACCAGAGTTTCTCCCTTAAAAACCCAGTCTCTTCCATGACTAGAGTTGTATGCTCCTACATGTAGTATTATCATGCATAAAACTGCCGATTGACAATATTTACGCATGGGCCGACTCACAGGTTACATTGGCATGGGTTTCGTCCGAGCCTCGATGTTGGCTACCTTTTGTGGCCAATCGGGTTGCGAAGTTTCAGAAAGCTGTTCCACGTATTAAATTAAATTATGTCGCTTGAAAAATAATCTGCAGACTGTGGGACAAAAAGTCTTATTCCATCAGACATTTTACAATGCGAGTTATGGATGAAGGTACCGCAGTGGTAAAACAAAGCTATAATTCATGTACAGCAAGATTTAAGTATAGAATTAGAGAATGAGGTTATGTTAAGGGAACTATTTCAAATGTTTTCAATTTTGAAGAGCTTAGTGTATTTTCGAAGTTTCATCATGGTTAAAGCTATTTCGAGTGTTAGCGTGGTGTATGAAATTCAGAAATAATTGTAGTAAGTCACCTGCAGAGAGTATAAAGAGTTATTTCTCTACTGAAGAACTTTGCGAAGTTACTTTTATGATTGTACAAAGAACTGAATTTTCAGAAGAATTATTCTGCTTAGAATCGGGTAAATCTTTGAAGACATCAAGCAAGCTACTGTCTTTTCTTAATTCCGCAGGGATCATGCATGTCTAAAAGCTCATAATTAGAAGTATAAGAAATTTTCTCCTCTAGCGCTTCCGGTTAGCATTGAGAAGTCCGGAGTTCGAGTCCCGGGGAAGGCAACGTTGATTCTTCGTATTTTCTGGCTTTAAAAAAAATTAAATTCTCTATGGTGGCGCCCGAACTAAAATGTGGTAGACGATAATTCGTCACCACCAGGAATTTTCTTAAGTTCTCCTTCCCAGTCGCCTTTTAAGTGGGGTAGAGTTTAAGAATTTTCTCTGTTCTCACTGCGGGCCTTCGCGGTGTATTTGGAAGTACGTCTGGATAGCAGTCCAGAGCTCCGGAGTTAGAACTCCAGTGAAAGCAGTGCTGAATTTTCATGTATTTTGTTTCGACAAACCTAATGCCTCTACAATATTTCATGAAAAGAATTAATAGTAAAATGCAATTTTACGAATTGGAGCCTAAGCAACATTTAGTGTATAAATTAAAATGCTCGTAAATTCTGTGGTACCTAGTTCAAAGAGTTTGTAGTAGTATGAGGCTAAGCTGTTGGTAACAAACACAGTTTTGTCGTTGGTTGTTTCAACATTCCATATTCAATTTATACGTAAATCAACTGCACGCACTTTCTAATACTTACCATGGTACTTTTTATAATGCAACTCATTCTTTACTGCATATGGGGCAGATTTCCGTACTTAATAAACACAGCATCTCCTATTTCTAGACTTTTTGTAGTATAGAGCCACTTGCATCTGCGTTGCAGTGTTGACCAAGCATTCAGAGGACCATCATTCAGAGAACCATTCAGAGGAAATTCGTTGTGCAATTCTTTTTCTGTCTAGTTTAATGATATTGTCATGCAGGAAAATTTGTACAGGCACTGAAATCAATGCTTTCCTTACAATAAAATGCATGGGAATGAGAAGAAAAATCATTAGAATAATGTGAAAAAGTACAAAATGTTCTGGAATTTAGGCAGACCCATATCTGTGGTATTAGTTTTGAAAGTTTTTCATACGTAAGACTATCATTGCTTGCAATCTATTTTTAGATAAAATTTCAGGGTTTCCTATAAGGCTTCATTTTGTAGTGAAATTTGTCTGCCATTTGGAAGTGAGTTTGTAGCTAATCGTTTGAAAGTTACAGTAAGGGTACCTTTGCGAATTTCAAATGTAAAACTACGGAACTTTTACCTGACAAATCGGGATGAATATTTCACTAATTAAATTTTTATTTTATTAGTATTATATGAAAGATGTTATTTTTACTGAGCTTAATAAGCCACAATATTTCATAGAACTTTCTATTTTTATTTAAGAAATTTCTTAAGTACCTGTTTAGCACCAATATTTAAAGAAATAAAGTGTCTACACACCTTTTCCGAATATCATGTTTTTAAATATAATTATATGTGCATAAACATACTAACGTGTGTCCACACACATACATACATACATGTGCCCGCAAAATTAAACAGTCTGTATTCAGATCACTAAAATAAATTCCTGTTTTCCTAGATCCAAACGTTTTTTTGCTCTGAACTACAGGAGTCCTTTACATTGGCCATGACGTCAACGGCAAAAAGAACACGCTCTAAAATATCAAAACCCAAATATAGATTATTTTAAAATTGAATAAAAATGAAAAGCATAAATTTAAGATTTAACCGTTTATTTATGTCGGCCAAAAAAATAACTAAATAAAATAAAAAACGTGAATATATGTGAATAATATGTGAATTCGAAAATGCGCTTAGCGTTTGATTCTAGTGTGCTTTTTTCCTAGAATTTCTAAACTTGAATTACCCTAAAACACAAGTAAAAAATTGACCAGATGATATCGCATTCTTGAAATATACTAATAGGCTTTATTTTGAAAATCAGCAGATGTAATCTCCTTAAACAATGCATAATGATTTCCATGACGGAACTCTAACAAGGATGGTCACCAATTTCGCATAAACTGCGCTCATTTATGAGACTTTGAAGAACATTTTTAGAAGAGCTTATGGCCCTTCTCTTAGAAAGCAGCAAAAAATCCAACTCTAAAATTCTTTGTAATGTTTATATTACTTGAATTTAAATTTTTTTAAGCTGCTAAAGCTTTAATAGTTGAGTGGTTAACAAGAAACGTCGCAAACAAAAGGTCCGAGATTCAGAATATTTTTTTTTATTTTCCATAAGAAGCAAAAGTATTTTTAAAAGTTTATGTAGCGAAATCAACTATTTTATCAAAACCCAAATTCACCTAACTGTGACTGCTCATTGCCCAAAATTAATAGCCTTACTAAAAGAATGCCATTAAGAGTTATTATTTCATGTGTAAACAACTGCGCAAACTTTTATTTTGAGCAAAAGTATGGAGTAATTCGTATTAGATTTAGTAAAGTAAATTTTGCTCTTGAAATTTTAAAGCAAATTTTTTCCAAAAAAACAGTTTTTATTTGTTCAACGTCAACGATGCAGAAATAGTTTGTTTTGAAAGTTTCCATAATAAATACCAATTCAACAATTGAAAATAAGTTTGTTTTTAAAGCATAATAAGCTGGAGAAATGAGTAAAAATTTGCATTTTTTAAATTGTTGCGTCTTACAATTGTTTATGCTGTTCCTTTAAAAGTGAATTTTTATTAAATATGTTTCCAGATAAGAATTCGAGATAAGTCAGATAATCATGCAAAAGTATTTAAAAATACTATAAAAAACATAATTAATAAGTGAAAAGGGGGTGCAAGCAATTTCAATGGATTCAGCAAAATTAAATATTGTGGCTGAACTGGGGCAAGCATAAAGATTCATTAACAATAAAATAATAAATATTTAGATAGGTTTTCAAAGTAAAAAGAATGCAATATCATAAAAGTATTCACGACCATCTAATAGTTTGTAAAAAAGAATACAAATTTATACATAAAGCCAAATACATCAAAAAGGTGAATGAAAAGTCAAGTTTCCTAACATTTTGAGTCGTATTCATTTTTGCTTAATAAACACATTTTATGAAAAAACCTTTTACAGAGTAAAACGAAAAATAACATTAACACGATGAGGAGAAAACTCCGGACCTCATGCTTAACCCTTTGTTGCATACAAATAATCAAGAGAAGTTAAACGAAAATGTTTATATTTTCTCTACTTAAAATAACCTTAGTAATAATAAAAAAAAAATTAATTTTATTCAAATTTCGTTTTAAATAATTGCTACAGTTTGTTCACTACAGTGGACAGCATGCATATACGTACATGCATACAAATCTCTTCCCAACGATTTACGGTCATTGCATTTGAAATTATTTCCTGCCTTGTTTGCAGTGATCGTTACCATCTTCTAAATGGTAAATCTACTACTGAAATGTACATACAGATCTCCCAAAATACCTCCCTTTCGTCGATTGTGATTGAATTCATTTTGCTACGATTTTGTAACCTGTACCTATTGGTATTATATCAAATGTCAAATGTTCTAGAAATTCCTTGCCAAACATAAACATTTCCAGTGGTGTTTTGGCTTGATAAGCAGTACATTTGGGTTTCATTTCACTCTTTTCGGTAGATCTTTATCTACCCACTCCACAATTTTCTCAAACTGACATTTAAAATAAAATGTCTAAAATTACTAATTATGAATAAAAAATGGCAGTATAAGAAAATTTAAGCGATATTATATAATGTTTACTATGAGAAATTGTACTAACTTGGAAACAGAAGTTAGTACAGCCATTTTCTAAATAGCAATGCTTTACTTAGTGATGCAATAGAGCCATATATGATCGACAGTTGAAAGTTATAATAATATAGAATAAATAAACACAGGAATGGAATCTGTTAAGGCATTTACAGAAGAATAAACAACTTTAAACTTTTGTCTACTAGAGTGGACATGATGCAACAAAGGGTTAAGGTACAGTTTAACGATTTCACAGAAAATACGCATGAATTTCACAGAAAATACGCATTTGATTTTCTCCCTTATTTCTGACAGGTACACGCTTGCAGATATTCTGTTTCCAATGTCCCCTTAATTGCTTAGCCTAAGTTAGTGTGCTCTTTCTGGAAACAGAAACAGAGTGAAATACTTTCAAATTTTAGATCGTTTGATGATTACTGCTACGAAAAGAATTCTACTTTATGAGGTTAAACTTTTGCTTAAACTTTTTCTAATCTTCTAGTTTGATAGACAAGTTTTCGTCCCAACGTTTACTATGATATCAAAACACTGAATGATAACAGGTACAACTAGAAGTGAGCAAGACACCAAAATTTAACCACTGGGTCTACAGATATAGTCTCGCGCCACCAACCCTGAATTTCTGCTCCAGTTTCGAGGAAAAACAACCTGGGGTGTTGTCGGAAAGCCTCTCAGGTCTCTTCCTCTACGAACAACCTTTCGAGAGTACTTTTGGCTTACAGTGTATTTTAATGCTCTTTGCCGCACAGATATTATACGCTTACAGACATCCATGTCTTCTTCAAGATTCGAACCCGGGGATCATCGGTACGGCAGTCAGCGTCGCTAACCACTATATCGGTTCTGTGGCAATGAATGATAATAACAGAAAGTAACAACTAGAATTTATTGTTTCTTCTATGTGAAGTACAAGATTAAATTTAACGAAAACAAATGCACTTCCGCTTCTCAAGTTAACATACAGCATGCACATTCAAATTATTTACAACTCACATGTTAATTTCTATTCTAGTAACCTGGCTCGATTAGATTTCACGAACTATATAGCTAATATGGGGAACAACCTTTCGAGAGTACTTTTGGCTTACAGTGTATTTTAATGCTCTTTGCCGCACAGATATTATACGCTTACAGACATCCATGTCTTCTTCAAGATTCGAACCCGGGATCATCGGTACGGCAGTCAGCGTCGCTAACCACTATATCGGTTCTGTGGCAATGAATGATAATAACAGAAAGTAACAACTAGAATTTATTGTTTCTTCTATGTGAAGTACAAGATTAAATTTAACGAAAACAAATGCACTTCCGCTTCTCAAGTTAACATACAGCATGCACATTCAAATTATTTACAACTCACATGTTAATTTCTATTCTAGTAACCTGGCTCGATTAGATTTCACGAACTATATAGCTAATATGGGGAACAACCTTTATGACAGATATAAACACAGGACTCTCTTTCAGGACAAATGACAATGGTATTTCTTCTTTCTTACATTCTTACCCTATTCAAAACGCGTCTCCTTTACGTAATTTGATGAAGTAGACAAGACGGTAGGAGTATAAGACAGATTTTAACATGAGCAAAAACGTGTTAACTAAAATAAACCTTCCTACATTCACTATCTAAAAACTTCTATTCTCGCACATTTTCAAATCAATAAATATTTAATTTAAAACTGTATCTTTTATAGTTATTGTTTTTTTTTCCTTTTTGTCAGCAACAAACGTGTTATCTTGACATGTTTTTCGGCTAATCGCTGAAGTTGAAAATTCGGGTAATAATTTTCTTCTATTATGTCACCGAGAAAGTAAACTCAGCGATATAAATTTTTTATCCCTAAAATCTGTATTTTTTATTATTAAAATTAAGCAATTTTGCCCTTTTATAATCCCACATTTTAATGAGTTTCAAATAATCTTATATTTGAAAATGTTATATGAATCATTTATCACTAATATCTTATGTACCGTGCCTTACTAACTAATAAGCAATCGACAGAATTGCCTAGCTCTATTTTCCTTATCACGAGGCTGGTATTTTTGTAAAATATAAGAAAGAATAAGAAATTGAATAGATAAATCTAGTAACGAAATTACATTTTTGGCATCTTGTTATAATCGTTTTTGCATATTAATAATTAGATTTAATAATAGTAAGATTTAACAATTTTTAAGATTATGCTTTACACTTAAAATATGTTGGTTCCGTAATTCCACGTAACATTTTCCGCATTAAAGGATAACTGGACTTTCAGCTGAATAAATAACAACTGGCAGCTACATTGGATATGTAATATCGCCGCATCTTCTCTTATTAGCTTCCAAACATTTAAACTTGATGGAAACAATAATAGCGTTGTCTCCTAATTATTCATTAACACTAATTTCATTATTATTGTTATCTATTGACGGCGATTTATACATTTTTCAGTTTATACCTCAGCAACAAGCTATAATCATATTCTTTGCATCGCCAATAGACGACTAGCAGTTTCAAATGAGAAAGAGTCAATTCGCTTCGTTTTTATTCAGTTTAAATTAGGTTTATTCATCTCATGTTAATTAAAAATGTTATGTAGAGAAATTATCTGATAGCGTTATAAAGAAATTAGGTGAATGATTTTATGATTTATGGAAATTTAAATTTTATTTTGATTCTGAATTATTTAATTTAAGGCTTTAATTGTGGGGAAAAACAGATGCTTCTGGAAATATTATTTAGTTTAAATGAATATTATTTATTTTCTTTTATTGGCAAATCTTGTACAAACTTTTATTCATTGTGAAAGAAGCAGGGAAAGGGAGGCAATTTTCGCCAAGTCATCATTTCGCGCGCTATAGAATGTTCGAGAAAGAATTTTCATTGTTAGTTGACCTTAAGAGAGAAAAGTACGTGACGGAAGGTCAAAGGTTGCTACTTGTCTTTCAATGTAAGTCATTGAGGTTTTTGGCGATTGAGGGTCCGGTTGTTGACTAAGTGAAGAAGGGCGCGCATGCGCGATCACCCTTATTTCCGCATTCTGGAGTTGAAAACGAAGATTTTGCCATAATTAAGGGGGCAATAAGTGAAGCCATAGTGGGAGCCCGTTTTGGGAAGGAGGCGAAGGAAATTCGAGTTGGATACACACTTACTCTTGGACTCGCTTAGGCACTCACGCTTGGATTCGCTGACTTTCGGGTTTGCTGGTCTTGTGGACGTTGCTCTTGAAAACTGGCTTGAAGAAAATTGGAGTTGGATTCTCTCCCTTACTGACTGGTGGGTGGAACTGACTTGGGTCGTTACTCGTGAAGCTTGCTCTTGAGATGAGTAAGAACAGGCGAGCTGAAATGGCCTAGAAAAAACGTTTCTGACCTGAGCCTGAAAACCCTCTTCCTTGCGGCGTGCTGGTAAAGAGGCGAAATTTGAACGAGTTACCTGCGTGTGGACATAGGACTTTCAGGACCAAGCGGATAGCCGCCCTGGGCAGCAGTGCTCCTGTTTCTGTTCTACAGTAGTGAAGTGGAGTCTACATTTTTAGAACCTGTGTCAAGATGAGCCCGGCCGACATCAACTCTTGATAAGATAAGAGTCCTCCGCTTCAAGATGTCCCCTCAAGCTAAGTTGTATTTTTTTGGTGTGTTTGAACCCTAGGCAAGTTTTTTCAAAAACGTCCTTAGCAGTAAAAAACAACGTCGAATCTAAAATTTAACTCTCAGGCCTTAAATTGTTTCCCTTTCCGTTCTTTTAAATCACCAGACAAACCTTAAGTTTTTTTATGAATTTAAATGAACAGACTCTCAGATGAGGTTAAGATTTTTCTTATTGTGTTGTAATTGAATAAACTGATATTTAATCTGGAACCTCTTACAGTATGTTTTTTTTATATATTTAATATGAACTTTTCCTTTATATCTTGTATATGCTTTATGTTTTCGATCCTCTCACGGCGCGGTCCCGGAATGCATTTTTTTCACAACGCAAAAATGCTGTACACGTTTCACTATACGATCACTCCCTTTAACGGCAAGTAGTTTCATATTTAACATTTAACAATATAGGAATTTCAGATATAACATGGTACCTAGAAGTAAAAACTATTTAACCTATGGTCGAAACTTTCTTTTCTTCATAACATTGGTGCCGTGAAGTAAGATTCATAACATTATTTCCCGGCGTGAACTTAAGTAAATTTAACATTGGTGCCGTGACCAGGATGCTTAGTGGGGGATCGGATCGAGAATTGAATTTGGATTTTGAATTTACCTATTTTGTGTAATTTACTTTTTAAGGAAGGAGTTAAATTTTATGTGCTAGGATTAATTAGAGTTTTTGATCTGTGTTTGCTTATTTGTTAATACGAGAGTGATAAAGTTTGAAAATGTGTGTGAATTTCAAAAATTTTGGACTTTAACGTTAGGCAAACAGAATTGAACTTTAAAATTAGGGAAAATATATATTTTAATGTAGCAGAATAAGTACTGTACATTCTTACTGTTGAAAATCCTTGAGTGTTTTCTAGATGTGCATTTTTGATTTTCGACGTACTGATTTATGATACAAGATGGAAAATGAATTATTTCACGAGAATCCTATGCTATTTGTATATCCTTGTAACAAGTTTCGAGTGCTTGTCTTTAAAAACTGGACTCATTTTTTGAGCACTTCTAAGAGAAAGAGATTAAAGACTCTAATTATTTTACTGAATGAGACAAGCCATAGCTATGCGTAGCTAGAAATTTTTTTTGTGTTTTTGCTACTTATTTAACCTAGAATCTTGTGAAATGTGTAATTGTGAGGGGTAACGTTAGAGAAATTTTGATTTTTTTGAATTAATTGAATAATATTTTGTGAAATGTATGTAATGTTTTCATGATTATCTAGTTTACCAAGTATCTTATTATTTTTTTGATTACATTGTTTTGATATGATTCCAGTATATTGTGTAATGTGTTAGAAAATTTAATTTAGTATTGAGCAATGAATTTTATAAGTTCTGAAGGCATAATGATACAAATGAATGAGTAAAAATTGTAGATTGTTTTTCAATTGCCAAATTCTGTTTTAAGGTTAACATGGGTTAGATTTGAATTTTTGCCTGAGATCAGCAATAGTGATGTTTGCATATTTAATTTTTTTTTTGGATTGAATTCTTCAGCTTGAGTGAAGTTCTAATTAGTTAATGAGTCAGAGTAATTGAGATTAGTTATCTTCTGAGTTTAAGTTTGTGAAGAGTTGTCATGTGAGAATTGTTTAAACAGTAGAAATAGAGTTAGTCTTGTGAATTGTAGAAAGTGAATTTTAATGAGAATTTTGTGACAACGGGAATTTGTTTTGTGAAAATGTTTGAAATAAGTTTGAGAAGATTAGTTACTTATGCTCTGTACTCATGTGTGGGAATTTTCTGTTGATTACAAGTAGTTTGTCTTGAATTTGCTAGTGAATCGTAATAGATTTGATCTGAGTTATTGAATTTTCTTTCTTGGTTGGACTTGTTGCTGAATTTGGGGTTAATTCTTGTTTTGGCTTAAGTTTTGTATTTGAATTGGTAGTATCAAGATAGTTGTATCGGGTTTTTGTTTTGTTTTGGTGGTTTCTGCCAAGGTCCGTAAAATGTAAGTTCTCTGATGTTTGGTTTCTGTGGAAGAATTGAGATTTCTGTGGTCATAGGAAAATAGTAGAATTTGAGTTATGGATTTCATTTGTGTGATTTTTAGGGATTTTGAGTTACGAGTTATGAGTATTTTTTTTAGTTTAGCACTTTTGAGAACTTTGCATTTGTTGCTTGCAGTTAGGTCTTGCGTGAAGTTGTAATGTCCTGAAAGCTCGTTTTCTTGTAAATACTTGCACTTCATGGTGGCACTTGACCTCTTACACCGGGAGAAACAGGAACTTGTTATCTGAGAAAACTATTGTTGTATCTTTTTCATTGTGTTGGTTCAGGATTGTAACGTTTCAGTCAGCGCACTTTTCTTTCCGAGATAGGAGATCTTATGTTCTCTTTCAACGTGTCTGGGGGTTTGCTTGATACGTAAAGTTTGGGTCTGTCATTCATAATACAGCGCTTTTCTCAGCTTACATGGACGCGGTAAAGAGTTACTTTGTTTCTTTTGTTTGGGTGGAGGTGTTGTTGAAAGCTGCTACTTAGGTTACTATACAACGTTTTGGAAGTCTGATGCAGAATAGATCTCAGTTTTTGCCTAAAATTGGGGGGTTTCTTTTGAACACTTTTTTTTTGATTTGTGATATTTTATTTAGTGTTCTAGTAACGTGCTTCAGTCCAGCTTTGATTGATTTCTTTGACTAGGTTGAATTTTTTTTCTCGTGGACTTAAGGGATTTTTAGAATTACTGGATTTTTTTTTGGTGTTGTCTTACTGAGGGGACTTAAGTTTGGTGTTGTTACTCACTAGTGTTTACCGTGAGGTTTGAAATTTTTAGCGGCACTTCACTCTTGCTGGTTGATTTTTTTTTGGCTTGATTTGAATTACAGTGAAATATTTTTGACTTGATATGGTTTAACGTAATGATTAGGTGTGTATTGGTTTAGGTATTGCAGTTTAAAATTTTTTTTTAAGTATCACTGATCTCATTGCTCATTTGAATTATGTACGAAATTTTTACAGTTTAATTGTATTTTCATTTTATGTGTATATGTGTATCTTGGTAGTATTTGTAAATTTTTGTCCAAACGTTATTTTGTATATGCATTGGGTTGTATTAGTATTATTTTTGTGTGTTTTGGATAAAATTCTAATTGGTATTTGTACAGCGTATTCGTTATGTTCATTCTCGGAATTGATTTTGGTTGGATTGAATTTTTGGACAATCACGTTTTATTTCTTTCTGATTTTTTTGTGTGTGGGGTATTTTCGGCTGGTTCCGAGGTTCCTTTTGTTGTAACGTTCTTTTCTTTTCTAATGCTTGGCCCTGATCAGGCCGCTTCTGTTCTTAGACGTGATTGTTTGGGATTCATTCTTGGAAGTTATTTAATTTCGTAGTACTTAGGGGGATCTTTACTCTTTGTTTGAATGCGTTCATGTGACATATTTTATTTGGAATTGTTTGAATTATTAGTGTGTTATTTTCTCAGGAATGTATTTTATGTATCTGCGGCGCGTTAATTATCTTATTTTTATTTATTTCATTTTTTTTTTGGTGTGAACAATTGGATTAGATTATTTCTTTCTTCGGGTGTGAGTATCCGAACACATTCAGTGGCTTATCTATCGTAAGGGAAAAATTGAAAGATAAAGTCTTCTTCAACTTTGAAGGAGTGATTGTTCTTCCTTGGTCGAAGGTGAGACGTAGGGGGGTGAAATCTGGTTTCTTTTAAGGTCAAGTTCCTCTACTATGGAGTATTGTGGTGCTGAGTTCACATTCCGGGGTTGGGTTGCTTTCATTTTCTCGCGTTGAAGGCTGCAGGGGGGAGTTGTTAACACAATGATTTCTAACTACAGGGTTTTCCCTCGCTTGCATTGACAACTCCGTACTCATTTAATGTACTCCATGATTGTGCTCAGCAGAAATTGTCACAATAGTAGAATGTGTTCGACCTCAGGTGAAATTGTTTACATTAATGGACTGAAAGAAAGGAATGAATAGATAAATAAACGTTCAGAAATGTGGCCACACAGAGACTGCAACACTAATGGGATGCAATGAACTGGAAAAAAAAAAGAGAAATTCTTTTGCCATTATTGATTGATCTTAGACATATTTTGTTTGTGATTAACGCCTTATTTTTATTTTTATTTTTGTATGTGTTCTGAGTATTTCTAGGTTTAATTAAGTGATTTAATTGATGTTTTTGATTAATTATTTTTGATGATCTTCCTTGAGTATTTTAATTAGTAATTGCTTTGATTAATCTTGTTGTTTTACTTGCACATTTTGGACTTTACATTTAATGTGTCAGTAACGTCACTGTACCAAGGAGTCGTATGAAATATTGTTACATTATGTTATCCTTTAGCCTTATTGCACAGTATGAGTCATGGTATTTCAAGAAGTGTCTGTCTGCTAAATTTTGGTAAACCAAAATTTAATTCCTTAGGGGAAAGGAATGTTATGTAGAGAAATTATCTGATAGCGTTATAAAGAAATTAGGTGAATGATTTTATGATTTATGGAAATTTAAATTTTATTTTGATTCTGAATTATTTAATTTAAGGCTTTAATTGTGGGGAAAAACAGATGCTTCTGGAAATATTATTTAGTTTAAATGAATATTATTTATTTTCTTTTATTGGCAAATCTTGTACAAACTTTTATTCATTGTGAAAGAAGCAGGGAAAGGGAGGCAATTTTCCCCAAGTCATGATTTCGCGCGCTTTAGAATGTTCGAGAAAGAATTTTCATTGTTAGTTGACCTTAAGAGAGAAAAATACGTGACGGAAGGTCAAAGGTTGCTACTTGTCTTTCAATGTAAGTCATTGAGGTTTTTGGCGATTGAGGGTCCGGTTGTTGGCTAAGTGAAGAAGGGCGCGCATGCGCGATCACCCTTATTTCCGCATTCTGGAGTTGAAAACGAAGATTTTGCCATAATTAAGGGGGCGATAAGTGAAGCCATAGTGGGAGCCCGTTTTGGGAAGGAGGCGAAGGAAATTCGAGTTGGATACACACTTACTCTTGGACTCGCTTAGGCACTCACGCTTGGATTCGCTGACTTTCGGGTTTGCTGGTCTTGTGGACGTTGCTCTTGAAAACTGGCTTGAAGAAAATTGGAGTTGGATTCTCTCCCTTACTGACTGGTGGGTGGAACTGACTTGGGTCGTTACTCGTGAAGCTTGCTCTTGAGATGAGTAAGAACAGGCGAGCTGAAATGGCCTAGAAAAAACGTTTCTGACCTGAGCCTGAAAACCCTCTTCCTTGCGGCGTGCTGGTAAAGAGGCGAAATTTGAACGAGTTACCTGCGTGTGGACATAGGACTTTCAGGACCAAGCGGATAGCCGCCCTGGGCAGCAGTGCTCCTGTTTCTGTTCTACAGTAGTGAAGTGGAGTCTACATTTTTAGAACCTGTGTCAAGATGAGCCCGGCCGACATCAACTCTTGATAAGATAAGAGTCCTCCGCTTCAAGATGTCCCCTCAAGCTAAGTTGTATTTTTTTGGTGTGTTTGAACCCTAGGCAAGTTTTTTCAAAAACGTCCTTAGCAGTAAAAAACAACGTCGAATCTAAAATTTAACTCTCAGGCCTTAAATTGTTTCCCTTTCCGTTCTTTTAAATCACCAGACAAACCTTAAGTTTTTTTATGAATTTAAATGAACAGACTCTCAGATGAGGTTAAGATTTTTCTTATTGTGTTGTAATTGAATAAACTGATATTTAATCTGGAACCTCTTACAGTATGTTTTTTTTATATATTTAATATGAACTTTTCCTTTATATCTTGTATATGTTTTATGTTTTCGATCCTCTCACGGCGCGGTCCCGGAATGCATTTTTTTCACAACGCAAAAATGCTGTACACGTTTCACTATACGATCACTCCCTCTAACGGCAAGTAGTTTCATATTTAACATTTAACAATATAGGAATTTCAGATATAACATGGTACCTAGAAGTAAAAACTATTTAACCTATGGTCGAAACTTTCTTTTCTTCATAACATTGGTGCCGTGAAGTAAGATTCATAACATTATTTCCCGGCGTGAACTTAAGTAAATTTAACAAAAATAACAAATGGAAAAGAAAGATGACAGCTTTGAGATCTAAATCTGAAACAGGTATTACTTTTAAAAAGGCTTTTCATTCAGATGGGAAAATGAGAAATTGCCATTACCGGTTTCATGATCAGATTAATTTAGTATTATCAAAACCTTCTTCTCCCTTGAATAGAAAAACTTGTGCCAGGTTCTATAAAAATTCATACTAATATCATTTAATTTTAAAGTTACTTCACTGCTGAATTTTGCCTACTTTTCAAAGTAATTAGATATGTTCAGAGTTTTCTTATTTAAACTTTAATTTTAAAATAAATTTTGGGATTTTTATTTCCTTCGTAATTTAAAGAAAACTGAAATATTTTCCAAATGTTTTCGTTGTTACAAATCAGAATTTCTGTTGCTCTTCAAAAAAATGCAGCACAGTGCAACAATATTTATTGTATGGTCCCTTCACTGCGATTCTGCAGCCCCATCTGGGAAGCGAGTTTAATGTCCTCTTGATGTTACTGCTGATGCTCTGATACTGCTCACGTTTCAACTTTTAATTGCTCCCAATATTCATGAAACAATAGATCCGGGAGTCAACTTTCATCGTTATCAGTTTAAGCTTTTTTACGAAGCAGTTCATACAGCAACCTTAATTTTGTGGTAAGCAATTATTCCTGTCAAAAAAAAAAAGCTGACAAAGTGACACTAACATGGATTGATATTAATTTGAAAACTTTCTTTCCATTTTTGTAAAAGTTTCATTATGCGATGAAATTGCCGTCATTTTGAGGTACTGTAGGTTCTTGTTAGTTCATTATCCTGCCTTTCCGAGAAAATGACCTTAAAACTCCGGAAAACTTGGCTTCTTAAATTGAAAATTTCTCTCTGTTTTATTTTTAATGTCTTCCGCATTTTTGTTTTAACTCAATAAACATTTCTATATCAGAAAGTTAATCTTTTCTACGCTTTCAATAATTATGCTCCTAGAAATATATATTTTGGGTTCTGTTTAGAATAAAATATTTCTCTTTGCACATTTTATCCGAGTTTTATTTAGAATTCTGAAAGGCCATTTGAAGAGATGTTGAAAAGTCCTCGCAAACGGCTTTACGGATGCAAAAATGGAAACAAAGCGGTAATTATTTGAAAAAACATCAATCCACCAACATCAAATCAAGAGTTTCTGTATCTTTAAAAGCTAAAAATATCTTTGACAATTATAAATTTCCTTAATGAAACTTTCGTGTAGTTATGAGTGCAGTACTTTTAATGAAAATATACCAAAGTTCTTATTTTATACTAATACATTTGATTTCATGCGAAAAAGAAATCTAAAACTTTGATGCTCCAAATATACATAATAAAATCAAATGCTGAAGTTTCAGTACGCACTAAGATTTATCTTGTACTTAGCTATAAACTTTACCAGATGACCACACTATTCTTTTTATATATCAGTTACAGGCTTAAGCGATTCCTTATATGAGTTGTGCTGTTAAGACGAGTATCTAAGGGTGATATAGCATGTCTAAATGTTAAGTTTCCTTTATTGACATTCGAAAGATCATCAGTTAGGAAATTCTCGCTAAATGGCAACAATTTAGGAGCACGCAAATCAGTAACAAACCGAGGCTCTCATGCTCAGAGCTGAATGTTAGACATCAATCAAACATCGTAAAGAGGAGATACTCTAACCTCACTCGCAGATGGTTTGCGCCACACTCAGAGCAAAATTATCCTGGTATCAGGGCAGGAAAGCTGGCGCGTCCGGTTTGCTTTTATTTACTAATTATTTCTTCATTCTAAGTGTTGTTTTAGAAAATGACATATCACATTAACATATTTAGTGCTGTTTAATTAACCTATACGTGGAACACTTTTTCACCAAGGATCGCCTTTGTTTATATCTTCCCAACTATGTGACATTTTTATTAATGTTAACATTTTTAACTACAAATTTTGATAGATTTAAGATATAAAAATTAGACATAAGAATATCAATATCAGATTTAATATCTTTAGAGCCCCACCTTCTTTGGAAGCATAATTTTCAGACTCAAACTGAGCCTAGATGACATATCGCTATGTACAGTACAAAGATAGAGAAACAGACAAAGGGTGTAAAAGGTTATTTTATTAAAACTCAGTAACTTAACAGAAGGCACTTCTTGTGCTTAAAATACCAGCCAGCATTTATGACGTAAGTCAAAGGTTATGAATTTCATATTAATCTATGTTAAGTCATAAGTTAACCAAAGGCTACACAGAACGAATAACGAGCAAGTTGGCTCAAACTTATGCCGGCAATCTGAAACCTATGGCGTAAGTCAAAGGATATGAATTTCATATTAATCTATGTTAAGTCATAAGTTAACCAAAGGCTACACAGAATGAATAACGGGCAAGTTGGCTCAAACTTATGCCGGCAATCTGAAACCTTTCATTAAATACTACCTCTTTCTACCTCATTTGAATACACGCGAACTAAAATTTGCTTTCAGACAGAAAAACGAAAAGCGGTAATGACAGTAAAGGTTTTGAACATAAAATAACTGATTCAGGAGTCAAAAAACAAAAAATCAGCGTTATATTTTCGAATTTTTACAGGACTAGTTTCGATGGTTTTACCGAACCACCATCCTCAGCTGCAAAAGCGCAAATGAACGACATAGGATATAATGATCAAATAAGATAAGAAAGCCTGACAGAAAATAAGCTAGTGGCGCCATCTGTTGATGAAACCAGAACTAAAACATAATTTCTTTAAATTATTATTGGATTTAAATTATTGGAATTAGGATCGTTAACTAGAACAAAAAGATTTTCTTGAATGTGAAATGCCTCTAGAAAATCCAGTTCTCCAATGGAAGATGTTTTTTGAATAATTTTGGCAGCAGAAAAATTGAAAGTGATTTTCGGACCAACAATTTTGAGCAACAGAACACTTCTGTGTTTCCTTTTTTCTAACATATGCCTCATGTTCCTTGACGCGAAATTTTAAGGTTCTCTTAGTTTGGCCAATGTAAAATAAACCACACTGGCAAGGAATCCTATAAATACCCCAGGAATTCATATCCGGAATGGGGTCCTTGAGTATGGAACTAGGAATTTTATAGATGGGTGAATAAACGACCCGTAAGTTAAATTTCTGCAAAATATGTGCAACTTTATAGCTAATTGATGGAAAGAAGGGAATGACAAAAGAATTTTTATAATCTCCTAAAACAATAGTCTGCCTTTTAATGTGTTTAGATGAGAATTTTTTAACTGTTTGATTAATAATGTTGGGTGAAAAGCCCCTGTCAATGGCTATTGCTTTTAAATCATTTAGTTCTTCATCAAAGGATAGTTTGGAGGAGCAAATTTGAAGAGCGCGGGAAACATAGGAATAAAATGAAGCTAACTTTTGTTTAGTCGGATGACATGATTTAAAGTGTGGTGGAAGGCAAACCGATGAAGGTTTACGGTAAACCGTATTACTGAAGTTGGATGTGTTACGTGTGACCAGAATGTCGAGAAACGGAAGACAATTGCTCTTCAAGTTTGCTCCTCCAAACTATCCCTTGATGAAGAACTAAATTATTTAAAAGCAATAGCCATTGACAGGAGCTTTTCACCCAACATTATTAATCAAATAATTAAAAAATTCTCATCTCAACACACTAAAAGGCAGACTCTTGTTTTAGGAGATTATAAAAATTCTGTTGTCATTCCCTTCTTTCCATCAATTAGCTATACAGTTGCACATATTTTGCAGAAATTTAACATTCGGGTCGTTTATTCTCCCATCAATAAAATTCCGAGTTCCATACTCAAGGACACCATTCCGGATGTGAATTCCTGGGGTATTTATAGGATTCCTTGCCAGTGTGGTTTAATTTACATTGGCCAAACTAAGAGAGCCTTAAAATTTCGCGTCAAGGAACATGAGGCATATGTTAGAAGAAAGGAAACACAGAAGTCTTCTGTTGCCAACATTGTTGGAAAGAAAATCACACTTTCAATTTTTTTGCTGCCAAAATTATTCAAAAAACGTCTTCCATAGGGATAACTGGATTTTCTAGAGGCATTTCACATTCAAGAAAATATTTCTGTTCTAGTTAATGACCCTAATTCCAATCCATCTTTGCCTTCCGCCTTTAAAGAAATTATGTTTTAGTTCTGGTTTCATCAACAGATGGCGCCACTAGCTTATTTTCTGTCCATGCTTTCTTATCTTAATCTGATCATTATATCCTATCTCGTTCATTTGCGCTTTTGCAGCTGAGGATGGTGGTTCGGTAAAAGCATCGAAACTAGCCCTGTGAAAATTCGAAAATATAACGCTGATATTTGTTGTTTGATTTTGAATTAGTATTTGTTCGGCGTGTTATTGTGTCTTAATAAAATAACTGGTTAGATAAAAATAAATAAATCCTTACATACAGAAAAAATTAGATTTGAATTCGTATCACAATGTTAAAATAATTATTAAATAAATATTTTATGGTGTTTCTGTAACCAATTGGATCAATTCAAATGGAAGAAGTTGATCTGTGAAATATGTGGGAAATAAGTGCTAATCACAATATTTTATATGATTCCAAAAGTACGATATTTATTGATCAGTTTCTTCGTTTATTTCATTTTATTGGTAGAATCTTAAATGATTTCCAGCAGCCGATGCTTTTCTGCTTATATATTTACAGAATATATTATTTGCAAAATATATAACACTTCGTTTTCTGAATTCAGTCCACATATAATCCTCAACATCATATATCAACCTTTCAACATTCTAGTAGTTCAAAATCTCTTGGTCAGGGGTACTTATCAGTACCAGGCCAATATATTCCTCATCAACCAATTTTAAGTAAGTCGCTATCATCGACATCTTGTTTTCCTAAAATGCAGATGCTTAAGTTCACGACCAGGCTTAAACAATTTTGAGTAGTATACATTTTCCTTACCTTTCTCCGAATTACTTTCTTTTCAGATGAGTCTGTTATTCCGCTTCTACCATTTTTTTATCTCCTTTATTACATTTTCTTTGGGAATCATTAAAACTAATGTAATATATAAAATTTCCAATAAAACCTGGGAATACTGTATATTGTATGCATTATAATGTATATATTATAATGTATATTATTTCATTAAAGATAAAACGTAACAAATTCTGATTTCAATAAAATTCTCTTTCTCTAGGTTAATAATTTATGTAAGAATGTATTAGTGCATATGTAATAATATTTTATAACTTGCAAAATAAAATCTGCAACAATATTATGTGTAACTTTATAAACAAAAATTCAAAGATTCACTGGTCTTTGAAGCATTAAAATTTTCAAATTATGCATCTCAAGTATTCTTAATATTCACACAGTCAAAAATAAGTACATCAAAGTTTTTTATTCGAAGTGTCAAAACCTTCATTCATCGCACCGTGCAGCGGATATGAATTCCACGGGGAGTTTAAAGCAAACGTTTTGTGCCTTAGAACATGCGAAGTCAGTAGTAAAAAAATGAGAGCTCCAGTGCAGGAGGTTCTATACATTTGATATAACAACCTTGCAGACCCGATTTTACTACACAGCAGCCTGTAAACACTGCAGGAAGGAGTATTTGCGATGTTTCATTAGTTATACATGTCGTGATAAGGTATATTACGACTGTATCTTCCTTGCTAAAAAAAAAAAATTAGATGACGATTGTTCTTTGATTTTCGTTAAAGCCACCCAGGCGGAAAAGTGGCTATTGACTCTGACTCCCATACAGAAGGACCCAGGTTCGAATCTCGGAGAAGCCAAAGATGCAAATTTTCCTTTCCCTTTATAGGAGGAAACGGTAGCCCACCTATGACGTGCCCTCATAATAAAGTACCACCATTATAGGTCAGAACGTTGCGGAAGAAAACGTAGTGGAGAAAAACAACGTAAGAGAAAAACGGCACAGTTCAAAACTTTGTCAGTGAGGGAAAAAAAAAAAGCAAGGAGAAATCATTGCAGTTTTGAACCATCATAGTAGAAATTAAAGCAGGGCAAAAGCTCGCAGCTTTAAAACATCCCTTTACAAAATATCATAGTAAAAGATAAAGAAGCTACAAATCATTGCACGATGATAACATTATGGACATGCGTTTTCTGGACTGACTAAGTTTTAGGAGAATTTTTGTGAATTTGTGAGCACAAGAAAGAAAAAGTAATATTTTTAATATTTCATATTTTTCTATCAACTAATAAATATTAACTGATAAAGTAAGAAGGTAATTTGAGCGTTTAAAATCTGAAAACTAGTAAAATTTAATGCTATATATTGCAGTTATGTTGTCACTGCAATATTATAATAACCTGTGTTAAAGTATAGCTGTTCTCTCATTTGTTTGATACGGCAGAGCTCACAAGGTTTGTCTGCCAAAAGGTTGTATTTGCGTCATGTTTGGGGATTAGATTGATTGAGCTAATTAAATCATGACACAACAAGCGATGATTGTCTGTCAGGGAAAGGACTAGCTCGCATTCACGTCGCACGTGAGAAAATCATGAAACCTCCCAATGCGGCCAGACTATTCGTCGGGATCTGAATTGGGGTCAAACTATCAGTCCTCAGAGATTTTACAGATCGGCTGCTGGTGGGGGCCATTTCACGTCCTATAAGTCACTGCACATGTCTATGCAGCCAGCTCGTTAGTAAGAACTAACACAACTACAATATACAGAGGTTTTAATAACTTAGCTACTGGTGAAATAAAGGCATGGTTGAAGTTGTTACTTTATTTTTGAGTAAGATAACCGTACGTTTTCTTCATTCCTCGTATTTATATATAAAATACTTAATTTCTTTAATGTGCTATGGTATTTGTTCGTCTTAAAAGCTGAACCTTTATTTAATAATAAATCGGAATGATGTGAATAGAATATATTCTATTTTGGTGAAGAAATTGTTTAAAACATATTTTCTCACGAAATAAAGTATAGTGAACCCTCTCCTCATGACCTCGCCCACCAGCGGCCGAGTAATAATGTTGCTGAGTACTAGTAGTTCGGT
This sequence comes from Stegodyphus dumicola, assembly GCF_044657685.1. Classification (NCBI taxonomy): domain Eukaryota; kingdom Metazoa; phylum Arthropoda; class Arachnida; order Araneae; family Eresidae; genus Stegodyphus; species Stegodyphus dumicola. The sequence goes on from NC_140780.1 coordinate 119,420,300, forward strand.
TCGAGGCTCGAATTCCGCAAAACGGGTTGGCTGCATGGGCGTTTTCGTGGTTTTTCCCATGTGTAACGCGTATATGAGCCAGTTTTTCCTTAGAAAGTCATTATGAAGGCCTTCGTACCTTAGGCAGATAGCCCTGGAGGCTTTGCATAATCGCATAAACCAAACCAAACTCGATGACCTCATCCTATAGATGATTATCTCTGAAAACGGTAGTACTTCTGATTACACAAATAAATACAGGTAATAAGTATTGATAATTAGAATAATATTTTATAAACGTTTCCTCTCAAATCAAGACCATCAAATATAATGTCTTATTTCTCTGTCCGATTTTATCTGCTTTAATTAATACATCTGCTGTGTATTCAAAGGTTAAAGAATTATATTCCCGCTTCTTATTGCACACACAAAATTACTTTTATAGAAAAAATAGTTAATTGTTAGAAACCCACTAACAGTCGAGCGTAAATCGACTGAATACTGGTGGTTCGACCATTGCTCGGATGTCAGCGAACGGGTTGCGGTTATATGAGAATTTTGGGGAGGGTTTCTCCTAACTCCCCGAAAAGGGAATACGAGCCCATTTTCTTTAAAACCTTTCCTATGAGGGTGTTCCTTTCATTAGACAGTTTACCCTCGAGCGCTTTTCCGTGATTAAAATACTCCAAGTTAAATACTGAAATGGCGATAAACGCATTTTTTTTTTTTGTTTTTTTTTTTTGTTTTTGTTTTTGTTTTGGTTTTGTTTTCTGTATTCTTGCAGTTTGTCTTGCGTTGATTTGGAATTTGACATTTCAGTTTATCTGTGCATATATCGCTCCCCTTTTTTATGTGCATTAATTTTAAATAATTGACCTTAAACTAAAATTTTGAAAATCAGTAAAAAAGTTTTTAATTTAAATTTAGAAATGTAACTAAAAATTGTTACATATGTAATTATCATATTCTTTCTCAGAGAGGATTAGCTGACTTAAGTGAATCACGATTAGAAAATTATTAAACAAAATTCATCCTTAAAGTTTTATTTAACTCTACTTTTGTTTTACACGAAAGATATCGTTTACATATTTTAAGATATCATTTACTTAGAATAATTTAGAAAATTTTATATAAATTAATCATTATATATTAATGTGTTCACTTATTTTTGTTAGAGTATTCGCTACTTATCTTCCCATATAATGAGTTAAATTCTTTGATTATATTTTAATTTATTATTATTTTAGAAAATTGAATTATATTTTATACCCAGTTTATTAAAAGTTATTTCGTTGACATCTGTCATGATTATTAATTATCATTAAAAAGTAAAACGCCATGGACTTTACTTCAATCTCTAATTTGAAATTTCTGCTTTAAATCTAAGCTGCAGGCAGTAATTATTAATGTGATTTAAATAAATAATTTTATCAAAAAGGAAAAAGACGAATAAATTTTCATTTTTTTATTTAAATTAAAATATATGAAAGAATTTGAAAATGACTACGTAATCATTTTCGTAGATTATACAATTTATTGAATATTTATATATAAATTTAAATAAAATAGAAAATTATGTTCAGATACCTGAAGCCAAATCACGCATTGTAAACTGCGGTAATTCAATAATAATAATTAAAAATCAAAACAAAATCAGAGCAAATTCAAATATAATATTCAGTTTGGCAAAGTAGAAAAATAAAATGGTACAAATAATTTACAAAATTAAAAATAAATAAGCACATTTCTGTTGTTAAATGTGGATCTAACCCGTTCAGATCATATTCACTGGATACTCAAGTAAGAAAGGGTAAGATAAATTTGCTGAAGCAAAATCACTGCAGGAAAGCACATTAAGTAAATGTTTAAAGAAAATGCCAGATGACAACGTGGTTGAGAGTAAGCAACGTGATGATTAGTGAATCACAATATTAGTGAAATTGAAATAAAACACTCCTAACTAATTCTGGCAAAAATATTACCATCAGCTTTAAAGAATAACGACGAAATAAAATATAGTGTCGTAGAGCTTGTAAAAATATAACACAAGTCATTGGGGAAAATATTTAAAGACAGTTAAGTCATTTTCGACCGCGAAAAATGTGAAACTTTCCATTATTAACCTATTTTTCTTGTAAACCTCACCGCACAGTTATTTTTTTTAGTTATACAAACTACATACTATTATCATTATTATGTCCTCAATATAACTGAAAATACTATAATATTTGCACCATTTAAAATGTAATATATTGCGGTATGCTTGTTTTCTCATACATTTTAAAATTTTACACTTTGAAATTGCTAACTGGGTTATAATTTTGAATTCGATGAAAATACGTCTCTTCGGATATATTTTACCGAAAATACTACGTAAATTGATTAATATTATACAAGCATTGCATTGCAGTTGTTTAATACTATATTTGTATCCTGTTTGGATAAGGAAAATTTCATTATTTTAAAAACTGCTAATATACAAAAAAATTTTACATAAATACCAATCAGTTTCATTTTATAAATAAAATGGTAAGCGGTAATAAATTATGCAATAGTCTAACCTCATCAAGAAAGTGTAACCTTAAAGGAGATTCTTCTAGAGGGCCCTCTTGTCCCGACTTGCAGAAGGCACCGAAATTCTCTAAATCGATGTTGCAATGAATCAAGAAAGTTCCATGCCATCGAGCATTATCGTTCATAAATACCGTGTCAATGGTTAAACGACAATAAGGAAAATTTGATAGCGATAGCGGACATTTGTTAGTGAACCACCACCAACTGAAACACGAAGGTTAATGCTGACGTTTATTATTATTTCTGTCACAAAGCCACCTCGTCTGTAATGGTCTCTTTTTATGATATTTTTCTCTAGATAGTTAAATTCTTCAAGAAACACTCTAGGGCAACGGTCGGCAACTGGTGGAAGGTCAAAAACTGGACCGCCAAAAGGTTTTGAAAGTTATAACATTACTCAAATAAATTTTTTTTTTTTTTTCTGTGCAGTACATTTGATCGCCACCCTTATAATTTTTTCTAGTATTTTACGAGTAATCGCGTGACTGATTTGAGTTCTTTCTGGTTAGTTATAGGTAGATTAAATATATGTGAAACGCAGGAGAGTGCGCTGGACAGTAGGGGAGGAAGGAAGGAAGCTGGCTGGCCCTCACAGTATGTTGTCTAGATCCACATAAAAGCTCCGTGAAGCTCCAGGTGAATGCAACACAAGAATTTTATTTAATCAAATGGGAAATTTTATAAATCGATCTCTGACTGGTAACTTCTGAAGCCTTTTTTAATCGCAGCAGGCATATGCATTTAAACACAATTTTTGTGCTCATAACTCGAACGAAAGCTTAACGCTATTTTACGAAACTTATCTTTCGGGCTAGTGTATTCGGCGACGACAACCTTTGCTCTAGAGTTTAAATCAAAAGTCATCCGTAAGAAGAAGAAGATTAGGGCATTCCCCGTATCGAGAACTCAATCTCATTCCGGGTCCACTCCCCCTTTGGGCACATCATGGTGGTTCAACCTCCACTATTACCCTCCAGGAGAGCAGCGCACCACCTGGGGACGCACCCCAGGCAGCACCGGTCGTCTAATGCTCCTACCAGTCGCTTGGGCGAGCCCGTCGCAGCGGGACATTACCCAGCGACCCCGGTGGAGACCCCCGGGTTACTAGAACCACGCCGCGCTAGGACGTGCCAGACTCCGGGGCCGACCAATAAGTGACCTTTCCCAGAGCCTTCAGAACCACCAAGTTCATAAATTTTATACCCCCGTGGCCGAGACTGCCTAGGTACAGATCCTAACCAGTAGCTTCGCAGAGTTCTCTACGTCGACCCCCGGGGGGGGGAGTCATCCGTAAAGAGTACTTAATTTCACTGATCTTGGTTTCACCTCGCAATACTCAGAAGCCCAATTCAATTTAGGTTGTGAAATAAGATGACGTCCAAAAGTATATACGACCAAATCTTGTATGCCAAATCTTTTTGCACAATCCATAATTCTGAAGATTACGTAAAGCAGTTAGATGAGATTTGGGCGTTGTATAACCCGCAGTAACAGTAACTAACTTAAAACTAAGCTAACCGCAAAGAAGCGTTGTTTCTAAGCCGTCCTGCGATTTGACATCGAAAGCAATTGTTTATTGCTAAAGTAATCCTGGCATCCACTTCCAGATTCTTCTAGAGTTAGTTTGATCAATTTTGGTAATGATTTCTACAATCGGCTTATCAACTAAGATAAACATTAAGCTCTTTCGCATTAGATTAGATAAACTTTCTCCAACTTGCAATGTTAAAAAGCTTTTCAATGCTTTTCATCGTACATGCGGTTTCTTTTGCTCATAATTTCTGATTTGCCTACCTCACATTTCCCGAAGTATATTCCATTAGAATATGAAGCGCAAGTTCTCTATTTTAAGCAGTATTATTTCCCTATCGTGCTTATATTTTAAAGAAAACTCCTTTGCAGATTTGAAATCACTAAAAGCTATATTTAGCTTGCGTATTTTTAAGTTTTAATTTTAAATAATAGATACGATATGGCTTTTTTTATATTTGTTGCTTTTCTTTGTTAACTAATGAATAAGAGATACGAAATAATTTAAAAGGAAAGAATTATAAAATACCTTGCACACTAATTTCGTTTGCATTATTTCCTTGTTAGTTTTACTTTTTTATTACAAGTGAGCAAAGAAAAAGCATTAGAATTAGCATATTTTCTGAATTTTATTTTCCTTCTCAGTAAGCATATAAAAAAACTGACCTGAAAGCCTCATAAGGTTTATGAACTATACGAATAAAATATATTACAGTAAATAAATCTGCTCAGAGAAATTCAAACGCAACTAAGAAATCTTTTTAATAACTTAGGTTTCTTCATGTTTGATAGCTAGTGCTTTTCAAAACGTATAATACAGAAGTTAACTCTTCTTTCAAATGCCATTTCTTAAAAATACTGAATCCGCTGACTTGATACTTAAAGTTGGAACATCTATATTCGCTACAGAAGAAAGTCAAAGACTACCTTTATAAGTATTGGCAATATAGCAAATTGTAGATATTTAAGCAATCTTTTAGGTTAAAACAACATTTTTAGGTCAAATTATAAACTTTTTTTACGAAAAACAAGGGCTTTATTGCATACAATTTGTAAGGTTTTTTTTTTTTTTTTTTTTTTTTTTTTTTTTTTTGCAGGGGCTTTTTTTAGGAATATCGGTTTTTTGTTTTTTTTTTTTTGGGGGGGGGAGTGTAGCTGCAGGAAAAATTAGCAGACTTTGCTTCCTACGAAAGCTGTCAGTTACTTTAATCGAAGGATTAACGTAAATCTTAGATTCACTTAATATCTGTTTATCGCGCGAGCGCTGACATATGGAAGAATGTAAGAAGCGCAAAAATAGTTAAGATTTTCAAATGTAACTGTCACCTTTCTTTTGAAAAATAACTGAAATTCCTTAAATCGAAATTAATTGCCTCCAAAATCATAGAATGTGTTTCTGCTTTAACATTATGAATGCAAAAAATAAGTAAAACACTTTTATAAAAAAAAAAAAATGTGGTTTTGCTAGAAATTGAAAGCAAGATGAAAGCCATCTACGGAATGAAGTTGGTATTTCTTTCAGTAGCGTAAACCGTAAAGAGAATTTTGTGACAATGCTATCGCCATCTATTAACAGTTTGAGAAACTAAATAGAAGAAAGATATAAACTGTTCTTTTGGATAGATAGATACTTGATTTCTAAAATTAAAAATGTCGGATAACTACGAAAGGGGTGTGAAGTGGTTAAGAATAACAAAAAAAATTTAAATAAACAGAATTATATTAAATACAGTAACACGTAATTGGTAATTAGAAATAAAAGTTTGATTAAAATATATAAGAATAGGTTAAATTTAAATAATTGATAAACAGACTAATAAAAATTTGAAAGAAACAATGAGTATATTATGAAAATTATGTGAAGTAGTAAAAATATGAAAAGTGAAACAAAAATGGCTGTCGAAAAGCATGATATGAAGCTAAAAGAAAAGGAAATATTTTAAACAAAATGTCAGTTTCTGTAAGACCTGAAGTATAATTGTTGTTTTCAAATATTTATTGAAAAGTATTTTCCTTCATATCTACAAAAGAAATAAATAAATAAGTGAATACTGTGAAGAACTGTAGGAATGCCGGTCAGCTGCATCTTATACATTACATCTGATTTAAAATCCTTTCATTAATGCTACTGATCATAATTCACTAACGATATTTTTTTCGAAAACTGGTTTATTTATAATTAAACTTTACTATTTACCTAAGACAGAGAGGTTTGTTTGTACTTTAGTTTAGAGATTAACACAAGGCGTAAAATGTGTTTACTCTTACTTTCTCGTGCTTTGCTTTCGCAAACAAATTTCATCAAAATTTCTATTGAAAATATTCGGCATTTTCACATCAGCAGGCTGACTTAATCAGTAGTATAGTTTTTAAGTAATTTGTAACTCAAAGAGATTTTTTGGAGAATCCAGCAAGGGGATTTTTTCTTATTTATAAGTTATAATGTTCGCGCATTTTATAATAAATTAAGTTCCAGAACCTACCATATTTGAGGTTCCCATAAGCTTCCGTTGGAACTTTTTAACTTCTCTTTTGTTCGAGACAGAAATATTTGGGAACAGAAATATTATGACATAAATAGAAATAAATAGAAATAATAATATATAAATAAATAGAAATAAGATATTTAAGCAGAAAATCTTAAATTCAAATTAAGGTCAAATATATGCTTTCCTAATGTGTGGAATTTTAAACGTGTATATTAATGAAATCTGTGACTTAGAACCCATTAACCTGCTTTTTAATATCAGCTATTCCTCTTTGCACATTCTAGAAAATCGCTCATTTTATTTTCAATACATGTGTTATGTTTTTATTTAATTATTTGGGTTGATATGGGCTCTGTTTGAATAACCCGAATTTCGCCTCTCTCTTCCAAATTTTGTCTAACTTGCAAAATGGTAAAAAATTAAAATATTACAATTTCAAACAATCCAATAACGAAATAAATAAGTATCTAGCAAAAAGTGAAGCATTTTAAAAAACAATAACATCGAAGCTTTTACGCTGCCTTCGATAGGAAAACTGATAATTTAAAGTAATTACAGGAAATTTATGAATGACTTAGAATTTAAATATTTAAACTAACATCCTATGTCTTAACCATCAAAATGTCTGCTTATATCATTCTAAGCTTTTAATATTGACTTCTTTATATAGATATGAGACAAAAAATTCTGTAACTCTCATGCGTATAATCATAGTATCAAATGAAAATGCGGAAGGTTTTTTTTTTAAAAAATTCAGTAAAAAACTTTAAAGTAAGTAACTCAAACTGAGCTACAAGCTACAGTTTAGGGTACAATACGTCAGAATTAATATATATACTATATGTAAGATAAAAAATACGTAAATCAAAATTATAATTTAAACTAGCTTTAACTCCGTAATTCCCTCTCTCTATTATAAAAATCGTAATAACTTTTCTGGAGTGCTAATAATAAGCGTAATAAGTTCTAGATTAATCCATCTTGCATGGCTGGAGTATCGCTGATCACGTAGCTAATTCGGAACTTGAAATTTCAAGAACTGAAAACTTTCTAATCTAAACCGAAACCTTCTCTTGGTGAGCCTCCATAATGGATAATTGCGCTTTTACGCTTCAACGCTCTTGCAGTTAAAACGCTATTTCCCTGTACTCTCCTCCCATCGCAATGGTAGCCAAAATGTTGGCTACCGTTGGAATTCTGGAAATAGGCACAATTAGAGTGCCATGTAAATTGTGACCACAAAATGTCAATTGGAATAAAAATGAATATTTAAACTTACTCGGCTGCTAAGTTTCTTCGTCATTACGTATTCAACATTTTAGCATTCTACGCAATCGGAATTTTCCCTCTTCACTATGGATCTCTCCAGTTCTCTTATCACATAGTGAAGAATTTTAATTGGTAATGATAACATCGGTGCCTAAATTTGTCTCTTATCTAACGGTTCCAGGTATTTTTTATCTTTCCTTTTTTTTCTCTCTTTCCTTTCTCACAGACAATTTTTAGTAAATGCCATAGCTCAAGACACAAGACTAAGGATAAATCTGTAACAATTTTCTTAATTATCTTTGTGTTCCAGCTTTATTTATACAAATGATGTTTTGATGTTCTTTCACGTAAACTTCGCAGCATGAACATTTTTCCTTTCATACTTTCTTTATATAATATGGAAGTTATGTAAGCCTGGTTGCATTTTTTTTCGTCATTCTTAATTTACAAAAATGTAAACTAAGACATTCAGCTTTTATCACACAAAGACTATAATTTTAACATTTCCAGTACATCTAATCACAGCTTCAACACATCAATATTACTGCATAAAATTCGTTCAATTTAGGATTTTACTTCTGTAAAGTAATGCAAAATGGTTTACCTTTTCCAAATTTATAAGATTTAATACGAACAGGCAAGTTTTAAGTCTTAATTCTTTATAAAAGTACATTGGACGTGTTCTTCTTTATATGCTTAAAACTTGTTTGCTGCATTAAGAATTCATTTTTTAATAAAGTCTAGCCCATACTCAAATGAAATTAATCTGAATTATTATATTTTGCGTTAAAACTGCAATATTTTCTCATAACCTGAATCTTATTTGCGAGGTATTTCAAGTTATAAACCTTATCATAACAACACCTAATCATACATTTACATAACAGTCCTAAATATTAGTATAATGTATCATTATAATTTCTTTGCTATGAGATAGGTATGCAAAAGAAGCTGAGTATCAAATGAAATGTTTCTTTAATAAAAGTAATTATTATACAGTGTACACTGCGAAAAAAAAAATGGGACATTTCTATATCTCCCGTTCTACTGGGCCGATTGACAAAATTCAAATTGCGTTTTTCATGTCTCAAAAGCGCGACTTAGGATATCTATTAGATTTATATATAGCATTGTTCTAATATAGGTATTTTGACACAAAATCGGACTTTTCTGAAATAACATACGATTTTTTTTTCCATATTTCGATTCTACGACTCAAATTATGCCTAGTTACTAAATTTTGCAAAATTTGGTGCGAAATTACGGAGAAATTCAAAAATTTATCTTGGCGTCATTTTTTCAGTTTGCGCCATGAATAATTCACTTGGCGAACTTCTTAATATATGGCAACCAATTTTCCTTTCTCTTCCATTATGCTGGAGCGGAAAAAAAGGCACCTCATTCCTATCTTTCTACCTTGTGCAAAGTCACATATTTCCTGCTTTCAAATAATTTTAGCAAAATGTCTGAACCACATTTGAATTTGATGTTTTATCGTTTTGAACAAATATGCCAAATTTCAAAACGCGCCAATGTATAAATTCATGTATATCTTCGGAAACTTTGAATAAAAAACTGTAATTTTTTGCAGGTATGCTTGGAAATACGTCTACTTTAAGATGATGGTAAAAATTTTATAGATTATAATTCAAAAATATTTTTGAAAAATTTATAAAAATTATTTTAAAATACAAATTTTGAAAATAAATCATAAAAATTGAGTGAATTTTATTTGGAATGAACCTGAATTTCCAAATGTGAAAGGAAGAATCAAATACGTTTAGTTAGAAATGAAAGATTAATAAATATATACCAAAGTCAATTAACACTGAGGAGCCAAAATTTTGAGAGCTAATTTTTTAAAAACTAGTTTTGCGATTTTTACAAAACTTGATAGTTTGGTGTAATTTGAATCGTAGAATTGAAATATGGAAAAAAATTGGTATGTTATTTCAGAAAAAGTCCGATTTTGTGTCAAAATATCAATATTAAACCAATGCTATATATAAATCTAATACATATCCTAAGTATCCTAAGTAAGCGCTTTCGAGACATGAAAAACGAAGCTGAATTTCGTCAATCGGCCCAGTAGAACGGGAGATATAAAACTGTCCCTCTTCTCCCCACCCTTTTTTTTTCTTTTCGTAGTGTACCTCTAAATATTACACCTTTTCATTAACAACGTGAGAACTACGGATGTTTAAAATAATATAAATCGGTAGATGGTACGTTCTTTACTGTAAAAAAAAGAGCATTTTATGTGTAACAAAAAAAAAAAAAATTATGGGAATGTAATTTATGGTTCCTCTAAACTCTCTATTTCTCATTGGTTCGGATATTGCATACAATTATAGACACGAAGTCTGGCATTATTCTATTTTTAGTAGTAGTTTTCTTTTGGATTTGAACTTTTGCATGACGTAATGTTATTTTATTTCTGTGCTTAGCACATTTCAAGTTTACTAACTTTGGCTTTTACCTTGATTATTTATTTACTCTTCATTTATCTATAAATTTATATATATATATATATATATATATATATTATAAGAATACACTTAAAATTCTAACTGTATGTTCTTTTCATTTTTAATGGCGACGGTCTCTTATTTGAAAGTACGTAGAATTAAATCCACAGCCCCGTAGTCAAGTTGTTTTTCCCGCCTTTTCTACACGTACAGTTACAGAATGTTCTGGAAATATTTAAAGCGAACTGGATTGGCTGACGAGGTTGACGTCATTTCTTGGAAGCTCCGCCTTTCCAGAGGCTATAAAAGGACTCGCAAAGGAATATCGGGGGCTTTTGCTTAAATGTCACGATGGAGTAAACTTCATACAAAATGTTATTAGTAGTTCTTTTTTATTTACTCCGGATATCTAATTTTGTAACTGCTATTTCTCCTGACCAATAACAAATGGATCCTGTTTTTTAAATTTATCGTCTGATAATTTAAGCTACGACTACATTTATGATTCTTCAACAATCTATTTATTCCTGACAAAAGCTGGTACATCACATATATATATATATTTAAAATTTTCGCAAATAATTGTAGTGAAATGAGGAAATGTGCAGAGATATTAGGTTTATGTTTCAAAGTAAGAAACAAATCATCTATGCACTTTACTCCATGAATATACTACTACTAGCTAAACGTTACAAGTTTCCTATTATTTTAAATAAGCAGTTATTTTATGATTTAGAACTGTACTATCACTTCTTTATTCCTTTTTTCTATCAGAATATAAATTAGCTCGATAGTTTATAAAGTGAGATATTCGGATAAGACAGAGCGTGTTTCTCCCTCTTAAGGCCACGTTACTAGGTTAGCTACAGATAAGGCTGTATATTTTGGCTTACGTTATAGGGTAGTTTTCATCGCTCCTGTGATAATTCGGAGAGCTTTGCTTTGGGCTCCTTCCAAAGAGTCAATCTTCCCTTGTGTGGTAGAGATTAACACCTCACTTCCATATTTGAAAATAGGTTTAATATAAGTGTTGTAAGTTTTATTTAGAGTAGTCTGTGAGCTTCCTCATTTGGTACTGGCTAGACTTTTCAAAATTGAGGATCTTTTCTCTACTTTTCTATAACAGTAGTCACATGATTAGTAAAGTTTAATTTGTTGTCCAGCACTACACCTAGATATGTGGTACTAGCGCTTTTTTGAAGAGTAAAGTTGTCTATTTTTAATTCAAAGTCTGTATTCACGTGTCTCAAAGAGAAGAACTGTTGTTTTGTTTTTATTTATAATCATGTTGTTCTCTTTGGATCAGGTCTGCAGGACTTCAAGTGCATTATTCATTATAGTTTCAAGTTTTTCCTTTGGCCTTCGTATTTTCTGTAATTTTCTGCTTCTGTCCAAATAACAACATTGCCTGCGAACATACAGACATTAATACCTTTCATGCTTTTTAACTTGGTTACCAAATCATTTATATAAACGTTAAAGAGGGTGCAGCTGCTAACTGCTCCTTGAGGTAGACCTAATTTACTTCGTTTATAATTTGATTCCTGCTCGTTGCATCTGCTCTTCGTCCATCTTTGGGATAAAAACTTTTTGTACCAGTTATACATTTTTTCGCCATTTCCATAAAAGTGAAGTTTGTTTAGAAGTCTCCTTCTCCATATTATGTCGTAGGCTCTCTGGAAATTAACAAAGACAAACAACTTCTCTCCGAATTGAAACCAGTTTTAATTTTGTGAACCAACTTCAAAATTGAATTAGTAGTTAACATGTCTTTTCTGAAACCAGTTTGTTCTTCTGCCAGAATCTCGTTTCACTCCACCTTAAAGTTATCACTCTTTCAAACGTCTTGACTATAATGGAAGTCAGTGAGACTGGTCGGTACGATTCTATATCTTCAGGTGGTTTCCTGGGCTTAGAATCGGAATGATCTTTGCCTTCAGCCAGTTTGCTGGGAGATTGAGTTTTGCATTCCAGAACTTACTGTAAATCATTAAAAGGAAATTTCTTGCACATTGTCACAAATGTGTCATGAATTCTGGGAATATATTATCTGGCCCTGATTGTTTCCCGTTTTGAATGTCTTTGATAGCCTTATTCAATTCCTCCATTGAGAAATCCTCTGTAAAAATTTGTCTAAGTTCACCATTCTTGATTTAGTACTTCTTTCGTGTTTTCGGCAGTTCTTTTCCTGTCTCTTTTGCTCTTTACTGAGTGAGTGCAGTAATTATTGAATTTTTGTGTATCCATGGTATTTTTCACGAACAATCTAAATTCTAATTAAACAGTTGAAACAAAAAGAATAATCTTAAATCTTCTTACTTTGTCTCTTTGCTCATAAATAGATGTTGACGCTGGGAAGGCTGTCTTCTTAAATCAAAAAAGCTACTAAAGGTTTACACACGTCATTTATTAATCATTTTAACACACACTCAGACTCAATACAGAAGACATTTAACGGAAAAACAATATAGCAATAAATCAAAAAGAAGTTAAGAGTCATCAGATTTTGGGCATGCGCAGATGTCCGGAGTTTAAATTGGAAGCACTCCATTCTATACTGGGGGGTTGCGACAGTATTTAAGAATTGCCTCCCTGTCTGATTAGAATTAAGGTCTAGTTATCTAAAAAAAATAGTATTTGTATCACAGAAGAAAATTTTATTTAATATGAAATTCACTCACTATAAGAAAAAGCATTGCATTTATTTAAAAGTAAACTGAGGATAAAGAAACGCAAAACATCTTACGATAATTACGCCTCAGTTGTTGTGCTTTTTTATTTTCTTTGTGAGATTTTATAATTATCTTTAATATTTATTATTGAATTTGCTTTAATATTTTTTCCCTCCACCAAAATACATTAACCCAAGTGATCTGTCTCTAGATTTTACGAGACTCAACTAATGTCAAATAGTACGCAAAAGAACTATAACTGAAGGTCTTCCCAACTAAATTCATATATTTTAATTGAAACTGATAATTGAAGGGGGGCTTAAAGATTATGTAGTTAGAGAACAAAATATTTCGGTTTACATACAGCTTTTATGAGTTGAAAATGGCAACGCATTTGTTCTAAACTATTAAATGGCTTGTAAATAATTAATTAATTACTGAACTGCTCTAAAATATTGCAAAGATCAGTAATTTTATATGAGGGTAAAACTTTGTAAAAAATAAATTACACAATACATACCAGAATAACCATTAAGAACTTTATCTTGCCGAATTGCATGTCACATTTAATATAAATATTTTTAATATTTAATATAAATATTTTTAAAATATTTTTAACTTCGTATCTAATTACTTTAGGGAAGAATTTATTTTAAAAGTGGTTCCTTGATAAATCCTTCCTTTAGGGAGAGAAATAAGAGAACAAATCCTGTTCTTATATCAGATGCAAGCTCAATGTTTGTGAAAGCCTAATAAGCTAACTTCGACTGAGTTCAACTGACCATTTTTCACAATCTTCTCGATGCATGTCCGTATTTATTTACGTGTCGTAAACCAAATTTACGTATTGAAATACACCGCAGATGAAATATTTTTTATCTAATAAATTTCCATTTACTAAATCCTTCAGGTCTCGTAACGTCAGACTGCATTAAGTATCCAAATAAATCGAAAGATTTTGATAAAAGAAATTTAATAGCTGAAGCAATTTTGTCTTAATCAACTACTCTGAATTTTAACTGTCCTGATTCAAAGGCAATAAATAAAACTTTAAATAACCAGAATTTTGTTGAGTGGTAGAAAGATTTCCTTATTATATATTTGCGTTTAACGAAGCAAGAGGTTAAAAATTATTTTTCAGTATATTCTATAAAAAAATAACAATCATTAGTAGTAAACTTTTATTAGTAGTGAAGGCAATTGTTATTAAACATTTGCAATTATTTATCAAATGTTAATTAAACTGTGTAAGAAGTAAATATTACCTACTCGTATTTTGTATTCGAAATCATTAAACATTGTTTTCATGATTGGTACAGAATGTTAAAATGATCAAACAGTTGCAACTAGTACAAGGTTCAACTAGTGCAAGGTAGAAGGTCATCGGTTTGTAGGCCTACTCATTCATGTGTATATCTAGGCCAAATAAACAGCCTTAGATTGAACATGCTAACATAAAATTAAAATTAAACAAAAAAAAAACGAAACTTACTTACTAAAACTCCATCGATTTCAAGAGCTTTGGCACGTAAATCCCTCTTCTTCAGAAGCAGAACACTCTGGTTTTCTAAGTAAAGCAACAAATAAAAAACAAATGATAACTCCAAAAGTCTGCACGCAAACTGGAGAAACTTTGCGATAATTTTTAACCTCATGTTACAAGAAAATATTATGCAGAGTATTTAAATTATGCGATATCAACATAAAAGTCTCCTAAATACGAGCATACAAATTAAATATAAAATATTTCTCAATAGTGTGTTTGATCACCCCGAACAGCAGTGGGGGCCTGACAGAGAAGTCTCATAATGTTTATAAAGTTTTCAATGGATAGCAATGCCCATTGATCATGTCAAGCCGTTATAAACTTATATATGGTTTCGGGAGGTGTTGTATTCCAGCAACACCCAGCACATGGACAAATAGGATTCAGTACATCGTCTCTGTACCTCTGAGCATTGAGAATTGCATGAGGCGGCACATACAGGTATCCCTTCCTGTATGTTACACGAAAGTTATAGAGTTTTGTCTCTCTCCATATGTAAATAACTCAAGGATTACTCTGTAAAGCAGAGCGGGTCTCATCAGTGAACAAAACAGGCCTTTACTGATTTTCAAACCAGTTTAGGACTGCGTGCCCGTTTCAAACGCGCCCTTCGGTGGCGGGATGTATGCAGGAAATACAATGCCCGTCACCTAGCCCAGATTTCTTTTATACAGCGTTTTACGTACTGTCGTGGCTTATACTGTCTTTCCTGTAGCAGAAATAAGCGCGAATCTAAGGTGAGATGGAGTTGCAGTCTTGTTCCGATGTGCATTAAATCTCAAATACCGGTTCTTTTCAAAAGTAGTAACTTCGGTAGTCTTCGAGAGTAGGAATTAGTAGCTAGAAATTGGTTCCTCAACCGCTTATCACGAAACGGTCGACATCCAGCCATCTTAAAACGTCAGACTGTCGAGCTGCTTCTAATTGGTCTTTGGTTCTATAATGCAATTTTGCTGCCAAATATAATCTCAAACCCATTTTTACACTTTGGTGCCTCTAAATTGTTTAATGTACTGTCGTTCGTTGAATAGTGATTCCCTTCTAAACTGTTAGTTTTAAGCTGTATAGCATTTACGTAAAGCGATAGCAGGGCCAATCTTTTGCATAATGCTACTCGATGCAGCTTGCTTTTATTTGTAACATATTCAAATGTCAAGAACTTCGAACTACTGTTAGGCCATTTATAACGATCTTCCAATTTGTTGCTTAAGTTTTCGATTTACTTCTCAAGAAAAAAATTTATGATTTGCGAAAGAATATGATATCATATGAATAAAGGAAAATATTTTTTTCTTCTGAAGACAAAGGATCTATGTCTGAAAAACCCGAAACTGCTAGAATTTATTCAAAGTTCTATTCCAGGGTAGGGCATTTTTGCACAATTTGAAATCTTAGATTTGTATATATTTCATATACAACTCTATCAGTTTCAAGGGTAAGTTGTTTTTTCCTGCTGAAGAAGAGAGGTTTATATCAATCGTCTTCGAAATCTATGCAGTTTTATGTAAAACCTGCGCCACTATAAGGCTGTTTCATGTCTAATGTTTCATTTTATATTGTCAGGCGTTTCCTTCATATAACCCATTCAGATAAAAAAAGCAATTTAATTCATGCTCTTTTCATGTGTTTTTCATTTCCCTGTTCATTGTTTCTCTAATTTAATTACGTTGTAAGATATATCCTAATTTTATAGCAGTTATTTTAAGTTTACACCACTTTCCTATCTCTTCTAGCTTCAGTTTACCATTCCTTACCAGAATGAGTTTTAGAATTGCGTTAAATGCAAATGAGAAGCGGAAAGTATTTAAGTTCACTGACTTCAAGAGAGAGAGTTAGGATTTCTGAATAGCGCGCGTTTGCCTTTTGGCTACGTCTCTCTAACTGTTACTACGCTCGGCCGTATCACGTGCCTTCAGATAGCTTCGTTAGCTAATTTAATATTACGTTCCAACTAGTTAAGAATTTGTGTTAGCTTCGGCTAAATCTCTTTAGTTAGTCATTAGTTAGTTCTTATTTCTTACATTTTTTTACATTTCTTATTTCTTACATTTTAGTTTTTAGTTAAGCCCAAGTGGTGGTTTTGTTGTACGCCCTGAGAAAGGGGTCATCTGTGAATACTTATTTTGAGCAATAAAGGATAATTAAACCCTTTTGAGTTTACCTCTGTTCTTAGACTCAAGCTATTATTCGCTTAGTAGCTTACTAGATTTTCCTCAATACTTTAGTAGGATAAAAGTGAAGAACATAATATTGGCCCCCGAAGCATTTTGACGAACCATGTCGTTAGAAAAAGGAAAATTTACGCTGACCCCTCCTACCTTTCAAATTCCTCAGCCACCAGCAAACCCTATGAAAGGATTCGCTTTCATCGTAGAAACCATTCGGGCAGCCATGAAGCCAGCCGCGACGTTTGATAGCAAAGGCTCGGTGATGACCTTCCTGGAACAGCTGGAGTTGCATTTCACGTTACATCCCATAAACCAGCTGCAAAAAGTTACAATTGCTACAGCTAATTTTAAAGGCCAGGCCCTGAGTTGGTTCAAGGGAATTATTCAAGGGTTCAATATAGAAAATTCCTGTTGGGGAATCCAGGATCGGAAACCTACAGCTGGGAAAATTTTAAAACCGCGCTATTAAAAGCGTTTCCCGTAGTCAAGGACCGAGCGAAGCTGGAAGCAGAGGTTTTTAGTAAATATTAGATGAATACTGAAGATTTGACTGATTTTATCTTGAGAAAGATACAAATATCTAATCTATGATATAAAAAGAGGCCGGATAAGGAAATAATCAAAGTAATTTTGCCGCGTCTATTTCCGTCGATTCAACATTTCCTGGAGGTAAGAAATCCACAGATTGTGGAAAACCTATTTCAACTTGCCGTGAAGTTCCAAAGCAGACGAACTGCTGAAAACGCGTGTTCAACGATTAACGAATTTCCGCCAGTTTTCGAGGTTTTAGTCTAATACCTATCCTAAATCGCGCTTTCGAGTCATGAAAAACACAAGTTGAATTTTGTCAACCAGCCCAGTCGAACGAAGGATATAGAACTGTCCCCCCCCTTTTTTTTTTTTTTTTTTTTTTGCTACTCAGTGTACATTAACTATGAAAATTTTAAGCAATGCACACTATAACGCTTTATTTACTACATAAAAATTTTTTTTGTATATGTTTATCGATTCATTTAAATCTACACAATGGAATTACATAAATTGTATTTCCTAGCTTCTGAAGATACCAACTAAATCGAAAATTCCAAACAATTAATTTAAAATTTAACTGCTATTACCCTTTTATATTCGTAAAACCTTCTTTTGTAAACATGTCTTCACGAAAATGATTTCGCAAATAACATTTAAAATTCACTTGAGGAATTTTTTTATACTACTGCTGCTCTTTTGTGTCATCTTTTGTAAACTGATAAATCTTAGTACCATCCTTTGTTCCTATACAATTGGATTTACAGTTCGACACGCAAGAATAAGAAAGCGCTAATGACGTAGTAAATTGACAGAATTAACACTTAACAAGAATGTACAACACCGCATATTCAGTTACAAAAGAGACCAACTCAATGGATTGAAAAAAAATGACTTACCCCCCCCCCCGAGTTGCTTGAAGAGTTTCATTGCTTTCTCCTTATAGCGGTCACGGTGCATCCCAAGGGGAGATAATCAAAAGATATCATATTGTCTATTAAACACTACCACTTCCTTTTATACCAATCTATGTAATGGAAACATCTGTGTAATGATGGGTCACACTTTAAAGTCTTGTCGTATAAAAACTTTCCGCTTCAATATCAAATTTCAAATTTGCACTTCAGAAAACTACAAGTCAGCAATGGTTAATAATTTCCTGCAGTAATCTTTCCTGCTGTTGTTAGATTAACTGAATATGGCAAAGTTCATCATGGCTATTCTAGCTAAAGGGGGGTGCCTACGTGGAGGACTTTCTAAGAGGAACGGGTGCTTGTTTACTGCTGTTGCAAGAACAACATATTGGGTTTTACGCTGTGTGTCATACTTGGATAACTCATGAATTTATATTTTTTAATTAAAAGTTCGCAAACATGTGTATCCATAACAGTAAAAATTCAGTGCATAATTCAAACTGTTTCATGGCTAATTGTTATCTACTTAAATGAGAATAAGATGTATTATTGAAATATATTCTTTCAGTGTAGCTTTAGTTTTCTCTTACAGTCGTCAAATTCGGGGAAATAAAAAAAAGGGTTAAAATGCACTTGTTTATCATATATAATTCTTATACTAGCAGTTAGCGTTTGCTGTACTAATATTTGGACCAGAGCTTCTTAAACTTTTTTCAGTCGTTACCCCTTTTTATCACTGAGATTTTTTTCACGACCCCAGGACCCCATAACATTTACGAAAATTTTGTAGGACCCCATAAACATTGCGCAAATCCGTCACACGCGTGAGTGAAAGTGTCAATTTTTTTATTTGTACTGTAATATACTATTGCAGTTTTAGGTCATTAACTTTAATTTCTAATTTTGAGATACAGAACAATACGAAAATTTTAAATAAGCAACAGACGAAATGACAACGTCAAGTGCAGAGCAAGTAAAATGAACGTTTATATCATAAAAAGAATGCGTCGAAACGTTTTCGTTTTTTCTTTGTCTGTATTGCCATATCTTTATCTATTTTCAGATACATTGTGTAAAAATGTTTGGTAATTATCAAATTATCATAATAAGTTAAAGAAATATCAAAATTGCTAAAATTTTTGGCGACCTTCATGGGGATCACGACCACAGTTTAAAAAACTCTGATTTAGACAGTTATTCTTAGAATATTTAATCTATTTTGTAATAATCTTAATCAAATAAAAGTATTTTTATTATGACTCAAAGTAGTATACTGAACATCAAATATATTGTCACAAGTTAAGTAGAAAACAAGGATTAAAACTAAAATACAAGACAAGGATTAGAACTAAAATACTACAATTAGTTAGATACTATCTTAACTCTAATGAGGAAAACAATGCTTTGCATTACGAAAGTGTGAAGCTTTAAACGTTTCCTTTATTTATAAATGTTTAAAACATAAGCATAAGCATAGCACTATACAGCCAGATTTTTCACACCACCAAACCTTTCATACTATTGTCATCCCTCTCCTCCTTTTATTACTTGTTACTCTTCCTTCAAAGAGTTTTATAACAAAGGCTAAAAATTTTAAAAAAGTTTATAATCACAGACCTTGCAGAAAATAATAAATAATAAAGTCAAAGCTCTGTCAGTCGTGAGTTATTTAGTAACATTAAATGAAAAAATTACTGAAAATTTGATTTCTTTATCAGCATAGTAACAATAAAAAACTTTAGTATATAAGTTTAATGTAGTGATACTCTTTTGTTGGCATTTTATTTTGAACTGTATGAAGACGTATTAGATGCTCTCGACTATCTATCAGAATTTTTAGTAAAAGAATTTTGTAAAGTTATAAGGTATTTCCTCCCTCTTTTCCGCATGCCTTCGTGGTGTAATTGGAAGCATGCTCGAAGCGTGTTCGAAAGATCCAGGGTTCGAGTCCCGGCGAGGGCACTGTGCGTTTTTTACCTCTCCTGCTTCAAAATCACCTAATGACTTTACGAAAGACAGTTCTTTATTTTTCGGTATATCTTTCCTCTAAGAATTCAATTGACTTAAAAGTTTTATTGTCTCCTTTCTAAAACACCATTTTCACGCAAAATGTATATTAACCCAAATAATTATGTTTGATTGCTTTCTTTACGGTGCTTCAATGAATATGTACTTCCAAATTCCTCGCTGCATTTTCAGCATTTTCTGTGTTGGTTCTGTATTTCTCTTAAAAAATTTAATTATTAAATAAAATTAATAATAAAACTCTCATAGATTGTTGCAAACAGGCGCATAAAGTAACATCTCTGCCTTACCGCCTATTCTCTTAACAGCGTCTTAGCAATCCAAGCCCCTTCGAACACTTTGTCTACTTTAAAAGAGTTTCTTAAACCCACATTGCTTAAATCTCACACTTTAAGAAATTTAAAAAAGTGTATCAATGTTTCCCGTTAGCTCTGCACCTGCTCCGGAATCCATTTAAAAGCTTTGCTTACATTAATATTTCAGCACTGCCTTTCAATATACTTAATTGAATAGCGTAATTACGTTTTCATCAGTATGAAAGTATTTAGTTCTTGAATCCCATTTCACTGGATAAAGATGAATAAAGGCGCAGTAATATTTTATGTTGCGGAAGAATTTTTTTAAGAGAAGTACTTTTCAAATTGCCTTCACTTGCAGGGCTTCATTGAATTTCAAATAAAGCTAAGCAAATCGAAAAATGAAGCAAAATTCAAAAAATGTCTTTATATTTTAAGCTCGCAGAAAACAACGCTCCCTATTGTCGGAAACGTTTCAAAGACAGACAAAAAATTTAAATTTATAGAAACCATCTATTGTTACACTACTGTGGAAAAATTTCGCTTTATTCGATGAACCATTTTCGTCGCTTGTACACTTTTCTGTTTCCTTTCCTAGGAATGTTATTTTTTATATCTTTTGTATGAATTTTCTTCGTAAAATACACTTTACTTTGTGCAAACACTTTTCTCAAGTGCGAGTCTCAAATATAACTTTCTTTCTCATAGCAAATATTTTTCATAGGAACATAATGTCAGTTGGTTGCCTTCCTCAGTAGTTTTTCTATCGAAGAGTCGGTATGAGATAATTTGTTTCACAAACGGTTGGACATAGTCATTTAGTAACGCAAGTAAACTTTACTATAAATATATAGCATATTTAAATTATAGATTCTCTTACAAATGCTAAAATATAAAAAGCGTAACAGTGATATGGTTTTGAATGTATTAGCGTTTTGTTCGCATAAGAAGAAGCTATCAACTAAGCTACCTTTTTTTCTGTTTTAACTTAGGAAACTGATACCTTTATGAAGTAGATAAAGAATTTTGTTTCTAACATTTTGCCGTGATATTGAGATGGAATTGTATGCTGCGTTTTCATGCGAAAAATTGGCTGTAGGGATTAAGACTATTAACCTACCTAAAAGAGTCTTCGAAGTGCATTCAATTTTTTCATCCCTATCAGGCCAAACCAACTATTCATATTTCTATAAGTACTTTGATTTTCTAAAATATGCCCTGTTGTTAAGACACAATAAAACGCCGAGCAAATACTTCTTAAGCTGATGAGAAGTATGCAAATGCTGATTCTAATACATAATTCTGCATCTATCTCTGATCTCTGTTATTGAGGAGGTATGACATTCATTTTCTTAGCATGCTTTCGTAGTGTAGTGGTCAGCACGTTCGGCGCGTATTCAAAAGTTCGGTGGTTCGAGTCCTGGCGAAGGCGTTGCTCATTTTTCCTCTCTTCTGCTTCGAAATAACCTAATGTCTCTACAATGGCGCCCGAACTAAAAGGTTGTGAATGATGATTCTTCACCACCTGGATTTGGCGACTGGGTTCCCTAATACCCCAGTCGCCCTTTAAAAGGGGGAGTATGTAAAGTATTTCATCCTCCCTCGTAGCATGTCTTCGGGGTGTAATGCCCAGCACGCTCGACGCGAATTCGAAATAACCTAATGTCTCTACAAACTAAGGTGTCATTTTACGTTTTCTATAGAAAAATAATTTTTAGAAGCCTTATTACAAATGCTGTTCTTGAGATACAGACGAGCAACTTGTAAAAACTCTTAAGTGTACCGAAAACGGATTTACAAAGCAATTCACTCAATTCCTCAGCGTTTTGTTTATCAATATTTTATGTACTAACGACGAAATTGACTTCATTGATGACACTGAAGAAAATAACGAACTGGTTGAATTTAACAAAAGTATTAATTTTAGGGCTTTAATAGAGGATTGCATTTTAAAATAAAGAAAAAATTCAAAGTTAAACCTGAAGTTAAAAATGAAGAAAACACAGGAAATTTATTGGAAATCGTAAAACGGATCAAGAAGAAGACTAAAAAGGTTTTATAACGAACTTTAAGGAAGCTTTCATGTAGGCAGAGAAATTATGAAACGGTTTTCCGAATGTTGGTGACTAGTACTGATATAAAGTGTTCTGAAGCGAGGAATTTAAGTAAAATCCTTTAATAGAATATTTGAAACAATAGCAAAAATAATTATACAATGAAGGCATAGTAAGACTGGGACATGTGCAGGGCCGTATCTTGAATTTACACAAGGGGCATACTGATGCTTAACACCGAAATATTAATGTGTAATAGGCAGCATTACGTATATTTTAAATTTGTCTGCATTATCCAAGTACTAACGCTGTTGAATATTGTATTGCATATAAAATAAAGAAATGAGCCGCCCGACCGGGATAGTGGTTAACCGAAGGATCGAACCTTAATTTTAAGTCTGCGAACATCTAAAAAATTATTTCTGATTACAGATGTAGAATTTTTGTTGATTTTCAATTAAATCAAAATCTCCTTTTAAAGTTTCACGACTCCATAACAAAGTTTGTCATAAAACACAAAGTGTTTTCCCCTTTAAAGTATGGTACTTTTTCAATTTGTTAAAAAGTTTCTGCATTTCTGATGTGTTCATGTTTTGAAAAAAAAGGAAAGGAATATTGCTTTTCTTCTTTCTTCCATCTTGAAAGATTTATTAGTGCTCAGTCTCTCTCTCTTTGATTAGTTAATAGAACATACTTCCCATATTCTGCATTTTGCATAAAAAAGACACTCGCTTTTTCCCTAACTTTGAAATCTGTCTTACTTTGTTGGACTCCTACAGCATCTTATCTCGACCATAGAAGTCGTTATATACATTTTAATAATCCCTAGCCGTGAATATTATTATGCAAGACATAGATAGATAAGATAATAAAGAATAAGAGGAGCAGAATTGTTTGGCATGCTATTTTTGGCAGACAACAAATATAAGTATAAATTACGTTTCAAATAAGCTGATTTCTTATTTAGAAATGAAAAATTAGAAATTTCAGATAAATTTTTAGCCAGAATCGATAAATTTGAACCAAAAGAAAATGCATTTGGTGGAAAGAGAAGTTTTAACTCAGCAATTTTTCTCGTTTTCTAAAAATTTACTTTAATATTAAGTAATTGAAGAAATCCATGTAAATCAATTTAATTACTCTTTTATTTCAAACTATTGTATTTCATATTTCGTAACATGAACAATATGTTAACATCAGAAACCTTCCTTTTTCTGTACTTAAGAATGAATAGTAAGCTTATACATTAAAGGAATATTTCGCTGTAGTGTATTTCTTCCGCCGTATATGATGTATTACGACATAAGTTCATTAACATCAAATGAAAAAGAAAATTCGAGATACTGAAGTAAAACAGACTGGCTTCCAAAAGTTAAACACATAATGCAAATTAAAAATTTCCGAAAGTGTAATTGGATTTTATGGGTGAAAATCGCTACGGATGCAGATGGTAGTATGCAAACATCCTATGTTATAGTCAACCACTATTGAACGTTTGAATTTATGCCACTTAGACAATCATTGAAAACGACTGCGTTCTGAAGGGTTTAAGAAAGTTCCTTTAAATGCTGATAGGAAGTATTTACAGCTTTCATGAGATAAATTTTGATTATGCTAGTGTTTCTGTCGCGGAAAGAAGACGAATGGCAGATTATGAGTCCTAGAGTGCTGTCGGGCGGATTAAAGCAGGACAGTCAATCAAAAATGTTGTTGTTTTCTTTGGTATTGATCATACAGTAGATTCTCGAATGTTCAAAACAAGTCAAGTAGTTGTTTGGAGAAGTGTATGCTTTCGACCCCTACCAACCCTTCCAAAAATCGGAATATTGCTACAGTCCAACGTACTGTTCACGAGCGAGTCCAGACTTACTCTGAAAACAGATAAAAAGCGTGTATGTGTCTGGAGAGAATGAGGCACGTGGAATTAGGCACAGAACATCATCGAATATTACGCATCCATATTTGATAGCATCATGATGTGGGCTGGAACTTCAAAAGGACCTTCACAATTCCACAACTTTAAAGACTGTTCTTTCATGGCTTCACGTTGTCGGGATGAAGTCCTGCGCCCCATTGTGAGATTTTTTGCTGCAACATTTTCTAATGATTTCCTTAAGGTTAATAATGCCTGCCCCTATTAAGCCAACATTGTTAACGAGTATCTGGAGAATGAGGGCACTTCTTGTATGGAGTGGACGCCCTATTTCTCCGACCTTAATTCCGTTGAAAATCTTTGGGATGTCCTCGAATGTGCTATCTCTATGCATTTATCTTCTCCAGTCCGTCTCAGAAATTTGGAAACTGCCTTAATGTAGAAATGGTCTTTGCTAGCATCTGCGATGGTTGATACCGCTTAGAAATCAGGGGCAATTGCTGCAAAATTCATGTGAAGGTCCGAATTAGTCACATACATATTTAAAGCATGTTTTGTTTGCTTGTTTTTAACATTGAAGCTTAATTTGTCAATGACCTAAATGTGAAGTCATTACATTATTTTACAAAAATTAAATATCGTTTTCCTCTCTATACCTATTGCTTGTTTTCTTTCATGTATAAACACATTTGCTACCTTCGTATAAAATTTGTTGTTAATCAAAGCTTCAATTTTCTATTTTTGTTCATTTTACCGTCCTGTAATTAATTTTTGGAAACCATTGTATGATACTCTAACAAGTAACACATCTTCACAATAAAGGAATAAACTATATAAATATTAATACTTCAAATTGTTTCATCAAAGCAAGGAAACTTCTATTGGAATAGTAAAATTGCTTAAATTGGATAACTGAACTCTAGGGAATCTTAAATTGTATCCCTGCCATTAAGGGTAAATTCCATTCATCGCGGAGGTAAATGTAATTATCTCTTCTGTCCGATGTCATTTATGAGTTTTATCGATTTCTATGTTGAAATCGGAAAGCTTTATGTCAATAAAATTTTCCCTCACTTTTGACTGTTTCCTTTTGTGCATTTAATACCATCAAAAATTGTAGCTTTAGGTTGAATGAAAGTTCACAATTAAATTTTTTTCTTTGCTAAAGCTTCGTAGAATATGAGGCAAATCAGCGGTGCTCAGTTACGATGCGTAACAGAAATAAAAATTTGTACTGAAACAGCTGGTCGCAAGCTATTCAAAAATTCTTTAATTATTAATTAAAAAAATTATCATATCTCAGGGTTAACGCATAAGTGGTAGAATTTGTTGCCCTTAAAATCCATAAGATCTTTGAATATTCATTTCCATTTTCCATTAATGTAAAGTCTTCTGAATTTAGTTTTAATTTCATTCTATAACGAGGAAAGTCTAAAGATAGTTTTCTCTGCTGTGACAAAACAAAGTCGGGTAAAGAATTTATTGATTATAAATTTTTTAGTAAATTAAAGTAATAAATATAATGAGCACAATATACGACCCCGAAGTGTAAACTAAAGCATGAATCATCTATTTTTTTTTTCCTCAAAACGCTCAAGTTTTAAAAAGCTTTATAAGGACATACTTGGTCTAGCACTGCTACTTTAGTACTATAAGCCTAACAGTTATGTGGCGAGTTATAGCTTTATCTGAGATAGAACGACGAAGTCTTACGATAAACGATTAAGGTTATAACGTTGCGCGCCTCTAACTAGCACGCAACCAAGAGGTGACTGTGAAAGCTTGTATAAACCACGGAGTCTTATAAAGGGTTTAAGTCCCTTTTTATTCAACGTACTAATTTACAATTGCGTTCTCTTGACGCTTACAAACGGTGCCAACTCGGCAGTCAAAATAAAAATAAAAACCTGAAAAGAAATTAAAGACAATATTCTAACTACGAGGCTCTCTCAAATAACTAACTCACCGCGTTTTACAATACGGCTGCTAATTCAGCAGACTTGAAGCTCACTGGAACAATTGCAACTACTTCCCGCCAAGCACATAGGCCGCAACGCGGGGTTTTTCAAATCTCTATAACTACCTCCGCGCTCGCTAAGTAAGAATAACTCTCTCTCACCGAACTTGTTTCCTTCTATTTAAATCATACTACTTCCGCTGATAATTTGAATGCTTGCGCGTTCTACTCAAATTTACATATTCTGGCATTGGCAGTTCCAGGGGAAAGTAAGGATTGACAGGAAAGATAGTTTAAACTTAAAATAAATGTTAGTTAAAATAAATATAAACCCTACATTTGCCGCTGCCAGAATTTGGAAAACTTGGAAGCAGGTCCTACAAACGACCTGTTGTAAGTTTATCTAATTCTGAACTAACTGGCGAAAGCCTCGTTTACACAAAAATAATCTTATGTAACAATTAAAATTCTGTTACTCTTTACAAAGGTTTCTTCTTACAGCAACTTTTCCTGGACTTCATCAATCAATCTTGGTCTTTCCTTCCAGCATCTGGAAGGAATAAGTATCAGTATCTTTCTACATACATTATAATTTACACTTTCTTGACACAATAAATTTTTGTTTTTAACGTTTCGTTTTTCTTAGTTATTGCTTACTTCACATTCATTCAATTTTTCAAGCATTAATTTAACTTTACCCTGGCTCTCCACCATGTGTGGTGTCGAACGGGAATATTCGTGTTTTAGTCTTACAACACTTCCCCTAACCACCATGATTTGTTAGAATTCAACAACCAAATAGACACACCTTACTCGACATTCTACAACTCAATGAGCTACTTTAATATTCTTAAAAATTCAAATGTAGGTGGAGAACCCTACAAAACACATTCATTCTAACTTCCCCCTCATTCATCTTTTAAACATGCAGGCTTTCGCTCTAAAGCATGACTTTACAGTTTAATACTTAAATTTTGACTTCATTGCTTTTAAGCATTCACTTTTAGCATCTACAATTTTATGCTTCTAGACTAAATTCTACTTTTACATAACATGCAAGTATTTACATACATTTACAAAAGTTTAATACATATGCTTTTTACAATTTACCATAAAATGAATAAGAGAAAATAAATTTTTACTTTACTCATCCTTCGCCAAGCTGGCGGCACTGAAACTAAAATTCTTATTAGTACATACAAGAATACGAAGTTATTTTTATCTCCGGCCAAATTTTGGCTTTAACATAACAGAATTAGTCTTTCGACCAACAGAAAATGCTTGTTTTTAGCTTTTACACTTAAAGAAAATAATACTTTTGCCTTAGCTAAATAAAGTAAAACAAAACTAAGTCTCAACCGAGACATATTGACTTTCGTCAAAACATAGAACTTCGTACTTATGCATAACATTTCGGAACAAAAGAGAAAAATATTTATAGAAGGTTTTAACTTATCTTTGAGTTTTCGATGCTTGAAACTCCGTCATCCGTTTTTGACAAAATTGATCCCAAGTTAGAGGTGTCATGGATGTCAATCTTCTCCTTGTTGATCTCCAATTGTCGTCCCCGTTGATCTTTCTTTTGCGTCCTCTACATGCTGGCCTCTTGACGGAGTAATCGTCTGGTTGTTGGCTTTTGCGTTTCTGCCTGGGACGGCTGGTCTTGACGTCCTCCGGTCTGGAGTCCTTGAATTTCTTCTGTTCCTCGTACTTCTGTGCTTCCTGTTGGCGTTTCAGTTTCCGGAACGGCGGCCTTGCTGGCACCTGACTCTGTGGCCGTGTGCGCGTTCTTCTTGATGTGTAATTCCTCCTGCCATCCTTTGTAGGTGGTGTTTTTCTTTTTACCACGGTTTCTTTACCCGGTTCATCTGTACTTTTGTTTTTCTTAAACGCTGGAGTTTGATAATCATTTTTTCTTTTTGATACCGACGTCCGGGTTGTAGAAGTGCTAGGTCTCTCTTCAGTTCTCCGTTTCTTGGGTGGTGGAATAGTTGTTGCAGTCTCTGGCCCTTCTATTTCGTTTAGACTTGAGTCCTGCAAGAAACTTTTAAGGATTTCAAAATCATTGGGATTATAGTATTTTTTCACCTGGTCGGGACTTGCTTTACAGATTTCCCCTTTCTCGTTTTTAAGATATAAAACTACTCCTTTGATTTCCTGAATTACATAGGGGCCTTCAAACTTTGGAGCTAGCTTTGCCATAAAATTGTCTGGGGCACTTGATAAAGAAAATTTCCGTTTCAATACTTTATCACCAACTTTAAAATCTGCTTCACGGCGTTTTTTATCGTAATAAATTTTCTGCCTATTTCTTGCCGTATCCGAGGTTTTAAGCGCCTGATCAATTAGTTTTTGCACGTCCTTTTGTTTGAATTCCTGCTCTCTTTGTTGCACAAAGAATAATTTATCTAAAGGCGTAATTAACTTTCTGCCTAAAAATAATTCTGCTGGAGTTTTTCCCGTAGTATCATGATGTGCCGTTCTTAAAGCATAAGCTAATTCATTTATGTAGCCATCCCAGCGCTTGTGATGTGTGCTAACGTAACTGCGAATTATTTTTACAATGTTTTTATTAACTCTTTCTGCTATGTTAGCCTGTGGTCTATACGGAACCATTTTGATATGGCGTATATCAAGTCCATTGCATATGTTTTCAAATATTTGACTAATGAATTGTTTTCCGTTATCGCTAATGACTTTTATCGGTGCACCGTATTTTAAAATGTATCTGTGTAAGAATGCATCTGCGACTGTTTTGGCTGACGCGCGTTTAAGTGGAACAATTTCTGTCCATTTTGAAAAATGATCTACTATTACTAAAAGAAAACGATTTTTATTTAACTCGCTCTGGGGGAAGGGACCAAGGAGATCTATGCCTAAAATTTCATTCGGAAATGTAGCGCGAATGCTATTTAAGTACCCGGCCGGGCTGTAATTAATATCATTTATTAACTGACATTGATTGCAGGACCTGACATACGCCGTTACTATTTTGTATAATTGCGGGAAATATACCGCCTCGCGTACCCTTTTTAAAGTCTTTCTGACCCCGAGGTGGCCCGCTGTTTTTTTTTCGTGCAACTCCCTCAAAATGCTTAATCGAAGCGAGGCTGGGATGACTGGCTTATACTCAAGATTTTCGTTCGTTGTTTTCGTATAGAATAATAAATTATCTATTATTTCATAGTTTTTTGCTCTATTTCTTATCGCATCGATATCTGTATGCTCAAAGCCTTCGGGGTCTTTCAAATAAGCATAGATATTTCCAAATTCAGGATCAGCTTTCAGTTCAGTAATAACCGTATCTCTAGAATCTAAAATTTTTGAAGTCAACACAGCGCATTTAAGTTCATTACCTTCCTCGTCCAGTTTTATACGAGAAAGTGCGTCAGCTACATTGTTTTCCTTACCCGGTTTATATTTTATTGTGATATTATATTCTTGGAGTTTTAAAGCCCATCTTATTAACCTGGGCGTTAGGTTTTTTCCCGAGTAAAGTCTACCAACAGCCGCATGATCCGAAAAGACAGTTACTGGCGATTTGCCGAAATAAACTCGAAATTTGTGTACAGCCATTAATACGGCTAATGTTTCTCTTTCTGTAGCTGTATAATTCCTTTGTGTTTGATTCAATGTTTTACTAAAAAATGCCAGCGGATGGTTATTTTGCATAAGAACCGCACCCACCGCATAGTCTGATGCATCTGCCGCAATTTCCAGGTTTTCGTCCCCCTCAGGGAATTTTAAAACAGGGGCATTAATAAGCGCTTCTTTTAATCTTTCAAAAGCCGTGTTAGCTTCCGCTGTCCACGTAAATTTACTCTTTTTTCTTTTGATTACTAAGAGTGGTTCAACAATATTAGCGAAATCTTTTATGAAAGATCGATAGTAAGAACATAGTCCAAGGAAAGACGAAAGTTTCTTGGCGGTGTTGGGCGGTGGGAAATTCTTAATAGCTTTTATTTTTGAATCTTGCGTTTCTATACCCTTTTGCGAAATTTTATAACCGAGATATTTAAGTTCTTTAGTTGCGAACTTGCATTTTGAGGCGTTAATTGTAAGACCGGCCTCTTTTAATAATTTAAAAACTTGTTCGAGATCACTAATGTGTTGTTCCAACGTACTACTCGTTATAATTATATCATCTAGATAAATTAAAGTTGATTTTCCTAGGACAGGCTTTAGAACAATGTCCATAGCTCTCTGGAATGTTGACGGGGCCCCACACAACCCAAAAGGCATGCGTAAAAATGCATAAGTGCCCGATTTTGTTATAATCGCGGTTTTATGTATATCTTCGGGTCTCATAGCTATTTGATAGTAGCCAGACGTTAAGTCCAAAGTAGACATATATCTCGTCGATTTGATCTGTCTAATGATCTCGTCTATAACCGGCAAAGGGTAAACTGGGAATTTAGTTATGCTATTTAGTTTTCTATAATCGATAGCAAACCTCCAAGCCCTTTTATCCGAAGGAGGAAACTCGTTCTTTTTCCTACATAGTACGACTGGACTCGCGTATTCACTATTTATGGGCGTTATTATTTTATTCTTTAACATCTCCTGAATATGTTCTTCGATGATTACGTCTTTTTGTTTGTCATAGCGGTAAGGTTTAGTCCTACAAGGTTTTTCGGCATTTAATTGAATCTTGTGAGTTACAATCTGACAGTTTCCCGGCTTTTCTGAAAACAAATGAGAAAAATTACTCACCACTTGCTGTATTGCTTTACTTTCCTGGTCATTCAAATGGCTAAGGTCCAATTCAGGTGTCTCCACCGGTTCCACCACCCTCTGGTCCATCTCCAGCACCACGGAACTATCTTGAAAATTTAATTTGGCCCTCGCGGCCCTTAAAAAGTCCATACCTAAAATAAGAGAGTGTTGGAGGTGTTTCACCACAAAAATTAATACTTTGAGATTTTCGTCTTTTACCTGTACGTTTAATGCTACTTTCCCGATGCAGTGACATGTTTTTCCTTGCGCCGCTATAATTTCCGTATTTCTGGTTTTAAAGAGTCGTATCCTATAAAAATTCTTTTTGAAGAACTTTTCACTCATGAAATTGCCTTCTGCCCCTGTATCGATGAGGGCTTCTACTGGTACATCGCCAACCAGGACTTGTATAATTGGTAGCTGTGAGTTTTTTACGATGACTGTATTTAGATGTCTATTTGAGGGTTTTTCTAAAACTTCCGGGGTCTGGACCCTCCCTTTCACAGGCCCCTCTAGTCGTTTAAAGCTTTCCTTTCAATCTGTGTCTTCTGGGTACGCGGATGCTTATTTTCAAATTTTCTTTTTGGGCCTTGCCCTTCAAGTTTCGATGCGTTAGCTTGATAGTTCTTTCCCCCATATGAGCGATTTCCATTTCTTGTTTCCTCCTTCCTTCTGGTACTTTGAGAATATGTTTCCCCTCTCGCTCTTTCCGCGATTCTGCGATTTTGAAACTTCACCGCCAATTCGAAAAGTTCCTGCAATGTGGTTGGGTTTCTAATTTCAAAGTAGTCTTGGACAGCGGGTAACAATCTTGGTAATATTATTTCAATAATCTCCGCATCGGGTTTTTTCCCATACAACATATCCGTTAGCTTGATTTTTCGTAAAATAAAGTCCGTCAATTGTGCTGTATCCCGTTGATAGAAACTATATAGCTCGGCTTCCAGCCGTGCGCGATCTTTCACTATGGGGAAGGCCTTTACTAACGATTTTTTGAAATTTTCAAAAGTATACGTCGGGCTTCCAAATTCACCTAGAAGAAATTTGCCTATATTTTTCCACCATAGCGCGGCCTGTCCTCTTAGTGCTGATGTGGCGATAGCAACTTTTTGTCTTTCGGGCACAGGATAGAGCTGAAAGTGGTTTTCTATACCTTCTAAAAATACGGACACCGAATTTTTTCCGTCGAAATAGACGTTTGGCTTGATTGATGCTCTCAAAGTCTGGACCAGGTATCCAAATCCTTCTAACTGCGTTGTCATTTCTTGGTGTTGTCCAGCGTCTTCCATCCAGTTTTCGGCCATTTCAGTTCGATAAGTGTTCGGGCGCCAATATAACGTTGCGCGCCTCTAACTAGCACGCAACCAAGAGGTGACTGTGAAAGCTTGTATAAACCACGGAGTCTTATAAAGGGTTTAAGTCCCTTTTTATTCAACGTACTAATTTACAATTGCGTTCTCTTGACGCTTACAAACGATGCCAACTCGGCAGTCAAAATAAAAATAAAAACCTGAAAAGAAATTAAAGACAATATTCTAACTACGAGGCTCTCTCAAATAACTAACTCACCGCGTTTTACAATACGGCTGCTAATTCAGCAGACTTGAAGCTCACTGGAACAATTGCAACTACTTCCCGCCAAGCACATAGGCCGCAACGCGGGGTTTTTCAAATCTCTATAACTACCTCCGCGCTCGCTAAGTAAGAATAACTCTCTCTCACCGAACTTGTTTCCTTCTATTTAAATCATACTACTTCCGCTGATAATTTGAATGCTTGCGCGTTCTACTCAAATTTACATATTCTGGCATTGGCAGTTCCAGGGGAAAGTAAGGATTGACAGGAAAGATAGTTTAAACTTAAAATAAATGTTAGTTAAAATAAATATAAACCCTACAAGGTTTTAAGACAATCTTTTATTTAAACAGAACTTTGAACATAAGGTCCCCCTTTTGTGCTAAAATAAATACAGCTCGTGGTGATGCAAATAAATAAGAAGAGTATATTTAAATATTGATCAGTAGTCATTTAAATATTAAACTATAAGCTAGCTCGATAAGTTATCTGCGCGACAGTTTAAAGTATCGGTGGCGAGAACGCAAAGTTGAGATAGTTGCATTTAGCTAGAGCTGGCAGAATCTAACCACATGCTAGAAAAGCGTGTGCCAAAAACACTTTCTATCTCAAAATCCATAAATCTCAGCTGAAATACACAACTAATTTTCCATTCTGGTGAGGAATACGAAACGAAAAAGTTAAAGTAATGATCCAAATCATAATAACTGGTTAGTTTATAACGTCTTGTATGCCTGGCTATCATAAACTCAGCTCGACGTAAGAAGACTATTTAGGGAATAATCACTAAACTAAAGTACTACAAAGTCAAGCGAAGAGTGTAAAGAACCCTTTATTAGCTCAAGTGAAGTTCACTGATAGCACCAACTCGTGCTTACAAAAACCAACATTTTTGCTTAAACCAAAAGGTTGAAAGGACTATGTTAATTTTCCAAACAGTTAAATTTTGAGTTAAAGTTCCTTTCCTATCGCTTCTTAATTTCAACTTACAACTTCCGGCCAGAACGAATTTTTAGAATCAAGTATTAATGCAAATTTAAGGAGTAGTATTTAACCGCGAATTTCTACTGTCTTAGTTAAAGAGAACCAGTGATTCTGGCTAGCACGCGTCCACCTTTTTAGGCTACTCTCTCTTAAGCTATTATTACGCTCGGCCCTTGATAGCTTCACAGTTTATTAACTTTTAGGGGCCAGCTCTGTTAGAAGTTTGATAGCTTCGGCTATATCTTTTTAGTTAAAATTATTTAAGTTTAGTTCTTAGTCTCTTAAGTTCTAGCCGGAGTGTCAGGTTTATTGTACAAATCCAAGACGGAGTTCTGTTACACCTTATTGGAATAATAAAGGGTTATTTCATTCTTCTTACTTGTTATTTTCCATCCCACGAACTCAAGCGATTATTCGCTTACTAGTTCTTAAGATTCTTCACATTCAACTGTAACTTAGAAGTACACAGTACAGAATCTTACAAGGTAATGGATAAACTTAAAATTAATGAAGTTTAAGTATAGTCTAACGGCTACACGGTATAATTATTGCGCAAGCTGGCTCTGACAGAAATCTGTTTTAACCAGCCTCACGACAAGAATAACTCAATGCCGCAGAAATCTAATTTGTGTGCATTGTGCATGTGTAGTAATAATGTAATTATTATATTAATAGTTTGTTATTATTATATTATAATTATATTATTATTATATATATGTGAAGGAAATTGAAGGAGATGTCACTTAGTAAGTAAGGAGGAATGCTTTTGTTTTCCACACTACAGAACATTTAATAACGTAAAAAAAACTACAGATTAAATTGGAACAGTGGTTTAGCGACTAGTTGAAAACAACAATAATTTCGCATCACTGTATGCGTTTACACAGTCACACTGTGTCTACTCGCGCTCACGATCAGATCAAAATCTCCATAGTCACCACCTTCGCGTGGTCTGCCCTATCCTCGTCTGCCTCGCTCTGTCTCCATGTGCGCAGGCGAATAGTTTTTCCTGTCAGGTGATGCCCTTTTGTGGCTGCAGGATCTATCGTTACCACAGCTTGGCGATCCTGACTCCCGTTTTCGACCTCGAAAACACAAACAGCTACACTGATACATCAAGACAGCACTTGAAAATATTTTTAAAAAAAAAGGAAAAGAGGGAGGAAAGAACAAGTTCAGAGGAATTGCACAGTCCTAAGCAGGAGCAGTCCAGGGCTGCATATGATCAGCTGCTGTAGTTATACAGACAGATGCAGCAGACAAACATAGATACCCGGCCCAGGTCCTAATTACGGACCCATACAAAGTTTGGATATGTATGGTCCAGGGGATCTCGTCCTTGTGAGCACAACCCCCGTAGTCCCCGCCCGGCTTTATACAAAACATTGGGCAGAACAAATCGTAGATATCAAAAGAACTTAGTCATTTTGTCTCCGGGCACCACTCCATCGGCTAAACGTACGTCGTAAAATGCGCTGTGACCACTCTGTCAGTCCCCGTCACGAGAATTGAATGGGGTCAAACCCCCGGGGACTTGGTCGACGATCTCTAATCTAGCTCTACCACAACCGAAGGAACAGACACGACAGTACCAGTAAGGTCCCTGCGAAGCCTGAACCAACCTGAGTACAATGACCGGGTTCTAGTCCTATGAAGTCAAATTATATACCCCCGTGGTTGAGACTGCCTAGGTACAGATCCTAACCAGTACTTCCCAGGAATTCTCCTGAGTCAACCCCCGTGAGTATAGTTATACAGACAGGTGACAGATGACGGAGGACTGGGACGCTTGGTGTTTAACATAGGTAAACAGGCGTGTGTTCCATGCCCTCCCCTATCTAGGAATAACAACTCCCTGGCGCCCCGTGAGGCTGCCTCGGGAGTTTATAATACAGATCTAAAGATCAATACATGGCCAAACAGGGGCTGAGGATTATTGTTTGACAATGGATACGTGACAATAGCTTTGTGGGTGTGCGTGGCCGTTGGAATAACACAGATACATAAAAATATACAAAACAAATACAAGAATACATACATGTACAGACAAGAACAAACAAATACTAACAGATACGAACATAAGGATGCATTGATATTAAGATAAATATGAAGAGAGACACATATGTAAGATACAAGAGTAAAAACAAGACAAATACAAGAGTAAAAACCTAAAATACTAAAAAAAAATTGCTAAAATACAGAATGGGGTAAAGGGAGTCATATGTGTATTGCTGGTATCAGTGGCGTGCGGTCCATATGTGCAGGATGTGCAGTGCACACCCTGGCAAAATTATGAGAGACAATAATTTTCTGTACCTATCTTTATATGGTATATAATAAATATTATTTATAATATATTCAAATATTATGTTGGTTTGCTTGCTTGTATTCCCGCAGTGCGTGCGGTACTAGGTGCTGCACCACGTAGCGCGTTCAAAAGCAAAGGAACATAGGAAGTTTTGATGTGTACACACTGCGCACTAATAGAAAATCACGCTTTATATGTATGGGCTACTGGAGAAGCACAGCATACTATAGCACTGAGGCAAGTGCAGCTATTTTTCCTGCACTTGGCATTCAGAATCATCCGAAGGTACGGTTTATTAAGCGCTGTATTAGAGCGGGGACTTACGTGCTGAAGCGCTTTTGGTTTTTTAACTGATTAACTGGCCATACGATTTTGCAGACGGTTAATGTTTAAATTTATATATTGTAAGATTTTGTTTTTATGGAAATATAAAAAAAGTATTTCATCAATATAAAGGGAATTGTTTTAGTCTAGTAAAGTAATTTCGGTGATGTATTATATTTATGAAAATAATTCGCTGAAAAATAATTTTGTTTTGTTAGATAAAACGAAACGAATTTTAACAGAACAGTCCAAATTTTACCATTCATTGTGTCTTACAGACAGTATATAAGTTATATCTGTTTAACACCATATCCGTGGTTTTGTTTTTAAAAATTGTCAAGATGTTTTTCGCAGAATATATGATTTCCAAATGTTAAAAACAATTAATAAATATAATTTAATCCTCTGACCGAACAAGAAACAGTTCGTTCTATTGTGCTAGCTTGCAGTGAAATCCTCTGCACGTGGAATAGACGTTCGGTTTGTCGGCACCAATGAGCATTCTGATAACTCATCCTGAGGTCATCAGGCTGATGATGAAGCATCGCAGCGGTGGGCGCCGTGTGGTGCTACGTTTGTTGAAAATATAAGTTTTTCGTGGAAGCCCGAAGCGTTGCTTTTTTACCGCCGATATGACACCACATAACACAAGACATGATTTTTGCTTCAGTGCTAGTAGAATTCTCGTAAGTTTAGCTGTTTTCATAGTTATACCTCGATTACTCGTAGGTAAATATTTTATTTTTAGTATTCTTTAAATTTATATTCATAATAAATAACTCATTTCAGAATGGAGAACTCAGATGTCTCAATAATTAAAGATTTATTAGAAAATTCATTTTCGAGCCGAGACGTTACTACAAAAAATGAAATAGTTAAATTAAGTAGACCGATGCCAGATATTATTCTATCGCAAAACGTTCAGATTAAACGACAACAGTGTGTACGACATTTTCAAAAATCTATGTATGAAAAATTTAAATGGTTAACCGGTTGTAGTGAATTGAATAAGTTGCAGTGTTGGCCATGTTTATTTTTTGTTGCAATTGAAAAGGACAAGAATATTTGGACAAAACAAGGCTACAGTGATTTAAATCATCTCTATGAAGCTGCAAAGAAACATGAAAAAACACAATCTCATATATATATGCCGTAACACTATTAAAAACATTTGGTACCGCCAGGATGGATTTGATGTTAGATCAATAAAAGGCATCCTCCATTGTTCAACACAATGAAAAAGTAACAAGAAATAGAAATATTCTCAAGTTACTTAGCAAAACAAGAAGATGCATTTCGTGGACACGATGAGAATATAAATTCCCTTAATCGAGAAAATTATATAGAATTAATAACTTTAATTAGTAAATATGATGACCTTTTAGCAACCCATCTAAGAACTGCAACTGTATTTTCTGGAACCTCTAATAGAATACAAATTGATATTATTCCATCGATAAAAAATATTGTAATTTAAGAAATTAGAAATGAGGTAAAAGAAACGTCATTCGTTGCTATTATGCTGAATGAAACATCTGACATATCTCACAAATCGCAATTATCGGTTGCGCTACGATATGTTAATAATTGTAGTGCATCAATGGAAAGATTTTTGTTTTCTAAACATGTTAGTGGTGATCGTCCAGCAGAAGCTTTGTGTAATGTTGTGCAATGAACGATTTTGAGTTGGGGGGTGTGAGAATAAACTGATTGCTCAAACGTACGATGGGGCAGCAGTCATGGCAGGAGCGTTGAATGGGACGCAGAAAAAAAGTAAAAGACATTTTCCCAGAAGCTATGTTTGTGCATTGTTGCGCACATGTACTTATTTTAGTTCTGTCGCAATCTGTATTGTTTATAAAAGATTGTAAATTATTTTTTGCAACAATTTCTGGCATAGCTTCATTTTTTTCGCTGTCTACAAAAATAAATCATGTTTTAAATGAAATTATTAAAAGAAAATTTCCAAAATTAGCTACAACACGTTGGAACTATTCATCTCTACCATAAAAAGCGAAAGGCAAGGCCTGTCTGATTAATTTGAAAATATTATTGAGAATCCAGAAGTATGGGATAACGATACAATTAATATTGCAAAGAGTTATCACACGTTTTTTGAAGAATTTAACGGTAATTTTCTCCTAAATATTTTTGCCAAAGTGTTTAGTTATACTAATGTTCTATTTGATATTTTACAAAAAACTAACTTAGATATAGCATATTCTAGTCAAAACGTAGAGGAAGTAAAAGATGGAATTCAAAATATGCGAACTTCTGTTGCATATGATGAAGTTTATGAAGAGACTATTTCTGTAGTGGGTCCCCCAAATTTAAAAAACACACGTCGTGTAATTTACAAAACTCAAGTATAGACCAAGACCAACATTTTAAAAATTTATATTATGAAATAATGGACACTATTTATTGTCAATTTATTGTCAGTTAGATATCCGTTTCAAAAAATTTAATTCGCTCAAATTTTTGAGCTACTGAATTTCAGCTTTTTGTTAAGAAATATCAAAGTAAATTTCCGGATGAATGCCTTAATTCGTTAAAGAACGCTTATGCAAAACATTTCGAT
The DNA here is from genome assembly GCF_044657685.1 of Stegodyphus dumicola. Lineage (NCBI taxonomy): Eukaryota > Metazoa > Arthropoda > Arachnida > Araneae > Eresidae > Stegodyphus > Stegodyphus dumicola. Next base: position 119,459,130 of record NC_140780.1, read on the forward strand.
TTTGTAAAGCTAACCAATGAAGTATACTTGTTTATCGTAACCAATGAATTATACTTGTTTATCGTATTTCGTATTATACCACGAAATGAATTTATCGAAACTTATTCAGCATATAATGCTGAAGGATTTGACAGATGCCCTAAGCGAAGTAAATAAATTGGCCCATTTAATTTGTACAATTCCATTTTCAACTGCTTCGGTGGAGAGATCATTTGCAGCATTGAAAAGAGTAAAATATTATGCACGTAATACAATGAGCCAGGTTAGATTAAGCAATTTATCTCTAATAACAATAGAAAAAGAAATGTTATACTTATTACAGTCAAAACCAGAGTTTTATGATCATGTAATTGATAATTTTGTTAGTAATACGGATAGACGTTTGGATTTTGTGTACAAATGAATAATAAAAAGTTAAAGAAGTGTTTAATGTACATTTTTATGGTTTTATTATTATTGTTGTTGTTCTCTGCACACCCTGCATGAAAACCTACTGCACGCCACTGGCTGGTATCCTTGTGGTTGTAAATGTACTGTGAGTACTTAAACACAGAGATGAAGCAATGAGTACCGGATGTAGAGTTATGGTGCCAAGGGTTAGTGTTAGAGTTCGCTGAAAGTAGTCTGCACTATAGTTCAAATTTGCAAGAGTTCAGGCTACACTAAAGTTCAGTGTACACTGTGGTACTAACAGCACTAAATTTGGAGTTTGGCACAGTCACTAAGTTTTAACGCAGGACCTTCATGTTGTCCCACTTTTACACCCTGGTATAGGGCTTTGCCTTTTCTCGCTGTTACACGGTACGGACCGAAGAACTCTATCCTTAACTTTAAACTACCTCCATACTGCCTTCGTTTTGTGGCTACTAAGTCGTTTACGTTGTATACCTATGCCTCTTTTCTCGTCTTGTTGTGCATTTTTCTATTCTGTTCCTGAATTTTTAGAATATTTTTCGTTGCTCTTCGAGAATTTCAATAATCTTTAAGTCCTCTCGATTTCCCATTTTAACACCAATGAGGAGCTCAAAAGGAAAGCTCTTTGTACTTCTGCTCTTAGTGCTGTTCAAGATCTGTTGTACATCTCCAACGTATTTCAACCATTTGGTAGGATCGTCTATGGATAATTTGGACAGGACTAGAATCAACAACCTCTCTTCGGAGTAGGCTCTGGCAAACATTGTTCCATGTAATATGGACACAACAACAACAACTACAATATTTCAGCTTTTAACCTTCATGTGTTGACAACAACAATATTCAGCTTTTAACTTTCATGAGACTACTGATGAATGATTTTTACTAAAGTACATATCTATATACATATATGATATTATTACATTATTATTAAATATATATATATAGATATATATATGTGTGTGTACATATATGTAATAATTATTCTGTGGCTCTTGTAGATATTTTGAGATGAGAGAACGGAGGAAGGAAGACGTTCAGACGAGGTGGCCGTTGATTTGCATAATTTTTATTTAACAGAGCAAGCCTTGATACGCATAAATGGATTCACACTTCATTATTTATGGGTGCGCTATGCGTCCTAGAATTTGTATAGCTTATTTCTTTTTAGACAAAGGAGAAGAGGTGTAGCGAATTAGCGTGGCTAGAAGCAGCAAGGTGAAGGAGGAAAACGTGCTGCTGAGTAGTAGCAGCAGTGATATTTATAGCTATAATTAAGCTCGTTTAATCTTATTGGATAAGAGCTAACCTCGTTTCAGGCTTAAGAAGATGACATAATATGGATTAGTTTCTCACATGACGCATTTCAGGTTCATATATTGGTGTTTTTAAGACGGTAAGGGGATGGCGCAAATAATTAAAATGAGGAACTAAAATGACTATTGCAAAATTCAAGTTAGTAGTTTTATTTTTTATTTTATTTCTCATATATATATATATATATGTATATAACTTGTCTTAACTTTAATCAGCATATTACATCCAATTAGATTTGAGTTTTAAATACGCTTTTTATTTGTAAGTATTCTAGTGATAATTTCGTTTATTTTGTATTTACACTTTTCATTCCACATTATTTTACCTATGTTAAAAATTTTTTCACCGGAACCACAGTATCACAACCACTTTTAAGCGGAAGCATTAAGAATTTTCTTTTTTATCCTCTTTTCTAATTTTTGCAGCTCAATGCGCAAAATTCTTGACCACGAAAGTCTTTTTTTGTTTGTTTTCCTTTCTTTAATTAGTAAATATATATATTACATATATGTAATAAAAAGAATATGTAAAAGATTAAATTAGCAGCGTAAATTAATTTCCCTTCTTTATTCTAAAAATAGTAACTTATTTCTGCACTGCGTCATTTCGAGACTATTCTATGTCATATGATTCTTACGTAATTATGATGATGTAAATGGAAGTAAAACTCAACCAGCCAATAGTAATTTTACGGCAATATTAACTGTCCAATCAGAATGCTTTGAGAACCAAAACTAACACAGTTTGACTTCAGATTTCATCCTGAATATTACGTACTTGCTCTCCACGCTTTGGCCTAGTTACACTGCTGGCTATCTGCCTCTTCTTTTTTGCTACAAATTTATCGAAAATGTAAGCCTTTTCGAACAGGCACATTTAATGTGCCGACTTGTGTGTAACCGCAACATGTTGCTAAAAATAAAACTGAAGATTTAATGTGCCTTCCCCTCCAATTTTCCTGGTCATTGATTCTGAGCTGTAATATATTACAGTCCTGAGTACAATCCTTATTACAACTGAGTCGACAGCACACATGTCCTGCGCGTTGGAATTCCAGTGAAAATGTCATCGCAGTGTCTGCAATAACCAACCATCTCTTCAAATTTCCATGTGTAACGGAAATTCATAATGGATATCCAGTATCTGCAAGTCCAAAAGTGCTAATGTCAGTGAAAACGAAGTGTAATGCTATCTCTCAAATGTTTAGAAGAAAAAAAAAGTGTTTTAAATCATCAAAGTGTGCCTTTGCTTAACAGAAGTGTTATTATAGAAATTGTGGCTACGTTGTGAAAGCGAATTAGTGAATTAGTGCCTTCATGTTATATCTTCAAGATATCTTCGGCTCCGTCAATCTACGGCTCCGTGTCATCAAGTCAACTACACCGAATCGTTCCAAAACAAATGTATTTAAAGTCAAAATCTATTTTTCGAAACTTAATCTAGCATATACAGTGATTTAATAAGTGCAGCGTCGTAATTCAACAGCGATATGAAAATGTGAAAAAAAAATCGAATCATTTGCTGCGAGTGCTTAAAAATGAAATCTAGTGCCAGCCTTTTAAAATTAATCCAGCGTTTGTTTACAGTAAAAAGAAGAATGTTTTCCGAGTGCTGACGTTTTAAATCATTCAAAAGCTTTCAAGGTTATCGAACTGCATATCTTGATCCGGCTTTCATGCGAATAAATTAGGATATTTTGCAGTTATAGGGTTAAATTTACACTTGAAGTAGGTGGCAGAAAATTGTTTTCGCTTCTGCTTTTGCGTAATTAAATCTCCATTGGGAACTGATATTTTTTTTCTTAATAAGTTGGATATTAAAAAATGTAACACTATAATATGAAAAAATATAATTTAATAATATTAGAAATTTGAATTATAATAATTTAGTAAAGTATATAAAGAATTCTTAGATTTTTAATTATTTTTAGGAAAGGTTATTCAGAAACGTTTTTATATTTTTGAAAATTTTGAATATGAATTTTATAATTATTCGAAATATGAAGTAGATGTAAAAAAAATAAGTGAAATTAGTACAGATAAGTAATATGAAATTATGGTAAATGCCTGTTAAAATTTATGAGTGATTGTATGTTAAATATGAAGTACGATGAGGGTGTACTGGTTCCTAAAACAGAGGCCTGTAATTACCTCTGTACAGTTGTTTCTTTTACCCTCTTCATGTAAGATAATGTTGGAGGCTCTTATTTTATGAGTGTGTGTAGTTTTATTAATATTATTATATTTTTTAATATGGAATGTATTAGTTCAGTTTTCAAAGGCCAGTTACCTTATGCAAGGAACGGAGACCTTTTCAAGTAACTGCCTAGGCACTCTGAGCCACCAGTGCAGAGAACACACTGGTTAGCTCAAGAGGACAGCTCTATTGCTGGATATGTTTGTTTAGAAGAATTGAGAGGCCTTCCAATTTGGTAAAATTGTAAATGAAAGATAACGGTAAAACCATAATTTCTGACAATCGTACTCCTATTATTTATGGTGATAAATTATATTAATACGGAAATTAGTATCATAAATATTTATGTGCGTTACAGTAATGATTATGTAAAAGTTGTGATATTCTGTTTTAACAAGAACCTTCCCTGAAGAATTATGATTATGTGAACTCTCAAACAAAAAGACTTTTGGACTGAAATGCTGAAAAATTCAATAGTATTCTAAAAATTAAAATATATTTTAAAAAATTTATATTTATAAATTATATTTTCAGGATCAAAATTTATGATTTATGAATTTTTTTTTTTTTTTTTTCCGTTTGCTAATGCTTTAACGCTTTCTCTTTAAAAAGGCTTCTCTGTCTCTACGCCTTTTTCTTCTTGAAGGGGGGGGGGAATATGTAAGAAAAAGAATATGTAAAAGATTAAATTAACAGCGTAAATTAATTTCCCTTCTCTATTTTAAAAATAGTAACCTCTTTCTGCACTGCGTTCATTTCGAGACTATTCTATGTCATATGATTCTTACGTAATTATGTTGATGTAAATAGAAGTAAAATATAGCCAATAGTAATTTTACATCAATATTAACTGTCCAATCAGAATGCTTTGAGAACCAAAACTAACTCAGTTTGACTTCAGATTTCATCCTTAATATTACGCACTTGCTTTCCACGCTTTGGCCTAGCTACACTGCTGTCTGTCTGCCTCTTCTTCTTTGCTACAAAGTTATCGAAAATGTAAGCCTTTTGGAACAGGCACATTTAATGTGCCGACTTGTGTGTAACCGCAACATGTTGCTAAAAATAAAACTGTACATTTAATCTGCCTATATACTAAATAAATATTGATTATATTACTTTGCAGCTATTGCGCAAGTATTTGTTTTCGAAATAAGTGAATTTTAGATCATTCAACATTATCAACAACATATATATATATATATATATATATATATATATATATATATATATGTATTAGCACTAAGTGCGCTGTCATGAATCCGGTACTATTAACTTCTGTTCTGGCTGTAGGCATGGCTGGATGGAAGGCAGGAATAAGACTTTGACAAAACTAATTTCGGCGAATCACTATCTTTATTTCTAGGCACATTAAAAATTAGTTCTTTGGAAGACAGCTTACTTTTCGATGATAGTTGAATACAAATAACTTTTATATACACAGATAAAAAGCTACGACATCATTTCGGGCAGGGAAGCATAAGCGGCACAGAGCTGTTTGTATAGCAGAAGTCAGGAAAACAGAGAAGCGTAGTACTCGTCACTCAGCATTTACTATATCTTTTGGATGTGCAGAGATCATTCTAAGCTATGATTGATCAGTATTAGTTTTAGTTACCTTTTCATGCACTGTTACGTAATTTGGAATGATCTCGAATTTGGGAGAAAAGATGAATTTAAGGAGGGGGGAGAGCACCAAATCTAGAATGTTAATTTTGAGGTCGCCAATTATGTTTTAAAGCAGCTATCATATTTTGTTATATCTTACATACACATACACTCTTAGAAAAAAAACACGACGTACCGAGAAGATATAAAGAAAACTGGACACAAATTGATATGCGTACAGGTTTCGATTAAAAATGCAAAATTTTACATTTCGGCTGCCAATTGTCGCTACAGCGCATCTAATCGGCGCAACTGACAGGATATTTAAAAGAAGAAATTACGATTACAGGTCATAAATTCTTCACGAATTTCATTCCATGTACTCTGGTAGATAATAATTATGCCTCGCATGCAGGTGCGCAAACGATATGCACAGATGTCAGAGATTGAGAGAGGTCGTGTAGTTGAGGTCAAAAAAACCGATTGGTCTTATCGGCGAATAGCTCGACATTTGAGCAGGAGCGATGCCACTATTAGACGATGTTGGCAGGAGTGGGTGAATCATGGCCGCACACAGCGTCAAGAAGAAAGCGGTAGGCCTAGAGAAACGACAGAACGTGAAGACCGAGCAACCGTCAGAGCGGCACTCACAGCCCCAGATGCATCATTATCATCGATTCGACGTGCAACTAGTGCTTCAGTGACCGCAAGGACCATTCATAGATGGCTCACAGAAAGGGAGCTGAGGACACGGCGCCCCTTGCGCCGACTACCATTGACCTCTATACAACGTCAAGCCCGTTGGCAGTGGTGTCGGGCTCATTCGCACTGGAATGTCACTGACTGAAGTAGAATAGTCATCAGTGATGAGTCCCGCTTTGAACTGAGGGACGATGATCAATGAAGGCGAGTCTGGAGACGCCCCGGACGGCGTAATGGCAAACCGCACATTGAGTTGATCATTGTTAACGAATTTCTCTTATTGCGCATGCTCAATGGGCGTGGGAGGAAATACTGGCGACAAAGAGCATAAGCAACCCTACACAAGCCTGTTCGTCATGTAGGTCTTATCGACCGTTTACAATTACTACGGAAATTTGTTTGTGGTTAATATATTTGCGTCTGTTTAGCTTCGTTTTGGTTTATTTTGTTCAAAAACATTACATTTAATATCAGTTATTTATAATAACTGCTTTGACTTTAATTCAGTAATTTAAACTGGATTTATTCCTTAATTTATTAAAGTATATACGAACTGATTGTATGGTAAATACTCAATTTCTTCTATTTCTCAGAAGTATAATCAAGAAACATTCAGCTAATATATCTTATAATGTTTCCTGTTTTGTCATTGTTATCCTTCTTAATCGAAAATTTACGTTGTTTACAATCGATATTTACACTCTGAGTAATGAAACAACTTACAACCTAACAAAGGTTTAACCTAAGTTTTTAAAGCCCGAACTGCTTACGCCCATATAACAGAATATCAACCATATACCTTAGTTATCTTCTTTTAAAATTGCGCCAAAGTCGTAATTGTGCCAAATTCTCTTCTGTGCATGCGCAGTGTGCGAAATTCGTTTAGCATTGATAAACTGAATGTGCGGTTTGCCATTAGAATATTTCAATAGATTCGGCATAAGCCATATCAGTCAATGCACCTGTAGACAGACTGGCTCTCCGGAGCACTACTTAACATCCCTTACAGTAAGCCCTTCTGTAAACCTTTACAGAAGGGCTCCACGTCAGCTTCCCGTCCACAAATCGACATAGCCTTCTGTACGTTTTTAATAAAGCAAAGGCACATGGTGAGAAAAATCGGGCTCCTAATGGGCAAACTGGCAGAACTAAATACGGACCTATGCCAAACTTAGCCAAACTCACAGACTGCCACAATAGACAAATAGCAATTTAGTGACTGGCACCAGTATCTAATACCTTTGAATAACCTTGATTAATATTGAATGTGTGTACAACACTGATAGTTCTATTGCATGTAAGTAGTAAGCGGGGGCAACCGGTAGGCGGAAGTGACGTCACAGAAAAGGGGCGTGGTCGCCGCCATCTTGAATCACGTGACAACCGGAAATGACGTAGATGGAAGGAATGACATCCTCAAAGTTTCGTTTTGATTCTGTGGCAACGATCTTTTCAAAGTTTTTATTTTTTGTGGCAACGACACTATTTTTTATGTTTATGACAACGGTATCTTGAACTACGTGTTTGGAATGACATCACTTTTAATTTATTGTTTTTAATTATTTAATACGTGATTAATTATTTAATACGTCATTACTTTTAATTATTTACTCATTTTTATACGATTCATTTTAATTATTTAATCCGTCATTATTTTTAACTAGTTTTAATTGATTCCATTATATTTTAATCCATTTTAATGAATTTTAAAATAAACTCCACCGCCGGGATTCGAACTCGCTATCTCTGGGATGGGAGTCTAGCGCTTTACCGCTCGGCTACCCGGTCCTCTTATCAGACTTGTTATTTGAAACTCTCTTTGTCCCTTTGAGTTTTTGCACCATTGATGACATAAGGCTGAAAGTCTGCGCATGCGCTTTGACATGAAAACCGCGTCACACATTGGTTTTTACACGACGGCTAGGATTTCTTTTGGCTTCTTAATCATTACTTTATTCATTGCTGTTTTAAATGTAAGATTTTCCCACAGTTTAATTTTTTTATTATTATTAAGATATTTTTAATTGTTTTCATTTTTCATCTCATTCTTACTTTTTTTTTAAGTTATTAGTTAATTTATTAATTTTTTATTTCATTTTTTTCCCTTTCCCAAACATAAATTTTATTTTTAACTTTCGGAAATTGACGTTTACTTCCAACAAAATTGAATTTAAATTTTCTTTTTACTTTTTATCTTGCAAAGTTTATTTTTTTATATTTAATTTTCTTTTTGGTTTTACAAAAGTAATATTTATTTTTACGAATTGAATTTTTCCTTTTCACTTTTTTATTTTGCAAAAGTTTTTTTTTTTTTTTTTTCCAAAATTGTTTTCTTTTAGTATTTTTACTTTATTTTAATTTTTTGTTTAACTTTCTTTTTGGTTTTACAAAAGTAATATTTTTATTTACGAATTGAATTTTTCTTTTTCACTTTTTTATTTTGCAAAAGTTTTTTTTTTCCCAAAATTTATTCCTTTTCGTATTTTTACTTTACTTTATTTTAATTTTTTGTTTAAACTTTTTTTTGGTTTTACAAAAGAAATATTTATTTTTCCAAATTTAATTTTCCTTTCCGCTTTTTATTTAAAAAAAAGTTGTTATTACATTTTTAACTTAATTTTTTTTACAAAAGTAATATTTAGTTTCATAATTTTAATTTTTTTGAGTTTTTGTTTACACAAATGTTTTTTTGTTACATTTTTATTTTACCCTTAACTTTTTTCCCTTGTTTTAAATACAATACGATGTTACATTTCCATTTCTCCAAAAGTAAACTTACCTACATTTCTGTGTCTTTGAAATTTTAAGCTGGAATTTACATGCATATAACTTCACTAGATAATATTTTCTGTAACATTAAGCCAATATACACAATGCTCTTTCTATATAGTTTAACTGGAATACTACATTTCTTACTTTTTTACTACTAAGTTGGAGATACTCAGAACGTTTCCTTCTAATGTATTTTACACGTCTTACTTTTATTCAAAGGATTCACCAAACTATGTCTGACAAATGTAATTTTTACACTTTCCATTTACACATTTACCCTTATATTTAACTTATAAAACATATTCATGCTGTATTTCTGATTCCTTTTTCCCATAATAAATACAGACTTACACATGTTTCTTTATTGTAAGACCTACTGACTTTAAATAAATCTTATAAGGAGCAATAAATTTTCATGGTATGAAGTTACTCAAACCAATGCATGGAACATTTCTACCCAGTTAAGTTTAGATACATACCAATAGTACTTCATTTCTTCTTATTTTACTCTACAGACATTTATACATATATATTCAGAACACTCCCTTTTATTCAGTAAGATTCATTTATACTACTAACACAAATTTTGCTAACTCTTTGAAATATTTTACAAAAATATCTTGTATTTTCTTGCACATATCCTACTTAAATCACCAAACATACACTGAAACCTTGATTTTTTCCTTCATGTGAAAACGTCACTCGGATTCTTAATATGATTCCAACATTTATCGCAGAACTTTATAAACACTACTCTATTTGAACTTATCACAGCCTAACTCTCTTAACAAGGTACAGAAGATTGAATTATATTTTAACTACAGAGAAGAATATCCACATTGTAACGTATTATTTTAAATTTGAATTATAGTCACATTTTGTGAAGGAGAACTTAATGTCTATAATACACATGGAATTAATATTCAGCCATGGAAATGAAACTTTATCGCCTTTTTCCCAATTTGGAATATAAAAATTTGTTAACTTGGAATATTTTTAACGTATTTATTGTAACTTAACTGAAAAAGACCCATATTTCACATTGTCAGTAATTTATTTAGCACTGAACTCTTACAGCCTTTTGAGAACGAAATTTAATTTATCATACCTGACAAATGAATCCTACATAGTTATGATACATTACACGAAATATCGAGTAGAGTTCCAAATAATGATCTAACATAGTAATTAACATGACCTAACACAAATAATTTTAAGATAGAAATTTCAAACTGACATTGCTTAATAATGAACTTTTACAGCTTTTTTGACATTTAACTTCTCATAGATAATAAATAAAATTACACACAAATAATTATACAAAATAGGTAATAATGACAGAAAGTCCATATAATGATCTACTATAGTCACCAACTTTAAAAATTTTAACGCATTTTTAATATGTCATAAGAAAGACCACACTTTTTTTGAAAAGCATTATTTTAATTAAACATTGGAACCATGCAGTCCTGCGCACATGTATAACATTTTTTATTTATCATAAGCATGACACATAATAAGTAAATAAAATTTTCACAAAGTACGAAACACATTTCTCTTTTAACTGAACTGTACTCTTAAGAAAAATGCAGTATGGAATGCTTAGAACACTCAGGGCCACAGTTCCTCATTTCCCCACGCATCGACCAAAATATACATGTACTTTAAAATCAGTTAAACAAATTAAAATGTTAGTATTCAAAGAGGAATACTTCACAAATTAGATGAAAGAAAGGTACACAATGAACTTGAGTGAAAAATACACAAAAGCATGTAAGGACCGAGAAAAAGATGTATTCGTGGAGAACGTTTTTAAGATAAACTTGCTCTATTTTTTGCACATGGGTTACATTTTGCATTTTAGATTAAGGAAACATTCAAGATAATTCCTGTATAACTAGGGATTTTCACATGTTAGTAATGTAATTTATTAGAACTGTCACAGATATATAGGACAAGTATGCCATTTCCAAGGAAAACAATTTTCCCAAGCCAGACTTTAACAGTGAAATATAAAAGGAAATAAGAATATCCCATATTTCAAACAAAATTAGTATCTGAGTATGCAAAAACATGAACAAGAAACGAATATTTTTTCTGAAAATGTTCCGAATGGTTTAAGTCAGGACTAGTTTCATGAACAGAGCATGAAAAATAATGATGAATTTTTAATTTTATTTTGTCTGTAGTACATTTACTTATGCTAAAATCTTCCATTTTGGTTGACTGTACTTTACATTCAGACCTAAGTTGATAAATCAGAGTGATTTTGTGTTTTAAAGCTTCAAATTCAGAAATACTACAACTCAAAAGCAAAAAGATTAAAACGACAAGAGAATATACTGCAAGCAAGCGAACGTGATAAATGACTTTTTGGGCTGAATTTCATGAATTCATAGATGGGGTGCAAAATTTTAATGCACTGTATATGAACTATTTTTCAAATGTATTACGATCACCAACTTTACATAGACTTTAAGTAAACATTTCATGTTAATTTACCATTTTTTCCTGAGATTTATCTATGTATTTACTAAATTTTTGCATTTTGTTTATAAATATAATAACAAAAGGACATAAGAGAACATTTGTTTCTTGAAAATGTCCATAATTTTACCCAACTGTTATTTCTTTCATAGGTTTGAAGTAACCTATTAAACACATAGTTATCTTGTATTGACCAGACAGCCGTTGGTCTTGCCAATGTCTGAGGGAAGTCACAAAGCTAGAGAATTTAAGTAATATTTTACCAGTACGGAGAACTTCTTACGGCGTTTTCGATGAAAATTGACCGAATTTAGTAGTTCATTACTAACCTAGGAGCCTTTAACTATTTTTTTTATTCGAAAAAACACACCAGAAATTATCATCAAGATTTTCCATACAGATATATTGTACTACTTTTCATGCCATTACATTTCAAATGAAATTTGATTCATTGTCAGATAGTTAAATGTTTTTTATTTTTTCGCATACGAATGCATTTTCATGTCTCACATACGCTCATTGCATATGATTTAACAAAATTACGAACAAGTTAGAAGTTAAATGAATATTTCCTGAAATACTGTACATTTCATTCCGGAAAGTTTACATGAGTACCTTCATTTCGAAACCCCTAATGTTTCTTTTCCTGAATTCAAAGTAAATTTTGAGTGTAGAATTTTCAGTTTTGACAGAAGTTATTTGTAAGTGGCTGTGATGTGTTCGTGTTTTCATAAACCGTTTTTGTGAAACACCCTATTGGTAACCTTTAGAACAGTTTGAATATTACCATTTTTTACCTTACTGCCACTGCAAATCATTGAATTTTCAAATATTTTCCTTTTTTTATCGTTTACAGTGCCTCGTAAAGTCTTGAGAACAAATTTTTACTAAATACTTATATCATTCGATTTAATAATTTTGTTACACGTTTGGAAGATTTAACTTCACTATCACGCTAAACCAGAAGTTAAGAAAAGAAATGTAAATGTTATCTTAGTATTCTATGGGGATAGATTAATTTTTTCTGACATTGACGTATTCGTATGTAGATAATAGAGACTTTTAACCCAGCTCATACAGACTTGGAATATTTTCTCTAAGTCACCACGATGACAGACTTGCATTGTCATAGACGTTTTTCTCGTGAAATATATTTCTTTCTTAAAAGTTTATATACTAATTTCTTTAGAAACATGTCTAAGAAAATACCTCATCTTCATAAGAAACATCAGATTTGATTTAAATTAATAATAAAATAAGAATCATTAATTTGTAAATATATTTCTCTTTGACTCAAAAGTTTCTTTATCATATTCGAAATGAACAATTAATTGTACATAACTAATATATTGTATTGATGAACAAGAGTTATATTTTACCTTACTGCATTATATTTCAAAGTGAATGTGTTTTATTGCATATTTTAATAAAATCTTAAAAGCTTAAATGAGTGTTTCATTACAAAATTTGTACTTTCTAACTTCATTCTACTGAAACGAAAACATTCATAACTTATTACGAAGAAAAAGTTTTACATATTATACTTTTTGATTAATTTTGATACCACAGTATTATCTTTGAAAATTTGTTTCCTAATCCACTGCTAATATATTACTAATTTTCGCTCTTTCAATACACTTCGTACGTGATAAAAAAACTCAGTTTAGAAACTTTTTTCCTTAACGCCTTGTATTGCATTGCGGAACCGGGGCCATGCTTTCATTTTTATTACATATCATGCGAATATTTTAAAAAAAGCATATTTTTTCCTTCTGTTAGCACAATTTTAACCAGCATTTTACTATTACAGAGATTTCTTTAGTAAAAGATCTACAAATATATTTTTAAGTATTTAAATAACTCATAAGCTGAAGATAAACCAAGAGAAAAAAGTATCCAGAATTCATTGGCATATACCAACAGCAAATATAAAATAGTTTCCAATAGCAAAGAGAAAACAGTTTCGAAATGTCTAAACGTCTACTCTCAAAACGTTTGCGAAAAGACGATGACATCACAAAGACATAAATTTTATGGAATATGACATTATTTAAAAAATTTTCGTTCGAAATTTTAGTTCTGATATCGGAAAGTACACATTAAGTAATTAAATGTGGATATTCGTGTACATGTTTTTAAAAAACAAATATATAAATTTTTAGGAAAATTTTGCATATTTTTCTATTTTGGTAATAATATTTTTAAGTTAGGAAAATATTCTGTACTGAACATATGTGTCTACGAAATTCTTTGGAAAAAGTGGAAAGTAAATAATCATTTCGATACTTCGCTAGAAATCAAGTGTTATAGTTGAAAAACGCTTTAAAAATTAACCAAGAGGACAACAAAGTACATATATAAATTATTTTGCTAATCGGTTATGAACTTTTAAATAGGATATATCCAGAATCTTCAAAATTAATAATGAAACGATCAATTTAACCCTTGAAATTTTACTAAAGAAATCTCTGTAATAGTAAAATGCTGGTTAAAATTGTGCTAACAGAAGGAAAAAATATGCTTTTTTTAAAATATTCGCATGATATGTAATAAAAATGAAAGCATGGCCCCGGTTCCGCAATGCAATACAAGGCGTTAAGGAAAAAAGTTTCTAAACTGAGTTTTTTTATCACGTACGAAGTGTATTGAAAGAGCGAAAATTAGTAATATATTAGCAGTGGATTAGGAAACAAATTTTCAAAGATAATACTGTGGTATGAAAATTAATCAAAAAGTATAATATGTAAAACTTTTTCTTCGTAATAAGTTATGAATGTTTTCGTTTCAGGAGAATGAAGTTAGAAAGTACAAATTTTGTAATGAAACACTCATTTAAGCTTTTAAGATTTTATTAAAATATGCAATAAAACACATTCACTTTGAAATATAATGCAGTAAGGTAAAATATAACTCTTGTTCATCAATACAATATATTAGTTATGTACAATTAATTGTTCATTTCGAATATGATAAAGAAACTTTTGAGTCAAAGAGAAATATATTTACAAATTAATGATTCTTATTTTATTATTAATTTAAATCAAATCTGATGTTTCTTATGAAGATGAGGTATTTTCTTAGACATGTTTCTAAAGAAATTAGTATATAAACTTTTAAGAAAGAAATATATTTCACGAGAAAAACGTCTATGACAATGCAAGTCTGTCATCGTGGTGACTTAGAGAAAATATTCCAAGTCTGTATGAGCTGGGTTAAAAGTCTCTATTATCTACATACGAATACGTCAATGTCAGAAAAAATTAATCTATCCCCATAGAATACTAAGATAACATTTACATTTCTTTTCTTAACTTCTGGTTTAGCGTGATAGTGAAGTTAAATCTTCCAAACGTGTAACAAAATTATTAAATCGAATGATATAAGTATTTAGTAAAAATTTGTTCTCAAGACTTTACGAGGCACTGTAAACGATAAAAAAAGGAAAATATTTGAAAATTCAATGATTTGCAGTGGCAGTAAGGTAAAAAATGGTAATATTCAAACTGTTCTAAAGGTTACCAATAGGGTGTTTCACAAAAACGGTTTATGAAAACACGAACACATCACAGCCACTTACAAATAACTTCTGTCAAAACTGAAAATTCTACACTCAAAATTTACTTTGAATTCAGGAAAAGAAACATTAGGGGTTTCGAAATGAAGGTACTCATGTAAACTTTCCGGAATGAAATGTACAGTATTTCAGGAAATATTCATTTAACTTCTAACTTGTTCGTAATTTTGTTAAATCATATGCAATGAGCGTATGTGAGACATGAAAATGCATTCGTATGCGAAAAAATAAAAAACATTTAACTATCTGACAATGAATCAAATTTCATTTGAAATGTAATGGCATGAAAAGTAGTACAATATATCTGTATGGAAAATCTTGATGATAATTTCTGGTGTGTTTTTTCGAATAAAAAAAATAGTTAAAGGCTCCTAGGTTAGTAATGAACTACTAAATTCGGTCAATTTTCATCGAAAACGCCGTAAGAAGTTCTCCGTACTGGTAAAATATTACTTAAATTCTCTAGCTTTGTGACTTCCCTCAGACATTGGCAAGACCAACGGCTGTCTGGTCAATACAAGATAACTATGTGTTTAATAGGTTACTTCAAACCTATGAAAGAAATAACAGTTGGGTAAAATTATGGACATTTTCAAGAAACAAATGTTCTCTTATGTCCTTTTGTTATTATATTTATAAACAAAATGCAAAAATTTAGTAAATACATAGATAAATCTCAGGAAAAAATGGTAAATTAACATGAAATGTTTACTTAAAGTCTATGTAAAGTTGGTGATCGTAATACATTTGAAAAATAGTTCATATACAGTGCATTAAAATTTTGCACCCCATCTATGAATTCATGAAATTCAGCCCAAAAAGTCATTTATCACGTTCGCTTGCTTGCAGTATATTCTCTTGTCGTTTTAATCTTTTTGCTTTTGAGTTGTAGTATTTCTGAATTTGAAGCTTTAAAACACAAAATCACTCTGATTTATCAACTTAGGTCTGAATGTAAAGTACAGTCAACCAAAATGGAAGATTTTAGCATAAGTAAATGTACTACAGACAAAATAAAATTAAAAATTCATCATTATTTTTCATGCTCTGTTCATGAAACTAGTCCTGACTTAAACCATTCGGAACATTTTCAGAAAAAATATTCGTTTCTTGTTCATGTTTTTGCATACTCAGATACTAATTTTGTTTGAAATATGGGATATTCTTATTTCCTTTTATATTTCACTGTTAAAGTCTGGCTTGGGAAAATTGTTTTCCTTGGAAATGGCATACTTGTCCTATATATCTGTGACAGTTCTAATAAATTACATTACTAACATGTGAAAATCCCTAGTTATACAGGAATTATCTTGAATGTTTCCTTAATCTAAAATGCAAAATGTAACCCATGTGCAAAAAATAGAGCAAGTTTATCTTAAAAACGTTCTCCACGAATACATCTTTTTCTCGGTCCTTACATGCTTTTGTGTATTTTTCACTCAAGTTCATTGTGTACCTTTCTTTCATCTAATTTGTGAAGTATTCCTCTTTGAATACTAACATTTTAATTTGTTTAACTGATTTTAAAGTACATGTATATTTTGGTCGATGCGTGGGGAAATGAGGAACTGTGGCCCTGAGTGTTCTAAGCATTCCATACTGCATTTTTCTTAAGAGTACAGTTCAGTTAAAAGAGAAATGTGTTTCGTACTTTGTGAAAATTTTATTTACTTATTATGTGTCATGCTTATGATAAATAAAAAATGTTATACATGTGCGCAGGACTGCATGGTTCCAATGTTTAATTAAAATAATGCTTTTCAAAAAAAGTGTGGTCTTTCTTATGACATATTAAAAATGCGTTAAAATTTTTAAAGTTGGTGACTATAGTAGATCATTATATGGACTTTCTGTCATTATTACCTATTTTGTATAATTATTTGTGTGTAATTTTATTTATTATCTATGAGAAGTTAAATGTCAAAAAAGCTGTAAAAGTTCATTATTAAGCAATGTCAGTTTGAAATTTCTATCTTAAAATTATTTGTGTTAGGTCATGTTAATTACTATGTTAGATCATTATTTGGAACTCTACTCGATATTTCGTGTAATGTATCATAACTATGTAGGATTCATTTGTCAGGTATGATAAATTAAATTTCGTTCTCAAAAGGCTGTAAGAGTTCAGTGCTAAATAAATTACTGACAATGTGAAATATGGGTCTTTTTCAGTTAAGTTACAATAAATACGTTAAAAATATTCCAAGTTAACAAATTTTTATATTCCAAATTGGGAAAAAGGCGATAAAGTTTCATTTCCATGGCTGAATATTAATTCCATGTGTATTATAGACATTAAGTTCTCCTTCACAAAATGTGACTATAATTCAAATTTAAAATAATACGTTACAATGTGGATATTCTTCTCTGTAGTTAAAATATAATTCAATCTTCTGTACCTTGTTAAGAGAGTTAGGCTGTGATAAGTTCAAATAGAGTAGTGTTTATAAAGTTCTGCGATAAATGTTGGAATCATATTAAGAATCCGAGTGACGTTTTCACATGAAGGAAAAAATCAAGGTTTCAGTGTATGTTTGGTGATTTAAGTAGGATATGTGCAAGAAAATACAAGATATTTTTGTAAAATATTTCAAAGAGTTAGCAAAATTTGTGTTAGTAGTATAAATGAATCTTACTGAATAAAAGGGAGTGTTCTGAATATATATGTATAAATGTCTGTAGAGTAAAATAAGAAGAAATGAAGTACTATTGGTATGTATCTAAACTTAACTGGGTAGAAATGTTCCATGCATTGGTTTGAGTAACTTCATACCATGAAAATTTATTGCTCCTTATAAGATTTATTTAAAGTCAGTAGGTCTTACAATAAAGAAACATGTGTAAGTCTGTATTTATTATGGGAAAAAGGAATCAGAAATACAGCATGAATATGTTTTATAAGTTAAATATAAGGGTAAATGTGTAAATGGAAAGTGTAAAAATTACATTTGTCAGACATAGTTTGGTGAATCCTTTGAATAAAAGTAAGACGTGTAAAATACATTAGAAGGAAACGTTCTGAGTATCTCCAACTTAGTAGTAAAAAAGTAAGAAATGTAGTATTCCAGTTAAACTATATAGAAAGAGCATTGTGTATATTGGCTTAATGTTACAGAAAATATTATCTAGTGAAGTTATATGCATGTAAATTCCAGCTTAAAATTTCAAAGACACAGAAATGTAGGTAAGTTTACTTTTGGAGAAATGGAAATGTAACATCGTATTGTATTTAAAACAAGGGAAAAAAGTTAAGGGTAAAATAAAAATGTAACAAAAAAACATTTGTGTAAACAAAAACTCAAAAAAATTAAAATTATGAAACTAAATATTACTTTTGTAAAAAAAATTAAGTTAAAAATGTAATAACAACTTTTTTTTAAATAAAAAGCGGAAAGGAAAATTA
The DNA here is from genome assembly GCF_044657685.1 of Stegodyphus dumicola. Lineage (NCBI taxonomy): Eukaryota > Metazoa > Arthropoda > Arachnida > Araneae > Eresidae > Stegodyphus > Stegodyphus dumicola. The sequence continues at coordinate 119,477,603 of NC_140780.1, forward strand.
AATTTGGAAAAATAAATATTTCTTTTGTAAAACCAAAAAAAAGTTTAAACAAAAAATTAAAATAAAGTAAAGTAAAAATACGAAAAGGAATAAATTTTGGGAAAAAAAAAACTTTTGCAAAATAAAAAAGTGAAAAAGAAAAATTCAATTCGTAAATAAAAATATTACTTTTGTAAAACCAAAAAGAAAGTTAAACAAAAAATTAAAATAAAGTAAAAATACTAAAAGAAAACAATTTTGGAAAAAAAAAAAAAAAAAACTTTTGCAAAATAAAAAAGTGAAAAGGAAAAATTCAATTCGTAAAAATAAATATTACTTTTGTAAAACCAAAAAGAAAATTAAATATAAAAAAATAAACTTTGCAAGATAAAAAGTAAAAAGAAAATTTAAATTCAATTTTGTTGGAAGTAAACGTCAATTTCCGAAAGTTAAAAATAAAATTTATGTTTGGGAAAGGGAAAAAAAATGAAATAAAAAATTAATAAATTAACTAATAACTTAAAAAAAAAGTAAGAATGAGATGAAAAATGAAAACAATTAAAAATATCTTAATAATAATAAAAAAATTAAACTGTGGGAAAATCTTACATTTAAAACAGCAATGAATAAAGTAATGATTAAGAAGCCAAAAGAAATCCTAGCCGTCGTGTAAAAACCAATGTGTGACGCGGTTTTCATGTCAAAGCGCATGCGCAGACTTTCAGCCTTATGTCATCAATGGTGCAAAAACTCAAAGGGACAAAGAGAGTTTCAAATAACAAGTCTGATAAGAGGACCGGGTAGCCGAGCGGTAAAGCGCTAGACTCCCATCCCAGAGATAGCGAGTTCGAATCCCGGCGGTGGAGTTTATTTTAAAATTCATTAAAATGGATTAAAATATAATGGAATCAATTAAAACTAGTTAAAAATAATGACGGATTAAATAATTAAAATGAATCGTATAAAAATGAGTAAATAATTAAAAGTAATGACGTATTAAATAATTAATCACGTATTAAATAATTAAAAACAATAAATTAAAAGTGATGTCATTCCAAACACGTAGTTCAAGATACCGTTGTCATAAACATAAAAAATAGTGTCGTTGCCACAAAAAATAAAAACTTTGAAAAGATCGTTGCCACAGAATCAAAACGAAACTTTGAGGATGTCATTCCGTCTACGTCATTCCTTCCATCTTCGTCATTTCCGGTTGTCACGTGATTCAAGATGGCGGCGACCACGCCCCTTTTCTGTGACGTCACTTCCGCCTACCGGTTACCCCCGCTTACTACTCATGTATATATTATTTAACGAAACTGTATTATGTCAATTATCTGCATTATGTTAACTAACTGAACTGTACAATGGAATTAGCATTATCTGTATCTGCATATATTTATATCTTCTGTACCTTATATCATTTATCTCGTATCATTCTGTATCATGCAAACTATTCAACATCTTGTATCATGTATTCTGACCTCCGCATATATTATCTCGTATCATCCTACATCATGTAACTTATTCATTCAACTTATCATGCGCCTTGTATCAAGTATCCTGGCACTAGCATAAATTTGTACATCCAGCACCTAGTATCATATATCTCGCAATATCTTAGTTATGTAACTTATTCTGGATCCAGTATCAAGGATCATGTATCCTGGCATCTGCATATATAATCTCGTATCATCCTGTAGCATGTAACATATTTTGCACCATGTATCATGTATCTTGGTATCTGCCTATATTAATATCTTTTGCGCCTTGCATCATATATCTCGTAACATCCTGCAATACGTAACCTATGTTGTAAAATGTAACCCTGTATGTTTTAAAAAATATCTCGTATCATCCTGTAATATGTTTCGTATATCACGTATCATCCTTTAATATGTATTGTGTATCATGTATCTTGGTATCTGCCTATATATTAGTATCTTCTGCACCTTGTATCATATATCATGCAACATCCTGCAATACCTAACCTAAGTTGTAAAATGTAACCCTGTATGTTTTAACAAATATCTCGTATCATCCTTTAATATATGTCATACATCATATGTATTTCTCGTATCATCCTGTAATATGTATCATATATCTCGTATCATCCTTTAATATGTAACCTATTTTGAACCTTCTGTTCTTAAGTATGTGTATGTCACCTTACGTATTTATTGCACCTTATGCTCTACGTATCATGCATTCTGGCATCTGCCAATATCTGTAGCTTCATGCATTGTAACATATATCCCGCATAATCCTGTATCATGCATCTTATTTCTCACCTTCGACCATGTATCCGAGCACTTATATCACTTTGCACCTCGTATCATGTATCTTGGCATCTGCATATATCTGTATCCACAGCATCTTGTATCATATATTTCGCAACATCCTGTATCATGTAACTTATTCTGCACCTATATATCTTATATTCTTAAGTATGTGTACGTCGCTCAATGTGTGTCACCTTAGATATGTTCTTATGAATGTCCCCTTATGCATCTCATGCACCCCATGTTCCTACACGTAACATGTATTTAGGCGTCTGAATATATATGCATCTTCTGCACAGTCTATTTGTAACCACCATATGTTCTTATGTATCATGTATCTAGGCAATAGATAAAGGTAGGCGTGGCGCTATACCGATTAACCGTATTGGTAGGTGGTGGTACCCACGTCCTCCGTCGCATGTCGCATGCCATTACGCTTCCCGGACATCGGACATCGCTGGGGGTTCTTGAGGCATCAACCGCTAGGAGTTTTGACCTCTAAGTTGGCGTTTTGCTCTGAGGTCTTTGGCTGTAAATAAAAGAATAAGCGCTTTTGAGGAAATTAGATTAGTATCTAAGTTAAACAAACATGAAAATGTTATCTGCTATACGGGAAATGCAAAATAAAGTCGAAACATAATAAACATAGGTGAAGTAGATTATATATCAAGAAATTGTATTCTTGAGATGAGGACTTGAAAATTATTTGCAAAGTATATACATGCGCTAACACTAGAATAATAAAATGCGTTGAAAGTAATAATATGGATTAGAGTAAGGTGCAAACAAAGTCCTATTCCCGCTTTGTCGGGGATAAAATCCATTTCTTTGCAAGTTATATGAAAGTTGAATACGTAATAAATGAAAATGCAAAATGATGTAGAGAATTCAAAACAAAGTCCTAATGCTTTGCTAGTTGAATCACAGTCCTTTAGTCTGATATCTATTGCTTTGATAAGATTTATTAACTACGAGCAAGGAGAAAAACGAAGTTATTGCACTTTTGGCCTGCATTGGCGAAGTTTAATATGCAGGGTTATGATGAATAGTACGAGGACGCTTGAAAGGATGCACAGTTGTAGGATCATAGTTTGCGAGAAGTGCGATATGATGATGTTCTGAATTTCGTACACTTCTGAAGAAGTGACGCTCGATCATCAATAAATAATCTTTGGCATGAAGAATTTTTAAATAGCTGTTGATTTCTGATAAACCACGGTGAATTTGTTAAGCTTCTAAGGATTTTGTTTCGGAGGACGATGATCTTGCGAAGATAATATTTTGGCGAGGTGGTCCAACACGGTGCTGCATAGAAAAGTATTGGCCGAATTAGTGTAAGATATAAAGTGCCTTTTAATATTGAGATTCAACTTTGATTTCCGCCCTATTAAACTGTAGATCGACATTAAGGCGGCGTTGGCTTTGCTTAAGGCAAATGCCACATAACCTTTAAACGTTAATTGTTCATCTAGAATGACTCCTAGATATTTTGTTGAACTGGGGACAATTGGAAGTGGGGAGTTATCTATTGCAATGTTAATATTAACTGGCTGATTTTATGATACCTTCTAAACAGGACGATATTGCTCTTGGTAGTGTTTATTTTGAATTTCCATAATTTACATCAGAGATTCATGAAGTTACTTCCAAAATGTGAATTTTGAATGGCATGTGGTGGTTTGCGTGAACGTGACATAAAAATGGTATAATGACATAATAACCGGTATGCCAGATCCGATCAAAAGCTTTTTCTATATCCAAAAAGCAGGCTGCTATGCATGATTTATTAGTAAAGGCTTCTCCTATCGTTTCAATGACATTTAAAATTTGCGTAGTAGTTGAATGTCTATGTCTTAAGCCGAACTGGCTGTTTTTGATGACATTATTTTTTGAAATATAATCGATGAGTTGTACTTGGATACTTCTTTCGAAGATCTTGCCCGGACATGGTAATAAGCTTATTTGGGTGATAACTGGTAGGATTTTTAGGAGCTTTGTTGGGTTTAAGGAAGGTGATAATTACTGCGTGTTTCCATTGCTGTGGAAAATACGATTTTCTTATACATGCATTGATGATATTCACAATGAGAATTATGCATTTGCGGAGAAGTTCTTTGATAGCTTTATTTGAAATTCCATCATAGCCGCGTGCTTTTTTGACATTCCAATTTTTTATGATTTGTTGAATTTCTAGAGGAGAGGTGTGAGAGATAATTTGACTAATTCTAAGTGCTGCTTGACTTCTAAATTGATTTCTTCATCATGCTGTGGGTCTCCGATCATATGCTAAATAAATGCTTGTACTAAAACGTCAGCAAACATATTTGCCATATCCTTTTCGGTATACGTGGTAGAATGATTATGCTGAAAAGGCCCGATAGCAGAGTAACCGTTTGTTTTAAGAGAACGAGAAATTTTCCATACTGAATTTCTATCAGTTTCCATATTAGATAGGAAATTATCCCATTTTTCAGATCGGTATTCTGCTATTGCATCGCTGATTTCTTTAACTAGGTGATTTAGTTGTCTTTTGACTTGAGGATCTCTAGTAAGCTTCCATGTTTTTCTGACTCTATTTCTGAGTTGAATTTTATCAAGTATACTTTTCGGAAGTTCAGAGTGATTTGTAGATGAAATGACTTCAGTAGAATCTTTTGCTGCTTTGTTAACATCTTGGTTAAATTTGGTAATTGCACTTTTTCTATCAGAAATATTCTGTAGCGGAGGCTTTTCCAGAAGAGCTTTAAATTTTGACTAGTTACATTCTTTTGAGTTGGGATAGGAGGATATTAATCGTTGAAAATAAAATTGATCGGAAAATAATCAGAATTGAGATCTTCTTCCACTTCCAGATATGTGATATGGTTAATTCTTTTTAATATAAGAATACCTAGAACTTCTGTGGTACCATTATAATTAATTTCGATAAAAGAATTTGCGCCGATTACTTGCAGTCCGTTTTCATGAGCGAAGTCTCTAAGAATTCTTCCATTCTGATTTGTAGTACTTGAATTTCAAGAGGGGCTTTCTGAATTTAGATCGCCTGCTACAATGGAGGGAAATTCAGCACTGGTGAGATTTTCTAAATCAATATTAGGCATAATATGATTCGGTGGGTTGTAAACTGAAATAAATAAGAATGCTTCATTGTTTTTCCCGTAAATAAGGACTGCTGTATACTCTATGGAAAGCGGTCTTGGTAGATTGAATTTCGCACATTTCATGTGACTTTTTACAAGAATTGCTGTGCCCCCTCCTCTATTATGGGTGCGGTGATTCCTAAAAATACTGTAGCCATGAATTGTAAAGTGATTGCTTGGTCTTAAATGAGTTTCATTGAGCATTAATATATCAACATGATGCTTTTGTAAGAAGTTAATAACTTCAGATTTTTGTGTTCGTATGCCGTTGGCATTAAAGAATGTAACTTTGGTATAACATTTTTTTGCGCTTTGGTTGAGTATTTTTGATGTATTAGAAATACAGTCCATTTTCAAATTCAATTAATGTTTCTATTAGTTCGATTCAGAGTTGGATTTCTCTCTTTTCCTTTTAGAACTCAGTATTTCAACTTTTTTTTCTCGAGGTAGAATTTGCATTACTTCATGCGCGCTATCAAATTTAAATATTCCGGCATTGACAATTAGGGGAATGAAGGCTTATAGGAATAAACGTAAAATTAAACAAAATTCGTTATTTAAGAATCAGTTCCTTTCACAACATCCTCCCTCCCCTTCAGACTCAGGTGAGTCTCAAGCTCATAACAAACATTATTTAAAAGATCAAGTCTTTTTGGAGCTTTTACAAGTCCTCCAGAGGAGGAATATTGTTGCATTACCATTTTATCAGGTGCAATTCCCCCTTTTAACGTACATCCAGCACTAGAATTAGATTCCTCTGCACCCAGTTTCTTATCAGGAATTATGTTTTTGTCATTGGCCTGTATCTCCAGAGGAAAGATGCGTTGTGTTGGTCATACAACTGTTCCATGCCGGATCTTAAGTTTAACCGTGCGAATCTTTCCATCACGTCCACGGATCAATTCTGTAAATCGGGCTAAGGGCCAAAATAAACGTTTTCTGTTATCATCCCCCCATCAGTACTATTTCTCCTACTACAGGTTCCCGAGATCGTTTTTCATTATGCTTTTGAATCAGTTGACTAAGGTATTCTTTTCTAAATCGTTGTCTCAGATCATTTACAATTTAGTTCTATACTTTAATCTCTTATTGATATTTGACGAATTTAATTTATCAAGATCTTCAACATTGGAATTTCTCTTCTCGATAAGAAACATGGCGGTTGTCAGAGGGACTAATTCCTGCGGATCTTCAGAAACATACGTTAAGGGTCTACAATTAATTATAGTTTCACAATCACAAATAATAGTATAAAGTTCTTCATATGATAACACTGATTTGCCTAAAGTACGTTTCAGCAATTCTTTTACTGTAAGAACCAACATCTCCCACCAGCCGCCCCACCAAGCTGAAGTAGGTGGAATAAATTTCCAGAGTATCCTTTCGGTTCCCGTTTCCTTTAATACTTTAGCCCAATTTAGTTTTGATACATCATTAGATGCACTTCGAAAATTTGTCCCGTTATCACTATAGATTATTCTAGGGCGTCCGCGCCTAGCAACAAATCGTCGAAGCGCCAGGAGAAACGCATCAATATAAAGAGAATTTACAAGTTCAAGGTGAAAGGCACGGTTCGCAGCACTAGTGAACAGCGCGATCCACTCCTTTCCTCCATTTTTTAAAAACAGGGGTCCAGCCAAATCAATCACTATGATTTCCAACGGCGCACAATCCGTAACTCGGTCTGATGGCAGAGGTGTCAGTTCGCTTGACTTAACCTTAGTTTTAAATCTTTTACAAACGATACAGTTAAAGAGGACATTTTTAATGGCCTTTCTAGCTCTGACTATCCAAAATCTTTCTCGTAATATACATTGCATCATCTGAAGACCAGCATGACAGTTCTTATTATGTACATTTCTGATTAATAACCTAGTGAAATCACATTTTTCTGGTAACAGTATTGGATACAGAAAAGATTCATCGTCATCTCTATTTAGTATTCTCGTTTTAACTCTCAGAATACCATCATCATCAATGAGCGTTTCAATAAAATTATAAGATTTCTTATCAGTCAGATAATAATTTTGAGCCAACGAATTAAAATTTTCTCAGAATTTTCAATTTCATACTGTGAAAGTTCAATGTTTCTATTCTTTTCAGAGCCATCTTTACAATTATTTACAAATCTAAATATCCATGCAAATATTCTAATCATTTTATCATAATTGGATACACTGATTCGATGCAAAGGGGGTGCGTCTTTTGATAGATCAATATTCACTATTTTTATCCTTTTCCTCTCCAATTCTACTTCTTCATGCAAATAAATAATCTCACCCAGTGGGCCAGTTTTCAGGGCCTTCTCGCAACCACAAGGTGCCTTCCATCAACAACTTCAAAACATCCGCGCGATAACAAGTCGGCAATATTCAGTTTCCCTGGGACTTGTCACCATGAATGACCTCACGTCAACTCTCGAATATCTTTAACCCTATTTTCTACGAAAACGGACCAATTGCCTTGCTCTCTTATCCACCAAAGGGTAGTGGTAGTATCAGACCAAAGGGTAACTTTTAAGTCGGGCAAATTGAGAGCCTTGATAATAGAATTTGCAAGTCTAGAACCTATACAACAGGCTATTAATTCTAAGCGAGGAATGCTTAAAATTTTCAAAGGCAATACTCTACTAGACTTCGTCCATACGAGATTTATTTTTACCTCAGAATTAAATACTGATCGGACAAAGACACGCTGCATACGCTCCCTTGTAAGCATCCACAAATACATGTAGTTCAGACGTGTCATTAATAAACAAGTATCGAGACAAAGAAACATCTTTCAAAACATTAAGTTCTTTATACCAGTTCAAAAATGTATTTACATCATTTGGAAACAATTCATCATCCCATGCAATTTTCACTTTCCACAATTTTTGCAACAGCAGTTTCGGAAGCAATGTAGTTGGCGTTAATAAACCAATAGGATCAAACATTGTCTGCACAATTGCCAAAATCGTCTTCTTTGTGACTTTCGTATCACAGGTCAATGTATCTGTATCTGTGCAGCACCTCAGCGTATCATTATCCAAATTCCAAATTACCCCCAAAACGGAAGTATCCCCTGAATGATTGTCAACATTTGAACCAGCCACATTGCTTTCAAAACCGCGCTAGTTAAAACATCCATTTGATATGATTAATCTGGAATGTTCAATAAAAGGCCTATGCGGCAAATAATGACATTCATTATTAAGTTCGTTTTCTGGTACACGTTCAATAATATTCAACCTTCCCATTCCTTGAACACATTTTGATAATCATCGAAGAATTTACTACATCTGAGTTTATAGATCATCTTTTGATACCATTTCCAGGATAATTCTTTATTATCGGTTAAATGTATCGTATCACATTTCCACGGAAGTTCTACTTCATATTTTCCACTTGGAAGAATTTTCATTTTATTCTCAAATTCAGATAAATTAAAACTTTCTTTCATTTTAACAGTTTCGATTGGAGCGCATATTCCTATTTTTTCGAGTTCCCATAACTCATTCAAAGAAACTCTCCTGACATGCACTGAAAATGTTTTCGAAGTATTATCTTTATCACCCGAATTTCGTTTTCCAAATACCGTCCACCCAAGTTTCGTTTCGACAGCCGTTACCCCCGACTGTTATTCAATAGAATTTCCCGTCAATAATTTTCCTATAACATCTGCTCCGATTAAAAGGTTAATTTCAGTTTCCTTTCGCAATGGACCAGAAAATTCGATTTCCTTTTCTTTTAATTTAATCAAAATCTTAAAACTACATGCGAACGTTCCTTTTAAATTGCTGACCTCGACCGAAAACACTTCATGTTGTTTAGGTTTCCTTTCGTCCCCCCCCAACAGTGCATGTATAATTGTCTCCTCCCTAAGTGGAGATGCTTTAAGCTGATTCATCATACCTTCACTAACTTTGGCTTCCGCTATCAATTATGCAGCGAATAATTTTCTCGCGACCTTGACACCGAACTCGAACACACAGCGTTTGCAAAAATACAGTTTCGCTTCTGCCGCAGTTAGAAAGAGAACTCTCTTTTGAAACATGTATCTGATCATTATTTTTTAGCTTTTGATTACACATTACATCAAAATGATTACAACTTTTGCAAATAGAACAACTTAACTTACCATTCAAAGGAGAAAGTTTACTAATGTGACTCGCTCTTTTCATACAAGAGAAACAAGCACCTTTTTTCAGTGACAATTGTTGTTTTTCAGCTGAAGTCTTTTTTTTTTTTTTTTTTTTTTTTCGGAGTAACATTTTTCACTAAAATGTTTCTTTTCACAAAAATTACAGTTCGGAATACTTTTACCTGAATTCTCTAGACTTACTAGAGCTGACGCTGTTATAGGTTCATTTTGCTTTACCTGTTCGTAGTTAAAGTCTTTCTTCCGATGGTCTGTTGGGAAGCGAAACCAGTTCTTGCGAGTAGAACCATCTCTTCCCCATTAACTTCCTGTTTTAAGAAATTCATTAAATGTTGTAAGGATCGAGTCCCTTTAGTTTCAAAGGAGTCGTGATTCCGGATTCTTAGCCACGCTATCAGTATTTCTTCTGGTAAGCAACTTTCCACTAAGGGGGTCAAAAAATCGCCATATTTTTCTTGGTTTTTCCCCAAACTTTCCAAAGCTCGCAATTTTCCTTCTAGTTCATCATACAGGGAGGGTAGATCAGTTTTTGCTCTTTCGGTTACAGCGTTTTTCATCACTAGGCTTAACAAGTCTCTCACATAGATTTGTACAAGTAAATATTCGCGCCCAAAGCGTTCTCTTAGTTGTTCGATGGCTTTAGGGTAATTAGCTGCCGTTGACGGGAAGCTAAGAACTAGTCGTTTTGCCTTCAATTTGGGTTCCATGGCCTGCAACAGATACTGCATTTTATCTTCATCAGCGATACTTTTGTGATCGGGGATTTTTTGGAACTGTCTCCAAAAAGTCAGGTAATCTTTAGCTTCGCCACTGAATTTTTAAGCTCAATTTTAGGCAATTTAAATTTCCTCGATTCGGAGTTACTCGGAAGAGAGGAGGCTTGTATTTCCGCATACATTTGAGCACACTGTTTTAGAAACTTATCTCTGTAATCCTCCGCATTCCTGAAAATCATCACTAAATAATTTCTTTCCATCTTCAGTCTGCAAAATCTGCTGCGAGATAGCACTCTGGCATACGTCAAGTCTCTGGAATTTATCACAAAGTTGAAACTTCAAAATCGAAAGTATTTTTAAATCTCTTACTTCTTTAGTTAATTCACTTTCGGTTTTCCTTGAGGTTTGAGAAAACGCAATTCTGAGTCCTCTTCTTTGGGCCTTTAAAGCGATCAAATCCATCTTCAAAGTATATTCAAAATCGAAGTTCAATCGGAAAATACTAATCCATAGCACCCGGTCCCACCGAGGGTACCACTATGTTGCGAACAACACAGAAAATATATAAATCAAATATATTCAATCCAGTTCATTCAATTGCGGGCTGCCTCTACCCGAGGCCGGGTGCATTATGAATAAAGACAAAAATTCTTAATAAGCCATTCTTTATTTTCATGAAAACAGTCTTACTCTTCCGAGATCAGCTTTCGTTCTGTCCGCAAGCAAAACATTCGAAACACTCAGAACGCAGGCTGACGTCAAGAACAGCAGCGCCTCGTGCCAGTTATTACTTCAGTCATTTCACAACAACAAAGATACTTCTACTGTTAGTTCATCGATCCAGCTTCTAGTTTAACATTTAATTGCGTAATCTTTGATTACTGTTCAACATTTAATTTAAATTTACTAATGAATAGTTGTTAATGTAATTCAAGAGCGTGCCCTTATATACCAAGTTCTGATTGAATAAATAGGTTCTTACAATCTTCTTTCGACTTTGTCGACCAGTCGGGATTCTCTTTCCACTCGACAGCAGAAGGGAGAACGAGTCTGGCCCCCTTCAAATTCCGTCGGCGGAAAGTGAAGTGGAATTCCGTGCGGAAGTGACGTTTATTGCATAGCAACCAGTCTATCTCACCTCTACTAGAGCTACTAGAGATACAGGCTGACTCGTCAGCCATTTTGAATCTAAGCTTTAGGGTTGCAATTTAGGTGTGGAGCGGCAACTTTGGCTCTTTAGCGCTGTCCGCTAAAATTTAACATTCTAGAGAATCCGAATTTCAGCTTTTTTCTGCACTCCTATAAAGATGTGTGGCTTTTTCCCCTTCTTTTGTCTGCAGTACAGATTCTTTCTCGTATTTTTTTTTTAAATTGCCAAATTTCTCGTATGATTCAAGTTATTTTAAAAGTTTCTAAAACATTTTCACATATCATATTTCAAATTTGTATTTTTAGTTAAAAATGCTTTCTTTTTGAATTCCTTTATTGAATTTTCAATTTTTTCTTTTAAATACACGCATAATGTTATTTATCTCAAAATGTATTTTTTGACAAGAGCTTTCCCTCAACCACATTCTTAATATGGTTGAGGGAAATCCCTCAACCTCCATTAATTTAGGATAAGGTTTAATCTTTAATTTTTGTTTTTTATTTTTAATATGTTATTTGAATTTTGCTCACATGGAATCAAACGTCTATTACTGTAGCAAATTTGTTAAAAATGTTATTTTGTGTGTGTTTCCAGAAAAAGCTGCTAAACACTTTATGATTTTAAATACTGATTCAAGATATACACCTTTAAATTATAATGCTTTTAGAATGAAGTGCAGAATGCTATAAAAATTACTTCAATGCTCAGATGACTGTGGGATTCATAGATTTAATAGAGTAAAAAATTCCATTAATTTTTTTTTTTTTTGTTCTTTATTTAGCTATAAACAATATTAAAATAATACACACACAAATAAATAAAAATAAAAATAATACCTTTACATACAGAATTTACAGATACTATTTACTTATAAGTTTATTTGTTGTTGATGGTTACTTTTTATTATACTTGGAAAAATTATACTTACATACATATGCTCTTAATATTACACGTATCTGAATATTTAAATGATAATTCCATAACATAATAAGATTCAATCTATATCACAGCAAAGACAATACTTAAATCACAGTTCTTTTTATTAATTAATTTGCATAAGTAAAAACATAAAAATATTATTTAGCTTCAAATCTATAAAATAAGTCCTCTAGTAACAAACATATGACAAACACATATAGTGAAAATAAAGATAAATAAATAAAAATGTTTTGCTTTTTGGTCTAATGTAGTGCAATTAGTCTATTATATTCAAATTTTATTAAAACATACTGCAGTAATTGAATTTTTTTCCATTATACATCAAACAGCTTTATATAGAATGATATTATATTAGTTTTACTTTTAAGACTAATATAATATAATTAATTCTCATTTATATGCGGAGATGTTTGAATAAATGCAAAAAACCATCTGAATAAATTTTAGCCAACACTATTCACATAGTATTCTTGTTTTCAAGGTATATCATTTTTATTTTGTTCTTTTTCCATTAAAGGAGCTAACTTAAGACCACAAAGGTTCGATAATATTCAGGTCTGGTGACTGTGGTGGCCAGGGGAGATGGGACAACTCATCCTCGTGCTCAGAAAACCAGTCCTGGACAATGTGAGCTGTGTGAACAGGGGCTTTGTCGTCTTGGAAGACACCATCACCATCGGGGAACAAAGTTTGTACCATGGGATGAACTTGATCGGCCAAAATGTTCACATAAGTCTTGGCAGTCATGTGCCCTGACACAGTTCATTTGGGGCTAGCAGAGAACCACGATATGGCTGCCCAAACCAGATCAGAACCCCCGCCATGTTTCACTCTTGGCAACAAACAGTCTGTATTATAGGCTTGAGATGGCGTTCTCCAGACGTAAACTCGGCTAGAAGTGGGAAACAATGTGAAAGAAGACTCGTCAGACCATATTACTCGCTTCCACTGCTCTATAGTCCAGGCTTTATGACTTAAACACCACCTTTTCCTGTTGCGGGCATTAGCATCACTGATGAGTGGCTTCTCAATTGCAGCACGGCCAGCAATTCCCTGTTTATGAAGCTCCCTTCTAATTGTTTTGGTACTCACAGGGTTCGGTAACACATATTTCATTCATTTCATTTCAGCAGTAACTTTTGCAGCTGTGGTCTTCTTATTTTTCGTCACAATTGCCCTTAATGATCGTCTGTCACGATCACTCAGGACACACTTTCGTCCGCGCTGTGATTTAGCAGATGATGTTTTTCCGCTTTTCAAATATGCGGAATAAATCTTCGATACAGTACCTCTTGAAACACTAAACACCTCGGCTACCTTGCTTACGGAAGCATCTACCATACGTGCTCCAACAATTTGCCCACGTTCGAAGTCTGTTAACTCTGACATAATGCAATGACAACCTCACATAACAGTACTCCGACAACAACTGAACTGTTTAGCACATTTACGAAGTTGTATAGGTGGCGTCAGTAGTCAAAAACGCCAGCGCCACGTACATTTCATTAAAATCAATCTTTCTTTTCAAACATGCATTTCACAAGGTGTTTCCATATTTTTGTCCATCCACTGTATCTCATTGATATATTATAAATATAGCTTAAACATGTTTTATGTGCATACCCAAAGGGGGTGGGAAGTAAGCCTTGATTCAAAATCTGTTTTAAAGCAATAAGTAAATAAATAAAATACACTGGTTCTATTAGAATGTCAAAAAATACTGTTATGTATTCTATAAACAAATCCAAATTATCACATCATACTATATAACCCTGGTACAAAAGAAGAAATGTCTGATTAGGAACATACTCTATTTATTTGGTAAAAAAGAAGAGTAAAACATATGCAACATCCCATTATGAAAAATCCTGCAAGCCATTACAATACTATAAGACATTGATTAGTAAGGTAAACATCAGTTGATCATTCTTTCACAACAGCAATAAATGTTTCATTTAAAATTCCTAATAACATGCCAAAACAGATTCACAATTGATGCCTCATTTAAGGTCATACAAAAGTAAATCCGATTTAGCTGACTATGAGATCTTCTATTGTAGAGGACTTTCTAAGGAGAACTGGCTTGTATTCACATTACACATGGGGAAAAACCACAAAAAAACCAACCATGCAGCCAGCCTGTTCGGAAATAGAACAGAAGATGGAACTCCCAGCATTCAGTAACTTTAACCATTCAGCTGTTGGTGGGCCTAATTATTATTCGAAGAGACAAACAGCAATTTTTCAGTGACAACTACTCTACTTTTTTACAGACAGAACTGAACAGCAAAAACTTCTTAAACTCTTGATTAGATTCTAGTTTACTTTCTTCCTTTTAAAAGCAGGAGATGCAAAACTTTGCCGCTGCTGCTTTTTATTTTGAAGAAGCTTCTTGAGACCAATTCCACGGGCAGTCAAATAATATTTTATTATCTTTGTTTTGATATTGCAACAGGAGGGAATATTTACCTCGCCTGCTTTCTTACAAATCATTTTAACAAATTCCACATCCATAGTTACATTTCCATGTATTATTTCGTCTCGAAAATTTTGAATTATTTTTTCACACAGAAGGCACAATTTAAAAATTTCTGGAGAAGGACATTTAAGCCCATCTAAATTTGCAAAATTAATTATGTACTGCTTATTTTCATCAATGGAAGGAGTATTTTGCTCACAAACTAAGAGAAACTGTGAGCATGAATTACAAGCATTTTTCAAAACAGAATTTATTGCAGCTCCTGCAATATAACAGACGTTATTTTCCTCACTAAGGGTGAGATTCTGTAGAGATACATCAGAAACTTCTGGTATGGTAACAGGCTCTAAAGCTTTTTTCTCCTTCAGAAATTCAAATTCATCTTTTGCATAGTTTAACAAGTAAATATCTGAATCAGTAGCATAACTGGAGTTCTTAATGTCAGATATAAACTGAGATAAACCGATAAGCTTTAATGCTTTCACAGCTTGCAAAGCACTTGGCCTCAAACCAGCTTTTCTGCGTATCTGAGAAAATACATTTTCTAGAGCATCTTGTGTCAATCTGCTCGTCAAAATAAACTGAAAATCATTCAGAAAACATGCCTCTGCTAACTGTATGGCTGATAAAGTAGAAAGAATCAAACCAGTATGCAATGGTTTCCACCCTTTACCAATTTCTATAAGCTGTATAACATTAATAAATTCAAAAAGTAACTCAATTTTTTTGCTTTTATATGTCACAGAAATTGAGTTCTTTCTACATCTAGACGATAGCATTTGAAACCACTGACATATAAATATTATCCACCATGCTGTTGTAAGAGCATTAGGGCTTATCTCTTTTAAAGCTACTGCCTTCTCCAATCCCACAGCTGTTTTAATTGAAAAAAACTTCACAGCAGAAGCAACATTCATTTTATCAAAATGTGAGGGGAAGAGGTCTTCTTTGCTGAGATGATGCATAGTTCTCAAACCACAATTTTGGTTTGTTTCAGTAATCCAGATATCTTTTATAAATCCTGCAGATACATGCAAAGTAACCAAATTTTCTTTATTGCAAACATAACTGGGCAGTTTTATACTATGATTAAGAGTTGCAGACCAGAGATTTTTTAAAAGATGTGGCACATCTGCAAATACATAAATAATATTGCCCTTAATTTCAGTAGTGAAATTATTTCTTTGGTTTCGAGAAACAGATATTCCCAAAGAATTCCACAGGCTTCTATTTACTGCTGCCATATCGCTAACAATACCAACAACATTAAATCCAACAGAATTGACAGCTTCGATAACATTGACAACAAGTTGTTTGAGCTGGCATCCTGTTACCTGTCCAGTTATCTCATGGGCAACCACTTACTTCCATTTCAGCTTCAAACCTCTTAGTAAAATAACTAAATAGTGATTTCCTGCACCCTTTTGATTTCCTAATGTACATTCACCAATAAATTTACGTTTTGAAATATCAAAATCAGGATTGCCAGAAATCTCCATTTCATCCAATGATAAAATACAGTCTTTATCACTAGCATTCATTTTTTCTCCTTTAATTTTCAAAAGTTCAATCATGTCACTGATGACTCCAAAATTCATTTCAAGACCTTGAAGTCTTTTATTTAAAGTGCTGTATGAAGGCACAGGAAAACCTATTCTGTGCAAGTAATTATAACCATGCTTGCCCAAGGCAAATCTAACTTTGAGGCCTTTTATTACTCCCTCGTTAGACCATTTTGCAATGCTTCTACGAGGAATTTTCAACATTGCTATTTGTTCATCTGAAAGAAATGTTTTCACTCCTTTCAGCAATTCCTCATGCTGTACTTGAAGGTCATGAAGTTGAATTTCAGTGCTATGCCATTTTTTTAAAACATTAATTTCATTTTTTTGGTTGCTGTAAGTTCTTTCAGTAATATTTTGTTCTGGCATTGCAGAAGCGAGATCAATTCAGTCTGCTGTTTTATAAACTTCCTTAAAAGAACATCCTGGAATAAAGAAAAAATCTATATGAATAATCATCAAAGAAGGGGGGAAACACAACAAACAAACAAAAAAGATCTGAAAGGTTTCAGATTTTAAATTACACCCAAAGGGGCTTTTTTTAACATTTTGTGTTTTACCTTTATTTATTAAATATCAAGTTTTTCACACTTAAACTATAAAATTCAGTTCAACAGCAATATTGCAAGATAATTTTAAAATGAACATATCTTCAGAATTCCCGATTCATTGTCTCACACGCTGGAGATAAAAGTGTCTTTTCTGTACAACATTGCCATTGCTCGCTTTGAAATCCTCAAGTTTGTTAATCAAAAATTCGTTAAAGTTTTACAACATATAAAATATATATTAAAACAAATTCCAAATTCGGTCTTCCAGATGTCCATATTCACAGTAGAATTAAGTCATTCAAAATTTGATGGCTCTAGGTACCGTTGTTTTATCAGAATGCAAAAAACATACATGCATTTATGCAGATTCTTCACTATATAATTTCTTTAAATATAGTACAGGGTGATAATATTTGGTGGCAACAATTTGAAAAGTGATGCAGCCGTTTATAGTGTTTCAATACAAAACGAAAACAATAGTCCTTCAGGGACAAAGCCCCTTTGGATTAAATGCCAAACTTAAACAGATAATAAATCCACAAAATAAAAATGCAACTTCCAGGTCTCTTTTCCTATACTGTGGTGGGTTTTTAAATTTGACTCTATTGTTTTCAGCATTTTCTAGATTATTTTTGTTTTATTTTCTAATATTTAAAATTTATTTCACTTAAAAATAGATTTTTAAAATTTATTTCCAGCTTTTCAGGGGATCGATTATCTCCATAATCATGAGCAATTTAATAACACAAATTATCAACTTATATCACAGCCTTCACAAATGCTGATGAAATTAATTAAAATTAATTACAATTTGGCTGCAAGATGAATCTAAAGGTTGTTTTTGCAAACAAAACTGAAATTTACATAGAGAATTTGCAACTATTAATGAAATTAATTACATTCCTTTTACCAAAAAATTACTTTATAGAACATTTTAAATGTACGAGGGCTATCCAGAAAGTAGATTACGTTTTGGAATAAAAAAATAAACAAAGTATAGGAAACAAATTTTATTATATACAGATGAAAGCCACACTCAAATACTACTTTTCTACATAGTCACCATACAAATTAAGGCATTTATCGTAGCGATGTACGAGCTTGGAAATTCCTTCGTCGAAAAATTCGGCCGCCTGCGCCTTCAACCACTTCGTTACCTCTTCTTGCAGCTGTGCGTCGTCATCAAAACGCTGCATAGCCAGCCACTTCTTCATTGCTGGGAATAGGTGGAAGTCGCTCGGTGCCAGGTCGGGACTGTACGGCGGATGAGGAAACAACTCCCACTTAAAAGATTCAAGAACTTTACGAGTGACATTTGCCGTGTGGGGCCGGGCGTTGTCGTGAATCAACAAGATCTTAGAGCTCAACATTCCTCTGCGCTTGTTTTGAATTGCTCTTCTGAGTTTTTGGAGAGTTTGGCAATACCTTTGAGAGTTTATTGTAGTGCCTCTTTCCAGGAAGTCCACCAAAATTACACCTTTTCTGTCCCAAAAAACAGTCGCCATCATCTTCCTTGCCGACATTGTTTGCATGCATTTCTTGGGTTTTTGGGGAGAACTTGTGTGCCCCCACTGCATTGATTGCAATTTCGTTTCACAGTTCACATGTTTCACCCATGTTTCGTCACCAGTAACGATGCGATCGAGTAAAGAGTCACCATCCTTATGGTAAGCGTCCAAAAAGTTCAACGCTGCAGCCATTCGCTGATTTTTGTGGTCCTCTGTCAAGATTTTTGGAATCCATCTTGCACAAAACTTGTGGTAACCAAGCTTTTCGCTGATGATTTCGTGCAACAAACTTCGCGAAATTTGTGGAAAACTCAAAGAAAGTTCCGTTATTGTGAAATTTCGATTTTCACGGACTTTAGCATCGACTTTTTCGAGAAGTTCGGCGGTCACTATGCTGGGTCTCCCACTTCGATCTTCATCGTGAACATTGGTTCGGCCATTTTGAAATCTTATGACCCACTGACGCACTCCACCTTCAGTGATAATGTTGTCCCCATACACTTCACAAAGCTGCCGATAGATTTCTATCGGTTTACAGTTTTTTGCAGTCAGAAACTTTATTACTGAGCGCACCTCGCAGCTCGCGGGATTTTCAATTAACGCAGACATTTCAAACCGTCACAGTATCTGAACGGAGCACAGCACGAACCTCTCACTAGCACGGCTAGATGCAGACTGAGCTGCGCAACGCTCTGACCCCAAGATGGCCCCGCTAGCCCCGCCCCTAGCGGACACAGACGGAAACGTAATCTACTTCCTGGATGGCCCTCGTATATAAGGAAGCAATTTAATTATACATTAGTTATCAACTTACATCAGAGCCTTCACAAATAGATGGTATTTCATTGCAAAATGAGGCTAAAGGCTGTTCTTGCAAACAAACCTGAAATGTACACAAAGAATTTGTAAATGCTGATGAAATTAATTACATTCCTTTTACCCCCCCCAAAAAAAGTTAATAGAAACGTTTTGTATAAGCAAGCAATTTAATAATACACTAATTATCTACTTACATGAGCTTCTTCACAAATAGATGGCATTTTATCACAAGATGAAGTTGAAGCTTGTTCGTGCAAACAAACCTGAAATATATATATAAGAAATTTAGAAATACAGATAATATAAACTACATTCATTTTAAGAAATAATTATTTTACATAACATTTTATAATTCAGAAATAGATAATAAATTGTTAACGCTCAAAATTCAAAAATAATTCCATAGCACAACAGCCAGATATAGTACAGCTGTTTAGCAACCATAAGACAAACAATTTCATATTTCAGAAATCGTATAAAAATTCATTAATATATGTAAAACATATGACATTTAATAGCTGCTCAAATGAAAACATAGAATAGATTCTTTACTAGCAGCTGTTATTTAATCAGAAGGTAATGCTAAATGTTGTTGCAAACACACCTGAGATGTACTGCAATGTACACATTTGCAACCACTGGTGAAATGAAATAAAGTGCATGATTATGAAGATGGAAACATTTAAAAAAACATAGTACAGTTTACGAATAGATGTTAAAAAACTATTAAAATTTTTTAGAAGTGCAAAATGGCAATTTACATCAGATACTTCGGCAGCAAAATTTATTTCTCCAAAATATGAAGCTGAAGGTTGTGGCAAATGAACCTAAAAGAAATTATAATATATGAAATATGTGGAAGTGAAAGAAATTATAAATTCTGATCGGATAAAAATAAATACAAATAATCATTACCATTTTAAAAGTAACTCGACTTATAAAAAAGCATAAATACATTGGACTGTTCATAGCATTCATACTTCTTAAACATAAGTAAATATTACGTTAATATATTTTTAAATTTTAGAAACAGTGTTAATACTTTTTAGAAAAAGTTTATAATACTAAATATTTAATAACTGTTCAAATGAAAACTTACAACAGATGGTTCAGCAAGAGAAATCGCTTCAGTTGATAAAGGTAAACTGTGCAGCAAGCCACCCAGAAGATGCAAAAATTATGAAACACATATAAGTAAGGATTCCTGAAAATGCTGATAAATAAAATATACTTAATGTAATTTTAATAATAAATAATATAAATAATCCTAATAAGTTTTGTAAATCTTAAACAAAAAATAACAACATTCAGACAAGACATATAAGACATTAAAATATACATTTAAAACAATGTATTATAACTATATTATTGTATTACTCAAGATTAAAGTTATTAATTTCAATATTATTTCTTTTACTTACTCCGTACATATTTCTCTCTATTTATCTGGAATTTAAAATTAAGCAAAAAAGCAACTTTAGTTTAATACAAATTTTGATTTAAACTCTTTTGACTTTGAAGGCAATCAGATACCGGTTTCTTTCTTTTAGGAGCAAATCTGAAGAAACCAGACCCATGTATGACCGTCCTCGAAAAACTACAAAAACTTTATCCAAAAACTACATCAAATTGAGGTTTTATGCTTAATTTTCAATATATGATTATAATAACAAAGTACATACTTAATTATATATATAACAACAGCAAAATTTTAATTTTTTAATCTAATCTTAGGGACTGTAATTACAGCTTTATCACATAATGCCTTAATTTCAATATTTTGATTCTTTTATAAAGCAATTTAGTCCATTTGTAATAAAAACATATTTTTTATGAAAAACCATAAAAATAAAAAACACATACATTACAAAAATTGGATGTAACTGAACGGTGCTTTGGTAAACCAATGCCTTTTAGACGCTGTGGGGTCAACAGTTGTGGGGGATTAGGCACATTGAAAAGAGTTGGCACAGCATTGGGCTTGAGTTTTTTACGCCCATCTTGCCTAGAGCATTCAAATTGATTTTCTTCAAAATGTACCTGCATATTTAACAAAAGCATGCATGAAATTTAACATTAAAATCAAAAGCACTAGTATTTAATTACAGTTACATATATTATATTAATTTAAGAATGTAATTTTCTGATAAATTAAAATTTTTTTTATGAAAATAGAACAAAATTTTTAAAAAGTAATCATGTTTGTAAAACTACTTAAAACATATTTCCTGCTCACACACTAAAAATAAATTTAAAGTACCTATAGTTAAAAATACAACATTAAGATTTACTACTACAATAAAGGATAATAATGGGATCAAAACGATTCATCGAATATTTAAATTAATATTTAACTTCTTAAAAATGTCTAAAAATACAGAATATATTTATCTTACTATAAAGAAAAAACAAAATCATTTATTATTTGGATCATACCATCCAGTTTTTAACATTGGCGCCAACTATCCGATTTGGCGACAATACATCAGAATCAAAACATAGAATGCTACTTTAAATCACCAATCGTACAGTAAAATTAAAGAAAAGAAAAAGGCACATCACATTTCTAACTGAGCACAAAGTTTACATGAAATGTATGATACAAATTTCACAAACGGTATAAACTTTTCACGATAACAAAAGAAACAACATGAAACAACGTTATTTTACTGCACAAACACATACACATTCCGCAGTTGATTTTGTACTTATAAAATCAGTTGATCGTCAATAAGTGACAGTTAAATGAAAATAAATATTTTAAAGTACCAAGAAGAGTAATTTTTTCTAACATTCTATGGAAAAATACGAAGCTGAACTTACCTCACAAAGACACGCTCCTGGGCCCGGGATCCATTGATCTCGACGAGAATTAACTATCCATTTTCTTCGTCTTTCTTCATTTCTAGGGAAACGAAACATCCTAAAGTTATTTTTAGATTGATTCGAACAATTTGGTGCAGCACAACCACCCATTTTTCTGAAAATTAGGTCGGAATCGATCCACAAATATGTCAAGAAATCAGTGCTAATCCAATAGCGAATACCAACAAGTTAGATTCAAAATGGATGATGATTCAGCTCCCCTTTATAGTACTCCAGGCTCAGGGGAAGGGGGTAGTTTGTTGTCAAAGGGGCTGTTTCGCACGTGCTTATTACTGATGATGACGGTAGAAAAAAAAATCGAGTAAATGGTGAAATTTTTCGAAAAAATACGCTGCTGGATTTAGTAAAGAGTATGGAAAAAAGAAATGGGGAGCGTTAATGGATATTTTAAACGCAGAAAGAAATGGCCTTTTCAAAACTTCAGGTATGTGAAGAAACGTAAACATAATTTTACGTATGATCTTTTGCAAAATGGAAATTTTCTAAAAGGTTACATGTTTGTAAACTATTTGTTAACAGGAATTTTATGATTAAAATACATTATTTTGTCTGAAAAGGTTATGCAACAACGTCATAAGTCAAATCATTGAAATATAGCACCGGATACGCGTGTCTAATATTCTTAAAGAATTTGAATAAAAAAAATTTAATTTTTAGCAACGCATGATTATATCAATAATTTTATTTATTCAGGAATTATACCTATCACGTAGCTACAAATATACTATGTATCGTAGATACCAATAAGGAGTGAGTAAAAATATAACAAACTTTTAACAAAAGTAATAGGAAGAAAAATAAAAAAATTAAATAACTATAGGTTAAATCATAAAACATATTATCTTGCACACACACACACACACATATATACACACACACATATATATATATATATATATTTTAACATATGCAGTGAAAGAAAATTCCAATACATATTCCATTTTATACCGTTTTTAAACCGATCCCACCAGTGACCGTGTGGTAAAATCGCTGAACTCTAGTAGTTCGGTCCGAGGTCCAAATACTGCGAACGGGTTTGTTCCATTACCAACATATCTCTGATAACCAATATATCTGTCATTACCAACATATTTCTCGTAATTTCCAAAAGCATAAAAAATTAAGGCATACAAAACCTATTTTAAATAAATAACTATATGTATATATAAATGTATTATAAATATATTAATATATGCAGTGAAAGGAAATTGCAGTACATATTCCTATTTATGCCCTTTTTAAGTCGATCCCACTAGTGGCCGTGCGGTAAAATCTCCGAACACTGGTAGTGCGGTCCGAGGTTCGAATCCCGCGAACGGGCTGGACGCATGGGCGTCAATGTATCTGTCATTACCAATATATCATTGGTAATGACAGATATTATCATTGGTAACTTCCAGAAGCATAGAAGTTTAAGGCACAGAAAATCTGTTTTAAATGTATATATATAAAACTGTATAAATTACCAAGAATTTATACAGTTTTATAGTTTCAAAACGCTATAAAAAAAGAACCACTGATGAAAATGATGTGAAATTTGAAAGGAATGTTATTGAAGAAGGCGGAAAGCGTATGGCAGAAGAAAAAATTTAGTTTCAAAAGTTAGCAACAGATGGCGCTGTAAGCAGCAGAATCACGACGAGAAACGAGAAATGATTCGTAAAACAACGGCTAAGGTGGATGTTACACATTAAAACGCATTGACAAGTTAGACTTGTTGAATAATTTTATTTGCATGACTGTACATATCACATCGAAAGGGACAAATCGGTTTCAAGAGTTTTGCGGCGACATACCGCATAAGAACCATTCATCAAAGAAGTTCGTAACTGTCGCGAGACTGGCGCAAAACATGTTCAATATGGTGTCCACCGTAGTGTGCAACAAGTTGAAAGCGACAAACAGCATGTTCCACAACTGATCGCAATGTCTCCGGAGTGATGTTCAGAATGTGTTGCGAAATGCGTGCCTTTAATTCCGCTAAATTTGCAATTGGAGCACGGAACACAACATCCTTCAGATATCCTCACAGCCAGAAATCACACGGAGTAAGATCAGGCGATCGGAACGGCCAGCTTATAGGGAAATGACGGCTGATAATTCGAGCATTTCCGAAATGGAGCCTCAGCAGCTGCTTCACGGGATGTGCAATGTGCGGAGGAGCGCCATCTTGCATAAAAATGATTTCATCCACACATCCACGTGGTTGCGCAAAAGAGACGCATACCTCTGACCAGTGACGGTTGCGGTAACAGGACCGGAAGCACCCGTCTGCTCGAAAAAATATGGTTGTAGGATGAATGATGCCGTAAAGCCACACCATACCGTGACCTTTTCAGGATGAAGTGGTACGGGGTGCGTTGCCAATGGATTTTCTGTTGCCCATATTTGACAATTCTGGGTGTTCACGTATCCTGTCAGATGGAAATGGGCTTCATCTGTCCACAAAATTTTCCACGGCCATTCATTATCCACTTCCATGCGTGCCAGGAATTCTAACGCAAACGTCTCCCTAGCTCTCAGGTCAGACGGAAGCAACTCCTGCACATGGCCAATTTTGTACGGATAGCATTGCAGAATGTTTCGTACAATTTTCAGCACCGTGCTCGTAGTCCTGTCCAATGTTCGGGCAATTCCTCGTGCACTGCACGGTTGCACACCACCGGCCGACCCCTCCTGTAATGCTGTGGCCACTTCTTCAACTACCGTCGAATGCACTCGTTTTCTCCCTCTACCAGATTGCACATCAAACGAACCTGTCGTTTCGAATTTTTGCATCATTTTCTTTAGACCTACGACACTCATTGGACCAACGCCTTCTTTTATACCCTTCAGTGTCCTGAATTTTTGCAGAGCTACTCTTACACAATCATCATTCTTGTAATACAGCTTTACCAGCAGAGCGCGGTCCTGCAGTGAAACACCCATGGCGAACGTCTAAGACGCGAAATGAGGAACAGCCGATCCGAACAAGTATGGCTGGAGTAGCGCGCGAAGCGCGCTGTTTCCTGCTCATAAGGAGAGCCCAGTAGGCACATGACGGTAGGAAGTCTGACGTGGTAGGAGTTAAGAGAATGAGGTGAAGAGGAACAGCTTGGTAGCTGGCGGCTTTATAACACTGAAATTTAACTGACATTTTAATTTACGTCTTCTTCCGCTTGCAGCGCCATCTGTTGCTAACTTTTGAAACTAATTTTTTTCTTCTGCCATACGCTTTCCGCCTTCTTCAATAACATTCCTTTCAAATTTGACGTCATTTTCATGAGTGGTTCTTTTTTTATAGCGTTTTGAAACTTAAACTTTAATTATAATCACCCTGTATATATTTAAAACAGAGTTTCTGTTTAAAACAGATGCAGTGAAAGAAATTGCAGTACATATATATTTATACCCTTTTTAAATCGATCTCACCAACGGCCGGTAAAATCGCTGAACACTAGAAGTTCGGTTCAAGATTGGAATCCCGCGAACAGGCTGGTTGCATGGACGTTTTCGTGGTTTTCCCATGTGTTACGTGTATACGAGCTAGTTTCCCTTAGAATGTCCTCCACGAAGGCAACCCTCACTTTAGGCAGATAACCCTCGAGGTTTTGCCGTAATTACATAAAACCAAAACTAAGCACTTTTTTAATCTGAATAAATGTACACAAAACTGATGTAATATCTAAAAGTAGACCACATTAAAAAATCTGATAACTAATTATAAATCTTGCATTATAATATTGACAAGAATTTAACCGAAAATTGTACAGGAATTTAACTTGTTTTATACAGGAGATTCTAGAAACTATTGGAAATTGACATGATATCGGTACAGTTAAAACTACTTAAATAAATTTTTTAACTCAAAGCAATTTAATGTAAATGTTGAATTTAGAATGTGCATAGTTTGAATTATATACTGCATATTCTTTAATGCATGTCTAATGTATTACATTTTTATATACTACAAATCCAAATAAAAGTAGAGGAAAATACATTATAATTTAAAACATAAAATTTCAAAATTTATAAATTACTCATCAAAACATGAAATTAAGTACATTGATA
The DNA here is from genome assembly GCF_044657685.1 of Stegodyphus dumicola. Lineage (NCBI taxonomy): Eukaryota > Metazoa > Arthropoda > Arachnida > Araneae > Eresidae > Stegodyphus > Stegodyphus dumicola. The sequence continues at coordinate 119,503,804 of NC_140780.1, forward strand.
TATACATTAGTTTAAAAATTACAATTTTAAATTAAAAGTATGCACCTCTTCTTTATATGTGAAATAGGAAAATACCAAATATATTATTTTCACTAATATTTAATTAAGACATTAGTAATGTAGAATAAATAAATAATGTAGAATCGTCTATTTCTATGGCGAAATACTCGAGTTTTTCACAAATATTAAGAAATTAAAATATCTATTATGTACACTTTCAAAAACAATCCGTGACCTCCGCCGTCCTCAGTTTAACTCTAAAACGACAGTCAGAAACTCAAACGGAAGCTGTCCAGCTGACGGAAAAATTTCCGACGCGTCGATCTCTGTAATGATCGAGACGATGACACCAGACTCGCTCTCTGTCGAGTTGATCGCAAAAAGCGACCCGTTCTTCTATCTCGACGGTGTCCAGACTAGGGCCTTTAGACATAGCAATAACTCCAGTCACATCTGTTAGGGCTATAGGACTATAATAGCGTTATCAGGTCAAGTATAACCCTATAGATATATATTTCTTGTCTCTCCAAAATTTCTTTCGCTTCGCTTTAACAGAAAAACTCTTGCAGGTTTTTTTTTAAGCGGAAGCATACATAGAAGCATGTACTGAAAGCATCTGAGACTGATAAACATGGAAAGTTTCCTAACGAATAAGAACTTGGGTTTGATTAACTCATAAGAATTGCTCTTCAGATGTCGATGACGATCACCATCTACGGCATTCAAGAAATAAGTGATCTAGTGTTGCAGTGAAATCTGTTGTTTTCCCAGAAGATATAACCTTCTGGGAAAATACGTTACCTGCCGTAGGTTATGATTTCCTTGAAATATAAATTAATTAGTTGACAACTGAAATTTTTAGCCTTGGCATCACATAGTATTTTTGGAAAATATGTAAGGCAATTTAAAAATAACAGCTCTCCACAGGAAGTACATAGACTAAATAAAATAATGCAATAGCCTTAGTACTTTATGGCTACCTTTCGCAGTAAAACGGGCTGCTTTCGAGTTGCTGCACAATTCACTCAGCGTACCATTTATGATATAGCGTCGGAACTTTCTTTTATATTTAAAGAATATCCTTTCCTAAAACTGATTTCAGATTTTCCTGAGACAGTTTTTATTGTACACAGTTTTGAAACCTATTCAGCAAATAATTAGAGCAGACAAAACATAAATATGGCAGTTAAAAAACGAATATTTCCACGAAATGGGTTTCTTCCGAAGTCCATCAGACCGGTAATAATGCTGGTAAATGAATATCTGGACTCCAGTGTCTTTCTATAAAATTTCTATTGTAAAATAATTGTATAATTAATTCGATGGAATCCTAGTTGTAGTCTATTTTTTTGCGTATGGTGCAAATACGAATCGACTAACTTAATAACTCCCTCTTTAAAGGTGCTCATTATCTTAGGCATATTTACCGAAAGAATAGACATAACTATAATGAAGAAAAAATGTACTATAAGGTCTTCAGTTATTTAGTAGAATATTACTTCAAAAATAAAAAGAGTGTAACGTTCCGTTATGTAAAATACCAGTTGTGATTTTGATCTTTACGGTCATTTCGTCTTTTTGTTTCCACTCCATTCCACTCCATAATGCAAATTAGCTCGGATGTATGTAAACTGACATTTCTAGATTGTCAAACAGAGAGTGTTCTGCCTCTTGAGTCCATGTTACTAAGTTCCTGCTAGTTCAGATAAGAATTGAAGTATTCGATCTTTCATTATACTTACTTATGTTTGAGTATCTACCCAGGTTAAGTTTTAAGCCAACTTCGCGTCAAACTGATTTGTTAGCTTGACTACTAGCTTATTTTAAATTTGGAACTTACTGTTATTTACTGAACTTACTGTTGAATAAATTAAAATAATAATACAGTCATTTCTAATGATAAAAGAAATGTTAGTTAAATATAACTTTTTATAATGCAAAGGCTGAATAAGATGCAAATGCAAATCATCATGAATGTACTAGAAACTAATTTTGAAAATACTCTTTTCATAAAGAGTTCTGGGGGAAAGAAATACTTGTATGGAGTTAATGCTCATAGCAATACTATCGTTCACGTCCCATTATCAATCGCGAGAAATTTAATAGTTTCATCTTATTTCGAAATTTAGTTTAAAAAATAGATCCACCTTCATTGCTGCATTATGATATATTGTAGCTGTATTAGCTACAATTATTATGATGCATAAGGCAGTAAATTACAAGTTTTAGAAGAAAAAACTGGATAAATTTGTTAAATGACAACAAAATAGTCAGTGCTGGACCTCCGTTCCTTCTACGGCCCTTTGCTTATATTCACCCCCGAAAGTATTATAATATCTGACCTCGGAATGGCATCATAAAGTCAGAGCGAATCACATATGAGTTTCTTGTGTGGATCCTCTCACCGCTGTTTTGTACTTTGATTTATATTAATCGGCGAACAGCGTGTTTTTAATTCTGTAAATTTCAGTTTGCTTTAATTTTTCGCTTAACAGTATTAATACTCAGCTATAAGTCTGCAGCTTATAATGGAGGACTACGAAACGGTGTTATTGGTGAAACCAGAAGTTTTCGTTTTCAAAATACCACCAAGAGCAACAAACCGCGGATACAGGTTGTATAATATTTAAGATGTTCCTTTTGATATTTGCATGGTATTTCGATTGATGCTCTTGAGTGTTTTCTGGTTAATATTTTTTTTAAAATCCTTCTCCGTGATATATAGTGCATACTGAGAATTTGGAGGCGTAACGTATACGTTGCTCTAATTACGATGCAAAAACTTCCTGTCGCAAATAGTTTTCCGTTTATATTTTTTATAAATATGTGGATTGTCTCGTGTAGTATTTTATGTTTTGAATTTGAAATTTTATCCCCAGTAAGATTGTTCCAATTCTAGTTCATTGTCATGAAGTGTTACTCTTTGAGTTCGTAATTTGGAAATGTATTGCAAATGGGTTTCATAATGAAGTTCATTGATTTAAAGACATTTAAATTTTGGGGAAAGTGCAGATTCACCCACTGCTTGGCGCTTTTTTAAAAATTGCACATACTCTATGTACACATCGACTTATTTTTCACCTAAAAACACATCTCAGAATTGCACAAAAATGGCATTGCGCACTCCATTGACTTTATCCATGTACAGATCGACCTATTTTCACTGAAAAAGGTCAAAGAAAATTGACAATAATCCAATTCTTCTTACTCCTGTAAAAAGCGACAAACAAATAAGGGGCGATTCTGCACTTTACCCTAAATTTTTATAATCTGACATTCTAGATGTATTGATTAGTTCTTGATAACAAAATCTTATGCACTGACATTTTAGAAGTTTCGTAATCATAAGTTTGGCAATTTTAGAACCTTAAAAAGAGTAAATAATAATCTGCAATATGTTAGTGTTTATAGCAGATTTATAGAACTGAGTGCAGGCATTTCCTGCATTTTGAAGACAGAAGAAACACTGCAAAAGGTTATGAGATTTCAGATTGCTAAAGGATTGTGGTTTGAATTACAGAAGTTATTTGAAGCATCATCATAAAATGAGTTGTATAATATATGCATGCAGTTTTTTCAACTCGGGTGGAACGGGAGAGTGATAATAATGGAAGCATATTTTGCAAATTACAGAATTTCTGGAATGAATTGAGTTGAGGACTGGGGGGAGGGGAAGAAAAAATGAAAGTAAGTTAACTGGTGCACTACTCAGTTACAAGATTTTAGATGTTTTAACCAAACAATACCATTCCTTTAAATCAAGTTCGTTACTGTTGGGTGAAAACAAGTTAACAGTTGATGTGTTAACAGCAGAGCTTTGCTCTCATGAGGAAGGCAGTACAACTGAATAAGTAGCAGTAATAATGTCGAAAGCTTGAAAAACAAAATCAGTATAAAAAAAGGCACATTCAGAAGTTAATCTTTGATTATGGTAACTCTGCGATTTTTTGGCGAAACTTTAGCGACCAACCCTGCTACAACAACCTACTAGTTTTGTTTTGGACGCCATTTTGTTTTCACGAAGTAAAGGCATGTTATTTTTTTTTACTCAACATTTTTTCCAACGATCTGCTAGCTGAATTACGCTTATAATAGAACTTGGTTAATCTTTGGATTATGGTAACTTGGCGATTTTTTGGCGAAAATTTGGCGACCAACTCTGCTACAGCAACCCTCTATTTTTTTTTTCCTGCCGCCATTTTGTCTTCATGAAGTAAAGACATGTTTCTTTTCTTTTTATTTACTGAACACTTTTTCCAACAATCTACTAGCCAAATTACACTTATACTAGAAATTTTATCTAACAAAACTGCTTAATCATGACAAATATTCACTGCAAAATTTGGAAAAAGTGCACAATCGCAAACTCCTTGCGCGTTTTTCACAATAACACATACACATAAACCATGTACACGTCGTCTTATTTTTACTTAAAAAAACATCCCAGAATTGCACAAAAATGGCATTGCGCACACTCTTCACGATATCCATGTACACTGCTTTTTTTCTCATAAATTAGAAAAATTTCACGAAAATGCATGACAATTTTCTGAATCTTTAAACCCGGTAAAAAGAACATGTATGAAATTACCTTATCACGAAAAAGTATATACCCTTTCCAAATATGAACATTTCCACGTATAAAATAAATAAAATATCTAAAAACTTTTACCTCTAAATTATCTATTACATTATAAACATCACCAACGAATTCATACCGTAAACATTACAAATACTTAGTGTCAGATATTTAAATTATTTCCATGCACGTTTACTTGAACTAAAACGTATACCAAATTCCTACAAACATAAAATTCACAAAATAACTATCATTTAATTAAAATATCACTAAACCATGTACACGTCGATTTATTTTTACTTAAAAAAAATCTCAGAATTGCACAAAAATGGCATTGCACACACTCTTCACTATATCCATGTACACTGCTTTTTTCTCATAAATTAGAAAAATTTCACGGAAATGCATGAAAATACTCAACGTATACTACTCAAACATATTCCAAAATACTACAAACATATAACTCACAAAATCACGATCATTAAATTAAAAAACACTACTTAAAATATAAATAAGCACATACATTAAATTAATAAAAATTAGATTACAATCCTAATTACTTTAAACTAAATCATTGCTAATAACAATTTTCAAATAATACCATTTTAATTTATTTACTCCTTACATTTAGAACAATACATAAAAATAATATCCTCAAATGATTAGAAATACTAACTTACCTAATCTTCTTCAGAATCTTCATTATGTCGCTGCAGTACTACTGCTAATTTCTAAATCCTAAATCCAGTAGTCAACTGGAAGTCTATTCACCAAGTAATAAGAAATCACCTATACTCAAACTACTTTCAGCAAACCACGTACCCTTCCTTACACTCCTTTTCACAAAATGTCCATTTTCACCATATTTCTTGCACCGCCATTTAAACTTGTAATATCCTTCCTTTCACACAATCTCAACTTATTATTATCAGATAAACACATTAAAAATTTAGAATTCACTTTACATAGCGCCATGCAATCCGAAAATTAATCATTACTATTTCACACAATGAAGCTTTTCCAAATTAACCCCCTTTTCCGATTAAAGAACTGTAATTCATCCATTAATGTCACGTTTCACACAACACAGAATATAGCTAAATACGAAATTTCCAGATTTCCCCCCTTTTCCGATTAAACAACTGTAATTCGTCCATTAATGTCACATGACATATCTCATGATCTCTCATTTCCCTCACACAAAATAATGCGTAATCGGAACTGAGTGCTTCTCACATTATTACCAAAGTCCTAGGTACCTTTATCGCCTCCAAAATGTCGCCAAACTACCAGTTACCATATTCCAAAGATCAGCCTAGAACTTTTATGGAACAAAAATGCTTAATTATGACAAAGATTAGGTGCGAAATTGGGAGAAATTGCAGAATCGCAAACTGCTTGCTGCGTTTTTAAGAATTGCACATACACGGTATCATCCATGTACACGTCGACTTATTTTCACTTAAAAAAAATCCCATAATTGCACAAAAATGGCATTGCGCACACTCTTGACTTTATCCATGTACACTGCTAAAGTAGTAACCTTTTATCGACTTACTAAAATGTCGCCAAAGTACCTGTTACCATATTCCAAAGATTAGCCGAAGGGTTGAAGATATTTGCAGCTATTGCAAGGTGAAAGGACACTGGGTAAAAGAGTACAAAAAGTGCTATAATCCTCTCTGTTTATAATCGGAACCCATTAATATGTAAAACATAATTAGCTTTTTTAATCTGTTTGTCAGTGTAGAGATATGTATCCCTTTCTATGTTTTCTATTGTATGTGTAAAACATATATTTTAATTTTCTTGTGCATTTGCAAATGATATCTATTTTAATATTTATGCTGTTTGATGACCAGCATCTGCTCACATTTTTGTGATTTTTGTTTTTTTGACAATGCTAGGACACCGAATCTGTTAAATAAATGGAGTGAATATGTGTCGTATATAAAGATTCAAATATGAAATTTCTCATACTGACATATATTCTAAAAAATATCCTGTCATAGTTTACCTTTAATTATTTTAGATTAATGGCATTCCCAAATTAATTTAGTGTGAACAGTTCTGTATACTTCAGTAGTTGTTTGATAATGTGAAGAACTTTTTCTGTGATGTAGATATTAAGTGTAAACTTAGTTCCTGTGCTCAGTGTAAATATTAACTTGTAATATTTATTTATAATGCTGTAGCTGTTATCAGAGAGAGTGTCTTGATAACATTGGGTTGCTCTAAATGAAATGTAAAAGTATTTCACATTGAATGCGATAAGGGCCTTTTATGAAAATGTTCTGTGCATTTTGAAATAGACAAAGTTTCCTGAAGCAGCAATGTTCTTTAGTTTATTGATGATAGTATCAAAGATGTTAAAGGCCAAAAAAAAAAAAAAAGTAAACAGGTATATTTACGGGTGCCCCTTGGCGATTTTTGGCGGTACGTAGACACCGAGTTTGTGCAATTCTTCGACTTGTTATTTTGGCTTTGTGTAGCATGGATTTTTGGCCCTAAAATCGACGTTACACAAAGCCAAAATAATAAGAATTGCACAAACTCAGTATCCATGCCCACATCGACCTATTTTCTTTTTTAAAAAAATCGGAGAATTGCACAAACTTGGCATTGCGCACTCCCTCGTCTTTGTCCATGTATACATCGATGTATTTTCACTTAAAAAGTTAAAAGGGGAGCAGCCAGTTCTAAACTAGAGCCAAATAAAAAATATATAATCTCAGTAAACTACATTTTAAATCAAACAATGAAATAACATGGAAAAGGAAATTCATCTTAGCACTGCACAAAGAAAATATCCACTTACCTTATTTAGAAATTTCTGTGTTTTCAGTCAAACAAAATTCCTTAACAGCATCCAAAAACTTCCTAAAATTATCTGAACTAGTATCTGTATACTGGTGTCAAAAATTTGTGGTGTAAATTCACAAAAATAAGAGCCAAAGATATCTTCCAACATTCAAAAATGCGCATTTCGTTTGTACAAACAGGACACTTATAATGGCTGCTAAGTAAACCTTCATTTACACACCAGTCGATTAATGCTTTTTTCCCTTTCATTCCAAATCGTACAGAATTCAAATTAATCTTACCACATTCAGCCATTTTACCATGTAGACCACAAAATGGCCAACGTACTTCCTAACCAATATCCAACACACAAGCCCTTACAAATCTTTTCCCATCATTTAAATTCACCGCAATCATGTAACCAATTTCATCATAATAGGGTTTCTATAACATTCAATGACTCAGGTTACCGTAAATAAAATAACAACTTATCAATAACCCAAGGACCACCCTTAAATATACTCTAACCAAAATGTTTCTTTTCTCTTTTTTCTAAAAGAAAAAAAAAGAGAAAAAAAGCATTTTTTTAACTTTTGTGGTAATATAGGCAAGGTAGACTTTTAAATTTCTGCTTCTTTCTGTTCAAATATTTTGCATGCACATAAAATATAAACATTGATTAATTATAATTCTTTTATGCAGAGCGGCTGATTGGAAATTAGATGCTCCTGATTGGACTGGTAGACTACGTATTGTTTCTAAAGGAAAGCGTTGTTTTATTAAACTAGAGGACAAAAACTCAGGTATGTATTTTATTCTGCAGGACAGGAGACACTGCTTAATGTGATCATAGTTAATTTACAAATATCAAATTATTGAAGTCCTGCCTGTTTGCATACAAAATTATGGAAAATATTCAACTTATTGTGATCAATAATTCAGTTAATAAGATCAAAATATTATAGAGTGAATTCTTTAAACTGAAGTAAAGTTGCTAAATAAGATCAAAATTGATAAAAAATTACCAAGCGATAGAGAAACATTTCCAGGAAATTATAAGTCAGTTACAATTATGAGCTTGGTTACGATTTTAGTCAATCATTTTAAATTAGGCCAAAAAATATATCTATAATTTATGTAGATTTTAAATAATTCTAACTTTTTAGAGCACTCACAGACATGTCACCTTTTTCTTCAAGAGGAAAAAAAAATTCTGCAATAATTATTTTTCTTGAAATAACTTTTTGAAAACATCAGTGCCAAATTAAGCTCGCTTTTTTGCCTAATTTAGAATTTTACACTGGCTAGTTCTTTTCCAATGAGGGATGCCCTTTAATAAGATTGGGATTAGAATAATACATGGGGCAAATAATTTTTCCAGAATGTATGAAGAGTTTATAAATGAATTTTTGCTATAAAGACATGAACAGTTCATGAATAAACTTTTGCATTTTCCTGATTAAAATGTTGTGAAAGATCTTATTTTTATATTTGTAATTATATTTACAGGGTGTCCCAGAAGTCTAAATATTTTTTTAATTGAAGAAATTGGTAGAATTGAACACGGTTTACGAAAAAGTTATTCTCTTGAAGGTAAATTTTGGAGGGAGGGTAAAGAAAAAAATAGGTAAAATTTTCGTCGATAGAGGGTCCTATACGAGAGCAAACATGTTAAAAAAAATATATTTATTTGCATGCAGGCAAATGCTTATAAGCATATCAGTCATATTCTATGTGTCTGCCATCACCACAAACTACAGTTTGCAAGTGAGTTACAACACCATTATCTGCAGCGTGTAGCATATCCAAATGGATGCAAGAGATTTGATGATGAATGGCGTCCTTTAACTGCACCAAAGAAACTAAGTTATTGCAGTACACTCTGAACTTGACATAACCCAAAAATCAAGTAGTATTAAGTCCGGCTAGCGAGGATGGTGATTCATTTCTACAGTGACAGCTAATTAATCAGTCTTCATTGAAAGTCCTTCTTAGGAATTGAATTGACATTGAAAGTCCTTAGGGATGAAGTGTTCGAGTAAGTGCGATATCACTTTCACCGGCAGCAATTGAAAGTAGCGTTTTCTACTTATTGAGAATGTCTTCCAATCAGTTTTTGCACAGCACTTTTCAAAGAAAAAAGGGCCCACTATAATGGACACATAAAACCTCACCAAATAGTTAAATGCAGTGAATGCTCGGGCTCCTCAATAGGCACATGGGTTCTCCTTTGCCCATATTCTATAGTTATGGGTGTTGACTGTTCCATGCAATGAAGAATTAACCTCATCTGTCCACGGAATTTTTGAGAAACCATTGTGGATCATTATTGATTTCTGACAAAGCCCAATTTACGAATTCATATTGCGTATATTTGTAGCTTAGCTAGATATTTCTTATTACTGCATCTGTGTGGCACCCTCAAATGATGAAAATTTTAATGATTTTTTCCCTTACCCCCCCCCCCCCCAAAAAAAAAAAAAAACTCCCTTCAAGAGAACAATTTTTTCGCTAACCGCGTTAAAGTCTACCAGTTCCTTCAATTTTAAAAATATTTAGACTTATGGGACACTGTATATTAAATTGCATGTATTGTGTTGACATTTTAAAGGATATTTTTCTCATCATTTAATTTATCAAAATAGCCATGGACAAGTGTAATCACGTTAAGTGGTGCTGACTGTAAATTATTTGCACTGCAAGGTACGTCTTTGGTAAGGGTATTGAATCTTAATGTTATATTAAAAAACAGGGCAGATTAAATATGTGTATGGGAAGATTCTGCCATTTGCTTTACTTTTTCTTTTTAAATGTGATATTGATGAATTAGGTTTCTCTTGGCAACATTTAGAAATTTTCACTGAGTTCAGAAGCAGTTTTTCAAGATTGCGATTCTCCAACTGTTTCATGAAAGAGCAATAGATCAATGGAATTTCAGAATAAAGTCATAGCAATTGAGAATGAGAAGTATGAATTAAAACTTTAATTTGTTTCCCAGTTATGGTTTGTAAAAGCATTGATGCACAATCAAAATGCAAGGTAAGTTACCTGTATTGCTTCTGTTCAGGAAAAATATATTTCAGGGTCTCCCTTGGTGAAAATTGACAATTTTTTTCGGCACCATTTCTGTTTATGTGCTTGCCCTCGCAAATAAAATGACATTCAAAACAATGCAATAAACATTATTAAAGCATAAAAAATTATAATCTCTATAAAGTCCATTTTAAATCAAAATGAAGCAACAAAATAATATAGAAATGGAAATCCATGTTATTTAATCTATGCAGTACAAAAAAGAGATGTCAACTTACCTTATTTAGAAATTTCCTTGTCTTCGGTATGTGGCACACAGAATTCCTTAACAGCATCGAAATCTGTTTAAAAATATCTGAACTAGAATCTGTATGCTGCTGTCATCACATAAATTCACAAAAGTCAGAATCAAAAATATACTCCATAGTGACAGATTGTGGGTGGCATTTGTCTTGAAAATCCCTTTTTATTACACTTCACATACCTTTGATAATGTTCATGTGAGCTCCAGTTTCTGGTTCCTTAAATGTCACTGCGTGATTTACTGAGAGATAAACCAAGCTATTATCAGATCGACTTTAAGCAATCAGATATGATCATTGTTCCAGGTAAGATATTCCGAAGAATTACATCCAACCAACTTTTTCTTCTGTCCTCAACCACTGCAAAAAAAAAAAAAAAAAAAAAAAAAAAACCTTCCATACCACTGAACACCCAGTTTCCTTTCACTCATTTACCTCTTATATTTTACTAAATTTACTCTCGTCTGTTTCAACAATTACACTGGAACCCCCAGTCATCGTACTTTTATGAATACATATATCAATGCACACATTACTACAAAAGTTCTTCCAATTAGTTATGGTCTTATAACCAGTTAATATTTAATTCACTCTTATGGCTTTGTACACCCACATCCACATAAAATCCAAATCTCAATAATACTCAAATGATTGTTTTCAAACCATGATCCCTTTCTAGGAGTGCTTTATGAAGTGAGCATTTGAACCTTTCTCACGACAGACTCCATTGAAAGCTGTCTGAGTGATCTTAACATTCGACGGTACGCATTTTCTTTGTACAAACAAGACATTAATACTGACTACTGATTAAACCTTCTTTTGCACACCAGTCAATCAATGCTTTTTTTGCCATTCATTCCAAATCATACAGAAACTTCAGGTTAATCTTACCACTGTTAGCCATTTTATGGTGTAAAGCTCAAAGTAAGCAACTCCTCCTAACTCATATCCAATGCAGAAATATTCTCTCAACAATCAAAATCAGTATCATCACGTATTACAACCAATCACGTCATCATAGAGTTTCCAAAACATACATCCTAAAATACTCAGGTTACCATAAATGAAACAACAACTTGTTCATAATCCAAGGGGTACCCCAAATTATAGACTACTCCTTCTGTTCTTCCTGTGCCCTATAAACTTCGCACATTTACGTACCTAGATTGCCAAATAAATGCATTTTGCTGACTCCATGGATTCCTTATTTAAGCTGCTTAGTGCATTGCCTTGTGAATAGTTTTCAGAGGTGTATGGATAAAATTCTAGTAGAGAAAATTCCTCAATTAATGTTAATTCAATTACAGTCTGAGGGTTTCCTACCACTCAAGAGGACTTTCAGTTTGCTGTGTATTTTGAGTGCCATGCTGCCTTGCAATACCTAATACACTTTATAAACATCTGTCCCTTCTTAGGGATTCAAACCTGGGCCCACCGGTTTGGCAGTCAACATTACTAACCTGTATACTGCCTGCATTGCAACATAGTAGGTGGAAGAATTCTAAATGATGAATGATCTAAAATCCGGACCTCATAGGCCACTACCAATTTTTTTATTTTATTTGTTTGCTGTACGCATGTGCATTTGACCCCCCCCCCCGGTGCATAATAAAACATGTGGAGAGTCGTGATTCTTAATTTCACTTCGGCACTGAATAAAATATCTTGTTATTGAAGAAACAATCATTTTAGAATGAATTTGTATGATCAATAATTTGGCTCCATAGCTGCCGGTCATACATCTCAAACCGAAACATTCTACATTTACATTGTTGATTTTATGCCTATTAATATTTTATACCCCTGATGAAAAACTGAATCATTATTTATTATATTTTGATTTCATAACTTGAGTAGTGACTCGTGGAGCAATACCTAAGCAATTTTTTTTTATATTAATAATTGAGAAACAGCATGGTAACCTTTTATGTTGACATTACACTTGGCGATGATTACAGATTTAAGTTGAATGCGCTAAGAAATGTTGGCAGGAAAAATTTAACAAAAATTTCATTCTATATGCTAAAAGTAGATTTTGTGGCTAATCTTTGGAATAAAGTAACTTGGCGATTTTTTGGCGAAACTTTGGCGACCAACCCTGCAACAGCAACCTGCTAGTTTTTTTTTTTTTTTTTTTTTTTTTGGACGCCATTTTGTTTTCACGAAGTAAAGACTTTTTTTTTTTACTCAACATTTTTTCCAACAATCTGCTAGCCGAATTACGCTTATGCTAGAACTTTTATGGAACAAAAGTACTTAATCATAACGAAGATTAGGTGCGAAATTGGGAGAAAGTGTAGAATTGCCCACTGCTTGCGCGTTTTTAAGAATTGCATATACACGATGTCCATGTACATGTCGACCTATTTTCACTTAAAAAAAAATCCCAGAATTGCACAAAAATGGCATTGTGCACACTCTTGACTTTATCCATGTACGCATTGACCTATTTTCACTTCAAAAGTCAAAGTTTTTTGACACAAATCCAATTCTTCTTACTCTTGTAAAAAGCACCAAATAAATAAGTGGGCGATTCTGCACTTTAGCAGCAAAATTGTTTTAAGTGCTTATTAGCTAAAATCCCGATTGGAATTTTCCGGAAAATGTCACATTACATGTCTCATGATCTTTCATTTCTCTGAGACAAAATAATCTGTGATTTTTGAACTGTGTACTTCTCAGATGATTGCTAAAGTCCTAGCTAGTAACCTTTATCGCCTTACCAAAGTGTCGCCAAACTACCTGTTACCATATTCCAAAGATTAGCCGATTTTGTTAATGATACTCATAGGCCAAAAGATTACATTTAGTGCTATTTGAATTAAGAATAACTGATTTGTTATTCACATAAACCCAGAACCAGTTCCAGAGTTCATATGGCCGCACCATGAGGCAGAATTTAGGGAAGACAAAGGGAGGTGCTCAGTAGCAGAATTTAGGAGCCACAGAGACTAGACTGCATCGGGCACCAGCCCTCAATAAGCCTTAAGTATATGTGGGAATTAATTTATTCAGGACTCAGATAACCATTAAGCATGTGCAAGAAATAGGCATAAATATAATAAATAACTAAATACAGTTTAGGGTTAATTGTCTCAGTGTGGGATAGAAGCAAGATAAAATTGAGCGGAACAACTTGTCTTTAGTCGGCAATCTCATAATATATAGCCAAATATGTATAGTGAATGATAGCTACATTTTATGCTGATAGCTGCAAATCTGAAGGTTTTTGGATATCACAAACTAAAGGTGAAATTTTCCAGTTAGCGGATTTTGTAAAGAAATGTGGAAAAGCGGTAATAAATGAAGAGAATATAAAAGAAGTTTTTTTACTGTGATGACAATGCTCCTCATTATCAATCAATTACCAGATGGCGAAATCTGTAGTTATGATTCTTGATCCAGAAAATACTGCTACAGACAGAGTGACAGGAACGAAAAAAATTTTACAAGTTAGAATTCTAGACACAGCAATTACAGGACTTCAACAATGGAACTTTGTAACTGAATAAGAAATTATGTCTATATAGAATTAAAGAGAAAGAATTAGCGCAAAAAACGAAGCAACTTAAACAACTTAAAAGTAATGTTTAATAAAGTAAAAATATAGATATTATGCTTTTTTTTTTTGTAAATTTTGTTACCCTTTAGATCATAAATGCTTCACTATTTCATAGATCATGATTTCATACTTTTAATTTTATTATTTCTACATGCCATCTTACTAGATTTAAACTGATGATCTGACATCCGTAAAAATCCGGTATCGCAAAAGTCCCGATCTGGGTCTTTGTACGATATGAGTATTTACATTACTTTGTAACAAATGAAAAAAATCACTTTCACAATAGCATCTGTTCTGAAAAATATTTCCTTTGCTAATTGATGCCCAATGTCATAATTCACTGCCATTTGCCACTGGCTTAGGGCTATGGTGATTAACATTTTTGCAGTTGAAAATTCTTGTATTTATCCTGTTGACTTCCTAATTGTGCCATATTAGATCATCATATTGATTGATGTTGTACATTAAAATCAAATATTTAAATTTCTCACTAAAATGCATTTTAATATCAGCTGACATTAATTTTGAAAGTTTAGTGTATATTTAATTAATATTTTGTAACACACCTGGTAATAAAATATTTGCATTTTATAGTAATTGACATTGACAGCCATTTTTGGTCTCGGCTTTTGCTCTTGCCACGTTCAGTTCACATTTATTTTGCTATCTGGTAGCAATCTTTCATCACCAGTTTTCTAACAAGTATTGATAGTGAAACTGAATGCAACAATGTAAAACTGGCATGAAGAAGAATCAAATAATTTGTCTTTATTTAGT
Source organism: Stegodyphus dumicola (assembly GCF_044657685.1). Classification (NCBI taxonomy): domain Eukaryota; kingdom Metazoa; phylum Arthropoda; class Arachnida; order Araneae; family Eresidae; genus Stegodyphus; species Stegodyphus dumicola. Next base: position 119,518,862 of record NC_140780.1, read on the forward strand.
CAAGTGTGTGGAGGAGCAGTAATGGTTAAAATATGTAAAGACAGTTCTGTATTGCCAGGGAGGCAGCACATAAGTGCAACACCATAAGTACACTGAAATGCACAAAAGAAAACAGAAATGTGAAGATGCTTTCATATTTAGACATCTTATTGGCAACATGAGTAAACTTTATACACTGCTCGACATTGAAAATACAACACCAAAAAGGAGGGGTCAGAAAGTGATGAAATTTAGAAAAAAGACAGATACAGCAAGCAGCAATAAGTGATCTTTATTTCAAAATGATAGTCAGAATACAGAGTGAGAACTGCGTCGGCTCAGTAGGATGTAGGACCACCGCGGACAGCGAAGCATGAAGAAACACGTCTAGACATAGAGTCAATAAGAGTGCAGATGGTGTCCTGAGGGATGGCTCTCAATTCCCTTTCAACAATTTGCCACAGTTTGTCTTCTGAACGAGGCAGGGGCAGAGTCTTCAAAGGACGTCCAATCACATCCCACACATGTTCGATTGGTGACAGGTCAGGAGAGTACGGTGGCCAGGAAAGCATCTGTACACCTTGCAGAGCATGTTGGCAGATGAAAGCACTGTGTGGACGTGCGTTATCCTGCTGAAAAATTGCATTAGGCAGCCCCTGAAGGTAGGGGGTTGCCACCGGCCGCAGTACATTATCCAAGTATTGTTGGACCGTCATAGTGCCCTGAATACGAACTAGAGGTGACCTGGAATCGTAGGCAATAGCACCCCAAAACATTATGCCACGTTGTCGCACGGTGGGGGCGTTCCACACTTACTGCCGGATTAGATCTGTCTCCACGTCGACTGCACATGTATGCAGCGACTGTTACTGGATAAACAGAAGCGTGACTCATCGGAGAACACGACGTCTCGCTGTTCTGTCATCCACATCGCTCCAGTCCGGCAGCATTATAAGCGTTAGCGCCTATGCTGTGGGGTCAATGGTAGTTTTCTTAACAGACGTCGTGAGTGCAGGCCACGTTCAACGAAAAGACGAGAAATGGTTTTGGTCGACACAGGAACATCCAGGGTATCTTGCTCATGCTGCAAAATCGCAGTGCAAGTGACTTTCGGGACCGCCACTGCTTGTCGGCGGATGCGTTGATTCACTCGTGCTGATGTCACTCTGGCTGCACCTGCACCCCTCCTTCTTCCCACATTTCCTTGTTCCAACCATGTTCGCCATAGCCGATGCACCATGTTTGCATCCATGTGGGTATCAGCTGCTATTTAACGTAAGAACCAACCCGCCCTTCTCAGTCCGATCACCATACCCCTCGTAAAATCGTCTATCTGGCTGGAAGTGCCTTCGTTGACGGCGGCCTGCCATTCTCTCCTATTACATGTATCCTCCGGGACAAAAACCAACTTTCTTTGATAATTCGTCTGGCAGAAATAACGACATGAATATTGCCCATTCTGCACATTCCTTCCCTTATATCTTACTTCATGTGTGTCGGAGAGCTGTGCATTTGGCATCATTCGCATAACTCAGTGACATGCGTCTACTCTAAAATTTGCATAAATTTCTAAACACTCCTTCTTGGTGTTGCATTTTCAATGTTGAGCAGTGTATATATTGCTTGTGAGTTATTGTTATCTTTACTATACACCGAAACAGCTTTAGGTACAGAAGCACAGACAGTGCCAATAAATTATCAAATGCTCTTGCGAGAACTGGATGAGACTTCATTAATGTGTCAAAAAAACCTCAGTCAGACAATTTTTATTTTGTTGCAATTTAAGCATTTAGCCTTTTAAAGAAGAGAAGAATTCAAATCATTCTTTGATTTCTTATGATTGGAAATTCTTCATCTGTTCACTAGGTAGCTTCCATCAGTAGCAGTTGGATTAAGATTGGCTTTGGATAGGTAAAAGAAGAGAGACTTACATTTCTGACTTTTTTATGGCTGTAACTAAAAATTCAGTTATTTTTATGAAGAAAGTTAGTCATTCTACATGAGGCAATTCACCCATATACCAAATAAGATTTTAAGAACTTTACCAAATATGAGTTGTTAAGTTCTCTGTTAAAAAGTGCTTCTAATTTTATACTTATTGAAAAATGTGAGTTTTAAATTATTTGCAAAACTTGGTGTTAAAATGTTGAATATTGTGCTATTTTAAACACACAGGGGAAGAAGTTCTGATATGGCCAGCACATTGACTCTCCACCTATTCCATATTTTAAATAGCAATGAGCTTCAAGTAAAGCACCACTTTCAGTTAATCATTTCTAAACAAAATCTAACATGTTATTCCAATAAATAGAAAAATCTGTTTTAGATTTTAGACTACATTTTATAATGTATGATTAGTCATGTGTAAAAACTGATATTTCTAAGTTTATACCAAAATAAGCAAATATTTGCTTTATTATTTTTTAATTAACCGCTTGCCTGATTATCCCGAGTTATCTCGGGTTCGTATATATCGCAGTTAATTATTATCCCAAGAAAACTCAGGCGAAGCAGATTTTGTCAGTACGATTTGTTTTACCACAGTTTTACTCAAATGAAAGGAAATATTCAGCTTTGATTGGCAGTTTGCCAAGTTTTATTGATTTTGCAGCTCTTTTGGCGAGACTGGTCACATGTTTTCCCTATTGTATTGTATGTGTCGGTTTGTGCATTAGTAATGTATAAAGAATAGTTGCATTGAAAAAAGTAAATAATGGCAGTGATGCAAGATAGTGAAAGTGTTGATTAGTCAGATTGTGATTATGAACAGGTGGACATTTTCCAGATGTTATTCCTGCTACCGAAAGAAAATCAAATCCAACGAGACAGTGTACTTCCATAAAAAAGATTCCAGAGGTAAGCCAGTAAGAAAAGAGACCAGATAACCAGTGCACAGAATGTCAGGTATCACTTTGTGTTGTCCCTTGTCTCAGAAACTCTCCTACAAAGACTAATATTTAAATTTTTCATTTGCCCGAGATAACTCGGGATAGTAAACTAATATTAAAACTAAATGCTTTTACACCTGTAAAAAATTAAGAATTCAACTTGAAACCTACGTATTTTGTTTTGTTTCCTTGTATTTAATAATAAAATTTAAAAAAAAGTGATAATTTTTTGCAATTTTTTTCAAAGAAATTTATAAGGGAAGTGGTTAAAAATTTTATTTTATTGGCCATTTGAGTAACAGATAATTTAATTGGTTTTACTTAAAGAAAATAAATTTGTATAATATATTTAAAATACTTTGAAATGAATACCATAAATTAATTTTCTGTCATTTTATTGCTGTAGTATCAACAAATCTCAACTGATTTTGATCTGTGTGCATGGTCCCGTGATATTGAAGGAAATTTCATTAACATCGCTTATCATTGATGATTTAGTTCCCCGTTTGAAAAAATTACATTGAAAAGGAATTTAAAGTAGTGCTTTATTTAATTCAAAAAGAAACTAATTTATTCAAATTATTCATTCTGTGCCTGTATCAGTAAAGAGTATTCCATGAGAGAATGTTGAGATATTTATATGTCAATGCTTAAATTCACGCAAAACTAAAACTTACATTAGAATATCATTCAATTACTTTTTTTGTGGTGTGCACATTTAAATTGTTCTATTAAGTTCCTTTTTGGCCTGTCTTAAAAAGATGTATTTTAATTGTACTTTTACACGTACGAACTGATTTTTTAGAAACTGCCATTAATAGTCGAATGTAAATTCACTTGCAGTAAGTTAAGATTTTAGGTTACTTAATACTGTTATTGAAATACTTACTTTTAATAATGTACCAAGCTTGGTGATACCTTTAGTTTGGAATATTTTAGAGGCATTATTCAATTTAGATACAAAATTAATTTTCCAGTTAAAGTAGCTTACAGTGTTTTTTAAATAATGGCTGGTAACTAAATCCAGCCAGAGCAGATTGTCTCAATATGATGATAAAAGAACAAAATAAAAATATTTTTCAGTGTACTTTTTTTTTGGGGGGGGTAACTTGAATGAATGGAACTTTTGCTGATTCATGGGAGGGGAGGGACTGACTGAGAAAGATTTTGCTCTTCATGTATGGTACACCTTATCATCAGTTTTCTTATGCATATGTTTTTCTTCAAGATTTATATTGAAGAATACAGGGACTTCTGTAAAGATTGTTGAAATGATGATACTTAATGCCACCATTGATGTTAGACTCAAACTGACCTTTGGGACTATACACACATACATACAATGTCCACAAAAGTCCTTATCCAGCCTTTATTTCACAACCATTGGTTGAAGACATATTCGTCTTCCAATTGCAAAAATGTTTTAAATGATGCAAAGATTGACAACGTTTCATTTATACATTTAACACATTTGCTGCCAAAGTTGATTAAGTATGTCTGTTCACTATGTGCCTAAATTCTGTTTGCAGTTTTATGCCTTTAAATTATTTTCTATTTTATTAGTTAAAAGCATGTATGGTAGATTACATTTAGTAGTAACTAAATTCACATGAGTGTACTCATAGTTCATATATGAAATAATATTTTTGTTCTCTGTGGTAACTATAAAATAACTCAACTAAATCAACAAGTTTAGTTCCGAGCAGTCCGATTATAGTATTTCCTCAGTGAATATAGCACAAAGAAAAAGGTTTTGTGCTCTAAACATTTAGTTATAGCTTTGAAAAATAAATGATCCAATAACTGCATTTTGAGAAATAAATCATCTATTTCAGAATGCCAAGTGTATTATTTAATCCCTTCCTGCTGCGAAATGCCTAAATATTATGTGCATTTACTACTTCAGTTCTTATACTCGGTAATTTAGGTAAGATGATCGATAATGAATTATCTCATAGCTGGCAAGTAAACTTGGTTTACCACTTATGAGTATTCTCAGTTAACCAATTATGAGTATTCTCATCATTGGCAACAGTCAATTTTATGAAATCTAACTTTTTATACAATCTAATTCTAGATTGATTTAAAAATAATCTGGACATGGAACTATTGCTATGATGCCAAGTCCAGATCTTGGAAAGAAAACAACTGTGTCTCAAGATTGATTTCTGTCCATGACAACTCACTGCTGTTGGAGCTTGACTACTAGGCAGCTGAATGGAGCTTTGTAACTGGCACTGGAGCTTTAGAATACAGAAAACTTCATGAGAAAGTCTTTTATGTCAGAAAGACAGAAGTTTATTTCACAGATCTTTTACAAAAAAGTACCAACCTGAACTGATGCAGAGAGCATCAACACTGGAATCTACAACAACAAGCTTATGTTCTCTTCAGTGGTAACTTGTCATTGAGCTTAACAAGTTGTTCTATAGATCTGGAAGAAGCAAGGAATATCAAATATTTCTCCCGAAATCAGGGAATGTAATTGTTGTTGCGATGCAGGGTCCGACGGTTAGATAAGGGATAAAGATCAATATACGTACCTCCTACACATGTTGAAAAGAACTTCTGTTTGTACTTCAGAAATTTTGAAATACAGTTTTGTAGTCCTGCATAAAACTTTAAGAGGGATTTATAGATGTGAGCTTTTTTTTTTAATGAGTAACATGTGTATACTTGATTGATGATTTAGTGTACCTGATTGATGAATTTATTGAAATCAAAGATTTTGTGGGGAAACTATCCATCAAATCTCATAGATGTCTGAATCTTTTGTAGATTATAGTGGTGAAGGAGTGGAATTTAAACTAATTAACCTCTTTCCTGAGAATATGAAATTGCATTTTGGTATGTACATATATGAAGGTTAAGGGAGATTGCATTCCCTATCAATGTCAAAAATTTGAATTTGTTTCTGGAGTTTTAACATTTGCATAAAATTTCATTGTCTCATATTTTTTGTGTTATAATGTTGTGTTTGTCATTCCAAATAAATGTATTTTAATTTTATTACCAATTTTTGAAAAAAGGGTGAGAATGTGATGCATGTATAGTTAATTTGGAACCCCAGTTATTTTTTATAATTAGAAATTAAACTTTGTTTCACATTGATTTTTTTATATATTTGCTTCAAATATTTTGTACATCTGTTATTAATATAGATATTTTTAATTTTACTTTTTTATCTGATTAAAGATTTTTTTTTTTTTAAAGGGGAATTGTTTGCTAAAAGTCCGGTTGATGCATATCCAGGAGTTGCAGTTGAATCAGTTATGGATTCTAGTCGTTATTTTGTACTCCGGATTGAAGATGATGATGGTATTTTAAATATATTAATTTCTTTTTGCCTTTCATTTGAAATTAGGGATGGTAGTTTTGATGTGAAGTCTTAGATGAAAAGGCTTATGTTATGAGTTTGATTATATTAATATCTTTAGCATATTTTGTGAGCTTCCAAGCACTGTTAATAATGTACTTATTTTCTGTCGGCAGTCTTTGGCAAACAAAAAGTAACACAAAACAGTGCAATTTAACACCAATAATGTATGAGCACGACACAAATCTTCACTTTCATTACATTAATTAGCCTGTTTGCTTTTTGAAAAGGACACATGTAAACTGTTTATTTATTTATTTATTTATTTTTCCTTGTATTTCAAAAAATGAATAAAACTTTGGGACCTGCCTTCTATAGAAGATTAAGCATAAAATATTTTTGAAGTTTCAAGACTGGCTGGCTGTGCTGGTACTCAAAAAATTGTTTTCAATGTTTGGGGGTTCAGTAAAATGGCTCAGTGCAAAATACTGTGCAGTTGCCGCTTTAATTCCTATTACAGTGAATCTTACACAGTGCCAAGTTCACAAAGGTGATCACTATTTTGTTGCTATTTCAAAGGCCATTAAGCATTTTTGGCTAAGGAATGATTGGCACTTTTACTGAATTCGTTTGTCAGATAACCTTAAAGCTTTAACTCATGCTTATATAAACAGTTTTTTATGCTACATCTGTAACTTTTATCTTTGATTATCTAATTAAAGAAATAAAAATCTGAGAGTATTTAACTAAGAGCAATCTGTTTCTTCAGCCTGCTGCCGGAATGACTGATGCACGTTTAACAGAATCTCCACCAACTTCCAAGTGAAAATACTTAACTATCATAATAATTTTCACGCTTTTTCACGTGTACCTTGTGTTCTTTGTATACTTTTTATGTGTATTTTTTTTTTGAGTCTGAAAATTATCAGTTTTCTACTAAATGTTTTGTTTTGAAAAGAGGCTCTCGTATAACTCTGATTAAAGAAGTATGCTTAATTTTATGAATCTTCCTTCTCCCCTTTTTTTAATAGTAGTGTAAGATATCCTAGTATTCAGAATTAAATATGTAAATAAAAATGTTCCTGCTTATAAACTATGCCGAAGATAGCCAAACTTCACATGTAGGAAATGCAATTATTTAGAAATATTTAAGAAACATGTTTATTTATTGCTTCAAAGTGAAAGGCAATTTTTAATGGAAGTGGGTGAATTTTATGTAAATCAAGAATTTTGCACATTTAAATAATTGTGTTATTTTACAAACTTAAGTAACCTAATCCTGTTACTCTTTTTCTGTTCAAACAAAAGTATTTTTGAAGATATACAATTTTTAAACATTTCTGCCATGTACTAAATATCCTTTTTTTTTAGATTATAAAACCCAAACCAGTGTTAAATATATTTAAACAGCTAATAATTAAATTATTTGATTTCGTTAAATTCGTTTATATGAAGCAGGGGAGGGCAATATGCTTAAGGGAAGGCCTACATTGGAGGCCATTCCAAAGTAAGATTGACTCATATTATCTTTATATATGGGTAAGAATGTGATAGAACCCACAAATTTACCGAGATTTAAGCATGAATCAAACTACCATTTGTAGTTTTTAGGGGAATTAACGAGTTGTCTTGTAATTTTGATTATACTTTTGTTAGCTCCAAACCAAGACGCAAATTAGTTATTGTGACACATAGGTCGAAAATTATCTTTACATGCATGAAATCGTGAATTTCTCAGAAACTGTGAACTATAATGTTATGAATTTTTGCAGAATGATACATAACATGATACATATGAATATAAAGAAAAACAATTAAAGAGCACTGGCATATGGTATAAAACTGCAGCATGAAGCAATAAAAATGGTAATAATAAGTAAAAAGAATAATTCAGAAAACATTTAAGGCTTATGAATTTAATATAGAATTTGCTCTCCCTCCGACATTTACACACAAACTTGCTTTCATGCTGGCAATAACATTGTTAACCACACTTTGGGGAATTAAGAGTTGCCATGCTATCTGGAAAATTGGAAAAAACGGAAAAAGTCAGGGAATTCAAAAATTGACCAAAAACGTCAGGGAATTTAAAAATATTTTAGTCAAAATCTGGAAAAGTCATATGGCGATCCCCCAAACGCGAGTTTTGCACCAATGTTGGAAACGATCACTTTGTTGGTGAATTATGTATCAGATGAGCGTCATTTGGGCAGCTTGGTTTTCAGTGGCCATGAGAATCCTAGGACTCACATGTGCAGATTATGTTGAACTAAAGAAAATACCTTCCCATTCTCGTATACAACAAAATCGGTTTAATCCAAATTTACGGTACTATGGAGGCTAGAATAGCCCCCATGTACTCTGTTCTAATGTAAGAATGTCTATGTAAAGAAAGAAAGGTTTCATAGACGTAATGTAAATCAGTATGCTAGAGTGCCTCTAGAAAGCGGAGGGAAAAACTCACCAAGGGGATTTGGTGACAGAACCTGACAGTGAGAATTTCCCCATCCGCAATGTGTACAGGAAGTTGTGGAGCATTAAGAAGAACCTTCTTTGACTTTCGGGATAATTTATACTCGGATTTCCATATATTTTTAGTTCAAAATAGCTAATCTATTAATTAATTTACTTGCGCAAAAAATATTTTCTTTTCCTTTAAAGTTTAAGGAAATTTAAAACGATATTCGTTTTATGTACTCTTGATAAACTTGACCTTCGAATTTCGCGAGCTTCGGCAACATATATTTCGCGCATACGAAGCTGTTTCCCTCCTTGTTGGGACGCAGCCATTTCTGTTGCAGAGAAGTTTTTTATCTTAACAATACATATTTTTTTATTCTAACTTCCATGTACGGTACACACGGGATTTGGTGACATTATAATGAGCAGTAACAACAGTTACCTCTGTCTCTCAGTCTCTGTTTAAGAAGGTGTTGGGCAGTAAACTGGTCATTTTGGTGTTGGTGGCAGTTTTTAAAATTGTACCAAGGCTGTAGCAAAAACTAGGATTTTATCGCAAAATCTTTTAAACTTTTTATTTATTTATTTTTTTTTTTTCATTTTAATAAATGCCTTATTTTTCATTTTGCAGTAAAATAAAAAATTAGTAATCAGTCATCTAGGCTAACGTTTAATATGACTATATTCGCCAAAATATCATTGATTATTGTAATCAAATTTTTAAGTAATTAACTTCATTTTAATGTTATATCATTTAATGTTCTTCTTTCCTCTAAATTTATTTATTATTAGCTAATAATACTTTCAAATTTCAGGCAAATTTCTCTGGCATAATACTGAAACTAAATCTAGCAGTATGATGACATATTATCACGGAATTTAATGCACATATTTTTGTTTATGTATGCTGCTAAATAAATATGAAATACCTGAGTTTATTTAAAAATATCATTAAATAGATTTATTTCTTTCATTTAGCTGCAAAATGTCTGCAAAAAACTCATTTTTTAATCCAGATTGGGCAGATTCTAATCTCAATCTTCAGTGGAGAAAACAACTCATATTATAGCTATAATAGTAATGCTTTCAGGATTATATATATAATAAGTTATATGCAATTGGCAAATTTTTGTGTTTTCATAATTAATTTACCTCTCATCGCAGCCAACACACACTATGCGGATAGACTGGAATTTTCTCAAAACACACCTAAAAAATCTGGAAAAGTCAGGGAATTTCATTCTTCTCTTTAAGTGGCAACCTTGAATTAAGTTCCACTCCTTCAGCAGTGTGGTCTTCGGAGCATTTCTGTCTCTAGGAGTAGGATGTATCCGTGCAACTGTATTTCCAAGAAAGTCCTGTAAGTTCTTTGGGTTAAGATTAGGAGATTTAGTTGGCTGCTGTATTCACTCAGTGTCTTCAGTTTCAAAAAATTAATTAACAAGGTTTGCTTGATGTGGAGGAGCATTATCGTCCATAAATAAAAAGTCAGATCCATGTGCAGTTCTGAAAAGTTGTACATAAAGTTTTCACCCCGATATCTCTGGCCGGTCACAGGTCCGCTGCTGAAAAGGTGTCCATGAATCATTATTCCTTCCCAAACCATCATAGTTGCATAACTGAAACATTAATATTGTATGATGTTTGAAGGAAGATTTTGCATTTTGTACTCACTTCTGGAAGACTTTATTTTCCTGACTGAGACATTAAGACGGTAAATATTGTCTGTGTACAGTTCCAGGAAATAATCTTTAAAGTTGTTTGAATCCCTAGGCAGTGTTCAGTGAGTTAGTTATTTGACCACCTGTGAACAAATATTTTCCTAAGAACCTTTGTTAACCAGTGTTTTGTAACTTAATTTCTATTTAAATAAAAATATTAATAACCAAACTTCTTTTATTATAGTTATTTTAATAAAAGTGTCTGTTTACAATAATTTTAGGAATATTTATTCAGTATTACAAGTATTGGAAAAATAGCAGTGTTTTAGCAGTCTTCATACTAGTTACTTCAGAACCACTCGAAATGTTTCTTGTGATGTCAAAAAAATTTTGGATTTTTAAATTTTCTTTCATTTTTCTTTGATACTCAACTAGTTAATTTTTATCCTTTCATTATAAATAATAGAGTAACAAAGGAAAGGAAAAGTCTTGTCTTATTTTATTTTCACATTTCAGTCTTCACAGAAAATGAAGCTGAAGTACCAATTCATTTAGTCCATATAGTGACAATTGTAGAGTCACTAAGTTAAAGTTTAACTTATGTAAAAGTATTACACATTATTATTAAACGTATTCAAAATCTTTGCTTCATGCATTTTGTTTCTTAGCTTTGTTATACTATATTTGGGGTACCAGTTTTAGCCACTTCTGTCATTCTGCATCGCTGCAGAAAGGAGAACCTGATAGTTTGAAATCACGTATTGGGGTTCTCATCTTATAATGATCTGCTTCAACTAGTATATGACAGAAAGAAGCAGAATTAATCTTTCTAATCCATAGTTTCTTGTAGAACAGTTTCATTGAAGCATGAAGTTTATTTTATGTTTGTTTCTGTATTAGGTAGAGAGTATTGGAGCTTTCTCTTAATGCTAATTAATGTACAAAGTAATACTTTTTATTGTATAATTCTGAATTTTTAATGATCTTAATTTTATTTTATAATAGGAAGAGCTGCTTTTATAGGAATTGGATTTGCAGATAGAGCTGATTCATTTGATCTGAATGTTGCCCTGCAAGAACATTTCAAGTATGGATTTCATAAAATATTTTCATTTTATAGATAAAAAATTGTTAGTGCCATTTGATAGATAAAAAAATTGTTAGTGCATACATTTTTCTTGCTTTGTGTGCATATAGATCCTAATAATTTCTTAGCGTGACCTCCTGGTTCCAGAAATACTTTCATCTGGTCTAAAGAACAAATCTTGCATAATTAGAGAACAGTTCTAAATACGGTCCATTGGAATATTTCAGAGTTTAAATTGATTTCCATTTTATTTTACTTTTATTTATGTTTTAAATGTGTACTGCTTCCTTTATACAATTTCCTAATTCCCTTTCTTTTGAAACTTGTTTGTGGTTTCAGGCTGTTTTGTTAGGCGTTAAATTTGAGGATCTTTTCCGTTTCACCTGTGCAAATCTCGCCAAGCAGACTTTATTGGCGACCACATACTGTATACATGTATACTCATAAAAATTGTTAACAAATATTAGTTCTAAGAATTTTTAATTTGAAGGCATAAACATTTTAATATCGTTTAAAATTTTCTAAAAAGCCAATAAATAAAGACAATAAATTTATAAAAAGATTTTAATTTAAGAATTTACTATGCTTTCATGATTCAACACCCTGATTCACCGGTTCATATCACGTGACCCCAAGTGATCTCATCGCACGTAAACTTCACTACAAAAATCGAATTCTCTCAGTAATTATCTACATTAATTTCAAGTTAAATCTTAATCTGGAATACAAGTTTAAATGCAGGAATTATTTCAATTCATGCAAATAGCTTGCTCAGAAATTATGTAAAACAGCAATGCTGTATTTCGCTAGTGCATTATCATTACAATTGATGAATTTAACCCTTGACTTTGCCTTTTTTCTGTATTTTCGCCTTTGGGTGAGCGTGTGATTGCATCCTAATTGACTTAATTACTGCTAATGGCCTCAGGGCATAAAATTTAACTATCTTTGTAAAAAATTCTATATTGAGGTATTGAAAGAAACAACCAATCTGATAAGAAGTGGCTGCGACTTGTTTTGAAGATGAGGCGTAAAATGTTACCAGTAAAGATATTCCATTTGGCATCAGTTGTACCATTATTGGCAACTTTATCGCATGTGCCGGCAAAATGGAAAAGTACCTGTACTTTTTCTAGATTTAAATAATTTATCTGAGAAAACTGGTAGTTGCATGGTTTTATTATAATAAAATAAGTTTTTCTACCGTTAATTTGAATTACTCGTTTTCACCTGCTCTTAGATTCGCGTTTCTTTGATAAACTTGTGTAGTTTTATAATGCTTTGCTGATATACTAGTTGATTTCTACGAAATTAAATATTTTTGTAAGAATTTAATAATTCTTAATTAGTAATATATTTTTAAATTAGTAAGAATCTGGTGTTACCCTTGTTGTCTTTACCTAATCAGGTATCTCCTTTATTGTTAGTGTGTGCTTTGTCTATTAATTTATAGTGCCTACACACATACAAGGATAGGAAGTAAATCTGTGTCACATGTTTAAAAAATTTCAGTAATGTAGCTTGAGAGTACTCTAAAATAATTTTGAATATCTATTTTTTCTTTTTTTCAATAGAAATTGTGGAATAAATAACATGCAAAATGCTGAACTGTAAATTTGAAACTTTTCCTTTTCCTGCACAGGAAAAATTGGCACGTAGTTAACAGTCTGACCAAAAGACCTCTATGGGATCTGTTGAAAATATGTGATAATAATCTGTGTCAAGTATTATTCTGTTATTTATATTTGCATAATGAAGATTGACAAACAAATGCAATAACTTATGCTTAAATATATATGTAGTTCTTTAAGAGCATATAAATATGTACCAGTTAGCTGTCTTCTCACTTTTCACCCCCCTAAAAAAAAGAGAAAAAAAGAAAAGTTGGATATGTGAATTATATCTTAAAACGTTACATTCTTTAGTAGTTACATCAGACTATTTGGAATTGATTACTTCACAAAGTTTATTAAGTTTCTCTACTTATTTGGTCTTAGTTTTTGTATTCTATGTCGTTGAGTTTGTTTACTTATTAATCCATGTACGCTGTGGTGTCATTCGCAGTGACAGATATAACTATTTTTTGTTACACTGAGATTAAACAGTGATTAAATCAGGTTATAGATTACATATGTGCAATGAATTTTTTGAGTGCAAGAGTTTTATGCCAGACACTTGTAGCATGGGGTGTTTACCATGTATTCGTGGTTGTAATAACAGTCATTCATGAAGCAAACAACATTTCAGGCTTGAAAAGAGTATGGTCGTTTGTCAGGTCAAGCGTACTGCCATTTCAGAAATAAGTGAAATGCTTATGTGTGGGAATGGTTAAACTGTAAAGTGTTTGGAAAGAGAGACTTTTAATTTCTTGGGAGATAAGTTGGGGAATCCATATTCTGTTAAGTCTCAGAGATGGAAATCTTATGAGATAAGCTACTGCAGGTTCACTTGCTTTCCAGAGGAAAGATGGGTGCAACACTTATGACCATACAACAAATCCTGTAGTATTTTATATTATGGAGCTTGGTGACAGTATCCATTCTGACGCATGCACATTGCAAATAACATATTTGTATAACAATGTGAAGGATCCTGGCCAAGTAGCAAAATGTGCCTTCTTCGATAAATCATGTTTTTTTGTTCCATAGAAATGGCACATGTATAATCAGGTGTAAAATTTCTTAAAAAGAGATACAGAGGCAATGATTGCCTGAATATTGATGTTTATCACCACAGAGCACATGATAGATAGCCAACATAATGGCTGTGTTCTTAGTGAGCAGTTGAAATTTTCAGCATGCAGTGCATCATGTTGTGGGCCATAATTGTCCATAAATGATTTGAGGAGTATAGTAAAGAGAGCTACGCTCTTGGCCCAGTTCCCTTAACCAAATTAACCTCTTTGTCGTCCGTAACGCATCTAGCACGTTCAAGTGAAACTTCCGCAGGGCGACCGTACCACGCTTTAAGCTGCATTTTAAAACTTTTAAACACTTTCTAAATGTTTACTTGTTTGAGTTTTTATTTTTGTTTGTTCTAATACCTCCTAGAGGGCCACTAATCGGGCATTCTATTTCTAATTGAATTTGCTCCGGGTTTTATGAATATTCGCGCTATTTTACATAAGATACAAGACAGTGAGAGATGGCTTCAACATCTACTCAGCAAAAAAAGAGAAAAAATGAGGTTGTGAATTGGAAAGACAAGAAGGATATATGTTTGATGAGTACAGTCCATAATAGCTCGATGATTGATGTTGGAACACGAAAAATACCAATAATTGTAAAAGATTACAACAAAATGGGAGGAGTGGACCGCCTGGATCAGACAGAGATATTATTATTTTTTCATTATGCTATATTTCCTTATAATTTTACTTAATATTCATTGACATTCATCACTACGAAAGTCATGTATGGAAAGTTATGATATACAGAGAAAACAACATTACACGCTATGAAAAACAGACGGCCGCTGGGGGAAAAATTTCGCGGACAGGAGAGGACGGCGAAAGGGTTAAGCATGACTAGGAGTACATAAATTTATATATTTAAATAGAGGGACTTTTCACCAAGGGATTTCTTGGACCTCTTGCCTACAATACTCATTTCTTGTTCACAGATACCTTTTAAAATTTGCCAGTTTAAGATTTTCTGCTACAGGGGCTGGCAACAATATTTGCAGCAGATCTCACGTATTAAGGCAGGGGATTGTATTAATTTGATTAAACTCTTTTTAGGTGTATAATTTTGTTTGAATGAATTTTCATAAAAGAGATGCAATCTAGATTGTACAAATATATAGCAATTTGATAAAATCTGGATTTGAATAATCATTTAATCTAATTATTAGATTTTGTTTTCCACTTCCATATATTTATAGAGTGGGCTTACAGAATACTGTCATGTATTCTGTTAATAACTCTCTTCTTTTAAATAACAATTTTAAAATGATATTCTGTGGGTTTTATTTGCACTTTATTTAGTATTGGTGCAGATTAAGTTTTAACTTTGTCTGAACAAAAAATGTGAAATAGAATACTTTTTTTCTTATGCATAGGATAACAAATGTGTGCTTTATTTTTTTTATAAAATTGTGAAGTAAAATTAATCATTAAAAAAAAAACCCTAGATTTGTAATGAAAACAATCAGCTTCAAATATCATCATTCTGCTGTGCAAAAATTGGCATTTTCTTTTATTCATTCTCTAATCTTCTCATAAGGTTAGTTCTTAATAATATTTTCGTATTATGTAATAAATACAGTTAAGTGATATCTGTTGCCATCGATAGAAGCTATTCTGTCATAGTGACAAAATAATATCTCTCCTTGCCATTATGAAAGACATTCTCTTCTTAGAAACTACCACAGTAAGCTTATTGTCAACTGTTTTCTTTTTGTCATTTACAAATTGCTCAGATCTTCCATAAACTCAACTTTCAAGTTATTTTCTCACTTAATAAATTTTATTGCTTTGTCTTTAAAGATCCTATCTCTGATTTTAATTCTTGAGGAGCTTATGACATAGTTTAATATATATTAAGCTAAAGATTATTAAAATTTCATATTTAGGAATAATGATAGGTTTGAAAAAGAAAAAATAAATCTTAACCACAGTTTTAACTTTAGTTTTCCTATAATTAAGTACAAAACATCTTTATGTAGTTTATAAGATTTCCTTGAAGTCTTTCACATTTGAAAAATTTACTAATAACAAAATATCAATTCAGTTTTTGCAAGCACTCAAAATTATTTTATTTTAGATGTGATTTATTCATTTTAATTTCTTTTCTGCTCAATAGATGGTACTTTCATTTCATTTTTGCTTTGTGACTGAGGGTGCTATTTCATCTTTATTTTATTTCATTCATATCCGTCTTTGTTCCCCTGTAAAATTTCTAGCTTATGAAAAAGAGTGATTTATATCAATCCCCCTTGAAATGTAAAGAAGTTTTATTTAAAATGTCTATCAGTCTAAGGTGTTCTTTTTTTTTTTTCTTGTGTGTGTGTGTGTGTGTGTGTGCCATAATTGTACACATTTTATAGTATGTTTTATTTCATGTAGATTAAAAAATTGTATATTGACAGGTGGCTTCAAAAGAGTGAGGAGATTCAGCAAGAATTAGATACTTCAGAAAGCAAGACAAACCTTAATTTAGGTTTTAAAGAAGGAGAGACTATCACTATAAATATGAACATTGGGGTAATTTTCCATTTATATCTTGCAAATCATATACATTTCTTTAATATGTTGCCTTGCATTTTCTAAATTATTCAAACTTATATTTACTTTAAATGCTAATTAATATAGCCATTATTGCCATTTTTTCTTGAAGATAATGCTTTGTCCATTTAGAATTTCTACATTTTAAACATTTTCTTTAATCAGACTTCTTGAAATTTTAAAATTAGGTAACATCTAACTGTAGAACTGACATTGTAGCAAAGTGCTATACATTTTAAAGTAAGCTAATTGAAGTTTTACAGAATAAATTTAAACTAAAGGGACAAACTATGCTAGTCTATCTCAAGATATGTTCAACTGTTCTGCAGAGTAAGAGGTAATCTAGGATGGAATTTTCCCCAGGTTTAAAATTCAAGTTGAAATATTTCTGTTGTCTTATTTTTGGCCACGTTTTCACTTAAGTATGTTTTTTTATAGAAATTTGTTGACAGTGTATGATCTCCTTTAGAACATAAGATATTTTTATCATTTTCTTTTTATAATATCTTAAGTTTTATAGAGTATTCATGTGAAATCTTATTGTAGCTGTGGAATTTAGTGATATCCACTATTGCTATTTCATTTGTATCCCCCCACTATTCTGCTATTCTTAGTGCTAGTCACTCAGTGTTACTCATTACCAGAAGGTGAAAATTCTGCAAGTTTTGAAATCTAAAGTAGATTGAGTTCTGCATTACATTTGCTAAAATATGAAGTCATTTCTATTCTCATGTCCTGATAAATGGAAATTGCATTTTTAAATTCACTTCAAAAATAAATTCTTAGCTGTTAAATGCTCTTGAGAGATGTCCTGATTGTATTTATTTCAAATTAAAAAAAAAAAAAAAAGGTTAGCCCATTAGATACAAGCAGTATAAATAAAATCAGAGGTAGAACTATCACTTCAAACCTTAAAAGCTAAGAAAAAAAAAACATGATCCGATTTACATAATGTACTGAAGCATTCCATGCATGATTCACATTGTTCAAGCACTGATTATGTCTATCTCAATAGTATATGATAAAGAAATTGCTCAATGCGTCCTTGTGATAATAGTAGCTTCTCACACCACACAGTTTGACGGCAGCACACATTTTAATCATAATAACGGAACTGCATGTGTGTATATAAGCACCGGTCAGACAGGTTTCTTCCCTTCTTCGCCCGTGACCTTCCGTCTGTCGCTTGGCAATCCTGCCCCTGCATGTCACGCTAATGGAGTTTCATCGTTCCTGATATTTTCACATGGAGTGTTGTCATATTTTTGCATAAAAAGAAGCAGGTTGCGAGTTTTTAGATGAAATTGCTCAATGTTAAAATCCATCTGCCACGATATCGTTCTTAAACATCTCAAGCAGATTATCTATAGGTGTTCGACTCCAGAATGTGCATTACCAGCGATGTGTGACCACGTGATTTTTTTAAGTGTGTTAACGAATGTGAAAGTGAAAAAATTATCTTGCACATGTACAACAATATTATGGACACTGTTTGAAATTAATATGAGAAAATTCTAACTGCATGTATGCATGATGTGAATAGATTGAGATTGGTTGACTGCTAGGCTCGTTTTCTGCTTTCCTACTATTCCATTTTAATTTATCACGTTTTGTGTTCCTGATAAAATAAATGTGAGATTAGAAAAAGAAATTTGCCTCCACAAGTCTCATGCATGTGGGTTATTGGGTAAGTCAAATATTTAATTATTCTTGTCACTAGGGTTTGATTTGCAATGTACTACCACTAAGAATTCAAGCCAGTAAATATTGGGCACATGTAAATTTAATTAAGGATTTCTAGATAGATATTTGGTTAGATTGTCACATTACGTCTCCTAGTAGTGCACACACTACAGTCATGCTTCCTGGTTTTGTTTAAAGCAATAAGCAGCTGGTTATATATAATGCTTCACAGTCGCAGGGATATATGGTCCATCATATCTGCTGAATTTGCAAGTTATCTCCGCAACGAAACAGCAGAACAACAGCCAGAAGTAAAGGGAATTGGGATCAAACAAATATCATGGAAAATAAATTAGTAATGACATGCTCATTAGTGAAAATGTGGAAGTAAAATTGTTTTACGCAAAGTAAAACATATGAAAGTTGCACTGTTTTGCATAAGAGCAAATCATTACTCAGTGTTACTGCTGTTATAGTAAAACCAATATTTGCAACATGTTATAGCAAGCTTGATCAGCTTATTGTCTGAAGAGCCTCATCAGCAATTAAAGAAGTATGCCAGCCTGCAAATAAAATAGTATTTTTGGATATATTTTTTTATCAAGGAAATTTGACTCTTTACATAAATAAATTTTTAAAAACCAATGATTCAATGAGATGAATGTTACTGATGAAAATTATGTAACAGCTCATAAGGATCATTGGTGATCCTTGGTCATAAAATAGTCTTATTACAAATCACAATAAAAAGTGTTTGCTCATATATATAGGTTGATATAAAAAAAATTAAAAAAAAAAAAAACTCATTTTTCAAGGATAATCATAAGTTTGTCTAAATTGAGAATATTGTAAAATTTACAGATTTCTCCATAATTTTGCTATTCTTTAAATCAGTATCACATTGCTGATTTATAATCTCAAGTTATAGATTGCCTAGAGTGCTAGCAATTCTGTTGAAAATGGTTCACATACTAGGGCCAAATTTGTCTGCTTTTTGAAAATTGATAAATCTTTGTGAACAGTAATCATTAAGTGCATTGATAATTTCTGTACATTATTGAATTTCCTTTCTGGTCCCTTTAGTAAGTTCATGGTTGGAGAGTGGCCTTTCTTTTAAAAAATATCATTGAAACAAATGCTTGTTTAATTGAAATCCATTTAAACGTTTTATCATGTATTTTTGTTCCCTTATGATAAGTTAAAAGTGCTGAAATGTGTCATGCCTTGGAGTCAAAGAAATACTCAAGTCCTGTATGTCAGTTAATTCTGGAAAGTCCATCAATATCTTCCACTTTTTTATATATGATATCATCCTTTAAATCCTGTATTTGGTGAAGAAGAACTAAGCCACTGAGTTTACTATGGTAAGGAAGGCCTCTTGTACTTGAATTCAAAATCTTGAAGTAAACTTATGAAATGATTGCGTTTCAAACTTCTTGATGGTAGTAAATTTGCTAATTTAATAATATAAGTTGCAACATTTTCAACTTTTTATTTATTTTTGAAGAATACTGCTGATGTGTAATACAATGAATGGTAGTTAAGTTGTAATTTGGATAATTTTCTTTAATATACTAGGATTTTTTCCCTGTACTAGCCCACTCAATCAGTTGCTACAATTATCATTTTGATCCTTAGTAAATTGTCTTATTAGACAATTTAACTTTTTCAGATATATCAGCTCTTCATTGTTTGGTCTCGTAAGATATTTCACTAAAAAGAGCTGTTTAATAATAATAACATTATGGTTAATATAGTTTGCATTATTTATATAATAAGTTTCATTATCAGTATTTTATCATGAAGAGCCCCTGTAATGGGCATTTTAAAACTATTTCCCTTCTGCAGAATTCTTTATTGCATCTTTCAGTGAGAAATATTTTGTTATTTTAATCGTAATTTGAATGAGTTAATAAAAAAGTTTTACCATCGTTATAATTGATATTCTAGGTATTGCTGCATGTGTTAGATACCTTTAATAAAGGTTCTGTAAAATTTAAACATACTAAAGAGTGATACTAATTACATTGTTATAAAACAGTTAAGAGAGTTATTTCAGATGAAGTGTTACCTTATATGAATTGCTTATCTATGAAGCATGCTCATCTATTATTTACTTAGAAAAAGTCTGGGAGTAGTACTAAGCCACGTCCTAAACCTAGCGCATTTAGTGGCACTCCAGGGCTTCTGCCTCCCCCGCCTGGTGGGGTAAAGCTGCCTGCTCCACCAACATCTAGACCTGTAAATCAGAGTGAAGCTCCTCATTCAACACCTGTTTCACAGTCAAATTCTGCAGCTAATTCACAGTCGAGTTCTGCAGCTAATTTGCTTCTGGATCTTGGACTTTCTGCAGAAACAGGAGAATCAAACCCAGCATCTGCAAACTCATCTGGTGCTGAACTTTGGGGAGATTTTACAACTGCCCCTGGGTAAGGCTAGTTCTTTTTATTTTATTTATGATGAATTTCAAAGATAGGTGCTTTGAACTTTGTACATTTCCTGATTTCATAGCTTTATTGTTTGAATTATTTTTCCCCTTTTAGAGACATTGGTGCAGTGCAGCAGAAAGACACAACTGCTGGAAACTGGATAGATTTTTAGTTATTTTATGAATATGCTAGTTAACCTTAAAAACTGTTCTTTCTTCTGTTTGTTTTTCTGTGTTGAGTGTGTCATTAAAATGTTATGAAAATTTTATTCTGAATAATTTCATAGGTATTCTATTGTTGTTGAAATTATCTTTTCAGACAGCAGCAGTTTATTGTACTTGAGCATGATTAATTGTACTTCAAAGCCCTATCTAGTACATATATATAATATCACATTTTATAATGTTTTAAGACATAAATTTTCATTTGTGATGTTAACTTGGATATGAGGTTAAAAGATTTTTCTGATTGTGTATATTAGATTAATTGTGGAACGTACTTGTGTTTCAATGTGATTCTGTAACCAAATATATGTCATTTAAATTTCGTTCATTTCAATTAATTAATGTTTTTTAAAAGACCGGAAATGGAAACATCTATAATAAAAATAAATGAATTCAAGCATCTTCTAGGTTCATATAAATGTATTTAGCCTCTCATTCTCTTTTCTTCCTCCAAAAGTCAAGCTTTTAAGATTTCGATGGCCTTTTCTCTTAAAACTGGCCTGGATTTGAAGGGCTTTTTGGTGACAATCCTTGTGATAAATTTTATATCATTTGAAACTATCTTAAATTGATTAGAATTTTTGCATATTGCAGTTATCAGTGAGATGATGATTGTTCTGACTGTACTGATCCACACTTGATTTTGTTCATTGAACTACAAAGCGTGGAACAATTCGTAATTCCATCCTAAAAGCAAGATATGGGTTTTCTAACATATTTCATGTGTTTCATATTTGATATGTTAATTAGTTCGCTATGTACTTAAAAATAGCTATTTTATATCAAAATATTGTTTTTTAATCTATAAGAAACAATGTAATTTGGATTCAGAGCATTATGGCTTTTGTGTTAATATTTAAACTTATAATGAAAAAGAAATCTAATAACTTGAAATCCTCTCTTTTATGTTTATATGTTCAAAACTATGCTGATGTTACGAGAATAAATTTTATAGTATACATGGCTCTGTGACATTAGGAGGAAAACATGGATTGTTAATTATGGCAATGCATTTAAAAGCTGTTGGTCTTTAAAGCGAAAGTAGAAAAGGGATTTTTAATTTTATAATAGTGGAGAATGGTTCTGTAAAATAGTGAAGGTTATAAAAAGATCTTATGGACCTTTTTTTAAAAATAACATGAGATTGCCATTGAGTCATTTCAATAATTTGTTGTCTTGTGTATTTCATTTATCTGTATTATCAGCAGATCCTGTTTTTAGTAGCAGTTAAATATATTTGTTTTATGTTTTTTGAAATACTTAGCTTTTTCTTGAGAAAATGTGATTTTTAACTGTATCTATTTAATAAGTCTTATGGTCCTGCATTGTACATTACAGTGATATTTCTTTTACCTGATTGTGCCTTTTTAACCAGGCAAAATATTAAGTTCCTCGGTCATAAGGTATGTAGTTTGTTGCATATGTTGTTGAAATACAATTTAAATATGCCACTTTATCATACAAATATTAGTCCTAGAACTTATTTATTTTATTGTGATAGGTATACGCTTGAAAGTTATCCAAATGCTTATGTTTTGAATTGATTTATAAATAGAATTATCATCAATAACATTTGTGTGTTCCAATATTTATTCAGTTTCTCCTTTTTTTCATATATATCTATATTTAAATGTTCTTGCTTCAAATGTTTTTTTTAATTGTTTGTGAAAATGTTTTCATTTTTCTGATGAAATCACTTATGTCTCATTTTTGTTTGAATTTTGCAAAACCATTCCATTTTAAATGTACTTACTCTGTAGAAAACTTGTCTTATTTCATGATAAAGTTTTCTGGATTTTTTGCATTTGAATTATAAAACTGTTAATGTAATGCTTGTTAGCAAAAGAATGTTGTTATAATGTAATTAAGAGTTTAAGTTCTGTTACTAAGACAATCTCATTTTGAGTATAAGTGTTAAATGTTATTTTTTTTTTCCATATATTTTATGAACTGTTTTATGGATGAACCTCATCATGGATTTCTTACTAGGATTATATAAAATTGTGTCCTGAGCTATAATAGTTATCAGAGTGTATAAATATTTAATGGGAGATTTTTATTCATATAACAGTAGTAACCATAAAATTTGTGTTCTTTTAGACTAATAAATAAGCAAATCGATTAAATTTTAATTTGACAGTGCCGTAATATTTGCTTTAGTGATTTCTATGTATTTAAATTGGCATCACTAAATGTATATTCATTGCTGTATATTCTTTTCCCCCATTTTAAACTTTATTTAAAGTGCATCTTTTGACCTATTACTATCTAAAAGACTGCTTCTATTTATTGTGCATTCAAAGAATATGTTAAATGTGTCCACATTTGCTTTTTTGCCTCTGTTTATGTTTACTTTATCAGATGTTTTCCTATTTAAATTGCCAGTAACTGGATTAGAAAAAGTCCATTAGAAATTTTTAAGTATATGGGGTGTGCAGAGAAGTGTATAAAAATGATATTAAGTCTTGTGAGTGTGCAGCAAGACTTGTATAGTCACTATTTTTTAATGCAAAAAGTTTTAATAAAAGAATCTAAATTGAAGTAATTGGATGTCTAGGGCAGTAATTCATTTACATCTTTTCATGGTGCTGTCAAGTATTAGCTATTTTTTATAGTTCTATAAAAAATTAGTTGCGCCTAAATGTCATTGTTTGACTCATGTTATAATGACAAGGTATGATTGGCAAAAAAGAAAATTATATGAATTAGTGTGGAATGTTACTCAAATATGTGGGGAATACCACCTATTCCACTGACATTTAACAAGATTTCACTTGCAATATAATTAACGCCTTAGATGCAGTTTAAATCCTCAAATAAGCATTTTGTTAGTACAAAATTTATGTTTTGACGTTTCTTTCATTTAAATCTACATAAACACAAAAAAGAATGCATTTAGAATTTCTATGAGCTGTACTCGAGTCTTTTTTTTTTTTTTTAAGTCATTAATGCTATGTTATATTTGATGATGCCTGAATATATAGTTATGTAAATTTTGCAGCCTTTCACTTCCATATTTTTGACTTTTATACATATGGTTTTATTTTTCCATGTCTTCACCAAATGCTTCCCTTGTATTGATGTGCTGAAATTTTAGTGAATTTCAAATAAAACTTGTGTATCAGTGCTTTCGTAAGTTGTGATCTGCAAACTTCAAAGGCAGATTTGGTATTCTTTTTGCATTTTACACGGAAGTTTATTTCATACTCTTTTTGCATTTTACAGGGAAGTTTTTTATTTCATACTCTTTGCTTTCTTCATAAAGAATTTAGCAAACCAGAAATTTGTGAAATCAAAATCTTGATTTCTTCCAGAACAGGGTCTCTTTGCCAGATTTTAAAGCCGTCGTTCTATAAAACTTATTTCAAGCTGAATAGCCATTTAGGGTTGCACCTAAGGATTAACAAAATAAAAACAATAGAAAAATGAAAAATTTATTAAACACTGATTTTTGTTTTGCAGAATATATTTGTACACTAGCTTTTTCAGCCATGTTGTATAGAGGGACAAGTATTGAAATAAAGTGGATGTTTCTCAGATGAAATACACCTGTTAGAAATACGGAATCAAATGTTTCTGGTCTAATGGGAGTAGATGTATTTTACATTTCATGAAAAAGTATTGTAATTGCAGTATTTTTAAGCATTAATTTTTCCCAAGATAATAAACTTGACATTTTAATAATTTATATTGTGAAATAAAATATCTAGAAATGAAAATATTTTCATACTTTATTCTGACCAACAGTAGGAATGTAATGGTTAGGGATTTAGCAAAATATACAGTATGCGAAAAGAGATCATAAAAATCGAATTTTAAAATCAGCTGCTGTGCACATTATTTATGTGTACCACTTATAGCCATTTCACAAATGTCTTAAACTTTCTGAATATATTAGTGTGTTAGTTCACTGCACTTTTTCTGTTTTGAATTCAATATATATCCCTATTTTTGATGATTATAAATAAATAGTTTTTAGTTTTTTAATGATTATAAATAAATTTTGTTTTAAAAGCTGTGTGCTCTTTTGCAGACCTTAAAATGTGTAGTTTAACATGAATTGTTAAGAATTGCATTAATTGTAGTTAACTAAGGTATAAATAAAATTTTCAAAGATTGCAATGGGAAAAGAAGAAAAATGGATAAACATTTCACTTCTGGATGGGGCAAAGGAATATGAACCTTATGCTTATTTATAACATCAAAAAAAAAAAAAAAAGGCCAGTTTTAATATGGTGTAAAATCAATTTAAATTTGATTTAAAATTGTTGGAAATTCATCAAATTGCATTTAAATTTGTCTTTAGCAAAAAGAAATAATGTACTTCTCAAAAATGCAAATTTCATATCATTATTTAAGAAGTTCATTGAAAAGCAATTTTGGCCAATTGATGGGTCATTATTTTAAGGAAAAAACACATTAGGCGAGTGAAATATCTAGTCGGATTGTTGTAGTTTGTTATATCAGGATGGGTCGTAACATGAAGAGTTGTACTAACAAGAATCAATTGTATAAAGTATATTTTAATTTTTGTTGAAAGCTTATGAGAAATGAAGCCTACTGAGGGAAGTTTAGATGTAATTTCCAAATACTTATTCATTGGGGCAAAATTTTTCATAGACTAGTACAATAGATTAAACAGAGAAAGTAGTTTTCATATGGCTCTTTAATAAACCATTTGTGTAACTGATTATTAAAAAATGTGTAGTTAATCCTTTGTGCTGTAATATTTTAAGGTATTTGAAGCAATTACACTTTCATTAAACTTTTAATTTCTGTTTGTGTTTAACTAATTATTTTCACTTGGAAGTTCCACTGTAGATTGATTTTATTTGCATCCATTAAAATATATATACAGGGTTAATAAAATACAGTGTCTCTGATAAATATAAATAGAAAATGAATTAGGTTATAAATATCCATTGTAATAAGATGTGTGTGTATATATATATATATATATATAATATCTATAATTTCTACATGTGTGTGTATATTTTCATGAGTCATTATTTTAACTGCATGTTGATTTGTGATATTTTTCCAAGCAATTGCCATTTTATTTTCCATTTTGACACCGTTTAGATCAAAGTAATAGACAGATGTATTAATATTTTATTATCTTAATGTCCGTGCTATATTTAAAAGTGACCATTATGCTATGCTAATCTGAAAAAAAGTAATAAAAAAGTATGAAATTGAAAATATTTTGATTATGTGATCATATACTTAAAAAATGTGTTCCCATTTTAAATAGTTTAAGCTGTGGGATTCTAAATTGTGTCATGTAGAAAACCATCATTTTATTACCTCATTTTTTATGTTTTGTTTCATTTTTCTTTTGAAAAGAAGCAGAAGTTTACTATTATATGTTGATTTCATTCATTCCTTAGCTTTTACTTATTTTTTATTATGTTGATATTACTGCTTTTTAACCCTGTAACTGCCGCAGGCGTATATATACGCCTTGCTCAGCCGATGCATTAACTGCCCCAGATGCGCAGCTGATGCGTTAACTTTGCGAATAATTTTAGGTGTAGCAGCGCAAAGCAAATGATAGCAGTTTGGAAGGATGTATATATACGCCTGGGGCAGTTAACGCATCGGCTGAGCAAGGCGTGCCCGCGGCAGTTAAGGGGTTAATGAAGATGTCCCATTCCTGCTTAACATTATTGTATTTCGCAGAATATTATTAGACATGATAATTGTCTTGTAGTGTTAAAAATTTGTTCTATAATCTTCTAAAAGTTTCCCAAGGAAATGTTTAAATATCACTTTGAATGTTTCAAAGCCTGCATATGATGCAGAAATAAATTGATATTATTTGGAACATACATTTGATCTCAACTTGAAAACATTTGGTTAACTTTCAGTGTCAGAATCTTTAAATTTTAACCTATTATGGTAAACTGATAAATTTTCGAATTTATATTTTGGCCATAGACATTAAATTTGAAAAACAAAAGTTTCATTTGAAAAATATTTAGCATGTTTTTTTTTTCCCCCTTGTGTATTTGTTTTCTAATACTTGCAAAAGTCAGTCTTTTTTATTTTTATTTTTACTAGGCAAAGTTATCATTGTATTTATTTTACTTGGGTTTTTCCCAGCATTTGAGATATGGGTTTAGAGCACTTTACTGATCCTTTATTGTATTTTTCTGCTAGTCATATCATATATTTTATATATTATTATTTTTAATACAATTACTAATTACAGGAGCCAAACTGGTGTCACACAGCAATTTTTGATTTTCACATGATAAAAGTTTGAATCTTTCTTTAGTACCTGTAAAATTTTTATAGAACAATAAAGAAGTGTCTTTGTTTCTGCTTTTGACTTACTGTGTCTAAAAATGAAAACACATGAACTCCTAAATTCGCCTCACTAGGGAATGCTGAATGAAACTTCAGTTATGGAAAATGTGCAGAAATATGTGATCTCCAATGATGGTGTCATGCATAGTGCCAGGAGTCTAGATGCTTTGTTGTATATTTTTTTATTAATTGTCTCTTGGGGGCAAAAAAAGCTATAACAGTGCTTTTTCAAA
Source organism: Stegodyphus dumicola (assembly GCF_044657685.1). NCBI lineage: Eukaryota > Metazoa > Arthropoda > Arachnida > Araneae > Eresidae > Stegodyphus > Stegodyphus dumicola. Next base: position 119,546,358 of record NC_140780.1, read on the forward strand.
CTAGCTGTTTGACTTGATCAAAACATGAAAAATTTCCTTTTCAAGAGCTTCAGAGAAAGTGTCATTTTTAATTTAGAGGTGATAAATAGCTTTTCTATTTTCTTACTTTCATATAACAATGATATATACTATATATTTCTGAGCATAAGTGCTGGGAGTGCATTTTTCCTTCAAAAATTTATCCAAAAACCTGTATATAAGCTGGAAAGAAAAAATCCTGAAACATGTTACCATAAGAGCAAAAAGGTGTGGAACAGGTAACAGATGTGGGTTATTTTACAATAAAATCTCTGTGAAATAAGATACCAAAGATAGTTTTTAATTTGTTAAGCATGTCTGAAGCTAGTACATTATTTCCATTCATATGTTGTCTTGTGGAAGATCTATGGTATCTGTTCTAATCTGATTTTCTGTGTCATTTTATTGTCTGAAAGATTAGTGGGAAGAGAAATTCTTATACAGCAGATCTCAAACTGTGGGTGATTATGTTTGAAGAAAATACTAACAGCATTGTGGCTGCTCAGCATTTCGCCATAAATTAAAATAAAGTTCGAGAATGGAGAAAGGGTGCAAATTTTGCCAATATGAGACTTTTTGTGTTGCCAACAATGCATCAAACCAGCTTTATAAACAAATTTAAAAATAAAACACCAATGAATATCCCATTTCATTTAACATTTTTTCTATAAACTAGATAGATAAAAAAAAAGACAATGATCTCTTGCCCGTAACTAAAGGAGAAGTACCTGTGTTTTTTGTTAGATTAGTGGATCCATATATAAGCTGATTCCTATAATTTAGCTTTAGAAAATGTTCCAAGAATTCTCACTGTATGCATGGAATCATATATATATGTTGATGAATTCCTTAACTATGGACATGAATATATTAAGATACATTTTTCACTTGATGCAAAATTTTTATTTTAAAGGGAGAATTGAATCAAATACTAGTTTTAAATTTTAAAGTGTGGTATTTAAACCATTATATTTTTGAAAACTTCAAAAATTATGCTGAATTTATACATTTTTGGAGACCTGAATCTAAGGATGACCTTAATATCATTTAACATAATGTAAAGCTTTCTGCGTTTTGTGTTAATATTTCCTTGAATTTTGTATAAAATTATTCAGTTTGAATTGTACAGGGTGAGTGCAAAAACAGTCGCTAATTTCAAGTTTGTTTGTTTGATTATGGCAAAGCACATAAGGGCTATGTGTCTAAAGGGAGGGATGCCTTCATGGAAAGCTTTCTGATGGAAATTGGCTCATATCCATGTTACATGACAAAAACACACTTGCAGACAGCCATTCACCGGAAACTGAACTACTAGTGTTCAGTAACTTTACTACTCAACTGCTGCTTTCAAAATATCATGTAATTAATTGTTATTGGAATATTTTTGTTGAAAGCTCAGTAAACTCAAAATATTTTCATACCTTTCTTTTAATGACAGCTAATTCTGACTTGAGCAGGACATCGAAAGTGGTGTTTACCCCGCATCAAAGAAGGTGTGGGGTAAACACCATTTTCAATGTCCATGCTAGAATATGCCCAAACATGCAGTGTTATGATCTGTGTGTGGCTTTCTGAATGGCAATCTGCCAAACTAATGGATAGAACAAGCTGGACCCAGTATAATCAGCACTTTTGCAAATGGCTCTTACGATCATCACAGTTTATCTGTGTTTGACTTTTACTTTTGGTGATTCGTGAAGGGAAGGTGTGTGTACTTCTACTGTCCAAAACCCTGAATGATCATAATGACTGCATCCATGCAGCTGTCAACTACATCATACTAGATGGTAGGATGCACCAGGTCAGGATGTGTGGATGAATCTAGATTACCCTCTCAGTGAATGCTACACAATGCATTACAGGTTTTGCACAGGTTTTTGAGTGCTTGTGATTCTAATTAATGTCACCACAAAACCGTTCTATAACTATTGTAAAAGTGTGGGTATTGTAGCCCTTTTTATAGTAAAATTATATCCTTTCAATGTCAGAGACTGTTTTTGTTCTTATCCAGTATAATGAGAAAATAAACAAATAAGATTTCAGTCAAAATTACTTTTACTTGCATGGACTGATGTATATACCTCAAAAATGTCTTCCTCTTTATGCTTGGCCTGTACAGTAGGAGTTATTACCATATACAATGTCTGCACAATATAGCTAATTTGTTGACATTCCACATGTCAAAATGAATTCATTATAACCATAAGGTATCTGTATAATAAATGTGGTTTAATCCTTTGCAGCACAGTGTGCCTGTTCTGGGCACACCTAAAAATTTCCTTCTGTACGCACAGAAAAATTGAATGAAAAAGGATCTGAAAGTTATTATAGGTTACTCTGAACCTTCTTCATTTATAGTAGATGGCAGCTCAACACAAACCAGTCCATATATTTTAGCCATGTTTAGGTTTTTAAGACCTTCATTTTTCAAAGAAATCTTCCAAATTTTTTTAGAGTATAAAAGGATTGTTTGAAAGGAAATTTCTATGTTATTTTTTTGGCTGTATGCTAATCTCCTTGTTCTACTCGTATATTAGTTTTAAATTTTTACCTTGAAATTTTGCTTAAAATAGAAAAGTGAACCGAGTTGTTCCCAGACTGTGCTCACTGTGAGTCTAGGTCACTGAGAGGCAGCTGTATCTTTGTTTCTCTGCAGCTCATTAACATAGAAAGGTAGGTCCACATCTGTGTTTAATTTCCTGCTTTTCTCTTTCTTCTTTTCCCCTTTTTTTTGGGGGGGATGTTTGATTATCAATTAAGAAATTATTGGGGTGATTTTCTGAAGGTCAGGGATAATTTTATCAGTTAGCTGTTTGGTTTTTCACTAGAGCACTTCTCTTTCTCTTTGGTTCAAAGAAGTTTTCTTAGCGCTAATATTTTTGAGTTCTAGACATATTTTTATTTTATAGTTAACAATTTTAAATTGTAGATATTATAATAGTATATATTTTTCAGATTTTTAATTATTTTCCAAACAGATCAGAGAAGGCTGACCATTTCTAAAGCACTGAAAGTGGTACACGAATTGCTCTCAGATAGTGAATCTAATACGGATCCCAGCACATATGCAAAACATGCAATATTGAGTTGTGCTTTTTTAAATGTGGTGTCACTTCGAAAAGTACCACGATGAAAAAAATGGACTAAAGTGTAAATATGAAATGTAAATATCATATACCCAAGTTACTTTTTTTTCTATTCATAAGCATGTAATCATCATATAACCAAAAATGAGCTTTTTAGAGAGGGTGTAGTGTAGCAGATCTCCCCGTGGCACACCCTGGGTAATGATAAATCTGCTGTAGTATTCAGAATTAGTTTTTTAATCATAGGCAAAATCTCTTACTCTTTTACGCACTTCCCAGCAATGCTCGTTTCAGCACTCTTTTTCGAAGCTCTATTCAATCAGTTGCCCGTTATAGGCGCACACACAGAATTAAAACGATAAGTGCTATCTTTACAAAATTTTACTTGTGTACCTCTAAGCCTAATTGAACTGCTTACCTTTTTTTAAATCGAAATTCCAACTTTAAAAGGTAGAGTGCCGGAAAGGGTTGATAGCTCTTCTCTTTAGCACTGTTGTTCTCTAAATGGCGAGCAGTTTGTGTGTACATCAAGAAAACATTTCAAACAAAATATCAGTAATGAAAGAAAGAAAATAAAGGCCTTTTTATGCATTTAATTTCTTTAGACACATCATAATCAACTCATAATTTAGATTATTAAATGAAGGTGGTATTTCTTAAACAGTATTAAGTTATTTGTCAGAACATTCCCATTAAGACTTATGAAGCAAAATTTGTCCTACCATCATGTTTAAAAGTCTCATTTATAAGAAGTCTTCAACTAAATGTTGTATAAACATTAAGTAATAATAATAATTTTGCATAAAAATTGAGTATCTACCTGTTAGGTGAACAAATTTTATATATTATATATATATATGCAAATACTCTTATTCTGGGCAGTAAAACTTTAAAACATTGGTTCTTAGTCAGGAAATATATGCTTCCGTAGGGAACCATGTGAATGGAGTACTAATTTACAGAGCCTCAGAAATATTTTTCTTTGTTCTCCTAATGTAATTCTTATGTCTAATAATAATAATGAAAAGAATTAAGGCATTAATTCCTTTGAATGGTTTGTATACTTAAGATTTATTAAGATATGTATTATTTTAAGCATAGTAATATGCAAGTACGGCTAGGAATTGACTCAATCCTTCCTTTACCAGAATGACTGAGAGCTTCAATAAATAGTTATTGATATAATTACTGCATAATATGTAGTTAAAATAATATCCAATCACTATCTTTCTTCATTCCGAATGCTTGAATAACAGGCAAAATCGAGAAAATTGACCATAACGGCATAAATATATATAATAAGTAAATTTTAATCAAATTAAATAGAGGTACTAAAAGAAGAATAACTTATTTCAGGATTCGAATTTCGCATTTTTTGTCTGAAAATCCCACATTGTTATCTATAAGCTTTGTTAGTCTTTGATTCGAATAATGTATCATTTGTAAGAGACGAGATTCCCTCTCAGGTTCTGGAAGGTTTCTAAGGTACGTTACCTAACGTGTAAAAGAGTCCAGCGAAATCATTGATACCAGTATCTTGTTCTTTTTACTTGCAGTGGGCAAATAATTAAATGATATACTGCTCTACAAGAAATTTGGATCTGAATGTTAACTACGTACGTTATCTTCATATTATTAAATGCAGTAAACTGTCTATTAACCGGGCCTTGTCTAAAAAAGCTAAAATCGGGGTTTGTTTATTGCGGAACGAGAGAAAAATTACTATCAGAATAAAACAAAATGTCTATGAAACACACACACGCACAAAAAAAAAAAAAATAAATAAATAAAAAATAAAAAGGACGAAGAAAATGCATATGATAACAGAGGCAGAGCAGGTGTTGCCGTAAGATTTACCAACTGTTTTTATCCACACCTGTGCGTAATTTAACAGCCAATAACGGCTAGTGCCCGCCTTTGGAAGTGAAAAAAAAAAAAAAAAAAAAAAATAGTTGCGGACACTATTAAATGAAGTGCACTAATCAATATGCAGTAATGATAAATGCGTGTTTACCTAAATTTTTTTATTCTCTTTTGTACTTAAAAATTCTCGAAAAAATAGCATATGGTTATTCAGTTTTACAAGTTAAAATTCAGTTTCAACTAGTATCGTGATCACTTTTAATCACTTTATCTTTTCACACAAAAGTAGATGTGTAACGTGAGTACGAGCCAAGTTCCGTTAGAAAGTGCTCCCCCTAGGCAGATAGTCCTCGAGAGCTTTGCAATGTTCAAATAACCAAAAGAAAACCATAAAAGTAGCTTTTGTGTATTTCCAGAAATTTTACTCTGCTACTACCCTAAACATAAAAAGTAAAATCGTTTTCTTAAAGTGGTAAAAGAAACTTGTTGTAAATATAGTTCTAAAATATTTGTATAAAAATAAAAAAATTAAAACTTTCAGCCAAAACATGATTTTAGAGAGGTTTTTTTTTTTTTTTTTTTTTTTTTTTCCCCCAATGGCAGATCGTGAACAATTACAAATGTGTTCCAGTCCATTATAATCTATACAAGGCCGGATGTGGTAGTCTCTTTATTATGGAGGCACCTAATAGGTGGGCTACCATCGCCTTTCCTATGAAGAGACGGGCAGTTACAACCATAACTTCTCCCGGATTCGAACCCAGGCCCTTCGACGACATCGCACTCAGCTTCCCTGACCACTATACTGACTGAGCGGCATTTTTAGAGAGTGAAATGTCGTTACTCTTGTTTTAGTTTTATGTAATATGACCAAGTTTGTTTCCATTAGAGGGCCATCGACTCAGCCGTGGCTCAAAAAAGCAGTTTAGTCATGGCATGTTATGGCGTTATTTGTGTTAAATTCATGTCCATCCCAAATCTTTATATCGCTTACGAAACTGTTAATACTATTTTAATATACGATACCCAAAAATGGAATTTTTACGCTTGGGACTATTTCCTACTAGCAATTTTTTTGCTTGAAAATGACTAAACATATTTTTTCTAGTTTTCTAGTGTACGGTTTCTTTAGTGACATTTTCAGATAAACAAGCGGGAAACTCGCGGAAGGTCTGGATTAAAAAGGTAGGTCTAAAAGGTTTAATTTATTTTTGCAATTTTTTTTACTAAATATCTAGTTATACCAACCAGTGCCATTAGATAGATGATCTAATACTTTTATGAGAATGCTGGTAAAGCAAAATTTAGCACTACAGGATTTCTAAATCAACAACTACTTTGTTATAACAAATTACCCCAAAATAACTAGTAGCCTAGCTATTGTTTTCCACATCATCTGCGTATGCATTCGACCCCTGAATGGCTAAAATATTTGAATACCGGTAGTTTCGTTTGGGCTGGACTTCCAGTGGATGTCTCGTATATAATGCAAATACGAGCGAACTTTCTCTTAGAACATTCTTTACGAAGTAGTCCTTTAAAAGCAGACAGCTGTTTGTTAAAAGTAGTCAAATTCACCTAATTTATGTGTGCACGCCTGAAATGAGTGATTTCAATCTGTTCGAGAGAATAGGTGTAATAAACACCATGACTACATTTTCAAAGGGGGCACAAATTGCAAAACATGTTTGTCTTCCCTCGTGACTAACCTAAGTGCATGTAACATCAAAAGAAAGTATTACTGTAAAAAATAAAGGAAAGTATCACTATCAATAAATTTTCTCATTAAAAAGTAAAATTAATAGATTCCATTACTGTATCAAAATAATTTTCTTCATGTTATGCCCATGTCTTATGCAAATAGTTGCGAAAATCTTATAATGTACAGCAAATTGTAAACCGAAAGCAAGAGAAACCAAAAGAAAAAAAAGAGAGAGAGAGAGGAAAAAATTAATAAAAAGAGGCCTTCTTCATTACGTAAGAGATATAAATAATTTATTCCAGCAAAGCGCTCAAGATCTGTAGCGTTTAGAAAGAAAACTGTTGCATTTATGTTGCATCAAATATGGAAATCCGTGAAGGTTCTTGTACAGTCAGTGGGTTCAGGGTTTTGAAATTAACTGGGATGAATTGTCAGTATTTAATGGTCGTATCCATTCAGATTTCGGTAGCCATTTGCGGATAGGGTCAGATAGTGCTCTTCATGGTATGAATAAATGCAATGTTTTGTGCCCGTGATCTAGTGTTTTGTATAGTTAAATATTTTTTCCGACACTTTGCAACAACTAGTTTTCTTCTGTTAATCTATGAAGTATAAATTGATTTACTGATAACAGAGTTTTGCAGAAAATGGAGCATTTACGTTCAGGAGTAAGATTTCCCAGGAAGATATTTCTTAGTATAGAAATGCATGGCACAAACTAAGCCATCGTTCGATATGTGGGGCTGGCGAATCCTTCCGTTCAAAATGGAAAATATGCAGAAAAAAAAGATGCTTAGCTGAAATAAAATCTCCTTTATGGAAAAAAGGCATTCAAAAATGTTCAAACGACATCTAGAAGTGTCTTCCTAATTTACACTTTGGAGCAGAAATTTCGAGTCACGAGAGATGTCAAACACTTGAAAAATTAAACTGCTTCTCTACATTGGCTGAATTCTTCTGAACAAATTATAAATGTGTGTTGCGGGATTTCAAGAAAATCAATGAGAATCGCTGCATGAACTTAATTTAGCAAAGTTTGGGCATTTTGTATGCAAGTAAAGGAACCTATGTTAAAGTTTATTAAATGTTTAAACTTTTGTATTGTTAAGTTTTGGAATAAAAAATATTTTCAATTATTCTTCCCTTTATTACAAATCGCATTTCAACTCATTGTTTCTTTTTTGGTATAAGTTTAGATTAGTGACATTCCATAGTGATTCCAAAGAGTGCTCAATCACTATTTAATGTTCGAATTCATGACCCTCTTAACAGGGCTCAATAGCAAGTAATGTTTTTGCATTGAAAACTCATCGAATAATGTTACTATGGAAAAAAAAAAAAAACTGCTAGGTATTCCAGTGCCTTATTTTTAACTGCGCAGTCCATGCCGCACGATCACAAACGAGGAAATTAAAACGTTTGTGGCTTCCTGTACAGCGTTATACTTGAGCAAATCGGCATATTTTGCTTATGAAATAAAAAAATCTACTCAGAAAATTAGGCTAGTGTACATTTCAGTTGAGATGGCGATTTATTTCCCAGTCGCAAGCCTTCTCTTGATAATCTCTGCGGAAATGCCATGTGCAGACTCAGACTTTCAAATTAATATCTGGGTGTTAATAAAATATCTCTAATAAAATTATTACAAATTATAGACAGCTATGTCACAAGATACGTATATTCAGTTAAGTATGTAGTCAGTCAAAAGAAGTTTGGGAAACACTAATACCAAGGAAAAGTTTATAAGAGGTTTGTGCTTGACTTGAATCCAACAATGTTAATGATGGGTATAATTATGCAATTATTGGTCAGCTTGCTTTTTTTAATTCGTTAATGATTTGAAGAATTCGAAATCACGGAGCCTATGCAAAGCCGCTTCTCCTGCATAGTGGTATTACACTCTATGGTGCCAAAACTTTGAAATACTGTTATTCGAGTTGTTTATTTCTGAGTAATGATGCCTATCCTTTTGCGTTGGCTAAAAATAGGCCAAAATAATGTTAATGTCATACATATGACAGTGGAACTCAGTCAGTTATGGTGCAGTTATGACATTAATTCGTTTGCACATTTAAAAATTTTTTATTCACCAAAATTAAGAAAAAAAAAAAAAATGCTGTACATGGAAAAATAAAAGGTTTACCAGAAATGATATTTTTTAGTTATGAATAATTTTTATACCTGCAAAGATATGAATACCTGTCATATGTATATGTATCATATTCATATCCTGTATATGATATATACAGGATAATTCATTTTATATATATACATTTCATTCATGTATATACAGGATATAAAAAACTAAGTTAAATGTGTAACCAATTTAGAAAAATTAATTTAATCATTCAAATAATGATTTAGTTATTCAAATTTCTTTTAACTTTTTCCAAATCGTTTACCATTGTTTGTACTTTGTACCTTTAAAAAGTTTAAATATTTAAGGCTGACTCAAGATCGGATGAGATCTGAAAACAATGAGCAATTCTGCTACTGGCAGATAACGCTGAATAGTTAATTACCTTTGTGAAATATATCGAATTTATTGCAGTTGTAGGACTATTCGATTGCTCTCTTGCAAAATTATCAATCTGTTCACATAGAATCACATCTCCCGCAGATTTTAAAATCTGCCTATGAATATTTTCATCGCGTCCCCTTTTTATTATTTGCACTATCCTACACAAGCCACATGCCAATGAGCCTATTAATCGTAAACTCTTTCCTATCCGCTTTTTGCTTTAGTGTTTGTATTGTGTATAAAAATTATAAAAACCAAAAAAATTTTAAAATATAAAATACAAAAAAAATTATAAAAACCTAAAAACTTATAAAAAAATTATGATACTTAAGTTTTTACTATCTTTTATGATACTTAAGTTTTTACTATCTTATCTCTATCCCTAAGCTTTCTCGAGCCTGTGGCTCCCTCTATTGAGCATCAAGTAAATCACTTATGCCAAATTTTTCCTATTTCTGCTCACTTTTAGTAATTCTGATGTGGAGGTAAATAAATGGTTTTGAACCATAGGCACTCCGAAATTTTCAAATCATTGGCATTGGCAGCTCTCTTCGGTATGGTACAGTGCCCTCTGTCGGTGAAAGATTGAACAAAACATTTATTACCTGTGGAGAGCACTTTTTTGAGATTGATTTTGAGGTAAAATGTAAACCCCTACATCTAACTGTTGAGCTTTTATAAACGTTTAAAATGTTTATGTGCTTACGGATGTATAAAAAATTTGATGGGGTATTTAGAAAATTTGGCTGCATCATCTTTTCTGCTGAATGAAAAGTTGCACATCAGATTCTCATACCAAAAAATTATCTTTAAAATATCGTCAGGTTTCGTACATTTCGAAATCCTTTATCTGTCGTTTTACGAATGTTGTTAACGTGCTGAAACTTATTATACCTATAAAGATTTTTCAACTAAAATATCTGTTTAAAGCCGTGTTTCCCAACGTGGGGCCCACGCCCCACAAGGAGGCAATTCGAAAATGGACTCGTCCAGAGTTTAAGGGGACAAAGGACGTTCTAAATATGTTTCATGAAGTCAAAATTTTTCGAAATTTCATTTTTTATTCCCCAAAGTAAAGAAAAGTGTAAGTGATGTATACGTAAAAAAGTTTTTAAATTGCGGTGCATTTTAAATACTTTATAAAGAATTCTCGCTGTAGACACGGACATTTAAATGCTTTTAAAGGCATTTAAATAACTGATACATTATGCTTTCCAGACGTTTCTCGCACATTTCAGCCAGCGAATTTATTTTATTCTTTACTGTAGGAATGGCAACCGGTATATTATTCTTTCCTTGAATGGCAACAGCAGCTGCTTTCAGCTTTGTTTATATTGATCTTATATTTCTTTCTTTCAGCCCTTAGTGAAATGAGGGGTGCAAGCAAGAAAAAAACGTTCGTCAGTGTTCGGAGGCATATTTAAAATTTGGTTTCATACCCGGTCCACAGACGGTCAACTTTTGTCTTTTATGTCAATAATGCCTGACCAACGAATCAATGAAACTAAGTCGTCTTGAGGCACATTTGAAGGCGAAACATAATGCTGATATTAATTCAGATTCGAATTATTTTCACACTTTAAGGAAAATTTTTGAAAATAGAGTAATATTAAAGTGTCTATTTACTGCTCATAACGCAACTGTTAATCGTGCTCTGGAGGCTATTTATCAAATTTCATTACTCATCGCTTAATCTGGGAAAAGCCATACTATAGGGAAGAATTTAATCAAACCATTAATATCAGCATTTAAAACTGTTCTAGAAATAGATGACAAAGACGTTAAAGCTATGCCACTAAATAACAATACTATTTGCAGAAGAAAGATTAAATGAGTAGTGAGGATATTGAAATACAACTTGTTGAAAAGCTGAAAACAAGAAAATTTTCGATGCAAATGGATAAACCATTTGTGAGAGACAGTGAAGCCGTACGTATGTAAGATATATTCATAAAGGAGATTTTGCCGAAGAAATGTTCTGTAAATCATTAGAAAGCACCACTACCTCGAAAGATATTTATAGTATGCTAAAAAATTACTTAGATATAAAAAATATAATACATCTTGTACTGCAGATGGTGCTCCTAATATGATCGTTGAAAAGTAAAATAAAGTACGGAATAAGAAAAAGGGTTGCTTAAAATTGATAAAAGATGAGAATCCAGAAATGCTTTTTGTGCATTGTGTTATAGAAAACCTGGTAGCTAAAAACAATTCGCCTGTTTTTAAATGAAGTACTAAATTCAGTTATAAAGTGTATCAATGCTATTAAAGCTACGGCCAAATGTGAATGTCTTTTCAAGTTATTTTATGAAGAACAAAATGAAGACTATATGAGACTTGTACTTCACACTGAAGTAAAAAGGCTGTCGAAAGGGAACTGCTTGGAAAGATTTATGGAACTATTTGATATTTTTAGTTATATTTTAAGCAACAAACCTGAAATGAAAAATCCGTTAACGGATGATAACAAGGCATTTAGCCGAGGTGAGTTATTTAGCCGATATCTTTCAAAAATTAAATATATTAAATAAACAACTTCAAGGAGCAAATAAAACTTATGATGCAAAAGGAAGATATTTGGTTTCATTATCTTTGTTGAATTATGTCAGGCATATACTATTTACCACAAAAATTTTGAAAAGTCTTATTGGCTCCAAAAATGTGACGTGTCCACCGCTATACTTGTTATTGTCGATCATCTGAAAATTTTATCAGCTGATTTAAAAGATTTTCTAACTTAAAACAAATTGATTTTCCAACTTGGATGATGCAGCCAATGCTAGTGGATTTAGGCTGATATTTCAAATATGCAGTAAAAAGAAGAACTCGCAGAAATGCAAAATGATGAGTCAATTAAAACGTTAGGCCCACCAGCGGCCGAGCGGTAAAGTCGCTGAACACTGGTAGTTCGGTTCGAGGTTCGAATCTCGCGAACGGGCTGGCTGCATGGGTGTTTTCGTGGTTTTCCCCATGTGTAACGTGTATACGAGCCAGTTTTCCTTAGAAAGTCCTCCACGAAGGCGTCCCTCCCATTAGGCAGATAGCCCTAGTGTGCTTTGCCATAATTAAGTACACCACACTAATTAAAACGTTATTTAATATAAAAGGAGCGATGACATAGCTTTGTGAGGAAACCAGAATCAGATATCCAAATGCAACAAAATTTGCAAGTTAACTATTGTTATCGTTTCCCTCTTCATATTTTGCTGAATGCAGATTTAGTGCCATAAATGATATGCTGCTTTAAAAAAAAAATCGGTTGGATATAGTGAAACCGGGAGACTTGAGACTCAAGTTATCTAAATTGGAACCTGACATAAAATTTCTTTGCAGCAAGTATCAAGCGCAAGGAACTCACTTAATTTAAATAATAAAAATTACTAATACTTAAAATAAAAAATTTTCACTTCTTGAATTTCAGTTCTCCATGTTTTGAAAGTTCACTTATTGTGTTTGCTCACAAAATTTCGTACTCATTTCTTCCTAAAAGCTATCATTCAAGTTTCTTTCGTGAATATTTCAATTTTTAAATATTAAAAATTATGTATATGCTAGGGGGAGCGTAAAAATTTTAGAGAGGATTGGGTGGGGCATAGCACGAAAAAGGTTGGGAAACACTGGTTTAAAGGGTAAAGTAACAGTACTTAAAAATGAAAAACAAATATATCAAAATTGTCATTATGCAAAATAATAAATGGAAATCATTTATCGCAAAAATAATGTAGGTGTTAGCCTTAAATGTGTAAATATTTACATATTTTCAATAGTATCAATGTAATTTTCTGTGTTAAGCTTTCATTAGAGTCGGAATCGAAACTATCGTATGAAGATTTAATTTGAGGGCTTCTTTAATAGTATGTAAGAAATAGTTTTATTTAATTTGAGATAATTTATTCTGTAGTGTTGCTAGATGCTGTAATCTTATGTTTCACGTCTGCTGAAATATGACTTTTTGCCCGGTATCAGTTTTTACACTTTAATAAATGTTATTCTAGCCTATTCTTCGCCTGACACCCGTTTTATCTCAAGCGTAGCGTAGTTTGGACGCTTTCGGAAACCTTTTGATATCCCTGAAATATCTGACCATAAAATCAGCTGAAGAACAACGAATTCTTCGAATTTGTTAACTATTTTAGTTACATAAATTGCTTTTTAATACATTTTTGCAGTAATGTCAAGGCGGATTAATTCTTCTCTCCTGGGTGGGAAAGTTTAAATATGTAAAGTGTGAAAGTAATGAGTTTGAAAGCACAGTTAAAATTAATCAAAATTTAAAAAAATTTGAAATTTGAAATTTGAAAGTGTAACTTTTAGATATCAGAATGAACAGAAACACTTTTTATAGGAAACCTTGATGTCTTTTGATGGAAGAACTAATGAACGCCCCCTGAATAGTCTTATCTGAATTTGTTCAATTAGATATGCCGTTAAATGTTTTATTTTATTTTTTGATTCTTTTATGAATCACCACCAATAATTTTTAGCCAAAGGCTTTAAATAGTTCCCGTCCCCTTCCTTTTCTCCCAATAATATCACATTCTATTCAATTTAGTTCATTATTTATTCTTCTTCTTTATTTTTCTTGTTTTTTTTTAATTAATCCTGCAGCGTATTAATTTATTTGTTTGATTAAATTTATTATTATTATTGTTATATATTTGTTATTTTCGTATAATTTTCTGATTGTCAGTTTATTCAAGATATTTTTTCCCTCAAGTAGTTTTGCTAAGTCTGTTCAATTTGCTTTTCGGAACAGAGAATAATTATTTCTTACTTCTCTAGTATTATTAACCTATTAGGTTACTACCCTTCTCTTTCATCATCCATCAGCCACCGAGTGGATAAGACTGGTATTTTGTCTTGAGCTCGATTTTCAAGTAAGCAACTGAAAATGTAGGATGTGCAACACTCCCGATGTGGATTTTCCCGTGTGTATTCAGAATTCGAATTAAGTTTTGCTTAGAAATCCCTATTCTGAGGCAATTTTTGTAAGACAAATTATCCTTAAATGCTTTGCATAATTAATTAATGAACATTTCCTTCTCCTATTATTATTGAAAAAATATACTTGATCTTTTTCAGTGAGGTCTTGAATGAATCAACCTCTTAGTTACTTTGTGAATGTGATTTGGGATTACATAGTAGTTTCTATTGCTCAAAAATTACCTTCCTTGCATAACCGGTGCCCTGGTAAAAGGTTCTTGTATTTTAATGAGGGTTGCGCATTTCACTTCAAATACTGATCCTCGTAATAAGCGTATCAGTACTCAAATAACTTGATAATATTCAAAGAGATGACGAATGCAGTACTGCTTGGCGGTGTGCAGGAAAAGAGTCACGTGCACTTTTTCTGAGAAATGACCCTGTAGGCAGCTGGAATTTCCTAAGTTATCAGTCTTGTTATATCACCCATCTCGGGGATGATAAAATTTAATAAAAGGATTTAAACATAACTTTGCAAACTATTTAAATACCTCTTTGTTGTCATTACGTCTTTTGGAGTTGTCGGACTGAATATTTCTATTCGCAGTTACATTGGACATTAATAGATTTAACAAAAAGTAGGAAAAGCTTTCTGTTTAAGCTGAAAGCTTCTCAATCAAGAAATGGGTTGCATTGCTATCGCTCGGAATAGTTCATTTTTTCAAAAATATCCCTGAAGTAAGAGGTATTAATAGAAATAAAGAAAGTAGTTAGTCCACGGATGTGAATGCTCGTTCAGGACAGTCTATGTATTCAGAAACATTTTCTTCATCCACTTGCCAACTGACCATCGAAAGATTGGTTTGGTTTGAATTATGGCAAAGCATTGTAGGGCTATTTGCCTAAAGGGGAAGGATGCCTTCGTGGAGGTCTTTCTAAGCGAAACTGGCTCGTATACACGTTACACATTGAGAAAAACCATAAAAACTCCCATGCAGCCAGGATTGATCATCGGAAGAACAATCAAGAATGTCGTCTTGCAATACCAAAAAATATTTGTAGAACCTGAACTCATACCTTATCGACCAAATAAATTTCAAATAATTGGATCAAGTATCGATCAAATTGACGGCAAATAAATTTTCTACCACTGTCGTAAAGGACGTTGTGAAATTTCTCTCTATCAGTCAATGAATCTATATGTAAACATTAGGAGAGTCTGTTGGCCGGTTTTAGTGGTATCCGCAGTATAAAACTTCACTCATTAGATAGAATTTTCCTGTATTTTACCGGTTCTGCTAAATAATAGTTAGTCATCTTTTCCTGAAAGGAAGTGCTTTTCCTTTGTAAGGTCTCACTGCCTAAACACAGATGATAGAGCACAACCAGTATGAAATTCAGGATCACAAATACACTGATGGCAGATGAAAGCGTTACCTTATTTTCTTTCTCCTCCCAAAAAATATTACTGTTTTGGAAGATAAATATGTTACCTGTAGCCTGTCGAATGCCAACGGCATGTTTTATTATATATTTCTAGTTTTCTTTGCGGAGTAACCTCTCCCCTCGAAGAATTCCAAATTAGAAATGGGGAAAGCATTTAATTTTAGCGTAAGCAAGGCCGGCGTCGAAGCCGGTCTTGCCGCACCGGGCACCAGAATATTTAGAATTTGAGAAGGAACCGGATGCAGAATTTTAGAATGGCAGATCAGAATGGGAATCAAAAAGTTTGGCACTTGGCTTGAATGTAAAACTAATGATAGCAGCACGATTATTGACATTCCGAAGAAACTTTGACTGGATTAATTTTAAAATGCATGGTTCAAAGCATAGAAACACATAGAATTGATTAGAATGGATAAATACCGATTTCAAATTAGATTTTTATTTCATTTTTCTTTTTAAATCGCAATATGTACCCTTTAATATTGACTTTGACTACTGCGTTTCTTATTGTATAGTGTCCAGAGTGAGAGTAAAACGAGTAATGTTTCGAAACTTTAGAGTGATTAAAATATTTGTTTGTCAGTGCAATAATAACCTGATTACAAATAATTAATGATATTTTTAAATGTCATTTATACTGCTTTTTTAACTGTTAAATTATATTGGTTTTTAATTGTTGCTTTATATATAGTGAATTATTTCTCTATTCTGGAATTTAACAGCTAAGTAGCATGCGTGGGATTGATGATTTAATACGCAAACAAAAAATTCATACGTTTCTTCAATCTTGTATGTAATAGTTATTTTTTTTTTTTTTTTAATTTTTTTTTTATTTTTATTTATTTATTTATTTTTTTTTTTCGTTTTTTTAGTCATTTATAATTGAAAAAGGAGGAGAAAGTAGCTAATTTTTCAATCATGTATGCTTTGTTTATGTACTGTTTTTCATGATCTACGTGTGGAACTGATATTCTTGATAACATTCTTGTGTGTTTTATGCTTCTTATTTTAGGAATTAAGCCTTGGCTTCATGCATATGTCGCATCAGGGTCGACTGAATAGTTCTTGAACTACTGATTGCAAACCCGTGGTAGAAATTTAGAAATAATTCATGGAAGCCTTTCAGGCTGCTATCACGTGACACCTTTCAAAATTTAAACAAAAATATACGCAATTTAAAATTTTACAGGGACCTCTATGAAGTGCCAGTGAGTAAATTTCTCTTTATCCTATTGAAAGTTCTCTAGAAAGGGGAGAATGTCCGTTCTATACAAAACTGTGTGAAAAATGCAAAATTATGACTTATGCAACTTTCGTTTGAAATGGAGCCTCGAGTTTTTGAGATCACTAAAACTGAATTATATCACGCAGAATTTTTCTTTTCTTTTTTTTTTCCCCTTTCAAAAGTTTCTACATATATGAATTTAAAACCTTAACTTGGGCTTTCACGAATTAAAGGCCTTTTTCAAAACTTTTTGTTCAAAAACACATACACTTTGTTAAGTGTATTTGTATATATTCTCTCTTAAAATTTTCACTGCACATCTCGAGTAATTTTGATCATCGCGATGCCGAATTGTTTTCTCTTTCACTAATTCGACTAAGAATAACACTTTTCTTATTAATAAAGAAACTCATGTAAGCATTTAAGTTTCCTATATTTTTATTAAAAGCTTACTGGGGTACAGTCAATTGTTTAAGAGATATTTAGTTGTGTAATCTCTCTCTCTCTCTCTCTCTCTCTCTTTTTTTTTTTTTTTTTTTTTTTTTTTTGATAATGCGTACATACGAGACTACATCACTTTTACGAGCCAGTTCTTTTCTAAGAGTAATTCGTAAAGTAAGGCATAATTCGAATTTTTCCTCCGACAGTAAAAAAACCGACAAGCTAACTTCCAAATGCACTAAGCCATGTCAATATTAGCTAGCAGAGAAGATAACTTTCACGTCAGGTTAAAAAATAATCGTAATTTTCAATGTCTTAGCGGAGAGACTTCCAGAAAATGATTGATAATTACATAGTTCATATTTCCATTGTGTTCTCGAAAAGTAGGTGTTAATAAAGTCATATTATGCATATATGCAACTAAAAGAAAAACTATTTTCCTTATTAAAAGACACAGCTGAAAACTCGTTGAATTTTTCGTGGCAGTTATTCGAAAATCCTTTCCTAAATCTAAATGCAACTTTTAATCAGTTTGTTAGATCTGAACACAAATGATTAAGGTCCTTTTATAATAGAAAGGTGTGAAACCTCTCAGCTTTCCTAGGCAAGAGGTTTTTATTTTTATTTTATTTTCCCCCCCGCTTTTAAAGCAAAGTTGCTTAGGGGGAAATATCTCATTGTATGGGGTTTCAATCCGCCTGGAAATAGATTTCTTCGGATCGATCCCATGAGTCTTCACTTATTTATTGCTGTCGAGGCTACAGCCTATATATGCCTAGTTTCACCCCCCCCCCGTTTTTTATTGTTGTTGCCGTGCAAGAATGTGTTTTCAAAGGGATTTCAATGGGCCAGGATTTAAAGATTAGTGTCGTTACGTGTTTTTCTAGCTCTTCATAGCATTGCAATAAATGCTATAACTTTGATACTGATATATGGCTTCTGAATGTGGCACAACATTGACGTTTCATATATGATATTTTTGAAAAACAAAATTGGGGAAAATGGTGTTCAAACTTCTCAGCTTTGACGTCTGAGTAAAAATTTGACGTCTGTAGTAGAACTGTGTGGTATATTTATATTTACCATTAAATAGCCAAAGTATTGGAGAAGAAAGTCAGTCTGCAGCTAATAAATTACAAAATATACAATAAAGTTTGCATTCACCTGAGGCAAATGCAATCGATTCGCATAATGACGACCTTTTAGAAACGCACAAAAAAGATGCTTTATCAAACGGTCATTTTATCCAAATTTTATCCATTATACGCTTATCGAAGAATAGCTGAGATTTCCATCATAATATCGGAATAGGTTGTTATATCGAAGTTGAGGCTTACAAAGCATTAAGTAATTTTATATAAATATGGCCTGAGTACTAAATTATGAGAATTCCCCCAATATAGGAATATCTGTATGTGTAGGAGTAAATGGTGTGTAGGGAATCCGAAAAGCCTATTTTTGAATTTTTTAACTATCAACGTAGATGTGACATAAAATAATCTTGTAATATTAAAAAAGACATCAGTATGAATTATGCATAGGTTTTATTAGCTTTTTAATGGAAACGATATAAAGCATTTTAAAGAAAAATTTTATCTGAGAGTTCCTAAACTATAAAATGCTTGATGTTTTTCAAAACTGTGAAGCATCAAAATATTTTAGAAGCTGATTTTTGCATAATGTTTAATTTTTTTTTTTTTTTTTTTTGCAAATTGTTGCTTAAAATAATTATTAAAATGCGATTAATGTGTTACCCATTATTTCATTTACTTCGTATCCTCATAATGTTGCTTAGCGGCTTTGAAAGTTCCACGTTAATTTAGAAACAACATATGAAGGTTGAAAACACACAGAAAATTGTCAAATTTGTTAACGTTTCTAAAAGTTCTTACCTAATGCGAATAATATGAATGAGAAATATAATCAGCGATCCGAATTAATCAAATAAAAATATAATTTAATATTTTAATGTACATGGAAGTTTCCCGTTGCATTGTGGGCATATAAAAATGCAATTCTGCTGAATATTTCAACTGTCATACCGTATTATGTCGCTTCAAACATCAATTGATATATGGAACAAACTTAAAATAACTTTGAGGATATATAACGTGCAAAAATATTAGCGCACAATTTTTTTAAACAGGAGTTAAAAAAAAAAAAAAAAAGATGACATTTGGCTTCATTTCTGAATGCCGATTTTCTCTTTTCGGTTACTAACCTAAAGCCACGAAACACGTCTAGTTCGATTTTGTTTCTCTGTAGCTAAATGAGAGAGTTATATGGAATTTCCATGCTTTTCTGCAAGTTTCGCACCAATTCTGCCAGTTTCTTGTAAAAAAATCTTTTAAGAAGGCTGTCATCCTTCATGAAACATATTTTTATAAAAATTAAATATTGCTAAACAATAAAGTTTAAATTAATAGTACCTTGACATAAATTTTTGATGACATAATTTTATTGCAAATTTTTTTAGGTTCGTATATAATTTTATTGTAGCCTAAAGCATGTTGGGGTTATTTGTCTTGAAAATCATAACTAATAAAGTTCTAAATAAAAGTTTAGCAGGAGCATCCGAAGGTTTAATAAACATGTATTTCATAGATAAGAAATAATAAGCCGAAGGGAATTTCACTAACTGATCGAAGGATATGTTTTCATTTTAACTAATTAATTAGTTGCTTTCTCATCAATTAAATAAATATGTGAGTAAAAGGTCGTGTTTAAGATTAAAAAAGTAAATATTTGTTTTATTCTCTAGATTATATTTGAATCCATCTCTCAGTTTTCATTATGAACAGGAAAAGATCTCAACGCAATTAATTTTCCAACTCCCGATGAAAGAAATTTTCTTCGGTTTTCTGATCAATAATTTCTAAATATCTAAATGATGAACGCAGTAAGCTTCGTAAAATTTCAGTAAAATTTGCGCTAAATTGTAGGAACTCACTGCAGTTTCCATCTGCTTTCTTGTTGGGGAAAGTATTAAAATATTTCGGTGCAATCATTGAAATGTAACTTAGGTTTCAATGTTTGTAGTTTTTTAACAAAATCTGAAATCAGGGGAAAATTTTAAAATACATGTTTCTATTATATTTTATTTATTTATTTAAATAAATGTTTCAAACACTTTAATACTTGTATAATTCTATTTGCTTACTTGTTTAAAGTCATGAAAGAAGAATAAGTGTATGTATTCATAAACCAAAAATGTTTTATAACTCAAAATTTAATGATTGAATGCTTAAATTAATTAACATAACTTCACAGTTATACAGATAGACAGTGTTGTTATAAAAGGATCAAGTATGATTATTTAACTTCGTATATGGCAAAAACAACTACTTCAGTTATAAATACTTGGGCTTTGTCTGGAATTGGAATCAAAAACCATCCTGTCAGGCTGCTTTTACCAATTAAGTTAGCTATCAAGACTAATGCCTCTGAATACACTGTTGTGCAAAAATTATGGACGAGACGGTTTTTTCAATATAACTTTGTACAAAAGCTTTCCAAATCAACACATCTAATACCGTAAGATCCCCAATGCGTCAGGACATGAGTAATGTAAGCAACACTTACTAAAAGAGAAATCAGAAGGATAAAAAGAAGCTTTATTGCAAATGTAGCATGGAGCGCAATGCGGCTAAGGGGCGGAACATCCCTGTGATGGGTGTTCAGCAAGAAACATCCGGTCTTTAATAGGGGATATGATCTCCCCTGACTGCTAGGCAGGTTTCACAGCGTCTGCCCATGCTGAGAATAAGGGTGTCTATGAGTTGTTGAGGCATTGCTGCCCATTCGTCTTGAGCGCCAATCGAAGCTCTGGAATCGTTACTGGGGGTAAGGTACGAGCTGCCAAGCGTCAGCCTAGAAAATCCCATACATGCTCGATGGGATTGAGATCCGGAGATCGTATGCGATGAGAATCGCTACTCAGACTGAATCTGCTCTCATCTGTAAAGAGTGCTCGTCCCCATTCATTGTCTCTCCAATTCCGGTGTTCTCGGCATCACAGAGAACGCCTTCTCCGATGGGCACGCGTTAGAGGTACACACCGTACAGGGTGTCGTGCAAACAGACCACCACCGTGCAGTCTTCTGGCCACGGTAAAACGCGATATCGGTCGTCCAGTCGCCTGTGTCGTGTGTCTAGCGATTTCTCCCGCTGTCTGCCGCCTGTTTCTTCTGGCCTGTAAGGCAATATACCGGTCATCTGCGGGTGTGGTTCCTCGTGGATGACCACTACTAAACCCTGGATAGCTGTTCCTGTAGTTTGAAATTGTCTCCAAAGTCGTGAAACGATGCTGTGAGCAATTCCGAACTCTGCAGCCACACTTGTCACACTGCTTCCTTCCTCCAACTTCCCAATGATTCGACCTCGGGTAAAAGCATCCAGATGTCGTCTAACAGATTGATTATTCGCCATTTCTCGCTGAGGCAGCAACTCGGTGTGATTTTAACTGCTATACGGCGTGCAATCTCTTTGCCAGAAATACTGATCTTACACCGACAACATGCTTTATACTACTCAGACACTCTCCCATTACGTCTACCTGCATATCTGCGCATGTGCTACCGTACAATCACCTTACTTAATCTCCTGATTGGTCTTTCTGACGCTCTGCCTCTTCGTTCAGCTGATATGCTAATTTTTCGACTTCGTCCTTAACTTTTGCACACCAGTGTATTTACTACGCAAGTATGGAACTCGAAGATTCGATTTCGAAGATGCTGAAAGTTAGTCTTTAAACCATATAGTTTGACCACATGTAACCCTGTAAATTAATTTCTTGTCATATCGGCAATTTTTATAGTTAGCGCTTAATTTTACCATTGATTTTAAAAGAACGTATAAAATAGTGCTGAAGATCACATTCTGTCTCTTCAGTTGCCCTGAAGTGGGGGAAGGGGACTAAGGAATTTAAAACATTCCTACCATGTGCTGTTGGAAAGTAACAGTCAGTATACCAGCACGCTGTACTGAAGATTCGGGTTCGATTCCCAGCTAAGACACAAGAGATTTTTTTCATGAATTCTTCTCTGCAAAAATCCTACTATGGCTGGCGTAGCACCCGAAATTAATAACAGTAATTTTTCACTAATTTAGACATGTCCGTTAAAAAAATCGTCTTTGGAATATGCTGACCCTTTAAATCCCATTCATTTTTAAACAAATTTTAGTATTTGATTACTTTTGTTAAATTAATGTGTAGCATTTAAATGTAAAACGATAATTTATTGGATTGTGACAATGACCTTTTTAAGAAAAGTTTCTCTTGGAACATATATAAGTATCAGAAAGCTCAGGAAAAAACAAGCTGTTAATATGATTTTTCTAACCCATTATTTTATATTAATTCCCTTTTCTATCAGCCTTGTTTTCATTTCCCTGTCAGAATGTAAATTTCTAGCTTGCGCGATATTCAAATTAGAAAGAAAGACGGAAGTAATTAAAGGAAGGTTTTGGAGGGTGAAATCAGAGCATGTTCTGCCTTCTTTGAAGGTCACGTTGTTAACTTTGTTTCTCTAGCGATCAGTATTCTGCGGCGTTGATCTATTCTTGCCGTTAAGCTTGTTTAGCCGACTTCGGTTAGAGCCAGCTTGTGTGCTAGTTATACTGTGAAGCCCTTAGGCTATACTTAAATTTCATTAATTTTAGTTCATCTACATCTTTGATTTAAAGCCAAAGCTATTGGCTTCCGTAAGCACGAGTTGATGCTGTCTGTTAAACCTTTATTTTATTTTATTTATTTATTAATAAACCCATTGATTTACACTCTTTCCCTTTCACTGTGGTACTTATAAGACACAATGAAATCTCACCAGTACAAGATAATGATTGATATTTAATTTTATTGAGTTCTGGTCTAATTGTATGCTACTTCAGAAGGCCAGATCTTATAGGATGAAGTATGTCAGTTAAACTTTCATCATTCTTATTTGTGTTCACTGCAGATTTAAAGCAGTTAATAAAGGGGAAAATATGTTAAAGGACATTCAGATAAATATTAAGTTTTGTTCAGGTTCTCAACAAAATTAAATATTAGTCATTATCTTGTACTCAGCCAAACCTAGAGTTTTCAGCTTTTAATCTGAACTTTTATCATGAAACTAAATTTTTCTTTGTAATGCAGTTTAAAAGGATACTTTTGGACCTGTAAATATAAGCTGAAGCAAGAACCGTGTAAATTACATTACGATTTAGACTTTGAATTAAGTATGATAAGAATAAATTCTCTTGATTTCTCTACTATTTTTATTGTACTAATTCTGCTTTGAAAACATCAGCAGTTGATTCTATAATTTGTAGAGATATTAGGTATTTTTTGGATGCAGGAAAGATGAAACATTAGCAACCGCCTTCGCCGGGAATCGAACCGCGGACCTCTGGAATACCGGCTCAGTATCCCGACCACTACTCCACAAAGGCACGCTAGGAATGCGGAAGAAATACCTTATAAACTGTTATTGTTATTTTAATGTTATAATTATTAGATTATTTAATATTATCAGCATCATGTATATTAAAGTAACTGTTATTATTTTATTTCATATGTTGTAATTAGTATTAAACAACAGTCACAAAACTAATTACGGATGTTTTTTAAAACAGATTGAATATGATAACTAGATATTATACAAGAATAATCATAAATTAGCAGTGTCATTTTCAGAAATAAGTACTGTAAAATATTCTTTGCATTTTTTTTGTAAAATATTCTTTGCATATATGTTGCATTTTTTTGCATTGTACGTTACAGCTTTACAGTTATATAATACGACTATACTAATCAAATCCATCGTCATTATATATTCGAGTCCTATATGAAGTAATGCTTTCTACTTCTGTTATCTTATTATCTAAGTTCTTCCGTGAAGTAACGCTAGAATCTGAAACACTGTGCAGAATTACTGGGGAATATCATTTGATTATTTTGATGTTAACTCCGTCTTCATTGTTAGATTCTGAAATATATTATATATAAAATTTTTATTGTTTTTAAAATAGTTTTACATCAAAGAAGTCTCCCGTTTTTTATCGGTGATTCAGAAATGAACTTACTTTTATAGTGCATCGCTCCTTCACCAGTAATAATAATAATAATAATAATAGCCGCATGCTGTGAAATCGCTCTGAATTTGTAGAATCATTAAGACATTTATCAAAGCAAAAAACATGAAAAATGTGCGTTGCCCGCATCGGAAGTCGAACTCCGGACCTCCTGATTTTTTCATGCCTTCATTGACTTCATTTTAAAGAGAAACTCTTTCCGCGCAGTGGTCTTTTCAGTTTTAAGAATATCTAGAAACCACATGGAAGTAATTTCGGCCAAGGATGTATAAATCCTGTCTCAATGATTTCAGGCAGTGCTGCCAGTGCCACAGCAGCGACACGAAGCCTGTTTTCTGGAACAAATAACACTCTTTTTTGAACACACTTTTTCTTTCCCGTATTTCTCCCTTAGTTTTCTGAGAATTTAATTATTACACAAATCTTCCTGAATTTACACTTAAAGATATGGAACTTATATTTTTAATTAACGTAATCGCATAATCAGTAAGTATTTTACTACTAAATTAAATTTCATCAAATAAAATTTGTACTTTAAAGAAACTATAAAAAAGTTATATTTTATTTTTATAGAACCCTCCCATCCACAGTAATGAGACAGTTTTCGTAAGTTTCTGCACCTTATTTTAAGAAATTAGAAATAAATAGCTCACAATATTATTATTATTATTATGATTATTATTTGATATTAGTACAATCAGAAATAAATATCTGAAGCCAAAATTTAAGAAAGCAAAATTTCTGACAATCTTTTTCTAACACCTTATTTACACACACATACATTATGAGTTCATTGGTGTGTAAATAGGTTGTATGTATATGAATATATGTTGGCTCGAGATATACAAGCAATCTTAAAACTTTTCGGTTCAGCCCTTTTATACTCATCAATACTGACAGCATAAATACAAACTGCTAGCCTAAGATCTGGAATTAAGATGCATTGCAGTTATTATTTTCATAATAATGTTTTCTTATATAGTAAAGTTGTAAAATTATTTGAAAAGTTAGTAACATGTCTTTCCTTGAAATCCCGTGATTTACTTTCGTTTGAGTTCTTTGTTTTTTAGTATTCTGAAAATCGAAATTTCTGACCTGTCAGCGTCATAATGACAGCTGCAAAACTTTGCCCAATCTTGTGCAAGGCTATGTGTTATTAGTAACAAAATAAATATTGGATTTGCTTTAAAATGGGAAGCAAATAATGTGGAATGATTATCTACACCAGACGTTCTCACCGCGGTCGGTATTGACCCCCTGGGGTTCGATGAAATTTTAAAGGGGACCATTGATTATCAAGGGGTAAATTGGAGTCAAAAGACGAAAATCCACCAGCAATCGATAGCCAGAATCAAGATGCTATTGATTACAAAAAATGTATTAATAAAATTGATAATTGGCTGTTTATTGATATAAAGCGTACCCTCGATTATCCGAGCTTATGCCGGGGAAGCAGGTCATGGATAACTGAAAAACACGGATAATCCAAATTATCAATTTTTTGCATATTGTATGAACTTATTTCTTTAAAAAAATCGGTAAATTACTTTGTTTTTGAGAACCTTTAAATATCTGTCGAATTTAATTGCGTATTTTTCGAAATACCATTATTTCATTCGAATACCCTTTCAACGGGACGGAGTCCAATAGTGTTTTCATAGAAGTCATTGCTGTCTCGGAACTTGATGTAATGAATTGTCAGAACCTTTTGCTTCTATTTTCAGTATTACTCTCTGCCTTCTCTGTTCTTGTGCCATTTGAAACGATATCCACATCACTCAAGTATTGAAAGTCCGGCTCAGTCGAGCAGCTGTCGAGCTATTCCTCGATTTTTCGCGATCGACATTTTCGGAGAATTTTACATTTTAAATTTTTTGGCATACAATTTCAGTTGTATGCCAAAATCTTTTTAAAAAGTAAAAAAATATGTTATAGTAACAATTATTACCTCAACTTCTTCGCAATTAGATAAATCTCCGATTTCTACATTAAGAAAAATCTTTCTCCGCTCTAACTTTTTAATGTAATAGATGCAATTAAATAAAGTAGAAAGCAGAAACACAGTAAAGCACTATTCCCCCCCCTCCCCCCCAAAAAAAGAGCAAAATTAGAATGGGAAACAAGAAACAGGTTGAATACTTTCCCACGAGGGGGTGACTTAAAAATCAAATTAAGTAATTTTATGCCAGATATGAAAAACAAAATTGCTGCAATACATCAAGCATTACATTAATTAAAATGGAAATTTATGCATTTAGAATCAGTGATTTTGCTTCTGAAAACTTGTTTATATCTGTAAAATTAAAAATAATAATAATTCGAAAAATAATTAAACAAATTTAATAAACTTTAAATTCAAAACTTTTCTTTGAGATCAGTTTAATTAGTATGTTTAAGTTATTTACTTGCAATTATCTGTATTATGTATATATATTACGCACTATTTTATCGGAAAAATTGTAAGGGGGGGGGTCAATGAAGAAAAATCATTACTTTAACAGAGGTCGAAGCAAGAAACACATTGAGAATGAATCCCTGGTGTATGCGCTTAATATGTTCATTGCCTTGACAGCGTTAGCCTAACTAATTGCACTACGTTCATTTAAATTATTATTATCACCATTTTTCTGAGACTCTGTTGTACTGTTTTCTGTATGAAGAAGATCCAAGATCTCATTGTATTTTCTTTACAGGAAATAAGTGCGTATTTCGACAATTACAGGTTAACACAGACTTCGCTAAATAATAGCTTATCACCAATGGGTAACCCTAGAAAGAAAAAAAAGAAAAACTTCAAATATGAGACTTAATAACTTTTCCAAGCTAATATCACTATTTCTTTGTTATTTATTTGTAGTTGAAGAGATTACTGGTCGTGACTTGCAACAGCTTTAACGCTTTCATTAGAGATTAATATTAGAATTATGTTAGATGTAGCACTGTCTGTCTGTTAAGGTTTCTTCTGGGAATAGCTGTTGACGATAAAAAATGGACTATTAAATAGCGAGTTTTAACATTCAAATAATTACTGAAAATCAGCGCGTGTGCTCCGCACTTCGAAACAGCCCATCAGCTGAAAGCAATGTACTTCTATTCTGAAACTCATTAGGATAGAGATTATCACAGAGCAAGTTCCGCTTTCTGCTTCCATTCCGAAAAAAATAAATAAATAAATAAATAAAATAACGAAGTAAGAGATCTGCTCCCTTGCTTGCTTTCTTGAAGTAGAAAGGTTTATTTATTTTGAGATGCACATTTGTCCTGCTTCAGAAAAATGAAATAGGTCAAAGAAAGTCAGAAGAGAGAGAGAATTTTTGCTTTCTATAGCACCGCAGTTAAAGAAAAGAACAAAATGCATTATTACTCTTTAAATCGCTCACTTAAATGAGAGGTTCAGAACAAAGCACGTTATTACTTCTAAAATGAGTGTTTTTCCTAAAAAAAGTCAGATTGTGTTTTAACATTAAAGAGTGAATGGGAGGACTCAGGAAAATGTTTAATTTATTCTGTTGTTGCACCTTCTTCTTCCTTTACATAGCACCAGACAGGCTGTTAGTTTCAAATATCACATTTATGTTCGTATCATTTTTCAAATGTTGCCAACAATTGTTATCACATTGTATTATTTTTAAACAAATACTACAGCATATATAAAGTATATATATGGCAACATAAATAAAAGGATGTTGCCACCAAATGCTATCTTTATGTATTATTTTTAAAGAAATAATATAGCGAATATAAAAAATTATGGCAAGACAAATAAAAGAATGCTGCTGTGGGTCAAATGTTATAACCATATATTTTTTTAAAGAAATAACATAGCAAGTATAAGAAAATGTATGGCAACATTTAACACTTTATCGGGAATTCCAAAGATCTCTGATAAAAAAATTGTTTTAACTTCCATGCGCCAATTCGTTGCCATTTAGTGGAGTTAAGGTATTTAATTTTTCTTTTAAATGTAATCTTCCTGTTACTCATTAACAAACTACGTGATTTAAAAGCAATAAATGCAGTTCTTTATTTCTTTTAATTACCAGCTGAACCCGTGAAATTACACTAGTTGGATTTATTAAAAGCATTCTACATTTTTTTTTTCTTTTTTATAATAACTGTTTTAGATGGTTGGCTAGCTATTTGAAAAGTGAAATGGAGAACAAAAGTAATTCGATGCCAAAATTGAGGTTTAGGAATGATATAGCCCTTCTGGACTAAAAAATGTACAGGTACGCTTAACACTATATCGCTTAACACTATACGCTTAACATTATATCGGGAATAGTACGATGAAAGCGATATTTAATAATACATTTAAAAAGCTAAAAAAAGCTAGGTCAGCAGGAGTGAGTCCGAGAACAGGTAAAGCTGCGCACTCAAATAGAACATAGAAAACGTTAACAGCCCACTGGTTCGACTTTAAAATCTGAATCATAACAGATTTTCCTTCTCGTTTATTTAGTTAATGATTCATATTTTTTTAGCATTTTTTCATTTATTTCTTTATTCATCTGTATATCTTTTTATAGCTTAAAGAGTTGCACTTTGGGGGCTACTTTCTAAAGGTATATAAAGATACAAAGTAATGAACACGTTTTCAAATGACTACTTTAATAAAATCTAAAAATGTACAAAAGGTTGGGGGGATGGTGGCTGTGAACACTAGTGAAGTTGCTAAAAGTAGCTCAGACACGATCTGGCGCTCTTTGTTGTTCAATACAACTTAGTACCAATTCAGTTAATTAACGCCAAATGCTGCATTTTGCACATCAACAAAGAAGACTCCCAGTTTTCGACGCCATGATTAGTTATATAACGTGCTACTTTGGGAGGTCCTTCAGCTTCCTGTTTTCCAAAGTTCTGAATACATAAACTTATTTAAATAGCAAATTTATGTCAATAACCAATTTAAACAGAAATTTTTTTGTCATTTGTTGCGTTATGTTTTACTCTATTTCCATTTCTTTCCTTTGCATAAAAGTTCGAACATGAACAGGACTTAATTCATGTTCGCTTAGTTCAGGATTCAGTCTCTACCGCATACCCAAATTCATCTGCATATCTGAAGAATCAAAGGTGGAATGACATATAGAGAAAATGTAAAAATCTTTGTGGTTGTAAAAAAAGTACTGTAACATGCAATGTTGCTTAAAGTTTATACAAAAATATATACTATACATGCAATAAAAACACATCTTTATTAGATTACATGGATGCAAGTGTCCCATTTGCTCTATCTGTGGACTCCCACGAACATTAAATATTCATTTAAAAGTTAATAACTGTAAATTCAAAATCATAACTAGGCAGGAAGCCCTCGAATGCTTTGCAATAATCTAAATAATCCAATCCGAAATTAAAATTCCTAAAACTGGTAAAAATTTCTTCAAATTTGTGAGGAAAAAGGTAATTAGTCTAACATTGTTTAGTTTTCGAAAGCGGATTTCGACACACACTTATTATACTTTTTGCTGAAATGTGAAATTATTAGCGAAGCCCTGACTCTTATTGTACTTGTTAAGTGAGGCAAGTCTATCACAATTTTCATTCGGATAGTATCTTGAAATCTTTAAGCAACGCGTTGTTATCTTTTAAAAACCACTCTCGAGGTATGAATGGCAAAGACTGATTACTTGAGAAGAAAAAGATTTAGCTATGTCAGTGATATACAGTAGGTGTCACTTAATATGATGGCGGTTAATGTTAGGATAATGTCATTTGGATAATGTTATGGAATCGGCGAAGTCTCGCTTATTTATACGTGGAAATATGGAAAATACATCACTTATTGTGATCAACATATGATTAAAACATTATAAAATCAACTTTTTAGAATGAAATTTTTTGGGAGTATAGAATGAAATTTTTAGAATAAAAATTTTGGGGATTATAGACTGAAATTTTTAACTGAGGTGAACTCTCAAATAAAATAGTAAGTCCCACTTAGAGGTCAAAATAAAGAATAAAAATTGAAAGAAAAAAAACAGAGAAAAGTCGTCAACTAAGGCATTAACCCGCCATATAACTTAGTTTTGATTTACGTTAACCAGGTACAAAGGAACCGATTCTCTACATTTTGCACCAGTTAATACTGCAACAATAATTCAGCCATGGAGTCAAGAGATTATTAGAGCGATGAAAGAATATTATCGCCGTGAGGTGAGAGTCCTTTAAAGTGACATAAATGTTGCCCAGGTTCGAATCCCGAGTTGAATATTTGTAGGTAGTGTCTTTATGGAGTGGGAGCACTTATAATACACAGCAAAAGTCGCCTTGAATGGTTTGGTGGTAGGGTGTAGAGGTGTAGAAAACCCTCATATTCATCCACTGGAGGATTCTCCTTCAAAATTGGACTAGAGCTGGGCCAAGTCGTTCTGTCACCTGAAAAGCGCTCAACGCCGTTGGCAACGACCGACACAATCCTGCGTTCCTCGTCACAATAAAATTTGTGGACTTGTTTTGAAGTTACTTTCAGATAAGTAGGATAAGTCACAACAAAAACAGAGCTGCCTTAGGTATGCCGACCTTTTAATAAATGATGAAACTGTGGAAGATAGAGAAGAAGATAATGTCTCCAACTAAGAATGAACTATGAAGAATTTAACGTTTGAGTGGATATTATTGAAAAATTCAAGTTATAGCATTGACGACAAAAGAAGGTAGCAGAAAATGGTTTTTTTAAACAAATCGAAGAATAACATGTGATAAGCTTTCTGATGAAAAAGGTGATAAAAGCGAAGAATTTTCCACGAAAGCTGAAATGAGGAATGCCCTTTGTATTAAAATTGGGGTAAATGTATGAGTCAAATTTCCAATAACATTTTGAATATGAACATTTTACAGACGAACTTTTGCGTTACAACTGCAGACAATCCAGTAAAGATGATTTTCCTCCCTAGTTAAAATTCTGTAAAAGTAAGTGTTTATATGTCTGTGGTGTATTTATATTAAACTAATTAAATTCCACTGATATTTTAAAGGCTATTTTTTCTCATCCTTCAATATTATCAAGTTAATATTCTCAAAATTACCATGGAGAAACGTGATCACATTAACAGTGTGAGTGCGGCGAAGCGCGCTGTCGCGCTTCTCTTGTGTTGTGCCAAAAATGCGTAGCAACGCGATCGTACTGCTGTTTGTTACTATTTATTTTCGCATTAATTGAGAGCAGTTGTATTCATATTAATTGCAGTTTTTATTAATATCATAGTTTTTATTAATATTGTGGTTTTTAATAAGATAAGAAATAATCTCTTAGGCATGACACGCTACTATAGTGATTGACTCTAATGGCTCACCGTTTGGATTGAATGATTGTTTTCATATGTTGTATTTCATACTTCATTTGTCTTTACAACGTGTTGTAGCACTGTTAAACAGTATACGGGGAGAATATCCAGTTTTTGTTTTTGATACGCCAGTGTCAGCTATTATTGCATTTCATGCATTATACTGCTGTATCGTTTACAAGTAATTCGCGAAGTCTGCTGTGTAAAAAAACAGCTCGCGCAAAATTCAGCTGTGCCTAAGAGATTAAGTAAAAAGTTTTCTTTAGAAAAATTGCCTGGGCGAAACTTGTGGCATTGTGAGGTATGCAGTAAACAAAAATGGTAATGAAATTAAACGATTCCCCTTAATTTGCGCTATATGTAAAAAAGGAATTCATGGGATTGGTGCCGCAAAACACTCTTGTAATAAATGAGAGTAAAAGAGACTTTTGTTGGTAAAAATTGCTTTTTTATCTAGAGTTAATTATAACCGTTACTATTTTTTCCAAAAAAATTCTACGCATTTTATTCCATACTTTTAGCACGTATGCAAGAAAATTCTTGAGTACTAAGAGGCATATGCTGTAAAATATTCTTCATTTAGTACCTGTTAACGCCTGAAATCATGTGTTACTGATTTCACTCTGCAAAGGAAATTGCGTTCTACCAAAACATGAAGGGGACTGATACTATCCAGTACACACACGCTCTAATGTCTGTAAATACGAGGTCAATATTTAACTTAGCTAGTTAACAACCGAGCACGCCCATGTCTGTAAATGTTAAGAATTGAGCCACACTTATTGCTTTATACCCCCCACCAGTTTACTTGTACATATAATATGTATGTACGAGTAAATGTTCTTCGTTATTAAAAAAAATAATAATAATTTTCAATATTTTGATCTCACATTTCACGCTGCAAAGATAAAATTTTAGACTTCAGTATTACATTTATTCATTTTTGAAAGCTTTGCAATTCGTGATGCGATACTTTTTAATGCACTGCTGCTGTAACATATGTTCATAAGAATAAATATTTCTCATGATTAAAAAAAATCGATTTCAACTTTTTTATTACTAATGCTAATATATTCACACTGCCGAGATGAAAGTTTATAACAGCTTTCAGGCGTTAATATGGAATCGGAAAAACTGGACTTTGGTGCTTTATTTATTTCTTTTTGCAGTACTTTGCAATTAGGGATGCGATTTTTGTTAAATGCACGAGCGCTTAACATTATAAGAGAACCTTATTTGTTGTTTGTCACATATAATAAGAAAACATGTCTAGCACCAATTTCACATTACGCAATATATGCTTAGAAAAGTCGTGGCGAAATAATTGTACACGAAATAAGTGCAGTTGAAAGTGCGCAATCATTCAACTTTGCTGCCGTGAAGCTTCAACAGGAGCAAACGAGTATTTTCTTCCTCTCTTTTTTCTTTTTTGGTACTGAATATTTCCCACGTAAAAATCCTGTTGAAGGAGAAAGGATTGTCTGAAGCGCTTCAGAAAGAAAAACCAGTTTGACTGTTTAGTATGCTAGGGTCAATTTTACACTTGATGCAACATAAACAAGGTATCAGAATAAATAGTCCCCGGGAGTAATAATTTTTCGGTTTCTTTTGTATTTGTTTGTATGTCTTAAAAATTTTATTTTTAAATACTAGATGTTTTCGCAGTGTCTTTTAAAAATTTCGAACAGAGATTTTTTTGTGGATTAATAATAATAAGAGTCCTATTTCGTACAGCAATAAGTTGGCAGTAAAACATTTGTATCGATCTGAGTTGAATGTAGTATTTAAACTAACAAAAGGAAATTAATGTAAATCGTTAAAAAACTACATTCCGTTCGTTTGTAAATTTTAATCTAGACTTCATAGAGTAACGTTAGAGAATTAACATCAAAGCAAAATATTTGCGTTTCTCAAAATGAATAAAATATGTTTATTTAATGTCATTTTGGAATAAATTGATAAAATATAATGCTGGTAAAGGAAACTATTATTATAACAGATATGATTAAATTATAGGAAATTATGAAACTAGTAACAAATTATGTGAACTGTATAATCGCCTTCCTAGCGTGCCTTTGGTGTAGTGGTTCTGCAAGCTAGGCCGGTTTACCAGACGTCCATGGTTCGATTCCCGGCGAAGGCGGTTGCTAATTTTTCATCTTTCCGGCTTCCGAAAAATCCTAATGTCCTTATAGTAGCGCCCGAACTAAAAAAAAGGGTGTTGGATGATGATTCTGCTCACCCAGGATTTGGCGATTGGGTCCCCTAAAAACCCCAGTCGCCCTTTAAAAGGGGAAGTATATAAAGTATTTTTCCCGCCTTCGTAGCGTAGTGGTCAGCGTAGTGAGCCGGTATTCCAGAGGTCCCCGGTTCGATTCCCGGCGAAGGCGGTTGCTCATTTTTCATCTTTCCTGCTTCCAAAAAATACCTACTGTTTCTACAAGTTATAGAATCAACTGCTGAACGAACGAATGAAAAAAAATAAACATAAGTTTACCTTTTGGTTGTGTATTTATTTATTGATGTTATAAGGTATTTCTCTCACCTTCTTAGTGTGCCTTCGTGGTGTAGCGGTTCTGCACGCTGGGCCGGCACGCGAAGGCAATTGCTCATTTTTCATCTTGCCTGCTTCCAAAAAATACTTAATGTCTCTACAACTGAAATACTTTTTTTTAGAAGAAATATTCCAGATTTACTCTAGACTGAGATACTAAACTTAACTCTCTATTCATCTGCGAATTTTACTTTCCTTAATTTAGATTCAGGATCGTACTGTATTTAGAACTACAGCACAGAGTCTTATTCGAAATAAAAGTATTTTGATAGGTTTTCAGTTGTAGGTATATGAATAAATGTACAAGGTAAAAAGATTTATTAAAAATCGAATAATTAAAAAAATTTCAATTATTTATTATGCCTCTAATTAGAACATGTGTATATTTCACAAACAGTAAATAAGCAGTAAAAATTACAACTTTGCTTGTTATATCTTCGGATGTCTACTCTTCGGATGTCTAAGAATATTCAAAGCGATTAGCATATCCATAATTATATAATCTAAATAGAATGCAGCACAAGATATATGAGAAAATGTCAAGAGTGATGTAGAAATCAAGATTAAATCATATCATGTCACTGGAAAATTATGTCATTATTATACTGACCTTAAAAAGTTTTAGAGAAAATGTTATCGATAGGAATGAACTAAATCAGCCAACTGCAATCCTTATGACGCAAAGACGATTCAAGTAAAATTACACATATGAAAATCATGAAGTTCTTTTAAACTAAAATTTACTTTACATATGACTTACCGTTACTATTGTGTGTTTCAACTGTTAACGAGTAGCACAGAAGAGAAATTATATGCTGTTCACGATTATAAAAGTAGTTTAATTTAGTTACATTGTTAGTTAAGATATTATTGGAGGTTAGAAGCTAAAATAGATTTTGCGTATTATTTATTTTTAAAATTAAAAAAGGTCTACACTCAAGACTTCAATTTTCATAACTTTCGTTATGTTCCATTAACAGGACACTTAACACCTACGTAGCCTTGCTTTTGTGTTCTAAGTATAAATCCGACCTTGTTAAATACCGGTTTTAGTGTTGTTGCCATTCGAGGTGGTATAAAAGTTTTATCTTTCAAATAAAAAAAAATAAATTTGGATTGCTTAACTGACTGAACGATTTGAAATCAATACCTATACATTTTAATCATTTATATTTTTTTAAATGTTTTTACAACATCTCAAATTGTTGTAATTTCCAGTTCGTGTAATCTACCTTACTGCTAATTTTTCTAAGCATTTACATCATTAATGCAATTAAGAACTAAGTATAACTTTCTATAAAATAACCCTTTGGGTAAGATTTAACTACGTAACTGTTTAGAATACACCCTAATTTAGCAAAACCTCGATAAAAAATTATGTTTAACTTTGCAATTATGCCGGTAGAATAAATTTTGTGAATTTTTATCAAAATATGGCCGATTGTGAGATACTGCGATTTAAGAATTTATATTTCCTTGTATTAGCTTTCAGTTTCTTGTGTGTACTAAAATTCCTGATAATTTTGCTCTGAATGTTATTACAAATTAATCGTAAAATTCAATTTTAAGAAATTAAAAGCAAAAGCATATGCACTCACAATAAAGCGATGAATTAAAATCTCATCCGTGCGAGACTGTTTATGAAATGCCGTTGAGTATTTCAAACTGGAAACTACTTTTATTTTAAGCAAAGGAAACTATTTTTATTTTAATATTCTGCAGAAACTGTATTCTAACAACCACTTTGATAATTAGGAATATTTTAAAGAGTTAAATAGCGACAGAAAGACACCATTGCTCAAGATTCATATCATGGAGGGAGAAAAAAGACTCATTCCAGCAAATTTCCCTATATACCCCGCATCCACGAAAGTCCTTTCTTACTCGGCCTTCGTCTCAAACAGTTGGTCATAGAAATATACTTCCAGTTACAAAAATATTTTAAGATACACAAAGATTCATGTTTTGACATTTTTAAATTTAAAGAAATCAATTTTGTAATAAATTCAAAATCTAACTTTTTAGTGCCAAAATTTATATTTTGGAAACTTTTGTACTTGCTATTAAAAAAAAATGCACGAAAAGTTTGACTCTCGCTCGACAAATTCGATAATTTTAATTTAATTTAGTGCGCTAAAAGAATTTTCACACGAGTAATTTTTACGTTTTCAAAGTCTAAAAATACGTTATTAATATTCTTATAGAGTTTTATTACTTTAGAGTCATAATCCAGTAATCGTATAAAAGCTCCTTAAATTATAAATACAATTCATTTTTAATTAATAAAAATAACATTACGAGTTGACTGCGTGTCAATACAATCAAAACTAATGACTCTACAATCGATAAATTTAAAAGCTTCAAAACTTTTGGAATTTGGTTATGTTTTTAAATGAAGGTATAATTAGTCATTCTGAGAGGGATAAAAATTAGGACATACGGCGAAAACCCAGCGTTGAATTTCAAGTGAAGAAGCTCACTCCTTCAGTGAAACATAGTGAAAGTAACCTGATGATCTGGGTCTTGGTTTCATTTCCTTTTATTATGGCAATGCACACTAGGGCTATCTGTCTAAAGGTGGTGTAGTGTATTTAATTATGGCAAAGCACACTAGGGCTATCTGCCTAAGGGGAGGGATGCATTCGTGGAGGACCTTCTAAGGGAAACTGGCTCGTATACACTTTACACATGGGGAAAACCACGAAAACACCCATGCAGCCAGCCCGTTCGAGGGATTCAAACCTCGGACCGAACTACCAGCGTTCAGCGACTTTACCGCTCGGCCGCTGGTGGGCCTATCTGTCTAAAGGAAAAGAGACATTCGTGAAAGTTTTTTTAAGAGCAACTAGCTCTTATGTATGCCACACATTGGGAACGCCACGAAAATTCCCATGCAGCCAGCCCGTTCGGTTGGAATCGAACCCATGTTGGAACTACAAGTGTTCAACGATTTTACCACTTGGACGCTGATGGGCCTTATGTAGGACTATATGAATATTTAAAATCTACACTTTATTGATAGAAAACTTGATAAATTTACATATTTGAATATTTTAAGACAAAACTTGAAACACAGTGTGCACGAAATGGTCATGGTGTGGTATTGAAAACTTTATCATAATGATGATTCCAAGCTTAATTTGTTAATTGTGGGCTTCGTATTATTGTCCAAATGTAATCAAAATGTATCTGCAGAGTCCGGATCTCAATTCTATTAAGAATATTTGTGATCATTTGCAAGAAAAATTACTAAATTCAGAATTTGCAACAGAAATGAGCTTAGAGAAAACTTACCACATAATAGGAAAAAAATAGGAGCACATCTCTTTCGAAAACTGGGGAAATTTATACCAAAAAGAAAAGGAGGCCCAACACATTATTAAAGCAATTTTAATGTGTTTTTTAAATATGTGCGAGCTTCAATACATTTTTGAACGATATTTTCTAGTTTATGCAAAAGAAGATATATTTTAATTTTATATCTACTTTGATATTTATTGAACATTATTTTTAAGATTTTTCTATTGTGCTTAGCCCTAAGGTATGGCATATGAGAAGAGCATTTCGTTTAAGTTAGAAATATTTAATTACTCTGTAGAGTCATTAGGTTATTTTGAAGCAGGAGATGTGAAAAATATGTACTGCCGTCGCAGAGTCGAACTTGGACCTCGCGAATACGCGCCGAATGTGTTACCCTTACACGAAAGTATGCGTAAAGGAGGGAGAAAATACCTCATAACTCTTTTTAAAAAAAAGTGTCTGTATTCTTGTTATGTCCTAACAATTTTTATGTATATGTGGCTCACCCTGTGTAATTAAAATAGTAATATATGTTGTAGAGACATTAGGATTTTTTGGAAGCAGGCAAGATGAAAAATTTGCAACCGCCTTCGCCGGGAATCGAACCACGGACTTCTGGAATACCGGCCCAGCGTGCAGAACCACAAAACCACGAAGGCACACTAAGAAAGCGGGAGAAATACCTTATATACTCCCCTTTTTAAAGGGCGAGTAGGGTTTTTAGGGGACCTAGTCGCCAAATCCTGAGTGTAGAGAATCATCATCCACAACCCTTTTAGTTCGGGCGCTACTGTAGAGACATTAGGATTTTTTTTTTTCCCCGAAGCAAGCAAGAGGAAAAGTTTGCAACGCCTACGCCGGGAATCGAACCACAGACCTCTGGAAATACCAGGGCCCAGTGTGCAGAACCACTTCACCACGAA
This sequence comes from Stegodyphus dumicola, assembly GCF_044657685.1. Classification (NCBI taxonomy): domain Eukaryota; kingdom Metazoa; phylum Arthropoda; class Arachnida; order Araneae; family Eresidae; genus Stegodyphus; species Stegodyphus dumicola. Next base: position 119,584,726 of record NC_140780.1, read on the forward strand.
GGCACGCTAGCAAAGCGGGAGAAATACCTTATAATGTAACAAATTAAAGAAAATTGTTAATTAGGAATTTTCTAACAGAATTTTAAATAGACGAGTTATACATCTCAGTCTCTTAATGCCCACAGATGTAATTGATGAAATTTATTTATTTGCTTGTTCATTTATTTTTGTTATATAAGACATGTTAGAAAAGGCATATTAACTCTAATTTTCATATGTTTGTCTCTTTCTTTATTAACTGCCTTAACTCTTTCAAGACTAAAAATGTAATCTGCCTTTTAATGTATTGTCCCATTAGTCTCGAAAAGGTTAAGGTTATATTTAAGTCATGTCTCAATGCTATACAAGCAAAACCTTTTCTATCAGTCAAAGGAAAGTCAGAACTATATCTTGCATATAATTTTTTAATTTTTGTCTAATTTATGCTCTGTATCTATCTGTCAAATAAATTACTGCGATTTCGTAAATATCAGTAGATAAAAGGAGTCTAAAAAAGGAGTCTAAAAATAGGAAGTCTTATCTAAATTAGAATAGTCAGATATCCTACGCTTTAGTTGCATAAAAGCAAATATGCATTCGTCCTTAACCACTTACCGATAATTGGATTTCTTAGATATCACACCCGAAATAATAACCCGAATAAGATACACAATGTTAGATGACTAGGAGGCCACTGAAATGCAATTCATTCTGTAACATATTTTAGCATACTTTCAAAGTTATCAGAATATCATCGCAAATGTTTTATCTCAAGAAACTTCGTTAGACAACGGGTTGTAAAATAAAAGAAGCTATAAATAAACGTTTGTATCATACATTTTGTCGTAAATTCTCCTCTAGGAAATAGCTTTAAGAGTATGTTTTCTGACATTTTTGTTTTCGAATCTGAAAATACTTTAAATTTAAACGATGACTGAGATAAATTTACAAACTGAGTGCAGGAACCTGGGAAAGCATTATTCCCGACCAACATTCTGAATACTATAGTTCATGCTTCCCCCCCCCTCCCAATGCATACATTCACTAAGTCCCGCTTATTCATCTTCTCAGTCATTCCGTCCATCCCTCCCTCCTTAGAGCATAGAGGTAAGAAGTAACCTTTCTTACCTTCATGCTTTGAAGGTACGCCCATCTAGAGGGGAGGTGATGATTACAAATCCCTTTCAGAACTTGTATATCGGTCTTAGGTAAGAGGCACCTTTGTGCTAAATCATATTTCAGCACTCTCGGGAAACAGAACTTGGAAATCAACCGGAAGTTAATTTCAAGAAATTTTCATTTATTTAGTATATAAATATTAGATATATGTGTATGTGCACAGAAAGATAGTTTCTTAAAAAAAGAATAAAAAAAAAAGTTTTCAACTCAATAAAATGTTTTTGACTTTGGTGTACATGCTGTAATGTGTTTTGGACTTTGGTGTCTCACTTTATTTTAGACTATCTTCTTAGTTTCAGCAGCCATAAAATTCTTAATTATGTCATTTTATATGTAAATAATTCATGTTGTCACTTTCTGTTGATATCACTGATAAATTGATAAAACTTTCTTCGTACATTTTTGATTTCAAATAATTATTTTATCAATCTTAGCTTTGAAAGCTGAAGCAGAGATCAGAAAAATTTAATTTTCTGGAAGATATTAATAAAGACATGCATATATGACAGGATTTGGAAGTTTGTCCTTTAATTTATTGTAATATAAATATTTTAAACCGATGAGAGGCGACGTATTGTTTCATTAAACTCTGCAAGGTCCTTTATTTTTAAAGCGAAATCATATCACCTGTATCTCCATTGTCAAAATTTTGATTGTCGCTCAGTTTTATATGTATATTCTTTGCAACATTTAAATTAATCTTCAGCGCTCCACTTTTTGATTGTTCATATGCTGTATTTGAGGCATACAAATTGTTCTGGAATTGATAATAGTTAGGTGTGTAAAACCACGGGAAGTGTAGAAGTTGGGTTTTAAATTTTTCTAAGACTTCATTTATAGCCCCATCTGTTGCGTCGTCTCCAAGCACTGTTTGTTCTGTCTCGAATTTTTAAACAAATAAGATAAGTCTGGTTTAGATGATTAGATTAAATTATTTGGACTAAGATGAAGCATGCAAGGGCTCCTAAGGGAAAAATGACTACTTGGAGGATTTCTTGACGAAAACTGGTTCGTCTTATGTTACTCATGGGGAAAACTACAAAAACTCCCAATGCAGCCAACTCTTTTCACGGGGATTTGAATCCGGGTCGAACTACTAGTTTTAGCGATCTTACCGCAGTTGGTGGGAATAAACACGATCGATACTAAGATCGTTTCCCTCTCTCATAGTAAAAGTAGCAATATTTTTTTAACACTTTTGTACAGTCTTCTAATCATCTGCAATGAGGTCAAAAATTTTTACCAGCATTTGTATATTAGACCTTGGAATATACATTATTTTGTTTATAGCATCTACAACACTTAATATGTCGAATCAAATATTAGTGAAACAAAAAAATATTAAAAATAACATTCTTTAAAATTAAGTTTCCATTTAGAATTCTAGAGGCAGTGTCTTATAGTATCATCGAATTTATGAAACGCTTTTAGAAATCAAGGCTCATAAATTTCCCTGTAAGTGTCTTATAGATGCCAGATAGTTGAAAATAACTGTATAATCCTTCTGCTATATCTCGCCCACCCCAAAAAGTGACTATTTCAAATGAAGTTTTAGTTTCATCGTCAGTTACCCGATTTAATGAATGGATGACTTGAATAAAAAAAGCTCATGGATTTTCAAAGTGATTTTTTGCCGAAATTAGTTCCGTTATGTTTGCCTTGCATGTGAAAATTCGTGTCGTACACTTATCCACGTAAATCTTATGCACTGCTTTTAGTAAATTTGAATGATTTATAATTAACTAAAAGTTTCTGATTAGCGTCATCGTGTAAAAACTGAAATATCAGAAAATGCTCATAAATTTCTGAGATATTTTTATCTTTATTAGAATAAACAAACATAATAACACGAAGACAATGCGGTAGAAGCTCGGATCACGAACGCTGACTTCACGAAAAATTCGGTTCCTGAACAAATTATCTGAACAATAAACGCTTCGGAGGACGGACGATATCTCGAGTTCCGAACACTCAGTTCGGCCACATATCGTTTTTAAAAGTGTTGTTAGGTAACTTATGCAACATTATTAACACTCAGGCCCTTCTGGAAAAATCATTTTAATATTTTCCATTACTTAAGTCTCATTAACAAAGCTTGACAGCTAAGAGCGAAGAATTCCCTAACTTCGAGCTGAAAAAAATTATTTCAAAATTGGATTGCAAGCAAAGACTTTGAGCACTTTGACACTTAGGGATTTTTTGTTATCTATGATGTTGTATCTCTAGACAAATCGTGGGCCAGGAAATTAACAGTGAAGATGCGGAGAAGTTACTACAGAACCATAAAATTGAGCTCAATAAGAAGAAATTACAGCAATTTTCAGAAGCAGAAAGGAAAGGCGATTATCTTCAAAAAGTGGAAAATAAAATAAGCCTAGTTATCTGATGCACGAAATTTGTGTAAAGTGGGGTAAGATGCAAGATTTTAAAGTAAAGCTATCAACCCGATAAAGCAGTAACAAGCTATAGCTATGTCTCACTTTAAAAAGATTTTAACAACAAATCACAATGAACAAATTTTGAGTGAAACAGATCTCAAAGTCGAGTGGCGCTTATAGATGAAAGATGAAAGAAGATGCTCCGATGCTCCTAAAAAGAGTTATCGATGTTTATATGGAAATTTCGCACCCAAATAATAACCTCTTTCTCATCATTTTCCACTTATGACGTCGTCTTCGTACTCTCCTTTGTGTAGGTACAGTAAAATTAAATTAAGATTTCGTTTATTCTGTCTGTTTAATACTGTATTTATCTTTTTATATATTGATTTCCATCAGTTTTGGTTCATGAACTTGTGCACAAAGTACTGTTGTAAAGTTTAAACAAGCAAACATTGGATGTGCAGGAATGAATTAATTCATTTTACATCAATTCTCATGGGAAAAATTGGGTCTCGATTTACGATCATTTTGGTTGACGAATGGCCTTTAGGAGCGAATTAAGTTCGTAAGCCTAGATTTCACTGTATAACTATAATTTTTCCGTTTTCTATTGGGTTATGTTGTCAGGGTAATATCAAGAATAAAAGCAATTCGAATCATTCATAATTCTTAAATCTTTTATTAGGTGGCTTGAGAATTAGTGAGAATGATTACATCTTTCCTTCCGTGGTCTTGTGAGGAACTTTCGCATCTCCCGCATGTGCTGTTATGGGAGGATGTTTAATTCCTTGCAAATTCGACCAGGTAACAGGTAAAAGATCCACGATTCGAATTCCGGGGAGAGTGCTTTGATTTTCCCTGTTCTTTAGCTAAGGAAGAACATAAAAAAGGTTTCCTAAAGTTACACCGGAACTAAAAATATGTATGTGGTGGGTGACAAATCATCACCACCCAGATTTAGTCGACTGTGTCTCGTGCCTTTCCCCAGTAGACATTTAAGTGATGCAGACTATAGAGAATTATATCATCTCCCTGTTCTTGTTGTCATGGTGTAAATAGATAACGCATTCAACTAGCAATTGAAAGACGGTGATTCGAATCTTAGCGACATCTCGATTGATTTTTGATGTTTTCTGCATCGTAAAACAGAATGGTCTTTACAACCTATATAAAGAGATACATTCTTTCTGTGATTCCTTTTTTTAGGATGCAGATTTCTGTACAAACTTAATAGCCTTTCACTGAAATAACACGAAGACCAAAATAGCTATGCAATATCGTTTGCATATCTTTATAATCATGCTGCAGTAAGACAAACTACGCTTAAAAATAAGAAGTGTTATGTTGTTGAAAGCACTGACTTTAATTTCTCTTATTTATAGAAGGAGGTGTAAAAAACACGGATGAAATTAGGGGTATTTCCCAATCGAGCTAACCGGGGAATAAAATTACTGAATTTTCTCCACTAAGGCTCAAATCTTAATAAAACTGTTAGTGATGTTTTGGGAATAAGCTCACAGATTCGACGCTAATTCTATTGGCTAAGCAGCTATTCTTTCTTAGGCACGCGGTGGTCAGTCAAGGTTTAGTTAGACATGCTAGCTTTGTACTTCGCGTTCTACAGTCAAACTTCAAAGGACTTGAAATTTGATTCGCTATATTTGATAGTAAAAGGAAAAAATTGATCGTCTCATAAAATAGGTGTGTGTGTGTGTGATTATGGCAAAGCCTCGAGGGCTATCTGCCTAAGGGGAGGGATGCCTTCGTGGAGGACTTTCTAAGGGAAACTGGCTCGTATACACGTTACGCATGGGGAAAACCACGAAAACGCCCATGCAGCCAGCCCGTTCGCGGGATTCGAACCTCGGACCGAACTACCAGTGTTCAGCGACTTTACCGCTCGGCCGCTCATAAAATAGTGTAAAAATTGATTCATGAATCACACAAAAAGAGTGATTAGTATTGTCACATCTTCCAAAAAAGTTAATAGTAACTCTAACTTAGCAAATCATATTACGGATTAATTACTATTATTATTACGCGCAATTACGAAATTTCTTTTCTTTGTTTTTCAGTTTCACTGTAATATAATAACCTTATATGAGACACACAATCCGATAAGTATAAAAACTTCCATTTCCTAAAAGACGAATCACCTGTATAGCCTCAAGATAATAAGAACCTTTTTTTTTTTTTTTTTTTTTTAACAAATGGCGGGCACTTGCCTATAATGGCATTGGCCACTACTAAGGCCAGAAGCGGTGACCATTTTATTGTGGAGGCATCTAATAGGCTCCTTTGAAGGGACAGACAATTTTACATCCATGCTCTCTCCGGGATTCGAACCCGGGCCCTTCGATATCGCAGTCAGGCTTCCCTAATCACTATACCATCTGGGCGGTTGCTAATAAGAGTCTCTTCACTATGTCCTGTTTCCCTGAATAGAAAAAATTCAAAATTTACATCATAGCTCCATTTGAACTGTCCGACAGTTCAATAAAGGAACTTGAACGGAATCAAAGAACCGATTAAAATACTTTGGCTCATTGCATGACACAAATTGATATTGGTATCTCTGAAGTTATCTTTATCATGTAGCCTTGTTTTCTAAGAGCGGAGTGCTACACCTGCCTCCTATAGCCTTTGTGCAGAATACATAAGAAAGGGGAAGACAGAAGAATAGCAATGTAAAAGTGCTTTCCGTTATTCTAATAATGATTTCGTTAGTCTAATGTCTAAACATGGATATGAATTTAAGAGTTAATAAGTTTTCATTTGAAAATTGCAGGATTTCTAAATAAAGGTTTGCAAAAACACAAAAAAATTTCAGTCGAAGATATCTACAAAGTTCGTTATATCCGATTACTTCTTGGATCGGATACAGCGAACCTGTACTTACACAACGAACCTTTGGAGGTTCAGTATACAACAGTAAAGGGATATATAACATTAAGAGATTGTTACAAATTTAGAGATTCGTTATACAACAGTAAATGATATATAACATTAACCTATATAATATTAAGAGACTATTACAAATTCGGAGGTTCGTTGTATAAGGTATAAAATAACATAAGTGAATAGGAAATTGGATGGATTCAAAAAGTTCGTTCGTTATATCTGAGGGTTCTCTATATCGGGTTTTGACTGTATTTAATTTGTCTATCTGTTCTGGTTACCTGCAAGCTAGAGGAGCTCTGTTTCTGTTAAGCCTTAAGTTTGTGTAATTGTAAGGACAACGTATTAATAAATTAATTTTTATTTTAAACACTTATTTAATTTCTTATACCTTCAGTTAGAAAGCAGATGGGATCAAAAGTCGTCTGACAGCCTCTACGGATACTCAGAGGTGAGTTGATAGTTTGAAGTGATAGTCTAACCCGTGTACAACGATGCTCAATGGCGCAAAAAGAAAATTAATTTTTAAGATTAAGCATAGAAATAACTAAAATCTGTCAAAAGTTTTAAATAGGCTGACTCAAGATGGTTCAGTCTATATCGCAGTTTGCAGAACATACTTGTCTTACAAAATATATCCTGATTAAAATCCTGTGAAAAACTTAATTAAAATCCATAAAATGCAATTTTCTTATGAAATAGCTATCTACTCAGTTGAGGAAGAAAATATTATTTAATTTCGAAAACATATGATCAAGCTTATCAGACGTCCCGCTTTGATCAGGATTGTCTCGGTTTGATAATGTGGTTCCTGCTTAACGGCCAGTTTGCTATTTTATCCCGATTATTTCGTAAAATTTTAAAAGTGCCGATTATATAATAAGTAAACTAGTGCAGCTTCGGGTAAAACGGCGATTTAGGAATTAAGAAATCCTCTCTGTTACACTCAGTGTTGTCAATCTAAATATTTTTAATTATCGCATCTAGACTTTAAAATGCTTTTTCCCCAAATGGTAGCAGATGTCTTTCTTACATTGAGCTATGGGAAGACAGTTTTTGGTGGAGCAGAATTTTTTATTTGGATAAATAATACTGAATTAGCATGGTCTGAAATTGAAGCTTCACGTGAAAAAGTTAATGAGACTATAACAAATAACGCAATAAATATGGATCAACTTTTTGATTAAGTTGGGACTGCAAAAGTGTTTTTGGGATCAGCTAATTATGAAATTTAGAAAAACAAAAGTTGTGAAGAAAAATGGATACAACGTTTCAACTATTTCAAAGAAAAAAAGATTTCATTGACCAGTCTTGCTCCTATAATTGAATACATTTTCAGCACGCCAGCCACACTGGCACCAGCCGAAAGACGATTCTCAATAATGAAAATCATATGGTCTGAAGAAAAACACAGAACAGCTGAATCAAGCGTAAAAGTTTTATAACACTGCAAAATTAACTGTGAACTAAGTCGCAGTGAATTTTCGACATTAAAATTCATTAAAAGACAATAATACAATTTTTAAGAGGGTACCTTTGTTCCATAAGAAACAATGAAAGACTGTTATAGTTTTTATTAAAGTTTACTCGCGGGAATTTTATTGGCTTGATTATGCTAACCATGTATTCCTTTAAATCCGTCGTCATTCGTTCATTAAGTTTGCCTTTCTAGTTTTCTTTTCAGAGTGAAATATATATATTAATTTAGGCCTCTTCTTCCAAACTTGTATATGTTTTCTCTGAATGTGCTTCAATAACACGAAAAGAACTCTTAACTAATCTAACTAACTTATAAGGTCTCATTTAGTTTTGAACCAGTTATTTTATGTTAATGAATTTTCTTATCCTCCTCATTTCCATTTTCCTGCCAAAATGTAAATATCTAACTCGCGCGATATTCAAATGAGGTACAGAGAAGCGAGTATTTAATGGAAGGTTTTAGTGTAGAATGAGAGCGTGTTCTGCCTTCTTAAGACCACATTGTGACTTGATGTTCTTTTGAGAGTAGTACTTCACGATATTCTCGCCATTAGACTTGTCACAAAAACCTTTAGATCAGAGCCAATTTGAGCGTTACTTTGATTGTGTAGCCATTAAACTAAATTACTATTATTTAGTTAAGTCAACTTCTTTACCTTTGATTTAAACCATAATTGCTGGCTATGTATTGTAAGCATAAGTGGTGCTGTTTGTTAACGTTTAATGAATTTGAATAAAGTGGGCTTCACACCCTTTCTCAGTCTGTGTGGTACCTTACAAAACATAATGTTAATTCATGTAAAGTCTTTTAAAGTTTCGTACATTTTATGCCTGCGCCCCCCAAAAAGGTTATAAACTAAGTAAATGATTTTTGATCTAAGAACTTCAACTAAGTCTAATGCCTATAAAAAGAGTTTACTATTAAAATTGTTTAAAATGAGTAAGCCTCACCCGTAATTAGACCCTCATATTGCCTTCCAGTAAAGGGACGATACCTGTCGACCAGATCCAAGTGACGAATGATTGTCTACCACAAGTTTTTAGTTCAGGAGGCACTGCAGAATCTTTTAGCATTTTAAAATCCGTGAAACGTGAGAAATCAACTGTGCCCTCCCCGGAGTTCGAACCACGGATTTTCCATTTTCTAGCTGAAGGTGCCACTGCTTCCACCACAAGAACACGCATAGATCTTGAATCTTGGATCATATCTTTACTGCTGGCTTTAGCTACTAGGAGCTCTTACCAGTACTATATTATGATTATACCATAGACCATTAAAGTTAAAATTTAAGAGGTGTATTTAAAAATACACCGCGCCCGAAGGCGAGATCAATAAATGAGAGAACTCATAAAATAAGTTTTGCTACAAAATAAGTTTGTTTAAAGAAATTATTCCATTCTCTCATACTTTCCTTTAGAGTAAGCGTTAGAACATCCTGCTAAGAATTGGAAGGTCCGTGAATTGAATATTGGTAAAAACGTGTTGCTTTTCTGCGTTTTTCTTTATAGGGATTCTAAATGTCTCTATACCATTGCGCCCGATTTAAAACTTAGTAGGTGATTATGCGTCACCACCTGGAATTGGTCGACTGGATCTTGTGTTTCTTCCCAGTTTCCCTTTAAGGGGTATATAAGGCATTATTTCAGAGTCCTCGACCAATCTTAAAGCCGGACGCTGATCACGTGCTTTTGCTCTTTTAGACTTTCATTTCGCCCCTCGCCGCCATTGATATGCCATGATATGCAATTTAGCAAAACTTATTTTATGAGTTCTCTCATTTATTGATCTCGCCTTCGGGCGCGGTGTATTTTTAAATACACCTCTTAAATTTTAACTTTAATGGTCTATGGTATAATGATAATATAGTACTGGTAAGAGCTCTTAGTAGCTAAAGCCAGCAGTAAAGATATGATCCAAGATTCAAGATCTATGCGTGTTCTTGTGGTGGAAGCAGTGGCACCTTCAGCTAGAAAATGGAAAATCCGTGGTTCGAACTCCGGGGAGGGCACAGTTGATTTCTCACGTTTCACGGATTTTAAAATGCGAAAAGATTCTGCAGTGCCTCCTGAACTAAAAACTTGTGGTAGACAATCATTCGTCACTTGGATCTGGTCGACAGGTATCGTCCCTTTACTGGAAGGCAATATGAGGGTCTAATTACGGGTACAGCTAATAATAATAATACAGGACCGGACCAAAAGTTCACCAAATGGTCGCCAAGTTTGACGACTTCTAGCGATTTCTCGCCAAATTACCAATATTTATTTACTCAATATTAAATCGACTTGCCCCTGTATTCTTACTTTTCCGGCATAGCTTGTCTATTTAGATTTTTCGCATTACATTACACAGAAAAATACAACAGTTTCACATATAGCTGTACAAAAATCATCTATCTATGTACAGAATTCGTAACATTACCGTTCGTTAAAAGTTTTAAAAAAATGTTTATATTCTTCAATGAATTTTCAATCGCTTCTTCAATGAATCTGAATTTTTTTCTTGACAAGCACCAAGAATTTCAGAGTATCGCTAAATTTGTTGTCTCGTAAAATATCTTCAAACCTGTTTAATTTAGAGGGCGAAACATGAAGTCACATGGCGGAAGAATGTTTAAACGCAAAATAAGCTCAGATAAAAATTTAAAAAGAAATTGCCCTTAAGCCTATGCTTAAATAAACATATATAAAAGTCACTCATAGGTTGCCTTTGAAATTTTCTACAGAAGTGTGGAATTTAAGAAGAACAGCCCTTTTCCTTTGATACGAAAACTAAATTCTGGTCCTCGAATGTTTTTTAATATTTAATTGGTGGGTAAATTCATGTCAGTAAACTTTATTTATCAAAGCTCCTATTCAAGAATTACGTCTTATCATATTTAAGAAACTTTATACATTTTTTTCATAACGAATGTTTCGGACTTTTCCTGATCTTTTACTTCGAGTCTGTATTCTACATAGCGGGATTTGCAAAAATGGTCCACGAAGTATTTTCAGATGTATAGCAATCACTTAATTTATGCGTGTTACAGTACACAAACAGTTTTTCAGAGCAGAAAACTATGATTTCAGAGACAAACTTACAAGTATTGGATATTGTGTATTTAACAATAAATGAGCTTTTGTTGCATGAATAGCATACGGTAGGTGGGCGTGAAGGAAAACGCTTATTCTCGCTGTGCATCAGTACCCTTTCTTTCAATGAGCGAGATGGATGTACATTAGTTTTTATTATTTATTCTCGCGTAGATTACTCAAGGAAAAACAGTAAAAATGAAGCACTGAAACCTTCATTCTGCTAAGACAACTCGAAGAAAAAGTAAACTTGATGGAAGATCTTTGTAGCAAATTTGGATGGAAGATTATTTTTTATCGACGACACCGGGAAGTCATTGCATCATTTATGCAATGAATCGATAGATAATTTGAAACAATATTGTTAACTGAAACAGAAAGATATGCTTGAAAACAATTTAAAAATAATGTTTATAAACGACCTTATAAAAATCGTTTGCCAATAAAAGGCTAATTTAGAGTAAAATAATTATAATAATATTACCGAACAATTTAATATGATCATTCACCAAAGATCAAAACTGTTTGGCAAATTTTATAATGAAACCTATTTTGACTCAAGCACTCTCAGTAAAGTTTCAAAAATGATTGAAGAAAGACAATCCTTAATTCAAATTATTATTATTATTATTTAGGTGTTTGTGAATGAAACTGAGCAAAAATATAAGAATATGCTATATAAATAATATCAGTTTGCAAGAACCATAGGGAGGAAAGCATAGGAGAGGAACTAAAGAAATGGCATAATGGGAAAGAACTGCGCTGCTTTACAATCTGGTATTCACGAAAGAAACCTTTAACATGAGCAAAATACATATTTGCGTAAAATATATTCCTGAGCCATGATAATTATAAAATATTATTAAAAAGGAGTAATTTCATTGCAAATAACTTTTGGGACAGTTTTCGGTCAGCAACTGGACTTTCAAAAGCAACTGGACTTTTTGGAATTAATTCACTGTAGACATTGAGGGTGTTTCTATTTATTTCAATTTTAGTTATTTCTTTCAGATTTCGTCATTTCTTTCATATGAAAATGTTGTGTTGAAATCTGATTTTCATTGAGCGAGGAATAAAGAGTTCTCTGGTCTGTCATAAGCCAAGCTTTCTCTTGTGAAAAGATTCGGCTTTGAAAATAATGACAATGTCTCCAAGCTTTTGTTATTTTCCCTCAAACTATTTAGCAAAGGAATTACAGTATCAAAGAAAATTTCGCAAATTAAAAATGGCTAACTTACATTGCAATTTGATTAGCGCTATTAAATTTGCTTTCGTTAAATTGGCATAAATTTCAAAAAATTTACTATTATTCATCGAGTAAATGAATGCTCTGTGCCCGAAGTACGTAATACTTTTCAGGCTGCTTAGATGGTAATGCCTTAGGGTGAAGACGTAACATACCGACGGCAATAAAATGGATAAGATCTGCTGTTGTCAAAGAGTCCCAGTTTTTATTAAGTTTTTTTTTTCTTTTTTTAACTTGTAACATAATTTGTTTTAGCTTTTTTTTTATTTAACCATTTGTTTGTCTTAATACTGAAAAAGGAAAGTCTTTATATTGCATTAATTTTTTTTAATTCCTCTGTTACGTGTGTCCTGAATACCATTAATTAGATACAAAACGTTTATTCTCACTGTCCGCTTTACCCTTGTAGAATTCATTTTAATTTTCTAACCCCTTATTTTAAGTTAAATGACTTTCCTATCAAGCCTGATGTCATTTCCCTACTAAAAATGCAAATTTTTAGCAAGCGCAATTTTCAAATTAGATAAAAAGAAGGAAGTATTTAAAGGAAGGTTTTAAAGGGTGAAATCATAGAATATTCTACCTGCTTGAAGGCCACGTTGTTACCTTTGATTCTCTGGCGATTAGAATTCTGCGGTATTGAGTTATTCTTGTTATGAGACTGTTTACGCCGACTTTGGTCACATCCCGCTTACGCGATATTTATATTGTGTACCCGTTAGGCTATACTTAAACTGCATCAATTTTAACTTTATCAATTACCTTTTGATTTGAGCCAAAAGTGTTGCCTTCTGTAAGCAGAGTTGATGCCGACTGTTAAACTTTATTTGAGTTAATATACCCTTCTTTCTCACTTTTCCTTATTTCCAAGAATCGGTTCGTACCAATCACATAAATGCAACACAAGTTTGACGGAACTTATTAAGAAATGTTGTTTTATTTATATTCCTGAAAAACAGCAAATGTATATTTAAGATGTTCGATATTCAAAGCATTTCCGATAAGTCTTTATTACATTGGAAATCACTTTTCAGAGTTTTCCATGCCCAAAAATAGTTTCTAGTCCGTAACACAATGAGCAACAGGTAAGCAAAAGGAAAGCGCGAAATTTTTTTAACTTAATTATATGTAAAATAATTTTTGATCAGTACGTTTGTTCGATAATGGTTAGTTTTCATTCGCTACTAAATCAGTAAACATACTGAAGGATACGGAAAAATGCACCTCCACTGATTATGTGTAAACGTTATTGCTTCCTCATTAACTTACATGAAAAACCTCTGTAATAAATTCAAAATTTAAATATGTAAAACAGTTAAAGTGCTGGTTTCCCTATTTGATGGAAATTAGTTGCCTGATAGCGCTACCGAATAGGAGGAAAATCGCATTTAAAAACGGAAAAATAAACTTATAGTAAGCAATAGGCAAACGGCGTAATTTAAATTAAAGAAATGATTTAAAAATAATTAAACTTCCTTTTTTTTAAGTAATACTACAACTTTCCTAATTATATTTTAAGAACCTTTTTTTAATTTACAACATTCCTGCTTTTTTTTTTTTTTTTCCTTTTTAGAGTAGATAAGACTTATTTATCATTTACGTTCAAATACGAATGCGGGTGGAAATTTCACCGCTTTTCTAGTGTTGTCCAAGGTTATGTTCTCTACTCTAATAATTTAGAGTTAATTCAATATCCTTTGATGTACTCTGCAAGGTTACTTTACCAACAATATTTCCACCACGTGTATTTAAGATTCACAATGAAAATTTATTGAAAACAATACATACCGTATTTGACGGCATATAAGACGCACTTTTTTTCCTAAATTTGGTCTCAAAAAAGTTACCTGCGTCTTATACGTGAAGGACACAGGTTAACTTTCAATACTGAATGCTATTTTTAGCCCGGATAAAGATCTAGAGACACATAACTTTTTCTACATCTACATGTGTGTGGCCTTCTAAATAAGGGTGCGTCTTATATGCCGTCAAATACGGTATATCTGTCACTTCCGTTAAGGTTTTAATTTCTCTTCCATCTGATTATCCTGCTAGTATCTCTGATGTGAAAGAGTATTTTATCATTTAATTAAAATAAATACTTAATGTGTATTTATAATATAATTCAGCAAGTGTGTTATATTCCCTTTTTATTTACTTTTAAATACGCAAAGATACATAATAAATATGTTCAATAGATATAACTGAGGAAGCTGCAAACTTCTTGATTGTGAATCAATTTTCATACCTGCATAAATTTAAATAGCTTTCTCTATAGCTAAACACTTATGTAAACAATATTAAATAAAGATTGTACTAATTTTATTACTGTTCTTTGATTTAACTTCTTATAATCCATAAAATACAAAATTTATATTTATGATAAATACATGAAATTTAAGAACATTAAACATTGAGAAAAGTTTAATTTTTTCGTTTATTATCTCATCTTGCTTGAACTTATCCTTGATAGGTTAATGAATTTAAACAATTTGTAATGAGAGAAATCTATCTAAAAATCACCATTTTTAGTCGCAATTACAACTCTCCCATTAATATTTTCTGAAATGAGTATATTTATGAAATATTTTTATTGCATTTAAGTCGATCAAAAAATTTTTAAGACATGCGATAATTACAGTACAACTTAACGTTTTCTACAAAGAATTTAAAAAAAAAAAAAAAAAAAAAATACGACATTTAGAAAGAGTGCTTAATTAATATTACCTGTCATCAGTTTTGCGAAGAACTTTCTGAATATTAGGTATTTTAAATCGATTTGAATCTTTTCATGATATTGCTTTCAGACCACTTCAGAAAAGTACTTTTCACACAGAGTCCATATACCATTTTAAACGTAGGTTTTCGTTCTTTCTATAGTCTGTTTAGTTTAAACATAGGAACACAGTTCTTGCTGTAGCCCAAGCATAATTTATTCGGGTTTCCAGCAAATTTTGGTTTTGATATTCCCAGTAACGACACCTTGAGTGCAATGGCATGAATTAAAAATGAATCGACAATTTTTTTCTTATAATCTAAGTTTAATTACAAATAAAATAAACATGTTCTTAGGTAAACACTCACACAGAAAAGGTACTTAGGTACACACAGAAAATAAACATGTTCTTAGGTATCAAAATAGCCAGCAATTCAAGAAAACACAAAAGTATGACCATTATACCAAAGAGCATGAGGACCTCGCTATAACCACTTTCCATTTTGCACCGGTAGGAAAAATAACCATATTCAAACATTGCTAAGTTAGCCGATATTTGCTTTAATATTTCTCTTCTTTCCTATAATAGCGAATGTTTAAAGGTGGTAATCATTTTAAACTAAAAATCAAAACCGTTAATTAAAATATTATTAACAGCCTTACATTCTTATAACGACCTTTCGCTTAGTATAATATCACATAAAAATTGCAGGTTTTAGAAAGTTTTTAATAATTTTTTGTACTTTTTCTTTCATAATGAGGAGCATTCATGAAATTCCTTGCATATCCATAAAACATTTTACTATTTACTGTCAGAATTACATGTTGATGGAAGTCTGGTATTTATATCATATGTAATATTTTTAAAGTATATTTTACTGCTTCTTTTGTCCAATGGAATATAGATAATCAGGGTTAAAGGTAAATAAGCATTAAACGAATTTATGTTAAGTTGAATCCCCACTGATCCAATCGGCAATAATACACTGCCCTCCAAAAGTTAAGGAACAGCATGTTTTACACACTCACCGTTACAAAAAAATGTCAGTAATTTTTAAATTCACAGTGCATATGTGTGACAGTAACGAAGTTTAAGAAAATATATGAAAAACAATAGCTACCACTTTTATTTTATAAAAATGAATACTTATATAGGAGTTGGAAAAAAATGCAAAAATTGTAATTTTTGTTCACGAGTGTTGATCTTCAGTTGTTATTGCAGTTTCGTGGACAATATCCAAGAGAGTCTATCAGTGTCCAGGAGAAGTCGTTTGCCCGATTCGTTGAGGTGGCGGGCGATCGGATGAATGAAATGGGAATGTAACAAGCTGATGCTGCTAGTTGTCTCAATATCTCTCGTAGTGTGGTCCACCGACTATGGAATCAGTTTGAATCGCAGGATTTTGTATCTGGAAGACATGTTCCAGGCAGACCTAGAGTTACAACGCCTGCGGAAGACCGTTATGTAGCTCTTTCGGCCCGAAGGAGGAGTAACATTACTGTGCCTCAGCTCATGGCAGATCATTTAATGGCAACAGGAACAAGAATCTCATCTATTACAGTGCGCAGACGCCTGCACAATACAGGTCTGTATGCAAGACGACCAACTATTTGTGTCCCCTTGACCCGAGGACACAGAGATAATACGTCTCCTGGACCAGTCAACAATGAGCGTCTGTTCTCTTCACAGACGAGTCCAGGTTCACATTAGAGAGTGCTTCAGGTCATCAGCTGATCTGTAGGGTATAACGCACCAGATACAACCAATCTCACATTATGGAGCGATATAGTTACAGAGGTGATGAAATAATAGTTTAGGCTTGGATCTCTCTTGGTGGTCACACTGACCTGCATGTGTTCCATGGAGGAACTTTGACCGATGTGAGATACCGAGACGAGATCTTTGATCAATATGTCCGCCCATATGCCACTGCTATTGGTCCTGGATTTCTTCTGGTGGATGACAATGCGCGACCGCACCGAGCTCGGGTTGCTGAAGAACATCTTGAAGGTCACGGTATGGAGCGGATGGAATGGCCAGCTCAATCCCCAGACCTGAATCCGATACAACATATTTGGGACTACCTTGGGACACAGGTTGCTGCTTTAAGTCCTCCTCCAAGGTCGTTAGATGAGCTTAAAGAAGGATTAATCTGCGTCTGGTCGTTGCTTCCCATTTCATTTACCGACAACTTAATTAACAGCATGGAACGTCGCTGCCGCCAATATATTGAAATTAGGGATGGATACATTCCTTATTAGAACCCATTTTTGTAATGTTACTACCCCATTTTTTCTAAAAAAGCTGTGATTTGCTCTTTCACCAAAACTGGACTCTGCTAAGCGTGCAATTTTTTGTTGTAATTCGTGTTTGTGTTGAACTTGTAGAGATATTAGGATTTTTGGAAGCAGGCAAGATGAAAAATTAGCAGCTGCCTTCGCCGGGAATCGAACCGCCGACCTCTGGAATACCGGTCCAGTGTGCAGAACCACTACTTCACAAAGGCACGCCAAGAAGGCGGGAGAAATACCTTATATACTCCCCCTTTTAAAAGGTGATTGGTGTTTTTAGGGGACCCACTCGCCAAATCCTGGGTGTAGAGAGTCATCATCCACAACCTTTTTTAGTTCGGGTGCCACTGCAAATACATTACGGGTTTTTCGTGGCCGGAGAGATGAAAAATTAGCAAACGCCTTCGCCGGGAATCAAACCACGGACCTCTGGAATACCGGCCCAGTGTGCAAAACCACTACACCACGAAGGCACGCCAAGAAGGTGGAAGAAATACCTTATAAACTTTAGAAAACACTCTATGTCGCATTCATTAAAGAACTGTTTAGTGAACATGTCCTGTAAATTTCTTCTTCTTATGTTGCTTCATTCTCAAATTAGACACAAAAAACATGCTGTTCCTTAACTTGTTTTTTGGAAGGGGGCAATGTAGTTTGTGCGGGATAAGTATCATCACACTCATAATATTGAACCTAATACTCATTAGTTTATCTAACAAGTATTATATAAGGAAAATTACTAAAGCTATGCACTTCCTTTTTGCTTCGTTTTATTTTAAAATCCAGCATATTTCAAGTGAAATATTTTATACGAAAAAAATTTCAGATAACAAGCTTTAAATTTTTTTATCAACTGGGATTTATTCGCTTTATATTTTATATCGTTCATCAAAATAAAAGAGAAGGGGGAAAAGAGAGAAACATTTAGTGACAAAAACCGGTTTTACACGCGATATAAAGGTGTAACTCAAATGTGATGCTGTTCATATCACAATAACCTTCCTTTCTCCATTAAATGAGAGGGGAGCACGAAGTTCACTTCTGCACACCAATGGAGATTTTCGAAAAGAACTTTTTTCCACCACATGCCATTCTTTAAGGGTCATTCTCAAGCTCCCTGCCATCAAAACAGCAGTTATGCGGCTTCTTAAGTATTATTCAGCTTTTCAAAACAGCGGAATTCGAGTTTTGAAGCCATAAAACTAATATATCATTTGAAAAGATTTGTTTAATATACTTTTCATTCGAATGCAAATGCATTAATTAATATATAAAGAGCAATAATTTTATTCACGTATGAAAAGGCTGCGAGACTATATCAGTAACTTTAGCATAGTCTTAGTAGCGATAATCCGTACAGAAGAGAAATCTGAGATTTTAGCGAAAAGATGTAATAAAAAAGTGCTAAAATTTTAATTTAATTCTTTATTAATCTCTCTTTTTTGAAAGTGTAGAATCAAATATCTCTCAGTGAAATCCTGTACTTGAGGGATGCAGATCTGTCACTCAGAAATAAGAGCACATTCGTGACATATACAGACGCTGCTCATACATATTTTAGACGATTTTCATTGTATTTACAGAAATATTTTACAAAAATGACGACTTTCATTGTATTTACAGAACTATTTTACAAAACTTTTTGTGTTTTAAATGTTCCATTTGATAACCTTATTCTTCACCATCTTTCTACACTATAGTTTCAAAAGACAGTAAAATCATTTTTTAGTATCGAAAAGGATATTTTATCTTACTCCTCTTGAACAGCTTTCCAAAGTCCAAGGAGGGTTGTAGGTCGACGTTCGGCCAATTCGCTTTTGAAAAGCCCAAAAACGTAAAAATCCTAGGTTGATACACTAGGAGATTCAGTAGGGATATGAGTGAAAGGTATGGCTCTGATACAGGTTTCTTGTTCCACTTTTTCCAAGAAATTAACAGTGGATTTTGGCGTGTGCCTCCTTGTTTTGTCTTGATGCAGTTCTACTGATTGATGGCACTGTGGGTAAAGAGAAGGTATTTTATATTTGAAAACTGGGTATAAAATATATTCCTTATAATATGTGGAGTTGATCTTAATATTTTTTCCACTCTTTTTATTTTTAATTTGCCGTTATATGAAAAACCAACAACAATCATAAATACCTTAGAAAAACTTTCTTTACATTCCTTGAACCATATTTTCAGAATTTTTTCTTCTCTTTTATGATAATAAACGCATCTCTTTTATTGTGATCATTTAAATATAAAGATTGATCTATTATGGCAACATTTTTTTCATTTTTGTCCGAGTAATTGTTTCTCATAGAGAATTCTGCAGCGCGTTCTGTTTTCGGCGATAGGTTGTGGAGGAAGCCGATGCACATTACGTTTATTCCCCCTTTTAATATTCAAATCAGCATTAATCGCTTTGTGTACAGTTGACACTGAGTATTTTAATGATTACGTAACTGTCCTTTGAATTCGTAGATTTTCTTTTAACGTTAAATTTCTTACCTTTGCAACATTGGAAACACTCCGATTTCCCCCTTGGATATGTATTTTGAACATTTTTTCTCCTTGAAGCCAAACTTTGACGTTTTTGTTTCCTTTCTTATTGACACTATTATCTATCATTCCTTTGGGTACAGGAAAGTCATAGCTTTCTTAACAATTTTAGTAACTAAATACGAATAATTTTCTTCGGAAAAGGCATAAACATAGCCTTCCGTTCATTGCTTCTTTAAAAGCGACGTTTCGCACAAAAATAAAATTGTCATGTACTAAACGATAATTTGCACTTTCAAAAATATGGCTGCAGTTACAAAAGCAACAGGCAATTTTTAGCAAAGTTGTCTAAAAAGTATGGGACCAGCCTCTGTGTATGTAAAGGAAGAGCATCAGTTTTTCATGAGATTTGATTTCTCGATAGCTGAACGAGTTATTCATTACTAACAATAATTGTATGCAATCAAAATAATCGAAAAGAGCATTTCTGTTTCTTAATGACAGGAAACCTCTTTTTGAATACATTCAGTGGGTTTAAAAAAATTTTAAGGTCCTTCCATCTTATGTAAACAGGAGCACTCTAATTTCATTGGCTCTGACCTCAACTTTTGCTCTTAAAACTCTGTTTTAGGAGTTTCATGTACATTTTCAATGTCATTTTGAACCTGAGCACCTAATTCTTTAAAGCAGTGTGTTGCAAAAGTGAACACGGATTTGTATTAGAGACAGTCTTTTCCAAGTAGTTTTAGAAATCTACTTTCATAGCTGTGTACGTTGTGTGTAAATCTGTGCAGGGAATTTCACACATGACTTAAAATCAAGTGCATGAACGTGAATTCATCCCTCTATGCCATTAAGCATCGAATAAAACTGTGAACGTAAGAGCTCAATAATTACAGCTAAAATTTTCGAAAGCGTAATAATGCAGATTTGAAAAAGAAGCATTGTTGCACCCACGACGCAACGAGGCTTCTCCTATTCACAGAGCGAGCCCTTTGAATCCTATGAAAAATTAAACAAAAATTAAAATTAAGTATAAACATAGTGCAAGAAGTTATAGTCAAAATAATTATTAAAAGAGCAAATTATTTAAGACATTAGAATCTAGGAAGCTAGGAGTAGAGCTATAACGTTTACCGCTATTCACTACCTCGGCTATCAATATCGACAAGTTAATATAGTCCTTACCAGCTCTGTAGTATTTATTTTCTAACCTAAAAGAACTGTGATACAAAAAATAACCAATAACGCGTATTTCCTAGTCATGTTCTCGGATGATTTTTTTTTTCAAACGCTAAATATGTTTTCAAACGCTAAATATGTTTTCAAACGCTAAATATGTTTTTGAGCTCACTTGCGATTGGAGGCAAAAAAAATGAGTAAAAGATACATCCATTAACTTAAATCGAATCGTTACACCAATAGTACAGTGAGTGTATGTTCATACAGCTTCATATTTGCATGTAATTAAATAACAAATAAAGTAAAACCTTCAGCATCAAAAATTAAAAGCATTAACAGCTAATACATTATAATGATAAGCAAAAACAAAGACAAAAACAAATAAATAAATTATTAAGAAATCTGTGAGGGATATTTCGAAAACGAACAAAGTTAACTACAGTACCAAAAGACAACTCAAAAAGTAGAAAACAAATAATAAAAAATGGAAAATTGGAGAGTTATTCCTTTACTTCCAAGGCATAAAAAGTCATTTACACACTCTATAAAGAAAAGAACTATATCGTTTTTAAATGATCCAAAAGTTCAGTTAAAGCCAAATCTAAAAAGCAATAACCAGTTTATAGAGACATTAGGTTTATTTCGTAAACAGGAGAGATGAAAAATATGCAACGCCTTTTCCAGGGAATCGATCCACGGACCTCTGGAATACGCGCCCAGCGTGCAGACCACCACACCACGAAGGCATGCCAAGAAGGCGGGAGAAATACCTTATAAGTTGAGTAGCTCTTAACTAAACATTTATTTAAACCGTATCCAAACGGTCAATGGAAGATACTCTAATTGCGTTTACGAGTTATCGCCTTTACCAGAATATAAGATATCTTACAACAAAAATATCAAATTAATATTATTTCCTTAAGTTCACTAGTTGTGGCACAAATTAAAATTTAATGTACAAAAGAAAGTTCTGCTCCTGGCGATATTATAATTTTACAAATAAGTTTACTGCCTCTCTAGAAATACAGAAAGTCAATGTTTGCTCGGCACGAAAGGACACCTAGATTTAATTTACTTTAGCAACTAAACTTTAATATCACCTGCACACTAGATGTTCCCAAGGGGATTGGTATAGAGCCCCTGAGGGGTCGATAAAACTTTAAAGATATCGATAGCTGAATATGTATCGGTAGTTGATTGGCGTAATCAGGATCTCATTGATATCAAAAGAGTTATTAAGAAAACTGCTAATTAATTGTTTAAGCCATATCATGTAGTATGCAAGAAATCATAGAAATATAAGAGGTAAAATACACGAAATTATAAAACATAAGTTAAATACACGAATTATAAAACATAAATATAAGTGAAAAATACACGAAAATTAATTAAAATTTAACAAATATTTTCTATTCATATAAAGCAAATATAAAATTTTCTATTCGTATAAAGCAACTATAAATTTAAAATTTAATTAAGAAATTTTAATTGTAAAGAAATAAAAATGAAAATAATTATTATTACTTCGAACTAATTTACGACATCATTTAAATTCTAAGACCATATGTAAATTAATTTCACTTGTCTAAAACTTGCCTTTTTATTTTATTTTTATTTTTTATTTTTATTTTAATTTGTATTGTTGTATATAGTTTAGTTTAGGTTTACATGCATAATTCGTGTAGGGGAAATTTCTTGTAGGCAAGAGTTTCTAAGTTACTTTGTTTATCTGAAAAATTTAGTTTTCTACTCTTAATTGACTTTTAATTAATTTAATTAATTTTAACTCTAGTCATTTACTTGCTTTTTTCTCAAAATTCCACTGTTTAAAATTCTTCTTTTTTTTTTTTTTTTTTGTAAATCACAACATTTGATTTTACTTTTGGTTTTGAATTTTACTATACCCTTGCCTATATGAATGGCGAAACACGAATTGAGTAATTGAAGAGTTAGGTATGGGGCCAACTTCTCCTTGATAAGCTTGTCTTCTGCCTGCTCAACAATTATTCACTTATGCAATTTTTAGAAATATAAATTTAATTTTTTGAAATAATATATTTTTTCATGGTTTCAGTTAAGTGAAATTAATTTACATATGCTCTTAGAATTTAAATGATATTGTAAATTAGTTCGCAGTAATAATAATATTTTTATTTCTTTGCAATTAAAATATCTAAATTAAATTTTAAATTTTAATTTATATTTGCTTTATACGAATAAAGAATATTTGTAAAGTTCAAATTTCATTCCTTGCAGCAATGGCGCAAGAGAATTATTTAAATTTAATTTAACTTTATACTATTTTCTTGCGAAAATTAATTAATATATTTCTAAATCATTAATATTTTTTAAATACATAAATGTTTTAATCAATAAACGCAGCATAAAAGTAAAACTCAACACAGGAGAACACAATATAAAAATATGAAGAAAGTAAAACTAATGAACCACAATAAAATCTGCGCTTATTTCACCCATGCCAGCTGCTGAAACTTGCTTAGAGAAGTTATGCTCAAATGGCAGTTATGTCATCAATATGTAGATGTGTCCTTCACGTTTGCCAAGAACGCTACAAGCTAACTGCTGCTTCCTCTCTCTCCGCACCATTACGATTATGTTATATGCTCTGTATTATAACGAAAAATATAAGAGGGCGATAAAGAAAACCATTCTTTTGAAAGGAAGGTATGGGGGCAAGAAAAAAGTTGAGACCCTAGACGGAATCTCAAACTTTCTAACGAATACCGTTCTCGAGAAACTTTGTTTTAAGAAATAAAAGCTTAGGCCACGAACAGCAAAATTTCTCTTGATATTACAACAACATAAGCTGCAGTTAAAGCCCTGCCGTATTTAAATAGCTTACGAGTAAGTTATATTTGTGTGGCCTTCTGCTCAGAGAAAATACTTATGGCGAACAGCAGAAGAGAGAAGAGTCTGCAACTTAAAACTCAATCGCTAATAGAACTTAAAAATATTTGTTCCAGTTGTAAATTAAAGCTGAAAAGTTTGACAACTCCTTTGTCGCGACAGTTCTTTCTAATGGGGAAAAACCGTTCAAATACGTATATGTGGTTTGCTTCTGCACTTGATCTCTTGAATAAACAAAAGAACCTCTTTACTGGTAACCCAAACCACTATACTCAATATAGTCGATAAAGAGGAATAAAAGATAACTAAATTCACAGCCAGATGATTCTCTGTCAATAAGAATAAATTCTGTAATTTCAGCACTAAAATATTCAATGAACGTCAGATACGCCGAGCGTATATGTACTTGACAGTGAAAAAATAGATAATGTCACATAAAATAGCAAACACTTTCGCTTAGCTAAAGGATCATACATTCTCCATAAATTCACTGCTTATTCGCTAGCTTCCTTCATCCTTTTATTTTATAGGATTTCTAAGGAGGAATGTTTGGAACTCTAGAAAATTCCCATATCTTTGCTTTTAGTAACCGTACAGCGTTCAAATCAAATTCTCAAGAGACTTTCAAAAGCAGTCGAACTTTTGGAGATATTTCGTCAAACGGTGCAACCCTTTCCGAAATTTTTCTTCGTGTTTTGCAATTTTTGGTGCCTATTGCATCCGTTTCCACTAACACTATTTATAAAGTATAAGCGATTACACGCACGAAATTAAGTTATTTCAAACTTAACAAAGCATTTTTTAACTATATGTACAAAATAAATAAGCGCTGTTTTATAGCAATACAAAGTAATAAAAAACTAATATTTGCACTAGTTTATATCAACTCAGGTATTTTGCATTTGTTTAAAACAATATTGTACGAAAAGGAAAAATCACGCTTCTTTATTCTTAAATTTGAAAAGCACTGCTACAAATAATTAGAAGAGAAAATTAGTTAACAAGCCCCCCCCCCAAAAAAAAATCTGAAAGGTTTCACATTTTAAATTACGTCCAAAGGGGCGTTTTTTAGCGTTTTGTGTGTTACCTTTATTTATTAAATATCATGTTCTTTGCACTTAAACCATAAAATTCAGTTCAGTAGCAATGCCGCAAAATAATTTTTAAATGAGCCTATCCTTAGAATTTCCAATACACAGTTCCGCTGTGTATCGGAATGCCGTCGCTCGCTTTTAAATCGTTGAGTTTGTTACTCAAAAATTCGTTAAAGTTTTACAAAATGTGAAATAGATAATAAAACAAATTCCAAATTTCAAATTTGGTCTTCCACACGCCCATATTCGTAGGAGGATTACGTCATTCAAAATTCGATGGCTCTAGGTACCGTTGCTTTATCACAATGCGAGAAATATACATACATTTAATTTCTTCAAATATAATGCAAGACTCTAACATTTGGTGGCAGCAGTTTGAAAAGTAAAACGGACATTTATAGTATTTATATTCAACGCGACATCGCAAAACGAAAACAATAGTCCTTCAGGGACCTTAGGACTAAAAATCGCTCAAAACAAGGTATAATATTTCTTGAATGAAACTGGGTTCCCAACGAAAAAAGTATAGTTATGAAATTATACTGTTCGTTAAAATTAGCATTATTTTGTCAAAAAGTACCCATTTTCCTTTATTGTCGTTTCCTAGAGGATAATGTATGCAGCTTTTGTTAGAATTTCAATACCTGCACCGTGAGCTTTTTAATGTAGAATCTGGTATTTTTCTTACATATTTAAATACGGTGTCATCTGAAAAAGTCGACTAATCTCATTAAAAAAAATATTTTACTAGGTTTTCTTCAAAGTCTGTTCCAGTTTCACATGTTAAATCACGTTTCTTTTCCGTAAAGAAAGATGGTAATTTGAGATCATTCATCCTTAATTAATGTTCTTTTTTTAGATTTTTTAATGAAATTGCCTTTGATTTTTTAAGCTTAATATATGATTAGGTCTGAATTTTACGTATCTTGATAACACCTGTACTTTTAAAATAAACTTAAATACATTTTAATAAAACTTTGTGAACTTTGAATATCCAGGTTTAAACCATATGCAAACTGTGGAAAAAAAGTAATTTTTTATCAGATTGAATACGAACTGTAATACAAAAAAGAACTGTATAATAATATTTAACAGCACATCTGGATAGATAAAATTGGGAATTCATTTATCTTTAAAAGATTTCATACATTAATAATAATTTCAACACGCTTTCAGTTTCGGAAAGGTTGTTAATCAGTTTTTCGATATCGAGTGTTAATATACTTCACATAGCAACATTACCCTGCTTGTTAAAAGTATGTGTAAGTACGTTCAAATGCGTTCCACATTAACATAAAAATTTATGCTTGTGCGGAAAATCAAGGATTTTATATAATTTATTGGCCAATTCAGTCATAATATACTAAAAACTTTAGTCTTTAAAATCTAGATTTCAAATTCAAAGAACGTGAAATGCTTGAACGAAACCATATTCTATGTACGCAGGTTGATCGAAACTTTTAGAACTGATTCTCTTGTTTCGAAACAAAATGACCCCACGGGTCCTGTATGTTTTCCTCTTTTATATTTGAGTCCTTCACATTGAATTACGCTTTCCACGGCATTTCATAACTAATTCAAGAACACGAAATGGAGTGTTTTATAACATACTCTTTAGCACTGCAACCATTAAAAAACATTTTTTTTTATGTTCCTCATTTGAAGGGAATTTTTCCTGCGTAATTGCTGTTTCAATACTGATAATACCCAGAAAACACCTATCGCTAAGTCTATAGATTGTTCTCTAGCATTGGCAGATCAATTTCACATAGTGCTGCTAAGTGGGTGGTGTTTTGGAGCAAAATCACGGTTTTTTGAAAAAATTCGGTCTTTTTTTCCCTGTAGCTTAATGCAACTGGGTTTTCAAAACCTTTACATCGTAGTTACTCTGCCAAACCGCGGCCGAGCTGTAAAATTGCTGAACACTGGCAGTTTGATCTGGGTTCAATTCCAGGCGAACGGGCTAGCTGCACGGACGTTTTTATAGTTTTTCCCACTTGTACCCATGGAGGTAAAAAAATCATAGAGCTGTAACAGATCTATGAAGACAATAACAGGAGGAGCCAACCCCGCTCTACGACTGACGCAGGGCTTCCAAGCTTTGGTCTCTAGACGGGGTGTTTCTTGTTTATGTCCAGCAGGCAGCATTTCCAAGAACGACAGTTCCACATCAATCGAAAATATTTTAGTGGCATTTACGAAAAAAATGATATCTTCGTTATTTTTTGACAAATTGCAACAGCGATTTTGATTATGAATTTGTTTTATAAAATTCTAAGCTACGGAACTGAAAAAATATAGATTTTAGCGAAATATTTATGTTATGCATAATGAATAAAAAATACCCTATAATATAATAAGGTATTTCTCCCGCCTTCTTAGCATGCCTTCGTGGTGTAGTGGTCAGCACGCTCGGCGCGTATTCGAGAGGTCCGTGGTTCGAGGACATTACTCATTTTTCATGTCTCCTGCTTCAAAATAAACTTAATGTCTCTACAACCTTAAGGTACCTTCTAAAATTCCAAAATATCGCAAAAATATAACACATTTCGAAGTTTAATTTCCTTATAACTAAGTGGAATGAGCGTGAAAATTTGTATACTTCTTTCGATATCCTTGATAGAGAGTTCGCTTCTTTTGCTTTATGTGCTAAATATCAAAATGTTTTAAATAAAATACAATTTTTTATCCTCCACATAATATTGTAACATGTACTTTTTTAAAATTTTAGAGGATAGGCTTAATGGTTGATCATTTTTAAACTCATCATTTTATTTTTATATAACTGAAAAATAATCCCTTTGGGTTTACTAAAAAATAAAATTACCACCAAATCCTGTAATCCTCATCAAAATTAATAAATTATATAGACAGATATGCTAATAAGCTAACTTTTCCTTCATTTGTAACCACACATTTGTGTAAAACTATACATAATTTTACACAAATGTGTGACATTTGCCAATTTGGCAAAGTACCATGTGTGGTCAAGATGATGTGACCATATGAACGTGCCACATCATCAAGACAACTTATTAAGAATTTAAAAACAGGGTGATCGGACGTAGGTGAAAACATTTGTATACCCTGCAGAAGTAGGTTCGATCGTGAATTGACGTCTTATTGATTCCAGATTGTTAAATGTTTCCCACGCAAGTTTTTTCTTCCCGGAAAGGTTCGAGGTTCATGCTCGCTTATTTTAGCAAAAATATTGTAAATAATTCAGTACGTATGCTTGTATTCTTCAGTTGTATATAAAACTTTCTTATTTCGTAGTCAGTGATCAACAGAATTGTAGGGGGGAAAATAAAGTTCTGTCTCTCATTTTTAAAATTTTATTTAACGACATGTCTAATTGATAACTAAATGTAATACAAAATTATGAATGAAAAGTCTTTGTTATTCAATATTTATACTTAAGAAGTGGTCTGCTATTTTTGAAACAGTTTCAAGACATGAAAAAAGCATCATCAATATTATTAATTGGTATATCAAGTATACTTTGCATGTTGTTACCTCCTAAATTACCTCGCAGTATATAAATTTCAGGTATTTGTGAACTTAGATCAATTAGTCGTTTTAACTGTTTTAAAAAATGAAGCAATATTATGCAGAGTAAGGCGAGCAAGATTGCGATTCGATGACAATGAGTTTATTAAATATAAAATTAAGACAATGAGTCTATTAAAGTGTGTAAAATCCCTAAGAGAGGCATTAAATGCTCTACCAAAGTATATTTACTAGAAATTTGATAATGAATGTATCCTAAAACGTGTTTTAAGTCGAAAGTTTGAAACATGATGGCTAAATGTAAATATAAAATTATGCATGTGAAAATATTTGTAATTAGACACATAGATAAGATTAAGTTTTTATTAAATAGAGTAAGGCATGCAAGGGCTGTCTGTCTAAAGGGGGAGAGAAGCCATCGTGGAGGAATTTCTAAGGAAAATTAACCTTTGAGTGGGCATTAAAAATTCATGTAATTTTCATTCAAGTTATATTTATACATATTTCTTATGTAAAACAATTCTGGTATATGCTAAATTATTGTAAATTACTCGAAAATTATAGTGAATGCACAGAAGTTAATTATTTGCATACGCCGAAAATGGAAAAAATATTAAATATATATGGGTATTTATGCACATCCGTGCAAAAAGCATGTATTTACTTTTAACAAAATACGTAAATATTTATTAATTTTTATAAATGTATTTGCAAAGGAAGGGTTTATTCATTTAAATACAAATTTATACATTTTAATTTCTTAATTTATATCTGCTGCCGAAATATAGGCTGAGTCAAAAGCTATTTAGTAAGTGAAATAACGAGAGGAAAAGAAAAGAGCAATCAAAGTTTTTTTACTGTCATCTTTTTCATTAGAGGAGAATTTCTAACTCAAAAATAACTTTTAAAAGGATAATTTTTATGCTATTTTGATTAAGTACTGGCGTTTTCTTAATTAAAACTGAGTTTCTAAAAAAACTGCCTTATAGGTGTGCTATGGATGTTCCATCAATACGATATTATATATATATATATCAATCCATACTACACATAATATAGAATATTATAAATTTAAACAAAAATAAGGACTTTTTATTTCAGCCCTCTGTTTTTTCATAGATAATCTTGAGCTTATCTATCATTTAATCTGTTTGATTACCCTTGAAGGTAAGAAGCGAACAAAGCAGTAGTACCGGCTCAGTGATTCTAAAAACAAAGACCATTGCTATTTAGAGCTCTTTGTTACATGCCTTCAGTCACTGTGCTGTTATACATTTTCAAAGATGTTGTATTCGATGTCAATTTGCTTATTAAAGCAGAAGCGGGGTTTTTTCCCCATCTCATCGCTATTTAAATATATGTATATAAAGAGAAAAATGTCGCTATATCTTCCGCGAGTCTTGCGTTCTAAGGCACTTAATCTCACACAAAAGAAAACACAATTTAAAACAGGATATTTGTGTAATTTAGATAGATAGAGTCAAATTTAATTAATAAATTATCACTGTAAAGTTATAATAAAGTATGCTGCACGTTATGATATGTATTATACTACTATATAAAGTAACGCAAAATATCGTTACAAATTTTGTATACATGCATATAATTTTAGTAAAATTATATGTGAAATCGTAGTATTTTTTCTATAATGTAATATGAAATGCTTGAAAGAAACCAAGCTCTACCTGAAAAATAAGATTACAGGGACAACTCTATATAACATTGAGTGTAAATGGCTATCTCGCTAAAGGGACGAGATATAGGACAGCTGGCGGTGGTTTTGGCAACTAATTTTTGTCGCCAAATTTGGAGAGAAATCGCCAAAACTTGGCGACACATCCGATGCTTGTATAACTGTAATTGATATTGTGATTGAATAAATGTAATTGATCCCATTATGTATCTGTAACCGTATCCGGATCTCATATGCCTTCTAGTAATTTCGGAAGGAAAAAGTACTAGAGATTTCTCGTCGGCCGGGGATAAACTTTATAAAACCAGAGAAAGCATCAGTTACTCAGTTCAGTGTGAGTTCAAAGGATTGAGATATCTCCATGTTAGCTTCGCTCTGTAAATGCGATTTGCACTGGGTTGTTTTTAACGTTCTTAGTAGTTTGAAGTGTAACTACTATTTGTACCGTGATACCATGATTATTTTTGTGAAAAGTTCCGGAACTGTGAAGTGTTTCTTTTGGTAAAATAAATTTTATCAAGCTATTATGGGTTCTGTGTGCATTCAATCTATTACGAATCCGTACGCACGCAACAATATATTGTACATTACGGTACACTCTTTTTCTTTGCTGGATCTATAAATGTAAGTGATTTTGAGACCTTAGCCTTGTCCGCAAAATATGCGAGAAATAACGATATGCAGTTACCACACCGCACAACATAATTTACTGTTTCAAATGACTGTCAAAATAAAAATCCTTCATTTTTCTAATAGCACTCTTCCAGACACCAATAGCTTTACTATGCTAGGCTTTGGTACTGAGGTAAATATTGCTTTACAATTCCAGCGGTAGATATAAACTTTATTATTGTTGTAAATATAGCCTTGTTAATTGTGGTAAATATAACGTTTTTACTTTTGATAAATAACCCTTTTTAAGCATAACACAGCATTAAGGAGAGGGATATTGCTAGAAGAGTAGAGGCAAATTTAATAGACACATGTGGATACAGACAAAATATAAGTCAAGTGCTTTCTGGCTGTTGACCATACGTTACGAATATAGTCATGGCCTTCATGCTAGCGCGTGAGATAATAAATAAGTGAAACTAAGGGAGTTCTTATTACCTGAAAATGTGCATAAGATTCTGCAGTAATTATTTCTATTCCTTCTATTTGGCTTCATTGATCTGAAACGAAAATGCAAAGGGGTAATACGTAGAAAAATCGTACAGTTAAAAGTCCGATAATCTGGAGTTCAGTGATTTGATTCAAGCATCCTTTTAATTGATATGCCGGCCGTCTGAAGGTGTGGATAGTATTTTATACGGCAGTATTCGGTAAGATTCAACAGATATCTTCTTGCCATTTTCAATTAGTCATTTGTTTAAAACCTTACGTTTATGCATTACTTGCTTTTTTATCTTTATTCATTTAAAATATTTTCAAAACCTGATAAAAATCTTGACAAAAGAATGAAGCGGAAACATGTAACGTAAAAAATTCACGAAAAAACTGGACATTATTAACCCCTTTATGCCATTTGCTAAAATAGTTTTGAGAAGCTTGGCTTTCTCAGCAACTCTAAAAGCCTAGCCTAAGCCTAAGCTTTTCGACAACTGTAAAGCACATTTTACTGCCTCTGAACTCTTAGTCCGAATCATTACCTATTATATATTCAATAAAATTTAACGGTATTGATCCAACCTATGGATCAAGGATAGAGTTAGATTAACAATTAAGCAAAATAAGCTCGTGCTTAGGACATCAAGGAAAAGGAACACCACAAAAAGGTTTATACGCATTTGCCGGTTTTATTGTGGAATGTATAATGTAGCTAAATGAAGTCTGGAAGATAAAGAATGAGATGAAAAACGGGCGTTCTATTTTAAAACGTATGTTGGGGGAGCACCAGAATCATTTAAGTGCTTAGAATTTCTAAGTTTAATCAGGCTTTGATCGAGGATTCATTCAAAATTTTAAATGCAAATATGGAAACTAATTTATACAAAATTCATTAAACTCTGATTACAATAACTCCAATTGCATCTTTTTCATTTCAGTAAAAAAGATGAAATTTTCAGGACTACTTGCTTGGATATGTATAAACAAAAACAAATTTACAAAAACCTGACTAAAATTTCGGCCGTGAAGCAAAATTCTATCGAGGAAGGGAAAAATACTGGTGACTCAGTGGTCCACCATTCTGAATTACTGAAAACATATACTTATTTCGAACAGTCCATTCATGATGCTTTCGAAAAACGAAAATACACTCCTGCTCAAAAAAATAAGTAACAATGGCAAAACATGGAATAAAACAAAAACTATTTAGTGTATATACTTGAAATTGATGTAATTGGTGTGATTTGATGAAATTGGTGTGACATTACTAGACCACACAGCAAACAATGAAGCAAAGACATACAAAAACCAAATAGGTCGGAAGAATATGCAATGGAAACATCACGTTAATAACGAGTATGATACCCTCTATCTGGAATGCATGTTTGACAGCGGCGAGACAATCTGATAATAGTGTCATTGACTGCTTGTCGTGGCAGTAGCGCCCATTCCTGTAGTTTGCATGTTGGAGCTCGTGGTGGGTGCCTGGCGGCACGCTGCGACCTGGTATCCATCGTTTCAACATTTCCCATACATGTTCTACAGGATTTAGGCCCGGTGATCTAGCAGGCACGGCAGATGTGGAATGGTTTTACTCTTCAGATAACTCCCCACCACTCGACCTCTATGGGGGCGGCCGTTATCGTCCATAATATCGCGTGAGTACCATTGAAGTGATTAAAGGAACGCACAAGAGGATGTAGAATTCCGTCGCGATATCGGATGGCTGTATCTAAACCACCAGGAAACACGTAGAGGTCGGTGTGGACGTTCGTT
This sequence comes from Stegodyphus dumicola, assembly GCF_044657685.1. Taxonomy (NCBI): domain Eukaryota; kingdom Metazoa; phylum Arthropoda; class Arachnida; order Araneae; family Eresidae; genus Stegodyphus; species Stegodyphus dumicola. The sequence continues at coordinate 119,617,685 of NC_140780.1, forward strand.
GCTATCTCATTCCATACAAGTAAGCCTTCTTTTCTGTAATGACCTCTCTGCTGTCTGTCACCCGACAGCGTGTTCCTGACTCTCGCCACATCATTACCTTCGGAAATCTTTCTAGATGATAAATCGTGACTCACAGAGTATGTGGCTCCACTGCTCTAGTATCCAACTGCGAGGTTCACAAATCTTTATCTCAAAATGCTTCAATTCAACCCAATTCAGCTGCGCTCTGACATGCGGTGGGAACAAAGGAAGACAAAAACCACATGTCGTCGAGTGTACAGTACACCTTAATACAGTTGACGTGAGACAGTTTGGAGGGATATGGGCCGTCCTGCAACAGTAGAGATATGTGACACCAGCTGTCATGCTGTTAGTGATCTACGGCGTTTTGCACCTAGCAACAGGAAGTGATCATAGGCCGATGTGGTAAACCTCCGGTGCCTAGACTCGCGTCTTCTACAGGAATTTTGATCCTTTTATAAGGACTCCATAGCCTATTAAGGACACTACAATGCTTCAGGTCTCTCGCAATAGTGGACTGTCATGCACCAGCATGCAACATCCCGATAGCCCTTCAAAGCATTTCATCGTGTAAATGGTGTCTTCAACTCATCTTTCCGCTTTGGCTATCTCGGGTTACACGGAACTATTTTTTTCTGCTTCCGAACTGACGTACAGGTCTCTCATGCCTCTTTTTAAGGCGTTGTGGTGCGACTTCGGGATTGCGTTTTATGCTGATTTTGGTTGTCTATTTGCATTCAGCGATACGTCCTCTACCTTGTACAAATTGTATGTTTTAATACCACTTTTTATATTCGTACCTTTTCTTTTAGTTTTTATTGTTTATTTCTTGCGCATGAGTGTATTAAATAGATTGAAAATTATAAAATGAGTCCGGAAGAGTTAAGTGACAACGTCATAATGCAAAGTGTACAGAAGGTCATTTCGTCTGCACTTTATAGAAACGATTTTCTGTTATAAGCATTCTGAGATAAAAATTTATCATAATCAATACAATCGTCCACTACAGTTTTGCTTTGATTAGAATGCAGAGTACGAGATTTATTTTATAAATGGCACCTACAATTGATAGATGGCTTGAGGGTTACGTATATGCACTTTCTGAAGAAACATATTCATATCAACAAATCGTGAAGCGTTTAAAAAATCGAAGTTATTGCATTTCAAAGGAAGGTATTTATAATATATCAAATTTGAAAGGGGGAAAAGTGTATAGCTGAAAGTAAAAATGAAAAATGGTCTCAAAACCACATACTAAGGTTGGTTTGAAGGCGGATAAATATCAAAAATGTGAAGTCTCTGATCTTGAAAGGAAGTCCACTGACTCAAAAATCCATTGCATTAGAAATGGGAATGTTTTCTGGCACTGTAAGTATAATAATACATAAATATTTGAAGGATGTTTAAAATACATCTGCTTTTGCTAAAGCATACTGCTGAGAGAATAGTGTAGTGTAGAAGATTACATGAAAACTTTTACCTGTTGATAAATGGAAATTTATAGTAACGGTCGATAAGGCATAAGTATATTTAAAGTGATCGCAATAAAAAAAAAATCTAATTCTCCTTATTCAACTGATGACATTCAAAAAGGCTTGTCAATGGACAGAAAAATTCCTAATTGTATTCATGATAGCTGTAGGATTTTGTTACAGTAGTTAAAACTCAAGAAATTCTTAAGTAAGCCTAAATTAGTTCATGGTATTATCAACAGAATATTTCTGAAGAAGACATTCCAGCCTTATGTGGAAAGGATATCAATACATTTGAGCTTCATATGGACAAAGCCTCTAGTTACACGTCTCGGTGAACTGCTGCTTGTTAATTTTTGTTACATTTCTAACCACACTTTCCTTTCTTCGTCTAGATATCTCTGATCTCTGACAAGAATGCCCTTCGTCTTACCTCTTGTTTTGCTTTGTTAATCCGCTGTAATTCGACAGTAACTGTAAAATGAAGCTGTAAGCCTTGTTGTTTTACGTATACTGAGGATCTTCTTTGTAGCTTATGCTGCAATTTAATATATATTTAAAAATTCTATTACTTAGGTCTCATTATGTCATGAAAGAAAAAGATCCTATTTACTTATGTTAAACTAAATGATTAAAAATCGTTTTAAGCTAGAGATATGCATTTTAAGCGTAATAAATATACTGAACACATAATAAAAAATAAATTGTTCTACAGTATTAGGCCCCTTTGAAAACTGTAGGTTCGAGTATTATTTAGTAGTATACTTTCAAATGTCGTAGTTTAGAATGTTCCCCATAAAGCCATCCTTTCATTATGCAAACAGCCTTCGCGTGCTCTTCCGCAGTCTAACTAATTCATCCAATCCATCGTACGTCGCAGAATCTCAGATTTGGTAAGAAAAGGCTGCAGTAATTTTGTTAGGTTCGGCGCCAGTTAAAATAAGCACGTAAAAATAACGAGGAGGCAATACAACAGCGATGCACTTTGTAATTAAGGTTATAAAAGTACCATTTCCATTTTAAATGTGAATGGATTATATTGTGAATGGATTATTGAAGAATCATTTGAATAAATATTCTACATTGGTGCGCTGCGTACATAAAGTGTTCTTGCAACTTTTTAAAATTCTTGACAAATTGTCCGAAAATTTCTGATTGGTAGTCTGGTAAAATTTCTGTTTGATTTCTGATCCTGAAATGAAAAGAAATAAAAATAACGCGGAGGCACTACAACAGCAATGCACTTTATATTTAAAGTTATAAAAATATCATTTCCATTTTAAATGTGAATGGATTATGTTGGAGACGAATAATTTGAATAAATATCCTACACTGATGCGCTGAGTACACACAGTTTTCTTGCAACTTTTTTAAATTCTTGACCAAATTGTCCGAAAATTTCTGGATAGTCTGGTAAAATTTCTGTTTGATTTCTGATCCTGAAATAAAAATAACGCGGAGGCAGTACAACAGCAATGCACTTTATATTTAAAGTTATAAAAATACCATTTTCATTTTGAATGTGAATGGATTATATTATAGACGAATCATTTGAATAAATATCCTATATTGATGGGGCTGCGTACAGAAAGTTTTCTTGCAACTTGATCAAATTGTCTTAAAATTTCTGATGGGTAGAAAAGCAATGATTAAGTTTCTACTCAAAAAGAATTCATTCCATGCCACCAATGTAAGCAAGCATTTAGTCTATATGCCTAATTTAATGTAATATCTAAAACATTACTTGATATTTTGAGCTTTTTGAAATCCTAGAAATGGACGAGTAGCCGAAAGTAGTAAATTAATAGCATTTCTTCCAAGATCTGCTCTCGATGGTTAAACGAGCTGGGATTTTGTAGTTTTACCCATGGGTAAAGTTAATATCCAGTTTCTACTATCCAGTTTCCTTTAGAAAGTCTTCCAAGTATCACTTCCCTTATATAGATAGCCTTAGTGAGATTTGTCAAGATTCAGTAGTCCGATCTATGCGTTTTTGGTGTTAATAGCAATATTATACTTCTTTTGAAGTAAAGAAGTTATAGCCCCTCCTACAAAAATACAAGTCATCACTGTGCGTTTATGTAATTAAACTAATAATTAGACTAATTTCTAAACTGAAACAAAAATATGAAGCTTTTATAACAATTATTTTTAATAAAAAACTGATAAATCCAATAAAAATTCTCAGTAGATTCCTATTGTGTTCCGTGCATTGATCTTCCTGTCTTTCTTTGTTTTACCGACATCGGTCATTTTTCCAAGCTTTTATTCTCTTTACGTAATTCTAAAAATTCACAAATCTCGTGCGATTAAAATTTAAAAGAGTTCATTTGAAAGAGCTGAATGAAGTCTTATGCCAGCTCATTTTCTCTTAACTATGTATTCTTAGATTCAGATACCACTTTCCTTGGAAATTTATCTCCTTTACACTTTTTCTCGCATACTTACGTTTTCTATGAACACTTTGTTTTACTGTGAAATCTTCTAGTATGTTTTGAAATCATACACTGTAGAACCCTTAGCTGAAAAGACTAAGCAGCGAATTCTCGCTAGGTCTTGGAAGAAACAGATAACAGCAAAAGAAGGTTTAAATAACCTTTTTTATTTGAAATTAACAGAAAATGCACTCGCTCGGTGCTCACAATCTACCACCACTTATGGCTAAATAACTTAACAGAAACACGACTGGCTCCGTCGTTATCTAAATCGCTAAATCGGCTGCATACAGCAGAGCTGAACCTAGATTATCAATACAATCTAAATAGATTGGCTAAGCACTAACTATTTACGTACGAAAGCTACTTCAAACACGCGGAATAAATTCGGAACTAACTCTCGACTCTTAAAACCGCTGCTTGAATACTGATTCCGAAATCACTTAGATTTGCATACTATGTCATTAAAATTTACATTTTGCCAGGAAACTGAAATCAGAAGGAAAAGGAAAGATTCTAAAATTAAAAATAATTGGTTAGAATAAAATAAGGTCTTTACATTATGTTCCGCAGATTTTATTGGATGTTTTTCTTCTTTTTAATTTTTAATTATCTTTTTAATTTTCCTCCTACTTTCATAAAATCGATCATCCTGTTAGATACCTTTTCTAACACTACGCTTTATTATATGCGCAAGTAACATACTTTATTGCAAAGCATTTTCAGTCAAATGAAATATTTTTTTCCTTATCACTTGAAATTAGAAGTCTGATAGCTTGAACCATCAACCAATTTGAACCGTCCCATCAACGGCCGCTCGGTAAAGTAGCTGAATACTTTTATTTCGCTTTGTGGTTCCAGGCAAACAGGCTGGCTGCCTGCGTTTTTTAGTGGAAAACAAATGTCAAAACGGTAAAACGAATGCAATCTGCCCTTGTATGGCCATGTAAATGCTCTTGTTAACATCCTAAAAAGCTCCCGAGGCGGCCTTTTGAGGCCTCAGGGAGTTGTTCCTGGTTAGTGGAGGGCGCGGGACACATGCCTGTTTACCTCTGTTAGACATCAGGCGTCTCCGTCCTCCGTTACCAACCTATGTGTAACGTGTACAAGCCAGTTCCTCTTGAAAAGTTTTTCACAAAGACGTCCTTTCCTTTAGGCAGATATCTCTCGAGTGTTTTGCTATAATCAAATAAACCAATCACCTAATTCGACTCAGACATATTGAGATTCTCCGTTTATTACATAATATGATGTTCTGTGAAGTAATTTAAATTTATACAACCTTTCAGTCAAGAACCAGTCGTCCTTCACTTTCACCTGCGTTGATAATTTTTGTGTCTTTTCCTTTAACACAGGCTCATTTACTGGTATATTTGATGCACTGCACGATGCGAAAAACTTTAGGAAAATATGGTGCAATTCTCCAGGCATTTTCTCCTTGAACAAGCAACTACTTTGAAGTGTATTTTAGCAAAACTTGTTCTTTATTCTAATTTCCTTCTTTTCTTCCAAACTTTTTTCTGTGTTTCTTCTTCTGTATTTGGTTTCACTGTTGACATAAGAATATTAAGAATTTTCGACAGTTACATTTCCATAGATCTTGAATTCTTGTCAAATTCTTTAAGAATTTCAGTAGCATTTTCAGGGAGACTGCTTTTCATTTTCTAGACATTTTACCTGTAAACAAATTTTACAGCAAAACCCAAAGGACAAATATTTGACTTAAAACGTTTTTACCCAGTTGACAAAGAAATAAAGCATCTCCTAAACTTTTCTGGCCAGCAGAAGGCAGCATTTATTCTATCCCACCGAGTGGCCTGATCGTCATATCGGGGCAACGATCTAAAAACCTATTATTCTGACAGTTTTTAAGACCAATAGTTTCCATGTTAAACAGCATATTTTTTAAATAATTTGTAATAGAATGGGGGAAAATAGCTACTTATAACATTCTTTGTAAGAGGATAAATGTAAAAATCTGCATTTCATATATTTTTACTAAAAGCTGGGGCATCACCTAAACTGTTAAACTCTTAAAGCCTAGATAATCTTGTGAAATTTTAATTTGAAACTATGCGCTGTGAAATATATATACCATGCATAAGATTTTCGCTTTTACCAGAAGAGCAGAGAATCAGTCAAAATCAAGTTTTAGTGAGCCAAAACTGAAGGAGCACAGGCTGCACGCTTTTCCCGATTTTCACCATGTGCAATGTGAATAAGAGCGACTTTCCCCTTTTGTAAACTCCTTCATGAAATCATCCCTTCCCTTAATCAGATAGTCTTCTTGCACTTCGCCATATTTAAATAAGTAACTAAGCTAATTTATGCTCGATTTCTAAACTAAAAAAACAGACACTCACTGAAAACCAGCGTAGTTATCCAGTCGGGAGAAATATGATCGATACAGTGCCAGTGGTTGAATTGCCAAAATTCTCTCTCTGAACTAACTTTTTTAATTTGTGAAATTATTTTACAAAAATTTTAATAACTTCGAATACAGCAGAAAATAAATGTCACGATAATCATAATTTATTATATTATAAATGATTAGAATTCAGGTCATGACAAATCACATTTTGGCTTTTAAAAATGTGTCTATTCTAAATCCTTTGTTTACATAAAAATATTTTTTGCTTTAGGAAAAAGGATCTTTGATAATAATACTAGCTGCGTATTCAAATGTAACACTTTATTCAAGAAATTTATTATACAGGGACAAGAAATATCTTTGAACATAAAACATCTTCATTTTCATCTGTTGCCTTTGCTACAGACAGAAAAGAAGAGGAAAATACTATTTTCTAGTAAATTTTGTAGCTGTTAAACCTTTCTGTAGTAAAAAACAGCATATTTTACTTAGGATACTACTATACTTACTTCTCACTTTAGGCGTATTGTTTAAGGTACTCAGAAGTATTGAATGCGTATATGATGCCTAATTTTGAAATCAGTAAAAAAAACTTCTTTGCATATAAAATGAAGTAAAGTAATAAAATATCAGACGATAAAATGGCGAAGGTAAGAATTTACTTTTATGAAAGGAAAAAAAACTTTAAACTTTTGATTAAAATTATAAATTTTAAAAATAACTTTTCATGTATTGCTAATAAATATTTATCAAGCATTACTAATAAAAATTAGAATAAAGAAATGCTTAATGAATAATCATTAATGAAAGTTTATTTGGAAACTTAAGGTTCAAAATAACTCATTCACTGAAAATTGTAACAAGCTGAGTCAGTTACATTTGGCGTAATTACTGCTTAACATACAGTGGCTTCCAAATGGGTTTATATGAGAATCAGTCAAATATTGCTTTAGTCATTAATAAAAATTAATATTTAAAAATGACTATTTTTTAATAATATCTATAAATTTCTCTTAGCAAAAGTGCATTAATTATTTTACGAACACTGTTAATCTTTTTTTAGGTCAATCTCTAATCAAAAAGTAACAGAAAAGTTACCTCAAAAAAGTCTTCGTACACCTTCAACGAAATCTATACATTTTAGTAAATATTGCAGTATTTTTGTTAGTATTTTGTAGGATATCCTGCAGCATTTATGACAGGTTTAAAATGTGTGGAAATAGAATTCACCAGTTTTTTTTTCCGGGGGAAGGGGGGGGTAATATCTGCATCAATGTTCTTCCATTCTTACATCATTACTGTTTTTAGTTCAGTTTTTCATTTTTATATTGTGTCTTCTATTCTAACCTCTAATTCTCTCCAAATCGGTTTTAAATCTGGTGACTGACGTGGTGTTTTCAGAACTTGTGAACAATTATAGACACACAAAGGCGAACATTGAGAGCCATGTGCTTAGAATCGTTGTCTCGATAAAAAATAAAGTTGTTTCCAATACTCAAATTTTGAGGAGGGGTAAATTTTAAATTATCTTTTAAAATATTCAAATAAATAGCGTGGTTCATTATGCCATCAATAAATACTAAATTGCCTAATCCTGATGCTGACATGCATTCCTACACAAGGACACCTCCATCGCCATGCTTTACTGTTCCAACCAAGGTCTTGGGGTAAAGTTCCTCATTTTTTCTTCTCCCTAGAATTATGTGCCCATCGGAACCAAAATATTAAATTTGCTTTCATCCGCAAATAAGACATGGTTACAGTACACTTCGGATTTATTTACCATTAATTTTGCGAAGGAAAACTCTAAGCTTTATATTTTTTGCACTTGCAAAAATGTTCGAGCAGAGCACTCGTGTAATCCAGATGATCTCAGCACTCGTCGAACAGTTTCAGGTGAAGTAGACAATTTTTCAGTAAATTCTGTAGAAATCTTTACAGCACTCAAAGGTGAAGTTTTCACAGCTTTTCTAACTATAAATCTCTGATAATACTCATTTAACTTTGCTGGACGATCTCTTATTATTTTATTTTCGATCCGATTTCCTTCTTTATAGCATTGCATACTGCACAGTAGAATGAGATAAATTTACTAATTTAGCGATATCCCGGATCCATTTTCCAGCTGTTATGATCAATTTTTGAATGCTATTCATTATTCCTTTACAACTACGGCCCATTTTTAACTATTAAATAAAATATAACGAAGTAAGTAAGCAAAGAATAAAGTCAAACGATTTTTTAAACGTCACCAAAATAAAGAAATAAAAAAAGTAGCAGATGATAGTTTTATTTTTGAAATTTTACGAAAATGTTTCAATGTACGATTACTTTTGTGCTGTGTTTTATCTATGCCTCCTTATGTTTTCAATTTTTAAAAAAGAAAATAAGTCAATATTAAAAAAAAATTGCTTTAATTCAAAATCGCATGGAGATGATATGAAAAAATATATTGGGCTTTGTATTCGAATTCAATTCCGGGCTACAGCGCTTTTTATACAAATTCATAAAAGTGTACGAATACTTTTGGGAGCCCTCTGTATATGCCAAATTTAAATATTCACCAATAATTAAATTCACATATATCTTCAGAAATTTTGACTTAAAATTTATAATTTTTCGTAGGTATGCCTAGAAACATACCTAATGTTTTCTTTTTTGAGGAAAGCAAGAATTTTTTTTCCTCATCCCAAAAAACTGTTACAGACAATTTCCAGCACTTAGCCAGCGCACTTGACAGTACAATAAAATGTCACCATACTCAGCATCCAAATTGTTCATAAATGCAATAAATGTTCTGCGTCTCTGGGCTTTGCCTCCCCTTATTAAATTTTCAATATCTAAAACAGTTTTCAATGTCTGAGCCTTATAATTTTTATTATTTAATTATTATAATAAATATAATTATTTATGTTTCTTATTTATTATTTAAAGCAGTAAGAAGGGTCTTTTGTTTTTCCAAATATTTAACTAACATTTTCTTCCAGTAAAGAAGAGCGTGCCAACAAAATGAATAAGAGGGCCTCATGCGGCCCGCTGGCCGCGGGTTGGACCACGCTGCTTCGCCTAATCATTTTTTTAAATTTATTGGGTAGTTTTGTGCAGATCGCTGTTGAATATTTTTTTCCTCCTTCCTGCATCTCACATCACTGGCAAATTGTAAGAAGAAAGTTGAAAAACGGGTGAAAATAATTTAACGGTAAAATAATTACCGGATAGTAGATGGTCAGCAAGAACAAATGCCTTGCTGGCATTGAAAATTGGTTACAACCATAAAAAAGATTCCGTATCTGATATCTGCGCTTCAAATTCGGAAAGAAAAGTAACTGCAGTGGGAGATAGGTCTTTATTTTTAGAAAAATTTGCAGATGTAAAATAACACTCTCGACAATAGTTTATAACACCGTTTAGCAAACAGTAAATGCCACCAGCAAGTCTCTACAATCAGTTGAGTGCACCATTAAAGGAACTGATTTATTAAAATCTTTGGAGAATTTAATGTACGATTCCATGATGAATTTTTTTAAATAAAAAAAGGAAGCAATTGCTATGAAATTTTCGATATTTTAAGAACAGAATTACAAGGTCAGGAAAAGGGAAACTTTTTTTTAATGAAAGTAATGAAGGATTTAAATCGCTTTCATCTTGAGAAAATTATATTTAATTCTTCGATTGTTATTTGTAGCGATGTAATAGCAAAACTTGCTCATAAAAAGAACATAAAGATAACATAGAAAATTTTAAAACGTTCTTTGATTTAAATTTATTAAATTTAGGAAACAAAGTCTGGGAAGGAATGTTAAATTCTACATATGTAAAGCAGAAAGTCTGTGTGTTTGTTTGTTCGCTAATTAACTCAGTCACTATTTTAGCTATCGAACCAAAATTTCTACAGTTCTTTTCTGTGTCCTGGAAAAGGTCGACGTCCACTTTACAACAACAACAAAAAAAAAAAAAAAAAAAAAAAAAAAAAAAAGCTAAAATCAGAGATATTAATTAAAAACGCTTAATATGCTAGCTTTTGCTCTCATTTTTTCAAAGTGGCAACAGTGATATATCAACAAGAATGGTTGCGTGTCATTGTTGCTGATATATAATGAGAGAGAATTCGTTAACGTTATTTGTTAATTAATGGATTTGCATTATAATCTTTGATATATGCACAATAGGCATATGTAAACACATGGTCATGATATTATTCCCATCATCTTCTTTGACATGTCGTGTGAGAAATATTCGCAGAGTCAGACGGGATTTTTTCGACCTGTCTTGCATTTTTCCAGACTTATATTCTCTGCACGTGTAGGTCGTGAGCTAGAATTTTTGGAAGGTCAAAGGAAGGGAGTACTTCTTCTTTAAAGTAAATGCCATAGGAAATATTTCTTTAAGCAAAAAATAAGAAACCTAAATAAAAAGTAATAAAAAATGGGATCATATCTAGAATTTGATATAAAAAATAGCTTTTATATACAATAACTGTATTTTTATATACAATAACAGTTATTGTCATTATAAGTCTTAGAATTTTCGAACTGTTTCAGATAAGTAAAACATGACATGACTAAATACCTGCATATTATTAAGTTATGAAGGGCTTATTATATTTTGAGGCTCACTATTCCAGAAACAGTTACTATATTGCTATGAATCACATTAGCATTTTAATTTAAATTTTGAAGCCTTTCCAAAAATTTTTTTTAAAGTTTTTTGTAAAATAAGCTTTTATCTAAAACTCATAAAATAATTAAGGAATTAAAAGCAAAAAAAAAAAAAAAAAAAAAAAAAAAAAAACTAGCATGCTGTTTAATGGAAGCACGAGTTTAAATAATTCTCTTTACAGACTTCTATTTTATATCACGAATAATAGAAGCATGGGGAATCTTTGACAAATGTTAAGGTTAGTCACTTATACTTTTAAGCTTTGTTATTTAGGCAGCCATATTTTTATTATTCGTGATGTTACATTGCAAATGAATTTTGTAAACAGAGTTATTTAATATCTTACTCACATTAAACTGTATGATAAATTATTTTTTCTACTTTTAGTTCAATAATTAGTTTATGAGTTTTAAATAAGCTTTTTTAATTCGTTTTTTAAATAAGCTTTAAGCTTTTTAATATTTTTTTAATTTTCATACTTTTAGTCTCAATGACTCATTATCAATCAAATCATCAAATTAAATGCTATGTTACTTCCAAAAATTATTTACCTTAAAGGGTCAAAAACATCCAGCAATTCTGGAGGAAAAAAAATCAGAAACTACATTCGAATCGCTTATAAACTACATTTAAAAGATTAATTCCTCTGTGTCTGATAATTCAAGCAATAAATGTCTGCGATTTTTAGTTTATTCGTTCAATGAAGATATGTACTAAATATTGTTTCAACATTAAATTTAAAAACATCTAAATCGAATATTAAAGCAAGTTGTTCACAATATAGTATTGTCATCTATCAGCATTTGTTTTACTATTTCAAGATCATTTTTTAAAACATTCTTGCTCTCCATTACATTTTTATACCAACAATTTTCACGTCATCCGCAACTGTTTTTTTCTCAACGTTTGAAAATTTCACAACTTCATAAGAGGACCTTTTTGAATTTAGAATATTAAAGTTCCATAAAAGAATATAATGATACGTACTTCAATAGTATTAAGAAAATCAACTCTTAATAAGAAATGCAGAGCAAAAATGTGTATGAAACTTATGAAATAAAAAGAAATTATAAATGACGTGGTAGATTTCATTATGACGCAGTAACATCATAACCTTGAAACAATGTTACTCAGCATTACCGAAGGAAGAAGCAGTTCTGTGTCAGGTTGTATCATACATTTTTAAATATAGAAAATCGCCCAATCAATAATTTTTTATCATTCTTGTTTTAAGAGAGGGCGAAGAGTTTGTCATTTTCAAGTGTTGAAATTTTAAAATCATAAACGTCAAATAGCCGAAAAAAATCGAGATATTTCCAAATATTTATCAACTAAAAGTTGACACAAATTTCATTTAAAAGTTTTTTATCTGCCCTCTCTGATGGTGCAAACAGTAATTTTTTGAGATTTTAGTTTTTTAAGCGAAGATATGTGCCAATATTAAATTTTTAAAACTCTAAACCGAAGTTTGAAAACATCGCTTTATCACATTGCGTTGTCATCCTCAAGCAATGTATGTATAAAATCTGAACTCAGTAACTTTTTAGGAAGTAGGTTAAAATCGATTATAAATTTCTATAGCGGCAAATACCATGAGTGAATTAAGTAAAAGCTTATAAGAAATTAGCACAACCGAAAACAAGAAGTAATTTGACAAGTAAATATTTCCGTACTTTAGTTATTAAAAATTATCAAGTTTTGCATTTTTATATTTGTTATTTAAGATAACAAATATAAAAATGTTTCAAATGTTACATATTTTAATTCTATTTAGAAATCCCTTTTTGAATATTAAACTTAATTCTTTCGTGAGAAGAGCAGAATGGGAGAATGAAACTGAAACAACACATACTCTCATCTTCCTATGCGAAAACTTAAATTAATTTCAGGAGATTTTTTTCAGGCGTTTACATTTAAAGGAATCAGTAATTCCAGTTTTCACTGATTCTTTAATGTCAGTTGCAAATAAATATATCTTGTGGATACGTTCTCGAGATAGTTAGTGCTACCAAGCGTCTTTCTAATGCAATAATCAATTTCTTTCTTTCGTAGTCCACCCAGTGGAGTAACAAGCTAAAGAGTTGAAATTGTTTCAATTCTTTTACCTGTTTTATTCACTTAAACGATTAAAATTTCTGAAGAAAATTCTGTAAGTACATAGAAAGGCAATTTATTGTCAAAAGTTATATTTTTAAAGCCAGAAACAGAGGAACTGAAAAAGTTCCTTGCCGCTAAATTCACTAATATATGTATGTACCTGCTTATCAAAAACTATGAAAGTTAACATAAAACTTTTATGTTGGTTATAATATGTTTCAACAACATACATCTTCCCAAATGAAAATTATAATTTAATTACCTTTTTAAGCCTAAGCTGACGTTTTAGTTTGCCGTTTTCATCACGTTTAATTTTCTAAAATAAAAATTTCTCAATAAATCGTTTTATAGAGTCTCTGAATTAAGATGTAGATTTTGTACATTATGAAACAAGTTCAAAACGAATAAATCATAAAAGTCTTCGTCGTTGGCATTTGATAGACAACGGGTAAAAGAAACAGGAGTTTTAAGAAAATAATGCTTTGAGAAAGAAAGATTTATTGCAGCCTTTTACAGAAATGTTAACATTAATGATTTAATAAAACCCTCGTTTAGGAGAAGGATTATCTATTTGCTCTTCACAGTATGAGCTTTCACGTTTTTCTTTTGATAATTTTATTCTTCTGCTTGGCAGCCATTTTTTCTCATGACTGCCTCATGACTACGCTCTACACATTCTTTGTTGAGTTGCTTTATTATGTTCATTCAGTCGAAGTCTGTATTGATTCGAATTCTAGCTAAAGTGAGACGACTTATTATATTTCCTGCATTAAAACAGAAAATAGCATTAAAGACTCGAAATTTTAAAATCAATAGTGACACAAAACGATTTTATTTACAGATAATATAATTTACAGATTCAGTGTCTTTTTAGATTTAAACATAAATACGCATTTTTACGTTTCTTAAATTCATTATGTAAAATGAAGACCGTTACTTAATTATCAGTGAACTGGAGTTTCAACTCGGTGCATCATATCAGTCTAGTATTTTGCAAGATCTTGAATGAAAAAAACATTTATATGAATTTCTAAGTATTCTTTTACTATATTGCTTTTTAAATAAAATATTTAACGCTAACATTTGAAAAATTACAATTAATTTTCTCAGTGTATTATATCAGTCTAGTATCTTTCAAGATCTTGGATGAAAAAAACATTTGTATGGATTTCCAAGTATGCTTTTACTATATGGCTTTTTAAATAAAATATTTAACGCTAACATTTGAAAAATTACAATTAATTTTCTCAGTGTATCATATCAGTCTAGTATCTTTCAAGATCTTGGATGAAAAAAACATTTGTATGGATTTCTAAGTATGCTTTTACTATATGGCTTTTTAAATAAAATATTTAACGCTAACATTTGAAAAATTACAATTAATTTTCTCAGTGTATCATATCAGTCTAGTATCTTTCAAGATCTTGGATGAAAAAAACATTTGTATGGATTTATAAGTATGCTTTTACTATATGGCTTTTTAAATAAAATACTTAACGCTAACATTTAAAAAATTATAATTTTATTTTCAAAATTTATTTGTTTCTTAACTATTCTTTTACTTTGGAGCACTCTAAAAAAAGCACTTAATTTTCGTACTTTGTAAGGTTAAACTCAGATTGGCTTAATTTAAAACTAATGTAAATTTCAGGCTAGGAAAAGAATTTTCATCCCGGCTTTTAATACAGCCTTAAAAGAACTACATTACTAAAGTATGGGGGCAAAATGTATGAACTAAAAATTCATTACAATATTTAATTTGCAAGTAAAGTTTATTATATACAACTAAAAATTACTACAGCTTTTAGTACAGAACTAAAACTAAGGAACTCAAATATTCTCCCGCTTCTCATAGTAAAAACAGACTACACGAAATTTGAATTGCTTAGAATTCATAAATTTCAATTATATCCTAGTACCTAGCTGTGTGATATTTCAAGACCTAATTAACTAATATTCAACATCAAAAGGAAAAGCCTCCAACTAGGTCAAAATGCCGTTCTCAAATGATAAAACCAGAAGAGTACTCTAAAGCCGAAGCACGTTGCCAGTTCTCCTTCTCTCAGCTTAGATTTTTAATCCTATTTAAAACTAGACTTATTTACATACTCTGGGAGAGTAGACGAAACATAGGAGTATAGGACAGATTTTTAACACGGGCAAAAAATTGTAGTTAATATAAAATTTATAACTTCAAAGACATTTATAAAGAGATTATAAGCTGCTCATGAAATTTAAATGTACAACAGGCATGGAACATATAAAGATATTACACTTGTAGAGTATGTTATGTTAAGTTAGTAAGCAGTTTTTAATTATCTGTACTATAACTTTTCCTTTCCTTACCTGAATGCAAATTAGTTTTGAGTGTATTTAAGCTGAGGATTTTAATCTTAGAGAGAGAGGGCTTCTGCACTCACGTTGTGCTGTTATTATTCCTCTCCAGCTCTGCTTCTGAGTTATTTAGTAGTACACTTTCGAATGCCCTTCACAAAACCCTCCTTTCCCTTATACAAATAGCCTTCGCGTGCTCTTCCGTAATCTAAATAATTCATCCAATCCATCGTACGTCGCAGAATCTCAAATTTGGTAAAAAAAAAAAAAAAAAAAAGCTGCAGTAACCTTGTTTGGTTCGGTGCCAATTAAAATATATAAATAAGAATATTTATTTTAATATTAAGCCGGTAGAACACTTTGAATCAGCTTATTCTACTGAATATAGTTTTAGATTGTGTTATGAGCATTTGAGTTTAATTATCTGTTATTGCTTAGTTCTAAATAGCCATAAATGGTCGTTTTGTCTGTAGTATAAATCATGCCTTTACGTTTAATTTCGACTAAAATAAAAAGGTTGTTCTAAGCCTTCTTTAGTGCTTTATGAGTATTTAGGAAGTAACGAAAACTCGCTATCTGTCTTGTAGGGTCGGCAGGACTTCAGTCTCCAGTTACAATAGCAATCCTACACACTTTTGCCAAGAGATGCAATAGAACTAGTATATTAAATTGTACTGCTACCAGTTCTCTTCTTCTTCTAGTTAATGGGGAGAAAACTTAACAAACATGTAAATATTGTGGAGCAGCGATTCTCAACCGGTGGTACGCAAGAGAAAAATAGGTGGTAAACAAAGTATTTTTAACTATTAAATTGAAAAATATCGTGAAGAAAAAGAGCAATTGATAGTAATTTCCTGTGATCGAACTCTAACTGAAGATTTCAAAAATAACACCGTTGTTAACTTTTGGCCGAACGCCCCCCCCAAAAAAAATTAATTAATTTCAAATAAAGCAATTAAATTTTGCCCTTTAGCGCAACCTATCTGTGTAAACAAGGATTGTCTTCCATTTTATATTTGAAAAATAAATACAGAACAAAATTTAAAGTGGATCCTAATTTGCGGTTAAAACTAAGTGAAATAAGGCCATACATAAAAAAAAATTGATCTCTTTTAAACAGGCCGAAATTTAACGCTAAATTTTAGAATTAAAGTATTATAACTTAAATTTTGATAATTAAAATGGTAACCAATTTTAATCTAATATTTTTATGTGTGCATATTTAATACAAACAGCCAATAGGTATGCAAATGGCAATATGTATTTAATATTTCTATTGAGAAACTGAAAAATAATCACTGTAAAATGTATTTATGGTACTAAAGTTTTCCAATTTTTGTTTAGATGGTACGTGTTAATCAAAAGGTTGAGAATCGCTGTTGTACAGCATAGCTCGCAAATGTGAGCGTAATCATGCTCTGTGGTTTAATGAGAGCGTTACTTATCCGAAGGACAATAAGGTAGGGCACTGAGAAGAAAGTGAGCAATAGGAACATGCTTGGAAAATTTGCCTGCTTAAAAGCTTCAGAAATAAACATTTAAATACTGAGTTGGTTGTACAAGTGTGTGTGTGTGTGTGTGTGATTATGGCAAAGCCTCAAGGGCTATCTGCCTAAGAGGAGGGATGCCTTCGTGGAGGACTTTCTAAGGGAAACTGGCTCGTATACACGTTACACATGGGAAAAACCACGAACGCCCATGCAGCCAGCCCGTTCGCGGGATTCGAACCTCGGACCGAACTACCAGTGTTCAGCGTCTTTACCGCTCGGCCGCTGGTGGGCTGGTTGTACAAGAATCATTGCAATTAGTGTCAGTCGACAGCTGATTATATTTGGTCTAGATTGCATAATAGTTTATTTTTATATTCCAAGGGATCACAGCTTACATACTCGCAGTTTAATATCCAAAAAATATGGCCATAAATCCACACTTGCAGTACATCCAAGTAGTATATTCTCTCAATACATACCACTGTATGTCCTGTGACGGGAATCTGGGCATGTTTTTCAGGTTTGCTGCTATAAATGTTTTGGTAAAATTTTAATCGTTACTATTCCATTTCCGTATTGCATGGTGATTTTTAATTAATAACTTGACTCAATACAAATGCAATAAATGTATCTAAAGTTATTAATGAGTTTTCAGTCGATGCTTACAGACTGCATTTAACAGACAAGTTAATATGTCATTGTTGCAAGAATAGGAGTCGCTGAAAAAGCTGGGAGGGCCGTTAAGAAAAGTAAATCTTGAAAAGGGGGCAGTAAGCCAGAAAGATTTAGGAAACTGTTGAAAGATTTGTCGGGAAAATGTTGCAGAGTAATAAGCAAAGAGAAATGGAGGAAAAGCAATTTATTTACTGTACTATTATGTCTTATTCTTTATGTCTTATTAAGTCTTTACTGTACTATTATGATCAAGTCAATTGTAAAGCATTTCCAGAAAGTCTCTAAAATTTTTAAGCTTTTTTATCTTCCATTAACTAGTGTGATACAACAACGGGTAGAGAAGATTTTGCACCATTTTGTGTAATAATATAATAAAAATCGATTTTTTAGTCGATGTTAGCTTTTTTAGTCTGCTTAAAATGATTTTGGTTTCAGGCAGAAAATGATTTTGTAGTAAAATACAAAGGTTCGTTTGTGTTTACATTTTACGCAGGATATGGATGTTCAAATTAGCTTTTGAAAATATTCCCTCGGATTACCTGCGCCTATCTTTTAATACTTTTAAATAATCAGCAAGATTTAGAACCTAAATTTGTTATCTATCATATAAATTTAATTTGTTTTTAAATATCACCATCATTATTATAAGCCTTTCGCCTAATATTGTCGAAATAAAAACATTTTCTTCCATAATAATTTCATTCATTAAAAAATTGAATGCTTCCTCAGTAGTTTAAGCTGTGAAATGTTGTTATTAATCAGATATATTCTGGAATCCTAACTCCTTTGAAAAATAACTTAATAACTTAAAGAGTTAAAGTTAATTTGTTGATTTTGTGCAATTTAGAATCCCAGAGTTCTTAAAGGATATAGGTCTGGAATGCTTTCTCATAATTAAATAACTCAGATAAATCCCAGAACTCTAAAAATATTACATTTTTAGCTGTAGTATGTATAAATTATAAAGTTATAATATAAGTATTTTTAATCATTAAGTATTTTATAAACTGTTGTGAGGATGTGAAGGCAAATAAATGCAGTGTATAATCTAAAAGACTGTGGGGTTCCAACCTTTTTTCTAACAATTAAGTGTGTGAACCCTCGTGAACACTTAATCGAATAATCGCTATAGTTCAGAAGCAGATACGTAAAACTCAAGAAGGTTTAATTACCCTTTATTTCTCAAAATAAGAATTTAACAGATGGTCCCTTTCTCAGGACGTACATCAAAGCCTCCATTTGGGCTTGAACGCAAACTAACGAGAAATAAAACTTTACTAAACTAATGAGATATAGCTGAAGCTATCAAGATTTCTAAGTAGTTGGCCCCTAAATATCAACTAAGCTGGTGAAGCTATTAAGGGCCTGAGATAAGGGCCGAGCGTAGCTTTCATCAAGAAAGGTTTGATTGTAAAAAAAGATAAAAAAAGGAACAGTATTTCGAATAAATATCGAGTATTTTTGGTTCATCTTGGAGTTAGAACTCGAAGTTTCAAGACACAAAATACCAAAAGAGCAAGAACTCAGATTTTTTCGGATTCATTTCGGGAAATATAATTCCATTATTGTAATTACTATTCTTCTTGAAAGATGGTCCGAAAATAAAGTATTATCTTAAAGTTGAAATTTAGTAACAGCTTCATTAATCAGCCAGCAATGGATTTCCTTAGAATCATTCTTCTTGTTTTCTTGTTTTATCTTGTTATTCTTCTTGCAGAGGTAGTTGATGTCAATATCTAATACTTAAACTATCTGACGCAAAGCCAATCTCCGTTTTAGATCATGCATTTTTTAAAGGTTTTATTTAAATTTGTTTGGAAAGAAACGTTAAAATCCCAATTTTCAATATAAGGTTTTTTTGATTTAAGAATATCTTAGCACTAACCAAGTAAGATAAATCACGATATTTCTGAAAGGTTGCCTGCTTCTGATTCGATTCTTCAAAATTTGTTTAAAAAAAAATTATTGTAGTTTACCTACACTTTCCTCTGCATATATTTCATGACAACTTTCGTTAAAAAGATTCGCTTTCTGAATTTTGTAAAAATTATCTTGGATAATGTTACAATATTTCTGAAACTTTAAATGCGCTTCCTGTGAATTTTACTTTACAAATCAAACTAAGCCAGTTTCACGCTGCTAAATATCTACTAGACTTAAAGGAAAAAACAGCAGTTAACTTGAGATCATTCGAATCCAGAAGCAATTCATCACTTTTTGATTAAATATGCTTTTCATAAATAGCTCACATAAAAATTTTGTGTTATAAAAAAACTGCATGTATTTGATAAAACTCGATCGCAAAATTGCTACCAGCAAAAAATGCATTTTGCTGTAGCGTAGAGAGTATTGTAAATATGGATAAAATATCTTGAGGTAAATTACAACTGTAATTTACCTCAAGTACTTACAACTGTAATTTACCAGAAATATTTAGTTGTTAAACAACTAAATATTTCTGGAGTTTAATTTTCAGAGCTTATCTTCTAAAACAGTGCATCCGAAAATTATTTCTGTATCTGTTATTATTATTTCTATATTGTTATTCTATATCTGATATATTTCTATATCTTTCTATATATAGAAATTATATCTATATCTGTGCAAGTAAGCTTCCAAAATACACTGTTCCTTCATTTCCTCTCTCCTCCTGACTTTAAATTCCACAGTATATTTTCTTTTTAAATCTAATGCATTGTGCAGTATTAATTTTTTTATTGATTATTCGCGTCATTCCTAATGTTCCACACTTAATGTATATAAATATTCTATAAATACATACAATTTTATATTTACTAATTCACTTTAGAATATTCAAGGAAAAATCCACTTATCATCACGGTATAATTAAGTGGACAGTTAAGAGAATAATAGTGTATCTTAGTCATTTCCTACTCAGTTTCCAAAGTATCGGATCAAAATCATCATCACTCTAAAAAATATAGCTTAAATGAGTCATTTACTCAGTTTTAGAAATATAGAATAGGATTCATCAACACTCACATAAAGTAAATCCGGGAGGTATATTAAACGTAATAAAAATTTAATTGACTCTACTTATGCAATGCAATCATAGATCTGATCATTTCAAAGGCCAACTCTTGGCCTTAATTGCCTGTTAGGAGTGGACACATCTAGAAATTAAATCATATCCACATATTATCCGACGCTTGATTAAAGATTACTGTACTAGAACAATTGTCTTATGCTACGTGTTTCTTCTACAGCAGCTCTCTAAGAAAGCTAACTACCTTATTTCAGAAGTTTCCATGTAGTCTGTAAATGTAAAGGAAATCTCCCCATGATCTGCAATTTTAGGATTAATTATTCGCTAATCACTTTTCCTTAATCCGCTAATCACTGTTAACTTTTCCAAACTTTAAATATTCTTAAAAGTTTATTTTTCTGCTTAAACTTTTTCAAGTCATACTGACTTCCTTATAATTTATTTTCCTTAACGTCTACCATATAGCCTTTCTCATTTCTGCTCTCTTATTTTATTTTTATGTCGTGGAGGTAGAGGGTACTAAACCCTAGACGCTCCGAAAATAACAATCCTTGGATCCATAGATGAAATGTGCTTTTTTCTCCCTTGCATGATACACATGAAATGTAATAAAATTTGATGCAACTCTAGTTAATTACGCTATTCTTATTAAATATATTAGCAATTTGAAATTAATGCCTCGTTTGGCTTCTAATGTGCATCGCCATTTTGCTTGACTGAAGTGGAAGAGAATAAGAAACTCGTTTAAACTTTTATCGGCGACTCACACAAGCTTTGCTCATTAGTGAAGTGAATTCGAAACACTGGCAACACCACTGAAGTTACAGGGTTATATCTAAGAAATCATCTTCTAAGAAGCTCTAAACATAAACCATTGAAAATTCACATTGATTAGCTATATCTGAGATTTGGATCTATTGAAAGGTTTTAAGTTATAAATTTAAGTACTAAAACTTCCTTTTATAGTATCAAAATAATGAAAAGGATCCTCAGTTTTTCATCGAAAGTCTTGAGCTGTTTGCATTAAATGTTTCATTCAATTTCAATGTGGCCCACCCCCAACTTTCCATGTTATCCTCCTCAAATGGAATTCTGTATTAGATCTATGAAATAAAAACAGAATAAATGTTTTCTAAACTGACGAATTGTTTTGAAAGTTGCATTATTTAGGAAACTTAAGATGTATTCTAAGTTTATTGGAATATGTGTATGAACAGCGAGGCTTTTTAAAATGAAGAAATTTTAAATAAATACTAATATGGAGAGCAAAAACGATTTGATGTTATTAGAGAAGCAGACATTTATATCCAAGCTAATTTTAAATGACAAATTAAGCAAAGATTATTATTTGTGAACTTTTTAAAATGGGATTAAATTATCAACTGCATCAAAGAATGTAAATAAGGTAATAATTATCCTTCATGCAATGTCCTTTCATTCATTGTCTTCAAATTGGGTAAGTCTGTTTAAATGACAGTTAAATTATTACCGTTATGAAATTTATCAGTTTAAAAAATATTTGAGTTTAAAAACTGTTTTAGTCAGTCCTACTTGGGATATTTTTTTTATTCTTAATTCAAATTGGTAAGAATGGAAAAGACGTAATCTTATGTCTAAAAACTGCTGTGATAATATTAGAGAAAGATAAAAAAAGTAGATATCAATACACGAGTGTAAGAGATACTAGACTGGTATAATCATATGGTTGCACAAACATGAGGTAGTCGCTGGATTTAACCACTCGGCTAATGGCAAACAAAAGTAAAAAGAAACCACAATGAAATATTGGTTTTTATGATAAAGTTCAAGATTATACAAATAGAATAGATTACTAGGCAGTCAGAAAATATCTGAATCAGGATTTTAGACTGATCTCAGATAAATTTTAAATTAATACTTAATTAATTTTTTTAAATCATTTTAATGATATTATAGAATCTCCGAAAATTTTCAAGATTATTTAAAATACCTTAAAATTATGTTTGATACTGACATAAAATAAAATAATGATGTTCAAAATATCTTTGTTCTAAAAACGTTAAAGTTCAGATTGTAAGATAATAGCACAGTAATCCAAAAATTGAATTTCCGAAGAAGTTACAATTACGCAAAAGTATTTAAAAAAACGAAAAAAGGATCTGAGAGGTTTCAGATTTTAGCAGTCGCCTAAAAGGGTTTCTTAAGTCATTCTGCGCTCTCGCTGAGCTTGTAGTCTACCTGTCTGCTATTGCACTCACTCCTGTTAATCCTTTTTTTTTTTTTTTTTTTTTTTTTTAAAGCTTTATTATTAAGCATTTTTTCTTCCCACTACGCCATATATACAACTCAACAGCAAAATCACAAAAATCTTGAAAGCAGCACAGCAGCATTTGTTTAGAATTTGTGATGTAGTGTTAAGCATTGGTATTAATTTTTCCATTTTTTTCCTGTCTTTTGACAGTTCATTATATCAAAGTTCAGTTTCCTTAGTAAGATGAGTAACAAAAATCTTTTGTCTTTTTATTTTTAACGTTCTGTTTGTTAACATTATTTATTAAATATCACTTTCTTCACCCTTACGCCATACAAAATTCAATTCATCAGCAAAATCACAAAATATTTTAAAATAGCCTATCATTAACAATTCCGACAGAGTGTTGCGCGCTGGAGATAAAAATGCTTTATTTCGTACAGTGTTGCCACTGCTGGCTTTGCTTTCAAATCGCTAAGTTCGTTAATAAAAATTTCAAAAAAAAAATTGAATATTTTTAATTGGATAGATCATGAATTACGTGCAATTTAGTCCAAACGGGAATTACCACAGAAGTACTATTAGTCTCGGAACGGTATTATGCGTCGAATAAGCGGCTGTATCACTTTTCAGATTGTTACCACCAAATATTATCTTCCTGTATTATAGTCAATGAAATTAAATAATGAAAAGAATCTACATGAATGTATGTATGCTTCTCGAATTGTGAAAAAACAACGGTACCGAGAGTCATAAAGTTTTGAATATTTCCTCCACCGGAACATGGGCACCTGGAAGCCCGAATTTGGAATTTGGCATTTGTTTTACTGTCTATTTTATATTGCATAAAACTTTAACGAATTTTTTGATTAAAAAACTCAGTTTCAAAGCGAGCAGTGGCAACACTGTAGGGAATAAAACATTTTTATCTCCAACTTGTGAGACTGTGTACCGGAAATTCTAAACATTTCCAGTTTTTAAATAATTTTAGCACAATATGGCGTTAGCCCAAATGCTCTCGAAACTTGTATGTGTCTGTAAATGAAAGGGGAGTGGAAACCCGCCTGTTTTGGTGACATAAAATCTGAAAGCTTTCAGATTTTTTTTTTTTTTTTTAATTTTATTATTATTTAAATCAACTCGATTCAAAAGTAAGAAACGAATATTCTTAAGAACTGCACCTATCGTTTTCAAATAGTTTAATTTGTTAATCCAAAACAGATAGATTTAATTTGAAAGATAAATATCTTACATTTTGCCGAATGGCAACAGACTCGAACGAAAAGCGAAACGGCGTTATTCGACGCAAAATCTAATTTCGAGACTAATATTTCCTTTTGAACTAAAAAAAAAAATTCAATTATTTTCCGCTAGCGTTAAGTGTATCACAGATTCACAGATTCATTCCAAATTGTGCCAAAATTAGAGCTATTTTAAGAAATTTACTTAAACATTACAAAATGATTTTGTCTTATATAAGCTTTAAGTCTATAGTGTTCTAGTGTCTTTTCTTGGCTTCCACTGCAATAATTTTTTTCAAACCGGAAGATAAATTTAAGTTACTCGTAATTTAATTAAGGCTGCGTCTGAAATGCAGCTGATGTTACTTCAAAATTATAGAAGAAACCCCTGACTCGTGTGATAAACTCGGTTGTAATGAGTTCAGGAGCTGTTCTTGTTTAGTGATCTCTAAGTGAAACTAGAGTAAAGTGACCACACGTCCCGATTTGGGCGGGACAGTCCGGCTTTATGGAGGACTGTCCCGCGTCCCGCTGATTTTTAAAAATGTCCCGCTTTTTAGAAAACGTTTGCATTTCGTATTTTAAATGTACTGTAAAAATATATTACCTATTATTTATTAATTAGAATAGTGAATAAATAAATAAATAACTAAATAAAAAAACACATAAAATGCATGCAAAGTGAACTAAATTAGGCGATGTAACGAGTTAGATTTACTCGGCGGTGTTCGATCATTGTCGTTACGTCTCGTCAAGGAATATGTATTGTTAACGGAGAAACAGCTAGCAATAGCTGAAGGGCTATTTGCTTTCCACACCATAAACCACAATCAAAGTTTCAGATCAATTGATTGTATGTCGCAAATGATCAAAACACTGTACGACAAAAAATTTATATGTGCAAGGGCAAAAACCGGAGCAATTATTTGTAATGTTTTTTCACCATATGCATTTTTACAATTGCAGAAAGAATTAGATTTAAATGCACATTTATATCCATATATTATGATGCTTATGTTAACGCGACTATGTACGTAAATACGAACCAGTTTCTCTTAGAAAGTCCTCCACGAACTCATCTTCCTCTTAAACAGATAGCCTAGAGTACCCTGTCGTAATCAAATAAAGCGAACCAAACGAATCAATAAAATCTGCATGTAGTTTCTTTTTATCGCCAAATCAAGCGATAACCTCCAAATTCTTTAAACATTAGTATAATTTAATTTTCCACTCCTTTAGCATTTCAAAATAACAATTTTAAAAGAATATTTATCTTTTGATGTGTTAAAATAGAGTGACTTTTATATCTTGAATGATTCTAAATGCTAAATGCCTATTTTTGAAAATTTTTACTCATTTTTTTTTTTTTTTTCCCCACAATGAATCGTCGTAGCTTCCTTTCATATCTGCTCATCCTAGTCATATTTTATGAGAAAACTTGAACAAAAATTTATTTGTTTTATATTTCTGCAATATTTTTATTCATTTAGCACTGCTCTTTGATTTAATATTTCTACGTAAATTCTACTCATTATAATGTTATTGTAGTAAAATTTTATTCATAGTCAAAAATCTGATATTGCAAGCACTGAGAAACATCAATCAGTATAGAACAAGAGCGCTCTGAAGTTTTACTCAAAGATTGAATGAAACACAAAATTTCAATCAAAGTAAATTTTAACTTATTGATTTAGCTTTTGAAAATAGATGACACGAGGATCTAAGATAGTTTTGATTTCTGTTTGAATGGTCATTAATTTTTTTTAAAAATAGTTAAAATTACTTCATAAATTATAATTAAAAAAATATTCTCGATGTAAATTCTTATCACAGCTCCTGTAGGTACTTAGCCAAACACAAACTAATATCCTGACAATTAAGAACAACGACTTCCATAAATTATCACTAGCATAGTTGGATTATATTCTAAAAAGTTTATACATCCTTATATGTGTTAGCCAAAAATAAAATATTTTCTTGATGATTGGGAATAATGATAAAGTGGTCAATAATGGAAAATAATTTTTATATAAAACATTTACCCGATAATCCTACGACAATTGCACGACATATTGTTAAATCTAAATCTTTCTCGCGGGTGAATTCTTCTTCAAGAATTTCTTGATTTCAATCGCTTTCATGATTTCTTCTTCAAGGCCTTTTGATGATTGAACTTTTATCTTCCTTAAAGAGTAAAAACTTTACAAATTTTTAATTCATTAGGTTTTTCAGCTTCATCGTTCTCTATCTTCACATATCTATAAATTTCAGTCAATTCGTAAACTTTAGAGATATCCTGGATCATATCCAAATTTAAAGGAAAAAAAAAATGTAGCATTTGGAAGTTTCCTAATGATGTTATTTTTAATATCAGATGCTAAGAAGTTGTTAAACTCGTTTTGGATTTTTTAACTTAAGTATTTTACTGAGCCGTGTGAACGCTGGAGCAGTTCATACAACACTGGATGATGCTGAAGAGTTCAAGGACTGATAAAGAAACGCCCCTTATTACTATGTTCAAGTCTCTTATTAGTCCCACAAAAAGTGAGATTACATGCTGCAAGAGATCACATTCGAAATTCCGTCAATTACTTTGCGCCAGATGCTTTGTTTCATCCTCAATCTTCTAATTGTTTCACCTTTAGTCCCATGCCATTGTCTGCTGTTCATAAACAAGATAAGTACGAGCATGAATTCTGGATCCTTCACGACTTGTTATGAGATCTGAAATATGTTTCCAGCTTTTAACTTCAGCGATCGAAAACTTCTGATTCCCTTGCCCACACGCTTCTTGTTCTTGGAAAAATTACCAACACTGTAGACAGTTCCGTTTAAAAAAATAGATTTTAGAAAAAGACCGGCCTTGTTTGTCATCTGTCTTAAAAGTGCTATCAGGTTCGTTTGAACCAACAGCTATAATTCTGCCTGTCATTTCTGGGTCTTTCATGCTATTAGGGAATATAATCATATTCGATAACTTGTATTTATGTATCCACATAGAGTGATACACTGTCTTCCTAGTTTATTTGAATTTTCAACATTGTCATGTTCTAACAATCCTCTCCTTTCATCTAATATATTTTCAGACTTACCTGTTGCCTCTACATGTTGATCTGTTATTATTTTCAATGCTAAAATAAGAAAATTTTTTGGAAAAAATGGTAACAAGCATCTGCGTCAAAGTAACAAATTTCGGTTCTTACGGAAAATCCCTCGGCCATTTTTGCCTATTAAGGAAAAGACGCCAAACTACTCGATTTTCCGCCAAAAATGGAAAAGTCTTCTTCAAACACACTGGGTCTGGTGTAAACTTCATTACATGTGTTATTTATTCTTCTTCATATTTATTATTCTACACGTGTTATTTATTTCGTGAAATTTGGTAAGTGAAAAATTTCTGATTTTTTATTATTATTTGAGGTGAAAAAAAAGTATCGAGTTCGCGAAAATTAAAACCTAGCGAAAATAATTGTTTTTACAGTATATCTCCTTAAGGAAAAAATAATGGAAATTTTTAATGAAAATTAAATATAAATAAATGATAATATATTAAATTTGTAAGAAAAATAAGAATAGAACGTTCTTTTTTGTATTAAGTAAAAATTTTTTTTTTTTTTTTTTTTTTTGGCTTGGCGCCGTCTCTTGTGGTCGACGGGATTTTCCGTAAGTACCCAAATTTCATATAACAAACTTTTGTATTCGCTTGTTAAGTCGAACAAGCGAACACAAAAGATAAAAGTAAATGATAAATAAATTACCATACACTACATTTTTCTAATATGTATACTAGTTTTATGTAAAAGATTATTTATTATGTTAATTATGTTTAACGTTTTTAATTTATCTTTTAATTGAAAAATAATGGAATGTAATATCTTTATTAAAATGGTCCATAAAACTCAGTTTAACTCAATTTTAAAATGTAATATTTAAACAGCTGTTCTTTTCCGTTCAAACGATTGTTACAAAATATGAATAGAAGAAGGACTAAATATGTGCGATTGCCCCATGTGTGCTCACATTCTTGATCGAAACAACTTATATTGTGCACAACAACTTATATCTTTCATCCTTTCAACAACTTACATTATCCCATATGTATCAACGTTGCGTATTTTTACACAGTTAAATTATATGTATTATTGGTATTCCTTACAACAGTCTTCATGTTTCAAAATAAGTATCGTCAATTTTAAAGGTTGACGTTCTGTTTCGTTCTTTATTTATTGGAAATAATTAATTTAAGAGATATATTTCTTATATTTACAGCATTTTTACCATAGTCGCGATGAGCTGATAATAAAAGTATGTTTTTCCAATTGACGAAGTTTTCTGTAAAGCTCAACGAAGAGGACGCTCATAACGTGAACAACCCGAAAGATTCAGTTTCCGGTATTGCTGTGCTTGTTTACGTTGCTGTTGTGAATTTTTTTAGAAGTGTTTAATTTTTTGCTTTATTCTGATAAATACAGAAGTATG
Source organism: Stegodyphus dumicola (assembly GCF_044657685.1). Lineage (NCBI taxonomy): Eukaryota > Metazoa > Arthropoda > Arachnida > Araneae > Eresidae > Stegodyphus > Stegodyphus dumicola. The sequence goes on from NC_140780.1 coordinate 119,646,196, forward strand.
CATAAAGGGAAATCGAGTCAGTGTTGTGTGGCTGTGGGCTGTAGCATGAAAGCTAAAACTAATGTATTATCTAAAATAAAAATGTTCTATTTTCCTAGAAATCCATTACGTAGGCGCGTGTGGGAAACTGTTGTTCGTAGAGAAAACTGAATATCGAATAATCCGTCTACTCTCTGCAGTACTCATTTTATTATGGGTAGTTAATATTTATAAGCATTTTATATCATACTAATGGATATGTAAACATATATCATAAAGATCTTTGACAAAAATTATGAAGAATGTATCAGCGGTGTTTGGCGACGATTTTCGTCTGTTGAGGTTAATTTATCACCGGGACACTAATGATTCATTATGTTTTAAGAAGTCACGTATTGTTTTATGATCTTTAGATAGATTTTTTTCAGTTTTTAAGCGTCTAGGAATTTTTAAATATATTAAAATCTTAAAAAGCTTTACATTCATGAGCCCACTTTTTAGAGAAAATATTATTTATCGATTTTTTTTCATGTTATATTGGTTTATTTTTGGAATTGAAAGGAATTTCGGTACACTAATTGAAATTTACTCAGAATTTGTTTAATATATTTTAACTGTAATTTTTATTTTTATTTTGCACAAAGTACTGTTTATGAAAATTACGATATTTTAAGAGAGTACATAGGAAAGGATCAGTATATGAAATATCAAAATAGAAGCTAATGCTATCTTTATTCTGTTTCCAATACTATATATATTTTTTTCAGGTAAACCATCTAATGATTTTAATCATCCAGATTATGGGTATTCAGTTTTTAAGCACAAAGTTCAGGACAGACAAACAGAAAAAGAAGAAGTTACTTATTTTCAGAGGTTAGCAGAACGTAATAAAATAATTAAATAAAACTAAAGAATCCCAACATTGAGTTCTGAAAACGGATTGCTGTTAAATGCAAGAAAAATAAATGAACAAGTAAATAAAACAAAAATTGTTCAACTATCACTCAAAAATTAGAAGAATGACTCCCGAACAACAGTTCAGATGACAAAAACCTTTAAAAATAACTTGAACTCAACCTGAAATAAAGCATTTATGTATTCATATAAAACGAATAAAACTAACACATTCACAGAATAAATGAAACTTATCTGCAATAAAACTAACACATTCAAAGAATAATTTAAACTTATCTGTAATAAAACTAACACATTCACAGAATAAATGAAACTTATCTGTAATAAAAATAGCACCTTCATAGAATGAATTCAATTAAACAGCATTGAATAGAAATATATATTTGACGTATACTATTTTAAAAAGGCATTTATGTACTCATATAGGAGGGTATACCAGGAAGAATTATTTTAATGTCCAAAACTTGCTTAATGATACTACGATGAACACTATAGATGTCGGATTCAAAGAACGCCTATATAACGTCAGTACATATTCTTTGGTCGTATTATCGGGAAATTAAAAAGTTGCCAAAGTAGCGATAACAAAACAAATCTGGCAATTTTTGCATTAAAATTATTCTTTATTATTAAATATTCGCTACTAAAATACAAGAGTTTTAATTATAAATAAAACGGTAAGCAAAAAATATGGGGCGGAAAATGAAAACTTAAAATTAGAAAATATAGCTTGAAAAACTGCAAAACTTCGTAGAGAAATATTATACCGGAAGTAGAATTCACAGTTCTGGTTGAAACATTGTTTGTTGTTGTTTACGTCGAAAACTTGGTCAATAATAAGAAACCGCTCAGACGTGACAGACTTAGATGAGTTAGGTACTGGTATGTGATATTAAATTAAATGAAATTTAAAAATAATGTAAAGATTAATTTTTTTAGTAGCATATTTTTCAAAAATCACCTGCTCTTACTGGTTTTATCAAAATGTACGTTTAACCTGTTAGTTTTTAAACGAAAATGTGAAAATGCAGTTCTTCCTTATTTTATTTCGATATGCCTTTTGATTGTAACATGAAACTTCTATTAAGTGTAAAGTGTTACTTCATAGCTCCATTATGCATGAGACTGTTTCTTATGGTACAATTATTATGAAGCATTATGAATCTCATATTTGTTGTTGGAATCCTATGTATCAAATATTAAGAATTCGGAAATTTCTTCAATTGTAAGCCGAAGCACATGGCAACAGCTATATTTGCCAAATGGAACGCCAGTTGCCAGCTCGTTATTCGTCGTACTATCACAAGGCGAGGATGGAGGGTGTGACACGCTCTCCCATGTGCTTATGTTCCTGACGAATAAGTAGCCCATGTGAAGTGTTTTATCAACCTTTATGAGCACTACTGAAACCATTAGATTGGATAAATGTGTCGTATTAATGGTGACAAAATTTCCTGTCTTCTGTAAATTTAATCTTTATCTTGAGAGTACTTTATACCGTCGGCCATTATTGCATACTCTCGATCCCGCTCAGAATACTCTCCAATCCAAGCAAGTAAATAAAAGCACGTGTGCTAATTTTGAATTGTCAGAGGTACAGTACTGTGATTCGTTTGTTTTATTTATTCTTAGTGTGTCCAAGCTGTGGAAATTTTTCTGTTAAATGTTGGAATTTTTGTAATTTTTTTGTTCAGCTTAATATTATATGAAAAAAAAAAAAAAATTCTAATTCGACTTAAGCAGTGTGATTTTAAACAATTATGGCTTCCAGTTCAACTATTCAAAGAGTAATTCCTCTGTCCCACAGTACACCCAACAATGATTTTAAATGTACTGCCAATATTATGGAACCTGATGATGATGTTGAACTTGAAAATGATGTACAAAAATCAGCTAAATTTCGTTTTAACCGTGGGCACGCGCTGTTGCGAAGGCAATATCATAAACATATTCTCATACAGCATCCAAAAACATTTGGTAAAAGAAGATTCACTTTTTCTGGATATCAGGATCATAAATCGAATACCAAGAAACGTCGGAGGTTCACTAGTGTTGCCCTTCCGACTAAGTTTTTGCTTGGAGGTGATATAACAGATCCTTTAAATTTGCGGAGTTTAGAAGATGAAAAAATAAATCAGCAATTGAACGCATTTACTCCTGCGTCATCTCCAATACCTATATCACGATATCGTACTCAAGTGAAACTTCTCATCCCTCCAAATATATATGATCCTCTGAATTTAAATACTGGAGAAGAAATAGAGTTCAATTTACTTTCTTCTAAACCCCGTAAAAGAAGACGCCATCGTAAAGGTAGACGAGATGATAATGAAAATGTTTTGGATACAAAGGAGGTACCTCCAGCAAAAGAAGAGTCTGAAAATGAGTCACCTACTCAAACAAGAAGTTCTCTGTGTCTTCCTCTTGAAGAAAATCATGAGAAAGAACGTAAGGCAGATTCTAGTGCTGCGAGTACTTCATCTGAGGAGAAAGTTGTCTCTGATAAAATTGTTTCTCCAGTTGTTCCACAAGGATCACCTGCCAAATTTTATAAAAGGTTTCGTTCTCGTAGTTTTTCTAAGGATGCTGAGGAAAAGACATCTGCATTAAAACAAGTTATGAAACGTAGGCGATCAAGAACAAGGCTGCAGCAGAAAGTTGACACTTTAAAATTTAGAGCAAATGCTCAAAAATTTTGCTATGGCAACCATATAATCAATCATTCTAACTGGTATTTTGGAAATAGTGATGAAGATCACAGGCTTAGATTTTTTGATAAAAATTTATTTGAAGGTAAAGATGTCTTAGATATTGGGTGTAATACAGGTCAATTGACTTTATACATTGCTGAAAACTTGCAGCCAAGAAAAATTATTGGTATTGATATAGATAAAAAACTTATAAACATAGCTCAAAGGAAGGTTCGCAAACACTTAAGTCAAAATATTACTGAAGATAATGATTTTCCAGAGTCTCTGGCATCTATGTATGGCCCATTAATAAAATTGGCCATGAGCACTTCAAATTCTTCAGACTTTCCAGATAATATATCATTTCTTGAGGTAAGTTATATTTTTATATACGAGCCTTTTAATTTTATTTGAGGTTTAAAATTAAAACATCTTTTATATAATTTCTTTATCATTTTGTTAAAAATATTTGCATATTTTATAGAGGATATTTTATTTTTAAAATTTATACAGTAAACCCTTACAGAACATGGGGGTTAAGTCATCAGCGCGTTGCATGTATTGCAAAATTGCATTTGACCAAGTTAACTTTTTATAATAAGAATGGGTAAGATATTATTCATGTGAATAAAATGTGTGCAAATCATACAAACCTGAATATTGTTGTAAGTAAAAGGGAAGCATAAAGTAAATGTGATTTGAATGTTTGGTTTTCTATTACTGCTTAATGAGTAGGTGCTATATGATATAATTAAATTTTTAAATAATTGGGTGATTTTTGCATGGGACAATGTCTGACGCAACTCATTAAATGTTTTGCGGTAAGGAAGGCAAAGTTTTTCAGTAACTGTTGGAAAGTGTCTTTATTTGCATAAAATTCCATTACAAAATTACAGATCTTGTGCCTTTTTTAGCAATTTGTTTAACTTCTTGTACATTAAAGGCTCTTTATCTTCATTCTTCCTGCTTTCACTGTCAGCTAGTTTTTTAAAATCGTACTTTGTGTTATTTCATGATTGTGATTCTTGGATTTCTCCTTCTTCCATCTCTGAAAAATCCTTTGCCACCTATTGCTTTTGCAATTTGTATAGAACCCTTGGCTTCATTTTCCTTTGATGGAAATCCTTTACAAATGCTGAAACCTTCTGGCCAGCACTGGTGCCAGCAAGCATTTATTGTTGATAAATTCTCTTGTTCCAATGCAAGTTTAATTATTTCTGTGCAGTGGGCAACAAATTGCTTCCAAAATGCCATTAGTTTAACATGCTTTCCTTCATCTAGTACTTTTACATTTATAGTAAGGTTTATTTATATTTAATATAGGGTTTGAATAGTTTTGATTTCTTTATCCACTGGTTGGTTTAAGAAAGTGGTGATCGGTGAAAGGAATAAAACCTCTGTATTTGGATGCAGTGTTGCGAGTACTTCAGTACTATGTCCTGGAGCATCATCTGGAATTAAGAGAATTTTAAACTGTTCTAAGTAATATTTGTAACTTTAATGATTGAATATTCAAACCAGTCATTAAAGAAGACTGTAGCAGTACGACCAATGCTCTGCAGTGCTCCTTGTGTAATTGAAATTTATCACATTGGGGAAATCAAAGGGAGACGATTAAGGTAACATGTATACGCAAAGTCACATTCTGCAAGGGTTTACCGTAATTGGATTTGATTTATTAACTGTTGAAAAGTGTCTTACAAAAATTTTTCTTGCCCATGAATCATCTTCACCAAAGTGTAATAGCAGTATTTTCAGAAATTTGCTCATTTTATATTCTTCAAGTATCTGAGCTGAATTCGAGTAACAGTTGGTGTGGGCAGGAAGGGGTATATTTTTTGTTTCTTCTCATTTTATAATTTGCAAACCCTTTAAATGGTTTTTCTTTTAAATGTTTAAAGTTGCATAATAGTGTGCTGGAAGACCCACTGTGGTCATAACCTGTGCGTTAAGTATTAAATTATTTCAATGGTATAAAATTTGATGTAATGAGTTGTATCCATGCTAAATGGAAACTTCAGTTTGTGAAGTTAATTCATTCCTGAAGGCTGTTAATCAACCAAAATATCTTTAAACTGAAATAGTTTTCCACATCGAAATAAATGTAAAGTGGATTAATTCATTACTGGACCACAAATGATTGTTTATTTAAACTTTACAATAGTATTTTGTACACAAGTTATCATAAACCAAAACCAATGTGCATAATTAAAGACAAAAAAAAAAAAAAAAAAAAAAAAAAAAAAAAAAAAAAAAGAAGCTATTGAACAATTGAAATAGATTAAAACTAAATCTCGCTCTATCCAAATAAAGGGGAGTGTATGAAGAAGATGACATAGGTGGAAAGTGATGTAGAATTTGCTATTTGGGATGTAAAATTTCCTTTCTAAAATACATCAGATGACTCTTTAATGAGCATGCTCTTTCATTTTTTTTGTTTTTGTTTTTGTTTTTTGTTTTTAAGCACCATTTGACTCTGTATGCATCTCTGGGCCTCTGGTTAGCCCAGAATTAATCCAATGGGATTTTTTATTGCTTATATTTTAAATTGCTTCTAAAGTGAAATGTGTCCTCAAAATTCATCCAGTGTAATTTGTTGTTGCCTATGTTTTAATGTGTTTCTAAAGTGAGCCGTGTCATTATCACTAAAATTGCCTGCACTACTCCTTTATCAGGATGCTATCGTAATGTAAAAGCTTTGCAACTTACATCATTTTTCAAAAATTTCTTGGATCACAGGACAAGGTCATGTTTTTTTTTCTTTTCTTCTGAAGACATTTCTTCCACTATTACCTTTTATTCCTGCTTTTATAATTGTTGTAACTCTTTTTGTCAAAATAATATATGATCATAATTTCTTCCGTAAGTCAGTTGCTGCCATGCGTTTTTAATGAGACTAAAGAAATAGGAAATATTAAAAATGTTTTCTTCAGTAGGCCTTGAGTGTCTTAATTAAATTGTATGAATTACGTCAAAATACCTTTGAAAATCCAATGTTATTGATTTGATTAGTCATAATTTGAGATACTGTTCACCATTTGAGGCATGCTTTGTTCAGATAATTTGTTCACGATGTGAGACATTTGTGATCAGAGGTTCTACTGTATACATTTTCAGAAAGCATTGGAAAGGATTCTGCTATTAAAAGTAACTTCAAGTTAAAGAAAGAAAATTATCCCAAACATAATTTTTGGGAAATTACAGTAATTTAGTTACTTAAGCATGGTTCATTATTATTTCTGTTCAGTTTCTTTAAAGCATTCAGTTTTCTTCCTTCCTGTCTAGTTGAAAAAGTTTCATAAATATGACATTTTTTCCAAAGATGGGCCATAAATAACAGTTGGTACTGACATATTAACACAACCATGTTGCCACAATTTGGCAGTTTTTTTTAATATATGAAAAGGTAAAAGTTATTTGTAGATTGCAAGTTGGTGGTTTTTGCCCCCGCTTTTTTTACAAAGATTCGAAAATTATCAATATTTAGAGTTAGTGGGTTAACCTTATCAAGATATGAAAAGGAAACATGCTTTAGTAGTGTAAAATACAAATTTGAATTATTAAATAAAGATTGCATGGAAAAAAAAAATAAAAAAAAAAAAAATAAAACACTTGCTTTCTTCTTCAGATCTCTCTGTAATTTTTTAGTGCTGTTCTCCTAAAGTATACAGCAAGCTGTTTTTGCTTAAAAAGGCATCAGAGAATTGTGGGGACTTCGGCTTCATGTAGCTCCATGTAGCAAATCCCAGAATTGCACAAAAATGGCATTGCACACTCCCTTGACTCTATCCATGTATGCATTGACCTATTTTTACTTAAATAGTCAAAGAAAATTGACAAAAATCCAATTCCTCTTACTCGTGTAAAAAAACAAATAAGTGGGCGATTCTGCACTTTACCCGTTATGAGTATGGTTGCTGGAAGAATGGTGGTTATGCATTTGGTTGCCAGAGTTTAGAAAATTTGCTGAGGTGGTTGATTAATATATAAGTACCAAACAATATTTATAAAAATTGATCAAGTTCATTATGCTGTGTAACATGCTTTTACGGTTATTAGGTAAAATAGTGGACTGAATATATTGTATGATAGTTGAAATAATTGAACTTGAATTGAAATACTGGTGCATTCTCTTTATTTCATCAGACAGTTGTACGAACACTTCCCCTTTCTGCAATTAGGTAAACAAGATGAAATGTTCCTATGAAAGCATAATGCAGTTTTTAATCTGAATGGGTAGAATTTGATATTGATAACTTATGGAACCAACATTGTTAAAATTGTCTGAGCAGAAAATAAAACCCAAAAGAATTTTGTAGAAAATGTGCAAGTGTTTGGGCTTTATATTCATTACTATCTCTTTTTAATATGCTTTTTCTGTGTTTCTTGTAACCAGATATGTATATAGTTATCAGTTACTTTTGATCTGATTTAATTAACCTAACAAAATTTGAATTTAAATGAAAAATGGCAGGAGAAATAAATCAGATTTAAATTAATTAAATATTTATTATCTAGGTTTTATCATGAATAAAAAACAATCCTGAGATATGGTTAAAGCATGTAATTTAAGAATTTTATTGCAAAGATGTTTTTATCCAGTTATTCAAAGAATGTGGCTTTTATTTCTGTGAATAACTAAAGAAAAGTAATTTCATGGATATTATCAAACCCAACTGGAAATTTAATCCTATTTTATGCTAAATGAGTTAATATGGAATATATTACAGTCAAAAGTCATTAATTCGGACACCCATAATCCGGAATGATCTATAATCCGGATTTCAAAGCTACAAACTTTCTGCGCGTGTGTCGCATTCACGCATGCCCACAGGCGTTTACGAGTGCGCGTAAGACCTTTACGGCTGTGAATATGTTTGTGCGCATGCGCGTTTAATGTGTAACGGACGGTATAATGTTGTAGATTGCGTTGTTCCTTAATCTTCGAATTGGATCCGGCTTATTATTTTTTGCAGACTGTTAGAGCAATTTCATAAAAGTAAGCTTGAACTTTCGATTATGTCAAATGGAATTTCCAATATATATTTACTAATATGTAATTTGTATCTACAAAGTGAAAGTATGTTTCGCAATCCGAAATCTGTTTTTCAATTTCACCCCGCAGATTGGAAGTTGATCTGTCAGCACTATCCTTATCTTCAGGGCAGATGTTTTTATTTTATTTGGCATATAATTCCTTACTAAGTGTAGTAGTTCATCTTGATGTACTCCATCTTTGATATGATTTAAATCAAGTTCCTCGTCATTATAATTCGCTTCCGATAGTGAAGAAAGTGACCCAGAGGTTATTGAAAACGAAAACATTTCGATTGACAAATTAGTCGGTATTCTCAACACAGCAATTATAGGACTTGAACAGCGGAACTTTGTAACTAAACAAGAAATTATATCTGTTTAATAGAATTAAAGAGAAAGTATTATCACATGAAACGAAGCAACTTACATTGAAAGAAATGTTTAATAAAGTAAACAAATAAATATTAAGCTTTTTCTTTTTGTAAACTTTGATACCCTTTAGATCATAATTGTTCTTTATTTCATAAATTACGGTTTCATATTTTTAATTTTGTAATTTCTGCATGCCATCTTACGAGATTTAAACTGATGATCTATAATCCGGAATCGCCGAAGTCCCAACGAGTCCGGATTAACGACTTTTGACTGTATTTTTATTTGAATAGCTAAAAATACTTCAAAGCGACTGAAATTTTTCCCATCTATGTGCACACTACAGGAAGTATAAGTCAATTTTAAAGCTATTAATTTATTAAAGAAGAAAAGTTTTCAGAAAATCTCTAGAATTATCACATGTAATTTTTCCATGCATTGTATGACTTCTATGTACATGTATTTACTGGACATGCACTTATATTTCCTAACATTGCATCACTTTTCATTAGTCCTTTTTTTTTTTTTTTTTTTGGGCCCACCAGCGGCCGAGCGGTAAAGTCGCTGAACACTGGTAGTTCGGTCCGAGGTTCGAATCCCGCGAACGGGCTGGCTGCATGGGCGTTTTCGTGGTTTTCCCCATGTGTAACGTGTATACGAGCCAGTTTCCCTTAGAAAGTCCTCCATGAAGGCATCCCTCCCCTTAGGCAGATAGTCCTCGAGGCTTTGCCATAATCACACACACATTAGTCCTTTTGCAGATTATAGATGAGTTTCAGTGATGTAATGTGGAATACTAAACTGCTGTGAACAGTTTTATTCCGAAGAACAACAGAATTGTTTTGCTAAACCTAATTTGCAGAAAACTACGAAAATTGCAGTTTTGTAATAATTTTTTGTTTATTATTAAGGTCTTGGGTACTGCGTAATTTTTTCCTCAGTTTTATTCAAAGTTGAAAAAATACATCCAAGAGTTGCAGTTATGTTTCCATATGGACTGACATGCAGCAGATCTTTGATTTCTGACCTGTTTTGTTACAGACAAAACCATTTCCTTGAAAAATAATAAAATAAAGCTAAAGAAAATAAAAACATTTATAAATTGTCAGACATTTATAGTATAATCATCCAAGAGCAGAGATCTGCCATCTGCTATAGCTTCTGATTAAAAAAAATATACTATTGATTTTCTTAAAAAAAAAATGTATTATTGTAATAGAAGCATTTTGCTCAAATATATGCTTAGTTATTTTACCATCTTCTGAAGTAAAATTTCTTCTGCTGCTTTCAGCTCCCATCTTATATGCATTTGCATCTGATGCATATATGTGGCAACCATCTGCAGAAAGTTAATAGGAGGTCAAGTCTCTTTATTATTACTGAAAATTTGCAATGTCATACTGAAACTAGAAAGCAATCCAAAGTGTTATAACACTGTAGAAAGCTCAGTATTATTCCACGTATATGAGGTGGGTGTTAGATTAAAATAATCCAAGATTTAAAACTGGAGAGGCTAAATCCAAACTATGAATAACAGCCTCAGACATCTTTACTTGCAAGTTTCGTTGTCAGCACAATAACTTCTATCAGGTAGAACTCTCTTTTATTAACTCTCAGTCTAGTGACAGTTACTCCTAACATGGACTCAAATAATATTAAGAATTGATAAAACAGATCATTTGTCTTTTTAAAAGGGTATAAAAAATGCACTGCAATCAACATTGTAGTAGGAGATAGCGGTGTTATAATTTTGTTTAATGTACTTCATTATAATAATTCATTTATAATAATTTCCTAGCTTGTAAGATTTTATGTGGTAATTATACCTTGGATTCCATTGGTACGAGATTTTAAATTTTTTGAGGCCACTTAATCAGTTATTGAATTTGGTAATACACTGCATTCATTTATATAGATATCTGAATGACTGAACTTGTGGGTTACATGTGTCTATTCCAAATAGACAAAGTTTCTTTTATTCATATGTTGGCTTTCCTCAGTATTATGTGCATCCTGTGGCGAGAATGCAATGTTTATGCAAGGGACTAGTATTTGATTTATTACTGATGGACTTTTAGCATTTGATTGGTTTTATCTATATTGTAATTTCACTTCAGATTAATTGGCTCTTGGCTGCATTGTATGTATCTATGAAATACATTTTTATTTAAAAAAAATTTTTGTTTTGTATTTTTCATCAACAGTTTTTCAGATCATGTAATAGGAACATTGATTGCATAATCTCGTCGCTTAAAACTATTCTTGAACAGCAGTTCCAACATCTCTTGATTTTCCATGTGTTTTGCGTTTTTTATTAATTTTTCATCAATTATAGTTCTTTGTCAACTGCAGAATGCTGTTTGGGAAATTCTGGATTTAAATGTAGTTTCCATATGACTACTCTTGACAGGAGGATCATAAACTTTAATAATTTATTCTTTCCTTTCAGGTTTAAATATTTTTATTTAGGCATTTTCAGTGTATACAAGTTGGACATAGTAAATGTAAAGAATGTTTCATCCAGTGATTTTTTTTTTTTTTTTCTCAGTTTCAAAACTCATTTCTATTCAGTAGAAAGATTTCTATTTGTTAAACTGATCTCTGTCTATATTTGGTTAAGCATGTTCAGGGTTTCTTTGCTTTTTTTTATTTCCAGCCTCATGAAGTTTTTTAAGAATTGCATGGAAACATACAGTGTGTATCTTAACCTAAAGGGTTTTAAATGTGTGAAACTTAAAACATGGGATGCAGTAATTGCATGTTCATCACCTACCAATTTAATGGCATTTGAGAAGGAAAGTGCTCTAATTTACAATGCCTCTCATGACTGCTTTTGTTAACATTAGGTGTAGCTAGATTCCTTGTAGATTTCATAATTAAAATCTTCTTTTGTTCTATCTTCCAACTACTTGTAAATTACAATGGACATTTAACTGCTGTGCTATATCAAATGCTGTTGAGCATTTAATATTTACTAAAAACCTATGATTTGCATTATTTTTCAGCAGAAATATGACATTTTAAGGAAAAGTTCAAGAAAACATGAAGACAAAATATCGTATTCAGTTAGCTAGATCTACAGTAGAGCCCAATTTATCAGAATGCAATGAGGCAAAACAATGTGGATAACATATCTTGTTTTGCATAACCAATGATCTAACTTACTTTTGTAAAATAAGTTCTGTAATTTTTATTACAAAAATTCAAAATTTCATACCTAAACTCATTTTAATTTAAAGCATATAAGGGAAAATACTGTGATTATCTTAAAAAAATTGATGTTATTCTTTACTATACTTTTCATTACAAAAATTCAAAATTTCATACCTGAACTCTTATTTTAATTTAAAGCATATGAGGGAAAATACTATGCATTTGTGATTATCTAAAAAAAAAAGAGGGAAAATGTGTTTTTATTACTATTATTATTTTCAAATCACTAAATTAATAAGTATCTCATTGGGAAAGTGCATGATGAAATTGAATATTAATGTACTTGAAATATGCATGCATACAATAACTTATAAAAACATCAAACTAAAAAAATTCAAAACATCGCACTATTTTATAAATATTCTTAAATTTTCTGTTTTGAATCTCGTCTTTAGAGCATTGTCACTATCATTTTTAGCTCACTGATGAAATTGTGGATAAAATAGTTAAATAATTACTTGGTATACGATGATTAACTTATTTGAAATCTTAGATTATTTAATTTTTTGGTGGTTTATTCATTTCATGGGAAAAAAGCTTTAAATATTAGGTTGTCTGGAAAATATGCAGGTTTTAGCAATTGTTTATCTTTTCTGTACATTTTTGGCAACAAAAATATTTTGAATTACACCGATTTATATATCATTTTGAAGCTCTATTTTCGCTCTATATTTCTATAATAATCATTTTGTTCCAAAATTATTAAAAAAATATTTACTAGGTGTTTTTGTTTAGATGTTAAAATGGTATTTTCTGCAAATTTACTTTTATGAGTACAAGCTAGGCCACAGTGCAGCATAAACGGCTCGAAATGACAACCAAGTATGTGGCGAGAAATGTGTTAATAAATCTACACTTCAACAGTGGTACCAAAAGTTTTGTTGGAGAAGAATTTGACCTGGAAGATCAAGAGCATCGTGAACGCTCTTCAGCTGTTGATGACGATGATTTGAATACTTAAAGTTGAAAGAAACCTGTGGACAGCTGTTCAAGAGCTTGCAGAGGAGATTGGCATAAGCAAAATAATGAGTTCTGATCACTTGAATCATATAGAAAAGTCAAAGAAGCTTGATAAGCAGTTGCCTCACATATTAAGCCAAAATAAAAAAAATCGCCGTTTTAAAGTGTTGTCTGTTCTTTTTCTCCGCAACAAAAACGATCATTATCTTGATCAGATTGTTACTTGGGATGAAAAGTGGATTCTCTCTAACAACTGGTGACATTCGGCTCAGTGGTTGGACCATGGTCAGACCCCACAACACTTTCCGAAGCCAAATTTCACCAAAAGAAAATTATGGTGACTGTTTGGTGGTCTGCGGCTGGTCTCATCCGCCATAGCTTCCTAAATCTGGGCGAAACGATTACGGCAGATAAGTACTGTCAACAAATGAACGAAATGCACCAAAAGATGCAGTGCATGTGCTTGGCATTGATCAACAGAAAGCGGCCATTTCTTCTCCATGATGATGCTCGGCTGCACGTTGTGCAACTGACCCTACCGAAATTGAACGAATCGGGATACGAGACTCTCTCTCTTCCCCCATATTCGCCTGACCTCTCGCTGACCAATTACCTCTTTTTCAAACATCTGGATAACATTCTGCAGAAGAAATGCTTCAGAAACCAAGAAGAGGTCAAAAACGCCTTTGACAACTTTTATCGCTTCCAGAACTCCAGAATTTTATTCTACTGGCATAAATAAACTTGTATCTCATTGGCAAAAATGCATTGATTCGGCTGCTGTTTATTTTGATTAGTAAAATTGCTTTTGAGTTGAGTTATGATACTTTAAAGATATAGGTTAAAAACCTGAATTGTCTTCCGGACTACCTAATACAAAGCAAATTTTAATTAATGTAAACCATCAATGAATGTTGATATTTGTAAGTTATCTCTTGAGCATGGATTTTGCGTTTCAATGTTTTTTGCTTACCATATACTGCGATTACTTGTTAGCATTATGAAATGTGTATTTACTTTTCAATAATGATGCATTAAAAAGAAACTGCTGTAAGTAGGTTGTAGATAATTGATATTTTTTATTCAAGTCTCTTCTTATCCATCCAGTTGAGTGAAGTTTGGTTACTTGTGGCTTTACTGCAATAAATTTAGCTTAAAGAGATACATCCTGGATCTCTTAATAAATTCCATCTCCAAGAAACTAAAATGATGGCATAATATTTTGTTAAACAAAGTTTATGTAGACTTTACAGATAACAAAATAAAAATTAATATAATAAGTAATTTTACATTGTAAAAATTTGGAGCATAAGTGTTTTTAAAATTAGATCTGAATTTTTATGGTATATTTCATTTGCTGATTAAAAGGAGAAAAATATTCCTATTATATTTTGAATGTTATATGTTTACTATGCTGGGTTGGTAAAGTATTCTACACCATTATTAGGAATAGCACTAGGGAAATAGTAGATAATGAAATTCTGACAGAATTTTTGAGTAGTAAATAAGGAGATTCAGGGAACCAGAGAATTTTATATGAGAACAAAATAGGTTTTGCGTATTATTCTCTAAAGAAAATGTAAAGCTTATCATTAGGAGTTTGGTCTAAACCAGGAGTTCTCAACTAGTGGTACGCAAGAGAAAAATAGGTGGTAAGCAAAGTATTCTTAACTATTAAATTCAAAAATTAAAACCCCAGCGTCCCGATTGAGTTTTATCTCCTACACTCGTAAATTTATGCGATCTGAGCTTTGTTTAAGAGTGGTGGTGGTAGTAGTACTTTGTAGGGTTGGTACTAAAGGTTTTCAATTTTTGTTTAGATGGTACACATTAGTCAAAAGGTTGAAAAACCGCTGATCTAAACAGTTTATTAGATAATATTATAGTCTTATTCACTTAATAAATATCATCTCCAAGAAACTAAAATGATGCCATAATATTTCTGATATTCATGATATACAGGGTGCTTCATAGATCATGGGACAAACTTGGAGGGCTGGTGGAACGTACTGAAACATGCATTTTTTTTTTTGTATAGGAATGTAGGGTCTACAGTGACGGGTTAAGGCAGGAATACAAAAAAAGATACGAAGGGAAAATGTGTTTATGTACAAAATCAACGCAAAGGGCTTCTTTGCAGCAATAAAAGTATTCACAATAAATGTTCAAAAAAGGGAACAGTAATAGGAACTACAGCTGTGATTGTTTGCAGTGCAGCAGTAGAGGGCGGTAGTGAGCCGTACAAGGCCAACCAGTGGCCGAGCAGTAAAGTCGCTGAACACTGGTAGTTCGGTCTAGGTTCGAATTCCGCGAACGGGTTGGCTGCATGGGCGTTTTCGTGGTTTTCCCCATGTGTAACATATATACGAGCCAGTTTTCCTTAGAAAGTCCTTCACGAAGGCATCCCTAGACAGATAGCCCCCAAGGCTTTGCCATAATCACGTACCTACACACAGTGAGCCGTACGAACTACGATCCGATGCATCAAAGGATCATTCACAACCCTGATGTCAAGTGTGATGGGCGAGTTTAAGCACATGAAAAAAGCTGACATGCATCTCATGTATGGTACTGCTAATGGGAACGGCAGAGCAGCGCTATGGTTGTACCAGGAACGGTTTCTGAACAGGCATATGCCGAAGCACACAACATTCGAGAGGTTGCATCAGTCTCTGTGTGAAAACGGATCATTTGAAGCCACCTCTGACACTAGGAGTGGAAGAAGAAGTGCACGACAACCTCACATTGAAGAATCCATCTTGAAGGTTGTGCATGAATCACCTCAGACAAGTACAAGAGCTATTACACTTCGTCTGCAGCTGAGTCATTCCACCGTTTGGAGAGTATTGCATGAAAATGATTTGTACCCATACTATTTGCAGAGAGTCCAAGCCTTGCAAGAGACAGATTGTCAGTTCACAGATTCTGATCAGAACATTCCTTAATTAGGTTTGTTTATTTATTAGTTTTAAATTAGTAACTTTTTATAGTGCAAATCCTTGCAAGCAACATTAGTTTATTTATAAGTCTAGCATAGTCTGAGGTTTATTAGCACAGATATTTCTGTATATTTTGATTCTCTTTTAGCATATTAATTTTCTCTTCTTGTCTTTGAGAATATTTGCATGATTAATCTTTCTGAAGTAGGTCATTTTAAAACTATGGAATGTCGTATGATTCTAGTGCAACGCAAATTGCACATATATTTACATAACAGCAGGTATCATTTATCTGATAAAGTGAAGCCATTAGTATTCATGCCAAAACTTTAGTAATCAGTAATAGTAAAGCATTAAGATATCTCCCTCTATCAAAAAATAAAGTAACTTTGCTGTTTTAAATGTCTCGGCAACAATCCCTTCTTTTTATATCCATCTAAGTGCTTGAAAAACATCTTGATTTTTAAGTGAGCATTAATTTTCTACCCCTCTTATTTTTGTTGTTATGTGCGGTTACAAACTCTTCAGTACAACTTACTACTGCTTATTTCTTTGTCAGTTCTATTAAAGCTTGTTATTAAATAATAAGCTTAAAATTATAATTATTAAATTATAAGCTTGTTTGTTGTGACTGAAAATATATAACACTGAATGTCACTTTCAGAGAATTCATGCTACTTTTAATACAAATTTATCACTTAAACCCAAGGTAAGGAAGAAGAAAATAAATCAGCTAAAATTGTACCTGTTTGCCCAACAGTCAGTTTTCATTAAACCTGTAGTAAAATGTAAGAATACCACTGTTGGCTTCTTTAAGCATCTCTCACGTGATTGCGAAGAGGAAAAGGCGAATTGTTAAAAGAAGCACTTTTAACTAGTGTCGACTGCTTATTTGAGTGATTTTTCTTATCATACTGACAATGTGAAATTGTTGTCAGCAGTATAAGACTTATAGTTGACCATCAAAGGAATGCATGTCATTTCAAAAGACATACAAACTCAGTTAAATATATACTTGGAAATATATGACCGTTTCTTACTGCAATTTTATGAATGTACAGGTATGTCGGACACTGCACAGTTAGCAGTTATGATGAGAATGATACTTATTAACATAAAATTTATCTATAAATGTAACATAGGTCTGTGAAAGGAGACCCATTGAAAATATTAATCATAAAATGAGGAACAAGAGGTGAGGATATCAATAATGTATATACAGCATATGCAAAATTGATTAATACACTTCTGAGCAAGCTGTTAGCAATAACAACTGTGGTACACTAGCAATGGTAATATTAATGAATGTATTGCTTTGCTTAAGAATGTTGAATCATTTCGAAACTGTGTCATTTAACTGTGTCATCCACCTTGAAGCTTTGTATGGTAGAATATTGCCATTGAAAAAGTTATAAGTTACAAAAATATTAAACTTTATTCAAGCAGCCGCTTTGCAATGCTGCTTTTTTCAAGGTCCTACTAAAAAGTCGTGAATATCCTAATCTCATTCTGCATAGCAAAGTATATGGCTCAGCAAAAGCAAAGTTATTGAAAGATTTGTAAATTTCATTAAGATAAAAAATTATCTCAGTACTGAAAATTAAAAAAAAAAAAAAAAAAAAAAAAAAAAAAAAATCAATCAATGAACTAAGACCTCTGGTGGATTTAGATTTTTCTTACAGACCTAATTGAGAAATTGATTTATTTAAACCTGGAGCTGCAGGGAAAAGACAAATATCCTTTAATGATAGAATCTGTTTAAAGTTGTTTAAAGCTAAACTGGTTTCATATCTGCTGGTAAATCATTTGTACATTTCTCAATAAGAAAAAATGATAGGTGAAATTGAGTTGTCCTCATTTGTCATCATCCTTCGGTTACTTCAAGACCAGTTTGAAAAATTATTTTGACAGTTTAATATTACAGTGAATACATTGCAGAGTTTATTCAGGCAAGAATTGGAGCTAGAAATTTTGAATCTTCAAAATGATGCAGTCCTTAAATCCAATCCAACTTCCTAAAATTCATTATGAAAACTTCTGAAATATACTTGACAAAAGCAAATTCTCATCCTTGAAAAGAGTATTATAGAAGGGAAAACGTACTTGTTCCATGTACTTGTGTGATTCACAGTTTTCAACAATGGATATCATAAAATCAAAATATAGGGTACTTACGTATACAGTATATACTTGGTACAGCCACCTTAGTGGGAATCACCAAAGCTTCAGAATACATCAAACTCTGGTAATCACACACATAACAATTATTCAGGCAACCATGTACATGACAAATGAAATTTTCCTACGTCACCATTTTCGTATGTGTTCTTTTTATTGCATTCTAAGTTCCAATGGCTTTTATATAAAAAAGTTATGTTTATTTTTTATCTTATACTCAGTTTAAAAATTTATGCATGTAGAATATTCCTGTAATAGAAGAGAGGTGAAGTTTCTGCAAGAACATTATTTTATTGCAAAATCGCTAAAGGAACAATGTTTCAAATTCTTTTCAAGCAATTGCTATGAAGTTTCCATCACATCAAAAACAAAACCTGTTTCCAACTAGTTTTCCTGATTGCCTATTGGAATAAATATATAATTTAAACTTAGAATATGTACATTGCACAAAAAAAAGGGGGGGGACAGTTTTATATCTTCCTTTCTACTGGGCCAATTGACGAAATTCAACTCGCATTTTTCATGTCTCGAAAGCGCGACTTTTGATATATATTAGATTTATATATAGCATTGTTGTAATGTAGATATTTTGACGCAAAATCAGATTCTAAGACTCAAATTATGCCAAATTGCATGCAAAAAGTTTTGTAAAAATCGCAGCAGTAGTTTTTAAAAATTAGCTTTCAAAATTTTAGCTCCTCAATGTTAATTGGGTTTGATATATATTTATTAATATCTCTTTTTTATTTAATTTATTTGATTCTTCCTTTGATATTTCAAAATTTATGTTCATTCCAAATAAAATTCGCCTATTTTTTATGATTTATTTTTTAAATTTGTATTTTTGAATAATTTTTATATTTAAAAAAAAATTTGAATTATCTATAAAATTTTTACCATCATCTTATAGTAAATGTATTTCTAAGCACACCTGCAAAAAATTAGTTTTTTATTCAAAATTTCTGAAGATGAATGTGAATTTATATATTGGCACGTTTTGAAAGTTGGCATATTTGTTGAAAGCGATGATAACATCAAATGTGGTTTAAACACTTTGTTAAAGTTATTTGAAAGTAGAAACAATGTGACTTTTTTCCTCCTCATGCACAATGTAAAAAGCTAGGAATGCTGTGACTTTTCCCACTCTTGCGCAATGGAAGGGAAAGGAAAATAGGTTGCCAAATATTAAGAAGTTCGCCAAGTGAATTATTCTTTTCACAAACTGAAAACAATGCGCCAAGTTAAATTTTTAAATTTCTCCATAAATTTCATTCCAAATTTTACAAGCTTAAATATTTAGACATAATTTGAGTCGTAGAATTGAAATATGGAAAAAAATTGTCATGCTATTTCGGATAAAGTCCCATTTTGTATCAAAATACTTATGTTAGAACAATGCTATATATAAATCTAATACATATCCTAAGTCATGCTTTCGAGACATGAAAAACGCATTTGAATTTCGTCAATCGGCCCATTAGAACGGGAGATATAGAACTGTCCCCCTCTTTCTTTTTGCGCAGTTTACCTAATAATAAGTATGTATGCAAAATGTAATTTTTTACAATCAAAGTAATTGTGTTTTTCTTCGTAAAATTTGCAAAACTACACTAAGCTGATTGTGATAATATGTTTGTACCAAATATAGATCTAGACTTACAGATGAACATCCTGGTGATTAAAGAACATGAATGAATATGAATTAAATAGTTATGAACAGGAATATCATCATTTTGTCCTAATTATGAAGCAATACCCAATAAAATGTAATGCAAAATATCACATTGATTTTAAGAATTATAGTATTTATAAAGAATTTTTATGCCAATGAATTAATCATAAACCAAAGAATTTGTAAATTTTATTGTTTATTAAAAATTCTTTTACATAATAATACATCAATAATTTTCATATTTTAAATTATATTTTTGAATGAATTTTTTGGTATATTATGCATATTAGCTATGTCGACCTATAAATTTACATTGAAAAAGTAAATGTGTTCACCACTCCACTGGTTTTATGCTGAGCTTTGTTGCTAAGCAGTCAGACTTTGCTATGTCACAAAAACTGGATTAAAGATTTTGCCTAAAAGTTCTAATTTTTCAACTTTATGTCAGATTGGTATAAGAACCACCAATCACTGCGATGCTGGCATCGATCAATGGTTTCTCCGAGTCAGCTACATATTTACACATGCACAACTTTCCTTTCCTTGACTGACTGTGGCTTAAACCTTGCTATACAAATGTAAATGGACTTAATGACTTTTATGTCTTAAACCACAAAACTTTATAATGACAAAATTGTCATCTGAACAAAGACTAACGAGACAAAAAAGTTGGGGATCGCTGCTGAAGGGTTAAAAATGTGAAAATAGTAGGATTTTTGATATCCAGAACACCTGTAGAAGGTAAAGAAAAAGCTTCAAGTGCACAACTTTTGCTGCTGCCTTTGAAGAACCTGAAGTGGGAAAGCTGAAATGAGACATTACAAAATTAGAAGTACCCCTTATAAAATTATTTTTGATGCCAAATTTAAAATTAGTGCCGTACTTTTAATAACTGCAAAACATATCATGTGGTTTGTTAGAATTTAATAGTGTTTGTTATAATTTGAGCATACGATTTATATTGCTGACAGAATTCTTAGCTTTTCAGGAAAAGTCCGATTCCCCCCCCCCTTCTGTAGTAGTATGTTAGGAGAATGCTCTAGAAAAATCTAGTATACACTACTGAATTAGCTGTTCTGTGGGATGGAGTTGCCTGTATGCATAATTAAATTTGCCCTGCTATAAAACGAAATTTGAAAATAATTTAAAGACATTTTTATTTAACATATAAGACATCTGTATGCATATTCAATAATAATTCGGCTATCAAAAAGTCACATACACATTCTCTTAGCCTACACAAAATTCTTGGTCAGGTCATTTATATGTAAGTAATCTGTAATGTTATATTTGTTGATGTCGTATGTAAATTGCTAAGATGTTATTCAGGTGGTTTTGATTGCAAATAATCTTTTAATGAATTTTAGCTTCGCAAAACTTTCCCCCAGAAGATTAGGATACAGATTATGCTGTATAATTACATAATGGAAACTTAATTAATTTCTTTTTATAGCATTGTGAGGAGATGTACACATTTCCTGGCTAGAGTAATCTTTTTAGAGTAAAAATGATTAAGTCCATATTAAAAATTTTCTCATGTACTTTTTGTAAGTGTTTGCATGATTAGTATAATGCAAGAATTATATGACATGGATTAATTTTGAAATGACGGTGTGTAGAGCGATTTATTATTAGCAGTTACTGTTGTAATGATAAGGATGGTAAGGGAAAGTTGGCAAATTAAAATGGAGAGTTAAAGGACTATTGCATATTAAAGTTAGAATTTTACTTTGTGTATTTTTTTTATCTTACATGCACATATGTATATAACTTCACAGGATCTTTTATTTCTAAAGTGAAAACTTATTCTTAGTATTCTGTTTGTCAAAATTCTTAGTAATATTTAAATTTTTATAAAGACGTCAAGAATTCATAAAATAAAGCAAACACATTTATATAACTGTTTAGCCTTCTACACACATTGCTCTTAACACTTATATATTTTTTGGCACACGTATAGAGTTTCTAGATTGTCTCATAAAGATCCTTTCTAGGAAAGCTCTTTCATCTCATCATTACAAATTTCTGTAGTATAGTGCCATTTAAAGTGAGTTTTCATGTTAGGGAACTGAAAGCTGTTTTCTTAATTTGATCCATTTTGGAAAAGGACACGAAAGTTTTCTTCCTAAATGAAGGAATGCCTTTGTAAAGACTTCAGATCAGAAATTATTTTGAGTTTCCTGAAGCTGGAGAAATGGAGACGGTTATTAAAAACTGTTAAACTTTGCTTGAATTAAGCTGCTTGATGATAGTTGCATTACATGAAATCCCCCCCCCCCATGTTCAATCATTGAATCCATGATGTCAGGTATCCTCTGCATAAATTCCAACAAAAGATTCCTTTCAAAATTCTTTCCTCAGATCAATGTTATTTTTATGGAAGCAAGTTTAGGTATGTTGTTAATATTTCCTCTAGTTGTAACTTAACAAATTCACTGAAAAAACCGAATCCTTAATTTTTGTACAAACAGTGTATGTTTATATATATATAGTATATTATATAATTTAATTATAGCTTCCGAGGAACAGCATTTCAGTATTATTGTATCTTGAATAAAATTAAGTTAATATGCAAATCGATTAATCTAGAAGCGTGAAATATAATAGTCAAATTGGGCTGATGAATAATAGTAAGCATTTTTAATGCTGTTAAAGTTCACCTGAACTTATGTATGATACATAAAAATTAAACAATTGAAACAGTAGTGTTAAAAATATACATATGTTTTTACATACGTATACATAATATCTATATATATATATGTTTAAAAAGTAATAAAAGTTGGGATTTAAAATAATAAAATTCAGTGCTTAAGCAGTTAAGATTGAAAATTTAATTTTACAAAATAAAAAATTTTTACTGTAAAAAGATTATACTATCCTGGAAAGTGAAAACATTATTGTAATGAAAAATAAATTCCAACTTGAATTTGCAATAGTACCTTAACTTTTTAAATATGGATATTTTCTTTTCCATATCAAAAACAGTACAGTCAAAGGTCGTTAATTCGGACACCCATAATCCGGACCTCAAAGCTAAAAACTTTCTGCGCATGCGCCGCGTTGACACATGCGCATAGGCGTTTACTCGTGCGCGTAAGACCTTTTACGTCTGCGCATATGCGTGTGCGCAAGTGCAGAATACGTTTTGCGTGCGCGTTTTATGTATAACGGACGGAATAAGCTAAAATTATCTAATTATCTATTTCAGTTAATGGTGATGATTGTGTTGTTCCTTAATTTTCGAATTGGATCCGGCTTATTATTTTTTGCAGACTGTAAGAGCAATACTATAAAAGTAAACTTGAACTTTCGATTATATCAAATAGAATTTTCGATGCTGGAGCTCCCAAACGATCTACAAAACGAAAGTATGTTTCGATGTCCATCAAACAAAAAGTGGAATTGCTGCAAAAAATGGACAAAGACATGAAGAAAGTGACAGAGAGGTTAGTGAAAACGAAAAAATTTCGATTGACAAGTTAGTCGGTATTCTCGGCACAGCAATTACGGGACTTGAACAGCGGAACTTCGTAACTGAACAAGAAATTGTCTGTTTATAGAATTAAAGAGAAAGTATTATCACATAAAACGAAGCAACTTAAACAACTTACATTGAAAGAAATGTTTAATAAAGTAAACAAATAAATATTAAGCTTTTTTGTAAATTTTGATACCCTTTAGATCATAATTGTTCTTTATTTCATAAATTACGGTTTCATATTTTTAATTTTAGAATTTCTGCATGCCATCTTACGAGATTTAAACTGATGATCTATAATCCGGAATCGCCGAAGTCCCGACGAGTCCGGATTAACGACTTTTGACTGTAATTTGCTTGTGATAAATTTCTATAAACTGCATCATTTCAATATTAATCCAAGTCACGATTTTTTGCATAATGCTAATGCTGTGGCCAATTAATGCTTTTAAATTTTGGAAAGAAAACTTAAAATTAACTGTTACACATAAAGCTGAACTAAATCTTTCTAAACCAGCCTTTCATTTTGGACACATTGCAGTCTCTGTGTCACATATCTATGCTGTCAACTCAACTTCTGCCTGTTGCTCTTTCTTCAAATATATATCCCCAAAATTTGAAAGCTACTAATGTAACTATTTTTGGGAAGGTGCTATTTGCATCTGTGGCATATGTGTATGAAATAATATGGATGCTGCCGATGTGTAGATGAATAAAGACACAGTTGCAGTCATGATCAGTTTTAATATTTGTTTATTCTCATTACTAAATGTTAAATGAACACAGATAAAATGGTGCAATAAGTGCACTTCTTCTTGAAGAACTTTTTACATTTTTGGAGACATTGCAGTACAGTAAGCAGCCACAGCAAGTTTGCAGTAGCAAAGCGAGAGAAAGATTGCTATGTGCCAAAGATAACATCCTTGTTCAGAATGATTTAGTTTTGGTGTAGCTATATTTTGATTGGTAAATAATAACTTTCTAAAATTATTACTGGCTGAAGACTTTATGTAAGTGCTTGCATCATTAGTGTTATGCAAGACAGTAATTAATTTTGAAATCCTCTCAATAGGCAGATACCCTTAAATTGCTTTGCCTTATTCAATTAACATAACACTCTATTATAGATTTATCTGGTGTTTCATAGCCTGGTGTTCTGTTAAAATTTTGGAAAAACAGGAACAGTATTAAGAAATCTGCTAGAATATACCTACTTTGTAAAAGTAGTAATGTTCATAATCTTTTAAATGCCAGTGAGATATTTTAAATCCTCTGCAAAGAGAATGAGATTTTCTATACCTATTTGCATATTAAATGTTGGATTCTGAACTATTTTGCTCAGAATGTTTCCAATATTTAAAGCATATGTAATATTACTGACTAAAAAAGTATAGATGGATAAATTTTTAAGTAAGTTATCAGTTTGAATTAATGTTATTATTAGTCTTAGTAATTTCTAAAAGAGCATCATAGATTTTTCCGTTTTTTCCCATAAAGTAGAATGGGATTTTAAGCTTTATGAAGACAAAATCCAAATTTTGATAATTTAATTGCATTTTATTTAACAATTTTATTAACAATAAAAACTGACAAGATATATTTTGAACATTAAGCACTACTGTCTCAGGGGGATTAACAGATAAACCAGCAATGTGGTATTTCAAGCCAGATTTTGATTTTTGAATGACACTTTCTTAATGATGCATGCAGTAAACACAAGATTGTATCACATTTGGCATCTGTTGAATGCTATGCGTTATATATAGGTTAATGCAGCAGCTTAAGAACTAATAAAATACAAAGTCTGAAATCTGGACTACCAGCCAATAAAAAAATAAATGAAATAAAATAATACAGTACAAAGTCTTTAATCAGGACTCGTCGGGACTTCGGTGATTCCGGATTAGGGCTTTTTCCGTAGTATAGATCATCAATTTAAATCTGGTAAGATGGCATGCAGAAATTATAAAATTAAAAATATGAAACCGTAATTTATGAAATAAAGAGCAATTATGATCTAAAGGGTATCAAAATTTACAAAAAAAAAAAAAAAAAGCTTAATATTTATTTGTTTACTTTATTAAACATTTCTTTCAATGTAAGTTGTTTAAGTTGCTTCGTTTTATGTGCTGATACTTTCTCTTTAATTCTATAAACAGACATAATTTCTTGTTCAGTTATGAAGTTCCGCTGTTCAAGTCCCGTAATTGCCGTGCCGAGAATACCGCTAACTTGTCAATCGAAATTTTTTCGTTTTCACTAACCTCTCTGTCACTTTCTTCATGCCATTATCCATTTTTTGCAGCAGTTCCACTTTTTGTTTGATGGACATCAAAACGTGCTTTTGCTTTGTAGATCCTTTGGCAGCTCCAGAATCGGAAACTCTTTTTGACGTAATCGAAATGTCAAGCTTACTTTTTATAAAATTGTTCTAAAAGACTGCAAAAAATAATAAGCCGGATCCAGTTAGAAGATTAAGGAACAACGCAGTCTGCAACATTAACTGAAATAGATAATTTTAGCCTAGCTTATACCGTCCGTTATACATTAAACGCGCATGCGTAAACATATTATGCGCATTTGTAAATGCTACGCAGGCACAGAAAGTTTGTAGCTTTTGAGGTCCGGATTATAGATCAATCCGGATTATGGACGTCCGGATTAAAGACTTTGTACTGTACAAAGAAATACACCTTGTAAAATCTAGCAATGGAGAATATAATACTCAATAAAAGGAAGCAGGTGTATTGTAAATTTGAGTTTTCGTTAGACTAGAGATTCCCTCATGTCACTTTCAGAGATCTGTTGGCTAGAGCGTAGCACTTTAGCCAGTAACAATACATTGACATTGTATTGATATTGTCTAGGCACACATTTTTGGCCCCTTAGTGGCTGTGGGGGGGGACGGAGGGCAGGCACTACGCATTTTGCAGCCCATTGCAATCTATGTGGGTCCTAAATTCTTCTGCATGGTGTCTCTCCAAATTCTTAATTCTGCTGCCTGGTGTCTCTTCTAAATTCTAAAAATTTTCTGTCCTTAACTTTTGCTTCTTGGTGTTCCATTCTAAAATGTGCAGCCGTATTAGATGTGGGGTTGGCCCAGTTCAGGGGTTAGCATTCCTCTGTCTGACCTAGATGATAAGTGAAGCCCCATTATTGCCTTGTTTACATGTCATCTGTCTAGATTTAGACTGTGATCTAAAATCCAGAAATGCTGAAGTCCTGACAATTCCGGATCCCAGACTTTGTACTGTAACACAGTACATCAAAAATACTGAAAAATAGCTGTTTTACATCTGCACCTCCCCGTTTTTCTTAAAATGGCATTTCTGCATTCTTAATTAATACATTTAATGAGTAAGTGTCCTATAGTTAAAAAAATTGAAGAAAATCAAATTCCTCTTTTTATTTTTTGTGTGTCCACTATGTTTGTCTTGCATATAAGCAAGCACTAGTGACATAAGCTTGTTTCTGTTATTCTAAAATATTGTTATTCAATAAATTTTAATGTTTTATAATTAATTCAACGAGTATCATGTAAAGACTGAAATTTTAAGAAGTAATAATGAATTTTGTGATATCTGTAATTTTATTACAATAAATAAACCTAAAAAAATAGTAAGATAATATTTTCGCCATTCTGAGAGGCTAAATTTCAGAGTAGTCTCAAGAGATTTGCCTTTTTAATTTTTATTCTATTTATGAAGTATAGCAAACTCTTTCTTAAATGACCACTCACATTTCCTAATTGTTTGGGTCTTTTTTGGAGGTGTTGTCATGAAGGAGTGATGTTTGTAGTACATATGCTTATTTAGAATATAAGTAAACATCACTTATCACACAATTATTCTCAGAAATACTTTAATTAGTCATTTTTGTAGATAAGTGCCAGAAGAGAGTTCAAGGTACACACACCTTCACAAATAATGCTTATGTAACCACATTTCACAAATAACATTTTATATTACTTAAAAATAAAGATTTTTCTTTTAATGTTTAGGTGTAAAATTTTATGCAATTGGTAAATCAAAGTTAGAGAAAATGTCTACTTTTAGAAAGGTGGTGATAGCTTTTAAAAAATTACTGTTTTCACTATCAAGTAAATTTTTTTTTTTTTTTTTTTTTAAGAATCTCTAAATGTTATGCATTATTAGCTGACAAGGACAATAAATAACATTAGTGTTCAATAAACTGCCAGTACTTTTTATGAATTTTATATAAGCTTTATTCTCCTTAGTTAAAAATTTCACACTTAGCAGCATTTTATGATTGATATAATTTAAACTGTGTTTAACGTGTTCATATTTGAGCATTACAAAAAGCTCTAAAAATGTCATTTCTATGTATACGGATCATGTATCTAAATCTGTTGGAATATGTTCAAACTCTCTGTTACATATCACGTGTATTAAAAGGAAATGTCTAATCAATTTTAGAATTTGTTGAGAAATTAGATTTTCTTTCAGCTAAAAATCTTGTAATGTTAGCTATGCCTTTTCCCTTTAAACTTTCATTACATGAACATTTGCTACTGTTTGCAGCAGGACCATATTAGTAGATGAATTATAGAGGTGGCCACTCTGGACAAAAGATTGAAAAGGTCATCAATTTATCAAAAATTAAATAACCTTGTTTTTTGATATTAAAACTGTATCGGGTGTCAGATGTCTTCTGATGAGGTATGAGAATATTTTTTTCCCTTTTGCACATATGTACCTTACCAAAATGGTGACCCTCTTTATCAGGCACAACCTGAACACTCATACGGGGCTGCCGTACTGCTGAACATTAAAATTGCAACACACACACACACACACACACACAAAATAATAATATACAAATTTGAGTGATTGCAGATGTAGCTAAGACATGCAAAATCAAATTTTCAAACATCTAGTTTAAGTCAGTGACATGTGGGAAGGGCTTAAATCATATAAAAGCACAATCAAATGCTGCAAATAGAGAGAGGTGGAATCCTTGAGCTCTGAGATGTTGATTTATTACTCCCGCATGTAGAGACATTAGGTATTTTTTGGAAGCAGGAAAGATGAAAAATAGCAACCACCTTCACCGGGAATCGAACCACGGACCTCTGGAATGCCGGCCCAGCGTGCAGAACCACTACACCATGAAGGCATGCTAGGAAAGTGGGAGAAAGACCTTATATACTTCCCTTTTTAAAGGGCGACTGGGGTTTTTAGGGGACCTGATCGCCAAATCCTGGATGTGGAGATCCATCATCCATTACCCTTTTAGTTCGACCGCCACTGTAGAGACATTAGATAATTTTTTGAAAGCAGAAGAGATGAAAAATTAGCAACGCCTTCACCGGGAATCAAACCACGGACCTCTGAAATACTGGCTCAGTATGCTGATTACTACACCACAAAGGCACGCTAGGAAAGTGGGAGAAAGACCTTATAAGCAGACTGCTATGTATTCAGGCCGATATGCATTGTATATTGTACTAGTTGCAAGGACAACAAACTTGGATGAGAGCAAGCAGAGGACAGGCTTCTCTTGGTCTTCTTCCCAACAGAGAGGACTAACAACTTCTTCCCAGAGACTTCTGTTGGGAAGGATTGCTGGGTTAGAAAAATGGCATGTAGTAATCTTAGATATCGGAAAATTCAGGAGTGACTTCACAAATTCTCAGAAGGTACTTATGTGGCAGTGGCCTGTGAGCCGGATGACCAGGGTAAGTATTCTTTTGACCACCACTCTCAAAGGCTATCATGAAGTACATCCAGGTGACAGTAGAGAATAAAATGTTGGATTGTCCTCTTCAATGATGAGTCTCGCTTCCATCTTGGAAGCAGTGATGGTTAGAGATCAGTGGAGATAACACATGGCTAGTGCATTCACGAGAGAATGTCAAAGGGTATCTGCTGCTCGAATAACAGTGTAGGGTGTGTGGCATAATTTGTAGTAGACGGACTCTTCTAATCTTCCTTCCTAGTTCACTTTCAACTCACAATGGCATTGATTGGGTTATGGAGCCAGTTACATCATTAGTCGACTGGCAAAAAGAATAACCAAGTGCCATTCTTAACGCTGTATGTGTCCAAGTGCTTGCAGCATGGTAATAGATTTCTCAAGTATCATTTATGACCTCGTTGATAGCATACCAAGGAGAGTAAAGGCCCGTTTCCACTGCTGTGTATGCATTTCTTCAATCAGCGAGCGAATTCACTTTGATTGACATCTGCAATCTGGTCGATGTGTGGTGATGGATGGAGTTAAACAATGTTCAACTTCTATCCGTACGTCTGCGGAAGCATTGGTGTTACGTGGTAAAAAAGGAGCAATCAGGTGTCGTCACCAAAAACTAATGGCAGTAGAAGTAGCGATGAACGCTGCATCAGGGAATGAATGTTTTGCTAAAAATTACATATTTCTGAATTAAAATTATAGTGAGAAATCTATGTACTGAAAAAGACAGCAATCAACTGAATTTAGTTAAAAAACGTTAAAGAAAAATAAGATAACTGCATCTACAGAAGTAGTTAGCAGAGAGCAGTGATTACTGTCAAGAAAATCAGGTGCAAAAAATATAATTCCAAGACCATGAAATAGCAAAATTTGTCCTTACGATTATTTCCTAATTCTGCATACACATTTACATTTAATGAAAATGAACATCTGACTATATCAAACTGCTATAACAAATCAGATAAGGCATTAAAAGACTTTTTTGATTTTGAAACAGGTAAAATCTAATAATGTTATTTATAATTTAAATTTGATATCCTTTTAAATATTCTACTGCATTAAAAAGTATGTTAAATTTGTATTTCTCTATTTATAAATATACCTTATTGGCTAGCATATATTTGTAAGCACATCTTTCACTTGCATATACTTTTATCAGTCCGTCTAACTTCAATAGGAACACCACTTTAAAAAATTGTTTTTTTAAGAAATGCCCTAGAAGCTCAAGAACAATCTTTGGTGAATTTTTTAGATGATGGCACACTGAAATAAGACCAAAAAAATTAGTTTTAGAAATTCATTTACTTGATAAAGTATATAAACCAAACTTGCTAATTCCGTTCGTGTGATGGTAGCTTAGTGGTAAAGCTGATCGCAATCTCGTTTGACCTTTTGGGGTCGTGAGTTCGAATCCCATACTCTTTTTCCACCATTTGTGTACATTAAATATAATGTTTTATTTGTGTTTTTATTTATTTAAGTTTTCCCCGCAAGAATTTATTTGAAAGTTATGATATAATATGAATTTAAAGCATACTCCCTTGTACACACACACATATATATATATACACGTTTTTTTTTTTTTTTTCACTTTTAAGACTTTAGTATGTGTCCAGCTCTAAACTTTCACTACCAATTAAGATGAGACAGTATTAATGCCCTAAACTTTTAAAAAAATTATTATAATACTTGCTTTAAAATTCATTCCTATCCAGCTGAAGTGTAGGAATTAATTAAATATTTCTATTTTCTTTACGTTATGTATATATATATATATATATAAGCTTTTCTATAAAAAGAGATATGAATTTAAAATTTATAAATTAAAAATAATATTTTATGGGTTATGAGTAAAATATAACTGGTCATAGTGCATTTTCAAAACAAACGAGATTTCTAATAAATTATCCAGCTATGACACTGAAGAAATTGATGCTAAAATTTTATATATTACCTGTTTTCGCTCCAAATTTGGGTACATTTTAAAAATTTACAATCTCATATGGCAGTCAGTGGTATACAAGCATAGCAAATTTTGTGAACCTTTCTTTGCAGTTTCTGTATATTTTTAAAATACCAGCTATTTTTTTAAATGAATTTAACATTTTTATTTGTTTTGCAGTAACAGTATATTTTAGTTTTAATTATATATTATTTCATTAATATTTAAGGTTTCTAGAAACGTAAAGAAATTTTTAAAAATTACTTCAGCTTCTATGAAATTCTATACTCGTGCAGTCAAGACTCTTATTTCGCTCGTTCGCTTTGTTGTGCTAAGTATGCTGTTATCTAAAATGTGATACTCTATATAAAATTGTGTGGTGTCTATTCCACCCATCATCATGTGTGATGAAAAATATGTTTTTGCTTTAGTTCATATCCACCAATAAAAGTTAATTCAACCCAACCTCATCTGTCTACAAGTCTCACCTTCAAGTGTTATCTTTCTAACTAGGCAGTAAAGTCTGCACAGGATATAACACAGAGACCCACGGTCAGTGTGTTGCAGCTTACTCCAAGTCATCTTATTACATGTATATATATACTATTACGTGTACCTGTATAGTACATATGTAGGTAAAAGAAAAATTTTCCCTTTTTTATCCACACAAATACTCCCTACTCTGCATTTCTTCTGTGTAAAAGAGCAAGAAATAAAAAGTGAAATTAACCAAAAAACATAGCATTTAGATTCTCTCATTAAATATTAATATATTTTATAATTAGAATCATATCATAATTAGTTCAAATAACCTGAATCATCAAATGAATTTAAGTCAGTTTAGAATTCCTTTTAAATAGCATCGCACATATCATGAAAACCTGCCCGCCCCCCTTTTTTTCAGCTATGCTGTAGGAATAAAGCTAAATTAATCTTGAATCAGGGTATATTTTCATGAATAGCAACTGTGGTAATTTTCTTCTCTATGCTTATTTTGATATCAGTACATGGATGGGAACCAGTAGAGTTCAGTTTAATTACTTAGTTTGGTTATTAACTTCATTTTAGCATAAAATAAACATCTTAAAGTGAAAAAAAAATGCTAAAGTTTTTGCCGAGTTATACAGTACAAAGTCTTTAATCCAGACTCGTCGGGACTTCGGCGATTCCAGATTAGGAGTTTTTCCGGATTATAGATCATCAATTTAAATTTGGTAAGATGGCATACAGAAATTATAAAATTAAAAAAATGAAACCGTAATTTATGAAATAAAGATCAATTATGATCTAAAGGGCATCAAAATTAAAAAAAAAAAAAAAAAAAGCTTAATACTTATTTGTTTACTTTATTAAACGTTTTTTTCAACCTAAGTTGTTTAAGTTGCTTCGTTTCATGTGCTAATACTTTCTCTTTAATTCCGTAAACAGACATAATTTCTTGTTCAGTTACAAAGTTCTGCTGTTCAAGTCCTGTAATTGCTGTGCCGAGAATACCGACTAACTTGTCAATCGAAATTTTTTCATTTTCACTAACCTTTTTGTCACTTTCTTCATGCCTTTATCCATTTTTTGCAGCAATTCCACTTTTTGTTTGATGGACATTGAAACATGCTTTCGCTTTGTAGATCCTTTGGCAGCTCCAGAATCAGAAACTCTTTTTGACATAATCGAAAGTTCAAGCTTACTTTTTATAAAATTGCTCTAACAGTCTGCAAAAAATAATAAGTCGGATCCAATTAGAAGATTAAGGAACAACTCAATCTGCAACATTAACTGAAATAGATAATTAGATTATTTTAGCCTAGCTTATACCGTCTGTTATACATTAAACGCGCATGCGTAAATGTATTATGCACATGTGTAAACGCATATGCGCATGCATAAAAGTATTAATCACATGCGTAAACGCTACGCATGCGCAGAGAGTTTGTAGCTTCGAGGTCCAGATTATAGATCATTATAAACGTCCGGAATAAAGACTTTGTACTAGGTGTTTTCAAGGCAAGGAAAAATTCTGAAAATTATGATAGGAGGTTGATTATATTTTTGTAAAAAAATTGTTTTCTTTAATTGATTACGGTGGTGCACACAGTCGAATGTGCCAAAGGAAGGGATGCCTTGTAGAGGACTACTAAGGGAAACTGGCTCATATTTGTGTTACACAGAGAAAAACTGTGAAAAATGCCCATTCCAGCAGCTAGCCTGTTCACTTGGCTTTGAACCCTGTACGAACTGCCAGTGTTCAGTGAACGTTTTTCACTAGCCAGCCCGCTGGTGGACCTCCAAAACTTATTTGTGACTAAATTATTACCCCAAACAAATCCCATAATATCAAAGTCATGGGTAATATTCTTTGTCTTTTTTTACATTTTATTTAATATGTAAATATGTGCATAATATCTTAGGACAATTACCTCTGAAAGTGCAAATATTTGTGAGAGTATAATTAAAAAATGATACTTTACATCACTGACTTAAAGTAACAGTTTGCACAAAAGACCGAAATCATGTGATATTGTAGTTGGTTATCATGGGGAGGTCTTGCTGTGTTAATGTAAACCTGACATTCAGCTTAGATTGTTCTATAGTAAGATCTAAATATTTTCGATATTCTCAAATTCATTAGACTTTCCAGAATATTTTAATGTTTTTAATTAATCAATGAAACTAGTGTGCTGTTTTCTTCGTGGGATAATCCTTCATAAATGGCAATTTTTGTAACAACTGTTATTAGTGAAATTGGTCGTAATTTGTTGCGAGTTCCAGAACTGTATGCAGTAAACCACTTGACACTTCATACATTGAAAATTAATGATCTTGGTATATTAAAATATATTTAGTGGTACTAAATTTGCAAAATTGCTCATCTTTTTTTACTATTCTTAAGTGGTTAAAGGTTGCACAGAAAATGCTCCAAGATATTTCATCATTTTTGCACTGGTGGTGTTTGATAATTGTGATCAAGCCCTTTATGGAGATTTGGATGGTTTCCCTCTCCCTAATATTTTTTTGTCTCTTTATAAGAAAAGGGAGTTTTATTCTATGATGACAGACTTCTTGCTCCTCTGGTAGGATTATAGTGCAGTAAATGGAAATCTTAAAACCTAGACTGGTTTTATATAGGGTGCTTTTATAAGATCACGAAAGGTTATGGTGTTTTATCTGAGATAAGTATTTCCCCTTCTCTTGAATATCGTGCCGGAAGTTGAAGATTTTCTTAGATTTGGATATGTCTGTCAATAAAAAGGAAGTTGGTTCTAAACTGATTTGTATGCTAGTATGGCAACTTTTGGAAATTGTTATCTAGATGATCTATGGCCACATGTTCTTACAGATGACTCGTTTTTAGATAGAGATGATGGAGATAAAGCAGTTACATTTAGTGATTTGCTTTCTGTTGGAGTACACACCATTTATTTTGTCAGTGAGATTGAGACTCTTAGCAGTTGTACATTCATTGACACAAATTCTTTGAAACTTTCCAATTCAAGATCCACTTTCTATGCTATTTCTAATTATGACTATAATTTCATTTCTTGAATTTTGCATTGTAAGACAAAGCAATTAAGTAATTAGGTAGTGTTATATTGGGTCCTTATCCATTGTGACATATACAAAGATGAAATGGCTGATTTTTTGGCAAAAAAGATTACCACTATTCTTAAAAGACCTATATGCCCATTATCTCTTAATCCTGTTAGATTTCTTATGCACAGAAATAATGATAATATGGCGAGGGTGGAGCTATGTATCTCTGGTGAAGGAAAGAGATGGATTTCACTGCTTGTAAAAGATCTCTGAATTGTCCTTGTGCTGCAGTGGTAACTTATTTTATACTTTTGATGGAACATGATTGTTTGCATGCTCATTTATTTACATTTAAATTTAATTAATTCTCCTCTTTGTGTCTTATGTACATCTGGACAAACTTTTAATGCTAATTATTTAGCCATTGCTCAAAAATATTAGTGGGTTAAAGAGCTAATGGCATAATAATGAAAAGCTTAGCATTTGTAAACAACACTTTCAGTCATAAATAGAAAGTTTGTTGGTAGAGCCATCAATTCTTACATTGACAAAAGCTTTTGACTGACTCAGATCTTGTCATTTAATTAATGGAATTGAAATAAGTTAGTGAAAAGAGTAAAAGTTATTCTAGTTTGAAAATTAATTAAATCAATCCTAAAATTCACCATGAAATCACTACTTTTATAGGAGCTTTTATTATTATTATAGGTTTATAATTATATTCACATTAAACGATTGCATTATTTTGATTATTTTCATAAAATATTCCAAGACTCTTCACTGATTGAAGAATTATGCATGAAAAGGATTTTGAACTTGTGAACGAAGTTATGACTTAACATTTCATGCACTTTTGTGCGAGCTTCTGTATTGAATTATAATATCATTCTTCAATGAAATGTTTTAACAAACGTGACCTGTGAGAGATTCGCCTCTCAGCGGCCAAGTGATAAAGTGACTGAACACTGGTAGTTTGGTCCATTGTTCTAATTCCAGCAAACAGGCTGACTGCATGGGCATTTTTTAGGTTTTCTCCATGTGCAGCAGGTATACAAGCCAGTTTTCCATAGGAAGTCCTCCATGAAGGCATCTGTCCTCTTAGGCAGATAGCCCTCAAATGCTTTTCCATAAACAAACAAACAAACCATATTTACGTGAAAGATTCACCATGCATTTGCTTCATGTAATATCTATGACACCATCAAAATTTTTTAGTGCATAGTATCTACATCTGTTGAGGAAGTAAATTTTTAACTTATTCTTTGATGACAAAAAAAGAGTAGCTTGAAGACCATATTTATTTATATTTAGAATTGCTGCATTTTAAGAAATATTTGCTTGTAATATTACTTAAAATTTTAAATATTTCATTGTTTGATATGCGACATAATTGAAATGTAGTTTTATTTATTTATTATTGTTTTTTAAATACTCTTGTAGAGATAAGGTAAAATAGTAATTCAGAAGTCAAACAACAAAAATCAGAGTTATATTTTCAAGTTTTCAGAGGACTAGTTTCGATGGTTTTACGGAACCACCATCCTCAGCTGCAAATGCGCAAATGAAACTTCAGGGATTCCCCCCCCCTTTTGCAGAATTTTCCCTATAGTACCTGCTGTATACTGTACTATAGGCAAGATGAGAAATTTACTATAAAGTTTTATTTTTAAGGCTTTTGTTTTGTAATCAATTTCTTCAGCTTGATATTTCCAATCATACCATATATTAAATTGTATATAAGAGGAAAGGAAATGTTTATTCATTTGAAACGTAATGAGTGAAATTCTTTGCATTGAGTGATGTCATGTGGGCTGCTTTTACTGATCATTTTAAGTTCTTTTGATCTGAAAATAGAAAAATGTAGTATTGAGTCATCTGTAAATATTTCATGTATAGTGGGCAGACTGGAAGTGTAATTAGTGTATAACTATTTGCTCGTAAATGCTCGTGGTTGCAGAATTAAAACTGCATGAATTTTGCATCTGCTATAAAATTCTAAAATTGCAGCATTAACAAACTGTACAGTTTATTATGCATTTTATTTACAAACTTTTTTGATGTTTCTCATTATGCTAGAAATTCATTGAAGTTATATTGTTTCTGCAGTGACTTATTTTTAAATTATGTCCAAAAATATATAGTTCCAGTAATTTTTCCTTGTTTAGGCTAATTATGTTCCTGCCTGTGAAGAGTACCTTGAAACTCAAAAACCAGAATTTGATACAATCCTCTGCCTAAGAGCTACAAAATGGATTCATCTTAATTTTGGAGATGAGGGATTAAAGTTGGCTTTTAAAAGAATGTTTGCCCAATTGCGTGTTGGTGGTCATCTGATTTTAGAACCTCAGCCTTGGTTTACATATTCAGCAAGCAAGAGAATAACTGTAAGTATTTGACATATTGCTTTAAGCTACATTCTTCTAATCTTTGTGTTTTGTTAATTTGTAAAATATCGAAAAATAGCAAAAAATGTGAGGCTTTTTAAAATAGACATGAAATATTTTTAGAATTTATTTATTTATTTATTTTTTTTTAAGCTTAGGCTAAGACAATGTATGTGTCAAAATTTCCATGAACCACCTCATACTCTGCATTGTGCTTTTCCTTTTATATTCTTAATGGGATTTATCCAGGAATACACAACCATCATCAAAGTCGTCAATTTTTCTTGATACCTCCCTTCCATTTTATTGATGTCTTGATGAAATCTCTTGCCCATCTCTTCGCAGCCAGATTTTCAGTAAAATAGTCC
Source organism: Stegodyphus dumicola (assembly GCF_044657685.1). Classification (NCBI taxonomy): domain Eukaryota; kingdom Metazoa; phylum Arthropoda; class Arachnida; order Araneae; family Eresidae; genus Stegodyphus; species Stegodyphus dumicola. Next base: position 119,683,566 of record NC_140780.1, read on the forward strand.
GATGGGGAATTTAGGAAGTGAACCTTTAAGCTCATGGAACAGCCTAAATTTTTGTACTTTTGCAGCATATTTTCAATGGTTGGTTTAAAGTTATATTATTGCCCAGAAAGTTGGTTACTGCATCTTTAATGGCTCCAAAGGCTTCTTTTTCTGCAACTTCCATTTGTTTTTTAAAATTACCATTTTTGATGAGTTTTCTGATGTCTCTTTTAATGTTTTGGCTGATAAAGCTAAAATATTGACCTTATCTTGGCCGTATGTGTTCTTCAACACGGTAGCAAATGTAGTGGGTGCCCAAGTTTTGTTTTGGTCTTCTATTTTCACTCCAAAATACACAATTTATACTATTTGAATGAAGCTTGTTATATTTCTTTTACGCCTTTTCATTATTAACATTAACTCGACACAAATGTAATTAAAAGAATCAGCAGGTATTTTACACATTTTTGAAACCATTTAAAAAACGGGAAATTTGCTTTACGGTATGAAAATAAATCCTTCATCAACAAAAATACATTAGATCATGGAGGTGGGAAGAAAATAGCTAATGGTTGAAGCAGCACTGAGAGTTGCGCTGTCTACGAGTGACATGTACAGCTGCCAGTAAATGTGTTAAGACTTGTCGCAACCAATCAAACTGGGTTACCCCTACTTTTGGCCAAGCTGTTGACTCCACACATGCACTCAGCAATGCAACCAACTCTTCTGCCATCTCTTCATTTTCGACTCAAAAAATTTTATAGATTCCCTAAGGGACATTTAGAGGGAAGCAGAGGGAAAGGGAGGTTTTAAGAGCTGAACAGACCTCTTAAAATAAGAAAATAAAGAAAGGGGAAATGAAAATGCACTAAAATAGAAAATTAGGCTTATTTATAGCAGTTTCATTAGAAAACAGAAGGGGTCAGTGAACCTTCTCCCCTCCATTCAACCTCTCAACTGTTTTACTATAAGAAAGCTTAATACAGGTCAAAAAAAGAATATAAGAAAAAAAGTTTTATGTCTGTTTTAAAAATCTCATATTTTCACAATTTTTCAACTTTTTAAGAATTTTCAAATTTTTGATATGCAAAAAATCCTGATGTGATGGTAAAGAATAAAGGTCATTTTTGGAATCAATGCTAAAAAATACATCAGAATCAGTTATCAAAAAGTAAAAAGTACAGCCATTGTAGGCTTGTATTATTAGTTGCTAACTTTGCATATTGAAGGTGCTAATTTGTATGCAGATATTGAATTTTGTGTTCCATTAGAGATTATTAACATAAATAATTACATTAAGGGAGATTGGTTGAAAATTTTAAACATCAGTTACATTTATTTCAGTTTATCCTTTGATTTTGACAATCAGTGTAAGGGCAGGTTATTAAATTGTGTACCTAGAATAAGAGTTTTAATTAAAAATACAAAAATCTCTATTTTTTATACATATACTGTGTTGAAAAACTGCATTTTGTAAGTTATCTATATTTAAATCTAATAGGCAGATATTTGTTATTGCCATGCATTATTTCAAAGAACTAACATAGCAGATATAACATAGAAGTTGTAGCATTGTGGGGTTTTTATAAATAGGCAGGAACTGCATGAGATAGATAAGAAGAGGGAAGATAGATAAACATTGATACTGAGGCAGACGAGGAGTGTAATATACAGTGAAATTATGGTTAGTGAATTTTATTTGTCCTGAAAGCATTTGTCAACAGAAATTTTCAGAAATTAAAACAGAAGTTAATGTTAAATGGATTATAATTCATCCCCACACCACAGATGAGTGCTTCCAACTTTGTGCATAAGTTTATATCTTAAAACCAATAGAAATCAGAAATGTGAATTGAAAGGGATAAACACAATATTAAATGGATAAAATAGATAACAACTTAATTGAATTTTATAGTACTTCTATAAAGGAGCAAAATAGCATAAATGGAAAATAATGAGGAATAGGTTATTCTTTGGATGTAAAATTCCCTTCCATAAAAACCATCTGGTAACTCTTTAGAGAGCATCTTTTCTCTGTCTCTAAGTAACATTTGACTGTTTCAGAATCATCTATTTTACTTAAAATTTGTCCAATGTAATTTGTTTTTGTCTACATTTTAAAATGTAAACAAAGTAAAACATGGCATTGACACTGAAAATGTTTATTCTGTAGCCTGCTACTGCTTTATCAGGATTATATCATTACATGAAAACTTTGACATTTCTCCGTAATCGTGTTTTGTTGCTGTTTCTGAAGGTTTACTTATTTCTTGTTTAGCTCATTTGTGTGATCCTTTCTGAACTTCTTCATGACTTGATTGTTAACTCTCTCCGGTTTTCTATATTATGATCAGTGATTAATAATGGCTTCAGATGACTGGAGAATTCATTTACTAAGTAGATCTGGTCAGTGCTGCATATTCCACATCATTGAGGAGTACATCCATCACACCTGTTCTTCCATCTGGGGCCAGTGTCTTCCAATTATTCATTGCAGCACTTCAGTAGCCTGATGATATGTCTTTGTCATCCTGCTAATTACTGTATTGCTAGTGCTGTTATGGTTGTTAGAGAGCAACTTTCATCATCATACTCATGTGAACAACGGTGAGTGCCCCTTTTGAATGTCTGTGCTCAACTCTCCTTTGGCCTGCTAGGTCTTAAAATTTTTCACGAATTTAACACATATTGGGCATGTTAGGATGCCATTTACAGCTATCTTACAACATGCATGAATTAGCTGGAGAGCATGTAGCATTTACATGAGTCTGTGTGATCAAATGTAATTATGCACTGCTGTCAGAGGCATCATACTAACATGTAATTGTTCTAGACCTACGTTTGACCAACAAATGGATCAATTATGATGTAATTTTTAATCATATCTTTTCATTGCTGATTTTAGATTTTATCTTGATTGACCGGTTTCTCTAGGTGTGTTTATTTTTTGACACAGAGTATATTTTTAAGTTTTTGAAAATAATTTTTGTTAATAAGTGCCTTAAAAATTTCTTGAAATTATTTTAAGAGGGGGGGGGAGATAATATGGACTACTATGGACACTAGTTGTACTTTGCTTCACATTTACTTTCAGGCATTTTTTAATATATTAGTACTTCCATGCCACGCAGGGAGTATTTCATTTTCATTGTATGTCTAAAAGTATTAAGTTCTGAATCTGCTAGACTTCCAGTGAGTTATATATCTTAATTCAAATTATCTTAAGATATATTTTCCTTTGAAATTCCTCTGTAAGTTCCATAAATTTTTTCCAGGCATGAACACTTTACCATTATAAATTATTTATCTATGTCTAAAGTTTCCAAAAATAATGTAAAGTTTTTTCGAATGATAGACTGACATTGTAACTTTCTATAGAACCTATTTCCTTCATTGTTAAATTCTGGCTCTGTAATAACAGCCAGGTGACTAATGGCCCACTCTAAATTTTCAACTGAAGTAACACCAACCCAGGAGAAGGTTTAAATAAACCTTTGTATTAGATCTTCTAGATCTTCAGCTTGAGAACTTTCTACTAATAGCAGAAGGCTTCACAACTTAAAAGTTTAACAGAACATAAGTGTTAAATTAAAATTTGAGTATTCTAAAATGAAAATTCACAAGACATATAATGCCTATATAACATGCAAATAAGTTTTGGTTCAGCTCTTTGCATCACATAAGCAAACATGGCTACCAAAAGTTAAAATCAATTTAAGTCAGTTTTAAAGTGGTATAAAAATGTTAGTGGCACAGTCAGCAGTCCTTGCCAAAAGCTTTCTCCTAACTTCAAGAACTCTGTTCTTTCTGGTGGGAGCCAATGGAAGTAGAAATGATTGTGTAGCCAAAGTAGTAAGATAATGTTTTAATAAACATAAAACTTTATGAAAGGGCGTTTTTTTAATGTGGTTGCATGATTTGATATTTTCACATCTACAGACTTGGTGCTGAATGAATATAAATTAGGATAAGAGAAATTACACCATAGAGGTTAAGTTCTGAGTAATTACAGATGTGAGTGATTGTGGTCGGGATGTAGCCCGAATTCCGAATTTTTACTCCTTGTACAAAGTATTGTAATCACTAAAAATTCCGGGTACTGTATTTCAACAAAAATATCCATTTTGACTGCTATCAAATGCAATTTAACGATGTTTTTGTGCGACATCTGTACTAAGGACAAAATAAAGGACTTTTTCTTCTAAAACGAATTATAAAACTGATTTAAAATTGATTCAGAAGAGATTGTTTTTCATGGCATCTGTACATATTTATCTCGCTTAACTCAGAGACTCAGAATGTTGGAATTTTATATATAGGACTTCTGGTAACATGTAGTTGTACACCTCCCATTTCAGTTGGAATCGGCTGCACCAAAAATTGTATATATATGTTACCGTGAAAGACCGAAATTAGAGAATGTCGACTTTCACCGGAGAATATCAACATTCACCAAATACGTCGATGAAAGACCGAATATTTCACTACATTCTTGTATATTCGGACCCTCACCGGTGTATGTCGACAATCACAGATATGCTCTGGTGAAAGTCGAAAAGAGAGGTCATAAAGTGCCATAATAGTTTAAGTTGTTGCAATAAATAAGATTTGAGTCACATAATTTAGTAAGTTTTTTATTACTGTTATTTTATTTTCTCATTTAGAACGTACTGTATAATTAAGTAAGTTTTTAACTTCTATTAGTTTCCTTTCTCATTTTGAATGTATTGTGTGTTTTAGGTTCTCATGTTCTTAAGTTCTTATTTCAAGTCTCAAGTGCGTTTATTTGCGACTGAATTACGAAGAAAAAAATATAATATTGTTATATGTTCAACATTCACCATTAGTACATGGTGAATGTCGACATTGGCCGGTGTAAGTCAGAAATAAGAGTATTTGGATAATATTTCGGACATACACCAAGAGACTATGTGAATGTTGACATTCACTGGTGAAAGTCGACATTCTCCAGATTTCGGTGTTTCACCGTAACATATATATACACCCACCCACTCTGTTATTCTACTCAGTGAGCTCAGTTTTTTATTCTTATATGTTGGCAAATTACATTTTTTTTGCTTTAAAATGATTGAATTATGGTATTCTTATCTTCTGTTTAAGGCTTTCATGCCTTCAGTTAATTTGCATCTGCATGCAATATTTGTAGAATTGTCAACAATTTAAAAGCTATTTAAGTGCGGCTAAGCCTAATTATTTTTACTATAGCTGTCATATTTGTTTGCATTTGAAACTTTACTAAAATTGTGAATTAATTCTTTCTGCACCTTCAGTGTCTTTTTGCTGAGTGAGACCAAAAGGGAACTTTTAGTTTTGCGCACTGAAAAATCTGCTTTCTTGCCTGCTGGCTTAATTGTGTTTATTTTTTCGTAGGAACTGTAATTTTAATTGTAAAAATTGTTTTAACTGTATTTGGTGTTTTATATTTTTCTAGAGTTTTAAATTTTTAATGAAAATATTTTGAGTTTTTATGTATTTTTGTCGTGCTGCGAAGTAAGAACTGTATTAATTGAGTGCGAAATATATCTCTAATGAAATTCGAGGAAATAAGTTTAAATCAAATGCAGGAATAAATGCATTTAATTTAATATTCTGTGCAAGGAAGTCATGTGGTGTAAACATCAGCTTTTTTATTTTCTCAAATCCAAAGTTTCCAGATTTGTGATAAGTAGACTCATTATCTTTTTCAAATTTTGTTTTAAAACAAACACATTACATAAATTTTAAACTTTTAGCCTATGTAAACTACAGTGAGAAGTTAATTTATTTATTTGAGGAAAGTGGATTTGCTAAGATTAGAAGTTTATTTATTTGAGGAAAGTGGATTTGCTCAGACTAGAAGTTTGTCTTGCACAAAAACAGAAAATGTTTTTTCCCAGTGGCGGGGCACCAGTTATCATCATAAATGTTGGCCATTACTTAAGGCCAGAAGTAGTGGTTGTTTTATTATGGAGGCACCTAATAGGTGGCCTCTTTGCCTGCTATGAAGGGATGGACAGTTACAACCATGCCTTCCCCGAGATTCAAACCCGAGCCTTTTGGCTCCGCAACCCCTATACCTTCTGGGTGGTGACAGGAAAACTGATATTGTAAAATTTTGAGCTGACATACTCAGGATAAAAGAAGGGGGAAAACAGAAATGCATAGCATTCACGAAATTAGATCTATTTTAACTTTCTTTCATGGACTTGTTGAAAGTTCATTTAATTATGTGAGTAATATCATGACAGAATATAGAAAACTCCTTTAACACTTATAGCCTAGATGATGTGCAGACTGAGAAATATTATTTTTTCTAATTACATGAAAACAGTCATTAGGTATATAAAATAACTACTTGGGGCCCATAATTTGGAAGGGCCTAGCTTCAGCACAGAAAAAAATAAACAAAAATAATATATTAAAATATTTTAATATTTTTGATACACTATTAATAATTTTGGGTATATTTAAATAATAAAAATGTCTTCATAATAATGGATTAGAATTAGATTTCATGCTACATAGTGTATCAGTGCATGAACTATGTATACGTGATTATTATAAATAGCACATTGTACAATGTGTTCATTTTTCATTCATTTTGCAGTTATGAATGCTGTTGTTATAAGCAGTGTAAGCACTTATTCTTTGGTTCATTAACTTTTTTATAAGAAACTTGCATAAATAGGACCTAAGTATAAATACACTGCTCGACGTTGAAAATGCAACACCAAAAAGGAATTTTCAGAAATTTATGCAAATTTTAGAGTAGATGCATGTCACTGAGTTATGCGAATGATGTAAAATGCGCAGCTCTCCAACGCACATGAAGTAAGATATAAGGGAAGGAATGTGCAGAATGGGCAATATTTGTGTCGTTATTTGTGCGAGACAAATTATTGAAGAAAGTTGGTTTTTGTCCCGGAGCACACGTGTAATAGGAGAGAATGCCAGGCCGCCATCAACGAAGGCACTTCCAGCAGATAGATGATTTTACATGGGGTATGGTGATCGGACTGAGAAGGGCGGTTTGGTCCTTACGTCAAATCGCAGCTGATACCCACATGGATGCGAGCACGGTGCATCGGCTATGGTGAACATGGTTGGAACAAGGAAATGCGGACAGAAGGAGGGGTGCAGGTGCAGCCAGAGTGACGTCAGCATGTGTGGATTGACGCATCCTCTGTCAAGCTGTAGCGGACCCGCAAGTCACTTGTACTACGATTCTGCAGCATGTACAAGGTACCCTGGATATTCCCATGTCGACCAGAACCTTTTCCCGCCGATTGATCGAACGTGGCCTGCAAACACGGCATCCGTTAAGACTGCCATTGCCCCCACAGCATAGACTCCAACGTTTAGAGTGGTGCCGGACTGGAGCGATGTGGATGACAGAACGGCGAAACATCGTGTTCTCCGATGAGTCGTGCTTCTGTTTATCCAGTGACAATTGCTGCATACGTGTGTGGCATCAACGTGGAGACAGTTCTAATCCGGCAGTAAATGTGGAATGCCCCACCGCATGACAACGGGGCATAATGGTTTGGAGTGTTATTACCTATGATTCCAGGTCACCTCTAGTTCGTATTCAGGGCACTATGACGGCCCAGTGATACTTGGATAATGTACTGCGGCCGGTGGCAATCCCCTACCTTCAGGGGCTGCCTAATACAATTTTTGAGCAGGATAACGCCCAACTACATAGTGCTCGCATCTGCCAACATGCTTTGCAAGGTATACATATGCTTCCCTGGCCACCGTACTCTCCTGACCTGTCACCAATCTAGCATGTGTGGGATGTGATTGGATGCCGTTTGCAGTCTCTGTCCCTGCCTCATTCAGAAGACAAACTGTGGCAAATGGTTGAAAGGGAATGGATAGCCATCCCTCAGGACATCATCTGCACTCTTATTGACTCTATACCTAGATGTGTTTCTTCATGCATCGCTGTCTTCGGTGGTCCTACATCATACTGAGCCGACGCCATTCTCGCTCTGTATTCTGACTAATCATTTTGAAATAAAGATCACTTATTGCTGCTTGTTATCTCTTTTTTCCAAATTTCATCACTTTCTGACCAGTCCTTCTTGGTGTTGCATTTTCAATGTCAAGCAATGTATTATCTGGGACACGTTAGAGGCTTAATCTGCTATTGCACAAAACTACATGTAAAGCTTTTGAGTTGGAAAAATTAGACTGAAGATTCTATTGGGTAAAGATTATTTATTGAATAACTGAACTGGGTTATTTTATTGAATAACTGGGTTATTTTATTGAATAACTGGACAGCTTACCAAAATTCTTTACATTCTATGAGTGCTTCCTCATCTACGGTACTTGTTAATGTGCATTTTTTTTAAAGTTTTAATTTAATATTTAAAAGGTTAAGTGAGAAGTCCTTATTTGCATCAAAATAGCTTACTGATCATCGTTAACTGAACTCTCTGTTAGCAAAAAGTATAAGTGCAGCAGTTTGCTCAAATTATCTTCCCTCCAAAAAAAAAAAAAAAAAAAAAAAAAAAAAAAGAAACTAAGCAAATATTTTTTTAAATGTTGAAAAACTAAAAAGATGAACAACTGTGAGAAATGACGCAATGAAAAATATTTTAATAAATTGAAAAAAAATTACTTTTTTCTTTTCATATAAAATTGCGTGAAATGTGTGTACGTTGCACTTATTTGCTTAATGTTAATGTCCCGAATTTATTTGAAATTGTACCAAATTTTTGTACTCTGCTGTAGATTTTAGGATTTTCCAAATGGAGCAGCAATCATCCCTGTAATAAGTTACTTAGAGCTAAATGCTTGCAGAATTATTTAGTTTTATGAATCATATCTTTTTCTTAAATTTCTAAGCAAAACTGGTTGCATTTACTTATATTTCACTTTTCAGTAACAACAAAGCAACTGGTTCACTTTAGCATCTCGGGTAAAAAAGTCCCACTATGAACTATGAAACTAATAAAAATGTTTTCTCAACTAACGGTTACTATTTATTACCTTGAAGAGTTTATTAGTGAACACTGATTGACATTCCTAAAACAAAGTCATGAATTCTACTCCTATGTAAGGCATGGCAATTTGTGCATTGCCTTTCTGTTCCTTAGTAGGTTTTGGCTGCTTCTTTGATGCATCCTTGGCAGTATTTTTTGTGATGAGACAATTAAATTACTAATAATATAGTTATTCATAACACATGATGAATGCTGAATTGGTAAAGACATGGATGTTGGATTAAAACATAGCATTACTTTTGAGGTTTATGAGGAGAGAACATGCAGTGAGAATTTAAACTAAAGAATGAAGTAGTAAAGTCTGGATTGGTGTAATCAGTTCTGGCAAAACTTGCAAAGGCCATCTCTAAACTGCATCCAGTTTGATCAAAAGGACCTGAAAGGGCAAAATTAAAGGGACCTGAAAGGGCAAAATTAAAGGGACCTGAAAGAGCAAGATTAAAGGGACCTGAAAGGACAATATTAAAATACTATCTGCTTAAGAGGAGAAATGTCTTCGTTGAGTATTTTCTAAGAGAAACTGGCTCATATCCATGTTACACAAAGGCAAAACCATGAAAATGCCAATGCAGCTCCTGTTTCTGTACTGCATGTTGCGTTACTGGCTTTTCAATCAGTAGCATTACTCCTATTCATCAAAATCACTATAGAATTGAATGCCTTCTACAATATCCATGCCTTAATCTGGTTTGTTTGGCTTATTTGATTATGGAAAAGCATCCAAGGACTATCTGCTTAAGAGGAGAAATGTCTTCATTGAGTATTTTCTAAGAGAAACTGGCTAATATCAATGTTACACAAAGGCAAAACCATGAAAATGCCAATGCAGCCTGGTCATTCACTGAAATTTAGCTCAGTTTAAACTGCCAGTGTTCAGCACCATTATTGATTAGCCATGCCTTAATCTGGGGTTTAAACTTCAGCTGACCAGAATTACAGCCAGCCTTCATTAATCACCATATCAACCAGGGTGGAAATGTGAAGTTTGTAAATCTCAGGGGAATTTTTAGATGAAAACTCGTGGAAATACTGAACTAAAGAGATTTACATTTTTCTTTTGTGTTGAATGTTGGATTGCTGTAGTAAGGGGTTTTAGACTAAAAAGGTCTTAATTACTAACTATAATTAAGTATGGACAGTTTTTAATGGAACTTCAGAAAAATGACAATGTTCTGTATAAAAATTCCAATCCATAAAAATGAAATTTTTAAAGGATTTCATTACAAAGAAACTTATTTAAATATAATTTTTCTGTTTTTGGTTTCATGTTAAAAATCATGCACTATCACATTGAATCATCATCAATAATGAGAACAAATATCTCAAATTTTAAACAGTTCTAGTTGAAGACTTGTAAAAGTTTTGAAAAGGTGTACCTGGCTTCTGATTACATTTGAAAATTTATATGAGTTTATACTTTCATTTTAAAGTACTTTTGTTCAGTACTTAGAATGATTAGTTAACAGTAATCATTCTTAAATTTTCTGTTATGTGTTAATGATTGAAATATGCAATCTCAAATTAGCATCACGTTCAGACAAGAAGGTGCATGGTTTTCAAAAGGCAAGTAATGTGATTTTTCATCCTTTATGGCACCTAAAAAGTGACCACAAGCAATGAGTAGTTCAAAGAAAGGAATTAGCAGAGAATTCTAAAGAAAATAAATTAAGTTTTTTTTAAAAAATCTTTTTATTTAAAGTTAACTTTGGCTTAAAATATATTTTTAGAAGCAAATTAGTCATTGGTGCCAAAAAAAGTGAAATGAAATCCTTTGCTAAAAAGGTATTTTTTATTTTTAAATAAAAATATTTTTGACATGGGAAATGTTATGGATTAGGGATTCTGTAGGCATTTTATTTTCTTTGGCTAAAATTGTGTTTAAAAAGTTTTCGTTTTTACTTTTCAATTATTTTACCCTATGAAATTCAGTGCTATTTTTATAACATTGGTAGATTCTTACCATATGCACTTTTTTCCCCCCCAGCCAGCTATTTATAAGATGTATTGCAGTTTAGAAATAAAACCAGACTCATTCTGTGAATATTTGCTATCTGATGAAGTTGGTTTCAGTAGATGTGAACTCATTGGGAGGACTTTTAATTGCACTAAAGGTATTTATAGTTCTTTGGTTCTCATTAAATATAATTATTTGAAAGGCTTTGTATGAATTAAATTGATTTAAATTAAAAAAATGACTACGTGATCATTTCATCTTAATTGCATCATAATTTCAACTACAGTTTTTATGTCATCTAAAATGCGTTTCCATTAACTTTATTGTATTTATTTTTCTGTAGACTGCAAACATTTCCTTAAATGTCTCTTTTAATACTTTTAAGTGCTACTTATGAAATTATTTTCCATTTTGAGGAACAAAATTGTATTTGACTGTTTTGGAAGATAAGAGGAATGAAATAAATTGATCATCCATATAGGTACAACAGTTTAAAAAATACACATTTTAAGATTTAGTTGAAGAAAAATATATCTTATTTTTGGTAGGAATCAGTTTGAAGCAAAATATATTTGTTTAGCATTTTCTGTCATACCTATAAAAGTTTATAAATAGTAATTAGCTACTAACTGATTGTGGATGCATAGTATCCAGAAGCTGTCATATTATAAATACATACATTTATTTAAATTTTCTTGTGTAAAAGTTTTGATCTGTTTGCCAAAGTAATTAAAAAAATATTAATATAGGCCCTGTGAAGAATAAAGGTAACACTTTTCCGATTAACAAATCCATGTTTCTGTTATCTTTTCCTAGAATTGAAAATCCGGAATAGTAAAAAAATCAGAAAAAGATGATGATAAACACAGATGTCATATTTTAATTAAATCTAGAGAAAATGTGACTTCACTGGAAAAATGAAAAAAAATATTTTTGTGTGAAATTTATTCATCAACAAATAAACTAATAGAATTTTCCAAATAGTAGGTATCCAGTGGAGAACCTACAGAGTACTTTCATATATAAAAATGGTAATTTCTTACAGCACTGCTAGATTAATACCGATATTCCATTCTGTTTAAGCTGATGTCAATCAGGTGAGTAGGAAGGAGCAACTTTTGTGTCTCTAAAAAAAGAGGACATTTTTTAGTTGCAATTTGAGGGTTTGTCACAATTTTAGAAAACATTGTTTTTGAAATTTTATTGTGGTCTTCGTGCATATGTATAAGAAAAATTTTAATTATTTTGTATTTACTTTTGCGTAACTGTTTAAACTGTAGTTTACTGCCAATATAAAAATCTCTAAAGAGGGTACTTAGGAATTATGATGTCACTGCCTTGTTTCTCTGAAAGGTAGCATGTTTTAGAATGCCACGTATCTTATGTGTGTGAGCTGTGTCTTAGTCAAGATCTTAAATAAAAAATAAGTCCTCATCTTTTAAACTTTTATGGTCTCTTTAATGCTACCAACTATCAGCTACCTGTGTATATCTGTAACAAAAATTTGAGCAAGAATGTGAGGCGTAAATGGTGCAGTAGCAGTTCTTTATCCTTGATGAAACATTCTTGAATAAAACATACACTGCTCATTTTGTGCGAAAAAAAGGCCCATTTTTCAAACATTACATTCATACTGTTTATATACTAATAACAGTATGTTTGAAGTAAGGCAGAAAACAACCAGCAGAGAATGCATAGATTATAATGTGAATGTGAATGAAATTATGATTCTACCTTATTGGTTTGTAAAAATTTTGATTTGCAAATTTTGTTATTCACTATTCGATGAAAGGCCTTTTGCTGTTACGTGAGTTTGTGCATGATGAGTATTATGAGCGAAAAATCATGATGGGATTCATTTTGAAATGACACAGCGAGATATGTATATTAGCATGGAAAGTGGAAATAACTGAGTTAAAATGAGATTTAAGGGGTTATTACAAATTAAAGTTAGAATTTTATATTACATATTCTTTATCTTTGTGTGTGCACGTATACATATATATACACTTGCGTGCAAAATTAAGAGAATTTACACATTAGGTCAAATTTCTGTAAAACTAATGGACGGATTTTAATGAAATTTAAGTATGAATTTATAACAGAGAAAGAGATGTACTGTTCAAAAGTCATTTTATGTATGCAAGATTATCAGAAATTACATATTAATGTTTTTAATTGCTTATCTTTACATGAAATGTAGAGTGCATTTTCTGGATTTTTATCAATTATGCTTTTTGTCGGTTATGTTGTTTTCAGAAATGTGCAGTATCTTTTAAAGTACAAGAAATAATATTTAAAAATGAGTATTTAATTGTTTGTTATGATTAACGGTTTTCTAGTTAAAAAGAACAATATTTCATTCAGGTGTAGAAATATAAGTTTAAAATATAACAAGCTTAAATTGTCATGTAGTAGCAGTATCGTTTAAATTCCTTGCTGAATCTGCATGCTTTTGGTATCATCTGTAATGATTTATTTTCAGAAAAGCATTTATGTCTAAATCTCTTTGTGTAGAAAATAAAGCAAACTGTAACTATGCGTCATTACGGAGCAAATGTGTCAGATTATTGTATGGAATCTATACACTGTGTAGGTAATTGTTTGTACCATTTTGGGATGCATTTGGAAATTTTTTGTTCAATTAGAATGGATATTTATTATTTTTATGGAACTTGAGAAGGGTACATGGATTACAGCTGTATTAAGAGAAATTAGTTGCTGGAAGTCATCAAATAGGATTTTGAGACATTAGGTATTTTTTGGAAGCAGGAGACTTCAAAAATGACCAAACACCTTCGCCGGGAATCGAACCATGGACCTCTCAATTACGCGCCAAGCGTGCAGACCACTACACCACGAAGGCACACTAAGAAGGCGAGAGAAATGCCTTATATAATGCAAGAAGCTATGTTTGCTGTGTATTGATTCTGTTTTGTCTTACTTTTTGTGGTATTATCATGGAGTTAAAGAATTTTTTTTACAATACATCATTGGCTACATGTACATTGTTGTTAGAGTTTCACATCCATCCAACTACCTTAAATAAAACTTATTCTGTATCTACATCTTAACATTTAATTTTAAAATGCTGTATATGTTTAATTATAGATGCAAAATTTCAGGCTTCATTAAATTTATATGCAAATACTGCATAATTAATCACAGTAATATGATACACACATTTCTGTTGCTGCGATTGTTATAGTTAGGTTATTACTGAAAGTCTTCTGTTCTTAACTCATCAAATCAGTAATCATCACTAGTGTTTTAATATCATTTACACTAGAGCAGAGTTTCAGTATAATTTTAAGCACACATAGTGTTTGAAACATGCTTCTTGATTATAAGAAATATTTAAGCATTTGATGCCAAAAACTTTGTATTATACAGTCAAAAGTCTTTAATCCGGACTCGTCGGGACTTCGGCGATTCCGGATTATCGATTTTTCCAGATTATAGATCATCAGTTTAAATCTGGTAAGATGGCATGCAGAAATTATAAAATTAAAAATATGAAACCGTAATTTATAAAATAATGAGCAATTATGATCTAAAGGGTATCCAAATTTACCAAAAAAGAAGCCTAATATTTATTTGTTTACTTTATTAAACATTTCTTTTAACGCGCGGATGCGTAAAGCATACCTTACTCATAGCCGAAATTAGAAAATTGCAACCAGAAAACTATGTGATTTATATTCGTGATATTTATAATGACGAGGAATTTGATTTAAATCATATCAAAGACGGAGTACATCGAAATTAAATACTACATTTAGTAAGGAATTATAAGCCGACTAAAATAAAAGCATCTGCCCTGAAGATAACGATAGTGTTGACAGATCAACTTCCAGTTCATTGCGCGCCGCGACGTGCCCCCCCCCCGCGTGAAATTGATAAACAGATTTCGGAACGGTTAGATAAACAAAGGATATGCTTTTATCCATTTTTTGTAGCAATTCGTTTTTTGTTTGATGGACATCGAAACATACTTTCGTTTTCTAGATCCTTTGGGAGCTCCAGCATCGGAAATTCTATTTGACATAATCGAAAGTTCAAGCTTACTTTTAGAAAATTGCTCTTACAGTCTGCAAAAAATAATAAGCCGGATCCAATTTGAAGATTAAGGAACAACGCAATTATCAACATTAACTGAAATAGATAATTAGATAATTTTAGCTTTTACCGTCTGTTATACATTAAACACGCACGCGAAAACGTATTCTGCACTTGCGCAGATGCATATGCGCAGTCGTAAATGTCTTGCGCGCACGAGTAAAACGCCTATGCGCATGCGTAAATGCGGCGCATGCGCAGAAAGATTTTAGCTTTGAGGTCCGGATTATAGATCATTCCGGATTACGGGTGTCCGAATTAACGACTTTTGACTGTATTTGCAATATATTGTACACAGCCTACATATAGCTGAAAAGATAAAAGGTGCAAAATCAATAATTTTTGCAAAGAGCCTAGAAGTAGAAAAATAAACATCTGCATAAATAAATTATTTTAAAGACATCAGAGTAACTCATTAATGAATTATTTTTTAAAATCAGCTGCTCAAAGTTTAAGATTTGACAATAATTTTGAGTTTGGCAGCTAAAAAAATCTTTATTTTATTTTAATACTAAGAAATTGTTAACAGTAAACTGTAAGTGAATTCTATAATCTACCAAATTAAAATTTTTTATACCAGCAGTTATTTTTCAGTGTTAAACAATAGGAAGCATTTTGAGAAACAAATGTGTTTCTATACATATGTCTAAATTTTTCTGCAAAAATTTTTTTGCACCTGAAGTTTGAGGTCGATTAATTCAAGTTCAGATTGATTTACAGATAGTTAGGATTACAAGAACTAATAACTGAAGAATATTTAGAATTGAATTAGTTAAAATGAACTGAAAAATATTTTTAAAATTTAATTCTAGTATATACACTCTTATACAAAAAGAAAAGGTGACGCAACCACGACGCACTGAGAAGATATAAAGCAAATTGGACACAAATTGATATACATGCAGGTTTCGACAGTAAATGCAAAATTTTACATTTTGGCTGCTAATGAATGAACGGTTGTCGCTACTGCACATCTGATCTGCGCAACTGGCAAGCTATTTAAGAGGAGAAATTACGATTCCAGGTCATAAATTCTTCACGAATTTCATTCCGTGTACTCTGGTAGACAGTAACTAAGCCTCGCATACAGGTGCACTTACAATATGCACAGATGCCAGAATTTGAGAGAGTTCGTGTAGTTGGGCTCAAAGAAGCCGGTTGGTCTTATTGGCGAATAGCTTGACATTTGAGCAGGAGCAATGCCACTATTAGATGATGTTGGCAGCAATGGGTGAACCATGGCCACACACAGCATCAAGAAGGGAGCGGTAGGCCTAGAGAAACGACAGATGAAGACCGAGCAATCGTCAGAGCGGCACTCACAGCCCCAAATGCATCATTATCATCGATTGTACGTGCAACCAGTACTTCTGTGACTGCAAGGACTATTCATAGATAGCTTACAGAAAGGGGGCTGAGGTCATGCTGCCCCTTGTGCCGACTATCATTGACCTCTGTACAGCGTCAAGCCCGTTTGCAGTGGTGTTGGGCTCATTCACATTGGAATGTCACCGACTGGAGTAGAATAGTCTTCAGTGATGAGTCCCGCTTTGAACTGAGTCCTCGATGACAAGCGAAGGCGAGTCTGGAGATGCCCCGGACAGTGGTGTGATACCAACATGACTGTCTTCTGGCAGAGGCCGACAACCAGGAATGATGGTCTATTGTTATCCATCGCAACCTTACAGCACAGCGGCACGTCGACGAAGTTGTAAGGCCTGTTGTGTTGCCGTTCATGTCACGCCACCCTGGGCTTACATTTCAGCAAGATAATGCCCGCCCTCATGCTGCACATGTTTCTACTGTTTGCCTTAGTGCTTGCTGAACATTACCTTGGCCAGCAAGGTCGCCAGATCTCTCTTCTATTGAGCATGTTTGGAGCATTGTGAGCAGTGCTCTCCAACCAGCTCGGGATGTTGACAATCTAATGCACCAGTTGGACAGAATTTGGCACGATATCCCTCAGGAGGACATCTGCAACCTCTATCAATCGATGTCAAGCCGAATAACTGCTTGCATAAGGGCCAGAGGTGGACAAACGTTACTGGCTTTTTCACTTTGTGAAGCTTCAATAAATCATCCAATTTTTCTCAAACTGTAATCATTTTTTTTCTGTACATGTACATCACTTCTACCCATTCGGATAACTCCTTGGTGCGCCGTTTTCTTTTCTTTTCTTTTCTTTTTTTTTTTTTTTTTTGTTGTCTAAGAGTATTGATCAATGTTATCTATGCCACTATCTGAGTTTGAATTTTCTAGCAGTTCTGTAAGTCTCGCTGTTACTGGCAAGTCCTGGTGAATGGCATCATCGATTCCAGCTGCTGTCACTTGCATCATAGTTAATATGATCTTCAGCCCCATCCATATCATTACTGCTGGAACATTTTTTCCCTATGAGATGATTGATTTTGGCATGCTTTTCAAATGCATTCTCCGTCAAGTCATGCAATAGAATTAGCTAAATAAAAGTTCTGATTATTTGGCTGTTTTGAGATATATAGCAACTTCTGACCTTGTTCAACTGCAGCTGAAGCTGAAAATGGTGGTAGTGTTCAATCCCTCAAAGAGCTTCCCCTAAAATAAAATCTATATCTATTAATACTGTTCCCCCCCACTCAGATGTATAGCTGGGTTTGTAGAGCATTTTAAAATTTGGTTTATGTATAGTTTCCAATTTTGTCTAAATTTTTGCAATTCAGCCTTACTTGCCAGCTTAAACTTGGATTAGTTTATATTCTGAAGTATATGGTAATCATTTTCAGGATTTGGAAAAAAATCTATTTTAAGAATGTTTTGGAGCAGATTACTTTTCAGTCGTGTCATACATTTCAGCAGATGCATGTCTGTGGGCTTGTGAATATGCATATACATGTACAAGAAGGATATGTTACAAATTATCTTTTTCTTTATGAAGGCAGCCAGTTTGAACTGACTGAAGTGTTGCATAAAATCACAGTACATTTAAAAGGATCTCTTGTTTGATTGCAGTTGCTATTACTGGTGGGCTCTTTATTAGTTCATTACTCTATTGCTGTACATGCTTAAATTTTTAAACTACTAATGAGTCATGCAAACTTTGTACTAGCACATTAAGTACAAATTAAATTTCTATCCTCAAGAAGAGCAAAATAATGGGTTCGAATATTAATGTACAAAGTAATTAGCTATTTTTTTATGTGAAATAGTTTATTTAATCCAGCACTAAAAATCAAATTTAAAAAACTGATCTAAATTATAAACATGCATTGTTTTTATCATTTCAGTAATATGCAATCATGCAAAAAAAATGAGTTTTTAAAATTATTATTCATATTTAATTTTTGTTGCACAATACTGTACTGTAGTTTTAACATTGCTAAATCAATGTTTCTATTTCTAATAAATTATTCTTAACACCATTATATTTCAATCATCAAACGTGTGGGAGGAAAGTGTAACTTTTAACACTCAATTTTTTCTTAATCCTATAACTTTGAAATTGATATTTTAAAATCTAATTTTCATACATTTGGTGCATGCTTGACTGTCTGATGCTGAATATAACATTTATAAAATTCATAAACAAACTGCGTTGTATGTCATTCCAGTATAAAATATTGACTTTTTATCAGTGAAGTGTATTTCCATGACTAAATCAGTAGTATGTTAGGAAAGAAATCACAATATACTAGTATATATATTAAAATAAATTAATAATACTGAGAAGTACTGAGCATTAGTAGCACTTTTTGCAATGTGCTACATAGGATGTATGTCTATAAAGTTCGTTTGGGAATTTTAATTGGCGGTGTATAGAACCCACAATGGGATTTTATTGTAATTAAAAATAACAGTACATTAAGAAAGTAACATTCTGAAACTGTTGTCTTATATTTTTTCCAGTTCCTCTATAACATAAATTTTACTGTTTATGTGCTTTTTATGGTAATGTTTTATGTGTGGCGTATATAAGAATAAATGATTTGTTAATTTTGGCATCTAGCGATTTAAAATGCTCTATTTTTTTTAATCTTCATATCAAATAGTATTTGCAGAAAATTTATAAGTCCATTGACATGCTAATGTTTGTTTTCCATAATTTTATTTTGCATCTAAACTTAGAGAGTTTGTTTCGTATTCGAGATATAATTGAAACAAGGGGGGGTAAAGATCAGTTTCATTGTGTAATCGACTGTGAAAAATGTGCTGCATACTTTTATTTCTGAGCTTTGTCAAAAAGAGTCAAAGTGTTAACTATTAGTATTAGGGTAAGGTGTTGCATATTAGTACTGTAAATTGATTTTGTCAAAGTGTTAACTATTAGTATTAGGATAAGGTGTTACGTATTAGTTAGTACTGTAAATTGTTTTTTGGTTTTGAATAATATGAATTATTTTATTGGCTACTGTTATGACCCGATTGCAGATTTCAAATTCACTGCTAACTCTCAGATTCTCAGATGTCATCAAATGCGAAATTGTCATATTCTATGAAGCTTGAAGGTTTTGAAGGACAAAAATTGCATTAAGATGTAACATCTTTTTTGCATATGTGTGCAGCATACTATTTCATTCCTACTGAAAATAAGACTGTGTGAAGACATAATGAGTGCTGAAATAATGGGAATGAAATAAAAAATATTTCATCTGTTGTATATTCTTGCAGTGTATTGCCTAACTACTTGACATCAACTATTTACCATACTAGAAGATTCATCTTCCATTAGCAAGATAATTTTGTGCATTAATCTTGTATGTGCTTGTAAATAGCATTTAATCATTCTAGTTAGAGACTGAGTATTGACTAGTTTTGTATCAATATTATATAGGTGCTGCAAATTGTTTTTCGTAATGAACTTTCTTTTAAATAATTTTTTAATTGGCTTTTATGGATTGATTGCGATGGTTTCAAATTCAGTGCTAACTTTCAGCTGTAATCAAACATGAATTAGTTATAGACTATGAAACTTCAAGATTTTGAACAGATGTTGCTTGATATTATTGGTAATGAAGCAAAATGTAAGATTTCTGTAATTTGGGAATGTATAAAACTGAAAAATGTACTTAAATAATTAAAAATTGAACCTAGCTGCAGTATGTCAAGTTTTGTTGAGATTGATTTGCTGCTAAAATGTGTGAGCTATCTGTAAATTTTTAAACTTAACACTTTCAAACCTTTGCCCAATTAATAACTGGAAGTAGAGGTAAAGTATTGCAGTAGCATTAAATAACATTGATGATAATGTTATGCTTATGCTTCTGTGATATGTCTGTCATTACATAATTAAGTCATTTATAGACGTGCATTTATTTTAAGTCATAAAATGCATAAACTGATATGCTTTTTTTAGCCCAGTGATAATGGCGGTCTTACATGCTTTTTAAAAAGAGTCATTGTGCATGCTCAGTAACTATAAGGTTATTAATACTAGAATTAATAACAGTGTACATTTATTTCTACCTAGGACAAAAAATTCTTCATTTCTAAAGATTGGCAGTTCAAGAATTAATGAATGTAAATGAAATTATTTCACTAAAATTTTAATTCAAATTGAAAGAAGAAAATTATACACATTAAAAATATGTGCATTTGGCGTGAATTTATCAAGACAGTAGGAAAGGGTAACTAATAACCAAAAGAGGTAATAAGTGTGAGCAGAATTTACCTTGGTAAAATTGTGAAATGAAAGAAAATTTGTGCACATATCAAAGACTGTCATTTTTCGTTGTCAGTATGCCGTAAGAAAAATAGCAGGTAAACTGTTGTGTCAGTGTAACTCATGGCTGTAGTACATGAGGAACTGCTTCATAACTAGTCAGTCTTTCATTATTGATACCTTTGCTATACCTTTTAGAGGTTTTTGGATGTGGATGAAATGCTTTTCATGTGAATTATTTATCCATTCTTGTTGCAAACACTGGGATTTGAATCATACGTTTAGTGTAATAGAGTTATTGAAACTGTCTTCAGCTGATTAAAATGCTTTAACCTGTATTTTTTTCCATGTTTCAAATGCATGTTTTTATAGTTTTCTAGCTTTCTTTCTTTCTTTCTTTCTTTTTTTTTTTAAATACTTTCAGCATTATCATTAATTGTTCAGAATAATGTTTTGACTTCTACAGTAACCCTTCTCTCGCATACATGATTCACACTCATGTGTTTCTTTTTTGAAATGAAGTCATTTTTAGTATTTGTGTACTTTGCTTACTATGATTATGCTATTATCTATGTTTTGTTTTGTAAATGCTGAGATAAACTTTTAATTCTGCTTTATCACTTTGCTGCTGGTAAGATGTTAAAAAAAAGTTGGGGAAATTTTAAAATGGATAGGTAGAGACAAGAATACTTCAATTAAAGAATTTAATTATGGTAAAGAATAGTTGCAGACAGAAAGAAAAACATCTAAAGGGGTGATAGGCTTATGACTTGATGTTAACTAGATAATCACCATTTCAATGCACACATTTCCTGCAGTTATCGAAGGGTAAATTACATATCTCAATATATCATGTGCATAAGAATCTGGATGATTTCCTTGTAAAGCCATGAAAAATTGAAATGCTTAAGTTCTTAACATATTACGTCAACATTCTATGGACATAGTATGTTATTGCATAAAAATGATAGGTAAGTGGATTGAGACACCATCTTCAAGACATAAACCTAGCCATTGCATTTGTGGTTTGTAGGTATATCATGACTACCTATAAACCACAAATTCCTTTTCATTCCAGTGATTAAATCTGTTTTTGGTTTCTTCTCTATATCCCCATGTCTAAATTTCCCATCTTTTTGAGATGCCTTATACAATGACTTGTTTTACATTAGTGAACTAAATAGTTTATTTAAAGTGCGAATTTGTGAAATGTGACATAAATAATGTTAATTAGCATAGTACTTGAATCTCTGTAGGTACACTATTTTTACGATAATTGAGTTTCTTCTCATAGTTATTTTTCATTTAGTGTGTAGACCAAAAGTTATCTTCATGTTTCTGAAAGATTTTTCATAATACAGTAGAACCTTGATCTGTTATTCACACAATGATCCTTTTCCTATGCATATCGCTTGCTGTTTTTGTTTTCCCTCTCATCCAAATATTTTTACACTTGAATTCCATAGGCAAGCTGCAGCATATAAGCCAGTGATCACTAAAGTGAATATTTGTTGTCATCTACAGTTATGCAAAACATGTCACTTATAAACGCTGAAGAGCATTACGTGAAGTAACATTAAATATTGTAGCATTTCAGTTGATGAATATAGACCTAGCAAGTGCTGGATGATCATTACATATCGAAATGCATTGTTCCCAGTATGAAATTTGGCAGAGGAAGAATTATTGTGTAGTCCAGTTTTTCGCAATACCAGGTGTACAAGTATAAAATGCAGATTTTTTCCCTAAAAAATGCTAAATTCGGAAGAGTGATAAAAAGTGCTTCATTCAAAGTATGCTCCATCGCTTGTTATACATTTTCCCCCATCTTTTTGTCAATTTGTGAATACCACGACAGTAAAAATTTTTTTTCTTTTGCTGCGAAGCATTCATTGAGCCATTTTTTTCATATCTTCATACGAACGAAAGTGCTGCTCAGCAAATGCGTCACCCATCGATGCAAACAAGTGATAATCACAAGGAGCCATGTCTGGTTGAGTCTACATGGGGTAGAACTTCCCAGCAGATTGCTTCCAATGTGTTGCGAACCGGTTTTGCCGTATGTGATGGAGCATTGTCATGAAGAAAAATGACTTGTTGTCTGTCAGTATCAGCAGCATTTTTTCAAGCAGCGGATGGGTCAAGTTGATCAATTGTTGTTGGTAACATTTAATATTAATCTTTTCACCAGGTTTTAACTCCTCATTGTAGACCACGCCTGTCTGGTCCCGCCAAACACAGCGCATCGTCTTTCTGCCAAAACGATTCATTCAATGTGAATAGTGTGCCTAGATCTACCCATGATTTTTTGCTCTTGGGATTCTCGAAATAAATCCATTTTTCATCACCTGTAACGATGCAAAAACAACCTTCTTTTGTACCGAGTGAGCAAAGCATCACATGTGTTTTTGAGCTTTTCCATTTGCCTGTTGTTCAACTGATGTGGTACCCTTCTACCAGTCTTCTGAATCTTTTCCATCTCTCATAGCTGATTGGAAACAGCTTGTTGACTAACGCCCAATTGCTTGGCCAGTTGTTATTGTATTTGTGAATCATTATCCACCCAACATTGCTTGCAATTCCATGTCTTCATAAATTTTTTTGCAGTGTTCTATGTTCCTTGTCGTCAACATTGAAGGTCAACACATTTGAAATTGTGAAACCATCGTTCACACGTGTCTTGCAGTAGAGCAATGTTCACCATAAGCTTCTCGAAGTAATCGGTATGACTCAGCAGCAGTTTTCTTCAGATGAAAAAATAAATAAATAAAATTAATGCTGTTTGTAAATGGTCTGTCTTTATTCATGATAAATTTCGACATATTGAACACAACATTATGCACATACTTTTCCAGTTTATCACTCATTCATGTCTGACGCTTGTTGATGACACAACAAAATGGCAAATCTCTATAGCACAAACTGCATTGCTGCGCCATGTGTTGTCTGAAATTCACATTTCGTACTTGTGCACCTGATATGATCTTGCCCATAGATTTAACACCTTGAACTCAAATGCTTGTGGGGTAATATTTGATAATTCCATTGCTACCTATCCTGTGACAGTAATTTAGAACTGGCAGTTATCATTTTCAACATACCTGTTTGCAAAATACAAACTTTAACTGAATAGTTTGAGAAAATGAGAGTGAGAAAATGTTGGTTGACTCAGAGCCCCATTTGAACATCTGGATACCCTTTGAACATCCTCTGGGATAAATTAGAGTGAGTTGAGAGGCAGCAAAATGCCTTGAAATCACCTCAGGACTGTTCATCGTCTTATAGGGAAAAAGGAAGGAAATATTGCAGACATCTGCTGAAAGTTGGAAGAAAGTCTTTTTCAAAAGATAGAGACTGTGATAGCTGCAGATGCCAGACATACATTATACCACCTATATGTCTGGCTATTTATGTTAACGTAGTGTTTGTTATCCTTGAACTGTTCAGGCAGTTTGATTTATTAGTACCTGCTTTAATCATGTCCAAGTCTGCAGTGAAAAGGATGAGATTTTTATATGTTACAATTTCATAATCAGTTATAATTTTGTAAACTGACCCATAAAATGTCCTTGAATTGATGATGTTCCCTGTTTTTATCACTTCCATAGTTTTTCCTACTACTCTTAACTTGTCAAAAAAGAATGGGAATGACTTTAGTCATCTGTCACGTTCCTGGTGATTTGACAAAATGTGAAATATCTTTGAAATCTAGAATGTGAAAGATGATTTAAAAAACAAAAAATGTGTTCTAAAGTTATGCTCATAAATTCTTAGAATTTTTGCTTCTGTCTTTGAAGGGTTTGCGTTCTGCTTAGTGTCTGTGGTATATTTATGCAATACTATTTACTGCTCTTTTAATATCATTCCTTTTGTTGATTTATTTATCCTTATATATTAGGTAGAATTTTCCATTAACATATTTCCCCCCTAATTTGTTCATCAAATCTGTGCACTCTGAATACAATTGCCTAAATATGCATTCTAAGGCCAAGGGTTTAATTTAGCAAGAAATGTTTGATAGTACTATTAGTTATAATATTAAGTTTATTACAGCAAATAATTGTTTGCATGCCAGTCTGCAGTGTTAGCTTGGCTAAATTATTTTGTTTCTCAACGCAAATTTGATATTTAAATTAATTTTTTTAATTATATTTTTTTTAGCAATTTTAATTTTTTGTCAGCTTAAAAAAAAGTCTGGAAAGTCTGTTATCACAAAAGAAAAAATTCCTAGTCTTTAGTTACTACAATCAAAAGTCGTTAATTCGGACACCCATAATCCGGAATGATCTATAATCCGGACCTCAAAGCTAAAAACTTTCTGCGCATGCGCCGCGTTGACACATGCGCATAGGCGTTTACGCGTGCACGTAAGACCTTTTAGGTCTGCGCATATGCGTGTGCGCAAGTGCAGAATACGTTTTCGCGTGCGCGTTTTATGTATAACGGACGGAATAAGCTAAAATTATCTAATTATCTATTTCAGTTAATGGTGATGATTGTGTTGTTCCTTAATTTTCGAATTGGATCCGGCTTATTATTTTTTGCAGACTGTAAGAGCAATACTATAAAAGTAAACTTGAACTTTCGATTATATCAAATAGAATTTTCGATGCTGGAGCTCCCAAACGATCTACAAAACGAAAGTATGTTTCGATGTCCATCAAACAAAAAGTGGAATTGCTGCAGAAAATGGACAAAGACATGAAGAAGGTGATAGAGAGGTTAGTGAAAACGAAAAAATTTCGATTGACAAGTTAGTCGGTATTCTCGGCACAGCAATTACGGGACTTGAACAGCGGAACTTCGTAACTGAACAAGAAATTATGTCTGTTTATAGAATTAAAGAGAAAGTATTATCACATAAAACAAAGCAACTTAAACAACTTACATTGAAAGAAATGTTTAATAAAGTAAACAAATAAATATTAATCTTTTTTTGTAAATTTTGATACCCTTTAGATCATAATTGTTCTTTATTTCATAAATTACGGTTTCATATTTTTAATTTTAGAATTTCTGCATGCCATCTTACGAGATTTAAACTGATGATCTATAATCCGGAAAAATCGATAATCTGGAATCGCCGAAGTCCCGACGAGTCCGGATTAACGACTTTTGACTGTATATAAATATTTTCAGACAAAATATGCTTATACTTCCTCCAATGAATTATAGCCTCTAAACATGACTGACATAAATGACTGACATAACTGAGATTTAAAGCATAGATGATTAAATGCATGAGGAGTTAACCTGATCTTTGTTTCAAAAGCAATGCACATTAAAATTCAAATTTATCAAATTATAAATTTTTTACAGAGGTATAAGAGTTCAAAAATTTTAACTTATTGTTATTTATGAATATTAAAGGAGTCATTAATTTGCTTTAATGAAATGTATTTATTCCTTACTGTCTTGCAGTTTATCGGCAACCAATATACCTCTTCACAAAAGAATTTGTAACTTCTCAAGAACAAAGCATGCAGATGAATATAGTGTCACCCATTCCATTTGACTGGGATCGTAATTCAGATGAACAGGGCGCCTGTTCTAACTGGGAAAGGGGAGATATTCATTCAAGTTATATTCACAACTCAGTTAACAGGGATACTGATTATTTCCCATAAATGAATTTTTTCTAAAGTTGTTACATTCCTTCATAAGTACATGAGATGTAACAGATTATGTTAATCCGTGATACATCTGAATGTTATTCTAGAGGATAATTCCTTCTTAAACTGCAGGGTAAGTACAGTATAATATATGTTCATAAGAGTTAGATATCTTTCCTGTATTCAAAGGTTCAAAAATATCCGTGCCTTGAAGTTTATGGATTTATGTTGGAGAGTTTATGAAGATATGTAAATAATATATAAAAAGGTATTAACTTTTACCTGATAATAATCGGACATCATTTTCAATTTCTGTATAGTCATCACAGCGCTCTGCGATAGGAAGACGTGCCTATTAAATGATTCACTGAGAGGCAATTTTTTTTCTTGTACATATAAAATTTAACATTATTTTTGTTGTTATTTTCTAAATTAATTCTTTTTTTCTTGCCATAGTGCTTTTATGTGTTATTTATATGACATTCAAAAGTGAAAAATCTTGTTTGTGTGATTAATTTTTATGACATTTTAGTTTGTGCTAATAAAAGCAATACGATTGTGATATTTTGATACATCAAATTTTTCCCCTTATATGAAATTTCCCTCGTATGTATTGTGTTTGACCAGCCCAAAGTATATGTTTTTAAAAAATACAGTTGATACCTTTTAATGTGCTTGTAAAACGAGTAATGTATATAAGAATATATATATATAGATATATATAAATATATAAAAATATAAAATATACAAATTTTTCTTTTATTATGCTCAGGGAATTGGTGAAATGCTCAAACCAAGTCATTCAGCAATGCTCTTACTTTTCACATATTCTGCAACCCTCTCTAATTTTTTCTCTTCTAATTTTTAGCTATGAAAACTAAAAATAACTTTCTAGCTTTCCTTTAATTGTGGCTTTTCATTCTATTGTATTCATTTGCTATGTAAGTCTGGAAAAAAATTGCAGTCAAACTTAGCAGATCCCAGTTTTAACACCAGAAGGGTGCTGATTTTTTTTCCCTTTTACGATAGATCATTTGAACTTCGTTATAGTAACAGAAAATGACAGTGGCAGAGATTGTCAGCAGTTTCTGCAAACATGCATATTTTCTTACATTTCTCACTTTTCTGACTTTAATTTATTGGCAGTAATTTAATAAATGAGGGTAATTTTTCTTGTATTTATTACTTATATTTAAAATTTGAAGTTTAATAATCTTATTCATATGCCAATTTTGGTTGCAGTGTGAAATTTATTTGAAATGATGTATATAGACTTATATTTGTAAATTTAATAACTTAACATTCATTCATATACGTTTTCACTGAACACTGAAAATATTCCTGAAGTATAGAAGCTCATTGAGCCAGAGTAGCTGTAGCAGAGATTGTCAGATGTGTGCTATAAGTGCTTAGGATTAAACACTCTTGAAGGGAAATTTAAAGGGTAAAATATAAGTTGCATTTCGCATATTACTGCCATCCCATCTGGTGCCTTTTGCTCTCAAGCACTGATTAACTATCTTCTAATTCCAGTGCTTTGTAGATAGTAAATTACACACTTTAATTAGCTCATGTACTCTAAATTCTGAACTTGTTTTGTAATGCTTGTAAAATGTATTAATATAATCTCAGAATTATGTTTCAATACTATGATTGCTGTTGCTGTAACATGCCAAGGAATTTATGCTGGACCAGATGACTGAAATTCTGCTGATTTTGCACTAGACTTCTTCAGAAATAGGGCTTTAGGAAATTTGTGCAATTGCAATGTCTTGAGAAAAAAAGATCTATTATTTTTGCTGAACTTTGTGCCAAAATGAAAGAAATGGGAGCTATAAATTTTGTTATATTCTAGTGTAGATAAGTAGTTCTACGATAATTCATAAGAGAGTTTAAGAAAGCTTAATAAAATATGAAATTCATTGTTTGTAATTAAAAATAAGATGAATCAATATGAATGATAAAATGAGTATCTTCTCTTCTTCCCTTTTTTGAATATGCTTCCATTTCTGTGAGAAAATATATTTTAATTTCAATTAAAAAATTTTTTTTCCACAGTGTTTGTTTTTAATTTAAAGACAAAACTAAGATAAATGTTTCAGAACTGAAATTAAAAAAATTCTGTAATTTCTTTCTGATATTTATTGATGTTCTCTCAAGCCAGAAAAAAATTCAGTCTAAAATACTAGTCTTAAAATTGATCAAATATGCATATCAAAACTGCTTGGATTTTTCAATTCATACTTTTTGAAATGTACAATATTTAAAATATGCTGTTTCACATTGCTGTAAAATTTTTAAACACAGTACTTCCAGCTCTTGTACTTTTTAAAACAGGCTTGGGTGGAGTTCTTCACTCCTTAAAATTTACTGCTTTGTAAATCGAGCAAAATTTAGATTTTGCAGTTGCATCACTACAGTTTGTATTTATATGATTCTTATTTAAAAATTGTATAGAACACATTAATGGAAGGCATCATCAATGTTAATATTTTTTATTCAAGAATAGCAATAACTGAGTGAGTACTGAAAATTAATATTAGATGTTTTAAAATTTGTTTTCCTTTTATTCATCACTTCTCTTTTTAAAAACATGATTTCAAACTGAATTAACTGGGAACTGCGCCTTTTATATAACGTTTCATGGATACATCCTTCGTTTTCCTACATAAAACAACACCCTTTTGGTGTTAATATAGTTTTAATTACTGTTGTAATGATTTTATGTATTGGAAACTGTATTTCTTATGTAAATATTTTCTAATGTATTAAGTTCTAAAAATTGAACAACTTGCTTAAGCATGAATGTTTTCCTTTATAATCTGCACAAATTTAATACATTAGACCTACACTGAAATTTCATTATGTAATTTCTTTCAAAAACCTAAATAAATTTTTCTGTAAAAATTATGTATTACTGTTTTTTATGTTAAGCATTTTTTTCTTTAAAATTCATTAAAATTAAAAATTTGTCTGATTATCCGCATCTACTTAACATGAAACAATCGATGCCAGATCAAATTTCAGCACACGAGTGGTATCTACTGTATTTATAACTGATATATGTATAGTATAAATTTTTTATATGTTACATTGTTTGGAAATAAGAAAGTATATTAAATGAGAGGTATCTATTTTTAAATAGATTTACTTATTTGTATGTATGATGCAGTAGAATCATGTTAACTATCAGGCTGGATTCAACAAAATGGCATATTAATAAAAAAAAAAAAAAAATCAAAGTTAACAACACAGGTTATTTCCATATGAAAACACACATATTTCTACCTTGTTTCTTTCTGTATATTTACTAAGTCATCATTATAAGTGTACATATACTAGATACTCTGTTTAAAATGTCTCTCCCTCTGGGAAGTTAAAAAAAAAAAGAGATACAAAGCTAATAGTATGTAAGTTACTGCTAGCTAAAAGAAAGATTTCACGGTTCAGTGCCCAATTTGAAGAGTTTTTGTATAGTTAACCATCGGCAGAAAGAAAGTGAAGATATATATCCTAAGTGACAACAAATGAATTGGCATCGATCGGTTCTGCAGTCATTCCCATAGAACATAAAGCATTACATTTATGCTGCACTTTTCTAAATAAAATGCTTAAAAGAGGATTTTTATATATGTTGCATGTTAGATTTAAGTTAGTGTTCATTTACCAAATGTACATTTAAAAACATTTTTATGTACAGATTCGTTTACCAAATGTGCATTTACATACTACCCATACTAATTTTTGTTTTAAAATATGTGTTCAGAGACTGCAAAACCACTGCATAATATTTATAATATTACTGTTGGGAAGAGGAATTGCGTGTCCTAAGCCCATAAACAATTATTCTGAGATTCCAGGGATTAATTTCTTAAGTTAGAGGTGTTTGAGTCCTGTGGATGGCAGGTCAGTAACTGTGAATAAAATGAATAATTAAAATTAAATAAAATGTGAAACAATAAATAAATTCATAATAAACCGAGTTCTTTCAGAAGTAGATGATTAAAGTATTGTCATAAAAATTTGAAGCAATTATAAAACAAATGGAAGGTCAGTAAACTAATGATAGAAGACATGATACCAAGCATAGAAATAAGTATTTTGAGCATTATTCAGCCACATAAAATTACTTAGCTTGACTTCTAATGCATTTAAAGTTACCTTGATTGGTTGAATCACAATTAATGAGTATTCCTTTTCTGTGGAGATTCCATTTTGGCGTATGGTTTTCTTT
Organism: Stegodyphus dumicola; assembly: GCF_044657685.1. Taxonomy (NCBI): domain Eukaryota; kingdom Metazoa; phylum Arthropoda; class Arachnida; order Araneae; family Eresidae; genus Stegodyphus; species Stegodyphus dumicola. The sequence goes on from NC_140780.1 coordinate 119,714,113, forward strand.
ACCAGTTTCTTAATATTTCTTGAATCTTGTATTATTCTATGGGAGAAAATATGACACACCCTTCCATTGCTAGTATCACTATTAGTCTCACTAACTGCTAAAAGAAATATTCATTGAGAACATAATATTTTTCCTGATATTGTGATTGTTCCACAACAGTAATTTCATTTGTGGCTGTGGATGGAATTAATATTTCTTTCAACATCACTACTGGAGCTGGATTGGAGTGGAATTTGGCTAAGAATTTAAATGCTGTTCATATAAAAATGCTATTTACTTGGTTAAAGAAAATATTAAGTCTAGGTTTTCTGCTCCTTTCTAAATTGAAATGGTCATGGGGTTTGCTATATTGCATGAAATTTATCAAGGCTATGACTGAGAATTCTGAAATTTCAGATTCAGAATTCTCTGTTGACTTGTCGAATTACATAACCATTCTCTTGCCTCAATGAACTTTCATGTCCCAGCATTGTGTTTGGTGTTTTGTCAGTTAATTTATGTGATTGAATTATTGTTATAAAAAGGAATAGCCCTGTTTCACTTAGCTCTAAAGATATTGTAGAAATAGGCAAGAAATGTAGCTTTATTCAGTGATCATTTGAAAATTTTGTTACTTGAATATGCAGAGATATCATGGAAGAAAGAAAAGACCTTAATAAAAAAAATCTCCAGTTGATTAAGAATAAATTACCTTATTAAAAATTTTTGTAGAATAATATGCAAAGTATGGTAAGTTTTTTTTTAATAGTGCTTATTTTACCATGCCATATGACTGGAGTTGTTTTGCATGGTAAAATAAGCGATATTTAAAAAAAAATAAATAAATAGATTTTGATTAGGCTAGATTGTTTTAATTTGACAGAGGTTGCTTTCAGTGTTTTCACCTTCAGATTTTGCAATATTTGAAGTGCATCAGAATTAATAGTTATTAAATGGAAAGAATGAGTGAACAGTCGATGATATATAAATGTGATCTATTATAGAGCAATGTATTTGCTCTTTAAATTAGCCATATCTTGTGTCTAGTAAGCAGAATAACTTTTTTTTTTGTACATTCTGTTCTATTCACCATAAATTTTATACTTTTGATGCCATCGTTACTAGGGTTTTCAGATGATGTATGCGATTTTTGCAATTCGAGTACATAGGCTATGTAGTATTTCATGGTACTGAAGAGCAGTGATGGTAATTTGTGTAGTCTATCAGTATAAAGGAAAAGTTAGTGTGATGCACAGTAATATCTCTTAGAATTACATTTTGGTCCTTGAAATGCCTCGGAAGGTAATAATTTTAATTAAAGATGATATATACTGCAGTTGAAATAATTTTGATCACAGACGTTAGGTTTTTCAACAATTTGATGCTGAAAATTTAACCCCAAAATTCTTTGGAGCAACTTCTTGCATGTAACCTAAACAAAACTAAGATTTTAATAGAATATGGTATGAAGTATATACTGATAGAATGTGGTATAAAGTATTAGAAAATGGCTTATCTTATTTTATGGATTTTTACTTTTCTTTATTGGAATCACTGATACCATAAAGTTTGCAATTACGCGCGCATTAAACGCACATGCGTAAGTTTGTGGCTTTGAGGTCCGGATTATAGATCATTCCAGATTACAGACTTTGTACTGTATTACTATTTTGGAAATCATTTTTGTTATATTTGAATGCTTAGGAAGCTATAAATAAAATCAGTGTTTTATTTTGAAACAGGAAGTCCTAATGGATATTATGCGTCTTTCGTAAATGTTATTCATTAGCAAGATAATATTATTTTCAACAGTTTCTGTTATAGAAAGAGGTTAAAGTTATTGGAAAAAAAAGGTTAAAAAATAGAGTAATGATGAGAGTTGATTTGCATGTATGATGTCATTATGCCAAAGTACACCAGGGTTGTCTGCCTATGGGGAAGGAATCTTTCATGGACGATTGGCTAAAGGAAAATGGCTCATATTGATGTTACATTTGAGGAAAACAGCATACACCCAGCCCGTTTAATCGGGGGAACTACACGTGTTTCGCAGCGTTAACTAACTCGACAGGACCAGTTGGTCTTATAGTAGTTCTGTCATTAATAGGCACTACGATAAAATATGTTGCTTAGAGATTGGGCATACTGCCCTGGAGAACGTATCGTGATCAACACAGGATTTAATGCAAACATAAAATACATATTCATAAGGACTTTAAAAATGATCTTGTATGGCAATTTTTGCCAGTGGTTCTACAGCATGTGGGAGTGCTGCTGTAAGTAGTTTTTTTCAATCATTTGCCATGTGTCTTTTGATGCTGCTTTTACTTCATTTGTTGATTGGCATTCCTGAAAATTATGTTTCATTAGTGAAAAGAATTAAAAAGGGCAGTAGACACAATTAGGTAAATAGGAGGGATATGGAAGGAGCATTGCCTCCTTTGCATCATCTTAAATCATCTAAGATGGATGAACTCTCGCAAATGACGTAAAATATCTAAACTCTTCTGTTCACTATTCTACTATCAGGAATAAAATCTGAATTGATATTGGAGATTAATAAACAACTTTAAGAATTATTCTTTTGTTGGTTTCCAACTGGAATTTTTTCTTGATCGCAGTGAAGACTAAGTTTCATATTGAAAAAGCGCCAGGTTTAATTGCTGTAATTCACGTGGGCTACAAAAAAGGTGGATTGCTATTGGGGCTTAGTGGATTAACTCGCCCCATATCCGCATCTGTACATCCTCTTGTTTGCTGATGCACAGTGTGGTGACACATGTGATGCTTGTTAAAATCCCCCATCAAAGTGCACTGGTAGAGAGTCTCCAGTGAATGACTAAAATTAATTATATTCCTAAGGCTTTAGCAGAGATCCTAGCAAACACACTGCACAGTCAAATTGATGTTTCCCATCAGTTCATGCATTCAGAGATCAGCTAGAATAGGGATCTTCAAAAAAGTACGCTCATGATCAGTTGCGAAATGTACGACCGTACTGTGGGTTTTTAGAAAAAAAGGAAACATTAGAAATGTTTCCATCATTGTTTGATTTTGCTCCCGAAAGTGAAGGAAATTTGGAATAAAACCAATTTGCCGAGCTTCCTAGTATTAAAACAGATTTAATGGGCCATGAACCCATTCGTGTAAAAATAGATCATCTTTCGACTGCAGCTGAAAAACAGTTGACAGACAACAATTAAAATCAAATACAGGAATAAATTAGAGTTAGAACCAGGTCTTCAAATTGCATTAGCAGAGGGCATGAAACCAGGTTTTGCCGATATTATTTACAAATATAGTCACATTGCTTTCATTAAAGGTAATTCAAAATGTAAATTTGTGATTTAATATAATTGTATACATATTGTTTAAAATAAATAATAATTTGACTTTTGGGTACACAAACACAACAATGGGGTTTATGTACTTATTACATGCTCTGCCCTTAGGCACTACATGGAAAGGGAGGGATGTCCTGTGGAGGTCTTTGCTAGGGAAACTGTCTTATATCCACATTACACATGGGGAAAATCACGAAAACTCCATGCAGCCAGCCTGTACGCCGTGACTCAAACCCCGAACCAAACTGACCGGTGTTCAGTGGCTTTTACTACTCGGCTGCAAGAATGCAGTTGATTGTCTGTTTTTCTAGAACTGCAGAATAAAGATGAATAAGCACAGCACAGAACATGTCTGCTTGCATAGTTCAGTTACTTTCTTTGGGCTAAACCAGTCCACCAACGGCTTAGCTGTAATGCTGCTGAACGCTGGTAGTTTGATTCAGGGTTTGAATCCCGGGGATGGGCTGTCTGCATGGACGTTTCGTGGTTTTTCCCATGTATAACGGGGATATGAGCCAATTTTTCTTAAGGAAAATTGGCTTCGAATGCGAAGGCATCTCTCCTTAGACAGGTGGCTCTTGAGTGCATTGCCGTAGTCAAATAAACCAAATTTGTGGCTAAACCATTTTGACTATTAAATGCAGGGATGGTGGGATGTATTTCAGATTATTTTCTGATCATCTTTTCCATGTAAACATTATTTTAGAGCTACTACTGCAAACTGTGTCTTAATTATTCTGCTTCTCCTTACCAATGGCAGGTTGCAATATTTCCCCTTCAAAGAAGTCTTTTTTTTTTTTAATAAAGATATTTTTAGCAGTTTGAAAAAGAGGTAATGTAGGGAGGGTATTAAGAATCCTAAATATGCTAGCATTTAAACCGAATGGAAAATTTGAAACCCTGTGCTGTAATTCGAATAAGGAATTTTTTTCTTTATTTTGAGTGACATTAAATTCAAAAGAGATTAAATTTTCAAGTAATGTTTACCTCCTTTTCTTATCATTTGTATCTATCAAGAGTGTGTTTTCCTTTCTCTATCAGGTGCGTTTTTATAGTGACATCTGAGGATTTCATATTTTGTTTATTTAATTGTTCGCAAAAGAACTTGGGTGCAAACTCGTGTAATGTATCTGCTGTAAGCCATATATACAGCGACTGTAACTTAGAAAGCAAATAATTTGGTGAGTGTTCAACCATCTATTGGCATTAATTATCATTTTTGTGCATTTGAGTTATTTGAATATGGCGAAGCAGATTAGAGGTATCTGCTTATGGGGAGTGTTGCTTTCATGGAGAACATTTTAAGCAAAGCCATGAAAATCTCAGTGCAGCTAGCCTGTTCAACCAATGGAGCATACCACTAATATTTTCTGGCTTTAGCTAATCGGCTTCTAAAATGTGAATTATTAATTTCTTAGCAAAAATGGGCTAGGTAAATTGAAAGGAAAATTTATTTTTGTTTTTAGCAGTATTAAATATCAATACTTCCCAAAACTAAATTAGTGTACTTATGTGCATTTATTTAAACCTTAAAATGCAGGGTTAGCACACGTCTAGTGCAGTCTTTGCAGCTTATAAATTCTGTCACATGGGATCTCCTTAAGTTATATAAATTTTGCAACCTGTTGCAGCATCACTGGCTGTGCATTTAATGTCACATCAGTGGCTGAATGGTAAAGGCAGTTGAATACTAGGAGTTTAATCCCAAGCAAAATGTTCTGGCTGCATGGTTGATTTTCCCCACATGTAAAGTGATTATGAGCCAGTTTCCCATAGAAGGTCTTCCGCGAAAGCATCCTTCCTCTTAGGCAGATAGCTCTTGTGTGCTTTGCCATATTCCAGTAACCATAACCATCAAACTACAATCGGTTACAGATGACCATATCCAGGGTTTAAATCTACGGCCAAGGTTGTTAAAGCCTCTTATATCAAACTGACATAAAGCTGGCTGTGTTGTTTATATGAATAATGGTCATAAAATATAAGAGGTATAAAAATTATGCTTTTTCAACCAGAGCTTCCTAATTTTGAATCACGTTCAAGCTACAGGGTGAACTTAAATGTGGGTTAAATTGTGTACGTGGATAATTTTTCTTTTTGGTTTGGATTTGGTTGGGAAAAAAATTAGAAATTGCTATTATTTCTTCTGTTGGTTTTATTAGTAATAGCACTCTCATGTCACTAATTTCTTAATGAAGGATTTGAAGAGGGAATCGAATATGAGAAATAACGTAATGAATAGACAGCTTCAACTTATCATTGACCCTTAACCTGCTGAAGTCGATTAGTCGCCATTTAAAAAATCATTTCTAAAACATAAAAACATAAGCATGCATATGCCGAACATACACCAAGCTTAGAGAAGTCCTTATGCAACCTCTCTTTTTGTAATCATTGGTCATAGACATGTACGTAATGTTTATGCAAAAAGTTTGACTCCCACGCGGCAAAAATTTACTGAACTGCTTAATTTTAAAATTTAATATCAAATAAAAGATCGTACTCAAATTGAACAAATTTGATTGATGCATAACTAAAAATGAAATATCAGTTTGCAAAAAGTTTTGTGATGTTAGCATTGCTCTACAGATTGTCGTGAAAATATCAATCAATATAAATATATATATATGTATTTCAAAAAGGATATCTTTTTCACAGAATCTTACAGAATTCAGGGCCCACCAGCGGCCGAGCGGTAAAGTCGCTGAACACTGGTAGTTCGGTCCGAGGTTCAAATCCCGCGAACGGCCTGGCTGCATGGGCGTTTTCATGGTTTTCCCCATGTGTAAGATGTATACGAGCCAGTTTCCCCTTAGAAAGTCCTCCACGAAGGCATCCCTCCCCTTAGGCAAATAATCCTCGAGGCTTTGCCATAATCACACACAGACACTTACAGAATTCATGTTCTAGAAAGCAATAGTAGGCTTCAGTAGTGGCATATAGACAACTTGTTACTTTATTTGCATAAATTAAAAATGTTCTAATTTATTCAGCTTTTTCTTAGAATTAGATTATGATTCTAAAGTAATAAAACTTCATGAGAATGTTAATATATTTTTGGTGTAAAAATTCTTCTGGTGTGCCATATGTAACAAAATTGTAAAGTAAAGAATATAACTGAACGACAATACAATGGAAAAAATCATCTCCGAAGTATTCGACCTCTTTCATATTTTATAAGTGTGAACTTATGCTAAATATAAAGATAAGGACCAAGGGAACTCGTAAAAGTTAGGATGTGTATTTGTTAGATTATTCGTTTTTTAACTTAAAAAGTGCAAAACATGAGTATATGCGGCATTTAAAACATTTTTATAATTGGAAGTATACGTCTACTACTTAGTCATGAAAATTAAGGACCTTTGTGGATACAGTGTATAGTTTTGGATTTATTATCAAGGGAGTTATATACAGGTGTTTTTTAGATGAAAAAATTGTTCACAGCTTTGCCAAAAAAACTTGTTACTTGCAGATAATATAACATTGTGTATTACCGCATGCGCTGTTTTCAGTATAAGGTTTCTCTGTTCCACCCCTCCCAATATGGGTTCTCATTGCGGTGTCAGATAGTGTAATCTGGCGCTTGCTATAAAACTTATTAACTTTTAACCCTTTGCGGCACAGTGTGTCGTCCGGTCTGGACACGCCTTAAAATTTCCTTCTGTACGCACAGAAAAATTGAAAGAAAAAGGATTTATAGGTTACTCTGAACTTTCTTTGTTTATGGTAGATGCCAGCTCAACAGAAACCAGTCCATATATTTTAGCCATATTTAGTTTTTTAAGACCCTCATTTTTCAAAAAAATCTTCCAGATATTTTTTAGGGTATAAAAGGAATTGTTTGAAAAGAAATTTCTATGTTATTTTTTGACTGTATGCTAATCTCTTTATTCTATATTAGTTTTAAATTTTTACCTTGAAATCTTGCGTAAAATCAAACGGCGAACCCTAGGTGTGCCTAGACTAGGCTCACCGATAATCTAGGACAACTGAGAGTCTGTATTCTTTGTTTCTATGCATCTCATCGGTCAGTTCATTGACAACAATGCTCGTTTCAGCACTCTTTTTGAAGCTCTATTCAATCAGTGCACACACACAGAATTAAACGATAAGTGCTAGCTTCACAAAATTTGACTTGCGTACCCTCTAAGCCTAATTAGACTGCCTAACTTTTTTTTTTTTTAATATCAAAACTGTAACTTTAAAAGGTAGCATGCCGGAAAGGGTTAAAACTGCTCCTTGTTGACTTTCATGTGTTTTGAATGACATACCGTTTTTATAATTAAATATCAACGATGCAGCCAAAAAGTAGAATTAACTAAAAGTTTGTTAATACGTCTTATAGTTACAACAAACATTTAGCAAAATGTATTCACTACCACTTGTGGAGTCCTGATAACGCGAACTCTTAAATATGTACAACAAAGTGAGTTGATAAGATTTCTAGCTGCCTAGTTCCAACTATTCGTGACTTCTTAGAATAAATGCTAGCAAATATAAGAACACACTCAACAAAATCGAAATTGGCATATGGATGTGCAGCTTGCAAAATAAACTGCTTTCCTGGTGCTCTGCCAAAGCTTTATTTGCTCGCTATTTGAACTCGACCTAATTTGCAGTCTGGTGAGCTGACAGAAAAAAATTGAAATTTCATGAAAGAAAATATATGTTTTCTAAAATAAACCTTCGTAATAACAAATGTAGCATTAAAATGATCAGGGCAGAAAATTCTCGGTGAGAGTATATAATTCATTGTCATTATAGTGACAACTTGTTAAAACGTCCTTTTTCTATAGAATGTGTGGAATTTATATTCATCATCTGAATCATGTTAAACTTTTTATGAATTATCTGAGTTTAGAGAGCTGTCTTTATAGAAGTGGTGCCTCTGAGGATGACTTTTTAAGGAAAACTTCAAAAACTATAGATAGCCGGCCCATTGGTTGCTTTTCTTATTGATTGTCGGGAATTGAACCCCCACTGGCATTCAATGCTTTTATTCACTCACCCACTTGTGGGCCATTATACAGATGGAAAAATTGCATCTGGGATCATTCTGGCTAGGTTAAATTAAGCAAATAGATGAGGGCTGTCTGCCTAAAAGTACTTTTTAAGGGAAATTGGCTTGTACTCATTATACATAGAGAAAACAATGAAAAGCACCTGTGCAGCAATCTCGTTCTCCTAGATTTGACCCCAAGTCCAGCTACTAACGTTGATCCTTTTTAATCGCTCAGTCGCAACTAGCTTTTCGATATTTAGGATTAAGTTCTCATTCTTTTCCTCCTGTTCAGGCTTACTACGTATGTATGTATGTTAACCCGAAGTAACTGTGTTATTGCAATATGCAGAACTCAAAATCATATCCTGGAGTTCATTTCAGTTCGGTTAAGTGAATTAATTAAGGGAAAGCAACTTGAAGGGTATCTGCCTATGAGGAGGGATGCCTTTGTGGAGGTCTTTTATAGGAAACTGGGTTGTATACGCTTCTGGGAGTTTGGAACAGCAGCTGCTTACCATCATATGTCAGGGTCATGGGACTTCATAGTTAAAACAGTATGTTGTGATTAATTTTATCTCCCCATATCTGCTTGCCAGTATAAACAGTGTTAGAAAAGCTGAGTAGCAGCAAATCATTAAATTTTCGAATAGCTTATTGGTCGAAAAAAATCTAAAGCATTTGGATTACTGGCCAATAAAACATTTTAATGCATTCAGAAGTCAAACAACAAAAATCAGTGTTAATTCACAAAATTTTCACAGGACTAGTTTCGATGGTTTTACCGAACCATCATCTTCAGCTGCAAAACCGCAAATGAACAAGATAGGAAATAATGTTTAGATAAGATAAGAAAGCCTGGACAAGAATAAGCAAGTGGCGCCATCTGTTGGCGAAACCAGAACTAAAACATAATTTCTCTAAAAGCCGAAGGCAAATTTGGATTGGAATTAGGATCGTTAACTAGAACAGAAAGACTTTTATGAATGTGAAATGCCTCTAGAAAATCCAGTTCTCCAATGGAAGATGTGTTTTGAATAATTTTGGCAGCAGAAAAATTGAAAGTGTGATTTTCGGACCAACAATGTTGAGCAACAGAAGACTTCTGTGTTTCCTTTTTTCTAACATATGCCTCATGTTCTTTGACGCGAAATTTTAAGGCTCTCTTAGTTTGGCCAATGTAAATTAAACCGCACTGGCAAGGAATCCTATAAATACCCCAGGAATTCATATCCGGAATGGGGTCCTTGAGTATAGAAGTTGGAATTTTATTGATGGGAGAGTAAACAACCCGAAAGTTAAATTTCTGCAAAATATGTGCAACTTTATAGCTAATTGATGGAAAGAAGGGAATGACAACAGAATTTTTATAATCTCCTAAAATAAGAGTGTGGCTTTTAGTGTGTTGAGATGAGAATTTTTTAACTGCTTGATTAATAATGTTGGGTGAAACATTACAAACAAACTGAGGGATTAGCCATGGGAAGCCCCCTCAGTCCCATCCTGGCTGATATCTACATGCATTATTATGAATCAAAATTGTTTGAAACTTTAAACTTCCCGGCATGGTTCCGCTACGTAGACGATACTTTTACCCTGTTTGAAGGTAATAAAGATGATTTAAATAGAGTTCTTTCAACAATGAATTCTATTGATCCTGCTATTCAGTTCACTTTTGAACTTGAGACTTGCAATTCTCTTCCGTTTCTCGACATTCTGGTCACACGTAACACATCCAACTTCAGTACTACGGTTTACCGTAAACCTTCATCGGTTTGCCTTCCACCACACTTTAAATCATGTCATCCGACTAAACAAAAGTTAGCTTCATTTTATTCCTATGTTTTCCGTGCTCTTCAAGTTTGCTCCTCCAAACTAGCCCTTGATGAAGAACTAAATTATTTAAAAGCAATAGCTATTGACAGGGGCTTTTCACCCAACATTATTAATCAAGCAGTTAAAAAATTCTCATCTCAACACACTAAAAGCCACACTCTTATTTTAGGAGATTATAAAAATTCTGTTGTCATTCCCTTCTTTCCATCAATTAGCTATAAAGTTGCACATATTTTGCAGAAATTTTAACTTTCGGGTTGTTTACTCTCCCATCAATAAAATTCCAACTTCTATACTCAAGGGCCCCATTCCGGATATGAATTCCTGGGGTATTTATAGGATTCCTTGCCAGTGCGGTTTAATTTACATTGGCCAAACTAAGAGAGCCTTAAAATTTCGCGTCAAAGAACATGAGGCATATGTTAGAAAAAAGGAAACACAGAAGTCTTCTGTTGCTCAACATTGTTGGTCCGAAAATCACACTTTCAATTTTTCTGCTGCCAAAATTATTCAAAAAACATCTTCCATTGGAGAACTGGATTTTCTAGAGGCATTTCACATTCATAAAAATCTTTCTGTTCTAGTTAACGATCCTAATTCCAATCCAAATTTGCCTTCGGCTTTTAGAGAAATTATGTTTTAGTTCTGGTTTCGCCAACAGATGGCGCCACTTGCTTATTCTTGTCCAGGCTTTCTTATCTTATCTAAACATTATTTCCTATCTTGTTCATTTGCGGTTTTGCAGCTGAAGATGATGGTTCGGTAAAACCATCGAAACTAGTCCTGTGAAAATTTTGTGAATTAACGCTGATTTTTGTTGTTTGACTTCTGAATCAGTATTTATTCGGTGTGTTATTGTGTCTTAATTATTGTAATGCATATTTTTCATTTGTCAGTAAAACTGCTATTGATAGTAAGGCGAAGAAAAGGCACATACATAATTTGAATTAAAATGTTTAATGTTTATCTATCTATCTATATATATAACTTGACTCTTTTACTTTTTTTAAAGTAGTCGTTACAAGTAGGCTTTTTAAAAATTTCCCCTCTTTTCCTCCATGCTGTTTTCCATAATTATACTCTTTTAAATTAATTATAATGTGTAGTATAATGTAGCTTGGTACACTTCAGTTGAACCTCCTTAAAGCTTATAAGGAAGGTTTCCAAACTTTGAACTCTCAACTCTTCCAATATATATTAGGATATATTTCTTTAAAAAAGTATTTGCGATTCTGTATTATACATATATGTATATATTTCAGAAAAATTATATAATTTTAGAGTAATAATTCGGAAGAGAAGATTGGGATATTTGCACTTAATGGCCGGTCTGATATTTCTTTGTTTTCGTTGATAAACATTTTTTAAGTCAGCACAGATAAATAGAGGCAGTAAGTGCGCATGTTCTTGAAAAACTGCATTGCAACTTTTCAGATTTTTGGAAAATATAAGATAGGTAGGGTAGCAAGCGTTTATCGAGCTGGCAGTAGTTAACTGAACGAGAGTATGAGATGTGTCGAAATAATATCCGATTCAGAATGATTTGGTTTCAGTTTAGCTTTATTTTGATTAGGTTTTGGTTCCCAAATTTGAAATCGTTATTAGCTGAAGCCTTTTCTAAGTATCTGCTTGATTAGTTTTATGTAAGAATTCCGACCTCGATTAATTTTCAGATAAAATAGTTTACAGAGGTTAATTATGAGCAGTTTCTATTTTTAGGAGAGTTTTGTCTTGTTTACTTGATTATGGCAAAGCACGGGAGGGCTGTGTGCCTAAGGGGGGTGCTTTGTGAGGACTGTCTAAGGAAAACTAGCTCGTATCCACATTGCACATGGAGAAGATCACTTAGATGCCCATGCAGTTAGCCCGTTCGATTGGAATCAAACTACCAGCATCGGCGACAGCTTGACTGATATTTTTAGGATAGAAAGTGGAAAAGAAACCAAATTAAAATAGTGTTAATGTACTATTGCAAATGAAAGTTAGAATTTTGATATACCTACTTTCTACATAGGAATCCATTCTTCTGAAAATGTATAACAGTAAAGAGTTTGCTGTGTAGTATTCCATAAATTGGCAGTTAAAAAATAAAATTTAATGATAGCGCTGTTTGATGACTTCAGATTTTAAATGCAGTTTTGAAAATTTGGAACATCATCAAGCTGATCTGATTCACACAAAGAAAATATAAAATAAATGAAGAGATTAAAAAGCCCAAAATACATATTTGGGCTGTAAATACCCAGTAACTTAACATGAAAAGATGACAAAAACTGATGGAAATTTAATTAGGATACCGTAAGTTCTGTAAACTGAGGGAAATTTAATTAGGTCAGAATACCATAAATTCTATAAGATATGTGTCTTATTTTAGAAAGACGTCTTATATTACTGTCATTTTAGTGTGGTGCAAATAATGACATTTCACGCAATAATAAATATGCTGAGTATGGGTTAAATATTTAGTACAGATTGAGGTACAGTAAAAAAGGACCAAAGCAGGAATCTGTTGTGTTCCAACTTAATTATCAAACTAAACTGAATTGCAAGATTCAGAAAAAGTGTGAGCTAGTTTACAATAAAAAATTCTATGTATTTTTTACCATTTTTTTATTTTTTACCAACCATGCAGCTAGGCCATTAGCTTGTGATCGAAACCAGGCCATGTCGAACTACCAGTACTCAACGGGTTAACTACTTGGCCATTGGTGAGATTTCACTGCCCGAAAGGCTGAAACAAGAACTCTCTTACCTACTTCATCAAAAAAGCTGAAATAGAATGCTTTTAAAAAATGCTATATCTGGAAAAGCCTGCAGTGGAGTTTTAGAGTGATTTTCAAACGTGTTATCTGATTTATTTTTCACGATTAGTACCTTCAGTTAACCCGCAACAGGGGAGGTCAAATATTGGGACGTAGCCGGGGACGTGCGGTCACGATTTAAATAAGAAGTTTTATTCCAAATATTAAAATTTTATTTTATCCATACATTCTATAAACACTTATCTTCAAACAGGAAAAAAAAAAAAAATTTGCAAAGAAATCAATCAACACAAGTAGCGTCTTTTCTGCAGCATGCCTTCAAAGATGCCTTCATGTAGGACTTCCTAAGGAAAACTGATTAATACTCATTTAGAAAACCAACCATGCAACCACCATGTTTTGGGTTTTGATTGTGGCAAAGCAAACAAGAGCCATTTGCTTAAGCGATGCCATTGGGAAGGGAAACTAGCCTGTATCCATGCTACACACAAGGAAAACCGCAAAAACGCACATGCAGCGAGCCGGTTTGCCTTTATTCTAACCCAGGTTGAACTATGAGGATTCGGCGATTTTACCGCTCGGTACTTTGTGCACCCGTTCATTCTCCTGACATCGGACGCAAATCGTACTTTTGGTATTCAGCGTTCTTACCTACTTGGCCTTTGTGGAGGCAGTTTACATTTAAGTGAACGTCTATAATGTAGCAAAAACATAGCTTTAAAAACTTCGATTATAATTAGCTTTAAAGAACAGAGTGCATTTTTTAAAAAATGGATATGAGTCATTTTCCCTTAAAACGTCCTTCACAAAGGTGTGCTTTGCTCTAATATAATCACCTAAACCAGGGGTTCTCAACCTGTGGTATGCAAGAGAAAAATAGGTGGTACACAAAGAAGCAAAGCATTTATAACTATTAAATTCAAAAATTAAAACCTCAACATCCTGATTGAGATTTTATCTAACATTCGTAAATTTATGCAATCTGAAAGCTTTGTTCAAGATTGTTGTTGGTAGTAGTACTTTGTAGTGGTGGTACTAAAGGTTTTCATTTTTTGGTGGATGGTATGCATTAGTCAAAAGGTTGAGAACTGCTGACCAAGTGTTTTGTAATGTGAAATTGAGTGAGTATTTTCTTGACGTAAGCCTTATCGAAAGAGGATAATTTTTAAAGTTGATGAATTCTAAGAGAAAATTTGCCTTTGTTGCTGAAATCTTTCTTTTTTATTTGTATATTTTTGTTTCATCTGTAGAAATAAAAATTTTTTTTAAAACTTGGTAGCTTTCTTTCCAAGTGCGTAGAATTAGCTGCATTTACTCCATATATAAGCGTGCTGCTCAATTGGGTGTAAGTGGTTAGTAATACTGGCTGCCACATCAATTGGTTCGTGTTCAAATCCTAGAGTTTCAAATGTTTGTAAGTGTATAAAATCTTTGCAGCAATGCGTGTCGGCAGTGATGAGACAAAAGCCTTCTCAAGTGGTTTGGTGACAGGGGAGAAGTATCGGAGGCCCTCAGATTTGTCCCCTGGAATTTCTGCTTCAAAATTTTGGATGGAACTAAGCCAAGTTATTTTGTCTTTTATCAAATGCTCAAGGCCCTTGTCAACGACATGCAGTGAGGTGCTGCTGACGGACTTGTTCTGATGTTATTCATGGACTTGTTCTGACGTTAATGCCAGACAAGTGAGATTGGTAAGTTAATTATTAAAATTAAGGAAGCGTTTTGATAAAACACTGCAATTATTGGAAATAAAACAATAAGTAACAGAGAACTGCAAATGCTTCTGGTGATTTAAAATCAGTCTTAAAAAATTAACTACTAAACCGATGTAAATAGGTTGGTTATTTTGATTGCGGTAAAGAACACGAGAGCTATCTGCCTAAGAGGAATGATGCCTTTGTGGAGGGCTTTCTAAGGGAATCTTTCTTGTATTCATTTTTCTCTTGGGGAAAGTCCATGCAGCCATCCCATTCAACAGGATTTAAACCTGGGTCTAACAATCAGTGTTGAGGGATTTTAAGCTCATCCACTGGTAGACTAATGCCAGCAGGAAATTGAAAATGTGCAAATATCCTCCATATATAATACTCCATATATAAGCGTGCTGCTCAATTGGGTGTAAGTGGTTAGTAATACTGGCTGCCACATCAATTGGTTCGTGTTCAAATCCTAGAGTTTCAAATGTTTGTAAGTGTATAAAATCTTTGCAGCAATGCGTGTCGGCAGTGCAGTAAAGCAAAGTCATTTTGAGAATTATAAAAACTTTAAAATTCTGCCAAATTCATCAAAAAGCTCGTCATTGGCAAAAAACTCTACATTAAGTTTATTTTTTATTTTCCTCTTTTAAGATTATGTACAGAATATTAGCAGATAATATTTTTATTGTTATGTATTTCTTGATGAATAGATTCATAAGAGTTTAAGGTTGAAATACTTTCTTTGTTACGTGAAGTCCACCGGTGGTCGAGCAGTAAAAGTCTGGGAACGCTGGATAGTTTTATATGGGTTTGGTTCCAGGCTAACAGCCTAGCTGCTTGGGGGTTGTGTCCATGAATTTTTCATATGTAATGCGGATATGTGCCAGTTACCCCTAGAAAGCCCTTCATGAAGGCATCCTTTGAATTGAGCAGATAGCCATTGTGTACTTTGCCATAATCAAATAAACCTAACCAAATCTCGTATTGTGAATTTAAATGCTATCCTGAAAAATTTTTAATTGTCAGGTTGAAAGACCATTTGTAAATGTTTTAATTATCACCTTAAAACCATTTATTAGTTCATACTTGATACATTTAAAGTAATCTTTCTGTTCTTTTTTTTTTTAATTGTACAAACCTGCCATCCAATATTTGAGGACTCATGCTGCCATTATTTTGATACCCATTTAGCTTGTTGTCTGTGTAGTTATCTTTTATAAACCGCATATTATTCTGGGAAGATTTACAAATCCTTGGCACTATTTATAGTGTTATAAGATGTTCTTTTAGGGGTGTATCAGCTTGCCTGTTTAATGATCAGTAAGAGACACGAAGCAATTCTTTTGAAGTACATTAGCAATATTAGATACCAATTTTTCCCCATGCAAAAAACCTGCAAAGAAATGTATGGCCTTCAATCAGTGTATCATAAAAAAATAAACAAAATAATAAGCAAAAATAAACAAATGGTATGTAATGCATTTTATAAAATTTGTTGTTATAGTGTAGCATGCAATTAGTATCATGGTACAAATAAAATATGGTAAAAGAAAAGGAAGCCCATAGAAGGAAAGACGTCATATCTAAAATTTATCAGTTTTAACTTGAAAGCTTTACTTTTTAATGTATTTACTGTTTTTAATATGCCATAGTTTACTTGAGATAGATTAACAGGATTCTACTGTGAGCTTTTTTTGTTTAATGTATATAGAAGTTGTTACTAAAAATTTAATTATTTATATGCTGTTATAAAATGGTGACGTGTTCGTTTTTAAACTACGGTGAGTTAAGTTATTTAATGCAGTAAACTCTCACTTTTAGACATAGGTTGATGTTAATCGGCTGGAAAATTTTAGAGGTACGTGTTTCATGAATTTCATTTATCGTATACATACAAACGAGAAATTTGGGTATCCTGAATTTTGAAAGAAGGTGGGAATAAACAAAACTCCACTTAATAGTTAAGTTATTATTTCTAATTTATACTGTACTATTATTTTTTGACCACATGCTACTAAGTATTCATCTGCAACCTGTTGGTAGTTAATTGGTTTAGAAGCACAGGCCACTGAAATTGCTGTTCCTGATAATATGCACATATTGTACTATTCGTATATTAGAATATTAACATGTTAGACATACAAACGGTTGCATTCGAAAAAGAATTATATAAAGCAGGAAATTTATAGAGCTTTTCGCCGTTGTAGTGTAGGAATAGTAGTGGCAATGCTAAATGATTCGTTTGAAATTGCAGAAATGCACCACTTTCAAATAAATGAAAAATAAAGAATGATTACATATATTTAAAAATAATGAAGCAGCAGTTAAAAATAAAATTGTAATTTTTTCTCAAAAAGTTGATTGAAGCTAAAGCTTTACTAAATAATGTATTTGTAACCATACAAAAACCGATTTTGAAACGAATTCTTTTAGATACATTATTGTAATAACCATTTCATCTCATTTACATTATGAATTCATGATTATCTACCCCCTTTAAATAGTTCTGATAAAGGAACTTTTTCAAACATTTCTGCTTAATAAAAGGGATTGTTTTTTTCTTGAAAAGCGAAGCGATGAATAACGATAATTTTTTTATTTGCTTGATATACATGTCGCTAATTAACATACTCAAGTACTTTCCTTTTGTTTTTTTTTATAGAATTTCTGTTAATCAAATCTCTTGTTTTTCTTTGTCAAATAAAATTAAATATGTTGTTAATTTATTTACTTTTTTTTAACATTTCTTTTATTGAATTAGTTTGAAGTACGGTTTAATGTGGGTTGCAACCCGTTATTATCTGATCATATGTTATTTTCTTCAGCACTAGTCAGAAGTAATAGTTACAAAAACCGTTTGGAATCAAAACAGCCAAAGCCGCCTGCAGGCCGATGTGGCTATTGAAGTGAATTTCTGTGGCCCGCTTGAAAGTGAATAATTTTTTTACTGATGAATGTTCATTTTCATACATTTGTCTGGTAAACTATATGCAGGTGTTTAATAACGTATGTTTGAAAACTGGCTGAAGTAAACCAGCGCATTTCTTTTGAGGACCTTTAGAGTTTTGAACATGCGTTACATTTTAAGCCGTAGCCAGTGTATTTATACTCATTTTTACTCATCATACAAATTTAACATAAAATGCAGAGTCATTATGTGTGCAAGTACTGCAGAAAGCAAATGAATGATAAAGCAAATTATTAAAAAATCATGGTGTCTTATTAGTGACTCGATATAAAAAGAGTAGTATATCAATATCTAATTTCTAATGCAAATGCCATTGTAACAGCGGATTGCACTAGTTCGATTCCTTTCTGACTATTAGGCGTCTTGACATATTTGAGCGTGTATGCGAATAGAGTGAGGTTTAAAGAGGTTGTATGATTTGGCTGAAAGAAGCCGGTTAGTGCAATCCATTTGGCGGAGTGACGTGACAATCCAACGATTTTGGTGCCTGTGTGTTGTAAAAGGCACGACATGCGCGCCTTGGAAAGCCAGTAAAGTGTTGTATTAGAATGGTTTCAAAAACGCTCAGGCAGTATTAGTCTCATTGTTCTTCAGAATCCATGCTAGTATAATGCTGTCTATGTGTACAAGCGTATCCGTCTAAGCCATTACGAATTGGGTAACAAAAGTGTATTCCTATAAGTCTATTTTGTGATTTACCAATGACGAGAAGCACCGTTAGGAGTTGTATCTACCTGGATCAGTGCAGGATAATATTCAGCTGGCTGTCTGGTCCTCGTTTATGGGATAAGGTTCTCATTGGGCTGCAATGGTCCCTGCATACATGTATGAATAGCTAGCGCCTAGAACCGTCTGCTGGCCTCCCTCGCTTGAAGTGAAAAGTCTGTAGAACCATCTCTTAGCAAGACATCTTTCATAATCTTCCGAACTGCCCTCACTATAGTGCAGTATGTCGATAACCTTTCAAAACCAGTTTCATTACCGTTCTTCTTATTTCTTATCACAGCATGCCAGTACTATTTTCGTACAAGACAATATTCAACACACATGAAAACTCCCAGGCCTGTTTCCGTAACATCGACACCCATTTGAGCAGTTCCATTACCCAGTTTCTTCTCAATCCAGAATATTTGGTTCATGATAAGGACTTGCGTACTGTCATCTAAAGAGGTTATCACACATGGCTACAGTTCCTGCTAGACAGGACTTTTCTGAGGAACTAGATTCAGGTAGCACTGGTTTAAACAGGAGGATTCTTAGAAAAAAGAGCCCTGCCTGAAGCGAAGTCCCGCCTAGCTACAGAAGCAATGTTGCGGCTACGCGGGGTTTTTTCAAACCTCACCGAAAATGTCTCGGGTCCCGGGGGTAGAGACAACCAATCATACTAAAGTTCTGCTTCTGAAGGATCACGTGATCCCTATTTGAGCGATAATCGATTACTGTTTGGCGTTCAAGTCTTTGTAGTGATAATGGTAACCTAGTGTGATGACTTCGTGGTTTAATAAGGCACCATTTAGCAAGACAAAACGAACATTTATTAGGAAAATATGATTCAAAGCATAATAGTAACTCAGAGCAGTACGTCGCCCCTACCGCATAGTACAATCTACTACCTTCCTCTTCTGAGGCTAACATGCAACTCTCAATAAATACATTAACCCTTCTTGGTGAAGAGCTACCTGCGCCAAGCACGCTCTCTTGATCGCCAAACAGTCGCCAGATATCACACCCCCGTTGTAAGATTGTTGTTGATATTATTTACAAATCAATCGGCAATCTGGAAACTAAAATCTAGCAACTGTTTGCGATCAACGAGGAAAAAAAAAAAAAAAAAAAAAAAAAAAAAACTACATATACATTTATACATTCTACCCTAATATTCAAATCTCAGTTACTATAGACATTTGCAATGTAATACCTACAATTGTACATAAATTTACTACATAAACATATATAAACATAGGTAACACATTTTTAACTTCACTTGTTCCGAACATTATTATTATTGTAACAATTTATCTATTCTTAACCCAAAGAAACCAAGTGAATATTTTTTTCTTTTATAAACATGTTAAAATATACCCTAGTATTATTCCATTGATGACAGTAAAATTATTAAGTGTCTTATATATATATATAAAATTATATTCTTAACGTTCTCTTTAATTAATGATGCTGCAGCATGATTTATATCCTTGGGAGACAAATATCTAAATTTACCACTTACCTCGAATATTTGTTATCCAATAATTTTTCTATCTATTTCAAATTACATAAACATCTTATTTGCACAAAATTGTAAAATTATTAAGAAAAGCAAAGAAAAACTATCTAATCATTAACTATACAAAATGTTCGTGACGATGAATAGTAAATTAATGTTCAAAGTTCACAGGTGGGGAGTCTGGATAATGCATCTGCGTTCGACAGTTTTTTTTCCTGGCAAAGTTATAATTTTTCTTCATCTTCAAATATCATTCCAACTGCATTGACGCTAGCTTGGAATTTTCGAATTTTATTTGCATGAACATGTTTGATTTTTCCATCAGGTAGTTTTACTTTACAGGAATGCGGTGGGCAATGATTCACGATTTCTCCTGGTCCAGTACATCGTGCATAGAGATTGTTATTTGAATCTGGTATGAGTAAATAAACTTGTTCTCCGATTTTGAAATTTTTTGGCATTGATCTCCGATTAAAGAACTTAGCATATTTTTGTTGTTTATCACTTGCAATTAAATTGGCTTGTTCAGCTGCTTGTTCTAACCTTATTTTTAAATGCTGTAAGTAGTCCAGTGTCTACTGTCCAGTGTCAGGTGGTATAGGTATTTCTTCTGACCATGAAGATTTCAGTACTGCTAAAGGACCTCTTGGTTGTCTTCCATACATCAGCTGAAATGGTGAGACACCTGTGTGGTGCAGTTTGGTACTTCTCTGTATGCAAAGAGCAGGTATGGAATGTGCTTATCCCAATTCGAAGGATCAGTCCTATGACATGATGTAACATTTGCTTGAAGGACTTGTTCCATCTTTCTACTAATCCATTTGAAGCACTGTAAGCAGGTGTAGAGAAGTTAGTTTTTTCTGGAATTCTTTAGTTAATTTTGAAACAAAGTTAGTTCCAGTGTTTTCTGGAATTCTTTAGTTAATTTTGAAATATAGTTAGTTCTGTTGTCACTAGCTATTGTATTAGGGATTCCTGTTCTCATGAAAATCTCCAAAAGCGCATCGCAAGTGGCTTTTGCTGTCAAGCTTCTCAGTGGAATGTCTTCTGGCCATCAGGAATGTTGATCTACCAGACATAACATATATTTATGTTTCCTAGCAGAGGGAGGTTCAATAGGTCCAATAACGTCGATGTTAACTGCTTCGAAAGGCAATTCTGGCCTTCTGACCGGTGTGATGGGAATCTTATCAGATCGCTTTTCTGGACTCTTCAACTGACAATCTTTGCATGTTTTACAAAAGGTTTCGACATCTTGTGCTAATCCAGGCCAATAAAATGAATATCGTATTCGTTCCTTTGTTTTCCTTATTCCAAGATGCGCACCGAAAATGGAACTATGTGCTAATTCCAACACTTGTGCTCTTCTACTAAGCGGAAGCACTAATTGAAAAACAGTCTGTCCTAATATTTTTTCTTGGTGATGTAACAGATGATCAATAAATAAATAATTTCTTTTTTCTCTACAGCTAGCTTTCATGCTTCTCTCAGCGAGGGACAGTTAGCTTGTTCTTCGCGTAGGCGTTCAGCAGACGACAAGTCTGTGTTTACGTAAGCACTCGCCTTCTCCCCTTTCTCCTCTTCGTTTTTCTCCTCCATAAGCACTAGTGTTGGTGTATTTCTGGAGTTATTAGGCAAGGCATATTTAGCTTATCAGTCACTGCAATTAATGTATCCACAAAATTAAATATATTGCTTCCATGATCTTTATGGTAAATAGGTACACGGCAAACTTTTGCTTCAATTGGTTGTCCGAAAGCAGGCGTTAGCAATATTTTACCTCCTTCACTCTTCTCTAAATCTGGAATGAGCGATGAATGTACGATCGTTATCTGCGTTCCAGAGTCTACGATAGCTTCGATTTTCTCAGAGTTCATAAAAAGTTCACTTTTTGCAGTGGTTAAACGATGCGTTCTGCGAATTCTGTTCGTAGATGGGATGAGTTTACTTTAGCTACGATGGCTTCTTCTTTTGATGTTCTGTTTGAATTTTTTTGAGTTTTGGAATCATCCTTTCCCTTCTTATTTATTGCAGTTTTGTTCTTTCTTCTTTTGTCTGGGCAATCTCTTGCGATGTGTTGATAGTTTCCACAAATATAACACTCCTTTCTTCTCGCGTGAAATCCTTCTTGTTTTGAATATTCTTTTCTCATGTGCGGCGGAATATATTTATCTTGTGTACATGTTGTATCCAGGAATCTCGGTGATCGCTTAATTCCATTTCGGATTTCATCGAAAGATTTTCCTTTGGCTGTGAAATAAATATCACATTCTGTAGCTAATTCTTGAGGCTTCAGCCATTTATTTCCTTGGCGTATTGCAACGTGCGCAGCTGTTTCTTCATCTAAAGCTTGGAATAATTTATCCCAAATAATTAACTCCTTGAGTGTTTCGAAATCCTTTACTTCTCTTGACTTGCAGTAATAGTCCCATGTAGTTGTTAGTCGTGAAGCGAACTGGATATGCGTTTCTCCGGAATAACGTTTAGTTCTTCTGAAATTTTCTAAACATGTTTGAGGAGTAGGTTGGTATTCCTTCAGAACAAGAGTTTTCACAGGTTCCCGAAGAATACAAATCGGAAATATTATTAAAATTAATTGGAGAAAAAGCTTCAAATGTTCTTGTTTATATAAAAGAGGAAGATCTGAAAAATTACGAAAAAGTGAAAACTCTTGTTCTGAAGGAATACCAACCTACTCCTCAAACCTGTTTAGAAAATTTCAGAACTAAACGTTATTCCGGCGAAACGCATATCCAGTTCGCTTCACGACTAACAGCTACATGGGACTATTACTGCAAGTCAAGAGAAGTAAAGGATTTCGAAACACTCAAGGAGTTAATTGCTCTTTCGATAGAATCGAAAAATATATTCCATGCTTCTGCTCTCTTCGGTACTGGTATAGTCAGTGTTTCTACTCCTTTGATCAGCTTGTCGAGGGAAATTTCGGTTTCTCGTCCTGTGTTTTGGATCGAAGGTGTCTGACTTCTACTTCCTTCATTTTGAGTTGCTCGAATCTTCGCTAATTCTATTTCGTGTTCTTTTTCTGTTTTTAATCTTTCTTCTTCCATTTGTATTCTTTCCATTTCTTCTTTTCTTTTTCTATTCTACACTGTAGTAATCAGAATTTCTTTTACGAAATCAGCATCTTCGATGTATTCCTCGCTATTCTGAAGTTTGTGTTTCAGTTCTACCAGTTTCAAATCTGGGGATGCTTCTTCGCCAATTTCCAATAGAACTGTTACTAAATCCTCTTTCTTTACGTTTTTGAACATTTTCTTCTATTTTCCTTTAGAATCAAGCTTTTCGAACTCGCGATTAAATAATTCTCATTTTTTTACTCCCTTTTGCAAATGCGCACTTCTTTTGTGAGTTAGGCTTAACTTTACTCCACTTCCGTTTTCAACGCTCTAAGCTTCTAACCTCTCTGGTTCTCGTAAGAGAGCGTGTTGTGATGACTTCGTGGTTTAATAAGGCACCATTTAGCAAGACGAAACGAACATTTATTAGGAAAATATGATTCAAAGCATAACAGTAACTCAGAGCAGTACGTCGCCCCTACCGCATAGTACAATCTACTACCTTCCTCTTCTGAGGCTAACATGCAACTCTCAATAAATACATTAACCCTTTTTGGAGAAGAGCTACCTGCGCCAAGCACGCTCTATTGATCACCAAACGGTCGCCAGATATCACACCTAGCTACGTGGGTTTCCTGGAATTATGCGGGTTCTTAGAATTCTCCCTTTCGACGTCAAGTCCCGCGTAACCGAAACATAATGTGATTGGCACTTTACAGTTTTGCAATAGCAAATAACTGATCAGCTAATTGATTCATTTTGAACATTATACCAGATTATCAAATAACCAAAATAGAACTGTCACTTTTTGATCGCTAAAATAGCCAATGTAATTATGCATGCACTTCCATCAGTGACATATGCTTATACATCTGATCCTTCTTAGATAAGACGTACTGCTTGGAAATCCAGTTTTCCTTTAATAGGCATAGTTATCTTATTTGAATATGGCAAACACTCAGGCTATCTTCTTAAGCGGAGGGATATCTCCTTAGAAGACCTTCTAAGTGAAATTGGATACCATTCACTTTACATACGAGGAAAACCAACCATGCAGCCAACCCGTTGGCCTGATATTGGATCGGAATCGAACTTACAATATTGCCAACATAAACCAACAGGTTTTAACCGCTTCGTCAATGCCGGGTTTATAGAAACAGGGTTGCCACTCAAACAGGAGAATGAAATTCCCTGACTTCTTCAGGTGTGTTTTAAGAAAATTCCAGTCTATACGCGTAATGCACGTTGGCTGTGCTAAGAGGTAAATTATAGTATTACCTGACAACACAAAAATTTGCCAATTACATATGACTTTTACTATTTTAACTCTAATGTGAATTGTTTCTTCCACTGAAGATTGAGATTAGAATCTCCCTAATCTGGATTAAAAATGTCTTTTTTGCAGACATTTTGCAGTTAAACGAAAGAAATATATTTAATGATATTTTTAAATAAATTCAGGTATTTTATATTTATTCAGCAGCGTACATAAGCAAAAAATATGTGCATTAAAATTCGTGATGGTATGTGATCATACTGCTAGAATTAATTTCAGGATTATACCAGAGAAAATTTCCTGAAATTTGAAAGTATTACTAAAACTTATTACTATTAAATAATAAGTTTAGAGGAAAGAAACAACATTAAAAATGATACGAATAACATAAAAATAAAATAAAGATAATTACTTAAAAATTGAATTAAAATAATCAACGATATTTTAGCGAATATAGTTATATTTAATGGTTAGCCTAGATGACTGATTACTAATTTTTTATTTTACTGCAAAATGGCAAGTAAGGCATTTATTAAAAAGGGGAAAAAAAGATTTAAAAGATTTTGTGGTAAAATTTTAGTATACGGTAAGGCCTCGGCCAAAAAAAAAAAAAAAAAAAAGTTTAAAAGATGACTGACTAATTTATTGCCGGACCACTACACAGTATGCAGTTTTTCCGGCTCAATCAAATTTGCCTCATGGGCGCATCACATGGTACTATCTGCCCGTGGTACTAGTTAAACCACGTTACCGTCAGCTTTGCCACTAAGCTATCATCACACCCTTAAAAGATTTTGTGATAAAATCCTAATATACGCTCAGGCCTTGGCACGATTTTGAAAATTATCGCCAACACCAAAATGACCCGATTACTGCTCATCATAATGTCACCAAATCCCGTGTGAACCGTACATAGAGGTTCGAATAGAATACGGAGGTTATTCTAACCCACGGAGTATAATGATAACCAAAGAACGGCTATATAAGAAAGAAAAAACCCATAGACCTAATGCTATTACGCTAGAAAGCGGAGGGAAAATTCGCCAACGGATTTGGCGACGGAACCTGGCGGTCAGAATTTCCCTCTCAGCGATGCGTACAAGAAATCGAGGAACACTTGTTAAGAAGAAACATTCTTTGACAAAACGTTTCTTTGATTTTTCGCAATAAATTAAACACTGATTTTCGTAGTTTTTTGCCTCCTCAAAATAACTAATCCATTAATTAATTTACTTGCGCGAAAAAATATTTTCCTTTGCTTTAAAGTTTAAAGAAATTTTAAACGCTATTCATTTTATGAACTCTGGATAACGTGACCTTCGAACTTCAACACCGGCTTCGAGCTTTAGCGACAGATATTTCGCGCATGCGCAGCTGTTTCCCTCTACGTTGGAACGGAGCCACTTCTGTTGCAGAGAAGTTTTCCTTCTTAACAATACGTATTCTTTGATTCTAACTTCCATAGTACCGTATACTAGGATTAAACCGATTTTGTTTTATACGAGAATAAGTATTTTGTTTAGTTCAACATGCGTATGCGATTCTCGAGATTACTGGAAACTTGCTTTGCCTTTCTCTAAAAGACAATCTAATTGGAACTGCGAAAATTGGCTCTATGCCAACTGCCCGAATGACGCTTACGCGATACATTAATTCGCCAAGAAAGTGATCCCTTCCAACGTCGGTGCAAAACTCGCTTTTGGGGAAGGGGGGATCGCCGTATGAAATTCCCTGACTTTTTCAGATTTTAACTAAAATATTTTAATTTCCTGACTTTTCCCTGAATTTTTTGGTCAATTTTCGAATTCCCTGACTTTTTCCGGTTTTCCAGGTAATGTGGCAAACCCATAAGAAGCGTGCCTTAATTTTGCATTTTAAGGGAACTTTGAACTATTTGAACTTGTTTCTTATGGGAGTACAAACTTTTCACAAATGATGTCCTTTGAAACTTTGAGGCCTGTAGCGAAATAAGCATTTCATTTGGAAACACCAAGTAAAAAATCATACTGCACGAAGATGGTTTCAAAAAATACCTTTCTCATGATAAACCTCTATATGATATGCCATGATTCGGAAGTCTCTCTGAAATTATTGACACTGACTTAGCTATAGAAGCAAATTCCGCTCCCACAGTGCTGAAATTAACCCAAAAGTACAGCTTAGCTGTTGAAACCTTCTGTTTATATCTGCACCAATTGAAGATATTGGTCATGTTAAGCAAATACATATCCCACGAAGTGATATATAGCAAGTAACTTCAGAAGCTCTCCATCTGTCTCTTCATTACTTTCTCCCGTCACAAAAATGAAGTGTTTCTACATTCCTGCAGCGGGTCCATTACACAAGTGTTCTTATAATGTGTTGTTGCGGATGCATCCTATTTCTGAAATACGTGTGGTCGTAATGGCTAGTCGTAATTGCAAGTTAATTCTGAAAGGCGAAATCTTATTAGTTACTGTCTACACTCGACAACTCGAATGCGCGTAGCTTCCCCTGTATTGAAAAACTGGTGAACAAAAATACGGCATGATTCTTGCAGGACCAAACCGCACTGAGTTATAATGTCCAATGATGTAGCATTGCTTTTGAATGGGAACTGCTGCCACTTCCATTTTGTTATTCGAAATCGTTTCAAGTGATTACCACGTGTTTCGTGCTTTGGAAAATAACATACATATGTGACACATATGCTCTAATGAAGCGTAGATTAAAGTCGGAGGTGTTCTGGTTTTTGCTTCTAAGACAGAGATTTCAATTTTACAGGGACAGTATATATGAGCTTGTACTTCTTTGGAAAAGAGTTATCTAATGTATTTGTGGCTATTTTGATGAATTGGTACTTTTTTTTATATCTTGTGTGCCTTGAACTTCATCCGAAAAAGCGATAAAATGTTTTTGGCTACCTTTGAATTGTGTACGTCCACATGAAACTGCATAAACTCTTAAGTCTGAACCTAAAGTGCCATTAATGTATATTGAATTCTTCCACTTTTGTAGCTGTTTTGTTCTAATAAATAATTCTTGTAATTCAACCGGCCATTTCTAATTTTTATTTGTGGAATCTTGGTTTCAGTGTTGTTACATGTGCAAAAGTTTAGTAAAAATAATTTGTCATAAATATAACTACTATATTGAAATTACATGTGGTAATTATTGTAATATGTGTTTCTAAATATTGGATGAACAAAATAATTATTTACTTCAAAACATCTTCATCGCGTATCGTGATATATTGGAAGATTTGGATAAAGAGAGCAGGATATCATCTAGTTAAAACACCGTTACATCAAGCATGCAGCATACTCCGGTGAAACAAGGGAATCTTTCGAATGACTTTTAAAATCTACGAGAGAAAAAGAAATTTAGAAAATTTTATTACCAATGACAAAAAGTATTTATTTGCATCTGACACAGCCTTTTTATGTAATAATGGAAAGCGACGTTTCAATCATTAACAAACAGATCAAAATATTGATCAGTTTTGAAAAAAAAAAAAAAAAAAAAAAGGAATGACCTTTTAAGATCATATAGTTAGCCTGAATTCAAATCTTCTAAGCTCTTGTTGCTGGCAATAGTAGCAACTATTGTATGGCTAGACATGAAGAGACTTTGGACGATAGTTATCGAATTTACAATTTGTGTGGCTTCATTCTATGGCAGAATCCATCCATCCTTCTGTGATGGATGTTTTTATTTCCTTATCTTTGTCACCATTGACCAGATGTTTTCAGTTGGTGAGAGACCTGGAGAATGTTCCGGCCAAGACAGAAGTTTATTCCTTTGCATTAAGAAAGTATGTTCAACACGCACTCTCGCACTGTCCTTTTGAAAGTGGGTTCATGAAAGCCCCGAAGATATGACATAGTCGCGGGCATTGAAATCTCAGTAATGCAAAATAGTGGCTGATCAAAGTACCCGATCAATGGTTAGGTTATTTGAATGTGGCAAAGCCACAAGGGCCATCTCCCTAAAAGGAGGGATGCCTTCGTGGAGGACTTTCTGAGGGAAACAAGCTCATATTCACATTATACATGGAGAAAACACGGAAAACCAACTATGCAGCCAGCTCATTCGCCTGGGTTTGAAGCCAAGCTAGCTGTAACTACCAGTATTCAATGGTCTTAACCACTCGTCCACTGGTGGACACCCGATATGTGAACTAAAAGTGAACAGGTTGTGTACCCAATGGTAGCCTATACATCAGTTCATATTCTGATCGGTATTACGATGAAGAATGCAAGCATCCGACGTTAGTTGTTGTTGAGACTTATCTCACTTATGTGACAGCAACATCAGAACAAGCCCATGAAATTCATTGTGTCAAGGAGTGCAAGATTGCACCTGTCGTTGGCAAGAGTCTTGAGCACCATATAGGGGACAGTATGACTTTGTTCAGTTCCGCCCCAGTTTTGATGGAGAGCATCCCGGGGGAAGGGGTCCGAGGGTCTCCCACCTCCTTCTTCCACTACCAGCAACCTCTCAAGAGGATTTCTGGCTCACCGCATATTTAGAGTGCCCCTATGCCGCACAGGCACTATACATTTACAAACATCCATGGCTTCTCCGGGATTCGAACCTGAATGATTCGCTACAGCAGTCAGAGTAACCTGGTTACTCTGACTATCCATTATCCTGGTTGGGCGGCTCCATTGTTCGTTCTTTTCGGTTTCGACTATATGATCGCTAAGCAAAAGCGTGATTTGTCATGAAAAACACAGCGTGCCTTTCACGCGTACGTGTGCATCGTTCAACGCAAGCTTTATACAGTGTTTACGTTGATGCTATTTACTTGTTTAGCCGTGAAGTCATTGCGTTTTGCCTAGTCGCTCATAAGCGGGAATTGTGCGTTTTCCTTTTGAGATATTTTCAGTTTTTTTTTAGAAAATAAAAATATTGGTATCTGGGGTAGAATCATATTTGATTTAAGTATTGTTTAGTAAGTAGGGTGTGCCTTAATTGCGAAGATCTCACCCAATAATTTATTATTTCACTCAGAATCTCCAAAACATCGTTTCAGAATTTTTGGCCATTCAAGATTTAGCTAGTAATATACTTAATGTTATGATGTTTACCTAGTGTTGAATAGTTGCATATCTGAGAGATAAAAAGCCCATCTTTATGACAATAGCTGAAATCCCCCAACTGAAATTTATGCTTTAAGAAAATTGATGAAAATTCCCGTTAGTCATAATGTACGAAACTTTTGCATTAAATCGGATAGTCTCTCTGCTGTTTTTTATTGCTCAAAGCATAAGTCACTCTTCACTAATTAATCATCAGTTACTTAAACACATCAAATCCACAAATTAGCATCAATCTTATTAGAATAAAAACTGATTATTATTAGAATTAAAGCTGGCCACATGGGAAACGAAAGAGCTAACAATCTTGTTAAAGAAGCAGCTGGCAGCAAGGATAACATTAGTAACATTATGCCGATAAAATTAACTAGGTACTGTGCAACACTGATAACATTGTACACTGCGCGCGCAAAAAAATATAAAATAAAAATCTGAAAGGTTTCAGATTTTAAATTAGGGCGTTTTAGATTTTAGGGAGTCAGATTTTAAATTAGGGGATCCAAAGGGCCATTTTTTTTTAACGTTTTGTGTGTTACCTTTATTTATTAAATATCATGTTCTTCGCACTTAAACCATTAATTTCAGTTCAATAGCAATGTCGCAAAATAATTGTAAAATGCGCCTATCTTTAGAATTTCCGGTACACAGTTCCGCGCGATGGAGAAGAAAAGTTTTTTTTTTTTTTTTTTTTTTTTTTTTTTTTTTTCCCCGTATATTGTTGCCATTGCTCGCTTTCAAATCGTTGAGTTTGTTACTCAAAAATTCGTTAAAGTTTTACAAAATATGAAATCGATTATAAAACAAATTCCAAATTTGCGCTTCCACATGTCCACATTCTCAGTAGGATTACGTCCAAAATTTGATGGCTCTATGTACCGTTGTTTTATTACAATGCGAGAAATATACATACATTTATGCAGATTTTTCGTTATTTAATTTCTTTAAATATAATGCAGGACTCTAACATTTGGTGGCAACAGTTTGAAAAGTGAAACGGACATTTATAGTGATTCAACAAAATCGCAAAACGAAAACAATAGTCCTTGAGGGCTCCTTTGAACTAAAACAAAGGGGTGGGAGACAGTTCTATATCTCCCGTTCTACTGGGCCGATTGACGAAATTCAACTTACGTTTTTCATGTCTCGAAAGCGCGACTTAGGATATGTATTAGATTTATATATAGCATTGTTCTAATAGGTATTTTGACACAAAATCGGACTTTTTCTGAAATAACATACCATTTGTTTTCCATACATCGATTCTACGACGCAAATTACGCCAAACTACCAAGTTTTGTAAAAATCGTAGGAGTAGTTTTTAAAAAATTATCTCTTAAAATCTTAGTTCCTCAAAGTTAATTGAGTTTGGTATATATTTATTAATTTCTCTTTTTTTTATTAAATTTATTTGATTCTTCCTTTCACATTTCGAAATTCAGGTTCATTCCAAATGAACCTATTTTTTATGATTTATTTTTAAAATTTGTATTTTTAAGTAATTTTTATAAATTTTTCGAAAAACATTTTGAATTATAATCTATAAAGTTTATACCACCGTCTTAAAGTAGATGTATTTCTAAGCATACCTACAAAAAATTACAGGTTTTTATTCAAAATTTCCGAAGATATACGTGAATTTATGTATTGGCACGTTATAAATTTGGCGTATTTGTTGAAAGCGATAAAACATCCAATGTGGTTTAGACACTTTGCTAAAATTATTAGAAATTATGAACGAAGTCACTTTTTTCCCGCTCATGCACAATGTAAAAAGGTAGAAACGAGGTGCCTTTTTTTTTCCGCTCCAGCATAATGGAAGAGGAAGGAAAATTGGTTGCCATATATTAAAAAGGGCGCCAGGTGCATTATTCTTGGCGCAAACTAAAAAAAAAAAATGTGCCAAGATAAATTTTTGAATTTCTCCGTAAATTTCACTCCAAAGTTTACGAAATTCAATATCTAGGCATTATTTGAGTCGTAGAATCGAAATATGAAAAAGAAAATGGTATGTTATTTCAGAAAAAGGCCGATTTTGTGTCATAATACCTATGTTAGAACAATGCTATGTATCAATCTAATATATATCCTAAGTCGCGCTTTCGAGACATTAAAGCGCAATTTGAATTTTGTCAATCGGCTCAGTAGAACGGGAGCTATAGAACTGTCCCTTCCCCCTCCCGCAGTGTACGTACGGCTACTTGGTTCTGTGCAGCTAGTAGCTTCCTGAGCCATCTCTTACTGTAGTGCGGACAAGTTGTTCTGGGCGTTGAGGGGGGGGGGGCTATTGAGTTCCAGCGCTGTGCAGGGTCCTCGTGGAGCCATCAATTTCAAATTATCATAAGTCACTGGATCTTGATCAGCGCCAGCAGTAGTTGCGCGGTACGATAATCTGCAATCTTGGTAGACTTCGATTCTTCCTCGATCGAATTCTGATAGCATATATCATTGCTATTCGCTGTTTTCAAGGATGAAAATTACGAAATTAATCTCCCTTATGTCAAACTGTCGTACCAGAATTCTGCACTTCGCTGCACCAAGTGTTTCAGGCAGACCTAGAGTATTTTTTTTTAGACTTCAGATTCCAATTATTTATCATAAAAAAAAAAGGCTGAACTTTTGGAATGGTCTAATAATAATTAAAAAAATTCTGCTCCTTATAATGGTTAAAGACGTGTGATGACATGATTATTTTCATAAATTATACTTCCAGGTGCATAAAATGATGCTTTCTTTTATACCATAAAAGGCATTATTTTTCCTTTGCTTTTATCTCTTTTTTTTTTTTTTTTAATGTTAGACGCGATTGATGCAGTCACATTTTCTAGATAATTGCTGGGAGTTTTTTTTTTTTTTTTTTTTTGATTAGTGGAATGTTACATTATTTTTCCTTTGCTTTTCTCTCTTTTTTTAATGTTAGACGCGATTGATGCAGTCACATTTTCTAGATAATTGCTGGGAGGGGATTTTTTTTTTTTTTTTTTTCTCTTTTGATTAGTGGAATGTTACATTTTTTGAATATCTTAGTTTAGTCTCTTATTGAAAAAGAACTAAGTTGTCTTTATTGGACAATGACTTTGATTTTATTAAAATTTAATGAATTTGAGCGTTCAGAACTTTTGATCTGCCTGAACTTAAAGCAGTGACATTTTACAAGTGCTTGCTTCGCAAAAACTTGGGCATTTTTATACAAAATAATTTCATAAATACATCCTTTGGCAGAAAACTTCCAGGACAAAGGTCGTAAAAAATCGAAAATTGCATTTACCAAGTAATGATCCTAGCTGCTATCAAAGTAGTCGCCTTGGCTATCTATACACAACTGCCAACGTTTCTGGAGGTCTTGGAAGCAAGCAGGGAAATCTTCAACTGCGATGATTGCAAGCTCATTTGTCACAGCCCATTGGATGTCTGCAATAATCGTGATGAAGCTTTCCTTTCAGTCACCTTTTCACTCACGGAAACAAGAAAAATTCACAATAATTTCTGACACAAATGTGGGATGACGTCTGGCTCTATCTAATAGTTTAACAGAAATTCTTCGTTTTTCCTCTTTCTATTCATCTGTTAGTGAGTGAGGGAAATTCTTGCATTAAGTTTTCATTTCCCTAAATCTTCGCGTAAAATCTTATGACACCCATCACGATTAAAAATCAGTTCTTCTTATATCATATGCACAGTTACACGACGGTCTTTTTGCAATAACTGCCTTGCATCTTCCACGTTTGCATCGGTATGTGCTATAGATGGGCGACAAGCTCTGGGACCGTCTTGCACTGAATCTCTGCCTTCACGAAACCTTTTGTGCCACTCGAAAACACGACTTCTTGAAAGTGCCTCGCCTGCAAATGCTTGCTTAATCATGTTCCACGTTCCACTAGGGGTTTTCTCGAGCTTAACGTGGAACTTAATGTTAACTCTTTGCTCACAAACAGCATCCATTGTGTCACCTTAACGAATGCGACAGGGGCTGTTAAGTACAGCCCTGACACATAGTAAGTTTTCGTGAAAACATGGCCAAGGTCACGTAAGAATACATACCAGGTAACATAAAAACAACATTTGTTCCTTTTCAGTACTGCAAACGTAGGAAAAAAAAAATGTCCTTGAACTTTTCTGACAAAGGATGTACAAATAGCGGTACATTGGTAGCTCATCCGTGTTCTATTCCAGCTGGTTATATTTAACATTTCGTAGTTTCCCTCATTATTAACTTAAATACAGGCCAGTTTCCCTTATAAAATCCTCTAAGAAGGCATTCTTTTC
This sequence comes from Stegodyphus dumicola, assembly GCF_044657685.1. Classification (NCBI taxonomy): domain Eukaryota; kingdom Metazoa; phylum Arthropoda; class Arachnida; order Araneae; family Eresidae; genus Stegodyphus; species Stegodyphus dumicola. The sequence goes on from NC_140780.1 coordinate 119,747,619, forward strand.
CGACTCGCTGATTGCTGAATTCTTCCTATTAGGCTGATAGCCTTCTTGTGCTGTGTAATTAACCAAACGCATAGTTTTCCACAAAAGCAAAGAGTCCAATGAGAAATGTGATACTTTAATCAAAATTAAGGTTTAAATTAAATATCAAATCAGTTGCGCATTCGTGTTCTCTCTCATTATCGTATAATAATTCGTTTATCTCTGAAATATGCGTAATAAAACTATTGGGGCCATGTTAAGTAATAGCTAGAACAGTGGTCGCCAAAATTTGGATCCTGAGCTCTCAGAATGTCGTTGCAGCATTTCTAGTAGCTCACGTAAGAATATTTTTTCTGGTATTTTCTGATGATTCGCATCGCCACCAGAAATCGTCAATGCGTTGGCTATTTTGTGAATCGGCAGAAAACGCTTAGTCATAATACTGTATTAACTCGCTTATTTCACCCTGTAACACAAAATCCTGAAAATTTTTGAAGTATTTACGTAATTGTTCTCATCCTCCAGACATTCAGAAAGCGAGCTGTCCTCAGTTTTAAAATAGGATTCGTTCACGTAGTGATTGTTTTCGTTTTTACTAATAGCTTCATAGAATTCAATTCTAATTCGTGGAATTTTGCTGCATGATCTCTGATTAATAAAGCAATAACAGTGAACAGCTTCAAGATATCTAATGTTCTTAATGGTTCTGAAAATCATTGCACGCAAGAAGACAGACTGAACGGTATTATTTAATTCCTAGGAATTAGCAGTGGATAACAATACGGGCGAGTGAGATTCAAGATACAGGGAAGTAGACGGGCGTAGCTAGATGGGGGCAAGGGGAGCATCTGTCCCCGGGTGGAGAATCCAAGGGGCGCCAAACTGATGTTACGACATTTTAGAATTAAACGTTTTCCATCCTTGGCAAGCAGAAGGGGGCGCGAAATCTTCAGTTGTTCCTGGGCGCTGAAAACCCTAGCTACGACTCTGGAAGTAGAACTGAAGGTATCTAATTAGGTAGTTTAATGTTAATATTACCTTATTCTTTCGTGTATAAGTCGCGCCTTTTTCCACAAAAAGTAGATGAAAATCAGCTATCAGTTATTGCATTAGAATTTACTATATTTTGAAAACGAGAAATTTAATGAAAAATATATTGGATAAAAATTAAGGGTGCGGCTTATGCACGCGAGAATACGGTGCTATATATTTGAATTGCTATGTATTATTAATACTTTTAATTTGTTTTGTTCTACTGTAACCGCATCCCTCAAAAAATGAATTATTCAATAACTTCCCCTCTCAATTTTCGTACGATAAAATCAGTGAGAAAGACGGGAGGGAATACGGTATTAAGAAGAATTGTAAACAAATATTTATTGGCCAATATTCACACTTTTAAAGCCCGTGGATCATGTTTAGCGAAATGCCAGTTAAATATAAAGCGTGTAAATCAACGTGCCCTTAAACGCTAAACCTGAATGCATGGTTTGGCTATTGTCGGTGTATGCTCCAAAGTTAGGCAAAAACATGGCAATTCTGCTGCATATTTAAAAGTTGAAAATGAGGATGAGGATAAGCACGATGTTCATTTTAAGCTATTGTTAAAAACAGTATAATAAATTCATGGTTATGTAACAAATTCAAATGATAATTTGCGAATCGCATGATAACCAACCTGTAGCAAAATATTGCATAAAGGCCCATTTACACTAGCGGAACTTTGAGCCTAAGAAACGCAGGCGAATTTGAAGACTCGTTTGAGAGCTTTTTAACAGCAATTTTTTCCTATTGTGAGGGAATATTTAACTCTTAAACTCTTGAATAATGTTATAAGTTAGGCTGTTTATTTAAATGTGTAAATATTCAGTTTCAGTTTTAAAAAAAAAGAGTAACATTTTCGCCATTTAGTGAAGCTAGCAACTTCCGCGTGCATTTCTTAGGCTCAAAGTTCCGCTAGTGTAAATGGGCCTTTATGAGTGAAATTCTTCAGCTGTGTGAGAAATTATACCCAGACTTCAGCAGAAAAACTATTCAGCTCTGTCCCTGAAAATTCATCAGAAACCAGGAGTTAAATTGCGCAGCTGAGCTGTAAATGAGCTGAGCTGTGCCACTTCTTTTTACGAAACTGAACGATAATTTCGACAGAGAATTCTTTTGATCTCGTAACATTTTACTCTAGTTATAAACAACACGTGGAAGTCGATACTCGCAGTTAGTAACCAGTAGTAAGGTACCATCTGAGAAACCATAACTGATTTAATGAGCCATTCATGGTTTCACCTTTTAACAACTTAGGACATGCATGGCTTAATCTTTGAGACAAACATATGACTACTGGCTGGATCAAAACTTCTGACTGCATGCCTGTCTTACCTTCCAGGTAGTGTAGTAAATTTAAGAGAGAAATGATTTGGAAACAGGTATACTTCTTGTTCCCGAAAGTATAAATGGTGGTCATTATGGTCTAGTCGTCGTGTTCGCTGACATGGCATTCGCAGTTTCAGTTGCCGGCGATTTACAACAGGAAGAATATGGGTACTAGTTATTTAATATGCTCCAAATGATAACGGGCCTAACGTAGTAAAAAAACTGAGATGAATGCGTTAGACGCATCCAATAAAGTAGTAGTGATTTCTACTAAAAAGGAACACCTGCGAATTTTTCGAAGTGATAACCAATTGTGGGGATGAAAATGGTCAAACAGAACTTTATGAGTCCCATTATTGACCGAGTTATTAAGACCGCTAAATCTTCGGAGTTCGGTCCTAAGCGAACGGGCTGATTGCATATTTGCTTTTCGGGGTTTTTCCCGTATCTAATTTCAGTATGAGCCATTTCCTCTTGTAAAGTTCTCCACGAAGCCATCCCCCATTAGGCAAGATAGCCCGTGTGTGCTTTGGCATATTGGAATAACCTAACCTAACCAGAACATCATGTTTTTTTCCTCTGCTTACAGATCAATGCTCAGATTCGAAGTCATTTTGCTCCCTGTCGCCAGTTCTGCCTGACATCTGTAACGAAAATTATGCCAAAATAAGATCCATTTTTTTTTTTTGTTATATCTCTTGTATGGAATTTAGGGTTTATTAATCTAGATAAATGAAGTTCCAGCACGAGGGGAAGAAGTTTAATTATTATATATATATTTTTTTCAATGGCAGATTGTGAACAGTTACAGTGTAACCCAGTACAAGGCCAGATACAAGGCCAGATGTGATGGTCTCTTTATTATGGAGGCACCTAATAGGTGGGCCACCATCGCCTCCTATGAAGGGACGGACAGTTACAGCCATGCCTTCTCCGGGATTCGAACCCAGGCCCTTCAGTATCGCAGTCAGGCTTCCGTTCCCATTGTCAGGCTTTACCGTCTGGGCGGCTTAATTATTATATTGCATAGAATAATTACTGTTTAAATGCTAAAAACCACACTGCTTATTACTGTTTATATAAACTGTATAATAATCGATAATTACAATAGTCAAATTTGTTGAATGATTTCTGTTTAGGTACGCAGGTACTCTCTGACTTTGTTTCTTGATATTTTCATTCATCTCAGATTAAAACGTGATCATTAATGTATCGGCACCTGAATTCGCTGAAACAGACATAGTCTGGTCATCCAGATGCAATATTCGAAGATAGGTCATATACATGACAAACTTACTCCAGTTCAGGTTCATGACAAACTTATTCCAGCTCAGAAAATTTACAATAATGTATCATTAGCATGAGATTTGAGACTAGATTTCATCAACGAAATCCAGGAATTTGAATATATGAAATCATCATTGTTCAGATATGGGCATAAAGGAATTAGGATTATCTCCCATAGCTGGAAGCCGAAACAATTTAATTTTAGACAAAAATAACAAAACCCCTAATTATTGATAATGATAGATTTGAATGAATAATTGTATTTTGTACGGAGAATGGCGGCAAAGCTTTGGGGGGGGGAGAACTACCTTTGTTTCGGGGATAGAATATTCTAGAATTGTTACTCAAAATTTCAAAACTCTGAATTCATTTACGTAACAGTGAGGTGAAGTAACAGTTCTTCCTGCAATATGCACTGCTGGCCATTAAAATTGGAACACCATGAAGGAAAGCAAATATAAAAGAGATATTTAATGTACGTAAACAGTATGGCATGAAGACAAAATGATTAAATTTGTAAGCGGTTTGGGGGTTTACAGGCGTTCGAAATTAGCAGAAACAGCTGCCACCCGTGGCAGCTAAAACGGCCCTTACCCGGTTAGGCATGGAATCGAACTGGGCTTGGATGACAGAAACGGACAGCTCATTCCATGCTGCTTCAACTCTATGCCACACTTCATCAACCGTATTAGCTGGAGAGGGGTGGTGGGCCAATCTCTCAGCAGCTAATGACCTCAGCAGCATACCCTCAGGTGATTATGTTTTCAATGGGTGACAGGTCTGGAGACTGTGAAGACCAGGGCAGCAATTGACTATCCTGTGTATCGAGGATTCTGATGTATTCTTAAGATACCCCTGTATGGCCATACACAATTACTTAAAATTCTTCAATAAACTCCCGAGGTGGCCTCATGAGGCTCCAGGGAGTTGCTACCACTAAATAGGGAAGGGCGCGGGACATATGCCTATTTACCTTTGTTAAGCACCAGGCGTCCCCGTCCTCCGTCACCTGCCACCTGTGACCTGTGTATCGAGGAAGGTCAGAACAAGACGTGCAACATGTGGTCTTCCATTATCTTGTTGGAAGATGGCGTTTGGCAGGCTTCGAAGATGGGGCACAACCACTGGACTTATGATGTCAGAAATGTACCGATTTGCGTTCAAATTCCCGTCGATCCTAACTAAAGTTGTGCGTGTCGTGTACCCAATGGCTGCCAACCATCACACCAGCTGCAGGGCCCCTATGCCGATATCGAATGCAGGCAGGCGACGTGTGGTCTCCTCGGAGCCTCCAGACACGTATGCGGCCATTAGAATACTGCATGCAAAAACGGGACTCTTCTGAAAAGACGACATTGTATCCAGTTTTGTTGTTCAGCGCACCACTCTCTCTATGCTGCATTGTCAAGGAAAGCCGAAGTAATGGTCGCCGTGCTGATAGTCCACGCTGCTGCAAACATTGACGTACCGTATCAGCGGATACTAAGCATGCTACAAACATGCCTGTTTCCTGACTAATGGTGCGTGATGTGGTTGTACGGTTTTGCAGGGCTGACCTCACAATATGTCTGTCCTCTCGAGCGTTATTCATAAGAGAGCGTTGGTATCCTGCATGCCGTTTAGTATGACGCCTCTGCAATCCACTGATTCCATATTCTGGTGACAGTGGTTGGATGTCGACCAATGCGACGGGCAATATCACGGAACGATAATCAGCGCTTTCGATAGGCAACGATTCTGCCTCTATCGAATTCCGACACTTGCTGGTAAGCATTTTTTTCTTATTCGAGGCAAAACACGATATTCTGAGCAAATTTCGACCTTACAAAGCAATTTCCGAATGAGAAATCCACCACACAACATTTCTTTTATGGAGTGCTTCAGATGTCAGGCCTCCTGCGTCGTCTAAATGCGCTGAAATACTAGTCATTTGTATATCCGAACCTTTTCTTCCTTTCTTGTGATTTTGACGTTCTTCCAATAATTCCTTCCTGGTGTTGTGATATAATGGCTAGCAGTGTATATCTTATTGTCAAACAGAAAAAAAGAAAAGATACATGAGATCATTGATTTCATTAAAAAATCTCTTTCCACAGTGGTCCTCTAACTATCGGAAAATTGAAATTGGCATGCTGCATGTATTATATTTCGGTATTCTGAAATTGAGAGTCGTAATTACCATTACAATCAGTGCCTATGGAGAAACGTTCAAGAATTGGGTCTTGCATCGATGTACATAAATGCTCTAAAATTCTCCCAAAACAGGAAATTATGTGAGAATAGCAAATAGAGGAGAATTTATGACTTCATGTCAGTTCATCCTATAGGAAACGAAGGATCCCCTCCTTTTATTTTTTCCTTTAGACCTGTAGGAAATGGTCATTGAAGTATTCCGATTCTTAGCATTTCAAAAGCGGAAGAAGTGATTAAGAAAGTTATTAAGTAACAAAAGATACTGTTTCTATAACGCCTTTAACGCGACGATTGCATTTTTGTTTTGGCATTAAAATCTATCATTAGAGGGTTTGTCCTAAAAGTAGCAAGACTGAATTATTTTTTAAAAATATTATTCACAATTCTGACATATCGACTTAATAGATTTCAAAATATTCCCCTTTTGCATCAACGCAGCGTTTCCAGTGCCAATCACTGAAGGCTTTCTGGAACGTAGAAACTGGAATGTTCTTCAGCTCCCTCGTTACGGCCTCTTGAATAGCCTGGAACTTAGATCGCGACAAGCATCGACTATGAAGAGTCTTGACTTGTAGATTAGACTGGTGTTCATGGTCAATAGCGGTATTAAAAAGAGATGATGCTCTAAAGCATCAACACCCTCAGGTGATTATTAAGAAAATGCAAAGCATACTTTTACCTAAGCAATAATGCTCGACGCGATTGTATATTAAACGCACGTGACCGTATATTAAACACGAATCTAAAAGCACATTCTGGTAGGAAATTATAAGCTGAAATTAGGATGGACAGGAAAGTAGCTTTAACTTAAAATAACTATTAAAAACTTAGGATAAACCGTACAAGCAATATCGCAAAATGATTTTAAAATAATTTCCGAATTTAGAATTTCCAATACACAGTCTCGCGCGCTGGAAATAAAAATGTCCCCCCCCCGTACACTGTTGCCATTGCTCGCATTGAAATCGTTGAGTTTGTTATTCAAAAATTTGTTAAAGTGTTACAAAATATGAAATCGATAATAAAACAAATTCCAAATTAGGGCTTCCAAATGCCCATATTCAGTGGAGGATTACGTTATTCAGAATTGGGTGGCTCTAAGTACCACTGTTTTATCACAGTGCTAGAAACATACGTACACTTATGTAGATTCTTCCTTATTTAATTTCTTTAAATATAATACAGGGCTCTAATATTTGGGGGCAACTATTTAAAAATTGATTTCGCCGTTTATAGTGAATCAACGCAAAAAGCCAAAACGAAATTAATATTCCTTCTGGGCAAATTGCCCCTTTGGACTTATAAAAAGAAAAAAAAAAAAAAAAAAAAGAGGGTTTTTTCAATTGAGAACAAGAAACTGCCGTATAAAGGAGCTATATTATCGATCTCAATTCAGCGTATGTGAACAAAAACTAATTAGGACTGAAGAAGTGATGAACATATGGAAATCGCCCTAGTCGCTCTTTATAACTCAAAGTACTAGTCAGGGTTTCTATTCATGCAAGGAATAAGGCGACAACAAATGTGTTCGTTTTTTTAAAAAAAGTTCTGTTCAATTCTGCTTGTCATTTTTGTAATCATTGCTGTAACAATTGATTTCATATAATTTTTGTAAGGTGATAAATAGAGCTTTGTCTGGTGTATAGTATAGTAAAATTGTATTTTTATTCTGTCTGCTATTAATTAATTTATAGAATAGGTAATTATTGCACGCTTTAATTGCCTTCATTCGTTATTTCATGATATATCTAGGTATTTCATAAAATAACTAAATTATATGCACTTTAGTAGTAACGTATATTCACTCCTATTTCTGAAAATTGCAATACTGATAAAGAATCATGCCAATGAACTGAAACTTATAAGAAATACAAGGCGGCGTATGATATGCAAATAATTAGAATTTCAGAGTTCACAAGTTACTGTGCCTTGTCGACGATAAGGGCTCAATGTAAACAATTTGCGCCGTTTGAACGGAGACGAATTATCGACCTTTGAGAAGGATTTTCCTATCCCGAAATTGCAATTCGTATAGAGCATAATGCATCATCAGTGGTGCATGTGAAGCAATGGGTTCAAGAGAACCGAACAACAGATATGCTAGCCGATCATAAAATGTTATGTTAGCATGGTATAATACACATCATCTGCATAACAGTGACAGACTGTGGAGCTCCATTTCTGGAGTTGGTTGAAGTATTACTAGAGAGAGTATCATTTTCCGCTTTCAACTGTTCGTTCGCATATGCTGCGCCGTGGGTTGCATGCTAGCATTCCTTTGCACAGATTTACTCTCAATCAATGCCTGCTTGCTACAATTGGGTCATCCACAGTAACTGGCGTGTCGATTGACTAGGTATGATGGGTGATCTCGTCTTGGAAGTACTGTCATCAGTAACCACTATAAGAGGGAGTTTGTGGAGCCCCAAATCGTCGTTTCATTCAGCGCATTCCTGGAGGTATATTTCAACACGATGCTCTCGTTGCAAAAAAGTGTCCGAGGCTTCTACTCACCAAGCACATCGCTTTCTGGTACTTCGTGAGCCAACAACTTGCTCGTGACACTCGTCATTCAGCCGTACGAATCAGCTTCTGTTTGAATAGAAACAATATGGAATGCTATTAAGTACACATGCAGAACCTGTTTGATTCAATATTGATATTAACTCAATCACGACGAGTACGAGTTTTTATTGTAACACATGGCACTTTTACCAGATATCGATTTTTTGATATTTAATATTCTTATATTGCTCTCTAATTTTATAATTTCTGTGTATTACGAGGCTTCGTAAGTGGAATGAATTTCATATAGTTCTAATGATTGCTTCATAGTGTCGCAATTTTCACAAAGACAAGTATGGTAAATTTGCTAAGAATGAATTCTTTGTTTCTTCGTTTAGATGGTGATCATCATTTTCTTTCTAAGGTATTTTCTGTGTGGTTCAAGTATATGAAGTTTTATCAAATTATTAAACTACTTTTGAAATTTTGTGCTTCATATGAAAGTACTTTTGTTGTTTCTGTTTTTAACAAAAACAACTTGATTCAACCCGGCGCAGTCAGTTTCTCAGAATTTCCATTGTTGAAGTATGCTAGCATGAGGGTCCACGTAAATTAAAATAAAGTTTGGTCATAAAATGCCAATAAAAGTAAAAAAAAAAAAAAAAAAAAAAAAAAAAAAAAAAAAAATTAAGGGAAACTGATTCATATTTATGTTATATGTGAGGGAAAAGGCACTTATACCTAGCTCATTTCTCTATCATTAAGTGAACATGAGGTTAACCACCAGTCCTTAGTGATTCTAACAACTGGGCCACTTGTGGAAAGAAATAGTTCCAGAGTGATGTATCTATACAAATTCCCTGAAAATACGCTCTCTTATATTGCAGAGACATTAGATTATTTTGGAAGCCGGAGAGATGTAAAATGAGCAATGCCCTCGCCAGGACACGAACCACGGATCTTTGGAATACGCGCCGAGTGTGCTGACCATTACACCACGAAGGCGTGCTAAGAAGGCGGGAGAAGTACATTATAACAGCGGTTCTCAACCTTTTGACTAACGCGTAACACCTAAACAAAAATTAAAAACCTTTAGTACCACCCCAGCGGCCGAGCGGTAAAGACGCTGAACACTGGTAGTTCGGTCAGAGGTTCGAATCCCGCGAATGGGCTGGCTGCATGGGCGTTTTTTTGGTTTTCCCCATGTGTAACGTGTATACGAGCCAGTTTCCCTTAGAATGTCCTCCACGAAGGCATCCCTCCCCTTAGGCAGATGGCCCTCGTGTACTTTGCCATAATTAAATAATCCAATACAATCCAATCCTTTAGTACCACCACCACTCTTGAAACTCAGATCGCATAAATTGGCGAGTGTTAGAGAAAACACTCAATCAGGATGTTGGGGTTTTAATTTCTTAATTTAATAGTTAAAAATATCGTGCTTCTTTGCGTACCATCTATTTTTTTCTTGCGCTTGAGAACCCCTGCCTTTTAATATATGTTGCACGAAATACCGTCAAGCAATCATAGGAGACAATTTTTGATAAGCTGTAAAAATTCGCTCATTTAAAATTTAGTCTGGGCAAATAATCAAGGTAATGATAAATTCTGAGATTGAATCTGTTAAAATCTATTCGTAGTTTACTCACTTTCGTCAGCGTAATGGGTACTTTGAAAAGTCTTTTAGTCCATTAACGTTGTAATATTGCTTTAGAACTTGTGTTAGAGCAGTTTTCATTTAGTATTTATTGTTTTTATAAATAATTGAGTATTTCTTAAAGTCGTTTCCGTCATTACCCAGTTTTAAGAAATAAATTAGTACCAATATATATATTTTTTATGAAAATACTTCAAAATTTTCTAATTAATACTGTTTGAATTTATAACTACGTTTGAAAAATAAAATTTGAAATAAATGGTAAATCAAGAAAATTAATTTTTACCACAGCTGACTGTATCATGGCCTTGAAGCGAAATCAGTTTCGGAAGGTCACGTGATCGAAATAGTCGATCTCTTTCTCTTTACCATAATCCCGGAGTTAAAGTTTACCGAAATAATAGTTTGTCTTAAGTCTTAAAATAAATATAAATTAATAAACGTGAGTAGGTCGTATGATTTACATTAAATTTTTCATACTGCAATATTTTTAAAGGCGGTATAAATGTATATCTTCAATAATTTTTAAAACAATTTGTACTTCGTTTATGAACTAAAAATATCATTGAGAATCACCACATGCGAACTTCATTTATGTAATTTTGATAAAAATGAAATCCATTTACGTAATCTGAATCAAATTTATTGTCAAAATAATATAAAATCCACATAGGGGGGAAATTCAATAGATTTATGAATGTAAATTTTAGATTTTCATACTAGTAAAATAAATATTAAGGGAAGAATTATTTTGTAAAACTCCATGCCGCTATCATCGCATCAGTTATATAAATTTTTAGAAGACAAATACCCATAGTCATCTCTCTTCACTCCATTCACTAATAAAATCTGCATATCTCAATTTTATCGAAACAGGAAAATGAATTAAAATTCCTTAAATGCTAGAAAATTTGAATATAAAGATGAACTTACATGCATGTTGTACTATAAATAAATCTTTCAAGATAATATCAAAGAACTAAATGCTAATTGCATTTATAGAAAAGGACAGCCATCTATTTGTACTAGTTCCAATTTAAATCAAATTCCAATCAAAATCACTTTTTCCAAACCATCCAAGAGGTAAGTGATTAGGCTTGGTTTTTTTTTAAAGTGATTTCTCCAAATTACAGGTCTATTCCACTAAAAATAAATTCATAAGCTGTACCATTTACATACATGCTACATATTATAAATAATCTATGCAGAAACAAAGCATAAATCAAAATAAACAATTGAGTTATTAACTGAAATTAATTAAATTTTTTAACATTTTTATATGAACATTTTATATTGATTTTGTCATTTTTATATTTTGCATAATTATTTAACATTATTTTACAAGTTATCAAACATATTTTCTAACCGAGTTTGTAAAGTCATTCCACAAGTGCAAGAATCTGTTAAATTAAAGTAACTGTATGGTGTACTAACCGTATCCAAGATAACTTATATAAAATATCCATTTGCTTTCCTGGCATAAGAAATGTATTTTCCATGTTTTTAAGAATTTCACCAAACAAGAAATATACAATTGAAGATTTTAATAGAGTAACTTCAGATGGAAAATTTTTAATTTCCCCCTTATCTAATTCTTTAAGAAAACCAAAAATATCATCTGCTGTATCTACTGAATGAATACTTTGCAACCAGTCCTGTCAAATATTGCATTTTATCACCCTTAATTTTTCATGGCATCATAACCTGAAACATAAACTAGCACTGCTAAAATATCAGAAGAAACATTTTCTATAAAAAAATCATTAATTAGTAAATTTGAATAAACAATTAATATTCGCAAAAGTAAAGATAGAATCCTTATCATAATCTGGTAAAAGGGACATTCATATTTGATTAAAATTATAATATTGTTTTTAAAACGAAGCTTCTTCTCATTTTCTAATAATTGTAGGTCATTTATTTAATAATCTGAACCTGACATTTGCCGATACATTTCAAAACGTGATTCAGGAGCATTGAAATTTTCCTAACAATATGTATTCAGCTTCATACTTTTGAAACAAACATGGAATCAATTGAATGCATCTGTAATTGTTATTAATGACTGAAAAGTTTGTGGTGATAAAGTTTCTTTTATTGGAACAGAATGTCAAATATACTATTAGAAAGAAATAATCAAAACAAGGAATTCCTAATTTTCTATTCCAAACAAATATTCAAAACAACACTACGCGAAACGTCCAAACTAATGTATTCGATGTTATGTTAAAACGAAATACTTGAATAGGATTGAGAACAGCTACAAATTTTCCCAAATAAATCTAAAAATTAAAAAAGTATAAAACGAAGTATAGATAAAAATATTATTTACCTTAGCATAAGTGATTTAAAATCACTTAATAGCAAAATATACATCCAAAAAATCCACGACCACGAGTTCACAACCACACACTACCACAAAAATACATCGACCATCTTGATCACGTGACTTTTGCGCTTCAAGGCCATTATAGAGTTGGCTGTGATTTCTACATAGCAGATGTAAGCAACTCAACTACAAGTGCTTATTGTTAGTTTGTGATAATGGGTAAAGCCCCAAAAATTAGATGTTCCCATAAAGATGTTGGAATTTCTGACTACATTACATTACTGATTGAGTTGGCTAGGAAATTTTATAAAATACTACCAGTAATATTATAATGTTAAATCTGATTAGTTATCTTAATCATACTTGTTTAACTGTTCTTGTTTCGACGAATTATCGTTTTTACAATTACTCAGAAATCTAACTCAGATAAGAGGAAACGTTAACTAAAAGGTTTATTACACTGCTTCTGGTAGTTTACTGTTTAAAGTTAACAATCAGTAGGTACCAAAAGTTGCATGGTTTGAAGAAATGAAGTATTTAAATTGATAAAACATGCAATCTAACGTTCAAGGGTCAACTTGTCTCCTGCAGTAATGATCCTAACCACTCACAGATAAAAAATTCTCTCACCAATCAACAGGTTGGCTAGGTAGAAGGCTCTACGACTCAGACTAAATGTATATACTGGGTGGTTGCGACAATAGCTCAAAATTACATTTCCATTTGCTCTTTGAATTGAAACTAATTTGCATTCTGGTGAAGATTGATCGAAGAAATAGAAAGGACGGTAAAGAATTAACATAGAAATAACGTATTAATTAAAATAAACTTTGTAGTGTGATTAAGATGATAAATACTTCATACATATAGAATACAATTTGAGTAAGCCTTAGTGTAAATGGGAATATTGTTAAATGTTAGTTCTCAGGATAATCTACGGATTGAGATGAAATGTAATGTTAATAAGCCCTTCATTTTTATGGCTTTTGGTATTGTATGCATCATATATGAAATAAAATTTTCGTGCACCTTTAGAGAGCGCATTTCAGTGTCGTGCAGACGAATCAAATGTTTTGTGATAGGATCTCATGGTGATGAAAGAAGAAAACTAAACATTGTCAGCAGAAAATCATCATATCTTATTTCAAGCATGTCGTAGTAGTGGCATTATCATATATGCGCAAAAAAGGGAAGAAATCATTGGGAAAACGCTCCAGATATTCTTAAACCGAAATGATTTCCGTATGGCAGGTACTCATTACACAGCGATATATATTTAATACTCATTTATGTCTTCTTCATAATATGAAGCTATATATTTTTCTTAGGCACTTATCAGATGGGATATATATGTGTAGTTAATAATTTAATTCTACACGGTGGTTAATGAACTCTGTTATTTTTATAAAGGTTAGAACTATAATATAGTAGTATAACTATACTGGTATCCTGAAACCTGAGTATTTTATAAACGAAAAGTCTTCAGCTTTTCTTAATTGGAGAAATGTATCTTTCCAGCACATAGCACTATAATGTTGAGAGAAGATTGTCTAGGTATCTTCGTGTGATAAGAACTTTTTATAACGTATTCAGATTTCTGCAATTACCTTCATGAAAAGACTTTTAATGTATCAGGAACTTATTTTTATATAGCTATCTTTGGTATGTTTCTGCATAATACATTTACTTCAATCTGTGACAGGAAATGACCTCAATTGTAATTGTTCCACATCTAAGTTGTGATAGGCATAACTTACTTACTACGATGTAACTCAGTAATTATTGAAAAGAAACTTTTAAAAGATATGTGTAATCAGTGTTTAAAAATGTTCTCAAAATAAAGAAAGTGTATTAGCGTCTTTCTTTAACTATAAGTATTTAAAAAAAATTAATACTTTTAAATAATAAAATATAAAATATAAAAAATAATGAAAAGGTTTGGCATTCAAAATTCATTTATAGACAGCAAATGAAAGTTAAAATCATTATATTTTTTAACGGAATGACAAATGCTTCGAAACTAATATGCAGTTTCTGGAAAACTCAAAAGACGGGCCTTAATATCGGAAATGAGATATTGTAGCATTATATACATCAAAAATTGCTTCATTAAACATTTGTAATACTTCGTTTGTACTTCCTGTAATAAACTGAGTTATAGAAATAACTATTCTTTTATTAAAACAGCTATAAAATTCTGAATCCATTTTTTCTGGACTTATAAGTGTTTTGTTGAATACTCATTATCAGTTTCCTTCAGTTAAAGCAAATGAAATACGCAGGGAATGCAAAAAGTAAAGAATATTTAGCTGTTATTTTATTAAAACAAAATATATCGCAACAAAACTTTGTGCACGTTAACACTTGATCTAACGCTACTTTTCAGTATAGTGTCATTTTGATTCAGGAATTTAATCATCACATGGCACAGGTTTCTCGGTGCTGCTGGTGTACTAATCTGTCGCCAATCACTGTGACCCCGTAGTTACTGCTTCTTTAAGGTCTTCATCATTTTCGAAGTGTATGACTCAGAAAAATATCTTTGTTTTCAGAAAAAGATGGAAGTCATTTGGCGCAGGTTGGGACTATGAGGGGAATTCTCAAAAGTGTCTCACATGAATTGCTGCAGTTTTTGTTTTGTTGCAGCAGCTGTATGAAGTCAAGCATTGTCGTGAATCAACACGATCCCGGTAGCCAACAATCCATGCTTCTTTCTTCTGGATGGTCGAAGTCATTGAAGAGTCTTACAGTATCCTGCTGACGTTACCATATCTCCTCTTGACTTTACTTGTTCAATTTATCTCTTTGAATAGCCCAAATAGCAAGTAGTCTCCATCAGTATCCCATACAGTTTTCATCAATTCATCCAAAGGCAATTTCTATCAAATTTTTTGCAATCTGATTTGCCTTTTCTTTTATTGGTTTTGAAGAAGACCACTTCATTGAATGGCGCCTGTATTCAAATATTTTATACAAAATCAATGTCTCATCCCACATTATGACGTGGTTTGAAAATTCCTCACCATCTTCATGGTATCAAGTAAGAAAATCAAAGGCTGCTCGTATTTGCTTTGTCTTGTGACTTTCAAAAGTTTGGTGATCCAGTGAACTGTCAAAAGTTTGGTGATCCAGTGAATAAACATTTCTTATATCTCAGTTAGCCCTTAATAAAATGACGATGCCCAGTCACTTCCATCTTCGTTGTGCACGCTTACCCTTCCTTCGTTGAACATGATACATCTATTTCTTTGAGAAGGCTCATTCATTGCACCATCACCATAAACTTGTGTCATTTTCTTGTAAATAATAGACGGAACTTTTTACGCATTCAGAAATTGAATGACACTTTAGGTTTCACCCTCGGCAAGACTTTGTATCGTTGAAGCCTTTTTTTCGGGGGGGGGGATGATGCCAGCAACGCAAACGTGACTATACAGCAACCGTGATTTTGCTCTGACTTGGGTAACGGTTTGCTTTGCGGCAGGAGGGTCATGTACGGGCGTGGTACGCGATTGCTCATTACTTTCTGCGCGTATATTAAGCATATGATGTTTGATTTGAGCATAAAAATCTTTTGTTTCGTATTTAACGCATTCACAGAGCTGCAAACTTTCCCGATTTAGACAGGAGACTTCCGATTTTCGACCGCTCTCCCGCCAATCCGATTTACAATATATTTCTCCCGACTTTTTCTTATTCTTAAAATTTCTGACGATTTTTATGGAACTTGGCTTAATACTTCATTATGTGAACAAAAAAAAAAGTGATTTTGGACGTCTGAAAGCAATTGAATTTTCTCTAGATTATATCTAAAACAAAACCTTGCGAATCAGATGAGAATTTCTGCTCTGTGAGTGAGAGCATACGTATCCAGAAACGTCGTTCTCCAGTTGGCATCGAGCTCCTGTGTGTGCCATCTGGCATATATTAGCCAATGAGCACAAAGCAAGCTCAAGGCTGTTATTTGGATGTTCTTTAGTTATTTCGTTCATCATGTCCTGGCTTATGTGAGTACACGTGCCTTCGAGAAATAGTTTTTGAAATTATCATGTTTTGTTATGTCCGCGAGAAAGGTGAAATACTTGTGTACGTTTAAAAAATCGTACACAGCTGACTTTCCTTCCATTTTTCCTCAAGGAAATGTAAAAAATTTGCGATGCGTACCGTCTGTCGTTGCGATGTTTCGATTTCGCATGGTGGAAGGGCGGTTGTTTTCAAACATGTGCGTACACAGAAACACAAGGGCAACATAAGTTGTTTTGGAAAAAAAAAAAAAAAAAAAAAATTAAATTTTTCTTCGGAAACAAAGGACCAGAAAGTTATTAATGCAGAATGTCTGTTCTCTGCCTTTTTACTGGAGCACAACCTGCCACTGAATGCATCGGATCACGCTGCAGCTTTATTTAGAAAAATGTTTCCCAGTAGTGAAATCGCTAAGAAATACTCAAGTGCAAGGACCAAAACAGGTTCAATTGTTAAAGAAATGGGTTTCAAAAATAAATCCTCACTTATTGATTGCATTAAAACAGCTCCGTTCTGCCTCTCTACGGATGGAAGCAATAATACCGATTCAAAACTGTATCCAATTGTTTTTTCTTTTTTCAATCCAGAGTCTTCAGAAAATGAGTGCAGTTTACTTTCTGTCCTCACTTTAGAAGGACATTTGACAGGCTTTAATATAGCAAGCTAATTATTAAAACTTTAAAAGAAAATGCAGTTCCTCTGGCACTTGGTGCCGATAATGCACCAGTAATGGTAGGCTTGAAGACTGGTGTTGCAAGCATCGTAAAAGAGGAAAATTCAGATTTGCAGATTATGAGGTGCACTTGTCACCTCTTTAGCAGCTGAAAAAGAGGCAGCTTCTTTATCAATAAATGCAGATGAACACATTGTTGATAGTAGTTATTATTATCTTGAAAGGAGTTCTAAAAAGAAGGAAAAATTTAAACAGTTCCAACAGCTGCATGATACTGAAATGAGAAAAATTTTGAAACATGTGTGTACACGCTGGTCTTTAAAGAAATGCTTATCTAGAATCCTCGATCAATGGAACCCATTTCCTGCATTTTTTAAAGAAGTAAATGCTTCGAGAGTTAAGATAAAAGACTCTATTGAAAAAGTTATAAAATACGTAAAGTAAATGGCGATGTAGTTACTACTTCCATTGTTAAAAATAGGTTTGAGAAAAAATAATTTCTGCACCATTCAGCAATTCAACTGGCAGTTCTCAAAATAATACTGCAAAATATAAGTGTAAAGCTGATACAAATTTCTCTCAAAAGAACGAATATTTATGTTTTTTTCTTCGGACCTTAACAAAGCTTTTTGCTTTTTTTTACAATTCATTTTGCCATCATTCGATGTTCTTAACACAGTTCTACAAAGCAGAATTCCATTAAATTCATGTTTTGCAACCAATGATTTATGATCTGTTTACATTAAAGACATTTTATCAAAGTTTGTAAAACCAGTCTGTGTTTTGTCTTGTAATTCTATAAATGATGTGATTTATGGTGAAATGGAAAATCAGAAGAAAGATGAAGATTTGGTAATGGGAGCTGCAACTACAAAAGTAGTGGAAGAACTTTCAGAAGAAGACAAAATAAGTTTTATCTTCATGTTAGGAAGTTACTTCTGTCGAGTATGCGATTACATACTACATAAATTTCCAGTCAACGATGAAGTGATTTTGCATGCTAAAATTGCTGATGTTTCTGCAATGAAAACATTTAACATAAAACTAATGTAATTTACTCATTAATAACATTAACTCGTGCTTCCAGGTATCACCTACCTTTACACCGTATTTAGTAACTGGGGTACGCTTGCACTTTTTTACACAAACTGTCGAAATCTAGCTTTGTAAATGTTATCTGCAGTCGCAGTTTATATTCTGCATTTAATTTATTTCTATATTTTGTTGCCACGTACATTGAGAAAGATTTTTCACTTAAGTATTTTTCGGAATGGCATTAAAATGTTTTCACTGCTGTGTAAGAATCTTCTAGTTATTCTGCAGGAATCTACAACTAAAAATTTTGGATCTGCTCTTGCTTTAATTTAGATTTTTTTTAACGTCGAATATATCGACAAGTTGTTCCCTTTCTTTCATAGGCAAGCCTTTTGATTTATCGTAATAATTCGAACGGATTTTGTGTCCAGTCGTGCTTAGATTTCTGTACTGGGAAATATTCTAGTATAGTTTTTCTTCAATTAAAGAAACTACTCCATTGTATAATTTCTAATACTGTCGTCTAAATTCAATTCGTTTTAAATTAGAAAACTGTTTAGTTTCGCAACGCATTGCCCCCAATTCTCTTTGACATGTGATGACTACACGCTAAGTTTTAAACCTAATCTATAACTAAAAGTATCTTTATATTTTTCAATTTATAAGCACTAGTCAACTAGTGTGAGTGCTTTGTAATTTTTTTTTTTTTTTTTTTTCGAATTTTTATTTTGACCCTCGGAACCTACAGTTTGAAGACCACTGGTTTAAAAGAATGATAAATTATATCTCTGGAACTGTTTAAATCATTATTATCGTAAAAAAGGAGAGAAGCTGTTGGTAATAATTCAAAAGCTGTAGTTTTAGTAAATGCATATTAATCGTTAATGTTAAATGAGTTGTATACGTTATCAAGATAATGTCGCAGTTTTAGCACCTACATTTTTGCAATAATCTTTTTCGAAATTATTTTCTGATATTAATATAAATAAATAGAGCGTCTATTATTGATGCAGCTTCAAAATTTTTTACACACATGTATATTGGATTGATTAATTGTTTAAATTGTTAACTGTAGATATATGTGCTGAGATCTTTCAAGCTGACGCGGATATATATTCGGCAATTAAATTTGCCTCACTTTCTGCTGGTCTATGAAATAGAGAGTTTACTGCATATAAGGTTTACAGTGTTTCTATATTCATTGAAATGACTGTCTATATAATGTTTTATGTAAAATTAAGTAATCATAGGTATTTGTTGCTCCTGTTTAGAGAATTTTATGTTCATCCTTGAATTTTCTTTCTTTATTTTTCTTTTTTTTTTATTGCATAAATTGAAATTATACTTACTTTAAGTCTGTGTAATTTTCCTTTCATATTGGTGTTATGTAAATAATGAATTAATGAAAGATAGGAACAAATTCATTCTGATAAAATTCTGATAGCAAACTTTCAAGTGTTTGGTTTGCCTTTTTTCTTAAAGAGATGAAGTCTGCTGAATATTGTTTAAAAACAAATTTAAAACTGTATGATTTATGCCTTCTATAATATCGTTTTAATATGTATATATAGATTATTATTAAGTGAAATTGTTGAAATTGGAGTGTAAACTTGTGATCACAATTATTAAGCTTTAGTTTGTTTTACATGCAGTTAAATAAATTAAAAATTTCACCTGGATCACGTTTTCGTTTGAAGTTATTTAACTAATATATACTCCTATTATGACAAAAATGTATTTATACAATTCTTTTTTTAGTTTTTCACATAAGGAATTTGTTCGTACCATGTTCATTTGTTCATATTATGTTTGTGTATTATTTTAGATTATCCCTTTTTTAACCTATTTACTTATTTTTAGTTAATTTCTGTCTGGAGGCTGCTTTTTATTTAATTTTTAATTTTAATGGAATTGGCTCTTTTGATTTCATTTTTGAATTTAATCATTTACTAATCTATAACACTAATGCAAACGTGGCCCCTGAGAGATTTCTTGCCTTTTTATAAGTCTTCTTTGGGTTTGGTTTGGTTTTATTTTTCTAAATCTCTGGCGCAGAAATCTCTATAAACATTAAGAGCAGCCCGTTACTAAGAGAAATTCACAATTTTTCTTAGTAATTTTTCTTTATTTTTAGTAACTATAATCATGAAAAAACTAAAAATGGATTATGAATATAAAGTTTTTCATAAAAAGGAAGAACATACATGATATGCGAATATATAAATGTGGTTAAATTCAAAAATTAAAACAGAAAGAAATGTTAATTAAATTGTTTAACATTTCTAAAAGTCTGGAAAAGAGCCACATTTCAGTTCTGTCTAAAAACAAAAGTTTTTAAATATAGTTTTATTTATTATTATTATTATAAGAACAATAAAACACTGCTGCTTATGAAAGATTCGTTTGTTTTTTAAATAAAGGCGTAAAAAATAATTTTATGCAAGTGTAGGATTAAATGCATTAATTTTACTGCAAGCACTTGCTAAAAATGTGGGTAGCAGTGACTTTTAATGAAAAAATGTGGAAAACAATATATTTTGACTCGATGCATACTAGTGATTCCCAAACAGTTTTAGGCCACTTCCTTCTTGTTCCATAAATTTATTACAGAGTTCGCCCAATGAAGTTACTACTGAAATAGAATTATTTAATTAGTAGCATAACATCAGTGATAGAATTCTTATTTAATTTACAACTCAAAAACAGTAATTTTAATAAAATAATGTACTTTATGTATTAAAGACTTTCAAGAGATGCTTGAGCATGATGAAATGATCCCATTTTCTCAGTGTCTGGTTTAAAGTTGCTGAGTAGATATTTAAATTACTTTAAAAATCAAAAGTTGGACTTATGAATGCATTGTTTATTTCATCTAACTCTATATAATCGCAGATTACTGAGAAGAGGAGTTTAGCAGAGACGTAAAATCTGTTCTTTTAAGATGACAGTTTTGCCGATTAACGTGACCACTTGACTAAGATGCTGACATTCTGCATTTTCTAAGAATTAAATGTTCCTGGTACAGATAATTTCTCCCTGCCATCCAACATTAAGTCAGTGTCTATTTTACAAGTTGATTTCTTATCTTTTGCTTTCTGTGTAGTTTTTTTTTTTTTAAATTTATTTTTTAATATTTTTTTTCCTCTTTCTTCATATGAGAATCTGGCGGACTGGACTGATTGATTGTAATGGAAGTATATGCACGCCGATGAAGTCAATCGTACCATACATTACGTATGTTTCCTTACTATTTATTCTTCTT
Organism: Stegodyphus dumicola; assembly: GCF_044657685.1. Taxonomy (NCBI): domain Eukaryota; kingdom Metazoa; phylum Arthropoda; class Arachnida; order Araneae; family Eresidae; genus Stegodyphus; species Stegodyphus dumicola. The sequence goes on from NC_140780.1 coordinate 119,768,932, forward strand.
AATTATTTACAGAACATAACGGGGCTGTTTATGACGTCCTGTGGGTACTTTTATGCCGTTTAGTCTTCTTAATTGTTTTCAGTGCTATATTAAAACTTAACCTCCTCAGCGTGGCCCGTAGGTAGTTAAAAAGCCTTTCACACACAGCACCGCATACTTTGGGAATCACTCGTATAATAAACATAGTTAATATCACACAGTTAAAATTATAATTGAGTAAAAAATAAAATTGTAAATTAAATGTGGAAAACAGTATTATTTTAAATTTACCTTAAGTTTCCATATGTACAGTTTTAAAATGTATCAGCAATTTTCCAACACTATATATCTTTGTGATCAGAAAGCTGAAAGTATTCATAAAATTATATGCATCATTACTTTGATATTTTTAAAAATTTTTGAATGAGGTTCTGTTCTTGAAGTTCGTAAAAAAAGATATACTGAATTTGCTTGATGTGATTAGTATTTCGTCGAGTTTCTCTGATAAGAGTCAATGGCTTAAATTTAAATGCATGTTTTATTGTATCACATTTGTTTTACAATGCATTTCACACCGCATTACAATTTTTGCTTTTATGTTTACCTTTAAGTATGATTTGAAGTGTTTGTTAAATGGTGTGATTTTGATATTTTGCACAATAATTCTAATGCAGTTTTAAAATAAGTTGTCTATAGAAACACTGTTAGCTGATTATTTTTTCTCAAATTTCCAAAAATATTGTGTGATCTTATACTCGATTCCGTAAGGAAATCCCTAAATCAGTGGTCTTCAAACTGTGTTGCGCTGAAACTTGTGGTTCCATTCTAAGAGTCCTTCAAGTCAAAATAAAAATGTAAAAAACTTTTCGAATACCACGTGGCCTACAAAATTAAATATGTAAAATAATTATTTATATAAGATGTTCTATTTGTTTTGTTATTATCCATAATAACAGGAAGTAGGTTTCTTTTTATGAGTAAAATTGCAATGAAGTAAAGCTACTCATAAAAATTTTAATAATATTAAAATAAAATACTATTTTTTCTTTTCCACATAAAATGTACGTGACTTCGAAATATACTTTTAATGCTTTTTTAATTATTTATTTTCTTAGGGATAATAAGTTTTCCACAAAATAATTTTAAGGATTTTTTGATTCGACAAAGTTTGAAAACCACTGTTCTAAATCATAGTTTCTTATCTGTAATAGCAAGTTGTAAAGCATTTTCTCTGACTCCAAGATAAGAAGATGATTATAAATTGTCAAATTTTAAAACTTAAAAAAGTTATTGTTATAAAACACTTCTCTGTTATGTGTGACTTTTTAATTTAATTTGATTGAAGATAAATCAGGAGTTAGTAAACTGCAGCATAATTGAAAAACCCATCTAAACTGTTATATTTGTGTAAAAATGTTTAAATAAAATAATTTTGAATGTAAAACGTTTCCAAAATTGTTAAAGACTATTTTAATCTTTTTCGCAATAAGCAAAAGCATGGAGACTGCAGATTACCAACTCGTGATTTTTATCAACTAAAAATGAAATGTTGCTTTATTATGCCATATTTCTTTTTAAAGGAAGCCACTTTTATTAGTTGGAATGAAAATTTAAAAATCTTGATTTCTTTCTTTTAACGATAGTTTTTGTCATTTTTTTTTGTTAGGAATAAAAATACGTTCATTGTCCATGTGTTTCCTTAGTCATGATTTATCACGTTTATAAAAGAGTGCATCAAAGCTTGTGGGAGAAAAATATACGATAGATCTTCCATGTTTTAATCAGTTGAGAATAAAAATACTAAGTTATAAAATTATTTTGACAGGCATACTGAATGTGGGAGCACAGTTGATAAGAACTAGATGCAGAATGTATCGTAGTTTTTAATTGCTTGAAAATATTTCTAATTATGTAATGACAATGTTTTTCTTTCCCTGTTTTTTTTCGCTTACTTTTATTTCCCCACGTCGGTAGGCCAGTAATATTTTTTAATAAACATCTGTTAAGAGACACTAATTAATTAAATAAGAAAAAGAAAAGAGGGATGCTAGAAGATTTGCATAACCATGTTATGTAATAATTATTTTTTTTAATCTTCAATTAATATGTTTTTAAATTTAAGCGAGATTTTTCAAAATTTCAGTGTGCTTTTTTAAGCAGTATTTAATGAAATGTATAGATGAAGGCTCTACTAAATACTGTAGCAAATTCTAATTATATTACTATATTTTTAAAATTTGTTATATCATAATTAATACCTTCTTGAATAAGCATTCAAACTTTTCCGATGGCTGAACTTAAATTTTGGAAACACTTCTTCGATAACAGCAGGTGTTTCTTTAACTATGGATGCTTCAGTAAGACGTAGTTTTTTGTTCCTATGCATTTATTTAATTTAGTAATGAATTTTCATCACTCTAGTGCAGTTACTTCTCGTAAAATTCTTTCGTCGAGTAATGAAGCATTGAAGTTGTCGGTGGAAATAAAAACTTGGGTACTTTACTTAATAAACCAATCTCTGAACACTTTCCCTGAAAAGATAGTTTTTTTTTTCCTTTCTCACTAGATAATATGTATTGTAAAATATGCTATTTTGAACTTACAAATACTTAATAATAATTTGTGAGCCTTTTTTGCACTTTCTAATGAATAATCCTTGTTCAAAATAACTATACAAAAAACATTAGTCATAAATCTTTTAAAAGTTAAACTGGAAATGTGTAGTCGTGTTCCATTTAATTAGCATATATCAGATCTGTTATGTTAAGGCCCCACAAAGCAATTGACGAAATTGTTCAAAGTTTAATTTTAAAATGTAAGCAAAAGTAAAATATCGATTTTATTATACTGCAAATTATGTATTCTATTTTATTACATTACAATGCTATGAGACATACACATTTAATAATATGTATTCTAATTTATTACATTACAATGCTGTGAGACATTTTATAATAATTTTTTTAAAGTATTTCGACTTTCAGGTCAGTATCAGTACTATTACAATATATATCTATTTCAATACATTTTTTTGAAATATTCGAACGTAAATGTTTTTCATTGAAATACACATGGAATGAGTATTGTTTAAGCAAAATAAAAATTTTGATAAATTTTATGTTTAAACTTTTAACAGACGTATATGTATTAAACATGTGCATATATTCTTATTTGTCAGGTTTCGTCCGTAGCGGGTATTTTCGGAAGAATTCATTCTCCATGCGTTGGTATTTGGACGAATAAAATCTGCACGGAAACTTTTAAATATTTCTTGAATTACTTGTTGGAGAAGTTTTTCATCATCATTACTTTCAACGGTTCTTTATCTTGATAGAAGGCTTAACAAGGTTTCATTGTTGGCACCATTTACTGTCATTGTAGCATGGATATTGTTTTCGACGATTTCAAATTCTGCGCAATCTTCTTTTTTTTTCATTGTGGGTCTAAAATGTGTTCAGTATAGCTTTCAATCTAACTTTTAAAAAAACTTCTGTTTTATTGCATAATTTTTCTCAGCTGTCTGCACTGAATTGCATCGTTTGGTGAAAATGTCACTAAACAAATATTACCTTCTAACTGTAGAATGGTATGTCCTAGTTGGACATGGTTTTTTACGGGTCTCAAAGTATACTGAATTATTAAGACCCCTGAATACTAAGAGTTCCACTTGTGTTCAATCTGAGACAAACGGGCTGACTGCAAGGTTGGTTTTCGTAGTTTCCCCCAGGTGTTACATGAATACGAGCCGGTTTCCCCTAGGAAATCTTACACGAAAGCATTCATCCCTTTAGACAGATAGCCATCGTGTGTTTTCCATATTCGAATAACCTAACTTAATATTAATTAATTAATATTAAGTTAGGTTATTCGAATAACTTAATATTAATTAACTCATATTAATTAATAAATATATAAAGAATATGCAAACCCATGACCATGCTTATTATAACGAGAAAAAAGAATTTGCGATTTCGTTTCAGTTAGATTTTAAATCTTGAGCAACCGTTTTTTAATTAAGGAAAACACTGCTTTATATCGGTAAATACAGGGTGTTTCATAGATCATGGGACAAACTTGGAGGGGTGGTGGAGCGTACTAAAACATGCATTTTTTTATAGGAATGGATTTTAAAGTTACAAGCACAAGACACAGACAGCCATATCTCGTCTTTTCATTTAATTTTGCATCAGAAAAGCCTTTGTAAAGCTGCACTGGACTTAAAGCTTGCGTTAGATTCTATTATTAGTTTGATGATCTCAATCAGAGGAAGGCCACTCCACCATCGACAGTTCAAATCTGTTGTGTGACTTATATCACTTGTCTGACAGTAGCATCAGAAGCCAGTGACAGTAACATTGCGCCTGTCGTCGTTGGCAACAGCTTTGAGCGCCATAATGTAATGGGCTAACTTGTTTGTAAATCCTTTTGCTTGAGGTATTTCGATAAGAAACTGTAGCATTATTATTTTGGACTGGCAACATTAACTGGGCAAGAGGGAATTATAGAATCGTTAGTATTCAGATAAGTTTCAGTACCAAAAGAACGAGGCTAAAAAGTCCAGCTTTCCATGCTGAATAAACGAATAAGAAACAAACAAACAAACCAAAACAAAACAAAAAAAAAAAAAAAAAAAAAAAAAAAAAAAACATGCATTGGAAAAATAATGTTGCCTCATCCAGTGCACACTGATCTATGATGTGTGTGACGACTTCATTCTTCACTTCATTCTTCGAGCATCCTTGATGGCAAATAACCAATGCTTTGAACAGGAGTTTTTGTTTTTACTTTCCGTAAAACTGCGTCCGACACAATAGCATTGTGATTGATCAACGTGTTAAGGTCCGTCATTTATCTCTGATATTATAAGTATACTCCTAATTATAGCTTTGAGTTACTCATTTGGAAAACAGTTTTATCCTGATTTCTTAACAGGATTTTCCCAACAACTTAATTTATATCGCGATTTCATAAGTAAAAATGAATTTTTACTTCCGTACGTTAGTCATTAGCCGACTGCTTATGTGCACTATCATCGGCCTTAAAAATAAAATTTATTGATGAAATTTTTGTAGTTCCATTGAAAGTGCAATTTTCAACAAAATTAATACATATATGTACTAATTCTGTTCCAACGGTGATGTGCTTTTTTCTCAAACATTTTGATGTTTTTCATTTTAAACCTTTTTACGTCAAACAAAACAAAACCTCACCCACCTAAAAATAACTGCCGCTGCCTTTAAAACTGAAGTTTTTTACCCTTTGGAATTGAAATTTATACTGTTCAAGGAAAAATATTAGTTAGTTTTACGAGATGGCAACAGTACATATTTTTTTAAGAAGAATGTTTAATTAAGTAGAGATAAAGCACTTCTAGGTTATCTGGCTAAGGAGAACGATGCTTTCAAGGAAAACATTATAAAAGAAAATGGCTTGTATTTTGTGTAACATCTTTGCGTTTCTAAGCTACCAAATAAAGATTCAGCGAGAAATGTGAAATACCTACCGCTTGAAATATCCTTTCTGCGAGATGCGTTGAAGATCCTCGTGCGGGCAATGTCTTGGTTTTCTGCAAGTTTGAAAAGTAAATAGTCATCCAATCAGAGCTGCTCAGGTCCAGGAGCCAGGGGATCAAGTCACTGCGCGTCTAGACGATTTAACTAGACAACTGAACGCCTTGAGACGGAATATTGGTGACAAGAAACCGACTGTAAAGTGCTGGAACTGCGGTGCTGAAGGACACATACGACGAAACTGCAGAACACCCCAGGGTACGGATGTTAAAACCGCTCCTAACAAACAGCAGGGAAACTAATTAGTGGCCATCTCGCGGGGCGGAGGTTGCCAGATAATGAAAAGCCCCAGTTTAAAGCGCTTCAGATTTCTGCATTGAGAGGTGGCAGTAATAGACTTTTCATAATAGGACATATTAATGGAGTTCCCTGCAATATGACGATAGATACAGGATCCAACGTTACCATTATCCGAAAAGATTTGGCTGAACAACTGGGAAGCAAACTTATCTGGACGCCGCCCTGCGTTACCCTACAGACTGTGTCCGGTGAGAAGATCGACATCGATGGAAAAGTAAATGTTAACATCACGTTTGGAAGTGCCGCTTACCATCACACGGCATATGTAGCAGAGATCACTGATCCTTGCATACTCGGATTAGACTTTCTAAGGAAATACAATTTTTCCTTGGACTTTAAAAATAACGAATTGCATTCTACATCTGAGGACATAGCGTTATTTGGAGTTAATGATGAAGAAGTTAAATCTGTTCATAAAATCATAGCACAAGACAATATCACAATACCAAGAACAGAAATTTTACTTCCTGGATCCATAGCCGAAAACAGAAATTTCCGCTACGGCATCATAGAATATCCCAATAACTGTAATAGCCCAAAAGGAGTACTAGTAGCCTGAACACTCGTCGACCTATCCAGAACGGTTATCCCGGTGAGAGTCGCCAATGTAACTGTGAAGGAGAGAATTATTAAGAAAGGTGAAGTGGTTGCAGCATGTACTCCAGTAACCAGCGTTGAAAGAAAGAGTAACATCCAAGAATCCGTGTCCTCAGAGAGCATTACATCGGAGTTATTGCAGAATGCGCAATTAAACGATAAAGAGAGGAATGCTGCCGATCGCGTCATTAAAGATCTTCAAGTTGTTTTCTCCCGCTCGTCTTCTGACGTGGGTCGAACTAGTTTGACACAACATAGAATAGATACCGGCGATCATCACCCGATGAAGCAACATCCAAGACGTCTACCGTTTGCTAAACAGGAAGAGGTGCAAACACTGTTAAAAGATATGGAAGAAGGCGATGTCATCGAGCCTTCAGTAAGTCCATGGGCATCTCCCATCGTCCTAGTCAGAAAGAAAGACGGCTCAACAAGATTTTGCGTCGACTATCGCCGGTTGAATGAGGTTACGAAGAAAGACAGTTACCCTCTTCCTAGAATTGACGACATTCTAGACACTCTTTCTGGAAGCAAGTGGTTCTCAACACTTGATTTAAAGAGTGGGTATTGGCAGGTAGAAATACAGCCTGAAGACTGAGAAAACACGGCATTTACTACGGGACAAGGGCTTTGGCAATTCAAGGTGATGCCGTTTGGACTGTGTAATGCGCCGGCAACATTCGAACGTCTTATGGAGACTGTTTTGAAAGGCCTTTCCTACGAAGCCTGCCTGATATACCTGGACGCCATCATCATCGTCGGAAAGAGTTTTGAAGAACATTTAGAAAATCTTAGGAAGGTGCTTCAGAAACTGAAAGAAGCCAATCTGAAGCTGAGTCCCGCTAAATGCAAATTGTTCCGAAAGGAAGTGACTTACCTGGGACATGTCATCTCTGCAGAAGGTGTGCGGACGGATCCTGAAAAGGTATCAACGATTAAATCCTGGAAACGTCCCGAAAATGTCCATCAGCTGAGAAGCTTCCTAGGGCTTTGCCCCTGCTATAGGAGATTCGTGAAGGACTTTTCTTCCATCGTAAGACCCCTTCACAAGCTGACAGAGAGCAACCAAAAGTTCTTGTGGACAAAAGAATGCGAGGATGCATTTAACAACTTAAAGGAGGCTTTAACATCTCCAATCCTGACGTATCCTCAGCTCGACCGACCATTTATTCTCGACACCGACGCGAGCAATGAAAGTGTCGGTGCTGTTTTGTCCCAAGAAATAGACGGCCAAGAACGTGTAGTGGCGTACTGGAGCAAGTGCCTGTCTAAACCGGAGAGGAATTATTGTGTCACCAGGAAAGAGTTGCTCGCCATAGTTAAAGCTGTAGAACAGTTCCATCACTATCTATACGGCAGAAAATTCCTGCTCCGCACCGATCATGCATCATTGACCTGGCTTTTAAATTTCAAGAATCCTGAGGGTCAAATAGCCAGGTGGATACAGAGACTCCAAGAATATGACATCACTATCCGTCATCGTAAGGGATCATCACACGGAAACGCCGACGCCCTGTCTAGAAGACCTTGCCAAGAAAGCTGCCGATATTGTTCCAGGGTGGAAGCGAAATACGAGCTGCTGACTCCGGTCGCAAGACAAATTACAACATCGGCTGATCGAGAACCGTGGAGTGATGATGAAGTCAGGAAAGACCAGCTGGAAGATCGCGACATTAAACCCATAATTGATTTAATAGAGTCATCAACCAGAAAACCTACCTGGCAGGACATTTCTATCTGTAGTCCTACAACCAAACAGTATTGGGCACTCTGGGATTTATTTCACATTCGAAACGGCGTCTTATACCGGAAATTCGAATCGGATGATGGGAAGACGTTCCGATGGCAGCTGATACTTCCAAGATCCCGCATTCCTGATGTCCTTAAAGAACTACATAACAGCCCTACGGGAGGTCACTTTGGAATAATGAAGACCTTACAGAGAGTTCGTGAGCGCTTTTACTGGAATAATGCAAAGGATGACGTGCAAAAGTGGTGCCGATGCCTGTGCAGGTCGGAAAGGACCGAAGAGACGCAGCCGAGGCAAGCTGCAACGTTACAACGTAGGGGCGCCTTTTGAACGTATCGCCTTTGACATCTTGGGACCTCTGCCACGAACTGCTGATGGCAACAAATACATACTCGTTGTCATTGATTACTTCACCAAGTGGCCTGAAGCGTACCCTGTTCCTGATCAAGAGGCTGTCACAGTAGCTGAGGTAATGATACAGCACTGGATTTCCAGGTTCAGAGTGCCTCTTCAGTTACATTCCGATCATTGAAGGAATTTTGCCTCTGCAGTAATCAAAGAACTATGCAAACTACTCGGCATTGACAAAAGTCAAACGACGCCATTGCATCCCCAGTCGGACAGCATGGTAGAGAGGTTCAATCGAACCATCCTTAATAACCTCTCATTAGTGGTTTCCAGAAACCAACAGGACTGGGAGAAGAAATTACCACTCTTTTTACTGGCTTACTGCAGTGCTGTGCACGAGACTACCGGCTATTCTCCATCACAGATGCTCTTCGGTCGTGATCTTCGTCTGCCTTGTGATCTACTGTTTGGCCACCCTCCGGATGCTCCTTCTTCGTCTGAGGAATATATTCAAGATCTCCAGGCCCAGTTTGAAGTGATGCACAACTTTGCACGAGAGCGAGTCAACTTGGCGACGGAGAAGATGAAGACCCGATACGACACAAGAGCTACTGAACATCAATTCCACGAAGGAGACAGGTGTGGTTGTGGAATCCGACTCGACGGAAAGGACTTTGTCCGAAATTACAGTCACCTTGGGATGGCCCGTACACAGTCCTAAACAGGCTGAATGACGTCGTGGTTCAGATTCGTAAGTCTTCGAACTCTAAACCTAAAGTCGTTCATTACGACAGGTTAGCTCATTACTATGGCCATAGTACATAATGTAAATAATTGTAAATAGTATAAGACCATGGTCCATTTTGTTTTTAAATGCGTATTTGATTTGATTTGTATTTAGTATTTGATCTGAATTTAGTATTTGATTTGTATTTGATAGCATTTGATTTGTTTTATTTATTGCATTTATTGTTCATGTTGTTTATTATTGTAATGTAATGCTTATTAATGCATTTATGCCACAGTTGTAAGTTTAGCTTCCTGTCCAGGGATTGTACTCCCCGGGACGTGCAGTCCTTGGGAAGGGGGCAGTGTTACGAATTTGGTATTTAAAAAGCTAATGTTAGTTCAATTATAAATTAAATGGTTTTATTTCTCGCGCAGTGCAGCGCGTGACGAATATTAAAAGAAAGCTAAGCCGGAAAATTGAAAATACAAGAGCGCGTGCATTAAATAAATAAATATCTCTTTTTGATTTCGAGAAAGTACTGGAAAATTCTAGCGCGTGATTTTAAAATCTTATAAAAGGAGGAAAACATCTCAGTTTCTAGTAGTTGCTTAGTTTGTTGTTGTTTAGAAAACTGCTCTTGTTGATTGTAGCGAATTCGCGGATTAGCTTTCTTTAGCTGTTTTGAATTACGTTCTATTGGACATTTGAGTAGTTAAAAGATTACTACTGTGAGATATTGTAATACTGCATGATAATTTGAGAAAATGTAAGCATTTTTGTTGTGATAATAATAAACTTTTGTTCATTTTTTTCATCGGACTTGTGCATTCATTTCGTAACGAACCCGTACGCACGCAACAATATTAATTAGCATTTATTATGAAATGGAAAAACTGGCATTAGTTATTTCTAAGAAACAGTATAGCTTCGGCAAGATTTTCTTTGTTGGGGGTCCATAAATCCGATTTGATAAACTTAAGAGCTGTAGAGCTGAGAGGAGTCTTTCCCCACTTGAGCTGTTACTGTTAGGGATACTTTTAACTTTTCAGGATAGATTTTTATAAGTTCTAAAAGAGGTCATATTTCAAGCGCAGTTATATTTCTCTATTTCTTCATAGGCCGTGTAGAAATCTTGTTTGTATTTTTTCATTTTTATATCTAAAGGCTTTTGTTTTTTATTTTCATTCGCTTTGCCTTAGTCTTTTCAATATTATCCAAAAATATATCTCGAAATCTAGTAATTCGTCAATGGAAAAGGAGGATAGAGACTCAATTACAATGTCTGCAGTTTGACTATCCTGATTCGAACTCTCCAATTGTTCTGAGAATAATTTCATTCTTAATGAAATTTCATAGATGACTTTCTTTGCCTTTTTAATTTGTTCGTCATTCAAGTCAATTTGGTGTTTCGGATCTCCATATATTGAACACAGCAAAATCTTATTGTCTAGCAAACTAGTTTCTCTTTTCTTCATTGAAAAATGATTCCTTCTGCAATAAACCCACCATTTCAGAAAGAACAAACATCCCATTCTCGCCTCCTGTCAATTCTTCAGATTGCAGCTTTTTTTTTTTTTTTTTTTTTTTGGGCTATGTGCGGTATAGAACTAAGAGTTTCCAATTCTGCAAGATCATTCCACAGTCTTTCTGTTAGTGAAACATTAGGGTTATCTACATCTTATAAAAAAGTTCTTAATTCTAAAAAACCTTTTTATCATCAACTATGTACTTCCATATCGCATTGCTTTATCAATAATTGCTCCTTTTCCTGCTCGCTTCCTAAGAATGGCATCAATTTTAGGATTTCTTGCTGCTATTGCTGCTTACCTAAATTTAACAGTGAGATTTGTAACTAAATGAAGTAACTAAGTAAATCAGTTTAATCACTAATAGCAAATATCAGATCCATCCTCCTCCCTTATATTATTTATTAATAGGTCAATAAAATAGAAAATAACTATTTATTAATGTATAAGTCTATAAATAAAAATAATAACTCAGCTTGTCATTAATTGTTTTCAATTCATTTTAATTTCATTTCAAATTCAAACCGTCCATAGAATGAGTCGACCTGTTTTTAGCGACTCCAGCTCCGACTCCTATTACCCCCAAATCTGCCCGACTCCATGACTCCTACTCCACAGCCCTGATTTTTACTACCCACTTTTTAACAATTACGCTAAATCTCTTGACAAAATAACACTTAAAAGATAAGTAGCAGATAAATAGAATGTTCTTTGTCTTCACCTAGAGAGATACGAGTAGTAAAAACATCATTGCAACTAATCATTTGAAATAAATTGAATTAAAAGAGATTTATCTAAAGACCTAAACAACAGTAACGTCTATGAAAATATGAATTATATAAATCACAGAAGGGTATAATTTACAAGAGATTGAGAATTTAAAATCCATACGTAAAGGATTTCAAATACCTGATACTTACCCTATAAGACTCGTTATGACTATTCTATGGCATTATATTGTTGCAGTGATTTTTCAGATTCGGTTTTTATGTAATTATAAGGTAATCAGCATTCATGAAATTTTTATTACATATACATGTAAGATATAAATATGTAAATCATTTATAATTTATATCCTCATTTATATGTAAACCATTTATTATTTATATCCTCATTTATGTAACTCATATATAATTTATATCCTCATTTATAATTTGCGTATTTCCTTTCTGTATTCTAAAAATAGTAATAACTTTTCTGGACTGGGTCATTTCTACTGGGTCTATGTCACATGGATTGCGTAACTCTGATGACGTAACTAATTCAGAACCCGAATTCAAAATTTCGAAACTTTTCTCTTAATAAGCAACCTAAATCAAAACCTTCCATTGCTGAGCCTCCATCTTGGATAATTGCGCACTTTAGCTTGTACCTCTCTTCATGTTAAGACGCTGTTTCCCTCTGCTCTCTTTCTATCGAAACAGTATAAAAAATTTAAATGTTCTGGACTAAGCACGACTAGAGAGCGAAGCAAATGTCGATTGAATAAAGTTGAATATTTAATCTTATTCGACTGCCAAGTTTCCTTTTCAATACAGCACTATATTCTACGCCATCAATACTGCTGCGTCTTTTTCATCACAAGCGCCCGCGCGCGCACACATACACATATTATATATATTATATTGTGTCTATTCTAGGAGAAACTGTTTGCTTATAATATTCAGTTTAAAAGTACTTGTAAGTAAGTGCTCATTTTTTTAAAGTCCGATATGTATGTATATACAGAGAGAGAGAGAGTGGGTCGTTCGAGAAGTTCTGCGGTTTTTCAAATCAAAGCGCGTTCTCTTCTAATTATTTTGTTACTTCTGATACGGAATGACGTTGATTGAAGCGGATGTTAAAATGCGGTTTCTTCTGCTCGTGTTGCATTATTCTAGCATATAGGGCGGTATAATATTTATTTCATGGCGTATTGAGAATGAAAAACGTAAAAGTTTATTTTCGTCATATTATGCTGTTTTATTTCAAAAAAGGAAAAAGAAATGCGAATTAGACTGCTCCTAAAATTTATGCTGTGTATTGAAAAAATGCTGTATCTGATGACTCAGTTGAAGGCGGTGCGAGATGTTAAAGCCTGTAAATTTCAGCTTCGAAAATGATGCCCGCTCTGCACGACTATCCTCTATAAACAAGGATCTATTAAAAGAAGTTATCGGCGAAAATCTAAATTATACGATGCAGGAACTATCCGATAGATTAAATATTCCAAAAAGTGCAGTGCATAATCCATTTGAGGAAGATTAGGTACAAGCTGCTGCGATATATCGGTTTGAGTTTTTCCATGTGATTCTTTGTTAAAAAAAACCCAAAGAAGTTTCTTTTCTTCAAACGCCTCATTACAGAAGATGAGAAATGTATACTATACAATATTGCTACAGGGATCATGGGATAAGCCAGAAGAACTTCCGTTAGTAACATCAGTATAGGGGCCAAGTAAGGCTTTGTGTATTGTGAGACTACAAAGGAATTGTATAATTGTTGCCACCAAATCAGACAATAAATTCGGAAAAATAGTGCTCTAAAATGTCAGTTAAAAAATAAAACGTAGCAAGTGCCCAGAGGTTTCCAGTCTTCAAAATTTCTTTCATCGTAACGATGTTCAGCCGCACATCCCGAAGAATGCCAGACAGAAACGTACTGAATATTGCTGAAACTGTTTTGTGTCACGTCCCATATTCATTACATCTTGCCGTCTCTGATTTTCATAGCTTCAGATCACTTCATGTCACTCTCAAAATCCTCTCAACGGCCTGGACTATATATATTGTATTATCTGCAAGGGTTAATTCTCGCAGGTTAATTTTTTATTCTTTTTGCATTTGATTCTTTAGAAAACGAAAATAATATGAAAGAATTTATTTATTTTTCTTTTTTTTTTCTTTTCACTAACTGAATCTCAGAATGGGCCTTAATATTAAAGATAAATAGTTTAGTTCAAGAAATATTAAAAATGTTATAAGATATTTCACTTCGTAACTTCTTAATTTACTAAAAAACATAAAAAAGTAAAAATCTTTCAGGGAACGGGAAAAAAAATTACTTCTGAATATATAAATTTATTCAATGAATCACAGATGTTGATGAACGCTGCGAGCATTTAAATTGTAATTTTACTTGAAACTGCAGTTATACATTTTTTAAAAGGAAATTTACATGCATTCATTGCTCTTTAGATGAAAAAAAAATCATTAAAATACATCCTATTGTAATTGTAAAAATTGTGCTTTATAATCAATAAATTGTCATAAAACTTAAACTAATTGTTGGACATAATTAATCATTAGAGCAATCTGGATCCCTTAAGAGGTATATCTTCCGTCTCCCTTGCATATCCCAATTATCTAATACTAACTATTGTAACGATTTTACCGAATTCGGTATTGACACCATTGGTATTATGTTTAATGTTATTTTGTGAGGTGATCAAAAGAATGTACTTAATAATAATTTGCCACCAGGGCCGGATCAAGGCTTTCAGACGCCCTAACCTCTTTAAGATTCTGGTGCCTCTACGTATACGTGCTTATATTACGTAATGCTAAATCCAGTCCTTTTTGTCACATTCTTTAAAAACATTTTGTTTCCCCAATCATGTTCATGTTGACAAAACTTCGGAAATACAGAGATGAACACTTAACACTCATAATGTTGACTTCAGTAATAGAGCATTCACTCCTAATCTTGATCGTAACATTGCCATCTGTAAATGTGATGAAGTTGGTGTAATCTTTGCCTAAGCAGATATATAGCCCTCAGTTGTTCATAACTGGCGAAACAAACCAACGAAATCGTTTCAAAATCGTCCCAAAATTCACGTACTGATTATCGCGAAACTGAAATGCATCCTTCAATAGCTTTTAGCTCCTTATTTAAACCGCTATTCAAAATTCTAATATTCTTCAAACGCATTTAACAAATCATAAATTCCAGTTATTTTAATTGGCTTAGACTGGGGTCTTCGCAAAGCCCACAAACTGGCATTTACTTTTACCGTGTTATTTTTGGTACTTTTCTGTTATCAGGAGTGAATTCATAAATGTAATGTGTGTATGCACGTACGAATGTATGTGTGTGTGTGTATACACATATATTTCTGAACCCGGTCCCGAGAAGAGTACCTTATTTTTAATTTAACAAAATATTTAATTCCTACATTTTCTTTCATTATTTTCCATTTGTACTATGCACTAAAAAATTTATAAATTCTTTAGAATTAGTTAAATTAAGAAAGATTTTTTTAAAGTGTTTTTTTTTTTTCAGTGATAAATAATTTCCTCCTTTGATATCAAATAAAACTTTTAACCAATTTTCTAATTTGATGGCGCTCTCTCACCCTTGATACTA
This sequence comes from Stegodyphus dumicola, assembly GCF_044657685.1. Taxonomy (NCBI): domain Eukaryota; kingdom Metazoa; phylum Arthropoda; class Arachnida; order Araneae; family Eresidae; genus Stegodyphus; species Stegodyphus dumicola. The sequence goes on from NC_140780.1 coordinate 119,784,079, forward strand.
GATTCCAAAGGGAAGTATTAAAGGTATAAAAATTATTTAATTTTATCTTGCTTGTCAAGAAATGCCTTTGGGGGCCTATTTTCTATTTGAATTTATAATTATTGTTGTTGCTTTATTCATATTATATTAACAGTAAATTAACTTGATTAAATTTATGTTCTTCGTATGGGTAATAGATGGCGCCACTTGTTAGTGATTACGAAATTCCCGATCCAGCACATCTTCAAATGCTAGACATATTAGCATGGAGATAAAACTCCATGGGTATAGTGTATTTTGAATGATTATTGCCTTTGAGAAGTGTGTTTTTATGCTGGTGGTTCTGAGCTTTTTATGTTACTTGCTGTTTGGAATAACTTGCCGAAATTTGTGCAGAAGGAAAGCACTATCCTCATCGTTCAGTGTGGTTGTTGCGATTTTTTTCCCTGTCTTTTCTTTCCTAAATTTAATTGAGTTCCCCTCGCTTTCTCTCTGATTGGGGTGAGAACCTCCAACTGATTTTTTAAATACATTAAAAATGTCCACATGGTAAAAATCACATTTCGAACCCACTTATTACTCATATCAGAATATCAAATTTAATCTTCAGTTTAAAAAGAACTGTAGATGAAAATTATGGTAGTAAGTTTTCCTTTATTTATTTTTAATTTTTTAAAGCGTAATTTGAAGTAAGCATTCCGCAGGAAAATCATACTCCTCCCCGGGGAAAAAAAAAGGTGCCGCTGAAATTATGAGAAGACAAGAAAAAGGGGGGATCTTTGATATCTTCTATTCGTTCACCCTCTGCCCTTACTGACAAGATACAGGAATCTCTCCCTGGAACTGAGTTTATACCAGATTTACCCTTCGTTCAGCTGCGTCCGGAATTTTCCACCATGCCTGATTTATACAAGGGTAGACGTGGTACTAACCCCGGGCCTTAGCTTTCACCAAAGCCTCCAGATCTCCCCGTAGTGTTTAAAAATGTATCAAATTTTATGTATTTTTTCAATCCTAAGTCTTATTAGAAGCAATAGAAAAATGAATAATTCTTTTAAGGTTCTCTCTCTTTTTTTTTTTTTTTTTCCCAATTTCTTTCAATGAAAAAATATCCAGATATCGCTTGTATGATTTGCCCTAAAATTAGTTAGCATAATCTAGTTTTCCAGAAAAAGAAGTAAGACTTTGTTTTAAAATTCATTAGCATATATGTTAGATTTTATGGAATACATAATAAACTGGAACCGTAGAAACGAAACATACAAACAGGTGAAACATTTTTCTTTTTTTTCTGTTTAAATAACTTTAAATTAAAAAAAAAAAAAGTACTAAACTCTTTGGTCATTTCAGGAGATAATTTATGCAATTCACTTTAACAATATTTGCTGTGTTAAAAAATCTTAAAGAATTGGGGGTCTTCATAAGAGGTTTTGCCCAGGATCTCCGGTTTCGGCGGCTCACTTGCGGCCTGAACAGAGGTAGTTCGACCTGGGTTGAAATTTCTGAAATTTCGTCGAATATCTTCGCTGTTTTTCTTATGTGTAATGTACAGGGGGTGTTTAGCAAAGGAGTCCCTGATTTAAAAATTAAAAATCTCGAAAACAAAGATCGATAGAGGAATACAACAAGCAGTATATTTATTGCGAAAGCTGTAAGATTGTAGTATAGATGTTTCCAGATAATAGTTACAAAAGCTTCCTACAGATGGCTCTGTGCGCTTCCCTCTGGTGACTTTGGACTGAGTGAAAACATGTCTAGGCAGTTCTTTGGACAGATTTTATATATTTTGCTGAATAATTCCAGACACATTTTCAGGAGTAACTACAGTTTGCCTGGGAACAAAACTCCCTACCAAATTATCGGCCACGCTGCCTGTCCGTTGGACATTTAGCGAAAAGCTTCTGAATGGTTTTCACCTCGAGTCCTTTGGGAACACTCAATCGTGTATGAAAACTACGCCTTGTTGCCATAGGACTGTGATCTAACTTTTAGTATTCGAGTACTAGACGCACATGTTGTTCATTTGAATACATGATTTCAACCTCTTCTTTCCATACGCTAACCCGATTTCACGTTTCAAGGGTGTGTTGCCGCTTGCAAGGTTCTTTTTCATAAAATTTAAACAGGGGGGGGGGGAATCAATTTTTCGTATTATAACATCATTATTTTTCTTCTAGCGCTCGATTTTTATTTTTTACTAAAAAGGTAATTCCTTGATGATTTCAGTCATGACAACATTTCAGTATCTCTAGAATAATTATTTCTCATTTAATTTCATTTGTTGCTATCGATGGGTGAAGTGAAAGTAGTAGTAGTTATTAGCTAGTAGTAATAGTAGTAGTTATTATGACCAATAATAATTGTTGCTTATATCACTTTCTTACCAGTAACGAAGTTATGTTACTCTGAAAACATGGTGGGAGAAAAGGTACAAATATCTATGCAAATACATAGACACAAATATATTCAAATTTTGCACTCAAACAAAAACATAGTTAAGTTTTAAAACAATATGAAAGATTTATAATTTCAAGAAAAGTCGATAACGTCATTGAAGCGAACTGGAAGTTCTACTTGTCTTCTACAGCGTGTTGTTTTTTTAGGTTGTTCTAGTTGCTGACTTGACACAGATGTATGCTCAATTTGTACAGACATTTAGGTTATTATTTCAGAAGCAGGAGAGTTGAAAAATAAACAACGCCTTCGCCGGGAATCGAACCACGGTCCTCTGGATTACGCGCCCAGCGGGCAGACCACTACATCACAAAGGCATGCTAAAAAGGCGGGGAGAAATACCTTATATACTCCCCCTTTGAAAGGACGACTGGGGTTTTTAGGGGACCCAATCGCCAAATCCTGGGTGTGGAGAAACATCATCCACCGGCCTTTTAGCTCGGGCGCCACTGTAAAGACTTTTTAAAAGCAGAAGTGAAAAATTTTTACTTTTTAAAAGCAGAAGTGAAAAATGAGCAACGCCTTCGCCGGGAATCGAACTACGGACCTCTGGAATACGCGCCCAGCGTGCAGACCATTGCACCACGAAGGCATGCTAAGAAGGAGGGAGAAATACCTTATAACTTGGCACAGATGTATGATCATTTTCTGAAGGTGGAGACAAAAGTTCATTAGCACATAAGCTGGTTTTAATCTATCCACGGCGGTATTAACTTGTGTTTCGGGGTTCTTTGCAGTACCGAAAAGGGTCTTCTCCAAAGGTTTTTTTACTCTATCAACCCGCAGAAACACATGCGAGCATGTGTATAAATCTTTTGTTTACATTTGGGTTTGAATTGGTAGGGCTTTAAGAGTGCCATTTGATTTCGAAGATTACTGCAAAATTATGATTAGATATTAGCAGGATTGATTCTTCAAAAAATTCACCAGGTAATTTAATAGTTTTGCCGTATATCATTTCAGCTATTGTATATTTACAGCCCTCATGTAGAGCCACTCGCAAACCCATAAGAACTGTTGGTAATGTTTCTGTCCAATGAAGAGAGTTATGACATCTCATAGTTCTTTTTAAAGTACGGTGTACACGTTCAATTTTCCATTACTCTCAGTATGGTATAAGAAATTGTATGGTTTACTTTTATACCATGTAGCGAGGCCAAATTTCGAAAAAGTTCTGAAATAAATGGAGTTCCTCTATCAGTAATAACACAAAAAGGTACACCAAATGTTCATAAAATGCTCTTGCTATACTTTCTGCAGTGATATTTGATAACTTCGTCCCAAGAGGTAAACCGATCAATACACGTCAAACGATATGTGTATCCATTAGAAGGTGAATAAGGCCCAATTAAATCAATGTGCACGAAAATCAATGTGCTGAATCTTTCGTCTAGTGCTTGATATTGAGAATATTCTGATTTTGTATTTTTAGTTTACTTAATTTTCCTGACAATCGATACAAGTTTGAGCCTACTGTTTAACATCTTTTTTTATATGTGGCCAAATGAATCTTTAAGGAATTTCTTTTGCAGTACTACGGATTGCAGGGTGAGCTAAACCATGAATTGTATTAAATATTTTCACCCGAAAGTATTTTTTAGGTATGAATGGTATGATATTAGAAGGAGAGGTATCGCAATATAAGAGTTTTCTTGATGGCAATTGATGTTGTTTAATATGCAATGATTTGGAATGTAATATCAACTGTTGCAGTTCATCATCATTAATTTGTGCATCTGCTATCAGGTCCAAATCAACAACAGGTGAATCGATATCCTCAATTCTAGATAGCCTGTCTGCAATCACATTGTTTTGACCACTTACATAGCGTAGGTTAGTAGAGAATCGTGGTATATTGTAGCTGTCTTAGTTGTCTGGGAGAGGCTTTGTAATCATTTTATTTAAAAGCAAATGTTAACGACTTATGGTCCGTATAAATAATGAAATCACTTCCTTCAAGTTAAGTGCTTGAAATGTTTAATGGATAAATATATATACCCAAAAGCTCGCGATCGTAAGCGCTATAATTTTTCTGGACATCATTAAGCCTTTCTGAAAAAATGCGATAGGCTTCCATCCATTTGGTTCTTTTTGTTGAAAAACTGATCCAATAATTAAATCAGATGTATCTGTGAGGAGTGCCAGAGGATAATCCGAATTGGTGTAGGCCATCAACGCTACTTGAGTAATGTCTTGTTTGCTTTTTTTCAAAACTTTTTCTGGTTTCATTGGCCCATGGTATTTTGCGTCGATCTTTTTTTGTAGATGAAAAAGATCATGAAGTGGAGCTTGAGTTTCTGCGGCATTTTTTTATGTAATTACAATAGAATTTCATCATTCCTAAGAAGAAACGAAGTTCGTGTATAGTTTTTGGCAATGGATATTCTATAATAGCTTTAATTTTTTTATGTAGAGGTTTTGAGCCTTCAGCAGATATTTGATAGCCCCAAAAGTCTATTACAGGTACTCCCAAAACTGATTTGCTAATATTAATTCGGAGACCATATTTATCTAAACGCTGGAAAATTGTTTTAAGATGTAAACAATGTTCTTCCTCGCAAGAAGAGACAATCAACACATCATCCAAATAAGGAAACACAAAGTCTAGGCCATAAAAATCTTTATTAATGAACATCTAAAAGTTTGCTGGGGCATTTTTGAGACCAGAACTCATTACATTGAATTGGTAAAGACCAAAAGGTGTGATGCTGGCAGTTTTTCCTTTATCTTCGTCTGCTACTGGAATGTGAAAATACGCCTTAAAAAGGTCAATTAAAGAACATATAGTTTTTTGAGTTTTTTTAGTTTTTCCATGCACAGGGGGCTTTGCATGTATCAGGAAAACACTTCTCCCGAAAACGAAAATGGAAATAACAGTATTTGTCATTAGAAGTATAACGGTTCCGAGACTTACTTCGGTTATAAGAAGATCGACCGTTTTTTCTTGAGTGAAGACGAGAATTCCTTATGACTTTCAGGTTCTCGAGTTTATTTTCAAAGCTGCAATTTGTTGTCGTAACTCAGTAATGACATCTGCTCCTGGAGAAACAATACTGCTGGCACAGTATAGTTTCGGTTACATTTCGATGATACGATCGGCCATTAGTGCTAGTGTTTCGATATCTTCATCACTAACGATTGAAATATTGCGCACAGAAATAGTGTTTTAAGAACTTTATTCGAAATGGCATCAGTAACAAGATTTCGCATTTTTTGCAAAAGTTGATTAGGTTTACTATCTCTTAAATCTATGCCTGTAAGCAGTCTCTGTAGACGTTTATTTTCGCTGTCTTTAAAAATGTTCAGAAGACATTCTTTAGCAGCAGTATATTTTGTTTTGCTATTTTCACTTATAATGTCCCACAAACTTTCAACAAATTTTGCTTCCAATTGCGAAACTGAGTAGTTGAATTTAGTTTCCTTGTCGGTTATTCCACAAAGAGAAAACTGCGCTTCTGCTTGGTAAAAAACCATATTTCTGGCTTTGCAGCCTAAAAAAGGAGGTATTTTCACTCTTACCCGTGCTATTACTTCTTTTGTCCCCTATTCTTCAGGTTCTGTCATCTTTATTAATTATTGCGGGTCACAAAGAATGTTGCCGCTCGCAATGTTCTTTTTTATAAAATTTAAACCGGGGGGGGGCAACAATCAGTTTTTTCGTATTAAAAAAAATCAGCTTATCGTATCTTCATTTTTCTCTCTAGCGCTCGATTTCTACTTTTTATTGAAAAGGTAATTCCTTGTTGATTTCAGTCATGATGACACTTGAGTATTTCTAGAATAATTATTTTTCATTTCAATTCATTCATTGCTATCGATGAGTGAATGAAAGTAGTAGTAGTTATTAGCTCGTAGTACTAGTAGTTATTATGACCACTAATAATTGCTGCCTACAGGTTGAAATGATCGCTCTTACGTCTTTTGGAACGTTATTTATACGCACTACGCATTGCGATTACAGAGCCATATGTTTGCAGCTTTTGTAACTATTATTTGTAAACTTCTGTATAACAATTTTACAGCTTTCTCAATAAATATACCGCTTGTTGCATTCATCTCTCTCTCTATATTTTTTCCGAGATTTTTTATTTTGAAATCAGGGGCTCCTTTGCTGGACACCCTGCAGATATGAGCCAGTTTTCCTTATAAATTTGCTCCACGAAATGTTCCCTTCCCATTGACAGATAGCCCTGGAGCTGCTTTGCTGCCAAATCGATTAAGTTACGACGGTTTCTTAGACCGATCCCTGTTTTCCACATCTTCCCGCTGGCAGCACTTTTATATCTTTGTTAATCTTCTTGGGAATGAAGAGTCTGGGGACTTGCATTTTGTTGTGGTCCCTGCAGATAAGGTATTGGTGTTTTTCTCTTTCTACATGTTTGACTTTCTATTCCTCTTCATCTATTCGCTATAAATACACTTCAGATGTCTCATTACAATGTTGCAACATTTAATCAAACTCTCGTCCCTTTCATTCTAATGAATAAATAATGCTTTTCTCTGCCTCTTTTCATGAAGATTCTTCATCTCTTTTCAATGACAGCTGGTAAGGATACCAGCCAGTTTCTTGACCAATTTCCTAAAACACAGCATTTAAATACGACTCTCTCCGATTACCATTCACTATTCTATCAACATTTTTATGTAGTGCTGTGATAACGGCGCTGGGACTGGACATCTGTATAAAAACAAGTACCATTTTAGTGATCTGTGTTCATCCCAGTAAAGTGCTTTCCCCCCTTTTTTTTTCTTTGAGCGGTCGTGATAAGCTCAAATATACACCAAAGAGAAAGTGATATCAACTAGATCTCTGACTACTCTCAGGAAGTACTTTTTTCGAAAATAGGATTTACCTTTACCTAGAAAATGTCTGATATCCAACTGTGCTACCAGTAAGGCACTTGTTTCTGGTATCATTCGCATTCTTAATTCTGTCTATGATCGAATTGCAGCCATGCAAACCTCACATGAACCAAAGTCTGTGAGTCATAGCAATTATATTCTTAGCAAACCCAGGCATTTATTGTTCTTTACGAAGTGAAAATATCCCCAGATCTGTTTGTTCTGAAGCATAAGTACAATAATGACCAACGTATAAAGCTGGTAGAGGGTGTTTCAGAAAAATTATTCGACTAATAGTTTAACGGAAGCAAAGAGAGGGCGGAATTTCTGAATTAAATATATCTTTAATATTTAAATTTTATTTTACAATTAAGGAATCTAATTGGCAACTTTCTGCCACAGGAGAGAGAGAAAAAGACCTTGTTAGTTTTAACCTGCTTTTATCCGTCGAAAATAAAATATATTTTTAGTGCTTCAAACACATTTATAACCTGATCCATATTGATAAAATATTTAAAAGGGGGATTGGTTCAAATCTTTTGATGGCTGTGCCGCAGATCTTTGATTTCAGTTTAAGAAATTTCTGAAAGAAGAATTTTAGACAGCGACAGCTTTTATCACGTAAAACACCTTTTAATGAAAATATATGAAAATCAGATTTTTTTATAACCCCTATAAGAAAAAATGTTGATAAGAGGTTTGATTTTCATAACCTAAATAAGGAAAAAAATTAAACTTTATTCTGTTAAAATTACTCGAGATATTCTCAAGTTTTGGGAAATCGTGTACAGATATAACTGAAGATGTGTTAAATTTTCGAATGCAAATTTTTGAAAAATGCCTTTTATGTCAGAGAAACATTTATTCAGGAACTTGGATTTCAAGTTTCCATTCATGGAAATGGTAAATTCGAAGTTTTGGATCTCATAAAATAAATTTTTATACGATTCTTAACATTTTTACATTGGGCAAATGTTGTTAAATTTATAATTTTTTAAACTTTCAGAGTTTTCTTGAAAGGATATTTGTCTTTTTGTCTTTCTCTGTCTCTCCTCCCCCCTCCTAAAAGATTTTAATAAGGCAAAGAATAATGTACTAATTGGAATGTTCTTTGTAGAAGACTCGAATAAAAATTAAAATTTGTTACTTGTATACTAAAAAGCATTTTGTGACAATAGCAACTGTCTTAGTCTAAAAGTCCGCTTTATTTGATTAATTTCTTTATCTGGAACTTTGGGCCTGCATTTAATCATTCAAAATACATACAGTCACACAATCATTCGAAACACCTTATAATACATTATTTATGAGGGGTGTATAGTGTAAGGGAAAAATTATACAAAGCAAGGTATGAACAACCTGAAATAAAGCAAAAACAAAGTTTAATGTACGCTGAAACTGTATATTTTTAACGTATATTTTTTACTGTGTATTTTACGTGCGAAAGTATGAGATTCTTTAGTTTTAGTTTAATCTTCAAAAGATGATAAAGTATTGAAGAAAGACCGTACTTGGCTGTATATTATATATACTTGGCTGTATATATACATATTATCAAGAAATTACAAAATATTAAGAATCGTACCAAAGCATTGCTGAAACAATAACATCTGTCTTAACTGAGCATGTTTATATTTGCATATCACCGGTTCATTGTCGGGCGCATTTAGACTTCTGTATTTCACGATATTACACCCCGCTTTCGCTTGGGGCGTGTTTAGAACACTATAAAATATTTCTCTTTAATTTTCATTTATTATTATCTTGATTTTTTTATTTAGTGATATCGTGGTAAAGCGTGTTTTAAGTGAATCAGTGTACACAAAGCACGGCTACTTAGCATTTATGCTAGTAAAATATGCTGTGGGAGGGCAGGAGAATAGCGAGAACGAAAAATTGATAAATTGTTCATTTTAATAGGCCTATGATCATAGGAAAACTGTGTTATTTTTCATATTTATCTCGTATTGTAACTAAGAAAGAAATACTAATCGCTGTAGTTCTTTGTTTCAACGAGCTTGGCTTTTAAGTCGCTACTCAACGCTAAAACAATCAACCGGAGGGGGGAAATGAAAGTGTTTTTTTTTTTTGTTTTTTTTTTGGAATACCTATTAAAGGTCACTGTTCTGTTAAATTTTCTAGTAGACAGGAACCTGTTTCTGATGTAATTGATTAAAAGATTTTAGAAAAATTATATATTCGTTTTAAGTATAAAAAATTAACTATTCTTTAAATTATGTTTATTAGTAGTAAACATGATTTTATGATATTCTCTCGACAAATTCCTCTAAATGATTATATGGCTCTATTTTAAATGAATAACCGTTAGAAACTTTAATTATAAATCTTTCAGCATGTCAGCCATTCTGCTTTTTTTTTTTTTTTTTTTTGGGCGATGGGGCGACAAAGGTTACATATGAGAAGTCTGCGAAGGAAATGCTTGAGAATAAAGGAAATAGCGGATTAAAAAAAAATATATTATAAGTTTCTCCGAAGAGGTACAGAAACACTGTAAGAAAATAGAACGAATTTTAAAAAGTATAATAAGTTTTTAATTATTTTTTTAAGAAATAGTGCAAACAAAAAATTTCACAAAGAAGATATAAGAATTAATTCAAACAAATTTAACAAGAGAACAGAGGAATTTTTGCAAAGTCCTCAGAATTATTTCCAAGTAAAAAAACATTTCCAAGATTAAGCTATTTCTGTTAAATAAGAATATTACCTATTAATAACCTTTGTCTTTAATTACTCAGCATTAACAACTAAAAGCAGACATTGTCGTCTGTCTCTTTGTATACTGCTGCAACGATTCTATCGGAAAGTTTTATTATAGTGATCTGGAATGCATTTAATTTCATATTATTTTATTAGAAAACAATTTTGTGCAGTAGAACTGAATAGAGTTTTGTGACTAACGTATGAAGAAATTATTTATGCTATCCAATAATGTTCATCTAATGATGAAAAATATCTTGTGGGGGAGCGAGGGCGAATTTGTTACGAAGGTTAAGGAAACAAAACACTTCGCTTAAAGCGGTGATCTCTGCAAATATGGATTGCAATAAAGGCTCGCACGTTTCTTTTCCATCATCGAAATTCGATAGCATAGCGTGATCAGACGTCAACATAGAAACAACTGAACAAGGGCTAATTTTCGTTTATATATTTTTACTTATTTTTCTGGCTTAGAGTTTTTTTCGGGAGAGGGGATTCTTATTATAGCACACTTCAACACTAATGCTTGAATGAAATATACAGTTTTTCTAAGTGAGTTGCAAGTCACATAAAGGCAAAAAGTGGACAGTATTTTTCCACGTCGATCGTTGGGGGTCCTACTGTTATTTGATTTAATTTAGAATAAATGACATATACAGTTTTTTTAAGTGAGTTGCACGTCACATAAAGGCGGAAAGTGGACAGTATTTTTCCACGTCGATCGTTGGGGGGGGGGTGTCCGACTGTTATTTGATTTAATTTAGAATAAATAATATAATAATGTTTCACATACTATTAAGACGTATTTATATATGAGTATAGTCTGTGGAAAATTAGATTTATGTAAACAGTACCGGAATAGTGCTTTAAGTATTATTGTCTGTTTGAGAGATAAATGGGTGTAATTGCATTCCAAATAGTACTAAATTGATAGATTTAAAATAGACCATATGGACTATTAAATGCAAAATTTTCGTAGCTGTCAATTTGATTAAATCGTATTAGCTTAAAATCATGTGTGAATTTGTATTGAACTTCTGAAAATTTCTGGAAAATCGGTAATGAAAAATTTCTGAGCTAACTGCAAGACCAAAGTCTAAAATTTGTGAATAGTAGTACAAAGCGTTTTAAAAGGCCGCGAAGAAATCCTTACTTTTCTGTGCCAACGACGTATCACGATACAAGCAATTAAATCTCTGATTGTCTGGCGATGAAAAGTTAATTAAGTGCGTAAAATTTACCGCAAAACCAGCTCTTACAAAAAGCAGTTGTATGTAGTGACGTGATGTTTAAGCTACATGCGCCAAATGACAGGTCTCATTATTGGTGCGACCTTTTACAAAGATTAGTTTTTTCCGTTCTCCGATCTGTAAATCTGAAAAATATTTCGTATTGGATCAATCGTACTTGGAATCGAGCCTCACACCATCCAGCTAGGAGTTGGATGCGTTGGCTACTGTCCTAGGTCATATGGGAGGAATGCCTTAAATTCCTTATATTTTCCCTCGCTTGAAAAGCAACTGTAGAGAATATGAGAGCTATAAATCAAGTCGGTGTTGAGCTATCTTACATTCCATTTTAGTTCGGGACCCACTATAGATTCTGGTCACTGCAAAATAAGATTTTTTTGAAAATAAGAACCTTCAAAAATCATCCGTACTTTCGCTAAGAATAGAATCCGAGACCTGGTTGCTAAGTTGATGTGCTTACTGCTATGATGTACTTCATATGATGACGTACTGATCCTGTAAACCGTATTGAAATCTTTTAGAAAATTTGTAGGAAAGAGTTCTGCGTATTTTTGTTCTCATGATCTGGTATAAAGCTACTACTGGAAGGTTCCTGAAATACAGGGTGTCCCAAAACGACCGCATAAACTCTGCACAGCTAGATTCCTCGTTGGGAATACATAAAAACTGCCCAAAGAAGCTTTCCTGTACGATCCATAGTTTACGAGAAAAATATGAAAAACAAAGTATGACGTCACTGCCGGTGCAAGAAAAAACACTTTATTGAACATATCAACAGCAATATATGCAGAATATAAAGCAGATGTTCAAAGTGTCCGCCGTGCATGTCGAGGCAGGCTTGAGCCCGCCGTGGAATGGATGTCATCACACGTTGCAGCATCGCGGGGTCCACCGAAGAACAAGCAGCATGCAGACGAGCAGCTAACTCCATTGGTGTCACTACGTCTGGATACACGGCGCGCGCGCATGCATGACGCGGCGAACGTTTTAAGCATTATCGTCTAGAAAGATATGCCAATATTGTTGTTCATATGTCCAATAAAGTGTTTTTTTCTTGCACCGGCAGTGACGTCATACTTTGTTTTTCGTATTTTTCTGGTAAACTATGGATCGTATAGGAACGCTTCTTTGGGCAGTTTTTATGTACTCCCAACAAGGAATCTAGCTGTGCAGTCTATGCGGTCGTTTTGGGACACCCTGTATTTGTGTTTTTGCTACCTTCCTTCTTCTGTAAATGTCGCTCGTCCATCATATAGGCAAAGAGTTTTTGCTCAGCGTGAATTGACGGTCTGTTTACCTAGCCATCTCATTTTAAAATATTGCTTTCTGATTTAGATGGAAATAGTCATTCATGAAATGAAATTTTTCCGTCTTCTCTTTTCTCTGTTTTTGTCTTAGTGCCTTCTTTTAGGTACTGTGCATTACATGTTCTAAACGTTCGGTTTAGACATGTTTTTATAAGTATTTATTAATTTGTTATTAAATACAATTATTAGAAATTTATATTCTTTTTAATATAACTTAGAAGGTTGAGTAAGTTCTGATATTAATGCGTAAAAAGTTACCAAGCAAAACAGGTACCTCTTTGAAGTTTTACAAATTTTCTGATGCTGAAATTATATCGGAGGATGATTTAGACACGGAACGCACCTCCCTCTTCCCCCGAAACTGATGCAATGCTCCACCAAATTTTCGATTTTTTCGCAATTCATCCTTATGGATGAAAATCGATGGTTTTATTAGAATTCTACTCTTCTTTAACGAATCTTGATGATTATATTATAAATATGGTAAATTGAAAACTAATCATTACTCTGAGCAATCATATCTACGAATGCTGTGGATCCATTATCACATAGGAAATATCGGATGTCCACAAGACCAATTGAAATTCGTATGTTTCTTCAAATTGTTTGTGCTATAAGGTACTGTGAAAAAAATCGTTGAATTGTTATGCCCTATTTTATCACATATCAACAGTGTTCGTATGATCCTAAAAAAATCCTTTGTTTTTTGGAAACAATTTTTGGTCCTTAAAAGTACTCAAAATCGACAAAAGGTCCTTAATTTTACTCATCTGACATTTCCGTCTGTTTTTTACGACTGCAATTTTGAGCGTGAATTAACATTATGGAGAAATATTTTTGGCGATACATTTGACAGATATGTATCTGGATTGGTAAAAGTTTTAATTCTTTACTACTTCTTAATATAGATGACGGATATTCGAGCTTTAGGCACGAGGCCCTGCCTCGACTGAATTTCGAAGGATTTTCGACTGAATTAATATTTCGAAATCATTACTTTCTTGCGAATGAAGATTTCATAAAATATTACATCAAATCAGCCTTTCCCCTTTTTGAAATATTTCTTTTATTGTGCGACGCTAAATTTAGGGATTTATCAACATTTTGGCGATTTCAATTACTTCTAAATTGTTTCATTTGCTTTCTTTTGTATTTTTTCCTGATAAAGATTTTTTCCCTCTTCAAGGGTATATAAATGTGTATCAGTTTTCTCTTGAAAATTTCACTTTACACTTTTCTTTTCTGAACTTTTTCAAAAATCTTCTGGCTTTTTTTGCTCTAACAGAGTTGCTAGAGATTTTAGACCTTCATCTCAGAAGGTTTAGAAGGATTTAAAGGCAGGATTTATAGATCTAAAATTCCAGAAAAATTTGACAAAATGAAAAATGTCTTCATGGTATTAAGACTTGTTTTATACGAAATTTACGACGAATTTCATTGATACTGGAGAATTTTTGGAAGACCAGTAAAAACAAAATTATTTCAATTTTCGTCTTTTGATCCCAGAAGTTTTTCTCTTAACATGATTATCTTCCCTTTATTATCTTATCTTTCCACTAGACACAAGCACTGAAGTAAGCAAAGAAATTGAAAACCGACAATTTACTGAAAGATGCACCATATGTACCTCAGTGCCAGCGTTAAATTTTGCCATCCCTAGATTTTGTAGTTTGGTGCTTCACTAAATTCTGAAAATTCTGCCATGCTGACTCTGGCGCTGACACTGACCTTATAGCTTTTCATGTTTATTCTCAATACTCATATTATTAAAGAAATAAAATTAGCAGTTTCTTCTGTGCTTTTTAAGTGCAAGCAGTTCTTTTGAATAACAGAAATCTTTAACTAAATCTGAAAATTCTAAAATGAAGAGGCAGCGGCCGAGCGGTAAAGTCGCTGAACACTGGTAGTTCGGTCCGAGGTTCGAATCCCGCGAACGGGCTGGCTGCATGGACGTTTTTGTGTTTTTTCCTATGTGTAACGTGTATACGAGCCAGTTTCCCTTAGAAAGTCCTCCACGAAGGCATCCCTTCCCTTAGGCAGATAGCCCTCGAGGCTTTGCCATAATTACACAAACAAAAACTAAAATGAAGAGGAAACTGCGTGAGGTAGAAATTGATTTTATAAAAGAGAGAAAATTCAAGGTATATTGTTGAATCATTATCAAATTAGGAGATGAAGCAGAGACTAGTTGAAACATTGATTTGTTGAAAAATATATGGAAATTTATGTAAATTACCTAAAATATTTGGAGAATTTACAAATTAAAAGGCGCATGACTATTTTGTTGTTTTTGTATAGTTTAATGTCCATTAATATCACTTTAGAATGAATATTATAAATTATAACTGCTTTAAAAGGTTCTTAGTGCTTTGTTAATACAGTAAGACCCCGCTTAACGCGGGGGATACGTTCCATCAAAGTAGAGCGTAATGCGAAACAGCGCTAAACGAGGCTATCTTTACATGTAAATATTGGGGTTAGGGGAAGATGGCTAGGAAATTGGTTAGGTATTAAATTTAAAAAGTATGTTTTTTTAATAAAAATAAAACCAAACATTTATTTCTTAAAGCCCAAATTAATACCACATTATTATTTCTTGCAAAAATAAAAACAAAATA
Organism: Stegodyphus dumicola; assembly: GCF_044657685.1. NCBI lineage: Eukaryota > Metazoa > Arthropoda > Arachnida > Araneae > Eresidae > Stegodyphus > Stegodyphus dumicola. The sequence goes on from NC_140780.1 coordinate 119,799,247, forward strand.
TAAATAACAAAACGAATATTCTTAAAAAAAAAATAAATAAAATTCTAAGTCAGTCATATTTAGTTAGCCTTCCGCGTTTTCAGTGTTCTGCCTTTTTGTGACAAAAGCATCTAATGTTGTTTGCCTTTTTCTTTTCCGTTGTTCTCTTAGAAGTTCTTCATAAACGGATAGAGCATCTCTAACACCACGCCTTACTTTTGAGCTCCTGTCAAAATTCGGATCATTTTCAATGAATTGATCCATTATTTCAGTTATGGTTAACAAACTCCTTTTTACAAACGCCATCGAAAGTTCTTTTTGCTCTTCTTCTGAATCACTGCTGTCAACATTTTTGTTTTCTTCTTGTTCAGTTAATTTCTTGAGCTCATCATTAGAAAGACTAGCCGCTGCTTCTTGAATTATTTCTTCGACATCTTGCACATTTACCCCTTCAAAATATGTCTGTACAATACCGCACCAAACAAGAAATACAAGTACACTCTCTCGGATATGTATTTGAAACCTATCGCTGCATAATATTTCGGGGAATCCCCGTATGCCGCGAGCGATTTCGTGGAATCCCCGGGTTGAAATAAAAGAGCGCTAAACCGAAACAGCGTTAAGCGGGGTCTTACTGTATATACTATTGCGTACGTACGGGTTCGTAATACATTGAATACACAAGTCCGATGAAAAGTGAATAAAATTTTATTATTATCACAGCAAATAAAACAGAATGCTTAAATTTTCTCTAATATTCGTACAATATTGCAATATTTCACAGTAGATATCTTTTAAACTACTCAAACGTTCAGCAGAACTTAATTCAAAACAAAGAAAGCTAATCCGATTTCATCGCGAATTCGCTACAGTAAGCACCAACAGTATTCTAAACAAACTCATAAAAACAACTAAGCTGAAATGTTCTTTCTTTGGCTTTTTATAAGCTTTTTAATCAGCACGAGCATAGTTTGGTGCTTTCTCGATTTTTCCCGAAAAGCAAAAGCGTACAATTACAAGATATCTACTTATTAAATGCGCGTGCTTCCGTATTTTTAATTTTTTTCGGCGTAGCTTTCTCTTCAAATAAGTAAAATGAAATGTATTTATAACATTTAAATTTTTATGACTAAGGATATCTAACTACGTAATTTAATTACTTGTAACGTACTGCTCATCTGTAAAAGTTATCTCAACATGTTAAGGTGAGTTATCGCCTTTTCTTAACCCTCATTGTGGATGTAAGACACAACACAAAAATGTAAGAATTAACATAAAACATTATTCCTTACAACTAATGACACTTAAAATAATGCAAAACAACCTATCACCTCTGGTGCTTCAACGGCTTATTTGAACTTTATATATTAAATGTTGTATATTAAGTGGGTTACAACTCCAGCAAATTTACACGAAGCTAGATACTAACTCAAAAGGCAGCTAACATTCAATACTTAGCAAACGTATCAATGTCAGGCATGCACGTCTGTTCTGGTCAGTGGCTCTCTTGTGTCTAAGCAAATAACCACGGAGGCGACAGCCAACTTTCTGTTATGAGTCATGTTGATTATTATTTTACTCCTCAATTTAACTTACGCTTGACATAAAATTTTCATAAATCTTTGACCTGAGCGATTACATGACGAAATGTGACATAAAAGAAATAATAAGCATACAGCTAACTGTTAGCAGAATTTAAATAAAAAGCCAATAGTCATCTTTAAAATATGTGGGATTGTAAAATATAAGTCTTTCAAGAAATTTTTTAATTAATGCTAATTACTTGAGGTGATTTCTAACACAGAAGTAACACTCGGGGACATTTAGAAACATCAGTTTAATATTTTGCTGAGTTTAATTCTCATTATCAAAGTTTGGCAGCAAGTGATTTACAGGACTATGAATTCAGCTTGATTCTGTTGCAAGCAGAAATTGTTGAGTATGTCTCTAAGCAGAACCATAGGCTTGAAAATTAACAATGAAGAAGTTGGATAGTTACAAGAGGATCATAGAATAACCTTAACAAGAAAGAACTCGAAAAATTTCAAAAAAGTCTATTGTGGAGAATGTGTCTTCAGAGAAAAGTCTTTGAGCCGCGAAATTTGCGCAAAATGGGGTAGATACGAAGTTTCATGCAATCGTATCACACTGAAAAAGGAATAGCAAGCTATGGCATAAGCCTTTTCAGTGACAATGCCATGTCTCCATTTAGAAACATTTTAACGCGTAAAGAGTAACAAATCACATTGGAAAATTTTTTGAATGAAATGGACGTCCAATGAGTGTCAAGCAGGCACTTAAAAAAATGCACCTAAAAATAGTTACCTGATGTTTTTATGGAAGGAGCTTCTTATTCAAATAATAACATCCCTTCCTTTTCCCTTCCTCATCACTTTGTACTTACGTTCTCTACTATCCTTCGTACGGGTACGGTACAATTAAATTAAATTTTCTTCTGCTTTATCTGTTTATTTCTTCTTTCTGTGTTTACTTTTTTTTTGGGGGGGGGTTAGATTAAATGACTTCCATTGGTTCTCTGCAATAAACGTGCGAACAAGATGCTTTTAAAATTTTAAACAAGCAATTATCCTTGATTGAAGAGCGAATTAATCCATTTGACATTAATTCTTATGGGAAAAATACTTCTGGTTTTCGAATATTTCGACTGACGAACGGTCTTTAGGAATGAATTAAATGTTAAGCGAGGTTTTTTTAAGGCTCGAATTTAGCTCATACTATTCTTTTGTTTTGATTTTTCTCCATTTTCTTTTTCGTTTTCCTCAGAAAATATGTAACTGGATAGGCAAACTGAGATCATTTTTCCGAGTTGCATGAAGGAGATAGAAAGTATTTTCTTCGCCATGTTTCTAGTATGACTCTGCTGCCATGGACCACATGGCAATCGACTTCTAGAAATCTGTTTTCTATACCTCCCGATGCTGGTTGATGCTGCTAAAGTTATGGCTATTGGAATATTGCAATGCACAAAAAGGCTATCTGCCTAAGGGGAGAGATGCTTTATGGAAGACTTTCTCAGGAAACCTGGTTCGTGTGTACGTTACACATGGGGAAAACTAACCATGCAGCCAGCCCGTTCGCCTAAGATCGAACCCAGGTCATATTCACAGTATTTAGCAATCTTAGCCGCTTGACTCTTGTTGGGGCAAGGAAGCAGGACGTGAAGGTGTGAGTACAGATTTTTATTCACTACGAGATGACGAAGGAATCAGTTTTTGGTTTTAAACCTCAAACGTATACTTTACTCCTCTTCTTGAATTACGTATTTAATTTTCCATATAGTGATCGTAGATTAAAAAGGCCGGTTAGTAAAATTCTCGTCGTCCTGTAGTAAGTTAGATACGAAAAGTTCTGAATCTTAGCCTGCCTAATTTCGAAGTGATGTATTTTGGAGTGAATTTACTGACTTATATTACTTTGCAAGCGCAATTTTGATAATATAAAATACCCACCTTCAAATAATTTGGTTATGAAATACATTTTTTTCACCGACCTTTTTCTTTTACAGAACCGTATAAAAATTTTAATTTCGTATACCGTAAATGTAACTGTGTGGCAAAAGAAATTTGAGACCTTTATTATTCAATTCAATTCTTATATTGGAACCATGGGTCTCGGACGAACCATCAAAGACTTATTTACTTATACGAGCTATTTCTCAAAGAACCTATATATAAAAAAAAATTGTAAAATATATTGCCAGCTATGGTTTTCTTCCTGTCCCGAAGAAATAACCTAACATGTACTTTACGCAAAAAATGAGTAGCAATCAAGTTGACCAGCAGATGTCATGTATGAAATTTCAAAGATATTAAGCAGATTTACGAGCTGGAATGTAGTGCAGAATGTGAAGTCATTCACATAAAGTCATTCACTGTATTTAGAGTATGCTAAAGAAATGATAATTTTATTTAATGTTTGCTTTTAAACAGTTATGATGCTTAACTCTACACTGCTAATCTTAATACAGTCATGTGCAAAATTAAGATAATTTACATGTTTTGTTGAATTTCTGAAAAACTGGTAGACAGATTTTAATCAATTTGTTATGAATATATAGTTATAACAGAGAAAGAGATGTACCATTGAAATCTAATTTTTTGTATACATGATTAGTAAAGCTCATAGTACAGGGATCACCATAAGTCTCTGTGGCAATCGATCCAACTTGTGCAGCCGTTTTTAACTCCGAGATGGTTCTTGGAGGGGGATGACGAGATGAAATTGTCCCCAAAAGCGTCCCAGCCATATTCTATAAGGTTAAAGTCAACAGATCTGGCTGGCCATTCAATGTTGCAAATATCCTCACTTTCCAGGCAATCTTCGACCAGCTGAGCCCTATGTGGACGAGCGTTGTCGTCCATTAACAGGAACCCAGGACCAACTGCGCCCGCTGAAAAGTCGAACATAGGGCTCTAAGATCTCATCTCTATTTCTCATAGCAGTCAGGGAGTCTTTGTCCAACACATACAGGGATGTGCAGCCGTCCAACATAATGCCTACTCAAACCATTACGCCTCCACCACAGTTAATTCCTTGATAAGAGAGAGAGAGACAGTATTAGGCTCTCTCCACATATAGGTACACCAAGAATCAGTATTCAGGCTGAATCTGGACTCTTCTGTAAAAAAAGTACAATGCTCCACTAAAGTCTGGTCCAAGCTTATTGTCAACACCCTGTTAAACATGCACTGTTGTGTGTTGCAGTGAGCAGGACGTGAACAGCGGATCTTCTGGCATAGAGTCCTATCTTATGAAGCCTTAGGGGAACTGTAGCTTTCGGGCAACTGCAGACCGTGAAACTCGGGTTCCAGTGGCAGCATACAGTTCACATAAGAGCCCTGAAGCTGTAGTAGTCCTGTGTCGCCGCGCTGGAAGTGCCAAAGAACGATTCTCGTTCGTCGTTTGGATCTGGATCGACCTTATCCAGGTCTTCTCAATATGGATCCAGCGTCCTGAAACTATTTTCACAAGTTGAAGGTGACACTGGGCCACCTGAGCTCTGTATCCTCCTGGGCTTGTAATTGGCCAGTTTATTATTTCCTGAAACATTGTCGCATTTTTTTGTGTATATGTATGTATTTTCAGCTAAACGTGCTGTCGGCTAAATGTCTTGTCGGTTAGATGTCCTGCCGGCTATATATCCATGTCGGCTAAATGCTCTCTCTGCTAAATGTCCCTGTCTACTAAGTGTCCTGTCAGCTAAATGTTCGTGTCGGCTAAATGTGTTGTTGGCTAAATGTTCGTGTCGGTTAAATGACCCTGTCGGCTAAGTGTCCTGTCGGCTAAATGTCCTGCCGGCTAAATATCCGTCTCGCTAAATTTCGTATCGGCTAAGTGTAGGTGTCGGTTAAATGTCTTGTCAGGCTAACTGCTGTTGGCTAAGAGTCTCATCAGCTAAACAGTTGTCAGTTAAGTGTCTTCGACCGCTGTCATCCATACGTTCTTGGCTACTCATTTTACCTGATAGCTTATAAAATTTACTCAACTCTTGCGAGAAGCACGGTAGTACGAGCACACAAATTGCCGAAAATTCCCTTGCGCTGATATCCCCCCCCCCCCACAATCACAACCTCGCAGACACGAAAGTGCACGCTTATTCGACTCTGAATATTCGCATAATTCTTTGACGCCTTAATTAGTACGTTTAGTTGAATTTTTTTCGTAAAAATAGTCATAATTTGCAAATTGCCTTAATTTTATACTTAAGTGTACTTACTTCTTGTTACTTACCTGACGAGATGTGAGAGGAGTCTAACTGTGTGTCATACGAAACCATGGTCTTGGCATCAGATTGTTTAATGAATGAGGCTGTAAATAGTGTAATTTGTAAGCATTATCGATAATGGATATAAAATACAGAAAAGTCCAGAAAATGTCGAGAGAACCGTAGTCAGATATAGCTGGAAATTCATAAATTTTGGAATAACATGTTTCAAATGGTATGTGTTAGGGCATGCCTTGATTACACCTAACACAAAATATCACCGTTATCTTACGTATCGGTAATTATTTAAAAAAATCATTACTTTTTTCTGTTTGTTTTTAAGAATCATTTCCTTTCCACTATTTATTTATTAATTTCGTTTTTAGTCTCACAAATTAATTTCAAAATCATGGTTCTACTTTTTCATAACATTTTTTATTAACTTTATACTGCTGTATTTTTATGTCAATAAAATATCATTTCATTTTATTATTTCATGATAAGATGATAGGAATCATTATTTCACGACAAGATGTATAAAATAATTCTACTGAATTAAAACAGAACACAAAAATGTAAAACTCATTTTTTTAAATTTTTTAAAAGTTAAAATGGCTTAAAATATATATAGATATTTTATAATATTTGTTATAGTTTTTCATAAGTATTAAAAATATTTAATATAGATATAGAAAAAAACTTGCCTATCTAATGCGGCGAAATATTTTTGGGAATCCTGCGAATAAAATTATTTCAAATTCTTAGCGACGAATTTTGGTTGTCGAAATTACATATGGAGTTTTTCTAATTTAATTGTTGTCTAACGTTGAATTTGTTTGTTTCATCATATATTATCCTTTGACATTAATTTAATTTTTTATGGATGACATGTAAACTATTAATTTTCGTTCGCTTTCGTGGCCAAGAAGACCTTTTATAGAAATATAATCTTCTCGACTAATTTGTCACATCTTTTGGCGATGTCTGTGTTCAACACTTTTGCGGTTATCATCTTCAGGACCCACTCTTGAGAAGGATTGCATTTTTTTTTATAAATACGAGGATGCACTTCCACAAATGTTTTCGTTTAGCTCTTCAGAATATGTTATAGTTGCATTTTCAGGAATACTCGGTGTAATTTTTCAAAGATCTCTTATTATAAAAATTTGATCAGTTTCTAACTTGTCATCATGATCAATTGCTTTGAGAGCAATGAGTGGTCAAAAAAATTTATTTTCCATGCTTATGATTATTCAATTTAATATAAAGAAACTTTCGATAGTCTCTGAAATGATTTCACTAATATGGCGGATTCTTGGGTAACCTGTATAAAAATTTAACGTGGCAGACATGCCTAAGGGATCTGTTGTTAAGTTTAAAAGGAAAAGCAATCGCCAAAAATAATCGAATGGCCCTAAAAAGAGGGGGAATTAAAAGCAATGAGCGGTAACCACACCCGATTCTACTGGCAGTTAGTTGTCACAGAGAACCACGCCCTGTTCGGATGCTCCAAACACTCTCTCTGAACTAGATAAGAAAATAACATTACTGGTTCCGAAGTTACGCGTCGAACCAAAGCCTTTAATGCCGTGGTTTGTATCATCGGCATACGTAAATATCTCCGATTATTAGAATCGATCCGATAGCTTTAATGGTTTCCATGTCAACGGTCCAAACAACACTCTTTCACAGTATTTCACCTCAACCAATAAAAGAGCGATTTCCTTTGGTGACAAGCTTCATCTGAGATGGATTTCGGAGAGCAACTCATCGACTGGGTCCATTCGAAGCGCACGTGGTTAGCAACGTCTCTCGGGACGGAGCGCTGAATAATGAAAAGTTAATCCCTCTTGGCTGATGCCACTGGAAGCGAAGAAGTACCGTTCTATTTTCAGGAACTGTCTAGTGAAAATTCATTGACCTCGCCTACGTATTGGTTTTCACGCTAGCGATTGGTCGCTTTTTCAGAAACACCTGTTCCTGTTTCCGGAGCCACTGCGATCATGTTTGAAACTTGTCATTTTATCGCCGAACATGCTGGCAAGAGAATTGCCAGAACATCTCAAGTTGGGAACTATAGAAGGGCATTTTCGCTGCCGGTGGAGAGTGAGCAAGAGCGGTAATACTCTTACTTTTATAGCCAGACAGAAGTCCAGTAGAAGATTTAGACCCAGGATGGCCGCTGTGGGACGAGTACAACACCGATGGGACACAACTCGGCCTGTAATGATACCAAAACCGATTGTGCCCCCGAAAGCTCGAATGGTAACCTTTTATAGAAATGGAGATCCTTTTCATAGTGGGACTAAAGTTTCTATTATGCCAGGCAAAGATTTTGTATCTCTTGACAGTTTGTGTGATTACTTGACTCAGCGGATGAATATACCACATGGGGTTCGATTTATATTTTCTCTCACAGGAAGGAGAATTACTGATTTAGATGATCTCCTTGACGGATATTCCTACGTTGTTTCTGGTACCAAAAACTTTCAAGAGCTGGCTTATGGTCAATCAAATAGGATGCGTGCTGCAATGGTATCGAGAGCTCATCTTCCACTTGCCATCCGGAAGGAAGATCTCAAATTGTATCGGCCAGTGACCCCTCTTCCTTCTAAAGATTGGAGAGTAAGGACTCCCAAAAATCTTCGGAGTCGTTCTCTGCCGACTCAAAACGAAGGAAAAACTATTACTGTAGTTAATAGCCAAAATCCTACTGTTTTCAGTAGGGTGTTGTTAAACTTACGCACTACTCAGACTTTCGAAGAAATTGTGGAAGACTTGGGGCAAGCTATTAAACTTCCTCAAGCTAAAAGGATATATAATCAAACGGGAGATGAGGTAAGAAATTAAACATAACTATGCTTATTTTAATGACTAGGTTAGGTTTAAGTTAAATTTTATTATTTTCGATAAGATTGAATAGCTAAAATCTTTCTATTTGCTTTTGCATAAATGTTTCAAAACTCCATATTTACTGTTTGCATTGAAGCGCTCTGTTTACACTCATGAAAGGCTTTTCCAAATTTCCTTAGCATTCATTTAATATTCCTTTGCACTTATTATCCATTTAAATAAATAAATAGCAAATTGGTTAATCTTAAGTTAAAATTTTACTTTGTTCCATCAAGTCCTAAGGCTGCAGCGATGCATTTTAATTTTAAAACCGTCTTAGTTAAGAGGAAGATAGTGTAATACTATTTAATAGATAGAAATTATTTAATATTTAATACTATTTAATAATAATATACGTAGATACAGTTTGTATTTCAGTTTATATGCAATATGTAAGTTAAATGCATTGAAGTTATAATTTTTTTGCAACTACATACTATTTTTTCCTTAATATTTTCTTTGAATTTCACTCATTTTAAAGCTGCTCTTGAAGTTATTGCAAAATTTTAAGGAAGATTCTTTCAATTTCTCTGTCGTTCAAGAAACCTCAGAAACCACCGCCAGAGTATTGAACAATAATATTATCAAAGTTTATTACAATTATTATTAAAGAAAATCTTAACTACTCAAGCAGAAAATTTTATTTATTGTATTTCTGTAGAGATCGGGACCATATTTATTTTAATGAAACTTCATATCAAATTGCTGAGCGATGCAAGACAGTGTCAAATTGCTTGACACAAAACAGATTCAAGACCACTTGAAAGCCCTAAGTTTTTGAATTGAATAAAATTGAGAGTAAATTATTGCATCAAAAAACGGTAGATCATCGTTGATGACCTAATGACTTCTTGCTCTCGCCTATTACAGAAAAAAGACGTTATAATGAGTGATCGCTACAGAGAAAATTGATTGTAATATATTCTCAACAAGTGATAACTTCCTTACGGTAATGGGATGATCATTATAACGAGTGCTTTTTAAAAGAGCGTTAACTGTACTGCATATGTCTGAAATTCATTATATCGTAAGAAGTCAATTCTTGGATTGATAATAAATAAATAAATATATTGAAACTGCAATGCAATGGTTCTTATGCATTGCGGATGAAATAATCATTTTTAATAGGATTTCTTATTTTTTCTTCTTTTTACATCATTTTCTTTTTAGGAACTGCATTGTATTTAGCTTTTTCTATTTTTATATATCCCTCTATATCTCTTTTAAACTTCTCGTTGATTGAGTGCTTTCCGTTTTGAACCATTGTTCGAGTTTTTCCTTTTTTTCATATTTATATGCGATTGTTCCCCGCAGATTTCATTATCTGATACAAAATTTTGTTTTCTGCGCCCGAAAATTTGTTTAGACGTTACTCCACATGTTTTATTTCCCCCCCCTTTTGATAGTTTCATTTTAGGTCATTATATTATATGTCAGAGAGTGAAAGGGGGGATAGGTTTAACAAGTATGTTCATGACTAAATAACTTCTAAACCTAAAATTTGTTCTCACATTTGTCTGCCTACTTTTAACAGGTCTGCAAAACATTTTGCAAAAAGATACCTTTATAAGGAAATCTGTTACGGGAATCAGATCCAGTCATTCTTATGGTTAGAATGCATGGAGAAGAAAACTGTTTTTTATTCAGTGGCTATATGTCCTAGTTATTGCCCTTTTTCTTTCAAAGAAGTAACTTGTCAGAAGACTAGTTTTATTGCCTTAGTATTAAGCTTTCATTATCTCTGGCCAAATTCGAAGGCTTCAGCATCTAACCAGTGGCTCAGTCGATAAAACTGCTGAATATCGTAGTTCGAACAGGGTTCTTTTCTCGGCGAACGGGCTAACTTGAGATTTCCTTGATTTTTCCTATATCTAATGCAAATATGAGCCAGTTTCCCTAGTCCTTAACGAAGTCATCCATCTGTTAAGTAGAAAATTATGATGCGCTTTTCCTAAACCAATTTACCAAACTTAATATTTGTGTGTTTTCCGATTCGAAGGGTTCAGTGTTTCGATGTTACAACATATTCATTCGAAAGTTATCCGCATATGAATTGAAACCAGGTTTAAAGTATAACCAGATGACGAGTTCATTTGACTTAGGGACACCTTTTCTTATGTATTCTAGTTAATACTTGTCACAATTATAACATAAGCTTTCATGCGTATGAATTAAGTAAATGCTGAATATTTTTTTACCAAGGTATTACGTCTGTAATTATTCAAAGCATTTTTATTTTGTCCAGGAAAGTTTTCGGGAAATTCGAAGCAGTCTTATCTGTAAAACTTCAAAAACACTGTTTATTTTACTTCGGAAATATTGTGTGAAGTACCTTCTTACAGCTTTTTAATTTACTTCGTTAAAATGCGTGATGGAAATAATTCTGGTTAATTGCACTCTTTTTTCTAATTTAACATTCGATCCGTTCGATTTGAAAATGAGATATCTGAAAATTAATTTCAAGCATCTGCTTTAAGATATGGAAACTGATTCGAAATAACCCTCATGTTTCAGACCTATTTTTTTTAAGCGTTAAATTCCTTTGATAATAATAGCGCTTTCGGTGGTGAACTTATAAGGTATTTCTCTCACCTTCTTGGCATGCCTTCGTGGTGTGGTGGTCTGCACACTGGGCGCGTATTCCAGAGGTCCGCGCTTCGATTCCTGGCGAAGGCGTTGCTCATTTTTCATCTTTCATGCTTCCAAAAAAAATAGCTAATGTATCTACAAACTTTCATTATGCATCTTGCTGTCAATTTAAAATGTTCAAGAAAACTAGAAAACTTGATGCAGAGAATGAGAACTAAGCCCTGTATTATAGTAGTAACAGGTAATAGGTAGAAAGGTGAGAGAAACATGAAAATCAACCGTACTGTAGCCGGGTTTCCAAACATGTATCTTTTGTTAACTGTATGTGCTAATCGCGTAATTCACAAGAGCATTTAACGGTGGGGGGGATTCTGTAATTCCTTACAAATACATTTCTGTGCGCAGTTGCTCTAAAGGTTTCGACTCTTACCATACTAATACATACATACATACATACATACATATATATATATATATATTGGAAGAATGCTTTAATAATGTAAAACATTTCTCAGATTTGTTCTGTTCCCCAGAGGCAAAAACCTGACCAGTAGCCTAGTGTGTAAGAATTTTAAAAGTTTGTTCCGTATTCGATATAAAAAGGCTGCTGAATATAATATAGCACTTATTTTACGCTGTGCTAGGTTTTAATGATTCTTTACATGCGTAAATAGATGCCTGTTTTTTTAGTTTTGTTGTCCTTATCTAGCTATGTTTTTGTAAGTTAAAATACAGATTAATTTAAGTGCCATCGAGTCCAAAATTCGACAGAAATGGGTAGTTTCGTTTATGAGATTACGGCAAAACTTGGAGAGTTATTAAATTAAAAAAATAAAACCCCAAAATCCTGATTGCGTATTTTCTCTAACACTCGTAAATTTATGCGATATGAGCTTCAAGAGTGGTGGTGGTGGAACTTTGTAGTGGTGGTACTAAAGGATTGGATTGGATTATTTAATTATGGCAAAGCAATCGAGGGCTATCTGCCTAAGGAGATGGATGCCTTCGTGGAGGACTTTCTAAGGGAAACTGTCTCGTAAGCACGTTACGCATTTTGAAAACCACGAAAACGCCTATGCAGCCAGTCCGTTTGCGTGATTCGAACCTTGGACCGAATTACCAGTGTTTAGCGACTTTACCACTTGACCGCTGGTGAACAGAGATGGGTAGATATAGCGAACGATAGCATTGAGGCTACACTGTGAAAAGGCAGTTCACCTTCTCTATACCTTTTTATCCGTACAATTATCAAGTTTTAGACCTTATTTAGTTCTCACGGTCCCAAAGTTCTTCGATAATAATTTCAAATCTTCTCATTATTATTAGAGGCACAAAGGAATCAGATTTGAAATTAATGAAATTGTAACATTTACGTGTGTTACGTATTACATTTATATGATATATTTTAACATCCATTCTTCTGTAATATGTTTTCGCGTTCATTTTGTTGGGAAAAATAAAAGGAACTTGTAGAAAAGGGATTCATCTATAATGACCAATCTCAGTCCTGAAGATGGGACGTACATATGTGAAGCACAGATGAGAGAAAAGGGTAATCTAATTGTGTACACTATTAAAGGTCTAAAGACCTACTTCACAATGTGGAATTTTACAACAGCTGTCTACATTTGTTGGTATTTATGTCAGTTTGACGGTGGTAAGTTGCAGTGCTACTGTGAGACATACAGGGTGTTTATAAAGTCCCGGACCCATTTTGATGTTTAATAACTCATAAAATAATGAAGATATAAACAAAATTAGGGCATTTATTGATGGAATAACTTATATATTTTCCTTTTCAGGTTTGAATATCTTTACTTTTGTAAATATCGTCTGCGCGTGTAGTTAATTTCAGATAATTTCATTTTCCAGTCTAAATATCTGTACTTTTCTAAATATCGTCTGCTTATTAATTGCATTTTTCTCTCTTTTGTTTTTGGCATCTTTCTGGCATTGTTAATCACCATAATGTGCGCATATGGGGATCTGAAAACACCCATGAATACCGTGAGTCACAGACGGATTCCCCAAAGGTTAATGTATGGTGTGGACTAATGCACGACCGAGTCATTGGGCCTTTCTTTTTTACAGAAAAAGACGGTCTCATCAGTGGTATACTTAGACATGTTGAAAAACTTCGTATTTCCACAGCTAAAAGAGCTTCAGCCACATGTCTTTTTGCAACAAGGTGGTGCACCACCTCATCGGGGTACCATCGTTCGTAGTTCTTTGAATGACCATTTTACAGGAAGATGATTGGGCGAGGAGGTCCAATTCCTTGGCCACCCAGATAACCTGATATAACGCCGCTGGAAGTTTTCCTTTGGGGACAACGTTTACAGGAGGAGAGTGCCATTGATGACCTAAAAGCTAGAATTACAACCGCAATAGCCTCTGTGGATGCCGACATGCTTGCCAGCACCTGGCGTGAAATTGAATATCGACTTGATATTCTCCGTGCGACGAAGGGGGCACACGTGGAAGTTCATTGACAAGGGTCATGAAGCTTTTTGAGTCTATATAACCATTTATGTTATTAATTTTAATCTAGCTTTATTATTTTATGAGTTATTAAGCATCAAAATGGGTCCGGGACTTTTTAAACACCCTGTATTTCTGCAGCATGTAGAAATCATTTCCATATAAGATCATGTGGTGTTGTTGAGACTTATCTCATTTGTCTGTCAGGAACGTCAGACCAAGTCAACGAATTCGCCGTGGAGAAAAGCGCAAGGGTTACGTCTGTCGCTGGCTTAAGTCTTGGCTACCAGTACGAATGCCAAGGTCCGTCTTGATTTCGAAGAAGAATCTCGCGAGAGGATAGATCCGAAGGTCTCCCATCCTTCTTTCCCTTCTATCAATCTCTCGACAGAACTTTTGACTCTACAGTGTTTTAAGTACCCTTCCCCCCAAAGCCCCTAAGGTTCTGTACACCTACTAGCATCCATACTTTCTTGGAGATTCGAACTCAGGCCTTGTGTTGTCCCAGCTGCCTCCTTTACGACCGCGTCACTAAATAATGCGTAGGTCGTATCCATCATCAGTATTAAGAAGACAGTATTCATTTGATGATATCTTTCTTTAGACACGAATATATTGCCCACTTTACCCATGTGGAATACAATGAGATTAAATGGTCATAATTCTCGATCAATCACTCAAATGACATAGTAAATGCAAGAAATGCAATTATATATCACTCAGGTTGGACATCAATAGTTTGTTGTATCATATACAAGTACAGGTTAAGTGGGGAAAGACACCAGAATTTTATCCTTCCTTCTACAGTCATATAGTCCCACCGCTCTAATTGTGCAGGGACCCTAAGGTCATCCATTCCTCTTTCCCAGTCACCAAACCGGCTGATAGGACTTTCGGCTTGTCGGGATTTTAAGTACCTTCATGCCACACAGATACTATGCAGTTACAAACATCCATGCCTTCTGGGTTTCTAGCCCTGGCCCATCAATACCACAGCATCTTCGTTAACCGCTGTACCGATCAGTTCAGCTGCTTTATACACAGGAGAGCTTTTTTTTATCCATCCCAATAATGGGCTGGAGCAATTTTGGATAACGCTTTTATTTTTATAAACTCATGCTCAGGCTCACATTTCATTCTAAAAAAAAATCCCATTTTTGTACTCATCATTTTAGGTAATAACATTGTAAAGTCATTAGTTATTTTGAAGCAAGAGACGTGAAAAATTGTGCAATGCCCTCGCTGGGACTCGAACCTGGACATCTCGATATGCGCTGAGTGCTCGATATGCTACCTTTGTTGCACCACGAAGACATGCTGGAAGGAGGGAGAAAATACCTTATTTACTCCCCTTTTAAAGGGCGACTGGGAATTAGAGGACCCGATCGCCAGATCCTAGTGGTGACGAATTAATGTCCACCACCTTTTAGTTAGGGCGCCATTTCTAGAGTCATTAAGATTTTTTGAAACAGCAGATGCGAAAAATGCGCAATGCTCTCACCGGGACTCGAACCTGGACCTCTCAAATACGCGGCGAATGTGCTACCAATACATCACGAAGGCATACTGGAAGGAGGAAGAAAATACCTTATCCCTTTTAAAGGGCGACTGGGGATTAGGGAGCCAATCGCCAAATCCTGCTGGTGATGAATTGTTGTCCACCACCTTTTAGTTCAGGCGCCACTGTAGAAATATGATTTTTTTTTTTTTAAGCAGGAGACGTGTAAAATGTACAGTGCCCTCGCCTGGGCTCGAACCCTGGACCTCTGTAATATGCGTCGAGTATGCTTCCAATTACATCACGAAGGCATGTGGAAAGGAGGGAGAAAACATCTTATATACTCCTCCTTTTAAAGGACTACTGGGGATTAGGGGACTCATTCGCCAAATCTTGGTGGTGACGAATTATCGTCTACCATCTTTTAGTTCGGGAGCCACTTGTAAAATCATTAGTTTTTTTATGCTGGAGATATGAAAAATGATCAGTGTTCTCGCCGGGACTCGAACCTGAACCTCTGTAATTCGCGCCGAGTGTGCTACGTAATACCACGAAGGCTTGCTGGAGGGAGAGAGAAAATACGTTATAACATTATTCTTTAACGTATGTAGAAAAATAGGGAAAGAAAAACTTCAAAATATACCTTTTTAATATTTTCATTTATTGTTTCATGAATTTTCTGTATAAGTTGTATAAAAGAAATACTATGCAATTATTGTTAAAATAATGTCAGATTTGTATTTTTATTACAGTTATAGTATTCGGCTGCCATGTACATTTGCTGAAGTTCAAAAAGCGCGCATATGAGGAAAATTAATAAGACTGTAGTTTATATGCATAATTATTCGATAAAGAAAAGCATCTTATAAAAAACAAGAAAGTAAAAAAGTCCTCAATAATGTATAAATAATCGTAAGTTTCCAGTTTTCTTATGCAGGCTTTTACTGCATTATGGTTATTGCTGTACTTATGAACCTAAAATTTAGTAAAAATCAATATTTAATTGGCGTTCGTTTAGTAGAAAACTCTTATAGATTTTGAGGGCGAAAAATAAGATTCCTCTCCTTCAAGCAGTGAAGGTATTCTGAACTTTTTAATTGAATATGGCAGAGTATACGCTGCTGTCGGCTTAATGAGACAGATGCCTTCATTCTAAGGAATCTAGGATTTTCTGAGGGAATTTGGCTGGTATCTACGTTAAAGCTGAAAGAATCCGCAAAAATACTCATGTTGCCAGCAACCCCGCTAGGATTCGCACATAGGTGGACTTATTAGTGTTTATCTTATGCGCTTGGTTCACTAGTAGATCTCCTTTGGACTAATTTTTAGACTGAGGAAAATACACTGGTTATCATAAATTAAAGAAAAATCACAAAAATAGCGATAACTCTCTCAAAAATAAGCCAAACCGTGTAAAATTTGAATATGTTGCCAAGTAAGACTAGCTGAGTAAAACTCCAATATGCAAATTAGTGGCGCTGCACTCGGAATACGTCATCTGCGAGGAGCATAAAAATCCATGCTTAAGAGCAAGCCCACATATTTCACTGTGATAGTGACATCAGAAATCTGAGATAGCCAATTCGTAACAATGATCTCCAGGTATCATTTGCCTGCAGAACTACGACAGAAAGCCATTGGGAGACTAGAGGCAGGACAAAGTCAAACAGAAGTGGACAGATGGCTAAATGTGAGTCCTGTGGTTCCTAGACTTTGGAGGCAGTTTCAAATGACAGATTCGGCACCTAGGAGGTTCAGCCAAGGACGGCCAATTGCTACGACGAGCGCCGATGGCCGATATTTGACATTATGTTCACTCAGGAATAGAACCGCTACTCGACTCTTCTTAGATCCTCCCTTGCTGCAGCCACCGGAAGGTTGGTGTCAACGTCACTTGTGCGTAGAAGGCTTCACGAAGGTGGTCTGTATGCGAGGTTAACAACTATTTGCATGCTGCTCAAGTCATGCCATAGGAGGGACCGTTTGCAGTGGGCACGACAACATGTCCACTGGACGCCTGAGCAATGGAGGGCTGTTCTCTTTACGGATGAGTCCTGGTTTAGTCTAGAACGCGATAGTAGGCATTATTTGATATGGAGAGAACCTGGAACCCGTTATCATCCGTCAAACATCCATGAAAGGGATGCATACGGAAGAGGCAGTGTCTGTATTTGGGGTGGCATCTCTTTGGGTGGACGCACAGACCTACATGTTTTTCCAAGGGGAACCGTGAATGCTCATGTTTATAGAGATGGCATCCTTGATGCTTATGTGCGCCCATATGCCGGGGCAATAGGTGATGCTTTCCTGTTACAGGACGACAATGCAAGACCACACAGGGCTCGCATCGTATATGATTATCTTCAACAGGAAACAATTATGTGGAGTGGCCAGCTCGATCCCCGGACTGGAATCCTATCGAGCACGTTTGGGATACTTTAGGGAGACGTCTAGCTGCTCTCAATCCGCCCCCTTAGACCCTTGCCGCGCTTGCAACTGCTTTGCAAGAGCAATGGCTCTCATTTCCTGTGGAACTGATAGACCGCATAATTGAAAGCATCACACATCGCTCAATGTGCTGTATTGCTTCTAGAGGCGATTATATTTTAGAGGCGGTTAATGTTTAGTGTCATGAGTTGGCAATAGTAGATATTACGTTTATTTACGAAGAGAAATGAAATAGTTACAAGCTTTTCTTACATTTTTCAAATTTTCATGTATCTTTAATATTTTAAAATTTAGCGATAAACTCTTCTTCGAAGTGTTAGACTATGAGTTTTCAGACATACTATAATGTTGAGTTTTTAAACAGCAAGTCCCCCTTCTTTTCTTACTTTTAAAGCAAAGCATAAGTCTCAAACAAATGAATTCAACTAATGAGATTTTTTTCATTAAAATAATATGGGAGTAACCCCAATAATAGTCTTTCAATCAATAAATGGTAGTAAAAGAAAAAACAATTATTAGACTTCTGGTCAGAGCTTTGATTAACAGAAGACGGTTAACAAATGTAAGCTTTGACTAACAAAGTGGCGATTAATAAGCTAAACCATTAGGTAACATGTTAAATAAATATTAAACACTTAGTAAGTATTGATGCGATAAATAACTGGGCAGTGAATGGAGCCAAATTTTTCGTACTTTGCTTTTGTATAGCTCCTCTCTCCGTTGAGAATGTATCACATTAGACTTTTTTATGCACGTACCAGGAAGTAACAAGGGCTCGAAATTGTGCAGTTAATAAATTGACGAGTCTTTCCTTATTCAAAAAAAAAAAAAAAAAAAAAAAAAAAAAAAAAAAGGCTCGGGTGAGGTTGATCGCCGCATATTGCTTTTTGGGAGTCGCTAGACTGATCCACACCTTATATCGATCCACTTAAAAAGTTGGCATAAATGGGTCAGGCTTCATACAATTACGTCAGCTATTTAGATAGCACCAGTAAATCACTTAATGGTTATTTGAAGTGAAAGCTTCTGTACAGAGAATTACTGCTGTTTAGATTTTAATATACATTATTAGATCGCAAGAGAATCTAATAATGCATTATTAGAATTATTCTTCTTCGCAAGTCAAGCTTTGCGCAGAAGAATATGTAAACTTTAATTTCATTTTGAATGCATGGAAATTATTTGACGAGATATTAAAAATAAGAAACTGCGTGGAGAAATTATATAAGTTTATCAATATTTGGCTAAAAATGCGTATAGTTTGTTAAAAATTTGTTCTGTCTGCTGTAACATACGTACTTCAGATACTTAACATTAGCTGCCTTGGTTTAGCAGCAAGAGTTCTGAAATAACTGTATTATTGTAAGTTACTTCGAATTAATTTTAATAGAATGGGTACAATATTTTACGCCTAGTTATTTAACTGTTCCGCGTTCTAGTTAGGTTAGGTTGATTGTTAAAGGCAAAGCAACTCGAGGGCTGTTTGCCTGTGGGGAGGGTTGCCTTTGTGGATGACTTTCTAAGACAAACTAATTCATAGCCACGTTATACGTGAGGAAAACCACGAAAGCCAACCATTCGCTGGGATTCGAACGCGGATTGAGCTACCACTGTTCAGCGATTTTACCCCTCAGCTTCTGGGAAGCCATTCCAGTTTAAATATGGCTTTATATAAGCTCTTGGAGAAAAACTACAGAGTGAAATTTGTGGAAAAAAGAATAATAAATTAAAAGACAATTACTAAGCAAAAATTAGCGTTTAAATTCATATCTTCCATTTATATTTACACATACCCATTATAATTTTGTTTTATCATAAAATGCAGTATATGTTATCTACTCGTATAAAAGGCAAATAAAATAACATAATTTAATCTTAAATAGGCTTTCTGAATGATTGGTATGTTTCATATATTTTAACGTATTTATATATCAGAGGCTGCGGTAGGTATGAAAATATTCATATTTGGAAGAATCTCACTATGTTCATATGTTGGCAAGAGTATGTAATTTGGTGATTGAGTGCTTTTATCATTGCCTTGCTGAAGCTCTAAGAGCGTCTTATTTTAGCGCGAAGGAGACAACCGCTGTGTTTACATTTTTCTGTTTCATTGCTTTCACAGACAAGGTTTTGGTGATATTCTCATGTAAAAAGTGGAATTTGGTGTCATTCTCGAAATAAAAGAAAATATAACAGTATTAGAAGTGGTAGTTTCCAAAGTGTAATAATCCAAAATCCAGTGTTCCAATAATTCAAAATGACATTACTTTCCCATTGTCTGCCAAAGATTGATACAGCTGCTTTTTGACATAGGGCCGTAATTATTCTAAGCTAATAAGAAATAATCATGTTCTAAATAGTGCGTTTTTGTTGTTTGTTTTTCCTTGTTAAATTACTTTCTGGCTTATGAGCATCTCATTAAATAAGAATCTCATTAAATATTAATAATTGCTTTTTTTTTCGTTTGCTTCGAATCATTGTTATGTTAAGTACTTTAATTTGGAAATTATAGTTCCTTGTTTAATGTCGAATAATGTTGCATTTAATCTCTGGGATTCATATGGAATTGATAGTGTATAGAAAAAATACTATATTTAATTTATTAATATAAGACATGTTACGTCAACCATTTTGTCGATGAAAGAATAAATAATAAATTTTCATTTCATATGGTGTAATTTGCAGTATTAAGTGGCGAATTTTAGATCTGATGCAGTAGATTTGAGACTATTGTTCTTAATGGTAGTACAGCTTTAGGTCTTTTTATCTTTCGATTTTAAATTATCTCGGTGCAGGTTCTCCCTAGCGGCCGAGCTGTGTCTGAACACTGGCAGTTAGGTCCGAGGTTTTCGAATCCCTTGAACGGGCTGGCTGCACGGGCGCTTTCTCATGCTTAACGTGCATACGAACCAGTTTTTGTCCGAAAGACCTTCACGAAGGCATCCCTACCTTTAGGCATATGGCCCTCGAGTGTTTTGCCATAATCAAATAAACCAAACCAAGTGCCTCGGTTCATGTGTTCGAAAAAAGGTGTAGTCATGTTTAAAGTAGTTAGATCTTTAGCTTTTCAACAATATATTTGCTAAACTTAATAGGTAAAGTATGCAATTATTCTCTCAAAAAAATTTTTTTTTCCCTTAGAAAGTAATATTTTTCAAAGATCAAGTGCTTTATGAAGAAAGCTGTATCTTCCATTATGCAGCTCATACTGACTCAAATATTTCATTTATACAGACAGTCCAGACCGTTGGAGCATTATGGGAAATTTTAAATAAAAAAGAACTGGATTTTTCTCAAATTTTGCTGTGAAAAACAGCTGGTGGAGTGTATTTAATATTCTTTTGAATATTAATGGAAAAAGGAGGAGTTTTGTCTTTTCCTTTTGCACGGAAAAAAAAAAAAAAAGGTTGAATTGTATTGCATATGGATGTCTTGTAATTCTGATGCTTATTTCTAGTGGGCAACTTGATTTAGGTTCACAGTCCTGAACTGGCATTCTGCTGGCGGAAAATAGCTTTTTTCCTTGCTGGTAACAGAAATTAATAAATTTCTGTTGTCTCTTTCGGCAAAACGAGCAACCCTCTTGTCAACCATATTGTTTCACATCGTGTCGGTGTCCCTGTAATATTTGTGAGAAAGACCGCGAAGAGAATATGATTCAGTGCCTAAAATGCAAAGAATGGATGCACGACTTATATGCTGGAGTTAACAAGGAAATGAAGATATTGTGATCATTGTTGTAATTAATTGTATAAATAAATTAACTGAGAAAAAGAATGTTTTATTATAACTATCCAATTTTAAACTTATGCGACTTACGCTTATAGGTGGTATGACTAAGAATACTGGTTATCTAAGTCGTATTAAGTTCGTGTTCATAAATTTTATTAATTTTATTCAAGAGAGTAGACTGTATGGAATTTAATTGTAATAAATATCAGCAACGGCAACACAAGATATAATTGTTACACATAATTTTTATTTTTTTAATAAATCCCACGATTTATACCTATTTTTTTCTTAGGGGATACTACTTATCCAACCTTGCGTTATATGTAATATGTAATAAAAAATAATGATATGCATTTAATTAATATGCAAGTATATAGTAATAGAAGAAAGGTAAATTTGTTCAATTTCTGTGTATTTATATAATCACATTTCTACTAAACTATGTGCTTAATATTAACCTTTAATATTTAAAATAAAATAAAGTTTTATCCTCATTAGCTGACTCTCCGAAGTGCTCTTGTCAGATATGCTTATTATTTGACTCGAAGAACCGCAACTTATCTGACATCTTCAGATATAGTGACGTAACAGAATGCATCACATCGAGAAGAATGAATTCAGAATTCATATGCAACTCATAAATTTGAACTAGAACAGATTTATAATCGATTTTAATGCAATAAGGAAGAGCGAGTTGAATTTGTGTGTTCTTAATTTTTTTTTTTAAATGATGAATTTTCTTACGATACTTGGTTGGTTTGCTATTCTACTACTTCTTATATTAAATATGGTTTACTATTTACCGTCCAATCTCATTATGTAATATGGGAATAGACCTAAAACACTCCTTAAAATATGCTACCAGATTTTTGATAAAACTCCTACCATTTATTTTGATACTATCTTGATTTTTAATATATTTGATTGCTGTTATTACATACAAGTCACGCAGAGCCTATGCTTGTTAATCTTTTTATTTAATTTCTCTAATGCAATCATCGAGAAAAATGTACGACGGTTTCTTATCTTGCTTGTTTATTACATTGTTGTAGTGATTTATGTATTTCAGTTTTAGTCCCTGTTTTGTTGTTTATATAGGTACAGTGTTCTGAAACTATTACTGCTGTTTTCACTAAGTTACACATGTTTACTTTGTTCTCGATTTTTTCTTCCTAATTTTCTCCATTTTCTAATATTCATCTGAAATATGAAAAGATGGAGTAAACTGAATACTCATACAATTAACTTAAAAAAAATTAGTGACTGTGTATATGAATTATATATCTTACTGCGTGTTATAAGTCGCACATTAATATATTTTTTGGTTATCTTTCTATTTTATTACGCTTAGCGAGAGCAGAAAGCATGCACTGGAAGACGAGTAGCATGTAACAAACGAAAATATGATTTTAATTAAAGTTTTTGATTAAAAATGTTTATACAATTGTATTAGGCCTGGGGCATATAAATCCTTGATTCTTGAAAAAGATTCGAGATCGACAGTTTCAACCTTCGCACTTTTCCGTCATTCAGTTGTTGGACTTTCAGTGGCCCCGGATCATTAGTATCATCTCATTGTGCCTCTAAACGCTAGAATCATGATTTTCTTGAGAGAATTCAGCGTTCCATGTTTAGCGTTTACTTGTGTTAGTATTTGAAATAATCTTCTCCACTTTATGCTTGCATTAACTGAAAAAGATTATGCATTAATATAAAAAACAGGAACTATTACTCAAATTATTTAGCCATATATATATTAAACTCCGTCTAATGACAGTTGAATGTTTCATCAAATTTTAAATTACAATGAAGTTCGAAACCCGTACAATACTTGGATGGTTATGACTGCAGCGCTTTTGCCGAATGGAGAGGCCCCTAAAATTTGTCGGCGGATAGTCACAGGGAAGCTCAGACAAAGTCTTCATGTGCTTTGGCTGCTAGACTTTCAAGCAGCGATTTTGCAGATTCGTTGTATTGGCATAATGACCACAATGGGGACTAATCCTAACGATTGTCACAGTGAATTAAAATTTTTAGCTGACGCACTAACTACCATACCCGAAAATAAGATTTCTGTCGAATATCAGACTCCGTCTTACATTTTAGGATAAATTTTAAGAAACAAACATGAAGATAAATATTCGATAAGATCATGGTTCCGATTCTAATTTATTTGTTTCTGATTAAAATGAAAGGCAAGCTACCTAACTAAATGTAATATTTTAAAGAATTTTCTCCTTTCTTAACCGCGTGTCTTCGTCGTGTAGCTGGAAGACACTTCCGGCCGGTATTTGGGAGGGCCTCGTTTCGAATTCCGGCAAAGGCATCGTTGCTTTTTCATGTTTCCTGCTCCAGAAAGAACCTACTTACTCTACATGATATAAAAAGAAAAATTAGGAAGAGTTACTGTTACTTATTTGTTTTCCAGCACACCAGTTTGTTGATTAAATCGAAATCTCTGAACTAGACATGGCTATCTTAATTAGCGGCAGTTATAAAGTTTCTATATAGATATGCGGTAATTGCCGGTGTGTTTTAGCATTTAAACAGTAAGTAAGTGAGTGAGTGCACCGCTATGATGGCTTCCGACCACGGACATGAACCAAACGGAATTATATACCATCACGGCGGGGAAGACTCCAGAGTAACAAGGTTGAATATTATAAACTAATAACAGTTTTTACATATTGTTAACTGCAAAGCACTAAGCGTTATTCTGGTTATCTGCTTTAAGTTCTGAACTTTTGAAACATTATAATATTATCCACGGTTGTTTCTGCTTAGGCAGTGTCCTGAGATTTTCTCTATTTTATCAAGGGCTATTCTGTTTTTGAGTGTGTTAGTCGTCCACATTGCCCAGGCACAGTCCGCTGGTTTCTTCAAGTGCCAGGTTCTTGTATGTACACAATGGAAGTAATAATGGTCCGTGTCGCCTTCCTCTCCGCATTCGCAGAAAGGAGTATCCCTAAGTCTGAATCTGTTCAGGTATACTGGGAATGGTCCATGACCTGGCAAGAACTGTGTTAGGCTAGCACAGTGGGTCTTTATTTCCATGTTAACTTTTGGCAGTAAGCGAAATGTCCTTCGTCCTACCTCTGCGTCTGTCCATCTACTTTGCCAATTTTGTAGCAGACTTGTGAAAGTTGTTCGCTTAATATGAGACCAAGGAAGTTTAGTTGGTCTTTCTAATATATCCGTGCAGTTGGCTGCCTGCTTGGCCAGTAGGTCAGCGGCTTCATTGCCTTGAATCCCTGTGTGAGGGGGGACCCATTTTAAAGTGGGTCTTTGCGAAATAGGCATTGTCAGAAGCTGTTTCTGAATTCTGTATACCAATGGACTCCGGCTGTTTTGACTTGCGATAGCCGCCAGACTTGATGCCGAATCACTGAGTATGGAGAATTTCTCCTGTTGACATGTGTTCGCATATCTAATTGCAGCACTGATAGCTAGAAGCTCTGCTTGGTATACCGAGTTGTTCGAGCCTAATTTCCTTTTCCACTCGAATGTTACAACTCCATTTTCTAGTCTACAGAAGGCGCTGCCCGTGCCGTTCTCAGTTTTGGAGCCACCTGTGAAAAGGTTATTACTGTACCTCTGAATTGGTTGGTCGTTTATACTGATACCGTCAGAGAGATTGAAAGCTGCTGGATGAAAGTTATTGCAGTTGTTTTGCTCCTCGTAGTCCGAGTGGTGATAATTATGGCCCCAGAGTGTTGAAGTTTGACTCAGCCTGGTAACCCTTACGATAGCTGCCTCCCTTTCTACTATCAAATCTAGGGGAGGAATTCCTGCTAGTTGTTGTAGGGCTAGTGGTGACATGGTACGGTAGGCCCTGCATACTTGAAGTAGCTGCTGTCTCTGAATAGAGAGCAGGGATCTTTTCATATGAGAGGTAAGTTCGCCACCCCAGATTGCTGCTCCATAAGTTATTACTCTTTCTGTAATGGTTCTATGCCAAATTTTTAGTAGCTTAGATGAGATACCCCATTTATGTAAAGTCATGCGTCTCATGTTGTTGCTTAAGATGCTAATTCGAGTCTTAAGATTCCTGACATGTGGCATCCAAGAAAGTCTGTTGTCGAGTAATAGCCCAAGATATTTCAATTGGGGGAAGCATTTTACCGGTATCCCATGGAGTTTAATGCTTGGGTTGCGTCTTAGCTGCCTGCTGCGTCCTATGAGCAAAGCTTTAGTTTTCTCTGCCGAAATCTGAAGCTTATGTGCTCTGGCCCATTGGGAGAACAGATCAAGACAGTATTGAGATCTCATTTCGAGGTTACTCCTTCCTGCCACAACTAGCATAAAATCGTCCGCATAGGCTATGATTCGAGCGTATTCTACGCTCTCAAACTGACGAAATGCCGAGTTTGCCACTATATTCCACAGTGTTGGTCCAAGGCATGACCCCTGTGGGCATCCTCTAAAGACATTTTTGACATAAATGCCGCTGTCTGATGTTACTTGTACACTTCGATCTTGAAGGTACGAGAGAAGGATGGTAATAATGGCTGTTGGGCACGCCATGTTGTGCAGCAAATTTATTACGTCTGGCCACCATAGGGAGTCAAAGGCTCCCTTGATGTCAATGGCTATTGCCAGTGAGTGCAAATTGTTATCCTTGTTCTGTTTGATAGTGGCCATTAAGTCTTTTATGGCATGTTCAGTTGAGTTGCCCATTCGGAATCCATATTGGTTGGGATGCAGGGCGTTGTTCCTTTGCAGGAAGAAGTCCAATCTATAAAGAATTACTCTTTCCAATACCTTACCGAGCGCTGGCAGTAGACAGACTGGCCTGTAAGATGTAGGTTCTGCCGGAGTTTTGCCTGATTTTAGGAATAACGCCACTTCTGCCAACTTCATATTTTTAGGAAAGTACTGATGTTTCCAACAAGCTGAAATGACCGCAAGGAATAGTTTTGGGAATTCCCGGTGTATCTCTCTAATGATGATATTATCAATTCCATCCGGACCTGGAGCTTTTTTGGGTGCCAGAGTACGTATGATGTTATCCACTTCCATTTGCGTAGGAGGGAGTTCGTCTCTTCTGGTAACTTGGCGAAATTTCATACTGTAGGTTTTTCTCGCTTCCTCTTGCTCCTCTAAGAAATCCTCTTCATCATCATCAGGAAAAACTGCATTTATGATCTCACTGATTACTTCGATGTTGGATGAGGCAGTGCTATTGACCATAGGCGAAAGGGTCGTAGGACGAAACACCTTGTTACATGTTATCTTTTGAGTAGGTCCAAAGGCTTTAGTGACATTACTACAGTAAGTTCTCCATGAGATTAACTTGGCCTCTGATATTGTTAGATCTGGCCACCCTCGAGCTCTAGATGTTTCAAAGGTAGGCGGTGAGTCCTGAGCTTTGATGACAGTGAAATGCTTACTGTCCAAGAATTCGAGTACCGCAATTCCCTTTCGGTTCTCCGAGTCAGCACCCCATAGTTGACTGGTGGCGTTAAAGTCTCCTGCTATGATACAGTGTGATGCCCCAGTTAGAAGGTTAGAATTAAGTTCCTCTAATAGAGAGGTAATATCTTCGCTCGGGGGTAGATACACAGCAATAATATCAATGCTGCAATTACTAGTGTCTAGTCTGATGGAGACTGTATGCTCTGTGATTTTCATTAGGAGAGGGAAGAGAGGGCCACTGTAAATAATCGCAGCTAGCTGATTCTTTAAGAGAAACGTTCTGCTGTGTGTTGGAACACTAGGAATCCCTCCGTTGTAAACGTATGGCTCTTGGAAGATTCCGACATTGGCAGCAGTATGTGTCATTACTTGCAGCGTATTTATGGTTGCTGCATAGCACTTCTGCAAGTTACACTGTAAAAATCGAAGACCTGCTATATGTTTGTTTAGTGTCATCTTGGTTTAGTTCTTTGCAGTGGTCCTTCTCAGTCTCTCGAAATGGGCTCCATACACTGGGCAGGAACTTGAAGTAGCTGGGTGATCTGTGCTGAAAGAGGTCCCCTTTTCAGAATTACTACTGCAGCAATTAGTGCAACTCACTTTTTCCGAGCTACACTCCTGCGTCGGGTGGCTGTTACCACACTTCGCGCAAACTGGAGCGTTTTTACAGTTCCTGCTATAGTGACCGAACTCCTGGCAGTTGTAACAGCGTATGATCCTAATGTACGGACGGAGAGGACCAGACTCAAAACCCACTAAAAGACGGCCTAGCTTAACTAGGTGTTCTGCTGACTTAGGGTCTATGTCTATCACCCAGTTTTTCCTTCCGCTTTGCCCGGAACGGCTTGCTCGTATTTGAAAAGCACTGGGATTGAAATTGGGCAGTTGGTCTACAAGTGCTGCTGTTAGATCTTCTTTTCCTAGATTCTCAGGTACTCCAAAAATAATTACACTTTCCCTTCTTGGCTTGGGCTCCCGAAATTCAAGTGTCTCTAGTAGTGCTGGTCTGTCCTCGATTGCCTGTTTCAGGCGTAGCAGGTGAGCTTTTTCTCGACACCGGATGAGAAGCTCTCTAGACCTTGTCGGCCGAATCTGCACTAAAGTGATCCCTAGCTGGGAGGGTTTCAAATCTGCCGAAAGTTGAGCTTTAATCCCTTCGGGTGTCCGTGTGGAGTTCTTTGACCTTAATAATAGAACGTACTCCGATAGAACTGGAGAAGATCTTGAAGGTGGAGAAGTTTTCCGCTTCTTTCGTGTCACCCCAGTGAAGGAATATTCTTTTGTGGACTGTTCTTCTGGGGCTGAGGATTACACTGCTTGATAAGACTCGGAATGTTGAGGATTCTCGTGAGATGGCTGTAAACTGTGTGCGAGTTGCTATTGTTGCAGAGCCAAGACTTGTCCCTGTAGCTGGGCGAGATAAACCTCTTGTTCCATTAACGTTATGCGAACGGTGTTTACAAAAGATGTAAATTGCTTTCTTTCAGAAGCGTTTAGTCTGCGAGATTCCTTTGCTTGTAAGATGAATAACTGGAGTTGGTTACAGATGTGGTTAATTGCTTCCAACCTGGAGTTAGGTGTCGATGTGCTAGCAGCACCTTTAACAGAAGGGGGAGAATGTTGAATATTATGCTCCATGCCGGCTGGTGATGAGTGAGTATCCGAAGGCATAGTAAGTAAGAGAACACAATGAAGATGCTTTCAGAGCATAAAAAACGAATGATGGATACACATGCACCTGCAATATTCCAGGAATACTCAGTTTACGCGATAGCACTGTAAGGAAAGGTAGCGGAACACACGACTTCACGACGCTAAACTTGAATGAGGAGATGCACGATCAGATCGCATGCACTTGGGCTAGAGTACTAAGCATGTACCGTAGCAATAATAGATTAGATAGTTGCGAGAACACAGTGTGTGCACTTTCACGGCACTAAAGTGGATGAGGTGATGTATAATGAAACCTCATAAGCTAATAGACTTTCTTGTATATTGAGTATGGGCTGTAGCACTATAAGAGGAATATATATATATATATATTTGTTTTATATAAAATGTGACGCACACACTTTAACCTTATATACTAAACAGTTCTAAGTAAGCACAGACTGATAATCACGCACACTATTACACAGCACTGAATAATAACAAAATGACTATTAGAACACGATGCACACACTTTCTAGGACTAAACTCGAATGAGAAGATGCGCAATCAAATCACATAAACTGACAGTAAAGTATGCACTATAGCACTATAAGATGAGATAACTGCAAAAACACTATACTTTCACAGCACTGAAAATTTGATTAGGAGATGAATGAAGATATCTCACAAATAAATTATCTTGCATAAATATTGAGTTTGCGCTGTAGCACTATGAAAGAAAAGATTAAAAAAAAAAAAAAGAAAAAGAAAGAGCAATAACGTATGCACACACTCACGGTAAGCACTGAATAAAAATTACGCGCTCTGTACACTGGAAAAAAAAAAAAAGAAAAGATGAATACTTGAGCACAATACACGCACTTTTCACTGCCCTAAGTAAGTACTGAATAATATTCACACGCACTATATCAAAGCACTGAATAATATGATTAATACTGGAGCTCTTCGTAGCATTAAACTTGAATGAGGAGATGTACAATCAAATCGCATACACTGCCGATAAAGTATGTACCGTACTGCGAGAACACGACGCACAGACTTCCGGTATTAATAATGAATAAGGAGATGTATGGTGAAATTTCAAAAATCTTCTTTACATATATTGAGTATGTGCTATAGCACTAGTTCGGACTGGGGTATGTAAGAGGTAAATACTTCGTAAGCGTTAAAATCTCTTTCAAAATAAGCAATGCACACACTTTCACAGATATGAACTTGATGAGGAATTGCACTGTAGCACCAATAGAGGAAAATACTGCTTGAGCTGAATGCAAACACGCACTTGGCACGAATGATGTGTAGTACTAATAAAAAAAAAATCAAATGCGCTGACAGTCGTAAGATGATTACTACTCTTATGTGGCCAAAGATGGCGGCTGACAATCTTTTCCTTCTTGTTTTGAAGAAAGAAAAAAAATAAAAAAAAAAAAATAAAAATAAAAATAAAAGCGAATTTGGAAGGGGTGGATTTAGAGTAGTATTCGATTACAAGCGCACCCCTGCGCTGCCTGTGTCCGAGACTGAGAGGAGGGGAGAATGCTAAAGTTCCTTTTTCTTATCAGCAGAAGGAAGGAGGGTCGGGTAACCGCGTTACTGTGTTAAAGTAACAACGGTCAGGAACACAAGCCGGAACAGTAATACTTAGAAAATTAATTAAATAATCAGTGAATAATGATGAAACTTACACTACTGAAATCCTAGTGCTTTGCTGTAACTGCAGATACAAAAAAATCTCTTGTAAGGCTGAATATTCCGTTCACCGTAAAGCAAAATGTGGGAGCAAAATTCATACGACCTCTTATCTCTGCGTATAGACGCGCTCTCAGCATTTAAACAGTGTAATTATTCTGCATTTAGTATGATAGTTAAACTTCGTCCTCTCATTTTATAATTTCATTCATTAAAATAGCCGATTTTTATGATGCTACCAAATTTTAGAACCGAGATATAGCAAAATAGGGGGTCTTATCTTCGAGTAGATGTGGTAACCGCAACATAACTTCTATATTTATAAATAAATAATTACCAAACTGTTTAATATTTATGTATCTCTTTCTTTCCTTGCAAATATGAATTAACGCTATTCTAGTTTCCTGTTTGTTTTCTGCTAGAGCTATTCTAGTTTCCTGTTTGTTTTCTGCTAGAGAGGCGAAATTAGCTTTTCCTTGCTAAATTTTATTTCCTGAACATGAATATGCACTTTCCTTTCTAAGACTGTCTCTTGTTTAGAAGTTTCAATTTAACATCTCTAAGTAATATGTTGAAGATTTCGCCATAATTCAAATGAAGTTAATCCAACTTTGCATCCAAAGCGTAAAAAATAAACTTTTCTTGTTTCAAAAGCAACGGCATGTGTTCTTGACCTAAAGTAACTTCTTTCATGTGCAGAAATGTTATCTGTTCTATTCATGCACATACGCAGCCTGAGTTTTACTAGCACCTCAAGATGAAAGTTTTTATCGTACATAACAACAAAAAGTTCTAAGAATTTGAAAATGTTTAGTAATGCAAAGCTGTTTGGATGGACGCTTACAAACATTCATCTGCAGAAAGAATGAATTTTTTTCGCTTAGTACGGGAAACGCGGTAGCTTAGTGTTATGGAATGTTAGGCTATCAATCAACTACCAGCGTTAATTTTGTGATATAAACCTTTCTTCATGTTTATTTTAACGTCGTATGAAAGGCGAAGCGCTTCTGAACTTTCGGAACGTTTTAATATTTTGGTTTTGATGCTGCCCCAAAGTCAAAATTTTTGTTTACATTTGCTGTAGCTTTCATATCTCGAGGACGCGAATCTTTGAGGATCTTTCATATCTTGACGTTCAGCTGCGCTGATAAAAATGCATCACTGTGTATTTTCTGTTTTAACTTCAATTAAAATTACTAACGTAACTAACAACTGACTGGCTGGAATACGCTGTTCACAAAAGATAACATTTTTCTTCTTTGCTACCTAGTTTTCCATGTTTCAACGCTGATTTTGCGCTGCTTTGGATAGACTTTGGAGCCTTTTCGCGCGGCTGTGATTGCAGGTTTGGTAATTATGCCCTGATTAAAACTACTCTTGTTGATCTTATTGAATGATTACTTTGTGCTTATTTTCAAAATGCTTCCAATTTGCTGTGATGTTGTCACACTATCAACAGTATTTCCTTGTATAGTTACTAGATTGTGATAGATAAGTACCCACCTTTTCTTCTGTTACTCCAAAGCGAAAGCCATTCAAACTTTTTTTAATGCCATTTTCGCGATCCGCACCGCCAAGTTAATAAGATTGAGCACTTCGGTAGTAGTTGTTTGTACGGCAGTGTAATTAACCGCGACTGACTTGGAGAGCTTTAGCTGGTGTGTATCAAGGCATATATGTGAATAAAGTATTTCTGTTTGATTTTTTTTAACTAACAAGTATTTATATTTTGTGTCAGATCATTATAAACATACTACTCCCAACAATGGAAAATTTCTACCTCATTTTCTCTACTTTCTTTTGCTTTTCTTTCATTCTTTAAGCACCCAGCAGTTGCAAGAAATAAATTGTACTTCAACTGTGATTTCATGAACAATGCAAATCAACGAAGCTCTCGTGTCACACTATAATAAAAAAATGATTGCATGTGCAGTCAAAATGATTTTTCTCACATTGTTCTTTTTGTTTCCGTTTTTTCTGTGTACAGCTTCTCATATATGATTTGCTCTTAGTTTATTCTTTTAATGGATTCTTGTCTTTTTCTTCTTTTTTATACTTTTAAATCAGTTGCGGTGTTT
Source organism: Stegodyphus dumicola (assembly GCF_044657685.1). NCBI lineage: Eukaryota > Metazoa > Arthropoda > Arachnida > Araneae > Eresidae > Stegodyphus > Stegodyphus dumicola. The sequence continues at coordinate 119,831,444 of NC_140780.1, forward strand.
AAGTATTTATTTTTCGGTTTCGGTAGATTTATTCATAAGCATTTTTTCGCGTTGGAGTAATTCTGGGAGTAAATAATCTTGTAGCTTCTTTGTTGATTCTTTTGTCGTTCTACTCCTCGAAAGAAGAAATTAGCAAAGCAAACTGTCTTTTTTTTGTTCTCTCAATCTACAGGTTATCCACAAAATCCCTGAATAATTTTAACAGCTTACTGTTTGGAATAGAACAACTTGCACATTTTGTACTGGCCATACTTTCACGAGACAGGTTTAAAATTTTTGTGACAATGACACAAGTTACTCAACCTCTTCAGCGTAAAAAAATGATCTGTGGTTGACGGTCTTCTAACTGCGGGCAAATTTAATTTATCAATGTGTCGTGATAAATTCCGGCTGCTGTTGTTTGTTCATCGAAGAAAAATGGTTTCTAAAATCTTTATATGTATCATCCGGCACCAAATATGCAATTTCGGACTGTCCCGCTTCAGCTGCGTTGTGACGTGAATATTTTTGGATCTGTTAGTCTTCACATTATGTGTGTATTAAACTAAAACAAATTGCTAGGGGGAAAAATTTTGATATACATGTAACAACACCACAAAAATATGTAACAATCAATTTTTTTGTTTGTTTTTGTTGTTGTTGAGACTAAACTTCATGTCGGGATAATCGTTTGGCATTTTAAGATTGAGTGTGAATATTGTATAGAATTAGTTTTTATTCCTTTATGCATTTAATAATTTTGCTCAAAAGGTCAATTGGAAGGAATCGTGAATTCAGGGCTCCTTAATTGCTTATATTTTAATGTTTTAATTTATTACTCCTTGAAAAGTTCATCTGGAACATTAAAATATGAATAATTAAATTATGAATACTTTTATTAATAAAAATATTTGAATTTTCACTTCTGAAAATTTATTTAAAATTTTTTAACTAATAGTTTATTAAAACTTTTTAAAACTTTTTTTAAAAACTTCTCAGCAATTTGCATCTTACTCTGTTATAAATTTTAGGGTTGTTATAAATTTTTATTGTTATAAATTTTTAATGCAGTTTATAGTATTTTTCCAGGATAGCATAATCCCTTACCTCTAATTTATAAATTTAAATTTTGATATATTCGTACGTATATACATATACAGAAAGAAGCACATGCAAAGTGATCTAAAAGTCAGTAAACATTCAAAGAAATTGTATTTGAATGAATTTAGAAATTATAGTAATGCAGTTAACAGATAAATGCATAAAATTACAAGTTTCAGGAAATTTTATTGTGTAAATTTTGTAATTTCTGTTATGTCCCTTAGATGGCGTTGCAGTTTTTTTAAAATTATTATTATTTAAAGAAAAAGAAATCCTCGCATACCACGAAATATCTCTCGAGGAAGGCGTTGCAGTTTGGAATCGTGAATAGATAAGGAAACTTTTGAATGTCAAAGTTGTTTTCTCCTAGAGGAATTTTACATGCTAAATTGACTGTTAACTGATTTTCTTGGACATTGATTTACTGAACAATTCAGTTTGGCTACATGCTTGCATAGTATACAATAAAGGCGTATCACTCTCAAATATCGGCATTATTCTGACTTATAATAGAACAACATTATTCTCAATCTAGAAGGAGGCAGAGCTTTGGATTTATGATATTCATGCGTGAGGAAACGTAAGCCCATTTTACTTGTCTGTTATTTTCAGCTTTCGAGGAAAATGGAGTAATACGCTACAATTTACGGTATGAATGGTCATGCAGGTCTTCAGACTTGAAATCCTGTGCTTTTTTAATATAGTGACGGGAAAGGAAGTTACATTAAATGAAGTCTTTCTGCCTTTTCCGTGATTTCAACTCAACCGTATGCAATTCTTTGGTTTCCTAGATCTTATATTTATTGATGTTGGTCATTATCCAAGCAACTTAGTGTTTCAGTTCTCTATTCGCTTATATCTTACTAGCAAGTTAAAATAAAATGGTGATTGGATAATAAAAGCGCACTGCGATTTCTTTCTTGAGTTGGGTAAAACAGTTAACAAGACTTACAACATTGTACAAAAGAACTATGGGAACTGCCGTAACTGCTATACTTGTGTATTGATAACGTTAAGTGCATTTGATGTCATATAACTTAAATGATTTCTTCTAATTAAAGAACTAAAGGAAATTAGAGATTACGTTTCGAATTTAAATCAATTAATACATAGTTTAGAGAAGGGTTTCTTAAACCTTTTTCAGTCGCGACCCCTTGTTATCACTAAGATTTTTCGCGACCCCCAGGACCCCATAATATTTACAAAAATTTTGTGGCACCCCATAAGTATTGCGCAAATCCGACACACGCGTAAGTGAACTGTCAATTTTTTCACTTGTACTGTAATATACTATTGCAGTTTTAGGTCATTAACTTTAATTTCTAATTTTAAGACATAGAACAATGATAAAATTTTAAATAAGTAACAGACGAAATGACAGCGTCACGTGCAAAGCAAGGTAAATGAACGTTTATATTATAAAAAGAATGCGTCGAAACGTTTTCGTTTTTTTTCTTTGTCTGTATTGCATTATCTTCATCTATTTTCAGATACATTGAGTAAAAATATTTGGTAATTGTAAAATTATTATAATAAGTTAAAGAAGTATTAAAACTGCTAAAATTTTTGGTGATCCCCTGCTGCAGGTCCCGCAACCCCTCGCAACCCAACCGTGGTTTGGAGTAACGCTATAACTAAATCAAATGTAATACAGTTAAACTCTGAATTAAGGTTTCTCAAAATACTATCGAAAAACATATTGTTAAATCGAAGATCTTTCGTAATTCACTCCTAAACATTATGTACATTATAAACTTGCATTGGTCTATCGATTATCGTGAACGGAAGACATTGATCTGCACTTCTGACGCATCATATATTTAAATCATACAGAAAATTCAGAAGCTACAGAAAATCAGAACTGAAAGCGAAAATTTCAATTTAAACATAGTCGAACTATTAACTGAGATTTTAAAAGCTTAGAAATTTTGGTATCAGGACGGAGAGATTTTTAGGTTTGTTCTGGACTACGAATAATATTTGAAAATTGTATTGCTCGATAATGAAAGGTTTTCCTTTATGGTTCTAACCTAGTTGAATATCTTGCTTTTTAGAGGGATCTTTGCGGTAAGTGTCAATATAATGTAATGCATCAATGGAATACACGCAAAACTTTTACGTTCACTGACAAAACAAGTTTCGTATCTATCGGCAACAGTTTCCGCGCTGCTGATTCTGTTTTTATGAGGACTATTACCGGCAATAAATCAAAGTGATGACATACCACACTACTCATCAAATTCTCACACCACTTCTGTCGGAACTGATGAACTGCAAATGGCCTGCCATCTTTGCGATCATTAGTTGGAAATTACCGATCTCGGTCAGTGACTGCAGTTTTCGGGTTTCTGATTTTATTCTGTTTCTGAAATTGAATTTTTGCGTTTCGCATGAGCGTGATTCCAGGTAAAATCTTACAGCAAACCAATTATAAATGGGCGTTGGTTCTAAAATGTAGCATTTCCGATGGCCTTTCCTAACAGAATTTTTTCTCTTCTTCTAAGATTGTACTCAAGATGCAGAAACCACAACACTATTTTTTTCAAATCTGATCTGAGCTGGATTTTCTGACAATAATATCAGCTCAGTAGGAATTTTAGCATGGCCAAGAGACAAAGTTTGCGCTTGTTGTTCGTCTAGGACGAATTTTCCTCCTTCCGTTCTAGTTTTAAATGAGAGTTCCTTGGGGGAGGAGGGAAGACGAGTCCTACGGTCTCCCATTCCTTTTATCCCTCTTAACCTACCTCTCGAATAAACTTATAGTTCGACAGTATTTTAAGCGCCTTCTAACCATAAAAAGGCTCGCCAGGTGCCGAGCGCTAAAATCGCTGAACACTATTAGTTCCGACCAGGCTTCGAATCCAGGCGAACGGGCTGGCTGCTTGGGCGTTTTCGTGGCTTTTCCCATGTGTAACGTGTATACGAGCAAGTTTCCCTTAGAAAGCCCTCCACGAAAGCATCCCTCCCCTTAGGCAGATAGCCCTAGTGTGTTCTGTCATAATAAACTTAACCGACATAGCCGCAAAAGCACTATACACTTGGGGCAAACATCGGCATCCGAATCCTGGCTGAGGCGAACTAGGGAAGCCAGCAGCCGGTTTTTTTACAGCCTTGCCATTAGGGCTTTAATTAATTATTTTTCGTGATTAATTTTTCTTAATTGGCTAAGTAAATGGATATTTTCATAATTTGGTTAGAAGGGAAGAGAACTTAAATGACATTATTAAGATTTCCTGCGGAGAAACAACATGATATAAAATTACGAGATAAATTTAAAAAAATAAATATAAACGCATAATGCTAAAACTAACAGATAAAATGAAGATTATTTTGAAGCATTAAAAATATTTGTCAGTAAACTTAAAACTGGAACTTTATAACGTAAAGAGAGATTAGAACCATATTAAAGTGAATATTCTGTATAGTAGTTCAGTATAGTATTAGACAGGAGATGTTATCTGAATTTTGTTAACGTAATTTTTTTTTCGTATTTATTGCAATTTTCAGTGTATGTGTGAAGTCGCCTTATGTAAGTTCTAGTTCTTGAACTCCGCTGCTTATATACATTCTATTATTTCTAAATAAATACACAGGTAAGCAAAACAAGAACAAAAATGATTTCCAATTTTAGTAATACCTAGCGATTATGTACAGAGTAATAATTTTCCTGGTTTCTTACTCTAATCTAAAGAAATAATTACTCAGATTCTTATTTATTGGCTAACATTCTATCTTACTTAATCATCTTTTATTATCCAGCTTAAATTAAATCTCCTTTACCGAATAGATGAGGCTGGTCTTCTTGTGGATTTGATTACTCCTAAGTATGACTGCTGACTGTAACAGCTGGATCAAGTCACGCAAATGGTGGACTCAGCACTAAGTGAATCTTGGGGTGCAGTATCTTACTGTGCTGCCGTGTCTGCTTTTATGCTTACTTTCATTTCCATTCTTCTGGAATAAATGATATGATTCATAAAAATGAGAATATAAAAGGAAAATTAACTTTAAAATTTATTATATTATCTAATTAGCTGAACTTAAATGCCTAAATCTGTTGCTTGTAATAGTTTTTTTTTAATATTTCAAATCTTAAAAAATAAAATAATATTTTTAAATATTTTCCACTTATTTGCTCCTGGAATCAATGTCAGGCAACTGTAACGGTAAAAAACCGCAAGATCATTCTTATAACATGTAATCGAATCAAATTGTTTTTTTTTATTACGGTCATTTGTTATTATTCTTGTTACACTATTGCTCAAAGACAAGAAGCAATTGTAAAAATAAATATATCAAATCTTTCATTTGGAAGGAATAGCATGTTATTTAAATTACTGTTATTTACATGTTCAACATAGTCTTCAACTGTGATTTCAAAATTTTCATAAAATATTATCTCGAAGTCAAAACAAAACTATTTAAAACAGAACACTTCTGTCTTGCGTACCGGTTCTCAGCCCGAGAGTGTTTTGAGAAAAGTGAGTTAGACATACTAGAAAACATGAGTAAAAAAAAAATCTGAATGACGAAACGCATTGGAAGGCTGAGTAATGTTTCAAAAGCTAGTGCATGACAATTCTGTGCTGCGGAAACCTTAATATTCATCGTGCTTTTGTAGCGTCATTAAGTTGATCATAAAATCAACAACATAGGGATCAAGTTGTCTCTAGAGGATCCATTGCCAGATGCCATAGGATTATTTCAGCTGCAGACGATAGTTTTTTTTTTTTTTTTTCTAAAAAGCGAGTAAGGTTAATTGAATTTGTTTAGCTAGTTATTCTATGCTCAGAATCTTTACTGTCATATCTTCTGTCTTTCCGTTTTCCCGACAGAATGCAAATTAGCTCGCGTGTATTTATGTGGGAGGTTTGAAACTGTGTTTTGCCTAGCGAAGGCCACATTGCTAAATGTGCTATTCTAAGATAAGAGTTCAGTCTTCGATCGTGCTTTGTTGTTAATTTACTCTGCGTAATCTTTGGTTATATAGATTTAGATTTACAATGAATTTCTATTTTGTACTCCCGCCATAAATGCTGGCTGATTTGTAAGCTCTAGTTGTGCCTTCTGTTCATCTTATTTAATTTTAAAATAAAGGGTTTTTTTACACTCTTCTTAGGTCTCTGCAGCATTTTGAAGACATAACGATAATTCGCTTACAGTTTTACGGTGGTTTAGTCACAAGTTACGTTTAGTAAAAGGCTAATATTTTTCAAGCGAGACTTCCTAGATAACTATTACAACATTAAAGTTGACTTCGGATCTTTTTGCTAGTTTAGGAAATCCTTTATTTCGACAATTTGTTTCGCATAAGATTGAAGAGGACTTGTTATTTTTATTTGTTTGCTCTCATCCTATGTGAGAGTCCAGGTGAATCTAGTTAGTGGATATCTAAGGTAAAACTAGTGAATGAAATAAAGTACTCTACAAGAACAAGTGTCGATTTACCTCTAGAATTATTCTGAAAATATTTCGATGTGGAAGGAACTTTGGGCCTGATATTAAAAGAAAATATCATGGAAAGCACTGCAAAAGAGACAGCTTGCTGTTGTGGGCAGGAACAACACTGAAAGCCTACATTGGCCTTTACATTGTTGCTGGTGACTGAAAAACTAATGTCCGATATCCATTCTAAGTTCTGCATCTATTCGTTCCGTTATTGTTGGAGTGGGTATTGATGTTTATAAACAATAATTTTCGACCTCAAGGAATCTTGATTCAGCAATACCCGGAGAATGAAAATATTCTATGTCTATGCAGGGATCTCGAAAATCATTAATTCTGAATTCGATATATCATGTATGAAGGAAATTAGAGAGGCGAATAGCCGGTTGTGATATTTCACCGAGTGATCTACAAAGAGCTCCAGCATGCGCTTCAGCACGAATGGCCGAATTGCCACAATCAACGCTGCTATTGAAAACAAGTCTCTGTTATCGAGCAAGTATTTCAGCCAAAGGATATCATACAAGTTATTAAATAAATGTTCACGCTAACACTTTTAATGCCAAATTTAATTATCAAAATGCCGTAGCCATAATTTATACGCATTCTCATTTGTTTGCTATGTGGTCCATTCTACCTGCCCCCCCGCTTTTGTTTTTTAAAACTTTTCTCAAGCCCATAGAGTATTCAGAATTTTGTTTGTTGCTCTATTTTTACACAGTAACTTATATAAACGTGCTCTAATCTTATCCAGATTTACGGCGCATTTTTATGTTAACATGTAATTGTGTATCTCTTTTAAAATTCCTACTATTAGTTCACACTCTCCCTATATCTTGTTCAAATTTTCAGTCGTTAATAAAATACTTTTTATTCCTCCACTCAAGTTCAAGTACATTTTTTAAACTTATAGGGATAACACTTGATGCTAATACAGTTTTTTCACATATTATTATTATTATTTTTAATGGCTGAAAGTCGCTGAATTTTTCATGTGTTGTCTTCAAGCCCTATATTTGCAACTAAAATAAATTTTTTCTTTGTTGATCTAAGTAGAAATTGACTTTTTAATATTGTTAAATTTTTTTACATTGTTTATCCACCATTTTTGTTCTTAACATCTAATTTGTCACTTTTGTTTATTTCTGACTCAGCAGCAATAGCTGTTTCATATTTTAAACTTTTTTTGCTTATGCATTTTTAGATTCATGGTCTGAATTAAAAGGAGATAAAGTACCCTTTAAGGCTGCTATAATTTTGGCTATGTGATACATATAAATAAAATACGTGATAAAAATTTAAGAAATTTAAATTCCTCATAGGAAACGCTTATCAGTGAGAAAACTTTTAACATAACGTGAAATAAATGAATAACAGTCTCTTTACCATCAAAATTAACCTGAGACCGTGTCAGAAAATATTACTAAAAACGAACGTTAGGCTTTCGGAAACGAATTTTGAAATTTATAGAAATGCTGAACTTAGATTTTTTTAATACAATTCAGTATTTATATGTTCTTCAATCCGACGCATTTTGCTATTTCTTCTTACGATAAAAGTGGTATAGATTATGATACCAGGTACTATATCCCAAATCATTCACGCATTCACGACACTAAATAACATTTAGTACAAAATACATTTTTGTACTAAATAACTTTTAATTCGATGTGGACCAATTTAATATTTTGAATATTTTATGTAGCGGTCGTGTATAAAAACATAAGCGTCGCATATTTTTATTAAAATATTTCTCATGACCCAAATTTTGAAAAATCTAACTTAATTCACTTCTTACGTTCAGACAATGCATCCACGACCTACCATTTAAGGTATATTTAATCGTGTTTTTTGAAAACACCTCTTATTAGTTGAATGTGTATAATATAATCTTTTTCATCCTTTTAAGAAGCAAGTCGTGTTTTTTTATCTTCAAGCGTTATGTCCAAGACATCAGGATTAAATCCGTAGAAAACGCTTTAATTTTTCCACTGCCACTATTAACCTAGATTTATCTCATTTCTAACTTCTACAGCGTTAGAGTTATATCGTGCTGACCCACAGAATAATTCCAAGTAGCATGCTGTTAATGCACTGGGTCGTTTTGTAGTCATTAGCTTTTTCCTTTAACTGATGCTGCTCTTGAATTTTCTCTTTTCTGAAACGTATTTTTAAAGTTCTCATTCATTTTCGCTATTTTTATATCTCGACTGTTTTTAGTGCTTTCTACAAACTTGCGTGTGGGTTGTTGATGTTTTTATTTTGTTACTAGTTTGCGGCGTGTCGTTAAAGAGAAATTTTATCGTAGGGTTGCTTGAGTTGTGGAATCACTTCAATTGAGCAGTTTTCGTAACAAATAGGATAATTTAATTATATTTGGAAACATAAAATGATTTAACTCATTTTCATAAATTTAATTTTTGAAAGTACATTGTAGAAGCAATGCGAATAGAAATATTGTACTTTGGTACTTTTTCATTTTGAATTTTTTTCGTTAAATTTCGCGGTTTGTTAATTTTTTTCCCTAATATTTATGAAATGCATAAAATTAGGTTATAAATTGCTAAGATGGGAATTTTATTAACAGACGTTTTTAATGACAGATAAAGTATGAAAAATAAGGAATTTTGTTGCGCTTTCTAATCATACATATAACGAAGGTGTATGTTAAACCCGGTAAAAATGTAATCTATGTTTTTTATAATTAATAAATCTAACGTAATTTGTTTTTTGATGTAAAATTATTATCTTACAATAATTTATTTATAATATAGTGTTTTGATACATGAAACATTTAGTATAATACCGTGGATAGAGGCTAATAATGTACCGCTCTTCAGGTTATAGGAATTCTGTCTTTGGAGAATTGACTTTACTATACGCAGCGGCAACTGAAAAGGGCACCTGCCGTGGTCATGGGAAGAGAACTAAAGTCAAACAGAGCTTGTGACTCTTGGAAATACCTCCATGGTGTGAGTCAAAGTCTCACTCACTAAAGTTTTAGCTTTAAAACTGTCTTGGGTTATCATGAAGTTATAAGTGTAGTTTTGTAATTACTAGTTCTAGTTCTTTGAATTATTTTTAGCTGTTGTTTTTGGCTAATTTAACACTGAATTTCTACTACTTCTAGCGCTATACTGATCTAATATAAGTGGGTCCAAAATCAAAAATGCAAAATTATTTTTAGCAATGATTCAAAATAGCTAGCATAAATATTCTAATATAATTTAAAGAGCGGTAAATATAATGTAAGCATCTTGTGGTTTTTAAAGGAGTAAATGGAATACTTGCTAGAAAGGTCTGTTATTTTTAAGGGCGACTACTCGAAGTTCCGCAGAGCTCTACTGATTGACGACATTCAAGAGGAAGAGAGTATTTCTTCGTATGGGGCCTCTTCTATTACAATCAAACATAATGCGATACCTTAATTTTTAATGCAGAATACGTTATTGTAAAAGTGAGCAACCGTTAAGCTCATAATAACTAGGCCACATTTTGAGTATAAATTCCTTTTCTTGCAAGTTTAAATTAGTGTAAATTAAATTTTATCTTGCACTTAATATAACTATAAATACGTTAATATAACTATGAATTAATATAACTATGAAATATATATATATATATATATAACTATGAATTAATATAACGTTAATATAACTATGAAATAACTATATACGTTAACATAAGTATGAATCATATTCAATTGTTATATTTTTTTCCAAAATGTGTGATATTTAGTCCTCATAGGAGGCATAATTCAGAAAAAGTAGTTGTAAAAGTTGTTGAAAATGGCAATTTTAATAGGAACAGTATTTTCTGTTTCCATAAAAAAGGATTTATTTAAATGGGTTTGGTAGATACAGCAAACAAAAGCTTCAGAGAAGTTATTTTTTGAGGAGCAGCTTATTCTATACTTTTTCAGAATCTATTACAATTGTGTGTATTTAGTATTAATTTCTTAAAAGTTTTTTAAACAAATTTTACTGCCTTTAATTTTTAGAATTTTAACTCTATCTACTATCTTATTTCGATATATTTTTTTGATTTCACAAAATTTGTTTAACCATGAAAGGCTTCAATTTGAAACAAGCCAGAAAATATGGCACGGGAAGGGAGTTATCATCGATGGGCAAACAATTTTTTTTGTTTATCCATAATTTTCATGTTTTTCGAATGTACGTGCTTACGTGCTTTGCTATATTCATGCCACCTAACCTAACATTTTATTATATAATTCATGCTTGCTGTATTCCGTCCTAAATTATTACATCATTACCGAGGACATTTTATTTTATGTGCTATAATTAGGAGCAAATGCGGAGAGGAAATGGCATCGGTACCTCACTTAGCAGTTTGGTTTGGTTTATTTTATTACGGCAGAGGGCTTTCTTCCCAAGGAAGAGATGCCTGTGGGAATTGACTATCTAAAGGAAACTGGTCCACGTTACCATAGGGAAAACCACGAAAACGCCCATGCAGGCAAACTGGTCGTTTGGAATCAAATGACCAGTGTTTAGCGGCTTTTACCACTGGGCCGCTGGTAGGCCACCTCCTTTGTCAGAACTTTAGAAAGATAGATGGATCAACATGTCTTCCTGAAAACAATATAAACGCGTATCAGTTCGTCATTTTATTACAACGAATGTAGTAGTCTTTTTTAGTTTTCGAAATAAAATCTACTTGTTAACCCGAAATCGTAGGGACTAGCAAAAGCAATCGAATTATTGAAAGTCCTCCGAAAAGTCATATTTAAATTTTAAAAAAGTAATAACCTGGGAAAGCAGAAACTGATAAACATTTGAGAAACTGAAAAACAACTTAAAAAAATAATAATACATTTTTACCTACATTGCTGCGTAAACGCAGACATAATCGCTGAAATCAATAGTTACTTGTTTATCCCCATTAATTTTAAACATTTTAGCCAGTTTTCGATTTATAACATGTATTGTAGTCCTTTTGTTTTAATAAATGCTGCATAAGAACGAATGTACACAAATGCTCAATCGATTGCGCCACTGACTTTACTGTCGAGACCAAACATGCTGCAGAAGCATAGACCTATTCTTCTAGGCCAGATTCTTTTTCCTCTTTGCGCATTTCGCTGAATTTAAACAGTCTCTTTATTATTTGTCTACAGATTCTCAAGTCATTATCAGTACAGATATTATTTAGGAAAGTCAGGTTTTGCCTTTTTAGTAAGACTCATTGTCACTGCATTTTTTTAATAATTTTTATTTTTGTTTCTAGAGTTAAGTCTTTATATTTGCCACATGCACTGGTATTTTACAATTCATGATTTCCTCGTATAGTTTACTCCGGATCATTTTCTCAGAAATAGGTACGGGAGACTCAACAATAATTTAGGGCAAATAGCTCTTTTATTTTAATGAAACATTTGGAACTAGCTGCAAATATTTTTAGAATTCTGCTCATATTTTTTACGAAATTGCATTTGTAGGACAACCTGGGGTTGTCTTGCTCGAAGTGCTGCTGCTAATGGGCTAAGTTGTAGAGTGATGCAGGTAATGAAGACGACATAATTAGATAATGTCTTATTAAATTACATAATATAAATACATGGATGATTTGTGACAAAAGTAAGTGGACAGTCATATTTTAAGCATTACTTTTTGGATAATCACGTTTTACTGCCAATACGTACACATCTCCCCTTCCCCCTCCCCGAAAAAAAAAAGGAACTTCCGCATTTTTTTCGTATTATCAGAAGTTATTCAAGCAATTTGAATTAATGAATGTATTTTCATTTCTTCTTTCTCAATTGAGATTTCATGGATTTTAGCTTCTAATCGAATAAATTTCTAACCGAAATTTTAAATTATCAGATTCTGAATTAGAGTCCTCTGTACTTAGATCCAAATCATATATATATATATATTTACCGCATATTCCGGCGTATAACGCGCACCAATAATTGAAAACTACTTACTTTTAGGTATGAATAACAAAACTTTTAGGAATGAATATACCTAAAAATAAAAAAAAATGTAGTCATATTTTAGGTATATTCATATGTAAGTACGTATCTTTTGAAGTCATTCATTCGAAGAATGAGTTGCCAACTCTCCCGATTTGGGCGGGAGACTCCCGATTTTCGACCGATCTCCCGCCAACCCGATTTACCATATATATTTCCCGACTTTTTCTTATTCTTATTCTTAGAATTTCTCACGATTTTTATGGAACTTGGCTTCATACTTTGTTATATGAACAAAAAAAGAAAGTGAATTTGGACGTCTGAAAGAAATTAAATTTTCTCTAGATTATATCTAAAACAGTTGATTTGGTGTTCATTTTAATAGTAAATACGACCTCTGCAAACGAAATAAACGTAGTGCTGGTATCAAATGCAGAGTCATTCGTTTTGTGCAAGAAAAGGGAAATAGTGCTTCAGCAAGGATGTTTGGTGTTTGTGAAAGCTTCCATGCATGAGTGGAAGAGAAATGAAATAACGATAAGTAATACGCTAAAGAGTAAAGAAATGGTCTATCCTAGAAAAAAGTGTTGCGAACATGGTCTTAGAAAATCGGCAAAATCGCCAGAAGTACGGTATATATACAGTGGTGGCCAAAATTGTGGACACTTTCGGAAATTTTTATGTTTTGGAAATTTGTATGCTTATAGAAAATGTTACGTTTCGCAAAATGCAAACTTGTATATATCATTTTAAAGAAAATTTATTACTGAATTCAATACAAAACACAAAATTCAATTATTTGCAATAGAAAAAAAGTTATATGTATTTTAATATAAATAAAAATTGAATTTATACATATATATGTAATGTTTCAGTTAATTTTCGTTGACTGTTTGACGAACGTATCGTTGCTCGCAAATAATGTGACAGGAATTAAAATTTCTTACTAATACCATTTAAGTTTCTGTACATAATACACTGGTGTGCAAAAATTAAGGACGAGACGGTTTTTTCAATATAACTTTGTACTAAAGCTTTCCAAATCAACACATTTAATACCGTAAGATCCCCAATACGTAAGGACATGAGTAATGTAAGCAACACTTACTAAAAGAGAAATCAGAGGGAAAAAAAGAAACTTTATTGAAAAAGTAGCATGGAGCGCAATGCGACTGAAGGCCGAAACATCCCTGTGATGGGTGTCCAGCAAGAAACACCCGGTCTTTAATAGGGGATATGATCTCCCCTGACTGCTAGGCTGGTTTCACAGCGTCTGCCCATGCTGAGAATGAGGGTGTCAATGAGTTGTTGAGGCATTGCTGCCCATTCGTCTCGCAGCGCCAATCGAAGCTCCGGAATCGTTACTGGTGGTAAGGTACGAGCTGCCAAGCGTCTGCCTAGAAAATCCCATACATGCTCGATGAGATTGAGATCCGGAGATCGTGCCGGCCAATCCATACGTTCAATATCCTCACTCTCTAAGAGCTGTTCGGCAGCTACTGTGCGATGACATGGTGCATTGTCGTCCATGAAAAGGAACTGCGGACCCATAGCGCCTCTAAAAAGACGCACATATGGAAGAAGAATCTCGTTACAATAACGGGTCCCGTTGACTGAACCTGCGTCGAAGATGTGAAGGTCTGTACGACTACCAAACATGATGCCTCCCCAAACGAGAACACCGCCACCTCCATACCTGTCCCTTTCAATGATGTTCGAGGGATGATTGCGGCTTCCCCGCTCTCTCCAGATGAGTTTGCGATGAGAATCGCTACTCAGGCTGAATCTGCTCTCATCTGTAAAGAGTACTCATCCCCATTCATTGTCTCTCCAATTTCGGTGTTCCCGGCACCACAGAGAACGCCTTCTCCGATGGGCAGGCGTTAGAGGTACACACCGTACAGGGCGTCGTGCAAACAGACCACCACCGAGCAGTCTTCTGGCCACAGTAAAACGCGATATCGGTCGCCCAATCGCCCGTGTCGTGTGTCTAGCGATTTCTTCCTCTGTCTGCCGCCTGTTTCTTCTGGCCTGTAAGGCAATATACCGGTCATCTGCGGGTGTGGTTCCTCGTGGACGACCACTGCTAAACCCCCGGATAGCTGTTCCTGTAGTTTGAAATTGTCTCCAAAGTCGTGAAACGATGCTGTGAGCAATTCCGAACTCTGCAGCCACACTTGTCACACTGCGGCCTTCCTCCAACTTCCCAATGATTCGACCTCGGGTAAAAGCATCCAGATGTCGTGTAACAGATTGATTATTCGCCATTTCTCGCTGAGGCAGCAACTCGGTGTGATTTTATCTGCTATACGGCGTGCAATCTCTTTGCCAGAAATACTGATCTTACACCGACAACATGCTTTATACTACTCAGACACTCCCCCATTACGTCTACCTGCATATCTGCGCATGTGGTACCGTACAATCACCTTACTTAATCTCCTGATTGGTCTTTCTGACCGCTCTGCCTCTTCGTTCAGCTGATATGCTAATTTTTCGACTTTGTCCTTAATTTTTGCACACCAGTGTAATATAACTGTACTATAACAGAGGCCCCAGCAGCTTGTTAGCCATTTACGAACATATATTGAACAGAAATCTGTCTTACTGAGTGTTAAATTGGGAGCAGAAATGCGATATTATGTCACATTTTGCTGAATTATAACATTCTTACATTTTTTAAGATTTTTTTCGTATCTTATTAAATGTAAGAATGCATGTAGTTACTACATTTTTGAATGTGCTACTGCATTAGATCAAAATTATTAAATACTTTAGTATGTATGTATAACGCAAGTCTTCTACAAATGCATGGCTCCTGTTAACTGTATAGCTCCGGGTATTAATTATCCGGAGCTCAGTATAATTAATTAAATTTATCTGAGAATCCGTATTTAGTTTGATGTTAAATCTTACAACAAAATCGAAGATCTGATGTGTTTTTTCCGATTACTTTCATATATTTAAAGTAAATATACAAGGGGAATTGAAGAGGTTTTCAGCCTGGCACATTTGCATGAAACATTTTTTTCAAATAACGTACCTAGATTTTTACGGGATTTCTTTTGACTCCGATGCATGTAGCACTTCTATCAGTTAGCGTCAAATAACAACGAAAAAGAACCTTTTATCATATCCCTGAAACTAATCCTGAACATCAACGTTGTTGCTGTAATAGGAGCCATGCTCATGTCGCTTCAATGTTTTTAGTAAAATAGGATTGTTTGGATCGTCTCATGAATGTGGTTGGTGGGGGAGAAATGGAATCTGCGCTGCTAAACAGTAATTTGGAAAACTGAGCCTTATATGCGAGTCTGTTCTTATGCAAATGCTCTGAGTTTACTACGGTGATTTCCCTTAATGGTATATTGGGAACTGAGTCAGCAGTAAGCACCATAATGAACACGTACTATTAATTAGTGAAGCGTTAATTAGTGACAATTCAATGAGGAAAAGTCCATTTTCATCTCAAAAAAATGGTGGCGAGGGTCTGCATAGTAGATTTAGTATTCTAAACTTATGTGGTCGAGGAGAACCACTATACATCTGAACCATTCTCCCTTGTCTGTGTCTCAACGGGGAATGTCTCACTAACTATCACTAGTTGAGAGTAAACCTTTTCTTCATCGCCATCTACCTTACAGAGCAATTCTCGAAAACCATCAACATGGTTTTTGTTAATTCCGGGCGTCAGCATTCATGTTACTCAACTGGAGTATGCATATGATCAACATATTCAACTTTCATGCAGCTCATTTTCTATTCTTTGCTGGTCGCTTTCACATTGTGAATTTTCTAGGGTGACCTTCGAGTGACGTTCTTCTCTGCCTAAAACATGACAGTGTATCTTTTGACGGTGGGATAGGAAACTACACTATCACTATAAATTTCAGGCATGTGTTCATGAATAATTAGTGCTATAATTAGTAGTGTCCTTTGATCGATAACTTTATCATCGAACGATGTTTGATGCTTCCGATGTTCACTGTCTAAAGACCTCTCTCAGCCTCATAAACATCAACTGATACAATACGCAGTAGGAAATATTCAATTTTTAGCAAGGGTTGACATCGCGCCCTGGTGTATTTTATTGCGGTCACGGATGAAGCCAAGAGATGCCTTATCCGAAGGAAAAACATCAAATGAATCCGGAAAAGGGCAGGACACTTAGGTAATCACACTCAGGTAGCTGCTTCCAACTTTATGCCTTATTTGTGTGACCGTAAAGCATAGTTCTGAGAAGATGGCGTAGTCGAAATTGGTAGAATAATTATCTTTAGCACAGTTAAGTGCTTTGTCTAAGAGTTTTAAATTCAATCTCTGCACGAGTTCGTGAGAAAATTCAGTTTTTATGTCACAATTAGTTAAGGTTTTTTTTAATAAGTTATGGCGCAGGAGTAACGTGACGTGAAATCTTGTTCTGGGAGACTTACGTTTTCTAAAATATTTCAGAGAAGCAATCATTCATGCTTGGGAAGCATATGCGATAATAGACCAAATAATAGTTAGTTGAAATTTTTGTCTTCTTGCAGCGAACCTAAGGGGAAGTCCTGCATAGAAGAAACTTAGCCCTAGTAAGGATGCGTATTGCTTTACCGATAATTACCGATTAGTGTGAGCAATCCAGATGAGATGTATGTTAAATATAGGTAAATTGCAATGCGAACTTTTGTTATTTTTTGCCAAAACAGATAAGGTCATAGATTATGCTTTTTTTCTTGTGCATTTTGATTAATAACCATTTAAGATTTGTTTTATTAATGCTGATTCACCATATGACATACGCGTCGAAGCTGGAGATTTTCTTTTGGAATCTCTTGATAGCATAGTTTGGATTTAGTGAGGATGTTGTGGTCGCTGTATCGTCAGCATAACAGGTGACAAGATAGCTATTATCTTCTTGGGAATTTGGATGTCATGTTCTTAAAAATAATGTGATCGTGAAATATTACCATTTTAATTTAATATACTTCAATTTTTAAATGCACTTCTTAACAAAGAGATTGAATTGGCTTAGTAGTTATCACTTATATGTCATTATTTTATTTATTTACTTATTTATATATTTTTCCATTTTAGGTTCGCAGCTTTTCCCAGTTGAAACATGAGCTGAAAAAATGTGAAACCTTCTACATAGACACCGAAGATAACAATAACAACACCGTAATTGCTCGAGAGAAGAGTGAAGACGGGTATTTTTCCATGGACGTAAACGAGAATAACATCAAGCACTCCAGGGAATCGGGACCCATACAGGCTGGAAGTCTACCTAATCTATCAGGTACGCCTTTCAAACTGGTAAATTCCATTACACTAATAACTTGCTGCTATGGATGTATCTGCTACGCGTCTTCTTTTTGACCTTAAAACCGGTTCTAAGCGTCACAAATGAATATCATTTGGCGATCAATATGTTTGAGTAACCACCCTGTTATTTGAGGTTTTTTTCTTTCGTATTCAAAACAGCGGTATTCCGAGAAGAGAGGAAGCTGCATATATTTACAGTGACCGTTCATTGGCCAGGGGAACGGAATGGTAAGGGAATTAAAAATATATGCGGGTCACATAGGCTATTTACTTGTCTGCAATTTTTGAAAGCTGTACGCTTTTGCGAATTCTAATTTTAACGACAGAAGCATAAAGTGTTCAATCAACAATATGTAAATGTGTGTGCGTGCGTGTGTTTGTGTGTGTGTGTGTGTGTGTGTGTGTGTGTGTGTGTGTGTGTGTGTATGTATAATATTTCTTTTTATTGTGATACATTCGTGAAATGAGAGGAGTTCGATTTTATAGTTTTTGTTGCTCTCGTATTTTATTATATATTAACCATTTTAAAATTTTTATTCTGATACACCAAGTAAAGAATTCTGATGGAGAAGAAATAGTTCCTTTATCTGTAATTTTTTTTGTTCACATGTTAAGTATTTAAGAAGTATACGGAGCTAATTAATCAGTTAACGTGTTTTAATTGGCAAATTGTTATGTTCTTGACTTTTGCTTTCAACTAAATAAAAATGATCTTTCTTACAGAATTCTAATGAGACAATTTTCCTTTGGCATGAAACCAAGGCGAAATTTATTATTCTGTCTCGGTTAGGTGTTCAGAACTTTTTACTTTCCTGTAATGAAGGCTTCAACACCTTTTTCTATTAATAGTAATCGAACTAGAAAAGGAAAAACACAGGAAGTATGAAAGAGATCTTTACAAATCTCATGCTTAATGGAACTTGAAGAAAATAAGAGTGAAAAATTTTGTTCCTTAATATCTAAGAGCAATGCATATATTTTATTTGTAAGCAAAAGGTTTCTTTTCATAACTTTTATTTTTAAAGGTAGGTAGATAGGTATAAGTACGGGGAACACAATGATGCGCGAAAAGGGAGCAGGTATATTCCCCCCCCCCCGTAGTACTCTGCAGAAAAAACAGTGTCTTATACTGGCTAGTTTATTGGATGCTCTGGGTACATACCTCACAAATTCATATCAGACATATTATAGACTATCATTGCTTTCGTACGGATTACATTAGTTACCATATTCTCTAACCTGAGACATACTTGTGACATTTAGTCAAAAAGTATTATTATTATTGTTGGTGGTGGTGTATGTGTTTAAGAAAACAAATACAAAGCTCCTTGTGTGTCCACGAGGCCTACAGAAGTAATGTTCTGGAGGAAATAAGGAGAGAGAGAGAGAGAGAGAGAGAGAAATAATACTGTAATAAGGGAACTAAAATGTGATACTGCTATAATAATCCACAAAGTGCGGTTATAAAGTTAACCGCCAAATTAAAGACCAAACAATAAAACAAAAAGTGAAAGAATAAATGTATATTTAGAAAGAGTGACATTGCAACTATTGTTAAAGCCGGTTTAAATTGGTTATTTTGTCGTTTGCATGTCAGAACGCCGGGGTCATTTTCATTTATTGAGAAGTCATTGTACAAAAAACTTTGCTTCGAGATGGAACAACGTTATAAGATTAAATTTTATTACAGATTAAATAATCTGCTACTGAAATGTTAGAGATCATTTGCTCAGTATAATGTGATGCATCGTTATCAAAAATACAAGTGTATGAGTGGTGCAACCTCTTTAAATATGAGCGCGAAAGTGTTGAAGATGAACCAAAGGTACGGCGCCGTGCAGAAACAAAGAAAACGCGGAGAAAATTTGTTCTTTGGTAAAGCTGATAGACGTGTAACAACTCAGCAACTCATGACATGCTTGGAATAGCAAAGAAAACTGTAGGCTAATTTTAATTGAAAATGTGAAAATTAGAAACGTTTGTGCTCGATTTGTGCCACGGATTTTGACTGAACAGCAAAACGAAGACAGAAAAGCTTGCTGTGAAGATTTGCTGATTACCGCGAGACAGGAAAATAATTTCTTAAAGAATAACGTAGCGGAAGATGAGATTGGTGTCTACAGTACGACCCAGAAACAAAAAGGTAAAGTGCACAGTGGGAAAGGGACGTCTTCTCCCATATTAAAAAAAAAAAAATGTATGAAGGTCGAAATCAAAGACTAATATGATGGTGATTGCATTTTTTTAATTGTAAAGCACTTTTTCACCATGAATTTGAGTCTGAAAATCAATCAATTGGTCAGTACTTTTACAAGAAGCCGCTTTTTTGATTATGAAGCAGAATATGGCGAGTAGGAATGACATTTTTGATTTGGAGCTTTTTTTTTTTTTTTTCCTTTAGTGTTCGATAATGCTAGGCTCCAAACAGCATTGTGTGTACAATAATATCTTGATAAGCGTTCAGTTGCAATGATAAATCACCCACCATATTCTACCGACTAATCGGCAGCTGATTTTTTTCTTTTTCCGAAATTTAAGATGGCGATGAAAGGTCAGAGATTTGAAAACGTTTCGGATATTAGATCATGATTTACGCATATTTTGCGAACAGTTAATTACAAAGCCTATAAACAGTGTTTTGATGATCTGAAAAAAAGTTTGTGTATGCTCCTCTAGTGATTATTTTAAATGTGATAAGTTGATAAATTTATTCTAAGGTTAATAATATTTTTCTTATTTATAAAAAATTGTCGGTTTATGGAGTACCTTGTATAACGGAATGTATAATGATAACAATAATGCAAAAATAATAATGCTAATGAGGTATAATACAACAAAAATACAATACATTAATACATAAACTAAAAATACATAGCGCAAATCCAATAATACATAAAAAATAGTAATACATAATAATAAAAACAAAAAATAAAATTGCACGAGACAGCAAAAAGCCTCAGAACTCTTGACAGGGTCGGAAAAAATAAGATACCAGCTAATGGTGAGATGCCTTAAACTCGCCTTAAATGTAGTTCTGGCATTCGCTTATAACGTGCAGTACGATAAGATGTGCTCTGTATCTCTACGACATCCCGCAAGCACAAAATCTCCTGGTCACGATATTAAAATTAAATAAGTATTTTTTTAAATCTGAGTCAGTTTATAATCCGGCTGAATATGCATACACATAAAACACTGGAAAACTGAAAAAATGTATTTGCCCACTGTGCTTTCGATGAAACAAAGTAATCAGCATTCCAGTCACCCACAGTTTTGCCAAGTAACATGATTCTAAATAAGATTTGAGAGCAAACATCATTTGGGTTAGCTCTTTTATTACCGTGAATACCACTGTGACCTTGAACTAAGTAAATTGAATGTCTGCAATTTGTTCAAACGCACGTAAAATAGACTGAGTTTCCCTAACTAGGTTTTCTGTTGACAGTACTATATCACGTAGAAGAAAGAGAGAATAAAGTGAAATCTGTACGAATAAGATATTTAATTGTCTCATTCTAATGGCAGGAACTTTGTATCCATTTAAAATATGTTTGGAAATAACCGGACTCAAGGCCTCAGTGGCCCTCACCGGTCTGTAAGACTCACGCATATCTGTTCCGACAGAACGGCATTATTACAAGCATCGTTAATCGGGACAAATTATCCACTGCCGAGTACTGCTTTGTGAGTTTGAAGTTTAGACTTACCACCAAGGAATTCCTCATACCCCGCTGCTTGGTGGTGGGCCGTTTAGTCGCTCGGTAGTCTACTCGGTATAGCTTAACTGCGTTAATCAAGGTTGCCCCTTTGTTTGCCCATAGCCCACCTAAGCGAATCACTTGAAGCCCATGAAGTGTATGTCATTCAGTATCTATCCATGTATCTGTTGGACCATTAGTCACCAAGTAGATTAAAAGCCCGATGGATGGAAGGACTGTGGTTTTCCTGAGACATTTCCCTATACGTTACATAAATACGAACTAGTTTTCATCAGGAATTCCACCACGAAAGCGTCTCTCCTTAGGCAGGTAGCCTTGTGTGCTTTCACTAAATAAGTTAGCCAATCAGCTGTATGGGTGTGATTCAGACATAGAGTAAATGTACTTACAAAGCTGGTTAGATGTTAGATACTTTCAAAAGAAATTACATTTTAAACATGAATTGCTTTCATTTTTTTACTGTTGTTGTTGTTACTAATGCTCACTTGTCTGATATAGTCAGCTCAAGCCCAAGAAATGCCTGCCACAGAGCGCAAGTTTACGCATGTGATTGGCAACAGCTTTGAGCACCTTATAGGTGACAGTGCGATTTAGCTTAGTTTCGCCACCCCCAATTTTGATGGAGAGCACCCCCGGAGGACTGGTTCGAGGGTCTCCCAATCCTCTTCCCCTACCGTATATTTGAACTGCCCCCATGCCGCACGGACACTATACATTTACAAACATCCATGCCTTCTCCGGAATTCGAACCCGTGCCCTTCGGCACGACAGTTTGCGACGCTAACCGCTATACCATTTGGGCGGCTTATAAATGCTGACTGGGTTGTGTTTTAAGTTAGGTGGATAAATGATGTGCCATCGGCTCCGTATACCAAAAATTTACTGAGGACATGCTGTGCCTTCATCTGTTTTGAAACAAAAAAATTGGCTAAAAATTGTATTTCTTTCCTGCTAAGCTTCGTCGTTTATCTTTTTTTTTTTTTTTTTTTTGTGTGTGTGTGTGTGAAAAAGGGAAGGAAAATCCATTTTCTGAGGTTTGTTTTATGACAAGATTTGAATAGATTAGAAATATCTGACACAGTAGAAGCAGAAGTGCAAAAATTATTACTGATCATTCTATTTCTTACAATCAGAATTATCGTCACAATATCATATTTAAAACAACCATCTTACTTTTAACTGCAGTTTCAAGGGAAAACGTATTATGTAGTAATGAAATATAATTATAAAGAACTTGCGGCTAGCAATCTACAATAAAGCAAACAATGCAATATCCTTTCATTGACCTAGTGTTATGATCTTAGCAAAATGGAGCGTAGATTTTTTCCCATTTTATTTTACCATGATAGCTTTAGAGTTAGCGTGAGAAAGAATTTTGTGTTACATAAGGCTCAAGCCGCGCTTTAAGAGCAATCCATCATCGTCAACAAGTAATTTCTGATGCCTGAAAGTAAAATTATCAATAAAATATGACAAGATTTTGTTTCTTGCTAAGTCTTATCTTTTTGGAGCTATTAGAACACAGGTGGAAAAAGGAGGCGTTTCCATTTTAAGAAACCAAATTGCATGTGCTACCGTTCTGAAAGTAGTGAATGATTTTATCTTTTCATATGTAACCTAATTTTGCGTGTTACTAAATTTATAATCCTGTATGTTAAATATTAAATGAATCTGCTGTCAACTAAACTGTAACAAAACTTCAAATTTAATAAATAGTAGTGTGTGTAGAGACTTCTTTGTCTTTCTGTTTAGCAAATAAAGAATTATGAATCTTCTTTTATTGTTTTCCATTTAAAAGTTTTAAAGTGATGTCTTTACACCAGGTAAACTTTCGGATGAAAAACGGAACATGATTTTGCAGCCTCTCGTGTGTTTAGAATTAATCTGTAAGCTCTTTTTAAATCAATTTGTTACGAAAGATTCGATATAGAATTTGTATATATTGATATATTTTTTTCTTGTCTCTTATTATTTCCTCAATGCAATTTTTCGAAATATCATGAGCTTAAAATATGGAGTGCTTATAGTTCCAATAGAAAAGAATTTCTTTTTTGAAAGCGTGGTACCCAGAAATTCCCTTCATAATGCAATTTTGTTGATAATTATTTGAGTACTAATGTTTAATATTTTTTGCCAATTTTCATTACTCAAGAAAAAGAAATTGTATTCGATATTTCTCGAGAAATTTATTGATAATAATATGTACAATGATATTCAGCTTGATTTTGTAGTTTGTCTCAACTTTAAATTCCAGTGAACTGGCTAAGTGCTGGTATGTTTTCTTAGTTACTATATGTATAATGCTATACGAGCCAGTTTCCCTTTGAAAGTCCTTTACAATGACAGCCCTCTTATTAGTCATATGCTCATCGCAGCTTTCGCTATATTCGACTAACCAACCAGACTGCATAATTTTGTTGCTCCTAGGCATTTAAGTAATCAGACACCAACATGAACAAGTAGTAAGAATCTGGTGTTTTATGATTTTAATATAATGTATATTATAAAGAAATAAAAATTTAATGAATAAAAAGAGCCAGAAACTTACTTATGTTCGTTTTGTTTCAAATTTTACGCAATAAATAAACCTCACTTATTTGCAATCCTAAATGAATGTTGTATGTGCTTATTCTCTGACGCTGCATATTTATTTATTTTTCTTTCTACCTCTCTCTGTTCTCCCCCTTCTTTTTCTTTTTTGAAGAAACAATATATTAAAATGTAAGTTGGTTATCTGAGATCGTTTTTTATTGATAAAAACATTAGCAGTATGTGAGTATTGCAACATTTCTAAGTAAGTGGATGAAGGCTCAAACCAGTTTTAACATAAAGATTTTTTGAGTGAAGTATCGTTAGTTCTGCCTGTTCGCGAATCTATCAGATCAAAACTGTTTCATCTGAAACTAGCTGAGGTTAACTTCAGTTACTAAAATTTTGAGTCTTTTGATCGTTGTATTAGTAATGTCCACTCATGCGTTGTATGATTGAATATTGAATCTTGTTTTTATAAGACTTGGAAGGCTACTTTCTTAAGAGAAGATGCATTCGGGGAGAACTTTTTAAGGGAAGCTAGCTCATATAAACGTTACAGTAATACGAAATTTTAAAATAGCAATTTTGTTTCTCGATCGCTAATGAACTAGATTTTATAGGGAATTCGCTGAAAAATTTTGTGTCTGGTATCAAATCAGCTTTCCAGTCAGATTTCTCTAGCTTCTTTCTAATGTTTCTCAAATATTTTCTGTGTCATTTAGTCCCTGCTGTTGAGGACCTGACTCCTTGAGACTAATTGTTCAGTATTGACCTTGTCTTAAAAGATGTCTTGGCGAAGTTTGCTTCTTCGGCCCAGCTTTTTTAACGAGTCTATATAACGGTCTCGGGTTTCGTTAATATCTGGTTGTCCGGACTAGTGGACATTTTTTTATAAAATATGGCCGAGTACAAGCTTTTTTTCATAATTTCGAATGCATGAATTATACCTTGATCATGCAAATAAAAAATGTTGGTGGAGCGGGAAAGTGATTTTATGTTTGTAAGGTTTATTTAAATTTTATAACAGTTATTCTTAATTTTCAAACCTTCTCCTTTAAATTCTTGTTTCCCACTTACAACTCCCTACCGGAATGAGATTTTAGTATCGCGTTGCATGTAAATGAGGTAGAAGGAGTATTTAATGAAGGTTCAGCTTACATCAGTAGGAGAGCTTAGGATTCCTTAGTGGCGCGTGTTTGCCGCCAGGCTACTTCCTTATTAAGCCAACTGCGCTCGGCCGTATTGTACGTGCCTGTTGATAATCTCCGGCTAAATTAATTAAGGGCCTACTACGTTAGGTAATTGTGTCTAGCTTCGGCTAAGTCAGTTTAGTTTAGTATAGGACTTATTTTCTTATCTTGATTTAAAGCCGAGGTAAGGACATTCCTGTAAGCCTGAGAAGGGCCAACTGTTATTATTTATTTGAGAGAATAAAAGGGTGTTTTAACCCTTCTCTGGACTTTGTCGTTACACACGTGAACTCAGAGATAAGTCGCTACACAGCTCAATAGGTGTTCCTCTACGTTCAGCATAGACGAAGTAATTAGGAACGTTATATGTTTTCCACTTTAACTATGCCTGCGGGGGATGTGGATTTCTCTCTGAAAAGCAAAACCTTTCGGGGGGGGTTTAAGGGTTTTTTGGGGGGGCGTTTAATCCAATTAGCTATTTCGAATGTCATTCAGGCTGATTTGTTTGTTTTCCGCCAGTACAGCACACCAATACCATTTTAATTCTTAAAACATCTTTTCTTTTTCTTTTTTTTTTTTCCTTTCCCCATAATAAGAGGATTTTCAGATCGCTAGTCATACAGGTTCAGCTTACATCAGTAGGAGAGCTTAGGAGTCCTTAGTGGCGCGTGTTTGCCGCCAGGCTACTTCCTTATTAAGCCAACTGCGACCGTCACTATCACTTCTGAAATTTTGTCTCTTGTGCATTTTTCAAACAAACTATTTATTTAGCAGCACTTAAAGGCCATTTCATGTAGATTTTAGTTTAGGTTCACTAAATTTTAATGTGCTTGTGTATTATCTCTAAACGGAATGTTACATGTCACTCTCAAAATAGCGTATTTCAGAGTTGATTTCACTAAATAAATACTTTATTTCAACTACAAAATGTTTTCTTAGAAACATAACCATAAAAACAAATTAATTTTAGAAAAGCATTTGTTTGAAATTTAGTGGTTGTAATTTAACTCATAAGAGAATTAGGAAAAAATTTTGACTCACTATTTTTATTCAGAATGCACGCAGGTGACTTTTTCTCTCTAAAATATGTTAAAGGAATGAAAAAGTGAGAGAAAAAAGTTTATTTTCAAAAATTTATGGATGACTGAATTTTGAACTCATTTAAATGCCCTTGTAAATTAAGATGTAAGATGTGTTAGTTCGAAATTTTTTTTTATTTGAAAAGATGTAGCTCTCAATATATTTCAGGGGCATACTTCTATAAATACTACAAAACATATTAATTTTAATAATAAATTCAATAATTTTTCCCAGTTACATTTTCACCATGAGAATTGAATACAGTGGTGTTTTTTTTTTTTTTTTTTTTTTTTTTTTTTTTTTTTGTAAAAATTCTGTCTTTTAGGTCTTAATCTTTTTGAACTGTATATATACCTACCTTATTTTTTAATAATTTCAGGTGACATTAATCTGATGGCTGATGAAGTCTCAACAAACAACGATCATCCTTCAGATACAACAAGCCAAGTACTCGATACAATCCGTGTATCTCCCACAGTGAGAACGCGGAAACCGATACGGACATCTAAAGGACAAGCAAATAATTCACGTACTCAACCTAAGAATGCCAAGAAAGATGCAACGCAGACCAAAACTACAAACAACAGTCCTCCAAACAAGCGTTTAGAAATAGCTTGGGTGTATCCTTTTATTTCATGTCTTAGTACTTGTGTTTGTATATTGTATGATTAAGATACGGTAAGATGACTTATGGAAAAATGTTCGGTATCGTGTGATTGCAAAGGTAAAGAAATATTATATAAGACCAATAATATTCCGTTATTTAGCTATCATTAAAAGGCTATACCGATCAACAGTATTACAGACTGGAATTTATATTTTAAATGGTTGTTAAAACCAAGGGTAAGAAATTTTTAGTAACTGATTTGTCGTATTTTATCTGACAAGGTAATAGAAAGCTGCCATGTTGAGAATTTTTCACAAAACTTGAAAACGAAAGTGAGAGAGAAATAGGAAAATTAGCAAAAAATAGACTTTTTGTCAGAATAATTTTTCAGCTGTAATTGCTGCTAATTGCTGCTAATTACGAGAAATTTAAACGACCGTATTAGCGGAAAGAATAATTAAGTAAAAACATTAACCTGATTTAAAAAAAATAATTAAAAATACATTATTTTTAAATAATGATTAAAACTTCAAAACTGGCAAACTTTACTAAATTTAAAATTGAAATATTTCTGCTGTACCTGTCTGTGTTTTTGAATAGTAATTGTGTTATCTATTTCAGTCTCTTTTGTGGGAAATAATGGATCTATAAAGCCAGCAAAATGTCTAGGCTTGACCTGTAGGCAATGTTGTAACACGCGCGACGTGCAGTTACTGTAGCTATGCTTCACCATCTTACGTAATATGCGTGTGTTTACAAAATTATATATCTAAGCTGGTACAAAACCGCAAGATGAAGAAAATAACGTTCTTGCATCTTACCGTTCAACATGCAATCTTTATTAATCAACGCTTTTGTTCAACGTTCACACAGCTGCCTGAATCTTTTTTAGAACTCATCTTTTGAAATTGTGTTTAAGTCTCTAGTTACGGTTTTCTGTATCTTTTTAGTTCTGTTAAAATAAGGACTTGACTTCAGGGAAGAGAAAGTAGTCAGCTAGTGCAAAATTAGGTGAATAAATGGGGTTGAAAATTGTACCACATTTCTTTTCTATAAACTGTTTGAGGAGAATGGAATTTCTAACGGAGCATTGTAGTGCTACAGAAATGAGTTATTTAGTTGAGCGTTTTCAGGCTAAACATGCTGAATTCCCTTCAAAAGTCTGTCTATTACTCCTTTATTATAGAAAGATGTTTATCGTTTGTCCCTGCAAAACAAAATCCTGATAATTATGCGTTTTCGATCAAAAGAATTCACCAACATGCTCTTTTTCCGAGATTTCTGAAATCGAAGCTTCTGTGGCCGTAGTGAAATAGCTCCACCCCAAATGGATGGCTGCAGTTTTCTTTCACAATCATAAAAGTTCCATATCCTGTTAGAATGTATTGAAAAAAAATATAGATTAATGTTTGCCATTCGAAACAAATCATGATATACTGATATTGTATCCTGCCTTTATTCTGCAGTCAGTGGGGGGGGGGGTGAAAATTTTTTTTTTTTCATTCTCTTCCACGACAGTTTTATAAACAGTGTCTTTACTGATGTTAAGCTCTTCAGCTATCATTCGAAGAAACAGGTGACGATTTTTTCGATGATATCATATTCCAGATGGCGAAAGGCGACCACTCCTGGGGTCATCATCAACATCTTTGCATCTCTCTCGAAATCGTTCGTACGAACAAAAACATGTAATCATGTTAATGCTTGATTTTTGTGTGTTTACTATAACTTTTGGAATGATCCCATAATTGTTTTTTTTTTTTTTTTCTGCTTTACAGGAAAAACTTTAAATCCATGACAAAAATTAAAAGTGATTAAATTCAGATCCATGAAAGCAATATTAAGTGATCAAAGCAAACGATTAAGTGCATAAAAAGCTCTGTCCGTGTGGAGACGACATTTTAGAAAAAGGAAGTTGAGATGTCATAGTGATATATGCTATTAATTACTGTTTGGTTCTAAAACGTTGTAGACGCACCGTGCATACCTTTGTATATTAAGCTGTCGTTCATGCTGGAGACAAACCGGCATACCGTTAAGAAGGTGTAACATTTTGGCTATTTAATGTTTATGTATGATTGACAGATATTTGAGGAATGATGTCATCTACCTTGCTTTTTCCATGTCGTATATCTGAATTTCATTTAAGAAGGCTGTTGTTGAATTGCCTTTAAATTTAAATAAAATATGCTTTTATCATTTCAATTTAGCTCATGCAATGGCTTACAAAATGTGATGCTCCTTTTTGTGCCGGAAAGCAGGGGCATACGTACATTATTTGTTACTTTGTCTAGAGACTTTCTTCATCAAATTTCGAGGGCAAAATGAAAGCTGTTGTCTTTCATCCGCTGTTAGGATGATCTTATTCTTCGTAACGTGTTTTCTATTGTTCCCGGTGGGTAAAGAAGTGAAGAAATCTATATCTACTGTCCCTAACTTTTTCACTATACTTTTCGGAAATGTTGTTTTAGGAATATTTATATACTCTTTCCAAAATATACAAAGCATAGGCGTTTATATTAGTTCCAGCATCTACGAAACACAGGTGACCCACTTTCAGTATTATTACTATTTCCGCTTGACATAAACTGATCTTTTTTCTATAAATAGCTTTGGCACTGTCATATGTTAAAGGAGATCTTATAACCATTTTACAAACTTTTTTAATCTTAAAAGGATTTTTTCTTAATTCAGGCCCATATTAAAAAATAACTTCGAACTAGCGGTTTTCATGATAAATTTAATTATCTTGTACGAGTGTTGTCCTTTGATATATATAAATATGAATTTCGGTTAAATTTCGGTTAATATGCAGAAATATCACAAACTTCGAATTTCTTTTTAAAAATCACTGCTTCGTACTTTTACTTCTTAATTATTGGAAACCATTTCACACATTATATTTTCTAGCAAACCCACTTCATGAACATTTTAAATTAATTTTCAAAAAAAAATATTTACTAATCCTGTTTTATATTCAAATTATTGTACAGACTTAAAAAGCCTTTTCGAAATGTATTTCCTCAAAATATGAACCTTTCAAAAAAGTAGTTGCTGCCAATTTTCTATGCTTGTCTTCCTTTATTCAGTACCAGACATGGGTATCATGGCCTCGATCCAGGTCGAAATTTGTTCATGTTGGCTTCCGGAGAATTAGCATATTACGTTGGTGCCATTGCAATTTTACATCATTATACCAATGGGACACAGCGGCATTATATAGGACATACGGAAGACATACTGTGGTAAATAAGCACATGTTCATTTTATTTAAATGTTTATTTATTTCTTTTGTGGACTGTGTGAACCACTAAAATACTATATTTATTATTTTAAAATTGTCTTGAATTCAAGTTGTAAATATGTTGTAAAACTAAAATGTTAATTCTGTTAATTAAATTTTTGTCTCTCTGGTACATAATGAGTACAAAACTCTTGCAATTTTTTTCTTTCTTAAGCTATATTCGTTTATAAAGAATTGTATGGTTTTCTCATGATTAAGATCTTAAAAACTCATGAAAACTTTTCATTCTTAATTTTAAAGTAAACGAATGGCCGAATATGTATCAAAGCACTCATGCTATTTTTTAAACTTAGCACTTAACTCTAAATGTTATTTATATTGATTTAAAAGGAAATTCTGTGAATATGTCGTTTGGCGCATGCTTCGTATTATTTTTATTTTTTATCTCCATTTCTTTTATTCGACAGAAACTTGAAGATAAAATATGTAATGTCCATAAACAATAAACTGTTCATAAGCGTTAGTTCTTAACGCAAAAGTATTTAATAAAATCTACACTTAGCAAATTCAGTGTAAATAAAAGAATACAGTATTAACTGGAATAGGGATAACTGCAGTAACAAAAAATATTAAATCCAATAGGGCAAAGTATACTAATGTAACACTATTAATTAATATTAATTTGTGAATATAATAGCATAAATATTATTCGTAGGAGTCCAAAATTAAAAAGGATATTAATATGAATTTGTAGTTTTAATGATTTTTCCAGCGGTCGCCGTATCACTGTCCTACAAGGATAAAACAGGCTACCTAAAACTTTGATATCTATGAAGAAGAAAGTTATTATAAGTGTAGCTTTTATTTCATAATTAGATGATAATCCATTATCGTTCCTGGTCGGAATATAAGGCAGCCTTATTTTCTTAAAATGCATTTCTGAAAACGAAATTTGTCGTTATGCGCAGCGTAACGTTAAAAATATACATTAATATAATTTATTATTTGCATTTACATTTTAAATAAGCATACAAGCATAGTTTAACTACTTGACAAACTAGCGTAGTTTACATTTTAAATATCACACTAGAATAGTTAAAATGTTTGCTTTTCAAATAAACGTACTAGCATAATTTAGCTCAAAATATACATTAGATTATCCTCGTGGGTGAGTGAAGTGAGCTTGAATTAAACTACGTTATAAGAATCAACCTATTAGGATCATTTACATGAAGTGACCTGACATGCAATTTCTACTTTATCTCATAAAATGTCTTCTAAAATGCGTCATCGTCGTAAATGGAAGATTCGTTTATATTCGACCAGAAACGGCATTTTAATTGCTTATAATAACTTAAACTGGACTGCGTCCTTTCAAAATTAAGCTGTTTCATGTTTTCTTATTTGACTCTGCAATGCGAACAGCTCTTATCCACTCAAATTAAAAAAAAACCTTTGACTACTATATATCTCTCGCTACTGCTGAATGCGTACGTACTTTTTTATTTTCCCTTGCTATGTTAGCACGCGTCGCTCGTTTTCTGTGTCGTCCAGTGTCTAAAGGTGTGATGAGCTATACAAAATTGTGGAATGCATAAGTCTCCCATGATGATGTGAAAAGAATATGTGAAACATAATAAATTATATTTTGTCCTCAGCCAGATCTCTCTGTAAATCTCACCTTTGTATCTACGCGAAAAAGCCTTCGTTCTTTGTATCTACGCGAAGAAGTGTTACCAACGTCACCAGCTATCTCCCAATCATCAAGATATTTACAGAATTTATATTACTCATATATATGTATAGTTAGGCACATAAGGATATACAGTTACTTCACAAAGCAGTATATTTAGATATTACATATATACATATATCTATATCTATATCTATATATATCTATATATACATACATAAAGAAACAGAATAAGAGACTAAAAATTAAAAACAAAATTATTATACTCGTCCTGCGCTATAACTGCAATATAGAAGTAAAATAAACTTAAAGCATCTAAACTTAAAAGTAAATTGGAGTCAAAGCAAGGCAGTTCCTCAACAATATTAATAATTGCAACCGTGTATAAGAGGTTTAACAAAATATCTAAACAAATCAAAAACAAAATAAAAATTCATAGCAGTACAAACTCGAAAAATAAAAATGCAAAAGGGAAAAAATATACAGGATAATAAAAATATAAAAAAGTTCATCTCCTTTTACTAAAACTCCAATTCATAACTCATCAGGGGAAAATGAAATGAAGCTTCATAAAAGTCGATTAATATTTTTCGAAAAAGTGTTTCGTTCTCCTGGTTCATTTTAGATCAAAAACTGAAAAAAGAACCAATTAAATTTTCATTTGAGACATTAAAATTCATATAAAACCAAAAAATCGAATCTTTAATGTAGCAAAATTTTCCCTTCACACCTTCGAAACACATGGAAAAAGAATAAAACAAAACATTGTTTTGAAATTGAAACAGTTTTATCAAGTGGAATGCGATGTTTCTCCATGCATTCTGTGACAGCATTTGCAATATCCTCGCCACGTGTTTGACGCTTCAGTGGCTTGGTTTCGGTTTTAGTTTATTATGGCAAAGCACACTAGGGGGAATACCTTCATGCAGGACGTTCTTAGGAAAATTCGTTCGTATACACTTTACACATGGGGAAAACACCAAAACTCTCATGCAACCAGCTCGTTTGCCTGGCTCCGAACCCAGGTCGTAATTACTAGTGTTAATCGATTTCCCCCCCCCTCCGGCTGCTGGTGGGTTTACGTTTCTGTGGCAATAAACCTGAAATTTGTTCTTTAGGGTCCGTAGACCAAATAAATGGAAAAAAAAGTGAAACTTGGCACTGTGTCAGTTATATCACAAGATTTGTCAATAGCTATTGATAATGCTGAAACCACTTTAGGATTTTTGATTTGATGATTGGTAATACTGTTTTAACAGACAGTGGTAACTCTTTAATTTTTTGAAACACATTTTCCGCCTTATTCATGAAATCCGTGAATAGCTCTCTGGTTGCATTTATAAAACAACTTTTAACGTTTGCATCATCTATATATGGTTTGTCTCTCTTAGCAATCGCTCTACTAATAATAAAGCATGCATTATTAACATTGTTTGAAGATTGCACCAAATAATTAAATACGAACTTAATTAATATTGCCTCTTTTGAAGTTTTCAACTGCTTTCTTCGTCGCATCATCGGTGGAATATTTACTGCCAATTGACGCGTGTTTAGTTATAAAGTGTATTTCCAAATTTGATTTTTTTGTTATTCGCCAGTCTTTCTTGACAGATAAAACAGGTCGGAAGGCCATTTAAGTTTTGCATAAACGTGAACGGATTCAGTCCATTCAACTTTAAATTCACGGTTTTCGTCTTCCGTTTTTCATTTGCTTCTGTTTGACATAATTTTGTAGCTAAGTCAAATAGGTGGCACCCAGAAACCCGTTTCTTTTTATAACAAAAAGACGCTGAATACTGGTAGTTCGGTCCGAGGTTCGAATCCCGCGAACGGGCTGTCTGCATGGGCGTTTTCGAGGTTTTCCCCATGTGTAACGTGTATACGAACCAGTTCCCCTTAGAAAGTCCTCCACGAAGGCATCCCTCCCTTTAGGCAGATAGCCCTCGTGTGCTTTGCCATTATTAAATAATCAAATCCAATCCTTTTTATAACAATAAAATCAGGAACATAAAGTTAAATCAACTTATTTAAATTGATGCCAAAAATACTGGTAAGATCTGCAGCTAGTTGAAAGATACGAGTAGCATAACGCACCGAGTAGGTAGTCTCTTCTGCGCGTGAGACTTTTCAGTACTTTCCGACTCCAAGCGCTGACAACGCCACTTGGCTGACTGACAAGCAGTGATTGGCTCCCTCCCGCTGAACTTGCGCATTAGTCGAGTGTGTGTCCTTCGCTCTGCAGACACCGCAACCGCCTGCGCTGCGTGAACCAGACCGAAACCCCGCTAGTTCGCACGTAGTCGAAATCGATTCGTGTCAGAGCCTCATTCAAGTGTCTAAAGAGCCAGTGGTCGTCGGACGACCACTGGCTTAGAACAAACTCCTGCCTAGCCACCGGTATAGTAGTTAGCGACGCTGACTGCCTGGCTTCGAATCCTGGAAATGGCATGGATGTTTGTAAGCGTATAGTGTCTATGCGGCTAGGAAGCATTCAAAATACACGGCGAGCCGAAATTCCTCTGGAGAGATTTTATGATAGGGCAAGAGAGGTGGGAAACTCACCGACCGCCCTTCCCCGAACTGTTCTTCCTCAATATTGGGTGGAACGTAACAGTTACCCGAATTTAACAATACCTCGATCATCTGTGTAATTACAGAGTTGCTTGTCTAGCTTCTGCCTTAACCTACTTGGAACAAGCTAAGAGATTTAATAATAATTTACGATCTTACGTTAATATAAATGTTGATGCGATTAAATCAAATTATATTTGATGCCTTGTATTATGTGCTTCCACTACAGAGTTTAACTTTGAATTTAGGTTTTAATTAGATTACTTAATAATATACTGCCTTCTCCCAAATATATCGAGACATGTATTCTTTTTTTAAAAAGAAGTTCTTTTATATCTGTATGCATGTATCTTTGTACTGACTGATGTAAAATTAAGTAAAGAAAAGGGAGCGTGAACCTATGCCAATCTGAGTTTCCTTTTCAGTTGTTCTTCCCTTAATTTTGCATTGTATCACAATATGACGTTCAGTTTTTCTTTCTGCTGACTTGTATAGTTTATTGTAGTTTGCAGGAAATAAATGGCTACTGGGCATATTGATTGATACTGGGAGCCGCCGTGATTGGTAGAATGGTTAGCGATGCTGAAATCAAGTTCGAATCATGGCGGGGCGTCTTAAAGTTTTTCCCCATGTGTAATGCATGGAGGCAGGAAGTTAGATGGAGTGGCCCTAAACCGGTTTCCTTATACCCAGCTTTGGTGACCAAAACATTGGGTAATTTACCATTGAGTTCAATGGGTTTTGACACGATTGGATGCAAATATTTTGTAATTACGTCGTAAATATGCATATAAATGTATATGTTTTCTTTTTATACAATACTTCAGAGTCCTAAGTATATGAAAAGAGTACATTTTTAAACAACATTTCATTCTGAACGAAATTAAATGCTATACTTTTCACAGAACAGTTTACTCAGAATGGTTTAATTTGAAATATTTTCACAAGTTTTCGTTAATTACATTAGAAAAAAATTTAAGGTAATTCGATTTGATTCGGTTAAAGATTACAAAAGTTAAGATCAAAGTTTATTGTATTATTAAAATTATGCATTATTTCTTTTCTATTTATAGAGCTTCTTCCTGAAATACTTTCTCAAATGTGACATGATTTTTTAGCTTCTAAGGCATCTTTTAAATCGAAAACTATAAGTCAATCGATAATTAATGCTCTATTCGGTCCATTTCAAATTAGAGCACCTTTTAATTTAATAGCGAAATACTTTAAATAGTACTTAACTTTCTCTGAATATTTCTGAAAGGGAATAAAATAAGGATTATTTTTTTAATATTATTTAAAACTTGTAACTGACTTATTATAAAATGTAAGAGGAATAATTCTTTTAATTATACTTATTAGATTTTTTTACCCTTAATTTCAACAATACATATTCCAAAACTCTTCTTTATTACTTTCTTAAGTACGCATCTTATAGAAATCGCTTTACAATACCTTTTAACAGATTGCGTTCCAGTGTGAACAATTCTTGCTTAAATAAGTTTTATAACGTATTTGTCAAGAGGATGTCAATTTATGTTTACAATTCAATGTTGAGGTTATTATACATTTAGATAATATTTATAATTATTATAAATTTAGATACATTTAATAATTTGATTTCTTCACAGTAACTTTCACAGTTATTTATGAAAGAATGAATCCTTCATTTCAAATACATTTATAAATAATTTAATAAATATTTACGTATTTTGTTAAAGGCAGATACATGCTTTTGGGAAGCATATGCATAAATACCTATACATAGTTAATATTTTTCATTTCAGGCATGTGGAAATTTTTAATTTCTGTGCATTCACTATATTTTTCGAGTAAAGTAATTTACACTAATTTTAAAAAGTACATGTTAAAATAATATGTGGATGTGAAAAAAAATATTTTATTTAAAACATTTTGGCGTTTGGAACATAAAATAAAAGTAGCGAATACTGTATTAAGGGTATCGAAAAATGTATACAATTTTAAAGGTGCGGTGAGGTATTTTTCATTCTTTATGCATAGCGTTTTTGCTAAAATTTATATTTTTGTAGTTCAACAGCTTAGAATTTTATAAAACAATTCATAATCAAAATCGCTGTTTTGAGTTATCGAAAAATAACCAAGATGTGATTTTTGCGTAAATGTAACTAAACTATACAAATTGCTATTATCCATCATATTAGGAATGTTTCTTTTATGCGGAAGTGTCCCGTTTTTCGATTTGTATGGAACTGCCGTGTGTCGAAATATTATCAGAGCGCTGTCAAGCGAGCTTCTGAATGTAAACAAAAAACACCCCATCTGGTGACCGAAGCTTCGGAGCAGTGGTTCACTTCTAATGGCGGTTTGGCCACTCCTGCCTTTCTTACCTCTATGGTGTAATGTGGATTCGTCAGTTTCCATTAAAAGGTTCTCCACGGGGCATTCCTACCTTTCATAGCCGAGCACGTAACAAATAAATAAACATAATTTGGGCAAATAATGAAAAGAGAGGTATCCACTTTTTTTTTAGATTATTTGTTATATTGCTTAACAACTGCTGTTTGCTGATTCGTGTGCAATAAAATTATTTCTGAAATAACTTAGAGATGAATGCAGGCAAAATGTAGATAAAACCGTAGATACTAAAATAGTTATCTTGAGAGACATTCATTTGCGAAATAGATGAAGAAAGGCAGAAAATGGAGTCGGTGCATTGTTATAGTCGACGATAATTTGTTTAAGAAGAGTAAAAAATAATCAGACTTCAGCCAAGTTAACCAAACTGAACGCAAAAGAAGGAACATCGTTATTAGTGAATATTTCTAAGTGCTAATGACTGGTTATAATGGTCTCATAAACCATTGTCATCGATTTTATTTTAACAGAAAAATAAGATTTTAATAGCATTTAAGAAAATAAATAAGTGCAGTTTAAAAATTTGTAAGATGGCGGAACGTATTTTATTGCTTTAAGCGAAATCTCTTCAAATGATGAATTTCAAAAGATCTTATAAAGCGTAAATGGATCACTAAATTAAGAAAAGTAATACATTTTCTCTCCGTGGAATTCGCTTAAACACTGGCTATAAAGTACAGTAAATTAAATTTTTATTTAGGTATTTTTAACTAATTACCGAAGAATGTAAGAAATAATTTTAATTTAAATGTCTTATAAAAAAATAAAACTTCAAATACCTGAATAATTTAAAAAAAAACTGAGATTTACGTATATTGTCTTGTGTTTACAGAAATGCAATTCCTTTTGGCATTATTGGTAATAGGAAGACATACATTTAAATGCTTGATGCAGTGATACTAATTTTAATCACTACCTTAAATCATTTACATAGAATGTTGCTATATTTCGTTGCTTTGAAATACAAGCTTAGTGTCGATTTCCTGTTAAGAACTTCAGTTCTTCTTCTTCATGTTTTAATGGATTTAAATAGAATTTTAAAAAAAAGTTAACTCAAATTTAGTCCACCTTCAGTTGATCAAAAACAGGAATGGGATAGTAACACGGCAAATGTTAACATTTTCTGTTAAAATAAATTAAAACGTGCAGAAGAAAACGTGAAATTTAATTAATCTTTAATAAAATTAAGAGTTCTTGAGGCAAGAACAAAGATTTTAATTTATTAATTCCAAAAGAAAAAAAGTGACATGCTGCTTCATTTATCTTTAAATAAATTCAAACTATTTTCTTTTACTAAATATTTCTTCAACATATATCTATATCCGCACTTATCGTCGAAATGAGGAAAGGAATCCATTTTGTAAAGAACATTTACGAAATTAATGTCTTTCTATAATTTATATATATAAGGCGGAGAAAGTATGTTTCCTTGCTGTAAAATGTTAAAATCCCCTTTGTATACCAAGAGATTTCATCTAAGCTAAGAGATTGATTGGATAAAACGCCAGATTACTCAGAGATTGCGTGACAGACTGTCATTAGAGAAAAGCTCCCTTAGGTCCTGTAAAGGGAAAAGAGGACGGAAGAGTTTTGAACTTGGCAGTTCCAAATTAATATCGTAATTAGTAAGTTCTTACGGGTGCCAAATTTATATATATCTTGATTAGCAAGATGAAAGATATAGCTTTAATTCTTAGAAAC
This sequence comes from Stegodyphus dumicola, assembly GCF_044657685.1. Taxonomy (NCBI): domain Eukaryota; kingdom Metazoa; phylum Arthropoda; class Arachnida; order Araneae; family Eresidae; genus Stegodyphus; species Stegodyphus dumicola. The sequence goes on from NC_140780.1 coordinate 119,869,945, forward strand.
AAGTTTTACACCTCTAAGTTAAGATATATACGTACGTAAGTTTAGGATATATATATATATATATATATATTTAGGATATATACATACACATACGCACATAAAAGTTTTAGTGCAGTTTTTGCTCTCGACGCGGGAAACTTGATTATTCCCTAAGGATTGCAAATAAATTTCGCTACGTCAGTTTCTAAACTCTTTCATTCTGAAAGAAAAATCTCGGACATTGTTGCGGGTAACTCCCACACTTAGAGCAAATGCATTTACAGGAATATTATTTGCGTGAGAAAGGGCGGATTTTTTTATATGCTTGTGTTTATATATATTTATTTATTAATAGTTCGGCAGTGAGTGTTAGGGGTATTTTGTGCTTCTTTACGTTTTAGGGGTGCAGTGCTGTACGATTAAAATATAAGCATAATCAGAAATTTGCTTTATCATATTGCTTAAAATTCCGTGATTTTATGCATATCTGTGCTAATTCTTCTATTGTGTTTTAAAAACCTGAAAAATCAAATCATAATTAAAAGTCGGATGAAAGTTTAGGGGTGATAGATGTTTTCATCGGCGACAGGTTTCACTTGCTTGTGCGAAAAACCTATATTTAAATCTAGAATTCATAATTAAACTAAGATATTCTCATGTACAATTTAATTATAACTCAGAGTTCTTAGTTACAGGGATCGATTTAAAATGCGGATTTCGAGCTGTGCTTAAAATTTTTCCGTTCTTCTTTCATAATGTGTATCAGTTCCAAAGACGATCAGCACTAACGACTTTTTTTTAAAGCCCAGAAGGGCTATTAGTTTCGAAACACAATTTTGCGTTGTTTTGCTTTAATGCGCTGATTCCCTTTTTCAATCGAAGGCCCACCAGCGGCCGAGTAGTAAAGTCGCTGAACACTGGTAGTTTGGTCCAGGACTCGAATCCCGGCGAACGGGCAGGCTGCATGGACATTTTTATGGTTTTACCCATGTGTAAATGTGTGTATCAGCCTATACCTAATTACAAGCATCAAATATTTCTATAGAACTACATTACATTTTTTTTTCATACAGAAGATGTTCAGATGTTCCCATGTTAGCCTAAATACATATTCATCTAATATCCTACTAAATATTTTATTGCTCCATACGGCTCATCTCTATCGATAATCTCTATTCATAAACCATACTTAAACTTCGAAAGTGCCCTTTTGGGTGTTCCGTTAAGATCTGAATCTTTTTTTTTTTTTTTTTAGAGAGCAAAATGCATTTTTCATCTTTCTATTATAATATTTTTTTATTTAAATCCCTTTGAGGTGGTCAGTATCCAATTTAATACGTAAGGAATACTTGGGCATAAGTATGCTTGAAATGTACAGCAGTTTAAATAACCCTTCTATATTTTATTTAATTATTTTTGTGATCCATAGGTATCATACGTGAGCCGTATATATATATATATATATATATATATATTTGTGTGTGTGTGAACAATATCGTGTGAATACCAACTTGTAAAGGAATTAAACGTTTATTCACTGCAAATTATGGATTAAAAAGTTTCTCAGCACGTGAATTCAAACCGATTATCACGCTTAAGCACCTCTCATCCGAACTAAACTATAGCTGCAAATCAGTAATGAAATTTAGAAATTTTGCAGCGTTTGAATTATATCAAAATGTAGTAACAATATGACCGGACGGCCAGACTTTTTGATTAAATTTTGGCACGTCACACCAGCTGTAGAAGTTTATAAACAGATGGTCAATTTTGCTAATGGCTTTTGCGGCCTTTTCATTGATTTAGAGTATCATAACACAGCCTTTTTTTCCTTCTTATTTCAGTCAGCTTTAATTTTTAAGAATTTCATTCATTCCAGGTTTGTAGTTTACGTCAGAGAGGTAATCTATAACTAATATTGATTTCATGCTAAAAAGAGGAAAGGGTTCAATGAATAAACGCAGCACTTTCATTTGTTGGGCAGTTAGTAGTCAAAAGTATATATATAAAGTTATCTGCTTGATGCAGGCTTAACCAAGGAATTAATCTCACTTTTGTTTGTTACAGGTAAAGTAATGAAACCTGTACTTTTAAGCAAAGATAATAGTCCGAAATGCAGCTTTAGTATCGAGTATACTTGCAAAAATTGACAGCGGGATCGTAATCTACATTAAACCGAAACTATCTTCCACCTAGCAATAAATGCTGTTACAAGTCAACTTCTAAATGGTGCAAGGCTCCACCAAGTGGCTGAGCTGTTAAGACCACTGCACAGTGGTAGTTCGGCCTTATTTGGGTTCGATCCCAGGCAAACGGGCTGCCTGTATGGTTGGTTTTCGTGATTTTCCGTATGTGTAACGTGAGTACACTGTAAAAAAAAAATCTGTAAGGTTACTAAGAAAACTCATGGAAACTGGGATGCCATGGGTTATTTGAGTAACAGAAACAGGTGTTTTCTTTGTAACATTACAAGAGTTTTGCCTGTAATGGTTACAGATCTTTTTCTTGTAATATCACAGCATATAGTTATGTAAGTAGAACATATTTTTCTTATGTAAATTCCCAAACGATATATCTGTAATGGTTACAGATTATTTGCGTGTAATATTACAGCAAATAATTATGTAAAAAGAACATGTTTTTCTCATGTAAAATCCCAAACGATATATCTGTAATGGGTACAGATTATTTGCGTGTAATATTACAGCAAATAATTATGTAAAAAGAACATGTTTTTCTCATGTAAAATCTCAACAGATATATCTGTAACCGTTACAGGTTATTTGCTTGTATTATTATAGCAAGTTATTATGTGAGTAGAAGATACTTTTCTTACGTAAAATTCCAATGGTTGTATCTGTAAAGGTTTCAGATTATTTCCTTCTAATATCCCATTAAGCAATTACGTGTGTAGAATATATTTTTCATAGATAATACTAAAGGATATGTCTATAAAAGTAATAGATTTTTTTGTCTAAAATGATGCTTATTATAATAAAATATATTGAAATCAAGATGTTTTGAGTAAAACAATATCTGCATGTGTATATCATTATACAGATATATGCAAGTGAAGCATAATAGTTTGGCTTTTTAAATTAGTCAATTTGACCTCAGAATAGCATTAATTTAAAAGATGTGCTTTCAACAGCAATGTTCTTTTTTCAAAAACTAACATTAGTCTGTTGCAGAGTATTTTTGTTTTATGAAGAGAAACTTATGTCTGATATTATTGAAAGGCCTTTCATATTATCATTTTGATTAATTTAAAAGTTCAAATTGATATGCTACTCCTTATATTTGCCCTGTAAAATAGCTGAAAAAAATAGTATGTTTTATTTGCATGTTTTAGTGTCAGTTAATAAGATATGTTCTAGAACTTTCTTATTAGTAATTTTAGCTAAAATAGACACATGTTGCTTTAGATTTAACTTATATGAGTAAACGTGTTGCATGTTGATATGATCATATTATTACAGTAAAAGACATTTTGTGAAATATTTCTATGAAGAACTCAGAACAGCTGTTCTTCATATTTCAAAAATATATTCTCTCCTTCTAAAAAATGACATTTTCAGTAAATTAAAGAATTCAACATAGCAATGAGCTTCATTTTGTTACTACAAGGAATTCAAATTTTGTTCATACGCTTGAATTACAACGTCTAACTAATCTTTTTATTCTTATCTGCACTCAGTGTTTGTCAACAATCTGCTATTGTTTGAAAAAAATTCATAACTTTTTTACTTACCTTCATTTTCCTTTGAATTAACAGATAGAAGTCTTTCATTAAAAACCTAATGTCATGCTTTTTGAATAAGCATAAAACTTTGCCAACTGACCTTAATTTTTAAAGCCTTGTTTCCCTTAAAATTCTTAATACAATTATGCCTTTAAGAAATTTATTTCTAAAATTAATACTTCAGTTTAGCTTAAAATTTAATGCATTTTAATTTTACCTACAATTTTTTACAAACATAATATGTAATAAATCTAAGCTTAATATTTACCATTTCGAAAGTGATACTAAAAAAGTATTCCTAGTTATTATAAATTTCGAGATTCACATACAAAATTGTGAAATAAACATGTGACAACAGAAAACAAACTTTATGCTCTCTCTATATTACAGCATGTTAATTAAAAAGTTTATTGAATTTATAATTTTACTGTGAAACACTATGAAGCAAATAATATGCTAATTAAAATACAGAAGTAAAAATAATTTATTACTTAATCCATAAACTTTACATAAAACCTGAAAAAAAGAATTAATTAAAAAATAACATAATATAATTTAATAAACATTTCATAAAATTTCGTTTCGACTGCTTGGAAAAAATGAATGGTTTTTCCCCTCTTTGTAAACCATGTCTCCTAAATAAAGAAAAAAACATTTCTTTTAAAATCATAATCATGCTCTTAAAAAGCTTATAAAATTATTTTAATAGATGTTTTAAACATGTGCTTATATAACACTTTTAATCATATTTCTTTATAATATCTTAATTAATTAAGAACAGCTTAAATTCTTTAAAAAATTGGATTACAGTGAACCGTCTCATTACGACAAGCTACCTCAGTCAATCACTTTTTAAATTTAACCAGCATTCCTCATAAAATAACTAATTAGTAAACATAACTTCTCTAGGATGCCCACTATCATTTAAAGATCAAAATTTTCAGGAATCACGTATAGCTAGCTTAGAGAAGGTTCATTGTACAAAAACAGCCAATATTCAAATATTTTCATAAATGAAGCCACCATAGTTATTAAATATAATATACAGTATACTTATATTCAGAATTCAGAACTTGAATAAATTTCTCAAACTGTTTTAGCATTCGAAAAATATTATATTTATTACCTTAAATTTCTAAAACAATATTACATATTCTCCAAAGGAATCACTGGGACTCGGACAACATTTTCCCCCTAGCTTTCTTTTAGCACAGGATTCTGAATATGTTTTAAAGATTTAGGTAATGTTTGTCTTCCTTAAGGCGGTCACAAAACAAGTTACCCTAAATGTTTTGTCCTCATAGTGGTCATTTTCATCTTACTAACTGATTTGCTAGTGGATTTTGGGTGCATGGCCTATCATTGATGAAACAATAATAGTGAACAGCTTCAAGAAAATGGGGATATCTAATGCTCTTGATGCCATATTCCCCCTTATTTTTACTAATTTTATCTTCCGAAAATTAAGAGGGAAAAATTGAACGAATAATTTAATTTCCAAAGGACACAGTCACAGTAGGAATATAACAAATGAAAAGTAATCATGGATAAACTACTACTATCACAATATTATTTATTTAAAAGAAACCTCTATTTCAATAAGAATACACATAATTGCAACATCTAATAAGTTATCTCATTTCTTCTTTATAATTTGAACTTCTGTCATTCTCATTGTTGTTCTTGCAACTCCTTAGGCCTCAGATCATACATAAATAATTAGAGAAGGTTGTGGTCCGATGCTTGCTAGGGTGAACATTTAGCTGATATGGCAAAATTTCACAGTGAATGGCAGTTGGTATTTGCTTTCACTATCATAGATCATTGTTTGTATTAGGTTGACATAATATTCAACAGTTAGAAGAGAAAGATTCAACGGGGCCTTAAGTGTGCAAAAGTTTGCCTTTGTTGACGAAAACAATCATTATGTTGATAAATCCATTTTAAAATCTTGGGATATTCATTTTCTGAATGCATTAAAAGGGGGAAAATTATGTAAATATTTTTTTAATTTTCAGAATCTGGTTCTAAAGCTGGGTGGGGTGGAATATGCAACGCAATACGGTAATTCTGAAGATCATTGTTCGTGGCAGTACAAACTAAACGGTGATAACTTGCATGATGTAGAAGAAGACACAAATTGCAGTTCCAGATGCATTAAATGCTTTGAGGTCTAGGGAGTAACAGTGGGCAATACTAAGAGTGAAATTCAAGGTATAGGGAAGTAGGAATGAAAATTACTTTTATCAGATAACTTAAATGGTTATGTTACTAAGCGTTCTTATTGGAATGTAGGTTTCTTTTAAATAATAATACTATGATAGTTACCAGTAGTTCATTCATGAATATTTCTGATTGGTTATGATCTTATTGTAATCACATCCTTCAAAATTAAATTGATTGCTTAATTTCCCCCTTGATTTTCATACTATAATATAAAAGGAGGAAAAAAGTCTGCAAGTAAACATAACTCCTCTTTCTCTCTATATATATAGACATGTATCTTCGTGTGCAACTAAGCAAAAAAATGTGACTTTTTCTTCTTTAAAAAAATTGTGTAAATAAATAGGATGAGAATTAAGGTAATTTCAAAGACTTATGACACATGAAATATACATGATCAAAATAAATTAGAAAATTAAGTTCAAATAAATTTTAAGCTAAATTACGTGTTGCAATGTAAGTTGCAATAATTCAGTTGTAATAATTAATACTAACAAAACCAAACATCATATTCCCATTCTGCAAAGTATAAAAATTCTTCTGCAAAACTGAAAAAATGACCAACACTTTGGCTTATTTGATAACTTTCAAATTCACTCCTTTGTTTGCATTTAGAATTTATAACTTTAATTTTCCACAGAAATTTGTTTTTGATTTTAAAAAATTTCACTGGCATAGTTTCATTCACTTCAGCATATATTAAGAGATGCAGAAGGTTTTTGTACCTTACATAATTTTAAATCTTATGTAAACTAACGTAATTAATAACAAAATCAAAACATAGATCAGAAACAGCATAAAATTTAATTAATAATTACTACTAGTGTCACACGAAATGCTATGAAATTAATTAATAAAATAAGAATGAGATAAAATATATAGAATTAATATTCCACATGTGTGAAGTTTGGAAGTTTTACGTTAAATATTTTTTTTAATTAAGTATTTTTAAAAATTACCCCTTAAAGCATGGAACCTTTCGTAATTAGAACTTGCAAATCCACTTCGCTAGTCTTTCATAACATTGTTTTTCTTTCATTAACAAAAAATATTGCATTCAGTTATTTAATTTAAGATATCAAAAATAATGCTACTGAAAGGCATGAATACTTACTTAAATTTGAAATTAATTTGGTTGACTTAAAATAATATTTAAAAAATAAATCTTCATATATACGTCTAAAAACCAGACCTTATTAATCTGAATTCTGCCTTAGCTTGGACTAGTAAATCATTGGGCAATTAAATGCCAAGCTATAAGAGAACTAATGTAGTTTACAAATGCACTGAATTTTATTTCCGGTATTAACTTTCAAAGAAAGTAAAATTTTCTGCATATTTGCATCATTTGGATTGATAGAATATGGCAAAACATGCAAAGGCTATCAGCCTAAAGGGAAGTATATATTCATGGGCGGTTTTGTAAGGAAAAGTAGCTTGCATTTCCATTTATTCATGTGTGTATATATATATATATTTACATTGTTAATTCTAAAATCAATGCTTCATTAAAAATTCATTATTATTTTATTTTTAATACAACATACAGATACAGAATTGTTTTAAATTCCAATAAACAATAATAATTTATTTTTAAGAAAACTTATTTTATGATTTATATATTATATTACATGAATAAGAGAAACATTTGTCAAGAAATGTATTAAACTTGTATTAGCAGATTCATGCTATCCTAGTAACAAGACTATCATACTTTAAAACTGTATTAAAACTGGGCAAAATAAAATCAACATAAATTCTACATTAAATGATTAAAAACTTATAAGTATGCAATGGTAGTTATATATACAATATAATATATGTTGTCATTTATAAAATATTAATGAAATGATATTTTTGGAAATAATGCACAAAATTTTAGTTTTGTTTTATAATTAGTTTAACGAATTGTTAGAAAAATATTTTAGGTCATTTCCATTTTTCCCCTGTTGATATTGGTATATTAAAATATATGGAATAATTAAGTTGCATCTAGTTAGTAAAACAAAACATTACGAAAAGTATGATACGGCATATTTTCAATCAATATAATTACTTCATTTTGGAATTATAATATTTTCGTAAAAAATTAATACCAGTGAAAAAAATATTATTACACTAAAGGAATAAACGAGATTCTCGACCGCGTTGTTCAAGTTTTTGTAATTTTACTTCATAACACACTCGTACATAAAGATATTAGACTGAATTATAAACCAGGTATAACTAATTAGATAATCCTAGAAAAAGAATAAACTAAACCTAGAAAGCAAAAAAATATATACATTACATTCAGAATTCTAAATGTTTATATAAACGTTTCTCGCAAGGCCTGTCGGGAAAAAGATGTCAAACGTTCTTTGGTCAGACGATTGGAAAAGAACGCTAACATGATTAGTTTTGTTTTCAACAACCACATTACCATTTCAATTAAATACCACAAACAGTGATTAAATTTTCGAATAATTAGTTTTAAATAATAATACGGGCAATTTAAGGCGTAATTTAGCGAATGCACAATGACAAAATACTACTATTAGATCTGTTTTTGGAATAAATATTTTGCACTCTTTCAACTCATTAGACATTACGAACACTGATATTAATTAATCGCAAAGGTTAAACGTTTAAATACTTACTCACTACATATAACAGTGCAAAGTGCATGAGAATAACCTGCATAAAATGAACAAAAAATATTTCAAGTAGTAATTGTAAACATTTTCTTACTTACCTGCGCTATACAACCAACATGCATTCAGCCATGTTTTTTTCTGCAACTAGCTTTCAAACACTTTTCTCCTGATTGGCTAATTTCCAGTCAGTCACGTGATTCTTCCGCGCGGCTACTGAAACATTATCTGTAATGCTACAAGCAAATCAGCTGTTACCGCTACAGTTTGCTTTCAACCTATTACCATTACAGGAAATTCTTCTGTAACTTTTTGATTTCTGTAACTTTACAAAACTTTTGCCTGTAAAGAGCGAACGTTTTTTTTACCGTGTACGAGCTAGATTCCTATTACGAAAGTATCTCTCCTCTTAAGCAGATAGCCTTCGTGGCTTTGCCATATTCAAATAACCTAACCTAAATTGTAAAAACCTCTTTTATATGGAAAACTGTTTAATAAATAAGGTGCATCATTTCACTGTAATTTGCAGGAAAATTCGGTGCAAACACCTGTTAAGAGTTATCCTGCAACCTGCAAACATCATTACTCAGCAAATTTGGAAGGCGATAAATTAATGATCAGCTAACTTTCTGCAGTCATTGCTCGACTGGATGTGCAAATTTTCCTGTTTTGTGTTTGTGCAGTCAACGATGTGCAAAGACGTTCAATATAAAATATAGTGTCACGTCAAAAACCTCAAAATATTCCGAAGACAGAGTTTAGGAATGAATTTGCGGACTTGGATCCTCTTGAAACGAAGAAACATATTCGCCATGCAGTGGCTTGTTTGAGATTTGAGTTTAAATGAGACTGTTTATCTGTATCAAACAGCCATTAGGAAGAATGAGAATGGCAGTCGTAACGTAACCCGCGAGTGCCTGCACAATGTAACCTGTAACTAACATTGTACATTTATGCACAATGTAAGATTGCTATCGACTTTCACCGAATTCGATCGCTTTGGTATTGAAATACGAAATTGCTGCATTTATAGAAACTGCAGAATTGTGTAGCAACTTTTTTTCGAAGATCTGCTAAAGATAGTCTGCATGACGTTAACTATATTTCACACAGCAGTAATCGAAAACTATCAGAATTTATTCATCAGTCTTGACAAGTTCTCTTCCTAATTCTGTACTCAAATCGGTGCTAAATTATCTGCTGACTGAATGCTGAAAGTTTCAGTTTAAATGTATTTGGAGCACGAATTTTCCGTCCTTCTGAGAGGGCAGCGACATATCACTAACCTCTCAAGTTTCCACGAACGTTGTAGGTCGGTGTTTACGTACCAAAGCGTTCAAATTTGGTGAGAGTCGATGGCAGTCTAACTTTGTGCCTACATGTACAATGTAAATTGCAGGTTATATTGTGCTAAGATTGCATATCGCGGATTACATCGCGCGAATAGGTACGAGTAAAACGAAGTACGAGTTTCTCGGATTTCATTGCCTAGGTGTTTCTATTAAAACAATGCTTGGGTAGCATAGATTTTGAATAGATAACTCTCTTGTGCTTTGCAGTCCGTTTACAATTTCCAGGCGTTATGCCGTTTCATATGAGTGTGTTGAATACTCTTACAACAATGATGTTGTTCCGTATATGATGGGATTTTAAACAAGACCTGGCCAAGCCGTATATTGCATGCTTCACCGATGCATGCTACGTGAAAATTATCTCCGAGTCTTGATAGAATCTCTGTCAGTAGATGGTTAATGATGTGATCAGACTCAGAGCAGGGTGCGTACTACACCGCACGGCTAATTTAGATTCGTTTAATTGTAGAAGAGTCGCGAGGGCTATTTATTAAAGCGAGAAATATTATCATAAAGGGTTCTCAAGTAAAATTGGCTCAAGTTTCATTTATATATGGCGAAAACCACAAAGACTTATGCAGCCAGCCCATCTCTGACGATGGGAATTCAACCCAGGGTATAACTTATAGAAACTTTGACCCCCGGTAGATCTGTGGTTTGTAATGTTTGCCGTTGCTGTTGATCATTATTGTGTTTATAGCTCTAGATACATTTTTGATAAAATCTTGCGGAAGTAAATCACTAAAGAATCTGTTTTAAATAATTCCTAAATGAGAACTATTCTTCAATATTACTAGTAAATTTAGAGCGAATTAGTTTAGACATTTTCGGCTTCTTGAGTTGTCACGCAGTATACTTCAATATTTTTAATATCGTGTGTCTGATATAAAAAATGTCATCAGTACAGTTTTGCACGTTATGTTCTCCTGTATGTTTATTAATATGCGTCTATTCATAAATTTACATTAGAAACTTCGATTATCGAGTTTCTTAACGTAGATCTTAAACGTTCTGAGTTGTATAAATAGTTTCACGAACCAAATTCATTTCTTACTTCACATTTATTAAATTATTTTTTGAAACCTTCTTTATTTTTTATTAAAGCTTAAGATCTGCATTTCGTAGTCGAAATAATTAAAAAAAAAGAGTCAATTTACTGATTTAATTCGAGTTTCGGCTCGATTTACTTTATTGCATATTCATTTAGTAAACTGCTATGTAAAAATATGAACATTGTACACTGGCCATTTGAAATCCAGCAAAGAACACCAATTAACGAATTTCACTTAAAAACCCTTAAAATTTTTCTAATGAAAAATTCATACACCAGATTCTAAGTATTAGCGGAGACGTTTCTATATTAAGATACAGGGAAGAGCATCCTAAGAACGCAGTAACTCTGCGTACACTTTAAAAATTGGCACACTAATAGAAACAGAAATACCAGCTATTTTATTCTGCATCCTCGGCGTCTTAATTAATTTATTTGTTATTAATTAATTCATTTAATCGCTTTAAATATTTTTTTCGAACAGATTTGAGTTCGATCAGTACCTTTCAAACAAAATGCATTTGAAAATATTATTATTTAATTTACTAGTTATTAAGCATTAAAAACTTGCGGCCCGAAGCAGTTGTGTTTTAGATGAATTAATATAGTTTCGCTAATTTTTATAAAAATACTAAAACAAAAGTTCTTCATTCAGTTAAAGATTTTCAGTAGGCTTATCACTAGCATTTCCCCCACGTCTCCATTACCATATACCTTGCAGTACCCGATATAAATAGAAGACATTACTTAATGTAAAAGTTTTTACAGGTGTGCCGATAATGGGTCGATTAAAAAAGTTTGATATATTTTTAGCACTGCGTATCGTATTTAAAAGCATAATACTTTTAAGGTGACTCTCATAAATAACATAAAAATCCTCTGTTATAAATGTAACGAATGTTTGAAGCTTTTTAGTTTAGCAGTGGCCGAATGGGAGAAATCATTAAACAATTTACTTCAACTTCTATTTCTCTCTATTCAATTAGATGGGAATTTTCGGAAATGTTCTCCTTAGGGAATTATTCTTTGTTGACGATTTATTCAAAAGAAATTTATCCTATTACTAAAAGGGAGGAGGGGAGATCGTCATGTTGAAAGAGGCAACTGGAGATGTTTTATTGACAGATGTTAGTGGAAAAGATTTTTTTTTTTATTTTGTATGCTGTTGGTTCATTGATAGAACTCTATCGATCTTGTTTTCACGTATCTAATTTTTGCTGAATACTGCTAGCTATTCTCCAAGTATAGACTTTATTGCATGAAAAATAATTTTTTCGAAAGTATCTTAATGCTTTCTTCAACAAAGATAACTATTTCAAGCTCCAAATGTGTAATGCGTTCACGAAACGCAAGCCTGGAGAGAGAAAATAATTGAATGAATAATTGTATTGAAGTCTAATGGCATTTTGCAACAGCAGTATAGTGTTACTTGCTTGATCTCTCGAATTAATTCGATAATCCGATGGTGTTAAAGATCTGATATTTAATTTAAGCATTCAATAAGAGAAACTAAAAGATAGTTTCAACGGGGCTAAAAAATAACCACCAAAGAAATTCTCTGTGAGCCAGATTCAAATTCAGAATTCTATTACGAGGTATCACTTGTGCATTAGAAGCACCGAAGGGAAAAGAACATGAAAGCGGATATCGGAAATATTCATTATTACACGCTAAAAATTACTGTAAAATTTTTCAGTAGAGATGCAAACTCTTTCTCTGTATTAAGCATGAAATCAATAAGCTCCCTAACTCATTTATCGAAGCTAGCGACCGTCGAGGTTTTTGAGGAAAGAGCCTATCTATTTCTATTCGTAATGAATGCAGAAACACCATTTCGAAGATTTCAAGACTCCTAAGACTTTCTAAAGACTCCTAAATGTTCTTTCTACCAAAATTTGAAAGACTTATCACCAAGGTCAATAATTTTTAGATTCGGTATTTTCCGTTCTACAAGCGCTATCAACAAGCTGGAAACAGTTGTAGACATAAATTCAAAATTGAAGTATTATAAAATAATTAAGAGTCCTTCGTTTTTGTCCTTCATTTCTAATCGAAAGTCACGTAATCGCCACGTTTATCGCCAAATCCCCAAATTCGATAAATTTCGAACCCCAGAATCTAATATCTCGAATATTTCTCTAGTCTGTTGCTTTAAAATAGGCACTTCAGTATCATTTTCATCTTCCCTAAACTACGATCGTAATGCGTGTTTTCATCACTGATCAGTGTTTTATTTTCTCCATCTCATTTGAGACTATAGTTCAAATTAGAATTCATTTGTGCGCTCTTAACGTAGCAAGACATGCTAAATGGAGGTGAAGCGGAAAACATTTAAGGAACTAGACCATTTGCAGCAGCTGTGATTACCATGGTTACGAGGCAAACCGAAAGGAGAATAATTGCCATGAAGTGCCTATTCTGAAGTAAAGAACTATATAGGTGTTAACAAGTTAAAACCAATGATATTAAAATTCTTTAAATTAACAAATAACAAATAGCCATGCACATAAATGCAAAAGATAAGGTTTAAAATCATCTTCATACATTCACAGTGCTGCATAAATAGAAAACAAATACACAATATCTTAGCCTAAAATCTAAGTAAGTTCAAATTTTTATAACAAAAAGTACAAAAAATTTATAGCAATGCAGTGCAAATATAAATAGCATTTCTGCTAAAGTAGACATCACATTATGTATGCCTTTTTGTAATATGATTTGTAATTCTCTAACGTTTCCTTTGACTAATGAACATATGATTTATACAAATGTGGTTAATAAATTGTGTTTAAGGAAAAATAAACATTAGTTTCATTATGTGTAAATGGATTTTTAATCAAAACCGCATTTGAAAGTTTGTTGTAAAATTAGTCTAGACTACTAAATGATTAAGAGCTTTATTCTGAATAAAATCTTTGCGAGTCCTTTGCAGTTAATATAGTTTTCCTCATATGTAACGCGAAATGGGTGCCACTTTTCTTTAAAAAAGTTCTGCATGAAGGCACCTTTCCCCTTATTCAGACAGTCCTTGCGTATTTCGCCGTAATCTAAATAACCCCTTCCTTTGCTTAAGTGCAAAGGAAGAGATTATTACATTGCACACCGTCACTAGGAGATATGTGTTGAGAATCACTGTTGTAGACACTATGTCTATCATCTTTAGAAGCTGTATATTGTATCTGTACTCTAGCAAAGTAAAAATAGTTATTAAGCTTATAAGTGTATAATTACGATATCTGAATTCGAGCATCACCTACTAGGGAGCAAAAATTATTTTTGAACGAAATATTGCTTCCTATAATATTAGATATATAACTGTATAAAGCACTAATTTGAAATCGTGTATTATTCTCATTTCTCCTACAAGTACCGTGCATAAACTAACTAATTTGGAACTCTCATTTACAAGGAATTCTTCTAAAGATTCGAAAGGTCTTTTGTTAGTTCTCACGAATTATATTTTTGCCGTGTTTACTCGCGTATTTCTCATCTCCCCCCCTTTTTTTTTACCAATTTTATGGTACGAAGATCAAGAGGAGAAAATTATGCGAATAATTTAATTCCTGAAAGACGCAGTTACGGTAAGAATATAGTAAATCAAATATATCCATGGATACACTAGCGGTACTATCACAATATCATTTATTCAAAAGAAACTTACATTGTAATAAGAATATATACTGATATTATCAGCATTACAGAATCTAATAAAATATCTCTATGTATTAATTCAGAATCTATGTATACTTACTTCCCTATGTATACTTACTTACTTATCTCTATGTATACTTACTTCCCTGTACTATGAATCTCGTTCCGATCTTAATGTTGTCCACTACTACTCCATAGGCCTCAAATTATTTAATGCTGGTAGAATTGCTGTCTAGACCGTCTGCTCAGGTTGCAAGTCGTCGGCATCGCCATCGTCCAGTCTGTCTTCCTATATAAGAACATTATATAGTCTCATTTTCTTGAAGCTGTTCACTATTATTGCTCCATCAATCAGAGCCCATTTACGCAAAATCCATCAGCAAATCAATTAGCAAAACGAAGACGATTATTACTTGTATGAATCTATTTTAAAATCTGAGAGAGCTCGCTATTTTAGGCACAGCGCTGGCTTCTTGCGCGGATTTTACCGGCACGACATTTAACTGAGATTTAGCGTTCTGAAGCATACAAACGCCTTCTCTAAGTAAACCACTATAGTGATTCTCAACACATTTGTATTTATGACGCATTACCTTTTTCATTAGATTTTGGCTTCTCGAACTGATAGCTAAGAGATCCAATGTCCATCACCCAGCTAATTCTGTAAAATTAACGCGGAGTTTTGTAGCTTTTAGTAATAAGTAGATTTTTTTTCTAAATAAATCAAATATATATGTCAAGAAACATGTTTTCAGTTCATTCTCATAAAATGTGCTATATTTAAAACATAACATACAAAAAATACCTTACGGATTGTTGATTTCTTGTAATCACAATAAACAGATTTATTAAATGTCAGATCATTTTAGGATACATTTTGTTTATTATATCTGAATGGTTTCTGTTTAAGCTTAATAATAATTGTTTGGATATACGAGGGCAGCTACCTAATTATTCTTTCGTCAGAAGTGAACGAATTTTTTTACAACAAACTTTAAATTAGTACCTGAGTTCATGAGGACAACTTCATAAATGAGAAGTGAATTTCCTAAATCACAGAAGTACACAAGTTCCGTTACCTTCAAAACCACAGAAATACCGATTTTCTTAAAGCTTTTAATGAAAACAAGTTTCAGCTAATTAATGTATAAATAAATTATAACCTTTCTCTCTGATGTGTTCCTGTGTAGGAGGCTTAATTTTTTTTGTATGTAATTTTTGAATATAAGATTAGGACATGACTTAATATCAAAGGACATTTTTTTTTTGAAAAATAACATTTTGTGGAAAGTTTATAAGGTATTTCTCCCACCTTCTTAGCGTGTCTTCGTGGTGTAGTGGTCTGCATGCTGGACGCGTATCCAGAGGTCTGTGGTTCGATTCTCATCGAAGGCGTTATAATTTTTCATGACTTCTGCTTCCAAAAAATACCTAATGTCTCTACAGTGGCGCCTGAACTAAAAGGGTGGTGGATGATGATTCTCCTCACCCAGGATTTGGCGATTGGGTTCCCTAAAACCGCAGTCACTCCCGCCTTCTGAGTGTGTCTTCTTCTTCATGGTGTAGTGGTCTGCATGCAGGGCGCGTATCCAGAGTTCCGTGGTTCGATTCCCGGCGAAGGCGTTGCTCATTTTTAATGACTCCTGCTTCCAAAAAAAGTACCTAATGTCTCTACAAGTTGCGTTTTAACAACTAAGATTTCATAAAAAGTTTATATTTAAGGAACCGCTTTTACACGAACGCTCGCTTGCGTCATAAATTCTAATAAAAATTTATTTTGCATCATCTTCGCAACATTTGTAAAGTTTAATTATCTGTTAAAAATATCAGTTTAATAGATAACAGGAGAAAATTTCTTATCCGTTAAGAGATGTGTGTAATTGCAATTTCAGTTTTCTTTTCTCTGCATTGTGCTTTTTATGACACTGTTCTTTTCTTCATTATTACCTATCAAATTAAAGGAAACATAAAGGTAACTCCATACTTATAAGTGCGGTTGAATACCGTTTGTTTCTCAAAATTATGTGCTCTTGAAAAATTCATAACTAGCTTATTATTTTAATTCAATCGAATTAAATAAATTTAGTTAAAATTCCTCATTCAATCCTTCTAAAACTTTATCACTCAGTTTAATAGATTAAATTTAATTGTAGTAAAATTTGAAGTGTTAAAATTATAAAATTCTGTGAAATATTTTATTTAATTTATAAATTTGTAACCACTTCTTTTTAAAAGTTATACTTGTTTCAGCATAGCTCTTCATACTCATGATGATGTGCTGGCAACTGGACAAGGGACAGGAATTGATTCCAAATCCGAGGTTAAATAGTCTTTTCTTATAAAAACTGTAAATTAACTTAAAAAATTATTTCATCAACTATTTATTGCATTTCGAAGAGAATATAATTATGTATATTCAGCATTTGATTACAAATGAAAGAATGAAACATAAGTGGTTGTGTATTCCGTAAATGGGAAAAGATTTTATGCTGGGTCTTTTTTTTTTTTTTTTTTTTTTTTAAAAAATAAAGCTAACAGATTATACGACTTATTTTAGTGCAACTCCCTTGCATAAACGTTTCCGGTGCAAGAGATACAATTGAAAATGCCATTGTTATTGCAACATTATTTAGAGCACTATTTAATTGTCAAATATTCATGTATTATTTAATAAATTTATTTGCTTAATTATAATACAGATGTATATTCTGCTTAATTAATAAGAAAACATAAGAACCGAATAAACGGTAACATTTTAAATGTGGGATTAAATTTGCCAAATAATAATTTTAGAAGAGGATTTAAAATCTGAATTGCAGGTTTACTAATACATACTTTCAGCAACTTTTACGTAGTATGCAGTTAATAAAACGTTGGAGTACGGAAATTATTTTTCAACTTTAATCACTTAAATTAATCATTTGTCATATTTAATACTGAACACAATATTTATGTACTGTTATATTAGAATATATTAATACACTATTTTGAAAGTTAATTGATCTGTTGACATTAACCCTAAATTTCATATTTTATGTTCATTTCTTCTATTGAAAACATGAAAGTTATTCAAGTAATAACTTAAATTCGATAGTAAAGAAATCCTTGCTTCTCTGTAATGTATCCTCTATGTTAGTTTATAAAATCTGATTTAGATATGTTAGTTTATATAATACTTTAAAATTTTAATTTAGTGTATTTTAAATTTTTAAAGTTTGAAAACAATTGAGTGAATAATTTGTTGAAATTTCAGGCTCAAATTCGTGTATGGAGGGCTGATGATTTGACTACTCTTGCTGTTATTGGGCAAGGGAAGTTAGAGAATGACATCATTGGGGCTGTCTTCTCATGGGAGGTAGGAGAAGCTTTATATTTTTGGAAATATTACGTTATATTTATTTGTACCATTTTTTGTTATATCGTATTATTTCTCATGATACTAAAGTGGCTTGGAATAGTTATTCAAATGTGTAAGTTCTGTAGCTTCGTATTCTACAAAATGCTTAACTGATCAATTAATTAACGGCAAACATTCTCCTTTTCCGTTTGAAAGTGAAAAGTAATAAAATAGTTTTTCTGATAGATTATATTATTAATGCCACCTGTGTAAAGCTGATGGATTTTCAGTCAGTCAGATATGTCAGTCAACATATCGCTACATAGGCAGAAAACCGCGGCCACCTAAAATCATTTCAAGTTTGGAGTAAACTCTTTTAAAATTCTTGTTCTGCCATTGAGGTATCTCTTGTTATTGAAAAATCAAGATCTAAGTTTGCTTTCCTCTGTAAACGTAAAATTAATTGAACATAGGATTGATGATGGTGGGGAATGATGGGCCAGGTATGCTAGTTTGAATAAGTTTTTGTACTTAAAAACTGATATAATTGCTCTTTTGAAGCAGTATGTATGAATAAACGTTGTCACTCTCTTCTAACTAAAAATGTAACACTTTTACCTTATGTTTCATGCAAGAAAGTAGTGATATGATTAAATTTAAACTGTATCAGAGGAATATTTCTGAAGTGTGAAGTGCTTTATGAATTCGAGTTTTATGTATTTTAAATTTGACTATTGCGTTTAATGATAAGATACCAATGTCAAATCGAAGGTATTTTCTGATCTCTTATGCTTCAATTTCATCTTTGAGTTGTAAAAGTTTTAATAAAAACCGTTTAGTAATACTGCATTTTTTCTTTCTTTCTTTATTATAACTTTGTTTTATTTTGTGTAGCAGCCTATCTGGTTGCATATGAACGCCTGTGATTTTCATAAGTAACTTGAAAAATGGTAGCTTTACAAAGTTATCAGCGAAAACACCCTTTTCCAAAGGAGTTCATTAACTGGTATATTTAGTGTTTACCTGTCTATCATCAGCCATCTAGTTCTCCTGCATTCACTTCCTTGGGAGTGTATTACCTTTAAGGAACTCAAATATGCCATGCAGAAGTACTCTAGAAATTTGGCACTATTCATGGATAATGTAAGATCAAACTTTTATTGCAAAGTATTGAATATTGTTCCAAAAGGGATATCTATGCACAAATATAGTATGAAGTCTTCTTTGAGAATAATATTCAGCTGTCGCCCATTATTCATGAAAGTTTAAATAAATAGCTTGATAAAATATGTTTTCAGGATCAGTAGTACATTAATACATTTCCCTTGTTATTTAAAATTGTTCGATTTAACTTTTTTTAAATAAAACATTTAGTATACATTTTCTACAAACTGTGTTTGTATGCTCTTTTCTATAACAATCTTCATGTATTAGGTACATTATAGTAACTTTTTGCCATCTCCGATATTGCTTATAAATTCGTTTTCGCGTGATTTACATCATTTGTTGTTTTATTAATTACCTGAGATATGGCTAATTGGTCGATAGCCAGGCCATTTTTGGTCAATCAAGGTTCTCACGTAATAAGTCTAAATACGCATATGAGTATTACAGGTAATTCCCACCCAACGTTCTCATTTCTCAAGAAGATTTTGGAGGGCTGTAGCAAATCACTCTTTATCAGTACTGCGGATACACTTACGGACAGTCTGTTGAGCAGTTTCTCATTGCCGGGAAATAGTCAACCAAGCATGGTTCTCTAATATTTTATTGACTATTGCACAGCCCGATGCAACAATTCACGCTGTTTTTTCTGTATGTCAAGCTTCTGAGTATCCACTGAGCATAAATTTTGCGCACTTTCAAATCTTCATATTGTATATGGAGTTTCCTTTGCCAATATCCGTTTTATGTTGTTACTCATAGAATGTTAGACTTCGATTTATCAGTATCAAGTTCGACACCTGCTGTACTGCGGCGCGTGTACGTCTCGCTATTGATCTACTCCTGCTCGTTCGTTTCACTATATTTTCATTTCCCATGCTGAAGCTCTTCCAGATAAATACAAAGCTTCATGCTGGAGCTTGCTTACCACATACAGTCGCAAATCTCTGTGAATTGGTGCTGCTGATTGTGCCCATTTCCAGAAAAACTATATAAAAACTGCATACTTCGTTTCTCCATATACTTCTTCATTCATCACTCATCACCTTCTATTGCATCACGTAAACATCTTAGGGCAGAATGTTGAGTACGCACAACACGATCTGACACAAACAACACACCGACGTTCAGCACTTTGTTACACTGAAACAGCAGCACGAGTCTTAATCTTTACGGAATGTACAAATAGATAAACGTAAATATCGTACAAAAACCAACATTAAGCACCTTTATAATTACTACAATTTAATGATTATTGTTCCCGATCATAGGTTAGTTTAAGGGGCCTGAATATTTTAAATTTTGCCAATTTATTTAGATTGATTCCAACTAATATTTTTTGTAAAACATGGATCACAGCGGTACACAGACTGGACATCTGTTGCAATATTTTTAGATTGGAAAGATGTAACTTTTATACCCAAGGTGTTGAAACCAAGATGTACCCCAGGTATTGAAATACTGCATTCAGAAATAATTTTATGATGCTTATCCTTCACAGTTTGAACTACAGACCATTACTGCATGTGAAATTTACACAAAAATATAAAAGAAAGCATTTATTACAGTAGCAGAGCTTTCAAAACTAGAACATTGAGACGGAAAAAAGACAGAAGTAGAAATTAGGTAATAATTCAGTTGGAAGTCTGGTATAAGGTAAAGAAAATTTTCGAAAAAAGACAGTATTTTCTAAAATGTGTGTATTTAAAATTCGACGTCATCATTTTGTTCCACATCATCATTAAATGTTTAAAATCCATATTTACTTCTTACGGAATACTTAAATTATATCGCTAATGTTGGGAAACATAACTTCAAAACATATATTAAAACTTAAAAACACAAATAATAAACAAGGTCCATTTAGTAGTAGTGATCATTGTAGTATTAGATAATTTGGCGAAAAACTGTACCTCTGCCAGCTGCCAGACTTTTTAATTTTATAATATATTTCGCGTTAGTTCTAGAAATGAAGTAAAAGGCGTATTTTTCAAATTAAGGCTGCAAAAGGATTGACTTGCTATAGATGACTACAGTTAAGCCATCCAAAATCTGCATTTGAATTTTTTTTTCTTGCTCCGAAATTCCCTCTCCCTTTGCTTTAGACTACACAATAGTATTGATAAATTAAGATAGCGCGAAATTGGTTTCGTTTACTATTAGCTAGTGTTTATTTTACTGAAGCATTTATTAAGGTATTACAGCTTGTACCTGAAACTGTGCTGCGGGATCGAAAATCGATACCAGTCGCCAAGAAGATTGACGAGACTTGTTACCAACAGGCAAAAAGTTTATTTTCCTGAGACTCACCTTACTTGTCCGAACATACTATAAGCGAAGCTGTTTTTATGTTTTATCAAAAACGAGAAACAAGGCATTAGTGTTTGGCTTATAAATTGCTAGAATAAATTTTCAAAAGTATTGTGTAATGCTCATGCCAAGAACCCATTAACTGCGTGCAGCTGTTTGCGGAGCCTTTTTTAGAGAAACCTCGAGATAAAAGCAGTCGGTGCCTGGCAAAAGAATCGAAATATCCTTGCATGACCATCTTTAATACAACTAGAAAATTTATTGATAGAAATTTATTGCATTTCTTTTAGCATAAAACATTCTCTGCTATTAATCCATTTTGTTTCTATAAAGGGCTGGCGTTGCCTAGCGCTCAAAATAGAGGGTATGTTTATTTTCTCGAGAAAATTCAATTCGGGAAAGTAAATAAAATAAATTGAAGTAGGTTTAATTAAATTGAATCAGCATGGTCAGACATGAAGAGGGTGTAACTTGTTTTTGAAGAATTGTTATGTTATCACAGTATTATCATTGCCTATGTGCACCAAGTGCATTTAAAGTAATAACAATCGTATGAAGAAGCACAAAATGCAGGTATATATAAAACATTTTGTCATAGAATCTGCGGGACAAAAGGAGCTCATAAGCGAGTTAATTTAAATACATAGTTAAGTTCATGTTAAAAGTATTCAATAAAAAAATGATGTACATTGTAATTAATATCCCATAGTGACATATAGTATATTATAAAAATGACTGAAAACTTAAATAAAGAGCGTATTTTTTAAAAGGTATTTTCTAAAAGTGAAAAATGCGTTAGGTAATGACGCAAGGTCCATTTATTTTTCAGACTAGTTACAAATTCAAACTGTGGTTATTATCACACTAAATACTGGTAAAATAAATTTTAATTATCTGTTTCAAATTAAATTTTTTAAAGCCGTTGAATACTGGTAGTTCCATCCGGAGTAGAACCCAGACGAACAAACTGCTGGCTGCATGGTTGTTTTTCCCCGTGTGAATACAAGCCTGTTTCCCTTAGAAAGTCCTCCACGAAGGCATCCTTCTCCTTAAGTGGATAGCTCTCGCGTGCTTTGCTATGTTCAGAAAAATCAAATATTAATTTATTTGGTAAAGTGTTAAGCGATAATTCACGGACTTATAGTTACATTGTAGATTGCAGCGACGTTCATCTGCGCATGCCAAACTGAATATGTACTGCTTTTTTCTGATCTTAGGAAAATGCAAGATTTCTGTCTGTGTGGAATTTTATTACGCTAAGATTGGATAGTCTGGTTTCTCCCTCACTTACCACAAATTTGCGATAAATAAATTGTGATAAAACTAAAGAAACACTTTTGTTTAGTCCACCAGCGGCCGAGCGGTAAAGTAGCTGAACACTGGTAGTTCGGTCCGAGGTTCGAATCCCGCGAACGGGCTGGCTGCATGGGCGTTTTCGTGGTTTTCCCCATGTGTAACGTGTATACGAGCCAGTTTCCCTTAGAAAGTCCTCCACGAAGGCATCCCTCCTCTTAGGCAGATAGCCCTCGAGGCTTTGCCATAATCACACACACACACACTTTTGTTTAATTCATAAAGTCGACAGATTTTTTGTCCAGGTTACAGCATCTACGTACAGTCATACAGTACTCGCTCTGAATTCACCAAATATTGATTTCTATGTATTCTGCTGCATATCGTAATCTATGAACATAAGCCCTAATTTTATTTTAACTTAATCGTTATGTAAGTCATAGATTTTTACGACTTCCTTTTGAGCACTTAAGTATCTTCCAAGCAATTTTTAACCGAATTACTTTAAGCGACTCATACTTTTAAACAAAACTCAGTGATGAGTTTTAACAAGCCTGAAACAAAAATCTTTAAAAACCAAATCAATCATTTATGTTAAATGCATCTGAAGTTTGTAAACTAAGAGCGATATCTTTAAAATCTTAAATAGTAACAAAAGGTTGTAGAACAGACCGAAAATCAGTTAGGATTCACGAATGATCAGACTCAAAAGTACAAAAACATATCGACAGGTTTATTATCTAAAATTGTTGAAAATTGGCTTCGTTAATTTCGCGCACTAGAGATTCATGCTTTGATAATTTAATGCAGATAGTAATACGCGACCTTTGATGCATAGAGATATTAGGAATAATTTTAATGGAAATAAACTATTCATTAATGCGTCACACTCTAATTCAGATACTTAAAGACGTGAATGCGCATTAAGGATATAAGAATTTGTATTAAAAGTGAGCATTGTGTCGTGCATACAAACGATAGTTTGCCGAGGAAGGTCGAAGACGGAAGAGGCGGTAGCTTGTTAAGGAAGCTTAATCTTGTAGTGGTTAACTGTATTTACTATCAACTACGTTACTGCATAGACGTACAACTTAAGTCTTTTATGTGATTATGTCCTTCGAACTGGTATACCTACACAGGCCTACTTTGCCTTACTTTTATTATTTTATAGCATCTTTTCGCGTTAATTTTCATTAGATTTGTACTATCACAAATGACATAGCCAACCTTTTATCATTTTTATATCCAGAAACAGACGTCCAATCGAAATAAGAAAAAAGTTTTTTAAAGTAGTTTACCATGGAATACCATCCGTTACGTAAACACAAATGCAGATAGAAATGGGCAGAACATCAGAATTTCACCATTGGTCCTACAGGCATAGTCCAACTGCGCTAACTATGCAGCTCTGCCTCAACAGGGGAATTCTTTTAGTACGCCCAGCAATTAAAATGTATTTAAGGAGGAACTAAGCATGACACTGTTCAAGCTGAGTTAACAGCTATTGTCATCCCTATGTTTGTTTGGGGTGACTGGAACCTAACGAAAGAGAAGTTGCATTGACCTAGGAAAAGAGGTTGGTGCCTTCTCTCTTTATAACGGTCGAACTAGATTAAAAAGCTAAAGGCATGTTCAACTTTTACTTCTCTCTGAGATGTGAGAGCCTAACTGAAAATACGGATTAGAAGTGAAAACCATGCTGGGAAATTAAAGGTGAACTTATTCCATAGTCCTCATTAAAACCCGTTGCTATAATTATTCTGACGAAAGAAATTTTAATTTTCTCATTCATGCAGTATGTTTAAGGCAAATGTAAAAACGACAAATAAATCATTGTATTTTTTCCAACTATGTCAATTAAAATGAAAGTCTGTGCCTTAACATCCTGAGGCAGGTTCACACGTCAAAGTTAATAATAATCAGTTCTTACGAAATTAAGTTTTTATTATCATAAAAATACCTAAATCTGTCTCAAGAAGTGTGCTTAGTATAAAGGTCTTTCGAAGGTTTATTTTGCATTACATGGGACAAAAACAGCAACCTAGGACGAAACTACCTCTGTTTGTCGATCGTATCACCTAGGCCTGTTACTGAATCATTACGGGAACTGTATGCCAATTAAGGTTATTTGAGATTATTTTCTCGCTAAGAAAGCGAAACATTCCTCATTTGTGTTTGGGGGGGATATGTTTCGACAGGATTCGCCAAACAACTTTCTGTGGAAAGCTATACTTCGCCAATATTCCCTGCTAGCTATCGTTAAATTAAATGTGTTGCTCTTATCTTTATAATAAAGGTCATGTTTTCAAGGTAAATGTTATCAAAATAAGCATTAAAAAGGTTTTGGTACTTAAACGTATTAGCGTGTTTGGCGAAGTTTGGCGATTTTTTTAGAGACATAAAGATGATTCGATGAATTTTCAGATTGCAACTTACATGATATATGGTTATCTAAAGAACTGTTATGCTTAGCTACTTCTAAAAAGGTGGTTGCGATAATACATAAGTGCCAAGTTTTTAAAGTGTGATTTTCTGTTTCGTTCTTTGTTTATTGAAATAATTAATTTAAGAAACGTATATATTTATAACTCTTTAAGTCGAAAAGAGCTAATGACGAATGTATCAAGTTGGCCCGTATATCTTTCCAGAGAAAATTCTTTGGCGCATACTTGGTAGAGAAAACTGATGTAGTGGCTGTAATGAAAAAAGTCTTTTTTTATTATTCATTATTATTATTTTAAAAAATTACATATATTTCTATATGAAAAAAGAAATCCACGTAATGTCATGTAGCAACCCATATCTGCTTAGAGCACATGCTGAAAATTGCTCTCTTCAGCACGCAAGCACTTGTGAATGCGTAGATTGGCGAAAATATATGTAAATCAGACATCGGTAAGGAATCTCGAAGTTAGGGTACAGTCTGTTTCGTTAAAGTCATGATACGGGTAGACCTAACATTCGTCCATGCTACTTTTTGTAATTTATAATAATTTTCTAACGGTTTTTAGTTTTTGTTTTTGATGACAATCACCGATGTCACAGTAACACACGTTTTCACGCATTTTCACTATCACGTACAAAAGTGCGAGCGCGTTTGAGGCTTCCATTATTAGCATAAGCAGTTGGTAGGTATTATTTTAGAGCAGCGGCGCCCAATATTTTGCTTGCGAGCACAAGTGTGCTCGCCGATAGTTTTGTATGTGCTCGCCAGCCGGATTAGGAACTGTGAACAAAAAATATTTTAAAAATAGCCATTCATTTATATTTCTTAATTGTTAAAATATGTTAAGCATTTATAGTCATAAGACATATCATGGAAGACGTTATAAAATAATTGATTGCTGACTGATGAACTTGGCAGCGAACATGGAATCTTATTGCTTCATTCCGATGTTAGATGGCTCAGCAGGGAAAAAGTACTTCAACGATTTGTAGAACTTCTTTCGCCAATAAAGCAGTTTGTGGAATCCGGAAACGAAAGTTATAAAGAATTGGACGATAATAATTGGTTATCCGATTTGTATTTTCTCAGGGATATAACAGCTAAACTGAAAAAAAAAAAAAAACTGAACGAAGATCTCCAGAAAAAAGAAAAAAAAAAAAAAACTTTTTCAATTGACTGGGACTGTAATTGCTTTTCAGGTAAAATTTATGGATACCTCAGATGAAAGAAACAAATTTCACCCATTTTCAGAATTTATCAAGTCGTATTAATAACCACAAGGCAATTGAAACAGAGAAATACTCTGAAAACTTAAATGCACTAAAAAAGATTTTGAACTCCACTTCTCTGGTTTCTATAAAGTTCAACCAATATTTTTATTCATCTCAAACCCATCTGCCGAAATTAATATTTCAGATGTATCACATAAGATTGAAAATATGTTTAACAAAAAGTTGATGTTTTGTAAATGTGCTCGCGAGAGGCCAAAAGTTGGGCACCACTGTTTTAGAGCGTAGAAAGCAAGTTTCTTCGTAGGAAACTTTACAAAAAATTTTAAAAAGACAGAGGAATACTTTGATTTCCTAGGGAGAAATCACCCTGTACAAGATAATCATAAAAGTAAGAAATAACTACATTTCCTTTATTTTTCAATTTAGGGTTCCACAATGATGATTCTCGAAGGACTGCAAGACACGGCTTTATCTTTGTGGGATTGGCAGAATGATACTGAGGTTACTAGAGTAACAGTAAGTACTTGTTTTTCGTACTAAATCATGTAAATTTAAAAGCGGAAGGTTTAATGTAGTTTAAAAGGTTTGATCGATGAAAGTTCAGCCAAAAATTCTTCCCCCACGCAGAAGAAAGAAGGTGCTAGTGCTTCCCATTTAACCAGTGTTTCGCCACTTCCCCCGCCTTATTCGTTCGTTACATTTTTCCGAAGTCTGATTTTAATTTGCTTACATTTTAATTACATTTAACTTTGCTTACATTTGGCGACCGTTTTAAAAATTGATTAACAGGACTAACTTTTACAGAGCAGACTACTTGCCTTTTCTCCGTATCATCATACACGAAATTACTCAGTATATAATACCATTTATATAGATTTGATCGTGTTTTAAAACTATATACTGAAATAAACTCGAACAAAAAAGGCTAAAAATGTTATTCTTTGTAATTTTGATTTAAAAAAGTTTTCGGGCAATCTTTTCATTTGTAAAGAATTGCCAAATTGCACCAAGGTAGTTGTGTGAATACGTAAGTACAGCCAGCCCTTGCAACGAGTAAGAATTAAGTTTTGCTGTTTTTATTTTGTAATTTTCAAATTATGTAATTCCTATGCTTGAAAAGGTGCACTTTAAAGCCAGTTCACACCAACACGATCACGCGTTCGGGCAGAAAGGCGGTGACCAATCAGAAGCGAGCTCAGAGGCGGTATTTTCCCGACAACTGTAGACCGCGCGAGTTGACTCAACTTCAACTTTTCACCGTTTGCCTCTTCAGTTTTATATATCTCTCGTCACAAATGTCCAGTTTATACTACAGTTTTTAAATGAATATACTTTCAAATATTCTTATTTAGGAAAATATAAAGTCAAATGGCCTAATCTTAATAAAAATTTCAGATGATAATTAAAAATGAAGAAGTTAATAGAGTATCTTAATAAATTATTTAAAGAAAAATTATCAAGCTTAATAGGAGTAATAAACTTTAATTATCAGCCATAAATGATGTACGGTTCATAATTTTTCCACGATCATCTAAAGCGATAGATTGTTACGAAAAAATAGTAATGGATTTCGAAATCCCAGATTTTGAATTTTACTTAAAATAAATTTAAGGTTGCTCCTGTTGCCTAATAGATAAAAAGTATGCCTCCCGAGTCAAAGACTGTGGATTCAAGTGTCACCAGAAGCGGTTTTGTAACGGAGTTAGAGTTAAAAAAAATATTAACAGAAAAAAATATCGCTACTTTCAGAGTAGCGCAGATGCTTACTCAAGTTTCCTGAAGGTGAAATCTGTAAACTAACTTTCCTTGCAACACACCTTAGCGCTAAGGAGGAGTGGGAAATTCAGACTATGCTAGTAGAATGCATGTATTGCGGGTATGGGCCTTTTTTTCCCAGGTTCTGATGATACGAATACACCAGTTTTTGTTTTTAGATATACCGCTACTTTTCTTTTGTGCACACGAAGTTTGCATTTATTTTTCATTGACTAGAATCTTAATTTCAGCCTTGTACGCGGCCTTTGGCACAATTCATAATATGATCTGACTGTTCTGATTTGATTCTGTATCGATTGGTGCCAGATTAGCAAAAGTGATACTGCTATTAGTATAAAGTTACCGTTTTACCTAATTTAAAAAATTTAGTGAGTTCTTAATTTTAAAGGAGTTGTGACGAGTAAACCATTTGTTTTAAAAAGCAATAAAACCACTTTTTATACAGAAAGTAACTTTACCAGTATGTAGCTGATTTTATAGAATCCTTCAAGGCATTTTAATTGCTTCATGTATGCTTTCCTAAACATGCATGACCACTTTCCAGTCAACTTATATGAGAATTAAGCTAGAGGTTTAATCTTGATGGTAATTTTTCATTAATTTAAAGACCTGCATGAGATTAGCAAATTAATTAATTGTAGAATGCAATTTTTAAAACAGAGAAAGAAATATTATATAAAACACCTTTGCTCCATTGAGTTTTAGACAAAAGCGACTTCATAAAAAAATTGAAGTAATTACAGTTACATTTAAGGTAAAAATGTATGTCCATAAAGCAAAAACTCTGTTTTAAAGCACTTTAAAATTTCTATTGTTTATTAATTTTTTTAAATAACTGCTTCCTTTTTCCAAACGTGATATTTATTTTAGTAATCCTATAAATCCTACATGCATTTAAACAAAATATAATTTTTATTACATTAATTAAACCAATGATATTAAGAGAAGTTCATATATCGTGCAAAACATTTTATGGTGTTCTACCCCATGAAAAATTCTTTCCCTAAAATAAAAATATGCGATTACGGATTTTTAATTATCATTCAACAAAATTCACAAATAAAGTAAATTAGATATACACTCATGTCCATAAATTAAGGATAATTCAGAATCACGCGAAAATCGAACTCTAAAATAAATACATCACCTTTAAAATCACTACACACATCTTCAAGAATCATATGCAAATTTCAGGAAGTAACTAGATGACACCGATGGTACGTCAGAATGACGAGAGTGTAAGAGAGTGATATATAAGGAATACAGGTAGAGAAGTAAAATTGTTCGCTCTGATTCTCGCCGGACTTTCATATGGAGAGCTCAGGTACCCGTTACCACCAAGAAAACATCATTGAACGACACCGTTACGGTGGTGCAGGAGTGCTCGTTTCGGGTGGAATTATTCTGGGATCCAGAACTGACCTGCGTGTTCAAATTGGAACCATAACAAGCCAAATCTATTGGGACGTCATTCTGGAACAACATGTAGGTTTGTTTAGGGGGGCCCATGGGCGCACAATTTGTGTTTATGGATGACAACGTCCGTCCTCAACGTGCAAACATCGTAAGCGAATGCCTTCAATCGGAGGATATCACCCGTGAATCCAGTAGAGCACGTGTGGGACATGCTTGATCGAGGAGTTGCAGCCCGTCAACCTCCTCCTACATGTTTACCGGAACTTCGGAGAGCATTGCTTTTTGAGTGGTGTAATATCTCCCAAGATCAGATCGATGATTTGATACTCAGCATGCCTAGGCGTTGTACGGACTGTATTGCATCGTCTGGGAGACATACAATGTATTAACAATCATACCAACCATGTAATATTGGTTTTTTGTAAATAGGTTTTTTTTTGTAATTTGCTCCAGGGAGAAAAAATAGCTAAATTTTTTTTTAATAATATCAAACATATAGCATCTTTTTTTGCTCTTTACCTTTTGTTTAGTAAATAAGCTTTACAAATAAGAGAAATTTGTTTTGCTTCTAACTCTTCCTTTGCCTGATTTTGCATTATCCTTAATTTATGGACATGAGTGTATATAACGATCCTTTTTTGGAATATACTGTTCTTATCTTCCAAATAATTCTTTTTTGCGATATTCTAACTAAAATTAGTGTTCTGCTTTTGGATAAATGGTTCAAAGAAGGCTAGAAATTCATTGAACTGATGATGCATCATGCGAAAGTAATTAAAAGATATTTCGATGTCTTTCAAGCGCATTTCTTCAATTAAATTATTAGCATTTCTTTGCTGTAGTCATTTCTCACATATTAAAATAAACCACTGCTTTATGCTTTTCTTACATAAAGTAAGAAAATTATTTTACATAAAGTATTTTATTTTACATACGATATTAAAATTTATTTTACTTTATGTAAATGTAATCTGGCGAAAATACCAGACACGTTTTCTCCCAAGTTTACGATATACAGAGCCATCTAATTTGCACATATGACAACTTTTAAAGCGAAAGTTTCCGCCCTGGTAAAGCGTTTTTTTTTTTTTTTTTTTTTTTTCGCTTTTCGCTCCAACGGACCAGTGGGAACGCAGCTTTATCATCCCAAGGTAATACAGGCGAAAACACTCCAGTCATAACCTGCATTAAAACGTACACTCATCTCCTTTTCAAATGGCTAGAAAAATAAGAATCCTCAGTCATTGTTAGGATTCATGTGTCTTGTGCCGATAGTTAGTAAAGATTTGTTGTTTTCTCTCACCCAGTTTTTCACAGGACATGACCGATTCGCGGCGTATGTAAAGCGTATCAAATTATAAGATACGGATTTTTGCAGTTGTGACAGGAATGATGATTCTGACTATCGCTTCTTCGACTGCCCATTTACTCCTCGTGTTCATATTGGAAATGAGCATGTATACTTGAACTGGTCATGTACTTCCCACTTTCGTCTTCATAGAATGAACCAAGAAACATAAAAAACTGAAATTTTAATATATTTTGCATGCACTTTTGCGCATTTCAAAGGAATATTATTATTATTATAAAATCATGTGAATATGCACTTGAAATTGATAAAAAATCTTTCATAACATTTGTAGCACAATGTTGTGTCTGTCCATTAAATTCAGTAGCTTAGTTATCAGATCAATAGTTTTATTCCTGAAAATTAACGTTTTGACCTTAACCGCAGAACAAATCGAAACTACTTCCTTAATTAGATATAATTCAGATGCAAGGTATGCTAAGTTATTCAGGAAGAAAAACAACCTTAATAGTAATAAAAATAAACAGAAGCATAGCATGCCAACAAAATGTTAGTAATTGGCAAAATTCTGCATTTGCTCTGTGTTAATACAAGTTAAAATTATTCAGTGCATTTTGTGAGACAGAACAACGGTACCTCATGTTCAGAAGCAAATAGTTCTGCATATGCTCTTTGAATGACTTATTTAACTACACTGATGTGCAAAAATTAAGGACGAAGTCGAAAAATTAGCATATCAGCTGAACGAAGAGGCAGAGCGGACAGAAAGACCAATCAGGACATTAAGTAAGGTGATGTACGGTAGCACATGCGCAGATATGCAGGTAGACGTAATGGGGGAGTGTCTGAGTAGTATAAAGCATGTTGTTGGTGTAAGATCAGTATTTCTGGCAAAGAGATTGCACGCCGTATATCAGTTAAAATCACACCAAGTTGCTGCCTCAGCGAGAAATGGCGAATAATCAATATGTTAGACGACATCTGGATGCTTTTACCCGAGGTCGAATCTTTGGGAAGTTGGAGGAAGGCCGCAGTGTGACAAGTGTGGCTGCAGAGTTCGGAATTGCTCACAGCATCGTTTCACGACTTGTGAGACAATTTCAAACTACAGGAACAGCTATCCGTGGGTTTAGTAGTGGTCGTTTACGAGGAACCACACCCGCAGATGACCGGTATATTGCCTTACAGGCCAGAAGAAACAGGCGGCATACAGCGGGAGAAATCGCTAGACACACGACACAGGCGATTGGACGCCCGATATTTGCGTTTTACCGTGGCCAGAAGACTGCACGGTGGTGGTCTGTTTGCCCCTGTACGGTGTGTACCTTTAACGCCTGCCCATCGGAGAAGGCGTTCTCTGTGGTGCCGGGAACACCGGAATCGGAGAGACAATGAATGGGTACGAGTACTCTTTACAGATGAGAGCAGATTCAGTCTGAGTAGCGATTCTCATCGCATACTCATCTGGAGAGAGCGGGAAGCCGCAATCATCCCTCGAACATCATTGAAAGGGACAGGTATGGAGGTGGCGGTGTTCTCGTTTGGGGAGGCATCATGCTTGGTAGTCGTACAGACCTTCACATCTTCGACGCAGGTTCAGTCAACGGGACCCGTTATTGTAACGAGATTCTTCTTCCATATGTGCGTCTTTTTAGAGGCGCTATGGGTCCGCAGTTCCTTTTCATGGACGACAATGCACCATCTCATCGCACAGTAGCTGCCGAACAGCTCTTAGAGAGTGAGGATATTGAAAGTATGGATTGGCCGGCACGATCTCCGGATCTCAATCCCATCGAGCATGTATGGGATTTTCTAGGCAGACGCTTGGCAGCTCGTACCTTACCACCAGTAACGATTCCGGAGCTTCGATAGGCGCTGAAAGACGAATGGGCAGCAATGCCTCAACAACTCATTGACACCCTCATTCTCAGCATGGGCAGACGCTGTGAAACCTGCCTAGTAGTCAGGGGAGATCATATCCCCTATTAAAGACCGGATGTTTCTTGCTGGACACCCATCACAGGGATGTTTCGGCCTTCAGTCGCATTGCGCTCCATGCTACTTTTTCAATAAAGCTTCTTTTTATCCCTCTGATTTCTCTTTTAGTAAGTGTTGCTTACATTACTCATGTCCTTACGTATTGGGGATCTTACGGTATTAAATGTGTTGATTTGGAAAGCTTTTGTACAAAGTTATATTGAAAAAACCGTGTCGTCCTTAATTTTTGCACACCAGTGTAGAGCGAGACATATGAAGATTATCATGTCTAAAGTCCATCCTAATTTTGAACAAGCCCATAAGATTATTTTCTTTTTAACTTGTTAAACATAATAAATGCTTCATTAATTAGAATTTTTGTTTTTGTGTGCCTTGTAAAAATTAATTTAATTTTTATAAAATGCTTCCCAACTCAGGTGCTGAAATTGCTTTTTAAGAATTTCTGCAACTCATGTTAGGAAACATTGCAATTGAAATTACATGTCTACAATTCGTTTTCTTTTATTTCAGTGCAGTAAAATTCGGTATCGTTTGCATAGTTTATTTGCTACGGATTGATCTTTAAGAAAGTAAAATTTTCACCTTTCAGTAGACCCTATATATTTTTTCATTCTTTTAAATTATTTGAGTGAATCCGAGTAATCTTGATTTCAGCTAATTTTTTTTAAATGTGTAAAATTCATTGCATTTTATACTTTACTCTCGTTGACTACTATATAAATTATGTTCGGAAACTTATTCATATAAATTTTACGAAAATGATAGCAAGTAGAGTTTGAACTGATAAAAAAAATTTTACTTTTACGAAGACTTTCTCCCCATTTTTCATTTCTTTTAAGGAAACTTAGCTAAAGGCAATAATACCAATTAAAACGAAAAAAAAAAAGTATTATGAAAATATTTTTTGGAGGTTTCTCCTTTTTTAAAACTCAAACGTTCTCAAAAACACCGCAGGGTTTTGACAGTTCTTGCTCCAAAAACAGCAAAGGAAAAAGTGTTGATTTATTTTAGGTATTAGAGAATATCTTAGGGAAGTGCTAAAAAATGAGAAAAAAAACCTCTCAGAATCATCATCATTAAGACTATCGCAGCAGGGCATTAATATGCAACTATTATTTTCTTGTTTTTTAAATGACTCTGTTGGTGTTCTCACAAATGCTCTGTGTTAGTGCCATAAATGACCATTGCATCACCTTTCAGATGCTATGATCATTTATGGCACTTATGATTTCATTCCATACGCGTAACAGTATATCATGATTGACGAGAACCACAGCATCGATGATGCAGTTGCGAAGACCTCGGAGAGCGGATAGAGGAGGCACAAAAACAAGTATCCTTGACAACTTTCCCCTTTTCCGCAAGTAAAATTTACATAAGATTAAATGCCAAGAATTTATTGACCGCCGTATTTAATGGCTTGGGACCGCTGTAAGTCCCATTTTCTCATCTTGTGTATCCTATTGACCTTAGAGGCAAATTTTAATTCAGATATTCCCGCAAGTGTTCTCTCTTTTCGACGAATTTTTAATGAAATATTCTCCAACCAGTCTCGGTATTCTACGATAATTGTCTTGTTGAAAATGACGATTATCACAGTTTTCATTCGTTTGTTGCATCAACTGCCTTCCAATATGTCCTTATAAATACTTCCTCTGATGTGTAAGTATCTGTAATGCTGGCAAAGGTAAATGTATTGAGAATACATAAAATATGTGAAAAGAAGACATGAAACGAAAAAATTAAAATTAAAACTTTAATCCGTTTTCTTTTATTTCAGTGCAATAAAATTTGATACCGTTTGCATAGTTTATTTCGTATGGACTTTAATATTATTTCCCGAATTTATGAATCCTGTATTATGAGGTACTCTGCGTTCTCTTATGGATAAAGCGCCGCCTTGCGCACATAGTTATAATTAAAAATGGCTTAATAAAACACCTGAAGAAGTAATTTTACGCATTTATGTCCTATTTTAGGGATTAATTTGTATATTCTATATTGTGAAGTCACTGGAATATAAACATTTTAAAAGTTTACTGACTTTTTACTTCACTGGAATATAAACATTTTGATGTTTACTGACTTATGTATGTACCAAATGAATTATGAATTTTTCTTAATATTATTATTGGTTGTAAATGTAGTTAAAAACTCCAGTACTCGGCTTGTATAGTTGTTGCGCAAGTAAAAGTTAGTCGCTTCGAGTTTCAGTAAAATATATAAATGTATGTATTGTTCATAAATAGCGTTGGATTAAATTTCATTTTATTTGCGTCTAAGAATAGTCGTGAATGTTAATGCTTATTTAACATTTATCAATTAAATTTATTAAATATTAAAAAATGCTTAGTTTTCCCCTCAAAGGGTTAAAGACCTTTGCTATCGTCTTGAAGTATAAGATCTACAATTAGCCAATCGCAGAATCGCAGAATTAAATTAAATCGCAGAATTGTTGGGTTTGGTTCCGAGCTAAACCGATTGATTTCGGAAGGGTTTTATAAATTTCTCTTGCAGAGCCCATAGAAGAGTTAACTACATTTAGAGTGTCCTCTACCAAAGTCGTCCCTTTCTAAAGCCATTTATTCTCGCTTTAACGTAACTATAAGACCCTTAGTAACGATCAGTCTTTATACTTTGAACATTCACATTTAAAGGAATGTTATTTGATTGTTACTTCCAACTAAACGAACTTTTACTTTTGTTGATTTCATTACTTTAAATTAGGAATTCACTACTTGAAATTAGGAAATCTAAGATTATTATTTTCAAAATTCTTAAGAAAAAGTGTGCATTATATATATATATATATATATAAATGATTGGTTTATTCTTGCTAGTTTGACAAGCTACACGATGCAAAGCGTAACTGAAAACTAACTTCGAACGGTTGATTAAAGCAACTGAGAATGCAGATGGAAACAGTAAGCTGCGGAAGATACATATTAGCGATATAACATACCTCAAATTCTGTTCCCTTGTTTCTGAATCAAAGAATATTGCAGCGCTAACTTAAGATTCATGCAACACAAGGCTTCTATCTGCAGGGTTGCAGCGAAAGGCTTTTGGCTATTTTTTACCTAATGTGTAAATTTATGCTGCTTTAAACTCTCGTTTGTTGCCCTGGAGCGTGGAATTAACTTTCTGTACTAAAATTTTAGGAATTATTAAACTACCTAATAAAATGGTCATTAGTTAGTTTTATGGATTGCCTTTTAGAGGTTATTTTATTTTACAGATATCAAATGCTTGATATTAATGGTAAGTAATAGCTCTTTAACGAAAAAATTCGAACTATTCTGCTTGGTATTAACAAAAACCTGATGAACTAACACTTACCTGGGTAACACGTGGAACTGTTCAAAAATAAGATAACTGTATCTCAAAAATTTCCAATACAAACATTATAATTTTAAGATGGTACGATATTCTGCATAACGAAAAACGGCTTAAAACGTTGCAACAGTGTATACAAAATGAAAAACAAGAAACATTGTTTTTTAAATAGTGAGTTAATGGCACACGTAAAATAGCAGAAGTAGAGAAACGAAAAAAAAGACCATTTAAGATAAAAAAATGCTTAATTACAAACAGATATCACAAATGTTGAATAGATCCACACATATTATTAAAGACACATTGACCAATGATGGAGGCAGCATATGCATGACGTATATCACCTGGGATCTTTCAAATCCTGCCAGTGATGCTTTTTTTAAGCCACTCAGTTACCCTGTAATTAATCTTGTAAGGTATAGACATTAGAGAGATCCAACGCTAGATATTTATCAGTAATAGATCAGAGGAGCATGAAATGATGAGAAAGGGAAAAAAATGAAAGATAAGCGC
The DNA here is from genome assembly GCF_044657685.1 of Stegodyphus dumicola. Classification (NCBI taxonomy): domain Eukaryota; kingdom Metazoa; phylum Arthropoda; class Arachnida; order Araneae; family Eresidae; genus Stegodyphus; species Stegodyphus dumicola. Next base: position 119,906,706 of record NC_140780.1, read on the forward strand.
GATTACTGGAATCATTTTAAATCACTTTCACGCCCAGTATCACATGTGGTGGCTCATCTTCCTTCATTCAGATGGCATTTGGCAAAACAATACATGCCTGTAACGTGCGTAGACAACACTGATGCACAGCTTGTAACTATGATGCTGTATGTGAGTAATCTCGCCGCTAAGGGTGAGTAATTTTGGAAAACCGCGGATCCAGGAATGGTTCAGCCGTGACTGAATGCATTACAGTCACTTTGACATCGTGTTATATAGATCGGTGTCAGAGCAATAAAAACCAATCTTGTTTAGCTTCCTTATAAATTATAAATGCAATGAAATTGGTTTAATGCTTCCGCAGCATTGTAGTGTTTTGTATAATATAGCTTCACGAGCGCACAACGTTGCTTTGCTGAATTACTTTTCCTTTCTGTAAAATGTTATAAAAAATGCAGGAAATGAAAGGGTGCGCATTTTCTTACGTTAAATAGATCCTTTTTTACTCCAGTGCATGTGCGCTGATTTCATTCGGAAACCTAGTGCAAGTATTCTGCTATGAGTGCTTGCTTCTTATTCTTTATCGATAATATTTGTTTTGTTTTTCGTTATGTAAATGTTCTGCACACATAATTCTGATAATCTGTGCTGTTTTCCATTAAGTAGAATGTCATACTATTTTGAAATTTCCTTACTTGCGGTGGAAATTTTCGAGATACGGTGACGTAACTATAACCGCCATACGTGTTTCACCCTTATTTTTGTACATCACTAGCGAACTTGCCTGCAATATTTGGGACGGATTGCTCTCTTTTTTTCGCTTCCGAGATCGTTGATTATTTCATAGTCGATTATTTTATGGTTGAGTTATTTTATGGCCAACCCGGTATTTCATTCACCAAGAGTGGGAGAAATCAGAACGTTAATAACAAGGAATATTAAGTGACTAAAGTATAATTTCATTTTTTTTTCAAATCATTAAATAGAGCATTCGAAGAGCTATTGAAATATAGCATTTATTAATATAATATATTGTACACCTGATGTAGATCGCGTTATACGGCCTTTTATGTTCTAGTTATATGGCCTTTCGTCTGATTTCTAATAATATTCAGAAAAATTTGGCGTCCTATAAACTTGCTTGATTTCACAATGCGTTTTAATTAATAAGACAATCAAACATACATGGCGGCTCCTAACATGCGATGATGTTCTACGTTATATGTATTAAACGGAAGATATGGAAATTTTGTAGAACTTGTTGAAACTACATATTTCGAAAATTTGCTATTCAGATGGTGGTATTCTTGGCTGTTTGTTTCTGGAATGTAGCATTTTAGTAAATCGTTACAAATCCTATTTCAGTTGATCATCATTGTTCAAATGCAATCCTGATTTCAATAATTAAGATTTTTTCATGACATTAAAAAAAAACCCATCAGTTATAAGGAAGTTCATGTTCCATTTGATAAAACGCTTACCACGTGTTTGAAAACAAGCTACTCCAAATGCAGGTCTATCTCTGTTGGCCCACGGAAGAATATATTTCGAAATGGTGAGGACCATCAAATAAAATATAATTAGTCAAACAAATCAAGCTTTCCAGCTCCGACATAAGCATTTCATTGTACACGTGTTTCTATTGTTTATAGGCGTATTATTCTTGAAATATCGGTGTCATTTCTAATGCAACACCGGACAGCGTTTAGCCCGATTCCATTCAGCTTCAGTGAAGCATACTGTATTCAGTCTTTGGGTGTGATTCACGAATATATTGTTGTTGTCTTGTCCATATTACATGGAACAATGGTTGCCAGAGCCTACTTCAAAGAGAAGTTGCACTTCTGTTTTCCACTCGAATTTTGAGGGAGAGCACCCCGGCAGGGGTCTGGGCCTCCCACTCCATTCCCCTTCTACCAGTCCACACGAGAGGACTTTCGGCTCGCCGCATATTTAGAGTACCGCCATGCTGCACCGACACTATACATTTACAAACATCCATGTTTTCTCAGAGATTCGAACCCGTGCGCTTCGGTACTGTAATAGGTTCCCCTAACCACTATACCGTCTGGGCGACTTCACGAATACATGAAAGAAACATATTTTGAGTAATCATGTTGAGCTGCCAAATTAAGGGAAATTATGTTCAATGTGGTCATTGATGCTTTCTTCCAAAACGATTCGCTTGCTCATTGAAGGATAACGTATGTTTTGTCTGGCTTTACTAGGAATTGACCATAGGCAAATTGTTTTGTTGAGATGTTAGAGTTGTTCTCGTGCTGTGCATGTGCAAAGGAATTTCTGAGCTTGCTGTAGATTATTATGGCACATTATAGCCATGGTGCTTTTATCCTATTATACAGGGTGTTTCTAAATGAATATCGGGGTTTTAACGCTTTGTGTTATTTGTGTAACGTAAAACTTAAAAAATCATAATTAATGCATGAAATGAAAGAGCAACGCAAACAGTTCTGTTTGTTGGTACGCGCATGCGTCAGAAAATGCTAGTAGCAAAAATAGCCACTGGTGAACAGAAAGCTTTTTGTGTTCTGCAGTTTCCGAAGACTAAAAATCTGTAGTTGCTGTGCAACGTGCGTTCCGGATTAAGTTCAGATGTGTTTCCCCAAGTGATAATAAAACATCCGTAGATGGTATCATCAGTTTGAAAATACCGACTGCCTTTGCGAAGGGAAGAGTACGGGCAACACTCTCTCCTCTCTCCCACCTGTTTAAGAAGGTGTTGGTACGGGACGACCAAGAGTTAGTTGACCAAGGTTTTCGATTTGAAGTGTGCCGTGTGGCGAAAGGTGCTCACATTGAACGCTTTTAAGCTTGTATAAGAGTTGCTCTTTCATTTCATGTATTACCGTATATACCCGCGTATAAGTCGAGATATTTTGGACAAAAAAAAGACTTCAAAGTGGGGGGGGGGTCGACTTATACGCGGGGCCATAAAAAATTAAAAGAATCGGAAGTTCAAAAATTTCTTTATATAATGCAGTTGTTTTCTTCACTCAAATTGGACGATTTATCAAATAAGTCACTTACTTGAAGTGATTTCATGACTTAAATTATGTGACGAACTAATCACAGAGTTTCATACTTTAAGTTTCGATTAAACCAAAGAATTTTCGGCCCCCGAACAACCGATCAATATCGAGCAATAAAATTAATTTTTTTAATAAAATAATTTTTTTTAACTTTTAAAAAGGGAAAATGCAGATAGATTTTACGTACGCGAATCTTTTCCGGAACAAATTCTAGAAGGTTACTATATACGATCAACTTCAAATTCTAGAAGGCAACATTAAAAAGCCCGATATTACATTAATTGCTCAGTGGGTTAAAGATGCTTGGAATGAAATACTCTCTGAAATGATTATAAAATCATTTAAAAAATGTTGTATTAGCAACGAACTAGACGGCACGGAAGATGATACTGTTTTTGAAAGTGAAAATGACGACGAAGGCTCTAGTAGTGATTGTAACAATACAGAGTTCGAGACTGAAAATATGTATGATGACGAGCCAATGACGACAGAAGAGTTCTATGAAACGTTTAGTTAATCTGACAATGAGTCGGACGTTGAAGGATTTTGATTTTGTTTATTTACCAAGGTATTTTTTATTGTATATTTACTTTTCTTTCTCAGATGATTCTGAATAAATGTAGTACTTAAAAAAACTTTTTCGAAGTTTCTCGATCGATTTCGGAAGTGGGGGGTCGACTTATACGCTGGTTTCTTATTTTCTACGAATTTTTTATGTCGAAGTGGGGGGGTCGACTTATACGCGGGTATATACGGTAATTATAATTTTAAGTTTTACTTAATAAATACTACAAAGCGTTAAAACCCTGATATTCATTTAGAAACACCCTGTATATCTATGGAAAAAGTTCGGCGATAGGTTTGGAAATCAATTGGTTTGGTTCTGTTACAGAATTAGTGTATGTAAGCTCTTCTTTTTTTGTCTTCCTGCGCTTACCTATCTATATGCAATTCATTTTATTCATTTTGTGCCGTTTAAATTTACTGCTAATAGATGTACGCTAATTATTTATGAACAATCGTTCCATAGCCCAATAGTATGTATTAAAAAACAAAGTAATTTTCACATAACTGTAGCTGAAATACGTTATACTTAGCCATTTTTATTATCATAAATAGATCTTTCGCTAACTTGAACTTTTTTTTCGTATTAAATGTTTAACGTTTGCTACATGACTATGTGCATTTTATGATGTGTGGTTCACAAGTAGAGCATTTAGCGTTTCATGCTTTTAAGCAATAGTTTTTATTTGTTTTATAGTTTTAAATTTCATATCTTCATACATTTGTCCTTGAAAATAAACAGCTGGCATCTATCTTTGTGTGGAATAATGCAAATTAGAACCAGATCAGTCTATTTCTGAATGCCATGTAAACTTCAGTTCGATCAATTTAAATTGAGCTAATTATTAAATTACATAACTACTGTTCTTTTATTATTCATATAAATTATTGATTTCTTCAAAATCCTTTAAAGTACGAATAGTTTAGCAATTGTTTTTGGATTATTTCATCGGAGTCATAGCTAGGGTTTTCAGCGCCCAGGGACAACTGAAGATTTCGCGCCCCCTACTGCTTGCCAAGGATGGAAAACATTAAATTCTAAAATGTCGTAACATCAGTTTGGCGCCCCTTGGATTCTGCGCCCGGGGACAGATGCCCCCACCTCTAGCTACGCCCCTGTATTTCATCAACACACTGTGATTATGAAAGCGAAATTTTTAACCTCACTCTCTATTTTAATGATATTCTTATATCTTCCAGATGCTTGAAAGCTTAGCTTCCTGCTTTTGTTCCCTGCATACTATTTACTCAATAATGTCACTGCAACTTGTATTTAAGCTGCCGACAGTTGTATTGAGAAGTAGTTAATCACAGTACATTAAGATCACATTATTTTTACTACATTTTAATATTATAATTCCTTATTTTTCAAAACAGTCTCCTTTATTTGTTTTATATATTGAAAAATTCTTTTGTTTTCAGACAGGGCAGTCTTTACTTGGCGGAGCTTTTCATCCTCTAGAAGATGATGTCATTGTAACATATGGGAGACAGCATTTAGCATTTTGGCTGAAAGACAGTAATGGCGAGCTGAATAGAAAAGATCCATTATCAGCGGTAAGTACCAGTGCTTGCTTGAAATTTGGCTATTTACCATGTGAGACTTAATAAACTAAAACAGAATCACGAAGTTTGGGATATGGTGCTCTAATGTCATGAGGAAACGTTTTAGGGGTTAGGGACATTTTAGTACTACATTTTATTTCGTGGAAGTAATCATTATTTGTAACGAAATGAAAAATATTAGACTTTAACCGCTGAAATTTTTTAATTAATACTTTAGCATTTACTTAACTGCAAAAAGACATAATGATGGATCAAGGCTTCCTTTTCTGGTTAAAAGAAATTAAAAAAAATAAAGAGTCTACGTAATTTGTGATAGAGAAATCTCTCAATTTTTGCATTTGCACAATGGGGTTACAGATCCGAAATTCGCCAGTTAATAAAGTTTCATATCATTTTATGATCTGTTTTAAACATTCCATCTTTTATCGATTTATAATGCGTATATTATCAATTAATCAGAAAATTTCCTTTAATCTTGTTAACGTTTTATTATCATAAGCTCTATTAGTATAAGTTATTTGAATTTATATCTGTAATAAATTCAGATTTTCGACTCAGCCATTTATAACTTTTATATTAAATTCTATCATATTATCATCAAAAACTAATTCGTCGTATCGATCATTCTTAAGAAGATTCAGAAAAATTTTCGTTATTAACTGCTGTTTGTATTCTTCAGATTTCTTGTCTTTTTTGCCGTCCATGTAATTGAAAATGTTTTCCATTTAAAGTGTCATTAAAGTCTTCCAGCTTGTAATGAGATTTCTATTGGTCTGTTTAAATTTTGTTGTAAAATACAGTATAACATGTAACTTTTTTATTATAGTATACATATGCTATAATATATATGCTATTATAGTATATATATGCTTTTCATGTTAACTATATTTCCTTCACAGTGATTTGAAACTAAATCAAGCTCCTCTGTAAGGAACCTTCAATGAAATGAATTTTCGGTTCGCTATGTCCGATATCATAAAATTAATACGGATAATCTCGCATAAAATCATAAAAGTAGACTGAAGAGCTGTAAAAACTGACTAGCACTGGCACACTTACCTGCGGATGGAAATAATAATTTTATTTGAAAACGTTTTAATATTAGGAATTACTTAAAATTATTATTATCAACAGATACTAAATGCGCTTTCATTCTTTTTCAGTTTCATCATAGGCCCACCAGCGGCCGAGCTGTAATATCGCTGAATATTGGTATTTCGGTGTTGAGTTCGAATTCTGATGAACCGGCTGGCTGCTTGGGCGTTTTTGTGGTTTTCCCCACGTGTAACGTGTATACGAGTTAGCTTCCGTTAAAAAGTTCTCAGTGGAAAGCATCCCTCCTCTTAGGCAGATATCCCTCGAATGCTTTGCCATAACTAAATAGACCAATCAGTCTCATCTTACGATTACAATTATACCCCAAAATTGCGTAGCAGAAAAATCATTATCCAGATCCTACCTTCGAAACGCGTATCCCTCAATCACTTATACAATGATCGTTTGAAGCAGAGGAAGGAAAAAACATAAATTGAATAAAAATTATTTGCAAAAATTATCGACGAATGTACTTTTAGTTTTTATTTAACAACTGAGTGCAAAAATAATATGTAGTCGTCTGCTAGCGTGATTGCAGTAAAATGTTATTCATGTTGACCGAAAACTGAAGTGACTTCATTACTATGTGTTCTGCAGTTCATACGGACAAACACATGCATCTAATTTGTTATCCGCCAATGGTGGTGTGTTAGTTCGTTTCCGAAATGTTGCGTATCTTAAGCTTTTCCGTCAATACCGAATAAAGAGTCATCGACATTCGCATTTTAAAATTTAATTTCGTCACGCAACACCTCCGCCACTTGGTTCTTTCTTCACGTGCAAGAATATCTTCGTCACATGTTAGGAAAAATTTCATATAACATTCTGGAAAGGTTGACATATTCCCTCCCGCCTCTCTCGGCCTTTGTGATAGATAAATTCTCATTTTTATCATTTTCCGTTTCAAATGCTTTTGCTAGACCAATGTTTCGAAATACTTTCAGAGGATGGATTATGTAATACGTCGTAAAGCGTGCGCAATTTAAATCTTTGTGCAACCATTATGAAAGAAGATAGTTATATTTGTTACTCTGTTACTTTCTTACTAGCGATGTTTTTAGGACATGGTAGGGAAAGAACCTGTTTGTACTACGCAGAATTAGCACCGAAAAAATTTTTAAAATTATACAGTTTAAACTGTTTTCAGCCGTAGAAGCAAACATCGATTTGATAAAAATGAATTTTATCAATTCAGAATTCCGCAGCAAACAGTCTTATTTTTTCCAACAAGAATGGTATCATTTACGAATTTGCATTCAAAATTCAACTTCCTTAGCTACCTTTAGCAATATTTGTAAAGGGTTCTGAAAAATTTGCTTCATTGTATGTTGGGTAATTTTGATACTATAATTATGAATTTTGGTTTTACTGCTGCTATGAAATTGCTGAATTAGTTAAGTTACTTAAATAATTCAGTTCTCGTCTTTTTGCGTCGACAGATCTACTATGCAATCTGTAAGTAATTTAAGTTTCTTATACCTTTTTAATTAAAAATGTAATTCTTATAATTTCAGAATGTAGTTAAATCTTCCTTATTTGACAGGCTTCTTAAATATGGCAATTACCAACTACTCAAGAAATATTTAGTCATACAATCTTGTTATCCGTCTGTGTTATTTTGTACGTGTTTGGTTGATTTTGTTTCCGAAGTGCCCTCCTCCGAAAGAAAAAGAAAATAAAACGAAGAGGAAAATGTCTTTAAACTAAGCTGAAACAGTGCAAGCACTTATTTATTTATTTATTCCGCGTGCTCCTTTTATCTTATTTACATTTGTAGATATTTTTCCGGGAGTTAGTTCTAATGAGAATATTTTTTAGTACACTTTCATAAAGAATAGTTTTATTAGAATGTTTAATTTTTTCTAATGAAAATATTTTTTATTTTTAGAAAGTCCAATTTATGTTTTTTTTTGGGGGGGGGGCTTTTTTTGCTGAATTCATAAAAAACAGTAATTAAATTCGTAAAAAAAACATCAATTTTGATTAATTTAAATTTTTTTACCCATATAATAAAACCATTACAAATTCTAATGTTCACATAATTAATAGCAATACTTATTTTTGAGTGATATTGCGCGAGCAAACTGAATGGAAAAGGAGTAACGTAACTTTGGTAAATGGCAGTGCATTTCAAAAGACATTAGATTCCCTTTCATCAAAAGAAATAATAGAGCAGTGGTTCTCTGTCCATCTGTTTTGTCCTATGCTACCCTTTCGCCATTGTTAGATCATTCCCTCCTTCCTTTCCAAAACTTGAAAAATGCACATATACATTTACATAGATTTTGAATATTTTTTAATGCGTTTTATAAACGAAATAACAAAATGTATAGAAAATGTTGATAAATACTAAAAACTTGAATAAAAGTAGATTTTATATTCATAAACTAAAACTAAATACTTAACAGCTAAATAAAAGCCTGACCGTGCGCCTTTCTTGAAACTCTGAAATTCGCACCCTGGTTAAGAACCCCTGTATTTGAAGTATTATTAGCAGAAGACATTTTACTGTGGACGAAGGAAAAAGCTCACCGTTCTTCTTTGACATGCATTGAAATTTTACTTTGTTAAAATTAATGTTAAATAAAATGTGTTGGTTAACGAGCAAATTTTATTTGACAATGGCCGAGAATATAAGACGTACGTAATTTATCTTAATTTATCTTGAGTTGCGTTGCCTGTTGGAAGAACCGGCTGGTTATGTAAAGTTTTCGGTATGTATTAATAAGGTCTATTAAATAAGGCAGTGTTTTATAAATTCCTTAACAATGTCTTTTCTGCTGAGGCAGGTAGCCTCAGAATATTAAATGAGGCAGGTAGCCTTAAATATTTTGCCGTAGTAAATATATTGAATCTAACAGTCCCCCCCGAAAAAAGGCTTGAATTTTGCCATTCGTTATAGAATAATCCCCTTCCATTTCTAATGTTACACTTACAGTTGATTTTGGGTTCAGCTGCCGGGTAACGGACTGGCTGTCTGAAGTTTTCGTGGTTTTCCCATTAACTTAAATACAAACCAGTTTTCCATTGAGTAACGTAAATACAAACCAGTTATCCTTAGGGGGTCTTTCACGAAGGCATCTCTCCTAAAGTTGCCGTCACGTGCTTTGCCATAATCAGTCAAATAAGTAAGCAGGTAAACATTTCTAACAAATGAGCGATATTTATTTGCTGTTCTTTAATTATTTCCAATTTTAAAAAAATTCCCTATTTTATACCGAGTTATTTATCCGTAGTTTTAGAATGTGCGACGTCATACTCGTATTATGTATAATTAGTATTTTAGCATGCTTAATAAGAGTTACAACTTTAAAGAACTTGTTTTCTCTTTTAAAGGTTTAGTCAAAAATAGAGCGCGCAAAAGCAAGCAGAGAATTTTTTTTTTTATACAGATAAGATTTAGCTAGTTTTCTTATGCGAAATTTCATGATTTCATTTTTTTATGATGAGTTGATTCGCAAGCTTTGTTGATAGTTTATAATGTGCTAGAGCGGAAATTCTTTGTTGTAGCATTTTTACTTAAATAAAATGGTGGAAGATAAAATATTAATTCTTCAACTTTATAAATCAACGTTTAACAATCGTAATTTTTTTATATTTAAGTAATAATTTTAGTTTAATATAAATTGAGTTTAATATTTGAGGACGATTAATTTTTGTCTTTATACTGAATTAATCAGAAAAAAGTGAGAATAAAATTTTTAAAATTATAATGTTTAATAGTAATTATTTATGTACATGTGAGGATCATAATGTTACTACTTTTATCTTAAAATTCAAGATTTTTTGAAAATCTTAGCTTGAAATCCTGAGTATTCAGTGAAGAAAAATATGTTCACAATATACCCAACATATGCAAGCCAATTAAAATTTTGACCAGCAACAATGTGCAACGAAATGTATCTAGCTGTTTATTTACAGGTCCAATTTAATATTAAAATAATATTGGATTATTCTATTTATCGGTGTACTGATGTCATTGTTTTAAGTCTATATACAACAATTGTTATTAAACTGACAGTTTCTCCATCCTCTAGTAATCTCCGAGGGCCATACAGACGCTTGCATCACAAAATAGCACAAACATTCGAAACTGTTGTATAGGTGTACTTTTGCGATAGAGGTTAAGGTGCTTAATTACCACGAAAGAGACGCACGATCGAATCCTAAGGTCGTTTAAGGTCCTCAAGTACATGGGAGCTGTGTAGTGCCGCACGTTCCATCTGTGCCAATAGATGGCGACACGAGCCAACCAACGCAAAGATCACTCACATTAGCGGATAAGAACCGCAACGACCTCTTACGCCGCATGTTCTTCATTATTTATTCAAGAATGCACATCTCCCGGAACTATTTGCTTACCTTCGACTCGTCTTTTTGATTGCTTATCGAACTTTACGAAAATATACCTATATTGCTCTAAAATATGCTGATTGCATGTTCATGCTAAGTTAAGATTGCGCTAGAAGATATACCTAATGCTACTGATTGCTCGTAATTGCTTCACGAATAATTTCTTATTATGCCTTTTTATTGCTACTAGTTAGAATGCCTGCTTATGTTGAGAATTTATGATTGCGCTACTTATGCCATTAGTCTAAATTCATGCTTAACCTATAGTACCGTCTGAGGGTGTTGATACCAAGGGGTATCATTTCTTCTACACTACCGCGATAGGCCATTGGCACCAGTCTGATTTACTAAGCAAGACTCTATGTAGTCGACATTAGTTACTGAAGGAAGTTAAACGTCATGGCGCATTAAAAATGCTTGGTGCAGTGCGTAGCGATTTCGATTGCTAATCAGACGCTTGCAGTATGAAACAGTTAAAATATCCGGATTTATCGCGTAAATGCACATTTGCGATATCGGTAAGATATTTAACTGCCGCTAAACAGACCTGTGATCGAACCCTAAGGTTATTTACTATCCGCAAGCACACGAAAACTTCGTAGGCTGCACTTTTCATTTTTGCGTATAAGTAAGGACACAAGCAAACAACAAAACACCAAGGAGCTCGCATGAGTTATCGCCTGCGACCGCCACAATCTCATCCCATCCCGTCTTTTAAATTAATTAAAGGGAATGAATGTAATGCTGTCAAGTTAGCGCAAAGTCAGAAAATTTATTGCTGACTGCAGTTTCGACTGAGCTGTTTTGAACTTTGTCAAAACATTGTTATTACTGCTAGCACATGAAGTTGTAGTGCTACATGCAGAATGAATGAGCTGGAATTCTTAGTCGAAAGCAGAGCCTACCGGGCCTTAAGTAAGAGAAGCTCTGGCACGTCTTTTATAAAATAGGACCACCATTTCAACAGAAAACTCTTTTGATCCCATAAAAATTTTATTTTACTAATAAATAAACTCTAAAAATTGATTCTATTTTCTGAATTCATGTCTGTTTTTGTTTTCCTTTTGAATCTTCCCTCTCTCTCCCCCCCCCACCAACATACAGTTTTCGGTTAAAATTCCTTCCACACTCTCAAACTATTTCTCGCTTTCTCTCTAATCTAAGTGACGCTTTAACCATTTTACCTTTTTCATTGCTAGGCTGGGAAAAGATTGATCTCTGTTTCTGACATCTCTTGAGTACATTACACTTTATATTCAGCCGGAGCCTAGCTCCGCTAATTCTTAGTTAGTTTTCGAATTGAAACTGCAATTCCCGCCAGAGTCCTAAAAAAAAATTCCAGTTTTTTATTTTATTATTTAACTATTTTTCTTGAAATTGAGATACTTTATTAAGTTTTTATTAATCTCTTGACATTTTATTGAATTTATATAACATTTGTTTATTTTTTTATTATATACTTTATTTACTTATTTTTGTTTGCCTTTTCTGACAGCACAGCTCTCCGTAGGGCTCTGGCACTTCTAATTTTAGAAATTAAGCACTGGTCTAAAGAATAGAGCTGAAACTTCCGACAGATTTTACCACACCTCCAACAGGAAACAAACATGGAACGGAAACATGGAATGAATAAATTTATTACGCTTCTTCGGGCATCGTATGTCAGCTGTCTCACTTAAAACATATGATGATACTCATTGGTGAATTTCAAGAATCGTAACTATTATTATTTTCAATATTTAGTTAGTCGTGGAAAACCTATTACGAGCTCCAGCTCTTTTCTTTTAATCACACACTCCAGCTTCTGCTACACATGCTAAGAGAAATAATAACGTTTGTTAAATTTTCATTGAGTTACAATGAAACTACAATCAACAATAAATTTCATGTTTATCTGTGCTATATTTTCACTGGACACCTTCACTTATTTACTATTAATATAGCTCAAAATTATTTGCCTTGTAATAATCTTCATTTGAGATCCTTAAAATATCATGCAAAAGTTTAAGAAGTAAAATGTGCAATGTAATTCTATTCTTACAAGCGTATTGTTAAATAACTCACAAATGATATTCGTGGGCCCCAAGTATTGTCATTTTTCTAATGAACATATCTTTTTGCGCTTGATAGGGTCGTTCAGGTACTAGTTTTCTGTCCATGGAGTTTCTTCCAGACGGCAGACTTGTTACCGGAAATTCCAGAGGCTTCCTAACTGTGTGGGCACCAAGTGAAGACTCGGGGAAAATTTTCTTTATACAGAAGGAATTCAAAGCTCATGATGTGAGTAATAAGTGTGCAGCAATAAAATTTGCTGCCTGTGACTGTATACTTTTAATTTATAGATATTGTGCTTTCTTTTTAACATTTTCAGGTTAATTAATTTTTATATATACAATGCAACTGAGTGTTTTGTTAATAGAATATGTTTTTAGGAATCTTTTGAAGTAATTAACTGCTTTTAGACTTTATTATTTATAATATTATATAACATTGAACATTTTCGTCAGACTGTTTCAGTGATTTGTTCTGTTTAAATTATTGCACTCGCAATCATAAATAATCAATTATCATTTGTTGTTGCAATCAGAGAAGCCTTAAAGAAATTAGGTATTATAGAAATTAGTATGTTTTTCTGTACTCTGTTGCAAGTGTTAGATTACATACCAAAAGTAAAAGGCAATGTAACGAGTAACACTTAATACAGCACAAAATTAAGCGAATCCATCGTATGTAGTCTTGAAAACTGACAGAAGATGGAAACCATAGTAATAAAAACGTAAGAACGAAAGGCTAAAAGTTTCACGAATGGTCTTAGTAGGATATGTGATTACCCGTGTGGTATCACAACCGTCAAATCTCCTCAGCATTTTGTCTAATCGGAGATTTAACTGGCTACTCTGTGACATTTAGTGCTACTGAATGTGTAGTCCGGTCATTCCGTGGTTACAATAATCTTCGCTTTTCGAGTATTCTGATGACTAGCGTAACTGCTTTCATCCAAGCGTCGCCCTGCGTTAAAAGAAATGTACAGAAGTTCCGTCTGCGCCTAAGGAAGTTAAGATTCAATAGCTTGGTTATTTAGTTTACAACTGCGACAAAATCTCTAGAAAATGTATGAATCTCGGCTCATGCATTCAGTCTAGATCATGCAATTATGTCTTTCATGTTTACAGTTCTGTCTAATATAAATGATGGGTAAAAAAACAGACTCCAGCTTCTTGCCATATGTGTGTGCACTGGATAGTTGCTTTGTAACATGAAGGGCGATTCATTAATAAACTAATCGATTGCCCGTTGTTCCTATATTAAAAAGTGTCATCTTTCTCAGAACCCGTTGTTGTAAAGCCTCTCAACGCTGCTTAGTAATATATTGGGTATTTTTAGCTTTTATAAGCTAAAAAAACGAATAGGCCAGATTTCATGCTTTAATTGCATCATACAATTATGACAAGAAAATTACAATTTAGGAGTCATTATTACTAGGCAATGAGATATTCTATGTTTATTAAATTCTATGTCTATTAAGATTTTTCCTACTTTAGAACTGTCATCTAAGTCTGTCTATCACCATTATAGACAAACTGAGCTTCACTGCAACCTTCAGATATGATACTTTTGTTCCAAACAAGCCAATGACTGTCATAGCTTAAACTTTGCCATCTTGACATTTTCCGCCCACAGAGAACTTTACCTGGAATTTAGCCTCTGGCGTCAATCTTCGAAACCAATTATTTTCTCACCTTTGCGCTACGATTAGGTCTTTGATTCCGCCCCTAAACATCGTTAAAGTCGTTGCCATTTTTACTTCTCTATTGCTGTCTTTCACCGCTGATGAATCCATTCACACATCATTGATAAATTGCTGGTTTCGCATCGTTTTCTTGATGTAGATGAAAGGAGGATTAGTAACTTTTGCACAGCAGGAACATTTTGTTGTCTACTTAATTTCTAATGTTATATGTAATATTTTATAATGATGAAGGCGAATATAATTGATATTTTGCTAATTAACTAATATGAAATTTTTGAGATGCATCAAATATACATATACCATACCTGATTGAGAAAATGCAGCCATAAATCAAAAATCAATGCAAAATATAAAACCATTAAAGACTGCTAAAATACTCTGTTATACAGAAAAGCTGGTATTAGCTACTAGTTTACCATATTTTGCATAATGATAAGGCTCAAAATATGAAAAATAAAAAATAGTAATAAAAAAATTGCACAACCTGCAGTATTTTCGTAACGAAAAGAAAGAAAATATATTTTTTAAGCTTTCATTAAGACAAAAAAAGAGTGTAGAAACCAGTTTGTTATAAATTTACTGAAGAAATACTAGCCTAAATTTCAGTTTTATTGTAAGAAATAATATTTATTTAGTAATTAGAATGACATAAATAATTATGCTGTTTTTAGTTCTTCGGAGGTTTAAGTGATTTAAAATATTCACATAAAAGCTGTAGAAATATAAGTTAGGAACACATGCGTTTTCATTAAATGTAAAAGTAACCGATTTTTGACCCATTTTAATATTCTTCGGCATCGCCTCACATTGCATTTAGAAACTCTGTATTAATCATTCTTATTTTATTTCAAGTGAGATTTTTTATTAAATGCTGTTTTTTGACGTGAGAATTTTTCTTAAAAGGAACATTAATCACTTAGATTACGTACTGGTTACATTTAGGGAGAAGTTACAGCACTGCTATCGTTGCCTGAAGGTGTTCTAGTTTCCGGAGGCAGTGCTAATGACCAAGAAGGAGAAATTCGTGTCTGGGACACTTCAAAGAAATTTGCTAGTCTTGCATCTGCTGTGGTGAGTTGGTACACTTAAGAAATTAATGTATGTCAGAAGTTTTAACTTTCAAAGTGAATATGAAGTTTATTTGGTGTATACACTGAGCACACTATTAGAATCATATTGCAGACGTGTGCTTAGTAACAAATTACGTTGTCAAATACATTTTTAGCCAAATTTGTATATCGTTAGAAAATAGTTTTCAGCAAATTTTCTGGAAAATGGAGCAATCTCACCAAAAGATGCCATTTTTTAACGTTAATATAAATGAATTTTTGTTTTTGGAACTATTTTTTTATAGTAAAAGCATTATTTTCCATTGAAGGTAGTAAATGGAAACTACAGGTAATCCTGGATTTACGACGGTCTGCCATCATGAGGGTCACTAAGTAAAATGAAATAAAGTCATAACTAGAAAATATGGACCGAAACATTAATCGTTTCACTAAAGTTAAAAAATCAAGTAGCAGCCTAAAATTGTTACAAACTATATTAAGAAAAAAAATGTAGGGGGGGGGGAACATTTATGAATTTTCTAATTAGAAATGTAATCTAATTTTTAATCCGGTTTTAATCAATCATCCAAATGAGTAAAAATTGCTCACCTATAATGCTTAATTAAAGACATTTACACATATTTGCTCATGTTAACTAATTTAAAGGAAGGATATGTGTTAAATTTTATAAAAATATGTATGCATACAATGCATATGTATACAAATAAATTACGTGTAAGTGCTACGAAAGCTTGTTACATTGTAGAGACATTAGGATTTTTTTTGAAAGCAAGAGACATTGAAAAATTATCAAACGCCTTCGCCGGGAATCGAACCACGGACTTCTGGAATAACGGCCCAGCGTACAGAACCACTACACCACAAAGGCACGCTAGGAAAGCGGGAGGAATACCTTATATACTCCCGTTTTTAAAGGGCGACTGGTGTTTATAGGTGACCCAATCCCCAAATCCTGGGTGTGGAGAATCATCATCCAACACCTGTTTATTTCGGGCGCCACTGTAGAGACATTAGGATTTTTTGGGAAAGCAAGAAAGATTAAAAAATTATCAAACGCCTTAGCCGGGAATCGAACCACGGACCTCTGGAATATCGGGCCCAGCATGTAGAACCACTACACCGCGAAGGCACGCTAGGAAAGCGGGAGAAATATCTTATAACATTATTAAGTCTATTTTATATTTGATAAAAGTGTATATTATCCAAGATATCCAGAATAAAATAATTCTCCTTCGCAGATCAGAATCGACTTACGACGGGACCACTGGAGTTGCACTTGTCGTAATTTATGGTCTATATGTATAAAAGCCAAATTAAAAAACTATTAGACACAGAAATTCATTCTGAGTCTAATATTGCAGTTCAATGTGTTAAGCCCAGCATTTATCTGGGATTAACTCCAGTTTTTCTAAATTTCATATTAAGGGCCGGAATTTATCATAGTGGGGATGTTTAACTGCAAACAAATCAAAATTATTAGCTTAGACCGATTATTCCAGCGAACTTAATGCTAATTGTTCTAAATGAATTATACGATTCGCCCATGTTTGTACAAATAGGAATTAGATAAACAGTAAAACTAGTTCATGAGGGCCAGACGGTGTAGTGGTTAGGAGAGCCGACTGCGTTACCGAAGGGTCCGGGTTCAAAACCCGGAGAAGGCATGGATGTAAATTGTCTGTTCCCTCATAGGAGGTAACGGTAGCTGACTATTAGGTGCCTCCAGAATAAAATGGCCTCAACTTCCAGCCTTAGGAGTGGCCAGTGCTAGAAAGCAAGTGCGCGTCTTAAAAAAAAAAAGTGTTTCATATTACTTTCCTCTTAGTTTTCATGTATTTTATGTCAAAGTAAATATTTTCTTCTTTATCTAAAAAAATTGGAAATTGGTAAGTATGTTTTATATCTTTATTATGTGCATCTATTTGTAGTGTTTTCTAGTTGGCTGAGAAAGAGCTTTTTTCTCGTTAATACATCGAACAACTACACAGCTGCGTTTCTCAAAGTTTTTTCTCAAGTGCGGACCACTTTTATAAGAAAAGAATGTGCTGAGGACTACTTTATTTTTGCCTCTTCGAAAGTAATCTTTCTTAGCATATAGTACTACCAGTATACTTAACACACATATCTAATTAAAATTCATTTAACTTTACATCGCTATAAAATAACTAACAATTCGTATTCGTTTTTAATAATGCGAAGTACTTATAATTTCATCTGATTGCTAAAAATTGAATAAATGCTGCTACTCACATTAGTGAGATAGGTGAACATACTGATTCTTGGACAGCTATTTGGATGTATGCTGGTAAGTTTAAGTCTGAAATCGACACATAAAATCGATTTCAGTGCTTTGCTTTTATTTGAATTGGTGATGAAAACTCTTTCGCACTCAGGTTATATAGAAGCAAATTGAATTATAATCTTTTAAGCACAGTTGTACGGTTCACTATATTCCCTTTTCACTGGTTATGAGTTCAGTGACGCCAAATGTGCAGCGAAACGATGGTGACAAGCACCACAATTACAGTACTTTAAATTCCTCTTTCGTTGCTAAGAGTAGATTTCGAAGCCCGTAAGTAGGGTAACCGATAATAGAATTTCATAAAATGTCAGTATTAGGGGACATAAAATTTACACCTTTTTGTATTTGTAATTATTAATTTCATAAAACTTTAGTCTTAGGATAGACGATTGCCATGTGTATTTTCTGCATTCTAAGATTTTCGGCTATAGTGTGATATATACGCAGTTAATTTGAATTTTACTTTTTGTCATTTTTGGAAATCTAGGACACAAAGGTAGGCATCGATGACAAATTATGGTCCGCAAATTGAGAAACGCTGGTGTGGACCACAGACTGAGAAACGCGGATGTATGGAATTATTAACTTGTTAGACTGATTATATTTCATTACGGGTCTGTTAGAAAATTACTCTCAAATAATAAAGCTTAAGATTCTCATTTCATTTGTGTTCTTTGTGTTTGATGTTAGTATTTCATTGCATACAAAGTGTTTATTGGCTTGATTTCAGATTTAATTATCGCAAATGCTAATGCGTAAATAAATATCGTTTGTGAAACAAGGTATGGATACAAAATCCAAGTATTTGAAATAATACATGGAAGTTTTATAAAAGGATATGTTTAGTTTGGCCATTTGCCGAAGACATTTTCGCCTACTTGATAGAGGGTATTACCAAATAACTTTATTTCATTTGTGTTTCTACAGAATTTTTACATTACGGTAAACTTGACTTGGCTATTTTCTCAAAAAGAAATCACAAAACCCGAGTTGAGGAAATTTAACAACTGCTGGTTTGTCCTCCAACGAGCCACCAAGTGCCGAGGAGTTAAAACCACTAGGTCGCTCTGGTTTCTGTTCCCGACGAATAGTACGAGTATATTGAGTTTTCGTGATACGATCTAGTTTCCTATAAAGCACTTCGTGAAGGCACCTGTCCTAGCTGTCGCGTCTTTTATGGAAAATATTTTAGCCAATCGACTTCCAATAATTTAAAACCTGGAAAACACGTCGGCGGCTTTGTGAAGTGCTGCCCGTTTTGCGTGATGCAGAAACCGTTGAGTGCATGAAATCCGATGCCAATACGAAGGTATACATTTTCAAGGAAGACTCATTTTCATAAAACATTGAAACAGGTATGCATTTTCAGAAAGATTTTTGAAACAATGGTTTTTACGAAAATGGAAAGCCACTTGGATCGTTTTAAAATTAATTTTACATTCATTTACACATTACTAATTTAAAAAAAAAAATACGTTGATAAACCCGCCAAGTTTAGGGGGGCTTCATTAGTAAAACAAACTTAATTCAATTTGCTTCAGAGATTGATTTTTTCCTCGTGGATGTCGAAGATTGGACAAACAGAATTTTACAGAGACGGCGATGCATTTCTAAAAATGGATCCTGATGGGCAAATAATAGATCTGATGGACACTTTAAATTTTTTAAATTAAAAAAAAAAAAGTCAATTTTGGGATTACTGATAGCATTGACAATGTCATATTAATAGTATCTCTAGGGTTATATATAAGGGCTATTTTTTAGTTAAACTGTGAAGAATATGGAATTAAATTGGTGAAGAAAAAAAGGTTTTGTCATCGTATGTGAAATGGCCTAGCGATTCTTCCATCCGTTCCTGTTCTAAGGAATTGCGTCTTCTCCGCGTGTACTTCGGTATAGTAACTGGTAGCATGTGCAGCTGTTAAGCGGAAGATCCACGAGGCTCGAATTCTACGAGGATGTATCGCATTTTTTGTATTTGTTATTTCGAAACACCTAATAACCCTGCTCTAACGCCCAACCAATCGATGTAGTAGACGATTATTCGTCACCAGCTAGATTTGGTTGACTGGTGTCATCCGTTTCTTTCCAGTCACCTTTTAATTGGACAGAGGATATGAAAAAGTATCGCTTTCCCCAATGCGTGCTCTCGTGGTGTAACTCGTTGCACGTCTGGCTGGCATCTAGAAGATCTGTGTTACGCCTGTACGCATGCATTTTATTTATTTAGAATGAAATATTACTTGCAATACGATATAGAAATTAATAAAAGTCGTCAAATTAAATGTAAAATAATATAACTAATAATAATATGCCTAATAATATTACCTTCAGTAATAAAATGATGCTGATTTCTAGAATTTCTGCAAAGGTAGAAAAAAAAATTCTTTGAAAAATATAGAAAACATATTTTTTCTGTTTTTTTTCACATTTTTCGCAGCGAATCGCGAGAAAAAGTTGCCTCTGGTGACTAAAACCATCGTTTCTATCTTATTTTTGTTACATCTATAGAAATTTAGCAGTTAGTTTTGTAGCTTTCTTTTTGAGGGCGCGGAATGTGTTCCCCCCCCCAAAAGGCAGTTAAAATTCAAGTGCAGACTGAAATTATATTAGAAAACTGATTGTGTTAGATAAAACATTGAAAATATTGGAAAGCAGCAATGCACACACACACACACACACACACACACACACACGCACACAACCCCCCCAAAAAAAAGAATGCTTTTTTGCTTCATTTAGAAATACTTAATATTATAAAAAAATTAATTTATAAATCAATGTCAATACGATATTGAAAATACTATATTTAGTGATGCAGCCCTGTTTTGCAGATTTCAGGAAATTTGAAAATTTCTTCAGAAGGTTTGCCATAAGGGATCAAATTCGTCAGAAATTTTGTTTTTAATTATTATTATTATTATTATTATTATTATTATTATTATTTTCCTGATTGTGGACGGAGTATTAGCAGCGAATTTTTCTACTCTAGTATTTGGACATTAGTATATACATATACTGAGAAAAATTGAGATTTCCTTGGGCTTAAAGGATTCGCCCTTGGTGGAAAAAACCCTGCAGAATTTGGCAGGTTGTTTTTTTATGGGGGGGGACATGCATGAATCAGAATGGGGTACGTAAATGGTTTTAGGAGTTTTTTATTTTATTTATTAATTTTTTTTTTTTTTTTTTTTTTTTTTTTTAAGAAGAACGAGCAGATTGATGTATGTGACGAAAAAGATTGGGGGAATCTCTGAAGAGTGATGATGATTTTCATTAAATTACGTAATTGGCTTAATGGCCGGGTAGGAAGCTTTTATGGCAAAAGTAACTAAGAGTTGACGACACGTTGCATCAAAACTTTTAACTGGGAATTTAGCGGCGTGGATTCTTGTGAGAGGTAAAGATAATGATTACAGTTTACATGTATGAATTAAAATGTTTTCTTCCATTTCCATTTTTATTTTTGTGTTTTTCCTAGCTGAATAAAAAAATAGCCTTCGTATTTTAAAGAGATAAAATATTAAGAAATCTGTATTAAATTCGCTCAAATGTTAAATAAAAAGAGATCAGGATTGAATTCAGTTTGGTTTCTTAAAATAGAAATGTATTAGATTATTTGCTTTAAGCTAGTGGCAATGTAGATAATTAATAACATATTTTAAAAATTAATATTAATGTGTTAGAACTAGTTTCCCAGCGTCACTAATTATTGTATGTCTGAATAGTGAACTCTCAAAGTACCCAGATAAAAAAAACTGCTATGGATGTCTCTGCATGTGTATGAGTTCGGCATATTAAATCTCCAAAGAAAATCAATGCGTATAAAGGAACACAGTTTGAAAACACGTTATAGACCATCATGAAACTTTCCTTTCCAGTGGATCAATGCTACTTGTTCTGACACAATAAGGAAAAAGAAAAATTTCTTTCGTTCATTTTTACTATTTTGTGTCGAATAAACTGAATATTCAATTATTTTCTAGCTTCCAACTGGGTCTGGAGGAGTGACGTCACTGTGCCCGCAGAAGACTGTCACTAGCGAATGGGAAATTTTTGTTGGCACAAATAAGAATGTCATCTTAGAAGGATCTGTAATTTGGGCTTTGAATCCTGTAGTTCATGTAAGTTGAAACAATAAATAATATTAATTCTAGAAAAATATGCTTGAGGGTGTTCTTTTTTTCCTCCCACAGCGCTGCATATTATATCAGTATCTAACAAAAACAGAGTCCATAGATTGCATTTGTCTTTCATGGCTTATGAACAAGTATTACAGAATACAAATTCCGTGACTGATAGCAAGCCAAAATGTGATAGCTTAAGTTGATTACAGTTATGGATTTTACGGTTCTAGTATCAACGCTATATTCTATACATCGGTTCATTGATTACTGAACTAGCAGTTTAGATAATCCGTTCGATTGTTTGTGGTTTACGACTCTCAACATCTTATAATGATGATGGATAATTTCTTTCTTGCATATTCAGGTTATCGTGAAAAAGGAAAATGGAAAAATATTTTTCGTTGTTCACATCATAAAAGTATATATGTATTATTATCATGATTGTGAAGAGTTGATGTGAATGTACATAATGGTAAGTGGATGCTCTTTGTTACTGATGGCTGACCATTTATCTTTTACGGATGGACAGTACTGTAATAAAATTCTTTAGTGTTTTCGTCGATTGCTTCATGAGTTTAAATGCGAAGAATTTTTATTTTTTGTTTGAAAAACAGTATGTAACATCATCATAGAAGAATAGTGCAGTTATTTCTGGAGAGCGAACATACTAAAATCGCATTGAATGGCTAACAGGCTCTCCAGATCTTAGCCTCTTCGAATACATCTACTTGGGTGTCGCAGTTCTGCTCGAAATCCCTTCATAAAGCAAGCAGGATTTCATTCTTCTGTGAGCAAGTAATGGAGTAGTTTGCTTCAAGACCTCTTGGATGACTTAATGCTGAGCATACGAAAACGTTGTCAGAATTTCGTCCATGCTCGGGAATAAATTTCGCTTTGACATATCTCTCTTTTCTAACAATGTACATCCATTTTCTCGTTATATTTTTTCGCTATTTGCATTCAAACAGTTAAAAAGAGTTTTACATGTGGTATTAGGTGTTACGATGCTCAAAATGCGTTTATTATCATTACGTGTCTATTTATTTTATAGTTATAAAATTTTGCATTTTGTTTTTGCACTGTAGTGTAACATACCAATAAATTTAATCCGCAGCCTCTGACTTGTAGCGGAGTAGGTAAGACCGCTGAACTTCGTAGTTCGACCCGGATTTGAGTCTTGATGAGCGAGCTAACTGCGTGTGTGTTTTTGAGACTTTTTCTCATTTCTGTAATGTAAATATGAACCATTTTTTTTTCAGACTCTCTTCTACAAAGACATTCTTTTTTTAATACTGTTAAATTACCCAGCTTCTTTTAAATACCGTTAAAATTATCTTTTTAAATGGGCCCCTCGATTGATTTTGACATGAGTCACATCCATTAAAGAAGCCCTGTACATATGTTTCATTCAACGACTTTAATGCAATTTATTAGAATCGTAATAATATCCATACTTTCCTTAATGCCTTATCAGGATAACTGAGTGAAATTTGTAAGATGGTTGTATGCTAACAGTTTGTCCTGTTGATTGTTTTCCATGTGCCTGTCTGTTGTTTTGGACCTGTGCAATGAGGGAAGAACTGCTAGAGCTTGGAGGTGGCTTGTTATCTTTAATAAGAAATCCAATGGGTTGGCGACGTTATCTAAATATCATGCAAAGAACCATCCGAAGTGCAGTATGCTTTCAAGGATGCTTTCTTCCGCTTCTGTGTGAAATGTCTTTATTATGTGAAACCTCTTTTTTTCTCATTATCCCTAAATCGAATTCTTGGGAGGTATAAGGATTCGATCCACGTGTTATGTCACATCCGACACGCATTATGTTACCTGTGAGCAATATTTAGTTGTAGAGTGGATTGACTAGGTGTGATTAGTGTCTCCATCTTTATCCATTAAATACTGTTTTTCGCTGTTGCTTTTGTCACCATTGTCTTTAAGCTAAGTAATACAATTTATAACTGCCATTCTTATAAGGAAAAGCGCTAATTTTACTGCTGTGTACAGACTGTATTCTATCTCTTTTTATGAATATTTGGAAATAAGATAGTTTACATTAAATAGGAACTAACTATCAAATAATATACTTCTGCAGAATCAGGACTTTTGAAAGAGAAAGTAAAGTAATGTTCGACTTTCCAAATAGCCCATAAGTAGCCACACATACAATGAGTGTTCGTAAGTTTGACGCAGGTGTGTTTCCTCTTCAAAAATTATATTCTCTGTGTTTTGCAGAACTGACGCTGATGATTTAAGTATTGAAAATTTAGTTAAACTAAATGATACAAAGCTAAACATTTATATGCGGAACTTGGAGAACAAGAGGTGGAGAATTTTCATTGAAAATTATAATATATTATTACGAATTAGTCAATAAAAATAAATTCTGATTTCTTTTGTTTTAAAATATTTAATTTAATTTCCAGGGTCACTGTGATGACGTCAGAGCTTTAGCTGCGCATCCGGATAAGGCCTACTTCGTTACTGCTGGTCTTGATCGCTACATCTGTAAATGGGAAATCAACAGTCTTGTCTGGAAAGTCCAAAGTGATGTATGTTGAAATATTATCAAGTTAATGAGTGTTTCTTTCAATTAAAAAATAAGTGAAAGGGCAAACATTTATTTTATTTTGTTAATATAAATTTCGGAAAACCACTTTCTACTCATAGCCAATTACATCTAATAAAATATAATCTAAAATTTTGAATTTTTTTTATATGCTTTCGTTTTTATTTGAACCACAAATTAGATTTTATTTAAAAACGATCAGTCTGAACTATTAAAATAAAAATCACCGACAGAAGGCATATGAGGCTATTATTAACATGTTAAAATTTGAGGGTGTTGGAAAGTTCAACCATAAGGTTAATAATTTTCACTCGACCTCATACGCAGAAAATGGCCTCAAACACTTCTGGAATAAATATGCTGATTGTGCATTTTGCCACTCGAAATAAATATTGCAGAGAACTGTTTGAGTCACCCGTCCCCAGAAACCGAAGCGCTATCTGCGTTTATTTTTGATGGCAGAGCATCTTGAAAGAACTTTTTATTTATTTATTTATTTTGAATAAGTGGAGTGAACATTTCCAATAAAGTTTCAAATTATCCTTCACTCATTCTGATGAAGTTTTTGTAACTTTGGATATCCTCGTGCAAAGTTCATTTAAAAGTTAAATCAGTGCTCCCAACTCATCACGGCGAGCTACACAGTCACGTTTTGATTACCTTTTCTTCTTCTCCCCCCCCCATTCCAGAGCAGAAATTAATTCGTTGGAAACAGCTTCGCAAACTTCAAGCACAGCAACTTACTCGTTCGTGTCCATTTTGCAAACAAACGGAGGTGAGTTGTGAGTCCGCTCTGATTGGTGTAAACAATCTATCAGTGTACAGATCCGTCACTCGGTTCGAGACGCTCGGACGAGGGGCTCACTCGGAGAAGTGTAAACCGGGCTTAAATGTGAAACCGCAACTAGTTTAAGAAACTGAAAGAACGAGTTACTCTGTTATTAACATGCAATGTGTACTCAACAATTAAAAGCACAGTACTGGTTATTGTTGAAAGCTAGAAACTTTGACCCTTAAGAGTCAAGAACAGATCTATAGCTTAACATAGTAACTAGAACTAGTGGATGGCAAGTAGTATTTTTACTGATTTTCATTTGAAATGGAACAGCGAGCTAAAAAAGGGAAAACAGCTTGGCTAGTAAGATGACTGTGCAGCATACACACATATCTCTTTCTTTCTGAAAAATGTTACTGCTTTCCTCCAAATACACCTTCTAACATTCAGCCTTTAGACCAGGTTATTATATGAAAGTTTGCAAGTTTTATTACAGAAGTGTAAACAGAACTGAATCTTGTGAAAATGAATTCGAAAAAGATAATTCAGTCGACATCTGTGCTAAAGACCATGCATATTGAAGTGAATGCTGGAGTCATTCTCCTAAAACACGCATAAAACTGCTTTCGAAATGCAGCTTTTATGTAGAAGAAGCCTAAGAGGAACTGTTAGTTACAACTAATGTTTCAGACATCAGTGAGGGAAGCTATGAAGATTCATTTTTAGAATAATATATGTCTATTAACGACAATTTTCAGACAAGATATGTGAAGACTGATATGAAAAAGGGGTTAAAAGAGCTCCACAAACTGATAGTGAAAGTGGAACAGAAAAAAGTGATGACATGCAAGCAACAATCGTGTCTAGAAAAACACTGCATATTCCAAGAACCGAAAGGTGTTGCCAGCAGCTTTACAAAATTGTAATACAGTTGAAAATTGTTGATGAACTGTGTGAAAGAAACATTGATAGAATACTTTTTTGTAAAAGTTGAAAATTTCACCAAAATCATAATTATAAAAATATGTTGATAAATAATTTTAAAAAAATAAATTTTAACTCTGCGTAAATAGTTTATTTTAGGATAATTATTTAATTTTTAGGTTTAAGTATTTATTTTATTACAGAAGTTTAAAACAGATATCACAATTTGCAGTACACAAATCGATGTTTATTAAATTCCAGCCGCTTAATAGATTCAAATATGTTTGGAATGGAAGTGATTTTAATAAGTGAGGGGCACTGTATTCGTGATTATTGCAGCACCACGAAGAAATCGCCAGAATTGTATGAAATGTATTCCATATACTACTTGTTATACAAAGAAATGATTAAATTTAGAGTGCATTACAAAAATACTAAATGCCGAAAATCAGTATTTGAGGAAACAGACATGTGCTGCGATATAAGTTTGTACTAGTAATGGTGTTAAATCAAACACGTTTGATATGTGTACCTGACGAATAGCATTCCATGTTGCTTCTATCATGCCCATAGTTAATTCTTATTGGTTGCGGTACGAAATTTTACTAGCGAATTGCCGACTCATAAAATTGTAGGTATGTTCAATGAATGATATTCCCCATTCACCAGACTGAATGACTGTTCTTGAAAACTGATGTTGCAGATTTAAATAAACAAATTATACGTAATTCCTTTCATTGCAGAGTGAATGCTTTTCAGTAACTATTCATCCTCACGGCAGTATTGTAGCAGTTGGTGATGAACACGGGGACGTTACATTCTTAAATATGGAAGATGGCCTTCACGTTACAACTCTACCTGTCACTAACAGTCCTCTTTACACGCTAAAATATTCACCAGGTTTGTTATTCATCTGCTATTCTCTTTTTTAATCTTTTTCTTTATATACATCCGTACATTTTTAGACTTTATCAAACGAAAATTGAACCAGTCATGTATCTGAGCCTTGTTTTTGACATTACATGTATAGTAGATTCCTGATTAACATTCAGTCTATGTAACATTATCAGGGACGACGTTCATGTTAACCCAAATTGTGGTTATTTTACACGATTAAAAAAAAAAAAAAAAAAAAAAAAACTAGAAAAAATGAATAACCAGTGTTATAATTACCAGTAAGTACTATTAATAATTTACCTGTAAGTTTAATTTGGAGAATAATTTAATTAAATTATGGGGATTAAATCAGCATTCAAAACAAAAGTTCATTTTAAAACAGAAGAAACAATGCTTTTGTTTATATTTTTCTTTGATTTTTAATATGAGCCAATAGGAAACGAAAGATTAATAGCTGTAAACTTAATTTATTTTGCCATTTAACGAATTATTTTTAATGCATAATTTAAATATGTTTCAGAGTATGCACAATTAAATTACGTATAGTTGTGAATAAGAACAATTTCAAAAGGTCGGGACATCATCTGACTATCACTGTGGTAATCACTTCGCGCATATTCTTCTTTCATTTACTGTAAAAATTTTGCTTTATTATGATAGTTTTTGTCATAATTCAATTTCTGTGATTCCGCAATAAAGATATTTAAACTTTTTTATGACAAGGTCTGGTTAATTCATAATCGGATTAATCCACCCCCATTTAATCGGGACTTGGAATAATTTACTACTTATTTTAACGTGCGCATCACTAAAAATATTATTATTGCCTTTTTTTATTTTGATATCTTCAGAACTTAGGCTGTAATAACCTAAGGACATTGACCCTTTTCAACAAATGAAATTCATGATTTTGAGTGGTGCAAAATTCTCTTTGAGCATTTTGATGTTAGGCGTTTTTCAGGAAGGTATAGTCCTAGTAGGAATTTACAACAAATTACTCGAGCCATGTTGCCCTAGTGGCAGGACATTCAGCTTATATTACATAGTTTTTTTATTCATGTTCAAAGTTTAAACTTTTTTTCAGTACCCATAATGTTTTATCTGACATTTGTGCCTTCCAATTCTTCGAATGGTCATGTATTTTAAAATAATCTGTATGTACCATATGCTGTAGAGAGAAGTGAATGATCGAACATGTCTTAATATTCTTACTGTAAAACCGTGATGTATTTCAGTGACAACCAGCACAGATTGTTCATTTTGTTTAATTGTTCCCGAAAGCATAAGCAACGAAAATTAATCATTCAAACTTTCTAGCAGTTTTATACTTTTCCTGCCATGCAATATTCTCTCATCCGTGCAAACTTTAGACTCTACTTTTAACTATTAAACTTTAGACTATTTTAGCCGTATTTCGATTTTATTGAATTAAATCTGTGGTAGAAAAACATTTTATAATTCACTAAGACCAGCTGTTATACACATTTGTGTCAGATAGTGAATTTAACTTATGTCTTTCAGCAAGATTTGACAGATGCATTGTCAGTAATTTATTTCAAACTGTTATTTTTTAATATATTTTTTTAAATGTTGGAGCTGTGTCTTGCACTATACTCTTTCTTTATTTTATAACCCCTGCCTTTTCCACGCAAGTCACTTGAAACTAAGAAATACACCAGTGTTGCGTTGCCGCTTTTTGTTCACTTCTAAATTCATAGTCTAATACTGCAAAAAGTTGTGTTTATTCTTCAGACTAGCACTACTGAGTGTTTCATTTGTTGCATAATCTACAATGCTTGAGTATTTATCAATGTCAGTCTGTTTGTAAAAAATGTATATGAGTAAATGCATGTGATACTACATACCAAATACATAAATTTATGCTTAGCGTTTCACTTCTCATTTATCCATTAGAGCGTAGCGATAACCGCTAAGTTGCTACATATAGAAATATTGAATTTGCATTGCTTAGGATATCAGAAATACAGCTATAATTTGATCGCACTGTGTGATGACTAAACAAGTTACAGGAAAAGAGTTAAAGCCACTGTAAAATCATTTCTTCAAACTGAGAAATGCTTTCTCTTCCTGCAGTCAGTGGCAACAATGCTGTATTAAAATCATGTCTTACTTGTTCCATGCCCTTACAACCATTCTCATATATAATCTCTCAAGTTGCAACTGTAATTTAATGTTGCAAGTTCAGTCCCATCTTAGCTAGTAATTTAACCTTGAATGGAATGCGACTCTATTTGAAACGAAATAAAGGAAATAAAGTTTCAAAGCTGAATGTGCGATTCGTGCATAACATTTTAGCCGTATTTTGACTAGACCTGTTTTAAAAAAATAAGAAATTAGTTCTTATTATGCTATTTATTTACATCAAATATATATATATATATATATGTATTGTGTTGCCATAAAATCTTTGTCTTTTAATTGTAAAATAATCTTTTTTTTCTTTTTTTTTTTTTTTGGTCTTGACTGAAAATTAATGAACTATATTTTAAAACATTTTGTAACCAATTTTGTTTTCTATGCAGATGGTGATACCCTTGCTGTTGGATGTTCAGATGGGAATATCTACTTTTTTCAGACGCACAGTAATGGTTATATGTACAAAATTGACTTTGTTTTGTCTGTAAGTAATGAAAAACAGATATAACAACATCAGCAATGCAATTTTCTTTTGTGTTGGCTTGCATTTTTAATTGTAGCTAATCAGAATCTGGGTTTAAGTCTCTAATGATAGAATTAGTATAAAATTTTGTTCCATATTTGTTTTCGATGTTCAGTGCCTTGTGTGTTTTCGCTGACTTTCTGTTCACGCCAATTGCAATATTTTGTATTAAGAAGAAGAATGAAATATGTAAAAATCAGTAATATATTTTGAAAAAAACATTTATGCAACATACTGGAATTCATGTTGTCCAGCCTTGATTATCGTAGTGAAAGTAATAATATGTAGTAACATTTCTTTGTTCTTAAATGGTAGCGGATGACCAACAAAGTATAAACGGAAAACTCACCACTGGTCTTCTGTACCCTAATAATGATAAACAAAAACAGTCATAAAAATGTAAAATAATAACTACTAAATAATGGCAAAGAATGCCTTTTAAGTTTGATACAGTTTCTATGCAGTGTAGCATTTCGCCGTTCAGTGTTTGCATGAGTCATTCATTAAAATATGCGCATTTTATATTAGATTTTGGTTTATTTAATTCAAGAGACTTGTATTAAATTATTTCTTATGAGAGTGTTTCGACCTTTTGCATTAATGAGATATAAAACTGTATACAGTGTATTCTCGATTTTCCGGTTGCAGATTATCTGTGCATGCATTGCCTAACGCACACAATCACCTCTATTCGAAAGAGTATAAAAAACAAACATGTGAAAGTCCGAGTTTGAACGTTTGAGCTGCACTGCATAAGCCGAAAGTCATGATCGGAAACTCAAATAGTCCGAAAGCGTAATAACCGCAGTTCTTGGAATATCAGCTGGATTAACGGGCACTTGGTGATACGCCCGCTCAAGATCAAGAGTTGTAAAAATAGCTTTTCCCTCTAAAACCTGCATACAGTCTTGAATGTGCGAGACTGGGTAACGATTAGGAATTGTAGCTGCATTTAACCAGCGATAATCGCCACTTACCATTTCGTTTCCGAACTAGATAGAGCGGACTGGCCCATGAACTTTTTGAAGGACTCCAAATTCCCTGTTCCATCATGTATTGAAATTCCCCCTTGGCGGTTTTAAGCTTGTCCGGAGGTAAGCGTCTTGGTTTAGCGGCAATTGGAGGTCGGGTAGTTTCAATATAATGTAAGTACATCGTGCTTGGGTTCGGAAATACCCATAACTGGGCGCGTGTTTGTAGGGAATTCTCTGAGAAGTTGATGCCATGGGGAGTTACCCGAAATTAGTTTAATGCTCAAATCTTGACTATTGCGAATTACTCCCGGATAAGTTAATCTGGTTGTGTAATCTATCAAACGGCGATTCTTAAGATCGACAAGCAAAGAAAATTTTTGAAAAAGTCAGCGCCAATAATAGGACTTCAGTAGCAATAATGGATGGCCATTGGAAGTTGCAGCGCAATCCTAAATCAAGAGACATCAGGCGTTCACCAAAAGTTTGAATAGGAGTTCCATTTGCTACATAAAGTTGTAACTTGGTAAGGCGCTTTTGTTCGTGAAAAATGTGTTGGAACGACAGAAACATCAGCCGTGGCGTCTACAAGAAACCTTAAGGCCGAATTCTTTTCGATGACGAAAAGGCTTGCAAAATTCCGGCCGCTGTCGTTCACAACTTCGAGCTACAGGCTTTCTCGTTTCCCTGGTCGTTTTAACGACACGGTGAGCGGCATTTGTTTGCCTTGTTTCCCAATTTTTGGTGGCAAAAACAAATACCCGTAGGAGGGCTTTCATAACATTTCCTCAGTGGGCTCATATCACCCAACCGTAAATCGTGCAACAACTGCTTGATTTTAACTGTCTCGGATTCTTCATAAACAGAAATTATTTTTTTTTTAAATTTGTATTTGTCCGTCGCCGGTGGATTCAAAATTATTTCACGAGCTGATTACAGTACCTCTGATTCTAAGGTCCCAATCATATTATGTTTCGGCTACGTGGGACTTGACGTCGAAAGGGACAATTCTCAAAACCCTCACGATTCTCAAAACCGCACAAGAAACACACGTAGCTAGATTACCATTCTCACTTACTCCAAAGACCTTGAACGCCAAACAGTAATCGTTTATCTCTCAAAATGGGATCACGTGAGCTTTCAGAAGCAGAACTTTCGTCTGATTGGTTGTCTGTACCTGGGACTGAGATCCAGCCGAGACATTTTCGGTGAGATTTGAAAAAATTACGCGTAGCCGCAACATTTTTCTATAGTTAGGCGGGACTTCGCTACCAGCGGATCTCTTTTTTTCTAGGAATCCTCCCATTTAAACCAGTGCTACCAGAATCTCGTTTCTCAGAAAAGTCCCGTCTAGCAGCGACTGTAGCCATATGTGATAACGGCGGCAATCGCTGTATAAAATTAAGTTTCGTCGGCAGTAATGTGACTTAACGCGCATCCAATTGAATGAACTATAACGATGGGTCTCGGCGACAGAAGGGCGTGGCTTAACTGCCACTCGTGCCAATTGTGAAGCAGCATTGTTGTCAACCACTTTAGATCAATCAAATATGCACAATAATAATATGTATAGAATATGCACAATAATAATATGTATAGAATATGCACAATAATAATATGTATAGAAAAATAATCAATATGTATATAGTGACACAGTTTCTTGGTACTTGAAATCAGAGAAATTGGCGGCTCAAATGCAGCAGACGATACATATATCCGCTGAAATTATGACAGAAATATGTTGACTCACCGTAATGCGGCACAACGCTTGAAATGTCAGGTGAAATGTCTTACTTGCATCTCATCACAGTGGATAACTTACTGCTGCTCAGAATTTTTACATATAAACTCCATATTCATGCAACATTGAAGGTTGCTATTCGTAATAAATACGGGTCACCAATTATGGAAGTACAGTTTTTTTAGACAGATCGTTGAATAATTATAACAATTGAATAGAATAAATATTATTTTGTTTTTGGTTGCTATGGGTTACCAGATTGTCAGAGTTGAGTTGTAGTAGGCAAGTTGCCACATATCTATTTATCTATAATGTATATTAAACTTTTAATTGTTTAAAAAATGTACTTTTTAAAAACACTTATATAAATATGTAAAATAAATAACACCTTTTTAACTAATTCTACATCATCGTATGTCTGATTAGCCGCAGATGTATTTCCGAATCCAAGCCTAGTGTAGTTAGGTAGTGACTATTCTGAAGATATTTTTTAGTATTTTATGGCAGATTCAGCATTTTATTATTATTTGCATTATTTTCTTATTACGAATATGTTCTATATATTATATTACTGAAAGTTTTTTTTTTGTGTGTGGGGTTGGGGCGTCACAAAGGTATTTTGCCCCGGGCGCCAGTTATGCTTGCTATGTCACTGGCCCCTCCACTCGGGCTTAAAACAAAGCCTCCACTCGGGCTTGAACTCAAAATAAGAAATAAGAGCTAAACTATTACCAACTAAGAGGCTTAACTGTAACATGTATCTAACGTAGTTGGCCGGTAATTTAAACTAGCCAGCGAATATCAAAAGGCACGTAATATACGGCCAAGCGTAACAGCTTCAAGAGAGATTTAGCTCGAAGGCAAATACGCGCTACTCACGATTCCTAGCTCTCTCTCTCACGATATCAGTTGAGCATTCCTTAAATACTGCTTCTAATTAATTTGCATTCAACGCGATTTTAAAAACTCATTCTGGTAGGGAGTTGAAGGTGGAAACAAGAATTGCTAGGAAAGAACTTTGGAATTAAAATAACTGTTATAAAATTAAAATATACCTTACAAAGTATTATTTTTATTCCTTAAAGAGATACTGAATATCTCCGACTGATTCACGCTATCGCTTGTAAAAAAGAAAGCTTGAATCAGTAAAATATGATAAATCATTATGATAAAAGAATTTTTATTTTTCAATATTTTCTGTTTGTGTGTATTGGCAGTAATATACTTCAACAGAATAAAGCTATTTCTTTTGTAACTGTTGTATAGAAGCTTATGGAATAAATTAGATACTCTTTATAAATATCAGATACTTCTAATCTTAATGCATAAGTTTCCTCAGTGTTGAATAAACTCCGAAGATTCTTCTTTCTGTATCTGAAAAATAAAAAAAACTGGTCTAAAAATAAAAATAATATCATTTACAAATTATTGGTCTATAATTACTATTCTAGAGGCAGAGTTCTAAGGAGAAATCTAATCAGCTATTCCATTACATCTCTTTAACTTTATTGCGCTTTAGAGGAATTTTCATCTTCGCACTTACTAGAAGTCTAAACCTATAAGAACACGGACAAGAAGCAAAACTTGCATAATAGATTTATTAAAAGCTACATAGCAAACAACCAAAATGTAACAGAAACTAGCCAACTAGTACTTCATGAAATTCATATACTATACACGTACAATAAGAAGAGACAACTTTTAGAGTCTTATTAGCCTGGTTCAACTACCGTCGCAGAATGGCAGTTCTTGTTGAATTAGTCTCGGTTCCTGAAGCCACTGAAGATTGCTCCTCACTGCTAAAGTCTTTGAAGTATACACTCATGTCCATAAATTAGGGATAATGCAAAATCAGGCAAAGGAAGAGTTAGAAGCAAAACAAATTTGATTTATTTGTAACGCTTATTTATTAAACAAAAGGTAAAGAGCAAAAAAAGATGCTATATGTTTGATATTATTAAAAAAATTAGCTATTTTTTCTCCCTGGAGCAAATTACAAAAAAACCTATTTACAAAAAACCAATATTACATGGTTGGTATGATTGTTAATACATTGTATGTCTCCCAGACGATGCAATACAGTCCGTATAACGCCTAGGTATGCTGAGTATCAAATTATCGATCTGATCTTGGGGGATGTTACACCACTCAAAAAGCAATGCTCTCCGAAGTTCCGGTAGACATGTAGGAGGAGGTTGACGGGCTGCAACTCCTCGATCAAGCATGTTCCACACGTGCTCTACTGGATTCAAGTCCGGTGAGAATGCTGGCCAGTCCATACGGGTGATATCCTCCGATTGAAGGCATTCACGTACGATGTTTGCACGGTGAGGACGGGCGTTGTCACCCATAAACACAAATTGTGCGCCCATGGCGCCCCGAAACAAACCTACATGTTGTTCCAGAATGACGTCCCGATAGATTTGGCTTGTCATGGTTCCAATTTGAACATGCAGGTCAGTTCTGGAACCCAGAATAATTCCACCCGAAACGAGCACTCCTGCACCACCGTCACGGTGTCGTTCAATGATGTTTTCTTGGTGGTAACGGGTACCTGAGCTCTCCATATGAAAGTCCGGCGAGAATCAGACTGCAAGCTAAACCTGGACTCCTCGGAAAACATCACAAAAGCCCACTGTTACGGTGTCCACAATGCATGCTCTCTACTCCAGGCTAACCGCAGGCGACAGTGAGTTGCAGTAAGTGGAACGCATCTGACAGGTCTACGAGCATATAGACCAATCTGCCCTAAGCGTCTGGACACGGTCTGCCTTGAAATTGTCGTACCAGTGGCTGAAGAGAGCTAACGAGACAGGTCTGAGGCTGTGCCCCGCCTGTTTCTTTTGGCAGTAACTGCCAAATACCGGTCCTCATTCAGCGTTGTAACTCTGGGGCGACCTGTGCTGTAACGTCTACTCACATTACCATCATCCTGGAATCGTTGCCAAAGCCTGGAGATGACACTATGGGCAATTGCAAGTTCGTCTGATACTTCCAGCTGGGTACGCCCACATTCCAGACGGCCGATAATTCTACCACGTAAAAAATCATCCAAATGCGTCCTTTGTGTCATAACTATTCGGTTATTGCAGTGAAATGCTTATAAAGCGCCTGCGAACAATTTTACGTCTTTGCCTGTATTCCTTATATATCACTCTCTTACACTCTCGTCATTCTGACGTACCATCGGTGTCATCTAGTTACTTCCTGAAATTTGCATATGATTCTTGAAGATGTGTGTAGTGATTTTAAAGGTGATGTATTTATTTTAGAGTTCGATTTTCGCGTGATTCTGAATTATCCTTAATTTATGGACATGAGTGTATATCTAATTTACTTTATTTGTGAATTTTGTTGAATGATAATTAAAAATTCGTAATCGCATATTTTTATTTTAGGGAAAGAATTTTTCATGGGGTAGAATACCATAAAATGTTTTGCACGATATATGAACTTCTCTTAATGTAATTGCTTTAATTAATGTAATAAAAATTATATTTTGTTTAATGTTGTATGTTGCAGACGTGCCTTCGCCATACGCACTTTAGCAGCGAATTGTTGCTGCAATGCACTGGAAAATTGTTTCGCTATAAGAAAATACGTAGAAATACATCAGTGTGATAGTAGTCTGAAACTGATTATCGTCTTCATATTTATTAATTTTACAGGAGGAGCTTGCATGGAAACTTTTATCCCATGATGATCTTTTATTGTTGTGAAAGCATATAAAATCTGCGTCTTCTTTTTGAGTAACCCTGTATCTCTGGGTGCATGTCTTATACAAGACGGCTTTATTAGGGAGGAAGAGAAGAATTACAAGAATGTCTTATTAAAAGAATGTCTAAGAAAAATTGAGTGTATTTATGCATTCCTTATGATAAACCATGAAAACTTCATGGAGCCATTTTGTTTAGGCTTAAGGTACCTAAAAGAGCTACTGTGGTTCTGAGGATTTAATCGTTCACCCATTTGTGTATCAGACAAGGAATCTATTGGCTGCCGCTGGATGTACGGAAATTACTTTTGCATAAATTACGAAGGTGTAGATTAGTTGTGAAAAGTAGAATATTGATAAAACTCGAGGTAGCTTTACTTAACTTAGCAAACTACTATAGTATAACTGTCTATCAATTTTTTTACATTAAATCGTTATGTAAAATATTCTAACAAATATTAATTTTTTCAGGGTAGCGTTCCCGTGTTGATGTTGGACTGGTCAGTAGATGGAGCATATGTACAGGCAGTCTTCACGGATAGTGATTATCACGATATTGTGTTTTGTAAGAACTTTTTGAATTCCTGTTTTTGACTATTAAACAATAGTAATCTAAAGTACATCACTTTTCATATAAAATATTAATATTGCAAAGATAATGGTTGGAACCTGAAGAAACTTCTGTTGTTTTATAATTTTTTAATTATACAATTAATTCTAATATAGTAGTCTCTTAGTTTATTTGAATTCGGAAAGCACATGAAGGCTATAAACCTAAAGGAAAGCTATGCCTTCGATGACGACATTTAAAGGAAATTGTTTTGAATGCACGTTATACAAATAACGTATCGCAAAGAACTCATAAAATTTGTATATTAGATAGTTAAATATTTAGAGTATGAAAATAGGATATTTTTTTTTCTTCTTTTAATAGCGAATTAATGAGAAACAACAGAGAGACGTGTTAATGAATTCTAAAAATAATAAGTCAATGACTAATTTTTTCCATATTCTGTGCAGCTGTAATATCATAATAATTTTGTATATAAAATTTCAAATGTTTTTTTAAATATCGTTGAGAACTAATAACAGTTTCTTAAATAATTAATAAATTTAATAAATTGGGCCAGTTTTGCAAAAGACATTTTGCGGAGAATAAATTTGTCAGTATATATTCCTCACAATGATTTTTCATTTTCTCCCTAAAATTAGGTTCAGAAATACAGATCCTGTTCTTTTGAAGAAAACACATCAAATATTTCAAAGCAGCGCTCTGTTTACCTATGCTTTAAAAAATGCAAATGATATTAACAGTCTGAGCCTTCTCTCATTCAGAGATATCCGTTGTCTGTTAACTATCGTATTTTTTCCCTCTTTTAATTTATGTACTATCAGGTCGAAGTATTAATAAATAGTTTTATTTTAAACTTTAATTATGACACATTTCACTAGCATTCGTTATGGGTGAAAAGTTATCCGACTGTCTTCTACGGTTACTCAGAGGTGTATTGGCCTTTGGGATCGTTAACGTAACCCTATAACCGTGCCTCGTCCCAGCATTTTATGGAACTCAGAAATTGTTCACCAGGTCATTCGAAATGCTAGCCGGACATGAGGATCTCTCATGCTTCAATTTTTTAACTTGAAAAAAAGCAAGCTTTATAAAGATTCTGGCGCTTTGATGCGCTGTAATGCAGATTGCCATGCAAGTAGAGTTTTAATTTACTATTCTGAGTAAAAAAAATTAAAAAAAAATCCTATTTTCAAAGCTATGATTCAGTATAAGAGTGCCTGCATCTTTATTAAGGTTATTTTTTTCGGATTAAAAGATGATCTCCATAAAAATGCGAGTATATTTATTTCAGACCATCCGTGTGAAGTTTTCTGTCTTGACAAACTTTGGCTTATTTGCATAAAGATGCTGACCTCTTTATGATGGGCACCGTTATGAAGGCTTATCCCATCAAAATAAAGTGCTGATGAAACGATCTTTTACAACTCATACCTGGAGAAAGAGTCTTGGATTTAACAGTAAAAGGAAACATCTTCGATGGCACCGATTCGATTATTATAAATAAGGAAAGGCATGTTAGCAGAGCTGGATTAACCATCAAGCAAAATAAGCACATGCTTAAGGCATTAAGGAAAGGGGGCGCCACCAAACTTTGTCACTGCCTGTTTTACTATGGAATATAATGACGCAGTTAAACAAGATCGAGGGTGAAAGAATTTGTTAAAATCTATTTAAATGTTGGCAGCGGGTACCGTGCTTAGGGCGTCTAAACGTCTTAACGTGTTTAGTCTAAATGGCACTGCATGTTAGGCATTTTATTTTCATACGTATGATAAATGCCGCCTTCTCAGGAAGCAGAGAGTGTACTCAACCAAGTGAATTGATGTTCATAGGAACTCCATAAAAAGGAAACTGTAAGTTTTCCAAACGAATTTTTGATCGTCGTATTCTTGGCTAAGAACGTACTTAAAGCGTCACTTGCACATTTTATTTGCTGTTAAATTATTATTGCTAAAAGAAAAAATATCCTTAATTTTATACTTTATCTCCATTAACTGTTTAATTTAAAAACCTGTTAAAAGATTTCTGAACGGAATGATATAAATTTGTATGCAATTCAGTTATTTTATTTTATAGACATTGGATAGATAAAAAAATAAATCCTCTGAAATATAACATTAGAACAAGTCTGGAAAAGTAAAGTTTCAAGAGAAGAAATTCGCGACCTGCTCTTTGAATTCTTATATAATGAATGGCAACTATAATTCACAAATAAATACGGATCACGAATGTCAACCAAGCATTAAAATTTGCTTCAAGCTGTAAGATTTTATCTAAATTAAAGTTACTTTATTGGCTAGATCTTTACTTGAACTGTAAAGCGACTATTCGACAAGTTCACACAGCATCAATAACAAAACGTACAAAGGGTGATAATACCCTTTTATTCAACTCATGGAAGTATTTAGAGTCGACATTACTGGTGCTTATACAAAACTTAGCCAATACTTATGGTTATAACTCAAAATAGAAATATAAAATTAAGACTAAGCCTAAGTTAAACAGAGAGACAATAGAAAAGGTAAATAACTTAAGAAAACTGTTTAGTTTAAAATTGAATAAGTCTTTACAAAGCAAACAGAGGAACTAAATAAAACTGCTTTTAAAATCTCCGGAGATTCATAAAAGCATGCAGAAATGCTTCATAATGTGTGCACTTTATAAAAAGTAGATTGATGAGCTGTTCTCATACGTAATACGTATAAACTCTTCAAATACTATGTTATATAACTATTTTATTATTTTTAAATTACAAGCATCGAACTATGATATTTTTCTAAAAGCTAATCATAAATGATTCAGAACAAGTTGTATTTGCAGTGTGGACAATAATAACTTATAAACAATTATAAGCAGTCTTAAGAATTCATTTACGGATTGCTAAAATTCAATTTAGCTGTAGTTACAGCAGAACATAGGAACGACTGATACCCGCTTTTTGTAGTCTGAATGAATTCAAGTTCTATAAATTTGAAAC
The DNA here is from genome assembly GCF_044657685.1 of Stegodyphus dumicola. Classification (NCBI taxonomy): domain Eukaryota; kingdom Metazoa; phylum Arthropoda; class Arachnida; order Araneae; family Eresidae; genus Stegodyphus; species Stegodyphus dumicola. The sequence goes on from NC_140780.1 coordinate 119,946,383, forward strand.
TAATAATAGCCTGTTTAACTAAATCGAGCAAAAATAAAAATAAAAATCCCATATATACGAAGTTTTGAACAGATTTGGCTTTTCTTATATGTAGTTATTTCTCCCCCCCCCAAAAAAAAATGCTATTCTACTTAGTATATCTTTAGTGCCAATCCGTACAACTAACATTCTTAATCTCTTACTAGCACAGGGGTACTAGTATGGTCAGATTTCGGTTTATGCACTCTGAATTCCACTTCTTTTATTCTTTATCCTTGAGGTTATTGTTCAAACAAAAAGGAAGGCTAATTTAACTAAAATTAGAGTACAGTGATATTAAGAACTTTACGTCTGTACTATATAAATGTAATGAAAATTACTCCTAAAATTCTGTCTATTTTGTATCTGCTAGTGTGCCACATTCTCTTGGTAACATAGACCGTTTCTTAAATAACATTGTGTCCTTCCTAATACATATAGTTTAAAACTTATGATATTAATTCTATGAATAACTGTGTGCCATTATTATAAATTTAATATAAATTGCTCCAAAACATCTACTAGTTTTGTATTCGTTAGTTTCATTTGATAAGAATGTATGCATTTCTTTTAATGTGACAGCCTGTTTATCTATCGGTTTATTTATACTTTATTTTTTTATTTTTAGGGGACTTAAAGAGAAAAGAGAAGCTACATAGTGCCTCCCAACTGAAAGAGCTGGAGTGGTACAAGCCAAACTGCACATTAGGGTACAAAATAAATGGTAATTAAAATCTTGCATTTTCAAGGTATATATTATATAGCATTTTAAGAGGGAGAGGAGAACTATTATGTCTATTTTTTGTAAAGATTGAAGTAATAATGCTATCTAGCGGGCAATAGGAATAGCTTCTACATTATGAATCTCTTCAGGAGGAAATGTATTCATATTCGTAATCATAACGAAGGGAAGATTCGCATCCTGGAGAAAAACATTTTTTGCTCACGCTCCAAGAGCGAAGAATCATTTATGTCCAACTTCCTTTATCATGCAAAAAGCATGATGCGAATAAGCATGATAAAGCCGTTCTTGTCTTTTATAACGACGACCTATTGGTTTCGTCCATGAGTTTCATGACTTTCTTCCAGTGCAGGCTGTGATTCAGTGGCCGAGTTTTCTGCCAAGAAGACGAAGACAAAAAACAGGGAGAACCAGCGAGGCTATGAACGTTTTAAGAGCAAGCACATGATTTTGAACCTAAAGTGCAAGCTTTTTCTGAGTTTTTCTTTGATTTATGATAATCAAAAATAACGAATTCTCAAACATTTTAATGAACTAAAGAATTATAATACCCAAAATCAATATCTCGCTGGGCTTTTAACGCTTTTGCCCGTGATGTGCCGAGGTTCTATTTGCGAAATGAAGGATCTTCACAAAGTACATCTTATTCTTATCGAGTGCGTTGTTTCTAAGATGGGCGATGTAATGATGTGCAAGTTTATATAAATGCCTTTGCTTCATTTTGTGACACTATAAAAAATCGGGTTGAAAAACTGAGAGTTAACGGAAGAACTGCGAGTTCGTCGTTGATGGAAAAGCACCGGTAAACCGCAAAGGAATATTTAGAAAACCGAAATATGAAATTCCCGAGGAAGCTATTTTCTAATATAATCGAAATCATCAGCTTCTTCAAAAGAAGAAAGTTTTATTATTCCTTAAAAAAGAGTAAGAAAATATACCTACCGTCAGAACTAAAGCATCACAAAATTAGACAACATGTACAAGACGATATGTCCTGGGTCCAAAACGTTTTGCTGGATGAATTAGTTGGGATAGATGATGTTACTAATGATAATGATTCTGATAACGAAGACTATATGTTCCTAAGATTAACCGAAGAAACTGAGAATATATACATATATAAAGTCTGGCTAAAACGTTATAAGATTGCTTGAATATTAACTATCTGAATAGTTGCTACCTGTTTCCAACAAAGGGAACTATATAGTAAAAAGTATTTTGATTCTCGTCTGCTAATGGCATTAAGATGAGTTGTTAAGAAGACAGTTATCTTTTGGCATTTGAATCTTATTTATGTTTGTGATGGAATCTCATTTGGATGAGAGATGTGCGATGACGTTTTGTTTTAAAAGTGGCAAAACTTATCAAATGATGCATATTGCTTGCGGTGAAGAGTGTTTGTCGCAAATTAGCGTGTTTTTATATGGTTTGATAGATTTTTAGATGGTAGAGCTGGCAGTAGAACAAGACGTCCTCGCACAAGCCGGACTGGCCGAATTTCGAAGCTGCCCGTGCTGCTTTAAATCAAGATCGTCCATCAATGATTAGGATGCTTGCAGAGCATTTAAACATTGATAAAAAAAAGTGCCCATACAATAAGTTTTGAGGATTTAGGAAAATGGAACTTGTGTGAACATTTTGTTCCGTATTCATTAACAACAAAACAAAGGGATGATCTAGTGGTAGTTTGTCCATGCGAAATCCCAATCCAGACTTTAAAAAAAATCACCACAGGTGATTAACCGTGGTGCTTCGCCTGCGATAAAGAAACGAAGAGAAAGCGTGCAAGGTTGGCCAAAACTCGTCATAGTCTTAGAAAGTGCGTTTTCAAAAATCTGTGCTGACGACAATGTTAATAGTTTTATTTATTTATTTATTAAGATTGCAGAGGATTGATTCTTCAGGAATTCGTTACTGAAGGGAAAACGGTAAATGCGGGGTTTTACATGGGTGCATTGGATCGGCTATTGAAACGCGTCGCATGTGTGCGTCCAGACTTTTATGACGATAATTACTTGGTTTATTAATATTCTATTTAAAAGTTTGAATTTCTATTATTTTAGGGATTAAATTTCATTCTTCTGGGTTACTTCATTTAGATACATTCTGCTAACTATTAGGAGATAATATAATCAATGTTACTTAGTAAAGGAATTATATATATGTATGTAAATGTTTTAAAGAACAATAGGAAATTAAAATAAAAACCTAGACACAAATTTGCGCAATGTGCTTGAAAATTTTTGAAAATAATAAATCAAATTTCGAAAAACGGGAAGAAAAAGAAAATGCCGCATTAAATATTTGAAGGCTAAACCCATTATCTCCATGTAACAAGTTAAACTCGTAAAACGCAAGTTAAAGAAAAATACCAAATGAAAACAAAATTTCATTTGAAAAGAGGAAAGCTTATAAAAAACTTGAAATTAGTACAGATTTAAAACAAAAAAATAAAAGTTTTTAAAAATTTTATTAATCTCCTTTGTTTAATGGTTCAAGCAGAACTTGTCAAGGGAAAAGTGCTTTGAAGCTTAAACCAAGTTGATTAACGAGGGATAAAAAATATGTTTTGTTCCAATGAATCCACTGAGACTTTAAACCGCCTTAAAGTAATCCAACTTTCTTTACAAACGTAATTTAATTCAACAGCAGCATAAAATTCATTTCTTTTCCCGAAATGTTTTCGCCCGCCTAGAGTACTAAATTTATACATAAATGCAACAAAATTATCTAAAAAATTATCAATGGGGCATAAAAAGGCTAAAGATACTATTACTATACAAAAATAATATATCTTACAGAATTAAATAAACAATTTAACTTTCAAAAAATATTCATGTGTTGTCCCTATTACAGTACAAAGTCCGGACGTCCATTATCCGGAATGATCTATAATCCGGACCTCAAAGCCACAAACTTTTTTGTATGCTTTAAGCATACGCGCAATGCGTTTATGCATGCGCGTTTAATGTTACGCATGCGCGTTTAATGTTTACGCATGCGCGTTTCGCACCAAAAAAAGTAGCAACTTAAACAACTTACATTGAAAGAAATGTTCAATAAAGTAAACAAATAAATATTAAGCTTTTTTTTGTAAATTTTGATATCCTTTAGATCATAATTGCTTTTTATTTCATAAATTACGGTTTCATATTTTTAATTGTATAATTTCTGCATGCCATCTTACCAGATTAAATTGATGATCTATAATCCGGATTACGACGAGTCTGGATTACGGATTTTGTGCTGTATATAAATCCAAAAACAAGGACTGGCTCATTTAAATGAAGTATAAAAACCAACTTTTTGTGAACTAAAAATCCTGTTAAAGTAAAAAATAGCAATTTCTGGTGCTAATTTTGCTCAATAAGGAAATAAATATTATACCCAGAAAACAATGAAACTTTTGAAAAAATCAAACATACCCTTCTGTTCGGCGGTATGTATGAACTGCCCAAATTCCAGACGCCTAAAAGATTGCCAAAATTTCAAAAGAACCTTGCACTAGTTACTAGAAAATTTAACTAATCTTCTGCAACAAATAACAAAGGAATTCAAACCATAAAAAGAGCCCGGACTTTCTTGTTGTTAAGCTATTGATGGCTTTCCGGAAAAGGGGTGCTGGGTTGGGGGCATCTTATGGAAGAGGTAACAAGTGTCAAACAGGGCGTCGTTTTTAGTTGTTTGTCTTAAAAGAGAAAGCATCCAAGATGGCTAAGCAAAAAAAAAAAAAAATCACTTATTTAAAATCTCTTATTTAAAACTGGCCCAAAAAGCTCAGGAAAAATGAAGGAAAGGTATTGAAAAAATTTGTAATTCTTCAAGCAATCGAGCTATAAAAACGTCGTAAGAAATCGAAACAAACCCTTTTTTTTAATAATATAACAGAATAGCCAGTATTTCCATAGAATACATAAGAGTGTTATTCTGATCATGATAGCCAAATTCCAAGAGAAATTTCGTGTATATATTATTTACTGTACAAATTTCGGTTAGTAAGGTTTAAAGGCTTATGTATGATTGATGCAGACTCAGCATAATTTTATACCACTATTTTCTTTGTAAATGGAGTTACAAAAACTAAAAATTCTTTTTTCTTCAAATGCTTAAGAACAAAGATTAAAGGTAGCCCTCTGGCTTTTCATTTGTGAGGCGAAACAGCGAGAGAGAATGGATATCATTCGCACTTTAAAGAAGTTTGCGTTATTGAGTTGCAAAATTAAGCGCATCAGACACAACACTCAGAGTTTAAATGAGCTTTTTAAGATAAGTTATATAAAATATTAAAAATGTCTTCCTTTATAGATAGATAACCCATTACATCATTCAGTCGATTAAATGCTTTAAAATTATATTTCAGACACCAAAACTTTTGCCACGTGAATTATTTTAAATTTCCTTAAGCGCATTGAACTCCCATTACAAACTGAACATGTTTTCAGTGGAGCCAAATCAGTAGTTCGCCACAGGCCGTCACGCTGGTACATAAAATATTTGCTAATATTTCACCCGTTTTCCTAAAGTGTTAGTCTAAGCGGTGAAGCCAAATGAATTCTTTAATGTGTTTTTTATTGGAAAACAGTGACTACCAATATGAATTTTTAAGTCATTCAGAACTTCAGTTTTCTTTATTGCGGGCAAGTAATTTTATTCCTTTTTATGGATCGTTTAATAAAATATACCGAGTTCGAATTCATTCATTCATCATTGGTAGACTTCAAAATTTAAGTTATTAGCCGTTGTTGGGTATAATTAAGGAAAATTCGCATAATTCGAAATGTCAGGTTTTCATGAGCACCATGGAAAGCTAAAGACATCGCAAGTTAAAACTTTATCTAATTTTAAATATTTTTGCCTTAAATGCGTATTTTATTTGTAAAAATATGTAAATGAAAAAATTTAAATCCAGATTTTGAGTCTGATGAAATTGCTATGTTTTTAATGTAATGTCGACCTGCAGTGACATTACTTTAATGAAAAACACAATCGGATTATTAAAGAAACGTCGGAGGGGAAAAAACAGACGGGCACTTGATTTTTGCTACTGAGAAGAAAAAAAAAAAAAAAAAAGGCTATATCGTCACAAATCTACAGATAAAAAAAGTAACAGGTTGCTCACTTGATATCCTAGAACTCTATAGTTTTAATTTTTTAAAGAATACCAGAGGAGACGCCTGTAATTTTTAAATGATTTATTATTTATTAGTTTTTTAAGCGCTTCTACATACTTTATATATGATTTTGTACTTTGTTATTGTTAAATACGTCTTTTTTTGTGAAAGAAATCTGCGAGTTATTTATATAGTAGTCTCTAATCATCTAATAGATGAGAAAAGCCGTCAATCAGATATTGGTGAGGAGAAATCTTGGATTAAATTACCCATCATCTATAGGTTATGTGATGTTTAAAGTGTTAGTGAATGTAAATGTAAAAAATTTTCCTTGCACGAGTTTGCACTATTATTTTTTATATAATTCTTATTAGAGGTAGAGGTATGTTCTTCATTTTATTGCATTTAATTCTTTCTTTGATTTCATAGTAATAATAGGTAACTTTCTTTCGTTTACTTCTTAGTTCGAACGAATAATGAGGATTCTTATTATTTTCACCTTAATTTACTTTTGAAATAATGCAGTTGAATTCGTCACATTGCTGAGAATTAAATATGTTACATATAATTCCATTATTAATGTTCGTAATGAACTTAAATGCGTAAAGGTATAAAATTGGGATTTACAAATTTAGGTATCCTCTTCCCAGGCAAATGCAAGATGAAATTTCAAGAATGCAACAATGTGAAGAATATTTGTGAAGTCGTTTGATCAGTTACAAGTTCCAGAGGCCAATATGCTTTATGGAATTATCGAACTTTGGTCGGCTGTGTGGATACTAATCAAATACTTCCTAAAAGTGCAGGCCATAAAAATGTTTAGAAACGCATATTTTAAACTACCCTAATACTTAAATTACTGTTTCAGGAGGATGCAGCTAATTTCTTATATCAAAGTTCCCTATAAATGATTGCAGAATATTAATAGATGTGACAATTAAACAGAATAATTAGAATACGCTATTCTGCAGAAAATATTCTGTTTATTCATTTTATTTCGTTTTTATAAAATGCATAAAGGTAGAAAATTTTTAATATTTATAATTTAATAAAAGTAATAAATTAAAAAGAATGTACATTCGTTTGCAAATTGTCAATACAAGCATATTAGAGATACTGAAATCAAGTGTCTTTTAGAATTTTCAAAGATAAATTAGAAGATAATAATAAATTGACAAATATGGAAACAATTTAGTTTGTAGCATTATTCTTTATGTTAGTTCCGAAGCAAATGTAAAAATTTCACTTCTGCTTTAAAATATATCAAGTTATGTTTTTGTGAAGAGTGTTTACCTGAATATGCGTACGAAACTGCGTAAATGGTTATTTCAGATTTCCTTTCTTTTCCTTGTTACAAATCAAAATATTGGTAGCAGTAAACGCAAATTCTGTTTTTCTAGAAAGTTAAGTGCTGTCACGTGAAATAGTAGTTGCAGTAAAATTGAGAAGCTATGCTATTGTGAAACATCAGTAACCATGTTATCTATATTTCATGCGTATTTGTCTAAATCTCTTTTAATATTTTCTGAGAAAATTGAAGCAATTTTCATTTTTGTAATGCTTTTCATTTTAGGAATGTGGAACAATAAACATATCCCAGATGCTGTGCATGTTTGCTGTAACGTATCTAACTCCAAACAACTTTTAGCAGCCGGGGACAAAAATGGATGCGTTCGGCTTTTCCGATATCCTAGTACAAGTGATAAGGTAATTTGTTTTGCAGAAATACATATATAATAAATTGAGTTGAAATAAATAGCCATATAATGATGGAAAACTGCGTCCCAATTTTTTTAGAGAACTTTAAAAACTGAACCTTTTTAAAATGAACGTTTTTTATAATAGCCAATATTATTTTAAATATATGACTTAAAAACGAAATGTATTTCGGTATATTGATGCTTATGTTAACTTAGATGCATATATTTCAGATACTTTATTAAATTCAACTAGTTTAAGATGTTTGTGTATAATTTTATTTTAGTTGACGTAAAATATGGAAAATAAATTTTTACACAGTTTCCTTTTAGGTTTAAAAAAATTAAATGCATTCTCTATTTTTCGGTGTTTGCTGTTACAAAATTAAGTATTTTTTTATTATTAATTTTGAGTTAAATAGGATTGTTAATTAGGTTTAATAGCCTTTCACTACCTGATCATTGAAACGCTGGCATACACTAAAGTAAAGGAAAGGTAGCAAAACCGACATACCAGTGTTTTTCCGCCATAGTGTGCTCCACTCAGACAAAACATGAACCTGTTATATTATGTGCTGTAGCTGGAATTAACGTTGCAGAAACCAGTTCTCAATTTGTATTGTGTTGTAGTGAAGTGTGGTTGGTTTTAGTTCGTGCTGAAATTTTCGTTCTGCAATCTTCAAGAGCTCACTGTTCTAAGAAATCGCAGGTAAGAAATTTATTTCACTAAACTATTTTGTTATTCAAATATTGAACTTTTCAAATCACTACAGCATTTTCGCTAATTACTAATCGTTGCTAGTGAAACAAGCGTAGGAATGAAGGATTATGGTGTTCTATAAACCGACAGGCTTGAGTGCCATTAACTGAGTCAAAGTTCTTTTAACTGATTTTATTTTTCTTGTTTTTTATTGCGTAAGTCCAAAGATAGTTAGAAATACGTCACGGCATCCACCTTCTTATAATAAAGGAAGTAAAATCCGACAGTGGGACCCAAGTAATATAACTAAGGCTATAACAACTATCCGAAAACGGAAATGGGCTGTTTGAAGGAGGCTTCAAAGATATTTCATGTGCCTCAGAAAACACTAAAAAAGCTAGATAACGAAAAATACGGCACTCCAGAAGAAGGAGCTAATTGCAAACACGGAAGACCACCTGTCTTCAGCCCGAAATTGGGGCAGCAACTTGTTCGCTACTGTTTAGCTATGGAGGCGACTTTTTTTGTTTTAACAAGAAGGATCTACTTAGGATATCAAGCACGCTTTCAGTGACATTATGGGAAAATCTTGGCTTGGCCTATTTTTAAAAAGACACTCAGAGTTACCTGTACGAAAAACGACATAAACTTCTTTTGCAAGGAAAGAGGGCTTCAATAAGAACTCTGTTGACAGATGTTTCGAGTTGCTATATTCTGAGTTTAGCAAACATAATTATCCACCTCATCGAATTTACAATGTCGATGAAACAGGTTTGACAATATTCAGAGTAAAGTTCCGCACGTAATCGAAAGGAAGGGAAAGCGACAAATTAGTGTCATATCTTCAGCAGAAAGATCTTTGACCACACTCATTTGTGCGATGAATGCCACTGGAGATTTCATACCACCTTTGGTGATAGTTCCTAGAAAATATATGTCGCAACTTCTAATGAGAGGTAACCCAGCTGATTCGATTGGTGTAGCCCACCCGTCAGGTTGGGTACAAATTAATAATTTCACTCAGTGGTTCTAGCAATTTGTGAAGAAAACAAAACCAACCTTTGATGATCCTGTTGTGCTCTTGTTGGATGGGCATTTCATCCATACCAAGAATTTAGAGTTGATCAATTTGGCTAGGGAACATTTTGCCAAAATAATTTCCTTTCTGCCGCATATCACCCATAAGCTACAACCTCTAGACAAAACCTTCATGGGGACACTGAAGGCTTACTATTCAGAGGAAATTAGACTATGGATGCGATCAACAGGAAAACCAGTTACTCATTATGACATAATGGAACTACTTGGCCAGGCTTATATCAAATGCTAGACAGTAGAAATTGTTATGAATGGTTTCAGGGAAACTGGGTTATGTCCACTTAATCGTGAAGTGTTTTCGGATTCTAACTTCATAGCTGCTGAATAAGATGCCGATAATCGGGGCATCTCTTATGATACATCTATGATTGTTACCGAAGAACGTGAAATCTCTACTTCTCAAGCACCTTCAACTTCTGGAACGCCAAAAAATGACCAACGACCCTCTACATCTCACGGCATTTGTCCATTTGATATCGCTCCAGTTTCTGGGAAGAGGAAGAAGATATGAAACAGAGAACGTAAAGCTTCTCAATCAAGAGTCATTACCGCATCACCATACAAATCGGAATTGATTGCTGCTACTCAGAAAAAGAAAAGCGGAGGCAGAATAGGTCTTAAAGCTGAGGCAACACGAAGAGAACCATCGTAATCAGAAGGGAAGAAATGCAAGTCACGCCCGAGAAGAAAACTGCAATTCTCAACAAATGATTGGTTATCGTCATCAAATGAAGATTTCGGTGCGAGTGAACCTACAAGCAATGATGTAAAATGCATTTTTTGCGAAAGATTTTGTTAGCAAGATAACAAAAAAGAAGAATGATTTCAGTGCATATCTTGTGAGGAGTGGGGTACATACAGAATGTGCTGGTGCTGAGAAAGACATTTATGTTTGTGATTATTGTAAATACATAAGGTTCAATTTGTTGTAAATGTGCTTTTCGATTGTTTTATGTTAATTTTCTTTACGAATGCTTCTATTGTCAGAAGTCTGATTGTCATTATAATAGTCCCTATAGGCTTATACTTCTTAAATGTAACTTTTGAAATATAAAAGTGATTGTTGATGAATAATGATATGTAATTGTAAGTTAAAAAATGAGTGGTTTCTGTGCATTTTAGCTTTTTTTTATGTCGGTTTTGGGATCTCTTTTCTCGTCCATTTGCAAAAATCTAAACAAATTGAAATGTGCCAAATGTATTCAACATTTTTCATCAAATTAACATGCATTTGGGCTTAAAATAGATTCTTACTTACATACCTGCATAAATTTTATTGAATTCGGACACCAATTTTAGGTTTAAAATTCAAAAATTAAATGGTATGTCGGTTTGGGTACTTTTCTTTTATATTTCGTCATTGATCATGTCAGATAAAATTTCGATCTCTAACTTTTTGCCTAATTATTAATTTTACTGAGGTATGCAGTCGAAAGTTTAAAAAGAGCACTACGATTAGGTAAGCTTGCGAATATAAAAGTTAACGTGTAAGTGACATAAATAATGTCATGGAAACGAAAGATGTGACAATTTTTATTCAGTGCATGGAAGAGGATACATTAAGTCAGTATTGTACTGGGAAGAAGTAATTATCCGTAATGCAAAGCTTAGCTCCTCTCTTGTTAGCTTACTTCCGCACATAAGTTTGTCTAGTGAAATGTTAGTTCATGCTGCTTGAGCTTCTAAATGCAGTTCAGCTATATTTCTTACAGCAGAAGGTCTTTCAATTCAGTTCCAAAAATTCTGTGGTCGGGTTAGATCTGGAACGCATGCAGGCCACGTGGTTTACGAACTATTTGCAGATTATGTTGCGAGACGCTTGCGGCATGCCGGACCATCGTCTTGTTCAAGGCGCATTGCATTCCCGTCATTCAGCCTTGCAAATACCCATACGTTTTTCCAGTGAACACGCTGCCTGACATTACGTTACAACCATTCTTGAAAGAGGTATAGTTGTGGTAATTTAATGGCACACATGATCTAAATACCGTTTCCAGGAAGAGATTCTGGGCTATTCTGCTGCTTCTTTCTGTGGGAGGGTAGTTGTAATCTATGTTGGGGTTGTCATTCCGTAGCCTAGATTAAACCATTAAATGGGCCACAGTAAAATCTCAGGTACCACCATTTGAAAAATTAACGCATATATCCGCGTTTTCTCAGAATAATATTCATCTAAAAGTAAATATTAAGTAAAATTACATATCTTTTCTCATCCTTTCATACTGCAAGTGATCTGGTGTTTTTTTCCCTTCAATTTTTGCCATTATATAAACCTATTTTTGACATATATTTTCAGAAATGTAAAAAATTAATAATTTTCTTATTTTTTCAGGCTGCTTATTATGAAGAAAAACAGTGCAGCACAGATGTGAATATGATACAATTCCTTCATGATGATAAATATCTTGTTTCAACAGGAGGGCCTGATGGAGCAATATTTGTATGGAAACTTTCTTCCACTAGTGTCGCATGAAACTCATCGGATTAAGAATATGCATCATTACATTATTAAATTTGTTGTTTTTAGAACTGATGTATGTCTTGTGAATTCTTTAATAAGCTTTTTTGTGATGTAATAAATACGATTTATGTACATCTTGAAGGAAAGGTTTTAATTATACAAGAATCTTGCAAGATTTTTTAAAATAAACTGTGGTATATTTTTACTACATGAGAATAACATTGCACCCGATCCAAATGTCTATACTGTCTTGTAAAATAATCCTAAATTTGGGGAAACTGAAATTCATTTTGATTTTATGTGGCTCCATTGAGATTTCGTAAGTGATTATGACAGTTTTAGTTTTAAAATCAGCAAAACTTAAGCTACTATCTGATCAGTTTACTTCCTGGTAATATAACGAAACAATAAAATTCTAAATACAATAACGTAGTTCACGTAAATAAACCTGTGACTTAATAGCTTCCAAATAATTAGAAACATGATCAGTTTGCAAATAGTCTCAAAATTACGTATATATAAAGGAAAATATTGTTTCAATATTTACTATTAACATAAAAGTTTTACTTTGAGTGAATTCTTTACTTTCAATAGACATTTCTCAAACTTTTTACTGAACTATTTTATTATAGTTCACTATTTATATTAGTATTCATAAGTTCTTTTTCTAGGAGATAATCCAAAAACTACTTTAATAAATACCTTTGTATTATCAGGTTCAATGTTCCTTCTTACCTTCTTCGGGAACATGCAAGGACCTGACTCGGAACAGAGAGCTTACTAAAGCTATGTTCACTAATTATGGGAAGTAGACAGGATACACAAGAAGGGTATACAAAACCCTTTATTTTTCTCTATTTACAAAGACTTCCGTACTTCGGAATACACAGACCCGCTACTCGGGGTCTAACGTAAAAATATAAAAATAAAACTGTACTCTAATTTAACTTTAAAATAATAAACGTGGAAGATTGGCCTTATATTAACAGGAAGCGTATGTAGTACAGAGAACTGTGAACACTACAATACGTTTAAAAATTTATCAAGAGGATTTAAAACCTCTGGCAACTGCGTAACTTCTAAGGTAAGCGGCCTGCTTCGACTCATTGCTTCCTCTCTGTCGCTTGGCAAAAAGCCACAACTTAAATACTTGGCGTTCGCCAGACAAACTTTTTGCTTCACGCTATTAATTCTGGCCGGAAGTAGAAAATAAGAAGTGATAGTAAAGATTTAAAATAAAATAAACGTTAGTAAAACTTAAGATCCTTACAGTATATATATATATATATTTGGACCACATGTCACATTTAGTAAATATAATATGCTGTAAGGTTTATGTTTCCCATACTTAGTGGTATTTGGTTCAAACTCAGAAATTATGTAACTTAAGCAGCCTGTGTATCTCTGAATGCAAGAAAGTTTAAGTCCGTGAGATTATGTAAGAAACATGGGCTTCATTGCCATCTTTTAGCTAAGGAAATTATTGTTAACTGTTAACACTATCATCCTAAAAGTCAATTTTCAACAAGATTTTTTGGTAAGCTTAACCTTTCTACAGTAATGTAATCAAAATTTGTAGTGTGTTCTAGATATTGATCTCATTTATACAATTAGAAGGAATATGTAATTTCAGTTTTATTATCTTTGCTCACTGCTGTTATAATTAATAAAGGCTTTGATTATTATAAACTAAATTTTCATATTTATCTGAAAGTAGATGCAGTGATGTATCTTCTTTCAGATACATATGAAACATTTTTTTTACTTTTTTTATTTAAAATATTTATTTATTTACCAGTTAAATATATCTAAGCACAGGAAAGAAACTTATCATGATGATACAAACTCAAAAGTAAAAAATATAATAAATGTTGTTCCGAGCTTATGAGCCTATCATCACTATGGCAACTCGTTACTATGCGATGAAACTAATTATTGCCACAGTTGTATCCAAATTTGGGGTATGTGAAGATAACTTATGTAAACTGAGGATTTTCAAGGGATGTAATCGCATTTAAGTGGTTTATTAGGTACTAAATGCATAACGAATTCCTCAACTGTTCTTACCTCTTGTTTACTTGTAGAGCAGTGTTATCTAGTGCAGTGGTTTTCAACCTTTTGACATCTAAACAAAAATTTAAAAACTTTAGTACCACAACTACATTTTATAATCGTTATTTTTCAATTTCTTATTAGAAATATTAAATATATATATTGCCATTTTGTATTAAATGTGCACACATAAAAAATATTAGATTAAAAATCGGTTACCATTTTAATTATCAATACTTTATTTCTTTGCGTACCACCTATTTTTCTCTTGTGTACCACCGGTTGAGAACCGCTATCGCTGGTCTAGTGTTTAGATTTTACGTGTACAAGGTCTGAATAAGATGAATTGTTGAAGTTCTTTATAATTTCGAATACTTCGCATAAAACACTTTTCAACTTTTCATGAGCTTTTTCTCTGCCATTTCATTTGAAGTGAATTTGACTTTTTGTTCATTGAGATAAAATATTCTTAACATTCTCTAATTATATCTCTTGATACAATGTGTGTTCGACGCTTTTAAAACGCTTTGCTGAACTGTGTGTTCAGTAAATTTTTGTACATCCGGAGTATTTATAAAAAAATTCTGTGTTTTCTTAATTAATCGATTTATACAGCAGTGGACCACATATGTGCGCATTGTATAAAATGCGTTTTAAGTAGCAAAATCATATTTTATTTTTTTATAAAAATTATCTCATTGTAATGACCACACCTTTTGATCACACATGTCATTTAGCAGTGATGCGAATCGCTTTTTGAAGATTTTGTCGCCACTTTGGCGATTTCCTGCTAACTTTGGCGTCAGGTTGGCGATATCGCGCCAATTTAGTGAGATAGCCATTTATCTCAATGTTAAATAGACTTGCCACTGTAACCTTTTTTCTTCGTCTGGGCTTTATTTCTTCGTCTATGTTCGTTTCATGTTATATTGTACATATGATATTACAATTTCATTAAAATTACTTACATACATACAAAATTCGTAACAATACAAATACCGAAATTCAGAACCGTCGAGACTTCCGGCGAATCCGGAATTTAGATCATCACATTAAATATAAGATGACATGGAGAAATTATAAAATTAAAAATATGAATTAGTTGTTTGTGAAATAATAAATCGTTTATGACCTTAAGAGAATCAAAAGTAAAAAAAAAAAAGGTTGATGAATATTTATTTCTTTGTTTTAATGAAAATTTCTTTTAATGTAAGTTGTTTCTTTTTTTTTTTTTCCTTTCTAGTCAAAAGGGCCAATTTGCCCAGGACTATTAATTTCGTTTTGCGTTGGTGCACTATAAATGTCGGTTCACTTTTCAAATTGATGCCACCAAATATTATCGCCCTGTATAATATTTAAAAAATTAAATAATGAAGAATCTGCATAAATGTATGTATGTTTCTCGCATTGTGATAAAACAACGGTACCTAGAGGCATCAAATTTTAAATAACGTACGTTTCCACCCGAATATGGGCATCCAGATTTTTAATTTGTTTTATTATCTATTTCATATTTTGTAAAACTAACACATTTTTGATTAACAAACTCAACGATTTCAAAGCGAGCAATGGCAACACTGTACGAGGAAAAAAAATATCTGCAGCGCGCAAGACTGTGTATCGGGAATTCTAAAGATATTCATTTTAAAATTATTTGAATTTATTTATTATTGCTATTGAACTGAATTTTATGGTTTAAGTGCGAAGAACACGATATTTAAGAAATAAAGGTAACACACAAAACGTTAAAAAAATGCCCCTTTGGGCGTAATGTAAAATCTGTAAGCTTTCAGTTTTTTTTTTTTTTTTTTTGCTAATATTTTCTCTTTAATTTTATAAATAGACATAATTCCTTGTTCATTTACAAAGCTGTTTGTTTAAGTCCTGTAACTGGCTAGCCATTAAACTGTCATTCGAAATCTTTTCATTCTCAAAAGCGTCTTTGTCTAGCGATATTTTCTGGATTTGAAACCATATTGCCGATTTCGCCGTTTGTAAGTTGGTTGCTGACTGGGACCAACTTACAAACAAAGTTGGTTGCCGACTGTCATCGTAGTGGAAAACTTCTATTATATAGTCTTCACTTATTATCACTTTTCCTCATATTTTCACAAGTTCTATTAATTGGAAAATTTTACTTTATGTAGTATTACGCCAAAATAATGCAGTTTTGCATAATTTTGAAATCTCATTTTCTTAAGCCCAAATTGTGCCAAAGCCGTTTCCTATTGCCTATGCCACTCTACCAAATATGTTACACGAAGCAGCAAATATTCTTATGTACCATATATGCAATTTATGTACCAAATAGTCTTTCGCTTTCCTGTTCCTGCTACAGCTCCAGAAATAGAAACTCGTTGTATAATCGAAATTTTAAACTTTAATTTTGAATAGATAATAGCCTGCAAAAATAATATGGTGAATCAAATTAGTAAGTTAAAGAAGATTCTAATTTGCTGTGCTAATTGAAGTTAAGTTCTTCAGAATCAACAGACGGTCCTCGATTTTCACACATAACTGGTTCCTGAAAATGTCTGCGAATATTCTTCAAAAAAAGACGGATATTTTAAAAAACATTAAAAATTATATTTTGAAATATTTATTTCTCAATAATATTATTCATTTATCAATATACATACTAAGTTAACAGGTCTTGTTTAAGCGCTCTGAGATGTTGTCTTTATAAACTTGTCAAGAATACCACTCTTTGTTTTTTTCTTTTCTTCATGAAGAGTTTTATAGCATGATGTGTCTTTCTCAGTTGCTCTGCGTATTGGAGATATAACTTATCCATTGGGATCACATTCTTCCATAATGGTCAAAAGTTTGTCAACATTCAGGAAGGCTTCATTCATATTTTTTAATTGCCAAAGTCTTGACGATTTTATTAGCTTCTTCTTCCACACTTTCATTGTGTATTTCATTTAACACTTGCTGCTGAAGTATTCATTTGACAGAGATACTGAGTGGGATTCAATCAACTTATAAGATATTTCTCCAGCCTTCTTGGCATACCTTCGTGGTTTGGTGGTCTGCACGTTGGCCGCGTATTACAGAGGTCCGCGGTTCGATTCCCAGCGAAGGCGTTTGCTCATTTTTCATCTCTCCTGCTTCCATAAAATACCAAATGTCTCTACAAACTCATTAACATCTTCGTTGCTAACGTTCAGGTTTAGTTCATTCATTAGGATAACTAGTATTTCCTCTGTAATAGTTTCTGGAGTTTCTTCAGAATTTTTAAACTTTTTCTCTATTTTAGGGCATAATTGTTTCCAAGAACCTTTCATTGTTGACTCTTTTATTTATCTCAATGAGGTTTCGGTATTGCTTATTGCCTTCCATGTATTATATTTTTTTGCAAAAATCTCTTAATGCAGGCTAACCTTCCCTGCCAGTTGCTTTGATAGGCTGATTCATCATTGTCCTTATATAATATTGTTTAAACATTTGGTCTATGGGATGAGGCAGGTAGTATTAGGAGGAAGAAACACAACATTGATTTCCGGGTATAAATTCTGCAGATATTTGGGATATTCTTGAGCATTGTTTTCAAATTAATTATACTTTAAATTAGTGTTTCCCAACCTTTTTTGTGCTTTGCCCCACCTAATCCTCTCTAAAATTCTTAAGCTTCCCCTAGCATATCCATAATTTTTAATATTTAAAAATTGAAATGTTCACAAAAAGGTTAGGTCGAGGCCTCGAGGCTAGCCTCGAGGGCTATCTGCCTAAGGGGAGGGATGCCTTCGTGGAGGACTTTCTAAGCGAAACTGGCTCGTATGCACGTTACACATGGGGAAAACCACGAAAACACCCATGCAGCCAGCCCGTTCGCGGGATTCGAACCTCGGACCGAACTACCAGCGTTCAACGACTTTACCGCATGGCCGCTGGTGGGCCTGTTCACAAAAAGAAACTTTGAATGATAGCTTTTAGGAAGAAATGATTACGAAATTTTCTGAGCAAACACCGTAAGTGAACTTTCAAAACATGGAGAACTAAAATTCAAGAACAAACTCATTTTAGTAAAAGTTTTTTTAATATTATTTTTAGTAATTTTTAGTATTTAAATTTAGAGAGTTTCTTGCGCTTGACTTGCTGCAAAGAAATTTTATGTCAGGTTCCAATTTAGATAACTTGAGTCTCAAGTCTCCCGGTTTCATTATATCCAACGATCGCATGGAGTTCGAAGACAGTGTTTGTGTTCTAACACTGCGGACTGGCTGAGTTATGGAGAAGTGGATAAAATTTTTAAACGCTAGTAAATTCTTCGAATTCTATTTTTTCTTTAATAAACTGATAGCATATTTTACCCCTTGTGACACGCGCAATATTTTATTGAAATACGAATCAGGTACGTTTAGAAAATAGTTCTTCGAGAATTTTCTAAAAGTTGTAACTTTTGTGGTGTAAAATAATTTAAAACTACCTGACAACTTAATGACTAACCACAAAGGTCAAACAAATAATTGGCTTAGAGAATTATGGCACCTGGTAACTATTTAATTGCTAACACAACACACAGATTCAAATTTATGATCAAAAAGATGTTTATTTATTAGTCGCTCCTGGTCTTTTTACAAACTTAAAATGATAAGCAATTTAAAGGGTGGCTTCTCATTATGCAAAATGTACTTTACATGCGAGTCTATTTGCCGTGGTGCTAAATTTCAATTAATCACAAAAATAATCTAAGTTTCAAAACTACAACACCTGGGTCGCATCTTCTGTGTGGAAGTTCTTGAAACAACTTACTAAGCACAGCAATTTACTTTTGTATCCACTTCATATTTTCCCAAGGAATACTTACTCATTTAACATGGCAGCGACGCGGCGCAAGTTCCGATAGGTTAACGATTTGAATTAACCTTCTTTTTTAAAACTATGCCTCTTGCCTTTAAATTTGCATAACTTTCTGGTCCGAGTAACTATTGAAACTAGGGCCAAGAAGGATACGATAGAGTTTAACTAAAATTCAACTGTTGGTAAAACTTGGGGCAACTGTCACAAAATATCTGAAGACATTTCATGGAATACCAAATGGTTCTTCAATATATCATCTGTTAATAGCAAATTTCTTTAATTCTTCCTTCAAAATCTATTGAAGGGTTTTGGAGCGAAGAATCTTAGTCAATCTAAAACTTTAATGAAAATGATTTAAAAAATATTCAAATTATTTAATTCTGTAACTTGAGCGATTGCTCAGAAAATAAACAAATTTGATACTTTTGGTTAATCATAACCAGATTTTGAATGACTGGAAAACTGTTTCCATTTTTCAACTATTATATTCTAAGTTAGATCCAATCTCCAGAGATTAATATGATGTATGCATTTAAATAAAATGTAACTGCTTAGATTTAGTACATTTCCCTCTGATGCTGCGTTTATTAATAAAATTCAGATATATAAATTAAATTAAGTCTTTATTTAAAATTCTCATTTCGAATAATAGAAATATTTTACTTAAACTTCTTAAATTTATTTAGTTTTAATAAAGAAAGAATCAGTAGCTGAATCATACACGAATTCTGTACGTATGATTCGAAAAATCTGTCAGAAATAAAACAGCTTGTTTAGGCGGACACACAAATTGGACACCGCTTTTGCACGTTTGCTTCCCTACCAAAGCAGATTTACAGACTTTAAGAGGGTTTGAATATGCAGTTTGGAAGTTAAAATAATATAAAATTCTGATAAACTTATTAGTTTATGAAAAGATAAGTTAGCAAAAGATTTAGATCTTTGTTTTCTATTCGATAAACAGGCTTGTAATCTTGTAAACGATAGTTAAGGTGTATGATTCGAAAATTTAAAATCTTTGAATAACTCATCAATTACCATAGCCGCTAAGTATCGCGAATTTATCGAAACGATATATAATTTGATGTTCATCTAATCAAATTTGCATAAAACTTACAATCAAAATGGCATTAAGTAGATGGTAAGTACGAATAAATGAGGGGCAGCATTTTCAAAGCCATGAATTCTAAATGTCAAACCTGCGATTAAGGAAGAAACTCAACAGATGATTAAAATCGATTCTGTCTCGTTTATTCTAATTTTCCTTGTCAAAGCTTTGTAAGAGCGAAGTGACATTAATATTTATCAATAACTGACAAGTATTTCGAAAAGCCCATTAGTATAGAAATTCAAAAGTTGATATTCTTCAGAAATTTTAAAATAATTTTCTGAATATCCTTTAATGATATGTGGCAGTTTTTATTCACAAGGAATGAATGTATGATTATTTGGAGTGTTAAATTAAACTTTCAGAATTTTGTTTTCATTCTCAGTGCCATCAATTCCTATTTTTAAGTGACTGAACAGCTACTTGCACGCTTTTGCACGTTTGCTTTTCTTTATTTCGTTCATTGTAGTAAGTTTTGGTTTTAATATTATAGTCGATTCTTCGTTTTTATCTCCACATCGAAATTAAGTTTATGTCAGAAATGAAGCTTTTTTCTGTTTGTCTATGCCGAATTTTAGGCTATGAATGGGAGGAGTTTGCTTATGTTTGGATTTCAATTCTTTGAATTTAATGAACTTATTTAATGCTTTATACATGGCATGAGATTGCAAATATAATCAATTACTCAGCATTATCAAGAATAACCGGATTTCCTTTTCATTTAAAAAGAGTGATGCGTATTTTGATTCATAAAATGAACTGTTTTATCTGTACTTAAAGAATTCTTCTTATATTTTGAAAACATGCTGTATTTAATTAAATAATCTGTATTGCCTGGGAAAATAAACACATTTTGGTGAAATGAAGTGTAATAGTAAACTACTACGCTAATTACATTAGTAAAGTACTCATAAAATCTAATTATATTTTCAGTTCTTGTCTCGGTGTGAACGAATTTTTGCGTTGTTTTGTTATTGCTTGAGGTGATAAAATTTGTAACTGCTAACCGTTTCAGCTTTCATTCGGCTTTTTGTGTATTTTGCGTTCCATGCAGCTTAAATAAAAGCTGTTTTTTTTTTTTTTTTTAAGATTATCTGCAGAAAAAGCTTAGTTTTCGAGTCAGTTAACTTTTTAACTTCGTTTGCTGTAATAAATCAGGATTATGTTACTTAATAAAGACAATGCACGGGAGGGCCAAGTGTCTGAGCTCCCTCCCAGTTTTGACCGGAAGGTGCCCAAAGGCATCGGAATCTAAAGCTATCGTACTCTTCACCCTTAATAAGGAATCTCTATAGATAGCTTTTCGTCTGACAGATTTTAAGCGCTTCTGTTTCGCAAAGACTCAGCATTCACAGTTTTCATTTTCATTTCTTATCTGGAATTCGAAACTGAGCCCACTGACTTGACAGTTTATTAACCATACAGTTTGGGAAAATCAAAAAGGGTAAATTCGAAAACTACTTGTACATAACTTCTTCGAAATGAAAGAATAATTATGAAAAACTAATATTTGCTTTTTTCACAAGCCAGATACATGGCCTTTTGTGCTTTAAGCCCAAAGTTATCCATTTTATCCAAAAAGTAAAAATTGAGTAGTATATTGAAATAAATAAAAAGTAATTAAGATCGAATGAAGTAATTAAGGTATTTAGTCTCTGCTTTCGCAAACGGGTCCTATGTAATATAAAATGTTTCGCAAGGTACTACTCTAAAAGATTATAAGAATGTAATCATCAATAGGATCGGTTGAATGGAATTACACTTTAGGGAAAATAACAATTAAATATTACATTAACAAAAATAAAACAAAAAATTATTAAAACTTTTCGGAAGCTACTACATTTTAAAAGGCTCTAAAATGAATAATTTTATTCAATTAATGAAAACTCAAAACTAAATATTGCCAATTCAGTTCAATTATTTCCTAAAGAGTTTACTTACGTTTCTAAGAAACTCCAAGTCAAAGTCAGACTGTCAAATGAGAATAATTTATGGTACCTCTTTACTTATGTTAAAAAACATTCGCTGATTTTACTAAAGTTTTAACTGGCTTCATTACAAATACTTTTAATTTAGAAGATCAATGCTAAATAAGTAGAAATTGTTTTAGAAAAGGGAGTTAGGTACATGAAATTTGCGACAAAATATTTTGGGGTTTTTGGCTTTCATGAGCTGCTCTTTCAGATTCAGCTTTAACAAGCTTTGGCTTACGTCACAAACGGAATAACAATAAAGATTCTGTACAAGAACCTTAACCCATAGGGAACCGAATCCAGAGTTCCGCAGTTCAGTAATCCACTTCAGGTTTAACAAGGTGGTAAAATTGCACAATGCATGAAACAGTGTATTAGGAAAAGCAAGATTGCTAGTGGAAACGATAAAATACTGAAACAAGTGTCCTTAGATTGGATTATTCAGTTATGGCAAAGCACACGAGGGCTATCTGCCTAAGGGAAGGGATGCCTTTCGTGGAGGACTTTCTAAGGGAAACTGGCTCGTATACACGTTACACATGGGGAAAACCACGAAAACGCCCATGCAGCCAGCCCGTTCGCGGGATTCGAACCTCAGACCGAACTACCAGTGTTCAGCGTCTTTACCGCTCGGCCGCTGGTGGGCCCAAGTGTCCTTAATGATATAACAATGATTTGGCAAAAGGTAACATGAGTTTCATGTCGCTTATTATAATTTAAATCCGCATTAAAAGTGAACAATAATTTCTTTAAGATTTAAACCTTACTGCAATAGAATTCTTATTATTAGTTTATATTGTATTATTTTCAACTGCACATGTGACAGCATAGCACCCTATGGCGTATTCGAGAGGTCCGGGTTTTCGGTTTTCGGCGAAGGCTTTGCTCTTTTTCATGTACTCCTGCTTCAAAATAACCTAATGTCTCTACAGTGGCACCCGAACTAAAAAAGGTGGTGGTGATGATTCTTCACCACCAGGGTTTGGTGATTGGGTCATCTGATCTCCAGTCGCCCTTTAAAAGGAGAAGTATAAAAGGTATTTTCTCCCTCCTTTTCGACTCCTATTCGAGAGGTCCAGGTTCGAGTCCTGTCGAGGGCATTGCTCATTTTTTATGTTTCCTACTTCAAATATCCTAGTAACTCTACACTTTTAAAACTATTCTTAGGAGATAATTGTATTGTTTCTACTTCCATGCTAATAGTATTTCTTTTGAAAATGATTAAATTCTTGCGAAAAATTTATGAGCTGTTTCCTTCTTATTTATTCTTAGATTAAAAAAAATGTGGAAGTAAATTTAATAATAAATGTGTTTTAGAAATCTAATATTGTTTGTAGATAAATACTAAGTCTCTTCCTTACGAATCCTTTAATCAGACTTAACAGTACGCTTTCAAATTCTTCTCGTAGTTCAGTTTTAACCTTGAGCGATTCAGCTTTAGCCTTGAGAAAAAGAACTTTGATTTTATTGATCTTACTCGTTGTTTACAAAAATGTGACTGAAAATGTTGACAACACTAAAAGCATTCTTTCAGTATACAGCTTAGTAAATATTATTCACACGACGTGTTCACTTAGCAAGCTTTGAAGTAAAGATGATTAAATCCCTAGGTTTACTTTTACATAGAAGGAAGGAAAGAATGTTTAACTTACATATCTTTTAAAATTTTACTTCTCACATTGATTAAATAACCTGTTTTCAATTATCACTCTAACACTAATTTATCTTTTATAGAGTCGGAAAATATTTCTTAAATTACATGACTCGGATGAAGAAAATTTTCGCCATACGACTGTGAGGTGTTTTTTTCGTTATCAGACTTGTTAAATTCAAAATTTACACATTCTTTACACTGCTATCCAACAAAAACTAAACTTTAATTCATGAATTAAAAAAATTGTTTCAAAATGTGTCATCACTGAAGCTATGTAAATCGAGCCCCTCCAAATGGCTGACTGTTGTTAATGCTTACGATCTCCATTTTCAGTGCCGTCTTATAACTTTCGTACCATTTTCAGATTGTAGTAGGATGTTTCAATTCATTTATCCATGAAAGAATTTACCTCCAGTGTTTTGTTCCCCATTTCAAACTAGGTAATAATATTTCTATTCGGATTATTGCTCTTAGTTTACAAAAATGTGTTACAGACGTGAATCTAAATGTTAAAATTAACATGTAGTTGCATTATAGCTTAAGACGGTGTTCTCTCAAATGTAACTGAACAGAAATTGAACCCCTTGGGTAGCTGGAGCGAAGTTTAATTTATAACACTAATTAATGCTGCCTCACAATTTCTATGAATGTATAAATGCTTCCATGCTGAAAAAGATATTTGAAAAGTTGGAAGTCAACCGCTTCAAAAAAGCTATATTCACTAGTACTTAGTTTAATTTAGAAACTTCTCCGTGAAGTTATTCCTCCTTAGTTATATAAACTTGCTAGTGTTCAGCTGCGCTTAACCAATAGAATACTAGAAATCAGCTCAGTGATCAGAGTCCTTGTCTGAGAACCAAAGGATCCTAGATTTGAACATGGCCGAAATAAATCTTTGCAAGGTATTTTGCACGAATTCTTTCTTTTAGTTTCAAGTAAATTGGATAGGTTATTCCAAGTTATTTTGCAGTACGAAACGCTACAAATTTTTTAACTGGCAAGAATGAGATTAAAGATAGGAATATTTAAAGGAGTTTCGTGAAACAGTCATTATTTATAATTTTAGATTTGAATTCCTTAGGTTAATAGTTCAGTAAGAAAAGCCCGTTTATTCGCTAATTAAAAAAATTTTTAAATATGTATTTTGATTCTTCTTATTTGATTTATGTAAAGACTAACGAACGATAAGTTTCTGCTTGCTGTATTTTGCAGTAATAAATTTAAGAACGACTTAAACAGCATTTTGATAATTTCATACTGAAGGGAAAGTGATTGTATGTGTTTGTATTTAAGTAGTAGTTTTAATAATCCATAGTTTAAGCTTTAGAAGATGAATACGATACATGATTGTAAGGATTCTCTGTAAAAATTGCGTAGAGAAAATAATTCAGCATCATGTAAAACAACAGAAACTGGGGACTTAGGCGCAGTTTTCTTTTTCTACATTTTAGCAGAAGTACTGAAATCGAAACCACCCTCGTGGTAACTGTGTTATTTACAAAGACTTATTAATAGAGACTGTAGATTAAAATGACCTTAAATATTGCTCATTAGGTAAGAGGACATTTTTCAAAGACGTGGATGATAATTTCAGAGAATTATTAATTGCAGCGCTGCACGCAAAGTTTGCCTGATCGTCAATAAATTTAACATTGTGGCTAAAATAAGCAACTGCATTGACAGGATGAGTTCATCAATCTGCTATGGTTAAAAATTGAAAGGGCGTTACGAATGAATACAAGAGTTTCGCGGAAAATTTGTAACTCAGTTAATGAACCTAAATTCTGAAGTTCTATTTTTGTGTTCTGTTTGTATCAATGTATTGTTAATTTTAATTACCTTATTATGATTTAGATTTTACATAAAATCCTGAAGATTTCGGAAAATTTCTTCTTACGATAAAGAATGCAAGTATTTTGTCGTTAACACTATGTCCTGTTATTTTAAAACATTTAGTATTGCTTCGAAGAAAGTGTATATATTCTATATTATAATTACCATTTTTCGTGTATCATATTAAATATGTTATACAGTTCTAGAAAATTTACGTGTCCTTGGCTACGAGAACTTTAGTAAAGAGTCTTGCGACTATTCGCTGGTCTTCTTACAACTATAAAGATAAGTCAAAAGAAGAGTTAAAATACCCTTTTATTCACTCAAATAAGTAATACAGTTGGCCCCTCTCGGGCTTACAGGTAAGCCTCCACTTGGGCTTTAACTTCAAACAGAAAATAATAAATAAACTAATTCTAAGTAACTCAAACTTAGCCGAAGCTATACAGAAACAACTAATCGATTAGGCCTGGAATTAAATCTCACCAGCGAATACTAACAGGCACGTAAGACTACGGCTGAATGTAGTAAGATATGCTTAATGTAATGACGTGGCCCAAAGGCAGAACACGCTCCAAACGAACACGTTAGAGGGACAAAAGACAATTACAGCTAATTGGTTCACAATTCAGTGTCTTCTAGATATTCTTAGAGAAATGAAAATTAAGGGACTTAGGCCTTCATCATGATAATGCAAGACTGACAGTTGAATTTCTTAGGGAGGAAAAACACAAAGTGATATAATACACCTTATTATTTTGATCTTGCTTTGTGTGACTTTTGGCTGTTGTTTTTTCATCTAAAACAGAATTTACACGGCCTTGTTTTCATCACGAAGATGAGATTGATGAGGTTGTAAAATCATATTTTTCATCAGTTGCAAAAAATGGATGGCCTTGAAGCTTCTACGCTTTGGAAAATTCGCCTGCAAATGAGCATTGTTGTTGGAAGGAACTCTGAATACTCCTAAGATTTATAAGTTTAACTTGTAACATTTAACTGTATCTAAAACATTTCACAGTGACCGTGTATCAACTGATTTGGACAACAAGAAAAATGATCTCATATCTAACTTATCTGTTTTCGTGAAGTCCAAATTGCTGTTCTCTGCTTTTGTTCGGTTTATTTATGTATGCAACTTTTAATGTTTTAGTTAACTTACTTCTGTAAACCCCGTGTTGTACATCTGTGGTACATGGGGAGTCTTATGTTTTCAAATTAAAAAAAAAATATCGAAATTGAAAAGTATCTTTAATTTAGCCAAGGTACTGAAAGGAGTTTTATTAAAAGAAGCACTCCAATAAATAAAGAAACCTAAAACTCAGTTCAATTACCGTAAATTCCTAAAGAAATAATAATCGAATTTATGAGAACAGCAAAAGTAAATCTTCTTAAGATAGGTCCAAAATGAACTAAGGAACTAAGGATAGGAAACTAAGCTGCCATGATTGAACGGTTATTTTTGAGTTTATACTGAAGTTACGGAACTCGGCATTGCGAAAGATATACGTACAGTCATGTTTTGACTTTCCCAATTTAACACATGCACTGTAATATCCTTAATTAAAAAACACGAAAATAATACAAAATGCAGATTTAAAACTCTTTAACTAAATGTCGCAGTTTTGTAAAATTATAAAGTATTTTTGAATCAGTGTGTAGAGACATTAGATTATTTCGAAGCCGGAGACATAAAAAATAAACAACGCCTTTGCCGGGACTCGAGCCTCGGACCTCTCGAATACGCGCCGAGTGTGCTGACCATCACACCACGAAGGCATTCTAAGAAGGCGGGAGAAATACCCTATATACTTCCCCTTTTAAAGGACGACTGGGGATTAGCGGACTCAGTCGCCAAATCCTGGTGGTGGGGAATAATCATCCACCACATTTTTTTAGTTTGGGAGCCACTGTAGAGACATTAGGTTATTTTGATGCAGGAGCACATGAAAAAGACTAATATCCTCGCCGGTACTCGAACCTTGGACTTCTCGAATACGCGCCGAGTGTGCTGACAAGTACACCACGAAAGCATGTTAAAAAGATTGTATAAATACCTTATAAGTGTTTTGGTCAAAGCGTATCATTTTTCATTCTTGCTTGCAATGTCAGTTGATAAGAGTTCTGTGTGAATTTTAGACCATTTTTTGCATGAAACTCAATTTTGAAGTAGCGTTACTCATCATATAGACATATAGACAGTGACAGATAGAAACTGGTGTTCAACTGTTTAATTTATAGGAATAATATAATTGCTATTGTTTTTCTATCACCTTCATAAATTTTTAGTTCTTTGTTAATCTTTAACTATATCTTCCCTTTTAATGAAATTGATGCAGAAAAGTAAAATAAGGATATTTTCTAGGTTATTAACCGAATGAGTCTTTCGAGGTGTTATTGACTTTCTTTTAAGAAGGATGAATAGTTTCTATTAAAAATCGCGAAAAAAATTATTTTATCTCTTTACACTAATTAATATACGAAAAACAAAACGTTATATAAAATTAACTGAATTTTTTACATTGTGCGTTTGCTTTAAATAAAGTTTAGTTCTGATATGACAAGAAAAATTACTTCAGACGATGAAAAAGTGTTATATATTTGCTTTTTGAAAGATCAAATGAAACGAAAATGAGCGCAGACATCGAATTTTTACTATATACCTGTTAAAAAAAAACTCCATTATTTTGAAATTGAGTTGTTCGTTCAAATTCAAATGCATTCATGTTATCGTTTGCTTAAAATAATTTTTTTATGGCAAAGTGTTCATTCAGTTCGGTACATAGCATGTAAATTTTGAAAATAAATTAGTACTTAGCTCGGTACATAGCATGTAAATTATGAAATTAAATTTTTACTTAGCTCGGTACATAGCATGAAAATTATGAAATTAAATTAGTACTTAGCTCGATACATAGCATGTAAATTATGAAATCAAATTAGTGACATCTTTGTAGGTGTTTCCAGATCAAAAAGCATCATCATCTTATATTTACTGAGATAAATCTTTAAGCTATAATATTCAAAGAGTTGACGTTCCAATTGAGACATTTCCAAACTTAAGCCATGACAGTTTTATTTCCAGTTCTCCAAATTCGAAATATTTATTTCTTGAACCACCATTTCTAACTCAGCCTCTGCTTCTTATTCCTCGTATAAACGTAAAAGAAGGATCAGTTTTTGACTCTTCCCCACCTGTTCTTTATACCAAAACAATCATATAATTCATATTAGCTTATTGTAACATTTGATTTTTCCTAAGTAACAAACTTCAGCAGTATTTTCTCCCCTTCTTTTTCATTTGTTAACTTATTTAATAATACTACAGTAGTTGCGATAGGACTTCATTTAAAACAATGGAGTGTACAGGTACACGATGGAGCATACAGGAACAGAGCAAAAAAGGCCCTAATTTCTGATAGCAAGACTAATTTAAAACAAGTCTGTAAAATTGGCAATAAACAATAGATTTGCCGATCTAACAATTTCAGTGTAAGTATTCTTGTACGTACTGATTAGGGAATAATTCATTTGAAAAGTTATGCATATACAACGCATGATAGTAACTGGTGTAAAGAAGCATAAAACGAGTTGTTTCAAAAGATGCGGGGAAGAGTAAACAATTGTTTTCGACGATATATTAAAAAAACATTTGCTTGTGCTTTGAATAAAAGTTTAAATTTAAAACTAAATGCGAGAATGAATTCGGATAACAAAAGGCTAATGCCGCATAATGTTAAGCTTCAGAGCTGGGCTAGGGAATTATAACAAATGTCAGCGTCGCTGACAGAGCTCTCTGTTTAACTATCAGGAACTCTATTCTTTCATACACGTATATCATTTACATTCTGGTGAGAGCTAATAAAAAGTAGAAGTGATAGTATAATTCATCTAAAAAATATGATAGATAAATTAACATAAATACTTAATAATGCAGTATGCGATCTACCGCTTTTAGTTATTTATTTATTTTCCAAATACTATTTATTTCTAAAATGCTGTCTTTTTAAATGAAAATTATTGGAAATAATTAAGAATAAATTAATGAAAATGACTCCAGTAATGAATATAATAACCAATTTAATTCTGAAGTCCGTTAAATTTAAATTTCAGTAGCTTCGTAATTCCAAAATTCTAGTTACATAACGTTAAAAATACAACAGCTTTCATATTCGAAATGCAATAAAATGGCGGAGAAAAGAAATGATTAAAACAACAACCAATGTATGTGGCATCATCTAATAAACAACTAACTAAAAGTAGTAGATTGCATACTACATCATTACCTACTTCACACTAATATATCGAACTCTAAATTCACAAAATCAAAAATCGTGATAAGACTCCTGTATTTCATTCATTGCCAGACTACGTAGAAGACATCGTTATTCCAGACATGGATTTTGAATTTTTACGTCCCTCCAACCTGTATACATTAGGTAAGGAAGATAATTTTTTCAGTCCAAAAATTCGATAATGAGTTTTCAGTGAATATGCAAGAATTAGGATGCCAACAACACATTTTTAGTATTTTTATGATCATGTCTGTCTGTCGGTGTGTCTCTGTGTTTGTATGTGTGTGATGATTTTTTCATCCACTATGACTTTTATATCAAAATTCCAAAAAATTCTATTTTCTTATTTAAGCTTTCTGCATTCATATAAAGACTTAATCAGATTTGGGGTACATTGGACAGCGAAAAGTGGTAATTTACTCGAAGCCCATAAAGGTCTGTTTGGTGTTTGCACTGGCGGGACTTCAGAGTTCAAGAAACGCGAATGAATTTGATGTCTCCGCTGAAGTCTGATGTGGCCAGCACATGATCTTCTTCCAGTTCCGTGTCTTAACATTTATAATAGCAACGAGCTTAACACTTTCGGAAGTAGCCTAACACTTTCGGAAAATTTGTACATAGGATCTAATTTGCTTAAAATCTTTATGACTCAGTGTTAATTATAAACACTACTCATTTTTATTATTCAATTCTCCCATACAATGGACAATTATAGCTAAATGTGCTTATGAATCTATCAGTTCTTATGCTATCAGATTTGAAATATCGCATCGATCGTAGTATATCATAATATATATACAGACACATACACATCATTGCAAAAATATTAAAAACGTCTCGTGAAGACCCTAATTCATGCTTATTCATTGAAAACTCACTATCAAAATTTTGGACTGGAAACATTATCTCTCTTATCTATATATATATGTTGGCGGGAGATTAAAAATAGAGAGAGACCTTTATTCCAGACATGTATTCTGAATTTTTACTTTCCTCCAGCCTGTGTACATAGATAAGGCAAGCAATTTTTTCTGTCCACAAATTCAATAGCGAGTTTGCAATGAACAAACCCGAATTAGGATCCCCGAAACGAGTTTTCACTATTTTTACTAAAAGATTGATGTCTGTATGTGTGTGGCGAGTTTTCGTTCGCGATAACTCTTATACTATGAAAATTTTTATTTTCCGTATTTAAGCTTTTTGCATTCATATAAAGAGTTGATTGTATTTTGACTAAAAGTGTAAAAACGGTAGTGCTACTTTATATGAAACCCATAAGAGACTTTAATGAACAACTGGAAGTGGTATTTTAATTGAAGCCCCTAACAGTTTTTAATGAAGAACTATATTAAAACATAATTAAATACTTTTCAATTTATTATTTAAGACTTCAAATCAATGGGAACAACATATTAGATGTCGGCTGAAATTGATAAATCGGAATTCATATTCCACTTCAAGCTCTGAACAGACTTTCGTAAAACAATATATTATAAGATAATCACAAAATTCTCAAATTCCGCATTAAAATCGGTATGAGATTGAGAACAGCATATAACATTTATAAGCATTAAATGTATCCTTGGAATTATGCTAAATGCAACGAAAATAAGCTATATATAAAGAGAAGCTCTCCTTATGAAGCAATTAAGTGTAAGAACCTCAATTCTCAACGTTCACTTTTGTGTCAAATCACTTTTCAAATAAAGGATCTCCCACCAAATGTTATCACTAAGTATTACTCTTAAAGGAATAATGTAGCGAATATAAGAATGTATGGCAATACTTAATACTCTATTAAGGATTCTAAATATTCTCTACTTTTAAAGATTTTTGTGATTTTATTTTTTAATCTTGCGAGGCAAATTTGCGAAGGAAGCGATGTTCAATAATTTAAGCTAAAACGAGAAATAAAAATGTTGGTTACGTTGTTAAGAAAAGAGAACACTAATATCATAGACTGAGATAAGACTGAAAAGAAATGTATGGCATCATTTAACACTATCGGGAATTCTTAAGATACATTGATTTTAAAATTTTTGCGATTATTGAGTCACTGATTTGTGAATCAGAAACCC
Source organism: Stegodyphus dumicola (assembly GCF_044657685.1). Classification (NCBI taxonomy): domain Eukaryota; kingdom Metazoa; phylum Arthropoda; class Arachnida; order Araneae; family Eresidae; genus Stegodyphus; species Stegodyphus dumicola. Next base: position 119,978,006 of record NC_140780.1, read on the forward strand.
TATGTGACCCAAAGGATATATGATCATTTGCGATATTTTCAAATTAAAGCATGAGCACGTGTAGTTATGATTGCCCATTGTATGAGCAACTGTAATAAAAAATGTGTTTATAATTAATTGCGCCATACCCATTATAAACAAATTAGACTTCATTTACCCCAGACGATCAACCGGAATTAATACTTTTATTTTTAAAGCTGTTGATTATTCCACGTCTTAACATGGAACTGGCGGGAAGTAATGTTCTGGCGGCACTAATTTTACTTATTTATTTATTAATTATTATTATTATTATTTTGTAATGTCATGTAAAAGCCGTGTTTTCGAAATCAAGTCTGCAATGAATAGTTTAAAAGAAAACTGGAGTCTTGTATGGTGAATGGAACTTTAAAATCATGTTCACAGCAGTTTGGACAGCTGTAGAATATTCATATTGATGCTCAAAGTTATGGTTATATTATTACTCTCAAAGTTATGGTTACTCATATTGATGCTCAAAGTTGCGCATTAAGTACCAGTTATATATGCGTTACATTTAAATGAAAAAAGGGAAACATCTGGGAGATTTTAATATTTTTTTTCATTCAGTAAAAAATACCATCATGATCACCAAAATTATTCATAATCGATTTGGGAGTATTGAGCTTCTTTTTATTGAATTAAAGAGCTGTAACTTCCATTATAACCAGTTCTGTAGGAGTTAAATGCAGAGCTTAGAAATTTATTCAGCATTTAAAGGAAAGCGCAACATATTTATACATATTTTCCCCCTCTGAAGAGATTAGAGAAATGCAATCTATATACAAAAGAAAAAAATAAAAATTCCTGTACTCCAAAAATTCAAAAGTTTCCATTAAATGTACTTAGAAACATTAAGCTTTGTTATAAAATTTTAGAAATTGAATGCTCAAATTAGGTATTACGTTATGATATAAAATTTTGAGAAAATGTAGGAAATGTTAGGAAATAATTCATTTCATTGCATTTTAAAAATTTATTGAATTATTTTAATTTGTTAAAATGATAGCATGGTTAATATTTTACTTTTTAACCCTTTCCGGCACGCTACCTTTTAAAGTTGAAGTTTTGATTAAAAAAAAAAAAAAAGAAAAAAAAAGAAAAAAAAAGTAGGCATTCTAATTAGGCCTAGAGGAGTATACAAGTAAAATTTTGTGAAGATAGCACTTATCGTTTTAATTCTGTGAGTGTGCCCTAAGTGGGCACACTGATTGAATAGAGCTTCGAAAAGAGTGCTGGAACGAGCACAGAACACCCCAAGTCACGGAAGCTTAGACCGCTTTCCAGCAAGGAGGCAGGAAACAAATTAGTGACCATTTCGCAGAGCGGAGTTTGACAGATATTCAGAAGCCCCATTTTGAAGTGCTTCAGATTTCTGAAATGAGTAACGGGAATAATGGGCTCTTCAACATGGCACATATCAATGGAGTTCCTTGCAGTATGACTATCGATACAGGAACCAATGTTACGATCATCCGAAAAGATTTGGCTCAACAACTGGAAGATAAACCTATCCGGACACTACCTTGCGTTACCCTTTAGAGTATGTCCGGTGATAAATCGACATGCTTGAATCAGCCTCCTCTTTTTCTTTATTATACAGACTCTTCGTGGCATTACTTTTCCAAGATATAACTTGAAAATGCGGGGCAATGCTAACATAGTTTGCATGGCTAATCAAGATCTATGCAGTGTGCAAATTTCAAGCCTATTAGAGACTTCTTTTATAGTGATGCATTTTGGATGGCAAACAATGTAGAAATATTAAATGTAATCCTCTTGATGATTTCCTCTCAGTATTTTTATGCAACTTTTAGTCTCAAATTCCTATTCCCACCTGGAATTTGCATTTTCAGCATTGTATGAACGCTAAACATCTAACTATTAATAATTACTGCAAAAAAGTTGTTCCTTTATTTTTAGCGTAAGTTCACCTAATAATTCACTTCATGAAAAACAGAAGTTATTCAGTTCCTGAGAGGATTTTTCTAAATATTTACCCCCTTAAACAAAAATCCAAGAGATTACAAATTAGATAGGTAATTTTTCACGCCATAGTGATCTTAGAATTTTATTTATTTTTCTTGCGTGTGTGTAGGGGGGTGATAAATGGGAACTATTCCCAGACGGCCTCCTTTTCATCCTTCACCATTACATAAGGAAGATCCTTTCAAATAAAAAGAATCAGCAGAAAGCAATGAAGAAAAAGATCTTTGAAGTATCTATCTGTTCTTTTCTGAAGGTTATTGAAGTACTAATGATTATCTTTCATAGTTCGGAAAAGATGCATTTGGAACTGGAAATAGTTTTCTCTACAATATGTCAAAAGAATTTGTAAGAGAACAAATATATATTTATACGAGATATTCTAAATGTTGGACTTTATTTCCTTAATTCTTGATTTTAGCCGTTTCATCAGATTACCAATTTTCTCAAAACAAAGTGCAGAATTTTAAGAAAAGCTATATGATTAGGGAAAAATTATGTTAAAACAAATCTGACGTTTTATGTAATTTTCATGCAGTAAAATTTATGTTAATGAAAGATTCATTATGCTTTAAATAGTCAAAAACAAGTGTTCTTTATATCTGCTTGCAAATTTCAAGAAGAATTTGAGAATGAATTTCTGAAAAGCGTTTCTAAGCGTATCTCCTTAAATTTTAGACTTTAAATGTGTACAGAATTCAAACTTTTATATCAGAATTTTACGAAGAGGCAGCTTACTAATAATACTAAAATTCTCTAAAAAGATCCATTTCTAGTTTATGCAAAATTCAAAATTATTAGAGCTAAGTCATTCTCCCGGCGAGCTTATAGGAAATGGCTTAATAGGAAGAATGTAAATTCCTTACATTCTTCCTATTTAAAGTGCGACTGGAGAGGTGGGGACACTGCCGTCAGATCCTGGTGGCAAAAATTAGCGTTCACAGCATTTTATTTCGGTTGCCGTTTTTAGAAAGTCATTTAGAATTATTAAAGCAAGAAACTGGAGAAAATCTGAGATCCTCGCCGAGATTGGAATTTCGGACCTTCCGATCGCTAGCCGAACGTGCTTACACCACGAGGGCACGCGGAAAGGCGGCAGAAAATACCTTACATCATCACTGAGATTTTAATGCCAGTAGCTGATTATATTTTTCGGCTACCGTCGACCCACTAAGAAGAAAATACGAGACTGCATGATGTCCACGCAATCCCACTGTTCCTGAGTACATAGAATGCCGTATGGACTGCAGTATCCCAAATTATCATCTGATGTCTTTTCCATTCCACGTCCAACGGCAATTTCTTCCAGAGTCGGTGGATTGAGACTCTGATTTCTATATATTCTGTACTTCAAAATTACCCAAAATTTTAAACATTTAATACTTCCACTGTAATGTATTTCTAAATCAAATTTTATTATGCTAACTATTTTCCTTTATAATGTATCAACTGAAATTCATAATGCAACAATTGCAATTTGCAACAGTGTAGATTGCCTACTTCGTTCTTAAGGAAGATTTCTTCATTCAGCTGGCATTTTCTATGTAACTAAGAGAAGTGTTCCTTCTCTGAATCGTAAAGATATCTAAAATTTCAAATGGATCACTTGCAGAAAACAAGATATGTTAAAATCTTCTTGACAGCCACACACAAAGATATGAACAAGATTCTGTAAAAAGATCTAGTGAATTTGAAAGTCGATTCATTACCTATTTTTAGTAGAGTTATATAAATCTCCTTAGAGAAATGTCTGGCTTTTGAGCAGCAATGAAACAATCAGTCATGTCTTAGAAATTAAAAAAAATAGCATAGAAATTATTAGTTGAGACGCTTTTCGCATAAAAGTTGCATAATTTAAAAAAACTATATACATTATTTCGTATATTTAACTCATCTATTTCAATTCTTCATATACGACTTACATTACAAATAGGTAAATTTATATAATTTCATGACTGATTTTTAAAGTAATAAAATGTGTCATGCATACCTTAGGAAGGGAGAAAGGAACACAGGAAAAGAGAAAGAATTAAATAAGTTATAATTACATGATTGGGGTAAGAACGAAATTCAGACTTTATGAAGGAGCAAAATAGGCTTTATATTTCATTTTATTGGATGTTGATAACATATGACTTACAGTGCTGTTATAATATGTTGTCACTAAAGTGAACTTGAATATAAATAATGCTTTTAAACCGAGCACTTCGAGTACAAAACCTGAAAAGATTTAGTTTTAATGGCGTACGAAAGATGGCGCCACGAGAGGTGTAGCAAAAAATTAACAATGAATGGATTTATTTCAAATTAAATGGTCAGGGCAATTGAGCTTCAAAATCTTTTCTGCGCACGAAAACGTCTGAACCAAAGCTTAGGAGAAAAGCTGCAAATACTGTTTAATAGAAAGAAACCTCAACTATTTATTTTAACTCACACTGATTGTGTAAATCCAGAAGAGTCATATATTACTGAGCATTCACTTAAAGAGCCCTAATTTTAAAATAAATTTCCAATTTGTAAGTAATTTTCTTGAAAAGTCATACTGTACCATAATCATTATTTTAAAGTCTCAATATTTAGAAGTCTTTTCTTTACTGAAAAATTAGGCGTACTTAGTGAGAAAACAGTTTTAAGATCTGTACATCAGCACAACTGTCAAATTTAATGCTCGTGATTCTTAGCCAAGCTCGGCGCCACAGTCGATTCACCCTGTGCGACCACTCCGGGAAGAAATAATTTTTTAATTTAGCGAAGCATCGAACAACATTGAATTATACGCTACATTGTTAATACAAAGAAATGCAGAACAGAAACTTATACTTCCAAAAATGCAGAAATGTGGCTATACGTTTAAAATAAGCCTAGTATGTTGTTCTAAATTTTATAGGGGAGTGGCAAATGATACATAAAATTTGGAATTTCATTTATCCGTTTCAAATAAGAATCCCGTGCCAGAGCTTATATCATTTACCATAATGATGTTTACTATCCAGCACGAACTCACAGCTGCAATTCGGGAGACTACATACCAGAATGATCGTGAATCCATGTGACTGGACAAACGTGATCTGAATGCAGCATTTTTGGTGTCGTATCTGAGAAGGTAGAGAAAATAACCACTCATAACAAGAAATATCCAGGAAAGAAAAACTCTTGATAAAACTTTTCGCAATAACACCAATGCAGCAACCTCGGAAGATTTGGTATTAGGGTAATAAAAATACTGTCCGTGTGGCCTATAATGTTTAGAGTCGTTTTTCGTGATTTGCCTCTTTTTATTCTTTTTACACCATAGGAAGGCCTACTAGTAAGTCAGAATTTTTCTGTCCGGTTATTAGGTGTGCAGCTGTAGTTGGGCCGTTTTTGCTTTCCTCCGTATACTGGCTTAGTTTACTTGATTGGCTTTCAGATGGCCTTTGTTAATGAAAGATGACGTTAGTCGCGGCTGCGTTACGTATCAGTTGTGAATAATATTTAGAAACTTCATAAATAGCGAGGAAATTGCTGAATAAGAGAAAAACTAATAATGAGATATGGCTAGTGTGGAGATCTGCCTGACTGACTTCCCACTAGCTATCTTTCAGTCTCCTTTACTTATGTTATAGTATTTATTTTGATATGAAGAAAACTGATTTTGCTGTTTTCCTGGAGCGGCAGATGTTTATGAGAGCTATGAAGTGTCGGAAATGAAAGAAACAAGATCTAGTTCCGTTGCTTAGTGCTAATTGCTAGGCGAAGATAAAAAGTTACATCCTTTTGTATTTGTTTTTTGTGTTGGTATGATCGTCAAGGGCAATTTAAGAATAGACAGAAGAGACGTTTTTTCATCAAGTATCATAGTTCAAATTCCGGCTTGGATGGCTGTGTGTTAAGATTTCTTTTCTGGAGTGGAATCTTTAATATATTATCCAACTGCATTCAATGCCGTTAAACCTTTGTATGCGATAGAATGGTCATATCACTTGTAGTTTGAGAGAAGAGACTGTCTTTCATCTACTATCTTTATTTCAATCTCGGCTGCAATTGTTTTTTGCTGCGGGTGTTTGTCTGGAATGAAGACCGTGCAATTTGAAACCCGCTGCTTTGTCGTGTATTATCTGATTATTCAAGACTGTTAAACTGTGGTGCAATACAGACCTGCTACATAGAGCGAAGAGTAATCCATTGTCTCATTTCTTTCCCGGGATCCTTGAAGCCAGCTATATACTACTTCCTCCTATCGAGAACTTGTAAATCGTTTGCATTACTGGTGCGTTTCATCGGCTACCTGTTTTAGATGTGAACGAACTCTAAATGTGCCAGCATTTAACTGTGACAAAAGATAATCTAGTTGTAAATTCCGTACTATTAAGTAGAATGCTATTATCTCTTGTTTATAATATTATTAAAATACTTAATAGCGTTTCAGGTATTGCCCTGCTTAAAACATTTGCGTTAATATAATGATTATTAATCACAAATATTTGTATGGAGAGTGAATATAGGAACTATTAAAATGTTCATGTGAATATATGCGTATTCTGCCGTTTTATTTGTCTACTTGAGTAAAGCTAAAGAAAGAAAATAAATTATAATTATGGGCCTAGGCTGTAATTACTCTGGAGAGAGCTAACTGTTGTAAGGAAATGTGCTATAAACATTATGGGGATATACACAGCGTGTTTTTTTTAAAACTGATAAAACTCGATCTATCAGATGAAATGCAACTAAATTTGATAGGGGGACTAATGTCGACATGGGAAAAAAGATTCCATGGAAAAAACTAGTTCCGAAAGTTGCCGATAGGGAAAAATATGTCGCTCGTACAGTCTACACAGCTGAGAACTAGACAAATCAATGACAAAAAAGAAATTTCGATGCTTACCTCTTCAATACAACAAATTAAGTGACCTAAAGGGTTACAGAGGTGAAATTTCATCCCACCATACCACTTTATTCAATATAAAAGCCCTTCCTCGGTGAAGGCACAGACTTCTTACCTCTTGTTGACCCTTCTAGTGGATAAAACATTGCATCCTGTATGCAACATTCGCGATGAACGAACGTATCATGTCACCAGGAATGTTCCCCACAACCCATAATGTGCTGTCCTTTAAGGTGGTGGAAGTAGGGAACTTATCGAAAAAGACCTTAGGTAGGTCGCATGGGGTAAGCTCTGGAGAGCAAGGTGGCCATGCAAGCAGGAAAAATGACTTATAACCCTTTAATTTGCAAATTGATGGCGGAAAAGCCGCTCTATCTGTAGAGAGACCAATCTGCTGTGGTGCTCTAGTCTAAGTAAAAGTTACCTGATGCAACAAAACTGCCTTTGCTGGAGCTGTGAAATGACAAACTAATCAGCAAATCATGATACATGTGCATGATACCGGTACAGGTGTTCAAATCAGCAAATCAACAGTCTGCTGATGAAATCTGCTGTGAAGCCACACCAAATAGTGACTTCTGGTGAATGCAGTGGGATTTCTTGATCTGCATGGAAATGTTCGGATTTTCAGATTCGAGAAATAAGAGTGTAAACAGTCTCATTTAGTTGAAAATGGAACTCATCACCCCAAAGAATTCTCCGTGGCCAAGCATCATCGACCTCTATCCTGGAAAGATATGTCAGAGCAAAAGCCACCACTTTATCACAATCGTTGTGTTTTTATTCCTGTACACGGCTTATTTGGTACGGGTAAAAGTGAAGAGCTTTCTGAAAAGATTTTCCATATCATTAAAAGATTCAAATTCAATTATCGCGTTACTCCCCCGTCATTGCTACTAACAACAATGGTCCCATATGGGTGACGTCAACGAACGACTGCAGTGGCGACATCAGTAACTATCTCTTCTGACACCGGTTTGCGCCCTCTGCCATAACGAACTGCTAAGTACCTGTTTCTTAAAATTTCTGAATCATGCCTTTTAATGTATTAATTCATAAAGTTCTTTTCATGTAGGTTGTTACCGAGACTTAGATGAGACCCTCTGTAATCCTGGGTTGTTGAGACTTCTAAACTCACGAAGAGCGATAGTTGCTTTCGGTTGATGAAGATAAAACAGCTTCATAAGTAACACGCGCTGAGGTAAAGTGAGACGCATGTTTAACCCAGCTTTAATTCGAAATGCCTTCGGTATTTTCCCCTTATTTTTATACGCTGAATTACTGATACTGCTCTCGTTTATGTAGCTGAACATCTGCATTTTGAAATTTTACCTGCATTTCATGCAAATTTTCAGTTGTATAGACCAGGACAACACAATTTTCCCTATCGTTAACTTTCTGAATTAATTTTATTTTAACGGAATTCTTTTACCCATGTATTCATTAGTCGCCCTACTAATTGTGGCGGCATTACAGCTGATAGATCGAGCTATAAATGGCTCTGAGTAGTGTCAGTTTAAAAACCTACACCCTGTATATTATGCTCAGTGCATACTTTCCGAAACAAGAGTCTGTATCATTTTTCTATTTAACATTTAATGATTTCTTAAGAATCAATTTAAATTTCATTATCATTTTGAACATCGTCTTCCCTTCCCCCTCAAAAACTAATTATGTAAAAAGAAACTGTTCATCATAAAATAGGCAAAGTTAATGCTAAGGATTTCAAGCAACAGGAAAGCGAAGTCCTTACATATTCAGTTGGAAAGAGATAATGAAACTTAAAATTATGCTTTTGTAAATGAATTAAGAGAAAGTTTTGGGAGAAGAAAATTAAAAAAAAGATTTAGACCAAAGATCTTTAAAAGTTTCCAGTACTTCTAAAGATTTGGGGATTCTAAATATAAGTTTTCGTAACTTTGCGTTGAACCATCCCATTATGCGAAGAAGTGAGGAACAAATTTCTCGACCACATATAGAAAATCTGTTACTGCTCTCTTTGAAATATGCAAAGCAATTAACTAATTTTTAAAACAAATGTTTAACCACGCAAACATTATTTAGTCTGACTTCGTTACATTCTGAGGTTAATCAACGGAGCTAGAAGTTCGCAATTCCCTTTGGGAATAAGTTGAAGGACAAACAGTATCCTAATTAGGAATAGTTTTCTTTTCTTCGCGACAAAAATTGATTTTATTTACAGTGACTCGGTAACATTGAGATTAGGATATCTGCAGATTTTTTTTTATTGTTTAACTAAGATCTTAGCTAGGTTCTTCAAAAATGTTATTTTGTACTACTAAGTGTGTCACTATGCAGAAAGCCAAAATTGCAGAGAACTAAAGATATAGTTAACGAATTGATCAACTTAATCTATAATTCACACATATCAGCAGCTATGTAAAAACTTAATTAGGCATGAATCACATATATAAATGCAAGGTTAAAAATTAAATTTCATCATGCATGGAATAAACGCATATATACTTTTGTGCCAGAAAACTTTAATTTGCCAATTTTTTTTCGTATATTTTGTCGTTAAATGTGTTTCATAATTTTGTAATCCTTGTATACAACAAGTTAGACGTAGCTTTATGGATTTAAAATGCATACGGAATAATTTCGGAGATAGTGAAAATCCATGCTGATAGCATGAAACGATTTAAATTGTAAAAACCATTTTCGTTTATTCGAGTACATAATAAATTACACAAACGTTTTCTGTGACCTACAGTCATGAGTGTTTATAAAATGATACTTTAATACATTAAAAATTGTACCAAATAGATGTATTAGTAAAAAATGTAATAAAGTGAAATGCTATTAAGAAATACAATGTGCTGGCTTTAAATCACTTGATTGATCCCACTATATGCAATATATTTTTATTATTTGAAAAAAAAATTTCTGTCTTAAGATATAAAAATTTAGAACTGGCGGTTCGCCATGAAAGCTAAAGTTCCGTTACAACGTTGCCAATAGCTGTAAGAACTGGCTATTTACGCCCCCTCGTTCCTGATTAACACTGCGTACAGAAACGTAACGTAACATGGTGTGAAAAATATAAACACTATTTATAGTCTTTTCTAATCTCCATATTTCAGAAAAATATTATATCATTATATATATCAGTAAATATTATTTCAACTAAGTCACCGAGTTTTTGATGAATTTAAGGACTCGATATGTAAGGTTTTATTTTAATTAATCAATTATCTTATCATTGCGGTTTTTCTACGCTTTTATCATCTTACACCAGAATGCAAACTAGAATTTCAAAACTTATCAGAAAGCGTTTGACAGCTTGGGCTAGTTGTTACTCCACTTATGAATTTCTGATTTTTTTTTAAGCTTGTTGGGAGCAAGCCAATGTTTAAGCTAGCCTTATGTTGATATTGTGAATTATTATCGACTTATATGTATTTTTTATGTTGAGAAGCTGTTATTATACCTGGAAGCTAACAGACATTTTATTTGTGCTAATTTCAGTTTGCGTAACCGTCAGATCTACGCGTCTATAAACATTTTAAGTTAGCCTTTACTCTGGTAGTTCTACTTCTAAGAATTCAGACGGGACGAAAAGTCATTCAACAGTCTTTTACGGTTACTTTGGTGAGATGGAAATTTACATTTAATAGTGTAACCGTATAATTGAACATAATTTATTTAGTTAGCATCCTGAAATCTCACGTAAGTCTTATTAAAGTCTCACCTAAGTCTTATTAAAATCTCACCTAAGTCTCTTTAAGAAACTCTAGCTTTTATTTAATATGTTCAGAATATGTTGTATCTCTGTGTTGTATGTATATATCTGTAAATATTTAAATTGTTTTTAGTGCATTTTTGTGTTATTTATTCATTTTTTCCTATTTGTGGCCACATTTAGTTTTTTATATGTATTTTTGCTTCTAATATGCAATTGTTGATTTTATTGAACTGAAAATGGCAACGTTCAGAATGTAAAAATAGCTTAAGTGAAACACGAGATACGCTCTTCATGCGACAGATCTTTCCTGAATTTTCTGGAAGCTAGTATATATATAAATACTGATGAGAGAACTCGGACAAGATATTGTTATTGTTTTTTTATTGTTATACAACAGCGAGATTTGCTGAATTGTGATTATATTCTGGAATAATTTGGTAATAGTCGATATTTCTCGAGTATTAAGGAGAGATTGTTTATACTTGAGTTCTGCTTAAACTGTTGAAGTTACTTACTGTGCTGTTCGTAGCTGATTTGTATAATAAATTGTCTTCCTGAGTATACGGAGTGACCCTTCAGAGACATATAAGCGAACCGTTAGTCCGCAACAATATGTTCAGATGCTGATCAACATATAAGTGAACCGTTAGTCCGCAATAATATATTCAGATACAATATGTTCAGATTTTCATTTCCAAATGCTGTTTATGATTTTTGAAGTATTCTGATCATGATCACCGATAGAAAGCCTATGCATTAAATGCCTAAAAGCTCAATAATACTTGATTAAAGTTACTTTGGCAACGATTCTGAAAGTTACTTCGGCAATAAATTTTCTCTGTATTTTTTAGGTTATTACAAAACTTTTACTGTTTTAGATGTTTGACGGGTTATGCTACTGCTTTCTTGATTTTCTGTAGAGTAATGTTCTAAACTAACAAGAAGCATAATCACTTTAATGTTCAAAATTTCTTCTCTTACTATTCTACAAGATTAATTTGTTATAAAAGCTCTTTGAAGAAGAATTTTATAATTTTTTTCAGTTGAATAATATTTTGACGGAGGATTTCAAAAGAAGATGCAAAGATATTTAAACAAAAATTGTCTTTTTAACTAAAGTATTCTTCTCTACTACATCTGACGTCAGAAACAAAAGATAAAACAAAGACCTTGTTATTGTTGTTTCAGTTTTACCATAATATTAAGACTTCGTAGTCTTAATATTATGATAAAAGTTAAGAGAAAAGGTAAGTTAAAAAAATGTCTTAAGTAAATCTGTAAAATTTCATTTGTCTAAAATTTAGAGCAACTTCATATTTAATGTGAAGGAAAATTCTGTAACTAACTCTGTAACTGCAGCTATTTAAAAGAAAAAGGAAAGAAAATCGAATCATTCAATGTTCAGTTTAAAAGGGAGCCTAATATCTGCATTTCTTATATCTATTTCTGTGAAGAATTATTGTTCTTCTACCTGAACGAAGGGTGATCTCTAACAGAAAGGAAAGATTCTGTGATGAGGTTTTTCATGTCTCTAAAGTGCGACTTAGGATATTATATCATATTTATATATAGCACTGTTTTAACATAGGAATTTTGACACCAAAATTGGACCTTTTTCCTACATGACATGCCGAAATGTTTCCATATTTCGATTATACGACTCATTTTATACCAAACTGTCTAGTTTTGCAAAAATCTTAACAGTAGTTTTTCAAAAATTAGCTCTCAAAATTTTAGCTCTTCAATGTTAATTGAACTTAGTCTAAATTTATTAATCTTTCTTTTTATTAAATTTACTTGATTCCTTCTTTCACAGTCTGAAATTTAGATTCAATTCAAATAAATTTCGCAGATATTTTCCGACTTATTTTTTAAATTTATATTTTTTAGTAATTTTTATAAAATTTCAAAAATCATTTCGAGTTATAACCTATAAAAATTACATCATCACCTTAAAATAGATGCTTTTTTACGCATACCTGCGAGTTTTTTGTATTAAAATTTTCCGAAGATATACGTGAATTTATATATTGGCGTGTTTTTAAACTTGGCATATTTGGTATAAGTGATAATAATGCCAAACGTGGTTTACGCACTTTGTTAAAATTATTTGAAAGCATGAACGAAGCACTTTTTTTTCCTGCTCGATCAAAATGAAAGGGAAAAGAAAATAGGTTACCATAAATTAAGAATTTCACGTAGTGAGTTATTCTCGGCGCAAAGTGAAAAAAGTTCTCCAAGATAAATTTTGAAATTTCTTAGCAAATGTTACAAAATTTAATATTTAGCGATAATTTTAGTCGTAGAATCAAAATAGGGAAAACATGTCTGTATGTCTTTTCAGAAAAAGTCCGATTTTTTGTAAAAATACCCGTGACAGAATAATACTTAAACATAGTTTAAGTCGCGCATTCGAGACATGAAAAACGCAAATTAAATTTCGTCAATCGGCCCGGGGTCAACGGGAGACATAGAATTGTCCCATTTGTTTTAATGCAGAGTATACCTACTAGTGTGTTTGTATGTGTGTGGGGAAAGGGTAAAGATGAGAAAGCTTTGTCTGAGCTCTGTCAACTCAAGCCGAAGCAAATGCGAAAATAATTAGAGAAATATTTTTATATACAAACATAAAAATTCTAATGCTGTCTCCATTCAAACTTCAATGATTTATTGTTTCCAGCAACAGCATAAACGAAAATTTGAAATTCAATCTGTCTCAAACTTCTGCGAAACCTTTTTGTCCGTTGAAGAATCTTACAGACAAGATGGTTTCCCTCACATTAGAATATATTTTAATTAGAAATTAATAGTAATTACAAAAACATTTATCTTTATTGCTTGTATTTCTGTTGCTCCCTCTCTAATAAAGCGAATCATATGGAAGCATAAACTTGATTTTATGCAGTTTGAACAACCCACTATGGATCAGAATTGCCATTTAAAAGCAACTTCAATTAAATCGATTATTCTAGGAAATCAGACACATAACAGTAGAAAAAAGCATCACTGTATCAGGTTCAATGTTTCTTCTAACCTTCTTCGGAAACATACAATGACCTGACTAGGAACAGAGAGCTTACTAAAGCTATGTTCACTAATTGTAGTAAGTAGACAGGATACAGACGAAGGGTATACAAGACCCTTTATTTTTCTTTATATACAATGACTTCCGTACTTCGGAATACAATGACCCTCCACTCGGGGTCTAACGTAAAAGGTATAAAAATAAAACTAAACTCTAATTTAACTTTAGAATAAGATTGGCCTTATAATAACAGGAAGCGTATGTAGCACAGAGACTGTGAACACTACAATACGTTTAATTTATCAAGAGGATTAAAACCTCTGGCCTGGAAGGCAAATAGCAACTGCGTAACTTCTAAGGTAAGCGGCCTGCTTCGAACTCACTGCTTCCTCTCTCCTGCTTGGCAAAAAGGCCACACTTAAATACTTGGCGTTCGCCAGACAACTTTGCATAAACTCCTTCACGCTTATAATTCTGGCCGGAAGTAGAAAATAAGAAGTGATAGTAAAGATTTAAAATAAAATAAACGTTAGTAAAACTTAAGATCCTTACATACTTCCCGCCAGAGTTAATTAGTTTGAAACTGAGGTCTAAAACGACCTTGTTGAAAACTTTTAGCTCTAGAAACTAACGCGAGGCCAACCTTTTACAATCATAACTTAGCTAGAAACTAGAAAATTTAAAAGAAAGAAATTTGTAACAAAAGCAGCTCCCGGGATATACAACAATCTTTTTTTTTTTTTCATCTGTACTGCATCTAAACAGGAGCTTTATTCAATTCTGGTTCCTTCCAGAGATCTGGAAGGAAAACTAGTTTAATGAAATGTTACAGAATGACATTGCAATTAACATATAGAATATACTTCTCTTAACATTCTTATTTCATTCATGACTATTTTAATTATCTCTCCCCGTGCTCTCTGACATGTGTTGTAAAAGAACACCAAACACGTATGTGTTTCTGTCTACGTGTGCCACACTTCCTCCTACAATCAAAACACTAACGTGTTAAAATTCAACATACGAGACCTCTTAACACACCCTAATTTCAACTCTAAACCCTAAGGTACTATTCTAAAAGTGGCTAACTCTAAAGTGTAGCGTCAGAGAGCCTAACTACATCATTCAACCTTTACCACATATTTGCCATGATTTAATCTTTACAGTCACACGAATAACAAATTTTTAACATTACTTTCACTTTTACCATATCACGGTATTTCTTAACATTTAAAATAACAGTTCACATGTATATAAGAACATATCAACATGCCGTTAATTTTACACATTTGAAAACATACATTAGTAGTACATTGTTAACTTCTATTCTTTTCAAAGCAAGTGCCAATTCTTTCTACATTGAAATAATACTACATTTCAAAAAGTCTTTCAGACTAAAACTTCTCTCTTGCTAGAATGTTTTAAATAAAATTTATACAATAACTTTTTTTACAATATTTAAGTTCTTACACAACGCTATTATACATCAACTTTAGTTTTACGCGCGAGTAATTGAAAAACATAATAAGAAAATCGGTCACAACTCATTTCTCGCCCTTTCGGCGATAAAGGTAGACCTCGCATGAGGTAAAACTTCTTGAAATCTGCCACTTGCAGTAAGAATGAAAGATTAACTCAAGTTTGCAAAATAACATAAAATTTTACTTAGCTTTGTAATATTCAGACATCCTTTTCTGGGCCCAGTCTTTAAAGGTATAGCTGATTGTAGCTTGGTTGATCCTCCTTCTTGTACGGGCTCGCCCTTCAGTGCTTTCCTCTGGAAGCTTCCGTTTTTCACCAGTACGGCCACCCTTGAACACCTTCCTTTTGTGCTCTGCTTGTGGTCTTGGCCGTTTGAAGGCAGCTGGTCTTGGTGGAACCGGGAAACTTCTGTCGTGATCCTGCTTGGACCTCGTTGTTGGCCGTTCAAATTTTTCTTGTACTTTTTCCTCCGCCGCTGATGGCCCTTCCGCAGTTCGGCGACTTTTGCTGCGGAGAGTTCTGTCGGATGAGTCAATCTTCCGTTTCACAGCCGGGTTATAGTTGCCGTCCTTTCTCCCGGTCCTTTCCACATACGTCGTCCTTCTCCCTTCTTCATTCTGGGGGTGTTCGTGCACTCTGTTTTCTGGACGGTGGAACGGCTTCTTTTTCTTTTTACCTTCAGTTTTTCCGCGGGGCAATTTTCTTTTCACTTGCTTCTGTCTCTCATTGGCTTGCCCTTGTACTTGTCGTTTTCCCACCTCTGGAACTTGTACCTGCGGTGTCTGCCGTACCGGATCCTGCAAAAGATCTGAAAAGATTTTCATTTTATTACGATCGAAGTAGGGTTTAATTTGATCAATATTTGCGGAACAGGTTTCACCATTTCTTGCCTTTAACACTACAACAGCGTGAGTTATTTTTTCTATAACATATGGTCCTTCAAAGCGTGGAAAAAATTTGGCAGTTTTATCTTCTGGTGCTGAAGAAAGTGAATGCTTGATTTTTAAAACTTCATCCCCTACTTTATAAGTTACTCCCCGTCGTTTCAGATCATAGTATAACTTCTGTTTTCTTTGTGCTACTTCCGTATTCTTTTTTGCTTCTTTTATTAGTTTTTCTATATCACCCATTTTAAATTCTGGGGCTCTTTGTTGCACATAAAATAGTTTATCTAACGGTGTTATAACCTTTCTGCCTAGAAATAACTCAGCAGGAGTTTTGCCCGTTGTATCATGTTTTGCGGTCCTAAGGGCGAAAGCAAATTCATTGACATAGTTATCCCAGCTTTTATGAAAATTTTTAACATAACTACGGATAATTTTCACTATATTTCTGTTGACCCGTTCCGCTATATTTGATTGCGGCCGATACGGGACCATTTTTAAATGACGTATACCCAGTTTTTGGCACATGTCTTCAAATATATTACTTACAAATTGAGGACCATTATCCGATATAACTTTTAGGGGCGCCCCGTATTTTAAAATATATTTATTTAAAATAGAATCAGTAACTAATTTCGCGGAGGCTCGTTTTAAGGGAACAATTTCGGTCCATTTACTAAAATGATCAACCATAACAAGGAGATAGCGACTTTTGTTTAACTGACTTTTTGGGAAAGGGCCCAATAAATCGATGCCGATTATTTCATTTGGAAATTCGGATTTAATACTATTTAGAAACCCGGCCGGGCGGAAATTAATATAATTAACGGCTTGACATGTTGGGCAGGACTGGACATACGCCCTTGTTAACTTTTGCAGTTCAGGAAAGTAGACTGCCTCGCGTACGCGTTGGATAGTTTTTCGAATACCAGCATGAGAAGCTAAAGGGCTGTCATGGAACTCTTGCAGGATATTTAATCTAAGACTAGCTGGGATAACAGGTCGAAATTCGTTGTTGGAATTCGTAGTTTTTGTGTAAAATAATAGACCATCTATTAGTTCGTAATGGGCCGCCCTATTTCTTATCGCCACAATATCTTGGTGGCTAAAATTTTCAGGATCCTTCAAATACTCATAAATACTTCCAAACTCAGGATCCTTACCCAGTTCGGTTATTACAGTTTCTCGGGAATTTATTGTACACGCTGTCAGCATTGCAACTTTTACGGTATTACCCTGTTCGTCTAATTTAATTCGTGATAGGGCATCTGCTACGATATTTTCCTTTCCGGGGGTATGCTTGATTACCAGATTATATTCTTGCAGCTTGAGTGCCCATCTTATTAACCTTGGGGATAAATTTTTCCCTGAGTACAATCTAGTTACCGCCGCATGATCAGAATATACTGTTATCGGCGCCTTTCCAAAATAGACTCGGAACTTTTGCACTGCTAACAGAACTGCAAGTGCCTCTCTCTCGGTCGCGGAATAGTTTCTTTGTGTTTGATTTAAAGTTCGGCTAAAAAATGCCACGGGCTGCTGATTTTGCGAAAGTACCGCTCCTACCGCATAATCCGAAGCATCCGCTGAAATTTCTAAATTTTCATCCTTTTCAGGAAATTTCAACACAGGGGCTTGCGTTAATGCTTGTTTTAATTTTTCGAAAGCACTATTGGCTTCAGCCGTCCACGAGAATCTTGCCTTTTTCCTTTTTAATTTTAACAATGGCTCAGCGATAGCCGCAAAATCTTTTATAAAGGACCTATAATATGAACAAAGTCCTAGAAAAGAAGAGAGCTTCTTTGCCGTGTTTGGAGTCGGATACTTTTGTACAGCGATTATTTTTGATTCATCTGTCTCGATCCCTTCTTGCGATATTTTGTAACCTAAATATTTTAATTCAGGGGCTGCAAATTTGCACTTTTCGACATTAACTTTTAGACCGGCCTCATTTAATAAAGAAAACACCTGTCTTAAATCCTGTATATGTTGGTCGAGATTATCACTAGTAATAATGATATCGTCTAAATAGATAAATGTGGACTTTCCAGGAACAGGTCTTAACACAATGTCCATGCATCGCTGAAATGTTGCTGGGGCGCCTGAAAGGCCAAACGGCATACGCAAAAATGCATAAGTGCCAGACTTGGTTATAAAAGCAGTCTTAGGCACGTCCTCAGGCCTGACCCCTATTTGAAAATAACCATTCGTTAAGTCTAAAGTCGTCATAAATTTGGTTGATTTTATGTTCCTTAAAATTTCTTCTATGATCGGTAACGGATATACCGGATATTTCGTTATGGAATTTAATTTACGGTAATCAATAGCGAATCTCCACCTTTTTGGATGCTCCAAAGGATAATCATTATTTTTCTTACATAAAACCACCGGACTAGCATAACTACTTGAGATAGGCGTTATGATCTTTTTACGTAGCATATCGGTAATATGCCATTCTATAATTTTTTCCTTATTCTTATCATACCGGTATGGTTTTTGACGAACCGGCAATGCATCTCCGGTGTCAATACTATGGTTAGTAACCTGAGTAAATCCTGGAATATCACTAAATAAGGAAGCAAATTCACTTACCACTTGTCGGATTCTATCTTGCTCGTCATTAGGCAGGTGGTCAAGATTTAACCTTGGCGGTTCAACCTTTTCTACACGCACTGGTTTCATCGTCAGCTTAAGGGACGCTGCATTAAAATCCAGTGTAGCTTGTGCGTCTGAAAGAAAGTCTATTCCTAGGATTAAATTTGCTTGCAAATTCTTTACTATAAAAAACATCACCTTTACTTGTTCGTCCTTGATACGGATGTACAAAGGTACTTTACCTACGCACTTACATTGTTCTCCTTGCGCCGCTAATACTGTTGTATTATCCGCATTATATATGCGGTATTTGCGAAAATACTTTCTAAAAAAGACTTCTGCCACACAGGAACACTGCGCGCCGGTATCCAGGAGTGCGGTGGCCGGGATATTATTTACCAAGACTTCAATCTTCGGAAGAGTTAAATTTTTCACCATTACTGTATTTAACTTGTAGGAAGAGGGGTTTTCGTGGCCTTCAGATTTCCGCACCCTCTCGTCAGCAGAAATCCGTTTTAGTTTAAATTATTTTTCCTTTCGGTGCTTTCCTTCTTTCTCCACTGGCCTTGAGACTTTTTTCCTGGGTTGTTATTGAACTGTCGACGTTCGCCGGCTGTTTTTGAATGCTCGGGTTTCCTTGCCCACTGATTCGCTTTTTCTCCGTAGCCATGTGCTTGAGTTTGCTGTAGTCTTGGCGTACCAAATTGGTTTCGCTGTTGATATTGGCGTCTTCTTTCGACGTCCGCCGTTCTTCTACTTTCAAACTGCATTGCTAGCTCAAATAACTTTTCCAGTGTAGTCGGATTTCGTAATTCAATAAAGTCTTGCACTTGGGGTAGTAACCTCGGCAAAATCACTTGAATTATTTCAGGATCCGGACGGTTTCCATACAAGAGCTTGAAAACGTGAATTTTTCTTAAAATAAAGCTCGAGAGGTTTTCCATTCTTTGTTGATATATACTGAAAAGTTCTGTTTCTAATTTCGCACGATCCCTTACAACAGGGAAGGCTTTTAGTAGGGCAGTCTTGAAATTTTCGTAAGTATAGGTGGGACTTCCTGCTTGACCCAAGATACTTCTGCCGATACATTTGAACCAGTTAAGCGCTTGGCCCCTCAAAGCGCTGGTAGCTAAGGTAACTTTTTGAAACTCGTGCACGGGGTAGAGCATGAAGTGGTCATCCAATTTTTCCAAAAAACTGGTTACCTGTGAGTTTCCATTAAACGTTGCTTCTGGTTTCATCGAAGCGCGCATGGTCTGGACGATGTACCCAAATCCTTCCAGGGCGGCAGCTGGCATTTCTGGATTCTGAACCGTTTCTGCAGGCAGCACAGGTTCTTCTTGAAACTCGGCCATGGTTATTCTTCGTCGGGCCCCACTATCAGGTTCAATGTTTCTTCTAACCTTCTTCGGAAACATACAATGACCTGACTAGGAACAGAGAGCTTACTAAAGCTATGTTCACTAATTGTAGTAAGTAGACAGGATACAGACGAAGGGTATACAAGACCCTTTATTTTTCTTTATATACAATGACTTCCGTACTTCGGAATACAATGACCCTCCACTCGGGGTCTAACGTAAAAGGTATAAAAATAAAACTAAACTCTAATTTAACTTTAGAATAAGATTGGCCTTATAATAACAGGAAGCGTATGTAGCACAGAGACTGTGAACACTACAATACGTTTAATTTATCAAGAGGATTAAAACCTCTGGCCTGGAAGGCAAATAGCAACTGCGTAACTTCTAAGGTAAGCGGCCTGCTTCGAACTCACTGCTTCCTCTCTCCTGCTTGGCAAAAAGGCCACACTTAAATACTTGGCGTTCGCCAGACAACTTTGCATAAACTCCTTCACGCTTATAATTCTGGCCGGAAGTAGAAAATAAGAAGTGATAGTAAAGATTTAAAATAAAATAAACGTTAGTAAAACTTAAGATCCTTACAACTGTTCGTTGCAAAATAAGGTCTAAAAGTGTGCTTGGGAACTTTATGATAAGCAGCACTCAAAATAATCTTAAGCAATAAATTCACTGCTATTTAAAACCTTGTCACCGTTAATGAACTTTCAGTGAAAACTGACTGAAGATTGATAAACGACGAGCTTTTAATGTACTGCTGTTAGAGTTGCTGTTTAATTCAGAAAGCTTGAAATCTCGGTTCTTAACTCAAACTGCACAATTTTTAAACCATAATACACTTTATTAACTCGAGCAAATGCGTATTATAAAAGCTATAGCAAGGCTTTGCAAATATGATGACCTATATGAAGTACGAACAGACTCTAAATAGTGGACTGAACACAATATTCTCTGTAGGAGATATTATAACACAGTGCAGTGCTTTAAATGCATATAGGTATTTTTGAAAATTTTTTAGGCCAATTTTGTTGGTAATATTTATTTATTGTTTTCCATTATTGTCAAATATTAATTTTTTCATCTCGGTTTCATACACGAGTAATTTATAGCTAATTAAAACTGATTTTCTCTAATTATCATTCTTAAAAATACATGTCATGAACACTTGCAAGAATTTGAATACAAGTTTATTGTGTATTTAATTAGGGAATTCGTGGTGAAATGTAAAATGAGGGGAAAAAAAATGAAGCGTTTGCTTGACTACGTGAGGCGAAAAATTCTCATACCTGTTTCGTCATTTGATAGTAATTCCCTGACACTACGGTGAGAAAATTTGTGCAGCTGCTCAGACTTATATGAAAGTCATGTGAAGATAGGAATTTTATCAGCATGAATTACCTTTGTAACACTATCATGGCAGAAGTTCATTCCTTTTTCTGAATATGTAGCTTCCTGCACTATATTATTTTCCTTATCATGATCATTAAAAAAAAAGCATTTAACTCCTGATTGGGGATACAGCTCTGTTTATCTTTTATCTTGGAAGATGTGAACGGGAGTTCGAAAATTCTGTTTAAACTTACCTTCTTGCAATTCTGTGATATCTTATATTCTAATATATGTTGCCAAATATTTTTTGGCATCTTTACTGCTCAAATTTCCAATTTTTTCAGTACTTTACAAGTTATCTCTCAATTTCTCATTATCTTCGAAAGATGGTTCGTCATCAATTTCAACTTCGTTTAGAAGATATCTCAATCTTTACATTTGTTTTACGGTGAACAGGTAAGAACTATTGACCCAAATGTCGGAAACAAGCATTTAAAGCAAATTTCTACAGAGCCTGAATTATAGGAATTAAAATTTGCCTTGATAGGGAAGACTACAGCTAATGTGAAAGATGGGTTCGCGAGCTCAGATGAGTGCTGGCATCATTAATCTCCCAAATGAGATTGTCTAGACAATAATAATATTGATAATAGTTTTAAGTAAATGACAATGGGATGAAAGTCGTGTGGAACCCTCCTATTGAAGAGATAAAAAATTGCAATGTCTTGATTTTTCAGTTGGAAATTTCATTCATCTTGTATCCCTAGACACACCATACGCAACTTATAGGTTAATTAAAGACTTAAAATTACTCTGTATCTGCAAAAATGCTTCAGTGTTGATCAAATACATTTTAGAACTTTACAGATCCCCAATGTTTATTTTCCTTGTATAATATACAATTAAATACATATGTATTTTACATAACTGTTATTTTAGTTTTAGTCAACATACGTGCATTTTTGTCAGTAGAACTATTCAAAAACATCTGGCTAGATGTTAGATAACTACACGTACAGTTTTGGAAACAAACTCTGTATTTATTATATGGAGCATAAATATTTCAGGACTTTTAGACTCCGAATTTCACTTTTTCTGTGAATTACATTTTAGTATTCCGAAACCATACTACACCTGGGACTTGCCATTAAATATAGCAGCTTCTTAGGGAAACTGACTTAATTTCGAATCAGATTGGAGGAGAAAAAACAAGAAAAACCTTTTTAAGTAGGTAAATATGCAACCTTAGGTTGGAATATATCAAATTCCATTAGGATTGCAAGAAAAGCAACTCTAGTTTGACTCAGATTTACCTAAGGTTGCTTTTTTGCCTAATTTTAATTTCCAATCATTTGTCTTTATAATTTGATTGATCAACAATTTATTATTGACATTTACAATTCTGGACGAGTCATTAGTTAAACAGAGGAAAGATGGCACATTTTGTTATAACCCCTCGGACATTTACGACGGATGAATTAAGGGCACAACTTTCTTATAATTGAGAACTATGCCATTTTAGTATTTATCATTCAATGAAATATAAGAAAGCACGTAAAACTGAGACGGCGTTTAGAAAGTTAGCTCTCATATCTATATCTATATCTCATATCTCATATGTAGGTAGCTACATAAAAGGTGCATCATTCAATCCAAAGTAAATTGTTATTTCTGCGAACTAATGTGTTTGAAAAATACCAAAATTAAGTCATTTTTATCATTACATCATCCCTAATAATAGTGTCTATAAATACTTAGATTTAGTTTATAACAACATTTTTCTGGAGCTTATGTTTTGTAAAAATAAAATAAATAGGAAATTACAACAAAAAAGTCTCAGTTTCAGACTAGCTTACTATTAAATGGAAACAGTAAAGTTGCTAGTGGCGACAGTCACATTTCATGGCCAACTGATGACAGGCTAAAAGGTATTTCTCCCACCTTCATAGCATGCCTTCGTGGTGTAGTGGGCAGCAAGCTCGAACGCGAATTTGAGAGATTCGTGGTTCAAGTCCCGGCGAGGGCATTGCTCATTTTTCCTCTCTCCTGCTTCGAAAAAATCCTAATGTCTCTAAAGTGGCGCCCGAACTAAAAGAGGTGGTGGATGATGATTTCCCATGACCGTGGTGTAATGGTCAGCACTCTCGGCGCGTATTCAAGAGGTTCGAGTAACGGGAAAGGCATTGCACATTTTTTATCTACTCCTGTTTCAAAAACATCTAATGTCTCTACAAGGTTATTAATCTCTAATTCCCAGATCAAAGATCTCTGTATAGGTAATACAGGTAAATTCCACACCAAAAGATTTCTAATTTAAAACGCCACTCTTTCAGACTTGATGATTTTGTTTCCTTTTACACGTGTTAATTTTCTTAAAGCTAACGATCCGTTTCCAAGAAACATCATGAATAAAAAACTGCGAAACTTTTTTTTTAACTGGAATTCCCGATTTATTTTGAGTTGCTGAAAGTTTGCATTCTTTAATAGATTCGAAACTTGAGTTTGGAATATCTCAAACATGCAATCTACTTCTACCAAGTCAGAGCTTAAGTTTGTAGCGTTATATTATGGGTTTACAATACTGCGTTGCCAAAAGTTCGTTGTCTGTTATTTCATTGTTATTGATTCGTTTCTAGTTTTGTATTTGCGAAAACGTAGTGCATTCTAATGCTAAGCACATTTGTCTGTTTTATAGACCGGAGATTAAATTAAACCGGAGCGCACTGGAGTCTGGCTTCTGTATTTCTTAATTTTTGAGATAGATTGTAATTTAGCTGGAACTCACCGGAGCCCTAGATTAGATTACTCCAGCACTATGTTTATGTAACTGAGCTAAAGTTTCATCAGAAAATTCCTTTGTTCTCGAAAATTTGATTTTGATACTAAAAATAAATTAAAAACCGATTCTAACTTCTGAATGCATGCCTCTTTTTTACTGAGAAACAAACCTTTAGACGGAGGTTTAGCCTTTTATGGAAAGAAACCTCCCTATTCCCATGTCAAAAGCTTACTTTCCAGGAAATGCAATGAATTCATGACAGCTTTATGACAGCGGGTAAATTTTTTGTTCCAGCGCTAGAGTCTTCTCGCGAAAAAGAGCACCTGGGTATTATAAGGAGCTATATAACCACGTACGGAGAATAAAAATTGCCTCTTTGTTCTCAGCTAAATCTCGGATTCAGGAAAATACTTTTTTTTCCTGTGGCATTCTGCTTGACAGCTAGAATTATATTGGCAGGAGATCGTGAACAGAAAGTGTTGGACTCTTCTCTGTTAGTTTTCATACCAATACAACCTCTTTTAAAATTTCCTTAATACTCTCTTACTCTTCATAGCTTTCTCTCTATTCTCGTTAGTGACGCTTTAATGCTTTTAACATTTTTCATTGGTATGTTGGATAAAGAATATCCTTTATTTCTATCACACCTCGAAGTAGTATATAATACTGTATTTTCAGGGCTTAAATTCGGCCGGACCTTGCTTGAGCTATTTCGTAGTTTTTGAGTTTCGTCCTTTTTGTAGGTGACCGCCATTGTTGGTCACCTTTGGCTTGTGTGCTTATAACTTTCACTGAGTGCAGGCTTTGTTTCCCTGGGCTGACTGGAGCTGTTATGCCTCCTTGGATTCCCTTAGTTTTTGAGTGAAATTGTGATTTCAGCCGGATCCCAAAGTAAGACTAAGTCAGGTACTTTATTTTATGCTTTAACTATTACCATTTATATAATAATTCGTTAATTTTTTATTTATTCTTTACATTTTATTAAAATTAATTAATATATTTTAATTGTTAGTAATTTTATTATTTTAATTATCAGTTATATACTAATTTTGTCAGTTATTCTATTTTTTTCATTCAATCGTTTTGCTTTTATCTAGTGGTTTTGCATAGGACTCTGGCACTTTTAATTTTAGAAATAAGGCCCTCTTACAGACGAAACACGAAGGAATGTCAAGTGGACAAAGTTGAATATTTCCGGTCCATTGTGCTCTTCGGGTTTAACTAAGGATTAAGTGCAGCAGGAGTAGCTGTAAGAGTTTGAGCTGTGAAGGGGTGGCTAATGCCATTATTGACAGTGCGCGAAAAGAAAATGTGCTCTCGGTTTCGAGAAAGGCAATTCGCGTCATCTAATGATTCGCATTCAGGAAGATCATCAAAGAGAATCCCCATTAAACAATGCAGGAACTGGCACAACTGAGCGAATGTGTCCATTGAACTGTTGTGCGCAGATTGCGTTTGATAAGCAAAGTATAACCCACAATAAAAGGCTACAATTTTAAAGATTGTACTAATAATCATATGCTTTTTTTTACTTGTATATTTAAAAATCATTTTCGTCTAAAGCCCTTCAGGGCTTAGCTGTAAAATAGTTGAACACTGATAGTTCGTCCATCGTTCGAGAATCCCGACAGACGGCTTGACAGCATGGAAGCTTTTGTGGCTTTTCCCATGTGCAATGGGGATGTGAGACAGTTTCTATTAAAAGTCCTTCACGAAGGCATCCCTCTTTTTAGGCAGGTAACCATCGAGCTAACTTTTTGTTTTAGAATAACATCATTCCGATTGACAGTAATGTACGTTAAAAATGCGGAATTATACTATGGGATTAAAGGGGGCGAATTGAAGGGTGCGGAGCTTATTTATAAGACTGTAGGGGGGGCTGATACTTGTGGGGTGTAACGGCGCTAGGACTGATTTACAGGAGCGTCGCTAAATAATCTAAATTTTTGCTTCAATAAGTTATATAGTTGAACTATCGATGTGTTGTTGCAATGACAGGAAGCAAATATAACGGACACAGTATAAAACCTTATCTGTTTCGTTATTCATTAGCAATATTTAGACTGAATTATAATCGAACCTATTAATTTCTAATGTGGCGTTCTGGTTACTGCAAGGAAGAAGATGTGTTAATCAGTTATCTGGTCAGATAAATAACATATAGCTTAATGCACTAATGTGACTAGAGTAATTAGATTATTATAGATACGAAGCTTTCCCTCTTTTTAATGTTTTTATTTAAATAGCTGTCTTCGGGTCCTTGAAGCACTAAAGAACGGATTAATAGAATATTGCTGTGATCAGACAAACTTTAAAATATTGTTTTATTTTTTAAAGGCAGTTTTTATATTAACTATAAAAAATTATTAAAGACGGGAAAATAAAGACGATTAAATTAAAAGATATGTTGTAAAAATCAGACTTACATGTATATCAATCTAGCATTTGTACCAGTGCCATGATTAATTAATTTTTACATATTGGATGCCTTTTAATCCTCTGAGGTTTTGGATCTGTCATAAAGACCCGTATTTAAACAGCCTTTATTAACTAAATTTTCATATTTACTTATTTTGTTCTCTATTTTCATAAACTTACATTCATTAATATGACTTTTGTATTATTAAAGAAAATAAGACACTAAAATATCTTAAATTTTTTTTAAACCAATGTCGGGCACTTGTCTATTCATCATTGGCCATTCTTAAGTGGTGGCCATTTTATTGTGGGGGCACCAAATAGACAGCCACCGTTGCCTCCTATGAAGGGACGGACAGTTTCATCCACACTTTCCCGGGATTCGAAACTGGGTCTTCGGTACCACAGTGGGCTTCCCTAACCACTATACCGTCTGGGCGTCATATCTTAAATTATAAGCTAATATATACCAAGTAACAAAAAATATTATAACCGGATAAATCTGGTCGGGGCGCTCAGAGGGTTAAATAAGAGCCCACCAGCGGCAGAGCGATAAAATCGCTGAGCACTGGTAGTTCAGCTCGGGAATCCTGGCAAACGGGCTGGCTGCATATGCGTTTTTGTGGTTTTCCTCGTGTGCAATGTGTATACGAGACAGTTTTCCTTAGAAAGTCATCCCCGAAGGCATCCCACCCCTTAGACAGATATCCATCGTGATGCTTTACTGTAATTAAATAAATCAAACCCTTTTAAATAAATCATTGGGAAAACTGGAATAGGTAATTCCCCTTTTTTTTTCTTTTAACTTGACCATTCTAAGCAGACTATCTGTATTGCCCATGTTCTGACTCTGGGTCTAGAGAAAAGTCTTGTTGCACTAAGGCGATATGAACTGAAGTTTGAGAACCATTGCTTCTATGGATTGATAGGTACTGGACACTTTTATTTCACAAGAGTCATTCCTTTTTTTATAAATTAATGCTGACATCTTAAATTAACTAACTATAATGCTTTTGAATTTCTTTCGAAATTATCCTCAGTATGTCATAAAATTCATATGGAATCGGCATAGCTTTATAAAGAAATATATGCTTACATGAAATGTCACAAAATGTTTTCACCATGAATTTTAGGCGTTTTATTTTAAGATATACAAATGCTTGAAGATGTGAAAAAGAAAATGTAAACGAGTCCCAATAATAATAAGTGAGCGTGAAATACATATTATGAATTACTTAAATTGGAGTGGAGTAAAATTAGATTATTAAAATACTGATCATGAATCAAGTTGCTTTCTCTGAAAGTTCGTGCATTGTTATGTGCTTAAAAAGTTTTTATCGACTTAATCATGAAAACATTAAGCATTTTCAAAGCGTTCTAAAAGATTTGCAACAAGTTTGAAATAAAATTTCGCAGTTTTAACAGCAGGACCAAGGCCAATCTTAGAAAGCAATCTTCCAATCCAAAGCCCACTATAAACATACCCACGTGTTCAAACGTACAGTTTGACATAATTTTTGGAACTCAATATGCACGCACTGAATCTAAATTGCTACGTTTCTTCGAAATAGCCTATTGTCAGACAAGAAATTTACTTCAAGGTTTCATGATTTTTGGCGTAAAGATTACACTTACGATTCTGATACAGAATCTACTGCAATCTCTTAACATAAATCTTCAATGGGCGGGGGTCACCTGTACTCTTTTTTTAATGTAAGAGACAAAACACTGATTTTAATTTAATCATTATTTCTAGTCATTTAATCATTATTGTTTTCAGAATGTAACAGATAAGCTTTACAGAAATAATTGAATATTTTTGCGAGATAAAGCTCTTCAAGAAAATTCACAGTATTTTGACAATGCAATGACACTTGCCATCATTAATAGAGTATATACAAGAGAGAAAACTAAAATGTTTAATACAACAAGGATCTGAAAAATACAAATTAGTTTTTTTATGAAAACTTTGTTCATGCATATTGGATGTGTAAATGAAATCCGACTGAAAATGAAACACAAATGAAATGCCATATTTCAATTTCTTATCTAAATACAGGCAAAAAATAATATATATTTTGTGTAATTCAAAAATGAATTAGCTACAAGTAAATCGTATAAGAAGCAAGAGGAATTGAATATCACTGCCGCAGGGAGGGCTAATGTCTATACAATCTGTTACGTTAGAACTACGAGAAGAGTTTTTGAATTATTATGCAACTAGCATTTCCGGTATCCAAGATTCAAGTTTTAAAAATTATTTGCCCTTGCTTTCGTCAGTACCCATTTACGAAAAATAACATATCTGTTTAGATATTTTTCCCCTTCTTACATCCTTATCAAATCTACACAGAAATTTAGCTTGTTCAGCATTTATTAAGCAGTTAAAGACTCATTTATTTACATAATTCTCATTATATATATATTTTGATGAGCCCCTAAAGTTTTATATATGGTTTTCCATTTTATAATTCTTCGAATGCGCACGAATGTATTCTGTTCATAGGTTCTTGTATAATTGCATATTTTATAATTTTCCTTAGTTAATTTATTCGAATTATAAATTATTGACTCAATTTTCAATTTCAGTCAGTAAATTTTTAATTTGTAGTCTATCAATACATAATTTAGGACGAATAGCTTGTTTGATAGAGATTAAGGTTTTATTTATTTATTTTTTATTATTTTTTTTCCAATGGCAGATTGTGAACAATTACAAATGTAACCTAGTCCATTAATCTATAGAAGGCCGGATGTGGTGGTCTCTTTATTATGGAGGCACCTAATAGGTGAGCCACCATCGCTTTTCCTATGAAGGGGACGGACAGTTACGACCATGCCTTCTCCGGGATTCGAACCCAGGCCCTTCGGTATCTCAGTCAGCTTCCCTGACCTCTATACCGACTGGGTGGCAGATTAAGGTTTTATTATTTTTACTATTTCTAGCATTTTTTTGTATTTTTATTTAATGAATATTTTTGCTTAACTTGTTTTGTATTGCATTTCTTAAACTCAAGTAAGTGATTTTGGTAATGATTTTATAATTTTGAATCGTAACGGATTATACTTTGGACTAATTTAGGCAATGTGATTTTCTCATTCCACCCTGCAGTAGATGGACTGAAGAACATGCTCATTTTTTATATTTAAATTGAAGAAATTAAATCAGTGAATTTATATCCTTTTTAGTTCAGTCTTCAGAGTTCAGGCTGATTCATTTACTTCTGTCGGCACAACACCCCGAAGACGATGTATCGGGAGATGTAAATTCTTATTTTATTGCATTTAATGCTTAATTTTTGCACTTTTTTTATTGAAACTCAAAACTTGGCTCGTTTTCCTATTTTTTTAACAATGATTTATCGCTTTATTTTAAAATAATTTATGTAGTTTTTACCCTCTCTTTATTTTAAGTCAAATATGTTTTGAATTTAAATTTTCGTTTTCTGATTTATGAATAATACCACTGATTATAATAGCTTATACAGCATAATTGGATTGTGGATTAGAACTTTGTTTACCGTATTATATATACTATATATACAAATAGTTTTATTATAATCCTCCCTGAACAACAAAAATGAATTTTGTTGAAATTCGTTTGTACATTAGACTCCGTTAAATAGGTTATAAAATGAAGAAATTAAATACAAACATATGTGTAACGAAAATTTTGAAGTGATGGTACTCTAGAAGATGCTAAATTATGAAAAGTTTTATGTAGTAGCGTGAAACACAACGATAGAGCTTGTGGTTAAAATAGGCGCAACACTTTAACCTCGGCTAGATGAACATTTACTTATACTTGACAAAAAGCTAAACTGGCGCAATCTGAAGCCGATTGCTTGCGCAATTACATTTGTACTTTTCATATTTTCATAACATATTTGAAGTAAAAAAAAGGCTGACAACAAGCTACAAAGATAGAGAAGTGGAAATGAAATGCGTAGAATTTGAGGGCTAGGTTAAAATTAGTGAGGTTTTAGCTTATTCCTATCGGTTAACTCAAATTTTGGCTTTCAAATTTGGGTATTACATTGCCTAAAGCGTTATGTAAGTATATGTATTATGAGCGTTATATAAGAATAAAAGGTTAAGAATTCATTTTGAAATGATGCAGTTCAGAGAGATTTATTATGAGCACGTTACTGTCCTTATGTAATTGTAGTGCAGTTACGTTTGACGAAATGGATAAATTTTTCACTGGGAAATTGAAAGACCAAGAATTTTCAATTGAAAAATCTCTAGATCGTTAGATAGGAAGAGGTAGACAGATTCATTACCTCCGTTATTCCTCACATCTAAATTGATTTTTTTTGTACGGCTATAAGGATTTTGTGAGCTTTAAGTTGTAAGAAAAAAATAATTGCCCAAATAAATATACAAACCCCTACTGTAGCTATATTAAAAAAACTACGATCGAAAATTATTACGCTTTAGATAATTTCTTCGGGCAATAAATGTGACCGATGTAGAAATTTAATAAACTTTCAAAACTGAAAATTTGAGTATTTACTGAATGCCATGTAAACATTTCAAAATTATTGGAAAAATGTGTGAACATTTTGGCACATTTTTTTAAAAACTATTCTACAAACCTTTTGGGTGCACTTTATTATTATTTCTCTAATTCATGTAATATAAATCACTCATCTTTTGTGAAAAATGTTTCCACGTGAAGCTAATGGGTAATTCCGTATAACTGAAATTTTTATTCCGAAACTGATCTTAAAAACTGTGTGCAATCTTCTATATTTTATAGCAGCAATTTCTATTTTTTTACTGTAACACCGACAAGGTTTTAGATGCTAATTTTTGCTTTTTTGTGCATGTATGCGATGGTATTTGCAATACTTAAAAGCACTGTTATTGAAATAGAAGTTTATATTCATAGCCAAATTACAAACATGTCGTTATAATTAGTTCCACAAGCATAAAATACAAAGCAGCATAAAATACAGCACCTATCAAACAAGAAGCTAATGTTTTAGTAATTATGAGTAAAAATATTATTGTCATGATGACCAATGTTTAATAACTGAATCCAACATAAATAGAAAAATCACTTTCCACTGACTCTTGAAAAATTAAGTTTAAAAGTAGTTCCCACTTGTAAATAAATTTTCTCTTAGTCTTGTAGCTTAGTCTGTAAACATGAAACATATTTCTGGCAATATTGAAGAATTTCATCAATTTATATGCAATGAAAAACCATCAGTGAAATCCTTATACTGATGTAAAGGCTTTCGGCAGATATGGTTGTAAGTAAGTCTTATTAATGTAATTATTTTTTAAGTTATAGAGACATTAGGTATTTTTGGAAGCAGGCAAGATGAAAAATTAGCAACGCCTTCGCCGGGAATCGAACCACGGACCCCTGGAATACCGGCCCAGCGTGCAGAATCACTATATCCCGAAGGCACGCTAGTAAAGCGGGAGAAATACCTTTTAAAGTGAATGAAATGGTGGAATAAGGGAAAGCGATTGTATCTATAAAAGCACGCCACATTAAAATTCGGTAGGAAAATATTGTGCTTGGTGAGAAAAATGTCACACGTAAAGGTTTATTTGGTAGACGGAAGATTTATGTGTAGTATAATCATATAAAACTGTTCATTAAAGGATGGATAAAGAGCAAAGTTGATTTTCTTCCTTAAAAAAGAAATGTCCTGGCAGAAGCGAATTTATATTCAAAACAGAAGTGCATAAATGGATACCTTTTTCACTGGGAGATTGAAAGACCAAGAAGGACGTAAACATGCATAAATATGAAGAATAAATGTGTTCTTCCAGAATCTCAAATCAGACTACTCTCTGAAACTTTAACTTCAGAAACAGCTTAAACAAGGAAACAAGCCAGACAGAAATTTCGAAAAATCTGTAGCAACTTTTGGAGAAGTAAGAAATATGTTAACTCCGACTTCAGAGCGTAGGTATTGCTTTCATCTTCAGAGCATTAGGTTTTAATATCACCACTCAAGTTGAATTTTCCTTATGCTCGTTCGGAATTTATTTCTCAACATTTGGAAGTTATTTTAAAGAAAAACGAGGAGAGGCTTCATCAAAATTGGGAAAGGCTTCATTTTTTGTTATGGGGCTACATCAAAGATTGTATGATCTCGCTTTTTTGTCCTGTAATTTATTACGACGACTGCCAGAAGGGAAGACACATACATCGATCGTTACATGTTGTGAAGCGTATGCCAGGAAATTGAATTCAGTACTTGTTGTCTGTAACGTTCTAAGCATTTGTAAACGTATCGAACATTTGTAACATGTGCACAAAAGTTTTAGATTCTTTATGCATTCATATGGGCCGCTTTGTTACTTTTGTTAATGCACTAAAAAATTCGAAACTCATAGGGAATTGTGAATGACCCATTATATTGCAAAGTTACTTGCTCACGATATGTTGAATTAAGTTTGTGGTTTGTTTTATCTGATAATATTTAAGCACACTAGGGCTATTTGTCTAAGGGGAGCGATGCCTTCATGGAAAACCTTTTAAGGGAAACTGACAAGTATACAAGTTACACATGAGGAAAAACACGAAAAAGCCCATGCACCCAACCCGTCCACTTGGAATCGATTTCGGGCCAGAACTTTCAGTATTCAGCGAATTACCGCCGGGCCGCTGGTGGGCTATATTGAATATTCAGCGACAATGCCGCTCGGCCTCTGGCGGATTATAATGAATTAACAATATAATTAAATGTATTTAAAGGAACCCAGAAATGACTGAATGGATAAATCCACTGAACCAAGCCGGTTGTTTGCGTGAGATTTTCTTGTTTATTTTCTTGAATGCAACATAAGTTTCAGCTAATTTCCTTTAGAACAGGCTTGTCGAAGGTATCTCTACTCTTAAGCAGATAATCGTCTTTTGCTTCTTCATAATGTAATAGCCGAATAACTGACTTAAATCTATTCGAGTAAAAGATCTTATCAAGAAAAGAGGCAACAGCGTCTTCCTTCTGAGGAAAGTTTTGCGTTCCTTAATGTAAATAAAAGGACTTTGCTATTTCTGGTTTCAAGTCAGTAAAATAAAGTATTTCTTTGTTATAAAAAACGACAAATTTGATTGCAGCTTGAAGTTTCTTTCTTCTTGTGATTGGAAGTATATAATAAAATGTGCAAATAGGTAAAAAAAATCAGTATTAGAAAAAAATATTGCGTTTGATTAATAATCTAATTTTATATTATGATAATTAATCTCGCCGAAAATATCCTCCTATCATTACAAATAGATCTGATGATGACTAAAATTTCATTTATAATTTTTAAATTGAAATAAGTTTTTATTTTTATTAACACTTACGATGAAAATACTGCAGGCCTACTCAAGATAAGTGAAGCAGCCGAATAGAAAGAGAGAAAGTGCGTTTGAATTTAGAAATTTGCTATCTAACATCAAATTTCTCATTCATACAAACTTCTGAATGTCTTCCCTAGCATAACTAACAGCGATAATCTCAGTCATGGACATTCAAGTCTTAATTTATCTTACAAAAAGCAATAATTCATCTCCGGACCATTTCAGATCCTTGCAGGATCCGTGAGTATAAAAGACAGAAAACAAGTCAACTGTACACATATACCTTGTTGAAACAGGATTCACATCATGATTTTTCAGGTTATCTTCGCCATTCTTGCGGTATCTACTATCTGTTCTGCCGGGCCAGTTGGTGAGTAATCAGCCATTAATCATCTGTTTATTTATGTTAGACTAATGAACGATCAACATAACTAATTTTATCATGAGATTATGTATAGTTTAATCTCTTAAAAAGAATGTGAAATACCCCAATTATGATTAGTAGCTGACCTTTGAATCTAATTTACAATCCTTGGAATATTATCAATTTTCTATTGAGCTAGGTTACAATATTAAGCCCAATATATATATTGGGCTTAATATTGTAACCTATATAAGTTTTTTCTATAAAATCTCTGAGTAATTAGAACTACTTTACCACGCTACACGTATTTCTTCTGCTAGTCTCACTTGCTCAATTTCAAAGTCTTATTAAATAGTACTGAGCTTGTTTGCTAATCTTTAATGCTGAAGGATTAAATCGTGGAGCAATCATAACGTGTATTTAAAGAGAAAACTTTTGTCAGGCTCGGTTTGTCGTCATCAACGTCAAATCTTTCAACTCTCATTCGGAGTTTGGGAAATTATCCGAAGCACAGTTTGAACATACACAGCCGATGTAACCTGAATAAAAATACTACTCAAGTATTAGATTGTTAGACTGGGTTATTACTCTAAAAACTAGAGCTGAAACTCAAAATTAGAAGATGTTCGTACTTCGATTTCACTTTCCATTATACTATGCTAAACTAGTTAGTGTACTGATCATTGAGTCTATTATACACTATAGATTACTTCCTCATTAATCAGTATATGTAAAATGTGATTTCATATTTGTACAATTAGGCGTTAGGTAACATTAGCAAATTTTCATTGAACTAGGTTAATATAAGATATTAAGGAAACAAGTTTTCCTTTCAGTCGACGCGGTCAAATTCAAGAAAAATAAGCAGCTTTTAACGATTGGCAGTTTGAGATACTGACGATTATAATGGGGTAGGGGAAGAGTTTAGATTAGCTGATGGTCACAGAAAGGAGTGACTGGAAAGTTAATGACAAATTGCAAAAGAACTATTATATCAGTAGAAATAATCTTTCAGTTTGTATCGCATATTTCAGATATTGTGGTCAAAATAAAGAACTAGTAATTTTTAATAAATTTCTACAGTACTTTGGCTACACGTGTATAAAGAACACGTAAGAGAAAGAAAAATTTTCTCTCAAGACGCTCGTTTTCGTATCCGAGAAAATTTTAATTGTGAAAAGGAAATATTATTGCAAATCAAAGCAGTTTTTTTTTCTTTGGGAAAATGGGTCATATTTATGCTTAGTGGAGAACAATTCAACCATTTTTATTTCTACTTTTTTTAATGCTTTTTTTTTTTCAAGAATATATTTCCTTAATGGCTTTTTAAAAGCTGCATACGAATTTTTCTTTCTTTCATTCTGCCTTCTCAGCAGTTGCGGAAAACTTCGAAAACGTCTGAGCGTTTTTTACTTTTGCTTGTAGCAGATTCACAGAGCAATATTTCAAAAATACATGTGTATAACATACCTAGCGAAGTCTCAAAATATTTTATATTTATCCACGAGGACACAAATAATCTCTGATATAGTATTATATTACTTAAAAACACTCCAAATTATAAACTATAACAAAATATTTTAGTTTAAATTCAGTTTATTAGAAAGCCAGAAATAAATAACATCCAGTTTACTTTCAAAACATTTAGTGTGATGTGACTATTTATTTGCATCAAGGAAGAGGTAAGTGAAGTAATTATTTCCTTTCTTTCTTGAAAATCTCCGAGCGGAACGTTGACATTTGTTATTGATTAGCTTCGTAACTCCTGCTATAGCATGTTTTATTTATATAAGTCGCTGGTGCAGCGTGATGGATCTGGGAGTTTGATACTTCTGGTCGATTGCATACAAATTTCGAAAAAAGAGAAAAAAGATGTTCAGTAAACTTTTGCTGCCTTGGAAAAAAACAGAAAATGTATTCCAAATAACCGAACTCATACATACAGGAAAAGCATTTTGTTTTATTTATAATTCAAATTGACAATGTCAAATATCTACCTGTTTCATTACTCAAAATACAATGTTTGTGAACATGAAATTTGATTACACTTTATTAAGTTAACTTTATTAATATGACCGGCGAGATGATAGATGATATGACCGGCGAGATGATAACAAAATTAACGTAAAATTATACTCTAGTCGTGCTATGTTATTATTTAAAACAGTATTCCTAAGCTTCGAATTCCCTCGGGCAATCACTAAATTAAGAAAGTATTTTCGGCTGCTTCCTACAATAAAAATAAATTTTAGTACTTTATATTTTTGGATAATATAGTTTATAAAATGACGTAGTTATGTTTTAAAATTTGTACTTATTTTGAATAATTTTACATGTTTCGTTTAAAACTCCTTTATTTTGTTTACAGTGCTGAAAATTCAATGCAAAAAGAATGTTAGACTCACGTAGAACTTTTCAGATTTTATTTAATACACCTTGATACTAAAATGTTTTTATTGAATAATATTGTAAACATTTGCCATGAATAACATACGTGAAAGATTACTGAGTTTTTGTGAAAACGAATAATGTTTTCTGAGGGCCTCATACTGTTTTTCGGGCTCCTAGATTCCTGCGGCTGATAGTTGAGAAGCCAGTGATTTAAAATATTATTGATTTATTTTTCGCTTTAGTGCTTTTTGTAATTAATTAAGAAAACTAATTAACTACATATTCTATATTTTAATTATGATATTGAAAAACAGAAAGTTCATACTGAATGGACTGCATTTCGTTTTACTGGATTTTTTTTTTTAATCTGCAAATTTTCACAATGCATCTTTTTTAGTTTCGACCTGTGATGACTCCATGCAAATAGATTCTGTTAATACATAGAGTAACGAGTAATACTAATAAATAATTCAAGGTAAATAATAATCAAAGTTAATAAATAATTAAAAGTAAATAATAACAAAGTTAATAAATAATGAATAGTACTCGTATTTCAAAATTAATAAATAATGGTTCAAAGTTAATAAACAATTCAAAACAGTAAATAGAAACTTACGCGTTGGGAGGAGCTTCTTTTGGAGAGATCTCTATGGTAAATTGACCTGCATTAATACTACATGCGTTCATACAGAGAAAAACTAAGAACACATTTGCTTAGTTATCTTATTTCACAACAAACGAATTAGCATCAAAATTACCGTTACTGTACGATTTAATCTTCTCTATCAGTAGCAGAATTCTTTTTACTTAAAGTCTTTTAATGTTATTGGTTCGCATCTATGCTGACACGTTCGGAAATTCTTTTGATGTAATTATGATTTTTTAATATTTTTGGTGTACTTCAAATATCCGTACTTTCTTTAATCTGGAGTTTATTCTTGATAGAATAATTTAGACAAACTCTACTACTAACTATATTTGGGAAGTGTCCTTACTTTAAATGAATAAAGCTAGTACTTAAGCTATTTCAATTTGTCTACATGTATTTTCCCTGAAGTTTACTAGAAAGTTAGCTTTATTTCCATTCACGTAGAAATTAAATAGAAATTTCTATGATTTAGCTAACGCTTGAAAATTCTCAGTAGTCATAGTTCAGCTCAATATAAATAGTATAATACGTAAAATATTTAACAAACGATCAGAAATTTTCTTATGTAATGCTACATCTGCTGAAAGTGTATCTCAAAAGTTGAAGTAAGATTTTCGTGTTGAATCTCTTATGAATTTTTGTTTCGATGTTTTCTGGTAATCTATATTAAATTTAAAATCCTTAACCTTTACAGAAGTTGCATGACGAAGTGTTTGTAATAAATTCTTGTGTATGTTACATGCATATACATTTCATCTTTACTCAGAACTGAACTTGTAATTTCAGATACAAACAGTATGGTGTTAAACATGAATTTCGAGTATCACTAATAAAAACAATGATTTTGTGGTTCAGGCAACTTAACTTTCCCGTTTCTCTTCCGTTTTTTAAGTTTCTAAACGAATATTCGTCAATATGGTAATACACACACACACACACACACACACATATATATATATATATATATACCTACGTAATCAAATGACTTGGAGTAAGCTATAATGGATTGGCGATGGTTCTGTGTTTTGTGACTTGGACAGAGTAATTAGAGAGATGACACTCTAAGGAGAGAATTGTGAACAGACGTGGATTAATTGAATATGATTTTTATTTATGGTCACAAGCTTGTAGAGACATTAGGTATTTTTCGAAGCAGGTAAGATGAAAAATTAGTAACGCCTTCGCCGGGAATCGAACCATGGACCTCTCAATTATGCGCTGAGCGTGCAGAACCACTACACCACTACACCACGAAGGCACGCTAGGAAGGCGGGAGAAATACCTTATAAGCTAATTATCGGAAACAGATTTTTCGTCACACATGATTATAAGAACAATACGCACCCCGCAATTTTATACAGAGTATCACATTTTTGATAACTGCATAGTTAGCAGCACGGCAAAACAAAGGAAGCAAAGTAACATCTTCACTACAAGAGAGCTCAAGTTAAAGTGGGCTATTATCCAATATGGAGGCCAATCAGTAGAATGTTTTGGTTTAAATTAGAAAGATTCAGTTCTCGAAATTTTGAGTTCAGATTCTGAATTAGATATGCCATCAGCATTACGCAAGCGATGCAAGAAGGATTGATCTAGAAATGACTTAGTACAGAAAAGTTATTACCATCTTTCGATTTTTGGAATAGAGAGGAAGAATTAAGTACTATTACTAATTTAACTTATAATTTCGATTTACGTAGTTTTACCTTGCACACATACACATACAAACACACACATATATTCAGTATAGATAAAAAGTAAGACATATAGAACCAATTCCACAAAGACCCGAAAGAAGTGAAATTCAATACCAGTAAATTTCAAAATTCATACACACACACACACACACATTAATACATGGAACCTTGTATATTGAATTTTGTGAGCCCTCGAACTTAAGACTGTTGAAATGACGGAACTGCAGTTGAAAATTTCCTCTTGAAAACGGTACTGATCAAACTTTTGCAATTATTTTTTAGATATCATGGATTGCTTTCCTTCGTTTTACAAGAGCATGTACGATTGCTATATGAGATATATGACAAAAGAAAACAACATGCATTATATGCAACACTTATCCGTTATTTGCACATTAAAAAGAGAGTAGGTTTGATTTGCTTTTGCACCATAACTGCTGAAGAAACTTTAATTATCTTATTGTTAAATGTTTTTAACAGTATTATGCAATGCTGTTACGGAAATTTTATTTCAGCCGATTCTTCCTGAATTATCTGGTTAGTTAAATCATTACAGATTTGAAAATTTTGGGCATATAAATGTAGTGGTTTCAAAGAAAGGAATTAAACTACGGGTTTTCATACCAAAATTATACTTTTTCTACCTATATCACAAGTTCACTAGTGGCCGAGCGATAAAAATTTCTGAACTCTGGTAGTTCGAGCCGGGTTCATATCCTGGCGAATGAGCTGGCTGCATGGGCGTTTTAGTGGTTTTCCTATTTTCCTACATGACTGCATGGTTGCTATACTTCTTATATAGCTGCATGGGCGGTTTCGTGATTTTCCATAACGTAGATACGAGTCAATTTCTTTTAGAACGTCCCCCACGGAGACATCTTTGCTCTTAGGCAGATAGCACTAACGTGCTTTCCCATAATCAAATAAACCAAGCCTATTCATATCATTTGTATCAGGAGAATTCTTTGCATTTAATCTATTTCTTGCATGTGTGCTTTTCAGAAGCCCTATTAGCTTACCGTTGTTAAAATATCGCTTGCGAACTGAATGAAAACAAAAATTTGTTTCACTGATTAATGCAAAAATTAATAAATGCGTGATCTAGGCTATTCTAAATTTTGTATTAAATCAACTCTTTTTATCTTGGAAGCAGAATATGGTTATGAAACATTTTCAGTTTGGATTTTAGTCTGAAAATGTTTAATTACAAGTGCATTAGAACATGTTTAATCATGTCTCATAGATGATTATTGCTATCTGGACTAAACAATGTCCAAATTTAACAAAATAATACAATAATGTTACAAAAGATATAAATATTTCAAATATATGTTGCAAAACTTTATCATATGCATTACCTGATTCTACTGCAAAACACATGTTTATTGTGAGGGTATACTAACAGCATATTTAGAAGTATTAGTATTTAAAGTATGGTACTTACAAAAATGTTTTATTGTTTGGAACGAATTTGAAGAGTATGCATCATACTGGAACTGACTGGTTTGAAGTAACTGTCGATTTTCTTGTGGGGTATACTTATAAAAGTTGTTTCTTTGATTTTAAAGTCGTGAAGATTTTTAGAATATTTGTAATATACCGGTATATTCATTTATTGGCTTTTTTCTGCAGATTTAATGACATGGCTTATTAAAGTTTTTCTACTTCACTCAGTTTCCATTGCTTTCATTGTGTTTATCGTCCTCATATATTTTTTAAAACTCCAACAGCTATCATGCTATGTAAAAGTTTGCTTCATTTAAAATTTGACAATTTGAGTCATGTTCATCCTTTTACAGCCACATATTAATGCCCCCTAACACCTTCTTGCCTCTCTTTCCTTGACACAGTGCTATATGAAAATCTTGCTTCTCACATCAAACTGTAAGCAACTCTTATTTTAAAAATCTGCATCCTTCTTTATGCGAAGCCTTTTACTTAAATTATCAGAGCTAAAGCTTTAACATCTTTTATACCAGGCACAAAACAGAAAATCATTGATTTTAATTTGTATTTTTTCCATTTGGGAAATGTGTACTAATCTTTTGTGTCCTCCACGTCAGTGGCTGCGTTCTCACCTTCTAAAACTTTACTCAGAAAGCTTTCGCAAAGATACTTAAGCTTACATCTGACGCCATTATTCACTGACTTCATTCGCGAACTATCTTTAGCATTAAAGTTTGGTTGTTCAATAAAATATTATTTCGATAATTGTCCGAATTATGACTAACACTTATTAATGTAACGTGAATAACGAGAGCTGACTATATATTAATATTAAGCAATGGCGACGTAAAAAAAAAACGAACGGAAGCTAGTCTACCATATCTTAAAAGTATATGTAAAAGATGCTAGGGGAAAAAAGGGCTAAAAATTGGGAGGAGTCTTGAGTATAAAAAGTAGTGACTACTGCAAAATAGCTGATCATTATGAACTTTTTAGCAATCGAATAGGTGGTTATTTGAATGTGTTTCCTATGTGTACCGAAGTGAAAATCAAAAATTTTTAGGAATACTTCCACGAAGGTTCCAAAGCAAGTAATCTTCTTTGAAAACAAGTAGCTTTTTCCATTATGAATTTTCTGCTTTGTTATATTACTTCAATGTAATACTGCGTCTCGATATATCGCGATTTGAAATACCACGTAGCTGACGTCTAAGACGATAAACAAAAAAGGCGTGCCTAATTAACACTACCAACTACAGATTTTTCAGGCGTCATAGTCTCAGTTTGTAAATAAAGCGGTCTAAAAATAACTTGTTCATTCAACCGATATCTTTAACTTAAAACAAACTCAGTATGAGACAGTCGGAGGTATTCGTAGGCAAATATTTAATTTTAAAGATAAAAATAAAACCCAAATGATTAAATTTTAGAAATCATATTCAAAAAATAATTTTATAAAGCATGTGTATATATGTCATATACATATTAAGTAAATGTTCAATATACACAAGACGTAATTTTGATTTATGTTGATTTATACACAGATTTACCAGCATTCACTTTCCTGAATATGCTGTATTTTATGCTTCCTAAATTGGTTATTGGACTAATTAATATTTGCATAATTTATTTACTGAAACACATAATTTTATTAATGTTCACTATTAAATTCATAGTTTGGTAAAATTTCGTATAACTCGATAATTTTTTCATTAGAAATTCACTTTCGTTATAACACTGACTTAACTCTGGTCGAAACTCCACGTTAATTAAAGAGCACTTTATTTAACTCTTGTAGAAAGTTAAGTCATTTACGAAGCTGTATTTTAACATTAGATTGTAAAGTTAATTTTTTTTTCATAAGGTAAGCTTTAATTAATTTTTATCGATTCTGTATTTTGAAAGCCCTCATTCACTCCAGAAGTAAACAAACTTTGATTTAATTTTAAAAAATAAGTAATATGCTGATGTTATGGTTTGTTTGGCTTTTTACTGTTGCTTTTGCAATTAGGTTGCATAGCTGCGTTTTAGAAACAATCACTCTGTAGTTTGTGTTAATGATTGGTAAAAGAATTTTGGGCTTAAGTACATAAATTAGCAGAAGTTTCGATGAGAAGTAGTCTAAGCAGGTGTTTTCTACAAAAATTAGATAGCAGATAGTGTAGTAGAAGATATTTATTTAATTTGAAAAATTCCAAAAATTTCAAAAGGAATTGAAGTAATTAAGTAATGCTAGTAGGTAGATGCGTTTCAAATCCTGATCGTACGTTTGTTTTGATTTCCTAGTAGGAAAATGATTAACGTTTTATCTGCTTCTTTTTTTTGAACATTACTTGTGTGTTTGTACAAAGTAAACCGCTGCATTTATTGACTTTTGAAAAGTTTGAAACTACATTGACTCTGCGGTTTAATCTTCTGGGAATAAGATTTGAGGATTAATAAATTTTTAGTTGCAACTTATACCCGATTTTCTTTTATTAATTTGTTATGTTACTGTGCTAGAATACAATATTCGGCTGAAACTGGATAAAATTGGCTACATAATGAATGGTAAGATCAAGGATATTCAGATTTTTCGGGGTTAAAGTGAGAGAAAACTTTACAAAAATTTTTGTATCCTTTTTTTATATTATCATGCATAAAATCAGCGGTGTCATGAAATGTCTCTGTAAGGAAGGAAAAATAAAAATATAACTTCATAGTTGAATGAAAACTCATTATATGTTTTATCAACTAATTAGATTATCAGGCAACTATCTGAAAAGTTTTAACGCTTCAGATTGCTTGTCTTTTCTCTTAGAAAGCTTGCTTGTGTTGCAATTTTAGTCCTAAATATTAATTAAATTTAGTTGTATGCATAAATCTTTTAATTTAATTCGTTTGCATATTTAAAGAGTTCTTAACGTGTCTTCTTCTCTTCAGGGCCTGAGGCAGTGAATGCTTCTTCAAAACCCGAGAAAATCCCTGCAGAATTCCCTAAACCGTATGAATTTTTTTATCAAATGGATGATGGCAACGGGACTCGCCAACATCGCGAAGAGATAG
The DNA here is from genome assembly GCF_044657685.1 of Stegodyphus dumicola. Lineage (NCBI taxonomy): Eukaryota > Metazoa > Arthropoda > Arachnida > Araneae > Eresidae > Stegodyphus > Stegodyphus dumicola. Next base: position 120,021,360 of record NC_140780.1, read on the forward strand.
CTAGCGAAGCTGGTGCCGTGAAGGGAAAATATGGTTATGTTGATCCAAATGGTATTTACAGAGAAGTAGAATATAACGCTGACGAAAATGGTTACCGTGCGAAGATTTCATCCAACGAGCCTGGAATTACTCACCAGAATAGTGCCCATGTTGTATATGTTGTCCAAGCAAAACCCACATCCTGATGTATAGCTTTGTATTAACTTTTAGGAAGAAATTTGAATTTGCTAACTTTAGAGATTTTTAAATAAAATTTTGACGCTTTTTGTGTTTTTCATTGAGTAACCATTATAGTACCAATTTATATTTTGAAGATTTTTCGAAGCAGAAAACATGAAAACTCATTATGCCCTCGCCAGCATTTCAACTATGGCTCTTTTAGTTGCTAGCTGGATCTGCTGTATATATATGTGTGTATCTGTTTGTGCCACTTATACCATAAGAACATTCATGGCAGATTGGGATAATTCCTTATAAAATACTTTACAGTGCATAATAAAAATAATAACATTGACAATAAGCATTTAAATTTGCCTTATATCTTTTACATAAAACTGATGTTTAGCAAAAACATGACTTAAAAACTGACAATAAATTTTAACTGATTTCAAATGCATTTACACTGATTGAACTGTATTTTCAAATACATTTACACTGATTTAATTTACACATTTAACTGATTTCAAATGCATATACATTTAAGAGTTTAGTGACACCATCGAAACGAAGGACCACATAATCCGATCCCTAAAGATCCTTCACCTTCCGACTTGTGAAAAATAAAAACTGCGATCAGATCTTCGCAAATCATTTCAAGCAACTTAAAACATTCGCTTATCCCATCTGTTACGAATTGTGCCAGATTATATGCTCTTCCCAAAATTCATAAAAGTGGTATTCTTTTCCGCCCTATTGTGTCAAATTTAGGTACTGCCACGTATCCATTAGCTAAATATTTGGTTTCTAGATTTTACACTCTATTAGATAATAACATTTACACCATAAAAAATTCAATAGAGTTTGTAAAAAAGGTTAAAAACATTTCTCCTAGTAATTTACTCATAGTTTCTTTTGATGTAAAATCATTATTTACCAATGTCCCAGTGGAGGGTGTATTAAGATGTCTAGAAACCAGACTTCGCGAATTTCATTTCTCTTGCATCGAAATTTATGAGCTAATTTCTCTCACTCAACTCTATTTGAAACAAACACATTTTGTTTTCCAAAATAAATATTACAAGCAAACTGAGGAATTAGCCATGGGAAGTCCCCTCAGTCCCATCCTGGCTGATATCTACATGCATTATTATGAATCAAAATTGTTTGAAACTTTAAACTTCCCGGCATGGTTCCGCTACGTAGACGATACTTTTACCCTGTTTGAAGGTAATAAAGATGATTTAAATAAAGTTCTTTCAACAATGAATTCTATTGATCCTGCTATTCAGTTCACTTTTGAACATGAGGCTTGCAATTCTCTTCCGTTTCTCGACATTCTGGTCACACGTAACACATCCAACTTCAGTACTACGGTTTACCGTAAACCTTCATCGGTTTGCCTTCCACCACACTTTAAATCATGTCATCCGACTAAACAAAAGTTAGCTTCATTTTATTCCTACGTTTTCCGTGCTCTTCAAGTTTGCTTCTCCAAACTAGCCCTTGATGAAGAACTGAATTATTTAAAAGCAATAGCTATTGACAGGGGCTTTTCACACAGCATTATTAATCAAGTAGTTAAAAATTCTCATCTCAACACACTAAAAGGCACACTCTTGTTTCAGGAGATTATAAAAATTTTGTTGTCATTCCCTTCTTTCCATCAATTAGCTATAAAGTTGCACATATTTTGCAGAAATTTAACTTTCGGGTTGTTTATTCTCCCATCAATAAAATTCCGAGCTCCATACTTAAGGACCCCATTCCGGATATGAATTCCTGGGGTATTTATAGGATTCCTTGCCAGTGTGGTTTAATTTACATTGGCCAAACTAAGGGAGTCTTAAAATTTCGCGTCAAGGAACATGAGGGATATGTTAGAAAAAAGGAAACACAGAAGTCTTCTGTTGCGCAACATTGTTGGTCCGAAAATCACACTTTCAATTTTTCTGCTGCCAAAATTATTCAAAAAACATCTTCCATTGGAGAACTGGATTTTCTAGAGGCATTTCACATTCATAAAAATCTTTCTGTTCTAGTTAATGATCCTAATTCCAATCCAAATTTGCCTTCGGCCTTTAAAGAAATTATGTTTTAGTTCTGGTGTCACCAACAGATGGCGCCACTTGCTTATTCTTGTCCAGGCTTTCTTATCTTATCTAATCATTTTTTCCTATCTTGTTCATTTGCAGTTTTTCAGCTGAGGATGGTGGTTCGGTAAAACCATCGAAACGAGTCCTATGAAAATTTTGTAAATATAACGCTGATTTTTGTTATTTGACTTCTGAATTAGTATTTATTCGGCGTGTTATTGTGTCTTAATTTGGAATGTTATTAGATGCCTTGAGTTTTCGGTAAAATGCCTAATTTTGAAAATTGCATTAACATATCTACCATTAGATGGGTTTCGAAGCAAAGTTATTGTCTGTAGAAAAAGCAAATTACTAAAATAGTAGAAATTAATAATGATTTTATTATAGATAATCTCAGCTGCAGTGAGGATAACTTAACAGAGCCGAATTCTGAAACTGATTGAATGAGAAATAGCAAATTGAAAAAATGCTATTCGTTACTAGAAGGACTAATCTCTCTTTTTGTAAGGCGGGGATAAAATCTTGAAAAATCAGAGGTATCCTGGTCGACAATCGAATCTGAGATTTTTAAATCCCTTAGCTAATTGTGATCTTTACTCTAACAAAATGGCAAATGGCAACTCTAACAAAACGGCTGGCTTTAATTCCATATAAGCGCATTAAAATAGTCTTAATTTCGACGCACATCCTAAAACTAAATTTTGTATTATTCTCAGTTGTGCACTGTAAAAAATCCATCTTGATTCAATTTCCAATATGAAAGCAACACGCTCACGAAACGTTTTTGATTGGACTGAATTTATTTTGAAAATGCTTATCATGAAGTGAAAATCAGTCATAAGTTCATCAAGATTTTAGGATTCAATTTAATCATTAACTGAAGCTCCTCTATTAAAGTTTAAGCGAAACGTAGCACAGTTTTGGTCTTTTTTATGAGTGTGGGCGTGACGAAGTTCCAGGCATTAATGACACGCATATGGTTTTGACGGATCTGTGAGTTTTTTCATAGATTTCTTTCATAAGTTAAACAAATGATTGAAACTCTTCTATAAAAAAATACATCCCGTGATCAATAATGCGCTACTTTTTATTGATTTCGTTTGCTTCAGCAGCAACGGTTTCCCAACTAGAAACAATTCCATAAAATTTAACCGTACCTTTTGCAGCCATTATATACACATTCTTGTCATCATTCTCAGTCCTTAAACTATAACATACAAATGTTGGGTTTGTTCTCCTGATTTGCCCGAAGGTGCTATCTCCCGAGGTGGTGTAATTTTAATAGATACAGATATTTTTGTCAAACTTGCTCACAATAAATATATTTCAGATTTGATTTTCTCTTATAAATGAAAGATGACAGTTCGAAAAATTAAAAGAAAACAATTTTCTTTCTTTATTCCTTTATAAAAATGTAATTTTCGGTGAATAAGTGTATGCATAGTTTTCTGCAAACATCAAAATTATAAGCTCTGACGTTTAGAGGTGATATGGAGTAGTTAATATAAATATTGCACTATTAGAATAAAACAGACTTCAAAATAATACTTTCTATAGTCACTAGGTTTATTTCGAAGCAAGGAAAACGAAATATTAACAATGCCTTTGCCGGGATTCGGACATCCTGAGGCGCGAACTGTTTCCAATTACACTACGAAGGCACGAAATAAGGAATTCAGATGAGAAAATTCCTTACAACTTGAATTCAAAATTCCGATTAAACCATATGTCAGAATCAACATCTGGCAATATTCCTAGGTAATTTCTAACATAGTTAATTCACTGATGAATATTCTATTCTTTATACTGATAATCACTATTTATTTGTTTAATTGTGGCAACAATTGTTTTAATCGTCAGATTAAGAAAACATTCGATTGTTTGCAATGAGAACTGCTTTGTTAAATGCAATTCAATGTCTATTACTTAGTTAAAATTCTATTCGAAAACAGAAGATAGCTAACTGCTTTAATAAATGATCAGTCTTCACTATAAATGCCACCTTTAATTGATATTTATCTTATTTTACCCAACTAACTTTAACTCACATTTACAGGAAATCTTTAGTAACAGAAAGTTGATATCTAGATGATAATATAGTACTCAAATTCATACACAAAAGTACCTGCATAGTTAAAACCAAACCACTGTTCCCTTCGGTACCTATCTGAAATACGACAACTTTGTTAACTAATTTGTTGCAATAAGAAAAATAAGAATGGAAATAGCGGAAAATCAAAGCGTATGAAGTTCGAGAAACTGTTTTTGTAGAAAAAGTTTAATATTAAGCAAATGCAAAGGTGTGAAAAACCAAGTATTTTAAGCTGATATTGCCACTAATATAAAGTCTAATTATTAAAAAAAATCGCACATTTTTATTGACAAAAGTACTTCTATAAATCAACGTATAACTACTGTTATACTTTTATAAGCCTATCTGGAGTAAATAACTCATGTCAAGAGAATTATAAAAAATATATTATTTACAAATATAGAAAAATAACTGTATAGGAAAAATTCTTAGCATCCCGTGAAATATTATGAAGCTAAATATTTCTTTATGCGATTATTAAGGGCAGATCAGTTATTTGTTCTTGCAGTCTTCAGTACTGATTTTGAAAGATCTTAAGATTTCATTTTCACTTATTTTCAGTTTATAACATTGTAGGTTCCGATCTTTTTCGAGAACATACAATTAGACCATACCTATAATAAACAATTAGGGAATTATCCCTATGTCGTGTAAGTACCGTGGAGATAGTGAAAAGGCGTAAAGGACCCTTTTATTAATCCTAAAAGTTCTTACAGAAGCCAACATTTTTGGCTTTAAATCAAAGATAATGGATAAACTAAAAATAATGAAATTTAAGTCTAGCCTAAAGGCTTCATAGTTTAACTGGCGCGTAAGCTCGCTCTGATCGAAGTCGGCGTAAAGAAGCCTAATAGCAAGAATTACTCAGGCATGATAGGAAAGGAAATTAACATAAAATAGCAGGGTTTAAAATTAAAATGATCCTTACAACATAATAGAGATATAATCCTATAATTCAAACGAAATGCTGAATTTCTGAATTAGGAGCGTCCGTCAGTTTTCCAATCATATTCAGGACTGAACGTAAGAAAAATTACACTAATTTTCTAGCAGATTTTATTTAGCATAACAGCTGTCAGCTACTAATTACTATCACCTTTTTCAGTTACAACTAAATGATTTCGTTCTTTCCCATATGCAAGATAATGGAGATGAAGGAAATCAGAGGCTTTCTTTCCTTAAGTATTCATCCTAGACATGCACTTTCATTTTACGAAGTTTGATAGTAAGGTTCAGATTTTTATGAAAATAAATTTTAATACGGTGGGAGAAAAAGTTCTGAAAATACTAAATCTAGCTCCTTATGGCAAACTTTCCACCTAGTAAAAGATTTACTGTATACTAATTAAGCTAGATACGAAACATTTCATGAATAGAAGCACCAATCGGATAATTCGATAAGAAACTTTCTGATCAAACTTATTTCTCCATGCTTATTACGAAAGAAATTCAAGGTTTTTGAATAAAGGAATTGTTTCTCGTTTTGACAATTAAACGTTCCATATTATATAAAAGAGTTGCTATTATAAAAGTTCTTGTTGCACTTGCAAAAGTATTAATTACGCCCATCTCTGCGAATGCTGCACATAAATGCATAAGCTACTTCGCATTTAACTAATTAGAAACATGCGAAAAACCTTATGCAGCCATCCCGTTTGGCAGGATCCGTTCGGCTCGAGCTCTTAGTGTTTAGCAGGTTTAATCATATGACTCTGGCATGCTTTTTTTTATTTTGTTTTCATAAACATATAACGTTATTGTAAACTTGGTAGATGGAAAGATGTCTAGGATAAATACTTAAGAAACTAAAACCTCAGGCCGACATTTTTCAAAAGACTGTGTTCACAAAACTTAGCCTTTTATTTTCGAAACCATTGATAGTAGATATGTACTTCTAGTTACAGAAATGCTTTAAATGATGAAAAGATTCGTGTTTTCATATTTTCAAATAAAAATTGTATAAAATGCGAAGCTTAACTTTTATACGTTTTTCCACGGACTCCATACTTATATTTAGGAAAATTCTGTACTTATTATAAAAAATGAAACATAGAATCTTTGACTCCCGTACCAAAACAATTGATCGAGATATTTAATATCAAAGTCACAGATCACATTTAGGGGTCTTATATAAATTGAAGAGCAAAATGTTTGCATATTTGCTTAAATAAAAATAAAATATCGGTTTAGAAAAAGATTTTTATGTTAAAAAATTAAATGATGAGCATTTCTATACACGTTATTGTAAAACGTATTGATCAATATAATATTTTCTTCAAAATAGAGGTCTTATTCCCAGAATGATATAGAATTCGCGTTCTAGTAAACCCTGGCAGACATCAGTACCGACACTCAGAAAAGTTGCATTATTATTTCATTATTTAAAAAGGAAAACTGTTAAAATTATAAATTAAAGGCAGAAGTAAACTACAAAGCATTGTCAATGAAATGACATTTAAGCGGGGTGGAATCAACCAGGAGTTATTATAATTTTTTTATTAACCGACTTCTAAGAGCTAACTGAATATGACGTCAAAAATCGCAAAATTTTGTAATTAAATATCTCTGTCACTTTTCTGTTGTACAGGAATCAAACGCTGTGTGTTTTGTTTTTTAAAGCGAGTAAAAATATTTTTGTTTTAATAGAAGTAGGACAAGGGGTACATGTAAAAAGTTAGATTTAATAATTTTTTACAAAATTAATGTTTTTAAATTTAAAATATCAAGACATGAATATGCGCGTCATTTAAAACATTTTTATAATTGGAAGTATATGCCTACGACCAATGGTTGCGAAAATAAAGGCCACGTAAGGATTTCTGTGTGTATATATTAAGGCTCTAGCTATATTCCTATTGAAAAGCAAGGTTTCATTAAAATGGAAATAAAAGAAATAAATTAGTAAAAAAAAGACCATGAATTGCAGAAAAACCAAAAACGCAGCATCGATGCGAAGTTTTTTTGGTGTGTAAAAAAATATGTCGAACTATTGTAATAAGCCCTATCAGAACGAAGTTTTATTACATACATTAATACCAAAAAAATGCCATGAAATTAAAGCAAAAAAATGTTAAGAAACAAAAAAGAAAAGTAAAAGGAATCGTGACGTTAAGTTATGCCTTCAGAGGAAATTGATATTATCCGGATAGCTTTCGAACATAAATTTGGTAACCGCAGATCATAATTCTGGTACTGACAGCTGATTACATATTGGAATCGGAAATATAAATCAAAACTTTTATGTGTAAAAATTCTCCTATATCCGGAGTAATAATAGAAAATAGTGTCTTGACCTTTCTAATAGATTTTATTTGTTCTTAATTGGTAAATAGAAAAGCATAATGTGCTAGAAATCGCAACTGGATATAGTATATTATATTGTTAGAAAGTATTTCGTCGAAAAACAAACACGCATTGAAAAACTGTTAGCATTTTCCAAACTCAAAAGCATCCAAAATTAATGATTTACTTTAAGAATAAGTCAGGGAGATGTTTGAATACGGAAAAGTACACTATGACTATCTGCTTATGGAAGAGGGATTGTCTTTCACAAACTTCATCGGGGGTTCAAACAGAAATTTGCCCTTATTTACATTGCACATGAAAAGAACCATAAAAACACTTACGTAGCCAATCCGTTTGCCAGAATTTGAATCCGTATCAAACTACCAGTGTTAGGCCCGCTAGCAGCCGAGAGGTAAAGTATTTGAGCAGGGATAATTACGTCCGGGGTCCGAATCCCGCGAACTTGTTGGCTGCATGGACATTTTTGTAGTTTTACCCATGTGTAACCTGGATACGTGTCAATTTCCCCGTACACAGTCCTCCATAATGGTTCTCTCAATTTGACGGATGTCACTATGTGCATCACCATAATCAATGGGAAAAAATACCAGTCTTTAAGAGTTTAGTTCCAGTTCTTCAGGAGAAACAAAGATGGAAAAATTTGCTTCAGGAAAAGAGGAAATGATGTGCGTTTACGCGCAAAATCGATACAACATTATTTAAAATCTATTGCAATATAAGTTCTTTCGTCATTTTGACTTATTCATTTATGCATTATTTTTATTATTTTTTGTGTTGAGGGTGTCTAATTTTACATCTTTTCCTTTCCTCTAGATAAAAATTGCAATGACACATTATAGCTGGGATAGTAAGAAAGTGGTAGCTTGCAATTCTCAAACTTACGTTATTGTTTTATTGATTAGATTTGAATAGCGTTAACTTCATTTCAAATGCCAATACATAATATTCGAGATCAGATATAAAGTTGTTTTTCCCATAGAGTTTGCGTTTCAGTGCCTTCACATGATTACGAAGTATGAGTGGGACATTCTAAGCCATAATACTATTTGGGATGGATTTAAAAAATATTGTACGTATTGGAATTTTTCAACTAAATACACTGTCGCGTTATCCGATAAAGCTACGAAGCGTAGCAACGTTTTGCCTGTTTTAAAGTTTTGAATTAATGGTGGTTGAGTGTACCTGATTATATAAAATTTACTGTACAAAAACAACGTTTTTCATTGCATTGTTAAATCTTCTTTCTGTATTATATCTTACTGATGTAAACTGCCTTTCCTTGTTTCTTTTGGAATTCCTAGTTTAACTATGTGTTTGAAAAGAAAAGATAACGCACTATTTTCTTGACGAGTTATGAAAAGTGCAATATTAGACCTTAAGACTCATAAATTTATTTAGTTCTAATTTTATATTTAAACTTGACTAAACGTGCAAGCCCTATAATAAATATGAGGCTTTCTTTTGCTGTTTTTGTGGACAAAATTCTAAAATTTCCTCATGATTTTCAAAATATGATGTGATATCATGCGAAAATTGAACTATGGGCATTGGATGTTTTATTTGTTTATTTATCAACAAGAAATAAGCATTCATAAACACAAATAAATAAACCATTGAGATTTCAGAAAATTTTATCTTTATGTAATTTACAGTATAAGTTATTTCTCCCGCTTTCCTAGCGTGCCTTTGTTATGTCGAGAATTTCAATTATTAATATGTGTTTTAAGTCATTATTATTCTAATATTTTTATTTGTATTCATGTGTATTTTAATCTGGAAAAAGAAGTATTCTTAAGCTCTTAAGGTTTTATTTAACTTGTTGTTCTTGAGTAGGAATTGTAACAAAGGCGAGAGACGGTTGCGAGGACACACATCTGGTTTATGGCCGTTTCACTAACAATGTCGCCCTTTTAGCTCATGCGTGTGAAACGGAAGTTGTTTTCTTGCCGCTTTGTAAGTTTGCAGTTTTATTACTTCAAGACAGTGGGGGTGGCTGGTAATTGGATTTTCGTAAAAGCTTAGTTTCACTTGTTAGTTGGGGGGTCTATTTTTTTTCTCACGTTATAAGTGCAGATGTTTTTCAGATTCCATTGTCAGATTTTCTAGTGTTTGATTCGTCATGGGTGTGTCATTTTCTCAATTTAGATAACATAAAATTCCGGGATTGGTAAGATATAATTTTATGATTTTTTTGAAAGCCTATGAACTCACAGAGGCGGAGAAACCGAGTTTTCCTGGGTGCTTGCACCAGGCTAGAGTTTAATTCCGATTCTGATTTTCAAGAAGAGTAAGAGGAGAAAAAGTGGGGGCTTGACCCTTCGGGTCTTGCTTCTCGCGAGCCGCGTGAACAGCCGGCAGAGGGTATAATTTTTCTCTCGGCTTTTAGCTGGCGAGAATTTGCGTTGGCATAAGGCATAGAGCTCAGCAGAGGAATTTCGATTTCACTTATCCCAAGAATTGTTCTGCAGATTCTCTTGGTGATCCTGACATCCTGATGCGGTATTCCTGTTTTTACCGGCTTTGACTTCCTAATTAGATTTTGTTCCAAAGGTGCTCTACGCTTATGGTGAGTTTCGGGGCTTCCAGAATGAAAGAGACTCGTGTAGGACCCTTCTAAGGTGTGCATTGCTGTTTATTCTGCCTGTGCCAGCTGCGTCGTTTTTTTTTTTTCATCATTCCATGCTCTGGAATTTATTTATTGTAAGGACAGCTTCAATGGTGTTGCAACCAAGTCATCTTTAAAATTCGCAAGAACTGTCTGCCTCCATTAGCGATAATTTTGTGAATAAAGGACAGCAGGAATAATATGGTGCTCGAGTAAACTTTGGACGCGGGACGATCTGTTGAACTCTCTAAAACTCCGTATTAATCCGTCGATGATGGCATTCTCGATCTCTTCGAATGGTCAACGCAATGAGTAGGACGATCTGTTGAACTCTCTAAAACTCCGTATTAATCCGTCGATGATGGCATTCTCGATCTCTTCGAATGGTCAACGCAATGAGTAGGACGATCTGTTGAACTATCAGCACTCCATATTAATCAGTCGATGATGGCGTAGGAGTTGAATGTATGAACTTCACCCTGTGAGTGAATTTTTTTTTCTGTCTTTTGTATTAAATTGTAACCGAGTAATGATACTATATTAATATACGGTACAACCGCCTAAATTGTGAGTTATGTAATGTTAAAAAAAATTAGTACACCTAACATGAGTATAAGATTTAAAATGATATACATGTTAATTTACATCTTAAGGTTAATTTGTAGGGGACTACCTCTTAAGGTTAATTTGTAGGGGACTGATCAGTTTACCTAGTTATCATATGTTTGAATATTCTAGAAATTAACAAATGTGTTTGATATGTATTTTATGTTTCATTTGTTTAATTTAGTGTAGTTTCTGTGGTCTGTCATATCCCTCCATTTGTTAAAGCCGGGGGGCTTTTAAGAAACATGGAGTTATTGATTTTCCCTTTACATAGGTTACTCACAACGCAAACCTAAAAAGTTAAATTGTACTATACCACTATACGATTGATTGATAGATATGATATACGAATATTTATAAGAATATCGAAATGATATATGAATGTTATGAAATAGTTTTTGAATGTGAATTATCTGATTTTGATTTTTTTTTTGTTAATTTATCTGGCACCACAGTGAGTCAGTTAAGTTTAAGTTATAATGGAATAAAGTATTTAAAATTACAAACATAGTTTTTTTTTCAATATAACAATGGTGCCGTGACCTCGCGACTGGCAGACCACTATAAAATTTTTTGTGTATATTATTTGAGTATTATTTTATATTTGATTTCTATTTTGTTTTTATGTGTATGAATATTACAGTTTTGATCATAAATGATGAAAATTTTTTTGCGCTCACCTAGATGTTTGATCCATTTATCTTTTAGTTTAAAGTTTTGGTGAGAATTGCATTTGTGTTAATGTGTTGATTTTGCTAATTGCACTTTAAATAATTGCTTTGTAGATTTCTAATTTTAATTAATTGATTTAATGTCAGAGCAGTATTTTTTTTTTGTGTTCGAGAAATAGTATTTTTTTTTAACTTCATGAAGTGTGTTAATAGATTTTGTGGAATTTGTGCCTAATAGAATTCAGTTAAAATTTTTATTTTTCAATTTATTTTTGGAAAAATCTGAAATGTTTGTTTCTTAAAGTTAATTTTGGTTAGATTTGTAAAGTTGCGCGGGACCAGTGATAGTTTACTTAGGGATTGAGTGAATTTTTTTTTTTGGAAGATAATTTTCAGCCGGAGTGAAGTTTCTTGTTTAGCTTTCTGAATTTGAGTAATTGAATTTCTACTTAGTTTGTGAATATTGTGAACATTTATTGCTGTCTGAGAAATGTCTGAAAACAGTAGAATAGTGAGTTGTGCGTTTTACAAAAATTTTGAGTTGTGAATTTTGGAAAAACAAAGATTTTTTTTTGGAAAGGTAGAGTTGGTTTTGTTTGAAGTTTTGGAAATGTAGTTAAAAGATATTATTCGTACTCTTAACTGTTGGCTTTTCAAGTAGTTTTAAAGGTAGACTCATAGTGAGGTTATTTGTGAGTGGTCTAACATTGGTTTTAACAGTGATTTTTTTTTTTGGTTTGTCAATTTTTGAGCTTAATAGCTTATTGTTTTGATTTTGAATTTAATTTTTTTTCTTTGGCTGAACTTGTTGCAGTGTTGCAGTAAATTTAAAAGTGGATGTGAAATGTGTTTTGGAAATTTAAACTTTGATACTAGTGAAAGTGAAGGTTTGTTTTAAGAAGTTAAACTTGGATTTCGTGGAATGAGAAATTACTTATGTGACTTTAGTGTTGTGGAGATTTTGAGAAGAATTGTGACTTGATTCTAAGATTTTTAAGAGAGATTAACTCCACTGAGTTTATACTGAGTTTCTGTTTTCAAGTTGGTTGTCTTTCAAAAAATTTTTCTTTTCTGGTTTCTGGTTATACTGTGTGGTTACTGAAAAATTTGTGATTGCTCTTGAGGCTTAGTGTATTTCAAGGAGTTTGGTTTTGAAGTGGTTTAAGGAGATATATAGAATTGGGTTTTGTGAGATTTATGGATTTTGAGATTTTGAGTTGAGATTTTTCTGTGTAAACACTTCTCTCTTGTTTGCTTTTGCAGTTTTGTACCTGCAGTTTTGTAGTTTTGTTGTGAAGTAGTCATGCTTACGATTGCTACCTAGAGTGCAATGCATACTCTACATCTTTAATTACTCTCCAGGATCTAGACTTTGAGAACATTGGGGCAGCATTGTTTTCTTTAAAAATTTTTGCAAACCTTTTGTTGGGCACCTTCTTGTTTACGTGTAAATTCTGTGTGTAACCTGCTTCAGTTCTGTTTGTTGAATTCATTTTGGCTATTTTCGGAATTTGATTTTTTTTTTGGTTTCAGCTTGAACTGTTTATGAATTTGATTTTTTTAAGAGTGTTAGTTTTGTTTTCTTGAAAGATTAGTAAATGTTTTTCTCAGTATTTACAACTGGTTTGCTCTAGGAGTTGTCTGCATTTGGTGAATTTCTTTTAGTTTCGGTTTCGAGTTCTTGACACAATAGTGTTTTGTTTTTAAGGATTTTTTCGGCTGGTCCGAATTTTAATTTCCTTGTTTCCAAGTAAGTTTGTCTAAATTATTTTTTTTCCTTTTGCTTCTAGATGCGCACTAGATTCTTTCGGCTTAATTTTTTTGATCAAGTTTCTCTTTTCCGTTCCTAGGGGTGTTCTCCGTTTGTTTCAACTTCTGGTTCAGTTCAGTGTTTAATTCATTTAGGATTTTTTTTTTTTTTTTTTTTTTTTTTTGCACTGTTGGTTGAATGAATTATTAAGGTGTAATTTTCCCTCACTGGTGATTTTTTTTGTTTGTGTAATTTTATTAACTGGTTTTGCAAATGGATTTTTTTTATGACACTTCACTCCTGTTGCTGTTTAATTGGTTATGAGTTGCATTTAGATTTTGAATTTAATTTGTTAAACTTAATGCTTTGTAAGTAAATTTTTTAATTTTTTTTTATCACTGCTCTCCGTGACAACTAGTTTTGAATGGATTATTTGTATGGCACTTAACTTGGTACTATTTCGAAATTCTGTTTTTGTTTTGAAAAAAAAAAATTGATGCTCATTTTTTTTCCCTTGGTGCATGGGGGAATATGTTATGTCGAGAATTTCAATTATTAATATGTGTTTTAAGTCATTATTATTCTAATATTTTTATTTGTATTCATGTGTATTTTAATCTGGAAAAAGAAGTATTCTTAAGCTCTTAAGGTTTTATTTAACTTGTTGTTCTTGAGTAGGAATTGTAACAAAGGCGAGAGACGGTTGCGAGGACACACATCTGGTTTATGGCCGTTTCACTAACAATGTCGCCCTTTTAGCTCATGCGTGTGAAACGGAAGTTGTTTTCTTGCCGCTTTGTAAGTTTGCAGTTTTATTACTTCAAGACAGTGGGGGTGGCTGGTAATTGGATTTTCGTAAAAGCTTAGTTTCACTTGTTAGTTGGGGGGTCTATTTTTTTTCTCACGTTATAAGTGCAGATGTTTTTCGGATTCCATTGTCAGATTTTCTGGTGTTTGATTCGTCATGGGTGTGTCATTTTCTCAATTTAGATAACATAAAATTCCGGGATTGGTAAGATATAATTTTATGATTTTTTTGAAAGCCTATGAACTCACAGAGGCGGAGAAACCGAGTTTTCCTGGGTGCTTGCACCAGGCTAGAGTTTAATTCCGATTCTGATTTTCAAGAAGAGTAAGAGGAGAAAAAGTGGGGGCTTGACCCTTCGGGTCTTGCTTCTCGCGAGCCGCGTGAACAGCCGGCAGAGGGTATGATTTTTCTCTCGGCTTTTAGCTGGCGAGAATTTGCGTTGGCATAAGGCATAGAGCTCAGCAGAGGAATTTCGATTTCTCTTATCCCAAGAATTGTTCGGCAGATTCTCTTGGTGATCCTGACATCCTGATGCGTTATTCCTGTTTTTACCGGCTTTGACTTCCTAATTAGATTTTGTTCCAAAGGTGCTCTACGCTTATGGTGAGTTTCGGGGCTTCCAGAATGAAAGAGACTCGTGTAGGACCCTTCTAAGGTGTGCATTGCTGTTTATTCTGCCTGTGCCAGCTGCGTCGTTTTTTTTTTCATCATTCCATGCTCTGGAATTTATTTATTGTAAGGACAGCTTCAATGGTGTTGCAACCAAGTCATCTTTAAAATTCGCAAGAACTGTCTGCCTCCATTAACGATGATTTTGTGAATAAAGGACAGCAGGAATAATGTGGTGCTCGAGTAAACTTTGGTGCGGGACGATCGGTTGAACTCTCTAAAACTCCGTATTAATCCGTCGATGATGGCATTCTCGATCTCTTCGAATGGTCAACGCAATGAGTAGGACGATCTGTTGAACTCTCTAAAACTCCGTATTAATCCGTCGATGATGGCATTCTCGATCTCTTCGAATGGTCAACGCAATGAGTAGGACGATCTGTTGAACTATGAGCACTCCATATTAATCAGTCGATGATGGCGTAGGAGTTGAATGTATGAACTTCACCCTGTGAGTGAATTTTTTTTTCTGTCTTTTGTATTAAATTGTAACCGAGTAATGATACTATATTAATATACGGTACAACCGCCTAAATTGTGAGTTATGTAATGTTAAAAAAAATTAGTACACCTAACATGAGTATAAGATTTAAAATGATATACATGTTAATTTACATCTTAAGGTTAATTTGTAGGGGACTACCTCTTAAGGTTAATTTGTAGGGGACTGATCAGTTTACCTAGTTATCATATGTTTGAATATTCTAGAAATTAACAAATGTGTTTGATATGTATTTTATGTTTCATTTGTTTAATTTAGTGTAGTTTCTGTGGTCTGTCATGTCCCTCCATTTGTTTGAGCCGGGAGGCTTTTAAGAAACATGGAGTTATTGATTTTCCCTTTACATAGGTTACTCACAACGCAAACCTAAAAAGTTAAATTGTACTATACCACTATACGATTGATTGATAGATATGATATACGAATATTTATAAGAATATCGAAATGATATATGAATATTATGAAATAGTTTTTGAATGTGAATTATCTGATTTTGATTTTTTTTTTTTGTTAATTTATCTGGCACCACAGTGAGTCAGTTAAGTTTAAGTTATAATGGAATAAAGTATTTAAAATTACAAACATAGTTTTTTTTTCAATATAACAATGGTGCCGTGACCTCGCGACTGGCAGACCACTATAAAATTTTTTGTGTATATTGTTTGAGTATTATTTTATATTTGATTTCTATTTTGTTTTTATGTGTATGAATATTACAGTTTTGATCATAAATGATGAAAATTTTTTTGCGCTCACCTAGATGTTTGATCCATTTATCTTTTAGTTTAAAGTTTTGGTGAGAATTGCATTTGTGTTAATGTGTTGATTTTGCTAATTGCACTTTAAATAATTGCTTTGTAGATTTCTAATTTATATTAATTGATTTAATGTCAGAGCAGTATTTTTTTTTGTGTTCGAGAAATAGTATTTTTTTTTTAACTTCATGAAGTGTGTTAATAGATTTTGTGGAATTTGTGCCTAATAGAATTCAGTTAAAATTTTTATTTTTGAATTTATTTTTGAAAAAATCTGAAATGTTTGTTTCTTAAAGTTAATTTTGGTTAGATTTGTAAAGTTGCGCGGGACCAGTGATAGTTTACTTAGGGATTGAGTGAATTTTTTTTTTTTGGAAGATAATTTTCAGCCGGAGTGAAGTTTCTTGTTTAGCTTTCTGAATTTGAGTAATTGAATTTCTACTTAGTTTGTGAATATTGTGAACATTTATTGCTGTCTGAGAAATGTCTGAAAACAGTAGAATAGTGAGTTGTGCGTTTTACAAAAATTTTGAGTTGTGAATTTTGGAAAAACAAAGATTTTTTTTTGGAAAGGTAGAGTTGGTTTTGTTTGAAGTTTTGGAAATGTAGTTAAAAGATATTATTCTTACTCTTAACTGTTGGCTTTTCAAGTAGTTTTAAAGGTAGACTCATAGTGAGGTTATTTGTGAGTGGTCTAACATTGGTTTTAACAGTGATTTTTTTTTTTGGTTTGTCAATTTTTGAGCTTAATAGCTTATTGTTTTGATTTTGAATTTAATTTTTTTTCTTTGGCTGAACTTGTTGCAGTGTTGCAGTAAATTTAAAAGTGGATGTGAAATGTGTTTTGGAAATTTAAACTTTGATACTAGTGAAAGTGAAGGTTTGTTTTAAGAAGTTAAACTTGGATTTCGTGGAATGAGAAATTACTTATGTGACTTTAGTGTTGTGGAGATTTTGAGAAGAATTGTGATTTGATTCTAAGATTTTTAAGAGAGATTAACTCCACTGAGTTTATACTGAGTTTCTGTTTTCAAGTTGGTTGTCTTTCAAAAAATTTTTCTTTTCTGGTTTCTGGTTATACTGTGTGGTTACTGAAAAATTTGTGATTGCTCTTGAGGCTTAGTGTATTTCAAGGAGTTTGGTTTTGAAGTGGTTTAAGGAGATATATAGAATTGGGTTTTGTGAGATTTATGGATTTTGAGATTTTGAGTTGAGATTTTTCTGTGTAAACACTTCCCTCTTGTTTGCTTTTGCAGTTTTGTACCTGCAGTTTTGTAGTTTTGTTGTGAAGTAGTCATGCTTACGATTGCTACCTAGAGTGCAATGCATACTCTTCATCTTCTTTAATTACTCTCCAGGATCTAGACTTTGAGAACATTGGGGCAGCAATTTTTTCTTTAAAAATTGTGGCAAACCTTTTGTTGGGCACCTTCTTGTTTACGTGTCAATTCTGTTTGTAACCTGCTTCAGTTCTGTTTGTTGAATTCATTTTGGCTATTTTCGGAATTTGATTTTTTTTTTGGTTTGAGCTTGAACTGTTTATGAATTTGATTTTTTTAAGAGTGTTAGTTTTGTTTTCTTGAAAGATTAGTAAATGTTTTTCTCAGTATTTACAACTGGTTTGCTCTAGGAGTTGTCTGCATTTGGTGAATTTCTTTTAGTTTCGGTTTCGAGTTCTTGACACAATAGTGTTTTGTTTTTAAGGATTTTTTCGGCTGGTCCGAATTTTAATTTCCTTGTTTCCAAGTAAGTTTGTCTAAATTATTTTTTTTTCCTTTTGCTTCTAGATGCGCACTAGATTCTTTCGGCTTAATTTTTTTGATCAAGTTTCTCTTTTCCGTTCCTAGGGGTGTTCTCCGTTTGTTTCAACTTCTGGTTCAGTTCAGTGTTTAATTCATTTAGGATTTTTTTTTTTTTTTTTTTTGCACTGTTGGTTGAATGAATTATTAAGGTGTAATTTTCCCTCACTGGTGATTTTTTTTGTTTGTGTAATTTTATTAACTGGTTTTGCAAATGGATTTTTTTTATGACACTTCACTCCTGTTGCTGTTTAATTGGTTATATGAGTTGCATTTAGATTTTGAATTTAATTTGTTAAACTTAATGCTTTGTAAGTAAATTTTTTAATTTTTTTTATCACTGCTCTCCGTGACAACTAGTTTTGAATGGATTATTTGTATGGCACTTAACTTGGTACTATTTTGAAATTCTGTTTTTGTTTTGAAAAAAAAAAAATTGATGCTCAATTTTTTTTTTCCCTGGTGCATGGGGGAATATGTTATGTCGAGAATTTCAATTATTAATATGTGTTTTAAGTCATTATTATTCTAATATTTTTATTTGTATTCATGTGTATTTTAATCTGGAAAAAGAAGTATTCTTAAGCTCTTAAGGTTTTATTTAACTTGTTGTTCTTGAGTAGGAATTGTAACAAAGGCGAGAGACGGTTGCGAGGACACACATCTGGTTTATGGCCGTTTCACTAACAATGTCGCCCTTTTAGCTCATGCGTGTGAAACGGAAGTTGTTTTCTTGCCGCTTTGTAAGTTTGCAGTTTTATTACTTCAAGACAGTGGGGGTGGCTGGTAATTGGATTTTCGTAAAAGCTTAGTTTCACTTGTTAGTTGGGGGGTCTATTTTTTTTCTCACGTTATAAGTGCAGATGTTTTTCAGATTCCATTGTCAGATTTTCTGGTGTTTGATTCGTCATGGGTGTGTCATTTTCTCAATTTAGATAACATAAAATTCCGGGATTGGTAAGATATAATTTTATGATTTTTTTGAAAGCCTATGAACTCACAGAGGCGGAGAAACCGAGTTTTCCTGGGTGCTTGCACCAGGCTAGAGTTTAATTCCGATTCTGATTTTCAAGAAGAGTAAGAGGAGAAAAAGTGGGGGCTTGACCCTTCGGGTCTTGCTTCTCGCGAGCCGCGTGAACAGCCGGCAGAGGGTATGATTTTTCTCTCGGCTTTTAGCTGGCGAGAATTTGCGTTGGCATAAGGCATAGAGCTCAGCAGAGGAATTTCGATTTCTCTTATCCCAAGAATTGTTCGGCAGATTCTCTTGGTGATCCTGACATCCTGATGCGGTATTCCTGTTTTTACCGGCTTTGACTTCCTAATTAGATTTTGTTCCAAAGGTGCTCTACGCTTATGGTGAGTTTCGGGGCTTCCAGAATGAAAGAGACTCGTGTAGGACCCTTCTAAGGTGTGCATTGCTGTTTATTCTGCCTGTGCCAGCTGCGTCGTTTTTTTTTCATCATTCCATGCTCTGGAATTTATTTATTGTAAGGACAGCTTCAATGGTGTTGCAACCAAGTCATCTTTAAAATTCGCAAGAACTGTCTGCCTCCATTAACGATGATTTTGTGAATAAAGGACAGCAGGAATAATGTGGTGCTCGAGTAAACTTTGGACGCGGGACGATCGGTTGAACTCTCTAAAACTCCGTATTAATCCGTCGATGATGGCATTCTCGATCTCTTCGAATGGTCAACGCAATGAGTAGGACGATCTGTTGAACTCTCTAAAACTCCGTATTAATCCGTCGATGATGGCATTCTCGATCTCTTCGAATGGTCAACGCAATGAGTAGGACGATCTGTTGAACTATGAGCACTCCATATTAATCAGTCGATGATGGCGTAGGAGTTGAATGTATGAACTTCACCCTGTGAGTGAATTTTTTTTTCTGTCTTTTGTATTAAATTGTAACCGAGTAATGATACTATATTAATATACGGTACAAACGCCTAAATTGTGAGTTATGTAATGTTAAAAAAAATTAGTACACCTAACATGAGTATAAGATTTAAAATGATATACATGTTAATTTACATCTTAAGGTTAATTTGTAGGGGACTACCTCTTAAGGTTAATTTGTAGGGGACTGATCAGTTTACCTAGTTATCATATGTTTGAATATTCTAGAAATTAACAAATGTGTTTGATATGTATTTTATGTTTCATTTGTTTAATTTAGTGTAGTTTCTGTGGTCTGTCATGTCCCTCCATTTGTTTGAGCCGGGAGGCTTTTAAGAAACATGGAGTTATTGATTTTCCCTTTACATAGGTTACTCACAACGCAAACCTAAAAAGTTAAATTGTACTATACCACTATACGATTGATTGATAGATATGATATACGAATATTTATAAGAATATCGAAATGATATATGAATATTATGAAATAGTTTTTGAATGTGAATTATCTGATTTTGATTTTTTTTTTGTTAATTTATCTGGCACCACAGTGAGTCAGTTAAGTTTAAGTTATAATGGAATAAAGTATTTAAAATTACAAACATAGTTTTTTTTTCAATATAACAATGGTGCCGTGACCTCGCGACTGGCAGACCACTATAAAATTTTTTGTGTATATTGTTTGAGTATTATTTTATATTTGATTTCTATTTTGTTTTTATGTGTATGAATATTACAGTTTTGATCATAAATGATGAAAATTTTTTTGCGCTCACCTAGATGTTTGATCCATTTATCATTTAGTTTAAAGTTTTGGTGAGAATTGCATTTGTGTTAATGTGTTGATTTTGCTAATTGCACTTTAAATAATTGCTTTGTAGATTTCTAATTTTAATTAATTGATTTAATGTCAGAGCAGTATTTTTTTTTGTGTTCGAGAAATAGTATTTTTTTTTTAAGTTCATGAAATGTGTTAATAGATTTTGTGGAATTTGTGCCTAATAGAATTCTGTTAAAATTTTTATTTTTGAATTTATTTTTGAAAAAATCTGAAATGTTTGTTTCTTAAAGTTAATTTTGGTTAGATTTGTAAAGTTGCGCGGGACCAGTGATAGTTTACTTAGGGATTGAGTGAATTTTTTTTTTGGAAGATAATTTTCAGCCGGAGTGAAGTTTCTTGTTTAGCTTTCTGAATTTGAGTAATTGAATTTCTACTTAGTTTGTGAATATTGTGAACATTTATTGCTGTCTGAGAAATGTCTGAAAACAGTAGAATAGTGAGTTGTGCGTTTTACAAAAATTTTGAGTTGTGAATTTTGGAAAAACAAAGATTTTTTTTTGGAAAGGTAGAGTTGGTTTTGTTTGAAGTTTTGGAAATGTAGTTAAAAGATATTATTCTTACTCTTAACTGTTGGCTTTTCAAGTAGTTTTAAAGGTAGACTCATAGTGAGGTTATTTGTGAGTGGTCTAACATTGGTTTTAACAGTGATTTTTTTTTTGGTTTGTCAATTTTTGAGCTTAATAGCTTATTGTTTTGATTTTGAATTTAATTTTTTTTCTTTCGCTGAACTTGTTGCAGTGTTGCAGTAAATTTAAAAGTGGATGTGAAATGTGGTTTGGAAATTTAAACTTTGATACTAGTGAAAGTGAAGGTTTGTTTTAAGAAGTTAAACTTGGATTTCGTGGAATGAGAAATTACTTATGTGACTTTAGTGTTGTGGAGATTTTGAGAAGAATTGTGATTTGATTCTAAGATTTTTAAGAGAGATTAACTCCACTGAGTTTATACTGAGTTTCTGTTTTCAAGTTGGTTGTCTTTCAAAAAATTTTTCTTTTCTGGTTTCTGGTTATACTGTGTGGTTACTGAAAAATTTGTGATTGCTCTTGAGGCTTAGTGTATTTCAAGGAGTTTGGTTTTGAAGTGGTTTAAGGAGATATATAGAATTGGGTTTTGTGAGATTTATGGATTTTGAGATTTTGAGTTGAGATTTTTCTGTGTAAACACTTCCCTCTTGTTTGCTTTTGCAGTTTTGTACCTGCAGTTTTGTAGTTTTGTTGTGAAGTAGTCATGCTTACGATTGCTACCTAGAGTGCAATGCATACTCTTCATCTTCTTTAATTACTCTCCAGGATCTAGACTTTGAGAACATTGGGGCAGCATTGTTTTCTTTAAAAATTGTGGCAAACCTTTTGTTGGGCACCTTCTTGTTTACGTGTAAATTCTGTGTGTAACCTGCTTCAGTTCTGTTTGTTGAATTCATTTTGGCTATTTTCGGAATTTGATTTTTTTTTTGGTTTGAGCTTGAACTGTTTATGAATTTGATTTTTTTAAGAGTGTTAGTTTTGTTTTCTTGAAAGATTAGTAAATGTTTTTCTCAGTATTTACAACTGGTTTGCTCTAGGAGTTGTCTGCATTTGGTGAATTTCTTTTAGTTTCGGTTTCGAGTTCTTGACACAATAGTGTTTTGTTTTTAAGGATTTTTTCGGCTGGTCCGAATTTTAATTTCCTTGTTTCCAAGTAAGTTTGTCTAAATTATTTTTTTTTCCTTTTGCTTCTAGATGCGCACTAGATTCTTTCGGCTTAATTTTTTTGATCAAGTTTCTCTTTTCCGTTCCTAGGGGTGTTCTCCGTTTGTTTCAACTTCTGGTTCAGTTCAGTGTTTAATTCATTTAGGATTTTTTTTTTTTTTTTTTTTTTTGCACTGTTGGTTGAATGAATTATTAAGGTGTAATTTTCCCTCACTGGTGATTTTTTTTGTTTGTGTAATTTTATTAACTGGTTTTGCAAATGGATTTTTTTTATGACACTTCACTCCTGTTGCTGTTTAATTGGTTATATGAGTTGCATTTAGATTTTGAATTTAATTTGTTAAACTTAATGCTTTGTAAGTAAATTTTTTAATTTTTTTTATCACTGCTCTCCGTGACAACTAGTTTTGAATGGATTATTTGTATGGCACTTAACTTGGTACTATTTTGAAATTCTGTTTTTGTTTTGAAAAAAAAAAAAAATTGATGCTCAATTTTTTTTTTCCCTGGTGCATGGGGGAATATGTTATGTCGAGAATTTCAATTATTAATATGTGTTTTAAGTCATTATTATTCTAATATTTTTATTTGTATTCATGTGTATTTTAATCTGGAAAAAGAAGTATTCTTAAGCTCTTAAGGTTTTATTTAACTTGTTGTTCTTGAGTAGGAATTGTAACAAAGGCGAGAGACGGTTGCGAGGACACACATCTGGTTTATGGCCGTTTCACTAACAATGTCGCCCATTTAGCTCATGCGTGTGAAACGGAAGTTGTTTTCTTGCCGCTTTGTAAGTTTGCAGTTTTATTACTTCAAGACAGTGGGGGTGGCTGGTAATTGGATTTTCGTAAAAGCTTAGTTTCACTTGTTAGTTGGGGGGTCTATTTTTTTTCTCACGTTATAAGTGCAGATGTTTTTCGGATTCCATTGTCAGATTTTCTGGTGTTTGATTCGTCATGGGTGTGTCATTTTCTCAATTTAGATAACATAAAATTCCGGGATTGGTAAGATATAATTTTATGATTTTTTTGAAAGCCTATGAACTCACAGAGGCGGAGAAACCGAGTTTTCCTGGGCGTTTGCACCAGGCTAGAGTTTAATTCCGATTCTGATTTTCAAGAAGAGTAAGAGGAGAAAAAGTGGGGGCTTGACCCTTCGGGTCTTGCTTCTCGCGAGCCGCGTGAACAGCCGGCAGAGGGTATGATTTTTCTCTCGGCTTTTAGCTGGCGAGAATTTGCGTTGGCATAAGGCATAGAGCTCAGCAGAGGAATTTCGATTTCTCTTATCCCAAGAATTGTTCGGCAGATTCTCTTGGTGATCCTGACATCCTGATGCGGTATTCCTGTTTTTACCGGCTTTGACTTCCTAATTAGATTTTGTTCCAAAGGTGCTCTACGCTTATGGTGAGTTTCGGGGCTTCCAGAATGAAAGAGACTCGTGTAGGACCCTTCTAAGGTGTGCATTGCTGTTTATTCTGCCTGTGCCAGCTGCGTCGTTTTTTTTTCATCATTCCATGCTCTGGAATTTATTTATTGTAAGGACAGCTTCAATGGTGTTGCAACCAAGTCATCTTTAAAATTCGCAAGAACTGTCTGCCTCCATTAGCGATAATTTTGTGAATAAAGGACAGCAGGAATAATGTGGTGCTCGAGTAAACTTTGGACGCGGGACGATCGGTTGAACTCTCTAAAACTCCGTATTAATCCGTCGATGATGGCATTCTCGATCTCTTCGAATGATCAACGCAATGAGTAGGACGATCTGTTGAACTATCAGCACTCCATATTAATCAGTCGATGATGGCGTAGGAGTTGAATGTATGAACTTCACCCTGTGAGTGAATTTTTTTTATTGTCTTTTGTATTAAATTGTAACCGAGTAATGATACTATATTAATATACGGTACAACCGCCTAAATTGTGAGTTATGTAATGTTAAAAAAAATTAGTACACCTAACATGAGTATAAGATTTAAAATGATATATATGTTAATTTACATCTTAAGGTTAATTTGTAGGGGACTACCTCTTAAGGTTAATTTGTAGGGGACTCATCAGTTTACCTAGTTATCATATGTTTGAATATTCTAGAAATTAACAAATGTGTTTGATATGTATTTTATGTTTCATTTGTTTAATTTAGTGTAGTTTCTGTGGTCTGTCATGTCCCTCCATTTGTTTGAGCCGGGAGGCTTTTAAGAAACATGGAGTTATTGATTTTCCCTTTACATAGGTTACTCACAACGCAAACCTAAAAAGTTAAATTGTACTATACCACTATACGATTGATTGATAGATATGATATACGAATATTTATAAGAATATCGAAATGATATATGAATATTATGAAATAGTTTTTGAATGTGAATTATCTGATTTTGATTTTTTTTTTTTTTTTTTTTGTTAATTTATCTGGTACCACAGTGAGTCAGTTAAGTTTAAGTTATAATGGAATAAAATATTTAAAATTACAAGCATATTTTTTTTTATATATAACACTTCGTCGTGTAGTGGTTCTGCGCGCTGGGCCGGTATTCCAGACGTCCGTGGTTCGATTCTCGGCGAAGGCGGTTGCTAATTTTTTTATTTCTCCGGCCTCCAAAAAATGCCTAATGTCTGTACAAAAGTAGTCTCATTTCACCTATATATTGTTATTTGATTTAAACATTTGTCTTCAAATTTTGTTACACATTTTTCTCAACAAAACCTTTAGATGCATTCATTAAATATTTTTCTTCTTTATAAAATCATCATTTACAGTGTCTTACTGATTTCTCATTTAATCCAGATACTCTAAAAGTTATTTAACATCATTTTTAGACGCATCAGGAAAAGAAAGAATTATATCTGTTGAACTGTCGGTAACTAATGTATGAAAGCAAGATTTGGCGTTCATAATTCGCTTAATATTTTAAATTAAAATTTAAAATTTTTCCTTCCGAATAACATTTCAAACTATAGATACATTAAGCGTTTTACAAATTATGAACAAAATGTTTTATCACTTTGAATAAAACAGTATATTCCGTTCACTCAGCTTGAAAACTGCCATACAAATTTTACCACAAGCGGTATAGTTAAAACTAGGATATAATCTTAACAGAAAATCAGCGGAATTGGTGCTGGAGCTACAGATGCTGCTCGCCGAGAAGGCAGAACTATTAATGACTTTGATGAGTTCGATAAATATTTGATAGTTAGCTAGCAACAGTCCGGCCCAAGCCGTGTTTGTAGATCTGAGTAGGTTGTTGTAATCACGTCTTAACGTTAGCAAGTAGTTATTGCTATCTGTTGACAAGACGTTGTATACATTAATTGTTCGTAGTTTTGGTTGTATTACTAATGAGCTGTGGCTAATAAGGTTTTGTGTTAGTTGTAACTTAAGAGTCTTATTTTGTAGCTTAGCAGTTAAGCAGAAATAGATGTATTAACTCGCAGGCCAATAGACATAATTTCTTATGGTCAGCTGTTACGTT
This sequence comes from Stegodyphus dumicola, assembly GCF_044657685.1. Classification (NCBI taxonomy): domain Eukaryota; kingdom Metazoa; phylum Arthropoda; class Arachnida; order Araneae; family Eresidae; genus Stegodyphus; species Stegodyphus dumicola. The sequence continues at coordinate 120,047,081 of NC_140780.1, forward strand.
TTGGGGGAAGCAGGTGCATGTTAGTAAATGCTTTCAGAATTTACATAGCAAATAATTTTTTTCTTATGGAATCAAATCAAGAGACAACGCGAAACAACAAATTAGGAAACTTTTAGAACTTGTTTTTAGAACGCATTCTTTGCTGCTACGCCATATGAACTACTGTTGTGATCTTCGGCTCTCAGAATATCCCTCAGTGTTAAACGAAAGAGGAACAAACAAGGATTGGTTTCCACCTTTTTAGTAAATAATCTGGTATAGAAGTACACGTTCCTCTGCCTTCCGCATTCAGCAATTGGTTTCACTACCTTTTCATCATACGAATAATATGAAGTAACTAGAACATTAACACAATGTTTAAAATAGGCCACTGTGTTTGTGTCACTGGTTTGGAACAATGCTCGGAAAAGCTTTGAACTACTATTTGAAGCTTAAATTGCATATTTAAATAATCAGAGGTCAAAGTCTGTTCCGAACTAAAGCAAAGCAGACAAATAAATAATTGTAAAAGCATTTGTCATCGCCATTTCAGTCCATGCAAAATAGTAACAACGCTTTTTACAAAAAAAAAAAAAAAAAAAAAAAAAAAAGATAAAAATATGAGCATTATGCAAATAATGTAAAATACAACTCAACGATACCAATAAAAACGTAAAAATGTACAGAAAACAAAAACAATCTAACTTCACTAGGTATAAGCTTTATGTAATAAAACCATGTATTTTAAAATTTTGAAAACTGAATACGAACGAACGACTAACGATTAAACGAATGTTTAGTTGTAGATGCTATGCTTAAAGTGCAAATACCATTTTAAAAATTGTGTTACAAGACAGTTTATTAAAACTTTTGTGACAGAACAGTAAATTGTGTGGCTGACAGATAGTATTGATATCTATCTATATTGTGCTGTATTTACATAATGATATTTATCATTAATTGAAGTTATGAATTGCTGTCTGTTTCACAAAAGGACAATAAAAATACTAATAATTAATGAAAGGATGAAGCTTCTACATGAGAGGCTGACTACAGGAAATTAGAATAGAATGGGATTGATATATTAATCAAAGAAATATCATATGCGCAAACACAAAAGCAAACTACGTTCTTGTTAGAAAATGTTATTGCTTTTTAATAAGTTTTAATTCTAATTATTTGATTTCAGATTGTATTTGAAAGTATTCGTCTTAAAAATATTGGCTTCCCAGAGTTAAAACTTATGTGTTCTGTATAGAAAATTGCTTATTATATTTCACAAAGAGTGGTATTTTCGTAATTTTCTGTTTTAAAGCGCAGATGTCCAACGTGCAGAGAAAACATTCGTATTTCTTGAAATTGAAAATTTATTTCTCTTTGATGCACTGAAGGTGGGGTATTATGAGAGTTTCGTTATCAAAACTAAACACTAAAATAGCTCATTTCCTTATTAATTTTGATGGAAATGCCATGGTGCTTAAGGATGGGGTTTATTTTTGACACGCTGACCGGTTTAAGGGAAATAGTGTCATTTGTCTTTAGACAATTTTCAAAGTACATCACCACTACCGTCGTTTTCAACGTATCATCTCAGGCTATGAAAATTGCTAAGGTTGGAGGCCCGTGGCTTGGAATCAAATTCAGATTAGAGTCAGCAATGGATGAGCTTCCTTACACGTGCCTAACAGTTTCATATGCATTATCACAACTTTGGCAGGAATGATTAGCTTTGTTTTATAACACAAATCTTAATTTTACTTATATTACTCATATCTATATAGCCTTGCGCATTTTAGTTTATAGGAACATCATTATTTCGGATAAGCCATGAAAACAATTTTCGGTTATTACAGTTGAAACAATTTGGCCCATTAGCGGCCGAGCGGTAAAAAACACTGAATACTGACAGTTCAGTTCGGGGTTCGAGTTCCAGTAAACGGGCAGGCTGCATGGACGTTTTTGAGATTTCCTCCTTGTGTGGGGTGAACACGAGCCGGTTTCCCTTAAAACGTCTTTCACAGGCCATTACTCCCTTTCTATGTAGTATGAAATGACGGAGCAGGTAACAAGTTAAAAAAAGCTCAAAATAAACACCGAGAATGTCAAAAAGGATGCGTTACAAAACACTTTCATTGTAAATTAAGTTTCTGATGAACAGGAAACTTGAGAAATAGGCCGTGCTTTCAAAACAGAGGCCTTACAGCACATCTATAATATAAATACATACATTTATATAAATAACATATAAACATCATAAAAATAAATGTGTATAATACATACTTATGTACCTGTATTACTTAAAAACACATAATCTTTCTGAAATTTTTTCTAGAACTTAAATGCAGCACAACACCCATTTCATCCTTATCTATTAGAGCAGACTAATTTTTGTGAAAAGTGGAAATGATTTACTATTATATATTACATTCCTTACAACAATAATATTTTTCTTTTACGCATTTCGCAGAAAATAAATTATGACTTTTCTAAATAATATAAGATGGATTAATAATTATCAATAAGGTTCATTTTTATTTATACTAAAAATGCTACTTCTAAACCAATGTCCCAACAATGGAATATTTATGGTCGCTTTTCAGTTTAAAGGAGTACACATTTACAAAAATTGCTACTTATGAAATCGATAAATTGAAAACTAAAATTATACCCCCTAAAAACCATCAATTTATAGTTTCAGTCATAGTTTTCTGGAATATTGTCAATATTATTGTTCGCCACTGACATATTTTTTCACTGAACGGCAACAATTTACTTGGGATTTACATTAATACTCTGTCTTTAGTTTCCTCGCTTAGGAAAAAATTCACTTGGAATTACGGTAATGCTCCGTTATTTACAACGCCAGACCCGACCGGAAGAAAAAGGATCTTTTGTGCAGGTTAGGCACGCTTAGACGGAACTTTTCTATACTTCAGGAAAATGAGTTCACATTCCCCAGTCTTCTGGAATTTCAGAACGGAAGCATTTTTGAAAAATATCGAAGAATTTGACAATAATCACACATAAATATTCGATGACGATTTCTAAATGACACGAAAAGTTAAATCTCATCGCATTTAGAATAATATTTTTGAAGGCATTGAATTTTTATTATTATTTTGAAGGTTCTGATGAACAACAAGTATTGTAATAAAAAAAATAAACAATGAAATCAATACAAATAAAATAAAATGTAAAATAAAATTTGAAACAAACCAAGAAAGAGCATGCTAAAATAATTGTTGTGGGGTGCCTCTAGGGAGAACATGAGATTAGTAAAGACTTAAGTACGGGATATCTTTTAGTTTTCAAATGATAACAACATTTATACATATATATATATATATATATATATATATATATATATATACATATAATAATTTATTTACTAAATAAAATTGATTATATTATCTCCTAAGATTAATTACAGTAGAATGATCTGAAAAGAGTGAATCCATACTTAGTAAGTTCTATTTCGAAAGATGTTTTTAAGTAACTTGAATGTAAATTGTTAGAAATGTTTAACGGGGACTGGAATTAAATCATGAATAACAATTTTAAAAGGAATAAATTAAAAGCAAGAATTAAATGTAAGTAACCATTGACATATACACACTTTTGCAGAAAAAAAGTCGAAGCACCAAGAAGGACTTTTACGATCGTGACGAAATTTGGTATACAAAAACATCTTGATCGAACATGCAAATGAACAAAGTTTCAAGGCAAATGAACAGGAATTGCGATCATAGCGCGCATTTCTAGTGCGCAATTCACAAGGTATAAAACTAGTAACAGAAGTGGAAAATTTATCTTTTTTTGTTGCTGCCATTGTAATTCCGTAAAGAAGCAACTAAAGATGCCATTACGACGATATCGAAGACCTTACTGAACTGAACGACTTCGAACATGGTCCCATTGTAGAGTTGCGTGAAGCTGGGTGGTCATACCGAGCAACAGGCCTCTACCTGCAGCGTGCAGACACTGATGTGCAAAGATGTTGGCAGCAATGGTTGCTAAAAGGAAATTGCCGACGAAATGAAGGCTCTGGAAGCCCAAGGAGCACAAATGCGAGGCAAGATAGAAGGATTGACATCTACCAGTCCTTGCCTCGACGAATTCAAGCATGCATTGCCGCCAGGGACGGTTCGACCAACTACGAATGTGAACACTCAATGGGTGATTTGTGAACCGTGAACAGGTATTATGACCTTGATTTTTTTAATCGTTTTGTTATCTGTGTATGAGCTATACACATATCCAATTTCATCAAAAACAACCACTTTCTTCATGGTGCTTCGATTCGTTTCCAAAAGAGTGTATATGTAATAATTTTAATTGCGTATGTGAAGACCCTGGAACTTTTAACAGCTTTCGATATTGCTTAGGTGGCTGAGAAGACCGTAGTGGCTGGAGGTAGGACTAAGTGAAAAAGCATAATGATGCATTTAGCACAATGGATCTTGAAGAATCACAATCTTTATTTTTTTACGTATATCAAACCATCCTTTTTCAGACAAGATGTTTCCTAAATATATTTGAATACAATAAGTTCCATCTTGAAGTACGACGTCATCTTAAGCAAGTAAGCGGCAGCAGCATGGATGAAAAGCGTCTTACCAGCAGGAGAGCTTATGCGAAAAAGGGAAGTGTGTCATAGTACTTCGGAGGAAGAAGGTTGGGAGTCGGAAAAGCTTCAGTTCCAAGGTTTGGTTTACAATTAAGTGGATTAGACAAGAGGTATCTGCAATAAATCGTTACGTAACATAGAACAATCTGGACCTGAGAGAAAAGATGAACCCTTTGGGAGATCACCAAATTTAGTATGTTAATTTTGAGGTCGTCAATTATTTTTTTAAACCGCTATCATAGTTTGTTATATCTTATATATATATATATATATATATAATTAAAGCTTTTACAGTTAAAATTAAATTGCAATCAAAGCAAGGAAATTCCTCAACAATATTAATAATTGCAACCGTGAATAAGAGGTTTAACAATGTATCTAAATATATCAAAATTAAAATCAGAATTCATCAGTAGAACTAACTCGAAATATAAAGATGCGAAAAAGAAAAAAATATAAAACTTAATCTCCTTTTACTGAAACTCTAATTATTCAAAACTCAGGAAAATGAAATAAAGTTTCATAAAAGTCGATTAATATGTTTCGAAAACATGTTTTGTTCTTCTGATTCATTTGAGATCAAAGACAGAAAAAGATTCAATGAAAATTTCATTTAAGACATTAAAATTAATGTAAAACCGAAAAATCGAATCTCAAATGTGTCCAGAAATTTCCCTACACGCTGTCGAAACACTTGGAAAAAAAATAAAACATTACATATGCCAAATTGACTACTCGGGAAAACAACAAATCTTTACGCAAATTGATCAATCAAAATAACAAACTGGTCAAATAATATTACATGTAAATCGGATTTTCAAAAGCAATTACAAATTAAAGAGCAAAAAGAACTATATTTTAAATAATCAAAATGTCATTACATATATCTGATTATTATATACACTGAATATATATATATATATATATATATATATATATATACCATATCTTTCTATATCCTTTTTTACCTCCATATTTTCTAGGAAATCATCCATCGGAGAAAGCTGAAACAAGATACCAGATTTAGATTTTGTTTTTTAGTAGTTGATTAATAAATTTACTATGCTAAAGAATCACAGGATTATCTGCTTAGATGGAAGAATGCATTCGTGGCTGATTTTTGATGTAAAAACTGCCTTATATTTATGTAACATATGGGTAAAGCCACCAAATTTCTATTTAATCAACCCTCTCTCTTTCGGTAAAGCCAGCTCAGGACGAATTGCTTGCAATTTCACAGCCAGCTTTAGCCACTCGGCCTCTGGTGGGTTCATGAGCGGTCCAGTAAAGAGATATATGTTCAGAAAGATTTTGCGAATTACTCTGAAAGAGCATCAAAACCTCAAAGGCGACTTCTTCGAAGATGCAGGAATAAAATTTATTCTTTCTATATGCGAGAATGATTTGTGAATCCTACTTAAATGAAGCTTTTCCATTTCCCATGATAGTAAATTGGAGTAGGCAGAAAATTTTGTAACAAAGTGACGGCAAATTTCTTTCCTTACATAACTTAAAGCCCAGTTAGCAAGTTTTTTTTTGACTTTTGTGAATGGATATTACCGAGTTTCTTAGCCTGCTGTTCATGAAACCCTCAGATGGAGATTTTAATAGAATCAGAGAATATGATTAATGAACGAATTAATAGAATATGATGGTCCGTTGTAATCCAAGTTTTGACACATTTTGCGGGAAATATATGTTTTCTTGAATTAAGAATTTTTCAACTCTGATCACACTAAAGTCTGAAAGCGGAAACCAGATAAATCTGTAATAAGATTCACGAGCAGCCTGGGAAATACGATATACACATTCAAAGCCCAGATCTTTGAAACAGTGGCTTTAGCAATGACGTGTGAAAAGATTTTGTAATATGTATAAAAACAGGTTTCTGTAATATAAGATTTCTTTTGTCAGTAAAATTCAAATTTTTATTTGAAATTTATTTTTTATTTCTTTCCGGTCTTTTTTATTTCGCCTAACATTTTGTCAGTGGTAATTTATTATACAATTTGTTATAAATTTGAGATGATACATACTTTCGGTAGAGTTTCCTTCCTTTTGAATAATTTTATTCATAAATCTTATTTATTAACTATTTTGTCAATCTCTGTTTGCACAATGTGGAAATGTTTCCCGGGTAACCGGCAAAACTGCATCCATTTCCTCATAATTTGATGTAACTAATATCTAATTTGTGGCAAAATGGAGAAAAAAATATGCCCTTTTCATTAATAAGAGGGCTCCATCAGCATTATTTGTGGTTTTTAAGTTTTCCTTAAAGCAAAAAATGAATTAGAAAACGTTTCCCTTGGCAGAAAAATGTAAGCAACTCTGAAGTCAAACCTGATACAGCCCCACCATCGGCTGATGGGTTGAGACCACTGAATGCACGTACTTCGACGTGAATTCGAACTGAGGCGAACAGGCTGGCTGCACGTTCGTCTTCATGATTTCCCCCATATGTAAAGTGAATACGAGCCACTTTCCCTTAGAAATTGTTTGTCGAAGGCATTCATTACCTCAAGCAGATAACCCACATGTGTTTTGCCATATTCAAATAGACTAACATAATCTAAACAAAGCTAACTGAAGAAACATAGAGAGAGACACATATTAACATACCCACTACTGAATCCCCCAGGAGTTCAGCTTGTAAGGATCTTAAGTTTTACTAACGTTTATTTTATTTTAAATCTTTACTATCACTTCTTATTTTCTACTTCCGGCCAGAATTATAAGCGTTAAGGTTTTTATGCAAAGTTGTCTGGCGAACGCCAAGTATTTAAGTTGTGGCTTTTTGCCAAGCGAGAGAGAGGAAGCAGTTAGTCGAAGCAGGCCGCTTACCTTAGAAGTTTACTCAGTTGCTGGTTGCCTTCCAGGCTAGAGGTTTTAATCCTCTTGATAATTTTTAAACGTATTGTAGTGTTCACATTCTCTGTACTACATACGGCTTCCTGTTAATATAAGGCCAATCTTCCACGTTTATTATTTTAAAGTTAAATTAGAGTTTAGTTTTATTTTTATACTTTTACGTTTTGACCCCAAGTAGCGGGTCTGTGTATTTCCGAAGTACGGAAGTTATTGTAAATAGAGAAAAATAAAGGGTTTTGTATACCCTTCTTGTGTATCCTGTCTACTTCCCACAATTGTTGAACATAGCTTTAGTAAGCTCTCTGTTCCGAGTCAGGTCCTTGCATGTTCCCGAAGAAGGTTAGACGGAACATTGAAACTGATAAGCTTTGGCTTCAAAAGATATCGAATTTGCTGCCTTTATTAATATTGCAATTAATATGGAAAAAAGGTCTTATTTGTAGAACGATTCCATGTTTAAGATGCTTCTTGTTTGAAAACTGATATAGTTAGTTTTCATTGTTATTGTTCATTTGCTTTAGTTGTATAGTTGTTTATTCGCTTTACTGTATAGTTGTTCATTCGCTTTAGTTTCAGTTATTCTTTAAGTTATTTATTTAATTTTTCCTTTTAAGAGTTTTAAAAATCGCCATAGTTTGTCTCGAGCTTATTCGTAATTTAGTATTTTTATCGAGACAATATTGAACTGAACACGGAAAAATGAATAACATAACATATTCCAATAGTCATGGTTAAGAGGAAGATGATCTGAAATTTTGCAAAGTCAGTTTCACAACTTTTGGAATTAAAAACAATAGTTGAAGAACTGCTTGAAATATTTTTCATCTTTTATTAATGAAGTATTTTAAGTACATTGTTCGGATTTCTCTCTTAAATTACCAAAAATAAAAAATTATTGCTATTCAAAAATTTTATAAAATAATAAAATGTTATACTTGATGTTTGTTTATCAAAAGGATGCAAAAATCTCGAACTAGAAAGAACTATAAAAATTAGTAACATTGATTCGAAGCAAAGACCAGTGTGCAAAAGAAAATTCAAGCAAAATTTCATAAAGGCTGAACCCTGGTAATAATTTCTCACAATATTATGTTACTCATCAGTCTAATCAATTCCCAGTTACCTGAATGCACAAAGAATGCTTGCTAATTAGGAGAATATCAGTATTAATGAACTTGCTCGTAGGAGGGAATTACCATCTCAGTCAACAGTCGGCTGGTAAGTAATCATGTAGGTATTCTACCACTAACGTAATCTCTCTATTTAAAATCATTTACGCAGAATACCCTTCTTAATTGCCAATTTGAACTTTTTCTCCTTTTTTTGTCCGTGAGGGAAGTTTGATTTTGAAGGAAGGTAAAAGAAATAACTCTCGTATGAATGAATAAAATAATCATAATGAACTTCTAGAAAGGAAATAGTACTAAATTGGAGAAAATGTAACGATCTCACATCATTGAAGTAACTGCGTTTCCTTGTGTAAAATAAAGCTGTAATTAATGCCACTGAAACAGGATGATTAAAAGAAAAATTGTAAATAATATTAGTAGGAAATAAAGTTAGAATAAATTTTAAAAATGAAATTGATAAAGTAGGCGACTTTCGATGCACGAGTATTCAATGAAAATTACAACTTTCCTTATTGTAAATTAAAAACAGCGTTATCGTAACGAAATACGTAAAAAATACGTAAAACCCCTTTTCTTGTTATCTGAAATTTTTAAATACTTGCCATTACAGGTACAGGTAGAGGTAACGGAGGAAGTGGGCACTATACCCCTACCATTATGGTTAATCGGTTTTGCGCCACGTTCGCCTTTGTTTCGGGCAATACTCCAATTAAATACTGGAGGGGGTCACACCGTCATCTCTCTCCGAACACCGAGACCCAGCACCTTTATTATAATACAACGTTTATTGTAATATAATGAAGAATTTATACATGGCCATACAGTGGCAATCTGTGACATAAGATATTAGATAAACATATTTGTTTAACAATAGTTAACATGCATTTATCTAGTTAACTTTTTATGTATTAGCAGTAAATTCTGAAATTAATGAATAAAAGAAATAATATAAATATAATTTTAAAAATTTAGCTGTTAGTAATAGACAATTTTGAATAATAAATATATAATTGATATAATCATAGAAATATTTGTACTATGTAAAATAAAGTTCAAGTCGAATAACAGTTCACAAAATCCATTCAAAACACGGGTACTGTCATAAAGTCTCATTCAAGTAAATACAAATAATAGTTAATTAAAATAATATTTTAAGTGCAATAAAAGTAAATAAAAATAATAGTTTGAGTTCAAAAACAGTTCACAAAATCCCGTTAAATTTCTCAATCTGTTTTTTTATACGCTTAATTTTTTCATAGATCTTTTTTTCATTTCACATATTTTAAAATGTTGTTTTTACATAATTTGAACATGCCATACATCATAAATTACGATTTACTATAAATTTTTAACTTGTCATGTTCAGTTCTTTATAAATCTTGTCATAGTTCTTTGAACACTTTTCTTCTTATTTTGTCATTTCATAAAAATTCTTTATCTTTTTACTAATTTCTCATTTTTTTCATAGAAATTCTTATCATTTCACATATCTTAAAATGTCATATTTTATATAAATTTGAACTTATCATTTTTAGAATGTCATCATCATTTTTAGAATGTCAAAAGCATAAAGAATCATACTTTATAAATTTTATGAAATTTTAACTTGTTCTTTTCCGTTAGTTATAAATTTTGTAATTTTCAACTAAATACTCTCATTAAATTTCTCCTTGTCTTGTTACATAAAATTTCCTTATCTTCTCATCTATTAGTCATTTTCCTCATACATCTTCCTATCATTTCACGTATTTTAAAATGTCTTTTATTATATAAATTAGAATTTGTCATTTTTAATATGTCATATATCATAAATTATGTTTTCTTATAAATTTTAACTTGTCCTTTTCAGTTAATCATAAATCTTCTCATTTACCACTGAATATATTACATTATTTTTAATTCTTATCTATCATGGAAATTCTGTATCATCTCACTTATTTGTCCTATTCTACTGATCTATTAACTGAACCTAACAGTTTCTTTCTTTTATTTCTTACACCTTTAACTTTCCTTATAATAAATCCTATCTGCACAAATTTTATCACATATCTACTTTTCTATTAAATATAAATTCTTCATTCATATTAGTAATTAATCACTTATCTAGACAATGGAATCTTATAATAAAATTTTTTTTCTTACTTTCTGTATATTCCTTTATGCTTCCTCACAACCTTTTATTTTCTTTCTTGTTAAAATCTTTTTTTCCTTAAATATTTATATTATTTAAGACATTATTTTTTACTCTTTCATAATTTCCTCTAATATGACTATAAATATAAATATATATAGTATATTTTATTTCATAAGAATATTCATTGTTTTTCAATAAACTTTAAATCATGTTATGTAACTTGGCATAAATCTGTACCCAATTTAGCTAAAATATCATTTTCCTTTTGGGTATTTTCTTATGGTTTGTTTATGCTTTACCAAAAATTTTTTAAAAGCTTGAATATTTGTAGATGGCATTCTAATATAGAAATCCTTAGTAAGCTGGCAGTTCGTTATACAGTGATCAGGTGAACATATTTGTGCACAAATACAGATATTTGTGTTTGTTATTTTAAATTTTTCAAAGTGTTCAGGAAATGGTCCATGGCTAGTGATATACCGGATTAATTGTGGATTTTTAATGAGTTCTTATAGATCAACTTTTGGAAAATATTCTAATATTTTTTTACCTGCGTCACTAGTACTCAATTCATGTTGACATTTGGAAAGTGTAATTGTATGAGATTTCTTTTAAGCAAGATATTGGTCATGGTATATCTGTTAAGGTAGCATCTTGTCTCCTAGCAGCTTCTTTAGCTAATTTTGCATTACCAAACGTGCCATCATGACCTTTCGTCCAAAGCATTGTAATTTTCTTTGAAGCATTACTTACTAATTCTTTTTGTATATCATTAATAATTGGTGAACGTGCCATTACAAGAAAATCTCATGTCTGGAAATACTTTATACAGTATTTTCTCCCTCCTTTCAGCATTCCTTCGTGGTATAACGGTAGCACACTCGAAGCGTATTTGAGAGGTCCATGTTCCAGTACCGGCTAGGTCATTACACATTTTCACATCTTCTGCTTCCGAAACTGCTACACTTCCGAAAGAGCACAGGTAATGGGTTGATTTCGAACGCTAATGCTTTTTGAACATTAATGTAGGTGGCACAACACAGTACTTTCCGATTCTGCTTTATAATGATGGAACTTTCTCCTGTAGTTTTCTGGAATTCTAAATCCTTCAGCAGTGTCCATATTCTTCACACCATTACCAAGGGTATCTATTATTTATTTATTTTTTGTTGCGTACTTCTCATTGTTATGTTGTATGTAAATATAAAATCATATTACGGAAATTCTTATTCAAATAAAAAGAGAAACAAAGGAACAATATGACATTCAATAAAATAAATCAAACGAAATAAAACGGATTGATCAGATAATTCATATACTCGAGCTTTGCATTCGCGAAATGTAGCTAGGAAGGACTTAAACTATATGCATATATGAAATCCCATTAAACTCATTTTAATGGAGTTTTACAGCCTTTCTGTTAAAGATGATTCATAGTGTAGATATTCCTTTTTCGCTTTGGAAACCTGCAAAACAGCAAAACTGTTTCTCTTATTATACTGAGAGACTACTCTTAAATTCTAAAGACATAGATGCAAGACAGGAAAAAAACATAAAAAATTCCTGTTTCACATTTTGATAAACTCTGTAGTTTATTTAAAAAGCGAAGAAAAAAATTTTTCTGAAATTCTGGCTTTCTTCTAACCGAAATTTGCTTTCATTATGAATATAAAATCATCATATTTTTTAATATTCCTCCAATCAAAATATTGTCTTTCGTTTAATAGCAATTTTTTTTACATCAGAATTTGTGTAATTTTTATCAGTTTTATAGGTTAGGTTAGGTTATTTAATTACGGCAAAGCCTCGACGGCTATCTGCCTAAGGGGAGGGATGCCTTTCGTGGAGGACTTTCTAAGGGAAACTGGCTCGTATACACGTTACACATGGGGAAAACCACGAAAACGCCCATGCAGCCAGCCCGTTCGCGGGATTCGAACCTCGGACCGAACTACCAGTGTTCAGCGACTTTACCGCTCGGCCGCTGGTGGGCTTATCAGTTTTACAACCAAATATGTAAGTGACCTTTTTTTCTTTCCTGCAACCGAAAGGTATGTTGGTAGCTGAATGATAAAATCATTGAACACAGGTAGCTCGACCCGGTCAAATCCTAATAAACGGGCTGGTTGCTTAGAAGTTATCCTGGCTTTTTCCGCGTGTACTGCGAATACAAGCCAGTTTCCTTTAAAATTCCTCCCCGAAGGCATCCTCCTTCTTAAGCAGATAGCTGCTGCTCATATAATCGAATTGAGGTATGAGTTTTATAACAGAATATTTTTTTTATTTCAGAATAAGTTGTACCGCTAATCTCACAACTACACCGTTTTTCCAATTTATTCATTAACTTAATATGACTGCTTTAAAAAAGTGGTAATGACCGGGGGGGTGAAGTCTGAAATGAAAACATTAGATTACAAACATTAGAAAACATTAGATCTAATTCTAAAGAAGAATTAATCATTAAAAATTTTTTAAATAAAAAAGTAAATCTATAAGTTTAAAAAATGTACAAAACACGCGTAAATGCTTCTTTCATAGAAATATCTGCTGTTGCCATTCCATCAAAGAGCATTCTTGCTAGTAAATAAAATAAAAACTCTACAGAAAAAGAATTTAAATTTCTAAAGCTCCAAGGTTTATTTTTGCATTTCATTTTGGACGCTAAATAGTATAAAAAGGAAAATATCATAATATTAAAAAGTTTTTTACCATTTGAGTAGAATTCGCAAAATAACTTTTTTCTCCCGAGAGAAAATATTTACAATACTAAGTTCACATTTTCGTGGGTACAAAAACTGCACTTCCTGAAAGGAAATTAACGTATTCCTTTTCAATAGTTAAAATAATATTTTGTAAAAAGAGGTTCACGTATATATATTAAAATATACAAAATATTCATAAAAAGTAAAAAGGAAAGGTACTGCTAACTCATTATATTAGAATTCCGTCTTTTGTATAGTGAAACTCAGTTGTATCAAAGGCAGTATAAAACTAGTTTGCTTTGTTTAGCAATATTCTGGGATTCGGCGAGCTTTAAGTTTTACCTTGTGTATGCTGGTCTTTTATACGCTGTCCAAAAGAATTAATTATGCAGTTATTTGTAACAGAATTTAAACATTTACTTTCATGATTCAAATCAATTTTTTTAATTAACGAACAATGTCTTGCACTTTCGAAATAAGCAGATTTATTTACTTAATAAAATTAGTTGCTGATTTTTCAACTTGAAATATTCTTTACATGTGCTAGAGGATTCAGTTAAATTGTTACACAACGTGCTTAAATGCGCATATATCAGAATCTATACTAATGTCATAAAAAGGTATTAATTAGTTTTTAGTTTTTAATTCTCAAGAAAGCAACATTCAGTTTATTATATATAGATGAAATATAAATTATCAAAAATCTGAGTATTGCTATTTGGTCATTTCATTAGGAAATTAATTTAAATGATAGAAAACGATTTTGTGAGAGATGCATTTTTATATAGTGTTAAAAATACCCTTCTTAAAATGCGACAACAAATTTTATGTAATTTTAATTTATATTAATTAGTTATAGAAATACAGTTTTATTTATTTTTATTAATAGTTATCTTAAATTTGTGAGACTTTTCAGATTTCTCTTATTTCCCTCGCGTTTCCTAGCCAGGATGTAAATGAGTTACGGTGAAAGAAAATATTTAAACTGTTGGAGCGAGAAGTTTATTCAGAGCGTGATTTCGCTACTGTGAGGCTTAATATCGTCTACTCATAATTGCCTCCGAGTTATTATTCTGAGGGTGTAGGTTTTGAGTTAACCTGTTAACTCAAATTGAATTGTGTAGTCTCGCACTGATCGAATCTTTAGCTTTAACTTTAGTGTAATATTATTCTTTAAGTTGTCACTGCATGTGGTCGATGTTTGTAAGCACGTAAGTCCGTGTCGTCTGTGAAGAAAATTATATAGTGTTCAATAAAAGTATCTTTTACACACTTCCCATGGATGGGCTCATCTTCAAGCTTCTGTAAGAATTCGTAAAGATCAACACTTAGGTAGTCTAGTTACATTTTCTGATAGCTAAAAGACTAGATCCAACATAGTAACAAAATTAAACTGTTTCGAAATGCGTTTTTTCTTTTAATTCGCTCGGTTTGTAATTGCATTTATTAAATTCAAAAGATCAATTAGAAAACTTAATTTTTTAATAGAAATACTCTTAGATAAGATTTTGAACTGCGTCAGCTGAAGATAACAGATTAAACACATCTCTTTCGTTCAAGGTTGTTAATCGCAGTGACTCCGCATGTTGACGGACAATCGAGGTCAGCCCATAGGCCTGGAATAAACTGGGATAAACTTCACTGACTCTTGGACATAAGAGTTTTCAATTGCTAGTATACTGCAGTGTAATGATATTGCAGCAATAATATTCTCCAGAATAATTGATATGTACTTGGTAGATTAACATAGCGCTCCAAAATATCTGGAATACTTCCTCCTCTTCCCCAAAGGTTTTCCAAAAAAGAGGCTGAATTTTGTTTTACGGAACGAATTTTGTTTACGGTTTTGTTTATGATTTCAGACAGCTGTTATTGTAGACATTTTTTATTATCATGAACATTTTCTTTGATAAGCTTAATGAAATTAGATTTATGTCGAAGATTTATTGAATAACTACTCTATCTGTGAAAAGGATTTCAAAATTCAGTCTATTCTCTTATCATGTAATATAAAACAGGTTTGTCAGCCAGCAAGAATAAATATGTTACACAGAAATCTATATTTTTAAAGATTTTAGGATAATAATCTATTAAATATTTTCTGTCATTCATATAAATAAAAGATGCAGTTGTCACTTAAAGAAACTAACGAAAATAAAACATAATGGCGCAAAGCAAACGCAAATCTGACAACTGCGATATAAAAGATGAAGGGAGACGAAATCGCTTATTCATTTAGTTGGAAATTCTAAGAATGACGTGAGGAAAATATTCATTTTACAAAATAGACATCAGTTCCGACTTGTTCTACTGAATTCATAAATGGACAAGGACTTTCTTTTTATCTAAAAATATGAATTTATCCTTGAAGAATCAATTTGTTAAAATGTATACTTCAAATAGTCGAGAATTTTTTCTCAAAATAAACGATCAAAGCATATAGAAAAGCACTTAGCATTTAGAGATAATCAAACTTGCGCTTTCAATGCGAACATAGTTTCGAATCTTCAGATCGACAAAACTAATGGACAGAATAAAAAAAATAGGGAAAATATTTCATCTTGACTCTAAAATTGTTCCTTATGATGTGTAAGCGATTTATTCTAAAGTGAGGCTCCTAACAATCTTCATTTTAATTTCCAGAATTATTAAAATATCTCATTAATTCAAAATCATCAGTTGCAAACAGAATTTATAAAAATAATTTCTTTTTTTGCTAAATAATTGTATGTATTGAATATACGTTTAGGATCTATTAGGATAATTTTCAAGTTAATAAACAGGCGGTTTGATTAAGAAATTGCATCTCTGCAGCTAACTGAGTTAAAACACTCTTTGAGAGCAAACCTGAAGCATTTTTATTCGAAAATCATAAGCAGCGTCTCTGAATATTCATGATTACGTTTTTACACCTGTACTTAAAACATGAATGGAAATTATGCATTTGATAATGTTAGACTGTTGTACTGTAACAGATTAAGTATGAAACGATTTTTGTTACATAAAACACTGCTAGATGGTACAAGTGCATTGGATATTAAAAGTGTAAACATCCCTCTATGTACCTTGAGAATCATGGGAATTTTTAGGTGATATATGATGGAATAGGA
Source organism: Stegodyphus dumicola (assembly GCF_044657685.1). NCBI lineage: Eukaryota > Metazoa > Arthropoda > Arachnida > Araneae > Eresidae > Stegodyphus > Stegodyphus dumicola. The sequence goes on from NC_140780.1 coordinate 120,063,634, forward strand.
AAAACATGGAAACAAGAAAAATTCGGATATTCTTTCATTGCGAGTTTAAATTTTGTTACGCAACGACCTGGCTTCAGGAATAGTTGTAAACACTTGTTTCGATTCCATGGCAAGAGAAATTATTTTGCGTATGACAGTGGATTAGTTCGTGGTGCTGGCGAACAGATAAACAAAAGTATCAGAATACAAGATTTTCTCTCTATGTGTGAGCATAACGCAAAAGAAAAAATATTTCCTGTCGTGTTAAATCGTCTCATAGCCCGAGGGAGATTGGTGTGAAAGTTTTCTTGAAAGAAACGTTGCTTTGAAAGAAAATGCTGTTTTGTAAAGGGATTATCAAAATAGCCAGAAGAGTTAAATTTGGGAAAAGTTAAAATATATAGTAAAAAATTCGTTGTAGGCGGCGATATAGGCGGTTTCTTTAAAAGAATTCTTATTCTTAACCAGGGCGCCATTTTATTTTAAAATACCTTTAGGAGGGATAAGATAAAAGTATACAGGTTGTCTACGAAGTCTATAATTTTTTAAAAGATCTTTAGTTGGTTGACTGGATCTCATACTGTGCGAGAAAGATGAAAAATCCGTTAGTCGCCTTTTCTTGGAGAGATATAGGGAAAATGTGCAGCATAATTTAAATCAATGGATTGTATAATCGATTTGGAAAAGAGTGATGTGACTGACTTTTGCTCAATGTAAGAAGAGTGACGCTTGATCGTTTAGGAAGTCAGATTTAACTAAGAATTAGCTGAAGAGTTAAACAGGAAAAATATTGATGAAAAGTGCGAACAAATGGAAGAAAAAAGCTACATGCGGTATTAAGAGAAATTTTAATGAAACGAAGGGGGAGAAAGTAAAGAATACGCATAATAAAGGAGAAAAGAGCTTTGAAGTAAGGAAGGAGCGACGGGGGAAGTGCTGTGTATGATGACCCACTGAATTGAATTTGTTACTTGAATTATTGTGTATGTTGAAATGCTGTTATAACCTGTTATTTAGAGAATGGAATGATGACATTAAAAAGACGTGAACATTTAAATTCCAGACTTAGCGACTTTAAGTATCGGCCTCCGACCATTATGATCTGAACTCAGTCGGAAACCCCTGACGGGATTCGGAGGCGGTGTTTCTGTCTAAAGGGCGTTAGGCGCAACGAAATACTGAATTTTTGATTCTTTGAATGATGCTAAAAGGAAATGCTGTTCAAGACTGTAATTTAGTGCATGATGAAGGAGACGGAAGGGGATCTGTAAATCCCATCATTAAATCGCATAGAGTCTCGGCTTCTGACTACGACGATTATGTGACGATCCGGGTGATATGTTCTTGTCTACAACTTGCTTTTGAGAAGACTGTTTCAGACTAATATTTAACTTATGGAGAGGACGGATCTTTTCTAACAAACTGTGTAAAGGACTATAACGGATAGTGTATATCAAGTCATTTTCATTCTTGCTTGGAGATATTCCAAGCAAGAATTGATTCAAGCAACGATTGATCAATGATTGCTTCAACTCGATCAAACGCATTCTTGCGTTTATTTGAGATATTCCCCAGCACGGAGTAAATTTCAACATTTTTTAAAATGACCCTAGAACCCCTGAAGACAACCCATATAAGTACTATCTTTTCCTTCTATATAGCTACTGGTTCTTTGAAGCTTTAAGCTTATAACTGTATATATAAATCAAATTCTAAATTTGCCAATATTTATAAAAAGACTTTGGTTTCAAGTTTAATTTCATTTCAAGTTTGAATGCAATTTATTATGATATTATTCTAAAGAATTTAATACATTGGATGTTGAGCTACACATTTTAACGTGATATTAAGTAAACATTGAAAATGAAAGTTGCTATACATGTGCATTTGTTTATCTGACTATCCTAGAGCCGCTTATAGAATAATAACATATTTTTAATCACAGACTGAATGTGGGTTAAGTGATTGCGGTTGTACGTGAATAGGTTAAAAGGATGTGGATATATAGAAATAAACAATTTTGTTTATCTATGAGAACCTGATTATACAAATATTTTCATCTGTACTATAATTTGAATACCAAACGGTCATGGGAACTTTCGGAGTTGAGACAATAAACGAACAAATCATGTAGCGATTGCTGAAAAAAGCTGTATTTGGGTAAGTAATCCTTGAAAGTGACCAGCATATAGACTCAGCAATAGCCTTCAACAGCGACGAGCTACGAATGCTAGTGAAGTATGACTCTTATCAAGAATGTAAGGAATCATAATACGAAAATTCATCATACCCTATTCTACAGTTTCCTATCATTTACAAGCATTTAAAAATGTCAAACAGCTTTATTAATGGGTTTTTCAATAAAATCACTAAAGAAGACTTGACGCGTCGTCTGAACATTTCTACTTTCATGCTTTTCCGGATTATGGATGTTAATGTTTTATCAGAACTTACGCATGACGAAAAATGAATCTTATATCATAATTGCTTCTACTAGTCTGTGCAAATCTTTTCAATTAAGATAAAGTCCAAAAGCACAAGTCGAAACTTAAGCTTTCATCCCAAGACTATAATGGTGACTGGTGGCGTGCAACTAGTATTTCTTCTTCACATGTATAAATGGCTGAATCAATATTGAGAGTTGCTGCACCCACATGATGAAATGTATTCGAAATTTTGCATTAAATGTTTAGAATGGCCAATGGAGATAGAGTTAAGCTGTTAATTCAAAACAACGTATATTAAAAACAACAATCCATAAAATGGACAACTTTCTTCCATTTATCATAATTGCCAGATCTTTTGCAAACTGCTGTTATTTTGTTAACCATTTGGATCACACTTTTGTTGGGTATATGCTTCAAGAAAAATTAAGCTAAAAAATGCCTTCAAATAATCTCTTAAATCCAAATCGTCGGTCTTCTGTGAAACTGGTACGAAGGTTCTTACTTCTCATTGAAAGAATTCATTATTTTTACTTTTCATCTCTAGTATTGAATCAAATGGCACATATTTTAATAAAGTGAAATAACGTTATATAAGGTTTCATTACGAGATTCGATATTTTTCCTACACTTAAGCCTTTCCGGCATGCTACCTTTTAAAGTTGGAGTTTTGATAAAAAAAAAAGTAGGCAGTCTAATTAGGCCTAGAGGAGTACACAAGTAAAATTTTGTGCAGATAGCACTTATTGTTTAATTCTGTGGGTGTGCCCAAAGTGGGCACGCACACTGATTGAATAGAGCTTCGAAAAGAGTGCTGAAACGAACATTGTTGTCAATGAACTGACCTATGAGATGCGGAGAAACAAAGAATACAGACTCTCAGTTGTCCTAGATTATCGGTGAGACCGGTCTGGGCACACCTAGGGTTCGCCGTTTGATTTTAGGCAAGATTTCAAGGTAAAAATTTAAAACTAATATAGAATAAGGAGATTAGCATACAGCCAAAAAATAACATAGAAATTTCTTTTCAAACAATTCCTTCAATACCCTAAAAGAATCTGGAAGATTTCTTTGAAAAATGAGGGTCTTAAAAAAACTAAACATGGCTAAAATATATGGACTGGTTTGTGTTGAGCTGCCATCTACTATAAATAAAGAAGGTTCAGAGTAACCTATAGTAACCTATAAATCCTTTTTCATTCAATTTTTCCGTGTGTACAGAAGGAAATTTTTAGGTCGTTAAAGACCGGACACACTGTGCCGCAAAGGGTTAACTGATAGATAGGTATTTGAGGGTATTTCGCGCATATACATTTACTGTTGTTTCTTATATTATGCATTATGTTTTCTTTCTGCTATATAATTCAATGCAGAAATTAATGCGGAATGGAGAAAAGCAATTATTAATCCAATTGCTAAGAAAAATAAAATCATTTCAGACTTAGCAAGTTATAGACCTGTATTATTGAATAGTATTATCTGTAAAGTAATAGAGCGAATACTAAAGACAAGATTTCTTTCTTTAAAAAATAACATTTTGTTGACGCACTGTCAAGCTGCGTTTAGAAAATTCTAGGTTGCGAACCAGCAAGTTTTATTTTTAACACAAGCAGTTACGTATGCCTTTGGCCAGAGTAAGCCACTTGTTGTAATGTTTTAGGTAAGCTTATGACAGAGTGTTGAGATTTAATGCATATCGTTAAGTCACAAGCGATGGGTATCTGTAGAAAGATGCTATCACCATTACACATATTAATTACATATACTGGCAAATATTAAGAATTACCAACGAAAGCTAATGAATTTAAAAAAAATGTGTTTTATAATATTCATTACTTGTTTGCAAGATTCATTAATTGTTTATCATTCAAACGACTTCTTAATCGTATGTGTTATTCAGTGGTTAAAAGAATTACTACTGAAACTTGCAGGACCAGCTTCTGTGGGATTTGAAATTGAAAATGGCTCTTGATTTATTACGTTTACAAAGATCTGAGTTACAATCACCTATACATCTGCAGTATTGAAATCCTTGATCCCCTAAATTAGAATATTTGCAAACTCATTCTATTAAATTTGCTTTAATACCAGGAACTTTGTTAACTGAAATAAGTTTTCTTGCCCCCAGTAAGCTCACTACTTTGATTTGGTTTGGTTTAGTTGATTATAGCAAAGCACACTAGGGCTATCTGCTTAAAGCGAGGAATGCGTTCGTGGAAGACTTTTTAACTAAAACTGACTCGCATACAAGTTACAAATTGGAAAAACCACAAAAACGCCCAAGCAGCCAACCCGCTGGCCTAGAATCAAACCCAGGTCGGAACTACCAGTGTTCAACAATTTTACCGCTGGGCCACTGGTGGGACCCACTGTTTTGAAAAGTTCGGTTAAATTACCGTATTTTGTACCTAATTTATTTAAACTCTCATTTTTGATAGAAATTAGTAGCTTGTGCAGCCTGAAACAGATATTATAAAAACGAAAAGTATATGAGGATTTTAATGAGTCCGGCTAGTAATTAATTATAACTGAAATAAAAAGCATTTTATTGCTGTTAAATCGCTGAATTTGTTAATCAGTAAACAGAAAGGTGAAATTTGAAAAATAAGTTAAATATCTTACGCCTTGACGAATGAGACTAGTGAATTGTTTAGTTTGTTTGATTATGACAAAGTACTCAAGGGCTGTGTGCCTAAGGGGAAGAGTGACTTCGTAGAAGACTTTCTAATGGAAATTTGTTTGCATATGCGTTACACATGGAGAAAATATCGAAAACGCCCATACACCTAAGCATCTCCCCGAGCTTTGAACGGCGAACTGAACTACCAGTGTTCAGCTACATTAGCTCTCGACAGCTGGTGGGCCCCACTGGTGAGAGGAATATAAAAATATTTTACTTCGTGCACTGGTAACACGTGTTTTAAATTCCTGAATTTTCCAATAGAATTTGACAAAAATATCTTATGACAAGTGGGAACAGATTGCTCTTGAATCGGGGAGTTTGTTCATCAAAACGTCATCAAATTTGCTCAAAATATGAAATAAGTAAAAAAATTAGAAATTGAAAATTCTTGTTTCAAGGTGCACATGGTCGGGCGAAGGGCTATGTGTGTTCAAGACCTGCTAGCTCTAGGAGGCGTTGTTTTCCCGTAGAAGGAGGAACATACATGTACGCAGATTTTTCATCGTTTAATAATAGACATTAAAATAGCTATAATATTTCAGTTATTAGCTCTCCTGTTTATCTCTGAAATCCATATCCGAAGTGTTTTCGCCACATTCGTAGTTGGAAATTTGAACTTCGAAAGGCATAAAATTTTCACCGCTCATTAATTGACTGTTATGCACTGCTTTGAGCTACGCGAATTTTGTCTGAGATTTCATGGACAGCAAGAAAAAAATCTTCCTCGTGTTTCCACTATTTCCCATTTCAACACTGGTAATTCTTTTTATTTCGTTCACTTGATTATTGATCCTTTTTTTAATTTAGAAGCATATTATTCGTCTTTTATTTCACTAACTATCTTATTTCTGTGTTTGATAGTATCTTAAACAGATATTAATTCAAAGTCTTCGATCAAATCATCTATTTCCACTTTCATATTGTCATTATTCATTGTGCAAATATCGCTAGCCCACTTAAACTTAACTTTCTGAAGTTCGACTTGATTATTATGATTTCTAAATTTTTGACAAAGATTCGCTTGTGGTCTGTGTGCTCTCTCTTTCATAAATTTAATAATATTATTCCTTTTGATGATTTACTTGTATTATTTGTTTCCAACCAGGTGGGTAAAATATTTTTAGTGTCTTGGTTTACTCTTAAAACTAAACCTTGTGATTTATTATGCTTTGGTTTTCCATGAACAATTTTGAGCTCATTCCCTAAACTTGTTGAATAATTTTGTTAGCGAACTTAACAAAATTAAGTGAATGCCAATCAACATGTGAAATGCAAAATTTAGAGTTCTGTAAAGTACATTCCGCATTTTCATAAACATATTTAAAGAAGGTAACTGCTCTTTTACACTGCACCTACATTTTCGTATTATTGAAGGGTTTGCAAAAACACTCTGAAAACGTCATGCTTTACATCCGATAAACTATACATTAATACAAACAACTGCTATAGATTTATGTTACAATTTACAATCGGAGTATAGAAGCAATCATTATGATGTGATAGGATAGTAATATCATTTGTTTACTACGAGTTTGTTGTTGCAGAAAGGTGCTCTAAATCATTTGTTACACAGAAGGCTTTAAAGAAAAGCATTCACGTTTATCCCATCGCTGACCTTAGTAAAAGGTTTATGACATTTAGAACTTTTGTTTTAAGTAAAATGTTTCTTATATTGTTATTACATAGTATGTGCGAAGTCATAAGTATTTCATTTTGATATTTCATATTCTGTTTCTTATATTTTAATAATGTGTAAACGTTTCTTCTTTAGACATATAAGAAACCATTTTAAAAGTAAATCCCCCGTGGAACTAGTTTTCATAAAAATGTTTTTAAGTTAAAAATAAAACGACTGATTTGAGTCCTAAACTTGGTTCACAATAACCTAGTTATATGCAAGAAGCCAAAGAATTCTGCCAACCAAACACTGAATACCCTACATAAGTCTTTCGAAGAAATTACCAATGTCGCAAGATCTGACTCATACCTCAAGAGAAATGTAAAAGGGAAGGATTTGCTATTCCCCGGAGAAAATTTATTATTCTCTGGGCAGCAAGGAAGATCAGCCAAATAATGAGCGAAGCAAGTAAAGCGGACGGGTATTAGAATAGACTCCATCCGCCTGCAACTTCCTTCCGAAAATTTATCTTTAAGCATTTGCTTTGGTCAACGCAGAAGCAATGTAAGCTAGTAGTTACTGATATAGATTTTATTTCCTCGAATATTTTTTTATTTCTGAAATAATGCTGAACTCGATGGCTAGGTTTCCTTTATTTTAATAGTCTAATTTCTTTCGTTAAAATATTGTGATTACGTAAATCGAGTAAGTAGGTAATTATGGTTTTTTTTCCATTACCATTAAAGTTCTTATCTTCCAACTGGATACATCCTCGAAACTTTCTATCCTGTTTTAAATAAGTTCAAAAAAATATATATTAAGTTTTCATTCGAAGGAAAACATCTTCCACTGCTTATACATAATGCCTTCTAATTTTATTCAAGAAATAAGTTCAAATTTTACCCAATACCCTTCATGAAAGGATAATTATATTTTTAAATATATGCCAAATAATTTTCATATTTTAATATTTACTTGGATTACTACTGAAAGCCAAGATTCGAGATAATGAGCTATGAGTAAAAATCAGGTCTCGAAGTAGGATTGAAATTGTTTAAAGTTTATTTCAGAGCACTTTAATCCGACGTTAAATTCAGTCTTGGTTCAGCTCTTGCTTATTTCTGAAATATTGAAGCACTTACCGAGAGATTTTTGCTCATGCTTATGAAATACGAATCAGTGCCCTGGCCAGAATAATTAGCCGTTATAAATGATGCTGTTTTTTTTTGAAAGAGATACGTGTGTTATTGAAATTAATTCCAAATAACGTTTAGATTATGCCACTTTCTTATGGAAGAAACAAAGATAAATATCAGATGCGATAAAAATTAAGCTTAGCATGTCAGTAGCTAACTTTAACTTGGTAAAACCAGATATAAAGTAAACTCGGATTTTGTCTAATTTTATGTTTTGTCAGTCACTGAAATTTGTATAAATTTATACAGTATACATTTGTAAATGTTACTGTTAAAATTTATAAAAATTAATACTGTTAAATAAATACTGTTAAAATTTATAAAAATTACACTGTATAGTATGCAGGTTAAACAAATGTTATGTAATATGTATGTATGGAAATTACTTGTATAATATGTATGTAAGATTTGTGTAAATTTGTATATTCACTACATTTTGTCTTGAATTCCATGCTTAGTCATTTGAATTGCTTTTATTGTTTTAGTAATTTACTAGTAAGATATGGAAATATATAAAGTTAAATTTACTGCAGTCTGTTTAGAACAGTCAAAAATTATTCCTTGTCTCAAAATTGCGAACCAGCTTCTTTTCTGTCTTCACATTTGTTGTAAATGCAATAAATGAGAAAAATAGAGCCAAACTGGCCAGCCAGTATGTTTCGTACCGCATTGTAGTGTAAAAGTTTACCGTGTTTAACTGCTAGTACTTTATTTTACTACAGTGTTCGCGAAACATAAGTTACATTAGTAACTGTCTTTAAAAGTGGTTTGATCGTAAATTTTAATCTTAGTTTTCAAAACATAACAACTTTATTAGCTCATTTTTAAGTTTCTACAGCGATAATAATTTTAATTACAGTGTTTTAATAGCCGAAAATTCAGTCATTTTTATTTGCAAATTACTTTGTTTTACTGCATGGCTTGAAAGGTTTTGGTATAGAATAAAACTGGAATTTGAATAAGGTAACTAAGATTTGTCTGTATTTTTGCAAGGCGTATTTTCTCATCAGTATATAAGAAATGGGGAAATATTTCAGAATACATGTGATGTAAACAATTTCTATTCACTACTTAATCAACTATAAAAGACCAGATTAGCTTTCAAAGTAATTTAATGAAATAAAGATTTATATAACGTGAGCTTCAGTGATAAACGAAATCAATATACAAATAACGGTACTTCAAAATGAAAAAAAAAAAAAAAAAAAAAACTGCGTAGAAAGATGATTGATCGATGACATAGACTGAAGTGGGGGGGGGGATATTCGAGTTTTTCTAATTTGCCTAGGAACTGAGTGAAATATATTTTCTCATTAGAATTCGAAATTTCCGAAACGTTTTCAGACAGATCATGAGATTCAATCTTTACAAAATATTGAAAATGTGCTGTTGAAACAAATGTGACTTCTGTTATTCAAAAATTTCGCTGATCTGTAATTGGTTAGAAGTAGGAGCTCATGAGCATAAATTCAGTGAATTCTAATTAACGGATCAGCGTAAGTTCTTGTAATTTATCTTGCCTGATTCCGAAGCCTAGCCAATTGAAATTTTACATTAGGAAAAAAATACGTTTCTCTGTATTTTCCTAAAAGGCTGTAAGTTATATTTTTTTTCCTTACCAATCGTCTTCGCGATCTAATTGGTAGCACATCTGGCTGCAAACGGAAGGTCTGTAGTTCGAATCCCGGAGAAGTCGTTCCTAATTTTTCATATTTTCTACTCCAAAATAAACCTCATGTTTCTACAAGGACTATAAAATTTTGTAAATAACGTAATTTTTAGCAACATTTAACCGTCAAAGAAGCCGTTTTTTCAAGATCGATGTTATTCTACATGAAATCTAAAAGTATTCTAGTCATAGTATTCTAGATAGCTTAAAAAGTTACTTTTAACCTATTACCATTTTCGTACCAACCATTTTCGTACGATTTTCAGCAAGCATTTTGATTTAGTATTTATGTCATTTTAATCTCCAATAATGGATCTTCTTGAATAGAAATATGGCTTATTAGAGGCCAACCGGAAAGTCTCTAAACACTGGAAGTTCGACTAGGTTACAAATCCCGATGAGCGGGCTTGTATGCTAATTTTCGAGGTTTTTTGTGTATGTAACTTGGATAGGAGACATGTTTCCCTGAGAAAGGTCTTTCCAAAGACATTCTTTTCTTCAGGCAAGTAACACTTCCTTGCTTTGCTATAATCAACAAACTAGAAAAATCAACGGAAATATAACATGAAACAAACAAGCGCAGTTTACATAAATGAGTCTTAGTACTCGTAAGCTCATTTTAACTACATGAAAACAATTTAAATTATCCTTGTTAAACTATTCAGCATTCAGTATATTTTGCTTCCAGCTTCATTTGAAAAAATAATCTACGACAATATATACAGATTGATAAATATGTTACGTTTGTTACAAGCATTTTCAGATATTTCATGAAGTTCAGCATGATTTACATAGATATCATATTTGATATGAATACAATACACGATATTATAAACAATACAAGAAAAATTCAGGGATTCAGATAGCTTTCAGAAATAATCCTTATTTTTTTGTTACTTTGCTATTTTGTATTCATATGGACAGTATTCAGTTCTAGTATATTTATTTCAACTAAACGGCCGATAAATACCCTGTTATATTAAAGACCCAGTACACTATAATAAGTGTGCAACTGGAAAAGAATTTGTAAAAGAAGGCAATCAGATTTGTACCAACAATCTAAAATATTATATGTTTATAGTTTTCATTCAAGTCTTTAACTGAATTATGTTGCTTGCAGTATTCGAGCCATTATTTCTACAATATTTTCATGAGTTTCGGAATTATGGCACGTGACAACCATTCATTGTATTAAAACTGTTGAGAATGAAATAAGTATTTATAAAAAGAGCGCAGTGTAAGCAAGCATCCTTCTCCTGGCAAATGCATATAATATATTGTTTTCCTGCCTTTAGGACTTATTCTTCGTGCATTTCATCTTGTTCTCATTTTCTGATTTATGATCTCCCAATTTGCAGTCAAAGCACTCTATTTTCTCACTGAGCCTTCATAACTTACGTTTCCATCTCATGCTCTGTTCATCTCAGACCGCGAGAATAACGAGACAAACTACCTTGCCCATCAAAGTTGAGTTTCTCATCGCTAAACGTAATTTATATTCATTAGTTTGCCGGATTCGTACGATCTCAGAACCACTGTTCTCACGCCATATTCGACGTGTTTAAGACGTTCTTTTCAAGTCAAAGGCCGCTAGACAGTTGTTTTGGGCAAGGTGAACTTAAATTATTTTGTATTGGTAGACTTTCTTAGTTTTCATTTACAATATCGAGACATAAGGATTTCTTTGAGCTATTTACTTTTAAAAAACGTTCTTTATAATCTTATATAAAATATGCACAAACTTTGCCCTTTCAGCTAACTGGCAAATTTATTTGATTAATTATTTGTAAGCTCTCAGATGTTCAGCGTAACGTTTCTCATAACTTTATTTGTGAACAATTTCCGCTAGCTGCTGTGATTTGCAAACCAGTTGCAACGAAAACATTGCAAATAGAAAAACAAAAATGATTTTAAAAGTAAGAAGGTGCTCTTCTTTTGACTGCGAACTTGTAAATTTGACAAAACAAAATCCTTTCCACAAGAATTGATATCAAGTGTTTCCTGCGAAGATTCCTTTTAAAAAAATAGAAGAAAGAAAGAAAAGGACAAAAAGTACGTTTAAATCAAATTCAAATGCCCTATTTCTTTTTAAAATATTTATTCTGTTTTTAATATGCATTAATGCATTAATGTCTCAAGAATCTTAAGCATACTTTCCGGTAATAAAAAAAAAAGTGGAAATGCGTGTTATTTGAAAACCATGTTAGTGAAAGTTTGCGTATAATAAACCTACAAGCAATGGTAATAGTATTTGTAATGATGTTAACATTTGCAAATTTGCCCTAGTTTGCACCCAGAATTGATTGCTGTTCAGTTGAAACCCAGAAAGTGAAACTATAAGCAACAATCTCTTTTAAATCTGGGACGTTTCTAAGGAATATTTTAATAGTGTTTCTTGAACAAGGAGATGACGTTAATTGAGAGAAGTATTTAGATTCTATCCTGGCCCCAGAGAAATTGCACTCATCAATAATGATTTTATTTTTCTTTTCATTTCATTGTGTAGAAATATTGATCTCTTTTTCTGAGTTTGTAGAGTATTAGTTACCTGTTTCCGTAACTGCACTAGCATGTAATTATTAATTAAATATAGAGCTAAGAATTTATTCCGTTTGGAAAAACAATGTAGTCTTGAACCAGCCGAATCATATGTTTGATATTGCAGTTTTCAATAATCAAATTTTTATGATCTGTTTTAGAAGTTTTGAATGCGATCTACATTATTATAACCTCATATAAATGTGATTATAGTATTACTAAAAATATTAATCATAAAGGTTTATGGCTGATTTTAAATAATAACTGTGCCGAAATTGTTTGTCAGATTTTTGAGAGTTTCAGGTTCAATCGTAATTTTCGATTAAACCCTAGAAATGTTATATATATATATATATATATATATATATATATATATATATATCAAGGAATTTGGTAACTTATGAATAAATGTTATTATAATTTATTTGTATCCTAGTCAGGTGATGAAACAGTTTAACTGATAAAAGCGCTGAGCTAGAAAGACTGCTGATAGCATGTTTCACTCTTTCTGCTTATAATGTGCAGCTGTAATGGAGATGCAGAGAAGCTGGGTTTTTTTCGTAACTGAGCACACGGTGAGGTTAAACTTGAAGATCATGAACAAATAACTTTTTACGACTATTTTACTGCCGTTTTAGGAATATTGGCCTTTCTTCATTAGTCATTTAATAAGTAGTGAAAAATGGAAACTTTAGACGATAGCTCCATGAAATAACATGACATCTATCTGACAATGCATACTACCATTTTCATTGCATGACAAGCACTAAAATTATTTCTCTCTAACAAACAGACTTTAGAGCATATTGATATAGAACACACTTCGATGACTTGTTCCAGTTGCGCAAGTGCTGTTTTTTGCATGATCCAGAGATTTTCATATTCTATTTAGTTTGTTACCGGAAGTCACAGATATTAAAAGAATACTTTTAAAAGTAACTTAATCTCTCCCTGTGCGACCTAAGAAGGATGCTTTCGAGGTCATACAAGCCTTGTCTAGTTGATTCTAGATCAAGAGCTAAAATTACATAAGCACAATCATGCATTTTTTATGTCACTGTTCGAAATGATCATTATCCAAGATACCCCACATTTATTAGTAGTCTTTCAGAAAACAAAATATGAGGAAACGGCTAAATGCATACATATACTCCATGTATAGCTAGAACAAAAAATTAATAAACTTTTGTGTTTTGGAGGATTTGTTGAGGTCGTCACCAAGTAGACATCTTCATCAGGCTGCGAACTTTCACGAATGGTCGTCTTCTGCCGAAAGGAATTTTAAAGTTATTCAGTATGCAAATGTAAGTCCATTAACTGCATTTCAACGCGAATTCATAAAATAATTCATCTAAAATATTCCGCCTCAAGCAAAGATGCAGACGTAGTTTCACATATAGGAAACGCAAAGATATGTTTTTAAAGACAAATTGCAAATACAACTATAATTGGCCATGTGGGATTATAATATGGGCGATGTTATAAATTGTCCACCTTTTGTACCATGACAAGATCTCATGATAAGTATTTTTTAAATTATTAACACTACTAGCTTAACACAGTACTAATTTTACAATTTTGGTTGTTTAAGAAAGGAAAACGAATCAGTCATTTTTGTCATTTACTGTAGAGCTTTTGGTGAACAACACATTATGTCTTAATGAAAAGTTAGTCTATGTTTTCTTATGTGGTTAAACAAATTTAGAAAAAAATGGGTTAATTAGGAGGAAAGCTATTCATTTGTATTTAATATCTGCATTATTTTAACAGCTTAATATATTTTATTAATTCCTATTTATCTGTAAGGTTATTATTTTAAATTAATCAGTTATCATGATTTTTTTAGCTTCTCCTTTCTGTATTCCTTACCAGAATAGAAATGAGTAACCAGTATTTAAACTGAGATTTTTGGATTTTAAGACAGAGCATATTTTTTGCTTCGCGTTCACGTTATGTGTTACTTTCCCGCCAGCTCTGATAGTTGTAATTATTCGACTTTGCGTTATATTGCTGTTGATACACTGGTTTTGATATTCTGGTAGAGTTACTGAGCCGGCTTATATTTAATTGTGTAGTCTTTTAATACTGTTCTACGGTTGCTTTAAATTATACTATTCTATTTAGATGCACCATCACGAGCTGTGGCCGACATTATTGCACAAGAGTGCATTTATGCTGTAAATTCTGTTTAAATAAAAAGTTTGTTTAAACCTTCTCACGGTTTTGTAGTTACTTCAGACATTCGATATTTCGCTTTACTTTTGTTAAGGATTTTGGACTAATTAAGGTTACCAGATAAAGTAAAACCCGAGAAATTCTAATGATGTTTGGAAATGAAAATCGTTAATTAGTAGAAAATTCTTTTTAAAGTACTGTATCATACGAATTTTATTAAAAATGCCTTTGTTATAAGAATTTCTTGCAGGTGTGATTAATTTATCACTCCCACCTGTCTTTCATTGAAGATGGAAAACCCCAAAAATATATTAATAATAATTTTACTAATAGAAGCACGTTACACTGATTTTACTTGTCTTTGTTTCGAAAGGATCGCCCTTTATGTTATGAATAGCCGGCACATAGCTTAATATCTGATTGCCTGAAATCAATTTCTCTTTCTAAGTAGTTGATTTAATATAAAAAAAATAAAATTCTCCGGACAATTGTTTCAATCACGTGATAAAAAAGAAGAAAAAAATCTATAAAAAGCTACTTTCTTCTCCTTTGGAGAACTTAACTCTTTCGAAAAAGGTATGTTTCCTTCAAAAATATGTCAGGTGGAAAATCGTTTAGAAGAAGATCTTTTAATATCGTTTCTAAAACCCTATATGCTTAAGGAGTAATAACATGCAATAAATAAAATTCGTGTCGATGATTATCCAATGTATGGAATGAAGATGAATTTTATGATAAGTCTACAAGAAATACTGTGCAATACTTGCTACAGTATTTTTAATGAATTCCAATTTTTATAGCACAATGTATATTTTCTTCAGGTTATTAAAAGCGGGTAATTAAAAGTGCTGTAGATCTTATTTTATAACTTTCTATTCTACTGCTCTGTGAAATTAGTGTTCATTTCTATTGCTAATTCGTTGTTTTTGGTGACAAGCGGTAGGATATCTTCTTGAATTTTTAGAATGACCCATTTATACATAATAAGATGAGGGACTAGAGTACATTTTGAAGTATTCATCCTATAAAGCAGCTGTAAATTCAGAAACTTTCGTGTTTTATTGGAGAGTAACATATTACATTTTAAGTAACTGAATTTACTAAAACAAAATAAATTAAAAAATTGAGAAACAAATTTTACTTATAATATAAAATCACTGCTTGCCAATAGTACTTTTTCGCACACCAAAAATGATACATGTACTATTGATTTGCTATCGTTTCTAGAAGAACGTGTTCTGGAATTTTTGGGTATCAGACTGTTTCTGATCGAAACAAATATCATTTTATGGAATCTCTGTCTTATCAGAAATCGAATCTTCTGCTGCTCAAAGTGTAGACAGAACGAGAAATCTTATTACTTTACACTGAAGAAGAATTTTCCTTCTACTTAACTGCTCTCGGATTCATAACTAGGCAAATGTTCGGCAAGCTATAAAATGAGGAAAGAAGTCATTTTTTACTAGAGCTTCTTCTGAGGCAGATTTAAAGTACATCATCATCTTTTCACAGTTTCGATAATATATCATTCAGAGATATTGAAACATTGCTCATGTTAAAATAACCTAAAGATCTTGCAAAAATAGCTTTGGAAATAAAAATAAGTTATACAATTCTCACAGTCAAATGAGCTTTTATTACTTTCGCTCTTGTAGTAGCATAACTGTCCTTTCATTTCTGACTCACCAGCAGCCTAGCGATAATACCATTAAGTACATATAGTTATACGTATGTTCAAATGCCGAAAATTGGCTAGCTTCGTGGGAATGTTCTTCATTTTTCTCATGTGTAACGTAAATACTACCTATGCAATGCCCTCCACGAAAGCGTCCCGTCCCTTAGGCAAGTAGCCCTCGTGGTCTTTGCTGTAATCAAAATAATTTAATCTAATCTTTTCACGTCTATAAATACCTTATAATGTTGCTTTGTATATAAAATCAATCAAACTATCTTTAAGAGGTAATCTTTATCAACGGTAATTTTAACGAAATCTTAATGCCAACATAAACTTCTTAGAAAAGTAAGCTTTTGCCATTTTCTACTTTTTCTTCACACGTTATTGACAATTGTTCGCGAAATATTTAAGTTGCTTCCATATAATGAGCCATTATGTACAGTACTCAAAGGAAAATTTATTTGCAGGCTTTTTATTCCAGAATGATCAGCCCAAGATATGTCCAATCAAAAACATTTGTTGTAATGACACCTAGTAGAAATTTGATGAAGGTATCGAATGTACTATATAACAAAGCGAGTTAGGCAAAAGTAATCCAGCTCCAGAAACAGATGTACTATCTGGAGCTGTTGACTCAGAATCTAAAGAGGTCACTCTAAACTTGTAGCGATATTACTGTGGTAACAATTATCCTCTTTTATACAGGGTGCCCACTAAATCCGGTACCACCCGTTTAACTGACGAACGGCTGCAGGTATACTCATAAAAGTAATGTTTAGGTATAGTAAAGCGACTATGCGCTACTAAATGAGATAGCTTATAGAGCCACTGGTGGAAACCGGCGGTGTTAGAGTCTCTGTCTCGAAAATGGTACGAAATAGAATGCAAAAGTGAATTAAAAAGTTGTAGAGCTTCGTCGATTTAGTACGAAAAACCACCTTGTGGATATAAATGCTAAGCACAGAACCCTGAAAATGCACATATGTTTCTTCGCGATTTCCGAAACTTAAAGGAGAAAAGATTTTCTTTCGGACGAAAAACGATCCCGCATCGAGCCACAGTGGTATCGCTTATGATTCACAATCGAGAGGACCACGGTTCAAACCCGCGGGATACATCGTCATACTGATTGCCTTTACAAAGAGAGTAGACAATATGCAGATCGTGCACAATTGTGTCGCAAAACGCATCAACTCAACGCAACTTGAGCTTGGTGTTCGAATTTGTGCATTATGCAAATAGTGTATGAAACGCCACACCTGTTCATCTGAGACAGCTATGAAAGAGATATCTACTCGGGGTTGTATGTTGAAGCTCATGGTCATGAAGCGATTTTCAAAATATTATCTTTGTGAGATTGTTCATGAAGGTGCATGTGGATGCAAGGCACACCTGGCAGCGCAGTTGTATCGCAATTTTTATGCAGGCCAGTATCGAGACAGGCTGGGTGACTAGTCAATTTCAATCCGGCAGAGCAGCTAAGGTAGGGCGGAAAGTACAGACATCTAAAAAAATCGCGTTTCGAAAATCCTACATGAATTAAATGCTCATTCATACCGGCCAACACCTAATCAGACATTCCTTGACGGGGATGTCAAGAGACGTTTTGCATGATGCAACTTCGTCATGAACCAGTTAGCAGTTTAGCTAACATTCTTGGCAGATATAGTGTGGATGGACGAGGCATGGTTTTCGTGGAATGAAACGTAGAATAAGCAGAACACCCATTACTGGAAAATCCATCATGTTCTGGCATCAAATAAGGTTTTAAATTAATATTTGGTGTGGAATTTATAATAACAGGGTAATCGGTGTAATATTTTACCAGGTTACTTTAACAACTGCACGATATTTAGAACTTCTGCAAGACGTAATACTCAATTTCATTGAGAACCTGCCGTTGCTTCAACTCCAGAATGGATGGTTCCAAAGTGACGGTGCGCCTGCATACAAGACGTCACAAGTGAAGCAGTACCCGACATAGGAATTCGAAGAACGAATAATCGGGTAGTTTCGAAGAGTGGCCTCTACGATTACCTGACCTAACTCCAATGGACGTTTTCCTGTGGGAATACCTCAAACAGCAGGAGGTACGACTCCTCCACAAACATTGAAGGACCTTCAACGTCGTATTGCAGATGCTTGCGCAAACGTATCACCCCTTATGCTACAACCCGTGCAACATGAAGTTCTAACAAGGGTTCAGATATTTCAGCTGATGGAAGAAGTTTGAAACATCGGAAATAAAGGTAGCTTGTGATAACTATTTGTTTTATTCTTTCTAAGATCGTTTCGTGACGTATCGTGAACAAAAAAATGTGCGTTTAAAATATTACGTTCTTAAGATTGATTCCCACGAGATGTCTTTTCGTACTATGTCAAGGATGCTCTACCACTTTGTAACTAACTTTTTCTTCTTATCTCGTATCATTTTCGAGATAGGGAAGTTAATTCCGCCGGTTTCCACTAGGTGGCGCTGTAAGCTCTCCCATCTAGCAACGGATGCCACTTTACTATACCTAGACACCACTTTTATAACCATAGCTGTAGCCGTTCGGCAGTTAAACGGGTGTTACTGGACTTAAGTGGGCACTCTGTATATGTTTTTAAGAATTTCCTCATTTTTTTATATAAGAAATGCGATCGGAATGAAAATTTAATTAATGATTAGAATGACGCAAGCATCATTTAAAGAATACTTTTATAATTTTTATTCGTTATATATTTGAAAAATTAGTTACTTCAGCATCGGAGATCTGTTAACCCTTTGCGCCGACTGTCACGTATACGTGCCAGCAACGAACACACTTATCTACCGGCCGACACGCAGGCGTGCCAGAGCATTGTTGCGTTTTCTACCGAATGTCACATATTTGTGCCACTACCTTGGAACGTTTTTCAAACTATAATTTCTGCCACAAGATGGCACTGTATATCCATATGGTTTCAGATACATGTAGATTAGACCTTCTACTCGAAATGAGAGAAGCATGACTCACATACACGTGTTTTTGATTATATAAACAAACGGGGAACTAAATGTTTCCGAATGGCGTGATTTATGACGTCTCTTTAAATCGCACTTTATTCGCACGTGGTAGTTGTTTATTGTAAGTAGAAGTTTTATATGCGCTAAAGCGTTGAGTATTTCGGTTTACAGTTCAGTTTTTAGAAAATAATTAGATCTTGTTAGAGGTGAATTCTTTCTGTTTTTACCGTTTCAATGTCGAAGCGTCGAAAATGTTTAACAGAGCATGAAATAGCAGAAATGATGCAAAATATTTCAGATATTAATTCTGAAATTCTGATATTCTGATATTGATTCTGAAAGATTAACTGAAAGACATTTTCCAAAACTTTGTTCAGAAGAGACTGATAAGAAAATGAGATGACGATGCTTCGTTTGTTCACATTCCCGGAAAAATCCTCCAAAACGGCAAATGAGTTAATACGAGTTCAAGGAATGTAACGTAGGACTGTGTGTAGATCCCTGTTTTAAAATTTTTCATACGAAAAGAGAATTTTAAGTAATATATTTAGTTTTTAGATGTATAATGTTAAAAGTCATAAAATGGTGAGTAATTAAAATAAAATGTGTAAAATATGCATTTAAACAAGAAATAAGGTAATTAAAGTATATATATATATATAAATATTTATAAAGCATAAGCCGTTTAAATACTCTATAGAGCATTACTAAACAATGCGTTGATACTTCGGAGATTTCATGGATTTAGGCTTAGTAGCAAAAAAGCCCCCGGCCCTGGAGAGACGCTCGCGGAAGACACTGCCGGCCTCCGCGATAAGTGCGCGTTTTCGCTACCCGGCTCGAAGGGGTTTTAAGAAATGCTTAGCATAGTATATTAATTATCCTTTTATAAACACATATGATATTATAACAAATCTGTCTTTTAAAGTCTATATTTAAGGTCTTTTAAGTATACATAGATTTACTATTCTTTGTGTAAATTTAATAGCATCCTTTTTATAAATTTTCTTCGAACTTAATGTCTAAACCTCCTTTATTTCCTGTTTCATTCGTGTTCTGCAGTCGCATCTTTTCCTCTCTGTTTATCAATTACCTTTAATATCCGTCAAATATGCAAAATTGTTAAACAAGGGAAAATTAAAAAGGTTGATCATTTTTCTTGCCCTTTCTAAGATTTTTTTAAGAATTTTGAAATAATAGCTAAATATAAATTTATGACCATCACTATTTTTGGCTTTTGAAAGGTCAAAAAGAGTTTAAAAAACATATGATAAATTTCTTGGTTTGTATGTGTAATTTTAACTCTTATTTTATCTACCATAAATGGTTATCATCCGGGAGCAAGAAAATGCACTATTTCTGGTAGTACCTGAAAAAATGCAATACGTAGTTCGCGCTACACCCATTCAAAGCATTACACACCCGTGAGTAAAATTCAGAGAATTTCCATATTATGTTGAATTTCTGGAAAACTAATGGACAGATTTTCATGAAATTTTCGTATTAATATACATTTATAATTAACAAAAAGTGATGTACCATTCAAAAGTTATTTTATGTGCGCATAATTATCCCTAAAGTTCATAATTCAGGGATGTCTAAAATTCACGTTGTAATAGCGAACTGAAAATGAGTCTAATATGGGGTATGATTCTCTCTCACAGCAAGACAGAGCGCGCTGGGTGACGTCATACTGAACAAGAGGCAGCGGAGGAGTCCCTGTAGCAAGTCGAACCCACACCTGCAGCTAGGCAGTTTTCAGTTTCAAGATGGTTCACAAGATGGTTTAAGTTTCAAGAGTATGGCGAGATGAAATTGTCCTCTAAGGAGAGTCCCAGACATGGTATATATGGTTAAGGTCAAGAGATCTGGGTGGCCAATCTATATGGTGAATACCCTCACTTTCCAGGCAATCGTCGACGAGCTGAGCCTTATGTGGACGAGCGTTGATATCTATTAACAAGAAGCCAACAGAATCAACTGCGCCTGTAAAATGACGAGCATAAGGATCTAGGATCTACTCTCTATACCTCAACGTAGTCAAGAAGCCTTTATTAAACACATGAAGAAATGTGCGGTCGTTTAACATAATGCCTGCCCTTACCATTACACCTCCACCACTGTAATGGTTCTTTTTCCTGATGAAAGAGGTATGCTATAGTATTTCAGGCTCTCTCCAGATATATAACGCCGAAAATCGGCTTCCAGGCTGAATTTCATTTCATCAGTAAACCACACAGTGCTCCACTGATGTCTGGTCCAAAGTGCATGTTTTCTGCACCATGCTAAACGTGCTGTTTTGTGTGCTGCAGTGAGCGGGAAGCAAACAGAGGGTCTTCTGGCATTCAGCTCTGACTCAAGAAGCCTTCGAGCAACTGTAGACCATGAAGTTTCAGTGGCAGCACACAGTTCACGTAAGAGATGTGAAGCTGTAGTAGTCTTGTATCATTGAGCTGAAAATGCTAAATAACGACCCTCATCCGGCGTTGTGGGTTTTCTCCTAACTTTCCCGATATGAATTCGGTATCCTGAACTGTTTCTACGAATTGCAGATGACACTGGGTGTTACAGTGAGTTCTGTAGCTAAGTGTGCTTGTGATTGGCCTGCTTCCAATCTATAGACAATTCTCTATCTCATTCCGTCGTCCATACGTTTGTGGGTACTCATTTTATCCGTTACCTTCTAAAATTTACCCAAATCTTGCAAGAAACACTGCCAATGCGTGAAGGAATACGAGCACGCAAACCGCCGAAAACAATTCGCGAGCTACATCTCTTTCCCAATCACAGCTCCGCAGATACGCATATGCACGCTTGTAAGCTTAAGTATTTATACTCTGAATATTTTAATATTTCTTCCCGAGGCATAATTAGTACTTTGTTTTAATAAACTTCGTAAAAAGAGACAAGTTTCAAATTCTCTTAATTTTGCATATGGGTGTATTCATTGTATAAAGCCGTGGTATTCATTGCATAAAGCCATTGCTATCCATTAATAACACTATTGTTATTAATGGATATTAGTATAATTAATGGTATAATTAATTAGTATAATTAATATATATTAATGGATAAAAGTCTTAACTGTGAGAATAATCGGAAAGTGATTTCAGATATTATTTTGCCAAAATTCGTATGCGAAGAGCTGTACTAAAATCATTATACAATCAAAATTATTAAAATATTGATACCATGTTCTATATGTGTTGTGTTTTTTTTTGAAATTTTGTATTCAGGAAAGTGACACAAAAGGCAAATGGAAGATTTTGTCGTCAGCATAACCAAGTGCTAACATCAAATGTCAATGAAATGGTTGATTAAAAAGGTCTGAGGTGAAACTTGAGAACGATCTAGGAAAAGAGAGACTAAGCGAAGTGAAAGTTAACGACCTGAAGATACTGATGAAGTCAAATTCACATATCATTATTAAAAGCGTAGCGGGGGTATTTTACTGCAGACATTCAACAACAGTATATTACCTGAACATAATGGGTGCATACACATAAAAGTTTCTGTGCTAATGTCTGGACGAGTTCGCAGCTGAAAAACCCTCAGTGAGTTATCGATTCACATTTCTCTGTTTACAAAAAATGAGTAGAACATTTCTTAAGGCGTATTATGACTGGAGATGAAAAAAGCATTCGTTTTTTAATGATATGGGAAGAACTTTAGTTAAGCTCGTAAGAGAAATAAAATCTCACAGAAAAACGATGATTGCAACGAAAGAAATTTTACTCTCATGTAATAGAATAGGAAGGTGTAGTTTGTTTAAAAATAACGGAAAATAAAAGAACCATTATGAAGATATCTATAGTTATCTATTAGATGATTTGAAATACTATTTGACAGTAAAGCGATCAGTATTGATCAACAAACTTGATGTGATTCTTCATCAGGATAAATCTAGATCTTTAAGGTGATTCAGTGAAAGCTTTATAATGGAAGATATAAACTTATTGCTTAAAATTCTTGATACTGCAGCCCTCAAGTAAGTGTTGTGTTCGAGACTATATTTTAATGCTAGCTATAACTTTTAGAGCGATTAGGTTTTTCGAACACAGGAAACTGAAAAGTACGAAATTGCCTTCGCAGGAATTCCTCCCAAAACTTCTTCTGGAGCTCCCGAACCGCGCCAAGCGTGCCTCCGTTTACACCACGAAGGCATTCTGAAAAGAGGGAGAAACACTTTATATACTCCCCCTTTATATAGCGAATTGGGATTACGGGTACCAATCGCCAAATCCTGGTGGTGAGGAATTATCATCCACCAGCTTTTAGTTGGGGAGCCACCTGTAGAGTCATTAAGAAATTTTCGATATCAGGAAATTGCAAAAATTCATATTGCTTGGCTTGGATTCGAACTCCGAGCTTCTCGAATACGCGTCGAGTGTGCTTGCAGTTACACCATGAAGGCATGCGGAAATGAGGAAGAAAATAACTTTTAACTTCTACAGTAAGAAGCAGCTCGAAAATGCATTATATGAGCATTTTAAGGCAAAACCAAAATAATTCTCCCGAACGGCGAATGAAAAGTTACCTGAATCATTGGCAGAATTCATAGAATGTGACCGATATATACTGTATTAATATACAATACGTTTTTTTCTTTATTGAAGCTGTGTACTTAATCCTACTTTACTTTCATTTCAACTTATTAGTTGGAATGATAATGGGGACTACTGGGAAAAAAAAAAAAAAAAAAAAAAACCACCTAAAAACTACTTGTTTGTTTCATCCATTAGAAGGCAGTTGTTCAGATCTTTGTATAAAAAGGAATTGGTGGATCATAATAGATATCAAATTTTCAAAGGTCATTGTTGCTGTATTATTATACAACTGTAATAAAATTAACCACAGAATTTAGAAACAACTTAATAAAGGTAGTTTCGGCTATCATAATGAAAATTAACTCTGAGTAGTAAAAGAGTAGAAATTAAAGCAATTATTAAGAATTTCAGACAGCACAAAAATTGTGAGGCCGAATATCATTCTTCAGAAGAAGTATTCGAATAAACACATAACTGATACGCATATATATAAAAACAGTTCTTCCACAACTCAAACGTTTTCCCTGCCCTTTTAGTTTGCTTACTGTTGCAACTACTTATTTACATTAAATTAAGTAAGTGAATAATAATATAACTAAAACTTCTTTTGCCTTGTGACGTCTAGCCTATTTTGCAATCTTTGTAGACGTTAAATGAATTATCGTAAAGTCTAAAGTAGTGGTCTTCAAACTGTGTTTCACGGAACCGTAGGTTTCCATGAGTTCCGCAAGTCAAAATAAAAATCTCAAAAGAAAATTATAAAGACTACATTTTTTGGCTAGTTTTTATTAACTGAAAGTATAAACGTACATTTAGTTGTCTTTGAAATGCAAGTACATCCCAGTCACTAAATATAAAGCAAGAGTATGTGACACCTGGAGCACGAGTTAATTATATTAATGAATAAATTACACTAATTTTATCTTAAAATATTTTAATCAAATATATTACTTTTCATTAATTGTCATAACATAAAATACCTGTAACATATTTATTTACGCTGAATATTATTTTAAAATGTATTTTTCTATGGGACGGTGTTCCTCGAAAAACTTTATAAATCTAAGAGTTCTATAAGTAGACCACTGGCCTGCAGTAACAACTGAAACTTGAGCATTGTGCAAGAGACCCTTTATTTAAAACCAAATAAGAACAGAGGGCAAAATTTGTACTTGCAACTCAGCCAGCTATTTGTGACGAGATAAATACAAGTCAAATACGAAATTTAAATTTAAATAAACTAGTAGCCAAAGGCTATACAGATCGATCAGTTAACATGAAATTGGTTCAAAAGTTTAACTGGAGTAGATATCAACTGGCGGCAATTATAATGCAAGGAAGACTGCAAACCCTGTCTTATCTAGCAATCCTAGTAACGTGGTCTCGAGAGACAGAACACGTTGGGTCTTCAATCTAAAAACCTCACCTTAAATACTCACAAAATAAATTTGCATTCTGGCGAAGAAAAGGAAAGAAGTGACTGTAAAAATCCAAAACAAAAAATAATTAGTTAATTAACATAAAAAGCCCTCACAGTATCTTTTAGTACTTCCACTTTCACAGGCTACTAATGATTTTTTTTGTAACGTGAATTTTATTTCTCATAGTATGAAAATTATTCATTTCTAATCAGTTTTAATCAAAACCTTTTTTTTTAATTCAGGGATTCGATCTTAAACGAAATTCTCAGAAAAATTAACTATTTTTTACCATACAATTAATGAAACTATAATTGTAAATAAAACTACGTTTTATTTATTAATAGTTAATGGTCGAAACATGCAGTTTCTTTGCACCTACAGAATGGAGAATCGGAATAAGTGAATATGTATCATATGCTCATTGTAAAATAACAGTAGGGAAATTTTAACGATATTGGAAAAATTTATATCAGTTTATGAGACATTTACACTGAAATATCAAATACTATTTTTTATACCATTAACTTTCAGCAGATAACATAATATCAAATGAAAACTTTCATTTCCTCCTATTTGCTTATTACAGCCAAATAGTAGGGCTGCATGATTTATATATATATCGTCACCGTATCTCCTATATGAGAATAAGGAACGAAAGTGCAATAAGCAAACTTAGTAGTTTAGTATTACTCTTACTTGATGAGCTATAAATTCTTCTTAATAAATATTTCCAGAAGCATTGAGGACTTACTATTCTGTTAGAGAAGTATTGTACTGGTTGTTCTGCATTCCGTTTCATGTTATGAAACGTTTTTAATTCTGTTGATTCCGCAGCAAGATGTTCAATGACATTCAATGGCAAGATATTAAATGAATTTAATCCTATTACCACTTTTCGAAAGAAGGCCAGTATATCTTGGCGTATCAAATATTTTAAGCCTGTCAGTAAAAATATTGAGAAAGCATTTTATTCAGAATTTCAAGAAAAAGTCATTTTTTCATCATTTTCTCAAAATAATTTAGGGAGAATTTTCCTTATGTAACATTTCAATTTAATTCTGAATCTTATGACTTTCTCTCTATGTACTTATTTAAGCTAAAAGTTAGGAATAATACTTTTAGTACATAACGAAATTATTCTTACTTTTACTGTTATCTCAATTATTCAAACTAAGAGAAAATTTATCACCAATCATAATGTCTCATAACTATACATTTAGTTTAAATTTATTACTGCTCCTCACGGGGTACCAGTCTATTTCTTTGAAATTTCCTCTAATAATTTTATTTATTATACTTTCAAACAATGAATTGGTATTAAAACATCCATACGATAAGGTGAAAAATTGAGCAAACATTCTGATTTCACACTTCTAGCCGTATAATTCAATTTCTCCCGGTTTCATACAAAAAGTTTAATAAAATTGTAGACATTAGGAGTTTTTGAAAACAGGAGAAGTGAAAAATGAGCAATGCCCTCACCGGGACTCGAACCATGGACCTCTCGAATACGCACCGAGTGTCCTGACTATTACACCACAGAGGCATGCTAAGAAGGCTTCAGAAATACTTTATATACTCCCTCTTTTAAAGGGCGACTGGGGATTAGGGGACACAATCACCAAATCCTGGTGGTGAAGAATCATCATCCAAGACCATTTTTAGTTCGAGCGCCATTGTAGGTATTTTTTTAAAGCAGAAGACGTGATAAATGAGCAATGCCCTCTACGGGACTCGGACCATGGACCTCTCGAATACGCGCTGAGTGTGCTGACCACTGCATTACGAAGGCATGCTAAGGAAACGGGAGAAATATCTTACATACTCCCCCTTTTAAAGGGCGAATGGGGATTAGGGGACCGAATCGCCAATTCCTGGTGGTGGAGAATCATCACACACCACCTTTTTTAATTCGGGCGCCTCTGTAGTGACATTAGGTATTTTGTGAAAGCAGAAGACGCGAAAAATGAGCAATGCCCTCTCTGGGACTCGAACCACGGACCTCTCGAATACGTGCCGAGTGTGCCGATCACTACACCCCGATACTTTATAACATTAAAATGAAAAGGCGTTTTACAAAAATAAAAATTTGCTGCATTAATGACTTTAGAAGAGAAAGGGAACAAACGGGAAGATCTAAAAATAGTTTTTCTAAATTTCTCGATTGAAAACCCATAATGGTAGTTAATCAAACTGAAAGGTTCCAGATAAATGAATAGAAGAAAGTTCACTTCTCCTATCAGGTTTTGTACAGGATGTCAAAAAATAGAATAATTTACTCACAATGCAAATAAATTTGATCCAGCTTACCACAGTTCACAAAGAAAACCTTTACAGCAATAAGTAGATCGTTTTCAGCGCTAGAAATACTCTGAGGTATTTTTAACTTTCTAATTTTTGCAACTGCATAGAACATATTTTATTTTCCAGCGCTGAAAATTTGGAAAATAGCCCTCAAATAATTATTTATTAGCATCCAATAAAATGTTCTATATATAAAATTTTGGGAAACTCCTTTAAATATTGAAGAATCTTGGAAAACGTTGTGAAGCTGCCAATTATTCATATGTGATGGTTAAAGCTTATAATTTCAATACTTTTTAAAAATTTAAAGGAATATTTAGGTAAGCAGGGTATACTACTTAAAACCTATAAGATAAATACAGGTGTATCTTCATGTTCTTAACAATGAGAGGTTAGAATGTAATTTTTTTGTCAATCATCGCGTAGAAATATCTGCAGTGTGATATGTGTTTCCTTAAAAAGGGTTCCACTTTCTTATGTAGATGGCTTTAAGTTTTCAGTTATTTACAAAAACGTTCAAAACGTCTGACCTGTAGGATATTTCATGTGTTATAATTAAGTCATATTAATTTTTATGGGGAACATAATAACATGTTAAAATGGTGGAAAAACTCATTTAAGAGAAGTGCCCTTCTGCATGAGAAACAAACGCAACCCTAAATTTAACGTATCCTTATCTTTCATAGAAAGGGTACCAGCACTTGAAGCAGCTGGTATTTTATGAGAAAACGGATAGGGTAACCAGCTGTTTTCTTTTCGCAAGAACAGGCAAGAACGATTACCGTATTCTTACCTTTAAACATTTCTTGTTATTTTCTTTTCAAGAGGTTTGAATTATGGGAATAAAAGTGTTTATTTAATAATAATGTGAAATAATAAACGGTGTTCGAAAGTTTCAATCTAATTTGTTACGTCAAATTATGACAGAACATTAATTACGTTATTATACTAAGATGATCTTCTTAATAACGATTAAATAAGCTGTAGAATGAAATAAATGCTTTCGTTAATATTAAAGTTAATATCCGTTAACGTATTTGAAGCGAGAAAATTTCTTTTTCATTCCTTAAGAACTTCAATGTTATATAACTACATTACTACGTATTGATTACAATGAAACAGTTTTAGATCTGGGCAATGATTTTCGCGCTCACTCCTTTAAGAAACTATGCTGACGATTGCAGTTGTTAGGTACTAAAGCAAATAGTCCCAGTTTTTATATCCAGTATTTTTAACATTTGCATTTGCTATTTTTTTATTCAATTTACTTACGTCTGGGAATCCCCCGGCGGTCGACGTAGAGAACTCTGCGAAGCTACTGGCTAGGATCTGTACCTAGGCAGTCTCGGCCACGGGGGTATAAAATTTATGAACTTGGTGATTCTGAAGGCCCTGGGTAAGGTCACTTATTGACCGGTCTCGGGGTCTGGCATGTACTGAGCGGTTGGATCCGTAGCCGGGGGGGGGTGCTCCCCCGGTTTGCTGGGAAACGGGCTAACCCATGCGACTGGCAAGTAGCAATTGACGACCAGTGCTGCCTGGAGATCAAAATATTACCAGGTGATGCGCCGCTCCTCTGGAGGGGTAATAGTGGAGATTGAACCTCCACGATGTGCCCCAAAGGCGGAGTGGATCCGTAGTGTGATCAAGTTTCAGGGAACGGGGAGTGCCCAAATGTTGTTGCTACGTCTGGGAAAATAAAGAAGGTTTTTAATATAAATTTAATAATTATAAATATAAATTTAATAATTATAAATATAAATTTATTAATTATAATTAAAATTAATTATAAATTGCACTTTTTAATTAGAAACATTTCCGTTTTAGTTCAAATATCTCATACGTATGTGCAATATAATAATTATGCTAATTTCCAACATGATCTTTCAGGATAATTTGTGCAACTCTCAGGCTGTTCCGCCCCTTCTTTTCCACCCAAAAAGGCGATATCACTCCATGACAGTGAGATCTGCAAGGGTCGCAGCCCCGCATACTCGTTCGCGACGTAGTCAGCAAACATAGAAAAACCAGTTTGGCGGGTATTTATATGCAAGTGTAGTTCTGCGATTGCGGTTAATGTTACGATAGTGTCCATGCTGATGATTTGCGTGATGTGAGAAATTTCCATTCTCACACCTGGAAACGAACATCGAATCGGGCAGCTAGGAGAATAAATCTGCAATATTAGGTGGCGAATGTCATTTACCAATGGACTTCTGCTACGTGTTCCCGATATGGTTGAAGTATAGACGCTGAATCCCTAAAAATCATGGCATTCGGAGAATGTTCAATTTCCTTAGCAGATTGCAGCTTGCAGAGCAATCACTTCCACTTGGAAAACGGAATTCTCGACTCCAAGCCTGCTTGCCCACTTGTACTAAACGATGTTATTCTGCAGATGGAAAATGCCACTACCAATACCATTTTCGGTCTTGGATCCATCCGTGTAGATGGCTTCCTTAGCACTATACCTCAGCACATGGCACTCACAAGATACTTAAGGTTTGGTACTTTTCCGTTTTGCCGGCGCAGGCGATAAAGTCGCCAATAATGATACAACTGATGCCGAACGGAATATCCTCGCTGGTAACCTTTTACGCCTCATTTTCAAAACAAGTAGCAGCCATTTCTTACCAGATTGATTGTTTCTTTCAATACTGGCATACAATTACATAGAAAGTTTACCCAGATGGTTCCCTTTTATGCCCTAAGGCCATTCGCGGTAATTAAGTCAATTAGGATGCAATCATACCGCTTACCCGAAGGCAAAAATATAAAAAAGGCAAGGTCAACTCATCAATTCTAATGAGAATGCACTAACGAAGTAAAGCACTGCGGTTTTGCATAATTTCTGAGTAAGCTATTCGTATGAATTGAAATAATTATTGCATTTAAACTTGTATTCCAAGTTAAGATTTAATTTGAAATTAATGTAGATAATTACCGAGAGAATTGGATTTTTGTAGCGTAGTGTACGTGAGATGAGATCACTTAGGGTCACGTGATATGAACCGGCGAATCAGGATGTTGAACAGTGAAAGCATAGTAAATTCTTAATATCTTTTTACAAATTTATTGTCTTTATTTACTGGCTTTTTTACAAAATTTTAAAGGGTATTAAAATGTTTATGCCTTCAAAATAAAAAATTTTTAAAACTAATATTTGTTAACATTTTCTATGTGTATACTGTGTGTTGGAAACGGAAAAGTACCGAAGGTTTAAATAACCTTTATGTTTTAGTCTTGAACATAAAGACAGAACTTGTGGTACAGATGAAACTACCATTTGGGGCTATTTAAATTCAGCAGAAGCATAAAGTTAAATTATAACACTGAGAATGTTACCAAAGACTACGCATTCAGTAGAATAAGCTGGTTTTGAGTATATAACCGTCGCATATTTAAAACATCGGCTAGCAAACATATTAAAGCCATAATATCATTTTTAAGCAGAGCTGGTGTAAAATACTATCAGCAAGACACGCAGCTTAAATACAACAAACGTTAATTTGCATTCTAGTGACGAATGCGGAAAGGAAAAGTTTTAGTAAAAAATCATAATAAATGGTTAATTAACATAAGAAGCTTTACGAAGTGTTTCAGTGCCTCTGCCTGGAGCTACACGTTCATTTAATTTACATCAGAAAAGTTTCCATTTTATCATTCCTAGATACACATTTTCTGCGTCTAAAAATTAAATATTGTCTTTTAAATGATAATATTCGAAATATGTTGGGATTTCACCAAATATTTCATGATCATTGCCATTGTGAAATAAGAACACGAAGGAAATATTCAATTGAAAGTAGTAAACTAAATTTAGATTTCCAATGTTGTTTGATTCTGTAACTATGAAGCTTAGATTTACTCCTCTTGATTGGGTAGCAAAGAAAAAATACGCCTTAATTTTGAGAAAGCCTGATGAGGATGATGAGAATTAATTTTCCTTGTCAAATGCCATCTTTGACTGTACTAAAGGTGAAGTATAAAGTCACACGTCTAACTCTATCATGTTATATTTAATGTTATCACTCGTAAGGTAGAAAGCACTAGATCTCATGATAACGTATTAGAACACTAAAAATTGCTGAAAACCATTAGATTTACTACGGAAGTACTATTTGTTCGCTTGAATCATACATTCATTGTAGAGACATTAGGTATTTTTTGGATGCAGGCAAGATGAAAAATGAGCAAACGCCTTCGCCGGGAATCGAACCTAGGACATATGGAATACCGGCCCAGCGTGCAGACCACTACACCACGAAGAAAGGGAAAGCGAGAGAAATACCTTATATCATAACTAACCTATTAAATGAGTTTGTAGACCATGTACTGCTGCAAAAGTTTTTTCATTTATCTACGCAAAAGTTGTCATGCAAATGTGTAAAATACATGAGAGTAGTACTTTGTACTTTCGTTTCCATTTATGTAAAAGCAATCGCTCAATTATTTTTTACAGTGCCTGAGTAAGAAAAAGTATAGTACGATGAGAGTTCGGAAGTGAATCTCGAGAGATGGAAAGTAAGATGTTGGAAGATTCGTATCCCATTGATTCTAGAGGAATACAAATGTTCCCTTTTCCTGAAGATAAGACCAGATGACTTGACTGAGGAAAACCACTCCAGAAGCAGAGAGAAAATTCTTCGTTCCCTTTTAATGTTTTTTAGACTTAGACAGCGTAGAAATAAAGAAAGGATGATATATGACAGTTCTGTTAAAGTTTTCTTCTCCTGTATTATTCAGTACCTTGCAATGGGGGGAAATCTACGATCCTTAGAAAACTGGCTTGCTAGATCCTTAAAAGTCAGAATTCTGAAAGAAAAATTGAAAACGGCATACGTGAAGTAGTATAAAAAAACTCTTTGAAAGCTGCTAATTATAAGTAGCAGAAGTGAAATAACATATTTTGTGTTCATAATATATTAGTTATGCTTGTGAAAGAAGTTGACACGTTTCGATAATTTTAATTTGAATTCTTTCGCTAACTCATGCACTACGAATTTTCATAATTAGGCTGTGTCACTGTATATTAACTCACTGAAAGTAAGCTACGAAATTACGACAATATACAAGGAAACTGAAGACAGTTTGCGAAATATGGCAATCTGTCACAAGAATGTAAGAACAAGGATCCTTAATGTAAAACATGGTTCTAAATCTTGTTTTGATGGTAAGATAAAAAGGCATAATTTTTCAAGGCTTATTGAGAAAAATTTAAGGCACAGATACCAAACAGTTTTCTACAGGACGTTATAAGCGCCAAGGTTGCCTAAATTAGGTACATTGTTATTTTTTGATATTATATCATTCTTGGTTTCAGAGTAAAAATTCTCAATAAAAAGTTTTCAAAATTTGTCATTCTTTTTTGTTCTTTGTTTATTGAAATGACTAAATTAAGAGATATATTTCGTATGTTAGAACAACTTTTATCACAATCCAAATGAGCTGATAACGGAAGTACGACTTTTCGCTAGATGTTGGCTCATATATCTCTCTATAGAAAACTGTTTGGTGATTCTTGTCTTGTAACGGAAAAGATTCGAAGTTTAATACTTATTCTACAGCAGAAAAACTCTCTGTGCTAAAATAAGGCTTGCTTCAAAAACTCATCGTTTGGGCTTACACCTCCGAAACTAAAGTACTTAACATTTTCAAGTGACTAACAATAAAGTCTTATAGCAGTTTCACATACCTTTTATTTCCTATAGTTTGAACAAGTGAAGACAAAGTTAAATCTGCAGCATACAAAAAATGGAAACATATGAAAATTTGATATAGATCACTTAGATGGAGAACAGAAGATCTTGGTCTCATCGATTTCGCCCAAATTAAGCGTATACGTAGACGATTTTAAAATGGATACTTATGTTCTCAAAAGTTTAGATTATTAGAAAAATGGGAAAGCACACAAATACTATCTGCCTAAGGAAAAGAATGACATTGTAGAGGAAGCCCACCAGCGGCCAGGTGATACTGGCCAAGTCGCTGAACACTGGTAGATCTGTACAGGGCTCGAAATCTGGCGCAGAGCCGGCTGCATGGGCGTTTTCGGGGTTTTCCCCATGTGTAATATATATACAAGCCAGTTTCCCCCAGAAAGTCCTCCACGAAGGTATCCCTCCGCTTGGGAAAAAAGCCTTCGTGTTTTTTGCCATAATTAAACAAACCAAACAAACCCATGGAGATTCAGATCCCAGCTAAAAACCAAGCTGCATGGCTGTTCGTAGTTTTCCTCATTTAGGCACCCTTCACGTTATTTAAATTGCTGATAATTTGCTAAAAGCTTTGCTATTATACTTAGCAACTTCGAAAGTTACAAACTAGAATTTCTCATTTCGATTTCAACCCTCGTCAGCCCAATTTTTTATTAATTTTATTTTTTTTAAACTTTATTTTATTTAGAAAGAAAATTTGTTTAAACATCCCTGTGGTAACAATTGCCTTGACGATATAACTCCCGTTGCTATCTATGGACCACATTACTTAACTTATCATAGAAGTACCTTGTAACCTTGCGCAGGCAGTTATAGGAATGTAGTTTCGACTGAGTTATTAAGTATGGTTTGCCAGTAACAATATGAATTAAAATGTAATTCCTATTGTTTATTCACTAGACTGCACCAGGTTTGAGCTTTCTACAATACTTTTAATTTCAGTTATTGCTCTTAAAGTTACGCCCAGTTTTTTTATTTAATTTGCGCTGTAAATGTTAATGACTTTAATAAAAATTATGCAAATTATTTATTCAAATCTTGTTTTGAACAACATTGGATTATTAAATTTGGACATTGGATTATTAAATAAAATTTTTCGGTTCTTCACTATTACTAATTTAAAACTAAAATTTAATACTAAAATAATACTGCGTTGTTGCATCAAAATATTTTAATTTTAACTTACAAACAGTTCCATAAATATTTGCTTTATAATAATGCAACAAATTTCAAATCACGACAGAAATACACTTATATCCAATAACTAAATTTGAGTTTAAATGTAGTTATAAATCAGGTTCATCCATGCTTATGTAGTAGTAAGGAATATTAAATTAGCTGGGGACACTTGTCCCTTTTACTGTGGTTAAGTGAAGTCATGCTGTATACACGCCGCAAACATAATGCATGTTGAAAAACCGAAAGTCACAAAAATGGTTAAATACAATTTTCTGCTTTGAATGTGAAAAAAAAAGACACAAAAAAAGCATAGAGAATATGGCTTCTAAACTTTGTCAGATAAATTCTAGTACTAGAAAATTTAGTGACATCTGCATTAATAATTAAATAGAACGATTCCCATAATCCCAGATGGAAACAATCCAGCAGCAACAAATAATTAGTTATGCAGGTACTTTCAACCCACAGGGATAGCACTAGCGAAACTCTACTTAAAAATGCTTGAAAATTTTGTTGTTAATAAATGAAATTTTAAGTATTATTATTTCTTTGAAAATAGGAAAAAATCAATAACAGTGTCCTCACTTCGTATTTCCTGATTACGTATTTCTTCAGGCAACATAGGCTTCATTTATCATTTTTAGATAATGCAGATTTCACCAGTGAAAGCCTTCAATGTCATCATCAGTCAATTTACAGAAGCGAAAAGCTATCATATCTTATAGTTTTAGAAAAACATTTCGAGTAAATAAGAGCACCAAACTTTGATAATTACTTCTGAAACCATTTCTTCTGGCTCAACGGGCTGGTTACACGAAGCTCGTTGTCTTTTAAACGCACGACGCAATTAGCTGTCTTAAAATTCTTCGAAGTCTTTACCATAATAAACAGCAAGAACTTATACAGAAAAATTTAAACAAATGTGGGATGTGAAAGCAATTGTTTCTTATAGATATATACAGAGGGGGGAAACTAGTATCGGAGAAGGAAACGTGCATGAAAAATAAAGTCAGCATATGTAACATTTTCTAAATTCAAATGACTTTACTTACCATGCAAAAGGAATAAAGAATGGAAATCTTTATAATGGAAGAAACAAATAGTAGAAAAGCAGGCCAAAATAAATTTTAGAAATTCATCCAGTAAAAACAGAGGATGAATACTGACATTTTCAGCCATGAGCTTGCTAAATCTCGACACTCTATTATATGTAAACAATTTTCAACTAAACAGAATGTGACAATGTTTAGCCAAACATAGCATCTCATCAGCAGTATAAGATTCCGTAGGGTCGCTATTAATAAAAAAATATAAAAACGACAGAGGATGCCAAAAAGGAAACACAGCTTCTAAATATCTATATACAAAACTAAAAAGTAAAAAATGCCTAACTAAAAATGATGGGCTAATCTGAAGGACAATTCGAGTTTTTAACCCAAGATCATATGATCACATACGTTTGAAGGAGGTTCCAGCTGTGGTCATTTTGAATATTTATATTTACCTGCCGTTCTTAATCATGTTATTAAATATTACCAATGCTGATAGGGTGATTAGAGAATTTACGACGATGCGAATATTTATGATATGCCAACTCACATGCGTGAAACACTAGCAAATGTGAGAGGTGGTATTTATGTTTTAAATAAAATTACAATTTTTTAAAAACTACTTTTAATTTGATGAAAACAAGAAAAGTTTATCAAACGTTATTTTTTTTTACTTCAGCTCATTATTCTAAGTTGTGGTATTTTTTATATTTTGATCGTGTTGATACTTATTGATATCATAATATAGTTATAATTTTTCAGTTCTTAAAATAACAAATCTCTGTTTTTATTTCTCCATTCGGACATGAATTTCTCCAATGTTATCACGGAAGTTGAATTTAGGGATATCCTGCTAATAACTCAATACTATGTATTCTTACATTAATTTTAGACTGTTTAAATATCCTTAGAAGTATTCATTGGGAAATCAGTGCACTAAATTTTTGAATGCATGTATACACATATATAATTCCTAAAGCACTGACAAAAGATGTTAAATCAGAAGTTGTTTTAAAGCCATAACTTTTATAACAACTAAAGGAGTATACTCAGTTCTTTCATCTGTTTCATATGCTTAACAAAAATATTTTCTATCATTCGTTATATGTCTTTTACTTTATTCCATTTCATTTCTATGTTAACAGAAGTTATATTCCTTTCGTACTTTTATTAATCAATACTTATTTTATCACTTCTACTCTACTTATATTTCATATTTTTAACCATTGATCAAAGGTTTTAAAGATAAGTTATTTAGAAACATGGTTTAAAATTAAAGTTAAGGTTAAAGATTTTGCTTTTTGATTTATTTTGCGCTCTACTTTAGTTAAGAATTTATCAAAAACCCATGCTTTTAAAGTTAAAATAACTTGAGATGAAAACAGTCATTGAATATCAGTGAAACTAATTTGAATTTAAAATGTATCTTATTGTAATAGTAATCTTATTGTAACCGTCTTGTATTTTCTTTTAATTTCGATTTTAATTTATATGACTCTAAACTTATAACGAATTAACTGAAAGAAAGCTTTAATACATTATTATGACAATTTTCAAAACGGTAAAATTAGATATTGCCAAGCAATATTGGAGAATTAAGAGGCTTACGAATTTATACAAGTTACATGGAGTTTATATTATTGTGCGGAATACCTAAATTAATTATCATTTTATCTACTTTTATGCGGTTTTTTTTTCTCTCGTTCAAGGGTGTATAGTCTGTTTATTCTCATGCACAAAGAAATTTTGCAAACGTTTGCAGAAAGACACAATAAAAATTTCTTTCCTTGATTAATTTGGCTCATGTTATATATTCATGAAATCATTGCACCTCATTAAAATTTCATTTTCCCTTTTCTGCTTTCTAATAAATTATTACTAGTGTTTTCCGCTGTATTCATAGCCACTAGGACAGAATTTCTTCACATGTCAGCCAAAATATGTCACCAAGTATTTCCGATAATTTTCCTTCCCGTTTCTTAAATAGTTTACTTAAAAATCTTACTGCATGTTTTCCAAAAATCTCACGACATGTCCATTATATGTTACATATCAATATTCTAAATTAAGCTGCAAAATTGAGAACGTAGAAATCGAATTCTGAAGATTTATATTTTAACTTTTTATACTTTTTTAATGTGCTTCCTAATATAATTTTACTAATTAGGTCTGTCTAATATTCTAATATTTTTGTTTTTAATTCTACACGTATGTCTCTACGCCCTCTAGAGTAGAAGTTCTGTATGCAAATTCTTTGCATGTATCTTAGTTCTTGGTATACGGACAACTAAAAAAAAAAGCGCTTTTCTCAGAACATAATATAATGAAATTATTAAAATATACAAAATATTGAGTATTTTAAGGAACTATTTCATTAAATTTTATTTAATATGAAATAAAAAGTAAATAATTGTTCTTCTAAGCAAAATCGTTCTCTCTAGTATAAGCGCTTTAAGTTTATTTAAAATACTTATAGTTCTTTGGTACTTTGGCATTATACGGTTTCCACACATGGAACAAAAAGCATCTGAATTGTTAATCCTAGCCCTGATCTGATTAATTTGCCTGAAATGATGATCAATCAAATCAAGAAACACGTAATAACAATACAGAAATCTCTGTTCGATGTGTAGTAAACCAAGCTTTTAAGAATTGTGTACTAGGACAGAATTTCTTCAAATGTCAGCCAAAATATGTCACCAAGTATTTCCGATAAATTTTCCTTCCCGTTTCTTAAATAGTTTACTTCAAAATCTTACTGCATGTTTTCCATAAATCTCACGACATGTCCATTACATGTTACATACACGTTGTCCATTACATGTTACATTACATATCCATTACAGGCTCACGTTTAGTAATATTTAAGCTGATGTATTGATGTTTAAATAAAGTTTCAAGTACGGCAATGGAAATAAACTTCCAATTAGTGGAAACAGAGAAATAACAGAAATTTCTGGGTATAAAATTTCAAAGCGGTTCCTAAAATATAATCGTACGGCAGCGAGGAAAATGTGGGTTCTTTTAAGGTTTTTGAAGTTTAATTTTGTAATCAGAAAACAAATTCTTAATTCCTGAAGTCCTTACAGACATGTTATCGGTTTTGGCAGTCTGATTATCCAATATATATTTATTCCTTATTTTATACATTTATTGCATTCTTACGTATATGTGTATTTGTATATATTGTAGGGTATCTTATGTTAATTAACCAGTTAATTATGATTTCAGTGTTTACTATAACTTTTCCTACCCGTGCTCCTCACCATAATGCAAATTAGTAGCGAGTATTTAAACTGAGATTTTTGGTGTTTTGAAATTGAGAGTGTTTCTGGGATACGTGGTTACTTCCTTCCAGCTCTAAAAGTTGCAATTATTCGGCTTTGTTGTCTCTCGCTCCTGACACTTCATATCTGATTCGCTGGTGAAGTGATTGGGTCAGCACGGTTCAAAGTTTAATTTAAATCTGACTTTTCTGTTTACTTGCATCACTATGAGTTGTAGTTATTGTAGCAGAAGAACGTGCACGTATGTTCCTGTTTAGGAGAAATGCTGCGCCGTTTTAATTAAATAATAACTATTTAAATTAATTTGATTAAAACATATCATAATCATTAAATAACATAAAGGAAAAATATTTTGCTTTATGTTCTTACATATAAGTAGTCAAAAATAACTAATAACTAATAGTCTATCCTTAAAATTACTTTGATGTTATTTTGTTGAAACTTCCAGCTTTATAACCCATTTGTCAGGCTAGTAAGTTTTTTCATCAAAGACAGTTTTTAATTACACTAACGTAATCATATTAAAAATAATTATTGGTATACGTAATATAAAGGTTAACCAGAAACAGAAAACATGCCTGGAAATACGTTCATGTAATCTAATCAGGAAGATAACCCTCTACAAAATTTCAGTAAGTTCCAACATACGTTGTTATGGAAACATTAGTAATCTGTTTTGCATTAGTTCTGACGCAGTTCATGACAGAAACACAATTATCCAGGTGGGATAAGTTCCGATTAGACTAACCTGGGATAATACTGACGAACTTCTGTATTTAGCCGAACTGAAGAACTCTTTTGAAGGTTTAGACAGAGCCTGAATTCATTCTAAAATCATTAGAGAAGATTTCTAAAGGAATTGGTTAGATTGTATACGTCTTTCCGCCCTTCGAAAGAAAATAATAATGACAACTTTACTTAGAAAGTGAAAACGGTAGACCCTAAATAAACCGTTTGTACGAATCCTGGAGAAGAGAAATTTCCATCGGTTTTCTGCTTCGCAAGTTCCTTGCTATCTGTTCAGCAACAGACGGGTATGCTGGTTCTCTTCTTGAACTCTGTCCACTATTACATGG
Organism: Stegodyphus dumicola; assembly: GCF_044657685.1. Classification (NCBI taxonomy): domain Eukaryota; kingdom Metazoa; phylum Arthropoda; class Arachnida; order Araneae; family Eresidae; genus Stegodyphus; species Stegodyphus dumicola. The sequence goes on from NC_140780.1 coordinate 120,103,180, forward strand.
CCTTTTGCTGTCCGTGCACTCACTCTTCTCCTCTTCTTCGATACGGGAATACTTGGGGATTTCACTCAGTAAATTTTTCCATTCGGGTTCGTTACCAGATGAGCGTTACTGTCCTTCCATTTTGTCTTCCCTCTTCCTCGAAATAGATGTATTTATTCACTATTGGGATCCGTCGTCATGTCCAAAACTGACAACTACCTCAGTTTACGGCACTCTTCCACGGCACGGGAAATTTTCTTGACGATAAAAACAAGCTATCTCTGTTTCGCGTGGTTTGCATATTCACTACATAGAAACCTCACACTCTACAGCTCCAAAAAAGGAAACAACTTAAGTCATTCTTTCTAATTCTCTCTCTCTTCTAGAATCTCTCTAGAATTCTCTTCTGAAAAGTTCTTTTGTCTGCTTCCATAGAATCGTCTCTTACATTTGCAATCTTATTATTTACACTGCAATTAATATAATTCTTATTTGCTTTACAAACTTATATAAATAGTTAGAAGCTTCTTACAATTAAAAATTTAGATAAAAAAGAAGTTTCAAAATTACCCCTGTAATTAATCGTTCCTAAAATAACATAAAATTCCTAGTTCGATTTAAATAAAAAATTAACCCTGTAATATATTATTTAAACAATAATCAATATAAGAAAATTAGAAAGTCATTAGATATTACTATATATGTTAGAAATAAGAAGGTATAACTGGACATAATAAGAAGGTTAACTGGTATTATGGTGTCAAGCATTCACACATGAACTCCGAATCTTTTAAACGCTATCGATGTTGCTCAGTAAGTAAAAGATATGGTCTGGTTAGTTACTTCTCCCACTTGAACTGCTAATAATACTAGGGGCATGACGCTTCAGCATCACTCACCTCGGTACCTGTGACTGATGATGTATCGAAAATGCCTTCGAGCTTAGCTCCTTTTAACATGGAAAAATTGTGGATGGGATGACTGCAAGAATGCAAAAATAGTGGCAAGTAGAAATGAATATTCAGGTAGCTGCAAATCTCGGTATTTTTTTCCATGAGTTTGACTTATCAGGCAGCTAGCACGTGTTCACAATTTCTTTGCTAACTGCCGGTGTCTGTGAACAAATAATTTCCTAGGCTATAGAATTTTCTTCCTGTTCTTAATAATATTCGGCTAGAATTCAGCCAGCCACCTAGACGGTATAATGGTCAAGGGAGCCTACTGAAGTAAAGGGCCCTGTTCCAATCCCGGAGAAGAAATGAATGTAAATGTATAGTACCCGTGAGGCATGGGGGACTCTAAATATGCTGCGAGCAGAAAGTCGTCTCCAGAGCTTGTGGTAAGGAAAGAGAGGGAAAACCCTCGGACCAGTCCCTTCCCCGGTGTGCTCTCCGTGAAACCTGGCGACGGAACCGAGCGAAATCGTAACGTCACCTGTATGGTGCTCAAATTTCTTGCCAACGACAGGCGCAATCTTGCACTCTTTGCCACGATGAGTTTTGTGGGCGTTTTCTGATGTCATTGTCAGAAAAGTGAGACGAGTCACAACACACAACAAAGAATTCAACCAAGATATCTCTTCATTGGTATTCATTCTTCTTCAAGATCTGATAATAAGAATAATTTCATGGATTGACTAGAATTGTGACATGGAAGTTAACCTTCTGCTTTTTGAACCTGTGTTACAGAATTTTCAAAAACAGTTTAATATGTTCTTGGAAATTGTTTTTTTTTATCGTTAGCCTTTCACAAGGCAATAATAATTAATTTTAAGTAGCTATCTAACAGTAAAATGGTTACATGCGATACGTAGTTTCTTTCTGGCCCGATATAGCATAAAGAGCAAGTAGAGATATTATCCTATTTTTATCAATTAGTTAAGAAAAATTATTCTTATCCTTCTTTCAGCTTTCTTAGTTGTGCATCAACACAACGTGTGAATTGTATTTCTATCTAAATAATGCAATTGTTTATTAAGCACATGCAGCCTATATTCTTTGTTCTACTATTTCGTACAAGTTCAAGAGCTAAAATCTCAGCGATTCTAGCATTTATATTCTAACTTGTCTAAAATAAATATCAAATTCAAACTGAAATGGAACTGAAAAATTAGAAAAATTATTTACATGGGTATTTTGCGATAGAACAGTACTGCTTTTCTGCGTAATTAACCTTAGACAAAAAATATATCTATAGTGGAATTTTGTATGCAACAAACAAATGACAAATTTGTGATAAAGGTATATATGTTAAGCGAAATTAGATTAAAACAGATTTCTAACTTCAAAAGGAAATGAAATTTAAAAATTAGGAGATCAGTTAAATATGTACTTTATACGCAGACTGTAGAGATTACAGCGATTCAGTTTCTTGCCAATAGAAGGTACCTTATATTCAAATCGAGTATAACCAAGAGACTTTAAAAAGTAATAAATTATTATTATCACACCATTTCAGTTTCGTTACTCGCATAACAAATTTCGCTGGTGCTTGGAGACCATACAGCATATAAAACATAGAAATATGAGTTCGGCGACAGTGTAAAGGTAACACATAAATTATATATGAAAGTAATTACAAAACTACAAAATTCAAAAAATGCACAAACTACATGGTGCAACAAGTCAATAGCAAGATATTATATGTGTCGAAAAATGAGCTGCTATCCAACAACTAAAAAATGGTAATTCAGAGCTAATGGAAATCTGAAAATATCGCTTTTGCTGAAAATAACCGTGTTTCTGGGAAATTCATTTGCCACGCAATATTTGTTCTCTACTACAGATGTCTCAGAGTACCCATTTTAAATACTATTTTATACTCTGAACATGTTCTTTTTACGCAATATTTTGACTGCTGCACATGAATATAGCATTGCCTTTCATTATTGCTTTCTATCAGAGTTTTTAGTCTACAGAGATTTTCACTTGCCACTTTGCTGTTTCATGAATTTCACGGTTTCATGTTCATACTGGCATATCAATAATTTTTTGCCAATAATTTTTTGCGTATTATATTGTAAGGTATTTCTCCTGCCTTCCAGAGCTCCGTGAATTCGATTCCCGGCGAAGGCGCTGCTAGTTTTTCATTTCTCTTGCTTCCAAAAAAATACGTAATTTCTCTTCAGTGGCACCCGAACTAAGGATATTGGGGATGGTGATTCTCCGCGCCAGATTTGGCGATTGGGTCTCCTAAAAAACTCCAGTCGCCCTATAAAAGGGGAAGTATATAAGGTATTTCTTCCGCCTTCCTAACGTGCCTTCGTGATGTAGTGATCAGTACACTGAGCCGGTATTTCAGAGGTCCGTGTTTCGATTTCCGGCGAAGGCGGTTTCTAATTTTTCATCTCTCCGGCTTTTCCAAAAATCCTAATGTCTCTACAATATTATTGAATAATTGAAGTAGATCAACTTAAAAACTTAGCCGAAATAAGCAGAAACAAATTAAAACTTTATGCCTGACTGCAATAGCACTGATACGCAGTGGAAATTATAAAAGTACAGTTTTTGTCATAAAGGTAGTAGAAGATGCTACTCCTTGACGTTGAAGTTGGAGTATTTAAGTCAAGAGAAGAGAGGTGTGTCTCAGGAATGGTGTTTTTCACACCTCCAACAGGAATAGAGTGAAAACTAAGGACGTAACAAAACTGCTAAGCACGAAAATTTTGGCAGCTTCTGAGAAATCGAAATTCAAGGGCGAATTAGTGCGAGCAATCATTTAAATCTCCGAAAGACGAAAGTTGTGGTTTTTGTCCCAGAAATGGAATACTACTGAAGTCTTTTTCAGTTATTATATTCAACGTATGTATGCTTTTCATCCTAAATTTAAAAGATATACAGATTTATCCAAGCTACCCAAAGCCATATTCGCAAGTATGAAGTTAGTATAATGTCTTTTGTATCTGATAATTTGATTTTTTGACAGGTTTAAAGAAAACTAACAAACCATACAGTCTGAAGCATTTGGAAAAGATTGGACTGAGTTTTGAGATGAAACAGAAATAACGAAGTAAAGTATTCTTCGTTTGAATACTTAAAGAGGGTGAAGGTTTGTTAAGTTTCTAATGTACACGCTCGATAGCGGTAGAAGAAATTCTTAACAAGTTGCAGTGCTTTTCAAAATGTTAAGCTCTTTGCTAAAATTGTTGGAATAGATAGAAATAAATTGCACAATGAAGTGAAGAATGAGTAAAAGATTTAATGTATAAAGAATTTTAATGTTAGTTCAGTTATGAAATAAAAATCCAAGATTTTGTTCAGTAGATTTGTCTCAGAGAATAAAATATGTAATCAACGTAGAGAACCCAAACGTGGATTTAAACATCGGTAAAATTCTGCTCTCAAAAGAGTGCATGTAAATGTCTCAGATAATGGGAGACAACTGACTGCCGAAGATGTGTATGTAAATATCTCAGATGGTGGGAGAGAAAGGACTAGCCAATATAAGTTCTTCTGTCTACTTTAGAACTTTCCACTGAAAACGAGACTTTTAAGCATAAAATGCAAATCTTTTTGAATAATTTAATTTTCTCTTTCGAAAACAGTCTATAGATGACACATTTATTTTTGGGGAGAAACCTGCTACTCTCAGAATTTTTCCTGAACTGAACACTGGATGAAAAACGAGTTCCGGAGCGAAAGGAAATCTATTATACCTGTACGTCTGGCATTCATTGATTGCATCTAGTAGAAACAGAACTCAAATTCGAACTATTTATACAAGCCTGAATTCAATATCACTAAGACCTAATCACTAACTTCCCCTAAAGCTGCTAGATTAAGTATACACTGGTGTGCAAAAATTAAGGACGAGACGGTTTTTTCAATATAACTTTGTACAAAAGCTTTCCAAATCAACACATTTAATACCGTAAGATCCCCAATACGTAAGGACATAAGTAATGTAAGCAACACTTACTAAAAGAGAAATCAGAGGGATAAAAAGAAGCTTTATTGAAAAAGTAGCATGGAGCGCAATGCTACTGAAGGGTGAAACATCCCTGTGATGGGTGTCCAGCAAGAAACATCCGGTCTTTAATAGGGGATATGATCTCCCCTGACTGCTAGGCAGATTTCACAGCTTTTGCCCATGCTGAGAATGAGGGTGTCAATGAGTTGTTGAGGCATTGCTGCCCATTCGTCTTTCAGCGCCAATCGAAGCTCCGGAATCGTTACTGGTGGTAAGGTACGAGCCGTGAAGCGTTTGCCTAGAAAATCCCATACATGCTCGATGGGATTGAGATCCGAAGATCGTGCCGGCCAGTCCATACGTTCAATATCCTCACTCTGTAAGAGCTGTTCGGCAGCTACTGTGCGATGACATGGTACATTGTCGTCCATGAAAAGGAACTGCGGACCCATAGCGCCTCTAAAAAGACGCACATATGGAAGAAGAATCTCGTTACAATAACGGGTCCCGTTGACTGAACCCGCGTCGAAGATGTGAAGGTCTGTACGACTACCAAGCATGATGCCTCCCCAAACGAGAGCACCGCCACCTCCATACCTGTCCCTTTCAAAGTTCGAGGGACGATTGCGGCTTCCCCGCTCTCTCCAGATGAGTATGCGATGAGAATCGCTACTCATACTGAATCTTCTCTCATCTGTAAAGAGTACTCGTCCCCATTCATTATCTCTCCAATTCCGGTGTTCCCGGCACCACAGAGAACGCCTTCTCCGATGGGCAGGCATTAGAGGTCACACCGTACAGGGCGTCGTGCAAACAGACCACCACCGTGCAGTCTTCTGGCCACGATAAAACGCGATATCGGTCGTCCAGTCGCCTGTGTCGTGTGTCTAGCGATTTCTCCCGCTGTCTGCCGCCTGTTTCTTCTGGCCTATAAGGCAATATACCGGTCATCTGCGGGTGTGGTTCCTCGTGGACGACCACTACTAAACCCCTGGATAGCTGTTCCTGTAGTTTGAAATTGTCTCCAAAGTCGTGAAACGATGCTGTGAGCAATTCCGAATTCTGCAGCCACACTTTTCCCACTGCGGCCTTCCTCCAACTTCCCAATGATTCGACCTCGGGTAAAAGCATCCAGATGTCGTCTAACAGATTGATTATTCGCCATTTCTCGCTGAGGCAGCAACTCGGTGTGGTTTTAACTGCTATACGGCGTGCAATCTCTTTGCCAGAAATACTGATCTTACACCGACAACATGCTTTATACTACTCAGACACTCCCCCATTATGTCTACCTGCATATCTGCGCATGTGCTACCGTACATCACCTTACTTAATCTCCTGATTGGTCTTTCTGTCTGCTCTGCCTCTTCATTCAGCTGATATGCTAATTTTTCGACTTCGTCCTTAATTTTTGCACACCAGTGATTTGTCCAGAATATTATGGAACGATATTCTTATTAAAACTATGTTACAATTAAACGGGATTTTAGTTTTATCATTGACCTCAAGTGTACATGGGGGCCATACTTCATAAAATTAAATTATAAAGCTTTAATCAATGAATAAATTGAACTTTCTCAAAGATTTTACAAAAACAGTTAAAGGGTTTAAAAAAGTGCAATTTTTAAGCCATTGCATGTTAGAGGTTTAAAAAAGGTAATATTTCATAGCTGTTTTGTTTGGCATACCGAAAATGCAATAGTAATTAATAAACTAACGCAAGTATAAAGACTTGCCCGAAACTGTTTAATACTGCAACTTCGACAGTTTTATATGTTCTTTCTGAAGGTTTGTCTAATCATTTAAAGGTCTATATAAAAAGAAAATTGCGTCTTTCTTTTCTAGAATGGTCAGGATTTCTACACTCAACAATATGGCCACAGTGACAATACGATACGACTCTAAGGTAGCCTAATCGTCAAGATTTAACACTTTTCTCTGCTGCAATATTCACGAAACCTTCCAAATGGGATCTAACAAAACTATATTGAAGACTATATGTCTGTGTTATACATGTGAAAAATAACTATTGCAATTTAAGGCATTTCACCAGCATACTCTGTGCGCGATAGCTGAAAACAGTAACTATTATGTGCCTTTACACGCTACAAATTTTGAAAAATTGTGGTATTTAATAAATAATTGATAAACGCGGAAGCTTTGGATTCGGATATTGGTCTTCTCTGGCGTGATGCCACATAATGAGTAAGAGGCTATACATGCCGAAATTCAAACTAAAATGCAATTACTGGGTTCCACACTTTCACCAGCAACTGAAATCATAGTTCTGAGGGATCCTAGGAACACTCACCAACACGAATATAATATGCATTTGGCATCCTATTCACGCTTCTATCTAATGACAGAGTAGTACAATTGAATGAAACGTGTCAGAGGAGTTACAGTATTATCGATCTGTTTCAGCATGCTCATAGGTACATTAATTAAAAGTGACAGTTGCAGTAACTGTTTACTCTAGGGAGCAGGAACAGAGATGGGACAGGTACAAAGCATAGTATGTGTAATATAAATATAAAACATTCATGCGTCGATATGAACCGCATAATTTTTTTCTTCGACACTCTATGGATACACATGTGTACGTATGCGTATGCGTATAAGTGCATGTGGGGTTGTGTTGATATTTATAAAACGTACATTCATGCCAGCAGGGTGCAGCAAATAGGCTGGGTCATTTAATTGTGATGAAGGTTAGCAGGACCATCTGCCCGAGGAATAAGAGTGGAGTTTTTAAAGGGAAAGGATTCGTATTTGTTTATAAATGGAAAACTCTGAAGTGTCGTAAAAGTCTTTGTTTAAAGCGTAACGATGATTTTTTTAAATGAAAGTTAGCTTCCTCATATCAGCTCACTGCGCAGTTCAATGTATGCAGAACTTTGCACCAACTGTTATAATATTTGTCTGTATGTAAAACTTAAGGGACTAAATGTAAACTTCAAAGTAAAACTACTCTAACACTATATTACTGAAAAAGCGGAATAACTAGAGGGAAGCATAGAGGTATGAATGTCAACTAAATTTATAAACAAAGAAGGAAAAATAGTTGTAAAACAAACATTGTAAAACGTTTATAATAACAACTGTTAAGAGTATCAAGTTAAATTTTTACGATCAGAGATGAAGGTATGTAATAAAACGTAAAAGTTAAGTTTGAAGTGAATGTTCAACTTTATTGTCACGAAAGAACTTTCTTAACTTCATGGCAAAGGAAAAAGCTATTCACCAACGAAGCAGTTCAATTAAAATACAGAATTAGGTATGGATAGCGAAAATACAGTGTTATAAGCAAAATATAATGATACATATTTATTTATAACTGATAATATAATAGGCATATAATTCTAAATACTAATCTATGGAACAGCCTAACTCAATCTTTGGAATATGCAAAATTGCAAGCATTCGTATTTTCTTTTCGACAGACCCGAAAACATAAACGTTTTCATGTTCTTCGCATGAGTGATGTGGATGTTAGCCATTTTTCCTTGGAATGACCCAAGGCCGATAGCCTCAGTGTACTTTCTCACATGAACGCAAATATTTTTGCATGGAGAGCGGCCGGACAATGGAATATTCTCAGATGATTACATGTAATTTTTAGCAAATTGGCCACCCAAACGACATAGTGGTTAGGGGAGCCTCCTGCGATGCCGAAGGATCTGGGTTCGAATCTTGGAAAAGGCATGGTTGAAACTGTCCGTCCCCTCATAGGAGACAACGGAGGCTGCCTATTAGTTGCCTCCGCAATAAAATGGCCGCAATGTGTAGCCTTAGCCGTGGCCAATGCTGAATAGGTAAGTGCTCGCCATTGGAAAAAAAAATAATTCAATAATAATTGAGCAAAAGGGATTTTTAATATAAATTTGTATATCGTAAAATATATTATACTTTTTGAATGTTTCTGTTTGAATAATAGCTATGTTATTAAATATTTTAAAAATCATAAAATAACTTACTTCCTAAAATATTTGCATAAATTGGTTGCTAGATTATGATGCAACCCATTCATGCAAATTAGCAGGTTTTCAAAAAACATTATTAGACTATTGCTTTTAAATAATGTACTGCACCACACGAGGGTACTTTTAATGATATTAAAATGCAATGTGGTTTGATAGGACTGTTAGTTTTTGTACAAATAAATAAATAAATAAAACAGTTTTTGTAAAATAAGCTTTTATTTAAAACTCTCAAAGTAATTAATGAACTAAAAGTAGAAAACTTATTGATCATAGTTTTAAACAGTTTTTGTAAAATAAGCTTTTATTTAAAACTCTCAAGGTAAATAATGAAATAAAAGTAGAAAACTTATTGATCATATAGTTCAATGGGAACAAGGGATTAAATAATTCTAATTACAAAATTCATGGACAGTTTTACATCACGAATAATAAAAGAGTGGGGTGCTCTTGATAATTTAAAAAGTTAATAGATTATGCTTTTGACTAAGCAGCTTGCCCCGCCAGCGGCCCATCAATAACCAGCTGTTCACTGGTAGTGCGACATAGTACTTGCTAGCGTTCATACCAACCCTCCTTCTATTAGTTCGAATCCTGGCGTTTTGCGTGTTTTCTACATGTGTAGTGTAGTTACAAGCCAGGTTCTCATAGAAAGTTTTCCACAAAGGAAGGGTGATGGGGAGGCATAAGGGAAGGTTTCCCTTCTCTTAGGTAGTTAATACTCGTGTGCTTTGTCGTAATAAAATAAACTAAGCCAATGTAATTTGATTATTAGATTTCGTTATGTAGGTATCCTAGCTCTTATTATTCGTGATATAAATTTGATTCCAAACTTTGTAAAGAGAATTATTTAATCTCTTGTTTCTATTGGGTCATATAAAATGTCTTTTTTCCACTAAATGGTGTTAATGCCTTTATATCCGGCAACACTCACCCGATTGTCTCCAACGAACAGTGTAAGTGTAATGCTTAAAAGGTAACATTCTTCAATTGTTTGTAAGATAATTTTCTAATTCGTTGCTGGAGTAAAAATTTATATCCATTTAAAACTGAGTGAAATATATGAAAAAAATACGCTATGTGATACCTTTTTACCTTTAAACAAAAGGTGAAAACGCTGCAAAAGCATGCCGAAAACTTTTTGTAGTGAAAGAAAGACCCAGGAGTGGTTTGCTCGATTACGTTCAAGAAATTTCGATGTCAAAGATGCACCTCTCTCTGGTCGTCCAGTCACTGAAAAAGTCGATGAAATTTTGCAACTGGTGGAGCAAATTGTGGAACTGCAAGCAAGCTGTCAAGAATTAGCGGAAGCACTACACATCAACCATGGACAGTTTTACATCACGAATAATAAAAGAGGCGTAATTGCTTGACAATAATGACGTAATTGCTTGACAGTTTGGAAACATTTGAAAAGAACTGGCTACAAAAGAAACTCGATGTTTGGGTGCCACATGAATTAACGCAAAGAAATTTTATTGACCGAATTACCATCAGGGAAATGCTGCTGAAACTCAACGAAATCGAACCGTTTTTTTAAGTGAATCATTACAAGCGACGAAAAATGAGTGAAATACGAGAATATCAAACGCAAGTTAGCATGGTTAAAGGCTGGTGACCCTCCCCAACCGACTTCAAAGCCTGGATTGTTGCCAAACAAGGCTATGTTGAGTGTGTGGTTGGACTGGACCCACGAAACATTCAACATAACCTTGGGAGCGACCAGAATTGGCCAACAGAGAGGGAGTTGTGTTCCATCAAGACAATGTGCGGCCACACACATTTTTGATGACTCGGAACAAATTGAACGAACTTGGTTGGAAAGCTAGGTACATCCACCGTATAGCACGGATCTTGCACCGTCTGACTATCATTTCTTTCGATCTCTGCAAAACTCTCTTGATGGTAAAAAAATTAGACGACCGAAGTGCCGCTGAAAACCACTTGGCCAAGTTTTTCGACGGTAAACCACACAAGTTCTACATCGATGGAATTATGAAGCTGCCCAAGAAATGGCAAAGGTTTATAGGTGATAATGGTCAATATAAAAATCAATTTTAATCAAAATTGATTTTCAACAAAGAAAATTTTTGTGCAAAAATGTACCAAAAAACCGCGGAGACTTTTTATATGGCTCATTATTAAACGATACGATGAACTGTTTTCATAATAATTCTTGTTCTTATTAATGACATAATTTTTCTAAAAAACTGTGAAAATCATAATTAATAACAATGGAAATCATTAATAGTGTCTATTCTTTCAGACATCTGGTAATAACTACTTTTTCGATACAAGCACTGGTTTATTTTGAACTAAAATTTGCTTCGTAAGACTATACCATTTTATTAAAGAAGATTCTTACTTTGATGCTTATTAAATATGGGCACTGGCTGTCCAGTACTTTCAAAGTACTGTTTATATCATTATTAAAAACAGGAAATTAAAATTACGATATATTGCAACGGGCATTTTAGCTTTCATAATGAAGCTAGTAGTGTGACTGTAACGTCTGTGCAAACTTTCTTTTGAAATTACTCATACAAACTAACAAATCTAAGCGTAAAATGTTCAGCTTTTCATTTTTAATGATTTTTTAAAAAATATTTTAGGGGCTTCACAATTTCTTCGCAATGTTTATAAATATAAGGAAAATTTGAGATTTTTCTCATTTATCGAATTTAATTCAAAGTTAAAATATAAATTATCAAGATAAATTTTCCAGTTGGTAAAATAAGATCCAGTTGGTAGTATGAATTGTCTTTCCGAGCGGTAACATGAAGAGCACAAGGGAAACATTCATGCTTAATTTAAAATTTTCTCAAAGCATTTTTGCTGAAATTTATTATTTTTTAATTCGTTAGATGACTGGGCATTAAGCAGCTTTTGAAGTTTATCTATTTATTTTTAACTAACAGTTCATTTTAAGTTAGCACTTTTCTATTACTCTCTCTTCACTCACTCTTTTCATGCCAGTATGTAAATGAGATAACAAGCATTCATTTAGATTAAGGTACAAAAAAGTGCTATTTAAGCAGGAGTTTCGGAAGTTAGTTTAGAAGGTTATTCTCCCGCCTTCCTAGCGTGCCTTCGTGGTGTAGTGGTTTTGCACGCTGGGCCGGTATTCCAGAGGTCCGTGGTTCAATTCCCAGCGAAGGCCTTTGCTCATTTTTCCTCTCTCTGGCTTTTTCAAAAATCCTGATGTTTCTACAGTGGCGCCCGAACTAAAAAGGTGTTGGATGAGGATTCTCCACACCCAGGATTTGGCGATTGGGTTCCCTAAAACCCCACTCGCCCTTTAAGAAGAGGAGTATATAAAGTATTTCTCCCGCTTTCCTAGCGTGTCTTCGTGGTGTAGTGGTTCTGCACGCTGGGCCGGTATTCCAAAGGTCCGTGGTTCGATTCCGGGCGAAGGCGGTTGCTATTTTTCATCTTTCCTGCTTCCAAAAAATACCTAATGTCTCTACAAGTTTTAGAGGCTGTATGCCTATTTCAGTCACGTTGCGCCGTGATTAGCGACTTGATTTAGTGGCGTTGAGTGCTTCCAGCTGTTCGGCTTTGTCTCGCCGGTTTTCTACAAACCGAAGGCTTGTCTGCGCGTTAAATTATCTTGTTAGCCGCTAGACTATTCTACCACATTTTGAATTTGTTCATTTGCTGAGTATATCTCTGTTAAGCCAGAAGTTCGGTAATTTTTAAGTTTGTGTTGGAATAAATACACCCTTCTTCTGACTTTTGTTTCGTTTCACAAGGCTAGAAAATAAGACTTCAATAGTCTTTTTAAAGTCTATACTGTATGCTTTCTAAGAGAACTAGACTTTCTAAGCTTATAGCAATATTTTGGTAATTTGAGTATGAGTTCTTTAGTTTGAAGCAAGAACGTTTTGTGTTACCAGCAGATGGAAAGAGTTTCAGTCACTAAAGATTTAATTGACAAAAATTGCTTGTTTTAAATTGTACAAATATACTGAAATCAATTCTTCAGTAGTTTTACTGTTATCGAGAGAAGCTGTGGAATAAAACTAGATATTTTTGTAAATAATTTGGTCTCCAATTTCCAAAGCTATCAGCATATATATGTATTAGAAAAACAATAACATTATTCATAATCAATATAAACCCAAAGATGGAATGAATATGTATGAACTTAAGCTTTAATAATGATCAAAATTTGAATTCTGATTAAACATTCACTAGGATAAAGATTCTCAGGGCATTTTTAAAACGGACAATTGGAAAGTTTGAGAGTCCTGAAAAGGAGAGAAAATTCTGGGTAAGCATAATTTTTTCTCTTTAAAACGGTACTAATTACCAGATTTCCTAAAAAATTACAATAAATATATTTCAAAACTGAAACAGGAATTTCAAGAAGGAACATAACGTTCCTTTAGAGAAAAACTAAATATGTAGTCGATCCCTTATGTAAATCAGATATGCATCAGTTAGTAGCAGATCTGACACTGAGATGAGTGATAACATTCGTTTTCCTGCGGTTTGATTAGAACGAAGAATGTTTTAAATAAAAATTTCGATTGTGTTTCATTGTTTCTGAGCTAATGTCACTTAAACTTTTTCCACCATCTGCTGCATTCGTAGCTAATTATTCACTCCTTCAATATTTTAGCATATCTCGGAGAAAGTGGTTTTAACACTGAACTCATTACAAAATTTGAGATAAAGCCGATTAAAACAAAGTTACTCATTTTTGATTCGAAAAATCTGAATTATTTTATGTGATTATCGTTTTCTTTACTTTCTTGCCATGAGTAAATATAAAAGATGTAAATAATGGTACTTATCAAATAGCAATGAAAAATATTTGAATTTAAAGGGAGTAAATATAATGGTAACATTCCTAACAAGTATGAAATAGAAAGTTAAAACATTACATTTCTTACATATATACCGTGCTTGAGAAACTCATTTCTACTGCCCAAACAACCCTTAATCTGTAAGCCTTATAACTAGGTCTTTTAAGAGAAATCTGATTGAGCAGTCAGGTGAGCAATGTCTTTTTCAGTTTGCTGCAAGCAAGATTTTAAAAAGTGTCATAAAGTGGATTAAAACATAGAATTTTATTCATAATAGGTTCTTATATTTTTTAAAACTGCTGTTATAAACTGAGTTTAAATGTGTCATAAATTATTCTGATACGTAACTGAAATTTGGCAGACACGTAGTTAAAAAAACAGTTATATGGAACTGCATTCTACTTTTTTAATTATTAAGCTTTCATAGGCAAATGTGCATCTTTGTAAACAACGAAAGGTTTTCTAGATGCATGCTAAATATGGATTTGTTAGAACGGTACTTACTATATACTTTGGTTAAAGCGAATCCAGTTTTATGTCAATTATGATGTAAATTCAATTTTGCTCAACTTTAATACTGAATTTTCTAATATTAATATATTAATTAAATAGTATGTTAAATCCATTCATTGATCATAGGGGATTTTCTTGGAAAATGATTTTTAAGAGATACAGAAAAGAAGAGATGTAAGAGATTAATAAGAGATTTAAAATGTATAAGAGATATAAGAGATTTATAAGAGAATAGAAGCACTTATGGCTGAAACTGGCTTATATAATAATTAGAAACACATATATAAATAAATATATTCTTATTAATTATGACAGAATGCTTCATAAAATTTGAGAAGAGGAGCATAATCATCGTCTTATCAGAAGTTTTATAACAATTTCAAATGGAAATGCAGCCCTTTTTTTTGTTTTTTAATTACTTAAAACATTTTTAAAGCTTTAATACAGAAAATTTTAACAATTTTGTACACAATTAATTATTGTGTATTGAAAAGAATAAAATAATGGCCGATCTTGGTAAATTACACTCTTTTCATTTGCGCTAAAACACTTTTTACTAGCATTTTAATTTCCTTTTGAAACCTTTTTCAAAATATGATGCAAAAGTTTAAGTTATTTTGATTCGCTCTTTATTTAAGCAATTTAAATTGAGAAAAAATATGTGCGCAATTAAAACTACAGCTTATTTTATCAAAAGGACCCAGGACACCGAATTATTATCAGCAGCAGTAAAGTTTTAATAAATGCACCAAGAATTCAATATCATCAACTAATTGTGCTGGAAAATAGAATTAATGAGTTTAACAAAATAACAAAGATCTCAAGACTTAACTAAATTATCTTTTTAATTAAAAATCCAAATACACAACTCTAATTATGAGGTTAATTACAACTTCAGATATTACGTTTCCGAAAACTCTGAAGATGTGGAAAAAAAAACAACACAGTTTTGCATGATTTGCGGGTAATAAGAAGGAAATGCTGTAATGGTATTCTTTTGATTTTATTTAAAGAGAATAACTTATCAAGATAATACCGGCTAATCTTTTTTAGTGAATTTAGTAAGTACTTATTTCTGTTTAATAAATATTTTCCTCCTAAAATTTTAATAGCTAAATAAATTAAAACTGAACTTGAGATTTAAATTACTTAGATGCATTAATAATTTTTAGAAAGCTGTTACGTTTAGAAATATAATGTTAAAACAAAATCCAAAATTTCCCTTTTCTGTTTTAAAATACTGATCTTACAGAAAAAGGGAAAATTAAATTAATGAATATTTTGTTTTTAGTATAGAGTTATTAAACTGCAAATTACTTTAATTTAGATTTAATCATTGTTTATCATATAAGCATATAATTTAAACTATTAATTAAAATCACTAAATATTGTAACTTAATTATGTTTTTTGAAAGGCCTCATATTTCTTTCTTTGTTGAATACATCAATTGCTGAGTTAGTTAGAAAACGTTACCTGCGATTTACTTTTTAAAGAGAAAAGAGCTACTTAAGTATATAAATTTAAATAATTCTGAAATGATTATGAATGAGTTTGATTTTGTCGGGTTATATTTATTTTTAACGTAAAAGTTAGGGTTTAATTAGAATAAAAGGAGTCGTAGGGCTCACCAGCGGCTGAACGTTAAAAATCGCTGAACACTGGTAGTTCGGTCTGAGGTTCGAATCTTGCAAACGGATTTGCTGCCTGGATGGGTTCTTGGTTTTTCCCATGTTTAACGTGTATACAAGCCGGTTTCCCTTAGTAAGTCTTCCACAAAGGGCTCCCTCCCATTAGGCAGATAGCGCTCGAGTGCTCTGCCTTAGTCAAATAAACCAAACCAAATAGCCCTAGTATGCTTTCCATTAATCAAATGATTTTAGTCCAGTTTTTGAAATGCTGAGTTTTAGGTTTCTTTCTAAATTTAGGTAATTAACAGTTGTTGATATTATTACAATGTTATAAAATTGCGCAATGATCGCAGGATGAATTATGAAATTTCTAGAACACTTTGCTGCCTGTTATTTACAACAATTACGCGAAATTTACGCTGTGAGAGCCTGTGCTAATATTTTTAAAAGTCGTATAACAGATAGGATATACTTTTATGAATAATAAATAAATGCTAAATGTGAGTTATGTTATATATTTTTAAACTTTTAATTATAAACCATTCTAAATCTGGCAACTATCAACAATCTGCAACAATCCCCATAACTTAAGATTTCGATCTAATTGAACAGGGGTAGCATTTCGATACTGCCGGTGCACTAATTTCCTTTTCTTAATGCAGTGACTATGGTACTGGTAGAATGCGTGAAAATTTATGTCTGCATTTTTCAGCTAGGTGGATACGAATTGTAATCAAGAGAAAAAAATTAAGTTCTGGTTTAGATTTGAGTAGGATTAATCTGTAGGGAATATTCTTAATTTCTAATGCTTCAATTTATTTTCGTATGAAAAGTAATCCAAAACTTGTAATACCCACTGAAAAATAATAGAAAAAACTAAAATTCTTCGAATTATTCGAAATTTGTTCGAAAACATTTCTCAAACCTCCCACAAAAATATTTCTGAAAACAATTGCGGAATTTGCCTCCTGATAAAATAGTAGCCTTATAAAGTATTTCTTCCGCTTTCTTATCGTGCCTCCTTGGTGTAGTCGTTTTGTACGCTGGTCCGGTATTCCAGAGGTCCGTGGTTCGATTCCCTGCGAAGGCGTTTGATAATTTTTCATCTCTCTGGCTTTTTCAAAAATCCAGATGTCTCTACAGTGGCACCCGAACTAAAAGGGTATTGGATGAGGATTCTCCACACCCAGGATTTGGCGATTGGGTTCCCTAAAAACCCCAGTCGCCCTTTAAGAAGAGAACTATATAAAGTATTTCTCCCGCTTTTCTAACGTGTCTTCGTGGTGTAGTGGTTCTGCACGCTGGGCCGGTATTCCAGAGGTCCGTGGTTCGATTCCCGGTGAAGGCATTTGCACATTTTACATCTCTCCGGCTTTTCTAAAAATCCTAATGTCTCTACAACCTTAGATACAGTCCAAAACAAAAAGTAATACATGCATGCTCTAGTAGTATGACAGACGTTTGCTTTAATTTAATATAGATTATGAATGTTTCAAGTATTTAAAACAGACGCAAAAATCGCCTTTTATCATTTCAAAAATTCATCACTAACAGATGTCTTTAGAAATATAAAGTACGTTTGTGAAAGATATCTGGTATGAATTATTAAAATGAATAAATTATACTAAATTTAAATTTTATGAAATGAATATTAAGCAATAAATTAAATTAACATCAGCAAAATCTACAATCATCTAGTAAAAACTGGAATACTTAAATAAGTAGGAGCTATTATTATAGAAATGCATGCATTTAAACTAAGATTTGTCAGTATAAATCTGGCGTCTCAAATCACAAAGTGGCAGAATTTTTCTGAGAATGATGAAAAGAAATTAAATTCGCATCTTTACATTCCGAGATCAGGAGAGTATGTATATTTCAATATAAAGAACTTCGAAGCAGTAGTTCTGGAATTAAGAAATAAAAGAATCTTAGGATTTGGACCTTATATAATACTGACACATGCTGGGGAGACTGAAATATTGGTAGAAATGACTTTTGGACTACGAGCTACTTATTAATAATTTTGGTGATGATCAAGTGTCGCCATTCTAACTAAATAAGCTCTTCTGTTTCGAATATAAACTTATAGAGAAAGGTAGTAAACATCGGTATAATCTCAAAATAATGGAATAATTTATTTAAAAAAATAGCTGAGAGTTTTTAAAAAGGGGTCATTTAACTGTACATTTTGGGTGCATTATGTTTTTTTCGCATGTGTACACGTGAATGTGTAATTGCTATTATGCAAGTTGATTTAGAAAAAGGCACTCTAGAGCTCTATGGAGAAGTTTCCTTAGCTCTATGCAAATTAAACAGAATATTTGTACGGGTGAATGTTGTTAAACATTCTATATTCGAGTCAATCATATGTATAACTGTATCATATATATAACTGTGAAGCAATCATATATATAACTGTGAAGCAAGGTAAAAAAAAGACACAAATAAGTTAATTTGGTAATTTTGCCAAAATAAGATCGTGTGTTCTCTTTTTGTATCATAATAAAGTTTAAGAAATGAAAATGGTTTTCACATACTGTAAAAACTCTTTTATTTAAATCCATACTTTACCCGGTATTTAATCAGAGCCATATATAACACTGAAGAGTCAAGACATTGTAACCACCTACTCAATAACTCGTTGCACGACCTTTGGCCTGCAACACAGCTACAACTGGCCATGGGATGGTTGCCATAAGTTCTTGGTAAATGACTGGAGATAACTTGTACCAAATGTCTAACTAGCGATCATGCAAAGTAGAGATATTCATGTCGTCACGCAAAGTCGAAATATTCCGACATGTTGGTATTCGTGCTCTGAGCTGCTGGTCCATGACAGCCCAAATGTGCTCTATTGGGCTACGATCCTCCGAGTTATGTGGCCAGGAAATTAACTGTAATTCATTCTTATGCTCCTCGGAACACTCCCACACTATTTAAGCCTTGTGACATGGGGCGTTATCCTGCCAAAATTTTCCGCTTCCAGTTGGAAGACAGAGCCCATGTGAAGATGCAACTGATCCCCAATTATGTTCAGAGGGTCTACAGTTTTCAAGGTCTGTTCTACTGTTATACCACAACTAAAAAACCTAGAACTGCCCATGAGAACGTCCCACAATATATAATACCGCCATCACCAGCTTGTCTATGACCTGCTTTATAGGGAGGGAACTACTGTTCGCCTGGAAGACGGCATACCCTGACACGAACATCGAGGTGATGAATGAGAAATCCTGATTCATCCGACCAGGCAACTATGTTCAGCTTATCCATGGTCCAGTTTCGATGTTCTTGGGCCCACTTTAGGCTTCGGTCGCTTGATCAAGCTTTGTTAATCGAGAGAGTGGGACAACCGCTGCGGAGTTCCATATCCAACAGTGTCCGCTGAACTGTGTGTTCCGAAACACTTGGACTTGGGCATGCATTATATTGGGCTGTTAGCTGTGCCATTGTCTGAGCCGCAGAATATATACTGTTATATACAAGCTGCTCGCAAAATTTAAAAGACGTTTTCAATGTTTGTCTCCAAGACATGAGAAATTTTAATGCGTTAGCATAGCTTATTAAATCGCTGAACTACGACATAGCTAATCGTAATATTATAAATTGTAAAAAGAGTTTGTTGCATTGAAGAAGAATGTTCAAACACTAGTCTTACTGAAACACATAATCACGCTAACTAATAAAGACGCTAAGCTTTGGAATTTGAAATCCATCCAAGAAAAATATCCCAAAATAAATGTTGGTACCTAGTAACATTCTAGACACTTCTCTCTTATTTTCTAAATTTATTTAGGATTTAGAAAAATCAATAATTTACAATGGAAAGCGAGAAACAGGTTGAATATTTTTGAATTAGGTAATTTAAGAATTAAGTTAAACAACTCTACCCCAGATGCTAAAATAATAGCTTCAATATTTCGAGCGTAGCCATCACATTAATTAAAATAGATTTTTTATGCATTTATAATCTGTAATTTTGTTTCTGGAAACTTCTTTATATTTCTAAAATTAAAAATAATAATAATGCAAAAAGATTATAAAACAAGAATTAGTCTAATTGCTATCCTTAAGCTTTTCTTGTATAAATATTTGCATTTTTGACTATGTTGTATGCTCTATATTATGGACAAAAATGTAAAAGGGTCGATGAAGAAAACGTGCAATGGTGGCATGCTAATTTTGGATGAAATATTGTGGCCTGAAGTGTAAAATGTAGTTCTGTTAAGAAAGCACATCCATATAGGCGAATAATGAAAAACGCTCTATTTAAGAAATCCAAGTGTTAAGCAAGATACTTAGATCTGTCTGCATTTGAGAATCTATAGGATATTAGCAACAATCGAGAGCATACATTTTTCGAAAGCCCTTGAAATGGAGACAGTCTGTAAATCCAACTAAATGTCATACATCAATGATTCCATTTTAGGAATATAGTTAGAGAATAATCAAATAGATAGATCACTTAGATATCATGATGTGTTGTTAAGTATGTAGCCGCATGTGCCTATCATACAACCTTGGACAGGCCGTAAGCTAAGTTACGTTGCATATCTGGCCTTTAGATTGATATAAGATAAGATTATTCAAAATAACTTAATATACAACCTACTTACGTATGTGTTCATTAGTATCATCTCCTTTTGATAATTTCTTTCAGAGGTATTATTTTTATTTTCCTCTTTGTTCTGTTGTCTGTGCATATATATATGCAGTAATGTTGTTTACATTGATATTTTTCCTATCACCTTCATAAATTCTTTACCTCGTACTTAGATCTGACACTTTGATTTCTTAAACTCTAATAAAATATTTAACTTTCTCTGAAGAAATGTTTTTAATATTCTTGTTTGGCAAAAAAAAGGTGTTTGAATATTTCTTTGATTTTTAGTCGAAATTTTTCAGAGCGATAATATCCAGCCACAATTAATCTAATAAATTTTAAAGTAATTCATAGATACATTTGGATACATTTTGAAACACCAAATATACGGATTTCCGCAAGTAAACTGAATTTCGTCAATTGTCAACCATTAGGCACTTTGAAATGTTCATTTGTGTCTATTGCGATTCAAAATATAATGCAAAAGGAGCGATGAATTCTTTGTCATTGTACATAGAAGGATTAGATTGGATTATTTAATTAAGGCGAAGCACACAGGACCTGTCTGCGTAGTACCATTCCAATTACGGCCAAGAACACCTCGTGAGATTTCTCATCTACGAGGACAGTAATTACATTAACTACATAGAGTTCGTTTTAATTACTATTTTACAATCATCTGGAAGTGAAATAATGAACTATACATAAGAATGAAAAGACTTCACTTGTTTTTTTTTTTTTTTGTTTTTTCAAGACAGTTTACAAGGATGAGGAAAAAACATTTGGCCAAATGCCGTATGAACCTTGTAATAAATGGCATACTTTTTAATTGAAGGAATATAACTAATGGAAAATGGAAATAATTCCTTCAGAAGCAAACAAATACTTTATATTTTGTTTGAATGCAGAAAGTTTCAGTTTTGCTTTGAATTAAAAAAATCTTTCTCATTCGCTGTTTGTCTTATTTCTTTAAGATTTGATGTTTTCCTCATTCGTTTCTTCTATTTGGTATGGATATTTATCGTTACGTATGTATTTGCGCTCATTGATCTTTAATTACTCTATTGCAATCATGTTCAAGCTGAAAGCTTCTGAACTTTATTGCATATATTGCTTTTATAAATATTAGTAGTATTATTCTTGTAGCTTGCATGTTCAATTTATGGACTATCCTAATAGCCAAATATGAACAGATGTTTTCCTCTTAAAATGTTGTTCTGAAAACGTCTTAGACTAGCAGAACATTTCGAAAAGTGCTATTAATCATGGTATAAGGTAATCTATGATTTATCCTTCATTTTTTATGCTAAAAGAAAACATGCTAATTTATTTCTTCTTAAAACGTGTTTAATTGCCATTCAGTGTGGAACACATTCAGCACATTGAGTTTATATATATGAGGCTGTCTAATTCGCTTCCCTGTAACGTACTTCCAAAATGCAGGGCTGTCTTATATATAACTTTTAGGGAATTTTATGTTAATAAATAAGTTATTTATAATTTCAGCCTTTATTGTAACATCTCTTTTCCGTATTCTTAATGAAGAATAAAGATGAGTAGCGAGTATTTAAACTGAGGATTTTGTATATAAAGACAGAGTGTGCTTCTGGCATCGCGTACACGCTATTTGTTACTTTCCTTCCAGCTCCGATTGTTGTAACTATTCAGCTTTGCGTTTTTTGTCTGTTGATATTTTAACTCTCCCGCTTCAGTAGAATTAGTGAGCGAGCTTCTATTGATATTTAATTAATTAGTCCTATATTTCTGTTCAACATTTTAATTGAATTGGACTGTTAGTTTTATTTGCATCACCACAAGTTGTGATTGTAATATAGCACAAGAAAGGTTTCTTTATATTCTAAATTATGTTTCAATAAAAAGTTATTTTTAACATTCTCACTACTTTGTTGTTGTCTCAGGCATAGCCATAATTCACTTTACGTCTATTCGTCTGTTGTTCATCTATTAGAGTCTGTTAGAGTTTTAACTAAATAGTATTATTAGATCAAGTGTAAACCTACAAACTCATATAAGTTCGAGCCAATACTGTATTTTACGTTTAAGGAAGAATAACACAAATTTTGTTTTACATAAATTTCAGGTTTTATTTCTTTACTAAGCAATTAATTTATGTTACTAACGATAATTGCATTTAGATCCCTTTTATTAGTTCATTTATGATTATAGTTATGGAATGTAGAAGGCAAAGTACGATCTCAAATGCCTTTTATATTCTGGCAGGTACTCATTTGAAAATTATGCAACTTTAAACTGCTTAGCTCTATCACATTATAACACCAGAAAATTTTGAAAGCTATATATAAGGAAAATGAACGTATTTTTTCATGCTTTAATGTTTTTATAGGAATAAATATGAGCTGTTTGATATTTTTTAAAGAAAATAATGCAGTTTATTCAGAAATTTAATCTGTACTACAGTAAAATATTAACAATGGGTAAGAATGCCATGACTAGAAATCATGTACGACGTACAAAAATGATGTCAAAGTAATTTGTAAAAGAATATACAGAAAGACTCACAATAAGAAAATTTAAAATATTTGAGCTTCTTCATCTTGAGATACTGTACATAGAGATAGTAGGTAGATTTAGAAATCTCCCTATTGACTATCCCTATTCTCCTATCATTTTCGTGAGTTAAAGTAACACATAATCCTCTTTAAATTTGATTTTATTACAAATAAACTTTAATTCCCCATTTTGGGACTGGGAAGCTTTGTCAGAACTAAATATAGTATTAAGAGATTTTACATGGAGTTAGATACTGACATTAGGTATTTTTGGAAGAGACATTAGATATTTTTGGAAGCAGGCAAGATGCAAAATTAGCAATGCCTTCGCCGGGAATCAAACCGCGGACCTCTCAGTACGCGCTGAATGTGCACTACACCACAAAGACGGGAGAAATACCTTATAATTGTAACTCTGTAATCTCAGTCGTTTATGTATCTTAAGGCATTTTAAAGCTCCACACGTATCGCAGTATTTGCACCGTATTTATATATCTGTTTTGTTCCTGAATGTTGACGAACTTTTAAATTACTTTGGTAATATCAAAGTGAATTTCAGAAGAACCTGGGTTCTTGTGATGCCCAGAGACAGAAGAAAATTTCTTTGATATCGTTATCGTCCATTTTCTTCATAACCTTTCTGATTTTTAAGGTTTTGCGAGTGGAAGACGTCGAGAATATAGCTTAATGAATATGCTTTTCTATGTGAGTTTGCTACTATGTAACATTAGGGCGACCAACGTCCCGAGATGAAGTTTAGAACTGTTCGGAAATTTGCATTCCTCCCTTTGCAGCTGCACTGAGCAAAAAAGGTGAACTAAATATATAATTTCCTCAGTAGAATCCTCCGGACGGAGAGAAAGAATGAGAGAGTGTGGTGTCGACTGTGTCTCCTCCCGGTTCTGGTGAAGCCAGTGTTCTTCCGATGTACCTTATCGACTTGGCCAGCAGTCATGAATCCTTTCAGCGTAATGTGGCGATTTCAGCGTATGGAAACCTGCAATGGAATATAGCTGTGGAAGACTAGATTGTAATAGAAATCTAGTAGAGTATTCCGGATAATTTATTACGCCGCCAAGTACCTGCTTAACTAAATGAACTGTCAAAAAGGCTCGACTGATGCCTATACCAGTCAAGCACATTCACCTGTTATTCATCATATGGTTTTACTAACGTGTCACAGTCTGACATGATATGTTCATCAGTTTTTTTTTAAACTCAAGGAAAGCACCCATTAAAATCTTATGTTTTCAACTTTGGGCAATTATACTTCTTTAGTAGGGAACCACGGTTTTACACGTACTACTGCGTATAACTCTGAATACCCTTAAGAGAACAAAATTGCAAAACAATAATATCTTCAATTTCCTTTATTAACCGACTTCCAGCTTGAATTTTATCAGCATTTAATTCCGAACTGGCGATTAAATATTTCGTTTCAGATGCAGTCTTCTTTAGATACAGGGAGCTTCGCTATTTGCCACTGGGAAACATGAAGCACTTTCATCTGTTCTTGTAAAAAGTACGAGATCTTTCACTGCTGCTAGGAATTCTGACTGGTTTCTTTTCAAAAATTCACAAATGTAGCTGCAATTAAAATACCTGTAGAGTACTTATTTTCCATAGAGAAATCAGTAACACCTATGCGCAGGTTTTCGTGAATTTTCAGTGTCCTCCGATCGAAGAGGGATTGATGTATTGCCTTGAGTATATATTCTATAGCAGAATGCATTTCATTCGTTCCAGACATTGATATCTTTTCAACTGCTGTTTTTGGCGTGGAAATAAAATCTGTACTTCTTTTAAAAGTTAATTCTAAGGATGTGTGTATATCTTATATCGGCGATATAGACTGTTAAGAGCATAATGTGCACGATCATTTTTCTTATGCTTTCATAGGCTGTATAGCCAAGGATTGAGCAGTATACAGAAGATATTTGTCCATCCGCGGAGCTAGTTTTAAAACAGTAACGTTATATTCGGTGTCTAAGACAATTGCGGCGAAGAAAATCATTTATTCTCCTTCCTTATTCAATCCATGATTTCCACTGCGAAATGAAACTGTCTGTAGAACATTTATTTGGGAGTCTTCTTCTTTCCCTACTTTTCATTTTGTTTCAAATTATTTTTATTCCTCTGTAATTGTTAAATGCTTTCTGAAATGTCTCCGTTGCAGTTAAAAGTCTGATGTTATCATTAGTACTTTATGCCATGGATTCCTCCGCAGCCTCCAGTCATTCCTCTGGCTGTGCAACCGTTTTAAACACTGGGTCTTAGGCATTGCTCACACCCCTTACTGGCCGACGATTTTTCCTGCTAGCATTCTCGGCTTTCATGGCAATTCATGGCATGCAGTAGAGCATTCTTCAGGTTTTTGTTGACAGCTGCTCAGAATTTAAATATTTGGAGATATAAGACTATCTTGTTGTTGTTGTGACTAATCTCACTTGTCTGACTGTAAAACAAGCCCAGGTAATTCATAGTAGCAAGGAGTGCAAGATTGTTCCTGTCGTTGTCAACAGCCCTGAGCACCATACAGGTGACAGTCTGACTTTGCTCAGTTCGGCCCCCAATTTTGAAGAACACAGCCCGGAGGGGAAACGGGTCCGTGGGTATCCCACCCTTCTTCCCCTTCCACCAACCTTTCTAGAGGACTCGTCTCGTATTTAACGCGCCCCCCTGTTGCACAGACACTATACATTTACAAACATTTATGCTTTCTCTGGGATTCGAACCCCGTGTCTTTCGGTACGGCAGTTAGCGTCGCTAACCACTATCCCGCTTGGGCGGCAAGATTTTCTTTATTTTCAATATCAATGTCTTTAATTTCAATACTTCTATGGATTTCTTGATTTATAGAGGATTTTACATTCTTAATTTCCTCAAGATGTTTATAATCTTTATTATTATGTAAATATCTCTTCTACGGCCTGAAGTCTTCAACGACATCCGCCAAAATCCGCTGGGCCAAGAGCTTCAAACTTCTGTATTACAGGCATTCAACATGATCCACTGTTCTCACGACAGATGTTGTGAGATAACAGATTCGCAGAGATTTTCTTAATAACCTCTCCAGATTAATTGGAAGGAATTCAAACTTTATTGAAATAAATTACAGTCCTCAGAAAGCAAGCAGCTATAAATAATTCAAGGAGAAACAGCTAAAACAGAGAAGAGAAGAGAGATATAGAAGGACTGATAAAACAAATAGAACAACAAAAGGAGAAAAGATAAAGCAAATTCTCCTCAAAATGTGGGCAGTATTGTAGATCAGTAAAAGCACTTTCAGAGTAAGCTCAGTTACAGTCGCCGATTTCAAACTGTATCACTAAACTAAATTTTGAACTACAAAGGTATTTATAGGATTGTCCAAAACTTTTGGAAATTTCGAGAAAAAATCGCTTTTTCAACTCCGAAATTACGTTTATTGGAAACTTCCAGAATGCTACCAAGTTGGCGAAAAATTATTCAATGCTCTCAGCTCAGCGACAATATTTCAAGCCAAGACACGACAGAAAAAGTGTCTGCCTATATCTGTGTTTTATCTGAGTTCTATCTTCACAATTCGAACGTCGATCGATTCCTCGAGAAGTTTTAGATCCTCAATATTAAGGACGTCAAAACAGATACAAACATAAAAAATCGCTACATATTCGATTAAACAAATATATTCATAGAAATAGATAAAAAGCATCAAATAAACAAACAAATAAATAAAAGCAATTGATAACTGGACAGAAATACAGAAAAACAAAATACGTAATCAAATAAATACAAATAGTTACATAGTTTTTTTTTCCAATGCCAGGCACTTGCCTGTAATTGCATTGGCCACCCCTAAGGACAGAAGTGGATTTTATTGCGGAGGCACCTAAAAGGTGGCCGCCGTTACCTTCTATGAAAAGACAAACAATTTTATATTCATCATTTCTCCGAGATTCAAACCCGTGCCCTTCTGTATTGCAGTCAGGCTTCCCTAACCACTATACTGTCCGGGCGGCATACGTATTTGCATAATAAATAAAAACAATAAATGAAATGACAAAAATTCAGAAAAACAAAATATACAATCAAATAAATACAAATATTTACATAAATTTACAGTAATGTGTATTAATCAATTATATACTATTACTGCTATATTTTTAGTTAAAATATATCTTTTTGGCCTGCTCGGAGATTTTCCTTACAAAAGCAATGAACATTTTATTCTCAAGTATAACTTTTTCTCTCTCCTAAACACTACCTTCGAAAAAAGAAAGTATTTCAAATAGGAAGAAAAGAGGTCCAGTTATCGATCTTGGACAGAAGTCGTTTTTGGAAGTCCATAAGGTAACATTCAAAGTAAATTAACAAAGTTCTTAAAGTTCAAAGCAGTACCAGAGCTTAAAATTATCGATGCCGATTTTTTTCTTTTCTAGTTTAAGATGCAGTCTCAAAGAAAGAAAGTAATGGAGAAACTCTTTCCTTTTTCGTCTATATTAACGTTGAAAAACTAAATGTTTTCTTTTAGTGTGTCTCGTACTCAATTAGTTTTAAGAAAATTCCTTTTACGTACCTTATGTCGTACATAGTAAGGAGATCCGTTTTAAGTAAATGTAAATGTAAAATCATTCCCAAAACTTTGATATAATTCATATGATATGAACTAGTGTGTAACAGTTGATTAGAGGCTAAATAATTTTAAATGAAAAATGGGGAAATAATTCTTCTCGTAAATAGAGCAACTGAGCATGAAAAATAAAATCGTTCCCTTTTGATAAAGAGTTAACATTCTGTGTTTTAGGCATATATTTCTGTTTTATTCACAAAATGTTCAAACACTTTATGAAGTGTGCTAATGCTTCTAACATATTTCAGTTCAATGCCTATTTTTATTACTGCATTTGTAATCATAGAATTTAAAGTAAATTTGCTACGTGATATCATTGTTATTTTGACTGCTGTTTTAATGATCGTAGGACGTGTCACCTTGTGTGAATCTTCTGAGTGAGGTAAAAATTCAGAAATCTTATTCCTAATATGCATTTATTTGAGGAATAACACTTTTCTGATGCTTAACAGGCAGACTATTATTGGTCAAAGAAACATACTGAAGAGAAATATCTTTAGAAACATCAGTTGATTAAAGCCTTGATTTTTAATTTGATTTGCATATTGAACAGATGTCTACTAATTTTGTAGAATTTGCTTTTAGACTGCAAAGGCAGTTCGTTTCATTTTCAGAGCTGATGATGCGACTGATTGAAGATTATATAAATATTAAATTTCATTTTCAAATCGTATTTTCCCTGCATACTAGCCACAACGAACTCTTCTCTGTATGTTATGAATTATTCCATGGATTAGAAAATTCATAATTGCTTTCAGAAAAATTTCTCTCTAGAAATTATGTTTGGTATTGAGTTTTATTTCCAAAATAAAAATCTTAAGAACCTGATGAATTAAACAATTCTTTATCTTGCAATACATGAAGTTCGTGTTCTCTTTACAATCTCTAACATACATTTAATATATACCAAAATCAGTTCGTAATGTTATATAAAAATTATTCATTTTCAGTTTCAGTTTTTCTCATTAAACTCATTTCCAGCGTATATCAATTCATAAGGCAATTATGGATTTTTCTTAGAAAGCTTTCTGGAAGACTCTGAGTACAGTAACAACATTGTCTAGAATGGTTCTATTGGTAGCATTTATAAATCAAGCGTACCATGGATACGCGATACATGATTCTATAACCTTCATACTAAATAAACCTTCATACTAAATAAACCTTCATACTAAATAATATGACCTTTTCAATAGTTTATTTGAGGGTTTTAAGTTGACGTATCTATAAACATTAAATTAATTTTTATTCTTGATTGAGAATAATCAAATATTTTCCTTCCGGGAGAACAATATAATAACTTTGGATAATCACTGATAACAGCGGCTTACCTATATAAAATTGCGGGTACCCTTATGAAGCGATTTCGTCTAGATGTGCTTGAAATCGACATAGTTTTATTCAGAACACACGCCAATCTCTAGTTGACATATTTCCTAATTTTGAATTCTGTATCTGAGCGAATTTCTTGCAGTTAGAAGCTCTAGAAATTATCTCACGATCATTATTAAATTTTTGTAATCATTCTATAGCGAAATCACAATTTTATATCTCATTTATGTTTCTAATCCTACAGGCGTGTAATGAAATATCCATAAATTATTAGTCTTGTAATTTCTAAGCAGTGATACAATTTTCTTAGTCATCAAAGTTCAAAACAGGGGAACAGTTTGCTCTCTCTTTCTTTTTTCAATTTTCAAAGCCTATTAAGCGTTTTAATTTTATATTTTTAAATCATCGAAACGAACTTGGGAGAATGCCAAACATTTGAGCAATGTTACACTTTTCTATCTTACCTCACACTTACCCGTAATTATAATATTTTGAGCTAAAGTTAAACATTTGCGTTTGCGTGACATTTTTGCCTTAAAATTAATAGATTTACCTGATGCTCTGTTTCATATGCATTACATATAAGGTATAATACACACAAAAAATATTCCAAAGTATGGGGTACTAGATGTTTAACATATGGTGGCGCCAAAATCAACTTCGCTAATTCTTCTATTTTTTTTTTAATTAAATCCCGTGAAGGGTGAGCTTGTTTGAGAAAGTACATTCAATTAAGGCATACAGTTGTTCCAGGGAGGAAAATGTGTGCTTTTGTAACAGTTTTGAAAACGTGCTTGTCTTCGTCAAAACAGATAGCCAAAACAATCTTCTTCCACTTTATTTAAAAACATGGAAGGCAGTTTGGCTTCCCACAAAAGTACTTGGTACTAACTTATACAAGTAAAGGGTACTAGATCAGAGGGAAAAGTACTAAATTTCAGATTTGTTTTAGTTTCATTCACTTTAGGGCATTTATTGACTGTACTGGCTTATTATTATTGGAGAACTGAACGCAAAGTCACTAAGTTAATATATGTCCGAAAAATACGAAAAAATAAAAGTCAAGACTATCGTTATTGTAATCGAATATGTATATACTTTGAGGTCTTTAATTTTTATGTTTTCAAATGCCCATTTGATTTTATATATATATATATATATATATATATATATATATATATAAGGGAAAAAGGGAGTAAAGGAAACTTATTTTTGGACATCTGCAAAAAGGTCTAAAATGCTCTTGCGAAATTGCAGTGTTATTCTGGGACTTTAGTGCCTAAGCAGTACTTCCCAAAGCAATTAAAGAGATCCTTATGGAGCTCGAGAAGGAATGGTATATGATAGGTGTCCGTACCCTCGTAGGAAGTCTTAGATGGTGAGTGAAATGCTTTTTATGGGTTAAAGCTTTGTGAACCAAAACGCGTGCACCCGCACGCACACACAAAATCTTCATATAATTCAAAAATTTAAAAATGATTCGTTACAGATAATAAATGCAATTGTTTTTAGGTCAAAGTTATGGAATACTCAAATAAATTCCTTCAATCCCTAAAGTTTGCTACAATTGCTTTTGTTATTTTTTTTTCCAAAAGCAGGCACTTGCATATGCCGGCATCGGCTACTCCTAAGGCCAGATGTGGTAGTCTCTTTATTCAGGTAGGCACCTAATAAGTGGGCACCCTTTGCCTTCTATGAAGGAACAGACAATTTTTACATCCATGCCTTCTCCTGGATTCGAACCCGGGCCCTTCGGCATCGCAGTCAGGCTCCCCTTACCACTATACTGTCTGGGCGGCTTGCTTTTGTTATAAACAGGATTGAATGCATTTTGTTTCGCGTTAACCAGACTGCAGGGTTTAAAAGCAAGATATTTCAAATTATTCACATCTTCTTTTGAGAATGTGTTTTATTCATTTCATGAAATTTTCAATAAAACTGAATTTTTCTATCCAAGTTTTAAATACTTTGCACTTAACATATGAACACGATGTATAATAATAATATTTTACTCCCATCACGTTTAGTTAGATAAAATTTTGCATTTAACTGTTTTCGTGGTAAGAAAATTGTTTAGTCTCTTTAAATGAAATAATCGTTTTTCGGAGTCATGAAATTCTTAAACTGTGTTATCGACTAGAAAGGCGTGGAATATTTAAATAAAATATGGTATAATTGAAAAAAGCCGTCTCAGTGAAACAAGATTTATAGAAATCTGTTAATAAAAGTTCCATTAATTTAAACTCCTGCTTCTGTCGATGATGTATTTGTCATTTGTCTCTGCTGTCTGAACTCACAGAGACTTCAGTTTCACGGTCATTCGTTAATCGTGGAATTTCTCTTCAATCAATTTAATACATTTACAGGAAATTTCGACTTACATGAGTATCATCTAAGACACATTTATGCGTTGAAAAATTGTTTTTCAAATAGGATCAAACATTTTAAAAAACTAAATGTCACACGTTGAAGAGTAATGACTTTAAAGAATCTTTTGTCAGAAATTATTTGTCTAGGATGACATTTAACTAAATTCAGTGAGCTGTGTTACATGATCCTTTTGTCTGGTATTAAATAGACAAAAGAATATATGACTCTAAAATTACAGTTTTAATGCCAAACCAATTTTGAGTAAAATTCATAAAAGCTGTTCTCGATTATGAAATATCATATTTGTATCTGCATATGAGTATTACAAAAATACAAAAGTACATCTGTGGATTGACTGGAAGAAGTTATAGTGAGTGTTTCTCATGTGTAAACGAAGCAGTTCTGTATAGAATTAGGCATCCATTGTAAAAATGATCCCCTAAAATATTATTTATCCCTAAAAGTGTTATTCTAAACGTCTGTAAGAAAGACAATATATTTTAGGTAATATCTTGACGGCAAAAAATTTCTTTAATTTCTTAAAAAATAAAGAGCACATTCTATTGTCTAACGAAATTATTACTTTATTATTAGTACGTTTGAAAAGAAAGTATAAAATCATCGTCGAAAACGATAAACATAGTACAATTCCATCGGAGTATCTGATATCCAACCATTACTTCAATGGATCTATTTATAAAAGGTGTAGCTAATTCCAAGAAATTCGACAGGGAAGCGAATCATGAAGTCAGAAGGAAGCACCTGAATAATAACTATCAACTTTAACTTCGACTTCATTTTACCCAAAGTGTAGACTTTCATCACAGTACAAAACACTTAAATTCTACGGAACTGAAAGGTTAATTTATCACAAAAACAAAGCATACGATAAATCAGATCACCCTTTTGAGAAATGGAAACCTACCTATCTTTTTATCATTCAATCGTATACCTATCCGTAACGTAAAATCGACTTTTAAGTTCAACGTTCCATTAGTTTCATTCCGATGATTAAAGGAGTTGTTGTACGGAAAGTTGCTTTTGCTCAATTTTGATTAAGTGCTTTTCGGCTTAGACACTACTACTTTATTTTCTCTTTGATTCTAACTCACGAGTGTAAACTTGTACATGAATCTAAACATAATTCAGAGTTTAAACTGAAGTGTGAAGAAAAGTTTTTAAACAAATAGCTTTTCATTCAATATATATTGAAACATAACTAAAATATAAAATTCTAATGCATATTCTCTTAAACTGCATTTTTAGAAATCTATAAGTTACTGCTTTGGTATTATTTAAAAGAATAGTAAGAAACGCTGTATGAAATAGTGTTATTTTATCATAAAAAGTAAATCTGGAGTATATATATATATATTATAGCCCATTTTAGTTCTTATTTTATAACTACGGAAATAATTGTTTAAATGTATACATATACATAAGGAAACTTAATAAGAGACAAGAATTAAAAACAAAATTTTTATACCCGTCCTGCGTTATAGTTGAACTGAAATAAAATAAACTTAAAGCATTTAATGTTAAAGTAAATTGGAGTAAAAGCAAGGCAATTCCTCAACAATATTAATAATTGCGTAGCAATACGTAGCAATTGAAATTTCTCAAACACTATGATTTTTACGCTTCTAAAATCTGAAATTCTGAAAATGAATATTAAAATTCTATGTAAAAGTATAAAGGAAAGTGTTAGGCTTTTTACTCATACTTCCTTTCTGAAGTATGCTATTAAAAATAGATTTTCTTATCAAGAACTAAAATTATATCACAGCGTTTCTCCGTAATGCGAAACAAAATATTAAATTAAACTTTTAATCATTCTACAAAGACGTACATTTTCAAATTAAGATGAAGCTATACTTTTAAACTTCTTTCTTAAGGTTACATTAATTTCATTTCAAGACGTTAATGAAAAATAAATTGCGGTTGTTTTCATGGAAGTAAAATGAAATCTGCAAAATCCATCACCCAAAAGTTCACAAAATTTGTCTTTTATTCTTCTTCTTTGATTTTTCTTAGGTGATTGCAAATATGAATAGTTGCAGCACAATATCAGTGTGCTGTCAGATATCAAGAACCCCATCGTCTTTTTCTTTCCTTTATACGAAATCCTGTTACGCCTAAGTTGAATGTCTTATACTGAAAATAAAAGCTATATGCATATTTCTAATTCTCGTAATTACAGAGTAACCAAGTTAAATGTAACTTCAGAATTAAGTTCGATTTCAAATAACAAATTCCCATCAATGATACTTTACATAACTGTATTTACTTCAGTTTGTTAGAGTAAACGACTGATCATTAATCCAAAAGATAAATTTTATTAGTATAATTTTACAACTTGTAACTACTCCTTTTTTACATTTTGCAATTTAAAGATTGTTAGTTCCCTTCCCTCATCAAAATTAATATGAAAATATTGAAATGATAAAAATAATGATTATTAAATAAATTAAATGACTAGAAAAATTTTAAGAACTTAATATAACATCAGACATTTATTTACTTACTCTCTGAATTTTTAATGTGAATATAAGAAGCCTAGTCATCTCTGCAATTTCTCCATTGTTCAAAATTAATTAAATAATTCTTAACTAATATCTCCATTTAAAATAGGCTACAATACTACAAAATAAGCTTCGATTTCTGTCTTAAACTGCAAGTCTAAGAATACTTTGGAATGGATATATACATACAAATATGCGTAATAAATTCGAGCAGCGTTCACACTGATACTTCTAAAATAGTTAGCAATGAGCGTTCTTATAAAGAATGCAAATAATAAATTCAGGGCATTCATTTTTCTCCAAAATCATGTTCTCACCAAAACTATTCTTTATGCGAATTTGGTTACCTGGCAATTTTTGTAATATGTGGTAAAATTTCGTCTTTATTACAAAAAGTGAAAAAGATGAAAACATTCAACCCCCTTATACTGTAATAGCCATGACTAAATGCAATCTGATGTGATGTAAGATGCACCTCTAGTTTAAAATTACAAAATTTGTAAATCCGTTTTTACAACATGCCACTTATTTGGTTCATTGTTTAGATTATTTTTGATGCGGAATACGTGAAGAATGAGCAGTGCCCTCTCCGGGACTCGAACTTAGCCCTTTCGAGTAGTCACCGAGCGTGCTACCCCTTACACGACGAAGGCATGCTGGGAGGAGGAAGGAAATACCTCACAATTGAATTTTACATATAACAGCTTCGTAATTCTTCATTTTTTTAAATGTTATATTACACATTGTTATTAATTTTCATTTTACTCCGTCTCGTCGAAACGAATACCTTCTGGAGCACATTCTTTTTTATATGTCGAAAGCCGGTACTTTTATCGGAAGTTAACTGACCATAATAGTATAATATGATCACGTTAGTTCGTTTATAAGTGAAACCACTCATTTGACATTTAAACAAAAATTTCTGTTTTAAAGACATTTTATTAACATCCTTTTATAAGGATAGGTTACTAATTGAGCAGATACCATACAGAACACAGCTATATACAAAAGACGATTTGTAAAAACCCTGTGGGTTGAATTTCTGTCGAAAGCACATGCGTTAGAGCCATGAGTAAAGAGTGAACAATGTTCATTGATGAGTGATCCAGACATGCGATCCATATGTCGCTGAAAAAATTGCTCTGCTTGAATTCCACAGTCGCGTAAAAGATGCTTGTGCTGGCATTCCACAAATTCTGTAAATACACTGCAAGACAAAATGATTGCCGTTTCAGATTTACTATATATTACTATATATTATTTAACAAGCATAATAAAACATAACCACTTTCTCTAAAATGCGACGTGAACACTAACTCGTTTATAAATGCAACATGCTCAGTTTTATAAACTATATGCTCTCTTCTATGTCTCATCGGGAAAATCATAAACTTGGTTTAGCTGGATGTTTTTTAAATTTGAATGTTTTCGTTATTACAGCTTTCTAAGCTCAAAGGCATATAAATGTGATGAAGCAGATTTAGATGTTACTGGGTAGAAATATTGAATGAGTAGTTAATGATCCATGATGAACAGCAAACATGGCAGCCGAGGCAGATTAAACATTCATTTTTATTTCATTATTATTTGTGGTCGCAATTTACTTGGGAATATAATCGTGCCTATTTTAAAATATTTACACTTTCGATACCTTTGCGATAGAAGGGAAGCAGTAAGCCACAGTCTACCTTCGCTGAGTAGCAGAAGCAAAGTGCGTAGTCATCCAATGTGGAGGCTTATTAAGAGAAAGGTTTCGGTTCTCGAAATTTTGAGCTTCGAATTAGCAACGCCATCATCGTTATGTTAAGTAGTATGATATGGATTATTCTAGAAATGGCGCAGTCCAGAAAATTTATTAATATTTTTAGAGTAGAGAGGCGAAATTGTAAGGATCTTATGTTTGACTAACGTTTATTTATTTTAAAAATTTTACTGTCCTCTCTTCATTTCCACTTCCGGACAGAATAAACCCGTTAGTTTGGTTAAGCAAATTGTACTTGCTAAAGCTTAAGTATTTAAGCTGTGGCTTTTCGCCAAGAACAGAGTTAGATGGGGAGAGAGTGAGCCTTCTTGCCTCTGTATTTCACGCGAGCTTTCAATCAGTTGTTGTCCGCCTTTAAGGCCAGAGACTTTGTCCTCTTGATATCTAAGACATATTGTCGTTTTCCGCAAGTGCCGAAAAAATTCAAATGCTGACACACTTACAATCACACACACAATCACACAACGGTGAAATAAAAAAACATATAAAAACATTTAAAATAGACATTATTAAGGAAAAAAATTGTCACTGTGTATTAAATAGATGATAAAAAATTGCAAAATGTCAAATACATGTATTTGATTGCGGCACACCTATATCCTACTCATGGCACACCAGTGTGCCGCGGCACACCGGTTGCGGAGCACTGTTTTAGGATGACACTTTACTTACCTTCAATGATTAGCTTAATTTACAAAAATCTAATTAAAATTCTTCGAAATAATTTTAAAACTTAAGTGACGTATAAATATCTAATTCAAGAATGGAAATATTTTTATTCGTGCCAAGTACATCAAAAATTCCAACTTGGATAAAGCATTTTCAAGTATAAAAAATATGACTCCAGTCTAAAGCCATTAACCTGCACACAAACTAAGGTATTACCATGGATAGCATGACTGTAGTTGGCAAGCTGTGAAAATACTTATTAGACTTGTCCAACAAATGTAGCCGAGAAGTAAAGCCGCGAAGCATTCATAGTTCTTCCCAGGTTTTATTTCTGGCAACTAAGTAGATTAATTTTTTCCCATTTCGCTATATTTTGGTAGGATTAAAAATGTAGCAATTAAATTTCATATGAATTTGAAACGATTTAAAAAGAATCTTTTTAATGAAACTGTCAAAAGTGATTTCATTTTCACAGAAATTAGTTAAT
The DNA here is from genome assembly GCF_044657685.1 of Stegodyphus dumicola. Lineage (NCBI taxonomy): Eukaryota > Metazoa > Arthropoda > Arachnida > Araneae > Eresidae > Stegodyphus > Stegodyphus dumicola. Next base: position 120,139,891 of record NC_140780.1, read on the forward strand.
TATTTAAAAGCTCTTTCTTAAAAGTAAAGCACATACATTTTTAATTAAGGAATATCGTATCTTAAATTAATTAATTCAACTTTGATGCATCGAATGCTTTCTGTTTTAATACAATCAAAACACTATGTAAAATCTTTAAAATTCTCTTTTTAAGACAGTAACTGAATTTTAATTATTAATCATTTCAATTAATTAGAATTTATTTTATAACGGACGTTATAAGAAATATTTTATTATCATTTAGTAGAGTTGTTAATTATCATTTTAAATTTAAACAAAATAATACCCGTAACAAAAATCGAATATTTCCAACTTGTGTTTATTTCAACTCAGTTCGTTATTTGATGTCTCTCCTTTGAGTCCAGAAATTTCCATCAGTATTAATAATTTATGAGATGCATTTTGGTACTGAAACACAGAAAATATTATATAACTTATTGTAGTCAAAGACCTTATCAGATAACTGATGAGATCTATGCAATTAGTATAGATCACAACATTTGTACAGTGTAGTTCTTTTACATTTGTTTAATTGAACGCTCTCGAAAACTGTATAAAATGAAGAGCAGAAAATGGAAAAGCTCTTGCTCTCGAATTATACTTATCCTACCATATTTTCAAAATGAATCAGTTCGATCTGCAAATATGTGCTTGCGAAAATCGTGCTTAAACACCGTGATTGTTCTATTTGTGCTTAGACAATGAAGGACGTCATTAATAAAATTTCGTAATTCCTAATAAAAATCGACAATAATTGTTACAATAACAGTGATTTTGTTAACTGTTATTTACAATAACAGTGAGGTTAATTTCTAATATTAAATGAAGATAGCCAATAAATCAATGTATGCAAAACTCAAAATATTCTTCTCTAAAATTTCTAGAATAAATTCTAATTTGTAGTTTTAAATCCTTCTTGTTACGTTTAAATTGAAAAATGCAAGTGAACACGATGTATTTTATACACAAATATTAAGAATATAAAAAATTAGAGAAAAATAAAATATAAGTCTTTTAAACAAAAGTAATACGGCTTCTAAATCGTAGAGCTTGCGGTTATGATACTGCTTTGAAACAAAAACATGTTTAGAATAAAGTATGTTTCGTTCAAAACATATTGATAATTTAGATTACTCTCATCATGCTCATGCTGTTTATGCATGCTGTTTTGAGAGCCCGACCAGTAGCCGAGTGATTAAGACCTCTGAATATTAGCAGTTAGATCCGGGTTCAAACCCAGATAATTGGGGTGGCTGTATGGTTGTGTTTCTTGGCTTTCCCATGTGTAATGTGATTACGAGCTAGTTTTGCTTAGAGATTCCACCACGAAGTCATCCCTCCGGTTGGAAGATAGCTTTATTCAGCTTTATCATTGTGAGATAACTTACCCTTACCTATCGTTCTGAAAATAAATTTCTAGATTCTGATATTTTGAAGTTCATATAGGTTACTTGAGGCTAATGCCTTGTTTAATGGCAACGAATGCGTGATTTTTTGTTTATTGATAATGATAATAACTATTTTAGATGTTTCTATTAATCTTTATTTCAGGATTAATACGCGACTAATCTTTATTTAAGGATTACTTTTCAAATTGCTGATGCATGAAGGCCGTCTTTTCATACTATATCGATTACCCTCTGCATGTCTGGTATTGCTGTTTTTGGCTGTGTCTCATAGTTTTTGTGATAAGTGTCCTTACTTCTCAAATTCACTTCCAGGAGCGCTGCAGTCGGTCTCATGTGATTCCACATAGCCATTTTAAAGTGGTCAGATGCATCTTCTATCCAAATATTTCCAAAGTTATTTCGGTGTTTAAAGATTTTACTATATCCTTTATATGCACAAAGAGGAGATTTTAGAAAGAGAGATCAGAATTTATTTGGTTTTAAAATTGTCCTTTCTTGCAACCGAAAACTTTTCAGGAAATGTTTTCGCATTGAAAATATTCGGTTGTAAGCTGATTATAAATATAACTGAAAATATCCTTCCTTTATTTCTTCATACTAGAGAATTTAAGCATAGAATTATGAATAGAATTATAAAATCTAGCACAAATAAGCATATAATTGTTTCTCATTGCAGTTTTGTTGGAACTTAATTCAACTTGATCAAAGCATTGTTTAGCGACGATATTTTATGTTAGTTGGTGGATTTGACAAAAGAAACGTGAATGGGCTTGGAACAAGTTTTCTACAATTTCAACAGGAAAGGAGTGAAAGCTACGTCATTTACGAGGTTGCTATACATCAGAATTTCGGAAGCGCCTAAGAAATGCAAACTTAAAGAGGAATTAATTTCGGCTCTCAAAAACTATGGTTTAGTCAAAACAACGGAATGCCATGATGGATTTAACCCTTTTTCTGTCTCTTTTAACGTAGTATGTATTCGCTTATCCTGAATTTTAAAGATAAGCGAATTTGTCCAATATACGCCAAACGGCATTCACAAAAAATTTTATAAGAAGCCCATAAATGACGATCTGATTTTTTTTTTATTTTATAACTAAGAATTTGATTTTATTGATAGGTCTGAAGGAAATCAGAAAACTATACTATTTGAAATATTTGAAAAAGTAAAAGCTGAATTTAGGAATGAAGGGAACATCAATGCTAAGGATTGAAATGTCTTCAGCTTAAAGATTTAAAACTGATTCGAATAAAAGTCTGGAGAGTTCCTTATATTTTCTATTCTTTCTATCTTCTATTTTTAATCGTAATCTAACTTTTCTGGTGCCAGACGTAATACAATTACTGGACAATATGGCTTACCTCACAGCCTTATTACCATCCTTCGGTCATACCTCAGGGATCGATGCGTACAAGTAATATCAGACAGTGACATTTATGTCCAAAATTTCTCTACAGGGTGTCTGCAGGGGTCGTACCTAGGAACAACCATGGGAAATATAGTGGCTAACTCGGTATTTCATCAGTTCCAGAGCGCAGAATGTGCTCCGCTTATAGCCCACACGGGCGATTTTATGCTAATCGTTAGAAAGAAGGACAAACTCGAAGCAAGATAGTAGTACCCCAATGGGCTACAGCACACAAACTTCAGATATCGACCCCGAACACTGAAGCTTTATACAGATACAGGAATCATATAGGACGCAACAAATATCTTAGACATAACCCAAGTGTTAACCTGCAAGGTATTATTATTATTATTTACTTATTACGTGCTCCGTCCTTAGGCACTACACGGAAAGGGTGGGATGCCCCGTGGAGGTCTTTTTAAGGGAAACTGGCTCCTATCCATTTTACGCATGGGGAAAACCACGAAAACGCCCATGCAGCCAGCCCGTTCGCCGGGACTCGAACCCCGGAACGAACTACCAGTGTTCAGCGGCTTTTACCGCTCGGCCGCTGGTGGGCCAACCTGCAAGGTATACCAATAAAATGTCTGCCCCAGTTGAAATATCATATGCTAACACTCGATAACTGATGATGACTGGATCTTTACATGTCTTAAATCCTGGATGTTACTTTCCTGGATGTTACATGTCTTAAATCTCAAGACGCAATTTAATACATTAATCAATAACGTGTAACGTATGGCTTCATTTATATGGGGTTTCTTGTCTAAGCTGTTAACATTTGGCATAGAACTATCACATAAAGTGTAATCATATAAGGAACGGCTATCTGAGGTAGAGAACATACCTCTCACATGATACGCCTCTGCTCTCAATGCAGATATAGCAGCTACTCCAAATATGTGGGGTCTATCTTATTATCTCAGAACTAGCTCTACAACTGGCAGGATTTCTTCCCTTAGACTATCACAAGCTATCTAACAAGGCTGATCAGGAACTATAGGGAAGCAACTATCGCAAGGCTGACTAGGCTGGGTCAAACGTTCATATTTTGGGGTCATAGTTTTCACTACTGGACTATGATGAGCAACACATGGTCAAAAACTTTCATCCAGCTGCTTTTATTGTCTTCGAAAGCATCCACATAAACGAAGAACCAACTTTAAGTAACAATTATGACCCAGTCACAGATGGCTCTACGGGAAGAACTGCATCGGAAGTGGCTTCTGTAGAATAGAAAATTTAGTGGAAGACGAAACTAGGCCTTGAACAATTGGGTATACCAGGCAGAGCTGTTATTTGTCAGAGCTACAATTAGCTATACTAACTATACTAAATGCTGTACTAAATTAGGTATACTAACACATTTCAGTAGCAGAAATTCACGATTCTCAATGACTCGGAGTCAAGCCTCGCAGCAGTCGCAGGATAGAAGAGTAGAAGCCACTTGCTATACCGAATTCAAACACAGCTTCTGGCTGTGCTTGTCGCACAAAGGGCCACTCTAGAAGGTGTTCCCGCACATACTCAAGGCAATGATGCCGCGCAGTTTCTGATCAAGCAGGAAGCAAATGGCAGGGGACTGCTAGAAGAACTTAATAAACTTAATCTCATGTTAAAAGAGCAACTTTCACAAGCGTGTTACGAAACTGGCGAAGTAGAATGTCAGAGATCGAGTGAATGGCATTTCGCTTTTTGCCGAAAGTTAACAGGGAAAACAATATCCATCGTACCAGCTTCGCATAGTTCCTGATAGATCATGGGTCATTCCGTATGTACCTCACCAAGCTCTCTTTTGCGAGTTTCTACAGCTAGTAGATTTCCCCGCTGGGATTGGTACACAATTCACTTTGATTCACCTCCGCGGTCGGAAGCCATCTTAGTGGCAGTGTCACTCACTCACTCTTACACGTAATTTCTTCCTCATATTCCTATAGATATTTCTACGTGAAACAACTTCAGTTTTATCAAATGCAATAGCTCAAAGTCATTTTCTCTGGGATTCTAAAAAAAAACACTCTAAATTTAACTTTTTATAATAAATTGCTAAGGTACTGCATACATAATTAAAATGTTTTATCCACACATACTTAAAATTGCAGTTATTAAACTATTTAATAACTCAAATTTACTAAAACTAAAAAAACTTTAACTAATAAAATTATAAATATCCATAGCAAAAATGAATTTTATTACAAAAGCTTAAAATGAAATTCAATTGAAAATTATTTTAACTATATTAAATTATAAAGTAAAACATCACAAATTTGCATAATAAAATTCTTCATATGAACTATGAACCAAAAATACTTTCTTACCAACAGTGCATTTTCAACCTATCATTGACATCTTTCGCTTGATCTGTGAATTGGTCACCATGATTGTTCTTCAGTCTCTTGTATTGATACGCGCATTTTCGAATATCTATTGAGACGTTTTTCAAACATGGAGCATACCTCAAATAATCTGAAATATATTTTATAAATAAGAAATTAGAGCATTTTAGTATCGCAAATAATGCGTTTCAAGCACACATTTCAGCAAATTTTAACAACACATTTTTTAAAAAAGGCATTTCATATATAAAGTGGTACTAATCAGTTAATGTGTAGTTCAGCATGCTGCAAACATGTTTTCCAATAAAGATTATCCCGTTCAGCCATATCATTCTAATAGCAATAAACCTAAATATGTACTATAAGTTTGAAGGAAAAATTGGCATAGTATTGAAAAAATTACTTTCTTTCGAATTAGTAATATGAAAATGCTTCGTTAACGATGTATCGTAACGTTACGTCACAAAAATAAAATTAAGTTGATTCTTTCCAATACAGGTTAATATGTGGTAGCTATTAAAATGCCTACCATTTTTTTTTCATTCTTTGAAGTTACAAATTGCATTGGCTTAGAAGCACCGCAACCAGTAAATGAATTTCACAAGATCAAATACAGCAGCAAGTCGGTGTAACTAATACAGCAATAAGGGAATTAAACGTAAGTTAATGACAATAATTAGTGTTCCTTCATCAAACGAATGCAATAAATGTATTAATAATATTGACAAAAGCCTTTTATCATATGCATCAACCGAAAACTAACGACGGAGGGAAGCTACGTGCTAAAAGGATTTTTATGGTCCTATTAATGGAGAAAGGAAAGGAAGCAATAATTGCATTAAATAGCATAGCAACCAGGTTACTGGAAGAAGACACAATGTAGCTTAGTCTCGAAGCGTCTTTCAAACCAAGTTGATTTCTATCAGTGCTAGAAAAAGTATTAATATTCATAAAGAAATTGAAAAGTTCTGAATAAAGTACTTATTTGTTGTCTAATTGGGCTTGCAAAATTCTATGGGATAATTTTGTAATATCCGAAAAATTATGAACCGAATGTTATTCTCTCTTTCAACCTATTGTCATTTTTTAAAAACTTAAACAAACCAAACGCAAACTTTTGGCTCATTCTGATGAAATTTTATAAATATGTATTATGTTATTAAAATTTGCTGCAAGTGATATATAATGCATTATTTCTATTTCTTTTGGAGCATTAAATGTATTTGCAAGCTTTTTTTAAAAAAAGAAACCAGGGGTCTCACTTTGCTGTTGTACGGTTTACGGGTAGTGCCTACTTGGCAAATGAACATGCACTTGGCAAATGAACAAGCTGTAGTAATGCATATTCTAGTTGTATTATATTTGTGAGTTATTACTTAAAGTGAATAAGGCAGTTTAGTTAGTTGTGCCGTCACTGATTCACCCGAACAGGATAAATTGTACAATTTAGTAAAAAATTAGTAGTTGAGTCAATCTTTCATAACTCAAGGCAATCACTATGCTCCTCCTCTGAAATTTGAAATGGAACTATATGACAGCCTGCATAAAAATTAAACAGTTTTTAGTATAAGGACACTGGTCCTATTGCTAACCTCCCTGTTGCTTATATCCACTTCTTTTGACTATTTCATAAAATTTGCCAAATGACGCCAGACATCGCAGTTGAGTTAGAGAAAATTACGCTATTAAGAAAAGATTATTTTAGTTAAAAAGACTTCAGTCACCTAACCTTTTTTTAACATTTTTAGAGTTTCCTTATCAAACAGTCATTCTCATATTCTAAAATATTTATACTACCGTACTTAAATAAGAGATATTCCATTTCCGTTACATTGAGCAAAATAAAAGGATAGCTACTCAGATCTCATTAAACTCAGAAAAGAATTCTTGTGTCCTCATAATAATTAAGAAATAGTTTACTTACAGAATATAATGAAATTTTAAGTATAGAATTTATACTTTTCACTGAATTTGAACGCTTTACTGTCTGCATTAATTTAATATACACACTCTTAGACAAAAAAAAAAAAAAAAAAAAAAAAAAAGAAAAGAAAAGAAAAGAAAAGAAAAAAAAAAACCTACGCACCAAGAAGGAGTTATCCGAATGGGTCGAAAATCGGTAGACGTGATGTACATGTACAGAAAAACAAATGATTACAGTTTGAGAAAAATTGGATGATTTATTGAAGAGATAGAGCTCCACAAAGTGAAAAAGTCAGTAACGCGTTTGTCCACATCTGGCCCTTATGGCATCGATTGATAAAGGTTGCGGTTGTCCTCCTGAGGGATATCGTGCAAATTTTGTCCAACTGGCACGTTAGATCGTCAACGTCCCGCGCTGGCTCGAGGGCCCTGCCCATAATACTCCAAGCTCAATAGGAGAGAGATCCGGCGACCTTGCTAGCCAAGGTAATGTTCGGCAAGGCAAGCAGTAGAAACATGTGCAGTGTAGGGGCGGGCATTATCTTGCTGAAATGTAAGCCCAGGGTGACGTGACATGAAGGGCAACACAACGGGCCTTAAAACTTCGTCGACGTACCGCTGTGCTGTAAGGTTGCGAGGGATGACAACTAAAGGGTGCCTACGATGAAATGAAATAGCACCCCAGACCACCACTCCTGGTTGTCGGCCTGTCTGCCGGAAGACAGTCAGGTTGGTATCACACCGCTGTCCAGGGCGTCTATAGACTCGCCTTCGCTGGTCATTGGGACTCAATTCAAAGCGGGACTCATCACTGAAGACTATTCTACTCCAGTCAGTGACATTCCAGTGCGAATGAGCCCGACACCACTGCAAACGGGCTTGACGTTGTACAGAGATCAATGGTAGTCGGCGCAAGGGGCGCCGTGACCTCAGCTCCCTTTTCTGTGAGCCGTATATGAATGAACCTTGCAGTCACTGAAACACTAGTTGCAGGTACAGTCGATGATAATGATGCATCTGGGGCTGTGAGTGCCACTCTGACGATTGCTCGGTCTTAACGTTCTGTCGTTTCTCTAGGCCTACCGCTTCCTTCTTGACGCTGTTTGCGGCCATGGTTCACCCATTACTGCCAACATCGTCTAATCGTGGCATCGCTCCTGCTCAAATTTCGAGCTATTCGCCGATAAGACCAGCCCACCAGCGGCCGAGCGGTAAAGACGCTGAACACTGGTAGTTCGGTCCGAGGTTCGAATCCAGCGAACGGGCTGGCTGCATGGGCGTTTTCGTGGTTTTCCCCATGTGTAACGTGTATACGAGCCAGTTTCCCTTAGAAAGTCCTCCACGAAAGGCATCCCTCCCCTTAGGCAGATAGCCCTAGTGTGCTTTGCCATAATTAAATACACACACACACACCGATAAGACCAACCAGCCCAACAACCTACACGACCTCTCTCAAATTCTGACATTTGCGCGTATCGTTTGGCACCTGTATGCGAGGCATAGTTACTGTGTACCAGAGTACACGGAATAAAATTCGTGAAGAATTTATGACCTGGAATCATAATTTATCCTCTTAATTATCCTGCCAGTTACGCAGATCAGATGCGCTGTAGTGACAACTGTTCATTCATTGGTCGCCAAAATGTAAAATTTTGCATTTTCCATCGAAACCTGTATGCATATCAATTTGTGCCTAATTTGCTTTATGTCTTCTCAGTGCTCGTGGTGAGTCGTTTTTATTTTTGTCTCAGAGTGTATATATAAATATAAACTACAGATATTTTTATTATCTGAGCTACAGTTAGGTTTGATTTAGTTTTAAATGTTTAGTCTGCCAGAGTTACATGATAGTACTTAACTTTCTGTTCCTATAGACTTTGAATGTGTATATCAAATTTTACCTTTTCTAAAATGTATATTTTTCAGTTTAGTTTGATAGCTTGATCTCACGTAAGAATGTTAACAATGTGTGCTTTCGTTTAATCTAAAAATTCTCAAAAATTTACTTTTATCAAGTAGAGTTATTTTGAGCTTCTGTTTCAAAATAGAAATACCATTGTAGGTTAATAGTTTATTTTTCTAATAGTTATTTTTGTTTTTAGAAATAGCTTTACTTCCTCATGTCCATACCTATACTTTCCGGCCAAAATTTGTTTTCAATTTTACGCTTTATGCAAAATAGGGAGAAACTGCTATTTCAGCTGAGATCTGAGCTACTTCAGTTGGAGAGAGTGTGCTCTGCCTTTCGGCCATGTTATTGTTAAAGCTTGCAAGCTTATGGTCGGGTGTGATTTTAGCTAAGAGCCAACTACGCAGTAAACAAGGTCTGTGGAGCTTAGGTTGTTTATTTTACTTATCATTTGTTTAAATTTACATTTTCTATTTTAAACCAAAAGTGTCTATTTTAAGCCAAAGGTATTGGCTTCTCATACACCCAAGAGGAGCCATCTGTGAAATTATTTGAGTTAAAAGGGTATCTTAACCTTTCTTTGGAGTTGTTATTTACGCAACAGGAACTTACATAATCTTTGCTATACAGTTCTAAAGAACTATATTTTAGCCAGAACACTACAACATTATTAATGATAAATAATCATTGAATAATTAAACATTGGAAAAACTTACCCTACTTTATTACATGCATTTTGCTGGAATAAATATTATTTTCAATTTTTAGCGAAATGTTTTACTTAAATTTGACTAAATTTGACTATATTTTTTTTACAGAGATGTACTGGTATTACAAACATTCAATAAAATGCCTTAACGCAGTTGTATTTGCAGCCTGTTTACTACCGAATATGATAAGGTCTCAGGTCATTTCGTAAACCATCCTATATCTCCCCATAACTCTCTTTTTCTCTCACGAAAACAAGGAAAGCTAGCACTGAGGCGCCTGCAAGACCTCCGTGCCTATGATCCCAGAGAGTCTTAATCTGGCATTGTATGAATTTAATTGTTGTAAATTCCACCGCTTTAATAAAAGTAGAAAATCTCCCAAGTTAAACCAAAATTTTATAGAAAAAGATTATATTGCTTTGTAGGGTTTATATTTATTTTAACTAACATTTATTTTAAGTTTAAACTACCTTTCCTGTCAAGCCTTACTTTTCCCCTGGAACTGCCAATGATAGAGTATGTAAATTTTAGTAGAAAGCGCAAGGATTCAAATTATCAGCGGAAGTATTCTGATTTAAATAGAAAGGAAACGAGTTCGAGGTGTGATATTCTTACTTCACGAGCACGGAGGTAGTTGGCCAGAAATTGAAGAACCCCGCGTTTCGGCCTGTGTGCTTGCATGGATGTAGTGTTAATCGTTCAAGTAATCTTCAGGTTTGCTGAATTAGCAGCGGTATTGTAAAACGCGGTGAGTTAGTTACTTTTAGAGAGCCTCGTAGTTAGAGTCTTGTCTTTAGTTTCTTTTCAGGTTATTATTTTTATTTGACCGCCGAGTTGGCGCAGTTTGTGAGCGTCAAGAGCACGCACTTGTAATTTATTACGTTGAATAAAAAGGGACTTAAACCCTTAACAAGACTCTGTCTTTTATCCAGTTTTCACAGTCACCTCTTGGTTGCGTGCAAGTTGGAGGTGCGCAACGCTACATTGGCGCCCGAACACTTATCGAACTGAAATGGCCGAAAATTGGATGGAAACCGCTGGACAACACCAAGAAATGACAAGCCAATTGGAAGGATTTAGATACCTGGTCCAGACTTTGAGAGCGTCAATCAAGCCAAACGTCCATTTCGACGGAAAAAATTCGGTGGCGGTATTTCTAGAAGGTCTAGAAAACCACTTTCAACTCTACCCTGTTCCTGAAAGACAAAAAGTTGCCATCGCCACATCCGCACTAAGAGAACAGGCCGCGCTATGGTGGAAAAAAATATAGGCAAATTTTTATTAGGGGAATTTGGAAGCCAGACATATACATTTGAAAATTTCAAAAAATCGTTAGTAGAGGCCTTCGCCATAGTGAAAGATCGCGCAAGGCTGGAAGCCGAACTATATAGTTTCTATCAACGAGATATAGCAGAATTGACGGACTTTATTCTACGAAAAATTAAGCTGACGGATATGCTCTATGGGAAGAAACCCGATGCGGAGATTATTGAAATAATCTTACCAAGATTGTTACCCGCTGTTCAAGACTACTTTGAAATTAGAAACCCAAGCACATTGCAGGAGCTCTTCGAATTGGCGGTGAAGTTTCAAAATCGCAGAATAGCGGAAAAAGCCAGAGGGGCAACGTATTCTCAAAGTACCCGAAGGAAATCTTCAAATGAGGAAACCAGAAATGGAAATCGCTCTTATGGGGGAAAGAGCTATCAAGCTAACTCATCGAAACTCGAAGGTCAAGACCCAAAAAGAAAATTCGAAAATAAACATCCGCGTACCAAGAAGGCACAGATTGAAAGGAAAGCTTTAAACAAGTAGAGGGGCCTGTGAAAGGGAGGGTCCAGACCCCGGAAGTTTAAAAAAAACCCTCAAATAGACATTTAAATACGGTCATCGTAAAAAACTCACAGCTACCAATTATACAAGTCCTGGTTGGCGATGTACCAGTAGAAGCCCTCATCGATACAGGAGCAGAAGGAAATTTTATGAGTGAAAATTTCTTCAAAAAGAATTTTTATAGGGTACGATTATTTAAAACCAAAAATACGGAAATTATAGCGGCGCAAGGAAAAACATGTCACTGCATCGGGAAATTATCATTAAACTTACAGGTAAAAGAGGAAAGCCTCAAAGTATTAATTTTTATAGTGAAAAATCTGCAAAATCCTCTTATTTTAGGTATGGAGTTTTTAAGGGCCTCGAGGGCCAAATTAAATTTTCAAGACAGTTCCGTGGTACTGGAGATGGACCAGAGGGTGGTGGAACCTGTGGAGACACCGCAAGTGGACCTTAGCCATCTGAATGACCATGAAAGGCAAGCAATACAGCAAGTGGTGAGTAATTTTTCTAATTTGTTTTCAGAAAAACCAGGAAATTGTCAAATAGTCACGCATAAGATTCAATTAAATGCCCAAAAACCTTGTAGGACTAAACCTTATCGGTACGACAAACAAAAAGACGTAATCATCGAAGAACATATTCAGGAGATGTTAAAGAATAAAATAATAACGCCCATAAATAGTGAGTACGCGAGTCCAGTCGTACTATGTAGGAAAAAGAACGAGTTTCCTCCTTCGGATAAAAGGGCTTGGAGGTTTGCCATTGATTACAGAAAACTAAATAGTATTACTAAATTTCCAGTTTACCCTTTGCCGGTTATAGACGAGATCATTAGACAGATCAAATCGACAAGATACATGTCTACTTTGGACTTAACGTCTGGCTACTATCAAATAGCTATGAGACCCAAAGACATACAATAAACCGCGTTTATAACAAATTCGGGCACTTATGCATTTTTACGCATGCCCTTTGGGTTGTGTGGGGCCCCATCAACATTCCAGAGAGCTATGGACATTGTTCTAAAGCCTGTCCTAGGAAAATCAACTTTAATTTATCTAGATGATATAATTATAACGAGTAGTACGTTGGAACAACACATTAATGATCTAGAACAAGTTTTTAAATTATTAAAAGAGGCCGGTCTTACAATTAACGCCTCAAAATGCAAGTTCGCAACTAAAGAACTTAAATATCTCGGTTATAAAATTTCGCAAAAGGGTATAGAAACGCAAGATTCAAAAATAAAAGCTATCAAGAATTTCCCACCGCCCAACACCGCCAAGAAACTTTCTTCTTTCCTTGGGTTATGTTCTTACTATCGATCTTTCATAAAAGATTTCGCTAATATTGTTGAACCACTCTTAGTAATCAAAAGAAAAAGGGGTAAATTTACGTGGACAGCAGAAGCAAACACAGCTTTTGAAAGATTAAAAGAAGCGCTCATTAATGCCCCTGTTTTAAAATTCCCGGAGGGGGACGTAACCTGGAAATTGCAGCAGATGCGTCAGACTATGCGGTGGGTGCGGTTCTTATGCAAAATAACAATCCTCTGGCATTTTTTAGTAAAACATTGAATCAGACACAAAGGAATTATACAGATACAGAAAGAGAAACATTAGCCGTATTAATGGCTGTACACAAATTTCGAGTTTATTTCGGCAAATCACCAGTAACAGTCTTTTTGGATCATGCGGCTGTTGGTAGACTTTACTCGGGGAAAAACCTAACGCCCAGGTTAATAAGATGGGCTTTAAAACTCCAAGAATATAATATCAGAATAAAATATAAACCGGGTAAGGAAAATGTAGCTGACGCACTTTCTCGTATAAAACTGGACGATGAAGGAAATGAACTTAAATGCGCTGTGTTGACTTCAAAAATTTTAGATTCTAGAGATACGATTATTACTGAACTGAAAGCTGATCCTGAATTTGGAAATATCTATGCATATTTGAAAGACCCCGAAAGCTTTGAGCACACAGACATCGATGCGAAAAGAAATAGAGCAGAAAACTATGAAATAATAGATAATTTATTATTTTATACGAAAACAACAAACGAAAATCTTGAGTACAAACCAGTCATCCCAGCCTCGCTTCGATTAAGCATTTTGAAGGAATTACGCGACGCGAAAACAGCGGGCCATTTAGGGGTCAGAAAGACTTTAAAAAGGGTACGCGAGGCGGTATATTTCCCGCAATTATACAAAATAGTAACGGCGTATGTCAGGTCCTGCAATCAATGTCAGTTAATAAATGATATTAATTACAGTCCGGCCGGGTACTTAAATAGCATTCGCGCTACATTTCCGAATGAAATTTTAGGCATAGATCTTCTTGGTCCCTTTCCCCAGAGCGAGTTAAATAAAAATCGTTTTCTTTTAGTAATAGTAGATCATTTTTCAAAATGGACAGAAATTGTTCCACTTAAACGCGCGTCAGCCAAAACAGTCGCAGATGCATTCTTACACAGATACATTTTAAAATACGGTGCACCGATAAAAGTCATTAGAGATAACGGTAAACAATTCGTTAGCCAAATATTTGAAAATATTTGCACTGGACTTGGCATACGCCATATCAAAATGGTTCCGTATAGACCACAGGCAAACATAGCAGAAAGAGTGAATAAAAACATAGTAAAAATAATTCGCAGTTACGTAAGCACACATCACAAGCGCTGGGATGGTTACATAAATGAATTAGCTTATGCTTTAAGAACGGCAAATCATGATACTACGGGAAAAACCCCAGCAGAATTATTTTTAGGCCGAAAATTAATTACGCCTTTAGATAAATTATTCTTTGTGCAACAAAGAGAGCAGGAGTTTAAACAAAAAGATGTGCAAAAGCTGATTGATCAGGCGCTTAAAAGCTCGGATACGGCAAGAAATAGGCAGAAAGTATATTATGATAGAAAACGCCGTGAAGCAGATTTTAAAGTTGGGGATAAAGTATTGAAGCGGAAATTTTCTTTATCAAGTGCCCCAGACAATTTTACGGCAAAGCTAGCTCCAAAATTTGAAGGTCCCTATGTAATTCAGGAAATCAAAGGAGTAGTATTAGATCTTAAGAACGAGAGAGGAGAAATCTGTAAAGCAAGTCCCGACCAGGTGAAAAAATACTATAATCCAAATGATTTTGAAATCCTTAAAAGTTTCTTGCAGGACTCAAGTCTAAACGAAATAGAAGGGCCAGAGACTGCAACAACTATTCCACCACCCAAGAAACGGAGAACTGAAGAGAGACCTAGCACTTCTACAACCCGGACGTCGGTATCAAAACGAAAAAATGATTATCAAACTCCAGCGTTTAAGAAAAACAAAAGTACAGATGAACCGGGTAAAGAAACCGTGGTAAAAAGAAAAACACCACCTACAAAGGATGGCAGGAGGAATTACACATCAAGAAGAACGCGCACACGGCCACAGAGTCAGGTGCCAGCAAGGCCGCCGTTCCGGAAACTGAAACGGCAACAGGAGGAACAAAAATATCAGGAAGAGAAGAAATTCAAGAAGGACTCCAGACCGGAGGACGTCAAGACCAGCCGTCCCAGGGAAAAACGGAAATGCCAACAACCAGACGATTACTCCGCCAAGAGGCCAGCATGCAGAGGACGCAAAAGAAAAACTCATGTGGACGACACTCGGAGGTCAGTAAGGAGAAGATTGACGTCCATGAAACCGATAACTTGGGAACAATATTGCCACAAAAGAATGACGGAGTTTCAAGCATCGAAAACTCAAAGATAAGTTAAAACCTTCTATAAAATTTTTTTTCTCTTTTGTTCCGAAATGTTATGCATAAGTACGAAGTCCTATGTTTTGACGAAAGTCAATATGTCTCGGTTGAGACTTAGTTTTGTTTTACTTTATTTAGCTAAGGCAAAAGTATTATTTTCTTTAAGTATAAAAGCTAAGAACAAGCATTTTCTGTTGGTCGAAAGACTAATTCTGTTATGTTAAAGCCAAAATGTGGCCGAAGATAAAAATAACTTCGTATTCTTGTATTAATAAGAATTTTAGTTTCAGTGCCGCCAGCTTGGCGAAGAATGAGTAAAGTAAAAATTTATTTTCTCTTATTCATTGTATGGTAAATTGTAAAAATTATATGTATTAAAATTTTGTAAATGTACGTAAATACTTGAATGTTATGTAAAAGTAGAATTTAGTCTAGAAGCATAAAATTTTAGATGCTAAAAGTAAATGCTCAAAAGCAATGAAGTCAAAATTTAAGTATTAAATTGTAGATAAAGTCATGCTTTAGAGCGAAAGCCTGCATGTTTAAAGATGAATGAGGGGGAAGTTAGAATGAATGTGTTTTGTAGGGTTCTCCACCTACACTTGAATTTTTAAGAATATTAAAGTAGCTCATTGAGTTGTAGAATGTCGAGTAAGGTGTGTCTATTTGGTCGTTGAATTCTAACAAATCATGGTGGTTAGGGGAAGTGTTGTAAGACTAAAACACGAATATTCCCGTTTGACACCACACATGGTGGAGAGCCAGGGTAAAGTTAAATTAATGCTTGAAAAATTGAATGAATGTGAAGTAAGCAATAACTAAGAAAAACGAATCGTGTAAAAAAAAATTTATTGTGTCAAGAAAGTGTAAATTATAATGTATTTAGAAAGATACTGATACTTATTCCTTTCATATGCTGGAAGGAAAAGACCAAGATTGATTGATGAAGTCCAGGAAAAGTTGCTGTAAGAAGAGAAAGTTATAAGTATACACAGAATTTTAGTATACAATTTGTTACATAAGATTTTTTTTGTGTAAACGAGGTTCTCGACAGTTAGTTCAGAATTATAGAAACTTACAACAGGTCGTTTGTAGGACCTGCTTCCAAGTTTTCCAAATTCTGGCAGCGGCAAATGTAGGGTTTATATTTATTTTAACTAACATTTATTTTAAGTTTAAACTACCTTTCCTGTCAAGCCTTACTTTTCCCCTGGAACTGCCAATGCCAGAGTATGTAAATTTTAGTAGAACGCGCGAGGATTCAAATTATCAGCGGAAGTATTCTGATTTAAATAGAAAGGAAACGAGTTCGAGGTGTTTTACTTTATTTAGCTTCACGAGCTTACTTACTTACTTCACGAGCGCGGAGGTAGTTGGCCAGAAATTGAAGAACCCCGCGTTTCGGCCTGTGTGCTTGCCTGGAAGTAGTGTTAATCGTTCAAGTAATCTTCAAGTTTGCTGAATTAGCAGCGGTATTGTAAAACGCGGTGAGTTAGTTACTTTTAGAGAGCCTCGTAGTTAGAGTCTTGTCTTTAGTTTCTTTTCAGGTTATTATTTTTATTTGACCGCCGAGTTGGCGCAGTTTGTGAGCGTCAAGAGCACGCACTTGTAATTTATTACGTTGAATAAAAAGGGACTTAAACCCTTCACAAGACTCTGTCTTTTATCCAGTTTTCACAGTCACCTCTTGGTTGCGTGCAAGTTGGAGGCGCGCAACGCTACAGCTTATAAAGTTGAATATTAAGGCTAATTTCAGAAGTCGCTTTCTTTCTCTCACTGTTATACACTCTTCCTCTCTCTGAATGAAATTCGGAAACGTCAGGTTAAGTAAATAATGCTATCTAATAAGAGTAAAAACTGCTATTAAATTTTTCTAGGTTTATTTCCATCTATTCTCTACTTTTTAAACAAGAAGGTACATATAAAAAATACCTTTAAATGTGAGGGTATGTGGCTTTATCTTATAATATTACCTGGGTTCTGCTGGATCATTAACAAATGTGTCCATAAATGCTGAAAACAAGTGGAATGGAAACTCGGAGGATTTTAGTATATTAATTTCTTTTAAATAACTCATTAAAATTATAAAATTCTATAACTAAATCAATTTATATTTATTTTTTATGATCTTATTATTTTTTATCAAAAATATAATGCATTAATCGTAAAGCATACTTGGCAGCTATTTTTTAATATTGACTGCTTTTGATTCTTAGCAAATTCCTGTAACATACCTGCGAAGCCTTCGCTTCTAATAAGTACTTGGTTTCGCACTGAAAACTGCTGCTTTAATGTAATAAAACCAGATTAATATATGAAATCTGTAAAGAAAGTAAGAAGACTGATTACGCAGTGACTTACACGGCAGGTGAGAGTGGTTGCCCTTGCAGCAGACTAAAAATAAATCATGTGATAAATCATGTGAATAAAGATAAATCATGTGTGCGCTTCCCCACAGGACCCAGTGCTCGAGCTATTACGAAATGCGAGACGACAGGCTCTAATACTGCAGAAGCAATAACTCGTTCAGTTACGTCTCCATTGACTTTTAACTTTTTGCACTGTTTCTGTCACCAAAACCTCTCGATTTCAGACAGTCTGATGGACGAATGATTCTGTTGCTCTTCTAAAATTGTTTCAACTATAACGAATCAGAGGACGTCAAATACAACCAGAAAATTAAGAGGGTAGGACTAATTCAGTCTGCAAACTGTTTTAGGCAAGGCAAGAACTCAGAATACTCTATGCTCTTAAACTCTCGACTAGAGAGACTGTGGCCGCTGCCAAGATCCTCACATAATGAGGACAATAAGCACAATAATTTTTTCGATGGTTATCTATTTTTAACAGAATATTCTCGAAGTTCTATATTAAATGTATTTTAGTTCTATATGCAGTAAGTAATATACAGCCTTAAAAAACTCAAACAACACCAGTTAACGAATGGAGTCGCGCTATCAGTGCAGGGTACCGTTATCACCCCGCCCTTCACATAGCATCAAGACCAACCTCTCATATTCTTCAGTTCAAACGGCACCTTCACAAAGTTCAGATCTACTACGTTACTTCATTTTTCACGAGTCACAAAAATAAGTTATCTATGTTTTAAATAACGATACGTCAGTAAATTTTGTTTTAAAATTGGGCGCAAAGCGATCGTAACATTTTAAAACATTCAGCAAGAGTATGGAAACCATGCTTTGTCGACAGCACAGATTTTCGCGAGGCCAGGGAATTAATTAAAAGTGATCCTTGTTCTGGAAGATATTTAATAAAAAGAATTGATGAAAATATGGATAAGATCAGGAATCATGGGAGATCATATCCTCGATTGACTGTGATATTCATTGCCAGTTGCAAAAATGGGTGGTTCACGTTAAACCAGAACTCAAAAGACTTGGATGCTTTATCATAACAATGCGCTGAGCTGTACGGTGCATTTAATAACGGCGGTTTTGCTTCCAAAACTGTTATGAAGAGTGGAATCAGCGCCTCAAGTGATATATAACTTCACAGAGGTTTGCTTTGAAGAAGACTGAGTAGCCTATTACAGCTTAAATGTAAATAAAATTGCTCTTGGAAAAAGCATCATTATTTAATTTACTTATCTCGTGTATGTAGTAAATGGAAAGCTGTATGTGTTGTAGAATACTTTTAATATTCTTAAATACTTACACAATTACCGCATTGAGTGCGCATATTATGACTAACTATTTTTCAGTTTTAATTTTAAAAATATCTTATAGCGTTTAATATGCTAAATTGTTAATTATTAAAAAATGTGAAATATAGCCCTACCTTAAAATACAAATTTTAAAAACTGCCGTTTCCTGCCGTCAGCATTTTATTCTCATTTTCATTTTTCTTTATACATTTATTTTCTACTTATTATTCTATACATTTCAACTTATAAATTTACCTTCTTGTAACTTTCCTGGAACGCACAAATCGTTTATGACGTGTCTTGACTCCGATACAACTGAGTTGAAAATTCTTCTTTGTACTACTGAAAAGCAGCGATAGCTGTGATCATCAATGCAGCGAACACCATGCTGTAGTTTTCTGAAAAATTTAGAATATTAGTTAGTGCAGAAGGTGGGAAAAATACACATTAATTTTAAAGTTGTAAACACTCTTCAGTCTTTTTCTAAATCTCATATCAACAAGATAGCTGCTTGGAATGATTTTCAGATCGCACAGAAATTATTTTTTCAGTACATATTAACTGTTTTAAAAGTGTAATATTGCATTATGCAAGTTTAACAATTAAAAATATTTATTTTAACTTGAAATTCAGAGACAAATATTAAGATCTAGCTACGTATTTATTTGTAATAATTTAATCAAAACACAAGCAAAGCAAATAAATTTAAGTAACTGTCATAGAAATAGGAAATTTTCTGTCTCATGGCATAAACAAACATAAACAAGCGACAAAATTAAAGGTGCAAAATATTAAGTATTACGTGCTAGAGCTTTAAATGACAAAATGTTTTACTTTGAAATATACAAAAAAAGAATTAAATTCATCCTGCCTCATGTTTTCGTACATAACTAATAGTAGTTTTTCAAATCAAAGCTTATGTTCTAATAATGTTTTACAGTAAATCTACAAATCTGGAAATTAATATAAGATGCGTTGTAGATAAATCTTAAAAAGGTATATGAAATGAACCTTTTATCAGTATAGGTATTCGAGGTTATGTAAATATATACCATGACCCCGAATATCCTTATTCGGCCTTTAGTTTCGCAATCGTTGATTGCAGATATATGCTACGAGTTACAAAAATGCTAAATGTGAAGCAAGTGTGCATTTTTGCATTTCTAAATTTTTATAAAAATTTGTAAATATTACCAAATCTAATTTTTATATGGCTTCCCTGGCTTATAAATTATACACTGGCTTTCCAAATTAAGCAAACAAGGCAAATTAACAATTTTCGAAAGAGAAGTTGAATTTGAGTGGCTGAAAATTGCTGCGGATGCTGATGGCAATATGCAAATATCGTATGTTACAGCCAATCACGATTGCTCAAAGGCAGTCATTAAGGATGTCAGCATTCTGAGGATCTTTAAATGCCGATACGAAGCATTTATAACTTTCGCAAGACAAATTTTGAAAATATTCGTGTATCTGCGGCTGAAGGAAGACGAATGGCAGATTCTGAATGGTGTCGGGATGTCATAAGTTTGGGAACACGGCAGTCAATAAAAAATGTCATTCTTTTCTTTGGTGTTATCATTCAGAAATTTCTCGAATGTGGACACAATTTCAAATAACTCCAATAGTTATCTGGAGATCTGTGCCCGGTCGACAAAGGGTTACCATCCTTTTTGAAGGAAAATGTATTTCTAGAGCTGACAAGCGGAATCCAAGAGTGATCTCCAGAACTGTTACATCCATGGTTGCAGGATCATTTTGGTAAGACAGTATTTGCCATAATTTTGCTCCATAGTATAAAGGGACTGTATTCCAGAGTACCAAGCGTTTGCCTTCCACCAGCCGCCCAGTCCGAAGGAGCAAGATTAAAGTGCTGATGTCAGCATCTGAATTGGATTGTCTCAGATTGGCGCAACATCCTTTTCACGGAAGAGTCCATATTTCCCTGAATCAAATGTAAAGATCTTGCGAGAATGAGGCATATGTAATCAGGTCCAGAACATCATTCATTTAGGAGAGACAGTATCACTGTGTGGGCTGGAATTTCGATGGGGTATCTCACATAGCTGTACATCTGTAAATACGGTTCTGTTCTTTAAAGACAGTATCGAATGATATCCTACTTCTAAATGTGATATTCTACGCTACAGCAATTGACCTTGAGTTCCTCCTTGTGGATGATAATGCCGGTTCAAATCGAGACAACAATGATTACGAGTACCTGGAGAGCGAGTTTATTTTTTTTATGGAGCAGTCACCGTATTCTCCGATGTTCCCATTGAAAATCTCTGGTATGCTCTCGGGCGTGCTGTAGTTGATCACCTTCATTGAAAGCACAGGGAATCGCTGGAAAGTTTGTGTGAGGGTTAGGTTTGGTCACAATCCTTATTAATGAAATTGTTTGTTTGATTTTAACTTTAAACATGAATTTGTTAATGACCTAAATGTGACATTATCATATAATTTAGGAAAATTAAATATTGTTCTCATCTTTGTACATTGTTTAAAATCCTGCAATTCAAAATTTTTATAGTGAGAAGAAAATTACAGAGAATTCAATATTAATAAAAAAATACGTGACTTTATTCTAAAGGTTTTATACAAGAACAAGCTTTACAACTAAACTTTGAAACTGACTGATTGAAAAACTGGAAAGAAACATGTTACAAAAAAAAATGAAACTGATAGCGAGGACACAAAGAACATTAATGAAATTATGCCTTATATACAGGGATGCATCTGATTTAAAAAGGAAAACTAATTTATTTCCCTGCGTTTGGAAATATAAGCTAGGGCAGAGAGAAGTGAGTTATTCAATAATGAACTGAAAACTTGAAATCTCGAAAAAAGGTCAGAATTAATCTGTTATGGGTAAAAGACGATATATTAAAGCTGAAAATCTTATATTACAGAGCGGGATAAGCAAAGTAAATCATTCATTGATTTTACTGCATCTAAATGAATACTGTTCAGTTTCTCATTGCTGCCTTTATTTTTAATTATAATTAAAATTTTATGTTTTAACATGCAAATCTTTCTTCATAAAAATGTCAATGAATATGATTCATTATCTTTAGATATGTTTTAATACGATCTTCTCTGCTACTCTTGTAAGGATCTTAAGTTTTACCTAAGGTTTATTTTATTTTAAACTTTAGTATCTTTTCTTATTTTTCTCTTCCGGCCAGAATTAAATGCGTTAACTTGTTTATGTAAATTGTACTTGCTAACGCCCAAGTATTTAACTTGTGGCTTTTTGCCAAAATTTAGATAGAGAGGCAAAGTGAGTCGCCTTGCCACTGTATTCCGCATGAGTTTTCAATCAGTTGCTGTCTGCCTTTAAGGCCAGAGGTTTAGTCCTCTTGATATTTAATACGTATTGTAGTTTCGGCGGTGTGCGTACTATATACGTAAAAATTTAAAAGGCCAGTCTTAGTGTTAAACAGTTGTGTAAAGTACTCGAAGTTAACTCTTATTGTTAGTTAGTTAGTAGTTTTTATATTTTTGCGTTCAGACCACAAGTGGTTGGTCTTTGTATCCCGAAGTGCGGGAGCATCTGTAATATCGTGGACAATAAAGGGTAAATGTAACCCTTCCTGCTTGTGTCGTCCATTCCACACATATTTGACACATAGCTTGAGTAAGCTCCCTGTTCCTATTCAGAACACGCAATATTCCCAAAACAAATTAAACGGCATACAAGTGCTAACACTCTTACTACTTAATCTCTATAATCTTCTCTACTTAAGAAATAGTAAACCATGTTTGCGAGGGGACAAGAATACATATTTAAGGTAGGGGGTATTGAACAGACTGTACAGCATACAACGTAATTGACGGTCTGAAGTATAGAAAGCCTAACACGACTTATGCTCCAAATATGAGTTCATCATTCTAATAAAAACTGTCTTTTCATACAAGACAGGGCACAATGCCGCAAAACGAATGTGTATTCCTAACATTTTAATCAAAGCTGAAGTAAAAGGTACTTCCTTAACAAGAAATAATTCTAATATAAATTCTGTCCAAAACTTGTGGTTCATTATAAAAAATAACATTAAAACAAACAGAATAGCCAACAGAATGGAACTCTTATTCGAATATGACACCATAACTTGGATGTCAAACAAAAGTTTCAATTCCTTAATTGAATATATTCTAAAGATTTAAATTTGACAGAAAATCATAATGTTCCACACTAAAAGTTACCTAACCATTAAAATTTTGAAAATTTCATATTTACTAGGCTGAATATTATATAAATATTTCTTTTGAGTTTAATAATTTGTCCTATTCCACAGGATTCTTTTATCTATAGAACTGCATATCTTATGTAGTTACCTTTATAGATTTGCTTCCTTTTAAATGTTATTCTGTTGCAAAACACTGCTATTAAGTACTACAAATCATTATTTCCACTAATTGTTAGAAGCACTACTCATGAAATAAACTAGAATGAATTCTTCCTTTTCAGACCCAAAATATATTTGAAGAAAGTAACAGAGAAGCTGAAACAGTAATCCCCTCGTTTCGTTTTTATTCCTATTTTATTCTGAAGGACTATGTTGCAGATAATGTATGAACGACACTTGTTGTAACAAATGTCGGGAATCTGCGAAATAAAACAAGATGTCAGGTGAAGGTAATTATCCAAACGTTTCAGGTGAAGATATTATTAAACGGCAGACTGAAATCGCATGGAAACGGAATTATTTCAAGATAAAATTTATGTTATTTTACTTCCGAATTTAATATACATTTATAATATATATTTAACATATATTTTACTTCCAAATGAAAAGCGTGAGTATGTAAAATTCCTTGAATAAAATTGATTGCAATAAATAACAGTAAAACATGATGGAAGATGTTTCATATCGTCTATTATTATTTTGCAAAATGTATAATTGTTTTAATCGGGCTTTCTATAAATATTCATTAAAATATAGCTTTATCATCAATGGACATTTCCTTTAATTTAACACATACTTATGTTATTTACATATTCAACTTGCCATTTCTGTTTCATTAGGCTTACGTTTTGTTCACTGCACTACCGTCTTCATGTATTATAGTCTTTCAAGATTCATTAAATTTCTGTCATTCCTTCAATCCATTAGTGATAACGCAAAAATAAGTAACAAGAAATATATTATTTAGAATGTTTCATGTTAAACAATATTTTTTCAGAAATTTAACAAGCATGCCTAGTGAAAATTTTAATAAGGAAAAACAATCGGTACCCCTTTTGTTCCAGTATTGCTTGCATCATATTTAATACTGTGTACTTAAGATGCTGCTAGTCGTAAATATAAAAGGGAAAATAATGTAACAGAAAGATGACAACCTCATTTTTCCACATGACTAAAATAAGGCAACTGCTTTTTTTTATCTTGTTATCCTTTTGGAATTATCATCAGAATGCCGGAAATGCCGTTAATCCGGAACACGTCAAGTCAGACACTTCGGGTAAACAATCTTCCACTATGGTCAGCAATGCAGTTCCTTTCACAGAAGTAACAGACTTTTGGGCCAATAATTAAATAATAATCTATAATTTAGATCTCGTAATGGAATACATTTAATAAATACAATACATTAATTATTTGCTGAAACAAATAGGTGTATAAAAATCACTTGCTTAAACACTTCCTATTTATTTTCGCAACTTCGTAATTACCTGCACACAATGTCCAATTCCTCTCTAGTCACTGCTAGAGCTAGTTCTTCTGTTTGCGCGACCGCATTTAGTGCTCTAAGACACTCTTCAAATTCCTGAGCAGTGCATCTGTATTCCTTCTCGCCAAAGGTACCTGAAATTATTCATAGATATATATCAGTGATGAGCATCAATTCCAATACAATTATTAATCACAACACACAAGCCTTTTTCATAAAAGCAATTTTTTGGCTGGTGTTTCTGGCATTTTGCCTTTTATAGAATTCACAGAAATACTAACACTTCTTTAGAAAATCTGATTAAATTACTTTTGACTTAATTTAGATTGTTTCAAAGTCACAAAAAGCTGAATTTTATAATAAAGTCGTAAAAGAGAAGTAATATAGGAGCCCATATGTTAGAATGATAGTCGCACAAAACTGACTTCATATGAACAATACGTAAAAAGTAAAGAATGCTAGAAAACTGCTACAGAGGATGTTCAAGCATTTTTAGACGATTTTCATTGTAATTACAGAAATATTTTACCAAAATTTTTTATTTTTTAAATATTCTGCTTGATAATCGTTATTCTTCATTATATTTATACATCGTAATTTCTAAGACGATAAATTTTTTTGTAATATCGGAAGAGGTATTTTATCTCATTGCTCTCGAACAGCTTTCCAAAGTCTAAAGAAGTTTAGGTAGACGTTAGGAGAATCCGCTTTTTTCGAAGTTCAAAAACGCAAAAATACATTGGTGAAAGTTCAGGAAATTTAGCAGGAATATGGGTAAAAGGTATAGCCTTGATTCCCGTTTCTTGTTCCCTTTTTTCCAAGAAATTAAGAGTAGATTTTGACGTGCGAATGCTTGCTTTTGTCTTGATGCGATTCTACTGATTGATCGCTCTGTGTGTTAAGAAAAAGTATTTCATATTTGAAACTTGGGTACAAAATATATTTTTGATAATATATGGAGTGGATTTAACATTTTTATCGAGCAAGAAAGCGAATGTCGATCATATTTATACCCTACAGGCGACCAGTAGAAGAGCTGATAGCGCCATCTGTCGGCAGAAATAGTAACGAAAAATGAAGGAAGCTAACTCAACCCTTCATTTTTCGTCACTATTTCTGCCGACAGTTGGCGCTATCGGCTCTTCCATTGGTCGCCTGTAGGGTATAAATATGATCGACATTCGCTTTCTCGCTTTTGCAGAATTTTTTGCTCCTGATGAAGGGATACTCGTTTTACTCTCAAAATCGATTGTGATTTTACAAAATCTAGGCCGAATAAAAGGTTTTCGATTTGCCTGTTTTATTCAAATTTAGTAATGCAGGCCTATTAGCTGTCAATTAGGCTAGCGAGAGGACAGTGGAAGCAGAGACCACGCCTAGTTCTGAGACGAGCATTGCTAGGAAAAGACAGGATGCTGGTACAAGAATGAAGACAAACCGGCCGAGGATTGAAAAATATCCTAAGGGGGAAGACTTCAGAGGAAAGTAGAACGAAAGTTGCAGGACAAAACAGCAGAGGTCTATAGCCCAGGACAACCCAAGGAGCAAGAATCTGAGACATACCGCAATCAGCGTTACCAATAGTGCAGGAAACTTCTAAGGCGTCTGGGAGACGAACGAGTTTGGCAGCAATCCAAGAAATTCCGAGAATAACTACTCCAGAAAAAGGACGTCAGCCAGGCAAAAATCAGTCAATAGCCCCAGCTCTTGTAGAGGAGAGAAGCCCAGATAACTAGAGGCCATGGTAAATCATCGTAGATCCAAGAGACTAAGAGATTTAAGAGAGAACTAAGAAGGAAAGGATCTATAGACTAGAATTCAGGTAAAATCGAGTAAATGCAATAAAAACTTAATGAATTGCAATTCGATTGAAACTTTCCGCGCGTACATATGTTAAGAATTTAATATTGTTCTAAAGGAAATTACATTATTGCTATTGCAGTAAACGTAAGACTATTGTAAGGGAAAAGATTTCAGAAAATTAGTGGTAGGCTGTTCTAGTAACACAAGGTTTGATAAACGAAGTTAAAATGTAGGTATTATCTTAATGCTTGAAGTAGGATGTTGCTAAGGCCTGGCGTGTCTAGCGAACTAACCACGTAAGACTTGAAAATGTGGAAGGTAGTTGATCTAACATCAAGACACATGCGTGTTCACTCAGTGTACGGCTGAAGAGCAAATAAGATTTAAGATACAATCAAGCTCCAAGCACATTGTTAAAGTAAATTCCTGTGTCATGGCTTTACGTACTAATCAGGGGATCAAACGTGTTACCTGAATACTAAACTATTTTTCCTTTCATAAGTCTGGAAGGAACTGAGAATGACTTAGCCCATTGTAAATAACAAAATTTTTCTCAATATTATGTAAACATCTTGGCTTAATCTTTGTTTTATAATTATAAATTCTCTACAAGCGTCATAAACTCATTTGTTTACGAATTATTTTAATTTTCATGAAGGCGACTGCAAGGTGTCATGCTAATTAACACACTACCTTATTATTTAATCTGAACTGTCACTTCTGCTTTTTTCGCCTCCCATTGGGGTCCACATTAATTAACGATTATATGAGAGCAGAGTTCTTACAATTAATGTGTGAACTTTCCGCAACTATGCTGACCTTTGTCTCTTACAGCTCGTAGAACTACTTAAATCTGCTTTAACATTTTGCTAGCCGTGTTGCTCACGTATAAAAAAATCTGAGCCTAACAGGAATTTGCCTTGTGAATTTTAAGCCTTTAAACTCTTGATCTGATATTTTCTGCTAGCTTAACTTTACGTTAGCCAGAATTTTGTTTAGTCTTGGGCTTTCTTAAATAGATACATAGATAATTATATTTTAATGCTTTTGTTTAAATTGAGCTTTTTTAAGCATACTGCTGAAGAAATTGCAGCTGTACTGAAATAAACCAATGCATTCAATTTATTTCAAATACTTTACGTATAAGACGCAATATTATAAAAACACATGTAATAATTTAAATCTTTAACGACGCATTATATTCAAAAACGTAAAATACCTTATATATCATGCAAATTAAAATTAAACTGGAGAACATTATCAGTAGTGTTGGAAAGCTGTTCAGTTTCAGATATACCAAATAAAAGGACAACTGCAAAATATCTAAAGTAAATTAAGTGAAATGTTCACTATACTGTAACTAACATAATTAATCTAAAGTCATGAAATTCTTTGAATTTCTTTAATGATTAAACGGTGTATAGTACATAACAAAGTCATTCGTTCATCATTAGGTATTTTTCAGAAGCACCTTACAGTACTTCCGTTTTGTATTCCTTCAAACGTAAAATATCTTGTATATCATACGGTTTAAAATTAAACTCGAGAACATTATCAGTGCTTGTAAAGCTGTTAAATTTCAGAGATGCCAAATAAAGGGAGAACTGTAAAATCTCAAAAGTAAATTAAGTGAAATGTTCAACTATACTGTAACTAACATAAGGAATTTAAAGTCACGAAATTCTTATGAATTTTTTTCATTAATGATTAAATGGTGTATAAGTAGATCACAAAGTCATATTTTTCGTTAGGTCTTTTTCAGAATCACCTTACACTATTTCCGTTTTGTATTCCTTCAAACAAAGTTCTAATCTATTGTTCTAATGGGAATCCTGCTGTGATTCTAAACAAAGAAATAAAACAGTAGAACAAACAAGAAGTTGGATGACAAAAAGTAACTATTTCAAGGAAGGCATAGCCTGTAAAAAGATTCTAGGAAAAGAAAAGCAAAAAATATGGTCGTTTCAGACAGCAAGAAAAGGTTTGAAAGCAAAACAATAAGGAAGAACAAGTTTACGCATTGGAATAAAATCAATAAGGCTCAAGAGCCCGATTGACTACTATACTATTATTGCAGTGTTAAAAGAGATACAAATTGTATTTCAGTTGGTTACTTGGATACGAGCCAAAAGAAATCAGGCTTTGTGTAGTACGTATAGTTTTATTTTAATAAGAATAACACGCAAATTCCTTGGTATAAAAAATTCGCAAACTAATATATAATCGGATAAATAAAGGTTTTATGACTTACGAAAACAAAAAGCAATAAATTTTAAAATTGTCATAGTTTGTCAAGTAAACGAAACCATTTAGTATATTATGCAATGTCTCTTTCTAAAACCACTTTTATTTAGCAATGCTTTCATTTTGATTTTTAATATTGTTAGTTAAACTTATTTTCACTTTCAATATATGGATATATGGAGTTGAATATATGGATCGAAATCCTACTGTTTGCCCTGGTCATTTACTAAGGCTACGAGGCGAACAATATGTAACTTCTTTTTAGGTCTGAATATTTGAATGATGTACGTATGATTTAAAGATGTTTCTCACGATACAAATAATTAATTGCAACTTTCATCGCTTAAACATTAAAATGAAATAAATTTGGGAACTGGGAAATCTATTATATTAAAATCAGTTTCTATATGCATATAATTCAAAACTTGATCAGATTTTATCTTTTATAATGCTTTCATATGTTTTACTAATTAAACTACAAATGGTAAAGCAGTCGAGGATTATCAATGATTTCAAATTATATATAACGAGATAAAAAGCAAATGTAATCATTATAGTTCTTTATTAGATAAGTTAGAATAAAGACATAATTGCATATAGAAGTTATACTTTACTTAAAGCTCGTTGTTATGCAAAACATGGAATTGGCGAGAAGTCATAGGCTAGCCTACATGTGGTTTTTATTTATATGTTTTGGTTTCTTTGCAAGTGCATCTGGATTATCCCTGAGAGTCAATGTACTTTCTTTGCTTCCTTGTCTGAAAGTAAATCTTCCTGAAGTTTATTCTGACTACTGAAGAGCCCACTGATTTTTTTTCTAGTGATATTTCAGGGTTTAACTCTAACAGCTTAAGAACATTTTACTGACTACTTCTTTCGGCATTTAAAAGCCAAAAACTAGGACTACTGCTTTTAAAAGATGTCAACAAATTACATTCAGACTTCTTTTTTTTTATGAAATGCCTATCAAAACACGAAACTGTATCTTAAGTATGAAACATAAATTGGGATTGATAGCAATTTGACGTTAATTTAACAACACAATTTAGCTGTTTGGACACTTAGGAGAACAAACCGATGGAAATTCATTTTCTTAATACGAACACACAGTATTTTGAAATTCCGGGAGGCAGTCCTCTACGCTCCGATGAGAGCGGGAAGAGTCAGGTATAATAAGCAGTGGAATGTGAGTTAAAAATATTAAAATTGTCTTTGTAGAAAAGGCCGCCGAATTCCGCTTTAAAGTTATGCTAGCGTTAAAGCCTTTCACGGGCACGGCTGGGGAAGAGTTGAGGGTTTAACTGCTGCTCCGATTCCAAGGCAGACATGACGGGTTCGTTCTTGCGCTTCGCTAAGTACTTCGACGAAGAGGTGCGTTCGTTTCCTCTCGTGTTAAGACTTTTACTAACACAGACGGTTGAGATATGGATGTCGCTGCTAGCTAGAACTTACTCTTGATCGGTTTCACGCATACTCTCTCACGAAGTTCTTTCGTTATAGTGGAGTGTATTAGCTTCCCGCGGACCGTGTGTGTTAGTTCGCGTTCTCTAGAGCCTCTGCTAGTTTTCTCAAGGCGAGGCTTGGTCAGCATACGTGTGAGCAGCTCTATCCCCATGTCGTTGCTGCGCCCTTCAGAAAAGCAATAAAAATTGGAAGACGGAATTTTTGCATGTAAACACAAAAGCCTCTAGATGCACCCGAAGGCTCAAATCTTGGCACTGATCCCATGGACAATGTAGTTAGTTTTGAACCACTACCGTAAACACGAACTAAGATTTCGTGTCTGTAAAATATCAGGAAGCCGTAGAAAGAAAGCGGCTCCCAGAGCATTTCCAAGGTGTGTGCTATCAGTGTCGGATTCGAGTTACGTGTAACTTGAACGTTCTGTGAACGTAAAAGAGCTACCTTTGCCACAGAAATCTAAATAGTAGGGTACAGTCCTTCTGGGCTAAAAAATGTCCGACAACATTAAACCTTGTGCTGAGCATTCTATAGATATGTTGGTTTTAAAAGTCTTGTGATTTTGCTCTTGAATATTTTATGTGACATAAGTGCGAAGAAAACTGTATTAAGAATAAAGTCCAAAAGTCAGTTATGTCAGCAGGAGTGAGTCCAAAAGTAAATAGGTAAACTGAGAGCTCAAAGAGAGCATAATAAACCTTATCAAACCCTCTGGTGCCACGTGAAAGTCTGAATCCTTTCAGGTTTTCTTTTCTTTTTAAGTATTGTTGCTTAGTTACTTTCATTTTATTTTTAATATTAAGCACATATTTTTAAAAATATGATGATATAAGTAAATGGCAGTACAAATGTCAAAGGCTATCTGCCTCAGAGAAGGAAGACATTCTTGTTCCTCTGCCTTCATTCAAGACTTTCTAAGGGAAAATAGCTCGTATTCACGTTACACATGGAGAAAACCACGAAACTCCACCACAGAGCCAGCACGTTTGCCTAGGATCAAATTCAGGTCCGCCTCCCAGTATTCAGCACTTTTAACTACTTGGCCATCAGTGGGAGAAATTACAGTCATCAAAGGTCCAGAGGCTCGTGGATAATCATTGCTGGTTGTACAGAAACAATGTTGCGATACTGCAACCATTCGTCACCATCGTATAAATGCGGTCGCACGCGATCCCTCTAGCTCTTAAGAACCTCTACGTATGCGGTAGCATTCACTTTCCATTTTCCAAGAAGAATTTGATAGTAGACATAGACAACACTATAAATTGAAGACAAAAATAGCGAGCATTATTTTTGCTGTCTTTAAGACCCTTATTGAAAATCGTGATCTTCTTGAAAAAAGCTATTTTCTTCCCTGCGTTACCTCCATAAAAAAAGCATCAACATTTCGTAAATTTCCTGACACTTTCTCTTGAGTTTCAAGAGAAGTTTGGCATTGAGTCGTTCTTACACTTAGTTATCAGGTGATAAAATTGATGGAAGACGAAGCTACCTGGTGTTATGGTGGTTCTGCCCTTCACCTTTTCTTAACCAGAGGCAACACGTTCCAGGGGCTCCAAAGCGCCGTATCGAGAGGGGAACTTAACCACTGAACAGAAGCATTTGTCTAAAATTGTTAAGTTTTGTTTACATATGATCGTTATTACATCCAGGTTTTACAGTTTAAACATCCCAATGGCATATAACGTTTATCAATTACAGTGATATATACAGTTTATACATAATTTATCCTATTTCCACCGTTTCCACCGTTGAAGAAAGATCGTCCCCTCCATGCACAAACTACTAGTGGTCAGCAGTCTAACTGCTCGATCACTGGTGGGGCGTATTATTATGTAAATAATTTATTCAGCATTTCATACTTTAAGGCAGAGGTTCCCAGTGGGGGTCGGTATTGAATCTCTGGGAGTAGATGAAATTTTAAAGTGTTAATGATGATCAAGAAATCGACTAAAGGTCTACAGGTGAATATGCATCGGCAATTAATAGGCATAATTAGGATCTTATTGATTTCCAGAAACATTTTTATGAATTAATAATAATATTATTAACAATAATATTATTAATAATAATAGTTGATGATTAATTCTTTATTTTTATAAAACTGTATCATATAGTAATATGCAAGAAAATGTTAGGAATTCCTGCCTTATAGTAATGCTATAATATTTAAAACTTAAAAATCAAACATAAAAACAAAAACTCGGAAGAATTTCAGCAGCTATTTTTAAATAAGAAGGTAGAATGTTTTAGAGAATATTAGATTTTAACATTTCAGTAGAAGAAACAATCATGTAGTGTGCTACGTTTTGAATAATCATTCAGTTATTACAGTTTCATAGTACAATGGGCGCAATTATCACAGTTTGTTCATATGCTTCCTTAAAGTAGTTTTTCAATTTTAGTATTGAAATTTCCTTACTCCTTGAGTTTTTTGATTTATAAAGCACTTTGTTATTCACAATTTATTTAGAAAATCATTTTTAAGTAATTTATGAAAAACTAAGTGTATGGAAGAAAAAGAAAACGTTATTAGCGACAAAGTTATATTTCATCTTACACACACACACACACACACACACACACATATATATATATATATATATATATGAATATTATCAATATTGTGAGTTCTAAGAAACTGAACTGTAATTTGAAACTTCGGGAACATAGCAGATGAATATCAAATTTAATTTACTTAAAATTCAAAGCGATCATTCTGAGCGTTGGCTCCTTAGAGATGGGAATAATTACATTTACGCAGTTGCAACTGACTACTAATCAGTTAATTGTTTTCGCTTAATCATTTCCTTCAAAGATAAGTACAATTCAGAAAAGCAAATGTACTTATATAACGCAAGCTGAACAATCAATTATGTAAGTACTAAACGATAATGTCTACTCATCTTCCTTTGCAAAATGATTTTAAAAACAAGCTCACTCTATGTGGCTTTGTTAGAAATAAAATTTTTAATTTAAATCACATTTGAGTATAAACTAATAACCTCTTTACCTTTTAAACTTTGAGTTAAACTTAAGTTCAAAATCAATTTGATCCCTTTTAAAGAAAGTCGGAATTTTTGTTCTATGAAAAGTATTTATACAAAAGGCATGTTGTGAAGATTTTTAGTTCAATCATTAAGTTTCTGTAAATTAATAAATCCTAAAATATGAATCACAAGTATTTTTTCAATAAAAAGCTGTTGTTGGTGTTGTGACTAATTTCATTTGTCTGACCTAATCAAAACAAGCCCACGAATTTTATCGTGGCAAGAAGTATAAGATTGCCTCTGTCGTTGGCAAAAGCCGTGAACACCATAGAGAGGTGACAGATAGATTTTGCCGTTCCACCCCAATTTTGAAGAACAGTACCCAGGAGGCGGTCTGAGGGTCTTTCACGTCTCTTCTCGTAGCACCAAACCACACGAGAGGACTTTCGGCTCGCCATATACACTCATGTCCATAAATTAAGGATAATGCAAAATCAGGCAAAGGAAGAGTTAGAAGCAAAACAAATTTGACTTATTTGCAAAGCTAATTTAGTCATAGATAATGCTAAAGTAGTTAGCTTTTATACCTAATCCTGCTACATTCAGCTATTGTAATGTAAATTTAAACCACAAGGAAGGGAAAGAAGAATAGAAAAAAGGTTCCCATTAATCCATTAGTAGGTTACACCAACTAGAATCAGCGATCTCTTCTTTAAATCAATCATACTGATAATTTTTCCGAGTCATTTTCACCTGTCTATTCAATTTATGCATAACCTCTTTATTCGGAAATCACGATAAGTATTGAACTGAGAAAAGCACGACGACAGTTTACAATCATACCTTGGTTGAAGAAGGAAATAATTTACATGACAATTTAATTTAAGACCTGTGCTTATCTTTTTTCTTTTTACATAGCTTTTACATGAAAAACTTAATGGTTGTTGAATTTAAGAAGAATTTTATTGAAAAGTCTTTTAGATGTTATATCATATTTTATTACATTCAGAAAAAGCATTCATTACTTTACCATTTCACGGAAAAGTTAGCGTATTTTCCAGTATCTGTTCTTAATTTAAATGAAATAGAAGTACTAAAAGCTCAAAGTGCTTTTTTAAGATTTTGTCAGTTATTCATCAGTTAACTGGAAATTTCCAGAGAAAGGTCTGTAGCTTTTTTTCTTTGTAATTTCAATTAACCAGAGCACCCAGTTATGCTATCAGCTAATGTCATACTATTATCTTAAGTGTCACAAACTTTCAAACTACTACAAAAATATGACACAGAAAATTATTTTCTAAAACAAAATAGGCTGCTTTGCTCTTCTATTTCATGTTATAAATTATTTCGGCTCAATGAGTATAAATTCAAACAAAATTTCAAATTCATGACGTCATTTTGCGATTAAAAATTCATAGAGTGGAATCTAAAGTTACCGGATACCCCTTTCCCAGTAGAGCCGTTATCTAATCTTCGGGTTCACGGTGTGCGTAAAATGGATTGCCGATTTATTGATTACCATTAAATAACCTATTCGCGATATTAAGCGCCGTCGTCATTTTAGCGATAGCTATACATTTCTCGTACACTCTGAAATATGAATATTGGCGAAAACAAAACCTCCGGCAAAACTATCGCTTTTTCGAATGAGTGCTTCAATTTCTGTAGCGGATTAGGTTTCCTATTAACAAGCGAAATTTTACTAGCTCTTTTGTACTGTAAATGTGCATACCGCGAAATTTCAAATTATAGGAATTCAACTTTTTCCTTGTATCATATAAGAGATTTTTCTATTATTAACATTAACGAAATTTAAAGATTAAATTGAATCTACCGCTTCCAAATTAATTTCTAGGCACTATATGTCAGCCATTTAATTTTGCATTTAATTACTATATTCTGGATTCTTAATTTACATAAAAGTAAGGAAAAATGTAGCATTTTAATTTGGAGGAGAATAAAAAAATAGGAAATATCTTTCCCCACTATATTAATTACCCTCTTATTCAAATTTCTTAATCTTAAAAATTGGGTAAATTTTTAATTATTTTATTCATAAGTAGACAATAAAATGTGTAAAATAAATAACCTATTATGTTACATTTACACTCGTATCCAAAATTAAGATAATTTGCAATTCAGTTCATTTTTACGAAAAGTATTGCTTCAGCGATATTTATTATGCAGCCAATGAATTATGTAAACACTCAGACTGGAATACCTGGATATTCAGAGTGGATATTTGCGTGTCTGCGGATCTGTGACGTAAACGAGGGGTTTTCGGCAATTTGCCTGCTCGTACTCCTTCGCGACTTTCGCCGTGTTTCTCGCAAGAGTTGGGTAAATTTTCTAAGGCTATAAGGCATTTCTCCCGCCTTCTTAGCGAGCCTTCATGGTGTGGTGGTCTGCAGGGTCAGCGCGTAACTGAGAGATCCGCAGTTCGATTCCCGGCGAAGGCGTTGCATATTTTTCATCTTTCCGGCTTCCAAAACACTTAATGTCTCTACAGTGGCGCCCGAACTAAAAGGGTGTTGGATGATGATTCTCCTCACCCAGGATTTGACGATTGCGTCCCCTAAAAATTCCAGTCGCCCATTAAAAGGGGGAGTATATAAGGTATTTCCCCCGCCTTTTTAGCGAGCCTTTGTGGTGTAGGGGTCTGCACACTCAGCGCGTAATTGAGCGGTCTGCGAAGGCGTTGCATATTTTTCATCTTTCCTGCTTCCAAAATACCTAATGGCTCTAGAAAGCATCAAGTAAAATGAGTAGCGACGAAAGTACTGATGAAGGAATTAAATGGAGAATTGTGGGTAGATTTGAGGCAAGACAGTCGCAAGAGCAGGTGGCTACAGAGCTCAGTGTAACGCTAGTGTCGTCGGGAATTTCTGGAAACAGTTTCAGGCTACTGGATTATCGAGAAGACCTGGACAAGGTCGTCTGAGATCCACAACGACGAATGAGGATAGTTATTTGGTACTTTCATCTTGGTGACACAGGACTGCTACAACTTTATTGATGTCACGTGAGCTTACACTGACACTGGAACCTGAGTTTCATGTTCTACAGCTGCCTGAATGCTTCATGAGATAAGGCTGTGTGCCAGAACACATGGTGTTTGAGGCGCGCTCACTGCAGCACTCAAGAGAGCGCGTTTAACATGGTGTAGACAACATGTGCTTTGTACTAGACTTCAGTACAGCACCTTGCTTTTTCATGAGAAAGATTCAGCTTGGACACGGATTCTCGGCGTACCTGCATCTAGAGAGAGCCTAGAACACGATACCCTCTTCCCCTCATCAGGGAAAAGGACCTAACGGTGGTGAAGGTGTAATGGTTTAGACAGGCATTATGACGAACGACCGCACACCTCTGCATATGCTTAAAAAAGGTTCCCTGACTGTTATGAGTTATAGAGAGAAGATCTTAAGAGCACTATGTTTGACGTTCCACTGTTGGTCTTGGGTTCCTGCAAATGGAAGAAAACGCTCGTATACATAGGGTTCAGCTTGTCGACGATTACCTAGAAAGTTAGGATATTCGCCGCATTTATTGGCTAGCCAAATATCCGCACCCTAATCCTGTACAGTATATCTGGGATGCTCTTGGAAGGGCAATTTTATCTCTGTCTTTCCCTCCGGGAACCATGCCGAAATTTAAACTGCCTTGCTGCAAGAGTGAGATCGCCTGCCATAGGGGCTCCTCAACTGCCTCCTGTCCAGTATACCGTCAAGCTGCGCGATCTGTCTGGCTGTGGGAGGGAACCATAGCCCATTATAGACTCATTTTCAGCTCGATATCGCAACGTGGATTTTGGATATCTCTGCACTATAAACTTTACTGATAATTATGCGTAGATAAAATGACTTTTGAAGACACATCTCCTTCTCTATTATTAATTTATACCAAATTTCGTTAAAATCTGTATATTATTGTTTTCAGAAATTGTACATAACGTGCAGATTCTCTTAATTTTCACACTAGTGTGATTATTTATAGACGGTTAAAAATGACTGTTGAAAACGTTTTTCTAACGGGAGTCAGAATACTATCTTGAAATAAGAAAAATTAAGTAAATGTACAAAATTTAAAAAAAAAATTCAATATTTATGTAAAATATATCATATCAAACATTAACAAATTAACATAATTAATATGAGCATTTATGTAAAAATATTATTTCTCCGTTAATTTTTCTTACAACGAAAAGGGGATATTCAGAACTGTTTTCCATTTATATTTTGTTGAGTCTAGAATTTTTGGCGTAAAGCTGAAGATTACTGACTCTTCTTCTGTTACAGTTGAACTATTTTCTGATCACTGTTTTTATTTAACTGTCTATTCCGGAAGAAAGACTATTTTCTTAACAATTTTAATGAAAACTAGTGGTAAATTTTAAAATGAATTATTTTACAGGAGTTTCGAAAATTTCGAAATTAAAAGGGATGAAATTCATTTGTAAGCATAATCAAAATACTACTTATTTATTTTCAACAATGAGTTTTATAACAGACTTGTTTTTAATACATGTGAACTGCAAATTTACTGAAATGCAACATGTGAATTGTTAACCAATTTATTGCAACGTATACATACTTCGAAACTCCTTAGCTAGATTGTAGACACACTAGATATTTTTTGGAAGAATGTTAGAGGAAAAATATGCAACGACTTCGCCGGGAATCAAACCACGGATCTCTCAATTACGCGATGAGCTTGCAGACCACCACACGACGAAGGCATGCCAAGCCAAGAAGGCGGGAGAAATACCTTATATACTTCCCCTTTTAAAAGGCGACTAGGGTTTTAGGAGACATAATCGCCAAATACTGGGTGAGGAGAATCATCATCCAACACCCTTTTAGTTCAGGCGCCACTGTAGAGACATTAGGTATTTTTTGGAAGCACGTTAGATGAAAAATATGCAACGCCTTCGCCGGGAATCGAACCACGGACCTCTCAATTACGCCCTGAGCGTTCGGACCACCACACCACGAAGGCATGCCAAGAAGGCGGGAGAAATACCTTATAAGGTTTTTCACTTTATTTTTAAATCTATTATGAGAATTTCTCCTCTACACTTTTCGTTCTATATGGCTACAACAAACAGAAAGAATAATTTTGTGAATATGACTGCTTATTTTATAAGAGCTCTATTTAATACACTATATATTTCAAAATGATGACTGGAATGAAATAGAAGCCTCACTGAGGTTTCAAATTCATATTAGTATTTCATCTCAAGCATTCATGTTTGAATATGAAATGCATGTTGAGTTCATAGTCTAGCCTTGCCTTTGCTATTATCAACTATTATGCAATTAAACAAGATTTTATTAAAAGTTAGTGCTTATTTAAAATTTCTATTTGTCTAAGAGTTCTAAGCATACTAGTAGATCTGTTATTCCCGTTTAGCCCAAAAAGCTCATTTAAAATGTCGTATTTAAACTTAATCAATTTTGATATTTTAAGAAAGGCTTCTTTCCTATTCCTCTTTCTATATGTAAAACATTTGGTACCCGATCATTTCATTCCAAGCCAATGATATTCGTAGATTGCCTTATAGATCAAAATCTAAACGTTAGAGGTACTTGTAAATTTAATTCTCTTACATATATTAATTAAAATCTCTTTGGGTCTTCTTTTGAAGCTTTTGCTGTTAACGCTGTTACTGGAAATCAACTTCTGTCTATTCATATAAAATTTATTGCCTTCTAGTATTCCAAATTGTATTAGACTGTAAACTGTATTAACTGTAATAGAAACTGTAAACTATATTAACTGTAATAGAAACTGTAAACTATATTAACTGTAATAGAAACTGTAAACTATATTAACTGTAACAGAAAGAAACTTAAAATCATCGGAACTTTCAAAATATGATTTGTCAGTACTTTTTGCCAGTGTGTCCACGAATAGTCAGTCGAAAGGCCATATATATGTTTCCTATTTCTTATGCACAGGTGCAAAATCATTCACATCAGTGTACTTTGCTATGAAGTGACATATTTGTTGGCTCAAAGCTATAAGCAATAACTCTGAATTTTGATCTTGTAATAACTCGAATACTCAAGCTAGCTACTCTTTTTTGTCTTTTACACTCTTTAAGAAGTGTTACTGTAGTCATATTTTAGTAAATGAGGAATATCTGGAATTTTATTCCTTTCTCTAACTGAAAACTGGTAAATATAAGTTAGTATGTACAAAGTTTATATGTATCGTATGTACAAAGTTTGCGAAACTATTGAACACTGAGACTCTCCAGGCTGATGTTGTGTTTTGAAATTCTAAAGTAAACAATGCGTAGAACTCCAGTACCTGTATGTGACTTATATTAATATGAAGATGTCGAATGCAGACATTTGACTGTTTTCAGAATAAGAGTGCATTAAAAAAATTAGAACACAAGATGAAAATTTAAACATGTTCATCCCAATAATGTAACTTTGTTCATGTACAGAAAAGTATTTCTTTCAAAACAAACTCCTCAATGGGATAGAAAATTACACTAAAAAGAAATCAACAAAAACGTAAATTTCCAGCATTTACATACCACTCTTTAGTATAATGTTATTTTAAATTCAAGTACTTGACGGCTAGAAAGTCAAAAGGATTAAGCAGGTGACAGCTTTATCTCCAGGAAATCAATTTTACTAGTATTAAGTTATCCAAAACGGATTTACCGCATTAAATTACTTTAAAGGCAAGATTCATTTTTTCCCAAATTCTCATTCAAGGAATTAATGTCAATCACATTATTACTTTGTATCTCTAATATATACTATTTTGTCTTTTTGTGTTCAGCTGTATGTTACGCGAATTGCTTCTCCGTGATCTCATAGAAAGATTTTTGTCGATAAGATTATTTGATAAACTACAAACCAATAAATTATTAGAAGCATAACTTGGCTACCTCTTCGCTTAGCACACGACCTTTCTTATACAACTTTAATCTAAATGTCAGAATGATAGTCTTTTAAACAGTCGTTCTAGGATTTAATAGAGGAGGCAATAAAGGTGTATTTATTACTTGATTTACTTATTGTTGCTTTGCACTTCCTTTTAAAAGTTGACTGATATAATTTATGGTATGATGTGGTTTGTGAAAAATATCATCAATGTTACAATATATTTTAAAATGAAGTGAACAGGTTACTTATTGAACAATATAGAATGCTGCTTAGTTTCAGAGTAATAGATATATCCAAAGTTTTCTTGTATGGACAAATGATCTTCAAGAACCAGAAATGACTGATGCAATCGATGTGACTATTATTAATTTAACTCTTGAAATATTTACGAATGAGACTACATTGTGTTTTCGTTTTACCAAATTTTAAAATCTATGCTTGTAAACATTATTATTCCGGAGCATGTAGCATGAAAAATCAACTTATCTTTGCTGAGTTCCGAAACACGAAATTTTAACTTGATAGCTCGACGTACTATAACTTATGCAGCAAGAACACGTACGGACACATACGAAACCTCCTTATATTCTCCTCCACCTAAAGGGTGACTGGAAAGGTTGGACGACTTATGGTCTACCTTATTTTTAATTTAAGCAACAACATAGTACAGACTATTAGGGCGTTCGGAACGAAACATCAACTGCCTCTCACCGGAATTCGAGCCATCGATCTACAGTTTGCTAGCTGGATGCTTCAACCACTTACACTGCGAGACCCGCTTTGAGAAAGGCGATAATATTTTACATGTTTTCAAAAAATTGTCTTAAAATCTGTATATAAGCTGGCCTTCCTCACTGGTTGCTTTTGCTTACATCCCTATAAATTTATTTGAATAATTTAAATATTACTACCAAATTTTCAAATATATTGATGTAAAATATATTTGTAACAGCACATTTTATTACATTTTTTACGTTTAAAGAACGCGGATTTCAGTTACACCTTTCATTAAAACTTATGTCTATTACCATATGTGGCTAAACTATATATAAAAATGCCTGTACTAAATAAACTGATCTACAATGCTTATTGCAAATGATATGCACATTAGAAACGTGTAGTGAAAATGATTTCAAGATGAGGCAGCTGAATTTTATTATTCTTTTATCATAAAAATAATCATAACCATGTAGTTCCTTTCGTGATTTTGTAACGAAGGTAACTACCTGGTTATGTTTACATTAAACTTCGTTATAAAATCACCATTAAGGAACATTTGTTCTTATTCTTGGTTAATAGGTTCTGATCTTACATATCTCTCTCAAATTTCTCTGCATTCTAGTTTCTTCCACTAAAACGATTTTGACGGATCTGTCTGTAAGGGAACTTAAATTTCTGCTACTTCATTCATATTATCATATACTTCCGATACTTTGCGATCCCTTTTGTCACTCTTCAAAGATTAATATGAAGGGATCTGCACAATAAAAAGGAAAAAATATTCTCACACCTATAAATCACAGCTCGAGAAATGAAAGGCGAATCAACCGAATGGAAATGATCACAGAGCGTGACAAATTGCCAGAAACTAGCTAAGCTGGAAATCCCCAACAAATAAAGAAACAGAGCAAAAAAAGATGTCTTTTTACGCACTCGGAATCGATTAATAAAGAATTCTAATATCTCAAATTCAATATCCTTCAATAGGCTTATGATTTACTGGTGTTGAATTTGAAACGGAACACAGTCCTTTCTGAAAAGATCGTTCAATGCATTCAAACAGGTGATTTTAGTCAGAAAGTAGTGTGCTGTGTCATTAGCATGCGACTAAAATGGTTTTTTGTAACAGTATACGCTGGTAATCATTAATCATTGTCTGTTCTGTAAGATATGAGAATGAATATTTTCCCGTAAAAATAAAAACATAAATTTACACAAAAAAGCAGGAGAAAACTTGTTTAAAAATACGTAACACAAATATGCATAATAAAGGAACCCATGTACAGAAGTTTCAAACAAATTCTGTGAAAGCTAAGAAAGGTTTTAGATATAAGAACTACCAATAATTTTATATCTGTGCTTTCAGTTGGAGATTATATACACTTAGTATGGATTACTAAAGTCCTAACTTAATTTTAATTACCTTTTCAGATTTTTTGTGCTAAATATACATAAATCACATACTGTGTTCCAGTTTTAAAAAATTTTATAATGAAAACATAATTTCAATATATCGGAATATTATTATATTACAATGAAATTCTTCTTATAAATTAGATTTATAGACAGATGAGCATTATTAATAATTATGGAATTCCCTTTTTAACTTTTTGATAAGTTATTGCATCAGCTCTATTAAGTAATTTTTTTCTTATTTCACCATGACTTTAAGATTCCTTGCCTCTGTGTGCTTTTATCTTCATTATAATGATCATTATAATTATCTGAAGGTTTTGATATACAGTTTTCTAAAACAGGTACATTTTACGACAGAATAAGTACAATAATACCACACAGAATACATAAATACAAGAAATACAGAATACAAGAAAGTGAGACAGCATCCAAGCAGTATAAGGTGCCATAAGATTAGTTTTAAATGTACAGTTATTTATATACTTGTTTTGAATTTTAAAACCCGCAGCTGTTAATACTAAATGTGCACTTTAATTAGTAACAGCTCCTTAAATGTTTTTTATAATTTGATTATTCGCCTTTTCCATTCCAAAAGTAATTTCCAAAAATGTTAGATTTCAAAAAGATAGATTTCATAAATGCTTATATTAAATCTTTCTGAAGATCTTTACTTCAAATTAATTCCTGTCAAATTATTTTTGTACAAAGTATAACGCTAATGACGTATGTACTTACATACTGACAAAAATGAAACGGAAATCTTTTAACCCATTAACAATGAAAAGTATTCAATCTAAACCTTATAGCTAACCAAGAGAAATTAAGCGGAACTATATCTTTGCTCTTCCTAATCTAATAACAATATCGCTACCTTTCCTCATCCCACGCATCCTTTATAGCCCTCGTAATACATCGTACACTACATCCCTTGTCGCCAATTGGTATTTTATCAATATTTAAAACGTAAATTATGAAGCTGCGGAGTAGCGTGCTTCCGTTTCTGAGCTTGTGCTTTGCTTGATTGTGAAGGAATTCAGTGAAGTATGCAAAATATAAACAGAGCCTGTGAATATCTGCAACTGCCTGATATTGAAAGAAACAGTTAGCATACGCATTATTATCTTCGACAGACTCAACGTCTTCATGACGTATATACATCATTCAGAAAATAAGCATAACCGTGAACGATTTAGTATCTAAATTTTAAAACCTTATTTAAGAAAAGTATTCTAAAAAATTATTTATCATTTTTTAGTTGTATTAAAAATGTTTTTCAAAAAATAAATGTAAAAGTCGTTTTTTTTTTCTCAGTGTCACTTTTAATTATTTGCTGTGCTGAAATAAACTGCTTCAATGCTTGATTTCTACATTTATAACATTTATAAGCACATTTATGATTTTCTTTTAGTCAGTGTAGAAACTTGTAGCTACTTACTGTTTTTCATAGATAAAAGTTATCTATAATTTTGCACATTTATTATCCTTATATACTGGCACTATTAATTGAAAGTATTTTTGTTTTCCTAAATTACCTAACCTTTTATCCTTAAACACTCAGAAATGCAACTGGTAATCTTTGATTGTGTGCCATGAATTGCTTTAACTCTGATGTGACAGCATGTAATTAATGATTCCTATTATTATCCGATTTATGCATCTGTTATTTACAGTTTTTTGGTTCAGGTTTGGCATTTTTCTGTTACCGATATCTCCACATTTTGGTGGTTACTGTCGACGTAATCGTATCTTTCTAGTAATACAAAATTCTCATGAAATTAAAA
Source organism: Stegodyphus dumicola (assembly GCF_044657685.1). Lineage (NCBI taxonomy): Eukaryota > Metazoa > Arthropoda > Arachnida > Araneae > Eresidae > Stegodyphus > Stegodyphus dumicola. The sequence continues at coordinate 120,183,832 of NC_140780.1, forward strand.
TAGCTTATTAACAACATTTTACGTCATTTTAATCTAAATTAAAATTTATTTCTATATTGCTGCTCATATCTCTTAATTTTTTTTTTATTTTTTCATTTACTTTCAATTTTCATGACATATAAAGTCGCGCATTATGCTGCGAAATTAATTAAATAATCAAGAGATAACAATTAAATCAAAATTAGATTATGAAAAGAATAAACATTTTAACATTAAATACACATATCAAAATGGAAATAAAAAATATTTAACAAAATTGATATAGCAGCATAAAATTGATGTAAACATAATAATATAAAATAATATTGATATAAAATATATAAAATATATAAAGTTATGAATTCCTTGAGGATGAAAAACAGTATTGAATATCCCTTTATCCATTTTCAAGAAGCTCCCGAAGAATTTTCACCAGAGCCATGATTCTGGGTTATATCTAGATGAGTGTGAATTCATGAAAAAATTTGAAACAAAAAAAGAGGACCATTAAAGATTAATTTTAATTAAAATTAAAACAAGTATTTAAAATACTCTAAAAATGCAACAAAATAAATATAAAAAGAACTAATGTTTTTTAATTTAATTAATTATAAATATATAATCTGCTCTGACATGACCCGAAAATAAATTATTGTAAAAATAAGCATTATAAGAAGAATTCTTCAGCAGGAAACCAGAAAAACCATTGGCAAAACAAAAGCAATGTACTAACGACATATATTTCAAGCCAGAAATACTAAGTAACATTTCGAATCAAAGAATAAGCAGAATTGTCAAAACACTTGTAAATCAAAAGTAATAGGGTAAACCAAAGGTAAAATATTTCAGGTAAAACCTTTTAAAAAAATTCATTCATTAAAAGAAAACCTTTTTAATAATAAATGTTGAAAAGTTTCCAAAATGATTAAAAACCAAAAAAAGCATGTAAATTGGAAGGCCTAAAATGAAAAAAGAAATAAATAAAATGTAAACAAAAAAGCAATATGCCTAAAATTGGAAATTTTTAATTAAAACTGGATGAATTAATTCAAGAAAATTAATTTGAAATGGAAATTAAAAACCTGAATGAAGTGTTACGTGCAAAATGTTCACTCTGTGCAACTGCAGAAAATGCTGTTTAGAACAAAAAAAAAAAAAAAAAAAAAAAAAAGAGTCCAGTTGAATGGTAGGTGTTGGGGTCATGAAATGTAAATAAAAATAACTAGAAACAAAAAACAGCCAGAGCTGAGTCAAAGTGCAAAGAGGATGAAAATTTAGAGTTAAACTGAAAATGAATAAATTAAATAAAGTTAAACCGTAAAAATTGTTCAATTAATACACGACCTATTCAAAAATTAGTAGACAAAAATCGAATCTTTTAATTTTTTTAATTATTAAAATTAATAAAAGTAAGCTGTATCTCTCAATTTACTTTTATTAATTGAAATAATTTTAAAAAACATTACTTATAGAAATTATCTAACATCGGGGTTTTATCGGAGGGGGGATAATGCATGGTATACTTGTAAATTCAACCATCACCATCCACGTTTCTAAGTGCACAGCTTGAATCTAATGTATTTTCGCAAAATTAGCAAAAAGAGAAAAAAAATTCTATATAAACTTAGAAGCTGTGTATCTGACCCTAGTGCATGGTGCTTCTAAACTTATTCTGTGCATAGTTTGTAAATTATAAGGGCAATAGTTATTATCAGGGAATACTTTGGTATCCCTCAAACCAGTACTTAATAACGAACTAGAAGGCTCGCAGCAATTGACAGAAAAGCCTCCCGTCTGTCACCAATAGACACGTGATAAGCAAAATATTACCAATCACTTTGCAAGAAATATTGCAAAGGATTAAAATATTATAACTGTGTTTATGGTATAAAGGGTAACAAATTCAGTTCGGGAATAAAAGTTCCACTGGTAGAAGCTCATTGAATGTATAGTTGACTTTTCCTGTTTCTCACTCCGAAAGTGCATTACAGCCTCCAAATTCCCGCCCAAATTAAAGCGATGTAGTGGACGGTATTTCTTTACCACTTCTATTTGCCCAGCTGAGTCCTGTTCTCTCTTCTATGTCAATTTTTAAAAGCAGGAATAACGTAAATAGTCAAGACATTCTCCAAAAGAGTATCCTTCTTATACAGTGGTTACCACACCCTTTCAGGAACCTGAAAAATTCATGGTTTGATTCACGACAAGGACACAGATGATTTGTTACTTAATAATCTCAATTAAGCAAGTAATAATATGTGCAATGCACCCATAGCATATTAGACATTGAAAAGATGTAAACAAACTTATTAAGAAATATCAGATAATTTATTTTTATCATAAACAAAAAATTTTAATGTTTTGTTTTATATAGCAATCTTAAAATATTTCCAGTTACCTTCTGAGGCACTGATTTTCTAGCATTCTGATGTCATGTGCTATAACAATATTCTTATTCCAGACTTGTTCCCCAACTATTTCATGAATATAGAATAAATGGAAGATAAAATTTTCACGCGACGTGTCAACGTGTTTAAATTAATATTCAGCTCAAGTAATGAGGACAAAAAACATAAAAATTTCTTTAAAATTTTGAAGTAACTAAATATGACGTGCTGTGTAAATCATATTGGTACCAGCATGTAGTTCTTTGATGTGCACTGATTAAATAACCAAAATTCTTTGATCGCAACCCAGTTGAAAAGATCATTTCCTACGCTTCGTTTGATGGGACGAAGTTTGTGAGAAATTTTCAAAAATGTATGATAGTAATTTTGCAAAAGGAGGAAATAAGAGATTCATTTAGGAGAAAAACCTCAACCACATTTTCATTTATTTTTTCCTTCGAGATTTAATCCGCCTTGCATACTGGCGTAAAGTTGACCCAATTTCCCCGTATCCTGCATTTATTTCCAAACTGCCGAATTCGATGACTCGAAATTTCGAATTTCCATTAAAGAAAAAGGAAGCGCATTTGAACTCAAAAGTTTTCCTTCTTATTATCTATTTCTTCTTTCGCGTAATATCTTATTTCCTAAATTGGATATATATACCCCTCTATTTAATCCTGTACGTCCATTACTCTAATCTTAAAAGAATTTAAGTCGAATATGGTCTCTGTCGAATGTTTCACTCGTCCTAATGGGGAGAGGTAGAAACTATAATGAATTACGCGTTTTTTTATAAAAGCTGTTACAGACTTCTTTGCTTGATTTCGCTTCAAATGTTATTTGTTTTGTAATTAAAACGATTCATTACACAAGAAGATAAGACACCCAAAGTAGACTTATCTTAATAAAATCTGTTAGAAATGCGAAATTACAATTGTCTAATATGCCCGTTTAAAGCAAAAAGGAGCAATAAATGTCTTTGATGTGTTTTACCTCGTTCCATGCGCAACTGTAAGTTATCAATAATTCTAATTAATTAATGAAACTCATGTTGCACAAAAGGTATGTCGTAGGAAAATTTTTCGTATTTAATACATGTTCCAAACATTGGCATTTTACATATCTTAATGAATGCCATACAAATTTGCATCCTCATTCCATATTGTGGAATATCGCAATGCTCATTGTTCATTTTGAAAACAAGGATGATGCTAAAATAATAAATAGCTATTGTAGCGTTGCGCGCCTCCAACTTGCACGCAACCAAGAGGTGACTGTGAAAACTGGATAAAAGACAGAGTCTTGTGAAGGGTTTAAGTCCCTTTTTATTCAACGTAATAAATTACAATTGCGTGCTCTTGACGCTCACAGACTGCGCCAACTCGGCGGTCAAATAAAAATAATAACCTGAAAAGAAACTAAAGACAAGACTCTAACTACGAGGCTCTCTAAAAATAACTAACTCACCGCGTTTTACAATACCGCTGCTAATTCAGCAGACTTGAAGCTCACTTGAACGATTAACACTACTTCCCGCCAAGCACATAGGCCGACACGCGGGGTTCTTCAATTTCTCGCTAACTACCTCCGCGCTCGTGAAGTAAGAACATCACACACCGAACTCGTTTCCTTTCTATTTAAATCAGAATACTTCCGCTGATAATTTGAATCCTTGTGCGTTCTACTAAAATTTACATATTCTGGCATTGGCAGTTCCAGGGGAAAGTAAGGCTTGACAAGAAAGATAGTTTAAACTTAAAATAAATGTTAGTTAAAATAAATATAAACCCTACACTATAATTAAATTATAAATTTTATTTATTATAAGTTACATCCTTTGGAATCTGTACGTTGTTGTGTGCGGTCACGAAGAATCTTTATGACTTCTAACAAACAGCTAGTAAATACTACCTTAAATTCTTCGACGCAAGCTTCTAGAAAATAAGTACATAATCAAAGTATGCACTTTAACGGTACTTTAATTTCTTGAGGCAGAAAATGGTCAACCAGAACTGAGTCCTATAAACATGCAAGATTTCGCGAATGTAAGATTTTCAGTTAAAGTTGTCGGACAATGTCAGCATTGCGATAAGAGGCTTTATCAGAAGAAAGAAATATACCTTATTCTTCTCGATATGGTGCATTTTTAAGATGTTCTAGAAGATCCAAGTAAAGTACAGCAGCAGTGTTCTGTCCATAAAGCACAAATTCTGAAGCTGATGGTTTTTTTTCTATTGCAGAAAATAAGAACATTGCTTTGATTTTATATGATGAATGTTTCGGTTTCATTGGAGAATTGGTTGATTTTTGCCGCTCAGTTTCACGGTTGCAGAATACCCATGTCTTGTTACCTGCAACAGTAACATTTTGAAAATACTGACTTCCTTCAATGAGAGAAAATACTTCTTTTAGTAAGATAATTTGTCTAATATCCAGTTACAATCAACTTCTGCTTATAGGCGTTTTTGTAGTTGCATGTTATTTTTCAGATTCCGAAAGCTGACAATTTTCACTTAAACTTTTTATAGCGCATTATACTGCTGTAATCACGAGCACTTAACCAAATGAGATTTTAAAATTTAAGGAAGTAAAAGAATAAAAAAAAATGAAGTAAAGAGTTTACAGCTAAAACTTTCAAAATCATTAAAAAATCAAGAAAATTTTTACTGTAGTTGCGATCTGATTTCTGTATGTAGATTCTAGCTTAAAAAAGATTGAAGCTAAACACTTACAACAAGCCAATAATAATGAGAGATTTAAAGAGGCAGAACTTTCCATGATATTATTCCAGTATGCATTGATGCTACGTTAAGAGCTTTGCTCTTATTTAATAAAGAAAACATTTCACTATTCAAGACATAGCTGTGTACTTTTTTCGATGAAATTGCAACAAATGCTTCCCACAATGGAAGTGGTAATATTTTCTATTTTGTTAAGACACGAAGTTGTTAAGACACGAAGAAAGAAAGTAATAAACTTTACTCAAGTGTTAAAAATCACAAGCTTTTAACATGATTACTTAATTATTTACTTAGTTCTATTCTAATGCTGAAGGAGAACTCATGGAGAAGAAAAATCGATGTTTCTTATCCTTCTAAACCTTTAGCACTAACTTCTCAAGAGGACTTTCAGCACCACAGAATTTAAAGTGTTGCTAAGCACCATAACGGCTAGGTCAAATGTGGTTTTTTATTACTACAATTTAGATATTCCTTTTATTTTACTTCCCCCCCTTTAAAGACGAATAAAGAGACAGGAAGACACGCAATTGGCCTAAACCAGATGGTCCTCATATTTTAGTTCAAGGCCCATTGTTGAGACTATTAAATTCCTGAACGAGAAACGGGAGAGATCAACTATGACATCGTTGAAAATCGATCCATTTATCTTCCAGCTGCTAGCGGAAATGCTAACTGCTGCATCACAATGGAACACATGGAAGGAATGTCTTAATTCTTCACAAACCTAACTCCTTTACCTATAGATGGCTATTTTTTTTAATATTTTTAAAAGCTTCCTCTGGTACTCTTTCGAAGCTTAAATAAAATGTTTTCTACCCTCAACATCTAATTTCAGCAATTTTAAAGAAAAGAGATTTGTAAAACATATTAACTGCACTTTTAATATATATCGTATTCTTATAAATATTGGTCGTAATCATGTCCTTCCAGCTATAAAATGTTTCCAGTAACGCAAATATTCATGTTTTAGCATTTTGAAATTTTAAAAAATCAGTTTTGAAAAATTTACAAAATCTAAGCTTTTATACATTCCCCGGTTCCTACACTTGTAGTTAGGAAAATTTTATATTCATTATAAAAAAGGAGAAAAGAATTCGGCTCTTGTATACAAAAATTAGCCGAGATATTTCATTTAAAAGTTGGAGATTAATTTTAGATGCTGTGAACAGACTGAAGACAGAAATATTTGCATTTGTTACTAAAAACTAAATATCAGTTTAAACAAAGGTTTCGGATGCTAATAAATTAAATGAAGAGCATAGGTTTCAGATCTTAAATTAAAAATATTTCATGTTCAACGAATTCTTTTTATGATTATTATATTATGAACGTTATGTATCTAAACTCCATGAAAATATTAGTTACGCATGTTTAGCGTTTGAAAACGTATAAATTAACTTGTGTGAAAATTCTTTTGGCATACTATTTGTAACAAAATTCTAAATCAAAACATTTGTATTTACACCTGTAAATACAAACTGTATCAATGAATGGCATCTAGAGGAGAAAAGCAAAATCCAATTACTTTAATTTATTTATTAACCGACTTCTCAAGGCAAGTTGGAAATAACGTAAAATGTCCCAAATTTTGAAATTTAATATCTCTGTTAATTTTTGTAGTACGGGAGCCATGTTTTATTTATTTTTTTAATAATGAGTATAAAATGTTCCTAAATATAAATGCAGGGACTAGGAGACCACATAATAATTATATTTCGTAATTTTTATGAAATCAATTTTTTTTTAATTTATAAGTGCAAAAACAAGAGTATTTGCTTCATTTAAAATATTTTTGTAATTGTAAATATACGTCTACAGTTAACGATTGAAAAATAAATGGACGGATGAGGACTTTTGCGAACAATGTGTATAATTCTTAATAATTTCAGATGCGTTCTTAGACACCAGCTGGCAAACATCTCTGATTGTATACTGAAATGTTTCCCTTAGTAAACGAAAAAGATAAATGCTTGTGATCCACTTTTAATAATATTCCATTTTTCGTCAGAAAAATATCTTGACAAATCACTCGTTTATTTCACAGTAGAATTCGAAATATATTCACTTTAAGGTTTCTTATTTTATATTTTACCTAAAGATTTTTAATACATGAGTATGTGTGTCCTATAAATGAAACAAAACAGTTCTCTTTTTATATTAATTTATTAAAAGTTGTACATTATGTTTACTGTATTCTGCATATATAAAGTTCTTCTTTTAATATGATGATTAGTTTCTTCAGAAACAACATTTTTAACAAATCACGACAAAAATTGCAGCAAAATAGTTAAATAGGGCACAAACACATAAATTAACCGTTACCTTAATAGAAGTACATTTACAATTTTTTAAAGTAATAATTCTGTTATTTCATAAAGGATAGGAACCCGTGAAGAAACTATTAAATTTAATGATAAATATATGCAGGAATTAAGAACCGTGAAGTATGCGTTACTTGCCCCAACGCGTATCATTTGTAAAAATAACGTAAATCCTTATCATAAAATTTCTAGGGGTTTGAAGAATCCTTTACTTTGGGCAAAGGGTAAGGAAATCCTGAAACGAGATTGGATTTCTGGACAAACAAAAAACATTTTTGTTGCTCGTTATTAAAAAAACCTCTTATGAATAAGATATATATGTGTTTGTGTCTTATCCATTTGATATATAATGTTTCATCCAATACCGTAATTGTCTAGCGATGAATAGCTGAGAAAAGAACCCAAAAGTAAATCACAGTTGAAGAAGCGTAATTAAGAGGTTACAATGTCATTTTCAGAACAGTGCTTGAGATGGACGAATGAATAAAAAAACGCCATTTTTCAAGCATAGAATAAGAGTCTTACCTGCACGATTTTCTATTTTCCTTTTTTTGTAAATCATATTATTCTGAAGAAGAAATGACCTTTTACCTAGATGCAAGTCAGCAGAAAGAAATAATTTAAGATTTTTAGTACCTTAAAGTTGCATAAAGAGTTGATAGAACAGAAGAAAATATTGACTTACTGCTTGCACTCATAACACTGTCGTCAATCTATTAGGAACAGTGCCAGTCAGTAAGTATTCTATTCCAGTGCTTTCCAAAAACGTGATTCTCTAACCGGAAAGCTAAATCAGCTCAATTTACGAACTAGCTTAACAAGTAACGTATTAATTTGAAAAAAAGGTTTAGCAATCATTGTGAGTTAAACTCTGCTAAAAGATTTCTGAAAATATTTAGCAGGAACTCATGCTTGAAATAAAGTTTGTTTCCGTCATATTAATGGTATAAAATAGTATTAAATTTCTTAGCATAATTATAATTATTAGTTTCTGTCACAGTTGCAATTTATTCTTTCTGAAATTGTAAATTGTTTTTAATACTGAATTTATCATTGCTATTTTCTGTCACATTTGTAATTTATTCTTTAGCTTTCATTCTTTCTGAACTTATAAATCGTTTTTAAAGCTAAATTTTTATTGTTATATGGCAATTAAACACAATTTAAAAATATCTAAGGAGAGAGGGTAAAATTCAAGATAAGACCCATTCAAAAGGTTTAGGGAGCGCTAGATTACGCCTGCCGTTGGCAACAGCTTTGAGCACCATTCAGGTGACAGTGCACTTTAGCTCAGTTCCGCCCCCAATTTTGATCGAGAGTCTTCCGGGGAAACGGGTACGAGGTTCTCTGTCCCCTCTCCTCTTCCAACAAAGCACACAAGAGGACTTTCGGCTCGCCGCATATTTAGAGCGCCGCCATGCTCCACCGACACTGCACATTAACAATGCCTTCTCCGGGATTCGAACCCGGGCCCTTCGGCTCGCCTGACAGCGACACTAACCACTATACCGAATGGGCAGCTGTCGAGTTACGTTGATGAGCTTAACAATTTTCATTCAACAGAACTCATTGTGCTTTGCCAAGTTAAACTGTTTGTGTGAAATGAAATCAGTGCATGTCAAAACAGCAGTAGACACTCGAAGGATACAACAAAAGAGACAACAGCCACTACAGCTGTGACTACTCTTAGTCCCCAAAGCAATGCCCTTCGGAAAACTTTGGGAAGTGTGTCAGAATTCGATTAGAAGGGTTGTAAAGACATTAGAAGTTTTAGAACAGGCAAGATGGAAAATAGCAAACGCCTTCGCCGGGAATCGAACCGCAGATCTCTGGAATACCGGCCCAGCATGCAGAACCACTACGCTACGTAGGCACGTTACGAAAGCGGGAGGAATACCTTATATACTTCCCTTTTTAAAGGGCGACTAGGGATTTTAGGGGACCCAATCGCCAAATCCTGGGTGTGGAGAATCCTCATCCAACACCCTTTTAGTTCGAGCGCCACTGTAGAGACATTAGGATTTTTGGAAGCAGGCAAGAGGAAAAATAGCAAACGCCTTCGCCGGGAGCCGGGAATCGAACCGCGGACCTCTAGAATACCGGCCCAGCGTGCAGAACGACTATACCACGAAGGCACGCTAAGAAAGCGGGAGTACCTTATAAGGTTTTCACGCAAGCAAATAACTATTCTTCCGAGTATCATGGAAAAGGTGAGTGAAGATAACCCTAGAAAACCATCCTCGTTCACAGGGTGAGCTCCTTAGGAAACTCAAGTGAATATGACACATCCAGTAAAGAAACATGATATCATACCAGTAAAGAAATGTGATGAATCTAATGCATTCAATGATGAAAATTTTTCTTTGTGAATGGTGATATTAAGAAACCGTACTACCATATAGTAAAATATATTTAAGTTAATCGTGGATAAATTCCACCAAAGCCATGTGCCGAACATTTCTCCCATTTAGAAGGATGATCTCAGTTTGTTCCTGAAAAGCCATTAATCGTGCTTGATGTCCTCAAATAAAAGCATAAAGGCTATTAACAGTCCGCTTATGTTAAATTCATTTATCTTTTGAAAAATATAATAATATAATATATAATGCTTCAAGCATTCTGCTGTTGCTTCCTGCTTTACTAACATATCGTCGTTTATTACTCTTATATAAGTTAAAAAGTTATAAAGATGTAAAAGAAACGCAAATGTGATTGGTCAAGAACTGGACTGCGCCAATTAAGCTGTATATTTTATGTTCAAGACTATTGTATTAATAACAAAAAGCGTTCAACTGGCCTCTGTTGCCGCTACATCTTGTACGAATCTCCCTCTTCAGTGGTTGTGGTAGGAGAAAGAGCAAATAAACACTCGGACTCTCGGGGTGTTCTTCCTCAAAATTGGTACGGAACTGTACAGCTAATGCGGCGGGACTATGCCTGTTTAACCAATGGTGAAATTCTGGGGTCCAGCCATTTCTTCCTGTATCTGTATGAATTGCCTTTCATTGCTAACATCTATGTCATGTAAAAAATTGTTTTATTACATTAATTAAGTGTTGAATTGAACTGTTTGTAATGAATTACTTGCATAATCCGAATGTACTGTAATGATTTTAATGACGCTCGAAGGAATAATGTAAAATATCTGTTGTAACACAAATTGGTATGTTTTTGTGAACTTTGGAAGAACCTTTATGTGTGGCTAACTTTTGACAATATCTCATTGAGAATAAGTTGAGATATTAGGGTAAAGTTAAAACTTTTAAAATATAACTTCATTTCAATGGGCATTGAACAATTGTTTAGATACCTCCTTACTTCCAACATTCCTTTGCTATGTATACTTCTTTGTTAACCGTTAATTATGCATATAGATCTCGTGTGCTCTGCTATATTCAAATAACCTAACCTAATCTACTCAAGTAATAAAATTCTTAAAAATTATTAATAAGTAAAATAAAAATAAAAATAAGAAATTGAGCTTGAAAAATAAAGGATGGAATTTTAGAAATTATAAGCATTTATTAATTATTATTTTTATTATTATTTATTTATTTTATTTTGTTCTAAGTTAATATATATATTATATACACATACATATAAGAATGTAAAGCAATTAGGAAAAGTAGCAAGAAGGAAAAATAAAAAAACTATCTGAACAACTTGCATATTAATTACAGAAATATAATATCTAAACAAAAACGAACTGAATGGAGATAAAATCCCAGAGAAATGTTAAATATATGCATATATATATATAAGCTAATATCAATTTTGGAATTAGCATGGTGACATCTGCAACTGTTTAACTTAATCTCCCAAATTTTAGACCGGTGTATAAAGACACTCGATTCATAAAGTTGATAGAAAAAAGTAGTTTACGTCTTCGAAAGAGTAATCATAGAATCCATGTTTGTACACCAACAGTTCCACAGCTTGACTTGAGCAAAGTATTTCCAACTAATAAGCACCTGAGCGGTTGTCTCACATTCATATTTTAAACTGGATGTGAAAAGGCATCTGATTCATGATACTTAAATGGGAATTAAGAACGTTTGCTCATGATACAATAGATTAATTAAAAACGTGTGGCTAAGTAGAAGTTATGAAGCCATGGATACAGCAAATAACGTTCTGCTAAACTTTAAATTGAAAGATTAAGTCGGTACACATTTTGTGTAATTTGTATATGTTCCCTTACTTCCTTTGTTGAAAACATTCTATAATGGATGTTTCTCCCGCCTTCTTAGCATGCCTTCGTGGTGTAATGGTCAGCTCGCTCGGCGCTTATTCGAGAGATCCGAGATTCGAGTCCCGGTGAGGGCACTGCACTCTTTTCTTCACTCCTACATAAAAAATCCTAATGTCTCTACAATTGACCTTTGAAACTACTTAAAAATTCAACATTAATAGTAAGTTATCACCATTCTACCACTATTTAGCCTTACAGTAGGTTCACGTAACACTTTATCGTAATAATTTGAATCCCAATGACCATTTAAAAGGTTTGTTAAGCGAAAATGTGTTCTTGAAGATATCTTTAATGCTTTGAAAAAATTAAAAATTTAATGATTATAGTTTATACCAATTATGATATGTTCAAAGTTAATCAAAAGTTGCTGTATGATGATCTTGATTACAAGCAGTAATCGTAGAGCCTGAACAAGTGAAAGTGAAAATTGAAGAGATCTGTAATAACTTAGGGTAACATAGGTGAAGCATAAAAACGACGTTTTTAATATTCTAGATACTTCGTTTCAAGATAGTTTTTGAAATGAATATCTTGCTAAATAATCAGGGTTTTAATTTTTTAATGTATGCCACCATATCTACTACATTAAAGAGAAGTACTTATTATCAAGAAGCATCTAATTTTGAATCAGGTATATAAAAAGTACATTATTTGAATTTAGCTTGAAAGCTAAAATTTAAATGTTAAATATTTTTACTCTCTTACAAGACTAAATCTGTTCCCCTTTCCCGCACTCCATTGTTAATGTATTTGTGTAGCGTTTTAAAATTAATTACACCAAAATAAATAGCATGCCAAAATAAATATCTTAATGTGGAAAATATTTTGATATTTCATATGTGGTTTCAGCTGTTCCGCATTTACGTTAAAATATTTCTAATGAAGCCCACCATTGAATCAATCTAAAAGCAGTGTATTTTTAATGAGTATGGATAAATTTAATTTGCTGAAGTTTAGGTGTCTTTTACTTTCTTACTTTCGATTCTTTTAAATAAAAATGTGCATTAACGTTAATGGGATTGAAAATTTGGAATGCATATTTGTTGAAAGTGATTATTTATTCTTTTCCACTTCGCATTCAAATATAAGTTCATGTTTTCTTTTCTCTAAAATTAAGTTGCATGGATGTATGTAAGCGGTTTGTATTCATTGTGGGAGATAAACATTTTATTTCTGTCTTAAGATATCCAAGAGACATAGACGGTTTATTTGCACAGCTTAGATGATGTTTGTTCGTTACTTAAACGCGTCTAGCTATAAATTATATATATATTGCTCAATAAAGTTTTTGTCATAGAATATACGTTCTATATAATCTATACGTTTATATATGCTCGTTTCAGATATGCACTTGAACGTTTGCTATCGCCCACAGGTTTTGAATGACATCATTTGATAGTATCTAAATGTTTCATTAAAATGTGTGGTAATATTTAAGTTTATATCACATGCTATGTAAATATACTGAAGATTAAATTATACACAAAAAGTATTGAAATTTAAGTTGAGGGGAAATTTTTTATTTCTATTTATGAGTACTTTTCATACTCTATAAGGTATTTTCTCCCTCCTTTCCGCATGCCTTCGTGGTGTAACTGGAAGCACACTCGACGCTTACCCAGGAGGTCCAGAGTTTGAATCCCGCGATGACAGTGCTAATTTTTCACGTCTCCAGCATCAAAAATCCTAATGACGCTACAAGTAGAGCTCAAACTAAAACGTGGTGGACGATATTTTGTCACTACCAGGATTTGGCATTTGGGTCCCCTTATGCCTAGTCGCCCTTTAAAAGGGGAAGCGTATAAGGCATTTTTCTCTCCTTTCCTTATGCCTTCGGGGTTTAAATAGAATCACAATAGACGCAGTTCGAAAGGCCCAAGATTGGAGACCCGGTGAGAGCATTGCACATTTTTCATGTCTCCTGCTTAAAAAAAAAAAAAAAAAAAAAAAAAAAAAACTAATGACTACATATATGGTTTTAATAGTTCACTTCTTGTTTCTAATTAACTGTAATCATAAATCAAGTTAGAAACTTTAGTAACGGTATTTAATTCCCGTAAGTACCACTTGCCTCACGCTGTCTTTTTGAGATAACCGAAAAATCCAGTACGAAGCATGTAAATGCAGTAGGTGTGGCGATTAAATAAGTTCTTACTCGCCTTACATTTAAATCAGGCTACATAAAATACTACTGTTTTCTTTTCAAATGGGACAGCAGAAACGAGGAAAAATTAACCCTTAAAAATACTGGCCAATTTTAGTGTCAGGAAATTTTAACATCGTCAGCAAAGTGCTTGAGAATTCTTACTCCCGTTTTTTACAATATTAAACTCGAATCGACGAGGAGTTCGCTAAGAAAAGAGATGCAAATGGATTTTTAACTAATTTAATTTCTTAACGTAACTGATGATAAAGTAAAAAAATTTATTATTAAATGTGATAAATTAAACATAATAATATTGGTATATTATTACTTTTACGGAAATAAATAGCAAACCAAATGTAGAACTCACAAGAAAATGAGATAATTTTAAATAAAGAGAATACTAATTTCTAAAAAATACCACAGTTTGGTTTTCCTTTTGTATTTAGAATATTTTTAATTAAAAAATACTTTTAAATATATATACAGAACTTTGTCACAAATGAAGAAGTGGTTATTTTGTAGAAGACAATCTTAATTTTTTTCAAATGATGATTTTCATATTTACCTCTCTCTGAGTTTTGTTCGAACTATCTAAAGAACATTGTACGTACGGAGAGGAAAGAAATTCTCCCATAGGAGAAGTATTAATCATTTATATGCAAGTGCATCGTTAAATGTATTAACGATGCACTTGCATATAAATGATTAATACTTCTCCTATAGGAGAATTTCTTTATAAATAGAAATTATAGAATAGATTATAATAGATCAGTATGGATAGATTGATAAATTAAAAAGGTTGATTGGCAAAACTGAACCGAACCGAATCATTTAAATACATTTATCCAACGGCTACTCAGATGAAATACTTAGATGCTAGAAATACACTTAGATGAAATTCATTTGCAAAAAGGGAATTAAATATCATAAAGAAGCATTATGATTAAAATGTTTAAAGGGGGACATTAGAGCTTCAATATAATGAAAATTCTGTTTAAGCCACTGTTTTTGGATATTAGCTCGTAATATCCTAGCTAAATTAGATTTATTTGTAAGATAGAATACTGAAGTGCTGTGTAGCGATTATTCGCTGAGTTCTTGTAAACAGTAAGTAAAAAGAACGGTTAAATTACCCTTTATTCCAACTCAAAGTAAATGAACAGATGGCCCCTTCTCGGGCGTACAATAAGCCTTCACTTGGGCTTTAACTCAAGATAGAAAACATAAAACTAATCTAATACTAACTGAAATTAACCAGTCGAAGCTGCACAGAATCAGCTAGCTGGGTTCGCCCTTATTTAAGATCACTGGCGTATGCCAGCAGGCGCGTACTGCCTTAGAACCCTAGGCGTAGACTAACAGCAACAAAGTGGCAGAAAGCCAGAACACGCTCTCTTAGTGAAGTGACCTAGTCTTCAGCTTAAATACTCGTTTTGACCTCATTTGCATAAACCGTAATCCTGAAAACTCTTTCCGGTAGGGAAACTTAGATGGGAAATGAGAACGTATAGGAAGGGCTTGTTCCAAAATAAAAATAACTATTAGAAATTTAAACCCTATAATCTTAACACATGAAATTATCAGAAGGCATCATGCTAAAGAATCGTATTTTAAATTACGGAAATTAAGCGTATAGATGGCATTAAGTCTATCGTAACTTGTATTATCGACTTCTATAATAACAATAAATACTCGTTTGGTTTGATTTATTTTATCGTGGCAAAGCCTTGAGGGCTATCTGCCTAAGAGTACGGATGCTTTCGTGGAAGACTTTCTCAAAGAAACTAGCTCGTATACACGTTACACATGAGGATAATCCCGAAGCCGCCTATGCAGCCAGTCCGTTCTAGGGATTCGAACCTGGGAACCGAAATGCCAGTGTTCAGCGATTTCATAGCTGGGCCGCGGGTGGGCCTCAATAAATACTCGAGTAGAGATCATGACGCATTGAATTGATCTGCCTCAGATAGTTTTCAAAACTGCTGATAAAAGTCTTGCTCAGTAATATAGTGTTGGCTTACAAAATTAGATCAACTAATTGATATAACACACTAACAACCTTAGTGTGTTTAGTGTGACAAAGTGTATATAAAAGTGTGACAAATTGTCACTATAAATAAATCAAGCTCAAAATAATAAAAATGCACATTTTTAACTAGCTGAATTAATTTTAATTTTAAGCTTAATAATTGTGTTCAGAATTTAATACGAAGCATAAATGAAATCACATTATACATATGGAGAACTATAACTTCAATAATATGTGATATTTTGTGTTTCTGAAATTATTCTATGACATTAAGATTTTAAACCTTTCCAGCCTTTCTCTTCCACAAACCGATCAATTTATCAGTGGTTTATTATATCAAAGCTAGAATCCCTAAATATTCAAAACTAGCACTTATTCCTGACATCTGAAAATGCGAATGAAAATAGTACAGAATTATGTCAATAAACTTGTATATTTAATAGAATGTGGCAAAGAGACAATTCTAACATGACGTTTTCTGTCCGTTCTCATATGCCAATAATTCGACACCTTCTTCGCACTTTAAGAAATCGATAGTCTGACTTTCAAATCTAAAGAATTTTACAGAGTGTTCTGTGGTAATATTGTGTGGCACTTCCCATTGTTAAAATAAATCAAATAACTATTGTGTTTTAGGATATCTAGGATATGACTGACTAAAATTCAACTATTATTTGGTGCTAATTTTAAATACAAAACCTAAATGTTGAATATAGATTCCGTTTAAATCAATATAACAGATTCTAATAAGCGCATTTGTCATAGGTTTAATTTTGGTCAAACTTCTGTTTAATTTATTTTATCTAGTAAAATCAGTTAATAAAATTTATGCAAAAAACACTTAAGCAATTACGGAAATTTTTTCTTAACCATAAGCAAGTTGCTTAAAGGTCCCCCTACGCGCACAGAAGGAAACACTACAGTGAAGGGTGAGAAAACTTAGTTTTTCCTACATTCATGATGCCCCAACCCTCCTTTTCGACTTCTGAAGAAGAGAACTTTATGTTATACTCCACTGAAATCGATACAATTTTTATTTAAAATCTACGCTAATCTAGGGATGTTTCTGCCTACTCTTACTCTCTATCTTGCCTGTTACTCTTTTGTATAAATTTTTCAAATACTTTTCCAACAAAACACTGCAAACGTTCGACTATATTTTAGTACGATACCGCTATAATAAGGGTTTGGTTTATTTTGGTTTATTTAATTATGATAAAGCACTCGAGAGCTATCTGCGTAAGGGGAGAGATGCCTTCTTCGAGTACTTTCTAAGGGAAACTGGATCGTATACACGTTACGCATGGCGAAAACTCACAAAAACGCCCATGCAACCAGCCCGCTCACCGGGATTAGATCCCAAGTTGAACTCCTCAGTGTTCAGCGACTTAATCTCTCGGCTACTTTAAAGCACACCAATACATTAAGGATAATGCTGCATTTATTTAAATAAAACGATAACCGTTTTAGATTCATTGATGAGTTCTACAACTAATTCAGGATTTCAGTCATTCAGGATGGAGATCGTTAAATTATTTTACAACTTAGCAAAATGTAGAACTAAAATCTCTTATAAACATAATTTTCTTTTGAAAAATAATGGAACAAATCTTAATTGCTGTACAAAACCTTCATTTAAATACAAGTAAAATAGCCGTACTGAAATTTTATATAAAATAGCCGTACTGAAATTTTCCTTAAAAGGAAAGAACTTATTACTAGAAAGTTTAAAGAATGTTATTCTTCAATGCATCATTTTCTTTGTCTTACGTCTTTATTTTATCACTGAGGAAATCAGAAATGTTTAGTCCTACATTGTCCATATATGTTATGCTATGTAGAAGTGAGGGGGCCATCTAATATTTACCCTAAGTAAGCAGGTATTAGCCCCACACACTAACTAGAAAACTAACAACATTCTGGTATCATTCCTCGAGTCGTGATCGAAATTGTGACTCCAGTGAACACTACAAGTACTGCCACCGGCGGCGGCATCAACGGTACTCCTAACCTTTCAGTGCTATATTAGCTCAAGTAAGGGATTAAATTACATGATATACATTGCGATATACATAGTTGTGCAGGTGCCATATTTCAAGATGTTATCTATTGTAGTGGGTACAGGCAACATATTTTAGGACATTATATGTTGCATTAGAAACAGGCATGTTGTTCCCCCGTTTCAAATCATTTTTGTAAACATGATCTGTTAACAAGAACTATAAAACTGTTTACAAAGCGTACATATAAGTACTGTTGTAAAGTTGTGCTGAAACTTTAACAGCTCAATTTTGACGATTCATTATTTGTTTTAACGTACGTTTTTATGTTATTTGATTTTCAGAAATTATATTATTGTCTAGTAGTAAAGTATGGAGTTTTAAAACTTATTTTAATGTATACTTGAAGAAACCAGCAAGAACATTTTTAGATCATCAGCAACAGTACTAAGGCCTTTAAATTTATTAAAACTTACTAAGTTATATTTATGTATTGACCGAGTACATATTACTGAGTTATAGGTACATATGATTTCGGAAATCTGATTGGTCCCATTAAATAGGTTATCAAAGATATTTCAGTATTTTAAGGATTTGCTTCGATAAATTCAAGCATGTAATTGTTCACAAGTTATATTACTTTTAAAAACTCCTTTGTTTTTAAATTAATCGTATTTTAATGATAATTTCATTTATTTCCAGTTCGGAGTATACACATTTATACCAAATTTACATTCCTAATCAGTAATTATCATTTAAATGTTCATCAAAAGCATTTTAGCATTAAACAAACTTACTATGTCATATGTGAACCAGTGCAGATTATCAGTTATTTTACTGCTGGTAATGAAATGAAATTTGACAAAATTTTGTGAAATATAGCTTTCTTTGAAACCCCAAATGTTTCAAAGAAGATTGTAGATCTTCTTAAAACGGTAACACTGCTGAAAGCTTAGGTTAAACAAAGGTGTTGGTTTCAGTATCAGTTTTGTTGTTTATAATATTAAAAATTCAAACCTCCCTAATTTGTGATATGTTTTCTTTAATCCTAATACTTACAATTTCCCTTATTCATCATAGTGCTAATGTTGGGGATATTTTAATGTAGACTTTTAAATTAAGTAGGGTAGATTTATAAAATGACGTCAATGAAATAAAAGTACGAAAAAAGCCTTGCATTTCTAATACTGGGATTTCAATCCCATTTCCAATTAGATAGAAGATCACTTTCATTATCATCCTTCTAAATGGCCAATAACTAACTCCATTGTCAAGAATTACTTTCGTTTGCATTCAGGTCAAAACAAACAATCCTCTTAAGATTACTGTGATTAAGATAACAGGCAAACCATTACCCTGAAAGGGTTTCCTTGGGAGTTTTAATAAAAGGAATAAATTTTGTCTAACGCTGGGTTCGTCGCTCTTTCTCTTGACATTATTGTTTAATATAGAAATAGTAGAATAATAATTGAGGGCATAGTTTAGTAAGGTCCAACGCCTTTTCTGTTTGCCTGAACCACTCACTACACAAATATAGGAGTTCAATTTGTGATGTAAATAACCACTCATTTTTTGAACGAGAACGGTTAATATTTTTCTTTGTGTTGGGATAAAACAATATGTAGGGGATTTCATCTCATGCAACATATTTTCATCTATGATGCAATGCAATGTTGTCTGATTAGTTGAGTGAGAATCCATTTTCTTCCAATAAAGTAGCATAAAAGTAAGCAAATTATTTGCAGTACTGATAAAAATGCCGAGAAATTCTTTAGATTTAATTATAATTAGCGTAAGGAGTTTTCCTCTGACAAACTATGATGATGTGTTTACGAATATTTCCCGAATGAAAACAGAATTAGGTATGAAACATGATTTTTTCTTTCAGCGAAACGAAACCTAGAATAACCAAAACGTAGTATTTTCAGGTAGAAAACACGCCGTAAAAGATAACGAGGGCAATCGCAGTTAAACTTCTGTTACAGGAACGAGCCTACTAGCGACTGAGCGGAAAAATCGCTGAACACTGGTAGTTTGGTACAGAGTTCGAATCCTGGAAAACTGGCTCACTGCATGGCAAACCAAACCAAACCACTACAAGAAAAAACGAGCTTCATGCAATGTAAAGAAATAATGTTTCAACCAATAGATGAGAGGCAAACGTTATTTAAATTACTGACTAATATTAAATTAATACCGTCTAGAAGGTATATTCACAACTAAAAGTTTAGCGAAGTCTCAACGGAAAACATCGTATGAAGACTGAAAAGCTACAATGAATCCTTTCATACTGCGATTGCAAAAACGCGAACAGATACTGAGCTTTCAAGCACCTGATTCCTAATTAAGACATTCGCCAGTTCAGATTTCCTGGAATATTTGACATGTCTCGATTTATGATACATTTTATTAAATTTTATTTAAACTGCAGCCGTATTTTATAACCTAAGTGGCAAAACTCTAATTTCGATGTCTCCGATCCAGTATCTGTAAAACAAAAAGGAAACTTCAGCAAATTATGATCATGGTGAGGAGTGCTAGATTGCGTAAATCGTTAGCCAAAGCCTTGAAAATCATACAGGTGACATTCTGACTTTATGCTCAGTTCCGCCCAAGTTTTGAAGGAGAGCATCCTGGCGAGTAGATCCGAGGATCTCCCACACCCTCTTTCCCTACCACTAACGTTTCCAGAGGACTTTCGGATCGTCACATATTTTAAGTGCCCTTATTCATGCCTTCTCCAGGATTCGATCCCGGGCTCTTCGGTACAGCAGTCAGCTTCGGTAAGCACTTTCTCGTCTGGGCGGCATGTTTATTTCTGATACTCATATAAGAAGCATTTGTCATAGTGTTTTGCAAATAATTCAGATAAATGAAGGAAACGTTAAGAGAGGATAGATAGTGAAATTTTACAATTTACGGCAAGTATTGAAATGATAAGAGAAAACTATTTAATTCTATTACATTTCATTTCGAATACAATTTCATTACGAAATAATCAAAATTTATACTTTTTAGTGAATTCATAATTTTAGAGCAAAAAAGATAACTTATAAACAGAATTAAGAATTATGTCATTTATCGCAGGTACGCAAGACGTTAAATTGCATATAGTTTACAGTAGGATTGGAATGAATTATTTTACTATTAGCATAAAACCATTTATACTTTTTAGTATATTAAAACGCACTGATAAAAGGAATTTGCACAGGACAGATTTGATGTTAGCGTTCGATATCTGTAACTATAAATTACAAATATATTTTATCACAATACTGATTTACTGTTGGCAATATAATTCTGAATAGGACAGTTTTTAAAATACATCTTTTTCTATGTGTTTATATCAAATGATCCACTTTACATATAATTTATAGCACCACCTTTTCTTGTATTTCTCATTAATAATGAGAATAAAGTTCAGAACTCGGTATGTTAAATCCTTTCATGAAGTTACAAAGATTTGATTCAGAAATTGAAACTGATGAGGAAAGAGCAGACAGAGAAAAATTTTATGGAAAAGAAAGACACAACAAAAAAAATTGAAAACACTGTCTTAAAGATGGAGTTTTTACTTTCAAACACAGAGCTCCATAGAACCACTTGAATCGTCTCTTCGAGTCACACAAAAGATAGAAAAGAAATCGGTCGAACATAAAGGAAAATAGAGTTTGAGGGAGAAAAAAAGTTTTCTTCAATATTTATTCCAGCGACAAACTCTAATGGGCAAAGGAAGATCCTGTTAGAGCTGATTTTTTCGCAGATACGAAAACGCTGCCGAAAAATGAAATTACCATTGGCGAGCAACAGCCGCATCTAAAGAAAATCCACTGTAACAGCACAAAAAATAGCTATTAAATAGTTTCAAACGGATTTTCTGTGTGTCATTCCTTTTTTTTCTTCAAAGAAGCAAAAAATAAATGTTAGACGAAGTGAAAACGCAAATATAATGGTTTTCTTCCAAGGAAAACATTTCAAATGATTTCAAATGTAGCAAATTATTCTTATAGTATGTTTGCTGTGAGTATTTCCCTTGACATGGTGGATTTCGATGAAAAGATACGAGTGAGAATTTGTGTCGTTTCAAATGAAGCTAAGACATCTGAAGCTCTTTCCAAATTAAATTTCGTTTTTCTCTACAAGGTTTCTTCGACTATAGGCTAAAGATATTCCTTAATAATTTTAATTTTGTGGTCTGAATGCATAAAAAATTGGATATGTTATATTTTAAGCAGAAAGATAACATTTTTATGATATTTTATGATTTCATGTGTAGCTAGGTAACAAACAGCATAAACCAAATTTAATCGATATAATTAAGAATTTTATATGCGTCTTGTCATGATAAAGCTTTGCATATAATTTCGCATGTATTTTATATATTGCATATATATATATCTTAGTTTGTTATGTTAAACTATTTTGTAAATATTTAAAGCAGAAGGACGCGTTTGCACTTGTATGTACATTAGTTTTGCAACTTACGAGAAGTTTACAATAAATGTTGTGCTTGTTAAATTACGAGCTTACTTAAATATTGCGCTGATGCAATAATAACTCACTGAGGGTACATTGTCTGAAATATAGATAAAGGGGTTGACTCATTACAAGTTTATTTTTTAACTTCTGTAGCAATGCTTTATTTAACAAAATCTACTAAATCAGAAATAATTCATTAACAATTAGATTTTACTTATGCTTCATTCTCAGCAGCTAATATTTTAAGCATGCCTAATTTTCAATTATATTTCTGACAAAAATTAAAAGGAAATGGATAAAAATTAAAAATAACTGCTATAAAAAATCTGAAAGCTTTCAAATTTTACATCACGCGCAAAGCGGCATTTATTTCAAGTTTTGTGTGATACCTTTATTTATTCAATATCCTTTTCTTCGCACTTAAGCGATAGAATTCAATCCAACAGCAATATCGCAAAATAATTTTAAAATGAGCATATCTTTAGAATTTCCAAAACACAGTCTATTTTTTTGTAGTACAGTTTTGCCATTGCTCGCTTTGACATCGTTGAGTTTGTTAATCAAAACTTCGTTAAACTGTTACAAAATATGAAATCGATAATTAAAACAAATTCCAAATTAGGGATTCCAGATGCCCATATTCAGCTAGAAACGTACGTTATTCAAAATTTGATGGCTCTAGGTGCCGTTGTTTTATCACAGTGCGACAAACATACATACATAGATTCTTCATTATTTAATTTCCTTAAATATAATGCAGTATTCTAATATTTGGTGGCAACAATTTGAAAATGAACTGACATTTATAATGAACGAACGCAAAATGCCAAAATGAAATTAATAGCCCTTCTGGGCTAACTCCCTTTGGGCCAAAAATGAATCTAAAATTTAATTTTTAAAGCAGTAATTTTTGCTCCATCATTGCCAATACTACATTTTAGTTAAAAGTAATTCACAGCCAAGATAGGAAATAAAAATGTAACAATAGTAGCCTCAAATATTTCTGCTTAATTACAAAAAAGCAAAGTTTGCTTAATTCCTAGGCAGAAATAATAATAATAATAATAATAATGGCATCAAATTAAAACCTTATTATTATTTTATTACATGTTTAGTCAAATCCAGTCAAGCGAAGTCTAACTGAAAATGCTGTCCATAAGATCCAGTCCAATTGCTCAATGAAAATCAAGTATTCCTATGACGCTTACAAGCTAAATTTTGCTGTAATTTTACTAGGTGAAACTTAGTTTTAGCGATCTCTGCAACAATTACTTTTCTTAGTTATTTAAAATTCTTTTGCTCTAAGCTAAAAATATTGATGAAACAAATTAAAGAAAGAACAGTTACAGTTAAATCAATATGTAATTATTGCTTTAAACACTAATATAAATACAAATTGTTAAAACTTTCAGGGAAATTTTCTTGGCAATAGTTCAAAAGTATCAAGCTTCGCTTTGGTAATGTAACCAGCACCTTTTGGTACTGGAATGCATTTTGCCACGGTTTGGGAACAATATTGCGTAAACTTCTGACTGTACATTTTCTGGGAATCTAGTAACTAAAGAAAAATAGCAAAAATCTCGAAAGAACAGTACTTAAAATTTTCCTTTCCAATTTAGAAATACAGACCTGAATTTATAATTTACATAAATTGCGTACCATTGCAAATATATCGCGCTTTTATGTGCATAACAGATATTAACGCTTTAGCTATCTTCATTAATCTATTGTTTCAAGCAAAGTTATGCTCCTGATTTGGTTCGAATTTGAAAATTTCTTTTAATTACTAAATATTTCCATATTATGTTAAGTAATGTTGCGCTTGTGATTTAATAACATAGATTTAAATTATATTTGTTGAAATTTAATTTCAAATGTATTCAGATCATTCCGTAAGCTGTAAATAAGAATAATTATTAAGTTATTGTAGGATTTTATTTTCATAACATATTCTCAAGCATTTCATTTTTGTATATACATTGTAGTTTAGATAAGTTAAGAGTCATAACCAACTTATTTCTAAAATAAATATATTTGCATATAAAGTAGCGAACAAGGTTTAAAGTTCATTTCTTCACAGCAAAGCAACTGCTTGCATGGTAACCGTGTATCTTTGCTACATAGTTATCACAGCATACATCTGTCAAATTTTGTTACATAGAATTACAAAAACGCAGTCCTTAACCGCAGCTTGCATACACATATAATGCCTCGAAATTGATTGAGAAGGTAAGATCATTTTCCAGATATGGCACGCAGTAAGTTTACAAATGAAGAGAAAACGAAAGTTTGAGAAGTCCAGTTATGAAAGGGATTGCGTGATAAAGGAAGCTGTAGTGCAGCAAAAGGAAGTCTGCTGGACCGAAGCTTTCGTCTCATTCTTTATGCTTAAGCGAATATATTTTGCCTAAATATTTTGTGAGAAATGATGGCTTCAAATATAATTTTTCTCTGAACTTTCCTTCAAGGAAATCTGCGAATATTAAGAGTCAAAATAAAAACCAGGTATTCAGGTAGATGACCTGATTTTACGAAATATATTTATTATCCAAATAACTTAATCACTTAAACAAGTAGAAAAATAAATTTTTATCACTTATAACGACATATAAATTCAAGCATGAGCAGCTGCCAAAAATCTAAATTAAGAACGATAATACGTGAAAGCATGTTTAATCAGAAAAACTATTTTAAAATTAATAAATATAATATGCATTAAAAATAATAAAAGAATAAAAGAAATATTAGCTTTGGTTAAAGTAAAATCTGTGAAGTGGAGCTACTAGTTATTGAAGATTCATTCAAACTTGGTACTTTCTTAAAATACTTGGTGCATAGAAAAATTACCCTTTGGTCTAAATCATATACATGAAGTTGTTCCGAAATTTCAGTTCAAAACCTGAATTCATAAACTTCAGCTATTTTTTTATCATCTGGTATCAGCTTCTTGTAGGTTAGAAAACTAATAAATCGGAAAAATATATTTAATTTTCAAACACAAATGATCCCCAACTTAAAAATAACAATTTAACAGATTTCTCGATTTAGATAACGTTTTCCTTGTTGGCAATGAATGTTATGCAAACAAATATCGATTTAATGAGTACTCTATTATTCCGATTCAACAAACTATCGAAGCTATCTCAATTTAACAAGAGGTCAAAACTATCTCTATTTAACAAATTATCAGAAAGATTCAAATATTTTTAAGTTTAATTATTTCAGTACCTTCTGGATCTAGAAATAATTTAATATTTGAAAAACGGAATATAAATATTATTAATCACACGGATATTGAAAGGTTTGGAAATCTCAAACTATGGCATACAAAGTTCTAAAGGCAATGTGCTTTATTAGTTTCTAATAGAATTAGGTATCATCGAATCCTGCCATTAGTTGATATTTGAATTGGATCTACCCATTTTCAGCGAAAGTATGAAGACGATACTCGAATGTAGAGTAAAGCTTTTTCATACTTACCAGTTTTGATATTATGCTTCTATTGATGTTGATTTGCAGGCATTTGAGGTAAATGATAATGAAATAAGCAGTGGGTTCTATGAGTAATATAAAAAGTAAATTCAACAAATCCTTTTGCAGATCTCATCCTGAAATATAATTTTGCTCTGTTCAAGTATGAAATAAAAGAAGGACTGTTTGATGACTTTCTGAAATTAGGAAGACTATGGAGACTGAACTCTTTGATACAAACACAGACTTTATTCGCAAATTTCGCGTTCAAAATACTCCTGCCTAAAAATAAATTAAAAAGTTATTTCAATTATTTCATTTCGATATTTTATTAAAACTTTTAAACGATTTTGTATCAGATACATAACGTATTGCGTTAGAAACATCTTAGTAATCACAATAATATCTGCTTGTCTTTTAACACAGAACATTTAGATATGTTATTAAAAATAAAATAAAGATGTAAATAACTAAGAAATAAACTTATTTATTTTAAATCGCCCAATCTGTTTAATATTTACAGACTGAGTAAATCTGACAGATTAATCATCTTATTTTGTATCTAATGAACTAGAATGAGAAATAGTTAAATATGAGTCCTCGTGAATTATAAATTGAAAAGCTTATGCTTTGCATAACAGCACCATTTGCTAAGACGAAGGGATGACAGATATACGGTAGCATAATTTAACGTAACGGTTCAAACATTTTGGAAAGATGCAACTAAGTCTGTTTCTATAGGAAAACTAAATAAAGGTTTGATTTGCTAAGGAATATTTATATTGCTTTGAAATAGTTTCGTTTGTTATGAAATTACATACTGATTAAATCTGAACGATAAACTAGATAGTTTAGGTTTTACTAAATGGCAACACTCTGAATGCATAACAAAGAAGATAAATATCTTAAATTTCGAGCCTTGGCAATACTTGCCAAATCGAGTCTTCATGAATGTTTGGCATCATAACGTAATGCAATGGGCCTAACATTTTGGAGAGTTCCCGCTAAGGAGGTTTCTAAAGTCAAACTTTCTAAACTTCCTATTATTATATTTTTATATAAAATAATTTTCACTCATTTTCTTTACTGAGAGCGTCGCATTGATATAACTGTAGAAAGTTTTGTTTTTGTTTGTAAATCTATAGCTGCGTTTCCTATCATAACGAATAATCTCAGTGTATAAGATTCTTATCCTAAGTAACCAATTATTATGATTTTGATCTTTATTGCAGCTTTTCCTTTCCCTTTTCTCCAGAATGCAAATTAGCTTTGAGAGTATATAAACTGCGGATTTTGAATCTTGATTTGAAACTGAGAGCTTCTGGTACACCCGTCGCATTGTTAGAATTCTTCGTCAGTTCTATCCAAAACAGATTATTCGGGCTTTTGTGTTCTCTCGCTAACCAATATTTTAAGGTCATATCAGACATTCAAAACATTTCAGAAGAACAATTCTTTGGAACAAGTTTCTGCTTTATCACGCGGTATAAAACATAATTTTTGGAGTTATCATGAAAACTACCCTCTTTTATGGATCAATATCTGTAACAGAGAAATAGTAATCAGTAAACAGTATTCCTCTGTTACAGATGATGACTAACGACGGGGATTCGATGCTGAAATCTGATTGGTTGTTTAAAACGAACAACTTACACTTTTTTACGAAAGAAAGAAAAAATATCGTGCGTCTTTCTTTCAGTGGTTAAAAAAAATTCAGAAAAAATGTTTGAAACAGTTATTCGTCTGAAATAAACGTATGTGTGAGGTCAGCCTTAGACTTTCAAGCCGATAAAATATTGAACTAGTTTACAGCATGCTTTTGAATGTGTATTTAGACTACGTTACTCGCGTTTGAACTTATTTGACTGTTATTGCTTAACTTACATCGCCACGAGTGATGGTTTGTCTGTATAACAAATCTTGCCTTTTATTTGCAAATTTCAGACTAAATAAAGAGGTTATTTTAAAATGTTTTTCTGTATTTATACACCCGTTCTCAAACGATTCGTTACGTCTGGATTTTATCCCATTTCCCGAATCCTTGTAAAAAGTATGAAGATATTTTACAACATAATTACGTTTATTAATCCTTAATAATTAAACTTTTCAAAGATTTCAGTAGAAACATCATTTATAATATTTATAGTTATTTATAAATGTTTTAGAAATATTATTTATGATAATTTGTTTTAACAATTGTCTGCATTATATTATTTTTTATGAGTTTTCCTGAGTTCTAGGGAAAGGCTATGTTTTACCAATTCTTTTTTTTTCCAGAGGGGGGCACTAGCCATTAGCTACTATTAAGGCCAGAAGCGATGGTCACTTTAATATGGGGGCACCTAATAGGTCGGCCACCGTTACCTCCTATGAAGGGCCAGACAATTTACACCCATGTCTTTGCCGTGGTACGAACCCGCTCCCTTCGTTACGGCAGTCAGAGTCACTAACCACTTCCCATCTATGCGGCGTTTTACCATTTCTTACCAATTTTTTTCAACCGCATTTTGTGGCTTTACATATGTAGATGCCCTTCGTTCTGGTGCCAAAATATTACCACAGCCTTTTATATCTATTTAAGATAAAATATTTTGCGTTTCAAGTACTTCAGATAATGTCTAAATGATATGTTTTATGTAACCATTAAAATCAGCATTTATTTTGCTTACCATTAGTTCTACTTGCCTATGTTAAATACAAATCTAGTTTTATGATATGCACTAGATAGTTGCATTCATTGGGTAAAATGTGCAAGACCTAACACGTAAAAAAATTGAAAGCGAAGTAATCCGAAATAGTATATAGTACGCAAAAACGCAAACACTCTCATAGGTTCCTGTACACACAAGCGTGCCCATGAGATAAAAGAAGGACATAAATGAAAAGATCAAAACAGCGGTCTTTTATACACCCTGTCTGTGATATAAAAGAAAATTTCTTGGCGCTTCTGCGTTTAGCGATTGAATTAACAAAATTAAGGCTTCAATACTGTAAATGTCCTTTGAGAGTCGGTGTGATTTTGAAGAAATATAAATAAATCTCCTATTTTTTCTTACTTTTCTATTTTTCATCAGTTACTACGAATATGATTCATTTCTTTTCCTTACATGAATCGCTTGCCACTCTCCTCAATTATTTAATCATAACATGTATTTATAACAGGTCTTGACACTTTCATGACTGGTTCGCATTTTTAAAATGCAAACTACATTATTAAGTATTAGTCCTTCAGGAGGTGCTTTTCATAATTCTTGTCATACGTTTGTAAATTTAATGAAATTAATAAAATGATAATTTAAAAAAAAGGAATAAATGTATAAACAAGGAAAAATTATGCAATAAAGTTTTCCAAGTGTATAAACGTTAGAAACAGAAAAAAAGTCCTGAAAGAGATTTGATATATAGCGCAACTACTACTGCATTAGTTCCTTATTCCCCAGCTATGGCTCAAATTATCCCTTAGAGAGTAATTACCTTGAAGTTAAGGACCACTGCTTGGAGGCACCATATCCTTCAACATATTGCAGTTCATCATCCTTTAACTGTAAAACTAGTTTCCTAGCAGAAACTCCATGTTGGCAGAAAAGCTTGTCACATCTTTGACAGTGAAATTAGCTTCCCACTAGGCGCTGCTCGTTGTGGGCGCAAAACAGGACGAATTTGAAAATGTTAATAACGTGAAACTCTGCCTCAAAGCTTCGTGTTATTTCCTCATGCAATTTAGTCTAACGATAATATTAATTTATGATTAAATATGCCAATTTTGAATTTTCCTTTGTTTAATTCTGTTGGAATTTCTTTTCACACATTTTTATATTTACACAATTGAATAAATAAAGTATATATAAGTAGATTCTACTGAATCAGTTTTATTTTTGTTTGTCTTACGCAACCTAGTAAGTCCATTACTTCTGCATATTGCTATATTAATGCAGTCATTTCGTATATTCTTTGATATTTCTTATATGTTTTCTTTACAATATTACAGTAGTGCAAAATATGTTGAATGTGAAATGCAATTTTGAGCAAAATTACTCAGAAGCCTCTAAGAATCAGCATTTACATTTTTAATTAACTTAGTTTTTGAAATTGGAAAAGTAACTTTTTTTTTACTTGAGTTAATAAAATATTCAAATTCTCCTTAAATGACTTTTTTATATCAAAAAGGTAAATCCTTAAATTATAGATTAGGATATTAAAAACATATCTTGCTTATTCTAGGTAAAGACCTACAGAAATCGTGGAATATTTCTCAACTAAAGACGAGCTTTTAATAGATTTTACCTCTATATTCCTATGAGGTTTTTACAATGGTCAAGTATTATTCAGAAAATTTAAAATTTTTTATAAATGTTTTCTCTCTTGTTTGGTAAAGGTGGTGAGAAACTAAAATAATAAATGATACATGCTTATTTATACTGAAATTACGGCTTTGGGGAAAAACCCTGATTAGTCAAACACGCAAACTATTTTGAATTTTGTGACAGAAATAAGAACAACTATGTTTCTTTTTAAATTGGCACCAGGATTTGTAATTAAAATTACAAATCCTACAATTACATATCTTTCAAAAAGAGTTATAGCTATGTGTTCAAATATTTCTTCGTAATATTTATTTAAAGTAAGATCAAGCAGTGGAGATATAGTGCTTTTAATCATCATGGAGTCTATGATCACACATAGACAAACACAGACGAAGCTTCCATCTCTTCCTAATTTCCTTACATTTTCACTGGCCTGAGATTACAATTATATCAAAACCTTGAAAAAATAAGCTTGGTTATTGAATTTTCCCCAGCCAGGTACTCTACCTCTGAGTAATCAAGCAGCACTAGATAATCGCTATTTAAAATGATGACAATCGTTATTGCACAAGAAATATGATTTGAGGCGATAAGAGATTTACCGGCCGATTTTCATGTGGTTCGGCGGCTGTGTTAAAACTTGGGCTTTGATCTACAGTTGAACACAAATGTTTCTTCTTCACGCGGGCAGGTATTCTTGTGACAGAATTAATTAAAATAAATTAACGGAATAGCAGATTGATTCGGATTTGCAGTTCTGAAGTTTAATGTACTGAAAGAGTTTTGTCCAAAACTGAAGCTTTTTTTTTTGTTTCTTCAATAGCAAAGAACCAAGGACAGAAAATTTTGGTGAAGCTTCAAAAAAAGACAGAGAAAAATTCATTGTTTCTTTAAAATTTAATGCATAATGTTTATATTTAAATTGTTAAAATATAAATTTCCTTTCATTTTTCTAATTCGTTTATGTTTAAACAAGCTTAATGTGTAAGGAATTTCCTCCTTCCTTACTACTCGCCTATGGGAATAAATAGAAGTACGTCCAGTTGGCAACTGGAAGCTCTGAAGTTCGAATCCCGCTGAGGACATTACACATTTTTCATGTTTCTTGCTCCAAACTAAACCAACTAACTCTAACAACGGCCCCCAAACAAATATGGAGTGGACGCTAATTCACCAGCATATGCATTTGGAGGCTAGGCCCCCTCCTCCCCAGGAGCCCTTTAAGTGAAAAAGAATGTCTAATCGCTCCACAATTGGCTCTCGAGCTACAAACCGGGGTTGATAATAATTTATCACTACCTGGGCTTGGTTTCTATATCCTCTTCTTCTCTCCGGTCACCTTTTAAGTGGGGAAGAAAGTAAAGAATTTTTTTCTTTCTTACCGCGTGGTTTCCGCGTGTAATTGCAAGCACGTCTGGTTAGCAATCGGGAGGTTCGCCATCTGAATTCCATTGATCCTTTTACATGTTTGCTGCTTCGAAATCAACCTAATGGTTCTAAAACTGAACTTTACTCATTCAACAAAAGTAAAATAATACAAAGGAATAAAATGATATAGCAACTTACTGATTCCAGAGCAAAAGAGAACAAAGCGATATAAAAATAAATTGATTCCAGAATAACAGGATCAGTTGAAGCAAGGCATCGCTAAAGCTTAGCTTAAGAATCCCTGTCTCAAAATCTGCAGCAATGGGAATGCGTTAAGGAAATACAACATATAATCACTCATTTTTTGTACGGCTAATTTGACCCGCTTCTCATATTTTCAATGAAACTTAGATTCAGAAAATGACAGCAGCATAATAGGTACTACTGTAGCTGACTTTTATTTTTAATATATGTTGCATCATTATATCCTAAAGCCAAAGAAAACTTTTTCTTAATATTAATTTTTTCCTAAACACAGTTCATATAAGACACCAAGACTTCCAAACATTCTTCATATTATTTTAGTTTGAGTAGCAAAGCCTTCTCAGAAAATAACAGCAGAGTAAATAAGAAATATGCCGTCGAAAATAACTGGGTCTCATTAAAAATGTTGAAATCTGATGAACTCATTTTGCCATCGCAATATACGATAACAGTAAAGAAAAGCAGTGCTTGAAAATTACCTTTTTTTTACTTTACATTCTCTTTTCTGCTATAAATCATAAATTTTAAATTTCATTCTATTTCTAGATCTTGGCTGCTGAAACATCGGATGGTATTTACCATTCAGACTATTATTAATCTCTTTTAAAGTTAGTGTCATAGTATCGTTTTTGCATTGTAAGAATTCAGGTTGAATTAAGATTGACGCTGGTATGAAACGAATCTGTTTGTAGCGTTCTGACTGTTTTTAGTTGATTTTTTTTATTATAACGGATCATCATTGGAACTAAATTACTTTTATAATTCTTCTCAACTTATTGCAAGCTTGAACCAATTTTCCATTAAACTACTGATGGGTTGTCTGACTAACATGAAAGGTCCCATCATTATTTGACTAATATAGTGGACGACACAGTTTGGCTTTGATACGCTTTTTATTTGACATCAAAAGTATGATCTCTTGATATGCAAGCGTGTATTTTTACCATTAAACTAATTCATAATTACATGTTCCTCTAAATACTGCCATATCTTAATGAGATTAATGAATTTAGGTAACGTTAGCAAAGTAATGCTATTTCTCAAAATTATTTGACGAAAAGTAACGTTTTTGGTAAAACACCAAAGTAATTACAATCTTAAATTCATTAAATTTATAAATACTTACGCTGATCTGTAAGATTACTATAGACCTGACTCTCATCTCCTGCCTGAAAAATTAAAACAGTAGTCATAATAAGAATTATCTTTCAGACTCGTTGTATTCTACCTTTCACGTCGAGACACATCAATAAATTCATACAGATTTGCGGGCTCCACGTATGTCAGATGTGTACCGTAGGTAGAAAGTTATAAAAGATATTGCGATTTACAAGACTACGGACTTTTAAGGGAAGAAATGGGATTACCGATTATTATAACATCCGATACCTTGTGTTTCTTGTTAAAAGAATAAAATTCAATGAAAGTGCTTGTATTTTTTTATTATGAAAGAGAATAAAGGGGTTACAATACCCATTGACAATAATAAACTCACACTATTGGCGGGAGGTAAGACACTTCTCTGTTAATGAGAAACTGGCCATTGTGTTTGCTTTATCAAAGCTTCGATATTCAGTAGAACCTGTGCTGTTAATTAGTATCCTCCAAATATTGATCTGTTCTTGTCTCTGATTTTGTGTTATTCGTTTGACTAAACAACTTTTCATATATGTAAGTACGGCCAAAGATAGAAGACATAAACAATAAGTTTAAGTATTCCTGCATACTTGTCTTCGGACGTTTACATAGAAAAAAATCAGTTAATGTAGTATTTTCAAGAAACTTGCATGTTACTGCAGAGTCACACTGCAAATTTACAAATTCCAGTTGAAGCTCAGGTGGAACTCTTCCAATGTCTACCCAGAATGGCGAGAAGAACATTCTTATTATTGTCATTCTTCGAAGATTTATTCTCATGGGCGTTGAAAAATCCGCTTCTGAATTCCACTCTCAGATTTTAAATACCCTGTACATAACCGCCCAATGTAATATTTTTATTCATCAGTTTTGGAAAGGGAATGGAATTCTTATTTAGCAACTGGTTTTCCCATAGGATTCAATTTGTCGCAAAATCTTTCACAGTCATAGATATTATAAAAAAGCAGACCTTTTCCCAGTAATCAATAGTTCAGATCATTGAAATGACCATTACTATCGAAAAGAAACGCAAAGTCTCTTGATCATATTTCATCATGGAACTCGCAAATGGAAACGAGAGGACTAAACCTCTGGCCTTAAAGGCGGACAGCAGCTGATTGAAAACTCGTGCGGAATGCAGTGGCAAGGCGGCTCACTTTCTCTCTAACTCTCCTCTTGGCAAAAAGCCACAACTTAAATACTTTAAGCGTTAGCAAGTACAATTTGCATAAACAAGTTAATACGTTTATTCTGGCCAGAAGTGGAAAAATAAGAGAGGATAGGAAAGTTTTAAAATAAAATAAACGTTAGTAAAACTTAAGATCCTTACAACGTGAATAAAAATCTTACTTAATGAATACTAAATATAGTGAATCTGAAAGCTTTAAATTAGTTTCTGTTTCAATTCTTGGGCTAGAGTTAATCTGAAGTTTCTATTCAATCCCAGTGAAAGAACAGCTTGTTCGCAAGGATGCTTAGTTCTAAAATCTCCTAATGTCTCTGCAAGTCAAAGTTACAATTAATTTTGATGTAAAAAATTGATTCATTGCAAGCATGATTTTCCGTTTCTAGACGTTTTAGTACAAAACATACAAAGATCTCTGATTACCGTAACGGCAGAACAGATACCATAGGAAATAAATTTAAAGAAATCTGAAACACTAAAAGACTTTCTTGCTCTTTAAGTTTTAATAAGGTCATTAATTTAAAGCCTGAGTTAAATGTATTAATAATCCATAGCATAAGGTAAGCTATATTTGCATAAATGTAAGTGACTGTTGCTATATATATATTTGTCAAAGGGAAGATTAGAGAAGATGTATTGAGATTTTATCTCCCCTTTATAATTTTCAAGGGAGCGCTGCAAATCTTTCTGGTTTAACTATGAGAAATGCTTTGAGTCTGATTACTGAAATCAATGACTAACCTTTAAAAATATCGTTGAATGATTTCAGAATTTCTCTCAGTTTAATTAATTGTAACTCAGCGACATTACTCTTGGGAACAGATACACCAATTCTTTAAATATTTAAAGGCAATTAATCATTTGGATGCCGAATCGCACATAATCCTCAGATACGAGTAAGCCCTCAGAGAGAAAGATGAAAGCATCTTAAGAAGTTTTATCCCTCTATAATCAAAGATGGAAATGCCTATATGTGGAATTATAATAGCTTGATAACAAATAATGCATTTAGAGTAAAAGCAGGTGTTTGTTAAAACAAACTATTATATATCATAAACTGAAATTCTTTACAAAGCATGCACTAATTATGAATTGTAAGAAGCCCTGATATTTGGCGTTAAGGTTGCCCTGCTAAACTAATTTTACTGAATTTTTAAAAATAGCAGAAGTTTTTAACTAAAATTTCCTCAATTTCATTTTTCTTACAGCAGTCTGGTTTTTTCGCCTGAAAAGGTTAGAGAATCGAATTAAATATATTACCATAATGGAATATTTAGAAAATAACTTAATATTTTTAGTTATTTTTATTTTAAGGTTTTTTTTAGTTATTTTTATTTTAAGTTTTTTTTTTAGTTATTTTTATTTTAAGGTTACCACATTTCGTCTGCAAGAGGACATAAGTTTGACTTGTTTACTGTATAAAAGCACTGACAGGAGATTTAGTTCCATATATGTTTTGAAAATTCATAAAACGTTCCAAGAATTAATTTGAGGGAACTTTTTCCATACTGTGAATGAATGCATAATTTGAAGGAATAGTTCCTTTGCTATGAGCAAAATTTGCTGAGAAACGAAGGCTTCTTAGCTCAGTTAACAGAGCATTTGTCTTGCGTAAGTTGAAGAATTATCGGACTGCATCTTTATAAAGCTATTATGAAATACGGATTGTAGAATGGCACTTGATGAAAAGGAGCACTTGATTTAAATGAGAAAATTTATTCGAGTTTCAAGTGAATCAGAACATATCATTTGCAGTTTAAAAAGTTAGGTGTTAAGGGCACTGTATAAAAACAAAGTTAGAAACAAAAGTTGTTCCCCACAGATAACTTTAGAGCCGTCACTTTTCAAGACTTTTACTTAGCCCGTATTTGCATCTTTATCTGCAGAGATGAAATTTGGCAAAGATCTGCATATCTTACAAAATATTTTAATATTTAGCAGTAGAATAATAGGAGTGAGATTCTAGAAAATTAACTAATATCTTATTCATATCGAACCAGATAAAAAAACATTATAGACGTTTCAATTTTATAATGGGAAAATCAAGCAGAAGTGTCCATTGTAAATTCAGTTCATTGGAATAAATGTAAATGCACCAAAATCATCTCCAAACTTTAAATAAAATCCTTTGATATGTATAATTGCACTTTTGCTATTCAAAAGCTTGATTTTTACTGAATTATAATATAAAACTGTTAAATTTTACATCATAATTAAATTTGAAGCCAGCATGCTTTCCATG
Organism: Stegodyphus dumicola; assembly: GCF_044657685.1. Classification (NCBI taxonomy): domain Eukaryota; kingdom Metazoa; phylum Arthropoda; class Arachnida; order Araneae; family Eresidae; genus Stegodyphus; species Stegodyphus dumicola. Next base: position 120,220,141 of record NC_140780.1, read on the forward strand.
CACATATCGTGGTCATAATACTTTAATTCCTTGATGTAAATGCAGTTGCTTAGATCAAATTTTCAGCTCTAAGATACTACAGTTCTTTTACTTTATATATAACTAATAGCATGCAGCCCGGATATAAAATCAAAATTCTTGTTGTGGGTCAATTTGCTGTTCCTAGTGAGCTGTCCAAAGTGAGCCAGTATTCAGATGTTTTTGTATAGAGATTAAATTTGAAACACAGTTTTTATATTATTTATTTCTTCAAATGCTTCGTCCATGAAAATTTACATTTCAATGTAAACAGCTTAACCTTAACTTTTTCTGTACGCAATGTTTTCATAGGTAAAATATTTCTGTAGCAAGTTTATTTTAGTGTGAAATTTAATTTTCATTTTTTCCTTGAACCATATATATGAAGCTAATAATCTAGAAATATATGATAGTTAAATTTCATCTATGAACATTATATAGGTAATCTAGAAAGAATTACGAAACATGAGTTTTTAAATGCTAAATTTCTGATAAAATTTGTCAGACTTTTAAGATTTTGAAAAATCGATTGATCAGTGCTGCATTGTCAATATAGTTTACATTTATGTAATTTCGGTTTTTGATTTGCGTCGATTTGGCTGCTAATTTTTAAGTGTTATACTTCTCTGAATGAGAAAAAGTATTTTTAGTTTTTCATGCGTTGTTTTACTTCTATTAATTTTAACGTTTTATTTAAAATGGTTAATCATTTTTTTCTTTCAACGTGCACTCTAAACTTGCTTGAAATCTGAAATTATTTTAAGGAGGAAATGTTTTTTTTTTTTTTTTTTTTTTTTTTTTTTTTTTTTTGTAGTTTTTATATTCTGAAAATTTAAATTATAAGTAAACTGCTAAATTTTGGTAGATAAAGCAAAATATCTTGCCGCTAATGTCAAGAATTCTCATAATTTGGCGCGATTCAAACATTTTTTCATACTATCAAACATTTTTTCATACTATCTTTATGACTTAATCTTAATCTTTCTAGACTTAAAGGAATGCTGGGAAAATATTTCCCATTACAAAATTCTGAAAGTTTTCTTTTATTAAAGTTAAGTATATTTGCTATATTTATAACTTATTTACGTTAATGTTTGCTCATTACCTTATATGTATTTATTCAAATGCAAAATGCTATGTCTTTTTTGCACTCTGCAAAGAAGTGGCAAACCTGCAGTCAAGATGATTGAGAAAGTCTGAAGTAGACATTGGATTAAATTTTTAATTCTAAATTATGTCTTTATTTGGAGGTATAAAAAACTTCCAGTGTGATTTGAATGCTGTTTCAAGTTTATAAAAACCAGACATTTGAAACCATAAAACTTTATGGAAGAAGTTCTCAAACTGAAGAAACAGACTTCTGAAATTTTAAATAATGAGCAGGGTAAATGTTACAACTAACAAAAGAATAAAAGAAATCTTGGATACGAGTTCACAAAAAAATTTTGCCTTCAGGAGCAAGTGCATGATCGCTTTCGAAACAAAAAGAGTTTTATTCAAAATGTATGTTAAACTGAGTTAGCGCCTCTTTGCTACCTCAGTTTAGCGTAGTATGAGTTTTAGATTTTACATTGGTGTGCTTGTCTCCTTATCTTGTTTTAAGAATCAGAATTTGCTTACAACTGCCAAGTTCTTTAAAAATGCTTCTAGCATCTTAATTATATGTCTAATTCCCTTTCTTGGAAAAAAAAGAAAGAAAATTGATTTGAAATTTAGGAAACTTTTGTTTGGACGTTTTTCGTTATTGCAATAATAGAACAGCTTTCACTTGACTTCTTTCAGCAAAACAATATCTTTAAATGACGGGTTAGTAGGTATAGTCAGTTATCATTGCTACAGTTTATAAACATGTGGAAATATTCCTGGTCCATATGTTCAGGTATAAGCATTCATCAAATAGCTCTACCATGCCAAAACTCATTAACTTTGGCATTTGTTTTTAATTTTCAAAGAGATTCATATGTATCGGGTTCAGAAAAATTGAATGTTCAATTTCCAAAGCCCTTCCTTGTTAACATAGAATATTGTCTATTAAATATCGTACTGAATTGGGTATTTCTGGGATATTTTCTCATGTTAGACGATTAATAACCTGTCACCGATTAAAAGTCTCAAGCTGATTGTTTTTTTTTCTGGCTCTACTATTACTAAGAATCAAATAATTTATTTGAGCTCTTTTTATTTGTTATCCGTTTAGTATAACAAATGCAGTTATATGGCAGAAAATGTTAAATTAGTAAAACAATCCGGAAACGGAGGATTAAATAAGCAAAACAATCAGAAAAGAAAGAACGGATTTCACTGAATATCGAAGTTTTTTATTCAAATAATAATAACATTATAAGTGATAGCATGTTTCAGTTCATGTTTCTTTTCTGCAACATCGACTGTAAGAAGAAAACACTTTTAATTTTTTAAATAGCATTATCGCGTGGTAATTTGAATTTTTAGAGCTCCAAAGTTGTGCGGAACATTTTAAGCCCATAGAATATCTACAATCACAGACTGGCTGGAGATATTAAATCTCACTTTCTACATCTTCTATCTTTCCTGTGGTCCTTTGCTCTTCTTTTCCATATTTCCATCAGTCTAACTTCGTTCAATGTGAAATCTAACATAGCGATAGAATTTAAGTAAATACAATTGATAATATGAAATTTAATGATATATATACCAACATAATAGGTCAAGAATTTAACCCTAATAATAATAAATATTTTTTAAAAACGCTTTTGTCTGAGTTTTCTCAGTTTAACTTCGTTTAATGCAAAGTCTAATATCGCAATAATCAAATTTAAGAAAATAAAATTGATAACATGCAGTTTAATGGCATAAATACTAACATAATAGGTCAAAATATTAACTGTAAAAATAAAATTGATAACATGCAGTTTAATGGCATAAATACTAACATAATAGGTCAAAATATTAACTGTAAAAATAAAAAAAAATATTTTTTAAACATCTTTGTCTGAGTTTTCTAAATGTTAGAACGATGTATATATCTTGAACAGAACAGAATATTATTTAACAGAACCGTAAATACAGATAAAAGGCAATCAAAGTTAAACGTACAGTAAGACTGTTTTGTAGTCTATATCCAGCATATGTCGTAAAAATAAATCTACTTAGGGAAACATGTTCAGCACATAAATTTAACATCGCTGTATTCACAAAACGCAAACATTTCATCAGTAAATTTATCAACCACTCCATATCAACGAAATGACAGTAATTATCTTAATACTCCATTGTTAAGATTACCGCTCGGATATATCGCATGTTACAAACGGTTAGTTTTGTTACGTGCGCACTTCTCTTCCCCTCTCACGTAAGGAAAACCATGTTCCTTCCTTTGGTTTTGCTTTCCGGAATTCTAAAGCAGAATACCATAAAAAGATGTTATTCTATGCATTTTAACTAAATCTTTCCTTCTCAAAGCAAAGAAAAATAGATGATAAAAAATAGGCAGTGAAGATTAATTGACAGTTATTATTCCAGAGATTGCTTCAGGAATTTGTCATAAGTAAAGTGAAAACAACTGAACGGCATTTTTGGTGAAATATAAGAAGCTCTTTTAAATATTAAACAGCTGTGTTATTGGATTTATAGGAAATCATGTGAACAACAAATATAATAGCACCTAAATGTTTTGCCCTTTATTTTACGTGAAATATTTTTTAATCTTCTGTTGTGTGACTGTTGCCTAATTTTAATTATGTTAATTGCTTAGTTTTGTTAAAGTGGTTATTTAAAAAGTTCGATCCTTATAAACTGTAATTGTTTTCTTAACTTTGGTAAAGTTAATTCTTTAACTTAAAGCTGATTTTGATTTTACTTATTTAATTTCTGTATGAAAAAAACAAACTGAATTTAGTTCTGTTCTGTTTCATTGGTGGTTTGTTTGGTTGATCCTTAAGGTTATTAATTTTAATTTTTAATTTGTGTTTTGTTATTCTAGTATGGTGTGTAAACTTAATTGTTTCACTAATTTAATATCTGTTTAACTTTTACCCCTCTTTCTTGTAAAGGTTTTAATCCTTACTTTCTGACTCAGTTGGTAAATTCGACATTTGTAATGAAACCTTATGTATTAGAATGAATTGAAACTTTATATATTAGCATTGAAATTGAGTACTTATAATTTGATTAATTGTAATAAAAGAAGTTTATGTAATAGAATTAAATTCCAGTACTGTTCGTTAAAACTACTTTTTTCAACAAGTGTAAAACTGATATAACGAAAAATATTTTATTTCCTAAGAATGGTTTGAAATTATGTTCTTGTCTTCGCTGCAAACAGTGTCTTCATTCTTGGCTTTTTCCGTAGTTTCTCTGCGCTTTGAAAAAACATCTGTCCAGCGGATATTTTTTTTATTATTATTATTTAAAGAAAAGAAATCCTCGTGCACCACAAAGTATCATACGAGACTTACAAATCGTAAGTAAAAAAGGCAAAATTGTAAGTAATAACATAGTGGGTAAATTTTTGGGACCTCTATTCGAGGCTAGCTTTTAGTATGGAGTTATGCTTAATGTTTTTCCAGTGGGGGAACGAATTGGCCAATGTCAGCGGTGAGTCCTTTTTAAATTTTCACCTCGAGATTAGGCTACTGGAATTTTGTTGTTGTCGAAGTTCAGCGGAAAAGGAGATTGACTTCCGCCTGCAGCCTTAGAGTCCCGTAAATGCAGATGGGCAAGTTGTGCCTACTTCTGGAAAACTGGAGGGCCGAATTTTCCCATGAAGAAGAGCTGTTGAGGTGCTTGGAAGGTTTGGGGCTCGGCGATCTTCCTCCTCGCTTCCTCCCCAAGTTAGAAGATTATCGCCAGGTGAAGAAAAACGTTGGCGAGGGGATTTCTACCGAGAGACTGCTAGGGAGTGCAACACGCTTTATTATTTGCTGCGGAGGGCCTACTAGAACTATGGCTGAAATCAAACGCTTGAAGACAATGTTTTTTAAAACTGTTAAAACTATATATGCAAATGTGTTGTTAATTATGTAAAATTTAAAAAAACTTACACAAATTTTCCCATATATTCACAGATTCAAATTTTGCGTTATAAATGAATATTATTCAAGAACCATTTTATCAAGCTGAATGTAATTTAAATTTTATACAGTTTTAAACGAGCAACTGGGCTGAAGAATCACGTGAATTCAGAAATGAATGATCATTACGCACAATATTACATTTTTATGAAATTTTGCTCGTTTCATAATGAGGTTCAGGTTCAGGTTATTTAATTACGGCAAAGCCTCGAGGGCTATCTGCCTAAGGGGAGGGATGCCTTCGTGGAGGACTTTCTAAGGGAAACTGGCTCGTATACACGTTACACATGGGGAAAACCACGAAAACACCCATGCAGCCAGCCCGTTCGCGGGATTCGTCCCTCGGACCGAACTACCAGTGATCAGCGAATTTACCGCTCGGCCGCTGGTGGGCCCGTTTCATAATTCTCTGTTATAACAGACACATTCCGTTAGATAAAGAAGCCAGTTTCTGAGTGTCAATCTGGAAAGCAATCGTCTGATGGAGTCTGACCTACATTTAAATTTGATGCTTCATAATGATGCTCAACAAAGTATGAACTTAAAAATTCTGCTCATAGGAAATGTTGTGTTCTCATTTCAAAATATGAAGCTGTAAGAATATGCAGTTGGCTAATGATTTATACAAACTAAGAAAATCTTAAGATAACTTTGAAAGGCCAACTTGCTAAGCATTTTTCTCTGAGTAAATCAAGCCGCTTTAAGCTCCGTTCAAGCTACGCAAAAAATTTACAAAAGCATTTGTATGGATCTTCACTGCAGTATCTTAACTCCTGCAACAGCAGGAGACAAAAGTCAGTCAGACAACTTATTGTGCCGTCTTAACGTCTAATAGGGAAATCAAATCTGCACTGCTTGGGAAAAATCAGAACAAATATTCAAGTAAAATTAAAATAATAAATACAAAGTAAAGAGGAATTACAAGCTTTGACCCAGGCTTTAAATCTGTCACGAAGCAATTAAGGCTAGCAAAGCTTAAGCCACTTAAAGTAATTCAAGTTGCAGGGAGAAGTAACAAAGTGGCAGTCAGCGACAGCTGTTTCTGTTGAACTGAAGAATTCTGCGCTTATATACATTAACAAATTGGGATGCTAGAGAAACTGACGAAACTAGAAATGAAAGTGCAGACAAAATAATAGAATAAATGTTTAATTAACATTAAATCTTACTCATTAAGTTACTACAATTCAGGACCTTAATGGATACAATAGTCAAACGTCTGACTAATTTTCATTGCTATCTCTGCTCTAAAATAAAGGCATCCATGTTACAACAACAAACAAACAAGTACAAACTAACATATTGGGATTACTGTACATCACGCCAGTGCCAATTTAATTAAAAAAAAAGCTTTATTAAGTCTTACTTACGTTAAAAAGAAATATAAGGTAGATTAGATACGTTTATAAACCAGATATGAGAGTAAAAAACAGAATATTTTAGTTAATAATTTGAAAATGAATACAATACAAAAAATTGCAAGCAAAGGGAAAAATTAACAGTTTTACAATTAAGCTAACCTCTATTATAATTCAATATTCAAAATGTAGTCCAAAAGTATATTAAATGGTTTATTTTGTCCTATACACTTTTTCATTCGGAGATTTATGCTAAAAACGAGCGATAAAATCAGGCGACAGTCAGACAGGAAATATTTTTTCTAGTGCTTGCCGAGTCTTTGCATGTTTTCAAGCGCCGCCAACTCTTCCGGAGTGATTCGCGCTTGTTTCCCTAAATATTGATCTTAAACACATGCTTTCAATTACATTCTTAAAATGAGGTACAAAATTTTGTGAGAACTGTCTCCGCCCTGCGAGTGCGAGGGGGTGAATCTGAAATAAAATACATCCTTTCATATGGTCTTTTCAGAGCAAAACATTTTCATTGTAAAAGTTTTATTACGGTTTTATTAAAAACAAAAAATTCTTTATTCCTGGCCGCGACGTTTGCCCAAATATGGTTAATAAGCAGCTTTGCCAAAAATAAAAGGATCAGCTACAAATTTAATTAAAATGTTATTATACTCAAGAGAAACCATTAATCGACAAACTGAATATTTGTTTTCAAATAGCTTTCTGAATTTATCTTGAAACATCTTGAATTTAAATGTGTAATAAGCCCACAAGAATAACATAAATCAGTAATTTTCTTCTTGAATATATACTAGAATTTTGCAAATTAGGATATTGAATTTTGTAACTAAACAAGTAATAGTGAATATTTAATAAACTTAAATTTGTTCTCTCTATGGTTTGTATAGAAATCTAATTCGTATGAAACCTTTCTTATCCACGATATTGAGATCATTTTAAGAAAACTTGCTATTTCAGATTTTAACTTCTTTTCTGAAGTATAACATAAAGAAATAGAAAGATAATGAAATTTAAAGCTTCAAACTATTCCTGAAATTGGTGAAAATATACAAAGGTTGTAAATACATAAACTCTTTATTTCAATACATCTATTTTAATCAATAAACTTTTAATTATAAGTAATTGGGTATGTGTCTCTGATATAGTGCTAACATGAGTTGTATAATTTTCACCGGTATTAAATTCAGCATGATTTTTAATTCTCGATTGTATAATATTTTTCCTTCTAATATAAATGTACAAATGAATAGCAGAACTATATTTTTCTTTTCTTGTAATCGTGTTGTAATGGCATAATTTAGAACGGTGGGAAACTGAGCTGTAATCTAATAGGATAAATCAGAATTTCTTCCATTATCTTGGATAAGTTTTCTTTCTCTGAACAAATACGCATTTGTTGTCGCGTAAAAAATTAATTACTTCTGAAAAAGGAGGATTCCTTTTACTACACTTTTTCTTGTTATTTTAGCACTACATCAGTACAATTATGCATATTATCTACTAAGAATTAGCAATTAAACAGAAAAATAAAGATACTAAATTTCTTTGTCCGAATGTGAAGATAATTTTTTAGATCAGCAATCGAAAACATTTCAGGAATTAAAACATATGAAATAAAAGAAAGTAAATTTGAAGATGCTGCAGTCTCTGCACAATAACATAAAAAATTAATTAGGAAATAGAAATTTATTGTACCCAATCTTGCTTGTTTCAAATCAATGTCTAATTTGCATTAATATTTTCGATATTGTGAATATTCTCGCTATATAAAGCATATTTATTAAAATAATGCAATGATTTACAGTAAATTGTTATATTATAATGTATTGCTTAATAATTATACTTGACAAATAAAACAGCAATAAACAGTAAGTTTTTAACGTGTCGTTTTGAATAAATTAATTTTTATGCATAAAACTGGATATAATTATGTTTCTAATGCACTATAAAGTTTTTTAATTAAATTAAAATAAAGGAACAGAAAAATTGCGAAAACAGTGTCTCGTATTAACAGTCTCTAGACAATAAACCAAATATTGTAAAATTTGGTTATTTATTGCGAATTGGTATCTCTTAAACATATTCAATCTAGTAGCTACAAAATTAAATTAAAATTCCTTTAAATACGACTTATTTGTTTTTATCATATATTAGCTTTTAACTGTAATTCTATCACGCATATCTGCACATACCATATGTTTTAGCATGTTAATTTCTATACATAATTTCACTGTAATAGTTAACAAGAATGTACTTTAAGCAATTTTAAATTATTTGCTTTTGTATATATGTCTTAGTCGAAATCTTTCTGATGAAAATCGTTCTGCATTAAGGTTACATACTCGACGAAAATTTAATGAAGCTGAGTTATGTACAGTACATTAATAGTGCAGTATTAATACCTAGCTCATGAGCTTCACTCTTCTATAGTAGTTTACTCTGCTTTAGTAGTAACTATGTTTTATTTTCTGTACAGGCTCTCCAATGATGAATTTCGTCTCGACTTTGGTTCCTAACGGGTTGCACACGTTCTTTGGTTTTCTTTATTTGTAGCATGAAAATAAATTAGTTTCCTTTAGAAGTTTTCTATGGAGGCATCTTTCCTAAGGCAGATAAACCGATCTTACTTTGCCATAATCTGCCAACTAAGCGTTTTTCGGTACAAAATTTAATTTCAAATTAAGGTTAATTAAGGAAATAAAATTTAGATCAGGCCTGGAAAGCATAAATTACCTGTAGATTACATCTCTGTAAGAAAAAGGTTAAGAAAGATGATTAAAAGTTTATGTTGAAGTAATAATTTGTACTTTTCGGAATTCTTATACGTTGCAACAGCCTCAAATGATGCGAAATCTCAAGAGGAATAGTTTCCCATAGGAATCCAATTGTTCCCTTTAGATTTTCTTTGCTAATTTTTGAATACTTTCTCAAATCATGACCAAAGATGTTAAAGGTGAAATGAGATACGTAATATCGCTTCAAATTATCTGCAGAAAATGACTCCGAAGTTTTAACACATTTATGACAATGAAACGGGCTTGTATTAATTTTTTAAGTAAAGAAATATTTACAAAAACGTAAGAAAGGAACGTTAGAGTTTTTTAAAATAACATGCTTCCTAAGTAACATTGTACGCTGAGAATTTTCCGCACATTACGGCTTAATTTTTCTTTTCTTTTTATATCGTTATTTAAAGAAATATTTCTGAGATAATTTTGCATATTTTAATCAATAAAAGCATGATCAATCAGTTTTATAATGATGACCAAAGATTCACAAACACCTGATTTTGAGCGAGTCAGTTATTAAGCGTTCTTTAATATTCATGAATATTTTAATGTTTCTCAGGTACATTCTTATTTTTCCCTCAAATATGATGAAGTCGCTGTGTATGCGTGACTTTTAATGAAGATAATAAGCGGCAAATTCTTTAAGATGCCTGCGCTAATACCACCAATATGTATTTGCATCGAACGATCTGCTGTAAACCTTAAGCCGCATTTATTTTAACATGTAAAAAAAAATAACGAAGATTTTTTTTTTGGTTAAACTTCCGTAAAGTATATAAATACAATTTGCTTCCGAAGCGCTATCTACTTAACTTACGAATATATTTCAATGAATTAAAATCTCTTGTATATTTTCTGCATCGTTTTTGTAATGTTATCAGACTTCGATTGATTATGAACAATAAAAGTTTCCTGTAAGGCATGAATCATTTCTTTAAGAGCATTTAAATATTTAGTGCTAATGACTATGGATGCTTACTCATTTGATCGTACCCAACTGCCTTCCTTTCTGTGGAATAATTATTACCTCGTAGATCATAAAAATTAAGAGATAATATTAGAATTGTACAGACAGCATAAAAAATTACATGAAGTTTAGAGAAAATCGCGTGTGAGTTAAAAAAAGATTCATTCGATCTGAAATTGTACTTTCTGGGTCTGGTACTCCCTCTTACCCTGCCACCAAATACTTTAGAAGCAAACTATTGCACCTACCAACGTGTCTGGAGGAAAAAGTGATAAAATTTAAAAAGAGTTAAAATTTGGTAAGTCATTAATTAAAACCAATAATTTTAAACGTGAACGGATAAAAGGAAATGTAATTCTTCAATCAAGAACGTTTATGGTAAAGTTAGCAGAATGAAGATTTTTTAAATGATTTAGTGTTATAACGATTCATTGCTTTTAATGCGATATTTTGCATATCTCTATTGGATAGGCTCAGTTATGTTGAACAGAAACGTTATAAGCTCCCCAAGAGTTGAAATCCAAAATAAAGTCTTTAAGGATAACTGCACATTTTATTAACGAAACATTGTAGCTTGGAAATTAAATTTAAGGAGAATCCCAGCGCTTATACAATCATTATCAGAAAAAGACGCATAGTTTTTAACAGAAGAATAATATCTGATATAAACAGGAAATTATCTGGAAAAACTGCGTAAAATCTATGCTTATAGATTAAACTCGAAATTACATGAGTTTCTGAAAGTGAGTTGACGATAGAGAGCAGATATATGTGCAATATTTGTGAGTAGAAAGAAGTCGCTTACAGTCTTATTGAGCATTAGTCACAAGTTACGTTTAGTAAAAGGCTAATACCTACACACTGATTAAACATTTTAGACTACCAGACAAATTCTCATCCAGTCTTTAATTTAAAATCCATTAATATCAAATTATTAAAATAAGAGTAAAAACAACTACAACATTTATTTGTACTTCAGCTTGAAGATGCAAAACTAAAACGTTTAATCGAAACACACTGTCCGCTTCTTGAGGCCTAAAAATGCAACATTAATTCAATTATTTATAAAACAAATTTTAAATTGAAACTAAAGCATCCAGCGGTTATGCCAAAGCTCCTTCTAACATAGATAAAAGATAAAATTAAACTCATGATCAGTCATACACGTAATCCCAACAAGTAGAATCAGTGCTACAAATGCTTAACGTGGACACTCTCTCCCGCATAGGTTCTTAGTCGTTGCTTTAATTCAATTGATTTATATTTCTGATTACGCTGATAAAAAACAAAAGAACAGAAAATCTTTCCCATTAAAGTTAATTAAAATAAATTTTGCAAACTAAAATAAAACTTAAAAAATTCAAACTTTTTGTGTAATTAATGATTTTATTCCCGTAAACCTTTCTAGATCAAATATCATGAATTATTAATGTAGAAATGTATACACATAGGCTACTCTGATCGATTAATGGCTAGCTCTTCTGGCTATTTTATCTTTTGGCCAGGGTTCAGATCCCGGAGAGGGTATGGATGAGTAAGTGTACAGGGCCTTTGCGGCATGGGAGCGCTTAAAATAGAGGGCAAGTCAAAAGACCTACCTAGAATTTTGCTGGTATGGGAAGAAGGGTAGAAGACCCATGAAACCGTTCCCGGAAGACGCTAAAAATTGGGATAGAACTGGGCAAAGTTGTACTGTTGCATATAAGTTTCCCAAAGGAAACGCTAACGACAGACGCAATCTTATGTTCCTTCTCCTCAATAAATTTCACGGATTTGTTGTGATATTGCTGTTAACAAGAGGGATAAGTTACAATAGCAACATAAATTCATTGAAAAGTCCTTACTCCCAAAACGAGATATAAATGAAAACTGTGGAACGGAACTGATAAAGATAATCAAAGAAAACTGTACTTCTGAATGAGAAGAAAAAGGAATAGTCTGAATTTTCAACTACGTTACACTGTTAGAGAAGAAGCTACTGAAACCTAATAAAACTTTCCTGTTACACATCAGTAAGCTTCAGTTAGCAAAGGGTCTTACTCGATCTAAAAGATGTCTTTCTAAAAATGCATATGCAGTTTTAAATGTTTTAGTATTAATTTTATCAAAACAAAAAATTAAATGCAGTAAGTGCATACCATTTAACAATTACACAGATACGAGATACATTTAACGTGACATTCTAAGTATTAAATCTCACACACAGTAATTTAATGAGTATTAGAAGTTTAGCAATATGCAATACGTAAAACTAGTGTTTTAGCTTGATATTTGACACCTAATACTTTATTTTAACTAGTTATGTGTGAAACAAATCAATCTGAAGCTTTTAATGCAAAGCATTTGATTAAATATATTGCATTAAAAAAAGGAAGTGTTTCACAATCCATCTCCTAAGCAAATTCTTAGAAGACGGCTTGCGGTTGCTTAGAATTACAAAATTGTTTCAAACTTAAATTTTGTTTAGTCTAAATTTTGTAAAGCTTCAAGAAGTTCACATAAATGAAAAGCAATTATGTGTTAAATAATAAAAGAGGATTCAGAAATTTCCATTAGCTTTGTGAACAAATTTAGAAAGTTCAAGAAAGACTGAAATTAAATTTTTGAATAACTGATGAAATATCAAATAGAAAATCATTTAGTAGTCCACGAGTGGCCGAGAAGCTAAATCTGTTAATATTTTCTTACGCAGTCGAATTCTGTCTGATAATTAATTAATTAACCATCCAAGAGTATTCAGTAAACGAAAAATAGGAATATGCTAAATCTAAATTCTAGAATTAGAAAATTGCCCTTTATCGTGCTATTTACATAAAGCTTCGTGAGTGGAGAAGCGGGAAAAGAAATAGAATGTTGCCATCGAACTAACTATAAGCACGAAACTTCACCTTCAGGACAGTGATTTTCTTGTCCTTCTCTTTTGAAAGAAGAGTACATGTCTCCAATTTTCTGAGCATAAATGTAAGACAATTCTAAGAGGTTAAAATACCAGAATATTTTGTGTTATAAAGCTGTTAATATACTATTGTCTCAGCAGATTAAGAACTCATGCGAAAATTTCAGAAGTAAAAATTTATCTGGTAACACAATATTAGATATAGCTTCAGGGAAATAAGATTCTCTACTTTGATTAAGAAAGATTTAAGAGCTAAAGACAGAATAAGACTGCAAATCTACGCTTTTCCTTTCCATTATGCCAAGTGCAGTGCTCATCTCTTAATTAATGGACTGAAAACATTTAATTTAATACGAAATTATAGGAATTAAAACTTTGTTCACATTACTAGCTGCAAGAATGAGCACAGTTCCGAGCGATTTATTCGATTATCATTTATTCAAACTAACCATCTGCAAATGAAATCAGACGCTTCGCCTTAAAACAAATGATTGCGATCTGTTAACAATGCTGAACGTCTAATTTGATTGAATCATTCTAAATCTGGAATTTCATAGCATTAGTATATTGAAAGCATATGTACTTTATAAACCTGAAAAATATTTGATCATTTCTCTAAGTATACATATCAAAATTTTCATGATTGATATTCTTTCATTTCTCCACTGTGTGAAATAGCTGAATCATTTCAAAATACGTAATTTCGTTGGATGAAAATGAAAAAAAAAAAGGCTTCTAATTCAAAATCTAGAACCTAATACAATTTCAACTGCATAATATGCAGTTAAGATGCATAATATGCTACTTATTAAGTTCTTTTTAATTTAATAAGTTTAAAAGAACACTACAAGAAGAAGAAGCTAAATTGTTAGGTTTTAGGAACGAGAAACGTCAAAAACATCAAATGTGCTCTCACCGGAATCCACACCACATGGCTTTCGAGAACAGAACGAACGGTAAATGCAAAAATTTCATACAAACTCATCTTCTGAGATTTCGCCTGCAAATTAATTTTGATGCATAATTATAGAAAAGGTTTTCTTTAATGCAATTTGTATAGCTTGAATATTTTCCCCTTGTTTTAAAATATTTCTTGAAATTAAAAAATAGCTTCGTATCAATATTTAAAATTGCAGAATCATTAGGTTTTTTTGATTCGGAAGACGGGAAAAATTAAGAATGTCTTTGCCGGGACTCGAACCTGGACCTTTCGAATACGCGCCAAGTGTGCTACCATCACACTACGAAGGCATGCTGTAAGGAGGGATAAAACGCCTTATATACTCCTCCTTTTAAAAGCGCGACTGGGAATTATGGGACCCAAGCGCCAAACCCTGGTGGTGACGAATAATTGCCCACAACCTTTTAGTTCAGGAGCCACTTGTTGAGTCATTAAGTTATTTTGAAGCAGGAGATATGAAAAATGAGCAATGCCCTCGCAGGGACTCGAACCTGGACCTCTCGAATACGCGTCGAGTGTGATACCGTTGCACCACGAAGGCATGCTGAAAGGAGGGAGAAAATACCTTATAAAAAATAGTGGTTCGAATTCAACATCTTAATGCAAGATATTCAGACATGGTTTCAGATTATGAACATAATGAACTTCCTGCCATCCCTGTTACAAGAGCATGATTTGATTGGATAATTATTAGGCTTATTATTGGAATATTCTGGTCGTTTTAGGAGTTTGTAAAATATCCTTTGACTGGAATTTTTTTTATTTTCTTTTGTACATATACATAAAAGGAACACATGCAGTAACACAAAATTTAAGCGCAACCATTGTGCATGAAATGTAACTTTCAGCAAGCCCTTTATTCTACACGTTTCGGCTAAATGTGGACTCAAAATTGTCAGCTCGTGTCGTTGTGCTAACGCCGCATCTGGAGAGTTTGCAAACGGAAAATGAGATGCAAGGTACTGGTCAGTTCGATTCCGTGATGGACATTGGGATTGTGACTATCGAATCCGTTCAGAATGGCTTTCGGGAGCGAATTGCAAAGATCATTTTGTAACGTCCCTTGATCTTTCAGAGAACTCTGATAAGCCTGCTCATTTGATATGAAGAGAAAGCTTTAGCAGTGGAAGTAGCCATTTACCTGTGTAATCGTGGAAAAGCTTTAGTCCCTAGTTTGTCACAGCGTAAGTGAAATTTGAATCTATTTCATCAGCACACGGGGTGAAAGCCCTTTTCACATATATATACTTCATTTAATAAAATCTTAGTCTTACACAGAAGTCTAACTCACACCCGTGGCATCAAGTATCTCCTAGTCGCCGTACCATCCAGAGCGCTGAGCACATTTGAAGGGAAGGTCATCTTAAAAGAGAGGTTCCAGTAGTGCTTCAAAGGCCTATACAGATACTATTAAAAAGTTTTATGTAGAAGATGGATGGGTTACAATATTCTTACTTCATGAGGTATTCTTTGTAGAATTCGTTCAAGACTTTATTCATAGGAGAGCATATATATATATATAAAACACAGGAAGGAATTTGATCATAATTGTGTTAAAACACAATACTGGGCAGTTACATTAAAACATTACATTATGTTTTGTGACTAGTGATGTGTGAAAATTGACATTTGTTGACCGGAGCATGAAAGTCAAATCTGGCCTGTATTTATGGTAAAATGTGCAAGGTAAATCTACGAATGTGAATACGATTTACGGAGAGAATATAATTAGGAAATCTAGATGTATCATTTTCGATAATTTTAAGTAAGATGAAAAAAACATTTAAAGGTACAACATTTTGAGGCAACTTCAAAATTGCTGTGATTGATAAGAACAAAATAGCCGCCGATCTGTAATGATATTTTTGCATCAAAGATGCTCTTCAGCTCGAATCTCAACTTCATTTTGTCTTAGTGCTTTTATACAAAACCGCTATTTCTCGAAGATTTCCCATATTTTCTGAATTCCTTGTCTATATAAGAATTTTTACCGTTCCTCACCAATTATATGCACCTGATCTTGAAACCTGAGATTTCTCTGTTGAAGCCATCAATCAGTTTCTCAATTTTCAAAACGAGATTTGTCAGTTGAAGCCATCAGTTATTTAGCCACCTTATCATACGAATGTTCAGGTGCGAAACAGGAACCGACTGGCATTACACTTAATAGGAAGGAGGAGAACAACAAAGGTACAGACCTTACTCTGGAGTCTAACCCGCACTAGTTTTAGTTAACAGTAAGCATCCCCACTAGTGGTCATATCATCCAGGTCGGTGAGCTGATTGAATTGAACGCCATCTTAAAGGAGATGTTCTTCAAGTGCTTCAAAAGTCACTACATATACTAGCAGAAAATGTCTTACTTTGAAGAAGAATGTTACTTAGAATTCATGAAACCAGTCCCCTAAATTTTGCATTTTGAATGGAATATTCGCTACTGCACTAGTAGTTTCTTCAGCTAGTTCATTATTCATCACGAACTTACGAAAATTTTCGATTTGACGTTTTTAGCAAATTCATGAATTCTTTAGTCTCACAGTACGAAAAAAATATTCATCACATTTCGTTTAGCATTATAAAACTGAGACATTTAAGAACGCTATTGATCTGCTTAATATAATCGTACCTAGACATTTACTAACTTGAAATTAGCATCGATTTTGTGATGTAATCTTTCAATACACAATGGAAGAAGCAAAGGTCGTTACAAGTTTTCCTTTTGTAGCAATGATGCAGCTTTCAAGAATGTTAAATTGCATGCTTTTAGTATATTTGTATACACATACTCTGCACAATATCAGCTGCTACACAGACAAAAGTTTCAGTAAGAGGATATTAACACAGAGGAAAGTTTTTTGTAGTTCTGATTTCATCTCTTTTCTTTTCGTTAAGGCGTGATAAATTTCTTAAATTAAACAAATAAGAAAGAAATCACACATGTGGCCATTTTATTTAGTTAATATGTTTGATTGATGCTTCGGGAAATTTTGGCCTGAACAATTGTGACCTTGCAAAACAATTGTAAATGTATGCCATTTTTTGCAAGAAAGGCTATTGAATATGTATACCACCTCTCCGGAGAAAAATTTCTGAAATATCATTGGTTGCAACTTGCGTTAAGTATTTTAATTCCACAAAGCATAATACTTAAGCTGCCTTCTCCAGTGCTTTGCCTTTTTTGTTTTTTGTGTTTTGTGTTTTGTATGTTCTGTGCAAGATGATTGATACACAAAGTAAGACAGGTGCTATACTCTATATACGACTATATGCTATCATATTCCAGAAACTTTCACAGTTACTGTTTCTGTTTTGGAAAAATATAATTTTCCAGTCTTCATTGTTGTCTTTTGAGTACAGCTAAGATAAATTCTTCTTGCATGCACACATTGTGTAATTATTAACTATTAATGGCTATTTACTGACTATGAAAAGATGCAAATAAATTATACATTATATCATTCTCACTCAGTATCACATTCAAATCATTATGACATTTGTTCATCAAAGAACAAAATTTGTGAAGCAAGAAATGTCTTTTGTTATTTAAGTAGCATCATAGTTTTTTGGCATATCTAAAATTGTCTGATTATGAGAAAGAATTAATGTATTTCAGAATTTTGAGATTTTATTTATCTTCAAAGTACTCCTTTAACCATTGTTCCATATATAGCTTTTCTAAAACCGAGATCTAAATTGTATGCGTTGTAAGGATTATGTTAATTTTATTAACAGTTAAATTTTAAGTTAAAGTTCCTTTCCTGTCAAATTCTTAACTTCATCTTACTACTTCCGACCAGAATGTAGTTTTGGAATCATTCTGAATACTTAATGAGGAGGAGCGGTGTTTAAACCGCGAAGTCTACTTACAGAGTTAGAGAGAATCAGAGTTTCTGATTTGCGCGCGTCTGCCTTTTGGCTACTCTCTCTCTCAAAGCTGTTATTACGCTCGGCCGTACTCAGGCCCTTGATAAGCTTCGTAGTCAAATAGAGTTAAGGGGCCAACTCGTTTAGAATGTTGATATCTTCGGCTATATTTCTTTAGTTAATCTTAGTTTTAATTTATTTCTTAGTCTCTTAAGTTCAAGCCCAAGTGTCGGCTTTTATTGTACACTCCAAGACGGAGTTTTGTTAAATCTTATTGGAATAATAAAGGGTTAGTTACCCTTCCTTCTTGTTGTTTCTTGTTACACGAACTTAAGCGATTATTCGCTAACTAGTTCTTAAGATTCGTCACTTTCTACAGTAACTAAGAATTATTACACTTGTGAGAATCTTACAGCGTAATTTATTTTCTTTGTCTGAATGAATCATATGAAGATTCATTGTTTCGTGTTCCAACTTGAATTTTAGTTTAAAACTGAAACCATCATGCAATATAACGGGTCCCCCCCCCCGCCTTAAAAATAAATATTCTCATCATGCTACTTCGCTTTAAGAAAAATGTCCAAAGAAAACTTTTGCTTTATTCAAAAAGGTTAAGACGTGGAAATATCATTCATCGACTTTGCATCGTTCTTACTATGCGAGGGAAATGTACATCTGACTATAAATGTGGGAGCTCATACTGTTTCAAGGCAGTTTAATCTGCATATACAGAACTACACGATATAAAAGGATGGATGGATCAGCTGGAGCATACTAGCCTATTTCAAGCCTCTCCTCATCTGCCAGATCAGAAAACTAACTTAACTTTCGATATGGAATCAGACAGACGTACAGAAAGTGCGGATGATGATCTGACAGATGCAAACGAATGATCCTCTGTTTAACACCCTAGTCAAATGCGTGAATAAACATCCCTGTTTGCCTCATCTCTGACAACTAACCATATCGCAGCATCGTCCGCGCTAAGACGTCAAGTCATCTTGTATAAGCATTATATCTTCAACTATGGAAGTTTAAACTACTTACTCTATGTTATTCCTGTTTATTTACTCTATGTACTTATCATATTATTCTTGTTTTAACATTATTTGGCGTTTCATGCGTTACTTGGTATGATTTGATATGTATACCTGGGAATTTTTTTATATACTTCATTTGGTTCATCTGATTACGGCAAAGCACGCGAAGGCTATCTGCCTAAGAGGGGGATGGATGCCTTCGTGGAGGACTTTCTAAGTTTTTCATATGTAAAATTAATGGTGATTCCTTCTGTGCTTTACGAGTTTTTGGCATATGAAAGATTACACAGGAAAGCTTTCCTTTCCTAAAATGTGAGTAAGAACTTTTCATTGTACCCCTTTTAACTTTTCGATTTTAATAGAATATTGCATTAAACTTGAATATATGAAATTTATGAGCAATTTTTACCGTTTTGAAATCTGTACTTTACATTCCGTTTATTTTTAATATTAAACCGTGGCTTAAACAGCAAATATTCCATTAATATTTCCTTAATCTTTCTAACATAAAATGTAACTTTCAGACACTAGCTGGTAGATTTCAATGCATTAACTTCCATACAGCGGAAATATTCTAGAAATTATAATAACATTTTATTTAGAGCTTGTTTTTAATATTTTAGAAAAAATTTTCAAATAAAATGCAGTTCTGTTTTGATTGAACTAGATTTTTGATGAAATGCAATTATGTTGGACTCGACGTAACTTTACAAGATATAAAATGCTGCTTACTATTAAATACGGCGTGATTCCGTAAGGAAAAAACACACGCATCCCATGATAGTGAGAAAGCTAACACCTCACAAATGCATCAAAAATGCCAAGCTCATTATCTTCTTTCCCATAGAAACTAATTTCCGATATGACCTGCAACTTCTTCATAATGAAGGAGCAAGATGCCTGAAGTAAAAACCCCGTGCATCCTTTTTAATACAATAAATAGCGTATAAAAGTGGCATTATTAATATCATGTAAGCCTGTCATCAAATTTTACATATCCGTAGTTCGTCCGTTAAATTCTTGCATACGATAAGCTCGGTTAAAGGACTAAATATATAGTTCCCTTCGATTTTTAATAAAGCTTCTTGACGGTCTTTATTATTCATGATTTACGTTTCTCTATAAACTTTCTTTATGGGATAATAAACATTGCATCTTGTTTTCACTTAAACCCAACTCAAATAAAACATTGCTTTTGCTCTTTTATTTATGATTCGTTTTCTACATCTATTTATCTGAAAACTTGAAGTCTTCTTTAGTCTTCAATAAAGAGTATATCGAAATATGTCTTTCTACTAACTTTTAACTAATTTTGTTAACACAAATCTAAACTCAATAAATTATTTCAATTTAGCAAAACAAATTCTAAATTTTTTCGGACAAATAAGCATTGACATTTGCGATACTACTCTAGTTCAAATATTTTTACTACCCAGTCATTTCCTAAACGCATCCGCTATTCAGCTGCATATATATTTTATCGAAGCAAGCACATAAAAGCTGAAAATGTGTTATGTAAATAATAGGTACTCAAATTTAGGTATAGACAAAATAGTAAAAGTATATATAAAATTATCACCTAAAGATGATTTTTCTTGTAAAACTCTTTAGTACAAAATCAATTTATTGCTTTTATAGAATAAATATAGCATTAGCATAGAATTCTGGAATTTTATACCATTTAATCTTTCTTTTATAGCTGGAAAGTCCAAATCGATACTTCTTAGTGTCATTAAGATGTTAGGTTGACTAACTATGACCATGCAAAGATGAACTGTCGAACTTAGAAGGTATGCCCTTGTGTAAGACATTTCAAAAGAAACTGGCTCCTACTCACATATTATATCAGGAACCCAAAAAAGCCTCATGAAGCCAGCTCTTTTGCAAGAAATCAAATCCGGAAAGAACTACCAGTGTTAAACAGTCTTAGCCACATTTTACGATCAGAAAATGAAAGACTAGATAATTAGTATTTATGAAAATAAAACCATAAATATAACTCAGGGCAAAGATTGAGGAAAATTCGTTAAAATTCTAAATAAGTATGCTAAACATGGCAGCGCTTTTACGAAGAAAACGGTATAATATAAATATTTAAAGAATTGAATTTAATTAAATGACAAATTCTTAAGCTTGTTCATGAGCGTGAAAATTGTCTTAAGCTTGAAAGGCTGTGACATTTATTTCAGAACTTCAATAAACATCCCATAAGAGAGAACAGAGATTAGAACCCCATCTAAAATATACTCCACCCTCTTATAAATTCTACATATGAGACACCAAATTCATTAACTGTGTTCAGGGATTTATATCTTCATTTTAAAACGTTCTTGTAGTTTAAATAAAATTCTCATAATTTTTTGCTACATCTGGACACCGTTTTACGTAATTGTCGCTGGGACGCTTGCCAGATTATACTTCGTCTCAATTAAGTTTTATTAACAGCAATTAGAAAACAATCTGTTAGGGTCAGTTGTACAGATGAAATCCATTTTTACAAATTTCACTTGCAAATAAATTTCATTTTAAGAAATATAATTTATCTATGGTTTAGTATATGTATGTCTGCATATATAATATTTCATTTACAAGAGTTATCTAATTATAAATTATAAATAAGCACTTCAGTTAGTTTCGGCCATCAGTATCTAAAGGAATATACTAAAATACTGTTATTAGCAACTCAAATAAAGAAAATATTATATCAAATTTACTTTTTAATATAGTACTTGACGTATAGTCTAATTCTTACTTTATATGCGTCGCTATATTGAAAGAGATTTAGGAATAAATCTCATGATTTATATTAAAATTTTACCCTTTTATTTAAAATGGGTAATTAAACATATAATACTGTTAAAAAAATTAACTAATTTGTTAAACTAGAAAAAACTGAAAATTATGTTTCATCTACTTTGAGGATTAATTTTTTTAACTGTAGATTTTTTTTCTTTTATATGTCCATTTCATGTTCACATCGTTATTTGTGTGAACTACTTGTATATCATGTTTTTATATTATTCATATTTTATCAGTTTTTCTTACGATATTGTTTTATTTATGATAATGTTTCATTTACATACCGCTTAATTTCTTGCTTTCTTCATTTTAAATTAATTTTCAATCATAACCCTTGACCAAGATAAACTTCACAGACTCTAGAAAACTTTTAGTTTGCTATGTTCATTAAAAAAATGTACGATTAACACTCCTCTAAAAATTTAACTTAAGTCATTATGGACACTATATGTATTCATGTCTATTTATAAAAAATCATTTAAAAATAGTATTTTCTTTTCTTGCATTTGCGATGAGATTTCGCAATAAGAGCGAGAAAATATAAAATTTGTGTATTGATAAAAAAATAATTGCTAGAAGTTCAAGTTCATTATTGATGTAACATAAAAAACATGATTTTTATATCTGTTTCTATTTAAATACCCAAAATTATAAATGAAGTTTTCTATTAATTATACAGTTGAATCCAGAAAAGATCACAAAAAATCCAAAAATTTCAGTTTTTGCATTACCTTTAGAAAACGAATATAAATTTTGTATATATTAATTTATTGAAATTTGAAAAATAATATTTTACGCAATACTGATTGTTATTTAGTTTTCTCAAAATGTAATACTGAAAAGCATCGGAACTTTTGTTCTGAAAGTAGCTCATCGAAAAGAGTATTAAAGCGAGATCGGAAGAGTATTAAAGATATTAGAGGATGTCAACATTATTCTCGATAATCTATTTTTCTCATGAATAAAAAATTATAACTTTGTTTATAAAAATGAAATTTTAATTTTTTTCTCAATGAACATACTATAATTTTATTTTACAATTATTTTGTTATTCTTTGCTCATAATTATTTTATACTGATAAGGAATACAGTTCAATGACATAACAGAATTAAACTAATAAAATGAAAATGAGACCCCCTCCTTTTCCAACGTCAGTTATTGGTGAAATCCAAGTCAGATTCCCGAAAAGTTTCATTTTATATTGTTTAACTTATTTTTTAGTTAGATTTAAATGACTTGTAAAACAGGTCATATATATAGCACTTAAATCTTTTGTTTCCTTATTTATTTGCTCTGAATTGAAAATTAAATTGTTGCTTAAATTAAAAAAGTAAGATTTAAAATTTAATCGAAAGCCGGCAACAGAAAATAAAATAAATGCGATAATTCTAGCAATACTGAATTCTGTCAACTCACCAATGATAGAAGAAAGGAGCAATAAAATTGTACCCGGTGCAATATCCATCCAGATACCGACTGACAACTTTTTTTAAAATAGAAGACTTCACTTTTAAACTCGCTTGCTCCAAGTCTTCCCAACAAATCCAGCCTCTCGCGGCATGGTTTCTCTCTATCTGAACACCACGTGCTAGTTCGTACTGCCTGCACTTGAGACAGGGGGCGCTACTCTCCATCACTTTGATTTATTCTCTGTAGAGAAAGTGACTTAAATTTAATGGCAATCAGTCCTCGCTCCTATTACTTAGATCAGTACTTCCTAACCGATATGCCTCATATAGTTGTTATATGGCGAGATAGTAGGTTTGGCATGAAAACGTAGTACCAATAAATTATTGCAGACATTTAATTTGCAATGCATACGTTGGAATAATACAAACAATAGTACCCTAATTTCAAAGCATTTGGGACATCCGGGAAGGTACGTCTTTTAAAGGCATGAAACTGGCATTGTTTCTGCCATAAAACATTTGTGATCAAGAAAAGGTCGCCAAATACTGCAATAAAAATTTAATTTTATTCGCTGCTAAAAAGTTTTGATATTACAACAATATATAGGTTGTAGGAAAATAAATGGTATACCTTTATCATGATAGCTTCTTAATAATTTTAAAGTAGTAATTTTATTAATTTTTGTGATGTTAAGAAAAAACGTAAACAAGGATGTCAGGCTCTCTTACGTGCAGTGTGATTTAAATTTTTTGAGAAGCACCGATTAAACAGAAATAAGATTTAAGGAACTATTCAGAAAATACTCAGAACAACTTAGCAAATTAATCAGTTCATCATTTTTATTCACAAATATTATATGCATTGAGAGAAAATATTTATTAAAATAAATTCCTGCTTCATAGAATTCCTTTCTTTGAGTGTGTGAAAAGACTGAAGCAAAGATCATATTATAATATTCACTTCAAAAGGAGAGAGAAAAATTCAATCTCTTTTGAGATATGGACTATAATCCCAGTTAATAAGGTATCTAATCCTAATTTTCTCAGTTGAATATCTCTAATCCCAAACTTTAAAATAGTGCGAAATTTTCATGAGTTTTGTCCAATTTTGCTCTTTTTAACTTTAGCTTTTTATAATGATGCCAGAGTTGTTTTTTTAAAATAAAAATAGTTTTGCACCGTTTATGTCACCTATAATAATTCATCTTAAAAACTTAGATTTACAGTCCTTTATTTAATCCACGTAAAGCACATAATGCCTAGTTTTCGTAAGAGAAGTTTCAGAGAATAACATATAGGGGGAAAATGCTAAATGGCCTGTGTAGGTGTCCTATTAATTCAGAAATCCAGCCTTGAAAAGAAAGTAGCAGCATTTTACAGCTTTAGCTAATGAAACCATAGCTTCATTGGGTAATTTGGTCTTGAATTATGACTCTTTTTACTCATGCCTGGAAAAAATGTAAAATGAATATATTTATCTAAACATTTTAGATATTTAAGAAAGGTTTCAAATTCACCGTTGATTATATTATAAAATATGTTGCAGAGTCATTGGGTCTTTTTGAAGCAGGAGACGTAAGAAATGGATAATACCCTCGACGGGACTCGAACCTGAACCTCTCAAATACACATCGAGTAGGTTTCCAATTGCACCACAGAAGCATTCTGAAAGGAGGGAGGAAATAACTTATAATGCATTTTAAAGAAAAGAAAGCTTCTCCTGCCTCTCATCATATTTGTATTTGGTGAAAGAATTAGTCATTTTAATCAATTTGTTATCTAGTCTTACGGACTTTCTACTCAAGGTTTCGTGAATTATGTAACATACTGTTGCTATGTTTACATCGTTTTAATTCAAAACACCAACGAAAGCAGTTTAGCATCAATTTTAATAACACTGCCGTTATAATTGACAACTACCTTTGGTATTCGATTAACAGATTGTAAGTATTATATTAATTTATCTAACAGTTAAGTTTTGAGTTAAACTTCCTTTCCTATCATTTCTGAATTTCAACTTACAACTTCCGGTCAGAACGTAGTTTTAGAATCACATTTGAATGCAAATTGAGGAGGAGAGGTATTTAACCGCGAAGTTCTACTGTCTTAGTTAGAGAGAACCAGTGATCCTGGCTAGCACGCGCCCGCCTTTTTAGGCTGCTCTCTCTTAAGCTATTATTATTACGCTCGGCCGTACTTTAGGCTCTTAATAGCTTCGCAATTTATTAGCGTTAAGGGGCCAACTCCGTTAGAAGATTGATAGCTTCGGCTATATTTTTTTAATTTAGTTTAGTTCTTAGTCTCTTTGGTTCTAGTTTCTTTAGTTGAAGCCCGAGTGTCAGCTTTGTTGTACAACTCAAAGATTCTGTTACAACTTATTGAAGGGTTATTTCATCCTTCTTACTTGTTGTTTCTTGTACTACGAACTCAAGCGATGATTCGCTTATCAGTTCTTAATATTATTCACATCCAACTGTAACTTTAAAGTACACAGTACAGAATCTTACAAGATAATATATCGTTTGTTTTAGCTGAAGCACAAAAACTTTCCTTCTTGAAAATCTTCTGGATCAGCTCTGCGAAAATTAAGAGCTAATAGCACCTGAAATGTATGATAAGTAAACAGACAGCCATTTTTAAATTTAAAACGTCAAATTACATGACAAACGCTTAATAACTCAAGCAAAGTCTTACGTTCTTCCAGTTGTTGTTGTAGTCGTGTCCATATTACATGGAACAATGTTTGGCAAAGCCTACTCCTAAGAGAGATTGGACTTCTATTTTCCACCCGCAATTTTGGGGAAGAGCACCCAGGGAAGAACCGGAGGTCTCCCGCCCCTCTCCACTCCCACCATCCCACACGAGAGGACTTTCGTCTCGCCGCATATTTGGAGTGCCTCCATGCCGCACCGACACAAACATCCACAACTTCTCCAGGATTCGAACCGGGACCCTTCGGTACCGTAGTAGGCTCCCCTAACCACTAAACCATCTGTGCGATGTGTTCTTCCAGTGACGATTGAAAATAGGATAGTCAATAACTCTTGTCTCGTTTTCTTTATTAAGTTTTTGTATCAGACTAATTTCTCACATTTTCATAAATTCTCTGTCACTAATGCACTCTCTGGTTATTGTAAATTCATACCCTATTACTTGCGATGCTAGACGTGATGGCTCTAGCTTGAAGTGATAGCTCTTGCGATGCTAGAAGAAATGATTCAGTGTGCTGTTCATTAATTTGTTAGTTTTTTCTCCCTCTTTACGGCGTGCCTTAACGGTGTAATTAGAAAGCACATCCGAGTAGCAGTCGGAAGCTCCAGCGTTCGAATCCTGGCGAGATAATTGAGAATTTTATCTCGTATCCTGTCCCAAAAATTACAAAATCGTTCCACAAACTTTTCAAGAACACCATTTCGCAGCTCGCTAAAGTAATATATGGGAGTTAGAATGAAATACTTTAGGAAAATTTAGAAAAATAAACAAGAAATATCTTGCGTTTAAAACTAGAATGGAAGTTCGATTTTTTTATTTATCTCCATTTATTCAAATGCTTTTCGTATGGTCTTTAAGACTGCGTTCTTTTAATTAGGTTGTTGCACTTGAAGACAAGCTCACTGAGGTCTGTTATCCTGAGCAAAGGTAAACAAATAATTGAACTTTCCTTCTATTTTAATGACGTTAGTTTTCTATTTTCCTGGAGATTTGAACCATATCTGATATAAGACTAAAGAGTTTTTGCCTAAGACTAAAAAAAAAAAAAAAAAGGCTATTGGTACGGAATGAGGACTGGGGTCTCTTCAGTTGCCTAGTGCCACTAAGTGAACTGATGAGAGAGGTAAAAACAACTCTTTGCAGCCGGTGGAGCGAGAACTTTATCAATGCCCTTCTGCACTTTCGGGGAGGGGGAAGGAATCTAAACGCCGAGTTAGGTTCAAGATTCAAACCAAGACCACGAAAATAAAACTGGCGATAATCGGCTACTCTGGTTCTGACTTGCTGAGGAAGGATTTCCTTACGTAGATGTAATAGAAGTGTTCTCAATTTTAACAATTCGATTCCACAAAGCTGACACTTTGGATACGTACGAAATCTGATCATATGTAACAAGCATTCTGTAGGTTCAAATATGCGAGGGTAATTTGTTACTTCAACAGTTCGGAAGATAAAATGATTTGAATAAATAAGAGAAGTAAGAGTTATGTGCAGAATGATATAAATAAACTGATCGCCGAGTATGATCCAGGATCCTTTGACCATAACTTTGCAGCTTCGATTTTGTGTTATCAATCAAAAGTTATTTTATCCAGAGTTTAAGGTGGTCCAATATACGAAAATGCTAACTATGTACATTTAATGATAAAATATTTGAATTCAAATATACGCTCTGCAATCATTGAATTCTCTATTTGTTGCCGACAGATTTCGAACTGCTTTTGTTTTTGAATCTTGTTCCAAATCTTCCGAGATTTTACCCAGAAATTGTCTTCCGTTTTTATTTGTAAGGATATGTTATTAATTGGTGCTTATTCAGCAATGATATAATGTGAGAAGAAAAGTATCAGGTATCAGAGATTTAAAAAAAGCATTATTCTACGCATCAAGCAATTGATATGAAAGTAAGCACTTCTAATAAAACAGGCTTTATAGTCACCACTTGCGTCACTTTCTTGCTCAAAAGAAGATCTATTGTTTCGCGCTCAAACAAGGAGGATATGTTGCCTGTCTTATCGGCATTACATATAGATTATTCTTTGCCAGACTATGAAAGCAACTAATCGTTTTCTGGATAGAAGGAAATCATGGCGTGTAAAAATCAATTTTCTTTGTTGAATGCCGCCTAGTTTCCATTAGTTGTTCGATATTTCTCTATCTAGTGTAATGATTTAAAAGCTTATGATTAGTTTGCAATATCTTGAAATGCATTTCGTAACCGATAATTAGGAAAATATTATGTCATACTAATTTCTTTCCGGATAAAATTATTCTCTTTTGGAAATAAAAAAATTCAGAATCATCTATATAATTTCTTAATAGTTCTTCTGCAAAGTAATGCAGAATTATGTTATTGAACAAAGAGAATAATCAATTTCTTCTCCAATGAGGAATCGCAGTTATGACAAATGATGTCTCAGCGTAATGCCGAAAGGATTTTTATTATATGATGCAGCAGATTCACTTAAATTAAATATGATGCTTTTAACTTTACGTTGTAGTAAGCCAATATTCTCAACGTTATTCAACAACTATGTTAAAACAGTATATTAGCATAAATACGTAATTCATTTGACTACAATTCGACGATTTCTTATATATCAAATCGTATCAGTCTCAGTTTTAAAAAGATGATTATTCTTTCCTCCTCTCCTTTATTGTCTTTCTTTTGGCATTTAATCAATATGTATCAATAGAATTAATCCGTAACTGTCTGTTAAGATTTTGCAAAGCTGCTAATTTCATACAGGTAAAATTTTGGTATCGAGTTATATATGAGATTTCTAATCGGAGCCAAGGCGATAGGTTTTAACATCTGAGACAAATCTTAAAATTGCTTCTTCCCCTTTAAATAATTTTTATATCTTTTATGTTAATATCTGATGCATTATATTTTAATTTTCTCCTGCTCTCATTTTTTTTGCCTGAAGCATTATTTGCTGCATACTCGACGCGGTTTTGTTTCGGGTACAATTTTGATGCATTTATATCTTCCGGTAGAAGATAATGCAAAAAATGCTCATTTTTTGACAATGGATAAATTAACAGAAAATGGATGCTTTCTCAGATTGTAGACTCCGGTATTATCTACTGCTTCTTCCACGTTTAAAATACTTTTTCCTGAGTACTATTAGGAAAATAACTCGATACAGCGAAATTAAGGCTTAGTTTAGGTGACATTAGTTTCCTGTTTGGGTTTCTTAGTTTCATTCCCTGCTCTCGTCGTACTGGTAAAGTCGTAAATTAATGTGTCAAACAAAGCTTTGAAATGTTGAAATATTTTTAAAGCCGCCACGTATTTGACCGTACTTCAGGGAGTTTCTTATTTTGATAGAAGGCATTAAAAAATTGGTGTTTTGTATGAATATAAAATTTTCTTGTTTATCGTGTTTTACATAACTCAAAAAGTGTGGGATTTGCATTAACTATGACACTAAAGAGTAAATGGAAAAGAATTTCGAGCTAAAAAAGGTATTTCCCCCGCCTTTTTAGCATGCCTTCGTGGTGTAGTGGTCAGCGCGCTCGACGCGAACTCGAGAGGTCCATGGTTCGAGTCTTGGCAAGGGCATTACTCATTTTTCATTTTTTTATGATTCGAAATTACCTAATGGCTCTACAGTGGCGCCTGAACTAAAAGGTGGTGAATGATGATTCTTCACCACCAGGATTTGGCGATTGGGTAACCTAAAACCCCAGTCTCCCTTTAAAAAGGAGAGTATATAAGGTATTTCTTCCGCCTTCTTAGCATGCATTCAGGGTGTAGTGGTCAGCACACTCGACGCGAATTCGAGAGTTCCGTGGTTCGAGTCCTTGTGACGGCATTGCTCCTTTTTCATCTTTCCTACTTCAAAATTACCTAATGGCTCTACAAAATATCTAAAGCTGCTAGCATAAAAACCAAAATCAGACATAATAAAATTTACTTAAATACATAAAATGTTTTCAAGCATGTTAATAAATTTCAAAACGATCAGTTCCAAAGACCAAATTAAAACATTACCTATAATGATAGGTTTTGCAAAGTTTATATTAAACCAGTCACTTTACACTATTTCTTCAAACTACACTTAATATCTTTAGACGAATTACTACTTAAGACCATTTCTATATCTAAGCGAGAGCAAATATTGAAGCAAAAGATAAAGAAAGCAAAATCGCTAAGTAAAATATATCAAATCACAAAATAGACCTCCAACCCTTCCAGTTAGTAGCTGAGCGATTTATTATTGCTGATTTGCAAAATCATAGCTAAAAATGTTATTGTAATTTGATCATGATCAAAACGCCAATTAAAGAAGAATGAAGGAAAAAACGCCTACGCTTTCAGCTTTTCTACCTGAAATAAATCAAGTATGGGTAACCTTTTCAATCTCAATCAGTGAATTACTGATAATAATTCATTTTACTGACCATTTGGTGTAGCAAAATATAAACTATTGTCAAAGCAGGGCAACACATCAGCATGCATTTGGTCAGAAACAAAGTTTTTCCAGTCTTCTTATCTTTCATTTATTCAGTTACTCATAAATATAATTCTAAAATGAACGAACGAAGTGAAGCGTTGAACGAGCCGAAAAAAAAACATAAAACTGTTAGTGGATTAGTAGAAGCAAGCTTTATAAAATATTTTCGCCCAACTTTACGTATGCCTCCGTAGTGTAATGCGATGCGAAGCATACTCGACGCTTATTCGAGAGGTACAGGGTGCGAATGCCGGCAAGGGCAATGCTTTGCCCTTGCCGGCATTTGCACCCTGGATTCATATTTTTCCCATCGCATTCAATATTTTTCCCGTCTCCAGCATCAAAAATCCTATGACTCTACAGTCTTACAGGTTATATTCAAATTTTAATGCTAGAAGTTTCGAACACAGATTTTCGTGTGCTGAAAAATTAATGATTGAAAAAATTAACCTCTTTTAATATGATAGCGAAATTTACTTGAAAAAGAATTTCTCTTTATTATAAAAGGTTTTTACATATAATTTCTTTCTGATTAATTAATTTGTCTAGGATAGCTTACCATGATTTATTATTTACTGTAGATTACAAAATGATATCATTTTAGTACCTTTTCACAGTGGAATTAGGTGCCCTACTTTTGAACTGCGCTCACTACTTTTGAACTAACATAGTTTGAAATCATTAATCTTCATTTAAATAGAAAAGCAGAGAAAGATTTCTTTCTATAGCTATGTAGAAATAGACACTTAAGATAACTAGTAAACGTTCCACTGACAAGCTAAAAAGCCAAAGGTGAGTATTCTTCTGTCATTTGAACTGAATCCATCTGACAAATGTTTTAAGAGCGTAATCTGGGCTAATGGCGCTCTCAGCAGCTGCAAAGAATCTCTCCGCAAATCCTTTTTATCGTGGTCTCTGTCACTTTAACAACGTCTGTAAAAAATTACCAGTGATTATTTTAAGAGGAAAGTGCTACTACTCCGGAGTTTATGGAAACTGCAATTCTTCAGTGTGTTTTTTGACTACAATTCGAAGAAAACTTGTATTATAGTTCTTAAGAATATTTTAATAAGTAAATACTTACAGTCAATCGATATCACTGTGAAATCACTTGACATTTTATGCGCACTCATAGATTTACATAAAACAGAGTTCTTGACACTGAACTGCAAACCTTGATTGTGTGTTATAAAACTTTCTACCAAATCTCTATCTAAGTAAATTCTATATAAGTAGCATCAATATAAACGAAGCTCTTAAGAAGCCGGAAATATAAATCGTAACGGAAATATAAATCTTAACGTATCTGTAAGTGGCAGGTGGCAGGGGCCGGGAACAGCTAGTGGCTAGCATATTAGTAAACAGGTATTATCCAACGCACACCATTATCTGTAGATCTGGTATCTCCCCTGAGGCCACGAGATGCCTCATCGAAAATTTACATTAAATATTATTTGTTCGCATTGTGAAACAAAGGTTGTTGATTCAATTACATTTGTTGTTTGGGAGGATAAGTCATTGATACTAACGTGCCATTTAAGCAGAAATTATACATATATATGCATCAACTCTTATAAAATCATAAAGCACGTATCAATAAATAAATCACATTTAGGCGCATAAAACGCATATGAAGGAATTCAATTGCTCGGGCATTTATTACAAATAATTAAAACCCTTATAAGCACATAAATCACATATGGGCACATAAAACAAGCAGAGCAATTCGATACTGTTGTAAGATACGGTGAAAATGATTGCAGATTATAAAACTTAACATTTGATAAAATATTATAGGGATGGTTCATACAGATATAAGTAGATTAACAATTACCCAGGAATGCATATATATGGAAGCATATAAAACACAACAAACTTAGTGAAATGATAATGCTGTGGCTTTAAACTACATAGACAGAGACGTGCAGATAGACTTTAAATAGGCTTGATTAAGCAGACATAAGGAAATTGAGACATGCATAGCATAGAGGCAAAACGGATGCAAAAAAATGAAATCATCGAAGGTATTGCAGTGGAAAGCGCTAAAAAGCTTGCAGTTAAAAAACAAGATGATGTTACAAGAATGGCCACAAAAATTTGTAGTTTAATTACAGATAAGACAGAAAAGTATGCTTGTCACCAAAAGAGAGGCTATCACATATAGCACTGTAATGAGGATGTAAATAATGTAGATGCGTATATACTTATAACTCAGAAAACGAAGAAATTAATGTACCGCTTCAGACAGTCAAATTATATTCCGGATGACTAGTAATTACACCTCAAGAAATTATACTATAGTTACTATATTGCTGCAACAATCTCTTGTCCTATAGTCATCATACCGTTGATTGTGTTGCATAAATGTTGCCGTAGCACCAAAAATCTGAGTACATAACGCTTGTATGCGCATAGTGATATATATCATACGTCTGGTTAGAGGGAAACAAGCAGCATCTACTTCTTTTTGAATACAAAACAGAGAATTTAAGATAAAACGCGAATCCATCTAGCTTAATTAAGCTACTAGAACTTACCCTTATAAATAACGAAATAATGGATTTTATTTCAGATCAAGACAAGGACTAAAATAAAACATTGTATGTGCTTATTTCTCTGAACGTTTGGATCCAATCCACAGCAACTTTTTAGAAGGATGCTTACAGAAAATATTTCATTAATTTCGCCCGCAAGCGAGCTAGTTTGTTGAAGAATTGTGAATGTGCCTGACAGAAGAAAAACAAATGCTTTGTACAACCTGTCGCATAACACGTGCTCTACTCTGGAAAGAGCTATTTTGTTGAAATAATTAGTTTCTTAATTTGATCTAGGAAAGGCAATAATAAATGCCTAAAGACGTGTATGTTGTACTTCTCAATCTACATGAAACAGGCACCAGTCTTACTCACGAATCATAATATAAATACTTCCACAAGAAAACTTGATGCTGCCGTTAACACGACTAAAGATGACTGTCATCATTTCTTCGTAGGGACATGTAAATGACTAGCAGGATGCTTAAGTATACCCAGCTGCCATCAGTAAGCACTGTAGTACAACATTCGCTCTCCGACAACACCATTAAACGATATTTGAGAATGATGAGATGACAGTTGTATAGGGTGGCCCAGAAGTCACTTTACATTTTGAAAATTAAATAACTTTTTCTTAAATGACTGTATTTAATTAATTCTTTTTTATTTTTTGCTTATTCACATGTCCATTCAAATGGAAATGAGCTTCATCTCCCATGATCAACTTGTGAATAAACTCATTGTCATTTCTTGCAGTTCTCTGAAACCTGACAGCATAATTTACTCGTTTCTGAAAGTCTGCTGGTTTTAAATATTGCACTAATTGAACCTTGAAAACGCGTCACTAAGTTCCTTATTGCAGGCCTAGTAGGGGGATGTCGAACATTAAAATGGCGCATATCTTTGCGTTGCAACAATTGACCGTCCATTTTCAAAGTAAAATTCAATTATCTTCACTCGTTGTTCTGTTGTAAACCTATCCATGCCAAAAATTTCCAGGGATTATAATTTTTAATTTAAAAAAAAAAAAAGAAATATATTAATAGAAAAAAAGTTATTTAATTTTCAAAATGTAAATTGACTTCTGGGCCACCCTTTACATGTGATCTCTAATCCTGCTTTCAAGAGTCAACTCTGAAATGCCCTTCTGCTCATTTTTAGAGCTGCAGCTCTATCCGTTTTGCTGTGACCAGTTTGCTTGCTAAGGTATCCTTCACATTATCCAGCCATGCGTTTACCCTTTCGCTTCATTTGCTCCGAAATGGGTCTTCATTCTCTTATGCATACTGGATTCATATTCGATGACATTCAATTACTTCCAGTCATCTAATCCAACTAAAAGATTATAAGGCATTTTCTCCCTCCTTCCCGTATACCTTCTTGATGTAACTGTAGGCACGCTCGACGCATATTTGGGATATCAGGAATTTGAATCCCGGAGAGAGCGTTGCGTATTCTTTCGACTGCCTTGCTTCGAAAAAATTCTTTAAAAAAATTACTCTGCAAGTTGCGCCCAAAGTAAAAGGTGGTGGACGATAATTCGCCACTGCCAGGATTTGGCGATTGGACCCCCTAATTCCCGTCACCCTTTAGTAAAGGGGATCATATAAGGTATTTTCTCCATCCTTTACGAGTGCATTCCTGATGTAACTGGATGCTCGCTCGAGGTCCGAAGTTCGAATCCGGTCTAGGATATTGCGGATTTCTTTGCTTCAAAACTTTTAAAAGACACTGCAAGTTCACTTGCCTTCATTTCCTGATCTTAGGCATGCCTTTCTATGCATTATCTTAAATTATCTTAAATCAAACGTTAAAAGAAAATGCCAGTTTTTTTTATCCTTAATTATTGTAAGTGATCTAATGTGCATTCCATTCTAACCACCCCTTGCTTCCCAAATTAACTTAAGATATCTGAAAATTTATTTATGTCATTATCGAATTTATATTACTTAACACATTCAAGGTATATTTTAGAATTTTTTATAATAGTTGACCTCTGGTGATGTGGATTATCCATGAGACCCTTGCTGTCATAGGTTATCTTATCATTCTGCTCTGTATCGCTTAAAACTATTAGTAATAACAAAAAATGTGCCTCTTATTTTCTACTGAGATATTTAAAGGTTAATGGATTTGGGCTAAACGCTTAGGCTTATAGCACTATTTAATCACCTTAACTCTTTTATTTATACAATGAACGTACTTATATCACTAATCAAAGCTTATTCTTAATTGACCAACAAAAAAATTACATTTAACAATTTTTTTTCTGTATCACTTATTCCCAGATTATTGCAGTGAACCAAAGCATTTCACTAAAGGATTTTTACTTGAAAATTGAATTTTCCTTTTAGTATCTGACTCTCTTTCGTAATGTGATTCTTCTTATTTTCCCATTTTTCGGCAACCTAGTATTTTTTCAACATTTTCTCATAAATAGCTCTTTCAACAATCTGCTAATCAAATGCTTTAGTTATCATATTACTTGCTCTGGAATCGTTGTGCTTACTAAGAAGTCGCACCCCTCTTGCAGTTTTGTCATAGCAGCATTATATTTGGTCATTTTTTATCACTTTTGCAAAACCTATTGCTTGTTGTATTTTTTTCCCTTTACGGTAAAAATTTATTTTGATCTCATTACTTTCTAGTTTTATTATGTTTGTTTATTTATCCTATGTATGTATATATATGTTTATATATATATGTGTATGTTTAGTTTTATTATGTGTTTCGAAATTTTCCAAATCTTGACTTGCATTGTGTACTCACTAACAACCTTTTGAATATTTAGTCCATTATTTTGAATCATTAAAATTAATTTATTACTATTTTGTTACTATATTAGAATATTACATATACTATACATGCAATAAAACCTTTTATGTGGATGGTATAGAATAGAATATAATTAGTTCCGAAAGCGAACTTAAGTCACAGACGGTTTAGCAGTTCTTCCATTATTGAAAAAGCATTCTTAAACAAATGCATATATACTCTTCCCACTTTCATAATATATTCGCAATATGAAAAAAAGCAGTGGAATAGTGGAATGTCTGACAGCAGGGAGAAAGCTGAGAAACTGTATGCTATATAAGAAGTACCGTAGATTACAATATTAAAGTAGTTTTAAAATGATACAGTTATAGGTTTTCTTTATTCCTTTCAGCTAATTTATATTTTGGTTTGCAATTTTTAGTAATATTATTTCCTGAAAGATTTTTTTATTATGTAAATACATGTCCTATGTGAGTTACATAAAAATCTCATCGCAGAGATTTTGAAATTACATAACAATAGAAATTTATGATTAGCTTGTTACTGTTTCTAGGCTAGAAAGTATAAATAACTAAATTACATAAGACACTTAAAGGACTATTACAGATTAAAGTTAGGATTTTATTTAGATGTTCTTTATCATATAGTATACTATATCCGTATCACAGCAAATTTCTTCTTGCGGGAGAATGATAAATGATATTTATCTAAATTTTCTGAAAAGAATTTTAAAAATTAAACAATACGGTATAGTGTGCATTTATATACGGTATAGTGTGCATTTATATATTATTGGTGTAATGATGATATGAGTTATTCTCTCGCCCCTGAATCTCAAAATTTGGAGCAATAAATTGAAATACATTATTTGTCTCACCTTTTGGATGATAGGACTGTATTTCCTGCAATCTTACAAATAATTTAATGTGTAATTTGTTTAGAGATAAGTGATTCAAATTTAGGGCACTTATATGAAGGATCCTATTTAATCATCCTCAACTTTTATTGTTGCAGCTGAATTTATTTCAGGAGAATATTTTACACACTTAAATTTGAAATTATTTTTTTTTTTTTTTTTTTTTTTTTGGAAATCTTGAAAAAGCTTCCTGCGGGGAGTAAATTACAGCTGATAGTGAAAAATATTTTAGTTACCATTAACCTTTATGTCATTGTTAAGAGGAAAACTTTTCTAAAGATATTTTCTGTTTGCTAAGATCTCAACCTGAGCTAAGAATGTAAACCTCAGTAACATTAAATCGCAAGCTGTCAGAGCAATGAGTAAAAATTTTCTTGTAATTCACTGCCAAATAACACTTTCTTTACCGTGTCGCAGAAAGTTTTCCAAAATGATAAATGGGATTATCTCGGAATGGAGCATCGAAGAATAACCCTCCGTATCTTTTCTTCCCTTTTTTCTTTTTTATACTTAGGAGAGGCTTTACGGATTCTGGTGCAGTTTATCCTCATATTTTGAAGAAACATTATACATTGATTCTTCCTTGCTTTTTGAATAAATAAACAGTATTTCATGAGAAATGCCATTATTTAGAGCTTTAACACAAGCTATCAGATCAGGAAATGCAATTTTGTCGCTGAGCCCCTTTAATGATAATGGTCACATACCTCTAAAGTGTTATTAAAAGTTTCAAAAAATAACTTAATGGTGATAAACTAAATTGATGTGATTTCAAGTTAACACCTTTATTTTTAATTTAGCTAGTTATTGAGATAGTGTAATAGTGCAGAATTCTGATTTGAATGTTTCAGATTTTCTAACGATTTCGAACTAAAAATTATTCTTGAAGATTTGCATGGAATACACTATTATCCCAAGTAATATTTAAGTTTTGTACAATACCCATTACAGTCAATATCGTCAGTGAAAGCAGAAAAAGAATTTTAAATCTTAGTAATCTGTTTATTTTAAATTCTTAAAGCTATAAATTATTTTATACATTTTTACTTGTCAAATGTAGCTTTCAGTAAAGGCAAAAAATACATCTTTAATGATCTAAATTACATCCGCCCAAAAGGGAAAATGGTTAGTGAGTTTGACAGCCTTACAGAAAGGCCCGGTTCGAATCCCGGAGAAGGCATGGGTCTAAATTGTCTGTCCAAACGTGTAAATTGTCTGTAGAAGGCAACGGTAGCCTACCTATTAGGTGCGTCCATAATAAAGTGACCACCGTTTCGGGCTTTAGCAGTGGTCAACGTCTATAACGGCTACTGCGCCCCATTAAGAATAAAAATTTGATTTAAATTAGAAACTGACACGTTAGTCGTATATTAAAAGGAAAATGCCCGTACAGTGGTTAAAAATAGAGTGCAAATAGGAAACAGAATTTTAATAATAAATATATGAGTAAGGAATTCATTGTACTAACACTGTAATAACTGATTTAATGACCTATATAAAATGACAAGTAGCATTAAAGGAAATACGCATGCAAGTGGTTAAAAAGTATGCGACACAAATAGATAATAGGGGTGAAAAAGTAATAATTTAAGTTATAAATCCCTTCATTGTTATAAATATTGATCTGTAAATTTACAGATGAGAAGACTGACACTTTGAGAGCAAGGCTTATGCTTCATATTTAGAACAGAGAATGTTTTATCAAGTAGTTTTTTTATATATCAAACCTTACATGAAAAGGGAATCAATATTCGTAAAATTTACCAGCATCTGGAAAGTATAAATCAAAAATCCTTATCAGATTACTTTCAAGAGATTCATGTAAAAATAGAAAACCAAAAATGACCTTTGTGTGTAAGTTCTTCGACTATAAATTCTTTTTTTAATAGTTATGAGGGTACTTCGATGTCTGTGAACAGAAAAGAAAGAAAATTTAAATATGATTTAAGTATCATAATAGTTTCCGCATTCCTCTGTAAGTTCGTACCGTCTAGAATTTCATTCCAGACCGAGAGACTATTCACTAATTTCAAACTTATCATTAGTTTTCTAACTTGAAATCAAAATTTAAATTTCACCTTTTAATGCATGTCATGGCATTCTAAATGCACCCAGGAAACAGATTAATTTTTTCAATGTGTAAAGATTCTGACTTGATTAGTTCTTTTTGTTTTGGGTTGCTGTAACAAAAATTCTTACATCTCAAATTCTTTTTCTCGGTGGATACGCATGCTCTTACTTGTGTATTCAAGAGAGCAATTCCACGTTCTCTGCATGGTTTTGCTTAATTTTAATTAACATGTTATTATTTATATCAGCATTTCCCAGCTTGGGGTGCGAGTACCCCTGTTAGTTAATTAAATAAAAGAAGAGCAACAGAGGGGATTTCTGATATGTCCGTTATTGACCGAAAGGCGTCAAAAAATAACTAATGCTAGTAATTAGCCCCGTCCGCAGATGTCATATTATTCTATTTCTGCCACATGCATCCATTCCTTTCTTTATTCTGTTAGCGCATTGTATGAAATAATTGGCAGACAACCATATTTTCAGTATTGAACGAATTATCAAATCTGTTAGTAGTTCTTGTAAATTTCCATTACATTAACTAACCATTTAT
Source organism: Stegodyphus dumicola (assembly GCF_044657685.1). Taxonomy (NCBI): domain Eukaryota; kingdom Metazoa; phylum Arthropoda; class Arachnida; order Araneae; family Eresidae; genus Stegodyphus; species Stegodyphus dumicola. The sequence continues at coordinate 120,259,329 of NC_140780.1, forward strand.
TATGAATTAGGCATTTACTGCCACTTCTTTCTGTTTCTGCTCCATACTGCTAATTAGCTCGCGTATATTTAAACTGAGGTTTTTAGATTGTAAGACAGAGCGTATTCAGCCTCTCGAGACCAAGTTACTGCTAGCTCAAGAAAGGCTTGGTATCTTTGGCCTTGCGTTATGACTGCCGATTTTTGAATATTTCCTACCTAACCTACACTGGTTAGGTTTGTGAGCCAACTCCGCGTTAAACTGAATTGTGTAGTCTTTGATATCCTTGTGTAACCTTTGGTAGCTTATTTTAAATTTGAACTTACTGCTCTTTAAGTTACCTGGCAATAAATGCTGGCTGAGTTGTAAACACCAGGTGTACTTTCTGTTCTTTTTTCGTTATAATAAAAGAGTCGTTTACACCATTTTTCAAGTGTCAGTTCTTATTTTGGACTGAGTAATTCGCTGTCAGTCTGTCTAGAAATTGGTTACAATTTATGATAGCAAAAAGGGCTGAACTGTATGTTCTTTTTGTTTACAACTAAGACATTCAATCAGTCTGAGTGCGGTTTTTTTTTTCTTAAATTAGATTCTTTTCATTTAAAATTGGTACATAATGGTTAAAATATTTAAATAAAGACCTTTTCACAGAACTGAAACTATCCTGATAACTCTGATTTTTATGTCTCTACCAAGCACTTATTTAAAGACAGATATGCTTAAAGACACCTAAGCTTGACGGTAAATATTTCAGTTAAGCTTTAAATTTCACTATAAAGAATTGCTTCAAAGACTTCCACAACTACCTGATAGTTTCTTAAAAGTAAATAAACTCAATTTAAAATTACAGAACAACTTGTGTCTAACAAAACTGATTCTGAGATAAAAAAAAATAATTTTGGGCGGTTGATAATTGAAACTCTTTGGAGAGAAATATTTGAGACACTTTACAATTTTATGCCATAAAATGAGCTTCAACTTATATATAAGTCAAATAGAAATCAAAATCCGCCTAATTGGATAACTAAAGTCATTACTTTTCTTAATGAAGAAAGGACGAGAAATAGATTTCAAATTGTTTTAACCAAAGCTTCTTTAAAGCAACCTCAAAAATGCTACTCTGTAAGAAGAAATGAATTTATTGATTATATATATAAATCTCATTCATTGCAATTTATTGTATTAAATTAATAAAGCTCATTCATTTCAATTTATTGTATTAAATTAATACATTAGTAAAAGGTATCGTGGGAATAAAGAAGGGGTTCGTAGGTTGTGAAAGGAGATGTTAGTAGAATTCTATAATTATAATAAGAGATACGCGGTCTAATAAGTTACTATAAGTCTTAATAAGAGATACGTGGAAGAAAAAATGTTAGAAATTACTGGCTTATATTAAAAGCTTTGTTTACTCCAAAAGAATACGAAAACGAGAGGAGTTTACATAGGACTGAGAATCTAAGTTTAAGAAAAAGGATTAGCAACTTCAACCATCCCTAGTAAAGGTTCTCTGTTGCTGTTTAGTTTAAGCAAAATTTCTAACAATTGGTGAGTTTTTCCTCCGAACGTTAAGCTATAGTTCTGAAATTGGCAGAGCCAGATGCAAGGATCTAAGCTGAATCGTTTTCAAATTACACGTAAATTAACTCATTGTTATCTGTTATTCCCTCAAAAATCAGAATTAAATTTGTGTCAGCTAGTTACTTCTGTACTTTGAGCTGAAGTCAAAAGTAAATATTTAGTTGTGGTATTTTTGTTTCATTTATTAAGTATGTAGGATTGCTATTAATCTGGAAACTGACGTTAAGTCCTCCAGACCCTACAAGACACGTTAGCGATTATCGCTACGTTTTAAAAACTCACAAACATGGGAGACAGGGGGACAAGAGGGGACATCTGTCCCCGGGCACAACATCCAGGAGCGCCAAAAGATGTGAAATTTTAGATTGAAATGATTCCCATGCTTCGTAAACAGAAGGGGGCGCAAAATTTTCAATTGTCTCCAGGCGCTGAAAACCCTAGCTACAGCTCTGACGGGAGAAGGTTTTAAAATAGAACATAAAAGGCTCGACTTGGGCTGCGGACAAAGCAACACTTGGGGAGATATAAATTAAGCAAAGACAATCAATTAAATTCAGACGTGGGTAACGTATTGTAAGACTACACATTCAGCAAAATAAGCTATAAGCTAGCTCAATATTTTACGAGCTCGTAAGTCTGAAACATCGCCTTGCGAGGGAATGTAAAAGCCGGAATAATCACTTTTAGATAGAGCTGACGAGGGATTCTAACAGTGCGACGCGAGTGCCAGAATCTCTCTCTAAATATATAAAATTCAAAACCCTCAGTTTGATCTGAAAGGTAGTTTCCATTCTGGTAAGAGATGCGGAAGGAAGAAGTTATAGTACAGATCAAAATCATAATACCTTTTTAATTAACATAAAGTACGTTATAAGTATTTTGATTTTCATAGTTAAGCCGGGATGAAACTTTTTCGGCAGAGTAGTATTTATTTAAGACGCAAAATTGAGTTTAACTTTATATAATAATTTCTTATTTGATTTATTTTAGCTGTTCTAAATCTAAGCGAACTGTAGATTTTAAAATTATCCTTTCACTTTGGATTAATATGATTGCGAAAAGAATGAAAGAACAGTACGTTCATGCAACAGAGTCTTGACCTAAAGAAAAATTATGCTTTTAACACCATTTACTGTCAAATGTGGAATCACAAGAGTATTTCATGCTTTAATAAAGCCCTTTACTTAATAGGCTTCACCGTAATTAAATAAATTAGTACAATACTTCAATTAAACAGAATAGCAGAAAATCCTATTTTATTAATTTAGAATAAGGCAAATCTGAAGAAGTTATGCAAAAACTATAACATTAAAAATCAAATAATGAATTAATAACGGACTTTTAAGGAGGATTCTGAGCACAACTGGTATGACTCCGCCCTTTATAAAACTTGAGATAACTTATTCATGAAACTGTGTAGTAACAAATTGTAGACTTCTAGCTAACTACTAAATTTACAGATTTTTCCAGCAGATAACGTGTAGAGACATTAGGTTACTTTTAAAGCAGGGGTGATGAAAAATGAGCAATGCCCTCTCCGGGAATCGAACCACGGACCTCTGGAATACGCGCCCAGTGTGCTGACCACTACACTACGAAGGTATGCTAAGAAGGCGGGAGAAATACCTTATAAACGTATGCGAGTATATTCGGAGAAGAATACATGTCTGTATTTTACAGAGTAACAATGAAGTAATGCATTTGCTTGTAAGAAGACTACTTTAAATAAAGGTGCGTCAGGTAAGCTCAGTGTAATTGTATGTCAGATATTTCCCTTTTCTTGACAATATAATAGTTAGGAAAAGGAATACTGATGGACATAAATTAGAATGGCTCAAGGTTAGATGAAATTTATTTTAAAACACAACACAATTTACAACAACGAAATGTAATTTTAGACTGATTACCAAACTTCTTAATATATAGACATTGACAAGTTCAATATGCAAAATCTAGCAACACCTAAATGTAAGATGTTCTGCTAGGTGCAAGACCTAGCCGAGCGTTACCAACGTTAAGCGATATTTGTCAAGCTTAACCAACGTTAAGCGATATTGTTCAAGCTTAACCAACGTTAAGCGATATTTGTCAAGGAAAAATGTCATTTATGATACTCTAGCTATATTCACCCTTTAATCGGAAGATAGCTCCTTCTTCAAAACCTCGAAACCCATGGATTATAACTTCTAACGATTAAAGTTTCTTGAACTAGGTTCGTGAACAAGCCCTTCTGAATACAATAGAACAGGTACCAATCACATGTAGCGTCGGTGAGGGGCTTCATTAGAATTATAAGCTTCGAGTCATTGGGAATACAGTATAGGATACAAATGTGTGGAATACAACCTGATCCACCTGATCTAAAACTAGACCTTATGATATTGTTTGTGTCGCCTCTAAATATAGTATATTTTCTCCCTCTTTCCAGCATGCCTTCGTGGTGTAATTGGAAGCCTATTCGATGCGTATTCAAGAGGTCCAGGTTCGAATCCTGGCGAGAGCACTGTACATTTTTCACGTCTCCAACTTCAAACAGTCCTAATGACTCTACAAATGACGTTTGAAGTAAAAAGTGGTGGACTATAAATCGTCACCACCAGGATTTAGCCATTGGGCCCCGTAATTCCCAGTCCCCTTTTAAAAGGGGGAGTATATAAGGTATTTTTCCCTCTTTCCACCATGTCTTCGTGGTGTAATTGGAAGCATACTCGATGCGTTTTCGAGAGGTCCAGGTTCGAGTAAAGTTCGAGTTCCGGCAAGGGCACTGCACATTTTTCACGTCTTTAGCTTCAAGAAATCCTCATGACTAGTGTATGTTCTTCTACAAACGAATGCACCAGAAATATGCAGTCGAAGCCAGTGTCTTCCCTCACATAAGTAACTATTTAAAGTTTTAAGAAATGGATGCTCGCACATACTTTTACAGTACGGCATCTTCAGGTACGCCCATCTTCAGATATCTGAGGGAGCATTTTGCATAAACTGCTTTATTTATTATATTCTGCAAATTTCACTACCTCTATAAGGTATTTCTCCCGCCTTCTTCGCATGCCTTCATGGTGTGGTGGTCTGCACGCTGGACGCGTATTCTAGAGGTCCACGGTTCGATTCTCGTTGAAGGCGTTGCAAATTTTTCATTTCTCCTGCTTCCAAAAAAAAATACCTAATGTCTCTACACCTCGATTAATACATTTACACTGAAAAATTACAGTGGTGTAGAGAATTTTATGTTTTTGGGAAACCTTAGGGGGCTTTTCCTTTCTTTATTTTGGTTGAATAAACAGTTTTTTAATCTTGCATTTTGCATCTGTTTAAGTTTATATCCTTTCTAAATTTATCTTAATTGCCGAAATTATCTTGATTTTGTATTAACACATTTGAGTTTATCTTTTTATATGGTAAATATATCAACTGCAAAGTATTAATGATATGTCCATTAGACTATTTAATTTCATTTCATGTAACAATGCTTAAACTCTAACCCAAAGTGTAAGAGACGAAATCTTTAGAATGAAGCTATTCACTTCGATCCAATCGTCAATTTCGAAAGGCATTCACTTGTGTTAAAGGATAAAGTTGGACCACTCAATTAATCTATACATTTAGCACCATCGAGTGCAGCTTTCGAGATGTTTGAATAGGCATGTCTTTACTAAATGGTGTCTTTCAAGATTACGTAATTCATTTCCATTTATCATGTGTTATTTGAATTTGAATGTTTTTTAAGATTTTTCGATTTGCGGTTCAAACAGGGTTTTATTTAATATGCTTTTTATGTTGCTGAAATTTAAAGCTACGTTCTTGTTCTTTCAGGTAAGAGGAAAAACACGATTTTTGATATAAAATGTGATAATAACTGTGTTACCCAATTTAGTTCAGTTCTTAATTTAAAACTATCTGCTCTATTTTTAATACAGCTTTCTTTATTTTTATGTTGCTGCAGTATTCAAGAAATCATATTTTACTCCTTCACGATATGGATTCGGTTACTTACGCATATATTTAAATTTACGTCATACATTTTGAATAACAGACAAAATGTTAAATTTTTTAAGAAAAAGCTATTTATCTTGTCGTTCAGAGCATGTAAATATTTATGGTTGTGCGCTTTTTGGACATTTCGAAGATTCTTAAATTTCTGAAACCCAAAACATATCACTCAGAAGTATTTAGCCACAAATACAGATGTTTATTAGATTCAGAATGCTTTTATAATAATAAACACCACATTGAATTTTTAAACTCCATATCAGGATATTTCATATTTTTCTAGAGATAAAAAGTTTTCTATTATTCGGGAAATTCTATTTTTACTAAAAAACAGGTCTTCTTTCTCAAATAAAAATAGAACAACAAATTTGATAGGAAGAACTCGTAAACCATCTACTATTTGATACAATGTTAAAACTTTGGATAATTTTCAGTTAAATGCATAGCTCAAATAATTTTAAATGCAGAAAAGGTATAACTGCACGTTCTTAAGAAATAATAAAATAACTTATTATAAATTAGAAAAACATACTGGAGAGAACACACCCGTAATGATCTAGTGCTTGAATAAAATTAAATACATAGTTAAATGATTGCGGTAATCTTTTATTGAAAATGTTACAGCAATTTAAGAATAATAAAAATGTCTAACTTAAAGAACTTTATTCATGAAATTTTTTACTCGTTTTACTACTTTTAATAAAGCATAATGAGAAACCTAAATATTTAATTTACGTTGTAATCTGTGTTTCAAAATTAGATTTATACCACAAGTTTTGGAATATTTTACAGAAACTTCCGAAAGAACCTATTGAAGTGAAATTAATCTTGCTTTTTGTGCTGATAAAATGGTAAATTGGTGATAAGTGTCTGGAACTTATTTCATGGTGTCTTTCATAATTAAGTAGAAAATAGGGATGCTATATAAGTTTGCTGTTTTTTTTATTCAGTTTTATCTTTATTCTTATGTTATTCTATTTTACGTTTTAAAAAATTTCCAAGAATCTCATTTTTAATGTCATTGGTCAAACAGAATTAAGACGGATTTTCGTTGCCTTCTTTACAAGCTAAATTTGTATGCAAGGAAACACATATTTTGTATCTTTTTCAACATTTATTAATTTTTCCTGAAATATTATTCTACTGTCATCTACATATGAAGATATTTTTACTTCCAAAATGAAGCTCAGACTTCAATGTGCTCTTATAATTCAATGGCCTCAGTAATTAAACTGTTTTTGTTTAGAAAAGCAATTTAAAAATACTTTGAAAATGCACCTTAAAGCAGAAACATTTGAAAACTTTAGGTGAGTAATTTTATTTCCTTGATAATTGGAATTGGAGAGAAAACATTTATCACATCTTTCAGTATCGGCGAACTCATTAAAATTTCACTGTTCTACACACACTTTGTTACATAAGTAAAAATTTACTAATTTGAGAATTAAGACACAATAACACGCCGAATAAATACTAATTCAGAAGTCAAACAACAAAAATCAGCGTTATATTTACCAAATTTTCACAGGACTAGTTTCGATGGTTTTACCGAACCACCATCTTCAGCTGCAAAACCGCAAATGAACCAGATAGGAAATAATGATTAGATAAGATAAGAAAGCCTTGACAAGAATATGCAAGTGACGCCATCTGTTGGTGAAACCAGAACTAAAACATAATTTCTTTAAAGGCCGAAGGCAAATTTGGATTGGAATTAGGATCGTTAACTAGAACAGAAAGATTTTTATGAATGTGAAATGCCTCTAGAAAATCCAGTTCTCCAATGGAAGATGTTTTTTGAATAATTTTGGCAGCAGAAAAACTGAAAGTGTGGTTTTCGGACCAACAATGTTGAGCAACAGAAGACTTCTGTGTTTCCTTTTTTCTAACATATGCCTCATGTTCCTTGACGCGAAATTTTAAGGCTCTCTTAGTTTGGCCGATGTAAATTAAACCACACTGGCAAGGAATCCTATAAATACCCCAGGAATTCATATCCGGAATGGGGTCCTTGAGTATGGAACTCGGAATTTTATTGATGGGAGAATAAACAACCCGAAAGTTAAATTTCTGCAAAATATGTGCAACTTTATAGCTAATTGATGGAAAGAAGGGAATGACAACATAATTTTTATAATCTCCTAAAACAAGAGTGTGCTTTTTAGTGTGTTGAGATGAGAATTTTTTAACTGCTTGATTAATAATGTTGGGTGGAAAGCCCCTGTCAATAGCTATTGCTTTTAAATAATTTAGTTCTTCATCAAGGGCTAGTTTGGAGGAGCAAACTTGAAGAGCACGGAAAACATAGGAATAAAATGAAGCTAATTTTTGTTTAGTCGGATGACATGATTTAAAGTGTGGTGGAAGGCAAACCGATGAAGGTTTACGGTAAACCGTAGTACTGAAGTTGGATGTGTTACGTGTGACCAGAATGTCGAGAAACGGAAGAGAATTGCAAGTCTCAAGTTCAAAAGTGAACTGAATAGCAGGATCAATAGAATTCATTGTTGAAAGAACTTTATTTAAATCATCTTTATTACCTTCAAACAGAGTAAAAGTATCGTCTACGTAGCGGAACCATGCCGGGAAGTTTAAAGTTTCAAACAATTTTGATTCATAATAATGCATGTAGATATCAGCCAGGATGGGACTGAGGGGGCTTCCCATGGCTAATCCCTCAGTTTGCTTGTAATATTTATTTTGGAAAACAAAATGTGTTTGTTTCAAACAGAGTTGAGTGAGAGAAATTAGCTCATCAATTTCGATGCAAGAGAAATGAAATTCGCGAAGTCTGGTTTCTAGACATCTTAATGCACGCTCCACTGGGACATTGGTGAATAATGATTTTACATCAAAAGAAACCATGAGTAAATTACTAGGAGAAATGTTTTTAACTTTTTTTACAAACTCTATTGAATTTTTTATGGTGTAAATGTTATTGTCTAATAGAGTTGAAAATCTAGAAACTAAATATTTAGCTAATGGATACGAGGCAGTACCTAAATTTGATACAATAGGGCGGAAAGGAATACCACTTTTATGAATTTTGGGAAGAGCATATAATCTGGCACAATTCGCAACAGATGGGATAAGTGAATGTTTTAAGTTGCCTGAAATGATTTGCGAAGATTTGATCGCAGTTTTTATTTTTGACAAGTTCGAAGGTGAAGGATCTTTAGGGATCGGATTATATGGTCCTTCGTTTAAGAGTTTAGTGACACCATCGATGTAAGTGTTCCTATCCATGACGGCTATCTGGCCACCTTTGTCGGCCTTTGAAATAATAATATCCGGGGTAGAATGAATTTCACGCAATGTAGCTCTTTCTCTCGCAGTTAGATTTGGTTTCAAAGGTTTATTATTGAATTTCACATTATGAGCGATAAGATGCCTAATCATTTCTTTCTGTGAATCTGAAACTTTACTGAACTTGAAAGCTTTTTCGATAGGAGCCAAAATGTTTGGAATCGAGGGTTTACAGGTTTGTGAGAAGTTAAAATTATATTTTAGAATTCTCTCTTGTTCTTCTGAAAGACTAACATTAGAAATATTAACTATTGGCTTGATGTTTACAATGGGAAGATTTTTTGAACTACTTGAACTGGAAGATTGTAAAAGAAGTTTTTCAAATTTAACTGCAAGGGTGTTTTTATGACGGTTAACTGCATTCTGCGTTCTAGACCAAGACTTTTGTTCAAGGGCAGTGAATTTTGGATATGATTTAGCGAGTTCCAGATGAAGCTTATAGAGTTCACGTTCAATTTTGGACAATTGTTGAGGTGTATCCCTTATGACGGACCGAAGTAAGGCAAGCTTGCAATTTAACAGAATTCTTGAAACGCGACTCGAAGATTTTTGATTAGATTTGATTTGAATAAAATTTGGGATCAATTTTTTACATTTACATTTAAGTAAAAAGTCAAGATTATTCAGGAATTTTTGCCGTTTCAGGAGTAATTTAGTGAAACGATTAACGGATGAAGGCATGATAAACAATACAAAAAATCAAACTAAATTAACTAAACAATAATAAAGCACACACAAAACAGCAGAAAAATCCCTCACTGAAATTAATAGAAAAGAAAACGTAAGCAAAATGCATGAAATCAGACAAGCAAAGCACAATATCCAAATATACAAAATCTAAACATAACTTGAAAATTGCAAAAAAGTACTTACCGAAACTCATGCAATCACAAAATGGCGGCCAAAATTTGTATATTTGGATATTGTGCTTTGCTTGTCTGATTTCATGCATTTTGCTTACGTTTTGTTTTCTATTAATTTCAGTGAGGGATTTTTCTGCTGTTTTGTGTGTGCTTTATTATTGTTTAGTTAATTTAGTTTGATTTTCTGTATTGTTTATCATGCCTTCATCCGTTAATCGTTTCACTAAATTACGCCTGAAACGGCAAAAATTCCTGAATCATCTTGACTTTTTATTTAAATGTAAATGTAAAAAATTGATCCCAAATTTTATTCAAATCAAATCTAATCAAAAATCTTCGAGTCGCGTTTCAAGAATTCTGTTAAATTGCAAGCTTGCCTTACTTCGGTCCGTCATAAGGGATACACGTCAACAATTGTCCAAAATTGAACGTGAACTCTATAAGCTTCATCTGGAACTCGCTAAATCATATCCAAAATTCACTGCCCTTGAACAAAAGTCTTGGTCTAGAACGGAGAATGCAGTTAACCGTCATAAAAACACCCTTGCAGTTAAATTCGAAAAACTTCTTTTACAATCTTCCAGTTCAAGTAGTTCAAAAAATCTTCCCATTGTAAACATCAAGCCAATAGTTAATATTTCTAATGTTAGTCTTTCAGAAGAACAAGAGAGAATTCTAAAATATAATTTTAACTTCTCACAAACCTGTAAACCCTCGATTCCAAAGATTTTGGCTCCTATCGAAAAAGCTTTCAAGTTCAGTAAAGTTTCAGATTCACAGAAAGAAATGATTAGGCATCTTATCGCTCATAATGTGAAATTCAATAATAAACCTTTGAAATCAAATCTAACTGCGAGAGAAAGAGCTACATTGCGTGAAATTCATTCTACCCCGGATATTATTATTTCAAAGGCCGACAAAGGTGGCCAGATAGTCGTCATGGATAGGAACACTTACATCGATGGTGTCACTAAACTCTTAAACGAAGGACCATATAATCCGATCCCTAAAGATCCTTCACCTTCGGACTTGTCAAAAATAAAAACTGCGATCAAATCTTCGCAAATCATTTCAGGCAACTTAAAACATTCACTTATCCCATCTGTTGCGAATTGTGCCAGATTATATGCTCTTCCCAAAATTCATAAAAGTGGTATTCCTTTCCGCCCTATTGTATCAAATTTAGGTACTGCCTCGTATCCATTAGCTAAATATTTAGTTTCTAGATTTTCAACTCTATTAGACAATAACATTTACACCATAAAAAATTCAATAGAGTTTGTAAAAAAAGTTAAAAACATTTCTCCTAGTAATTTACTCATGGTTTCTTTTGATGTAAAATCATTATTCACCAATGTCCCAGTGGAGGGTGCATTAAGATGTCTAGAAACCAGACTTCGCGAATTTCATTTCTCTTGCATCGAAATTGATGAGCTAATTTCTCTCACTCAACTATGTTTGAAACAAACACATTTTGTTTTCCAAAATAAATATTACAAGCAAACTGAGGGATTAGCCATGGGAAGCCCCCTCAGTCCCATCCTGGCTGATATCTACATGCATTATTATGAATCAAAATTGTTTGAAACTTTAAACTTCCCGGCATGGTTCCGCTACGTAGACGATACTTTTACTCTGTTTGAAGGTAATAAAGATGATTTAAATAAAGTTCTTTCAACAATGAATTCTATTGATCCTGCTATTCAGTTCACTTTTGAACTTGAGACTTGCAATTCTCTTCCGTTTCTCGACATTCTGGTCACACGTAACACATCCAACTTCAGTACTACGGTTTACCGTAAACCTTCATCGGTTTGCCTTCCACCACACTTTAAATCATGTCATCCGACTAAACAAAAGTTAGCTTCATTTTATTCCTATGTTTTCCGTGCTCTTCAAGTTTGCTCCTCCAAACTAGCCCTTGATGAAGAACTAAATTATTTAAAAGCAATAGCTATTGACAGGGGCTTTCCACCCAACATTATTAATCAAGCAGTTAAAAAATTCTCATCTCAACACACTAAAAAGCACACTCTTGTTTTAGGAGATTATAAAAATTCTGTTGTCATTCCCTTCTTTCCATCAATTAGCTATAAAGTTGCACATATTTTGCAGAAATTTAACTTTCGGGTTGTTTATTCTCCCATCAATAAAATTCCGAGTTCCATACTCAAGGACCCCATTCCGGATATGAATTCCTGGGGTATTTATAGGATTCCTTGCCAGTGTGGTTTAATTTACATCGGCCAAACTAAGAGAGCCTTAAAATTTCGCGTCAAGGAACATGAGGCATATGTTAGAAAAAAGGAAACACAGAAGTCTTCTGTTGCTCAACATTGTTGGTCCGAAAACCACACTTTCAGTTTTTCTGCTGCCAAAATTATTCAAAAAACATCTTCCATTGGAGAACTGGATTTTCTAGAGGCATTTCACATTCATAAAAATCTTTCTGTTCTAGTTAACGATCCTAATTCCAATCCAAATTTGCCTTCGGCCTTTAAAGAAATTATGTTTTAGTTCTGGTTTCACCAACAGATGGCGCCACTTGCTTATTCTTGTCCAGGCTTTCTTATCTTATCTAATCATTATTTCCTATCTGGTTCATTTGCGGTTTTGCAGCTGAAGATGGTGGTTCGGTAAAACCATCGAAACTAGTCCTGTGAAAATTTGGTAAATATAACGCTGATTTTTGTTGTTTGACTTCTGAATTAGTAATTTGAGAATGCTGATCACAAAAATGGCATTAAGAAGTTTTGATTGTCTCTCGTTTTGGTGTATCAGAGAGGAAGTCGTTGTTTATTTATCACAGTGTGACTATGTAAGGGAACACCGTTGAGCATCTGGCGATGTCACAGTAGCCTAGCAACTTGGAGGAAATCGAATAAAACACTAAAACTACTTGTGGAACTTCGCACAAAGTAATCATTCGATACGATTAACAAAGGAACTTTTAATCAGAGACGTAATTAGCGACTAATAAATAGCCTCTATTGAATCTATCCAAAGCGTGCACAATCAGCGCTGAAGTATGGAAAATTAAGAAGCAAGGAGCAAAAATGTTTCCTTTTACTGGACACCTCGCTCCAACCTAGTTACGTTAGAGATTTTTAATTAAAGTTAAAAGTAATAATACACGAGTAATGTATTTTTATTAACGAAGCTGAAAAATCGTTCATCATTATACCAACGCTACAGTAGAAGTAAACAAAAATTTTGGAAAATGCACAGCATCAAATCAGAAACTTTCCAGAAAATGTTCCAGAGGTTCAGGAGCATTTCACCTTTCATATGACGGCAAAACAAATGCAATAAAAAAGAGATTTATTCCGTAACATCAATATTTGTGGTTGTTTAGCAGACTAACATTTTACTTCAGTTCGCTACTTTAATCTCTGTTCTTAAAAAAAAAAAAAAAAAAATTCAGCCAGTCTTTATGATGCAGCTGAACACATTTACATGTGCACCCATTCAAAGAACCTTGTGTTATTTTACATTTTTTAGGTTGTGAGTAGTACATATGTGAGAAGTTACACTTAGGTTTAGAAAATGTGTTATTACTCCTGAAATAAGAAAAACTTACTTGTTGTTCATTGGATGCAAATCCGTATTTCAGTATCGACTATGGGTTCCTAATGTATGCTGCACCACCTATTTTTCATGCGTGGTTACATACGAAAAGATCGCCATAGGAAGTACGGAGTACCCATGGTAGAGCGAGAACCCATTTATCATAGGTGTGTGACACAGTGTGAATAGTTTATGTTTATTCCAGCTATTTGGAAAGTAGATACCAAAACGGGAAAGAAAGCTTTGGTGTACCTGAATCTGCTGTCATCCAGGCGCCCTATTGCACACGGTCCCTATCTGCCAATACCAGTGCCCCATATTGTTTTAGCTTGAACATATGCGATGAAAATGATATAGATGATACAGAGTAGCTCTCGAAATCTCGAGATCTGGGCTTTTTTTCTACCATTAGTTGTCAGTAAACCACGTGAAATGACACAGACAGACTTACTTGGGGACTTAGAATTTCTAAAATATAAATCTGAGTTGTTGACTTCTCGGTTATACTAATCGCATCACCTGGCAGATGAAGTAAAAGTAACAGCTTCTCATTGCAGACATAAATACTTTCTGCCATTTCGTGCCATAACATCGAATATCTTTCTGTATTGATGAACGTATCGCATAACACAGAATACTGCAGACTTTTTAATCGATCTTCCATGTTTTCTCTAAAAGCAGGTTTGTAGCATAATGTTTGTAGCATAATGATTTTGTAGCATAATTGTTTGTACAATGGGCATAATGGTCCTATGCCCATTGCTTATGCAGATGATCTTCAGGAAACTTGTGTGAATATAAAGAAATTATTCGGAATATGGCAGATTTGGAGACCAAATTTTCTGTAACTATAAGTTTATTGCAATTTTACTGAGTTTACAACCGGATTACACAAAATTATTGTTGTTTCTAAAGTGAATGGGATAGTTGTGCCAGGGATTTGCATGACAAAAAAAGAACTGACCTTCACATACATCTTTCACACATGGTATGAAAGATGTTACTTCAGAACAATGAAGATATTGCTTCCCCGCTTCATATCGAATTGAGATTGATAAAGAATTTTGTGAAGAACTTCAGAAAGACAGTTCGGCATCTGCATACTTAGGCAACAAATTTCCACGCGAAACTTGAATAAAATAAAAAAAAAAAGATATATTTTTTGGACCTCGGGCAGGCAGTTTTTAATGTGAATCTTAGTTTGAATAGAAATTTGAAGAAGGTGAAAAATCAGCGTGGAGTTCACTTCTACAAGGGTGTCAGGTCTTTCTGGGGAACACAGAAGTAGAAAATTACGAACAAATAATGCAGGATCTTAGTACATCGGAAATACTGGTTACTGAATGCCCCTAAAAATATATGCCGTCTAACCTCCTTGTAAATTCTTTGCTGACACTTGTGGTCATGTCAGCGATGATCAGGGAGAAAGCATTCATCAGAAAATTCAACAATGAAAACAAGATACAAAGGGGAGCCGAGTACAGTGATGGTAGCCGATTTACCATCGAGTATTAAGAGTAATGTGGCACAAGTTAGCTGCAACCGATAAGCTAAAGCAATGAAGGCATTTTTAAAGCCTTAAATATCACACTGTGTTTTTCAAACATTCGTTAATGCTTTACTATTATCTACTGTTGAAAACATTTATTTTTTAACATAAACAAGAGCCAGTCTTAGAAAATAAATTGTATATTTGTATTAAATAAGTGGAGTTCAGCACAAAGAAGCTGTAACCTTGAAACAAGAGCCAATCTTAGAAAATAAAGTGCATATTCATATTCAGTAAGTGAAATTTATTACAAAAAAGCTTATTTAATTTCTTTATTTAATTTAAGAAGAATCCCCGAAAACGAGCAAAACATTGCTTTAGAGTGGTAAAAGGTGGCATTAATTTTTCTGTAACTTATAAACAAGAGTTAATCTTAAAAAATAATTCGTATTCATGCTCAGAAGGAGAACTTATGTAAGATATAGTTCATTTCATCTCTGTAACAAGAAATAAAAATTGAAAATTTACTTAACTTTCGTATAACTATTTCATTTGCAATTAATGTTAGATTTTACTTTTTATTATTAATACTAACCAGAATTATGAATCATATTATTAACCAGAATAATTGCAAGTACAGACCAATAAGTAAGAACTGCATGATAATGAACAATGTAATAAAGTATTCATTATATGTAACGGAATCCTATTTTTTATCAGCAAAAATAAGAGAAGAGTGTTTCCTCAGTGATTTCAAGTCTTCCTAAAATGTACAAGAGGGAAAAGACTGCTCGTATCTAGACCTTCTTGATGAAATTTTTATGTTAATAGATATCTTATTTCTGCAAAAAAATTCAAAGGCGTGAGTTTCTGTTGGGCTTTACAGCGTGCCAGCGCACCTGCTTTAAATGCAATCCGTCAATCTTCTCATGGGTGCTTTCTTTGCAGCACGTGTACATTTGCATAGACTTGTCGAATGTCTCTAATGCACTACGCTCCTCGCCTACTTAACTCTTTCCATTCTATTTAAGGGAAAAATATTATTTTAAAAATTTCAGACCAGTCTGATGCAATTCATTTGGATCAAATTTCTATCGACGTAAATATCAGCTCTAAAAACACCTGAATATTAAAAAGTTTTTTCCGGATCAGTTTCTTAACGGCAAAATGAATTATTTCCATACCTTTCTAAACGGTAGTTCATATACTAATTACAATCCCTAAGAAAGCTACTTACTAGTATAGATTACCATTGCAGCGCAATATCGTATGAAGCTCTTTTATTTGGCCTTAATACCTACAATTTATATTGTCGAAGAGATTCTTGATCCCTTTGAAAATGTATATCGTTTTCCTTGGTATTTCCACTTTTCAGATAATTATTTTTAGAGGTTTCAGTCATTTTATGACTTCATATTTCCGAAGTAATAAATTTTCCGCCATAGTGTAGACTCTTTCGATATATCAAATGAGATCGAAATTCTAGAACTACTCGTGAAGAAAAAAATCCAAATACTTTTAAATAACACTCTATTAATAATTCTACATTACTTCTGCTTAAATTCTTGACACGTTTTAATTCCTTCTTAAGACGAAACAAAAATTTATTTGTTGAGTTTACATAAAACAATATTCCTATAGATTAAATAACTGTGTAAATTTTAAGTGCTCAGAATATAGATTGTAGGCTTTACTTTTCTAATAGTTATTTTAATTTCTAAGACAGCTTTCCTTACTCCCTAATTTGCTTACCTGCGCATTCTACCAGAATGAGTTTTCAGTTTCCCACTTTATGCAAAATAGGGCAGAAACTACTATTTAAGCTGAAGTATGAGGCACTTCAGTTAGAAAGCTAGCAAAAGTGAGAGACATTGTGTTCTGCCTTTCGGCCACGTTGACGTAAGAGTTAAAGTTTACTAGCTTTCGGCCGTGCTAATTACGTGCCTGTTAGTTTAGGCCAGTCATTTTTATATAACAGCCAACTACGAGGTAACAACTCCCTGCAGCTTAGTCCGTTTAGTTCTATTTAGCATTATACTAATTTTACATTTTCTGTTTTAAGTTCAAGCCAAACGTGCTGGCTTCTTGTAGGCAAGAGGGGGCCATCTGTAAGTATAATAGAGTTAGAATAAAAGCCTATTTTAACCCTTTTTCGGAGCTGTTATTTACGTGCAGGAACTTAGCGAATAGTCGCTGAATAGTTCTAATAGATTATAGAAGTTAAATAACTTTATTTAAGATAGAATATTAAACTGGCGCTCGAATTATCGTCAAACCATTTCACTGGAAACTGGGAAAGCTGCCCTAAGGCTTCTAGCTCCAACGGCATTTAAAGGTGATTCCTTATCGTCCGCAGTCTAATACAACGGAACGAGTTAATAAAAATATAGTTAAAATTAATCGAAGTTACGTGAAAAATTACCATAGTCACTAGGATGGCTGCGTCAGTGAATTAGGTTTTGAGCTTAGAACAGCAAAGCACGATACCACGGGTAAAACACCGCTGAATTATTTCCTGGGAGAAAGATGTTAACTCTCTTCGACAAATTATTTTTTGTGCAACAAACAGAGTCAAAGTTTAAAATGGAGGATATAAAGCAAATTATTGACGAAGCAATAAAAATTTAAGACACAGAGGACTAGGGGAGAAGCCGGAACTATATTACAATCAGAAAAGAAGGCATGTGTATTTTAAAATAGAGCGGAAAGTACTCAAAGCATACATTATCGGCTGCTAAGCAAATCAAGGTTGCAAAGTTCCCAGGAAAAAATATAGGAGCCTATTATAATTGAAAAAATAAGATACACCATATTGTATCTCAAGGATAAAAATAGACAGTAAACTGTGGCAATCGTCGATCAAGTTAAGACATACTATGATAGGAATGATTTTCAAGTGATGAAAGATCTTTTTCAAAAAACGATGTGAGCCGAGAACCATTGCGGTGGGAACTTCAGAAGACTATGCTGCAGAGCGCAGAAAACAGCAACTTCCACCACAGATCCGGCCAGAAGAGAACGAAAGTAGAGGCCAACAAGAGGGACGGGTGAGAATCAGAAAGAAAGCCACAGTCAACTTTGTGGAACCAAAGGAAGAGAAAGCATCCGCCAAACTTCGATGTAAAACCAGCGAAACGGGTTCTAAGAGGAGTGGAAGAAAGGTCAAGCGCCGGTCATCGAATCTCCTTCCCGACGGAGTGCGACATATAAGCGCCCAGCGGAGTTCATCGCTCGACCGCAGACGAGGAAAGGAAAGCGAAAGAAATTCAGTCTCGAGGAAGTTCCATAGGGACAGAGATGGCAAGAAGGAGTCCGCAGGCTACGAAGAGGAGACCAGAATTCTAATTCCTACAGACCCGGAGAAAGTGAGAACGAGTCATTGAGAAAGATACTAAAAGGAAGGATCTTCCATTGCATCAAAGGAGAATAAGACTCCAACAAGTGGACTCCAACAACGTGGGAGCAGTTCTTGGCAAAAAGAATGGCGGAGTTCAAAAGACAAAATGCTAGATGAATTTTTTCCCTCTTAGTTAAAAACTCAGTTTGATTTTATATAACGTTCCCAAGTTGCTATGTAATTTTAGTTTTACCTCAAGCGAGGAAATTTCTAAGTTGTTAAAAGCAAGAAGCTTAAATTTGTTTTCGCAAGTTCGCGATAATTTAATGTATTAATGATTTTAGATTTTTGAGAATCAAAATTAGAATTCTTAGCGAAATTTTGTAACGAATGTAAAGCAACTTTGTACCGTTGATGTAAAGTGTACCTGAACATTAAAACTTTCTTAGTATTTTGTGTAAATATGTATTAAATATTGCTATGTTATTATTTTTCAAAAGCGAATGTTCATGCTAAAAGCAAAGTGTTTAAAAGTTAACTAATTTAGATAAATTTATGAGGTATTTTTTCCTTCCTTTCTGCATGCCTTCGTGGTGTAACGGTAACACACTCGGCGCGTATTCGACATGTTCAGGGTTCGAGTCCCGGAGAGTGCACTGTTCATTTTTCAGGTCTTCTGCTTCAAAAAATCCTAATGACTCTACAGTGGTGCCCGAACTAAAAAAAGGTGATGGGTGATGATTCTTCATAACCAAGACTTAGCAATTAGGTCCCCTAATCCCCAGTTACCCTTTTAAAAGGATGGTTATAATAAGGAATTTTCTCCCTCCTTTCTGCATGCCTTCGTGGTGTAACGATAGCACACTCAGTGCGTATTCGAGAGGTCCAGGTTCGAGTCCCGGCGAGGACATTGCTCATTTTTCATGACTCCTGCTTCAAAATAACCTAATGACTTTAATGACTCTAATTTAAATGACTTACTTGTAAGCAAGTGAAAATTGTGAATGAAGTAGTAGACTCCCCGGACTACACAGAAAATTTTGATGCACTTTCGCGGTTAGCACATTTGATGTAGTTGTTCACGTAAGATGTTATCGAGGTCTAGACAGTCAAGCTGTTTAACATTTAGGATGATGTTCAGGTGGTAGTTTGTTTGCTGTATTACATTTCAGAAACGCTCTCGAAATTTTTACAGAACAAGCTTCTTGAGAGGGTTGGGGGAATTAAATTTAATGATGAGTAAATGAAATTTGTATGAAAGGGAAGTAAATGTGGTGAAAAGTAAAATAAATTCTTATTGAAAGATGTAACTTAAGAAGCACTGTTTAATGAAAGTATTAATGCTTTTTCCTTCCAGTTCTGTTAGAAGGAGACAAAGCTGTTTCAAGAATTGATGTATGTTCCAGAAAAAAAAAAAAAAAAAAAAAAAGAGTGTTATTTGTAAAATATCTTAAATGATAAGTTAGATTTATCTTGCTATTGTATAAGCTGACTCTTAAAATCTTAGACTTCGAATTTTAAACTCAGAATTTTAAGAAAAACGGCTGGGGTTGAGGGGACCCGATCGACAAATCCTGATGGTGACGAATTATCGTCCACAACCTTTTTAGCTCGGTTGCCAGTTGTAGAGTTATTAAGTTTATCGGGGGGAATACCTTATAATATCACATGCAACAGATTAATAATTCATAAGTCAACCTATTATTAATAAACTTCTAGGCAAAAGGATTTTAGAAAATATGAAAAAAAATTATGTGTGTGCATTTACAGAGAAAAATCTAAAACATTTTCAATTTAAAAATTGAAAGATTAAAATTTCGTTGAAGAAAATTACTTATTCTTGTTATAAATGTTGTTTCAACATTCTAATTATAGAAATGTTGTTTTAATCATGTGAAAATTTCCCATGGATACTGCATAAAACGTGATTTCTCAAACAATCGTCAGTAGTTCAATTTAAGACCTTCAAATGAAATCGAATATGTCCATAAAATAACTTGCTTAGTAAATAATAAAAAATAGCTTACAAGGTATTCAGTTTTTAAATAAAAGAAGTACTTAATATAATACGAAAGTTAACTCTTGCAAAGTGCTTTTTGCTTTTACCCGAAACCCTCTCTAATAATATCGAATTCATTCCTTCATTTGTTTCGCGTGCCAAATTTTATATAATCCTAACCAATTCTCATCTCACTTTCATACAAAAATGTTATAACCAGCTTCTATAATACTAACTGTCTATTCAAATATGATTCACACGGCCTTTGTCTCAATTGACCTTCAGAGTGCCTTTGACACCCTCTGGTGGCCGGCCATTAAACAAGCTCTCCGCTCATCTCGATGTCCCCGTAACATCTATGGCATATTTTACAGTTACCTCCAGAATCGTTTCCTCCTGGTCCCACACAACAACGGGACAACCATCAAACAGCAGGAGAGAGGATGCCCGCAAGGATCTTGCGCTGGCCCAGTGCTCTGGAATCTAACTTTCAACAGCATCATCTCCACCAACTGGCCACAACATACACAACTAGTTGCCTATGCAGACGACGTTGCGTTCCTAATCCAGGGTCGCACCAGAAACGAATTGGAACACAGAAGCACTCAAATATTACAAAAATTCAGCTTCCTCTGTCAAGAACTCAAATTAACCATCTCCACTGCCAAATCAACCGCTCTTATCATTCCCAAGCCAGGCACCACCCCAAGCAGAAATCCATGTATTAAACTCCAACAGAAAAATCTAAAAATCGTCAAAGAGCTCAAGTATTTAGGCTTAATATGGGACAAAGGCCTTACATGGATCCCACATCTACAGCAACTCAAAATTAAGACACAAGCCATTGCACGCAAGGCCCGTCAATTTCAAGGTATAAATTGGGGACGAAACCCATATATTAACAAGATTTTGTACACGACAGTGATTGAACCCATAGTCCTGTACGCTGCGGCAATATGGGCGAAGCCGATGCAAAGCCGGAAACGGAAACAACTACAGACCATCCAAAGACCTTTCGCACTAATGATGTGCAAAGGTTTTCGCACCACAGCCACCTCTGCGGCCATCATCCTTGCAGGCATACCGCCACTATATCTTAGAGCCGAGCAAGAAGCTACAATAACCAGAGTCCTGCAACTACGCAAAGAAGCCACCTTCCACGATACAACCCACAGTCCGACCTTATATGAAAACCCTCGCCCCACCCAACGACCACACCTGGGCATTCAAGGAAGAAACTTCCGCATCACCATAGACAACACTAGTAATTCTAGTATTCCCAACGCTACGTACGTCTACTACACCGATGGATCCAAGATTGAAGACGGAGTTGGTAGCGCGTACATTTGCTACCACCAAAATGATGAACATACCAGTTGGAAGGCAGCACTGCGGCACTTCAATAGTGTGTTCCAGGCAGAAGCCTTGGCCATCCTCAACGCCACCAACGACATACTAAGTAACGGCTACCACCAAGCATGCATCTGTACAGACAGCCAATCTTCACTCCTGGCAATTCAAAACTTAAGCCACACCTCCCCAATTATCTCCGAAATCCAAAAGCTACTCTCTGTGAACCACCAGCAACGCATTCATCTCAACTGGGTCAAGGCGCATGCTGGTCTAGTTGGAAACGAGGCAGCAGACACCCTAGCCAAAGAAGCCGCCATCAGTTCTGAAGTTCAGCAAATCCGTATCCGTGCACCCCCATCGCATCTAAAGAGGCTTCTCAAAGAAGACCTACTCAAAATATGGCAAGAGGAATGGAACGCATGTGACACCGGACGACGGACCTACAATCTCCTACCCAAAGTCTCTCTCTCACGCCTCATAGCTATACCCCAACTCACCCGGTTCATAACGGGACATGGCCCCTATCCAGCGTATTATTATAGGCACAACATCTCCACTACAGATGCTTGCGTGTGCGGCCAACTTGGATCACCAAACCACTATATCTACTCTTGCCCACTCACAGCAGACAACCACATTAAGCATCCCACTCCTCCTACAGACGCCTTTCAACCGTTCATTATTAAAAACAAACCTGCAATCCATAAAATCTGTAAGGTCATTGACCAGCTCGCCGCTATGGGCCAAGATATATGCGACGCTGCATAATCCCACAACGTCCGCCACTAACAGAAGTCAACATGAACATCACCCTGTGCTGCTAACATGTCACCGCGCTCGGCATGCTCATATACTCAGCAACCTATGCGCTCCACAAACATATATTCGCCGGACTTCTACGTGTCCCCCATATCAATGTCCAGCAATCACATGTTATTCCCATCTTATGGCCCCTCGTCTGTAAACACACCCCCACAATGTACAGTATATGTGATCAATTAGGCCAAATATGTATCTGACATGTGGTATATGTGTATTATTATTTTTTAAGTGTGTTTTATTTGTCATAAGTCTTCAGTGTTAATCAAGTGTATCCCTCTCCCCCCCTTTTTTCCCCTCTGCGTGTGTGTTTTCTGTACATTTTCATGTTTTTGTGTTTTCATACATTTAGTACCTAGCTCTAAGCCCCTCACCTGTAAATCCATCCCACAAGTCTCATACCTGTAATTATGTAATTAGTCAAGCAATGTTAATAAGTCGCCACTGTTTGGCCATGTAAACTCCTGCACCCTTAATAAGCTCCCGGTGTGGACTCTTGAGGCCACAGGGAGTTGTTGCCATTAGATAGTGGAAGGCGAGGGACACATGCCTGTTTATCTCTGGTAGCCACCAGGCGTCCCCGTCTTCCGTCACCTACCTACCTACCTATTCAAATATGAACTCATTCACTTAGAGAGGGGGGGTATTGCATATTTAAACGTATACAGATCTTTTTGTTAAACAGAAAATTCTATCTAAAATTTCAGTTAGTTATTCAAGTATTTTAAATTAATCCCTATGCTTTTGCTAGTTCTCTTCAAGAATATCGCCAGCAAGTATGAACAGGTTAAAAACATCAGCTAGTTTAATTATGCGCAGATTGTCTATAACAATAACATTTGAAAATTCTGAACCATCAGAGAAACTTTGAATTTTTTTCCGAAACTCATAATTATGCATTCATATCTAACACCACAAGGCTGTGGAATCACAGCTTATTTCTGTTCGGGAAAATAATTTAATTTTACAAAACGCAATGTTAACATTTAAAAGAGCGTCCTAAATTAATTCTGAGAAAGAAAAAAATTCAATGTACGATAGAGATAAAAAAAAAAAATTAAATCAGCTTTAATTGAACATAAATTGTTTCTGTTTTCGCCAACAGCTGAAATGAAATGCACGAATATCCCTTAGGTAAAAACTTGGATATAAAACGCAAATCCCTCCGTTTCGCAAAATTCTTTTGAACTAAATGGTATTTTAATTTATAAGGGATGATTTGCTTCTCTAATACGTTCAAAGGCGAATCATCCGGAAAATACTAATAGGAATCTTATACGTAGATTAGAGCACAAACTTTCGAGATCCACAGTTTTAAAATTTATACAAGGCAAGTCCCTGAACTCGGAGTTCTTTTCGCTTTTTCGGCTTTACAAATTTTTAACTTAATCTACATTATTAGTCATCAAAATTTGGTTATTCACTTAACTGCAGCGAAAACTCTATTATCCGTCCTTCTCTTTATCCATCAGTGTCTATTATCCACCAGCCCCTGAGATTGTTCGAAAAATAGAAAGCATCTACCTGAAAAACAATAAAAATAAATGCAACAATAAAAACAGAATGGTAATTTAAAATAAAATTATATTATGCAAATAAACTTGATTGTTTCTTCACTATATTTAGAATGAAAGGCTAAAATCCTATGCTTAAAAATAAAATATTATATTGTCAAATAAAAATACGCATGGAAAAAATTCCAAGAAAAATGTCGAGCAAATTTCGTAATCACAAGATAATATGCTTTATTTAAATTACATGTTTGATCTGAATGGACAATCAGCAAAAGTTCATATATTTCGCGAATTTAGTAATGCTTTTATTTCCTGTATGTATTTTAATTACCTTGCACTTTTATAGCAAAATAATTATCTTATTACGTAAGATTGTGTACGGCATTTTTACGTGCATCTCCTGAACTGATAAAATAGATAAAAACTATAGTTCAATATTTTATTTTAAATTAAATTATTATTATTAAAGTGATTTAGGAAATAAAGCATCTTTATTATTATCCCACGTTGATTAGGGATTGTTTTGTATTTAATTTAAATACTTTTAATAAATAACTAATCTTTTATAAGTACTGTACTTAAAATTTGTTGACATCGTATCGGCTAGCCATATTTTATGATGGTGGTAGGCGAAGTTCCTGTTATTCCTTTATTCTCGATTATCCGTGAGGTTATTCGGAACGTGACCCATAATCGAGGCTCTACAATATTACTGTTTATTGGAGCAAAATTAAAATTCTCGCTTCCATTAACGCATATATCATCTTCATTTCAGTCAAATAACCAGGCAACTAGAATTCCTTGGAGTTTGCATTATTAACATATATACATATTCCCTCCATCTGTTCTTTTTTAAAATGCTACTTATATTAATAAATGAAAAGTTTAAATTAACCACATTTATTAATAAGCAAAGCATAAATTAATACATCATCTGAAATAATATGAAATGTGATTTTAATATTTTATCCTTTTTCCTTCAATGTTCAAAATAAATACTGTTTTATTTAAAATAAAATTTGTATGTTCACAAACTGAGACTATTTTCTGTTCTGCTACTCAAAATATCAACCCTCTTGAAAACATTCTGCTACTTGAAATATCAACCCAATTTAAATTTTCTTTCGACCTGCAAAGATTAAGAAAATGATATTTTAAGAAACGTACCTTTTTCATAATACTCAAAAACGGTTACTTTTTGCTGCATTTATATGTAATAAAGAAGCTTGGATTTATTTGGCCTGAGACTATCTGATCTGGCTCAAAAAAGTAGCGTATACCAAATAAGATGTTCACTGCTGTCAAAATTTAATTCTATTTCTCACCATACGATATTCCTAGCTCTTATTCTGACATTAACTGCCGTACACAATTTTTAGCGGCTACGGAGCGAAAGGAGCAGCTTTCTCGTTGTTTAGCAAAAATGATGAAAGGGATCACAGATCGGAATCCCCAAAGCATCTATGGCGTAATATATCCGAGATTACTTTTATTGATTAGTTCCCCATCTTTCCGCCATTTCATATTAGGATGAAACACAGACGTAATCGGAGGACGGTGTTACTCTTTACAGTACATGAAAGGATTAACGATATTGCTCTTTATAATGCCAGCTTTGGTTCCATAATGCATGGGAATCAATGTTTCAGCTAAATCGAAATTAATGGCAATAGCTGCAATGAAAGAGTTAATGGTTCGCAATGGCTGTAGTAAAAGGCTTTTCTTTTCTTTCTATCTATCTTTCAAATTTATATATATATATATATATATATATGTAACAGAATTTAACAAAAAAATGTACAAAATACTCAAAGTTAGTGTCGCCAAAGCAGCAACAACATATGCGTAGTAATAAATAAGAAATGATTTTAAAATTTTTACAAAAACTTAGAGTTATAAATTTGAAAAAAACTTTCAAAGCAGTTAAAATCATGAAGCTAAAAGATATTTCAATAAGCAATTTCTCCAATGGAAACATACAAAATGAACAGAAAAAAAAAGAGAGACAGCCTCGATTAAATATATCGAGATGGATAATGTCTTTCTGGAGGGGGTAGAACTATCCATTTTGTTCTAGTTTCGTTTCTTGAAGCTGCAATAGATGATGAATTGAAATTAAAACTAAATTAACCCATTAAATTAGCCAATCCATAGAAGCTAAACAATTTAAGATCAATATATCTAGAACCAGCTCTATCCCCGAAATGACCAACTCATGCAAATATATGGTGAATTACAACATCCTGATATAAAAGTAAAAAAATCAAGATAAAATTTGATAACATGAATGATATAAAACAGTGCAATAAATTGAGTGATGGAAATTAAACAAAATAATGACCAAAAATAAATTGTGTCAAATCTGAATACAGGATAATGATCCAAAATCGTATCCAAACAAATTCAGTAAACTAATTTAATATATAAGTGTAGATTAATTTCAAGCAGTTGCCAATATTTAAACCCTATAAATCTATTTACATTAGGCTCAAAGAGAATATTACATGCCGCTTTTTAGCCATGTTCCAAACATGGCACGCCTCGGAAAGTAAGAATGCATTGCAAATGAATATTAGTGGCTCAAAAGATAAAAAGCTGAGTTGTTGTAGCGTAGCCAAAACGTGTTCAAAATGCCTTTTGAGTTTGCAATTCGTACATGAGGTTTTTATATTCTGACTTTATTTCGTATATTTTATATATGCATATGCTAGAATTTATAGAATTTAATGTTATCTATCCGAAATATATATTCTGGAATTTGATAAGTCATCATTTTAGTCATCGAAATTTAACATTCGCTTTATAATGTCAGTTTGGCTATTAAAACAGAGAAAGTAAACTCATATTATGATGGCCTCACAGTTTAGTCAGCCCACCAGCGGCCAAGTGGTAAAGTCAATACTGGTAGTTCTTCCCAGACACGAGCCCCAGCGAACAGGCCAGCTGCAGCGGAATTCCCATAGTTTTCTTCGTGTGGAACGTGGACACGAACCAGCTTAAAAATCATTCATGAAAGCACCCTTTTTCCCTTGGCCCCAAACTCCGGTTAAGGCAATTTATGCTGAATCTGGTTACAGCCGAAAACATCGCAGACGAAAACGTCGCGGAGAAAACAACGCAAGGCGAAAACGTTGTGCTACAAAACATCGTGGGAGAAAACATCGCAAAGAGAAAACATCGCAGTTCTAAAACATCGTGGTACAAAACATCGTCGTCGAAAATAAAGCGGTTCAAAAACTTCACAGTTTAAAAACCTCGTCGTCGAAAATATCGCGGTAAAAAAAATAAAGTATCTATAAATCATCGCTTGACGATAACATCGTAGACACGCTTTTTTCAGGCTTTGATAACTGTAAATGGATATTCCCGTAATGATTTGTGTGGGCAAGATACAAATTTACCCACACAAATAATTACGGGATAATTTTTACTTTCATATTTTTTATTAATCAATAAATTTTTGCTGAGAAAATAAAAAGGAAACTTAAGCATAGAAAATTAATGCAACTTATAGCACTTAATAGAATTTTAAACCGACATAGTTAACTAATAAAGGCCATTAGTAAATCATTTTTATAAAGTTTTTACTGGTAGTTTTTCATGAAAAGTATAATCTATAAGTTGCATTTAATTTTCTGTGCTTAAGTTTCCTTCTTACGTTTTCAGCAAAAATTTATTAGTTAATAAAAAAATGTGAAAGTAAAAATTATCCTTCTTAACATCTTGCCCGCACAAATCATTACGGGAATATCAATTTACAGTTATCAAAGCCTGAAAAAAGCGTGCGTATCTACGATGTTATCGTCATGCGATGATTTATAGATACTTTATTTTTTTACCGCGATATTTTTGACAACGATGTTTTTAAACTGTGAAGTTTTTGAACCGCTTTATTTTCGACGACGATATTTTGTACCGCGATGTTTTAGAACTGCGATGTTTTCTCTTTGCGATGTTTTCTCCCACGATGTTTTGTAGCACGACGTTTTCGCCTTGCGTTGTTTTCTCTGCGACGTTTTCGTCCGCGATGTTTTTGCCGCGATGTTATCAGCGGACACCGCTGAATCTACTGTTTTTCCCATTGTCTATAAATTTTATTTTTGTTCTTAAATCTTCAAATTCTTTAAATTCCAAATTTCAGCAAGCAAACCTATGAAAACACTAGGAGGACCGAACTGTAGTTCGTGGACTTGCCTGATTTAGAGTTTGATTCATCAGTGTTTACTGCTGTTATTACAACTTTCCCCCAAGATAATGTTGTCATGTCTTGCTGCTAAAACTCTAAAAATTAGAACGAGCTAGTTAACTGAAAGTTACCGATTAATGGTACGTCAATTTACATAGCTTATTTTAAGTTAGGCAGGTACAAACAGAACAAACATCTCCTCAATATGAGGAAGTGTTTCAGAATATGTTAATAGGCGCTGGTTTGTTTTAAACTCTGCAAAGCGTCCACTAAATTCTAGCTCGCGTATCCTCTGGTTTTTGAAAATAAATTTTAGTTATGTTTAGTGACTTTCTGTTAAGGTTCTTATAATCTTAAATATAAGATGAATTCTATCGAAGGAGAAAAATACCCACAGAAAGTGATAGTAAAGCTAGAAGTTATCCAACTATGTAGGGAATTATGCTAAATGTTAATATTACTAATCGCTTGCATCTGTCCCCGTATTATATATATAACATATTCTTATCTGAACTAGTAACTACTATTTGCTGCATGACAAATGCATATTTGACGCTACTGGATACACAGCATCTTCAACGTTTTTCAACGTTTTGGGACAATATTTTTATTTAATTAGTGTTAAAGCTAGAAAAAGTCGTTTCACATAAGTATACGGTGCTGAATGGCAGAAGAATATTTAATTATATTTCAAAAATTGTGGCAAATTCAATTCTAGCTTCAGAATTCGATCAAGGATTTTTGTGTAAACTCAAGTTTTATGTTTGTCATTTGGTAGCACAAAAAATTCTTCTTGGGCGGCAGGTGATTATAAATTAAATATGGCAGGTGATTAATCTTTCTAATATCAATCAAAATAGTTTTTTAATCCAAAATAACCTTCTGAAATAAAAATTCAATAGAGAATATTTGCAAAGCTGTGTTTTTAGGTATTTTATGTGATCTACAAATTTCTGTTTTTAATTAAAGGTTTATAAATATTTTTTTTTCACTTACGAAATTGTGATAGTCGTAAATATTTCGCGTCCAAACAATACCATCTTCCTAGTCATTTTCCCCTTATGCCGTTCACTCTCCTTTTTACATGTCCAGTAAAAATTAAATCAATATTACCCTTTCTAATGTTATATTTATCTTTTTATTATTTTATATTTAATTATTTCCATTTTTGGGGTTATGGAACATGTGCACTAAATACCGTTCTAAACTTTAAATAACTAGTCAACTGTAATCACGGAAATAATCAATTCATTTTACATTAATTTCTATGACGAAAATGCTTTCGTTTACCAGTATTTCAGATAAATTAGGAACGAATTAGATTCATTTACCCAGGTTTCATTATATTTAATTAATTTTTGAAATTAAGACTCAAATATTTAATTAGCCTGTATTGATTCGAAAGAATAAGAGCCTTTCTTTAGATTTCACAAGTATTCGCTGTGTTCGTGAAGAGAAATGATTTGCTACAAAATCAGAATGTACGCTTGTAAAGCGAAAATGCTGTTGTAGAGACATTAGGTTATTTCGAAGCAGAAGACATGAAAAATGAGCTGCCCCTTTTAAAGGGCGACTAGGGATTTTTAGGGAACTCAGTCGCTAAGTCCTGGTGGTGAAGAAGCAGCATTCTCCACCTTTTTAGTTCGGGTGCCACTGTAGAGACATTAGGTTATTTTGAAACAGGAGTCATGAAAAATTAGCAATGCCCTCGCCGGGACTCGAACCACGGAACTCTCGAATACGCGCCGAGGGTGCTGACCGCTACACCACGAAGGCATGCTAAGAAGACGGGAGAAATGCCTTATCCATTTGTAAATTTTACTTCATTACAGAAAATTTCATTTACAGAAAAATCTTAAACATTTTATTGCTGCATGATCAGAATTATATTTCATAAATTAATTGTGTAAAATTCAGACTGACAGATATATTTTAAATACTTTAATCAGAAAATTTTTTTATAAAATTTAATTATGAAACGTATCTTTCATATTCTTAAGCGATTCTTTCAAAATTTTCCTCTTTAGTTTAAGACAAATTACTTTAAATAATTCGAATGCTTGTTCTTCGTAATTCTTTTTAAAACAACTAAAAGTAGTGAGAATTGCTCAGTCATTTTACTGTACAGGCAAACACAGAAAAGAAAGAAAGAAAAAAGTTTGGCAAAATAAATCCATCAATGAATTCGAAAACGCCCCATAGTGACCGTTTTAGCAAAATTTAAGGCGGTAGTGGTGCCATCTAGTGCAAGATTTCGGTACTTAGAAGTTACCTCCTTACCAATTAAGGGCATGCGTAAAGAAACAAGATTGGTGAAAAGTTACTGCCTTTTTAAAGGGCCCTGTGTTAAAATTATTTTAATACATCCAAGAATTTATGTACTGCCAGCTGGTAATTCTGGCTTTGAAGTTTAAAAAAATGCATAGGGAATATATAAATAAATTGTGCTCAGTTTACATCATGTCTATACCTAAAAATACATGCAAAGACTTATTTAGGAATGCAATGGTTAATGAACTCTATTAATAAAGTACAAAATAAAAGAGCGTTCCAAAAATTGGCACAAATTTCAAAAGCTATAAGACGATTTGTATCAAAAAGAATCACAAAGACGTAGATTAATTTAACGGGAAATAATAATTAGTTCAACGTTACGTGGATTTGAACCGTTTGGCGGTAATTTTGAGAAATTTCAGAACTTTACTGTGCAGTTTGAAAGTCTGTTTCATGACAGTAAATTTTATCTAAAGAATATAAATATAACTATCTTAAAAGTTTCGCAAAAAGTCCAACTTTAATTAGCGTTCAATGACTGTTAGAATCGGAACATAATTATAACTTTATTGTTGAATTACTTAAAATTACCGAAATTTTAGAAATTTTGAAAGGAAGCATATGTATTATTCGCTTCATTTAAATCGTGAAAAATTAAATCCACAGTGCCCCAATTAAGTGAACTTTATGGTGCTGTTAACATAAAGATAGATGATAAATTCTTGGTGTTTGGTTAAATTACTGATACAAAGTTTCTTTTTCCTTTATTCATTGAAATTCTTTCAAATTGTATTGTGCTAGAATTTACTAGAAGGCATGCATAAAATGATTCCTAAAATATAACAAAGTTATTTATATTCCTGAAAAAAAAACTGAAATCTGCAAACAAATTTCTTGCATCAGATGGTAGAACGCAAACAATATGCTTATATTAACAGCTACATCTGAGAGCAATACGTTACTGAAATTTACCAAAATGAAACATGACATTCTAACGAGCACTTGAGCATTGAGTGAATTGAGAGAATCTTGTATATTTTGTAATATTTCAGATCACAATTTAGAATCAGCTAACAAGTCTATCTAGTCTGTTTAAAATGAATAAATTTAAAACAGTTTAAGCTTCATATGTTTGTGGAAGAATGATATAACGAAGGATTGCTCTTCAAAAATTATGTACAAGCAAATTGCAGTTGGAGATAAACGTCTTAATACGCGACATTAGTAAAGATTGGAACTTACGTATTAACGCAACCACCTGGTGACAGTTTGGAGATTTTTTGCAAATGAAAATATAAAAGTTACTTGTCGGGTGCAAACTGGTAGTTTTCGCGCCTTTTGTGTTTAGAAAGTTTCTCAAACTATCCATATTTATGGTAAATCGTAAACATTATCAATGTATGAAAAGAAAACATACTGTAGTAATTTAAAACGCAAATTTGAATTATTAAATAAGGATTATGTGATACATTAAAAAATAAAAATAATAAAACACCTATATTCTTCATCAAATCTTTTTAGTGTATTTTTTTTCCCGCTATACTTCTCCCGAAATTCATCGGTCTCTTTTCGCTAAAAAAAAAAAAACAACAGAGAATTGACTTCGTGCAATCCTCGGCCGCACCGGCCATCTAAGAAATGCATTATTTCCTCTTTGTTCCTTTTAGAAAATTTTCAGCAAAATTCTGTATTCCTGCAGAAATTTTACAACAGTTTCTTCCGCTGCTAACAAATTCCACAACATATTTTAAAACTAAGGCAAAAAATATCACGAGTTGTTCATAGAAACCGTTAGAACTTGGAATATATTGATAACGAACGCATATGAAAATGAAAATAGTGGCGTTGCTTGACTGAAGGATTGTTATAAGCATGGTTACCGGAAGAATGCTCGTGGCTGTCAGTTTGGCCCATTCTGAAAATTCGGCGACTTCTACGAAAGTCGTTCCGTTAATATGTAAGTACCTCAAGTTCATGTAAATAATATATCAAAATCAGTTCGTGTAGAACAGAGGCTCTCAGTGAGTTCTTCTGAGAGTCGATGAAATTTTAAAATGGTCAGTGATGATCAAGGGGTCGATAGCTGAATATACACTGACAATTAATTGGCGTAATGAAGATCTCGTTGATTACAAAAAAAATTGTCTATAATTAATTATTTATTTGACAAATTTATGTAATTAAGAAGCAATCATAAAATTAATATAAGGGGGGAAAACTGGCAGAAATGATGTAACACATTTTAAAAATCAATAATCTGTTTTTAAATTTATAAATTTTTATACAGTTAGGCCAATATAAAAAACTAAAACGCAGAAACACAAGAATACACAAACAAGAAATGCAAAAATAATAAATAAATCACAAAAACATTTACTCCTATTCTTTCACCCATGTTGGAATTTGTTAAGATATATTCTGGGCAAATGGCAATTTGTCATCAATACGTAAGTGTTCTCTTTACATTTGACTAGAACTCGAAAAGCTAACTACTGCTTTTTTTCATCCTTACAGGAGAAGAAACTTTTGCACTGTGTTACTGCATTTATTGTGGAAACTACTGCTTTGCTTACATTACGTTACAGAGCCCACCAGCGGCCGAGCGGTAAAGTCGCTGAACACTGGTAATTCGAATCCCAGGAACGGGCTGGCTGAATGGGTGTTTTCGGGGTTTTCCCCATGTGTAAACGTGTATACGAGCCAGTTTCCCTTAGAAAGTCCTCCACGAAGGCATCCCTCCCCTTAGGCAGATAGCCCTCGAGGCTTTGCCGTAATCAAATAACCTACATTACGTTATAAGAAGAATAGGCTAATTTTAATGCTTCCGTTTTAAATTTTTCGATATTTTAAGTTGATGGATTCTCAGAAAATAAATGTCACATGAAAATAGATAATACCGATAATATTCTGTAGAATAGTTAATGCTCGGCTTTATCTCGTCACCAATAAACGCAACATTAATTTTATGTTTCATATCCGAAAACACTTTTAACAGTTATGCAGAGAAACCATCAAAAATAAAACCCTATATAACAAGAACGCATGTAGACAAAAAAGAAAACAGTTGAATATTTTAAAATCTGAAAGCTAACTACTTAATGCGCTCAAAGAGAGAAATTGAACCATTTTTGACACCATCGACATATAAGAGTTATAAAGGAACACTCTAAGCATCATGTAACATTTTCCATTTAATTTCAAAAGAAGGATACCGGACTAAAGTTGTTCAAAATTTATTTTGTCCAGTATTTCAAGAAATATTATGAAACAGTTATGAAAATCAATCTTGATCCAATTTTACAAAATCTGCAGCTCAGTAACAAGCTGCAGCATTTTAACATCGTATGTAAATTAAATGGAAGAACTGTTGAATAACAACTGATCTCTGAATTAACAAATAATAAATTTGTCATACAACTGGATGAATAGATTTTCGTAAAAAGAGCGTTTCAATGACCTATGTGCGCCATTATAGTAATGTTAACAAACAAATATTACAGGAATTTTTGTGCAAAGGTCCCTCAAAACGTCAGAGAAGACATATTTCATTGTTTTGAAGACATTTTTCGGCACTATGACATTCCCATGAGCAACAATACTTCAAGTAAGGCTTCGTCTGGGGACCGACTGAGGGGTGGGGGACACTGCCGTCGTTCTGCTTAGGACCAGTACCTAGACAGAGTCGACTTCTGGGGGTAAAATTAACAGTCTTCACAGTAACTAGAACCATCATTTATTCGGCTGTAGGTTCAAGCTCGGCAAGGACCATATGGTACTGTCTTGTCTGCTCCTTGGCTGTAGTGACGTTACACGGTCAGATATCGAAGGTTGTCCTTGGGGGGTTGGCTTCCCTTGGTCAACACTGGAAGACGATCGATATCTTACCTTGTTCTCATTGCTTTTATATAGATGCACTGCCGTCCACCATTGACTTAGTGTGCTTAAACTCAGACTGTGTGAAACAAAAATTGTTCCCCTGGGTTGACAGGGTGGGTTATGCCTTATCGAACGGCTTCTAGGGGTTGGCTGTGTGACGCGGCTTAAATGCTAACCAGATCTGAGAGCGTCCTTCCTTCGAGTGTACTGTAATGGTGCACTGGGGATGGCTGGAAAATATCAAAGCTTTTTAGCATGTCTTCGAAAATAAGATGCCTAACATTTTGACTATTCATTGCTTTTCACGCAGGCAACATTCATTTGCGAAAAATATTCAGAAAGAGTTTCATACTGTTTAAAAGCTATGCACAAAGTAATAAATATTATCAAGGATAAAGTTTTAAATTACCGTCTTTTTGCGCAATAATTTGCTCATTGATGAAAGTTACAATTTACTTCTTTACAGGAAGCAATGCCTGATCTCCAAGGATAACTGTTTGCAGCATTTTATAGACATTGCTAATAACTTGATAGGAATTTTTGAGTTTTTAGATTCTTCTGGTGATACAATTAATAAAATTCAAACATATATGTTCTACTTGGCTGATATATATATTCATTTTTGAGCTTCACGCAAAAGAAACAGCAAGAAAGACACGTAAATCTCATCGAAGCTAGAACGGTTAACTTCTGTTTTCGTTCTACAGAACTGCTTAAATCAACCTGAATCGAAAAGATGAACATTATTTTAAACTTAATGCACTTGTTCGTTATTAAAAAGGACAGTATTTCATTACAAGATTTATTTTTATAGACAAGCCACTTGCAAAATTTAAAAGATTTTAATGTTCTCTTCAAAGACATTGAAAATTTGAAATTTCCATGGATCATAGAACTGCTGAACTGCGATATATCTGATCTTGTTATTATGACGTAAGAAGAGTTGATCGCATTGAAAAAGGATGTTCAAGCACATGTCTTATTTAAAAAAAAACACAGGTACTAAGTTTTGGAATTAAAAAAATTCATTTTCCAAAATAAAAGTTGTTACCCAACCAACATTATTGATATTTCCCTTTTCTTACATAGTAGAAGTAGTCAGTAATTTATTACGGAAAACAAGAAACAGATTGAATATATTTGGACGACAGGATTTAAGAATTAAGTTAAGCAGTTTCATACCAATTATTAAGAAAGTTGCATCAAGCGCGGCCATCACATTAATAAAAATATAGCTTATGGGCAATCTGAATCTATGATTTTGTTTCCGAAAACCCGTTTGTAATATTAACTTAAAAATAGTAATCATCAAGAAATAACAAAACAATCGAATAAGCCTTTTTTAAACTTTTTCATATTTTTAACTCTGCAATAGTTATCTTTAATTTGTTTATGTGCAGGTATTTCTATTCCGATTATGTTGCATGCTACATGTTATAGAGAAAATGTAGAGGAGTCGATGAAAAAACAATTCTTTTCAAAGGTGTCGATGAAAAAAAAATGGGTTGGAAATCCCTGGTATAGAGAAGGGAATCGATCGTGTTTATTCTAATAAAGGAAACATAACAGGAAGTGATATTCTTCCAATATTAAGAGTAGATGTAATGTTCAATAATAACTCCTTCACACTCGAATACGTGTGCTATTGCATTTGAGAAGGCAATGAACATTTAATAAAAGAAGAAATATCTGCTCGTAATTGGAAGTAAAATAGTAACTGCTTATGCTTTTTGTCAAGTGGAGTCACAAGCAGAAAAAGAAATAAAATCAGATTCATTTCAACATACACTATGTAGCTAGAATGAAGATAAAGAATGCGAACACTAAAAACTGAATTAATTAGCAGGACTTTTGTATCAGGGTTGAGGAAGGAAGTTACAAATTTAGACAAGAACAAGGGAATTCGGTTGCTCCAATAGAAATACAAATGAAGAATTTTCTTCAAAAGAATTTTATATATATCTCGGAGGAGGTTGACCGGCTGCAACTCATCGCCAAACATGTCACACGTATGCTCTACTGGATTCAAGTCCGGTGAGAATGTTGGCCAGTCCATACGGGTGATATCCTCCGATTGAAGGCATTCGCTTACGATGTTTGCACGGTGAGGACGGGCGTTGTCATCCATAAACACAAATTGTGCACCCATGGCGCCCCGAGACAAACGTACATAGTGTTCCAGAATGACGTCCCGATAGATTTGGCGTGTCATGGTTCCAATTTGAACATGCAGGTCAGTTCTGGAACCCAGAATAATTCCACCCCAAACGAGCACTCCTGCACCACGTAACGGTGTCGTTCAATGATGTTTTCTTGGTGGTAACGCGTACCTGGAGCTCTCCATATGAAAGTCCGGCGAGAATCAGACTACAAGCTAAACCTGGACTCGTCGGAAAACATCACACAAGCCCACTGTTGCGGTGTCCACAATGCATGCTCTCTACTCCAGGCTAACCGCAGCCGACAGAGAGTTGCAGTAAGTGGAACGCATCTGACAGGTCTACGAGCATATAGACCAATCTGCTCTAAGCGTCTGTACACGGTCTGCCTTGAAATTGTCGTACCAGTGGCTGAAGAGAGCTGACGAGACAGGTCTGAGGCTGTGCTCCGCCTGTTTCTTTTGGCAGTAACTGCCAAATATGGTCCTCATTCGGCGTTGTAACTCTGGGGCGACCTGTGCTGTAACGTCTACTCACATTACCATCCTCTTGGAATCGTTGTCAAAGCCTGGAGATGACACTCTGGGCAATTCCGAGTTCGTCTGATACTTCCAGTTGGGTACGCCCACAATCCAGACGGCCGATAATTCTACCACGTAAAAAATCATCCAAATGCGTCCTTTGTGTCATAACTATTCGGTTATTGGCACTGAAATGCTTATAAATCGCCTGCGAACAATTTTACTTCTTTGCCTGTATTCCTTATATATCACTCTCTTACACTCTCGTCATTGTGACGTACCATCGGTGTCATCTGGTTACTTCCTGAAATTTGCATATGATTCTTGAAGATGTGTGTAGTGATTTTACAGGTGATATATTTATTTTAGAGTTCGATTTCCGCGTGACTCCGAATTATCCTTAATTTATGGACATGAGTGTAGTTACGCGGATCGTTTAAGGAGAAGTAATTATGAGGTTTCAAATGTTAAAATCTGGTGGCATGGCTCTGATACTGAGCAGGTGGACTTTTTTATTCATTTCATTTTCTTTATTAAAGTAAGAAGTGGTTTCAAACTTTAAAGTGCCAAAAAGACATTAATACATATTTTAGTACTGATTTTATTATTGGACGGGAATTAAAGAAACCTATATATTTCTTTTAGTACAGTAAAAATAGAATTAAGTTCATGGCTTTCACGTTAGAATCAACGCAATTAAAACTTGATTTAATTTATTTATTTTCGTTCAAACGGAAATGCGTATTTAGGAAAATAAAAGTAAATCCACTATTTAATTTTATCGGGAAAATGGTATGTATCATATTGTCTTACGGTCGAAAAATTACTTCACTTTTCAATTACATAAAATTGCAATTTTGTTAAAATAAAAACAGAGTAAAGAAAATATAAAATTTCTTCGGTTACATTAAAAAATATATTTGTTTGTCCTTCCGAAAACGGCAGTGCATTTATTCGGAGATTTCAAATACACTGCCCTCCAAAAGTTAAGGAACAGCATGTTTCTTGTTTCTAATTTGAGAACGAAGGAATATAGAAACCAGAAATTTAGAGGATGCCATTAAACTAAGCCATTCTTTAATGAATGCGACATAGAAAGTTTCTAAAGTTAAACATAAGCATGAATTACAACGAAAAAAAAATGCACTCTTGGCAGAGAAATCCAGTCTTGGAGAAACAGTATATTACTGTTTTTTTAGAAAAAATGGAGGGAGGGTAACATTACAAAATGGATTCTAATAAGGAATATGTTCACCCCTAACTGCAATACTTTGGCGCAGCGACATTTCATGCTGTCAATTAAGTTGTCAGTCAGTGAAATGTGAAACAACGACCAGACTCGGAGTAATCCTTGTTCAAGCTCATCTAACGACCTTAGAAGTGGACTTAAAAGCAGCAACCTGTTTCATAAGGTAGTCCCAAAGACGCTCTGTCGGATTCAGGTCTGGGGATTGAGCTGGCCATTCTATCCGCTCTATACCGTGACTCTCAAGATATTCTCCAGCAACATGAGCTCGGTACGGTCGCACATTGTCGTCCATCAGAAGAAATCCGGGACCTATAGCAGCAGCATATGGGCGGACATATTGATGAAGAATATCGTCTCGATATATTATACCGGTAAAAGTTCCTCCATGGAACACATGCAGGTCAGTGCGATCACCGAGAGAGATCCTAGACCAAACCATTATTCCACCACCTCTGTAACTGTGTTTTTCCAGAATGTGGGATTGTTGCATCTCGTGCGTTGTTCACCAGATGAACCAATGCGTTGTTCACCAGATGCATTCTGGAAACCAATCCACATCCACAATCTCAAGATTAGCTGATGACCTGAATCACTCGCTAATGTGAACCTGGACTCGTCTGTGAAGAGAGTAGACTGCCATTGTTGACTGGTTGAGGAGACGTGTTCCCTTGCCCATTATAAACAGGCACCTCTGTGTCATCGGATCAAGGGGACACAAACAACTGGTCGTCTGTAGAACGATAGACCTGTATTGTGCAGGCGTTTGCGCACTGTAGTAGCTAAGATTCTTGTTCCTGTTGTCACTAAATGATCTACCATGAGCTGAGGCACAGTAATGTTACTCCTTCTTCAGGCCGAAAGAGATAAATAACGGTCTTCCGCAGATGTTGTAACCTTATGTCTGCCTGGAATATGTCTTCTAGACACAGAATCATCGGATTCAAACTTATTCCATAGTCGGTGGACCACACTACGAGACACATTGAGACGTCTAGCAGCATCAGCTTGCGACATCCCCATTTCCAGCCGTCCGATCTACCGCCACCTCAACGAATCGGGCAAATGACTTCTCCTGATCATTGATAGAATCTCCTGGATATTGTCCACGAAATTGTAATAACAACTGAAGATCAACACTCGTGAACAAAAATTACAATATTTGCATTTCTTCTCCAACTTCTATATAAGTATTCATTTCTATAAAATAAAAGTTGTAGCTACATTGTTTTTGTATATATTTTCTTAAACTTCGTTACTGTTATGAGTATGAACTGTGAATTTTAACATTACTGACATTTCTGTAGTGGTGAGCTTTGAAAAACACGCTCTTCCTTAACGTTTGGAGGCAAGTGTACTTGGGCGGACTCTGCAGGAATAGGCTTTCTGTTGCTAACAAATTTCCAATAGAAAGTTTGTTTGTTTGAATGCGGCAAAAACTCAAGATCCATCCTAACATAAAGACTTCCATAAAATTATCTGTGGACTCAAATTCAGTTTGTCTTCCGCTGGATGGTGGCAGAGACTTCAATTTAACGAATCAGTGTTTTAAGTCTTGTAAATTCGCAAGCTACCGCAATGAAATTTTTAAATTTCTACAGGAAAGATTCGTTTCTTAGTTTCCCTAAGCTCTTTAAATGCTATTGCAGAAATTAGATTTCTTTCGTTGTCCAGTTCTGCAAATGATGCATCAAAGCTAAATGAAATTAGATTAGGTATTTAAAGCAGATATAATTAGATGGTTAATTTTTTTTTACATTTCTAAGTTTGCTGACGTGTCTTAAATATGCATTTTGATTTATAGTAGTTTCCATTACATTTTAAAAATTTTCTACAGTATGTTGAATTCTATTAAAATACAGTTTCAAATTCAAATTTTTTGGAAAATGTAGTAACTTGCATTTTGGGGCACAATTAGTGTTAGTTTACACTCCTTTATTGCAAATGAGATTTTAATTTCCTTCATGTCTAAGTATCGAAGAAATTTAATTTACTTATTTATATTGTTATGGCTTAAATAATTAGTGTATCCATTTAAACTTTTAATATCATAATTATATTCCCTCAATCTCTCAACTAAGAAATAATTTTGCATGGGTAGTTTTCGTAATTTTCCGAACACGTAACGTGAATACGAACCAGTTTTCTTAAAACGTCCTCCACAAAGTCACTCCTCATCTTAAACAGATGATAAAACAGACATTGTGTGTTTTGTCATATTCAAGTAACCTAACCTAAACCAAAGAATGTTTTAGTCTAAATCTCTAAACAAAGAAACTGTTTTACTTTGGCAATACAACATGTTATATATGAAAACATGACATAATTTGCGGAAAGAAAAGAATTAAGGCAATAAATTTTAGAAACCCCCTCCAGAAATTTGCATAAAAGAAGCACGTGAAAGTATGTTCAGCATTGAAAAGCAATTCTCCATTTGTTAAATAATAATAATTGCAAGCTCCAGTTACTAGGATTAAGCATATTATGGTGATACCTACTTTAAAGTTTAACGACTTTGTTAAAAAATTATCTCTGGAATCTAAATCTGTATTTACTGCTGGCATAACAGAGGACTTTCTACAACGTTTAGTGAGAATGATCACAGAATTATCTCGAGGTATTTATCTGACAACAATGTTCAACATTATCTTGTACACTGAGAAAAAAAAGAAAAAAAATGGGACAGTTCTATACCTCTCGTTCTACTGGGCCGATTAAAAAAATTCAAATTGTGTTTTTCATGTCTCGAAAGCGCGACTTAGGATATATATTAGATTTATATATAGAATTGTTCTACTGTAGGGATTTTGACACAAAACCGAACTTTTCTGATATGACATACCAATTTTTTCTATGACTCAAATATGCCTAAATACTAAATTGTGTAAAATTTGGTGCCAAATTTACGGAGAAATCCAAAAACTTAACTTGGTGCATTTTGTTCGGTGTGCACCAAGAATAATTCACTTGGCGAACTTCTTAATTTACAGCAGCCTATTTTTCTTTCCGTTTTTTCATTACAGACGAGCAGGAAAAAAAGGTCATCGTTCATATATTCAAATAATTTTAACAAACTTCGTAAACAACATTTGGCGTTATTATCGCTTATAAAAAATATGCAAAATTTAAAAATGCGCCAACGTATAATTTCAGGTATATCTTCGGAAATTTTGAATAAAAACTCTAATTTTTTGCAGGTATACTTAAAAATACATCTACTTTAAAATGATGGTAAAAATTGTATAGGTTATAATTCAAAATCCTTTTCGAAAAATATATAAAAATTATTTAAAAATACAAATTTTAAAAATGAATCATAAAAAATGGGTGAATTTTATTTGGAATGAACCTAAATTTTGAAATGTGAAGGGAAGAATCAAATAAGTTTAATAAAAAGAGAGAAATTAATAAATATATACCAGACTCAATAAATATTGAGCAGCTAAAATTTTGAGAGGTAATTTTTGAAAAACTACTCATGCGATTTTACAAAGCTTGGTAGTTTGGCATAATTTGAGTTGCAGAATCGAAATATGGAAAAAAATTAGCATGTCATATCAGAAAAAGTCGCGATTTTTTGTCAAAATACCTATATTAGAATAATTCTATATATCCTAAGTTGCGCTATCGAGCCATGAAGAATACAAGTTGAATTTCGTCAATTGGCCCATTAAAACGGGAAATATAGAATTGTCCACTTTTTTTCCCCACTGTACATCCTAAAAGGTCAGACCCATTTAAGGGCCCTAGTCTGGACACTGTCGAGATAGAAGAACGGGTCGCTTTTTGCGATCTACTCGACAGAGAGCGAGTCTGGTGTCATCGTCTCGATCATTACAGAAATCGACGCGTCGAAATTTTTCCGTCAGCTGGACAGCTGCCGTTTAAGTTTCTGACTGTCGTTTTAGAGCTAAACTGAGGACGGCGGAGGTCACGGATTGTTTTTGAAAGTGTACGTAATAAATATTTTAATTTCTTAAGATTTGTGAAAAACTCGAGTATTTCGCTATAGAAAATAACAAATTTGATGCTGACGATTCTACATTATTTATTTATTCTACATTACCAATGCCTTAATTAAATTTTAGTGAAAATAATATATTTGGTGTTTTCTTATTTCGCATATAAAGAAGGGGTGCATACTTTTAATTTAAAATTGTAATTTTTAAACTAATGTATATATCAATGTACTTAATTTCATGTTTTGATGAGTAATTTATAAATTTTGAAATTTTGTGTTTTAAATTATAATGTATTTCCCTCTACTTTTATTTGAATTTGTAGTGTATAAAAAAGTAATACATTAGGCATGCATTAAAGAATATGAAGTATATAATTCAAACTATGCACATCCTAAATTCAACATTTACATTAAATTGCTTTGAGTTAAAAAATTTATTTAAGTAGTTTTAACTGTACCGATATCGGTGTCAATTTCCAATAGTTTCTAGAATCTCGTATATAAAACAAGTTAAATTTCTGTACAATTTTCGGTTAAATTCTTGTCAATATTATAATGCAAGATTTATAATTAGTTATCAGATTTTTTAATGTGGTCTACTTTTAGATATTACATCAGTTTTGTGTATATTTATTCAGATCAAAAATGTCCTTAGTTTTGGTTTTATGTAATTAAGGCAAAGCCTCGAGGGCTATCTGCCTAAAGTGGGGGTTGCCTTCGTGGAGGACATTCTAAGGAAAACACATGGGGAAAACCACGAAAACGTCCATGCAATCAGCCCGTTCGCGGGATTCCAACCTTGGACCGAACTTCTAGTGTTCAGCAATTTTACCGGCCGTTGGTGCAATCGATTTAAAAAGGGTATAAATATATATTTACTGTAATTTCTTTCACTGCATCTGTTAATATATTTATACAGTTATATATATATAACTATTTAAAACAGATTTTCTGTGCCTTAAACTTCTATGCTTCTGGAAGTTGCCAATGATCTGTCATTAACAGATACATTGGTAACAACGCCATGAGTCCAGCCCGTTCGCGGGATTCGAACCTCGGACCGCACTACCAGTGTTCGGAGATTTTACCGCTCTGCCACTAGTGGGATCGACTTAAAAAGGGCATAAATAGGAATATGTACTGCAATTTCCTTTCACTGCATATATTAATATATTTATAATATATTTGTATATACATATAGTTATTTATTTAAAACAGGTTTTGTATGCCTTAATTTTTTATGCATTTGGAAATTACGAGAAATATGTTGATAATGACAGATATATTGGTTATCAGAGATATGTTGGTAATGCAACAAACCCGTTCGCAGTATTTGGACCTTGGACCGAAGTACCAGTGTTCAGCGATTTTACCACACGGTCACTGGTGGGATCGATTTAAAAAGGGTATAAATAGGAATATGTATTGGAATTTCCTTTCACTGCATATGTTAAAATATATATATATATATGTGTGTGTGTGCAAGATAATATGTTTTATGATTTAACCTAGTTATTTAGTTTTTTTTTATTTTTCTTCCTATTACTTTTGTTAAAAGTTTGTCATAGTTTTACTCACTCCTTATTGGTATCTACGATACATAGTATATTTGTAGCTACGTGATAGGTATAATTCCTGAATAAATAAAATTATTGATATAGTCATGGGTTGCTAAAAATTGAAATGTGCGGTGCTATATTTCAATGATTTGACTTATGACGTTGTTGTATAACCTTTTCAGACAAAATAATGTATTTTAATCATAAAATTCCTGTTAACAAATAGTTTACAAACATGTAACCTTTTAGAAATTTCCATTTTGCAATAGATCACACGTAAAATTATGTTTACGTTTCTTCACATACCTGAAGTTTCGAAAAGGCCATTTCTTTCTGCGTTTAAAATATCCATTAACGTTCCCCATTTCTTTGTTCCATACTCTTTACTAAATCCAGAAGCGTATTTTTTCGAAAAATTTCACCATTTACTCGAACTCGATTTTTTTTTCTACCGCCATCCTCAGTAATAAGCACGTGCGAAACAGCCTCTTTGACAACAAACTACCCCCTTCCCCTGAGCCTGGAGCAATGTAGATGGGAGATATACTGGTTGCTATGCAATAAACGTCACTTCCGCACGGAATTCCACTTCACTTTCCGCCGACGGAATTTGAAGGGGCCAGACTCGCTCTTCCTTCTGTCGAGTGGAAAGAGAATCCCGACAGTTTTTCCGACATCGATCTCGACCGGTATCCAGACTAGACCCTAAAATTGTGATTAGGGGTATTCCAGCTGATTGTACTTCGGACAAAATAAAGAACTAATTAGTGATGGATGTAGCATCCTCAAGGTAACACAGATGATAAAATTCAAAACACGTGTTCTCATGCTTATGTTCCAGGTCCAGCTCGTAAATTAACCTTGTGTGGAAAAGATGTAAGATATGGAAACCTATCTTTCTTCAAAGTCGCTCTCGAGTCATACAAATTTAAAGGCTGCGTGGCCCGGTGCCACAACTGCCAATATTTCTATCATTTCTCGAAACAATGTAACTGGCTCAAAGGTGTGTAAAATGTGCTCACCTACACAAAAGTTCGGATTGTCAAACAAAATGGATTGAAA
Source organism: Stegodyphus dumicola (assembly GCF_044657685.1). Lineage (NCBI taxonomy): Eukaryota > Metazoa > Arthropoda > Arachnida > Araneae > Eresidae > Stegodyphus > Stegodyphus dumicola. Next base: position 120,303,970 of record NC_140780.1, read on the forward strand.
AACTGACCTGATGCAACTTTGGCGACGAATATGCTGCCAGTTTTCCAGTTGCCCCAAAATCCAATGCACATACACAAAAAGCATTCTGAGAAAATTATTGACTCAAGCAAAAACAGCTCTGGACCAAGTGGCGAGGAGCAACGAGTAAGTAAACTGGCATGGAGACTATCGCCGAGGAAATTGCACTTCGTGGTATTAAGTGTAAATCTAGACCAGAAGAAAACAGAAATATTTCCAATAATATATTATTTTCCGCTAAAACTTCTGAGGGTAAGAAAGCCTTAGGAAAGAAAAATGCTAAAAGTTCAGATAGCACATCGGCTACTTTCCCGGATATGCTTAAAGTTTATATTAAGGCAATTTTTTACTTATTTTCGATTCTTTATGTAATCAAAATTACCATTAGTAGATTTAATGAAATAAGGGAAGCAACTTCTTCTGTTGATAAGATGTTTGTATTATTTAGTATACTTGAAGAAATCTTCAATGGAGGAACTTCGGGAATGTTTTATTTCATTTATTTCCTCCCTTACTATCGTTACTTCACGTGTGCTGAAGTTGTAAATGTTGTGTATTTGGTACTTATGCTTTTTTATTTTACATTTTTAATCCGTTTATGATTTTGCGTTATTTTTAAATTTGTTACGATGTCCTTAAGACTTGCACTGCCTTTACAGATTTAACTTTACTTTTATTTACATGCTCACCAGTTCGACGAAGAGTGCTATGTAATGGCGCTATTTTTATGCTTAGAACTTTTGCCATTTTTAGTGCTTATTCCTCAGCATTTAGATGCACCTCTGCTACTTTGTAGTAAATTCTAAAGTACTTGTTTACTCGATGGAGATAGGTCGTCTTAAACCAGGTACTCCGGTTCTTGCATCTCTCTAAGAAGCACTTGTTGATCACAATAAGCGACGGATTTTCAGTGATTTCGTGTACGAACGGATGGGCCTTCACCGATCCTACAGCAATATCCGTAGATAAGGTAATATTGCCCATAGATCAATGACAATATTTCATATGTAACGTGTATACGAGCCAGTTTCCTTAGACAGTCTTCCATGAAGGCATCCCTGCCCTTAGGCAGATAGTTTCTAGGCTTTGTCGAGGTTGACGGTTATCTCCAACACGGATCGTCAAGGGCCGGTTATCTGAAAACTGCCATCAAACTCATAAACATTGTGATATTTATCTGGCAATACTCTTGTCTGTGTAGTGTAGTGCAATACTCTTGTCTCGCAATACTCAAGTCTCTGTCGAGTGAAAAAACGAATGAAATTTTGCAGTTGTATGGAGAAAGTCGAAGATTGCATATGTTATTTGTGTACCCGAATACTGCTATCATACAAAGCAAGTGATAGCACTGAAGTTTCTTTGTATTGCAAGTCGTTTAAATCACTGGGGAGCGTTCGGTAAATATAAGTTTCTCCGTTTACTCTGCATTAGAAATGGCGGATGCATGCGATGTGGCAGATTCTAGTGTTGTGGAGGGTAAACATGATACCAGAGACTTTCTTTGTGGCGTGGTTGAAGGTACAAAATTCTGTTTATATTATTCCTGGGTGTATATGTTAGTATATATTATTTTTATAGGAGTATATTTACTGTTTCAAGATAACTGCGGTAACTTCAGTCGACGCAGATGACTGCGTTTATTTCAATTCTGTTTCAAATTCCTGGGTATATATGTTACAAACAAAATTCTATTTATATTATTCCTGGGTATATATGTTACAAACAAAATTTTGTTTATATTATTCCTGGGTACGTATGTTAGTATATATTATTTTTATAGGAGTGTATTTACTGTTTCAAGATAACTGCAGTAACTTCACTCGACACTTCTAGTTTCGTTAAAAACGGTAGTTGTGTAATAGTACATACGTATTATTCTTGTTAACACGCCTGGATGGATGCATTGCTCCTTCATTTTAGTGGTGCGTTTATATCCAAGCTATGCTTTTTATATGAAATATAAAACTGTCCAATATTTCATCGGCTTAGGCATGAATTAATTTGTAAATTTTTGTTTCATGCGTACAAACGTAAATATAAATTCGACTGGTGTTATGAAGACCCAATTGATAAATTTAAAAAAATGATCGAATGAAAATCGGCCTGGATTTTTTTATGAGCCATAACAACGAGAGTCGATTATATACATAAGGGACTGTTTCCAACGGGTTCTTTGAGAAAGGAAAAAAAAGCTATATATATATGCTATATATAATAAAGTAGTACTCATAATTTAGTTTTTATCTCTCTCATTAACTACAGATATTAGTGCAACTCTTGCATGTAAAGAATTTTTTTCCTTTTTAAGTTAATTTTATTTTATGCTTTTTAATTTACAACATAAAAGGTTAGATTTTATATTTATTAAGCCCATTCAACCGTGGAGTTGAAAATATTAATGCTCATAACAGTGTTTGTAGAAATTTTTTGGTAAAAGTTTACAATTCAGTGTCCCCTCTCCTTTTTTTTTTTTTTTTTCGATTCTTTTTTGATGCCAAGATCAGCACCAGGAAGGCACAATTTCAAGATGGCCACTACATAAAACTAAAAGAAGAAGTCAAAGAATTGCACTAATTCGGTGTCCATGTTCATATTGATATATTTTCACTTTAAAAAAAAATCTGAGAATTGCACAAACTAGGGATTGCGTGTTGCCTTAACTTTGCCCATGTGCACATCGATCTATGTTTACTTAGGAAAAAATCAAGGAGGTGAAAGAAAGTTAAAACTATCATGGTAACCAGGAATGGGGTTTCATTGCTGAAATTGAACAAAATTTGTCACTAATCGATGGTGCACCTAATTCTACACTAAAGCCAGTTTTAACAAGTACAAGTCTAGCAGTAAAGATTTAAGAGAGGAAGATGCTTTTTTGAGCATCCGGTGTATATCTATATTTTTAAACTCCCACCTTGTTCATTAAAGAAAACTGCAGGGAATGTGTATGTGTGTGAAGTAATATGCATTTTTCAGTTTTTCTGTAATATTTGTTTTAAGAGATGTAGATTATCTTTTATTCTTGGAAAGCACAAAAGTGACTTTTGCTTTAGTTGATCTCTGCTATTTTATGGATTAATCAGGGAAGACACGTGTGGGGTGTTTTGGCACCCCTCGCTCAAAAAAATTCGCTGACAATCTCCCCCTATAATCCAAAATGCTTAGGTCCATCAGTAGCTGACTTCAAGGTCATTTTCTATATGTCTCGAGAGGAAACTGCAAATTCCAAGTGTTTATTGTTTAAATAATAGTTTGGGGTGTGCCGACACCCCACGCGTGCTTTCGTGTTACTATTTTTCAGTGTGAGCCATGGCGTGTGCAAGTCTCGCTGTTCGGTCTTATCCTCATTTGACGTATGATCAAGAAATGAAAAGACTTCAAAATTTATTAAAGGGGTTTCATCGGATGAAGATTCGGAACTACTCTGATATGCGCCCTCAAGTTGCCAAATTTCTCGCCAAACATTTTTGGTGAGAAACTCCATGCTGCCATATTGCTATCTAAATTTTTTGTCTACATTTCGAACTTTAAGCCTAAAATGTCTCCAAAAACGAGGTTTTCGCGAACGCAAAAACCACGTTTTGAACACACAATTTAAGCTAAAAATCCGAAACAAAAACAAAAAATTTAGATAGCGAAACCGTAAAGTTTCTAACCAAAATTATTTGACAAGAGTCCATGTACACAGTGATATGTTTTAACTTAAAAAAAAAATCTACGAATGGCACAATCTAGGCAACGAACGAATCTACGAACTACGCACACCTCGCTTTAATACATTAACATAACAACAATAAATTTCAAAGGGTACCATGTACACAGTATCCTGTTTAAACTTAAAAAAAAATCTACGAATTGCACAATTCAGATAACAAATGAATCTACGAACTACGCACACCTCGCGTTAATACATTAACATAATAACAATAAATTTCAAAGGGTACCATGTACACAGCATCCTGTTTAAACTTAAAAAACATCTATGAATTGCACAATTTAGACAACAAACGGATCTACGAACTACGCATACCTCACTTTAATACATTAACATAACAACAACAATAAATTTCAAAGAAACCATGTATACTGCGTTCTGTTTCAACTTTAAAAAACATTTATGCATTGCACAATTTAGACTGTGCGCACTAATCAACAAAATAACTAAAATAAATTTTAAAAAAACAACAATGACAGAAATTCATACTAAAAAAACAAGGAACATAACATTCTACAAAATAAGAACAAGAATAAAATAAAATGCACTTACCATGAATTAATCCTTTTTCGAACAGCAGAAATACCAATTTCATACCGCCTTTAACATGCCGCCACGTAATCACTATCGTATTTATATGACAGCCAGACACACTATCCAGAAAATTCATACTATGGTTCACAAATAAATAAAATAACAAATAATCACAAATCCCTACTTCTATCACGCACAGCCACTAAAAATAATCTCCCAGATCCTCTTTCCACACCTCCAAAAACCCACTGCCCCTCAACAGAATGGCCACGACAATATTTCCTTTTGCCGAACTTCAATTTAACAACTTCCACCATTTTATCTTTCACTCCTAGCTTCTCAGACACAGAGCATGATGCAAACCAACGAACTTCACCAAAAGATTTTTCAACGTCAACAGGGTTGCCATACAACATGCAATCGTGCCCAAAACCAGCACAGAATACATATCGCCACATTTGGTGAAATTAGGGCGTATATCAGAGTTGTACCGAAGATTCTATAGAAGAAGAGTGCGACTCTTCAGAAGACAGTCCTTGTGATCAGACTATTTTATATGAAAGGATAAAAATTAGGGTTGATCTTTGGATTATGGTAACTTGGCGATTTTTTGGCGACCAACTCTGCTATAGCAACCGTCTATTTTTTTTTTTTTTGCCACCATTTTGTCTTCACGAAGTAAAGACATGTTTCTTTTCTTTTTATTTACTGAACACTTTTTCCAACAATCTACTAGCCGAATTACACTTATGCTAGAAATTTTATGCAACAAAACTGCTTAATCATGACAAATATTAACTGCAAAATTGGGAAAAAGTGCACAATCACAAACTCCTTGCGCGTTTTTCAGAATAGCGCATACACCTAAACCATTTACACGTCGACTTATTTTTACTTAAAAAAAAAAAAAAAAAAAAAAAAAAATCCCAGAATTGCACAAAAATGGCATTGCACACACTCTTAACTTTATCCATCTACACTGCTATTTTCTCATAAATTACAAAAATTTGCACGAAAATGCAAAAAAGTTCTGTGAATCTTTAAACTCGGTAAAAAGCACATATATGGAATTACCTGATCGAGAAAAAGTATATACCCTTTCCAAGGATGAACATTTCCTCATATAAAATAAATAAAATATCCAAAGACTTTTACCTCTAAATTATCTATTATGTTATAAACGTCACCAACGAATTCATACCGCAAACATTACAAATGGTTACAAATACTTAGTGTCAAATATTTAAATTACTTCCATGCACGTTTGCACGTTTACTTCATCTGAAACGTATACCAAATTCCTACAAACATAAAATTCACAAAATAACTATCATTTAATTAAAATATCGCTAAACCATGTACACGTCGACTTATTTTTACTCAAAAAAAATCCCAGAATTGCACAAAAATGGCATTGCGCACACTCTTCCTATATCCATGTACACTGCTTTTTTCTCATAAATTAGAAAAATTTCACGAAAATACATGAAAATTTTGTGAATCTTTAAATCCTTAAAAAGAACATATATGAAATTACCTGATTGCAAAAAGTATATACCCTTTCCAAAGATGAACATTTCCATGTATAAAATAAATAAAATATACAAAAACTTTTACCTCTAAATTATCTAATATATTATAAATGTCACCAACGAATTCATACCGCAAACATTACAAATGGTTACAAATACTTATTGTCAAATATTTAAATTACTTCCATGCACGTTTACTTCATCTGAAATGTATACCAAATTCCTACAAACATAAAATTCACAAAATAAGTATCATTTAATTAAAATATCGCTAAACCATGTACACGTTGACTTATTTTTACTTAAAAAAACATCCCAGAATTGCACAAAAATGGCATTGTGCACACTCTTCCTATATCCATGTACACTGCTTTTTTCTCATAAATTAGAAAAATTTCACGAAAATACATGAAAATTTTGTGAATCTTTAAATCCTTAAAAAGAACATATATGAAATTACCTGATTGCAAAAAGTATATACCCTTTCCAAAGATGAACATTTCCATGTATAAAATAAATAAAATATACAAAAACTTTTACCTCTAAATTATCTAATATATTATAAATGTCACCAACGAATTCATACCGCAAACATTACAAATGGTTACAAATACTTATTGTCAAATATTTAAATTACTTCCATGCACGTTTACTTCATCTGAAATGTATACCAAATTCCTACAAACATAAAATTCACAAAATAAGTATCATTTAATTAAAATATCGCTAAACCATGTACACGTTGACTTATTTTTACTTAAAAAAACATCCCAGAATTGCACAAAAATGGCATTGCGCACACTCTTCATTATATCCATGTACACTGCTTTTTTCTCATAAATTAGAAAAATTTCATGAAAATGCATGAAAATACTCAACGTATTCTACTCAAGCGTATTCCAAAATACTACAAACATATAACTCACAAAATTACGATCATTAAATTAAAATATAATTAAATTAAAAAACACTACTTAAAATATAAATAAGCACATACATTAAATTAATAAAAATTAGATTACAATCCTAATTACTTTAAACTAAATCATTGCTAATAACAATTTTCCAATAATACCATATTAATTTATTTACGCCTTACATTTAGAACAATGCATAAAAATAATATCCTCAAATGATTAAAAATACTAACTTACCTAATCTTCAGAATCTTCATTACGTGGCACGCACACTTCCCTACAGAAAGAGTTCCAATCGGCTGCAGTACTACTGCTAATTTCTAAATCCGAAATCCAGTAGTCAACTGGCAGTCTATTCACCTAGTAATAAGAAATTAATAAAATTTCACCCATACTCAAACTACTTTCAGCAAACCACGTAGCCTTCCTTGCACTCCGTTTCACAAAATGTCCATTTTCACCAGATTTCTTGCACCGCCATTCAAACTTATCTGTAATATCCTTACTTTCACACAATCTCAACTTATTATTATTATCACATAAACACATTAAAAATTTAGAATTCACTTTACATAGCGCCATGCAATCCGAAAATTAATCAGCACTATTTCACACAACACACAATGAAGCTTAATACAAAATAATATAGTACAGTCAAAAGTCGTTAATTCGGACACCCATAATCCGGAATGATCTATAATCCGGACCTCAAAGCTAAAAACTTTCTGCGCATGCGCCGCGTTGACACATGCGCATAGGCGTTTACGCGCATACCATATGCGTGTGCGCAAGTGCAGAATACATTTTCGCGTGCGCGTTTAATGTATAACGGACGGTGCAAGCTAAAATTATATAATTATCTATTTCAGTTAATGTTGATGATTGCGTTTCGAATTGGATGCGGCTTATTATTTTTTGCAGACTGTAAGAGCAATTTTATAAAAGTAAACTTGAACTTTCGATTATGTCAATTTCCGCTTCTGGAGCTCCCAAAGGATCTACAAAACGAAAGTATGTCTGGATGTCCGTCAAACAAAGTGGAATTGCTGCAAAAAATGGATGAAGATATGAAGAAGGTGACAGAGAGGTTAGTGAAAACGAAAAAATTTCGATTGACAAGTTAGTTGGTATTCTCGGCACAGCAATTACGGGACTTGTAACTGAACAAGAAATTATGTCTGTTTATAGAATTAAAGAGAAAGTATTATCACATAAAACGAAACAACTTACATTGAAAGAAATGTTTAATAAAGTAAACAAATAAATATTAAGCTTCTTTTTTTGTAAATTTTGATACCCTTTAGATCATAATTGTTCTTTATTTCATAAATTACGGTTTCATATTTTTAATTTTAGAATTTGTGCATGCCATCTTACGAGATTTAAACTGATGATCTATAATCCGGAATCGCCGAAGTCCCGACGAGTCCGGATTAACGACTTTTGACTGTACTACAGTTTTCCAAATTACTCCCTTTTCCGATTAAAGAACTGTAATTCGTCCATTAATGTCACATAACATATCTCGTGATCTCTCGTTTCCCTCGCACAAAATAATGCGTAATCGGAACTGAGTACTTTTCACATTATTACCAAAGTCCTAGGTAGTAACCTTTATCGCCTCCAAAATGTCGCCAAACTACCAGTTACCATATTCTAAAGATCAGCCCAAATTAGCTCCAATAAGAGACTTATTTGAAAATTTTGTCAAGAATTGACAGAAATTATATCATGTAGAGGAATACGTGACTTTGAACGAAAGGCTACAACGTTTTCGAAGGCGATGCTCCTTTTGGCAGTATATTCCTAAGAAACCTGCAAGATATGGTATAAAGATATTTGCTATGGTTGATTCTAGAACCATCTATGCTTTCAACATGGAGATTGACGCATGTCAGCAGCCAGATGGGCCGTGCAAGAAAGTCAGCAGTTCTAGTGAAATAGCAAAGCGCATCCTAGCTCCATTATACAAATCTGAAGAAACTTTACCACAGACAATTGGTATATCAGTTATGAACTGGCCGATTTCTTACAAAAAATAATTTGATGAACCACAAAAAAAGAAAAAAAAAAAGTATAATACAGGAGATGTTACATGTGCTCAAGAGAAAAAGACAGAAAATCAAAAACTATATGTGTGAAGTGTAAAAAACATATGTCAAGAGCATTGTGAAAGAGATGTTTTATGTATATATTGCAAAATATCTAATGCTTCTTGGGCCTAATTGATTTCAATATTAAGTATATAACTCGTTGTTCATGTAATAATTTGGATTATAATTACATTCACAAATAAAAACATTTCTCATAGAAATCAATGATTTCTAGACATCTGAAAAAAAATTATCTATTTGTTATTAATTTTAAAATTAGCATTAATTTAAGCTGTTTTATATAAAAAAATGTTGCAATTAATACAGAATGCATTCTTTTACTGAATTGTAATAATATATTTAATTTTTACGTTATTTAATTGCTTGGGGTGCGTTGACACCCCATGCGCGTTCTCGTGTTACATAATACAGCACGCTTCCTCCCGGGTTAAAGAAGAAACAAGCTAATGCTGATGTGATTGCACAATTTGAGGGGCAATTGTTGCTTGCCTAAGATGGCAGACGAGAGTGACTAGTGCCATCTTGCGATTTTTTTACATTTCCTCTGTTTTAGAAATTTAAGACAGTTATACCTTTAGTAACTGTTTGAATTTAAATGCATTAGATAATGCTAAATGGAAAATATTCATGATTTAATACAAAAAATTTTATGTTCTTAGTCCTACTACAGGAACTTCCAGTTATTAAAATGTTATAGAATGTATATTTTCCTTTGGGGAGGGGCAGTGACTTTAAATGAAGAAAATCTGTTTTACCTCTATTACATATAACGAATTCTAGCAATATTTCAGTGTTATTTGGCCCTGCAAAAGCAGTCATGGATTTTTGTGAATAGCCATTGCCATAATAAAGTTAAAAGAACAAGTGCTAGCACATTTATGTCTACTGCATCCAAAATGAACTGCCTTAGCTGATTATCCCTCTTTTAAAGCTGAAATACTATTTCACTCAATTATACTGTAATTAAGATTTTCTCGTATGTATGATGGAAAGACTGATATTTGTTATATGGACTATTCATGAACTTCTCAAATTCCATATTTAATATTCTTGGTTCAAAATAAAGAACATTTTGTGTATTCTTAGCTTGCAAATTAAAATTTGATGAGCTATATTGCAGTTAAAGTCTGCCAAAAAGTTTTATCAAATCAGTTGTTCTATGCGGTGTATATGCTGGTTTAAATATCGGCATTAAAAAGCTTTATGTAGGTTCCATTATGGAAGGGAAAAGTTAAAAAAATGTGAAAGGCATGACTAAAGAGAATTTAGTACAATTTTATAAAATTTGTGGTAATTTTGCATTTTTGAAAATCCTGTCACCACAGATGTCAGCATTGGAGAGGATTAAAAAATATGATACTTGAGTATTATCCTGTCGACCGACCAAGTAACGTGATTTAATAGCTATTGAACTTTTTCACAAACAAGCCCTGCAGTATCAGCTGTCAAAATACATAATAATTATGTGGGTTAAGTGTGAAGTTGACTTAAAAAAAAATTAAACCCTCCATTGGGAAAAAAAACTAATTTACTTATCCGAACAACCCAATAAATGGGGCAGTGCTTCAAAAGCACCTTGTAATTTGTTCCGAACTCTTAATTTTTGGTATTCACAGTTACTCCTTATAAATGTGTATGAAGCTATAGCGTGCTTTATTCTTTAATGTGTTGGTATATGATCTTATATTTCTTATAAGTTTTTGCTCCATAATTTGAGTCGGAAATATATTTTCCTGTATTTCTACTTATTACTTGTAACAGAATGCAAAACAACCTCATATTTTTTAGTTATCCTTTTTAATGATTGAACAGAAATTTATTAGAACTTCTTTTTCCAGGATTTTATGGGAGACCATGGACACCAGAGCAAAGGCGAGATTTATTTATAAAGTATGTGAAAAATTGTATGCATTTAATTTTTGTTCTTTTTTTATGTATAATTGTTTTGGGTGCTTGAAAGTTAAAATGATCACTGCATATATTTTGTTAAAATTTTGCGATATTTAAAATTAATTTGGCGAATATTAATAAACAACATGGCAACCTTCAAAAAATGAAAAGACCACAGTAAAGGAACATAATAAGTAGCATTTATTTAAAAATTAGTAACATTTATTCACATTTTACCTGAAATATTTTACGATATTTGCACATTATCTTGTCGACGGTTGGCAGAAATTTTGACAGCAGGCGACGGTCATTACTGAAAAATTCTAAAGGAAGTGGTCATATATAATTGGCACTGAAATGTACTACTTGGCTGGTCAGTAGTATAATACGTAAGTACTTAATTTATTTTTGGAGAAACAACGTTCGTTTACATTTGTTGAGGGCATAATTCAGCAACTGTTATAAAAGAATCAAATATTTTGTCTCATCTTGCCTACTGCGACCACATAAATTCTCCTAAAGATGAAACTTAGTGTTGGCAAGCCCTTCCTGTCTGCCTTTTGTTTCTCCATTTGGCCACAACTTATGAGTCAATAATTTGCTATTTTTACACTTTTCTCTGTATACAAAATTCAATGCTCATATAAGAAAAAGGCTGCCGTTTTGTCAGTTGAACATTTTGGAATCAAAATTAATAATGCATGCAAAAGAATGATCGATATCACAAACAACCCAATTCTTATTTTAAAATTGACAGAAAGCCACCATTTAAAAAAAAAAAATGAATGATAAAACAATATCAAGTAGTCAAATGTGAACATGAAAATAAAACGTGGCACATAAATGTGACAATTTTTTTTAAAAAATTGATTTACAAGTTTAAAATGCTAATTATTTTAGAGGAGTAAAGAATTACTAAATCATAAATCAGTGATATCATACAGACAGCACTGCAATCAAAACAGTCTGAAAATGAAGTCTATTGAAGCTTAAAAATCTGGGGATTATATTTATCAAACTTGGTGGCCTAATCTTCCAATTTTACAATTGACCGAGGTGTCCCTCTTTAATCGTGAAGTACCTGGTTTGTTGTGTAAAACCGTTCTTCAATAATTTAAATGGCGAAATAGTAAGTGAGGACATGAATATATTATTAATTTGGTATATGTTAAAATGCTTTCAATTCAGCCCTCTATAATATTTAATGATACTGTTTGGTTTCGAGGGCCGTAAAAATTCGCCAAACTATTGTTGATGCCAATGCTGCCAAAAATAATTGCGGCAAGAAAGGAAGTATAATAGTAAATAACTATCTTAAGATTGATGTTTTAATTTAGATGAAAGGTTAATTTCATAAAATACTTTTTTATTATTATAATTTATATGAAAAAGGCTAAACATGACTGAATAGAAGCATGAGAGTAACTATTTCAGATCATTATTATAATTTATATAAAAATTGCTAAACATAACTGAATGGATGCTTGCATCGTTATTTCGCTACCAACTTATCGCTAAAGCATAATTTCATCTCGTTGCTTGTTCAAACGTAATTTTCTATAATGGTGTGGTTAATTATGGCAAAGCACACTAGGGCTATCTGCCTAAGGGGAGGGATGCCTAAGGAGACGTGGAGGACTTTCTAAGGGAAACTGGCTTGTATACACGTTACACATGGGGAAAACCATAAAAACACCCATGCAGCCAGCCCGTTCGCGGGATTCAATCCTCGGACCAAACTACCAGTGTTCAGCGATTTTACCGCTCGGGGGCTTTTCTATAATGAATGATGCCTTTTCTTTGAAAATATTCTCGGTAAAGTGCAGAAACGCTTACTTATTTGTTTGCCACTTTTTACAAGGGTAAAAACAATTGAATTTTTGTCAATTTTACTTTTTAAGTGAAAATAGGTCGATATGTACATAAATAAAGTCAAGGGTGTGCACAGAGCCATTTTTGTGCAATTCTGGGATTTTTTTTTTAAGTGAAAATAGGTCGATGTGCACATGGATACCGAGTATGTGCAATTCTTAAAAACGTGTCAAACAGTGGGTGATTCTGCACTTTACCCAAAATTCTATTGCCCACTTTTCGTCGTGGGCAATTCCCAAATTGTTAAATCCATAGGATATTAAAAAAGGATTTAAAAATTAAACTAGTATTTCAATGGCGTCTTAAGAAGTATAGAACTATATAAGCTTATGCAATCTGAAATCAGCGCGTACGCTAGATTTGATGCGCTGTTTAAATAGGCGCGTTTGCGAATACATTTTTGCTACAATTTTTTACGGCGTCAAAACGGAATACAGTCAAAAGTCGTTAATCCGGACTTGTCGGGACTTCGGTGATTCCAGATTATCGATTTTTTGGATTATGGATCATCAGTTTAAATCTCGTAAGATGGCATGCAGAAATTCTAAAATTAAAAATATGAAACCGTAATTTATGAAATAAAGAACAGTTTTGATCTAAAGGGTATCAAAATTTACGAAAAAAGCTTAATATTTATTTGTTTACTTTATTAAACATTTCTTTCAATGTACGTTGTTTAAGTTGCTTCGTTTTATGTGATAATACTTTCTCTTTAATTCTATAAACAGACATAATTTCTTCTTCAGTTACCAAGTTCCGCTGTTCAAGTCCTGTAATTGCTGTGCTGAGAATACCGACTAACTTGTCAATCGAAATTTTTTCGTTTTCACTAACCTCTCTGTCGCCTTCTTCATGTCTTTATCCATTTTTTGCAGCAATTCCACTTTTTGCTTGATGGACATCGAAACATACTTTCGTTTGTAGATCCTTTGGGAGCTCCAGCATCAGAAATTCTATTGACATAATCGAAAGTTCAAGTTTACTTTTATAAAATTGCTCTTACAGTCTGCAAAAAATAATAAGCCGAATCCAATTTGAAGATTAAGGAACAATGCAATCATCAACATTAACTGAAATAAATAATTAGATAATTTTACCTTATACCGTTCGTTATAAATAAACGCGCATACGCATATGCGCAGTAGTAAAGGTCTTACGCGCACGCGTAAACACCTGTGCGCACGTTTCAACGTGGCGCATGCGCAGAAAGTTTTTAGCTTTGAGGTCCGGATTATAGGTGTCCGAATTAACGACTTTTGACTGTAGTACCTAATTTATTCATAACTATTAGCTGGGTTAGGTTAGGCATAATGTTCACGATAAATGGTGTACAAAAGACTAAAAACGCTTAAGATATACATTCAAAAGTCTTTAATCCGGACTTGTCGGGACTTCGTCGATTCCGGATTATCGATTTTTCCGGATTATAGATCATCACTTTAAATCTGGTAAGATGGCATGCAGAAATTATAAAATTAAAAATATGAAACCGTAATTTATGAAATAAAGAGCAATTATGATCTAAAGGGTATCAAAATTTACAAAAAAAAAAAGCTTAATATTTATTTATTTGTTTACTTTATTATTCTTTCAACGCTTTTACTTTGTTACTTTGTGTTACTTTGTTATTCTTTTTGTTTACTTTGTTATTCTTTCAACGCACGCATGCGTAAAGCGTACATTACGCATAGTCGAAATTAGAAAATTTCAACCAGCAAACTATTTGATTTGTTAAGACACAATAACACTCCGAATAAGTACTAATTCAGAAGTCAAACAACAAAAATCAGCGTAATTTTTCCTATCTTGTTCATTTGCGGTTTTGCAGCTGAGGATGGTGGTTCAGTAAAACCATCGAAACTAGTCCTGTGAAAATTTTGAAAATTAACGCTGATTTTTGTTGTTTGACTTCTGAATTAGTATTTGATTTGTATTCGTGATATTTATAATGACGAGGAATTTGATTTAAATCATATCAAAGACGGAGTACATTGAGATCAAATACTGCATTATAAGCCGAATAAAATAACATCTGCCCTGAAGATAAGGATAGTGCTGACAGATAAACTTCCAGTTCATTGCGAGCCACGACATCCCCCCCCCCCCGTGCAGAGCAGCGTGAAATTGATAAATAGATTTCGGAATGGTTAGAGAAACAAAGGAGCCTTTATCCATTTTTTGCAGCAATTCCACTTTTTGTTTGATTGCATTGAAACATGCTTTTCCTTTGTAGATCCAGCATCGGAAATTCTATTTGACATAATCGAAAGTTCCAACTTACTTTTATAAAATTGTTCTAACAGTCTGCAAAAAATAATAAGCTGGTTCCAATTCGAAGATTAAGGAACAACACAATCTGCAACGTTAACTGAAATAGATAATTTTATCTTAGCGTATACCATCCGTTATACATTAAACGCGCATGTGTAAAGGTATTATGCGCATGCGCAGAAAGTTTGTAGCTTTGAGGTCCGGATTATGGGTGTCCGGATTAACGACTTTTGACTGTATTTAGTTTAAAATGATGTAATTTATAACTGGTTGGGAAACATGCCTGTGTAAAATTTAGATTTGACCCCCTCACTCCAAAAAAATTTAAATGGCATAAATTTTGATTAAAACTTGATAATTTTTTAAGGTGAGCTTATTAGGTCTCACTTTTTTACTAAGAAATTGCTCCGAAAGTGTATTTAAAACCACTAAAGTACTAGTAGTTCAAACCCAGGTAAGAAGACTGAATGCATCGTTGGCTTTTATGGTTTTCCCATGTGGAACGTGATTACGAGCCAGTTTCCCTCCTTCATGGAAGTATCCATCCTCTTAGGCAGATAGCCTCCCAGTCTATTTTGCCATATGCAAAATAACCTAAATTAATCAAAATAGTATTTAACATGTAAGTTATAAATGCAGGTAATAAAGAAATTTTTGTTGCATTGGATTTAATTTTTCTTTGTATTACAAGATGAATTTAAAGTTATTTCCAAATACCGCCCAACTCCAAATAATGCAGTTTTCATTTAATGATAGCCCACCGGCGGCCGAGCGGTAAAGTCGCTGAACACTGGTAGTTCGGTCCGAGGTTCGAATCCTGCGAACAGGCTGGCTGCATGGGCGTTTTCGTGGTTTTCCCCATGTGTAACATATTATACGAGCCAGTTTACCTTAGAAAGTCCTCCACGAAGCATCCTTTCCCTTAGGCAGATAGCCCTCGAGGCTTTGCCATAATCACGTGCACACACACACACATATTTAATGATATCAGTCATTTGATACTTTTTCCAGCCTGAAATATTGGAAACCAGAATTAAATCATCTGTTGTTTAGTGATAGATTTCCTTAATGTAATAATGGCAATTTTGGCATCATACAGCGTGTGGCAGAAAGAACTCCCTGATTTGGGTAGAGCATAGATATGAGACAGGAGGGGGTACACTGATGAGAATGTATCATTGAGCAGTGACTTGCATGCCATTTCAATTTAGAGCTTGTCTTGGTCAGGAGAGCATCATCCTGTTGTAATACAGCAATTTATTCTCCTTGGCAGGTCTTCGATAGTGATGCAATATGCCTTTCGCATCTACTTCGTACTTAATCATCAAGACCTTGTTCTTGACCCCTGCAAAAAATATAGCTATGTATCCACTTTCAGAAAAACTAGTTCTGTACTGACATAGAAATCTAGTATATATTGGTTCACGACAGGACTGGCAAATGTGGCCATCATCAGAGCTTCAGTTCAGCAGTCCACACTGTGTTTTGCTCTGAAGCACATAGCTGCGCTGATATCTGAAGCAGGGTTACCGCGCTACCTAGAAAACCGGAAAAAGTCAGGGAAATTGAAAATTGATAAAAAAAATTCAGGGAAAAGTCGGGGAATTTCATACGGCGATCCCCCTAAAAAAGCGATCGTGCCAATGTTGGAAGCGATCACTTTCTTGGCGAATTGTTTATCACGTGAGCGTCATTCGGGCAGCTGGCATAGAGCCAATTTTCACAGCTCCAATTAGATTGTCTTTTAGAAAGGTAAAGTAAGTTTCCAGCGGCTTTGCTTTCGAGTAACCATGAGAATTGCATGTGGAGTGCATGTTGAACTAAACAAAATACTTACCTTATTTGACGACATATAAGATGCACTTTTTTTCCTAAATTTGGTCTCAAAAAAGTTACCTGCGTCTTATAAGTGAAGGACACAGTCTTATACGTGAAGGTAATTGCATTCAGTAATTGTTTATTTGGCTTTTATGAAACGTGAGAACTAAAAGAAACCACGCTATTAGAAATTTTTTCTCTTGTGTGTGGCCGTCTAAATAAGGGTGCGTCTTATATGCCGTCAAATACGGTATTCTCGTATAAAACAAAATATGTTTAATCCTAGTATAGGGTACCATGGAGGTTAGAATCAAAGAATATGCATTATTAAGAAGGAAAAACTTCTCTGCAACAGGAGTGTCTCCGTTCCAACATAGAGGGAAACAGCTGCGTGCAAAATATCTGTCTCCAAAGCTCAAAGCCCATATTGGAGTTCGAAGGTCACTTTATGAAGAGTTCGTAAAATGAATATCGTTTAATATTTCTTTAAAGGAAAAGAAAATATTTTTTCGTGCAAGTAAATTCATTAATGGATTAGTTTAAGGGCAAGAAAAACCCTACGAAAATCCGTGTTTAAATTATTGCGAAAAATCAAAAAAAGAAAAGTTTTGTCAAAAAACATTTCTTCTTAACAACAGTTCCTCAATTTCCTGTACACATCGCAGAGAGGAAAATTCTGGCCGCCAGGTTCCGTCGCCAAATCCTTTAGCGAATTTTCCCTCCGCTTTCTAGCGTCGTAATAGCATTATGTCTATGAACCTCTCCTTCTTCACATAGATGTTCTTTGGTTAGAATAACCTCCATGTATTCTGTTCTAACCTCCATGTACGGTACGCACGGGATTTGGCGACATTATGATGAGCAGTAAAACGGGTCATTTTGGTGTTGGCGACAATTTTCAAAATCATGCCCAAGGCCTTACCGTATACTAGAATTTTACCCCAAAATGTTTTAAAACTTTTTTTAATAAATGCCTTATTTGTCATTTTGCAGTAAAATAAAAAAATATTAATCAGTCATCTAGGCTAACCATTTAATATAACTATATTCGCTAAAATATCGTTGATTATTCTAATTCAATTTTTAAGTAATTATCTTTTATGTTAGTCGTATCATTTAGTGTTGCTTCTTCCCTCTAAATTTATTTATTGTTAGTAAATAATACTTTCAAATTTCAGAAAATTTTCTCTGGCATAATCCTGAAATTAATTCTAGCAGTATGATGATATACCATCACGAAATTTAATGCACATATTTTTTGCATATGTGTGCTGCTAAATAATTATAAAATACCTGAATTTATTAAAAAAATCATTAAATAGATTTCTTTCTTTTGTTTAGCTGCAAAATGTCTGCAAAAAAACAAAAAAAATTTAAATCCAGATTGGGCAGATTCTAATCTCAATCTTCAGTGGAGAAAACAACTCCTATTATAGTTATAATAGTAATGCTTTGGGAATTATATATATATATTATAAGTCATATGTAATTGGCAAATTTGTGTGTTTTCAAGTAATACCTTAATTAATTTACCTCTTAGCACAACCAATGTGCATTACATGGATAGACTGGAATTTTCTTGAAAACACGCCGGGAAGAGTCAGGGAATTTCATTCTCCTGTTTGAGTGGCAACCCTGCTGAAGATATATCTCAATAAAATGGTAATTGCAGAAGAATTCAATGAAAGAGTTCATAATACCTGTGCAAGTGTGTGTCATGACTTTCTAAATATTGAACTGACAGGTGCGATGTTCTTAGATGAGGTGCATTTTCTAATTTCAGGCGCAGCTAACAAAATTTAAGACCTTGCTGTGACATTAACTCTGGGGAACTTCACCAACTACTTTCTTTCAAAGTTAATATGTGGGGGGCAGTTCATAAATCTGAATTGTTTGTTGGGTGTATATTTTTTCAAAGAAAATGGTGCATTGATGCTGTGAGCAACAATTTGAATTGTGCCATGCTACAGAACTTTCTTCACCCTCATTTGGATGGTATTTTCACTGAACATGGTACAGAAAATATCTGGTTCTAGCAGGATAATGGAATATCCCATACAGCTCATTGTTCTTGTGGAATTCTTAAACAAGTGCTTTCTGGAAATGTTTCATAGCATGGTGGTTTTGAGTGACTGCTGTGTTTACCAGATTTGACACCCTTCAAATATTTTCTCTGGAGCTGCCTAAAAGCAAGGTGTACTAACATTATCCTCATACTTTGGAAGCTCTGAAGGAGGCATACAACGAGGCTCTAAACGGAGTTCTTTCTGTTGCATCCTTCCCAATGTCCTAGACAACTACCAAGAGATCAAGACTCAAACAACACACCATTTGCGTTTTCGCAGCTAAAGATGGTGGTTCGGTAAAACCATCGAAACAAGTCCTGTGAAAATTTGAAAATATAATGCTGATTTTTGTTGTTTGACTTCTGAATTACCAAGAGATATAGTTCAATGCATAAGCATAGGAGGCTGCCACATGAGCGATTCTTTTGTTTTTAGCGATGTAAAATGACATGTACTTTCAAAGAACAAACAGAAAATGTTCATATATTAATTGGTTTAGATTTTAATTAGCTTCTCGAATCAGGGAAGCTGTCTAATGCCCGTCCTGGATAAACCCTAAGTATATCTGGGAATTTATTCGGGACTCGTCAGTCTTGACTTCCTCAGCACTTGAGAAAAGCTAGACAAAATTTAGCAGAGTTGTCTTTACTCACCAATTTCATGCTATATCGGCATTAATGTATAGTGGACGCTTGTTAAACTTTATGATGAAATTTGCGAATTTGAAATTTACGGATATCACAAATGGAAATTTTTCCAGTTATAAAATTTATGGAGAAGTGCTCCAGTAATCAGTCAGTTATTGGATGACAAAATCTAACTAATGTATGACAAATGTAATATGGCTCTAAATCCAGGAAATATTGCCAACGATAGAGAAAAAAAATGACACAGTGTTTGTTGAGAACGAAACATTTTCTGCTCACAATTTAGTGGTAATTCTTGACACTGCATTTACAAGACTTGATCATTAGAACTTAATAACTGAACAAAAAAAATACGTCTAATAAAATTAAAGTATTAGCAAAAAAAATGAAGCAACTTGAACAATATATATGGAAATTTTTAACAAAGCAAATACTGAGCCTTTTTAGCCCAAAGGGGCAATTTTCCCAGAACAGCTATTAATATTGTTTTGGCATTTTGCGTTGATTTATTATAAACAGCAAATCTCTTTTTAAATTGTTAGGCCATCAAATATTAGAGCCCTGTATTATATGTAGAGAAATTAAATAAGGAAGAATCTGCGTAAATGTACGTTTCTCGCATTGTGATAAAACAACGCTACCTAGAGCCATAAAATTTTAGATAACATACATCTGCACCCAAATATGGGCATCTGGAAGCCCAAATTTGGAATTTGTTTTATTATCCGTTTCACATTTTGTAAAGCATTTATGAGTTTTTGATTAAGAAACTGTTTTCAAAGCGTGCAATAGCAACACTGTATGGAGAGAAAAAACATTTTTATCTCCAGCACGTGCGATTGCGTATCGGAAATTTTAAAGATATGCTCTTTTAAATAGTTTGATATTGGTGATGAATTGAATTTTATGGTTCAGGTGCAAAGAACATGATATTTAATAAATAAAGATAACACACAAAACATTAAAAAAAGCCCTATCGGGCATAATATAAACGTACGCCCAAAGGGGCTTTTTTCTTTTTTTAATTTTGCTTCAGTTATGGTCATAAATGCTTCATTATTTCATAAAAAAACTATTTTGTAATTTCTGTATCTTGGAGCTTTGATAGGCAGAAAAGTCCCAAATCTGAAATCATTGATATCAAGGTGAGTCCATATCTTGGACTTAGTGCTGTAGTAGGATTAAATAGCATAAAAATAACATTAAAAAAATTATCTAGCCTATGATATAAGTGATGAAGTTATCTGTAAGTTATTCTGTACTGGTATATAAATGAAACATAAATTTCAGTAGCAAAAAATTTAAATTAAGCTTATGCATGGAAAATATGATATTTGGACATTCATGTGCTTTCAACTGTATGGAAGGATGTTTAAGAAATTTCCGGCTTTCAAGAAAATAGTACTCATAAAACAAGAAGTGATAAACTGTTTCTATTCTCTAAAATTCAACTGGTAGTTTATTTCCTATGAAAGTCGGGCTGCTTTACACTGAATTTTGTTCCTTAGATATTCAACTTTTCCAATTATTTTACCATTTCTGATTTTTGAATTGGCCTTGGTATTTCAACATATTAGAAATGTTGATAAAAAATAAACTAACTAAGCAATAACAAAGTAAATATGAGAATGTATTTCAGTGGGCACTCAGGTAGGCAAGTGAAAAATTATCTACACTTTTGTCATAACTTTTCTTACATTGAACACTTTGTCTTCAGTCCTTGCATATTTGATTGTCATACTGTTGTGGTAATGCTGTGAAAATTTTATGTTAATTTCCTCCATTTTTCTTTGTGAAAATTTTATGTTAATTTCCTCCATTTTTCTTACTTCTGTTGCAGATATATCATTGCTGCTTTGTTAGATGTTTGCACCAAAGAGGTATAATGAACAGTGATCCGATTCCCCTGGTTGGAGGGCTTCAAAAGGTCAGACATGAATAGGTAAATCACTGTTGATGAGGTAGTATCTGCTTTGAATATCAGTCATGGCTCTGCTCGTCAAATCATCCATGACGAGCTCGGTTTTCATAAAGTCCATGCACAGTGGGTACCAAGAAAGCCTATTGCAGAACACAAGCTCAATCTTGTTAGAGTCTGTCAAAGCTTTGTCAAAACACAGTTTTACATGATAGTGCACTCTCCCATATTGCGATGAATGTCTGACCCTTTGACACCCTCCGACTGGAAGAATTGAATCACTGCTCGTTCTTCCTCTTTGGTGCAAACTTTTAATGGAGCAGCCATGATATATCTGCATCAGAACAAAGAAAAATGGAGTAATTAAGATCAAACTTTCACAGCATTACCACAACAGTATAACAGTAAAATATGCGAGGACAGGAGACAAAGTGCACAATTTAAGAAAAGTTATGACAAAAGTGTAGATAATTTTTTGACTAGCTCTCGTATATAGGGTGACTATTAAGGTTGTTCTAACTCATGACAGATTCACAATTATTTTTAAGACTACCATTTGATACCATTGATCACATCTATCATTATCCATCAAGACTGTGAAATAAAGATATATACCAGTAGCTTCAAAACATATATTGTTATTTGTAGAATTTATTTATTGTTTATAGAAAGTAAAATTAATTTTAACTGTGCCCAAAATTAAATATTTAAATTTCTGAAATACAGAAAATAAGTTTTATAGCATTACTTGTCGATAGCCTCTCAAACTACACCAGTGTGATTTAAAAATTATTATTTGAGTAATTTTATTTCAAACTTGATTTATAATGTCAAATTGAGATGTTTATACTTTTACACTTTATCAGATTTTATGTCAGTTTCTTGATTAGTCTACACATGAGCATATATTTCAGCATTGTAAACTTTTATGGAATCACCCTAACTGGGCAATGTGAAAAGCACTAAATACATTTTAGAAGTTTATATTATTATTTTAAAATGTATCGAATACATATAATTTCAAATAATTTATTATTTAACCTTTCATAATTGTAAATATTTGCATCATTATTGTAATTAATAAAAAGTTTTTAATACTGTATATTACCTAACTATGTTCAAAAGCTTTCTTTTTTAAATTACAGTTGAATTATGCTAATGCAATTAGCAAGATCTGTATAAAATTGCTGATGTTAGTCATGAAAATCTGAATCCTAGCCTGTTCAGAAAGTAAGCAGAGATGATGATTTGAAGTGAAAAATAGTCACATAAAATTAATGAACTTTGCTGGCTTGAGTTGTTAGTTTTCAGATAAGATGTAGTTTGTATTTTATACATACTTTCTATTGATTTAATTTTTTAGCCACTAATAATTATTGTTACTTCTGTTTGTTGGAAGTGGCAACAGAACAACTTATAAGAATTAACAAAAACTATGTCCATGTAGTTTATTAAAAGAATGTTTTGTTATTTACATGAGTAATGTATTTATTTAAGATCCAAACCTATTTTTAACAGTAAATGAATGTAACAATAAATTCAACAATAAATGAACATGTTTATTGGTATTTAGAGTCCATGATATGCTGGTAATGTAATAATTTATTTTTATGCTTAAGCAAACTCTTTTATGACTACTGTTGGAATGAATATACAGTTGACAAGCATTTTTTTTTTTTTTTAAAGAATATAAGGTGAAATGAACTCTTAAATTATACCGCTATTGAATCATTGTTTGCCCTTATCAGCAATCTGACATCATTGAAAGAGCGTGGTTTTGTATTGGTATTGCAAGCATTATTTACATTATTAAAGAAAGTAAGAAAATGAAATAATTTATAATCTAATATCTACCAAGTGACAAAAATATCATGACCAGATAAAGGCAGCCATGCCACTTTGTATTAAAAATTAAATTTGAAGCAAAGAATGAAGAGTTAAAAAAAATATCTGTATGTATTCCTCAAAGTTTCATAAACTTTAATTTTGTATGTTACGTTATTCTTTCATTACTTCATGATGTGAATATTGATTGTTAAAAATTCAGTGCAAGGATATTAAAAACGTGAAATGCACCTTTGGAAAGTGTTGCCGTGTAATATTTTATGGTGTCTTTAAAAATGAGTCATTTAAGTAAAGTGAGGGAAAATGAGGCTTTTTTAACAACTTTAGAGAGATCCATTTGCTTGATTGGGAAATAATGATCGTTGATTTTAGTAGTGTTCGTAGGATTAAAATAGTTCTTGATTAAATTCATGGCACTTTTTCACACAATCTTACAAGATATAAAAACATACAAGTTTTGATCCTGTTTTTTTCTCATTTGTTTCCATCAAAAATGAAGTTAAAAAATGACTAAATAATGATTTGAATAAAAGGTCAAGTACCTTTCAAAGTTAGAAAATGAAAGCTGTATGTTTCTTAGATTTTGTACTGCGACAGTTATTTATCTCTCATTGGCAGTTATGCTTAATTAAAAAGCTGTTTAGTTGTTTCATTGTCTCCATCACATATGTTTGCTGAGAGAAGGAAAGCTAATAGCATGCAAAATGACAGTTTAAAAGCTAGGTAGATTAACTGATGCCTATATGGAGTGAATGCTTGCCATGCTGCTTCAGATGATTTAATGGTTTGTACTCGTCCAGCGGTACTATTTTGTGGTGCTGAGAAACTATAGGGTTAAAGTCATGATAAACTTCAGGATATTTCTTCCCAGCCGTCAATTATGTTTTCTTCGGATATTAACTCGCTGTTCTAAATAAAGGAGCATTAGAATGTCTTGAAGTCAGACTTCAAGAATTCTGTTTTACATGTAATGAATTTAGGAATTACTTTATCTCACTTGAGTCAGACTTGCTTCTGCCCCCTCCCAAATTCTGTCATCATATTCAAGGATTAGCTGTAGGTAATCTCCTTAGTTCGGTACTTGCTGACGTTACATGAATTATATTGAGATCCATCAATAGCTTATTTAAACTCGTAGTAAAATAAAAACACTTTACAGAAGAAACCACATTGGACTGTATCATTAATTTATTATTTATTCAGAGAGCTGAATAATTCACACCTCTTCACGCTGTTTCACTCAAAACACACTCTAAAAACTTAAAAGAAGTGACAATGTGAAACTACAAAAACTAGCATCTGCAATACAGTCAAAAGTCGTTAATTCGGACACCCGTAATCCGGACCTCAAAGCTACAAACTTTCTGCGCGTGCGTCTCGTTGACGCATTACGGCAAGACCTTTACGGCTGCGAATATGCGTGTGCCCGTGTGCAAAATACGTTTACGAATGCGCGTTCAATGTATACCGGACGGTATAAGCCAAGGTAAAATTATCTAATTCAGTTAACCTTTTCCCGGGGGCTGGGACATATATGTCCCGCACGTTCACTACTTTAAATGTGTCTCAAGAAATTTCAGTAAACTATGGAGATTTAAAATTTACTCCTTAATATGGATTAGGAAGAGCAATACCCTGTCGATTTGTTTTTCTGTTCTTTTCAGTTAAAATAAGTGATAAATGGCCAAAATACATTCGAAATTGGACCCTATAGCCCACGGGAAAAGGTTAATGTTGCAGATTGCGTTGTACCTTAATCTTCGAATTGGATTCGGCTTGTTATTTTTTGCAGACTGTTAGAGCAATTTTATAAAAGTAAGCTTGAACTTTCGATTATGTCAATTAGAATTTCTGATATATATTTACTAATATGTAAAAGATCTACAAAGCGAAAGTATGTTTCGAAGTCCATTAAACAAAAAGTGGAATTGCTGCAAAAAATGGATAAAGGCATATCCTTTGTTTATCTAAACTTTGTTTATCTTTAACACCACGGCGCGCAATGAATTGGAATTTGATCTGTCAGCACTATCCTTATCTTCAGGGCAGATGTTTTTATTTTATTTGGCTTATAATTCCTTACTAAATGTAGTATTTCATCTCAATGTACTCCGTCTTTGATATGATTTAAATCAAATTCCTCGTCATTATAATTCGCTTCCGATAGCAAAGAAAGTAACAGAGGTTATTGAAAACGAAAAAATTTCAATTGACAAATTAGTCGGTATTCCCGACACAGCAATTGTAGGACTTGAACAGCGGAACTTTGTAACTGAACAAGAAATTGTCTTGTTTATAGAATTAAAGAGAATGTATTATCACATAAAAAATGAAGCAACTTAAACAACTAACATTGAAAGAAATGTTTAATAAAGTAAACAAATAAATATTAAGCTTTTTTTTTGTAAATTTTGGTACCCTTTATATCATAATTGTTCTTTATTTCATAAATTACGTTTTCATATTTTTAATTTTATAATTTCTGCATGCCATCTTACCAGATTTAAACTGATGATGTATAATCCGGAAAAAGCGATATTCCGGAATCGCCGAAGTCCCGACAAGTCCGGATTAACGACTTTTGACTGTATCTCTTGCCATGTTTAGAACATGAAAATTGCACATTTTTTCACAGGTGAGGTGCTTCTTATGTCAACATACCGCCAGGCTTTGAATGTTGCAGATATTCAATAATAAATTTGCAAACACAAGCTATATCACTAAATTGTATCGATTACAAACACTACATTAGAAAATAATAGTAATAATGATTGTACAATAATACAGTAATACTCAAAACTTGATAATTAACTATAAATAAAATAAGTAGCTGGAAGTTTTTCATTAACAATAGGCAAAGGTATAATCTTTATCAATGGCATTTTATAGGTTCCACTTTTATCTTCAAGTGTCGTAACTCGAATAATATTATCTTGACTTGGGTGGGTTTTAATAATTCTTGCCAAATGCCACTTAAAAGGGGAATAGCTATTAGAATCCTTCACCAAAACTACATATCCTTCCTGTATTTGCCACCTCTCGTTTATGCCATTTAGGTCTATTTGAAAGTTTAAATATTCAGGGCAATGCAATTAAAGATGAGTCAATAAGAAAGTGAGCAGGTGTCAATGCATCTTAGCATCATTTGAAATGGGACAAAGAGGGCAGGAATTAAGAACAGATTCAATTTGAACAATTAGAGTAAAAAATTCTTGAAAGGTTAAAAATGTTTTTCCCATTCCGTGTTTCAAGTGAAGGGATTTTACACTAGCTTACCATAAACCTCCAAAGTGAAAAGTAGAGGGAGAATTAAAATGCCAATTTATGCTTACAGTTGTTAAATAAATTTTGACTTCTTCCTCGTTCTCACCTTTAAATATAAAGATTTTAGAATTGTTCTTAATTCTTTATGTGCATTTATAAAATTTCTGCTGTTGTCAGTGAAAATATCTGAGGATTTGCCTTACCTGGCTATAAAGAGTTTTAAGTGCTGCTATAACTGCTGCACATGTGAATATCATTTACAATCGCCAAGTGCAAGGCCTACGTAGCGAAACAAAAATACATACAAATACCTTTCTTACCTGTTTACTTCTACGTCCAAAATTTTTTATCATAAAAGGATCACAGAAATCAAGTTCTGTACTACCAAAACACTGGATATTGTCACTCTCGCACCTGATAAATCAGCCATCTGTTGCTGCGCAGACTTACCTATTTACAAATCGTGAAATAAGTATAATTTTTCTAATTACCATAGTTTCTGGTGCATAACGCGCATCTATAATTTCAAACTATATTTAAAAATTTTTATGTATATTTGCCATATAACGTGCACCTAATTCTTTATGAAGAAACCTTGAAGATACATGTGTGGTGCTCTTATCTTTTGGGGTCACTTATTTGAAGATTTGTCCTAGCCTTTTTAGAATAGTAGTATACTGAACTGACAAATGATAAGGGGAACAATATGTGTGTGGGTTAAATGCTTAACACGTTGAGCGCGGCGCCAAATTTGCTGTCCTGTCCGTTTAGCCGGCAGCGAGCTAAGCTGTATTTTTGTTTAGAATGTTTCAATACATTTCATTAAAATTAAATTTGATCACATTTCACTGAGACCATATTTATTTTTTAACTTTAATACTGTTGGTCCTGCGGACCGACGGCAGCCAAACGAAAATTCAACGCCGGCCACACGGAAAGTTCACTGCCTGTTCCCAGGGCCCGCCGCTGCACTCAACGTGTTAAGGGAGTAAATATACCTGCAAAGAGGGTGCATTGTATTCAGTGCAAGTATCTATTGTGTTATTTAACTAATTAATCAACTTAAAACAAAAGATGCTTATCTTGTTCTCAGCGGAGTACGTGCTTGGTCGAGGGGTTGATCCTCCTACCATCTGCAATCCTTCAAGATTAATTAATCCAAAATGATCAATACTATTTTGCACAAAACACATTTAATGTGATGAAAAGGTGACGTAATATTAACAGATGCATAAAAAGGATTAAAATTCTGGCACGATGCAGCGCGCAACCTTTTCCTTCGAAGTTCTTGAGCAATCTGCCCACGAGTTCATAGTTCGTAATTATGTCACACAGCAGCAGTGGTTGAGTTGCAACATCCTCTGGCCCGGGAGGACAGTTGCTGCAATTGTCCTTATTACATTCCATTTCCACTGGATATAATAGTTGAACTGGTCTTGTAATCATATGGCCATTGGGCAAGTGTACAGCACAGGCTGTCACCTTGCCATCTCTTCCTGGAAAGATTTCCATTATGATACCCATCTTCCACATCAGCCTTGGAATTTTATCTTCATGCACTAATACAACAGTTTCCTTTTTCAAACAGGTGTCTGGTTTTGCCAGTTTGGAATGATGAGTAGATTTTAAATTCATCAAATAATCCTGTCTCCATTTTTTTTTTAAGATTCTCTATCAGTATTTGATGAGGTCCAAATCAACATGCAAGACTCTCCTTTGTTGAAGTTAATTTAGAGCTTTCCTGTGGCAATAATAGTAACCGCCTTCCTGTTGAGAAGTGACCAGGGGTCAAAGATTCTGGCTGTACTAGATCCGAGTATATAAATGTTAAAAGTCTGGAGTTCAGCATAGCTTCCACTTCTATTACCTGTATGACAGTCTTTAATTCCATAAATGTCAAGGATGATTTGTATATCATTTTCTTCATAAGACTTTTTGGGGACTGAACCATATGCTCCCAAAAGCCTCCCCACCAGGTCGCCCTCTCAATTATAAATTTCCATTTGATTCCTTGTTGTCTTGAACTTTGTTTTTCATCACCTGTTTCAATAACTAATTATTTTTTTGCTCTTTTAAATGTTTTGGCGTTGTTTGTATACACTATTCGCCACAAACCTCTTCTCGCTATGAATCGTCTAAATGCAAGCAAAAAACGTTTCTGTGGAAAGCTTAGCTGTAGGTTCTAAATGAACGCCTCTAGTTACAGCACAGGTAAACAGTAAAACTTGTGTTTTACATAATACTCTTCCATTTTTGATGTATGATGGGCAAGTGTAATCTATTCCTGAGTTTTCAAATGGGAAGGCTTCTTGTCATTTGTCTGGTGGGAGGGGTGCCATATCTTGCATGACAGCTTCCGTGTGAAATATTTTGCAGATATTGCAATTGTACAGAGCACTTTAAGTCTTCCTATGAGCCTTCAGCAAACAGAATTTGTCTCTCATTTGATTTAAAGTGTCTGCTTTTCCTCCAGGCCCTACCACCTGATGACCGTGAAGAATAAGTCAAATGATGTGTGTCAGGCAACATGATTGGATGTGCTTGTTTGTAATTAAAATTTCAATTTTGTAATCGTCCACCAACACACAAATTATGCCATTTTCCAAATGGATTGAGGAACTTCAGTTTTGATTCTGAATTTAATTGTTCATTGTTCCTTAAAGCATGTGTTTCTTTTGGGAAATTTTGCTCCTGAACATGTTTAATCCAATAAATTTCTACCATTTCCAATTTGCGAACCTTCAAATATCCAGACAGTTTCGAGGTATTTTTAACATTGTTAATGAACCTTTTAATCACCACACAGTAAACACGATGTAAATTGCTGTAATTTTGGGCTTTAACTCATTCACGACGAGCACCTCTGTTACCGAAGTGTTCTCTTGGGACGGCGCATTAACCGGATGCGTCGTCTTGTGGGGACGGCAATTTGCGCCGCTAAGCTTAACTTTGGAAAAAAATTCATATAAATTAAATTTGCCATCCAATTATTCCAATCTTTGGTACATTATGAGAAGAACATTCAGGTAGTTGTCAGAATTAATTTTAAACCTTTATTGTTATATTATCCTTAAAAATTTTATAAAATTCTCAATCTAGAATAATATAATTTTTCCTTTATCCCACAATTAAATATATATGGAAAAATATCCAAACAATCGCAGATTTTATTTAACACAACACATAATTAAAATTAAAAATTATTAAAACTGCCTTTCATAAAAAATCGATGTGCAAACAACGAAAAGGAAGCAGTACTTCAAAAAAGAGACAGTGTATGATATTCTTTGAAACATGGGTGTACGCGAAGTCCAACATTGCAAATGTCGCAGGATTTTCAGCAAATTTGACTCATTTAGCATTTGTGCATCTTCTACGGTCAGATAGCGCTTTCATTTTGCCATTTAAAAAATAGAATACGAGCAATAAAACATTAAAATAACTTTTCGCTAAGCCATACAAAATATTCGTCTTAATGCTGGAAAAATCCAAGAGTTATAAAAAAAGTCTCTAATGATAGAACATCTACTCCACTATACGGGGATATAAAAAAATAATTAAATAAAAAAGTATTCCAGATCATTGAGAACATGTTCACTTGTTCATATGAAATGATGCGGTAAGAGCCATCACGTTACTCAACACTAACGAATTAGCATTTGTGTATATTCTTCTATGTTCAGATAACTATATCGCAAAAATAAAAAGTACCTCGAAGCGTCGAGAACATGAACATTTGTTTATATCAAATGACGCAGTTAAAGAGAAGTTACATTGCACAACAGCCCCCCCCCCACGAATCTCTCTCTCATTCCAAAACAATACCAAAAATAAAAAAACATTGCATAGGAATGAAGGTACACATAACTTAACTTTCAATATATTTCCCCATAACAGACATACAGCTACATATAGTGGTAACAAAAAATACTAATTAAACGTTCTATCTAAAAAATCAAATGTGGTACGCCCGGCCATAGAGTCAATTAAATGGCGATTCAAATGTGACACACCCACACCCGGCCGTGAGGTAGTGTTCGCTGCTAATGCACATATGACACGCCCGTACTGAACGGGTTAACTAAATCTTTGGGCAGGTTCTATGACGCATGAATTTACGAATACTTCCTTCCACATTTTTCTCAGTTCCTTGTTGGAATCTTTGATGTTCATTGTGGAACACAAATTCAGTTTTGGCCAGTGTTCCATATCCTCTTTTAACTACATGGGCCCTTTCCACTTTATACTATTCTGCTTCCGATGTTTGACATTTTCACCTCTAGTAAGCAAGTCAGCTAGATTATCTTCACCAGGGTATTATATCTCCAGTTCAACACATCTGAATTCTATATTTCCTTTACTGTGTTCTGAATGAATGGCTTCCATCTTTTTACATGACTTCGAATCCAGTGGAATGTTATACTATAATCTGTCCACAAATATACAATTAAATCAGTGCCCTGAAGTTTCTTTTGGATGTATTTTGACAAGTGGGAGCCTATCAAAGCAGCCATCAATTCCAATCTGGGGAGTGGTAATTTTTTCAAAGGTACCACTTGTGATTTTGATGTAATGAAGCTTCTATGAATGACGAATGACTCCATTTTTCAAATAACAAATACAGAACAGCCCCATAGGCCTTTTGATTCATATCTGTGAAACAGTGTAACTGTAAAACATCCTTCATTCCTCTTTTCCCAGCGGCCTACAAACTGATGTCTTGGTATTTTAAAACTAGAAATATGAGCTAGTTCATCACGCAGCTTTGCCTTTCTGGTATTTCAGTGCCCCATGCTATCTTTTGTTCCCATAAATCCTGCAATAAAATCCTAGCTTGAATTATGTATGGATTTAAAAACCACAGTGGTTCAAAGAAACATTATATAAATCTCAAGATTTCTCTTTTTGTTGGTATGCCATCTATCCTTTTGGTATCTTTTACCAAATCTTCAATTTCTATCAAAAATCTATCATTTGACTTATTCTATGTATACCCTAATACTTTTGTTTTCCATCTTGGCAAGTTAAATCCGCCTTCATTTAGTATGTGTTTAATATGCTCTGATTCCTCGAGTGCTTCTGATTCTTCATCTGCTCCAGCGATTAAGTTGTCAACATACATATTTTCAGTTAACATTTAAAATGCATTTGGATACTGTGACTTGTATTTCTTAGCGTGTACATTAAAAGTTGCTCTAAGACAAATTGGATTAGATGTTGCTCCAAAAATTACCCCTGTCATACAAAGAGCTTTATTTTGGTTCCATTTAACTCACCATTGTTCCATGGAAACTTTATTGCATTTCTGTCTTCATCAGCAAGAGAAATCTGCAAGAATGCTTGCTTGATGTCAGCTGTAAATGCAATTTGATTTTGACAGAATTAAGGAGCAATTCTAGTATGTTTGGACACATCTTTGGACCTGAATGTAAATAATCATTTAATGATAAATAATTCTCTGCACATGACGAAGCGTCGAAAACCACACAGAGTTTTGTTTCTCATAGAACGGCTTGATGTGGCATAAAATACCACATCAATTGTAATTTCAATTAATTCAATGAAATGGTGTTATTTTAGTGTTAGCTTCTTCTGCAATTCCTTCTTTTAAATGTTTATCAATTACTTTGCAATAGCTGTCTAGAATTGTTGATTATTCTGAAATCTACAAGTTAAACTCTTAAATCTAATTTTAACAATCTTCAAATTATCTCCAAGTGTGTTTGAATTATGATTCCAGGAAAGGCTAGCAATATAATGATTGTTTTAAAATTTTGTAGACCTTTGGAAATTACCGAAAACTGAATTATCTTCTAATTCGAGTTCCTTATTTGAACCGTTATTTATTCCCATAGATTCGAGCTGCCAGGCATTCCTCGGTAAACTAGACATTGATTCATTCTGCATATTATCGTAATTATGAACCACAACCTTCATAGTATTCACTTCAATTAAAGAAACTCCATAAGCTCTTTCTGTTCCACAAACCCTCCGAGAGGCACAGGGTTTTAGATATGTCATGAAAACCAGTGTTTAAACAGCATTTATTAATATAGTTTGTATAATTACTATTTTAGTCTGTATTTTCATAAACTTATATTCATTAAGATAATATTTACATTATTAAAGAAAGTAAGAAAGCAAAATATCTTAAATTATAAGCTAATATATTACAAGTAGCAAAACTTCTGATGACTGGGTAAACCCGGTCATAACGCTCAGAGGGTTAATGATCCAAGCTAATTTTGTTTCAACCCCTACTAAGGAATTACACAGTCGAACCTTATCCGTAACTATTTTAGAGTAAAAATCTGCTCCTATCAGGAAAGAAATTTTTTATTTCTATTTGCTTGTTTTTCCCCATTCATCGGAAAGTCATTTTCCCTCATTTTCAATAAGATCAACTATTTCATTTCTAGGGAAATGAGTGTGTAATCCGTTGATGACTGGAGTAATTAAAGGTTCTATTTTGATTTCATATCGATACTTTGAATTATGCAAAATGAGACTGGTTCTTTTCACCTTCTGTGCTGTGGTCGTCGTGTACTGGAAAGAGATTTTTATTTTTTCCTCTCCAGTCACTGATAGTTTTAATTTCTATAGATGTCCTGTGTAATAAATGTTTACTGCGATCATAAATCTAACAGCGCATGAAGCTCTGCTGGTGCCGATTGCCTGTGTGTATAATTCAAGCTCTAGAAGAGTTATTTATTATTGCGCAATCAGAAACAGGAGAGACAACTGCTCCTCTGCTGCCTCTTGTCTGGTGAGTTCGTTTCATCTTCGTGTATCAATGTATGATGCTGTTGGTTACAAATGTGACAGGTTAGTTTCGATTTGCAGTCCTTAGCTAAATGGTACCTTTTAAGAGACACGAAACAATTCCCACTTTGCTTTAACGTTTCTTTTTTTTTCTGGTACAGTTTTTTGACATGATTCTGGAGTATGATTTTTCAGAACAGAAAAACAGCTATTTGAAAGAGATATGTTTAATGCTGCTGCTGAAAGAATTTTGCCACCCTTGTAATAATCCTGATTTCTTTCGTTGTCTCGAAAGCATTCTCAAAACTGTCGCTTGTTTTCAGAGTGAGATTTCCTTTCAGTAACTTCAGAATTGGTTGGTTTAATTAGAAATCTTGTGTGCTCTTGACTTTCTATTTCCTTTTTTAGAAAATTTAGCAAATTAGTAATTTTCGTCTGGTTATCATTTTCATATTTCCTATTAAATTCTAGGGCCAAATCATTCGGAATCACCTTTATTAATATTGGATACAATAAGTTATGATATGAATCTGGCAAAATATTACATGATTTTAATCCTCTAATTTGTATTTCACAACGGTCATATATTTTCGAAGTGCTGTCATGTCTAGGGTTGCCACCTCTTGGCTGTCAAAATCCAAGAGAGGGGGGGGGAATATCAATTTTCATAACGTTTATTTTATTTTGAACTTATATTTTGCATTTAATCGTATGGATTTTAAAATATCTGGTTTGGAACTAACAAATTTAAAAAACTCTGCAGTTCATTTAAAATAGAACATTAGGATTTCTACCTTGACATATTCATTTAAATGGTTTCTTTCCTTACTCCATATATTGAATACCATATTAATAATTGTTCTACATTCTTCTCCTTCTTCAATAAAATATGCCCGTAAAGCTGGCCAGTGAAAAAGCAAACACGCTATCGCTATTAAGGAAGATAGCCATTTGGTTGGCACACACACACGACACAAAATTTCGCAATACTCGATATTTAAAAATTTGTGGAAATGTTTGTTTAGCATATGCTGAAAATTCACTATAAACTTTATAGCCTAAGGCTTAAACATCAAATTTTATGCCTTTTAATGCAAATGTTGTGCAATTATGCAATATGTGGCATTTACAGTTTGCTTTTAAAATGTTTTCATTGTCGATCGTAAGTTTTTGAAATACAGAATTATTTATGTCATAATTGACAGAAGTGTTATCAACAGCAAACAAAGTTACATTCTTTATATCTAAATTATTTTTGACAAAAACTTGACAAATTTGGTTTTTAACCCTTAGACGGATTTTTCCATATTGAAAGATGGCTTTCCAAATTGTAACACATGTAATATTTTGCCAGCTTTTGATGGATCCGAAAGCGTTTCAAATGATGTTTTCTGCCTTACGTTTTCCGCCTCGAAATCGTTGAGGACAGAATATTCTGTACTGTGGTTCCCTCCGACCTCCTCTCGCACTTAATTAGTAATGGGGAGCCAACGATCGTTAGAGAAAGATGTTTCAATGGGAAGGTCATAAATAAAAACATCAAATCCAGCCGTACCATCTGCCAACCTGAGGGCGATTTTCATGTCGAAACTGGAAAATACTGGAAAAGCCTTCAACGCAAACCTTTGTGTATGCAAAAAATTTGCGAAACAAAATTTCTTCTGCAAAAGTAAATGTAATTTGCACAGAATCCATGAATAACTTTTAAAGAATTCAGCATCACCTAATTTACAAATAATTTCTTTTAGCATAGAATAAATACTTAAACAGGTATCTCGCAATGACTGCAGAAGCAGAGAAATTTGATATAATTTTTGTTTTAGCTGTGCGCATTGATTAAAAATACTGTATTCTTTAAAATTATTGTAACAGTTCACAAGAAGAGTTACTTCAATATATATTTTGAATAATTGTTCTGAAATAAAAATGAGATTTTTGAAAGAGTTCAAATCGTGCACTTCCATTTCAAACTAATGTGTCATTTATATGTTTGTATCGAAATTCATTTAGTTGTGTGAATGTAAAGTATGGACATTTTATTATTGAAATATGAGAACAAGATGCGTTTCCTTAAAGAAAAATGAGTGTTACTCTTCTGATTTCTCATCTGAAACGAATTACTGAGAAACTTGCTTGGCATGATATGAAAATCATTCGCAAATAGTATCGTATTTGATTAAATCGCTTTTTGGCGTTGATAAAATAAATTACTGAAAGTATATGAAATCGTATGATGCATTTTTTACCCTAAGCAAAATACTTCAGTTTTACTGAAAGTGTTATCGAATAAAAAGGTCCGAATGATATTTGATTATGAATATTTTACTGTTATGAAGATGTGTTTATTTCCAAAATTCAAAACGATTGGGACAAAAAATTCTCAGCAGGTAAGAGTAAATATTTATGAAAAATAGTTGTTAGTAGAAAAGAAGTGTAAATAGCTTTTTATAAAATCGCCACAAGCATTATACAAAGGTGGAAAAATTATGATGGTGATCTAGGTGATGCAAAAAATTTCGAAAAAGGAAATGAGAATTTCCAATTATTTGTCTATATCAAGATTTGAAATGAACACAATTAGATGCTCAGATAAAGATAGACAACTTTAACTTTCATGGAGGACTTTGGTTGGGAAAACAGTTTGTTATTTACGACTACGGTTAAATTAAACAAAGGGATGCCTTCTTGGAAGACTTTTGAAAGAAAAGTGGCTCGTATTCACGCTTCCAAGTGGGAAAACTCAATTCAAGGTCAAACTACTAGTGTTCAGTGACGTTACTGCTCGGCCGCTAGTGGATGTTATTTATGACTAAGGACTGATGAGCTATGTTAAATTAGGTACTGATTAGCATTTATTTTAAAATTCATTAGTTATTACTTATGATTGGGGTTTTACTAAAAAGGCCAGTATATGCATGTATTTCTTGAAATCAGTTTTCACATCTTATTAACAGTTTATGTGCAGTTTTTATGGCATCCTTCTTTCACGTCCACTCAGATAATTTCACAGCCTAAGAACAAAATAGAACTATTTAAAATTTAATATCTGTGCTTCATTTGAAATATTTCTCGTTGGTTTGGTTTACTTGAAAAAGCGCTTGAAGGCTATCTGCCAAAGGAGGGATGCCTTCATGGAGAACTGTCTAAGAGAAAATGGCTCCTATACATGTTACAAAATGGAAAAATCACGATGCAGCCAGCCCATTGGCTGGGATTTAAACCGAACTACCCGTGTTCAGCACTTTTACTGCTTGGCCATTGGTGGGCGTATCAACTTTTGAGATATAATTATCATAATATTATATGTTTTAATAGGCATCAATAACAATCAATGCTTACTATTGATGTTAATCTCGTAATTAATACTCTTGGCTCTCTGCCTAAGAGCAGTAAAGCTTCAACTGGGGACTTTGTAAGCGGAACTGGCTCATATTTCCGTAATTAATACAAATGTGGTAATATTATTCTTGTCACTGTCATTGATACCAATCATGTGATTTGGTATTCTCTTTCGGAGCAAAAATACATTAAGAAAGAAATCAATTTGTTGACAAATAAAAAAGAATTGATGAAATAAGTATAAAAAAGCAAAATTCTTTTATATCTGGGTCATTTGTTGCCATTTACTTTGTGTTTTTATCTTTTCATATTTTATTTCAGTATTGCTTTTTTAATTCTTAAATATTTTGTAAAATGTGAAAAATTTGTTAAATTCATGAATTCTTTCAATTCTAAATATAATTTTCTTTCCTAGTTCTAAAAATGTATTCTTGGTATTGTAGAGTAACAAAAAGTCGTAGTATTCACTAAATTAATATGCGATTATCTTTAATTAAAGTGCATTTTGGTAATAGATTCATGATGGTTGTAATGTACACATGCTTCAAAAAGATTGCACGACTGAACAATTTTTTTCACTGTTCTGGGCAGAATCATGGTTCCAATTTCACATAAATAGATAAAGAAATAAAAATAAAATAGGCTTTCGCATAACGATAGTTTTGACTCATTTTATTAGAAATGTATGAAGCACATATCTTTTGTTCTGCAAAAGAAGTAAATATGTCAATGAATAATATGTTTCTCAGTGTGCTATTAGAATAAGAAATCCATACTCGTCTGACGCAAATTAACTGATATATATTTTTAATCAAAATTTTGCAGCAGAGATTTCAAATATTACTTTCAAGCACTAATAACTACACAGAAGTTTCATTTTTAAGTTTTTAAACACAGTTTTCGATCGTTTCAGCATCTTTTATAAGTGCTACGAACCGTCTTATTTCTCTAAATTTTCTTTAGCAAGGTAAGGAACAACACATTCAGTGGCACTTTTTTCGAACAATCGCTTTGCAGACACTTAAATTTCACACATGTCTC
Organism: Stegodyphus dumicola; assembly: GCF_044657685.1. NCBI lineage: Eukaryota > Metazoa > Arthropoda > Arachnida > Araneae > Eresidae > Stegodyphus > Stegodyphus dumicola. Next base: position 120,341,530 of record NC_140780.1, read on the forward strand.
TCATGCATTTGTAGACGAAATAGTCCATAATTGAAAGCCTAATTTTATTCATCTAATTTCTTACATTAAAATCATAACCGCTTGTACTCTTTTTAAGATGTTCCTGGAAAAATATGCATTATTCTAAAATAAAAATGAGAAAATCATTTGAGATATTTTTTCTTCTCAAAACAAACTATTTTGCCAAAATATAATCGAAAATAATTTTAGAGCTATGAAATAAATTCAAGAAGATGAATAAATATTTTTAAATTCATTCAGTTGTATAAGAAAGTAAATAACAGCAGCACAACATTATAAAGCATCATCATAATATCAGCTGAGAGCTGTAAAACTTTTCATTCCTACTAAATGGTGTATATAACTCTCCTTTTAAAAGCTCGAAAAAGAGAATATATATCATGTGCATTTGGTGAATTGACGTATTAAAGGCATTGTTCTATATAAAATAAATATTTGCATGTTATTTTATGAAATAGAGTATCTGGAACCAATAAAATACCCTGTAGAATTTTAACAAATTATTTTATAGGATACAAATATGCACATGCTTTTTATGAAATATGTAAACCTCATGCAAATATAATTCTGTGTTATTAAAATTAAGGATTATGAAATTTATTTTAATATAAATATATTACACTACATAAAGAAATCTGCAGGCATCTTTATTCCCATTATTTTTCTATTATCATCGCAAAAAAAAAAAAAATAAGTCTATCTTATAAGCTAATTAGATTAGTTTAAAAATATGACGTGTGAAACTTTTTATCCTCCTTGCTTCAGTTTTTCTTATGACAGTTACACACTTTCTTTAATTTGATATAAGATCCATTTATTTTAAATACTTTTCTAAAACATTTTATAAAAAATAAGAAAATAATGCTAGCATAATGCAAAATAATTGGTTGAAAAGGTATGTGAAACTGGGTTCATTACCCCTATAAATAAATAAATAAATAAAAACATTAGACTAGCGGGCAAGCCCGCCAGCTGAGCGGGCTGAAGCCCGCTTTTCATTGTTCGTTTTTAAAAGAATTCCCATGTTAAAATTCGCCGAATTCGTAAGTTGGATCGAACTACCAGTGTTCAGCGATTCTGCGCGATCTGCGCCCGCTTTATTCACATATGCATCCAGAAGAGAGTGCATACACGATACACATGCGTAATTTCACGAAAATACCCATGGAGCCACCCCGTACGTCGGGATTGGAAAGTTGGACCGAACCACCGGTGGTTTTGCGCGGGCTGCGCCCGCTTTATTCACTAATGCATCTAGAAGGTACTGCATACACAATTCATATGCGGAGAATCCTGAAAACACCCATGCAGCCAGTCCGTTTGCTGGGATTCGAAAGTTGGACCGAACTACCAGTGTTCAGTGGTGCGGGCAATCCCGCCAGCTGATCGGGCTGAAGCCCGCTACATGAGGGAAGGGATGCCTTCGTGAAGCGCTCGCTTTGTTTACGTTAGGTCACTTGATTCACGCATGCATTCACAAGATATACGCTAGCTCGCATGATTGCTAGCGGGCGATGCCCGCTTTAAGCGGGAAATCGGGCAAGCCCGCTTTCGTTGGCCCGCTTTATTCGAAAGTTGGACCGAACTACCATTGAAACCCGCATTCGTTCGACAGGATTCGAAATTTGGAGCAAACTACCAGTGTTCAGCGATTTTTTCAGTACTGCGCACGCTGTATTCAGGCATGCATCCACAATTTCTGGACAGTACGCTGGAATTCGAAAGTTGGATCGAACTATCATTATTCAGCGATTTTACCCGGGCTGCGCCTGCTTTATTGAAGTATGCATCCACAAGATACTGCCAACACCTTACACATGCGTAAAATCAAGAAACCACCCATGGAGTCAGCCCGTTTGCCGGGATCGAAAGTTGGACCGAACTACCAGTGTTAATCGGTTTTGCGCGGGCTGCTCCCGCTTTATTCACATATGCATCCAGAAGACACTGCACACACGATACACATGCGGAAAATCACGAAAACACAAATGCAGGCCTCCCGCGCGCCGGGATTGAAAGTTGGGCCCAACTACCAGTGTTCAGCGGTTTTGCGCGGGCTGTGCCCGCTTTATTCAGGTATGCATTCAGAAGCATACATTATGCACATGTGGAAAATAATGAAAACACCCTTGCAGCCAACCCGCCCGCCGGGATTCGAAATTTAGACCGAACTACCAGTGTTCAGCGTTTTTGCGGACGCTTTATTCACGTATGCACGCAGATACTGCATACGCGTTACACATACGGAAAATAATGAAAACACGCATACAGCCAGCCCATTCGCCGATGACCGAACTACGGGTGTTCTGTGACTTTACTACTCAGCCGCTAATGGGCCGTTGTAGAAGGTGTAATCGCGAAAATTTTTGGGTTTGTTATTGAAACAGTATATTCGTTATTAAAATTCCTTTACTTTTTATAACTTCAACATAATCACACACAAAATTATATCAATATGCATATTAATGCAATTAATAATTCATAATTATTTATAATAAGAAAATATTCCATATACCATCTCAAAGGAACACATATTCAATTTAAAACCCTGAAGAAAAAAAATTTTGTCAAAAATTAAATAAGTATTTTAAATAGTAATTTTTTTTTTTTTTTAAAATCTGTAAAGAAAATCTTTAATCTAAAAAAGAAACAAATCGAAAGTAAATTTAAAATATTGGAAAAAAATGTAGTTTTATCATTGATTGCAGTTTAATCCACTTATCAATGGGATAAATCAATATACAATCACTTAACGACAACTAAATGAAGAGAGTGTTTCTATTTACTATTTTATTTTATCACACGCAAAATTGTAAATGTATAAAATTTGGATGCAATTTTTAAAGGAACAGAAACAGAAATATATAACGCGAATGAATAGATCTTTAAAAAATAGGAAGCAAAATATTAAATATATCGCAAAAATCTAAATAGAAGCAAAGTTATTAATTTTTAAATAATTCTCCACGCGAAAATTAGCGTTTTCACAGTTTTTAATTAATATCTCAGCTGATTAAAGTCGCACGAAGATGAGAATGGTATCAATGCGTTCCCAGAATTTTTTGGAATCCGGCGACACCTTTCTCGAATTCCAACTCAGCGCCGTTCCAAAGTTATTTGAAAAAAAAAGAATTTGACACGTGACCTTTTCACCAACACAAATCTCGAGCGGAAGCAATATCCCCCTCCCCTGCGCTTTCGAAAAAGCAATTTTATCTTAGCTAATCCCGAGACTGTTGCCACTCCGAAAAATGAAATAACGTTTTCGCAGTTTTTAATTAATAACTCCGCCGATTATTGTCGTACGAAGATGGGACCGGTATCGATGGATTCGTTGATTTTTTTCGAATACGTGGATATGCGTTTCGAATTCCAACTCGGCGCCGTTCCGTAGATATTAGAGAAAAACGAATTTGGAGGGCAGCCAAATCCCTAAAACAGGGAAAACCCGTGAAAGAAAGTGCAAAACGTAGGGAAAAATTAGTTTTTAATTAATATCTCGACTAATTAAAGTCGCACGAAGATGCCGATGGACAAAATGACTTCCCACGGACATTCCGAATCCAACGGTACCTTCCGCTAAGCTCTGCACCCAGCCGTTCCCGAGGAGATGATGTTACACCCAAACACACACACAGACATAGGCACACAGATTTTAATAGTATAGATCCAAACGGGCAATTTGTTTCATTTTACAGATGCATATATGTTTCAAGAGCATTTGGGTTAATGCCACTTTGGACTAAAAATATTTAGAAACGGCATATAATTAGAATTTCCGATACACAGGCTCGCAAGCTGTAAACAAAAATGTTTTATTCCTTACAGTGTCGCCATTGCTCGCTTTGAAACTGTTGAGTTTTTCAATCAAAAATCCATTAAAGTTTTACAGAATATGAAACAGGCAATAAAAACATATTCCATATTCTAAATTCGGGCTTCCAAGTGTCCTTGTTCGGGTGGAGGACTATGTGATCCAAAATGTGATGACTATAGGTAACATTGTTTACAACAACATTGCAAAAAATATACATACGTTCATGTAGATTCTCATTATTTAGTTTCTTTAAATACAGGGAGATAATATTTGGTGGCAACAGTTTGACAAGTGATTCGACGCAAAACGCCGATTCGAAACTAATAGCCCTTCTGTACTAACACTCATTTGGACTTTAAAAAGGAATTATAAAATTAAAAACATTAAAATAAAATCCAGAAGCTTTCAGATTTTTATATTACACCCAAAGGTAGTTTTTTTGACACTTTGTGTGTTACCTTTATTTATTAAATACCATATTCATCACAATTAAAGCACATAAATTCCAATTCAACAGCAATATCATAAAATATTTAAAAACAGCATATGTTTAGAGTTTCCGATAAACAGTCTCGCACGCTGGAGATAAAAATATTTTATTCGTTACAATGTTACCACTGTTCACTTTGAAACTGTTGAGTTTCCTAATCAAAAATTTGTCAAAGTTTTACCAAATATGAAAGAGATAATAAATTAAATTCGAACTTAAAAATTCCAGTTTCCAGTGTGGATATTCGAGTGGAGGATTACATTATTCTTAATTTGATGGCTCTTGGTACTGTATTTTTAATAATGCAAGACATATATTCATGAAGATTCTTAATTACTTAATTTCTTTAAATATAATACACGGTGATTATATGTGGTGGCAACAATTTAAAAGTTGATTCATTGTTTATAGTGAAACATTATAAAATGTCGTTTTGAGACTAGTAGCCCATCTGTCGTAGCGCTCCTTTGGGGTTAAAAAAAATTCGACTTTGTAAAACGAATTTGTAAATATATGTATATATAAATATAAAATCCGTTTTTAAATTTTGTATTTATTATGCACATATTTATCATGAAATTGAAGCATTTGCAGAAGATTTTCCTACAAAATTGTACTCGCAGAAATGCGTTTTTACATTCGGTCGAACGTCTTTTTCTTACGATACTGTGAAAAGTTTAGCCTGTATTTCTAAAAACAGAACGAGTATTTTCAAATAAAGTGCTTGTTGAAAAGAAACGGTAATGTAAAACGACTAGAAGAAAGAATAGGATATGCGTTGAAAATTAGAGGAGGGACGATAAGAATGAAAGGCAATATGCGTTGTCATTCTACTTATTATATATGGCACCTTTGATGAAAAAGACTTCTTTTCCTGTAGCCAGGAAAGTCAGTACGCCCTGGACATATATAACTATTATCTGTTTCTGTTCATATAACTGTGCTCACACTGTAAAATTTAGAATGATGCGAAAGAAAATTATAAAGTGCAGTTTACATTTAAATTTTTCCAATATTGATATTATTTGCCAATTGCATTAAAATTAGCTAACTACAGAGCACAAGAAATATAGTAAAACTAGAATTATCTTATTGCAGGTGTTGATTGGGGTTTGATTAGTACTGTATGCGAATAAAATTTTTGAATTGGTTTTAGTTGAACCTTGCTAATAGCCGAATGATAAAACACTTGCCGATAATTTGATTTATGTTCGAACGTAGGTGAATGAGATGACTGCATCATAGGTGTTTTGAGCAAAGTTAGTTTCCCTTAGACCCTTCACGATGGCAGTGCTGGTATGTTTGCAATAAGTAGCTCTCCTATGTTCTGCAATATCCAAATAGTATAGTATAAACTATTTTTTATTGAAAATGAATAAATTAAGCATTTTGTAAAAAAAAAAAAAAAATCTCGTTGAATTTTAGTTTCTTAGAGGAAAGAAGGAAAAAGAGATTATATATTTATTTCTAACTGAGCCAGCCAGCCAGCCATGTGAACAGAACTTAATTTTTACTTTTTTTAGTTGAAGTAGAAATATATTGTGCATTTTGGTGAATAAAAAGGGTTTTACACTTCAGTTTTGCCTTAGAATGTCATTTTGTAATTTTTTTTATGGAAATTAAAATATTTAATTTTTTGTGTTGTAAACCCTAGATGGGGAAAACATTCTCTGTATTAATATTATTATGTAATAATAAATAAATATGAGCCTGTATTATGTAATAATAAATAAATATGAGCCTATAGGAAGCAAACCTGTTGCAAAGACTTTTTTAAATATTCAGATAGATTGTGATCATATTATTCCGGGTATTCATTGAAATTAGTTGAATTTCTGATGCAAAGCTTATTTCTACTTCAGTGCATGTTTTATATAATTTCTAATATTTACACTTTGAGCATGTATATTCTTGAACACATAAATATTCTTGAGAAAAAACAAACTGAAAGGTGAATCTAATCATGATCAGTTCTACACAATTTTAAAATTCGTTAGCATTTGCATTTTTTTGAGCACAAACATAATTTTTTTCTTTTCATATTTCAAAACTTTCACCATTTTCACCCTTTAAAAATAACTGCATATTATTATACCGAAAAATGGGAAATCTTAATTCATTATATCGAAAACCAAATTATAAATATTTATAAAACTTTGTTTCTGCATTAGGTAACTGCACTGAAAGTAATACTGATAGAAAATGTTTAGTAAAACTATGCATTGCCTCTATTTAACTATGATATTTTGAAAAAATTATTTTCAATTTTCCGACTGCACATACAAAACTTATATTCAGTAAAATGCATGAAGAGCGTTGGCCCATCAGCGAATGAGCAATAAAGTCTAAAGTCTCTGAACACTGAGAATTCGAGTTTTGGCGAACGAGCTCACTGCATAGGTGTTTTCTTTGTTTTCCCCACGTGCAACATGTATATGAGACGGTTTCCCTCAGAAATTCCTCCACGAAGACATCTCTACCCTTAGGCAGGTAACCTTTGAGTGCTTTGCCATAGTCAAATGAAATAAAATTTAAAAAATAAGTAAGCATCATGTGCATTAGACTAGAGTCTCTGTTTAATTCTCTCTCTCTATATAGAATATATTGAAAGAATATAGAATATATATTTCTCTCTCTCTCTCTCTATATAGAAATAATATAGAATATATATTTCTGTATATATAGAGAGAGAGAAAGAGAAAGAGTTAAAGCTTTAGATATTAATAAAACCATAAGAATCAATTTGTCAAGATCTGATGTCTTTTTTTTCATTAATGCTGTTATAATTTTTCAACGCAGGAATTTCTAAGAGCACCTGTTTATTTGCTCTTAGCCATTCCCCCCCAAAAAAATAAATAGTGGAATAGTAAAATATACTGATATTTTCTTAGATTTTAAAGAAAACAATATCATTATGGCATAATTAATAAACCTGTGGCTTTCCTTACTCATGGCTATACACAAAAGCAGAAAATTGAATGACAAAATCTTAGACGTCTGTAATTATGATTAGCAAATAAACAAGTTTTTTACTTCATGTTTAGTTAATTAGTTCTGTCATTATGTCAAGTAAATTGTGAAATATTATTTATATCCGTAGCTTCAAATAAACTCAGTGACAGGGTTGCAACGCTACCTGGAAAACCGGAAGAAGTCAGGGAATTCGGAAATTGACCAAAAAATTCAGGGAAAAGTCAGGGAATTTGTTTTAGTCAAAATCTGGAAAAGTCAGGGAATTTCATACAATGATCCCGCCAAAAAAGGTAAGTTTTGCGCCGACGTCGGAAGAGATCACTTTTTTGGCAAATTGTGTATCACGTGAGTGTCATTCGGGCAGCTGGCATAGAGCCAATTTTCGCAGCTCCAATTTGATTGTCTTTTTAGAAAGGCAAAGCAAGTTTCCCGCAACTTTTGGTTTCCAGTAACCTCGAGAATCGCATGTGCAGTGCATGAACTAAAGAAAGTACCTGTTCTGGTATAAAACAAAATGGGTTTAATCCTGGTATACGGTACCATGAAGGTTAGAATTAAAAAAAATATGTATCGTAAAGAAGGAAAACCTCTCTGCAACAGACGTGGCTCGGTTCCATCATAGCGGGAAACAGCTGTGCATGCGCGATATATCTGTTGCCAAAGCTCAAAACCGGTGTCGAAGTTCGAAAGTCATGTTATCAAGAGTTCATAAAATGAATATCGTTTAAAATGTCTTTAAAGGAAAAGAAAATATTTTTTGGCGCAAGTAAATTAATTCATGGATTAGTTATTTTGAGGGGAGGGGAAATCTACGAAAATCCGTTTTTAAAATTATTCCGAAAAATCCAAGAAAAAACGTTCTTTGATAAAACGTTTCTTCTTGGATTTTTCGCAATAATTTAAAAGCGGATTTTCGTAGTTTTCTTTTTTGTCAAAGAATGTTTCTTCTTAACACATGTTTTTCAATTTCCTGTGCACATCGAGGAGAGGGAAATTCTGGCCGTTCCGTCGTCAAATCCCTTGGCAAATTTTCCCTCCGCTTTTTACATGACGTTCTTTGATCAGAATAATCTCCATGTATGGTACAGCGGGATTTGGCAACATGATGATGAGCAGTAAACGGGTCATTTTGTTCTTGGCGACAATTTTCAAAATCATGCGAAGGCCGTATCGTATACTAGGATTTTACCGCAAAATCTTTTTTTTTTTTTCCTTTTCTTTTCTTTTTAATAAATACCTTGTCATTTTGGCAGTAAAATAAAAAAATAGTAATCAATCATCTAGGATAACCATGTAATATAACTATATTCGCTAAAATATCGTTGATTATTCTAATTAAATTTTTAAGTAATTATCTTTATTTTTATGTTATTCATATCATTTAATGTTGCTTCTTCTCTCTAAATTTATTTATCATTAGTAAATAATATTTCCAAATTTCAGGAAATTTTCTCTGGCATAATCCTGAAATTAATTCTAGTAGTATGATGACATCACGAAATTTAATGCACATATTTTTTCCTTTTGTATGCTGCGAAATAAATATAAAATACCTCAATTTAGTAAAAAAGTATCATTAAATAGATTTCTTTCTTTCGTTTAGCTGCAGAATGTCTGTAAAAAAAGCCTTATTTTATTCCAGATTGGGCAGATTCTAATCTCAATCTTCAGTGGAGAAAACAACTCCTATTATAATTATATTTGTGTTTTCAAGTGTTAAGGTGCCTTTTAAGAATACACCTCATACAAATTAAATTTACCTAAAATCTAACCTAACTTTTAGCATTTCGTTGTGACTTATAAGAACCGGATTAGCCTCGTGTTGAACTGGGGATGATCATGAGTAATAAATAAAACGTACAGTTGGTTATCCAATGTATATATCTTAAATTTTATTAAGTTTTTTAAGCGGAAAAGTAAAAATTATCAAACAAAGTGTACCAAGAACAATTAAGAATAAATGTCCTCTGGGATTTATTGAATAATTAAGTGAATTTGCTACACAGTACAAGTAATATCATAATTAATTTACCTCTTAGCACAGCCAACATTACGCTGATAGACTGAAATTTTCTCAAAACATATGTGGAAAACCTGGAAAAGTCAGGGAATTTCATTCTCCTGTTTGAGTGGCAACCCTGCAGTGAGGATTAGAAAATCTCTTATTTTATTTGCAATTTCGGGGTCAAAAATACCCAAAATTGCAAATAAAATAAGAGATTTTCTAAGTTAACAAGATATTTTACTTTTTTCTTTATTAAAAAAGTAAACTATCGAAAATCATATTTTTTTAGTGAGAAAATATTCCTTTTATCCTAGCAAGCAATCGTATATAAGAGGTAAATTCATTAACTAAAGTGAAGGGTATTAGAAACACAAAAATATTTTGATTCGTATGCACATTGATTTCCATAAAATTAAAAATATATATATACAGAAACACACACATGTATACGTACATAAAAATGGAGGTTTACGAATGGGGGGGGGGACTAAACATTTACATTTTTTTTTTCTTTTAAAGTCTTGATTTTCAATTTCCCTCAAAATTTTCATTTGATAAAAAAATCCATAGTATAAAGCGAAGTTACTGTTGCAAGGTTAGATTGCTTTTGAAGCATTCTATTTGAAAACTCCCGAAGGGCAAAGTTCTGACAGTGATTGATACTTTTACAGCCGACATTAATTAGTTCATCTGGATGGTTCTCCGCAGGTGTAGGGGGTAAAGAAAAACTGCTGAACACTTTCAGTGGATACAGTGTCAGAAACCTTCCATGCTTTTGAAGCACTTTTGTTGACAAAGCTGTTGACGTTTACAAAACAATACCTTATCTCTTTCAAAACCTTCGGAGGGTTAATCTCACCACTTTTTTCTTGAGGATCACTGTAAAAATCAAGCAGTCCATGTTTTATCCCACTTTCCTTATGAAAATACTGCATGACTACTGGAAACATTTTAACATTGCCTTTATTCAACGAATCTGTTGCGTGGTCACAAGGTAGTGCTAGAAAAATGAGCATCAGCATCATCTCTTGGCACATTTAGAACACAAAAAGTGCATATATTTTTACAGATATTGGCTGCTCTGGTATCAAGTGATAAAATTATTTAAAAATATTCCTTTTTAGTTCTGGATTTACTGTGTATATCAGGGATGGGCAAACTTTTTCAGTCACGGGCCAAAAATTGAAAAACAAAACTTTGCCGGGTCAAGATAAATTTTTCTAAAATTTTAAAAACAATATACAAGTATTGCAATTTAAATACGTTAATCAGATGAATGAAATTTCGATTTCATGTTTGAAAGTTCCCTATATTGAGGTTCGAAGTGTGAGATGTACTGAATTCTAAAGATCGCGCCTAATTGCCCATTTGTCAGTCTACTTCTGAAATAATTCTTTGTAAGGTTCATAGTTGAAACCACTTGTTCAAATATATAAGATGAAGCAAACATAGCACTGACTATCTGTGCATGAGATATTAAATTTGGGAAGCTTGCTTTCGAAAATGATTTGTAAAACTCTGGCATATTTAGAAACAACTGCTTGAGATAACTGTTAGATTGCAACTCAGTTAATTCAAGCTGCAAATCCGACCTCGCTGCTTTACAATTTACGTTGATAGGCATGATAAAAATATCCAATTCTGTTTGAGTGGCACTGAAATCTTGAAACCTACGTTTGAACTCAAAATGCAGTTTTTTTTAAGCCATCTTCACAATTCTTAAGCTTCTCTTCATTTACTGAGAGTATTAAATTTAACCTCAGGAAATGAGACAAGTCATTCTTAGCTAGCTGCCCAGCAAACAGATTAAGTTTCAGTTTAAAAGCTTCGAGCCCAGATATCGTCGATAAATTGATTTTTCCCTTTCATCTTGACATTCAAGTTGCTCATATGACAAGGAAGATCCTTGAAAAATGCTAAGTCCGAAAACCATACTGTATCTTCTAACATTTCACACTCCGCAGAACACTTTTTCTCATGGAAGAATGACACAATGTCGTGTTTCAGCTGCCAAGCTCTCTCATAAACACATCCTGCACTAAGGCTCCTTACTTTCGTGTAATACAGTACATCAGAGTATTCAGATTGCACGAACTGAAGAAAATCTTGAAATTGCCTGTGAGTAAGCCCACGATTTTGAATAGTATTTACAAGCTTCACAACTGCATCAAGCACAACTGCACAAGGTTTCATATTCAATTGCAGATTTACACAAAGCATCTTGATGTATAACACAGTGTAGAAAAACAGTGTTGTTCTCGGGATAGTTTTGATTAAAGAGTCCAAGAAATCCAAGTTTTTTCCCTGTCATATTTGTTGCTCCATCTGTCGTAATATTACATATATTTGTCATAGGCACTTTCAAAATTAAAAGCTCCTCTTCAAATTCAGAAAAAATATTGCATCCCGTTGTAGTTCTCTTTAAACAACGCATATACGCCAGTTCCTCGGCATGCATGCGTTCTCATCTACACATCTTATAAATAACACTAATTGAGCAGGATCATTTATATCAGTGCTTTCATCCATAGCTATGGAGCAAAATTTAAACTGGCCAATCTTTGAATGTAATTGTGATGTCAAATTTTTATCGATGTCTTCGATTCTAGAAGTCACCATTTTTTTTAGATAAGCTTACAGTCCCAAAATTATTTTTCGTGTCTGGACATAAAACTTGGAGCGTGCATTGTTTAACAAACTCCCCATCACTGAGAGCTTTATTATTTATAGCAATATTGTATGCTACAGTGTAACTTGCATGTATAGCTGCTTCTTGGATACTGTTTACCTTCTTGAAAAAATTTTGTCGGCCTGATAATTTTTTACAAAGACTTTCTGAATTTTGTTTTCTTTCATATTCGGACATTGCTTCATAACTAGAATTCTTATGCTTAGATGTGAAATGACGGGAAGTGTTATATTCTTTGAAAACTTCTACAGCTTCATTGCAGATAAGGCACATTGGTTTATGTTTTACCATGTGTAAAAAAATATTTTCAGGTCCATTCATCATTAAAAGCACGACACTCTGAATCAACTTTACGTTTTTCAGTAGCCATTTTGGGGTTTACATAATTTATGAATAACCAAAACAAGCACTATCTATGCTATACTTTTAATAATTTCACCAATATTCACAGTGATGCTGTATGTCCGCAATGTTTCCATATGCAATCAATAATATTAGAACTTGCACCAAAAGAAAAAGCCGCTGTCTGGAGCTTAAAATCCGCAGTCTGCCACATGTGAGGTCTAATTTACCTACATTGGATTCCCATTTGTCTGCTCCCCGAGAAAGAGATAACGCTTGTTGGCGACAATCTACAGCTTTAACTAACAAAGAACTTTAACACTTGACCAATTGCAAGCTGTCTGTGCTTGCTATCTCCATCGATTTATGTGTTGTAGAACAAAAATAGAGTAAGTAAAAAGATCACCAGTCCTTTGAAAAAAAGGAAGGAAAAAGTAATATTTAAACAATGTAGAAAAGTAGATGAATATATAAATATATATTTCTTTTAATTTGCCTCAGACCTACAAGTTTAAAATTCTATCTGCGGTCCGGATAGAACGTTCCGGCGAGTCGTACTTGGCCCGTGGGCTGTAATTTGCCCATCCCTGTTGTAGATTATGTTTTCATGCTTTTTTGGTGATAAGAAGAATCTGGGAAGATTTTATCTCTTCTGTTGATTTAAACCAGTTTCATTTTGAAGTAGAATCTAAATATTTTTTTCCTTGCCTTGCAATGCTAATTATTTGAAATGCATCTGATTTTAGTGCTACTATTTACTGTAAATCTGATTTCTTTTGATTCTTATAGTTACACACTGGCCAATGAATTAGAAACCCAAGATCAATATTTTATTGGACTACTTTTTGCATGAATAACTGCTATGATTCGTTTGGGCATCAAGTCTGCATGCTTCTGGAGTGCATTTACATCCAGAGCATACCATGAATTGGCTATGCAGCTGTTTAGATCTTGTAAACTAGATGGAAGAGGAGATTGCTGTTGGATGCACCTTTCCACCGTATCCCACACATTTTCTATGGGGTTAAGATTTGGTGGCCAGGGAAGGTATTGGAAGTCAGACTGATGCTCAACAAACCAATTTTGAACACTTCTGGCATGATGTATAGTTGCATTATCGTCCATGAAGTATCTGTTGCTATCAGGGTAAAAACGCAGCATTGCTGGGTGCACTTGATCTGCCAATATCTAGGTGGCTGTTTGCCCTCTAGAAACACCAGGGCACCACTTCCATGCCAGCAGAACATGCCCGATATCATGATACTCCTAACAGACCCTTGCACAGTATGAGTAAGGGAAGGGGGCTTCATGGGGTTCTCTCAAAGTTTGACTTCTTCCATCAGTGCAAAATGAGGTGTGGCGAGATTCATCCGACCACATAACCCGTTTCTAATCCTCAGATGTCCAGTGTCTTCTTTCCTGGCAGCACTGCAAACGATTCTTGCATGTCTGGCAGAAATGAGCGGTTTTCTGAAAGGCACCTGACTATGCATTCCTATCTTCTGCAATTCTCTGCCCATAGTTCGAGTTGAAATCTGTTGGGAAGTGTCTTGGTTGAAGATCTGTATCAGTTGAAGCACAGTAGAGTCCCTGTTCTGCCGTACGATTAGTCGGATACAACGCCAAAAACTCTCTTGGAAAACTGTGCTCAGACTGCAGTTACTTATTTTTTAGAGAAGGACTATGGGTTCTGATTCCAACTTTTGAAAATCTTTGATATGGCTGCTGTTGAGAACCCAGTGCGATTTGCTGTCTTCGAAATCGAGGCCCCCGCTAAATGGGCACCAACAATAAGCCCTTTCTCAAATGTAAAAAAACTGTCATTTTTCCCATTTTACTTCATTCATCGTGAAAAAGCACTCTTACACCTTACTTATACCATACTTATACTAGCATTCTAACAATGTGTAACCCATGTCATAAAAAAATTTGCTTGCATACTTCATCCCTAGCACACATTCAAATGAAAATCTAAAAGGTTTCTAATTCATTGGCCATTGTGTGTGTATTGGGCTCTCAAAGTTTGTTCTTCATACCTTTTGCTTTTTCAGGAACATAAGTTATTTGAAATCAATTGCAATTGACAGAGAATTTCACAGTCATAAACATCTTTCGATCAGTTACAGAATTGCTTAGGTTTTCCACATATTCAAATTTCACATCATTTTGCCATTAATTGGTAAAATTTACTGTTTGATTCTTAAAGATTCCATCTCTGCTTTTAATTCTTGTGGAGTTTATACAGTACAAAGTCCGTAATCCTGACTCGTGGGGACTTCGGCGATTCCGGATTAGGGGTTTTTCCGGATTATAGATCATCAATTTAAATCTGGTAAGATGGCATGCAGAAATTATACAATTAAAAATATGAAACCGTAATTTATGAAATAAAGAGCAATTATGATCTAAAGGGTATCAAAGTTTATAAAAAAAAGCTTAATATTTATTTGTTTACTTTAGTAAACATTTCTTTCAATGTAAGTTGTTTAAGTTGCTTTGTTTTTTGTGCTAATACTTTCTCTTTAATTTTATAAACAGACATAATTTCTTGTTCAGTTACAAAGTTCCACTGTTCGAGGTCCTGTAATTGCTGTGTCGAGAATACCGACTAACTTGTCAATTGAAATTTTTTCGTTTTCATTAACATTCTCTGTTACTTTCTTCACTATCGGAAGCACGCATGGATAAACACTTTACTGGCTTTACGTACATGCGTAGCGGACATGCTCATCAAACCCGCATGCGTAAATGCATTACGCGCATGCATAAGTTTGTGGCTTTGAGGTCCGAATTATAGATCATTCTGGATAATAGACGTCCAGATTACGGACTTTGTACTGTACCATATTTTGTCAGTGTGGTTTGCCATTCGCTATCCGAGCTAAAAGAGCAGTAAAATTTCATGCTAAGAAACATACATTTTATGTGTGAAAAGGAAAAATGAATACATATGTGATAACTAATCATATTGGGCATAAAAATAAAATAAATTTTGGTTGTATGAGAATTATCAATACAGCTTGTTTGATTGGTGAATTTGGACCTCATTGAAGCCTTTCAAATTCCCGTAAATTATCTTCTCCAGTTAATGATATTAATTCCAATCTAGTTCTTGACATTTTCAAAATCTTAATAATTTAGTTTTTTTTTAATGTTTTGCTTGGTAGATTACACTGTATTTAGTTATTTTCTTTGCAGACCCCATTTTTTTCATGCAGAATGTTTGTCACTGCTTCCATCGTTTCAGAAAAATTTTCGCCTGAAGAAGGACCTGTGTCCAAATGTCATCAAGATTCGTAGATTTTATTTAAAATCTGTGCCAACTTGAAATTACTTTTTTGTCAAATCTGAAATTTTACACTGACACGTTTCTTTTCTAATTTGAGCTTTATTTAATGTTTATTTAAAATGTTGCAGTTTCAGAGATTACAGCAGCTCTACCTATTTTCAGGTGCATATGAATAATCTCAGCATTTATGAATTATTCCAAATTGTATATGTACAAAGGTCTGATTATGCATGACAATAACAATTGCACGGACAAAAATTTTTCGTATTCCTTTTCACACTGTTTCTTAGGGCCCACTAGCAGCTGAACAGTAAAGTTGCTGAACACTGCTAATTCAGTCCAGAGTTTGAATCCTTGCAAATAAGCTGGCTGCATTAGCATTTTTTTGTTTTTCCCCATGTGTAATGCGTATGTGAGCCTTTTTCCATTAGAAAGTTCTCCATGAAGGCATCTGTAGGCTTAGGCAGATTGCCTTCAATTTCTTTGTCATAATCAAACAAACCAAACTAATTCAACGTTTCTTTCATTTCAGATCGTCCTTTGTAAATCATAGGATGTACATATTTTCTATAGTTATGTATTTTGTATAAACTTTTGAATAAAACAAAACAGGGTAATGTAATGTTATGTTTTTAAATATAAAACTTTGATTTTGATGAGCTTATCAGATGACTTATCAGGTTTATCCGGTCATCAGAAGTTTTGCTACTTGGTATATATTAGCTTATAATTTAAGATATCTTGCTTTCTTACTTTCTTTAATAATGTAAATATCATCTTAATGAATGTAAGTTTATGAAAATGCAGACTAAAATAAGTAATTATACAAACTAAATTAATAAAGGCTGTTAAAATACTGGCCTTCATGACAGATCTAAAATCCTGTGCCACTCAGAGGGTTAATAAACATTACAATGTCTTGTATTTTTCTCTGTCTTGATGACTATGTGTTTGATGTTTTATTTATGAAATCTTCATTTGAATTTTATGTAGGATGAAGAAGCTTGGTCTTAATACTTACATGTATGCTCCAAAAGATGATTTTAAGCATAGAGCTTATTGGAGGGAGTTATACTCAGTTGAAGAAGCAGGTGTGTTTCCTTTGTGTTTGTACTTTTTTTAAATATTACTAGTGTATTGATATTTTAATATTTTCTAGTACATTGATTGTTTATTTTTTAATTTATTCTAGCTGATATAAAAATTTACTGGTGTAAAAAATAGCAAAATATAATATTTAATAAAGTAATTTTTTGCTCTCATTCTTTGCAATGCTAGTACCTGACACTGACTAAATAGAAAAGACTGTTTATCGCTTGTAGTGGAATTTGGGTTTAGATTTGAGCAAATAGAATCGTTGCACTGCATTTTTTTGGGTTTTAGCCTGTGTGTATTGGGATCATGAATGAATTTCTCTTAGAAAATGCCCTGATTAGGCATGACTTTAAACAGGGAGCACTTATTGGATATGATCTGCTGTATGTAATCAAATTTTGTAACTCTAAATAGTACATAATTTTATTATAAAAACCTAAAACTAGCTCACACAGAAAACTTGGAAAGGGCATTAGTTATAACATTCTAAAGGAAACACTGAAATCTTGTTGCTTGATTTTTCTATTAGTGCACTGCTTCAGAAACATTAGTAACATATTAGAAAGTTCTTGAAGGGTTTACTAGATTGGAAGCAGTATCACAAATATGCATTCAGTAATAATATGATAAGAACAATAATACAAGTGTATTAATGTTCAATGTAAGTAATTAATGAGCTTTAAAAAACATGAACTTGGTAGTTTTCATTATTTTAAAGTATTTTTCTGGGAGGGACATAATTGGACAAGTCAGAAAATTAGAGCATAATTATTAGAATATTTTATTTCATAATTTAAATGTATTATGCATGAATGGCATGTTGATGGCATGCATGAATAATTATGAATTAAATAATTTGTAAATGCGTCAAATTTGACTCGATAATGAGGCCCACCAGCGGTTGAGCAGAAAAGTTGCTGAACACTGGTAGTTCGGTCCGAGGTTCAAATCCCACGAATGGGCTGGCTGCATGGGCGTTTTTGTGGTTTCCCCATGTGTAACACGTATATGAGTCAGTTTCCCTTAGAAAGTTCTCCACGAAGGCATCCCTCCCTTTAGGCAGATAGCCCTCGTATGCTTTGCCATAATTAAATAATCGAATCCAATCCATTATAAAAGAACAAATATAGCTCATTAGTTAAACTTTTCACTACAATAAAAGAAGATAAGTATAAAATAAAACTCTGCTTTTTAGATAAATATAAGATTATTGTAAAAGATTAAATATCTCTTTACGCTGCATTGTAGACCAAAGTTTCAGTTGAAAAAAATGAATCAAAAAGTAGTCTTTCGGGTTGATAGTTTGGTCATTTGGCATCTTTAGATCAGAAGTTCACAAAATTCAAAGGAAGGAAACATGGATGCTACGCAAACAAATAACATTCGTAGGAAAATCACAGCAAATGAAAACATACTTTTCAAATGTTAACTGTTTTACTTTCTTACCTGTTTCATATACTTTTCATGTAAACAACACGGACTGGCTGCAATAGGCAACTTCGTAATTATCTCCATGTGTAACATGTATACGAGCCAGTTTCCCTTAGAAAGTCCTCCACGAAGGCATCCCTCCCCCTAGGCAGATAGCCCTGGTGTGCTTTGCCGTAATCACACATACACATAATTGACTCGATAATGTTAACTAATATGGAATACTAAACTTTGAATTTGAACAAGTTCTTTCTTTCGTGGAGATTGGAAACAATATTTGAACAGTTGAAACTGCAGTGTGAAAGCAGCTTAGACCACAGGTCTCAAAATCAAAATTGCAGGCCTAGTGCATGGCTTGAAAGCAGCTGGCAGGCCAGAATTGTTTAACAAAATAAGACTAAGTTTTAAATAGCTAACAAAGTTTTAACTTGCTTCCAAATTTCGCATGCTAATTATTTATCAAAACATGCATAAACAACAACAATAATAAAGAAAAAAAATCAAATTTGTAATGTTTATTTCCCATCAGTAAGAAATTTATAGTGGTTAGATTTTGTAACTGAAATATACAGAAAGCTAAATATTACATTTTTGGAACAAATTCATAGAAAGTTTTTAAACTTCCCAATGGGGACTAGACTTCCGAATAAATAATCGCTACCTGTTGATCTTCTTTTATCTGTTACATTTTTCTTCGTAACATGCAGAAAAAAATGCATTGTTTGTAAATAATTATGCATTTCTCTCTTTTTTTAGTCCATTTTACTTTAGATTTTGTTAAAGTTTCAACCTCAGAGAAAAATTACTAGAAACCATCACGAATCATAAATGCTCAATTAGATGTTGGTATTTTATATGAACATTTTAAAATAATCATTCTTTATCAATAAGCAATCTTTCACGAGTTTGCTATCACTAAATGGTTTTGATCTTTTTTCAATGATGTGAACGAGAGCAAAACTTGCGTGAACTATTATTGCTTCACTGGATTTATTTGCTTATGCAAAAACATTTTGATGATGTAAACCAGATTTTTAGAAAGTGACTTTTCTTTTCTCTTTGTCTTCTTATATTTCACATTTTTCTTTGATTTGTTTCATATTGGTGACATAAGTTGTATTGCCTTAAGATTAATGAACCATTCAATTTTATTGTGCACACCACCACAAAAGAATATAATTTATCTTGTAAAGCATGTCTTCGTTCAATTTTATTTTACCCTTTGTTAAAGATTGCTCGTAAAATCACTGTTTTATTTTTATTTGCAAATTTAGTTAAAAAAAGATGAATTTTCATGTAAAAGCAACCCTCAAAATTTTCACGCACTATTTCAAATGATAGGTATTGGTGTAATGTAGATCTAACAGCAAGTACAAGTAAACATGATTTATAAGTCATACATTAGTTTTTCTTTGTATGTATAGCAATATTACCTGTATAGCTGCATATCCAGATTACCAACTAATGATTTATTGAAGAAAAGTACCAACTCAATTAGGGAAATATGGAAACACAGGAATACTAAAGTTCCACCAGCTGTTGGCTGGCAAATAAATCTATTGATTTTACCCACCTTAAAACACTCATGGCCTGCATATAAAGTCCAACTTGTTCATTCTATTTTAGTTCAGCAACATATAAATTCAGTCTGTATTACTTCATCTCTAATGTTGTTTATACATTAAATTGTCATTTTCTGAGATGGAAATGATTAACATACTTTTTCCCTCAATAATTTCTTTTGTGAGCCTATCAGAATGCTGTTATCTCAAATGCGTTTTATGTGTACATAGGCTATATGCTAGCTTTGATATCATTTGGAATACGATGACTGCTAAAATATTTCTAATGGTTTTCTAAAGTATCAATCACATTATGTTTAAGCTGCGTGGGACTTGACGTCAAAAGGGACAATTCTCAGCACCCGCACAATTCCAGGAAACCCACGTAGCTAGGTTACCATTTTCACTTACTACAAAGACTTGAAAGCCAAACACTAATTGATTATCACTCGGATTGGGATTACGTGAGGCTTCAGAAGCAGAACTTTTGTCTGATTGGTAAGTCTCTGCCCAGGACTGAGGTCTAGCTGAGGCATTTTCGATGAGGTTTGAAAAAAAATCCTGCATAGCCGCAACATTGTTTCCGTAGCTAGGCAGAACTTCAGTGCAGGCGGGGCTCTTTTTTTCTAGGAATCCTCCCATTTAAACCAGTGCTACCAGAATCTCATTACTAAAAAAAAGTCCTGTCTAGCAGGGACATAGCCATATGTGATAACCTCTTAATAAACACTATATTGCAGTCCACTACACGATGAATTTATGCTGTATCTAAATTTATGAGATTTACATAAACAAATGCATGACTGAAGTGTGTTGGCAGGCTTACCAGTTTGAGACTAGCTTAGACAGTAAAACTCTGATTTTTTTTTTTTTTTAATTGTCAAAAAGTGGAAGATTTGCTGGGTTATTAGGATAATTTTAACAAAAATTGCAGTCTTAACACTATTCTGTTATGTAATCAAAGTTCATGAGTACATTAAGTGGAAACAGTGTCAATTGTTTTGAATCTTCACATGCACGCAGACAAACGCATAAGTAATTGAAATATATAACTTAAAAAGGAAAGCATATATTATATTTTGCAAGAATTTTTTAATGAAATGAAATAAATGAATGATGAATGAAATATTATAAATTGGAATCAATGTTGAAAGAAGTAATTAATCATCAGAACAGTTCATTTTTCAGACATTCTTTACTTTCCGTCTCAAAGAAATTTCTCATTTGATATATACTTCTAGCTAGTAAATATATTTATTAGCTAGAAATGTATATATTTCTAGCTAGTAAAATGCCCCTAAGCAGAAATATATTCTTAAGGTTTGTGCAAGAAGCTTGCATTCTAATTCTCAAAACTACCAAAACATTTGACGCTCAAAATAATAAAGTGTATCTCCTCTATATCTAAATACCCATGGCTGCTGAGGGGGTATTAAAGCTGGTTTGAGAATATTTTAAATGACATTATAATACTGCCTTGTTAGATTTTGAAAAAAAAAAAAGAAACATTTAATCTAAT
Source organism: Stegodyphus dumicola (assembly GCF_044657685.1). Taxonomy (NCBI): domain Eukaryota; kingdom Metazoa; phylum Arthropoda; class Arachnida; order Araneae; family Eresidae; genus Stegodyphus; species Stegodyphus dumicola. Next base: position 120,362,763 of record NC_140780.1, read on the forward strand.
TTGTATGGCACTTCTTGAGTGCAGGATAGGTTAAAATCCAGTGAGAAAAAGACATTGAAGTATGCTGAAATTGGTAATAGTTACTGAAAAAGTTTTGTATTGTCTGTGCAAAAGGGAAGGTTGCATTATCCTGTTTAGTACAAACAAGTATCATGGCATTCTTGAAGGAATGCAGATAGTACGTAATTGATAGAGCCATTACCAACCTAATGCTAATGAGGTGGATTCACAGCCTGTGTATTGTCTCCATGTTTTTAAAACATTATTTATTCAATTAGGCATACAGTACTAATGATCCATTGTCTTATTTTCTTTAAAACAGATAAAGCATGACCTGATGGCATGCTATCATAAATGGTACTCACTAATCTGCTACCAGCAATTCATGCAATTCATGTTGTATAGTACTGTAATGGAGTATGTGGTACTAGCATTAAACTGAAGTATGGTTTTGCACTTTACTTTCATTGGGTGATTATGTTCATTATCAGATAATGGTTCATCTCCTTTGGCACAATTAGTAAATATGTACCTTTCTCATCTCTCATTCAGCCTTTGGAATATTTCCGTTTTGCTATTTTGTCTTGGAAACTGAAGCATGTGTACCACTGTAGAAGCAAGTCATTCCATTCGTCTGCCATGTCAGTATTTACCCTGGGGTCAAGTAATATTAAATTATCAGTAGAGCTGCTAGCTGTTAAACCCCACTAAACAGGATTGCCAAGACTATTATGCCATGTATCTATTACAGTCAAAAGTCGTTAATCCGGACTCGTCGGGACTTCGGCGATTCTGGATTATCGATTTTTCCGGATTATAGATCATCAGTTTAAGTCTCGTAAGATGGCATGCAGAAATTCTAAAATTAAAAATATGAAACCGTAATTTATAAAATAATGAGCAATTATGATCTAAAGGGTATCAAAATTTACAAAAAAAAAAGCTTAATATTTATTTGTTTACTTTATTAAACATTTCTTTCAATGTAAGTTGTTTAAGTTGCTTCGTTTTATGTGATAATACTTTCTCTTTAATGCTATAAACAGACATAATTTCTTGTTCAGCTACCAAGCTCCGCTGTTCAAGTCCCGTTAATTGCTGTGCCGAGAATACCGTCTAACTTGTCAATCGAAATTTTTTCGTTTTCACTAACCTCTCTGTCACATTCTTCATGTCTTTATCCATTTTTTGCAGCAATTCCACTTTTTGTTTGTTAGACATCGAAACATACTTTCGTTTTGTAGATCCTTTGGAAGTTCCAGCATCAGAAATTCTATTTGACATAATCGAAAGTTCAAGTTTACTTTTATAAAATTGCTCTTACAGTCTGCAAAAAATAATAAGCGGGATCCAATTCGAAGTTTAAGGAACAACGCAATCATTAACATTAACTGAAATATATAATTAGATAATTTTAGCTTACACCGTCTGTTATACATTAAACACGCAGGCGAAAACGTATTCTGCACTTGCGCACACGCATATGCGCAGTAGTCAAGGTCTTACGCGCACGCGTAAAACGGCTGTGCGCATGTGCCAAAGCGGCGCATGCGCAGAAAGTTTTTAGCTTTGAGGTCCGGATTATAGATCATTCCGGATTATGGGTGTCCGAATTAACGACTTTTGACTGTATTCACTGTAATTATCTTGACTAGAAGAGTAACTGTGTCTAACTTTATGATACTTAAGTTTATACTTTATTATTAGTTTTTAAACAACTGGATTATAGTAGTCATCTCACGATCTGTGACTGCTTAATCCATGAATGCTTGTAATCTGTTTGCTCATCTTTGGATGAAAACAGACAAAGTTTTGAGTTTTAAAAAATTTAGTAATATTAATGGTAATTTATGATATAAATATGCAAATAAACTTCCTAACAAAGTTACAGTATGTTTATAATATATTTTGCGAGAAGCGAGTTTATTTTGTACTGAAGTTATTTAGAATTTGCTTTGTAGGTGTAGTCACTCTTTTTAATATTGGGAATTCTTGCTTTCATTTTAATTAAATCGTTACTTAAGGCTGTACATTTGTCTTTTAAAATTTTGAGTTCAAGTTTCAATACTTTATTTATCTACAACTTTGCAGGCATTGAATTGCATCTGGTTTGTATACATTCCCCACAAGCTTATTTACATCAGTTGTGAATAGTAGTAGATACTTAAAAATAGAATCTGTAGAGAATTTCTGTTGCTAGAAATAGAAATTATGGTAACAAGCAGTTAAAAATTTTCTTTTAAAAAAACAAAATTTCAATTTTTGTATGCTGCAGATAGTGTTCTTAAGCTAGTTAATTGTACATGGACAATACATAATAGTATAATTAGATATGAATTCAACTAGAGAAAACAAATAAATGCTTGAGATTTTGTAAACAGTGTGTTTATGCAATTATCAATTTTTCTTCTTGTTCAAAAGTGTAAAAACTACTTTGAAAGACATTTGTTTGGATGGGTATGCAATTTTTCAGTCAGTACTTTGATGCATACAGTAGAGTCCTGCAAACTCGACATAATGTGGACTGAGAGATTGTCGAGTTTCATGGAATATGAGGTGGATTTTTCAGTGTTTAACAGTAAATTACTTCTAGACATTTGTAGCACAATATTGTACATGGAAAAAGTACAACACATAATTAATTTAATGTTTTTTTTTTTTTTTTCATGTGAAGTTCTAGCACAATAGGAATCATAAAAAGAACAAATACCCTAGGTTAATTGAGTAAAAAAACTCGTGTACAAAAAAAAAAAAAAAAAAAAAAAAAAAAAAAAACTTATTAGTAAAGATTGGTAGAAAAGTATCATGGGATGGTAGATTGTCATTCACACTCATTCCGTCATCATGTAGCTTCAATGCATAGGCGCTGGAGGAACAAAATGTCCATACTAGATGCACCTTGCTTCTCCATGTAATGGTGCATTCTTTCATTGGCCTTCAGTCCTAAACTATGGGTCATCATTTTAGCTTTTCGGTTATTTTCAGTCTCTTTGTTTTTTATTCATCTTCATTTTTATCCACATTGTTTTTCACTGGTGCAACTATTTTTGCATGCCCTAAAATTTCACAATTTGTATCTTGTCCCATTCATTCTTCAACATTACCATCAGTAACTTCTTCGCAGCCTGGAACTTTCTTAAGTAAGTGAACTATTTCACAGTCTTCTGTCTCTTCTCATCTTTTTTGTGTAATTCGTTTTCTTAATGGTCTAGCAACTTTCTCCAGGAACAAATGAGGCTTGTCTGCTCGTTATCACTCCAAGAATGAGCTATCCATCCAACAACATCTAACATATTTATTTTTTTCAGTTTCTCCATTACATCACAACCTTCCTCCATGGGTAGGACAAGACATGAAAGAAGTTTACACCTGTATTTTTTTCTTCAGTCCCTTCAAAATGCCCTGGTCCATCAGCTGACACTCTGAATTTATGTTAGGAGGGATAAACATGTCTCATATCTTCATCTCATAACTGTTCTGCATCAGGAAGGGATAAGGCATTGTCTAGAATGAGAATCGAATAGAAATAGAATAGAAATAGATTTTTAGATTTAAAATAATTTCTGCCGATGGAACAAACTGCTGATGACACCAGTCGTTAAATATTGCTCCATTCATCCATGCGTTTGATAGGTTCCGGTACCAAACAGCAAGATCGTTGTCGATTTTGGTTCCATTAATGTACTTTTGTACATTTTTAAATGTCCGGGCATTTTTTGGTGCTAATTTTAGCTTATGGCTGCCTTTTTTTATTGCTGCATGCCAAAATTTTGACTCTTTTCTTGCTTTTTTTGTAGCCAGATGCAGATTTGTCATGCTAGGAAGCCAGCGCTTTCAAAGGTAGCATTCGAAAATTCATCCCGGTCGCATCTCGGTTATAAGTTTGATCTCCAGATGAACCTTCTTTTTCAATTATTTTGTGGAAATTATTCTTTAATATTGCAGCATTTTCCAAGTTAGCAGATAGCTTTTCCTCACAAACGTTTAACTGTCTGATACTGTACTGCTTTTTCCATTTGTCGAGTCAGCCAGCACTAGCAGTAAATCCAGGCTGTCCTTGAAATTCATCATAAAATTTTAGGTGTTTCTCTTGTAAAATTGCTCATGAAATGGGTGTTCCTTGGTGGCTTTGCTGCCTGAACCACAAACAAAGTGCCTCGCTCACTTTTTCGTATTCACCACCTTTCATACATTTTCTTTTTTTTAAACTATCCATACAAGCTCATTTTACACACGAAGACTCGATTTCGGACCTCTTTTCGCACTGTATCAAAGTAGTCCAACACCTAAATCCATTGTAATTTTGTTTACACTTTCCCCTTTGTCCAGTCTCTTTAAGGTGTATATAGTTTCATTTCCATTCCCAAGTTAGTTTTTCTTTTCAAACTGCATTTTCACTTCACAGAATTTCAAACGTTCCTTAAAATGTGTAACACTTATACATCTGGATGTGAACTGAGGAAGGAAACCCACAATGAACTGTTATGAGTTTAGTTTTTTGTAAGATGCAGTAACAAAACTTCAGACAAGTCTCGCAACATTTCACAACAATAGAAAGGAATGTGAGTCATGAGCCAGCTGGTACCTGACTTTCTTCATATCCTCGTATTAGGCAATTCCAAGAATTAATGGCACATTGAAAAAAAAAAAAAAGGGGGGGGGGCAAAATTTACAGAAAAAGAACACTCAAATATTTGAACACTGCTCTGTTTGGCCTAGAGATATCCTTAAAAAGTTGTAGTTATATGGAATGTTGAGATATCAGGTGCCGAATTTGCGGGACTCTACTGTATTTGCAGAATTCTTTGCAGCTTCAAAAAGCTTTTTCTTTAATTTTCCCTTTTTCTCTCCACTACATTTTCCTTTTGCATTGACATTTTCTTTGTAAAAGAATGTACAAAGTACATTGTTTGAAAGTTATAATAAATTTCTATTAAACAAATCTTGAAAATACTTAAAATTTAAGCTTGTGTTGCTTAGTTATTTCTGTGCAAGCAATCCAAATTTGAAATTAGTGCAGAAGAAATATAAACAAAACTTCAGTAGACATGACTTGTAATTCACAAAATGTACTAATACACACAACCCTTAGCATCACAGAAGATCAGGATTCTGTTTGTATGTATTTCATGCTACAAATTGAATGCTAAAATTTATTTTTCTGAAAATAATTTCTAAATTTACATTTTATTTGTAGAGCATTTGACATCACTTATCCAGGCTGCTGAAGAAAATGATATAATTTTCTTCTATGCTCTTTCACCTGGCTTAGATATAACATACTCAAATCCAAAGGAAATTACAGCTCTGAAACGTAAATTAGAACAGGTGAGTATTGAAACTTTTTGTATCTTCAATTTGATGTTTCGTGCCATAAATTTTTTAGATTATCAAGGTTAAAAATTGAACTTTAAATACTTTAAGTTTTGAAAAGTAAATTTTAGAGGATGTTGTGAGTAAATTTTAAACTTGTTTATACATAACGATATGTTGATTTAAATTTCTTTTATGCTCTGATCTATTCAGAACATTCCCAGACTTTTTTTGGGGACAGTCTTAGAATTAGTGTTGTCATTGAAGTACTTTTCTTCTTGATGGATGTGCTCCTCCAAGTGCCATAACTTGCCCTTGAAGCAAACCTGATAGACTTTTTTTGTGTATAGTAAATTTTCCTAGATATCAACAGTCATGTGAAACTTCCATCCTTAAAAGTGGGTTTGAACTTTGGAAGAAAAATGTCTTTGGAGATTTGGTGAGTAGGCATATTGGAAAAAATGTTTATCTCCATTTTGCTTCCTTAGTCGCAAATAAACAGCTGTTTGTATGTGTGGAAAGATTATTATGATCAAAAATCAAAGGTCTATTTATCAGCAGTTCAGTCTGGATGTTTTATTAGCAGATTACTGTTTGCACTGGTTTCTTAGGGACACCCCATCAATGTCAGAAAATGCAGTCAGTGTGATCTCGGATGTAGATTTTCTTCTTACCTGGGGGAATGGCTGAATGCCATTGTTGCTGCTTTAATGAGAGAGAATTATTTTTCTGTCGAAATTTTTATGTGGGTTCCATATCGCATCAGACTGGAAAATGTATGACTATGAATCGTATTTTTTGCTCATAATGATGATGTACTTGTTTTTATTTTCGCTGACCCAAATGGCTATTCCATATGTCATATGGGTATATATATACCATATGATTCTATGATTATGTAGTCAGTTGTGGTACATGTATTGAATAGTACTTTGTTTTGCATATTTTATGTATTACAATGACACATCATATTCCTTATGACATGTAATATGTTGTTAGACGAATTTTCAGATGATGTCGTGAAAAAAATAATAAATTACTCTCAATCTAACTTAACTGACATCATGTACTTCCACTAATAAAAAATATTTTAGTACCTACAGCTTGGAGTTTTCTTAGAACAGTAGGTATAGGTAGTAGCTGAGTTTGTCATGTTACAGCTTTGTATTTTATTTACTCTAAAATTCCTGTTCCGTATTTTTGTTTTTCCTGTATTTTTTTAATAATGTTTTATTTGACTAAGATAAATTTAAAATGAAGATTTCAGAAATATTGCTGTAGTTGTTTTGTACTTCATGTCTTTTTGAGTATCTGTTCATTTAGCCTAATTTCAATTTTTTAAAATTAAGAAAATAGTGGTTTTCATGCAGTGGCGTAAAAGTTAAAATTTTTATCTGAAGCCATTGTTGAAGTTTGAAACTGTCATCACTATATTTATGAACTAAAGCAAATTTAATAAAGCATAGGAAACAGGTGATCTGCAGTATTATGCTTCTGATATAAAATATTTTTTCAGCTTCTGTTAAGATTGTTATTTGTAAATTTTTGTAAATTTTTAAAACTATGTATTCGTAGGTTGGTCAGTTTGGTTGCACTGCATTTGCTCTTCTCTTTGATGACATAGAACCTGAGATCAGTGAGACTGACAAGGAAGTGTATCAGTCATTTGCTCATGCTCAAGTTGCTGTAGCAAATGAAATATACGAGTATTTATCTCATCCCAAATTTATTTTTTGTCCGACAGGTAATTATTAAAAATTTTTTCCTGAGTCTTGTAAATGAAAATGTGTGAAAATTTCAAGCATAAAAACATGTATACATTTGGTCAAAAAAAGTTTTTTAATTAGATAAAAAATAGATGTATATGTGATCTTTTAAAATTTCAAAAACTTTTAAGATATGCTTGCAAAATTTTTTTGCCATAAAAATATGTTAAATGTGCGACTGTTGAAAGTTGCTGAAACTTCATAAATGTATTTTTAACCAACAGCTAATTCTAGTAACTGGCTACCATTAGAAATTCATCGGAATTTTGAAATTTATGTATCCCTTACAAAATCTTTTATGGAAGTATCTTTTCTGAGGTAGACAGCCCTTATGCACCTTACTGTAAATAAATAGCATGTAGAGATCCTCATTTTTATCTATTCACTAAGTACTGAGGAACCTAGTGAACACATTAACCGAATAATCACTTAAATTCAGGAATAGAAACGTAAACTCAAGAAGGGTTAAATATCCTTTATTTCTCAAAATAAAGATTAACACATAGTTCCATTCTCAGGATGTACAATGAAGCCTCCACTTGGGCTTAAGCTCAAAATTATAAGAAATAAGAACTTAACTAATGACCAACTAAAGAGATTTAGCCGCTAACACAATTTCTAAACTAGTCGATTCGTAATATTAAATTAGCTAGTGAAGCTATAAAGAGCACTTAAATACAGCTAAGCATAGTAACAGCTTAAAGAGACATAGCCAAAAGGCAAATGCGCGCTATTCAAGAAATCTAACTCTGTCTGTCGAAGTCAGTGTAACTTCGACTTAAATATTCTGTACTACCCATTTGCATTTAAGGTGATTTTAAAAACTCATTCAAATAAGGAATTGTAACTGAAGCTAGAAGAGGCAGGAAAGGTGAATAAAACTAAAAATAAATTATAAACCTTACTAGCAAATTAACCAAATTTAATTTTCAATTGGGTAATTGTTAAATATTTCAGGTTTGTGAGGGTCATTTAATAAATTCTAAGCCTCAGTGTGATGTAATACTTGTGGGTTGATAAAATATGGTGAAATCGTTACATCATCCTCTGTAAGTATAAAAAACACACACACAGCAGGTTTTATTATTTTATGCTTGAGAGGCTGTTGATTATTCTTAGTCACTGATGTTTGTTAATATTGAAAATATCAAACATGATTTCATGATTGAGTTCTTAACTAAAAAGGCAAAACACTGACAAAATATTATGAATGTGTGATTGCAGTCTATGATAATACATGCCTTCATTATTTTTTATTGAATTCTTCAAAAAAGGCAGAGCATCAATAAATATTCATGAATGTGTCTTCGTACACACCACTGCTGTTTCCCTTGCATCTATTAAAAGGTGAGTTGTAATTTTTAAGCAGGGAGAGCAAAAAGTACTTGAAAATAATTTCAGATCAGGTTGCATTGTATAACTGATCACTAAAAAATGCTTGCTAAAATCAAGAATATGTGATTGAAATAAATGAGTGGCAGTTTCTTATAGACTGTTCTTACTGTGGAGATTATCATGAATATGTGTTAGTGTAGAGTCACTGAAAAAACAAAATTCTGCATATAGAGCTTAGGATGTTGAAAATTTGTGCCAGATATTGGAATATCGACACTAGAAATAGAGAAACACGGAACGCACTGCATGATAAATGCTAATAAAAGTGACAGAGGAAAATGGTTAACTTTTGTTACCAAAAAAAAAAAAAAAAAGATGTGTTGTGGAGATAATAGTGTACCCTTTTAACTTTAGAAGTTTAGAACCCAGAATTCTGCCAGGAAAAATTTGGGCACCATTTGGGGAATAAGCAGGATGTTAACTAAAGTCATTAGAATCTGAATGCTCATCACTAGAAATAGAAGAAATAGGATTAGTAAAAGAGTTATCGTGTATGGGATCAGTGGGTGTGTCCGTTAACTGCACTTCCAATGGAAAGACTCGCTGAATAGGACGAAGCAGCGTACCAGCTTGAGTCTTTAGTTCTACAGTTCTCACCTTGCCATCTTTCCCAGGAATTAGTCGAATGACCTTAGCTAAAGGCCAATGCATCCGTTTTTTGAGGTCATCTCCTATTAGGACAATTTCACGCAACCATAGCTCTGATGATGGACCCTTCGTATTTTGTACCAGAAGGCCTAAATATTCTTTCCTAAATCTATCCCTTAAATCATTAAGCAGTTTTTGGCGATGTCTAGCCCGTTTTCGAAGACCTTTCGAATTGCAGAAATCAACATCGGGAACACCTAAGCTATGATTCTCGATGAGAAACATGGCTGGGAAAAGTGGGATTAAATCATCCGAATTTTCAGACAGATAGGTAAGAGGTCTAGAGTTAATTATTGACTCACAGTCGCACAATACTGTGTACAACTCCTCGGTTATAAGAAGCGCATTACTGAGTATCCTTTCAACAGTTCCTTTACTACATGAACTAACTTCTACCAGCCGCTTGAAAGCATATCTGCTAGGTTTAAATCACCTGGAACATGGCGCCAACACTGAGAAGGAATCAGACTGTTTATTTCTTTTACTCTATTCACAACGAACAATTGACCAATCACCACGGTTTTTAATCCACTAGAGTGCTACCATAGAATCACTCCATGCAATAATTTTCAAATTAGGCAAATCTAAGGTGGCATATATCGAGTGAACCAGTGTCGCGCCAGTGCAACAGGCCATCAATTCTAACCGGGGTATTGTCAGAGATGTTAATGGCGCTACCCTGGATTTGGCTCTGATCAATCGAATTTTGACTCCCACGGGCGTTACAGTTCTAATGTAGACACATGCACCATAGGAGCTCTTACATGCATCAACGAATAGATGCAGCTCTGAATTCTCATTTATCTCTACATATCATGGAATCCTAATTTTCTCAAGATATTTAACTTCATCCTGCCATTTCTAAAAAGTTTTCTGAATGTTATCTGCAAGGGGTCATCCCATTTTAATTTCATAGTCCAAGCCTCTTGTAATAGTAACTTAGGTAACAAGGTAGTTGGACTCAAAAAACCTGTGGATCAAAAATTTTATGTAGCATAGCCAAAATATTATGTTTACTTATCTCATTATCCATTGAATAATTAAGATAACATTTTAATGTATCGTTATCCGAATCCCATAAGATTCCAAGAAGAGAAGTTATACCTGAACTATGGGAAATACAATGACCTGGAACATTACTTTCCCAACCCCATATGTTAAAACATCCCCGAGCCATTATTTCTGTCGCCTTAACTATAAAATTTTCTTGTATGTTTGATATCGTGAACCCCTGTGACACAATTGTCAACATAAAATGAATGCTTTAATTTTTGGTTCACATCGTCAAACTCGGCAGGGGAATTATCCAAGAGATGCTTTATCGATGTAGAGAGTTGGAACGGAGACAAACAAACTCCGAACACTACTCTGCAGTGTCTGTAAATCATAGGTTCTTCAAGAGTTGGAAGAAAAAAACCTCAAATAATCTTCTAATATCAATAATGTTCTGGGATAATACTCAGCTGAAGAAATGCTTTCTTTATATCTGATGATAAACCAACAGAATACAATCTATACCTGTCAATTATATCAGGTATGAGTTCAATTAAATTCGGCCCTCTATTTAAACAATCATTTAAGGATGGTTGATTTCTCTCTCGGGCTGAAGCGTCGAACACCGGCCTTACCTTCATTGTCTGGCTAGTATGCTTTATAACTGGTCTATGGAACAAATAATAACTCAAATTATCAATTTCAGTTTCAGGAACCTTTTCTATTATTTTTTGATCTTCCCATTGCTTAAAAACTACCTTATAGCCATCTAACTGATTTTCCTCATTAATTCATTGACACATCCTTTGATGTCTTTTAAGTCATAGACAATAGGCAGTTAGGTAACAGAATTTCAGATTTAAAGGGTAGTGACAATTTATATCAGCCATCAGGAAGAACATTTAAATTCTCTTTAAACTGCTTAACGGTGTCAGAGTGAGCAAGTTCACATTTAACATCTTCAGTTGGGTCTGTTATGCCAATGGCATCTAAATTCCAGAGTTCAGTTACGCTAAAATTGGCACAGTGCAACGAAACTACATTATTGTGCAAATTATTTTGTAGAAATGCTGGAATAATAGCTGAAGAAGCTTTACCAATCACAGTGTATCCGAATTTAGTCTCAACTACAGTTACACCCCAGTTCAGTTTCAGAGAGCTGCCAGTAATAATGTCCCCGATGGCATCTGCTCCTAAAAGCAAGTCAATGCCATATTCTTTAGCTTGTAAATCAGACAAGGTAATATTTCTTTCTTTTAATTCTTTCAGGGTATTGTGATCAACTACTTTTGGAACACATCCACATATTTTGTTTTGAGAAAGAACTTCAAAGTTATGGTCATAAGTGCCCTCAAAATTCCTTAAATTAATATCAAACACTAAATGGGAATGAGGACTTGTCTCTCTCTCTCTCCCCAAACAAACCGTGTATAATGGTTTGTTTTGATTTAGGACGCAGTTGCAAAAACGTTATGACTCTTTCTGAGAGATAAGATTTCTGAGAACCACTGTCCAAAATCGTGCGAACTGCAAGTTGTCTACCTTTGAATACTATTTTTAAAACAAGTGTTTGCAAATACACATTTTCATTAACAGTTGACTGATTAGACAATACATTACTTGAAATAACAGTAATGTCAGTTTCATTTGGATTTACAGGTTCGCCATTTGAGCACATAATGGTATAGTGAAATTTATAAGTTAAACATTTTACTTTATTTTTGCATGCTCGGGAACTATGTCCAAATCGTAGGCATCGAAAACAGGTGCGCTTTTGCACCAAAAGCTTTTGTTTATCTTCTAAAGATATTTTGTGAGCAGAAAAACATTCATCAGAATTGTGGGATTTCTCACAAAAAGTACAACAGGTAGGTGAAATACCTACTTGTATTGTCTTGAACATTTACCAAGGCCGCAGCCGTAGAGGAATCCACATCATCGGAATGTGGACGCGAATGTGCAGAACATGAAGCTCCCAGCCCAGTACGAGCAAGCTTAATCATTTCCTCACTTTGCACTTCGTTTCGAAGAAAGCACAAAAGTTTATCCAAAGAACGCACATTATCTTGCTGTGACGCAGTATCTTCCATCGAGCAGCTTCTTTCCCACGCACGAAGAACAGTCTCTAGTAAACAGGACTCAACAAGTGGTTCCAAAAATTCTGCAAATTTTTCCTTAGTTCTATCGAGGCTTTCGAGTGCCATGAGCTTGCTCTCAAGTAAATCTCATAAAGTTCAGCTAAATCTCCTTTGATTCTACCAGCAGCATTTTTCATTACTATGGAAAGTAGATCCCATACAAAAATCTGAACCAAATGTTCATCTCTCCCGAAGCGTTCTTAAGTTGTGCAATCACCTTTGAATAGTTTTCTTTAGTTGGCAGAAAACTTGTTACCAGTCTTGATGCTTTAGAATCTGCTGCCACACATTGTAACTCATATTGAAATTTGTCTTCATCCACAATAGAATAATCTTTGTGAATTTTTTCAAACTGGTACCAAATGGCAAGAAAGTCTTTCGGTTCTCCACTAAATTTCCTCAATTTGGTTTCAGAAGCTTGAATTTTCTTTTTTGCTCGGTTGTTGTTCCTTCCGTAACCGAATTTTTCTTCTTTGCATTTTCTAACAGCGAACAAATCAATCAGAACTTGACTTGGTATTCTTGGTATTCTTCTGCTTTCAAAAAATCTTTGGAATATTTGTCTTGAAGGGCATCATCACTTAGCAACAAATTCGAAACTTCTTGAGTTGTTTCCAAATGCGTGAATTTGTCCTGAATCTGTTTAAACAACGTACTGACTTCGTCACTTCCTAAATTTTTGTTTTCGATCTTCTGAGCTATATTGCTGCAGCATACCGTAAATGCTGTTCTCAAGGACTTTCGTTTTGCTTTCAAGACTTTTATATCCATATTTCATCAAAAATATAAAGTAGCGGATGCCAGATTTACTATGTTGCAACTCTCAGAGCTACAACGTGCAGGTTACAAATTTAATAATCTCAGCAGGGATTATTAATATAAAGATTATAATATGGATATCTCACACAAGTGGGAAAACATGACATTACTCTATCAAGTGCATACATATAACTGAGTGAAAAGGGAATTTCCCTGCTTAGTTCGCAGTTAAAGAAAAAATAAGAGTGATAAAAAATAGTCCAATGAAATGCAGCGCTCCTCCTGTCGATTTCGCACAGCCGTTACGTAATCGTCTGTCTGCAGCAGCCGTCTCCAACAAATTATTTGAAGGGTGATATTTAGAAATACATTGAAACAGTGTTTTCTGCATTAATCCAGTCCTTAACAGATTACTGTGCTGTATGCATTGACATTAAAACCATCTAAAAAACCAAGAAAGTAATTTTTAGATGTTTATCTTGCATAAGTGTATTAAGCTTTAATTTGTGTTGAAGCCCCTGTTAAGCTTAACCCTTTGCGGCGCACTATACGTTAGCGTTGGAATTTCAACAAAAATAAGTTGTATGCTGTCTATTTAGTCCTAAAGGAGAGTATACAGGTAAAATTTTGTAAAAATTGCATGTACCATTTTAATTCTGTGGGTGTTCCAAGAGGTGGAACACTGCGCCGCCAGAGCTTTTAAAAGTGCGACTAAGCGAGCATTACAGTGAAGCACGAAAATGAGTAGAAGTGTTTGTATAAGAATGAAAAAACTGTATTATGGCTGTATCCATGGTTTCCTGGATATACACAATATTCTTGAATATATACGGATAAATGAGATAAATATCTATATACACAACTCCTATATTAAAAAAAATATTTACAAATTTTCAGAAAGAGTTAGACCTCTCCGCTCCATTTATGGAAAATTAATGATAAAAAAATTAACTACAATTAATATTAACAATAAAGAAAAACAAGCCTATAATATATACATACACGAAAAATATCTACACAGTTATTGAAAATAAATGGGAATGAGACTAAAATGCGACAGCAAAAAATTCGCGCAGGTCTAAGTAAAGATGAGTCAAGGTACTAATAAAATTCCCGCCTAAAAACTACCAAAAAATTCGAGATGCCAATATTAGAGCTTTCATAACACAAAACACACCTCACCCCTCAATACTGCTTTGTTTGAATTCATTCCCCCCCTCAAAACAACGGAAACAGAAAACGTAAACGTGGTGTTCTCTCCTAAGCACAGATGTTCTGATTCGTAACAGCATGAGATCGCTAAAGGCGCAGTGTTCCCGCTAATGGTACACCCGGTTTCATTCAATGATTCTGCATAGGGTTTTTGTATGAAAGATTAAAAAAGAATATAGAACAAATAATTTGGAGTATGGCCAGCAAAATTATGCCTAATTTTTTTTCCAAATAAAATTTTTTATATCATTAAAGAAATAGAGAAAATTACTTGAAAAAAAGTGGATTTTAATAACACATAATAAATGAAAATTCTGTGTCTCCTTGTGATATGCTGCTATCTAATGTTCAAAAAGAAAAGTTCAAAGTATATTATAAAGGCATTTTTATCTATTTACAGTTGAATTTAAAGGTTTCAGAAGCGTTCAATTTGGGTGTTCCATGTAGTGGAACATTGAGCTGCAAAGGGTTAATCCTTATTGAAGGCCCCATTATCGGTGTAAGGAAGTGTTTTAGTGATAAACATAAGTAATTTAATAATGTATAATCAGACATGCATTGAATTGTTTATCATAAACGTCCTTGCTTTCAATTTGTTTGTAGCCACAATATTACTTTAATACTTGCATTAAATTATATTAATTAGATTTCAAAATTTTTTCTCACATCACTGTATGTACATTTTTCATTTCTTCATTTGCAGAATATTGTGCTGCCAGAGCAATTCCAAATGTTCAGAATTCTGAATACCTCAATACAATTGGACAAAAATTACACCTGAATATTGATGTCATGTGGACAGGTAAATTTTTGTCAAATGTATAACATTCTCTAGACAGTATATGTTGAAACACTATATTTAAAGATAATTTGAATGAAATAAGGGGAAGACAATAAAACTAAAAAAAAATAAACCTTGTAAAGGGAACAGCTTCTAAAATAAGACTTGGCATGTATTTAACCCTCTGACTGCTCTGATTTGTGGACCGAAAACGCTTCCAAAAAAAAATTTTTTTTTTTTTTGCATATTTTAAATCTATATATGTATAGGCGAATTGAAAAATGCACTTTTCTTTCTAGAAAATATTTTTTATATAGATTTTTATCATGAGAAACTTAAGTTGCCAGAAAAACCAATTTCAGATGTTATCACACACACAAAAAAAAACTTTTTAAAATAAATTTCAGTTGAATAACAGTTAATTTCTATTTATTGTATAATATAAAAAAGTAAAATTTAAGAAAATATAAAGCGCTGAGGGGAAAATACCTTAAAAATGCAGTTTAGTATGACCTTAAAAATGCAGTTTAGTAGTTTAAACTTCACAGTCTTTGCACCAGATTCAATAAATCTAATTAATAATCAATCTAATTATTAATCTAATCAATAATTCAATAATTTAATTAAATAATTAAGATAATCACTGAACATTTTCTAACAGCCATTTCTGTAAGGAAAAAGCGGCAAAAAGTGAAGTTTGAGCGCTAATACCACGTGCCTTCAAATGCCGCAATTTAGTGGACAACTGAGGATATCTGTTTGCCAAAACGTAAACTAAATACCTAATACTGTATGTAATTTCTTTCAATGGTTAAACTGGGAAAAAATGGGATGTGCTCCTCAATAAAGGAAGAAAAACATATGCCTGCGGAAATCGCAGGATGAGCAAATTTTGCTAGATTTGATTTGCCCGTGGAAATTGTGGGATGATCAGCCAGAGGGTTAATAGAAGTCTGGAAGTATTATCGCTATACAAAATATTATAGATATCATTAACATAACAAAACAAGATAAGCAAAAGAAAAAAGATGCTTTTCAACAATTGTAGAATATGGTCGTTCTGCTCAAAATAAGAGCAGATATGATGCCACTATGGAATGGTATCTTCTTTAATATTTTTGTATATTTAGCATCTTATGCAATGCCGTCCAACTAAGCATTTGAGGGTTTGGGGGGATTCTGTCCCATTCATCTGAGAGCAATTTTGAGTTCCTGTGTTAGAGAAGATCTCTATATTTGAGTGAATTCTTCTCAATGCATTTGAAGTATAAGTATATTGTATGTAATTGAAGCCCATAGAATATGCAGGCCATATCATGCATTTGATATTTTCCTATGCATGTGTGTTGAAAACTTCAGCTGTTCTATGCAGGTGGGCATTCTTATTCATAAATACTAAGTTTAGACCTACTGCATCATGGAAAAGATGGACATGACCCAAAAGAATTTTGGTGCAGTACCACTGTGCATCCATCAAAGATGTGAAAGTTCTTCTGTTGCTCATGATATCTACCCGCACAATATGCTGTTTGGTCATAGCAATAATTTTCATGGACATTCTGGTGATGGTAACATGTTCTCTATCTCCGCATTAATTTGCATCCAGAATCACTATTAATGGTAAAGCAGGATTCGTGAGATAACGTGATTTGGGACCACTGTTGCTGACTACAAGAAATATACTCCATACAGTAAATGTAGTTTTTCTCGACAGTAATGTCCTCATAGCAGAATGTATACAACAGACCTTTCATGTATATAAGCCAACATTGTTTAGTTGCAGAGAACTGAATTTTGCAGATATGCAAATGCAGTAGCAATTGGCAAGGTCTGTAGATGTCTCGTGAGGAGCAGCATTTCTATTATTTTTCACCACTATGTTTATGCATCTATACTCTTCAGATGTGGTGGTTCTGCTGTGGCCTCCAGCATACTTTCGCACAGCAAATCTAACTGTGGGCAGCCTTGTTTAACTGAGCTCACTAGGTGAGTGATAAAGCCACTGAACACTTGTAGTTTGACCTGGGTTTGATTCCAGCTGACATGCTGGCTCTTTGGCTGTTTTTGTGATTTTCCTATGTGTAATTTGAATGTGAGCCAGTTTACCTTAAAAAGTCCTCTATGAAGGCATCTCCCCTTAGATTATCTTCCCTTACATTGCAGTCCCTACTGCCTGTCAAAAATGAAAATTTACAGTAATATTTTCAAGAATTGTTGAAGTGATTTTTCTCTCAACCTTGGAAACATTGCAAGTGCACTCTTTTTCATGCAGATAAGAGGTCTTGCTTTGCATTACTCTTTACACTTACTTTTTTCTACTATTCTGTGGCTGTTGTATTTTACTGTTTAAAAACAGTTATGAAACAACCATGTCAGCACTTTTCTGGTATGTAAAATATAATTAAATTTCAGATTGTGCTCTAAATTGGAAGCTGTTATCATATGGAATGTATAAAATTTGTTGAGGTTCAAGGATGCATTTCAAAATCTTATAAAAAAAATATTTTTTTTTAAGTGAACTCCATAAATCCCAACAAAAATTTACTGTTTTAAAAAATGGCATTTTTACTCAAATGATGACATTATGAAAACTGAAGAGACTAACAGATTTTACCTTTAAAAAAAAATACTGAAAAGACTCTATGAGTGGAAATAGTTCAAGAAACGATGCTTAAGATCACTTATGTTAGTACTAAATGTTCTAGTAGTCAGCAGATTACAGTTAATTTTTATGCTTTTGTTTAGTGTTATATATGTGATTTAATTGCAAATAATGCCTATGAAATCCTCTTTTCCAAATAGGTCCAAAAGTTATATCAAAGGACATTACAATTGAATCGATCCAAGAATTATCTGAAGTATTGCACCGTCCACCACTAATATGGGACAATTTGCACGCAAATGATTATGACCAAAAAAGGCTGTTCTTAGGTCCATATTGTGGCAGATCTACAGAACTTATCCCTCGCTTGAGAGGTGTCCTCACAAATCCTAACTGTGAATATGAAACTAATTTTGTCCCTATTCACACCCTTTCTCAGTGGAGCAAGTGTACTGTAGATGGAAAAAGAGAATTAAACATCAGTAAGCAAATCTTTACTAATACTTAAATAATACTTAATACTTTACTAAATATTTTTGATATTTGAAATTATCTTAGTTCCAAGTATGAATTTCTTATTTTTTTTCACTTTGTAGGTGAATCTGTGAGTGCAGATATTAAACTTGAAACAGAAAATGAAAATGGTTCTGTTGAAGACATTCCTTCTCATCTAAGTCCAAATACATACCATCCTAAGAATGCTCTAAAACTTGCCATTGAGGACTGGTTGCCTGAATTTTACAAAGCTAAAAATGCATTTGGAAGATTAATAAGTGCACCTTTGGTACCCACACCTATACCTGCATGTCCACTCCCTGTCATTACTGCTTGTTTTTCTACAGCTACTCTTCCAACTCCAAGTGCTTCTGGTCGTGCCAGTCCTGTTTTAGATTCAGCCTTTCAGCCATTATCAAATGAACTAGTAAATTCATTGATAAGTCCGAAAGAAGTTGGTAATATGGAGCCAATGGATTGCAATCCCTTACCATCTTCTCCAAAACATGACCCATGCATTCCATCTAATGTTATCTTGCCTACATCTCCAAAATGTGAAGAAGAAACTGATTTGTTAAAAGAAGATACAGCAGAAGAAATGCAGACAGAGCCTATTGACTCCTCTTCCATTAATGGTGATACAGAAGGAAAGCAATTACTAGAAAGTGATGTTGTGTTATTAGTCGATTTATTTTACTTGCCTTTTGAACATGGTCGGCAAGGACTGAAAATTTTGCAAGAATTTCATTGGCTGAAATCTCATGGCTATCTTGTTTGCCAGAATCCAAGGAAGAAAGGAAGTGGATCTGATAATTCTGAAGTACAGGAATGGTTTAACAGAGCATCTAAATTTGATGCAATGACACAAGCAGTTGGAAAATTATTGATGCGGTTGACATTTTGTCCAAATCGTTCTTTACTTTATGATTTATATCCATACATCTGGGATATCAAAGGTGTAGTTTCCATGTTGAATTCGTATTTGAAATGGATAGGTAAGTTATCAAAAGTTCTGTATATACATATATATATAAATCGTATACATTTTTACATTTAATATATTTTCAGATATGATTGATATTTTTAAGCAATAGATAACTTAAGCAGGCTATTTTTTTATAGTTTTTTCTAACAAAGAATTTTATATTTAAATGGTTCTATAGATATGATGAAAGGTTCTACATCAGTCAATCTGTTAACCCTTTGTTGCTCAGTGTTCCACTACATAGAACACCAAACTTAAATCGCTTCTGAAACCATTAAATTCAATCGTAAAGGGATAAAAATGCCTTTATAATAAACTTTGAACTTCTCTTTTTTTAATAGTAGATGGCAGCATATCACAAGGAGACCCAGAATTTTCATTTATGATGTGTTATTAAAATTCATTTATTTTCTAGTAACTTTCTATATTTTTTTGTAATGCAAAAAATTTGTTTGAAAAAAAATTTCCATTTAATTTTGGTGGCTGTACTCTATATTATTTGTTATACATTTTTTTACATTTTTCATACAAAAAGCATGTGCAGAATCATTGAATAAAACAGGGTGTTCCATTAGTGGGAATGCTGCACCTGTAGCGATCACGTGCTGTTACGCATGAGAACATCTGTCTTAGGAGAAAACATCTTTTCCTATTTCCATTGTTTGGGGAGAATAAATTTAAACAAAGCAGTCTTGAGGGGTGAGGTGTGGTGTGGGCTGTGAAAGCCCTAATATGGGCATCTTGAAATTTTTGTGAGTAGTTTTCAGACGGGAATTTTATCAGTAGTTCGAGTCATCTTTACTTAGGGGAGAAGTGCGAATTTTTTGCTGTTGCTTTTTAGTCTCATTACCGTTTATTTACAATAATTGTGTAGGTATTTTTTGTGTATGTATATCTTATAGCTTATTTTTCTTTATTGTTGATATTAATTGCACTTAATTTTTTATTATTAATTTTCCATAAATGACATGTAGAGGTCTAACTCTTTCCGAAGCGCTAAAAGTGCTTCACGCATTACCCTCCGATTCTGAATCAGAGCATGAAGATAGCAGTGATACTGAGATATACATTCCTGAAGTGGTCATCACAGTAGCTTGTCAGATTAAACTCATTTATTTGATGAGAGGGTATATGATCCATCTCACTCAGGCCCCTTTACACAGCCTCAAGTTTTTACTTAAAATTCTAAATATATTGTTGCACGGAACAGAAGCCGCACAAAACAAGTTTTGGGTTCAAAACCTGCAAAGTTGGTTTGTGCTTCTATCAAAAATATGTGACATGCTTTGAAAATTTCACGAAGCTATGAAATCGAAAAACTTATAAATATTTTTGTATATAGGACTTGTGTATATACATATATTTATCTCATTTATCCATATATATTCAAGAAAGTTGTGTATATCCAGAAAACCATGTATACAGCTATAATAGTGTTTTATCATTACTATACAAAAACTTCTACTCATTTCCGTGCTTCACTGCAACGTTCACTTAGTCGCACTTTTAAGAGCTCTAGCGGCGCAGTGTTCCACCTCATGGGAACACCCACAGAATTGAAACGATAAATGCAATTTTTACAAAGTTTTATCTGTATACTCCTTTAAGCCTAGATAAACTGTATACAATTTTTTTGTTGAAATGCCGACTCTAAAGTATAGGGCACTACAAAGGGTTAACAGTAGATTGGTAACTGTATATGCATTTTATTTCCTCTTCAACCAATTTCACATTCTAGCAATGCCCTAGGTGGTCCCAAAACACACCTCTTGATTTTTGGTAATTGAATTAACATCATATGTTTTATTTATGTGCTTATATACTTTCCAGTAAATTCTTAACAGTATGTATAAATTCCCTGTATTTGTTACAAAAAATTATTTACTCTTGTATGGAATTCTTAGTGTGTTGCCGTTTTGTAAATGGGGCTGCCTTTCATACATTAGCATGGGAGAAAATTAAGTCACCGATGAGTTTGCAAATGCTCTCCAAACTCGCTAACAAATTCATGACTTTTCAGTGTGAGTGCAGATAATCAGAAAGTAACAAAAATACTAACTTACCATACACTTTCAAATGAAAATATTAATACACTTTGTTGAGCAAACAGGTGACAATTTCATAAAATCAAAATAAAATTGTTTTGCTTGTATTAACTATGCATTGTATGAAAAGTATGAATGTGTTTAAAGTCAGAAAAGAAATCAGAAACCATTTTTAATTGTGACTTTACGAAGACAGTGTATTTTAATATGAATTAAGTTTGTAGCTAAGAATATCAGTCCCACTGAGTTTTTTATTTCATATTAAACTGGTCAATGCATTATTTAATATGTATTCATTATTTAGAGATACACCAGTAAAATGAAATCCCCATCAAGAAACCCAAGAAATGTGATCACAAAGCGATGAATAAGAGAGTTCTGAAGAATAATGAAAGAGAAACCACATATTTTGCTTTTTTGGGTGGGGGGAATAACTTGAAAAGTTGCATGTGTTGTAGCTGCGTAACGAAAAGGATGAAGGCAGTACCTTTGCCAAATCAAGCTGTTAGAAAGATTCTCTTGTTACTTTTTTATATGCAATTTTCTTCCTCTTTGTTTTTTATAATAAGCTGAATATGTAGGAAAATAACTCAGCAATATGTGCCTTCTTTAATTTTATTTTTGCAGTTAAATTGATATATTACATTTAAGTTTATATTTTAAAGTTAGATATAATCATTTGTTGTAATATTTTAAAATGTATTAAAATTTTATGAAAACTTACAATACAAATTATGCACTTAAAATGTGTGTAGTTTGCTTCACTGTAGTCTTAGAAAAGCATCACCATTCTAGGCTTAAATCTTATGAGAGAGGTAATTTTTCAAGCTCTTCCATCACACATTATTAACATAACACTCTTACACAGGAATTGAGTGAATATGCTTTGCTAAATTAATGCAATATAACACATCAATTTAAAATATGGTAAAACTTTCATCCGAAAATTTTTCAACTGGATCACAATTTGAAGATCCCCCCGCTTTAATGTGGGCATAATGCTAATTGTAATAACTTACAAAAATATTTGCTTTCAGATGTTCCTAGTGGTTTCAGGTCATCTCTCTGCTGGCAAAGTTTATTTTGTTACTTTAGGCTTTATTTATCTGAATTTTGGGAATATGTTTTAAAAATAATGCGATGGTTCGAAATTTTAAAGCTCATTTTTTTATTACTGCAACTATACAAATTGGAAATACTTTTTTGTGTCAGTGCATTTTTATTAATTTTAACTGTGTATCTTAAGTACATTTTTAAGAGTTGCTCAGAAGTATTTTTCTGTATGACTTCTTTCCAATCAATTACTTTTTCTATATTTGACTTAAATGAAACTGTGGTAAGGAAGGTGGATAAGTTAAAAAAAAAATGCCCACTTAAAATAACCTGTATTGATGGTGTAACATAAGGAAACTGCTGAATGAACTGGACTGTGATTACTATGATGTTATTATCATTTGTAAAGCAGCATACTGTACCACACTTGTTATGGAATATCCTGCCTGAATGCAGCAGAATATCCCGGTGCAGTCTGGCAATTGTAGGGCTTGGTAAGCAAGTATGTTCAGCATTTCATAATGATGCAAGATAATGCCATCTCTCACAAAGTATGCAGCCCATTCTGTTTTGGTACCCTTCTGGATTTTGCCCCTTTGCTTTATTCTCACATTTTTCATTATTGTTCCTTAAAAACTTACATTTTGTGATAGCTGTTTTAGCAATACTGAACGACACTCATGGTATTGGGTAGGATAACTTTTTTTATGTTTTCCACAAGGGGTTTGATGATGCATGCTGTTATTAGTGATTATTCAGTTGATGGCTGATTTAAACTTATGACATTGTATTCCATCATTAGCCGCAACATTCCATAGAACTTTTCAGTGTCTTTAATAAAGTTTTAATCAAGTAGTGAACTGTTTATTATGTTTTTGTTGCACTTATCCTGCTGTACAGTAAATTTGTGCATGCTTAGTGCAAGTTTTTTCTTTGAGGATGAAAAGCCTTTATTTTTTTAGAAAGATTATTAAGAAATAAATTTGATAGCACTGGAAGTAAAATAGTGTATTCTGTATGGAATTTGAGTGGAAGCATTTAAAAGAAAATTAGTGCAGAAAAAACATAAACCTAATAATTTAGGAATATTCTTTGTTGTCCTGTAAGCATTAAAAAAATTGAATTCATTATTAAAAGTAGCTTTAAGGATGATCGCCATGCTAATTTAGTTTAACCATCAAATATTAAATTTCTGAAGAACATGATTCATTATCTTTAGATGTAAAAGTTAACTGCTGTTATTTGGGCTTTAAAAATTTCTTTCATGTTTAATAACTTTGTGCTTCAAATGTGTGATATATTATGTAATATAATAAGATTTTAGTATAGTGCTTGCAAGGAATTGTTGAGTATTCATCAACCTTTCAACCTAGAATTGTTGAGTTGCTTTGAAAAGAAATGTGATTCTTTTTACTCAAAAAATGATATTCCAATATTCTAATCAGTCCACGTAAGCACTTTAGAAAAGATTATTAAAACTTAGATTACCAGAGATAAACTTTTAGACAAGATTTTGTGTACTTTGGGTATTATGTACCTATAGCCTATACGTGTTTGCTGCTTCGTTTCCTCACAGCTGGTGAATGTGTATTAACAGACTGTTTCTGTATGCTCACATAAAAAAGCAAACTGTTCTTGCTGTTAGTTAATTATTTTTATGGCTCATCAAGCTTCTAGGACAGTTGTAACCCAGAGCTGTTGGGATCAGAATAAAATTTCGGGTAATCGATAATTAAACAAGGGAAGTTAAAATTAATTTTCATTTATACATTCCAATTTTTAATTCCACTTATTGAAAGTTTTTATTTGCCATAGCTTGAAAAATTGAATTTCTGTTGTGTCTATTAATTTTATCTTGTACTCATATTGACGGTCATGCCTTATTGCCATGCTACATAAACAAATGGAACATGGAAATACACCTACCACGTATGTTTTTGCACAAATGTGCTTTCAAAATTAGTTCATGTTGAATTTGTGTTTTGTATGTAGTTATTTCTAGTGTTAAATGTGGTACTTTGACTCAGTATGCCAAATGTAGTTGGTACGGAATAATTACTGTTCTGAGTGTCATATGTTTAGTTTGTAATCTGTGTATTGATTGTCACATGAAGTGTGAAATGTAATTTCATTATCAGGCAGTAAATGGATTTTTATAATTTTCTGCAGTCTCAAAGAATTTTTATTGATTTAATTACTTTTAAACTATTCATATGATTTTTTAATAGCAATAATATTGAACTCTCTTTTTATCTCCTCATTTATCATTTGATATAATCAATCTGAAATTGCACCTGGAATCTCATGAAACTGCACTTTGAAATTTTTGTAAAGGTGCAAAAAAGTCTTCCATTGAAAAATACTGTTTCTGTTTGATTTTTTTATATGCCTGTCTGCAATGATTCAATACTTGATTTCTTTTTATTATGATATATTTGTTAGAGGAGTGAGATTGTCTATATTTTTTTGTATCTGTGTTGCAAGGCCTTCCTTGGCTGTTCATTATGTGAGCGTATTGCATACTTAAAAGTATTCTTGTACAAGAGCACTTCCTAGATTCATAATTTTTTTTTAATTTTGGCATAGGTTTAAATAATTTTACATGTGTGTTTTATAATTTCCTTTTTGCGTAATTTTATCACTGTCACTTCTGAATACATTACTCCTTTTTATAAAAGGGAAGATTTAGCAGTTAATACATTCTAGTTTGTGCAGAGCATGACTTACTGTATTATATTTTATTGCTACAATTAATTAAGGGTAAAAGTTCTGATTTGGAAAGTACATTTTATGTAAGTGGTGTTTATCCATTTAAAAGTTTGAGAGATGAAATTTGGTAAATCTGCATATCCTTTTACTTGGGATGTTTCATGTGATGAAAATTCTTACCTTACTGCACAGTTAGTGATTGTGAAATTTTAAATCGTTACTTTTGTTTACCCCACCTAATTAATTACATTTTTTTAGATTTTAATTTTGCTATTAAATTTGTTTTCAGAATAAGCCTATCATTAATTTTTTTTTTACAATTGTATTTTAATATCCAGTCTTAACCAGATGACTTGAGTTGTTTAATATTGTATCTATCATCACTGTAGGTTTGCTAATAATAAATTTTGTTTCTTTTCATTTCTTTAGCTCTACGACGAGTTCCAATGCCTGTGACCAGTTTCATGTCTTCTCCATTCACATGTATGCATCAATGCTGCCTTTGAACTTTTCTGTACTTGTGTTCTGTATGGTAACAGTTTTTACCATTGAAGCAAACCATTTTTTTTTATTACACAGTTGCGCATATGCAAGTTATGGATTTGGATACCTGCGCTGCAAATTGCAAAATCTAACATTATTATACAAATTGAGTGTTCAATAGGGAAAGATTCGCTGCAGTTAATAAGCGTAGCTTTGCAAGCATTTTTTATGCAATGCGCTGCCTAAAGATGCGCTCACTAATATATCACTTGCACTCTTATATAGGTAGATATATATGCTGCTGGATCTGAACTGAGATATTTCATTTGTTCTGTTTAAAAAGCTATGAAAGTATTGAACTCATTCTTTTTCATGTGTTGATTATATATCTTAAGTTGTGAGTAAAACTACAGTTGTAAAATTCAAGCACATCTTTCAAATTTTTGTGAATATTGGTTTCTGCTTTCATGGCTTTATAAAAAGAACTCTTCTCTAATTTTTTCTGGAATTTTCAGATGGAGTTGGTTTTTTTAAGTTGCCCGTCATATATATATATAAACTCTTATTTCATTGACTAGGAAAGCACATTCGAGCAAATTTTGTGGTTAAGAATTAAATAAATCTATGTATTTTGTGCAATATTTTTAGTATATAGTTTAAATTCTAAGGAGCCAATATACATTAGCAGCCCATTATTTTTATCATTTACACATCAAACATTTTTACAGCATGCTGAACTTAATTATAACACCAAATAATAGTGGCCATACATTTTTTTTTGAATGATTAATGGCTAAATAAATGAACTTCATCCAAAGTATAAGACAGCAACCTGTGTGTGACCTTTTATTTGCAGAATTTAAAATATCCTAACTTATAATGGTAAATTTACTGTTTATCATCATTTTAGATTGAGATCGTGGAAATACGAGAAATTTTTCAGCATTACTTCACTTCCTGTGAATTTGGTTGCAGTTGATAATGCCTATGTATTGGAATTGAAATGTAAAGCTTAGGGTTATGAAGAAATTTACTTGCATATTATTTTTAAAAAGTAATTGAAGCAAATGATTGCACTTGTTAAATTTCAAGTATAGTTTGCAGCTTGAATGTAATGTCATTTCTTTTTAATGAATTGATAATTCTTGTGTTTTTCAGTTTTAACTAAATAGGAAGAAAAGATGTGTCTTAATACATTATCTCATATCTCTGGATATGCTTATTCCTCTTAACAGTGCTTGGAAATATTGTACTGCACAAAGAATCTAATGGATTAGAATTTAGAAAACCATTTGAATGAAAATCATTCATGGGCATATTAAAAACAAGGATTCATGTTGAATTCTTGAAAATAGCAAAAGAGGCTGTGTACTGAGTGATATCATCTATGCTTATCTTAAGTTAACATCGCGTATTGATTAAGGCCACATGAATAGGTATGTGGAACTACAAAATATTAAATATGTAAGCATGAATGGGCTATTAAAGCATTTTAAAAATGTAAAAATGCAAAAAGGTTGAACATTTATATTTTCAAAGTATGTACATGCCCTGGTGTTAATTTTACCGATACATATTTTCCTATGTTGGCAAATATTATCCTGAACTTCGAAGAACCTATTCTTCAAAAGTTTAGTTAATTTATGTATGTGCTAAAAAACTGTAGAGAACTGCGAAGAATGATGAAAATAACAACAGTTATTGTAGTGAAAGTGCTGGGAACATGCTGACATGTAATTCTTTTAAAGTTATTGGACAACTGATGACTTGTGTTTAATTTTTTTGTTTTGACATTTTTCAGTAAGCTTGTCAGAACCTATTCTTTGGAATGAGGGAAGTATTTTATGTACTCTAAATGCCACTTTTTGCAGCTTATGCTTTACAGGCGCTGTGTGCAGTTACAGTACTCTTATTGTAGGCAAATGTATAAAGTTTCTTTCTTTTTTCAATATTTGCTTTCAAACTGAAGTGCAGAAAATGCTAGATATTTTTATTGGCCCTGCCTGAGAACAATGTCTGCCCTAGTGTTAATCCGTATGTGTTTAGCTAGAATAGTTATGTTTTCAGATAAGTATTGATCCACAAAATGTACTGATTTTGATTTCCTAGTCAAATGAGATACTCATGTAAATTTTGCTAGACAAAGTGATATTTGATTTTTGACTAATAGGGTTTTCTAAAGGTTACAAAGAAGCATTCATGAGTGGTGATCAAGAACCATGGGCATTTTTAGGTGGCCTTACTGCAGAATTACAGGTACCTTATATATTGTTATTATTTATGTACTGTTGTCAGATATTTTGTAAATTTTTGTACGATTGCATTAAAAAAGATTATATTAATTATTGTATATGTATTTTACTTAAAAAAAGTAAGGTAAATGTTAAATTATTTGTTGTCATGGTGCCAAAATTTTTTCTAGCTTTAATTGTGTTTATATTGTTATTATTCATAATCATACTAAAATTTTGGCCCAATACTGTCTTCATGGTGCAAGAGATCAAATTATACAGTATTAACCTATTAATGTGCAAAATTCTCTCATCAGTGATTAATTGGATGAAGCTGCTAAACAGTATAACTTGCTTCTGGTAGTAATTTAACAGAAATTTATTGGTTCTTTAGAATTCTTCAGGATGTTCGGTAAAAATGCGAGTTTTGTGTAACATGTCTTATTGGAGGGGTTCTTTTAACATGAAAATTCTTTCATCTTTTCTGTTATTAATCATGACCTGTTTTGTGAAAAATCAAAGTGTGAAGCTTTAAAGTCTTTTTCCTAACTTCTTAGTGTATTGCTTGGTGAATTTTTTTAAGTGAGTTTTTTGACACATCGATGAATCTTCTACCATAAAGGTATATATATGAGATTCCATAACTCAAGATCTTTTTGGCTTGTGTTCAGAGAAAAGACAAGGTTTCATCTAATAAGTTCGTGGATTATCAAGGTTTTATCAAATATGTTAGTGGATTATCAAGGCTTTATTGTAGTTTTTAATTAGGGTTTGATTGAAATTTGTTACAAAAAATATAGTAAATTTTGGTGTGTTAGTTTTATTTACTGTGTTTGAATTCCCGTATGTAGCAAGAATGTTACTGTTTTATAGTATCAGAGTTGCCAACTCTCCCGATTTTCGACCGCTCTCCCGCCAACCCGATTTACAATATATTTCTCCCAACTTTTTTTTATTCTCACGATTTTTATGGAACTTGGCTTAAAACTTTGTTATATGAACAAAATAAGGGGGATTTTGGACATCTGAAAGCATTTGAATTTTCTCTAGATTATATCTAAAACAAAACCTTGCGAATCAGATAACTTCTGCTTTGTGAGTGAGAGCATATACGTATCCAGAAACATTGTTCTCCAGTTCTCCAATGGGCATCGAGCTTTACTGCGTGTCATCTGGCATATATTAGCCAATGAGGACAAAGCAAGCTCTTATTGGGATGTTCTTTAGTTATTTCATTCATTTGCCCTGAGTTGTGCGAGTACACGTGCCTTCGGAAAATAGTTTTGAAATTATCATCTTTTGTTATGTCTGCGAGAAATGTGAAATACTCGTGAACGTTTCAAAAATCATACACAGTTGACTTTACTTTCATAATTTCCTCAAGGAAATGTAATAAATTTGCGATGTGTACCGCTTGTCGTTGCGATTTTTCGATTTTGATGGTGGAAGGGCGGATGTTCTCAAACATGTGCGTACACAAAAACACAAGGACAACATGAGTTGTTTTGAAAAAAACAAAAAATTAAATTTTTCTTCGGAAACGAAGGACCAAAACGTTATTAATGCAGAATGTCTGTTCTCTGCCTTTTTACTGGAGCACAACCTGCCACTGAATGCATCGGATCACGCTGCAGCTTTATTTAGAAAAATGTTTCCCGATAGCCAAATCGCTAAGAAATACTCAAGTGTAAGGACCAAAATAGGTAAATTGTTAAAGAAATGGGCTTGAAAAATAAATCTTTAGTTATTGATTGCGTAAAAGCAGCTCTGTTCTGCCTCTTTACGGAGGGAAGCAATAATACCGATTCAAAACTGTATCCAATTGTTGTTTCTTTTTTTTTTAATCCAGAGTTTTCAGAAATGGAGTGAAGTTTACTTTCTGTCCCCACTTTAGAAGGACATTCGACAGGCTTTAATATAGCACAGCTAATTATTAAAACACATTGTTGATATTTATTATTATCTTGAAAGGAGTTCTAAAAGGAAGGAAAAATTGAAACAGTTCCAACAGCTGCATAACAGCAGTTTACAATTAGAAAACTTGCATGAAGTTATAAAATCAGCTAGGATTGACCCAGTGGAGTTTAATTGGAAAACTGAAAGGTGCTGATGGAATTGTAAAATATAATGAACTATCTAGAATTATGTTGGCCATCTTGACAGTTCCCCATAGTAATGCAGAGTGTGAGAGGATTTTCAGTGTTGTTGCGAAAACGAGGACTAAATTTAGATCTAATATTAGTGATGACACATTAGGAAAACTTTTATTGGCAAAAGCAGGCCTACGTGGCAATTGCTATCAACAAAACTATGAAGTTTCTTTCTTAAAGAAAGCAAAATCTGCCACTGTTTATAACATTTGTACGAAAACTGATTAAAGTGTCTTTTTGTTTTCTTAAACGATGCAAGTAATAAAATGTTTTTTATGTGTAAGGTATTTTTGTGTTGCTTGCATTTAAGAATTAGTTACCATTTAAAGTTAATTCATTATTAAAAACTATATTTTTATCATTTAAAAAGAGATACATTGAGAAAAATCTCCTGATTTCTTTAAAAAAATCTGCTTTTTGAGTGTCATAGGTTGGGAAGTATGTAGTATGCATTTATATTGATGTGTGTTAACTGTGGGTCATAACTGAATAAGTAGTGGACCAGGTCTGTGTTAGAACATAGTAGTCATTGTTTTGTTGAAGGACAAATTTAACTTGGCTTTATTTAGTTTGATAATGCACTTATAGCCATATCATGCTTTGTTGGTTTTGCTCAGGTATACCAAATACAGTCCAAATTTTATTTGTGCATCATGTAAAAAATGTCCATTCAGCTCCCATACTGTTTGGATAAGGAGTTTCTCAGAAAATACTTGTCACTCTTTGGCACAAACCTTTTGATATGTGAGCTGATGGATAGCGATGTCTTGCATAATAGATTCCAGTGTATTCGAAAATGTGTATGGAGTTCACTGATGACATGTCAGTCGCACTGGAGGATTTCAACCATGTTGAGAAGCAGATGATTCAGAATATTCTTAATTATGGTCATTGACCTTTCCATATTCGAACACCATAGTTATACTGTTAACTATTCCTTTATGTCTGCAACTCAAACTTTCATAATAGTCTGGTTAATTTCATGTGGGGATGTTTGTCTAGCATGCAGAAACCAAATGATAGCTATTACTTCACATCTGAACGAATTTATTTGCCCATTAATTTTTGCATGTATACACAATGCATATGAAGTTACTGCTGCACAATGCAATAGTAAGCGCAACCTATATTGTGATGATACTCAGACCATACACTGCAGCCTTGGCTGCTGCATTCTGACCCTTCTCCTGAAGCAGATTCTTTTTTCAGTGGACTTATGGCTTTGTAGAATAATGGCCTGAGTTATGTATTTTCAAAATAAGATTTGCCCAGCTTTTTAATACTAAATTGGTAATTCATTTTAGATAGCCCTCATATAAAAATGTCAGTGTTTGATGTGTTAAACATTTTCATACTATGTTTGTTTATATATGTCAGTTTTATTTTTAATTAATGCTTCTTTTCAGCACCTGTTGCCTCTTGAAAGTGTGAATGACTTGTTTCTGTATAAATCTCCAGAGACTCCTAATAACAGAATATATACTATCCGTCCTTACTTGCCTTCTGATGAGGTAAACTTTTTAAACTTCTTATCTTCTAAAAATATACTGTATTGTTCTTTTGAGCAATGAGTCATTCAATGCTTATAAGCTTTTTATCACTATGTGTTATGTACAAGTCTTCTTTTAATTGAAAATATGAAGTGTATGTGGCAATGTCTAATTTAATTAACACTTCTGAATTTTATGCACTAACCGGTCTGAAATTAGTTTAGGGTGAATTTGATTCTTTAGTGAAAATCTATATCTTCAGCTTACTGTGAAACCTAATGCAAGTGTCGATAGAAGTGGGCAGGAAATTCATCATTGGTCACACAGATAGTTCCACCACACTAACTATGCAGTTCTGCTCCATTTTTGATGAAAAACGACTTGAAAGACAGTCCAAAGGTCTTCCGCCCTACCACCAAATTCTTGAGATAACTTTTGGTGCTCTGTTTTTTTTAGGGCCATTTTGCTGCACAGATACTATATGCTTAGACATGCATGCCTTCTCCAAGAATTAAACCTCAGCCCATCAGTATGGTGGTCAGCATCACTAACCACTATACTGGCTAGATGACTGAAACCTGATGTAGATGTTGTATCGGCTCATTTTATCACTGTGGCAGTTGGTTCGTCCCCTTGCTGGTCAAGTATTTTATTGGTTAAGTGTTTAAATTATAAAAATTGTTGCTAGTTGCTATGAAGGTGGGAAGTTGCAATTGTTTATTGATGTACATGCTGTTATGTGACTAAGGCTTCCCATCCCTAAGCTGTTTTGTCTGTTAGGGAGCTAAGTTTAACTCAGAGAGTTCAAAATTTTCTTCTCCATTTATGCTTATAATTTTTTTTTATTACCGCAAGAGTTTTATGACTTTTGCAAATAATTCTTTTTGCATTATTATACTTAATTGCATTGAATGCAATAATAGAATAAAGAACTTGATGTTGCTGCATTAACATGAATTTATAGATGTAAAACTTTAGAAAATTAATGATGGTGTTTCATGTCTTACACACAACTTTATTTTGCATTTGTAACCAGGAAAATGTGTTTTTTTTTTTTTTTTTTTTAAATTCTGATGCCATTCATGGTTTTATGCTTTTTTACTGGCTCTAAATTCTGCATAACTGAATACTGGGCCAGTTGTTTCTAAGTGCTAAAATTCTGATGACTTGGAGTCAGACTCTTCAGTTAAAATACCTCCAACCTGTCCCTCCTCCAGAAATTTATTAAATAATGTGAATTGGAATCAAATAGCTAAAGCGTAAATGAAAAATTGCTCAATTTTTGATTTGTTCTGGCTCTGGTTAATGAACAGTATTTTCCATAAATAGATTTTCTTTCAAAATGAAATTAAACTTAAAATTATTAAAGAGAATTAATTATTAAAGAGAGAGATAATTAAAATGGTGCATTGCCAGCAGCAAAGTTTAAACTGAAGGTTTTACCATGCATCAGATGTATGCAGCAGGCAAAGACATCTCTTGTCAGGCAGATAATCTTCTTATGCTGTAATCAGTTAACCTAACCTAATTGTATGCCAATAGGAAGTGCATGTGAGATATAAATTAAAGACTAACTGAATTAGGGAAACCTGTCTTGTAACACGACCTTTTGCCTTGATGACGGTTGCAGTTCTTGACATGGACTTGACAAGACACTTGGAAGTTATGGAAAGCCATATGTATCCTTGACTCTGAACAACATCCTACATGTCACGAAGATTAGATGGGAGGTGGTCGGAGCATCGAACATCTTTCAATTGCATCTCAAATGTGTTAATCGGATTCAGGTCAGGTGACCTCGAAAGCCAGAAAGCACATGCAGATCTGTGGAATGCTCATCCAACCATTCAGGTACAATTCAGGCCCAATGGCATGATGCATTGTCTTGCTGAAAGATAATCTGTA
Source organism: Stegodyphus dumicola (assembly GCF_044657685.1). Taxonomy (NCBI): domain Eukaryota; kingdom Metazoa; phylum Arthropoda; class Arachnida; order Araneae; family Eresidae; genus Stegodyphus; species Stegodyphus dumicola. Next base: position 120,395,916 of record NC_140780.1, read on the forward strand.
TAGTGAACCGTTGAAAATTAACAGAAGCAGATGGTCATCAAGAATATCTGGTAATATTCATTTGTGAGAGACAATGTCACGTGCACCAGGGGTCCCATGTCAGTCCATGTGAACACTGCCCAGACAAGAATATTACCTGCACCAGCTTGAAGAGTTCCTTGCTGGCAGGAAGGATACACCACTTCATGCGGTTTACGTTGTGCACCTACTCTGCCATCAAAATTTACCAACATGAATCTTAACTCATCACTGCAGGCAACAATTTTCTGTATCTCGATGATCCATTGTCAGTGTTCCCATGTCCATGCTAATCATTGTGCCATATTTTGTGCAGTCAGTAGAGGGACTCTCATAGGACAATAACTCCTGTATTCCATTGAGAAAAGGTTTTCTATGCTGTTATGCACTAGTGTTAAATTGATGGGTGACCTGTTGTACTGTGGCCGTCGATTAAAGCGGGCTAGCTGCCAACAACCTTTGTCATCCATATGCTGTTGTCCGTGGCAGTTGATACTGGCAGCAATGGTTTTTACCGGAATTGCGTCTTCACAGTTCCCCCTTGACACATGAATGGTGCATAAAATTCAAGTGTGTGTTATTTTTTAGTTGATAAGATTCCAATAAAAGTAGTGCATTTTAATTGTACAGCCTTTCTGGAAAATTATTTATTTTCTAGGCTCAAGTATATAATGTATGCCGAAGGACATGTGATGATGGCATGGATGGAAGTGAAGTTTTCCCTGAATATCCAAATCTAATTGGAGATAAGTATGTGTTTTGTTAAAATGGGAACTTTGCTTATGTATCTCTTATTTTATTCTCCTAATAATATTTTAAAATTTAACAGGTTAGTGGGACATTTTCTGTGCTTGAGCCCAGAATATTGTTTTGTTGTTGAAGATGACATGGGTATATGTGGATATGCATTAGCAGCTCTAGATGCACAGCAGTTGAAAAAGAAAGCAGAAATATGTTGGATACCTGAATTGCTTTTGAAATATCCTGCACCAAAGAAAGAGAATGGGGAAATGTTAACACCTGCAGAAGTAAGTCTGTCAGCATAACTTTTTTCTGATTTTTTAAAATTTATAACAGGAAGATACTTTGGTGTCATTCTGCAATTTTCACTCGAGCATAAATGGGAAAAGCTGATAAGAATCAGTCTTGTTTTTATTTCCTAATGTTGTATTTTATTGTATACTGTTATTACACTCAACACTTACCAAGTTTCATAACTGTTACATGAAAGAATTTTGATTTACTATGCATTTTAGTTCTCTGATTGGTCTCATAACTTAGATAATTATGTTTATTTCAATAAAATATAGATATCCTTCAAGTGTTTTTACTTTTTAAAAATGTGTGTCTGAAGATAAAAAATCTGCATATCTTTGGGGTAGAGATTGCACAGATATAAAAGCAGTGGTATGAAACTAAAAATCAGATTTCAACTAGAAAAAGCAATTTTTATGACATTTTTATTAAAAGGACAGCAAAATGTATAGAAAGAAAATAAGGATAAAAAAATTTATAAACTTGTTTTAGTATTTTTGAGCATGTAATTTCTGTAATTGTAATGTATGACTGTAATTTATATTAAAATTTTAGAATATTTTAGTATGAATTCCCCAAGTTACAGGTAGTATTTTCTGATTGATTATGGAGTTTTGTTCAAAAACATTTTAATATGTTATGTTCTTTGCATCTTCAGCAGCAAGACAGAAATTTTTTGTGCAGTATTTAAAATACACCATGATCTTACTCATGTTTGTCATCCACTCTGCAGTGTGTTCTTGGAATCTGTGCTGACTTTTTATCATATCATTTGTATAAAAAAAGCTGTGTTTTAGATATGTCTTTTATTGCATCTTATGTGCAGAAATTTCATCATCGCAGTCTATCACTAAAACTGGGTATTGTAGGTTATGTCACATATTGGTCAAGGTAGATTTGGAAACAAGTTTTTTATTCAAAAGTATTGCAATCTTTCTAACTGAATTTGACTATTTGTATCTGTCCAGGTGAATGGATTTTAAATATTGGTAGATTTGGAATCGGTGTATTTATAATCCTGTACTGTATTTCCATAAGTTTTCTAAGTTGTATTTGAGTCATAACCTTTGTTATTAAAAAACTTTCAAAACTTCTGCAGACTATGTAGAAAGAAGGAAAAGGATGAAGTTTTTGTATCCCTATTTTTTGCTTCCTAATCGACAAAATTTACATTTTTCTGGTGTCAAAATGTTGGACTAGGTTATGTAATACATGCTAACATTTAGGATCAGGAGAACAATTTGTAGGAATTTCGTTCTCCTGATGAGGAGGGACCTTTAGCTGCCCTCGAAATCGATTGAGTGTTGTAATATACTTACGCTAAATACAAGGTTGTTGTTGCGATTTTAATTGTCACATTGGCGTGTTTCTCTTCATTTCTATTAGGTGCTTTTCAAAAATTGTACGCAGATGATTTTCCGTGAATTATCTTTTGTCAAAGGAATTGCTTTTGTAAAGCATACAATTTAGTTTTTTTAGTTGTGCATGATAGAAGTGCTGATGTTTTTTAACATGTGTAAAGCATGAAAAGTTGTTATCAGGAAAAACAGAACTACACTACATAGCAATTGCTTTAGACAAAATTATAATACTTGGTTCCTAAAGAAAGGGAGGAGGGGAAACTGTGTTTTAAGTTGCATAAAAAAATTGTTCTGTAAAAGGTATATGTATGATGTAAATTTTTTGTTTTGGTTTTTCAGATTTTGCATGAAATTGGAAGAGAAACATGCACATGTAGAAATTAAAAATAATTCAAAAAAGCAATCTTTCACATATATTTCACATATATTTTGTATAAAACCTTATTGATTTCAAGAGTAGGCTACAGCTTCCTCTTTCCAGAAGATGTGCAGATCAGCTGCTGTGCCTCTCACTTCTACATTTGAATTATGTGGTGTCACCTCCTGTGAAATGGAGTATGTCGTCTTTCTCATCATTCTCTGTGCATCAAGCTGACCCATTCAACCTGCCATTTTTTGTGACGAATCATGTAGATAACCTCCATGTCTACCAAAATTGCAATTAGTCATAATCGCTAATTTTTCAAGTGTTAGGTCACAGATCTGTTATTTGTCCATAATATTCTCTTATGGTGAAGCAGTATGAAGTTTAAAGAAAAGCTGTACAAAATATTTTGCAAGTTCAGTGTACCTTATGTTTTCATTGTAAGTAAGCATTGTCATAGTCTTTGTTTGCAATTTAGTTGATTGCAAATGCTCTTTTTCTCCAAAGCAAATGACAAATCTTTTAAGTCGGAAATATTGTATCTTCTGACAACTGCCTATGACTGGCCTCCAGATGCACGACTGTTTGTTTAGTGGTCAGTAGTGGTTGCAGGTCTTTTCAGCTACATAACTTAGTCCGTGTTGATTATTGAGGCATAATCTTTTCTGTACTTTAGGTATTTGGATTTTGTTTGTTATCTGTATATTTTCTTTCAATTTGTAAACCATTAATTGAAGCATAACGTGGGAGTGCTTAGTTGCAAATCTTAAAAACTTTAATGCCTGTAATTAAAGTGCCTTATAAAGTGCAAGAAATATTTATATACTGTCATTTTTTTTCAGGAAATTATATCTGCATTCTATAGTCAGCAAAAAGTAGGACCACCTGATATTGTTTATCAGCATCATCCATCAACATTGCGCATGAATATTTTACCAACTGTTAATGATCCCAGTGTGCCAAAGCGTATGCTAACTTGCATTTTATCAACTTTAAAGGCTAATGGTGAGTTAATTTTCAGTGTAATGTCATGTAATTCAAAAATTAACAGAGATAAAAATTGTGTGACAAGTGCCTGATAGATGAAGTAAAACTAAGAAGATACAAAATGAAAAAATTTCCTTTTTTTCATTATCTATTTCTTAAATTCTTCATGCATTAACTTAAAATTTGTACATTTATAAGTGTATTTTTGAATTATGTAATTGATGAGACATTTTACATTGTCTAAATTTGTTTTCTTAGGTTCACATGGAGTGTTTGCGGAAGTCACCGTTGGAGATAAAAATATTGTAGATTTCTTTTCTAAACTTGGATTTTTAGAAATCGCACACCCAGGTTTTACTTGTGATGATGTTTTTTACATGGGAAGGACTTTTTAAAAATTTTTAGGAATTGGATTCCCCCCCCTGTCTGCCTGAAATTTACTGCCTTGTTTTTATTAATACAGGTCTAACTGTTTGTACTTGGTCCTGAGTTAGTTTGCAACAGTGACAATCGAGCGACATATGGGAAAATTAATATTACTCATGTTAATGCAAATTGAGTGGTTGGTAATGCTGAGGAGATTCACTCTAAATCATTTTCACCCAATCTCCTTCACAGTATCTCAACTGTAAAAATATTGCTTTTAGTTAGTATGAGTAAGGTTTGTAGTGTCACACGCTTAGACATTAATTTATTCTTTAGAGCTCTTAATTATTTTGTACTCATTTTCAAAATTAATTTCCTGTCTTTTCAAGCACACTATAAGTAATTTAGTATGGTTAAATTCAAACATTATTCTTGTAAATAATTCATTTTATGCAGAATTTAATTAAGTTTTAAATGCAGCACATGATCAATCTGAAGTTTTATGTTTCTTCATTTATATGTAAATAAGTTGTATTATGTACATTGAAAATATCTGTATGTATATAAAAATTATAGTGTGTATTTATATGAAGAGCTGTATATGTATGATTGAAAGTAACTTATAAAATCCTACAAATGCTGACAAATTGCATATGTGCAGTTAAAAACGAGCACAAAAAATATGTTATTTATTATGTAATATCTGAATTAGTACTCATTTAAGAAACTTTTTTTCTTTTGTTCGAGTGTTTGAATTGCTGTAGATCTGCTCATATTGATCCACATTTTGTATTAATATTCATTTTTATATTTTGTATTGAAATTTATATTTTTGTGAACTGTATTCAGTATACAAATGATTTATTTGTGATTGATTTTAATCTAAATATAATACACTGACTTCTGGAAATAAAAAGAACTGATAAAGTTTAAAAAGAGATTTCATGCCAGTAATGTCCAATTGATAATTGAAAATGAATTAGAAACTAGTGTAGCTAGTAATGAACTAACAATAAAACTCAGTTGTTCAAATCATATCATTTTCAATAATGGATTTTCTGCATTATCTGCAAATTGTTCAACTGAGTTTGGCTTAGAAAAAGAATGTGTTGAATAATTTTGTAGTACTAGAAGGAATGAAAATATTAATCATTTATTATTTGCAATTATGATTTTCTACAAATTGTTTGAGAACGTAAGTTACTATTCTACTACTGCAGACAATTAGGTACTTGCTATTCTTGACCTTTATTTAAAATTAAGCACTGTTATAAATTTATATGAACAGCTGTATATGTATAATTAAAAGTAACTTGGAAAATCCTCCAAATGCTGACGAATTGCATTCATGCAATTAAAAATAAACGAAAAATTCATAATTTATTATGTAATATCTGAATTACTAATTTAATAAATAATTGTTCGTATTTGAATTATCTCAGAACCGCTCATACTGATCCACATTAAGTAGTAATACTCATTTCTATATTTCGTATTGAAATTTATATATCTAATTACTACTCATTTAATAAATTACTGTTTGTATTTGAATTGCTTCAGATCCACTCATACTGATCCACATTATGTAGTACAGTCAAAAGTCATTAATTCGGACACCCATAATCCGGACGTTGCAGATTGCGTTGTTCCTTAATCTTCAAATTGGATCCGGCTTATTATTTTTTGCAGACTGTTAGAGCAATTTTATAAAAGTAAGCTTGAACTTTCGATTATGTCAAATAGAATTTCCGATGCTGGAGCTTCCAAAGGATCTACAAAGCGAAAGTATGTTTCGATGTCCATCAAACAAAAAGTGGAATTGCTGCAAAAAATGGATAAATTCATATCCTTTGTTTCTGTAACCATTCCGAAATCTGTTTATCAATTTCACGCTGCTCTGCGGGGGGAGGGGGACGCCGCAGCGCGCAATGAAGTGGAAGTTGATCTGTCAGCACAATCCTTATCTTCAGGGCAGATTTTTTATTTTATTTAGCTTATAATTCCTTACTAAATGTAGTATTTCATCTCGATGTACTCCGTCTTTGATATGATTTAAATCAAATTCCTCGTTATTATAATTCACTTCCGATAGTGAAGAAAGTGACAGAGGTTATTGAATACGAAAAAGTCGGTATTCTTGACTTAGCAATTATAGGACTTGAACAGCGGAACTTTGTAACTGAACAAGAAATTATGTATGTTTATAGAATTAAAGAGAAAGTATTATCACATAAAACAAAGCAACTTAAACAACTTACATTGAAAGAAATGTTTAATAAAGTAAATAAATAAATATTAATCTTTTTTTTTCTAAATTTTGATACCCTTTAGATCATATTTGTTCTTTATTTCATAAATTACGATTTCGTATTTTTAATTTTATAATTTCCGCATGCTATCTTACCAGATTTAAACTGATGATCTATAATATGGAAAAATCGATAATCTGGAATTGCCAAAGTCCCGACAAGTCCTGATTAACGACTTTTGACTGTAATACTCATTTCTATATTTTGTATTGAAATTTCTATATGTACTGTATTCAGTGTACAGATTCTGTACTGACTAATTTATGATTGATTTTTTAAGCCAAATATGATACATTGACTTCTGTGAATAGTAAGAACTGATGAAGTTTAAAAGGGACTTAATGCCAGTAATGTCTTAAGTTGATAATTGAAAATGAATTAGGAATTAGTGTAGGTAGTTAGAAACTTAACTATTAAAATCAGTGGTTCAAATCATATTTTCGAAAATCGTTTGCATTATCCACAATTTGTTTTCACCAAGTTTGATTTGGAAAAAAGTAGGTTGAGCAGTGCGATAAGGAATAAAAATATTGATCATATTTATTGTTTGATATTAAGATTTTTTAGTCATTTTATGAGAATTTAAATTACTTTCATTATTGCGTACAATTTCATGTTCACCATCTTAGCCTAACTGTTTATTTGTTAAAATATTTTCCTCATTTTTAATGTGAGTTTTTTTTTATATATTTTAAAGTTTTAGATTTATCTGTATTGTAAGTTATTAGACAAACAAGTGTCCATTTTTGTGTGTAAAATATGCTTGCTTGAGTCTCGATATGTGTTGAACTACTTAAGACTGGGGATGTGACATATTAAAAAAATTATCATGAATGGATTTTTAGTTTTGTGAATTAATTTATAATATCACTAGTTTAAACTTTAAATTTTAAATACTCTACCTCCCAAATTATGAATAATAGTTGATTTTAACTGAACTGAAAGAGCAGCAGATGTACTAGTCAGCATGTAAACTATAATCATGCAAGCTATGCACATCTTTTGATGTATCTGTGACAAGGATTTCATAAATTAATTAATTTTCACTTTATTGGTTATAGTTTCAGTTATATAGCTGGCATTATAGATGCATACTTATACTGGTTATATATGCATATACCAAATGAATACTGATACACTACTAATCTACCGGTATTTGAAAAGATAAAAATGTGAAAACTTATGTTCAGCAGGTTATACTTAAAATAACTGCAAAAGAAGCGTATGTTTATAATGAAATAAAACTATTAACAATAGAGCTTTCCTGGACCCGTGCCTGTCAAAGATTGCTAAATATGAATGAAAATGTCTGAAAACATAATTTTAATTCATACACTAACTTATACTGAAATCTAAATATTAGCTGAATATTCAGATTTTATTTTAAATTTATTTAATGGCAAACTGAGTTTCGGTAGACTCTTATCATTTGTAACTGATTTTTCTTTTTAATTCCTAATACTTTATCATTTTTTAGCTGTTCTGCAGTATATACAGTACAAAGTCAGATCCGGACTCTTCGGGACTTTGGCGATTCCAGATTTTTCAAGATATTAGATCATCAATTTAAATCTAGTAAGATGGCATGTGAAAATTATAAAATAAAAATATGAAATCATGATTTATGAAATAATAAAGCATTTATGAACTATAGGGTATCAAAATTTACAAAAAGGTTTAATATTTATTTGTTTACTTTATTAACATCTTTCAAAGTTAGTTGTTCAGGTTGCTTCATTTTTTGTACTAATATTTCCTCTTTTATTCTATAGACAGACATAATTTCTTGTTCACTTAGAAAGCTCCATTGCTCCTGTGCATTTGCTGTGTCAAAAATTCCAACTAACTTGTCAATCAAAATTTTTTCTTTTTCAAAAACCTTTTCTACTTTCATCACTATTGGTATGAATATTTTCTGGATCTAGAACTATACTAAAGATTTCACAATTTGTTAGTTGACTGATGATTTCGCATTGTCCTCACAATCAAAATTTCTGTTATATATCATCTTCATTTGTTAGCACTTCTCCACATTTCTTTACAAAAATTCATTAATCGGAAAATTTCACGTTTGATTTGGGATACCTGAAAACCTACAATTTCACTTGCGGCTATCATCTTCACCATGAAATATGGTAGCTGGTCATAAATTATGCCAAGTATTTTTTAAAGTATCTGGAGACACATATTCCCATGATCTTGCAATGCTCCATACAGCAGATTTTATGCTAAAATATTTCAAAAACTATTGAATAGTTTTGCTGCATGAGTAATTACTCAATGTGGTCATGTGGTGATGAAAGCAAAATATAATAAAAATTTGCCAGGTTGGCATCAGAGATATAAAACAGTAGTAGGTGTAAAATCAGCAATGTTTCTATGTAGAATGGTTTGGTTTGAGATGTAAGCCAAGCAGATATGCAGCTACAGAGCCAAATCATTGATCAAAATTTATGCTAAAATGATTGTTTCTTCAGTAACGAGGTATTTTGTATAGTGCCAAAGTAAAACTAAGAATTGGGACTCTCCACATGTTTTATTATGGTGTGGGGAATCAAATGCGCATGCGTAAAGCATACAAAAAAATTTCCTTAAAAAATCTGAAAGGTTTCAGATTTTAAACTACGTCCAAAACATTTTGTGTGTTACCTTTATTTTTAAATATGTTCTTCACACTCTACCATAAAAGTCAGTTCAAGAGCAAGATCATAAAATAATTTTAAATTGAGCATATCTTTAGAATTTCCGATATACAGTCTCACACACTGAAGATAAATGTGTTTTTTCTGTACATCGTTGCCATTGCTCGCTTTGAAATTCTTGAGTTTGTTAATAAAAATTCATTAAAGTATTACAAAATAGGAAATCTATAATAAAACATTCCAAACTTCAAATTTGGGTTTCCAGATGACCATATTTGTAGTAGGATTAAGTCATTCAAAATTCGATGGCTGTATGTAGAGTTGTTTTATCACAATGCGAGAAACATGCATACATTTATGCAGATTCTTCATTATTTATTTTCTTCAAATATGATACAGGTCGATAATATTTGGTGGCAACAGTTTGAAAAGTCAAACGGACATCCAGAGTGATTCGACGCAAAATCACAAAACAAAAACAGTAGTCTCTCTGAGACAAAGCCCCTTTTGGACTAAAAAAAAGGGTTGGTGGCTTTTAAGTCCAGATTTTAGATCATTCTGGATATTGGACATCCAGATCTAGGATTTTGTATCGTATAACTTAAGGAAAAGGCTACTTCTGGTAATTAGATGAGTACAGTTAATAAGAATTTATTAAATGGAGCCAGTGTAGTATAAAAATTAAATATGAAGAACAAAAGGAAAATGTAAATATAAAGTTACAACTTAACCAATGTATGTGTAATTAATGAGAAAAAATTTAAGTTTAAAATAAAACTTAATAAATAAACTTAATAATAAAGATTTTGGGGGAAAAACTAATATCAAATTTTTCAGGATACTCACTTTTTTCTATTCAAGTTTTCAGCTCGAAATTTAATTACTCTGAATTATGACTCATTATTAAAAATCTTCATTTTAATTTATAATGGCGTTAATAATAAAGATTTTGGGAAAAACTGATAATATCAAATTCCTTAGGATACTCAAGTTTCTGTATTCAAATTTTCAGGTCGAAATTTAATTACTCAGGATTATGTCTCATTATTGGAAAACTTCATTTTAATTTATAATGCCTTTATTACCTTTAAGGAAGAATTAGTTTGTCTGTACATTTCCTTTTTTGTGTGTATGTGTGCCAAACCTCCTCCTTGCGACCTTAAAAGAAATTAATCTGTATTTTTCAGATGTGGATTGTATGCAATTTAGTTATTAAAATATATGAATTCATCACAGCCTTACTATCTTCATTTCCATTGTGCTAAACAGTCAGCTTTATAGGTTTTTCAAAGATTTAAATGTGGATCTGCTGTCATTCATGTTGAAATGTATATTGTTTATTCTTTAGAAGCAGATCTTCATTCCATATTGTATTCATGCTTTTTTATGTAATTTTATTAGTTATTTAATTGTAGAAGTGAAGTATGCCATTTCTGAGGGTCTCGAAAAAATATCTGCACAAAAAAAATAAAGTATGAAAGCTTTCAGATTTTATATTATGCCTCAAAGGGGCTTCTTTTTAATGTTTTGTGTGTTACTTTTATTTATTAAATATCATGTTCTTAAGACTTGGACCATAAAATTCAATTCAACAGCAAATATAAAAAAATATTTAAAAGAGCATATCTTTAGAATTCCTGATACATAGTCTTGTGTGCTGGAGATAAAAATGTCCCCCCCCTTGTACAGTGTTGCCATTGCTTGCTTTAAAATCGTTGAGTTTCTTAATCAAGAACTCATAAATGCTTTAGAAAATATGAAATAGTTAATAAAACAAATTCCAAATTTGGACTTCCAGATGCCCGTATTTGGGTGGAGACTTAACATTATTCAAAATTTGATGGCTCTAGGTACGGTTTTATCACAATGGGAGAAACGTACATACATTTATATAGATTCTTCATTATTTAATTTCTTTAAATATAACACAGGTACCAATTTAAAAAGAAATTTGCCGTTTATAGTGAATCAACACAAAGTACCAAAATGAAATTAATAGCCCTTCTGGGTTAATGCCCATTGGGCTTAAAAAAAAGGGGGGATGCTCAAGCAAGCAGCATTTTTGTAATAAGTTAAAATATTTTGCATTTGTTATTTACTTTTTCTTAAAATCCCATTTTCATTCATAACTTAAAACCTTTTTTATTCTAATGTAATGTTTTTCATGAAAAAATAATTTGATTCTGTTTTGTAACTGCATGTAGTTTTTAATGCAAAAATGGTATTATTTATGTGATGAGCTGTCTTTTTTGTTTTGCTTTACTTTGATATTGTTAAAAATTATTTCAGATAAAATTGCCAAAACTGATGTTTATTTACATCAATATTTATAAGGCTCATTTCAGTAATTACAGTTTGAGATATATTTAGCACTTTTTTTTTTTTTTTTTTCTGTAATGATAAAAAATTAGTGTGTATAATTCCATAAGGATAATACTGAAATAATCAGGTGAATAAACTGCAGAACATTTTTAGAGCAGTATTTTATATGAAACAAATCGTAACTCTGAGTAAATTTAGTTTTTAAATGTGAATGTGCATTCTTCATGATGTACTTTGTTTTGTATGTATGTTTATATATGGGATTTTTGTGAATCATGGAGCTCTTACTCAAAGCTTAAAATGTATTTTTGGAAAGTGAATTAAAACAAAATATGAAGTCTTTGTGTTTTGAATATTTTTCTATTTGAATATTAATAATATTATAACCTGAAGTGTTTTTCATGTGTAGAGCAATTTCAAAAGTGAACTTGTAGATTTTTTTTTTTTAGTTTGGTTTATCATTTTAGTACGTTATAGAAGATCATTGATAAGTTTTAAATCTGGAGCTTAAGTCAAAAAATGCCTTGCAAATTTTGATCTGGTAGTTTTTACATTCTTACTTTTTTCTTCAGAAGCTACTTTGTACTGTAATGTTTATGTGAGATGCCACCTAATGAGAATATTAACACCTTGCATTTAAAACGGCACCTTCATTTCATCATAAAGGTACTGGTAGCATTATGATGTTATGAAGATACTTTGTCTTAAAGGTGCTGGAAACGAACTTAAAATTGACTCTGATGAAAGTGTCTTTCTGAAAAGTGTGGTAAAGAAAAGTTACATCATCTTTATGCAAATCATTTTCTAAGGGATTTTATTATATCTAAGGGATATTTATTTCATTTCTTAGAGGTGTATGCATTTTTATGTTTAGACACTATTGTTTCATATTTGTTTTAGCTGTGATTAGCAAAAGCAGATAGTAATTTCACTTCCTTAGCATCAACATCTGCATATTGGTAGTGATTTAATGAAGTTTGGTTTCTCATAGCAAAGCAGATATTAATTTTACTTCCTTAGCATCACCTCTGCATATTGGTACCAGTTGCTTTAATGTAGTTTGGTTTCTCAAGTTAGAAACGGATTAAGAATCCAAGCACCTATTTGGCAGCACTATGAAGCAGTCTTTTTTTAAAGCTGGATTTGTGTCTTTCTTTCATAGATTTTATTATATTTCAGAAAAGTATTTACCCAAGTGTAACTAGCAGAAATAAAAAGGATTACAGCTTATCTCATCGTGTAGCTTTTTTTTTTTTTTTTTTTCAAACCAGCATCAAAAAGAAACACTGCCAAGAAATCTCATCTTATTGCTTTGCAGCATTAATCATCTCCATAGATAAATGCATTTTTCCCATTGATGATGTCATGATTGCATGGCTGCAACAAATTTGTCTTTAGGGGTCCACTGAACACAGGAAAAACTTTGGTGCAATAGTAGAAGTAAGAAATTTGAGACTTCAGAAATTATTCCTTAACATTATAAAAGGTAAAAAACCACTATATATGAGGATATTCACTGTGAGTGGTTCCACACACACACACACACACAAAAAAAAAAAAAAAATTGCTCCTTTTGCCCAGTTATATGTGATCGAATGGTACATGGACAGAGCTATTTTAGATCACATTCCTTGTGGATTTTTGGTTTTTTTTAATTGTGGAAGTTTTGAATGCACATTTTTGATGGCTAATTTCGTCACTGCATTCTCATTTAGTTATGATTAATTTCAGTGGGGGATAAATTCCACACAGGTGGAGAAAATGGATAGCAGCCCAATATTCTTCAAATAAACCTTGCCGTTTTTAATGTTTCAGATGGTAATTTTAGTATTCAGTTTATTACACTGATAAGCAATATGCTGTTATAATTCAGAAAATAAATTAAATATCTTGTACTGCAGGGAATATCAGAAGCTTTCATAAATGGCAATATTCCAGTAATCTTGAGGGATTAATATAGTGGTGAGTAACACACCATATTATTGTGAGATAGGGTAGCAAAGTATCTGTGAATGGGATATTTCTGTCATTCTGGTTAACTTGATGAATGGTGGCATTTTTTAAAATAATGCTAATGTATCTTGCATGCTTTCATTTTGAAGGGAAAATTGTAGAATTAATTTAATTAAAATTTTATAATTAACCAGTTCGCTGTTAGGAAAATTGCAAACGTTTCATGCCAATTTTCGTGTCCAAAGGTAAACTTTTTGTGTCTAAAACTGGGCTCAGAATATTTCTTTCCCCCCTTTCACCAGCTGTGAAAAACTATTTAGAAGTTTTGTTCAAATCAGATTAAACATCTTACCTGTCACACTGAAGGATGCTGAATAACTACCCCCTAAGGAGCAACATAAAACACAAAGACTGTTGTAGTCCTTTAGAGCAGATATTTTTCCCTTTGCACCGAACCTCAAATCTATTACAATGTAAATGTAATTTTTAATTGTCAAGTAAAAGCTTTATTTAAAGTAAAAATAAGTGCATTAGCTAGTATTTGAAATGTCCTTGAATTTTCTTTTATTATTTTCTTGATGACCTGTAACAAAAATAGTAATAATTTCCCATATATTTTTGCATATTTAATTAAAAGATTTAATTTATTTATGTGATAAAAAGATCTTTTTTTACCTTAGATATTTAAGGTTCTTATTTTCTACAGCAAGGAAAGTTTCAATTATGTGAATTGCCTATTTCAAAGAGTAAGAAAAGTAAGCATTTTTAGCGGTTCTTGTTGAATATATTACTAGAGGAGTGCCCATTATTTTGAATAATGGACTGAAAATTCAACAATGTTCATAATAAAATTAAGCAGCAAATTTTTTATCATTAAAAATTTTTAAAATTATAATTGTTGCCGCTATCTTTATAATGCCATTAATATTCCCTTTTCCTTATTCTAGCCTCATACAAGTAAATAACTGCAAGAATTATATCCAGGACTATACATATTCAAGAATAGATAGAATATATGTATTCAAAAATTATTAATTCGATAAGGCTACCCTCATAAAACTTTTCAGTATCCTCAAAGTTTGATTAGTTGAAATAAAATACTTATCTAAATTAATTTTTAAGGTTTTGGTATAGGTAGGTTAAAAATATGAAGTACTCACATTATAGCTTGTATATTTTAAATAATATAATTATGTATAGAATCGAGTTTGTTTTTAAAATTAAGTGTTGTTTCAAATACTAAATTTTAACTGTTAGCATAAGTCTGTAAGTGATAAATATTGAGAAAATGTAACACTATGTAAAGAGTCATAAACATCATAAACACTGCGTTAAGAGTCGTGTATAAATGAGATACATCTGCATTTCATTGTTTGTTATAATACTAGTTATTTCCTAGCCGTTATAGCCATTTTCAGTTAATCTTTGGAATATGGTAACAGGTAGTTTGGTGACATTTTGGTAAGGCGATAAAGGTTACTAGCTAGTACTTTGGCAGTGTACATGGATAAAGTCAAGAGTGTGCACAATGCCATTTTTGTGCAATTCTGGGATTTTTTTTTAAGTGAAAATAGGTCGACGTGTACATGGATACCGCGTATGTGGAATTCTTAAAAATGCGGCAAGCAGTTTGCGATTCTGCACTTTCTCCCAAATTCCCACCTAATCTTCGTTATGATTAAGCACTTTTGTTCATAAAAGTTCTAGCATAGGCGTAATTCAGCTAGCAGATTGTTGGGAAAAAAATGTTGAATTAAAAAAAAAATGCCTTTACTTCGTGAAAGCAAAATGGCATCCAAACAAAAACTAGCAGGTTGCTGTAGCAGGGTTGGTTGCCAAATTTTTGCCAAAAAATTGCCAAGTTACCATAATCCAAAGATTAACCTCATTTTCCCTCCTTATTCTTTTTAACTCAAAAAATTTCCTTTACCAGAGGCTAGAATAAAAATTTTAAGAAATTCTCTCGGACCTCTTATTTACACAGATGTATATAAATCGTATGATCTTTTAGATGAACATAATTCTCAGAGTAATATTTTATGTCGCAATCGTATACCAGTTATTCCACTATCAAATATAGTTCTGTCGTACTTTCAACTTGGGGACCTTCACAGGAACTTCTTATACTTTTTACCATACAGCATACATATAAACTTACCTTATGCTACAGTACATTTTTTTTCCTGTCATCATATCAATACTGTCCTCTCAGTCTTGTTTGAAATAATGTTCAAAAAAGGACATTCTCATTTTAGATAATACTTTCGCATTAAAAAATAACTTGCTTATATCACAAAAAATATCATTAAAGTTACTCTTTTGTAACCTACATCACATTTTGTACAATAAAAACGAGTTTCTTTTCTTATTCTTTTATTGTCACTGTTCTCATGGCAGCAAATAAAACACCATAAAATTCAGTTCAAGAGCAGTATCGCAAAATAATTTTTAAATAAGCATATCTTTAGAATTTCTGATACACAGTCTCTCGCGCTGGAGATAAAAATGTTTTTTCTCTACAACGTTGTCATTGCTCACTTTGAAAGCCTTGAGTTTGTTAATCAAAAATCGTTAAAGATTTACAAAATATGAAATCGATAACAAATTTCAAATTTGAGCTTCCAGATGCCCATACTCGCAGGAGGATTACGTTATTCAAAATTGGATGGCTTTAGGTACTGTTGTTTTTACCACAGTGCGAGAGAGACATACATTTACGCAGATTCTTTATTATTTAATTTCCTTAAATATAGTACAGGATGATAGTATTTGGTGACAATTTGAAAAGTGAATCAAAGCGAAATTAATAGTCGTTCTAGGCAAATTGCCCCTTTGGACTAATAAATATTAATATTACAAGTTTTGAAAAATAAAATGTAGCTTCAAATCAGTTCAACAATGTCACTCTTAATTGTCGCAAGATAGTCATAATGAAATTTAAAGCAAGTAATATTTCCATCTGTGTAAGGCAAAGCGCTAAAATAAAATGCATATATTAAGTATAACATTTCAATGCAGTTCATAGTTCAGAGAATAATATACAGTTCATACCCTCAAGGAATTGTTAAGAATTGAAAAGATAGCATTCAAATCCCTTTGTTCGTTAATAGAAAGGGAGAAAGCTGTTGTGGATCTCGTAAGATATGTTGAGGGGGTAGCTACTCGACGAACGTGTCCCCATCCTTTAGTTTTCTGAAACAGTCCCACTGTGATCCTTATGCGACACCGCTGAGAAAATAAGTAACCCATCAATCACCACTTTTCATTTTCAACTCATTCTGTGGGGGTTGGAAAGAGTCGCTGCGAGGTACGTGTCTCGGAGTTTACAGTTTAGCCGAAATTTCACCCCGGCGAGAGTCTGCCGACGCTAACGGATGGCGATGCATTTCCTGTGAACGTACATCTCTCGGGGTGAACTGGTTAAACATGCTTTATAATATTACCACTATCTGCATTTCAACCCGTGCCTCTTTGAAACTGCATCTCATAAGCTGACTTTCCATTGCTTTTCAGATAAGTTACATTTTTTAGTCTCATAATAATTTCATTTGGAAAGATTCTGTTTGTTATGATATTCACTTATATTGGGTTGTCAACCACATGTGCAAGGTATCTTTCTTAGGGATGCAAGATAATGTTTTCATTTTTTTGTTCAAGTAATTTAAAAATTACGTGCATTAATGTGGTGTATGTGTAAAGCATATTTCCAATACATATTAAAATTTGATTATGCAATTTTTCCATTTTTAAGAAATTGCTTGAGGTGCAAGAACAAACTAAAATAATTTTTAGGGATGGAAGACATAAATAAAAAGGTTGAGAACCTGTGATTTATATGAAAATCATATCTATCACCAGGATAAACTGTTCCTTTTTGATGGATTTATAACCTTTTGGCCATTATTTGGCAGCAGAAAATGGGATCTTAATTTAGCACATTAATTTTTCGCTTAAAGTGTGATTACTACTGAAGAGAATCTGCAAGCTTATAATTCTCAGTACTGCTAATTTTAAAAAAATATATATGAAATTGCTCATTTAAAAAGAAACTTTGTGTTAAACATAGCTAATAAAATGCTGCAGATGAAAATAAAAATATGTAGAATAATATATTTTCCATAACTTCGAAATACTTTTCCATGCGTCCCCTGATGTTTACTTTTAAAAACAAAAATCTGGATGAATAGTTATATTCAGAATCTTGGTTTGCAGGCTTTTATTCATATATCATTTTCAATAATTTGTTATCAACTTTTGTTGTGGTTAGTAATATATTGTATTTCTTTGATTTTGAAAGGCACACACCTTCATTTCAATACCACAAACATACAACTTTGATTCTAAGCAAAGAGAATGTTCTAATATCTCTTTAGTAATTGATTGATTTGTTATTGACAGTGGTATCTATTGAAATGAAAAGAGCCCACTAGCAGTTGGGTTGCTAAAGTTGCTGAGCACTAGTACTTCAGTCTGGGGCTCAAATCCTGGCGAATAGGCTCGCTACATGGGTGTTTTCTTGGTTTTCTCAGTGTGTAACATATTATACGAGCCACTTTCCCTTACAATGTTCCACACAAAGGCATCCCTTCCCTTAGGCGGACAGCCCTCGATTGCTTTGCCATAATCAGATAAACTAAAACCAAACAACTGAAATTAGTGTTTTGGAAAAAGTAACTTGGTGTAGATAATAATTCAGAAATATTTGCAATTGTAATGTTACTCCACTTTCAGCGATATTTTAAGTTAAACACTATGTTCCCACATTTACAATTATTTGTGCAAAAGGATTTGCGATCAAAAATTATATACGCTTGTTAGAAAAATTCTGTTTACTGGCATTTAAAATACAATACTTTGTAGAGACATTAGGATTTTTTGGAAGAGGCCGGAGATATGAAAAATCAGCAATACCTTCGGCGGGAATCGAACCACGGACCTCTCAATTAAGCGCTGAGCGTGCAGACCACTACACCACGAAGCCTCGCTAAGATACTAAGTTGTTTTTGCTGGGTGTCTACTACACTGTGGTAGTACTTTCCGGTAGCAGTGAGAGAACTCACCTGAAGGACCTGGCTTTGTGGAGAACTCAAGTGCATCCTGTAGCAGGAGGAAGAGAAGAAAAAATGCTGAACTGGTCGCTCTCTGATGGCAGTAGAAATGAAGATGAGTAGTGGAAAAGATGAGAAAGCTTATGAAAATGCATGTAGAAGCTGAAGTCGCTTGGGTGGCGCCATCTCTTGTCAGTCGAGGAAAGTAAACCCAAAATCGAGGTTTAAGGTTAGCTGGGAGTTTAACGTCGTGCCATCAACCAGCACCAGATGGTCTTGAAATCGAGATTTAGGGGTAGCTGGTGTTGGTTTCTGGAACCATCTGTCGCCATCTGGTGTTGGTTTCTGGAACTGGACTATTTTGCTTCTGCAAAGTAGATTATCATCATAGCTGCCTGAAATCCAAGTCTTAACTTGTCTGCTGGGGTTTTTGCAGCCTGTATCTTTCCGATAATGGAAAAAGAGTATTTTTTAAAAACTTCATAATGTTCTCATCTTGAAGCCAAATTCGGTGGAGGTGAAATCTTATTTTGAAGTTTCTGGCTGTAGGAAATCTTCGGAATATTTTGCTTATCTGGATTGCTGTTTTTTTTTATCATTTCAGGAAAGTTGACATCACTAAGTTCAGGAGCTTTTGGCTGAGGTTTATGAGTTTTCTTTTCAAAACGTAGTCGATATTCACTACAACCACGATAGCTGCTTACGTGGTCAGAATTGCAAAAAATGCACTTTGGTTTTTCGTCCTTTTTTAGTTGACATTGGTTACTGTGCGGTCTAAATTTAGGTACATATTTAGTCACAAGAAACCTTGATAACACCAGTCAAATAATGACAGTGCGTCGCAGATGGAGTAGGTGAAATCTTGAAACATCGGAAAAGTCATTAATTAAATTTTGTGGTTTCCTCATGTATAGCATAGATACGAACCATTTCTCTAGAAAGTGCTCCATGAAGGCATCCCTTCCCTTATGCAGATAGCTCTCACGTGCGTTGTCAGAATCAAATAAACCAAAACCAAATGCTTTTCTTAGGTCGTGAGAGCTGTTTTACGAATGTTTTGCCGTAAATAATTTTTTAAAGATAGTTATTTTAACCTTTAATTAACCTCAGTCAGGATACAGAATAATATTGCGGTTTCAAAGTAGTTAAGTTTTGTAGTTCATTGACGTACATGATATGTAATCTGAATTTGATTAAATACAGGGAAACAGACAATAAATTTAATTATTACTAATCCATACCCTGATGAATACATAAAAGTCCAGCTTACATATCAAAGCAGGAGATGTGAAATCTCATCTTTGATATGTAAGCTGTTCTGATATTTTGATAGGCGATTCTCCTGTCATGCGAAGTCTCCTGTCATGTTCTGTGTGAAGTTAACATGAATGTTATAGCAAACGCAGAAAGAGAGAAGGCGCATCGCCGCTGTATAATGAAGACAACTACGAAACAGAAGAAATCTGTTTTATTAAGCAAAAATCAAGACTTCACGCAACTATTTTAGCAGACATCTGCAGGAGCAAAAAAATCTCTCCTGAACAAGAAAGTTTCCTAAGGGTTTGAAAAATCAAAGGAACAAACTACTGATGACGTAACCCGCTCAGGTAATTTGACATTTAGTTACGTTTTTCATGAAATTAATCAAGTTATCCCATGAAATTAAGCAGCATAAAAGCTTACTTCAGAAGCCATATATAGAACTTAGACCATTTCTGTTCTAAAAAATGTTGTAACGAGAGACAATTTTTCTATGCTTACGAGTAGCGACATTCACATTTCTCATTATTTCCCATAAAAGCCGATAGATGGCATCATGTGTTGCATTTCTATAGTTTTCGAAATTTTTCGCTGAATATTTGTCTTGATTTAAATTACTTTGCATCTGCAGTGAATTTTCTCGGTTGTGCTTCCCCCCCCCCATGTTGTTGACCAACTTTTGATCTCTTTGGGCACAATTTGTATTTTATTGTTATTTAATATATATATTGCCGTTTGAATCAAAATTGTCAGTTTATCTCGCCCTAGACAGAAATTCTGTAGGGTCACGCGGGTGCTATCTGCTCTGGATCAGCCTGTTTGATCGACGGAGCAGTTCACTTGCGATCACCGAGGTATAGCTGCATCCTAGTGTAATGAGTTGAACGATTTTCGGGTATGGCGGTGATGAAGTAACAAAAATGACGATATAGTGAAGTAATTCTAAGGCTAGCGATTGGTTGGAGGAATGGGGAGCAGACTCTGTTATGTAATTTTAACAGACAGAGCGAAATACTTGCTTTGGACTAAGAATAATTCAATTGTTGTTGTCAAGTCCATATTACATGAAACAATATTTGCCAGAGCCTACTCCGAATAGAGGTTCGGAGCCCTAATTTTAAGGGAGAGCATCCCACCCCTCTCCTCTTCCACCAATCCACACGACTTGACTTCCGGCTCGCCGCATATTTAGAGTGCCGCCATGCCGCACTGACACTATACATTTACAAACATCCATGTCTTCTCTGGGATTCAAACCCAGCACTACTAAGGTACTTCGGTACCGTAGTAGGTTCCCCTAACCACTATATCGTCTGGGCGACAATAATTCAGTTAATTAAAATAAATGTATTTCAAATGAACATGGTTAGATTAGGTTAATTGATTAAGCTGAAGGAACACGCAGAGACTTATCTGGAACCTATAGAGAAAGAAGCTTTCATGGAAGATGTTTTAAGGGCAACTGGCTCGTATTTACTTTACACATGGGGAAAATCACGGAAACTTTCTTGAAGCCAGCTCCTACGCAGGTATATGAACCCAGGTCGAACTACCAGTGCTCATCGACCAGAGCGATAGCTGGTGGGCAGGTGAAACATAGAGAAGGGTAACAAATTAATCAGCTTAATTTTAAGCTAAATTTTTGACGGAATAGACTGCTAGCAGCAAAAGTCAGCTTCAATCCGGAATAAAAAGTAAGTTATCAGAAAAGCAGCGGTGAGCTGTGCATGCAAGTGGCTATATTCGGAATTAGTTTTGCTTCCCCGCAATTTCCAATATTTTTCCTGTTAGCTCGAGACTGGAGATTGTACTACCCTTTGTCCATAACATTCTGCTCGAAGGATGTCACCACGAGCCATGAAGAGGAGTTGATATGTTCCTTTGAAAAGCGTTTAAGTGCGATGCGAAAGGCGGTACTTATAAGGAAACGAGTTCAGGCGCGGTATGTTACGGACCGCGGAAGACCGCTCCAGTTAACCCAGTTTCAACTTCTTGCCACGTACCTCGTTTTTTCTGGTTATAAGAACCATCTTAGATTTTTTTTTTTTTTTTTTTTTTTTTTTTTAACTTAGAGTGCTCTTTTTATTTGATAGTTATTGTGTTTGTCGTTGTTTTCTTTGTACTTCTTCAATTATCGCTCTTATACAGATTTCGTGGTATGTATTTTTAAGCAGCAGAAATCAAGCTTGTAAAATATTGAGCTGTGCAAATAAATGTATATACATTTATAATATAAAAAGACAAGAAAACTGCAGTTGTAAGGAGGAACCATTCCAAAAGGAACCAATGAAACAGCCTTGTTGGCTGAGCTCAAAACAGTTGTCATAGTCCTCAATAAATTATTTAATTTAAAGAAAGAAATTCATAAGCCAAATATTCAGATATGAAGTTTTAAGTTGCCATAAAGCATCTAAATATTAGAAGGTTTTACTAATCCTAGGTAGCACAATGGATAATATACAAATCACCTCGCATCTAAGAAAGCGAGATCAAATATCGGCCATGATTTTATACTATGAAAGATTCGTTTTTTAGTGCTCTCTTCAACTAATGAGTCTGAGCTCGAATATTTGATTTCAAATAATCCCACTAAACACTATCTGTACGTTTTTTATTTTAACAGAGTTCTTTTTTTTAATCGGTAAAAAAAAATGGGGCCGGAGTATCCTGAGCTAATTTTTAATTGAACGCCAAAGACCTAAAATTGTATGCTTTTCAACAAGGTGGGTTAAAATTTTAATTAAAGCATGCTTTCTAAACAAACCTGAAAACTGAATTCTATCTCTATTATTAGATTAGTTATTTTATTGATGCTCGAATTTTCAGAGATATCGTGAATATCAAAATGTTTCGCGAATGTTCGCATTTACCACTCTAACTATCCATTGTCACAGGAGACCTAAATCGTCTAGTAGTCGCCTTAGAGAGGGTTCACTGCAAATGAATTTTTTAAATCATAGTGTCCCAACCTTTCAGCATTGCGACTCACAGGTGTCAGCTGTAATTAATTGAGATCCGCAGTTGCAGTTGCAACTGCTCGTGATTAACGTTGCGACAATTTAGTTTTATTATAATTAACAAGTTATTTTAATTTTTTTACACCTTTACTGTTCTTCAGTCACGCAACTCGTACTTTCTAGAAAATTATGTAGATTTTAAATGGCAAGCGTCTGTGTAGTTAATTATGGCAAAGCGCTCAAGAGCTATTTGCATAAGGGTTGGGATGCCTTCATGGAGGACTTAAAAAAAAAAAAAAAAAAAAAAAAAACTAGCTTTATCTACGTTACACATAGGGAAAACCATGAAGCCAGTCTGTTCGCCTATGACCGAACACAGGTCGAATTACCAGTGCTCAGCTGCTAGTAGGCCTGTTTAAATCGCAACTCGAGTATGTGTGAGCAAGAAAAGGAGCAGAGCTCGGAAAACTGAATTAACTGATTTGGTGAATGGCTGATTATAAACTTTGCCTTTATTGAAGATTTCCAGTGGAGTAAGTAGCCAAATTGTTAGGGTGTGACTGAAACTTAAACCCGTTATTATCCGCTAGGAAGTTGTAGTTCCTATCAGTCTAAACTGAACTGTGAATTCATTGAGCTTAAATTTAATTCCACATTTAATGTCAAGTGGACTGTTACCTTGCAGTGTTTTTATAAGTTAAGACCTGAAGTAGACGTCTATTAAAGCTATTCTGCCGCCCAACCGGTATAGTGGTTAGCGTCGCTGACTGCCGTGCCGAAGGGTCCGGGTTCGAATCCCGGAGAAGGCATGGATGTTTGTAAATGTATAGTGTGGGTGCGGCATGGTGGCACTCTAAATATGCGGATAGCCGAAAGGTCTCTCTTGTGGGTTCATGGAAGGGGAGAAGTGTGGGAGACCCTCGGACCCTTTCCCCCCAGGGTGCTGTCCATCGAAATTGGGGGCGGAACAGAGCTAAATCGCACTGTCACTTGAAAGGTGCTCATGGCTGTTACGAAGAGCAGGCGTATTCTTGCGCTGCTTGCCACGAGGAATTTCCTGGGCTGGCTACGTCAGACAAGTGAGCTTAAAAGTAACAACAACAAAGCTAATCTGATTTTATTCAGTGTTTGTGTTTTCAATGAAGTGCACTCCAATCACTTCGAGAAAAATCATGACAAATTTATCTGTTAGGATTCACGCATAGTTGTAAGGTGATTTTTGAAGCACACAAGAAATGCAAGCTTAATACAGGTGTCATAACGTGAATACGAGCAGGTTTCTTTTATAAAGTTCTCCACCCAAGCGTCCTTCCCCATGACAGATAACCCTTGTGTGTTTACCATATTCAGATATGCTAACGTAACCTAACCTAAAGACTTCAGAAATTTTTCATGACTCCCTGCTGAGTAGTTCATAGAAAATTCTATGTTACAGTGTTTAAATAAGGTTAGGTTAGTTATTCGAATATGGCAAAGCACACGAGGGCTACCTGCCAAAGGGAAGCAATGCCTTAATGGAGGATTTCTTACGGAAAACTGAACACATTCCCGTTATACATGGGAAAACATAGGAATCAGCCGCGTAACCAGCATGTTCTCGCCAGGGCTCGAAGGCAGGTCGAACTACTAGTATTCAGAGGTCTTAACTACTCGGCTACAGATGGTGCCGACATGCTCAAGTAATAAAAAATATTTTAAATTATTGTATAGTAACTCGTTGAAGTAAATTTTCGAAACTATAATTACATATAGTTATTGCTTATTGTTTTATTTATTTGGTTGTTTATTTAAGTGAATTCTTTCCCTACGAAACAAAATCAGGATTTCTTGGTGACTAACACATTTATCAATATTCTCTGTTTCTTTAGGAGGATGTTCCGATGTATGCAAACAAAGAAAGAACTTTCAGTCATGTTTAAAATGTTATCTTTCTTAAACGTGATTTTAACAAATATAACAATTTCACTTTGGAGGGCTGAAGAAAATTATTTCTGTCTGGGGCAGTAGGAACGGACGGGACACTTGGTGTTTTCAAAACAATGAATATGTTTGAAAGATACGGCTTGCCAGATGTAGCAGCGGCATAAATGGTAGTTATGTGGACATTAATTTTCTCTAATCTACATTTTTCTTCCGATAACAAATATTTGCTCTGAACGATTTCTTTATAATCACTTTAATGCAGCATTTTAGAACAGATTTATTCATCTAAATTTTTTGTCCCCATAGTCTAAAATTTGTTTTTCCAACCGTCGACCAATCAGAGCGAAGCTAAAACGAAGCGGCGTTCTACAGAAGATTTTGCTGTAACAAAACAAGCAGAGCTAACGCGGGAAATCAATCGAGCAGGAGAACAGCACCGGAAAGTTGAAGACACATTCACGCATGCGCAAATTTAGCTTCTCTCATTGGCCACGGCTTACACACCGTTCTCGGAAGTGTGAACGGAATTTTCGTATTTTATGCCCTTTACGCCGCCGTCTGAACGCAGCCTAAGCGGCTTAATTTTAGGAACTTGGAACGTGTTCGTTCTAAGACAACACCGTCTCGAAGTTATGTGGTAACTAGCTAGAAGGTGTTAGAGTTGCTAGCCTTAAGGAAGGACTCGCACTTGGCAGCGATGGATATAAGTGAGGGCACACTTCGCATTTTTCTCAAAGAATGGCAGAAAGTTTTAAAACTCATCATTTTATCATAACATATATTACTTACATAATCTATAGGATATGATAAAAGTACCTCAAAAATGTTAAATTTAAATTCAAATGAATAAACTTGTAAAAATAAATAGTGCTTTTCAACCCATGAAAATCAAATAGAATAGTGAAAGCATAGCATTGAGTTTCCTGTAAGTTGAGTAATATTGCGTCATTCTGTACATACCAACTAGAGTGACACAAGTCGAATTATAGTTTTATTTACCTGAAAAAGCGCTGAAAGCTCGGCTATTTCTGCTTAGTTCGTCGAAATTTTGAAACGGCTAGTAAACACGGAGAAAGTACGATTGAAGAAAGACAAATTATATTCCTTTTATATAATCAAAATAAATCACTGAAAGAAACTGGTAAAATAGTGGATAGGAGTCGATACATAGTAAGAGGTGTGATACAAAATATAAAATCGTCTGGTGAAGTGGTAAATGCACCAAGAAGTATTTATATTAATTATAAAAAAATAGTGATTATAAAATATTGATTATAAAAATTATGCTATGATTTAATATGATTATCTTTGTTGAATATAAAAGCGTACAGATATAGTTAGTTTAATTACATGTAGAGACACGCACTTCGCATTTTTTCTCCGGTGAAAAAATACCTAGGCACGGTTCTGATACTATGTAATTATTCACAAATATCGACACAAACATGAAATTGTTAGAAAAAGGGTAATACTATTTTTAGAATAGACAGGGAAATACCCAAATTAAAATTAAACATTAAGGGGCTATTGCTAAAAAGCTGACTCGAAGAGAAGAGAGAATAGTTGTCGATATTGTTGAATCCAAAAATTTTTCATATGTTACCATAACAACACTCAAGGACGATTTTAACAAAATTCATCCAGAACTATCTGCAGAATTCTTTATTGGACTGGTTACTTACTGGGCTCCTTCAAATTTAGAGTAGTGCCAGAAGAAAATCATATATTAGCAAAGCCAATCGAAAGAAAAGGAACACTCCCTTTTTCAAGGGAACATTTGAATAAAGGTAGTGCAGTTAGATCGAATGTATTGTTTTCTGATGAGAAATTCTCACTAATTCGTTGCAATTGAAGGAATTTAGTTTGGAGACAACCGAAAACTGAGGTTTGAGAAAAGCATGTTGAAGTAACAGTAAAATATGAGGGCAAAATTATATTAGTGTGGGGTTGTATTGTCGGGGGCAGGTATCGGCAATCTTGAGTTCATTAATGGCACACTAGACCGCTATGTCTATTTGAATATAATGAAGAACAATCTTCAACAAAACACCCTAAGTTCATGTATGCAACAACTTCTACTTCCAACAGGACATTGATTCCAACCATACGGGACATATTACTCATCTGTCGTTGCTCTGTCACACACCCCATACTCTTATTCATTCAGCTAAATCCCTTGACTTAAAATCCTGTCCAACATTTACGGAAAGAATTTGACAGCAGGGTAAGGAAACACGATATACTGAGTGTGGATTATAAGAAAGACTTCTCCCAGAAGAATGGCACAAAATTTCTTCTGAAACAAAGAAAACATTGGTGAATTCCACGCCAAATAAGCTCAAGCCTGTTATCAAAACCAGAGGCTTCGTCACAAAATTATTGACTGCATTTTATTCTGATATTTTCATCATTGTACTTTCAGTTTTGTCCTTCATTTGAAAATGCTAAAATGGTCTGTTTATTTTTGTAAGTCCATTAATTTAAATTTTACTTTAAAATCTTGTAGTTATTTTTATTCAAGCGGTCTAGAAGTAGATATCAGGCCTCTGCCGGCAATGACTCTCTAAGGGCTGTTTGTGTCGTTTAGTTTTAGTTATTTTTATAATATTTCAAAGATTACATAAATGATATATGTTTTGATAAAAATAATTAATTTAAAGCTTTTTAACCCTTTTTTGGGGGTGGGAACTACAAAGTGTGCGTTCACTTAGATCGAGTTTCCTCTTACTAAAATGTCTTACAGAATTGCATGAAAAATTCTATATCAAACTTCTTTAGAATACTTTAGAATTATGAACTTTAATTTGTGGTCTGTTTTTTTGTTAGTTAGAGCAGAGATCTTATGTAAAATTCTGTAAATTTTAGATGTAGCTTCTATAGAATTATGTATAGAGATTCTATAGTGGTATGTGTTCTATAGCGATTTGTGGATATATTCTACGAAAACTTGCGTAGTTTTTCCAACGATCCAACGCATGAAGTCAACTAATGGAATGCTACTAAAGATATCAAATCCAGTTTATATACAATTTGGCCTATAGAATTCTAAGCAAGATTCCTCTCTTTAATTTTCTATAAAATATCCTTATAAAAACTTTGCATATTTTAAAAACATTACAAAGTCCGCAAAGTTTTCTTTTGGAATTAAAAAGAATAAATTAAACTTTCATTATTAAGTAGAATTTTTAAACCAAATTTTGAAATGATCTATGACATGAAGAAGGAAAAAAAATTTTCGGATCAGATATGATTTTTTTCTTATAATATTACAATAGCCTTTTAATTAAAAATATTCAAATAAAAATAAATGCATTTTAAATTTTAATTAAAATTAGGTAACCATTTCTCTTATCAGGGGTACATGTAGAGTAATTAAAATTATTAATTTCAGAATTATAGCTAATTTTATGATTTTAGTTGATTTTACGCTTTTAAAAGATTTAATTTTTTTTTGTAATACACTCTTAGACAAAAAAAAAAAAAAAAAAAAAATGACGCACCGAGAAGATATAAAGCAACTTGGACACAAATTGATATGCATACAGGTTTCGACGGAAAATGCAAAATTTTACATTTTGGCTGCCAATGAATGAACGGTTGTCGCTACAGCGCATCTGATCTGCGCAACTGGCAGGCTATTTAAGAGGAGAAATTACGATTCCAGGCCATAAATTCTTCACGAATATCATTTCGTGTACTCTGGTAGACAGACAGTAACTATGCCTCGCATACAGGTGCGCGAACGATATGCGCAGATGTCAGAATTTGAGAGAGGTCGTGTAGTTGGACTCAAAGAAGCCAGTTGGTCTTATCGGAGAATAGCTCGACATTTGAGGAGGAGCAATGACACTATTAGACGATGTTGGCAGGAATGAGTGAACAATGGCCGCACACAGCGTCAAGAAGAAACGACAGAACCTGAAGACCGAGCAATCGTCAGAGCGCCATTCACAGCCCCAGATGCATCATTATCATCGATTGTACGTGCAACTAGTGCTTCACTGACCGCAAGTACCATTCATAGACATTTCACAGAAAGGGGGCTGAGGTCACGCCTCTCCTTGCGCCGACTACCACTGACCTCTGTACAACGTCAAGCCCGTTTGCAGTGGTGTGGGGCTCATTCGCACTTGGAATGTCACTGAGTGGAGTAAAATAGCCTTCAGTGATGAGTCCCGCTTTGAACTGAGCCCTGATGACCAGCAAAGTCGAGTCTGGAGACATCCCGGACAGCGGTGTGATACCAATCTGACTGTCTTCCGGCAGACAGGCCGACAACCATGAATGATGGTCTGGGGTGCCATTTCATTTCATAGTAGGATCCCTTTGGTTGTCATCCGTCGCAATCTTACAGCACAGCGGTACGTCGACGAAGTTCTAAGGCCCGTTGTGTCGCCCTTCATGTCACGCCTTCCTTGGACTTACATTTCAGCAATATAATGCTCGCCCCCCACACTGCATATGTTTGCACTGCTTACCGAACATTACCTTGGCCAGCAAGTGCGCTGGATCTTTCTTCTATTGAGCACGTTTGGATCATTATGGGCGGTGCCCTCCAACCAGCTCGGGATGTTGACGATCTAATGCGCCAGCTGGACAGAATTTGGCAGGATATCCCTCAGGAGGACATCCAGAACCTCTATCCAATCGATGCCAAGCCGAATAACTGCTTGCATAAGGGCCAGAGCTGGACAAACGCGTTACTGACTTTTTCACTTTGTGAAGTTCTATCACTTCAAGAAATCATCTAATTTTTCTCAAACTGTAATCATTTGGTTTTCTGTACATGTACATCACTTCTACCGATTTTCGTCGCATTCGGAAAACTAACAATTCCGTAGTATACTTGGCTTTTTAAATAAGTCTATGAAGGCTTTATAAAATTTCTATATGATTTTGCATATATAGAATTTCTATGAATTTTTATACAATTTTGTTCTGTGATAGCTTTATAAAATTTCTGTAGTTTTATAGAGAAGCATTTCTATGCAAGATTACCAGTAATGTTCTATAGGAATTTCAATAGCTCTAGCAGCCTATACCAAAATTTTTTATAAGGCTCCCTTTCTTGAGGCAGTCAATAGTACATTCGATCTGAGCAAGGACTGCATCATCCGTAGAAATATGAACCGTCTTATCTCTGTTAAAGTGGCTAAGATTGTTAATTTTTCTTTCATTCATCTTAATAATAGCTAAGTAAACCAGACATTATTGTTCAGTTGTAATATCAGAACAATCCATCAGGATATTTTGAGATAACAGCTTCACCATTAAGCCTGGCAGTGGAGGTAGGGGTGCAGTCAAGAGCTGAAACATGATCACTGCTCATCGTGAACAAGAACGAGAGAGCACTTTCACGAATAAAGGAAGAGTAGACACAAATAATGACAGCAGTTTTGATCAATAAATAGCATAATCTGTTCGTTTATGAGACCACAGTACTGTGTTACCTTTAACGTTCAAGTAAATGATAACCAAAATTATGTTGCTGTATATATAAGGGAAGGTATTATTACTTGATTGTGTGAGTCACGTTTTAAAATTCGAGAAAGTTCAAGAGCCTAAAATCCGTATTTAATTCTCTTTAACGCTTTAAAGAGAGTGAAACAGTTTGTTTTATTAAAACTTTGCTATGGAGTATATTAATGAGAATTTCACGTTTTTGTGTAATTAATGCAGTTACATATAAACATTGCAGGGTTTATATTTATTTTAACTAACATTTATTTTAAGCTATCTTTCCTGTCAAGCCTTTGCTTTCCCCTAGAATTGCCAATGCCAGAGTATGTAAATTGTAGTAGAACGCGCAGTATATTCAAATTTTAGCAGAAGTAAGTTAAGTTTAAATAGAAAAGAAACGAGTTTGTAAGTGTGCTTCTTGAATCGCGAACGTGAAGGTTGCTAGGTAGAAATTTAAGACCCGCGCGTTTCGGTCTGTGTGCCTATCTCGGCAGTTCGCTGAATCTTTCAACTGCTTAATCAGTAAGCTCGCTGAATCTCAGCTGTATTTTAGAACGCGGTTATGATAGTTACGATTTCAGAGCCTCGTAGGTAGTGATCTTGTTGTTTATTCATCCTGTCATTAATTTTTAGTTTCACGTTTCTGTTTTTGTTAAACCGCCGGGTCGGCGTAGTTTGTGAGCGTCAAGTGAACGCAGCTGTTATTTCTAAAGTGGAATAAAAAGGGCTTTAAACCCTTCTTACGTGTTTGTGTAAATTTACATTTCATAGCAGTCACTACCGCAGTTGCTGACAAGTTGGGGCCACACAATACTACATTGGCGCCCGAACATCTTACGAACTCAGATGGCCGATAACTGGATGGAAGCTCCTGTACAACTCCAACAGCAAGAAATGGCGAACCAGTTAGAAGGGTTTTGATACCTGGTCCAAACGATGAGAGCATCTATCAAGCCAAACGTCAATTTCGACGGAAAAAATTCGGTGGCGATATTCTTAGAAGGCCTCGAAAATCACTTCCAGTTATACCCTGTGCCTGAAAGACAAAAAGTCGCCATTGCCACATCTGCACTAAGAGGGCAGGCCTCACTATGGTGGAAGAGTATAGGGAAATTTTTATTAGGAGAATTCGGAGGCCAAACATATACCTTTGAAAATTTTAAAATATCATTATTAAAGGCCTCCCCACAGTGAAAGACCGAGCAAAGCTAGAAGCCGAACTGTATAGTTTTTATCAACATAATATGGAAGATTTGACGGACTTTATTCTGCGAAAAGTTAAGCTGACAGACATGCTGTATGGAAAGAAACCCGACACGGAGATAATTGAAATAATTTTACCAAGATTGCTACCTGCTGTCCAAGATTACTTGGAAATCCGAAATCCAAGCACCTTGCAGGAACTATTCGAGTTGGCGGTCAAGTTCCAAAACCGAAGAATAGCGGAAAAATCTAGAGGGGCATTGTATTCTCAAGGTCCCCGAAGGCAATTCTCAAATCAACAGACCGGAAACACAAATCGCTCTTATGGGGGAAAGAGCTATCAAGCCAACTCATCGAAGCTCGAAGGTCAAGGCACAAAAAGGAAATTTGAAAAAAAACCGTCCGCGTACCCAAAAGACTGAAGTTGAAAAGAAAGCTTTAAACGATTAGAGGGCCTGTAAAAGCGAGGGTCCAGACCCCGGAAGTTTCGAAAAAACCCTCAAGAAGATATCTAAATAGGGTCGTGGTAAAGAATTCACAATTACCAATTATACGAGTCCTGGTTGGTGATGTACCAGTGGAAGCCCTCATTGATACAGGGGCAGAAGATAATTTTATGAATGATAAATTTTTCAATAAGAATTTTAATAGATTACAGTTATTTAAAAATAAAAACACAGAAATTATAGCGGCCCAAGGAAAAATCTGTCAATGTATCGGGAAATTATCATTAAAAATAGAGATAAAAGATGAGAGCCTTAAAGTATTAATTTTTGTGGTGAAAAATTTACACAATCCAGTCATCTTAGGCATGGAGTTCTTAAAGGCCGCGAAAGCCAAGCTAAATTTTCAGGAGAATTCGATCATGCTGGAAATGGATCGGAGGGTGGTGAAGCCAGTGGAAGAACCTCAGCTAGTCTTGAGCAATTTGAGTGTCCATGAAAGCCAAGCCATCCAGCAAGTGGTGAGTACTTTTTCAAATTTGTTTTCAGAACGGCCTGGTAACTGTCAAATTGTAACACATAATATACAACTAACTGCCGATAAACCCTGTAGGACTAAACCCTACCGGTATGAACAACAGAAAGAACAAATTATTGAGGAACATATTAAGGAAATACTGCAGAACTAGATAATAACGCCCATAAATAGTGAGTACGCGAGTCCAGTCGTACTATGTAGGAAAAAGAACGATTTCCCTCTTTCAGATAAAAGGGCTTGGATATTTGCTATCGATTACAGGAAACTCAATAGTATTACTAAGTTCCCGGTTTACCCTTTGCCGGTAATAGAGGAAATTATTAGAAAGATTAAGTCTACGAGATACATGACTACGTTGGACTTAACGTCTGGCTACTATCAAATAGCTATGAGACCTGAAGATATACATAAAATCTGGTTTATCACAAAATCGGGCACTTATGCATTTCTACGCATGCCCTTTGGGTTGTGTGGGGCCCCGTCAACATTCCAGAGAGCTATGGACATTGTTCCAAAGCCTGTCCTAGGAAAATCGAGTTTAATCTATAATATATTAATTATAACGAGTAGTACGTTGGAGCAACATATTAAAGACTTGGAAGAGGTTTTGAAATTATTAAAAGAGGCCGGTCTTACAATTAACGCCTCAAAATGCAAGCTCGCGACTAAAGAACTTAAATATCTGGGTTATGAAATTTCGCAAAAGGGTATAGAAACTCAGGATTCAAAAATAAAAGCCATCAAGAATTTCCCATCTCCCAATACCGCCAAGAAACTTTCTTCTTTCCTTGGGTTATGTTCTTATTATCGGTCGTTCATAAAAGATTTCGCGAATATTGTTGAACCACGTAAACTTACTTTTTTTTCTTTTAATTACTAAAAAGTAATTAAAAGAAAAAAAAGTAAGTTTACGTGGACAGCAGAAGCAAATACAGCATTTGAAAGGTTAAAAGAAGCACTCATCAATGCCCCTGTTTTGAAATTCCCGGAAGGGGACAAAAACCTGGAAATTGCAGCAGATGCGTCGGACTACGCCGTAGGTGCGGTTCTCATGCAGAATGGCCATCCTTTGGCATTATTTAGTAAAACCTTAAATTCTACGCAAAGGAGTTATACAGCTACAGAGAGAGAAACATTAGCCGTATTAATGGCTGTACAGAAATTTCGAGTTTATTTTCGGCAAAGTGCCAGTAACAGTCTTTTCGGATCATGCAGCTGTTGGTAGACTTTACTCGGGGAAAAACCTAACGCCCAGGTTAATAAGATGGGCTTTAAAACTTCAAGAATATAATCTAATAATTAAATATAAACCAGGGAAAGAAAATAATGTAGCTGACGCACTATCCCGAATAAAACTGGACGATGAAGGGAATGAACTCAAATGCGCTGTGTTGACTTCTAAAATTTTAGATTCTAGAGAAACAATTATTGCTGAATTGAAAGCTGATCCTGAATTTGGAAGTATTTATGCTTATTTAAAAGACCCCGAAATCTTTGAACATACAGATGTCGCCGCAATAAGAAGTAGAGCAGAAAGCTATGAAATAATAGATAATTTATTGTTTTATACGAAATCAACAAACGAAAATTTTGAGTATAGACCAGTCATCCCATCCTCTCTTCGATTGAGCATTTAGAAGGAATTGCACAACGCGCCAACATCGGGTCATTTAGGGGTCAGAAAGACTATAAAAAGGGTACGCGAGGCGGTATATTTCCCGCAATTATACAAAATAGTAACTGCGTATGTCATGTCCTGCAATCAATGTCAATTAATAAATGATATTAATTACAGCCCGGCCGGGTACTTAAATAGCATTCGCTCTACATTTCCAAATGAAATTTTAGGCATAGATCTTCTTGGTCCTTTTCCCCAGAGTGAGTTAAATAAAAATCGTTTTAATTCAGAAATCAAACAACAAAAATCAGCGTTATATTTACAAAGTTTTCACAGGACTAGTTTCGATGGTTTTACCGAACCACCATCTTCAGCTGCAAAACCGCAAATGAACAAGATAGGAAATAATGATTAGATAAGATAAGAAAGCCTGGACAAGAATAAGCAAGTGACGCCATGTGTTGCTAAAACCAGAACTAAAACATAATTTCTTTAAAGGCCGAAGGCAAATTTGGATTGGAATTAGGATCGTTAACTAGAACAGAAAGATTTTTATGAATGTGAAATGCCTCTAGAAAATCCAGTTCTCCAATGGAAGATGTTTTTTGAATAATTTTGGCAGCAGAAAAACTGAAAGTGTGGTTTTCGGACCAACAATGTTGAGCAACAGAAGACTTCTGTGTTTCCTTTTTTCTAACATATGCCTCATGTTCCTTGACGCGAAATTTTAAGGCTCTCTTAGTTTGGCCAATGTAAATTAAACCACACTGGCAAGGAATCCTATAAATACCCCAGGAATTCATATCCGGAATGGGGTCCTTGAGTATGGAACTCGGAATTTTATTGATGGGAGAATAAACAACCCGAAAGTTAAATTTCTGCAAAATATGTGCAACTTTATAGCTAATTGATGGAAAGAAGGGAACGACAACAGAATTTTTATAATCTCCTAAAACAAGATTGTGCCTTTTAGTGTGTTGAGATGAGAATTTTTTAACTGCTTGATTAATAATGTTGGGTGGAAAGCCCCTGTCAATAGCTGTTGCTTTTAAATACTTTAGTTCTTCATCAAGGGCTAGTTTGGAGGAGCAAACTTGAAGAGCACGGAAAACATAGGAATAAAATGAAGCTAACTTTTGTTTAGTCGGATGACATGATTTAAAGTGTGGTGGAAGGCAAACCGATGAAGGTTTACGGTAAACCGTAGTACTGAAGTTGGATGTGTTACGTGTGACCAGAATGTCGAGAAACGGAAGAGAATTGCAAGTCTCAAGTTCAAAAGTGAACTGAATAGCAGGATCAATAGAATTCATTGTTGAAAGAACTTTATTTAAATCATCTTTATTACCTTCAAACAGAGTAAAAGTATCGTCTACGTAGCGGAACCATGCCGGGAAGTTTAAAGTTTCAAACAATTTTGATTCATAATAATGCATGTAGATATCAGCCAGGATGGGACTGAGGGGGCTTCCCATGGCTAATCCCTCAGTTTGCTTGTAATATTTATTTTGGAAAACAAAATGTGTTTGTTTCAAACAGAGTTGAGTGAGAGAAATTAGCTCATCAATTTCGATGCAAGAGAAATGAAATTCGCGAAGTCTGGTTTCTAGACATCTTAATGCACCCTCCACTGGGACATTGGTGAATAATGATTTTACATCAAAAGAAACCATGAGTAAATTACTAGGAGAAATGTTTTTAACTTTTTTTACAAACTCTATTGAATATTTTATGGTGTAAATGTTATTGTCTAATAGAGTTGAAAATCTAGAAACTAAATATTTAGCTAATGGATACGAGGCAGTACCTAAATTTGATACAATACGGCGGAAAGGAATACCACTTTTATGAATTTTGGGAAGAGCATATAATCTGGCACAATTCGCAACAGATGGGATAAGTGAATGTTTTAAGTTGCCTGAAATGATTTGCGAAGATTTGATCGCAGTTTTTATTTTTGACAAGTCCGAAGGTGAAGGATCTTTAGGGATCGGATTATATGGTCCTTCGTTTAAGAGTTTAGTGACACCATCGATGTAAGTGTTCCTATCCATGACGGCTATCTGGCCACCTTTGTCGGCCTTTGAAATAATAATATCCGGGGTAGAATGAATTTCACGCAATGTAGCTCTTTCTCTCGCAGTTAGATTTGGTTTCAAAGGTTTATTATTGAATTTCACATTATGAGCGATAAGATGCCTAATCATTTCTTTCTGTGAATCTGAAACTTTACTGAACTTGAAAGCTTTTTCGATAGGAGCTAAAATCTTTGGAATCGAGGGTTTACAGGTTTGTGAGAAGTTAAAATTATATTTTAGAATTCTCTCTTGTTCTTCTGAAAGACTAACATTAGAAATATTAACTATTGGCTTGATGTTTACAATGGGAAGATTTTTTGAACTACTTGACCTGGAAGATTGTAAAAGAAGTTTTTCGAATTTAACTGCAAGGGTGTTTTTATGACGGTTAACTGCATTCTCCGTTCTAGACCAAGACTTTTGTTCAAGGGCAGTGAATTTTGGATATGATTTAGCGAGTTCCAGATGAAGCTTATAGATTTCACGTTCAATTTTGGACAATTGTTGACGTATATCCCTTATGACGGACCGAAGTAAGGCAAGCTTGCAATTTAACAGAATTTTGAAACGCGACTCGAAGGTTTTTGATTAGATTTGATTTGAATAAAATTGGGGATCAATTTTCTACATTTACATTTAAGTAAAAAGTCAAGATGATTCAGGAATTTTTGCCGTTTCAGGCGTAATTTAGTGAAACGATTAACGGATGAAGGCATGATAAACAATACAGAAAATCAAACTAAATTAACTAAACAATAATAAAGCACACACAAAACAGCAGAAAAATCCCTCACTGAAATTAATAGAAAACAAAACGTTTGTAAGCAAAATGCATGAAATCAGACAAGCAAAGCACAATATCCAAATATACAAAATATAAACATAACTTGAAAATAGCAAAAAAGTACTTACCGAAACTCATGCAATCACAAAATGGCGGCCACACCACGTGCAAAAAAGAGAGCAAAAAGTAAGCCTGTTTCGGGCTTCTATAATTAAGACACAATAACACGCCGAATAAATACTAATTCAGAAATCAAACAACAAAAATCAGCGTTATATTTACAAAGTTTTCACAGGACTAGTTTCGATGGTTTTACCGAACCACCATCTTCAGCTGCAAAACCGGAAATGAACAAGATAGGAAATAATGATTAGATAAGATAAGAAAGCCTGGACAAGAATAAGCAAGTGACGCCATGTGTTGCTAAAACCAGAACTAAAACATAATTTCTTTAAAGGCCGAAGGCAAATTTGGATTGGAATTAGGATCGTTAACTAGAACAGAAAGATTTTTATGAATGTGAAATGCCTCTAGAAAATCCAGTTCTCCAATGGAAGATGTTTTTTGAATAATTTTGGCAGCAGAAAAACTGAAAGTGTGGTTTTCGGACCAACAATGTTGAGCAACAGAAGACTTCTGTGTTTCCTTTTTTCTAACATATGCCTCATGTTCCTTGACGCGAAATTTTAAGGCTCTCTTAGTTTGGCCAATGTAAATTAAACCACACTGGCAAGGAATCCTATAAATACCCCAGGAATTCATATCCGGAATGGGGTCCTTGAGTATGGAACTCGGAATTTTATTGATGGGAGAATAAACCATCGAAACTAGTCCTGTGAAAACTTTGTAAATATAACGCTGATTTTTGTTGTTTGATTTCTGAATTAGTATTTATTCGGCGTGTTATTGTGTCTTAATTATAGAAGCCCCAAACAGGCTTACTTTTTGCTTTCTTTTTTGCACGTGGTGTGGCCGCCATTTTGTGATTGCATGAGTTTCGGTAAGTACTTTTTTGCTATTTTCAAGTTATGTTTATATTTTGTATATTTGGATATTGTGCTTTGCTTGTCTGATTTCATGCATTTTGCTTACAAACGTTTTGTTTTCTATTAATTTCAGTGAGGGATTTTTCTGCTGTTTTGTGTGTGCTTTATTATTGTTTAGTTAATTTAGTTTGATTTTCTGTATTGTTTATCATGCCTTCATCCGTTAATCGTTTCACTAAATTACGGAGAATGCAGTTAACCGTCATAAAAACACCCTTGCAGTTAAATTCGAAAAACTTCTTTTACAATCTTCCAGTTCAAGTAGTTCAAAAAATCTTCCCATTGTAAACATCAAGCCAATAGTTAATATTTCTAATGTTAGTCTTTCAGAAGAACAAGAGAGAATTCTAAAATATAATTTTAACTTCTCACAAACCTGTAAACCCTCGATTCCAAAGATTTTAGCTCCTATCGAAAAAGCTTTCAAGTTCAGTAAAGTTTCAGATTCACAGAAAGAAATGATTAGGCATCTTATCGCTCATAATGTGAAATTCAATAATAAACCTTTGAAACGAAATCTAACTGCGAGAGAAAGAGCTACATTGCGTGAAATTCATTCTAACCCGGATATTATTATTTCAAAGGCCGACAAAGGTGGCCAGATAGTCGTCATGGATAGGAACACTTACATCGATGGTGTCACTAAACTCTTAAACGAAGGACCATATAATCCGATCCCTAAAGATCCTTCACCTTCGGATTTGTCAAAAATAAAAACTGCGATCAAATCTTCGCAAATCATTTCAGCCAACTTAAAACATTCACTTATCCCATCTGTTGCGAATTGTGCCAGATTATATGCTTTTCCCAAAATTCAAAAAAGTGGTATTCCTTTCCGCCCTATTGTATCAAATTTAGGTACTGCCTCGTATCCATTAGCTAAATATTTAGTTTCTAGATTTTCAACTCTATTAGACAATAACATTTACACCATAAAAATTTCAATAGAGTTTGTAAAAAAAGTTAAAAACATTTCTCCTAGTAATTTACTCATGGTTTCTTTTGATGTAAAATCATTATTCACCAATGTCCCAGTGGAGGGTGCATTATAATGTCTAGAAACCAGACTTCGCGAATTTCATTTCTCTTGCATCGAAATTGATGAGCTAATTTCTCTCACTCAACTCTGTTTGAAACAAACACATTTTGTTTTCCAAAATAAATATTACAAGCAAACTGAGGGATTAGCCATGGGAAGCCCCCTCAGTCCCATCCTGGCTGATATCTACATGCATTATTATGAATCAAAATTGTTTGAAACTTTAAACTTCCCGGCATGGTTCCGCTACGTAGACGATACTTTTACTCTGTTTGAAGGTAATAAAGATGATTTAAATAAAGTTCTTTCAACAATGAATTCTATTGATCCTGCTATTCAGTTCACTTTTGAACTTGAGACTTGCAATTCTCTTCCGTTTCTCGACATTCTGGTCACACGTAACACATCCAACTTCAGTACTACGGTTTACCGTAAACCTTCATCGGTTTGCCTTCCACCACACTTTAAATCATGTCATCCGACTAAACAAAAGTTAGCTTCATTTTATTCCTATGTTTTCCGTGCTCTTCAAGTTTGCTCCTCCAAACTAGCCCTTGATGAAGAACTAAAGTATTTAAAAGCAACAGCTATTGACAGGGGCTTTCCACCCAACATTATTAATCAAGCAGTTAAAAAATTCTCATCTCAACACACTAAAAGGCACAATCTTGTTTTAGGAGATTATAAAAATTCTGTTGTCGTTCCCTTCTTTCCATCAATTAGCTATAAAGTTGCACATATTTTGCAGAAATTTAACTTTCGGGTTGTTTATTCTCCCATCAATAAAATTCCGAGTTCCATACTCAAGGACCCCATTCCGGATATGAATTCCTGGGGTATTTATAGGATTCCTTGCCAGTGTGGTTTAATTTACATTGGCCAAACTAAGAGAGCCTTAAAATTTCGCGTCAAGGAACATGAGGCATATGTTAGAAAAAAGGAAACACAGAAGTCTTCTGTTGCTCAACATTGTTGATCCGAAAACCACACTTTCAGTTTTTCTGCTGCCAAAATTATTCAAAAAACATCTTCCATTGGAGAACTGGATTTTCTAGAGGCATTTCACATTCATAAAAATCTTTCTGTTCTAGTTAACGATCCTAATTCCAATCCAAATTTGCCTTCGGCCTTTAAAGAAATTATGTTTTAGTTCTGGTTTTACCAACAGATGGCGCCACTTGCTTATTCTTGTCCAGGCTTTCTTATCTTATCTAATCATTATTTCCTATCTTGTTCATTTGCGGTTTTGCAGCTGAAGATGGTGGTTCGGTAAAACCATCGAAACTAGTCCTGTGAAAACTTTGTAAATATAACGCTGATTTTTGTTGTTTGATTTCTGAATTAGTATTTATTCGGCGTGTTATTGTGTCTTAAAAATCGTTTTCTTTTAGTAACTGTAGATAATTTTTCAAAGTGGACAGAAATTGTTGCACTTAAACGTGCGTCAGCCGAAACAGTTGCAGATGCATTCTTACACAGGTACATTTTAAAATACGGTGCACCGATAAAAGTCATTAGCGATAACGTTAAACAATTCGTTAGCCAAATGGCATACGCTATATCAAAATGGTTCCGTATAGACCACAGGCAAACATCGCAGAAAGAGTTAAAAATATATTGTAAAAATAATTCGAAGCTATGTTAGCACACATCACAAGCGCTGGGATGGCTACATAAATGAGTTAGCTTATGCTTTAAGAACAGCAAATCATGATACTACTGGAAAACTCCAGCAGAATTAGTTTTAGGACGTAAGTTAATTACGCCACTAGATAAATTAGTCTTTGTGCAACAAAGGGAAGAAGAATTTAAACAAAAAGATATACAGAAACTTATTGATCAGGTGGTTAAAAGTTCGGATACGGCAAGAAATAGACAGAAACTTTACTATGATCGAAAACGCCGTGAAGCAGATTTTAAAGTAGGGGATAAAATGATAAAGCGGAAATTTTCTTTATCAAGTGCCCCAGATAATTTCACAGCAAAATTGGCTCCGAAGTTTGAAGGCCCCTATGTAATACAGGAAATCAAGGGAGTCGTATTGTACCTTAAGAACGAGAGAGGGGAAACTTGTAAAACAAGTCCCGACCAGGTGAAAAAATATTATAATCAAAATGATTTCGAAATTCTTAAAAGTTTCTTGCAGGACTCAAGCGCAAAAGAAGTGGAAATTCCAGAATTAACGCCGCCCGCTCCACCACCCAAGAAGCAGAGAGCAGAAGAGGAACCTAGCCCTTCTACAAGTCATTCTAGGGCTCCGAAAAGAAGGAAGGAAAATGGTCAGACTCCAGCATTCAAGAAATGCAGGAAATCAACAGAGCCTCGTAAAGAATCTTTGGTAAACAGGAAAAGACCAGGTACAACTTTCCACAGTAGAAAATCTGCGTCGAGGAAACCACTTCCAGGGCCAGATAGACCGGAGGCCGCCAAGACCAGCCGTCCAGGGGCCAAACGGAAAAGACAGGGACTCGAAGACTACCACCCTAAGAGGCCGGCGTACAGAGGGCGAAAAAGGAAAGTCACCATGGAGGAAACTCGAAGAAACCAAAAGAGGAGATTAACTTCCATGAATTTTGTAACTTGGGATCAATTCTGCCAGAAGAGGATGTCGGAGTTCCAAGCATCGAAAAGTCAAAGATAAGTTAAAATCTTCTATAAATTTTTCTTTTGTTCTGAAATGTTATGCGTAAATATGAAGTTCTATGTGTTGACGGAAGTCAATTTGTCTCGGTTGAGACTTAATTTTGTTTTACTTTATTTAGCTAAGGCAAAAGCATTATTTTCTTTAAGTGCATTATCTTCTTTTAAAATATAAGAGCAAGCAGTTCGTGTTGGTCGAAAAACTGGTTCTGTTATGTTAAAGCCAAAATTTGGCCGAAAGTAAAATAACTTCGTATTCTTGTATTAATGTAAAATTTAGTTTCAGTGCCGCCAGCTTGGCGAAGAAAGCGTGAAGTAAATTTTTATTTTCTCTTATTCATTTTATGGTAAATTGTAAAAATCATATATATTAGAATTTTGTAAATATAGGTAAATACTTGAAAGTTACGTCAAGTTAGTAGAATTTAGTCTAGAAGCATAAAATTTTAGATGCTAAAAGTAAATGCTCAAAAGAAACGAGTTCAAATCTAAGTATTAAACAGTAGATAAAATCATGCTTTAGAGCGAAAGCCTGCATGTCTAAAAATGAATGAGGGGGAAAATTAAAATAAATGTGTTTTTTAGGGTTCTCTACCTACACTTGAATTTAAGAATGTTAAACATAGCTCATCGAGTTTCAGTATGTTGGATTAAGGTGTGTTATATTTGGTCGTTTGAATTCTAACAAATCATTGTGGTTAGGGAAAGTGCTGTAATACAAAAACACGAAGATTCCCGTTTGACACCAGACATGGTGGAGGACCAGGGTAAAGTTAAATTCATGTTTGAATATTTGAATTTATGTGAATGTAAGCAGTTAATTAAGGAAAAGAAAAGGATCGAAAACGAAAACTTTATCGAGTTTTAAGAAAGTGTTAAATCATAATGTATTTGGAATATACTGATACTTATTCTTTCCAGATGCTGGAAGGAAGAGAAAAAGATTGATTGATGAAGACCAAACAGCAGAAAGGATCCTGTAAGAAGATATTGTATCTTAACTATCTACAGAAACGATTGTAAATGTTTTAGGCAAAAGTTTGTCTTATGTAAACGGGGCTCTTGAGTCTTAGGTCAGAATATGGAAACTTTTTAACAGGTCATTTCTAGGACCTGCTTCCAAGTTTACCAAATTCTGGCAGCGGCAAATGTAGGGTTTATATTTATTTTAACTAACATTTATTTTAAGTTTAAGCTATCTTTCCTGTCAAGTCTTTACTTTGCCCTAGAATTGCCAATGCCAGAGTATGTAAATTGTAGTAGAACGCGCAGTATATTCAAATTTTAGCAGAAGTAAGTTGAGTTTAAATAGAAGGGAAACGAGTTTGTAAGTGTGCTTCTTGAATCGCGAACGTGAAGTTTGCTAGGTAGAAATTTAAGACCCGCGCGTTTCGGTCTGTGTGCCTATCTTGGCAGTTCGCTGAATCTTTCAACTGCTTAATCAGTAAGCTCGCTGAATCTCAGCTGTATTTTAAAACGCGGTTATGTTAGTTACGATTTCAGAGCCTCGTAGGTAGTGATCTAGTTGTTTATTCATCCTGTCATTAATTTTTAGTTTCACATTTCTGTTTTTGTTAAACCGCCGGGTCGGCGTAGTTTGTGAGCATCAAGTGAACGCAGCTGTTATTTCTAAAGTGGAATGAAAAGGGCTTTAAACCCTTCTTACGTGTTTGTGTAAATTTACAGTTCATAGCAGTCACTACCACAGTTGCTGACAAGTTGGGGCCACACAATACTGCAGTATAAATAAATAATTCTTATTTCTCTTACTCTATGTTCACGAAAATATGTTCTTTATATAAATTTAAAATTATTGAATGATGCAAGTAAATATAACTCTTTTTTTTTTAATAGACAGTCAAACATTTTCTTTTGATTCCCTTTCTCGCTATCTCATTTATAACTGTCGATTGTTTTTAGTAGGAGTAACTGAAATTCAGAGACGGCGTAACGTTTTTTACGTGCGATAAGGAAAGAATATTTTCATACGAGTGAAGTAAAGTACTAATTTTAGTGATTTCA
Source organism: Stegodyphus dumicola (assembly GCF_044657685.1). Classification (NCBI taxonomy): domain Eukaryota; kingdom Metazoa; phylum Arthropoda; class Arachnida; order Araneae; family Eresidae; genus Stegodyphus; species Stegodyphus dumicola. The sequence continues at coordinate 120,439,332 of NC_140780.1, forward strand.
GCACTAATTTTTAGCGATTTTTAAAGTTTTATCTCATGCCTATTTCTCCAGAACAAGTAAAATAAGTGATAAGAGACAGCGTGCACTGTGGTTAAATTGTGTGCTCTGTGGTCGAAAAGGAAAATTATTTTAAGATAAAGTGTAAAATGTTCGCAGGGTTTTGTATAAAATATAATTTAGTTTTTCCCTTTATAATTAATACGCAGACCGACATACTGAGATAACAAACCTAACTTTAACCGATTGTATTAATTTATCAGATGTCAACTGGACTATCAGTTACATTTTGTTTTTTCTATGAACGAATTCTAGAATCCTAAAATGTCATAACACTTCGAAAAGTTTTGAAATTCTATAACTCGAATATTAGATCTATTTCTTTCTTTCGAATCTTGATTTTAGAAATCCTTTCACGTATTAACTCTAAACTTTAGAAAGATCAGTTTTATTGATGTCCAGAAGAAACAAACGTTCATTAAAAAAGAATGTAAATGCTGTAGTTTCGGAGGTATCTCAGTTATCAGTATCATCTCGTTACGGTCCTGACTGTTATGCAGTTGTATGGCATCTAGCGAAATTCATCGAGATTTTAAGTAATTGGTGTTATGCGCTTTCTCATTAGTTCTTGAAACTATAAGAAAATCTCTCTAAAGAATCATCTCGATAATTCTGGATATAGATAATCATCGATTTAGCTACAGAAAACGAATCTGAAGATTCGAAAGTTTAATTATGCGCCCCACTTAAAACGCAGATTTCAAATTTTACATTATTTAACATTTATAATATTAAGTAAAAGTTTATTTCTCTCTTTTTCTTTGTTGTTTTGTTCTTATTTGAAGGAATTTAGAAATTTGGGAGATAACGGAATCCTTCGGAATTCGAATTCAAGGAAATTTTGGGCTGGGCTTACCTTGAGTTTCTTCGATACTACTTAAAATCTGTATACATTAATTGTACAATTTTTTAAATCTTAAACCTCTGACAGAAATGCTAACATCACATCCTAATTTCATAGAATTTACCAAGCTGTCGATCAAACTATGTGGACATCACGCTTTCCAAAGTACCCTTTTTTCAGATCCCAGAGGAGAGTTATTTGGCGCACTGCATTTCGGGAGCCCGAGGCTCAGTCGGGTTCAAATCTTTACTCAGCCGGCCTTTAGCAAGAAATCTGAGCCAACAGCAACAATAAATAGTCTTACATGGGAGTTCAAAACCTCTAGCATATATTTGCGACCTGTTACAGAAACCTCCATCAAAGATTAGCAGCTCGGTGATTCCAACCCAAACCATAACAACCATTTTTGTGAAAATGGAATCTTTCATGAACAAGGAAAGGCAAGTTGCATGTTGTTTACTCCGTCTTGCAAATCGTATCTAGAATGCCAGTGCAAGCTATATTTGGCCTGGTCACTAAATAATAAACGGCCTATTCCTCTTGGCTCAACTGAACATTGTGGTGGCATCAACTTAAACGGGCCATTTAGAATAAGAATCGAGTGGAATACAAATCATTGCTTTGCTCACATAAAGTTCAACCTCATGAAACCTTCATGCAGCAGTAGAACGGCTTATTCGAGCTCCTATGGCAGCTTAAAGTCTAACACGAGTGCTCTTATAGTAGCTTCACAGTTTCTTTGAGCCGACGTTAACAGAAAATGGTCTTTAGATGCAGTTGTTATTACTATCCATCCTTGACTAAAGACGTCTTCTTACTGATTCACTGTTAAAAAAGCTCTTCCAAGTTCTTGATATGGCACATTAAATGATATTCTTATCTTAGCGACCTCCATTTGCGTTTTCCATCCCTGAAATCTAGTAATTGATTGCCACTTTTGCTTCACTTAGATTAAATTATGCTTTTGAGTGATAATTAATGAATACAGATCACCCTCAGAAGTAAAATTTATTTTAAATAAGGAACACACCTGAATGCAAACATGTGTCATTGTCAGTCGCGTTATTCTGATAATTAATGCTCTAATTTGTGCGTAGATGTCCAATTCTGCGTTCAGTGGCACTAACATAAATAATTACATCTTTGGGCATTAAGCGGAAAATTTAAATCAGTGAGTATATTTTTCAGACTATTCTTTAATTCCTACGAGCAATGTAAATGTACAGTTCATTTTCAATAATATTCATAAATTTCAAGTGAGAGAAAGGTTAAAAGTGTCTTTTATTTCAATTGATTTAAATTCTGCATACTGTAATTTTCATAAAATGTAAGATATAAAGCCATCAGCCACTTAAATGTAACACATTAGAATAACACTTCTGTTAAAAAATAAGCAACAAAAGCAAAACACAGAGTAAAACAAAAACTATTTAATGGATATGCGTGAAATTGATCTAAGAAGTTGGTGTGGCATGACTAGACCACCAAACAATAAAGTAAAGACATACAAAAATACATGCATTACGACCATCACATTACGAAAGACCAAATGGGTCAGAAAAATGTTCAATGGAAACATTATGCTAATAAGAGATATGGGCTGAAATGCTTACTTGACAACGCAAGCTGGCAATAGTGTCGTTGATCGCTTACTGTGGCAGTAGCGCCCATTCCTGTATTTTTGCATGTAGGAGCTCGAGAGGACGCCTGGTGGCACACTACGACCTGCTATCCGTTGTATGTCAACATGTCCCAAACATGCTGTATGGGATTCAGGTCCAGTGATCTACTAGGCTACGGCTGATATGGAATGGTTTCACTCTCCAAATAACTCCACACTATTCAAGGTGTATGCGGGTGGGCATTGTCATCCCTAAATATCGCGTCGGTTTGGCCCCGATAGCGTGTCCCTGGCTCTCGCCATATCGTTGCCCTTCGCGAGTCATTCTGGATGTTAAAACGAAATTCACCCGTAAGAAGTACGGGACAGCACTGCTTTGGTGTCCAACTGTCAGTTCAGCCGCTCTCTATCATACGATAGTGACAATACACATGACATGCGTCGAGCGTACAGTCCACTTTCGTGCATCTACCAACGCGATAGATTTTGGCGAGATATGGGCCGTTCTGCAACAGAAAAGAGATGCGATGCCAGCTATCGTGCTGTTAGTGATTTACGGCGTCTTGTACCTAGCAACAGGAAGCATTCGTCTACTATTGTAATTATCTTCTGGCTTCCAGAAACATGTCTTCTACAGGTTTTGATCCGTTTGGTAACTATTCCATAGCCTGTTGATGGCATTACGATGCCCATTCAGCTTTCTCACAACAGCGATTGTCTTGCACTAGCTTGCAACGTTCCGACAGCCCTCCAACGAATTTCATCATACAAATGGTGTCTTCGGCTTATTCTTATTACTTTGGCTCTCTTGGATTAGATGGAACCATCGTTGCTTGCGAACTGACGCTTAGATCCGACATAACCCATTATAAGGCGTTGTAGTGTGACTGTGAGACTGCGCTTAATGCTAATTTTGGCTGCTTGTATGCATTCGGCGATGGAACCCCTAGCTCATATGTAAATTGCATATTTTAATTTCCCCTTTTAAATTCGTACCTTTTCTTTTAGTGCTTGTTGCTTATTTTTTTAGTACGAGTGTAATGTTAGCAGCATATGCACTTTAGAGAATCAAATGGGTAGAAATAATGTTTTGCGAAATATTTCGTTCAAAGGAAGGCTATAAAAATACTTCCAAGAGTTATTTAAAAAAATCCAGATGCTGTTAAAATGCATGGCAGTAAAACATTTGAATGTTGCATTTAACCATTAAATACTCTTTAACACCCACTGTTCCAGATGATTTTGGTCTCTTGTAATGGTGATCATTCTGTACCGATCCTTTTAATACTGATATCTGTTTATGATTTAAGAATCATTAGTTACTTGGGAACATATCACTAGAAGAAGGTTCACTGCACTGATTCGAAAACGAATTGTTCCATAAACATGTTTTATTAAATGGGTTTGACAGTGTGTATTGAATATATAATAAATATACAATATAATAGATCTATTTATATAACGGAATAAAACATTTTAAATCGAACTATGGGCTTCGAACAAATGTCCTAGTAACTATGCTGTAAATTATGGCAATTTTTAACTCAGAACTAAATATTTGAGGAAACTAATATTATAAAAATTTGTAGTAAAAAGATAACTTAATTAATTAGTTAATTAGATTTTCGACCTGTATAAAGTTTTGCTTTACATTTATTCTATTATTGAGAGTTATCGGTGTTTAATCTAGCTCCATTTCGCGTAAGGTTCGAAATATAATGGGGTTTAAGGATAAAAAGGGAAGATCATAACGATTTGCGCGAAGCCATCTTGGAACATCTGCTTCTTAGATGACCTTAATTAGCCACAGCTGGGACAACATCTTATCATTAACTCCTTGCTTGACATTTGAAATTAACATACTTTATCCAAGAGGACATTAAACTAAAAAATCTAACGTCCAAGATTTTAAAAGAACATAAAAATTCAAGGGAAATTACGGTCCACGAATAAATAGGAAAAATTCTTGCCTCATCAGCTGAAGAGACTGACTTTGAAAATGAATTAGATGACACATTTGGAAGTGAATTAAGAGCTGTTTCGTGAAATCATGATTGGGGGGGGGAGAGGAACGCTCGGAGACTCAATCATGTTTCACAAAAATATTATGAATAAAGCAGTAGGTTAGAGTTGACTTTAGGGTAACTCTTGTATAATCGCGAAGTTGTTGTTTCATTTATCGCGAAGTTGTTTCGTTTATCGCCAAGTTGTTGTATCATTTATGGTAACCTAAGTAGTTGATTGTTATGGAAACCCTATTATGATGTAATCGTTTGCATTATTCCGGGAAATTTTGAATCACGGGATGTTTTGGAAGGGCTTTTGTGATGTGTGTTGCTTAGGAAGTAAATTGCTTGTTTCATTGTTTAGACGGTACAATGGCTGAATGAAGTAAGATTAATTTCAAGTTTCTCTACGATTTGGAACGAAGGAGAAAAGTGCATTAACTGGTGTGTAAATGAAGGTTTATTTAGTAATCATTTTCCTGGTAGGCCGAAACTACATAGTATATTTTTTACTCTTATTTTTGTGAATTTATGTGGGGACGCCGATATATGGATTCTAGTTCAGATAATTTTGGAAAGTTTTTGGATGCTGTTAAGAAATTTTGTGTGCCACAGACTGAAGACGGACAAATTGCTAAGTAATGTAAGTGGATATTTGCTTTGTGTAGTGCTTAAATGCATAACAGGTTTTTTTCCTTTTTTATGTTATTTTATTATTTGGTTTAAAATGTAGTTTATTGAGATTATGTATTTTTTGTTTTCCTTTACTGTAAAATTGGGTGCTCCTTTGACTTTTTAAATGAAAATATATCGATGTGTACATAGACAAACTCAAGGGATTGCGCAATGCCATTTTTGTGCAATTATGTTTTTTTTTTTTTTTTTTTTTTTTTTTTTTTTTTTTTTTTAAGTGAAAATAGTGTACATGGATACCGAGTTTGTGTAATTCTTTGTCTTGTTATTTTGCCTTTGTATAGCTGCGATTTAGCCTAGTTTGTGCAATTCTCTGATGTTTTTTAAGTGAAAATAGGTTGATGTGTACATGGATAAAGTCAAGGGAGTGCGCAATGCCCTTTTTGTGCAATTCTGAGATTTTTTTTAAAATTGAAAATAAGTCGACGTGTACATTACCGAGTTTGTGCAATTCTTTGTCTTAAATCGCCGCTACGCAAGCAGCTAAAATAACAAGTCAAAGAATTGCACAAACTCGGTATCCATGTACCACCAAAAATCGCCAAGTTTCGCCAAGGGGTACCCTAAAATATAATTTTACCTAGCAGTAAAATTAAAGCGTATTACAAGAGGTGATTAAAAAAAAATCAAAACGTATCTTGCAATGTGTTCAAAAGGATATTAAGTAGAGGAAAATTTATATCATTTTTGTTTTCCAAGAAAGAGAAGACTTTAGGTCTTTTTTAGGAAAATAGTCGGTACGTTCCAAGAAAAGTCTTTATAAAGAAAATGACTAGCATTCACGTTACCTATGAAGAAAAACACGGTGATTTTAAACTTCGAGCTAGCAGTGTCTAACAGATTTACCTCTCAACCACCGGCGGTCTTGCGTTTCTGAAATACAATTCAGTTCTTTAATCGCAATTTGTGTAAAAAAGATTACGGCTTTGATAGTTACCTTACTACAATTAATTTGAGCTTCCAATTCATTCTGTAATCGGCGTATTTATTGCTACGTAAAGTAGCAGTGCTTTTTATCGCGTTAAAATGACTAAACTATGAAGCATCTTTCTACAGTAAATAGAATTCTAGAATTTCCTGTAGTCTGACCTAATTTTTCAAGGATTAAATTTCCATTAGTTCTATTAAACCTATTAAGTTTACGTGTATTGACAGCCAAAATATTTTTGCTTCTCTTTTTGTACCTCCATTTTCATTATATTATACTTTCGTTGCATGAATCGATCAGCTTGGCTATTTTCCAAATGTTCGAACCTGAATTTTGAAAGTTTGAAAGTTGCTAAATACTGCTGTACTATTAAATCGCTTTACCTTTTACAACTTTTCAACTGCCCATCTATATAATATCAGCAGTTAATGTTTTTTACTGTTATGTATTTCCAGATTATTAGGTTTTAATATATTCTTTCAGGAAAATTGAGAATTCGTATTTGGAAGGCCTTTCTCGTTTGATTCACATTTACATGAATATATGGGGCACTAGTCTCACAAAGAAGATGACTATTTTAAATACCATTAGAGATTTTTGGTCGCTGGAATGAAAGGCTTAAGATGTAATGAATTTTTTGGTTAGATAATAAGTTTATTGAATTTAATATGCTGTTTCAGTAGTTTGGATCTGCTCATTATGTATCCAAATAAAGAATGATCATCATTAATTATCTAAATATAATAAGTCCCGGGCTAGGTGTTTTGTCGCTTGGTGCAAGTTTTATGGCTCCTACTTTCTGCAGCCCTGAGTCTCTATAATACTTTACTGCTGACTAATTCCGCGGCTCAGTGCAACCGTGGAGCCAACTTTGCTAACAAAAATAAAGAGCCATTTGTTCCTTTTAAATTCCTTCGGAATGACTGCCGCGATTTTGCGGGATCTCCGCTAGCTTTTTATAGTGAACAGAAGCCAAATTTTCCAGCCGAAATACCTAAATACCAGAATTACTTTCCATTATCACTGTAAAGTATTAAATTGATAAAAGTCTTAAAAAGATTTGAATTACACTTACTTTTCCAACTACTTTGTTTTATTAAATTAATACGCAACGATGATTATGAAAATTTACTCACTAAATAAGAAATATCACAAGCAAAATTCACTATACATGGTCTGAAGAAATGGTGGAATAGGAAGTGTAAAAGTTTTCTGTTTTTAATATCGAAACCATTCTAAGTAATTCATAAAAATTACGATAAATTACTGGTATATTAAAAAATTAGCTGCACGATTTTTATAAACATGAAAGTTTCCAAATTAAATAGAAGTTGTGACTTAGTTGGGGTAAAAGGGTTGGTGGGAAAATAACAAACAAGTAACATTAACAAAGAATTAAACAATTACAATTATAAATTTTAATAGTTCAAATTAAACAATAACGAACAAATTATCAAAATTTAACAATACCAAACGATTTCGGACATTCATATAACAGAATTTAAATATATATTGTGTTGTAGAAACAAAAGACAGAACATGGAAATCTGGCTTATTTATATCGCTCAAGCATTGTCGGCTAATATTCGGGGATAACGTTGGACGTAAAATTTTATGTTTGGCTAACTGTAGGAAGAGTTCCATTCTCTACGAATCGATCGATAAAATACCACGAAATGTTTCCTCATCTGTCTATCAACGATAAGATTTGCATTTCGTAAATTACAATCTTTTAAGTAAACAAAGATTTTTGAAGTATAAGTTAATTTATAATCGATAGTCCTTATTATTTTGATGAATGAAATGAATTCTTTGATACTGAAAACGTTAAAAATTTATCAGAATTCATGCCAAATCGCTTAGCTTTTCAATATTCAATCAAAAAATTATAGACATATTTTCAATGACATGCTAATTGAAGTGAGAATTTTAAATATTTTTGAAGGGAAGCAAAGTTAAATTGTTTTTAAACGGAAAGTCAAGTTTAGTAGATATATTTATTTTGTGGAAGAATTTATTTTTGTCAAAGAGGACCAGTGAATTAATAATGATTTGAAAACAATATGAGAATATTATGTTTTATTTTAAGTTAAATATACTCTCATTTGAGCATCGTTGCATATGCATTCCTTGTGTTCCAGAAACAAAGATAATTTTAAAACTTGGGCATGAAGTAGCTTGAGAAATTTTCAGAAATGTAAATGTTTAGTAAGCAGGTAATGTAATGAGAGAATGAATTAGAATGTTTTAAAAATATTCTAATTTCCTTATTCTATAATTAATTGCTGCTTTATTTTGCGTGAAAATTCTGCTTTCGTTTGTAAGCATTCCTATATCTGATGAAAGGATTCTGAATTTTTATCCAAACCTTAGTTGCAACTGTTGCCCACATTTGAGTCTTTTTATAAGAACGCTTATAAAATTTCGGGAAAGAAGTCATTTATTCTGCTAAATTTATTTTTAAGTTATTAGTTGCAGAAAGGCTTGTTTAAAAAGAATAAATACACTGCGAAAAAAAGGGGGGGGGGAATAGTTCTATATCTCTCGTTCTAACTGGGCCGATTGACGAAATTCAACTTGCGTTTTTTATGTTTCGAAAGCACGACTTAGGATATGTATTAGATTTATATATCGTGTCGTTCTAATATAGATATTTTGACACAAATTCGGAATTTTTCTGAAATAACATACCAATTTTTTCCATATTTCGATTCTACGACTCAAATTACGCCAAACTACCAAGCGCAAACTGAAAAAATTTCGCCAAGATAAATTTTTGAATTTCTCCGTAAATTTCGCTCCAAATTGTACAAATTTTACAATTTTCTTGTGACAAAATACCTATGTTAGAACAATGTTATATATAAATCTAACATATAATCCTAAGTCTCACTTTCGAGACATGAAAAAAGCAATTTGAAGTTTGTTAATCGGCCCAATAGAACGGGAGATAAGGAACTGTCCCCTACCCCCCCTTTTTTTTCCCGCAGTGTACATATTTTACTGATGATTTTCCATGATCATTTGGAAGGCTCTAGACAAAACGTAATAATATAAACCAGAAATTTATTCTTGCACGCGATTGCGTAGGAAATAAAACCTAGAATTTAATTAAAAAGAGTTGGCAACAACAAAAGAAAAATCCAGAAAGGCAAAGTTACGCTTCTTCACTCTTTTTTCTCCTTCTTATTACTTTTGAAGTATTTACAACATATGTATGAACATCTAAAAACGTGGGTTTATATACAATTCGATATTGGAATTTGTCGAAGCATCTAAACATGAGTCTAAAATCGGATTTTGGAAAAAAGTTGATGGCTTCGTACTGCTACTGTAAATGCATTGAAACTCTCCTTTTCGTCTATCCTAAAAAAATATTTGGGAATAGAAACTCTAAAGAATGTAGGGGAATGAAGTTCCTTCTTCAGCAATCTTTATTATAATGGCAGTTCCTAAAGTTACCGTAGGGGATCTGAAGTTAGTGATCTTCCTTTTTTATGAACATTAATTTCAGTTTAAGTTATTTCTATTTTGAGCGTTTATTATTGTACTCAGTTTCCTACCAGATATACCTCTTGATAATGAATGAAGCCCTTATTTATGTTAACGGTGAAGCACCTTTCTAACGAACTAAGGTCTTATATTAATGACATTTACAAAGAATCAACATGTTGTTACGTTTGAAAATGAATCAAAGATCGGTAATGTTAGCTAACATTGCATTCAACATAAGTTATCTGATGGAGAACATGAGGACTATCTGTCTGATAGAAGAGCTGTTTTTTGAAAGACCTTTTTAAGACAAACTGGGTCATATTCATGTTAGACAGCTGGTAAACCGCGAAAATCCCTACAGACACCATTGCCAGGGGTTTGAAGCTTGAAATGAACTACCAGGGTTCAGCGGACTGATCTACTTGGCTACTGGTGGGTTTTTCTTGCGAAACCATGTACTTGATTCATTATAAAACTAGTACATATTTGTTTTTTATTTATTTTATCAGTATTAGGTAAACCTAAATTTTGAGTCTAAAAATTCTAATTTTTACAGTTAAGTTACTCCATTGGCTGATGCTTGTTGAAAATGGTTAAAATAATAAAAGGGGCGCACAAAATAAATCTATTTATTTTCATTTTAAATATGTTGCACCTTATTTATATGTATTTTATACAGAGAAAGAATTTTTTTTTTGGTAGCAAAATAGCATTTTGCTGTGAGTCTGCATATTTCGCTTTGTTCAAAGTCTCGCTTATTGCTAAAATTTATAGTCTAGTGAGCTTGCCCTCATTACAGCTTGTCTTCTTTAAATGAATTTCGTACCAACTAAATAAAGCTAAAAATCTATATTGAAACTTTCTAAAGCCTTGATATTTGTTATAAATTGTTAGGCTTTACACAAAATATTTGCATTTGCAAAACAGAGAGTATTCATTTGTACATTAGAAAGTCTAAGATTAGTAAATAATTAATTTTGTTCAGAATGTAACTCAAAATATTCTAAGAAAACGTAATATTTAAAATTTTGCATGTATTTTACGTAACATTGGAGTATTTTTCTTAATTATAAAAGTTAATATAATTCTTAACTGCAGAATCTTAAAGATTTTCTTTCTGAATTACGACAAAGTATGCAAGTGTTATCTGCCTGAGGGGAGGAGGATACCTTCGTAGAGGACTCTTTTAAGGAAAAATGGCTTGTATTGATAGAACACGTAAGAAAAAATGCGAAAACTTCCATGGAGCCAGCAGGATCATTGAGGTTTGAACCCGTGTCATAGTACCAGTATTCAGTGATTTTACCATACGACTGTTGGTCGACTAATAAAAGGGGAAGGATACTTCTTTTTGAAAATGCTTATTGGTGTCGGTTCATTACCGTTATTATTATTATTTTATCTTATTTATTTTGAATTTGCACTTTTGTCTACTTCGTATATGTAATAAAGTAATATTTATAATGCAGATTCTGGAAAATTATGAAATAGCCTTTTGAAATGTTTTTAGACAACTCAAATAAAACGGTTAAATTTATTTAAAACAGTTAGTGAAAATAATACACCAAACAAACCTAATGAGTTCTGGTATTATTTTATTATTTTCCGCCTTGAAATGGAATTAGAAAAATATTGCTACACTATCGCTCATTTCTTGCTAGGTGTACCTTCTTAACTCTGCCATAAGTAGTTACGCAACATTTATTAACTAGATTTAAGTTCTGAGGTAGATAAATTATTTATTATGGGAAAAGTAATGAGGCACATTCTGTCTTAAGAAGGATATTTTTTGTGGATTTGTTGGCTTAGTATCTAAAACAGGTTTCAATTAAAGATTTATTTTATGCAGCATCTGATCTCTAAATAATAATAATAATATAAAGGTTGTTATAATAACCATAATAACTCAAAAGTTATCGGTAAAAATGCTTTAGTGTTGTCTTCACTAATATCTATAATTTTGAAGGAACTGATAACGAGCTGCTTAGGGCTTCTTCCAAAGAAAGTTTTTATAAAATTAAAAATATACCCAGAACTTGCGCTATTTTTGCTGTCGCTTGCAATTTCTGCTATTTCGAAAATCTGTCTTTCCCTCCCTTTGCGGCTGCACCGGTAATGGCACCTGTGTAGCTGAATATTATAAAAGCTGCTGATTTGAGTTTATTTTCCGCAAAGGGGAGTTTTTAAACTGTGAAAATAAAATATTGATATAATTCATGCTTGATTTATCTGAGCTGTAGACTATTTTGAACTTTATCTGAGCTGTAACTATTTGAACTTACAGTGAATATATTATATATTCGAATTATAGCCAAATAAAGGAAAATGTTAATTGACAGTCTTTTATTTATTTAATTCTTATAACAAGCTTAGAGCTCAGTACATAATGTGGATGTAAAAATGATAAGTTTAACCATAATCGAAATCGCTTCCTTTTCCGTGCTTTTATACTCAACTATTTTCGAATTGGTTGTGGCGCCAGCTGAACTTAGTTCTCCCACAATTGCTGCGAAACAAAGACTTAAAGGATCATCGGGTTAGTTCACTCAAGCGAATAATTTGGAATTGAGTAACGATGCGGAGTGTCGATTGTCCCATTCATCACGTAAATTCCCTCAGTTCCAATTAAGCGTTATTACACTTAACGAAATACTATGTATCTACCCAATGAGAGCATTATGATTAATCTGATTTATTTGCATAGAATTTTAATAGATCTTACAAATTGATTGTGTGTATTAAATGCGAACTGATAAAGTAATATAAGTATCTAAACACACGTAAGTGATGTCCAGAGCATAGTTACCAACATTTTAGTTAGAATTTTAATACAAAAAATGTTTACATTCTCTGATCGAAAACGTTCCCTGTTATAACGACATTTAATAAAACGACCTTTTTATCCAAAAGGTTTATTGCAAAGAAATGTATCTGCACCACTAATTCATGCACTGCTTTAAATTGTAAAAAAATGCATTATGTATGTTGTAAAATAACTGTATATGTTTGAACATATAAATAGGAAATATGTGTAATAAAAGTACGGTGCTTATGAAGTGAAAAAAAGGTCTGCTTCCATATATATATATATATATATAAAGAAAAAAATTCAAAAAACCACTATATATTTTCAACAAATAATGATTGTTAAAATCTTTAGTTAAATTTTAATTTAGTTTTTGACCATTTCAATGTAATTTTTATTTTTAAACCTATAAAATATGCATACGCATATAAATTATCTCTCAGAAAGGGAATAATATATGCTACCAGATCAAGACTACAAACGCTATAGAATGTGATTCAACATACAATTCTTAGTAATTCAATTTTATTCATTACTGCTGCATGTCATTTAATTCCGGACGAAGTAGATTTTCAGTAAATGTAAACTGGTATTAACTAAACTATTTTTATCACATTTTCCCTTTAACATCGCTTTTACAGGTGTCTTTAAGAAAGTACTTTATTTTAATATAAAATTTAAAAAAATTTAAAAAAAGGGGGTAAGGAAACTTTATAGGTTTTTTTAATAAAATAAAAAATGCGCTTATTTTAATGCAGTTTTTAATTTGCGTAGATTAATGCTTATTAGCACTGATCTAGGCAAATTAAAAATCTACATTAAATCTATAGGTAATATACAGTATTTTCAAACTCTCAAAAATTTGACCTTAAGTTCTTGCGTATTGGGATTGCCAGAATCAGGAAACGTGAAAAATTAACTGTATTCTCACCGGGATTTGAAATATGAACTTTCGAACTCAGCTAAACATTCTAACCACTTATACCAAGAGAACACGCACCGGGGGAGATGCGATAATTTCTGATAAAAATTTCTTTATTCTTAAGGAAAATTCTGAGAATTTCTTCTAGAGCTAAAGGAGTTCAGATAGAAATTTATTTAAAAAAGGAACTGTTTGACCTATGTTGAATTAAAGCAAATTATGTAACAGGTCAACTGGATTCTTTCCGATCTATGTAATTCATAAAACTCATAATAATCATGCAAAAACAGAAGTGTATGCATTCAAGCAACATAAATAAATATAGTTATAAGAGAATATTAAATTGTTTATATTCAGTATAAAATCAAGAAATTCATTAGGTACACAGTATGTAAGGAAAGTCAGTATGCATTCCTTTTATTTTGGAATGAACGGTCTCAGACTGATGACGTTAGAACTGTTTGTATTAAGGAGGCATGCGCGATCGAATAAAGCGATTTCAAAGTCCTTTAACAGAAACTGGAAAATTTTCAGCTCTAATTCTGCAGCTAAGTGAGATAGAGAAGGAAACTTTTTAAACATTTTTGTTGCTTTCCTTGAGATTTTTAATTTTCAAAATTATTAACGTACTTTCTTAAAATGAAGGAATAATTGATTAAACTGTAACATTTAAAGGTGTCTCCTTAGCATAGCTACTTAAAATATGCACCTAACGGCTAACCTTTAGAAGTTAGCACAACTGGCTATCGAGTTATCACCTCTTTTAATTATTGCTATGGATAGGAAGTAAAATTCAAAAGGTGAAACCTAACACAAAACTTTATTTCGCCCGACTTATGGCGTTACAACTAAATGTAGTACAAAACATATAGTTTGATTCCTCTTCAATGACAACTCCCTAATAACCTATAGTACATTGCCTGCCTTACAATTATAACAAAACTATATACGAAGCTACCATATTGTCTGATTGGACGGAGACACAGAACTAGCTTTCAACACTTATCAATTGTGACGAACGTCAAGCGTTCACCTTGTATTTTATCCTGCGGTTCTTTAGGCAGGTAGCAGCACAGCGACGAGAATTCTACTCAGAATCTAGGTTAACATTTCATCATAGTTTTAAATCTACACCACTTGCCGTAAAACGTGCATAAACCTCAGGATTGAGCGAGTACCATGATGAAACGATCCATAATGGAAATTAACACAAAATTAATGAAGGTAAAATAAACTTTTGTTGTTTAACTTCTAAGTTAATAAAACTAATTCTTATTGAAATATAAATAATAAAAAATGTCACAAAGTACCATGAGTTAAAAATATACCTTGTTCAGTTTATCCATCTGTTAGTTATATTATTTATATTGTTGCGTAGATGAATTTTTCGTATTAATAAAGAGGAAAGTACTCATGTCAAGATGAGTTATGCGAACTGAATTAGTCAGCACCTATCCACGTTTGATGAACGAGACAAAACATTCCAGATTTGGAAGACTCTATAAAATGAAGAACATTTTCCAATAAATGGAATATAAAGGAAATAAATGAACAGTGAGGAAAGATAGAGAAAGGTAATTTTTAGGCAACTTGCCTTTGGTGGGTTTCAAACTTGTCACCTTTGGTTTCCGAATCCGACGTCTCACCGACCTGCGATCCGAGAGGCGCTTGGCAGCTAGAGCAAGAAAGAAGGGCAAAAAAGGGAGCATAATTGGATTGAAGCGTTATTTATAGTAAAATTTTCGTTAATCCGATTGGCTAAGAGATACACGTAATGCAGAAAGTTAAAATGACATAATGTGGAATTATTTTTCAAATATGAGACAGTTTCGAAAAAGTTATTACTATTTTTAGAATAGAAGGGGAAGTACCCAAAGTAAAAAGAGGAATATAAGGGTTACGGCAGATTTTAAGTATAATTCAAAGTTACATATTTTTTGTTATTTTTAGAATAGAAATACGGAAGCGCCAAAATTAAAAGAGGTACTAAGGGGCTATTGCTAATTTATCCAGAGTTACACGCATTTTTATCTTACATATTCAATTCAGAGTTATATATTTTTAATCTTACATACACACATACATATGCGTATATGTACACTGCGAAAGAAAAAAGGGAGACAGTTCTATATTTCCCGTTCTACTGGGCCGATTGACGACATTAAAATTGCTTTTTTCATGCCTCGAAAGCGCGACTTAGGATATATATTAGATTTATATATAGCATCATTCTAACATAGGTATTTTGACACAAAATCGGACTTTTTCTGAAATGACATGCCATTTTTTCCCCATGTTTCGATTCTATGACTCAAATTATGCCAGACTACCAAGTTTTGTAAAAATCGCACGTGTAGTTTTTAAAAAATTAGCTCTCAAAATTTTAGATCCTCAATTTTTATTGAATTTGGTATATATTTATTAATATCTCATTTTTTTATTAAACTCTTTTTAGCCTTGCTTTCAAATTTCGAAATTTAGGTTCATTCCAAATAAAATTCACCCATTTATATGATTTATTTTTAAAATTTGTAATTTTAAATAATTTTTATAAATTTTTCGTAAACAATTTTGAATTATAACCTGTAAAATTTTTACCATCATCTTAAAGTAAGTGTATTTCTAAGCATACCTGCAGAAAATTAGACTTTTCTTATTCAAAATTTTCTGAGATATACACAAATTTACATATTTGCGCGGTTTGAAATTTGGCATCTTTTTCTTGAGTGATAATAACGCCAAATGTGGTTTATGGTTTTTGTTACAGTGAATTGCCACAGCCATTTTTAACGTTAAATTTCAAATAAATTTTTACTGAGAATTAATTATAAGAATTTTTTTTTACCTCAATGATGCTTAATAAATATTTATTAATACTATATGAAAGGCTATTTTTAAAATTATAGATGATATTATTCAAATTTTTAACTTTTAAAGAATTTCTTTATTTTTCCTCTTTTTTTTAAAAATATTTGCAAAAGTAACTTTTTGCCTTCGCCGTGTTCGTAAAGTCTGCTACTTTTACTTTAACTTCATTTAAATTTAATTGTCTAAAGCTGAGAAAAGTTCGTTTGATGTTTATTTTCACAAAGTTGATAAACAAGACGTTGACACATTCAGTCATGTCCCAGCTTTAAAAAACATATATATATAAACATAAATTTTTACATTAATCCTCTTAGAAAGAATGTTTTAAGTAGTAGTTTTCTCTCGTGTTGTAATATTAGATTACATAAAAAACGTCTTCTTTAATATAGAAATTTTTAGGCTTACAAACTCTAAATAATATGATTAAGATTTTTTGCACCCGATATAATAATTGGGCCACTCGGTGGTACAGGATAAGCGAAGGCTGGAGTGGTTTATTTCTTTTTCATTTAACAAAAACCTTTTAATTCAAATACTTATCCTTTGGACTTTGGTTTAAACTTTATTTATAGTTAAAATGTCTAGAAGCTGTCTTCAGCTGAAACGCATTTAATGCAATTGATATTTTAAAAAATTTGATAAGAATGCAAAATTTATGGAAGTGTAACAGTCTAAAAATCTTAATTTTCTTGTGTCAGCACTGAACCCCCCCCGGGGGGGTGTTGACTCAGGCGAACGCCTGGGAAGTACTGGTTAGGATCTATACCTAGGCAGTCTCAACCTGAGGGCTCTCAGGATAGAGTAAGGCTTGGCAGGGACTGTACTGGTACTGCCTTGTCTGCTTTTGCTCTGTGGGGTTACAACATGCAGATTGATCCAAGGGCGGGGCGGTATTAATCCTGTTTGGCACCCTCGAGGTTGCATTACGTCAGGAGTCGTCTCGTTCCAACAGCGTTGTCAGCACTGAAAACAAATGTAGAACGAAAGAAGGAAAAGGGGGAGCAAAAATTTAAAAGGGAATCTACTTCAAGGAAGCTGGGTGTTCCAAGAGAAAACACTTGGACGTGTACACCAGCAAATAGCAGTAATTGAGTTTGTGCTAACGAAAAAGACAGAAACGATATCATTGCAGATTAAAGTGAAGAGCGACTGGTTTTCGACTATACGGTTGTATAAATTTAAATTAGTTTATAGAACATCATGTGGTATCATAAACGGAGCATCCCATGATTTCTCAGTCGAATTATTTAAAGATTCCGGAATTTATCCAGTGACGTAAATAGATATCAGCTAAAGACGTTTTCCCTCTTGATGAAACCAGTCTTTCCTTTCATCTCAGCCTTCAAAATGCTTAGCCTGTAAAGACTGATAAAGGATCTGACAAATACTGATGAAAGGGATTGATTTGGATTATTAAGTTACGACAAAGCCGGGCTATCTGCCTTAAAGGAGGGATGCCTTCGTGAAGAACTTTCTAAGCGAAATCAGCTCATATACACGTTACACATGAGAAAAACCACGAAAACGCCCCTGCAAGCAGCACGTTCGCCGGGATTCAAACCCCGCAGCGAACTACCAGTATTCAGCGACTTTACTGCTCAGCCACTTGTGGGCCCTTTTGAAATGGAAGGCAATAAATTTATTTAAAATTAATGTCAGAAATACCAAGACGTTTCGAAAAATTGGATACATTTTAATATACTTGCAGAATGCCTTTGAAAAAAGAGCAAGCCATTAAGAAGAAAAAAATAAATTGCATAAAATTTAGTACGCTTTTAATTAAAATTTTTTAAATTTTATATGGTATTTGATTCTTGCGATTTCAAAAATAAAATATTTGACTAAAATATGAATAACATTTTAAGAAATTAAATGTAGGATGGTAAAGTTGTGTAAAGCAATGGGCACAATTATAAAACTATTTAAAGCAATGTATGCAAGTCATCCTAAATTAAAATGTCGAATATACATCTCTCTCATTTATATAGTATCTTTTCTGAACGGAACATTGAAAGGTGTGTTAACTGTGCTTTACTGTATTTTCTCTTTTAATATATGTAGTTTTCAAACGCATCGCAGTCTGGGTCACAAAGTATTCTTCCGAAAGAAACGCTATTCAAATAAATAAAATCAAATTCTGGAAAATTTATATTAATAAATATATTTCAAATGTGCAGTTCGAATGAATGAGTAGAACATTTTAAAATAATAATCTGAAGAGACAATGCAACACAAAAAATTAAAATAAAAGTCTAAAAATTCAAAAATTACCTAAAATAATAACTATGACTAAAAAATATAGTATAAAGAAAACTATTTGAAAAAAAAAATAATAAACGATACACTTTTATTTAAACTACGCAGTTCGAATGAGTAAATATAAATTTTTAAATGAGTTATTTGAAAGAAACCATGAAGCTTAAACAATTAAAATGAAATTCGAAAAAGGAAAAATAATAACATAAAAATATATTATAAAGAACATTATTTGAAAGAAAGAACGATGTAACTTTTTTTCCTCTCACGCACAATGTAAAAAAGAAAAATAGGTTGCCATATATTAAGAAGTTCGCCAAGTGAACTATTTTTGGCGCAAACAGAAAAAAAAGATCGAAATATGTAAACAAAATTGTTATGTTATTTCAGAAAAAGTCCGCTTTTGTGTCAAAATACCTATGCTAGAATAGTTCTATATATAAATCTAATATATATCCTGAGTGGCGCTTTAGAGATCTGAAAAACGCAATTTGAATTTTGACAATCGCCCCAGTAGAACGAGAAATATAGAATTGTCCCCCCCTTTTTTTTTCGCAGTTTACGTATACAAGCACACGCACACTCACTCTGCAAAATAATGAAATCAGAAATAAAAAGAAAAATCAGAGAACCCGAGAACACATTAAGGAGCGAAAATGAAATATTATTATTAATCCTCTCTGCATTTGTATAAATTATTCACGTCAGTTCCAGTAGCTACTTTTAATTTATTTAATTTGCTAATGAAATAATTAAATTTATTTTGTGTACTTTCTCAATTGCCATGTAAGTACTAAATACTTATAGGCTTTTATGAATTACATTTGTGACATATTGTACCATAAAATTTCTTTCTGGGTCTCAAATGTTTTCTATTATTACTAAGAGAAATTGTTATTTAAGATTGAGCTATTTCACCCTCCTCGCCACCTCTTCAAGAATACCAAAATAAATATTTCAAAAATACATAAACAAATAAAATGGTGATACGATCTCTCAGATTTCGTATGAAGTTTGATCAGTGATCGTATTACTCTTGTTCATGTTATATTTTGAGTTGGTTCAGCCGTTTTTGTGAAAGCTTTTCATATAGAATGTTGCATTTAGTTAAGCAAGAAAACTAATTAAACACTCTTTAACACCCACAGTTTCAGTTCATTTTGGTCTCTTGTAAGGATGATAGTCTTGTACCGATATTTTTAATACTGATATCTGTTTATGATTTCAGAATCACTAGTTACTATTAGAGGTGGTAGTCTTGGGAACATATCACTAGAAGAAGGTTCACTGCACTGATTCGAAAACGGATTCTTCCATAAATGTGTTTCACTAAATGGGTTTGACAGTGTGTGTTGAATGTATAATAAATATACAATATAACAGATATATTTCTATAACGGAATAAAACATTTTAGATCGAACTATGGGCTTCGAACAAATTGCCCAGTAATTGTGCTGGAAATTATGGCGCATTTTAACTCAGAAATGAATATTTGAGGAAAGAAATATTATAAAAATATGTTGTAAAAATACAATATTTTAGCTTAATTAATTAGTTAATTATATTTTTGACTTGTATAAAGTTTTTCTTTACATTTATTCTATTACTCAGAGAGATGGGCATTTAATTTAGATCCATTTCCTGTAAGATGCCAAATATAATGGGGTTTAAGGATAAAAAGGGAGGATCATAACGATTTGCGCGAAACCATCTTGGAAAATCTGCTTCTTAGATGACCTTAATTAGCCACAGCTGGGTCAACATCTTATCATTAACTCCTTACTTGACATTTGAAATTAACATACTTCATCCAAGAGGACATTAAACTGAAAAATTAAATTAAATTTTAAAAGAATATAAACGTTCAAGGGAAATTATGGTTCACGAATAAATAGAAAAATTCTTGCCTTGTTCAGCTGAAGAGACTGACTTTTAAAATGAATCAGATGACTCATTTGAAAGTTAATTAACAGTTGTTTCGGGAAATAATGATTGGGGGGGGGACGCTCGGAGCCTCAATCATGTGTCACAAAAACATTATGAAAAAAGCAGTACAATTAAAGCGTGTTAAAAGAGGTGATTAAAAAAATCAAAGCGTATCTTGGGATTGGTTCCAAATGATATTAAGTGGATGAAAATTTAAATCATTTTGGTTTTCCAAGAAAGAGAAGACGTTAGGAAAATATAGGTAGCATTCACGTCACGTGTCAAGAAAAGAAGACTTTATAAGGAAAATGGTTAGCATTCACGTTAGGTATGAAGAAAAAGACGGTGATTTAAACTTACGTCGAGCTAGCAGTGTTTAACAGATTTACCTCTCAGCCACCGGCGGTCTTACGTTTCAGAAATTTCTGAAATAATATTCAGTTCTCTAATCGTAATTGGTGTAAAAAAGATTACGACTTTGGTCATTATTTTACTATAACTGATTTGAACTTCCAATTCAGTCTGGTAATCGGCGTATTTAATGCTACGTAAAGTAGTATTGCTTCTATCGGGCTAAAATGACTAAACTATGAAGCATCTTTCTACAGTAAATTATTTCCCAGAATTTCCTGTATTCTGACCTAATTTTTCAAGAATTAAATTTCCGTTAGTTATATTAAAGTTTTTAAGTTTACATGTAACGACAGCCAAAATATGTAATGGCAAAATAGCAATTTTCGAAATACAGTGTTTGGTTTACAAAGAATTATGGGTGCAATATGCATCCCACAATTTTGAATCTTAGCCCATCTTCAAACAATGGACGATACGGCGATCCGGGAGGCGCGTGGAAACTAGCGCAAGAAAGAAGTGCGAAAAAGGAAGCGTAGTTGGATTGCAGCCTTATTTATAGTAACATTTTTCGTTAATCCGATTGGCTAAGAAGTACACGCAGTGCAGAAGGTTAAGATTATATAATGTGGAATTATTTTTCAAATATGACACAGTTTCGAAAAAGTTACTAGTTTTGTTTAGAATAGAAGAGGAAGTAACGATATTAAAAAGAAGAAGTAAAGGGTTATTGCAGATTTAAAGTATAATTCAAAGTTATATATTTTTTTATCTTACATACACACACATATATGTGATGATTTTACGGATGGGCACAGGAATGACGAAGCGCGGCATCAGAGTCCGGGCGTTGTTTGGCTGAGTGGAATACATCAGAATGATGACATAGAAGGATTTTGATTTTGATTGCACATCTTTATTCAATTCAAATGGCAGATCATTTTCTTTTAGATGAAATTCTCCTAATTACGTATAAAATAGTGTTTTAACTAAATAAGATGAAATTTAGACTTTTGATGTCATAATTATTCTAACAAAGGGGAAGAAAAATGGACAGAGTAGCTCAGAGTCTTGCAGCAGCGATAGGATGCAGTCTGACTAAAAATGGCACGTACTCGGTATTTATACTAGCGGTTACATAACATGCCAGAATGTTCTCGAAAGTACTGGTCGAGGGAAAAGATCCTGAAATTGCGGAAAGTTAATTAGAGGACTTTATAAGCAACTGCCAAAGCAACACTTCCATGTAAGTATTAAATACGGACTTATAGGTTTCTATGAATTACATTTATGCCATATTGTACCATAAAATTTCTTTCTGGGTCTCAAACGTTTTCTATTATTATTAAGAAAAACTGTTATTTAAGATTGAGCTATTTCACCGTCCTCGCCACCTCTTCAAGAATACAAAAATAAATATTTAAAAAATACATAGGTAAATAAATAAATGGGCGATCCGATCTCTCAGATTTCGTATGAAGTTTGATCAGTGATCGTATTACTCTTGTTCATGTTATATTTTAAGTTGATTCAGCCGATTTTGTGAAATCTTTTCATGTAGAATATTGCAGTAGTCGAAATAAAACCCTATTCTGAAATTTCTGAGGAACATCGTAAATGCTTCGAATTACCATCGGACGACCGTTAGAAAGCTGTTGAACTTCTTTTGATTCAGGAAAAATTTCAACTATGCGAAACTGAGGAGAAAAAGCCCATCCGTCGATTCAATTATTTTTAATACTAATGAAAATTGTTTTCTAAAATGGACTTTGTTAGATTTAAAACTGAGATTGAATCCAAAAGAGTGACATAAGTATTTTAAAACTATACCATGACTTTGACCTTCAAATTGTATGATAAATATTTTCTGTATCATAAACTGTAATTATACGGGCAATAAACGTGACTAAGTAACCTTGCTGATATCTAGGTGCTAGATTTAAAGCAGCAAACTATTAAATTTGGGACAGAAATGAAAGATTTTGCGTCCAATGGACTCGGAAATCTTAGTTTCGTTTTACCCTTTTGCTCATCTGGGACAGCATAAGTGAGATGGTTTGGTTTATGTGATTGTGGCAAAACATTCGAAGGCTGTCTGCCTAAGGGCAGGGATGCCTTCGTGGAGAACATTCTAAGAGAAACTGGTTCGTATATACGTTACAGATGAGGAAAACCACGAAAACGCCCATGCAGCCAGCTCTTTCGCGGGATTCGAATCTCTGACTGAACTACCAGTGTTCAGCGACTTTACCACTCGACCTCCAGTTGGGCGCACAGGTAAGGAAGTAAAACAGTTAACATTTGAAAAGTATGTTTTCATTTGCTGTGATTTTCCTACAAATGTTATTTGTTATGAAACATGGATGCTACCTTTGTAAAGGTAGCATCCATGTTTCCTTCTTTTGAATTTTGTGTACGTCTGATCTAAAGATGCCAAATGACCAAACTATCAAACCGAAAGTCCACTTTTTGATTCATTGTTTCAACTGAAACTTTGGTCTATAACGCAGCGTAAAGAGATATTTAATCTTTTATAATAATCTTATATTTATCTAAAAAGCAAAGTTTTATTTTATGCTTATCTTCTTTTATTGTTTCTGAATATGCAACATTGTAGTGAAAAGGTTTAACTAATGAGCTATATTTGTTCTTTTATAATGGATTGGATTGGATTATTTAGTTATGGCAAAGCATACGAGGGCTATCTGCCTAAAGGGAGAGATGCCTTCGTGGAGGACTTTCTAAGGGAAACTGGCTCGTATACACGTTACACATGGGGAAAAACACGAAAACGCCCATGCAGCCAGCCCGTTCGCGGAATTCGAACCTCGGACAGAACTACCAGTATTCAGCGTCTTTACCGCTCGGCCGCTGGTGAGCTCTTTTATAATGAGATGATAATGATATATGAAGTTAGTTGCCTATAACTTAATCATCAGTTCTGTAAAAAAATTAGATTAAATAGTAATGCGAACTAAAAAGAATAACTGTCGTGCTTCACCATTTCCATCACGCTGACCCTTAACCGATTGGTTATACTCCGCAAAATACTAATATTTTCGTCTTTGAGTTAAATTCTACCAGCAATATGAATGTCGGTATGATTGTTTTTATGATGTTGATGATGATATACCGTGAGTGTAAGATTTATATATATATATATATATATATATATATATATAATTCTTCTTGGCGTCACATTTTCGTAGGAACTGGATTAATTGGCCATAATTTAAGTAACAGAATGGTCCGGTAGAAATTACAAAATGCACTTTGTAAAGGTTTTCTAGACATATATTCGTATTTTACAAAATCTGCATATGTGATACTTAGTGACAGTTTCTATAAAATAACACAATGATTTCTCATAGCGTAGGTTTACTGCATAGAACAGACCTTTATTTTCCTCCACAAATATAACTCTACCCGACATTGAAAATGCAACACCAAGAAGGAGTGGCCCGGAAATTATGCAAATTTCAGGGTTGACGCACGTTACCGAGTTATGCGAACGATGTGAAATGTGCAGTTCTCCAGCGTACGTTGAAGAAGATATAAGGGAAAAATCGTACGGAATATTAAATTTTCATGTCCTTATTTCTGCTAGGGAAATCATTGTAGAAAATTTGTTCTTGTCTCAGAGGACGCGTGTACTAGCAGAGAACGCCAGGCCGTCGTCAACGGAGACAGTTCCAGCAGACAGGCGTTTTTACGAAGGGCATGGTGATAGGACTGAAAAAGGCAGGTTGGTCCATACGGCAAATCTCAGCTGACAAACAACTGGGCACGTCCATTGTGCAACGGCTGTGGCGATGACGGTTGGAGCAAGGAAATGGGGCAAGTTTGTGGGGTGCTGGTACTGCCAGAGTGACGTTACCACGCGGGGATCGACGCATCCGCCTACACTCGGTGACGCACCAGCTAGCCACTTCTACCTCCATTCTGCAGCATGTTCAAGACATCCTGGAAGTTTCCAAATCGATCAGAACCATTTTCCATCGATTGGTGGCTAGTAGCCTGCAACCTTGGCGTCCGTTAAGAAGACTGCCATTGACCCCACATTATAGACGTTGACATCTGCAATGGTGCCAGGCTCGAGCGATGTGGATGACGGAATGGCAACGGGCCGTGTTCTCAGATGAGTCACGCTTCTATTTCTCAAATGATAGTCGCCGCGTACGAGTGTGGCATCGATGTGGAGACAGGTCCAATCCGGCAGCAGCTGTGGAATGCCGTACCGCACGACAACGCAGCATCATGGTTTGGGGCTCAATTGCGTATAATTCCAAGTCACCTCTACTTCGTATTCAGGACACTATGACGGCCCAACGACGGTCGAATGATGTGCTGCGGCCAGTTACATTCCCCTACGTTCAGGGTGTGCCCACTGGACTTTATCAGTAGAATAACGTCCGACCACTCACTACTCACATCAGCCAATGTGCTTTGAAAGGTGTACAGATGCTTCCCTGGACACTTTTTTCTCCTGATCTCGCACTAATAGAACACATTTGGGATGTGATTGGACATTATTTGCAGACCCTGCCATTGCCGCGTTCGGAAGACGAACTGTGGCAAATGGTTGATAAGGAATAAAGAGCCATTTCTCAGAACACCATCTGTAGTCTCATTCTCTATGTACCTAGATGTACTGCTTCTTGTATTGCCGTCTAAGGTGGTGCTACAACCTATTGATCCGCTCTGTATTATGCATATCATTTCGAAATACAGATAACTTATTGTTCGTTGCTATCTCTCTGTGTTTACCGAGCGTGATCACTCTCTGTTCACTCCTTCTTGGTGTTACATTTTCAATATCGGGCAATGTGCTTCCAGATGGGGAAAAGCAGTTTATCGAGTAGCAGTGCTGAAAAGTAATTTAATAATGAAAGTGTCCGTGGTATCATTTATGAGCAATATATATTTATGTAATTTTCTTAACCTATTAGTTTTTAGAATTTTTACTCCATATTCAGTGTTATACAGTGCCATATTTTCTTTTCTCTTTTATCATTTTGCTAACAATATATAATGTAAATTTTAATACAGGTTTGCTTTATGAATACAGGCAACACAAGGTTTTGAATAGAGGACCTAATTTTTACAGCCAGAGCCTATGAAACCTAATTATAATTTTTTTTGTTGTATACGGCACTGCTACTTGCCATTTAAAGAAAATGTAAACTTACTTGAACAAATTGGGTTCTGATAAAAGAAACTGATTGTTGAATATAACTGTAACAAATTATCAGAGAATTATTATGATTGGTGAAATAAATATGACATAGTCAACAGCACTTGAGGAATGCCTGCTTAAGGGTAGGGATGATTTCATAAAAAACTGACTCGTATTTTTGTATTACATAATAGAATTCATGCAGTTTCTATGAACCAAATCTTCAGATCGTTGGGAATCGACCTTGGGAAAACATCGCCATTCGGTTGTTAGTCGGATTTAAAGAACCATGAAAAATGAACCTGATCGTAACACAGACAACATAATCTTAAATTTTAAAATTGACACCTGAAGTAATTCCTAACCTAAACAATGTTTTTTTACTTCGCTGCTCTTATAATTTGAAAGCTGCATTTTCGTAATGTAAAATTTATTTGATATGTGGAATAAATTTCAGAAGTTGAAGTAATTTTAAATTTTGTGCAACTTATTAGTTCAGGCTGTGTCTGTATTTCGACTTAAAACACTTTCTATTTTCTCGATAAGAAAGTTAAATAATTAGTATTTGATTGAGAGTTAAATGCAATATTATTTACATGGAGCAATGCCCTGCTTTACTCATTTTCCATGAATAATTTTTCAAAAGTAGCATCCGTTTTTCCATGAACGTTTTCACTGTACAAAATTTCAAGAGCCACAGTTATTCAAAATTTCAAGAACTGATTTATTTTAATAAATGGAAACCAAACCTGTAACATCAGTGAATTTCCCAAATGCTGCTGCAGGTAAGGTGAGAGTGGTTTTTCCAAAGTGGTTTTTCCCAAAATAAATCTAAGCAAATACTTTACAAACTGGTGTGACTACGGTTCAAAAGCGTTCCAAGTTCCACCGTGTTCTTATATTAATATTTGGCTGAATGCTGGAAACGAATAACTGCTGCAAATCTTATTCTGCTCTAAATATTTTCATAGAAAAAGGATCTAAGAATATACTTGACGTAGGATTATCTCATGCTTCCTTGAAAGTCAGTTCTCGCATAAACAGATTATTTTAAGTGGATAATCAGAAGATTACTTCGCATGATCTGAGCTGAATGGAAACACGTATTAACTACACATACGTAATCATACCATTTAGCTCGGGGAGAAACAAAGCATTTTGGCTATCTTGGCACTTAGCAGTAAGGCTGTTTCTAGCATCTTCTCTTGTCAAATTACGTCACTATTATTTGCTGAGAGGGTTTTGGGAAATGTCTCAAAATTTAAATAAAATCGTAGGATTGAAAATTCCAGTTTACAATTCGAGATTTCCATAAGATCATCATGTATAACTTACAGACAACTTCGAATATAAATATTAGGCTATTTCTTTGAATTTTCTACCTAGTTTCTTTGTTCCTCCTTAGATCTGTACTGATAAGTTTGCGTGTACTTCAAGTGAATTATAAGCATAACATTTTCAATAAACTGCGTACCAATTTGGGTGCTAAATGCGATAAAAGTTTGTTATAAAAAGTTCTTGTAGCAAATCATCAGAATAGTATTTACTTCGGTATACCTTAATGTGGTGTTTTGTCTCAATAACATGCAGGGTTTAGGTGCGCAGTTGTATAATAAAATATTTCCCTATTATTTAAGATTTGATAATTTTTAATTTTCGAAAGCATTAATTATTTGCAGGATATAAGTTTTTGTTGTAGTTTATATCCTTTTCTAAATCATGTGAAAGTGCAAATGTGTTCCATTTTATGACGTATTAATAACGACATTCGATTAAAAGTGACTAAGAACTCTTAAATGTAATCATGCTGTAGACGTTTATACCGTATTGCATATTTCATGGCTATTTTAACCTCTATCGTGTCTTTTTACGAGTATGATGCTTATCATACGTGAAATGTTGAAGCTGATTTCGATACTTTCGACTCATTTCTAAATTCTTTACCGATTACTAATTACATCTTTGTTTTATTTTCTGCAGATCGTATTGAAATGGTGTTTTCTTGCATTCGCAGACATTTCTAAACTACGTAAAACATTACAACTATAAAAACTTTATTCATTACAAAAATTTGAGACATTTGTTATCACGCAGAAAGCTTGTTGTGGTCTTCGGCATAATAGCAACTTTAGGTTTTCCGCAGAAAACTCTGTTAGTCATTTTTCTTGGGCTGTAAGAAGTATAAAATAGAATTTTAGCCAAAAAATGCATTAAAAACTCAACTAAAAAATTCAATTCTCATAGTTAAACAACAAATTATGTTAAGTTGCAACGTTTTCCTTCATGACAGAATATATTCTTTAACGTTGTTAAACAGAATAAGGATTGATAAAATCTTTGTTTAATAATTAGCTTCCATTAACAATAAGTGCGCTATTAGTTACATTCTTTTGTCGCAAGTGAGCAGACATCGATGAATTTTGCTGAAAGTGAAGCATTCAAAATTATGCCAAAAAATGGCGTTTTTAACACGTTTCTCGTCAAGTTTTAATCAAACACGAATTATCATGAGCAAATAATTAGATTGAATTTTGTATCTCAATTGCTGGTGATTCGTAAATTAAAATATGGGCCAATTTTTGCATTATAATTTCAGTTATTATTATATGTAATGTAAGGAAAGTTTTACTTACGACTTTTCAATAACGTTCATTGGTACAACAGAAATATATTCCACATACAACTTTGGCTTAAAGAGGAGTTTAAGTGGGTTTAGTGACGATGAATACCATTGCAAAGTGACGCTTTGAATATCTCCTAATTCTTTATCAGTTGTTACAAGGTATTGATAGCGTGATCCTAGAACTAAGTCAGCAGCTCTGCAAAGAAATTTAAAAAAATTACATTTGCTTTAGTGAAAGACTAAATGGTAAAGAAAATATAGTATTTTTCTACCTATGCTGAAGTTTTATGTCTTGAATTTTAATAATGATTTAGATTACAGGGATAGTCATCAAAAGCTGTAATGCAAGTTTTAATTTGATTAATTTCTTTCAAGTAGTTCCGTAATGCCAAACGTTTAATTAAAAAAAAAATCCCGAATTTTTGTTCAAGTTTTCTTCAAAATGTAACCATCGTTCAAAGTAGAAACCTATACATACCAAGCTGATCCAGAAAATAAAGTACCGTTTGCGGGTCTTCCCTGCACATCTGACATCAAGAAGGTCGCGCATGCTTAGTTACATCGTTCATCTCGAGAACGAACTAGCCTAGGCATTTTATTTGCTTACGTTAACGTTTGAAGTCACTGTTTGTAGGCAATCATTTTTAAAACAATCGTCGGCCCTCCAGCTGTGTCATAACAGCCGTTATCAAGTTTTTGAATGCTAGAAATGTTTGATCTTGTGAAATTTATCGTCAGATAAGTGAAACTTATTGAGAAATTAATCACTTGGTTTGCCAAATGAAGTTAATCTACTGCTAAATGTTGTCTGTATTTCGAGTCCACAGTTTTAAAGCACTGTCAAACGTACTAGTATATGTTTTATATAGTAATCTAGGGAATAGTCTTTTAATAGGTTGCTATTTACCGATTATAAATCTGTATATCTTTTTTGGAATCTTGGTGTCACTGTTTAATACCAGAGCCACAATATTGCTTTAAAATATTGCATTATGTATAAGCATTTGAGGAGAATTCTTTTAATTACTTAATTGATAATTTTAGCAATTGCAATACAAAAGTTTAAGATAGAACGTTTTAGCAAGATTATGTAATTGCTTTTATCGCAAGTTTGTGCTTAAAGTGTTGCGATAGACTACATGTAATTTAGTAGTTCCCTTTGCCATTATTTCATATCTTGATTATGAAGTAAGATCTGCAAGATAATTGAAACTTTCATCTTATGCATATAATTATTCACATTCAAAGTTTAATGAAAAAGTGATAAATATGCTGCTGAAGGTTAATAAAGAAAGTGAATATTCCAGCTCAGCTGTACATTGTTATTTTTAAATGAAATTTGTCAAATAAAAGTTAAAAGCACATTTTATTACTCTCTTAATCAAAACTTGCCAATCGCAGTTAAAATTTCAGATATTTTCTGCGTGCTCTCCTACTTGTTTCACATGGAAAATATAGTGCGTGATGTGGTTCATTTTCTGCATGTTTTATATAAAAACGTATAAAATAATTTTTATTTTACCTTATCATTAGTGTTATTTAGAACCTGACTTGAGAGATGATCAAACCTCTAATGGCAAAAATGTTTTGTTTTCTACTCATTTGAAAGAAAGGATAGGGAAACTTGTTTGTCTGTTAGAAAATACACTACCCGATATTGAAAATGCAACACCAAGAAGGCGTGGCTCGAAAATTATGCAAATTTAAGAATAGACGCACGTCCCCGAGTTATGCGAACGATGTGAAATGCGCGGCTCTCCAGCGCACTTTGAAGTAGCTATAAGAGAAAGAACGTAAAAAATCTTCGATTTTCGTGCCGTTACTTCTACTAGGGAAATCATCGTAAAAAATTGTTCTTGCCTCAGAGGATGCATGTAATAGCAGATAATGCCAGGCCGTCGTCAACGGAAACAGTTACAGCAGACAAGCGTTTTTACGAGGGGCATGGTGATCGGATTGAGAAGGGCAGGTTGGTTCATACGGCAAAACTCAGCTGACACATGTTCACAATGCAACGTGTTCACATGTTCACAATGCAACGCGTTCACATGTTAACAATGCAACGTGTTCACATGTTCATAATGCAACGTGTTCACAATGCGACATGTTCACAATGCAACGGCTCTGACGATGATGGCTGGAACAAGGAAATATGGCAAGTTCATGCGGTGCCGATACACAAACGTCAACACGTGCGGATCGACGCAACCATCGACAAGCGGTGACGCACTCGCTAGCCACTTCTACCTCCATTCTGCAGCATGTTCAAGACATCCTGGATGTTCCCAAATCGACCAGAACCATTTGGTGGCCGTCTATTGGTGGCTAGTGGCCTGCACCTTTGGCGTCCGTTAAGAAGGCTGCCATTGACCCCACATTATAAACGCCAACGTCTGCAAAGCCGGGATCGAGCGATGTGGATGACAGAATGGCAATCGTTCGTGTTCTCAGATGAATCGCGCTTCTGTTTCTCTAGTGATAGTCGCCGCGTACGAGTGTGGCGTCGATTTAGAGACAGGTCCAATTCAGCAGCAACTGTGGGGTGCCTCACCGCGCTACAAAACGGCATCATGGTTCAGGGGGCAATTGCATACAATTCCAGGTGACTTCTAGTTCGTATTTAAAGCACTGTGGCGACCTAGCGATACATGGATAATACTCTCCTACCTTCAGAGGGTGCCCAGTGCCCCTTATCAGCAGGATAACGCCCGATCACACATTTCTCGCATCAGCCAACGTGCTCTGCAAGGTGTACACGATGCTTCCCTGGACAGATTCACTGCTGAACCCTCACAAATCAAACACATTTTGGATGTGATTGGACGCCATTTGATGACTCTGCCGTTGCCGCATTCAGAAGATGAATTGTGGCGACTGTTTGGCAGGGAACAGAGAGCCATTCCTCAGGATACCATCTGTTGGATGTAAATTTAATATTTGCATTTCTTTTGCCTTATTTATTTTCTCAGTATTTAATTTTATGTTATGATAATAGTTTCCTTGAACTAAAAAGCATCAACTTTGTATAAAACTTTATTGCTATTTTGAAACATAAAATATTTAAGAGAAAAATTGGCTGCAGCGCAATGCGGCTATTCTACTGAAATATAAACATGAACAACGGTTGCCATTCACACAAACGTAATAGTAAAATAAAGCATGTTGCCAGTAACAAGATTATTGTAAATCATAACATAAAATTAAACAGTGAGAAAATAAATAAAGAAAAAAAGAAATGCAAATATTAAGTATACATCCAACACCATCCATAGTCTCACTGACTCTGTACCTGGACGTGTTGCTTCGTATATCCCCGTCCTAGGTGGTCTTACAACCTGCTGAGCCGACACTATTCTCGCTCTGTATTAAGCCGACACTATTCTCGCTCTGTATTAAGCCGACACTATTCTCGCTCTGTATATCATTTCGAAGGAAAGATCTTTTATTGTTCATTGTTGTCTCTCTCTGTTTATCGAGTTTCACTACTTCCTTGACACTTCTTCTTGGCGTTGCATTTTCAAGGTCGGGTTTTGTATGTTTCTGAGCGTTGAAAAAAATATGCAGAAACTCAGGAAACGAAGCCTTTGGATAAATAAAATAAGAATTTTCCTTTTAGTCTTATCCATCGTGATAGGAATTTCGCTTGCTTTATGCAGGTTTGGCTGCTGATGTGAAAATAGTTAGCGGGTCTGGAATGAGGGTGTGAGAAAGTGCAGTTTTGAAAAAAAACATCTTTTCGTTTATTTTTATTTCCAGCTTTTTGGGCATTGCTTTTATATTTGTTAGTAGACTAATAGTCCAATTACTGGAGATTTTAAGGCAAAACGAAGCAGCTCAGTTAGTTCTTCAGTAACCGTTCTCCAATAATCGAGTTCTCGAACGTAATGATCTACAATATTTTAACTCATTTAATAAACATTCGGTCTACGTAGCCTACTTTTAGTGAGAGCCTCTCTTTGTGAATTGAACTTTGTCTCCCACCGAGCGCTTGGAGGTATACTTGGAAATTAGATTTATTTGGCACGCGTTAGATTGCAATCGTTATTGTATTACTTATTTCTCCTCCTTGGGATGGTTAGGTTTTCCAGACTGGTCAGTGTTGTAGTGACATTAGGATTTACTTTGGAAGCAAGAGAGATTGAAAAATGTGCAATACCTTCGCCGGATATCGAACCGCGGACCTCTGGAATACGTTCCCAGCGGGCAGACCACTACACCATAAAGGCATGCCAAGAAGGCGGGAGAAATAACTTATATACTCCACCTTTTAAAGAGCGACTGGGGTTTTAAAGGACCCAATCGCCAAATTCTGTGTGGGGAGAATAATTATCCACCACCCTTTTAGTTCGAGTGCCACTTAGAGAGACATTAGGATTTTTTTGGAAGTAAGAGAGATTGAAAAATGTGCAACGCCTTCGCCAGGATTCGAGCCGCGAACCTCTGGAATACTCGTCCAGCGTGCTGATCACCACACCACGAAGGCATGCCAAGAAGGCGGGAGAAATACCTTATAGTGTTTCAAGCTGTTTCTTGACCAAGGAAAGATAATTTTATTAGCTGCTC
Source organism: Stegodyphus dumicola (assembly GCF_044657685.1). Taxonomy (NCBI): domain Eukaryota; kingdom Metazoa; phylum Arthropoda; class Arachnida; order Araneae; family Eresidae; genus Stegodyphus; species Stegodyphus dumicola. The sequence goes on from NC_140780.1 coordinate 120,472,468, forward strand.
AGTTAAGTGTCCATTTTGATTAATACCTAAGAAACGGCATAAATAGTGTAAAAATTTGCTGAAAAATGAGGATAAGGATAAAAGTAAAGGGGGGAGGAGCAAATTGGAGTGGATGGTCAAATTGACATGGTTTCGTTTTGACATGAGTAAAGAAACAGTTGAAAAAGGGAAAAAAGTCAGAGGCGACGAGATGAAAGATAAAAATAAAATAGAAGTGAGAATACATGTGAGGTATAGGAGAACTATTCAAAGGATTAATTATTCTTGTTGATGTGAAAAAGACTGATATTGATGATTTCTTTAAGAAAGAGAGGTTGGAGTGTCTGTCAAATGGAGTTGAAAGTGAAGGAAGCAATTGACGATCTCTAGCGCTTGCTGTAAACTGCTTGGCGGATACAAATACTACACCCACTGTCTCTGTGTTGGGATCATCCTATCTTCCGCAATTTAAGAAGAGACTGTGGGTCATATGGTTCTGTACTGTGGTCTCAAATATGAAAGAGATCTTGAGCAACTGGAACCGAGCGTTTTGTGTGTAGTATTATCTTTATCTTTACTTTTTTGTAGACTGTTAATCATTGGTGGACGAAGGAGTGACCCAAGTCTACTACAACTTAAAGAAAAGACTACCTTTCATTGAGCATCTACGTTTCGATTCCAATTTTAGATGTTTCTGTGCGGCTGACTCTTGCCAAAACTGGGAATCTACTCCAAGGATTTTATTGTTTTATGTGATGTTTTACCTTGACAGTTCCGTTAAGCATCCTGTAGCCTCTTGGAACTGAAGTTTGTAATTGTAGGCATTGTAATGATTCACAAAAAGGCAAATGGTCCATTTCTAATTTATCGAATTTCTAGATAGCTTACAAATTAAATGCTTTTTTCACTCAAAATTTCAGTTCGAATAAGAGAATTTACCAAGAATTGAAATAGCTGAGCTAGAAAAAAGTAAACTTGACAGCGGTTTATTTGAGTTTTAGTAGTGGATTCTTCCCGGCTACCATAATTCCCTTTCTTGTACGATATCTAGTATCTATCGATGTAATACGATATCTAGTTGCAAATGGCCGTTTTTCATGGTGGAGTAGAAAATAACTTGAGCAGTCGCTCGATTCCGGATGCAGGGCTTTTAGTTGCCGTAAATCATCTTTCTCGTAAACGGGAAAAAATCTACTCTTTATTTACCTCTTAATTTTTCAGCAGTTAAAAAAAAGTAGCCGGCCATTACAATTCAAAAACAGTAGTGTGGGTTAACTTTTTTTGGGAGACTGGGATATATATTTCCCATGCGTTCACTATATTAAATAAGGCTCAAAGAAATTTAATTCGCTAGAGATTTAAAATTTGCTGTTTAATGCGGAACATGCAATGATCGACAGATACTGTTAATTTGTTTTTCGGGTCCCTGCTGATTGAATAATAGACTAAATAGCTTCAATACATTAAAAACCAGTCTCTATAGCCCACAAAATACGCGAAAATGTTAAGGAACTTGAGCCGCCTTTAGAGCACAGATTTAGCTCCAATGATTATTATGAAACTGAATCTCCTCCAAACTGAAATCTGACCTTCGCGGAAAGAGATTGAATGATGATGATGATCGTGTGAAAAACAGCAGTTATGGCACATTTTGAGAACAAGCCTTCTGATTATTTTTTCAGAAGCACAGATTAGCTCCTTAAACTACGTGTAAGATGTATCGAGGTAAAAGAAGATCATACTGAAAAATAAATTATTAAAATTTTCTCTGTGCCTTTTAAAAGTGTACCCGATTGTAAAGCTTTGGTTCTACAGATGTTCTACTTTAGGTTATATATATATTATATATATTACTACTTAAATTCATATATGTAATACGAATATGTGAATACATGTATGTATGTACGTGTTTGTTTATATATTTTTTTACGATAACTGACTAGAACGCATTCAGATTTGCAAAAGTTAAACGATATCAGACTTAAAAACTTTTTTTTCGGAAGAAGTGTCAACAAAAAGTTAAAGGCCCATTCTAAGTTAAAGAGAAAGTACTATACAGCCTTAGAACAAGTTTTGGACGTACAGGCCCAATTTGACCAGGCATTTTTTTCACCCATGTAAAGTAATTCAGCCCTAGAAACTTTGTGTCATAAGATCTTAAGTGTGGTATAAGTGTAATACTTTCATCTCGCAATTGTCTGTTTAAAAATTCCGTGATACAGCGTTTGGGTCTCGCTGAATTGTTTAGTACTAGATAAAATTGCATTGTTTAGTACTTTAGATTTGCTATGTGTGGAATACCACCATTTCTTTGCAAAGAGGAAAACCTAAACGATATTTATGCTGCTACAGAACCAAAAGTGTAATGTATGTTTAAAAGTTATTGAACTAAAAAATAATACCTTCATTTCACAACTCGGTTTTCTATATCTGACTGAAAAGTTAGCTTCCTAACTTTAAGATGTGAGTTCGATCGAGCACAGGTTGAAGGATTCCTATGCCCCTGAATTAATATTAGAATACCGAGTAAGATATTAACGGTTGTGAGTATAGTGTCTGTGTAATATAGGTGGCATTTAAACACCTGTTAAGCCAAAAATCCTTTTGAGATGTTGATCGTGGAAGAAGAGGTTTCTAGAACCTTGGACACTGTTCTGCACGGGCCACCTTGTTGAAATTAGTAGCTTATATTTAGTAATTCACATTAACAGTATAGAATGACTAAATTTCAAAAACGCCAAAATAGTCTTTCGAATTAAATGATAAAATATCTTCTGTTTTAATTCTTTATTTTTATTTTGATCTGATGGATTTAAAATCCAGAAATCTGGCAAACGCTTTGCCTAGAAATTCAACTTTAGAAGAACCTATATGTAATGCCAAAAATATCTTCAGTGTTACAGTTTGTTACAGCATTAGACATAGGTTATATTTACTTACTTATCCTGGACGTGAAATATTTCATCTTGCTTCGATCCAAAAAGAGCGACATCTATAGTACCCTTTACATCTTTGTCTGAAGTTTTAGGTTTAAGGAATTTAATGGAGATTTGGTAATGGTATACTGCAGATAAAAGAAGAAAAATAACAAACAGTTACTCACTTATGGCAAAATATTTAAGAATATATTATTCCCCAAATTTAGACCAAAAACAATGCACTAGTGAGACATCTTAAAACAATGCTGAGACTTATGATTGGAAAGCATAATGTAATTTAAAAGTTATTTTGAAGGACATTTATCATTATATACAATTTTATATTATTTATGCCAGTTATTCTCGTATGAAAAATTCGAAGAAAGGGGAAAGAGTGGAGTTAAGAATTAATCAAACTAATTAATGAATTTCTTCATGTAACAAAAGTTTCCTAAATATAAATGGATTAAGCAATTAAAAATATGAATTTGAATAGAAAATATTTAAATTTAATTTGACACTAAAATATATAACCTGCATTTTGAAATTTGGTTTCAATATCATTGTATATAGACTTTGTTTATGTCATCAAATAATTATTAATATCGTAATGAAAATTCCAAACTACTTGCACCTGCCTTTAAAACTTTTTCCGACACGCTACTTTTTAAAGTTGGAATTTCGATAAAAATAGGTAGGCAGTCTAATTAGACCTAGATGAGTGCACAAGTAAAATTTTGTGAAGATAACACTTATCGTTTTAATTCTGTGGGTGTGCCCAAAGGGCGCACACTGATTGAATAGAGCTTCGAAAAGAGTGCTGAAACGAGCATTGCTGGGAAATGCGTAAAAGAGTAAGAGATTTTGCCTACAATTAAAAAACACTAGATTCTGAATACCGTAGCAGATTTAACATTACCTAGGGTGTGCCACGGGAAGACCTGCTACTCTACAGCCCCATAAAAGGCTCTTTTTTGGTTATATTATGATTACATGCGTATGAATGAAAAAAAAAAACGTAACTTGGGTATATGATATTTACATTGTTTGCATTTCATATTTACACTTCAGTCTACTTTTTTCGTGGTGGTACTTTTCGAAGAAAGTGATACCACCTTTGAAAAAGCATAACCCAATATTGTATGTTTTGCACATGTACCGGGATCCGTATCAGATTCACTATCTGAAGCAATTCGTGTAGCACTTTCAATGCTTCAGAAATGGTCAGACCTCTCCTATCCGTTTTGAAAATGATTAAAAATCCGAAAAAATGAACTAATATTATATCTACAATTAGAAAATATAAACTGTAAAATAAAATTAAATATACGTCTACAACTCAAAACTACTAAAAGCAGCTCTAGCGAAACTTTGAACGAAAGCGAAAGAGAAAAAGAGAACTGCTCTAGGAAAAAACCAAACAACTAAACTGATAAAATTACCCTTGACCTTCAGAAAATCACCCCAAGAATTTGTTAGTTAATAGCCAAACGTCCCCTCCCCCCCCCCCCCGAAAAAAAAAGAGAGAGAAAAGAAGAAAGAGAAAACCAGGAAATGTGTGTGTGTGTATTTAATTACGGCAAAGCACACCAGGGCTATCTGCCTAGGGGAAGGGATGCCTTCGTGGAGGACTTTCTAAGGGAAACTGGCTCGTTTACACGTTACACATGGGGAAAACCACGAAAACACCCATGCAGCCAGCCCGTTTGCGGGAATCGAACCTCGGACCGAACTACCACTGTTCAGCGACTTTACCCCTCGGCCGCTGGTGGGCCTGAAAACCAGGAAATGAAACACAGATGTGGACTCACATTTCTGTTGTCCATGAACTGACCGATGAGATACGGAGAAACAAAGAATATAGTCTCTCAGTTGTCCTAGAGTCTTGGTGTGCCCCGTCTGGGCACACCTCGGGTTCGCTGTTCGATTTTAGGCAAGATTTCAATGTAAAGAATTAAAACTAATATAGAATAAGGAGATTAGCATACAGCCAAAAAATAACATAGAAATTTCTTTTCAAACAATTCCTTTTATACTCTAAAATTCTTTGAAAAATGAGGGTCTTAAAAAACTAAACATGGCTAAAATATATGGACTGGTTTGAGTTGAGCTACCATCTCCTATGAATAAAGAAGGTTCAGAGTAACCTATAGTAACTTCGAAATTCTTTTTCATTCAATTTTTCTGTGCGTACAGAAGGACATTTTTAGGTGTGCCCTAACTGGGCACACCGTACCGCAAAGGGTTAAAGAAACTTATGAAAAGTTATATGCTGTTCAGTTCAAAAGTTTTAATTAGAAAAGAATTTCATTTAAATGCTGAAAGATGTATCAATAAAACCTTAATTTAACCCGCGAGAGCGCGCGTCGGGCCTCTCTTTGGTGAAATTTTTCGACCTTCTCAGTAGCTGTGTTTAAGGTCATGTACTTGTCATTCACAAGCCTTTTCGGAATTTAACCCTTCATCTTATCTCAGAAACTGCGTAACCGGGCTTCCCAGGCCCGAGGCGAGCGCTCGCATTGTCATTTAAAACTGTGGAAGAGATCAGGCAGTTGCAAAAAGGTCTTGCTATTTGAGTAATGACGATGAAATGAAGAGCCTACAGAAACTGTTAGCCGAAGTGTTGACTGATAAAGATACGATTAATGAAGAGGACTAAGAAATAGTTGGTGAAGAACAGTTTAGTGATCCCCAATCGAATTCTGAAGAGGCATTAGACTCAAGCGATGAATCTAGTAATGAATTATGTAATTTTGTGTCCGTCAGCGAATTGTTATCATGTCAAATATAATGTGACAAAATGGAATAAAAAAAGAACCAAGACTTTATGTGAGAACTTTTGCTCACAACATTGTGAGAAAATTGCTCGGGAATGTTTGTGAAGCAAAATTTGTGTCCTCCCCTATGAATTCTTTTCAACTGCTTATGGATAAAATAATAGTAAAAATTCTAGTAGATTGTGCGAACATTTATATCGAATCCATTGCCGTCAAATTTGGAAGATAGAGAGATGCTCGATCCACAAATACTACAGAAATCAGAACATTTATTTGTCTTCTTTACTTTGGAGGACTCCACAAGGCTTCTCACGTAAATGTTCTCTACCTTTGGGTGACTGACGGAACAGTGCTTGACATTTTTCATCGAACAATGTCTAACAAACGTTTGTTATTTCTAATGAGATGTTTATTTGATGACATAAGAGATCGCCTTTCTAGAAGGGAAATTAATAAAATGGGTCCGATAATATATGCCTTTGAAAAGTTCGTTGAAAGTTGCAAATAAGTTTACAGTCTTGGCGTAACGGACCGAAAATCACAAATTTACTGCGCTATGTGCGAGAAAAATGTTTGTGGTAAACACAGCACGAATATTTGCAAAATAATCTGAAATGTTTTATTTTGAAATTATTGCTGTAAAAATTTAATATTGCATAAATTAATACTAAATTTCATTTGCGCTCGAAATCAGTTTAATTTTTGTTGTTAATAATAAATAATTTCAGTCTTAAAATTGTTTAAAATACAATTTTATTAGACTTATTAAATTAAAAGTATATTTTTACATTTTATACACTCTGGTTTTATTATTTAAATGTTTTTCTTCAATTACACAAGCAATTTAATTTTTGTTTTGTTAAGAAATAACGCTTCGGGCCTGCGGAGCCCGACGCGGGTCCTCGCGTAGCTAAAAGTAGCACGCGTCTTCGCGGTTTAAAATCAGTTGAAGTAACGATCTTCCATTGTTTACAGAAAATACGTAAAGATATTAATGTTGCGTGATTATTTTGTAAATAGTTTTCTATAAATCTTGAACTATCATGTACTGATACAGCATAAAAGTAGTTGGTTAACTAATTAAACAAAACACATTAGGCTTATTTCTTTGGCAGGAGAGAGACTTTTGTGGAGAAATTTCTACGAAAAACTAGTTAGTATTTATTTGACCAATGGGGAAAACTACAAAAGCTTTCATGCAGCCAGGCGTTCAAGTACCATGAGCTGAACTGCTAGTGTTTTGTTGTTTTGATATTGGAGATAATTTTTTAAACTTAGAAAAACCTTTGAGTTTCTGAATTGTGTTTAAAGAATTAGTTTCGAAACAGTTATAAATATAAGGAATCCAAGAGTTAAAAATCGTATTTTCAGGGTGTCGATTTGCATTCTGATCAGTTAAAGAAAATATTTTTATTCAAATTTCGCATTCTTAACACATTAAAAAATATTTAATTAATTGCACAGTTATTAAAATTTGAATAGATAATATTACGATTTGGAAACTATCTTCCGATTGCATCATTAGTGTTTGATGGAGAAAATTTTTAATAACTAATAAATTGAAAATTATCACATTTAAAAACTTACGAAGGAAAGGGGCTTTTCCAGAAGTCTTAAGGTAATAGGCTCGCTGAACTTTGTCATTTTTGAAAGATTTATACTCATCCGCTCTCATACCCATGATGGCACATTTTTTAGTGTCTGGTCCACACTCTGCGCATTTACCTTGAAGAAACGTTTCCCAGTTTGAGCACTGATACCCTACTGGCACAATTTTTCTGTAGTTTATAGTGTAGTACATAAAGTCCAGCGCTCTTTGATGGTTACAACTTGCAAATCTTCTGATACCTGAAAATATATTTGTATTAGTTGAATTTTAAGCTTAAGAAGTAGATTAGTTATGGATTTTTAATTACCATCGCAGAAGACTTGTTTATTATTAAATTTTTTAAGGGGGTTTAAAAACATTGTGTTTTAAAAATTATAAGGCATTTCTCTCGCCTTCTTAGCATGCCTTCGTGGTGTGGTAGTCTGTACGCTAGGTGCGTATTACAGAGGTCCATGGTTCAATTCCCTGCGAAGGTGTTGCTAATTTTTCCTCTCTCCGGGCTTACCAATTAACCTAATGACTCTACAGTGGCGCTTAAACTAAAAAGTGTGGTGGAGGATGATTCTCCGCACCTATGATTTGGCGATTGGGTCCCCTAAAAACGCCAGTCGCCCTTTAAAAGGGAAAGCATATAAGGTATTTCTTCCGCCTTCTTAGCATGCCTTCGTGGTGGTGGTCTACACGTTGGGCGCGTATTCCAGAGGTCCGCGGTTCGATTCCCGGCGAAAACGTTTGCTCATTTTTCAAGTCTCCTGCTTCCAAAATACCTAATGTCTCTACAAAATGAATAATGCGAACTCATTTCCATCTAATATCTCTAAATTATGATATGTTGTCAGTTCACTGAAATCCGCAATTTAAGTAGCAAAAGCCAGTTATATAAGCCACTCCCTACAAACGTATTCCCACGAATTTGGATAAAATTCAGTGCAGAGCTATTTCAGTTCCTGAAGGGTCAATATAACAGTAAAAAATAATAATGCAAGGTCATAGTTTTGCGATATACAAATTTTTGAAGATATGCCTCAATCATGAAATAGCAGATTTATGTAGAAAAAGAGGCCCAGTTGTTACTAGTGTACCGTCCGTGTAAAAAAAAAGGGAGCATCAAGTATATACGCGAATTACAGTTGCCATCCAGAAATTTATATGTAACTTGCAATTTTCAGTTTTTTTGGGAGATTTTAAACATTATTTGGGAAAAAGTATTTGTTTACGTAATTTTGAATATCAAGGGAGACAACAGAAACTGAAGTTTGATTTCCGTAAAAATGCTTACTTTTTAAAAGCATTTCTTATATTTAGACGATTACAACCTCTGAAATTTTCAGTTTCATTTTTGCAGAGAACGTTTATATCGATATTTAAAGCTTAGTTCAATTAAGAAATGCTGATATTTATGTTTCTGATGGAAAAAGAAGAACCAGATGGAGATAGATGAAAATTTTGATATCAAGCAATATGCAGATTAATCAGAAATTAATGTAATAGATTGCATAAAACTTCAGAATACCAATTTAAAACCTAGTTAAGGATTTGTCAAATGTTGCAGTTAAAGAAATTGTTTGGAACAGAACCAGAATTAGAAACAGAACTCAATTCATACCTTCAACTAATCCATCAGTTATAAAACTTTTAAATTTGTCTACTTTGCAGCCTGGTTGCTTCCTTCCATTATTTGGGAAAAAGTCTACATGTCCGACCATGTGGCTCATTCCAAATCCTGTGAATTGAAATAAATAATGTTTTATAATACAGATGAAAATTGCAAGAAAATTTATATTAAAGCTAATTGAAAAATTTATACATTTGTTGTAAAGTGCTTAGAGTTATTACTAAGATTTAATTTCAATAAATATGCTGCATTAGACACAATTAATTTTTAGAACGTACGGCGGAGGGATATTTTTCAACTTTTTAAAAATTATTCCCTACGCCAGTGCTTATATCCTAGTATTCAAATTAAGGGCTTTTATTGATACTCGTAAATGCAAATCGAGATTAGTAAAGACCAGTAAAGATAAAAAATTATAATATTTTGTTTCTTATTATGTGTTTGACTGCATTTTAGGGTTTTGTGGTTAATGACCTTTTAACAGACATTTAAGAGCGCATTAAGTTTCAGTAGGGTTATTCCTAGTTCTGTGACACATTTTAGTACATTAGCCCACGCTATGTAATACACCATAATTCTGTGACACTAATAAACTGCGCAACTTATACCAGACTTCTTTATGCTAAAATAGATAAAAATTCTTCATAATTTTACTTTGCATGTTACACAAATGCTTCTCGTGTTCACCTTTGTTGACGCGGTGGCAGTATATATTACGCCAAGCCAGAACCACAGTACTAATGACATGGTTGCAAAAATATTGGAGATCAGCGGAGGACAGAGGAAAATGCCCCTGGGATTAAATCCATGGCAAATGTTCATTGAGGTGCTCTGCAAAAGTTTCCATTAATCATCTTTGCGGTGAGCTGGACAACTGTCTTGTCGAAAGTAGTGATTACTATTTCCATTCAACTGTGGCATCAGCCAGCTTTCAATATGTTCAAGTAAATCCTTCCAATGGTGCGTTAATGCCTGCCGTTCCGTTCTTGCAAAGGCCGACACACTAAACACTTACGAAATACAGGAGGGGGTGAAAAAAGAAAAATAATATTGCGTTTATTTCAGGTGAAAAATTTAGGCTCTGGTTGTGACTTTACATGAAATAAATATTTAGAATGTGTCATAGATTTATGAATAACCCTGTATTTTATGTGAAACTTTAGGTTTCCTCTTTGCTGCTATGAAAAACCGAAGTATGTGTTCAAGTACAAGAATAGCTAGCACGCGCAATTATGTTCACCGTGTAATGCTTTTATTCTCAGCCAAAAACCTCTAACTTACACAAAAATTCTGCTATCGACAATGAAAGAAATTGTAGTTGCGATGGCTTCTTTTTAAAAATCGCACTACAATAATTTGAACAATTTATTACGATTTTTTCAGCCTTTGAGAGAAACAAGCGACAGCATAGAAAGTAATTTGTTTTAAAATTAGTGTGAGTAAAGCTACTTATGATCGTATTCCAAGATACATTTAATTTGGTTAGTTATACAGGTAGTTCACAGAAGTTGATAAAAGGCTTTTCTGCTTAGAGGAAGAGGGAATTCCTCTCTCGAGGAGTGAATTTCATAGTTTCAGAGAAATAATGGTCAGCCTTCTATTTACTTGCTATCTGTTTAGTTTATGAATATAAAAAATTGCATTCATTCAAGTTCTGGTATTTATCAACATTTTCTACATATTTTCTTGTTTAATTTATAAAGCGCATTAAGAAATAACCTAAATTTAAATAAGCGTATATATATATATATATATATTTTTTTTTTAGTTTTCGAAAGCAGGAGGGTAAGAATAATCGTCAAGCAATATGCCAAAAATGGCTGACAACCACAGACTTAGAGGATACTCTACCATGATTTATTCTCTTTCAGTGCAAGTTCTGTTGCACTGACAATTTTAGTTGTAGAGCGTTTGGTTGGAGCTTCTGTTGTACTGAGAGCGCAGTCTGGTTGTGGCGCGTCGAGCAGGAGCTGCAGTATAACTTGGGAGCTAGTGCATTTAGTTACTTTCTGAGATAGATAATGGTATTCATGACACTTTCGGACGAGAAAGAGTGCAGCTAAGATTATTTTAACGAAATTAAAACATAAAAATTACAGTGAACTTCGAATCTGTTGGTTTTGCTTAGTTACAAAATTTCAAATCTGACTCTCGAGAACTCAGAGGCAAGGCGATGGCTCTGTCACTCCCAGTCAGAAGTACTGGTCCAAATTTATGCTCTCAAATGAGTAGCAAAATGACGGGTTGTTTTATCTTTTTGGAAGACGAGTCCTGCTAGTACATGAAGGATGACCCAGTGCCAATTAAGCATTTTTAGAAACATAATCTTCTCTACAATAAAGAAAGCGCCTATGACTTTATCGATGGTAATATTGTAACAACAGAAACCTCGTTCAGTCTTACTCGCTTCATGTAGAATATAAGACACTCAAGCATTACATCAACTGGATACTCTTGAGACATGAGCGATGCTTTTATTGCTGAACATCAACTTCCGAAGAAAATAATTGCCGAAGTTTTACTAGTACTTCGAATGCGAACTGATCATTATGCTTTAGCTGTTGTATCAGTTAGATTTTGAAAGCATAAGTATCTAATGTTTCAGAACGACATTGTTCTCTGTTGACTTTGGGATTGAGAAGTCTCTACTTTCGCAACGAATAGACTTACTTGTGCTTACATGGTCCACAAATGTTTTCCTCTTGCCCCTTTTCCAATCGATTTCTTCTTTTCTAATGAATCCATTTCCAAAAGTTTCTTATGCGATGCTGTAATTATTCTTTGTCTCTGGAGATTATATTTTGTATTTCAGTTGAAATATCCTCTATGCAACCATGGCATGTTTAAATTCGACTAACCAATAGCAGCGATTCATCTCTTAGTCTGAGGGCTGTGATGTATGCAATTTTTTAAGCTCTTAAAAGGTTAAGTTTTAGGTGCGAAAAAAGTGTTTTGTGAGATAAGTTATATATAAAACGAAAGCTTATTGTAAGAGGAATACAGCGGAGTACTTTCTGAATACTTTCAGAGCGGTTAGAAGATTTTTGAAGGAATTATCAGAGAGACGAGATTGTAAATTAGACAGCTTGATTTGAAGCAGTGTTACAATTGTGAAAATTTAGTCAACGTAATGGTATGTCTATAAAATTCAAAATACTGTAAAATTGGTGCAGTGAAATATAATAATTTTATAATAGACTTATACGAAAATTTTTTCTAAATTTAATCATATTAATTTTATGAGAAAATATTTATAACAACTAAAGATATAACAATTTTTGTTAATTTTCATAGATAAATTTTCATTTAGAATATAATAGAAGCCATTATTTATAAAGCGCATGGTATAGTTTCAACTTAAAACCACATGCAATAAATATTTAACTGGTTTAATAATAAAATATAAATATTATCTTAAAAATAAATATATTTCATAATTATAAATTAAACTAGATAATAGAAGTAGTTAAACTAGAATTAAACTTATATTTAGTTAAATCCTTGATATTATATTTAGTTAAATCCTTGATATCTCTACTAATATAATATACGCATTATCTTGCGAAGTACAAGCCATAAAGCAAGATGGCACGTCGTAATAACACGGAGCCAAAGAGGCAAATATGCCCTGACAGCTAAGAGCAATCAGCCAGCGCTCCAGCATCAGAGCAGGATATTTCACAGATGCCAAATAAGGACGTTCCAGCAAAAGAGCAGGTCATCTTACAAGTGCCAAATAAAGACATTCCGACAACAGATGACACTGTTAGTGTGCAGGAAGGGCTAGATTATGTCGCTGATCTTGACGGCTTGGTAGTCACATACGAAATATCCAAAAAAGCATGTAAAAATCTCAAAAATCATTTTCTGAAAGTTCTCAACCTCATTACGGATAAAAACTGTAGAACAGCCAAACTAGAAGGTGAGCTTGAGCAGACCAAAAACATTGAAGACTACGTAAGAGGGATAGTAGTAACGGGAAAACCAATATAGCCAGCATAGCAAAATGAGGACGTTCTACTTCTAGAGCAAGAACTCAAAACAGTAATAAACAAGAACAAGAACACGTTACCATTGTCTATCCCAATAAGGAACTAATATCCGAGGAAGTTCGAGAAAAAGAGGAGTTAGATTTATTCGAAGAAGTCATTCGGGAAAACAAACAGTTAAAAACCATAGTTGAGACCAAACGACCGCAGAAAATAAACCCAAAGATAGTTATGTATAATTTTAATAAAGATCTAGACAAGAAGGATCTACAAAATAAATTAGTTTACCAGAATAAAGATCTGGAAAACGCAAATACTGAGATTCTCTTTTCAATGAAAAGAATATTTAGGAAACACTGGGTATCCTCCATTGACTCCTATTTCTTTCAAAGCAATAATGATAAATAAGGAACTAAACGTCCAATGGACCAAGAAAAATGTTAGAGAATTCCTCCAAATTACGCAGTGTTACAAATATAGGACATAACCACTCCACCAAAAGCTTTACAAAAAATGTGAAGTGTACAGGCTACGGATCTGAGGGCCATCAGAAAAAGTTTGCAAAAAGGGATCCATAATATGTATAAATTGTTACAAAATAAATGTGAAATTTAATTGCAGGGTTAAACGCCCGTCATGACAGTAGTGACAGAAAATGTACATGCTACTTACGAGAGTTACAAAAATACAAACAAAGAATAAATTATAAATACACATACTTCAGATAAAACTACAGCACTCTCGGGGTGCAACTACATACTTAAGAGAACATTTAGAACAAAATAAAGATATAAAAATAGCATGCATGCAGGAACCATACGTAAGAAACAATCATCTACAAGGATTCCCCACAAGATTCAGAAAATTCTACGCAACACAGAACGCCAAAGCGGCAATCATACTTACATCACATCAGAAATCGAAGGAAACCAGCCTTTTCTGAACATTACTGTATACTGCTCTCTATCACAGGTAACTGAGCCTACATTGCCCTCACTAGAGAGCTTAATCACAACAAATGACTCTATCTCAGTTATAATTAGCGGAGACTTAACGGGAAACATCCAGTTTGGGATCCTACCGAGCCAAACTCAAGAGGCCTCAAGATATGTGAACTACTAGCAGCCATGAGTTTATCAGGTTCAATGTTTCTTCTAACCTTCTTCGGAAACATACAATGACCTGACTAGAACAGAGAGCTTACTAAAGCTATGTTCCCAAATTGTAGTAAGTAGACAGGATACAGACGAAGGGTATACAAAACCCTTTATTTTTTCTTTATATACAATGACTTCCGTACTTCGGAATACAATGACCCTCCACTCGGGGTCTAACTTAAAAGATATCAAAATAAAACTAAACTCTAATTTAACTTTAGAATAAGATTGGCCTTATAATAACAGAAAGCGTATGTAGCACAGAGACTGTGAACACTACAATACGTTTAATTTATCAAGAGGATTAAAACCTCTGGCCTGGAAGGCAAAGTAGCAACTGCGTAACTTCTAAGGTAAGCGGCCTGCTTCGAACTCACGGCTTCCTCTCTCCTGCTTGGCAAAAAGGCCACACTTAAATACTTGGCGTTCGCCAGACAACTTTGCATAAACTCCTTCACGCTTATAATTCTGGCCGGAAGTAGAAAATAAGAAGTGATAGTAAAGATTTAAAATAAAATAAACGTTAGTAAAACTTAAGATCCTTACAAGTTTAACAGTCATTAACAATCCAGATAGCCCTTCTACCTTCTCTGGTTCCAAAGGTACATCGCGGGTTGATCTCACTTTAATTCGCAAAGAAAATCCAATCGAGATTTCAAACTGAAAGTCCTGGAGAAAGCAAACCTCAGTGACCATAATTACGTCCAATATGACATCGATAATGTGGACTTACAGAGCAAAAACACCAACAAACTGAAACTGAATCATATAGACTGGATGACATTCAGGGGAAAACTCGCAGAACACTATTCTGCAGTTTCACTACCACATACCATCACGGAAATAAACACATAGAGATCACAACGAAACTCATACATGAAAATTATAAGCGCCTAAGAAAGTCGGTAATTCAAATAAGAACAACAAGCATTATAGAAGAACCCCATGATGGATTCAGGATCTCATGATTACAAGAAAAAAGGTACGAGCACTAAGGCGGTACTATCGCGCCTCAGGAAATATGCTCACCAAAAACAGAGTCATCTACAATAGGGAACGAGCTATCTATAGACAAAAGATCTTAGAGGCCAAAAGAGCCTCCTGGGACAAATTCTGGGAGATCTCTTCTCTGCTGGGGTCCTTTCATCAAGGACAAAAGCCTAGGACCCCATACAATTAAGCTCAATACTCAAACCAAATGGTTCAACCACAATTTCAGTTGAAGACACTATTAGAGAAATTCTCAAATATCACATTCCCGACGGCACTAGGGGCGAAAACACCCAACGTCACAGGGAGATAAGGAGATCAGCAAGCAGCCCTCTAAACACGCCAAATGATCCCCTCTTCACTATCACAGAAATTCGAAAGATCATAGGAACTATCAAAAGAGGCAAAGCCGCAGTCCTGGACAAACTCAATATAGACTTCGTCGAAGAGTTAAGAATCGCAAATGAAGACCGCCTAATATATTGTTTCAGTGCGTGTCTTCAAAAAGGCTACTCTCCAGACACCTGGAAGAATGGCGAGCTTGTTCTTATCAAGAAAGAGGGCAAGACATTAAGCATCCGAACGCATATAGACCTGTTTGTCGCCTTTCCAACCCAGGAAAAGTCCTAGATAAACTAATAACCAGACATCTCAAATTCCGTCTGGAGAAAATCCACCTTATGATCAAAGCGCAATACGGCTTTATGATGGGAAAAGAGCACCATTGACGTGCTTCACAGGCTACAAGAAGAAATACAACACAGCAAGCAGCGATGTCTCCA
Source organism: Stegodyphus dumicola (assembly GCF_044657685.1). Lineage (NCBI taxonomy): Eukaryota > Metazoa > Arthropoda > Arachnida > Araneae > Eresidae > Stegodyphus > Stegodyphus dumicola. Next base: position 120,488,284 of record NC_140780.1, read on the forward strand.
CAAGTGTATTATCTCCTTAGGCGCGGCCTCGGCTATCAACCAACTCTGGTGGCAAGCCCTTAGGGACTAACTCAGACATCTTCAATGTCCTAAGAACCTCTTTCGGATCATAGGCAGTTATCTTCCCAATCGTAAAATCACTTACCAGCGAGATGGGGTCAATGTCACTCACGACTATCACAAAGGCGTCCCCAAGGGTCCAACATCAGCCCAAATTTTGTGCAATCTCATTGAGAACACTGCCCTAGGTCTAGATTTCGAAGGAAACGCTCAAATCCAGCCTACGCCGACGAATATTTCCTAATTATTCAAGAAAAAAAAAACAAACCGAAAGCGGAAAAGTCTCTTATCACTGACTGGAGCCTTAAACTCAAGTTTAAATTCAGCATTGATAAAGCAAAATTAATAACCTTTCAAAAGGGTAATAAACTTATAAATAGCCCTCCCCGGATAAAATGGCAGGGCCAAGCTCTAAAAAATGAAGATACTTTAAAATACCTAGGATTCTTACTTCATAGAAAACTCATCTAGGTACCACACTTAACGATGATACGCGATAAAATATGCAATCTTATCAATAGCTTAAATCGCATCGTCACAAATACATGGAACCTAAAAGGGAAACTTCTGAAAGAACTCTATTTGAGGGGCTTTGAAAGGAGGATCCCTTACGGTTGCCCCATCTGGATGACTAGCACGGTAACCACAACAATACAGAAATTCACTCAGCAGGGTTCAGACCTTAGCGACCTCGGTTTTCCAGGCTGAATCCTTCCCTCAAAAGAAGGCAGCTCTCTGGGAAGACAACACCAATTTTCCATCCATTAGCTTCTACAGGTCAGCACGAGCGTCCTACAGACCGTGAACAAGAATGGCACGCACGCCTTCCACATCTCCTCATTAAGTGAAATGCTTATTACCCTGTCTTCTTCCAGACAAGTGTCTCTATGCTGGGTGCAAAGTCATCAACGTACCCAAGGTAAAGAAAGGGCCGACTATTTAGCTAAAGAAGCCACAAGTCACCCTTCCAGACACAAGATCTTCTTCCCCTTCATGTAAATCTGCTCGATTGGACGACTAAGACACCGATCGACACACCTACTCCATCTTTCTTGTGGTCTCGACTAAGAGGCTCGAAACAGACTTCTATCTAAAACAAGCTTTTACAAATCACGGAAGATTTCCCGCCTTCCTCAGCAGGTTCTGCGTCAAAACGTCAAATGAGCCTGTGGTCTCTCAGCTTCTTCAGCAGGCGTTTCACATTACATTAACGACTGTCCACTTACTTCTTCCATCAGAGCCTCCCTTCTTCAGCTCCAGGAATCGCATAGCCTCAAAGACCTTCTTCAGGATCACTGCGATCACTGCGGACAGCGAGGCGTCAGAACCAATAGAGAATAATTCTATTCTAAGTGAAACATAATCATAGCAGATAACCAGGTCTAGGCACCTGAAGAAATGTAAAGGCAGCAAGGGTCCATTCATGCATATATGTAAATGTCTCTAAACTAACTCATTTTGCTAGCACCCAAAAAATGTAATCAGCTAATGTTGAATCTGTTTATTAATAATAAGGTTGAAAAGATAAACAACCAAAAGAGGTTGCTGTTGCAACGATCAGGTTGACATGGATGACCTGTAGTGCCCACTGAGAGGTGAAGCAGGCAAAATAATAAATAAATAAATAACCAATAACAGTACTGCACTTTTGCTGATCGATGGATGAATTTTAACAGACGACTGATTTGCTGGAAAAAGTGTTCACGTGAATCAGGGAGGAATAGCAGAGCTTTTGCTCGTGCTTTGGTAAAATTTTAGCTTTCCTCTATCAAGTACTACAAGTAGCATTTTTGCAAATGTATAACAGTGATTTATGATGATCTTTTTACTGTTATTTCTGTCCCGGTCAGACTGTGATCATGTGTATGCTTAAATTAGATGATGGTAAGTGATGTAGGTAAGAGTAAATAAATACTCTTAGATAGTAAATGATGTAGATAAGAGTAAATAAATACCGATAAACTTGATATTTGTAGCATCTGAATGAATAACATCTACATATTGAGCATCTGTTGGATCCAGTCTCACACTAGGTGGCATATTCTGGAAGTATGGTTCTGCTGGGTCACAACCTAAGCAAAAATATTTTTTTGTAAGTTGTTATAAAGTTAAGCATCCAAAGAGAATGATTTCAGTCATGTATATAAATACATTAAATACATTGACATTAAAAATGTTTAACAAATTATATGTATTTTGTATGGTGTCTTTCAATAAAAATACGTGAATTTCTGCCTGAAAATCTAAAGAATATTTCCAAATTAAGACGTAATTGAGCTGCTACATTGCAAATTAGGCCAAAATGTACATTACTTTATGAATAATATGCATACTTTTCTGCTAGCTAAAGAAAATATTCTTAAACTTAAAATTAGAGTTTTCAAAATGTCCGCTCTTTTTTAGGATTCATGTGAAACAACAATAAAACCTGTGGTTGAGAACCTCTCTGGTATGATTAATTTCTTAAATTGAAACTCTATATCTGGAACTCACCACCCAGAAAATTGGACTCATCTGTGAATCTCCCATACTAGATTAGCATAGTGAACCATTACATTAATATAATTAAATTCACAAAAAAGTTTAAAAAAATTAAAAAAAAACATAGAACCTATAAAAACTTTTGCAATAATATATAAACTTACCTATAAAAGCTTATATTGTAATATATTCATTTCTACGTAAAACCGCTGATTTTCAAGAAGTCGTTCAAATTAGATTTGTCTCTAAATTAAAATGGCCACTTATAAATATTTTTCTCATATTTGTCATTGAACAGGCGTTCTTCGTTACTGAAACTATTCATTACCTTTGTGTCAGAATCAGCGATGATAAATAAATGGCTAAATGTTTAGCTTTTTTGATTTAGAATCAAACCTTAAAAGACTTAAAATTATTTCTTTGTGTCCAGATGTAAATTATGTATTCATTTTGATGTTATCATAAATTTTAAGCTGTAGTATTTGAAACACTTTTTATCTTAAGTTGAAAGAAAATCTAATTCATTTGCTTATTTAAAATCCTGAGCTCATGACTTTGTTTATAAAGCAACACAAATTTTAATTGAAATACTTTAAATAAGCTCAATATGTGCACTGAAATCTAGTGGCTGACAAAATATAAGGTTGGGGGGCTTTAAATGAGGTTAATTTTGTTAAAAGCTGAAATAACATTCCTGAAAATGAGTTATGTAAGAGTTTTAAGAACAGTATTGCCTTTAAGTTTTATAAAAATTTAAGACAAAAATCTATAAACATACTTTGTCTACATGCTTAAAAAAAGAACTGTAATCTAACAGATATTTGAAGTCTGTTAGATAAAATTTAATGCAAATTTGAGAGAAACTGAGCAGATAATTAAGTTGGAAAATTTTCACTATTCGTAAAGATGGGCTGGGAGATCGAGCTTATTATTCAATGTTTCCCTAGGTTTCATTCTAAAGCACAAAAGTTTGCAACGAGAACTTTTATAAAAGTCGCAATAATTAAACAGCTTAAGGAAGATTAAAGAAAATTCTCTTTAATTAGCTAAGCTTAAAGGAGATCAGGAGTTGCGTTCCGTAATTTGGTGCAAGTCTAATTTGCTGAAAGGAAAACTTGTTAATAGACTTATTCATTTTTATAAGGCGCTTAGTGTTTTTGCCTAGTTTCCAATTTAGTTTCCAATCCTTTATTTTGAATGTGCGCATAAGCTAATTTTAATATTTACTTAAGCAAATTTAACCAAACAAAAGCATAATTGAATTCTTTTCTCTTGTTTTGGTGCTAAATTGGCCCAGAATTATACATCTATTGCATTTTGAAAAATAATTATTGGTATTTAATGTAAAGTTAAAGGAAAAATATAACAGTAATAAAAAGCATCTCATTTCAAAACGAATTTGGTAAGAAATTTAAAACGATTTTTGGGTTTAAAATACCGTACTCTACTTGAAAGCTATGAAAAGGGGGGAAGGAGACTTTACAGGGACACTAAGATCAACAAAGATTTATACGTGTTACCTTAATTCGCTAGAATGCCCTCTGTTATCCAGTTTCAGTGGATGTAAATGATGGGTGTTGTTTGATTATCATTTCAAAGTTGAGAGCTTGAAAAATACTTTCTGATATAATTATTCTCCAAAATGAAAGAATTTCCTGTCTGTAATTACTATAAAGTAATTGACGTCATTTCATTGCCAGCAAGTGAGTTAATCGTTTGAAATGAGAAGAAAAGGCAGGTAAAACCCTTGAAGAAGGGAAGACTAAAGAAAACTACCCCGCAAAACGATTTGCAGCCTTACTCGGCTGAGCTTGAAAGAGTGCTTAGTTGTAAGAAATGAGAAGCAAACAGCAGTTACACTTACTGTTTTCAGGGGGGTTGTACCTAGCAAAAGCAAAGAGAAAGATATACGAGCAAATAAATCCGTACAAAAAATTGATAAGAAACCGACGTCTAAGCATGTACAGTGAGCACACGATAATAAAAGATTGACTGTGTAAAAATGGCATAACGGCCTCTTAAGTGGTCAAATAACAATCTCTTCGACAACCAAACAAAGGAGTGATGTATTTTCAGAACGGATGAAACAAGACATTCTGAGTCCTGTAGTGTTCAGAGAGCAAAGTGTACTTCTATTCTTATGATTCTGGTTTGCATCCCAGCTCACGCAGCGCTTGAGCTGGAAATATTTGTATGTGCAAAGAAAGATGCCGAAACATTTGTTAAGATGGAAATATTTCCTTTATTTTTCTTATGTTCTGAAATACCGATTTCATCTTTTAGGACCCCAAAGGCTCTTGTGACCTTGAAAAAGCAGAAAAACAGATGTTTTTTTTAAAAAACCAGATAATTGTGAATGCCTGCACAATGGTCAGACCTTAGAAAGACTTTTGAATGAAACTGAAACAGAAAATGAGTGCAAAGAATACAGAGCATATATTATAGTTAACCTAAGCTATAATTTCCGGCTGGCAACATATAAATTTAACTAATGAGCTTTGAGTAGTAAGTCTTGAAGATGCGAACTTAATAAAGAAAAGACTTTCACTTTGAGAGCACATAGAAGTAGTATCAAATTCGTGCCAAACTTGTTTCAGAATATTTTTCGTTACAGTGTGGGCAGCAGTATCAATCATCAAGATCATGATGATCATGTAATGATCACGTTTGTGGATAAAAGTCGAGCGAACTGATATCGTTTATGTACTCAGAAAGCTGAAACTGGCTGTGGGAAGCATTGTAACTTACGTAATGCTTACGCGTCCCGAAGGAGTACGCTGTTAAAAAATCATGACATTCTATCGAAACAGTTTGGTGACATACAAATAATTAAAAACTTTTATATTATATGCGTCAAATTAATTCATTTGAAAGCGGTACAGAATTACGCTCGTCTGGAAGTACTTTTACATCGATTAATATGCAATAAATATTTTTATTGTTTGAATATTTTTGTAACTATTATTTCTTAAAAAAGGGTATTACTTTCTCACCTGTAATTCTGCCGAGTCGTTTCAGCCGGTCTCCAACGTAACCAGCAATGTGTGCACCCAGACTATGTCCAATTATATGACAGTTTTCTCGTTTTATTCCAGCATATTTCTGAGGAATTATAAAAGAAATTTTAGTCAAACATTCATAGTCAGTTAATAGTTGTCATTACAGTGTTAAATATAACAATAATTCATTGAATCTATAACTACAATCGAGTACCGGTTCAGCGGCCACTGAGTTGATCACACCACGATGGTCGTTCGAAATTCACAGCGGATAGGTGAAAATTCATTTTTGCTATAGAAGTCTCTGTATTTGTTTTCATCATTAGTTAGTAATTAAGTAATTGTTCATTTATACTGAATGAAAAAATTGTAGTGTGTTTGAAAACTTAAGTGAAGACGCAATTCATTTAAAAAAGAAGAAATTTTGGATGTTCAGATGGGATTCTGAATGCAGGAAATTTCAATGCTTAGGGAACTGAAAGGGATACCTTCTCATGCAATAAATCCATCTTACATGAGACATTTACAGAAACGTTGATTTCGAACTATGTTCTGTATAAAGCATTCAATTTAAAATTGAATCCCTCATAGAAATATTAAGTATATCTATATCTATCTATATATACATATATATATACTTAATATTTCTATCTTACGTATCTTGCTTCGAGCATATGTTCGAAATACTCTTCACCAATTTAGTGCTTTTGCCCACACATGTTCTGGCAACCTTACGAAGCCTTTTACCTGTATTCTGGATAGCAACAATGATGTTCACTTTCAGCTTTTTCCAAGACGTTTTTATACATAGTTTGTTTTAATTACTTACACAAAATGTTGTCTAAAATGGTAAGACTTGGATAATTTGAAGGGCTTTAGATATGATTCTGTTGCCAAAGTACTACTCCAGAATTCTTATTGAGGAGTCTGATGCATGACATGTCGCACCATCATGCCAAGAATGCTGTTCATTTTCCTACAATAAGCAGAGAACATTTAGACAGTATCTTGATAGATTTCAATGTCAGTGTTTGATTAAAGGAACAGAAGTGTTTGATTATTTGCCGACACGAGTTTTCGAAAGGTGCAAAAGAAATTTGATAAATAGATGCAAAATTTTAGGGCCCATATTCAATAAATTGTGCTACAGACGTGTTCATTGTGACGAAACTACGTTTCTTCTCATAAATCATGCCTCACCAGACGAAAACATGTCTCATGTTATCATCTCACATCCGTGATAAAGGCATGACTTAAAATGGAAATGTCACCACAAATGGAGCTGTTACAAAACAAAAATCAGAGACACAACACAGAGTGCGACATTATTAGATACCTATTGCCCATAAAATAATCAAATCAAATCCCTGTTTCTAAAAAATTTTGATACTTGAATAATCAAATCCCTGTTTCTAAAAATTTTATTCCCCTGTCAGCAAATTTGATAATCAACGGAACAATACAGAAATAGATGATGGTCAATAAGAGCAAAATAGGAACAAAATTATATATTCTCAAATGTGCAGATCACATTTAACTCTTACACATTTAAAACTTAAATTAAACTAAACATTTTTATACTATGATCTTTCAACAGTAAAATAAATTTAGGATAATATTACTGAAAAATTATTGCGTCTTATGTTCGATTCCAGTTCGAATGATTTGACTCAATGGTTATTGTTTCATGCATTACATATCTCAAAGTCAAATTTTCGTATAAAAGATTTTCTCTCAAGGCAGATAGTAGTTGACTTGTTTTACTGAAATAAAAGTTTTAAGGGTTTCTCTCTTTTTCCCACTTGACTTCGTGGTGTAATATAAAGCACGCCCGACTGGCAGTCGGAAGATCCGGAGTTTGAGTCCCGGCAAGGGTATAAAAATTAAACAATTTTTTCTGCTTCGAAATAAACTAATGACTCTACAGGTTATCCTTATAGCATGCGATAACTGCTTACGCAAGCGATATATTATTATATATTTACAATTTTACAAGTTTATATCGTTTATAAAACTACTGTGCAAATGCTAGGTAAATATTGTTTTTAAGAAGATATATAAAATAAGTGTGTCTTTATTCTGCTTATGATGCATTTAATCTTCATTCTGGAAGGGGGGTTAAAAGATGGCCTGAACCAAAAATTTCCATTTTGAAAACCGTTCTTTACTGTCTGTAAAATGAAGATTGCACGAATACCTTTTACTTCAAGCGCTGTTGCTCACATTTACATACATGTATAACTGAAGAGTTAATAGAAAATGGAAAGGAAAGTGGAGCTACTGGCTTTGAAATATTGCCAGGTTCATATTCATAATAAAGACACAATATATTTCCTATATGTATCGCTTCCCTTCGGTAGATTTCGAAACAGTACATAAACTCAACTTACTGAAACAAATTGACACTTCAAAGACCGTAAAGTCTACCAGGCAGGACTAGTTTCTTTGAAGACATAAACATACTTCAGAAATTCAATTCCATTTTAGATACTTTACACTCAATGTATTCCTAACAAAAATGATATCCTTTTTAAGAATTGCCACTTCCAGAGGTTGCATTAAGTGTATATAAAAATAAATTTTTCTGAGGGTATATTTTATTTACTAAGTTTTAGAATGCTTTCCTGGCTGTAAAAAATTTTGAAAGAAGCCACTGAAAAAATTTCTAAAATATCATAAAGTTCTAGTACATTAATTATTAGAAAGTTTTGCATTTAATTTTATTGGTAATACTAATCCCACTTTAAAGCATCTCTTATAGAATATGTGAAATAAGTGAATCATTCTTTTAAATTCCTGTGTAACAAGCTACTCGTAATTTGTTATTGTGAAAAATTTCTTCAAGTTTTATATTATGAGTAGGTAACAACTTTATTTCAGCCTGTATTTCTAAGATTATTTTCGAGAATTTTATATGCTGCCTAAGATGTCACGAATATTAAGTTTCTGTTAGGATGCCAAGTAAAATCGAGAATTTCAGAAATTATTTAATCGTTGTTAAAGTTAAAAAACATTTTTCGATTTTTATTTCATACTTAAACAATTTTAATATCACTACCTGCCATGAGAAATAACTCGAAAAGCACACATCAAAGTACTGCAAAATCCAAGTCAGAAAATTTAAACCTCATAATACCGCTCAGATTTGTCTAGATTTCCATAATAATAGAAGAGCAGTTTCTTAAAGCTACATAAAGTCGTACTCTATTGCCTCTCGGTATCAATGAACAGCTTTTATGCCGAAAGATCATTTTTATAAATTTAAAAATGTTTTAATATTTTACAAAGGAGCTCTATGTTCGCAAAATATAACGTATCTAAACAATATTAATTACATTGCCAGAAACTGAATCCTCTAGAAATAAGTTTCCATTAAAAATATGTATAATACAATGCTTCTTTAATTACTTGATTACCTACTAATTATTTGAAAACCTCTTTATATCTGACAGAATTATTTTTTTATGTGAATGTGAGGGGAATGTTAGCTAAATTTAAGCCGAAAAATTTTCTGCGTTATTTTTAGCGTAAGTATCAGGATGAGAATGTTTTGTCAAATTTCAGTTATTTATCTAGTTACCTCAGCGTGAATACTTCCCTTTTTCTACAATAAAATTCTTACCCTAATTATACGATATCGTATTTGATCTTCAAACTGAAAATATCTTTATGTATAAATCCTGCAAGTACCGAAGATGCAAAATCTGTTTGAATAGAAGTCTTGTAGAATATCGTTTATTAAGAGAAAATCATTTCGAACAATGCTTTTTACAGAAATCTCATGAATATGCATGTTTTCATTAGAAGTCGAAAAACAAAATGAGTGATGTTTGTACGCATTATTTTCTCACTGTTATATTATTGGATACAAGTTTTATAAATTAATATTCGGTATTTTCCTTTTAATCTTTTCGTGTTTATTCAAATTCTACAAGGAAATAATATGCATGTTTTATTAAAAATACTTACAAATTACATTTTTAAATTTTTATTACCATTAGCCTTTTAAATTATTTTAGCTCAACGTAACTGAAATTAATTTAAGCTTAGTTATAATTCATCGTGTATGGATGCGAAATACATTATTAACTCGAACAATACAGACCTTTAAATGAGGTATGTACATTTTCGGAATATAACAGTTACAATGCTATGGAAAATGATAGAAAATTGTAACGATTTATAATGGCACGCAAAAAGACCGAAAATCCGGTAACCAGTGGTTCAACATTTCTGATAATCCGCCACGCTTATCCCCGACTTTCGTGGAGTATGAATGCATTGAAAGTGTGTCATAGGAATGACGCGATACTTTTAAGTACAAATAATGTTATTCTTTGTGCACATTTGACTGAATTATATTGGCAATATCGAGGAATTTTAGGCTCGGTTCATACAAATGCAATCTTTACTATTGCTGCTGCTTGTGAAAAAATATGAAGAGCCTACTTTTACAGGATTTTAACAAAAATTGTTGCTTAATGTCAGGAAGTATAGTTCTTTTCAAGAAGGTAAAAGTACTGATGGTCCTATTATCAGCCAGTCTGAAGTACTGAATACGAATGAGAATGTTATATGGTCCCCTAGCTGTACAGAACTGAATCAGATTCCTTCTGACCCCTTAGACGGAGTTATCGCTCGTCTAAAATATAGTTGAGAAGTCTTAAGAAGGATGTAAATAACCCTTTTTATTAAATCTTGAAACGAATAGAAAGCACAACTTGTGCCAAGTAAATTCTGCCACTTCCAGAAATTTTAAAGTAACAAAGTTGGAATTTCAAATTTATGGAATCTTAATCGAAGACTGTACAAACTAACCTAAGTAAGCTGGTTCAATATTTTAATGCTGGGTGATAGAACGTAAATTGCAGGCGATTCTGCCAAAAACCTACATCTAAAACATTCAGAACTCTGAAATACTCTATTATCTTATTTGATACTATCTGATTTGATTTGTGACTTAAATAAATACTCTGCCATCTAATTTGCGTCCTGATGAAGATTACGGAAAGACCAAGTTACTGTAAAGGTTTAAATGATAAAAACCGGTTAATAATTATAAAATACCTTACAGTGTTCATTCTAACAATTCACTGCTCAAAATTTTAAAAAAGCTAATTAGCCACTACAGCATAGGGTAATCACTGTAGCATTTGAAAAATAATGAATGCTGAGTTCATGAAGGAAGTAAACATTAATCTTATGCAGTGGGTTTCAAAACACAATTGATTTAAGAGAATACTAAATTTTGCTCTTATTTTCTAATGTGCTCCGATGCTTTAAAAACATCTGTAGGATTAATGCAATGCAATTTTGTTTTAAATTTTTCATTTTTGTAATATGTTAAATAACAACTATAAAATCATTTCCACAGCATTATTAAGTCCAATAACCTGCCATATTTGATAATCTGCAATTGTTAAAGTGTCCCGAGCGTGCCGGATTATCTGACATATATTTTGCAATACGTACTAGAGATGAAACTCCAATCATGATTTAGGCTACTTTCCTCTTTTTATATTAATGTAAAATTTTCCAGAATCTGTGATAACTTTTGCCGTTACTGAGAAAAGATTAGTATTAACCAACCCAATAGTTCTAAACATTGGTTCCAAATCGTGTCAAATCCGTGAGCTGTTTAAACAAGTTAAGTGCCAAGTATCAAATATTAGTTTATAAGGTATTTCTTCCGACTTCTTGGTGTCGTGGTCTGCACGCTGGGCGCGTATTCCAGAGGTCCATGGTTCGATACCCGGCGAAGGCGTTGCAAGTTTTTCATTTCTCCTGCTTCCAAAAATACCTAATGTCTCTACAGTGGCGCTCGAACTAAAGGGGTGTTGGATGATGATTCTTCTCACCCAGGATTCGGTGATTGGGTCCCCTGAAAATTTCAGTCGCTCTTTAAAAGGGGGAGTATATAAGGTATTTCTCCCGCCTTCTTGGAATGCCTTAGTGGTGTAGTGGTGTGCACGCTGGGCGTGTATTTCAGAGGTCCGTGGTTCGGTTCTCGGTGAAGGCGTTGGATATTTTTTATCTTGCCTGCTTCCAAAAAATACATAATGTCTCTACAAGTTCAAATATGGTAAATGAGCAATATTTATTGTGCTGCCTATGCAGCTGGAGCAATAGGCTTCGTGTGTTAATAGTAAAACCGCATGCTGCATTAATTTAAAAGTATTCAAAATACAAAATTATTGATAAATTCAATTATTACAAAAAAAAAAAATTGGATACAGGAAGAATATCATATTTTAACATTGAACATCGTGTAAGTACATCCGTACGCACTAAGTTCAATATTACCTACTATATGAAATTTTTTAGGTTATTCAACATTATCCTAGAATTCTCTTAACTGTTAACTTAAGTTTTTCATTCTGAAAGTCACTTTTGTTTTTAGAGCCCCTTGCTGTTTTCGTCTAATAGTTTTACGTAATTACGTTGTGCGTTGAAAATTGCATGAAAATATGTTATTAGTCTTGGTATGTTTACTATTAAATAAAGTTTATTTATCTATGAGAATATGATTTAAATTTTTGTCGTGTTGTTCTGATTTCTTGACTGAAATTAAATCTTGAATTTAATTAATTTAATATTCTGCGAACTATGAGTATTCTTTAGGTTTAGTTCCTGTTATATAGTTAAAGTCTGTAAGACCAAGTTAAAAAGAAAGATGCAATGCTAGAATTAATTTTCAATTAATTATAGTATTAACTGAAAATCTAGATAGTAGAATTAATTTTCTATTTATTTCAGCCAGAAATCTGAAGAAGGGGAGAAATTAGACGATTTATTAAATACATGATGGGAACTAAGACAAAATAGAAATTGGACAAGAAGTATTTAAAAGAGAAAGATCAGTATAGCAGGTGAGATCAACAGTATTTTGAAGTACACTATATAAATTTCGGTAAATGTAAGCGCAAGTTGAAAACATTTGAAATGAAATAAAAGTATAAGAATAGATTGTAATTGAAATGTAGAAGCATGTCAGAAAATCGAGGAAAAAGGAACAGTGACAAAGAGAAACTAAATCTGTAGAAAGAAGTAGGAAGAGTTCGAGAGAAAGAAGAAAACTGATAGAGAAAGGCTGATGTACCAGATTCAGATTTCCATCCCAATATAAGCTCCCAACTGCTGACAAAAGAAATGCCTTGACTTTCTCCATTTGCAGGGTATATAAAATGCAGCTGAAATGCTACGGAAATTTGAGAAATAAAATTACGACAGTAAGCTTTACGCATCTCTTGGAAAAGGTTATACAGTTCTTACTTTCAGAAAATATTTAGATATCTAAGCACCATTATAGCCTAGATTTGCATTTCAGAAAATAGCAACTGAACTTTTCCCGAATTAAACCAGAAGTTAAAGACCAAGAAAATTTCAAGAATAGTTTCTTGATAAGGAAATTTAGGAGAGTTGACTTTTTTTTACATCAAGAAACTAAATATGTTTAGAATATATATATATATATATTCTTTGAAGATGGTATATGGAAAGTTTTTTTATTATAAATTATTATATGTATATTATATATATATATATACAGGGTGATCTTTTTTAAAGTGACAGTGTTTGGAGCGCCCTGTAATGCGATCTAATAGCCGAAATGGCCTCCAAACTTGGTATTTAGACTAATCAAGACATAAAATCGTACAGTTAAATTATTAATGTTTATTTACTACATTAACTTCCCCGGTGAGGAATTAGACCACATTCAATGTGAGCAACGTTCTCAGAAATAACACCGTGCATTCTGTGCACAACGTTCTCCACAGCCATATGTAACATATCACGAGGAATATTTCGCCCTGTCTTTGGTATGTTGTCCTTTAGAATAGACAAATTTGATACTCCACCAACATTAACTTGAGATTTCAAATAATCCCAGAGCCAAAAATCGCATGGCGTGAGATCAGGGCAACGAGGCAGACATGCAACTGGAAAACTGCGACTTATGACGCTATCATTGGTGAAGTTTTGGCGCAACAGATGCTTTACCTTGTTACTAATGTGTGGCGGAGCAACATCTGCATAAAGATTGTTTGTTGGAGACGGTTTCTTTGCTGAAGTTGTGGAATAACAAACGTTTGCAGCATTTCATGGTACCTTTCTGCATTTATGGTGCACGTTTGGGGTTCTGTCGGAGTAATGGTCTCAATCTCAAAAAAGAATGTCCCAATTACGAATTTGGCTGTGAAACCACACCATACATTGACTTTTGGGGAATTTAATGGGATTTCGTGCACGGTATAGGGCTGCTCAGAAGCCCAAATTCGGCTATTTTGTATGTTTACGGACCCATTGAGATAAAAATGGCACTCATCTCCCCACAGAATGTGCCATGGGAAAGCATCATCAATTTCTACCCTGCCAAAAAAGACAGAGCGAATGTCACTTGCTTATCATAATCACTTGGTTTTAGTTCGTGCAAGCGGCTGATTTTGTAGGGGTAAAATCCAATAACGTGCCGCAAAACTCTCCATACCATGGAATAATTCATGTTCAATTGTCGAGCTACACCCCGGGCGATACTAGTACCAGCAATGGTTCCCTGCGATCCTTCGAATATTGCAGTTGCCACATCAGTTATTACATTTTCTGATACTGGTTTACGTCTTCTCCCAGCTCGAATGGTCAGTGACCCTGTTTCCTCGAACTTCTTAATCATTTTCTTAAGACCATTCAGCGATAAAGGCCCCTTTCGTAATTATTTTCTGGTTCGAAATTCCCGAAGAGCTGCAGATGCATTACATTGATTCATGTAATACAGCTTCACCATTAACACACGTTCCGGTAACGTGAGAGGCATGTCCATTAGAGCTCGTTTACTTCAGCTGAGATTATTTGTCGGAGCTGTCTACTACTTGCTTTTATAGCCCCTATTACATTACACAACATTTGCATTTTTCTTTGATACCCGTGTTTTATGCTAATTCTCGTTATTGTAAGCTACAGAAGCGCCACAAAATGCCCTAGCGGCGATTTTTGGAACTAGTTTTTTTTTTTCCCACGGAATCCTTTTTCCCATGTCTTGATTAGTGTAAATACCAAGTTTGGTGCCATTTCGGCTATTCGATCGCGCTACAGGGCTCTTCAAACACTGTCACTTTAAAAAAGATCACCCTGTATGTTCTATATCTATATCTCTTTCTGTCTTTCTCTATAAAATATATATTATATATATATATTTATATTTATATAATGAACATATATAAAGTAAAAAATCAGTTCAAAACCTAATCCATTTGCTCACTGATAGCAGCAAAAAGTGCTAATAATAATGCGAAATCAAATAAAAAAAATGAAAAAAATAAAAAATAAAAAAATGAAAAATTCCTCACATATTGAATTCGTAAAACATCACATGGGAAAACAAACAAAAGAAAAAAAAACAGAAGCACAGTAACAAACTGCAAGATATATGATGACAAAGTATGCCAAAAATGAATTATAGCAGCGAAATGACGTTAAAGACACTGAGCAGATGCAAGATGGTGCTCCTCCACACATCGCCACCCGTGCTCGGCAAGTGCTGCAATATCACTTTCGAGATAGAATCATCTCCTGCAACTTGGCAGTTTTGTAGCGACCACGATATCTTGGCATCACTCAATTTTTGATGGGTTTCTGAATTATCAGAAATCTAAGATGTACACATCAAATACACGAAATTTGCCATAATTCAAAGATGGCATAAAACATAAAGTTATATAGAATCCTTCTGCAATGCAATGCGTTATTTTAAATTATTAAATTATTGTTAAATTAAATTATTTTTGTTTTTTCATCTCCTCTCTTGTGTTTTAATTCGTTCTTTTGAATACTCCTTTTCGAAAATGTTTAACACCGGCAGTTTTCGCCATACGTAGCATTTTTCCAGCGCCGTTTATGGTTGTTTAGTGAGCTGATCAATAACAATATCTGAAATTTTATTTCGATAGGGTGAATGGATAAGCCGCGAATATCTCTGCCTCCGAAAAATAGCAAATGTTTTTTAACTGCGTCATTTAAACATTAATCCCTGTCACATACATTTTATATAATGCTCATGACACATGTACTTATATAATAGGAAAAATGTTTTTATTTGATAAATAATGTTAAATTTTGCTAACGAAAATATTAATTAACCAAACGAAATAAACTGGAATTATTTGTCACTAACATCCATCTTATTATATAGGCATTATTCTTAGTTTCTCCGCCTTGTTAGCAAATAGTGTGCTGCTTTCTTGTTTACTAAAATATATTGCTAGGTTAATTTATGCTAGGTTATTTTAATATGGAAAAGTACAGCAGGGTTACCTGCCTAAGTGAAGAGATGCATTTGTGGAGGACTTTCTGAGAAAAACTAGCTTGCATTCACCTTACGCATGTTGATAGCCAATCATGTAGCCAATCCGTTTGCCTGGGTTCAGATCTGGGTCAAAGTACCAGTATCCAGTGGTCTTAATGTATTGGCTACTGGTGGGGTCAAACAAATTGTTATAAATATGTGAAATATGAATGTAATTATTGAAGAAGGGCTCGTGTTTTGTGCCAATTGAGTAATGTATCTTTTTAATATAAGAATGTTTTGTCACGAATAAATTCTCAAGTGCTCACCCGAATATGATTACAGTTACATCTTTACGCATCCACTTCATCATCACGTTCTAAGTAACCCAACTGAAAATATCACTGTATGTATATGAGTCGGCTACTGCTGGACTCCCTAAGTGAAATTTCTCTAAGAGGATCATCCATGATTCCAGATTATTAGAGATTTTAATATCAGTGTTCACATGTTCTTTCAAAATAACTGGTCAGTTGCATGGCTGATCATCTGTAAGTTGTTGTTCCCATGAAAGGTTTCATTGCATATTTATTTATAATATAGAAATGTTATTAATTTAATATTGAATTAAGAAATATTTTATTATAATTAAGAAACACAAATAGTTTAAAGATTTATCCTTTATTTAGGAGCAAGACAGGAGCTACCCTATCTGTGCACTCCTAGATTATCGCCTTGGTTTGCGCAATTGTAAAAACAGCTGCAGTATTACAGACATACCGGGTAAGTGATAGTAAAGACAATATTTATCTCTGCCGCATTGATCGGTATAATGGTTAGTTCTACTGGTTAATATACGCTAGGACCGTTTTCAAATCCTGGGGATGTCGAGGATTTTTGCAAGTGTATATTGTCTTTGCAGCATGACGGCATTTCAATACGCGGTGAGAAGAAAGTCCTCTAAAGAGGTTTGGTGGCAGTGAAAGAAGGGCGGTAAACCCTTGGATCGGTTCCCTGGGGATTCTTCAAAACTGGGAGGAAATTATGCAAATTAAGATTGTCACCTGTGAAGTGCCCAATGCTAGTGGCAGACTCTCATTGTCGCGAAAAAATTAGTGGATTCGTTCTGTTCGATGTTACTGTGAGACAAATCACAGTTTATTTTTCTCATTCAAAAGGAAAAGCAGACAAGTTAAGAATTTTTTTTTTCATGAACTTAGAAAGTTATGAATACTAATAGCAGTCCACCTCAGAATCGTAAAGAAGGAGATGATGCACATAAGATTCAATCTTTACAAAACAAATCTAGGATTATAGGCAGGAAAGAAAGTGACTGAAGAAATCAAAAACCTGTTATCGAATGTCGCTGACGAAATTCATAGCCCAGAATCAAAATGACACAAAGCTCAGTTTATTAGCCAATATTATTAAATCCTCGATTTAAATAGAAACATTAGTATTTAGAACGAGCGATGTTATTTAGCCTTAGTGCATCAATTTTATGCTGTATGTTTTATCTGTAATAATCGGGATATAGGAATTTGTTATTTAATCAAGAAACTGATGCTTATTTGCAGTTCGTGGGGAACTCAAAAATGCGACAAAAAATACCAGAAGCTGAACGTGTGATTTGAAACTTTGAGTCATGCCACTCGCAGTTTATACTACTCTTGTACCACATTAAATGAAATATGCTTACAATCTGGACAACTATATGCATCTTCCAGGAAATATCATATTCTAAATACATCCTTCTTTCTTAATGGGGGCCCACCAGCGGCCGAGCGGTAAAGTCGCTGAATACTGGTAGTTAGGTCCGAGGTTCGAATCCCGCGAACGGGCTGGCTGCATGGGCGTTTTCGTGGTTTTCCCCATGTGTAACGTGTATACGAGCCAGTTTCCCTTAGAAAGTCCTCCACGAAGGCATCCCTCCCCTTAGGCAGATAGCCCTCGAGGCTTTGCCATAATCACACACACACACACACTTTCTTAATGGACAAAAACTAGCAGCAAAATATACCAGGAGTATTTCAAAAATTGCACCTTTCTAGAATTCCTTTAGAAGGTAATTCCTTTCTAAAATACTGAAAAATGGGAAGATTTGTCTAATTCAGACTCTTAAAAGATAATGATAAATGTTGGTAAAGCTCTGCAGAAAATCTTCTGCATAAAAAGAGCATTAAAATCCCAAGGGAGGAAACAAATTCTTTAAATAAAATAATAGATGTCTTAAATAGAAATAACTGTCTTCTTTGATAATAAATGGTTCCTATCACCTGAACATTGTTCTATAAACAGAGTAGGGAGCTTTTGAGCCATGAAACAGAGCAGTGAGAATCATCTCGCGTTTCGCTCTTAATATTTTCATTTAAAATTTAAAACTTCATTTTGTTGGGAAATATATTATTTAATTATTATAGCGTAATGCAGTTTCATTTCTTTGAGAACTGGTATGGAATATCGAACCATATTATTTTAAATGCCTTGCTTAGCATCTTTATTTTTTGATTTTATTTTACTATTCTTTTCTTCCTGTGGTAAGTGTTTTCAGCTTCGCATATTTTTTATTCTTTACTACATTTGTGCAGTCAGCAACATTTACATTTGAATGTCTCATTATATATTAAGCTTTTATAGTTAACATTTGGTTGAAAAAACTACAGACACTAAATATTACAAAAGTGCTAAAATTTTATATAATAAAACATTATGTGGTAGTAATATTTAGTTGAAAAACTGTAGACTCTAAATATCACAGAAATGCTAAAATGTTGTATCACAAAACATTATCTTAGTATTAGATTTCTTATTTGCCGTCCATTATTGTATAGTGTTTAGGGGAGCCAACTGCTATACCAAAAGGCCCGGGTTCGTATCCTGGAGAAGCCATGACTGTAACTCTCCGTCCCTTCATAGGAGGCAAAGGTGGCACCACCTATTAGGTGCCTCCATAGTAAAATGACCACCACATCTGCTCTTGGTTGTGACCAAGCCGAAGTCGGCTGAGGGGGCCCTCCATTGGGATTAAAAAAAGTTTCTTATCTTCCCGACTTAGAATATCAAGAATTATACATTTTAGATTATTAAAATTTTTAATTCGCAAAACTAATCTTGTAATATAGTTTTCAATATTGCGAGACATTTAACTTACCTCCAAAGTTGTGATGATTAGTGCAACTTCTGCAGCCACTACTCTGGTATTAGCTGTTGCTTGGTAGTAAGGAGCTTTATTCCCTCCACTCCAGTCAACGATTATGATGTTATAATCTCCGTGCAACAAGAATTCGTCTTTCATTCTCTGAGAAATAAATTATGCACACTTATAAATTCAATGCTCCATAAGTATTACATATCATAAGCACGTTCCATAAATATGGTGCATACGATAAAAATGTCCTGTTTTAGGTTGTATTTGTGTAAAGCACTACAAAGCCACTCATATCAAAGAAAAAATAAAATAATATTTCCCTAAGCAAGGGAAAAATACTGAACACTGATAGAATGTAATACTACATTCTATTTCAGTTAATTGCTTTATAGCCATTTGCAAAACTGTTGAAGTATTTCCCTTTTATAGTCAGCTGCGTTTGTAAGCCATATTTTCGAAACGTTTTCTAAATTAACGGAACAAAGTCTTAGAAACACCACAACTCAAAATTTTTTGATCTGTGGTTACTGGTAGAAAATGCTAAATTTTTAAGTTTTATGTGGATTGGCGATCTTACCTCGCTCTCCCTCCCTCCAAAAGGTTTGGATTACAATACTTGCTTTGAGTTCTCAAGTTTCATGCAACAAATTCACGATAATTAATTTATGAAATAATTCCGAAGGAAATAATTTTTCGTGATGAAGATGAAATATTTCACTACTTATTATGGCTACACTTGCATGAGTTACTGTTATATCTTTATTTACTTTATTAGCGTTATTAACTTAAATTAGTATCAGGGAAATTAGTTAAAGGGAATTTGTCATTTTTTGTAAAGAAAATGTATTAATATGTCAGATGCATCAATAGGTACAGCTGATTAAGAGAATGGCAACAGTTAGAAATTTCTCTTGCGTGCAATTAAATTGAGAAACCAACAAATATAAATGCATTACATCAAACATGAAATTTTAATAAAACGATGAGAAACAATAAGTAAGTTTTGCTATTTAACATTGATGTTTTTAATTTAACCTCAAAATTTAACAGTAGAGAATAGATGTTAAAATCCTTCCTTAATCTTTCCACTTCTTGTCATCGTTGTATTCCGTTTTGTTACGACACCTGGACATTTTTCACCCACGTGGCTTAAGAAAAATTGTAATTCCATAAAGTAAAGTTTAATATTTATTTTTTATCATCTGCGCACTCTGTCAAATTTCCAGTTCTCAAAGGGGTTGTTATTTGACGTTACCTAAGACGTTTAATTTACCTTTTAAATTAAAACAGTATATTGCTTAAATAACTGAGCTATTGAAAAGAAATATAATAATTTATTTGCTATGTGCTTGATGATTATCGTTTTCTTACTTTTAAATAACATCCTTACTGCTGTAATTTGTTATGCATCTAATTCATGTTGTTTATGATAAATCTGATAATTTTCATAAATATTTGCTCTTTCATTGTGATTAGTAAAAATGCTTTTAACATCATATATTACTTACCTCGCTCCAGAATAATCTTTTATTTGCAAATTAACAATAAGATTTTTATCATTCACTAATCTATCGCTTATGCTAGACATATTTCGAGAAAGAGTATAAAATAATTACTAATTTGCTTCCATATCTAAGTTATTAATAGCAACATTACTATTTAGTTTTCCATTTCGGAAAACGATGTAATGCTTAATGAATTTTCACCCACGTTCTTTCCTCTAAAGACTATTTCTATTTATTTTAATGATTTATGACTTCCATTTCCTACTAATAAAGTTTCTTGATTGCTGTTAATCTTTTGAAAAGTAGGAAATTAATTTCTGTAAAGAAGGAAAAAAATATTAATTTCCTAAATTTCATCTTTTGTTTTTGAAAAATTAATATTATGTTTAGAACTCTATCAATTTATATATGTTTAGAACTCTATCAATTATATATGTTTAGAACTCTATCAAAGAACTCAATAGAGTGAAAACTGTAACAACTCTTGAAAAGCAATTAACTATATGTCATTTGTTTGTTCAAATTTCTTTACCACATTCAGTACTACTGTTACTGTGCTTTCTCAGCGTTTATAGAAAGCAGGACGACCGTAACAGAAAAGCCAATGTGGGCGTTACGGTGGTGAGAAACAGAGTCACCATTAGCTGTACAAAGCAGTGTCAGACCTAAGTTAACAAACAACTTCCGCTTGCACAATCAATTAAATGACGGCTGAATTAGCTCCAAGAAACTAGATTAGAAGAAGATAAATCGAGTATAGACTCCAAGTAAATAAATAAGACGTCCTGACAGCAACAACAAAGATAAAAAATGTAATAAAGTTATTGTTAGCTGGAGAGAAAACGATTATTATGTCTCGAGTTGCGCAACATATGACAGAAATATCTTTTATTAAATATACTAATACACCTTTGTTACCGTCTCATTGAATGGCAGATTTTTATAAAAATTATCTGAGTTATATTACAAATGGGCCAGTTAAAGATATTAGAAGTTATATCACTCAGGTGCATTATTAAAAATGAAGTAAAGTTTATTAAGAAGTAAACATAATTGCTTTTAAAGCTCTCACTTGTAGAGTCGTTAGGTTATACCGATGCAGGAGACATAAATGCTTTCGTAGTCATTACCTCCCCCAAACGCGTCGGACGTGCTTCTAGTTACACCAAGAAGACACTCGGAAAAGATAGAGAAAATACTTTACATATTACCCCTTTCAAAAAGCGACTGGGGATGAGGGGACCGAATTGCCAAATCCTGGTTAAAAACAACACAGAGAAGATTTCTAGAAAATCACCAGATGTCTACCAAAGACTATCAATGTACTATACTGGGAGAACTGGAAATGATGCAAAACACATCGTACCAATTAAAAATAAAAGAAAAAAGATTATGCATTGCAATTTCATAGAGAATTTTCAAATGATTTATGAAATCCATGTTGCAGTTGGCCATGGAAGACGAAAGAGAAATGATGAGAATTTAAGCCAAAGTATCAAAACATTACGGTAGAAATTGTCATTCTTTAAATCTTTGTTAAATTTGTAAAAATCTTACAATCTTCCAAACAATGGTCCTTTAAACCAGTTAAAATCAATGGATTGAATTTGAGATGTCCTAGCGATCGGATTGACATTCATTCACAAGCGGACTGAAATTATAAATTTATAATGGATTGCGAAGACTTTATTAATTTAAGAGCTTAAAGAAAGCCAACGGGAGAAAACATTTACAGAATGCATTTAAAAGTATTTAGAGAATCGAGCATCTTTCAGAGTGTCAATAATCGGGAATTCGGTAACAAAATTATTAAAGTTGGCGAAATGTGGGATGATCTCAAAATTGCTCATGAAAAACAAGATATATAGTGAATCAAAACTTCTATATAAGAGGAAACCAGAACTTGGAAAATATATTATCCATCTGGCTTAAAACAAATAATAACCAGAAGGAATAAAAGTAATTCAATTTAAGGAAAATGGGTACATAACTCAACAGATGACAATCCATTTGAAAACATATTAAAATATGGTTAAAATAGGACTAAATCTTACAACCTGAATATTATAGCTGTCATAATTTCTATTAAAATTTAATACTTATGTAAACCATTTACCATGCATGGAAATTTTTATTTAAGTCTTCATACCTTCTGTTAGGAAACTTTGATTTCAGTTAATTTTAAATTCCACATATTGTAATACGTCTACTTAAGAAACTGTAATTTAGGCGTTTAAGGACTTCAATATATTTTTATTACATTCATCAGACTTCACTTATAATTTCGAATATTTACCAGTAAATCGGATTATTATGCGTTATTTAACAACTAACCAAAAGGAATGATTATTATAAACAATATCCTGTTATTATAACACTAACTAGATTTACTCGCATTCAACCAAAACATACATTACTCTCTCTCTTTCAGTATGTAAAAGAAAATCATGTAAACGTTTATGTTTTTCCATTTTTTTCATCTCGTTACATTATATTACGCCACCAAAGAGTTAATAATAAAAGTGACTTGGCAAGTGTTTTCATTCCATAACTCACGAAATTTTTAATTATCATTCACGATGGCAAGCAGTTTAACAGTTTTCTGAAGTAGTACATTTCGGTGTAGCATATATTATTGACTTTATCATTCGACTATGCATTGCTGAACTACTTGACTATATGCATTGCTTAATTACTTGAGCGATTTAAAAGCAATATCAATGTCCTTTAATGAACTATATATAAATTATATATAAATTTACTTTTTCGACATTAGAAGCGTCCTTAGAAAATCTTTTACAATATTGTTGGACTATTATGTTACGTACCGCTATCCTGCATTTAATACCCATGCATCTTGATAATAGTTGTTTTTGGACGAAACTAGGACCATTTATCTTAACATAGTGGTCTCTCAAATAACCAGTTCTCGAAGTATTGCCATTTGGAAAAGCATAAGATCTTTAGTTTATCTTTTAACATTAATCAGTCTACAGTTGTTTAATAAGCAGTCAGAAACTGATTAAATTTGAAATGCTATATACCAGGCTGCTGGATTAAAAGCAATAAACATGCTATTTAAGTGAATCCTAATTTTCATCTTTTAATATTATGTTTTAGTGATATAATTTAAAATATATTTAAATTGTGATATATATCACTGGAAACTATGAATATTTGCAGAATTGTTACTGTTAATGAAAGGTGCTTCTAATGCGCTACATGACGTATTTTGCTACAGGATTATTCGTATTTTAATTTTTATGTCTAATTCATCCGTTTTGTAAACACAGTTAATTAATAAAATACTTATACAAACATTTGCACTGTGACTGAAATTAGTAGATATCTGTAATATAATCCTATCCCTGACATATACCAATAAGTATTTGGACACCTGTGATAGAAAAGAAAAACTAACTTTATTCAAAATAGTTGGTAGAGCCTCCACGAGAGGTAATTACAGCGTGGACCCTCCGGGGCATACTTTCCACAAGTCTTTGTATGACAGCTAGTGGTGTTTTCTTCCACTGGGCTTGGAGAAGACATAGAAGTTCCTTCACCGATTTTGCACGGGTAGTGCACCCCTGAATTCGGCGATGCAACTCGTCCCAGAGGTTCTCGATAGGGTTCAGGTCTGGACTCTGGGCAGGCCAGTCCATTCGATGAACTCCATTAGCACCATACCAAGCCTTAGTTAACGTCGAAGCATGACAACTGGCATTGTCGTCCTGAAAGTAACAGGGGTCTAACCCGTAAAACTGCCACAACGTAGGAAGCACATTGTCATCCAAAATATTGTAGTAGGCATTGGAGTTGATCTTACCATGAATGGGGACCAAGGGTCCCAGCCCATACCAGGAGAAACACCCTCAGACCATAATTCCACCTCCGCCGAACTTGACTGTTTGCACAATGCATTTTGGCAGGAGACGTTCTCCAGGTAGACGCCAGACCCAGACCCTGCCATCCGAACGTAAAGGATGAACTTCGATTCTTCACTCCAAAGAACCCGTTTCCACTGATCTACGGTCCAATTTCGATGTGCTTTGCACCACGTTAACCGAGCAGCGCGGTTGGACTTTGTTATCAAAGGCTTATGGGCAGCAGCGTGACCATGAAAACCAAGCAGATGTGCTTCCTTACAAATGGTATTCATTGAAACAATACTCCCGGATGCCTGTTGAAACTCCTCGCGGATGAGGGTCATCTGTTGGGTGAGGTTCTTCTGAATTTCTCTGGACAGCACTCGTCGGTCTCTATCTCCCAGTTTCATTGGTCTGCCGACTTGGGGCACATTCCGACAATCACTGCTCACCTTCCACTTCTTAATCACATAGGCCACTGTCGATTTTGGGTACTTCAGATCGCTAGCTATGTCTCGGATCGGCCACATTTGTGATACCGATAATTATACCTTTCTCGAAATCAGAGAGCTCCGAACTGCGAGGCATCTCGCATGCGACTAAAGCCGATGCTGTTTCCTACATGTTATATACTGGCAGAGTCCGTGACGTACCTTAGAACCGCAGATATCGTTATTTACATAGGTGTCCAAATACTTATTGGTAGTCAGTGTAGAATAATAATTTGCTCGCCGCTGACCGCAATGAATTTTGGTACAGCTTTTATACCACCAGTTTTGTACTCGTATTTCATTATTTTTATTTGCATCCAGATTTAAAAGTGATAGACGTATAATATATTTCTGCACCTTTTAATGTTTTTGAAAACTTATGACAGTAAAAATGAAAGATAATAAATTCACTTTTATAGACTTAATGTCTTTTACTTACTGCCATCCAAGGTCCAAAAATTTCGCTGTCCATGAATCCATGAACAATGAACTTTGTAGGATTTTTAGCATCTAAGTTAGATTCTGAGATGGATTTCTTGTTATTGGGCAACAGCTGTTCTGGTTCTTTAGCGTTGCGTCTAGTATAAAGAAGGCAACGTGTGTTTATGGCGACTCTGTCATTTGGCAACACATTAATGGGCCTATGAAGTATGTGCTTGAAATCAGGAGTTATTGCAAAACATCCTAATTCTTTCATGCAAACTTCTTTGGCTTCTGTGTGTATAGAAACAAATAAGTAATATGTGAGGTTACAAAAATTTAGTTTCATTTTTATCAAAGATAAAAATAATTAAAAGGCAAAATAACGAAGATACAGTTCTAGTTCGCTTACAGAAGAGAATCGCAATTAATATCCTCTCATGATGTTATTATTACACATTAACACAGCTAATTTTGTGAACTGACTTGAACTGAATTGCAGAGTTCATTTAAATATTATGTATATATTTTTTAATGAATAAATGCTTGAGATCTTTAGTATTAATAGTATATTGTTAATTTATAATTAAATGTTTAATATATAATCATGTGCGTAAATAAACATTGTGTATTCTGCATTATATAATGTTCTTCTGAAATGATCTATTCATTAAATAAAGAAAGCTAGTTTTTTAAACTGTATCTACAATAGCAACAAACACATATATAATAAGGTAGCTACCGCTAAAATTTAATTAAAAAGCCGTATTTACATAATTTAATTACACCTCGTAATTCATTACTTTGTATGAAAGGAAAAAAAAAAAAAAAAAAAAAAAACAGGTATGCTTAGTTTTTACTGGTTACTAGTAAGTAAGATTATGTACTTAGCAATTACAGTGCTTTCACTGCATACTAATTAAATTTGTAATGTAGAAAAGAGAAGCAATTCTTAAAAACTATATAATAAAAACGTTTTTGAAGAGTGGTTCCGCTAATGATCAACTTCTTATATTATTATCTCTACAAAATAAATACGCCAGTGATTCCCTTGACTCTACGTAAATAAAATACTTATCAATCACTAAGATAATTTTCACTTTTCGTTGGGCAATAAATTAGCTACTTAAACGTTTAGAAAATTTTTCGTCTTCTTTACGTAATGAAGATAATTTATTAGCTGAAGTGAATAACTTAATGAACGCGTTATGTTTCATGATGTAAATTTACGGAATTTTATTTTAAATCTGCCAGAGGAAAATAAAAGTATTCAAAACTGCTGCCACTTTAAATGTGTTTTGCGTTAATTTATTGTGCATTTCTTGTTTAAATCATATATTTGTCGTTATATTTATTTCTTCATTCTTGTTTAGGTAGTGTATAAGTCATTTTTACAGACCCAAAATAAATGTTTCAATACCAGCATTATTGCAATTAAATATGAAAAATCAATTCTTAGGTTGTAATTTATGTAGTAAGTCGAAAGAAATGTCAGCTATTTATTAACAATGACTTTGATCTAATCTGAAAAATATGAAATACTCAAATTCCGTTTTTCAATCTCTTTACTAAACGAAATATTGAAAATGAATAAATTTTGTATTAGTGAAAAGCAAATGTTTTATGAAATTAGTTTCACAGAGTTTCTAAAATGTTGTGTTGCACTAGTATATATGGTTATGACACTTCAAACAAGCATAGCTGCAAATTTTATATCAGGCACTTCCAGATGGGTTCTTAAACTGTCAGAAGAATGTTCCAAACTGCCACATGAAATGATTCAAGGCGAAGGAACAAAAGCTTATTAAATATGAAACAAAAATTTCAAACTGAAGTGAATGTTTTCTGTCAGAGAAATAAAAATTGTAAAACGTCATATACGATTTATCAAAGTTATACATACGAATGTCGTAAAGCACAACTTATCATATTGACTGTGATTGTATTTTTTGATACTGTATTAAGGTATTAAGAAACATGTTATTTGATTTACTTTGTGAGTGCTTACTTTAAATAGCTTTTCCATGGCATTGATTTTTCTTATGGTAGATAAATTAGGTAGTTTAGTATGGGAAAACAGGAATAGGTTTTCTTCTGTTGGAGGAATGCCTTCATAAAGGATTTTGTGAGGATAGAGCTGACTCGCATTTGTCCTCATAAAACTTCACTTAAGGAAGTAACGAAGATACCATAACACCTCTAAATTAACCCAACGGAAAAGGAATCGGAGACGCAACTGTCAATGTTACGATATTTTATCTACTCGGCTGATGTTTAAGATTTGTTTACTATAGATATGTAAGGAACTGATAAAAAATACTTCTATCTGTTTGCTGCATGTTATATAGACAAACTAAACAAAATTTAAGCTACGATTTTCAAATTTACGAGATATAGTTCTGGGGTTAATAATGTCAAGTGATAATTGCTGTGCACACAAAGTTCTCAACTGCGTAGAAGGAATGATAAAAAGATATCGGTAAAATGGTATCAATCGGCGAAAAATTAAAGAGTAAAAAGATATTCCTCTTTTGGTATCTATCACTCGCATGCGATAAAGCAGTTTAATGTTTGAGTTTATTAATTTCGATATATATTTAGGCTTATGACATTGGAAAAATACGTATGCGCAATATTCATAAAGTATACTGATATTTAAATAAACAATATAACTTTAAAAGATATTCAGTTTTGTTCCAAATTAGTAATAAGTGGATCAAAGTTTTAATAATTAGGATGTTAACAGATTTTTAAATAATTGCGGTGAATGATTTGATAAATATCGTATTTTCAGTAATTCTGATTATAAAGCTATATTAAATTCCGCAATTTTTGGATTTGCAAGATTATCATAATACTTTTCAACATAGCATTTTTTATTCAGGTGTTTAAAACATAAAATTAGGTTGCAGTTTAAATTTAAAGAAAATATTCTAGCATCTTGTTTCTCAATAAATATAGTAGCTTATTACGTTAATATTAATAACTATTTAAGAAAATAAAAATGTTTCTTTATCTCAGTAACACTATAAAATTATTATAATTTATTATTATATTTTTAGTGTCAATTATAAAATCCTGTTGTTTAATTTTGAGGTTTAAATTTGAGGACGGATAAGTTTTACTACCTTTTGAAATTTTTCAATTTTTAAAAGCATTTACACCATAACTCATAGTCTTTAAAAGAATTTACATCATTATTACAAAAAATAAAATGTGTTCGTAATGACGTGTATCACACATGTTAGTCGAGAATGTGTTGTTCTTTCTTAGATGCTGTTCTTTTTTAATTGTATAAATACTGTTCACTTGTTAAAACAAAGAAAAATTCTTGATTGAGCGAAATTATTATATTGCTAAATTCCGCTGCAGGATAGAGTCCTGTGATGTATGCAGTTTTACTGTGGCATATTTTTAATGTATAATGTAGTTTGTAATCTCATGTGCAACTTTGTTGTAACTGTTTAAAAGAAAAACACTTTAAATATTAGAGGACATATATGGCCTCTCTAATTATGGCAATAAATGGGAATAAGTTAACAGTTTTTATGTCCATGTCTGTTTCTTTTTATTTTATTTATTACAATGCATTAAATCTTGCAAATTTTAAAATTATTTTAAAAATAAAAGTTTTAGAATCCTTAAAATGTTTAAAAATCCTCGGCGTATGATTTACATCTACAATGTATGGGTCATCCTATAAATAATGATCACAGGTTCCTCTTCTACAGACGCAAATTTGTTCCTGAAGAAGAAGGTACGCGCTCGAGATCGGTAAGATTGATTCAAAATCCTCACCAAACTAAGATTGTTTTCTTTCTCCTAATTGTAAGTTTTACGTTGGCATGCTTCTCTTTCATTCTGATAGCTAAATAATGTTTGATTTTTTATAAGTGAATTTCTATAAATAGTGGCAAACTCAGGTTTAATATTAAAAATTTCCATGATATCAATACTGAAAGATTTTTAATTAATTATAAAGATAATTTGAAATAGTGTACCATAATGATGATTTCAAATTTATTTAAAATACTTTTCATATCAAATATAATTTCTGAAAATTTCGAATAGTTATATAAATGGGAAGTTCATTAAAAAACTTGGAATTTTGTTTGTTGCGGTCTTATATGCTTACACCCTGCAATTATTTCTAACGATGTTCCTTTTACAAAAATGAAATATGTTACTTCATCATAAGCGCAATTAGTAAGAAGATACGGTGGCTTCCAACAAAATTACGTATAAGAGAAAGTATCGAGAAGTTGTTTTATTCTCCTAATCAACAACTAAGAAAGAACAGAAGGGAGGAAAAACTCTTGGAGGAAGAAATGCTATAAATTAAGACTAAAATGTTTTAAATCACTTTGATTTTTTAATATTAAAGCTAAAAGTTAGCTCAATTTTAGCCTATACTTCAACAACCAAATGATGAAATGGATCAGATATTTGTAAATCTATTTTAAATGTAAAATAATTGATTAATAAAGGGTTAGGGTTAGGGTTATTAAATTATGGCAAAACACACGAGGGCTATCTGCCTAAAGGGATTGATGCCTTCCTAGAGGACTTTCTAAGGGCATTGATACAAAGGAAGGCTTATTTATTTTAGGATGAACGCCTATGAGTAAAACATTGAAGAGTTAACTGGAATGTGTTTAATTTAAAGATGAACACACACACAAAGGTCTACAAAACACCTCTTCCCGTAATAGAATAAAAAATATGACAAATGTAGCGATGCCGGAGGATTCTATCTACTTGCCTCAACTGGTTTTAAAGCGCAGTCAATGCAAGAGCACTTTACTTATTTTACGCACATTAAAAATATAAATTTATTTTATTCTGCCCAATTTTTATAATTTTTTTTAATCCATGCAGTTGGCTAATTGACTGATAGCATTGTTTCAGTGTCGCAGCATCGATATAGCATGCTCAGATTAGATTGATTTTGGCCAACATATTTATGTTATAAAGTAACTGTATGAAATTGGATGTAAGTCAGAAGGAGAAAGGTGAGAATAACGCAACGGTAAACTTAAGATAATATTATGTTATTCTCATAGTTACGTTAAAATATCATATATAAAAAGACATAAAAGTTATAACAGGGTAAACATTTCATCTCATTAAGTACAGTGAATGACTTCTATCAAATGACAGCATCCCGTTTTGGCAACGACGAGAATGTGGCTAATGTTGTTACCAATTAATGTTATTTAAGGATACTGCAAAGCTTCTATCTTCTTAAGTTATGGATACTATGGATATGTATCATTTCTGATTCCAGTAAGACAAGGTAGACAAGACTACTACTGTATAAACGTAGTTTGTGCAACATAAATTTCGGCAGAGATTAACTTTACTGCCTAAATGAAGAAAAAGATGTTGACATTTTTTCAACAACCTCGGCCCTCCGAACTAATATTCGCTGAGTTTTTGCATTAATTTACCGAACACACTGTGCCATAGTATTGGAATTAAAAGACTCCATCAGAGTTGCAGTCACTTTTATTTCCAGGCGATATTTTACAATGAGCAGTAGCCAGTTTTCAACTGCGCTTAGAAGAATGTGTGTTGCAATGGGGCCATCTCATGACAAGTGGTTATATTCAAACACCTAATGATAAATAGCATTCCTGTAACTTCTTTTTGACACAGAATGTAATAAAAATGGTAAATTAACACATTTCTTGTCTCATAATATATGATTTTATTGATACGCTAAGAATTCTACGCTGCCGCCTAATATCATTAATTTATGATTTCAAACATAATAGGCAGAGTAAGTATCTTTATATTAGGCAAAGAAATTATTTTCCCCATATATTATTAGCAATTAAAAAAGCATCTGAATAATAAAATATGAGAATAATCATTACTTTCATGAGAATAATGAAAGTAAATAAAACGTTAAGTACTAAATTATGTCCCATATTTCATGAGCATATTGCTCTACCGGAAATCGGAGGCTACGAAAATTTAAAAGTCTATTTGTTGCATAGCATGGTAAAGTTTTTTAATATGGCAAAGCACATGGGGGCAGTCTGGATGCCTTCGTAGAGAACATATTAAGGGAAGCTGACTAGTATTCGCATTACGTATGAGGAAAACAACTACACGGAACGAAAACGAAACACCTAGCCAGCCCGTTCGCCTGGATTCGAACCGGAGTCGTACTACCAGCAGTCAACCGTCTTAACCACTCTGACACTGGTGGCACTTGAAATGTTAGAAAGGATCTAGGGAAAGGAACGTTATATTTTTGATATTGTTTTCTTTCTCTGAGCTTTTATCAATATGAATCACGTGAGTGTTTAATACAACATTGACAAAGAATTGGAGAGATTGAAACCACATAGTTTGCCCATCTAGAATATGCATTCATGGTAAGGGTAATTAAAGAGGAGAGAAATAATAAATTTAAGTACTTAAAAGAAACAGCCCACCAACGACCGAACGGTAAAACTGCTGGTAGTACGATACTACTGGTAATTCGATAGGAATTAAAATTCTTGAGGATGGGCTGGCTGCATGGGAGGTTTCGTCATTTTTTCGACGTATAATGTAAGAATATGAGCCAGTTCCTCTTCATAGATATGTACGAATGCATTCCAGGTAGGAATCTCTCGTGGACTGAGCTGTAATGTGAAAAGTCTAATTATAACTTACAAAAATCAAGTCATGTCAAGAAAAACGCAAAAATCTAGATTAAAATACTCATCTCTAATTGTTACATTACAAAACATTTGTGGTAGATTCGCAAATTTGTTAAACCCTCAAATTTAAAAGGCCTCTTTTGATTATAAATAAAACGTAACAAATTTCTTTAGTCTATAGAGAAGAATTATATATTTTATAGTTTAATTTTGCATTAATCCTTTATACCGATACCGAAGATTACAGATAATTTTAATAGTCCCCTTAACTTAGTAGTAATGACCTGCCTAATATAGTAGTACATTATTTGTAATGTATATGACAAGTACTCTCTATTTAATTGTAGTGTTTTAGAAATATTCCCTGTTTCTACTCTGCTTTCCTTCTGATTGTATATCATTTGATCAAGGACCTTGTTGCAATATGATAGGAGTAATCTACACCTCGAAAGAGCTTCCGGGGTGATAATGTTCGTGTTTAACATTCCCCTGCTTGCTCTGGTCTGCTCTAATTTTCGTTCTGTTTGCAGTTGCAGCTAAAATAGAGTTTTTCTGATGACGTAAGCGACAATAATGACTTGAAGAAAGAACGGAATATTTTACTGGCTAGTAATAGTGATGAAAATGATGCTATAGAAGGTGATTTAGAAAGAAGTTAAGAAGATAATGTTCAAACAGAGAAAAGAATAACACATAGCACACGTATAATAGAAGAAAAATTGAGGAAAACAATAGACACAAAGTTTAGTGAGTGTGAAACGAAATAAGACAGTTTGGACGAAAAATAGCTCACAGAAAGGGAAAAACCAAAGTTCATAAAATTACAATCTCTTTTTGAGACAAATTTCTCGAGTTATCTGCTGAATATTTCATGGTATAATATATATCGTGCCTGGTTTACTGTACTGCGTTATTGAAAATTTCCGACAGCATTTAGCAGAGCATTAGCATTGGAAATATATGCCCATGCCGTTGTAACAGTAAAATTATTCATTTTTAAATACTTAATTTAATTAAATGTGATATAATTATCTTTTTATTTGATTAATTATTGTTTATTGATTAATGCATGCAACTGACGTTCTGAATTTTGGTTAGGGCTTAGAAAGCGACCGCGTCTCAGCTTAAATGCATTTGTTCATGTATAAAGGATTTAGATACTTTGTTTCTTTTCCTGTGAAAACTAAGATATGTGATTGAACGTACTTAAGTTTTCAGATAATGATATCTAGATAAATGATAATTTTTCTATTGAATTAGTGCAGAAAGGCAGAGTGACAATGGCGTGATTGGGACATTACTATTTTTATGGCCTTGCCCGATATCAAAATTTCGATATGCTATGAGTGGAGTAAAGGTTTTCTTACTTTTTAACCGAATTACTTGCTTTTATAACAGTTATAATTCAAATGAGAAATAATTTATGTTGCCAAAAGTAATATAGTATAATGCATCTATAACACGTGCTTAGTATATGAGTAATTTTTGTTCATAATACGAGGTCTGTTAAAAATATTCGAAACTTTATTATGTATGGGCAGTGAAGCACAATGAAGCAGACTTAGGCGTAATAATACTGTAGGAGCAATTGATGGCGTAGATGTAGAAATATTGCATTCCGTTGATGGTGATCCGTAATGAAGAACAACTTGGCAGCCAAAGAAGAATAAATATTCATATTTATTTCGATAAAAATTTGTGACCACAAAGAAATCGGCACACTACGCATGCCTTTTCAAAACCATTTACATTTTGGATAGCTTTTCGGTAAAAGGAGAAGCAGCAAATAGCAGTTCAGCTAGGCGGAGGTACAGAATGCAAGTCACTTGAATGAGTTAGTTTCGGTTTTTAGTGCATTTGACTGAATAATTAAAAATACCGTGAAAAAATTATTACAGGCTATTTGAGTTTATATACTATATATAATATATATATAACTTAATTTATAGTTTATATATATTAAGGACACACTAATTTTTAAAACTTGCCACTTTTGAAGTACTTCCCTCTTCGTTTGATGCATTGTTCTGAATGATATGGGCAATTCTGACAGCAATCCTGGCAACCTTCTTTTGCTGGATCGCGTATACTTCTGTTAGTAATTTTTCTTTTATCTCATTTGTCGTTGGTTGCGTTGGAATTTCGTGCAATCAAAATTAATTTCAGCTTTGAAAAAAGGAAATTTTTACAAAGGCTAGCAAACGCAGTTGTCTTTGTTTTGATACAAAAATCGATAATAAAAAGGTTACTTCGCATTACTGAGATGGAGAAGCTAAGATTTTTTTTATCCGCAGTTTAAGTTTTTTTAACGTTTTCTTTTAGCCGTATCAACTAACATAATAGCAATGACTAACTGATAGTACACCGGGGGAAAATGCATATACCCTCCATGTCTTAAAGGATAGTTAACATGATCTTGATATTTAATATGATCTATTGCGTCTTTTTACTCATTAGGGAGCTTCTTCCAGTTCATTGTTAAGGCTTTGTTGAAGTGTCGAAGATATAAACTGACATCTCCTCACCAACTATTATTCGTTTTATGAATTTTTATCCTCATTTACGTGAAGAAAAATTCCAATCAATGATGTTTCTGACGTTAAGTCAGAAGAACTAAGGCGAAATTTTACAATTTGGTGCACTTCCAATTTCTCAGTCAAGATGTGATGATATCATTCAACTGAATGATGATATCATTCATCTGAAATGTCATATTCACCAGAGGTATCTCCTACAGTAGTCGCCAATATGAAAACAAGATTCCACAAATTTTAAGTACATGAATTTCGTCAGCTGAGGTTGATGGGCGTTCTGAGTGGAAGTAATCATCGGTTGATTGTCGGTCATCGTTGTATCGCTTAGACCAACGATTCTGAACAGGTGGTACCCACGAGAAAAGTAGTTGGTGCACAAAGAAACAAAGTATTTTTAACTATTAAATTCAAAACTTAACTACCCCAACATCTTCTTTAAGATTTTCCTCTAACACTCGTAAATTTATGCGAGCTGAGCATTGTTCATGATCAATAGTCGCTCATAGACCCTTAGCAAAATAAACAGTTTTTATTTTCACAAATATTTTTTTAACCATAGACATAACAAAATTTTTCATTAATGATGTTTTTAAAATGAGTAGTAGAAATAGAAGGTTTATTTAGTAGGAAATAAAAATAAGTTCCTGCAGAAAGATAATAATATCTCATTTATTCTTTTAGAGTTGATCGATTTATTAAGCATGTCTATACTTTACGTCGCCACCGTTTCCGGGCTCATATTGCTCTATTTTCAATTATAATAATTCTTTTTGTGTCGATTTGCCGTCTCTAGCAGGAGGTATTTTGTTTTCTTGTTGTTTTATATTCTTTACTTTTCTATGCGATTTGAGAATACCGTCGTTTGTTTTTGAAGAACTCATAATATATTGTGGATTTAAGTATTGGTGAAAAAATAATAAAACAAACCTAGATTTGCAAAATGAAAAAATGGCTAGGACTGACAAAGCGGAAGAGTGATGCTACACTGGTGATGGATCCAGGACAATCTACTACGAATATTGAAAAGAAAAGAAAACTTGTTTAGAGAAAATATAATGAAAATTATTTATCATTTGGATTTTCTTGGAATGGAAAAGAAATGTACTCTCATCCTCAATGTGTTGTTTAAGGTGAACTATTTTCCAATCAAAGTATGAAAACAAAGTTTCTTAAAAACATAACATAGTTCTTAGATAAGCATGCCAATTTAAAGGATAAATCGAAAGAATATTTTAAGAGGAAATTATCGGAGTTCAAAAATAGTAAATAAGTAATGAAATGTTTTGTTTACTTGAAGTGACAAAGCTTTGGAAGCTAGTTGCCTAGTAAGCAAGCTAAGGATAGCCAAGACTATTGGAGAAAGCCTTATATTACCAGCTTACCAGCAGCTAAAGATATTGTTTTAACATTATTCAATGAAAAAGAGACTAATGAACTTAATAATATTCGTTTATCAAACGATACAGTAAGTTGATGAATTTATGAAAT
The DNA here is from genome assembly GCF_044657685.1 of Stegodyphus dumicola. Lineage (NCBI taxonomy): Eukaryota > Metazoa > Arthropoda > Arachnida > Araneae > Eresidae > Stegodyphus > Stegodyphus dumicola. The sequence continues at coordinate 120,524,211 of NC_140780.1, forward strand.
AACAAATTTCATAAAAGAGACACTTATTTAAAAAAATAAAACACAGTCAGTATTTCACGTTGCAGTTGGATGAAAGTACTGATGTAACGAACTTCCTTCGATTATTAGCTTACTTATGTTTCGAAGAAGATAAACGAATTGACGAAGAGCATTTATTTTGTGAATCTTCGTGATTGAGCAACTGCAAATGAAATTTTCAAAGTAATTGAAAATTTTAATTATTATATTATGAATGAATTTTCAAAGTAATTGAAAATTTTAATTATTATATTATGAATGAATTTTCAAAGTAATTGAAAATTTTAATTATTATATTATGAATGAATTTTCAAAGTAATTGAAAATTTTATATCCAAGAATGGTATTCCTTCGAATAAGTGCATTATTCACGTAATGACGGAGCTCGGGCTTTAACACGAAAACATTCCGGTGTTATCTCTTAAATAAAGCAAGTCGCACCTGAAACAAAATTTACTCACTGCTCGTTTTGGCTACTGAAGCATCGTGAAGCTTCAGTAGACAAAATAATCTCCGAAAACCTGAAACTCATTTTGAATCAACCTGTGAAACTAATTAATTTTATTAAAAGCCGAGCTTTAAATTCAAGAATATTTACGATTTTATGCCAAGAGATGGACAGTATGGAACGCTTTTGTTAAATTCCAGAGTAAGGTGGCTGTCCAGAGGCAAAGTTTTAAATTGTCTTTCCGAGCTTCAATCAGAAATTAAAATTTTCCTCTATGATTAAAAATTTGAATTGCAGAAGTGTTTAGTTAGTGAATTATGGTTGCCGCGTTTAGCATATTTAACTGGTATTTTTGGAACAAAAATGAATTAAATTTAAGATTTCAAGTGTTAATTTGTTTACGATTAGAGAGAAAATATATGCAATGACAAAAAATCTCCAGCTAATAATCAAAGAATTTGGTAATAACATTTGAAGCTTAATACCACTTTTTGAAAGTTTTCTAACCTAGTAAAGTAATTTGAAAATAAAAGAAGAATTAGCATCCGAGATTAAAAGTCATTATTTTTCATTGGTAAATAATTTCAACAAGTATTTTACCAGGGATTATGAAAAAAGAAATTGGATTAGAAATCCATTTTGTACAAATGTTTCTGAAATTTTATCTCACGAAGAAAAAGAACAGTTGATAGAAATTTGTGATGATTTCAAAAATAGTACACTTGTTAACTTTTGGCTGAACCTAAAAAACCAATTTAAAAGAATTTCAAATAAAGATATTAAATTTTTATTGCTTTTTCTACAACCAATTTGTGTGAACAAGAATCTCCTCTGTTATATTAGAAGAATAAATACAAAAGAAAATTAAAAATGGATCCTAATTTACAGCTAAAACTAAGTGAAATAAAACCAGATATAAGAAAATTGATTTCTCTTAAACAGGCTAAAATTTCGCATTAAATTTTAGAATTAAAGTATTATAACTTAAATTTTGATAATTAAAATGGTAACTAATTTTAATCTAATATTTTTTATGTGTGCATATTTAATATAAATAGCTAATAGGTTGTGCAAATGGCAAAAAATTATTTTTTTAATATTTCTATTCAGAAATTGAAAATTAATCATTGTAAAATGTAGTAGTGATACTAAAGTTTTTGAATTTTTATTTAGATTGCACGTGTTAGTCAAAAGGTTGTGAACCGCTGGCTTAGACCATTTATAGCAACGCCTTAAGTAGTGATCACTATAAACTTGTTTCAACATCTGATAGATCTCGGTAGTTCGTTTATCAGATTTAACCCAAAATTTTATGTTTATATGCTATAAACTAATACAATTTAAAAATCGCAGCTTAGATATAACAAGCACTTAAAGAAAGCATAATAATGAAAATTTAAATGTGAGAGGTTTGGCACCTGAGAAGAACTTTGTCAAAGTCACTAATATACAAAGCGTTATACTAGATATCGCTAGAAAATTGGGCTGGATCGATGTTAAAAATGTTCAGGAACTTTTTGAGCAGGCTTTATATGCACTTTTTCTCTAAATAAGTTGTGATTGCATCACAACTTATTTAGAGAAAAAGGAATCAGAGCCGTAGCGTACGAGGAGGCATGTTTGAAACCAGCCAATTGGGAAATGTAGGTAATTTTTTTTATCCCCACCTCCTGCCCCCGGTTTCAGTATGTGATAAAACTGTCATGTTTACGATATATTTTCGAATATACCCATGATAGAAGGCACCACCCGCATGCGCTTACCACGCACGACTGAGTGCACTGGCTTATGACTTACATTTAGAATTTCATGCTCCTTAGAAAATGGTTCTTTTTATTTTTATTTAGAAAGAGAACAGTACTTATAAGTCGTAATGGTAGTAAAACAAACATTTTTAGCCGATTCACAAAGTCGCAAATGAGTTGACAAATTTTTGTGAGGTTGTGAATATTCAGAAAGTAGCGAAAGTTCTTGCGTAAAATTATATGCCATATGTTAGAAATAGGATTTTTATTACGAAGACAAACCATTTAACATCAAAGTAGTTAAATATTTTAATTTAGAAATGATATTCATACATGAAATGCCAAAAGGCATTCTATATATAGTATAATGCGGATATTTGAAGGTTGTACGTCGAGAGTTCATAGGAATATAATATTTACTGCATGAATATTTTAGATAAGTCTTTCTGAACAAAAACATTATTCCCATCCTATCCCATCCCATCTTAACCACGCAATGCTGATACTCATTTTAAATGCATATACACTATTTACGCCATTATTTTACAAGCTGAAATGCGAAACGAGTTACAATCCGCATCTATCGGTTTTACCTATCTTCTGTTGCTTAACGTATAATTAATTTACGATGTTTTCCTAATCAATTAACTCTGATGTAGTTCTTTTTGTTTCCTGGAAAAGAATTTTGAGAGTTAATTTATTAATTTGAGATTGAAGGCTTAAGCCGAAGGGAGAAGAATTCTAAGCTTTTTTTTTGTTAAGCAGAGAAATTATCTAATTCCAGATTCTTACACAAAATTCATTAATGTATTTTTTCTATGGGAATTAGACTACTAAACCTGATTAGTAACTAGAGTAAGGCCTGATTATATTTAATATGCACTTGTTACAAAAATATTTAACATACACTTGTTATCTTTTCCCCTAATTACAGTTCTAATTTTGTGCATGAAAGATTATTTATTACTCATCATTGTTTTTAAAATGTTAAAATGTTATGTAAATATCAACAATATTTTCCTATATACTCCCTCTCTAGAACTATAAAAGTCAGTTGAATATTCTTTATATGCGTACTGAAATCTAAAGGCTCAAAGCTTAGAGTGGAGTGATTAGTTGATTATGGCAACGCACTCCAGAGATACCTGTTTTAAGCGGAATGCCTTAGTGAAGAGCTATATAATAGCAATAGGATCATATTCATATTATGCATATAAGATAATAACCATGTAGCTAGCCTATCGTTTTGCAGGGATTTCAGTCACAAACGAGCTTCTAGTGTTTAGTAGTCTTATTCGCTCGGCGACTGTAAATCTTGAGAGTTTAATCTTTACTAAAATATCTTGACCCTAATAGTTCTTGTATAATGAAACAAGATAAAAAGTAAACTAGAGATCACATCTTTTACAAAGATATCTTTGTAAAAGAATATAGGCTGTTGTAACCTCAAAATATTCAAAAAGTGTGAATTTAAAGTATTATGTGTTCTAAGTCTGTATTTCGTTACCTTTTTAAATAAAGCTTAATTATATCTCTTCAATGATTTAAAGGAAGACAACTGTTTTTTGTATGATGTATGAAAATTGTAATTCGCCATTATTTTGTCTGCCAGAATTAGAATGGTGTCGTGAATAATGTCATGGACTGATGTAAATGGTGTCATGACTTGATAGAAATAGCTATCCACTATCAAAACACACTTACAGCTGCAGTAGTTGAAGCTTTGTGATACATTGTTAAGGATTTATTACAATCAGAGTTGCTGTTCAAGCATGCACAAGGAGATACACAAAATCCAAATGAGAGAAGGTAAATAATGTGATAGTTTGTCGTGTCCCCCCCTCTAGAAAACCTTTTGAACAGTGAAAAATTCTAATTAAGAATTAAGAAAGGATAATAAAGCTTGAAAAATTAAAAAAAAATAAAAACAGAGCCTACTGCTTTTAAGGTAGCTGCTATGAAATGCTTCTATAGAGAGAGAATGACGAAGGTACCGATTTACAAGGCTACAAAAAGTTAGGTAGAAAAAACAATTTAAAAGGAAAATGTTTAACGATAAAACTAAAGATAATAATGTAAAGTAGGAACCAGCTGTATCTTAATCTTAACCCGATAAGCCGCCCGGGTGTCCGCCCCTGCTGTCACCTGTATCTTAATCTTAATAAACACACTTTAAAATATAAAAATGAATTTATTAAAAATGTGATTTATAAAGATTCAATGCATTTTTTCTCAGAAACTAACATTCTGTAAGATTCTAGCGAAGTTACAGCTAATTGTAAGGCTAGATCTTAACTTGAACTATAAAGCGACTACGTATTTGCTAAGTTCAACCGTATCAGTAATACGACGTAAGAAGGGTGAAAAGACCCTTTTATTTCAACTTAAGAATAATGGGAACAGATCGCACCCCTGATGCGTACAAGGCCTCGCCAATACTTTTGGCGGTAACTTATAAATAGAAACGTAAAATTAAAAACTAATCCTAGGTTGAATAAATCAGCCGAAGATGCACAGAGATATTTAAACGAGTAGTGTCTCTTGACTAAAACCAAGTCTAGGTTAATTGTCTCTTGGCTAAAACCACCGACGTAGATTGACTGACAATTAATATACCCGGTCATAAAATAGCAAGCTTAAGTAACAGAGAAACAAGGTAGCCGACAGATAGAACATGGTCTCAACACGCTCTGTCTGAAGTAACTCAGGCACCAGTTTAAATAGTCGCTTTCTACCCTATTTTGCATAAAGCGCGAAACTAAAATCTCGTTCTGGCAAGATAGCGAGGTTTAAAAGCGAGAGATTATAGATAAGGTTACTTCCAAAGTAAAATAAAGTGTTAGTAAAATTAAATAAAGCCCCACAACTTATAGGTTTATTTAATTATACTCTAATATATACTGAAATGAGCTCCATGCTAGTCAACTTTTTCCTGTAAAAAAATATGTTTTTGTTACGTTGTACAACTCAAAAATTTGAAAAAAGAAAGAAGATCAGAATTTTGATTAAAACCCGTTTGAGTGTAATATATTGTGATGTATTCGACATAAAAATATATTTCAGATATAAATTTATAATGGATTGAGGCCTAGGACATTTAAAATATCTACTCGACATTGCCAGTATAGGGTGTTGCAAGTTTTACGCCGAAAAACCTAACTCCGGATAAATTATTTATGTTCTAGGACTTTATACCTTCAGCCATAACTAGGCTCTTGGGCTTCAATGATTTTAAAATTCTTTTCTTGAAAAGTGAAATAGTTTCTTACATTAACCAGAATGTTATTTTTTCTAAAGGAAATGATAATCCGAAATTTAGCTTTGAAACAAATTATGAAAACTAATGTATTCAGCATTCCAATGCGATGTTAATTTTTTGATAATTAACTTTAGTCTGGTAATAAATGTTTTGACTTTGGTAAAGTGATTTTCACTATATTGCTGCTAGTTTTCTAGCATAAGGATATTTCTAAATATAAGATAAAATAAATAATAGTGTTCTGATTGCATTAATTTGAATATACAGGCATTAGAAACTTACCAAAAATATTCCATAGTGCAATAATTTAGATTTATGAAAAGCAATTTCTTAATTGCAGTTTAGCATGAATTAAAATACTGAGATTGTTTTACACAACATAATCCTCCATGCATGATGTGACTTAATGTTTACTCCTTATACACTTCAAAGAAGAATTTTATTGTTTCAGTGTTCATATTTATAGAAAGGATTTGAATTTGATGATGTGTGATGTTTGCTTTATCTTTTTAACATTATCTTGTATATAGACAGTCGTGTTATGTTCTTAGCTGAAGCCTCATCATTGGGCGAAAGGTGAACTCAGCAAGCAGAAAACTGCAGTTTCATCTAGATTGTTGTACATCTTAGTTCCCAAGTTGTTGACTTTTTTAGGTATTCCCGGAATTCTGCATGCCTAAAATATTTAACTTATGCTTTATCCCCTGATGAAAATTTAAGAAATCAGTAAAGTTTGAAGTTAATATTAAGAACTGCTATTTGACAACAAAATAGTCTTCTCAAATTATCAATTAAAAACCTTTATTGTTCATATAAATGAGGCATAATGGAGATTCTAGTCAATATTTTCTGTTCTTCCAGCAGAATAAACTAACATTTTAATCAAAATTGCTTTTACATCTTCATTTGGAATTGGATTTAATATTTTTTATAAAATTTTAACGCATTAAAACTATTTACTAGCTTTATTTATTCGCTCTGTATATATATATATATTCATCTTTGATATCAAGTCAACACTTCGCCGACGTTTCGACATCCTTTCAACATAGAAGTTGTCTTTTAATATGAATAAACATTCTATAAATTCGTGTTTGAATCAACTGTCAGCAGAGGCTATTTTTCACCTATTTTTGAAGTTTGAAATTTTTAAATTTGAAAAATATAAAACGTTTTATTTGCATTAACACATATATTTTCAAAGAATAGAAACATAAACGTCTATATTTTAAGACCTGTTATCGTATACTCATTAAACTGCCCACAATGTCTAAAGTGTAATGGAATGTGAGTAAAGGTGAGGCCAGGTGAGTGAAGAAGAAATTCCATTCAACAAGAAACTGGTTTATAACAGCAAAATACTGCCAATAAGAATGCTTATCCTTTTGTATCATTAAAAAAATTTCCAAATTTACTATTTCCTTAAATAATACACAAAAAAGAACGCAATATCTTCTGAAAGTTATGTATCTCACATGATATGAAAATAGTAAGTAGAAATGATTTTGCATCATAGGGCAACTAGACCGTTTTTCGAACCTTAAATAGAAACTATTGACACATTAAATTTTTGACATTATAAATGTTTCTGACAACACTAAACGGAATATTCTTTTCATAAAAATGGCTGATAATGATTATTTCATATAAGCTATGTTACAGTTCATTTTTGTATATTAAAAATCGAAACTTATAAGCAAATGATTGTTTAAATTTTCTTATAGATACTGCATGTTAAACGATAAATTAGAATTTAACAAAATCATATGCTTTTATCTACACTAAGTGTCTCGCTGGTGCGTAATTTAAATATTTAGTTAAATTATTAGAATGTTACACTACGACGATGAAAGTATCTCTGAAAGGAGAAACAATTCATAAATACTGATTATAAATTAGCTTTGAGCCCTTATAATTCCTTGGTCCGTAAAACCCACTTGTGTGCACACAAAATATGCATCTCGAATAAAACATAACTTAAGTATTTCGTATAAAATAAAAGTGGTGGCTTGTAAAATATTTCTTGTTTTAAAGAAATAAAAAGTGATGTAAATCTTATAAACTAACATATATGACTTTTAATCATTAGCAAGCTTTTAAATTGAATATAGATAAGATTTAAACATTTTAATTAGTAGTAATTTTCTGTATAGTTATATTTATTTGAATGATGTACCGACTAAATCTGTAAAAAATAGTATATGAACGTAAAGTATGAAAAATAAGCAAATAAGTAAGTAAAACAGCAATTTAGAATTTTTACACTTTAAGATCTGCTTTCGCTCAAAACGAAAGCAATTAATTTACGATATTTATAAAGCGGCTTCAATAACTGGAAACATATAATTTCTAAATATTGTGAGAAAAAACAAGCAATCAAAGTGAATGTGCCTGGATAAAGAATGTCAATCACATTATTGAAAATATACTATGAGTGTGAAAACCTTCAAGACACAATTTAGGATAGAATTTATATAAAAAAAAATTGAAGCATAGAACTTTATTTCTATTTAGCCTTCGGCCTCCTTTCAGTTTAATTGTGTGTGTCTGGTTTCATTCAATAGAAATTCTAAATGCTTCCATAGAAGCTAACTACTACTAGTATGCTCCTTTGTTTCCTTGTTATGGTTCCTAAAACTTATAAAACACTATAAAAATTTTAATCAATAATGTAATCAGCTAATGCTTTCAGAAAAAAAAGGAAGAGGTCAAATTTGGTCTGTAAGAAGATGGTTAATAAAAGTTATATATTTCTTTGCAGTCAAAAGTTTGGCATTGTGAGTAAGCATTGTGAGAAAGAACTGCAAAATTTCGTTACGTAGTACAAAGTTTTCTGGCACAATGAATCCTTAACACAATGAATTTCTTAACGCAGTGAAATATTTTCAAACGTCAGATCTGTAGCTTTTTTGGAGAACATGGAGTCTACTACACTCCCTTTACTGTAAAGATTCCTTGTGAATTACTCACTGCCAATAACAAATATCATCAGCGATGTCTTTACAAGAAGTTTCTAGAAGCGAAATTTGTGCGACAGATGCGAATTTGTTTTTGTTTTTATAGATGGCTGTTTGTTTGCTTCTGTATTATGATTAAGAGATCAATTTCAGTAGTTAGTTAATGCTTCTTAAAAATATTTGGATTATTGGCTGCCATTTCATAACTTATTACGGTTTCCTTTCAGACCTCGAATCCATAACAGCAAATGTTGGCTTTATAAATTCAGATATAAGATTCCATTTAAATATCATTTCACAAGGAAACGTATGGATATTAAGCAAATCAGAAAGTAAAGCAGTAATTCAAACATTTTCTGATTTTAAGAATTGCTTTCATTCGTTAAGAAAGGGAGTTTATTTACAATATTTATAAAGAAATTACAATAACACGGAAATATATATTTAAATCAAAATGACTGCCGCCTAATAAAGAATTCCGTCATTTGCGTTATTTTAAATACTTCATGAGTTTCATAAAGAAATGGTGATCCTCTTTTTGTCTTTGTTATCACTTTTGCCGTTTGCTGCTTATGTTATTTACATTTAAGAGACAATGTCAATCTGAATTTAAGTAATTGATAAAATTAAATGTTTGTGTTAGTTTCTAATAGAAAGCCCCTATATATGTTTTAAGCGAAAAATGATACGGTCCCTTTCTCAGGAAACAAAATTGGTCTAAATTATTATACTCATTTTTCGGAATAACTTACTTCTGAAGATTGGAGATTATGCCAGTGGTCTTTTTAAATACATTGAATTTTTTTATTTGAAATTAACTAACAAGGTCGAACTTTGTTATAGTGTAGTGAAATAAGATTATTACTTATTTAAAATAAATTGATAAATAATAAACTCTTCTATTTAAACTTCGTCTTTTGTAAAATATTTAGTACAAGGCGCAATAACTGATTCTAGGTAAATTTATTTTTGGTTAAAGCAGATGTTTCAATTTAACCTCATCCTAGATCTTAAGTAATTTTTAATGATTTTACAGAACTCGTTTACTTAGAGCTTTGCATTTCGCGTAACGACAAATGATGATCAGTAGATCATTTAAATGTGTAGAATGTTATTAAAAACATAGTACAAGCCAAACATTGTTGATCAATTAAAATTTTCATAACCCAAACCCCACGTCAAAAATTTGAATTGCATTATTCAGTCAAAAAAATTCGTAAAATATATTCCTTTTTTATTAAAAACTTACTTGCATGGAATTCTTCGTTTTGAGAATTTGATATGTTACTGTGCAGGACATAGCTATGAACCTGAGACAACACCGCCAACAGAACACAACTTGATGTAACCAGAAGTGACTTCATTGACCTCATGGCGGTGGCATCCAGTAGGCTATGTCTCCCAATTATTTCCAAACATTTTTATAACAGAAATCCAATGCGTCAATGATAAATAAATCATTAAAGATAACATTTTGCTTTTGTTTCAACAGGTTTAATGATATGTTATCAAGTATACTTCTATTTATCAAACGAAACGGATGTCCGTGAAGTGTTTATTGTCTTTTTAAAAAGCATACTTTTATGCTCAGATTCTAAAAATTACAGTTCATGCCTCTAATCCTGAAATTATAAATAAAAATACAAAAAGTAAAAATATTCTGAAAATATGCATAAAATGTACATAAAATAGTAGTTGCCGTTTTCTCTGTGCGTTCAATATATGTGTTTCTAGATGTAATCAACAATTTAAAAAATATATCAATGTAATAAATGCGTCCCGGTAAATATTTTATCTAAACATTTCTTCTTAATTTTTCATGGAAGACATGCGTTACCTTTATGGAAATTTGCAACTTCCTTCGGCTCGATTGGATTGTTACGATGTTCACAAAAGATGCGGTCAGTCATATTTCTTGAGCTGAAAAACAAAGAAATTAGTAAAGGGTTTTAATAAAGTATAAATTCAAGACTTATTTGTGTAACAATACTTTTAAAAGTCTCAAATGAGCTGAGTGTGAGAATTGGCATCTTAAAATACCTTGTATACCTAAACAGATTGATTAGTTGGTTAATTACTTGTAGCTAAGAGCGCGATTGTTGTTTGCCTAGGAAAAGGAATGTTATCGTGAAAGATATTCTTAACGCACGATGGCTTGTATTTGCATTGAGTATGGGGAAAGCAACGAAAAAATCTATGCAGCCCCATCATTTAGCTTTTGAGAGTAGAATCTAGGGTGAACGATCAGTATTCTTCCAAAATACATTTTGCGACAGATGGTCCTGAATGAAGAGATTAAACACAGAGGTGGTTTTAAGTATATGACGAGTCTGATGTGGTGACTATTCCAATAGTTTTTCTTATAAATATATTAACATGATTCTTTTTAATAGGCAACATAGAAGATTGTAACAGAAATTCTTAATAACGACAGGTACAGGAATGTAATTGATTTAAAAATTTAATTTAACGTTACATAAGTAAATTAGCACACGCTATTTATTCAAATTAATGTAATTTCCACAAAGAATTCCTAAACGAGAACGACCCGTGAGAAGAGGTTCCAGTCTTATACATATAATATGAAATTTAATATTGTTGTAGTGCCATCAAGTTATTTCGATGCTGGAACATGAAAAGTGTTCAATACCCTTGCCAGGATTTCAACTCCGGACTTCCAGTACTTCCAGTTACAGTCCGAAGGCATGCGGAAACGAGAGAGAAAATACCTTACATACTCCTCTTTTAAAGGGTGACTGTGTATGTGGGGACCTGGTCGCCAAATCCTGGTAGTAACGAATTATCATCCGCCCCCTTTTTATCCGCGGTACTCTCGCCATGATTCGAACGCCGGACCTCTCGTACAGCCTTCGAGTGTGCTTCCAGTTACACCACGAAGGCATGCGGAAATGAAGTGGAAAATATCTAATGCTGTAATTCTAGAATACGTAACTTATTAGGCCGCAAAAGCTTGCAAGAGTTTGGATAAGACGGTCCTCACACATAGTTTGATGTATTACTGGTTAATAACTCACAACATTAAGATAGGGTGTTTCAGAAAATGCTTATCCGAAAGATTTTATATGCAGGTGCTTTATGTATACACAAACCTGGTATACCTGGTATACAAAGGTGCGAATAATTCTTAGTGAACGCTTCATGATGTAAGACGGTAAGTAATTGATTGCCGTGTTTCGCCTCACTCAATAGGGCACTACACGTCCAGCAACTTTGCTTCCACCGTATTCGGCGGAAAGACAGGCCAAAAAAGCCACCACTTTCTGACACAGAGTTACATGTTAACTGCCACCAGTCCCACGCTTACCAACGACAGCATTAAAGGTTTCACTGTCTAACCCATCTCACCAGGCCCCTTGGGTTACCATTCCCGGTTCTCGTTCTCACGGAAGAGTATGGCTATAGTTTTTAAGCCTGATTCTCTAACTGGTCGTAGATAATATCCTCGCCAGTAATACGCGGGTGGTTCCGCACTAGAGGGTCTACAAAGAACACGGATCGAAAGGCTAACCGTGACCGGGTGCAGATTCCTTAGTTTAGCGATTTACAGCCAATCGCCCCTTGGTCCAACCACATTAAACGATCTTCCTTCGGGTTTTGAAACCCTCAGACTTGTGTTTTTGTTCCCCCAGCCCCAGAGGGCTGCTGCCATAGTAAAATACTAACTCTCTGTAAGTAAGACGGTAAAGAAATGAAGCATTCCTCTTTTGTAAACTTATATATAACTTATATATTATTGCTGCATATCGACTCGGCAATTCTGATTCGAGCCTGCACAGTTTATTTCTATGCAATATCTTATATCACAGTCAACTTCTCTACAAGTGACGCCAGAGCTAAAAATATTGAAAGGTGAATTCATTACCAAACCGATATGATTAACGGGGGGCATTTGATCTTCTTGCCTTTTGCTTCTAAAGGGGGAGGAACAAGTAAAAAACTATAACTCCCCACTTGTGTATGCTTATTATGTAATGATTAGGGAATTAGTGCAGAAATGCGTAAGTGTTGATCTCGAGTCTGGGAAGTACACGGTGTATTTTTTTAAAGATATATCGCTCAAAGGTAATCTTTTTACTACGGCAGAGTCATAAAAATATGATACTGTGTTAGTGAAACCGCAGTTACATATGCAGTTTAAGTCTCTATACATACATTTTGTCCACAAATGTTACTACCCTAGCTTTATTTTCGATACCGTTGGTTGGTATAAACTTTGACATATAAAAGTATTTTAAATGGCGCAGCTATTCATGTTCTGACATTTCTAAATTAAAAAAAATCAATTTTGTAAAAATTATTAAATCTAACATTTATGCGTTCCGTTGGTTTCTGTACACATATTTAAGAAAATATTATACTTATTATAAGAAACATAAACCTAAAAAGTGTGACTTTCTTACTACAAAATCAAAAGAGGTATTTAGTTTTAAAGTTGTGTATCATATTCAGGGACGCACACAAACTGAAGAGCGAAAAGTTTGCATTTGTATTTGAATAAAAATAAAATGCCAGTTTAGAAAATCATTTCTCAAGCTAATAGATTAAGTGATGTGCATTTCTATGAATACTGTAGTGAAACGTATTGATGAAAATTATTTTTTTTCATCAAAAGATCTTATTTACGTAATTTTATAAAACCTTTTTTCTCCAGGAAACACTGGCAGGCTTCACTATTGCCATATTTTCTTCTCGTAACCTTATTTGCAAAAATTAAAAATTAAAATTATTTTAGTTCAATGTTTTTTTTGTAAGGTTTTTAGATTAGGATTCTAAAGTAATAAAGCTGCATGAAATTCTTTTTTATCCACTGGCGTGCACTTGTCTATTCAGCATTGGCCACTCCTAAGACCAGAAGTGGTGACCATTTTATTGCGGAGGCACCTAATAGGCGTCCACGGGTGCCTTCTATGAAGGGACGAACACGTACAACCATGCCTTCTCCGGGATTCGAACCCAAGCCCTTCGGTAGCATAGTAGCCTCCCCTAACGACTTCAATATCTGGGCGGCACATGAAAACATTAATTACATATTTGTAGCGTTTGAAAACTTGCAAATTATTTGAGTGAAGATAATTTCGGCATACCTCTTGTAACAATATTATAAATTTAAGAACATTAGGCACTGGAAATCGCAAAGAAAATAATTCAATGCTAGTTGAAGAAAATAATCAGTCTCGAATTATTCTAGTTTATTTATTTGTTAATCGACCTCTCAAAGCAAGTTAAAAATGACGTCAAAAATTGCAGAGTTTGAAATTATATCTTTCTTTCAATTTTTGTTGCACGGGAGACAAATTTCTTTTGTGCTTTAATTTTTGTAATGACCATAACATTCTCTTAAATTTAAGTGTAGGCAACAGGGGAACGTATAAACAGTTAAATTTCGTATTTTGATTAATTTAAAAATTTAAAATTTGTGGATTGTAAACTGAGTTGACTGCTCCTTTTTATAATAAACCCACAAAACTAATCTAACTCTAATAATCTTTTAAAGATAGTATGTCGATATGTTTCGTATTCGAAATGTCAGATAATGCTGGATCTCGAATAATGCTGTACCTTTCGGATAATGCTGAAGACAAAAGTCCCTCGGTTAAGCAGTCTAGAAGAAATTGCCCGAAGCTGATTGTTGGTTTCAGTAGCATAGATGCAGAGCGGAAAGGATATCTTAGATTCAAATACATAGAAACGTGAGTCTTTATGAATGTGTATGCTATTCATATTCTACAAACATTTATATAATGATAATATAAAGAGAGATTTATATCATTAAAAATCCAGTGAAAAAAAAACCTGCCATGCTTGTTGCAAAATGTGCGTACTATTTTAGAAATTAGAAATATTTAATCAAATAACTTAATGCCTGCCTTCGATATTTTAGTTATATTCATACGCGAAATTGTTATATACTCGACATATAGTTTGGACGTCATGTATGGTAAATAATTCAGGGTGTTTAAAAGATGAGCTGAACCACTTCAAGGTAACATTTTTGATTTCTCCTAAATCTTTCTTTATTGTCGTAACATAATGGTAAGTGTTACCACGGATTATATTAATACAATTAAAATTGAAAGTAAAAAAATAAAATTAGTAAATATCTAGAAAAGTACAGTTCTTTTTTTATTCTTGAAATAGAGCAAAATATTAATTCATTTGCATGCATTATATGTGCATGTATTCTCTTGCATTACTCATTAAATATGGGAAAATGCATTTGAAGGTATTGCAGCATTAAAACCTACTGCATAAAACACACAAACTGCAGTATCAAGGACATACATATAACATACATATAATAATTTTTAAAATAAGTGATTTTTTGTAAATACATCATTAAGAATCAAACATAACACTAACAGAAAATGAACAGAATTATGAATCAATAAGAAAAGGAATTAATCCGTGTAAAATTAATCTAAAATGAATAATAAAATTAACAAATCATAAGAAAATTTAAAAAGTTGCAATAAATAAGATAAAAAGCAATAATAATTCTGCATTACATGACTAAAAAAGACTGATTCAGTCAACCTCTTTCTCAAGAGGATAGACGTAACTGAATAAATCTTGTCAGCCATTTTTCTGACTTGCCATCAAACATTGATAGAGATATTAGCTTGATACAAATAATACATAATTAAATATAAACAGCATTTGTTTTCTCGCCAGTTTTAAATTATATACAAAGTTTTTAAAAATGTTAGAAAGGAATGAATCATAGGGTAATATATTTCTTAAATTTTGTTATTTGGATTGTACGATAAAATATATATATAATTATTATTGATGCTTATTTCTAAAGTGAATAATTATGCAGATACTTCTATAAATTATTATTTAAATTTTGTTTGAGGAATTTAAAAGTTTCGTAATAAATATTAATTAGCCAATAATTTTTCTTGTCTTTGCTCGGAATAAGTAAAACTCTTGAATATATTATTTCTAAGCCACTTCTATTTTAATTTTTTTAATCGTTTGCCTTTTAAGGAACAAATATTTAAAAATCAGGAATAACTCTTTAAAAAATGTAATTTATTTAAAATTTAGACTATTTTGCGTATCAGTTTTTCTGAAAACTTTAGTGAGAAGTTAATTAGTATTTTTGAGACAAAAACTAGCTTAGTAAATTCAAAGAATTCATTATTAAAGGAAGCTTATTTGTTAATAAAATGAGTTGTATTAAATATTTAAGCTGTGTAATTATTCAATTGTTTCTCTCATAATGTATACTAATCAAATGCGCTGTGCGTCACAAGAAAGAAATTTTCAGTCAGACAAAAATCTTTTTTTGTTAATTAGAAAACTTTGATTAAGATTTTATTTGGAGCACTTTTATTAAAATAAATAACTAAAAATAATTTATTATTTGCTATTTTAAGCCTTTAAATAATAACGAATCCTGAAAATAAGTCGTATATGCCTCTAAAACGGTGGAAGTTGAATTTATTTATTTATTATTTATCATTATTATTATTTATTATTATTAGTTCCGTTCATGAGTAGCGTTTTTTCAGCTTGTCACAGACCCACGCCTGAGCTGGCAATACTAGCTAGTATAGTAATATAGATACTATTGAGGTGTAAGGTTATTTGTTCTAGAATAAGGCTTGTGATGAGTAGTTAATGCTAGGATGTGTCATTGAAAAGCTGTGTTGCCGTAACAAGAATAAATCCAGAAAAGATATAATTCTATTACATTGGTTCTGTTCAAAGTGTTGTGAAATGGCTTATACATCTCACTGACAATGACAAATACGAAACAGACTAGACAGTTGCATTTGAGTTAACTTGATATTTGGAATCACCCTCACCCATGACCAGCGCGGACTTTTTCTTTACTCTTATACGTTATGAAACATATAACTAAACATACTGTCTTAAGTATATTTATGGTACTTCGGTAATAATTGCTAGTTCTATCACATCATCATTCTTTACTGAAAAAATATTGGATAAATATGCTTTCTGACGAAATGTATATACAGAGAAGAGCGTCATTTTCGAAGATAATCTTCCTTTCGATATCATGGAATGGTTAGGAAACGACTAAATTTTATTGCCGTTTTTGTTATTTGAAATCTTTCTGATTTTCGCGTGTTCTGGCTCATTCAGTATCATTTAATTAATTTATTGATCCTCAGGAATTGCTCGAGACATTTTGAAGAGTACCTTCCAAACCAAAGGACACTTAGCGAATTGCATTACCTTCAGCATCGTCTAGTTTTTTCCAAATTTTGTACACTTTGGGTATATATTTTGATTAAAGTTTGTTAAGTTTGTCTTGTAAACTCCAGCTACTGAAACTTCTCTCAAACGTACTATATTAATATACTGCGAGTAATCCTGCATTTATCCTGCATTAGCAAGGATATATGTCAAAATGGATTATCCCCCCTTTAATGCATATTTAATGTTGCATATTTAAATTGACCTGCTTTGTTCAGTTGATGAAAACTGCATTCTTCCCTATTATATGTATGTATAAAGATATCTAGTGAAAGCTTTCTCCTTGGTTTACAAATATTCCTTAGTATTCCACTCATATCAACATATATGCGAGTGGCTGAAGGTATTTTAACTGAACTAAATATAGGTATTTCTTTGAAAATTTATGAACTATAAAAAACAAATTTTATTAAAAGGGAATCTGCTCATTTTTTATGTTTAATGTAATATATTTCATAATTTATTTATAACAAAATTTTTTACAAGTCACATAGTTTAGATTGTCTCATGAAATTCAGTAGCAAGAATTACAAATAATTGATTTGACAGAGATGTGAAAATGATAACATGGGTATTTACTCCTTTTGTACACGTCCTTTGTCGTCTTCTAAAGATCCGTATAGAACAACGTTAAAATAACTTTTGACATCCTCATAAGATAGCCAGGCTTAAAAATTTCACATCTACATAGTGATGATAGCCTAAAAAGAGAGGTAATAATGTGAACCTTACTGTGAAGTAATTAACAACGTTAGGACAATGCCGCACATGAGTATAAATGTTTGCTTGTTGATCTATTATTTCAGCGGAAATTTCTTCTTTTTAAATAATAAATTATTTCTTATATTGTAAAGGTGTACTTCGAAATTTTATTTTCATCATTTCATTTCTGTTTGCTAAATTGCCATCTTTCTCTTGCACACTCACTTCTTCATTCAGCTAATTGTTTTAGCTTTAGCAAAATGAGTGAAAAGGTTAAAATATGCTATAAAGTGAATATTTTACTTTTTAAACAATCAAATTATAATATATATGAGATACATCTATATAATATCTTGCACGCTACTGAAATTGTACTGAAATTGTTTCCCTATATTGCAGACGACACTGGGCATTACGCTGAGTTCTGCAGCCACTTACGCTTGTGATTCGCCTGTTTCCAAGATACAAACAATTCTCTACCTCATTGCGTCATCTACACGTTCGTGGCTACTCGTGTTACTTGACAACCTATAAAATTTATCCAATTATTGTGAGAAACACGGCGAATGTCGTGATGGATACCTAACACGCAAATCGCGAAATAACCCTCGTACACTTAGTATATCCCCTCTACAATCATAACTCCGCAGACATTCATGTATTCGCCTATGTATTCGACTCTGAATATTTGCAAAATTTCTTGGGTGCATAATTGTTCCCTTTGGTTCAATACTTTTCGTAAAATGAACCATAATCTGCAAATTCTCTTAATTCTGTTCACTTGCGTATATGCACTGAGAATGAGTATAGTCTCATGCAAAAAGCTGTAAATACGATTAACTATTTAAGACAATCCATTTTACATAATTTAAATTATTGTTGTAACTAAAGACAATCTCTTTTACATAATTTAAATGATTGTTACTTGTAGAATTTCAAACTATTTATGTATAGATTATTTATGTAGGAAAGTAACAGCAATGCTTGTATTTTGCTACAAAATTTACTGTCCAGTTTTAAAGTTTTATTTCAGAACACTGCCTGACTAGATACATAGAAGTTAAAAAAACTGATAGCATTACCATATAAACAATCTTAGTTTTGCACTTGAAAAATGTGATTATGGTACACAAGGCAGTTTAGAGCCCTTTTGTGTTCCTGCAAAAAATGAACTATATGTACTTTGTATATGATATTCAATTTTCTTTGATTTCAAAAACTATACATAAGTTATTGAAAGAAAAGTCACAGTTATATGCAGCGTGATTCTTAATTCCTTGAAATATTTTTAAAATTCATAATAAATTAACATCAATGCCGATAACAAATTTTATTATACCGAAATAGAAGCGAATTCGCCTATTTTTTCATTTAATATATTTCACAAAAGTTTACTTGTCAAAATGTCCGCTTTTGTTTAATACAGCAAATACCAGTGTGGTAATCCGTTTCCTCTTATGTGCGCCTAAGTGTGTCACGGTCGAACAGAGTCATAGCGCTAGTGATACGACTGCGGAGAAGCTAGAAATTAATGTGAGTAGAGGTAGGTACACGAAAAGTAAGATCTTTTAGACATAGAAAAAGAGGGATAAATCCGATAAATGGAGTAACCACTGCAAAAATGTCTTTTTCTTGATCTATGAGACGTTTCTATCTTTGTGATATATTTTGATTGAGTAACTTTTGTAAATAGTTTTCATGACTGTAGCAAATTTTGAATGAGATACTGTCAAGCGGTTTCTTGGTAATCAGTTATAGACCTGTCTTGTTGAAAGATTTTCTAATCGGCATAAAGGTTACCAATACTGGCTTCCATACCAAAGGGCTCTGATGTTTAATGCTGTATGCCGCTTGCACGACACGGGGCAAGCCGAAAGCCTTCTCAAGTGGTTTGGTGGTAGGAGAAGATTTATGGACCCTGTGATACGTCTTCTAGAGAGTGTTTGTCTTCAAACTTTAGACAGGACTGTGCAATTAACGCAATGGGATTTGTTCCTGTGAAACCATTAGAGAAGTTTCAGTTTTCGCCCACTCTCTTCTGCTATGTTAAAAAATGTGATTATTACTGTTTTCAAGCAACTATTGCATCACCCAGCTTTTCATTGTTTGGAAATAAATCCTCTGAATGATGCATAGATGTCTGATATATCAGGAAAGATGAACACTATGAGCATTTGTGAAATATATGAAAGAAATTCAATAAGTTTATCTCTATTTAAATGTAATATAATTTACTATCAGTTATATTATTTATTTTGTTATAATTTTTTAAATGTTTCGCGCAACTATGAATGAACGTGCATTTATACAATACGATTTATTACTACAAATTTATTTTATTTCTCAATAATGTAAAAAGTATCTAATAGTGAATTATGATCGCAAATAATGAAACTAATCCAAGACAGCTTTATTTGAAAATAAGATCTGTTGTATCTACATGCTACAAATTTTATGATTTTAATTCATTTCAGAATTAGTTCTAAAGCTGGTAAATTGTAACGGGCTTCGCTTAGAACTAATCTGTATTTTTAATTTAAATGTGCATTAACTAAAAGGATAGCCGAAGTATCTGTATGGATGGCATCGACAAAATTAGCATCAGAGGGATCAACTCTTACACTTGTAGGCATATTCTCAAAATATGGCCCTGCTGGATCACAGCCTGAATTATAGAAAAGTATTCTCTGTTAGTCAATTAACATAGAAAATAGAGCACTACTTAGTCAATATAACATAGCCAAATGTAAATATATTGCTAAGCAAGATGCATTCCAGGACCACGAGGGGAGCAATGTGATGTGATAGATTTTTAGTAATTTGAAATTGATATATTTATCCATTAAATAAAAATTATTTTGCAAATTACAATATTTCTGTTCGTAAAAATGAATGCATACGAGCTCGCTGAAGTACGTAAGTAATTTTTTAGAATTTTTTTATATATTTATTTAGAAAAACATTTAATTACAAAGAGAAAGGAGTTTTCTTAAATTTAATGCTGAGAAAACTTTATGTTGACAAAAAAGAATGAAAAGTGCAGAGTCACTAGGAAATTTGAAGTAGGAAACTTGAAATTCGCCGGTACTCAAACCTGGACTTCTCGCGCCGAATGTGCTACCGTTACACCACGAAGGCGTGCTGGAAGGAGGGAGAAAATACCTTGTAAAAAGATTAAAATAAAAAAACCATTACTAAGAAAAGTAAATAACATTAAACAGTGAGATACTGTTAAGACCTCAAAACTCTTGTTAGCCTTATTCAAATCAATTAAATAAATGGCCTACTTAACTCCAGTATCTAAAATAAGGGAGTGACTAAAAATTTACACCCTAAGATAAGTATGAAGGGTGATTTTAATTAATACTTTTAAACAATTATAATAAACCAAAGAACTTGCAGAGCTCTTTTATTTTTCGCTCAGATTTCGTTAATTTGTGTTATGTAATTTTGAACGCCATTTCTGTTAACCATTGTATTTGCAGAGTCGTAATTTAAAGTAAAAATTCTCAAATAGCACATACTTCTCTGTTTAAAAGTAATTCACAGGGTTACTTCCCTGAATTAATTACTCGAATATTTACACTTTATTCTGAAGTCAATAAGAATATTTCGTGCAGATATTAACGTTTGGTTCTTGACCCAGGTTGCAGCAGAATGTCTTCAAGAACTTCTAGCATATAATGAGGTGCTAATAATGCACGATTAATTAAGCTTAGTTAACAGTAATATCACGTTTTTTACAACACATGGTTTCATTTTCTAAGCTTGTTATCTTGCTGTAAAAGAGTCTAATAGTAGATACTAAAGCTAAATTATTTAAGGGACTTTAAAGTTATTTTTAAAATCCCGGATCACATACAAATTTTATCACAGTTTACTTAATGAAATGGGTCACCTCTAACGGTACAGTGGTTTGACAATACTGGTTGATTTTCATGCCTTTGAGTATGGGTTAGCACCTATTAAAAGGCGCTGATGTTTGTGGCTATACTGTCTTTGCGGCAGGAAGGTACTTAAAACAGTCGTACCAAAAATCCCCTGGACATAATGGTAGGAAGAAAGAGATATACGAGATCCGCAGAATCTATTCCCTGTTAATGCTGTCGGCCCAAACTAGGAAGGAACGTAGGTTGGAGTATTTAATTAAGCAATTAGGATGTTTTGCTTTATATAAATACCTCAATCTGGTCAGTATAATCTTTCTCATTGACGTGAAGTGGATGATCCAGTTTGAAACTTGATTTCTTTTCTGAAGTTGATTTTAACTTCTCAGAGAGAAAAAAAAACTAATTATTAATCAAGTATTGATCAATCTGCTTGCAACGCAACAGTATAATATGGCAGGAGAAAATGCTGCTAGAAAAATGTTAAAACGATCAAATATTAATTTGTACCACTTTAAGTTATTTAGGTGTTTAAAGAATGTAACTAAATCATAAAATCATGTGGAAAATGGAGAGCTGTTATCTTAGCAGTTCTAAAGTGCAGCTGTGAATGAATGTCACACTTCTGGTTTTCTGCAGGTCTCAAATTCCAAACAAATTGTTTGAGTTATTCAGAGAGAATTTTTTTTTCTGAAATCATTTACTTACTGCATAATTTTCTCAGCACTACGAAAGTGATCATATATAAGGTCTATGTTATACAGAACTAAAATTATAAATATAATATCATTGTGTCTCGTTTTGTGTTCCCATGAGAATGGAAAATTAATTTCCTTAATATTTTCAAGCTAAGATTAGGAATACAGATATATTTAATAAAAATTTTAAGCAATGTTTTATGGTTGATTTTATTCTACAGAGTCATTACATAAGAATATAAGATCCTCATTTTATTCATTATTTCTTATCATTATAATTTACATTATAATTAATTAAATTCTAATTCATTCTAATTTAAATACCGATTAAAAATATTAAATATTCTTCGAAGCACATTCGCTGATTTTCTTCACTCTTTTTGTTAAATATTTCTTTCAAATGCAGGGAAAAAAGGCCCAGTTAAATAAGTTTTAACATTCTTGATGCTTAAACTTTTCAGATACCTAAAATATTGAAGTTTGAATTAAAAGAAAAACTAATAACGTGATTTTATTTAAAAGAAGATCAGATCAAAGCAATCTATAAATATAATGCAATCACTTTTGTAAAGTATTCTGTCATGTATTTATTCCTCACGTGAACTTTAAACTCTCACTATTCAAGAAGCAATTAAAGTATTATAACGTGAGGTCAAACTAAGTAAATGCATTACAATTTAATGTAAAGTATTTAAGTATAATTCACAAACATTCTCAATATATATGTTGATTTCAAGCCCCACGCGATAAGGGACGTAGAGTTTTCAGATGACTATTTTAAGGGGAAAAATGTCTGACATTCGTCCCAATATATTAATAACATTTTGAATAAGTCCTAAAGTCATAAACTGAAATAAGTTAACATTAATTGCACCATATTTAATTTCATTAAATAAGAAGCACTAACTGTTCACTTTAAAACCAACTCTGATTTTCATTTCTTCGTGACAATTTTTTTTTATAACAAAAAGTACAGAATAAATCATAGAACTGAAAGTCTTCTTGATAAAACGTGCTTTTGAATGGTGCTTGGCGGAAGAAAGACAAAAATCTGTGAGCAAGTGTATTGGCGATGGAATATTTGGCTACACACCTATAGTTTTTCCAAGCGTTCCCAATATTTGTTCAGCATAACCAGCAACGTGAGCTACAAGACCTATAATGTGAAAGTTTTCTCTTTTGATTCCTACATTTTCTGTGATTTGATTCCTGTGTTTTTAAATTTTTTGGTTTTAATATAATTGATTTTCTAAACATACTTAATTCTTCAGAAGCATAAATCAAAGTATTTAAAAACAGTTTAAGATAACAATCAGTAATTAACTTTATGACTCATTATAAAATCGAGAAATAAATATTAAAATAACATACTAGGAATCACACTTCATACTGTAATCTTTCGATAAATCCTAAAACACGAATAATGTCCGTTTTTCATGTCTTGTTTTACTGTAAAAATAGAAATTTTCAAAACCTCAGCATACGAAAAAATAAGGGCCAAAATTAAAGATGAACATATATCCACCCATTTTATTTTGTTTACTGCATTCAACACTATTCTTGAGTTTATTGAAAAGGAAATATCTTTGTGATCGGAAATTAGCTTTATAGAAAAACTTGTAAAAGTATTATCTCCCTTCAAGCAGCTTTGATTTGAAAAAGCCACATGTGAAATGCTTATTAGTTTTATTTCTGTTTTAATTTTTCTAACTTTCGAATGTATGATACCTTTCATGAAAATTTCCATTAAATTCAGTAAAAAGCTCAAATGCAACTGAATAAAATGATTTATCTTTAAAGCTTTGATCAGGAAAGTAATTTTTGCTCCAACGGGTTTTATGCTGCCTAATAGTAAGTAGGAATGTTTTCCGAACTCCAGTCAATGATAATGATATTGTGCTCCCCGTATATAAGAAGCTCATTTTTTAGGTACTATGTAAGATGCAAATTTTAATTGATCAATTTCCATTAATAAATTAATTTTTAGTGATTAATTAGGAGAGCACACACATTTAAAGTTTATTAACTGTGCTTTGAAGGAATGATTATTACTGACAGTTTCTAATGGAAACGTTTAATTTTATAGATAACAAATTAAATTTGATTCTGTTTTCGTAAAATTCATATTATGCAATGATAGGTACAGAAAAATTAAAAACATATAATAAGTAAATATTATGCAAAAGAGAAACTTAGGAAATTCTAGAAGGGAACTGCATTAAGACATTTGTTCGTTCAATTCCTTTTCTTGTTAGATGTCTATCTTTAATTATCAAAGAAAAAACTATTGTCTTTTAATTAAAAAGGAAATTTATTTATAAAAAAGCAGTAAATTTATACTAGAACTCTGAAAACATTTAATGATTACCAGTTTATCTATTTATTTTGTATCATGAAATGATACAAAATCAAAGCCTTTAGTTCTTCAAACTTACTAAAATATTTCATTGAATTCAGAATATAAAAGTTAAGATTTGGTGTTTGTTCTGAGCAATATTGTTATGTGCCTAGTTGTGAGTAGTATTTTGTGGGCTTATATTTTAGTTTCTCAACATTAAAAAAAATTAAAATCTTAATCAGCAGTTACTGATTAAAGTAATTAATAATTTTGATTACTGCATGGATTTTAACATTTCTATTATATGGGAGTTCTTATCATATAAGAGCTTTAGTTTTTAAACATAAAAATAAGAGAAGCTGAGAAAGGAGAAACCGGACGTCAGAAGAAAGAAGGAGTTTAATTTCACATTTCAGTTCCTTTTCAGAAAGAATGCATTTCACATAAAAACATTTTCTTTCCCTGGGCTGTCATTTCCTTACTCCAGAAATGTAAACAATTTTCATGTCCGTGTTTTCTTAAAAATACTTTAGAATTCTATTTTGAATGCTGCCGAGGTTCATTTGTATTGCATCTACTGTAAAGATGTTTCAAATTTACTGAAGAGCCTTGGAAAAACATGTAAAATCTTCTTGTTTCTATTGATTAGAACTTTTACTGTTTGAAAGCGGTGCTGACTAGAATGTTAAATTTTCATATTTTTAAACTAATACCCAAAAAATGTTAAATATTAAACAGCTTCATTTTACATCATAAGTTTTCATATGTTATTAATTTTCATTTCAAACTTATTTGTTCTAGTAATTTTTGGTATTTCATCAGTTAATGAGTTAGCTGATAACGTAGCATCCAAGAAGAGTCTGCTGCAATGAACATTCAAGACTTTAATTTTCAATTACGACGATGCATTTAGAAGTTAGAATGAGATTTTGCGTTATGCATCGTTTCGTGATTTGCAGATAGAAGATCAACTTAATTGTTGTTGAGGCATTAGAAATTAGCAATGGTTTATAACGGCGATTTTCATTCGATTGAATATAAAACTCAGCAGTTCAGTAAATTTTATTTTCAAGTGTATAATTTATCTGAGTCAGGGTCACTTACTTGCTCCAAATAAGTTAAAAGGGCCGGCACTACTACGGTAAATCATTGAAAATAAAATAGGCAGACTTCTAAAAGATCCTTGAAATCCTTTCATTTCTTCCTAGACAATAAGTTGTCTGGTATGATCACACTCTTATTGAAGCGTTTTAGAAGAACGAACCTGGATCACTAATAGAATAGATTAAAATATGTATATAGGACTGCTGAAATACTGTTCAGGTCCTGCGTTTTTATAAATATATATTAAAGGAAAATGCCCCTTAAAATAGTTCCTTAAAAATTGATCACCGTAACATTTCTAAGAGAAACAAAATAGCTATTTCTTAAATATTACAAAATTTTCTTGAATGTTTCCATTGTAAGGCCTTTTTGTATATTTTTTTTGATTTATTTTCAGGCATTTAACAAAACATTTAATGGTATAGTAACATTATGAATTTCATGCTCAAATATTTCAAAGTGAAATCGTTTGAAAAAATTCCTTAGTATAATTTTGATGTTTGTTTATGCTTGTAACCTTGTAACAGGATCTGTAGAGAATTCATTTCAGGTACTATTTCAGAGTTGAAGCAATCATGGTTTGAAGATTATGAGCATCATTTAAATATAGTCTAGAAAGATCAAGATGAGTTGGGCACTACCTGAAACAAATTAAAATTTCTACTGAAGCGTTAGAAGAAAAAGAAAGTGGTTAAAGATATCTTAACTATTTTGTTTAAGGTATGCCTTTGAGTACCAGAAGTTCTGACTGAAATAAAAGGTAAAGTGTGTGATTGAAACAAACAGAAGGCAGATATTTTTTCTATCGGAAACATCACAGCAAATCTAGCTTGTATTCACGATTATAGTATGCAGAAAGCAGCAAATGCATTTCGATGAGGTGTTCTTAATCTATCCTAACATCATTTCGAACTAATACTCTAAAACCAGTAATTAGTTTATTTGGTAGTTTATACTATAAATATTTATTGAAAGAAATAAATCAATTTTATAAATTTTCTATTGAAAATTTATGAGCTTTATTTAGAAAGCTAACGTATGAATTTAAGCATGTTTATGTTCCCATGTATTATTATTATAGCTGCAGGATATTATATTATAGCTGTAGGATATGCATTATTATTATAGCTGTTGGTTAGTAAGGATAATAATCTTACGCGTGTAATTTATTTAATGCATGTTATTTAGTTATGGGAGTATTAAAAAAATTGATATTATCTTGAAAATTATGTTTACTTATTGATTCACTGAAATAACTGAATGTAGCACATTAGGAGCCACTGTAAAACTCATTGTGACCAGAATTACAGTATAATAAATCAAGATATTCATGTTCAGCAATATCTCAGCTAAACAAGTAGTATAAAAGTTTCGCCAATAGCTTGAATTGCTTATATAGTCACTTATCACAAGACCCCAGTTTTGTTTTACTTTACTTTTCTTTACAAGAAAAGTAGGCAAAAAGTAAAAAAAACACAGACTACTTTTGCTGTTCGCAAAAGACAGTTGATGATTTGTAAGTGGTGGACATTAAATGTTTGTAGTTTGTACATTGAATGCATTCTAAGAAAATATACAAAATTTCCAGTAGAAGTTTGGTTTGATGATTGGTTTATTTCACTGTGGCAAAGCATGCGACGGCTATTTGCCTAAGGGAAGAGATGCCGTCTTAGAGGACCTTTTTAAGGGAAACTGGCTCGCATCCACGTTAAACATGTGGAAAAACATGAAAACACCCATGAAGCCAGCCCCTTTGGCACTGAACCCAGATCGAACTACCAGCATTCAGCGACTTTATCGAATGGCCGCTGGTCGGTCTTCATGTAAATGAAGTCCCTTAAGTACATAGAAACTACTAAAGCATAAGAAAATTAATTGAATTATTTTTTTTGTCTAATTTGTATGATGTTGCATTTTTAATTAACTATTATATTGTTAAGATTACTCTACTCATGCTTTCATTTACGCACCACGCAAGATAAAAAATGGAGAGAGCGATAGTTAAAAGTAGACAGTGGAGAAATGCTTAAAGCCATGTGGCAGAAGTAGAAAAGGCGAACCTAATTCCTGCGCTTTAAAAGTGAGGTCTTTGTGAAAAGATTTGTTTCATAGGGAATGCCATGTGCTTGGGAAGTTGCTAGAAGTAGGATGAATACTGTTAAGCCCTGGATTTGAGAATAAACAGTATACAGAATAAAAGGATAACTGAATTAAGAGATATCATCAACAACTGCAATGTAACCTGTCCACCACAAGCATCATTACTAGTTTGTTCACTGAATTGACGCTTGAAATTAAGTGGATTACTATAAACTGCATTCGAGAGCATTTTAACTTGGAGGATTCATTTGGAGTTCTAGAGTTGCTTCTGACGAGTGAATTAGAGCTTTGCATTGATGGATAGTGTGTTTCATCTGTTTAAAAAGATTTCATGTCTTTATAAATGGTTACTTTTTCTAAACCTGAGACTGAGTTCTCAGTTCTAACAAGTTTTTACACTTAACACTTTTCTTCTTTCTTCTCCTCAAATTTATAAAGTAAAATTTTCAAGTACATTTTTAACTCATAATTATTTTTCGAAATTAAATTGAACCGAATTAGAGGAAAACAATTTTTAATGTATACATTTTAAATTTCAATTTTAAAATTGTACTTCAGTGACTTATAATAATAAAAAAGCTTAATTTTTTTAAAAAGTAAAGTCGATTACATTGGCACTTAAATATTCATTTTCGATTCCGGTTTCGTTTCTATTCCTACTTAGTCAATAATTTCAGTACTTTAGTTACCGGGAACTTAACTACAGGACGAAAACTTAGTGAGCTTGCAACAATTCAGCGTGAAGCGTTTTAAATAATCATTTTTGTAGAATGCGAGGTATAGAAATGTGCACTGTGCTTCAAATAAAAATTGATAAGTTAAATATGTCGAAGGCACTAATTAGTATGAGCAGGCTAATACTGGTGTTCAAAATAATGTTTAGGAAGAAAATAGCTTTCAGAATAAAGAGGTGGGGTAATTTCTAATCATTCCTTTTTGATTTTGTAATTATTAGAACATTTTACAAGAGATTTTTCGTTTAAAATTTGTTTAACATGCTTATAATAATAATGTACAATACCTCAAGAGCCATTTAAATCATCAGTCGGGTCTCGGTAGCTTATACCATCTATGAGAGATTTAATTTAAACCATTACGTCATAAATAAATGAACATATAACGAATTGAGATTTATTTTTGAGACAATTAGACACATCGAATTAAACATTATTGGTGATTAATCGTCTATAACTCCTAGTTACAAACACTTAGATGAAATATCAACCGATATATGCATATAGAAACAACCCACAGGAACAAAGACAATAGCAAATAAATAGGTGAGGAGTTTGTTAGCTTGGGATTGGAGGATGAAGACAGTTTTGTATTTCTCTTCAGTATTTAAGAAGTTCGGCGTCATTAATATGCTTTAAGTTTTGTACGTATGTGTGGAACAAACAGTTACCAAACGCAGCGTAAATTATTTTATATATTTAAATTTACATCCATACAATTTCTTTTCTCTGTGGACACATAAGTGGACATAAATTTCCATTATTCACTTTAATACACATTGTAACAAATACAACCTCTTTAGAATATTTAAAAAATTAAAATGCCCATTCTGATAAAAGCTTCTAAGAAATATTCCATTTCTTGAATATATGTATTCCCTTATGAAATACTTTTCAAAGATCTTAAGTTTTGAGTTCGGTTTGAATAATCTCCACTTTAGTCTGTGGGGATACCAATATACATTTTATATTATCGTTGTTCCTAGCATTCTAGTCAATCCTGGTATATTGTTCAACTTTTCAACAGATTTATTTTCATATGTAACTAATAAACCTAGAATGAGGTCTCATGCAGAAAATTCTGCCCAAAATTATTCTTTAACATAAAATTTTATAACTTTAAGTGCAATCATATTCATAAAAAATTACATCGGAGGTTTCTTAATTGTAAAAGAATGTCAATAGTGTAAAGTTTTAATGTTATTATTTCCAGAAATGACTTCGTTGGTAATTTTTTAATTTGCTTTTCACAAAGCTTACGAATTTGAGAAGTTCGTAATTTGGGGAGTAGCTAAATATTTTAGGTCTAAACAACTGAGCATTAATTTGTCTTTATACATACTAAGATATATATATAAACAGGATTAATGACTCCAGATACTTAATATAGCATTCCTATCACCTATCATAATGCTATTTGTTCTGTTTATAAAGGCGAAGAAATACAGAATTCCGAATTACAAAATATTATGTTGGTTAAATTTGAAGGAAAATAGGTTACTTGGCCATATGTGATTATGATATTACTATTTTAAAAATGATATGTATTGGTGAGAATTCCATTTATGTGTGATAACGTAAGAATTGAACTCGTGAAGAAACAAAAATTTTAAAATAACATCTGTTATTATTCTAGATCCTTTATCTTTTGTTTTAGACTGGCAATGCCGTATGCTGTTTTTATTTTACATTTTAAATATCAGAAACGAAGCCAGCTATAACTAATTCTGTGCTACATAAATGATTGGTGTCCCTGTGCCTTTAGATATAATTATACAATAGAAAAAATAATAAAAAAAGCATTCAAACATCTGAGAACAAAACATTTTCTGGCTTTTCTCTACTTTAAATTGATATTCAGTTTTTTTCTAGCATCGTATATGTATCTTAAAATTTCAGGAACTTATATGTTTTCTTACAATATTTAAAGTTACTTGAAATTATGAAATAGTATTTGACGCTGGTAAACCTTTAGGGGCGAGTATATCATTGCAATAAATATTAGGAGTTTCAATAGAGAGTTAATCAACTTTTTACCTCGAAATTACCTTCTGTCACAATTATTAAAAGGGTAGACAAACACTATTGCTAACAAAAGTGAAAAGAATTTTCCTAATTGAAAAGAAAAAAAAAAAGAATCATGCACGATTAAATTTGGATTAACAAGCGTATTTACTCAAGAAAAGCTTAAAATGTTAGTTTCTCTAATTATCATTTTTTTATTAGTCAGCAATTTAAGAAGCTTTGGCGATTAAAAAAAACCTTCCATATATGGACTGCGTTTGGATTTTGGAAGATTTATAAAACACTAGAGCAATTATATTTAATTTTCATCTTTGTTGGTTAAATTCAGCTTTATAATTACGGGACAATTAGATAATGGAAAACTGAAAGAAATTTGCGATTTGCTAGTGTGTTTGGGTTTATCTGCTTAAGGCTTTTTTTTGCTATGAAGTAAGTTTTCTAATTTTACGTTATTTTATTTACTTGTAGGTTTAAGATGATTTGAAAGATAGGGAACTTAATATTTATTTGAAATTAAACTGTGATAGAAACAAACTATATTACAAGATTTCTATCCCTTGTTAGAGTGTTCGGTGTTTTGGGGGTACTGCAAGGGAACATTAGACGACGAATCTTCATTTTGAAGCTCGAGAGATGCAAGGTTTTGTTTTACCAGCACCATTATTTCTTTTAATGAAATTTACAAAAACCTTCAAAAAATGCGAAACATTTTTAAAGAAATAAATCAAATATTTAATTAGTTTATTATGAATGCACAATACGCCATTTTTACAGTGTTTCCAGACCAACTAGATTTGAACTACATCAGGGCTCCGGAATCAGCAACATTTGTTCGTCTTTCTAGGCCAAGCAAAATCAAGTTTGTTGCTAACATATATAAGTATTTTTAATTTTGCCCGTTGATTTAAGTAATTGGAAGTGATAACGCATAACAGCTCATAATATTCTAAGAAACTAAAAGTTTAATTTACATTGGCGTTCAAAATTAAGATACATTTCGCTATGATCGATTATATCCAGAACTGATGGGCAGTGTTTTAGAAAATTTGGTGCGTACATAGGTTGACTGAGCACAAAAAATTTATGTTATACAACAGTCATGGCATGCACAATCATGCGTAAGGCTTATCCATGCTAAAAGGTCTGAAACAGAGATTTCAGATCGAATCAAAAGGAGACTATTAAGGGATATGATCTGTTCTAACAATAATACAGCTTCCATAATGTAATTATATAGTGGTAATGAGATAGTTTATAAAAAACCTTGAAGTATTGCAGCAACGTCATTTTTAGGTTCTGAAGGTTTCTGAGAGGAAGAAGGTCAATTGTAATTGTCCTCTCCAGAGTGTCCCAGACATGTTCTGAAGGTGTTTATTTCTATAGAACTAACAGGCTAATGCATGGTTTTAATATCCCCATTTTATTGAAAACAACCCTCTAGATGAGCCTATGTGAACAAGCGTTATTCCATAAAAATGGAAGGAGCTCCAAATGCCCTCTTGAAAAGGCGAACGTAAGACTTAAAGATCGCGTTTTTTTGTGAGAAAACCTGCTTTTTGCGGCCTGCTCATTTCTGCGCATCAGAGACCCCCGTTAACAATAATGCAGAGAACTTCGACTTTGGACCATGATTCAACGTAAGTATTGATTCTTCACGTAACTTTATCTGATAAGATTCTCACCAGTTTTCTCCTGGTTCTTACTATGAGGACCAGGGATCCGCTAGTTTACCTAGACCAGATTATTTGGGAAGGCATCATCTTGAATGGATGCACAGAACTTCATGTCTTTGACAGCTACGAGTTACAGCGAAGAGATTTAAAGCCCTATATTTGCCTTTTTAGGAGTACAGATGACTCACAGTTCATTTTAAGGACTGAACAACCAGATTCTCAGAATTAAACCCTTTACAACACATTTGGAATACTCTTTGAAATGCAATTGCATTTTCGTTTCTCTTCCGTGAACTCTCCAGGACCTGGAAAAAAATTGCTAGTCACATTATGAGAGTTTTATGACTGTTAACAGAGACTATATCCCCTGTTAGCCTTCCTTTTTGCTCGATCTTGCGAACCCTATTTTAGACCTTTCTACTTGGATGAGCATTGCACACTATCATGAATGTGTACACTGACTGCTTTGCGGTATGTTTCGCTTTTGTATTATATTTACCTATGTCCATACCGAATTTCGTAAAAAGTCTTAACCAGTTCTAGACATAATCGACTGAATGTCAAAAATTCTCTTAAATGTAATGTGAACTTTAGTAGATTAATGTGTTTAATTTGTAAATTGGCCGCCTACTGCAAATATGTAGTCTATGAATATTAATTACAAGTATGCAGTAAATAAATATTAACAATGAAATAGTTAAGTTACTGTACCGGCTAACTATTCTTTATTCATTTGAGCCACTGCGTTTTTATATTAAGTGCATTTTTTCTAAAAGCAGACTAAAGAGAGGTAATGCTATTTTCTGAGTCTGTAGAGTCATTAGGTCTTTTTGAAGAACAAGAATTGAAAATAATCATTGCCCTTGCCGGAATTCGAACCCTGGACGTCTCGAATACGCGTTGAACATGCTTCCATTTGCACCAAGAAGGCTTGCGGAAAGGAGGGAGAAAATACCTTACAAGTTCTCTTTCTAGTTAGGTAATTTCTTTCTTACATATGCAACGCAACTGAAAGTAATGAAGTTTGTGTTTTGTGTTAGTAATATAATCCCTATCAAGTTGATTTTTGTGCTTGATGTGTTTATTCTGAAGAATATAATATCAATTTTGATAAAATGTGCTATATTTTTCAAAGTGTGTAGTTTCTGTTGATATAAAATAGAGTTAACTAGAAAGTAAAATTCTTTCTTTTGTATTACAGAAAATGTGATAAAAAATGCTATCTAGTCATTTTGACTTTTCGCAAATCGGATATATCAACAATTTTTGTGAATGTCGGATGTATGATTTTAAAGAAATGTTTCCAAGAAACTGAAAATATTTTCCTTTTCACCTAGACGTAACTCCGTTTTAAATAGTCTATTGAGTTATAGTTCAGGTTTTAACCGAAAGACTTTTGTTTTCCAGCAAATAAGATTATGACTCATGAGCTATTAATTTGGAGACCTTGCAAGGATATTCAGTCTCGACTGCTCTTCAAAATTAATTTTTCCCTAAAAATTTACCATTGTAACGAACGCTAGCAAACAGCCTCATGTACTGCAGCGGCACCTTATCGGACGCTATTCAAAAACACCTACGCCCGAACTAAGTTAGTTTGAGTTTCGGCAGAAAACTATGAACATGAACTTTTTATTTTCATTTGAGTAATATTTCTTTGTGTTACTTCTTGTTAGTTTTGTCATGTAACTTTCTCTATGTATTTTTTGTGTTTAATTAAATTCCTTTTGTTAAATGTTAAAGTTTGTCTGGTTTATATTTTACCAGTTTTGTTTAACAACTTTACAGCTAGCCGTGGTCACAACGCTACATAAAAGAAAATGGCTGCCCAACGGTGGGCCTCAAAAATTTAAAATTATTCTAAAATAAAAGTCGTACTCTTTCGAAATATTAAGGATTAATCCAAAGTCCTTGGTTTTAGTGTGAAGCATTTACACAGTAGGTAGGAGATTTATTTTGTTTAAAATTTCATCATTGGTGATCGTTTAACATAGAGTGAAAGTCTGTTTTATTTTATAAATATTTAAGTATTAACCGAAACAATACTTAACTAAGATTGCATTTTGATCATTCGGAAGTTAGAAGGTGTTAAATTATATTATTACAACCCATGATATTTCAGTTATGAGAAAATAAATATGTATCTTTAATTATATAGTACATACGTATTTTGTTTAAAGAAAAAGAGCAAAAGTAGTTCTTTGTAATGTCATTAAAATTTGTAGAAATGATTTTATATTTGCATTGATATTGTTTATAAGTGTTTAAAGCTTGATTCTTGTTTGTTAAATGGTTAAAATATAACTGAAAACAAAACTTGCTTTTGAAATAAGTGTTACGTATTTTATTCCATCTGAGAGATTGTTGCCAAATAAAGATTGTCCTTGAACAAAAGATATCACTCGTAAATAACGATTCTTAAGCATGATTCATACCTGAATTAGAGTATGTTTATCGTAATGAATAATTTATTGAGATAAGCGGTGTCTGTTATTGCAAAATATATTGCTATTTTCCTTTTTATTTATAATAACTCTTATTTAGAATTTGTGTCGTATTAATATGCTTTCACGTTCATTATTTTAAGAGTGAAAGATTAATGATGTTGGCAGCTCAATAAAACTAGTTTGGTAAATAAAAAATATTATTTTTATACGAATGTGTAAAGAGTAATATATGATTAGAATTCTGTGAATTTTGATATTGCTTACGTGGAATTTTTGAAAGTATATTCCATTGCTATTAAATTAAACCCTCATTGCTTAAACTTACATATAATTAATGCTAAGGATTGAATTTGATTCTTATATTCGGTCATACTGTGTTACATTTTAAATAATTACTGTTGAAATTATTTCTAATTTTTTAAGATATATGTATATGTATACAAAAGCAATTCTGTTTAAGAAACTTCTGATTGCAAAGGTGTTGTTATTGTGCATTTTGTGTTCAAAATATATTTAAGAAATATTAATATTTCTTTATTGTTCTAAGTTGTTACTGAAGATATATTCGAAATCAAAAAGATATAGTAAATTTTAATAGTTTCTCTTTCCCTATTCTTATAATTTCTGCCAGTGATATTAAATTAGAGACTTTTTCAACTATTTAAAGGAAAAATCTTTACATAAATCCTCTTAGAGATGGCGTATTTAGGCAAAGGCCGCAAAGAGGACCTTAAATTACTAGCTTTAGAGCTTGGATTACAAGTTGCAGATAACTTAAAAGTTGTGCAATTGAGAGATCTGATAACGAGTTCTAAAACCTATGATGAAGAATTTACAAAAAATATGTTAAGCAATATAATCGATGATCGCATAAAAGCCGAAAAAGAAGCTGAATATAGGGCTGAAAAAGAAGCAGTAGAAGCAAGATTAGCCAAGGAACGCGAGTTTGAATTAGAAAAGTTTAAACTCCAACTTGAAGTTAATAAGAATATGCCAAAGGAATCTGTTTCTCAAGTAGATCAGCCTAAATTTGATTTGAGTCGCATTCTTCCAAAGTTTAACCCAAAGGAAGATGAGATAGGACTTTATCTGACCATGTTTGAGCGTCAATTGAAGTTCGTAAATGTACCTGAAACTGACTGGATCCCATACTTGATTGGATCATTACCATCTGAAAAAAATCAATTAGTTGTTAGAGAAAACGAAGAGGATTCTAAAGATTATGCAAAAGTAAAAGCTATGCTTTTGAAGCGATATAGATTCACAGCTGATAAGTTTCGACAAATGTTTTCTCAGCATAGAAAATCTGCAGAAATTACATGGAAGGACTTTGCTTTTGAATTAAAATCTTATTTTGAAGTATGGATTAAAG
The DNA here is from genome assembly GCF_044657685.1 of Stegodyphus dumicola. Taxonomy (NCBI): domain Eukaryota; kingdom Metazoa; phylum Arthropoda; class Arachnida; order Araneae; family Eresidae; genus Stegodyphus; species Stegodyphus dumicola. Next base: position 120,559,968 of record NC_140780.1, read on the forward strand.
AATTGAATATATCTAGTTTCGAGCAGCTACAAAACTTGATCATTGCAGATCAAATAAAGAAAAGAACACCTTCTGAGGTAAGAGAACATTTTGTGGACAGTTTATCAGAAATGAACAATTCGTTGGAGCTCACAGAAAAGCTCGATTATTATGAAAATGTAAGACATGGCATGAAGAAAAATGGATCTTCCAATGCAAAGAAACCATATTGTAAAGAAAATATTAAATTTGTTCCAGAAGAAAAACGTAAAACTAGTAATCCTAAAAACGTTAACCAGATTAAAAATACAAACGTTGACAATTCAAAATTTGCTAATTCTAGACAAGAAAGGAAAACTTCTATTCATTGCTATGGATGTGGATATCCCGGTTTCATACAATCAAAGTTTCCTAAGTGTAATAAGTTAAAAGAAGAAGTTAAAACTGTCGTCAATTGTGTAAAATTGTATGCAGCTGAATCATCCGATCTACTGTCCAGTTCCATTTTTTTAACTGTTTGTGGTGAAAAAGCGGCTTTTTGCGCTGATACAGGAGCATCGAATTCTATTGCAGGAGAAAGATTTTATAAGTTGTTACGAGATCGAGGATTTAGATTTAAAACAACAAATCTTACGATGGTACTAGCTGATGGCAAGGAAAGAAATGTTCAAGCTTTGACAACAGTGGTAAATCTTAATGTTGAAGGAAAGATAGTCCGTATGAAATTTATTGCTTTGCCAAAAGCAAAAGGTAACAGGACGTTACTTGGAACTGATTTTCTACAGGCTGCGGGAATAGTGCTCAACATCCAGAATGGCACTTGGTATTTTAGTGAAAATTCCCAGAAACAGTATCCCTTTTACAAAGAACCATCTGAAACTAAAGAGACTCCAAACGTACTAACATCTTTGAAAGTAGCATCTCCAGAAACAGAAACGTCTGCTGACACTCCTGTTGCAATCCCGGAAGCAACCGAATCCGTGAAGTTGAGAGATTATGAAGGAAAGCATTTGACGAGAGAACAACTGAAGAAATTAAATTCATTGTTAGAAGAATATAAAACTAGCTTTCAGCCAGGGGGAGAGCCTACTCCTTATATTGAGCACAGAATCCAGACCGGAAATAATTTACCTGTTGCCGAGCCACCATATAGAATGACACCCGCGAAGAAAGATTTGTTATAAAAGGAGCTAGATTCCTTACTAGCTCAGGGTATCATTGAGGAATGTGAATCACCCTATGCGAGTCCTGTCGCGTTGGTCCCTAAACTTAATGGTTCCATCAGACTGTGTATAGATTATCGAAAATTAAATTCCCAAACCGTTCCAGATACCTATCCATTACCAAGAATGGATGATTTGCTAACTGAAGCCAAATCAACGAAATACATGTCTACCATTGACCTAAGAGCAGGTTATCATTAAGTTTATGAAGCAGATCAAGAGAAAACTGCCTTTGTTTGTCCATTTGGTACTTTCAAGTTTTTGAGAATGCCATTTGGGTTTCGGAACGCGCCTGCAACTTTTCAACGACTTATTGATAAATTTAGATCAGGGTTAAAAGTTGTTTTTGCATTGTCATATCTCGACGATATCATAGTGTTATCAGAAACATTTGATAAACATTTATCAAATTTGAGGAAAGTGTTTGAAAGACTTTCTGTGTTTAAACTAAATGCTAACAGGAGCAAATGCCATTTTGCTTGTGACAGAGTAAAGTATTTAGGTCATTGGATTACAGAAGACGGTGTAAAGGTAGATGCCGAGAAAGTATCTTCCATACAGAAAATTCCTAAACCAACATGAGTAAAGGAAGTTCAGTCTTTCCTACAGACCTGTTACTGGTTCTGAAGATATGTCCCTAATTTTTCTGAAGTTGCTAGACCCCTTAGTGACTTAACCAAAAAGAATAAACAGTGGACATGGGGTGAAACCGAACAAAAAGCATTTGAAGAGTTGAAGAAAAGGTTGATTTCACCGCCTGTGTTATCTCAACCTGACGGAAATAAACTGTTCATCATTAGGACAGATGCCAGTAATTATGCTTTAGGAGCAGTTCTTATCCAAGGAGAAGGCCCAGAGGAACGTGTGATTGAGTATGCAAGTCGATTGCTAAGCTCAGCAGAAAGAAATTATTCAACTACCGAAAGAGAAGCTCTTGCAGTAGTTTGGGCTCTTGAGAAGTTTTGCGGTTATATAGAAAACCAAGAAATAATAATTGCATCTGACCATCAACCTCTTAAATGGCTAATGAGTATTAAATCACCATCTGGTCGTTTGGCTCGATGGGCCCTTCAAATCCAGTCATATCCTCCAAAAATTGTCTACACTCCAGGCAAATCCAATGTTATAGCAGATCTTCTTTCTAGACCATCTTATGCAAATAATGACTTTGTTTGTGATTTAAATGCTGTTGCTATAGATTTACCCTCCCGGAAATCTAAAGACATTCGTGAGGAACAAATGAAAGATGAAGATGTAAGGAAGATTCTAGATTTTTTGAGAGTGGCAAAAAAGGTGAAAATTATGCAAATTGGACTAGTAGAGGATATCTCATGAATTAAGGAGTTTTGTATCGTTACTTTTCCGACACAGACTCTGAAGAGGCTCAGTTAGTTGTCCCTTGTCAAGAGCGATAACGAGTCCTACAGTAGTATCACGATTTCCCCATTACAACATTGTGGAGATGAAGGCACGTACCATAAGATTGCCTCCAGGTATTACTTTCCTGGTATGAGAAAGTATATCTCAGAATACGTGAAAAATTGTGCTTAGTGCAATCGGTATAAACCAAATAACCAGAAACCTCTTGGATTACTTCGAACATCTGTATAGACACAAAGGTTTGAAACACTTGCTATAGATCCTTTTGGCCCACTTCCAGAAACTCCAACTGGGAAAAAAATGGATTTTTCTTATTGAAGACACCAGTACAAAATGGATAGAGCTCTTCGCCTTGAAAGAAGCCACTGCGAAAAATTGTGCAAAAATCTTAACTGAAGAAGTTTTTTTACGTTATGGTTTACCCAGAAGGTTGATTAGTGATAATGGCACACAATTTGTTAGTGCGGTAATGCAGAAAACCTGTAACTTCCTTGGTATTAAACAAGAACTTATTCGTGTTTATCACCCTAAAGCGAATCCCTCCGAACGAAAGAACAGAGATTTAAAACCGAAACTAGCTATACTAGTCGGTGATGCTCATGATACTTGGAAAGAAAAACTGCCCATGATTCGTTTTGCCATGAATACAGCAATATGTGACACTACAGGTCATACCGCTGCTTATTTGCAGTTCGGAAGAGAACTTAGAACGACGGATGACGTTAATCACGATTTAAGAGCACTTATTGTAAACGACAACTTTGTTGCTGAAATTAAGCCGTATCTGAAAAAATTTGCTCGTTTGACACCTCAAATCAAGGAGCGTGTCAAACAAAAGCAAGACAAAAGAAAGGAATACTTTGATAGAAGACGTAGGCAAACTTACTATCAGCCTGGTGATAAAGTATGGATAACTATACATCCAGTCAGTAAATCCATACTCAAGAAAAATAAAAAAAAAATATGCCTAAACAAGAAGGTCCGTATCTAGTGATTACTAACAGATCTCCCACAACATATGACATTACAGATCCTGCTAATCCTGATCAAGTGTTAGGTATTTATCATATCAATATGATGAGACCATACAAACTGCCTCCATCGAAAGACCAAGGTCCTGTGACTCCCATAAGGAAAAGAGGCAGACCTCGCAAAATTGAACTAAACACAGACTCTTTGCCGGGATGTCGTCAGAGCCCGAGGGGGAGTCTGTAACGAACGCTAGCAAACAGCCTCATGCACTGCAGCGCCAACTTATCAGACGCTATTCAAAAACACCTACGCCCGAACTAGTTAGTTTGAGTTTCGGCAGAGGACTATGAACATGAACTTTTTATTTTCATTTGAGTAATATTGCATTGTGTTACTTCTTGTTAGTTTTGTCATGTAACTTTCTTTATGTAGTGTTTGTGTTTAATTAAATTCCTTTTGTTAAATGTTAAAGTTTGTCTGGTTTAAATTTTATCAGTTTTGTTTAACAACTTTACAGCTAGCCGTGGTCACAAAGATGCACCATCAAATTTGCCAAACATCAAAATGAGCCTTTTTATTATAAAAATCCCAGACATGTAACAGTTATTAATATATCTCAAAAAAAGTGATTTAAAAAATCACCTGAAAAATTTTGTCTCATTTTGTGTTTTGTATATTGAAATATTTCATGAGAAATAAAATTATTTTCTTTTACAAGGGAAGTTATGTTGAAATGCGCAATAAGTTAACTCGAAATAAAAGAAATATTCTTTAATTCCAGATCAAATTATGTTTCGAGTTATTGCTCTACACCATATTTATATTTTACTTTCCATTTTAAAATTTTCTTGCAGAGTAAACTGAAGTTCTAATAATGCTGATAAAATGAACGATGGTTAGATCTAGACTTAAACTAACTACTTGCTGTTATTCTCGTATATCTTGACAAACTACCGGAGATTCCTGAAAGAGTGCTAACGCATGTACAGATAAATATAATCAGAGGATAAATATGTATTTCTTTAGAATTCTGCTAATTCATAAAATAAGTAGTCAATGCAATCCAAACCAAGCTTTGTGCAAGTGGTTAAAGATAAATCACATATAACACACATAATATTTCAGTTTTATAGTTCTCTTTCAGCAGTGCAATGTACGACTGCTCGCGAATAAGCAAATTAGGAATCAGATCTGCCGTTCATCAGCTAATCGCTTGCTTTCTTTCTTTATGGGACATTAGTGATCTTCCTAATGACAAAGTAAAATGCAGGTAAATATAATAAATATAAAATTAATTTAAATGCTCGCACATTAATCAAATAGGAAAGCATTTTTCATAAATGGTTCTAAAAACTTTTCCATGAAAATTCAGTTCAATACTTCAATGCGGTTTTGAAAGTGAAAACAGAAAAAATATGTTACAAAAATTATCACGTTTAAGAGACGTGGGAGTTATCGCAATTTTGACTGTTAAATTTTCATTGAAGTCGAAATAATGATCAATGGCAAAATGTATCTTCAATAATTTATTAACTGTATATTTCTTAGAAAAACGGCTTTGCTAGTTTAAATGTTGCGATATCAGTTCTTTCTGTTCAAACGTATTTATTTTGTGATTGCATAAACGCCAATTTTGTTTTATTAAACGTTTGTCTTAATTTAGTACAAAACTCATTTCCAAAAAGCTTTTTCTAAGCGTCAAAGTTTGCGAAGCGGAAAGGCGTTCAAAGGTACTCGCATCTTCCTTATTATTAAATTTTATTTTTAGTGGCGCGCACCAGCCATTATAGGCGTTGGATACTACTAAATGTCAGAAACTGTGGTCACTCTATTATGGAGACACCTAATAGGTGAGCCACTGTTGCCTTCTATGAAGGGACAGACAATGTTTTCTCCATGCTTTCTCCAGGTTTCAAATCCGGACCTTTTGGTACGGCAGTCAAACCCACTAACCACTTTCCTAAAATAAGGCTTTAGCTGGTGGCTTTCCAACATCAAAATTTGTTATTTGTTTTAAATTGTATATTTATGTTGCTACGAAATGCCGATGCCTTCCATATATCATCCTAAGAAAATACGTTTTATTTAAGTTTTATTATGTGCTGATTTTTTTTTTTTTTTTTGCTGCAGTTTTAATATTATTAAAAGGAAAGCCGCTCCTATAGCCCTTTCTCATTCTTTCGATATTTCGAATTTAAATCAACATAATAAGATTATTTTTCATAACTAGGATAATTTTTCATAAGTACTTGGAAGTTTAAATTTGTAAGATATTTATTTATTTAAATTAACCAGTTAGTATTTTATATTTAGAAACTTTATTGTCAATTCTTCCTCTCCGTTTTCCTGCCAGAATACAGATTTTAGCTCTGCGTATTTAAATGAGGTAGAAAGGCATCGTATTAAAAGTTAGGCTTTCAGATTGCTTTAGACAGAGTGTGTTCCGCCTGCTGAAGGAAACGTTACTATTTGGATTTCTCCGAAACGTTTCCTGTCTGCGGCGTTAGTTATTCTTGACGATAGTGCTTTTCACATCAGTGTAGGTTTGAGCTAACTAGCGAGATAAATATTTCTGCTTAGCCTTTGGCTAGCTGAAGACTTAGATTTAACTTAAATTTGAATATCATGCTTTTGAGTTCACACCCCCAATGCTGGCTGGCTTTGCAAACACGAGGATTGCCTTCTGCTGAACTAATCTGCTGAACTCTTAATAAAATGGTCTTTTACACCCTTCTTACGTTCTGTTGTTTATCTAGCCATAGCCATAATTCGCTATGTCTAGATAAGCAATAGAATTATAGTTTGGTGTATTTAATTATAGCAAAGCACACTAGGGCTATCTGCCTAAGGGGAGGGATGCCTTCGTGGAGGACTTTCTAAGGGAAACTGGCTCGTATACACGTTACACATGGGGAAAACCACGAAAAAGCCCATGCAGCCAGCCCGTTCGCGGGATTCGAACCTCGGACCGAACTACCAGTGTTCAGCGGCTTTACCGCTCGGCCGCTGGTGGGCTCTAGAATTATAGGACTTAGTTCTATTAGAGTACTTAGTGTATGCTACCAAAAAGCGTGAGACTGCCCTAATTTAGCAACATAATCTGCTAAATACATTGCACCGTACTTTCTATTAATTTTCGTTCTCTTTCATTTGGTACATTAAGAGTTTCTGGAGCGAAAGTTTTTAAAAAAAAATACTGTGCTCCTACTGCGAACCGAATAAAGGTTTTGATAATATTTTTCCTGTTTAAAAGGTAACCGTCAGAAGAGGCTACCGTCGACCAACAATTTCCAGTTAGTGATGAATGATCATCCACCTCTTTTAAGTAGATCTTCACGGAAAGATATAGAAATTTGCACTCATATCAGAATCGAACCCAGATCTTCAGACTGCGAGACAGATTAATGTCGAGGCTGGCAATTGCATCATAAAAATATATATGAATCTTATCTTTAAATTGCGACTTCATTTATAATGCATTTTTTTTTTTTAACATTTCACAAGTATTTCAGCATTCCTGTGCATTTCAGTTTTAGATTTGTATTTGCAATGCTCATATGAACTTTCATCAAAATAAATTTAACTTTTATAGTTTATTTTCATGTGAATTAATATTTTAACATATAAAACATTTTAAATAATGAAATTATAATAAATGCAAATAGTATAATGTTCATTAAAAATAAATACTCAAATATAGGAATTTAAATAACTTTAAAGTTTATTATTCAAATTTTTTTCTGAATAGACTTATTTTTGATTTTTTTAGCAATCGTACTTAAGAAAACACAGAATATAATTACAAAGGACCTTCTGTAATATACTTAGCAGTTTTAAACATTTTATTTTAACTCTGGCGAACGGTATGGAAGAGACTATATAGTTTGTTTGGTGCTTTTGTTGAGCTTAACATAAGCACGAATAAATTTCCCTTAGAAAGTCATCCACGATGTCATCCTTCCCCTTAGCCAAAAGGCCTTTTATGCTTTGCGTACTTTATAAAACAAATGATTATCATTTTATAGCACATTTGAAGACATTACAACTTCGACTAACACTTTTAATACAAGATCATGTGAAAATTTCCGCTCTGTTGAAAGTACCAGGCCTGTGTTTAAATGCCGCAATCTCTTACACTTTGTTTTAGATGAACTGTAAATATCTCCCCTTGTGATACCATTGTTTAGATTTTCTAGGCGTTCTTAAATAACATATTAGACATTTTGCAAATTATTTTGAAAAGCTATCTTTAAAGAGTGAAGCCCGAATATCATGATTAAGAGCTTGCTGCTTTAGATTTATTGAAAACAACATTGTATTTAATAAGGAAAAACACTTCTTCTTCAGTTAATGTTTTCACTTCTAAAGCATATAATGTTAGACAAAACCTAATGAACAAATTTATAAGAATATTTGAAGATAAGATTATGACAAATCATCTATTTAAGAACTGATTCAGTTTACATTTTATGGTAGTAAATGTTTCATTCAAGATATTTTACTAAATACTTCACACGTTCTCTTTTACAAGCGTATGTATCTCAGTTTCTGGGCTGTTTCTGAAGCCTTAAAACTATGCACAAAAGGTATTTCGACCAATAAAGATCTGATATTTTTACAGCACGCCACCTTGGGTCGAGTCATGCGGAATTAAAATTTAAGTTGCTCGAATCTGGTAAAGAACACGAGTACAGTTCGCTTAAAAGAACAGATATACTCAATGAGAGCTTTCTCAAATAAAGTGGCTCGTTATACATTAGGAAAATTTCGAAAGACACCAATGCAACAATAAGCATCTTCGTCTAGGCTCGAACCCAGATCGACAGTACTCTGCGATGTTAACTTCTTGGCCACTGGTGGGCCCATGTGCAATTAAAAGATTTTGCAGAGACATATTTTATTTCAGCTTTATAATGGAGCTTGTAATAAAAGTTTATTTTTGCTTTTAAAATATCTAGGATTTTTCTCTTTTACATTAGGATAAAATTTTATAACAGAGCTTCTCCGATCTCTTTTGCAATATTGTTCTAATATTTGTATTAAATGTAGGTATTGTGATTAATATTTGGTATCAATGTGTCCGTTTTCACTTATGATGCATATTTATCCGAATTTATATCTATATAAGCTTAATAAACCTTGTAACCCAGTATTCATAGCGAATATAAACTAGCTAGACGTCAATAGACCGTCTAAGGAATTGGTCTTAAGCCTCAATTAAGACAAAGTCTAGAAAAATGGGGTAAATGACCCTTTATTAATTCAATATAAACACAAATGGCACCGACTCGTGCTTACAAAAGCCAACACTTTTAGCTTAACTCAAATGGTAATAAGTAACTTAAAACAGAATAGAATAAAGCTCGCCTAATGGATCTTCACAGGTAACTTAACGCGTAAGCAGACTCTGGCTCGTAAAAGTCGGCATAAGCAAGCTTAATGGCTAGAAGCGCTCAACGGAATTTTTATTAAATCAAACATAACAACGTGAAAGTCAGGCAGGCAGAACAAGCTCTCTCTCTCTCTCTCACTAAATTCTCCTTCCCAAACCTTCCCTTATATACTAACGTTTTTCTACCTCATTTGAATACACACGAGCTAACTCATTTGCCTTCTGGAAAAAAAGCGTAGGTTGAAAACGACTGTAATAGGAAGTTGCTTCATAATGAAATTGACTGTTAAATAACTTAAATAAATACCCGCAGCTTAATAACTCAAATTAAGAAAAAAATTAAATTACAAATAACAAACCCCAATTTACGCATAATTTTACTGCCGTAAATTGGTGCAAATTTAAATATCTCACACAGTTTGGTAATAATGAAAAAAAGAAAGGGCACAAATATTTTAAAATCACTATAGAAAATAACTGCGAACATATTCAGATACAATCAAATGGGGGAGAGAAAAGGACTCGCCTTTTTCGGCCTTTTTCTTCAGGGGGTTGGTACACCAAGAAATGAAAACAAATAAGAGTGTTTTTATGCTAACAGATGCAAAATTAAATTTAATATAAGTCTGTTTTTAAGCTTACAGATGCAAAATTAAACTTAATACTATATACATAAAATCAAAACCAAGCTGTGTATCCACTACCAAGTCGGAAGCAAAAGTAGACTACAAAAAAGAAATTAAAGAAAATAGGAAGGAAAAAAATGTTTTGATTAAAATAAAAATATAAAAATTAACAACTTTGAGTTGAAACTGGAAAAGTATTTTGAATAATGTAATTTTCTCTAGTTGAATCCAGGAATAATAAAACAATATCTCATAATGACAAAAGTTAAAATTCACACAAAGAATTTAATACAAGACTTGAATTTTGCAAAAAATCAAGAAAAGAATGTTTTCTGAAATTATTTAAAATTTAGTATAATCTTTGTTGAAATAAAATAAGTGCGAAAATAAATCTCCCTCCTTTGCATTTTAAAAAAAAAAAAAAAAAAAAAAAAAAAAAAAAAAAAAACATATTCGGCTTACATAAGGAAAAGGGCAATTCCAATTATCCGGATGGATTATCTCTCTTCGAATATCTGGATGGACTGCTTTACCTGGAGTACTAGTGCACGTAAAATCTAAGCCTGAATATACTCTTACATTCAAGAAAGACGTAAGAACAATCTGCTCATAAATTAACCTAAACTTCTAGAAGATTTGTATTAAAATTAGAGACAATTATTGAAGTAAAACATTATTATTGTAATTTACATAGCAAAAATGACAAAAAAATTAAAATCAAAACTTTATAATAAGAAAAATAGATATTAAAAAATCTCTGATACCTTAAAAACAGTACAGCACTACTGTTATAACACTACGGTGGTCATCTATACACCCAACCTTCACTTTAATAATGCATAAACTGGGATACGAGCTAACTCAAAACGAATAAGAGAGAGACCAACTCATGAATAAAAACAAGCCAAAATTACTTAAGATCTGGAAAATTCCAGCACTAAAGCAAGAAAATTTTTCGACACGTTTGATTTTCTTACCCTTAAAATTTGAAGTGACCGACTCTTAAAACAGAAGCGGAAATATTTCATTCTTACGCAGTCTATATCGTTCAATAATTCCTGCGAAATTTCAATAAGACTGATGCAAAATAACTTTCATGTTAAGATACGATAACATGACAAACAAGTATTAATTTAGAAGTCAAACTTCTTGAACGAGAGGATCGCTGAGCTTCAGCTTGGGAACGAAGCTAAGGTTTATTCTCTAGAAAAAGGCTGTCCTCAAGGCTCTGTATCCGGACCTACTCTTTGGAACATAATAATAAATGATCTTTTAAGTCATCTCGACGGTTGTTTAAAAATTGCTTTTGCAGACGACTTACTATTAATTTTCCAAAGAAAGATTTTGAATAACATTCTTTTAAGAGCACAAAAAGTTCTAGATTTTGTCTCCAGTTGGGCGATTTTTCATAATCTCACTTTTAATCCTTCAAAAAGTAAAGCTATGCTTGTTTCCAGTACGTTTGATGAAAAAAAATATTGCTCCTTTGATGCTCGATAATTCTCCGTTGGAATTTGTAGAAAATGTTAAGTATCTTGGTGTCATTCTTGACCAAAAATTAACATGGAAAAAGCACATTGAATTCCTTTCTGCTAAATGTGAAAAAAATTATTAATGGCTTTCACCGAATTGCCAAAAATACTTTTGGGGTAAGCTACGATGTTAAGAAACTCATGTATAAGCAGTGTATTGTACCTTTCATTTCGTACGGCTGTCGGGCTTGGGGACATGTTCTTGCCAAGAAGGTTAAGAAAAGAAATTTAAGAAAGATTGAACGGAGAATTCTTCTTCGCATTACTAGTGCTTATAGAACCTTAAGCTATGAGAGTACTTTTGTTCTTGCAGGAGTTCCGCCTATTGATTTTGAAATTGCATATAAGAATAATATTTTCGAGTCATTGGCAACTGATGTTTTGGAAGACTGTATTAATGGAATTGTCCCCTTCACTGAACTTCCTCATCCCGCTACTTTAGAACCCATAAATTTCTGCGATTATAAAGAAACTGCTGAAATAAGTTTTCATATTGTTTTCTTTACAGATGGCAGCAAGATGAACAACAAGGTTGGCCTTGCATTTGTTCTTTTTGAAGGCCATTCCGAGGTTTGTTTTTTTAGACACCGTATACGGAATGAACGCACAGTTTTTCAAGCAGAACTTCTGTGCATTTATCTTGCGTCAAATGGATCCAGGATAATGGGACAACATCCTCAAAGTACCTTATTTGTTCTGATTCTCGTTCTTCTCTTCAACTTTTGAACAGTATTATCAGCTGCGATAAATTCGTTATCAAAATCCTAGTAACTGTTAGTTCACTTAGAATTAGAGGTATTGATATCTGCTTTGCTTATGTGCGTGCTCATCATGGTTTCTACAGAAATGAAAGAGCTGATTTCTTAGCTAAAGATGCCTTAAATTTACCCATTGATATCAACATTAGCATTCCAAAGAGTTATTGGAAGTTTTTCATTATAAAAAGCTTTTAGCTATGTGGATGAGGAATACATTTCATCTTGTAATGCTGAAGTCACCAAAAAGTTCCTTCCTTCTGTTTACCATAGACTGAATTCCGAGTCTTTCCTTTCTTTAAATTTTAAAGTGTGTCAGTTTTTATCTGGTCACGGTAAATTTGCAAGTTACCTGTTTCGTTTTAATCTACGATCAAACAGTTTATGTAAATGTTCAAAATGAGTTTCTCAGGATATGGAACATTTGATTTTCTCATGCCCTACATTTGATGGCCCTAGATTATGCTTACAGAACGATTCGAAAATGTTCGGAGTGACTTGGCCAGTGAACTTATCTGTTTTCGTGAAGTCCAGACTGCTGTTCTCTGCTTTTGTTCGCTTTATTTATGCATTTAACTTCTAATGTTTATTTATGCATGTAACTTTTAATGTTTTAGTTAACTTACTTCTGTAAGTCCCGTGTTGTACAGATGTGGTGCACAAGGAGTCTGTATGTTCTCAAAGGAAAGAAAAAACATCAACAAAAATCAGCGTTATATTTTCAAATTAAAAACTGGACAGGAGTTAAGCTACTGGCGCCATCTGTTGACAACAGGAGAACTAAAACATTATTTCCTTAAAGACTGAAGGTAACGATGGATTGGAATTAGCGTCGTTAACTAGAACAGAAAGATTTTTTTGAATGTGAAATGCTTCTAGAAAATACAGTTTACCAATGGAAGATGTTTTTTGAATAATTTTCGTTGCAGAAAATTTGAAAGTGTGATTTTCGTACCAGCAATACTGGACAACAGAAGACTTCCGTGCTTTCTTTTTTCTAACATATGCCTCATGTTTCTTAACGCGAAATTTTAAGTTTCTCTTTGTTTAACCAAGGTAAATTAAATGACACTGGCAAGGAATCCTGTAAATACCCCAGGTATTCATATCCGGAATGGGATCCTTGAGTATGGAATACCATTCTCGATATGAATTCCTGGGATATTTACCGGATTCCTTGCCAGTGTGGTTTAATTTAAATTGGTCAAGCTAAGACAGCCTTAAAATTTCGCATTAAGAAACATGAGGCATATGTTAGAAAAAAAGAAACACAGAAGTCTTCTGTTGCTCAGCATTGTTGATCCGAAAATCACACTTTCCATTTTTGTGCAGCCAAAATTATTCAAAAAACATCTTTCATTGGTGAATTAGATTTTCTAGAGGCGTTCTAGAGGCGTAAAAAATTTTTCTGTTCTAGTTAACGACGCTAATTCCAATCCAACTTTACCTTCAGTCTTTAAGGAAATTATGTTTTAATTCTCGTTTCATCAATAAATGGCTCCAGTAGGTTAGCTCCTGTCCAGTTTTTCTTATCTTATCTTATCTAATAACTATATCTTATCTTGTTCATTTGTGCTTTTTGAAGCTGAGGATGATAGTTCGGTAAAAACATCGAAACTAGTCCTGTAAAAATTTGAAAATATAAAGCTGATTTTTGTCGTTTGACTTCTAAATTAACTTTCATGTACTATTCAGCTGTCTTAAATTTACTCATGTATGCTCAAATTCTTTTTTATAATTTCTTTATTGGTATTTTAGGATAATTTCAGTTAGTACTTAAATTTACTCATTACTGAAAATGGGATGAATCCTCGAACTTTAGACCAAAAAGTTAAGACATTCGCAAATGTGACTCTGTAACTCTTGTCAGTAAACATTTTTTTCTTTATGTTGCTTAAAATAAGAAAATTCAGGAAATTGCTTTTATAATAAATATAATTTTATAAATTCTTTTCATTATCAATAATATTATTTTGTTTTAAAGAAAGGATGCTTCGTACACCTGCTTAAGGTTGAAAAATCTAATTAAGTTGCCCCCAGTGCAAGTACAGTAAGTCTATCTGCTATAATTTTGAGTAAACGAAGCATTAATTTAAATGTAATAAAATAATAAGAATAGCAAAACATTTTCATTGGCTTCGTAAATCTTGTATATGATAATAGAAAAAGATATTTATGTCTTGTAAGAAAAACATATATCATGAAAATAACAAAATGGAATATGCGATATTAATCGGAAAAGTATACTGTTGCTTAGCATGCGCTCAGAACATTTTGAGTAATGCTGCTGTGCTATATGATAGCATTATGAGGTATATTAGAAATCATCCACCCTGGGATAAATAACCTTGGATGTTGCAAACCTTGTGAGGTACGAGTAGAAAAATATAGGAAGTTTTAAAATATGAATGACACATAAGAAAAATATATTTAAGAGCACGTCATTTTTCTTGACAAGTGTCATATTGCGGCTGGTGTTTCAACATGTCTTCCATTTCTCATAGACAGCATTGATAGACTTGGAAGAGGTTTGCCTCGCTTTATTTTAGGAAAGCCATCTTAAAAAAATTGCTCTCGGACTGTAATTTTCTTTAAATTTCGTAGAAAATGATCCAATATTTTTAAACCTTTTGGCCCTGTAACTAATGTGTGTCAATATTTATAATATAATGTACTAACCGGAAGAGAAACATCCCAACGTAAATTTAAATTTAGGCAAAAAAAGCACACTTGCATATTAATACATAACCTTGCATATATTTATAGCATATATTTTGATTAAAAGTCTCTTAATTTCGAGTGCGGTCAGATAAAGGTCCCTCTTCTTTAGCAGAAAACTCGTTTGATATTTTTTGCTTAATTTTTATTTACTTTACTGTAAAATGTCTTTTTTGCTTGCACAAAAGCTTTTTTATCACTTATCTACACCACAAAGCGAATTTGCTATTCACCCTACTTTGGTTGTTTGGCTAGTAAATCCACTCTTTCTTACGATTCAAACCGAAGTCATGGTAAAACATAATTATTAAGAAGATAATTATGCTCAACCATGAGTATACTGTTTATTTTTTTTTTTTTTGCTTTGCTAATGTTTGGGTATTGTAGTAAATTAGCAAGAGAGACATATACTGTGTAGTTCTGAGTTTACCGTCCGTGAGAATCAGAGTATGCAGTTCCTATTGCATGATATTTTCATACATTTTCAGGTGCTTGAAACATGATACGTCTTCCCAGGAAATTTAACATTCTTTATTTCGACCTAATTAAACGAACTTTGATTTCCTTCTGTACTTCTGTTCCTTCTGTACTGTGGTTTCCTTCTGTACTTTGGTTTCCTTCTGTACTGTATTACTTACAAAATTTTACTGAAACAGGTTCTCACTGTTTCTATTTCTTCTTCTGACGTTAAAAATAATCTGATATATATATATATATATGTATGTATGTATGTAATGAAAACAAATTTAGGGACATACCCAACTAGGAATACTGAGACGTAGAAGCGTAGCAATGTTGTTTGGAGTAGATACTTAATGCTTGGAGCATCGACCCATATTGAAGAGGAAGCTGAGCCGGATTCACATTTGTGGCAACAATTCATTTGGCACTCTAATCGTGCCTATTAATTAACATTTACATTTTTGAATGCTATTGAAATAGGAAGAGAGCACAGCGGCGTTCAAGCAGCACGGAAGGTGAAGCTGAAAGTGCTCATTTATCCAAGATGGAGCTTATCAACAGAAGGTTTTGTGTTTAGGATAGAAGAGTTTCAGTTCTCAGAGTTCACGTTCCCAATTAGTACGTCATCAGCGTTACGCAAGCTTCGTGGCATAGATTAATCTAGAAATGACGCAGTCCAGAAATGTTTTTATTTTTACAATGAAGATGGAAGATGGGCTTTTATTAATTTATTATTTGAAAGAAAGATATTTTATATTTTACATACTTTTAGTCCACAGGATGTGTACCTGCGTTTCAACACTAAAATGGAAAAATTATTCTACCAGTTATAATAATCAAGAAATATACATGGCTTTGTCATTCTATGTGCGCAGTGAATGATGGGAAAAGTCCAGTTTCACAGAAAGTTTTAATGAAAGTTTGTGCTCATTCGTAATCAAATCTTCGTTCGTGTTCTGCGCAATATCTAAAACAATATATGTCTTGTTTAGATACAGATTTGATATACTGTAAAATTTCTTAATCAAAATAAAAGAACAAAACTTTTAATGCATTTACGTAGTATAAAAGGAATAATAGGAGGATGTTCAACACAGAAATTAATATATTGCTTAGGAAGAATATGAAAAAAATATCTTATTAGCTTTTTAATTCTTCTTTGCTGAAATAATCAAATTTAAGCTGTCCGAAATTGAGATAGAAATATTCAAATAATTTATGAAAACTGCAATGGTTTATTCACACTGCTTTCAAACTTATGGCGAAGGACTGCATGTAGAACTAACTAAATTAAAAATTCTGATTATTTGCAGTTGTGTTAAATGCACGTTCTGAAACCTCTGCTTTATACTTTCAAACGTCATCTAAATATTCAATTTTATTTATGTAGTAAAGGTTTAGCGTAGTAATTGAACTGCTAATAAAAAGGAAATTTGTTTTGAAGATTTAATATCTTCCAATCGCACTGATTTCTAATGCATAAATCTGTTCTAAAATTCCTTCTTGTATATAAGTGAGATTTTTTATTATCATTTCATTCTTTTAATAGATGAGGATATAAATTAATTATTTAATTTCATTCATAGAATGTAGTTTCAGAACATAATTAGTTAATTTTATATGAAATGAAAATTTCTCTTGAAGAATTAACGCTTTCAAATGGTTTTGGTTTCTTATGAATGTTTTGCACTTTAGGACGGTATTTTATAAGATAAGTCTACTTTTCACAATTTGAAGATGCAGCTGAAGTATTTAATTTCATTAATGTAAAATTTTAACATATCAATTTAGTTGCTAATATGAAGAAATTTATCTTGAATATTTAATACTTTAATCGCAATTCTAACTTTAGCCTACTACTCACCCAGAAAAAAAAAAGACAACTCCTTTATTTAGATTTTTCTGTATCTGGATAGATAATGATCATGGTTATTGCAGATATCTTGAAATTCTAATTTAATTCCTTAAATTTGAGAAATAAGCTAATATATGTTACAAAAATATGTAAATTACTTCTAGTACTACATAAATTTATAAGTTTGTGAAGTTCATTTTGATTTTGCCAATGAAATAGTAAACGGCGCAGCTAGAGTTAGGACTTTTAGATAATCCTGTAAATATAGTTTAAATGATGTTAAAAATATAAGGCGTTTTACATTTCAAAAAGGAACTGTGACGGATTGCGATATTAATTAAAATCCGTTAATTTGCTTGTCATGCTCATGTCAATCGTGTCACCGCCTTTAAGAAATTCAATGTGAAATTTCAGCCTTGATAAACAATTTAATTATGGAAACATTTTAGCTTCGGATAGAGAGTTTCGAAATGATTCTTCTCTTTGGCCTGCACTAACATTTCTGTTCAGAATGCAAAAGCTACCATGACCGAGGAGATTAATAACTCTAAGTTTGTTTGATTTTACCGCTCGAGTAGGGTTTAATTTAGCAGTCATCAGCGCAAACGCTATGTGTTTACTTAACAAAGGACAATTTCACCAGCAGGCGCATAATGAGATTTTGCCCGTCATATGAGCATATATCCAGCTCTAGGAAACATGAGAGTGGCCGGCTCAAATCTTGAAATATCCGTCCCAGCTATTGAGCTTGTATCACAATCGATTTTGCAGCACTATTCAAGTTAATGCACTAGTTTGGTTATAAAAATTGATTTGTAAATTGTTTCAGTCCTAAGGAGCTCAGAACTCTTTTATTTGCTCGTGCATTTCAGTTCGTTCACAATTCATGAGAAATGTTTTAAAATAAACTAGAATAATATTAAGGAATCATAAAAGCGAAAGAGTTTATGCAGAGTTGTCAAATTTGGGAGATTTAGTATCGAATCATGCTAAAATGAATGAAAAAACAAAATTCGAGTTGTCTAAGGACGTGTCTTGTAGAACGTCTTTGAAAGATATTTTAAGAGAAGTCATAAAAGAGTATTGCAAATTTTCAACGATTCTCCATTACTTGCTACCCAAAAATTTCCTGCGCAAGTATACGTGCCGTGGTTTTGAAGTTACATATCAAGTTATGATTTAAGGAGAGGCCACTATGTATTGTTTGTAAGAATAAGACAGATATCAGCCATTTTATTGTAGAATAAGCGTCAACATAGGCAGGATTAAACAATTAATCCATAGCTCTTTTTAATGAGAAGGAAAAGCTAGTAATAAAATTATGTATACAAATTCTTGCTGTTGATATAGATTAGAACAATAATCACTCAGCAATTTTTAATTTAAATTATGCAATGGCGAGCGTAATCACGGATCTCAATAGATATTCAAAAATGCTGCATAAAAGCAATCGGCTCGTTCTGATTATGGAGATAACGAACAAAGTTTCAGTTTGAAAAAATGCTTATCGAGGGTATTTGTTTTGCTGCAGCAACGCCATACAGAATTCTCGAAATAACTGTTTTCTCAGGTGATATCTCTAAAATATTTCTTCAAAACGCAGTAAAATAATCCTTATCGTCTGTCTTAACTATGAACAATTTCTAAAATATTTATTTTTAGTGAAAACATCTGTTTATGCGTCACACAGTATAAAATAAAATCTCACAGATACAATCATCAATGTGATATTAAACTTCACAAATAAAGAATTAAAAAAAATTAATAAAAAAGAGCAGAAGAAACGCAAGAGAAAATACATACTTAGAGCGCAGAGCCGTTAATAAGTTTTCATTATGCAGGCAGAATCTCTTTAGTTGAGATTGAATTCGAAAGAGTTGGTGTCCACTAGATGGCAAAGTTGAATAGTTCATTTTGGGGTACACATCATGTAACTGCGTTTAGCACTCAAACAATAAATATTGTGCATCTTCTTTAAAATCCCATTATTTTCACAGATAAAAGTGCGTCACTACTAACTAAATAGCAAGTGAAAGTTCGTTGGGTTTTATCAATTAATCTATCGATCTTACTATTTTGGCTTTATTATCATTTCTGCTTGTGTTCTCTCCCATCAAGATGAAATTAGAAAATAGATAAGCGCCGAGTGTGTGAGCTCAGAAGGAAGCCTTTGACAACTATCGCTGTGTGGTTACTCTGTTACAGTTATTTGCTACTGAATTGATTTAATCGGCTTGAGTTTTTCCAGCCATAATTGCCTCGTGACATTATTGATACAAAGGTTAATTGATACAAAGGAACAGCGTTTAATGGGGTGCCCAACTAATTAACTACTTCTAATTGCTCAGCTTTAAACGTTATCTCTGCTCAGTGTTTAACGCGTTCGCTTCGAGAATGACAGGTCCCTGGATTGATAATCACTAATCACTGTTAATTTTGTAGTTAATAGCAAAATTATGCAACTAACTCTTCTTTGAAATTGTATGCTTTTTAACATCTCTAAATAAATTCCAGATGGGGTGCTCTTGGTGAACTAAGAAGTGCTTGTCCTAGAAAGTTGCGGGCTCCGGACAATACCCGAATAGCCTATGTAGTCTGCTCGGATGTTCAGAACAGCTTTCATCTGTTACCCCCTGTATGTCGGAGAGGTTTAGCTTTTGCTTAACTTGAATATGTGCACAAGATACAGCACCAAAATATAATCGTTAAAACTTCATTAACCCAGTTTTAGCGAGTTTAAAGTAATATAACGCAGCACAAAATAAATATATAAAATTTTCTTGAGATCTCAGCTTGTTAATTTTTACAACATATTAGCTGCTTACGCATGCAGTATTCTACTCTAAGCTAACACCGGATGCCACAAGCCAAGCTCAGCTAATGTTCAACAATTACAAAACCGGCATTTACATCTATTCGGATTAGAGGCCTTTCTGTCTAGAAGTTTCGCCGCCAGCATTAACCAATTCTCTACTCCAAATCATCCGGTTGCGGTTCTTCTCAATTTAAACTACTCCGCTTGCTTTATAAACCTTTTATTGAGCAAATACGTGATGAAACGAGGCATAAATGAAAGAATAAACTTAATCTTAACCGTTAGTAAAATATAAATGAAATGTCACTTACTCAGACATTTGTTACTTTGCACTTAATATTTTAATTTGCCCGGAAAGAAGCGGATTTACTTTTATGTTATTAAATAGCTTGTACATTCGTCAGGCTGATGTATTAACAAAGGTTTATTTTAAAAGCCACTGAATTGATTGCAGTTTGAAAGAGTTGAAATTCTTGAAGCAGTCACATGTGAAGCAGTCACTTGTGTGTGTGTGTGTGTGGGGGGGGGTAAGGCCTTTAACTCACAAGGCAAGGCCTCTGGTTCTGGCCCCGGCTAAAACTTGCTTTCCAAGGACACGAGACTTGCATCGCACTTCCATTTATTGCCTGTAAATGTCGCCACAAGCTATCCGAAAGCACAGAGTGTGCATAAACAAACCACTCTCGGGCCATTATGAGTATTATCTGAATACAAGTTAACGTAAACAAGTTTTGGAATAATATTTAGTCGCATACCTGCTGTAACTCAGATTAGAGGAGTTCAAACTCATTGCTAGGAAAACGTTTTCTAATTAAGTGGGCCGATGTATGTATATGAAGATTATCCGTAAATGATTTCATGAGTAAATATTCTTAAACAGTTGTTCGCAGATTAGTTGATCGAATTCAAGGTTGGAATCAAATAATCAGGCTATGATTACTTCGGTTGCGTGATATCTTTTATTAAAAAGATATACAGAAATAAATGCTTTTTACATAGGAGCTTAACAAAGAAATTTCTGAATAGTTATTTACTTTTCAAACTGTTAGAGACATTTTAGAGAAGCCTGGTTCTGCAATACGAAAACTCGGCCTTCAAAATTAAACTAAAAATTAAAAATCTAGTTCTATAGGTTGGAAATTCGCCCAGAAAATTTATGATTTAAACTAATTTAACCAGTAAGCTAAAAATGTAAAATTTAAATTTTGTTGGGTCCAAATTTTATCATTTCTTATAAACGAGAATTTCATAAGAAAACATACTACTCATTACCTTTAAATATCAATAATTGTAAGTGGTCTCCAAATTTTGATTACGCTACCTTGCTCTTATTAATTTTGATCATATGAGGACTGTCTTTTAAAGATTCTGTTGGTATGAAACCATTTTACTCACTTTGTTTCGGGGATCGTAAAAAATTATTAATTCTCCATATTTTTTATTAAAATGTGGTATATAACAATAACAATCGTAGTCTGAAAAATCTATCTCATCTTATTCGTTCCTTAACCCAGACAAATGTTACGACACATCATTCAAAAGATATTTAGTCGAGCAATCTTCTTGAAACGCTCTTGCATTAAAACATTATTTCATAAACATAACCAAAGAAAGCAGGGAAAGGAAAACCTGCGCATAAAAGCTTTATTCGTCTAAAAATTATTCATTTTTCGTTTACAACTCTTATGTCTTTCTCTTTAATAATTTTTATGCTTTCAAGCTATATGTTATTAGAAACCATAAAAATGCGCATATTATCTCTAACATTTATGAAGTCAAAATAATATACACTTTTTTACTGGATTACTCTCAAACATTTCATAAATGCAATAGATTTATGCATGCCTTATTTTCGAAACTAAGTTTTCCATTTTTCTTTAAAGTACTCATATGAATAAAAATTTGCTTGAGAAAATAATATTTAGAATTTTAAGTATTATAAAATAAGTGAAATTAAAGAATAAATAACAGAGTCATTTTTCGACTGTTCCATATGATTTATTACTCATTTTCATAGCTGTTTTTCAACACGGACACAATATTCCCAACAAATATATCCGTTACTCTTGATTTCTTGGTTTGGTTTATTCGACTATGACAAAGTACAGAAGGGCTATCTGCTTAAAGGGAGGGATGACTTCATGGAGGATTTCCTAAGTGAAATGGATCGCATACACATTAAAAATGGGAAAAATACGCAGCCAGCCCATTCGAGGGATTCGAACCTCGGACCGAACTACCAGTGGCCAGGGACTTTATCGTTCGGCCGCTGGTATGCCATCTTGATTTCTTGGAAAAATATGAATAATTAACATATTCTTTGGCAAGTTTTGCTTTGTACTTGGCGACATCTTAGAGATGTGTTTAGTTAGAATAGATTTTGGAGGACCATTAATTGAATTTCGAGGGCCGTTAAATTTTACGAAGGACCGTACACATGTTATGTGGATTGCTATAGGAATCTAAATTAAGTAAATATACATGAAAACTGTGAGTCTACTTCAAAGCCTCCTCATATTTACAACTCTCCAGAAGAGTTAGATTTTTCTGACTGGCTACTTTGCTTGTAAAATAGAAACATAAAGATTGTATATGTGCATTTAGTTACAGTAAAAAAGGAAAATGAAGGATTTCAAAATATTATTTGGAATAAGTGGTTTTATGGCCCAAAACCAGAGACAGTTATTTTGGGCCAAACCATGATAACACTAACGATAATACAGACAGAACTACACAGATGCCTGAAATATGACTATATCTCATAGATAAAATATGCCAAAATAAATGAAACGGCTATATATAAATTTAATAAAAATGATTATGCGCAAAACACAGAACACTAGGGAGTATAAAAACACATTAAAAAAATTGTAATATTCATCCTGCTTTAGAAATGCGAACAAATTAAAATGGGGTCTTTCCCGATTAATTCAACTAATGTTAAATCAAGAAAGTTAACATATTCCAGGCGGACATATGGCTAAAAGATAAGCAGTCGTTTAAATGTGTTGTACATACGGTGGTACATTGCATTCTACCAAAACAAGTATTTTCTCACCATTACGCAAATACCTATGCATGATAGAAGAAGGACCTATTCTTAATTGAGTTAAAATAGCCTTATTCTTCCTAATTCTGCTCGGCCACGAACACTGTATTTTAACTCACTGTAATTTATTACTTGTTTGCAAATACCATAGCAGCTGCCATTTGTAAAGTGTCCTGTGCCTAATGTCAGCTCTTATATTTGAAAAGGAACAGGTCTTCCCTGTATTCTTCCCCGTAATATATGCAATTTTGTTAGTTTCCTTTTACGCTGACATATCTGAGCACTCAGCTGTAAAGTTTTACTCTTCTGAATGCGCTTCAAGTTTAGAACTTCTAAAAGAGACAACTGTGTTTCGCGGAAAACTTTCCAATGAGTTTAATGTATTAAGCTGGTCCGTATATATACTAGAGCGCACCTTTTACGGAGTTATCGAAAAAGCGAATATGTAACACCCAATTCAGATATGAAAACAGAACAAGCCTTTTGCAGTCTGAAGCCTTCAGTATGATTATCAACAATAAAGGCTTTTACTCACAAGCTTTCGATCCATCTGTATGTACATTAAAATATTTCACTTACGGTAAATGAAATCAAACTATTCTTCATATATTTCGATCGTAAATATTAATTTAAGTTTACCCGTGCATGTTTCCTCTTTATCAGATTAAGGCGTTTCAAACTTGAATAAATCAACTGTTTCTTTCTCCTCTTTCGAATCCTTTGATGGCTCCAGATGGCTTTACTGTAAAAATTAATTTTTATGAATTCTTCTCGCTTTAATTTAATAAAATTCATTATATTTCATACATGGACATTATTATGAATAGGTAATTTAAAGACTGAATCCCTTTGCATTTTCAGACGGGAAGTGTGAATAAAATTTCAGCTCAAAGTGTTCGAGCTTTATGATTACAGTAAAGTGGACGAGCTTTATGATTACAGTAAGATTAAAAGAGGATTCACAAATATACAAAGAACGTTATACGGACATCATTTTAGAATGAAGCAAATATTAGTTTTACGAATATATATATGTATATTACTAAGAGCTTAAGGCGAACTTAAGCCAAATCGCTACACAAGCCAGATTATTACTGAAGCAAGATCGTTACACAAGAAATATGGATTTAACATATTTTGTCGTTTTCTTATTATACCGTAATCGCAGACTTTTCTTCGCAGATGAATACCGATTACTGCTATAGAAACAAGTTATTATTTTTAACCTTTTTACTCTATTCATTGCCTTTTATTTTTACATTGAAATTCCATGATAGCCTCGAAGTTTTACACTAAGATTTGAATCTGTGATATTGTAGTTAAATACATTCATTTAATGTACTGCTTCCTTTTCTAAATAAAACCTCATGTATCTTATTTTATGCAGTAGGCAATTCGATCTGATTAATAAAGATCATAATGAAAAGGCGAAGAAATCAGGAAGGAGAGCAGCGAATAATGTAAGCCACTTATTTCAATGGCATTTTACAGATATTAAGTGCTATTTTCTTTGTCCAAAATAAATATGAAGTAGATGAGGAAACGTTTCCTCAGTCAGGAGAGATTTGACCTCTTCACTGAGTCTTGACGTTTCTTCGTTTAGAAGTGTAGCTTGTTTAATTGTAAATACAAAACATTTTTATTACGATTCTTGATAAGAAACAACTGTGTACAAATAATACAATGAGAATAAGCCGAAAACAAGAAAGAAGTTATAAATAACTAAAATAATTTTAAACGTTTCAATTAATGTGACCATGGTTGTAAATATCGCCTACTGACCATAATATGAGGCTGCCTCAAATATAAGACGAATTTGCACTTTCGAAAACGTTTTGCAAGAATAAAAAGAGCTTTCATTAAGACGAACAGACATATGAGGTTGGAAAAGGAAAATAAATATACAGTTTTTTTCCTTTTATTTGTGCCAATAAGTTATCTTCCATTACTCTTACTTTGTGTAGGATTTTATAAGTTACATTTTTAATTGAATAAATTTTCTCCTTGAATACAAATTGATAATAAAAATTGAATAAAATTTCTCTAAATAATTTTAATTAGTATTACACTTATGGACGCTTATATAACTTAAATCACCGTTCATATTTACTTCACATATTTGCGTCTTTTTCTTAATAACGGATAAATATTACCTGAATGAGTAAATAACTTATGCAGTTTTAGAATAAAAAGAATTGTGTTATTGAAAATTTTACAATGCAGAGTTATGCACTATTTTATACAGATAATTTACTGAGATTTAGAAATTAAAAAATACATTATTTCCTTGAAAATTTATTTAAAGCACATTTTTAATTATCTGGAGGTTACTTGAGCATTATTAGAAAAAAATGTATTTAAAATGTTAAATCTTGTATATTTTAAAGTTTTTAGTAACTTAATTTATTCAAGAATGAAATGGAAAATTCAAAGTGAATATCTCTTTAGAATATCGGCTAATATATCACAAAATACGAAACTAGTAGCTGACATTTATTATCAAAAATCAGTTTTACAAGTTTTCGCTTTGCCGTTTTTAATCATGCCTTTTCTTTAAAATTTAATGATGATATAAAAAACCCTGTATTATTCAAAAATAGTCCAAATTTATTACTACATATAAACTTATATATAGTATACATTCACGTACTGAGCATTACTATCAACATTAATTAGCTACAGTATGGATATTCGGTATATATTTTTATTTCACATTTTAGGTTTATTTATTAATTTAAATTTTCTACAAGGCAAGTATTATCTTTGTGGAAGGTTGCAACATCGCCTGGTTCAATGGGATTGTTAGGATTACCACAGAAGACACGATCAGTCATATTTCTTGGTCTGAAAAAAAAAAAAGTAAAAATACAGTTTTAAATACGATTTCACCCATTCTAGTAATATTTTAGTAGCATTAAACTTCGAAAGACAAAATCATAAATTCGTCAAAAATGCACAAAATATTTTAATGAAATGTGATGCAGAAATATCCTAGAAATATCAAAGTATTAATATGAGGCTATTTAATCGTGATATAATATGTGAGTCAGACTGTAGACAAACTATATAGAACTCGTAACAGCGATTCGCAGAAATTGTCTGGACACCATTTTCAGATCCTGTCATTGCTGCTTTCAGAAGACGAATTGTGGCAAGTTGTTGACAGGGAATGGTTCTCCATTCCCTGTCAACCACCCGTAATCTCATTGACTGGGTACTATACGTGTTGCTTCGTGTATTGCCGTTCAAGGTGGTCTTACAACCTACTGAGCCAACGCTGTTCTCGCTCAATATTAGGCATATAATTTCGAAGTAGAGATCACACTTTGTTGCTGTCGCTGTTTGCCGAGTTTCATCACTTTATGGCCACTCCTACTTGGTGTTGCATTTTCAAAGTCGGGTAGTGTATTATGCAGTTTTACTTCAATTATCCATATTTCGGACCTGATAGGCCCATTTGTGTCCAAGAGTATGAGGTCGCTGAAAGAGGAGAGCTCATGCCGAATCTAATTCCTGTAAACTCAATAAAAATTGGTATACGAAACCTTCGGGCTTTCTTCATCTGTATCAAAACCACGAACTAGATTTTTTAGAAGGTTTCTCAAAAAGTTTACTAATTAAAACAAAGCATGAAAGCATGAGAGAAAGGATGCCTTTGTGAAGAATTTTATAAGGAAAACGGGCTTATATTTACGGTGTACATGAGCAAATCACAAAAACACACTTTCCGTTAGAGCGTTCTGGGAGATTTGAACTGGGTTTCAATACCAGTGTACGCCGGTTATGTCCACTCGATCTCTGGCGGGCTCTGTCCGAAACGAAATTCTTTCTAAGGCTGTCGAAAGATTTGCAATAAATGCCTCTAATTTTAGGAAATTCACCTTGCACTATTTTAATATTTTATGTATTGTTAAAACTAACGACTTTTATATATATTGACAAATACAAAAAAGCATTTTGTAATCTTTATTAACTCGTACATTCGTAAATTCTCAATTTATAACATGTGCTTGTATCTGTTTTCACTTATTGAGATTTGAAGCAAGCATACATTGAAACAGGAATTTTTACGAGGTCAATCAGCATATTCTCGTTTTAAAATAAACTGTTACTGTGAATGCTTCCAATAAAATCAAAGTACAAAGAAAGAAATTCGTTAAATCAATCTTTTATGACATCGTGACATATGTGTTTCTTCTAAGGAAAACTGTTATTTATTTTTAAGCCTCTTAAATTTATTTTCTTTTCATTTTCCATTATACTATTTCTAAACCAACGTCCAATTTTATCCCTGTTTTTGATGTTTTTAATTAATATTTGTTTTAGCAAAAAAGAATTTTAAAAAAATGCTTATTTTCGGGAAATTAACAGAAAAAGCAGGCTTGAAAACTATATAAAGGAATTTTAGTACTTTTTAAGTTTGGTTTAGATGTAGATTTGGGCAGTAGATATTGTTCGGAAATCTCTTCGAGGGTTTATATAACCATAATTTTCAGAAAGTTTCAAACTTTTTCCTAGTGTGGATTAGCGGGTGATGATATTAGAAAGAAAGAAATATACGCTTGGCCACAACCTTAGATACAATTCAGACTAATTTAAACTATCTAAGCATGATTATACAAGAAACGTTCATACTGTAGAGATTTTGTAATTATAACTAGTAGTTTTATAAACCCAGTTTATTGGATTACATCAAAGTGTAGGCCAATATGACACTTTTCCTTACCTTCTAGAGCAATCAGGAATTCACATCATAGCAGGAAACATGAAAAATTAAAGATGATCTTGCTGGAATTTGAAGTCCAAACATTCTGATTGCTAGCATAATGTAATTCTAATTGCACCACAAAAGCGCACAGGGCCAAAGGAGAAAATACCTTACAACCTTTTAGACGATGCCAATCTTTTTGAAGTACTAGGTACAATAGCGCAATAAACATGCTTCCTACGTGTCAGGTTATTGCTCCATATAGAATTTACTAGAAATACATTAAAAAATTGCTTATTAATAGAGAGTGCTTTGCCGTTGTCTCACCTACCTTAAATGAGTGGAGCACGCATTAGTAGCATCTTAAATCGTTTCGTTTCAAACATATTGATTTCGTAGTTTCCAAGGAAATTGCTTTGCTAAAGATTGTTTATGTCTCAATAATACGTATATGAAAAATTATTTTTAAGTTATGGCTGCGCAATTTGCATTGCGCTTATTAATTACTGTGTTTCCTGATATTTACACTCCTGTTGTGATTGTTGTTGATAGTTTATTTTTTGAATGTCGAATAGCGTTAAAACACGCTAAAGCAGTATGCATAAAGAAAAGGCACACTTTTATGGAATAAGTACACTAAAAATGAAAGATAATTTGCAGCATTTTCTAAAAAATATATTTACTTACGATTTCTCAATGGTATTCATGGGAACTACTGTTATGTACTCCACGTACAGCTTTGGCTTTTTAAACAGATTAATTGGATTTAAAGAAAACATGCCCCATTTCATGGTAACACTTCTCACTTCGCCTAATTCCTTACTTGTAGTCATAATATACTCGTAAGTCTCTCCATGAATTAAATCAATGCTCCTAAAACAAAAAATTGTAACAAAATGAAATTATTATTATTGAATAGAAAAATATGCATAGAAAGATAGAATATATAGAATATGCATAGAATAATAGAAAAATATGAATAGAAAGTCAAAATAATCTCTAGAATTAAAATATAGCGGTTTATTCTAAGGTCTGAATGATTTGTTCATTGTAACTCCCCACAATGTTTTACACTGGACGAAATTTAGAAGAACCCTGGGTATTTCGTATTATATTTGATACATATAATTTTTAAATTTCGGTTTTAATCTGATGTATGATTTTGCACCCACCGAAATAACCTTTAGAGCCACTGTTTTAAAATTAGTATGTCTGATAGTATTTCGTTTCACTATACTTATTTGATTATTATTTTGCAGAACCTATTTTTGTATCATGCTGCTTACGTTCATCGAATTTTTTATAAATTAAGTAACTAATAATGCTGACATCTAATAATACCTTATGTTTAATTCAGCCGGATTTGAAATACAGTTCTAAATAATTAAAAAATTCTTATTGAATCATGATTTAGCTAAAACGAAAGAGGACGATTTACTCAGGTTTAAGTGATTTTATCCTATGCCCACTATAAATTTACTTCTGTGTTGACCGATGGTCCGCTTGCTAGTTTCTGCTTACTAAGTTTGGCTAAAGTTAAATTTAACGGTTTTTCAACATTTCAAAGCCTGATGATATTTACGAAAAAACAGAGGGTGTTTACGAATCGATTTGAAAATGGATATGTGTAGTTTTAAAAGGATTAGCAAATTTGTTACACCGTAGAGATTCAAATAACACCTAAGGTTCAGATTTAATACTTCCAAAAATAGCAATAAAAACAGTAATGCCGAATTCATTAATCTTCGACGCTTCGCTTTATGTTTCTAGTATCATAATAAATAATTGAACATATTGCAAAATTTTAAATTTATGTTTCGTCAAGTAGTTGATCTGTAGTAAAAATTCAATTCTCGTTACATAAAATTTTGTAGTTGAACGTTCAATGCATAAGTTTCACAAAAAAATGAAACATTTTATTAATTTCCCCTAGAGATTTTTAGAAGTCTCAGAATACAGAATGTAGTAAATGGTAATTAATATACTTATTTCTGTGTGTGATTATGGCAAAGCCTCGAGGGCTATCTGCCTAAGAGGAGGGATGCCTTCGGGGAGGACGTTGTAAGGAAAACTGGCTCATATACACGTTACACACGGAGAAAACCACGAAAACGCCCATGCAGCCAGCCCATTCACGGGATTCGAACCTCGGACCGAACTACCAGTGTTCAGCAATTTTACCGCACGGCCGCTGGTGGGAACTTATTTCTGTGAAAAGCGTTCTGTAGGTCTTTTTCAAATTATTCCCATTTAAATATAAATAAAATGAAGAACTAAGTAATTTTTAGTAAAATACTTGCTTAAACCTCCTATAACAGCGTTTTTGTATTTGCATTTAACACTTAAAATCTGAAACTCAGCATAAAATAGCTATTCTTTAACTGGCGCTAATTTGTTTTGCAATATATCTTCTTGGCAAATTTTATAACGCATGTAATTGATTATGCTTAGAAAATCCCTAATCTTTAGGACAAATTATAAAATATATTGCAATAAATAAGGCAAAATCTTTTAGAATAATTCTTTATTTCTTATTAAGACCTAAATTTCATGACATATATCATATTAATTTCGTTAATGTTTTTAATATTTAATAATGAATCTATGTACTAGCTACATTTTACTGTATTAAACTGGAATAAAATTATACAAATCATTAATTTATCTTACCTATCTTGTACTTTTGCTATGTCATCTTCTTTAGATCCGTACAAACCAATACTGAAAGTGCCCGCGTAGTCCTTATAACTAAAATGAGGCTTGAATAGTTTCACACTTACATGGTAATGATATACTAAAAAAAGAAAGTATTTCATTTGAAATCATTCATATATGAAGTGAAAGTTCTCTGAAAACATTGATATTTGTTAAATTTCTGTCCACTCATTTTTTAGCACAAAACGTGGTTATCTTCACTTATTTCTTTAACTCATTATTTTACCTTCTCCAAAAAAGCTAGGGGTAAAGAAGTGGCAAATAAAAAACTTGAAAAGTAACCATTGATTTGGATGCATAAAAAGCATTCAAAGTTCTGTTGAGTACATAAAATAACACATGGAATGAAGTCATAAATAAAATCATAATACCTTATTTTTAATGTTTTGATTGGAGGCAAAATAAAAAAAAGTGCTACTGAACAGAATTTGGATTGCATCGCATTTGGAAAGGTTAAATATTTTGCAATCTTTTTGGATATTTTTAAATAAGGTCTTTTCATATAGAAAAATAAATATTTACAATTAAATAAATTAAACGGCATTACACGTATTAGATGTTCAAGTTATCATTATCTATCTATCCATATGTAATGACAACTTGATTAATATTATTTATGTAATGATTATATATTCAAATCTTGTATGATTATACAAGTAGTATTAATGCATATAGTATTATATGTATGTTTATATATATATGTTTGTGTGTGTATATAGAATTATATATATGAATTTAACAAACATTCTCGATTCGCAAAAAGCAAATTTAAAGTTAATTAAATTTTGCGAACTAATCTACAATATCATTTAAATTCTGAGAGCATATGTAAATTAAATTCAAATATCTAAATCCATGAATAAGTATATAATATTTCAAAAAATTAATCCTAAACATTTTTTTAAAGACTAAATTAGACTTTTTAAAAGAATAAATTAATTTGCATTAGTGAATAATTTTTGAGCAGGCACGAGACAAATCTTATCAAGGGAAGTTGCCTCCAAACCTAACTCTTCAATTACTCGTGTTCTGTCACCCATACAGGCATGGGTATAGTAATGCAAAACCAAAAATATTTTAACAAAAGGAATTTTGAGAAATATAGAAAGCAAATTGAAAAAGAATCAAAATAATAATTAAATGTAAATTGCCAATGTAAAAAGTATAATATAAATGTATAACCCAAAAATAGCTACTAAAAAGACAATGAATAGCGAAACAATACTGACCCTTCGGGGGGGAATTAGTTTATTTCACACTCTTTCCAACTGTTTAGACATAGTGTTTCGTTCTTGCCATGTATATGTAATTTAAAATTAA
The DNA here is from genome assembly GCF_044657685.1 of Stegodyphus dumicola. Classification (NCBI taxonomy): domain Eukaryota; kingdom Metazoa; phylum Arthropoda; class Arachnida; order Araneae; family Eresidae; genus Stegodyphus; species Stegodyphus dumicola. The sequence goes on from NC_140780.1 coordinate 120,591,469, forward strand.
TTTTTACTTAAATATTCGTTTTCCAAATTTAACAAATTCCTATGTATTTCAAAAATTCCCCTACAAGAGTAAAATCAATTAAAAAATTATTTGGAACATCATATGAAACGAAAAAAATTATTTAAATGCAAAAAAGCTCTTAGAACGAAACTCAAGTATGGAATCAATGATGCGATCAAAATATGTAAAAACTGTAATTAAAACATGATAATGCAAATGTTAAAAAAAGAAGTACTTCTTATATTATTTTACAAAAATATTCAATTAAATGAAATTGTCATATTTAAAATAACGAATTAGACCAGAATAATTTTAAAAGCTATAAAAACTTACTCAGTACATCGTACTTGGTAACTAACAATGAACGTTTTTTTTTCCCTTAATTTCAAGGCCGGCGTGTTTGTCTGCAGTTGCCAGGTTTAAGAGAACAGCAAAAATTAGGTTGATGAAAATGGTAGTTATGACACAGCTAGGCAGTGTGACTAGCTATTAACTCGAATGAGTAAGTAAAGTCATGAAGACATAATATAGTCATAAGATAACGAAAAAGTTAAAAATCTTTGCGCAGTAACAAGCAGTAATTGTGACTTAAGAAAGTAAACTGGCTGTTAGTAAATGCTTAGAAGCCAGGAAAAGAATATCACAAGTTTTTAACATCGTACTACTCTACATTTGTACAAATTTTCCGGTCTAAGCCATCCAACTTTATCTTCCTTATTAAAGGTTTCGGATATAGACTTCATATCTCCTATACTTAAAGATTAAAATTTAAAATTAATGCCTGCCTTTTTGAGATAAAAATTAATAAATTCAGTAGGAACGTGGTTATCCTTGAGTATGCTAATTAGGAAGGAGATAATATCTTGAATGTCTGTACAAATATACCTTATCCTTTTAATTTTACTGATAATAGTATTTTCTATTACTTTTTTGGGAATATTGGAGTTCCAGTTGATTAACGTAATAGCAGGGAACTTAAAATCCCTTCTTTTTTTCAAGAAGTTGTTTAGTGTTTGTTTTGTCAAGAAGTCTTCTTTTGTTGTTTGTCTCTTCGTTTGCCTTCTTTTTGTATATACATATAGACATATACATATATGTATGTATGTTAACAAAATGGCTTAGGCTATATTGCCTTAAATGTTGATACTAGACACATGCTTCTATTTACAAAATTTCGAAAAATAAAATACAAAATTTTAGGAAACAGTTTTAGCGTTAGAGATAGCAAGACTTTCTAAATACAAAATTTACATTTTTGTAGGGTTTTCTTGTAACAAATATAAGTTCGAAAATATTCATCATGCTTATTTGTAAGTGCTTCTACATAAATCATTATGTTTGTAGGTTAAATACAAAGATGCTCCTATATCTAAATGCAAAATCTGCTTAGATATTAATAATTGTTATTTTCATTCTGTTGCTACAAGGGTTAGTAACAACTTCATGTTACTCTTTATTTTGGGGGGATGCATTGTCGATTTCATTAGTAATGCTGAAGTTATTTATTATTATTACATTATGATTTAGAGCATGCATGACTGTGAAACGTTAGCAGAAGTCAAATGTATTCCGTATCCAAGTACTCATTGGAAGGTAATGTGTGCATTTTGGAAAAAATGCACACATTACCTTCCAATGAGTGCATATTAAAGCGAGTTAATACTATTCACAATTAGAACCATTATAAACGTAAAATAAACACATTTATATGATTTATCATAAACGTAGAAAGTAAAATAAAATCAATTTTAAAAATTTAAAAGCAAAATCTAAATTAAAAGGACAAAGAAGAAATTTCATTAGGTGAATCCAAGGTGTACGACACTGCACAAGTCTTCTTTACTCTGCAAACCTGAGACCCAGGTTTTCTGTGATGTTTTATTCAATAAAAATAAGCAACTTAGAAACAAATATTATGCTGTTTAGTGCTAAATATTTCTTGGAAACCATCTTTTGTGTTACTGATGAAGTCCTCTTTAAATTTTTTCTCACATTAAAAAACACCTCCTTTTAAATACTGCGTATTATCTGTAGAGTCGTCAGTTCCTTTACTATAGTTGACTATTATGCTATTTGAAACTCATTTTTGACATAAAGCCCACCAGCGGCCGAGCGGTAAAGGCGCTGAACACTGGTAGTTCGGTCCGAGGTTCGAATCCCGCGAACGGGCTGGCTGCATGGGTGTTTTCGTGGTTTTCCCCATGTGTAACGTGTATACGAGCCAGTTTCCCTTAGAAAGTCCTCCACGAAAGGCATCCCTCCCCTTAGGCAGATAGCCCTAGTGTGCTTTGCCATAATTAAATACACCAACACACCATTTTTGACATAAAAGCAAATAATTAAACTTTTTTGCGTAAAGCACAGCTAATTTCATTTCTAAGATAAAAAGGGGACGCGTTATTCAAACCGCATTTGAGAGACAACGTCTTCACAAATTAGAAAAAAACTTAACTTATCTCACCCAGATAAATAACAATCTAATTTTAAATTAATAAAAAATAAGAATCCAAGCAAAAGTTCTAATTCATAAATTAATATCACATAAATGCAAACAATGATTTTTAACTAAATTGCTAATTTTCTTTCATTGAAGTTTAGTCTTTACAACTATCATTAGTTTTTCGGATGAGAGCTTAGAATGATTCTGAAAGAATTCCCGAATTCTAATAGAATGAGTTGTAGAATTAAAAAAAAAAAAAAAAAAAAATTCATTCTTACGCCAATAAGGAGGTAAAGCTGAGGTCTTCAAATACATAGCATGCTGTACAGAATTATCTCGAAATTTTTTGTACTCATCCGCACGGATTCCCATGATGGCACATTTTTTTGTATCCGGTCCACACTCAGCACATTTTCCAGCTAAGAAATCCTCCCAGCTTGTGCATTCATAACCAACTGGAGTCACTTTTTTGTAGTTTATGGAATAGTGAAGGAAGTCCAAAGATCGCTGATGGTTGCAGCTAACAAAACGTCTGGCTCCTGGACATAAAATAAAGTACTTCTTAAAATATTTCTGCCCGTAATCCATCTTTAAGCTTAATACTATGTAATTTTACATTTTGTATAAAATTCATCAACTTTCCATTAATACTGTAAATAACGTCGTTGCTAATTTTTTTTAAACAACATCAGAAATGTAAAAATATTTTCCTCCTGAAAAACAGGGACCTGTTTTATGATCGTCCTTGAAAGCCATAGAGCTGTATTTAAAATCTAGGCTAAATTAAAGTTACTCATTTTGCCTCATTTTAAAAGTTTTCATATTAACAATTCATTGACATTAAATTTACTTAAAAGCGGGAATTGGACTCAGGCGAATGGACTGAAGTTAATCAGGTGTACAACCGCCTGATTATAAAATATCAGAATTATATACATTTCTATACAAAATCTAAAAATTTTACCACATACACTAATAATAAATTGAACTAAATTTAAAACTAATTTATGGAGACACTTTCAACAGGAAGTTTACTTACGTTTTCTTATTTGTAAATATTGGAAGTGATATTTTTGCATTGTTTATGGTTTAAAAATGAATATAACAAATAAAACAAAATTATAGTATAATTTACTTACGTTTTCTTATTTGTAAATATTGGAAGTGATATTTTTGCATTGTTTATGGTTTAAAAATGAATATAACAAATAAAACAAAATTATAGTAATAAAAATTATCATATTCTGTGAATAATTTCATATTTATTATCTTTTAATATTTCTCTTTTTAGCTTCGGCTTATTTTTTAAGAGAGAATTTAATTTATTTAATTTGAAAAAGAAAAAAGCACTGACCAAAAGACAAGGGGATCGTTTTAACAATACTACAAACAAAAATCATTAGAATATTATGCAATTTAAAAAAGAACCTATTAGATAGAAATTATAAAGATTCTTCTTAATGCATTTTATGTAAATTTTCTGCTACGTAGTTCATTTATTTTCCTCGTTTTCTTCAGGAAACTTCAATTTTTTATACTCACAGATGATGTTACCAGGATGATGAAAAACGGAATCAGAGAATTATTGATTTTTAATACCGGAAATTTGAAAAACAAGAAAGTATCCTGCGACAAATTATTGACAGAAGAAACATCATGCGAAATAATGATGAGTCCCTTAAAAAACGACATTGCTATGGTTTTGCGTCAGGAAGTTTATTACTACTACACTTTTGTCAAGATTCCTTACTACTTCTTGTATTGATTTAAATTATCTTTATGGATTTTAGATATTTAAGCATGAGCTCTTGCATGAAGGTTTCTAGAAGTTTGGGGTCATCTTTTGGGAAGCTTTCACTACATTTTGCAATAAAAAGAATCAGAAAAAGTTAAAATTGGCTAAATTATTTTTTAAGTCATGGTAGAATCGAGTTTTTAAAGAGTTTTAGTTGAAATACTTTTTCTTTAAAAATAATTGATAATAAACCACAAAGCGAAAGGAATAATTCATAGCGTTCTATAATAATTCATAGTATTAAAATTACATTGGTCAAATATCGATATCAGGTGCTTAAAATTTGACCATGATGTGAAAATATAGCTCTCTTGCATAAATTTTATAAATTCAAAATAAAATTGATCAGTATTTTAGGTATTAAACAAAAGTTTAAAATTAAGCAGCAGATGTTCCAACAATGTTTCCTAATTTTAATTAAAGCAGAGTATTTTCTTTTCAGTATACACTATACAGCGACTAGTGCATTCAATATTTAAGGGCTTCTGAAAATGTTCACATTTAAACATCAAAGCTTAATTTTAACAAAAAGTGTTATAAGGTATTTCTCCCGCCTTCTTAGTATCCCTTTGGTGTAATGGTCAGCACGCTCGACGCGTATTCGAGAGGTCCATGGTTCCAGTGCCAGCGAGGGCATTGCTCATATTTCATCTGTTCTGCTTTAAGAAAAAATATCTAATGTCTCTACAGAGTTTTAAAATAGTAATTCTCTTTCTTCTCCATGAGCTACAGGGTTCAATAGGCCGGATAGCTATTTAACGAGCTGCCAGTAAGTCCTAGCGTTGGAATATGATAATGAAAATATATACCTATTACCTACAGAAATAAGTTCGGTAATAAAGTAAATCACGTAAAATAAGAATGTGCAGATGTCTTGCTTTCTTGAAAAGATAAATAGCGGAAAAATTATTGTTTTCAGTAACAATTTTAGAAAGCCATTTTTGTGAAGTAAAATATCTTCTTTGTTTGCCATTAATGAAAACCTAAGTGCTGATTACATTTCAAAAGGCTGCTCATATGTGTCTTGATACGCATTAAGAATTTACTCGTAACTATAGTTAATGAAAAAAGTTTGAATTTTGGGAAAAATGCGTCTTTTTAAGTTGGGCTGTTAATTTACTTCTGTTATTTTGTTTTCCAGCATTTAATTGCTAGAACTATTCTCTTTCCTCAATACTTTATTGAATACTCTATTCATCTGTAAATGTGATATTCAAAGACGGAGAGTTTTGTTAGTTGAAGTAAGAGGACAAATACGCGTTTGGTTTATGAGTTTTTGATAACTTTAGCTGAAGCGAAAAACATACTGCAAAGCAAATTCTTAAAATCAATCACAGGATTCATAAGAATATTTCAGAAAGTACACTACATCAGTCAATCGAATAAAACGGTATACTGTTAAAAATTGAAGCTAAACTCCTCAATACTTTACTAACATTTCCTGAATAAAGAATAATTGAATTATAACTTCCATAAACCATTAGTATTTTAAAATTTAATAATCTCTGTATTACTCTGCAATAAGCATGAGCTTCATTAGTAGTTTCAAGTATAATCAGTAGTTAAGAGCATCAATAATTTTAAAAAGTAGCAAATACGTGCTATCTTTTGTAATCGAAGGACTTACCTTCTGTTATTCCTGACAAAACAATTGAAATAAATTTCTCTGTTTCACATCCCGGTTGATTTCGACCATTATTCGGGTAGAAGTCAACATGGCCTACTTTATGGCTCATACCAAATCCTACAATGAAATCAAAAGCATACAGAAAAGCTATTGTATTTCATGTAAAATCATAAGCATATAAAGTCAGAGAATCTAGATAAAGTTTTGCAGATTAAATAACTACAGAAAAAACTGAAGGCAAATGAAAAAAGAAAAGGACTATTAAGAGGCTTCGTAACAATTAAATATTTTGTATGAAGTCAGAACATAGCCATACCACATGAAACATCAGCAATAAAATCATTATATGTTTCAGATAAACATGTTTCAGAGTTTTCAGTGACTTCTTAAATACGAGAAAAATGTTTAAGATCGTGCAAAAATGATGCTTTGATTAGAAAAGGAAGTATACACTGCTTCCAATTCCCATCTTACAATTTATAACACTGTTCGCAAAGGAATAACTTGAAATTATCATTTATTTAGAATATGCATTTGTTATTTGTAGGTTTGAAACAACCAAATCATTAATTATCCTTTCGTTAGAGATAATTTCAGTTAGTTGTAATACTAGTTTTGTTTTGGAAATTAAACCTTTTCACACCGAAAACAAATAATTATGGATACTTGCATAACGTGATACTGGTTCTCAATATACAGCTAAGGTAGTCTTTATTAGGAAAGGAACAGATGTTATAAGCTTTAAAAAGTGATTTTGTGTTCCTTAATTCCGTTACCTTACCAGCAGAACTTAAATTCTTTTAAATGGCAGACTCGTTATGAGCTGTCTCAGGTGATATTATCTGTCCATTACAATCTAAAGTTTCTCAACTGAAATGATGTATGATAAATACTAGAGGCTAAAGCATTTTCGCTATGTTTTTTAAACTATTTTTAGCAATCTAGATGGCTCCAGAAAATTTAGACCGTAAAAAAATTATGTGGCAGAAAAAAACATCTCCGCAAGAGGATAGTGCAGCGTTGACATCATATGTATGTGATGCCGTATTGTTTTAAAGAAATGGCGTATAGAGGTATCAAAAATTCCCCAGGGAAACGATGCATACGTATGTGACCTTCCATGTGGTATAGAGACAGTACTATTCATTGGAACAGGCAGTTTTTCTTCAGTTATCTTCCTGATTCTGATATCCCACTGTCTACTGCGGTGGCTTTTTCACAGAAAGAAAGTAATTTATAATGGTGGAAAATGTGAAAGTAATCTACTGTCTACTGCAGTATAATAATCTGCAGTAGACAGTAGATTACTCACAGATTACTCTGCAGTAGACATAATCTACTGTCTACTGCAGTGGATTTTTCACAGATAATAAGTAATTTAGAAAGGTGGAAAATATGAGAGTAATCTGCCTTCTTTGAGCGTAAGGTATTCGAAGAAAACTTATTGATATTCGTGTTGCACACACGCAAAACCAATGCAACTCCACGAGCTAGAGCATCACGTTGCTGAGAGCTGAACTGAGACCCTTTTCGCCCTTTTAGTCTTTCAAACTTAATCGGAGATCTTCGAGAGATTTTCAGCTAAGCCAAATACAGTATATTTTGTAAAACAGAAATTACCAGATCATTATTACTCTCAGCCTCGTTCCATATTACATTCTCAGTCGACTCTAACCAAATAGAATAACTTTTGCTCATTTCTAGCATCGATAAACACCGAACTGAAAAACGGCCTGTAGTATTCTTTGTAATCATTCCACAAGGAATGCCATCGCTATCTGTCATCTTGCCTTTATACGCCTGTTTGCATTCCCGTTTAGAAAAAAGAGCAATATTGTTAATAAAGTTCAGTACGTTTCACACACTTTCAAAAGTTTGACATGCATTACCTTTACTCTATAATTTATTTCAACTTTTGTAAAAATTTGTTAAAAATATTCTTCAATACAAATTTTTGTGGATTATTGAATCCGCAAAATTACATGTTTTACATGCAATTTTCACTTAAAATATTATTTAGTAGGGGCGTATTCACTATGCGAAAGATTTTAATAGCATACACTATTAACGCACATACTTACAATGCATGCATTTAATGTAAATGTTTTATGATTTAATGTAGGTGAAACTACGTAAATGATATTTCATTGGAAGAAGAAATGCTACGCTATTGAGGATACGTCTCTCACTATTGATGAAAATACAGGAGAAACAGGTAAAACCTTTATAAACGTTTAGTTATTGCTGCTTAAAATATTGAAAAAACAATACTAATATTAGTGTTGTAATTGATTGTTGTGATCAGCACTAACTTATTTTTGTTTCAATTCGAGGGTTTTATTCTATCAACTTGTTCTTTGCATAAATATCATTAGTGCTTATTTATTCAGCTGTTACATTTTGGCTACTAATTTATTTAAAAGATACTGAATTTAGTTGATTTCTAATAAATAAAACCTCTTTAGATATCAAAATTCATTAGTATATAACATATAATGTCTAGTGAATGTGTAAGCGTGTTGCAAATAATATCTGATTTTATAATTACGTAATCTGTAAAACACAAATATCTTCGAAATAATCATAATAAGTTTACTGGTTTATTATTAAGATTATGCAAGATTATTCACTATTTAAAACTGCAAGCTCCGATAAATCTTTCCCTGCATACTACACGACACTAGCTGTGTAACTATGTAAAGTTGATTCTCACGACAACTGCTATGTAAGGTACCGATTTAATTTGGTTGATGGTATTCTATGTTTACAGAAAGCGTTTAGAGCGTTAATATATGCACTATCGAACATAACTTGGGAGGTAATCTTAATGAGTACTATAAATGGGCGTATGATTGCTTTCGTATGAAACTGTGTCATATATAATGAAAGTTTTAAATTTTGTTTTACACATTGATTGGCGTTATGACGATTTACCATAGAACATGATGTCTGTAGAATCGGAATGGATAACATCGACGAAGTCAGCATCAGTAGGATCTAATCTCACACTTGCAGGCATGTTCTGAAAGTATGGCTCCGCAGGATCACAACCTAATAATAAAAATTATTTGATTAGTAATCCGGTATAAAAAAACTATCAAGATGAGAATGGAAGAAATTAACCTATGAGTGATACAAGTAGGCTTTCTCTTGCGTAACGAAGTGTAAGTTTCCTGTAGAAAATGTTCTATTAAGGTAGTCTCATCGGCAGATGTCCGTCATATGTTCTGCCGCAGCTAATTTAATTAATAATTAACCGACCAGACAACCATTTAAAGCAGATAACGTATGATTTCTAATGCTATAATAATAGCGTAGTAAATGCTATAAGGATAGGTAAAGCATTTGTGATCATGCCTTTCTTGCAACAATCTCATTCCTGAGATCTCTCTATTAAGAGATCCACATGAACAGGTTTTCAGAATAATATTCTGTAAGAATAATTACTGTTGCATCTCATATTTATTATTATACTTCTAGCTTTATTCTTTTAAACACGTTAGATTTGAATTAGTAAGCCTTAAATATTTTAAGATTTGTAAATATTCTATTGCCTTTTTAATGCTAATTAATAATTTCAGTGTTGTTATGTATAAAAATTTAGGTTTAACAAACAATTAATGTTTTATGTAAGGTATGCTCTTGGATATATTCAATATGCATATCATATTTTTTACATAGCTAATTATTTATGAAAAAGTTCGGAAATATTGAGGAATGTTTTGTAATAATCATTGCAGTCAAAAATCAGTCCTGGCGTAACAAAATTGTGAGCAGCTATTCGGCTGCTTATTATAGGGAATATTAAAAAAGAGTTTTCAAGTATGTTGATATAAGTTAAATGATTTTAGATATTTTTCTGTTTCAAATTTTAATAAGACGATTATTTTGATGTGTAGCCTAACAGCTATACGTTATCACTAAAAAGGTTGGTCAAGAAATTTTTTTTAAAGAACTTTTGATTTGCAATTTGTATTTGGCATTAGTTTTTGACGATGAATTTAGAACTACGCTCTCATTCTTTACAAATATATAAATTGCTATTTTGTTCTCTGTTTTACTTTTTTTCGAAGACTTAAATAGGTAAACATAAGTTACGTTGAATGTTTATAAATTGTATTAATGTAATACAGAGTTAAAACACATGATGCGTCTGCTTCAAAACGTTACATTTCGTGAAGTATTGCTAGTAAAAAAAGATACGTCACACGAAATGAAGTAAATATCTTTAAAATCTTATTCATAACATCAAAGCACTATAAATGGTCTATGCATGCTCTTTTTGTTACACAACACACGTGCAAGTGGTATTCCAACTTTTTTTCTCTTATGCTTTGCAACATTTCATTGATTATGGTCACCAAAGCAGTTACAGTATACTTCTGAAATTACTATAATATTGCTATCAGTGGGGACATGTAAACATTGAACATACATAGGTAGGTATGTGAAATTCATCTTCTATATGCCTACCAAAACAATGATATAGGATCTCATTATTCAAGTATCAATGACTGCCATTGCGCCAATGAGGTTGAACCCCATTTTGTTGGGATATGAAATTTTATGAATCGCCTTATATTTGATGGGTTCATTAGAACGGTATCTTAATTACAGCAGTGTTCTCGAACGAGAAACGGCTCTAACAGCTTTGAATATGGAATGGAGCAAAAGGTGTTTAGTTACGTTCAACGACAACATGATATTTTTTATTACTTTACCAAGACTCTGAGACGGCCTTATCATAGCTCAAAGATGAAATGGCGCTTCATCACTGAATAATAGACGTAAGGCAATATCATTCACTTGCAATGCTACAAAATTCGTAGCTTTTGATAAAATCATGTCACATAACAACTGTTTGAAATGTTACAGCATTTGCAAATACTTTGTTTAAATTGTAACAGCCGTTGCAAGATCTTTCAAATGATTGACGCGGAATACCAAGTACTTGGGGAAACGACTGGCTGAAATTTTGGGCTGTACGTGAAATTCTATCGTTGTTTGCACTGTTTCCTTAGAAAGGCCTAGCCTTCCGGAGCTCTTGCTTTTACACAGGCAACCATTACATTTAAATTGTTGATACCGTCGCAGAATGATCAGGTGGCGTAATGGATTTATAAGAGTTTAGATCAAATATCACCATCAGTATTAGCAATGGATAAACGATTTATATTTATACAGTAGCATTTATGTTTTACAAAAAAAAATGCTTTTTGGTGCTTATTGGCCAATTTGAAAATATAACTCACTTCTCTACGCAATATATTACAAAAATGTAAGGTTAAACCTAATTTACACTTAGCTAACGCACGTTTAATCCTCTTAGATTTCAGATGAATTATCGTCCTACATTTAATTTAGAATCCAAGAATGCTATTTTAAATATAATAGTAGTAAAATATAACTCTAAGTTTATTTGCTCAAAGTATATTTCTAGTTTGCAGTTGCGAGTAAAATTTAACTAAACAAATCATTGCTTATTCCTTGCAAGGTGATTTGAATACAACAAGCAAAAGAGAGTTAGTAAAGGAAATACCTAATATCTAGGAATTTAATTAACCATGCCTTTTAAACTTAAATATTGCAAAATTCAGATCTTAACGACATTGGCACAGCTACCCAAGCAAGTGAATTATGAAAGCTGCAGTACCTGTGTCTGAATTGCTAACTCTCGCTGTAGTATTTTAGTTTCTATATAAAACTAATATAATTTCCTTTTTTGAGGCAGCTGATGGAAGAAGCAGAAATAGAGGAAGGATTTAGTACAAACCATAAAATGCTACTTAAAACAGAGATTGAAAGAGTTTGCATGTGGGAATTAAAACATTTCAGAGTCTTTCTTTCGTCACTTGAAGGCCAAGAACACGGATCTTCTATAATCTGGAAATGATAGGAATTCGAAACCATATCAATAATTTGCAGGAATCTTGTATAGTGTAATAAGCGATTAAATTTCGAAGTTAAGTAATTTATATTGGCTACAGGTAATATAGTATAGACAAAAATATCGGTCCGTTTTAAGGTGGTAGCACTATTAAGGGACAACTCCACGTCACCTAGGTATCTGACCCTGAGAAGAAGCAGGCGGGCTTAGTTAGTTAGACAGCTGCAAAGAAATTTTGTCCTTCATTTTCTCAGGATTGAACTAAAGCATTTTCGCTTGCCATCTGTTACAAAACTATGGTCAATACATTAGTTTGGTAATTATAGTTTTGATATCGACTCAAGGTAAGAGTATGGACAACGATTCTTAGCTCCAAACTCCGTCTTGAAGAGGCGGTGTTAATTCGCCACTCGGCAGGCTTGTCAACTAATTGGATTGTTTGTTTCAATTTTATTTCCACTCTAACCTATTAAGTTATTAATCTAAGAATTAAAAAACCTTTTATTATAAACCGTACCTAAGCACTGAACTGGTATTTTACACTGAACTAGTATTATTATGATACTAGCAGAAGTACTTGATGCCAGTTAAGTTAGATTGAAATTAATGTATTATTTTACTCATGACGTCATTTAAAAATTCGTATAATAGCATATTACACGTCATAAGGAATATGATGCGCCATTGTGATGCATTAAAATACCAAAGAAACAAAGTAATATTCGATACATGTATCACAATTGACTTCGTAATCATAGAATCATATGGTATATATACCCATAAGACATATGAAATATCCATTTGGGTCAGCAAAAATGAAAACAAATACATCATTATTTTGAGAAAAATGAATTATTTTGAGCGATATGGAAACCCATATAAAATTTTCAATAGAAAAATGAACTAATTCTCTCTCATTATATCAGCAACAATGGCACACAGCCATTGTCGCTGATATATCACTCTTGCCATTTTTGATGATATTAGCAGTGTACCCAGTCGGAAAAAATGAGGGCGAAAATTAGCGTTTTAATTGAAAAAGTGGACGTTGACCTTTTCCAGGACCCAAAAAGAATTGTAGAAAGCTTAGTGACAATAGCAACAGTAGTGACTGAGTTATTAGCGAACAAACACACAGGACTTTCTTATTTACAGTGATGATATTTATATTGATAGTGATGTTTATTCGTGCCATTTTAAAATCATATTTAGGAAATCTTTTGCCTAACCTTTCTTTCAGAGCATTTTCTGTCACATAAGCTGTACTGATGTAGCAGTGAATAGCCACATAATTAGGTTTCACATAACATACCTGTAATTCTTCCGAGGTTTCCCAATATTTGTCCAGCGTAACCAGCAACATGAGCTCCAAGACTGTGACCAATGATATGACAGTTTTCTGGTTGGATTCCCTTATAATTCTGAAAGAGAAAATACCGAATCTAGTAGGTATATAGTCAATTTATATATTAATTGAGAGCATTGTCCATTGATTCTTATTAAGAGACTAAAAATATATTATTATAAAGTGGATGTTTAAATAAATGTACAAAATACTGTATGAGTTATTGAATGTATTCAGTATAATTCTCAACAAAAGAGCTTCATTTTACACTTGCGACTATGACAAAGAATGTTTCCGGCAATTTTAAACATTTAGGATGATATATGAACATGTATGCATGTAAAACTGCGTATATGGCAAAAAGTTTGCAGTTTTGAAAAAAATTAAATTTCATCCTTTTGGCAAAAATAAAGACACATTAGCTTAAAGTCATGAAATAATTTGATATGAGCTGTTTTCTGAGATATGAAATCTAAATTATCTGACTGAAATGTATGAAGTAATACACATGAAATGAATAGTTTGAATTTATAATTAGAAGCTGGGGGACGGATTCCTGTATGGCGAATATTGAGATTTTTAGAACAAATGTGCCAAACTGAAGATTCATGACGGAAACATTTATTGATGGTGAATGCCTGCTTGGAAAAGAAATAAGCTTAAAGAAATTACATACACGTGTCCCTGGGATAACGTATAGTAAATTAAGAATACATAAAATGATGCGTTTTCGCCCGCTGATATAATGAGAAGTCGAGAATATGTAGTCTTTAAAACCAGTAGCAAGCAGGCGTCTTTTGATAGGATAAAGCAATAATTCTGTGTCACTACAAATCTTAGAAAGTAATAAAATATGGGATAGGCCGCACAGTGGTCTGAATATTGTATATGAATTTATTGTGAACTTCAGTTTTTTTTCAAGACTTGTTTTCATCTTACGAATGATTTCTGTTTACGCTCAGGAATTTAAAGTCAGCTCAAAGCCAGATTCAGCGATTTCTAAAGTAAACCCGATACCTATTCTTGCAGTGTAAGAATTTCTACACTGTAGATTCTCATTTTCAAAGGTTTTGATTCTGGACAGTTTCAGAGAAGAGTAATTTCTTTTCAAAATATTCTGACCCTCTATATACGCAGATTTTTTAGAAACATTTAAATTCCCTCTGTGGGGAAAAATCTGCTATAGAAAAAGCAGCAAAACACGAATTACCTGTTCAGAGAACACTCCTATTCTTAATTCATATAATTTCAGATGCTTTCATGCTTAGAACTTTAACTAATATTTGCTACGAAATGACAAAATTTTCTTATATTTGACAGTTCTTGGCTATAAAGTTTTCCTTTTACTCCGAAAAATAAAAATTCAGGAATTACCGCATTTATTAAAATTAAGTATGTATTATTTACGATGTTAAATGTTGAAAGACGACTAATTTGTTTCTTTCTAATGAGCTTCTTTTTATGACAATATTTGTTATTTTGCGAAACGATATTTAAATTTATAGAAGATAAGGAGAATAATATCATTTGATTTGCAGGGATATGAAAGTAATGTATTCAGAAGTAATGTTTTTCCTACTATATGCATTTCTCATTAATGTAAAACGACATTAAACATATTTTGTACATTACATATCCTGAAACATTAACTCAAAAATATAATATATATGTTCGACAAAAGGAAGGAAACTCTTATTCTAATTTTGAATATCGTTCTATATTCTACTATTAATGGCTTGATAATTCTTTTTCTTTTTAATTCTTTATAAATCTTGATATGGTTTAAATTTATATAATACAAAAATGACTTGTATTAGGTTTATTCGGATTAATCCATTATATTATGAAACTAGTCGATCTATCATTCTCTGCGAAAAGTTTTAACATGTATTTTTTTTCACTTTATGAACTGTAGCTATTTCATCGACTTTACATCTCCAACCAACATAAAACAGGCGTATGCATCTGAAAGAAGCTAGGTCATATATGAAAAATAAAAGCTTAATTTAGAAGTATTTTCGCTTTCTATACACATACAGTTGAATGCCATTGTAAAAGGCAATGTTATAAGAAATGTTCCGTAAAAAACATCGATTAGAATAATGTTAAAATACAGAGCGATTTTATTGTTGCTTACAAAAATAGTGATGGTACATTTCAGATATAAAAAAGCCAAGATATCACTTTTATTATTTATTTATCTATCACTTTTATTTTCTGATAAAGGTCTATTTAAAGGCCATGAATGATTTTTTTTTTATTTTACACACAAACATCCAACAGAGAAAAACGTAACTAAGACTGACCATACCTTAACTAAGATTGCAAGAAAATTAATTTACGGTGATTTTGAGTATGTGATTTAGTTTCCTTTCTTCTCATAGGTTAATGCAAAACAAATTTTATACATCACATACTATATATGTGCGTCTGTGTAGTTCTGTTTGAAGCCTTGAACTGAGAAGATTAATATTTAATTTTGTTCATTTTAATATGAAATGCTTTCCATATTTTAATTTTTCATGTACTACCATTGGGTACGACTTTCTTCGAGATAAAAGAAAAATTAAAACCTTCATGCGATAGGAAATGTAAACTTGAATTTAAGCTACAATTATTTCCTCTCCCTTTTTTAAAAAAATTGCATTTTTTTTCAAACCTGCAGCAATTTTGCCGTTCGTCTCTTAGTTTTAAACTTTGGTTTTGTAATCTTTTCAAGAAGCTTTCACTGATGACTTTTGAGTATAAATATGCGTGTGTGTCTGTGTGTGCGTATTTTGATATTCCATTTGGTATTCCATACAAGATATATTTATTGCATTAGATTTATTTCAATATTGCCGTTTTGTTACGTTCTGGTTTTTATTCGAGGCAGAAATTTAACAAGCAGCTTTTATATATGCGTACAACATGGAGAGGGAAATATAAAGTTTTACCGTTTAAGAAAAAATAAATCTGTTGGAAGATTATGATAAATGCAGTATGAAAAAGGAGGTTATTATAGAACCTATAATGCTTTCCGATATTTTGAGAGCGCGGGAGAAAATGAAGCACCATGAAGGAAAATCAGAAAACGTTTCTTGATCCCGTTTTTTCTGAAGTTGACGAAATATTACTTTCACAGTAAAAAGACATTAGGTCCCTAAATATGCTCATTAGAAAGGTTGGAAATGCTAGTCGGTTGGAAGTACTAGTCGGAATCTTCACAAGTGAATAGTTTGTCTTAGAGACTATAAGCAGGTGGAGTAGTAGCAGGTTTGAAGGTTCGGTATCGTTTGCTATAAGCTGGATATATGATCTTGCCGCCATTTCGAAGGGACTGTTGATGAACGGGCAGCCAAGTTAAAGCCAGTCAATGCAAAATATGACGCGCAAGATATTCATGAGTGTGATGGTATCAAATTTTGTTTTTTGAAGGGTGACAAATGAAAGTCTAGGATTCAAGACAGAAATTACCATGGTGGATAAAAAATAAAGAGCGCTTGAAGCGTTTTCTTGCTTGTAATCAAAAACATAGATATTATCTTTTGCATTAGAAGTTTTATTGAGAGAACGGGACAATGAAATGAAGAAACAGAAGAAAATTCTTAAGTTTTGCTTGGAGTTAAAAAAAGATGAATTTGTTCATTAAAATTAAGCTAAATTTATATGCATTTTGAGCCAATTTTGTCATGAGAAATTCGGTTATAAATAACAAATTTTAGTTTCGTTTCAACTTACCTAAATTAAGATATGTTATAAATAATTCGCTGAGACTTGGATTGGTCGATTGGAGGATAAAATTGTCTCATTCTTTGATTTATTTGCTAAACGTTCTTCTTTCACAGTAGTTTTTGCATCTTCCATGATAGTATAATCTTTTTTTAACAAAAAAGTTATCTTATAACATTAATATACATACATACATACATATATATATATATATATATGCATACATACATACATTTACACAGAAACTACATGCACACATACTAGATATTTACATATATATGCATTATACATATACATATATATATATACATTTACATAGAGAGATGGTCTCTACATCAAATGCAGAGTTAAATATACTGTAATTAAAATTATTTTAATTGTAGAAATTAGGTACAGTAAAACTGCAGTAGAAAAATTTAAAAAAAAAATATTATCACAGATTTCATGGATAAATGCTGATTTTTCAAAGGGTATTAGCCTTTCTGGATAAAATTATCAATAATTAAAGTGATCTGTTCGTGCTTCGTCCTCATCGTTCATATGAGTAATCTAGTAATATTTACGCTTAATGAATTCAAATTTATTTATTTTATTATATTTCCAAGCTTACAAGAAAACTTTATCGTCAGCTTCGAATTTGCTCGAAGTTTAGAAACGTTTTTAACTACAATAGTTTTAATTCAGACATTTCCGAAAACTCTCCATTAATATTAAATTTATCTTAGCTGCATTAGTGCTAAATTTTAGTTTTGAAGGTCCATTTTCGCATTTTTTACTTCAAGGAGTTTTATATATACGCACACACACACACAACACACATGCTTATCCACAGACAATTTAAACTGAAATAAAGTTCAAAGTATTTTGATTCTTCGACATTTGCTAAACATAAGATATTCATGCACAAATTTTGACAAATACAGTACTATGTTTAAAATTTTCCAGTTTATGAATAAAAGCACTCACGTTTAAAGCTTTAAGTAGGAAAGCAATTTCTGCTCCCACGACTCTCGTATTTGATGTGGCTTGATAATATGGTGGAAGATTTCCTCCACTCCAGTCGACAATAATGATATTGTAGTCACCGTACATAAGCAACTCATCTTTTAAATTCTGTAAGAAACGAATAAGCATAATTTGAGAAAATAGACACATTTGAAAAGCTTATAAATAATGTGTTGCTAAACGACGAGAGTAATATCAGTTGCAAATAATTTTGACAGTTAAATCAATTATCTAATTTCAATTAAATGATTAATTTGATTGTGCATGAAACTATAAAAAAGTTGGCTCTAATTTCACACACAAGTACAGTGATGTATTTACGGTGCTTGAAAGTATTTCTCAATTAAATGTTTTAAATATTTTAACTTTGTCGACATTCAGTTCCTGTTAAGAATGTTCTGTAGCTAGGAAGTAAATTTCTTCAATGCTATTTGCTGAATGAATTTTAAAAATTCAAACTTGCATATTGAAAAGGTCTAGTATGTGCGAAAGTAAAATCTTGGCTTGGCGTTTTCATATATGTTAAGTTTCAGTTCTTGATATGTTTTTCAGACCTAACAGAATTTTATTTGCTCGGAGCTTAGCTCTTCTTTTTTTCTTGAATTATTGCTCTTGCTTGGAAATCTCTATGGGTCAGTGAAGAAGAAAAGAGTCAAAAGTTACTGTAGAAAGTTACGGGGAAAATCACAACACCGAACATCGGAAAAATAGCGAAACTGAACATTCACATGGGCCGTTAGAAAGAGCATACATTGCATCACATGATTAAAAATTAGAGCTTATTTACTACTCGCGTTGTCCAAGCAATCGCTGCATATGAGCATTGAGGCGTACACTCTTCAAAGATGAAAACCAATCTGTAGTGACATATTTGATGGAGATGTACAGAGTAGTGTTTAGAAATCTCATATGTCTTCTACTGGTGGCAGCTTCATGACAGACGAAAGAATATGCAAAGTTACAGACACTAACACCATTCCAAAAATTCTTTTACCTCTGATAATCCACTACAGCTTTCTCGGAAATTAAATTATGAGCTATAAAATTAGTATTAGTAGCTCTGGTAAGTTTGTACATAATTTCTGTCATAAATCTATTATTGACATTTCTTGTGTTGTTCTTATCATCAATTCTTGCTTTGCTTTAACAAGACAAAAAATTTTACTTTTCATGAACTTAGGCTCAGCCCTCCTAAAACTGCTGATAAATGTGGCTGTGATTATTCGATGTCACAAGCTCAATATCATTGTAGAACAATACTGCAAAAAATTAAATTTTACACACTGCCATAACTGACCGAATTTAAGATCATTCAGATTTCCGACCAGAAGTGAATAATATTTCGAGTTATACTATTTCAGTTTTTTTTTTTGTCTAAACCTTGTCCTTTAAAACAACAAAAAATTCCAAATTTTATGCTTTTTTATGACTATTTTCTTTACAACTATACTTCTGTTTATCTATTTAGAAGCATGTTAAACACTAGTTTTCCTTTTTTAGTTACATCTGAGGGATTCTGAGGGATTTTTTTTCCAATGGCAGATTGTGAACAGTTACGCTTTTGTAACAGAGTCCATTAATCTATACTAAGGCCAGATTTGGTGGTCTCTTTATTATAGAGGCACCTAATAGGAGTCATAGGAATATTAGTGTACATACACCTAATAGTGTCCGTCCCTCCTATGAAGGGACGGACAGTTACAACCATACTTTCTCCAGGATTCGAAACCTAGGCCCTTCGGTATCGCAATCAGGCTCCCCTAACCACTATACCGTCTGGGCGGCATCTGATGGATAATTTATTTTGTTATTATCAGAATATATAGGATTTCACATAATATAAGAATCTGAAACTCAGTATATGTGGGAGTTTCGAGAAAAGATGCTTGTAAATATTATTTAATTAAATATTTATTTTAATCGTTACTTTTAATTATAAAGTTCCTCAGAGCAAAAAAATTAATTTAAGGAAAATAGTTTTAATACTGCAGGTGGGAATATTTTGCTCGTATAAAATGTAACTTTTTATATTATATCTATAGGAAAAAATCTCTATTTAACAAAATATTCATCATGCTTTAATAAGTTAAATATAAAAAGTTCCATATTTTTACGTGCGAAAGTTTCATTTCATTTGTAAAAATTCATGCAATTAACATTTTTATGTGCCAGCTGTAAATTTAATGATAGTGTTATTTTACTAAATGCGAAATAGGAATCACCAAATGGAGCAACTTTTATTTTAAAAATGCTCTTTAAATGTCACCAAGCTGTCTTACATTTTGCTCCGTAATAGTCACTGCAAAGTGATCCTTACATCATATTTTGAACAGCATTGTATCATTTTTTTATTTGTCATTTGAAAAGTAAGTCATTACATAATTTTTCAATTTTTCTTATAATTTTACATGTAACGGCCTGAAATATATTTTTATTTTAGTTAAAAATATATGATAAACATTGCAACAGATGGACGTTTTGGTCAACATGGTCCAGGTAGAAGTTAGTCTTTATTTACAGAGCCCTCATATGGTGGTGAATCTATGACAGATTTCCTTTAATTAAAATTTAAATGATTAAGCTTAACTTTAAATCATGCATTTTTGTTTCTTTCGCATGCCCACATTATGTTAATTTACAAAATATGAAGCGAGATATGTCTTTTCAAGCTCATCCGTTACTTTGAGAAACAAATTAACCGACAGCATTTAATAACAACTTAATTGATTAAGTGAAATTTAATATTCAGAACGCTGGCATGTGTAATCTGATATTTTAAAACTCTTTGTTGCCCCAAAAGTGCGTCATACTAAAAATACCAGTAGTGAAAGGAATACTATTGGCTTTACTTTGTTACATGTTATCATAAAAATGTGGAAGAACTTTAGAAGAACTTGTTTCGCATGTAGAGTCTAAAATAAACAAAAATAGAAAACTATGATAAAGCTTATGTTGGATAGAATTCAGTTAGTATGCAAATATCATCGTACGTTTCCATGTCATATCATTAAAGAAATTAATATTGTTCAGAATTAATTGAATGCATATTAAATTTAGTACAAAAATGAATTATAACAATAATTACCACCATCCAGGGTCCATAAAGTTGACTGTCCATAAAACCATGTACAATAAATTTTACAGGTTTCTCTGGGTCTAAATATGAGTCATTTATAGACTGAGCATTATTCGCCACCAAAAGTTGTTCCTCTTTAGCGTTTTTTTTGGTAAACAGAAGGAATCGTGTATTAATGGTGCTTCTATCATTTGGCAAAATACTTATAGGTCTATGCTGAAAACTGATGAAATCACTTGTTAATGAAAAACAGCCAAGGTCTTTCATACAGATTTCTCTGCCTAAAACGTTCAAAATCATACGTAAGGATATGATTTTTAACAATTTTAAAAGCATCAGATTTATAAAAAAATCAAATTATGAAAATAACTTACAATTAATTTAAAATGTTCATTTTCAAATTTGTCAGAAAAGAATTTTATATTCAAAACCTTACAAAGCTGGCAAATCACTGCGTAGTTCCTCTAAGATTATCTTATGAATGCTTTTGTCAAATTTTGGGAGCATTTTCCTAATAAATCTGGTAACGAAATTGCTGCTTTTGTTGCTGATTTGACTGGCGTTTCTGCTACAAGAAATATTGGCATGAAATCCAACCTAAAACAAAATGCTGGATTTTCGACTTCGGGGGGGAGAATGACCTCTGAATGTCGGTACACGCAAACCTGAATCAAACGACATGATGAGCTAACTTTAGCAACAATACAAAGAAAAGTTCACTGGATTTTTTACGGATTAAGCCGTGAAAAGGTCGTTCTAGCCTTGTACGTCTTCTCAAGTTAGACTGTCGTGAGATATAGTGTGGTCACTTAGAACGATCGAGGAAGCGCGGCGTTGCCGGCTCGCGTTTGCAAGAATATTCTGCGCTGGCGACTTTATTTCTATACAGGATAAAGTGAAAACAAACCGCACGAAGTATCTAGATGTTTCTAGCTTTATTATTATTATTATTATTTTGTTAGGGTTAATGTCTTGGTTCAAATATAACTGCTTTTACAATATTTCGCGGTGCACCTGTTAAGAGGCGCAGCTCTTTGGGGGGCCACGGCGCACAATTTGGGAACCACTGTATTAGCTTCTAAATGAATTATTTTAGCCTTTTAAATAGACTATTTTATGGACTTTCATCTACATTTGATTCGGAGAGTTGGCAGAATACGAATAAATGAATAATCATAGCTTGATGACAGAAAGGGGTACGTTTTTAAAGAGGTAATTTACACGAAAATTGCAGGCTTATAGGTAGAACTTAAACATGAGTTTCTTAAGAATTTTGGATTTGAGTTAGACATATTTTTAAAGCGAAACTATAGAAGAATTCTCAACGAACGTTGCCATATACAATTTAGGGTAAGGGAAATAAACATAGCGAACTCTTAACAAATTAATATAAAGGTAAGAATCGTAATACGTGCTCTGAAACTTAAACAATCTACTACACGGCCAACCTTCACAACTCTGCTTGTTATTAAGACTTTTACAGCTCTACTTCTTATCGGAACTCTAAATGTGTCCCGAAGCCATTACTTATTTTACATCCTCAACCTATTTTACAGGAAGCATATTTCTGAGGATAGGAAGAGATAAATGAACTAACGTCTTTGTGTCTGGCCGGCAAACTACCTGCCTGGATAGGTGGAAGTTAAGAACCCATTTTATGTATTTTGTGCCCTTAGAGTCGAGACTGTAAAATATACATCACAGCCAGCCTAATTAACGACCCCCGGGGGATTAAAGAAAGAAACATTTAACATATTAACGAATATGAAATGATATGAAATGATGAAATATGAAATGAATCCCTAATCAGTGCAAATATGAAATGAATCCCTGCAAATATGAAATCTGAAAATGAAATCCCTGCAAATGAAATCCCTGCAAATATGAAATGAATCCCTAATCAGTGTTTGGACACCGAATACATCAAATGTATTTTGTGCAATAAATGAAAGGTAAAACAATTAAACGTAACTTGTCATAGTTTAAACGTTTAAACAATTTAACAATTAAACAATTAAACGTTTGGCTACTTGTGAATACTTAAGAAACCAATCAGGGCAAATGACATTAACTCTTTTAGAAACTGAATAACAGATCTAATCTGCATTCTTTTATAGCATGTTTTTTTTCTTCCTTAAATAAACAGAGTGTGATAATGAAAGGATAATATTAGATGTTTATTGTCTGAGACCATGAGATGAGAAAATTATGCAGCCATTAAATTTATTTTGGAGTAGGAAACAAGAGAAATCAACAATCTTCCCTGCAAAATTCGAACTTTGGTGCTTCCGATTTCTAGGTGGGTTTACTTTAATTTACTTCCCAAAGGAACGCGAGAAGGAATGATAAAACTCATTACAATTTCTTGTTTAACCCGCTTTTCATATTAAGGTGATTTAATAAAATGAAGCCTTTTTCCCTTTAATTTTTTTCTTTTATTTGTGGCACGGAGTGAATTTCACTTAAAAATGACCAAGAAATTCCAGATAGGCGTGGTAAAAAATTCATTAACAAAGTTTTGGAAGAAATTCAACGTAAAATATCCAAATGAAAATATCTGAGAGTGATGGAGAACGTTCTAAGCAGAAATGTGCTCCATTAACTGAAAAAAAGCGTATAATGTTTAGCCAATAGTGGCGGTTGCTGATGAGATTCAGACTAAGATATTAATTTAGTTTCATTTTAATTAATTATCCCTAAACACAAGAAGACTGTTTACCTAACAAATGGAATGTCTTCACGTGGATCTCTCTTAGGAAAAGTCGGCCATTTTATCCAGAGAATCAAAGTGGACATGAAATAATTTTCTGTGAAGCAGGTTTCAGAAATGTGCACGAAATGTTAAACACACAGAACGAGATCGATAGATAAAAGGGAATGCATGATGTTATAATGCGTAAATCTAAAAAAAAACTTTTCGCATTACTGAAAAGTAGAAGCAACGGTGTCCTCTCTTCAGGACTTAGACTAAATTTTGGAAAAAAAAGAAGTTAAATTTCAGAATGATTGATAACCTACTGAACTGCACGAAAAGGAGCGCGTCGAAAGAAGAGGAGTGGAAACAAGCAGAGATTCCAGACTACTTAGGTTCTAAGGTATGAGTCGCAGGGACCCAAGCATCATGCCTTGCATAATCTTTCTGTTATCCACACGGAGAAGTATTATCTCCCTCTCTAATTTTCATTAAAGTATTCACGAAATTTTCCCGTTTAATAAAATAACTTATCATTTCTTGAATAACTGCTAACATATGTTTAATAACACGGAAGGAAATGCCATTCCATTAATAGCAATATTGTTCACTGTACCAGTTTATGAGAAACCCTTTATGCCAAAAATGAAATTCAGTTTAGTTTATAAATGAAGAACTAATTTGTAGTTTTAAGGGTTTTACTTTGCTCCCTTGTAATGTCATTAGGATTTTTGATGCGGGGAGACGCGAAAAAATGTGCACTGCCCGCACCGGGACTCGAGTCTGGACCTCTCGAATACGCGCCGAGGATGCTATCGTTACACCACGAAGGCATTCAGAAAGAAGGGAGAAAATACCTTATACCACTTTATTTTATATAAATGTTAAGCAAAAAGATAAACGATTCTGAAAATTTTGACTAATTGTTGGATGAACTGTAATATATGCATTTTTATATACAAATGTTATTCAGATAACACGCCATTTTACTGTAACTCATTTAAACATTTTAAACTAAGGAGTTCTGGAATTTTGGGATCTGAAATGATTAAAAAATCCTTTACTAGAAATCTTTATTATAAATACTTTAAATATTTTTGTTTTACGTTATATTATTTAGAAATATGTAAATGAGATGATATTGAACAATTTTAAAGTTGCCAAACAATTAGAGGGAATAATCTGGAAAAAATTCCCAAATCTTAATGCTGTAATATTTATATGGAATGTTTTGCCACATATATACATATAAAATGTTTTTGCATTAAGATAGTATTTTAAAATCTGTTTATAAAGATAATGCCTAACAACTTGAAGGTATCGGGTTCAAATCCCGGGAGCGGGTGTGTTTCTACTTATTTTCAAGTTGTTTGCTCTGTGAATTCTAACGATTTTACAATACGAAATGTATAAGCATTTAACTTAACCACTTACATGGTATGTTAAGCAAACGTAATCTCCAAGATGATAAATGAAATAAAAAGATTACAATTAAACAGTTCTCTAACATTTTAGTAAAGCTATTGGTGTCTTCATGCAATCAGTTTTAATTTTTTTTCGAAAAAAGAAGGAAAAGTGCAAACCTGTATCATTAGGGTTACTTTGCCATCCAAATATATTTAAAGATAGAGAAGCACTTCCATAGTTCAATGCAAAGAAAAGGACGAAAGCGTGACTAAGAAATCCTGGGATTATCTCCATTTTCCCTCACTTCTTTCAGCAGAGTGAAATTCTGGCGAGTTCTTCTACAGAGAAATTTTTCTAAAGAAACACACATGAAAAATAAATTTAATAAAACAATGTTCTCGTAAATGCAGGATGAGTCTTAAGCAGGTCACGTAAGTGCAGGATGAATCTTAAACAGGCTTAAATAACACTTGTTCCGATTCGATAAATAGTAATTTGAACTGTAAAACAGTACTAAAATTTCTCAAAATTATTCGCTTTACATCTAGAGACTACAGCTGTTCTTTGTAACATCTTCTTTGAAAAAGTTGTAAGCATTTTATTGTATATTATAAATAATACATAAATAAATTTAATATTATTTAAAAGAAATTATATTGCCCTTTTAGCTTTTTATTGAACTTTCAGCAAGACTGGATTTAAATATCATGCTGATTGAAAACCTAGTATAAAGAATTCAAATAGTTTTAGGAAATATTTAGATTAAAACACTGAAATGTTTTAAATAAGAGAAAATATGGGATCAGCCAAATGTTGCTTTTTTAAGCTGAAAGAAATTTTGTGTTTTAACAGCATGTTGAAGCAAATTGTAATGCAATTAGGAAAGTTTTCCAAAGTTTATGGGTACACCTTTCGCAAAATAAAAGAAAAAGAGAGAAAAA
Source organism: Stegodyphus dumicola (assembly GCF_044657685.1). Taxonomy (NCBI): domain Eukaryota; kingdom Metazoa; phylum Arthropoda; class Arachnida; order Araneae; family Eresidae; genus Stegodyphus; species Stegodyphus dumicola. The sequence continues at coordinate 120,617,395 of NC_140780.1, forward strand.
AGAGACTGTTTCATATCTGCCGTTCTACTGTGTCGATTGATGAAATTTAAATTGCGTTTCTTGCGCTGTTTCATGTCCTGAAAGTGCGACTTAGTATATATATTAGATTTATATATAGCATTGTTCTACCATTGGTATTCTAACACAAAATCGGACTTTCTTTGGAATGATATAATGATTTTTTTTCAAATTATGCCTAAATACTTAGTAAAGTTTGATGAGAAACTTGCCAAGAAATTTTGCAGTTTGTTTTGGGAGAATTGTTTTCAGTTTACGTCAAGAATAAATACGAAATTATATACGAAAATAATATACGAGATTCTTAATTTATGGTAACTAATTTGCTTTCCCTTTCATTGCGCACCAGCGGATTAAAAGGCGCATCGTTTATTCTGTCAAACAATTCTAACAAAGTGCGTAAACCAGGTTTGGCGTTATTATCGGTTATAATAAATATCCCAAATTTAAAAACGCGCTAATATATAAATTCACGTATATCTTCGGAAATAAAACAAATATTCTAATTTCTTGCAGGTATGCTTAAAAATACATCTACTTTAAGGTGGTGGAAAAATTTCGTAGGTTACATTTCAAAATTGTTTTCGAAAAATTTCTAAAAATTTCTAAAAAATACAAATTTCTAAAGCAGATCAGAACATAGCTGCGAATTCTATTTGGTTTGAACCTAAATTTAGAACTATGGAAGAAGAAAACCAGCAAGTTTAAGAAAAAAGAGGTATTAAAAATACTTACCATATTCAATTAAAATTGAGGAATTACAATTTTGAGAGCTACTTTTTTAAAAACTACTCTTGTGATTTTGATAAATCTTGGCAGTTTGGCATAATTTGAGTCCTATAAATTTAATACAAATCCTAAGTCGCACTTTCGAGACATGAAAAATGCAAGTTTAATTTCGTCGGTTGGCCCAGTAGAGCGGGAGATATAGAACTATCCCTTCTTTTTTTCTTTTCTTTTGTGCATGGTGTACGTACAGAAATTATATAGTAGCATTTTAGAAGAATTTGGTTGAGAAACATCAGCATCTGAATACTTCAATTACAGTTAACCAGAGGAACATAAATAATAAATTTTAAGAAATGTAGAGATTTTGAAATTATGTTAACTCTATTTTGCTGGTATTCTCACAAATGTTGTCACTGATAAATTTTATTTCTAGCATTTTAACTTATGCTTAGGGTATAGTTAGTTGCATGCCACTAAAAATATAAAATCTTTTATAAACAGTTCTTTCATACCTAGATGAGTAGAACTTTCTCCTTCATCTTTTATTCGAAACCCTCTATAAGGTTTTTTGGTCATGAGTTTCCTTTCACATACATCATATTCTAACAGTTGTACTAGAATTTTGACAAACTGTGAAATATGTTCAAGTTAACTAAAATGTTAAGAAGTTCATTTTTAAATTTCACTTAAGCAATATAACATGTCAACTGATACTTTAATGCTGATTCTATATATATTAAGAATTTCATACAAATCTGCTTAAAAATAAAAGATTCTACAAAAGGTGCTAAGGAGTATACGTAAAATCTATCAAGGTTTTCATGAACACTGCTAAGAACGTGCTGAAAATGACAGAACATCTCTTACCTTGTACAAGGTGTTCAGAATCTATGTTGCAAGTCTGCTCCTCTGATATTCCTTTATATATGAAATCCTGTAATATTTCTTTTATTCTGACCTTTTTTAGTATAAATTGATTTTTGTTATTTGTAGCATTCTATTCTGCGTCAAATCGTTTCCATCTGTTGTAATTATGGAGTTGAAAATTTGATATGCGAAACTGTCATATCAACTAGATGTCATATTAATTGGCTATCAATCTGATGAAATATGTCTTCTCCTTAAGGGTAAAAGCTTAAAATTGCTTTCCTTGTGAAAGATATTACCTTTAAATGTCATTAATGAACAGATGTTTTACGAGGAATTTTGCAAAGTTATATGTTCTTTAATTTTACAAAAAAATATATACTTTATTATCGCTTTTGAAATGCGTGTATATTACTGAAATAATAGAGAAAAATCTGAAAGAGTTGGGAATGCAGTTTACACTGTGCGAAGGGTAGGAATATTATTCAAAGTTGTAAGTTGAAAAATAAGAAGCATTTCGTAAGTCATGCACTTGTATATCACTTATGATGCCTATCTGTTGGACTCATTAAAATATACATTTGACTTAATACTATGTTTCTTATTAAGCAGAACGTTTGATAAAATGAAAATGTCCCAGATAAACAAGAGTCTTTCATTGTATTACCACAAATGTATCATGAAAGATTCAAATTATTAATTATTTGATGCAAAAATCTGTGCTAAACTTAAAACATTAAAATTCTTTCAGGTTTCGCTAACAATCAAACAAATTCTAAAAGAAATTATTATAAAAGCAAAGCGAGGCACATTAGCATCACAGAATCAAAATAGAAAAATCCAGGTGTTATTTTTGCAATAAGGATTATATATTCCTTTTAATAACTCACATAATAGATAACTGGTTATTACAACAGGAAAGTATAATTGATAAAAAAATCTGAAAGTTTTCAGATTTTATAGTACGCTCAAAGAGATTTTTTTTTAACGTTTTGTGTGTTACCTTTATTTATTAAATATCATGTTTATTGCACACAAACTATAAAATTCAATTCAACAGCAATATCGCAAAATTATTTTAAAATGAGCATATCTTTAGAATTTCCAATCCATAGTCTCGCGCGCTGGAGATAAAAAGTTTTTTCGCCGTAGATTGTTGCCATTGCTCGCTTTTAAATCGCTGAGTTTGCTAATAAAAAATTTGTTAGTTTTACAAAATATGAAAGAGATAATAAAACAAATTCGAAATTCTAAATTTGGGCTAAGGGCGCTAGAGCCGATTTTTATCACAATGCAAGAAACATACATATATTTATGCAGATTCTTCATAATTTAATTTCTTTAAATATAACAAACGGCGATAATATATGGTGGTGGCAATTTGAAAAATGAACTGACATTTATAATGAATCAACGCAAAATGCGAAAACGAAATTAATAACCCTTTGGGCTAAAAATGTTAAAGAAATTACATTTAAATAAATTATTGATTCACTAACAAAACACGTATACTTATAATTAAGTACATAAGATGCCTGGGAATTAAATTCATAGCAGAACTGCCATTATAAATATTTCAGATGTAAAAGAAGTGATAATATGAAAAGGGCGATATTTCATTAAATCTTGATTATATGCACATCTTTACAGTTACAAAGTTTCTTAAATTTATATGCATAATTTTATGAAATCAATTGCAATATTGGAAGAAGAAGTTTCAGTACAAAATGCTAAACTTTCTTTATAGTCTCGGTACTCTAAAAATTCCAATAACGGAAACATTTGTTAGTTAGCTAGATAGTTCAATGAGCTAGAAAAAGAAAAAACGAAAACGTTAAAAAAATTATGACTGGGTAGTAATTACAGTTGATTTGTAGCTAATCTATGTGCACAATATTTAAAACATAAATTGACATTCTTGCCTCTTAAAACCTCCTTTTTTAAATGAAAGAGTTAGACGTATTTTGTGTACTGCGATTTGTTTTATTGTAAGGAGCAGAATTAAAAATTAAGGCAGAACAATTTCAGTCGGCAGTGAAGGGAAAAAGTTTGGGTTCCATTTTCGTGAGGCAAATCTTTAAATATATAGTACCTAAAAATCAGATCAAATCGATGTGTATTCCTATCTTTATCTAAAATAAGAAAAACGGAATACTCTTTGAAACAGAAAGCTGCAACTAAATCATCCATCTTTATACAAAAGAGAAAAGAAACAAATCTATTTTATCCATTTTCCTTCAGTTTTTTTTTGGTAATCTTGACTGTCTTAGTATATATATAATCTGTCTAAGCCTCGATGTTTTTACGCTTGCCGTTCTAGAACTCTTTTTCTGCTACGATCTCCTGTCCTGTTATTATTTTCATTTTGCGCTCCACTATAACGGTAACAGTCCTTCAATTCCATCAGGCAAGAGAGCCCTCGAGTATTAGTCAGTTGTAATTAATCAACCATAGAAGTACCCTGCAATTTTATAACGCACACTCACACAAAAAAATTAAAACCTCTACTCGATTTTGCATTTCTTTTAATAGAAGTAGTTTTCGAGCTGGACCTGATTACTACCTAAACCCACAAAGCCTATTCTCAGAGCCACAAGTTTTCAAGCTTCCCAAATCATCCTGTAATTAATCTTCATAATCTTGTTTTTCTTTCATGGAAACAAGGAAATTGAGAGTGGTACGCCTCTGAAAGGATAATTTGCCTTAATCGGGGGCCCGCTTTCAAGATTTTTGCAGGCTTGCCTTCCTTCTAGATATACATATAATATTTTTCTGTCGTGGTTAGTACTCAGTACAAGATCGAAATAAGTTTGTTTCTTGAAAATGACGAATACTTATATTTGAAAGAATGAATAAGTTGCGAAATTCACATAGATTTAAATCACTTTGTTTTGTTTGCTCTAGAAAACGCTAAACTCAGATGAATCTTCTGTAAATCAGTTTATGAGAAATCAAAAAAGTGTAGAGTTTTCCTCAAAACGATACCTCGAAACTGAGCAATGCTGAATTCTGTAAACCGTAATTCCGAAATGACTAGATTCATAATCAAATTTTACTTTGCAATGTGTCTTTCTTTAAAGCCTTTTTTTAAAACATAAATCCATAATTTAGATTTTATATCAGGTAACATTTTTATGTCATTAGAATTCCTGCTAAACATACCACTTTCATATTTTTGAATCATATGAAAATTAATAGCTAATGATATATTTGAATGATATATTTGAATGCAATTTTGAGCTTAAGCTTGTAGAGTCTCAAACTCTTAGGTAGCATACACTAAGTCGAGACTGCTAATAGACTTACGATAACCATCACTGTCTAGTTAATCACACAGAAATGTAAGAAAGATATAACAGACTCGGATAATCAAACAGAAAGTACTTTTTGTGTTTACAAAGCGAGCCACCATTTAGAACGTAACTCAAAAGTTAGAAATTCAGATTTAAACTGTAGCTAAGTCGTAAACTTGCTAAATGCTACACAGAAATTATTAACGCGCAAGTTGGCTCAAATCTGCACTGGCGTGACAAGCACTATTGGAAAGAATAAAACCAGTGCTGAAGATAGACTACTATCGTAAAAAACTCAACTAGTAACTTGGCCTTCAGCAGACGAAACACGCTCTTTCTAAGCAGTTTAAAATTTTCTTTTAAATACTATCTTTTTCTACCTCATTTGAATACGCGCGAGCTAAAATTAAAATTCTAGCAGAAAAGCGGAAAGGAAGAAGTGAAAGTAAAGCTGAGTAGCATAAACTATATGGTTAGATAGAATAAACAGATATTTTACAAGCTTTAAACTGAATATACTATGAAGATCAGTTTTTAACTGAATATTATAAAAATAAATGATATAATTTATACGATACCTTTAGTATTATGTCAATGTCTTGATTTATTACATTCAACTGTTTTTATACGACTTGCTGCACTCAAGCTAAACCTACTACCGTAGTTTTAAACCGCTCAAATTCACTTATTGTCGCATATTAAATTCCTTTGGAGAAAGCCTGCATTCGACACCGACTGAAAAAGGAAAAAATATATGCCCTTATTAAATATGGAGCTACAGCTGATTAATTAGGGAGTAACTAAATACGCGGAATTAGCAAGAGAATAGCTTTTAATAGATGAACATTATTTCAAACAGCAATTAACTTGAATGTGTAACTTTTAAACAAGTAAAACGTTTTAAAAAATTTGAAAAATGACTGATGCTTTTACATTTCTCATCGTTATTAAAGTTTTGCACATTTTTTGAAGGAACGTTTTAAAAGCGTGACTATTCTGAGTAGATTTATTGTAGATATAGGCATACAGACTTTAACATGTAGGTATAATTTGAGATAATTTAAATATCACAATATTAGGGTATTATAGTATTATTAGTACAGTAGATGTTTTAAGAATAATTGCGTACATAGATATGCAATCTGTTCCGTTTAAAAAGAGTATTATAGAAGTTTGTTATTTTAAGCTAAAACGTTGTATTTTTTGGTTAACAAGCATGGGAGACAAAAAGATGTTTTTTTAAGATTTTCAGTGGTTGTGATTTTGTTCAACTTTATTTTTCCTCTCGTGATTTTAACTGTAATTATTCAAAGTATTAAAAATTTATTACTGTTCTACTATTTGAACTAAACAGGATGATGTTTTCTTTTTAGACTATTAATTGCAGCCGCCTGAATGACTTAGTGTATGCATTTAAATGGGGTGAAACAAAAGCTTCAAATCACTACTTTTTTTGGTTACTTCATTAATTATGATAAAGCTTTCAAGGGCTTAGGAAGGGGTGTTTTCTCGAAAGTCCTTCAAAGAGAAACAATTTCTTAGTGCATTAGTCTCATTCAACACCTGGAAACCGATTCGAAGACAAATAAAATAATAGCTGCCCAGCTTTAGCCATTCCCTGATAATGGGCTTCCGAAAATTTATAAATTATCTTTCATAATTATGTTCAGCATTCAGTTGAAATTGGCTACAGGAATGCATCCAATGTGTTTATAGTTTGCCATTCATAAATTCGGAATACAAACTGTAGTAACTGCAAAAAACAATTGTTACGCAATTTTAAAAAATTTCGCAGAAATTTACTACTTCTGAATGAAATCTGATAAAATTACTGTACATCTAAATGCATGCTGATTCAATTTTAAGCAGAAGTACTTACAAACTAATATGATAGCACTATTCAAGAATTTCGTATAATTTCATTGACTACGAAAAATGATTAACTGATTCCCTCTCTGCTCTAAATTTAAATCAAAACAATGCCAACATTTGCCAAGTAAAAACACTAATCATAAAGTTTGACATAGAAATAGTTCGTCCTGTTTTAGAAACTTTCATTTAGACTCTGACACTACGTATCAGAGTTTGAAGATCCAATTTATGAAGAAACTTAATACGTGCTTAAGCAGTAAAAACTAATATTATTACTTGCAAAGAGGAAACTAATTTCTCTTATGCTGAGCATTCAGAGAAAATGCTTCTTGTTTGTCTATTTTGCAAGCTGTAGCATCAGAGTAATTTCTAACAGCTTCTTAAGTTGATAATGTTTTGTTAAAAACCAGAGCATATGTATCTAAATTGGAAATTAAGTTATAAGCGAAACTAAAGTTTTTAATTTAGAATCCGCTACCCTTATCATCACCAGGTATATCTAGGTATCCATTATTTTAAGGATCATAATGAGGAGATGAATTTTTAGAAACAATTAACAACGTAAAGGGTTCTCACTTAAGACCTCATGCATAATGTAAAACCTTGATCGAAGTAATTTAGCAATGCAGTACTTATAGAAAAGCCACTAAGCACAACTGACGAAAATGCTTCAGCGTCTCTGACGGTTTAGATTTCCTGTCTCGGGAATACGTAGGCAGATCAAAACTTACAAAGTATTAGAGTTTTATTTATTTAATGCAGAAATGCATCCGGTTCACACAGTATTTAAATAATGGGAAAAACAAGAGATTTGCGTTATATAAATGATATATTTTAAAGAAGAAATATTTTAAAGAAAATGAAATATTTTAAAGAAAGGGTAGCAATACACGCATATAAGAATAATAATTAAATTACTAAAATCATTGTGATTAATTTGGAATGATCATTTTATATTAAACAATAAGTCAGTAATTGTTTTCAATATTATTTTTCAAAATCTTGAAAATTTGAACTTTTAATACATCCTTAAAATTTTGTTAATATTCTGCCCTCATTTTCGAAATGAATATTATTTTTATAATTTCCTATAATTATATTAATTTTCTAAAAATTAAACTTTCAATTTTTACACTGTCTTTAGCCGCTCGTGACTTTTGAAAGTTTCTGTGGGATAAATGAAATCAAGACTTAAAACTATAATACTTTTAAAGGCCTGTTTGATTTGGTAGATAAAATTATAAGTTGTTATGAATTTAGCCTAGGAGTTTGGTATGTATTCTCAAGTTACTGAAATCTTCACCTTTAGTGTTTGTTGTGCATTATTTTAAAGTTAGATTGCAAGTTGTGGCTCAAATAAACATCTAGTTATCATTAATTCAGTCGTTTATAAGATCTTTGCATGTAGTACATCTGTTATTTTTTTTAATGTAGAGCTAACCTTGATTTGCGCTGTTGGGCTTTCAAAACTATGTCTTCACTGTGAATGGCTGAAACACATCACAGAATTTTTAAAGGAAAGTTGAAAACAAGTGTTTCATAACCTTGAAATTTGAAGAATGATAAATGCGACATTCTTTCTCTTCATGATGGAAACTCGGATGAAATGAATAAAAATTCAGAAGGAAAAAGTAATGATTCATTTTCCACAGATTTTAAGAACAGCTGATCGTTTATGTACTTCTTTAGCAATCATGTAATCAGTAAAAAATCAGCTGCGATATTTCATAGAGCGTCCTGAATAGTTTGTACTGTAAAATTATTGAAACAACAACCTTGAATTTAGCGTAGATTTATGTCAAGATCTCAATCTATTTCGAGGGCAAACAGGTAAAAGTCCATCTTTGTAAGGAGCAAAGAAATCTACAAGACGCTTTCGAAATCGACTGAGATCTTGACATAAATCTACGCTAAATTCAAGGTTGTTTTACTAATTTTATGTTTCACATGGCGTGCTTCGCTTCTGTTTTCAGTTTATACCGTTTAAATGTTCGCTGATCTTTTTCGCATTATTCATCAGGTTTTTGGAGACACAAACATAAGCGGTTTTGACATTAGATATGAAGAGTCATTATTCTTTTATTTCCCTCTCATTTTTGACGATAAATGTTGGCAAAATGAGTATTTCCCTCAAGTTGTTGACTATAAATTCTGCCGAAATGAGTATTTCTCTCTCAGTTTTGAATATCAATGTTGCTAAAATGAGTATTTCTCATGAGGAGAAAGAATTTCTCCTCATGAGAAATACTCATTTTAGCAAATTAGTAGAGAAGATGTGTATTAGTGATATTTTGGTAAGCAACGAAAAGCTTCATTAAATGCACAAGATCGCAATCAAAAAATATTTGAGACTAACTTAACTATATATTGCAATTTGTGCCCTATTTAAAAAAATTCGCTCTAAATTACTTGCATTTCCATATATGGATTGGAGTTTTTCAAGTAAAATGTCAGCTTTTTTTCTGTAGTTAATTAAAAAAAAAATACAAACTTCCTTGAGCATTAAAAGATAAGCACACACATCTCTTTGAGAAATTGATGGAATAATATAGGTATGCACTGAAAGCAAAACGAGATATCACGTAAAAGACTACAAAAACGGACTAATACAGAGTAAAAATGTTAATCGCGTCGGTCTGAATTTAATAGTCATAAATTCGACAAATTTAATCGTGGGGTTATCAACTAGATAAGTTTCTCAAAGTTGAAACTGAAATTCAAAACTGATGTTATTTCAGTCATAAAAAACAAAGTCATTGCAAAACGCTTTTATAACTAATGATACAACATCGGCTGAATGACGGAAGAGAAACTGTAGAGAATTCTGTAAGCCAGTTTTGTTGAAAGGAAAACACATGCTAGATAATCTGTATCTATTCCAGTTTCGAAAGGCTACGCATATTATTGAAGAAAAAAATGCATAATGTATTTATATACCGAAACCTTTTGAACTAAAACTATTTTCGAACTACGCTGCTTGAGATCCTTGCAAGGAAATTCATGACACTAATGCTGGAAACATCGGTTCTGTATTTAAAAATAATCAACCAATGCATTTATTTGGCATAAATAATTCCATTTGAAAAACCGTCACATATTCACATTCGAAGAATATTTACCGTTATCTGTACTGCCATATTAGGATCTTCTTTTCAGGAAAGTAAAGATATAGAAATGTGTTATTTTTAAATTCAGTCTAGTGATTCGTAAGACGGTATGTATTGACTCTCAGATTAAAGAATTCTTTTATTGTAAAATTTTTAAAGTTGCTTTAAAGTTGCAAAATTCTCAACGGTATGAAATAAAGACATGATGCTCTGAATTCAATGAAAGAATTACTGTTTACGAATTAATTTTCACCGAAGTATTCGATTGTTACTAATTTCGAATAATACTTGCTTATTAAAAAAACATTTACCATATACCTGTTGAGAAAATGTGTTCCAGATTTGCATATTTCATATCTTCAAATTATACAGAATTACACTAGAATGAAGAATGACAAGTTCATTTCCAAGATTATTATGAATTTCCAATTTGCATTTACCTAAAAGAACGATTCACCGTCTAAAAATATTTTTACTACTTTCTCTATAATAGTCAAACCTAGAGTATTTCTCCTCCCGTTTATAAACAAACAGTAAATGTATCTGTATCAAACTCGTTTACTTACAACCCTCCCACAGTTTTGTATAACATTACAATTTATTATATAATTATAAAAGATATCAATATATATGAATGTTTCACCTTAACGTATTTTATCCGCTTTCGAAGTTGACGATAATGGATAACGTATTTTATCCATATCGTCAACTTCGGGTGATATCTTGCTTTGTAAATCTGGATAATCAAACTTTCTGAAATGCATGTCTAACTTTATTTTATGTCTAACACAGGAGCTATCCTTTTAGATTAAGAAGACATTCAGTTAAAGAAAGTTTCCTGAGATTGTTTTTAATTCTCCAGCAAAATCTAATGAAAGAAGTTGGCATTTTCTATATTAACTAGGAGACGTTTGCATCGCAAACAAGAAAGAAAGAAAAGTATTCATTTCTAAATGAAATTGCTTTAAATAGCATATGTCAAATGTTATCTTTGAAGATTTTCTTTTCTTTGTCAGAGGCTATCGAAATTCTTTATGGAAATGTATTTCTTCATTGCTTGTACTATAAACTGATTCTGAATATCGACCTGTAAAAATATAATTAGAGACTGTCCGCATATATGTAAACGATTCTAAGTGAATTGCGAATTATCTAAATTATAATGAACTCTGTATATTAGGTTAAATCAACTTTAATTTGGGCAAACACGTTAAACACGTAAAATTGATTTTGTGCATAGATTCTGTAACTTTCCTAGTGTGCTTTATGGAACAGAAACAACGTATCTGGAAATTAGTAGAAACTAGTGATTTATTCTTGCGCAATAATCAAGTAAAAAATAAATAGTTGCAGTTATTTTAAGAGAAATGTTACAAACGAAGGCGAAAGCAAGAAACCTAGTTTACATTTTTTAGATTATGCCTTCTCCGGATCTCAGTATAAATTAATACTAGAAAATTTTTAGGGGCATTAAAATTAAAATGATAATAATAAACTGTTATAACATTGATAGGATGGGCTCGCGTTGGAAAGAACGCTCCTGAACTCTCTAGAAAAATCTATGATGCTCTCGACTAGAGAGAACTTCGTTAGCGATACTCCTCACATTACGAGTACTGTAATTCATTTTAACGCCTATTTTAAAGAACTGTGAATGGCAACGACTTAACTGAGGAATACGCATGCGTAAAGAGATGAGACTTCTGTTGAGAGGCCTGTGAGAGAGAGTTTGGGAAGCTCCGCCAGCGAGCTGAGGTGTGGAGACTAAATTAGTCCAGTGATGACGAGTGCTATCTTCGTTAACGTCTCTGATCGTGTCACCAACTCGGATATGTACTCAAGTTTTCTAAATGTATTAATTAAATGTTGTATATGTGGTATGTTCTGTAATTAAAGTGATGCATCACCAATACCAGTGTTGATTCCGTTTTCACTGAAGCATCCACGACGTCACAGACGAAAAATAAATAAAAATTGGAGGTTCCACCGAGATTTGTGTGACAAGAGACCAGGTATGTGTTCTCCACAATATTCATTTCCAGGCCTGAAGTGTATAATGTAGTTATTTATTACTTATTCGGGAAATCAATTCCCAAAGCAAAAGTAGCACATCAGTGCATAAGAGTTTTAAACACTCAATGTGTTTGGTTTATAGTATATCTAATAAGATATTTTCCTTTTGTGGTATATTCGGGAAAACATTTTCCCATTAACACGTAGCACATCAGTGCATTTTATAGCACGTCAGTGCATAAGAGTTTTTAAAACAATCAAAGTGTTGCATTTATATATCTAACGAGATATTTTTCTTTTGTGTGATAATGGGAAAAATCCATTCCCGTAAATAAACAGCACATTAGTGTATTTATGTATAACATTTCGTTATAAATAGGTGTGATAGAATCTGAACTGTTTATTTTGTGTATATGTGAAAGCACATCAGTGCAATATTGCAATTTTCATTTCTAAGTCATTAGAAGAAAATTTATGTTAAATTCTTGTGAAAGAAATAAGTTGTGGAATATAAAAAACTTGTTACTTTGGGTTTCTCATGAAAGCACACCAGTGCTGTATTTTAATATGATGTGTTTTTTCGGATAAGTAGAATGTTAAATTTTTATCATTTCATTGTATGAAAATTAAAACTTTGAGCAGTAAAGAAATGTTCTAATAGTGTTCTGATTTAAACCTGCGCCTATCGAATTTACGTAGTATTTGCGTTGGCCATGTGGTTGCTAACGGAAGTATCTGTCATGAAAACGATAGTTAATTAAAGGTGTTTATATTTATTGGCGCTACTCTGGTTTTTTTCTGTCTGGCTGTACTAAATGAAAAGAATTTGTTATTTTTTTTATACGAAGTATTCAGTAAGGTTGTTTATTCGTTTTATGTTTGAATGGAAATAAATCCACAGTGATTAATGATTTTATTAACCTTTTATTTTTATTTGCCTAATTTTGTAAGAAAGAAGAAAAGTTAGTGTTTTTTTATATCTCTGATATATTTTTATGTGTATTATTTGTGAATAACTATTTGAGTTCTTATTTGTTTTGAGCAATTACTTTTGTGAAAATGGCATTTTTGGGTAAAGCTAAAAAAAGGGATCTATTCCTTGTCGCTTCAGAACTTGGGGAAATAGCTTTAGAAGATATGAAAGTGATAGATTTAAAACATTTAATAACGAATAGTAAAAATTATGAGGAAGAATTTTTTAAAAATTTGTTAGAAAGTATTATGACTGATAGGATAGAAAAGGAAAACTTAGAGAAGCAAACAAGAGCGAAAGAACTACAGTTAGAACAGGAAGCTAGGGAGAGGGAATTTCAGATAATACAACAAAATAAAGAAATTGAAAAGCAACAGTTAGAACTAGAATGCCTTAAAGCAAAACAGAACACTGAATCTGCTAAACCTGCAGGTGAAACCGTATTTAATCAGAATTTTCAGAAACTTATGCCCAAGTTTAATTTAAAGACTGATGATATCAGTTTATTCTTAGAACTTTTTGAGAGGCAAGCTAAAGTTTTAAAATTGCCCACGGATCAATGGGTGTCATATCTCATTGGTGTCCTTCCGGTTGAGGTAAATAATATAATTGCTAGGGAGCCTGAAGAACAGGCTAGAGATTACCAACATATTAAAGAATTACTACTTAAAAGATTTAAGTTAAGTGCGGAGAAGTTTCGGCAACTTCTTGTTAAGACTCAAAAAAATCCGGATTCTACGTGGTACGATTTTTATCACGAAATTAAAACATTTATAGATGGGTGGCTCAAGGGATTAAAAATCGAAACATTTGACCAACTCAAGGATTTAATGTTGGTAGATCAGATTAAAAGGCGCACGCCTAATGAGTTTAAGGAACATTTTATAGATGAATGGGCCACGATCACTTCACCAAAACAGTTGGTGGGTAAAATAGAGGAATTTGAAGATGCGAAAAAGACGATGGTTGGGAAAACGAAATTGGGTGAAATGAAAACGAAAATATCAGGTAGACAAATGGGTGTTTTTCAGTCCACTGGTAACGTTTTCAAAAATAGAAAAAACCCTCAAGGTACACAATTTAAAAAAGATGATGATGCACGCAATGTTGGGAAAAAGTCAGACTCGAATTTTGATAGGAGAAAAAGACTCCAGTGCTATGAATGTGGATCTTTTGACCATTTACGTCCTCAGTGCCCTAATTTTAAAACCCAAAAGGCAGGTTTGTATCGGATAAGCGGGAGATCAGAGAAGAATCTGTTAGATCCCTATACGTTAAATGGAAGAGTAAATGGTTTTGAAGTACCTATTCTAAGAGATACAGGAGCAACGGTAGATATTATTTGTCAGAAATATGTAGACAGAGATAGAATGAAGGGGGAACATGTGTGGGTTCGACATTTGTTGGATGATCATATGAATTGTTTACCTGTTGCTGAAGTAGATATTGAATGCGATTTGGGTACAGTAACCACTAAAGCAGCTGTTATAGGAGACCACTTAGACCAAGGACGATATATATTAGGCAACCAGACAGCGGCTCTTCTCAGAGGAACTGAGAAAAATTATTCGTCGTATGTCGGTAATGTTAATGCGGTCGTTACTCGATCTCAAGCACGACAATTAAAGGAAGCGGAAAATTTAAGTGAGACGAATCAAAATTCTGAGCAGAATGAGTTAGAATTGGAAGAGGAGGACGATGCTCATGAGAGGTCTGAAAACAGAGAGATATTACCTCCTGTCAACCTTTGTGTCCCCACAAGTCCTGCGATTCAAATAGACTCGAGTACTTTTATTGATGAGCAACAAAAAAGTAAAGAACTTGCCCCTTTATTAGAACTAGTAAAAAGCGGAAGTAAAACAAGTTATGGGATTAAAAATGGGGTTTTAGTAAAAAAGAAGGTAAATAAGTTAGGAGGAGAAGAACATTTAATTGTTGTTCCAGAAAACCTCAGAGAGCAAATTAAAGCAATTTGTCATGAGAGAACTTCAGGTCACTTAGGAGTTCTGAAAACAAAAGACCGGTTACTAAGACATTTTTTCTGGCCAAATTGTTATAAAGACATTGAGGAATTCGTTAAAACATGCGACTCCTGTCAACGTGTTGGAAAAGCAAGTGACAAGAAGAAAGCACCGTTGGTAATGGTACCTGTGATATCGGAAGTCTTTAGTAAGGTTAATGTAGATGCTTGCGGGCCTATGCCTACATCTACTGAAGGTAATAAATACCTTATTACAGTTATGTGCTTAGCATCTAAATATCCTGACGCCGTCCCGGTACCGTATATAACGTCGAAATCTGTTGTAAGTGCGCTCTTGCAGGTATTTAGTCGGATGGGCTTTCCAAGGGAGGTTCAAAATGATCAAGGGAAATCTTTTATGAGTCGCTTAACCGTTGAATTTTTGAAAAGGTTTGGTATAAAAATTTCCAGAAGTTCGGTTTACCACCCCCAGAGCAATCCTGTGGAACGGTTTCATAGGTCAATAAAAAGGGTCTTAAAGGTATTATGTATTGAAGCTGCCCCAAATTGGGAAGTACAAGTACCTGCCGCTCTCTTTGCTCTGCGGATAGTAACGCATGATAGTACAGGATTTAGTCCAGCTGAATTAGTGTACGGGACCAACCTCAGAACACTTGTCGCATTATTGTATGAGAAATGGTTAGATCCTCAGGAAAAAGAAGACACCGTAATAGAATATGTTTTCGAATTAATCAATAGGGTAAAGAAAAGTAGAGAATTAGCTACAGAGAAAATGGAAGAGGTGAGAGACAAAAGGAAGAAATGGTATGACAAAAATGCCGTGAAAAGGGAATTCCAGCCAGGAAATTCTGTATTAGTATTAGCATTGAACCAACCCCATAAACTCGCTCCTCAATGGAAAGGGCCGGGGAAATAGAGAAAAGATTATCAGAAACAAACTATGTGGTTAGTTTTGAAGGGAATCAGGAAGGGAATAAAGTGTATCACATCAATATGTTAAAACCTTATCATAAGAGACCTGAACTTTTGAATATAGTGCTCCTTGACAACGAGGAGATAGTTGAACCCTCGGAATTAGAGGAGGATTTTCCTTATATGTTAACGGACCCCAATGTGTTTGATTTTAATGAAATAATAGCAAAAGATAATCTTAAAGAAAGACTTAGTGATGAACAAATCCTGCAATTGGGAAAGTTGTTGGTAAAGTTTTCTGCTATATTTTTGAATATTCCAGGGAAAACAAATTTAGTCGAACATGATATCGAACTAATTAGTGATAAACGCGTACAGCATAAGCCTTATAGAATGACAAATCGACAAAACGAAATTCTTAAAGTCGAGATTGAAAAAATGTTAAAATACAAGATTATTGAACCAGGGTCCTCTGAGTATACTTCACCCATGATCCTTGTTGAAGCACCAGGTAGGGATCCTAGGCCGTGTATTGATTACAGAAAGTTAAACGAAATAACGCGTACTGAGTTCTACCCAATCCCCAATATAGAGCAACGTGTTGAAACTGTTGCAGCAGCCAAATTTATCACCTTGATAGACTTAACTAAAGGTTATTGGCAAATTCCGCTGACCCCTAGGGCTCAGAAAATTGCTGCATTTGCTACAAATTTTGGCGTATATAGGCCTTTGCGAATGCCATTTGGGCTTAAAAATGCTCCTTATTATTTTAGTAAAATGATGAGCGAAATATTGTGCGGATGTGAGAAATATGCTACCCCTTATTTAGATGATATTGCTATTTTTTCTGAAACGTGGGAGGAACATTTACAACATTTACTTAAAATTTTAGAAAGAATAAGAAAAGCCAATTTAACTATTAAACCCTCTAAGTGCAAGTTTGCACAAGAAGAAGTGCAATATCTCGGTCACACAGTAGGTCGAGGAAAACGTTCTCCAGCAGAACTAAAAATCGAAGCGGTTCAAAATTTTTCTGTTCCCACAATTAAAACTTAGATTAGAGTTTTCTTAGGGTTAGCTGGATACTACAGACAATATATACCTATGTTTTCTGCTATAGCCGCACCTTTGACAGATTTGTTAAAAGGGAATAACAAAAGGGATAAAATTGTTTGGAATGATGAATGTAATGAATCATTCAAATCGTTAAAAGAAAAGCTATCTAGTAGGCCTATGCTACATACACCCGATTTTTCTAAACCATTTATACTACAGACATAAGCGTCAGATCAAGGATATGGTGTTGTTTTAGCCCAAAAGGATGATAAAGGAAAAGAACATCCCATATTGTATCTCAGTAAAAAATTTACTGATAGTGAGCGGAAGTATTCGACCACTGAAAAAGAGTGTGCCGCAATTCTGTATGGAATAAAAAAATTGAAAGGGTATATAGATGGGCAGACTAAATTTTCAATTCAAACTGGCCATAATCCCCTAGTATGGCTAAAAAATAATGCAGGTAGAAATGGTCGATTGTTACGCTGGGCATTAGCCTTGCAATCTTATAATTTTACGATACATCATAAAAAGGGAAGTGACAACTTAAATGTAGACTGCTTAAGTAGAAACTCTGTACATGCCAGTTAAATAGACTAGTTATAATTTCTTTTAAATTGTTTTGTTATTTGATTATGAATATTGTATTTTTTTAAATTCATATTATATAGTAAATTGTTAACTTTATTCATAAAGACAAAATTTCTGTGTTGGTTTTTCATATATTGTATATGTATTTTTTATGATGGCCTGGTTATGAGAGTGGAGAACCTTTGTAACAGTGTGGTTTAAAATTAACTGGTAAAAATGTTGAACAATCTATTGAAAAAATAAACTGTGAACTGTGAAGGTTTACTTCTCCTGTGTCCGGAGAAACAAAAACTGGAGGCGGAAGGTCTTTGTGTGTAGCGAACGCCAGCCTGAACTTGTATTTTATCCTGTAGTAACTTTAAAAAAAATTGTTTCCTTTGTGTCCGAGGAAAACAAAATCTGGAGGCGGAAGGAGTTAGTCTGTAAAGAACGCTCCTGAACTCTCTAGAAAAACCTATGATGCTCTCGACTAGAGAGAACTTCGTTAGCGATACTCCTCACATTACGAGTACTGTAATTCATTTTAACGCCTATTTTAAAGAACTGTGAATGGCAACGACTTAACTGAGGAATACGCATGCGTAAAGAGATGGGACTTCTGTTGAGAGGCCTGTGAGAGAGAGTTTGGGAAGCTCCGCCAGCGAGCTGAGGTGTGGAGACTAAATTAGTCCAGTGATGACGAGTGCTATCTTCGTTAACGTCTCTGATCGTGTCACCAACTCGGATATGTACTCAGGTTTTCTAAATGTATTAATTAAATGTTGTATATGTGGTATGTTCTGTAATTAAAGTGATGCATCACCAATACCAGTGTTGATTCCGTTTTCACTGAAGCATCTACGACGTCACAACGTATTTCAACAATTTTTGATTTTATATGTAATTGTTCGACTGGTCATTCAGAGCGAAAAACATCCACTGCTGCTTGGTGAAGCCTTTTAGAAAGGGAGAATTTCAATCAATGAGAACTTTGGATCTATGGAAATGGGAATTAAAAATTCAAGGTAACGAATTGGCTTTGGAGATCAATTAGAGAAGACATGTTAAAAAAACCTCGTAGCCACAAGAAATGCTTTTATTTTATTCTTTTATATTATTTCTTTTATAACTATTTCTATCGTTAAAGTCCATCTGTTTTTATGAAGAAGATCAGTTAAAAATATTCGCAAATTTTGAGAATTTGCATAATGCACTTTTATACATTTAAAAGTAAGCTTTCTCTTCCACAATGCAGTTTAAATTAACTTCTTATAAGTTGAAGCAAATAAAGTATTTTTTTAAGTTTTACAAATTAATTAAAATGAAAGTATATTTATCCTAGAACCAAAGTACTTTCAGAAAAGCTACTGAAGTTTACAATTTCTTTAATATACTTTGAAGCTGTTGCTAAAATTTTAAAAGCATAATGCAATTTTCAAAGTATTAATTAGTTTTTGAACCGGCGATCTCCCTTATACAACTTTTTGTAAAAGTCAAACATATGAAAATGAAGAAACTGAAGTACTTGAAGGAATTCTTCAGCTATATGTTTTAAGAAATAGGTTAACTAAGCGGATAAATATGTTAGCTTTAATATTCGTCAGTAGTTTGTACCCGTATTGTCAAGAAAACCTACGCAGTTTCAACTCACGAGATCTTCAGTCTCGTATGCAGTTTATTTAACGTACAACTGTTTACTTTTGATTAGAAAATGTACAAATGTCAACAAGCTCTGCACGGATTTGAAGGGCATCAAATCTGATGATATCTGCAATGATAGTTTTAGCTAGCAATTTTAATGAGTTTAATAATTAAACTCTAAAAAAGCATATTTTATATGGCCATGGACAATAATAATAATTTATTTCTTTAGCCTAAGTGTTCCTTATTAACAAAAACATTTTCTAATTCCAAAAATGTATTTATTTAGAGTTTAGAAAGTACAGAGTTTAAAAAAAATGATTTTTTTCTGGCTAGCATCTTAAAGATGCAAATATAATATGATTACAAAGACATTATGTCTTTACAGCAGGTTTGGAACTTGCTAAACACGAAAATTCAAATAAAATAATTCCTTTGAATTGATAAGCTAATATTTAAGCGGATTTCTCTTGCAGAAGTAATCATGGTATTTTTTGATAAACGGACGTTGGATAGTATCAAATTATTAAAACGAAATATATGCAGGTGACGAAATCAGAAATTTACCTCGTAATAACGGTAATTTTCAATTTCTAACAGAAAATATTAATTGCTTTTAAGGCGGAAAATGGAAGCAATTCTAGGGTAATCATGTCATCTGAAGCATAGCTGAATATTCTGTGACTGATTTTAAAATATGTAGTTTAATTAAAATCGCGAAAAACTGATGAGAGAGCAATTTTTATTGAAAGAAGACGGTACTGTCAGGGGAAATATGCAAACATCAGGACATCAGTTAAACTTATTAATTAACAACTTCAAAGAAATGCAGCAAAAATGACTGCAGGTAAACTGAAAGATCTGAAGCAAAAATGACTGCAGGTAAACTGAAGATATCTAAATTTATTCTTCTGTAGTTCATCAATCTAGTAACGAAGTTTTATTAAAGGTAAAGAAGTTCAATTTAGTACTGAAGAAGAATCCGTGAAAGTAAGTTTCTGATTTAACTAGGGAATGTTTTCATAACGTAATTGATGATTAAAGGATTTTCACGAGACTTTCCAAAACATTTTACCACTAGGTTTGCTTGAATTTATTTAAGAACATATTTCATTCTTAGGAAACTTATGTTTCGTACTTCAAAATTGTAATGGAAGTTAATATACACTACTCAGAATATTTATCTTAGCTGTGATACAAATGACTGGGATTTAAGATTAATTTAAATTTCATACTTTATAAAGAAAATAATACATTGCAGGAGAATTTATTATTGTACTTGTCATAAATAACGCTCGACTTCGTTGAAGAATTATTGCATTCATTGTAATGATTGTTAGAGATATACGCATTTCGTCTAATAAGAATTTGTTTCAAACTAAAAATGTGCTTAAAATATTTTCCGCTGAAATAAACATAATATTTGTAGGATTAATTTTAATTAACATGTTATTACTTATATCAGCATTCCCCAGCTTGGGTTGCGAGTACCCCTGTGAGATAATTAAATAAAAGGAGAGCAATAGAGAAGATTTCTGATATGTCCGTTATTGACCGAAATGCGTGCAAAAATACGTAATGCTAGTAATTAGCCCCGTCCGCAGCTGTCATATTATTCTTTTTCTGCCACATGCATCCATTCCTTTCCTTATTCTGTTAGCGCATTGTATGAAATAGTTGGCAGACAACCATATTTTCAATATTGAACGAATTATCAAATCTGTTAGTAGTTCTTGTAATTTTCCATTACATTAACTAACTAGTTATTATGATTTAGGCATTTACTGCCACTTCTTTCTGTTTCCGCTCCATACTGCTAATTACCTCACGTATATTGAAACTGAGGTTTTTAGATTGTAAGACAGAGCGTGTTCAGCCTCTTGAGACCAAGTTACTGCTAGCTCAAAAAAGATTTGTAATCTTTGGCCTTGCGTTATGACTGCCTATTTTTGAATATCAACACTGGTTAGGTTTGTGAGCCAACTCCGCGTTAAACTGAATTGTGTAGTCTTTGATATCCTTGTGTAGTCTTTGATAGCTTATTTTAAATTTGAACTTAGTGCTCTTTAAGTTACCTCGCAATAAGTGCTGGTTGAGTTGTAAACACCAGGTGTACTTTCTGCTCTTCTTTAGTTATAACAAAAGAGTCGTTTACACCCTTTTTCAAGTCTCAGTTCTTATTTTGGACTTCGATGTTAGTCTGTATAGAGTTTGGTTATAATTTATGATAGCAAAAAAGACTGAACTTTATATTCTTTTTGTTTGCAACTAAGACATTCAAATCAGTTTGAGTGCGCTTCTTTTCTTAAATTAGATTATGTTAATTTAAAATTGGTAAATATAAAATAATGGTTAAAATATTAAAGTAAAGGCCTTTGCACAGAACTGAAACTATCCTGATAACTCTGATTTTTATGTCTCTACCAAGCACTTATTTGAAGACAGCTAAGCTTGACAGTAAATATTTCAGTTAAGCTTTAAATTTCACTAAGATGAATGGCTTCAAAGACTTCCACAACTACCTGATGGTTTCTTAAAAATAAATAAATTCAATTTAAAATTACAGAGCAGCTTGTGTCTAACAAAATTGATTCTAAGATAAAAAAAAATAATTTTTGGGGGTCGATAATTGAAACTCTTTGAACCGAAATATTTGAGACACATTATAATTTCATGCCATAAAATGAGCTTCAACTCAACAAGTCAAAGAGAAATCAAAATCCACCTAATTGGATAACTGAAGTCATTCAAACGTTACTTTTCTTAATGAAGAAAGGACTAGAACTAGATTTCAAATTTTTTTTATCCAAGGTTTCTTTAAAGCAACCTCAAAGGTGCTACTCTCTAAGAATAAATGAATTTATTGTTTATATATATAAAGCTCATTCATTGCAATTTATTGTATTAAAATAATTAAAATAATATAATAGTAAAAGGTATCGTGGGAATACTAAAAAAGGGGTTCAAAGATTGTGAAAGGAGATATTAGTAGAATTGTATAATTATAATAAGAGATACGTGGTCTAATAAGTTACTATAAGTCTTAATAAGAGATACATGGAAGAAAAAAGGTTAGAAATTAATGGCTTATATTAAAAGCTTTGTTTACTCCAAAAGAATACAAAAACGAGAGGAGTTTACATAGTACTAAGAATCCAAGTTTAAGAAAAAGAATTAGCAACTTCATCCCTAGTAAAGCTTCTCTGTTGCTGTTTAGTTTAAGCAACATTTCTACCAATTGGGGGGGGGTTCCTCTGAACGTTAAGCTGTAGTTCTGAAATTGGCAGAGCAAGGTGCAAAGACCTCTGCTGAATCGTTTTCGAATCACACGTAAGTTAACTCATTGTTATCTGTTATTCCCTCAAAAATCAGAAGTAAATTTCTGTCAGCTAGTTAGTTCTGTACTTTGAGCTGAAGTCAAAAGTAAATATTTAGTTGTGGTATTTTTGTTTCATTTATTAAGTATGTAGGATTGCTATTAATCTGGAAACTGAAGTTAAGTCCTGCAGACCCTACAAGACACGTTAGCGATTATCGCTACGTTTTAAAAACTCACAAACATGGGAGACAGGGGGGCAAGAGGGGACATCTGTCCCCGGGCACAACATGCAGGAGCGCCAAAAGATGTGAAATTTTAGATTGAAATGATTCCCATGCTTGGTAAAGAGAAGGGGGCGCAACATTTTCAATTGTCTCCAGGCGCTGAAAACCCTAGCTACAGCTCTGACGGGAGAAGGTTTTAAAATAGAACATAAAAGGCTCGACTTGGGCTGCGGACAAAGCAACACTTGGGGAGATATAAATTAAGCAAAGACAATCAATTAAATTCAGACGTGGGTAACGTATTGTAAGACTACACATTCAGCAAAATAAGCTATAAGCTAGCTCAATATTTTACGAGCTCGTAAGTCTGAAACATCGCCTTGCGAGGGAATGTAAAAGCCGGAATAATCACTTTTAGATAGAGCTGACGAGGGATTCTAACAGTGCGACGCGAGTGCCAGAATCTCTCTCTATAGTATATATAAAATTCAAAACCCTCAGCTTGATCTCAAAGGTAGTTTCCATTCTGGTAAGGGATGTGGAAGGAAGGAGTTATAGTAAAGATCAAAATCATAATAACATTTTAATTAACATAAAGTACGTTATAAGTATTTTGATTTTCATAGTTAAGCCGGGACGAAACATTTTTGGCATAGTATTTATTTAAAACGTAAAATTGAGTTAAAATTTATATAATAATTTCTTATTTGATTTATTTTAGCTGTTCTAAATCTAAGCGAACTGTAGATTTTAAAATTATCCTTTCACTTTGGATTAATATGATTGCGAAAAGAATGAAAGAGCAGTACGTTCATGCAACATATTCCTGACCTAAAGAAGAATTATGCTTTTAACACCATTTACTGTCAAATGTGGAATCACGAGAGTATTTCATGCTTTGACAAAGCCTTTTAATGGGCTTCACCGTAACTAAATAAATTAGTACAATACTTCAATTAGGCAGAATAGCAGAAAATCTTATTTTATTAATTTAGGATAAGGCAAATCTGAAGAAGTTATGCAAAAACTGTAATAACATTAAACATCAAATAATCAATTAATAACTGACTTTTATGGAGGATTCTAAGCACAACTGGTATAACTCCGCTTTTTATAAAACTGGAGATAAATTATTCATGAGACTGCGTAGTAACAAATTTAGCCTTCTAGCTAACTACTAAATTTATTTTGTAGTTAGCTAGAAGGCTAAATTTGTTTGATTTTGTCAGCAGATAACGTGTAGAGATATTAGGTTATTTTTAAAGCAGAAGTGATGAAAAATGAGTAATGCCCTCTTCGGGAATCGAAGTACGGACCTCTGGAATACGCGCCCAGTGTGCTGACCACTACACTACGAAGTTATGTTAATTTATAAGAAAGCAGGAGAAATATCTTATAAACGTATGCGAGTATATTCGGAGAAGAATACATGTCTGTATTTTACAGAGTAACAATGAAGTAAGGCATTTGCTTGTAAGAAGACTTTACTTTAAATAAAGTGCGTCATGTAAGCTCAGTGTAATTGTATGTCAGATATTTCCCTTTTCTTGACAATATAATAGTTATGAAAAGGACTACTGATGGACATAAATTAGAATGGCTCAAGGTTAGATGAAATTTATTTCAAAACACAGCGCAATTTACAACAACGAAATGTAATTTTAGACTGACTGCCAAACTTCATAATATATAGAATCGACAAGTTCGATATTTTAGGTCTAGCAGCACTGAAATGTAAGATGCTCTGCTAGGTGCAAGACCTAGCAGAACATTACCAACGTTAAGCGCTATTTGTCAAGAAAAAGTTACCAACGTTAAACGATTTTTGTCAAGCTTAACCAACGTTAAGCGATATTTGTAAAGAAAAATGTCATTTAAGATACTCTAGCTGTATTCCTCCTTTAATGCTTAAGAATATTTCAAACTGTTATATTCATCACTTTTAAGGTTCCCAGTATCAGGATGATGAAAATGATGAATATGAGTTTTGCTAATTTACCTCAAGTTGACTGATTTCTAATACACCACAATGCAAAATTGATCAAAAATTAAGAAATTTGAACATTTTTACCAACACTCTATTTTCTGTATCATTTCTTTACGATAGATATTTTACTTATAGGCAGAGACATATCATTTTCGCATTAAAAAATGGAAATTTCACAAAATTAAAAATTGATAGTATCGCATTTATGGGGGGAGAGAGAACAAATAAATAAAACGAAATTTCATCTTCAAAATATTCGTTTAGAAAAATGATACTGATCTTCATGTATAATTGTCATCCTCATATAAATTTAGAAAACCAACAATATAGTCTGTATATTAGCTCAAATAAACTACAACTTCGGAACAAGAATTCCATTCAATTATAACAGGTGCTGGATAAAATTATGTTCCTAGATCAGGTGTCTTTTCTTTTAAGTATCTTAAGTACACATTTTAAAATTTTTTCGTCTGAACACAAAATTATTTTCATTTTGGCTACAATATATTTAATTATTTGAGCTCCTTATAAATATGTCACAACAAAGTTATTGCTATCAATAAGTACTTTTAGCAAGTTGAAACGGGCAGTCGTGCATCTCTCACAGTCTGGTACTAAGCCTTTACATGCCAGTATTTTATTTCATATTCCTTTTAAGTGTCAACTATTGCTTGAGAGCTATTATAGGAACAAACATCGTCCAAAACACTTTCCCGTGCCAAACGAAGAGGGCTATTTCGTCTTCTGAATCACTAATTTTCAGTACGATTACCAATACATATTTTCGTTATTTGTCTGATGTTTCTCAACCACAACAAATATTAACTTACTACTAATGACAGCTCTTAATATATTAGTTATACTGTACGGAAACTAAAGATTTTTAATGCTAAATTCTGGTTTCATGTAGATAGTCTTATCGCCCCGTCTTAGTTTCAAATGAAGTAACTATAAGCTCAAATCAAGGTTTAATTTTCATTGTAACTCGAACTTAACAAACGCACAGCCAGTGCTTTACAAAAACTAGTCACCACTGCTTTGGAACTTCAGGCTTTTAAATACATGAACAATATGGCTAAGGAAAGCTTAAAGCCGATTTAGGTAATTCTAAGAGCTGGCAGAGAAATGACTCAAAGGCAAAAGTAGCATGCCAAACGCTCAAGCTCACTCCTAATTCAAGAGCTCTGTTTTTATTTCCTGTTCACTAATTTGCATCTTGATGAGATCCTACATTAGTAAAAGTGATAGTTAACATAAAGATAATGGGTTAATAAAGATAAAACTTTGCAATTTTTTTTACTTCTTTCTTGGAATATGCGAAAAGTGATTATATACTAATTCCGAGTCAAAGTATCTCTAGGATGAATATTACGTGAATCAAACACGTGTTCTCTAAGAAGTGATGTACAGCTTGGTGATCAATATTGGATTTTCAGTACATTTTCACCTATGTTCAGCAAATTATTCTTATCTATTTTAGCACATGTTGCACTTGACAATTACTGACTATGGTGGTCTCTTGCTTAATCTCGTAGTGGATAGATGCATTTTTTATTCTTTAAATGACTAGTACTAATATTATGCTTTGCTACAGTATTCTTTTTCTAACGTTCTAAATGATCATACAATATTAATACTTAACGATTTGAATGTCACTTAATTACAAACCGTCTTGTGCACCTTTTTATGGTCACTCATACTGATAAAATGTATGATCGTTAACTTAAACTATGTATTAGAAAACAAAACAAACCAAACGAGCACTCATTCTACAGCTCGTGGCACAACTGAGCTCACTAAATGAGGTGACTGGTGCAGGGCGAGTGAGCAGGTATATACAGAACGGAAATTGGTAGAGGGCATGTACAAAGCGGAAACAGAGACTCCGAACATCATGCAGGTAGTTGCCTAGACGGCAAGTATCATGCGAAGTAAAGGAATTATATTTAAATACCTATTTTGATACAATTTTCTTTTTAAAATGTTCACAAAAATATTTCGCATTTTATCACTAATACTGCTAAATTTCGCATTTATTTGCAATTCTTTCGTCAGTGCTAAAATTTTGTATCGCTACTTAGAAAGGTAATTAATTACTATTATCATATATTAGCTCATTAAATTGCTTCAATTGTCGCATTATTTTTACTGTGTAATGTATTTATTTATTTTAAATAAAATATTATTTTATGTTCCGAATCTATACTCTCGCCTCTTCCTTCCTTCTCTTCCAAAATGCAAATTTTAGCTAGAGCGTATTTAACTGAGGGTTTGTGATTGCTTTAGTCACAGCGTGTTCCGTCTGTTGAAGGCCATGTTACTAGAGACATTCTATGACAGTGTTCCTGTCTGCGTCGTTGAGCCAACTAGCGCGTTAAATATTTATGCATAGCCTTTGGCTAACTGAAGACTTAGATCTAGTTTGAATTTCTTACTTTTGAGTTTAATCCATGAACGGTAGCCGACTTTGTAAGCACCAGGAGGGCTTTCTGTTCAACTAATTGTATTCTTAATAAAAGGTCTTTTACACCCTTCTTACACTCTGTAGCTCTCTTATTTGTCGGCGAAATTAGAGTTTTCGCTTCTCCTTTGACTTTTCGCGATAATTTAAACTTGGATTTCTGTACTTTTTTTTTCTTTTTTTTCTTTTTTTTTTTTCTGAAAATAACTAATCCATTGAATAATTTACTTGAGCGAAAAAAATATTTCTTTTCCTTTAAAGTTTAAAGAAATTTAAAACGATATTCGTGTTATGAAGTCTTGATAAACGTGACATTCGAACTTCGACCCAGGCTTCATGCTTTGGCGACAGATATTTCGCGCATGCACAGCTGTTTCCCTCTACGTTGGGACGGAGCCACTCCTGCTACGGAGAAGTTTCCCTTCTTAACAATACATATTCTTTCATTCCTATGTCCCTAAACCAGTTTTTGTGACGTAGCAAGGTCTGGTTACCTAGCAACGAAGCTCGGCTTAAACCAGTTATAACATTTATACCTTCTTCCGAAGGAAGCCTTACTATCAGCGTTACTCATATGAGGCGCTGCGATGGTTGTTGGTGCCTGGCGTCCCTCCTCATAGTTTCCTCGCCAAGTGCTAGAATAGCCGCAATGAGAAGAAGAGCGTCGGCGGCAGATTCGAAGCTGAGAGGTCGTCCTAAAACCATGTGTTTGGAGCCCGCTGCAAAGAGCGAGTGAAAACTATGGCAGCGATTGACCCTCCTGACCATTCCAGAAGAAGAAACAGACCATGAGAGACCATCGTCCCGACCCGAATTAGGTTTTCACGCTAAACAGTTAACTTCTCTACTTCTCTTTATTTTCCGGATGTTTCTTAATCTTCTAAATCAATGGCATCCCGGTCAGTAATTGTCAACTACAATTTTCCTCCTCCGCAACCATGAAGCTTCAACTCTTCTAGGGAAAAAAATCAGATCATCTCCAATAGTCATGGCTATCGCCTACCGGTAAACATTTGCTATTTTAACCTGATAAGGGAAGATCATTGTTTAATGAAATTCCAATGGAAGAAATAACTGAAAACATTGCTAATGCTATTTTGTTGTGATTAAATTTTCTGATTGTTCCTGAGTTAATATTAAGTATAAATGATGTTCTTAATTACCTCATTCCAGTGACGACCGGTTTATCTAAAGGTTTTACTTTGCCGTATTTTTTTTAGTCCAAAGGGTCAATTTGCCCAGAAGGACTATTAATTTCGTTTTGGTATTTTGCGTTGGTTCACTATAAATGTCGGTTCACTTATCAAATTGTTGCCCCCAAATAGTAGAGCCATGTACTATATTTAATAAAATTAGGTAATGAAGAATCTGCATAAATGTATATGTTTCTCAGATTGTGATAAAACAACAGTACCTAAAGAACCATTAAACTCTGAATATTGAACGTTTCCACCCGAATATGGTCATCTGGAAGCCCAAATCTAGAATTTTGAATTTGTTTTATTATCGATTTCATATTTTGTATCACTTTAGCGAATTTTTGATTAACAAACTCAACGATTTCAAAGTGAGCAATGGCAACACTGCACGAAAAAAAAATTATCTCCAGGGCGCAAGACTGCGTATCGGAAATTCTAAAGATATGCTCATTTTAAAATTAGTTTGCGATATTGCTGTTGAATTGAATTTCATGGTTTAAATGCGAAAAACATGATATTTAATAAATATAGGTAACACAAAAAACGTTAAAGAAACACCCCTTTGGACGTAATGTAAAATCTGAAAGCAACTGGCTTAAAGCAGTATTTTTATGTGTCCCGGTCACCACCGGTCTTTATTATGTTTCATCAGAAAACTGATTCCCTTATGTTTGTTCAGCCTTTTGAGTTTCATGTAATAGTTTTGAATTTAAATCTTACGTCCTTTGAGGTGGGCTTCCTGGTTTATTCAAATTGTATAAGAAGTAAAAAGGTGTATTTTTGTCGATTTCTTCGGTGTTAAATTTTAATCCTGCCATCGTATTTAAGTGAAACATAATTTACTTACTTAATAAATGTTTGATATTTAATTTTACATTAGCTTGTTCCTTTATTAGTTAGATTTACAATGGACAGCCTAAAACTGGGTTTTTGTCTTACACAACGCTTGCAATGTTCACATGTTTACTCGCCTACTATTTAACACACACTTTACGCGTAACATCAGGCCACAATGGGGTGAAATCCATACAAATGGGGGTATATACGGGCCATATATATCTTCATATATATACTCCAAAATAATATGAGTATCTCTTCTTAGAGCTAATTTAGCATTTTTAGAAATAAAATAGTTAGAGGAAGAAAAGGTAGTAAACGTAATAGAGACAATAACGAAAATTTTATTCTGAATCACCTTACCTCCAAATTTGAAAATTTATAAAATAATTCCAATTTTATAAAAATCATAATAAAACTCCTCTTTCTCTTAAACACTCATTGTTTTACTAATTAAACAAAATTTTTACTGAAAACTATGAAGGACCTTCCATCATTAAAATTTTATTTCAAGACTTCATTCAGTCAGACTCCCTGAAAACGTAAACCTCTTGCCAGACTATTCCATTATTAAATCCCTCCATACGTGGTTTGGAAAATCAATTTATACAAAATTTACCAACATTACAACCCTTATTTTCCTATTAAAGATACAATCATTCAACTTTATTTTAAATTTAATAGGACCATTGGGAGCTGAATAACTAACCACTATTGTAAAGAAGAAAATGCGACTTTTTTCTGCCAGTAGAGAGAAACAATTAAATATCTTATCAATCTCCATCTTAAACTTATCATCAAAGGGAATCTATACATCATCGAGGATTAATTGCTAATGATTCCAGATTTATCTCTGTCAATAAAATAGCTAAAAATGCTAAAAAATTGTTACAAATGCATTGTCAAAAACAATGTCTATTTTATCTTAAAAACTAACTACAAGTATTGCTTCTCAACTGAAATGTTCCTGCTAAAACAGAAAAATAATATAAAGAAAACTAAAAAAGTCCGAATTCAGCCAATCCCAATTACATATAAATGAGCAATAACATTGAAATATCTATTACTCACAAACTTTTGGAAAAAACTAAAAAAGAAAAAACTAAAAATTTTACCAAAGGTGCAACTGCAATATGTTTTGTAACATTTATGCTCTTCTTAGTTTCATAAAAATCTCATTAAATTTCGCTTCACTGCTAACGGGACTAAAAGCTAAGTATAGAGCCACTGATATCTCTTTTACTCATAAGTTTAAAAAAACATCTGGCAACTCATCGCTGCTGAAGTTAGGAAAAAACCAGCATTTCTGCTGGATCTTAATAATAACTACGAAGTTAATTAATACGGTTAAAATGAATTCCTTTCAGGGCATCAACTATAAGAAATTTAGAAAATTTGGACCTGAAAACTTAAAGGTTTACCAAGTCCAGATTTTCTAAGTTACCACCTTACATTTGAAAGAAAGTTTGAAGAGTTTAAGAAAATTATCTAACAGACTTCCTGGCATTTTCCAAATTCTTGATACCCCTTTATTCCACAACTGTTTAAAAAAAGCTACCATTTATTGTAACAAATTAACGGCATACCTATGGAAACCAATTACTCCACCAGCATTTGTAACTTACATTTTGAAAGAAAGGGGAGTTCAAAAACGAAACAACTTTGTTGTCTGCCAAATTGTAATGCTGTTTTCAAATTCTACATATAAAGCAGTATTTCAACATGAATACGTAGTTCAAAATTTGGTGAGATATATATTTATTAATATGCAACATACAATTTAATTGTCAAATGAATACACACAAGCACACACACACACACACACACATATATATATATATATATTTACAATTCAAAGGATATGAATTAGTACGCCATTCCTTTCTAGAGTCTAGCTTCTAGCTGACCTTCCTTTCTTCAGATGGGGGCGCTACGTTCGATGTATGACGTCACATTTCTTTACATATTTATTCAAAAAAGAATTGGAATTTATGGAAAATAATGAAGTCTGCATTAAAAACAAATTTAAATTCACGTTCATGTAGACTTATATTATTATCATCAATTATGAATGATTTGTAAAGAAAAAGATGATTTACCGAGATTATCTTAAAATTTAATAAAACCAAGAACAACTGGATTTTCTTCATTCAAACATTCTTGATTACCAAAGCTTTAAATTATTTGACAAAATAATATTTTAAAACTTTTTTATGCTCAAAGTGTTTATTGGCATGCCAATATTTCGAAAAAAGTACTTATACAATCAGCAACCAAATTGACAGAATTAAAAATACTTGTACAGAAGTTTCCGATGTTCAAAATGAAATACTTATTACAACACTTCAAGAAAGTGATTTTCCACCACATTTTTTAAATTTGAAATTTAAAAATCTGGAGATTGATCACGCCTTTTAAAAGAACGAATAAAGCGTTAATTTAAATTCAGTGGGAGATTAATTAGTTACTCTGGTACCTAAAATACTATCATTAAAAAGGCCAACAACCACTTTTCAAGCCTCTACGTAGTCTAATTGTGTGAAGTTTCAAACTATCTCTCAATTCTATACCTTCTGTTTTCTTTTATAAATGCTGTTGCAATCAGTTCAAAAAATTGCAAATAGAATTTAAGTAGTTCTTTTACTGATTTTGGCTTTTACAGTTTATAAAACCAGAAATATCTTCTTTAAGCATTTTTAAAATATTTCTCCGTTTTCGGAATCCACCGTAATCTTGTAATACGAGTTTTACTTATATTTTCTTCCTTAGCACATGCACAACTTAGGGAAAATAACGCCCCCTCACTTATTCAGAAACCCCGTAGTTTTTTCCATCTAGTTGCTTTTCATCTAGTTCT
This sequence comes from Stegodyphus dumicola, assembly GCF_044657685.1. NCBI lineage: Eukaryota > Metazoa > Arthropoda > Arachnida > Araneae > Eresidae > Stegodyphus > Stegodyphus dumicola. Next base: position 120,649,311 of record NC_140780.1, read on the forward strand.
TTCTTTCCCCTTGCATCTATGATTTAAGCTTTTGGCTTTAATCATTTTTTTATCTTTTAAACATTTGTAGTTCTTACTGTTTGTAGTTTAATTTCCTTACTTTTTTAGCTTTTCCTGTTTTTACAATTTTACCTCAAAAATAAAATAATCCATAACTTAGCTTTGTTAAGCTCATATCTAGTTCCATATCCTCGAATTTTAAAATTTCAAATGCTTGTACTCATTAAAATTCTTGGAAAAAGTTCTAATCTGTATTTACAGGTTTATTTTCTGAAACCAGAGCTTTGAAATGTAGAAATGTTTTCAATTTTTAGCTTTAAATGCTAATTCTAAAATTTTCCAGTTTATAATTTGGACATCTCATGGCTTTCAGACACGCTGTTTTGAATTTCAGTGCTATTAAACATTAATTGGATTAATTTGTCCATCCATTGATCAAGAACAAAATTAAGGCAATGAAATATTGTTCCAAGATTTTGTTCCTTTCGATTTTTGATTGATGGCTTTTCCAGTTGTTTTAAATTTTAGTTAACGTGTTTATAATTTTACGTTTTTGAAATGATTTGGCATTGTTTGTGCTTTGTATCTTATGCTTTTATAACTTTGGAAAATTGAGATTTTGAAGTATAAAAAATAAACAACTGCCTTTAATTATTCCTGCATTTATTTGGAAGACTAAATTAACTATTATAATTTGGTTATAAATTTAACTGTTATTAATCTATTATATATATATACAGAGTGGTCATAAAAAGTCTCCGATATATGAATCCCTAGAGCCTTCTCCGCTCAACCAATTGAAATGAAATTTCATATATTATTTCTTGAGCCGCCCAGTCGGTATAGAGGTCAGGGAAGCTGACTGCGATACCGAAGGGCCTGGGTTCGAATCCCGGAGAGGGCATGGTTGTAACTGTCCTTCCCTTCATAGGAAAGGCGATGGTGGCCCACCTGTTAGGTGCCTCCATAATAAAGAGACCACCACATCTGGCCTTGCATAGATTAATGGACTGGGTTACGTTTGTAATTGTTTACAATCTGCAATTGGAAAAAAAAATATTGTTACTTGGTGGTAAGCGGTAGGTTGTGATGACTTAAGCAATAAAACTCTGAAGGTTAAGGCTTCAGAGCTTTGAAGGTAAGACAGTGAAAAAATTTCGAAATTTTCGAATGTTCACAAACGCGTTTTCCTGCGCTAGTTTATCAGCGCGTTCTAAAACTATAAATGGAGTTGGAACGATACACGTATTTCGAAAATTGCCGCCAAAAAGCATTTGCAAAGAGCACTGTAAAGATAAATATCAGCACAAGAGAGGAAACGGAAAAAGAATCTTTTATTTGAATTAAAAGTTTTCAACTTGCTCGCCTTCGCAGACGAGAATGCGTTGCTCGTCGGAAATTGTTGACAACAAAGAGGAGCGCGACATAGCAAGAGGACTCTGCATAAATTCACATTTCATGGTATCTTTCAATTCTCCCAAATCTCATGGATTAGTTATGCTGAATATAGATTTCAGATAATTCCAGAACCAGAAATCCATCGGAGGGGAGGCGGGGAATCGCGATGGCCACGAAACTGCAATTTTGACTGTATACTAAATTGTTGTGCGCGTTGAAAACTTGTAATTCCTCCCAAAAGTTATTTTTCCCCTCTCCATTCTAGTGTTGTCTTTGGTCATTTACAATGGTCTTCTTTGCAAATGTTTTACGCCGGCAGTTATCATCATACGTGTATCGATTCAAAGCAATTTAGAGTTTTTCAATGAGCTGATCAATTTGCACAAGAAAAAAAGAAGAAAAATATATTAATTATTAAGCTTATTTTTCTGCATAAATCAATATATAACACAAGGGCATAATAACGACATTTTCACAAATTTCGAAATTCTTTCATTGTCTACGTAACCAGGACAGTTCTATTGTCTGAAGTCGGTACAATCTCGAGCACATATCTTGAAATAATAATATCTGAAATTTCATTTCGATTGTTTGAGGAGACAGGTTGTTATTGGTTCATCAGAGATACATCAGAGAAGTTTTTTATGGCCATTACATATGCACATATTCACTCTTATCTTTGTTTAAAAAGGAAATCCTTCCCGTCAGTTGCTATTAAATCATGCGTATCTCCCACATGCAATTTGAATTTCCTATCACTGTTTTGCAATATGTAAGAAGAAGCATTTGTTGAACTACGTATGTTTAATCTGCATCTGCTGTTGTTTTAAAAATCTTGATTGCCTTCCGAATCCAGTTTCCAAGAAATGCTTGTTAGGTTTCTTTCCTCAAATGTTCTTAAGTGCATATATATACGTTCGTAGAAGCATCTCCCAAGTGATTCCGAGACTTATACATTTATTTCCAGAGGAGGGAGTTGCCTTTCTCATGCAAGAGTTTATAAGACGACATGGTTCTAACTTCGTGTAACCGATCAGTTCAGGATGATACACTACACAGTCAATTTGTTTATACTCTTTGAGGAGCAGTAGAAACTTTTATAAAAGTTGCTAGCATTATTTAAATAGCTGGACTTTATTTCACTGAATTATAGTGAATGAAGGCAGAGAAAACAAATAATCTAAAAGTTTTAGTTTAATATAAGTAGTGCGTCATTATAAATTGCATTCAAAAAGTAAAAATGTTTGTATATAGAGATACTCGCACATGTCCACGAAACTCATCGTGGAAGGAGGCAAGATTGCACCTCTCATTCGCAAGAGCCTTAAGCACCATACAGATAACAGTACGACTTTGTTCAGTTCTGCCCCCAGTTTTGAAAAAGCGCACCCGGCGGTACGGGTCCGAGAGTCTCCCACCCTTGGAGGGACGTTCACCGGGGTGAAAATCGGGGGTAGGGAGGACCCAAGTTCGATGGATTTTTCGAGAGTTTCAGGGACTACTCTCGAGAGGAGTGCACCTATGCTGCAGAGACATTACACATTTATAAACATCCATGTCTTCTCAGGGATTCGAATTCGGCGTCACTTAGCACTATCCCGGTCAGGCGACAGATTTTAACTGTAATTTAAATAGTCCTTTAACTCTCTATTTTAAATTGAATATTCCCTTTAGCTGTTCTCAAATTATTAACTGCTTGTAATAAACCTTTCTAAGTTGCGTAATTTTAAATTTAGCAGCGGTCATATGACTTCTACATAACGCTGTCGACTTAGAGGTGAAATCAACACATTCGAAAATATCGTTGAAGAAGCAAAAACAAAGAGAAAACTTCACAGTTCTAAAACATCGTAGTAGAAAATAATATCGTGGCAAAGCTTCACAGGTTTAAAACATCATCACACAAAATATCGTGGTAAAAAATAAAGCACCTTTAAAGCATCACATGATGATAATATGATATCACAGTCTTGTGTTTTCAGACTGTGTAATAAAAAAAGTGCAATGTTATTTTATATTGTAGTTTCCAAAACAGAACTTGCAAGAAAAGCTCAGAAATCAGGATCACAGACGTAATAGGCTGTTTCAATAGATTTTCCTTATCCAAAGTTTCCCCTTCTCTTTAACCTAATAATGTCAATTACCGCTACGTATTTATGACTTGAATATTGCTCATACAGGTGTATGGTGTGTATGGAAATGTTGATAAGAGACTAAGTATGCACATAAAATGTAGGATGATGATACCCAAGTAGAACAACAACGTCGTAACGACGTTGCAAACTCGTCGCGGATGTCGTTGCGAAAACGTTGCAATATGTCGTCTTTAAGAGGCCCAGTTGTCCGCGAACATCCACTGTTTTGCAACCGCTGCAAAGACGTCTTTATTACGTGTTTGCAGATGAGGGTTTTGTCGTATAGACGCCGTTATTGCGTCTTTCGCAGGTGATACTTTGGTTGTGAAAGCATTGTATCACGACGTCTTAACGACGCCTACATTTTCTCAAAATTCCACCTTTTTGCAACAGTTGTGAAAATGTCGTTATTATGCCCTTGTGTTACATATTGATTTATGCAGAAACATTAAGCTTAATAATTAATATATTTTTCTTCTTTTTTAAAATTTTGTATTCCTTGTATTTATCTAAAGTTTAAATATTTATAATTTCCTGAAAAACAGAAGATAATACAATTTTTCTCTTTAGACTAAATATGCATAATTAATAATAGCCTTAATTACTTTCAGTACTTTAAACTATATTTTTTAAATAACTAAAATTCTAAGTTATGATTGTTTAAGATTTCATCATTTTTTTCCTTAAGTGATAGTAATTATGAAAGTGGTTATTATAAATATATAACATTAATAGTAGGTTTTAAGTAACTAAAACTCAATTAGACATAAATAAAAGTAAAGATATATTTGTGGGTAAAAAAAAGAGCGTTTCTGATAACAGAATTATCACATTTATTTCTGTTAACTCTCAGAGACATTGAAAATTGCCCCTGTCATGATAAATTAGGAAGCGGTTCTTAAGGTAACATAATCAGTATTTTACCTGAACTCATGTATAAATTTATTCGCGTTTCACAGTAAAAAATATAATCATTAACTTCTATATCACCAAGATATGCAAATAAAAGACAGTATAAAGTAGTTAATAAATGTGATCAAAAATATTTCATACAAAAATATACCTAAATGTAATAACTTCCCATATTCATATCTCAAATGAAATAATAACCTAACAAACAACATACATGACAGCACTATTTAAGAAAAAACATGAACTAGTAGTGTTTGAAAGTATAAATAGCAGTAGGAAGGTAACAAAACTAAAATTTCCAATTAATAAAAAATAGTGTTTTTTAAATAGTAAGCAATAAAAGTGCAATAGTTATGGATTGCAGTATTTACTAGTAATGCTGATGTTTCTTAACATCATTTCTTCAATAATATGTAAATGTATTTACCTATTTTTTGTTTCTACATTTTAGAATAGTACTAGATTACAATGATCATTTCAGACACTTTTTATGATCAATAACATTCCTTTTGATACTGTACGGAAATAATTTAAATAATATAGTATACGATAGTAAGCTAAGTTCGTCAAAGTAAGCTCTTCGTTAAATAGCACACGATGAAACTTTTTGTTTCTATTTATTGTGAATTTCTTTGTTATCACAAGCACATAAAATGTAAGCGAAAAATATACTTAAATTATGAATATACTATATTTAAATGACTTACTTAACATACTTATTTAAGTATAATGGATGTACTTAAATTTAATAAAGAACAAAACCTAATTTCCAACATTCATTTATTGAGATAATCTAATAGAAATACATAACGGCAATATTAAAAAAAAAACTCGAATTACGCAGTGTTTGGAAGAATAGATACCAAACGACATGTAATAAAATTGCAATTTGCAATCAATAAAAAAATATTTAGCGTTTCTCAATACTACACAATTAAGTATGGCATAATTATCCATTACAATATTTCATAGTAATACTAATGTTTCCTTAACCCTATTTTTTCGATTATATGCGCGAAGCCTGAGCACCAACCTGTATCATGAACACAATAATCGATTAATATGAATGATATACGACATAGCACTTTGGACGTTATAACCGAATCCGTGTATCCAAATATTGCACCGCTGGAGACACTGAAGATTGGAAAACCCCAATATAATTTTAATCACCGAAAAGTCATAAAACACCAAAACAGAACACTATTTAACTGTATAGACGATTTCAGCACGTTGCAAGCAGATATTCACAAAAAAAAAAAAAAAAAAAAAAAAAAAAAAAAAAAAAAAAAAGCAGAAATTCGGCATTATCACGAAGAATTTTCCTGAATTCACAAGAAACTGCCATTATTATATTTTTGTAAGTTGTTCTCTTTCTGTATTTAAGCTTTCCAGTATTTAATTCCGACGGTGAATTACAAAAGCGTGAAGAAAATATTCCTGAAAATAAGATGGAGTCAAACTATCGCGCAGTTACTAACTTGTTCGAATTTGGCAGCTAGCCAAAGCGCGCAAGCCTCGAGCTCAGATGTTCGTTTATATAATCATCCAGTAAATAGTATACATGGAATGTCGAACAGCAATTCATTGCAACGTTTCAGCGATTTATTCGATTGCATTAAACCTTTCGACGGTTTTTCTGATAATTTAAAAGAATCTTTTTTAAATGGCCAAGAAAAATTATTTCAACTGAATAGAATTACGAACAATGTTCACAAAATACGAAATTTACAAAAAAATATTTATCGGGCTCGCTAAAACATTTGTAATGTCAATGTCGCCAAATCCTGAGTGTACCGTAATACTAGGATTAAACCAAGCATTTTTGAATGCACGGGCAAAACGTAAAAATATAACAAACAGTTCGTCAGAATTTTTATCGGTCATGAATTTCGTATTTTTCCTCAAAGTTTCTCTAATTTTGATGTCAAAATTTATTAGTAATTTATCAAAGCTATTAATTTTGTCGTTTTCCATTAAAATTGTTAATATTTCTTTCTCCTTTTCCATTAATTTTTCCGTTCTGCTTGTCCTGACTATCGATGAGTTTTCCGTCATATATATATTGGACAGAGGTTAAAAATGCATGGATATGCATCGTCTTTTAACATTGGACGTTTTCTCGGAATTCTTAAAATCGCCCTATTTTTATCCATGTATACATCTTCGCGAAAATTGTACTTTTTGCTCCGTATGCGGTAAAATGTTTCATATTATGTCAGCATATTAATTCAAATAAATTCGTCCTTACTTCAAAAATAAAGTCATATTTTAGCAGTGAGACAATTGCTAACATGTAATTTGCATTGATTTCGGAAATATAATTTTTTTAAATATATAAAATACATAACTACTTATAGAACATAAAATGCAACTTACTTTATAGATTAGTTTCATTTTTAAATATTTTGCTATAATATTTATAAAAAATATTTTAAGTATTAATTATTTTTCAAAATTTTAAAGAAAAATTTAGCACGTATTTTTAGTATTAATTAAATTTAATAATTCAGGCACATATATTAAATTTATATTTAATTAGATGAATCTACCTTAGATTAATATATTTAGATGAAATAAAGTAATGAAACATATCAAAATAAATCTTATGCGGACTTCAGTTTCTTGAAAGGGTAGATTTAGTCTCTTTTCATTCTAAAAGTAACGCTGATGAACTATGAAAAAGATGCTAAAACGACCATGTCTGAAAGCGGCCATATCATGACATTTCAAAAACGTCGACGAATTGCCAAGATTCAACGGCAAATATTTTGCGTCTTCGAAACGTTGTAAAGACGTCGTAAAAGTAACCACGACCACTTTGCAACCTCTCGGACCAGTTTGCAACATCGTGTGCTACTTGGGTAGTCAAACTTTTACAGTGCTATATATTATTTCTAGTGTAGGTGAAGGAAATTTTAGTGGTTTAAATTGGTATACATTTTGCCCTGTGTTCCATATAAAACAGTACCAATATTGTGTACTGACTTTTAAGTTAATTAGTATATACATTAAACACTATAAAAACATCAAAATGAAATTTATTGGCCCTGAGGGAAATATGTTAGTAAAGCTGTTTCCTCTTTTAATTAACATAATACATATGTTAAATCAACCTTTTCCAGCTAATATATCACATTATAAATCCTTAAAGAGTGAAATCATTAAATTTGTACGTTATGTACTCTAAGAATGTTCATAATTATGTATACTTTAAGAAACTTCTAAATGATGCATCTTACGCGAATTTTCTAAATTAGATACCATCAGCCAACTTACTGTTAACAATACATTTGGGAAGACAGCTCAATATGGGTATGCACATTTAGAAAATTTCATACATATACTATTTAAACTCAACATCTCAGCAGTCTGTTAGACAAGATGTTTCAATTTTTTGGCGTTATCTAAATGTCTCTTGGCCGTGCACCCGATATAGTGGTTAGCGTAGCTGACCGTCGTATCGAAGGGCCTGAGTTCGAATCCCGGAGAAGGCATGGATGTTTGTTAATGAATAATGTCCGTGCGGCATCGAGCATTCTAAATATGTGGTCAGCCGAACGTCCTCTCGAGAGGTTGGTGGTAGGGGGAGAGGAGGTGGGAGAGCCTCGGACTAGCGTCCCCCGGAGTGCTTTTCATCAAAATTGAGGGGGGAGGTAGAACTGAGCTAAATCGCAGTGTCACCTGTGAGGTGCTCAAAGTTTTTGCCAACGACAGGCGTAAGAAGTTGCGCTCCTTCCATGTATTATATTTAAGCAAAAATGTTAAAAGTTAAATTTCGATGCAAATCCTTTACTACAACAAAGTTTTAATTTAATTAAATTGCTATCTAGAAGTTTCTACATCTTCTGTTAAAAGCTTTTAGCCACATTACTCACCCATAATAGCCAAAATTAGTTCTGAAAAAAATTATTAGAATTTTGCAGCTTTCATAATTTTCTCAGTAAGGAAACGAAAGTGATGTAGAGATATGGTCATAACGTTGAATTTTATTACAATAAAATTTCAGTTTTTATCATTTCTACAATCATAATTCAAGCCATTTCTCCAAAACTAATGCCTTTCAAGAGAGAAGATTATTTTTTGGGGTTCGAAAACGTAATATAGGTTTTTCAACGCTGTATACAGTGAATGCTTTCATTAAATTTTAATTATTAATATCCTGAGTAATTTTGATCATATGACGTTGAATTATTTTTATTGATAAATTCAACAATAGAAAACGCTTTTCTGAAATAAACTTCTTTTAGCTACAGAGCCCGTGCACAGTTTATATGTCATAGTTTTAATTATAAAGTTTTACGTATCCTGAATGGCATAATCACAGATTTTATGTTACTTGATTCCTTCATGAGGCTAGAATCATCGATCTACAATTATTATTCATAATATATTTAGCTGTGCAGATGTTTCAGCATTAATGCAATAAATAGGGAGGAATAATTAGTTAATTTTAAGGATTCATAAAAATACGGAACTTTCCTTTCTAGAAGATTTGAAGAAACAATGACGCTTGTTTCGTACTAATTCAGTTGTGGTGGTTGAAACATAGGCATAGATGACAATCCAGTATTATAAATATAATTTCAGGCGTTTTGAAAGAACTGAGCACTTTACCTTCAAAAAGAGTTTAAGGGAATTTTGAGTCTGTTCCACTTTTATGCAAGAATTTTGCACATACTGCATCTATATATTTTTATTGCTATGAGTAAAACTATGTAAGAGATAACAGAGTAACGATTTTGAGTTAAACCAAGAAAGGAACCTATATATATGTATAAACTTTTACTACCTCATCGCTGTTTGCATTCGTGACGTCATGATTTGTATATTTCTTTGTAGATACCCCAAAACCACTTACACTGTCGCGTAACTTTGTAGGGTCTTAATTGTGTGTAATATTAAATCAAAGACCCTCAGGCCTTATTAAACCGACAAACGAATTATCGCAGGGCCTGAAATATTGCAATAAACACTTAAGATTGTTTTAAATAACCTTTTTATTTAATCTTGAATTCAGCATAAAGTACAATTTGTTCATAAAAACAAAGCCTGCCACTTTCATATTTAATAATTAAAGAAAATTAACCAAGATCGAATTTCAAATTAAAAGTATCATAGTCGGAGACTACTCAAAGTTGCCTGCTTAAGATGGCTCAAAAGTTTATGGCGCTTTTTCATGTCGCCTAGAAAAAATGGCTAAGGCCGGAATATTAGTGGACAGGACAGGACAGAACGTAAACTACAGGCGCCGCTGCGAAAAGCTCTATATCTAAAACCTTCAAAATCCTTGAATTAAATATTTTTCAAGTTCATTGCATTCTGATGAGAGTTAGATTAAAAGAGATGTTATAGGAAAGGTTTAAATCATAAAAATTGGTTAATTAACATAAAATACTTTACACAATTTTGAAACGTAGGTGTTCAATTTCCAATATTATGTAATCTAATATACTTTCAGGTATTATGTATTATTTATATCATCTGTTTAGAACTGCCATGTTCGTATATCACACTTATGCATATAGATGTATTGTATGGATGTCCGCAGACTTTCGTGCTGGTATTCAAGAACATGCCTTTCCAATTCAATGAAGTGTGGTTAATCGTTAGGCCTTTCTAGATATATCTTTTTCTGTCTGATGGAAAGAATGCAGCAGAACAATCCAATACACTTTCTTTTCTACGTCCTTTTCTTACTGCTTACTTTAAAAAACTACTAAGATTTTGAAATAAGTATACATTTTGCAAAAATTACATTAATATTTTCTTTAGATAAAATGAATATTTAAACAAATTTTATAATTGATATTGTTTGAAATCAATGTTTAAGTCAAGGTCTCTTATAAGAAAAACTATATAAGTTTAAATATTAAACTTTTACATGACGTGGAGAAAGCTTACCTTTTTAATATGTACATAATTTTTTAAGAAATAATAAATCGGAATCTAAAAATGTTTACTGTTTGTCCTGATGCACGGAAAGAGGTTCAGACCAGTAAACTTATACTGCTAACTTAAAACGTGCATGCAAAACTTTTATGATTACAAGACGATTATTTTGAAAATGCTGTTTTCTTCCTTACATATTGCAAAATATGATAGCGCTTGCAGCTCTCATGAGGAGCTGTATCACTAAAGCGAATATATAGTCAACTTCATGCCATAACTAGTCGAGGCGGATTGACGATTCAGAGACCCGTAGTATCTATCAGATCGGAGAACCCGTTTCCATGAAAAGCGGAAATATATTTTAGAAATTCAATTCCAGATTTCAGCGGCTTATAGTCCGCTACAGAGAATCATAGAGAAAAAAAGAGACTTTCTTTTCCAGAATCTAAACTTCTAGAACTTGAATTGATTATAGGGGAAAAGAAATTTTGGGGCGGAAATGTTCTATTTGCAATACGTTTAGATTCTCTTCCGGAAGTAAAGTTTTGAAATACAGAGAGGGAAATTTCTAGCGAAAGTAGAAGATTACATTAACGTAGCAGTGTAATCTTCCATTTACATATAGACCTGCGCTCTTTTTTACTCGTTCTTCTCAGTGATTTAAAAGAGAACTGTATCAGCATGCTTAAGTTAGAATACGAAATATTATTAGAGTTCTGAAATCCAAAGTAACGTCATTTGTTTCAAATATCTTACACTAAATCTCAAGCTATCTCGTTTACATTCAACTTTAATGTGTAAACTAAATTTAATCATCATGTACTAAGAAATTAATTTGCATTTATAAAACTTTATTCGTAAAGAATATGAACCTCCTGTGCTGACAGATTAGATAAAAGATAATATTTGAAAAGGTGGAGCTTTGATGAAAGAGCTGCGTTTATTTAAGAAATAAACTCTACAGAAATAACACTGTCAACAATATTGTTGCGTGCGTACGGGGTCGTAAAAGGTGTTGCATGCGTACGGGTTCGTAATAGATTGAATGCACAAGTCCGATAATAGGTTAATAAAATTTATTATTATCAAAAGAAATATAACAGAGAGCTAGAATTTTCCTCAGAGATATTCGTAATAATGTTCACAATATCACGCAGTATTATCAATAGTTATACTTAAAACTACTAAAAACGTTAAAACGCAATGCAATCCAAATCGCACTTAAAGAGAAACCTAATCCAATCTCACGCTGAACTCGCAATAATAACAACAGCAGCTAACTAAACAACTGAACTGAGACGCTCTCTCTCCGGCCTTTTACAATTTTCAACAGGTCGCGAAAACTTTCTAGTAATTTCTGCTTCTCGAGATTTCTGGAAAGCAATAAGATGGAATTACAGTTACAGCTAACATACTGGTCAATTGCATTTATTCAATTTAAATAGAAATTACTTAGATATCCGTTTGTTCAATATTAAATGCACGTGATTCTGCATTTTTACATTTCAGGCATAGCTTTCTTATAACATTTTTTCTCTCGTTGCATTGCACTTGGAAATACAGCAATTTTAATTATAATTCTACTAAAATTAGCTATCGAAATACAATATTTGTAACACTGTCACCTTCCCAAGGACTGTACATCCCGGTCAGTACACTCCATGGACTGGATGACATAGTTACAACTAAGGCATCTATAAAATAATAAACATTACAATGCAATAACAAACAACATAAACAATGATTACAATAAGTAGCATAAAATAAATCAAGTACTAAATCAATAAATGATTGCACAAATTTACAAATTTAGAAACAAAAAAGAGCACGAACTTATACTATTTACATTACATACACTAAGTACTATGGTTATAGTAAGGAGCTAGCCTGTCCTAATGAACAACTTTAGGCTTAGAATTCAATGACATACGGATCAGAAATACGACGTCGTTGAGCCTGTTTAGGACTTTGTGAGAACCATATCAAGGTGACTGTTGTTTAGGACAGAGTCCTTTCAGTCGAATCGGATTTCCCAAACACATATTGTCTCCTTCATTGAAATGATATCCTGTAGCTCTCGTGTCGTATCGGGTCTTCATCTTCTCCGTCGTCAGGCTAACTCGCTCTCGTGCAAAATTGTGCATCACTTCAAACCGGACCTTGAGATCATGGATGTACTTCTCAGGCGATGAATGTGCATGCGGAGTGCGACCAAACAACAGATTACAAGGCAGAATAAGGTCACGACAGAAGAGCATCTGAGATGAAGAATAGCCAGTAGTCTCTTGGAGAGCACTGCGATAAGCCAGTAAAATAGAGGTAACTTCTTGTCCCAGTCCTGTTGGTTTCTGGAAACCACCAACGAGAGGTTATTAAGGATGGTTCGATTAAACCTCTCTACCATGTCGTCTGACTGGGAACTTAAAGGTGTCGTTTGGGTTTTGTCAATGCCGAGTAGCTTGCATACTCCTTTAATTACAGCCGATGCAAAATTTCTTCCTCGATCAGAATGTGACTTAAGAGGCACTTCGGATTTGGAAATCCAATGCTGTATCGTTACCTCTGCTACCGTGAATGCCGTAATCAGGGATGGGATACGCTTCAGGCTACTTGGTGAAGTATACTATGACAACAATGATGTATTTGTTGTCATCAGCAGTTCGTGGCAGAGTTTCCAGGATGTCAAAGGCGATACGTTCAAAATGTGATCCTACATTGTATCGTTGCAGCTTGCCTCGGCTGCTTTTCTTTGGTCTTTTCCCGCCCGCACAGGCATCGGAAGAGCGCACCACTTTTGCACGTCATCCTTTGCATTACTCGAATAGAAGCTCTCTCGAACTCCCGCAAAGTCTTCGTTATTTCGAAGTTGCCTCCTGTGGAGCTGATATGTAGTTCTTTAAGGACGTCCGGGATCCCAGATGTTCGAAGTATCAGCTGTCATTTGAAAATCTTTCCACCATCTGATTCGAATTGCCCACTCGAACTGTCATCCCACTCGAACTGACACTGCGTGACTTGAAGGACCTCTTCTCTCATCTAGCAACATATGGAATCATATTCGGAGACTTTAACGCCACCAGCCTCCTATAGGGAATGAAGAGAGAAGATACCCGTGCCCATAACCTGCTGGACTTCCTGGCATGTCACTATTTGGTGGTTGACAATAAGACTGACCCACCACCCACCTTTTGGACAACGCGCGCACAGGGATGGCCGGATCTGACCCTCGCATTCCCAAACACAGTTGCTCTAATCCAAAACTGGAAAGTGGTAGACATAGAGACGGCTAGTGATCATCCACTCATCACCTTCAGTATAGGCCTTCCCACCACTTATGTATTGAAGAGACGCTACAAAACAGTGTGTGGAGGGCACCATACCTTCCTAAATGCAATTGCTTCTCATGTCACTTGCCTTGTCGACTTATTCACAAAAAGTTGATCGCAGGACGATCTGGACAGCGCTTATGACAAAATGATCAACTACATTGACTCTGCGTGTAGAAGTGCCTATAGACACTTTGGACATCTTTTCACAATGGGCCCGAGAGCACAAACTCGAACTCTCGGTGTTAAAGACACAAGCAATTATCATTGGCCGAGGTCCTCCACTGCGACGTACCCTTAGTCTCAAATTACTCGGGCACAGGATGAAATGTGTCACCCAGCTAAAATATATCGAAGTGATCATAGACCAGAGACCCTCCTCGCTTCCCCATATTACGATGCTAAGACAAGGGTGAATCTCCTAAGCAATGCCATGCGGGGAATGACAGCAATCAGATGGGGGCTGTCACCCAAAATTCTTCGCATCTGGTATAAGACTGTTACAGAGAAAATCGTCACCTATGGTGCCTCAGTATGAGCCACACGGCTGAACACCCACATGAGTGGTCAAATAACTACCATACAGCGTCAACAGCTACTTATGATCTGTGAGGCTTACAAAACTTCCCAACAGCAGCCTTGCAAGTTCTAGCAGGTGTACCACCCCTCGATTTCGTCATAGAGCGAGAGGCAGCGATAGGAAAAGTTATCAGACTGAGGCAATACCACACACTATGGGGACATTCTTACAATCCCAGTGAGTACGTAAAACACAGGCCCATCTTCGCCTGTCACCCGGCTGATGGCAATATCGATACATGCCTCACTCTCTCTCGAGAAGCCCAAAAGATCAAGTCTATATGTGTCTCCACTGAAGGGTCAAAGACACCGGAAGGGACTGGCTGTACATTCTGCCACGTCTCTGAAGGGGTGACGATCCATACGTGGAAAAGGAGGTTGGCCTACCATAACTCGATCTACCAGGCTGAGTTACTGGCCTGGTTACTGAAATACAGTGCGGATGCCCTGCATGCTCCCATAGAAATTTACACCGACTCAGCCTCAAGCCTGGCTGCCATAGCTAATGAAAGAGCGCGAAGTCTCATAGTCCAAGACATAAGGACATTCCATCTTAGTCATAAAAAAGCCCCACGTCTCACCTGGGTGCAGCACATACTGGCATCCTAGGTAACGAGCTGGCAGACACGGATGCAAAGGAGGCAGCCAAATCGGCATACACAGATGAGGATGCCACGTTAAAGCCGATCACATTTATGAAGCGGCACACGCTAGAGCTGTTAATAAGAGAGTGGCAAAGGAGATGGGACCAGGGCACCACGGGTCATCGAGCTTACAAGTTCACGCCGAAAGTGTGGACAGAGGCCCGGTCTACCTCTTATTATATGACACAATTTCTTACGGGACATGCTCCATTCCTCACATACAAATATCGCTTCTACTTCGTAGACAATGACACCTGCGAATGCGGTGAGGTTAGCGACCCAGACCACCTCCTATTCTCATGCAGCCTCAGAGAACAGTGCAGGCTAAAAAAGCCGAATGATGACAGCTACTGGCCCCACTGGCTAAAGAGCACTAAAAACTCAAGCAGGATCAGCTAAAGATCAAGACTGTAATAGACGAGTGTCTCATAATGTATAGGGAGGGGTACGCCAACAGAAGGGTGCACACCGTCGGTAAGCACACTTAACGCCGCTGCGTGTCTTGTATATTTTCAAAAGTACTAATATTCAGCCTAATGTATGTTAAATGTTATATTGTACATCTCTACAGCGTAATGTATATCTCATGCTTGGCCAAATGGCTGCCACACTGTTCTTTTTTCGTACTCATGTGTTCTCATGTTTCTTTTAGCTTTCATGTATACTCACGCATTCTCCTGTATAGTTTCATAAGTACTAATATTCAGTTTAATGTATGTTATATGTACTCTTGTACACTTCTACAGCATAATATATGTTTCAAATTAGGTCAGTATCCTCAGCATTCATGTATATTCACACATTCTCCTGTACAGCCTCTAAAGTACTAATATTCAGTTTAATGTATGCTCTATGTATTATTGTTAATCTCTACAACATAATGTATTTGTCAAATGGCTGTCACATTGTTCTTTTTTTATTTTATCATATTTAGTTTGATGTATGTTATATTTATTCTTGTACACTTCAACAGCATAATGTATGTATCAAGTTTGGTCAGTATGACCTGCATTAAATTATATTCACGCATTCTCCTGCATAGCTTCTAAGTACTAATATTCAGTTTTAACTATGCTATGTGTATTATCGTAAATTCTATAGCATAACTTCCCCAACATAATGTATGTACGTATGTATCATATTTGGACCGTACTCACATGCCTCCATGTTTCTTTCAGCATATTTGTATATCATGCATTCAGCTTCAGCTAAATGTATTTTATATCACGCATTCAGCTTAATGTATGTTATATATTCTACAGAATAATGTATGTTTCAAGTTTGGTCAGTCTCTTCAGCACTCATGTATACTCACACATTCTCCTGTATATCCTCTAAGTTCTAATATTCAGTATAATGCACCTTATATGTATTATTGTAAAATCTACAGTATAATGTATGTATCATGCCTGGTCATATGGCTGTCACATTGTGTTTTTTTTTCTGTACACTTGTGCCTTCACGTCTCTTTCAGCATTCATGTACATTCACGCATCCTCTTTCTACATCTAGTTTCATAAGTGCTTATAACACTTCTACAGCATGATGCATGTAACAAGTTTGGTCAGTATCGTTAGCATTTATGTACATTCACACATTCTCCTGTATGGCTTCTAAAGTACTATTAATCAGTTTAATGTATATTATTTGTATTATTATTTTTTATTTTTTTATTTTATTTTTTCTCCTTTCCCGTTCTCATGAGCCATCATGTTCTCTCAGCACTCATGTTTATCACGCGTTCTCTTGTATGGTTTCATATGTACTAATATTCAGGTTAAGGTATGTTATAAGTATTACTGTGCATTCCTACAGCATAATGTATGTATCCTGTTCGGTATTAACAGTGTTAATCAGCACCAATTGGCTCGCATCGTTATCTTCATGTATTACCAGCACCATGTACAGTCTTAATTGTATTGCTCCTAAAATCTCACTTCATAGCATAATGTAAGTCACATGTACATCATTAAAAGTACCAGTGGTGGGTATTGGGTATTGTCATGCGACTGACACATTGATATTCGCATTCAAATATCTTCATGCAAAAATAGCTCATGTACAGTCTTAATAGCTTCAAAAGTACAGTCTTAATAGCCTCGTGTACATTCATGTACAGTCTTAATAGCCTCATGTACATTCATGTACAGTCTTAATAGCCTCATGTACATTCATGTACAGTCTTAATAGCTTCAAATTATTGTATAATCTATGTGTCTCTTATGTTAATAATCCCTTTTTCTCTGTTGACAATGGAATGTAACCAAGACATCAAAGGCCCTGTAACCGTGCCCATGTACATCTTTTATATGGTACAATAAATATCTGCAGGTTGGCATCCAATTCCGTATGCGTATACCCGTTATACCCGGGACGAAAGCCATCTCACTGGCTCAAACCATCTGATTCGAATTTTCGGTACAAGATGCCGTTTTGAATCCAGAGTTGAGTCCCAGAGAGCCCTATATTGTTTGTCGTAGGACTACAGATTAAAGTGTCCTGTCAGGTGGGTTTTCTGCTTGAAGGCTCCATTAAGTCAATTATGGGTTTAATGTCGCTGTCTTCCAACTGGTCTTTCCTGACTTTTTGTCCCTCCATGAGTCTCGATCAGCCGTTGTTGATGTAATTTGTCTTGCGGTAGGGTTAAGCAGGTCGTAATTCTCTTCGACCTTGAAACAATATCTACAGCTTTATGGGCATGGTCTTCTAGACAGGATGTCGGTATTTCCGTGTGATGATCCCTTCTGATGACGGATAGTGATGTCATAATCCTGGCGTCCACCTGGCTATTTGTCCTTCAGGATTCTTGAAATTTAAAAGCCAGGTCAACGATGCATGATCCTTGCGGAGCACAAACTTTCTGCAGTAGAGATAATGATGGAAATGTTCTACAGCTTTAACTATGGCGAGCAACGTTTTCCTGGTGACTTAGTAATTCCTCTTTAGTTTAGATAGGCACTGCTGCAATAGGCCACGCCACGTTCTTGGCCTTTTATTTCTTGGGACATAATATCACCGACACTCTCATGGCTCGCATAATAAATGGTTTACCGAGCTGAGGATACGTCAGAATTGAAGCCGATATTAAAACTTCCTTCAGATTGTTTAAATGCAGCCCCACATTATTTTGTCAGAAAACCTGCTTCCTCAATGTCAGCTTGTAAAGGAGGTATTGCGATTTAAGAAAAGTCTCCTAGTAGGTGTGAAGCTCCAGGAAACTTCTCACTTGATGGACATTTCGGTGCTTTACCAGTCTTTAGTTGCTGACACGTTTTCTGGATCCGTACACACACCTTCAGCAGAGATGATGTGTCCGAGGTAAAATACGCACCAAAAGAGAAAGGTATTCCGATCTCACGCTGAACTGGCAACAAAAACAACAGCAGCTAACTAAACAACTGAACTGAAACTCCTCTCTCCGGCCTTTATAACGTTCGAGAAAAATTATAAAGGCCGGTCGCGAGATATTTCTATTAATTTCTTCTTCTCGAGATTTCTGGAAAGCAATAAGAGAATGGAATTACGGTTACAGCTAACATAATGGTCAATTACATTTATTCAGTTTCAATACCAATTACGGAGATATCCATTTAATTAATGCTAAATGCACGTGCTCCCGTATTTTGTCTTTTCCGGCAAAGCTTTCTCTTAAAATTGGTCTTGCGTTGCATTTTAGGGGAAATACAACAATTTTAATTATAATTCTACTAAAATTTGCTATTTAAATACAAAATTCGTAACAATATCAATTTAAATATGGTAATTTTTCCTTCATTTAAAATTTGAACTAGAGAGACAACTCGTGTATTGTATGAACGTTCGCATAGTCTGAATATAATGCTAATGTGAAAGTACAGAAATACTCAAAATTAAACTAAGACCTTATTTATAACAGCTCTCCATTTTGTATATTGATATGACTATTAAAAAATTAATTTGACCTCAAAAACAGAGTTCGCCCCGAGCGGTTAAAACCTCTAAATTTTAGAAGTTCGACATGAGTTCAATTGCAGGCTCATTGCATGAAGGCTTTCATAATTTTCTGCATGTGTTATACGAATCCGTGGCAGTTTTTCCCAGGAAATCCTTAATGAAAGCAATCATTTCTCTAGGCAGATAGCACTCGTGTTCTTTGCCGTATTCAAATAATCTAACATCATAAACACAGTCAGCATTAACTGTTTTGTTCAGACAGAGTCTATCATTGTTGTCAGACGATATACAATTTAAAAATCGTATTCTTCTATAAAATCCTTTACAGATCTCCGGTTGCCAGTATATCGCTGAAATCGCGGGTTAAGATCTGGTGCTTCACGTATTAAAGTAACATGCTGCTTAAAAATTTTATCAGCTGGAACTGATTAAGACAGTAAAAAATCATAGGTACAGCGTACGTTCGGGAGCTCTCAAAAACCACATTTTGTCTTTTCTTGAATTGAAAACAAAGAAATGAAGGATACTTTTTCAGCCGTTTAAAATCTGGATTTTTAGGTTCGGGTGGTGTGGACCGAGAAAGTGACAATGTCTTAATTGGTAGTGCAGATTTTAATGTTTCAGCATGCATTGTTTGATTGTGAACTGCACATAAGTGTAAAATATATTCTGAAGCTTATTCCTTAGTTTCTACATGAATTTTATATACCCCATTGTATTAAATAAATTGTTCAATAAAAATAGCTAAAAATTAGAATATGGATTGTCTGTCTATTTCATAACAAAATTTCTCTTTTAAATTTCTACGCGTAGATTTTCTAGTCAGTTCAAAGTAATGTCTGTATTTGTTTAAATTAATTTAATGATCAATACATTTATATATATATATATATATATGTACACCTATAATAATTGCAATTTGCACAAACGCTTCCAAGATCTACATGAGGAAAATAAAAGTAATAAAAATAAGAATGAAATAAGGTAATGAAATATGTCTAAAATGTACAGAATGTAGCTAAAGTGCTTTTTAAATATGGAAAAAATATATGACAGAATAAAAACTTAAGTATAAAGGTAGTAAAAATAAAAAATAAAGCGAAAGCATGTCCTGCAACTTCTGTAACTTTCTAATCTTAAGAGTTCAGAAATGTTGTAATGTTCGAGGATTTCTGTTATGATAAAAAATGGTAATTTAAGTAAATAAAAATAAACAAGTAAAAGGCAAACACAGATGCAATCAAGAAATTGTCTCATTAAAAATTGGATTAATTTTATTAAAGAAAGAAAATATAAACTCGTGAGAGTCCATATCTTTCCATTTATTGTTCGTTTTTTTTGTTTGTTTGTTATCGCAATTGAATGGAATACAACATCTTTTATTCTTTAAAAGAATTTCCAGCAGTAGGTAGACTTCTATGTAACACTAGAAGTTACAGAGCTATCAACCATCTCTTTCTTGTAGCTTCGTCCTTTGAAAATGCAACATTCAGTGTCAGATTCTGGTCACCATTCCAGACTTTTAAAACATATATCCCAGTTTTTCCTGTGATAACTCACTGAAATCATCAGAAGTTAAAAAATGAAATTATATGAATAGCTTTGGCACTTAAGTTGCTCTAACTGATGCGCATATACACTGAAGTGCCACTGAATTAGGGATAGACATAGCTGTGCAAATTTTATAGCACTGCGCAGCATCTGTGCTTACGTGAGGAAGTTGTGGTAAATGCACATACAGCTAGTACTATGGTTGTTGTTAATCAATTGTTTCAATTAACAGTATGGGTAAAACGTCTGATTTAGATAGCTTCAATCTCGGAGAGATTGTAGGCACTCGACGCATGGGCCATTCAATTTCCAAAATCCTCAGTGGGTTAGAATTTTCAGGGTCGACAAGGTCAAGAGTATATCGAGAATACACGGATGGTGGAGAAAAGAACTAGCGGTCGGGCAAATTGCAAAGGACAATTAACCTAGAACAAACGTGGTGTGAGACGGCTGAGCCGTATCGTACATGGTCAACGAAGCCAAACATTAGCTCAATTTACCACCCATCTGAATCACGGCGACAGTAGTACAGACAGTAAAAGGATCATGCAATGCTCGCTTCACCATATGGGCTTCAGAAGCCGTAGACCCACGAGAGTACCTTTGCTGAATGCATGCCAGCGAGCTGCACTTCTTGCCTGGACAAGAGAATACAGATAATAGACTCTAGTGGGCTTGAAATAAGTAGCAAGTAGTGATGAGCCTTGATTCCGACTAATTAATACCGATAGGAGGCTGAGAATATATCGTCAGACTCATGAAGCCATGAATCTTGTGTGGCAGATTGGAACTGTGCAAGGTCATGGTGGCTTAATCATAGTCTGGGATGTTTTCTCTAGGCAGTGTTTGGGATCTTTGGTACTTGTACCAACTTCCCTCAATATAATTCGGTAAGTCGAGTTGCTGGGCGATCATCTCCATCCATTTATGTTGTCCTGTCATTCACATGAAAATGGAGTATCTGAGCAAGATAACTGCACCTCTCACTGGTCCCGGTTGGCTATTGGCTGGTTGATGAGCATTCTTCTGACTTCTCTGTCATAAATTGGCTACTTAAAAGCACTGATTTTAATTCTACTAAGCATCTTTCAGACGTTTTGGAGAAAGGTTTGAAACCTCATCACACAAGACTAACGACTCTTCCTGAATTATAGACAGCTCTCTCCGATGTTTGGCAAGCCATTCCCATATAATGCTTCCAGAAACTTATTGAATCTATGCTTCGTCGTTTGACAGCCGTTATAAAGACCAGAGGAGGCCCAACTCGTTATTGACTACGTATCCCTAATTCAGTGGCAGTTCAATGTATTTCGAAAAGATTTTACCTTTGAAAATACGGCCAAACGCTCAATATTGGTTTCAGTAAGAATATCTATGCTCTTTATAACGGCTGCCGCTGGGACGTATTTTTAGTCATTGCAAAAATAACATTTACGCAAAACCCTCATCTCAAAAATGGTGAAAGACATAGTCTGAAGGCAAAAATTAAATTTTCAGGTTGACGAAAATTCTGCCTAAATCTATTAACTTAACAGAAATTTCTGCTCGTTATAACCTGAGTCAAGCATCTTTGCTTCCTTTACCAAGCTTTATGTGTAAGGTATTTTCCTTTTCCTTACCGCATACAATCACCGTATAAATTTAAATCGACTAGCAATCTTGTATCCGGAGTTCGATCTGATTTTTGAGAAAAATCTGAAATAGACACCACATGGCTTCCTTGTACGGCCTATTAAATTATACAAATTTTTTGCTGTACTTATTTCCTCGAGAATCATTCTGAATTAACTAATCATCTTTCAAGGCAAATTGAAAATAACACCAAAAACTGCATATTTTGAAACTGAACCGGAAGATCGCATTAAAATTTAAATTACGTTATTTATTCAAAATTAATTGTTTTTAAAATTTGATATTGCTGACAGATGAATATTTTAGTCACTTAAATTACTTCTAAAATTGGAAGTATATTACTGCAACTAAATATTGCGGGGAAAAAAGGCCGGGTAAAAGGTGTATATATACATATACAGGGTGATTCTAAATTGTTTTTACAAATTAAGAGGAGTGATAGTACTCATCCAGATGAGCAATAATTACTATAGAACATAGAGTCGCCTTCTACTAGAGAGGTGGAAAAGAGGAATATTAGAATTCAAAACCTGAGCTACAACAGTGTTGAGAGAGCGAATGAACGAGACCAAAAGTTGCGCAACAGGTTTAGTGAAAAACTCACAGAGAGTGCACAAAATTGATAAAACCGAAAACTTGGCGTTCTAGTGTTAATTCGAGCTCAGACTTTGATGGCAAACACTCAAATGCACATCTTTGGTTCGCAAGGTCTCAACCTCGCAAACGATTGCAACAAGTTAATTACCTAAATCAAGGGCTGAACATTATCAACTAACTCCAACTCAGGATAGGTTAAATAGCAACCATTTATTTTAAGCGGCATAAAATATTTTCTGCTACATAATAATGCTGCTATAAACTAGTTCATGTGCAGGTTTATTAAAAATTGCGTTATAATAATACTTAGTTTCTACTTTGTTCTAAATAAGAATTTAAATTTATATTATATTCTTTAGTTCAATCATTTTGAGGAAATTAATACCTACTTAGCTAAATTTTAGTTCTTTTCCTTTTGTGTAATATTCACGTAAGCCTACTAAAATTTATTATGGTTAAAACATATATTTATAAAATAAAATTTCACTATTATCTTTGTTCTTCAAAAGTACCTCTGCTGTTTATTTAATAGCTGTCTCTCGAAAAGGCTTAACTGAATGGTGTCTTAAATTATGTACATTGGTAAACATTGTTGTCTATATAAAATTTCTCAGGGAAACGAAAACAAATAGGTGTAACCGGTTTAAGGCGTCCTCAGAAGATAAAGAAGTTGGTGATAACAAATTAAAAAATAAAAATAAATAAAAGTTTTCTGAAAGATTCCAGAAGAAAGTATCATAAATTTATATTTCATAGGTTTAATTTAATGTAACGATAATAAAACTGATAAAACATATTTTTTCACACCGTGTATCTAGTGTGAAAAACTTACGATAAAAATCATTGCTCACAATGCTGGAAACAACATTTAATAAAAAATGAGATAAATATAAATCAGTAAAAGATTAATAAATATTATAAATCAAAGAAACCCATTGAGGAATAATTCATGATAAAAATTCATTATTTATTTCTTTTCGCGCATTGATAACTGTTCAATCATCTTGTTCTTCTAAAACAAATTTGGAGTTTTGCCAGCCATTGTTTATTATCAAAAAAAGAAATAGATCTATTCTGCGAATTGTATTCACTTTTATAACTATCACAATGGAGAATTTTCTAAAGGAAAGTTTGCAAATAATTCAAAAACTGTTCACTATTAGTGTAAAGCTATAGCAATTTAAGTCATGGTTCTTTAAGTATGTTCTGGTAAAAGATAGGCAGTGTGGTGTTTTCTCACGAGATAACAAATACGAGGTCTTTAGAAAAAGCTTTATAGAGGGCAGTCAGGACATGTTATATGATCAAATACTCATTCAATAACTAAGGTGCTGGTGATATATAACGAAAGGGTTTTTAGGTGCAGCAGGCATACTTGAAACACGTAAATGATTTTCTTAGAAGTATTTTGAAGTATGTGCAGCGCGATGTCAAATAAAGCGAATTAAGCACATTTTGTTAAAACTGTTTGGCATCCTTTTGTCGAAGCATCACATTTTATAACCTTTTTCTTCTCGTCTTTGATTATTCAAAGTCCTTTTCTTTCTCTATTTTATGCCTATAGATGTAGGTCCGGTAGAGTTTCCGAGGTAGAGAAGAATTCCTTTTAAACGGCAGTAACTCTGTTGCCGGATAAGATACTTTTCCGGGTAATATAATGCATATTTCTAGAACTTCCTCGCTCTTGATTTGGGATGCTATCTGTAGAGATTGCAACATGCTAAATCCGTTGATATTGTTTTTATGCTATCGATCACAGTTAAATAAATAATGTCGAAAATGTTACATATTATTTTAAATTTAAACAAGTAACATGATTTAAATTTCAGAACAAAACATTAAACAGCATTTTGAAACTAACATATTTTTTATCATATGAAAGTTACGAATATCTTAGTATGATGGCATATAATTTCGAATGTCTGACTGCTTACAAGATTGTCGTCGTAGATTTAAATATTCATTGTTTATACAATGAAGCTTACATAAAGTTCATACACTTAACACTTACTCAGTACCAATTAAAAGTGTAAATATATACCATAATTTGGGACATACATATTAGCCCACCAGCGGCCGAGCGGTAACATCGCTGAACACTGGTAGTTCGGTCCGAGGTTCGAATCCCGCGAACGGTTTGGCTGCATGGGCATTTTCGTGGTTTCCCCCATGTGTAACGTGTATACGAGCCAGTTTCCCTTAGAAAGTCCTCCACGAAGGCAGTCCACGAAAGTCCTCCACGAGGGCACTCCCTTAAGGCAGATAGCCCTCGAGTGCTTGGCCGTAATCTAATAAAACCAAAATTGGGACATACATACCATATTTTCAGACGTAGAAATAAATTCTAAATGTATGCCATATTTTCAAAGGAAGGGAGTAATTAGGATGCGCCAAAGAATGTAAAACATGATGTATATGTTAATGATTCTTACCTATTCAGTGCTTTAGTTTTCTGTGTTGTCTTGTTCAGTAAGGATCTTACAATTCTTTTTTCAATGAATACTAATGCATTTTAAATATTTTATAAGAATATATAGCTTCTAGAAATTAGATTCAAGAACAACATCCTTTTCTCGCTTTGTACAGCCCTTATCTTCAGATCGAGAACAGGAATGCTGACTCCTTTTTAAAGCAGCCACTATAAATCCGAGGTCATATAATTATATTCGTTAAAATTTTATTTGATGTTTTAAAGAGATATATAATTTGAAAGACGTTTAATTGGAAATAGACTTTTGAATTTCTAATTTCAATCAAAGCACAGTTCCCTTCAAAGCATCTGCATTTTCTCCGCAGTGACCGCATTTGCAAAAACATTTGCCCAGTCGCTGTGCAGGATTAAAACAAATACTGCGGCCACTATATACGTACTCTTTTTTGCTGCTTGCTTATAAGCCACATCTTTCGCTTGGCTATATTTCGCCATTGCTTAAAAGAATGCAACTGCGTAGTATAAAATTGTGTGGTCCAGATTGCCGCAATCGTATTGTGCCGTGCATAAAGATATCTTGAGTTTATCAAGAGATGTTGCGGTTCTTCAAAAGTTACATCTAGTAAGACGCCACTCCAGCCATGATTGTTTGTGAATTGAAAAAAATGACCTGCGATAGCACGATTCAGTGTAGACAACATTTTAGTCGCTCCGCAGTTTAGTCGAGTATTAACGGAAATAACTCATGCACAACTTCAAAAAATCATATCATCTGATAGAGTGAGTCTTCTTGCATATTCTTATCTATTAGGCAAGCAGGATTTTAAATTTGGAGGAAATACGACTGTTTGTTGCAACTCAACTCTTGATGAAATCCGATGGCTGAGTGGCGTCATCTCGAACTATGAACTCTCGCTTAGAGATCGCACAAGAACTGGAGAAGTCGCACGCTGCGTCGTGCCAAATTTAAACCCTTTTCATTATGTAAATATTCTGTAATTCGTTTGCGTCTTCATTAAAATACGTTTGCTTAAAGAATGTATTTATCATTTATGGAATATTCCTTTCAAGGATTCCAGAGAGAGATGCACAGAGGAGATCAATTCAACCAGTTGCCCTGGCAGAACCCATTGGGACAAGGTAAGCAGTTTTGTTTTACCTTTATTAATTAGTTAGAGGTAACAATAACGATAACGATAAGGAAATAATAAATATACAGTTAGAACTCATTCTACAATTTTGACTCAATATTAATATAACTTAGCAGTAAAGACGAACTGGAACCCGGACTTTCTCCACCGACTGATAACTTCACTAATTATGTGTTAAAGTGCTTTACCTTTGGAATCAAGTGTTTAGTGCTAATATCAACTAATTCTGAAGTGTGGTTTAAGTGATCATGTGTTTCGTAATTAATATTTAGTACTTCATTCCGCTAATTGGATTAATATTGAACAGATGAAGAACAGACGAAGAAACGTAACAACGGTAGGAAATTATTTTTTAATTAGCCCTACACCATTATCAATTTTTAAACTATCACTTTCAGCTCTGCATTAATTCAGTTTTAAAATCTAAACATAATCCTTTCAGTAACGTATTACTCTTTCAATGTATTGTTACGGATTTGGTATTTAAATATCTAATGTTAGTTGAATTAAAAATTACATTGTTTTATTCCCCGTGCAGTGTAGCGCGTGATGAATGTTAAAGGAAAGCTAAGCCAGAAAATTAAAATTACAAGAGCACGCGCATTTTACATTTAATAAATAAATATCTCTTTTTGATTTCGAGAAAGTTCCAGAAAATTCTCGCGTGCGATTTAAAGTCTTATAAAAAGGAGGAAAACCTCTCAATTTGATTAGTTATTTTAGTTGTTGTCGTTTTAAGAGTTTTTTTTAGAAAACTGCTCTTGTTGACTAGCGAATTCGCGGATGAGCTTTCTCTAGCTGTTTTGAATAAGGTTCTCTTGAATGTTTGAGTAGTTGAAAGATAACTACTGTGAGATATTGTAATACTGAACGAATATTTGAGGAAAATTAAGCATGTTTGTTGTAATAATAATAAATTTTGCTCATTTTTCATCGGACTTGTGCATTCAATTCAAAAGAAACCGTACGCACACAAAAATTTTTGGTGTCAGGAGTGGGGTTTGAATGCCAATAACAAGAGCGAATAAAGAACAGTTAAGGCAGTTGATATCAGCCTTGGCCTCGTTTAAGGAAGAAATGAAAGCGGGACAAAAAGAAATGAAAGCAGACATGAAATCTAGTCAGGAAAAGATGGAAGCTGGCCAAGCATCCTTTAAGGTAGAAATTAAAGCAATACAGGAAAGCGTTAAAGAAAAATGAATGCGGTTCAGGAATCTTTTAAAGACGAGATGAAATCTGTTCATGAAAAGATGGAAGAATCCGTTGAAGTGGAGATGAAAGATGTTAAAGAGGAAATAAAGTTGGACAAATCGAAGACAGAGTTTCTTCTGTAAAGGAACAAATAGAGGAGAGGGTTTCTGCCGTAGAACAGCAAACTGATAACAGGGTTTCAACCGTTGCGAAAGAAGTTGATACTTTAAAGAAGATCGTAGCAACGGCAGGGAACAATTCGGATGGTTTCAAATTTTTACCTTTGCCTGCTCGTCCCTCTTTGAAGCTATCCACTTATGAATGGAAGACCTCCTGGCAAGTGTATAAGACCCAATTTTCTATAGTTCCGGATGCGAATGGATTCCTAAGCTAAGGCCTGTCGTCTCGCCGCTTTTCTGAGAGCAGACGCAGCGGATATCCTGCAGACTCTTCCCGAAAAACCAGAGATTGGACTTCGAAGCTCTATCCGGCGCGTTGGAGCTGCGCTTCGGAGAGAAATGTTTAAAAGACTACAGCAGGCTTCAATTAAAATACCGCCAACAGAAGCCCAACGAAACACTTAAGGAGCTCGCCACGGATGTAGAAAGGCTATCCCATCTCGCCTTTTCGAAGTGCCCGACAGAAACAAGGGAAATCCTGTCCCTGAAATACTTCATCGACGCCATCCGGGATCCTGAAATACAGAAAGCTCTGCGAATGGCGGATGTTAAAGATTTTAAAAAGGCTCCAGTGTACGCCATGAAATTCGAGGCAGCCCAGCAAGCTACTGGTAGAGACCGCCACCCAGTCAGAGCTGGTCATCCAAAAGCCAGAGAACCAAATGGTTGCCCGTCTAGATGACTTAACCCGTCAACTCAACGCCTTGAGACGGAATGTTGGTGACAAGAAACCGACCGTAAAGTGTTGGAACTGCGGTGCTGAAGAACACGTACGACGAAACTGCAGAATACCCCAGGGTACGGATGTTAAGATCGTTCCTAGCAAGCAGCAGGGAAACTAATTAGTAGCCATTTCGCATGGCGGAGTTTGCCAGATAATGAAATGCCCCAGTTTAAAGCGCTTCAGATTTCTGCAGTGAGAGGCGGCAGTAGTGGACTTTTCATAATAGGAATAATAAGTGGAGTTCTCTGCAATATGACGATAGATACAGGAGCCAACGTTACCATCATCCGAAAAGATTTGGCTCAACAACTGGGAAGCAAACTTATCTGGTCACCTCCTTGCGTTACCCTCCAGACTGTGTCCGGTGAGAAGATCGACATCGACGGAAAAGTAAACGTTAACATCACGTTTGGAAGTGCCGCTTACCATCACACGGCATTTGTAGCAGAGATCATTGATCCTTGCATACTCGGATTGGACTTTCTAATGAAATACAATTTTTAATTGGACTTTAAAAATAACGAATTGCATTCTACATCTGAGAACATATCCCTTTTCGGAATTAATGATGGAGTGAAATCTATCCACAAAATTATAGCTCAAGACGATATCACAATACCCGCAAGAACCGAGTTTTTACTTCCTGGATCAATAGCCGAAAATAGAAATTTCCGTTACAGCATCACAGAATATCCCAATAACTGTAATAGCCCGAAAGGACTACTAGTAGCCTCAACACTCGTCGACCTATTCAAAACGGTTATCCCGTTGAGAGTCGCCAGTGTCACTGAGAAAGCGAAAGTTATTAAGAAAGGTGAAGTGGTTGCAGCATGTACTCCAGTAACCAGCGTTGAAAGAAAGAGTACCATCCCAGAATCCGTTTCCTCAGAGAGCATTACATCGGAGTTATTGCAGAATGCGCAATTAAAAGATGAAGAGAGAAATCCTGCCGATCGCGTCATTAAAGATCTTCAAGTTGTTTTCTGCCGTTCGTTTTCTGACGTGGGTCGAAACAGTTTGGACACAACATAGAATCGATACCGGCGATCATCCCCCGATCAAGCAACATCCAAGACGTCTAACGTTTGCTAAACAGGAAGAGGTGCGAACACTGTTAAAGGATATGGAAAAAGGCGATGTCATCGAGTCTTCAGAAAGTCCATGGGCATCTCCCATCGTCCTAGTCCGAAAGAAAGACGGCTCAACAAGATTTTGCGTCGATTATCGCCGGTTGAATGAGGTTACGAAGAAAGACAGTTACCCTCTTCCTAGAATTGACGACATTCTAGACACTCTTTCTGGAAGCAAGTGGTTCTCAACACTTGGTTTAAAGAGTGGGTATTGGCAGGTAGAAATACATCCTGAAGACCGAGAAAAGACGGCATTTACTACAGGACAAGAGCTTTGGCAATTAAAGGTGATGCCGTTTGGACTGTGTAATGCGCCGGCAACATTCGAACGCCTTATGGAGACTGTTTTGAAAGGTCTTTCCTACGAAGCCTGTCTGATATACCTGGACGACATCATCATCGTCGGAAAGGGTTTTGAAGAGCATCTAGAAAATCTCCATTGACAAAACCCAAACGACACCTTTAAGTTCCCAGTCAAACGACATGGTAGAGAGGTTCAATCGAACCATCCTTAATAACCTCTCATTAGTGGTTTCCAGAAACCAGCAGGACTGGGACAAGAAATTATCACTGTTTTTACTGGCTTATCGCAGTCGAGACTACCGGCTATTCCCCATCACAGATGGTCTTCGGTCGTGACCTTCGTCTGCCTTGTGATCTATTGTTTGGTCCCCTTCGGATGCTCCTTCATCGCCTGAGGAATATATTCAAGATCTTCAGGCCCGGTTTGAAGTGATGCACAACTTTGCACGAGAGCGAGTCAACTTAGCGACGGAGAAGATGAAGACCCGCTACGACACGAGAGCTACAGGACATCATTTCAATGAAGGAGACAAGATGTGTTTGGGGAATCCGATTCGACTGATTTACTCTGTCCTAAACAACAGTCGCCTTGAGATGGTCCTCACACAGTCCTAAACAGGCTGAAAGACGTCGTGGTCCGGATCCGTAAGTCTTCGAACTCTAAACCTAAAGTCGTTGATTACGACAGGTTAGCTCATTACTATGGCCATAGTACGTAATGTAAATAATTGTAAATAGTGTATGACCATGGTCCGTTTTGTTTCTAAATGTCTATTTGTTTTGACTTATATTTAATAATTGATTTGTATCTAGTATTTGATAGCATTTGATTTGTTCAAGTTAATTATTGCATTTATTGTTCATGTTGGTTGTTATTGTAATGTAATTTTTATTATTGCATTTATGCCTTAGTTTTAAGTTTGGCTTCCCGTCCAGGAATTGTACTGCCCGGGATTTTGCAGTCCTTGGGAAGGTGGCAGTGTTACGGATTTGGTATTTAAATAACTAATGCTAGTTGAATTATAAATTAAATTGTTTTATTCCCCGTGCAGTGTAGCGCGTGATGAATATTAAAGGAAAGCTAAGCCGGAAAATTAAAATTACAAGAGCACTTAAATTTAACATTTAATTAATAAATATCTCTTTTTGATTTCGAGAAAGTTCCAAAAAATTCTCTCGCGCGATTTAAAATCTTATAAAAAGGAGGAAAACCTCTCAATTCGATTAGTTATTTTAGTTAGTTTGTTGTTGTTTTAAGAGTTTGTTTAGAAAACTGCGCTCTTGTTGACTAGCGAATTCGCGGATTAGCTTTCTCTAGCTGTTTCGAATTAAGTTCTTTTGAACGTTTGAGTAGTTGAAAGATAACTACTGTGAGATATAGTAATACTGAACGAATATCTGAGGAAAATTAAACATGTTTGTTGTGATAATAATAAATTTTGTTCATTTTTCATCGGACTAGTGCATTCAATTCAAACGAACCCATACGCACGCAACAGTATTATTGTTTTACTCCCAGCATTAATTACGTACTCACATACGTTGGAATTTTACTTTGTATTTACTGACTGTTGATTCTTTTGAGATTTATCTCTGCAGTATAATACTGTTCTTTTAAACCATATATATTTTAAATTTTGTGTACATCTGATTTCCCGGTTAGCTGTTACACTTCTTAATTAGCAAATTAAATGAGTGTATAATTTTCTGTAATTAGGTCGAGGGCTTTCTTAGCAGTATAATATAGTTCTTTTAGACAATATGTATTTTAAATTTTGTGTACATCTGATTTCCCAGCACGCTGTTACAACCTTTTAATTAGCAATTTAAATGAGGGTATAATTTTGTATAATTAATTCGTGAGCTCTCATAATTCACGCTGTGCGCATAAAGATTGTTGATTGTATTTTTACCTTACTTCTGTAATACTTTACTAACAACTTCAATAGTGAAATAGTGTGATATCATCGTGTTATTATAGAACCAGTGATATCATTGTGTTATTACTGTACGAGTGTATTATATCAGTGTATTATAGTGGTGCAGTGAAATTACCAAATTGCAAAACTGCCACAGTGAATAGATAAATAGTCAGCGCAACAGCACAAAGTGTGCTAATATTGTACCAGTGCAATAGTGAAAGAATGTGCCGGTGCAATACTGAAATATTGATTTGCACTACAGCGACAGTGAACAGTTAAATAGTGTACATAAGTGAATCAGTGCAGTTGTGAAAAAATGTGTTTATACCAGTTTATGTTTTACTAGGGAAATTGCAAAATAGCTGCTCTTTTCGTCCACAGCACAAAGTGGGATTTCGAGTACAGCATCACCTAGTGTATTGCAAGATAACATGCCTGAAGTAGAGACGTCGGCATTCCATTGTGACCTCAATCCTACAGCATATATAGACTCAGAAGTCGTCTCATACGAGAAAAGGTTCAACACTCTGTTTGAAGAGACTCGAGAGATACTCTTAGAGATACTCATAAGCACCAGAGGTAACAGATCCCTTACGCCTACTAATTACGGAAAGCAACTGTTGGTAACCCTTGAATCTTTAAAGACACTGACACTAAGGAAACCATCCTCCTTCCCCCACACCAAAAGCGGAAGGAAGCACTAACACGGAATCGGAACATATACCAGCACCACAGTCAGCAACACCTGCTGGTACACCACCTTCCATCCAACGTACCTACGCACAGGTAGCAGTCTGAGCTTCAGAGCGTACTTTACTTATCTGTCCAAAGGCAGACTCTAAAACAGCAACCAGCCAAGAGCTAAGGTGCGAATGAATGAGGAGTTTCCGCTTCCTGCAATAGGAGTACGGATAGCCAAAGTTCGCAATATAAAAATAGGTAGGGCTGGCTGCAGATTGCTTAACAGAAGATGATCTGTCAAAACTCAAAGAATCGCTCCGAACTCACAAAGGGCAGGCCATAGTAGAAATGAAATTACCGGCAACCAGACTCCCAAGAATAGCGATACACAGAGTATCACCAGACATCCAACAGGACGAAATTGAGAAGGCATTGGGATCGGATTTCAGCCTACTGAAATCATCAGTCAAAGTACTGTACCGACTTAAAGGCAGACAGCATGGAGTCAAATGGGTCGCATAATGCCAGCCGGCGGCTCTGCAATGACTCTTACAGTCTCCCAGATTATACATTCGGCTGGCGCGCCCACAGGATCGCTGAGTGCTTCAATACTAAACGGTGCTTTCGGTGCCAAGAATTTGGGCACACTTAGCGAGGGTGGAAGAATAAGCAATACCTGCGCCTTCTGCTCGGAAGCTCATAACATCAAAGACTGTAGAGCCAACGGAGGAACATGTATTAACTGTGTCGACTATAACTATCGAACAAATTACAGAACACAATGAGGTCATCCGGCCTATGGCGTCGCATGTCCGACTTATGCCAGATACGTCAAAAGGATCAGGCGTAGCACAATATATGAATAACCCTTCTATGTCTCGCACCAAGCAGATACCGCCAACCCTAAAAAAAACAATCTGCAGCCTACTATCAATGGATACTCTGACATGGTAGCCTCCACAAACTACGATCAACAGAGCCAAACCAGGTGTGCGTAAATTAACTTGCGAAGAGCGGAAGCAGCCACATCCCAGCACGTAATTGAATGTAGCATATATTTCCTCTTCATTCAAGAACCATACTGCAGAAAAGGTAGTGCATCAAGTCTACCAATAGCATGGATAATATTTCAAAAGACCTCTCCAAATGCCCAAGTTCTTCGATCAGTCATAGTCTGCTGCAATCCAAAATGGTCTCCACAAATAGTTAAGCTAGACCGTGACAGCGTAGCTATCCTTGTCATCTTTAAAGGTACATAATTAATTTTCAGCTCGGTCTACTCTTATCCCACGGATAGCATAGGATAACGTAATTGTGCAGTACAGTGACATAAAGCTTAAATACTATTTCCTTTCCACACATCATGGGTCAATACTTTAATGCTCCAAACTGGGGTCATTCTGACACGAAACAGAAGGACCAAGAACTGAAAGATTTCCTTACTTTTCACAATCTCTATCTACACAACACAACGGGCGCACCTCCCACATTCGACACCTCCTATCACAGGGGCTGCCCTGATCGGACAATCAGCACTCAGGGCATGGCTAATAAAATAAGAGCATGGACAGTACTGGATGACGAAAGCTGCTCGGATCACAAATATATCAGTTCCCGAACTGGATATTCGAAGAATGCCTAGAATCGATGAATACGTGATCAATTTGATTCCAGGTTTCTCCTTCAGGTGAGCGTTAAGTCATCTTGTGTATTCTCTTATGGCTGAACACAGTGCTTGAAATTATCATGTTGTGTTCAGCAGCAAAAAGTACTAGTCGTTGTCCATTGTCATTAGTACTATCATGTAAGCCATGCTTTCCAATTGTTGGTCTAAATTCACCCTCTTTACCCAATTTAGCATTCATATCTCCCATGACAATTTTAATGTCATGCTTGGGACAAGATCTGTATAACATAGAAATTTCCTCATAAAAAATTCCTTCTCTTCCTCTCCTTGTCCTCTGTAGGTGCATGTTCATTGATAACAAGTCTTCCCTTAGCCGAATTTTGCAAAGTCGGTGTGATTTAGGAACAAAATCAATCACTAAGTGTTTTAAACTTTTATTCAATAAGAAACCAGTACCAAAAACATGTTTTTTCACATCACAGCTACAGTAAACCGTGCGGTTTCTTTTCTCAATGGTACCTTCCCCAAGCCACCGAATTTCCTGAATGGAGAGTAGATCCATATTATATTTGGAATACGAAATTGCAGTCTCCTACTGTAGCACAGTGTTCGGGCATTACGGGTTCCAAGACTAAAAGTCCTTAGGCCATTTTCAAGTCGTTTTCCAGTAGAAGCAGTCCGGCTAATTCTATCTTTGGATTTCTTAACAGTAAGATTTTTTACGGGGTGGGGTAGTTAGCCCCACGCTGAACCCCCAACCTGGAGGACCAGTCCCCTGATATAATCGCTTAATTGCAAACCGCACATTGAGTTGATCAATGTTAACAAATTTCGCTTACTGCGCATGCTTAATGGTGTACCACTGGCGTGGGAGAAAATACTGGCGACTAAGCATAAGCAGCCCTACACCAGCCTGTTCGTCATGTAGGTCTTATCGACTGTTTACAATTGCAATAGTCTATTTCATTTACTTACAGTAATTTATTTGACCTTTAATTCAGTAATTTAAACTAGATTTAATACTTGATTTGTTAAAGTATATGGGAATGGAACGTATGGTAAATACTCAATTGTTTTTATTCATCAGCTAATATATCTTGTAAATTTTCCTGTTTCGCAATCCTTTTTAAAAGAAAATGTGTGCAGCTTACAATCGACATTTACACTCCAAGTAATGAAACAGCTTACAACTTGACACGTTTTAAAACCTCGAACTGTTTACGGCCAAGATAACACAATATCAACCATATACCGTATTTATCTTCTTTTAAAATTGCGCCAAAGTTGTAACTGCTCCAAATTCTCTTTTGGGCATGCGCAGTAAGCGAAATTCTTTTAACATTGATCAACTCAATGTGCGGTTTGCCATTACGCGATATAATCCCCAAGGACAAGGCGCCCGGCTATACCCCCAGACGCTGGGTACCCATTTTAGTCGCCTTTTACGACATACATGAGCTACATTGGGACTATTCTTTCACACGCGGTCACCACACGGGTGGTTCTTATATTTACGTATTGCATTTATGTGTTGTTTTTATGCAGTGTTGCATGTGTCATATTTGTATTTCTGTGTATTTTATTGTCTGAATTTAGAGCACTATTTTTGTGTTGTGTTTCATATTGTAAATAACACAATCTTTTTAGCACTTAGCATATAGCAAGTATTAAGTATTCCGGTAAATTAGCATTTCGTACTCCCGTTCTAGTACGTACCTTGTGTTGTATTCATGTGATTTCATATCTTAGGCAAGTTGCATCTATAAACATCTGTATGCATGTGTTTCTTTATTTATGTGTTGTACGTGTTGTACGTGTCATATTTTATTTTTGTGCATTTTATTGTATCAGTGTAACTAATGAATCACCACCGTAAGCCACAATTATCTGTAAAATGTTCTTGTTCGGCAACATTTTATTTTAAGATCTGAATTAACTCCCGAGGTGGCCTCTTGCGGCTCCAGGGAGTTGTTGCCACTAGATAGTGGAGAGCATGCAACACATGCCTGATTACCTCTGGTGGTCATCAGGCCGTCCCCGTCCTCCGTCACCTGTCACCTATCGGTGAAAAGTTCTGCTAAATTTTAAATTTTCTCATCGTATCAATTCATTATTATAGGCACACACAGTACACAGACACACACACACACACACCATATATATAGTAGAGTAGTGTTCAGATTCAGTAAAATCGAGTTTAATGGTATAGTATAACTTTGAATTATAAACAGCATATTCATATTATGTAATTACATTATATTCTAATATTTGAAGCCTGCGGCGTATTTCAACAAACGTACGAAAAGAAGTTTAATATGTATAAAAGTACTATTTATCGTTTAAAATAAAATTAGACATTTTAATTATCAAATAAAATTGTTTAAATTATCGAAACAAATAAAGAACTATTAATAAGATATAATTTAAGGAAAGTGGATAAAATTATTAAAACGCTTGAAGACAGCCTTCTTATTTGAAATGATTTGTTTAAATACTTAAGTGCAAGTAAGTTTAACTATTTTGATATTATTAGGATCTCCATTATTTAATCAGGAAGCAATAAAGTTTCACCTGATTTAAATTATACTCATGAATAAGATTCCCAAACTTTCCCTTTATTTACTTTTTTTTTCTTTGTAATCATGAACGGTACTGGAAATTTATCTATTGTTGGAAAATATGAGGTGAGGAACTACTGATTTCTGATAAAAGGCCAAGGTTAGAAGAGCTTGAATGAAGAGCGGTTGATGCATATTTATGCTTATGAAATCGGGTAAATTAAAATACGCATGCTTTCAAATATATAATCTTAAAATACGAACTTCATTTACATAACAAAACCAAAATCTACTGTGTAACATATGTTACTGATAGCATTTGACTTACAGTTGTAAAATTTAGAATTTAATAAAGTTTTAACTCAGCAAATAGTTAATGCTCAATCAAAAAGTTGAAATTTTTTTTTCAAACACGTGAATCCAAATATGTGAATCTGATAGTTTCAATTATTGAATCTATGAAACTCATTTAAGAAATTTTAGTAAAATATTTCGAAAGCATAATTTTCGTTTTTTATGTTTACTAAATCTCGTATTATTATTAAATTTTTCATCTATTAATACTGATGAATTTTAAATTAAAATTATATGTTAAACTTTAATTACAATATTGTTGTGAAGAGAAAAATTATTTATTTTCTTCGTTACACAAATGAAAGTATGTGAATCTATAAGTATTTCTATTGCTGACTTGAAATATTTTTTTTTTAATTTTGTTTTTAGTAGTAGCACTTGAATATACAATTCAGTGACTAGAGTGTGACAAGTACACTAAACACAAACACATGAAGAGAACAAAATGCAAAATTTTGGAACTTAATTTGGTCAGAAGGAAAAGTCAAACAGTCTGAAGATCTTGAAGCCACTTTCTTGCGTGCCAGTATCTGTCATGTAGATGTCCAGTCACTTTAGATCATTCCTTAAGATGAGAAGCATCCACAAAAGTGTCTCTCTCACATAATATGCAGTTAGTAGACGAAAAGATGCCAAATCTAAATAAATGACACTCAAGGCAATCATGCCCAGTTTCTAACCGAAAGGCTGCAACAGCGATTCATCTTGGGGCAGTAGGTATTTTTAAAAGAGAATCCCTCCAACACTTTTCTTTAAAATGCTCTGCTTGCCTGGATCGAAAGTCATTATTCCTGCGTTCTTTTATTACTCGCACTACAGTAGACTAAGGGATAGGATTCGATGGAATCTGTTAGATAAAAAGGTCAGCCGTTTCATTACCAAACATTCCACAGTGAGCCGGAACCCACTGTAAAATAACCTTTTTATGTAAGGTTTTTAATGTACTTGAAATATGTAATCTTTATTTTTCTATTATGCAAGACTTGTCTATGATATGTGGTTAAACTTTATGTGAACGTATGTAAATATATATAGGAAGGGATAATCTTAGAAGATGGAATGGCTAAAATTGGTTGTTATGCCTGAATTGAGAAACATTTCTCTTAAAAGAAATTAAGCAAGCATATTCGGACGCCCAATGCCCTTGATATGACATTTCAGTTCCTGCCCTTTTACGAAAATAACTCTTCATGCACATAACACACTGTTCCAAAATTTTAAGGAAAAAAAAATAAAGGTGTAAGTTTAAAAACCGAAGTCTTAAATATTGTCTGAGTGATATTTTGACGTCCGAGGAATTCGTATGATTTTCAAAAGATCATACATTTGTTTTTCATGATTTCTTACTTACCTTTTCCACGGAAATGTTTGTACCTGCAGAGTCCTGAAAGACTGTCAAGCAGCTTTCTTCATTAAATTCCTAATCCGGCAATAATTTCTTATTTTTGCAATAATTTTTATTGGTCTCTTATGAAACCCTATCATGATTATACCATTACTTTTGATAAAATATCCCACCTCATATATGATGTTTCTCCTAGCTCATTTGTAGTCACTGATTCGACAAAGTTTCTTTCTATGTCTTTGCTTAAAGCATAGTATAGTATGTATTTCTTTTTAGGGCTCAAAAGTACTTATCGGGTGGCATCAAAGTAAAACAGAGTTCATAGCAGTTTTTAATATAGAGTTGAGACGACGTTTCACAATGTTTAATGTTAACTGACATCAAATGAACCAGAAAACATTAACAGTGTTTCACAATGTTTAATGTTAACTGACATCTTTTGTTTAATGTTTAATGTTAACATTGACGTTTCACAATGTTTAATGTTAACTGACATCAAATGAACCAGAAATATTAACAGCGTTATTACACTTCTACGAAGTACGCCTATTCTTTGGAAACAGTAACAGTACACTAAATACATAAACTTGCTAGCGAGAAAGAAAACAAAAAACAGGGCATAGGTGAGTTGACAGAAATGAAAATACTGAAGTTTCTTTGATTACATACCCACCAATGGATAATCGAATAAGGCCATTGAAAAATGGCTTTACGATCCCGGTTCGAATCCTAGTGAATGGGCTGCGGGGGGTGTTTCCGCGTTTTTTCCATATGCAAAACAAATAAGAGCCAGAATAGAAGAGAAACACGCCAAAGAGACACTCAATTGATTTCGAGGGCAGCTAAAGTTCCCTCTTCATCAGGAGAACGAAATTACTAGAAAGGGGAAAAAAAAGAAAATAAAGCATCGGCAAAGGAGACTCAGAAACGCGTGGTCCTTATCAGCACTGCACGTGGTCGTAACCGGATTTTGAATCAGAGTAACACTGCCCGCCTACTTTTACTGAGCCAGGCTATCTGATAAAACATATAACACATAGACTAAAACGAAAAAAAAATCAGCGAAGTCAAAAAATAAGAGCCAGTTTTCCTTCAGGAAGGCATACTCCCTTAAGGCAGATAACCTTCATATTTTTTGCCTTGGTGCATTAAACAAAATAAAAATACTCGGCTCAAAGCCCGTCCACACGAGTTCGCTCGCGACGTAGTTGCCGCTGTTTTGTTTTCGTCGGCGTTAATTCGATTCGCATTACGCAGAGGACGTAAAATTGAGTTCGCTCATGTTCAGCTTTTTCGCCCGCGACGTGAACGAACAGCTAGTAGCTGACTGAGTTTTATCACGTTCCATAATAGGAAAAAACTTCTTATTTACACTTTTCAATATGGCGTCGGAACCTCACAGCGATGAGTTTTTATCAAAGAGATCGTATAACTGTCTACGGGAATAAAATCATCAGCATTGTTTACATCATCCTCAATTCTCTCAAATCATAGAGATTAGTATAAATTTCAAATACTCATTGAGGGGGAAAACTGTATATTTATAAAGCAATGATCTGACCAGTATATCCATATGCTTCACCTGTATGTAACACCGTAGATGATAGGAACCTAAATAAATTAGTCTCCAGGAAATTAAATTTTCTGCTTATTCTCCTTAATTCTTACAAATGTTCCTTATTTCATGTGCAACAAGAAGCTCTATAAGTATCCCAATATTAAATACATCAAATACTAACTTCAACAATATAACAAGTTTTGAAAAAAGAGCAGTTAACTGTGAAAGAGTATTCAATAAAATACAGTTACCAAATTTTGTTTAAAAATGTGCACTGTAAATTGAAACCATTAACTAATTTTGTATTTTCTTGTGCACTGTTCCTGACAATAGTTTTAATAGAGAAGTTAAGAAGTTAATACTTCTCATCACGCACGGTAAAATAAGCAGCAGAGAATTTTGTCAGTTTATGTTTTTATAATTTTTAATAGATTTTCAGAACCATCAGAAAGAAGGATTTTCTAATATCTGCTCAAAATGCTTTTAAGAACAATAATTTTTGTGAATACGGAGCTTTCTTTGCGATAGAATCTTTGTAAGAGATTTTAGCCTTTCTGCTATTGTTGGAATGTTTCATTTACAGTAATTATTATTGTTAAAACCATTTCATCTCTGAAATTTAATACCATAATGATCTAATTGAGGGCATCCTTAAGTAATTAAGTAAGATTATCCCTAGTTGAAAGAGTAGAAAATGTATTAATGCTTTCCTGTAAGGTATTAGAAAAATATGCTTTTCTTCTTGAATTACTTTGAAAGTTTCTTTGTTTCATTTCTGAGAAGTCTAAACGATGCGAGTATTGAAACAGTGGCTTACTTAAATGCACTTCCATACATCTTCTGGGTAAAATCTGACCTTAGGTGGATATTGCTGCTCATAATTAATGACTTTTCTACGCGGATAATTTACATATGTGAATATCTGAGAGCAATGTGTTTTTCTGTAGCATTTTTTTTGTCAAGGCCCATCTATTTTCCATTACTCTTTCCTTCGTGTTCTTCTTTTCTTCTGCCTTTATTTACTTTTTTTTTTGTTTCTTGATTTACCTGGTTTATTTTTTTAAAGAGAGCTCGAAAGGAAATACAGAATATAAAAATCAGGTTCTTGGTTTAAATTATACTTTGAGCTTTCGAAAGAATGTTTTCTCCCGTGAGTCGTGAAATGTCCTCTGATGCCTATATAATCCTTTTTAAATGATTTATTTCTTCATATTTTATTACGTGACCGAATTATCTACATAATTCAAGAAGTGATATATAAGAATTTACATATTAAGTATGCACTAGAAATTCCAGTTCGGGAATTGAAGTAAAATTAAAGGGAAGTAAAGGGAAGTTTTTCAGTACCTCTTAGTAATGTGCAAGAGGCACGGTGGCGAAGTGGCTAGCGCGTCGTGCAGAAGCACCACAGGTCTGGGGCTCGATATCCGGGTCGGGCAAAGTTAACTGAGCATAGTGGTTTTGTCAGCTGTATGGTGCTCAAGGCTCTTGCCAACGATAGGCGCAATCTTGCATTGCTCGCTACGATGGATTTCATGGGCTTGTGCTGATGTTCCTGGCCGACAAATGAGATAAGTCAGACAGTAATGTGCAAATGTAATTTTTTGGTATTTCTGAGATCCATAAATATATTTTAAATTCTAATAGTTCAAGATTTATTTGCGTTACATGTTTTAAAAATTACCTTACGTTGATCCATGATTTTAATCGATTAAAATTATAATATGCATCATTAATTCAAATGATAGAATTTGAACATATTACACATAAATAGCAAGTAACTAAAATAATAAACGAGAAACAATCGGGTAGCTGAAGCACAGTTCACTTCGGTATTGATTTCCGATGGGTAACCCGTCCAGCTGCCTGGAGTATTCGTGGATTTGTCCATGCGTTATAAACATATAATTGGGGGGGGGAATGGTAACCTTGTGTATTCTCTTATGGCTAAAGATATCTTAATTTCTATTTTTCTGTAACTTGAATCCCGCCCGCTCTGCTGTCTCTGCTATCCAGCTCACCCAGCAAAATCGTAGAGTGAATGTCAGTTCGTATTTGTTTTTCTGTGATTAGTCGGTTCTTGTATTAGGCTAGGACAAAATTCAACAGTTATAAGGGAAATAAATGTTTAGTATGTCTTCTGCAGTAGTTTGCTAAGAGTGTGTCTTTTTTAGTAAGACGAGCATAAACATTACGTGAAGGAATCTGTTTTAAATTTTAGGGCAGCTCGCTTTCTGAACGCACTGAAAAAGGAGAAAATGACACGAATATTTTAAACATTTTCAGAACCTGACCCTGAAACGCTCTGGAGAAAAATACAAGAGGAAACACAGTATATATATATACACTACGCGGTTAGCTATTGAAGTTCTTTTGTGATTTATAATCTAGGTAATTGAATTGTTTCCCTTTTACAAATTATTAATTTTTACTGCACCATATATAATGTGATAATAGAAGACTCTTCTAATTTTTTATGCTATTATTAATCAATTTAAAACTCATAGTTTATCTAATTGCTTTGCTTGGCTCATGTTAGACTTAGCAACAGTATTAATATATTTTTTTAATACTTTTGTTGATCTAATGTTACTGATTTGAAAAATTAACTCTTCTTCTTATTTTTTATTTTATTTTATATTTTTAGACTGAATTTTCCATTTGTTATTATTTTTTCATATGTTGGATTGCCTCTGTGTTACGTGGTTTGTATTTTTTACTCGGTTCACTTGAAATGAAAATAATTACTTGGATTTTTTAGCCTTTTCGCTTGTTTATGATCTTGATGTTATTTAAACAATTTATTCCTGCCTGAATCGTTTCAAAAATTTCTAATGTTATTGTTTTTTACGTATTGGATTGCTTGTTTTTTTTTTTTTCTCAATCTTCTCAAAATAAGTATTTTAAATTTGTAGAGACAGTTGGATTTTTTTGGAAGCCGAAGAGATGAAAAATTAGCAACGCCTTCGCCGGAAATCGAAACACGGACCTCAAGAATACCAGCCCAGCGTGCAGAACCACTGCATCACGAAGGCACGCTAGGAAGGCTGGAGAAATACCTTATAATTTTTTTTTAAGATTGTTTACGGTTTTGATGCTATAATTTTATAATTTTTTCGCACTGCTTACTACGGCCTGCAAGCGGTAGACTGATATATATGCAGATTACTTTGACTGATTTTAAGAAATTATTTTAAGTATA
The DNA here is from genome assembly GCF_044657685.1 of Stegodyphus dumicola. Taxonomy (NCBI): domain Eukaryota; kingdom Metazoa; phylum Arthropoda; class Arachnida; order Araneae; family Eresidae; genus Stegodyphus; species Stegodyphus dumicola. Next base: position 120,692,266 of record NC_140780.1, read on the forward strand.
AAAGCTTAATTTTAAGTATTAAACTCTAATTTCTTTCTTTGCTGATTCAGAAATAGGCTGATTTATTTACATCTTTAGTTGCAACGACCCCTGATGATGAGGATGTAAATTTCGCTTTTCATTTTTTAATTTTCATTTCCATGTTTGGTTTTTGCATATTTTGACCCTTTTATGCAGTTTGGCACTGACCTACTATTTTTTTTTATTTTTAAAAAAATCAATATGGTTTATTCCGAAGTGAATGATTTTAAACGTATTATTTTATTTTAATTTCCATTACAATATATATATATATATAATAATGTAATCCAAAAATGGAAAATAGGGCAATTGCCCCATTTTAAATATTTTTAATACTTTAGCCTCATTTTAGAAATTCATCTTTTAATTTTAGATTATGTATATATATGTATACACTAACGGAATAAAGAATCTCAACACCAAGAAAAATTTATTGTACAGTAATGAAAATTCGTCAACCCATTTGTCTAAGTAACATATTCAATTCATTAAATTTTGAAGATCATAGGTTTGTGCAAGCACGAGAAGAGTTATTTCAAATGCGAAAAGCTGATGCATTAATAACCGTTGTAACTGACAGAATTTTGAATTGCAGGCATGCAAATGTGCATGCATTGTATCATTCAGGTGCCGGATGACAGTTTGTGGGATGGATTTCAATGCTAAACGATCTAAACGATGCTAAACAAATTCAATGTTCAGTGATAAAAGACACATTTTAGAGGATGGTATCTATATATAAATGCATTATGCCATGGACATTATAAAGTAGAGGCTTTTAAAAAACAAAATTGATAATTTTTACTGTTATCGTTGGTCAATGACTTCATAGTGAAGTTGTGGGAAGGGGCTGGCACCTGGGAATTAAAAAAATATGACTGGGAAACTGTAAAAGATAGATCCTCAGGTGTCAAGAAAGCTGATGTTTTCAGTAAAAGCCCATGAGTGAATAATTATATGTATACATGTGTGTGTGTGTGAAACTAAATGAGTACTGTGAATTTTTTCCTTAGCTGCTTAAAGAAGGGATCAAAGTGTCGCTTCGTCATAGTAACCATGATAGACATTACTACAGTAGCTATTGCCATTCGGTGAACATAGACTTTTAGGTGCTGCCTAATCTAATTTCGAAGCAGCGTCATGTAAACCTCTCCATTCTACAATCTCCATCCCTTCCGGTGATGTCATAAATGACGTATCTCTCTTCCCGTAATGTCACTGGCCACGCCTCAACTCGACTTCCGGGTGTCGGTGAACCCTCATTTTATATCTACTAATGCTTGTGATTGTGTTGTAAAACATATTAGAGCTTTAAAAGTAATAAGCATTGAAATGAATAATTTTAGTTATAATTTGTTAATAAATATCATTTTGCAAAAATTGTGTAAGGTAACTCCTAAGAGATATGAAGTGACTTTAATAACATCCTCAGATTTGCCAGCTTGGAATAAATTTATTTCGTTTCCTCAAGATAGTTCTATTAGATTCTAGAAAACTGGCAAAAGGATGGGTGTCATCATGTCAAAAGAAACTTCTAAATCTGCAAAACAAGGAAAAAAACTTCTTTTTGAATTCAGAATGTGCATTATGTAATTTGTGTAAAACAGTCATCTCATCTGGTGTGTAACTGCGATTCGTTTTTTGAAAATGAACCCTGTTCAAAGATTTGGTTTTAATAAAAAGCAAAAGCATTGCATTAACTGCTTATCACAGTCACAACAATTAATTAATTGCAAAACAATATACGCTTGTAAATTTTGTGAGTCTAAATCACTCAACTACCTTTTACACAGAACATAGAATTTTATCGCGGAGAATAATGGCTCCGAATGTCTCCACGGTGTCGGCCGATGGTGAAGCCGGTGAACTAAGGTCTATAGTGCGCGCCATCGTCAGGGAAGAGTTTCAGAAGGTCCTGCCGCAAGTTCAAAGTTACACGGAAATAGAACCTGCAGCACCAAATGACATAGCATCTGTGGTCCGAGAAAAGGTTATGGAGGCTCTGACACCACTCACAGCAGCGGGAGAAGCAAAAACATTGCCCAGCGTTCACTTCCAGTTAGGTCGCAGCCAAGACGTGAAGCCAGGCAGAGAACTACTCCACAATGTAGGACAGATCTGTGGAGCACTGATGATAATGTGCCTCACTGTTTTCATTGCGGACGCCCAGGACATGTTCTGAGGTACTGTAAGGAGAAACGCCAAATATTTGAAAATGCAAGAGCCGCTAAAAGACGTCCAACCCTCTACGGGACAGGGATGCTGAATCTACATACAGCTTCGACGACGAATATGGACAACCTACTTCTTCCCGAATAAGGAGCAGTTCACCTTATCCGCAACGCTCTCTCAACCGCTGACAATCGCAGTCACCAGTATGCCACTCCAGCCATTTCCCACGGCGAACCAATGATGAAAACTAGCTCAAGCGACCTGTACGGGAGGTGAGGCCGCAGTTGAAGAAAATCCTCCGACGTACACCACAGTCAAGTTGAAAAAGAATAACACTTTTATCACCGTGAACGGATAGTGTGTGAAAGTCCTTGTTGATTCGGGTGCCGATTATTGCCTCATATCCGAAGAGTCACGTCGACAGCTGAATGCTCCTGTGTTTCCTGAGAATGGACCTGTATTGAAAACTGCCTGTGGTAAACCTGTAGCCGCCTCGGGACGCGGAAAAGTTGATTTTAATGAGACTAAGCCGTTTGAATTCCTTGTGTTTCCTGAATGATACTTGGATGGAACTTTTTCCGTGCCACCGATACCTTTATCGATTGTGGAAATCAAGAATTTATACATACAGAAATCTTTCCAGACAATGAATATTTAAATAAGTCAGAGCCCTCCTTGTTTGCCGCAACCGATTATGTAATTGAAGGAAACGCCACAAGGCGAATATGTGCCCTGAATTCAGAACTATGAGAAGCAGATGGAGCTATGATTGTTGAAAAGAGATTTCTGAAAACTATCGATACCAGCTTCATTTGTCACTATAGAGGATGGTTATGGTAAATTATGGATAGCTAATATTTCTCGACGAAACCAACTGATACCGAAAGGGATGAATGTACGCTGTTTAACGACTATAAGAAACGATGCTATTTTCTTCCTATGTGGTCAGGCACCAGAAGGTTCCAAGGGATAGGTCCAGGAATAGTTTATCTCAAGAAAACTTAAAAGAAATTTTCGATACTGATTTGATGAATGCTGAGAAAGACGAGCTATTGATGCTAGATGAATTTATGGAAATTTTTTGACTTTAACAGTATTGCGAAAAAAATCCCGATGCAATGCGGTGAAGCACAAGATTGATACAGGTGGCAGTGCACCAATCAAACAAAGGCCACACCGTGTGTCTGCCACTGAAAGGCGTGTGATTGCTGACGAAGTGCAACAAATGCTAAAAGAATACGTGCTGCAACCACCAGACAGTCCATGGTCATTTCCACTCGTACTTGTGAAGAAGAAAACGGTGAATGGCGTTTTTGTGTCGATTACAAAAAATTAAACAATGCAACTAAAAAGGACGTCTATCCATTACCTCGCATCGATGATGCTTTGGACTGTCTGGCTGGTGCAAAAATTTTATCTATGATGGATCTGAAGTCAGGCTACTGGCAAATAGAGGTTGATGATAAAGACAGAGAAAAGACAGCTTTTGTGACTTCAGATGGTCTTTACGAATTTAAAGTCATGCCTTTCGGATTATGTAATGCTCCAGCCGCATTTGAACGGATGATGGACACGGTACGCATATTTCACAAGCGCACATCAGCGTAGCCACTGATGGAGGGGTTTCGAAAATGGACCAATGAGCTTCTATTGCTCTTGTGACGCTAAATCTTCATGCATGTGAGCGTATGTCGTTTACGTTTAAATTTGCATTTATTTCGCGGTAAAAAATTTATGACATAGTAGAAAATCTTGTAGTGCATTCGTTTCACGAGTTCAATTAATCGCTGACATTTCACTTTCGCGATTTTTATCACAATATTTGGATTGATGTTCACGGCTCTTTACATCGAAAAAAAGACTCAAGCTATAATTAGCTTCGAATATTATGCATTTACTTAACACCTGTGGATTAAGGACATTCGAGTGTATAGTTTTTTTTTAATAATTTTTCATATAGACTGCAATAAAAAGTGTTGACTTCTATTTACATATATAATTGGTGTAAATATTTTTCTCACATGCATAGCTTTAGGTAAAGATAGCATTTGGGCTCAGATGTTTATCACATATTCCTTTCTTCATCTTGCCCACCAGCGGCCGAGCGGTAAAGACGCTGAACACTGGTAGTTCGGTCCGAGGTTCGAATCCCGCGAACGGGCTGGCTGCATGGGCGTTTTCGTGGTTTTCCCCATGTGTAACGTGTATACGAGCCAGTTTCCCTTGGAAAGTCCTCCACGAAAGGCATCCCTCCCTTTAGGCAGATAGCCCTCGTGTGCTTTGCCAAAACTGAATAATCCAATCCAATCCATCCTTTCTTCATCTTATTTACCGTTTATTGAGTAATACTTCGCATGGATATTTTTGCGGAGTATCCAAAAAGTGTTTGTATTTATTTCAAATTCTTTCAACAAGGCAGTGAAATCTTCACATTTGCTTATATTTGATCTAACTTCGCAATCAAAATTTTCAGAAGAAATCGACGATACTTTAATTATTTTGTACAGAAAATTGCGTGGCAAAATATTTTACACCATTTTGCTTAAATCTTAAAGCACGCGAAAGGTCATGTGACATGACAGAAATATTACTGGATGCCCATTGGTCCATCCTAGAAGCCACACCCTCGGTGGCTACACAGATGTGCACTTGTGAAATATGCACACGGTACTAAGATGTCTCAAATGGAATATTTTCCTTTGCTACCTCGCCGACATAATCGTGTACGCAACTAATTTCAAACAACATCAAAAGCGTTTGAGGCAAAAAAAAGAGCAGAACTGACGCTAAATTCCAAGAAATGCTCATTCGGCAAAAAGAAGGTGACTATACTGGTACTCTTAGGCTGCTATCACACGGCAGTTTGTTTCGGAAGAACAACTGTTTGGAACAATTTTTCTGCTTTGTCACAACAGCCAATCACCATAGATCGCTTTGGGTTTAACACAGGGTAAACTGGTTCCCCATTACAAAGAAGCTGATAGTATTCGAAGCTGATAGCTGATTGGTTGAAAACGAACAACTTGCAATTTTTATCGAAAGGAAGGAAATAGTCGCACGTCTTTCTTTCAATAATAAACCAGTGAAACAAATTGTCCGAAACAGTTGTTCGAGTGAAACAAACGTCTTGTGATATGGGCCTTAGTCGATCAACAAGGGATATATCCCAAACCAAAAAAGGTAGAGGCTGTAACAAGTTCCCTGTTCCGAAAAATATCGCCGATGTCCGAAGTTTTCTGGGCTTGTGCTCCTACTATTGACGATTTATCAAAAATTTCGCGGATATCGCAAAGCCCCTGCATGACTTGTTAAAGAAAGATGCAACATTTCTTGGAACGCGTTGCAGATTGAATCTTTCACTACATGTCTTATGTCAAAGTGGTTAGAGACACAACTGAAACATATCGGCTGAAACTTACTTTAGCTTAAGAGTATTACCGATTTAAATGATTATTTTCAACTATTATAATGTTTTTCGTCATTACAACTGGGAGTAGGATGCTGGCGATATGCTTGGCTCGATTCTGTTCCACTCGAAATTTTATTTTTTCGTAACTTTTTAGTATGCATTAACCTTCTAGCATGCGCGCTTGGCAATTTTATATGAGCACGCGAGTGTAGTATTTTTTACGACACCCGTTATTTTACCGTTTTGGGCACAAAGAACGGCAGAAATGAGTGAATAAGGATACTAAATTTGTTAATAAATGAAATATTAATCTTATTATTGCAAAATACAAATGTTATGTTAGTGAGATGGAAATGCAATGATGTATTTCGTTATAGAAAATTTTAAATTTATTATTTAATAATTATATTTTAAAATCGAAGCTAATTTTAATACTCATCAAAGACAAGTATAGACAATAAAAAAGGAAAACACCTTGGTAGGAATAAAAGTAAGTTTAGCATTACTTAATTCTGCAAGAAAATTTACTTCTTACTGGTTACTAAAACGCACTTTAAACTAACTTTAATATTTTTATTTATTTCTAAAAAATAGAAATAAAGGAAAATAAGGAATGGAAATCACTATTGTTCTCTCATCCAAAGGTTTCCTTGTCTTCCTTTTCTTCATCAGATAATTCTTGAAGAATGCAAGCAAAATCAGCTGGTTGCACATATTGTTTTGCCATAAAAAATATAAAACTAACAGAGCCAAATGTATTCAAATTAAAATATTACACGGCAATTAATAACACGAACTTACAAAATATTTGACAAAAAAAATATTTTCCGAATTTCACCCATGACCACGCGCGTGTCATAACGTTTACGAAAAAGCTGCCATTTAGCACAAAAGCTCAGGAAAAAAGAATTCAAAAGACTTCTTGTTGGCCCATTCCATGATGTGGGGAAGGGTAGAAAAAAGGAATAGAAATGACATTCAGACGTCTCAGCTTCGATATGCGAAAAATCTGCATTAAAACTGAATTTTTCGTAAATTTTGCGCATATGCGCGTGCTGGAAGTTTAAAGATGAACTCGATTTAACGTAGTTCCTTTGAATGGAAGAATGAAGTTGTAGAATTATGATATATTTCACGAAGTTACATAATAGTCTCATGGTTGAATAAAATAAGTAAATCTTTGTTTGTACCTTCTGAAAACTACAGTTCTTTTAGTAAATAATTTTGAATTAATTTGTTTTTCTTTCATTAGTCGGGTCCACTAGCGGCCGAGCATTAAAATCGCTGAACGCTGATAGTTCTGACCCTGGGTTCGATTCTAGGGGAACGGGCTGGATGCATGTGCCGTTTCGTGGTTTCCCTCATGCGTAGCATGTATGCATGGCAGTTTTCCTTATAAAGTCCTCCACGAAGGCATTCCTTTCCTTAGAAAGACAACCCTACAGTGCTTTGCCATAATCAACTAAACGAACTCAACCTTTCATTCCTCAACAAACGACTTTTACATTTGTTAAGAAATAATATGAATGATGAAATCACAGTACTGAGATTTCACACCTCTTTCAGTAAAGGTGTTATCTGAAAGTTCCTTTATAAGAACTATATTTTTCTTAGTTCCCTAAGCAAACTGAAACCGTGTCTGCATATCTGTAGAAAATTGAAATTGTCATATCTGTATAAATTGTTAGCTGGAGATTTGGACATATCTTCGGTAGATACTGAAATTAATTTTAAATACTTTATTTGCTGTTATTGCTTAACAGTAAATCATTATTATTTCCAGTTTAAGATTTTTTATGATTTGTACTGCCAAATATGTTCTAATATATGTTGCTGTGATTTCCCGTTATTTGACTGAACAAATTATACAACAGTTCTAATAACTATCGCATTTATTCACATATTTCTTCCCTTCGCGTAATTCTTCCTCTAGATTTTTAACATAAATTAGAACATGATTTATATTATGACTTATAAATTTTTGATTTAGGGTGACAATGCAAAATTTACACACAAATAGAAAAGTACATTGTGTAAGTAAAAAGAGTGTTTAGTAAATATAAGTCCTTTGAAATACATAGTATGATAATATTAGTGAGTCTTTATGTATGCTTTTTAATGTGCTATGTTTATCATTTAAGCCGTCTCTCCAGAAGAAGAATACAGTACGTATTTTCCTACTCCTGATTTTCAAGCTGTAAAATTAGAAGAAAAGGCAGAGAAACAAGCGAGTAAATACAGTATTTAATTAAAATGGTGCATACATTTTGTTTAAATATCCTCTAGAGAGTATAATGGATTTTCTTTTTTACATTTGGAAAATTAATTACTGATATTTAGTCACTGAAATTTAGTAATTTATTCAATGAATCGAGATAGAAAGTTATATTGGAAAAAAAATCTGAATTTAAATTAATTTAAATATTAATGTTTATTAATGACCTCGTTTATTAACAGTTATTGTATTTAATCGATGTACTGGCGCATATTTGAATTTTGACTTTTTTCCATATCAGTGAGCTATTAAGTATAGCCAGAAGGCTACCTTGAATAGTGCTTAGGAGCGAAAATCAGCTCTGAACTTTTTTTTATTTTTTATTCTACCTCAGTTTAATGTTTACTAAATCATGAGTTTATCATGCGACTGATACTTATTTACTTAGTACCACATAGCTTTATTACGATCTTTAGTGATATTGGAAGATATTAATTCCTATTAATAATAAACTTGAGTTTCCTTGCTACTCGTTATTAATATGCAGTTATTGATTGATTAATAAGAAGTCTGGCAAGTGCAGTTCGAATTGGAATTTAATGTATGGATGGTGATCTAAGCAATATTTCTAAGGTAATAGAGAAAAATACGATAATAAAGCAGCTTAACTATTTAAACTTATATTTAATCCTCAAATCTATTTAATACAATATAATACTTATACTCAGCAAAGCACTTAGCATTGCGGAGAAGGAATGTATTATTCAAAAGCTAAGAGATAATGCCTTTTGGAGAATTATTTTGCGTTTAAATAAATATTAAGTATAGTTTTGAAGAGAACTATGTACCTGCGCTTATTTACAGCTACTTAATGATATTTTCCTTTTATTCTTTCTAGAACTGTGAGGCAATTCAGAGATAAATGATGAATGAATCCCCTATAGTATTAATGAGTTAAGTTCACAATATAGTGTATTTTCAAGAACGATATTTAGACTTAAAGCTTCGTTAAGCCTCCCCCGAGTGTATGACAAATAGTGTTTATTTTAGCATACGTTTGTATATTCGCTTTTTGGGTAGGGGTATCTTGTAGATTTAATTTCCTTTTTCTCTTCTAACTTTTTTCTTAAGACCAATTTACTTTGCGAGAAATGCTATGCTTTTTATATTACAAAATGTTCGTTTAAAATACTGTCGGGATGGTTATTAGAATACTGCTGAAATGCCTATTTAAAATAAATATCAAAACCTTTTCAAGGCTAAAATATTTTATAATAGCTATTACTGATTTCTTTCAGAAAGTATTTTTTGTGTGTGTTCCTCTGGAAAGTTCAAATAAACAAAAAACGGAACTAAGAGTAGGTATGCGTTACGCAAAAAGAACTGGCGATTAGAAATCAAATTCCTTAAATGCCATTTAAAAAATTACCTATAATTATCAATTTGGAAACAAGAATGTTTATCTCAGTTAAAAGGTCAAAAACCTTTAAATTTTGTAACAGATCTGCTCCAAGTAAATATGTTTCTAAATGTGGAGCATTTCAGTAATGCTACTTAGAAGGAGTAACCCTTATACCAAAATTCATGAAGATAAAAGTGCTAAATTCAATAACTAAAATCTTTTTATCATTTTAGTATTTTATGAATTAATCATTCAAAATATTTCTAAATTTTAATATTGAAACAATTTTTAATTTCATGAAGTTTTATTACTTGAAAATTTCAATTTTCATTACAAAATTCAGTAATGTATTAACCAATGGTAAATGCAAAGACAGTAAATAGTTGGGACATAAGGTATTTCTCCCGCCTTCCTAGCGTGCCTTCGTGGTCAGCACACTGAGTCGATATTTCAGAGCTCCGTGGTTCGATTCCCGGCGAAGGTGATTGCTAATTTTTCATCTTTCCTGCCTCCAAAAAATCCTGTCTCTACAGTGGCGCCCGAACTAAAACGGGTGTTGGATGATAATTCTCCTCATCCAGGATTTGGCGATTGGGTCCCCTAAAAACCCCAGTCGCCCTTTAAAAGGGGGAGTATATAAGGTTGTTGCGGCAAAGCTAGCGAACTATTAAAAATAACATTACCCTTTTTGTGAATGGCATCACTTACGTTTTTTGTATTTATAAATGTCTTTTGCTTGTTCTATACTCCATGTTTATGTTAGGAAATAAATAAGTATAAAATACTATCTCCTAATATCTGGTGTCGAAAAAACCATTTACGAAACAGGACCTTGAACTTATACTTCCTACTGTTGGATTATTCTTGCTGAAATATTTTACTTCCGACATTAAAACTTAGTTTTGTTTTTGTTCTTTTCTACTACTCGGGCAATGGCGCCGACCGGTGAAGCTGTAGACAAAATGACGCAACTGAAACGAAAGCGGAAAGCCGTGCGAAGTAATGTTTCTCACTTTTCTACTGAAATTGATACTTTGAACGATGATTTCTCAATTGAGAAAGTTGAATATATTTGTAATCGCTTAACAACTGCTTTAAATGATATGAAACTAATAGATAACGAAATTCACAACTTCCTTTCTGACGATGAATATGAAAGTGATAATTTGCAGTGTGAAAACTACATAGATACTGGTGAATCCGCAATTTTCAAAGCACGAAAAATTATTCAAAATAAATTATCGCCAACTCCAAATAATGTTACTGCTTCGAATATGGATACCAATGATTTAGCGATGACAATTGGCGACCCTCCTACTACAGTGCCTTTGACTCAACCATATACAGTTAAATTGCCAACAATTAAACTACAGTCATTTACAGGAGAAATTGAACAGTGGCAATGTTTTTGGGAACAGTTTAAATCTTCTATAGATGCCAATCCACATCTTTCTGTTATTGATAAACATGTTTTCCTCAGAGGTTATTTAGATGGTGAAGCTAAACGCCTTGTTGATGGAATTAGTATAATAGGAGACACCTATGAAACAACAAAAAAATTGTTGGAGGAAAGATATGGAAATAAAGATCGAATTATCCAATCACACTTAGATTACTTAGAACATTTAAATGTTATTCAAGACCCATCTCCTACGCATCTAAATGATCTTTACATAGAATGTAACAGAAGAATTTAAGCTTTAACTGCTCTGGGTGAAAATATTGAAGCATACGGTAGAATCCTAGTGCCAAAAATTATTCGTGCATTCCCCAATGATATTTGTTGCCGCTGGATTATCTATGCCAAGCGTGAAAAACTAAACGAAGGTAATATTACTAGATTGATGCAGTTCTTGGCAGAAGAAGTGGAAGGTGTAGTTGCAGCACAAAGAGTTAAAAGTACGTCTTTTTCTGATCACACCGTAAAGTGCACTGTAGAAAATTTTAATATAAATTCCAAAACACTAAACAAACGTAAGAAAATTTCACCATTTTGTTCATTTTGTGATACTACAGGACATTGGCCTCAATATTGTGAAACTGTTACAGACTATGATACTCGTGTTCAAAAACTTAAAACTTCAAATCGCTGCTTTCTGTGTACTAACAGTGGTCATAGAGTTTCAAACTGCCCAAGAAAAAATACTGCACTGTGCACTAAATGCAAGAAAATGCATCATGTTTCTATTTGTCCTCCTGTTGAAAACAATCAACTGCGGATAACTAACAGTGCTGTAAATCACATAACCTTTCCTAAAACAATTTTCACACATTTGCAAACTGCTCGTGTGTACGTTACTGGCCCCACAGGCATTACTAAATTAACACGCTGCATTTTAGATGGTGGTAGCCAAGCAAGTTTTGTTCACACAAACCTCATTGAAAAACTGAAGCTTAAATTTGTCAGTTCTGCCTCACTTTCAGTTCAAGCATTTGAATCTTTTACTTCACAAGAACAACGTAGATGTGTTCAACTGTCACTTTCAAGTTTGTGGAGCAACCAATTATTTTTGATCTCCGCATTTGAAAGCTCCAATTCCTATACTACACATCCTACTGCTCCACCAGAAATAGTTCACTTTGCTCAGAAGAAAAGATTGAGAATTGCTGATCCTCCGGATGACTCTTCACTGTCCATAGAAATACTTATTGGTGGTGATCATTATTGGCAAATTGTTTCCACAGAAGCTCCAATCAAGCTTTCAGAATCTTTTGTTATGGTACCGTCAGTGTTTGGATGGGTTCTTAGTGGAACAAGAACACATACTACAATCGCTGAGAAGACTTCTGTCCATCAAGTTTGTGTGCAAGTTAAAACTGATTGTTTAAATGATCAGGTACGTCGCTTCTGGGAATTAGACTCCATAGGGATACAAGATGCGCAGAAATGAAAAATGACTACTCGAGATGAAGAAATTTTATCAGAATTTCACAAAACTTACAGCACTGAAGACAATCGAAGAATTGTGTCTCTGCCTAGAAAACCATTGGTCACACCTTTGCCTACAAACAAAATTATAGCAGAAAACAGATTTCATTCTCTTAAAAAAAGACTTGCATCTAGTGATGTGTTAAAGACACAATATGACAACTGCATGCTGAATTACATTGAACAAAAGCATGTTGAAGTTTGTTTCATAGATGAATCCAATGAGAAGCCAGTATATTACCTTCCTCATCATGCTGTAAGAAAGAAAACACAATCTGAAACCAAGTGGAGAATTGTGTTTAATGCTTCCTCGCATGCTCCAGGAATGATTTCACTGAACGATACCTTGGAAGCTGGCCCGAATCTTCTTCCTGAATTTATTGGTTGTCTACTAAGATTTCGATTGCATGAATTCGCTGTTACATATGATGGTAAGCAAGCTTTTTTACAGTTGTCACTACATAAAGATAGGGACGTTACAAAATTTTTCTGGTACAAATTAAAATCTTATTCATCTCAACCTACTACTTTTACAGATGAAATAACTGTTTACAGGTTTACTCGTTTACCATTTGGCCTTACTTGCAGTCCGTTTTTACTCTGTGCTGCGACACGAGAATTGGCTGCAAAACATATCGCAGAATTTCCAATTGCTGCACCAATGATAGATAAACATCTCTATATGGATGACTTTCTTGCTAGTATGGAAACTGAATCACGCATTATAATGCTATATCACGAGATCAAGAATTTAATGTCTCTAATAAAATTGCCTATGGAAAAATGGGCTACAAACTCTTTGAAACTCAAAGATGTACTACAAACACATGAAGAATCTCACAAAACGGAAACAACTGTCTTAGGTATTGGCTGGAATACAACTTCTGATACTTTGAAGCATGCATTCAAGACTTCCCTCTGTGTTTTTACAGACAAACCACTTACAAACAGATGGTTACTCCGCTGCATTGCTAGTTTTTATGATCCCTTAGGCCTTTTTTCACCGTTTACTATTCTTGGGAAAATCTTATTCCAAGATACATGGATTCTTGGAATCAAGTGGGATGAATTACTACCTGCTAATTTATCAACTTTATGGTATGCAGCTGTGAAAGAACTTGATGACATTTGCTCTCTTCAAATTCCTCGATGCATAGGGATTTCATCACATGTTCCTTTTGCTATTCATGTGTTTTGTGCCGCATCTGAACGTGCCTATGGTTCAGTTCTGTACATTGTTACTTTTAAAGGTGACCAATCGAATGTGAATTTAGTGTGTAGTCGCAACAAACTAGCTCCTATAAAGAAAGTTACCTTACCTCGTTTGGAGCTCTTGGCCGCCCTGATGGGAGCACGATTGTTGCAATATTTCTGTGCTGAAGCAAACATCTGTTCGTCAAATGCAACATTGTGGAGTGATTCTCAAGTTGTCTTAGGGTGGATACGCAGTGACCCCAACAAATGGAAAACTTTTGTTAGCAACAGAGTAACAGAAATTATTTCCTATACCAATCCTTCACAATGGAGACACTATCCTGGCAAAGACAATCCATCTGACAAACTTTCTCGAGGTGTTTCACCATCAACACTAAAAAACCTGGAAATTTGGTGGAACGGCCCTCCATGGTTAGTCAAATCTCTAGAATATTGGCCTCATTCTGATACTATTTCTCAAGATTACAGTCATAACTTCGAGGCAAAGAAAGAAAAAGTTCAGACCCTTCACATCGTATCTACTCAACCAATCATAAAGGCTGGAAACTACAGTTCTTACGTTCGATTGTTACGTGTAACATCTTGGATTCTTTGCTTTATTCACAACTGTAGGAAACAAAAAAAGTTAGCGGGTGAGTTACATGCCACAGAACTGAATCAAGCTCGTATTTATTGGATACAGACCGTTCAGAAGGAATCCTTTCCTTCAGAATATGAAGCTCTGTTGACAAGAAAATCACTCCCTAAGAAATCAAGGATAAAACAATTTAACCCTTTCTTCAAGAACAATATTATACTTCTTGGTGGTCGACTGCAATTTTCTGATTTATCTCATGCTGAAAAACATCCCATATTATTGGAAGGTTCTCATACTTTTACAAGCCTACTGATACGCCAAACACATTTACGAATGCATCATCTCGGTGTTCGGATTGTACTTTCTCAGCTTCGTTCAGAATATTGGATATTAAGAGCAAGACAAGCCATTAAAAAAGTGATAAAGATTTGCCTTCCATGTAAAGTACTGAAACAAAAGAGAAGTGAACAGATAGAAGCTCCACTACCAGCTGAGCGAATTCAAAAGTCATCTCCTTTCGAAACTACCGGAATTGATTTTGCTGGACCACTCTACGTAAAAAATAATAACTCCGTTACAAAAGCCTACATTGTCATCTTCACATGTGCTACAACTCGAGCAATCCACTTAGAATTAGTTTCCGATCTGCGTACTGACGTCTTCCTACTTGCATTACAACGTTTTGTCTCTAGACGTTCACTTCCTCATACAGTGTACACTGATAATGTCACAACTTTCTGGGCTGCGGATAAAGAGCTGAAGTTATTGTGGGATACTATATCCTCTGCCAAGGCACAACAGTTTTATGCCCACCACAACATCAAATGGAAATTCATCGCTCCCCGAGCGGCTTGGTGGGGAGGATGGTGGGAAAGAATGATTGGCTCAATTAAGCGATGCCTTCGGAAAACATTAGGTAAGGCTCTTTTGGATGACGCTGGTTTGATCACTGTATTATGTGATATTGAAGCCGCTCTTAACAGTAGACCGATTGTCCTCGAATATGGAATAAAAGATGACTCTGAGGAAGTTTTAACACCCTCGCACTTCCTCATAGGAAAGAAATTAACCACTATTCCTTCCAGCCCCACAAATCCTGAAACAAATTTAAATCATATGTGGAAAAATCGTCAACATTTGATGGACTCCTTTTGGAAAAGAGGGCAAAAGAAATATTTGATGGACTTGCGTACATTTTATCAAGTGCGGAATCCATCTGAAACAAATAAAATACGGAAAGGGGACATTGTCCTACTACAAGAAGATGTTAGACCTCGCCACACCTGGAAGAAGGCCCGTGTTGAGGAGCTAATCCTTGGCCGCGACAAAAGAGTCCGTACTTGTGTTCTGCGCACCAATGGACATACCATTACCCGACGTGTGCAGCTGGTCATCCCCCTGGAGGTTGACCAGGGTGGGGAGGATGTTGCGGCAAAGCCAGCGAACTATTAAAAATAACATTACCCTTTTTGTGAATGGCATCACTTACGTTTTTTGTATTTATAAATGTCTTTTGCTTGTTCTATACTTCATGTTTATGTTAGGAAATAAATAAGTATAAAATACTATCTCCTAATAAAGGTGTTTCTCCCGCCTTCCTAGCGTGCCTTCGTGTGTAGTGGTTCTGCACGCTGGGGCGGTATCCATAGGTCAGTTGGTTGGCTTCCCGGGGATGGCAGTTTCTAATTTTTCATGTTGACTGCTTCCAAATTAACCTAATGTCTCTACAGGGAGAAACAAGCTTAATTCGTATTTTATAACTATATTCTAACAAAAATCTTTATGAAATAATAATAGTCTCCATGAAAAAGGATATATAAGGAAATCCAGCTTGATAAAGATATACTAAATTAAAAGAGAAATTTAAAATAATGGAGAAGATTTATAAAGAACTTAATATCAGAACTCTCTTTGAGTTAAACTTTGATCAACCACTGATGTTCAAAACTGTAATTCTTTAAAGACTTTGTAAAGTCATTAGGTATTTTTTGAAAGCAGACAAGATGAAAAATATGGAACCGCCTTCACCGGGAATCGAAACATGGACCTCTGGAATACCGGCCCAGGGTGCTACCGTTACACCACGAAGACAGGCTAGGGAAGTGAGAGAAATACCTTATATACTTCCCTTTTTAAAGGGCGACTAGGGTTTTAGGGGACCTAGTCGCCAAATTCTGGGTGCGGAGAATCATCATCCCCAACCCTTTTAGTTCGGGCGCCACTTGTAGAGTCATTAGGTATTTTTGAAAGCAGACAAGATGAAAAATATGCAACCTCCTTCGCCGGGAATCGAACCACCAACCTCTGGAATACCGGCCCAGGGTGCTACCGTTACACCACGAAGGCACGCTAGGGAAGTGGGAGAAATACCTTATAACTTCACCCAACGTTTTACATTTAAATCACAATTAAGCAATAACATATTGTTCATAGAAATTACATAAATGTTTTCACTGAAGTCTTGAAGCTTGGCATTCATGCGTAATACAAAAAACACAGATCTCACCTAAAATCTTGAACTAAAAACACACAAGTTTAGTAACGTTCAATAAACTTATTATAAAATTGGATCATTCTGCTGATAGGTGAAGGCCATGACCCCCAGTACTCCCCATAAAGTTTTAGCGTAGTTTAATATGTTGAGCAGATCTGGGTAGCAATAAAATGTGCTATTATATAAATCTCCTTTTTCTCAAATGAAATAGTTAATTACGATGAAATTTTTATTAATAGTTGAATGAAATACATATGCTTCGGGCCCAGTTTTTTATGGATTGTCGTCTCACACGTGTAAAACATAAATCTAAAAAGGTTAATAAATATTTAATGCAATTGGCAATAAAAAAAACTGAATCCAATTTTAAGACAACCACACCTTATTTTGTGTCTTATTTTGATTGCCAGTGTCTGAAACTTTTGAAGCATTGAGAATGCAATATAGAATATTTATTAGCATACAATATCAGAATACATATTCAGTAAATCCCACGCATTCAGATTACATGGTGTTACGTTACAGTTTTCTTTCATTCAGAACAGTTTTCTTTCATTCGGTTTACAGGAACGTAAGACACTTGTTGTCTCTGTGGAATGTTGCGACTGTTTTTGGTTCGATAGGTTTGTCAGGTTTTCCACAAAATGCACGATTTTTCATATTCCTTGGCCTGTAAGAGAGTAAAAATTGACTTATAGAAAAATTTGTTGCGTAAGTCTTGAATTTATTTGTCATTTTGTGCAAGAGTATTTTTAAAATAACATCTTTCACCCCTTTCGTTTACTCTAAAAATCACTGAAATGCGTCGATCTGCATTGCATGAAATGAAAAATGTTACATTTCGTAAATTATTTTTTTTCTAATTGATGTAATTTTAAGTTTAGATAGGCAATAATTCTTAAAAAATGCTCTGCACATTTTGCGAAAGTCTCATACTTTGCTTTTTTGAAAGATTATACTACTCTGTTTTATTAAGCCAACATTTAGCCCTTAAACATAAAATTTTAAAAAATAACAAATTGCAGTCTGAATATTTCAAAATGCAGCCTATTAGCTTAAAGAAGAGGCAAAAATTGAAAAAATTTCAAAAATTAAAACTTATAAAATGTACTCAATAACTATTAAAACGTATAAAAATGTAAAACAATATGAAAATTAAAATCGAAACAAATGTTTATGTACCACTTGCGTATAAAGCGGCATTAAAAACTTCTTTTATTAACTAAAACAAGGTTGTAAATACTCATGAAAGTTATTGATTGGATATTTTATGTAATAAATATATTTTAAATTTGTCGATTAGATATTTATACAAAAGGTAAAATAAAAATTTAAATTGAGTCTAAGAAAAATAACTTTAGCTGACATAGATTTTATTATAGCAAAAGTGCTTTCTCTATCTAACATTGCTGCCTTCCTCAGCTGCAAATGAATGAAAGACGAGTTATCTTACTTTTCAGAAGCGCTTTACCTAATATGTGTGTTACTCGTCAGCTACATCTAACTGAAAAAATATTTGACTTTCATTTACTAGTTGTAGCAGAAGAAGGTGCATAGGGTCGAATGTCTGAAAGAGCTTCTGCTAAAATAAAATCTAAGTCAATATTTTTAGGTTAACTCTAATTTTGTCTCCTCGTGTTCCACAAATTGTACCACGAGGCTTACACAAGCAAGATATAGCTCTAAAAATAAATAAACAAACGTACATTATCACTACAAAGAGGGGGGAAGAATGGGGGAAATAAAAAAGGGAATTTTAAATAAAACGTGATAGAATAAAAATATAAAAAGAACTTTTCTGTGTAAATTTATGAGCAGTTTTACTAAGCGTGTCATTATGTTCTAAAGATTTCATTTATTAATAAATACTTTTATTGCTTTTAAATCGCTGAGTGTTTTAGCCAGAAATAAATAAATTAAGCAGGAAAAATTAATTAAATTTACTTTTATCTTATTAATTGCCAACACTTCTATAATTGTCTATTTGTCAAAGGTTCATGGAAGGTAAACGGTCTTATGTTTCGCGCAGTGACAATGCTCTTCAAGGATATATTCTAGATTCTTCATCCAAGTTTCTGAGGCATGATAAGTATCTATGGATTTTATTCCCAAGGATAGGATTTTTCAAGTTAACTGAACGCAGTATACGTCCTCCAAAGTGCATTGTTTCAGGTATATTGTTCATAAATGAACTTAGCAATTTGTACAATCGATGATGCAACTATGGAGCTGTTTGTTGAGTAAAATGGAGGAAAAGAAGAGTAAACAGTTATGGGCCACTCCTAATGTTAGACTGTATGGTTATTATCTGAGATGTTTAATCGAGACAAAGTGAGATCGACATTTTTACAATGGTTGGATGTGTTCCTCAGTGATAAAGCAGGTGTACCTGATAGTCAGCAACAGTGTGTATGTCTGAAGTTAACAAGAGTTTTAAGTAACATTGTGCCAAATTTTATGGGCTTGCTTTGTTTTGTAACAACGTGACTTTTAATGTTTGGAGTTCATCTGAGGAAAGACTTGTGTTTACAATAAAATTTCACTAAAAATGAAGATAATTGTTATAAAAAGATTATATATGATTAAGAATTTCCCACACACATACACATGACCACACCCGACACACACACACACACACAAAAAAAAAAAAAAAAAAGAGAGGAGAGAGGGAGTTGAACATTTGAAATGATAAACAATTACTTACGATTTTTCAATTACATTCATGGGTATGACAGTTATGTATTCGACGTACAGCTTTGGCTTAAAAAATATACCAATCGGATTTTTAGAGGAGCTGTACCATTTCAGGGTAACACTTTTGATTTCTCCAAGATCTTTGTCCGTGGTTACTAAATATTGATAACGGGCTCCATGGTATAAATCAATAGCTCTAAAATCATAAATGAATGTATATCATTAGACTGAATAAAATTTCGATAAGCAAAAAAAACAAGCATAATTTCTAAAACACCTATTGTATTTGATTTGAATAATGGTTGCCTGAAAAGGAATAATATGAATAATTCATGAAAATTTGGAGTTTTCTCCTCATTTTATACTTACTTTTTACCTTGTAGACGGGAAACATATTGTTTTTGAAGTAACATAAAAATATTAAATTATTGAACACAAAGAAAGTTATTTTTTTTACAATTATCATTCATTAGAATTACATTTTGTACATACACGGGCTTCAACTCTATTAAATCGTACTACATTATTTCTGAAACATATTACTACAATTTAACACCAACTAGTGGAGATCAGGTAAAACAATGTAATGAGCTTTCGTAAGGAGAAAACGGCAGTAGATTGCTTTACTGCAGATGATACCTGACCTCATAAGATGACTATATAGAACGAAAACGTGTGACCGTTCCAATGTGCCCTATGCCCATTTCATATTTTAAACGTTTAATATCCTTTATCAAGTATACGTTCTTATTTACATACATATTCACTTTCTATTACATATATATTACTATAATGTTCATTTTAGGCTCTTTATAACTATACAGAATATGTACGAAATTGATGAGCCAAAAGAAATGTTTTAATGGACGAAAGTGAAAGAAATTTATGTTACGTAGCATGAAACGTCCTGAAACTACTGTAGCGATTCTTTTTAAATAAACTCTGAAGTTAAGCAAAGGTTACCAGCGTTCAAGCTTAAGTGTAGTTCAAAAATGCGACTTTGAAGAGTACGTTTCGCAACTTCTGATATAAAATATTATATAACTTCTTACGTAGTATCAACTAAATTCCCATCATAACTGAACCAAATATAATACAATGTTTTTTGTTTTGTAATCTTAGTTTTTGTTGCAGTTTGTTTACTTGTTTTCATGTTCTTTAATCCTGATTCCACAGCACTGACACATTACATAAAAGCTGTGCCTGATAGCCTAATCACAAAGTGCATTAATGTAAGTGTTGGCTCAAGTTTACTTGTGTGATTTCAGAACGTTTGAAAATCAAGTTGAAACAGTTCTGAAAGAAATAATTCTTATTAATTGTGATATTGAATATACAGTCAGCAACATATAAATACCAAGACTGCCATGAAATATTTTGCAAATGAAATCTCTCGATATGAAATTATGATATTCAAGTAGCAGTTTATAACCAATAAATTAATGTTCTAAACTTAATTTTCATTATGATTACCACATAATTAATTTTCTTGCCATTTGAAAACTAGTTAATAACTGATTTCATGTTTAGCAGTCTAATGAATATGTGAATTATGTATTTATAATTTAGAAATAATACGAATTAAGTTAGAGAACTGCAGTTTGCACATACTTGGAGGGAAAACGATCTTAGATCTAAAAAGACTGAAATCATTGGTTAAGAGATTTCTAAAATTTAGTGTAAAATCTCTAATAGAAATTTGTTCATGAAACAAAATCATTACTATATTTATACATACTTTAACAATTAAAAAGTAGTAAATAGTTTTACGGCAAAAGTCCAGAGAAGAAAAGTACTCAGATTTTTGTTTACTTCTGAAACTTAGTACGAACCTTTATCAATTATTTTAACACAGAATTAATTGTATATATTACATTTAGATTTACTGATAAATTTATCATTTATTTAATTAAATGAAAAATTAAAACGAAATTTGGATTGATACTTACTTGCTTTGAGCATGGGCTAATTCGTCTGCCTTGGATCCGTATAAACTGATATCAAAAGTGCCTTTAACATCCTTGTGAGAAACTCTGGGTTTAAAAAGTTTTACTGTTACTTGATAATGGTATACTGGAAAAAGAGATATGATCTATTCAGTCGTATAATAATACATTTGTCTTTGTATTTTGTTTAATGGAATCATGTCAAATTAAGTACTTTAGTTTTATTTTTATTATCTTGTTAATCTTAGTAATTTCGCTTTTGAAATTTTCATATATTTTTTATTTCAATCGTTTACGGATATCTCTTTGATAACAATTTACGTCGTTATGAAAGATATGTTAATTGTAAGAGGATATGATTTTTCGATTGCTCCAAAACTGCTTGAGAAATGTTTACTTTATACAAAACACTCCAATGCATTCATACTGCGAAACCTCTCCCTTTCTCTAAAGATCCATCTGAAACCTAATTTTGAAATAAAACAATTTTCCAATTTTAATCACATCATGAAATTTTAATCACAATATGAAAGCTTATGTTTCATATTGTTCCAGACATATTCGAGTTACCATAAAAATGCTTTTTATCATAGATGAAGCATTTAAGCTAAAAGAATATGTTAGGTTATCTGGATAAGGACAAACACTCGAGGGCTATTTCTCTAAACGCGAAGATGTCTTCGCGAAGAACTTTTTAAGAGAAATTGTCTCGCATTCACATTACGTAAGACAAAAGCTACGAAAACCAGTCAAGCAGTCAGTCTGCTACTCGGATCGAATTGTTAGTATCCAGCGCTCATTACGTGTCCACTGTGGGAATCTAAATTAAAAAAGTAATGACCCATATATGATGAGAAACAAAATCATACAAATTAAGACCTCTTCGTTTATTTATACTCTTCTATAAAACGTCCTTTGCGAAGACGTTTCTTTCCTCAGGCAGATAACCCTCAAGTGCTTTGACAGACGCAAGTAACCTAACTAACCATTTTCACTGATTTGCAAGTATGGCTTTATTTTTTACCAGAGTGTATTGTTAGTTAAAAGCACATAACTGTGAGGTATCTTAAGGAAAACCACCGACGTATTCAATAGTATAATGAATAAATTAGACATTGATTTGCGAGAAGAATATAGAATTCAGTGTTTGGGCATATCAGAGTACGTAGTTCTATTATTTGCAGGGTAAAAAATAATATTTCATTTATCACAAAAAATCATATTGGAAATGAACATTAACCCGAATTCGCTATATTATATTTGTAAATTTAGTTAGAAAATAAATATGAAAATATTAGCATTCATTAAACTGTGCAAATTTTGAGAATCTCTTTGCATGCTAAAACTAAATAATTATAATATTTAAAAGAAAGGAAGACTCAAATTACGTATTACCTTTCCGCTATAGAAAGAAAAAGCACGATGATAATAATAATAATAATAATAATAAAATGTTTTCGTTAGCAGCTAGTTTAGCAGTGGAGATGCAGTTTTTTTTATCATTCTTACTGCTCATGTGTTTTCCTCCATACATAATTTGAATACGGAATGGTTTCTGTTACAATATCATCCCCAAAGTCATCCTTCACTTTAAATAGATAGTTATGCGAGCTCTGCGATAATCAATTGAACAACAGTTGTGTATTCTTCATACGGGAGAGACATGCGATCTGTTTCTTTTTTTCTGTCAATTTTATCCCTATGTATTAATTTCGCTTAGAGCAGGTGTAAAGATGTATAGATTTAATTGCTTTAGTTTTGCCAAACAATTCATTCATATTATGTACATATATGTAATTTTGTGTTTAAGCTTGCAGGAATGTTACAACACATAATTTTAGAAAAATAATTTCATTCAATAACTAAAAGATTAATTAGAAATCAAAAGTATATATTTACGCCAAAAGGGTGATTTCCCTGATGTCTTGAGGTACATAGAATGCTGCACTGAGCTATTTCTGAATTGATAGTATTCATCCGCACGAATTCCCATAATGGCACACCTCTTCGTATCCGGACCACATTCAGCACATTTGCCGTCTAAGAAGTCTTCCCAGCTACTGCATTCATAGCCGACAGGAACAACCTTCCTATAGTTTATAGAGTGATGCATAAAATCTAGAGATCGTTGATGATTGCAGCTGGCAAACCGTCTGGCACCTAGAAATTTATAAGCCTGCTTTACTATAACATTAACGTATTTGATCTTTATATGATAGGTTTGCTGCATATTTTGCTTAGAGCTACGTATTTTAGGATTATAGAGATAGTAAATTCGGTGCTCATTTTGATTCATGTGATCTGATTTGCTAGAATATAAACATGCGATTTGAACGAACGTTAGATTTATGTCATACTTTGTAATTACACAGCTTCTTCTGATATTCGCGTAAAACGTCTAAGGCAGGTAAAGCGGATGTAAATTTGAAATTTTATTTTATTTTTATAAAAATGTTAATATGTCAGCAAAGACCATCTAGTGCAAATAAAATAAATTTAGGTGTATATTTACTTTAAAATTGTACAGAAGGGCGCTATTAACGAAACTTTTAAGTTTATATTAATTTTTATATTACTGGTAGCTAAGCCATTTTAGTTGATTAATTTCAAAAAATGTTTCATAATTTATGCCTATATAAAATACTTCTTCGAAAATTAATCCCTAACTTTTCTGCATTTCCTTCAGATAGCACGTCAGTATAAATAAATATTGACTTTTACTTTTCAAAAAAGAAGTATTTTCTGTCTATATAAACTAAAACATTTAATTTTCCTTAGCTTTTTATGCATTTAAAAATTATTTTAAAAAATAAAAGTTAATCTGATACCTGAAATGCATTAAAAAATGATTACATGTGTTTTAAGAAATTCTAAATTTTTGTATTAAATTTTAGTATTTGAAAATATTATATACATCTTTATCTTTACTATCAGTTGTCAGGCGTATGCCATAATGTTAGTACCAGCAATACTTATGAAGAACCGCGTGCGATTTAATGGCTGACTGAAAGAAATGATTCCGTCTCTTTAAATTCATATTTCGTGTGCTGATAATTCATATTAATTCTTGAAAATTTATGATTACTGTATTTTGACTAGAGAAAGATTTTAGATCCTTCTCCAAAAGATTTTGATGGAAATTGCCAATGAGTAACAAAGCGAAGCTTTACGTGGTTTCTAATTTTGTGGTGAAATGGGTATGCTGGTTTTCTGATAACTATGGTAATATAACTGTCATGAAACATCGACATACAAATGTTTCCTTGTAAATAATATAATGGATATAACACACAGAAAAATGTCATTGGAAATCTTATATAAACTATATTAATATATTTTCACAAAATTAACTATCTGCATAGTTTACCAAAGTACCTTAATTTTACTCTCTTCCACAGAACGTTTAATATATTTTACTAAAACAATTTTATCACTGTTCTTTGAAAAGATTCAAACGCAATATTTGAAATGCACTTCAATTTCATAATCTTTATAGGTAATATTTAATATGCTTACTAATTTATTTAAAAATATTTAAAATATGTTAAAAATCAAAGTCCAGTGAATCATAAAGTTATAATAACCACTGTGTAAAAATAAACGCCATGTCAGTGGGATAATTTTTGCCGATAAAAAAAAGTGATTTTTAAGAATGAATATTAATTTCATATTACATATAATTAAGGCGGAGAACTTTAAATTTATTTAATAATTACACAATTATTTTACTTTAAAATTAAAGAAAACCAAATATGAAACAAAAGTATTCAGAAACCTGAGAAAGAAATTAAATAAAGCTAAGTAGTAATCAAAGAATACTTTTAAACCATTTTAATATTTAAGTAAAATATTTTAGGCTACAAAATCGCATTTTGAATTTTCATTCGAATTTGTGAGACGGAAGAAAAGCGAGATGAAAAGCAGGATAATGAAGACAATAGTTATTCCTATGAAAGTGCTTATCAGTTTAAAAAAAATAAATGAAATACAATACATGATTAAATTAAATATATTTTCCCACTTTCAGTCTTAAAACATTTTTGGTAGAAAATGTAGCTAGAGCTTGATGGTCAAGTATTCTTGCTTGATATAAATAAAGATGGCTGGTGAAATGATCACTAATAAAGCAAAGAAAAAGCCACTTTCACAGTTAAAAAATTTTTCGCTAAATTTCCTGATAAATAGACTGGAAGAAATGATCTGAGAAAGCATAAATTTCAAGACATAGTGAGTGACGTTTTCAGGAAGCATGCGTTCAATGAAAGGAAACTAGAAAACGGTCTCACACAAGAGGGAAAAACATTAAACAAAACTGGAGATTAATAATCAAATCATACCGCAAAACAATTCCTGGAATCTTGAATTTTCGTCAATGAAAGCTAACAATGTTTCTGGCTCACTATGCAAAACGTTCAGAAAAAGGGAGATTTTGAGCTCTGACAGAAAGAACTTCGCCCCCTTCTAAGAATGAAATGATCTGGATCTGCATAAAGTATTTATTAAGCGAAAAGCTCATACTGAAACATTTGAAAATGAAATTTGGAGCAAAGCGATAAAAATTTTAAAAGCATTGCTTCATGTTAGATTACATAATGACAATGACCTAAATCACACTACACGAAGACTAGTGCAATATACGAATGCTTTAGAATCACTGAAATACCAGCTGAGTGTCCAACTTTTATCATTTTGTAATATTTATGTGATTAATCTTAGCAACAATTATGCAAGCACAATAATTCTAAACGTAGTGAAAGATAGGGCTGAAGAAGCGTAGAAAGCCTATTGATCCAAATTGTTTTTCTGTAAAAGAACTGAATTATTTCCTAGTGCACTAACAAAGGCATGAATATAAATGAAAAATAACATGAACAGAAATGTCGAAATAACATAGAAATTAGTTTAACTTAGAAATAAAATAAAAGCTTTAGCTCATTTTCGAAATATTCTATTACTTAAATTTTTAACGAAATCAGTTTAGCGTTGATTGTAAATTAATTACAAAATTTAATTGAAGTTTATTGTACGTTAATGCGTTCCTTTAAAACCTTTTGTACCTTAGTACATGCTTATTAAACTTATGTTATTCAAAAGCTTTCGTTTAATTGTTTAAAATTTTTATTATCTTGATGTTGGATGCTTTTTTGAATGAATGTGATTCCCATTTGAATTAAATTTTCTTTTAATTTTATAATTACAATAATATAAGAATAATTTACATTCTTTTTTGCAGTTTTATTCATTTATTTATTTATTCGCGCTTTAATCATTGTCCTCCAGGAGCAGTGATATAATGCAACAAGAAAGTAAAGTTCTTAGACGCAATTAAATGGTACAATTTTGCAATACCAGAACTAATTATTATTGGCTAGTTTCCATGATTTTCCCAGCTATACAGTATACGATGTAATTACATAATAACAATTATATTAAAGCTTCAATGTAAGTACTCAAGTACTATTCTTGAAATTATTCAGCTTTTACAGCTGGAAAGAGCAGAAACTGCAGAAATTCTATTAACTATGTCGTGGAATATCCATTGTCAGTGTGCTGCCTTTACACACGGTTAGTTTTCCAACAGTTTATCCCAACACTTTGATTAGAACTTGGTGTAATAAAATCGATTTAAGTAAACAAAACTCGGCTTCAGTGCTATCAGAATTCCATTAACTCATTCAGTGATGTTCTATAGAGTCTCATTCACGATAGGTGGAGATGGGAATTAAGTAAACTGCAACTTACATTTACTCGAATCCGCATACTTTTAAAGACTCTATTTAAATCATTATTTCAACTGAAAAGGAGAAACTGCAGAAGCTAGATTTACAAACTGTTAAAATTTATTCAGATGCAGCAAAGTATATATTAGAAA
The DNA here is from genome assembly GCF_044657685.1 of Stegodyphus dumicola. Lineage (NCBI taxonomy): Eukaryota > Metazoa > Arthropoda > Arachnida > Araneae > Eresidae > Stegodyphus > Stegodyphus dumicola. The sequence continues at coordinate 120,719,212 of NC_140780.1, forward strand.
TATTTAAGTGCCCAAAATGCTCCTTTTATTACAAGTTGATTAAATGGCCACTTTAGACGAAGTCGGATTGAAATCCTTATTTGTTCCTTATTAACTTCGTTCTTATGAACAAACATATTTTGACTCCTACAACTGAGTATACACCACTTATACGTTTTTTACAAGATTAGAAAACTTATATAAAAATCACCATTTATTTGTAATTTTGAAGAAAACAACGGAACGAGCATATATTGTATTACAGCAATTCCATTTAATGTAAGTAAAAATGTTTCTAAATCAATGTGTTCTTTTTAGGAAATAGCATTTTAAACTTTAAAACTGAGTATATGCCTGTACTTGACGTAATACATTTTATTTGGCCTTTTTTGCTTTAAAATCAGTATGGGGTAATAGCTTTGATAAGATAGCACTTTATTGCAATATTTGCTCTAGTATGGGAAATAATGGCTAATATTAAAATGAAAGAGTAGAAGAAGACCATTGTTGAAACTAGGTAAAGTGTTATTCGAAAGTCTAAAAGGTGGTATGTTTAAAAGAAAAAAATCTGATGTGTACACCACATGACTTTCTTGTACGGAATATTAAATTATACGCATTTTTTCTTGCATTTCATTTAAACTTATTGGATTCAATTAAATATACTTCGCCGACAGCGCATAAACCACGATAGAATAAATGCATTCTTTAAAATTCACTCTAGTATTTGTTTACCATAGAGTCACTTAACAGTATTATATTTCGTTCATATTATAACTCATAATGCACAAAATTTATATCATTTAAAGAATAGAATTATCTAATTGTTGCCACATGTTCTATTCAAATACTATAATAAAGCTAGGATGATGTATAAAAGAAATTAAGCAAACAAAACAAAAAAGAAACAGTTTTTCACAGACGATTCAGTATTTCTCATTCAATTAATTCAGTTATCACTTCGTGAGAAGGCAAAAATACATAAAAACTCAAAATATCTATATTAAAAATTACGAAGTAAATCTTAAACACTTATTTCCTCGAAAAAATTCCAGAAAGGATTAAGCATGATTTAATTGGCAATAATAAATAAAGGCGTTATCTTTGTTGTTGTGAAGCTAAGTTTCTCTAGATTGGCAACAAATCCACTAGTCTGCTGTTTCAAATGTAAACAATCAATGGCCGCCATAAAAAAAAAGGCTTAGAGGCACTTAAACAACTTTAAAATTGTTGATAATTCTAAAAATAGTGCATACAGATTTACTAAAGGCATGAAAACCTTAACCGGAAGATAAAAACAACGTAATTCAATCATTTTTAAAGTAAAAAATGTACAATTTACAAACATAAAAGAGTAAAGAAACTGAGATCACTGAGCCGTGTAACAGAGTGGATATATATATAAATACATTTATATACGTTTGGTGCGGCTGATTGCAACCAAAATACGAGGTGCATGTTACAGCAGTCTTATATACAAAATTTCAACGTTCTGAGGCTACTTGTTTTTGAGTTATGCGAGATACGTACGTACGTACCTACGTTCGTACAGACGCCACGAAAAATTCTCTTCAGAATTAATTTTAAAGCAGTTTTATAATTTTTTGGAGGAAAAGATTATTTTATTCCGTTCTTACGTACAGATATCAGGCAAAAACATCGTTAAATTGCATTCGATAGCGGTCAAAATGGATATTTTCGTTGAAATATGCTGCCTGAAACTTTTCGCGATTACAATACTTCCTCTTTACTTCGTACAAGGAAGTAAAAAAGGTTCAACGCAGCAATGAATATGGAAAAATGTGTTACCTAGAATTTTTAAAAAACTGTGTATTAACTATTAACGAATCCGGAAAAGGATACGAAAAAAAATCCCACTTCTAATTATGAGAGATCTAGATAAAATCCCTATGTAAAGAAATTACTACATTAATTTCTACAACAGTGGACGAAATTTGTTCTGGCTAAATTATTTGACCAAAATTTTTGAGCTCTATTGTATCTAAAAAATCTTGGTCCCTTTCTTCATCATTCATTAAATTATACAAACTCCAAAGCTTCAATCAATTTTGTATATACAGTTTATTTCCCATGAATTTCATTTGCACTTCCTAAAAATTGTATGTTTTTCAACTCCACCTAAAATGTTAAACACGTTTAATTTTTTAAAGTAATTGAGAAAAGGAACTTGATAAAAAATGCCAAATGAACTTTTATAGGGAAAAAAAACTAATTTTTAAAAGTGTCCTTTCTGGTTAAAATATTTGAGAAATGGACTGAAGAAAACTTATTTTCGAAACAGTAATTTTCAATAAGATCACAACTTTATACAACTGAAACAGTACTGTAGTTCTTTTAGGAAAATATTCCTTCGATATATAAGAAACGTGACAGAATAGTTTATAAACTATTTTCTTTCTCCTTTCCGCGTATCTTTGTGGGGTACCGGAAAGCATGTTCGACGTGTATTCGAGAGATTCAAATTTCAAATCCCGGCGAGGGAACTGCGGATTTCTTCAGTTTCTGATTAAATTTACTCTTAACTGATTTCTTCAGTCAAGATTAAATTTAATTTATGGAAGTTAAATTGACTTTAACGTAGCATAATGTTCTATTCTAGCTTCTTTGAAGGTTTACTTTAGTTTTTATTTTGAGGTTAACATTCTTCATAAAATTTAAGCAATTTTCGCCGTTTATAAAAACATAAATGACATATACAAGCTATAAATTATAAAGAAGATTGCCATAATCTCTTAGTATTCGATAACGATAATAGCATTCGTTTAAAATTGACCTTTCTTTGGGAAAACTGGTATGTGATTGTTTTGTCCTAAAAACAAGCATATCATACTCTAAGAATGGATGATATGTTAATGGTATTACATAACAAGTAATAGGGTATTCGAAACAAAACTTGCTTATCAGAAGTATGATTACTTATTTAATTAAAATGTTGTTGCTTATGAATACATGAAAACTCAAATTTCAGTAGTATTTTATTCACATTTCTTTATCGTCGTAGATGATATTTGTAAATGAGTCCTTAAAAATAATGCATGTTTCAAAACAGAAGGGAAACACGTCAAAATGAAACATAAAATTAGCATTAGCAAATTGTGCTTAGGGTAACACCAAATAAAAGGTTGATACTTTGTTAATTTAATGTGTTTTTGTTGAAATTTAATATAATATTACTTCTTAGTTAATTCAAGAAGTGTTTAAGATTTATAATCACTTCTGTAATCTGTATCATGTATTTTATATTAAAGTCAGTTTTTAGCTCTGAATTAGCTTATATTAAATAACGATAGAATGACCACTTATTTTGAATATATTGTTATTAGTATTAAAATAAAGCGATGAAACATCTTTCCAGTTGATTTTATTGGTTTCACTTTAAAATAAGTGTATTACCTTCATTTAATCCTTCAGTAATAAAAGATTTGAATTTGTCTGTTTTACATCCAGGCTGTTTACGGCCATTGTTGGGATAAAAATCAACGTGGCCAACCATATGGCTCATTCCAAACCCTAGAATGGTAAAAATATGTATTATGATAAAAGCATTCGAGGATGATAAAAATACATACATATTATATGATTTAAAAACAAGAGATAAATTATTTTGCATTCTATATACTTAAAATATGTGTAGAAATGAGAAATATACATTCATAACCAATATAAATCCCGGTACACTGCATTCGGTACCAACTTTCGCTATGATAAAAATTTTGATTTTTGGAAAACAAATTAAATAAATAGTAAAAATCATTTAGAAATTATGACTGTAGATAAATAATTTAGGTTAATTAGATAATACGGTATGCTGTTCATATAAAAAAGCTTTCCGTTGCGTTGAAAACACCTGTTCTTCAAAATTCAGTTTGAAACAGAAATAACTCTTCCTTTGTACTTCTAATACGCATTAGCTTCCAAAACATGAAAATTTGTTCGTATTACCAATAAACATGATGTCTGTAGCGTCCGAATGAATGACATCGACAAAATCAGCGTCAGTAGGATCTAGTCTTACACTTGGAGGCATATTCTGAAAATATGGCTCGGCAGGATCACAACCTAAAAGAAAGAATTCATTTAATCAGTATGCAATATAATGCTGGCAAAATATGCCTGCTATTCAATTCTTAGTTACCTTAATGGTATAGGGTTCTCTGAGTATTTACAAGTTCCAAATTATTAACTAAGAAACTGATTTTACTTCATTAACTTTGTAGAGACATTAAGTATTTTTTTGGAAGCAGGCAGGATGAAAAATTAGCAAATGTCTTCGCCGGGAATCAAACCACGGACCTCTGGAGTATCGGCCCAGTGTGCAGAACCACTACACCACGAAGGCGGGAGAAATACCGTATAACTTCATTACATGCAGTAAAAGAAATGTTTTAATTACTTTTTGACTGACGCATTTAGTAAAAACAAATCTATGAATTATTTATTATATGTAATATGATTTACTACTGTATTAATAAATAACATAACTGTAGCAATGAAAGAAGGAAATCAATTATTTATTTAAGTTATTAAGGAATTTATCGCAACATAATACAATTCATTCGAGACAAAACTTATGTTTCCAGATAGAGGTAGTGTACGAGAATAAATCTCAATGCAAATTAAATTTCATATATTTCGTGATAAAAGGGTAAAAGCCAAAGGTTATATTCCTAAAGATAGAAACTTAAGTATATATAAAAATGCAGAATCAGAAAATGTGAAATTGGATAATAGCATGTGAATTTATTTCGACGGAGGAAGAGAAATTTGATACCCAGTTCAAGATTTACGAATTGGTTAATATTGCAAATAGTATATCATCATACACTAGAAATTGAAAATACAAGTTAACAATATTAAGCAATTGACATAAACCTATGGTATGATTTGCATCACTTCTAATAAGATAATAAAAAATGAGAGTGAAATCTACGTCAGAGTAAAATGAGGCACAAAGTTGATATCAGTGAAAGTGAATTACTTGCAATAAGCTGATGAGTACAAAAGTAAGAAGAATAAGCAATATACGTATCTCTGGAATGCATGTCTAATATATTCAGAACTTTCCTTGGCAGCAAAAAAGTAATTAAAATTGAGCATTAGAAATCTGAACTGTTGAAATTATCAGAAGAAGAACTAAGATGAGTACTCCTTTGAGACAAATATTAAATGTGGAAATGAATACCATAACTATAGAGCATACGAAAAGGGGACTAATTTAAATAGAGAATAAATGACTAAAATATTTATATAGACTAAATTAAACAATACGCAGACTCAAAATCAACTAGAATGACAGCTGTGGCAAAATAAAATATTAAGGGAATGGGAATGAGGCATCTCGAATCAAAATTCAGAAAAATAAGGTATTCAGCGAAACGAAATAGTGAAAGGAAGTGTAAAATAATTATATATAAAAGTAAAATTTCATCAGTGAAAGCTTGAATTGAGAAATGACTCTTCCTTTCTTATTTAATCAGCTGAACATTGACAAATTCAAAAGGTTATGCATCAGTACTTCCATTATGATTTAAGTTAACAATCAAATGCCTCTTGTTTAGGTAAGATTTGAAGAAATTTTGCTTTTATTATTTCAATAAAAGTCGTATTCTTCCGAGAAGACTAATAAGCATTAGGTTTGCAAAATTAACATAAAATTAAATTTATATTTAATTGTCAGTTATTTTAAACAATGTACATCAATTCTAATGTTAATCCTGTAACTAATAATACTTCGAAACTGTATTTTTATGATTTTAAATTAATTACAGCATATTTAATTGTGATTTTCATTAAATAAATGTCCGTATGGTACGTCTAATTCTGACATACCCCTCTAATGGTAATTTAGATGGTATTGAAAGATGCAGTGTTTACAGTATATAGACGTATACATACCTGTAATTCTTCCAAGTGTTTTCAATCTTGCACCAGCGTATCCTGCAACGTGAGATCCAAGACTGTGACCTATGATATGACATTCCTCTCTTTTGATTTTAGCGTGTTTCTAAAACAAAGAACAAAAATTCTTTATAGAAAACGCTATATAAATTCTAAAGCGCATTTAAGAAAATATACTATACGCTTAAAGAATTAAAACCAAGTAAAATACTTGCAACTGTCAAATTTCATTTTTTATATTTACTGAATTATGCCATGTTAAGATGCAGATTAAAAGTAACAAAAAATATGACTTATTGTATTTATTGCATTTTAAGCATATTTTAATATTGATTCTTTGATTATATTTTTAATATTTATCATTTGAATATATTTTTAATATGTTGCAGTAAAATAATTTTAACACAAACAAGAAAGTTGCTTCTATCGTTCTGCGCGCTCCTGAGTCACAGTAAATAATCACTTCATGATTGACTAGAGGTTCTAGACTCTAGAATACGGATAATAAGTTTGTTGCGCCATTATAGAATTTCATCAGCGGTTCAGTATTACACTTTATTCATCAATAGGTCAGAAGTCTCTTAAATATGGAAATTCTGTTTAAATTAACAAAAAAAAAAAAAAAAAAAAAAAAAAAAAAAAAAAACTAGGAAGGAAAAGAATAAGATGTTTCTTATCATAGTTACAAAATTTAATAGCAAAAGAAAATCAAAACACCTGTAGGCAGGGCAATTTTTTGGAAGTAATGGAAAAACAGTGATGGCTCCAAACCTCGAAACACTGATATATTTCCAATTCGAGCTGTCGGTTAGTGATAGAATTATCTGATTGAGTTTTCACAGAATTCTTCTGTGCAACATCAATACGAGTCAATTTCTCTTAGAAAGTTACGGGTGAAGGCATGCTTCCTTGAGTACCAATGAGTACTTCAATAATCCAGTTTTTCTGGATGGTGCTCCACTGCTTTGGCTCTGAAAACTTTCCAGACCATAAATCAGATTTTGGGCAATTAGGGGACTGTTTAAAAGAAGTGAAAGGGAGGCTTTCCTGAATTTATCTCATCATATTCATTTCTTTGAGGCTTAAGGGAGCTTAAGCTTCGTGGCTCCAACGATATTAAGGAGTTTCATCAAGGAGTCACTGCAGTCAGATCAGAGTGATCGAACCATACTGCAACGTATATTAGTATACAGTTATTAGGATTTTTGCTGCTGGAGACGTGAAAAATATGCAATGCCTCTTCGGGATTTGAACGCCGGACCTCCCGAATACGCGCCGAGTGCGCTTCCAGTTATGCCACGAAGACCTATAGAAAGGAAGCAGAAAATAGTTTATAACTTAATAGACACATTTTTGGACATTTTCTGTCCGACCACTCACTGTATTATGTATGTAGGTGTTATGATTTGTATAAATAATAAATAGAAAGAAAACTCGCAAAAGATGAAAGAAAACTAACAAAGCTTGTACGTTCTCTCTTCAGCTAATATTTAAGAATTCCTTTCAGCTTGAAACATTAACTGTTCACAAGCAACTGACGTGCATTGAGGTGGAACTTTCTGGCAATAAGCTTAGTTTCGCCTAACTGTTTCAAATGCAGCATTAAGGAATAATTTAGTTATAATAAATTTGGAAATAATTTGATCATTCGAAATTTTATTTCCAAGGTATAATGTAATTTAGTTCTTTATTCGAATTTTAATAGCAGTACGTATTTAAATTGTTTTTTAATTTCCTTATCTAGTAATTATTTCCATTAAATATTTATAAAGAATATTTTTAATTAAGAGATTTCTGTCCGACCTTCGGGAAGTATTAAGTCGAAAGGAAATGCTGATAATTATATTCTTCCTCGATAATAGTGTAAGGTTTCACTCCCTTTTTATCGCGTGCTTTTCCTGGTGTATCTGGAAAGCATGTCCGGCTAACAAGCGGAATGTCCGGATTTCGAGTCCCGACGAGAGCATTGCAGATTTTCACATATTTCCCTACCTCTGAAAACATATAATGACTCTACAATAGTTTCAAAAGTCTTGTTTTTGATGAAACGTTTTCTACATGTTACATTAAAAATTATTTCACACGATAGTGTACTATGACATTTAATCCAAGGACTTCTTAAAATATTATGATATTGAAGCAGACTAAAATGTATATTTTGTGCTAAATGCACGCTAAGAACTATGTCGCTATGTCAACAGCAGTCTGTCACGTGTAATAGACACAAACAGTTAAAGAAGAATAACTTCCAACTGATGTTATCACAAGAAATTATAGACACACAGTATTTTGCATACTTAGCCTCATTTTCTAAGCCAAAAATGCTGAAAGCACTTAAAAAATCTAAAATAACTTCTTCAAATTAAATGAAACAGGAAACCGGGGACAAAATAAGGCTTCTTTACAACTTCAGTTACAGTGCAGAAATTTGTAAACAGTTAACTTTTGATAAATATCTTTTTATATTTATCAAATTACAGTGGATTAAAAAAGATATTTATCAAAAGTTTTACAGAGCGTTTAGAAATTTTGAATAAAGAAGATTTTTGCTGCTTTATAATATCTTTAAAAGAAAAAAAAACCCAATTTTTTACTTATACTTATTTTCGATTGCTGATGACTTTCACAGTTTCGTACAAATAATGCTTCAAACATTAAAAGAATTCATCTATTCTCAGAGTAAACTTTAGATTTGTTAAAATTGTAAATTTTAGCTTGAAAAAGATGTAGTATTACAACTTACGTAAAAATAAATATTTCAAAATATAAAATTTCAAAATACCATTGCTTTCAATTAATATACCACTATAATCTGCTCATAAAGAAAATAGAAAATATTTTTATAGTTGTGACTTACAATAAAGAACTTTAGTCTTTAACCTGGTTTATTTCAGTCTTATTATTTCTATTATTTAACATCAGTTCGTTCAGAAGATGTAAATTTGAGAAGTTCCTGAATGTTGCTTCGGGACATCCACAAGATATTAGGCTCGCATATGTGTCTGACGGTTCGTCTCTCTGGCTGTCGGTAAGTTGGCAGTGCCTTTTGTTATTCTTTAATTTATAATATGGCGAGAGTGCATTTGAGCCTTTGCAATCTTCACAGTTATGTTTAACTCAGTTTTTAAATTCCCTTTATTTCTACCAAACGGAAAAGTTCTGAAAGTTTTAGTTAACGACCCGATAATATAAGAGTACTGAATGTCTATTCTACTTTATTATTGACTGTAAGCTTGAAATATTTATTTAATTATTTATTAATGCATTTTATGTAATTCATTAACCCTTTTACTGCTAACTGGTCTAAGTTGAAGTGCTTCGCGTGAACGGCGTGCGGCTGTAGAATGATTGAATTAAACGATATTTAATTTTTTTCTCTTGCTAAGCAACGAGAGGTATATGCTGTATGAAGTATGAGGTTTCTGCGAGTGTTTGAAATATGCGAGAGATAATTTCCGAATCTACACATTGAGACAGCAGCAAACAGCCTAAAGTTTCGCCGAGCCAGCATTTGCGTCCGTTTGTTACACCGTCGGAGGCACATATGCACCCTTATGCCACACCGTTGGTTCTGCTGGAAGCATATATGCGCTTATCTCAGTCAAATGGTTATAAATAAGTTAGAGAATAGTAAAAGCTCCAGTTATAGAAAGTAATATAAGAGTACTGAATGTCTATTCTACTTTATTATTGACTGTAAGCTTGAAATATTTATTTAATTATTTATTAATGCATTTTATGTAATTCATTAACCCTTTTACTGCTAACTGGTCTAAGTTGAAGTGCTTCGCGTGAACGGCGTGCGGCTGTAGAATGATTGAATTAAACGATATTTAATTTTTTTCTCTTGCTAAGCAACGAGAGGTATATGCTGTATGAAGTATGAGGTTTCTGCGAGTGTTTGAAATATGCGAGAGATAATTTCCGAATCTACACATTGAGACAGCAGCAAACAGCCTAAAGTTTCGCCGAGCCAGCATTTGCGTCCGTTTGTTACACCGTCGGAGGCACATATGCACCCTTATGCCACACCGTTGGTTCTGCTGGAAGCATTTATGCGCTTATCTCAGTCAAATGGTTATAAATAAGTTAGAGAATAGTAAAAGCTCCAGTTATAGAAAGGTGAAACTTATTAGAGTTAGATAAATTAAGTTAAAGAAAGGGGAATTCTCGAGTACAAAATTTTGAGTTCTAGTTTTAAAACAAGTACGTTTGAGATACCGTGATAACTGATGTATACGATAGGAAAATCAAGAATTGAGGTAGAAAATATAATGTTCATCACAGACAAAATTTTGTAGATGCTCTATTTGAGTATCACAATTTTTAAAGCACTAAATACAGCTTTTACCCGTATTATTATATTACCAAGTAAGTATCATTTTAACCATTACACTTACGAATCTAAAAGCTTCAAATCTGTGTTTAGAAAACATTTTAAAATAATGTATCTTAATTTATATTAACCAGTGCTTGATACGTCCATTGAGAAGACAACCATAGCCAAAAACATATGGTATGCTAGTGCCGAAAATATGAATAAAAATGTGAAATGTGTTAAGGATTTGAGCAAATCTTCACCCTAGCTTTTACATTTTATTCAAGTTAGTTTTGTGTCATACGGCAAGCCTTAACTTTGTGAGACAGAAGAACTCTTTGAGTGGCTTTAAGACAGATATAAAATCCACTCACAATTATCTGTAAGGCAAATTAGATAAATGTTTCAGTGTGAATAGGTATTATATCAAACACTTTGCTGATCATTTTATGAAAAAAAAAAATAACTACATTGTATGTATTAAGCCTAACGGAAACAGAAAAGGAAGAAAAGGTGATTTACATAGCTCTCATATAAGCTGCAAGTAACGGAGTATTCAACAGTGTATAACCAAGCCCAAATACAATGTACTAAAAAGCGTACTGATTTTTTGAAAGCTTATTGCAGTAAGCGTAGAAAATGAGGTTTCAATATCTAAAAGACCTGAAGCAGTTATTAATAGATTATTATCAATATTAAAAACTCACAACATAAAGCACCTGAAATGTAGTAGCATGTTTTTCTTGTGAATTTAAAATATATTATTTAAACACTTAAAAACCGCTGCTAATTTTATTTTTCAGCTGTCTCAAATAAAGCTGTTGTAAATACGTATAGATTTTTCAGATAACAACCATCCATGTTAATAGCACATTCAAATTATTTAACACGTGATGGGATTCCTGATAAATCGATTCTCATTATGAGTTGAAAGAAAAATATTCATTTCCTTATGGCTGAATGATATTTTCTAAAAAGAGAAATCGTAAGGTTTAAGGACAGCGACTATGATAACAATGTGAAATTATTTGAAACTGAGGCAATAAAGGACTGTATATGCACGTTACACAACATAACAAGTAAAAGAAAAATTTTAAAATTCGGAAATGTGAAGACTATTAATATTAAACTGAAGTCAGCCTTTATTTTGTAAAAAAAAATAAATATTTTATCCTAGCATGATAATTTATAAATACAACTTAAATATTCGTGAACTAACCTCCATGCAAGAGCATTTACAGCGTAGTAATTCTGAAATTTCACTATAAATTGATAAAAATACTCACCTCTAAAGCTTTGATTATTAAAGCAATTTCTGCGCCTACAACTCTTGTGTTTGCTGTTGCTTGATAGTATGGAGGCTTGTTTCCTCCACTCCAATCGACCACAATTACGTTGTAATCACCATACATAAGAAACTCATCTTTCATATTCTGTGGGAATTATAAATGAGAATATTAGATGAAGTACGTTTAAAAAGAAAGTACGTTTAAGACGATGTAGAACAATCAGATACTTTCATCTTTCACAATATCTAACAGTTGTGTGTTCATTTTATGGATTTTAAAGAACATAAATGCATAAGATTTTACAGGATTTAAAATCAAATTCCAACTAATTAAAATCAAATCTAGTCCGGATCCCAAAGGAAGGCCGTTTAGGAAAAATAAATAAAATATGTAAATAAAGCAATAAGTAGCGTGAAGTCAAAATAAATAAAATAAAAATATATTTCTGGTATTAAATAAATAGCAATTAATTAAATAAACATGAAGACAAACAGGTAAATTTCAATTAACATAAGACTACAAAGCACACATTTTCATCAAAATATTTCGCGAAAATATTTGTCTACATTATTATACATAAAATACAACCGCATGAAACATTTTATCAGAAAAAATTTAATTTAAGCTGAAAAAAATTATGTAGACAATTTAAAATGGAATTTGTATAAAACTTTGAGTCATCTGTACTCTTGAACTGAAAATGTGACGGAAAACTCTTTTAAAATCAGATTTTCACCGCTGATGTTTCGGATAATTAAAAAAAACTTTTTTGTTCAATTATTAAACCTCAAAATTCAGTTGAATCATTTGAACAATTTGAATGAAAGAAGTAAAGAGCTGTAAAGAATTGTATGTGCTTCGTTTGAAATGAAGCTGTACTAGGATTTAGAGAAACCGAAACTTACATTCAGCAGGTAGTATGATAAATGGGTGGGAGACAAGGGAGCATGAAGCATATATTCAATAATGCATAACAGATAAAAGAAATTTTACATAATAAGAGAATTTTCTAGTAGCACTAATATTAATTTTATTACAAATAACTGCCGGAGCACTCTCATTTGTAGTTTCTGTGCGCTGCCTCTAGAATATCGATTTTTCTCGAAAACTGTAAAAAATACGTGCAAAAGAAATTATTTAATGAAATGGCATTAAAAGGCAGAAATCGACAGAATTTTTTGAATGATATAGGAAAATAAAGATATAAAACTGGAGAAATAAATCGCTAATACATGGGAATGTATTTCATTCAAAACAAAGTGTCGATTCATACTAATAATTCCTTGATTTTGATCCTCTTATTCTAAATATCACAAGGTATTTCACGTTGGAAACCTCATTATAAGTCTTCCTGTTTCTTGTATCTTTTATTAAAATACATGGAAATATCTTTACAGTCTTCATATCGAACTTTACAGTATGCGTCACTGTGAACGCAAATCCTCACATTTTTCAGTTCGAATGCCATTTCGACTGTGGCAACGGACGTTAGCTAAAAAAAGTATAAATAGATCTGTTTTTAAGTTCGCGTTCTCTATTCTCCCGTGAGAAACCTTTTAGATTACTTCGAGCGTGAAGGTGATTTTTCCTCGCCCGCGTCCTATGCTGCGATTTAGACTTAGGGCTTTTTTGGTATTATGTAAACTAGCGACAACTGAATTCTGGTTATGAGAATTTTAGTAGCGACCTCGTATTTGTCTGACGTATATGTATTAGCTCTGATACTTTATCCACAATTAATTTGTTTATTGTGTATTTTACTAAAATTTCTGCTTTCGATTTCAAAATGTCTGTTTTCAATTTGTGCTGCAATGTGCAGAATTTCGCATTACCAGAATTGAGGAGCTCCGCCGCAAGGAAGGAATCTCAGACGGGAAAGATTACCTGAATTTGCAAAAATTGTTAGCCGCGAGAGAATTCTTGCAGCTGAAAAATGTCTCAGAAATCCCACTGCCGTGCAACCAGATACTCCTAGCCAAACCTGAATCCGGAGATCAACGTGATATGGAATGTAACAAAGTTCGGGATAAAAGACCTTTCAGCCCCCTACTATCGAGTCTCCAGCTATCGGAATTTCAGCGAACCCGTTTGCTTCCCTGTATGACGGCATCGGTGATACATCCTCTCAACCGGGTGATATTTCTTCTACCGAAAAATAACCAGTGATAAAAAAAATCTAAGTTTTCAGCCCGCTCTCCTGCTAAACTGGAGAAAAAATCCCCATCTGCTGTTCCTGCCAGGAAAGAACTGAAGATACGCGACTGTAGCCTCTCAGCTGAAGCCACGCCAGACCAAATGCTATTAGTTCGATTGCTTAAACCAGAACCAAGCACGAAACTTCTCAGGACTTGTCTCAGGACAATTTTCTATCCTCGAAACGAAGCGTTACGTTTTTTAATAAAATGATTAAAAATTTATCTTTCACTTAGAAGCAGCTTACTGATAGTTTAGAGGTTTCTAAACTTACAGGCTTTCGAGCGAAGATGAAAACAAACCGAGGATTTGAGGCGAAAGCTTACAAGCCAGCTATCCACTGCTAAATCACAGCTCTCCTTGATAATAAGGAGATTCCTTATCACTCGTATAGCTTGCCTGAAAACAAAAGTCTTAAAATTCGAATAAGAACCCTTCTGTCGTCTAAAACGACTGATGACAAACTACTTGCACTATGATACCCCGCGCTAAAGGTGGATTAACTGACCAGAAGAAAAGCCTGGATATCCCCAAACTCCCTTTCTTCTTGATTACTCTGCGGAAAACTGAGCAAGGAAGGACACTGTATAATTTGCAATATGTAATGTATTTGAGGATCAAAATGCAATCCCGGAGACGCCGGAGTAGAAAAACTTAACGTTTTCACTGCCAGTATTTCCACCACGCTTGATCTACCTATCGACACCCGCGTTGTAAAATGTGGGCAAGGACACAAGTTCAAGAGCTGTGAGAAGCCCCTGCACGAGATCCCCACTTGTGCCAATTCCACTGTCAGTTACCGCGGGTATGAGGTCTTCCCTAAACATTTAGGGAGCATCCATCCCACTGCCCGGACTGAAAGAGTCATCATCAATACCAACATGAATCCGCACCACCGGCAAGAAATCTTTTATACTGAGCAAACTCTCTCAGGCAGAAGAAGTTTTGGGAGTTCTGACCTCTCTGCTTTTCATGCTCAAAGATTAGGGCAGTGAGAATCTAGCCCAAATCCTGCAACAAAATAATGAAAAATATAATGCATCAGACAGCAAAATCCACATCATGAACGGCACGCCACATGCAACGATTGCACCATATACGATCATGCTATGGAATGCATGTAAACCTGTATACAGAATTATTAGAGTGTTATATTTTTATGGTCAGTCAAGCTGTAGATATCGCAATAATCGCAGCAAACCACGATAAGCCTCAGCACAGCCTGCGGCTTGCAAATTCCTACAAATATAGGTATGAGAGAATAAAGCATCGTGGAAGAGGGGTTCTCACATACATCAAACATTCTTTAAAATCATGCTTGCTGAATACGGATAATAAGAAAGAGTAAGAAATAGTGAAAGTGTGTGTGAATTCTCCAATGCGGGGAAATATTATTTTTATGGACTTTATAATCCGTCGGATAATGTGTTATTCAACGCCATTCTCAGCGAACAACTGTACCATCAGTATCCCAAATACGCTGGCGAAAACTGTAATTGCAATTATGTGAATTGCCGCTGCCGAACCAGAAACAGAAATGGCAGTATTATTCACAACTTTATTCTAAATAACTCGATTAATCTCGTTGTTCGGGACATGACAACTTAAAGGCCAAATATAATTAGCCGTAGATATTACAATCTGGATTTTTTTTCAAGTACCATCAAATTTAAAATGGCCATAGACGTGACAGACGTCCTTTCATCTGACCGTGCACTAGTAAGCGCGCAATGAGGCCAAAAGATTTTCCGCTCAAAAAAGTCACCGATTGGGATCTATTTTGGAATTTATCCTACATTACTCCTTTAAATACTAACTGCTTGAGAACAACGAGTGATATCGATAGTGAAATCAACATCTTCACTAACAATATTTAGGATTTTTTGAAGCCCTCCACAAAAACTATCAAGACCGATAATAATAATGGAAAATCTCTCACTCACATCAAGAATCTTATCCATGAATGAAACAGGCTAAAGGAAGTACTCTAACCGTACTTGGGATCCTGACACGAAGCCCTAGATTAACAGACTAAACAGAAGCAGTAAAACTCTTATTAGGGAGCTAAATCAAAAATATGGCAACATAAGATGTATAAACTCGAGCTCGAAGTCGGTTCTTTCTGGAACTATAATAGAACAATTAAAACGAACAGACAGTATAGTCAGCCAATCAGAAATGATAACAACATGACCTATACTAACCATTAGAGAGGTGATGGACAAAGAAGTAATTGACTCAATAAATATCTGGCTTAAATCCCCGTCCCCCAGGAATAGCATTAAATTCCTTTTCGCAGGCGAAATAAATCATATCATCGAGACCACATCGTCCAGGAAAGCACCATGTTTAACTCAAATTGCAAACAGAATGCTAAAATAAAATCTTTCTAATAATTACATAGCTTCCTTCAACAGTATTTTGATTGGATGTCTGTGGAATCCGTATTTTCCAGACGCCTAGAAGCAATCATCAGTTTTCCTGATTGTACAGCTTTTCAAGTGGCCTGATTCTCCCATTAGCTACCGGCCAATTAGGCTTCTATCTATGCTTGGAAATCAGCTTGAGAGAATTGCTTACAACAGAATGAAGCTCTGTTTGCAAGATCTCTCGAATGTACAGTATGGATTTTGAAAGTGTTTATCTACCACTATACAGGTTGCCCTAATACTATGTGAATAGATTGTATTGTATCGGCTATTTGCAACAAGCTGAATGTAGCTATCCTCATGCTACACATGGCCAAGGCTTCTGGCCACATTTGGTATGAGGAGCTAATTTACAAGTTAATCAAGATAAATCTCCCTCTTTCAGTCATTTTCCTAATTCAATCGTTTCTTGAATATAAGACTTTTGGGGTTGGACAAGGAAATGATTTCTCTTCACCCATTCAGATGAAAGCAGGGTTCCTAAAGGGATAAATCCTAAGCCCAATTTTTTACATACTATTTGTAATCGATTTTCCTAAGTTTAGTGAAGATCATAATATGGTACCTGCATGTTATGCAGACGACAGAGCTGTTGTGACAAAATCCAGAAAAGCCAAATCATGCTATCAAGAGAGGGCGAAACAAGATACCTGCCATCGAAAATTAGTGCTTCAAATGGAAGACCAAAATCAATCCGGATAAATCTGAAGTCTTACTTATAAAAAAGTTCAACTAACTTGAAAAAAGTCGCAAGTCATGTCACCCTTTTCATGTCACAATTTCCCCTTTTCTCCACAGCGAAATCGCCATAAATAGCTCCTTCAACTGCAAAAATCATATTAAGCAGCTAAAAAGAAAGCAAGACCTTAAACATTGTCTTCAAGCTTTACCAGATACTGGCAAGTGCTTACGGCCTAAACCTGTCCACGAAAGTCTACACTTCAAATCATTAAACGCATTTCCACACACGCCTGGCCTACATGGGCATATGTCACCGAAAAACATATTAAGCAACTGCAAGTTTTCCAAAACAAGTTCCTGAGAATCACCTCGTAAGCATCTTGATCTTCATCCAGAACAATTAATTAACATTTAATTGATTGTGTTTTCATTTCCGAGGGGTCTCCGTAGCTTAGTTAAAAGAATTGCTGTGGATTTGTATATAATTTCTAAATTTATGACACCGTTCTTTCGCGTGTTATTTATGTACACAATATATTTTATTTTTTAATAATTCTGTGCATTTGCGTCCCACGAGTAATGGGAACATTATGTATTGACAACTGACGTATCTATATCTCTCTTCCCGGACCATGAACCCATGTATCAATAGCCCCCTAAATTTCATCCAAATTTAGGTTGTTAAGGCACTCTAGAAACAAATCTTAATATTCTCTTCCTTTGGTTTATTGCATACAACGCAACCATGGGCATAATCACATTTAAATTACTTCTTCATTCTGGGCTACTGCGTCAGCACTTCGAAAGATAAGTAAAATATCTATCTCTACGTAATTTCCTAAGCGTTATACGTTAACCAAAGGGGTAGGTAGTCAAATGCAAACTTTCTAGAATCATTTTATTAGTTGGTGAATCATTTTAGTTCTAAATTCAACCTCACGTAAAAAAAATTTTAAGACGGTTTTTCTAAAAATGTTTTATAAAATGACAACTTAACTCAAGTCTCAAAGTCGAGCAAGAATATTAAAAATGTGTTTCAAAACTTAGTAATAAACATTTCCCCTTTTTGGAAGTTAAATCATAAGCACTAAGGATAAAATACTCAATGGTAAAAGCTGACATGTTTACAACAAGCTTTATATGTCCCATTAGTAACGGAATAGATAAAAGAGCTGAACACAAGTATTTGAAATACCGGTTGTCTAGCTGCATTGATGTTTTCCCGAATTTTATCACTCTTAATACAAGCTATTTTTTCTCTCAGTATGCACTCCATGAAAATACCCCTCCACCTATGAAGATAGCTTTCGTATTAACATATATGAATAAATAAACTTCATACAGTTTTTTCTTGATTCATGTGCGTGTAGGAAATAATCTAAGTCACTTGCTTTTAAAATGAGAGGTAAGAATTCACTTTCTTTGTCTCTAGCGTGAAGTTAATTCAAGTTTGATCGCTCATGTATTAAATTATTAAGCTGTAAAATATTGCATACCAACAGCCACTTTCTTTTTGAACCTTAGAGATTGGATAATTGAACAAAAACTTAAAGAATTACCCTATTATTTTTATTAGTCTTGGCATAATGCAATTCTTTCTCTTTTTGTAGTTCATTTTTTAAATTAATATTTTGAAAATTTTTTAAATAGTTATTTTCCAAGTTTTGGCTTTGCCTTCCTTTTTTTAGTATTCACCTTTACGGAAGTCGTTGTTTACGGTTTTGGTCAGAGTTTAGATTTTTCCAGATTCAGAATCTCAGATCCATAAAATTTAAAGCAAAAGAAAGCTTAAGGGGCCAACAGTGGTTTGGTATGGAAGATTTATTTATTTTTTCATTGCTGGTATACGATTCAGATTTATTACTAGAAGTTGGAGTGTATAGGGAACCTTCGAAATTTTATAGGTAACAGATCGAAAAATGCAATCAAAAGATTCTACCCTTGATTTAATGGAAAAATTCTTTAATAAAGAGATAAATTCCTGGCTAAATGATGATTGCGAATAATCTAATTTAAAGGCATGAAATACATAAGAGAAGAAATAAGTCAAATTTGTTGCAAAGTATCAAGACTTTGCGTGGGTAGGATGTTAACATTAAGAGTTACTGAAGTTTATTTATTATAAATGATATTCCAGTAACAATCCCCAAGGAACAATGGTAGAATTTTTAGATGATAAGATCCTGTTATCTGAAAGGTCTAGCTATATGCTGTACTCGAGTATTTTCCCTTTAGAATAAGTAACGTTTTAAGCCAGTTAAGTCAGTTTTTAAAAATATCTTCAATCATAACATCCTGCTACTTAGGCAGGTAAAGCTTAATTTATTAAACTGCAATTAATCGTTTGCTGTCAAGAAGAAATACTTTTCTGAAACATGCAACATAACATATAACTGCAACTCTAGCTCCTTTTTCTTCTCCTTTCCCCCTTCCCCCCAAAACATTTATGACTTTGTGTAAAAATTTATTAATCGTCGCTGACTAAGAACAGCAGTTCTCAACCTTTTGATTAACACCCACCATCTAAACAAAAACTGAAAAACCTTAATACCACCACTTACATTTTACAATGATTTTTTTTAATTTCTGAAGAAAACTATTTAAAAAAATCTCAAAGTTTACAGACTTTATATTACGCCCAAAGGGACTTTTTTTAAAATTTTTATGTGTTACCTTTATTTATTAAATATCATGTTCTTCGCACTTAAACCATAAAATTCAATTCAACAGCAATATCGCAAAATAATGAGCATATCTTTTTTTTTTTTTTTTTTTTTTTTTTTTTTTTGTACAGTGTTGCTATGCTCGTTTTGAAATCGTTGAGTTTGTTAATCAAAAATTCGCTAAAGTGTTACAAAATATGAAATCGATGATAAAATAAATTCGAAATTAGGGTTTCCAGATGCCCATATTTGGTGGAGGACTGCGTTATTTAAAATTTGATGGCTCTATGTACCGTTGTTTTATCACAGTTCGAGAAACATAAACTTATGCAGATTATTCCTTACATAATTTATTTAAATGTAATACAGGGCGATAATATTTGATGGCAACAATTTGAAAAGTGAAATGGACATTTAAGTTTTCAACGCAAAATGTCAAAATGAAGTTAATAGCTCTTCTGGGCTAACGCTCTTCGGGTTAAAAAGAAAGAAAGGAAATATGAATGCTTTCAAATTTTATATTACGTTTTTAACGTTTGGTCTTTATTTATTAAATATCATGTTCTTCACCCTTAAAACACATAAAATTCAATTCAACAATAATATCACAAAATATTTAAAAACAGCAGAAAAGCATACCAGCAATTCCGATATACAGTCTCGCGTGCTGGAGATTAACTTTTTTTTTTCTGTACAGTGTTGCCATTCCTCGATTCGAAATCGTTGAGTTTTTTAATCAAAAATTCGTTAAAGTTTTGCATGATTTATAATAAATAATAAAACAAATTCGAAATTCAAAATTCGGGCTTCCGAGTGGCCATGTTCGGTTAGAAGACAACGGTATTAAAACTAAGGAATGCAAAGCAACAAGAAGACAAAATTCCTACTGTTAGAGATAGCAAACCGAAGTAAAAATGATTCTTATTGAAAATGGAGCAATATGAGGCCGTAAATGGTGTTATAAAGTGCTGACATGCTAATAAATAGATAAACTCTAAGATGATTAATGAAATACTATTATCTTTTTTTGTAGAAACTTATTTTTATTTCCTATTAAATACAGCATCCATTTGTATCACTCCTTTTAAAAACATCATTTATGGCAAATTTTGTAATGCCTCCGACTAAAAGAATATTTGTGAAACGTACAACATGGAAGAATCACGAAAATTGCCATGCAGACATCTCGTTCGTCTCTTGCTAAAGTCTATAAGCGGCTATTGACCTTGAACAAAGCTCAGATCGCATAAATTTACGAGTGTTAGAGAAAAAAACTCAGTCAGGATGTTGTAGTTTTAATCTTTGAATTTAATAGTTAAAAATACTTTGCTTCTTTGCGTACCACCTATTTTTATCTTGCGTACCACCAGTGGTACGCGTACTACCGGTTGAGAACTCCTGCTCTAGAGTGTTTACTTTCGTGCGGATCATTATTGCTTATAAGTGTAATACTCTGTTACAAATTCCACAATTTTGTATTTTTTAACATTGCTATTACAAGAGATGTTTTTTAAGTATTATAATATGATTCAGGATTTATTATGATTCAGGAAAACAATTTATGCAATAATTTATTTCTCTTCATTTAATGCCCAGCAATTTTATATGCTGGGAAGTAATTGAAGAATGTTTGAATAATCAACTGGTCTAAGTCTAGTTAAATTATTTGTTTCTTAAAAGCTCCTGACTGTAAAATAAATTTCAATGATGAATTTGTGGGTATGATAGTGCGTACTGAAGAGAGCGGAGTTTTGTAACTTTGATATGTTGGAAAGCTACAGATGATAAAGTAAAATTAAATTACATGTGATAAATCGAATTATTATGATTTTGCATCTTGAAGATAAATTTCTTTTATAACTTTGATATGTTGGAGATACAGAATACTTCTAATCTCTGGCATACCAAATGTCAGACATTTTTTGTGAAATGAATAATCATGCTGTGCATTGCTCAAAAATATAATTTTATTCTCAAATAACTTATTGTTAATTTAGATTTATATATTAATATCTTTAGATAAATATGTATTAAAAATATCACAAATGATATATATATATAATATATGAACGCAGAATAGTTCATATAAAACGGTAATAGTCTTAAAACGTAGCATGACATAATATTAGAAGGCTGCTAAAATTTCTGGATAAAAAGGGGCGATTTAGACATGTTTCGAAACGGAAACTAATCTAATTTTTAATTTTAACTTTCTTTCTATCATCATTTATATATTTTTCTTCTTTGTTAATAAACCCAGAAGAAAACATTGACACATATTTTGTATTGAAATGAATAATGAAGAAAAATTCAAATTCTACTTATGATAGAGAAATCCATTTAAGTGCTGAAGATTTGGATTGCTTCGAAATGAAATATCTTGTAGCAATGGCGTCACAAAGTGTGCTTAAATAAGTTTAATTGCAGCTAAAACTACTAGTAGCAACTCAGTTCAATCTAGAAATGCCAGGGATGTAGATTTAGAATTAAATATAACTCATGCGAAAATGAATTTCAAGTAGACTTCATCAAAGTTAGATTCAACAGCAAATTATCAGTCGGTTGTGTAATTACTTACGCTAAAATATACGAAGTTTATAATCTCGAGGGCGTAATAAACAAGTTAAATATTGTTTATTTATTTAAAACTTGGCTTTGGTTCTCATTTAGTTTCTGATGCATACATTCATTAATTTACTGCATAATTTATTGCTAACTGATATTAGTCATAACTCTTCAGTAGTTTTCCATATCTTTAGAAAATTCTCAGTAACTCAAAAACCAAGGTCAAGTTATTTTCATTTCATTTTATTTAAGAAAAAGAGCATTTCTAACGGTTCCCCCCATTTTGTATTTTCAAAATCCGTTGTCGAGTTGATTCTTTAGGCAATCATAATTACTTTGTAAGGTTTATTTTAATTTTATAACAGTTATTTTTAAGTTTGAAAACTTTTTCTTTAAATTCCTGTTTCCCACTTACAACTTCGTACCAGAATGAGGTTTCAGGATCGCGTTGTACGTAAATGAGGTAGAAGGAGTATTTTAAGGAGGGTTCAGCTCACACCTGTAGGAGAGATTAGGAGTTCTTAGTGGCGCGTGTTTGCCGTCAGGTTACTTCGTTATTTAAGTCAACTACATTTGGCCATATTGTACATGCCTATTGAGAATCACAGACTGATTTAATTAAGGGACAACTACATTAGGTTGTAAGGATTATGTTAGTTTTATTAACAGTTAAATTTTGAGTTAAACGTCCTTCCTATCGATACTTAATTTCAACTTACCACTTCCGGCCAGAACGTAGTTTTAGAATCATATCAGAATGCTAATGAGGAAGAGCGGTATTTAACAGCGAAGTTCTTCTGTCTTAGTGAGAGAGATACCGGATATTCTGGCTGCACGCGTCCGCCTTTTAGGCTATTCTCTCGTAAGCTATTATTACTCTCATCCGTACTTTAGGCCCTTGATAGCTTCGCAGTCTATTAACGTTAAGGGGCCAACTCTATTAGAACTTTGATAGCTTCGGCTATATCTCTTTAATTCAGATTAGTTTAGTTTGATTCTTAGTCTATTAAGTTCAAGCCCAAGTGTCGGTTTTATTGTACAACTCCAAGACGGAGTTCTGTTAAATCTTGATTGGAATAATAACGGATTATTTTACCCTTCTATCTTGTTGTTTCCTGTCACATGAATTCAAGCGATTATTCGCTTATCAGTTCTTAAGATTCTTCGCTTTCAACGGTAACTTAGAATTACACAGTGAAGAATCCTACAAGGTAATTGTGCCTAGTTTCGGCTCAGTCAGTTTGGTTTAGTATTAGGTTAGTTTCTTAGTTTCTTATCTTGATTTAAAATCTGAGTGGAGGCTTTCCTGTAAGCCCGAGAAAGGGACATCTGTTATTATTTCTTTGAGTGAATAAAAGGGTATTTTAAACCTTCTCTGAACTTTCCGTTAAATACTTGAATTCAGCGATAAGTCGCAGTGCAGTTCAATAGATTCCTCTACGTTCAGCATAGACCAAGCAGTTAGGGACATTATTATTTAATTTCAGATTTTTCACAATGCTAAATACCTATATGGGACACAAGCTGGGTTTTTTATTTCTACAGAACAGTAGAAAATATATTTTTGATCTATATTTACTTCTCAGGCGGCCTCAAGCATTTAAAGCATTTAAAATAAGTATTGAAGTATTCAAAATGCATACTAAATTTTTCATCTGCGTGCTAACTGGCATGTAGCATGTAGATACGAAATTTGAAGAATATAAACATTTATTTTTACACTTACCACCATCCAAGGTCCATAAAGTTCGCTGTCCATGAACCCATGAACAATGAACTTGATAGGGTTCTTCGGGTCCAGAGGTGAGCCTGTTATAGTTTCTGGTTCACTTGCTACAAGCTGGTGAGCTTCTTTAGGATTCCTTCTGGTGTAAAGGAGGCATCTGGTATTAATGGTAGCTCTGTCATGGGGTAGAACATTTATGGGTCTGTGCAGCAGACTTTTGAAATCATCAGTTATTGAGAAGCAGCCGAGTTCTTTCATGCAAACTTCTTTTCCTGAAATATTTAATCATGAATAAGCAAGATTTAATTAGTTTTAATAACTATTCGTAATATTAGATACTGTAAAATTCAATACGTAGATGGGTAATCTTTTCACATAAGAAAGAGAGACAATCTGTTTTCTCACAAATGCCAAATAAGGCATCTTAATAAGAAAAAAAAAGCTCTATCTAATGATATATATGCAGAATATTATAAAAATGCACTTAGTTCTATTGTAGCATGTAGCTCTTTTTGCCGTATTTAATTTGAAGGCAATCATGGGAAAGTAAATTATGGGAAAATTTGTATTCTGAAAGAATCTACTCGAATTCGAATTGTACATTTGAGTGCAGTTCTTGATAGTTAATGGATTCTGTTTGCAGAAGGAGGTTTCATTATTATTAATCTAAGAGGCGCATTATCTTCAGAAATGATCAACATGTTTAAGTAAAAGGAATTTAAAGTCAATAAGAAATATTATATTACTTTAAATTTCCTTAAACTCTCATGCATTGACTTAAGTACAACAGCTATATGATCTAATATAATGCTAATCCCATGTAATCTAAATATTTTCATGATCAGTCCAAAATCATCATTATCGAAATTAGTTGTAATCTCTGGCGTTCTAAATCCATTTCCATATTTAGCGCATTTGAGTTATGCAATACAGTAACCTTAAAAATGGTTTGAAGGCATAATAATCATAATTTATTTGATTATAGCAAAGCACTCAAGGGCTGGCTGCGTAAGAGGACGGATGCCTTCTTGGAGGATTTTCAGAGGGGAAAAAGCTCGTATATACGTTATATATGCGGAAATCGCGAAAATGCCCATGCAGCCAACCGGTTCTCGGTATTTGAACTTCGAACCAAATTGCTAGTGTTTAACGATTTTACCACTGGTCCGCTGATGGGCTCCTTAAAAAAGAAATTTCGTAAGAAAAAATTAATGAGCCAAGTAACTTTCAATAGCATTTTGGCTGAACGTTAGCAGTATTTTGAGACACTGAGAGCTCGAAGTTTCCTAACAATTCAGTTGCTGACAGTTCAGATAGGCATATTTATATTTTTCTTTCTAGATCATATTTCTCTTTCATGCCAAAGGGTACATAACCAGATTAGAAAATTTAATTGTAGAATGATATTGTTGTCAAAGATGTAGTTTGATATGAAAGCTAGATATTCATAGTAATATGTGAGCGAAAAACCTAACTTGTTAAATGTTATTAATACAAATATGAGTTTCCAAATCACTATCACTTTGGGCTATGGACTGACATATAAGTTCTGAAAAGTTATTTATAAGTTTAACATGGTGCTTCAAACGATTACGCAATTAAACATCGCTTGAACAGCTGGTCACAGACGTATGGCGGCAGTTAAAGAAAGAAACCAATAAAGTTAGGCTTTCGAACTATGATTGATCCCACGACATCTTTTATTAAAATACGTAAAATTTACTATCATCCTTGAAACTTTATCCTTGAAAAAAAATGTCAAAATCATGCGACTTAAATAACTTTCAGCCAATAAAAAAGTGTCAGTGTCTGAACTTACATAAAATCAAATTTCATTAAATATGAAATTCTGATGTTTATTAGAATTTTACACCACTAAATTTGAAGCCAATGTATCTGAATTGATGCTTTTTAATTTGTATAAATATCCGTTTGAAATATGAATTCAGAGACTTAATATGCTTTGTTCTTTATAGCAATAATTGTGTACGGTTCTCGAAAGATTCAGTAAATGATATCTTAGGTAATGTGAATCGTATAAAGATGGATTCCTTTTTTTTCGACTAATAAAGTTATGAAAAACACTTTTAATTTGGGCTTTCTCCGTATAAAAAATAAAGTTTTGCACACTTTCGCGAAATTTATGAGCTGCATCTCTATAGTCCACAGAAGAGTGATAATGATGATTTTAACTTCAAATACCTCGCTCGAGTTTGTTACTCACCCTTTGAGGAGCCCATTTTTAATTCTTGGACGATGCATATACTATGTTAGGTCTATCTCTAGTTTCGCAATGCGATGCTGCTTTGTGACTGCTTCCTTCGAAATAAGACCCTTCTTCATAGATTTTCAGCTATAATCTTCGGCTCATTTATTTATTGACTGACCCAAACAGAATTCCCAGTTAGAATGCATAAGTATTCTCATTTGATTTCACTATGGCATTAAATATTCGCATTTAAAGTTTTAAAATCAGTTTAAAATCAGTTTTCATTCAAATATGCAAGCAAAATATTTTAGTTCAACTTATTATAAGAATAAAATTTTTAATTCCATAATTTACGAACCATTGAGACACACGTAGACATCGTTTTGTTTTTTAGTGCTGGAAGTGTATTTTTTTTGGAGAAAATCATTTAGAAATACTTAATAAATATATATCAGTTCTTCAGTAAAATAGTACCATTAAGTTACTCTAAACAGAGGGATTAAATACGAACATATATTTTTAATTAACTTTTAAGAACCAAACGAATGCCATATATAACAGTTTAACACACTGCCTAATTTGCACATAATAGTTAACTATTTTGAAAAATTTTTCCACATGTTAAAAAAGCAAGCCATTTAAAGTAGTTATACACGTACTGTTATCATTCTAATTTATTGATTCGATATGGATATGCTATATGAACTGATCTATAATAGATTACAAAAGGCGGAGTATATAGTAATGTGAAAAATGTCTGCTTAACTGTCGAAACATAAGCAAACTCTACCTTATCAAAAAGCGTTAATCTTTCTAACTTATCATGGATATTTGAGATGCATACCATTATATAGTTTACTTAATAAGACAATACACATTTTTGATAACATTAAACGAATAATATCATGCATGATAGTTGAATAAAACATTTTATGTATATGTAGGATAATGAGCAATTTAAAAATATTGAATCTATTTATGTAGTTTAAGCACGATCTGCTATTTAAAGTATTAAATTTGTATGGGTCTTCAGGAGTATAAGCAAATAATAATTTTCAGTTACACGCAGGAGTACACTATTCATAGTCAAGTAATTTTTTGAAATTAGAGATTAAACTAAATTCATCTGACAGCTGAACGGTGACCGCACGTGTCGAATTACTGACATACCCGCCTAATGATTCAATTCCCTTATGAAGAATTGTTTTCCTTGAAAACTTGAAAATGGGAATGAAGTATTCTCATATCCATATTTCTTCATTCTCATGATCTCATGATCTGTAAAACAGCAATTACGGAACATACAAAAGCACAACGCTCTGATATTTCAATATAAACTTCTTGTCATTTTAGCTTAGTGCCACTTGACGCGCAATCCACTAAGATAACTTAATCTGCTTGCACACCTGTTAAGCTTCATTGTTCATTGAGCAAAGCAATGACCTTCGTTGCTTGAAATGTTTGTATTAAGTTCTGAAAACAACATCTGCTAATTGCACTTCACACAACCACAAGATAACATGTCAAATTTCAGAGATATTTATTTTGGCTTCACTGTAATCTTAAGGGTTTAATTTCAAATGATTTTTGTGAGAAAGAGTTATAAATCTGTTATGAGAAACATTATTAATTCCGCTTTTTAAAATGTAATTATCCTCAATTCGTTTTAGTCTGAAATTAATTATTCATTTTCAAGGCATTCTGGTGGACTGCTTTCACATTTACTTACATTCGAACTTTAACACGTGAAAGGAACAGAAAAATTTCCAGTAACCAAAAATTCGATTTTCCGAAAAATTTACTCATTGATTCAGTTTCCTATGTTTTGGGATTCAGTTCGAATTATCTAACAATACTTTACGCTTGTCGAAGTTTTATACTATATGTATACTTTTACATATCGTAGATTTTCTGCTAAAGTCTACTATATAAAATAATTAAATCGCTCATGAAAACAAATTACATTATTATTGCTTTTTGAATTCCTCCCACCCCCGCCTTCCTAGAAAATAATATGCATCATTTTTCCACACTAAATTTACATTCTCCGCTTCAATCTTACCATTAATGAATAAATCTGTATGTAAAAGACTTTTGTTTTGGAATCTAAGCCTGGCATTTCAAACTGTTTGCTTTGTTCTACAACCTCCCGTGCCAGTAATTTGTAACTTTCCTATTTTGCAACTTCAGGTTCTGCCAGTTGTTTGCAATCGATGAGGTCTCTGTTATGTAATGTCTTTTGTTATAAATCGTTGAGTCATTTATTTTTTTATTCAGAATATTTTCTTCCTTTATATAGAGCTCCATACTCGGAAAACTTAATAATTCTATTTTTTTAGATTTAGCTGTAGTAACCTTAGCTTCTATTAAAACTGTAAGCAAAATATTTTTTATCATGTGCGTTATTTAAGTTATCCTCGCCTTTTGCATGGCATTTACAAAACGTAATGTAATTCTATGCCACTGGACAGACAGCTAGCTGCCTTACTTGAAGCTTTAAACTTGAATTTAAAGAAGTTATCTTTTTTTAGTATCATCTAACTTGTTCTATGGTAAACTTGTGAATACTCAAAACTGGAGTTTTCATTAACCCAGTTGACTTTTTCAAAACATCGAAAATTAGATTGACAATTTGCCAACTCTAAATACCTCTCTAAATTAGCGCTTTTATCACTGAGATATTCTACACAATCCGCAAAAAGATTAATATTCAGCTGCGAAAAACTGCTGAAGGATTTTCTCGAAAAATCAAAAGGATGCTATCAACTTCGTTTCGCTTTTTGAGCCATGCTTTACGATGCATTTTTCTACACTAAAATTTGATCACTTAAAGATTGTATATGTACTAGTAGCTATTGATAGCGAAGTTAATAAAAGAATAAGTCAAATTATATTTTAGATTTATAAATATCAAAACCGTGGAGTTAAGCATGTAAACCTCGACCAATGCCTGGTTATCACTTCCCGTCAACATTACATGCTGTGGTAACTGAGGTAATAATTTCGGTCCAAAAACTCGATAATGAGTTTTCAATGAATAAGCACGAATTGAATTCCACACAACACGTTTTTACTATTTTCGCAATGATGTATATTTATATGTGACGATTATTTCGTCCACGGTACATTTTCTGTATTTATGCGGAGTTGATTATATGTTGTGTAACATTAAACAACCGGAAGTAGCACTTTACTTGAATCCCATAATAGTTTTTAATGAAAAATTATATAAAAATAGAATTCAAAATATTTTAATTTTAATATTTAAGACTTCTATATCAAAGGGAAAACAACATGTAAGATTTTGGCCAAAACGGATGAACCAGAAGTAATACTGTACTTGAAGTTATCAACAGATTTTCGTGAAAATATTTATTGAGATATAATGTAAGACTTCTCATATCTCGTATTTAACACTCGTATATGCATTTGTGATGCATATAAACTCATAACTTAAAATAACCCACTAGATTTTCACTATGTATGATAAGCAATTAGTGGCACTTTACTTCGAAGTGTTAACATAGTTTCATGAAAAAATATAGAATCGCTGTGCTAAGAGTTTAATGTAAAATAATGCAGCACATTTAAAGGTTATATCTATTACATCTGGATATGATATTTAGTAGAAAAGATGGATTTTTACAAGATTATTTCATTTGCAAAGCGTCAAAACTCTTGTAATGCAGTCCTGTTACCAAAAAAAAAATGCACTTGTTATTCTCTTGCAATGTTGATGATAACGAGGAGCAAGAGAAAATAGAAAATTCGAAAATACAATATTGCATTATTTCTTACCGATCAGGAAACCCACCACGATCACTATTCGGTGATTCCAAAAACTAACGAACATTGTTTACTGATACCTAAATATAGTGGGAATGTATTTGCAGATCATAATGAATTTAGAATTTTATTTTTCTATTTATTAGAACAACAAATTAGACTTTGTTTATAAGCGATCAAGTGGAAGTGATACTTTACTTAAATCTCGTTGCTATTTAAAACATGAAATTAGCAGGAGTCACTTTCTAGCCATATAAGATATTTTCATATCTACTCTCCATGCTCTGCCATTGGAATCAAAAGAGCTGTGCTGATTATTGCACATTGCAGAACACACTGCCTCTACAGAAGTGGGATATGATCACCTAAGCTATCAATACTTTGTATATGTATCCTTAATCCTTTTATCAATAACGCCTAATGTATCAACAGAGACACGTCGGCAACGCCAGCAATCGGTTAATCTGCCATACTGCTCGGATCTCGAGCTATTAAAAACACTTCAAGAATAGAAATATTATAGCCAGTCGATCGAATTGTAGCTTCAATAATGCCATTTCATTTGATAGGTCAGTCATTGAGATTTAAAGTTTAATTTATTAAATTGTAAGTGGGGTGATCATATGTCGTTTTAAAATCTCAGTGAATGTCCTAATCTTATATATGATACTGGCAATACTAAGAATTTCGCAATAAATAAAATATATATTATAATTAATATTTAATTCTATAAGGTCTTCGTATTTTATTTTATCTTCCTAATGAAATAGAAAGCGGGCCAACATTTTTAAGTTTGATGTATGATTCAGTTTTATTCCTATAACGAAATTTAAAGGAAGCCTTTAAAATATCACGCTAACTCTCACAAAACTTAGTTCTATTTTGAAAGCATTTCCACGACTATATTGTGATCCTGGGAATTTTTGTATGAAAGTAATTGTTTGTTTAAAACTTAAATGTGAAAAGCGAAGTCTCCGCATGAGTGGAAAATCCCTTTCTAGTTTCGGAAGCCATTATTGATTTGTATGATACTTTAAAGAAAGGAAATCTCTTTCTTAGACACCATTGATCTATACAGGATCAAGAATATCTCTGAATTTATTTTCCTTAGATATTAAAAAGAAAATCGAATTCAAGTAACAAGCGCCTGAAAGATAATCATGCTTTTAAAGGCTTAGGACTCTTTTCCTTCAATAGCACTACAGAAACAGTGGGAGTTGATAAACAATATAATTTAATTCTCTGCTATGAAAGCCTACTGATATGTCTTCTTTCTCCAGTCTTAAAAGGGTTGAGAAATACTGCCATATAATGCAGAGCTTTAACATAAAATTTAAATTCGGATTTGTTGCTAATTTCTCCTTCAAAAAAGTCCTGAACACGTTTTCATTCAATTTTGTAATTATTTCTTAAATTTTAGTATTTGTTATTGTTTGTTTATTTTAATAGTATTGTAATATCACGCTTGAGCACAATATTTTACATGTGAATTCCTTTTTCAAAAACCTTTGGGAGATATAAGTTCAATTATTAGATTAACCCTCTTTTCTGAACAAAACATATTTAGCATTTCATGAACACGAGCATATTCTGAAAACTTAGTGAATTTTTAGATATTTTGCAATGTAGAAATTTGCCATTCTATTTTCTGGAAAAACTAAATATGGCTATGGGTAAAGAAACTATTTTCAAAATTTTGAGTATCAAAACCAAAAGTCTATATTCTGATTTTAAATATATGCTATTAATTCCGAGGAGTTATAGTTTTAAATATCTAGTATTAAGTGAGGGAAAATATATTTTCTTATTTTAAATAGATGGTGTTAACGCTGGGAAAAAATAGTTTATATTAGAAGAATTTCAGTCTTTTTTGTTCCTCAAAATTGTAAAACAAATAAAATACTTAAATGTTATTTTTGTAAGAGGAATTAATATTTATTATAATTTTATGAATTTATTTATTTCTTAACAAATTACGTCTGGAATATGATGAGTATCAGTCGCATAATAATTGAATTGCTTATAAGGATTATAACAATTATTGATCTAACTAAACGTATTAAGTCATAACTTGCTAAGCCTTAGCATTTTATTAAGGCAGAATGTTACTGAAACTCTCAAGAAATAACAGGCTAATTATTTTGATTTGAATTTGAAGCCTGAAGCTTATGCTGTTTATTTTCTTAATAAGTAAACACACCATTCTCTGAATATTGAAGTTAACCCGTTCATTGAAACAAAATAATTTAATTTATTCTCTAATGTTATCTTCCAAAGATTGTGTGTTTAGCTTTTGCTGGTTTAGAAAGCGTACAATATTTTTAGTATGTAATTTCGATTTTCTTGAATTTATTTTTACTTAACCTTTTATTTACTTTTTGAGTGCATTTAGGAATTAAAACAAATGCAGTTAACGTTGACTATTGACATAAATAATAATAATTCAAGTCTTAGTGTTTTAGCCACTTGATAAATTCGTGTATTAACTTGGATATTTCAAAAGACTTAGCAGAACAAATGACATTTTTACAATAACTCTTTTTACAATATACGATCCGCATGGAGTTCTTATCTGTTATAATAACATATTCAGATTCATTCATTCTCTTATACCTATGTTTTGCACTATATTTCGCTAGTATTTCTCTTACGAGGATAAGAAACACACTTTCATCTATATACTTTAAAATACCATTTTTAGAAGCTGATTCTTTTATTCCATCAGTAAAAATGTAACAAATATTGATTCAATAACTGTACAGAAAGACATACGTGCAGATGTAGATTTTGATTTTGGAAAACTCAAATAGGAAGCAATGAAAGAAACTAAAATGTATCAATCGAATAATTATAGAGAAAAATATGCCTTTAGCTGCAAATTATTGCTACGGACAGCGCTGATATTGATTTACTGTATTTTAGAATTTAATACACATTAATGGAAGTATCTCAATTGATTTTTAACATAGATTAAATAGAATATTTGTTTGAAAGTTCACTAACCCTAATAGATAAAATGCGAATCTGTAATCTATGATGAAACACTCTCACATTTTGAATCAGAATTCCATAGCAACAATGAGAATACGAAAACATATTTCATTCTGCTGTTAAAAAATAAATATATAATCAGTCTTAAAGCTACGTAAGATTTGTAAAATATAGGAATAAAGCTTACTGCCTAGAGCTTTCAATTCGGGTGCCGACGCATCGTAAGAGATGACCCTACAATAAACTGTTGTAAGCAAAGTGAACAAAACGCAAATAGAAATTTTCATGTTTGCAGTTAACAAGTTCTTCTCACAAAAGACCTCAACTTAATGAGACGTTTCCTAAGTTTTTATGGAGGGAAACAAACGCCTGATAAAAAGAGAATGTATGATAAAAATCTGTTTACGTGGAATTTTCAAGATAACTCTTTAGAAGAAACAATTATCTTGTTGCACACCTGTTTAGAACTTTAATAAATTAGATCCTAAAAGTATATTAATACAGCAACACGTCTGTAATAAATGAAGATTTTTATTTTTTTAAACAGAGCTTTTTAATCATTGCATAAAATGTCCGAAGTTTGCTGCGTCATGTGTATTTTTCTGACCAAAGCTTTCAAATTGTTGAGAAGCTGAGAAAATGTTGCGGATTCATATATACATATAATTTATACTTTATTTTCGTGCCTTTAATTATATAAGCAATACAAGTAGAGATTTTCTTTTTTCCTTGAGATACCAATGAAGATGTTGTTCGCTTGTCAAGTAATTGAAAGAAATATATTTATAAATAATGGATTTGCGGAAAAAAATAGGCACGTTGAATAATAAAAACAAATTTACGAAATCTGTAAGAATAACAGGAAATAAATGCATATAAAAAGCAGGCAAAGAGTAATGTCTTTATTAAAGATTACACGAACTTATAGCCAGCGTTATCTCAATGAAATTACTCATATGAATGTAAAGTTTACCGGAATTAAAGGGCTGCATTTTGCTATCTCTCGGGAGGGGTTTTGCCTTCAAAACGAGTTATCTCATTTATATAGATCTTATCCACAGAAGTATTCCTTTCAACTTATTTGTAAAAACTGCTCCGATTTTCTTGAAACATACATATTAATATGCTGCAGAGATTTGATAGTTAGTAAGCTTCTTATGTATTTTAGGTCCGGATATAGATTCTGTGTTAGGCTGTGTAAGCTGATGAACAGCTTGCAGTTTTTTCGGAAGTAATCTTGGATCGTTGATCAAAGTATAAAAGATTATATAATAAAATTAAATTCTTTGTTAGTTTGCTTATATTATTATAATAAAATCAAATAAATGTGTAGATAAAACTAAAATAACATTTAACTTAAATGAAATGTATTGGCAAATAATAGGATAGAAAAGGCTCTTCTATTCGGATTTTTTTGCAAATAAAAGCTATCGAAATTACGTACGTAAACATTATCGACAAAACTTAAGTTCTTTTTAAATAGACTTTTCCTTTATTATAATTTTTAAAATTTATGTGAGATATGGCATATTCTTGAATAAAGTTCAAATAAAATTTTAACTCTGATGTAATTTACCTTAAATGATTATGCAACCTGTCTGAAGCAGAATGTATGCTGGAATACGGAAAATGTAATTTACAATGAAAAATATCTATCTATCTTCTACATAGAAGACACCTTGAAAACACTGCTGATGAACAATTTTTGCACGTCACAAAATGTGTAACTTTATACATTTAATAATAAAATCTTTATGCTCTGAAAATGATAAATACTATAGTTCTGAGTTCATTGTTTTAAACCTAAATAGAAAAAACGGTTTTGAAGTTTCATTGTGAGACACCAATCATTTAAACACGTCACCCCTTAAATTACGTTACGACATTTCTATTAGCTTTTCGATTGCTGAAAACATACAAATTGAGTAAAAAGTTGGGCCTTTAGTCATTTAAGTATGGGTAAATAACCACATATAATGTAAAGTACAGCGTTAATTCCATACATTAAAAAAGGAAAAAAAGAAAAGAATGAAATAAAATAACCAAAAATATGTTATAATATCTAGGAAAATTCTCAGATGCCGGATGCCATCTACATCAAATTCAATAATCTGCCCGAAGTTCTTTCATACATATATGATTTAATATTAGGCATTACCTGAAAATGAACGTAAATGGAAAGCGCATAATTGATGGAAAATCAATAAAACGTATTTTCAGGTTTGTTTACCTAAAAAATAGAAGTAAACGATAAAAACAGTTTACAAAAACCATACACTATTCATGTAGCTTAATTTAAGTTAATATATACCAGGGCCGGAACGAAGGTGAAGCAGGTGAGGCACTTGCCTCAGGTGAACAAATAGAAGGGGCTCCAAATTAGGTATTCGATCAAAAATTCAGAAATTTATTTTTAAAACTTATTATTTTTAACTTTTAATTTCGGAATACAACAGTGACTATTAAAAGAAGTTTGTGTTATAGACAATCCAGCTAAAAAAAAAAAAAAAAAAGAAAAAAAAGAAAAACTAATAGCATTCATTTATTCTCAAAAGACATGAACTTTCACAGTAGTCTGTATGGTATTTTTTAACATTAAAATTTGTTATTGAAAGTAGCTTTAAGATTTACTTAAGCTCTTAGTCATAACAAACTTGCCAAAGTCCACTACCTGAACAGAGACGGCTACACAACTCCTGAGTTTTGCAATTTTATAAACGCCTTCTGGAATAGTATCCAAAGAATAAACAAGGTTGATTGGAAATAAAATGTACGATAATATTGCACTTTTAAATTAATTATTAATTTAATTTAACTTTAATTTAAAATCTGAATCCTCTTTGCAATTTCTTTTTTTTTCTCTTTTTTCTTCTCCAAAATAACCGCTTCGACAAATTCAAGTATGTTAATATTTTTGGCACTGTACAGAGGATTTATAATTATTTTGTATCCTTAGTAAGTAGATGGGATGCACTTATGATCGTTTTGAAAACAACATTAAAAGGTCATACGGATACGCAATGGTCATCATAAGCATATGCTGTTAAAGAATTAGATCTATAAATAACAGAAGTACGTACATAGATTATTGAGAGATATGACATTAAATCACAAATCTTTGCAATGGGCTGAAAATAATAGCATTTTGAAATAAATCAATTAAAAATTTTTATGTTTGTTATCTGCTTGGAATTTAATATTTCAAGAAATCGAAAATGTAAATAAAGCCTTGCAGTCAAAAACTATAACTTCTATAAATCCACACGCTTAATAGAAGTGCATGTCTTTCATTACAGGAAATTAGAGAAAACATTTCTCAATGAATTTTTGAAAAATGTAAAACTTCAGCTTTACAGATGAATGTATCATCAGAATTTGAAGGGAAACGGAAACGAAGAGTTATTAAATCAAATTGTGAGGAATCAATCGATATAAATCGTAGTTTTTCAGAAAAAAATATTTTTATAGAAATTGAAGAAGTGTTCCACGTTTTAATTTCACAACTGAAATGACGATACTAAAAGTTAAATGAAATCTCTTCCGATTTTCAGTTTCTAACTGGTGAACAATAAATGTCATTAGATTTAAGTAATTAAAAGGCAGCAGCTTATAACTTAAATATCTGAATGATATGAAAGCTGGGGAATTCAGCCAGAAATACCTAGTTTTAAAAACCATGCTATTTCAATAAATCCGGACACTAAAGCAGCTACCAGCTTAGAACTTTAAAAAATAATTTACGATTATAATTTAGTTCAGTTCTATCCCAATTTGGAAGCAGCGTTAAGAATTTTTTTAACGTTGCCAGTTACTGTAGCTAGTGGCGAAAGAAGCTTTAGCAAACTTAAAATTATAATGAACTATATGAGACTTACAGTAGGCCAAGGAAAATTTTCAAACATGGCTATTCTCTCTATAGAACATGCGTCGAGTAATCAAATAGATTTTGAAAAAATTATTGATGATTTTGCTTCTTTAAAAGCAAGAAAAATTAAATTATAAATATGATTGAAACGTTTATGCTATAAATTTTTGAGTAGATATTTTATTTATACTTAATATTATTTGCCATTTATCAAAAAGCGTATTTTAATGATTTCCATTTCAAAATTGTTAATCGTTATATCGTATTTTGTGGAATTTACATAGTTGTAATTAAATATTACTGTAAGAGTTATTGTATTTTCCCTAGAAATAATTACTTTTAATGAGCATAAAATATATATAAATATAGTTAACTTCTTCTATATGTATATATATTAAATACATAAAGTAAGAAAATTAGAACTAATGTATCACAAAGACGAAACGTTTTCAAATTCATAATTAATAAATTTCAAATAATCTAATAAATGTAAAATCCAAAACCTTTGAACAATCAATATTGTATAATGTTATGTTTTCGAACATCATTTAGTATTATTAATTTATTTCACCCCCCACAAAAAGGTAAATAAATAATCTTGCATTGTATACAGGGGCGCACATTTACCGCTTTGTCTCAGGTGAAAAACTATGTAGGCACGGCTCTGATATATATATTGGACTATTTTACAAATGCATTAAAATTTCTTACTG
This sequence comes from Stegodyphus dumicola, assembly GCF_044657685.1. Taxonomy (NCBI): domain Eukaryota; kingdom Metazoa; phylum Arthropoda; class Arachnida; order Araneae; family Eresidae; genus Stegodyphus; species Stegodyphus dumicola. Next base: position 120,756,538 of record NC_140780.1, read on the forward strand.
AATATTTTGAAAAGGTAATTTTCCTAATAATACTAGAGCTCTACCTCATTTTTCACAAGAACACTGTAATTTAGGAAGGAACTGGTAACTCAGCGGGAGAAATTTATAGCTAAACCTGTAACTCAAGCGTTGGTTTAGTTTATTTTGTTATGGCAAAGATAGGGGCATTTGCTTAAGTGAAGAGATGCTTTCGGTGAGAACATTCTAAGGGAAACTGACTCTTATCTACGTTGCACATGAGAAAAACCACGAAAACGTTTCAGCAACAAGCCCGTTCTCATGGATTTGAGCCCAGGCTGAACTAACAGTGTTCGGCGAATTTGCCGCTCAGTTGCTAGGAAGATCACATACAGGTAAGCTAGGAAGTTAATTTATTAGATACCACTTAACGTCATCTGTAATAGAAATATGTATTCTATTTGAAGCCAGGTAATGTCATAATACTGATTGTTTACTAGTACCTAAGACGTCTAAAAACAATTGTATTGGGTATGTTGATTGCACTGTAGGCTTTGTTCAGTGTTAAGTCATTTTAATTACAGAAAATTATTTTCATCTAAAAAAATATCGTTTCTTACTTCAGATTAGTGAATGAATTCTGGAAAAAGCATCTGTAAGGATGATAATCTGTTAAAACTGGACTTCAGTTACCATCACATAGTTAAATATTCTCTGAAATTATGAATGAATGTTTCATAATTAGAAACATTCAGTAAATTTGGAAAATTAAAACTACCAGAGATATAAGACCACGAATACATTCCGAGTTCTGTTTGTTCAAAAGAGAAAAGTGCAAGACTAGTGGCTTTTTTACTGATACCGGACGTTTGAAAAAGGTAATTGTAAGCTTTATTGATACGAAATATGCACCTTCACGTATTTGTTTCTCAAAGAAGGCGATGTATAATTATGAAAACAATTTATACCACCGATATAAAGGTTTGTAAACTCATGCAGCAGAATGTAATCCCTCTCCGCAGCATGAAGAAAAAGATAAAATGGGGTTGTCTTACAAAGGTCCTAGCACGCCAGAAGGATTCCTTAAGAAGAGAAGTTTCCTGCTGGTTCTAAACGTAAGTACTGTCATCGGCTCTTGAAGTCTATCAGAAACACTTATTCTTTCACTTGGGAATTCAAGTAATAATAATGAGGATGGCGACCCCACTGTCTCTCGCTGAATACTTCGAATAACAGTCACAGAATCTTCAACGCGAACGTGGTCAAGGGTTGGTTGGGTGGTACAGGGATTCATCTTAGTGCTTCGGAAGCAAGGGCTTTGGAGAACCACAGTATCGACGGCGCAGGTACCATAACGTTAATTATGTAATAAGAAGCATATCGCCTTGATACTTCTCGAACATCTACCATTTGAATGGTTTCATGCTTTTGCTTTTAAGTAACTCTCCCTGTGACATTACTTTCCACGGCAAATAGGAAATGAACGCTTTCAATAATACAAAACTTGACTTTTATTCTCTCTCCATAAAGCAAAACAAACAAACAAAAAAAAAAACCGTTGTTTCCTATGCTTTAAAATATTTAATGCAAATCAGTGCATTATTTACGTACAAAATTCATAAAGATATTGAAGGAAAAGCATGAGTAAATTTTCAATGATTAAGAGATTTCGATTAGGTTTAGGGAAGCAAAAGAGAAGTTGGCATTAATAACTGGTGTTGAGTAAACTAGAACTCATTATTAACTTTATAACTAACCCCATAAGACTAATTGCTAATCACTCTTTACATCAAAGATCAAAGTGGCAGTTTGATAAAAATAATGGTTAAATACACCCTTACGGTGGTTTTTGTATTTTACACTCTCTGCGAATTTTGTACGATAAGCTGTGGAAACCTTTTTATTTACCTCATCAAAGTTAGTTTTATTAATGGACGTGTTTTGCTCTACGTGGGTTATATAAGATGCAATTTTGAATAAAAATAGGCAATTTCAGCATAAAGGTATGAGAGGTTCGTAAATATAATTTCTATTTATAACACTGTCTAACCTCTAGGCTCAAACTATTTTCATAAAAATCTATATATTTTTGAGAAATTTTGAAATTAGATGTAAATTAAAGAACAAAAATATATCCATCTTTCTCGAATGTACTATGAGATGTATGAAATTATTTCTCTATGAAATTTCTGTTAGGGAATAGGTAGATAGTCTTGTTTATGGCTGTGGTATCAGTTAGATATATAAAAAACCTGGAAGAATGCTTGAATAGTATATTGCCAACTTTGTGGACATTAGTATATATATATATATATTCTAGATTGTCTGAAATGATATTCTTTTGCAAAATTAAAAACGGAAACAAGTCACTGAGTAAAGGTTTAGAAATATGCCATGTAATACGCACTTAAATTAATTTATGGTTGGAAAGGTAAAATTTTAATTTTATTCAGTGATTTTATGCATCAAAGATTCTGAATAAATTTTAAACATTATTATACATAATACCCAAGGGAATCGTAAATAATTTCTTGTGCAGCTAGCTGTTTTGATGCAGACCACTTCTTTGTAATGTAGTTTTCGAATATGGCCTCATTGAACTTTGCACCAAATAAAACAGAAAGCTGGATACTGAAAATTTCCCACTCCTTACCTTTTGCTGAATGTTTACTATTTACTCTAATCTTTACCTAAAACTAAACCGAGAAAGAATCAACCTATGAATCATCCCTTTTAATATTAATGCTGTTACATAGCATATTATGAGGCGTGAGGTGAATGGTTAAAATCATTGAATATTGCTGGTTCTTTCCAGAAATCTATTTTCAAAGAAATGGTGTTTGGACATGGAGTTTTGTCTCAGTATATATTTATTGCTAATCGATTGGAAAGGAATAATAGAGTAATAATCATTCCATATTTTTAAAATAAGTCAAATCCATATTTTATATCTCAAGTTTCAAAGTTTTTCTCAAGTTTTGTTTAAACTACATTTTCTGCTTAAAACGCATACATAAATATTATACAACAAGCCTATTATTTAGCAGCTTTAAAACAGGCTGAAACATATGTTCATTAAATGATTACAGTTTAGGAAAGAAAAGAAATACAAACTAAACTTTCCAGAAAGAAAACTAAAGCTTTAGAGTAGTACCAATTTAATCTGGCTTGCATGGAACGTAGGAACTTACAAAGTGTCACAAATTCAGTATCTAAATATTGAATTAATTTCTAGCTTACGGCGAAAGTAAACTAATCGCCAAAGAGTTCAATTAAATCGCAGAACACTTTTTCTTTGTAGTCCCTGCAGAATTCCACAAGGAAATTGCAAGCATGCAATTAAATGTTAGCAGTTTTATTCCGCAAGGAAAATTTAAAAAGAAAACGTACCGCACTTGGTTTTAATGTATTTATTTATTATTTAAAATAAAATAATTTTTTAATTAGTATACTTGTGATATAATTGTTATTAGCCCAAAGGCCGTTAGCCAAGAAGAGCTATTAATTTCGTTTTGGTATTTTGCGTTGGTTCACCATAATTGTAGGTTCACTTTTCAAATTATTGCCATCAAATATTAGACACATGTATTATATTATAAGACATTAAATAATGAAGAATCTGCATAAATGTATGTATATTTTTCGCTTTGTGATACAACAACGGTACCTACAGCCATCAAATTTTGAATTACGTACGTTTCCACCCGAATATGGGCATCTGGAATTTGGAATTTGTTTTAATATCTATTTCATAATTTGTAAAATTTCAACGAATTTTCGATTAACAAACTCAGCGATTTCAAAGCGAGCAATTACAGAACTCTACGGAGAAAAATTCATTTATATCTCCAGCCCGCGAGACAGTATATCGGAAATTCTACAGATAGGCATATTTTAAAATTATTTTGCGATATTGCTATTGAACTGAATTTTATGGTTTAAGTGTGAAGAACATAATTTTTAATAAATAAAGGTAAAACACAAAACGTTAAAAAACAGCCCTTTGGACGTAATGTTAAATCTAAAAGCCTTCAGACTTTTATATTTTTTATTATTAATTATTTTTTATTGATTCAAATCGAGATTTTCCAAAAAGGCATACACCCAACATAATGCGAAACTGCTACCTAAAATGTCCATTTTGATTATTTAACATTACTTTCTGTTATATATGCGTTATAGAATTTATATCTGTTACTGATCAAATCTAGTGAAACCGTTCAAAATTTTTAAATATATTTTCGGATAGGGTTTTCACTCAGGAAGGTTTCGCTTTCCATTATATGGTCAGAATACATCTACTTGCTCATGGAAGAAATCACTTGAAGCAATTATCCCAAGATCACTATTGATTTTCATTGTTCGCAGCTGAAAGCAGCAAGGAGTATAAATTTCCACTGAGATCCAATGAAAAATTAAATTTTATAATACAACCTCTACAAAGGAAAACTGATCGCATAAAAACATTTCGAAATTATCATGTAGAAATTTCATGAATAATTTTTTTTCGACATTCGCTTGGTGATATTGAGTTAAAGTGGAAGTATCGAGATATAAGCATCAGAAGCATAGATGAATTCAGATTATATACTTTACACAGTCGAGAGATAATTGTTTTATTACCAGAAATGTCATTTTTTAAAGTTGCAATAGACATTCTTACTTGACGTGTGAAGGATTTATCTTCCATCAGGTTTTTTCAGGACCTTATCTCTGTATATCTGTTCGACAGGTGTATAGTCGAAGCTTTCTGGGCCACCTGTTTACAAAATGGAACTTTCCTAGCAGTTTCTGAACATTTATCTAGAACCAAGGTTATATTACATTTATCTAAAACCAAGGTTATATAGAATAGTATCAATCTTTTATTACAAGTAGATGGTTTCCTTAAGGTAAAGTAACCAAGTCTTCAAAATTACTCATGTGTAATAAAATATTCACTTTGTTGCAAAATGTTTGATATTAAGGAATGTTAATCTGGAAGTCTACAATAACAATTTTTTATTTTTTCCGTGAAACATTAACTCACTATTCTGTTGGCAGGTGTTAAAAGCAAGATGTACTTTCGAAAACTAACAAACTGAACAAAAACTGAAATAAAAAGTAAAAGATTTTTCCTACACTTCCATTTTTCAATACACTTTTTCTTCAGGATTTCGAAGTTACGATGATCTATTGAGTTAAACACATTTCCAGATTCCCACGCGTTTCATGCACGCGAGTGTAATGTTTTCCGGTGAACGAAAACCAAATCTAGAAGAGGAAATATATCTATAGGAAGAAATCCCAGGAGAAATGTGTAAAGGAAGATCAAAATTCCGTAATATCGGAACATGGTTTTATAGATCGTTGTTAAACTCGAAAAGCAGCAATAAAAAATCGTATTTCAAAACAATGTAGTGCGAATTATTACGGTTAAAAACAGGCCTGTATGAAACTTTATTTAGTTTTCCTTTTTAAAAATCTAACAAATTAAAAAAAAAGCTATAAAAACCAGTTTGTCGCTGCTTTTGTTTTATCACAAGCTTTCGTGTGGTATAACATTTCTAAAGTGTTAAGCTTTGCTGCATTTACTTTTTGTCACGATGTTTTAAAATAGTAAGGTTTTTTCTTCTGCTTTTCTCTCTTTACGGTAATGTTTTAAATGGAGGAGTTTCCCCCTCGCATTCTTTTATAACGATTATCTTTCTCGTTATGATTTCGCATGCGGCCTCTTTTCTCGTACACAGCAATGGAATTTTGTAACTTTTCTGTTAGAAAAGTACAGGATTTGATTTACAGTTTTCTCTTGCCGTTTTCGCACAGAATGTTGAGCTATTTATAGTTTGCCATTATATTTCGGGAAATCACATTCCTCAGTATTGCATGTTTGACATTTAAAAATCATATCATTTAAGAATTTTAATTTGCTTATATAATTCTTAATTTAGTGCAAAAGTTTATTACCTCAACTGAAAGAGCGTGTCTGCGAAATTTATTCAGTCTAGATCAATGAATACAGCTTTTCTTCTCTTCCTCCCCCCTCTCTCAGGCTTACGTTACGCAATATATGCTGGTGGGCAATTGCTAAGGACGTATCACAAACGGCTATATAGCGCATAAAAAAGTCAGTGTGGTTGGATGCTAAGGTGAATTCAAATAACGCAAGAATACCAGACACAATAGTAAAGATAATTTATTGTGCTCTGAAATCCATAATATTTTGAAAAGTGTTCAAGGGACAAAATGGCCATCTGGTGCTGAATACGTAAAATTGAAAAAGCTTCAGTTACTGTCCTCGTAATTTTTTGCTTATGGTTAGATTTGATCGATTAATGTGCTGTGTACGTAGAAACAGCCTGTACTAATCTTAGGACATAATACGAGGGTTGGAACTTTAATAGTGGCAACTATTTATTTACAAGGAATACAAAAGTGATTCATGTCACCATGTTTTACAGTCCTTCAATATAGTCGCCAGCATTGTGTACAACCCGTTTCCAACGATATGGAAGTCGCAGAATACCTGTAGCAGCGCCTGTTTTGTTGATAGTTTGAATGGACCGGTCTACTGCCGCAAGAATCTCAGGAACAGTTTGGAAGCGAGTGCCACGAAGTGGTTCCTTCATCTTAGGAATTAAGTCATAGTCACAAGGGCTTAGATCTGGGGAGTATGGTGGATGGTAAAGCACTTCCCAACCCCATCGCTTGAACAAATCAGTCACAGCTTGTGCTGCATGCGGCCGAGCATTGTCATGCAAAATGAGAGGAGCGTTCTGCAGAACGTGTCGCCGTTTTTTTCTCAAAGCTGGTCGGAGATTGTGCTCCAAAAATGAGCAGTATTACCGCGCAGTGACGGTCTGCTGTGGGGGAACGGTATGCGTTAGGATGACACCATCACAGTCGTACACGAGAATCACCATAACTTTCACATTGCTGGGGGTTCTGACGAAATTTCGAACGTCGTGGTGACCCGTGATGACGCCATTCGTTTGATTGGCGTTTCAGTTCTGGCTGGTACGATCGGGCCCAAGTCTCATCCAGCGTAATGATACGGCGTAAAAACGCATCTACTTCGCGCTCATAGCTCTTCAGGTGGATTCGGGCAGCATCGTATCGTAGCCATTTCTGCATTTCCGTCAATTGATGTGGAAACCATCGTGAAGCAATTTTTCTCATGGACAGGAATCAGAATGTGCAGCACAGTCGTATGCGCTAATCCTGTTTGTCCGGCCAGCTGACGAATCGTTTGGCGGCGATCACTGTCCATTAGTGCGGCAACTGCTCGCACGTCTGCATCACTGACACTCCGACGACCTGGCCGCAGCATGTCTGCCACGTTTTGGCGTCCTTCATTGAATGCTTTCACCCATCTTGCTACGGTTCTGTAAGGCAATGCAAATTCCCCGCAAGCCTCTTGAAGCCCTTGATGACACTGTCGTGCTGTACGACCTCTGGCACATTCAATTTTTATCCAACATCGTTGTTCTTGTTTTGAAAACATCCTGACAACACTTACTTTAGACCGCGATCTAATACAAGGATTCGTTCTTCGCGTCACTCCGCATGCGCGTGACGTAGGCAGGACGAGTCTTTTTGCTGAGAGGTAAGGTAGGTATGTAGTTTACGTGTGTTATACGCGATATTTGGTTTTGTTGCGTAGCGCTTTTTCAGCTGTGTTGCCACTATTAAAGTTCCAACCCTCGTATTTTGGCCGCTCAGTAAATATGCACATATGATACGCGAAGGATGCTTTTACAGTCATCTCCGAATTTTTGTAACATTAGCTCTATTACTCTGCTTTGCGCTAATATATATTGTAATATTAGCGGATTTAAAGTGACAGTGAAATACTGTGTGACACACGAAGAAAGAGTTTTCCCATGTTTCCCAATTTCCAAAGCACTTCCAATTATCAGCTACATGAGCATTTGTCCGAATCTCAACATAGGAAAGCAAAGAATGTTATAATTTACTTTTCAAAACTTTTGCTTCTTTACTTCAAGTTGCGCCTGGTTATTCTCTGATTCCCAATTTCCTGAATGTGCCTAGAAACAATTTAAGCATGGTAAAGTTCTCTCTCAAGAAGGGCATCCATTTCTTTATTTTGCAAATAAATTGGTACCAACAAGGCATGCTTTTCTATGCTCAGAGTTATGATATCCAGGTCAAACACTAGTAAGGCAGGCGTTCACTAGTATAATCTATACTGATTTTCCAGAATACCACAGAACTATTACATGCTTTATAATAGGTTTACAAGCGGCCATAGAACAGGTAAAATTATGCCTAGTTTATTAAATGACGCAAAGATAAATGTGTAATTTTAATAAAAATAATGATAATAGTAACAACTTACTGAATAACTGAACCCTGTTTTCACATTAACACTAGTTTCAAAAGCAAAAACAAAATATGTTAAGAAGTATTTTTCGTTGCTTCGTAAAACAACTGAACTAGTTTATTTAATTCTATAGGTGTATCACACCATATGATTTCACAGTATGCTTTGTAAACGTATCTCCAATCTAAACACTGTTGTTCATATGTGCCTGTTTAGCCTATAATGGAGAAGCAGGCGAAGTCTGTATGGCAAAATACAGAGGTAGTTTCGTGGAGTACTTTCAATGATAAGATGATCTACATTCATGTTGCACATAAAAAAACCACGAAGGCGACCTAACAGCTAGTCGTTTTCTAGAAATGTAGCCAGGGTCAAGTTTCTTGTGTTCAAAGATATTATGCACTCAGCCATGGGTGAATCTAAATAAGTATTTAACTGATGCCACAAGTGCGAAACGCAAAAGATTTGTAGTACTTGCTCTGATTAAAAAACATTTCTGGTAGCTCTCTGGCTCTCTCATCTGCATAAATTCTTTGAGGTCCTTGGAGAGCTTGTCTAATATTTTGGATGTTTGATGGCCTACTTCTTAATCCAATCAACCGGACACTTCTATTGAGGAATTTACGTAGTTGAATAACAGACATTCACACAAAATTTCGCTTTTATACTTTGTTTGGGGGGGATTTCAAAGCTCGCTCATCTCTCTCTCTCTTTTGTTTCACGTACTTCAAATTGCAGGCATTTCTCTTTCGAATAGCTGAATTATGTTGAAATGGTAAATACCCACGGATTACAAGTGCACACATTGTGCATATTATCCGTTACAATATTTTGAAGTTTGCTCCAAGCACAGATAATATACTAGTTTACTCGTTTTATTTTACAAAGCATAGATATTAAATAGTTAGATGAAATTTTAAACATTTCCAAGGAGCAGTTCTCGAAATTTGACGTACATGAAGCGAAAAGTACGAAATTTCGTGAAGTTTAATTTTTATGATCGGAAAATTTTGGTGGTCTCTCATTTTTTACACTAACTAATTTAATAATTATCTCTTGTTTTAATTGAATCACAAACTAGTTTCCTAAATGCATAAGATCTTTTCCATATAAAGATTCACAGAAGTGTTTAATCGAAATATAATTTAGCAAAAGCACAGTTTCCAGAGTTACATGTTAAGTTCGGTTTCTTCAGTGAATGCTAAGCAGCTTATAAACGCATATAAAATAGGGCTTGCAAATAAGAAACATTCATCAATACGACCTTATTTGAAGTCTCTAAAGGCGAAGTTTGTCTGCCCGAGCCTAATTTTCTCTTGTCTTTGCAAATAGCTGCCAGGTTTCCTATAGCTGAGCAATAAAGTATTAATATTCATTACTTGTAATATATTGTTTTATATTCGGGATTATCAGCTCCCATTCCAGTTAAACGCTTATTGCTTTTCGCTTTTGAGCCTAGAAATCAGTAACAGCAAATATAGTCGGTACAAAGTAACAGCAACTGGAAGGTTAAGGAGGAATGTCTTTATGAAGGATTTAAAAGGCTGTAAAAAGTCTTCTCCTTGCTAGCCGTGTGCTTTTCTGGGACTAACTGGAAAGCACGTCTGGCTAGCAATAGAAAGTTCCGAATTTCGAACCCTGGTGAAGGCCTATTCTCTGCTTTGATAAGCCTAATAGATTTTACAAAGCAAGCTGGCTTGTTTTAATATAGGAATTTTGTGGGGTAAATACCCCATTCATCCAAACCCTTTGCCTGAGTCCGAGCTCGAGGGTACTACTAGCATTCAGAGTCCTTAACCCCTCTGCTGCTGATTGGGTCTGAAGTAAAATAAAAATGATAGCCTTTATTAGTATCAGTCTAAAATGTAGTAGAATGTGTTAATTGCAAATTTGAAATCTTTCACATCGATGGAATGAGTGACACATTTTAAGACATAAAAATGCAGAAATATTAAATCTATTAATTTACATAAAAAAAGAAACAGGACTTTGAAACGAAAAATGTTAATGCGAAATGATTGTCAACATCAGATTAAACTTCAGATTTGATTTTCGTTCGTATTTTATTAAAATAATTTAATTTTAGCAATTATTGATATGAGTTGAACATGACATCCGTTATTCTTCTTCAGCATAAAATGCATTCCGATTATTTTTTCCCTCATTTCGGCCAATAAATCTTAGATTTCATAATTTTCTTGCGGCTTCCCGTTTCGTTGTTTTTGATGCTCAATTCTAACAGAAAACATATTATTTCAGAATTATTTAATTGCGTAAATATGAATGAGTAAACATGGGAGACCTATTTAATTGAATAAGCATTCGAAGGAGTGAAGTATACTGAATGAATTTCAGCTCTTTGTGCTCATCTTTTAAGTGGAAAATTTCACATATCACTGTTTAAATAAATGAATAAACATTTTAATAACAGACATTGATTTTTGACACGCATTTTTAATCATTTTGATATTCATATTGTTTTACTGTATATTGCTAAATGATATTTTTAGATTTAAAATATATTTTCTTCGTTTAACTTTTGTCTTTTGCTTTTCTCTCTCTTCTTACATATTAAAATTGGCTTAACTTCTCTTCCACGCGTAAAGATTTTATATATGGGGCATACAGATGCTCATTGCTTGAATAATATATGTTTCTTAAGATATATAAGTAGTTTAAATTTGAAGCTTCATTTAACTTTTTGTATTGTAAGTATTTATCTGATAAATTCTAATTTATAAATGTAGATTATAATTTTTGCCACGCATAGGAAACAGATCACTGAACTTTCAATCCTTTACATATGAATTAGGAAACAACACTTTTGCGTCATAAAGCTATAAAACTTATAACAATAATATTTAATTAAAGTAACATTAATAAACAAGCAGAACAAAATCTGCAGTTAAGAGGTTTTAACAAGGACGCCTAATTTGGAAAATACAGCAAATTGTTTCTGCTCATAGATGATGTCACTACTGACAGGGTGTTTTTCAAATATAACTCTGAGTTTTTGCTCCATACCTGACTGGATTTGTGCTCGACTTTTGATATGTGAATTAAATCTTACAAAAGCACTTTGGCAGTAAAATCGATGATATCAGCAGGTTGAAATAGAAACGAATTTTTCTTTTAGAAGATGAAAATCCAAAGGCCTTCCATTGATATGATCATCATACAGTTATCTTGTTCATGTATAGAGATATTAGGTATTTTTTTAAAGCAGGAGAGATGAAAAATGAGCAATACTTTCGCCGGGACTGGAACCACGGACCTCTTGAATATACGCCGAGCATGCTGACCTCTACACCACGAAGGCATGCTAAGAAGGCGGAAGAAATACCTTATACATGTACCTTAAGAGTATAAAACACTTTTAAATCAAATGAGAAATATTAGCAATGTTTGCGAAAAATTATATAGTGAGCGAAGGATATTTTTGACAATCCTCTGTTATTTCTATTCGTACAGTAAGCACATTAACAAAATTTTAGAAAAATTAAACAGGCTGCCTTTAACCGATATTAATATTTTATTACTTATCAATTATATCTCATCATCTTTTAATAAGTGCTGAGATGTCTGACTATAAAACAATAAAAATTAAAATCCTTTATATATTGTGGTCTCCTGAATCTGAGTTGCTGAACACGTACGATTTTAAATACCGATGCGACTAAGTTAAACTGTAAAAGGTATTATGACGGCAATATAATGGGAACAGTTAAAAGTTTAATTTAAATAACTTAACTGTTTATTGTTCAAAATACTACTAGTTTTTTAAAGTTGATTGGCTGTAACTGTTTAGTTAAAAGTGTAACGTATAAGGCGAAGTAAATTAGAATAGTAGTGCAATTCTACCATACGACAAGCTGATATTTGTGGAGTCATTTCGTTTTGAATACTCAGACTGTAGTTCTAAGAAACACACAAGTTGTATGCTTTTTCGCAGTGTCTAAGAAAGTACCAAATATGTATTAATTTTAAACATATGGAGATATGTCTAATTTTTGTCAAATTTTTTAATATTTATTGTAAGATCCTAAGCAGATACCTTAACATTTCAGCTATATTCTGTTTATTATGATTTCATATGCATAAGATCTCTTCACTTGAAAAACCATAGATTACCTAACCCAGAACTTAGAAGAAAGTATAAAGATAGTACGCGGTAATTTTATCAAAACATATGTAATTCAGTAAGGAAGCGTATTGCTCACCTTTTCTCCCAAGTTTAGTTTGAGAAGATCCTGCCACTGATAAGTGTCAATTTCAGAACTTATAATTAATGCTCAAAAATAGCACAGATGATGTAGATCTAGTTCTAGGCACGCATGAAAATCACGGTGATCTGTCGTAGTGGAAATCACATTTATTCAGTTACTGTAAGTCAAACTCAAGTTGTTTGTTCTAGTTTTTTCTTTCAGTAAATCAGTTAACATCTCTGATACTCGGATTTCAAAGCCATGTTTTTCCTGAGATTTCAAGCAAAGTCTGCCTTTTACGATTAGGGTTTGTAAAGTCATAGTTTTCTTTAAGCAGTCATGAAAAATGAGCAGTGCCCTCGCCGGGACTCGAACCTCTCGAATATGCACCGAGTGTTAAATAGCAGAGGTCACGCCGGGAAATAATGTTATGAATCTTACTTCACGGCACCAATGTTATATAGATTACCGTGAGAATTCAATCCAAAAAAATTTCTTATCTGGTAAAGACATCTTGACCAATGTTATATCTTAAATTCATATTATTGTTAAATGTTAAATATGAAACTACTTGCCGTTAAAGGGAGTGATCGTATAGTGAAACGTGTACAGCATTTTTGCGTTGTGAAAAAAAATGCATCCCGGGACCGCGCCGTGAACAAAACATAAAACATATACAAGATATAAAGGAAAAGTTCATATTAAATATATAAAGAAAACATACTGTAAGAGGTTCCAGATTAAATATCAGTTTATTCAATTACAACACAATAAGAAAAATCTTAACCTCATCTGGGAGTCTGTTCATTTAAATTCATAAAAGCTTAAGGTTTGTCTGGTGATTTAAAAGAAAGGAAAGGGAAACAATTTAAGGCCTGAGAGTTAAATTTTAGATTCGACGTAGTTTTTTACTGCTAAGGACGTTTTTGAAAAAACTTGCCTATGGTTCAAACACACCAAAAAAATACAACTTAGCTTGAGGGGACATCTTGAAGCGGAGGACTCTTATCTTATCAAGAGTTGATGTCGGCCGGGCTCATCTTGACACAGGTTCTAAAAATGTAGACTCCACTTCACTACTGTAAAACAGAAACAGGAGCACTGCTGCCCAGGGCGGCTATCCGCTTGGTCCTGAAAGTCCTATGTCCACACGCAGGTAACTCGTTCAAATTTCGCCTCTTTACCAGCACGCCGCAAGGAAGAGGGTTTTCAGGCTCAGGTCAGAAACGTTTTTCTAGGCCATTTCAGCTCGCCTGTTCTTACTCATCCCAAGAGCAAGCTTCACGAGTAACGACCCAAGTAAGTTCCACCCACCAGTCAGTAAGGGAGAGAATCCAACTCCAATTTTCTTCAAGCCAGTTTTCAAGAGCAACGTCCACAAGACTAGCAAACCCGAAAGTCAGCGAATCCAAGCGTGAGTGCCTAAGCGAGTCCAAGAGTAAGTGTGTAAGAGAGTCTCGCCTCTTAACCAAAACGCGGCCGGGGAGCATATTTGCCGCTCCCCACCGGAAAACATTTCTCGTCGTAATTACATTTTTCCCAGCAAGCCCGAAAATCAGCGAGTCAGTCAGAGAGTCAGCCAAAAAGTAAGTGTGTATCCAACTCGAATTTCCTTCGTCTCCTTCCCCAAACGGGCTCCCACTATGGCTTCACTTATCGCCCCCTTAATTCTGGCAAAATCTTCGTTTTCAACTCCAGAATGCGGAAATAAGGGTGATCGCGCATGCGCGCCTTTCTTCACTTAGCCAACAACCGGACCCTCAATCGCCAAACCTGAATGACTTACATTGAAAGACAAGTAGCAACCTTTGACCTTTTTGGTCACGTACTTTCCTCTCTTAAGGTCAACTAACAATGAAAATTCTTTCTCGAACATTCTAAAGCGCGCGAAATCATGACTTGGCGAAAATTGCCTCCCTTTTCCTGCTTCTTTCACAATGAATAAAGTTTGTACAAGATTTGCAAATAGAGGAAAATAAATAATACTCTTTCAAACTAAATAATATTTCCCGAAGCATCTGTTTCTCCCCAAAATTAAAGCCTTAAATTAAATAATTCAGAATCAAAATAAAATTTAAATTTCCATAAATCATAAAATCATTCACATAGTTTTTACAACGCTATCAGATAATTTCTCTACATAACACGAGTGTGCTGGCCATTACACCCCGAAGGCATGCTAAGAAGGCGGAAGAAATAACTTATATGTTCTCTTGAAAGAGGATAGGCATTTCTTCGCATTAAATTTAATTTGCATTGTTAAAAGTACATGTCGTATTGTTGTAACCGTTGTATATATTTGGGTACTTAATATATCGTACATTTTAAATTAAGATAAATTAAGCAGTAAATTCAATGAGGCATAGCCCTATCTAATTTGTAACCATAGAAGTAATGATGAAAATTTTGAACAGCTCCTACAGTAAATAATAGTATTTTCTCTTGTAGCACTGTAATACATTCTTGTCATATATCTTGAACATTCATTTCTTGCAAAAATAAATTTTTTAAGTAAATCCATCTTTAAACAGTAAATAGTGCAGCCACATCATTGATAATTATGAACGTGCTCTTTGATGCAAAAATGATGGGGACACTGTTTTGGATCAATGCATTGTTTCTGTTACATACAAGCCAAATCAACTTCAGAGATGCCTCTCTGCCAAACACAGTATGCAATAAAAACTGGTGCACTGAGTGCCAACTTTAATGCTTTAGGTGACGTAATGCTCCGACGATTTTTTTTTTTTTTTTTTTTTTTTTTTTTTTTTTTTTCAGTTTCTTGGCAAGTTTCGACAGATTTGCTCCGTATGCAAATTATTAGCAGAAATTTGTACGCATTTCTATAAATTTTATTACGTGTCCTTGGTATTACTATTGTGCTTTCTTGATACATGCTGATATTTATTTACATTCAATTTATTTCTCATGTAAATACATGACTCTTAGGAGATATAGCTATGTTGTGTAATATTAAGTACATTCCATTGGCTTACTGAAAATTGTTGCTAGTTAGTACTGTTAAAGTTTATGAAGGAAAGGAATGCTGAAATATGTACATGACATTGAATGATGAAATGTATACTCGATTTTTAACTCGATGTAACTCGATTTTTTGCATATTTTGTGAATCCTGTGTGAGTATTAACGACGGTATCACTACAAGATAAGGAGAAACTTGTTTGTAGAAAATGTGACTTGTCTTACTAAATGGCGTTCTGAAGACTTAATAGCTGCGTTAAAGAAACCGGTCTTTTCACATAAAGCTGCTTTATACATTTTAAAATAGGTATCATTATGCGTTATATTAAATATTAACATATTTTACATGCTTAGTTTTGTCACAATAAAAATAAAATATGTAAGACTCTTTATTTTTTATTTGTACTTTTTGATAAAACACTGATTACATATAAAAAATTTATAATTAGATATTTTGACAAATACTTTTAATGCATCATATATTAAATAAAAGAGGTGCTTTAAATTATACTTTCTCGCATAATTAAAACTGATGTACACCATTCTGGATGTATAGTTGGTTTCATTGAACTGGGTATAAAGTTCATTTGCGAGTGATAAGTGATGAGATTTATGCAGCCTAATGGAGCAATAAAATTTCATATGTTAGAGAAAATTTTTTACATAATTACTTTTAATGACTGCAAGATATATCATGTACAATCATACGCCAAATGCTTTATATATATATGTCCCATGATGTACAACAGAAGCAAAAGATTTTATTTAAAAATTTCGTATTTTACGGTAAACTGAAACATTGATCATTTATCAGAGCTACCATAAATACATTTCGTCCTGTAGTTGATATATATTTCCCATTTTTATCTCTAGATAGCTACGATTTTTGGATGAGATACACTGCAGTATCAATTAGTAAAAGCTATAGAAAACTAAACAGAAAAATGTAATTAACCAAAAGGAATGTCCTTTTTTACGGGCGATAAGTTAAGCGAAATTTTAAACTCAAGAAATGACTGGATATTAGCGGTTCAAAAATGTAGCTGCTAAGAATTTACAGGTTTACTTAATTTGAAGAATAAAGGTGGCTTCTCAGCTTACTTTATCTGACACTCAAAAGTAAAAAAAAAATTTCCCTTTTTCATTTCCATAAATGTGATTTCAAATATAATTTGATTTTTTTTCAGCCATCAAATAGTCTTTAATCAACTGATTTTAAATTTCATCTGTTCGATCAAGATTTGAATATCAAGCATTTTCGTTTCTTCATTGCAGCTAGTTTAAGGGAGTTTTAACATTTTTTGTTCATTTACCGCCCTTCACCGAGCATGTTCCCCAGAGCGCACTACAAGAGGTAGCTGATATTGCACCAGTAGTATAGTGGAATATAGCTTATAAACATCCATGCTTTTTCCGGTATTCGAACCCGGGTTCACACACCAGAATGATATCTTTCAATGCTTGCTACCAGATTACGAGTTCTTTTTCTTTTTTTTTTGAATTATTCACTTCATATGCACATTGTATTTGCGTTTCCTAGAAAAAGTTTAATTAGTTTTGTTATTTTAGAAAAGTTTACTTTTTTTAAAGAAAGCATTCGTAGTAAAAGCGCTTATTTATTTTGTGGTTTACTATTAAAGATGACCGTTCTAAAAGTAGTTCTAAAAGTTACTCTGAAGATAATGAAAGTTCTTTCGAGTTTCAAAAATTCGTCTATTATGTTATAAGGTATTTTCTCCCTCCTTTTCACATGCTTTTGGTATGTAACTGGAAGCACACTGGATGCGTATTCGAGAGGACCATGGTTCGATTCCCAGCTAGTTCATTGCACACTTTTCACGTCTCCTACTTAAAAAGGAAAAAAAAATGACACATAAAAGTCCGCTTTCATATGTATTTATCCCTTGGGCAATGATAAAGAACTATCGCAGTTGCAGCTTTTCTTAGCATATCGAATGAATGTTTTTAATATAAATGATAATTTCCTGCGTTTATCCAATAACGATAAAATTAATAAACTTGTTGAGACATTAGGTATTTTTTGGACGCAGGCAAGATGAAAAATATGAAACGCCTTCGTCGAGAATCGAACCACTTACCTCTCAATTACGCGCTGAGCGTGCAGACCACTACACCCCGAAGGCTCGCTAAAAAGGCAGGAGAAATATCGTATATACTCCCCCTTTTAAAGGGCGACTGGGGTTTTTAGGAGACCCAATCGCCAAATCCTGGGTGAGGGGAATATCATCCAACACACGTTTTAGTTCGGGCGTCACTGTAGAGTCATTAGAATTTTTTTGGAAGCAGGCAAGATGAAAAATTAGCAACGCCTTCGCCAGGAATCGAACTGCGGACCTCTGGAATACGCGCCCAGCGTGTAGACCTCTACACCACGAAGGCTCGCTAAGAAGGGAGAATTACCTTATAAACTGAAATGTACGGAATCGTATGTAAAAATCGTACGTCAAACGTACTCTCAGTCGTCAGAGGAAAGTGTAAAAAAAAAAACTCACTCATCCATTCACATCTTTTATAGAGAGTATTAGTTTTCTTATAGGAAAATTAAATGATAATATAATTTTGCTTTAGTTTTACTTTCAGTTTCATCGAAACGCTTAATCGGAGTGAAAAATCAATTTAGTCGATTCTGCTTTTGTTTCCCAATATGATATAGATTTCGTTAATACAGACGTATACCTTTCATATAGGACTTTATTAGGGTTATTAGCTAGTATTTGAAATAGAGATGGCAAAACTTACGAATATTTTGGGCAGAGATTATTTTGCATATAAAGGAACTCAGACTGTGTTTACAATTTAACAAAATGAGCAGTTTTATATTTATAAAAGAGTAAAAAGGAATGCATATATTTCTAAATCTTAAGGAGACTTCCTTTGCAATAGCAGGTATAATAATTAGAAAATGCTATGCTACCAATTAAAAAATTGATATCTGATAACATATTTTGTGAATGTATATATAGTTAATTTATATCTCAAAATTTAATTCTGAAATTAGACTAACTTCTTTCAATTATTCAGTATCTGAAAACCGAAGACATAGATTCAGTTAGCAGAGGTCTCATAAGTATTCGAATTTTTGAAAGACTGTATTGCAAGCGATTTAAGTTGAAAATTAAAATTGGGAAAAGAAAAATTTTAATCAGAAAATAAGTAGCAATTTATATAACCATCCTATTACGTCAAACCTGGAATATGAAGTATAGCCATATTATTCTAGAGAAAAGGCACTGCCAGTTAAATATAACTCTTAGCTTCTTAATATAAACAAGTATGGTAAGACAGAGAAAAATTATATTTCATAGAGTATTATAATTTTGAAATTCGGGGAAAATGCTGCAACTGATTTTGCATTACTTAGAATTATTTGAAGTACGATTGTCTTGGAATGCTTATCGAACATGATAAAAGTTGATGATAAATATTGCTTCTTTCTTGGTTTGTTTTAATGTTCTAGACTTATGCATTTACAGTAAAGTTTAAAATTTAGAACTTTCAACTCAGGTGCTTGGGAATATTTTAATATTACACAGAAAAATTTCAATTTATAGAGGGTAAAACGTGTTACTTGAGAAAGTCCTTAGCTTTGAATAAAACTGCACAAGCGATGAATATTAAAATTGAAATTCTTTTTTTAGCCACAGTTAAATAAGTTAAAACATTATTATTATATTTTCATGCAATTCATCAAAAATTAAACACATGTTCTTAAAGTGAAATCAACGGACATATGAAACAAATTTACACTTACTTACCGTGTTTCCCTGAAAATAAGACCCGGTCTTATACCAGGTTTTGTTGCTAAAGCATGCTAGAGCTTATTTTCACAGGATACCGTTTTCTCATGCACAAAAATTAACATTTGATCATGTTCAATAAGCACATTTTTTAAGGTTCAAGAAATATATTTATCCCTAGTTCAAGAAATGCATTTATTTACGTGCAAGAAACATTCAAAAATGATAAAAATAATTTAATCTAATACAGCCACGTCGTCTTTTTCTAGAAGATCGTTATAAAGCTCGAAATCAGAATTTCCGGCTTGAATAGTTTACGAATTCGTTTCTTCTAAGATAATTGGCCTCTATCTCTCATGTTGAGCAATAGAGCTCTCCTGAAATGAGCACTTCTTATCCACGTTGCCTGCTCATAGGGAATCGGCAGCACAGATATCATTATTTTATCCCATGCCTTCTTTACCTAAGTAACGACTTCTTGTAGCTTAGGCTTCACAAAGTTTTCTCTCCATGCATTTTCAAATGTAGTCACTTATTTCCGTGCGCAAATGTTCTTTAAATGGCTTATTTATTGCAGTATCAGAGTTTGGAAATATGCAGTCTTTATTGCAGTAAACATTATTTGATCAATTCTTCTTTCTGCAAGGAAGTTCTTCGTAGTTTTAGCGAGGTGAGGGCTGACAGAATCCCACACTAATATACATCTTTGACTATCTCACAAAACAAGTGGGAAAAATAAAATGACCCACTTTCTTATTGCTGCTTTAGTGCGCGAAGCATTTTCAGTCCTAAGAACATAAATACCTAAAACACGTTCGATTCCACGTTCCTTTCTTGCCGTTAGAGATGTTGGAAGGGGGTTTCTTTCCATCGAGACGAACTGTCACAATACTGACAAAGCGTGAACTTTTGTAACCAGTGGAGGGAACATATATCGTAGACGCACCCCTCTGATCAATGGTGGTTTGAGACCCTTGACTCATAAACACTACAATTTCATCATATTCGAGAGTTGGAACTTAGAAAAGTCGATGCCATCAACAAAACAACTGAATGCAAGTACAGGTTTAATCACTTCCATATCTTCTAATTTGAGCAGTGTTGTCGAATTTCTTAGAGACAGTTCATATAGCTCAAGGAAGCCATCAACACAATGTTGTCACACTTTGAATTTGTCTTCTTACATGTCTAGCTGTGGTGCTATTAGAAGAGCAAAATGATTTAATATCAGCACCGCAAACAATCAAACACTCTGCTCTTATGCTAGCAATTCATTCACAGATAAGGTGTTCCCTATTCTGGAAATAATGGTTGCAATTACACTTTCTGGCATTTCTGTGGTCGACCTGTTAACTGAGGTTATTATACTAGGTAGCGAACGTCACTTTTTCTGGATCATTCGTAAATCTAACTTCTGTTTGCAGAATACACAATTTTTGTTCTTGGAGTATCCCACAATTCTTTTCTTGTATTCCACGAAATAGCTTTTTTTGGCTCATTTTATACGAGAATCATAATTTATTATCCTTTATATTTATTATTAAATCAAGGGTTAAATGTTCATTGTTAATGTGCCGCATTGAATACTAAAGATTCTAATTTATCGCAACCACATCCGTTTGTTTCAATCGTGCATGTTCGTTGCGCCTGCACTTTGTAATTCGGCAATAAGGCGCTCTTTTGACTCCTGAGCTTAGATAGGGCTTATTTTAAGGGTAGGGTCTATATCAGAGCACTCTGAAAAATCATGCTAGGGTTTATTTTTTGAATGGTTTTTATTTTGGGGAAACACAGTAGATCTAATAGAGTCATGGATACCATGGGTAGTCAGATGATCTTAATTTAAACAGGATTTACTGAGGATTTGGGTAGTATTGTCTAGGATGCTGAGACTCGTGCCAAATAACAAAATTGATACTCACTTATAATTTATTTCTTAAAACGCATCGTAAAATGTAAAGAGGGTCAGGTAACCGATAGAGTCTTATTTTGGAGTAATGGTATAACTTTGGAGTAGGATTGGATTGGATTATTTAATTATGGCAAAGCAGACGAGGGCTATCTGCCTAAAGGGAGGGATGCCTTCGTGGATGACTTTCTAAGGGAAACTGGCTCGTATACACGTTACACATGGGGAAAACCATAAAAACGACCATGCAGCCAGCCCGTTCGCGGGATTCGAACCTCGGACCGAGCTACCAGTGTTCAGCGTCTTTACCGCTCGGCCGCTGGTGGGCCATAATTTTGGAGTAATATGGTATTCTAAAATCTAAGATCACTTGTAAGAGAAATATAAAAACCTTCTGCGGTAAGCAATGACATGTGCCTGAAAGACTAAGCTTCACTTTAACAAATTTCAAGTATTAATATAAATTTAATGCATATCAGGTAATAGAAATATCGTTTTCATGTAACGCTTTGTTAGTAAGTAAGTTGGCCGTGGTTAGTCTAGAAAATAAAGGACCAATCATTAAACATGTCAAAAGGCTCTGTTACAAATTTACTGGCAAAAGAAGCTAATATGGGCAACGTTTTTCAACAATGTTTTTACGACTCTTGGAATACAATTTTGAAAAATCGACAAGTTAGTTAAATCTTAAAAAAGAAAGTAATATACTTAATACCAGTATTCTTTTTTCCGGAAATTTTATTTGTGCAATTGCGAAACGAGAGAGGTGCTGGTCTATCGGTCCATCATTGGGGGCTCAATTCTATTAATCGCTTGGGTTACGAGTTCCAACATTGTTGACTTATGAACATTTCTGAAAATTCCTTTTTGAAGGAATATAGTTTCATGCTGATGGGCCTAGGTAATTTTAAAAACGGTATTTTCAAATATAGGCAGGTAATTCATATGCACAGAGGTCTCATGAGAGACGATGGGATTAAGACCAATGAAAGATTGTAGTTTTAGCCGGGATTACGTTCAAGCTAACGGGCTATCTGCATGAATGATTTTCGTGATTTGTCCAATGTTTAAAGTGCATACAAGTTATTTTCTCTTAAAAAATCCTCCATGAAGCCATTCCACCCGTTAGGCAGATAGCCCTTGTGTGCACTACTAAGCTAACTTGATTTAATGTTTGTACAGAAATGGTATTCTAAATCTACCTCATTTTCATTTATCTGTAACTGTACTTATTTACATGCTATATAATGTAATATCTTTTAAAATCTAGTATAAGAATTTCCATATTATGCTTTAGTTTGTGGTAAGCTCTAACAGATAGATCATCCTCGTTTGTCACTTTCAAGATGATGCCCTTATCTCAATAGCATTAATGGGAAGAATAGCGTTAGATTTGTCGATATATTGGCATAAATTTCCTTTAACTCAGTTACGTTCTCTCTTAGTGGAGAATTTGTTATATTACAAATGTTGTTATTAGTTGTGCTAATCACTTTTCAGCATGAATGGAAGTACACTCATGTCCATAAATTAAGGATAATGCAAAATCAGGCAAAGGAAGAGTTAGAAGCAAAACGAATTTGACTTATTTGTAAAGCTTATTTATTAAACAAAAGGTAAAGAGCAAAAAAAGATGCTATATGTTTGATATTATTAAAAAATTAGCGATTTTTTCTCCCTGGAGCAAATTACAAAAAAAAAAAACTTATTTACAAAAAACCAGTATTACATGGTTGGTATGATTGTTAATACATTGTACGTCTCCCAGACGATGCAATACAGTCCGTACAACGCCTATGCATGCTGAGTATCAAATTATCGATCTGATCTTGGGGGATATTACACCACTCAAAAAGCAATGCTCTCCGAAATTCCGGTAGACATGTAGGAGGAGGTTGACGGGCTGCAACTCGTCAGCCAAGCATGTCCCACACGTGCTCTACTGGATTCAAGTCCGGTAAGAATGCTGGCCAGTCCATACGGGTGACATCTTCCGATTGAAGGCATTCGCTTACGATGTTTGCACGGTGAGGACGGGCGTTGTTATCAATAAACACAAATTGTGCGCCCATGGCGCCCCGAAACAAACGTGCATATTGTTCCAGAATGACGTCCCGATAGATTTGGATTGTCATGGTTCCAATTTGAACATGCAGGTCAGTTCTGGAACCTAGAATAATTCCACCCCAAACGAGCACTCCTGCACCAACGTAACAGTGTAGTTTAATGATGTTTTCTTGGTGGTAACGGGTACCTGGAGCTCTCCATATGAAAGTCCGTCGAGAATCAGACTGCAAACTAAACCTGGATTCGTCGGAAAACATCACACAAGCCCACTGTTGCGGTGTCCACAATGCATGCTCTCTACTTCAGGCTAACCGCAGGCGACAGTGAGTTGCAGTAAGTAGAACGCATCTGACAGGTCTACGAGCATATAGACCAATCTGCCCTAAGCTTCTGTACACGGTCTGCCTGGAAATTGTCGTACCAGTGGCAGAAGAGAGCTGACAAGACAGGTCTGAGGCTGTGCTCCGCCTGTTTCTTTTGGCAGTAACTGCCATATACTGGTCCTCATTCAGCGTTGTAACTCTGGGGCGACCTGTACTGTAACGTCTACTCACTTTACCATCATCTTGGAATCGTTGCCAAAGCAGCCTGGAGATGACACTTTGGGCAATTCCAAGTTCGTCTGATAGTTCCAGTTGGGTACGCCCACATTCCAGACGGCCGATAATTCTACCACGTAAAAAATCATCCAAATGCGTCCTTTGTGTCATAACTATTCGGTTATTGCACTGAAATGCTTATAAAGCGCCTGCGAACAATTTTACGTCTTTGCCTGTGTCCCTTATATATCACTCTCTTACACTCTCGTCATTGTGCCGTACCACCGGTGTCATCTGGTTACTTCCTGAAATTTGCATATGATTCTTTAAGATGTGTGTAGTGATTTTACAGGTGATATATTTATTTTAGAGTTCGATTTTTGCGTGACTCCGAATTATCCTTAATTTATGGACATGAGTGTAATAATATCGATAATTACACTAACTGTTTTAATTTTAAAGCTGCTGTTTTGAATTTGTTTGTTCTCGAGTTCTGCCATCAACAAAGTTTCATAATCAGTTTAGTAATACTATGTACATTATGATTTTTTTTAGTTTTTCTAGCATGTGTTTTTATTTTAATCCATTGTATTTCCCCATTATTATCTGGATCAAGTTTCAATATTTATTAAGTTACAACAATTTAAAAGTATTTATATTTTAATTTTTATCATCAAACAATCATTTGATTTTTCATATTGTTAGAGGGGTTAAAGTAACAAGAATCAGCGTAATATTCATACATTTGCAGGACTAGTTTCGAAGAATGTAGAACCTTCGTTTCCGGCTGCAGAAGTGCAAATGGCGAAAGAAAAACAATTTTAGTTGCAGAAAAATGGAAAATGCAATTTACTGACCAACAATGTTGGGCAATACTAGATTTATGTATTTCTTAGCATATGCCTCATGTACCTAGCGAGAAATTTTAAGCCTCTGTCAGTTTGACCAGTCTAAATTAATTCCCATTGGCAAGGAATCCTGTATATAACCCAGTAATTCATAGCCAGAAGAGTCCTTAGGTATGGAACTACGAATTTTATTGACAGAGGCAAAAACGACCAGAAAGATGAATTTCTGTAAACCACATGCAGTTTTACAGCTAATCGTTGGAAAGAGAGAAATAGCAACAGAATTCTTACAATCTCTTGAAATGAGGGAGTGCTTTTTGATGCGTTCAGAGAGAATTTTGTGAACGCTTGACCAATAATATTAGGTAAAAAGCCTTTAACATAAATTTATGTTACATGTCTTGCTTTATAATATTTGAAATAGACACTGGCTCTCTGCTAAGGAAATTGAACGTGACTTCGTCGTTTAGTTTTATTAGAAAGAATATTTGGCACTTTTTACAAGGAGAAAAATAGTTGTTTGTACTTAATTAAATTTTTTTTGTTTTAAAACTGTGTAATAGGTGTTGGATTAATACACAATAAACGGAAAGTGAATAAAAAATAAATTATGTTACTTGCATTGCAGTAAATGTGCATTTTTGACTAATAATTTTATTAGTTGATTCAATTACCCGGAATTTTTTATTTAGCAGTGAGATTGTGGTCCTAATCAATCTGGAAATTTGTTCCTTTGGAATTATAGGAGCTGGCGTTAGATGTTTTGTCACCACAGTTTGTAAAGAATATTGCTTTCTGCTTTGCATGTTGTTGTGGTATAACTGGCAGGGAATCCAGTAAGCTCAGGATATTCATGGTTTAAATATCAAAAAGGACACAGGTGATTTTTTATGTTTTTAGCTCTGAGAAATCACATGATCTGTGCGGGGCGCCCGAATAATAATGTAATGAACCAACCGAATTTGGTCGACTGGCTCTTGAGCCGCTCCCCAGTTTCCTTCCAATTGGGAGAAAATATAAAAACTTACTGCAATCCCGTGAATACTCTTTTTATAGAAGTGGGAACGCTTCCGCCTAACTTAAAAGATCCAAGGTTTGAATCCCTGCAAAGTGAGTTTCGGTGTTCCTTGCTCTGAAAATCTGAATGGTCTGCATAAATGTTTAAAAGTCTTAATTTTTCCCTGTTGACAGTCATTCCTCTCCGGTAAATTTATCGGCATACTTCTCTAATAAACGCACAAGAAATTCATATTATTAAGAGCAATATCTGCTATAAGTCTCTCCGCCATAAAAAAAAACGATGCAGAAGGAAAAGGAAAGTGCAGCTCCTGTACTCCAACTCTTTGCTTCTTCGACAGTTTTGTTTCAAGGACATTTTATCTGAAGAGAAATTTTATTCGGCTAGTCTTCTAAATGCCGTATTCAAGGTTTTTCTAGTGCTGTTGCAGTAAAATTACAGCCCTGCCATTCTTTAAAATTATATGCCACGTCAACTTATGTCACCTAAATATCGTATATCTTTCACGAAAAGAATTTCCCGCCGATTTTGGTTTTTGAAATATCCAGCTCATAATTTAAAAGCATGAAAGCAAAGCAAATACTGCTTTTACTGCTTTCTTTAGTTCAAAATTTCAATTTTCCTTTCAATTTTTCTTTTTTTTTATCGGGAAATTTCATCTTTTAGCCTATAGATATATTCTATTGACTAAAAAACTTCTATACTTACCTACTTAGAAAGAAATTTTTTTTCGAAGTTTATGAGATAGATTTTGGTAATGAAGTTTAACCTATTGCGCACGCTATGATTTAATGTATGCATAATTAAACTTTTCGTTATAATAAACTTCCAGTTCACAGATGGGAACATGTACCAGTAGAAATAACGGTAAATATTGGAGGTTGTCAGATTTTCGAAAATGAAACTGTTTGCCTATTGCTTGGACAGTAAATATTACGTGTCTTGTATGATTAATTAGTCAAACTATAACTAGCTAAACCAATACGAATATAAAACTACAATACATGCGCTAAATGGGTTTAAGATGTATATTACAGAAACACAATGACATAAGAGTTAAATGACATAAAATAGTTATCAATAATTAAAACCAAATTGGCGCTTTTTATGTAAGTTTTAAAAAAGGGTCTGAATCTGAAGTATTACTCCCACAATTTCGAAAGTTTAAATATATTTGTTTGCTTGTAAAAATTATTCTAAAAATATAAAAGTGTTGATTGAAATATGCTTTAAACTATTCTATGCTTAGAAATAAATGATATAATATGATAAGCATTAAACTGTAAATTTAAATTTGACAACAATATTTAAGTATTAATTCTCTAAACTCTCTACTCCAATTTTAAATTCAACAAAAATTTTAAATTCTGTGTGCCGTATACGCATATTCCATTTACAATTCCATAAAAAAATGAATGAAATCGGAAAATTAAATGCAGTCAATGAAATATTTTGTGAGAAATGAAATAGAAAAAAACAGAATTTGAGCGAAAACACTGATGAAAAAACTCCTTCTCAATGAAAAGAACAGTATTCAACAGTTACAGTTAAATATAGTCCTCGAAGCATGAAATGAATTCAGAAGGGAGAAAACAATGATTAATAATTTTTTTTCCATTTATAAAGAACGTAAACTGCCAATTAATGAATGATAAATGAAGGTGGCTTAGAGTTTCTTTATTTTCGCTAGTCGACTTACTTTAGTTCTAACTTAAAGATTTCTTACTATGCTAAACAAGGTACCATTACTAAACAATGATCCTCATTCGCTAAATAACCCCTTTTCTGTCCTAAAGCAGGTCTTGAGAAGAAAAGTCACTAGACTATTTTTAAAATATTCAATCCCACTTTATACTAAAAAGATTTACTGACATTTCCAGAACGACCTCTCCATTGATTTCTTGAGTCTTATATTTAAAAGCTAGTTTTCAGCCAAAGGGAGACTCCACTACACGTTGTCAGCGGAGGCGCCGCATATTTTAGTTGACACATTCACTCACACATGAACATACATGTACCAAGTCAACTTAGATCAAACTGCTTTTATAGCTGAATTGAGGTTTTTACGACGAATGGGAGTCGGCGCCAGTCGGAGCTACGAGGAATGTAATTTGGATTAAATGAACAGAGTTGTCCTCTAGATAAAGTTTCTTCATCACTTTTTAATTTACTAAGGATGGATTAAATTGTATGTTTTGGAAAATGTTTTTATTTAAAGCTAGACTCTGATATCAAAGTGGTTGAAATCACTAATGTTAGCAATTAAACTCTGATGCAAGATTTAAAGTCAATAATAGATTGATTAATTGAAACACTTGGTTAAGAGTTAAAATCCTCTCTCAGTATCGGAAGCGCTAAACGTCAGGAAAAGTGCTTTTAACATGAAATCAACCATTCCACTTACATTTTTCTGTGGAAAAATAATGGTAAGTAACCTTTAAACTTTGTAATAGAACAAATTATATTTTCGAAATTTGTACTGTACATTTAAGGTCCAAAGGGTAAATTTATTGAATATTTCCCTTGAAGTCAAACATGAAATATTTTATAAGCAAAATAAAACTTTCATTGCCATTATATAAATTGAAAATCAAAACTTCTTTTAACAAATAAGGAAAAATTATATCTAGTTAAATAATGAGAGATACGAAAAATTTAAGGACATGTTCATTGCTATTTTATCTGGTTTATTTTATTGTGACGAAACATTTGTGAGGTTTATCTGTTTATGTTTAACTAATAGTTCATTTTGGAGTTGAAAGACTTTGCTATTACTCTCTTTTCACCCATGCTTTTCATGCCAGAATGTAAATGAGTTAGCGAGAGTTCATTCAGATTAAGGTAGATTGAAGTGCTATTTAAGCAAGAGTTTCGGAATTAAGTTTTGAGCGTGTCTGCCTATTCCAGGTAACGCTGTGCTGTGATTATTAGCAACTTGCGTTGATATATTCTCGCCTTTAGGCTTCTTTCACCGGTTACTACCGACCAGAGCTGTTCTTGTGCGTTAAAGGATTCTGTGAGCCGTTAGACTGAACTACCACACCTTGAAATTATTATTTGTTACGTATTTCTGTTAAGCCACAAGTATAGGCTTCCTGTAACCCAACTTGGGTCATTTGTTAATTTTATGATTGAATATACCCTTCTTCTGATCTCTGTTTAGTTTCACAAAGGCTAAAAGATAATTCTTCAAAAGTAATTTTAAAAGTTTATGCTCCCAAAGAGACACAGACTTTATACATTAAAGAACCAATTAATTTAACAAGGTATATATTTGTAGAGGAAAACGGACTTACAATTCTGCCGTTTGCAGAGGGAAACTGACTTGCACTTACATTTCCGCTAATATGTTTGTAGAGGAAAATTGACTTGAACTTACATTTCTTCCAATACGTTTATAAAGGGAAACTGACTTGCAAATTTCTGTCAGCAATTCATCTAGAAAGAAGCTATCAATGAGTTGGGAGGGGATATCTGATTCACGATATCGCTGCTGGGTTTCATTATTTTTCCCGAGAAAGTCAGTTACACGTTATTTCGCAATAATGGTATTTGTAGAACATAAACTGTAATTTTAAATCTACAGTAAATAACTTACAGGTGTTCTTAGGAAATCAAGCTTTTTGCTTAATTCGCCAGAAGCGGATTGGATTTAAGTGTGCTTTTACTTTTGTCTAATATCATCATCATGGAATCAATTCCATGATAATTATAATCAGGAGGTGCATGAGGGTATTAGGTAGCAAAAGCTGTCATAAGTATATGTGTTTGATGCCAATGTAAGTTGCCAAAACGTTCGTTCTAAACTATACCTTAATGTTTAGACATTTAGACTAACCTATACCTTAATGTTAGACCCACTGACTTTTACATTACTTTTACCTTCCTTATTAACAAAGAACGAGTTAAACATCCTACTTAAAGTAACGTATTCTCAGTGGCAAGGAATATACGGAAACTGCTTTCAATAAAAATTCTTATAGAACAATGCATTCTTAGAAAAACAAGAACTCTACAAATTAGAGTTTTTATATAGTGTTTGTAACAATAAGGCTTAAGAATCGCCAAAAAACAATTCATTATTTGAATATCAAGAACAGAACTTTGATCTTAGCCAAGTGGCCAGGAAGCGACCTAGGCTAGAACTTACTCTTATACATTTTACCATCTCAAAAAGTATGCAGTTGATTAAAATTATTCGTGTCATGTAGACGGTGACAGGAGCAAGCACTGCATACGGAGACGTGAAGGAGGAAACTGTACAAGGTAAAGCGTCCTCGTACAAAATATCGTGGGAGGAAAGAAAGCAGAGAGAAAAAATAGCAGGTCTATAGCATCGTGGTAGAAAATAAAGCGGTGCAAGAACTTCGAATTTTTAAAACATCATCGTAAAGAATAAGGCATTTATATGCAATCGAATGATGATAACATCTCAGACATGCATTGTCTGACAATTAAAAATTTAGTGAATTTTCGCATATTAATTTGTCAGCAGAAGAAATAAGGAGCGCTTTTATCTTTATATTTCATAATTTTGTATAAACAAATACATGTTTACTGAAAACGCAAGAAGGAAACTTAAGCGACAAAATCTGGAAATTAATAAAATTTGCTGCTACGTATACCAGTCAAACATTTTTTCAAACTTATGTTGCTAACTATTAAAAGTCATTTTTAATTAATCCCTCTTGTAAAGACGTGTTTGTTGTTTTTTATTCAAAAAGACAAGCATAAAAAATTAGAAAGAGGAAGAGACATAAGCTTAAAATTCTATTGGCTTTATCTTAAAAGTCTAAAGCTATACGTAGAATTTATTTTTACTAATTTACAGATTTTGAATGAAATTTCCTTCTTGCTTTGTTAGTAAACATGTATTAGTTGACAGAATGATGTGAAATATAAAAGTAAAAATATTCCTTATTTCTTCTTAAAATTTTTTATAGTCAGAAATTATCTGTCAGAAATGTTATCATCATGCGATGATTTTTAGGTGCCTTTTTATCAGTATATAGTGGACGACGCTGTCTTAAAACTGCGAACACTTTGCCCCGCTTTATTTTCTACCACCGCGTTTTAGAACTATGATGTTTTCTCTTTGCTTTTCTTTTCTCTCACGATATATTGTATTATGACGTTTTCGTCTTGCATTATTTCCTCCAAGTCGTTTTCTTTCTCGATGTTTTCGGAAGACGGCGGAAACAGTGCGGTCTTAGGTAAAAAAAAATATATATATAGCAAAATATACTATATTACCTATAGCTAAATTTATAAATTGTTAGCCACGAAACTCAGTCTATAGAAGAACAATTTTGCGTTACTAGAAAATAAATAATTCTCTAGTAATGCAAAATTAATACTCCAGTAATTACTAATTGCGAAGGTTTTTAGAGGGTATTTTCTTTAAATTGTTTTCATATTCAATAGACATTAGATTAAAATTAGTTCTACTGAATTTCGTTAGGTATGAACATATGCAAGGATCAGAAAATTCATTTCCTAAGAGGCATTATATTTTCTCCGAGCTTATTTTTTTATAGTTCGACCTAAATTTCTTATTGCTAGCAGTTTAACTAGAAACTTGTATTTAACTGCTTATGTAGAAATTTTGTAATCTAATGACAATATCAATATTGTCCTTTCTTCTGTCTCTTAAAGGAATTGGTAATCTCTCTTCGATATCCGGCTTCTTAAATTCAGTCAAAGTCTTAATGAAGTTTTTTAGAAAGTAATTTAGTCATATATTTTACTAATTTTTCTCTTTCTGTATTTTATGAAAATTACGTTACTATATCTAAATTTAAAACTGACAGTTGTTGTAACACTATTATTTTAAATTGATTTCTTTTTTTTTGGAAAGTATACTGTCACGGAAAAAATGCTGCCATCTAA
The DNA here is from genome assembly GCF_044657685.1 of Stegodyphus dumicola. NCBI lineage: Eukaryota > Metazoa > Arthropoda > Arachnida > Araneae > Eresidae > Stegodyphus > Stegodyphus dumicola. Next base: position 120,788,034 of record NC_140780.1, read on the forward strand.
CATATTTAATTCCGTTTTTACTGCACTGTGATCAATAGGCACCTTATTTCCTACACAAAGTTTATTCTTGCTTTTACTACTTTCATCGTTAATTGAAAGCTCTACAATTTATTACTGAGCTACTTGAGATACTATCATAGTATATAAGTTTGCGTATAAAGGTAATGTGCAAAACTTTACCTTAAGTAGTATTCTAATATGCTACCGCTTTAGTCTTCAGATCTGCATTCTACTAAAGACGTTATTGGAGTAGCCTTTGTTATATTGATAATGAACAGGTTTCTTTAAAAATTCTACTTTGAATTCCTAATGATATTTGATTTAGTTCTAAGATAATCAACAAGGAACAAATTTTTGGAACTTAAATTCTGCACTTATTAAATGGCACTGCGAGTCTTCGGTGTATTTAATCATGGCAAAGCACACTAGGGCTATCTGCCTCAGGGGAGGGATGCCTTCGTGGAGGACTTTCTAAGGGAAACTGGCTCGTATACACGTTACACAGGAGGCACTGCGAGTCATTAATTCAAGCGAATTTCATATTTGCTGACAAATATACAAAGCAATCTATGTTGGTTGAATGACCTAAGCAAGATTTGCTTTTATATACACTACACTTTTAACACGTTTTACAAATATTCCATCAAAAATGCACCTATGAAATTAGTTATAAGTATTTAATATCAAGTATAAAAAAATTTAATGAACTAAAAGTCTTCAGTGCAGACGAATAGTGTTAAAACAAAAAGGGAATTTAAAAGCCAGGATTTCAGTTAGAGATTGTGGAGCATTTCTGCAAGGAGGAAACAGGAAATGAGCACGTGTGCCCAAGTGCGTCACGTCGAGGGACGTAGTACGATGGAAAGGAAAGCAGAAATATTTTAGAAACAAAAAATATTTCGTTTGATCATTGTAATGGTTAGGTAAGTAAATAAGAATATGAAAAATAGCCCGTGCATAGCTAGAATTCATATCTTGTAAAAGTGGATAATGTCAAAATTGAATCAAAAGAGCTATGGGAAATATGATGCAAACAGAGTGGTTTCTTTCGAAATCTCTGGAAACATAAACTCAATTTCATGGTGCAGAGTAAATTCTATATCTGGGAAAAATTCTAGGAATATTCTAGATGTGAATTTGCATCACAAAATCGTTATTTAAATATTTTTATAAATAATAGAAGCAGACAAATCTCAGGGGACTGGAAAGAAACTTTATTGATTCAAGATTCTTTTTAAGTCTTTCATACGAACTTTATTTAATCATGAAATGCGTCTCAACGATGAATTTGTGGGGCATTTGAAGAGCTTTTTTAAGTTTTTTGGATGCAATTAATCTTTTAGTAGCTTATTAAGGAATTCATGAAAGCAACATGTATATATGTAGTGTTGTTTATTAATTTACAGTGCATAGTTTGATTGTATGAATTTACAGGAATAGTGAATTTATAACGTTAATATTTGAGAAATAATTTTTAATGTATTATTATTTAAACACATTTCTCTTTTGAATGCACTACTTTCTTAAAGAGTTAGTGGGAACTTACGAATATATACAGCTAAAAGGTGGGTGATTTTCATTCCCACGAGGCTACCCCGTTAGGGATCAAGGGTCGGCGGACCGTTGCGCTCCGCCCACTCCCTTTACTTCCAAACTGAATACGTGTTTTGTTCGTTTAGAGGCCAGAAATTCTTCGGTTTCTCTGATGTGGAGAACTTTGTAATATGTTTATTACTAACTAGTATCGCATCTTTGATAGAATTACGGTTGAAAACTTTACTTGAAGTTTAGCGCGAGAACGGGCTATGTCATTTTAAAAGGGGATTAGACTTTTCTGGGAAATTTGAAGGTAAATTATTGCCCTTTTTCTCCTTGGTTGGAGAGAGTTATATATAAAGATTTGGATTGGGCAGTTATTACTTTATAGTTGAGCCAATAATAAATTTAGAGGCGGTCCTTAGCTCAATGTTACCTATGTTTTAAAAGTTGTTGCACGAAAGACAGAAGCAGATAAGAAATGTGATAAAGAGAAAACTTGAGATTATTTTTTGCGTCCCCGTGGCTTCGTGTTAAAATAACTTGAGAAAATATCATGTTTTTAACTAAAAAGTATTAAATAATTTTGCTAACTTTATCAGATCCTTTATGGCTCGTTTATCATGATCACAAGAATCCTGAGTTTTTGTAAAATTAAAGGGGAATAGAGAAACTTGATTCACGTAATTTTACCTTTTTTAAGTTTCGAAGAGCGAAACTCAGATTTAGGCTAACCTAAATTCATAAATTACAAACATTTGAACACTTCGATTTTGGAAATCAAGGATGTTAAAATTTCTTAGACATTTAGTTTGAATTAGGTATATGTTTATCTTAGGAATTATAAATTAAGCTGAGCTCAGTATCGTGAAACCGTAAATGTAAACTGTTTACCTGACTGCACTATTCAATGTACTATTGATATTTTCAAGAACATACATTTCATCAAACATACATTTGGAAACTCTAAGATAGTCTTCAAATGGAAACAGATGGAATATAATTTACTTCAGTGCATTTGCGTAGCCTTATGCTTGTAAATGAAGTATTTATAATATATTTATATGTCTCTTTCTCAAATGAATGATAATTTTATTCTGTACGTTCTCTTCTGAGTGAAATGATGAAAAAATAAACCTTAAGAGCTCTTAATAGCTATACAGTTTACGAAAGTGAAGAAGGTTTCTTAACAACTGTTGAGAACTAACAGCCGAAATTTCTTTATTCCTAGCACTCTTATGAAATTCGGATCAAAATAACGATGCGAAACCTAGTTCACTAGGGAAATTAGTTTTTCTGCTCCAAATTGCCTGCAGTAAAATTTTAAGAGGAGGAAAAGTCAATTTGAATTTCATAGAAGGAAAATAACGCAAATAATTAAAAAAGACTAAAAAATATGAAAGCCATTAAAGACAGCCCTTAGTGACAAGTTTCACAGTTTTCAGTATAGGTGAATAGAGATTCTTAGGGCAAAATTGTAGAAAAAGCATAAGGTGTTAACAGACAGTTTCTATTCAGGCTCTAAGAGGCAGATTAAGCAACTGCGAAATGTATGAGAATACAAATAATAAAAACAAATAAATAATATAACTTTCTTAAATTTGTTCTGAATAATTGTATTTTTTACTATGTTACTTTCCAAGAATGTTATACACATACTTTGTAAAGACATTAGGTATTTTTTGGAAGCGAGAGAGATGAAAAATATGCAACGCCTTCGCCGGGAATCGAACCACGGTTCTCTGGAACACGCTCCCAGCGTGCAGATCACCACACCACGTAGGCATGACAAGTAGGCGGGAGACATACCTTATAACTTGTATCATATTTTTTTCCCGTACTTTAATAAATATGCACAGTTTTGCATTGTTGTAGTACCTTAGCTACCTGAATTAGCAGTACTAGCTTCTAAAGGTGAAATACTTCCTCCCGGTCTTTAGAAATGCGCAGAGCTTCATAGTACATGATTAAGACCATCCGTGCCACAATTCGCAGGTTTGGCAGTCTGAGGATTCGAAAGGTTCATTTGAGTCTAATATAATTGGTGTGAATATATCCTTTAAATTTTCTGTTATTTCTGTTTTAAATAGGAACTGTCATCACTAGTCCTTCATCTGGAAAGACGGCTAAAACTATGTGAGGGTTATTATTATTTTATGTAACCAGTTATTTATAATTCCAGCCTGCACTTTCCCTTCTCCATTCCATTTCCCTAACAGAATGCAAATTAGTTTGAGAGTATTTGAGTTGAGGTTTTCAGACTGTAAGACAGAGCATGCTCCTGCCTCTCGAGGCTACGTTACTAAGTTTCTGCTAGCTCAGATAAGATTGTATTACTTGGCTTCGCGTTGTAGCGATCGATATTTAATTGTTACGTCGGTGAGAAGTCTGAGCTAGTTTCGGGTTAAATCAATTTGTACAGCCTTTGGCATTTAGACTTAGTTTAAAATTTGATAATCAATAAACTGTAAATGTCTCATGAGGTATGTTTGCTAAATTAGTTTTGCAAATGTAAAAGGGTTCTATTACTGATTTTTTACGAGTAAAATTGTTAACATATGTCTTAGATAATCAAATGAAAGCTGGAAAGTTATGATAAAATAAATTAAGGTAGAAGCTAGCTTTGTGAATGCATATAATTAAAGTTAGGCTTTCCGGCCGACACTAATGTTTAACGAAAATTTTAAATCTTTGCACATTAAGAATAGTTTGAATTTAAAGTGTTTGTTAAATTGACCGAAATTCTACATGTTAATATTTCAGAGAGCATTCTACATTCTAGTTTGCTTAAATTATTAACGTGCAAAATTTCGGTCAGGAGGTAGAAGATGAACACGTTAGACAATGATACATGGCATACATTTGAGTACATTGCTAGAGAGCAGCGGATGAAAACTTAATTGTACAGTAAATGCAAAGCGTATGGAAGATTTTGATAAAATTAAATTGAAAGTAAAAATAATGATATGTTTAAGAAGCTGTTTTCCTAAAATACTTTTCTTTCCAGATGCCATGAAGAATATTAGTTTCCAGTGAAAATTTTAATATGCAAAATTTTATTGTCCCATGTTGTGTATTGCATGTAATATTTAAATACAGTTTAAACTTAAAACTTTCTTAAGTATAAAAAATTGGCTCACAGTTAAGTTTAGAATTTAAAATCTTACAAAGGTCCTTAAAGACCTTCATTGCGGTTACTTAAATTCTGGTGCGGAACACTGTAGAGTTATCAGTATTTCATTTAACCAACTTCTATAATTTCATACTGTACGATTACTTATCCTTTCAATTTCTCTATTAGAATGCAAATTAGTTTAAGAGTATTTAAGCTGAAGTTTTTGGATTGTACGAAAGAGCGTGTTTCTGCCTCTCGAGGTCAACTTACTAGGTTTTGTTTAGCTCCGACTGTATCATCTGGCTTTGAGATATAGCTGTCGATATTTAAATTGTTACGCCGGTAAGTAGCTTGAGCTATTTTGGTGTTAAATCAATTTGTGTAGTCCTTGGCTAAAGTTACATTAACTTTTGAAATTGACTGTTACTTTATGTTACTTCTCCGTAAGTAGTGGTTGAGCTTGCCAAGCCCGAGATGTCTGATCTGGAATCTCATCTGGAATTCCAATAATTCTGACTTGAATCAGTTTGTCTAACACAGGTTACAACAAAAGTAATATTTTTAATTGTTCACTGCACTGCAAACTCCAGTTTGTTGTCGAGAGTTAAGCCCAGCAAAAATATTTTTGGCACTGAATATTCGCACCTCCAGGAAATAGCTTGAGATTGTAATGTAAAATTATTGTGCTTAAATTATATAATCTTTTGAAGGGTATGAAAAACAAATATAAAGTTCCATTTCATTAAAACATTCATTTAATGTCACAGATAGTTCTGGGACTAAAAGACTTTAGAATGGTTCGCAGAAAAAACATTCTTTTCCTGAAAAAGTTATGTACAAGTTTTAGAAAAAAAAAACTTACCTGAGAAAATATTAATTAGTGTTTTAAGCAAATACAACTAAGTTACATTATTTTATGGTAAACGAAGAGTAGCTGTACACGGACAAAGATTTCATTCGCAGAAAAAGTAATTTTTCACGATTTCTTTATAGAAAGATAACATAGGTTTAACCGACTGTAAGATTATTATTATTATTTTTTTTTTTTGGTTTGTATAAGCACTTTTTTTTTCTTCTAAAACTTTTTTTTTCTTCTATATTTCCTAAAACTTAATGTAAGATCCGATCTGTAATCTTCAATCATCCTTAAAAATTTGAATATTTAGAACTAAAATGCATAATTAATGCACTGCATTGCTTTTTGTAAATGCTGCTAAAATTCTGAATTTCAAGAAGGAAAAATGATATGGTAATAATTTTATGAAAGATTCTAAGAGTAAGATAAGGCGTAAAATATAATGGTAAAATTGTTTAATTTTTTCGTAACACTATTGGTAGTCTTTTCCTATACATATATTAAATAATTCAATTTAGTTTTAATATTCCTTTAAATGAAACATTTTGAAAAATCCTCTTTTAGAGGCAGAAAAACAATCATGAGTATTTAATATGAAAATATATTTACAAAATGGGAATTCTGACAAAGGAACTAGAACATAAGACAGAAACGTCAATCGAAGACGACCAGTTTGTATGCTAAATACTGCCACAAATTTAAATACGTGATCATACAATGTTTACATTTAAATTAAGATATATTTCACCTCTATTGCAGTTTCGCATTAACAGAGCAGTAAAATGAATAATCAATATCAGTTGATATAAAAATCGATGTTCCAAAATGAATAGATTATTTTAAAATGAGAAATAAGGAATAATTTCTGCTAACGATCTAATACTTTTTTATTTTAATTCGATATTGTTTACTTTTACTATTATTCTTTAACAGTATAAACGCCCAAGGTTAGATAAGTAATCTAAGAATAGACTCTTTTTCACCGAATCTCCTTGATCTATGAATGAAACGGTCCTTTTTCATACCGAACTTCTTGAAACTATCATGGAATAAGGAAAATAAGCTCTCCAACAATTACATTCATAAAAAAGGCTTCAGATGCGTAGAATATTACAAAGATATAAAATTCCATCATTATTTTTGAAAGTTCTTCTTTAATAAAATGCGTTACTGTCTGCACTGAATAAATTATGCTTATATCGCATGCATTATCTTTTCTATCTTATTTAAATACTAACTTCTTGATGCATTGCACAAATATTTTACTAAGCAACTATTCCCTAATAAAAATGAGTATCATATGCATAGAAAAGCTATTAAAATGTATAGTTTTAAACGTTTTGCTTTAATTATAGAATTGCGTCTATTTCATAATATTTTTTTGCGAATTTCTAGTAAGCACCAACTTAATTCTCAGCTTACGTTAAAAAATGTCAGAGTTTTGTTTTCGAAGAATTCGTTTTAAAACAGGATTCTTTGAATAGATATACACTCTCGCAGATTTTACTCGTAGAAACTATGAAACTTTTGCAGAAACTATACTTCGTAAAACAATACGATTAGTCATTTTTTACTTAGTTATCGAGAGACCTGATGGACCTGCTCTAGGCCACATAAGTTGAAGATAAATTTGCGCAGGAAAGAAATAAATGTTGCCATTCTAAAATTTCGAAATGTTTTCACTGTAACCATAGTTGTTAGAGCTTTATTATTTCGAAATCACTATAATCTTGAGCGCATATCTTCAAATAACAATACCTGAAATGTTATTTCGATTGGTTCAGCTGATAGACCCCCTAGGGGTTCATATATCAGAGAAGTTTTTTTATGACCACCCTGTAAATAACGTGTCATTAATTAAGTTTCATTTAAGAAGAATGAGCACAAGTATTTCTTCCTTAGTGCCTTTACAAAACCATCTTAATGGAATAATCGTCTGAGATGCGTCAGTTAATATTACTCAACAGAAACCTAAAAAATATAAAAATCTCGCATTAATTGCGCTTTTAATCTTGCATTTATTTTGAAATTACATTGCGTGATAATTACATTTCGTCGATGATAAAAGCTACGTCTGACTTCTTTTTAAAGTTACAAAGCAAAAGCATCAGACGTTTTTATGAATGCTCTTTTAAAATTTTCATCCCAAATGGATTTCTTAGTTTTAGAAAGGTTATGCTTTGATTTTTTTGAAATAATACGTCATAAAGTCGCAGAAACAGGAAGTTTTTCTTTTGTTGCTTATTTAGTAAATGGTAGCTACTGGATAAGATGCACTTAGCTCCAAATATTTAGCTTTTTGTAAGTTATTCTCATGTGGATAATTAGTTTCAGATTTGCTATATGCTGTCTTAAAATATCTTTTCAGATTTCTTCCTCAGTTGAAGTACCACTGTTATTACAAATAATGCAGAAATACTGGAAATCAACAGCATTTTTCCTCAAATATGAGAAAAAATTCACACTACGTTTGCAATCGTGAAGACTTTTGAACGTTCCTTGTCAGTATGAAGGTGTCGCAATTTAAAATATTCAAAAATTACTGATGGTTTATGTAAAAGCATTTCTATCACATCTGTTTTTGCAAAGACTGTTACGATTTTCAGTACCACTGTGCTTACACCGGGGTTCGAATCAGGAGCCTTCTGATTGCTAGCTGGACGTGTTTACTACTTACACCGCGAGCACATACACAGCGGATTACGATATTTGTTTTATATTTTAAAACAATAATAAATAGTGTTGCCAACTTCACATTCTAAGGCTGAAGTTGATGCACACACATGCATACCTCATCTGTAGAGACAGTACTGAAATTATGACTCATTCCTGAAATTTGATGTTTACTTTAATTGCTTATACAAATTGTAGCACTTTGGTCAGACTTTGCTAAATTTTAATCTTTGCTCTCTCCGGCATTCGATCAAGAAATCTAGCTATTAGCAATTACGTATGTGTAATATTCCGCAAGAACAAACACATACGAGAGAACGTGATAACGCTTTTCGAGTGTAATGTGTTACTCAAGGCGAATGTGAAAGTTCCTGATAAATTTAATCAGTATGTATGTAGAGACATTAGGTTATTTCGAAGCAGGAGATGTGAAAAATGCGCAATGCTCTTGCCGGAACTCGAAAATAGGACCTCTCGAATACGCACCGAGTGTGCTGACCATTACATCACGAAGCCATGCTAAGAAGGTGGAAGAAATACCTTATATGTAAAGAGCGAAAATTTATAACAACTTTCTACTGGGAGCTCACATTATACACAGTACTTCTAAACTTTGAAAGTAAGGAATTATACGTCGAGAGCAATAGATTTTTTCTGATACATGGCACTGATTACAGTAGTTAGCTGGTTGTATTTTCACTTAATTTCACGTTCTGTTTTCTGCTTTTCCCCATCTCTGCACACCGCTGTTGATCCACGCGCATTCATCAAGGTCATTGTTAGAGAGCGGTGAATCGTTAAAAAGAACTGATTCACTTCAGCGAGCGAATGGTTCCGATCTGATCGCTTAAAGATTTGGTTTTGCCCAAGTCTGGTCCCTGTACATCCTGGACCATGCTAACAAGCTATCTATGGCACCGCCACTATGTCGGCCTAGGCGTTCCATCACTCTAAGCACGATTTATATCAAAATTATATAAAATATGCGATATGGATTTTTCTGCCTCGCACCCATGAACCGCTAAATTCTGAACATCGAACTTGGACCAAATGGAACACTACCTACCTAATTACCGCACTACAAATTTCAATACATAATTCAAATATAACACCCTAGGTATCATAAAGCATATGCCAAAACCAACAAGCTCTATAATGAACATATAACTTCTTGCATTGTAAATAATCTGTAATAGTATGATAATGCTATGTCCTATGTGTTGAAGTGTGTTGTAACAATATGTTGTGCTATGTCCTATGTTAACTGTAATCAGGTCCCCTGTGGAAGGAGCGGTGCCAAAACCAACAAGCTCTACAAGGAACATAACTTCTTGCATTGTAAATAATCTGTAACAGTATGTTAATGCTATGTCCTATGTGTCGAAGTATGTTGTGCTATGTCTTATATGATGTTATGTCTTATATGTATGTCCTATGTTTACCGTAATCAGGTCCCCTGTGGAAGGGGCGGTACCCTAGAGAATTAGTGCATGAGGGCTATAGCATTTTTGTCAATGGCGATAGCATAGTGCCCCCTGTACTTGTTCCTGTCCTGTACTGCCTCAATTAATTTTTGTTTTGATTTGCTTAATTGATTAAAACCAAAACACGTAAAGGTTATCTTTCTAAGGAAAAGAAGGAATTGGAAGGCTTTCTGAGAGGAAGTGATTCATACAATGCTGGCCGGGAATGATTATGATCAACATCAGGAAGAAATGATCTGACGAACGTCAAATCACATGAAAGGAAGAAGAGGTTGAGATATGCAAATGATTAGTATTTCAGCGCATTTAGACGACGCAGGAGGGATAAACGACAGCTGAAGCACTACTTTGAAGAAAACTTGTGTAGTGGATTTCTCATTCGGAAAGCGTTTTGTAAGGTCGGAGTTTGAAGAAATGCTTGCCAGCAAATGTCGGCATTCGATAGAGGCAGGATTGGTGCCTATCGAGAGTGCGGATTATCGTTCCGTGATATCGCCCGTCACACTGGTCGACATCCAACCACTGTCATGTGAATATGGAATCAATGGGTTGCAAAGGATCGTACTGCACGGCATGCAGGATCTCAACGCCCTCCCATGAATAATGCCCTAGAGGATAGACATATTGTGAGGTCAGCCCTGCAAAACCGAAAAACCACATCACGGATCACTGGTAAAGAAATGTGCATGTTTGGAGCACGCACAGTGTTGGCTCGTACGGTACGTCGAAGCTTGCTGAAGCGTGGACTATCAGCACGGCGACCATTATTTCGAGTTCCATTGACAAGGCTGCATAGATGGTGACTCTGGTGCGCCGAACGACAAAGCTGGATATGGGAGTGGCATAATGTCCTATCTTCAGATGAGTCCCATTTCTGCGTGCAGTATTCTGATAGCCGTATACGTGTTTGTAGCCTCCGAGGAGATCGCACGTCGCCTGCTTGCATTCGATATCGACATAGGCGGCCTGCACCTTGTGTGATGATTTGGGCAGCCATTAAGTACACGACATGCACATCTCTAGTTTCTGTCGACGGAAATTTGAAAGCAGATCGGTATATTTCTAACATCTTACATCCAGTTGCTGTGTCCTATCTTCGAGGCCTGCCAAACGCCATCTCCTAACAAGATAATGCAAGACCACATGTTGCACGTCGTGTCCTGACATTCTTCGATACACATTCGATTTTTGCACTGGCCTGCGCGGTCTCCAGATCTGTTACCCATTCAAAACATCTAGTCTTGGGTATCTGAGGGACTGGCCCGCCAACCTCATAAGCTAATATGGTTCATGAAGTACGCATAGACTTGAAAACAGCATGGAACGAGTTATCCGTTTCTGTCATCCAAGCACAATTCGACTTCATGCCTAACCGGGTAAGGGCCGTTTCAGCTGCCAGGGGGGGAAGCTGTTCTCTACTAATTTCGCACATCTGTAAACGCCTAATCTGCTTACAAATTTAATCATTTTATCTTCATGCTATACAGTTTACCGTACAGTTCCTTGTATTTGGTTTCCTTCATGGTGTTGCAATTTTAATGGCAAGCAGTGTATTTAAGTTACATTTTACAAGGATTTTATTAGTTTTACTAACCAGTTATTTTATGTTAATTATCTTTACTGCCTTTATGGCTTTCCGTTTTCTTGCCAGAATGCTAATTTCTAGTTCCCGAGTTTTTAAATGCGGTAGAAAGAGATAGCATTTAAAGAAAGGTTTTAGATTATGGAATCAGAACGAGAGCGGTTTCTTTGCGGCGTTACTTTATTTAGGTCATTAGGCTTGTCACGCCAATATTGAGTCTCAGTTAACTTGCGCGCATTATGCCAGTGTAACTCCTGAGCTAACGTACGATTTACTTGTTAAGTTAAATTCTTTAATTTTGAGTTTCTCCTTAAATACTGGCTGGCTTTGTAAGCACGAGTAGTACCTTCTGTTAACCCTTTGACTGCTTAAGACGTGTTTAAACGTTTTTGGAATTTCTTTAAAAATGCTTAAGACGTCTTTACACGAATTTCAAATCGCACGAAAAATGCTTAAGACGTGTATACACGAAGCCCGAATTTCGCGAAGATTGCTTAAGACGTGTTTAGACGACGCGATCTGATCTTCCTTCCCCTACCTTTCTGCAGGCGGCTGTCAGTTGACATAAAGCTCTTAACAGGGTGTGAAGTCTCTTTCAAAAGAGCACTTTAGGAAAAAGTCCTTAGAGTGAAGTATCTTTGTCAGACAGCAGGTATGTATTATCTGTGTGCCGACTAAAAGTTTGCGAAAGAAGGTAAATCGTTTCATAACTGTTTGCCTTGTGGTACTTTATACAAATGAAAGTCAAACAGGATCCGACGTTGTTATAGTACATTGCCGAATTTTAGTAGAAACAAGAAAAAATAAGAATTGTAACGGAGGACGCCTTTATGCTTATATGTTATAGAATCAAATATTTTATTTTTGTATTCAAAAATGATTACAATTTCTGATTCGTCAGGAAACAATATAAAATGTTGCAACCAGCTTTCTTGTTTGCCTTCGTATTTCAAATGCGCGTTATTATAATGTTATATTCTTCTTTTTACATTCTTAAATGTTAAAACTGTGCTTTCAGCATGCCTGAGTTTTGTACTCGTATGTGTGGCTCTATGCTCCGTAGAAATGGCGAACTGACATATAAAAATTATATGAATGTTGAAAGGAAGATATTCTACTCGAAACTTCAACTAAATGGAATAAATGAATACGCCGAGGGAATTTCTAGAAATATTTGTTTTAAAAATTTTATTATTAAGATTTTAAATACAAAATGTTTTGAAATCTAAAGAAAAAAATATGTAATCCTTGAAACATTTTTGGAAAGAAATCTATCGATATAAAATCTCTTAAAATTAATGGAGTGTAAATTAATTAAAACAGTTAGTGTACGGAAGGGTTAGATATACTGCGCACAAAAAATTACAGTCAGAAGATCAATTATTTAAAGATATAAATTAATTACATTAAAAGAATTTAAAATAAATTAACATCTGTCCAAATGTCAATGCTAAAAGCAAAAGCACGAATGAAAGTTATTCTTTAAATTCCGAACTTAGTTCATCCGTCGGTACGCAATGATTGTGTCTTTGCGATTACTTTTCTTATAGATACTACAAAAGGCCGCCAACGAAGTAGCGGTAAAATCGTTGAATACTAATAGTTTGAAGCGGGTTCAAATCCTGATGAATGAATTGCCTGCATACCAGTTTTAGCGAATGTTTGTTGCGCGTGTTTAATGTGAATATGAGACAATTTATTTAGCTTTTCATGATGACGTGCCTTGACTACGTGTCCTCGCTCGGGTTGTGTTTGGTTTGGCTTGTTAGATTATTAAGCACGTGAAGGCGATCTGTCTAAGGGGAGGTATGCTTTCGTGACAGATTTTCTAAGGGAAACAATCTCGCACTGCAAAAAGTTAAAACCATAAAAACGCCCATGCAATCATCTTGTTCACAGGGGTTTGAATGCAGGTCAAACTACCAGTATGTTAAGAGAAGCGATTCCAAGAATGTTTAATTATTTTATTTAGTTTGTCATAAGCTAAATAAAATAATTAAACATTCTTGAAATCTCTTCACATTACTGAAATGGCAATAACTTCGAATTATACTATGCTACTACTTTTCCTCTAACATGAAATTTTGAACTTTTCCGTTATCGGACAGCCCACCAGGGACTGAGGGAGTCTAACGGAACAACTGGTGGTTCTGTCCGGGGTTCGAATCCCGGGAATCGAGTTGGTTGCCAGGATGATATTCTTAGTTTTCCATATGTGTAACATGTATGCAAGCTAATTTCCGTTAGGCAGTCCTCGAACGAAGGCATCCTTCACCTTAGGCAAATAACCATCGAGTACTTTGCCATAATCAAATAAACCTTTATCCATAACCAGCTTCAAATATTTTTATGTTGAAAGGTTCATGCGCCAAAGTTGGCCCCCGTTGAATGAAATATGTTGTTTATTTTTTCTTTGTTTTTTATAACAACAATGTTCTTGTTTTCAGAATCTGAATTATCAATAAAATTCTTTTAATAATATGCGATTATATTTTGTTTTTTTGTTTAATGAAAAATTAATTTAAGCGACAAATCTCTTACATTTAGAAAAATTTTCGATTTTCGAAACGAGTTGCTGTCAAATGCGCATCTTCTCGTTGCTGCATATATTTATTTAAAGCAAACTGCTTGGCGCGTGTGCTTTTATATTTGAAAAGATTCAGAGAATTTTCAACATGGAAATAAAGTTATTAATTTTACTGAATTTTGTGGATTTTTTGTGTTTTGAGGTAAAAGTCAAACCATCAGATATGTGATAACCTTAAAATAAGGGTATATATAATCAGGATTTTGCGGCCAGACATTCCCAGCGAAATAAATTACAAAAAATTATCTATGTAGAATTAATGTATATTCCGTTTAGTATGTTAATTTATCAGTGTTATTACACATCAGTTTATCAGTGTAAGTTATATCGAGTTTTAGTTGTGTTCGATCTAAGAATTTTATTTGGTTTATATAAATCCGATTCGTTTAATAATATTATATTTATTAAATACTATTTATTAGGTTTTCAAATCTGTCAAACCCAATCAATGGCCTCCTGGCTAAGATATCTGATTATTGCTATTTCGACTCGTATTCGAACCCAAACAAACGAACTGGTTGAATTTTGTGATTTCCCCTATGTGTAACATGAACATGAGTACGTTTTACTTAGAAAGTCGTCCATGGAGACATTCATTGCCTTCGGCTGATAGATCTCCTTTCCTTTGCCATACTCAAAAAATCTAAAAATTTTTCAAAAACACTAACAGATGCATATAACAAAATAAAATTAAGTAAATGCATATAAGAAAATAAATTAAGGAAATGCATATAAAAAAACTGAAGTAAATGTATATAACGGAAAAAAAAAAAAAAAAAAAAAAAAAAAAAAAAAAAAAAAAACGAGGTAAAAACAAATTTTCAATAATTTTTCAATACAGTAGTTTTTAAATTGCTTGTTTTCAAAGTTTATTTGATTTTTTAGTATGTACTAATATACAGTGTATGTGTGCGAAAGTGTGCTTGTTCGGCATATCCATATATATTAATTAAATAAATCTAATTTGAAAATGCATGCACTAACGCGCTATTCTCGTAATTTGAAAAACACTAAAGTATTGTCTGAGAAAAATATTTATAAAGAAAATTAAATTTCGTCTCCTTACTCGGTGCTGTGTAAAAAATTTAAATAAGCTTATTAATTTTTTCTTCTTTATTAAAAACAAATTAGTTTCTTTTCATCTATATATGAAAAATAACAAAATCTTGCTGTCAGAATGGAAATTCTTAAAAATATGAAATTCATTTTTTTCGAACAAAAGTTTCTGAGAAATTTCTCTAGGTCAGCAGGTAGTAACAGGACCACTGACTGCTTTGTTTGAAAAACCCGATGAAGTGGATGATTTTACCCCCAAAAGGTTTTCTTTAACAAAGCAGATGCGGTCCAAATGGCTTTTCTGAGAAGCGTTCGTATTTGAATAGCTTGAAGCTTGAAAGCTTGAGTTGGAAGATGTTCCCGAAGTCAGACAGCAATAAAATTTGTTATAGATATTTCTCTCTCTCTGTGAGTTCTTGAAATCTTGGAATGGGTGAAATTTTATTTTGTTTTACATATATAAGGAAACTGCATGTAAAGCAAAATAATTCAAGGCACCCATTGTATGTTAATCATTGTACGTCCCCTCAGCTCTTCGGTTGGGTATTAAGAAAAGAAATTCCTATACTGCTTTTGTATTACTTGTATAGTGAAAGATTTGAAAACGATAGCTTCATATGAAAAGTTTTTCTCCGATGAACGAATACAGCTGAAACATGTTTCTGTCTTCAAGTATATCCACAAAACATGAAATAGTATTGTACTCTTTTGTATTCTATTGCATTTTTATATTACTTCGTGGTAATTTTTTTTATTCTTAAATTTCTCTCTCTCTTTTCTTATAATACACAAGTACTCTTTCAAATATGGCTGACCTATGAACCTAAATTTTTATACTATAAAATCTTATATAAAAATTAGCCGTAATCATTAGACACAGCTTTGTGTATATTATATTCTTGAATACATGCCTGCAATTAATACTAAGAATACTATTGATAAAATTCGTGATATAATTAATAATGAAAATACTGTTTAAGCTAAAAACCGATTTGAATCTTTTTTTTCATTATAGGGTAACATGAGCCAAACAATTTTCGTTAGAAATATACAATTATGCTAACTTGACACATCAGATAGAAAATATTTTATCGTCATCATCGGCCATG
The DNA here is from genome assembly GCF_044657685.1 of Stegodyphus dumicola. Classification (NCBI taxonomy): domain Eukaryota; kingdom Metazoa; phylum Arthropoda; class Arachnida; order Araneae; family Eresidae; genus Stegodyphus; species Stegodyphus dumicola. The sequence continues at coordinate 120,804,032 of NC_140780.1, forward strand.
ATAAAAGATTTATACGCTTAAGATTTTGGATTATGATAAAGCACACAGGACCTATTTGTCTAAGGGAAAGGAAGAGTAGATTTTTTTTTTTTGTGGGAAACAAACTGTTAATTCACAATCAATTGTACTTATGAAAAACCCCTAAGCCTCCCATGCAGCCGCTAGAATTTACCGGTGCTCAGCTATCTTACCGCTTGGAGACTAGTTGCCTTTCTGAACTTACGCAATATCTATCTGAATTTGAATATTTGCATAAAAAACGAGCAAAATAAAATGACATATTGTAAATAGTACATTTTACTGAAATCAAACTTTCTTTGAAAAAGGAAAATTAATTGTAAGGAATAAGATGGATGCATTTAATTAAACGGCGGGCAATAACAGCGCTGATCATATGTTTCGTATAGGAAATCATTTTCTTCGTGTTATCGTATAACGGAAAATATCCACAGATTATATTTTACAGTTTTTAAGAAGTCATGGGTTATCTGCTTTAAGAGAACACCTTCGTGGGCAAATTTCTAAATAAAATTGGCTTGAATTCACGTTACGCATCGAGAAAATCATAAAGACCACAAGCAGCTAAACTGTTCGGTTGCCAACAACAAAATACCAACATCCAGCAATCTTATTCACTCAACTATAGTGAACTTAAACTAATGTTTGTATATTATTAGTAGTATTAAAATAACGAAAATATTTATTCTAAAAATTTTTGTTTAAATATCCTCCCTATTAAGGTATTTCCTTTGGTTGGAGATTTGTCAACAATAAATGCTATTTTTAAACAAGACATTTATTTAGAGCATAGTGCTTCAAAAATGTATGCTGGGATCCCTAGAAAAAAAATATCGCCGGAAAAGATATCTCCGAAAAAATATTTAATTATTCATATTCTTATGATTAATTATTAAATAATTAATAACTTTTATAATTATTAAATGAAATGCTTATTTATACTTTACCAAATGTACAGCAACACTCTTTCTTTACAAAAATACCATATTGAATAAATTATATTGTAAGCTAATAAGTAACAACATTGCTTTGTTTAATTAAGATACAATAACAAGCCGAACAAACATTAAATTGGAAGTCAAACAACAAAAATCAACGTTATATTTTGCAATTTTCACAATCTAATTTTCATTATATCTTATCTCGTTCATTTGCGCTTTTGCAGCTGAAGATGATGGTTCGGTAAAACCATCGAAACTAGTCCTATGAAAATTTGAAAATATAAGGCTGATTTTTGTTCTTTGACTTCCAAATTAATTGCTTTGTTTGTTATTAATATGTCTCATCCTTCCTATTTCAGATAAAATTTACTAGTGTTTCTTGGACAGGAAAGCAAGAATTTTTAATTTGAATCCATAAATTTATGATGCACTGAAAACGGTTTCATGTTATAATTCCCTTTCTGAATATCTTGAATGTATATGAAAAAGTAAAATGCAAATTTAATATTAATATTACCACCCTTAAAAACACCCAAATATTTCGTTTATTACTTTCTTAAAACTACGTAATAATTAAGGAAAAAAGAAATTATTTAAAATAATTATTAGTTACCTGCAGTTGAAGAATATAGGAAAATGCAGAAGATTTTAAAGATTTTTAATTAATGACAAAAATACAGAAAATCGGAAATAATACGAAATGTTTCAGCAATATCTCAGAAGGAATGAAAATTGCACCAGATATTTGCCAGAATATAATTTTAGTGATAGCAGTTTAATAAGTCTGCATTGAAATTCCGGTGATAATCAGTGACATACAGATTTAGGTTACTTAGGTTAAAAATGTGTAATAATTTAAAATTTAACCGGGTAAATTTTAAAACCAATTTATTTGAAAACTATCAGCTTCGCTGCGAGCCTTCATCTGGCTTTTAAATGTACTGGAAAAATGGCTGAAGGGAACTCCAAACGTTAAATTTAAAAACTGCGTAGGATTTTACTCTGCAGAACAACTTCATAAAAAAAGTTACTACGTATAACAAAATTACAATGAAATAAGCAATGTCCCTTAATACAAATATTAATTATCCTAATAAATAAATTAACCAAAGTCCCTTTGCAAAATCTTAAGAACTCAAATGGTATAAAGGAGGTTAATAACTTTGTTTCCTAAAAAAATCAGTCAAAACTTTTCAATATCTTAAAAACAGTGAAATGAGCAATAAATAAAATAAAGGAATGCAAAAAACAAAGAATTCTGAAAAGCAAAGTATAATTAATGATATTTTATCTTATGTTTTCAAGGGAAAAAATTACAATGAAATAAGCTATATCCCTTAATACAAATATTAATTATCCTAATTAAAAATTAACCAACTTTCCGTAGAAGAACAAAAATCATGCAAAACTTTTCAATATCTTATAAACAGTGAAATAAGCAAAAAAATAACATGAAAGCAACTCAAAAAACATAAAATTCCGCGCAGAATTTTACTCCACAGAACAACTTTATCAAAAAAAAAAAAAAAATCAATAAAAATATATTATATTTATATAAAAATGACAATGAAATATGCCAATCTCTTAAAAACAGTGACATAAGAAATACGATGAAAAATTGTTGCCAAACCCATATTTCTAAAAGAATGAAACTATTCAAAATGATGCGATTTCATCAAAAATCTATCAACAACAATAAGACAGGAAAATTGTTGCCCAAATCACATTTTTAAAGATGTGAGATGTGAGAAATGTACTCGGAAGCTTCATTTAAAAAATCTTTTTAAAATACAAAATATTATCATTTTTCCAAAATTCTTTTTGTAAAAGCATTCGCAAGGATGAAAGTTTAACGTGTCCAAAAATCAAAGAAAAATAATCTGTACATTTTTAAAAATAAACTTTTTTAGAAAAAATCCCATTGAAAAAGTGTTAAGCTCCCTTTGTTAAATAAATTCGTATTTAATCGATTTATTGAAACACGAAATTTATTTTAAGTTCGTAAAATAGCTAAGTGCCTACGTTTCATGACGATGTGAAAATGGAGTGTGTAGAGTAAAATCTCACTTTCCTATAGCCCATTATGTTTCAAAATGACACGATTTCGTTACAAAACATGAAATAAAAAAAATTCGAATTTCGAAAAAATCGCTTCGAAGTGCACTGGCTCTTGTGTAGATGTACCTATGTACCAAATTTCGTAGCCGTGGGTATATTAGCTTACGCGCAGCGCGAACGAAAGGCGCGCACACACAGATAGACTCTTTCTTTTATTATATGTAGAGAAGATATGTAGAGATAAGATTGTTTAAGGGAAGGAAACTTTCAAGTTTCGCAGCTGTAGCCTGCGGCATTAAGACGATCATCACGGAGAGTCTAGCCTTTTGCAATTCTCTTGAGAGCTCACAGGTACTGAACAATATATAGCAATCAATCTCACTTAGCGGAATCATTGAAGCAAAATTCTGGGAGGGATGGGAAATAACAAAAGAACTGCTTGACAATTTTCAGAGGTTTAGGGTTATTTTCGCGACATTTTACGGGAAGTTCGGTCCAAAACTAGCGACAGTTTTAAAGAGATTCTCAGATAATCACTCGACAGGCTAAGGGTTAAATTACTGATTTTAATAAAAGTTATTTTACACCCTTTCCCCAAATCTTTTGTAATTTCCAAGGCATAGCGTTATTACCAAAGAGGGGGAGAATCTATAATATGAACATATTTTATTTACCATATGATTCGCTAGGCGGTCAGCCATCGTCTGGCTTTTAAATGTAACCGGAAAAATGCCTAAAGGGAACACCTAAGACCGATGGCCTCTTAAATTCTTCCGACTTTTTTCCTTTATTAATATTCCAACTCCCCCCTTGCATACGGCACTGATGTAGGAAGCAAACCATAATTTTTAGCAAATTCATTGTCTTACTCGACAGTTTGAGTTGTACTTTTTCTGAAATTTTGAATTTTACGAATTAGAATTATGAAAAAATATACATTAAAAGCATTACCTTTTAATAACGCCCAATATATGATGTGTTAAAATTTTACGACACTTCTGAGGTAATCTTCTGAGAAAATGTGTCAGCAGTAATATCACGGCCATTTAACTTGTAAAGCAAAGCCTTTGAGCTCCGCTTCAGGCATAGGATGATTTTAAACGTGCATTTTATAAAATGTTACGGTAAGTTAATTAATTGCTATTCTTGAAGGGCTTCTGGATACACAATATTAAGTATTTTCCCATTGGGAACAAAGATGTAAAGATTATCTTTTTTCCTACTCTAGAACAACCAACATATAATTGGCCATGTGAAGAACATGGACTTTGTAGGTCATGCCCAACGACCTTTAAACACTTTCCTTGTGTCTTGTTGATACGCATTGCAAAACTTAAAAGTTATTGGGAATTGAAGCCGTTTAAAATGAAATGGTACATTAGGTGGTATAATGGTAATTCTTGGGATTAACACATATTTTCCTCTTGCGTGACCAGTAATAATTAACTGCTTCAATAACATTATTCACGAGCTTCTTGACAGATAATCTTGTACCATTGCAGAGTGAAGGAGGATCAAAATTTCTAAACAGCATTATAGGTTCACCAACTTTCAACTTCAGAATATGCGAAGGTTCTCCAGGAAGTTCCAAAGAATTCAAAAATTCATTTGGATAATTTAGGGCCTCATCTGTAGAACACACAGTATCAACTGACTTGTAAATTTGAACATTGTCAGACAACTGTGTCAAAAGCTGTTTATTAGTGGCTCTCAATGTATCATTTTTTTGGTGGAAGAATGGCTCTTTCACTTTAGCCAGCTGTGATCAGTGAAGTGCTGTTTTAAGTTGGCAAATACTGGAAGTAACAGGTCTTTGTAGCTTTCCACAATGTTTCCAATATATTCCAGTGATATACATCCATGTTGGTTATCTGGTGTGAAGAATCCATTTCCGAGTTTCTGCAATTTGTCAGCAAATCCTTGAGCTGTAGTATATCCATTAATAATGAACTCTCATATTAGTTCTAAGATTCTCTGAGTTTCATTCCAAATATATGATGATTTTAAGCATGCATGCATTTCATTAGCTCGTGTACCCCGTGGTACAACGGGTAGTGTCTATCGAAAATCTCCGGTAAGTACCAATGTAATGCCTCCCATTCTTCTATTCAGATCTTGCAAAGTAACATCAAGGGCTTCGAATGCAGCTTTGTGAGACATTGTGCATTCATCTCACACAATTAGCTTTCACTCTTGTGGAACTTTTACATTGGCAGAACTTCTAGAAATATTACATATTGGTGTTTCGGTATTTTCCAAATTTAATGGCAAATTTAAATGCTGAATAAGCTGTTCTTCCTCCCGTTAGCAATGTAGCAGCAAATCCGGATGATGGAACATCCAGTGCAATGTGTTTCTTAACTCATACTTTTGCCAGTAGAAGATTAATTATAAATGTTTTTCCTGTACCACCTGGTGGATCAATAAACAAATACCACCATCTTGATCCGAAACTGCAGTCGTAATTGTTTCAAATGCTACCTTCCAAATGCTACCAAGTTCTTGCAAATTGTAACTCATTTCATGACAAATTTCCCGGGGCATTGCCGGTTCAACATTTTGTGTTGGTTCAAGTAACCCGAATAACTGCAAGTTTTGTCCACCAAAGAAGCAAATTTTGTCCTCAATCATGATAAGAACTTTGTTGAAGATTTCTTTATTATAAGCAAGATTCATATTATTCTGCTGAAGTCTTGTTTGATGCAGTAAGTGTTCAGACAGTCTATCCTTATGATTTGACCACAATTGATGAGGATTTGACATGGTGCATGTCTGTAACATAACAGCAAACATATTTCGTAGCATTCGTGTGGAGCGGGTCATAGCAACTTCGGCACTTAATGCTGCACTCCGGTGCTTAAATTTTCCAAAAGTCTTCTAACTTGGCAATCTTCTTTGAAAGGTTTGAATACTCTTTCGTCAACTGTTCGCAGTTCTCAAAATCACTTGTGGCCTTGAACTTCGTGCAAAACAATCTCTGCTGAAAACATTCCAAGTTGTTTGGATGTACGGTATACAGCCGACAGAGGGCATCACTCGACTTGATTTAAGGAGGATCAGGTACATTGGTTCCAACTTTACGCCTGTTCCATTTCTTGTTTGTATTGTTTCATATGTAGTACTTTGGCACTTGATAAAACACTAATGTACGTGCAAATTCATCTTCAAGGCAAAGGCGTAACAAAGAGCTCAAATTTGTTTCTTGAGAAGCCTGGGGCCGTTCAATTGCATTAGCAGAAGTGAAATATACTCGTTCTCTATTCTCAAGGCGGACACTCAAATGGGTAACCCTCGTTCACAACTCTCCGCTCGTAAGTTCACAACTCGCCGCACAGCCTCATTGCTACTGATATATCTTCCCATTTCATATTGGTGAATTTCATTCATTTCATTTCCAGAAGTCATTACGTCAAAAACAGCCATGTCGATCCTTTGTTTACATATTTACAGACATACTTTATGCCCTTCACTGAATTACAGTATTCAACGTTTATATGAGCAGTGAAAAGTTTTGAAAGAGGAGGACAATAGGGAATAATACATCTATTGTCCACCAACACTTCACACCTTCGAACATTGATGATTGCTGTCGGATTGATGATGCGACAATAAAATGGATATCCATCTTGTCCTGTCTGCGTTCCTCACAGAAAATTACGTGGGTATCTTGTAATACATTTCCCATACATCATGCATGGAGAATGAGGATTGATGAGTCGACACGGACCATGAATCATATGTGTAGTTATACATTTAAACAAATGTGGATCTTCATCTGGATTTGGTATTTCTCAACTAATAAATTCATGGACTCTCTGAACATGAATTGTTTCCTTGAGCCATACCAGAAAGTGGTCATAAGGGAGCCCTCGTTCCTGCCATTCAATTGTATACATGTGACATTGAACACTGCCAAAAATCTTTGCCTTGACAATGAGATTCATCATGGTCTTTTATTTTTGGTGAAAACCCCTTGGAAGTAAATCATGGCGGTCTTGTGGCTTTTGCCCTGGGAAGAGTTCATTCTTGATTCCATCCCAAGCTGGACTCTATACCGTGAAGGTAATAAAGGGATCAGGTAGACCATAAATACACACAAAAATCATCGCATCTTTAGTTCTTTCATGCATATATCTTGGACTTCCATTGAAGGTGGATGGCAAGATGATAAGTTGACCGATGTCACTGACATTTTCATCAGCAATCACAGCATCTCTAAGATGAGCTTACTGGTCCACTCTCAGTGCTCTTTTGATTACGTCGTATGCATTTTAACCTTTCCAACTCTAGTTTTGCATACATAGCAACTATAAATTGCTGGAAAAGGGTTTTGCATCCCGATATTATATTGAAATTTGAAGACCGAACCATAATCACATAAACATAAACACTAATATCACATAAACGCTTATGTAGCCAATCCACTCTCAGGCTTTTAACCAAAGTCGAACTATAAGGATCTTTTGCACTCGGCTACTGTTAGTTAAATATGTACAATTACTTAATAAATAACAGTTGGCAAATAAGTTATAATATTATTTCCTAAGAAGCTTAGTTATTAATGAATACTAACGACTTCTCATTAACTTAAGTTTTACTTACATTAAACGTTACATTTTATTTGATTTTATTTTAATATGCCTATTTAAATTAAAATTGTTCAAATTTTATTTTAGTAAGAAAATAATTATAAGCGTTATTATATAGTACATTAATAAAATTTTTATTTTAATAAAGTTAAGTTTTTATTACAATAAAGTTATTAATTTAAAGTTAAGTTTTATTCGAATAAAATTCACTATAATAAAATTTGCGTTTTATTTTAATGACAATTTTTAAAAAAGGAACTTATTTACTTTTATTAAAATTATTATTAGATATGCTTTCAAAATAATGTTTATTAGAAATTATGTTACTATCAATATTTTCCAGAATATGAATATTTTTACTAGCATCATTAGTAATACCGAAAATCAGTGTTATTGCAGTCTTTCTTATATGTTATCATAAAATTTATTGGAAGGGTTTCTTTTCATTCTTCCAAAAATTCCGAATTTTAAACCTTCTTTTTTATATCTTTCATATTAGACAATTCATTTTATTGTTTCTTTGCAAATACCAGAAATTTTAGAAAAGGAGAACCACGCCTTACCTGATCTCTTTACTCTCCAGTCATCACAGTAAGTAAAAATAAGATGCCGATTTACTTAAACCATCTAACAAGAACTGCAGCTATTTGAGGAATAACAGTAAATGAAATCGACTGTGCAGCTCTGAAAGAAAATAAATATGAATAAAATAGGATGAAAACTCGAAGAATAAATCTGGTTCAAAGGCAAACTTCTTTAAAAAAATTAATGAAAAAGCTCTTAATGAGTTATATTTCATTTTCATAAGAACGTTTTTAATCTCCTAATGTAATTCTAATGAGTTTTAACACATCAGGTTTCGATGAAATGAATTCTAAGCAACCGTCACGCGATTCCAAGTTCCTAATGTGGACATAAAAAAGTATGTTCTGACAAAATTACCCTAGTTTTAGCTTAATAGGATTTCTTGTAGTTCTAACTTCAGCAAAGTTAGAAGTAAATAGAAGCACTGAAGTGGGGGCATTTTCTATGCTCCTGTCTATGTACGAAATTCAAATTGCGTTCTTCATGTCTCGAAAGCGCGACTTAGAATATGTATTAAATTTACATATAGCACTATTCTAACATAGGTATTTTGACATAAAAATCGGACGTTTTCTGAAATAACATACCAATTTTTTTACATATTACGATTCTACAACACAAATTATGCCTAAATATTAAATTTTGTAAAATTTGGCGCGAAATTTACGGAAAAATTAAAAAATTATGTTGGCGCTTTTTTTACAGTTTTCGCCAAGAGTAGTTCACTTGACGAATTTCTTGATATATGGCAACATATTTTCCTTTCCCTTTTTAGATTGTGCGTGAGCGGAAAAAAGTTACATCGTTCCATCTTTCAAATAATGTTCTTTATACTATATTTTTAATTATAATTTTTATTATTTGAAGTAATTTTTTTCTTTTTCGAATTTCATTTTAATTGTTTAAATTAAATGATTTCTTTCAAATAACTGTTTTAAAAATTTCTAACTACTCATTCGAACTGCGTAGTTTAAATAAAAGGTGCATCCTTTATTTATTTTTTTCAAATAGTTTTCTTTATACTATGTTTTTTAGTCATAGTTATTATTTTAGGTAATTTTTTAGATTTTTATTTTAATTGTTTATTTTGCATTGTCTCTTCAGATAATTGTTTTAAAATTTTCTATTCATTCATTCGAACTGCGCATTTTAAATATATTTATTAATATAGATTTTCTAGAATTTGATGTTACACATTTGAATAGCTTTTCTTTCGGAAGAATACTTTGTGACCCAGACTACGATGCGTTTGAAAACTCCATATATTAAAAGAGAAAACACAGTAAAGCACAGTTAACACGCCTTTCAATGTTTCGTTCAGAAAAGATATATAAATAAGAGAGAAGTATATCTAACATTTTAATTTAGGATGACTTGCATACATTGTTTTAAACAGTTTTATCATTGTGCCCATTGCTTCACACAATTTTATCATACTACATTTAATTTCTTAAAATGTTATTCATATTTTAATCAAACATTTTATTTTTGAAATCACAAGAATCCAACATCATAAAATTTAAAAATTTTAAATTAAAAATATACTAAAATTTATTTAAAAATGTATTTTTTCTTCTTAATGGCTTCCTCTTTTTCTTCAGACATTCTGCAAGTATATTAAAAAGCATTCAACTTTTCGAAACATCTTGGTATTTCTGACATTAATTTTAAATAAAGTTATCGCCTTCCATTTCCAAATGTCCCACAAACGGTCGAGCGGTAAAGTCGCTGCATACTGATAGTTCGCTCCGGGGCTCGAATCCCGGCAAACGGGCTGGTTGCATGGACGTTTTCGTTGTTTTTCTCATGTGTAACGTATATACCAGCTGGTTTCCCTTAGAAAGTTATTCACGAAGGCATCCTTGCTTTTAGGTAGATAGTCGTGCTTTGCCGTAACTTAGTAATCCAATTCAATCCATTTCATCAGTATTTGGTCAGGGCCTTTATCAATCTTTCGAGGCTAGGCATTTTGAAGGCGTGAGATGAAAGGAAAGACTGGTTTCATCAAGAGGGAAAACACCTTTAGGTGATATCCATATATGTTTTAGAGACATTAGGATTTATTCGAAGCAGGAGACTTGAATAATGAGCAATGCCCTCGACTGGAATCGAACCACAGACTTCTCAAATACCCGTCGAGCGTGCAAACCACTATACCACGAAGGCACGCTAAGAAGGCGGGAGAAATACCTTATATACTCCCCCTTTTAAAGGGCGACTGGGGAAACCAGTCCTCAAATCCTGGTAGTGAAGAATCAGCATTCACTACCCTTCAGTTCGGGCGCCACTGTAGAGACATAGGTATTTTTTGGAAGCAGGGGAAATGAAAAATGAACTATATCCTCGCCGGGAATCAAACGAAGCCACGAAGGCACGCTAAGAAGGCGGGAGTAATACCTTATAACGTCACTGGATAAATTCCTGAATCTTCAAATAATTTGACTGAGAAATCATGGGATGTTCCATTTATGATACGATATGATATTCCATGACGTAATTTTAATTTATACAACCATATAATCGAAAACCAGTGGCTCTTCAATTTATTCTGCAATGATACTGTCTTTGTCTTAGTTCTGTCTTTGTACTTAGTTTTGTTCCGTTAGTACTAACTCAGTTGCTGCTATTTTCTGGTGTGCACACTGACGTGAACTTCCAACACCCAACTTCCTTGAAGTAGATTCCCCTTTAAATTTTTGCTTTCCCCCTAATTCCCTTCTTTCCTTCTACGTTTGTTTTCAGTGCTGACAAAAGTAAATTAAGATTTTTCGATTGTTGCACTTCCATAAATTTTGCATTCTTTTAAAAATATCCGTTGCATCAAATGCGTTTCAGCTAAAGATAGCTTTTCATTTTCTAGACATATTAACTATAAACAAAGTTTAATGCAAAGTCCAAAGGATAAATATTTGAATCAAAAGAGTTTTGTCAAATGAGAAATAAATAAACCACTCTAGCAGCGCTTATCCTTTACCACTGAGTGGCCAGATTCTTATATCTGGTGCAAAGAATCTAAATCAGTATTATTTCGAGGTTTTAAGCCTAATAATTTCTATATTAAATAACATATTTTGTATATAATCTACAAAATGAGAAAAAATTACTACTTAAAACATTATTTCTAAGAGGATTTTTGCAAAACCTTATATATATATTTTTTAAGCTGGGACATGATCCAAACTGTCAGCATCCTGTTTGCTTAAAAATATTGTAAAAATAAATATCAAAAGAACTTTCTCAGTCTTAGACAACTCAATTTAAATGAAGTTAAAGTAAAGTAGCAGACGATAATACGGCGAGGGTAAAAATTTACTCTTACAAATATTTTTTTTTAAAAAAAGAAGAATGAAATTTTAAAAAGTCAAAAATTTGAATAATATCATCAGTAACTTAAAAAAATAGCTTTTCATTTGGTATTAATAAATATTTATTATGTATCATTGAGGAAAAAATTAATATAATTAATTCTCCGTAAAAATGTATTTGATATTTAAGGTTGAAAATAGCTGTGGCAATTCACTGTGACAAAATCCATAAACCACATTTGGCGTTATTATCCCTCAAAAAAGAGATGCCAAATTTCAAACCGTGCAAATGCGTAAATTCGTGTATATCTTAGAAAATTTTGAATAAAGAAGTCTAATTTTTTGCATTTCTAATGTATGCTTAGAAATACACTTACTTTACGATGATGGTAAAACTTTTATAGGTTATAATTCAAAATTGTTTTCGAAAAATTTATAAAAATTATTTAAAAATACAAATTTTAAAAATAAATCATAAAAATGGGCGAATTTTATTTGGAATGAACTTAAATTTCGAAATGTGAAAGGAAGAATAAAAAAAGCTTAATAAAAAAGATATATTAATAAATATATACCAAATTCAATTAATATTGAGGAGCTAAAATTTTGAGAGCTAAATTTTAAAAAACTACCCATCCTATTTTTACAATCCCATTTTTTTTGTGCAGTGAACATTTAATTAAACATTGCCAATAAGGGAATTCCATTAATAAATTTTAATACTAGACGGTAGTGCTTACAGTTTTGTAAAATCCAGGCACTTTTGGTAGTAAATTAAATTCAATAACTCTTCTCTAAAAATTCCATTGAGATACTTATACTATAAAATTTTTATTGTGCTCTTGCTCTGAATTTAACGGAACTATGGAAAGGAAGAATATGTATTATAGAAATTAGCCACCATTAAGCGGAAAATGTAAACAAGTTAATTCATGTTTAAAGAATTTGTTGATGTTAAATTGGCACTATACTGTGTCAATAAAATAACAGCCGCTTTCCTGATCAAGAAGATGACAGGAATTCGGCTTCACAGCGGCGATAATGACTGTACTATCAAGAATATAATGCTTTTCAATTGTCTTAAGTAGTGTTTTTTACTTGAAATATTATATTTTAAACAGTGCTTCTTACTGTGATTCAAAGCTAAACATTTTAATGAACTTCTAATGGTTTATAGCTAATTTAACCTCTTGTTTTAATTCCTTAGAGAGATCGCACAATTCTTCAACTTAACACTTTTATTAAGTGTAGTATATCTGTTAGCAGCTCATTTAAAGTCACTTTTGTTTTCGAAATTAACATTGTTAATAACGACCTAGGGAAGACTTAAGGGAAACTGGCTCATATCCACGTTAAATATGAAAAGAAGAATGAAAACGAACATACAGTCAGCCCTTTGTATGTAAAAATGCAGAAACGCAATTCATATTGAAGAATTCAGAATAGAAGTAGCTGGAAAATTTTAGTAGCAATCACTCATAAGTATTTACAGTGACTGCACTTCAAAACACATAGTGGCTTAGAGTTTTTAAATTTTGTTATCTTATTTTTCATTTTTTAGTCTTCTAAAAGCCTCATTAGTTCTCTGAAATAATAAATGATTTCCGTATCACTGATTCAGTGTTTTACCCTTTGTAGTAAGATCTTTAGGGTTAAGAGGAAACAAAAGCAACTGTTCGTTTTCGTCTCTTGTTAAATCTGTTGTAATTAATGGCTATATGAACCTGATGAAAGGATTCAAATATTTTTAACACTTTTTTAACAAATATTTTAACTTGCTTAAGCTCTATTACTTTTTCTAAGCACTCATGATCGTCACATTCTTAACTCATTCATTCTATTTGTTTTCTAAAGAGTCAAAATTTACCATGGATTGAAAATGCTAAATTTTGTTTCTTAAATAATGTTTAAAATTGTATTGCTTGTGTTAGATTTAAAACACGTTTTATTGCTAAATTTGTGCTAGTGATTCAATAATGAAATAATTTACGAAACGGTCAAAGGTATTGTCTTTAAAAAAAACCTTAGCAATATATATTTTTCAATATAAGTATTGAATGATGTATTTTAGGCTACATACAATTTTAATACTAGAAACGTAAGAATGATAGAGGTTTGAAGGACTATAATAAGAAGAGAAGCGTGCTCATGTTTATATGCAGTGCATATGAATATAACATAGTTATAATGGGGAATCGTATTTATTTTCACGGAAAGTGAGCTTGACAACTTAAATCTTTCTCATATTTACTAGTCTAATTTTCTAAATTGCTTTCAAGGTTATAAAACATTTTAAAAATATTTTGCAATAAAATATTCCATATTTCACTAACTTATAAAGTAATATGAATTCCTAAAAATTATACTCGAACATTTTAACCTAGACTTATAGAAATCGCAATCTTTAAACTTGTGGGTTAAAAATTTATTAATACTTCTGTTATTTAGTTCTCAGCTTTTTAAATTCTAAATATTATGAGTAGATGATATTAATTTCATGGATAAAGTTTCATGTTGTTTTCTTTCAGTTACCTCAAAATTTCACAAAAGAATGCCAGATTGGAATGATTTTCCCTAAATAATAATAATATATCTAGATAAGATCAGTAAAGGTCACTAAAATAACGCTCTTTATATCACAAATTATAAATCCGACTCAACAAAGTAAATAAACATTAAAAGTTGAAGAAAACTGAAATGTCACATGTATCATGTGATTATGAGTGCGTTGATAGTGTATGCATTATGTTGTAGAGACATTAAGTATTTTGAGAAAGCCGGAGAGATGAAAAATTAGCAACCGCCTTCGCCGGGAATTGAACCACGGACCTCTGGAATACCGACCCTACTGTGCAGAACCACTACACCACGAAGGCACGCTAGGAAGGTGGGAGAAATACCTTTTAAAGTTAATATTTTTAATACTTTATTTGCAGTGACCTCGTAATCACAGAATTATTCAGTACCATGGTGAATTAATATTATTATTTAGTAATAAGCAATTGAGGAAGATTCAAGGAAGCTCGCAAAATAAATTTGCTTAAGTCTGGGAGTAGAGGTGGTGGAACGCGATGCTGTAGAAGCCATTATAATGCACTCCGCAGATGAATATTTAGGTTGAGTTCAGGTGATAGAGAGAAAGCAAATAACATTTACTACTATGATCTCGCATGTGTTTGTTGGCATGGTAGTAGTTTTTCGCGCCCTAGGAACGACCATTTTCGTCCAAGACTCTTAAATTATGCCCAATAATTTTTCAACAAAACGGTAATTATACTTGTATGGCCAACTGTTGTAACCCAACACTCATGCCGTGTTGGCAGATGTGTAAGATTCTCATTAAATAACTATTATCACATATTCAATCAACATCATTCAGTTTTCTTTTAGCGCGTCTTACTAATTGTTGTAGTTTATGATTTAGTGTTGAATTTTACAAGGTAGGAATTACTGTTAGGAAGGACATTACAGTTAAATTTACTATAACTATATTATTGAATTAAAAGCTAAGCCAAAAAGTAGTCCAATTTGTTCGCCTTCTAAATACTAAGACAAAAAATTTTAAAAAAAATCTGTATGAATTAAATCTTATTAGACAAGATGTTCAAAACAAGGAAAATTTCAGAGTTTGTCCAAAGTAAAATTTGATCAAAAATTATCTGTTCTTTGAAAAGAAAATTAAAAAAATAAATGAAAAAAATTCAGTTAATGAGTTTTTCTCATGCCTTCCAGAATCCCATTTACTTAGACCAGTGTTACAGGTGTGTAGTTATGAAACAGAGTATGACAAAAACAGATAGAAATATTTATTTCAACTTGAACAGATAGGATTATAGGATCTTCGGATTAACACGGGTACAATTATTTTAATAAGAAAGCGATACCATCTACTCGATGACATATCCTTTCAACTTTTATAATATATGAACGGAAATTGCGTTCATATGAGTTCTTTGCTAAGAAATTGGAAAGTTCTTTTATAGATTAACTCTTACTAATTTGAGAGTCTACTGATTCAGAATTTGTGGGACAAAACTTAAGCTACAATAGAGCACATTGTAACAAATATTTTTTGCATGGTATTCGTAAGCGGTGCGTTGAGGTACACACGTGAGAAATAAGACATTGTAGAGGCATTAGGTTATTTTGAGACAAGAAACATGGAAAAATAGCAATGCCTTCGCCGGGACTCGAACCTAGACCTCTTGAATACACGCCGAGTGTGCTACTAAGAGAAAATACTGAGGAGAAAGAAGATACTAACAGAAACAGAAACGTAAATGCTTATTTACAGCATCTTTGACAAGCGCTGTTTTACAGCCTACTTTCAATATTTGCTCGAACGTGCCTTCCCCCAAGAATTCAAGCAATAACGAAGTTGGCTACAGGAAGCGAATTAACCTGTCTTACATTAATAGGGTACTTAAATATAATCTTGACAAGGTTAGACTTGTCAATATTTTTTATTTATTTTTTTAAGTGTATTACGAAATAAAGATCATTAAAGTAGCTAAAATTAAATTGGGCATTTGAACGTTTTGCATTAGATGAAATTTAAAACTAATGAAAACAAATTAAGACTGAAGCAAAATTAAAACCCACAACAGAAGATTCGCTAGCTTTCATACTCAACTCATACCGTCATTTCAGTGAATTTCTCAGCAAGCATCGAAAATAATGCCTTTTGACATTGGTTCAGGTGACGGACCTTCGTGTAAACTCATATGTAATCGGATAACCAATCATTAAAAAAGCTTCTCCTTACGCCTATACAGATTACTTAAGGTTTTCGATATACTGAGATCATCTAACCATCGCATCTGCTATTTTAGATTTTGTGGTATCACGTCAAGTTTGGCTGCTAACAGTACCCTATTCCGCTATCTGAAATAATTGTACATTGCACAAAAGTTCATAATTTTCCTTTAATGCCTTCTGCTTTTAATTTTCTGTAGATAAGTTTTTTTAGTGTGAATTCATTTTTCCCCTTGACTTTGTCAAGTAAATTTGTGGGAATTGTAACTTAAGGTAATGTTCTTATCTTTGAAAAGTTCCCAAACTGAGAAAAAATGTTGTTGAGTATTTTCCTTGTTTAGAAGTACTGAAGAGAAAGAAAGAAAAAAAAAACGTTTTTTATTCCAAACTTGTGTTTCATTTCTTTCACTATAATGCTTGCTAATTGTTAATAAATCAATGAATATGGTATGATTTATCAGACATTTTGCTTAATTATTTATTGCTGAAGAAATCATTTAATTATGCTTCTGTAATTAAAGAAATTTGTTATAGCACTCAAGAAAAAAATTACCATAAATCGGTTGGGTTTCATTTTACCCTCATTTTCAGTATGCTGATACTCTTTTATTTATTTTCAAGTGCATATAGAGTTCTTCTTATTTTACTGTTCTTTCAAATTTTCAGATTAATAACATAAAAATTTTATGCAATAAATTTTAACGTAAACATCATGAACTTCACTTTAACCACATTTTATGTAAACAAACTAGGCACATTTTTCAGTTTAGTGAATTTCATAAATGGCACAGAACACAGACCATAAAGCTTTCAAATTTTAGAATACGAATGAAGGATATATTTTTATCACGTAGGCATTTGGGGAAAATAAAGAAGTCTGTGTAATGTAAAAAAGGTTACTGCTTTCAATTTAAGATTTCCATTATTCAGTCCTTGGTTTTTAAGTGCATTTTAGACATAGAATTTCAAAATAGTTATCTTTCTACTAAATTTTTCTTGAATTTTTTTAATTGCAAAAGTATACCCAAATTTAAACTTAATGGGTCTCAAAATAAAAACTTAACATGGTCTACCCGCTTTCAGGAAAAGTAAATTAGATTATTTTCGTTACTTTTTCTAAATTTAGATTTAAATAATTAAAAAAGTAATATATGATTATTGTGCTTTACAAGTGAGAGCAAAAGAGGAGCATATAGAAGAATGTGGTCTTCAGTTGTTTACATTTCTGACTCCTAAGCGCCATTTAGTACGAAAAGAGGTTATATGCGCATTGTTACATTTATATCTGATATTCGGCAATCAAGGATTTTCGCTTTCGTCCCAAAAAGATACATGTGACTTCTCTTTTAATGGTTAAATGGCTTTTATTGTTCTCAGTGTGATTATACTTACTTCTGTTATCGTAAACAGCACTTATGATGACTTCCGTTTTTTTTCCCTTTTAGCTCCTCTTGCACACATGAATTTTATTTTTATGAAGAAAAAGAGGGCTCTTTATACTAATTGCTGTTTATTATTTGTCTTAGATAGTTGTACTTTCTGGGATTGTTTCATATATATTATATTAACAAAAATTCCTGACATGTTGCTGCGATATTCATAGGCAATTTGAACACCAAAGAAAGCTTTTCTTTAGGCATAAACGTAGCAATTGTGAAAAAAATGGGAAGTATTTCTTTTATTTCCTTAACAATACTGGGGCTTATGCCGTTAGTTTTGAAAGCATTTTAGTAAGTTTCATACAGCCTTTTCCTCATTCATTAACAATCATATTACAGAACACAAATTAAACAATATGCGCATTAAAAAGAAATGTTTATTTTACCCCTTATTATATATACTTCTTAAAATATAAATTTGAATTTATGTGGCTCTATATACATGTGCATGAAAAACTGAAAAGGTAACAAGTGAAATAATGGCGAATGGGAAGAGAAACTGTAAAGTTAAAGATGGTGAAAGAAGTTTAAAGAAGAATTTTTACAGTAATTACATATAAAATACAATACTTAGGCTTTATTATAACTCCTATCGATATAATGTTTGTGGAGTGAAAATACCTTAACCTTACCACTTAATGGTTATCCACAAAAGTTAAATATATGGAGAGTTATCATGTTTGACACTGTTTGAATACTAGAAACTCAAATGTAAAACAAATTCAATAGTGATTTGTTTTAGACATTGCTTACGGCATTCGCAGATTGTTAAAATAATAATACAAACTAAAGTTGGCTTTCTGATATCGGACTTATGTTCTAGGCAACTTAAGATTCTGATTATTTGGAGTTAAGGTTCTGATTATTTACATTAATAGCCTAAATAGCAAACTTATAAACACCTAGGTGGCATATGATGTAATAACTTTTTCGACAAATCGGAAATGATGTCTCTCGGTAATTCCTTTGCATGTGTTTCAGTACTCACATACTCAAACGTGTTTGTAATGCGAAAAATCATGGAAATCTTTCTAACTTCTAAGACTGTGTAAGCTCCAATAGACTAACGACTAAGATTAATATACTGGCTTTTAAACTGTGGATGTTCAGTTTGGATAGACTTTCTGCTCTGAGAGAGTCTCGTGTCGAGCCAAGAATAGGAAAGAATTTAAAGTTAACTGTTAGTGATACTTAGGAATAATTATCGCATGAATATATTTTTCCTGTCTAAAATCCTTTTAAAATTACCAAAAAAATGTCTGTTTTAAGAGTAGGATTTTCTGAAGTTTCTATTGAGGTGTTCAAGATTATAGTACTTTATAGTCTTTGCAATTAACGTTTTGTTGAAACCTTTCACAGATTAGCTTTGATTTGTAAGAGTAACTTAAGAGTAGACGTGAGCAGACCGAAAAAGAAATTATTTCATTGATATCAGAAATATGTTTGGTGATTGATGAAAACTATGAAAAAAAGAATGTAACAAAGTTAGATGCAAAAATTAGCAAACCGTAATCTTCTTATAAACAGCTTGTAAATAAATTAGTAAAAGAAAGATATTTTAAGTCAACTATATGAATGCATGAGTGATTATAGTTGTGTACGTCTTTCGTGACTATATTCTTCATAAGAATTATGATAAAAGGGAAAATAAAATGACAAAATACATTAAAATAAAAAAACATAATAACAGCCCCACAAAAAAGGGAAGTTGGATTGAACATTTCCCAATAGAAATCAATAAGTACATTTTGAATCATTTACTTAATAGTTACCTGTTTATGACTTGATTATAATATGCTCTTTCCATTTCAAAAAGTTTCTGATTTTAAAATAAGTTTTAAACCATCCTTGGAAAAATGCATTCCAACTATGTGTATTTTATCTATTCTAAGCGTTATTAATTAATTTATTTGCTATTATATTCCGTATAAATATAACTACAGCAATTTATAAAATGACCGATATTAAGATCTATAATTTGCTTCAATAAGCATAAATTTAGAATTAGTCTAAAATCAAATTAACGCTTCACTTTCATTGAAATAGACAAAAGTAAGCGATCGTCGGCTTTATCTTATAGGCTAAACTAAAGAATCATACAAATTCAGCTTATAAATGCTGTTTAAATACAGGTTTTGATGAGAGATCCAAAATCTCGCCGTAACTAGATTCCTTGTTCAAATGTTTTTAAAACTGCCAGAGAATTTTGTGTTTCCTGGTACTAGTGATACAACTGGAACGAGTATTTAGTATTGTGAATAGTTTTTGGGCTTAGCTTAAAGTGGGCACTTTGAAGGTTATGGTAATGTCCTAAATAAATTTTGATGAAAACTGCTAGGACTTTTATAAGAACACAAAGGAAAAAGATGTTCTAAGAAACATTAATGCTTCAGAAAAATATACGGCTACTTCATCAAAATAATTTAGAATTGTTATAAATTTATTACTTTGTTTAAAAATGAATAGTGTGTTTTAATTTATTCTTTATTTATTAAAAAATAATATATATCACTATTAAAAAAATAAAACAAAAGTTTTTTATTTTGATTTATATGTATATATATATATATATATATATATATATGGATAGATAGATAGATATTGACCTACATACCACCTCCACCACAATAACAATAGAAATAAAATAATTTATTTGTAAAAAAATATTAAAAAATTATATATATATATATATATATAGGGTTCCGAATTTCAAACTTTCGAAATCTGGTCAGCTTAAGTACAAATCCTGTAATAGAGTTCTTGCAGCGTGTTAAATAAGTAATAGTTACGCAAGTCATTGATCAAATTTTATTTTAATTAAACCATGAGATATTTTTATATAACAACTGCCTTTTCATTCGTACAACATTCTTTGTATTGATCATTGTGTATCATCATGTGCCATTTCTACTCCTCTTCTGTAACGCCTGGATATTCTACCTTGCTTATACTGCATTAACTTTATATATACTATTATGAATTTGCACTCTTCGATTTCAGCGCAAAACTATCCTTCTGCATCATCCTTCGTGATACCATACATTATTAGCTCACATGTATTTTGCGATTTCTTTTTATTTCCATGCAACATATAATCTGATCAGATTAGTTTGATCTGCCGGCCTGTCTTTACGGTATTGTGGTTTGTCAGGTAACAGTCTCAGGTTTTCACTAAGTAGCTCATAATTTCAGATAAATATGAATTCAAGAAAATTTTAATAGAAAGACGATTTACCGTGTTCTTCTATTAAAGTTTAAACTACCTTAAAATTAAAAAAAAATTAAGACACCAAAATGTGCAGCAACAAAACTTTTAAAATAATAAAATTAAAAGTTTAAATAATCTTAAAGGGTCAAAACAAACACGTTCAAAAACCAAGTAAAACCTTAAGTCCCTAAACTCAATTAAAGTTAACCAACTTCACATAAAAACTTTTAAAGCAACCAAAATTAAATTAACCAAAGTTACAGTTTAAAACTTACAACCAACTTTAAACAAACTAAAAACAAATTAATAACTTCAATTACTGATCAAACTGAAATAAGAAATAGTTAACTTAAAGCTTGAAATTAATAAACAATTAATACATAACACAACTGCTTAATGTCACATTCCAGTACATCCCCAGGAAACTTCCTTACATTCCAGTGAAAATTTGTGAAGGTGTTAAAATCTAAAACCTACTTATTTTACACACATAGTGTCAATCCTTCTCGTATGGTTACTATGGAAAAATAAGAAATGTTGAGAATATTTATACAACTTATTTTTTTTATCTGAATTACAATTTACATAATAATTTGTAAATATATTAAAACTGGGCAAGGAACTTAAAATGATTATTAATACAAAATATTATAACAGAAAATTTTGCTTTTATGTTTAAGATATTAAAAATCTTTCGATCATTTTTAATCATCCAATAGCCCCAAACTGAATTCAATATATTCATAATTAAATTATTTTACAAAATCAGTTTCTAATTTCAGTTAATTTGTTTTAAATATAATTAGCATTTATTATTAAATCATAATTTGCATTCTGCTGAAAAATGACGAAAGAAATATAGAAAAGCCAAGATGGTAAGGTAATAAAAGTGAAACCTTGTGACCAGTAATATACTGTTTATAGACATTATTTGAAGACAGAAAAGTTTAAAAAATGTGTAAAATACAAATACACGGAAATGCTGAAAAGTTAGAAACTAAGAGTTACGAGAATAAATTTGGGTAGTGCTGAAATAATATCTGGTTTCAGGCAGATTTTTCGCATTTTTTGCACGTTTATTTCTTTGAAGATCATAAACTTTAGAAAAGATTGAACTTTTCTGTAATTCACGACGGGCGTCACATATCTCAGCAAATTATTGAGAAATGTTTTTCTTCAAATCTACCCTGCGCCAGACTGGTGGGATCGATTTGTTCTCGAGTGTTCCTTTAATTTATTTAATTTCACAATGTCAGACCCCTACATCACGCAAGAAATTTTGTGAAAGCCGTCTGAATTTTCACTCAGTGCTGAGAAAAATTTGATTGAATATCTCAGATTTGTATGTGCAAAACCTTGCAATTTACCCTTGAGTATATTGCTCACCAGCACTTAAAGTGAATAAAATCAATGTAATATAAATTGTACATTAATATAGAATCATTTGCAATTTAAAAGCTTTATGTTTAATGTGCTAAGTATTTTTTAGTCTCCGTTTCATATATTTTAAACGCTAATAGGTGTTCCTTTTCTTATCGTTATGAATTTTCTTCTCACTTAATTAAATGCAACATTTGAATGCTATTGCATGAAATATTTTTTTAAAAAAACCTTGGAAGAGTTTTTATGGACTTTTATTTAACGAAATATTTTGCAAGACCTTCCTTCTAGCAATTTAATGCTTTATAGAGCATATGTAGTTAGTATTATTTTAATGAATTAAAGTTGGCTGATTGGTTATACTTTGCTTACTACAATATGAGGAATTTATTTCATTCAAATTAAAGATATTTTTAAATACTTTTCTCACCTGCAATTTATGAATCGTATTTTACTTTGCTTGCAAAAATGAAAAAAATAACCTGAAGAATATGCTCACTCTTTAATGTTTTCAATTATTATCTAATGATGAAAATTTTGTGGTGCTACTGAATGCAAAACTGAACATTCGCAAATAATTTAGAGCATAGTTTCCCACCGGGGTCGGTACCACCCCATACTAGGCGCTGGAGCCTTCCATGGGAGCAGTAGCTGATCCAGAGACAAATGGGGAGCGTTTAAGACAATCAGAAAGGACGGCCCTGGAGTACCTTCCTTTTTAAGAAATTAATATAATAAAATATTTCAAAGATATTAATTATTTTATTGTTTTCATGAATAAATGTTTTATCTAGCAGTCTAAAATTTTTATCTTATTTTTATCGCCTAAATGAACATTAAAAAAATTAAATTAGCATTATGTGTACGTGTACCTAATTCGGTTTAGGATTGTCGGTGACAAGTCTCTGGAAGTTGGTAAGCAAAGAGACGATTCATGAAATCAAGCATATTCCTTTGAAAATAAGGAAGCTTGTAAAGATTTGTTTACAGAACAAGTGCACCGTCATCCCGTACACGTAGAAGGAAACAATTTAATGCTCGCACGAAAGCAATTCCAAAAAAGGCAAGAATCGCTCTAAGAATGCCTTATTATTCTTGTGCGATTCCCCATAATCTATATTCTTGAATGAAACTGATGGAAGTCATTACAACCATTTTTTTATAAATATATATAATTCTGTTGAAAAGTTAATTTATTTAAACAATGGCAGATTTTATATTTCAGAATGTCTAAGAAGAAATATCGACAGTACAGTGCTGATTATTTGAAATATGGATTTAAGTACTCTTCTTCAAACCAATCATTACCTAGGTGTTTAATTTGCCAAAATATTTTGTTCAAACGAAGCCATGAAGATTTCTAGGCTACAAGAGTATTTCATTGAAATACATGTTGATAAAAAAAAAGATCTGTCTTATTTTCAAGGATTGGAAAAGAAATATTTCAAACGGCCAACTATATCAAACCTTTTGCCTTCTGGACGGGAAAGCGCTTAAGGACCGACTGCTGTACCGAACGGCGCGGGTTCAAATTCCGGAAAAGATATGGATATAAATTGCCTGTCTTTTCATAGGAGGCAACGGTGGTCTATCTATTAGGTGTCTCCATAATAAAGTGACCCCCGTATCTGGCCTTAAATAGTGGCCAGAGCCTATAGCGTCTAGTGTCCGCCATTGCGGAAAAACGTGCCGCCCAGATGAGAAGATGGTTAGTGACTCTGACTGCCTTGCCGAACAGTCCGGGCTTGAATCCTGTAGAAGGCATGGATGTAATTTAGCTGTCCTTTATAGGAGGCAGCGGTGGCCCACGTATTAGGAGCATCCATAATAAAGTGGACAGCGATTCCGACGTTAGTAATGGCCAACGCCTATAAACGGCTAGAGCTCACCACTGGATAAACAAATATAAAATTTTTTCGCGTCTTCTAAGTAAGAAAATGATGAACTAGAACCCCATATAACGTTTTAGCGCTAATCGCAAAAGATAAAAAACACATACGATTGGCGAGAAATTAATCTTGTTCGTAGTCAAAAAAGTAAAAACTATTCATCATCAGACACCGTCAGATATCATCCGAAAAATTTCTTTGAATAATCATTCGGTGCAATAGAGAATAGAAAAAATGTTTAAAGACACTTAAATATCATTCAGGATTCCTCTAAAAATGTCCACATTTCTCAAAACTGCCATGAGAAAGAGGTATTTTTTTATTTTAGTACCAGAATGCTCCTAGTACTTTATACCTGGATTTTAATACGCTGGCACTTTTAATACGCTGCTTTAATTTATTGGACATATTTCAAGAAACACACACACAGATATATATATATGCATTCTTAAAGACACCACGAAATATGTCCTAGGCTGTATATAAGGCTTTGTCGGCCAGAGGTTGAACATCCTAATTTTCCATTCAGCTCTATGAATCAACTCTACCAAATATTGGAGCACTACTGTTACCACACGTTCAATTCATAAAAGAAGAAAAACATTGCCCAAGTTATTATTTGCTAAAAATATGGAAACCGATACAAAGATGTAATCTATATTTAACACAATGAAGACTTTTTTAAGAAAAAAAAATTCATATTCGTAATATTTTGTCAGATGCTGCTAATGGTGCTCCACCAATAACAGAGCATCAAAAGGATTTCATAGCTCCTTCGAAACAAGCAGTGCCAAATGCCCTTGATGTATTCATCGTCAGCATTTAGTTGAAAAAAAAAACTGAAAGAACGCCTGCATATATCGCTTCATTATGTTATTCGAGCAGTTAATAATATTAGAAGCTATATATTGCTGCACAAATTTGATCACATTAGCTGAACAAATTTGCAGTGAAAATGATGAAGATTATAATCGCTGCTTGTTGCACATTCTCAAAAATATTTGTCTAAATCTTCTTTCATTCTATTTGACTCAATACGGGACTTCTTAACAAACAAAGATGAAAAACTGTATCAAAACCTGATTACATCCAAAAATGACATTACCTATTTGACAGAACTGCTTAAATTTTTCATTGAAGTCAGTTTGCAGTTGCAAAGTGATGAGTTAAATTTAATTGAAACAAATGACGTCAAAGCTGCTTTTGTAGGGATTCTTCTTCCGTTCAAACGAAATCTAGTTAAATAAACTGCTTTCCCTCGTTATCAGTAGTTTTTTCAAAACAGGAAGATTTACTTACTTGCTGTCAACATTTGGTCGTTCTTCATAATAATTTTACGGATCGATTCCAGGATATTTTAAACATGAATATACAAAGTTGGGTTTTAGATCTTTTCGAAACTGCAGATACAATGAGACGGCTTCCGTCCTAATGCGGCCTAATAGGCGCCTATCGGAATTAAGTGCCGCCCCAACCTTGATCAGTCAACCATGTTGCGACCCCACAGAGCAAGGGCAGACAGGGCAGTATCAGTACGGTCCGAGCCTTACTCTGACCCGAGAGCCCTCAGGCCTTCTGTGAAGTCTGTTATTATGTCCCAGTAGTTGAGACTGCCTAGGTACATATCCTAACCAGTACTTCCCAGGCGTTCACCTGAGTCAACCCCCGGGGGGGAACTGCAGGTGCAGACGCAGCAGACCAACATAGATCCCCGGCCCAGGTCCAACTTGCAGACCCATACTGAGTTTGGATATTTTATGGTCCAGGGGACCTCGTCCTCGCAAGCGCAACCCCTGCAGTCCCTGCCCGGCTTTATACAAAGCATTGGGCAGAACAAATCGTAGATATGAATTGAACTTAGTCAGTTTGCCTCCCGGCACCACTTCATTGGCTAAATGTTCGTCGTTAAGTGCGCTCTGACCACTCTGTCAGTCTCCGTCACGAAAACTGAATGGGGTCAATCCCCGGGGACTTGGTCGACGATCTCCAATCTAGCTCCACCACAACCGAAGGAACAGACACGACAGTACCAATACGGTCCCTGCCAAGCCTGAACCAACCTGAGTACAATATTCGGGTTCTAATCCTGTGAAGTCAAATTATATACACCCGTAGTTGAGTCTGCCTAGGTACAGATCCAAACCAGTGCTTTCCGGGCGTTCGCCTGAGTCAACCCCCGGGTGGGAGAAACTGCAGATAAAGCAAAATCATCAGATTAAAAAAAAGAAACTCGTAGAATTCACAACCGATGAATAATTAAAGTTCAGAAATAGATACCAACAGGTCTGGCTTCACAAATCAATACCAGATCTACTATGTATTGCGGGTGAGAATGCAGAAATTTTTAAATGGATTTCCTTTATCGTATTTATCTGAGTAGCTAATTTACTGTCTTTGAAAAGTAACAAAGCGCACATCACAGAACGTGGCAATTTGCGACTGATGTTAATGAAACTGGAACCCGACTTTAAGAAATTGTTAAAATTCCACCAGCCTGAAATATATCATTAATTTTTTTAAAATTTTGTATTGATTCTGTGTTTATCTTTTAATTTTTTATAAACATGTTTTATTGCATTTACAGGGCGTTTTAATTAATTTCTTCTTTGAAATTAATAAACAGACATACTGAAAAAATAGGTTAGATATTACGCATCAATATCTTAATATTTGGTACAATGAACTATTATGAAAGGGGGGCGTTAGAATTTATTTTCTTGTAAAGGGCTTGGTCCAGAAAAGGTCGGAAACCTGTGATTTTAGAACATTAAATATGCAAATTAGGCAACCCATAACGTGTTGTGATGGATGCACGTTGAATCCGAGGTGTAGTATTGAATAAAGTCAACGTGGCATTTTAAGAATGATCAGTATTCAATATTGATGACTCAATAGGTTTAACCTAAGTGAAAGGCAGAAGTGACAGTTAACTGGTAGAATCAAGGTGTGGAAATCACAAATTTAAGTCTCCCAGATGTGAATATCTCTCAATATGAGATATCAAGAACTTGGAACAGTTTTTAAATAGTGAATTATTTTAAAAACAACATGGCCAAGACTAGACAAGGGTAACAACTCATTAAAAGACCGTTTCTGTCAATATCGAGACAGAACGTGAAGAGACCATAAGAAAGACATTTCAAATATTTCGACTGCCACAGAAACTTAAATATATGCTACTGCTGCACGAAGGTTTCATAAGTGTGTCTTTAGGCCCACCAGCGGCCGAGCAGTAAAGTCACTGAACACTGATAGTTCGGTCCGAGGTTCGAATCCCGCGAACGGGCTGGCTGCATGGGCGTTTTAGTGGTTTTCCCCATGTTTAACGTATATACGAGTCAGTTTCCCTTAGAACGTCTTCCACGAAGGTATCCCTCCCCTTAGGAAGATAGCCCTAGTGTGCTTTGCCATAATTAAATACACGCCAATACACCAACATAAGTATGTCTTTATGCGATCTCACTCCCTTCATCTTTTACAGGGCCCTCGTTTAAAGTGGTGTCGCCATCACGTATAATGAAGCCCAGAGGAATGGGATAGTGTTGTTCTTATTAAAGGATTCCAGATATAGCTTGAACGGTGATTCTAGAAAGGTTTGTTTTACTTGGAAGGCACGAGGAACATACAACTTGCCTTCTCTTTTTAATAAAATGTACTGTTTCCATGGAGTTTGTTTTCATAGTTTTGTTTTTTGAAGTGAAATAATCAAAAATGCCCAAAACGGAGCTATATATCTACTATTATGCGGCTCTGTAATCAATCAAAAGTATGAGGATGAGGACCTGAAACAGACTGCACAAGGCTGATTAGGCGTGCTGTTCCCTCAGAGGTTTTGCTAATGAATGACAATGTTGATCCGCATCGAGCATCTTTGATGTGAGAAATCTTGCAAACAAAAGATAACACTCGAATGAATTGGTAACTTACTTATCTTGATTTGGTTTGGTTCAGTTGGTTATGGAAAAGTAATTCCTTTGTGGAGGATTTTCCAAGGAAAACTGACTCTTATACACATTACACATAAGAAAAACCACCAAAACGACCATGCAGCCAACTCGTTTGCCTGGAACGACTCCAGGTCAGAACTATCAGTGTTCAGTGATTTTACTTTCAGTGTTCGGCCGCTGGAGGGCATACTCAATTTGAACTTATTAATTAAAAATATATGGGATACTTAAGGTCCTTACAATTTTAGGCGTCATATCTCTCCCCTGACGCTCGAAGATCTGGAAAATCCTTTTTCAGAAGAGTTGTCTGAAATTCTAGAAGCCTTGATCAACAGCTTGGCAAATTCTATAAAACTAAAACCTAAGGTTTGTGAATCTGTCATAGGTGATCGTATACCATATTAAAGAAAAATTTGTTACCAGTCAAAGAAGATCTCTTTTCCGTGATTTTTAAGTTTCAATAAATCTGAGTTTGAATTCTGTAGTTTGAGATTAATCATCATGCAAACATGATACGTAATTTTAAATAATACATTTCCAAGAATGATTTTTAATAAATTTTGAATAAGTAACATGTAAGTTTTATTCTTGTGATTACTTTTAATTTTGGTAATCAGTATATTATACTCTTCAAATGAAAGCATCCCTACCCTCTGTTACAAGCCTGCTTTACTAATACCAGTTTCGTAAGGTGTTTGCTTTTTGAGTAGCAGATGTGTCTCGTACGATGATGGCGGAAGCTGATTACAACGCTAGTGAGCTCATTTTCGAATTCTGAATAAAGCATTGCTGATCGAGATATTTGTCCTTTGAAGGTGAGCCTTATAGAATATATCCTCACGAAACTTTTCAACTTAAAAATTTTGTTTTCTTTCAGATGGGTTGATTTTATATATTCAACGAATTTTCCTTACGAGTACAATGGTAATTCTGAAGTTACATCTTTGTGTGTTAAATACACTGCTGATAAAAATTAAAGGATATACTCAAAAATAAAATTTAACTTCTACTTACTGAGAAACGATTGAAAGCATTTTATTCAAAAGTAATTTTTAAAATAAATTGCTATGTTTAACAATTGATTAATATCAAAATATTGAATTAAAAGGCAAATTTACGGAATTTTAAAAATAAGGCAAAAATTATCTTTTATATTTAAAAACAAATTTTTCTTTTTCTCATATAATGATGTCATAGAATTTACCAGAGTGTTGCCAATCATGTGAACTTGCATGCCACTTTTGTGAACGTGCACCTTCCAGGTTTTTTCTTTTCTTTTCTTTTTTTCTTTTTTTTTTTTTTTATTTGATTACTTCATAGTACTCGAATGACTTTCTGGCTAAGAGAAAGGATGTCTCTTGGAAGACCTTTTGAAGGGGACTGTTTCAAATACACGCTACACATATGGAAAAACTACGAGAACGCCAATGAGGCAAGCCCTTCACTGGACCGACCTAAGAGTGTTCAGTGAACTTCAGTGACTCGGTCACTGTTGAGCAGCGCACCTTTTAGCTTGTGGAGGTTTGGATAAAAATCTAGCGCACTATATTTTGGCGTACTAAGGAATCTTCTATATGATAATCGACTTCATATCTGGTGAGTAAGCTACCATTTTATTCGAGTGATATTTTATGCTTACAAGTATCATGAACATCTGAATTGCTCGAAGTGGACATCCTCCTCTAGTAATTATTTGATAATAATCAAATAATTATTATCGAATAATTATTTGATACTGGCCCAGAATAATTATTAGAGGAAGTCATCCTCTGGTAATTATTCTGGGCCAGTATCACTTCTAAAATGCCTTGAATGAGGTTTCAAGACCTAGTCCGCATATCTGCCAGAAGTTACAAATCCTCCATCAAAGATATACCAGCCTGTGAGAGCGTCTTTGACTACTGCATAAACCATGAAACCGCTTCTTTAGAAAATAGATTATTCATGAACAAGTGAAAGCAAGATGCGTATTCTAGGTCAAAACACGTCTAGAATCTCAGTTGAGGTTATATCTGGGCTCGTCAGTAATTAATGCTTGTCCCCATTCCTCTTGGCGCCATTGAACGACATCACCTTAACCAGGTTCCATTGGCTGATGAAGTGAATGGGACTCAGATTATTGGTTTTCTACATGAAGTTTGATTTGTGAAGCTTTCGTTCAACGCCATAACGACTTATGCAAGCTCCAGTGGCAGTACGAAGGTCTAATGCCAACTTTTTTGTAGTTCGCCGTGGTTTCTTCGCACAAGCTACTGGAAAGGCAGGAACCAGATGGTATTCTTACCCCCATGCTTCGGGCCGACAGTGATTTTTGGATGCATTTTTGCTCTTGTCGGCCAGGCTGTTTACTAACTAATTTACTGCTTAAAAATTCGGTTTCATTTCTTTGACATGACACTAGGATATTCAGATCTATTTGTGCGACATTTGTTAGTGTTTACAAGCAACATTACACAACAGAATTCCAAGTTGCGTGTAATGTACTGCTCGTCGCTAACACATGTGCTATGTTAGTTAGTCTAAAATAATGTTCATTCAATTTCTACTACTTAACATAAGTAATTACATCAACTGAAATCAGTGAACCTGTTTTTTAAGATTATCCTTTAATTTTGAGGAGTAGTGTAGATTACAGGGAGGAAAATTTAACTTTGTAAAATAACATGCATTTCAATTTTATTAACTTAATATCTTCTAGTATATTGCTTATTTAATTTATTTGCAATTAAGTTTGGATTAATTAAGCATGCAGGAACATATGATTCGTAATAATTAAACAACAAAAATTACAAAAAATGTCCTTATTTTACATTAAATTTACTAGGTTTCAGTATTTTTAATGCAGTTTGTCTCTGCATTTGATAACCTTTTGTTAAGCATTTAAAAAAAATTGTTCATTTTCTTCGCTAAAATTTTCGTTATGGATCTTTTGGAATAGAACCACAAATCCGCCATCCTAAAAAATGTTATTGCCAATATCAAATTTTTTCGACACTTGGCCCACGAGCGGCCGAGCGGTAAAGTCGCTGAACACTGGCAGTTCGGTCCAAATCCCGCGAACAAGCTAGCTGCATGGACGTTTTCGTGGTTTTCACAGTGTGTAACGTGTATACGATCCAGGGTTTCTTAGAAATTCCTCCACGAAAGCATCCATACCCTTAGGCAGATAGCCCTCGAGGCTTTGCCATAATCACACACACGCACTTTCGACACACTTGATTGGCATTAAGAGGAACATCGTGCTGTACTAAAAGCGCTAAGGACTTAAATGTAGTTTAGTTCTATACTGAGATTATAGATAAGTGTTGAAATTTTGCAAGGTTCATTTCTATTCAGTAAAAAATTTAAGATTTTCTTGATGTAAACCTTTTTGAGTGTTTCTTAACAATATATCCTCAGGAGCTTTCACCTTTAAAGAAGGCTTTCTAAACAGTCAGAATAGCATGTTTGAGTTGAATGAGTTGTTACATCTTATTGCAGAACAGAAAAATTTAAGCGAAAATTAGTAATTCTTCGATCATATTGAAGTGCAGAATATCCAGAGACTGAAAGTAAATAACAATTATCTTTATCGTTCTTGATTGACAATTTTGGAAAATTAATTAGACTAAAGTGTATATATGTCATGATTTCAAACATGTGTTTATTTTAAGAAATCTCATTCACATTTTTATGCAGATATGACGCTCTGTGACATTGATTATGCTCACTTAAAGGAACTAACGAAAACGTAACACTCCTCTTCGTTCATTATTTGCAAAGCTCTTGTGGCGTTCAAGAGGAGAATTCAATAACATTAGTTTGATTAGTTTTATAATTAAGTAATGACAAATTATTTGATAGCTGATTTCATTTTTTTAGACAATTAGGTAACTATGTGCATTAGCAGAAGGAAACATAATAAACAGGGAAAGAGCTATTGATTAATTAATGAGATGTGAAGAATAAACATGCAAAATCGGAGGATTAAAGAAAGAAAACTCTAATAATTATAATGAAGCTTCTGAGGTTTCATAAATTAAAATTATTTTATGCTACATTTCACTCTCCTTGAAAATAAATAGCATGTTGCATGAGACGAGATTTTAAACAAATTGTTAAAATGTTACAGCAGTAAAAAATGCATTCTTATATGGGACACAATAGCATGAAGATACTAGTTAAAAATTTCAAAATAGTTTAAAACGCGGTGTTATAAAATTACTTATAAAAATCCAAAACATAAACTCTTGTACCAAAATAATTTGTCATATAAACAAAATTATAAAATGATATAGAAGTTTCTAATATTCTGTTTTCATATTTACAGTATGTTTTTAAAGTCCACAAATGGAGAGTGGATATAGCCGTTAAATACTTGAAGGGCTGTTGCGCTAAACTTATCATGCAACCAACCGAAAAGGCTGGCTGCGTGGGTGTTTCCGTGGTTCTCCTAAAGTGTGACGTAAATAGGAACCAGTAATCTCTTAGAAAATCTTTCATGAAAGCATCATTTCTATTAATATGCTTGACTTAGAAACTTTTTTCATGTTAATATTGCAAAGAATTCTAAATATACACTAAAATTAGAATTGAAAACAATTCTAAATTTTCGAATTGGAATCCTAACAGGCTTCAGAATCTAGGGAATACTTCATCTTAAAATTGGAAAAAAAAAAAAAAAAAAAAAAAAGAGAGAGAGAAAATTATCATTACTCAGAATTAAAACTTTTTATTAAAGCGGAATTTAAATTGGAGCTTTTTTACAAATTTTTAACAGTGCAAGTTTTACAAGTAAATTTACATTTTATTGAGAAGTTACAAATAAACGTTAGTAACTGAAGTATCTAATTAATGATCTAGAAGTTTCATAGTTTATCAAAAATAGTCAAATATTTGCCGTAAAGCTTTAAATCTTATCCAGATATTATTTTAATCAATGCAAATGTCGAGGGAAAATTATTTCAGAAGTTAACTATTGGTAACTATTAAACATGGAAAGCTAAATTCTCCCTAGTAAATTAGGAAAAACTCAAAATCTTCTTTAAAATGCTCATAAAAGCATACACGTAGTATGGTAGGCACGAACTTCACAAGTTGGTTTAATCCTAGTATCCGGTGCACACGGGATTTGGCTACTTTTTGCGACTTTATGATGAGCAGTAAAAACGGGACATTGCGATGAGTAGTTAATGGGTCATTCAAAGAAAATATATAGTTAAACATAGTATATACTATGTATATACACACATAAGTATATAGTGTATAGTATATATAGAGAGACGTTCTTTGGATCATTTTTTATGTTGGCGATAATTTTCAAAGTCGCGCCAAGGCTGCACCGTATACTAGGATTTTACCCACAAGTTTATACTGGTAATCCAGATACTGCTATTTAATGAACGCTTTTACTGGAACTAAATAAAACTAATCTTTCCAAAATTTTGAGTTAGAATATTTAACGGTGTTTTAGGTTAGAATTTGGAAGAAGGCTCGAGTTTCAGAATCATTAGATTGTTTCAAGAAAAATAGGATTCAAGGATTTGAATGTCTAATGCCTTAGTAAAAACTGTTTCTCACTGGTATAATCCGTAAACTTTCACTTAATTTACGAACAGTCTGATGACTGGCAACTCCATGTTAAACAACTTTATAATTCTACAAATCTGCCTACTAAAGGTGGATAACTTCAGCTGCAAATAGGACCTCCATATAAGCCCAAAATGACTGCAATTGCATCGATCACTCAAAATGACAAAAATTAATTCTCCAAAACATTTGTTTAACGCAGTCATTCCATATCTCAGTGGTTGCTTTCACCTTTATTTGTATGCCAGGATAAGAAAAATGTGACTTAGAGGTAATCATGTGAGGGTAAGAGGAAATTAATAATAATAATAATAATACGCAGGAGAGTAAAAAAGAAATGTAACTTAAGTAACGCGGCCATCTTGGCACAATTTGGCGATTTTTTACAAATGAAAAGGTAAAAGATTTATCGGGGGCAAGTAGTGGTTTTCGGTCCGTTTTTTTCCGAAAAGATTGCCAAACTATCGATGTTTAGCAAACGTCGGTAAATATATTCAACATATGAAAAGAAAAATTACTTTAGCAATTTAAAGTACAAATTTGAATTATTAAATACGGATTACGCGATGCATTAAAAAATAAAACACTTACATTCTTCAAATAGTGTTGCTATTTTTTTGCGCTATTCACCTCCTGAAGTACACAGCGATATATTCTCGCTTAAACAAAATCAGAGAATTGCGGAGAGTCGGTTTCGTGCAATCCTCTGCAACAGCGGCTATCGAGGAAAAGATTTCCTTGTTATTCCTTTTAGAACACGTTCAGAAAAATTCTATATTCTCGCAGAAATTTTATCTCAAAAATTATTCATTGCTGGCAAATCCCAAAAGCTCATATTTTAAAACTAAGGCAAAAATAGTCATGATTTGTTTATAAAAATCGTTGGAACTCGGGATACAACAAAAAAGAAAGCATGCGAAAAATGGCTGCGTTGTTTGACTAAAGGACTGTTATGAGCATGGTTGCCAGAGTTGGTACATTATGAAAATTTGGCGACTTCCGCTAAGGTGGTTGCGTTAATACGTAATTGCGCTAATAATTGAGAGGTAATCCTGTAAAGATTTTATTCACATGCTGCCTTTATCATACTCGCAGCCATCTTTCATATTCTTTAATCCGTTCACATTTTATTCAATTTGCTTGTATTACTACTTTAAGTTTATAGTTTTAATTAATTGTCTTACAATGAATTATGAGATTCCCCTGGACATACTTTCGTGGTGTGAAGGGGTCAACAAATCCATTTGGCTCAAGACGCTTCCAAATAGCTGATTCCTGGTAAGCATGCAGGCCCACCAGCGGCCGAGCGGTAAATTCGCTGAACACTGGTAGTTCGGTCCGAGGTTCGAATCCCGCAAACGGGCTCGCTGCATGGGTGTTTTCGTGGTTTTCCCCATGTGTAACGTGTATACGAGCCAGTTTCTCTTAGAAAGTCCTCCACGAAGGCATCGCTTCCCTTAGGCAGATAGCCCTAGTGTGCTTTGCCGTAATTAAATACACCACAACACCACACAATCTGGTAAGCATTTAACTGAACTTCCCATTTCCTGTTTCGAAAAATCTAAATATATTTTCATCTATATTATTACTAGATTATCATTCATACATTAAATTATTCAGATTATGAAAAGAATCATAAAAAGCACACATTATTTCATACTATATTGAGCATGCTAATTAATTAAACATTTTTCCTTATTGAAAACTTTTAAAAACTATTAAATCATAGTTTAATTTGAACAAACTAGCATTAGAAATGAAATTTATATTAATATTTTCTCTTAGTTTTTATATTATTTTCGTTTCATAAAAGGTATTCTTATTTAATATAATAGTTAAACACTTTACTTCATTTAATAATTAAATATCTTTCAACCTTGTATCTAATGGTTATACAAAATAATTCTTTTATCATATTAGTTAAATCAATTTAACAGCTGAGTCGTATGACATTTCCTTCTGAGAAAGTTAAGCCCACAAAAAAAAAAAAAAAAAAAAAAAAAAAAAAATAGATATTAAACACACAGAGAAAGTGCATATGAATTTATTATTAAATTAAATTAATTAGAATATTAAATTAAATATCGGAAAAAGTCTTTTATTGTTGATCTAGTTTTATCTGGTTTTTTTTTTTCAGATTTATGAAATTTAAATGACATCAAATTTAAAAACATTTTATTCTGAAACTCAAATACCTTACTCAAAAGAAAATAACGATCACATTATATCAGTTTAGTTCCACCAAAACGCAATTTAATATTTCTTCATAAGTCCGTATAAATAGGAAATTCCTGAATTTGAATTCTTTATTAAATACCAGTTCAAAACTGAAGACATTCCTTTTCTTAGTTATGAAAATCCTTTAAATTAAATTCAGCATACCAACTAGGAAAGATCTTGGACGAACTTGACATTTTCACTTTACACATGATGAAATATAACGGCAGTGGTAGATAAACACTTTTGGAATTAAATATCCAAGCCCATCACCTTGTCGTTTAGTTGATTCATAGCGAACAAATGTAAACTCAGCACTGTCTTTTAGTTGCAATATCACTTCTCTGATGAAGTCTTCTCGTGGATACGTTCAATTTTGGAAGCAAAAATTTCGATGAGAAGTTTTGCGCATGTGATATGGTGAAAGAAAAAAAAAATAAGTCATTTTAAAAGACATTTTTGCTCCGACGTTATTTATTATCAGCATATTGCAGAATGAGGGAATGTATTAATCTCTTTGACAGGTACATTTTATACGTTGGATTTCATTTATTTCACACGCTGGATCTCTGATCACTATGAGCACACTATATTAATTATTTTTATTTTTAGAATCACTTTGAGGGAAATGTGAAGCTTCGTGTGCTGATATACATATATATACTACTTCATATGCTGACTTTGCAATAAATCAAATAAATTTGCATTAATAACTTAAAACTTTAAATAAGGCAGGCTGAGACAAAGGCTTCCTTAAATTCCCCCATACCTTTATTTTGTTGAATGTTCAATTATTAAAGGGCATCTATCTACAAAGATATAACTATCCTATTCTCTTCTCCTCCACCACGTACTTTGCCATTCCAAAGCAGAAATGATACTAAATGTGGATCAGAATTTCAATTTATGGACTCCTTTCCCTTCGTTTACGAGAGACAAACCTACATCTAATGAATAAACATATGCATCATTTATGAGGTTGAGGAAATCCGAGTAAATGTTGTTCTACGCTAGCTACCCAGTTTCAAGATTCATTATTACTTTCTGATGAGGGTGTATATACAAATACACCGTCAAAAGCATTGGTAAATGTTTTGCCATAAAACTTTTAAGGCAGCTTATTCCTTAAATATCTTCATCTATTTTAGCAACTTTAAAAATGAAGATCTGTTTACACATACGAAGAAGAAATAAACATATTTGTATATATGCTTAGAATTACAATGTATATGTAGGAATAAAATAGTATGATGTGGAAAATAAATGAAGAGCATTTATAAAAGAATGTTTAAACTTCTCAAAATAATGCAGACGCTAAATATATTATATTTATATATTTTGTTGGATGCAGAAGCTAAATACATTATATTTATATGTCTTGTTGGAGAGAGGATTAATGCAGCGTAAAGAAAGCACAATGACACAAATAGCACGATGACGTCAAAATGATATAGCAATTCTATCGCGCATGATGTTGGATATACGTCGCATTATCTAGTCTACAACAATGCAGGTGTCCGTGTTGTTATATTTGTGTTATTGTAAAGGCATCGATTTCAAGTTTCTTTGAAAAAACATAACGTGTTAGGTTGTAACGACCTCATATTTTGACGTCTTAGTGTCGCCTTAAAGACTGCAAAGCAGCTATCCTCTACTCTATTGAGTCTATTGAAAAGGCATCACTATCACGCATTTAGTAAATATAATTATGATTCAACAAATCATTATTCTTACTAAATTTACCTCACTTAATTTTTCAAATTCATAGAGGTTGTTTTTTATGTTTTCTGAAGTTCTGAAAATAATGTTACTTTGATAGCCTTCTGTTAACTTTCAGTAACTTCCGACCATGCTACTGTTGGAATATTTTGTGTTGTCGTTATTTCAAAAAGAGAAATCAGTATATTATTTTATGGAAACACTATGGCGAAATGTAATCATTTTTGTTAGGTCGCGAATATAAGCCTCATCCTTATTTTTCCCTGTTGCAGTTTGGATGAAATGGGCGGCTAATAAGGACCAGTATGATAATGATCATATGAGCAACTCGCAAAAAATATCTCTAACAATTACATCATTTAATAACTTTATTGCTTCATTTAAAGCTTATAAGGTTTCATTTAGTTTATTAACCAGTTATTTCATGTTAATATGCTTTACTTTAGTTCTCGTTTCCCATTTTCCTACCAAAATATAAATTTTTAGCTCGCTTGTATTCGGATGAGGTAGAAAGGAAATGGTATTTAAAGGAAGGTCTTAGAAGGTAGAATTAAAGCGGGTTGGCAGCTAAACGCCACGTTGCTAATTTGATTTCTCTTGAGATTAGTATTCGGCGGCGTTCCGTTATTCTCGGATTTAGGCTTGTCACGCCGACTTTAGGCCAATGCTAACTCGAGCGTTTCTTTATCTCTGATAGCCGTTGGGCTAACTTACATGGTTAGGTCAATTTCATTACCTTTGATTTA
This sequence comes from Stegodyphus dumicola, assembly GCF_044657685.1. NCBI lineage: Eukaryota > Metazoa > Arthropoda > Arachnida > Araneae > Eresidae > Stegodyphus > Stegodyphus dumicola. Next base: position 120,842,396 of record NC_140780.1, read on the forward strand.
AACCAGGGCTTCTTAAACTTTTTCACTCTCGACACCTTTTTATCACTGAGATTTTTCTCGCGACCCCTGGACCCCATAATATTTACGAAACTTTTCTGGGGCCCATAAGCATTGAGCAAATCCGACACACACGTGAGTGAAACCGTCAATTTTTTTCACTTGTACTGCAAAATACTATTGCAGTTTTAGGTCAATAACTTTAATTTCTAATTTTAAGACATAGAACAATGTGAAAGTTTTAAAAAAGTAACAGACGAAATGACAGCGTCACGTGTTAAGCAACTAAAATGAACGTTTATATTATAAAAAGAATGCGTCGAAACGTTTTCGTCTTTTCTTTGTATTGTCTTATTATTATTTATTTTCTGATACATTATGTAAAGACATTCGGTAATTATAAAATTATTATAATAAGTTAAAGAAATATCAAAACTGCTAAAAATTTTGGGGACCCCATGCTGCAGGCCCCGCAATCCCCATGAGAGTCCCGACCCACAGTTTAAGTGTGTGTGTGTGTGTGTGTGATTATGGCAAAGCCTCGAGGGTTATCTGCCTAAGGGGAGGGATGCCTTCGTGGAGGACTTTCTAAGGGAAACTGGCTCGTATACACGTTACACATGGGGAAAACCACGAAAACGCCCATGCAGCCAGCCCGTTCGCGGGATTCGAACTTCGGACCGAACTACCAGTGTTCAGCGACTTTACCGCTCGGCCGCTGGTGGGCCCCACAGTTTAAGAAACTCTGATTTAAACCATAAATTTTTGTAAGCAAAAGCGGTGTCTCCTGTTAACTTTCATTTCAGTTAAATAAAAGGCTTCTTTACACCCTTTTCTGGTCTCTTTGATACCTTACAAGACATAGTGACTTAAATGTTTTAGAAGTTTCCTACATTTGATGCTACCAAAAAACATAAAACTTTATAAACTGTTCCTAATAAAATGTGTGTAGAAGATATATCTGCGGTTACTTTATCCTCTTTAAAGAATTCATCACGGAAGAAATGAACATATTATTTTCGTAAATGAATTAAATAACACATTTTTTTCCATAAATATTTCATAAGTGCGATTCAAAACTCAGTGCATGTGTTAAATGAGATATTTTCATAGATTTGCATAAAAATATCAAGTTATCGTACAGCAAATTACTTTTATTGAGTATTGATGTATCTGTACAGATGAGATTTAAATTATTTCTCCTTTTATCAATCTATACATATTTAATTAAACCGTATTACACTTTTCTCTAATGCTTGCAAGTGATTTGAATTGTGTGTCGTTTTTATCAATGTTTTAAATGCTATCTCTGCTACTACTTGAGCTCATTAACTTTTTTTAAGTACTTAAGAATTGATTTACAAAATCTAAGCATCACGCTTGAATATTGTTTTAGAAAAAGCAGTTGTATCACTACTTCTACTTGAGGCATTTTGCATAAACTGTGAATTTTTCTACTTTTCAAGGTTTAGAATTTTGTTTATTTAGTGGGAGACCTTCTGTTTTTTAAACAAAAGTATTCTGGTATTGCAAATTTTCACATTCAATTTCTACAATAGGAAGAACAAATATAATTTTTTTAAATAAAAATATTACATCCCAAAATCATGATTCCCCTTTCCTTGTATATGTTTCTAAAGTTTTTCTTCAGAAATATATATAGAAAATATACAAGAATAAATAACTTTTCTATTAAGAAAAATGACATTAACAGCTGCCTCAAATTCAAAATAATCCTAACTAAGTAATATAACTTTTTAAACCAAACACGTTTACTTCATTTTCTACAAACAGACAATAATATTTACTTAAGACAACTCATAACAATAAAACAATCTGTCCAATACTAAGTATGTAAAATACATAGAACATATATAACTCAATAAACTAATTAATTAAGCATTTTTTACATACTTCCTGTTTATGAATTGATTTACAAAAATCTAAGCATGGCAACTGAATATTATTTTAGGAAAAAACTTCTAGGTTTAATTTAAAATTTATAACAAAATCTGTAGAACAAAACTATTATTTGACATAGGCTTCTAAGAAAAATATTTTATTATGATGTTTCAGTAAATTTGAACTAAAAATGATCAGAGTAATATAAATTATTATTTCTAATTTCATATCACAAGACAATTATAAAATATTAAAAAAAATTACACTTACAGTAGAAAGTGCCATTTATTGGTCTGAAAAATAAGGAATATTTTAAGGAATATTTCAGAAATTAACATTTAATTATTACAAGTTTTTAAACTTTTAATTAATTATTCTTAATGTAATTTAAAAAGTTTTACTTCACGAGATAAGTTTTGAAATAAAACAGTATAATTCTTATTACGTTTGAAAATTTAATTACACATGAAATTCTTTATTAAACATGTTGGGTTAAATCACTTTAGAGACTTACATAGAATAAAAATACATTTCTTGAGTAGACAATCAATTTCAGGACATGTGCTTCCTTCTGTTAATGAGTACTTTAAAAGCATAAACAACTTGGTTGCGCAAAATATTTAGTATTCTAATGAATTCTTTATCAAAATATAAAAAACATTTTTTTTCATTTTTTCTCACAGTTCAACCATATGCAACTTATAAAACAACATGTAAATATGTTTCAATAACATAAATCTTAATTTTGTTTAAAACTATATACACGGCTGGGAAAATATATAAGAATAAGTTTATTTCAAATTCACCAAAATGTTAATTAAATAGAGATATCATTAATATATTCAGGGAAAAATAAATACAATTCTTCTTTATCTTATTAAAGATTTTTAGTATTAATTTTAATGAAATTTTAATGCAATGAAAAATAAGTGAAATAACTTTGATAGCATACATATATTTATAAGTATTCAAACGTGTTTTAAATCACAATTATTCAAATACCATAAGATATTAATAAAATTAAAAAAATCAAAGCAACTTCGTTTTTCAATTCTGAAATTTTAGACAAAGATTATCCATAATTTTTCTTTATGAATTACCTAAATGAATTATTTTATCGCAGTCCGTTCAAAAAACTGTAATCTTTTCTTCTTGATATGTTTTTATATCCTTCAAATGATTTTCCATAAGGAAATAATTTTTTTCTTTGATATCCCATGCATTAATGTTAGATAAGTAAGTAATAATAATAAAGAACATTTGAATCGTATTCTTTACAACTTTATAAAATGCACGGCATTAGAAACACCTATTGTTTACAACTATTGTTTACTACAATTACTCGCAAACACCAAGTGAATGTACAATGTGAATAAATTTTACATTTCATCAATTACATATGTTATTAAAATAGAACCAAATTATTCGATACCCATGTATACAATACACAGAGACGTAAACCATTTTTATTAACTACATCTTTATTACCTAATGTTACGAAGCGATTAACGATACCAATGCGTAGTTCGAAAGGCTAGTAATAACTTTACTATTCTTGTTCGAACTATATTTTGTTTAAACGAGTTTGCATCAGTGGTAAATTTGATCTTGATTTGGATACAAAAAATTCATGACGATATCTTTCATTTATATTTAATGAAAGCACCAAATATATCTCAGTAATACACACACATCGCAATGGCGAACCACAGTTACATAATGTAAAAAAAAAACACAGAATTCCTTTGGCACAACAGCGCCCTCTATCCTATGAAAAGTTCCAACACACCCCACCTGTGCTCTTTTAAGAGCACATTAAATTTACATATCAATAATATATTTAGATACAATCAAAATCAATATGCACAAATTAATACTGAAAACTACATTGCAAATTAAATACAATACATGAAACAAACATATATATATCACTTTAAACTTCAAAAGGATAGATTAATTGGACGGGTCTTCGATAAAGTCCTTGAGAAGTACGAATCAAACATGAACGCACATACCCATCCCTACCTTTATAAACTTCTTCTATAATTCCAATAGGCCATAAAAATTTTGATTTCGTCGACCCCTCCAGCAATACAACCTCACCCTTTTTAAGATTCCTTTCAGGAGGTGGATTTAGAAAAGTATGCGCAGACCGTAATTCGAGGAGATAATTCTCCTTCCACCTTTTCCAAATTTGTTTCAAAAGATTAGTTTGATACAGTTTTCTCCTAGTCAAAGTCTGCCTGTTCAATGGTTCATTCCTGAAAAGGTCGGCGAAATGTACAGGATAAGAAATATTTTCTTGCCCTGGAAACAAGAAATGGGCAGGTGTAAGAGCTTCTGGCTCTTTTATTTCATTATGGACATAAGTAAGAGGTCTATGATTTAAAACTAACTCAGTTTCTGATAGAATAGTCATCATTTCCTCAAAGTTAAGAAGAGCCCTTCCGAGAACCTTTCTCAAAGGATCTTTGATACTTTTCATAAGGCTTTCATAAAAACCACCCCACCAAGGCGCGTGAGGCGCAATATATTGCCAAGTTATGCCGTTTATTGATATGAAATCTTTCAATTTTGAATCTATTATAATTTTTGCAAATTCTTTAAGAATTTCATTAGTGGCTCTAAAGCTCTTAGCATTGTCGGAAATGATAACTTTACAATTTCCTCTCCTAGCTAAAAATCTCCTTAATGACAAAATAAAATTTTTTGTTGACATATTTGTGATTAATTCTATGTGCACAGCTCTAGTAACACTGCATGTAAATAATGTTATGTAAGCCTTTTGAGGCGTATCCTTTCCTGATTTTATTAAAACTGGGCCAGTGAAATCTATGCCAGTTACAGTAAAAGGAGGGTTTTCAGTAATTCTACATTTAGGTGGTTGACTAGTTATTTGTTTAGCTGGTTTCAACTTATACTTTCGACAAATTAGGCAGTTACCTAATACTCTTTTTATAATTTGTCTACCTCGTGGAATCCAAAATCTAGACCTAATTTTGGCTAGCGTAAATGTAACTCCACCATGAAAAATTTTATTATGTTCTCGAATAATAATTAACTCTGTAAATTTAGACTGCTTAGGAAGAAGTATAGGATGAGCTTCATCCTTTGTAAACGCTCCTTGTTCTAACCTTCCTTTTATGCGCAATACACCACAACTGTCGAGAAATGGGGCTAAATTCGAAAGTGGAGAGTTTTTAGGAATCGATTTACCATTTTTAAGGTTCTGTAATTCTAAGTTGAACTCTATGTTTTGCTCATGTTTTATCCAGTCTATTTCAGCATTTTGAAGTTCTTCTGCTGTGAGGGGACCTGCAATCGTTTGTCGTTTTTGAAGTTTATTAACAAACCGTTTAACTAGTGCAGTTACTCTTAGTACTTTTAACAAACAACTATATTTCCTTAAATCTAAAATAAATTTCGAATTTTCTACCAAACAGTTATTTTGCACTGTACTTTCAAATTCTCTTTTTATCTCTAAGTCTACGTCTGTAGATTTTAAGTTCTCTCTTTCAGTAGGCCAGTATTCAGGTGATTGGCTTAGCCACGGTGGACCGTGCCACCAAAGATGGTTTGTAGCTAAATTTGCTGCAGAAATTCCTCTGGACAAGATATCTGCAGGGTTATCCTTACCAGGGCAATGAGCCCAAATATTGGTATCTGATAAAGATTGAATTTCTTCTATTCTATTTTTTACGAAAGTTTTGTATTTACTAGCTTGTCCCTTAATCCAACATAATGTAATCATCGAGTCGGTCCAAAAATAACTAGAAGTATTAAATTTAAGACATTTACTTACTTGATGGACTAATCTTGCGGACAATAAAGCTCCCATTAATTCCAGTCTTGGTAATGTAAGACTTTTCAGAGGAGCTACACGACTTTTAGAACAAATAAAACAGATACTTATCCTCCCATATTCAGATATAGCTCTTAAATACAATACAGTTCCATAGGCTAAAAGAGATGAATCTGAAAAAGAATGAATTTCAAATGAAATAAATTTACAGTTCAAATTTGAAAAATAACATCGAGGAATCTGGAGATCTTCTAAGTGTTCGATTTCACTGCACCACAACTGCCACTTGTGATCCAGTGACGATGGAAGTTTATCATCCCAGTCTATGTCATGACTCCACAGTTCTTGTAGAATGCACTTCAGCTTTATGATGAAAGGCCCAAGAAATCTGATAGGATCATAAATACGACCCACTACTCGAAGAATAAACCTTTTCGAAGCAGTTCCGTTCTTGACAAACTTTGATAATTCTTTTACGTTAAAAGATATACTGTCTGCATCTGGATTCCAAACTAGACCCAACACCTTGGATGGTGAGTCAAGTCCTGTACTTGAGCTCTTTTCCTCATCGATGTAGAACTCAGCATCTTTCCACAGCTTACGCAGTTCCATGGAATTGGTTTTCCATTTTCGTAATATCATGCCACATCTTTTGAGAATTTCTACACTTTCAGTCGTAATTTTCAAAGCCGCTTGCAAGTCTTCTTCGCCTCCAATCAAATCGTCGACATAAAACCATTCTGACAGTAATTTGCAAGTATCAGGAAATTCTTGTTTACATTTATCAAAATGATATTTCAGAGTTGCAGCTAATAAATATGGACTTGGTTTTAGTCCAAATAAAACTCTACTAAAGTTCATTTCTTGATATGAATTAGAACCGATATCATCAGTCCAGAAGAATCTAGTAAATTTTCTATCACTAGGATCGATCAAAATTTGTAGATACGCTTGCTTTATATCCGCTGTGAAGGCGATTGTATTTTGTCGAAACTTTAAAATCATTTCAAATAGATTTGGATACAAGTTTAGTCCTTTAAATAAACAGTCATTAACTGAAAGTTGTCCTCCTTCATGAGAAGAACCATCAAACACGATTCGAAGTCGACTAGTAGATTTGTCCTCGCGAATGACAGCGTGGTGGGGTAAGTAGAATGACTGCTCAGAATATGACACTTCAGTATCTGACGACGAATTCTCAATGATACCTTCCCTACGATAATCATCAATGACCTTTTTGTAATCCTCATAAAAAGCTGTATCATTTCTAAATCTCCTAACCAGACCATCGAAACGTTTCCGAGCCACTTCTCTATTATTTGCTAATTTCTCCTGCATACCTGGTTTCCACGGCAACTTTACACAATACCTTTCATCTACGAACCCAACAGAATTATTAAATTCATCAAGTATCTCCTGTTCCACTAAAGATAAACACTCCGCTTCCTTGTTTTCAATACCTAAACTTTCCAGTTCCCAGAAACGCCCGAGTTCAGCTGATACAGTGCTTTGATCACCTAAAACTAAGTTTACAGCAGCCGTTTTACTCATATCACCACAATTTCCCTGCAAGGACCATCCAAGTTCTGTGTTTACAGCTACCAAAGACGTATTTAACCTTTCAAAACCTTTTGTCAACTTCCAATAAAAATCTATACCTATTAACAAGGTATCATCTGACGCTTGATTATAACCCCACGTTAAAGTTAATCCCTTGGCTTCCATTTCAGCTCTTGTACGCTCATTCGGCAAATTAATCGCCGCCCTCGAAATTTCATCTGTTTCCAACGCCTGTATTACGACTTCATTTCCATCTAAAATATTTCGCAATCTCACTTCAACTCTGCGACATGTTTGCAACCTAGGATCCTTTGCTCCAAATGAATAAATCTTTAATGTTTCTGACCCTAGACATTTTAATCCCAACTTCATAGATACATTTCTTTTAATAAAACTCTTCTCACTACCGTTATCAAACATTGCAATAACTGTACCTGACGATTTACGACCAACAATTTCTGTTCTAACACACTGCAATAAAATCACATTCCTATCATTTACAACTGAATTCGAAATAGTAGGCTGAATTTCCAATTCCTTTGGTTTTTCTTCTTCCGGTTTTGAACTAGATTTACACTTGCTAGAATTTTCAAATTTAAAACAAATAGCTTTGGCGTGTCTACCAAAGCAGAATGAACACTGTTTAGCATTACATTTTTTCACAAAACAGTTTGTGTTACAACATAACAGACATCTCCTTTCCTTAATTAATTTATCGCCTCCAAAATGTCGCCAAACTACCAGTTACCATATTGTAAAGATCAACCGTGACCTTGACCGCAGAATAAACAAACTTCGGAAGTTTTCGCCATAAATTCTGTTACTGACGCGTGTTGATTATTGCGACTCGGATGAAAGTTTCGTTTCTGATTTCGAAAATTGTTTTGTTTGTGTTGGTTAGAATGAAAATTATTATATGAAGATACATTATTAGAATTAATATGGAATGCCTTTTCTCTTGCACTAATAGCATTGTGTAAAAACTTCATCAATTCCTGTAAATCATGACAATTATTTATATTTTGCTTAGAAAATTCAAGAGTCAATTCTCCTGGCAGATTTTTTAGTATTATGTTAGTCAGTATTGTTGTGTATGTTTCCGATTTGACATTTAATTCCTCTAAACATCTAATTTGAGTTTGGGCTTCAAAATAAAGGTTACGAAGAGCCTGAATGTTAGAAGCATTTTTACAGGTGCCAGATTTAATAAATTTGACAAGTGAGCATTTATTAAAATGTCTCTTTGGCCAAATGTTTCAGAAATTAATTTAACAGCCTGTTTATAATTCTCTGAAGTAATTGAGAATCCTTTGATGCTAGCTAGGGCTTTACCACCTAATAACGACTTTAAATAGCAAAATTTGTCAACCTCAGTTAAATTAGAATTATTATGTACAGAATTCTCAAACTGATTCCAAAAATCTAAATATTCTGAAAGCTCACCATAGAATCGAGGAAGTGAAAGCTTAGGAAGTTTAGTTCTGTTTTCTAAATGCAAAGTTTTATTTTCTACGTGAACATTTTCTGGATTTACTGTTTGTTCACCTGACTGATATGGAACTTTTCCAATTGATTTAATTTTGTTTTGCAACTTTACTTTAACTGGTATTATTTTTTCGTTATATTCATCTACTGTGTTAATTTCATCCTTAATTTCTTGTTCTTCTTTCAACAATTCATCAATGTCACTATTTAGTATGTTAATAATTTCAATTTTACTATTCAACTGTTCTAAATATGAATCACATACATCTATGTCAATATCTGATTCATTCAAATATATGTTTATTTTTTCTACTAACTTTAATGTTTGTTCACGATGTGTGTCACGCTTAGTTCGAAGCTTTAACAATTTAGCCATTTTCACAGTTTCTAGCAACAAATTTTACCCCTCAAATACTTTAACAATAAATTCTAATTCTAGAATTCTAAGAAAACAAACTGTAATTTTCAACAACAAATCACACTTCAAGCATTAACAACAAATTCTAATTCTAAGAAAGCACAACATTTTCTTACTTGCAAATACCAATGCAAATATTCAGTAAATGCGAAACCTAAAGTTGTAAATTTTTACCAAACAAGATCAACAACATCAAACAACTTTACCACTTCAACAATTACAAAATATTCTAATCAAACAATTTTTCGACAAACTATTTACTCACCCCACCATTACGATAATTCCCGGCGACAGCACCACTTGTTAAGAAGCGATTAACGATACTAATGCGTAGTTCGAAAGGCTAGTAATAACTTGACTATTCTTGTTCGAACTATATTTTGTTTAAACGAGTTTGCATCAGTGGTAAATTTGATCTTGATTTGGATACAAAAAATTCATGACGATATCTTTCATTTATATTTAATGAAAGCACCAAATATATCTCAGTAATACACACACATCGCAATGGCGAACCACAGTTACATAATGTAAAAAAAAACACAGAATTCCTTTGGCACAACAGCGCCCTCTATCCTATGAAAAGTTCCAACACCTATTAATGCTGGAGATGTTCGTATTAATTACATATACTATGAATTAAACATATTTTGAAATATATCAGGTAGCTTATTAGAAATAAAGGTTAAAATTATGAAGAATTATTGCATTTAAACCACTTAGATAGTAAGCAGAGTGATTAAATGTGAAAAATAAATTTTAAACCTTACGCACTGTCAAACGGCAGTTATCTGAGATATTGTTATTCGAGAGGCTACTATGTAAGTTTAAGTTCTTATGCTTCATACAGCAATGATAAAGCGGCTCAAAGTGATAGTGGTTAGCAACTCTGGACTACCGTACCGCAGGGCCGGGTTCGAATCTCGGAGAATGCATGCATATTGTAAATGTATAGAGTCTTTGTGGCAATCAGATTACTCCAAATATATTGTGAACTGGAAGTCCTCTCGTGTCGCTTGGTCATAGGGAAAGAGCGGTGAGAGACCCTTGAGTCTCTCCCTCGGGGTGTGTTTAAAACTGGTTCGGAAATGAACAGAAGGTGTGCTGTCACGTATAGGGCGCTCTAGGCTCATGCCAAACGACAGGAGCAAAAGTTTCACTCGCAGCAAAAATGGCAACATTTACCATGTCAATATGGATTCAAAATACATAACAGCATAAAGTAACATAATAAAATTAATTATTCCAAACTTTCGGCTAGTCTTTTAAAGATATTTCTAATGTCAAAAGTTGGATCATTCTATTATTTACAGTTTTCAAGTCAGCTTTGTGGCACTTTAGCTACAACTTTTCATTATTACCATTATATGTCGAAGTATTTGAATACGATTAAGACCTTAATATCAAACTGTTATTAACAACAGGGTATATGATAGTCTTCTGCTCACTAAACTTTATACAACTTAAACTAATGAAAAACAGAAGAGATTCGACACTGCCACCATAGAAGTTAATTTTAGTCACAATCTCCAAAAATTTATACTTAATAGTTTTAATTGTGTTTGTGATACTGACAAAAATCTATGTTTAACAAATTTTCCGAAAATGCCTAAAAAACTCTAAGGACAGGTGTCTAATGAAGAGAAAGAAAAAAAACTCATCATTAAAAATGCATTTTAATCAATATGTCGCACTTGAATTAGTAAAGTGTTGGTATCAAGGCTACTAACTTTTAACAATATAGAGCACGCTATTAGAAATTCTATCTTGATATCCAATTCATTAGTTTTAGTTCAAGTCCTTTGCTGAATACTTTTTAATATTAACTTCTCTACTTTCAAATATTAACCCAATTAATACGTTAAAGAACAGTTGCTTGTTCTTTGTTGGGACGCTACTGATTCTGTTGGTGTCCTTTCCCTATCGTAATTTTTTTTTTTTTTTTTTTTTTTGTTTTTCCATCATAGCTTTTTTAGAATTTAGCTCTGTATCTGGAAATTTTCTATTAAGTTTTTTAATTCTTCTTAGTGGTTAACCTCAACTTAAAGGAAAAGAGATGAATTTCAATTTTTATTCTACCTTTTATATAGGGTTGTTTACATACTGGTATTTAGCTCTTATCTGACATATCATACTAGTTAGTTGGCTACAACAGCGTTTCTTAAACATTTTCAAGTGAAGACCATTTCATTTTTATCAATACAATGTTCTTCGAACCAATGTCTTTAAAATACAGCTAATCAAAATTCAGTTTTTTATACCGATATAAAGAAATACAGTTAATATAAGAAAATTCTTATCGTTTTTAATGACTGAAAGCTATTATAGTTTAAATAATATTTATATTTTAACCAAAAAGTATATGGTATTCACAGTGACATGGAGGAAACCCCCGATTCTTGCATAGTTGTTCTGTGTTTGAATGTCTAATGGTATGTTTAAGCCTGAGATCGGCACATACATCTGTTGATTGCAGTATTTTGTTTTTATTGGAAATGGTGACGAAAACGGTTTCTCACGCAAATGCATATGAGTAAACAGAATTGTAATTTTTAAGGCAGATTTGTACAGTTCACTAAATCAAATTTTTATTAGTAATAAGCCCACCTTCACCCAATCCGCAGAAAACGATGGTGAAAAGCTCAGCAATCATACCGATTTAAATCCCTCTATGGTTTATAAGGTTAGAGTGGGAAGTCCATAGGTAAGAGTAACCGGTAACAAAAAATTCCTAACAATGTCGATCTTGGGAGAGAAAGTGTCAGACGACTGGCAAGTGTAATTTCCAAACTCAGATATTTTCAGCTACAGTGTGATGAACGCAGTTAATTTACATTTTATCTTCCTTTTTTTAATTTAGAAGTACCACAGGTGCAGGCTTCGAGGATCACTTGTGCTCCAAAGACCACAATTTGGGAAACGTTGGTCTATAAATTTATCTTCTTTGAAACTCTGTCTCAAAGACTCGAGACGTAAATTACCCCTGCACACTTGCTGCAGAGTGACATGAATTTGACCTCTTTGTTGACATATTGCCTTAATTCATCGAATAAATATTTAGAATTCTTAGGAAATTCTCATACCGAGTTTTGAACTTTCTTGGGTTAAGATTTTTCTGTCAGTATCAGAATTGAATCTTCAAAATGTTTTCTTAAGTGACAAATTTTACGTGCCAATGTAGAGCCATCTTTCTCTCACATGCTGTGTGTATTGTAACAAAATATCTGAACTGCATTTCTAACCTCTAGGAATATATATTACTGTAAGTGATCCTCAACACCAACATCTATAAAACGAAAAATAATTTTTTTAATTAGTCTTCAGTCAGACGGACTCATGATTTTATTATTTCATTTTGTACCTATTTTTAATAATCTTGTAAACAGCATGAAATCTGCCTTTGATAAGGGTACTTCAGCACATTTTTCTTTCAGTTCAGAGATTGTGATGGCATAATATATGCTAGGCTTACATTTTATTTCTAAAATTCTCTTTCATGCTTTACTTTACATAAACAATTAGTCATAAGCAACTATGTGTTGTAAAAATATTTCATTATGTGTATGTACCATTTCACATAATAAGGGCGAGAAGAAGCTACAATAATCGATTTCATTTAATATACAATACTGTTCGGTAATCCGAATCTCTAAATGGTATTAAACATTTGTAATAATTTTATTCAAAATAGGACACTTAAATGTAATTTTCAAATGAAGACAGCATGTTTTAAAATTTACTAACATTTGTTAGCAGAAAAAATGTAGCAAAATATCATACAATTTATCTTTTCGATCTTTGAGCTTATTAATACTTTAACTGCTTTTCCGAGTTTTGATCATAAACGTTAACTGCTGTTTCCCTCGAGCCTCCGCAGCAATTTATCACGATCATAAGCACCCTATTTCTCCAGCGACATCGCGCGGAGTAAATGTTTAATAGAAGCAATGAGACAGAAATATTATTTTGTTATTTTTATGACATGAAATTTCATTTTGTGTTCCAGACTTATCTCGCTCTCTTTTTTTTCAATCTGGCATCTTTCTTTCAAATGGGTGATACGTATTTCTTGTTAAATAACATAACATTGCAGCTTTGTTGCTACTTTGGAGCTTCATTTATGTTTGAAATTTATAACTAAACTTTCTTTTACAACACATTTTGTACTTGACAATTTTATTTTTATTCTATTTATGCATTCCAAACTAATAATTATGTCAAACTCGTATTAAGTGCATATCATACAAATCAGTTTAAACTTAAACAAGCAGAAAATGTTATCTCGCATTTGGTTACAACTTAATTTCAAACATAAAGGCTCAGTGAAATTCGGAAAAGAGTTACAGGAATCCTTATTTTCATAAGCAAGTTATTCCATGCAAGAGCAATGGTTCTACAACTAACGTAATGAAATTGGCATTTAGGGCCACCTGGTCATGATGGTCAGCAGTGAAACTTGCTATATCATTGGGCCTTTAGTGGAATCTTGGTAGAAGGCATACATGTTTGGAAATGTATAGTGTCTTTGAGACACGCAGGACATAAAATACCATCAAGCCGAAAGATTTCTCGAAGGGAAAGTAGAGAAAGTAAGGGTAGGATTCTAACCCCCACGGTGTACTTCTTAAATATTGGAACCGAGCTAGGGAAGTTGGGACTGCCTCTATCAGATGCACAAGCTGCTAACCAACAATATGCGCTGTTTTCCTCTTGTAAATTTGGAATTCGTGGTCCTGATCTATCTTCTCTCAGATCAGGAGGATAAACATCAGAAAGAAGGGCACATTTATCAGTTGTACAATTGTTTTAGATTTCTTCACTTCAATCACCTTTGCTATTTAGTTTTTGCAAAATAAATCGTTTTGTTTAAGTGTGTAAGCATTTCGCTCTAATCGATATATTGGTTAACAAAGCTAGCTGCCGTATATTGGGTCCCAGGTTCTAATCACAGAGAAACTACGGATTTTCATAAATGTATATAACGACTGTGTGGCAAGGGGGCCTTTAAAACAATAGCGAGCCAAAAGTCCTCTAGAGGGGTTTGGTGGCAAGGAAGCGAGAAATGGAAGACCCTCGAATACCTCTCCTTAGGCTACGCTTTATCAAAATTAGTTTGGAACTTTACAGTTACTGGTGTGAAACTGCATATGTGAGGCATTTAGTGACGTCATGACGTCCCGCTCACTTCGTTTTTGTTCTGTCCTATGTAAGCAATTTTACTTAATTATGACTTCTGGTACTTTATTATTAGTATTACTTGTATTACTAAGAAACTCACAAGATAAGATTTATTATGACAAAGGCTCCATTTCCTTTGCCAGTAATGCAATTTGTTTATTCCATGGTATTTACTCCACTTTTTTATACAACACTCAGGTCATTTTTCGATTTTACATAGGAGGCTACAGAAACGTCACAGTGTGAGAACACATCAATTTCACAATATCAGTTCAATGCCGCATTATGACGTAGCATCAGCATCGCGATATAACATCACATCAACGTTCCACTGCGATATTACATGTAACGTGACGTAACATCGAGGTCGCATGTAACATCACATGAAAGTTTCAGTGTAACATATCATCCTCATCATCTGTGCGACGTCAAATTTACGTCGCACTGTGAAGTCATTAAAAGCTGACATTAGAACCTACATGCAACGCAACTGTGACGTGAATTGACGTTCATATGTCTTCGAAATAGTTGAGGTGCGATATGTTTGCAATGTCACAGTAACGTCACCGTGCTGTGTGAAAAAATGAGCACATTCGCATTTCATATGTTAAATTTTATTTTTCTTTTTTCTGCTGTCTTCCAAAACTGCCTATTTTCAAGAAGATTGCGTCAAATAACTGCAGATGTTTTTTGCGTATATTAGGACCGGCTCTCTAACATGCTTTAAATTATGTTTAGATAACTGCTCTTGCACAGCGACTAATAACTGAAAATTATATGTATGAACTGTAACAACTATGTACTGTAATGGTTTGAAACAAAAGTAACAAGATTTCTACAATATTTGTAAATAAATTCGCTGCAGATAAGTATTTATAAGCGGAGTAAAGCAGATTATATTGCACCGAACAGTTTTTTCCTTCGAACACCATATAACGGTTTATTATAATATGAGGGAGAGCAAAACTATAAAACATACTGCAATTCATCATAAACCAACAGTTTTTCTCCTTTTAAAAAATTTCTAAGTTTACTCACAAACAAACTACTCACTATCTACAAATTTTATTATAAATACTGCACGAGATTTCTATTTAGTTCGTAGGAATATAAAACCTGTAGAATGGCGATGTTAACGGCAGTCTTGGAGATATTTAATTTATCATTCTTTAATGCAGCATATTTACCGATATATATAAATCTGGTGAGTTAGTTTTGTGTTTTTAAATAACATCATTTATTCAAAACATATTTTTTCATGCAAACGAGGTGGTCCCTTTCAGCGAAATTATTCAGATCAGAAATCGCAAAATTTTATATTTAATTATCGTTAAGTAAATAATGCTCAAGACCTCGATTGAAACATTTTATAACACTCAAGACTTCGAATGAAGAACAGTACGTTTCTCAATTAATAAAGTGAAAGTGATTTAAAAACAGTATACTTACGTTTGCGCGTTATATATCTTTATTTTATTGTCAGTAGTGTTGTGGAGACGGGCCAAATTTTATCGCAAAAGTTAAGTTTAATATATAAGATACTATCTCAAAGATTTTTGAGTGTGTCCAATAAGGAAATGAATTCAACTAAAAATAAACGTTTAAATGCATTGCGTACAGGCAATAACCAAATTGTCAAAAAATAACAAAATTATTCCCCATATGACTTTAACTTTCAATACTATTAAAACAATTTTACTTGCCTGGACTAATCTTTTGAATATGGTAACAGGTAGTTTGGCGATATTTTGGTAAGGTGATAAAGGTTACTAGCTAGGACTTTAGCAGCGTACATGGATAAAGTCAAGAGTGTGCGCAATGCCATTTTTGTGCAATTCTGGGATGTTTTTTTAAGTGAAAATAGGTTGACGTGTACATGGATACCGTGTATGAGGAATTCTTAAAAACGCGGCAAGCAGTTTGCGATTCTGTACTTTCTCTCAATTTCGCACCTAATCTTCGTCATGATTAAGCATTTTTGTTCCATAAAAGTTCCAGTATAAACGTAATTCGGCTAGCAGATTGTTGGAAGAAATGTTGAGTAAAAAAAAAAAAAATGTCTTTACTTCGTGAAAACAAAATGGCGTCCAAAACAAAACTAGCAGGTTGCTGTAGCAGGATTGGTCGCCCAATTTTCGCCAAAAAATCGCCAAGTTACCGTAATCCAAAGATTAACCCTTGCCTGTATAGTGCCAATATACTCTTATGAATACATGTACTTGTGAATACACACTACGCATACTTTTGCACATATTGTTAATTTTATTTCTGAGTAGCTACTAGAATAAATTTACTAATTTCTTGATTATATATACAGTTTGTCACAGAATATATGCAACCAAAAGAAATCGAGCCACAATCACGAAACTCGGCAGCAATGTAGTCTAATAAGAAATAAGCAAATGACTTAAATTTCGACGCCAGTGAGACAAGGGTGGGCTCGCTATGCGCATATGAGTTGTGCAGCTGGGAAGTTTAAAAGCATGATTACTCGTGCCCTAGGGCTCGCAGCCAGCTACGCTGATGATACAGCGATAGCCACCAAATCTCTAAACCCAGAGTATGCCTTGTCAAGAATTCAGGCGAAAATCCCTGCTATTGAGGGGTGGTGCAGTCGCTGGAAAACGTGCATTCAGCCAGAAAAGTCCAAGATTCTACTCATTCGAAATCGCAGACAGAGGAAACGGGTCAGAACTGAGGTTAAACTCTTTGGCAAAATCATCCCTACAGTTGATAAAGCTAATTACCTGGGAGTTACCCTTAACAAGAACTAAAATTGGAAGGATCATGTGCTTAGAGTAAGCGGAAAAGCACACGGGATCATTTTCAGGCTTTTTCCTCTCCTAAAGAATGAAAACCTCACCCTCAGACTGAAAAAGAGGATTTATGAAACTGTCATCCGACCCATTCTCACGTATGCTTCCCCAGCCTGGGCAAACTACAAAGCAAACGAAATTAGCAAACTCCAAGTGCTTCAAAATAAGGTGCTAAGAATCATCACAAAAGCTCCTTACTATGTTCGGAATAGGACTCTCCACTCCGACTTGAAAATAGATACTATTCAGGACTACCTCAGCAGAATAAACAACAACTTTTTTAATAATATTATCAATGTGAATCCCGCTAATTTCACGGACATTCTTATCTACGAAATCCTGACTGAAGACAAAAACCTCCGCCCATTTGCCGCCCACCTCTTGAGTTCAAAATTCTAAGTTCCAGTTTTTCTGGTTTTCAAGCAGCATCAATCGGGGTCAGTTTCTGGGAGGGTGACCTCCCACGTGACTGGCTCCGACGAATGAACAGTTAGTATTCGGGCTATCCTACACAGGCCATCCGAAGTTTCTTTCTCCGGCCCCTGCTTGGCGGATTCCATCCAAGATGTAGCAGTACAGGAGCAAAGTGCTTCTTTTTCTCTCTCCAGCACACTTCTACCTCCACGAGAGAAAATTTCTTTCAGGTTTCTACTCTGTCAGGCCCCACATGGGATCACATCAGGAACTGGCAAGAGCAGGACTTTAATTTCCTGCTGAAAGCCAGTATAACCGCAAAGTTCCAAAGTTCCCTAGGGCTATTTAAATGAATCTGTCGACTTGGATGGACAGTATTGTGACTAGAAATGCCTTTGAGACGTAATAAAACAGTTGTCGGACTTTGAGAAGAGGCGTATAGTAGGCCTCAGAGAAGCAGGTTGGTCCAACAAGCGTATCGGCCGCCCTCGGTCGGAGCGATATGGTAGTTGCTCGGTGTTGGCGATAATGGATCACAGAAGAAATAGTCTACTCTTACGAAGGATCAGGGCGTTCCAGGAACTCAAATGAACGCGAAGAACTCGCAATCATAAGAGCGGCCACTTCCGCAACGACAACGTCGCTAGGATAGATTCGACGCCATTTACCACCTCCCAGGTATCCAGTGCTATCAAGGGAAAGCCTATGGAAACGACTGGCAGAAGCTGGTATATTCTGCCGACGTCCATTAGGATGCCTGCCACTGACCCCACATCATGGGCAGTATCAACTGGATTGTTGTCAAACTCGAGTAAGCTGGAGTATGACTGGCTGAAGGCATGTTATTTTCAGTAAAAAAATCCCATTTCAGTTTCAATGCTGATGACCAACGCACAGGCGTGTGGATGCCAGTGGTTCGATCCGGCATTCGCTGTCAAGATGTATACGTTGATTACATGAAACATGACAATGTGGAGAATGATTAGTTGGCACACACGATCATTTCTAGTCGTCCTTCAAGTCATTATGATGGCTCGAATTTAAATGGACAACATTTTAACGCTGGTTCTACAGCCCATGCTGTAAAGACGCCCAGGTGCCATTCATGAGCAAGACATTGCTCGTTCACGTACTACGCGACTTTCCCAACAATGTCTTCAGGGATATGACGTACTCCCGTGGCTGCCAGGTCACCAGACCTCTCGCCAATATAGCAGGTTTGGGACATTTTTGGAAGGCAACTACAGCCGTCCCGAAATATTAGTGAATGAACTCCCCAGTTGCAAAGATAATGGCATGATCTTGCGCGGAGGGGTCATAGATGACCTACTTGATTGGATACCACACCATGCTTCTGCTTGTATATCTGCCAGAGGTGTCTAAACTACTTACTATTTCGTAACCTTTCCAATGCTAAAAACGTCTTAACAATATGATCTAATTTTCCTGCACTTGTAATGGTTTGTTTACCTCTTTTTACACTACATACATGTTAAGTTTCGTGATAGTAGTTCATTCTCTTCTGAGTGCATATATATTTTTGTGACAGAGGAATTTCTGAAAGGGAGGAAATCTGTTTGTTTATGATAAATTACAGTATGTTTTATAGTTTGCTCTCCCTCGGATTATAATTAAACCGTTACATGGTGTTCGAATGAAAAAAATCACTGTAATATCATTTCTATCGTTACACCAAAATTACCGTTCATAAGAGAACGGAAGAACACATCTTGATCGTTCTTTATCGTAGCTGTTCAGAAAGCTAAGCACGTGCACACTAAATAATCTTAGTTCATCTTAATTATGATGATACAAAAATATGTTGCCAAATTACGTCGAAGGATATGTTCTTTAAAGCACTTGTAATATTTTCAGCAAGCACCAAGAATTTGCTCGGCATTACAACTACAGCATTTCATACACAGCACATGGTGAACGATAGATAAAGCTGGTCGAATTCGTCGTCAGGAAGACATTATATTTCCTAGAAAAGAAAGTTGTGTAGTTACTCGCTGGCAATCCTGCGAGATTTTCGTTTTATACACACAGGATAATTTCCTAGAAAAATTAAAATCTACGACACATTCACTGCTTACAACGTGTGGAAAAAAATAAGGGGCGGCAGGAAAAAGGCCTGGAGCCTCGTCTTTTGCAGGTGCTTGGTGGAATAATGCGTCACAAAACCGATTCGGTCAGACTTTATGCTCTCGTGTTGAGCGATTATGATTATTTCATCGAAGTCGTAGTGTGAAAGCTTGCTTTTACAATTACAAACATCAAAAGTTTAATCTTTCCATTCTTGGCAATCATTGTGTTGAGTTACTGTACCGCGGAATTTATCACCATACATCTAATCAAGTGTGTCTGCCATTTGAAAAAATAAGATATCTTAATTACAATCATGTTGCGGGAAAAACTGCGATTTCTCGGAAGTGCTGAAGTTTGAAATGATATAAGTTTTTACATTTCATATTAAAACTGCGCATTGTTTAGATGCAAAGTAAAAGCTACTTATGCATTTTCCATATTTCTTAACAATTTACTCCTTCTGCTCAGCGTCTTCTACTCCTGGAGTAGTTATACATTAGATGACATTGAAAGTAATCAATGAGCATTGACTAAATGCAAACTTTTATCTTCAAATATATATTGCACTTCAATACTTCGAATTACTAACTAAAAGTCGCCACTCAAATGCTGAAAAAAATTATAATAACTAAGTACTCCCTATAGCAAATATTCTAATGGGTCTGGCTAAATTCTAACTGAAAGACTCCTACCAGGCCATTCGAGCTTAAAGTATATGCTACGTGTGTGTTCTGTCTATCGCTTCAATCACATACTGTCGTCACGTTTTCAGAATTTTAGAATTTTTGTACCAACCCTTTGAATAAAAAAACATACTTTATGTAAATTGGAAGAACATGACTGACTGAAACAATTTAGTGTAATTCTCACAAAGATGCATGACTATAATATTAATAAAACTAAGTGAAGGTTAAAGTGTTTTTTCCAAAATATTTAAACTACCAAAATTTCTTTCAAAGCCTATTCATATTATTCGTATGCTTTTTAAAACCGTTTTTACATCTCTCGAACCAGCAATAGCCTCCATACTGCCGAGCAATCGCTGAACACTGATATTTCTGTCCGAGGCTCGAATCCAGCAAACGGGTAAGCTGCATAGGCGTTTTCGTGGTTTTCCCCACGTGTAACGTGTATACGAGCCAGTTCCTCTCAGAACGTGTTTCACGAGAGCATCACTCCGTTTAGGCAGACAGCATTCGAGTGCTTTCCCATAATCACATAAACCAATTTTATATAAATCTCTTGATGCTGTCGTGTCTTTAAATGGGGCTACAAAGCCATTTTTTCATTTACATTATATTTGTCATTAATACTTGTAATAAAAATGACAGCTTGAGCCATATCAGTACAACAGTGCTTTCATCCATAAACAAAGAATAAAATATAAAACTACAAGCTTTACGTTGAAAATCCTTTTCTATAAATTTCCCAAATTCATTAATTTTCCTGGCAATAGTTTAATGACTAAATCATTTTAGAAATATCGCGTTTTTTTATCAGGGCAAATTACCTAACACGATTTCCATGCATTCATTAATAAACTCACCATCAGAAAAGGGTTTCAATTAAATTTACGACTGTTTAACTAGCATTCATAATAACTTCGAACTTCTGTTGAAATATAATGCCTTTTTTTGAGTAGCGCTGCTTTGTCCTTATGAAATTATCGCTACTTTGTCCTCTCAAAATTAAGATAATCATTTCCCATGCAAGTTGTTGTTACCAGTCTCATTTGTCTGACAAAGGCAATCACAAGCCCACGGCAATCATTGTGGCAAGCAGTTAAATACAGCGGCCTTTGGCAAGAGCCTTGGATACTAGTAGATAGGTGACAGCCCGACTTTAGCTCAGTTAACGCCCCCAATTTTGATATTTGATAGAGAGCATCTATGGGGAAAGGGTCAGAGGGTTTCATACCCCTCTTTCCCTACACACAACCTCTCTAGGGGACTTTCGGCTCGCCGCATATTTAGAGTGCTCCAGTGCAGCACAGACGCTATACATTTACAAACATCCATGTCTTCCTCTGGGTTCGAACCCGAGCCCTTCGTTGTCGTAATCAGAGTCACTAACCACTATCAAGGTTGGGCGGCTCAGGCACAAGTCAAAAGAAGATATGGAACAGGCACTCCACTGAAAACGCATTATGTTTTGTTCCAACTCGCAACATCATATACCCTTCTGTCCATGTTGAAAGCCATTTTCGAACCCCGATCGCAACAGTAAAACTAATTATCGAGTGGAGTCCTGTAATTTATTTTGCGACTCGTGTTCGCTTCTTGGGCCACACTGATACCTGCTTTGGACCACAGACTAGACACCCCTGGTCTGTAGTTTTCATGCCTTCCTTTTTTTTTGTGACCTAAATTTAAGCTCACTTTTGCTTAAACGAAACTAGTTTAACTTTGTATTTTGACAAACGAATTTTCTTTCTTATTCTCACTGCAACGCCAAAATATTAAATGATTGCAACAGCATCAACGACAACTAATGTATTGCACGTTTAACTTGAAGCATGAACTAAAAATAATGAGCACAAATTTACTTCCGATTTTAGCGCAAATAACAAACAACACTCAAGTCAAATTAACTGACAAGTTACCATCTACCATAATATCCGGCTTTGTAAGATTTCACGAAATAATTACCTAAACATTCAACAGCAAAGGAGAAACTCACCAACTAGGAAAAGCAACGTTCTTGACGGATGAAAACAAAAATGCCTCTTTTAGGCCGGCTGGGAGTTGCCAATTCTCGATTTCTTAACTCAGATCCGTATGCTAGTTAAAACTCTCTCATTCACATATTCCGTGAGAATTAGAGTAAGCAGTACGAGTACAGAACAGGTTTTAACATAGTAAAAAATCGTATTAATTTTATAAGGTGTTTCTACCGCCTTCTTAGAATGCCTTCGTGGTGATGCATGCCTTCTTTGTCTTCATGGTTCGTGGTTTAGTTGAGCACGCTCGGCGCGTATTCAAGAGGTCCAAGGTTCGAGTCCCGGCGAGGGCATTTCTCATTTCTTCGGATTTCCTTGTTTAGAAAATTTCTAATGTCTCTACAATGGTGCCCGAACTAAAAAAGGTGGTGAATGATGATTCTCCACTACCAGGATTTGACGATTGGGTCTCTTAATCCCCAGTCGCCCTTTAAAAGGGTAAGTATACTAGGTATTTATCCCACCTTCTTAGCATATCTTCATGTTTGCAATGGTCAGCACGCTCGGTGCGTATTTGACAGGTCGGAGGTTCGAGTCCCAGCGAGAGCATTGCACATTTCTTCAACTTCCTGACATCAAAAGTAACCAAATGCCTCTACAATTTGAATAAATCTTACAGCCTTTTATGCCTGAAAACTTCTATTTTCATACTTTTTTCAGATCAGCAAACACTTAATTTAAAACCATAAAACTAGTAATTATAATTAGTAATTATTTTATTTATTTTTACATTTATATCTAAAGTTTTTGGTGGTGTGTGGTGTATTTAATTATGGCAAAGCACACTAGGGCTATCTGCTTAAGGGGAGGGCTGCCTTCGTGGAGGATTTTCTAAGGGAAACTGTCTCGTATACACGTTACACATCGGGAAAACCACGAAAACGCCCATGCAGCCAGCCCGTTCGCGGGATTCGAACCTCGGACCGAACTACCAGTGTTCAGCGACTTTTACCGCTGGGCGGCCCTAAAGTTTTTGGCAGACGCAAAGCCTAACAAGTGTAGCAAATACACTCATGTCCATAAATTAAGGGTAATTCAGAATTACACGGAAATCGAACTCTAAAGTAAAAATGTTACCTGTAGAATTATCGCACACATCTTCAAGAGTAATATGAAAATTACAGGAAGCCGATAGCATGTCACAATAACGACAGTGTATGAGAAGTGTATATAAGGAATGGTAGCATAGAATTACAATTGTTTACAAGCATTTTCTAACCCGCTCAGTGCTACAACCGAATAGTCGTGATACATAAGACGCATGTGGATGATTTTTTGCGTGGTAGAATTAACAGCCGCATGAGAATGTGAGAGAACTTAAATGGAAGTATCTGAGGAACTTGGAATGCAATGTGAACATCGTCACAGTGGGCTCGTATGATGTTTTCCGACGAGTTCAGTTTTAGCTTGCAGTCTGATTAACTTCGGACTTTCATATGGAGAACTGCAGGTACCCGCTACCATAAAGATAACATCATTGAATGACACTGTTACGTTGATGCATGATTGCTGGCTTGGAGTGTACTGGGCTCCAGAACAGGTCTGCATGTTCAGATCGGAATTATGACAGCCTAAATTCATCGGAAAATCCTTCTGGAACAACATGTACGTTTGTGTAGGGGTGCCATGGGTGCAGAATTTGTATTTATGGATGACAACGTCCGTCCTCACCGCAGAAACACTGCAAAGGAATGCCTTCAATCTGAGGATAGCATCCGTATAGAATGGCCAGCATTCTCAACTGGAATCCGATGAAGCATGTTTGGGACATTCTTGGAATGATTGCATCCCGTCAAGCATCTCATACATGTATACCAGAACTTCGGAGAGCATTGCTTGCTAAGGGGAGTAATCTGCCTCAAGATCAGCTCGATAATTTGATACTCAGCATGCCTAGGCGTTGTACGGACTGTATTTCATCACCTGGGAGACATACCATGTACTAACCATCATACCAACGATGTACTCTTAAGATTTTGTAAGAGAGATATTTTTTGTAATTGCTCACGGGAGCAAAAATCGTAGTTTTTATGAATGCTACCATACATATACCATTTTTTTTTGCTCTTTATCATTTGTTTAATAAATGGGCTTATCAATAAGTCACGTTTGTTTTGTTTCTGTTCCTTTATTTGCCGGCTCTAGCATTATCCTTAATTTATGGACATGAGTGTATTTCCTAATATTTTGGAAAAATCAACTGTTATACAATTTTTCCTATATAGATATTATATTTTTTATGATCTTCAAGGCAATTTTTTCTTTAAAAAATAGTTTTGAGAATATATTGGAGAATATTTCTTTTCTTCAGT
This sequence comes from Stegodyphus dumicola, assembly GCF_044657685.1. Lineage (NCBI taxonomy): Eukaryota > Metazoa > Arthropoda > Arachnida > Araneae > Eresidae > Stegodyphus > Stegodyphus dumicola. Next base: position 120,867,087 of record NC_140780.1, read on the forward strand.
ACAACTGCTCTTAAAATTCCCTTAGGGTTTTTATCCATGACAGTGCTTTTTTTTGGCTCAACCTAAACATAGCTGCTACTTAAAAGATATTCTGTTCAATGAAATATTTTTCTTTGCTCAAGGCAGAACATATAGTTTCTTTCTAGATAAAAAAACTTGCTTTTACTTGTCTTCAACGAAAAGGTCCCGAGTACACTGAAGGGGGTGCGGAGGAGAAATGTTAAACAGCAGTTTTTCTTCCTTTCGGGATAATATTTTTGTCGCCACCTTTTGACAAGAGCAAAACCGAGTGTCAGTCTCAAGAATTTCGGGAAACATTTGAAGTTTCTATTCGTTGAATTTTATTTCAACGAAATGCTTGGTTTAGATACATATGACTACATACTCTTCGCTTACTATCAATTACACGGTAAATGCTCTTCGAAATTCATAGAGGAAATTTGAACCGAAACTGGATTTTAGGAATGTTTGCATTTCCCTTTAAACTCACAGTTTAAAGATTATATTTGTTTATTTTATATATGTAGTTAAAACCATGTATGTAATAATAACAAATCATAATAAATGCTGAATTTGTATTTTTAGTTCAAAATTTCCAGAGATAAATAAAGTGATTATACTCCTGTTGATATTTTCTATAGATTATTCGGACAATGATCTTCCGTTTCTATTAAATATGTTTTAGTATTAGCTTTTCCACGTTAGAGGTAATATTGTCATCATAATAAATTAGTAGGTATATAAAAGCATAAGTGTTCTATCTCGATGCTTTAAACATATTGTTACGAATTTGGTATTTAAAAAGCTAATATTAGTTCAATTATAAATTAATTGGTTTTATTTCTCGCGCAGTGCAGCGCGTGACGAATATTAAAAGAAAGCTAAGCCGGAAAATTGAAAATACAAGAGCGCGTGCATTAAATAAATAAATATCTCTTTTTGATTTCGAGAAAGTACTGGAAAATTCTAGCGCGTGATTTTAAAATCTTATAAAAGGAGGAAAACATCTCAGTTTGTAGTAGTTGCTTAGTTTGTTGTTGTTTAAAAAAACTACTGTTGTTGATTGTAGCGAATTCGTGGATTAGCGTTCTTTAGCTGTTTTGAATTACGTTCTATTGGACATTTGAGTAGTTAAAAGAAAACTACTGTGAGATATTGTAATACTGCGTGATAATTTGAGAAAATTTAAGCATTTTTGTTGTGATAATAATAAATTTTTGTTCATTTTTTTTCATCGGACTTGTGCATTCATTTCATAACGAACCCGTACGCACGCAAAAATTTTTGGTGTCAGAAGTGGGATTTGAATGCCAATAACAAGAGCGATGGAAGAACAATTCAGGCAAATGATGACTGCATTTGCTGCTTTCCAAGAAAAGATGGAAGGGGCCGTCAAATCCGTTAAGGAAGAAATAAAATTGGGCCAGGAATCCGTTAAGGAAGAAATGAAATTGGGCCAGGAATCCGTTAAGGACGAAATGAAAGCCGTTCAAGCTGGTCAAGAAAAGATTGAAGCATGTCAAGAAGAAATGAAAAGAGAAATTACCTGCATAATAGAAAATAAATTTGAAGCTATAGAAGGCAGAATTGACACAGTTGAAAATAAAGTTGGACAAATTGAAGAAAAAGTTTCTTTCGTAAAAGATCAAATTGAAGAAAGAGTTTCTTCGGTGAAAGAAGAAATAGAAAAAAAAGTTTCTTCTGTAAAAGAACATATAGAAGGGAGAGTTTCGGCTGTGGAGGAACGAATTGAAGGAAGAGTTTGTGCCGTCCAACACCAAGTCGAACAACAAATTGATGAGAGAGTTTCTGCAGTTGCCAAAGAAATGGAAACGTTAAAGAAATTCGTAGCGACGGCAGGGAGCAAGAATGATGATTTTAAATTCTTACCGATGCCTGCTCGTCCATTTCTGAAGCTATCCACATATGATGGGAAGACATCCTAGCAAGTGTACAAGACCCACTTTTCTATCGTTGCGGATGCGAATGGATGGGATTCCCAAGCTAAGGCCTGTCATCTCGCCGCTTCTTTAAGAGCCGACGCAGCGGATATCCTTCAGACTCTTCCCGAAAACAAAAGGTTAGATTTCGAAGCTCTGTCCGGCGCTTTGGAGCTGCGCTTTGGCGAGAAATGTTTAAAAGACTACAGCAGGCTTCAATTAAAATCCCGTCAACAGAAGCCCACTGAATCACTTCAGGAGCTCGCCACGGATGTTGAAAGGCTGTCACATCACGCCTTTTCGGAGTGCCCAACAGAAACAAGGGAAATCCTGTCCCTGCAATATTTCATCGATGGCATCCGGGATACTGAAATACAAAAAGCTCTACGAATGGCGGATGTAAAAGATTTAAAAAGCGCTCTAGTGTACGCCATGAAATTCGAGGCAGCCCAGCAAGCCACTCGTCGAGACCGCCACCCAGTCAGAGCTGCTCAAGTCCAGGAGCCAAGGGATCAAGTCACCGCTCATCTAGACGATTTAACTAGACAACTGAACGCCTTGAGACGGAATATTGGTGAGAAGAAACCGACCGTTAAGTGCTGGAACTGCGGTGCTGAAGGACACATACGACGAAACTGCAGAATACCCCAGGATACGGATGTTAAGACCGCTTCTAACAAGCAGCAGGGAAACTAATTAGTGGCCATCTCGCGGGGCGGAGGTTGCCAGATAATGAAAAGCCCCAGTTTAAAGCGCTTCAGATTTCTGCAGTGAGAGGCGGCAGTAATGGACTTTTCATAATAGGACATATCAACGGAGTCCCCTGCAATATGACGATAGACACAGGAGCCAACGTTACCATCATCCGAAAAGATTTGGCTCAACAACTGGAAAGCAAACTTATCTGGACGCCGCCCTGCGTTACCCTACAGACTGTGTCCGGTGAGAAGATCGACATCAATGGGAAAGTAAATGTTAACATCACGTTTGGAAGTGCCGCTTACCATCACACGGCATATGTAGCAGAGATCACTGATTCTTGCATACTCGGATTGGACTTTCTAAGGAAATACAATTTTTCCTTGGACTTTAAAAATAACGAATTGCATTCTGCGTCTGAGGACATAACGTTATTTGGAATTAATAATGAAGAAGTTAAATCTGTCCACAGAATCATAGCACAAGACAATATCACAATACCGGCAAGAACAGAAATTTTATTCCCTGGATCTATAGCCGAAAACAGAGATTTCCGCTACGGCATCATAGAATATCCCAATAACTGTAATAGCCCGAAAGGAGTACTAGTAGCCTCAACACTCGTCGACCTATCGAGAATGGTTATCCCGGTGAGAGTTGCCAATGTAACTGAGAAGGCGAGAGTTATTAAGAAAGGCGACGTGGTTGCAGCATGTACTCCAGTAACCAGCGTTGAAAGAAAGAGCAATATCCAAGAATCCGTGTCCTCATCAGAGAGCATTACATCGGAGTTATTGCAGAATGCGCAATTGAACGATGAAGAGAAGAATGCTGCCGATCGCGTCATCAAAGATCTTCAAGTTGTTTTCTCCTGCTCGTCTTCTGACGTGGGTCGAACTAGTTTGACACAACATAGAATAGATACCGGCGATCATCCCCCGATCAAGCAACATCCAAGACGTCTACCGTTTGCTAAACAGGAAGAGGTGCGAACACTGTTAAAAGATATGGAAGAAGGCGATGTCATCGAGCCTTCAGCGAGTCCATGGGCATCTCCCATCGTTCTCGTCAGAAAGAAAGACGGCTCAACAAGATTTTGCGTTGACTATCGCCGGTTGAATGAGGTTACGAAGAAAGACAGTTACCCTCTTCCTAGAATTGACGACATTCTAGACACTCTTTCTGGAAGCAAGTGGTTCTCAACACTTGATTTAAAGAGTGGGTATTGGCAGGTAGAAATACAGCCTGAAGACCGAGAAAAGACGGCATTTACTACGGGACAAGGGCTTTGGCAATTCAAGGTGATGCCGTTTGGACTGTGTAATGCGCCGGCAACATTCGAACGTCTTATGGAGACTGTTTTGAAAGGTCTTTCCTACGAAGACTGCCTGATATACCTGGACGACATGATCATCGTCGGAAAGAATTTTGAAGAACATTTAGAAAATCTTAGGAAGGTGCTTCAGAAACTGAAAGAAGCCAATCTGAAGCTGAGTCCCGCTAAATGCAAATTGTTCCAAAGGAAGTGACTTACCTGGGACATGTCATCTCTGCAGAAGGTGTGCGCACGGATCCTGAAAAGGTATCAGTGGTTAAATCCTGGAAACGTCCTGAAAATGTCCATCAGCTGAGAAGCTTCCTAGGGCTTTGCACCTACTATAGGAGATTCGTGAAGGACTTTTCTTCCATCGCAAGACCCCTTCACAAGCTGACAGAGAGCAAGCAAAGATTCTTGTGGACAAAAGAATGCGAGGATGCATTTAACAACTTAAAGGAGGCTTTAACATCTGCTCCAATCCTGACGTATCCTCAGCTCGACCGACCATTTATTCTTGACACCGACGCGAGCAATGAAAGTGTCGGTGCTGTTTTGTCCCAAGAAATAGACGGCCAAGAACGTGTAGTGGCCTACTGGAGCAAGTGCCTGTCTAAACCGGAGAGAAATTATTGTGTCACCAGGAAAGAGTTGCTCGCCATAGTCAAAGCCGTAGAACAGTTCCATCACTATCTATATGGCAGAAAATTCCTGCTTCGCACCGATCATGCATCATTGACCTGGCTTTGAAATTTCAAGAATCCTGAGGGTCAAATAGCCAGGTGGATACAGAGACTCCAAGAATATGACATCACTATCCGTCATCGTAAGGGATCATCACACGGAAACGCCGACGCCCTATCTAGAAGATCTTGCCAAGAAAGCTGCCGATATTGTTCCAGGGTGGAAGCGAAATACGAGCTGCTGACTCCGGTCGCAAGACAAATTACAACATCAACATCGGCTGATCGAGAACCGTGGAGTGATGATGAAGTCAGGAAAGACCAGCTGGAAGACCGCGACATTAAACCGATAATTGATTTAATGGAGTCATCAACCAGAAAACCTACCTGGCAGGACATTTCTATCTGTAGTCCTACAACCAAACAGTATTGGGCACTCTGGGATTCACTTCACATTCGAAACGGCGTCTTATACCGGAAATTTGAATCGGATGATGGGAAGACGTTCCGATGGCAGCTGATACTTCCAAGATCCCGCATTCCTGATGTCCTTAAAGAACTACATAACAGCCCTACGGGAGGTCACTTTGGAATAATGAAGACCTTACAGAGAGTTCGTGAGCGCTTTTACTGGAATAATGCAAAGGATGACGTGCAAACGTGGTGCCGATCCTGCGATGCCTGTGCAGGTCGGAAAGGACCGAAGAGACGCAGCCGAGGCAAGCTGCAACGTTACAACGTAGGGGCGCCTTTTGAACGTATCGCCTTTGACATCTTAGGACCTCTGCCACGAACTGCTGATGGCAACAAATACATACTCGTTGTCATTGATTACTTCACCAAGTCGCCTGAAGCGTACCCTGTTCCTGATCAAGAGGCTGTCACAGTAGCTGAGGTAATGATACAGCACTGGATTTCCAGGTTCGGAGTGCCTCTTCAGTTACATTCCGATCAGGGAAGGAATTTTACCTCGGCAGTAATCAAAGAACTATGCAAACTACTCGGCATTGACAAAACTCAAACGACGCCATTGCATCCCCAGTCGGACGGCATGGTAGAGAGGTTCAATCGAACCATCCTTAATAACCTCTCATTAGTGGTTTCCAGAAACCAACAGGACTGGGACAAGAAATTACCACTCTTTTTACTGGCTTACCGCAGTGCTGTCCACGACACTACCGGCTATTCTCCATCACAAATGCTCTTCGGTCGTGATCTTCGTCTGCCTTGTGATCTATTGTTTGGCCGCCCTCCGGATGCTCCTTCATCGTCTGAGGAATATATTCAAGATCTCCAGGCCCGGTTTGAAGTGATGCACAACTTTGCACGAGAGCGAGTCAACTTGGCGACGGAGAAGATGAAGACCCGATACGACACAAGAGCTACTGAACATCAATTCCACGAAGGAGACAAGGTGTGGCTGTGGAATCCGACTCGACGGAAAGGACTTTGTCCGAAATTACAGTCACCTTGGGATGGCCCGTACACAGTCCTAAACAGGCTGAATGACGTCGTGGTTCGGATTCGTAAGTCTTCGAACTCTAAACCTAAAGTCGTTCATTACGACAGTTTAGCACATTACTATGGCCATAGTACATAATGTAAATAATTGTAAATAGTATAAGACCATGGTCCTTTTTGTTTATAAATGTGTATTTGATTTGATTTGTATTTAGTATTTGATTTGCATTTAGTATTTGATTTGTATTTAGTATTTGATTTGTATTTAGTATTTGTTTTGTATTTAGTATTTGATAGCATTTGATTTGTTCAAGTTAGTTATTGCATTTATTGTTTATATTGTTTGATATTGTAATATAATGTTTATGCCTCAGTTGCATTTATGCCACAGTTGTAAATTTAGCTTCCTGTCCAGGGATTGTACTGCCCGGGACGTGCAGTCCTTGGGAAGGGGGCAGTGTTACGAATTTGGTATTTAAAAAGCTAATATTAGTTCAATTATAAATTAATTGGTTTTATTTCTCGCGCAGTGCAGCGCGTGACGAATATTAAAAGAAAGCTAAGCCGGAAATTGAAAATACAAGAGCGCGTGCATTAAATAAATAAATATCTCTTTTTGATTTCGAGAAAGTACTGGAAAATTCTAGCGCGTGATTTTAAAATCTTATAAAAGGAGGAAAACATCTCAGTTTGTAGTAGTTGCTTAGTTTGTTGTTGTTTAAAAAAACTACTGTTGTTGATTGTAGCGAATTCGTGGATTAGCGTTCTTTAGCTGTTTTGAATTACGTTCTATTGGACATTTGAGTAGTTAAAAGAAAACTACTGTGAGATATTGTAATACTGCGTGATAATTTGAGAAAATTTAAGCATTTTTGTTGTGATAATAATAAATTTTTGTTCATTTTTTTTCATCGGACTTGTGCATTCATTTCATAACGAACCCGTACGCACGCAACAATATTTTGGATTTTTAAAGTAACGTTATCAGCTGAAAGTGTCATGCTTATATTTACGTACAAAGCTTTTTTCCTTCCCATTATTTAATAGCCGATTTGTTTTTCACCTACCCATTGTCGAATAATACTGTAGAGTAGGTTCATGAGCAAAATACTGACAATAGATACCGTAGTGTAGCCATGTACACTGCTCAAAAAAAAAAAAAAAAAAAAAAAATGGGACAGTCCTATATCTCCCGATCTACTGGGCCGATTGACAAAATTCAAATTGCGTTCTTCATGTCTCGAAAGCGCGACTTAGGATATATATTAGATTTATATATAGCACTATTCTAACATAGGTATTTTGACACAAAATCGGACTTTTTCTGAAATAACATACCAATTTTTTTACATATTTCGATTCTACGACTCAAATTACGCCTAAATATGAAATTTTGTAAAATTTGGAGCGAAATTTACGGAGAAATTCACAAATTTATGTTGGCACTTTTTTGTCAGTTTGCGCCAAGAATACTTCACTTGGCGCACTTCTTAATATATGGCAACCTAGTTTCCTTTCCCGTGAGAGAGAAAAAAAGTCACCATCGTTCCTTTTTTCCAAATAATATTCTTTATATTATATTTTTAATTATAACTTATTTTTTTAAGTAATTTTTTCTTTTTCGAATTTCATATTAATTGTTTAAGTTGCACTTTTTTTTTTTTTTTTTCGAATAACTGTTTTAAAAATTTCTATTTACCTATTCGAACTGCGTAAATAAAGGTGCAGCGTTTATTTTATTTTTTTTTTTCAAATAGTTTTCTTTATATATATTTTTCGTCATAGCTATTATTTTAGGTCATTTTTAAATTTTTATACTTTTATTTTAATTGTTTGTGTTGCATTGCCTCTTCAGATAATTGTTTTAAAACTTTCTATTTATTCCTTCGAACTGAGCATTTTAAATATATTTATTAATATCAATTTTCCAGAATTTGATTTTATTTATTTGAACTACGTTTCTTTCGGAACAATACTTTGTAACCCAGACTACGATGCGTTTGAAAACTGCATACTATATTAAAAGAGAAAATACAGTAAAGCACAGTTTTACACGCCTTTCAATGTTCCGTTCAGAAAAAATATATATAAATAAGAGAGATGTATAACCGATATTTTAACTTAGGATGACTTGCATACACTGCTTTAAACAGTTTTATCATTGTGCCCATTGCTTTACACAATTTTATTCTACATTTGGTTTCTTAAAATGTTATTCATATTTTAGTCAAATATTTTATTTTTGAAATCGCAAGAATCAAATATCATAAGATTGAAAAGTTTTAAATTAAAAAAAAATACGAATACACGAATTTTTTACGAAAATATTTATTTTTCTTCTCTGTTTCTTTAAGCATTCTGAAAGTATATTGAAAAGTATCCAACTTTTCGAAACATTTTGGTATTTCTGACAATCATTTTAAATAAAGTTATCGCCTTCCATTTCATAAACGCCCACAAACGTCCGAGCGGTAAAGTTGCTGAACACTGGTAGTTCACTCCGGGGTTCCAACCCCGGTAAACGGGCTGGTTGCATGGGCGTTTTCGTGGATTTTCTCATGTGTAACGCGTATGACAGCTGGTTTCCCTTAGAAAGTTCTTCACGAAGTATTTCGTCAGAGCCTTTATCAGTCTTTAGGGGCTAAACATTTTGAAGCTATGAGATGAAAGAAAAGACTGGTTTCATCAAAAGGTTTTGGTTTATTTTATTATGACAAAGCACACTACGGCTATCTGCCTAAGGGGAGGGATGCCTTCCTGGAGGACTTTCTAAAGGAAACTGGCTCGCATACACGTTACACATGGGGAAAATCACGAAAACGCCCATGCAGCCAGCCCGTTCGCGGGATTCGAACCTCGGACCAAACTACCAGTGTTCGGCGACTTTACCGGTCGGCCGCTGTTTCATCACGAAGGGAAAAAAAACATCTTTAAGTGACATCCACATACATCACTGGATAAACTCCTGAATCTTCAAATAATTCGACTGAGGAAATCATGGGTTTCACCATTTATGATACGATATGATGTTTTATAACGTAATTTACACAACCATATAGTTTAAAACCAGTCGCTCTTCACTTTAATCTGCAATGATATCGTTTTGTCTTTTCTGTTAACACAAGCTCAATTGATGGTATTTGCTGGTGTACTCGTCCAAGTGTTTTCTCTTTGAACACTTAAATTCTTTGAAGTATCCTGAAAGTATATTCGAAAGCGTCCAACTTTCTGAACATCTTGGTACGTCTGACAGCCAAATTTCCCTGCAAATTTTTGCTTACTTTTCTCCCTAATTTTCTTCTTTCCTTCTACAGTTATTTTTAGTGCTCACACAAGAAAATTAAGATTTTTCGACTGCTAGACTTCCATACATTCTGCATTCTTGTCAATTTTTTAAAATATCAATTATATGAATTGCGTTTCAGCTAAAGACAGCTTTTCATTTTCTAGTCATTTTAGCTATAAATAAAGTTTAAAGCGAAGTCCAAATGATAAATATTTTAATTAAAAGATTTTTGCTAAATGACAAAGAAATAAAACAGTCCAGCAGGGTTTATTCTGTACCACAGAGTGACCCGATTCTTATATCGGCTGAAACAATCTAAATCATACTAAAGATCATGTTTTTTTATACAATCTATAACGCGAGAGAAAAATTAGCTTCTTAAAACATGCTTTCTAAGAGAATTAATATAAAAATTTATATTTATATATATATATTTTTAAAGTTGGGACTTGAACCAAACTGTCAGACTTTTAAAGCTTATTTTACATGGTGGTTATTATTAAAGTTCCACTTTGAAATGGTCATAAAAGGAAAACTACCGGACCAAATGTTATCAAACTTGGGAATCGTGTAAAGGAGGTTATGAGAATTTATTTTCGGGGGAAAAAAAGAGTTCAAAAACTCACCATCAGGGGAAAAATGGCGCTGTATACAATATTGTTAAATGAAATAAGACACGAAAACATCTGTTTAAAACGTGTTTAATATTTTCCGAAACGTGTTACAAAGCATGTTCAATGTAGCGTCCAGCATTTAATCCAGCGTCCAGAAAGCAAGTTAAATCATGTTACTGCATTCTCAACAGCAGCTCTTAGCATATCAGGTTTGGTTTTGGTTTGGTTTATTAGATTACGGCAAAGCACTCGAGGGCTATCTCCCTCAAGGGAGGGATGCCTTCGTAGAGGACGTTTTAAGGGAAACTGGCTCGTATACACGTTACACATAGCATATCAGGACGAATGTTACAGTGTATCACATTTTTCATTTCTGCCAAATTGTTTAGATTATCACCATAAACAGTGCTTTTGAGACAAAAGACACAGAGGTTGAGGTCTGGTGGGAAGAGGGGAAGTGTTGGCCTATAAGACGTTCATTCGTGAAATGTTGCCTAAGTAACTATGCGACGCTCTTGAGGTGGTGCCCAGCCCTGCATAAAAATCGTAGTATCTAAAATGCCACGTTACTGCAGTTCATGTATCACGAAACATTTTAATATTGGCTCTAAGTGAGCTGCAATCGCAGTGGTCCAGCTGTCGACTGCTCTTCAGAAAAAAATGGTTCAGTTATAAAACTAGCTGTCATTCAACAGTAAACGGTGTGAAATGACTGTTATGCAATCGAATGCAGTAGGAGAATGCAATGGAACTAGATAGATAACATGAGAGATTTTTTTGGCCCAAATCGATTAAAAGCGTTTTGAATCAGTATCTTCATGTTTTAGTACCGAATTCAGGCTTAAAAAATTACAAATTAGCGATCTGTAAGAAAACGATTTCCAGATTGTACGCACTTGTGAGAGTGATTTGCGATCTCACATTTTCTAATCGCTAATTCGTGGTTTTCACGGACGAAATTCTCACTTACAGGGATGGCGCACTCGACATTTATCGAATTTAACGTCTTTAAATGGTAATTTGCCTACTTCAAAGTTTCTTAAGGGTATACAACATATTAAACCCGTTTAACAAAAGGTTAAGTTAGATTCCGACCCATATTTCGTTTAACAATATTGCATACAGCGCCATTTCCCCCTGGTGGTGAGGTTTCGAACTTCCTTTTTTTCGCGGAAAATAAATTCCCATGACCTCCTTTACACGATTTCCAAGTTTGATAACATTTGATCCAGTAGTTTTCCTTTTATGACCGTTTCAATGTGGAACTTTAATTATAACCACTCTGTATATTATTAAATTTTAATTTGAAGCTATGCGTTATATGTATACCATGAGTAAAATTTTCGCTTTTATGGAAAAATAAAAAATCGAAGCAAATATACTTAGTATAATGGACCAAAACTGAAAACATTTCCCCTCCCTCCGAAAATAAAATATTGAAATTTCGAACTTGAATTTACTGGGTTATCGAAATATTCAATTTGACTTATCTTCTAAGTCCTAGTTCCGACAACAATTCCGTCAAAAATTCCGAATTACTTAAGCTAAAGTAAAAGATTTAGTATATATTCACTGTATGTTAATAAAGTAATCAGAGTGTAATAAAAATAGATTATAGAATTTACGCTGATGTAACTTTTTGTCTGACTGCACAGCATGTAATGGAAGAGAGGGTTTGTAGAAATCTGTTTTTGACATGCCTCTAAAAGTAGATGTCATATTAATTTTGTCTCTTCAATGTCAAAAAACTTTCCTTTGAGAGGCAACTTTAGTTTTTGAGAAAGAAAAAAAAAATCACAAGAAGACAAATTTGAAGAACATGCAGGACGATTGAATATACATACTTATTTTCCGAACACAAGCGGTTCTCCGACTGGTTATTGAATAATGAAAAAATGCATTGTCATGCAATACAAAACATTTGGAATACGTTTTCTGGCTGAATATTGTAAGATTAAAAGTCATCTGCTTAATTCACATCCATTTACAAGTCAACTACTCGGGCAATTGCAGAATCGTTTTGATCCTGAGCTTGTAAGACAAACCTAATAATACTGGATTTAAACACTTCTTTAATCTTCCGAGAACGTTCCTTCTTTAGCTCATATTCCAAGAATATTAAGTGAATACAATTATTGCCAAAGAAATTGAATATTCATTTGCACTACGGCTTGGTAGCTTACTAACGAGTTAACAAAACTTAAATTTTGCTTTTTGTGTCAAAGAATACAACAATATTTTAAATATTTACAAATAAAATATTAAATTGGAGATTTAAATGGAGCCTCATCCGTCGCCTAGCATTTGAAAAAGAAAAGATTGTTAAATACTAATTGTTTGCTGCTCAGTCTAACCCAGGCTGCATGGTTGGTTTTCGTAGTTTTTTAGGTTCTCTTTACAAAGATTCTCTATGAAAGCATCTTAATCAAATAGCTCTCATGTTCTTTCTATGTTCAAATAACCAACTAACCTAGTTTAAGCGCGATTTCCAAGTGAAGTTACTCGTAAAATCCGAATACTCATTAAAAATCATGTAGCTAGCCAATCGGGTGTAACATGAAAGATACGGAACCAATAATTGAAATGTTGTTACGTTACGCTGTTTCTGAACTTAGATGGTCATTCCTTAATTAAATAGCCCACCAACGGCCGAGCGGTAAAGACGCTGAACACTAGTAGTTCAGTTCGAGTTTCGAATCCCGCGAACGGGCTGGCCGCATGGGCGGTTTCGTGGTTTTCCCCATGTGTAACGTGTATAAGGGCCAGTTTCCCTTAGAAAGTCCTCCACGAAGGCATCCCTCCCTTTAGGCAGATAGCCCTCGTGTGCTTTGCCATAATTAAATAATCCAATCCAATCCTTAATTAAATATAATTGATTTGTAAATTCTACTAGAACTGACGGTAAGAATTGAAGTGGAAATAAGTAATATGGTGTGCAATCTCGATTAATATAAAATTAAAAATATTTGCATAGAAAAATGTTTGCATTCAGACAGAAAGTTTTTTGAAATATTTGCAATTACTTTATAAGAAGGATTTATTAATAACCGTAATAATTACTTATTATATTACTGATGATTAGGGTTCAGTTCTTGACAATTACATTCTAAATTAGAATTTTAAGGATATAATGAAAATACGCTACGCACAAAAATACATTTTAGGAAAAAAAAATGAGTTGCTTTTTTATGTTTTAAAACTTCTTAAATTCATTTAGTAAACATCGTATCCTCGTTGTTTATTGAATCCAGAATGTTGGTGTCGTTTATATAATTATTCTTACTTGTCCACAGAATCTGCTGACTTATCCAGCCATTAAGTAGCTGCAGATCATTTCTACATAACCATTGAACTTCCATTTATTCAGTCTCTAGAGGGTTGTATGTTTATATCATAATTTGACTTTTATAAAAATGATTATTCTAAATATTATGTTTCTATATAAATATATTGTGCTTTAAAAATATGGATAATAGTATCAGCCGCTCTTTCAGCCACTTCAAAAGCAACAGTTTGTTTAGAAATAAATTATGCAGTTAATGTCATAAAATTCAAATAAATATCAAACGAAAATTCTCAGTTTTAGACAATTCGATTTAAACGAAGTAAAGTAGCAGACGATAAAACGCCGAAGGTAAAAATTTACTCTTTCAAAAACTTACTCTTAATTTTTTTTAAAAAAGAAAAGATACGAGAGAAATTAAAAAAAAAATAGTTAAAAATTTGAATAATATCATCTATAATTTAAAAAAATAGCCTTTCATATAGTATTAATAAATATTTATTACGCATCATTGAGGGAAAAAATGTCATATAATTAATTCTCCGTAAAATTTTACTTGAAGGTTAAAAATAGCTGTGGCAATTCAGTGTAACAAAAATCCATAGACCACATTTGGCGTTATTATCGCTCAAAAGAAAGGTGCCAAATTTCAAAACGCGAAATTATGTAAATTCGTGTATATCTTAGAAAATTTTGAATAAAAAAGTCTAATTTTTTGCAGATATGCTTAAAAATACACCTACTTTAAGATGATGGCAAAAATTTTATAGGTTATAATTCAAAATTTTTTTCGAAAAATCAATAGAAATTATTTAAAAATAGAAATTTAAAAAATAAAACGCAAAAAATGGGTAAATTTTATTTGGAATGAACCAAAATTTGGAAATGTGAGAGAAAAAATCAAAAAGGTTTAATAAAAAAAGATATATTAATAAATATTTGCAACTTCAATTAACATTGAGGAGCTAAAATTTTGAGAGCTAATATTTTAAAAACTATTCGTACGATTTTTACAAGACTTGGTATTCTGGCATAATTTGAGTCGTAGAATCGAAATATGTAAAAAAATTGGTATGTTATTTCAGAAAAAGTCCGATTTTGTGTCAAAATACCTATGTTAGAATAGTACTATATATAAATCTAATATATATCCTAAGTCGCGCCTTCGAGACATGAAAAACGTAGTTTGAATTTTGTCAATCGGCCCAGTAGAACGGGAGATATAGCACTGTCCCATTTTTTTTTTTGAGCAGTGTACATTCACTTCGAGTCTCAGTTAGAAACATTTTCTTTTACACTTTGCAAGATGTAGTACTTATATCAGCTCAGTTTTGACACGTATTCGGAGAATAATGCTTGTGTTTTTATTTTCAAAGTTAGATTGAAGATCTTGAGAATTTCGAGATTTTGGTTATTTAATGCACATTTTTTGTTTATATGTTAATATGCGTTTGTGAACAATCTTGCATTTAATTAACTTCGGTTAATTAATTCTGACTTTCCTTAAATTAGTATCATAAATCTGATGACTCGTGACACTTTCTTAATCCTTTTGTAAGTTTTCACTACATTTTATATTTGCTTTGGTTTCCATTACGAAAGAATTATTAAACTTTTCATGCGTTCTCTTATAGTGTAAGTGAATAACGCTCCCAGTTGGTAATTAAATGATCTGTGGTTTGAATCATAAAGATTATGCAGATAATTTTTCATGCTTCCTGCATGGATAAGCCTAATAAATTTCCACAATTTATATTCCAATAATTAATACTTTTTGGTAAATTATTTTATGTTTTTCGTACTTTTTTGCATTTTACTTGACCTTCTCAATACACGAAGATATTATTGACTGCAGCCATGGCATTAGAAAAAAACTCTTAGACAAACCCAAGCAAATATTTTGCTCCGAAGTAATATATGGCATTATAAATATGATTTCTTAATTAAGTAATGATGCAAGTATGTGTTATATATATACAATACGAAATAAAATAAGTAATATATTTAAAATTCATTCACATATACAATTCGAAATAAATAAAATGCGAAAAAACAATGAGCCAGAAGCATTGTGGCAAAACGTAAAAACAGTGGAAAAAAATATGCCACAACCCAATATGAAATTTTCAAGTTTCGCTGCATCGTCATCAGGAGATTGGTGCAACGAAGGAAGTAGATAAATAAAACAGCCTGCTTCTGAATAAAATTTAATTATAATCCTAGAAATCAATGAAAGAAATTGTATCTATATCAGTCCAGTTCCTATCGGCCGAAGTATGCAGTAAAAAAATTGCAAAATGCTGGCAAAGAATGCAAAAAATCAAAAAAACAGAAATTCATCAAAATTGAGAAATAATAAACAAATTAAAAATTATTTTGAGTAGAATGAGTCCAAAAACAAAACTTGCAAAAATAAAAGTCCAGTATTTGAAACGAAACCATATGCACATTTTGAAAACATAGAGGCTGCATTAACAAATAGTAACATAAAGTATACGATGTCAGAAAAGTAAAAAAATTGATGGATTATAACTCCAGAGCTCTCGAATATACACCGAGCGTGCTCCAGTTATACCGCCAAAGCATGCGGAAAAAAGGGAACGAATATCTTACATACACCCTCCTAAAGGGTGACTGGGGATTAGGGGACTTAGTCACCAAATGCAGGTGGGACGGCTTACAGTGGGTCACATTTTAGTTCGGGTGTCATGTGTAGAGTCCTTGACAATTTTTTCGATGTCAGGAAACTGAACAAAACCCGAAATTACCCTCGTCGGGTTTCGAACTCTGGACCTCTCGAATACGCGTTGAGCGTAATTCCAGTTACACTACGAAGACATGTGGAAAGAGGGGTGAAATAAGTGGATCGAGTCTCAAAACATGTAAAACAGAAGTAAGCCAACAGCATGAAAATCAATTCTGGCAGGGAAATGTAGGGAAGAAATGAAATGTATAGGAAAGGCTTGGTCCAAAATAACTGTTAGAAAAATAAAGAAAACCTACAGTATATTTATCTATCTATCTATCTATTTATCTATCTATCTATCTATCTATCTATAATGATATTTTTAAATCAATTGATTAAATTAAATTCTAATAATATTGCTTAATAATGTGTTGGAGGTTCTCTACCTAAATTGCATCCCTGTTCCTAAATTTTGGCGAAATCTTTTCTTTAGTATAAAATATATTAACCTGTTGGCGCCCGCCAAATCGCCAAACTCATAAATCTGTCATATTACATAAAGTACTTAAGAACACTCCTGATGAGAAGATAGCGTCACCTCGTGATTTCAATTAATATCGCTGATTGGAGGAGCCTCGTGACGCACACATATGTATAAGTAGGGCTTCTGCTCAAGGTACGAGGAGAACGCTTGTGAGATTGATGCTAAAATAAACCTACCACTTTATATTCCAAAATTTGTCTCATTCCTGTTGCCCCGGCTGCACAAAACAAATAATGTATGAGAAATTACATTTCATATATATATATATATATATATATGTATGTATATATAAGTAAACATTTTAATTAATCATTTAATTTTAATTAAATTTTAACAATAAACATTATTAGTTAGGTTGATTAAAAATTCCATACATAACATATACTGTAAATTGCATCAGTTGTAAGCCATTTTCGTCTCACTTATCAACTGCATTCTTGGTATGATTAGAAGCACTTCTGGCTGGCAATTAGAAAGACTGGCGAAAGCCTAGCTGTCTTATCCTGTTTCCCCGATAAATACACATCGCTGTAAAATGTGATGGACAATAATTCGTCGGTACCTGGATTTGGCGAGTCTCGTCAGTCGCCCTCTAAATGGGGAAGAATGTGAGGAATTTTCTCCTCCCTTACCTCGTGCCCTCAAAACGTAATTAGAAGAGCGTCCAGCTATCAGTTGGAGTTTGAATCCCTATAAGGACATTGGTGACTTTTTCTGTCCTTGCTGCTAGAAAAATT
The DNA here is from genome assembly GCF_044657685.1 of Stegodyphus dumicola. Classification (NCBI taxonomy): domain Eukaryota; kingdom Metazoa; phylum Arthropoda; class Arachnida; order Araneae; family Eresidae; genus Stegodyphus; species Stegodyphus dumicola. The sequence goes on from NC_140780.1 coordinate 120,884,335, forward strand.
GAATGAATCTTAGTGATATAATTAAAAGTACAGAAATAGTGAAATTTATAGAGAAATATGTCGGCTGCTTTTAAATTGCTCAGTTTGTTAAACAATGTATGGTTTTTATTTGATGAATAGCTTAAAGTTCGGATGCCACATGGAAACAGATTTACTTGTTTTAGGAGATAGAAGCTGCATACTGTATAACAGACACACATAGTTGTTCTTAGTACTCAGAGATGTTTACTTTTACACATTCAACAAGTTCTCAAGCTTAATGCTTGAGAACTTGAAACTGTGAATGTGTAAATGTAAACATCTCTATAAAAATATAATGAAAAATGTTTTGTAGCATCAAAGTATGCAAAATGCTTTAGACAACGATGCACCAAGTCGATGTGGCACTTTACCTCTGTAAAAGTTGTCATGGCTGAAAAAATCTGTGCCGCATAAAAAAAGCTGCCAGTTTGGTTCCAGTTTAGTACATGTACTGCCGAAGCAATTGCAGCTGCTCGTTAGTTGGCATAGCATTTGATAATCAAAGCAAAAGCTCATGAAAATGTAGCTAACAGAAATGTCACCGCAATTGCACACCATCAGCTGATGGCGGGGGAAATCCTTAAAGTATAATTTATCGTAGAATACAAGGAGAAATGGTAAGGTGACATCTCGCCCCCGAGCGGCGGAACGGTAAATTCGCTGAACACTGGTAGTTCGGTCCGGGGTTCTAATCTTAGAAAACGGGCTGACTGCATGGTGTTTTCGTGGTTTTCGCCATGTGTATGTGTATACGAGCTAGTTTCCCTTAAAATGTCCTCCACGTTAATATATCTATAAATATAAACCAAAAATATTTTGTAGCATCAAAGTATGCAAAATACCTTAAATAACGATGTATTAAGTCGTTTTCATTACCAGGAAAGCTGGAAGGAAGTATGAATGAAGCAAGATGTTACATTCGCCTAAAACGTAAATTCAGCTCCGAGTTAAACGAAATAAAGCTTGGCTCCAATGAATGCAGAACTGAAAACTAAAAATCAAGGTCATTATAAGAATTTTCTTTTCGAAATAATTTCTGGTGGGGCGACTGCAATATTTTATCTTAATTGACTAGTTAACTTAATATTTTTGGTTTTCTGTACTTCTACTTTTATCAGCTCTCAGCAAAATACAAACTAGTTTGAAGTAAAATAAGAGGTAGTTTCAAAGCATATCAGAGAGTGTTTCGCAACTTAGGCTGGCACTTGCATTAGCTTCCCGGCGGAGAATTTCCATTAGCATTAGCTAAGCTGCACGTATGAAAAATGCTCTACTTACATGAAGTATTGTAATATAGTGAACGTTATGCAGTATAAAATAATAGCATGAAAATATAGAAAAACTAAAATATGGACGTTACTTACGTACATTTATTTACGTTATACAGTTAGAAGAAATAATGGGGCACTTTTAATTTAGAAATTGATATTATTATTAAAAAGATCAATTAAAGCAAGAATGACTTAAAATCGGAAAACTCACCGATTCATTGACTTCATTTTTATGTAATTTTCATGACACCTGACTTTTATTTTTCCATTAGAGCATATTTCTCAACAAAAATCCTTGAAAGCATTTGTGGTTTTGCTTATTCTTGGGAGTGGCTTCTTTTAATATTCGAAAGCTAAGGCAATGTTTCTCTGCTTTAAATCTCAAGCATATTGGCCGTAATTAAAATGACAACGAGCTGTTTCATCCGAGAAGGAGGCAGCAGCTGCTTTTAGTTGTAATACAATTTGAATAGAAATTATTTCCTACCAGTAGTACCGTTATCGATGCACGGAACTCTGAAAACATATTTCTACCATTCTATCCATTCTATGGAAGAAGGATGTACAGGAGATGCAGAAAGTATAAGTGAAACTGACAGGAGAGAACTAAGTATTAAGTATATTAAACTTATAAGGAGGAACTTCTTGGCTATTATTCTGGCAGTTAATTTATAGCTCATATATAGGCTTCTGCTTTGCTATCATTTTAATATTAATAAACAGCAGCAACTTTATTTACCAAAACACAAGAATTATGATATGAGATTTGTGCTGCTATGATTAGTTACTAAACATTATCATTTTTAGAAGCTCAGTTCTTTTAACTCTTTTCCTTCCTGATCGATCCTTCCTGATTTGATACTTAATGAGCTCTTTTGGTACACGTTTTCAAGTTTTGGAATTTTTCGGGTGAAATGTTTTAACGCTTTTTGCATTATTTTTTAAAAACACAAAACACACTTAGCTTTCGGACATGTTGGAAAGCAGTATTCAAAGCATTATTTACGTTCGACTTTGCCCAATGCACATTCGTAAGCTAAGTGAAATGTAATAGCATTTAAAGGATTTGTGAACTTCAAAACACTGTTTCTTTACCTTTAGAGTATTCAAGGAATGTCTGTAATGTTTCAAGCCAGGTGATAGTTTAAAATACGTATTAGAATTGTAAATTTAGAGTGTTCTCTAAATTAGCGAAATCTAGCCACTTTTTAGCTAAGAATACAGTTATAATACCACACTAGATACTAATGTCTAATTTGATGTTATTGTTATAACATAGAAGGTAACACGTGGTATTTCAAATTAACATTGGCTCGTTATTCCCTGGTTTATATATTTCCAAAACAGATAAGGTGGTGTAATTCAGCAGAATTCAAATCCTTAAGACATACAAAGATTCAGGTTCTTGAAAAGTATTTAAAATGTTTACAAATGTACAGATTTCATTATACTGATTTTAATGCTTATTTTTAGCAGACCTTTTTTATATATTTGTGCGTTTCTGTATTTTGCTAGAACTTCTCACGAGTAACAAATATTGTCCACTAAAGCGTACATACTACACTTATCACTTCTACATGCGTAGAAAGTTAAATTTAGATACAGTTAGTCAATAAAGTCTGCGTACATCAAGAAAAGTAATATCAAATCCAAATTTTAAGGTGCGAAAAGGGTAGTTTCTTAAAGTTTTATTCTTTTAATATTTAGTTTCAATAAGGGACTTTGAAATTATTTAACTGTAATATTATCATATTTAATAATTTATAAATTATGCACACTAATTTTTAAAAGATAAGTGGCCAGAAATCAAAGCCAATAAAGTTTGCGTACGACGCGAAGGAGGCGGGGGATTTCTTATCTAACTTTTAAACTTCAAACTTGAAAATGCAAAGAAGGTTACACTTTCAAGGTCATTGACTTCCGAAGCAACTTTCACGTTGATTAGAAGTTGCTATTTCTATTTTCTTTGACGAAAATGACAACCAATAAAGAAATTCTTTTAGTTACGAGACAACTAATTATCAAATTGAGAGATGAAGGTAAAACTCTTCGTTATATTGGTAAAACTATTGGAAAACCATTTTCTAGTGTGCAAAGAGTTATTCAAAACTATCTTGACACTGGTAGTCTTGCTGTAAAACCAAGATGTGGGAGACCGAAGAAGCTGACGCAGAGAGAAGAAAGAAAAATTCTTTTACGAATTAAACAAAATCCTAAACTTTCTGCTGCAAGCATTGCAAAAGACATTTTTTTAACTAGCAACAAGGAAATTTCTCCTGAAACTGTACGAAAAAGTGCTGCGAAAGTCCGATTATCATGGACGCAAACCTAGGTCTAAGCCATACATTTCCGAGACAAATGGAAAGAAAAGAATTGCTTTTGCCAAAACATATTTAAACTCTTCGCAGGACTTCTGGAACAATGTAATTTGGTCATATGAAAGTAAATTTACAATATTTAAAGTTAATGGCCCCCCTATTGTATGGAGAAAACCAGGAACAGAACTGAATCTGAGAAATTTAAATCCAACTGTCAAACATGGAGTTGGCGGTGTGATGGTATGGGGGTGTATGTCGTCGAAAGGAGTTGGAAATTTTCACATTATTGATAAAGTCATGGATAAGTATGTTTATCTGGATATTCTGAAGAAAAATATACGAGACAGTGCCCGAAATTTAAACCTTTCTAATACCTTTATTTTCCAACAAGACAACGACTCGAAACATACAGCTAAAATTGTGAAGGAATATCTCCTCTATCACACTCCAGGACAGTTGCGTACTCCTCCACAGTCACCAGACCTCAATCCAATCGAACTTTTGTGGGCAAAATTGGAGAAACGAATTCGAAAACACAATATTACGTCGCGAAATAAGCTAATTAGTAAATTGCAGGAAGAATGGGCGAAATTTACGTCGGATGACACTGAAACACTAGTTCAGTCAATGCCCAGACGTCTGCAAGCTGTTTTGAAGAATAAAGGATATGCTACAAAGTATTGAAGTAATGTAAAAAACTTATATTTTGCTTTTTTTTGAAAGCGTACGCAGACTTATTGGAGGGAATTTCTGAGTTTTTGACAAAATATATTTTTGAAAAAATGTTAAATGTATTACACTGATATTATTTACTTTTTATTTAAGCTTACAATTTTAGCTAATAGAAGAAAAAAAAATGCAATGATTAAAATACATTTTTCTATGCTTTAAATGTTTTTTTAATTCAAAATTTAGTCTGTACGCAGACTTTTGTGACTAACAGTAAATAAGACTGTGAATAAACACTATTACTTTAGAATTTAGTGTCATTTGAATAAATTAAATGCAGATCTGCATCATAACAAACATCCAAACATGAAGAAAAATAAGGTAAATGGTAAATTGTAAAATGTAGAGGTGAAGTAATAAATGAGAGATGTAAAATCCTTTTAATAACAGGTCACATCAGTTATCGGATGTCTTATAGAGGGTCAGCATACAGCAAAAAATCAACCATTCACCGCCACGTTTCTTTTCGTTTAACTTTACTGTTATGTAATTTAAGTGACTAAGAATTTTAAGCAAATTATGTTGAGCTAGACAAGCACAAGCTGCTTGCTCAACAACAGACAGACACAATTGTTTTCCACTGGCATTAAACTGTAAAAATAAATGCAAAATATTTTGTAGCATCAAAGTATGCGAAATACTTTTGATAACTATGTATTAAATTATTTCTATCTCCAAGAAAGTTAGCAGGAAGTACTGTGATAAAACAAGATGTAACATTCGTATAAAAAATGAAAAATTCACATAAAACTGGAATTTATGAATTGAACCTCGACTGTAACTAAACCAGAATTTAAAATTCACTATAAGTTTTAAATTCACTATAATTCATACATTATAAGAGCTTTCGCTTTGAAGTAAATGGGGCAGATTGTAAGGTTTTATGGTCATCAACGAGTTATCTTATTAATTTGATTTTACTACATTTCTACTTTCGCAAGCTTTCGCCATGACGCGAATTAGTTTGAAATAAAAATTAGAGCTAATTTTAAAGTTTCCTCAAAGAACGTTTGACAGCTTAGGCTGGTTCTTACTTTGCCTTAGCTTGCTGACAAAGAGTTTCATAATGTGTGAGTCTTCGCGAGTGATTAGTCAGAAGAAGCCAAGGTTTAAATTATGCTGTGCTACTCTTGTGAATTACTTTCAGTTTAACCAGAATTTTTGTTTTGAAGCTGTTATTATAACCGCGAGCTACCGATTGTTTCTTTCTGTTAATTTCAGTTTATGTTAACCGTTAGGTTTACATACTTTAATAAATGTATTTATTTTAATTTTATCTTGATTGTGATACTTCTAATTAAGATGATTTAATTATTCCTTTTTATTCTCAGTCAGAAACATTTTCAAGCCAACACAGATTGGCGCATTAAGTGCGCCTGTTCTAGAGATTTTAGGTTTTTGATGACTTTACGGTAAAACAAGCAGCAACCTGTCTAACAATGGAATTATACAGCGATTGCAACGAGTTTTACATGACAGTTACAAAACGATTTGTGTTTTGGTTCACAAATGTTATTCGGTTTGGGTTATCCTGATTGGTTAATATTTAATCTTATAAAATTCTAAAATCTAATTATATAAGCTATTTGAGTTATGAGTGTTATGCGAAGATTATATGACAGCGAAATATTAAATCTGAAATGAAAAATTAGATAGGTTTATTATAAGCAGGGACTATTTTTAGAAGATAAAGGGGGAATGATCTAATTAAAATAGAGAGTTAAGGGACTATCATGAATGAAAGTTAGAATTTTGAATTACATGTTACTCATCTTACACATACTTAGACGCTTATATAAGATGTGCAATATTCCTTAACTCTGACAAACTGTTGAATAAAACGTCGAGACAAGAGTAAGCCAAGTTCCGTTCTTGCCTAAGGTGAACAGTTAGAATAGGCGCCAAATTAGCTATAAGAATTAAGAAATTAATTTTAGAAAAGACATCATGAATAGTAGTTCTGAAGTTCATACAGAATAGAGAAAGAATTTTGGGTCATAAACTATCCAGCTGAAGAAGAATTAATAACCTAAATTTACTCTAAAGAAATACTGAGGTTTCACAAAATACATTACACCTTTCTTTTATCATTAAAATTTATTCTTCGAACTAACGTATTGAAGACACAATAACACGCCGAATAAATACTAATTCAGAAGTCAAACAACAAAAATCAGCGTTAATTCACAAAATTTTCACAGGACTAGTTTCGATGGTTTTACCGAACCATCATCTTCAGCTGCAAAACCGCAAAATAGATTTTGCGGTTTTGCAGCTGAAGATGATGGTTCGGTAAAACCATCGAAACTAGTCCTGTGAAAATTTTGTGAATTAACGCTGATTTTTGTTGTTTGACTTCTGAATAACGTATTGAAGTTAATTTATTCTTGTTTTTACCCTACCGCACTGAGTTGCATAAAACTATCTCAGAAAGTACAATGCTGCCAGCATTAGAAATTCTTTGCTACTTTTCTCTAATATGAACCAGAACTCTTACGGCTTTTACTTCGCGATAATAAATTTTCCAAACTTCACCAACTGAGTACCGAGGACGATGCAAATGCTTAAAGTTTTATTGCGGCAGACCTAACGCAAAAATTGCTCATTAAAATAGCATCGGAAGATTAAGTAAGTTTGGTTTCGTTTACAGTTATTTCTGGATCTATTACTTATATTGGTAAACTGATTAAACGAATCGGCACTTTACTCTGTCTCATTTTTTTTCCTTAAGACTGGAATGTAAACATATAAATTAGAACTTGACTTCTTCTTCACTTTCTTTTTCATTTTTTCCCATTTTCCTTCCTACTTTTTTGAGTTATTCTATTGTTTATCATAAAGCGATGAAATGAATTTTTTAATATCAAAGTAATAAAAAAGAAGCGTTAGAATTTTGAACTTTTCGAGGATGACTTAAGATAAGCCGTTTTGGCTAATTCTAAAATAACTGATATTGATATAAAAGCACGTTTTAAATAGTTTAGATTCCGCCGTTGATAATAATATAATCGACATAAATAAATGTGTTGTAAATATATTTATCACTTAAAACATTTTTAAGAATGCATTCTTAGAAAGGGTGTAAATGTGAAGAAAGAGGAACTAATGAAATGATAGTGCTGTTGATTTAAAAATTTAAATATACTGAAATCAAACCTCCATTATACCCAGAAGCAAACTTGTTTACTGCTGCGAATAAAAATTGGTCGCAAGCACCTATCATACTTGTGCAGTTTAACATATTAAAATCCTCTATACTGACTGTTGGGGAGGGGTTACAAATAAACAATGAAGCATCATTAAATTTTATTACTTTAAAAATTTTACTTTTTTCGCAGGGATGTGACGATAATTATAACTAAATAATGTTTTCTGGTAGCCATTATTTTGCGATAGCTAAAGTAAAGCTATCTAGATATACCAAATGTTAATCTGCTAGCTCGATGATCCGAGCTTGGCGTTCCGTTCAAGCTCAAATTATCCTTTGTTGCGATAAAAATTCCTTTGACCAATGAACAGTATGCGAATTAAATCTGTAAAATGATGAACAGTAAGGAAAAATCTGTAAACTGTATTCAGCCAACCCATTCACCAAGTAGGTGTTAAGAAAAATTTCTCAATGAGAAATATCTCATGAAATGAAAGTTGCAAGTTTTACTTAATATGTTGGAAGGAATTTTTTTTTTTTTTTATATGTGTTAAAAGTGAAGAACAGTAAAAGGAAAAAACGGTAAATTTCGTTGCGAAAGATTTCGAACCAGCGAGGAAAAGGTGTTTAGATTTTAGGAAAGCCAAATGGTTTGAGCATAAAAATCATGTTCAGTTCACATTAGTGTTAAGGTCCACATAGAATTATTAGCGTCTATTAAGAATTGCTGTGGAATTTATATTTTAATAAATAATGGGAGAATCTTTACATTATGGTAACTTGGCAATTTTTTGGCGAAAATTTGGCGACCAACTCTGCTACAGCAACCTGTTAGTTTTTTAGTTTTTTTGGACGCCATTTTGTTTTCACGAAGTAAAGGCATTTTTTTTTAACTCAATCATTTTTTCCAACAATCTGCTAGCCCAATTACGCTTATGCTAGAACTTTCATGCAACAAAAGTGCTTAATCATGACGAAGATTAGGTGCAAAATTGGGTGAAAGTGTAGAATCGCCCACAGCTTGCCGCGTTTTTAAGAATTGCATATACACGGTATCCATGTACACGTCGACCTATTTTCACTTAAAAAAATATCCCAGAATTGCACAAAAATGGCATTGCGCACACTCTTGACTTTATCCATGTACACATCGACCTATATTTTTTACTTAAAAAGTCAAAGAAAATTGACAAAAATCCAATTCTTCTTACTCTTGTAAAAAGCGCCAAACAAATAAGTAGGCGATTCTGCACTTTAGCAGCGAAATTGTTTCTAAGTGCTCATTAGCTAAAATCCCCATTGGAATTTTCCGGAAAATGTCACATTACATGTCTCATGATCTCTCATTTCTCTGAGACAAAATAATTTGTGATTCGAACTGTGTACTTCTCAGATTATTGCTAAAGTCCTAGCTAGTAACCTTTATCGCCTTACCAAAATGTCGCCAAACTACCTGTTACATATTCTAAAGATTAGCCAAATAATGTATGATAGAAATTTATTACAAAATGTTTGAAAATTAACTAAATGTAGTTAATGACTAGGTTAAAATACCTGTTAACAAATGGTAAACATCAGGTGTCTCCATTTATTGTCAGCTGAACGGAAGTAAATTGAACGCTTCTTATTAGGTATTTGAAAATCCATAATCGCAGTGACAGGTTCATGAGCAGGTGTACTGTTTCCTCTGTATGCAGCTATTTGGAACGCACGCCTCATACAGCCTATGTTCTCTGATGGTGTGGTGTATTTAATTATGGCAAAGAACACTAGGGCTATCTGCCTAAGGGGAAGGATGCCTTCGTGGAGGACTTTCTAAGGGAAACTGGCTCGTATACACGTTACACATGTGGAAAACTACGAAAACACCCATGCAGCCAGCCGGTTCGCGGGTTTCGAACCTCGGACAGAGTTTTGCCCAATTAGGCTTATGCTAGAGTTCAGCGACTTTAGTGTTCAGCGACTTTACCGCTCAGCCGCTGGTGGGCCCTGTTCTCTAATGGAAGCTTAACTGAACGAACATATTTCGAGGTATTGCAAACCAGAAAATCTGATTCCCTAGATGATTTCCCACTAATCCAGTCGAAATACCTTCTATGTTGTTCCAGACTGACAGCACACCATAGCATTAACTAGCGTCAATGCGAAGCTTCTTATTGAAAAATTTCGGGACATGATCTTTGGTAATCGAGGTCAGGTGACCTAATTCTACTCACTCCTTGTCCCATGATCTGGAAGACTAGGTGCACTGTTTGATATCGAACGATCGTAGTACACGTTTGTTATTTACAAACCAGTGTTATCCGAGTATACAGTAATGTAGCACTAAAAATGCTACAGAGTATGCAGATGTGAGCAGGGACGTATACAGATGTGTATTGTTTTCGATTGTGCATGCTGAGGCTGCTTAAATATTAATTCCGGCATTTCGTAATTATAGAGCATTATTTTGTGTCTTACTTCCTCATAATATACTCCTGCTATATATATTTCTTATAATAAATTGTACCTTGTTGCCATGTATTAGCCTTATTAGCGAATTTGCTTCCTCTTTATAATTTCACTTGGGGATCAATAGCATATTTATGCCAGTCATAACAAGTGCCAGGGCGTTTCAGGTCTTCTCTATAAGATATTAATTAGGAGACGTCATCTACCACATTAAAAAGACATGACTTGTCTGTGAAGTGTATATGTTTTTGTATCGCAAAGAGTTACAATGAATGGGTTTAGAACGGCGAAGTTTTGCAAATTGTCCAGATGGTGGAGGTATTTACTTCAAGGGAATTTTTCAAAATGCGGCTTAAGATTTTTTTTTTTTAATTTATAACAAAATTTATAAATATTTTGCATGTATCTTCACATAACAAAATAAGTAATATTCCCAGAATTTTCAATACTCACATCATCGAATAGGACTGAAAACTATCTTTTAATTAAGTCTTATCAGGAAACTCTAACTTAATTTACTTATTCTTAGTAATTTTTCGGAAATCGGTCGAATTTTTGAAAATTCCACATACATTCTTTAAACATTTCAACATCGAAAAATGTATTTTCATAAAGTTTTGGAATTTTTACGGATTATATAAAAAAAAAATTCCTCATCTTATAAAACAATAATTATTAAAGACTACTAAATAGTAGATTTTTGCATTTTTAACTAATATATCGCGAATACATTTCCTTTCCGCCCAATTGGCATAGTGGTGGGCTTGGGTTTCGTGGGCTTGGCTGACTATGGGTACTATAGATCAGACAAGTGAACATTAGTCAACAGCAACAATTTCCTTACATCGAGCAGGGCCCGCCAGCGATAAAGTCGCTGAACACTGGTAGTTCGGTTCGAGGTTCGAATCCCGCGAACGGGCTGGCTGCATGGGCGTTTTCGTGGTTTTCCCCATATGTGACGTGTATACGACTCAGTTTCCCTTAGAAAGTCCTCCACGAAGGCATCCCTACCCTTAGGCAGATAGCGCTAGTGTGCTTTGCCATAATTAAATAAACCAAACCAAAAACCTTACATCGAGCACTTCACCTGCAATCTTTTTACTGCTGTTGCCATGGAAATGATGCCGTACGATTCGAGAGGGGAAAGTCACCATAACAAAGATCGCAACGAAAATCTCAAGTCAGTTTCGTGCATACTGCTGTGTTTTGCTAGGAATGGAATGATTTAGGGTTAGTTTGACGCGAATTTCTGAATTTTGACTTTCCGACTACTTTTTATACATCGCAAATTTAAGTTACTAAAACCTACATTAACTAGCTATAATTTCATATTCTAAGTTTAATTAACTGTGATGTTAACTATTCAAAACAACATTTCCTGAGCAGGTATTGCCGAATAGGAGCTCCTTTGTAGGATTCACTAATAGCAGCTTGTCCATTAGTATTTTCCCTCCACTCTTCAATTGTTGTTCTTGTTACAAATGACTAGATACTTGCAACTTAATGCATTCGCCGAGAATGGCCGGTAGACATCAACCATTTAGCCGTCTCATCACCGATATAGTTGCCCAAGGGGGCATTATGCGGGGGGCGAGGGATAATGTTTAATTTTCATTCATGGTTATGTAAAATTTTGTTCAAATTGCTATATATATATATGTGTGTGTGTGTGTGTGTGTATACATATATATACATTACAGAATCTCAAATTTTTATATAAAACACAACTATCCTAAGTTATTTCCGAGCCGTATTCTGATAAAAATTAATTAATATAGACAAAACGTAAGAAATTTAGAACCAGTTTTACAAAGACCCAAAGAAGTGAAATTAAAAACCTGCAAATTTCAAAATTCCGTATAAATATGTAACATTAACCAAAATCAGAAGAATACTAAAACCTCAAAAATTGCTACAAAAAAAAAAAAAGCACAAAATTAAATACAAATACATACAAAGGACGAGGAATGCAATCAAATTTGATATATCATTACCAAGAAGAGGTGCATCTGACTCAATTAAATACCTTTGTTTCGCCAGTGAATCCAGACTGGCATTCCTAAGTGTCCGTTCTGAATCTATCGTTCGTTTTTGAACGTTTCTGTTCTTTGTTTCGAAGTTTGTAGTTTGATTACAGTGTTTTCTATTAATTTCTAGTATATTTTGTATTTATGCATTTAAATTTCAATTTTTTTTTTCAATTTTAACCTTACGTTACGTAAAAAATATAATTATTTATTTTATTCAGCTATGGGATTTTTTTCATTTGAATTCGCTTAGTTCAGCGATTCTCAACATTTTGACTAACGCGTACCATCTAAAGAAAAATTGAAAACCTTTAGAACCACCACTACAAAGTACTACTACTACCAGTATCACTCTTAAACAAAGCTCCGATCGCATAAATTTACGAGTGTTAGAGAAAAGAACTCAATCAGAATATTGGGGTTTTAATTTTTGAATTTGAACAGTTAAAAATATTTTGCTTCTTCCACCGGTTGAGAACCCATGGTTTAGTAATATTACATTTCTCTAACGGATTGCTTTTTCCTCCACTGAGCAAGTTTTAAATTCATGGTCTCAATTAATTTATTAGTATTTTTATATAGGAATTTTTGTATTACTATTTAATTTAAATTTTAAATTCCTTAAAATTAAGGATTTAAAATTAAGGATTCCTTAAAATTAAAGTGTCTAATTAATTTCTTTTGCTCGATTTGACATTGGAAGTTTTACACTGTGTCGGGAAAGAATTTAGAATTTTCGGGTGAACTGTTCTAATTGAATAATTTAGAATGGTTCATCAGCTAATTTTGGATAATAGAAATGCAGTGGTTTTCAAAGTGGAGGAGTGTTAAGTTAATTATGATATACCCCCTCTTGATAACGTTATATCAGATTTCATTATATTCCTCTTCCTTTGTTTGTATTTAATTTTGGGCGGTTTTGTATCTTTTAAGGTCTTAGTATTTCACATTTCTTTAATTCTTCTGATTTTGGTTAATTTTACATATTTATGGGGAATTTGGAAATTTACTGGTTTTGAATTTCCCTTATTTTTATATATATTCTTTATATATATATATATATATATATGTCATAATTTCGAAGCACAGTCGTGATGGCTGAGTTATAGGGTGAGAGGAAGAAGTTGATACAAACTAAGTTCAGCCAATTCATCTTTATTTCCAGATTTCCAGGCACAGTAGAATAATTCCTCGTAGACAATATACTCTTTAATTATAACAATAGTAATAATTTCTTATACACATTGTTTTTTTAAAAAAGAATGACGCAGGCATTTTCAAGAAGCAAAGCAAGATATTAGCAGAATAAATGATGCAGAATTAAGACGCAGTTAGCTCGCCAGTGGTATTTATACTAGAGTAGCTGCGATTCTAGAAGCCAGCTATGATTGGTTAATATTAGTTTTAGTTGCCCTTTTCCAGTACCGTTACGCTCATCAGCGGCCGAGCGGTAAAGTCGCTGAACACTGGTAGTTCGGTTCGAGGTTCGAATGCCGCGAACGGGCTGGCTGCATGGGCGTTTTCGTAATTTTTCCCATGTTTAACGTGTATACAAGTAAATTTCCCTTAGAAAGTCCTCCACGAAGGCATCCCTTCCCTTATACAGATAGCTCTAGTGTGCTTTGCCATAATTAAATAAACCAAATCAAACCAAACGAGTAGCCTTACATAACGTAGAAAAATCTCGAATTTGGGGGAACAGATGAACTTCGGGGTAGAGCACTAAATCTAGAAATGTTAATTTTGAGGTCGCCAAATGTTTTTTTAAAGCTGCTATCATATTTTTTTATATCATATATATATATATATATATACGTGTATATATACTATATATATATATATATATATATATATATATGTATATATAGAGTCATTAGGGTAAGCTGAAGACGTGAAAAATAAGCAGTGACTTCACCGGGACTCGAATCTGGATGTCTCGAATACGTACCGAATGTGCTACCGTTACACCGCGAATACATGCTGGAAGGAGGAAGAAAACACCTTATATACTCCCCCTTTTAAACGGCGACTGGGGTTAGGGGACCCAATCACCAAATACTGCGTAGAATGCTAATCCATAATGAATAGGAAACCTGGCAGTCGAAGCAGATTAATTTCCATTTTTATTTAAATTCCCATTTGTGATCACAGTTTACTTGGCTCTCTAATCATGCCTATTTTCCAGATCATTTACATTTTTAAATACTGCTGAATTAGAAAGAGAGCGAGGGAAATAGCGTCCAAGCAGCACAAAGTTCGAGCTAAAAGTGCGCATTATCTAACAGGAAAGATCGCCAAGAGCAAGGTTTTGGTTTAGGTTAGAAAAGTTTCAGTTCTCGAAATTTCGAGTTTAGGTTCCGAATCAGCTAGTCATAGTGCTACATAAGCCATGCAAAATGGATTGATCTAGAGAAGTTATTCATTTTTTTAGAATAAAGAACAAATAATCAAATTAAAAAAAGAGGAGACATGAGGCTACTACTAAATTAAATTATAAAGCTGATTTACATATTTTTATCTGATATATATATATATATATATATATATATATATATATATATATATATATATATATATATATATATATATATATTTAACATTAATACTTCTCATGTATTTTTTAATTTTTCTCCTTGCGGTTTTAAGATTGGTTCTGTGTTCTTATGGCGTTTGAGTTTTTCTCTGGTAATACTAGTCTTTCCAGTAGCGTACAAGTATTTGCTTATTAATTACATGCACACATTTTATACTCGTATATGTGTATATCTGCACTTTCCAAATGAATTAAACAAATGCAGTATGCACAGAATCGTTCAAGCTAAGTTGAGAATTGCATTTTTGATGAGCTTATGTCTTTAGGGAAAATGATAATATCGGAAATTCATACAGTTTAGTAAACCGTTCTCCCGCAAGACATCCGCTAATCAAAATGTTTACTTTTTAAGATTCCTCTCTTCCTGAAATTATCGGAAGCTATGTCAAATTAGATGCTACGACTTTACTGTATAACGAAAACTCTTTAAGTGGCAGAATTTTTAATTATTTTAAAAAGATTTAATTTCGGTAAATATCAGAGATGTTTACTGCTTTTATGGAGGGAGGAGACTTTTCCTTAGCCAGAGCTTGGATGCTTGGAACTTGGATACGGTGTTGCCTAGGAATTCAGAAACATTGTTTAATCTCGAAGTGGAAATCTTTTTTAAATTTTGCTCTGGCATGTTTGCATTGAAGGATTAGTAAAATTGGATTTAGATCAAGTGTTTTTTTAAAGACAAATTGCGAGTTTTAAATTTAAGCTTTGCTTTTGACTCTTTGTTTCCAAAAAGTGATTTTTACAGATTCTTCTATCCCCCAAATTATTCTTGCTTTCATTAGATTAAAAAAACATTTCCCGGGGAAATCTATGAAATCTGTGTTTTACTTTTAATGCTACTATTTTCAATCTTATAAACTTGCAATTACCGAATTATGAATATTTGGCTATAAATTAAACTAACTTTCAAACAAAAAGAACTATTCATATACAAAAAAATCTGAAGTATACACCACATAAATTCCTTTTACGGAATATTAAATTATACACAGTTTTCCTGCATTTCATTTAAACATATTGAATTTAAGTTAACGAATTTTGATTTAAATCTGCTTCATGGATAGCGCATAAACCACAACAGGATAAATGCACTCATTAACGTTCACTATATTTACTTTAGCGACACTTTGGTGCTAGGTTCATTTATCAGCATTACATCTCATTCATTTTATAATTTAGAGTGCACAAAAATTATATCACCTGAAGAAATACCACAAGTTCTATTCGAATACTATAATAAATCTAAAACGATATTTAAAAGAATTTAAACAAAATTAAAAGAAAAAGTTTTTCTCAGACGATTCAGCGCCGCTTGCCTAATGCGCATGCGCTACTAATTAATTCAGTTCTTACTTCGCGGCACGGCAAAAATACATAAAAATTCAAAATATTTTCATTAAAATTTGAAAGATATAGAAAAACATAAATCACCAAGTACAGTTAAAATAATTAAAAAACAATTTTTACAATTCAAATTACACTTTCTACGCAAAAACAAGCTAATAACTTAAATGATAATTCCAGAATGAATTAAGCATAATTTAATCCGTAATAATAAAAGAAGACGTTACTTTGTTGTCGCGAAGCTTAGTTTCTCTAGATTGGCAACAAGTCCACTGCTCTGCTAAGTTTCAAAAGTAAACAAACATGCCTGCCATGGTAATCAAAAATCAGGCTTAGCCGCACTTCAAAACGATTATAACGAACCCTGATTGGGCGTATTATTCCCAATTACGAAATTCTAAATTTGCCTTTCTCAACGCTCTCAAGTAAAATCAGTTACCTACAGTAATGTCTCAGGTGCAGAGAGTATACCTCCTAGAGTCAATATGCAGCTTTAATGGAGAAACGTCTTTATACATCCTTTGTTATATTTACTAGCCGCAAAATACAGTATTGTTCTTATCTTGCGATTTCTAAATAATTCTTTAGCAAACACTCTTGTATGTTTGATGACTTTAAATTTAATTTAAAGCCATTTAGTAACGAATGGAAGATTTAATCAGTAAATACGAAGAAATTTGGATTGCATATAGTATACTTTTATACATTTTTATGTAAGTCTTAATTCTGGAGGTACATAAAATGTAAACCTGCATTAATGTGATTTATTTCTATCACTCTGAAAAACACATATAACAGCCAAACGTATTCTATTGTTTACTGTTATTTATTCAGTCCTGCAGTAATTTTAAATTAATTATTGAGTATAGTTTCTCTGAAATTACTGTGTTCAGGTAATCAGCGAAGTTATTAACTAAATGCTTCATAGTTAAATTTATTGTGTTCAATATAGCTTTGTAAATACCATTTCCTAACATGTTTTAAAAGCAATACCATAATCTCCTACTAAAGTTAGGTTTATGCACCATATTTAATTCACTTGCTACTCTCCTGGTCTCTGCCTTAATTTCTGTAACTTACTTCATTAGTTTATCTTTGAGTCTGAATTTTAGTTTTTTTTAAAATTTTTACCGACAGTTAACGTTTATAGTAAGCGTAAGTGTAAAATACAAGTGATAAAAAATTACGAATTCACTTTCAAAATAAAAACGATTATTTTGTATGAATATGGGGAAGTTGAGATTGCCTTTCAAGCAGTGAAAATGAAACATGCATAGCTTTTCCCAGGAAGCATCAATTCCCGTCTTTCGTGTATTATGATTGCGGTGCAGAATGACTTGGAGATATTGATGATATGTAATAAAAATAGTCGTTCATCTTCAAACAGGGAGAGTCAAACATAGAAATTTTTCATCTGAGCACATAAATCGCTTTCCTGTGTTAGCCTTAGCATGTAATGTAGAGTTGAAAATGTCAATGATATATGTAACTGTAAATAGGAAATTGCATTTATTCATAGCGCATCACTGAGCAAACGTAACTAATTTAAAAAGCTATCTTATTCTTCCTTCTCTTCACAAAAAATTATTTAATTTTTGCTGTTTCATACATAATAATTTTGTGATTCATCTAGAGCCTCGATAGGCAAACCTTTTTCCCTTGGGGCTATATATATGTTACGATACTAGAGTTGCATCTTAATATAAAATGCCACGCAATTTAAAATATAAAGAAATAAATATACTTTAATGTATACAAATGTTTTATTTAAAAATATTTGCGATTGAGATAAGACTTTTCCGAAAATTATACTTGCCACATGCTAGTCTTAACACATCGTTAATGTGAGAATTACTTAGTTAATTTTTATGAAAGCTTTGTACTAAGCTCCATTACCAGCGGATAAGCGAATGAAATTGCTAAACATTGGTAGTTCGACGCTGGTGCAGTTCTCAATGAATGGGAGTCTGTAATGGAGTTTTTATAGTTTTCTCCATGCGTAAAGTGAATGCGAGCCAGTTTTCTTTAAAATGTTCTCCAGAAAGCATATACAAACATTAAAATTTGCTCATTTTGCTCATATTTAATTTCAAATGGGATCCTTCAAAAAGATATGTTGATGCGAGAAACGTGGGTAACGCTTGCGCGTATTTTGTGCAGTCCTGCAATTTTTATGCATTAACTTCCAAAATTTAGCATACTTCTTTTCTTTTTTCTTTAAAAATAGCCTCCGAATTCGTATCTCTTATGAATTAGAATAATTTGTCAAACGACATTGCATAATCATATCTCAATGCCGCTAAGTTCCTAGTAGCTACTGTTTCGATATTGAAAAGAATAATGCCGTAAAGAAGTAATTTCTTTAAGACATCGTAAAGAAATAAATTAAGATTTAAGTTTTGTTTAAAATGGCAAAGGTGTTGTCAAAGAACATTTTTATTGCTAATAATTATTATTGATTGCAAAATAAAAATGTACAAATGTGAATATGACAATGTCCCTTCACATCAGCCTTAGATGAGGAAAGAAATTTTGGGCTTACAATGAAACCTGATCACTACTACTTGCAAACCTTTTCCGCTTTACCTAATGATATACCTCCAAGGCTTTAAATGGAGTTTTCAGCTTGCCTCAAAGTGCACCATTTAACTCAGCTTTCAAGTATATCGCTTTGAAATGCCTAACAAAACTAATTAACAGATCACATTTTAAATGATCTTACCGAGCACTTGTGAAATGTTTCGCATATTAAGGTTTAATGTCAGCTCTAAAACCATTTATATTCACTTTACGCTTCGAGACAGAATTTAAGCACGGAACGAGATTGTTCTATTTGAATTTAACTCAGACGCTTTATCAGAACTTCTCTGTTTCAAAGCCGAAGCTTCAAAAATTAATTTATGCTATTCCGTATGCACATGCATCATAAATCTATATGCTTAATGATAGTTTTGTTAATTTTACTTTTCTATGAAAGTGCTATGGGAGTTTCATTTCGGATTTGAGTAAGAATGTATAAAGATATATCTCATTGAGTAATTCTTATGACGTAGAAAGAAGCTAAAGTTCTTTCCGAACTGAACGATTCTTCATCGCCGATATAGAGATTGATTGCAAGATATTATACTAAATTTGTGCTTCCTATTCTGAAACAGAACTCAGTGTAATAACCGCAAGATTTGTTCAGAGGACAAGTTATTCAAATGTAGCAGAGACTGAAGGGCTTTCTAGTTAAGAGGTGGGAGGCTTAGTAAAGGATTTTTCTAAGGGAAAGTGGCTTATATTCATGTTACACTTAGGAAAAACCACGGAAATCAATCATGTAGCCAGCCCGTTCACATGGGAGAGAGTCCAGGTCGAACTCCGAGCATTTAACGATCTTAACTACTCGGACCTTGTTCAGAGGAGAGAAAAACGAAACAAGGAGCACAGAACAAGTCGCTCTTTAACTAACTGAAGCATGAGCAAATATTTGTGTTATTTAAAAGCGAGCAATGGCAACACTCTACGGGGGGGGAGAACTTATTATCTCCAGCGCGCGGAACTGAGTATAGGAAATTCTAAAGATATGCTCATTTTAAAATTATTTTGCGACATTGCTATTGAACTGAATTTTATGGTTTAAGTACAAAGAACAAACGCCCCTTTGGACGCAATTTAAAATCTGAAACCTCTCAGATTATTTTTTTGTAAATTTTTTTTCTTATTTATTTGCTGTTGTTTTAGAGAAAACACGTAACTTAACTCCATTAGAAAGAGGAGTTATTCTCGAATGTAAATTACCTCCGAAATGTCACATGTGTTAAGACTTCTTATGTCAGAGTATCAATTTTCAAAATGATTGCACACATCACTTCTTACAGACAGCATACAGTTATGAAAATAGTGTCTGCAATCTTTGCATACCAGGACAATCTTAGTTTAAAAATGCGATAAACATCCTAAGAGTATTTCAATTACTGTACAAACTACATTTTACGTCTATAATATGCGTAGAATGAAAAGTTTTGAAATTTGTTAGAAAACATTTTGACGGGAGCTGATAATTGCCAAAGACTCATGCTTAACAAAATTATAATAAATATCACAAGAGGCATAAAACTTTGTAAATCGTGAATTATAGTCTTCTGTCATATAATACCTTTCTAATGAATAAAAGGAATTTCCTGAACACGAGGAGTAACTTCGAAGAATTACTGAATTTTGTTGTACTTATATCATGCAGTGAAAATTTTGATTATAATAATAATCTTCTAATACAAAAGTATTATTCTAAACCGATGGTATACGGATTTCAGTCCTTGATGAGATTCAATAAAATGGAAGTAATTTTTTTTTCTTTGTATTTGCTATTTTAACATAAACATTAAAATAATATAAAGAGAAATGCAAAAGTTTTTTTATTTTAAATTGTTAAATCGTTTCGTTGTTAGTAAATATTGAGCATTCATATTTCGAGATAATTATTTACTTCCTGAGACGGCAGCCTCCGAAAACATTGCGGCAAAAGCGTCGCGGATGAAAAAGTTGGATTTTATTTTTACTCATTTTCAGTTCTTGAATGCCTAAGTTTCCTTCTTACATTTTCAGTAAAAATTTATTAGTTAACTCAAAAGCACGAAAGTAGAAAAAATCCCGATTCCTTCTTGCGCTCTCAAATCATTATGCGAATAAGCATTTCATAAATTTTAAAGCCTGAAAATCTCATGTCTGCGATATTATCATCATGCTATGATTTGCAGCTGTTTTAGTTTGCATGACGATGTTTTTAAACTGCGAAGTTTTTGAATCGCTTTATTTTCGAGACGATGTTCTCTACCTCGTTATTTTTTAGAACAGCGATGTTTTCTCCTTGATTTCTTTTCTCCCATGATTGTTTTACCAAATAGCCTTTTAGCCTTACGTTGTTTTCTCCGAGACAATTTCGACAGCGATGTTTATGCCTGTAACCTTTAAAACTATATTGTTTCATTGTTTATATAAGTACCTGAGGAGTGAAAAAATAATGCATAAGAAAATTGGGAGCCTATTTACCTGAGCAATTGAAAGAGTGAGCTACTTGAATAACAGGCTATTAACTTTAAAGTTGCTAAATTGAAGTATGAATAGCAGAGTATTCAATAAGCCAAGCGTGATAAAAGAATATTCCCAGTTTCTCTAAATTCTTCTCTTTGAGAATTGTTAGACTTTCAAACCAAAATTAGTAGATAGAATAGCTGTTTAAAATAGTTCTTTATTTATTTTTCCTTTATATTTAGACTTTTGGTTTCGAGTTGGTGAGGGTTTTTTTAAGTGCGGGGGCGGGGTAACCTATTTAAATTTTTATTTTTAAGTAATTTCTAGCGTGGTGATTTTTGCTATTTTAGCATTAAAGTGAAAATATGTTTTATTGCAATTAATATTTAGATATCAAACAACTTGTGTCATTCCTAGCATTTAATAAGGAATTACATTAGTTCTTTACAATATGCGTTACCTAATTTAAAAAATGAACAGAAATCTTAATTCTTAGTGTCGTAGAACATTATCTTAAAAGATTTAAATTGCAACACAAACTACATCATATATCATACGTATTTTCCATAATAATTATAATCATGTCAGAGAGTTTTAAATTAATTTAAACAGAAAATGCTAACAAGTGTTGCTTTTAACTCATGTACTTATTTTTAAACTTTAAGTTTCCTTAGGAGCAATTTGCTTTAATAAGTTATGATGTACGGAACCTAACTATCTTAAATTATAGATACTGACTCCATAAAGAGAGTCAGAATACGTATCGCCTTCTCTTAAATCATTCAGTAAAACATCTCGGGGGAAGGTTTATACAAACCATTTTATTAATTTTTCAATCTAACAAGCATGCAGAATATTTTAACAAATACTCTTCAGTCTTCAGTTATTACAGCTCATGTAGTAAGAAAAGACCTCTTCTGCTTCCGGAATTAACATACTATGTTCTGCCTTTATGTTTCGTCTGAAGACATCGACTTGTGCAAGCAAACACGGCTAGCATAGGCTAAAGCGGATTTAAGTTAATATAGAAGATAAGCAAAAATAGTAGGGGGTACTTTTAATAATCGTTGCCAAAAGCTCTCTCTTAACCTTGAAAACTCTGTTCTTTTATATATTATTAATTTTCATCCTGTTGGAAGCCGATGAAAGTAGAAGTGACAGCACAGTAAAATAATGAGATAATGAGTTAACAAATATAAAACTCTACTACGTGTATTTTTAATCGCTAAGGTTACTATTATTTTCCATTAACTAGTTATTCTATGTTTTGGATCTTTACTGTCATTTCTTCTTTTCGTTTCCTCGCCAGAATGCAAATTAGATGCACTATTTAAGCTGCGGTTGCTGGATCCAGAGCGTGTTTCTGCCTTTTGAAGCCCCGTCACTAGGTTAGTTAGCATTTGCATTATAGTTGCAGACGTTTAAATTGATACACCTGGGAGAAGTCTGAACCAACTTCGCTATAAAGCATTAGTGTAAACATTCACTTCTTAGTTTTAAATATGAATTTCCTATTACTTTAAGATCTATCGCCACAAGGGGTTGGCTGATTTTAAGCAAGATTCATGCATTTCTGTTCCACTTCTCAATAAAAAAGGTTCGTTTTACTTCTTAAGAATTTTTAATTCTTTTCAAACGAGCGATTATTCGCTACAAGTCTATTGGGAGTTTGGGCTTAGTTCTTGTTAACAAAGAAGACTGAATTCTGTATTGGCGTCCGGGGAGGGACTATGCCTCAACAAAACGTAACTTTTAGTCTGGCCCCCAGCATCGTAGAGTCCACTATCACCCAAAAATCCAGTGGAAGGATTCGGGTTTATCGTGGATACGATGAGAGCATCAATAAAACACGCAGTGACTTTTGATGAAAGAAGTTCCGTAATGAACTTTTTGGAACAACTGAATACTCGTTTTTTGCTTTACCCAGTTGGGGATGCACAAATGATCACCATAGCAACCGCCTCACTGCAAAGACAGGCCCTGAGCTAGTAGAAAAGGTATCTGTAAAATTTTGTTGGGTGAACCAGACATTCGGAATTTTACATCCGAAGTATTTAAAGCGGCCCTAGTAAAAGAATTTTCCCTGTAGAAATAGCGCGAAACTAAAAGCTGAATTGTTTAGTATATACCAAATAATTATCGAAGAGCTGGGCAGAGTTAATGTAGAGAAAAATAAAACTTTTATGTTTATTGTGTGGAAAGAAACTCAGTGCAAATATTATCCAAATTATTCTCCCTGAGTTGTTACCACAAATCCAGGACGGTTTTCGAACTGGAAAAGCCAGAGCACATTTTAGAATTTATTTAAGCTTGCGTTAAAGTTTGAAAGTAGGAGGGTAGCAGAAAGTATGCATACATCAGAATATGGCCAGAGGTCAAATGAATATTTTTATAAATCTGTATGAGAAGGAAGGTCAAGGGTTGTCGAATATAAACGTTTTACAAAGAGAAAGAAATTTTCACCCGCGAATGGCGATCGTCCAGATAAATCACAAAAGACGAAACAAGGGGAAGACAGAAAAAAAATTAATAGTGGGTACTGAAAAACAGAGGGTACTTTTAGCCCGGAAGCAGCATATTCTCTCTCGAATTTAACTGAATACAGTTTTAAATAAAACTTCATCCCTGCTTGTAATTAAAATCCTGTTAAATAACGTACCAACAGACGTGTTATTGGATACTGGCAAAGTAGTTTCTTGGCAGTAAAAATTTGCAGAAAGAATTTTAAACGCTGTAGATTGTTTGGTATTGAAGAAACGAAACTTATTGCCGCCCAAGGCAGACAGTTTCGATCTACAGGTAAAATTACATTAAATGTACAGGTAAAAAATCGAGAATCAAAAAGTGATTTTCTTTGTTGTGAAGATCTTCAAGCACCTGTAATTTTTGGAATGGATTTTTTAAAAGCGGCAAGAACAAAAATTAACTTTTAGGAAACGACGGTTGATTTCGATATGAATAAAGTGGTAGATAAGGTAATTCTGCCCACCGGCTATAGACTTCAAGAATCTGAAACCAGAAGAAAAACTGAAGTTAGGCCAGCTGGTAAGAAACGTTGCTAGTGTATTCGATGAGGCACCAGGGTTAACGAAAACCGTAAACCACAACATTGACACAGGAAATGGCCCCTCATGTTGAGTGTTGAGAAAAGCCCTATCACTATGATAAAGAAGGAATAATTAAGAAACAACATCCAAGAAATGCCTAAAAACAAAATTATATGTCTCATAAGTAGCTCTTACACTAGTCCGGTGGTACTTTGCTGAAAGAAGAGTAAGCTCTCACCGACGGACATTAAAGCATAGCTATGAAAACTTAAATAGTTTAATTAAGTATCCAGTTTATCCATTGCTCATAATTGAAGAAATAATTAGAAAGTGTAAGATTAAGTCAATGAAATGCGTGACCACGCTAGATCTAACATCTGGTAATTTTCAAATATATGTATAACTAAAGGATGTCTCTAAAACTGCATTTATTGCCAAGTCAGGCGATTACAGCTTCCTGAGAATACCGTTTGCCTTATTCGGAGCACCCGTTATGCTTCAAGCGGTCATAAGCTTGCTGGGATAATTTATCGCCTGTTTGCGGATAATCAACGTGTATTTACCTAGATGATATAATCGAGACTATAGATGAACATATTCGAGATTTACACGATGAGATTTCGCTGATAAAAGAAGCAGGTTTAAAAGTAAATGAGTCCAAGTGCAAATGTGCAGCAAAAATACTTCGTTACTTGGACTATAAGGCATCTCAAAAAGGAATCGAAACTGAAGATTCCAAAATAGTTACAATAAAAAATTACCCTACACCTAAAACATCGAAGTTGTTAGCTTCATTTTTGGGCCTGTGCTCCTGTTATAGGAATTTTTGCAGAGATTTCACACAGATATGAGAACCACTATTCAAATTAAAAAGAAAAAAAGCCAGAGCAAGCACAGCGTTCGAAAGACTTAGGACCGCATTAATATAAGCTCCAGTTGCGAAATTTCCTGAAAGCGACAGGAACATGGAAATTTCCAGAGATGCATTAGATTTCGGGGCTCATGCAAAACGTTAAACCATCTACACGCTTTAGTAAGACACTTAATCCAACTCAGTGAACTTATACGGCTACAGAAAGGGAAATGTTAGTACGACTTTTACCTGATCAGAAATTTCGAGTTTATTTTGGGAAATCACCTAGAAAAATTTATTCATATCATTCCGCCGTGGGTCTTTTGTTATCCGGGAAGAATTTACCGCTACGATTTATAAAATGGGCCCTTAAGTTACAAGAATGCAACTTGATAACTGAACACACTTCCTGGAAAGAAAATGTTGCCGCGGATGCTCTAGCTAGAATTAGCGACTATGGGGAATGAACTTAAATGTACTATGCTAGCTTCACAAATTTCAGATTCTCGCGAAATAATTATTTTTAAGTTGAAATTAGACACGAATTAAAATTATTTACGCTTATCCTAGTCCTGATCCTTTCGAACACTAAGATATAATGACTGTCAGAAACAGAACCGCAAATTATGAAATTAGTGACAATCTTTTGTTTTACTGTAAAGTAACAAACGAAAAAAATCAAATATTAATACCGGTTATCCCAGCAAGCTTCAGAATTAGTATTTTACAGGAATTGCATGATGCATCAATTGGAGGCCATTTCGGCGTGTGGAAAACAGTGCAGCAAGTTTGCTAAACTGTTTATTTCCCACAGCTACAAAAATGTTTTTTACAGTATGTCAGGTCTTGCCTTGTTAACGATATTTATTGTAGCCTGGACGGGTATCTAAATAGCATAAATGCTACTTTCCCGAAAGAATTAGTAAAAATTAAATTATTAGGCCCATATTAACGTAGTAAAGCTAACAGAAATAGGTATTTGTTCGTTATCGCTAATAAGTTTTCAAAGCGCTTAGAAATAGTTACCCTGGAAACCGCCTCCTCTAAAATTGTTCCATATTCTTTTTTTAATAAATTGATATTAAAATACAGGGCCCAGTAAAAGTAATTTCAGAAAATGGCAAACAGTTCTTTAGTCTAATCTTTGAGGATTTATGTGCAGGACTTGGCATACAGCATTTCAAAATGGTTTTTTATCGACGCAATCAAATATGGCAGAGCAGGTGAATCGGAACATTATTGAAATTATTCGCAGCTATGTAAAAAATTATTAGCGCTAGCATATCTACGTCAATTGAACTCGCATTTGCCTTGAGGACGGCTAAGCATGTTACCACAAGAAGAATGCCAGTTGAATAAATTCTTGGGAATCGCTAAAGTCAAATGTGGATCAAATAATGCGCTATTACGAGCGCTGGGATATGCTTTTATTTGGTGATATTTTGCAGAAATCCCATTCCAAGAGCAGGTCAGCAGTAAATACGGCCAATATTACATCAACTTTGGGAAGACAAGTCCCTGAAAGCAAAAGAATGTAGGCCTAGAACAACGAAGGAGTGAATGATACATCAAAATGCGACCAGTCAAAAGAAAGCAGTCGGAAGGAGGAAAGGCATTAAGACAACTGAAAAGAAAAGGTTCCACAAAGAGAAGGAAGTATATAGATCCAGGGAGCAACCAAGGAAGCAGCACAGCCTTTGGAAAATCAACGAAAGCGGAATCAGGTGCCGAATGGCGTGCTCGCAGGAAAGCACGGTAAACAAATTCGGATTTCACGCCCTAAGCGCCCGATAGACGAGGCCGCGGAAAAGGATAAAATTGCAACAGGCAAGGACGTATCCTGGAATGAATTTTTGAGCAGGCGGATAAAGGAGTACGAACTAATCAAAATATAAGTGAACTTTACTTTTTTTCAGAATTCAATTTTTGTTTATGTCTAAGTACTACGGTTGCACTTCATTTTAAGTTTTTGCCCCAAGCGAGGACAACTTTAGATTCGTACATAGCAACAAGCTTTTTAACTTAATTATTCATTTATCGCAATGCTTTTAAATTTAGTATAAAAACGTGATTTTGACGAGTCTAAGAAGCTATTTGAGAAATTTTGGCGTATTTTTAGTATAGCTTTAAGTAGCTTCAGCACATTGTGACGTAAAATGCAAACAGAGTAATTTTTTTCAATGTAATTGAATTAATGAGCTAATGTTGAATTGTAAATGTTTCATGAAGTATGTTGGAAAAATTAGTTTTGCAAACGTAAGTTTTCTGTCAACTATGTGTTAAACGTAAAAGTAATTTCTTCCGTGCTTGCGAAATTTGAAGTGATGATGTGTGCATGATATATTTAAGTTTCAGCTAGCAAACGATAATGAATTAAAGTAAAAGCTATAGGTATGAATGCTAGAAATTATACACTCAGCTCTTCCGCGAACACCGAAGTATAATGAACTCTTTTGTTAAGCAGATTAGTAATTAGGAATAGTTTTAAATTTTAACCTAAAGTATGGAAATACTGATGAATATTATCCGTATTAACAAATTTAAATTTGTATAAAATAAATCTTTTCTCAATTATGCTAAATAATTATTTGCAGAGGAATACACTAGCAGTATGATCTAAGCTAGTGATAAGAATTTTCAGGAAAATATTCAGACAAGTGAGAAAAGATACACGATATTCATCCATTGATTAAATGACGTTGCATGCACTACTTCTTCGAGTCTCATGTCAAGCTCAATAATAATCTATCGAACTTATACGTAATAATAGATGCGGTTTGGCGCGTATGAAAGGTTTTAATATGAATAAGAAGATATTGTTCATTTCGCACACTTAATGTAAGATATAGCAGCCCTTTAACTTCCGAGAAAAAATTCTAGGACAAGAACTAAAAGGATTTTTTTTTTGTTTAAATAACATTACATTTAGTGTTTTTTAACTGATAGCGTAATATTCTTATATCGCTTATCGTTTGTTTAAAATAAGTAGAATTAAATTGCTGCTTTATATTTTAAATCACAAACATACAGAAAAAGCAGTTTCTTTACCGCCAACTGGAGTAATACCCTCTGTCTTTCAAACTTAGATTCTTACTTCTGTTTAAAATTTCTGTAATTAATTAAGCAGAATAAATAAACTTAAGTGCATTAGAATTACATTTAAAAAGAAGTATAATTCATTTAGTAATGAGCTAAAGGAGCAAACGTGTGCAGAGTTTGATGAAACCAATACGGAAAAATTTGTTCAGGAGCAGCTTGATGTTAAAACAAAGGTCTAGATGAAGTAAACTAAAACTAAATACAAAATCTGAGGGGATTACGTTGTGGTCGAAAATTTCGATAAAAGCTAAGGAAACTTTTTCAGAAATAGTTAAGTTTATAAAAGTTACACTCAAATCAGAACAGCTAAGGCAAATGCGCGAAAACTTCACAAATTAAAAAAGGAAGACTGTTGGGGATGCTGTGAAAATGTTTTTTATAGCCAATATTCCACTGCATAAATTAGATTACCCAAATGTGCTTGATTATTGAGTAAAATATACCTTTGTTTCAGGAAGTCTCCTGTTCGGAGATAATTTAAGTCTATCACCTTATGGATATTCAGGAAAGAAAACAATAAGAGAAGAATTAAGAGCTAAATCTGTAGCTGTTAAATCATCTCACAAATAAGAAATGTATGTTAGGTTATTGGTAAGGCACGTGAAGATTCTTTATTGTTATTCCTGTATTTGTAGAAATTTCCACGGAGACTTTCTGCAGATTATTCACTATTAAAAAAAAGTTCTTTTGCTATTGTTGTTGAATAGCCTGCATAAAGTCTCTGCCTAAAAATCTACGAATATAGAAAATATAGTAATGGAAAGAATGAAATCTCAGATAGAAGAGAAAAGTGAGAGGGGAAAATTCTGAGACTGAATAGAAAATATCCTTCTTGGAATATATATTTTCCCTTTCCTCAAGAATTTGAAGAAATTTCAAAGTTTTTCGTGATTTCTGTTCAGTAAGAATATTGAGAATTGTACGTGTTTAAATGCATAGTTTTCAGAATTGTTTCTGAAGATGTATTAGACATTTTATTTTCGGCAAAGCACTGGAGGTTATTTGGCTAAAATGAAATAGCTTCATGTAGGAATTTGAAAGAGAAAGCAATTCAGTTTTGGGAGATTTATCAATTTAACGCTTTAGAAGTTCCTAGGGATTTTATTTCAGGTTAAAAACCCAATTTAAGCGGCTCAGACTTTTAACATAAAAATTACTTCATGTGAATTTCTTGAACGTTAAACAGCTCCACAACAAATGTTCAGTATCTGCACACTCTGGGTATAGCTGATTTATTTCTATATAATTGGCATTTAAATTTAAGAAGGCTGAGTATAACATATACTATTAATGTTATGTCAAAGGATGCTAAATCAAATGTAGAGGATCGTGTCCAATTTAGAAATGGCGTATACGTATTAGAAAGCAGGAAATGAAAAAACTTGGACATTTCTGTAAAATAAATTTTATTACTGTGTTGTTTCAGTAAATCTGGTTGCCTACAAATTATTTTATATTTTAGGATTCACTTAACATTATAAAAAATGTAATATGGGGAGGAAACTATCAATGATTCTTCATAGTACCTTAGTTTAATTCGAAACATATGTTATTCACTTAATAAAATATTTTAACTACATTTTCCGCAAAAGGGCATGAGAGGTAGACAGAGTAATGTTTTGAATTTTAGAGCACTAATGCATCACAAATTTTAGCCGATCAGTTGTATCTAAGATTGTGAAGACTTAATAAAAGTGGGTTTTATTAATTTAATTGACTAAAGAAGGTTGGGTTAAATTAAAGTCTTCCTAGATGTGCAGTAATAACTCTTAATAATTCTTTCTCAAAATGACTAGTATTTTCAGAACATAATTAGCATTTCTATCATACTTTCCCTTTCTAAGGCGACTACTCGGAAGAAGAATAAGTCATTTCGAAGGGTGTATGATTGTGGAAATTATTTTGATTAATTGATAGATGGCGCTAGCGTTGCGTATGAACGCGACGCGACGTGCCTTCTGAATTTCTATAGACGCTCCACCGGCAGTTCGATGGATGGATGATTGATGCTTCGCACACTATTTGATTAGGAACATTTCGGTTCCTATTTAAAAGATTTCGATTTTCGATTATGAAAGCATATAGATTTGTTTGTCATTTGAACCATCATATTTTGATCAATTATCTATAAATATTGTACATATTAAAAGTTACATTTTAAAAGTGATTGATGTCGATTTATAGATCTTAGAATATTTTGAAACAATGATCATCTCTGTCTGGAATCACCTGGAACTGTGGTGGATGGTTTCATATAGCTTCTGTGCTCGTGAATGAGGGTAGCAAAACATGATTATATGCAGATTCATGCAATTCTAAATAAATTCTATCAAGGAAAGTGTACTGTGTATATTATTTGTTTTCCTAATCTTAACTGGCAGCCATAAGCATAATGAATTTGTAATAAAATTTTAAATATGATAGATATGAGTAACGCAGGCTACTAATTACATTATATGAGATATATTTGAGCTTAGTAAGTTATGTTATAGTAATTATTAGCCTATATTACTCTATGCGCTGGACAAATTTCGAAGTGTTAAATAAAATGTGAGTGCATTTCTTACGTATAGATATGAATATGTAAAATATGTGCACAAAAGAGTAATTTAAAAGGAATTCCTGAAACATTAAACGGATAAGGAAGTTTATTATTATTTTTTTAATATTTTATATAAAGATTTTTAACCCAGGACATAAAAAGCCCTAAAACAGTCTGTATCTATTTAAAATGCAAATCTACATATTTGTGTTACACATTAATTAATTTCATCGTCTAACACTCGACTTTAACCTTAGCTGTTGAACGTTATATTTTCAGTAGAATTTAATCTTTAATTTCCAAATTTACTATAAATAAAAATGCAAGAAATAATATTCAAAACACTGCATAATTGTCCAAGCACTTAAAGTTTATTTGGTCAAAAGCGGGCCTGCCTTTTTCAAATAATTAGTTAGCTGTTTCTTATCACAAACAAAATCAACCACGTAAGAACCAAAATAACCTAGCAAGACAATTTTTTCAGAATTGCCAAAACCGACACTTAACATCTAAATTCTTTTTTTCGTTATTTCTAAAGCACTTTACACATTTTCCAAATGAATACGTATTTCCAAAAATGCGAAACTCTTGTCGAAACGTTCTTTATTCAATTGTACAGCTATTCAGATACAGAGTGTGAGAACTTGAGGCTTTATCTTTTTCACGGTTGGAGGCTTATTTATGCATTATTCTTTAAAATTTCTTTGATGAAAATGTATCTCACACGATTTTTTTATTTTCTTCAGCTTATCATTTGTAAATTATCTTCTTTTTCATGATTTCGTTTACTTTAAAGCTACTTATATAACTTTGAATGCCTTAGTAATCCTAATAAAAACGGTATGCAGTTTTTATTCATTTGCATTAGATATTTTCAAGATCGTAAAGCATACTTTTATCGTACATCATACAGATTAAACTCTTTTTAGTTAATACTATTCCATTTTGCTCAAAATAATCTAATGTCCTACAAGCAAGGAATTTTCTCATTTTTGCAGACTAAAATTATCTTTGTAGAACGTGACGTTTTTAGTCTACATAAAGAAGTAGATTTTCAGGTATGGGCAAATTTACGGATTTTGTTTTATGTACATTGCCACGTTATCTTTCGAAACTTCGCTTGGTGTAAATTGGATTACAAATATGTGTATATAATTCTAATTTTACCAACAATTCTGAAGAAAGGCACCTATACCAAACCATGTAAAAATAAAAATAAACTATGTCTTAATTTTCTTGATATTATCTTCTCAACATTCTTTTCGTTCTTAGGTCTCAATGTTGGCTCTCTTGTTCAGTAAAAACCTTTAGCACCAAGAAATATGAAATGAAAAATTAAATGCTCACTTTCTCTCACTTTCCTTCATTTTCTCCTCACTTTTATTAATTGGACACCAGATTGTCACTTCTTTAAACGCAAAAAAATTGTCTCCTAGTTTATAAAAAGCGTCAAAATTTCTTTATATTTATTGCTCTTGTTTTGCTTAAATTTATACTTAATTATTAATTTTCTTTTAATTATGGAGAAAAAGAGAAATTTTGTTTTTCACAGTTGAATTTAAACTGCATGTATAAAGTGCTCTAAATCTCTGTCGTTAACATTTTACAAAATAATTTTAAAAGTAATTCATATGCCAAATTCGTCAAAATAGTTTATTTAGTAGAGAGCTTTGAGGAATGCTGTTTGAACATCGATGATCGACATTAAACTATCAAACGTTGTCAATACAGCTTTGACAGAGAGGAACTGGAATTTTTCTACCACCGGTAGATGAAAAATGGCCCTGGAATCTCACAGATGCTAGTGTTAAGTTTAACCATTCAAATAACCATAGAAGATAGAAAAGACAATATCTTGCAATTTAATACAGAATATCAACGGATCTCTTTCAGGAAACAGCTCTGTATCTATTGCATTAAGAGAGCATTATTAAAAAAGATTATTTGGAAGAGTCGTAGTTAAAAAATAATCGTTACATAAGATAAAAATAATAAAACTGTAGTTTACTGGGAATACAGGGAAATGATAGTTACAAAAAATGGAAATCAAAAGTCTGGATGGAAAAATTAAAATTCAAATCTTTTGGTATAAAAATACACTTTATGTTACAGAAACATCATACGCTAGGTACAACCATACGTGCGTAGATC
This sequence comes from Stegodyphus dumicola, assembly GCF_044657685.1. Lineage (NCBI taxonomy): Eukaryota > Metazoa > Arthropoda > Arachnida > Araneae > Eresidae > Stegodyphus > Stegodyphus dumicola. Next base: position 120,916,945 of record NC_140780.1, read on the forward strand.
TAACTATGAAGTATGCATGCGGTGAAGTTTTTTTGGATAATTTGCTTAGAGGAGAGTGATTTACTACTGAAGAAGTCAAAGATCTTCGCACAGTTTGTAGATGAATGTTTGAAACGTATACCATCAAATGTGGTATACAAAGCAAGTTTTGTCTCCTGTCTATTTTTTTAAAATCTATATGCTATGAAAATAGAAGACAGAAATTGCTTTATCTTTAAAATAATTATTATAATAATGACCATCTTAAAACAAGATGGTTGAATCACCCAATAAGTGCAACAGAATTTGAGGCCTCATGACACTGAAAAAGTTATAAGGTATTTTCTCCCTCCTTTCTGCATGCTTTCGTGGTGTAACGGTTAGCACACTTGGCGCGTATTCGAAAGAGTTAGAGGTTAGAGTCCCGGCGAGGACATTGCACATATTTTATGTTTCCTATTTCAGGAATAATCTAATGTCTCTACAGTAGCGCCCAAACTAAAAGGTGACGGATGATGATTCTTCACCACCAGGATTTGACGATTGGGTTCTGTAATCCCCAATCGCCATTTAGAAGGAGGAGTATATAAGGTAATTACTTCTTTCATCCAGCATGCCTTCTTGATGCAACGGTAGCACACTTGGTGCGTATTCGAGAGGTCCAGGTTCGAGTCTTGGCGAGGGCATTGCATATTTTTCACATCTCCTGCCTCAAAATAATCTAATGTCTCTACAAATTGTTGAACCCAAGATATTGAGCAGTTCTGAAAGGAACACTTTAATTCACTTGCAGGTTCAGTTAATCTATGTGACTGATAATATTATTCTACGATTACTCAATCATTTCGCTATTAGAATATGTTTATAAATTACATGATACTCCGATGCTCTGATGTTTAAGCTGGTAATTGCTTCTTAATACTCCATTTCTAATGTTCACACCCTTAGAGGAATATACAGTCGATGTAAGATGCGTTTCACGAATTTAGAATATTTATTTATTTAACAGAGCTAACAGATAGTTGTATTGCCCGAGGTAGTCATCTCAGAGTCTCCCCTGATAAATATTTGCTATCTGCCAATCACTGTTAAGGCTGAGGACTCCGTATCAAATAATATTCATTAAATATTTGAAAGTCTGAAGGAAAACAAAACAATTTTACGATATTGGGTCATCATACGGTTTACACCAATAGATTATTAGTTGGTTGGTTGGCTGACTTTTGATGGCACAAAACCTTGAAGGTTATTATGCGCCAGACGAATGGAGAATAAAATTCAAAATGCACAAATACACTGTATCAGATGAATTGTTGAAATAAACCTGTAACGCTGATGAAGGCATGGAGAAATGACTGAAAAATGCTCTAGCAACAGGTAGAGGAGGATAAAATGTAGTTCAAATCATATGGTACAATAGATAATTAGCACAGGCCTGTACGTAAGCTCGTTAATATGATAAGCAGGAAAAATCAGAGAAACAAAGTGCATGAAATTATCGATTGCTGCAATGTGGTACAATATCAAAGTGATAGCAAGTCTAAGCATACAGTGCAGTCAGTACACATCAGTCTAAGCATACAGTGCGTAAAGGTGTTAAAATGAATAAATATGATGAAACAGAGTAATATATGCTGTTATACGAATTATGCCAACGCGAATCATAAAGAAGCCTGTAACCGCAAAGTATTCAATGAAGTATATGCTGCAAATAATCCAAAACCTATACATAAAAAATAAGAAAATGACAAGTTTATATCAACCAGTGGCGTGCGGTAATATTGTGTGCATAATTTTTTACTCTTTTCAATGCTGAAAAGGATCTCTCCACCGAAGCAGTTTGAAAATGGAATTGTACAAATTAAATGTGCCAATTTATTTACTTCGCTTAGGGCATCTGTCAAATCATTCAGCATTATATGCTGAATAAGTTTCGATAAATTCATTTCGTGGCATGACTCACTACGATAAAGAACGCATAATTCATTGGTTAGCTTTATGAAATCGAAATGTTTTGCATAAGCGTTCTTTAACGAATTAAGGCATTCATCCGGAAATTTACTTTGATATTTCTTAAAAAAACTGAAATTCAATAGTTCAAAAAATTTGAGCGAATTTAATTTTTTAAAACGGACATCTAACTAACAATAAATAGTATAATATAAATTTTTAAAATGTTGGTCTACACTTGAGTTTTGTAAATTTACACGACGTGTTTTTAAATTTGGGGGACCCACTACAGAAATAGCCTCTTCATAAACTTAATCAAATGCAACAGAAGTTCGCATATTTTGAATTGCATCTTTTACTTCCTCTACATTTTGACTAGAATATGCTATATCTGAAGAAGCATTGATAACATAAAATACTTTAAATATATTGTCTAACACTGGACAAACATTTTGCATGTACAAGATGGAAACTATAGTAAACAATAGTTAGTTTTTTGTAAAATATCAAATAGAACATCAGTATAACTAAAGTGATAACTCTTTGCAATGTTAATTGTATCGTTATCCCAGCCTCCTTTCTGTATTCTCAATAATACTTTTCAAATAAATCAGATAGGCCTCGCCTTTAGCTTTTTATGATATTTACCGAACGAGATGAATACTTCCAACGTGTTGTAGCTAATTTTGGAAATGTTCTTTTAATAATTTCATTTAAAACATGATTTCTTTTTGTAGACACCGAAAAAAATGAGGCTATGCCAGAAATTGTTACAAAAAATAATTTACAATCTTTTATGAATAATACAGATTGCGACAGAACTAAATTAAGTACATGTGCGCAACAATGCACAAACATAGCTTCTGAGAAAATGTCTTTTACTTTTTTCTGCGTCCCATTCAACGCTCCTGCCATGATTGCCGCCTCATCGTACGTTTGAGCAATCAGTTTATTCTCACACCCCCATCTCAAAGTCGTTTCTTGCACAACATTACACAAAGCTTCCGCTGAAATATCACCACTAACATCTTTAAAAAACAAAAATATTTCCACTGTTGCACTACAATTATTAACATATCGTAGTACAACCGATAATTGAGATTTGTGAGATATGTCAGATGTTTCATCCAGCATAATAGCAACGAATGTCGTTTCTTTTACCTCATTTCTAATTTCTGAAATTACAATATTTTTTATCGGTGCAACAATATCATTTTGTATTCTATTAGAGGTTCCAGAAAATACAGTTGCAGTTCTTAGATGGGCTGCTAAAAGGTCATCATATTTACTAATTAAAGTTATTAATTCTATATAATTTCCTCGATTAAGGGAATTTATATTCTCAATGTGTTCACGAAATACATTCTTCTTGTTTTGCTAAGTAACAAACTACATCTATTAACCTCTTGAGAATATTTCTATTTCTTGTTACTTTTCCATTGTGTTGAACAATCGATGACGCCTTTTGTTGATCTAACATTAAATCTATCCTGGCGGTACCAAATGTTTTTAAGAGTATTACGGCATTTATGAGAGATTGTGTTTTTTCATGTTTCTTTGCAGCTTCGTGGAGATGATTTAAATTACTGTAGCCTTGCTTTGTACAAATATTCTTGTCCTTTTCAATTACAATAAAAAGTAAACATGGCCAACAGTACAACTTATTCAATTCACTACAACCAGTTAACCATATAAATTTTTCATACATAGATTTTTGAAAATGTCGTACACACTGTTGTCCATTAATCTTAACGTTTTCCGATAGAATAATATCCGGCATTGATCTACTTAATTTAACTATTTCGTTTTTTGTAGTAACGTCTCGTCTCGAAAATGAATTTTTCAATAAATCATTAATTATTGAGACATCTGAGTTATCCATTCTGAAACGGGTTACTTATTATGAATATAAATTTAAAGAATACAATAAATAAAATATTTACCTACGACTAGTCGAGGTATAACTATAAAAACAGCTAAACTTACGAGAATTCTACTAGCACTGAAGCAAAAATCATGTCCTGTGTTGTATGGTTCCATATCGGCCGCAAAAAAGCAACGCTTTGGGCCTCCGCGAAAAACTTATATTTGCAGCAAACGTAGCACCACACGGCGCTCGTCGCTGCGGTGCCTTATCATCAGCATGATGACATCAGGAAGAGTCATCAGGATGCTCACTGGTGCCGACAAACCGAACGTCTATTCCACGTGCAGAGGACTTCACTGCACGCTGGCACAATAGAACGAACTGTTTCTTGTTCGGTCAGTGGATTAAATTATATTTATTAATTGTTTTTAATTTTGAAAATCATATATTCTGCGAAAAACATCTTGACAATTTTTAAAAACAAAACCAGGGATATGGTGTTAGACAGATAAATAACTTATATACTATCTGTAAGACACAATGAATGGTAAAATTTGGAATGTTCTGTTAAAATTCGCTTCTTTTTTGTCTAACAAAACAAAATTGTTTTTCAGCGAATAATACATCGCCAAAATTACTTTACCACACTAAAACAATTCCCTTTATATTGATGAAGTACTTCTTTTATATTTCCATAAAAACAAAATCTTATAATATATAAATTTAAACATTAACCGTCTGCAAAATCGTATGGCCAGTTAATCAGCTAAAAAACCAAACGCGCTTCAGCACTAGTCCCCGCTCTAATACGACGCTTTAATAAACTGTAGCTTCGGATGATTCTGAATGCCAAGTACAGGAAAAATACCTGCACTTACTTCAGTGTTATAGTATGCTGTGCTTCTCCAGTAGCTCATACATATAAAGCATGATTTTCTATTAGTGCGCAGTGCGTACACGTCAAATCTTACAATGTTCGTTTGCTTTTGAACGCGCTACGTGGTGCAGCACCTAGTACCGCACGCACTTACACGAATACAAGCAAAAAAATTAACATAATATTTGAATATATTAAAAATAATATTTATTATGTACTATATAAAGATAGGTGCAGAAAATTATTGTCTCTCGTAACTTTGCAAGGGTGTGCACTGCACACCCTGCACATATTGACCGCAAGCCACTGATATCAATGAATATAAAATCATACAGCACTGTACAGGTAATGCATTCACCTTCACTTAACACAATGTATGTGTATAGTGCAATAATTACTATTATATATAAAGCGTTAACGCCCTACATGTAGAGTACTTTGTAAAAGTATTTTACCATAAGGAATGATATATTCAAGGTTCAGTTCAAGAAAAATATTTCAAAGGCAGTGTACCTATTGAGCAAATATAAAAATAATTAGTAGTTCTACAGAAAATGTAAATGAAAGTACAGGGTGGTCATAAAATAACTTCAGAAGTAAGAGCGAATTCGGAAGCGCGGAGGTATAAAAATTATGTGCAGTTTTCTCAGGGCAAGCAAACGGTGGCTGTCATACCTTTTCTTCTTGGGGGGGGGTTCTGGTTATATGTTTTCGTAACATAGAACGTGAACTAAATGCGGGCATTGCATAAATCCAGACATTTAACAGCACAAAGACTTCATTAACACCCAAACAAAAGAAGAACAAATAGTTAACACAAAATTTTAAACCCTTTTTTATCATTACGCCTCCATAAAGCGCGGGCATGGACCTTATAAGAGATAGACTAACCCAGTAGGCGGAGCGTGTGTCACCCACATACCCGCAAGGAAGAGTAGGGACGATCTGGCTTACACGGAAACCTATGGCGTTTGTATCACATAACTGTTTTTAATTATTAAATGTGATACGTTGTATAAGTGATGAGATTATGAAAGTCAGTTTTTGTAAGTAAGATTTAATATATCTCATAAAAGCACTTTTTACTGCATTTTGCGCATTTTTTTCAAGCGAATTCTTGTATAAATTTCTTTGCTTTACTAAAACGGTAAAAATTTTAAACGCAAAACTTATGAACTTATTTTTGTGTACAAATAAAGTAAAATTAAATAATATTGATAGCACAAGATGCTTTGAAATAAATAAGGTAAAATTAAACAAGATCTGATAATTTTCTTTGATTTTATATGCATTTTCAGGCAGTAGTTTTTAAAATTATTATAACATAACAAGACAATCATTTATCTGATTATATGATCATTAATTATTAACATGACAAGATGATTATTTATTTTATTAATTCATAAAATTCGGAGGGTAAACTTTTCTGAGTGTAATTAGCCCAACAGCGGTCGAGCGGTAAAGACGCTGAACACTGGTAGTTCGGTCCGAGGTTCGAATCCAGCGAACGGGCTGGCTGCATGGGCGTTTTCGTGAATTTCCCCATGTGTAACGTGTATACGAGCCAGTTTCCCTTAGAAAGTCCTCCACGAAGGCATCCATCCCTTTAGGCAGATAGCCCTCGTGTGCTTTGCCGTAATTAAATAATCCAATCCAATCAAATCTGAGTGTAATGAGGGGAAAAGAGCATAAACTCTGAAAGCACTCAGACTTGATTTTATATTACGGCCCAAAGGAGCATTTTTTGTAACGTTTTGTGTGTTACCTTTATTTATTAAATAACATGTTCTTCGCAAGTAAGCCACATAAAATTCAATTCAAGAGCAATATCACAAATAATTGAGAATGGCATCTCTTTAGAATTTCTGCGCTGGAGATAAAAATGTTATTTTCTGTACAGGGTTGCCATTGCTTGCTTTGAACTCGTTGATTTTGTTAATCGAAACTTCGTTAAAGTTACAAAATATGAAATGGATTAAAACAAATTCGAAATTAGGCCGTCTAGGTGCCCATATTCGGGTTCAGGATTACGTTATTCAGAATTTGATGGCTCTAAATTCCGTAGCTTTTTGACAGTGCGAGAGAAACATACGTGCATTCATGCAGATTTTTCATTATTTAATTTCTTTAAATATAATACAGGGCGATAATATTTGGTGGCAACAGTTTGCAAAGTGAAACAGACATTTATAGTGAAACAAAGCAAAATGCCATTTTGAAACTAATAGCTTTTCTGAGATGCGGCCCCTTTGGACTAATAAAATAAATTCACAAGAAATAACAAAACTTAGGCAGAACTAGAAATAAATTTTAAAAAATAATCACTATAAAATTTAGCACAATTAATTATTACAGTTAAATACAATTTTTAACATTAGAATAAATGGCTAAAAATTATTAAAGTGTTAAAAGTGTTTATCACTATGATGTATTATTATGAAATATTATTGAAATAAAACTCCTTTGTAGAATATTATGCTATAATTTTTAAAAAGCAGTACAATTAAGAATTTTAAACACAAACATTCAAAAATCCATTTTTTGGATTTTAGTATTTTTTACTTATTTACACCAATAAAAAGCATAAAAATTGTAAGAGAAAATTTTTTGTTTGAATTTTTCTATTAGTTCAGATTTAAAATATTATTTTTTAAAAGAAGTAGATAAAAATTTCCTTACAGCATAGGAAAAGCTAAAAAAAGAGATCCAGACCTGAGAGCATGCAACAGCTTTATAATTATTTAGAACATTAATTATGCTTGATAAACATGCTAAATTTTTAAAAATCAATCTCAGTTTGAAAAATAAAAATATATAAAAATTCTAATTTGTGAAATGAGGAGCTATCACCAGCTTTTTCTTGAAAATTATACGCGCTGCAATACCCAACTATTGTTAAGCTTCTGCAAGTTGTCCCTAATCCTCCGGGTGTGGTCGAGGTGACAGCCAGGAATGCGCCAGGGCAATGGAGAAAACCCATTTGGGTTGGTCTATTTCTTATGAGGTCCATGACAGCGGGTCGCTTTTGTTACTTTCTTACTATCAGCCTCTTCTCCTCTGTGCCCACCAGCGGCCGAGCGGTAAAGTCGCTGAACACTGGTAGTTCGGTCCGAGGTTCGAATCCCGCGAACGGGCTGGCTGCATGGGCGTTTTCGTGGTTTTCCCCATGTGTGACGTGTATACGAGCCAGTTTCCCTTAGAAAGTGAAAGTCCTCCACGAAGGCATCCCTCCCATTAGGCAGATAGCCCTCGAGGCTTTGCCATAATCACACACACACACTTCTCCTCTAACTTAAATCACGTGAGAGAGAGGCGTTGCAGGCCATTTGGCTAAAGTCCGCATGCGTGGTCATGACACTTCCCCTCTAAAAGATTTGATTGCGTTTTTCAATAACCTGTCAAATCCACATGTAAACATTTCTTGAAACAAAACAAAATAACATTCATGAAATTTCGAACTTAATTAATCAATTCTTATCATTTTAAATTAAAGTTACTTCAACATAAATTCAGTAATATTAATCATTTAAAAGATGTAACATTCAATCAACTTTTCCAACTTAAATCTTTCACATCATCATAATCATACAAGCAATTATTATATAAACAAACAATACAAATCACAGTAATATTAATAATTTAAAAGATGTAACATTCAATCTACTTTCAAACTTAAATCTTTCACATCATCATAATCATAAAAGCAATTATTATATAAACAAAGCAATACAAATCAATTATTAAAATTGAATATTATACTTTAGCAAACCCTGAATAAATAATTAAACATATTACATAACGTTAGGGAAAAAATCAAAAACTTAGCATTTTAGCTCTGAACAAAAAGTCAAAATGTCTTATAGTTCATAACGTCATACATGCTTTACTTACTGGAAATATAATCATGCACATTAAGTCACGTCAACTCAGCATAGGCTTTTAGTCTACACATGTTACCGTTCCATTTTGCTGACACACAAACTACTGGATGCACATACTTTCTGATTCAACAATTAGCTTTAGCTGTAATAGCTCATCTATTTGTCGATCAACTTCATTTCTTAGAATTTCAGGTATCCGATATGGTTTCTGCTTCTTTGGCACAATTCCAGGCTTTAGTTTGATGTTATGTTCTCCAACATTGGCAATTTTTGGAATACCAAATCTTAGGTTCTTATGCCTTCTTAAAATTTCCTAAAGTTCTTCCCTCTTATGTGGTTCAAGGTGCGTAAGATCACATTCTTCGTCAGAATAGTGTTCTTTTGCTTTAAATGGAACAATTCTTGGAATGTTTTCAACTTCTCCGAAATCAATGTCTGTATCGTATATCACACCGACATTATTCACAGCAGTCTTGAACTCTCGTATCTTGTTTGCGTGAACGTGCTTCGAAGAATTGTCAGTGAAAATGCCTATATAAATATAATTAATATGCTTTTTGATGATCGTAGCAGGTCCCGTCCATCTGGCATAAACTTTGTTTTGATTATCAGGGATTAAAACTATAACCCTGTCACCTTCCTTGAATTTTTTATGACGAGTCTTTCGATTATGGTAGAATGCATAAGCTTGTTGCTTTCCCATAGATGTAAGTCCTGCGTACTCAGCAGCTTTTTCCAACTTCATCTTAAAATCATTCAGATAATCAGTCACTGAGTTTTGTCAGTCTCTGACGTTTTCACGATAGATAAAGGGCCATTAGAGCGTCTTCCATAGAGCATCTGGAAAGGACTAACACCCGTTGTAGCATTAGTTACTTCTCGATAAGCCTAAAGTAAGTATGGTAGATGTTTCTCTCAATCTTTTTGAATGTTCTCTAATCGTATGCTGTATCATTCCCTTTAAAACAGCATTAAATCTTTCGAAAAGGGCCGTTTGAACTTGGATGATAAGGAGTCGAGTACCTTGGGGACGATCTAATCCTTTTTAAAAACTCTTTAGTCAACGAAGCAGTAAAATTAGTTCCTTGATCCGAAGCAACAATCTTAGGAATTCCAGTGCGTGTAAAGATTTGCATCAACGCATCGCAAGTTGATTTGACATTCAAATTATTCAATGGTACCGCTTCGGGCCATCTTGTACATTGATCAATAGCACACAGAACATACACTGCTCGACATTGAAAATGCAACACTGTTACGTATTTTTTAACTGTTACGTATTTTTACTTTCACTTTTGAGTGTAACAGACCTTAAATTATAAAAAAATGGCTTCCGTAGAAAATTTTGAAATATTAAAACGGAAATGAACTGTTGAACGAATCAGTACTACAAAACTCCTTCAGTATAAAATACATTGTTCGACATTGAAAATGCAACACCAAGAAAGAGTAGTCAGAAAGTGATGAAATTTGGAAAAAAGACAGAGGCAGCAAGCAGCAATAAGTGATCTTTATTTCAAAATGATAGTCAGAATACAGAGCGAGAACGGCGTCGGCTCAGTAGCATGTAGGACTACCGCGGACAGCGATGCACGAAGAAACACGTCTAGGCATAGAGTCAATAAGAGTGCGGATGGTGTCCTGAGAGATGGCTCTCCATTCTATTTCAACCATTTGCCACAGATCGTCTTCTGTGACAGGTCGGGAGAGTACAGTGGCCAGGGAAGCATCTATATACCTTGCAGAGCATGTTGGCCGATGCGAGCACTGTGTGATCGGGCGTTATCCTGCTAAAAATTGCATTAGGCAGCCCCTGAAGGCAGGGGATTGCCACCGGCCGCAGTACATTATCCAAGTATCGTTGGGCCGTCATAGTGCCCTGAATACGAACTAGAGGTGACCTGGGATCGTAGGCAATAGCGCCCCAAACCATTATGCCCCACTGTCGCGCCGTGGGGCGTTTCACAGTTACTGTCGGATTAGATCTGTTTCCACGTCGACGCCACACACGTATGCGGCGACTGTCACTGGATAACAGAAGCTTGATTCATCTGAGAACGCGACGTTTCGCCATTCTGTCATCCACATCGCTCCAGTCCCGCACCATTCTAAACGTTGGTGTCTATGCTGTGGAATCAATGGCAGTCTTCTTAACGGACGCCGTGAGTGCAGGCCACGTTCAACCAATCGACGGGAACTGGTTCTGGTCGACACGGGAACATCCATGGTATCTTGCACATGCTGCAGAATCGCGGTGCAAGTGACTTGCGGGACCACCACAGCTTGTCGGCGGATGCGTCGAACCACGCGTGTTGACGTCACTCTGGCTGCACCTGCTCTCCTCCTTCTTCCCACATTTCCTTGTTCGAACCATGTTCGCCGTAGCTAATGCACCGTACTCGCATCCATGTGGGTATCAGCTGCGATTTGACGTAAGGACCAACCCGCCCTTCTCAGTCCGATCACCATACCCCTCGTAAAATCGTCTATCTAGCTGAAGTGCCTTCGTTGACGGCGGCCTGGCATTGTGTCCTGTTACACGTATCGTCCGGCACAAAAACCAACTTTCTTCGATAATTCGACTGGCAGAAATAACGACACGAATATTGCCCATTCTGCACGTTCCTTCCCTTGTATCTTACTTCACGTGCGTCTGAGAGCTGCGCATTTCACATTATTCGCATAACTCAGTGACGTGCGTCTACTCTAAAATGTGCATAAATTTCTGACCACTCTTTCTTGGTATCGCATTTTCAGTGTCGAGCAGTAACCTTGACAGCTTGGCTCTACAGGTCCGAGGATATCCACATTAATTACCTGGAATGGTTCATTAGGACGAGTTACTGGCGTAATCGGAACTTCATCAAGGTGACGCTTTTTCGCTTGAAGTTGACAAGTACACGTATTACAATATTAATTTACATCTTTCTTGATTTCAGGCCAATAGAAGGAAGATCTCAATCGTTTCGCTGTCTTCTTGGTTCGCAGGTGACTTCCCCATAAGCTAGAATGAGCTAATTCCAAAATTTGATTTCTTCCTTCTTTAGGAACAACTAACTGGTGAATTTTATCTTTATGATACAAAATGTTATCAATAACAATAAAGTTATTACTTCTGTTCTTAGCATTTTGCCAGCATGTTTCTAAAGATGGATCATTCATTTGTTGCACCCAAAACCGTTCTGAATCTGGAACATACTGATCTTGTCTCGTGCTACCTTTAGAATCATCCTTACCTGTGTCTTCATTACAAGAGCACAATATTCTATTATTTTCTTAACAGTTTAATTACATTTTTCATTAATTAGGTTTTTCCTATCATGGTTAAGTATTTCGTCAAAATTTTCGGTTCATAAAAAGGCATTTCGGCCAAACTATCATTAGTAATTACTACATTTTTGGATTCAAAATTAAATATTTGTTTATCATCTCCAAATAACTCATTAAAAGCACTTAACAACAAACGTAAAGCATTACATAACTTATCCACCATTCCACATGTTATAAATCCACCATTCCACATGTTATAAAAATAGGCGACATAAATTTAACATCTTCAGAATACTTCACTAAAGGTAGGTTAATGAGAGGAGCTTTAAAGAATGCCCGAAAGCTGACGTGAGGATAACACTTCCATGTGGCGTACGGTACTTTTCTGGTACAATGTCAGCCTCAAAAATGGTTAATTGTTGTTGGCAAGTCATCTACTAATTCCCTAAATTCTTGATTCACACTAAAATATTTAGAAGAAATCTTTGCTGTTACGGCGTTAGAATTATTCTTAATTTCTTCCTTAGAAATCTTTTCCTTATCTTCATGCAATAATATATTATGATACTTAGAATTACAGTTTGAGCATTTTAATTGAAAAGGGCAACTTTTCGTTCTACAGTTCCTCTCGAAACTAAATAAGCACCGATTAGAATCTTTTAAACTCTTTTTTCTTTCTTCCGGGGACATAACGCATTTTTCCGAACGATGATTTCCGCTTTCACAAAATACGCAAGGAAAAGTTCGAACAGCTGTAATTTTGCTTACATTAGGGGAATAGCTGGCTCTAAACGGATTGGCTTTGAATGAATTCTGAGTCTGGAAATTCGCGTAACTCTTAGAAAGAAATAAATTTAATGAAATTCGTTCGCGACTTTCAATTCCTCGTTTTAGAAATTTTATGAGGTTTTCGACATTAAAACTTTCCTGATATGCTTTCTGGCGAGCAAAATCAAAGTTTATATCCTGAGGAATACATTTCATTAATAAAGGATAGAGCAAACTTCCGTATGCTTTAGTTTTGATTCCTATCGAATTTAGCGACTTTACTTGTACGTTACACGTGTCATAATTCTTTCAAAGCATGAATATCATTTGAACTTCGGACAGGTAGTAAATTTCATAGTTTATGTATGTAAGAATTAATAAGGAGATGTTTTCGACCATATCTTCTTTAAAGAATTTTAAGTGCTTCGTCGTAGTTTTCAGGCGATAAAGAAAATCCTTATCAATCATAATCTCTGGCAATTTAACATTATAATCAGAACTTTTTATTGACACCAGAAATAGATAAATTATTACTATCATGAGAAGAACCATTAGGGAACTAGCGAATTATTGCTATTTCTTTTTCTTTCTATAATTTAGTGCCTCTAAAACTCCATTTCGCAATCTTTTCTTCGTACTCCAAGGCACTTTCGATTTCGGTTTCAATGTCATTAACATCAGCCAAAGTTTTAATTGTTTCATGTAACGCTCTCAAAGAAATAGTTTTTACTTTTAAATTTTCCAGTGATTCTTCTAGGTCTTCAAAGTTACCGGCTGCAATTAAGGATTCAATAGAACTTGTTACTTAAGTAATTGGCTGAACGAATAACTGTCCGTTCTTTCTTAGATTTCGTTAGATCTTCAGCCAGTTTGGTAACCTTGAATTTCACTTTATCACAAATTGAACAAAGTACTTCTTACCTTTCTGAAGACTCACTTACGCGTTTACTTGTGAACTTCACAGAATGATATAGTATACCCTCCGTTTCTGACACCACTGTCATACCTTTTCTCCTTGGGCTGTTCTGGATATATATTTCCGAAACGTAGAATTGCATAAATCCAGACATTTAAAAGCACAAAGACTTTATTAACACTTAAACAAAACAAGAACAAAAAGTTAACACAAAATTATAAGCCACGTTTATCATTACGCCGGCATACAGCGGGTCACTTTTCTTCTTCTTCTTCTTGAAGCTTAGCTTCCCTTTGGCGCCATATGGTCCAACTCAGATATAATGTTATTTACATGTTAAACCAGAAGGACGCATTCCCTCCAATTCAGGGGAAAACATTGGTCCTAAAACCAAACTCTTACACTAATAATACTTATGAGTACTTTGGGATGTGTTTGATGACAAATTTGCCTAGGAAATAATATCTCCAAGGTTTCTCATTACAATGATTTAAAAGATCAGCTAAGAGGTCAATATTGCTAATTTTCATTTTCTTGAGCATAATGTTTCTGTCACTGTCATACTTTCTGCAGTGAATAATTGTCTGTTCTGTACTGTCGATCATATAACATGAGTCACAAAATGGCGAATTCGCTCTACGATGCCTGTACAACAGTTGGTTCGTGTCCAACAATTGCAATCTTATTTTACTAATTACTACTTCCATTTTCCTATCGATGTTTAATCCTTTACTCCACTCGCAATGAACATTACAGTAGTTGAATCTGCGGCCGGTGTGAGAAGGTCCGCGAGCAGTCGACTTGCTCATCCTTAATAGTATTCTCGATGAAACTACACGCATCCTCTGCAGAAAAATCCCCCGAGTTATTCATATTTCTTCTTTTCGCAACTTTGTTCGCTGTTTCATTGAGCCCTATACCCTTATGGCCAGGAACCCAGATGACAGTGAGGTGATGGAAAGCCTTAATCCACTCGAAGACCTTAAGAATGAGAGAGTTGGATCTCGTATGAACACAGCTCATGGCGCTAACTACTGACTGCTATCTGTAAGGATAGCAACCTTTTCGTTAGGATTCCGTTTCTCAAGAAGCTCTCAAAGGACCCAAGCCTCAGCTGAAAAGATGGAGCTTCTGCTGTCTATGCACTGGCTGACAAACACCGGGGTTCGATCTACAGCCGCAATACTAACTCCTGTATTAGACTGGGAAGCGTCTGTAGCGTAGATCTTAAAACCTTGATTCACGTAATCATTAATAATGCAGCGGTAAATTTGTTGTATTTCCACATCTGAGATTTTTGTTCTGGAACTCATTTATTTTGAAACAACACTTTACTTCTTCAGAAAAATCTTGCTCATTGTTAAAAGTAATACACTTGCTGAAATCTAGAACGAGATTGCTTAGCTTGTCTTTAACATGCTGGCTAATGGGGTTACGTATTTTACCCTACCTGTACTTGCATCTTTGCAAACAATTTTTCAAACTATCGGCAATGGAAGAGGCTGCTGACAGAGTAATATTCTTTATTAGGAACTTAATTGCGACGATGCATCTTCTCGTATCTAAGGTGAAAACCCCTGCTTCAACATATAACAGCGGGAGAGGGGAGCTGATAGGCGCCCCAATAGCCAGTCTTAAGGCGTGATTATAAACGATTTCAAGCTTTTTCTTATTTTGTTGAGTGGTAGACATAAGGAGACAGCTGCCAAATTATATTCTTCTTCTTATTGTAGCATTTGCAATATTAATGAGATCCACTTTTCTGGCACTCCACCTGTGGCTCGCGATGAATTTAAATGCATTCAGCTTTCTTTCCAGTTTCGGTACTATTTTATTCACATGATTGTTCCAACTCTGTTTACTATCAAACCTCATTCCCAAAATTTTAATATGATCTTCCGTAGGGATGCTAACACCATCAAGCTTCAATAGATTCTCTGCACTACTCTCTGTCCCACCTAAAATGATCGATTTACTCCCCAAACAGCGCACGCTGCAAATTACTGCCTACCCTGGGGAACGAGATATCTGCACTGTAGAGAAATATGTCATCCGCATAGACGTAAATGTCGACATCAGCCTGGATAATCTCATAGATATCGTGCATGAAGATTATGGAGGAAATTGGAGACAAAATGCAGCCCTGAGGGACACCACTGGTAAGCTCATAACTTCTTGAAAGGACCTCTCTCCACTTTACTCTGATTGTTCTCTTGTTCAAGAAATTAGCAATCGAATGGATACACCGAAGTTCCCTTTAACACCGAATTGCACGATTTTATAGAGAAGGCCATCATGCCAAACTGAATCAAATGCAGTTTCGAGATCAAGGGCCACCATTCATTGAGTCATTACAATTTATTAAGCAGAATCAAGCAACTTCTATTCGGAATAACGCCATAATGCATATTTAAGTGCTTTTTACTTTGGTGAATCCTCGGGAGTAATCTATTGAGAATCATCCTTTCCATCATTTTAGCTAGAATTTGCGTTAAAGAAATTGGTCTGTAACTGGAAACCAGCGCCCTTTCGCCCCCAGGTTTTAAAAAAGGAATAACAATAGCTTCTTTCCAATTCTTAGGGATCAGACCCGAATTCCATGAGTTGTTGCAGGCCTCAAGGAGTGCTTGCTTGCAATCTTCAGCTGAAACTGTAATAGCATATTTTGTGAGGTCATCTTGTCCCGAAGCAGAGTTTCTGAGACTTCTGATAGCTTTATAGGGTTCTGGACCAGAGAAAGGGTTACTACTCTCTTCTTCGCTAAAATTCAGGGAAATGAATTTTTGAATAGTGAATCTTGAATAATACTTAGCAAACACTATGTTCTGGTCTTCTGCTGACCAGGTGTGGCCGTTGTGGTACTTCAAGATATTGTTCAAGAACTGGATCTGACTTTATTTATTTTGAATATTTTTAACTATCTTAAATAAATTGCCATCCTTTCTGGTATGACTACAAATTTTTTTCCAAATACAGCCTTCTCTTGATTTTAATGACCCTCTTAAGGTAAGCGTTCCATTTCTTGTAGGAGATCCAGTAACATCTTGAAAGATGAACTTTAGCGAGTCTAAGGCATTTCCTTTTCTGGCCTAGGATGAAGTTACATTTCACTTTTGTTACCTCCCTACTATCAGTCTCTTCTCTTCTAACTTAAATCACGTGAGAGAGAGGCGTTGCAGGCCGTTCGGCTAAACTGGGCATGCGTAGTTATGACAGTGGCATACCCTCGAAATTCCCAAACATGGAGTTGAAATGCATCGCGATTATAACTGAGTTAACTGTACTGAGAAAATTTACGATGCAGAGTGCAAGATTTTCATGATGCTACGCGATTGATTTTGATGCAAAACCATTCTAGTCCCTCTTACTTGTAATATTAAGTAGAAGGAAGAATTTCATGGTTGCACAAGGCTCTGCGTGCAGAAAACGGGGATATAAGGCATTGGAATCGAGAGTGAAAAATGAGAAACAAAAGAACATTGGGTCATTAATGGATTGGAATGCGAGCTAAAACTGTTCGTACTACACAGCATTTGTATATTTTCTTGGATGAATTTACACCCCCATAATTAAAGCTTAATGTCATTTCCTTCAGCCCTTTTATACCCTTTTCTTCTAGAAATCATATTAAAAATTTAGATAAAGCCGGCATACTCTTGTTTATCACGCTGGTAACCCTTTTCTCATAAAGGAAGTACTAGATTTTTGCAAAAGAAATGTGATGAACCTATAAATCAGTTTTAGACGAACAATTTCAGAACTGCGGAAATTTAACGCCAGTTTCGTATGAATCATGACTTACAAAAGGGTCCTTGTTCAAAGCAAGTTGCTCATGATTCAGCAGATCAGCTGATAAATAGGGTTAAATATGAGCCCAAATGTAATATGAAATCCCACCTCCCACCGAGGAATGCCGCTCTCTCGTGGAAATTCATTGAGTCATTACACATGGTACAGGACAAGGCTGCTACCTTGTACAAGTAATATCGATTTAGCCAAGATCATACTGCTAAAAGTTTCACAATCAATTCTGAACACGTCTCAAGACCATTTTGAACGTATTTAAATTATTCGAAATCTTCTAAAACGAACTTGGGTAGTTCTATAAGACTTTGGAAATATCTGTTTTTTAGGCTAGTTCTGTGTCCATGTGCACATTGTTTATACACTTTTCCTCTGAGTTATGCAGTAAAAATAGTCTATTGCATATAAAAAATATGTGTTATGGGGGAAATTTTCTAAATAACTGCAAAAGAATGATTCTCCGCTCTATTTTATGCAATTTCGGTTTATTTGAGGCATAACTCAGGTAATTAACTTTCTAAATAAGTGAAAAACGGCATCTTAATGGCTCTATTAGCAGGCGATTGAAATATTCGCACACTGATTCATAAACAATTAGATACACCAATAAGCCTTCCGGTGATGATATCCATATTAAATATACCTCTCTAGATAAGGACTTTGGGGGAAAATGTACTCCTGTGTAATAATTGTTGAAGTTAGATTAGAATAAAAATTGCTCTGCATCACCCGAGGAAACAGATGAAGTAACATGTTGTTATCGATTTGTAGTTCGGCAACTATAGGAAAATATCTTAGAGACAAAACCTGATATCGGGAATCAACAAACAAAAGAGTGTGCTCTAAAGGAAAAATGCAAAGTAACTTGAATCATATCAAATTCTTCCTTCTTTTGCTTTGGGCATTGCTGAGAAATTGAAGTTACTTAAAATGATAATGAACTTCATTTTTACGTACAAACTAAAATCAAATTATTAATTACCTTCAATAAAATATAAGTAGAAATATTTTAAACAATTAATGATGTGACATCTTATTGAATTTTAACAACGTTATGGATATTTATGTATGTTTATGCTTCTGAGAATCTGGAATTCACTGGGATGGGTATATCAGAGATTTATCTTTTCTTTGAGCGACAACTAATTGATTTCTGTGAAAGAAAATTCTTATGCTGTAAAGGTAATGTGATACAAGTATAGTTAATAGAATGGAGTCTGTAATTAAACAGAGATGAAGTAATTCGTTAAAATTTCGTTTTCTTGCGTTAGGTTAGGTATTTCATTATGACAAATCACGCGAGCGATATCTACCTAGGGAAAAAAATACCTTCGAGAAGGACTTTTCTTAAGAAAATTGGCTCGCACTCATGTTACATATAGAGCAAAAGCACGAAGTCCAGCCAATTTAAGCAGCCTGTTTGCTTGGGATGGAACCCGAGTCAAACTCTCAGTATTCAGCATTTTTAACCTACTGGGTCACTAGCGAGACTCTTTTGCTTAAGACTTCTAATCGCTCATTTACTAAATATTATAGATTTAATATAAGAAGTTTTTTTAAAATGCAAAACAAAACCTTTCGCAGAGAGAGTTAAAACTTTAGGAAACTTCAATTTTTTTGCAGACATAAGGAATTTTCTTCTTCAGAATTATCATTCACATGAAACAAAGTAAACTATTTTGCAGAGCAACTTAAGAAAGTAGAGAAATTTAAGTCGAAAGTGACAAAACTATTTGATTTGCTTAAGTCAAATATAGAGATAAACATGGAGTTATATATATATATATATATATATAGATATAGATATGAGGGAAACAACGATGAACAAATTAATTAACGAAAGACTTTTTCACGAAGACAAAACGATTGTAACATAAATTTAACATTTACCAAAAGATAAAAATAATTATTCATCAGTTCTTTTCAGCAGAAGCAGCGTCTCTGCTCTAACATCAATCGCCCATTATCTAAAAAGGTAATACCCCCAATTTATTGCTTTGCGATTTCGGAGCTCCTAATAGAAAGAATGACGTCACGGCTTGATTACGTTGTGGCTGCTGAATTTTGTCATGGCTGCAAGCGATCGGCACTGCATTCTCGGTCGTCCGAGAGTGGACTGGTCCTCCAGAACACTGCAAAATAGAACAAAAAGAAAACAAAAAACAACAAGCAAGGATATACAGCAATAAAATAAGTGTTCGTAAAAAATGTAAAGCGCCGTCCATTTATGAGGAATTCTGCATATGCGGTGGTCTTTTTATTTTCATGTTAGACTTGGAAAGTTTGTCTCTTGGCTTTCTTTCGTAATTCTTCTCTTTGAGACTCGAACAGAGTTTGAAACTCACTTTCTATATCAGTTCTTTGAGCTGATCGGTACAATTACCGTTCATTTTGGTACCGAAGAATAATTTGAACGGAGTGTTGTTAATACTACTCTGATACGTTGAGTTAAGCGTTCTCTGAACGTTGTGTGCATGTTTATAGCATTCGGCTGTTTTTTAAGGACAATTTGACTAAGAATGATAGAATGACTTGGTTGATTCGTTCGACTTGTTCATTTGCTCTCGGCAGGCCTGTGGTGATTAGATGATGTTTAATATCTTCTTTAGCACAGTTGTCCGAAAAGTGGAAGTGGAAGCCATTCCTCTATCAGAAATAATGTGATAAGGGCTTCCAAAAATGGTCTTCTGAAAAGTTCTCTAACTTCGCTATGACCTCGGCTGAGGTTGCAGATTTTGTTGGATATATTCAAGTAAATTTAGTAAACGCGTCAACCACTGTTAATATGTGATTGTAGTTTTATGCATACTTTCCAAAGGTCCACTGGTCCACTTGGGAGAGTCCACTTCCAGAGGTCCACTTGGGTCCAGAGGACCCAAGTGATCTATGTGATATGTATGCAACAGAACATCCTCCTTGAATCGCGGATGTAAAAATCCTTCCTTTTTTCCTGCTTTGTGATTTATTAAGATGCAAGGAACGCAGTTGGCAATTCTTTACATTTAAAACACTTGACGCCCTTATCATTATGAACACATTGTTTGGAAATATGACCGCTTTCACCGCAGTTGAAACAGGTCATTATTACGTTGATTCTCAGGACTTTTTCCTCGGCCATCAGTTACGTTACGCTTTATTTGGTTAACAGAATTTTTTGAGTCAGATTTATTCCTAGATTCATTTTTTTGTTTACTTTTAAATTTCGTTTTTGACGTTCGCTCCTTTCCCATATCATCACATAGCTGCTGATAAAGCTTCAACTTGTTCTTAAAATCAGTTAATGTTTGTGACCCATACAGGCAAGATTTTTAAACTCCGAGCCTGGTATACCATTTATAACATATCGTATTAAAGTAACATTTTCAATTTGATCATTTTTAGCAATTCTCTTCATACTTAACCAAAAAAATCATAAAACGTTTCATTGCTCTTTATTTTTTGTTTCGATAATAACTCATGCAGTTTAGTCGAATTGTAGTTGGACCGGAATTCATCAAGAATAGCACTCTTAAATACTTGCCATGAGTTCAACTTTGGTTTACTAAGAACAAATAGTTTTGCTTTGCCTGTAATCAGGCGTTTAGCGAAAATCAGTTTGTGTAAATTATTTAACTGAAGAATAGAAGATGCATCTTTAAAACTTTCGACCCAATTACTCACATTTTCGTGGCTTTGGCCCTCAAACTGAGCAAAGATTTGATGTCTTCAAAAGTAACATTTATACTACGATTATGAAATACATTCGACTTCTTCTCAGTCTTCTTGTACTACGAATAGTATTATTAGCACTTTGGAAAGGAAACTGTCTCACTGTGGCACGAGAATGTTTTCTTAGTTTCGTTTTATTTCGAACATTATCATCAATTTCATTTTTATCTCCACTATCCTCACCCTCTAAATCACTTTCGTTTTCACTCTCTTCTAAAATTACATTGTTTTTAAGCAACTCTAAATTATTCAGATAAGAAACAGTTCGGTTTTCTAAGTCATCTTGTGTGCCAGAGCCATCAATACATAAAACATAAAATTCCTTGATCTGTGCAAACAAGTGAAACTTTTGAAAATGCTAAACAGCAGTTGGCAAACGGTACATTATTAGCACATCTTTCGCCAAATGCATAAAACATTCTTCAAGTCGATGCATTTGACTGCGCTATTAGTAGATCTCTAAATCATGTTATTAAACAAGGACTCGAACCTCTAGCACTGAGGGCAAAATAAAGTGCCTATAAGAGAACTCCTGAACTCTCGACTGGAGAGACTCTCGTTAGTAGACGCCTCACACTATGAGGAATATTATTCATTTCAATAACTGTCTATACTATCCATGAATTATATATATATTTGTAAAGAGCTTCTAGTAATTTCAATAAATATGTTTTGAGTTTTAAATGTGGTAAGAATTACGCAACCTCACAAATGTACCAGTTATTATAAGACGTCAAACGCCACCTGCCACCACTCATTACAGTGGTAACCCACCAATTGTCCCCCACCATACCATACAGCATCTCGATGTCTCAGTAATGGAAATATTTCATTGAAATTACTTAAACTCAGAGAAGTAATTAATATTTTTCTAAATGAGGAAAACTGTCCGTAATCACTATTTTCGAACAATAAATGTCTATGGTAACTTCTACAGACATCGTGGGATATTTTAACAAAATAACTTAAAATTGCATAAAAAATGCTCATACTTGAAACGTATTTTTAACATCTATTATATAAAGTCAAATCACCGAAAAGTTTCGTTGTTTGAAATACAAATCACATTGAAGAAGTTTGATTATTTTCTGTGCTGTAAAATATTTCAAATATTAGAGAAATCTCCATTTTTAAAACTACCTAAAACATTTTCTGCACTATAAACAGTTACAATAGTACTTTTGGTTCTTGATTCAAGTACGAAAGATATTTTTATATTTAAAAATGCATTTGACTATACAACTGAGAAGCATTCGTCAGATCTTGAACTAGAAATGTCTAATATGCAAAGTGTTGTTATATTAAATAGATAAAGAAATAGACATAAACTAATTCTATGAATAACTATTCAGAAGATATGTACGGTCAAATAAAATCATATGCACGACGATTCATACCTATTTTTGGCAATACTTACCAATATGAAATATGGTAATCAATATGAAAGAGCATTTTCAAAAGTGAGGTATGTAAAACAGCAGTACAGATCATTACCAACAGATGAGTATTTGTAAGGATCTTTAATTATAGAAAATAGTAACTTCGAACATCAATATAATGAAAGATTATCTCGAATAAATACAGTTGCATTCATCGCATTAGTATAAAATTTAATATGTTCTATAATATGTTTATTAATAAATTATTTTATTCGTTTTTATTATAAGTACCAACAAAATTTGTATAAATATTATGTAAAACTATCATTTACTAATGAAAAATTTCGAACTTTTCTTCTCTTTTTTGTTTTCCTCTGTATGAGTAGAATTACACACGTAAATAACTTAGAGTTTGCTTCCTGGTAGTCAAAGTCTAAATGTTTTGCGATCTGGTCCTTTCCACATTTTTTTACCTCATCCTTGATCTAGACCTTGATCCTTGATCTGATCCTTGATCTGATCCTTGATCTGATCCTTGATCCTTGATCGAAGTTAATTTTGCAAACTTTCTAAAATAGTGTACATGAAGTTCAGACTAACTTTAGCAGCTACCTTCAGACACGTTTAAAAGTGTTTCTATGAGTAAACTAAAAGGAACAATATGCTTCAGGAATGGTGTTAACATATTTCTTTTCAGCGTGTAAATCATTTACGCTTTTATGTGTATCATTAAGTGATGCACTAACTAAACATCTTCCAAAGTAATATTATTTGAATTAATCCGTGCAAAGTCTCCTAGTTACATGAAACAAGTTGATTTCCATAGAACTATGAATAACACATATATTACAAGATTAAAAATATAAATAGCGAATGTAAATAATTCTGAATATATGTTTTACTGGGATTCAGCTTCTCTTTAATAAATGCCTTAACTAACATGGACGCTTATAACAGATACTAAGGTACATAAATGAATTTTTTTAAGTCTTTCAAATTCACTTACAGTAATTCATTTGCATTTTCAGATAGGGACATGGAAGTGCTAGCTAAACGAAAACACGAATAAAGTATTATCATTTAAACTGAACTGACCACGTATGTTTTAAATATAAAAAAAAACTTTATTTTGAATGTTAAATCCAGTTTAATGCAAGAGAACGATTTCGTTCAAAATCTTTTGAAGGATAATCTGCGCTCGTGAATCAATCACCTAATGCAGTTTCTCAAACAGTGTTCGTCAAAACCTTAGGTTCCATTAGATAAAATTAAAAGCTCTCTTCGAAATAAAAATTTGAAGTTAAAAATTTGTAGTTAAGATTTCGATCTCTCGGAATCAATGCATAGACAACTGTTATTCGTTATGGCACTATCAAGTTGGGAACAGCTTTGGGGGGAGTGCCTGGAAAATAACAGTATTTCGAGAAAAAATCTGAATTTTTTTCCCAAACACCTATTAGATATTTTACTTGCACATAAAGGACATGAAGATCCAAAATATTGTTCTCAAGGTCAAGATGCTCTCACCTCCGTTAGCCAGAAGGAAGTACACGGGAGTCATTTTCGAGTAGTCACCGGTTTCTTTCTAATATCCAAATCTCCGTATGCATGATTCACAAGTGCACATCATTATCGTCATGGTGGCAGGAATTTCAAAAATGGGCCAATGAGCTTCTATTCTCTTGTGATGCTGAATCTTTGAAACTGTGCATAGGAGCTCATGTTGTTGTTTACGTTTTATTTTGCATTTGTTTCTCAGTTATAAATGTATGAAGTATAGAGGCTGCTATCATCTTAGTAGAAAAATCTCGTAGTGCTTGCATTTTATAAGTTTCTTTACTCGTCAACATTTCACTATTGCGAAACTTAACACGCACTGATATTTGGATTAATGTTCCTACCATACCATCGCTCTTTATATCAAGAAAGTGATTCAAATTACGATTAGCCTAGAATATTATGCATTTGCTAACACCTGTGAATGAAGAGAATTCAAATGTATAATTTTTATTGAGCTGAGAACAACTGGAAATGTTACAAGGAACCTAGTATTTTCTTAGATAAATGCTTGTTTTACTTTGAATTTTAAACAGTAAAATACAAAATATATATATATTGTTAATGATCTGATTGTATTTATTGTTAACATTAAATGTTATACATAAAGGAATTTATCATTTCGGTGTGAATAAGATAAATTCATTCTGTTTGTAGAGTATCTCTTGTGCAGGTAATATATTTAAGAGCGAACAGTTATTAATGTGAAATTTAACGCACTAAATATGTAGGAATGCAAATTAGAAAAGTTAACTTTGAATAAAACTGGGGATTGGCTTTTCTTATAGAATATCTTTTTTATATATACTGCAAAAATGCTAGGACTTCCTACTATTTACATATATAATTATGCTTATATTTGATCTAATTTTGCACTGATGATTTTCACTAGAAATCTACGATGCTTTAATAATTTTGTACAGTACACTGCATAACAAAAAATTTTCAACCATCTTGCTTAAAGCGCGACTATAATGTAAAATGACAGATATATTATTGGAAGCCCATTGGTCCATTCTAGAAGCCACTTCCTCAGCGGCGATAGAGATGTGCACTCACGAAATATGCTCTCCGTATCGCCTGAAGACGGTAATCTGTCTGTCACATGGAAAGTTCTTGGAAGAGTTGAGATAATGATATTAATTTGTGCATTTAGTCACTCATTTTACAAAAACCTTAAACATTGTAGTGCAAACATTAAATTTTAATTAATTAAAATTAATAAAAAATTTAATAACTTATGCAGATCAGTGAGTAAAACTAATATTTATTATTATTCATATGCATAAAAAGCATGAATTGTAGTGTAGGAGCAATTTACTCGTTTATATACTTAATATCACACGAATACTGCAATGGATTTGAAAATTGTCAAGACTGTAAAATGACTTAATAGAAGCTTTGGTTTAAAATTTGGGAAAAATCAATATTAAGCTGGTGTTAATTTTAGAGAAAAATTTATGAATTTCTAAGGAATCTATTATGTTTAGTGTACAAGAAACAAAATTAACCCTGGAATTTTACTAATTTTTTTAGATAGATGAAATAAATGTATGGTCCCAAGTGACATACTCGTACATGAGAAATCGCTGAGCATATCTCATATCCGAAAAACAATTAAAGCCTTATTGGTTTAAGTACCTGTACACTAATTTTTCTGTTAATAAAAATTTACTCATTAGTACACTTTTAGAAATTTGGATAGATCATTTATTATATTTACATACATGTTGCTCCGTGAATATGGACTGAGTTCAGCTGAAGTCGAGAATACATTTTTTTTTCATCTTTCACAGAAACAGACAATTTTACGTCTTTGTTATTTAGGCATTTGATGCACATTTAATAAATTCGTTATTACGCTCAGCAACGACGGTCAATTTAGCTTAAAACTTAAAGTTTTAAGCTTTAGTTTTAAGAGTTGTTATTGTCTCTGATTTGTGTATTTATTTAAACGTTTGCGTCCTAATAGCGTTTAAAAAAATGCCTGTTCTGAAACTGAATAGGAGGCCCTTTTTGCAGACAGTAAACTAATTATTTCAATAATTGTAACGACATTCGACAAAGGCAAATAAATTACTGTACACATCGATTAGATTTACTATTCAGAATAATTATGCTTTCATTTGATAAATACATGCTTCTTCCTTCGTCAAGATTTTTAAAAAAAATTATTTCTAAGATTTCTGAAATCTGGACAGTCATTCATTTTGCAATTTGTGGATATAGCGAATAAAAAAGACAAAGCGTTATATATTTGGTGAACAAGCTGCAATTGTTTTCTTCATTTGGGAACAGCAAATCAAGAGTGAAATATATTGCCGTTTCTTCTTTAATTCAAGAAAAATACTTGACTTGCTTTATAAAGTTCTTCTTTTATTACTTACGCGTTTCAACTATTATAATTTTCTTTTCTAAGCGTTCCTTTAGATAATTTTATTTCATTTACCAATTATAAGCAAACACGTTTTACAAATTCCAGAAATTACTTTATTGTAATATATATAATACTGAAACTTTGAAATGGCTCTTTCGGGCCCGCCAGAGGCCGAACGGTAAAACCGCTGAACACTGATTATTCGCACTCTGGTTCGATTCTAGGCGAACGGGATGACTGCAGAGCGTTTTCGTGGTTTTCCTTATGTGTAACGTGTATACGAGCCAGTTTCATTTTAAAGTCTTCCGCGGAGTCATCTCTTCCCTTAGGCAGATAACCCTAATGTGCTTTGCCATAATCAACTAAAACAAATAAAAGCAACTTTTCATCTACTTTTCTTTCATATATACCTATGTTTTAGATTATAAAATACATGTGATATGTGTAGATCGAGTTACCACCTAGAATTTACCCTAAGTGAGTAGGTACAGGCCTTGTGCACTAGTTTTCCAGATAAGCAGCACTTTCTCGGTCCCGCAATCATGTTCGGGCTTTCATGGAGAATTTGTAGGATTGTGCAACCAACATCGCAAACCTAGTTTATATATACATATAATTTTTATATTCATATTTCCTTTTGCACTTTCTTGTTTTAAAGTAACCAGTTATTGTGATTTGGATCTTTAGTCTAACTTCTTTCCTTATTTCCCAATAAACTGCAAATTAGTTTATTGTGTATTTAACCTGAGGTTTTCGGATCTTGTGAAAAAGGGTGTTTCTGGTATTTGCATTGTGCGTTTAGAATTCCGTCAGCTTTAGCTAGTTGTGACTATCGCGGCTTTTGTATGCTGTAACAGTGGGTATTTTTAATTTGCTCGCCTTTAGATTATTTGAGCAAGCTTGTTGCTTGGTTTTTAACTGTATAGTTTTAGACTACTGATCAACGTTTTACATTTATTTCACGGTTCTTATTTACTATGAAATTTTGTAAGTAGTGGTTATCTCTAGCATGAGTCATACCCTGTTTAGTTAGAAGTTCAATCTATATGCCTTAAAAACTTTGTCTTAAAGTATTTGTCGTACTATCTCAGGCGTAGTGATAACTCGATACATGTCTGTTAGAGGTATAGGACTAAAGTTTAAATACTATGTTGTACTGCGTTCACATCGTAGTCAAGTAGTCCACCATACAAAAGTAACCCTTTTCTCACGTTTTCTAACCCCGCAGAAACAAGAAGCAGGGGGACTTTCACAAAAACCAGAACGAACCATTCATTTGAGTGACCTTGCACTTACGGTATTAAAGTAGTTTTTGAAAGGCAGAAAAATTCTCGCCGTTTCTAATGAAAATATGTACTTATTTGAAAATAATTTCTCAACTAATTAACCTATATTAAAAAAATATAAATTCACCAGAAATACAAAATTTTAATTTACGCTGTGTATACATTTCAAATTAATAAATCCATAATTTGTATTTTTAAAATTGCACTAATTTTCAAAATTTACTTAAGACACATATGTCTTTTAACCGAGCTAAGCTAAAACTAAAATAAAGGAAACTAAGCTTAAATAAATTAATTACAAACGCGCTCCTAATTAAGTTACATAGTAAAGTGGAGAGCTAAATTTGGAACACGATTTTAATGAGTTAAATTAATTTGATTACCCAAGAGTTTTTAGAAGCTATTTTAGTTGCATTTGGAGCTTAGAAGTTGTTTTCAATGGATTGACAAAAGTCTGAACCGTTAACTTAAATCTCATAACACATCGAGTTAAATCGTCACTTCATTAGTTTCACTTAGAGTCAACCAGAAATCACAGAATTTTTGCGAAAAAAATGAAAGTTCTTTCTTTGTCATGATGCTTTATTGATCTTTCCTTTATCGTTTGCAGAAGTTTGTGATATATTCACCAATATTTTAATAAATGCTTAAAGTGAAGCTTTTATACCTCAGTGAATTTTCCATTACGATGAAGAACACAGAGTTATGTTATTAAAACTTTTAATCTCTCAATATATGTGCTTCGAATAGGCTTCTTCGTGTTGTCTGGAATCGTTCTTCTTTGAGGCAAACTAGCATCATAAATTATTGGCCGTATGTGTTCAAAAGTTACCTAGGTGACCAATAAATCACATTTCTAGATTCCATTCAAAGAACATTAAAGTTTGGATTTAAATCATCACTAGCAGTATGGGCCTAGACACCATTCCACATTTGTATAAAATCTGATATTTTAGCCCTTTTTCACTTAACCACAGTAGAAAGGTTCTCTGCATGTATGTAAGCTATATTATTTAATATTGATAAACTAATATTAAGTATATCTTACTACTTTCTTGAAAATATTTAATTATTGTAAAATTCAAAATGGATTATTGAAACATGAATGTCAGTATTGGATTAACAGTGTCACAGAAGTTTTGGTATTTTCTCATTTTTATTACTTTCTTGTACGAAGTAAAGGAAATATTGTAATTGCGAAAAATTTCGGGTATCATTTTTCAACAAAAATATCTATTTTGATTGTTCTCGAATCGATTTGAAGGACGTTTCGTTTTCGCGTGACATCTGCACATACAGACAAGAATGTGGGACCTTTTATTTCCAAAACGGGTTGTAAAATGGATTTATAGAGGATTCAGAAGAGATTTTTTTGTGACGTACGTACGTGCGTTTGTATGTATATAGCCTAACTCAAAACTGAGTAGCCTCAGCATGTTGAAATTTGCATATAGGACTGCAATAATATGTAGTGCACCTTCCTTTTAGATTGCAGCTGGCAGCACCAAACGTGTGTATATATATGTAATCTATTCAGAAGCAGGAGGAGGAATTTGGATGGCGTAGAGTTTTGATCCATTATGGATAGGAAACTGGAGGAGAAGGCTGATTTAAATCTTCATTTTTTTTATTTTAGCAAACATGTTGCGGCAACAATCAAGTTGGGACATCAATTGGGCCTATTCCAAGAGATTTTACATTTCAAATAAATTTTCAATATGAAAGAAAGAGCACACAGACTGCAGTGCGGCCAAGCCAATGCGTAGAAAGAAAAGTGCGTAATGTGCAGGACGAAATCTTAAGTGAAACTGGATTAGTTTTGGTTCTCAAAGAAGTTTGATTGGATAGTTAATATTGTTGTAAAATTACTAATGGCTGGTTCAGTTTTAGTTCCATTTACATCATCATAATTACGTAAGAATAATATGACAGAATAGTCTCGAAATGACGCAGTGCAGAGAGGAGATACTATTTTTAGAATAGAGAAGGGAAATTTTACGTTGCTAATTTAATCCTTTATATATTCTTTATTTTTCTTACATATGTACACTGCTGGCCACCGTAAATGCATCACCCTGAAGGAAGCATGCAGATAACATGAAATTTACAACATGCATTAGCGGAGGTGAGATATGCAAATGATTAGAATTTTAGCACAGACGCACATCACGCGCGCCTGTGACGCCACTTCAAAGCGATATTTAAGGCTTGAAGTTTTCGACGATTTCAAGTTCGGCAATTTTGTTTTTCTTATGGTTTTTTTTCAAAAAAACGATCAATAATGCCTCGTAGTAAACAGCGATCATGGTTTGATCAAGTATCCGAGTTCGACAGAGGAAGGATAGTGGCCTACCGAGAGTGTGGGTTATCTTTCAGGAAAATCGGTAGCCGTGTTGGACGAAACCAAACAACTGTAATGCGGATATATGACCGTTGGATGCAGGAGGGTAGGACGGACCGACGTGTTCAATCGCATGCATCTCAGTGCACCGCTTCACGTGATGCCAGGAACATTATGCGCATGGCAGTGACGGATCGCTCAGTCACATCACGAACCATAGCACTGCACGTTCAGTCTGTAACGCATCACCCAGTCTCTGCGCGTACAATTCGACGCCGTTTATAGAAGAGTGGTATGTCCGTATGACGTCCATTGCTTCGTCTACCCTTGACGCAGAACCACAGACTCTCCGCCGCCAATGGTGCGATGAGAGAAGGATGTGGACGGTAGAATGGAATGAAATTGTCTTTACTGACGAGTCACGCTTCTATCTGCAAGACCACGATGGTCGGATTCGAGTCTGGAGACACCGTGGAAAGAGGATGCTGAACGGCTGCGTTATACACCGCCACACTGGTCCTGCACCAGGTATTATGGTTTGGGGCGGTATTGGATATCACTCTAGCATTCCTCTAATAAGCATTGCCGGTACTTTAAACAGCCAGCGCTACATCTTCAAAGTGTTGGAGCCAGTTGTCCTTCCTTACCTTCAGGGCTTACCCACAGCCATATTTCAACAGGATAATGCACGACTACACGTGGCACGCATTGTCCAAGGGTTCCTCATCAATCGCCAGATTGAATTGCTTCCCTGGCCGGCTCGCTGTCCGGATCATTCGCCGATAGAAAACATGTGGTCCATGGTTGCGCAACGATTGACCCAGATTACATTCCAAGCTGCCACACCAGTTCAACTTTGGCAACGTGTGGAAGTTGCTTGGTCTGCTGTACTCCAAGAACACATCCGAAGTCTCTTTGAACCAATGCCGTGGCATGTGGCAGCGGTGATCTCCAACAATGGCGGCTACTCTGGCTACTGATTCTGGAAGGAACCACACTTCACAGAAGTCTATAAATTTAATCATTTGATACTTGGTCAACATGTTATCTACTAAATAAATTTTGTTGTAATATCTCTTGTACTTTCTTGATGTTGCAATTTGGGTGGCCAGCAGTGTATATCTATATAGCTATATCTATCTATAGATAAATATCTATAGGTACATAGATAGATAGATAGATAACTAGGTATATACTATCTATAGATGGATAGATAGATAACTAGGTATATACTATCTATAGATAGATAGATAGATAACTAGGTATATACTATCTATAGATAGATAGACAGGTATATACCCATTCTGCCACCCGGCTTGATGAGCTCAGTTTTTTATCCTTATATGTTGGTAAATTAAACATTTTTTGATTTAAAAGTGATTGAATTATGCTGTTCTTATGTCTTATGTTCTTATGTTCTTATGTCAAGGCTTTTATGTCTTTAGTTAATCTGCATACAAAAGTTTTAGAATTATCAATAATTTAAAAGTTGTTTAAGTGGTACTAAGCGTAACGAGGCTGCGTTTTCTAACATTTGGAACTCTTAGTAGAATAGTGAATTAAGTCAATTTGCGTACCAAGTGCAGTGTCGTTTTGCCGAAGGGGACCAAAAGTAAACGTTCAATTGTGCGCACCAAAAAATATGTTTTTCTGTCCGCTGTGTGAATTGTTTGTTTTTGCCAAGAAACTCTAACTGTAATTGTGAAAAAAAATTAACCGTTTTATTTATTTAGTGTTCTATGTATTTTACAAATTTAATAACGATGTTTTGAGATTTTTTATATATTTTTGCTTTGCCGTAAAATAAGAATTGAATTAATTGAATGAGGAATATATCACTACTGAAATTCGAGGAAATACGTTTAAATGAAATGCATCAAAAAATGTGTATAATGCAATCCATACAAGGAAATCATGTGGTGTCCACACCAGACGTTTTTCTGACAGGGATTAAAAACAAAAGATAAAAAGAAGAGTCCTTATGTTCCCAAATTAATTATTGAACTTTATCATATATATTTTCAAAAGTAATTTCTGAGTTAGAAAATAATGCAGTATTATTTTGTAGGCGTTTTAATGTCATTTAATTAGAAGAGTCTATATTGATAGGTTTTTTTATATTATTATGCACTATTTGTTACCTGTATTCTTTTAGAAAAAATATGGAGATACTTAACTGCAAGTATTTTATCTACACTACACTGCTTCTTTCTTTTAACGGTCAGAATTACTCTTTTTTTAAAAATATTCTGACATGTTTTGTGTAAAATATAGTTTACTCATTTAGATAATTTATGTTAACCACGAAATTTCGTATTTGGTGTGTAGCCAAACATCAGTATTACATCACTCTTGGCATTAAAAATAAAGTCATACTAAGTGAGGTAATTTCTAGAACAGAGTTCAAACATTTAAATTTATTTCTTCATTTTATTCATGGCATAAATAATCTAATGCCTTCCTACTCTTACGGAATAGTCCAAATCTATGCCAAATCGGAGAAAGGACCTTTACCCACTTGTGATGGTAGTGGTGGAAAGTGTGTGATCTTTTCATGCATATCAGACCACAAATAAGCATTTGTTAAGCACTGAATAGGTGCTGGCACCGTTATCCGCGGGACAAATCACATTAAAAAGTAATAAAATATATTTTACTCATATATATCTAAAAATATCGTGCAGAAATGTGTTAGAAAATATTTTAGTTATTTACATGTAATTGTTACTATCGAAGGAAGTTTTTTTCTCAAGTATGTATAATACATTATAAGGTATTTCTTTCGCCTTCTTAGCATGCTTTCGGGGTGTAATGACCAGTGGAGTCCCAGGGAAGGCACTGCTCATTTTTCACGTCTTTCAGCATCAAAAATCCTAATGTCTCTGCAACATTACACTCCTTAAGTTTTGTTTTCGTTTATAGATGAAATATACGTTCTTTTTATATCAAAGTATTTCAAACCATTTTCTTAACTAGTGGTTTACGTGCGTCATTTTCGTCAAAGAGCTATGAAACTCAAAAGTGATAAATACTTTACTTTTAAATTTTGAGTTATTATACTAAGATTACCCTTGTAAACACGATATTCTCTTTGAATAGATACGGAAAAAATTTGGTAAGTTACATATAGAGGAGTACCTGAGACATTTTATACCTTTGAAAATATAAAATAATAGACCGTAGTTTTATTCAAATATAGAGAGGTTTAATTCTTTTTCATTTACTGTATGGTACATAATTATTATAAATTTTAACTGATCTTCTCATTATGGTAAAATCTTTTGATTCGATTTCGGATGCAATCAAGTACCTGAATTGATCTTACGAAGAACAATCAAAAGTTCCAATTTCTGTTTCTTGATAATCATATAATGTTATGTATTCCAGAAATGCAAAATATACAGCGTAGACCATCATTTAATGATTCTTATTGCCTGAAATCCAAGAACCTTGAAAGCAAATTTTGTCTCTAGATAGATTTATTTTTCCCGTAAAAAGACGGGTAAATAGAATTTTACATATGAATATGCATTACAACTAGAAAATGCTCATAATGTATACTTAGTAGTTTGGTACTATACTACTGTTATTATAAGAATGAGTTTGAAAGGGATTTAAAATATGTCCATGATTCTTTGAAACAACCCTTAATACTATAAATGAACAAAACTCGAAACATAAAACAAATTTTATTACATCCAAGAATATTCAATACATTTATAACACTATGCTAAATAATACTTTATGAACGGTGCACAAATAAATGAAATTAAAATTTACCCTTTAAAATAGATATAAGCAAACACAGTAAACACAAGGAACCAAGATTATTTATAATTTGCTGGTACTGTATAACATGTAACACGATACAAATCTGAAATAGTTATATGTACTTGAGCATATAAACACAGTCTGTCTGGCTGTGGTTGACAAGTATGATAAAATTATCAAAAGAAAATAAAGCGTAGAAAGACAATTCTCATTATAAACGATATTAACGTATTTCATATCAAGTAAAAGTATGTTAAAATAGGAATAATAAAATTCTAACTTCATAAAAAAATATAATATTACGTAACATCTGTATTTTAGCAAAAATTTCTATGACATCAAAGGTGAAACGATGATTAGCGACATTATGACGTTTGCGCTTTACACCAATATACTCAGACAACAATAAGCAGCAGCGTATACTGATTTATTACATTTAACTCCTAATAACGCGTTAAATACATTGTTATTATAAATAACAACTTGTTATTAAAATTATGTCTAATATGTGTTTAGGAAACTCTTCGAATTGCATATGTAAAGCGACAAAAAATATCTGAAAGATATAATAGGGGGATCGGAAAGTAATGTCGCTTTCTTGCATTAAATTCAAACGAATACATTGTTAACAAGTTTTTATTTTTAATCAATAATATAATCACCCTCGTTATCAACAACCTTTTGCCATCGAATGTGCAGATTTTCAATCCCTGATCGATAAAAATCAATTGGTTTTTGAATAAAATATCTCGAGAGCAGATTTCGGACATCATCCATATTTTCAAATTTTTTCCCACTAAGAAAATGTTGTAGGGATCCGAATAAATGGAAATCCAATGCTGCGATATCGGCTGAGTATGGTGGGTGAGTATGGCAGACCCCAATTCATTAATTTTTTCCAGTGTTCGTCTTGCATTGTCGTGTTGCAGAATGATGCCTTTTCTGTTGACAATTGATATTTTTCGATTAAAGATTAGTTCACTAGATCCAATTGTTCACAATAAAGGTCTACATTAACAGTTTTTCCAGGTTTCAGCAATTCAAAACGAACAATTCCGCGAATACTCCATCAAACACCAAGAAGCGCCTTTTGGGGATGTAAACCCTTTGTAACCCCTATTAAAACTGCCTTTTGAGTTTTCGATTATCATATAGGACTTACTTTTTTGTCTCCACTAATCAAACGATCAAAAAACGGTTCTGTATAGTGCCGTTGAAGCAATACGTTGCATGTGAGGGATAGGTTGGCTTTGTTCTTTTCGGACAAATTATAGGGAACTCAAACACCTGCTTTGCTTATTTTTCCATTCTGCTTTAAATGTTCTTGGATGGTCGACCAAGGTTGGTTAAGAGTTAGGGTTGGATTTGCTTCCACTTCTGCCCTTAGCATGTTGTTGTCGACATGCTCAGAAACGAAATTACTTTCCAGTCCTCCTATTATATTAAATTTTGCTTTCCAGGATTTTTTTTCAAATTTCTGTGCTTTTTTAAAATTATGTTTCCTATCGCGTTGAAAACAGTACTGGATATCCTTTATTTTTATTTGATGGTTTGCGTATTGCCAGTATATATCAGATTTAATTGAAAATACTAACTGAAGCATAATAAGTTTATACTGAAACTCCTGCTGTTTTTAAACTGAAATTACTTCTCAAGAAATAAAAGTGTTATCAATGAACAATATGCTGGTGTTCACAAAAAATTGAATTAAGAGTAGTTTTATTCAAAAAATTAACGAATTCGACACATATATATTAATTCTTCATAAAAGATCAAGCACTCATCTTGGTTTCACTTACAAATGTTATATAAGTCAGTAAAAATTTCTATTAAATAAAAAGGGGAATTCGATCGCAATGTTTTGGGTAAGTTTCTGCTTAACTCTCTCTATGTAAGCATTCATTGATACTTGATCTCAAATATTTCAATACTCATCTCAAAAATACCTTAAAGTGCGCAAGGTTTTATAAAAAGTAAATGTGAAAAGAATTTTCATAATTATAATTATATAAGTATTACATTGTGGCAAGAACAGTCAGCGGTAGTCAAAAACTGAACAGTTATTACATCAATCAAAACTAAGCAGTGTTTACCTAGTTAAGGCACACTTTATGATAGAGCTAACGAGAAAAACCTTAAAGTTTCCAAAAATATACAGTAAGGTTTGAACATAAGAATAAAAAAATAAATAAAATAATAAAATTATTTTTTAAAAAAAGACATTAAAAACTTTGCAAATTTCAATGAACTTTTATAAAGTTAAACAGCAAAAGCATAAGAAGCAAGATGGACAGAATTATAAGACACTATAATAAATCAAAGTAAACTATACGATGTAAATTAAAGAGTCTGAAATTTATACCACACCTCTGTTTTGTGCAAGTTCAAAACTGCATTCGTGTATCGTTTTAATAAAATATTTCAGCATGTTACGAAATGTTCTCCTAAGCTTTGATTCTCGTTTTTATGAAGAGCAACTGTCGAAATTTCCGTATATCTTGTTAATTAGGACAGGATGAGTACTCCATAAGTGTTCCATCTTGTTGATGCCACTTTAATGAAAAGGCGAAGGTATAATTATCTTTCTGTTGAATTGCAATTTAACCAAATTTGTAAAGTTTCATCTGTAAGAAGATCTAATATAACACTGAAGTATCCATTTTTACACAAATAACTTTTTTTATACAAACCACGCCGCTGAACAACTTCTGAGAAAGAAATCGGTGAAAACAAAACCGCTGAATGGTCAGTTAGAGTCATTACTGAACGATCACTCTGTTGCCTGCACATTGGACATGCTTTTATTTCGTGTATTAAAATTACAGTCAGCTTCAAAACTTTTAGATTTGAATCACAGTTCGATGATCTGTAAACTATTCGATTTGAGCACATCTAACTGTCCTTAACAGAATATTCTCTGTAGCAAGTGCACGTATAAGCATCTTCTTTCCTATAGATACAGGTCGTTTCAGGCTCCTTTTCATTCATCTTGTATTCCACGTCGATTATATTTCATTCATTAATATCAAAATCAATTTCAATAACTTTATATTTAAATCACAGTTCGATTACCCGGAAACTGTTCGGTTTGAACGCGTGTACCAGTCTTTAACTGCATGTTCTCTGTAGCAAGCACACATATACGCCTCTTCATTTCTGTAATAGAGACCGTTTTAGGTGCAGTTTATTGATCTTATGTTTACCGTTAACTATCACACATGCACATCAGGGACATCCTGTTTATCAGAATAGTAGTGATCAAGTTACTAGTGTCGTTAAATTTCCAGACTTCACGAATTTTGTTTTTCTTTTCTTTTTCTATATGTCATCTTTTCTACTTGGCGCTTTTTCTACTCATTAAATCTATATCTTCTTCTTGCAACAGTTAATTACTTCATTCAGTTTTAAACTAAGTCGCTTAAAGAGAGACAGAATTTAACCAATGAAAATAAATCTGTCTTATATTTTTGTCCAACTGTACACATTTAAATTTTAAAAATAAACATTTTTAGAAAACTATTCGAATTACGTATGTAAAAAAAAATAAATAAATAAATAAAAAATAAAATTAAATTTAAAAAAAAATTAGCACAGTATATGTAAAATTCGGCATTCCACAACTTTCCTTCAAAATTTAAAGATGGTGTTAGACATGTTTTTAAATTTTCAATCATACTGAGAATTATATCTGGTATCCTATAATTATAGTTAAAGGCTTTCCATATGTCCTCGTTACTTCTTTACATCATTTGCTGTGATTTTAGAACAAATGCTTCGAAAATAATTTACGTCATTCTATGTGTATTTTAAATACGAAACGAATGGTATAAATTTTTTTCAAACAGTTTTTTCATTTTCACACTAGTTAAAAATATACGTGTAACCCAAGCTTTGTATTATGCTATGATTTAAACCAAGAATGGAAACCGAGATGCATTCTTGCGTCTTTTATGAAAATGAATGTACCACATAGGAAACTTATTGAAAATCAATGGATTTAATGCACATGCATATAACAGGATTTTAACTTCAATTTTAGTCCTAAATAATTACTTGAGTAGTGCAGATAAATATGCGTTTAAATATAATTGCAATGGAACTGAATATTCGTTTTAATTTTAGAATCCAGTTTTAATAATTCTATATGCTTAAGAGTAAGAAGTAAACATCTTATATTGATTTAGAGTATCTGACGTACCAGTATTTTAGCATCATAAATTTTGAAATGCAGGCGTAAAGTAAAATTATCATTCCTCGAAAATCTGTATTCAATTTGATTTGTAAGCTGTATTAATTTCCCTTAGAACAACTGGAATATTACCACATCTCAAGTGAAGAAGGTTTCTTTCTCAAGAATAAAAGTTTAAAAACTAATTAAGAAGAGTTCTTAATTAATATACTGAGTTTTAAGAAGACATTTGCGAAAATTGCAGTGAAATAACTCCCAGGATTTTGTTTTTAATGCAACGAGAAAAATCAGGAATAAATACACACCACAGGGCAAAGTTCAAATTTTTTATAGAATAACTTCATTTCTTCTTGTTATATGTGTCTGGAATCTATACTTTTAAACCAAAAAATAGTGTAAAAAATGGTTACTTAAGTTAAACATTCAGAATACAAAACTATGTACTGCTATTTTGATGAATCCATAGCAAGTAATAGTTAACTGTGTATGCAAATGAAGTTATTTCATTGGACAAAACATTTACATAAGTAATCGAAATTCCGTTGCATTTTTAAGTCTATTAAAGTACATATCTTGTCAAATAAGTAAAAGTTTTAGGTCACCAGCTCCAAGAAGAGCAGGAAATATAAGCTCAAAATGTTAGCTGTCTAGAGATTTTAGAAAGATATATTTTAATTATCTTACACCTGAGATTTTTTTCATGCGTTTTCTTAAGTATGTTTTTCATGCGTTTTCTTAAGCCGAATAAATTTGTAAAATAATATTGCTAGTAAATTTAACACGGTTAAAATTTTATATAGTTAAGTAATGCATGAATGTCATTTTTACTGAGAAATGATTATCTTATACAGTTCCCCCCCCCTGGAAATTTTGCGAAGGTGAATTTCCTGAACAACGCTAGAACGAAAATCGTTCCATAGGTAATTAAAAAATTAAATATACTTTTTTTAAAAGGAATGCAAGGAAATCCATTTAAAATAGTTTTAATTCTATATTGAATTTGATTACGATGTATTTATTACGTATTTCTATATATGCAATGTAACCTACAGCGATTTTTTACATACGAAAGATTTACTTATTGAAAATATATAAAAATTCCGTTAAATTTTGATATATTTTATTTTAAGTTTATCAACTACATTTATTAGAAAGATTTACTTTTTTCAAAAATATTGCTATTCAAAATGTTCTATAATTAATTTCAGGTCTGTTTCAGGTCTGTTATTGACACGTTTAAAATGTAGGTGCTTAAGCTGCTGTTTGGTTTGGCATGTAACAGTGCTAGATGTGCTAATCTACAGATGCAGTTATATACTAAATCAGAATAATCTGGAGGTAACAAGACTGCATTTACATCACATTGTACTTATAAGCTCTTACTGACAAGTTTGGACTCAAATTTTCAATGGGACATAAATGTACTTCACCAGTTTGTAAATATTTCATACACTACTACAAGAAATTTTGTTTCTATATATGAAACATTGAATATTGTGTGACTAATCTGAAACAGTGGATGCAGTAAAAGGTTTTGTATTTTATATATAACAGGACTGCTAATCTAAAATTAAACTTATTACGAAATTTTACATAATACTAGTTCTTGAATAAAAACTTAATATTTTGCACTGCAAGAAATGCAAATAAAATGGCACATAAACAAATTTGGAATGTGTTCTAGTAAAACTCACTTTTCTGGAGATTTTATCTTAAATATTGCGTTATTACGTAAAATATATCATATTTACATTTATGATATAGATTTACGTAATCAGGAATTGATAAATGTAACTCAAAAACAAAGGCATAAAACTGGAATTTGATACTCACGTGGGTACTTAAGTACTCATGTGGGTATTGGCTATGGGCTAATAGTTTAAAAAATGAATATTTCAAATGTCCCTATTAGGAATACAACTAATGCAGCGGTAATACAAAGTTCTAATGTCCTTAGATGGAAAATACGGCAATTATATTGAAATACTGCAACATCTAACATTTACAAGATGCACGCCTGTATAGCTCAATTCACAAAAGTTATACCTTAAAATATTCTACTGCACCAGTTAAAAATACATAACATTTAACATTCATGATCTGAAAATACACTCATAATTATTTCAAAAACAACAATATGTTAGATAAGTCTTACCTAAACTTACAGTGCAATTACGCCATTTATAAAAGTGAGATGCATTTTGTAGAATTAGTACTACCATGTAAAAATTATATTACATTGTAAATCTTTACGTTTATGCTACTTATAGAAATTGTTTACATAAATGGTAAGATTTAATAACAGTTTTGCAATTTCAACAATACGGCATTAAATTACCAAACATTTCAATAGGCATGTTTAAAATACATTCATATTTATAATTCGAATAATCATGTTTGAAAAACATTCACAATTAATAAATTACTTAAACTAATAGAATCTTAAAAAAATTTTCCAGATCTTTACATATTAATATAATA
Source organism: Stegodyphus dumicola (assembly GCF_044657685.1). Classification (NCBI taxonomy): domain Eukaryota; kingdom Metazoa; phylum Arthropoda; class Arachnida; order Araneae; family Eresidae; genus Stegodyphus; species Stegodyphus dumicola. The sequence continues at coordinate 120,957,346 of NC_140780.1, forward strand.
TTCACATAAATACTTACTAAACTTACATAACATGTATGTAAATGTTGCGTTCATAACTTATTAGGTGGAATAATAAATCAAGCAGTTTGCTTCAGATTTGACACTGAGCTTGAGTATTCGGACGCAAAACACATCCCATTGCTATCAGGAGCGTCCATGCGAAAGTACGCAAATGAATTTAGCCTTTTTTAAATTGCCATTTGAAAAATATACATAAAATGCGAGATGATTGTGTACAACTTAAATAATGAGATATTGTAACATGATTTAAATAAAAACAAAGCATGGTTATTTTTACGGTATTACTTTTCATTGCACTGAAATATGCATGTACCTGGCATTGACGAGATGCACCTGCCAACAAATTCCTAATTCATTTCTAAAATATCCAAGTACACAAGACTGCGTGAATTAAACTAAACCTTTCCGAAGCTTGAAAGAAATGTCTGAAATTTCAATTACACTACTAAGCTACCGAAAGTTTGAATGTATATGTTTGAATACATTTACTTTTGTAATTCAAATGGATATGCTTGAAGCACATGCACACGTACACACAAATAATTAAAAAAAAGTTTTACATCAAGATAAGTTTACACCACCACATCGTTTAAGCAAATCTGCTGTTCATGTTCGTATGATGCAGCAAGTTTTTAAGCAGTACAAAGCAGATCTCACACTTAGCTTTCTTAAACCTCCACTGCTGTAATTTTCGAAAGTGTGTAAAAAACATACACAACTTTATATTATATCTAAATAGTTTTTACAAGGAGATGAGAACGGAATGCGATATGGTATATTTTAAGATCCTCGAAAATATAAATAAATAATGATTACCATAACGTTATTACTTTTCAAAACATTGAAAAATGACGATAGTGAACAGTTACAAAATGCACTTAAAAACACATTCTTAACATTCAGTTCACGACACGCATAAAACATTCCAACAATGCACCAGTTGAATTAGCAAATCAACATCTATAATCTAAAAATACATATATAAATATCTCAAAACACAAAATTATATTTAATCGTGCAAAGTTAAGTAATCGTATGTGAGGTTAATTAACAATACTTAAGACATACGCAGAGAAGTAGCATTAATTTTTAATGGTAGAATGTAAATTTTTAAATACAAAATAGCTCGACTATGACACATGTTGACCTTTATTCATCAGAGTGTGAATCAAATGGAACTTTTAAGAACTTCGTTTATAATGAAACTATCGAACAGGGGTTCTCAACCACGGGGAATTTCAAAGTTTTAGGCGGAAATACGATCAGCCTTTTATTTACCTGTTACGTATTTATATTTAATTTGTAACTATAAAAAAACTACAATTATTCAAGTTTTATATTTATTAACATTTTGTTGTTTAATTTATAAAAACACGTTAAAAATAATTTTAATCTAAATAAATGTATATGTAGTTTTCGAATTTTGTGAAAGAGAGTAGGGAAGGACTAATCTTCTATCAATGATAAAAGAAGTGGATGATGCAAAATAGGCTGAGAACTACTGTTCTATACGCGGGATAACAGCAATACAAATCTTTAATATTTAATATTGCTAGCTGAGTTCCAAGAATAATTTAGGATATTTGATCTATTTGGAAATTATGATTTACACGATGACCAAAAGGATTGTTTTCAACCACTCAAAATAATAGATATAAAGATATTACAGTTTGAAACTGAATATCTTGACAGGAATATTTCATTACATCAGCAAAATTTCATCTTATCTTGGTATTTAAGGTAATTCTTTATATTATGAGCCTAATTAAATTATATTAACACAATTGTGAATTTTTTGTATTATGACATGCTTATATTTCTGTGTATTCTCAATGAATGTCTCCTCAATTCATGCTTGAATATTACCCAGTGAAAAACTATCATATAAAACTTTGAAGAGATTTATATTGAAACAAAGATTTATTTTATAAAAATCGCAAATATTTAGATTTGGTTCTTTAGTTCATTGAACGGCTTGTTAATCGTTTAATATTAAGCATCTGTTACTTTCATAAAATATACAACCTAAGTAAGCTTTAATAAGTTAAAATGTAATTACAAAGTCTTATATTTGCTTTGATAGGAAGACTTGCTTTATAAGCATACTTTTAATATTTAGCGACTGGACTTCCTACTGTCATAAATATCTTTAAGACTTTTCTAATACTATTTCACGTGGCAGTGTAGCGTTTGAAAGTCCAATAATTAGACAAAATCTAGGTAATATATCAAAATAATCACAGTTTTTACAAAATTTAATGTTCAGTTCTTTCAGTAAAAGGTACTGGTCAACTGTGAAATAAATCTGATGAAAAGTACTAAAATGTACATTTTGTGACAATTAGATTAAAATTTTAACCTTTAAAGAAAATACTTCTAGATATATCACTCTGTGAAAAGCAACTACTTTTCAATACGTTTATCATATGTACTTGAATACAAGGATATTTCCTTTATTATTATGTTAGCAACTATGAAACCTTATACATTACTTACCATTTAAGCAATGGTAAGTAAAGTATAAGTATAAGGTATAATTTCCAACAAAAGAGTTTCTGGCCGGAATTTGGACAGGCAAATTCTGCCATAAATTATTCATATCTTACATTTTAATTGAAAGGAAAAATTTAAACCGTAGTATTAATTACAACTGAATGAATGAAATATATCTCTCTTCATGAAAGAAAAGTGAAAATGCATTAAGCATTTTGGCATGTTACTTCAAATCTGGTATATTGCTTTACAACATATAAAACAGAAATAGATACAAGGATAAACTACTGACAAATTTTCATCGTACTAAGTCGTACCAGTCTGCTCAAATCATTTTGTTCTGGACATTTTTGTTTAAACAATCCCAATATACAGGTTTCAAGAGCATGTTTTGTTACAATCAGTTTCAACTAACTTTTTTCACATTTGACAACACTTCTTACATCATAGTTGTATCCTTGAAATGCCTGTATTTTAAAGTCTTATGATCAGTTAGAAACAACATACGGAATTAAATTTTTGCTCATACGAGAGACTTCATTTATAAATAAACAGGCATAATGTAAAGTTTCCTACTCAGTTTCAAAACACATCTGAGGTTCTGTCTTAATCATGAGGGAACCTTCATTTTAAGATTAAAGGTGAAATATCACCCAAAACTTTCCACTTTGATCAGTATCAACCAGTATGCTCAAATTATTTTGTTCTGGACTCGTTTGTCTTAAAAATCCCCTTCTGGTGAGAACAGAGTTTTCACGAACATCTTTTGCTACAACCAGTTTCAAATAACTCTCTTCACATCTGGCAGATACTTGGCAGATGATAACTCTGTTTTGCATCTTTAAGGTGCTTATATCGTAAAGTCTTCTGATCAGTTTCAAATAACTCACTTCCCATCTGGCAGATACTTGGGAAATCAAAACTCTGTTTTGCATCTTTAAAATGCTTATATTGTAAAGTCTTCTGATCAGTTTCAAATAACTCACTTCTCATCTGGCAGATACTTGGCTAATCATAACTCTGTTTTGCATCTTTAAAAGTTCTTATATCGTAAATTTTCTGATCAGTTTCAAACCACATACAAGGTTCAGTCTTTGGTCATACAGGAGCCTTCATTTATAGATAAATGGCTATACATTATAGCCAAGTCTTCCATTTAGTTTCAAAACACATCTGAAGTTCAATCCTTAATCATACGGGAACCTTATTTATAGATTCATCAAAAGTGAAACGTTACCAAAATTTTCAGAATCATTCCCTTGAGAGCGAACATGTATTGCTTGTAACTGACAAGAGGAAAGAAGAGATGATTGAAGAAGAAAGTGAAATCTGTGGTCTAGAGATTAAGAGCGACAGCTCGATTGCGGAAGGCCAAAATTTCAAATGTCGCTGAATACAGTCATACAGTGGCCCCCAAATTTTCACTTTCTTCTTCAATCTAATATCCCTTCCTTTTATTGGTAATCTCTTTAGTCTTTTAAACACACAGATATATGAAAATAATTTATTTCCTTTTATGTCATGGTTAGGTTTAAAGTGCTATATTTACCTTAAAATTAGTGTTTTTTACTGCCATATTAGAATTCAAGTTAGGTATTTCGAAAACAACAGTGGTGCTCAATTATCAGCTTACTTATAGTTGATTCGCTAAAGTCTAAGATTCCTAGAAGCTTCAAAATTAGTTCAATTTCCATTGAATCTGACAGACTGCGATTTTATTTTTAATGATTTACTTGAAGTATGACAATATTACGAGCCTCTCTGTATTACTTCATTTCGAAATTTTTTGCTTTTAAAAGAAGCAAATATTTATATATATATTTTTGAAAGGTTGCTATTAAGCATTTATGTATAAATATAATGTAAAGGAATAAAAGGAGAAAGAGCTTGAATTAGCAGGTTTCAGCATAACAAAGCATAAACATCTAAAAAGGTTTGATGATTTTTAAAATTGAAAGTATCTACATTTTCTCTCATTTTACTCATTCTGCAGTAAGTAGCAATTAGATAATAAAATCTGAATTGTTTAATAATTCAGAAGGTATTAAAATTTATTTGGACCTTTTTTTCATTCTTTTGTTCTTTTAATTCTTGAAAGCTACTATCTAACTTTAGCATCTATAATGCATAGTTCAAAGGAAGTTGTAAAGTGTTTCGAAGCTTTGCTATTTTTTATGAATATTCTGCGTTTTGTCAATGACTAGCTAAATGTTCATATAGCAATTTTAAGTTGATAATTTTAAATTTTACGTAATTTTGGTTGATGGATGACATTAGAGAGTTATCTGAATTTTATGTGTAGTTCTTTTAAACCGCATAAATTGTGAAGTGGTGTCAATACTGATATCTGAGTAATTCTTGTAATCTTAAAAGTAAACGAACAAATATGAGTTTTATAGAAAAAAATTAACTTTCTGACTATAGATACGGTAAAAATATTCATTTGAACAACTTTGCAAATACTTATCGTGCATCCAAAATGAAAATTAATGAAGCTTTTCACAATGAAAGCTGTAGAGTTACAAGAAGGCAAAAATATCATGCATTGAACCAAATTAAAGATTTTAGAACAACGTTTGTTATTTTGCTTAAGATAGGTAAACACCCAAAATGCTTTCCAAAAATCCATTTTAATATATTGTGTAAACAATTGGGCTTTGAACTTTCCATTTTCAAAATGCACAAAACATTAAATATAATACATGTTTGAAAAGTGCGATAGGTATATGTTCTAGGTATATTACATCTTTGAAATAAAGTATTAATTTGGAAGTGAAGGTAGATTGTCTATAAATGTAATAACATAATTTCGTACAAAATTAAATTCTAAACTAATTGTTACTGAGTTAATTTTAGAATATAATTCTTAACTGCTGTTGTTCTTGTAACGCTTAATTTGAAGCCTGTTGTAAAAACCCAAACAGAAATCATAAAACTCCTTTAAAACATAACACCAAATAAATATCAAAAGATTGAAGATGAAACTCACAAAAGTAGGAATAATTAAAAGTGTTTTAATACAGAACTTTACTTATGATAAAACTGAAACTTCTGTTTAAACAAAATGAGTTTTTTCTGAGTTTACCCTACGTTAATAATTTTAAACAAACATTTTTCTCAAGATTTTTAAGTATTTTGCATGCTTTTTGATAATTATCTTTCCGTGCACTGAAGCTCGAAAAGTTAATATACTGAGAATAATGCTTTGAATTTTTTTAAATTATGAAATAAATATACCCATATTCTAAAAGTTTTTTTTCTCTCCCTCGTTTAGGTTTTTTATTTGGTGTCATTTTTCAGAAATATTTTAAATGTCCATCATTTTATCGGTTTTAATGCGGTTAATATGTAATGTTTACGTAAAGAGTAATAAATACATAATATGTAAGGAGTTTAGTATACATACCAGTAAAATAGAAAAAATTTAAAATGAACTGGCATTCGTTGTTAAAACCTGAACACATTGACATTGTTAAGCACATTTCAACTACATAACTTTTTTGTCTTTTTCTTTCTGTTTCTAAATTAGAAATAGTATTCTTAGAATACTTATACAATGAAGCTAGAACGTTTACAGCGATATTAATGAAAAGAAACTTAATGTGTTTATCTATCTTAAATATGTCCAAACGTTTATTCTAGACACAGTACTTTAGATAGAGTATAATATTTATTGTGTGTTTACTTCTGATTACGAAATTTTTCAGTGTCACAGTCTCAGGTGTAGTGACGCTATTTGAATGCCATTTGGATATTCAAATCTTTGAAATTAAATACAAAGGCATTAAGCTTTTCGAAAATCAAAAAGTACTGCTTATCAACTGAATAAAATTCAGTTTGAGTCATTTTCTCTAAATTGCTTTGTTTCATATAATGTCTGTAAAAGTGTAACTTTGGAATCAAGAGTTTGGAATTTTCTCCATCTCCCAATGCATTTCTGTACGTATATTTACTTACTTAACAATATATAAGCAGGTATAATTTGCATACAAGATACATTTTGCACACAATATAAAATTATATATCATATAACACACAAATATTACAGAAATCTGAGGAAAAGCTTGATATATTCATCATAGAACGGTCAATACTTCAAAATATTATTTTGCAATAAAGAGTAATTGATTGAACTGATTTATATTTTCACACATATATCTATTTAATATGATGTAATCTGTTTTTAAACTGCATGATTATAATATAAATTGAACGATTTAAATGGTTATGATATAATAACAGAACAATCGCTCTTAATACAGACATTCGAAATCAAGATCATGCAAACTTTGATCTTTATTGTTCAGAGCACATAAACACTTTTCTCTATTGTCCTGCTTTACCTTTCATTTATTTCTTCAGATCACATCTTCTTCCTGGGAGCCACTGTATATCTGAGCGCAACGATGTTTGAACCAGGCTTATCCGCAATAGTGCGAGCCGCTTTAATCACTAGACCACGATAACAAGTAATCGTCTTTTGTAACCGGCACGAATATTACATACACACCCATATGTACATACGATAACAAGTAATCGTCTTTTGTAACCGGCACGAATATTACATACACACCCATATATACATACGATAACAAGTAATCGTCTTTTGTGACCGGCACGAATATTACATACACACCCATATGTACATATATAGATACATATCATAAGTTGATAATCAAAGATTCATATCATGAGCATTTAATTTACATTACATTTAATTTACATACATACATATATATATTTATTTATTAGATATCTATAACCAAATACCATATTATAATAATGTAATTAATTTATGAACATATTGCGATATGGGAAATTTACAAATGAGTTCTATGCTTAGACAAATAAACATGAAACACTTATAAAAATAATTTAAAGATAAATGTCGTATACAGATATAAAGTATACACGTTCTGATTTTAATTTTCTTTTCCAGATATTTCGAAGATTCATTTATGATATGAAATTTTAAGAATACTAAAAGAAAGAAAAAATACGTAACACATTTTTAATACGTCATTTCCAAGTATTCAATTTTGTAATCTGTGTAATAAATTGTTCTTTCGCACATCAAAATACTTATGTGGAAATCCGTCATTTAAATTACTTCTTCCATTCTCTGCGAGATATGAGATTTTTATACTACTTTATGGATAAGGGTTTAATTTGCAGCTTCCATCTGACTTTGATTACATAGTGTCATGCATTTTCTGATTAAATAATTGTAAATTAAGATTTAATAAGCATAATTTTGACATTTAAAAATGCCTTAATTTCAATGATCATCATCACGAATAAAAATTGTAGACGCTTAAAGTTACAAGATGAAGATGCATATCATTCTTAAGGTTAGTTAAATCATTTTATTACACTATAAAAGCCATATAAAATGTCTTGCAGAACAGAAATCTTGGTACAGCCTTATAGGGTTTCGTGAACAAGACCAAGCATCATATAAAAATGTGGCGATTCTTGTATTAGGACATCGTATTGAAATATTAATATATATCATGCGAACGATTCATATGAGGAATATCTGAAATTAGCTTGGAAAAAGGTTTTGTAGCGAGTAATTCTCACTTTCAGTCTCTGTGAATAATTTCTTTGATTTAATGAATCTTTTGTAAGGTTTAAAACTTAATGCGTATGCTAGTATAAATCCAAAGATCATCATCAGTACATGGGTGATACTAGGCTAAAATAATTTTGTTTTTTCATTTAATTTTAAAAGTAAACCCGATGTCATTTAAAATCATAAATGCTATCCAATATAATGAAAAACTGGAACAGACTCTTAAGCTTCATATCAGATCATAATAATCACTGATCATCATCATTTAATACTTCCAGTACAAAATTCTTGAAAAAAAAAGACATTTCGATATCTCCCGTTCTACTGAGCCGATTCACGAAATTTAACTTATGTTTTTCATGTCTCGAAAACGTGGCACATGATATATATTATATTTATATATAGAATTGTTCTAACATAGGTATTTTCACACAAAATCGGACTTTTTCTGAAAAGATATACCTATTTTTTCCCTATTTCAATTCTACGACTCAAATTATGCGAAAGGGTTAGGTTTTGTAAAAATGGCACGAGTAGTTTTTAAAAAATCAATTCTCAAAATTTTAGCTCCTCAGTGCTAATTGAATTTGATATATATTTTTATAAGTATCTCTTTTTTTATCAAACTTACTTGATTGCTTCTTTCACAGTTCGAAATTTATTTTCAATCCAAATAAAATTCGCAGATATTTTCTGAATTATATTTGAAATTTGTACTTTTTAATAATTTTTCGAACTTTTTTATTATAACTCATAATATTTTTACCATCACCTTAAAATAGACATATTACTAGGCATACGTGCAAAAACTTAGAGTTTTTTATTGATACTTTCCCAAGATATACGTGAATAAATATATCGGCGCGTTTTGAAATTTGGCATATTTGTTATAAGTGATAAGAACGCCAAATGTGGTTTACGAACTTTTTTAAATTTATTTGAAGATATGAACCGTGCACCCTTTTTCGCTTCGTGACCCAATGAAAAAAGGGAAAGGAAAATAGATTACCATAAATTAAGAATTTCGCCAAATGCTCAATTCTCAAATGCGCCAAGTGCGCATTTTTTGACGCAATCTGAAAAACGTGCGCCAAGATAAATTTTTAAATCGCTGAGTAAGATGTTGCAGAATCTTACCCAGAATTTACAGAATCTCACCAGATTTTACAGAATTTAGTATTCACCCATAATTTGAGCCGTAGAATCGAAATATGAAAAAAATAATAATAATAATCCGAAAGATTTCAGATTTTCAACACAGTAAAGACCGGGGACACCGAGATACATAAAAACACTACTTTAAGCTAGTTACTTTCAGATTTTACATCACGTCCAAAAGGGCGTTTTTTGACGTTTTGTGTACGGCCTTTATTTATTAAATACCATGTTCTCCGCACTTAAATCATAAAATAGAATTCAACAGCAATATCGCAAAATAATTCTAACATGAGCATATCTTTAGGATTCTTTCTTTAGAATTCTCATGGTGGTGTGCTGAAGATAAACATGTCTTTTTTCTTTCCGTACAGTATTGCCACTGCTCACTTTGGAATCGTTGAGTTTGTTAATCGAAAATTCGTTAAAATGTTAAAAAATATGAAATGTATAATAAAACAAATTTCAAATACCAAATTCGGACTTCCAGGTACCCATATTCAGTGGAAGGTTAATTATGTTATTCAAAATTTGATGGTTGTAAGTACCATTGTTTTATCACAATGCGAGAAACATATATACTTTAGGCAGATTATCCATTATTTAATTTCTTTAAATATTACACAGGACTCTAATATTTGGAGGTAATAATTTGAAAAGTGAACCCACATTTATAGTAAAGCAGCGCAAAATGCCAAAACAAAATTAATAGCCATTTTGGGCTAACGCCCTTGGGCTAAAACAAGTATATCATTTCAGAAATAGGCTGATTTTGTGTCAAAATACCTACGTTAGAACTATGCTACATATAAATCTAATATATATATCCTAAATTGCGCTTTCGAAACATTTAAAATGCAAGTTGAATTTCGTGAATCGGCCCAGTAGAACGGGAGATATAGAAATGTCCTATTTTGGGGGGGGGGTGCAGGGTGTACGTTTCGTATAAGTTATCAAACAATGATAATAAAGATCTCATTTTGTTTCCTGTTCACCCAATTACAAGTCCTTTTCCGGATGAACAGTAGACTTGCTAATATATTATGCTCCGAAATGTACCTTAGTTCATACGTTTAAAGCCATTTAGAAGAAAAGAGTTAAATTCAAAAATTTTCAAAGAAGTAAAATTTTTGTTCGGAAAAATTTTCCTGAAACACGGGATTTTTAACTTCACAATGAACTTCACCTTGAAATGTCTCACATAAATAAATTTTTGCACAAAAATATTTGTCTAATACAAGAAATTGAAAAGTTAGTTAAACTACTATAATAAATTAAACAGTTTTAGAATTAACTTCAGATAAGAATTAAAAAATGTGACTGGTTTGATACTATAAAATTTAAAGACCTTAAGAAGACTTTGCATTGAAACGTTTGGTACGAGGATATCAGTTAAAAGTTTGAGTGGCAAAGAATTCAATCAGAAGTACGCAAAGGATTATTTTCTACTTTTTAACACATGCAAGAAATGTTTATGTTTAACTAATTTTATAAACATTCAAAGTTTTAAGCATGTTATTTAATCAAAGTCTTGAAAATCGAATTTCTAATTTTCATTATGTAATCAGAGTTAACTTCTGTCTTGTTGAGATTTAAAAATAAATTTTGATCTCTTTAGTAAATAACTGATAATAAAATATTCTGTAATTAAATTGAAATATCTCGCATTTTAAATGCTTTATGCTTTAATTTCACAGTTCAACATTTAATTCAGTATCCAAGTCCTTATAAGTTAAGAAAATTCGATATGTTTAATTAGAATATAAGAGAATTAGGCAAAAAACTGTAGATGATAAAAATCATTTAGTAAAGTGAAAATATTAATTAAATTTTGATTAATATACAAAAACAATTTTAAAAATTAATTTTTTCATTTATTTTTAAATGTACAAGAATATGTAGCATTATCTGAAAATTTAGTGCAAATTAGTTTGCACATAATTTTACGGAAATGTAGAACAGCGTTTAACTATGTTAAAAAGATAAATATATTAGAGCCAAATGAATCTTCTTCATATTAGTATTATATTTCTGTATATTAGTGTGAAATTATTCCTTGTACTCCCAGTTTTATGTATTTTAAAGACGTGTGTTTTTGATAAAAAGGGAAAAGAATTATTTATTTTCTGTTCCATTATCCTAACTGATAAGGATTAAAAATACATCATTGTAAAATAGTTCTGTAGTCAAACATTACTGTTATGTTGTGAAGAAGTATTTTAGTATGTAATTTAACACGTAATGTTGCGCATTAATCTCTATTCTTACTAGAACTACTTTTTTTGGCTAGCGTTTTTAATTAATCTTATATGTAAAACTCTTCTCGTCTTTGAATCAAATAGCTGAACTTGTCATGTTATAAATAAATAAATCTGTACTTAAAACTAACACGGTAATACTTGCTTTTACGTAAATTGTTTCTTTGAATGAAAAGGTAGATGTTAATAATTTACATGAGATCATATAATGTATGAATTCACTAGTTGGTATAAATCAAGAACTTGAAATACACAGTTTAGTCCTGCATTACATGAAATCAGAAATACCATAGGTCCTTTCCTTTTCAAACGACTTATGGGGGCTATTCTTTCATAAAGTTTCTTAAAACAGACTACATGACGACGGTTCTCATTCTTTCCTGGCAATCGACCCAACGCTTCACGCTCTACTTCTTAGTTCTTCGAGCCCAGAGAGTAGAGAAGTGCGCTCTTTTTTATGCTTTACTGAAAATCATTCACGTAGGGAAAACTGACAAGCAAGAAAATCTAAATAAAATGGGTGTTTCGTTTTATCTCCAAACGTTGTTGATTCTTTTATATTAAATCTTAAGGAAGCTTTTGGTACGAAATGAATCATTAAAGTTTGAACTGAATTGGCGTCTACATTTTTGCTTGCATCTAATTTAATCTGGTGAAATCTTGACGTTAAAGTTATGCTACTTTAGTTCTTTATAATTTGACTGTTTTATTGATTTCTCATTTGTAATAGCTGCATGTAGACATGCCAGACAGGATTAATTCTTTTTCTAATAACTATTTCTAATTAAGATTATTTGGTAAGCAGTTTCATCGCATAACATTAAGTGGAATTCGCAATGACGAGAATTAATTCTACAGTTAGTTGGCTAACTAATACTCAAAATATTTTGCGCGTTTAATTACTTAAGAACTTTTCTATTTCTTTCTCTATGTAATTAAAGCAATAATTATTTGGCATTCCGTAAGTTAGTGAAATTACTGAAATTGAATTTTGCGTTCGTTTTTATTTTATATTTATATTCGAAATTACGTTTAGATTATAAATCAGAGCTGTAAGAGGCAGTTATCATTTCACACTGGCGCTGAAAAAGTTTTATATTATTTGTTTGTTAAGCTCTTAATTAAAATATTATATAATTAGTTTTTAAAAATTCTAATTTTTCTTGTTAAAATATTAATATTTAAGCACTCAACTATATTCTCCTGAGAACTATTATATATACAGACAGAAGAGATTGATTTCGTAAGAAACTTGTTGTCATGTCTCTTCTCGAAAATATTCCAAATAGGTTTTACACCCACACGCATATATTATGCCCGACAATTGAAAAGTCCGAAATATTCTTTATATTTAATGTGAACCAGTACTCCACCGAAACTGAGACAGCAAGTATATATTAGAAGTGCCATCTTTCTTAAACATCTTGCTGAATAGTAAAGTCTGTTTAGAAAAGAATGTAAAAAAGTGTAAAAATATTTTTTCTTTTGGTTTTTACTAGATAAAAGAATATTCGCACTCGAGATATCTTTCTTTTTATATCTTTATCCTTTAGATTTTGTTTTTGTTTCCTTTCTCATCAATATTTTTCCTACGCAAACAAAAATTTCAGCAGAAGAATTTATTCATTTTTCTCACCATAAGAGTTTTATCTTTAGCTGTTCACAACTTCCCTACATTTTTCAGGAAGAAAAGAATCATTGCATTCTTAAACGGGAATCAAAATTTCTTGGAATGTAATGCATTATATTTCTGTGACTAAGCTGTAGTTAATGAGTATGTGTAAACACGTGTACTCGTATAAGCGAAATGTAAATCATAATAACTCTCATTGTCACAACTATTCTTGTTATAATATTTACTTATTTGCTTGGATTTGTTTTCGGATCAAATAGATGAATTAAAGGTGAAAACGAAACTGAAAAATTTGCAAAAGCATTTATTCAATGAGACAGATGAAGCGAAATGCTTAATTTAATTGCGCAATTTCTCTGGAATTCAGTCCGTCGTTACCATATCGCATGTTCAAGAAGTAACACAAACTAATATATCTAAGAAGGGAAAAGAAAATGACTATGTTCAGCTTCAAAGATAAATTATACTTAAGGTGTTTAGGGCGGAAAGAAATTCCGAATCATTACCAATTAACTATCTCAAAGACGAAATATGTCTTGTACCATATCCAAAAGTCCTAAATTAAATATTCCTAAAATTTTACTCTTGAGATGACACATGTAAATATCACAATGCGGAAGAAAATGGAATGCTCATAGCAAAGCTATTGTTTGCTCGTAAAACATTCTTTGAAAAACGAAATACATTTGTTTCTTTGGTTTCTGTCAATCATATTACAACGTTTTTAGCAATTCGTGTACTTCAAAATACACACGATGACATCTTCAAACCCTGATATTATTTAGTTTTGGAAGTTATAGTCACATATATTTTTACATTATAGTCGCATATACTTTTTATTTGGAAATGTCATTTTTCTCGTAGTATATGCTCTAGAAGCGTATTGTGTTAGGTTCTGTACATTGCTATGAGAAAGATTTAGTCTCGTAGTATATGCTCTAGAAGCGTATTGTGTTAGGTTCTGTACATTGCTATGAGAAAGATTTAGTCTCGTAGTATATGCTCTAGAAGCGTATTGTGTTAGGTTCTGTACATTGCTATGAGAAAGATTTAGTCATTTTTACTCAATAAATAGGATTTAAATGCACTTATTAACATGATAGTGGAAGGTTCCTGCATGCTAGAAAAATTAGTAACTAAAGAGTTTCACATAATTAAGCAAATGTAGTTTTTTCGTTATTACAGGAGAAATCCTAGTAGTGGAAAGATAAAAGACAAAATAAGCCATGTGTGAGCTATCAACCTCTAACTAAGCGTGGCGCTAAGAAGAGTTTTTATTATGTAAACTAACAGTGTAAAGTTTCATGCGATTTATTAAATTATATTATAAATTATTCCAAACAGCTATAACATTAAAAATTGTATTACATAGTTAAAATTGAGTATATTATTAAATGGTTTCATTATTTACACCACATAAAAAATATTTAAAAATCTAAAATGTAAATGAAAGTTTTTTGTTTTGTTTTGTTTTTTCTTCCTTTCCTTGGCAAGAATATCAGAACTGGAAATCTGCCAGAAAAAGTAAGCATCATCTGACTTAAATACATCGTGAGTCTGCAATAGAGGCTTGTCAGTTTGAAAAGACGCTTGGAAGCTGACATAAAAAACACGATATAAAAAAAAAAAAAAATTAAAAAATCTTGATGATTCTAAAGGCAAATTTCTCTCGCGCGGGATCTGTTTCACGATAAAATAAACAGAACAATATGTACAAAAATGATGTGATATTTGCAGTTATATTTTATCAATAGGCTCTCTGCAAGTGTTTAACCCATATCCTGTACTATACAGCACTTAAAAAAAGTTTTCTCCTTCGAAGCATAGCGAAACATTCTTCTTCCAGAACCTATCTTACGGCCCTCAGTAATCAGTCAAAAACAAAATAATGATAGCTGAAAAATGGTAAAAATTAAAAAGGTTTCTTTTAAAGAAAATTAAAGATTCTATCTAATGGATGCAAGAAAAAAGAATTATATTTTTTTTCTAACGTTCGTTATAAGTTATTGATTTCTGACATAATTAAAATCTTTTTTAATGTGCATCATAGGAATTTTCAAAATATTTTAATGCGTGTCTTACTTTTTCTTGTCCGTGTAAAAAAACAAAAGTGAAATTCTTTAATGGAATTGGGATTATTTCCAAGTTAGGTAACAGAAAACTTTCTGACAGTTGTCAGAATCAGATCAGAATTTTCTTACACTGTCTAAAGGAAACTATAGTTTTTTTTTTAAATATCCCTTTCCGCGAAAGTTTAAGCTTTAAAAAGTAAGTTACCACACTTTTAAAATATTAATATAGAACAACATATAATTTTGCTGTGACAAGAAATGATACTTCAAGAAAAGATTTTTTTCGTGCATTTGATACTGAGCAGAGTGTTGTGTAACTTTAAAAATATACAATATTGTATTCAAAATTTTATTATTTAAAAAATATTCCCATTTGAGCCGAATTTATCTTGAAAAATGCTTGCACTAAAAAGGTGTAGGAGATATTGCTTATTCTGACAGTGTACCTTAAAATTTTAAATGCTGCTTATTTTAACTCAATAGGTACATATTTAATAATACAATGTTTAACTTTATTTTTATCACGATGGATAGTACATAAGTGAAAATACTTCTTGTTTCAGGTATAAGGTATTTCTACAGCCTTCTTAGCATGCCTTCGTGGTGTAGCGGTCAGCACACTCGGCGCATATTCGAGAAGTCCATGATTCGATTCCCGGGAAGGCATTGCTCATTGTTCATGTCTCCTGCTTCGAAATAACCTAATGTCCTCACACATGTATGCATTGTTTATACACAAACTGAGAATTATGTAGCTCAGCCACTGCAATTGTCCGTTATACACAAAAATTTCGAACAGTGATATTATGAAATGATGATATGTTGAAGTATTTAAAATAACTACTGCAAGATAAAATTCTTACTTTAACTCAGTTACAGAAACTTGCGCTAATATTGTTGTTGCTTTTCGTACAGAAAATATAAAGAATAAGCAGTTAGGACAGTGGTTACATTTTGCTTCATCCCATTCTTTCAACAGAAATTTTATATTCTGATTTCAAAATATAATTAGTTTTTAACACAAGGAAGAAGTAAAATCAACTTTATTTGCTTTCAAGTCAGGCCTGAGGGTGAACAGTTTATATTTTTCGTTAATGAATTTTTAAAGAATGAGGATATTTTGAGTATCTTTAACCATCTTATTTTCAACTATTGAATTAATTATTTGACAAATAATTCGTATTGTTCTAAAGGTAAATATTTTATAACTGTTTTGCATTTAACACTGTGTTATGTAGCAATCAGCATTGCAATTTCAGAACAGTTACATTTTAGATATTGTTTCGATAGGAATAAAAGCATCAAGCAGCGACTTAGCGAGAACAGAGGTAGAAGCAAAGTGCGGAGTTATCCAGTACGGCAGCTTATTAAGAGAAAGTTTCGGTTCCAAATTAGGTACCTCATTAGCGTATGGATTGATTTAGAAATGATGCAGTCTAGAAGAAGTAATTACTATTTATAGAATAGAGAAGGGATGTACCCGAATTAAAAAGAGAAAACAAGGGCTTACACTGTATAGCTACATGTTTTGTATTTGACATATATATATATATATAGCAAGGCCTTTCAATTCTTAATTTAACAAGATACCTTATTATTTTAATACAGAAGAACTATTCTCGAATTCTTCACGTTTATGTGGCAACATGTAGCAAACATGTTAGGAAAAATTAAGAAAATATTGAATCTGTAATTAATTCTTTAACAATGTAGATTTGAGTCTCTTATATTCCGATTTGTTCAAATAAATATATTGGTAAATATTTTTGAAAATTTATACTAGTTTAAATATTTTCCAGAAAGAAGGAAACATGTAACCCACAAATTTGCAGAAAAATAAGAAAATTATGATAATGCATAAGACACGAGTAGTTCTATTCCGTTTTAATATGTATTTCGTTAAAGACCTGAAAAGACCTGCAAAGTTTAATTCTGTTTTAGTTAAAGAATTGTTCCCTTCGCTATTATAAATTTAAGAATCATGCAAATTACTAAACGCAAATTGAGAAAATAAAGCATATTTTAACTGTTTAAGAAGTAAGACAAAAATAAATAAATTCTGATGCAACTTAAAAGTGTTTTTGACCGCATAATTTAATTCTGTAAGACTAACTTTTGTAGCTGTTAACTTGTACTAAAAGAAGGTTAGTTTCCTGAAATGATACTTTAAGAACTAGGCTATATAATATTTTTATTAATTTGAAAATTTCAAACTTTTTAATGAAAACCTGCTGTAAGCTTCCGCTCATGTAAACATGCACATTAAATGGCCCTACTTGTCTTTTTTTAAAATATATTAATTTTATATTAGATGCATTCACGAAACAAATTTATGAAAAATAGTTACTACTCAAAATGCCGTCCCTGTTTTATCACTTCCTTTCTAAATTAAGGTTAATTTAGGTTAATGATGCAAGATGTTACGTCAACAAAATATTCTTGGAAATACGTTAATAACATTCAGGAGGAATTTGGAAACCTTCTATTTCCCTTTTAGAGGTATCGGCAAATTCCATAATGAAATAGTAATAAATAACCTGCTCACATCAGTCATTTTACGTTTCAGAACATTCCCATTCCATAACATGAAAACTGCATCTAATAATAATGTTTTATTATTAAAGTACCACATTTCTGTTTTTCTGTAGTTTTTGATTTTCATGCAAATAGCTATCGAAATTTTTTATAATACGTGTTTCTTATAATTTATGCTTCCAAACAGAGATATACATCTGCAAATGAAGAAAAGATATACAAACTGCCCTTTCAAAAGAATAAAACGGAAATCTTGCAAAACATAATATTTTCAAGCACAAAGAGCCGACAGAATAGTGTATTTCAAAGAATAAAAATTCGTAAAACTTATTTGTTTCTTTAAAATATTTTAATCGAAATCTAACTTTAATAGCTACGAATCACGCTATTAGCTGCATAAGTAACGGATTTTTACCACCGTTTGAAGAACATGAATCTCACGCAAAATGAATAATCTTGTTTAAAGAATATTTTGTTTCTCATTCGCTTTAAAGAAAATGTTACTTTGATTCAGGTGTAGAAAAAATTTCATTTTTTCCGCTTCTGTCTGTAAACTTAAAAAAAGGGGGGCCCTCGAAATTCTTCATATTTTATCCAAAAATGTATGCACTGTTTCCTGCAATATAATACTGATTTTCATTATTTTTGCCTGTGTCAAAAATGAAACTCCCATGTGAAAAGTGATTATTTTACTAAGTCTTGTTTAACCTTCATTAGAGAACTAAAAGATGTTCAAATTTGTAATCTTAGCAAGCACTGCTTTATCTTATAGTTCAATAAATTCTCTCTAGTTTGCCGACATAATCGAGTTAGACATTTTCTGTGACTTGGCATTTAGTAAACGTAGTTTTCAGAAACTTAGTTTTTAGAAAGACTTATATTTTACAGTAACAATCCTTTTTCCAAACTAAATTCTATGAATCTTCGCATTTCTATGCTGAAGAGAACATTTATGGCTTGAAGGAAAAATCAAAGTTTGTACTAAAAATTTTAATTGTTGTAGAGATTTATTTGATTTTAAAGAAAAAATTTGTATATTTAACATTAGTTTTATTATAATAGCTTATGAATTAAATAATTATAATAATAAACCAATGAAAATACTTTTCAGTTAAAAAAAGTAAATTGTCTCATATTTCACAATAATAATGACTTTTGATGAGATGCATCTTGTTAAAAACACCACTTTACAATAGAAAAAAATACGTCCATCAAGCATTAAAATGAGGTTTTCAACGTTACATGTTTCCTTTGAAAATATAACATCAATATTTTAAATATTTTCTTGGTTAGCTAGTTTTCTAATAATGGCAAAGTAAGCAAGTACTGTCCACCTTAGGAAAAATGCATTTGAGGAGGATCTAAGAGAAATTCGCTCTTATTCACATTTGAGAAAAATTACAAAATCCTCCTTTTTGAAACTCAAGCATAAACATACAACAGATCTATGAAAATGTGAGTTTATTATTAAATTATTATTATTCATGACTCCATTTTCAGCTGAATGCCTAGTACAATTAAAATTCTAAAGGTGTGAAGACATTATTCGTTACTATACGTGAACTCACCATGAACCATAAATGCCATTAATACCATGAATTAGATCTTTCGGTTCTTCTGTCTGTTACGCATGTTTACAATTTTTAGTTATTTCGGCTTATGTTAATTACACTTGACGTATAACAATGCTCCTTCGAAAATTCGCATTCTTCATATGAGTATGCAACTCCTTAATACTCCGGATGTATTGCAATTTTAGAATCAGCGGAAATCTCCAGAATTCCGGCTTAGATTTGCATTGACATTATTTGTAATGTCAATATAGGAGGAATCCAATATAATCTGTAATAATGCATGTCCAATATGATCCAGTGTATGAAGAGAAAAGTTCTCTAGAAAGGTTTAAAAACTTTATTCGAGATAATGACGATCAAAAATTTATTGTCACAGAAACAGTATTAAGATGAGTGAACTTCCTATACATCAAATAATTCACTTTTCTCTTATACCAAAGAATAAAATGAATGAGTAAAGAGAAAAGTTGTCCATCTAACTGGACTCAAATATTTGTCTTAAAACATTTCTTTTTTCGTTTGCTCTTTAACTTTTCTTACTTAAAATGAATTTCACGTTCGATTCAGTTTCTTTCTCCCATACCTTTGTTTTCTTACTTGGGTTATTTAGGTTTTTATAAACATTGCTAATGTCTAATTTCACACTCTTTCTATACTATGGTAGAATTAAAAATGCAGAAAAATCACTTGCAATGCGAAAACTGAAATTTCATTTATACGGGTGATGTTTCTTAAGACCAACGATCCATAAAATTCTGTTCAGCGTCTCTCAGTAGAGGATTAAAGTAGTCAGAGAGTTAGTTGACCCAATAAGATTTGTAAAGAATAGGTTAAGCTTAAGATAGATGAAATGATTATTATAATAAAATTTACATTATCTTATACTTGAAAATTTCATCGTTCCGCCAATACAGCGGTAACATTATATCTAGCACAGCTAATTAATTTGCTTAGAATCGTATTCCGAAACTAACTCCAAGTGGAGTACTAATTCCTGATTCAGAACTAAACTTCCTAATGGAGATGTGTAAATTTATCTTCATTAGGAAAGGCCGGTATTACATTGTCTCTACAAACTTTCTTTCTAGCAGAACGTGGCAATTTGTGCATTTGATTAAAACTTACTATGTCCAGACAAATAGCAAAGGGTCTCAAATTTATTCCAGTCCTTAAATAAATTTTAGACCCTTGGTTTAAAGCCTTGGATTAGGCTTTGAAACCCAGTCTATACTCAGAAAATTATCATTTCCTTTAGTCAGATATTCAAACAAATACGTATGATCTGCATTTAATCGCACCCTAATCTTGTTATAAAGACAGCTGTTTTTTAAACACCAAGATGCGAGGTCAAATCAATCAACATTTTTGTGAACAATAAATAGTTCGAAACTTATTTAATTTTTTATTCGGATGCTTGTTTTTTCAAAGCAATATATTTGCTGGGTTTATAATAACGTGCAGAATCAATCCCATCCACCTTTGTCTAGCCTTTGAAGTCTCCTGAGAGCATATTTTTGTTATGAAAGTCTTGAAACATTTAATCACGCTTATAATGCCACCGTGAAGAAGAGTAGTACTTGTTGATAACTATTACTGTTGTAAGAGTACATATTTTAAATCATTACAGTTTTCAATCCGAATTTTTCAGGGGCATACAGCTGTTAGCTGCAAATGAAATAGAGCGAATGCACGTAATTTGAGTATCACTCTGACTACGACAACTGTTATATGCAGCGGAGAAAGTAGCTTGAACTTTTCAGGGCAAGAGTATTGTTTAATGAAATACTTTCTCTTAAATTCAGAGCCATCAATGGTAATGTAGAAAAGACCAGGGAATTACTGAGACCAGATATTAATTCGTCCTGAGTTCAATTCAGGGGCCAAGTGGATGCTTTGTGTTAGATTTCTTTATTCATTTACTTTCCAATGAAAATTCTCAATGAACACTCCCTTACTATGTCTGATAACTGTTAACTCGCAGGTTACTGAAGATTTAAATAACCGAAATTAATAAATCATTCGAATACTCCTTAACCCTCTTGTGCTAAACAAATATTTTACTGAAACTTGGTAATTTTAGAAATTCAAACTAAATAAATAAAATTAAAAATAAAATTGATTTTCCATGGACATTGTTTGAAGGCCACTCTTAATTATATGCAATTAATGATTTTAAAATTATAATGAAAAATTTTTTTATTTATTTGTTTCAGAAAATGATTAACTGTTTTATTAAAACATTTTTAATGTATCTGTCAATACATGGCCGTGATTGTATATTAATGACATGATTTTTTATGAATGAAAAATAATTTCAAATTTCCATCTCAAAAATAATTTATGATAAGAATCTCTTAAACTTCAGGCCGTATACTCATCATTAGGCTAATTTAACTATTGATCTTTTCTGTTTACTTCCTACACAATCGAAAAGGATTGGAAAAACACGTCTTTCTTGAAAATAACTAAAAATGTGAGATATATTTTCCAAATAACCTAGATCTATGATATCTGACATGTATGAATCTGTAAACGTACAGAATTTGTGTAACAAGTACCTGAAGGTAGAATAAAAGAAAAAATTCCCCACCCAGTAAACTAGCTTCAATAAACCATTGATTAATAAAGTACAAAATCATACACTTGAACATAGCTCTTATTATACGAACTTCGGATGTACGTCTTTTATGCACATTCATGAAACATATTTCTCTTTCTTAATGATTACTTTAAGAAACAGACTTTTATGACTTTAGACTGAAATACTACACATTTAAAGACTACTGCAAAGAAATGCAGCAAACATTATACATATTTTTTATTACTGACTGAAAGCACAAATCAGAAATATTTTACACATATTTCCTGTTATAGTAAGTACTATAGTAGACTGTACTTACATGTTTACATTAATCTTGATAATTTAAAATAAAAAAGCTTTGATCTTGGTGTTTGATTTGTGCATAAAAGCGGCTGAGGTATGGAAATTTAATCTGACTTCGTGTTTTAAAGTCACCAGAAAAAAGTCAAAACTTTGGAAGTTAAATATGTATTCTCAAAATTATTTGATGATTCAGTACTTTAAAAATCAGAATATCTCAGAAAATAGCAAGGACAGACATGCAGAACTTCAGGATTAGGCTTTGGTAGTACATAACAATGTAAACGAAAGTGCTTGGATGGTATCATTTTTAAAGAAATATGATACGATTAGGTGTTAGGGATAACATTCTGATCACTGATAACTTTGATGCAGTGATAATAATGAATACCACATCGACAATCCTAATGAATACCAAGCTTTCATAATCCGCCGTTGCAAAACTTGAAGACAAGATAGTTTCCCTTAAAATGTGCTCCCCGAAAGCTTTTTTCCTAAAGTATATATATATAGCTTGTGCTTACTTTGCCATATCCAGTTAACTAACCAGTCAGTCATCTCTATATCTATGAGTTTAAAGATAAAGAAATACATAATGTAATTAAACGTATACACATTCTTGAGTAAATTTAACTTAATAAAGTAAATACTCTCCTTATATTCTTTTGTATCTTATCCTAATTAGTCAGAACATCGTCATTACTGAAAACGTTTTAAATAAAAAAATTAGATAAAACTTACAATGAATAAGAAATTAATGACGTTTTTCAAAACAAAACCAAGTAATATTTCAACTCACGAGTAAGAAATTAATGACATTTTTCAAAGCAAACCAAGTAAGATTTCAACTCACTTTATGTGTGTTGATTCTTCATCGTATCTTTGAAAGATGATGAGCATATCTGTACATCGCAAAGCACATCTACACAACACTCTCAGGGCTATTAAGTATGTACAAATGTTGAAGTTCCATAGCGCAAAACACATTTATACAGCACGCTCTGAACCATAATGTATTCACGAGTGTTGAAGCCGCACAGCGCAAAAGCACATCTACATAGTTTTGGCTTCCTGGGAGAGCTCTAGACGCCTTGGAAGCTAACAGTAAATGTTTCTTTTGAGAAATAGATAAGAATCAGATAGGATTTGTAGTCAATGACTGTAAAACTGAGCTCCTTAGATGCAAGAACTTTGGATTCTTCTTTTTTAATAGCTTCTTTCTGACTCTACCTCTGAAATAGCTTCTAAATCATGCCTGTAGCCCACTAATTTTTTTGTTTTATAAATTCATATTCATTATTAAAAAAATGAATACAATTATGTCATAACCTTGTTGTTACTTTTAGATTAAGAATTGTAGGAAAAGGTGTAGCTTCTGTGGAGAAACTCTGTGCAATGAATAAGACTGTAATTTTAAACAGAATACCTCAAACAAAGAAAGAATCAAAAACGCAAATTATTCTTCTGTTATTGCTTCGTGTTCCATAAATTAGTCAGCAGTAGTATGAAACCGCAGACTTAAACTGCAAAGATAATACAGTACAATTTG
Organism: Stegodyphus dumicola; assembly: GCF_044657685.1. Classification (NCBI taxonomy): domain Eukaryota; kingdom Metazoa; phylum Arthropoda; class Arachnida; order Araneae; family Eresidae; genus Stegodyphus; species Stegodyphus dumicola. Next base: position 120,981,092 of record NC_140780.1, read on the forward strand.
ATGTGCTCACTAGCGGTAGCCTGCAAAGACCTGTAATTTTCATCTTTGAACGGCTGTGTTGCTGTTATTCCTAATGGTATAGGAAAAATCCTTGATACAGAAATAATGGCAGAGGTTTGTAAAATGTGCAGAAATGAATCGAGAAAGAATACAAAAGCGCTCAAATTCTGGAAGTTTTGAAACTGACCACTCTGTTGCTCAAAAATTCACATTGGATCGGCATCTCAGTACGAAGGCAGTTTGAGAAAATTGAGTGTTTAAGAATACAGGAGGTACTGGATTGCTACGGTTACTTGATCATTAAACATAAAATACATTAAAATCAGGTAGAAGATTTTTTAAGTATGGGATCATGTTTAAATTAAAATTATATCCTTTTACGGGAAATGAAACATGTGATTATTTTCAAATATTTTGTTTTATCGGGAGAAACAATTTATTAAATGTAACACGTTCTACTTTGCTTCAAAGTAAATATATTGATGATATTAATTTCATATTTAGTAATTTTAAAAATAATTTTGCTTTGTAGAATTTTACTACTGTGCATTTCTGTAGCAAATTATGTAGCTTTGTTTGCCTTTCATCTGGAATGGATATTTGAAGCACAAGATAGAAATAGTTTATTTTTCTGTTTTGTGGATACATGATGTTAGTGATCAGAAATTTCTATGAGTAATTTCCTTGCAATGAAAAGACATTAAAAAATTTAACTTCTAGAATAATAAAGTTTCATCTTCATATAACGGACATGCAACACGTTTTTTTTAATCTGATGGAACAGCTGTGATATATAAGTAACTGTTTCATAAAATATGCAAATTATTATTAACTTGTTCTGAAAGCTACATGTAAAATAACCAAAGTAGTGAATCGTTATATATGGTAATGGATAACGGTATGCTTATCTAAATCAAATACCTCGATCAGATTTTAAAAAGCAAGGAACAAAATCAAAACAGCACATCTGATGTGATAAAGATGCTTGGTTTTAAAGAAGATAAAATTTATCATGAAGAAAGAACTACTTTAAGGAGCTTGAAGAAAATAAATCAAATGATTCTCGAATGTGAATAGCTTTATTATAGTCAGATTTCAGCAAAAGGCAAAAACATTTCAATATTTGCGTAAGGATAGATAAATTGTTGGAAGTGTTTACAAAATCGATTTTTAAGATGAAAATATTAATATTAATTATCCATTTGCCCTAATAAAAGTCAATCATGTTAAGAGAAGTTTCAAAATTTACCACAACTGCATATTTCAGTTTCACTTTATATATTTAAAAACATCTCCTAATTTTTTATGCCATAGTTTTCTTATGTTTTTATTAGTGCGGCTGTATGTCCTCGCTTTTTTCTGAAGAAATTATTCAAAATTTTATCACTTTAATTTTAGTTTTATTAACTGATGCAGATCTTGAAGACTAAATTTTAAGCAAGAAGGTTATTTATAAATCTGTATTTCAATTATAATTAAGAAACACAAATTAAAATTCTCATTGCTTACATAAAATACTGTTTTTAAATTATAATACATAAATAATGAAATTTAAAAGCCTAACAGTTTTAAAATATTTGACTAAGATGAAGCATTTCAAATAAAAGAAAAACATGTTATGGAGTCCTTTTCTAAAAATATTGAAATTTGCCATTCATTGAAACATACTTATTTACCGTCGATTAAGAGCTATGCCTTCGCAGAAAGAGTTTTAATAATAAATATGTTAACAGTATCTTAAATATATAAGTTAACACCAAAGAAAAAAATTAAAAACTGTGTGAATGGAAAAAACATTCCCAGTTTACGTTACTACTACGACGTGAATGGATATTTGGCAGCTTTAACACATTGCGATTAGAAGGTTTCTAGATTAAAGCCCACAGCAAAGCGATCAGGGTACTGCTGAAAAATGTCAAATCATTTCGGAATATAGTTCGAAAATTGTTGTCATGTACTAAACGGTAGTTTTTATATTTTATAATCCTATTTGATCACAATGATAACTTGATATCTTAAAACAAGCAATTTCAGAATCTTTTTTTTATTTTCATCAACACTAGTCTCTTGAAACAACCTTTCTAAATTGCATTTTTCAATACAGGCAATCAACTTAGAGTGTCAAAGAAAGGCGAAGTACTGAGATCAGTAAATTGAAATTACATGGAAATTATATCATAGCCTTTTTAGTCAAGTGTATTGTAGGGATTCCTAAGAGATTTCACGTCAAATACAACGTCACGCTTTGTTAATGCTGGGGTCGAGTATTTCGAGTTAAAGGATTGTATTTATAAGAACGATAATGCTGAGAATTTTCGGGATGAGTGCTATGGGGAGATCAATGCAAAAAGGAAGAAACCAGAACTAAGTACTATCATCAAGTTCCTGGACTGTTACTGCTGGGAAAAATTCGCTAAACGGAGAGGCCAAAAGAAGTCAAGATCCTCCTTGCGTCATTCTACCGCTAACATCAAAATTTATTATATTGCATTTAAATTAAATTGCATTTTATTGCATTTTAAGTTATTTTTATTGCATTGAAATTTATTGCATTTTTTTAATGCGAGTTGTTTCCCCCTTCTTGTTTCATTTTGTGTGCAGTTTCGATTATAGATAGCAAAACCCAGCAATGCATTTTAACAAAATTTGAATGAGGACGAATAAATCTGCTTTGAAAATTTCTGAACGGTTCGTGTGGCATTTGTGGATGACTCTTTGGATCTGCCATCGGTTTTTTTAATAAGCACTTTCATTTCAAGGTCAAGTAAGTTTCACTTTAAGATCATGAATGTTCGGGCAAAACAAAACAAAGCCAAAAGAATACAATATATTAGAATAATAATCACAAAACGTAATGAACTTTTGAAAAATTAGAAAAACAAAGATCATTTACTAATAATCGATTAAATCGCAGAAAACGTTGGATTCAGTTTCAGAAAATATTTAACACAAAATTTAATATGCACTGAATTGCCGCAAAACTTATTCCTTAACTATATAAATGATATAAAGGAGCACTGCATGAGAGTATGCAGTTTTTTTCTTTTTTGTGGCAAATTACAACATTTTCTAACTTTCTTAAAAATTCACTGTAATTTCGCTCTATTCCGTAAAATAAGTATGAAACTAAAGTAAAGAATTTTTGAAACTGTGCCCGACATTCACTTTGAATCGCACGCTGGTCTTCGTCTCTTCAAATTAAAACTACCGCAATATTTTTGAAGTGCTCAAAAACCGATGGGATCGCTCTATAACAGTGGTTTCCAGCCTTTGTCGTGGATTCCCAAATAATCCGAATGCACTTCCCCTGGGCCTCTGTAGCCATTCGAGGGAAAGAAAATAAACAAAAGTTCATTATTATTAAAAGTTCAGAAACAAAATGTAAAAGAAAAATATTAAGTACACTTTGAACGGAAATATTAATTTTTCGCCTTCTCTAATATAAGAAGCTTCGTCTTTCTGCTACCACTAGCTCCAAAATCATAGTAGCGGGAAATGAACATACGAGGAGCTTTAACAAGACGCCAGCTTGTTGCAAACACTCTGCCGTGCGCTGCGTTTTAATAGTTTTTTTCTGGAACTACATGCCCAAGTGATTTCTTTGAACTGTACACTCGAGAAGTTTATCGCTTCTTCTCGACTTTTCGACAAATCTTGAGACGTAGCCCTATGTAAATAAACGTTAATCTGTGAAATTAGACTCACTTCGTAATGAGTTTTCCTGACAATAACATTTTAATTTCTTAGTGATTCTTCCCCGAGTTTTCTGTTCTCTTTGTGAGAGTGTTTATTTAGATTTCTAGTTAGTAAGTGTTTATAAATAAAAAGTTTTTTTCAATTATTTCAGCTACTGAAACGTTTTTCCACTAGCAAAATATTACATTATTGGTTGATTTAGACTGACTGAAAGTTACTGACTTTCTCCGTTGTATATATGCTTTTAACGTAAACTTTGGCCTCCACATGTATCAAAAAGAAAATACAGAAGCCTTTTAAATAAAGAACTAGGCATTAGATCATACGTATCATTCGCTGAACCTAAAATAAAAACTGCGCTAAAAATTACTATCACAAGTGTCAAATTTATATACATCATTTTATATTATGTCTTATACAGGCCTACTGTTTCATTACAGTGTTCTTTATTTGCATTCTAACTAGTAAAACTAAACTGGAATTATATTCAATAATGAATAATAAAATTTTTAAAGCGCTAGTAAGGAATGTTTGTATTTTTGGAATTAATTGTATGCGATGGTTAAATTGGAGGAGCTCTAGATTTTATACTAATATTTCGTACTGCTGTTTTCAGCAATGACGTAAAGAAGGTTACAATCCAATGAACGGTTTATATATTGCATTTTGGAACAATATTATGCATGGCCAAATTTTGATAATATCATATATACTAGTTAAATTCAAAATATGAGAAATTTGAGAGGTTTCAAAATTTTTAATTATTGCAGAGACTTTGTGCAATATCTTAATATTGTTTAATTGTCCCTCTACACGGCATTACTATCCGTCCTCTCCCCCTGTAACACTACTTCTAATCACTATTAATTTATAAAACATACGATAGGTCTAACTGGCTCCAACTTAAAAAATTATTCTAGAAAGTGCTCGGCGACTCAGAAAAGTTGGAAACCGCTGCCCTATATTTTATAAGAAAATTATCTGATGTAGCTGCCGAAACTTATATATAATATATATATAAATATGTATACGCAACTTTTTTTAACCGCGTCCAGGAACGTTTCACTAGAATCTACTATAGAATAGCCTACAAGGTGAGGCAGAATTATGGCTAGATGTTTGAAATAAGTATAGTGTGATACTGTATATCGTAGAGGGAAATCGTGAATGGTACGATAAGCCCTTGGTCAAATTTTCATTTAAAATAAAAGTCACGCTTCAGAGCTAATGTTAGTAGTCAGGATTACGATTAACATGAAGCAGTACATTACTGTTGCTGCATGGGAGATTATTTGCAAAATTGATTAGGTTAATAGTCTGGCGAGAAGCAATTTTATGCAGGATTCAAGCCATCCACAGTAGGAAGATAAAGGAAACGAATGATTAAATTAGGAAACTTCGAGGAAAGAAAATCGTTTTGAAGGACATTCAGTAGCACCAATGTAAAAATATGTATAATGAGCGTGGAAATGTTCGCTAATGATCCACAGAAAAATCAGCAAGACGAACCTCTCATGTTATTGTTATACACTCTGCACACACACAAAAAAAAGGACAGATCTGTATCTCGTTTTCTACTGGATCGATTGATGAAGTTTAACTTGGGTTTTTCACGTCTCCAAAGCACGACTTAGAATATATATTAAATTTATATATAGCATTGTTCTAATATAGGCATTTTGATATAAAATTGGAACTTTTTCTAAAAATGGCATACCGATTATTTTTTCTAAATTTCGATTCTACCACTCAAATTATCTTTATATATTCAATTTGGTGAAAATTGGCGAGAAACTTTCCGAGAAATTCAAAATTGTATCTTGGCGCTCTTTTTTCACTCTTCTGCAAAAATAATTATTTCCCTTCCTGAAATTTTTAATTTATGATAAACTATCTTCGTTTCCCTTTCATTGTACATGAGACGAAAGTAAAGTGCATCTTTCCTTCTTTCAAATATTTTTTTCTTTATATTATACTTTTTAAATCATAGTTGTTATTTTTAGATAATTTTTTCTTTTAAAATTTTAGTTTAATTCTTTTTGAATTGCATGGTTTCTTCAAATCATTTTCCTTCCAATTAGCGAGCAGTTAGCAATTAGCTGTCGATGGCTTGGCCACTGCTAAAGCAGGAAATGGTGACCCGTTCGTTTAATTGTGAAAGCACCAAATAGGTGGGCCACACTCCTTTCTATTTGAAGGGATGGACAATTTACAGCTATAACTTCTCCGGAACACATACCTTCTACGGGACGTCTTATTACAGCTATGCCAGTGCTCTTCGGTATCGCAATAGTTTATCATCCTACTTTTATAATCCTACTTTTAGTTTCTTAAAATATTATTCATATTTTAATCAAATATTTTTCTTTATAATCGCAATAAGCAAATAGCATAAAGTTTAAAACTTTTTAAATTGTTAATTAAAAAAATACTAACTTTTATGCAATAAATTCATGTTTACTTCTTAATGCTGTGTCTTTTTCTTTACGCTTTCCTCGAACTTATTAGAAATCAAACTCCTTTTTTTGTTCGTTATATACCCCCAACATTTCTGACACATCTTCGTATTTCTGAAATTCACATAAGTAAAGGTGTTGTCTTCCGTTTCATCAGTATTTGGTCAGAGCAAAAACGTGAAGCTACTTTTACCACGATACCGAACGTATTTAGAGGCTAGGTATTTTGAAGACATCAGAAAAAAGGAAAGATTGGTTTTATCTATAGGGAAATAGTCCTTAGTTTATATCTATATATATCCTGAGATTAATTCTTAAATCTTCAACTAATTTAGCAGAGATATCCCCTCTCCCCCCGTCTGCAGATAGATGGAGCTTTTTCCCCATCTGTCAATGCAAGGATATGTTTAAAGTTCGTAGACTATAGGAACTCCTCGGATTCCCAGCTATCAGCGCTCCGACGCTAGTCGCAGATTTCGGTCCTTAGAAGTAATCGCTCTTTTCATCGCTCCTGCTCTAGCATCGGATCTGATTCCTACGGAGTCATCATTATTCGCTCTTTTCATCGCTCTTGCTCTTAGTTTGCTTTGAAGAAAAGGAATCTTGATGATAATATTAGGGAACCTTTCAAATGTAAACAACAGTTTGTTTCAGAACTTCGCTATGTATAATGAAATATCTTAATATCATGAAATATCTTTGGACATGAAACATCTTTAAAATCATTTTTATTTTTTGCCTTTACTAAACACAGAATCGATAAAAAATCCTTTATTCTATTAAATTTTGCTTGTGTTAAATGTTTCTGCAGCAGAAGACTGCATGTTTTATTTACAATATTTTTGTATTGTTTGATGTACTGATAAGTACTGAATACATATATGATGCAAAATTTTGAAACCAACAGAATAAATTTCGTTGCATATAGAATGAAGTTAAGTAAAATAGCAGACGATAGCATGTCGAAGATAAAAATATACACTTATGAAAGAAAAGAAAACTTTAAAAAACTTTTGATTAATATTCTTTATAAATTTAAAAAGATAGCTTTTCATATATTATTAATAAATATTTATTAGGAATTATAAATAAAATAAGAGAGAAAAGGAATTCCTTGTGATAAAGCCTCAATATTTTTATTTTCGAAATTTGTGAATTCAATTTCGATTGAGGAGCTAAAATTTTGAGAACCAATTTCTAAAAACTTCTCTCGAGATTTTGAGAAAACTTGGCACTTTGGCATAATTTGAATAGCAGAATCAAAATGTGAAAATTTCGATATATTTTGCAAAAGTCTGATTTTGTGGCAAAATACCTATGTTAGAACAATGCTATATATAAATGTAATGAATATTTTAAGTCGCGCTTTCGAGACATGAAAAGCGCAAGTTAAATTTTGCCAATTGGCCCAGTAGAACGGGAGATATAGAATTCTCCATTTGTTCTTTTTTTGTTCTGCGCAGAGTTTACATCTACTCGGGAATATCTCGTAAGCTCGAAGAAATGAATTTCTAATGGACCTGACTTATTTTACATAGTCATCATCAGACGATGTGATCAAACATTTAGTAACGTTTCTGAATCCTCTGTTTTGTTTAATTGCATATCACATTACGTACTTTACCATACAGTTACTTAAATTATTTTGTCTCTTATTTCTATGTAATATCAGGAGCTGGTAATTTAAACATTATGCAGTCCTTCCACTGCCTTTTCCAAACTTTCTTTACCCAAAATGTGTCCGATATGCGAATAATAATCTAAGGGCCCCATGATACAAATTTTTGGCCTTAGACTCATCACTAGATCATCGGCGTATGATCACCATCAAATTTCCTTGCCTTAGGCTAAAAAGATTATTTCTTCAATAACTCTCGCAGCTCAGTTTTCAGAATTATTAAGTATTTACAAATAATGAAGCTGTACAGCATAAACCACATCTGTATAGTACTTTCAAGATCCTCAATTACTTACAAATGTGAAGTCCTTCAACACCTATGAATACATTTGGGGAAATGGGGATTTACTGTCCATATTAGTGCATTTCACTCGGTATTTGTAAATTACAGGTGCTCTTCACACTGCTGTTACAGTGCCTTTTGTAGTTATATTCAGTCGAACTGAATCAGTTTCAGTTAAACATTTAAGAGATGTAGCTCTTTCTCGATTGTTCATCTCTATATTAACATCTTGGTTAGAGTGTCCAGGCTGGGGCGTATTATTCTCCACTTCACGATTCCTTGTAGTCTCACACATTTGGAACATACGCGAGTCATTGAGAAAAGGCAGGACTGTCTTAAATTCTTTACGAAAATTTTCATTCAGCCATGCATAAAGAAAAGGGTTGTAACATGTGGAGCTCATTGCAATAGCATGCGATAAGAAAAAAAATCCGTTCAAATAATCCCATGTACTTGCAGGTATATAAAAATCAACTATGAGGTTATGCACGTTTAATGGAAACCATGAGAAGCCAAAAATTAAAACCATCGCAATGAGCATTCTGTTGAGTCGTCTAGTGCGCTCCCATTCCAACTCCATTTTCTTCTGAGAATTATTTCCGGGTTTGTATCTCGCTCTGTCTCTTAGTTTGCAGCATACTCTAACGTAACAGAATGTAATGATCAGAAATGGTACGACAAATTGCAAGACTGAAGTGGTGCAGCCAAATACTTTGCGGAAAGAATCATATGGCCATCCTTCGTCGCAGTATGGCCTTCCGTCCCCTGCTGGAACAAGGTCCATAAAAATACCATATGGTAAAGTAAGCAAACCAGCCGCTATCCATATAACCATAACAATGAGTAAACTGTATTTCAATTTAAGGCGGGGTTTGAAGGGGTGAATTATTACAAAAAAACGATCAATCGCTATGGACATCAGTGTGAAGGCAGATATGTATACGCTAACACCTTGAGCATATGGGACGAGGTGGCACAATACTGCGCCAAATATCCATTCATGCATAAATAAGTAGAGTGGTGTGAATGGGACTGCGAAAGTGCAAAGTAGTATGTCAGATAATGCTAAATTAGCTATAAAAATGTTCGTAACGGTATGCATAGACTTATTTCTAAATACGACGTAACATACCAATACGTTTCCACATATCCCTATCACGAAAATGCTGGTATATAAGCAGTAAAAGAAAGCCTTAACAGCAGGTATGCTGGTAACTGGATCAGGTGGTAAAACTGACTCTCTTTGGAAGAGAGTAAGGTTGTTGTCTTCCATGTTGAGATTTAAAAAATCCACTGAAAAATTTCCTGTTCGAACAAGAGCAGCAAGAGCTATGTAATGATTAATGTGAAGACCGCTAGCCATCACAATAAATCACTACAAAATTCCTGCTCGAGCTCGCGAATGACAGGACCCTACTAAAAAGAGCAGAGTGATTTTGTTTAAAGAGTTTCCAGAATTTGAGCAGTTCATGTAACAGAAGTTTTATTGTACTATGCTTTGCCTATTTTTCAGAACGCTCAGTATTTCTTGTTAAAGATTTCAAGGAAGTAAGAAAGAACCAAAATCATCTCCCAGTTGTCTGGAATCTGAAAGAAAAAAAATCATTAATGAAATTCTTGATCCTCATTACCAGAGCAATTATATTAACTATAAACAAAAACAGAACATAATTAGCTATCATTTTATATACAGAATATTTTCTACACCGCTGATTATTAAAATTGCTACACCTAGGAAAGATAGCAAATAGCAGAATTTTGTTTGTCGTACTTATACAATTATTGTACATATGCATTGTATATAATGGTACACGATATGATTTTAAACTTGCATGTGGTTTGGGGTCCACTGCGTCTAAAACTCAGCACAAGGAGTGCTCTAGCAGCAAAACGCTTCTAATCTGCTGGACACTTAGTCGAACTGAGGTTGGAGTAACGATACGGCTATTTCCTTCCATGCGGTTTCAACTCTATGCCAGAGTTCAACAATCTTAGTGGCTACCGAATGATGGTGTGAAAGTCTCTCGACAATCCATGACCAAATATTCTCAATGGGTGACATACCTTGTAGGGTTTCTCTTAGTTCAATTAACAAATTATTTAAACTTTCGTTATTTTTCCTAAACTCCTCAACTTCCCCTCGCATTTCCTTGCCAGGATGCTAATTTAAAGTTAAGGGAAGAGAGTATTTAAGAGGGTTAATTGTGGAGTTTATTTAGAGCGTGCTTTCGCTAACCAGCGCACGTTACGCATCTATCCTTGCTGATACGCCTTTTGGCCATTTAAATAATTAGCACGCCGGGAGGTTTTCGAGTCAACCTAGTTAACCATAACTTATAGTCCAGTACTACTCTTTAGGCTTGAATTGATTTGCGTAACAACTCTTAAGTTCCAACGAAGTTCTCGGTGTTATTGTAAAGCACGAAGTACGTGCCTTTCTGTTTATACTTGATAATAATAAAGGGTTATTTTCATTATTCTTCTGTGCTGGTATTATTTCACACCTGTGCCAGAAGTCGCCAGGTTCCTTAGTAGGATATAGTAGGGTTTATGTGGCCAAAGAGAGCAAGATCCTATAACCTGAAGAACATTTTGGCTAGGGCACTAATCGAACACTGTCTGTTTCGAGGAAGGTCAAAGCTGCACCATCAATATACGAATGTGCATATCTTGCTGAAAGATGGCATTACGCAGGCCTGGAAGTAAGGGCACAATCACGGGTCTTAACGCATCAGAAATGTAATGGCCACGATGCATATTACGGGCTGTGCGAATAAAAGGAGACTTCAAAAATGTACCCAATGTCACCCCATACCAGCCCTCCAGGTTTTGGGTCCATATGACAATGATGTAGCAAGCTGACAACATTCGTTTCCTCGGTGCCTCCAATCCAGGGATAAATAGAAGGGCTTGGTCATTCCTTTGTTCGACTCCTCGCCGACGCGAGCATCATGGAGGGGGTTAACTGGAAGTAATCTGACGTGTCTGTGTTGCACCTGCTCTGATTTCGTGCGTTTATAACTGTAGTTTCATTCAGTTGCGAGACAATTTTCTGGAAGTCGCATATCCCAAATTAGTTTTAATCATACATATTTATTTTCTAATAATGCAAATATTTAATAATTTGTGTATATATATACATATATATATATATATATAGTTTTAGTCAGTTTTACTTTTAAATTCTATATTTAAAGTATCCTTTATGTAATATGACTTCTTGTGCTCTAGCAACGTGCCTTAACACTTATAGAAATACGAAAGGAAGATATATTGTATTTCATGCTTTCCCAAAGGACAATTTGCTTTTGTCGAAAGAATGGATACAGAAATGTCGAAGACATATTGTCAGCTTCAATTTCGTTCTCGGCTTCAAAATAAATTTTCTTTCAGCTTAATTCGTGTAGTCTTTCAAAAGCACTCTGCATTAGTTTTCTTTTCAAATGTCTCCTATTTCTTGGTGTTATTTCGTTTACTGCACACGATAAATTTACTTTAGGCACACTATTGCATTTCAACAGTTTCTTTTGAGGCAATCCAAGCAAGCGATTTCTCATGTCATCTTCATAATCACTGTACAGAAATGTTCGCCGCAAATTCTTGCGTTTTTGTGAATGATTTTGAAATGAAACTCACAAGTGACAATGCCCTAAGTGACAATATCCCTGAATGATCTAAGTGTAAAGATAAACAAGAATGTATTGATAATTTGAAAAAAAAAACCCTTGAAAATCGTAATAAAATATTGAAAAGTAGAGAAAAGAAAAATTTTATAGAATGTTTGCTCAGCGACAAAGGTGGACGACATCTAGAAAGAAATTTCTAACGGAAATTCAGAAATTAAAATCTCAAACAGCAAAACTTGGGAAAAAAACAACACAGATCGGAGAATTTGGAAAAACGTCTAAAGCATATTTTTACAAAGACGCAGATTAGCGCATTGCTAGAAAAGAAGGGAAACTCCAGGTGGACTAGTGAAGATATTTCAGGTTGCATTGTCATAAGAGCTCTGTAGAATACGTTTCTTAAATAGAAATGCATGTTTTTACCCAAAGAAAAGCAACCCAAAAGGCAAAAAAAGGATTTGCTTCAAATGTGGTAGCCAATAAATAATATTTCAACAACTTGTTGTTGCACTGTGGCTGTACAAGTAAGCATATATAATATGTTTTGATTTGAAATATTTCTAGATGACATTTTAGAAGTTAATAATTTTAGAAGTTAGAAGCCTATTTCAAATGAGAACTAATTTTGTTAAGTTATTGTTAAAATTATGTTTATTGTATCCTGTGTTATTATTGATCGGATTTTGTACTAGCTTAGCATTCTAGATAAAATAAAATAGTATAACATCAAAGTACTTAGCATAACAAAACCTGCCTCCTTAACCCCAACTTTTGAAAAATTAAATATTTTTTTTTAGGTACTGTGAGTAAAGTTGTTTTGCCTAAATTAAGATAACAATCTTACATGCATTTATTTAAATGTAATATTGATGTAAGCCTAAGTTACAAAATTATTTAAAAAATATATGTTATTATATTGAATCGGGAGAAAAATATGCCAATGTAAAATTTACAATTAGGCTGAAACTCAAACTTAGATTAGCAGAAATTTTGAAAATTATGCCAATTTAAGGTTGTTTTTTGATTAATTTTAAATAGCTATTATTATATTTATCTTAGAAGCAGTAGTACAGTTCTCTTAGTTAACGTGCAGATAAAGAAATGATTAGAAATAAACAGGCATTTAAAGAAAAAAATCCCTGCAAATTTAGAAAAAAGGAACTTTATGCTAAGAGTAGCGCATTTTATCTGTTTCTTTAAAATTGAGTAAGTACTATTAAATTTTTTAATGCTCAGTGTAAAATGCGTACTGCAGTAACATTGTCTCTTCTAAATTATAGCTATCTTTCACACACAGCTCATTTTAAACGCTGGTTCTTCAGATTTAAAACGCTAATTTCTATGCTGTCAATTGCATCTCCGCACTCAGTGTCATCATGGGTACGTCATCACTCCCCACTGCCTGTTTCAGGAAAAAAACCTCTATGAGCTAGCCCTTCTCTTTTAAGTCCTGCCTCCAATCATGGATACTTCGATTATTATGCTGTTCGCAGAACCGGGATTCGCCTGAAAAGATGACGTGAATCCATTCATGTGTATAGGGTTGTCGTTCGTTGCACCACTGTGGGCTCTGCTGTCTCCGCTGCAGCTTCAAAGAAAGCCGCAACAATGGTCGCCGTGATGACAGTCCTTGGTGCTGCAGACGTCCTTGAACTATCTGTGAAAATTCTTGTCATCTTGAACAAGAGCCAAGTTCCTAACTTAGGATATATGACATAGCTGTACGTCAAGACCGAAAGACCAGCTAGATCCAGCAAGTTCGATAAGACAACGTGCCTCTCCTGTTGGATGTTAGTGGCTCGAGACCGTCCGGTTGGCCGTTCAATATGACTCTTCTGGAACCATTAATTTCATATTCCTCTGACAGTCATAAGATCCCGACTAACATAAGAAGTGGTGTAAAGCGATAAACTGCAGTTCTGACAGGTCATCACCCTGCTACGGTCGAATTGTGACACGTGCTTCTAGGAATTTCTCATTCCTACACGAGCTATAATATGACCTTAACTGAACCAACGTTCAAATTCGATTTTCGAATGAGAACCATGCTTTCCATTCTTTCCATTTACACGCAGTGTATATGGCGTTTTTCATACCTGCTCTGTGGGAGTGTGTTGCAAATTTGACGTTTGATGCATGCCGCTTTCATGGTGTAACAATTTTAATGCATTGTAGCATTCCGAGTATAAAATATTATTAATTCCAGTTTAGTTGTCTGTGATTGGCAAAGAAGTACCACAACACTGTACATTTATAAAATTTAGATTAGTAATAAAATTTTCTTATGACTAAGACTTATTCAAGGGTATGTTAATTCTAGGGATAGGAAGCATCTATTAGCTCAATTGAAACAATGCAGACTTAAGAGAATGAAAACAAAGAATTTACATAAGCTATTAAGCTATTAAGCAAAGTAAGAAAAGCATTTTAATATTCCCCTTAAAGAAATAAATATTTTATTTTTGCAACAAAATTACAGCTAGTTCACACTATAGAGCAGTAACAATTCAATATACTGAACAGAGAAAAATTAACCCTTTTCAGATTTAACACGAGTATTCGTTACACTCTCTCCTATTTTGTTTTGCAGAACCCTCAAAATGATTTTTCAGCTTCCAGTTTGTCGTGTATCAAGATTATTATGTGTTTGGATGCAAAAGTAGCCAAAATAATATCTGGAGCTATTTTATCTAAAAGCAACATTAAGATAGAACGGGAGTGCGAACTTCTGACCATTTTACAGAGAAGTAAATATCTCACACTCAAGTTTACAAACAAGACCATAGGCCGAGACATGGGGCACATCTCCAGAAGGACGTTTGAAAATTGGAGCAACAGGTCAAGACTTAAGAGGTCATCTACTCTGAAATATGACAAATAGATCAGAGAAAATATTGGTCTCAAACATGACACCTACACTGTCCTTCAAGAGCCTAACCTGCCCTCTTACATCCCCATTAACACTGAAATAAATCTCGATCTGGTGGAACATTGTACAAAAAAGAAATTTGAAGCTGTTATCAAGGCAAAGAGTACTAGAACAATTGAGTCTTTTTTGGGAGCTGATTTGGTAAAAATTTACACAAATGCTTCATCAGATGAGGCTAAACAATTGGGTGGAACCGATATTTACATCACTCTACCAAATGGAGAAACTATACTCCAAAGCCATGGAACAGGCAACGTCGCTTCCAACTTCACATGTGAATTAAGAGCAATCCAGGAGGCCCTAAGAATTTACATCGACTTAAATGATAATGATAAAATCAGAGGACTTGTAACTTACTGTGCCTCTGCCCTAGAGGCAATACTTCAAGGACATTTAAGACTCACTCATGATGTACACCAACACCTAGAAACAATCAACCAAATGGGAAAGACATGCACTATGCAATGGATACCTGCACATATTGGAATCGATGGAAACGAGGCAGCCGATGAACTGGCTAAAAAGGCAAGAAATCTTAGCAACTCAATCCCTGTCACTCTTGAAGATTCTAATGTCATTGCCCGATATTGACTCAAAGGGAAATCTAGACCATCAGATATGTGAGATTGATGCAAACAGAGAAATTACAAAGACCATTACTAGAATGTGAACCTTCCATTTCAGAGGAATGAAAATTACCGAAGATGGTACGAGATCATAAAGAACTTTTAAAAACTGCCCCGAAACGGAGCTTTCTCCAGAACACATCTTCACCTTACCGGCAATACTTTGCAACTCTGCAAAGTTTCGATAATTTCCTTTCCAGAGAGAGCTGTATTGTGAAAAGATTGTCTAACTGGCAATAGCTGTGATCCATTCGACTTCTCGAAGGACACGACACCAACCAACCAACCATTTATAAGGTTTTTGAGTGTTAATTAACAAGTTATTTTATATTTACCAACTTTACTGACACTTGTCACTTCCATTTTCTCACCAAAAAGCAAATATAGTTCGTGAGTATTTTTGGTGAGATTTTTAGAATCAGAGCGTGTTCTACCTCTCGAGGCCACATTACCAGGTTGCTAGATAAGATAAACTGTGTAGTCTACGGCCTTGCATTATAACTCATTTGTTTTGAGCGACCGTATTACTCAAGAACATTGTAAAGACATTAGGTTTATTTTTGGAAGCCGGAGAGATAAAAAATTAGCAACACCTTCACCGGGAATCGAACCACGGACCTCTGAAATACCGGCTCAGTGTGCTGACCACTACAGCACGAAGGCACGCTAGGAAGGCGGGAGAAATACCTTACATACTCCCCTTTTTAAAGGCGACTAGGGTTTTTAGGGGACCCAGTCGCCAAATCCTGGGTGTGGGGAGTCATCATACACAACCCTTTTAGTTCGGGCACCACTGTAGAGACATTAGTTTATTTTGAAGCAGGAGAGATGAAAAATTAGGAACGCCTTCGCTGGAAATTGAACCACGGACTTCTGAAGTACCGGCTCAGTGTGCTGACCACTACACCACGAAGGCACGCTAGGAAGGCGGGAGAAATACCTTACAAATGTAAATATTTACGTAAACGCTCAGTGTAAAATTATTGTATCAGTGTGTCTTCAGTGTCTAACGTTTGTGCATATAAAATACAGAAGAGCATTTTTTTATATATGCGCAACCGTGTAGAACACACAACTGCGCCACAGTGTGCTCTATAGTCTCAGAAATAACTTAGTATAAAGTTTTAAAATATCAGTGTAAAATATCCTTATAAAGTGTCCATATATACACAATAGTTGTAAAATATATGTTTTCATCTAAGTGTATATTCCGAGTCTAAAGCTATACGTGTCCATGAAATGCACTCTGGTGATTTATCTGTAAATATACGCATCAGCATAGAATATGTACACATGGCAAATAAAGTGAAATCAGTATAAAATGTTTAAATATCAGTATCAAATGCTTATGTATGCTACTGTTTAAGTAACAGCTACTGTTAACAAAAATGCACCAGGGCAATTTTTATTTATGTATGCCCATTATTGTAGCACTGTGTGCGTCCCAGCGCACAATTAATGAAAAGTGCTTAAATATCGGTGTAAAATGTCAGTGTAATTGCTTATGTAATCACAAAGACGTATGCAAAAGTGGTGAACAGACTTTTATATATAAGTGTATCCCCGGCGTTTAATCCTAAGTGCCTATAAGATGCATCAGGCTATAAAGTATTTGCACACTCGAAGCGAATTCGAGATGCCCGTGGCGAGGGCATTGCTCATTTTTCGCATCCCCTGGTTCGATATAACCTAATGTCTCTACAAGGCTAATATATGTTTAAATATACACACTAGTGCAGATATTTTGCATGTATCATAGTAAGCTCAGTATAAAAGATATAAATTTCATTGTAAAAGTCTATTAACATTATTATATATATGCAACGACATATGCATTAGTGTAAAATAGATATTTTGTATTAACGTATTCGCAGTGTCTAAACCTTTGTTCGGATAAAATGCACTAGGGTAATTTATGTTTATATATGCGCAACAGTGAGGAATTTATATGTTTCAGAGTAAAAGCATGAAATGTCAGAATATCAGTTTAAAAATATTAGTGAAAAATGCTTAGATATCTGTGTAAAATTTCAAATAGCTATTTACAGTATCAGTGTGACAGCATTATCAGTGTTAATAGTCTACAATATCATTGTATGAAACTATTATCTTATACCTTGCCCCTTTATAGCCATGTACGGTTAAAAGTTCCTATTAAACTCCGAACGTCGCGCTTGGAGCCAAGTAGATCTTGCAGTGTACAATTGCGGATTTCAAACGATAAAATCTAAATGATTCTTGTAAACCGATCGGTTGTCCGGAAACGCTGTCTTTTGTCAGCTGTCATCTGCCAGTCTATTACAGTTTATGATTTAGTTGCAGTTTATGATTGCCAAGAAAGTTTCTAAGCTTTATAGTGGGTCCAGAGCGAAAGTAAAGAGCATGTCTCAAGAAACTTCAACATTTAGTCTGGCCCTCTTATTATCGCAGGCTGTCTAAGTTCAAAATAAAATATTTAGATTACGACTGTAAGAATCTTCTGTGTTACTTTCCTTGAGAATTTCAACAGTGTGGGTCTATAAAATTTAGGAATAAATTCGAGCAAAACTGAATGTTGAAGAAAACAACGTTCTTATGTCTTAGCCTATTGTTATATGCTTAGGGGCTCGTAATGGATTCAATGCATACAGAACCGATGGTGACATGATCAAATTCCTTTTACCAAAACAAACATTTTACAGTTCTGGAAGTTTCTACAAAAATACTCCTACAGTTCTTCTCAGTATGACAGAGCACCATTAAGAGTTCCTAATTCAAACTCCTAAGAACGTTAAACGCAACACAATACAAAGCGCTTGTAAAGAGCGACGCTGGCACGGAGCATGCATCTCAATACTCCAAAGTCGAATCTGAACTAAAAATTGAGAACTGATGCTCTCTCCAGTCGTATATAGTTCCCTCCCCCTCACCCGGAGCTGAGGTATTTCCAGTATTTTCTATTTCTCGAAATTACTGGAAGGCATATACGGTTAGTTATGTATATCCGTAACCGGCCTCTAGATGTAACGTTTAGTTACATCTAGGGGCGGTTACGGTTACAGTCACATATAGGGATAAATTACAGTTATACAGGAAACGGACCAAAACATTGCCAAATGGTCTTCATGTTTGGCGTATTTTGGCGATTTTTCGCCAATTTACCAAAAACATTTGTTGCGAAACATTTCTAAATGTTAAATGAACTTTCCCTGCGTTTCGCCTCTTCAGACTTTTGATGTTACACAAAAGCTCATAACACTGTAATATACAATTCTGGTTAATACAAGGTGTGTTCGAAAAGTTCGTTGAATTTTACCATAAAAAAAGGAAACAAGAGAAACAAGCAAAATAGCTTTACTGGCCTTCAAAGTATTCGCCATTAGCAACAATACACTTTTGACATCGGGTGTACAATTGTTGGAAACTGTCTGCAAACGCTTCTGTCGGTGTGGGTCGAAGCACCGTTGTCACACGTTGTTGGATCTCAGTAATGTCGGAAAAGTGTTGGCCTTTCAGAACTCCTTTGAGGCGGGGAAACAGGAAGAAGTCCGCGGGAGCCAGATCTAGAGAATATGGTGGGCGATCCAAAACTGGAACCTGGTGCCTGTCTTTGACATCCTCCTTTCCGTCTGTAAAGCGTTTAAAACACTCATAAACACACTTTTTACTCACTGCTTCCTGGCCGTAAACTTTCACTAACATGTCATGTGTCTCCGTCGCCGTTTTGCCTAACTTGAAGCAAAACTTTATGCGTTGCTCCATGTCACACTGACAGTCTTTCTCACACTGACTGTGTTAAACTGCTCATAGCGTGCGCTTCCTCTTATCTGTCGTAAAATGGCCGTTAGATGGCTCTAGATGACACTTCTCTCACTGCGTCTGCACGGAGTGCAAGATCCTAACCGGCGCGGTTTTTTAATTATGAGACTAATGACCGAACTTTTCGAACACACCTTGTATATTCACCATTTGGCACGTTCATACGGCTGCTTAATTCCTCCGTAGATCTCATCTCATAGAATACTATTTATGTCTCTGGGTATGGTTTTGAAAATCTCTTCAGTGCTATTAAATTAATTACCGAGACTTCTGCATGTACCAAATCTGATAAATAAGCGCTTTTCGTAATTTAATTTACTATTAGGGCTTACAAATTTAATAGGTGTCAGATCAATTTTTGTTTTTTTATTCTCTAAGAGGAAATTCCTCGCAAATTTTATATGAGCAGATAGCGAGTTTACTTCTTTTAGCTGAATATTTGTAATTTCTGCTTTATTGTTTGCTTGTTTGTTTATTTGTGTGTGTATGTGTAATAAGAGTTGAGTTTTATGTATTTTGGTTGCTTGAATTTGTAGCAGTTTGCATCTACTTGCTAATTAACCACGTAAACTTGCTAATTAACCACGTAAAAGGCTAGTTTGTTGTGATTTAAAATTTTGAAGCTTGTTTAGTTTTGCTTTAAAAAATATATACTGGTGAAATTTTAAATAACATAAAATTAACTGGTTAAATTTTAAAAAAGTAAGTTAGGGTAAATTTATTACCATAGAAGAAAGGAAGACTTCTTTGCAAAGATGGTAATAACCTTATAATACAAAAGATGATTACGATAACGAGTTTTATCTTTTTATCATAAAAGAGAAATGTTTTACTATTTAAAACCTCGAAATTAAATAATAAAAAAACTCCGAAACGTCAAAAAAAGGTTCTGGACTTTAAGAATGTGTATAACAATAAGGGAAAGATATTTTTTATTTGTTTGCTTGTTCACATTCCTCCAATTAATTTAGGAAGTTTCTTCAATTAATTAAAAAAAAGATATAGATAAAAAAAGAGATCAGTCTTCCACCTCAAACAGCAAAAAATATTGTGACCTTTTGGTTCTGGTGAATATAATCCGCTTTACGAAATAAATCGAATTATCTATAGAAGACTTTTGTAAATGATACGAAATAATGTGATTAATTAGTAAGTAAAATAATTTATCATATTGTTTTAAGAGCATTATACTTGAAATAAAAAAAGTAAATTTTAGTTTTTAGGTAAAACGATTAAAGCAAACAATGCATTTAAAAATAAAATAAATAGAGAAATTAATTCTTTATATTTATTTACACAGAATTTACTGATAATTACGTAATACTTTTTCTATCATGTCAATATAATACTTCACGTATATGATTATGATTTTGTTGAAAAGAATAAAAAATGGATTTTGAGGTAGGAAGAATAGCAGTAATTATGGATAAAATTAATCATTATCAATTAATACTTATTAAATTTATCTTTGATGTATTTTGATTTTAATAACGGACTTATTTTTCAAAAGATACAAGAAAGGAATACTTTGTTTCCCTGAAGGAATTCTTAAATGAAGAAAACTTTCGTTGTTTTCTCTCTGATGGATGGTTGCAAAACCTTTGTATATTTTAATTCCATCTGCATAAAAAAGACAACTGTGATAAATCTACAGTTTCATGGTTTATTAAGTAGCAAATTTCCTGTAAAATGGTGTTAATATTTATTTAAGAAGGTAGAGGAAACGCGTGTCATGTGCTTGAAACCTGCAATAATAAAATTTGTGTTTAGGGAGCGTTACCATATTAGAAGACATAAATGAAATGACATCATCTTAAGACTGAATAGTTCGTGTCGTAGTGCAATCAGAGTTAACTCTTTCTCATCGAGAGAGGTCAAAATCTGTTCTCTTTAAACATGTAAATCACCAATTGTGTGAATTTCTCTTGGAATGGATTTACTTTTGTTGGAATGGAAACGACGTCATGCGACTGTTCTGTACGACAGGCACTTTTAACAAAAGGCTTTTGAGTAAAGAAGAGAGTTGAGAAGTTTTGAAGAAAATTAAATTATTCAAAATGACTTGACGGCTAATATATGACAGGTGTCAAAACAAGCATTATAATAATGTTTACATGATCGTCAAGAGCACAGGAACAGTTGCGTGCACTCTGATGGATATTATTAGTAGGTGACTAGGCAGTAAGTTTTATATATCGAACAAAATTGACTTATAAGCATCTTCTCGGAATTTCCTTAGCATAGGAATAGTCTTTCCTTATACAAGATAGTGATTTATGACAAATTTCTTGAAATAATTAGTGCTTTTTTGTGAAATAAAGGCCTGTTTAAGTTTGGAATTCTTATGATTTTAAAATTATTCTACTTATGATCTATTTAGAAATGTTTTTATTCTTGCTTTATTTAATAAAATAAAGTCTTTAAAAGAGTGAAGAAATAATTGTTTCTTATAAGAGAAGTCATACACATAGATTCAGTTTTAGAGAGTTACGTATTAAATAAGACACACGTCTAATTGCGAAACTTTTGTTCGTGTAACGATTTTAGCATCTAAAGTGTCTTTAAGTAAATATATAGGAAATTTAAATTTTTATATTGTCTCCGTAAAGGAAAAATTTTTTTCTTTGGCGATGTTACTAAACAAAGGCAACATCTACTTCCATAGAATCAAAATTACCTGAGAAGTCATTATTTAAAATTTTTGGGAGTCATAGATGAAGACAGTTATATCAGGAAATCTTCAAATTGAATAACTCATAGATATGTTTATGTCGTAAAACCAATATAGCAGAAGTGTGTGTTTTAAATTTTTATTCTTATAATCTTTTATATCAGAAATTTTTACCTGAAAAAATTATGTTTTTAAGATATGGAAAATGAATTGGTTGCATGCATGTTTAGGGAATGTTGTTCAATTTAGTAATACCAATTGCAGAAACTTAAAGCAGTTTCCCTTTGAAGCAAGGACAAGTCCAGTTTAAAGAAGAAAGTGTCGTATTACAGTTTTTTTACTATGCCTGTATTCTATCTGCCTATCAAAACTTACATAGTTTAACAAATAGTTAATATACAAAAATATATTACCTAATTCCCTGGACTTTTAAATTTCGAAATAAAAGGATTGTGATAATAACTCATAGTCAAAACATGATATATAAATTAAATTTTAAAGGAACTACGTTAGGAGACCAAAATTTTCTAGCTTAAGGAACACCCCCAAAATTATTTAAATTGGCACTCATTTCCAGGATTAAATGTGCACATTACACATTTTAAACGCTTCGAACAAAACGCTTTCGAGGTGTTTATTCTTCGCGGATTTCACATCTTATCAAAATATAAAGCTCTGTCATGAAATGAGAGGGAAATATTTGATGTATGTCTTATACAATGAAAAATGCACAACTAAGACTTGAGTAATTAAGGCTCTTCTTGATTAAATATATATGCAAGACTTCATGCGGCATTAATTTATGGTGGGATGACATCACAACAAACTTTCTTTCGATCGTCTGGCACTGCTATTTGGAAGCGCTCACTTTTATCATAAATATATGACCTATGTTTATGTACAGGTTTTACATAACGAATATCTGGGAAGTTAGTTCTCAGGCTGCTAGGCCTCTAGGGATTGAATTGCTTAAAACTGTTTTAGAAGTTAAATTGTTACATAAGAAATCAAAACTGGGTTTATAAAGAATTTTTATGATTTTTATATACTTCTTACTACAGTTTCGTAGCTTTTTGAAATTTTACAATTTCTTCGAGCGTTAGGCTTTAAGCTCAAGTTTTCCGTCTGGAATATTCTTCTTTTGCAAAACTGCTTTCATTGCAATAAGAAATCATTTAACTACTTGAAAATTTCTTTGTCGACGATACGCACATGCAAAAATGCAAATTTATAATGGTGTTATTAAAAGGTTTCGTGGCATTAATATTTTCTGAGTCTGAAAGCCTACGTCATTCATTTCTTAAAACAAATGTTTTTTAGGGCTCGGTTACTAAGCATTCTAAAGATATTTAATCCGGCAATCACTTTGATGGGAATTATCACAAAGCAAACTAAGGTTATCGAACTGAAAAAAAAGATGCCTTTGTAGAGGACCGCTGAAATGGAAACCGACTCGTATTCATGTTACACAGGAGATAAACACGAAATTTCCCAAGCAGCCAAGCTAACAGTGTTCAGCGATTTTATCGCTTGGTCGTGTCCTGCTTAGCTTTATGCAAATTTCCTGAAATATTGCTTTGTATTAAAACTGAAGATTATTGAAAAGAAAGAAAAGATTTAGTATATTTTGGAACAAATATTTCCGAAATGCCCGCTGGTTAAACAACGCATTAAAACCGACTAACTGAATTCTCCCCGACCACTAGCATTATAATTCGTGCTCAAAATATAAGCAACAAACGCTAAAAGAAAAGGTACGAATGTAAAAAGAGGAGTTATAAGATACGATTTACATATGAGGTAGAGGATGAATCGTCGAATGCAAACAGGCAACCAACATTAGCATAAAACACAATCTCACAGTCATACCACAACGCC
Source organism: Stegodyphus dumicola (assembly GCF_044657685.1). NCBI lineage: Eukaryota > Metazoa > Arthropoda > Arachnida > Araneae > Eresidae > Stegodyphus > Stegodyphus dumicola. Next base: position 121,004,733 of record NC_140780.1, read on the forward strand.
TTAAAAAAGGGCATGACGTTCCACAAGTTCCATGTCAGTTCACAAGCAGCGATAGTCCCATGTAATTCAAGACAGCCAAATCTGAAAGCATGAGACAGAGACACCATTTGCCCTATGAAGCAAGATAATCCACTATTACGAGAGAGCTGAATGGGTATCGTAGTCTCATCAACAGGTTGTGGAATCATTACCAAAGGGATCAAAACCTCCGTAGAAGACATGGGTCTGGATGCCGGAGAATTACCGCAGCGGAAGACAATCGCTTCTTGTTGCTATGTGCAAGACGCCGTAGATCACTAACAGCACAACAGCTGAAGTAGCATCTCTCTGCTGCTGTACGACGGCGTATATCCCGCTAATCTGTGTCACGTGGATTGTAGGAAAGTGAACTGTACGCACGAAGATCTTTGTGTTCTTTTGTTGCATCGAATGTCCGAACGTGGTTGAATTCTACCCGTGAACCTACGGTGAATTCTACCCGTTGTCAAGCATGTATTTCAGCTACAGGGTGTCACACCCGTTGTAAGAGTGATATTTTCATTGCACATTCTTCCAAACCATTTGGTCTTTCTCGATGTGATTGTCGTAATACATGTGTTTTTGTATACCATGTTTTATTGTTTACTATGTAGTCTAGTAACGCCGCACCAACACCTTAGATCAGTTTCACGCATATTCATTAAATATTTTTTGTTTTGTTTCTTTTTTGCCTTTGTTGCTTATTTTTAGAGCAGGAGTGTGTAGACTCATACTTGAAACATTTCCCTACTTGGTACTGCCTTCTCTTCTTTCATATTGGATTTACGCTTAATAATTTTATTCGATACATGAAGTTACTTATTGTTGTAACGCATATGAAGAACCTGAATATGAAACAAAAAGTAGCATTTAAGAAATTACAAGTGATGCGAAACAAGTTGCTGCAAATTATCACTGATGCCCCTTATTTCACAATAACACAAAAATTTCACCATGATTTGAAAATTAATTATAAAGGAATACTTAAACAAGCTTGATGTAAAATTCTACAAAGCACCAGTAAATACTACTGCGGATTTCACTGCACTTTCTAAATTGTGAAATCTTAGTGGACGATTTTTTTCATTCATCCGTATGCCGCACATCTTCTAAGGCAAGAAGGATTTGTCATGCGGTTTCGCACCTCTTCTACATATAAGTTGAACTAGGTGATACGCTTCATGATGTAAATTCTTAAATACTATATATTTTCGTGTGTTGCCTTGATTGACACCGCTACCTGCAAGCTACCTACTCTGATATTTGTTTTTTTTTTTGTTTGTTTTGTTTTGTTTTATTAGATTATGGCAAAGCATTCGATGGCTATCTGCCTTAAGGGAAGGATTCCTTCGAGGTTTGGTTTATTTAATTATGGGAAAGCACACTAGGGCTATCTGCCGAAGATGAGGGATGCCTTTGTGGAGAAATTTCTAAGGGAAACTGGCTCGTATACACGTTACACAGGGGGAAAACACGAAAACGCCCATGCAGCCAGCCCGTTCGCGGGATTCGAACCTCGAACCGAACTACCAGTGTTCAACGACGTTACCCATCGTGGGCCCTCTGATATTTGGGAATACTCATATTCCTCGTCGCCTACCTGCATTATTTTCTAGCGCTATATATGGCGCTAGATTCGTGATGAAGCTAATTGCTACAGAGGTAATGCGCCTCCTCTCTTCTTTTCACCACCCAAGACATCGTACGAGGTATACATGTCATGTACTATTCATTCCCAGGCTACGTATGGAATTTTGTAATTGCTCTGGGAAGTACTTCTTATGCAGTAGAGCTCCATAATAACGCTGCATTATCTATCGTACTACCGCCTATGAAGTGCGATCTCGACAGCGAAACGAACTCATTCATTCTTCCCAAAAATATGCATGCGCCTATGCAACAACGCATCATAGCTATCCCACTACTATACAGGGCATAGCCCACATCCTGCATAACTGAAACTGTTTGGACGCAGAAACGCAGACCTTTGCTGATGTGAAGAATAAAAATTCCGTGACCACTGTACATTTTGCAGCATTAGTAATATCGTGTCAAATGAGCAGCCCCAATCAATCGAATAACATTCGTAACTGAGTTTATAAGGATTTTAAGCTTTACTAACGTTTATTTTATTTTAAAACTTTACTATCCTCTCTTATTTTCCGTTTCCGGCCAGAATAACCGTGAACAGATTAAGTTGAGCTTGCAAATTGTTAAGTGTTTAAGTTATGGCTTTTAGACAAGAAAGGGAGACCTTACCTTCTCGCTACCTTACCTCGTGCGCGCTTTTCAGTCAGTCTTGTCCGCCTTGGAGGCCAGAACTTATTTCTCTTTGATACTTGTACACGTATTGCAGTTTCCCGATTCTTGCTTACTAGTACATACGTACAGTTTTAAAGGCCAGTCTTCGTGATACTAGTATTTGTAAAATATTTTAATTCTTATTTAATTTAGTTAGTTGTAGTTCTTATTTTTGCGATTTAGACCATAATTACTGGTCTGTGTATCCCGAAGTGCGAGAACAGCTGTAAACTGGGGAGAATAAAGGGTAATTAAACCCTTCCCATTTGTGTCGTATCTATCTCTTGCACGAACATTAGTTAAGAGTAAACTGCCTGTTCTGACTCAGGACTCCAGTATGTTTGCAAAAGCAATTAGAAGAAATAGTAGTCCTGATAAATTATGAATTATAAGTTTGATAAATCACTAAATTCTGAGAAATTTTGGAATGTGTGGCAGTACCCACCAGCAAGCTTTTGTTCCCATAATGATGAATCATAATAATCAAAGCTATGATGGATTATAACGAACAGGAACTCTATCTGTTTCACAGGCATCAAGAGTATCTAGACATTATTGCCGAGTTAATAACAAACAATACATAAGAAGGCAGACCGTTTCTGGCGGCTTTCAGTGCAATTCAATACGCTCTGGCAAAAGAAATAAAATATAATAGTAAAACAGGTACGGGCTGACAAAATATTTGTTAAACCTTCTTTCGGCAACCTTTACAGGTAAGAGGGCTGTATAACACGGTGTAAGGAAAGAACACACTAGTGCGTGATGTGAAATAGAAAAGAAGGAAATGCAGTACAGAACAGCTGATATATCTCCTCGTTAAAGCATTCTCAAATCTTTACGAAAGTTTCAATGTTAAAAAATAACAATTAATTAAACAAATGTTCCTAACATTGTACTAACACTGTAAATTAAAGCTCCATTAATTGCAGCTCACCTTTATACATTTTCAATATAAATCATGGAAAGGTATTTATCACAATACCTGAAATGAAATTCTGTTGAAATATAAGGAGATGTATTATATTTTCCTTTTATTTCCTGAGATAATATTGTACTTGGTATCAGGATACTTTATGCGACGGCTTTGTATATTTCTGCCTAAAAAGTTTTATAGTTGACTTATTGTACTGAGACTGTTTTATGAGTAAGGATCAATATTTGTTGGAATTCTTTGAAAGTTTTTAAATCAGTAACAATTTTGCATAGCTTCTAAGATTGCAGTATACTCGGGTTATGCTGAAACTAATGAACAACTCGCCTATTTTATTTATTTAATGACTATATAACGCAGGTGTTATTCACAAAGATTACATTTCCTGATATAATGTTTCTACCCTGAAAGTCTTGTCCCCTGTCTGATTTCTCTGGCACTGCAAGCACATGACCTTTGACTCCCCAGTTTTGCCCAAACTCTACACATTTATCGAGAAACATTAAGTGAATATGTATGCATAAAGAGAAAGAGAATCTCACAAATTATACGAAAACAATTAAAGTTTTGCTATTATATTCACACTACTTAAACTTCGTTTTTGCATTAATAGTTGAGGTTTGGTTGTACATAATGTACTACCTAGAAATTGTAAGTTCGGATCTAGTGGCTGTATAAAGGCGATTCTATTTTTCTAAATGCAACTTTATTTTGAAACAAAATTTTAAAATGAAATGTGATTTTAAAGAAATAGTGTGAAAAATTATTCATTACGGACGTTTCTGACCAGAACTAATTTATCATACAATTTGTTCTAATTTAAATAATTATTATGACACGTATATGATGTTTATCATAAAACATTCAAACTATAAAATACTGGCACTGAGTATGCTCAATAAAAATTTTTTACCATCTCTTCAGAAACACATTTCTTCAAAACCGTGAGGGAAACTATCATTTCAAATATATTTATAAAACTCTCTCATAGTATATCACTTACATTGATACATGGACCTGTATTTTTTTATATTCATATGTTTCATAAATTTGCCCAAAAATGAAAATTTAAACTGCAGTAAACCATCATTAATTCAGTATTGTATCTGTGCCAGCATTTTATATTTTGAACATTTTTAAGATGTATACAATCTATCAGTTCTATAAAACATTTGCGAAAAAGTGAAATAAATTAAATTATACGTTTTAAGTTTAATTATACGTTTTAAGTAAAAATACGTTTGTAAAAAAATTAGAACATAATTTTTTCGCTATTTAAAATTATTTTTAAGACTACATTTTCTCACAATAATCGTATTTTGAACACACAGATAAGTAAAAAGTTCTTGCAGCTGCTGTATTCATATTGAGAATTTGTCAGTAGCTCAGTGCGTTAACAACCAGAGAATCAGCTGTGCCTTTTCTTACTTAGAACTTTAGCTTCCGTTTTCTCACTTAACTTTAAGAAAAGCACAATATCGTTTCACTTATATATTTACTTTAAGTTCCTCTGCAATATTCAGAATTTGAGTCAAATTAGTGAGATCAAGTTTGTTTGCTCTTCCGCTCAGATAAAAAAAAATCCATCTTGTTTTACACAGTCTTAAAAATTATATAGCTTTAACAAAATCTATAACTTGTGAAGCATTTAACTGTTAGTTATTTACAGAAATATGTCTGCTTCTTTACCATCTACTAGAATGTCGTTATCAAATGAAGCCATATTAATAATGTTATAAGGTATTTCTCCCACCTTCTTGGCGTGCCTTCGTGGCGTGCCTTCGTGGTATTCCAGAGGTCCGTAGTTCAATTTCCAGCGAAGACGTTGCTAATTTTTCATCTCTCCAGCTTCCAAATAACCTAATGTCTTTACAGTGGCGCTCGAACTAAAAGGGTTGTGGATGATAAATCTCCACACCCAGGATTTGGCAATTGGGTCCCCTAAAACCCCCAGCCGCTCTTTAAAATAGGGAGTCTATAAGGTATTTCTCCCACCTTCTTGGCGTGCCTTCGTGGTGTAGTGGTTCTGCACGCTGGGCCGGTATTCCAGAGGTTCGTGGTTAGATTCCCGGCGAAGGCGTTGCTAATTTTTCATCTTTCCGGCTTCCAAAAATAAACCTAATGTCTCAACAATCTTCTTGAGTAATACGCTCGCTCAAAACAAATGAGTGGATAAAACCGCTTCTAATTCCATTCAGGTTCATATTCTGGTGTGCATGGAATTTTCGTAGTTCTCCCTATGTGTCATATGAATACGAGTCAGTTTCCAGTAGAAAGTTATACACGAAGCCATTCTTTCCTTAGTCAGATAACGCTTATGTATTTTCCCGTAAAAAACTGTTCGCACGTTATACCAAAATATTTAAACCTTTTTAAATTACAAGTTGAACCACATAGGATTTTCTAACTAAAATTTATCATACTTTAATTTTTCAGTATAAAGTAAATATTTAAAACGCCCGTGTCCGTGCTTTTCTTTTATTTATATTAAGATCATAGTTTTTATGCATTTATAATGTTAATAATACTTTCATTTCTTTTATAAATATGCTAACTTTCAACTGATTAACATATATTTTGCAAGTGTAAGAATAATGAAAGCTTTTCTAGCATTTTCCTATTACCTTTCTAAAAATCTCTTAATTTAAAAGTCTAAACAGGAAATTAATTCACTCAAATAAAGAATCTGTTAGAAAACCTTAAGCAAGTATAACGTTTTAAGTCTCAAATGAAATTTTGCTTGACTGATAATCAGTTTGTTTCCTTCCTTTACAATCAGTAATGTCAAAGCGCGTTTTCGTAAAGGATACTTAACATTTTTATGTCGAACAAATTAGTAACTAAAGCGATGGGAAGCTTTATTAAATTTTTATCAACAGTGTAAATTTATTTTGTGTTATCGTTAATGTTAAATAAATGTATTCTGTCTAGTATTATGCATTTGGGATTCTGTTTTAATATTTCTAACTGTAAAATTAGTCCAAAAATCAATCCTGGGTTGGCGTTAGTTTTACGGAATACTAGTTCTGAGGGCGATTAGATTAAGGAAATATGACAAAAGGCTATTTTCCTGAGGAGAAGAATGCTTTCCTAGATGACTCTCTAAGAGAAACTGGCTTCCATTTATGTTACATGTGAGGAGAACCACGAAGCCTATCCATGCAGCCACGCTACTCGCCTAGATTCGAGCCTGGGATGAACTACCACTGTCGAGCACTCTTTAAAAGCTAGGCCAGTGTTAGGGCGGTTTAAAGGGCATTGTTTAATTCATGGAATACTATGCGCTGCGTGTGTTAAATAAATGCAGTTGCTATATTGATGTGTTTAGCATTTTATTTATGTACAATAATTAGCAGCAATTAAATACGTAATCTTAAAATGAGATTTGTGAAAACATGAGAAGCTATATAAGTTACAATCGACTGAATTTTTTTAGACAGTGCAACAGAATGAAATACCATGCCTCCATTTGTACATTCATTCTGCTACTAACTTACTATAGCTTTTAAAAATATTTACGCCACGTTTTAATATAGAAAAGAAATTTACTAACAATGAAACCTTATTTAATATTCTCCAAAACTTCTGTAACGGAAAAATGTCACGAATATTTAATTCTTTCATATTTATTGGACTTTCACACTTTTTAAATTCTTATCTCAATATTTCAGTTAAATATTCTCGTCGCTAACTAGAAAGAAGTACTCTTCGTGAAAAGAAACTAAAAGAAACTAGTTGCAAAAGAGAAAGGAAGAAACAGGATATTTATAAACATGTTTCAGAAAACACAAAAATGTAATAAAATTCAATTTCTTGTAGGGAAAATCTTCTAAATTATCTGTTCTATCGTATTTATAGCGTGTATTTATGAAGGCAACAAATTTTACAATGTCTCGTTTAGAAGACATTTGAGATGAGGCATAGAAAGTAAAAAAAAAATAAAATAAAGGAGGTTGAAGAATAATCTAGATGAGAAAAGTCTTCCATTTTAGTCCGTCTTCTAGAATAGGAAATAACACCACCATATATAACATGAATAAAATGCTTTTCTGTGAGATGCATTATAGGGTTGCAGCTAAATTTTTTTTTATAAGGAAAATATGCATTGGATTTCCATGTTCATATTTTTTAGTAATATATCGTGTTTGTATTGTATTTTGTTTTGTATGACATATCAGATTTTGTGTATTATACTTAGTTTGGCATAATATATTAGATTTTATGTATCATACATTATAAATTACGTATGATATATTAGATGCTGTTTAAATGTTTATATCCGAAGTTTAGTGTTCACGATTTATTGCAAATTATGCTTCAAGATAAAAGATGTAAATTAATATCACTAGTCATCAAAACATTTGTAACTTTTATAATTATAAATATTTCTGAACGCATTTATGATCTTAATTTTAAAAAGGACATCATTTTTATCCTACCTACAACAATTTTAGAAATGCCTTAAAGTCAGCTTATGTGATAATTTGCGCATAACATGTTATTATTCATGTTAAATATGAATACAGCTATTATTAACATTTATCGACATTAAAATAACTTAATATTAGAATTAATTAAACCTTAACATAATACTAAATTTCAGCAAATAAACAGTGATTAAATAAATTTACATTACTTTAGGTCTAATAAAATACAAGAGTCCTTAAAATCTGAAATTTTATTATATATACTGGATTGCATAATGAAACATAATCACTTATTTTTGAAACTAAATTTTTAATACATATACTAATAAATTTAATTCTCAGGAAGTTATTCAACCATAAAGCAGATAAAATTTTCTTTTGTGTCACTTTTTATCATGTACCAGGTAAAGTGCCTCGTCAGGCTATAGAAGTAATTTGCCATCAACTTGTATATGTATCGCATTTTTCCAGAGCAAACAAATGAACAAGTTGATAAGGCCACAGATTATTAATATTTCGACATGGTTTCAAATTCTATCAAACCGCCTGGACGTATGTGGCCGTCATATTTTCCCACTTCCCTAAGAGCGTATTCCTCGAATGCCTCGCTCACCTTAGGAAAGTTACATACAAAGAAAAGCAGCTTATCTTAAATTACCTATTCATTTATAGCTATATTTTGCCTCATTCAATTAACCATCTCATTTTTGAATGGGGTGTATACGTTTTTTCCATACTTTTATAAGGCAATTTCTACCTCCTTTCTGGGCCCACCAGCGGCCGAGCGGTAAAGTCGCTGAACACTGGTAGTTCGGTCTGAGGTTCGAATCCCGCGAACGGGCTGGCTGCATGGGCGTTTTCGTGGTTTTCCCCATGTGTAACGTGTATACGAGCCAGTTTCCCATAGAAAGTCCTCCACGAAGGCATCCCTCCTCTTAGGCAGATAGCCCTCGAGGCTTTGCCATACTCACACACACACACACACACACTACCTCCTTTCTGCATGCATGCGTGCTATAACGGTAGCACATTCTGCGCGTATTCGAGAGGTCCAGCTTTGAGTCACGCTGCTCATTTTTCATGTCTCCTGCTTTAAAAGTAACCTAGTGATTCTACAATTTTAATATCCTGCCGAAATCTTTCTTTCTATTCTTCACTTAAAGACAGTTATAGTTAAGCTTACTGATTATTATTTATGCAAAGCCAAAATTAATTGCAGCTGAAAAGCAAGTTTCCTGCTAACAGAGAGTAATATCTTCACTTAAATCTGCTAAAAATGGTTTTAGAAACTAAAACATATGAGGGCCAGGCTTAGGACTTAATCCTGTTTATTGATTTAATGACTTGTTAATTTAACTATTAAAAGTTTCTGCTGTCAAATTTTTCTGACGAATTTATGGAATTGATAAATATGTAAAACACGGGCATTTTTTTAAAGTTTCCACAAATGGTTCATTTATCGCAGTCTGATATGCAATGATGGCATGGTGATTTTATTTCTAACAACCAAATTTGCTTATTCTCAAACAATAATGTCTATTTCTGAAGTCGACAATTTTGAAATTCTGCTGATTTTTTACTGTGCATGCCAGGGACACAAGAAAATTTTTATCTATGCTTTGTTTGAAACATTTTGCATATACACTTTATTGTTAAAGGAGAAACCTCACCACTATTAGGTTACAGAAATTAGCCATTGATGATTCATATTTCATGATGTTTCGTAATGATCGATGATTGCCAAATTCTCAGAAATACATTAAATTGGCTAGTATTCTTATTTCATATTGACAGAATGATAATGTTGGAATAAGTCTAATTCAGGCGTCATCAAATCCTATCCGGCGAGTGACATGTGGATCGGAAAACTACGGTTTGTAATCAGCATTCTCAGTTGCATTTTGGATAGTTTTTTATTGAGTATCATAAACTCCTTTGTCTAAAATAATTGTTATTTGAAGTATCCCAAAATTAATAACTTTAGTTTAAAGTCGAATCTTAATACATAACATTAAAGTCTTGACTGAATTACTCATTTTTCACCCTAAAAGGCTAACTTGAGATTTGGAGGGTACATTTTTTGCATAGCGCAGATACCCATTAAGAGAGGATTTTTCAGATCAAAACAGTCCTCTTATTAGTGAAACGAATCAGCATCTCGAGAGTAGCTAAATTTTCGGTCATTATAACTGCCAAATAAGTGTATCATTAAATATAAATAAATAAGTGTACGTAATGTACGTAAATTTTACGTAAGATCTTGTAGCTTTATACATTAATTCTAGTGAAAGTCTCTAGAATATGTTAGTAGTGCAGATTTTTTTTTTTTTTTTTTTTTTTTTTTTTTTTTTTGTTAACTGTGTAAATCAAGAATCAAAATTTATTTTTTTTCTTTCAAACGGGTATATACTATTTTAAACCTAAAGCTACTAATCTTATTATCACCACCTTAAATTTCTTCACTGGAATGGCTTACAAATAATTGGATTAACAAAAAGAAAGATTTTCATCGTTAAAACTTGGCTATTCTCTTTACGGCCTTACGTATTTACAACGGTACTATAATTCCTCTTTCACCATTCTTTGCTACATCATTTTATTTTCCCGCATTTTTTGATGGATTACTTAGTTCTGATATCTATAGATTCTTCGACATTTTTCTGTTTCATATTCATTTCATATTGATGATTACAGCACTGAAAAGATGTTTAATTCGTTCAGTTGTTAAGAAAGATGCAAAGCTTCTGTAAGGTTTCTTTATATTTAATTAGGCAGATATTTTATGTTTTGTATCTTTATTGTCACTTCTCTTTTCTGTAGTTTATCGAGGCCACGTTAATACGTTACTAGCTAAGATGAGATTTTCTAGTCTTCGACCTTGCATTATAATTGTCGGTAGATGAATATCCACGCCGGTTAAGGTCTGAGCACACTTCGCGTTAACTGACATGCGTAGCCTTTGGCTACTTGATTATTTAAATTTTACGTTTGACATTTATTTTAAGTTATCTCTCCACAAATGGTTGGTGAGTTGTAAGCACCAAGTGCGCCTTCTGTTCTTATTTAGTTTTAAACAAATGGTCTTATACAACCATTCTCAAGTTTCTGTTGTTACTTAAGATTTAATGATAACTCGCTGCCAGTCTATCTAAGGTATGGTTACATTTTACTGCACCAAAGAAAATTATTAAACTTTATCCTTCTTTATTTATTAGCTCAAGAAATGGTTTCGGTTGCTATGGAGTAAATTACTAGAAAATATTATGAATCGACATATGACAAAAACTCCTCAAAGCCAGCTGCAGATAAATAAGATAAAGCTAGCATTTTTAGCTGGCTTAAGTAGTCTATTTTGTGTGCAGTCTCAAACTATGTTACCTACAGTAAAATCAACTCTATTTTATGTTATGTTAAATACCCACAAGTAGCTGAGTTTCTTCAATAACAATAGTAGGGTAAGTTAAATAAGAAGGTCATTCTAATCTTCTTATGACTTGGTCATTTACTACATTATAAATTCGTACCTCGATTTGCACTCTAGTATAATCTTTGTAAACATAACAGAATCCTACACGTTTGCACTATAAAGAAACACATGAAATTTGGTAATGAATTATAGTTGCTTGAAGAACAGTAAGAGCATCCGACATCAAAAGACAATCCGAAGTCTCTTCTATCTAGGTGTTGGTATGTTGGTGGTGTATTTAATTACGGCAAAGCACACTAGGGCTATCTGCCTAAGGGGAGGGATGCCTTCGTGGAGGACTTTCTAAGGAAAACTGGCTCGTATATACGTTAAACATGGGGAAAACCACGAAAACGCCCATGCAGTCATCCCGTTCGCCTAGAATCGAACCAGAGTGTGAATAATCGGTGTTCAGCGGTTTTACCGTTCGGCCTCTGGCTGGCCCAAAAGAGCCATTTCAAAGTTTCAGTGTTATATATATTACAATAAAGTAATTTCTGGAATTTGTAAACGATTTGTAAATTTTCGAACCTCGGACCGAACTACCAGTGTTCAGCGACTTTACCGCTCGGCCGCTGGTGGGCCCTCTTCTATCTAAAGCTTTGCTGTGTACCAGGTAAATTTCCTCATAATGCCTATATTTGGTATTGATTATAGTACATTCTATCTTAAATAGAATATACCTAAAATTTAAATGATTTTATTCTTGTGTTATAAAGAATCTGTAAAAAAAAAATCGTAATTGTGTTACCTTTTGTTCTTGTTGCTGGTGCAATATGAATGGGATAATAGTATAATGGTAGTGCAGAATAATACAGATCTTCCAGTGATCAAATGATTAAAGCCGCAACACAGCACAAAAAACTATGTGAACATTTGTGTATAAGCTTCCGTTTCCCAAAGTAGAAGACGAAGACATTTTTGGACGTTTTTGTTGTTTTAGCTGTACCTAATGGGCATACATAGTAGGTGCCCTTAGAAAGTCCTCCATAAAGCCAACAATCCTTCTATTGTACATGAGGGTTAGCTATAATACAATTGAATAACCAACCAACGTAGATGTTATATGTAATATGCTACCTAGAAATGTATTAATATATTGTCCTTTGTAATTACTTTACGAAGATGTTATCTAGAGATGTATTAATATACTGTCTTTTGTAGTTACTTTACGAAGGAATTCAGCCTTTTACATTTTTATATGAAGAAAATATTATTCTTGCAGCATTCACAGTGGTGGAATTGCCTTTGATAAAAAAGATTCACCTTCAAAACTGGAACTGGACTGGGCAGTCTTACCGTCTCCTATAAGTTACCCAAAACCCGTGTCAATGGCAGACGAATTTTGCATCCCTCGCTACCATAAAATTTGTGAACCTGATTTATTGTTACCGACAGACAAGTGAGGTAAGTCACAGCAGTCTGAGTTTCTACCTTGAATGTGCAGTATTTAAAAAGAATGTTGTATGAACTGTCATAGATCAAAGCGATAATTAAGCAATAGTACAACTAGCATTGACTTTTTACTTACTGAATACTATAAAAATAGACTCAACATTGATGAACTCCAAAACTATTAAAAATACAGTAAGTTCAATGAAGTCATTTTATATTGCAAAAATTCTCTGGCATATAAAATATGAAAAACTTTTTAAATTATTAAATATTACTTTTACAGGGATTTATCATCACTCCATTCTCTTTTATTGTCTTTAACTAAGAACAATATTCATATTTTTGTTTTAGGTCCCATATTGCTTTACATTACAAGGAATTTTAACAGAAACTTCCGTCTTTCGATATTATACGTTCTAAGCTTACATTCCCTGATATGGGCATGGCATCTATCTTTGGCTGGCATAGGCTAGGTTATCTGAATATGTCAAAGCACATGAAGTTTACTTCATGTGCATTGACCTAGAGTAAAGGAACCTTTGTAAAGAGCTTTCTAAAGAAAGCTTGAAAACCACGAAACAAAATTCATGCTGCTTGCCCGTTAGCCTGAATCCAGATCGAACGGGATAGAATCCAGATCTAGTGGTCTTAATCACTCGGCTATTACCTTGGCTCTCATAACTGCGTTTACGTTTTCTTTTATTACATTGCATAATGCTTTAAAATAAGCTTTTTTCAATAATTTTCTGCATAATATTATACTAATCTGCATCATAATCATTTAACTTTCTCCTTTATATTGTTACCTGATATCCTACACAGAAACTGAAATAAATAATGAAATTTAGGAAATGATTTTACTAGGGTGTTATTGTTAAAGTGACTCAGTAGCTAAGTGTTATTTACGTTTCGTTTCATATGATGTGCTGCTTGCTAATAAATACTAAATTTTAGTATGCTTAGCATTTATAGATTTCTAAAAGGGAATCACTTTTGTATTTTATTTTTAATTTTTTACATCATGTATCTGCAACAGACAGATATTTTGCTCTTAGAGAACGAAGTTAACATGCAGAAAAACATTGCATTTATCTGAAATAAATAGGTAAGGCTTGTTTTTAAAGTATTTGCTCTGAAGCAAAAATAATTCTCCTCCTTTTTAACCGGTACAACATGGAAAATTATTAAATGTCAAAAACAGCATCTAGATTGATATTGAATCCTTAAATCTCAACTAAAATTTATCTTAGACAAAGGTTATTATCTTCGGTTATGAAATCAGTCAACAGAAGATTAGATAATCAAACTACGATTTTGCATTTCATACTTCATAGGAAAGGAACGTAAATATTATACAAATATTGAGAAAATAGATCAATGCATTCCCATCAGTATTTTCATTCAACTATGCAATTTCTGTTGCTGACATAGAACGTATACTAAATAAAATATTCAGTTATATATATCAACATGGGTGAGTAAGTTTGATTATATTCTTTTGCATTCTTTCAGTAGAAAGATTGCAGTAGCAATTAAACCAGTTACGGATTGTTTAAAATATAGACCGTTATTTTAATGAAAACTATTGTACTATGAAGGTAGTACGTATGTGAATGGAACTAGTAATTTTTTACGGAAGTATTGTTTCAGATCTAACGCAGCTGCGATAAGTGCAACTAAGAGTGCAACGAGGATGTTTTTTGACAGCAAAATATCAGCTATTTAATATATATCTCAGTGCAGGAAATTGAATTTCATTTTTATATCAGAAATGTTTGTACAACCGAGGATAATTTTTCAGTGAGATAAAATAGGCAGCATTAACAGAACCAAAACGGTTTATGCACTTCCTGTTCATATATATATTTTACTTTGTTCTGAGGTAAAAAAAAAATTCACCAAAAGATCCATGGTTTTCAACCACTTCTCAATAAGTCACAGATGTAAGACACGTTTCACTACACGTGTTACTTTTAAGTTAAATTTAACCTTGTTGACCTACATCAGTTTAAAGTGTTCTGTCTTCTACTTTAGTTCCCACTAGAGTTGGCCCAGTACTAGTATTGAACTCACAACGTTCTCTTCTACATTTCGTAGCTTTTTACATTTAAGCTTCTTTTAAAAATCTCGACAGAAAAACATTAAATCCAGTGTTAGATGAATTCCTGTTAAAATCCAACACTAAACGTTTTAAACAGGCTTGGAAATTATTATGAATTATCCACGCAGCATACATAACTACATGGATGCGTGGGTTTATTTGCTTTAGGAAAATACAAAGAACGATTTACTGTGCTAATTGCACTTTATTGCGCATCTAATTGTATGGGTTTCTAGTTTGGTTTATTTATGGGCCCACCAGCGGCCGAGCGGCAAAGTCGCTGAACACTGGTAGTTCGGTCCGAGGTTCGAATCCCGCGAACGGGCTGGCTGCATGGGTGTTTTCGTGCTTTTCCCCAAGTGTAACGTATATACGAGCCAGTTTCCCTTAGAAAGTCCTCCACGAAAGGCATCCCTCCCCTTAGGCAGATAGCCCTAGTGTGCATTGCCATAATTAAATACACCAACACCTAGTTTGGTTTATCTGTGTGCTTTGGATGAATGCATATATACATGTACATTTGCGTAAAAGTGTTTATTAACATTTGTATGTGCGTAATAGTTTGAAATTTCAAAATAATTATCGAACTCCTAACGAAAAGAAAATACGGAAATTCAAGGTACTCATTCAAAATCGCATCATTAGTCCAGAGCACATCATAGTATTAACATCATTTGTTCATCGCTTTGAAATAATTTTTTAAATTTGAGATGCATATTTTTATTTATTTATTTTCCTGTTTACTTAGTTTGATTTTATTTAATTTTATCTCATTTTTTCAGCGCAGAGAAAACATCATTGAATCTCCTAATTATATTGTAATAATAGTACTAATGATCAAAAAGTAAATTTTAAAAATTACACTATTAAACTAAGACATATGCTTTTTGTTTGACAAGAACATGAATTTCTAGAAAATAGATTAAAAGAGAAATAAAGATCATTTCTCACATTGGTTAGTGTTTTCCAACGAAACTTTGCAGTGGCTGGTAAATACCCGAAGTGATGCCATAAGAAGGGAATGATACAAAATAGGAGTAACACATCAAATAATTCTGAAAAAAAATTTGTTACTATAGGTATAATACTTGAAACCTCTAATATAATCACATGCCATTTTTATCACTTTCTGCCAAATTTCTAGAAGGCGTAGCGCGGCGTCAACTTCTGTGGATGCTCCACAGCTACTGGCATAAACTAAAAATAACACATCTGTACTGCAATGAATGATATACTGCAATTTTGTAATGGATCACTCACAATAGTTCTTTCGATTTAATCACATGAACTCATAACGGGTAATTATGGCGGGAATTCTAATACGTCCATCACTTTTGTTGCAAGAGATCTAGCTTGCGCATTCTGACGAGATTTGTTACCTGAGACATCATCTGCGTCTAACATTCAAAAGAAATTATCATCTGTGTCTAACACTCGCATTAAAACCCTGTGCATTTTACCATGGAAAGGTAAGAAAGGAAGGAGTGGCCAACCGGCACTAGAAGTGAAGCACTGCTTGGAAGCTTCGGCCACCAGATGGGGAGTTCTTTGTTTACATTCAGAAGCTCGCTTGACAGTCTTCTGATAGTACTTCGACACACGACAGTTCCATACAAATCGAAAAAGGGACACTTTCACATGAAAGAAACATTCATAGTGTGATAGATAATAGCAATCTGTATAGTTTAGTGACATTTACGCAAAAATCACATCTTGGTTATTTTTCGATAACTAACAATAGCGATTTTGATTATGAATTTGTTTTATAAAATTCTAAGCTGTTGAACTACAAAAATATAAATTTTAACAAAAATGTTATGCTTAAAGAATGAAAAATACCTTACGGTACCTTTAAAATTCTATACGTCTTTCGATACCCTTGATAGAGTATTCGCTACTTTTATTTTATGTTCCAAACGCCAAAATGTTTTAAATAAAATAAATTTTTTTCACATCCATATATTATTGTAACATGTACCTTTTAAAATTTTTTAGAGGAGAGGCTTTACTGTTGCTCATTTTAAACTTATCATTTTAATTTTATATATTTGAAAAATAATCCCTTTGGGCTTACACGTTTTACTTATTTGGGTTAATTAAAAACAAAATATAGTGAATGCACAGAAATTAAAGATTTGCACATGCCGGAAATGAAAAATGTGAAATATGTATGGGTATTTATGCATGTGCTTGCAAAAAGCATGTATCTGCCTTTAACAAAATACATAAATATTTATTAAATTATTTATAAATGTATTTGAAATGAATTTATTAATTTATGAACAACTATGAAGAAATATAATTATTAAATGTATCTAATTGATAATGATTATAAATGTTATCTAAATATATAATAACCTTAATATTGAATTGTAAACATAAATTAAAATCCTGTTCACAAATACGTTATAAAACTAATTCAGAAACGTTATAAAACTATTTAAGCAAAAATTGTTCGTACTGGAAAGAAATCTGTTAAAAGGCATTGTAAAGCAAATGCTATGAGATGCGCACTTAAGAAAGTAATAAAGAGTTTTGGAATACGTATTATTTTAATTAATGGTAAAAAAAATCTGATAACTATAATTAAAAGAATTATTCCCCTTACATTTTATAACAACTCAGTTACAAGTTTTAAGTAATACTTAAAAAAATCCTTATTTTATTCCCTTTCAGAAATGTTCAGAGAAAGTTAAGTACTATTTTTACTAAAGTTAAGTACTAAAGTATTTCACTAATTTCTAATAATTCTCTAATTTAAAATGAACCGAATAGAGCATTAATTATAAATTGACTTATATTTTTCAATTTAAAAGATGCCTCAGAAGCCAAAAAATCATGTCATATTTAAGAAAGTATTTTAGGAAGAAGCTCTATAAATAGAAAAGAAATGTTGCATAATTTTAATATTAATAATACATTAAACTTTGATCTTAATTTTTGTACCTTAACCGAATAAAATCGAATTACCTTATTTTTTTTTCTAATGTAATTAACGAAAACGTGTGAAAATATTTCATTCAAATTAAACCATTCTGAGAAAACTGTTCTGCGAAAAGTATAGCATTTAATTCCATTCAGAATGAAATGTTGTTTAAAAATATGTTGTTTTCATATACTTAGGACTCTGAAGTGTTGTAGAAAAAGAAAATATATACATTTATATGTATATTTACGACGTAATTACAAAATATTTAAATCCGATCGCGTCAACACCCATTGAACTTAATGGTAAATGACCCAATGTTTTGGTCACCACGTACGGATCGCCAGTGCTTCAGAGCAGGGTACGGGAGAAACCTGTTTAGGGCTACTCCATCTTAGTTCCTACCTCCATGCATTTTACTGATGGATGATACACTTTATTGATGACAAAGTAGATCATCCATCAGTAAAATGCACAGGGTCTTAATGCGAGTGCTGTCACAGATCTCCTGTGACGATGACAATAGGAAGTAGTGGAACACCTGGCCATACAGGGCGAGTATGAATTTGCGCGCCTATGATCTCTTCACCAAAATGAAAGAATCACTATGAGGATCCACTAGAATCTCCAGACTAAGCTTCGTACTATATAGATCCTTCCCATGTTCTAACACATGTTAATAATATCAGATGTAACGCCTACGGAAATATTCGAAAGCTTTTGTATTCTTTCAATACCAGTAGGCTAAATCTTTCCGCAAGAGTAGAATTTACATACTTATTTGTCGATTTGTGGGCCTGATAATAGCTGTATAATCCGTGCTTTAGAAGAGGATTGTCCATGGAATAAAAAGAAGGTTATCTGTGCTTTACAACGATCTCCGTTGAGCATCAAGCGAAGTGCTATTGGTTTAAGACATCTTCGAATAATTTTGGCAGAAGCTGGCAAACATGATAAGTATTCCTACTGAGCGATTATAACTGTTCTTACGTACAATACTAAAGTGTTTTCAGTTCGATCGCTTGCTGTAACTTTTTTTAATCCAAATTTTCTAGAAGTAATGAACTAATGACATAGATTGAAGAAAGACTAAGTCAGAATAAATTAAAGGGACAAGTCTAAAATGGAAAAATAGGACGGAAAGAAAGCAATTTAGTAGTATAGGTAACAAAATCATGAGCCCTGAGAAGTCGTGAATACAATCATGAGCCTGAGAAGTCGTGAATATAAAAAAATTAAATCACCGTCTACTCGTTTAGACGTGATCGGAAAATTTAAAGCAATTTTATTTACCACATGTTCATCTTACTTCCAAGTATTTCCCATCGGTTTTTCAATCAAGATTTGAAAGGTTCGTGTAACTGATCATTCGAAAAACCATGATCTATAATCAA
This sequence comes from Stegodyphus dumicola, assembly GCF_044657685.1. Lineage (NCBI taxonomy): Eukaryota > Metazoa > Arthropoda > Arachnida > Araneae > Eresidae > Stegodyphus > Stegodyphus dumicola. The sequence continues at coordinate 121,023,692 of NC_140780.1, forward strand.
CGCAACTGTACACCACTATTTTTGTTTTCTTTTAGCAATATCAAATTTAATAACATTATTACTTACTGACTAGGGGTGATATGAACTAAATGCTGATAGAGATGCTTTTTTTTCCCTTTATGTATGTTGCTTTTCTAATGATTTAAGTATACAACAAAATAATTTTCAGGGTAATAAAAATAATTTCTAAACTACGAATCGACTATATGATATAATGATAAACTTTCATTTTATATCAGCAATTTTGTTTTTTGCTTTTAAAGGCATTTATATATTTCAAAAACTTTTCGATATTTTTGGTTAATATTTTATTTCATAACTTGTTCTACATTCGATCTATTTGTTAGACAATATGGACGCTCTCTGGAATTGAATATGGTTCTTGAGAGGACTTCCGTTTTCTTGTAAAATCGATTGATATGATCCTAGAAATTTTGCTTTTTTATGTACTTGTAAGTCCTAAATTTTCCATTTCATCATTCTAAAAACTATAAAGGTCGATTCTGCCGTACTTTCAGGTGTAAAATCATATTCATTAATCATCATTCAGAAAAAGTAAAAAAATTAAGAATCTCTATATATTGTCATGAAGGTAGCAAAGAGAAACGTGGACATATATTTAGAGAAGTAATTGACATAATATGCTGAAATTATTGTGCCTTTCTATTATGCTTTTCCTAGTTTCTTGGCAATGATGATTTTCGTAGAATGAGGAAAATGAAAATCCATTTCAGTGAGTACTTTACATTTTTACAGTTTTAAGCGTTTGTTTTATTTACCTTCTTTTTAATCAGCAATGATAATATGTATTTTAGTTGCACAGAAATCCCTTTTCTACTCTTCTTTTATATTTCTTGTGGAAAATTATGTATTCATATCAACGTATGCAAGCAATTTTAACCAAAACATTATTATTGGTTCTGCTTCGTTATCTTTTCATATTTTACAAGTATATCTTCGTGCATAAAATACTTTATATTGTATGAAAACATATTACGTCTGCTCAAAAGGTGAATATCTAACAAGATACCTTAAATACCAGAAGCTTTCCAAATCCTGGAAAGTTAAATATATTATTACAGAAAAAAAACTGCACTTGCTTACGGAAAAAAACATTTCTTTATAGAAAAAGGCATACTGTGTCATAAAAATTGTGATTTGTTTCAGAAAACAAGGCGAAACCAGAAGCTGAAGAGCTTTGCCAGGTTTAGCGAGAAAGCATATTATTTCCTAAAATATACGAACGTCGCCTAAGCATACGTCAGATATTATAGTAAAGATGTCATCAGAGAGAAGAATGAATCAATAGGACAAAAGGAGAATCCCTGGATCACAGGGTCCAAATGATCTTAAGATTCGGAAGAATATTTCCTGTTAGATTGATCTGAGATTTCTTTATTTATTTTAATCTTATTTTATTTATTAATTTTTATTTTACTTTTGTAGCTTCTGATTTAGGATAGTTACTTTTCATTTGAAATTTCATTTTCAAATTTCGATATTTCATCGATGGAATTTTTTATCTTAAATAATTATATTTAAGTCATAGCCCCAGTTACCTAGGATAATCAAGGTGTAATATAACACTGATTCTTGGAATAATCGACAAAGGTTATTTCGAAACAATAGTCATGCTCATTTTATGTTTCTTTTAAAAATATTTTAGCTACCAAACATACCGTTAGTAAGGATTTATGTTCCAGCCACATCTTCCAGTAAATAACTAAAATGTTTTCATAATAGGAAAAGCGACACGTATATGCGTTATCAAATGTGGATGCAGTTCTGATGCTTAAACTATTCATCTCGGTAATCTTTTCTTAAGCCATCAGGGTCAAAACACAATGACTCTCGTTCCTTTGATTTGAGATATGCGTATTTAGTAACGTAAAATGTATTCTGTGTTCTTAGCAAAAGCAATGAAAGTATCTTACTTACCAGGAAGCTAATAATAGTAATCATTTTTAACAAACGTCTCTCGAGCTACAGAAAAGATTGTAAGGTAATTATTTGTTTTATCTAATCAGCTATTTTATATTCAAAATCTGTACTGTCATTTCTTTCTTTCCGTTTCCCTGCCAGAATTCCAATTTCAGTTCGAGCGTATTTAAATGATGTGGAGAAAGATAGTATTTAAAGCGAAGTTTTAAATTGCTTCAATAGAGCATGTTCCGCCTGCTGAAGGCCACGTTACTAGTTGAAATTATACGTTAGCATTCTGTCTTAGGCCTTGCTTTAGCCTTGCCCAATATAGCTTGTCGTGCCGGGATAGGTCTGAGCCAGCTTGCGCATAATTACTTCTGTGTAGCCTTTATCTAAAACAAGATTTCGCTTACATTTTAAATTCTAGCATTTGTGTTACGCCCTAAATGCTGGGTGGTTTTGTAAGCAGAAAAAGTGCCTTCCAGTTCTTAAATAAAAAGGCTCTTTTACACCCTTCTTACGTTTCTGTGTGCATTCTAGACATAGTGATAATTCACTTAGCTCTAAAAGGAGTCTTGAAGTAGTGCCTGCTTCTCAACAGTGATAATGTACAAGGTAATAAGACCATATGTGACTTACAGGCCGCAGTAAATGTCTGAATTAATACGTACCAGTTGCGCAATGAATATATATCAATTGCGTTGCATATCAGTTCAATATCGGTGCCTAGTTAGTGACACACGAGGAAATATTTGGTCATTTAACATAAGAGATATTGAGGAAAGAGATCGAATGAAGACTGAATTTCAAAGCGGACTAACTTATAGATTCAGTGGAACGTATAACTGACAAGCTATGTGAAGGCAGTGAACTGAACGATACATCATACTGATATTTTTTTCTTCGTGTCACAGCAAAAATTAAGGCTTATTTAGTTTCGCTATAAATGTAAAGAATAAGATTAACAAAATTTGATTTACATTTCAATGCTATATTTTGTATTTTTCAAGCTATTCATCTCAGTGTAAATTGCTTATTTTGTGTAAAACATAATATGAAAGTTAACGATATGTATTTCATATATCCTCTCACAGATGAGTTTATTTCCTAAATGATATAAGTAACAAATTAAATCAACGAACATATTTTCTTTTGTGCATATTAGATGCGAATACCATAGAAATGTCGCATCTTATGAACTTAAACAAGTTAAGAATAGAAATTCTACGAAACAAAGGATTTCTGAAAGTGCTAAGAATAATGAAGCTTAATTGTAAAATTAGATTGCATAAACAAAAATCTTTTCAAATTTCACAGTTAACTTATGTAAAATATGTTGAATTAATATATGAGTTGCCTCAAGAGAAAGTCAGAAATAATGAAATAATACTGTAATTCGTTTCATTGTTTTCCTGAGACTATAAATGGTCATCACCTAATACCCCAAACTCTAAGCAGCTTGAAAAAACGTTTAAGTGCACTGAAAAATGATAGATTATTTTTAACTTTATGGTGAAGGAAGATTTCAGAACAGGGTTAAATAACTAATGAATTTAAAGAAGCTAACGAGCAAAAAAATTAATTTAAACTTTATTTCTTAGAATAGATAAAAAAACTTTTAAAATTTATTTCAACTAGGAGAAAATAAATATTCAAGTCAGAAATATCTGGTCTACATATCAGTAGCGCGCCAAGTTCAAAAGCTGAGGTAAATTACTCAGTGAACTGTCCTTGCATTTTACGTGACGGTTAACCTTGAACTAAAGTTCTAGATACCCCCCCCAGATGTCAAATAATCAGCGTTCAATGCTTTTAATTAAAACGGCGCTTTCAATTTAAAAATTAGCATATGTAGAGAAATTGGTTTGATAACATTGTGACAAAGTTAATTAAGTAAGTTTCGAAAAGAGTTGCTAGGACTTTGGACAGTTGCATTTGGTCAACTAATTCTAAGAAGTAATTTCAATGAATAAAGACATTAACATCACTTCGAATTATTAAATTTATAAAATTTATATTTTATTCAAATTTATTCCTTCGTGAATCTGTGATGATTTTCCAAAGAATTAGAATACAAAAAAGCCCACAAACAGAATAAAACAAGTTAGATTTCGAAAGATTGATATATGTCTACATATTTTAAAGCAGTTACTTCGGTTATAAAATAGTCTGATATAAGCGAGCTTGGTTAAAAATGATAAAGGTATGATTCAGATATTTCCTATTATGGCTTGATAAATTTTTACAGCCGCTTTATGTTCCTTCAAAGAAATTGAAGATAAATGTTGAAGTTGAAAGTAAATTCACAAAATGTGGACTTCTCAATCATCGCTTTATACTCTTTCTCATTTACTTATCTCTAATTCAAATATAACAGAAATCAAAATCGTTTGAGGGCTATAGTAATCCCTTCTGATATGCATTTATTTTTGTGTTTATAATACCGAATTCCATAATTTTTCATGTATTTTGACTACCAAAATCCACATCTTATGGTTTAGTATCGAAAATTGTTTCTTTTACTATATATGCGTATTGTTAATAACCTAATTGTTGTTATTTCGGTTTTTGCTATTCAAACTCATCATGTTTCATCTCTAGAAAAGCAGCTCAAGGAAATATACTTTTTGAAGCGTCTGACACAAAGCACAAGTAGTCTTTCAATGTAATATCTCATTTAGATCAGTAGTTCCCAATAATATCAATCTCACAAATTATATTCATCTCTAATCATTGTATCATGACTCGGACTCGTCAGTCAGTAATACAAGCTACTCTATTTTCTAAATATTCATCGGCTTCAGTATTTTTCACGCCTAGAATAGACTAGTTTGATTTCTAAATGGCAATCTTTAGACTCTGCGTCGGTATAAATATTTTATTAACAGTCAAATAATCAGAACACATTATTTTATTTATATAATGAAATAAAAATTATGTCAAAGGCTAAACATTATTTCATTTACTCATTTTCAGTTACATTAATTATCTTAGAGATGTGTAGCATTTTTCATATAGTGAAAATCTATATGAAATACATTGCTTATCAATAAAATGCTGCACCATTAATGAAGCTCGCAAAAACCGGAAATTTGCAGTAAAAATGGAACACATTGGGTTGTGCAAATCTTCAATGCCTCACGGAAATACGCACGCAAGAGTCAAACTTAATGGCACCTCAAAGCAGTAAAACAAGGCAGAGTGAACTGACGATCTTTCGTATGGAAGAAATCTCATTTACTCTTTTGCATAGAGGTCTTAATATGGCCTAGCGTCAAAAGAAGGATCTTATACCAACAATTCTGGAGAATCGTAGCTAACCGGAACTCATGGTTAGAGTTTCATGCAGTGCTCCAGATGACATGTTGTCCGCTAAGAAGTTGTACGGTCACTTCACCTGTTGTGGCCCAGGAAGCCGTGTATGTTGTGCAATTTTAAGTATGCACAAGTATTGAGCGACAACGTCTGCAATTACACAGATTGTCACCAAGATGACTATTGCTTTGGCTGCCCTTGAAACTACACCACAAAAATCAGGATGTTTAACAACGCACGTAGACACATAAATGGCGCACCATTGTCTTCTCTAAAGAATCCCGCTTTAAATTAGAACATCGAAATTGGTCATATCCGTATATGGAGGCACCAAGGAGGATGAATGTTGGAAGCCTCATTTCTGCATTGATTACCATTTCAGAATTCAGTTTGATGGTACAGGGAGGTACAAGATACACATCTAATTCGCTTACATATTCAGTATGACCACAATGACTTGCGCTTTCTCAGTAGACAGGATGTACGACTCGTGCCTTAGAAGAAGCGGACTCAACTGGAAACATCTAATAAATGGTTGCAGAGAAACACGACAACAATCGCCTGCCAGTGTGACAGATAAACTCTGGTGCATAATTGTAGCGTATATACGGCAGTTTTCCACCGTTATTCCAAATTCTGTTTGACTTCATGTCTTGCTGTTTTTAGCTGCTATTGTTGGCCACAGGCAGATATTATTTGAACTAATTTCTACATGCTCAGCACTTGGCAAATTTCCTGAAATTTTAATTACATGTCCTTCTATAATTATAATATTTTTAAAATATACATAATTTTCCAGACTGCTTTCTTTCATCATGCAGCAACTTTGATCATCAGCAAAGCATACTTAAGCAACGTTCTATTTTATTGTTATTACCAGATATGATATATAGTAACAACCCTGCAATGAGATGTTTATGCAGAGATTTTAACACTCTACATGAGGATTCATTTAGGGTACATGCTTTCCCCTCTTCAAATAATTGGATACTGGCTTCTCAAGCTTTTGTTGGGAATAGTCGAATTCATTGATCATTCCCAACAGATATTACCACTTATACAAACAAACAAGAACAAATATACAAATGACAAATTGAAAGAAATGCTTGAGAACAAGTTCTTCACCAGCTCTACAACCTGTGAGCTGTAGCATTGAATGAACCATCATTATCTTTTAAAAACTTCTGCATGTTGTTAAAATTAATTAAAAAGTTTTCAAGAAGAAAAGAATTGTGTTGCGTTCATAATACCAAAATTTTTCTTATGTTTATGATTTTATTTTCGACTGGCTTACTGTCAAGCGGATTAAATGTTTAAATTCAGGTAAGTTTATCGAAGGTTCAATTCGTAATTAGTATAAAAAGAAATAATAGGCGCCCTTTTATTAGTTTTCCTTGCTGCCAACGGGAATTAGATTCGCATAGAAACTTTCACACAAATTGCTTTCTAAAAACCTAAGAATCCCAATGTTTTCTGTCACATTTGAGTAGACTTATAATAAATATAATAAATAAATCAAGGATCTATAATAGCTGTTTTATTTTCTACTTCCCCTAAATTATGACAGCAAGATATATAGAAAATAATAGACCTGAGCATTCTCTACCAAAGAATAAATTATTATTGAAGCCGTATAATTGGGCTAAATTAAGTTATTGTTCATCAATTCGTAGTGTTAAGTTATGTGATTCTTGTCTTGCAAAAGCGAATTCTTGAGAATAGGACATTTATCCTGTCAGAAATATTAAGTAGCATTCTATCCAAACTTCGTTTCCTACTTAAAGTATATCGAAACAGAAATGAATACACATCTTTTCCGTAAATTCCTGGAAGAAAGGTATGTTCCTTACGAAATTTATTCTCTTAAATGTCGTTGATTAAAAAGATCATGAACAGTGATATTTTCAAAACAATAAATCAATTCATGTAACTTCACGGTTTATGTTTTGCTTGTTATGTTAACAAGGCAAAGAACGGGAATTTTCCGAAAGCATATAAAATAATTACATTCCGCTTTCGTTTCATTTTTTATGAATCTTGTTAAATCTACATTTTTGCAAGTATAATAACGCATGAAAGAGAGAACGTTTTTCTTTCTGTGGAGACTTATATGCTACACGTTGAGAAAACTTTTGCTATATATTATAATGCATATGCTGACTGTTAGAGAAGAATTAAAATATATGAAAATTGTTAAGAAACATCTAAATCAAAAGACTTTTTGCAGGATTATATCCTTCACATGGTGCTTTTTTGAAACTATCAGCACTCTCTGAAATGAATGGAACAGTACCAAAGTAAAGTGATTCCTGAAACGTGAATTCTTGGGCATTCTGAATGTGGAAAAGGCAACTGCATAGGAAAAATTCTTTAAAGATCAGGAAGTGATAAAAAGCCACGTATTTGTTGCCAAAGAGTATATAAAAAAATCCGTTTCATATTTTTGAATCGTTTAAATGACCTTGTGAAAAGTGTAATTCAGGGCAAAGGTTTAATACACTGCCTTTAGAGCCATCTGGTTAAAGGAAAAGAACATCATTAATAAAACTTTTCAGTCAGCCTTTTACGAACGTTCTCTAAATTTAACATATTATTTAGGCCCTAAACTATAATATACTAACAGTGTAAAAAAACTAGACCATTATATTTTATCTTATTTTAGACTGAATTTATTAAATGCTTCAAAATAATTTAGGCTGTCATCAGTTAGGAGTTGTCACAGCTTATCTCAAAAGTCCTGGCTGAAATCTTGTTTGATATTACGAAATGGCTTCTGTCTTGAGTAAGTTATGCTTCTAGCCTAATTTTGTTGTTTTATTTATCTGTTATTTCAACTTCCAGAGAAAAATACCGATTCTACCTCCCAGAAATTAAACTTATTGCTTTATGGTGATACAACTTCCAATATTAGTTTTTAATTTTGCTGTATTACTAATGCTATATATAGATGTGAACTGATCATTATGAGACGTCAAGTATCGAAGCACAGAACTTTCAGGTTATAGGTACATAGTATAGCGATTGGACCAAAAGCATTATTTGTGCCTCACTTCAACATATACTATATTCAATAATGCATCTTTTTCCCACACTTTTCCCTAAGTTTTCAGCCTATGACTTAAAAACTTCTGCATTATAGTCAGAAAATAAAGTGCATGCAGAAATAAAAAGTGTTTTTAATGAAATGTTTCTGTGTAACTGAAAACAAACTTATAGAAATTAGCAATATAACTGACTTCTTTGAAATACAGAAATGATAGTATGTTTATTTATACATGCTTTTTAATATACTTTGTTCTTCATTTAAGATTTTATATTCAAAATAAGGCGCACTGCTTAGTTTCGAGACAGAACACTGGCAAATAATAAGGAGGGAATATGCGAGTAAATAGGGTACTTTGTGCAAGCGAGCGACATTCCTACAAAGCATTTGATGCACAATCGAAAGCACTGGTATTTTACTGGACCGTTTTTATCTCAGAAGCTATTGCATAACAATAAAATAATAGAAGCTTCTAGGCAATGGTTTTGATAATATCTTTACCCATTTAAGAAAAAAATGTTGCATTAAAGCAAATGCACGTATGATCACACATAATATCATATAAAAATATTAAAAAATACAAAAATTCTAATTATTTTCACTTTTTACCATATTATGGGCATTACATTCCCAAACAAAAAATAATATAGAGTTTTCTGCTTCTCTAATCTCGAAATGAATGCGATTGGAGAAACCAGAATAAAAAATTTCTGAATATGGATAGAAAGTGTACCTGACATTCTGTATCACGAATTTTCTAAAGCATGATAACATACAATGTTTGAAAAATATCTTGAAATAACAGAAAATACTCGTTGTTGCAACAAATAACAGATTAAAACGTCTTGACGCAGAGGAAAAGTGACACAATGCAAAAGAGTGCGCCCTGCTTTAGAAAACAACCAAAAATCACTATGCTAAAATAATAACACTATCTTAAAATAATACTGAAATTTCTTTTCTTTCATATATATCTATATATATATATGTGTATGTATGTATGTATTGCTCACCATTTTAAAATTCTAATTTTAAAAAATACCTTTCTAATATACATTCCCTTCAGGCTCAAATAAATTGCCTCCCTGGACTCATGGGCCAGATAATTTTTTTTTTCCTGTGAAATGAGATTGGCAAGTAAGAGGTCACTAAATAGCATAAGGAATTGATTGTATCACAGCAGTTTCAATTTATGAAGAAATTTCTTTCTAGAATTCAAAGCTGAAGTGCTTAATTTCTAGCTTTCGTATTCCGAAAATTAACCTCTTGCTCTAAGCTTGCTGAGTCGTGAAAAAAAATCTTCGATGTGGTTAGTGGATGATCTTCAAATCATTTCATTTTACTACAAGAGACCATAACTTATTGTTTAAACATTCGCCGGAGAAACCACACTCATATTTAATTCGATTTTAACATCAAGGACTTTGCTTAGGATGCATCTTTAGATAGAAACGATATTGCATCTACAAGAACGGAAAGGCAGTTGCTCAAATTTTTTACTCCTGATGCGAACCTGTTTTGTCACTATTGAAATTGGATGTGATAACTTCCTTAATAATCGGGTAGCTAGCCTTAGAAATATTCAGAATTTTTATATGACTTATATTTTTTTCTGAAAATTTAAAGTTTTAAGTTCACCTGAGTTTTTTTCTTCTTGAAGGAAATTTTCATCTCACATAAATTTCTATTACCAATTAAAGTATTCGAGGTAAAAACTCTAAATAATATAAAAATATAAACGAGGAAAGCTTTCACATAGTGAAGTCCAGCGATCCTTGAAAGTGAGCCCCTCCCTTCCAAATGGTACCAAAAAAAAAATCAAATGGAGTAAAGGTATACTTGCGATAAATCATGAACAGTATTTTAGGATCCATTTCACACACGTTTTTATCTAGAGCCCTTAATTTTTGCTTTTCACTTCAGTGAAGATGAATTGACAGATATTACTGATGATGTTTTCAAGAATATAGGATTCGAAGTCTTCCTTTTTAGTACCACTATTTATGGTCACTGTATTTCTATTGATATTCAATAGCTATGTTTCGAGCTATTTCTTCACAGTTTTTCCGATGTATGGATTCATTTCTCAACCAATATTTTATAGCAAACGAAAACCAGAGCAAATAAAAAAATAAATATCTTGCCGCTAGTTTATTTTATTGAAGGTAAAATGAAAATTTGAGAAGAAAAAAAGTTTCTCATTTGAAAAAAAAAAAATGAGATTTGTTTTCGTCTTTTTTGCCCTTTATTCAACGAAACGTGTTCTATATTTGATACGCATAGCTTAAATACAGTTGGTAAGAAATAAGTTTACACATTAGCCTTTAATGCAAAATTTCTGCAAGATACTGTTGAAACTACTGTGCACGTCTTTCTGTTTTACATTCTACGAGGAAACTCAATTTTTTGCTTTTTGACCTCGACTTAGAAATATTACTGGCACAATAATAAAACTATTAACCTGTAAAATCGTTGTTTCTACCAAAATGAAATACAATGCTTGACAATTTAGGAAAAGTGGATTTATGGTCTTCGTATAATATTTTGTATGCATGTCAGTGAATGCAGATTTATACCTTTTAGCCAAAAATAAATCATTGAAAAAAATTTCATTTAAATAAAAAATTAAAAAAGGATTCATGGCTTTTCGCGTAGTTAACATAATGCATAGTAATCTGTAGAAATTCAGCATGTTCTTTAAGACTGTAAGACCTGTTCTTTAAGACATGTTCTTTAAGTCAAACTGACGTGTCTATCTTCCAAATAGAAATGTTGCAAGTTTGTTGGATTCCTTTAACACATACAACAAATAACTGTTTTCGCAAATGTGAAAGAAACTTTCTGAAGCTAACTGCTATAATATATGCTACGTAAAAAGTACTCAAAATATCGAAAGATATATGGCTTATTATAGGAAAAATTTCATTACTAGAATTTGATTATAAAAATTGTGTGACCGTACTCTAAAGACCCTATTTTATTCTAACTAATTATTTTTAGTTTAATAAACTTTCCTTTCTCTTCTGATTTCAATTTTCTGCCAGAATGTAAATTTAATGACGTATATTCAAATCTAAGTGACTTGGAAACGGTACTTAAGCAGAAGTTTTAAGAGTTCGCATTAGGAGAGTTAGTTCCAAATTTATGCCGCGTGTCTGAAGTAGCTTTGTGAGTGAATAGTTGGTGCTAGCCACTTTCTTTAGATTATATTGATGTTCTATGCTCGGCGTTGCTGTGTGCAGATGATTTAACGATTTAGATAAAGAAGGAGCCAGTCGTATAGCTAATCTTTACTATATTGTGATTGTACATCCTATTTTCTGGTCAAGTTACTTATCCTTTAGTGGTGATTAATTGTGAGCATCAAGTGAGTGCGTTTTTGTTTAGTTAAAATAAAAAGCTTATTAAAACCTTCTTCGGCAGTCATCTGTTCTTTCAAGACCTAACGAGAATTCACTACCTCATCCTTCAGTAGGGTCTACCCGTTGATAATTCCGAAACACACTAGAAGATACTACAGTATACAAGCTGTAGAATAAACTTTTAAGCTTTTATTTTTTCCTTCTGAGTTATTACGATGGAATACAAAGTTAACCGCGATGGGGATAGCTCACTTGAAAACGATAAGGTGTTAGAGACTTGAAGAATAAATTCAAAGAAATATGACATATTAAGAGGTAACTGTTTACCTTTTCGGGCATTTAAAAACTCAGTGGCGCAAACAGCCTTAATGAGACAAGGCCTGCAGTGCCCCGAAATTTGCTTAAAAAGTACAGATGACTGCAAGTTCAGTGTTCGCGGCGTGTATATAAAAGTCGTTACACGTCCTTTAGTTTCTTAGAGATATAATTCAAATTACAAAAGTGCCTTAAATATTCATATTTTGCCATTTAAAAAAATCATCTATTAAGAATTCCGAAAACTAATTATTTATTCCTTCTCAGGCACCTATAGTTGCATTTAATAAAAGTTTCTTCTCATTCTAAAAATAAAACACAAAAGGTGTGACTTCCTTATGAAAAATTAATTAGGATATTCAATTTTAAACTTTGAGATCATGTTATAAGGTATTTCTCCCACTTCCCTCGAGTGCCTTCGTGGTGTAACGGTAGCACGCTGGGCCGGTATTCCAGAGGTCCGTGGTTCGATTCCCGGCGAAGGCGTTTGCATATTTTTCATCTTTTCTGCTTCCAATTAACCTAATGACTCTACAAGTGGCGCCCGAACTAAAAGGGTTGTGGATGATGATTCTCCGCACCCAGGATTTGGCGACTAGGTAACCTAAAACCCTAGTCGCCCTTTAAAAAGGGGAGTATATAAGGTATTTCTCTCACTTCCCTCGAGTGCCTTCGTGGTGTAACGGTAGCACGCTGGGCCGGTATTCCAGAGGTCCGTGGTTCGATTCCCGGCGAAGGCGGTTGCATATTTTTCATCTTTTCTGCTTCCAATTAACCTAATGACTCTACAATGTTTCTTGAAAATTCAGGGACTGATAATACTGATAACACTAATATGCAAATGGTCGTGAAACGTTTTCATCAATGCAATTTTTTTCGATAAGGAAATCATATTTACAGAATCTTGTAGAATTTCTGCTTCCGTGGATGGGCTTTCTTGTGACAGAATCAGGTGCCATAATTATGAACACATGCTAAATCCATTAAAAGTATCAAACCTCTTAAATCTATAGCTAGGAAATTAGGCGCCCTTAATTCTGATCAATTTGCGAATGTTATAGAATTCTAAACTAAATGCTTTCTTACCATCTAGATACTTTTCAGTGTCAGTATTATAAACACCGAAAAGATATTCTAGCACCAAGATAGTGCCGCACATCACTCTACAATTGTTTTTCGAAAGATAAAAACGCAATTCATTGCTAAAGATTATTTACTGTCATTTAACAACGCTCTAGCATGCGCTTGCTGGAAGCCACTTAAGTCAATTTCTAAAGATAAATTCTTAATGAGAAATATTACAAGCTACGGTTGATAATCTGAGAGGTAACTGTATGTGCTATACTGCCAAACAATGCCGCGCATTTCAGTATTTCGACAAACCTAATAGCGGAATATGATGGTGATTCATACTGTCGCACATTAGAACTCTTCTTGAAAGCACTTGGTATATACTACAGGCATGGAATATAATACAGGTTCATTCTGCAAGTAGTGACCAAATTTCAGTAAACCTATAAAATTGTCAGCAGATGGATAAGTAAGCCTACCACTGTCACTTCGATTTAGTTACTGGTATTGCGCAAAATTAAAGACAGTTTAAATGCCCGGAAGTCCCTTGATTTCCATCCCTTTGGTCGATAAAATGTGTACCAAGTTCGCTTGGGGACTAAACACTGGGGGTCTTGCGACAAGCGGACCACTTGTTCATGCTTACTCACCCCAGGGCCCACAGTAAAGAAAGCAAATTTCGGGGCACTGCAGGCCTTGTCCCATTAAGGCTGTTTGCGCCACTGAGTTTTTAAATGCCCGAAAAGGTAAACAGTTACCTCTTAATATGTAATATTTCTTTGAATTTATTAAGTCTCTAACACCTTATCGTTTTCAAGTGAGCTATCCCCATCGCGGTTAACTTTGTATTCCATCGTAATAACTCAGAAGGAAAAAATAAAAGCTTAAAAGTTTATTCTACAGCTTGTAAATATTTACCAAACTCAAAGTTGCAAACACGGTTTCACACCTAGTAGTGGGAGTCACCTAGGAATCAACGTAAACTAAAAAAATATAATTGATACGGATTCATACTAAGCAAGCTCTCACAAATATAAAATGCTAATAAACAGACACTTATACAATTTCCCACCTAAAATGTTCCTGTTGCCCAAGATGCAGGACTGTCGCTAGTAAACAACAGGTGCTGATTAACAACAAACGCCAACTCGGTAACTCATATTCGTGCTATTAAACCTTGTTTAGTTAAGGTGATATTGGAATAAGAACGCAAAACGAAATAAACACGCTGCAAATTTCCTTCTATTGAGGGCACTGAATCATTTCTTTAGTAATTGCTTTAAATTGAAAGTTAAAAGTTGTTTGCCTTTAACGAAATCTTGAAAATTCAGCCAATCGGAATATGACAGACGAATTTTTAAACCTCTGAACACTGAAGTTCCACCCAGTTCGCCGAACGGACTAGGTGCAAGGAGGTTTTCGTGTTTTTCCCTCATGTCTGAAGTAAAGATGAACCAGTTTACGTTAAAACGTCCTCCACTGATATATCCATCTCTTCAGACTGATAGTTGTTGAGTATTTTGCTATAATATAAACAACCCCAGAAAATTTGACCAGAAGGAAAGCTTTGTGCGATTTGTTCCTGTAGTTTTATTATTTATACACTAACGAATATGTATGCTTGATATTTAAGTAAGTTATAAAACATTTTATACGTTTAACAAGTTTATTTTAGAAATAAGCATCTCGGAAATTAATGCAGCTTTTCTCTCAAATCACGGAGCGTAAATGATACTTGAATGTGAGGGTTTGCTTTGAGTGGAATGTGTTTGCGCTTTCATGAACACATAAAATGAAACTAGTTAGTTTGTAAACGAATTTCGCAATTTAAAAGCGTTTGATATTAAATTTTAAAATAGGATGACTTACTTCTCTGAACTTGTTCGCTTTTATACATTTAGTCAGCTGAATTATATTTAATATTATTCATTCATAAAATGACTTTTGCAATACTTTGGGAGCTGAAAGAGAACATTACTGTTGCATATCAGCTTTGTATTTTCTGTTTGTTTTGAAGAATGGCCGAAAATGACATTTTCGCGTTCTTCGTTTCCGTTTGAATGAAACAGAATTAATTTAAAATTAAGACATCTTTCATGCACGTTTTAAATAGCTTCGAAAGTACTTAATAAGGGTAATTTCGAAACTAATATCATTGGATTCAAGGGTAAAAATCACGAATCTTCACTGTTTTTAACTAGATGTATTTCTTAGACTTTTGCCGGTGTTTTATACTATGCTAAAAGAAACAAATACTTATTTCCTCAGATTCACATTTAAGAATTATTTAAATAAAAAATCAAAACTCAATTTTTATCAATTTTAAGCAGGTGTTGAACACGCATTACTTTTTTGAAACAACAGTGCTGCAAATTTGAGGTTTTTACGTGGAACCGACAGTATATAAAAATGTAAGATGTGAGAGGAGCAAAACAATTTAAATTTTCAAAATAAGTAAACATTCATTATTAGGTGCGGGAAAATTTACAAAGTTTGTGAGATTATTAATGGCCTAATACCGTTACTTTAAGTCTATAACCCTAAGTCGTATAGCGAGTTATCCCTATGACCGAGATAGAAAGACCAAGTCTAACAACATTTGTATTTAAAAAGAATTTTAAATATAAATGCACGACTTTAAGCTACAATAACCACAGCTCATAGTAATACAAATAAATAAAAGCAGTCAATTAAATTTAAATGATAAACAGCATTTCAAGTCTATACAGATAAATATTAAACTATTAGCTGGCTCAATAATGTACCGGAGAATCAGATTAAAGTATCGGCGGCAACAGAATGCGAAGCCGAGATAATTGCATTTAACTAGAGCTGGCAGAATGCAAATATGTAGGGTGCAATGCCAGAAACAATCTCCCTCAAGATCCAAAAACTTCAGCTTAAGTGCACAAACAAATTTGCATTTTGGGGAAGAATACGGAAAGAAGAAATTAAATTATAGATCCAAATCGTAATAACTTGTTATTTTAAAATACGTCTCTTACAAGTTTTATAAATTTCCAGAAAAGGTGCGAATTTTTCAGAACAAAACTTTCTTTATTTATCAGCATATATAGGTGTACGTGCATAACTTCAAAGACACAGCGTAAAACTTAATCTGCATAACTTGAACTTCAAAAAAAATTTTTTATTTAACATTTGTAAGATCATCGATCTTTGAACAAAGGATTTTTATTCCATTAGTTCAATCATTATAATGTGTTCTTCAGTTACATATTTTTATTTTTTAAGAAACTTTTGATCGTTGAGGTTATACATAAACTAAATTTGGTTCTAACGATAAATCTTCTCTACTTTAGAATGACTTATTTAAATTCATTATCGCAAAACCTAAGAAAAATGTGTTTAACTCTTTCCATCTTCAAATTCAAGAAGTGTTCTCTTGAGTTGAGAATAAAAGAAAGCAGTTAATCATCTTTGCAGTAAATGTACAGAATACGCTTATAGAAAGCGAACAAAAAACGTACAGCTATGGTAGTATAAAAACAAATTCTACAAAGTAATAGATAAGGTCAATCTAAATATAAAATTAACATGTACAGCTTGTAGATATTACATAATAATATACGCCATGTTGTAAGGTATTTACTTGTTTTACTTAACCAGTTATTTTATGTTTCGAAACATTCTGTCACCTCTTCCTTTTCGTTTTCGTCCAGAATGCAAATTTAAGCTCGCGCGTATTTAAGGGAAAATTTGAGATTGCTTTAGTCAGAACGTGTCCGCCTGACCACGTTACTAGTTGATATTACAAAAGCATTCCTGTATACGGCGGTGCTTTCAATCTTGCAAATAGTACTGTCACGCCGGTTTAGATCTGAGCCAACTTACGTGTTTAATATTTCTCTGTAGCTTTTGGCTGACTAAAACTTAGATTTGGTTTTAATTTAAAATTCTACTTTTTTAGTTTACCCTGTAACTGCTAGCCGGTTTTGAAAGCTGACTGGTTTTTACACCCTTCTTACGTTTCTGTTTGTTTAACTAGACATAACGATAAGTCCTTTAATTCTATTTAAAGTCTTAGTGAATATTACCAAAAAGAGTGAGAATCTACAATATAATTAACGCAAAGAACACGTTAATATACTTTTCTCTGTAGACGATGTAACAAACAGTGAAAAAAGAACATATCAAACGATTATTTCAAAAGAGAAATATATTAATTCTGTTTCCTGATATGACACAAATGGGGTTCCGTATTTAAATGAATTTTAACAATAATTATAGCTTTATCTAAATTTTTATTCTATATAAATGTACAGTTAACACAGTTAAACGGTTCACATACAGACACTACAGAGTGCACTACTTGAACATCTGTTAAGTCTTCAATTTTCGAGTCGTTATAATGTAACTTAAACACAACAACATGGAAAAGACTTGATGATAATTAAATTCCGCATCTTAGAAAACTTTTTCCCATTAGATTAATTGTTTAACGTAACATGGGAAGCAAAAAAAAAATTAAGACATGAAAAAAATGCTTCGGATAAATTTAAGCTGAAACATTAAAATTATTTGTTGTTGTTTTAGAAAATGGTATTTAACTTAAAAAGGGTAGAAAGTTACAAATCTCTTATGCATTTCTCTCTTTTTTTATTAGGATGAAAATTATTAAAGATAACGAGAAATCTTCCGGCACCTCTTTTTAGGTCATAACGACCGACGTTCTCGTCATAACGACCTCTGCTTATGAATTAATTATTTAACTCGAAAACATTTTGCAAAGTTCTTCTTAAAATTGGATAGAGCGGAATATGCATAATTCTGTCATTAGCAGTATCTAGTAGGAAATAACTTTTTCGGATATTTCTATAAAACGTTTAATCAATGAGTAATGGTAAGAAGCAGGTCACGGACAAAGAAAGTTAAGCACATGCTCTGGACATAAGTGTTTAAATTCTGTGACTCAGAAGTACTGGGAAGCAAGACTCGGATTAATCACTTATATGGCTTAGGTGCTAATCCTAGCAATTTGTAAATAAAGGAGTAACAATAGGTGTATTGGTGTATTTAATTATGGCAAAGCACACGAGGGCTATCTGCCTAGGGGAAGGGATGCCTTCGTGGAGGACTTTCTTAGAGAAACTGGCTCGTATACACGTTACACATGGGGAAAACCACGAAAACGCCCATGCAGCCAACCCGTTCGCGGGATTCGAACCTCGAACCGAACTACCAGTGTTCAGCGACTTTACCGCTTGGTTGCTAGTAACAATAGGTAAGCAGAGTGTTAGGAATGCCCAAAATTGCGCGCTTTTATTCAAGTAACACTTTTGACACAAGCGTTTTTAAATTTGTGCATAATTCTGAGGTTATCCGTATGAAAAACGATTTATCAGGGTTTCAATATATATATGCATAAATGGGACTTAACCAGAACGAGAGTATATAAAGTACGACTTACTCTGGCAGCAGACACTAAGCGAATTATCATTAAGTCTGGACAGAACTGCAAAGTCCTATGAAGATTTTTAAACAAACCTTTTTATTAAATCAAAACTTAGAATATAAATGTGCAAATCATGCGTACACACTCCGCCAGCTACCTCTAGAGAGATAACGTAAAGAAATAATAAATTCGAATTTTTTCTAAATCTAGTAGAGAAGGACTACACAAAAGATCTAAAGAGCAAAGTTGTCTTGAGAAGAAGAACATGCTCTGAATTAAACTCCCGAAACCTTTCTTTAAATACTAACTCTTTGTCACTCATTAACATTCTGGTAGGGAAACGATAACAAGAAGTGGCAATAAAGATCTAGAATATAAAATAACTAGTTAGTAAAAAATAATAGTAATAACCCTACAAGCTCATGAATTTTGAAAAGAGCTTCATAAGGGTCTTGCTAAGAAAACCTGGTTCATAACACGGTGCGATAGAAGATACTACAATAACGGTCATGAAGCCAAGCTACTTTTCAAGAATCGAACTGACAACAGTAATTTGATGAATGAGATACATGATTGAGACAAAGCAAAGAATGCATTTTTCTTGGTGAAATATCCCTTCTTACGCAAAATCCAAATTTCAAACGGTACATAAATGATTGAAGACCTGTTATAGTATCGTCGCAGTCATAAACTCTTCTTTTTATGCACTAGGTGAAGAAGTTTACATTACGTAATAAGAAGCTGCTTGAACATTGAAAGATGGGGAAGAAATTTTAAAGTAATAGTGTTGGAAAATTATTCGCATGCATTATTAGTTAGCTGAGTATTAATTACATTCATCCCAATACACTGGAAACTCTCACTACTGAAGCATTTCACCGCTCAAATACATACAACTGAAAATTCTCTAAGAGTAAAACGCGGTCACTGTAATGCAAAACCGTTTTATATGATATATTTTGTTTATCAGAAGAAAGAAAGTGATATAAAATTAAATAAAATATCTTAATTGAGTCTATTTTCATTTTGCCAAGTTATTGGGCATAAATTTATCTATTCAAAATCTAGTGACGTCTCAAAACATGCAAAACCAGCAGATAGCTTTGGATGGCTTGATAAAGGGTAGCCAACAACGAGTGATGCATGAATCACAGTTCAAATAACACTGCGCCGTATAAAAATTTTTGGATTATACTGAATGCAAAGCTCAGATTATATATCACTGCTGCAAACAAAGCTATGTATCTTTCGCTACTAATCCAACAAAACAGCTTTTTCTATTTTTTGAGTTCCACAGGCGATATATTCAATCTATTTGAACTGTTAATTTTTACAGGAAATACTTATGAGCGCTCCTTATGCATGTAGGCTAGAAGATGAAATCTGGTTTCGAAACAGAGAGGAAAATTCATCTCCTGAGCTGTTTATGTATATATATGTAGATATGGTCTTTCAACTGATATATGTAGATATGGTCTTTCAACTGACAGGGCAGATTTGAAAGAAATGGATTAGAAGGTTATGTACGGTGGGAATGTCTGGAATGATAAAACATATCGAAATGTTAAGGTAGATATTTCAATCCCTGTTCTTGACAGCAGAGCTTTGCGTTTGCAAAAATATTCCGTATATAGACTTACGGAATGTTACTGAAAAGATGTCATACAGATGTCTCTTATATCAAAAAAGTGAAATAGCTCAAAATTCGAATAAAAATATTATGTTCTCCAGTAACTGCAAGGATATTCACAATAAATAGAAAATTCAAAGGAAATTTTATATGGGATGATTTGAATTTTTCATTTCTTATAATAAAAAGGGGAATGATTCTTAATAACTGCAGGGAAAACATAAGCAGTCCGAAGCATTTAGTTTAAAGTTTGAAAATTTAAGCAGCTTTTTTAACGGTGTCTAAAAAAACTGGTAAAGTATAAACCAAAACTATTTTTGAAGATAATTAAACTTTTAAAGGGTTAAGGTTCCGTTTGTTTCTAATTCTACATTCTACATTTAATAATTCTCATCATTAAAATATAGCATTCCAAGGCTTTTCGATAGGAGATTCAAGAACATTGATGGCATTGAAATCATTTTTCTCATTTTAAATATCATTAATAAAAGCATTTTATCCATTACGGTTATTGCGATTTTCTTGGAAAACTTAAAAGTCGCTATACTGTAATGCATTACTTTTCTCACTACTGACTGTACCAACCATATTATTTACTAATATGTATTTTACTGTGCATTTGTAAGCTAAATTTGGTTTTACATATAAAATTCTTACAAATAAAATAAAATTGTACATATAAAATTCTTGAATTTGGTTCACGTAGATATATTTCTTCAATAAAGAGATTATGAAAATTATTACGAGTTTAAAATTTAATTTCTGCCATTTATTGTATTAAAATCATAATTATTCTGAATGAAGTATTATTAATATTTAATATGTAATAGGAGATAGTAAAATTTTAAACCAGCCTTCTAAAATTTATAATTAATTTGTAATTATATACTTTATTACTGCATGGTTTCATAACAAAATATTTCAGTCTAAACTCCTAATTGTAAAGCGTTATCGAAGATTAAGGACGCAACTTTTAACATGAATTTGAAGAACTATTAGATTATAACTCTAAAGATGAAACACCTGCAATGCTGCCTGCAGTATGGAATTCTGACAGTGAAGACAGTACTTATTTTTTATTAAATAGTATTAAGTATTTATTTTGAGTTATTTTATTTCCATCATAAACTTGTTTTGTAAATTTAAGAAATCTACATTTGAAACTATTCTTTAAGATAAAAATGCATGCATGTACATACTAGTCCAGTATGTTTCTGGACAAGGTACATAAAACTTTTATTTGACCTCATTTAAATATAGACATTGCAATTCCGATTGGTGGAAGTAAATACAGCGGGTATTTTACATATAAATCTTACAGTGCTTCGTTATTCTGCTTCTTGTGTTTATCACGAATTCCAAATGTTGTCTCACAAATACAATTTCAATTTCTGAAATTTAAAATGTCAGGACTGTATCTGAGATCATACTGTCTTGATGCAAACTTGATCAGTTGCTTTAAAAAAACTGAGTTGTACGTATCCTACACGATCTCGTAGTCACCTCAAAGGGTATGTAGTTAGCTGTATTTATAGACCGAACTTCTGCAATGAAGTTAAGCTGCAAAGTTTAATGAATGTTAAAAAAGAAGGCAATGACCATGATTTTGATTTTGGATCTGCTTCTACAACAGTCTTTTTTGGTCGCAGTTCTTCTTTCATCTTATACGCTCTATTCCATATATCAAGCTGCATTCATAAACTCATGTCTATACATGTTACTATACATACCTGTAATCGCCCTATCTATAAAATCATCGTACGGCCAGTCAACACAACTCTCTATCATCTTCAGTCAAATATTTGAGGAAAATCTTAGGACACTGTGCTCCTATTCTAAATGTCTGGACTGAAATGGTGTGAATAGTTGCTTATTTACCTAAGTATAACTCTTCATCAATCGTTCTAAGAATTAGTGTTCGATCACTTTGCATATACGTCAACAAACAAGCAATGTTTTCATCGATTTGTGCAGTTGAATTCTCTCCTGTTCTCACATTCTTAAATACGTTTTTTGTCCTTCCAAGAAACCTATAACCTACTTGAATAATGTTATTTTTTGCATCGTAGGCTTTCTATGCATTTGCTTTATTATTTTACGAATTTAGGTTCGATTTTTGTAAAGCTGTTGGGATATTCCATGTTAATTAATTGTTCTAATAACACACCATTCTCTATCTCAACAATTCTGCATCACTTTAATAAAATAATCGTTACTCACACTATTATTTATGTTATTATAAATATCTCAAAAACTAAAAATTGGGCTGAAGACAAAGAAGAACGCGATTGTACTTGCGACCTTTTTATCATCGCGTTTATGTTATTATCGCATTTATTTTTAATATCTCGTTATTAGCACACCATTCTCCATCTCAAGAACCCTGAATAAAACACTTTAATAAAATAATTGTTACTCACATTATTATTTATGTTACTATACATATCTCAAAAAACAAAAATTCGGCTGAAGTCAAAGAACAACGCGATTGTGCTTGCGACTTTTTTAATATCGCATTTATGGTGCCAGGTAAAGAGAAACGAAAAATTATAAATTCATTATAAATTCCATACACTACTGAACCTCCATTCTTCGACAAATAAAATAAAGCGATTCACTAGGAGCCACTAATCTAGGAAACGCATTCATTATATAATGAACCTTCATTATATAAGGGGTATTAAAATAAGCCCAAAAAACAGAGCTTAGTTGTCCAAAATCTTTATATTGTGAGTTTTTCTAACAATGAATGTAACACTTGGTAACCTTCTTATTCGTACTCCATCTCAAATTAACTGTCACGTCTCGTTTAAAAAGTCCTGAAACATGAAACCAGGCATGTCAGACTCGCGGCCCTTGACTTATGTTTCTGAGATACTTAGCTCAACATCGAGAAAGTTTCTTCCAATGGCGGGCACTTGCCTATAACAGCATTGGCCACTACTAAGGCCAGAAGGGGTGGCCATTTTATAGTGGAGGCACCTAATAGGCAGCTACCGCTACCTCTTATTAATTTTACATCCATGCCTTCTCCGGAATTCGACCCCTGGCCCTACGGTATCGCAGTCAAGCTCCCCTAACCACTTTGGGCGGCCCCCGAGAAAATAATAAATATATATAATTGTAATATATTTCTAAAAAAAATTTCAATAATACCCATAATGGAGTCGTATGTAAAACCTCGAAGACTAAAAAAAAGACTCTCGAGAAGGCTTCGCTACAAAACTATTTTCTCAACTGACAATGAGAATGAGCTAGCCGATTTATAGAGGATTTATAGATGGAACTGAACTTTAAAACAAAACTTCCGTGAAGGGGGGGGTATGCCCAAATTTTGCCAATACTTCCCTGTGCGGTTCCCAGAAAGCTGCAAATTTGCAGATTAAGTGATTTCAATATTCGGTAGTAGATATCAGTATGAACAACTTTTCTCGCTTATGAAAAAAAATCAAGTCCCCATTGTAATCCGGGTTATTAGAAATGCATTTGATCTTGCCTCTGAAAATTGTTAGGGCGAGCAACATGTCTCCAGTCATCTGAACGTGGTCTACCAGCGGGCCAAGCGGCTCGCTAAACACTGTTAGTTCGGTCCGAGGAACGAATTATCCTGCTGAATGCCAGGAAAAATACCAAAGGATCAAAGCATCAAGTTCGGTCCAAGGTTGGAATCCCGCGAACGGTCTGGCTGAGAAGGTTGTTTCGTGGTTTTACCCAAATGTATGTATACGAGCCACTTTCCCTTAAAAAATCATCCACAAAAGCATCCTTCTATTTATTCAGATAGTTCACGAATGATATGTCTTTGTCGAATAAACCTAATTAAACTATCTAAAAGCTCGTTCGGTCAAAAGATAACAGTTGTCGGGCAATAAACAAAAGGTGTCTATCTACTCCTAGGATTTCTTTGTGTTCCTTCTATATTTCAAAGAATTATTGTATTAAATGAGATTGTATGCATTTATTCAATTTTAAAATGCATCGTTAAATATTAAATGGATCTTTGTTTCCATGCCGCGCGCATTATTGTACACTGATAGCTATTTCGCCTACTTGAGAAACTAAGTTTGATACGTCTGCATTAATTTATAACAGGTTAATAGTAAAGTGGTGCTATTTTTGGCTTGACAAAAATTCACTGATAAAGGTTAACATGCACAGAAACACGCACAATACATTTGTCAGGAAAGATAAGGTTTGGCAATTTATCCCAGAACAGCATGCTCATGTGACTGTCAGGAAAACGACACGCTTATGCGAATATTTATTTTCGGATTAAGGCCATCGTACAAGTAAACTGAAATAAGTCGTGAAATAAATGTTGAAGTGTAGCACTGAAATTTTCAAACGGCAATTTATTCTGCAAATGATGTTTCCTTGAGCCAAACGAAAGCCGAATAAGTAAAACTACTTTACTTTAGTAAGCTGCTCGGAGGTTCAGCGTAAAAAACATAAGCTTTAGGAGACTTTTTTCTTTGTGGTTTCTCTCTACGAAAAACGTTAACAAGTTTTTTTCTCTTAACTTCCTGTGTAGAAGGGATATACACATATTGCAGAATCAGCATTCTAACTAAAAATCATTCTTTGTTATATTTCTCCATAGGAATAACTTAATTATCTCAATTCGAAGAAAACATCGCATTAAAACCTAAGCCGGTAAATGAACAGAATCAGAAATTAGAATTTATAAAGAGAATAAAGCTGAGAAAAGTGATGAATCGAGAAGAAATATTTCATAAAATACTAATTCAGAAAAATTTTTGTAAGCAGCAGATTATTATAACACACGAAACATTAAATACTTTAAAACGACGTGTGGAAAGAATTTTAAGTATATTCATCGTAGACATTATAAAAAATGCCGTATGATTAATGAAATTTAAACACACTTATTTTATTTGAAAATATTCAGGTTTTCATTGATTTCTCATGCACACTATCCTTAACAAAAATATTCTTTGTTTGGCCTTTATTTTGAAATCAGTTCTATTTCCACTTATATTAAGATAAGCTTTAAGCTAGAATTGTTTCTGCTGATAAAAAATAGATATTTACTTTAAGAATTTTTTTACTTTGTAAAAGACATGTTTAAAGGAATGTTAACATTTCTCTTTAAAGCACCTTATTATAATTTGATTATAAGTACATATGAACACACAACAATGAGTCGAAACAGTTTTTTGCAAACATGTCAGTTATTCACCGGGAATACAACCAATGACACTATTCAGATCTCGGCTGCTATCCTGTAAGTGTTCCCCTCCATTCTACAAAGTAAATTTTGTTTCTGTTGACGAATCTAACATTTTTTTTTCATTTCTTTCAATAACTGATTATTTTTAGTACTTATTTGCTTTCTTCAATATATTGCAAAATTTTCTTTTATTTTTATTTACTGTTTTCAACTTTTGACACTTCTTAAAAGGTTTTTATTGGGCTTAGATAAGTACTGTGCTTTTTTGTAAATGTGGAAATTTATCTCATATCAGTGATAACTGGATACCAACGGCTTGTAAAATAATTAAGTATATTATTTCAAAAAACTGTTAATAACATAATTTACGTTTTTATTTATTTGTTTATATAGTAACAAAAATGTTTTATCTTAGATGCTTTTCAATAATTTTAGATTTTCCTTGTTCTTCCTTGTAACTATGTGTTCCTTGTGAATATTCAAAAGCATATAGTGTGGTAGAGACCTTCCTGAGAGAAAAGGGAACTATGCGTACTAATATTAAAATTTTAACTTGAGTGATTATCGTAAAACAAAGCACATAATAGAAAATCTAAATTAGACCCAAAGTTTAAAGTAAAATATAACCTTCTATGCTTAGTAATTGGGACTTTGTGTTGTCGAAAAATTCAAATTAGTATGTGAGATATACACTGATAGTACACGTCTATTAACAATTCACAAAAATAATTTTCTGATTAAACAGATTTTCATTTTTACTGTCATATCTGCTTTCGGCATGAAACTATTTAAGAGTCAGAACAAAACAAAATCATTGGATGCAGGAAATGGAACTAAATTTATGTTGCATTACTCAAATATTTCAATTGAAATCATGGTATATTGTAATAATATGGTATATTGCAGAAAAGTCATGCTCTTTGCATTCCAGTTACACTTGGGAAAAAACCTCGAAACCCAATCGTCGAGGTTCCAACCCGGTTCAAATAACCAGTATTCAGCGATCTTAACCACCAGCCCCTCTTGGGGCGCATGGTGATTAAAAAGCATTAGAAAACTCAATGTAGAAGACAAGTATGAAGTAAAATCAGTCGGTACATCCAGTTTCGTGTTGTAAAGTAAAGCACCTTTTAGGCATTCGGGCACGATGTCACGTACTGAAAAAGCAGCGTTTATACAAAAAGGTCTGGATTCCTTCTATTAGAAACAGATCCCCGTCTTGCCACAAACACCTCATTTTTTAGTTTCTCATGCTTTTCCCTTAATATTTTCTTTTATCAAAATGATTCTATAAAGTCGGGGCTTTCAGACAATTTAAGCTATCCAAAACGATGCTATAACCACTTTATGACAGGAACCAAACGAAGCATTCTCTCAAACTTCCAGAAATGGCAGAAGCGCTAGGGTATGTCTCTGTGTTTCGATGGATGTTTCTTAAAAATGGAATTTTCTAAACTTTTTTTAACAGAATGTTATATCCTATGTAAAGTCCTTTTTCAAAAAATAATATAATTTAATTTATAGTATGGACATTTAATCTTAATTTGAGTCCACTAATTGTATTTTGGGCCTTAAATGCTTTCATATAAAAAGCACAAATGTAGTAAACATAAAAAACTAATTTGTTCAAGAAAATATGTCTGATGATGTTTGTTGATAGACTTCCACTATGTGCAAGTGTCATACATGGTTATTTGAAATTTTTGACAAATTAAATTCGCAGTTATTAAGCAGAAGAGCCCATGTTCTACTTTGTGTCTAAATTAGACTAGGTATCGATTTACTTCTCTTTCTCTCTGATCTCTTTTTTGTATGTCTTAGCCTCTGTTCTCCACAGAAATAATCCCACCTATAATAAACAAACATAAGCAGCTCTAAAATAGAGTATGTTTGATAGTGCACAGAAAAGTAAATGATTTGAATATGGAATCAAAGCGTGAAAAAGTTTAATCCGTGTGAAAATTTTGTCCCTGCGACAAGGGATTGGAAAAGTTATTAATATGTGATAAGATTAGTACTAACATTTAGACTTGAACAATTATAGTCAGCTAATGCATAATATCTTTGCTACGCTGAAGACGTAATATAACTAGGTCCAGTGCATTATTAAAACTTAAATACTGTGTGTATAAACGTCTAATGAAATGAAATGTTTTAATAAAAATTTCGAAAAGTCAGAGTTTCACTGAAATAACTTCAACAGTTGTGAAGATGTTAGATGCTATTCCTATTTGCTACGAGTTTGATAAGAATAGCTGTGTCTGGGCAAAATTCTACAATTCGTTATCCATATATTTATGGAAATTAGCAAAAGGTTAAAGTATGCATCAATATTGGCTCGATTTTCGTCTTATCAAAACCAGTAATTTCAGTTTTTGATTGAATATGAAAGAGGACATATTTTGTAAGTGAGCATGAACACCTTAAATCAACGATTTAAGCTATTTGAACTATTACTTATAGGAAAAAGCTATTGAAAATGTTAGCAACATAAGGGATATAATTGAAATAAAGTACGTAAAGAAAGGAAAGAAATGTCTTACGTTAATCTCAATTAATATTAACTCTTAATGAAGTATTTCAGAATATTTGTAAATAAATTTATATTTGAATGTATCATCATACATCTGTTACATTTTGTCTTTATGATAAGTATATAAATGTACTACATGTTATATTTAAGCAAGCGAATTCAAACAAGTAAAGGACATATTTTCACACAGCCATTCTCATCACACAGACTGTGTGAACTGTCTGTGTGAAAATATACAGACATCGTATATTTTCACACAGACAGTGTATCAATATACTATGCTCCAATGCTGATTTTAATAGCTAAGCTAGATACTGAGGAAGGTGATGGTTTTCGTACCTATATTATACATGTTTCTTTTAGAGAAGATGTTTTTAAATGAAGAAAACTTTGTCCACCGAAACTTCCTTTACTTGTTTGAATTCGCTTGCTTAAATATAACATGTAGTACATTTATATACTTATCATAAAGACAAAATATAACAGATGTATGATGATACATTCAAATATAAATTTATTTACAAATATTCTGAAATACTTCATTAAGAGTTAATATTAATTGAGATTAATGTAAGATATTTCTTTCCTTTCTTTAAACTGTTCCAGTTTAAAATAGAAAAATAGCAGCAAAAAAATAGATCTTCAGCTCAATGCTACAGTAAAGGAATATAATGACAACTATAAACGAAAGATCACTCATAACTAGGTTGAAACAGAGCCAGGATCTAATGAGTCCGCTATGTGCATTGCAAAAAGCGTGAAATGATTACATTTGCTAACGCGCATTGCAGAAATCTTTTAAAAGATTATTGCAAAAGGAGTTACTATCGAAAGCACCAACGTTAGGACTTGGTTGCTGGAATTCGAAAAACTGTTTGTAGAAAATCCTTACCTAATCCTTTCGAGATCTCTTTTGTGTTAGAAATTTTATAAATAAAGATTTTATTCCGAAACAAAGTAAATCTTTACTGGAAAAAAGGTAAATCTTTATCTTGTTCGGAAACACAGTGAAACATTAATAAATGCTTCCCAGCTTTCAAGCGATCGCAAAATTAATTTTGACAATGTTTTCCGTAAATGTCCCTTTCTCCATACAGGTCTCTTAAAAAACGTTTTCTATTTCTTGAAGATATTACTTCCTGTGACGATAAGCTGAAATATTAGCCTCGTGTCGTATTCATATAGAGAGCTTAGATGTACGGGATTATTCTATATTTCGCTGTGTGCTGGTGAAGTAAATATGGGAGTTATTTCGTATATGATTCGCTATAACTGCGAAACATATAAGCTTTGAATGCTTTGTAAAAGTCTCTTATTTGTATTATTTAAACGTAGCTTGTACAAATCAAAGTTATGGTTCATCATAGTAAAAGTTAATATTTACTCCACAGTTGTCCTTGATTTCTAGATGTTTCAATATGTACACATATTTTACCTCTCTGTCCACTGGGTTTCGCGCTTAACAATTTTACTCTTCAATTTTCGTTAGTTTTCATTCAACTATTCTTATTTCATGTACGTCTACTGAAATTCATTTTGTTTGTCAGAACAATGTGCTTAGTAAACCCTTAAAATAACATAACACATAATTTTAGAACGTATAGAAGTGTTAACGAAACAGTAAGAGTTTAATATAAAAAATAAAGAGCAGCCAATCGCAAATCGAAAACGGTTATTAATTATAAGTGTGAGTAAGTGTTCGTGAAAACTTTCACGATTACAACATGAAGGAACTGGAAAATAGCGTAGCAAAAAAAAAATTAAGATAATTGTTTCTAAAGATAATACAAAACAAAATAAACACTCCATAAAATATATAACCGAGCTTCGTATGAATAAAGATAGCATTAAGTTATGCAGAAATGCTGCAATATAAACAGACAGAAGTTATTAGGACGGAAGAAGTTATTATTTAGGGTTCATAGAGGAAATCCATATGCATAGCCTTAATATCTAAATGTATAATCCCACAGATGTATGGAAATTTATGCAATCTAAATTGACAAAGTTGAAAATGAAGTAAAATGTTAAGTTGTATGGCGTACTCTTATCTGATATTCAGAAACATATTAGAACAGAATAAATTATCTATCCTAGGCTGCAGGACTTAAATCATACGCTGCAGGAAACAATGAAAAGGCGTATGAACTCGACACAGCTAATGTTTATAAAGGAATTCCTCTCGTGTTTCATAGCTTATATTGACAGAAGCGCATCTCAAGGTTAGAGAAGAGCATCTAAAGTCACTTGAAAATACGAATGTGTAGATCTATCAACCGCCTATTTTTAGGAGATGAAGTACAACAGCTGAACTATGGGGTATGCAAATCCTACTAGAGCTGTGGCCTTTCAGTTATGATTTCAAGTATGATCTCATTAAAGTTGCTCATCAAACATTTGAATGAGGGCTACATTTCTGATTAGTAATTTGAGACGATAATGCTTAACAGAAGTGTAATTAATCGCAATACCAAAAATAACTTTAGATGCGTGCTCACATTTTTTTTCGATCTACATCCGCTTGTCAAAATCCTTTTCAAGATAATTCGCAACCTCAAAGAGACGAGTAGGGTACCATTATGCTTGGGGCCGGCAGACCTAGTCATTTCAGTATTCAAATGACTCTGAAGGCTGTCTGCGTTCGAATAAGCATTTGTGATTCCAAGGCTGATCACGAAGGCGATAAATGAGCATAAGGATTAATACCTCGACTCATGTGGAAAGTTTTAATAAGCTTAGTGTTCTTCACTCAGCTCTTTAAATACCAAATCTTTCGCTAAGCTGATGATACCGTTCTAAATTTCAAGTGAATTCGCTACTAATACGTTCCTCTTTCTCATTAACCCATCAAGAGATTTTAAGCTTTCAATACATATAACCCCTTGTCTTTTGCGTAGAAACTTCTCATAGCCTTTCAAGTACAGTAGGAAATTATGCTCTTTATTTTTTCGCAAACTAATTAGAATATTAGAATGCAAGAAATTAGCTAAGTTAATATATCTCTTACTTACCAAGGAAGACTTTGACTTCCTAACTATAACAGCAGCAGAAATCAGAAAGCTAGTAGATTTTAGAGCAAATCGATCAGTGCGGTCACACATCAGCATGAAAGAAGTACATATATAAACTATTATGCATGAAAGCTGGTCTGAAAGCTGAGTGAATAGTCCAGTTGTAGGTATCTGGTAGTTAATATAACTGACACAGATAACTTGGCAGAAAAGCATTCTTTTCTGAAAATGCTAAGTTTCTGAAATGCTAAGTTTCTGAAAATGCTAAGTTGTTGAACATGAGAAACCAAATTTTGGAGCGGAATGACTTTTCGTAAATTATACATTACCTTTGCGACTTTAATTTTAGCCATTGTACTACGAAGGCAGCTAGGAGGAGCATCAACAGAGTATTTAAAGCCGGTGATATGAGGCTTAAAAGTATGCAGCATGGGCATTAGGCAGAAGCAGTCGTGATTATTGACGATCTTCTCAATGGCTAAATGCTGATGTACAAAACCCAAAACTGAACCTTCGTGGAGGAGGAAGATAATGGCGAACTGCTTGATTATGGGCAACTACTGATATTCCTTTAATGCAGTTAATAGCATAATGAATGAAGACAGTTGGAATGCATCACAGATTTATAGGCCTCAATTGATCAATAGAAATGAAGTTATAGTAATTTATGAATACCATGTAACATATGAAACCATGTATCAAGAGCAAGAAAGTGTCTAAAAAGCACTCAATTGCACTCTGAGACTCTTCCCTATCCACCATACTTGCCAGACATCTTGCCAATCTTGTGCTATTTTTAATCCTTCTAATACCAACATTTCTGTTTCACCGAGTACAACAAGTGTCCCATGTCACCCATCAAATTTTTGCACATTTGTTAACTGTGACAAAAGTGTTATGATGATAAAAGTCTTTTATATAACACATATACACTAGTAAGTTAAGCACGGAGAGGAAAATGCTAATTTCCGGAAGCCAATCAGAATTGAAGAGGATACAATTCGCTGCAGAGATAGATGGAAGTATGCAAAAATGTTAGGTACTAGCTAATCGCGTTCTCATGTAAACAAATATGCAAAAAAGGCAGTCTTATAAGAAGCTAGCTTTATGAAGTGTTACAGAAGTTGATTGTAAGTGCTGATAGAAAATGTTTAAAAGTTTCGTACAATTTGTTTTCAAGACACACGTATTTCTATGACTTCCAGAAGATGAATGGAAGATTCTGAGCACTGGCTTGCTGTGGGGCGCATTGAAGCAGGACAGTCGATCACAAATGTTGCTCTTTTCTTCGGCGTTCACCATTCTGTAATTTCACGTTCATGGAAACAATTCTAAACCACACAGACAGTTCTCCGAAGGCCCGTAGCCGGTCGCTCAAGGGTTACAACCCCCGCGGAAGATCAATATATTGCTGTTGTAGCCAACCTCCACACGTGTGACATCTATGGTTACAGCTTCCATTGGTAAGGCGATATCTGCAGCTACTGTACGCCGAAGATTACATATGAGTGGACTGTACGCCCGGGTACCTCGAGTTTGTGTTCCTCTATCCGTCCAGTCAAGAGGGGCACGATTACAGTGGTGCCGGGAACATGTCAATTGGAATGTGCCTGACTGGGGTAATGTCATGTTTACTGATGAGTCAAGATTTGCTCTCGAACCCACCAGCGGCCGAGCGGTAAAATCGCTGAACACTGGTAGTTCGGTCCGCGGTTCGAATCCCGCGAACGGGCTGGCTGCATGGGGGTTTTCGTGGTTTTCCCCATGTGTAACGTGTATACGAGCCAGTTTCCCTTAGAAAGTCCTCCACGAAGGCATCCCTCCTCTTAGGCAGATAGCCCTCGAGGCTTTGCCATAATCACACACACACACACACACAAGATTTGCTCTGGAGCCAGATGACAAGCGTATAAGGATATGGTGTGAACAATGAACACGCAATCAGTTACAAAACATCACCGAACATCACGCATTCCGAAGCGGAAGCATTACGGTGTGTGCAGGGATTTCATTAGGATACCGCACCGATCTGCACATCTTTAAACGGGGTTTTTTGACGACTGTCCGGTATCGAGATGAAGTCCTAGAACCCATTGTGACATTGTACGCTGCAGCAGTTGGCCCTACTTTTGTTTTAATGGACGGTGACGAACGTCGCCATAGAGATGACATCGTCGATGACTACCTGGAGAGTGAAGGGATTGTGCGTCTGGTGTGGCCAGCATATTCGCCCGACCTTAATCCCATTGAAAATCTTCGGGATGCTCTCGGGCGTGCTGTATCTTCACGTTTCCCACCTCCAGCCACTCTTATTGAGCTGGAGACTGATCTACAAGAAGAATGGCGATTGCTTAATTCTGTGGCGGTTGACCACCTGATTGAAAGCATGGTCACAAGGTGTAAACTTTGTACACAGATGAGGGGGGACCACATACCCTATTAGTGTCCCTTTTTTTCATTTTATTCTGTTTATTTTCACTTTATACATAATTCTGTTTAAGTCTCCAGTATGTCATTATCTGATAACTTACAAAAAATTAATATTGTTTTCATTTCTGTATATAATTATAGATTTTGTTTTATGCATAAATATATATGCTACTTTCCTGCAGAATTTTGTGTCAATCAAAGCAGTATTTGTTGATTTATTTATTTTATTTATTTTTTTTCCATTTTACATTTTCGTGCTTAACTTTTGAAAGTGAGTGTATTTTGTGGATTTAACATTATATAGGATATGCAAAAATTAAACACACAGCTGAATAAAAGATTGTAATAAAATTACTCTTGCAGAATTTGCACAAATATTATTATAATGTTTTTACATGCAAATACGTGCAAAAAAGCAACATTTAAAGCATGCATCTATACATATTTGTTGTACTGTATGAATTCAGTAATAACATTTTCCAAGAATTTTACCTTTCCTGCTTATATTTTATTCAAGTGCATCCGAAATTTGTTGATGCTTTTATAAATATTTTAACTAAATACTTACCTATATCCAAAAGAAACTTTGTTTTTTTAATAATTTGGTTTTCAACCCACTCTGGATTTATATGCGACAGACTAATAAATCCATTTAGTGCATTAATATTTAACATGTCGCAAAAATTAATTGCAGACCATTTTCTTGCCATTAGCATTTGCTGAATTAATTGTGTCAAATCCTAATTTTATTCTGTTGTGATCCCTTATCACAGCTGGTTTTGGTTTCTGAATATTCTCAACTTCAGAAGACCAATGTAGTACGCCAAGAAAAGGAACAAAGTTTCCTTTCTTCGAACAGTAAGATATCGTCTCGGACTTTTGAAACTAAAATAATGATAAGTCAATTTCCCTTTTATTGGGTGGGACACATTTTTGAGGTAACTAGTTTCGATATTTTTTTTTTTTTGTTGTTGTTGTTGCATCCAGAAGTATCAGTTGCTTCTTCTTCAGTTCTTTTACAAGCTTCGAACTTGCAAAAAAGCTGATTGCTCTAATATTGCTTCTATATTTTTTATTCCTTTTAAGGTATTTCCTTCCTTCTTCCAGCATGCCTTCGTGGTGTAATGGTAGAACTCTATACGCGTATTCTAGAGATCAAGGGTTTGAGCCCGGACGAGGGTACTGCTTATTTTTTATGTACATTTGCTTCAAAATAAAATAATGACTTTACAGGGGCACCCAAACTAAAAGGTAGAGGACAATAATTCGTCACCACCAGGATTTGGATACTGGGTACGCTAATCCTCAGTCATCCTTTAAAAGGGGATGTATGCAACATATTTTCTCCCGCCTTCCAGCATGTCTTCGTGGCCTTACGTTAGCACACTCGGCGCGTATTTGAGAGGTCCTGGTTTCGAGTCCAGGCGAGGGTGTTGCTCATTTTTCATGTACTACTGCTTCAAAATAACCTAATGACTCTTCACTTTCACCATAACAAAACAAATCTTTTTTTGACTTCTCTAGAAATATTATTTTCTTTTCCCGTATATACTTGTATATTATATACAAAGAATGATTTACTATCACAACCAGCCATAGCTTTATTCCATACCTTCCTAGTTTTAGTGGAATATACTGTTTAAATGCACATATATCGTTAAATGTTACTAATTCCTCATCGATTGTGATATTCTTACCAGTGATGCATCTTTCAGAGTGTCACTCCAAAGTTTAAATATATGTCTAACCGGTTATAATTTATCATGTGATTCACTTTCCGATTAAACACATCTTAATGAAAATAAATATATTTGGATATTTTAGCTGAACTGTTTCTAACCATAGAATTGTTAGAATTCAAGTTACCCATAATTAATTTTTTGTTCCATAATGTGCTTTAACTACCCAAGAAAGTATCAGGAGTCCAAAAAATGCATAAAGATTCTCTTCTCTCAATATTTTCTCAATTACATCCAAATGCCATTTTGCCTTCCTAATTTAAAAAAAAATAAATAAATAATTTTGAAATAAAGAGAATTAATGTATAAAAATAAATAATTTTGAAAATACTTTTTATATACTTCTTTATTTAAAACAATTTACTCAAAATTTATAAAAATCGATAAAATAGTTTCTTTATACTTAGACAAAAGTATTCTTTTCGGTAACCACAGGTGGATTTGAATCAAAGAACTATCTGGAGGATGTAATCCAAAACTATCACGATCAAGTTTCCTATTCATGCTTCTTGAAATTTCTTCTTCAATTAAGTATATCTGCTTTTTGGGGGATATTATGAAAATCTTCTCTAAGGCAAGTAAAGAGTTAATGTATTTTATAATGGCTAAATTGATTTTTACTCTCAAACGCAAGTACCTCATGACGAAAACACAACACATTTACAGTAAATTTTCTTTTTATATTACATTATTTTAAGTACCTTTTATTTCTTCTATATATTCATGCTAAAATCTGAGAAGTTAGAGAAGCTCTAATAGTAATCAATGGTTAAATTAGCAAAATCACTTAAAGTTTACATGTATAATATGTTTTCTATATGAGATTAAAATGTTATAAACATTAAAAAAAGTAAATATTTTTTGAAATTTTTCAAATTATACAATAAGAGTACTTCTTCCTCAAAGATTCAGTGGGTTAATTGGTTCTTCCATAGTATTAGAAAAGTTAGTTTTTTTCCAATAGGGAAAAGTTTGAACAATGAAGCAACTGTCAGTATACCTTCAAGAAATTTAAAATTAGAGCACTGTACTTCTATGAAATGAAGTGTACTTATATGGTGTTGGGAGAAAAGTAGAGAGTCTAATAGAGCGTACTTTAATTAATGAAAGCAAATATTGATAGAATTACCGAGGACTGAAATTTCACTACTAAATCCGATATTTCATCGGCAACGAGTTGTTACTTTAAATACAAGATTTATGTATTGAGTAACTACAGTCACTTATAATTTGGTCATTAAATCCTAGCGCGTAATATCTTAATTAACATATTTAATACTCACTAATTATGGGTTGTTTCCGGAATTTTGATCTGTAGCAGCAACAGTTGTCAGTAGGTTAAATAGAGTTCAGAAAACTTGCTTGACACCGTCACAGGTCTACAGCAAAATGACACTGTAAAGTAACTCTTTGAATCGTGAGGGTTAGTGCACCTAAAAGCAAATGTAAAGGCACATGTGGTACATATCCTGCAAGTAATGTAATTCACAGAAAAATGCCAGCAGAAATGTTATTATATTGTGCAGGTACTTTCAATGAATGTTGAAGAACTTATGAAATACTTACTTACTTATATGAAATAAGTTGTATTATTAATAACGGGATTATTAAAATGGTTTAATTTTTAAATTGAATTTTTTTTTAATTTTTAAATTGGACTTTCCCTTTTCCTCGCATTGATCAAGTCTTTAAGCGATAAAAAATAATTAGTTTAAATAATTTTTGTGAATATACCTAGCTAGCTAAACACTAGCAGTCACACTGTTAATCCATACATTTTCGATTCAAAACAAGACTATAAAATATATTTCTAATTTTGATAACGTGAAAACGTTTGAGAAAGAGCTTATATTCCAGACGTCTTATTCCAACAGAATCTGTCCATAATTTCATAAATGGCCTGAGAATAGCTGCTGTTCTCTTCTCTAAATCTAAATTTGCATAATTCATTTTGACGCCTTAATTTTTAAAGGTGGGGCTCTCTTGAATTAGTTTAAGAGAGTCGAAAATTTGCCACTCTCCTTCCATAATGAACATAACGCTTTATGGAAAACGTTACTCATTTAATTTTCTTAGGTGCTAATCATAAAAAATCGCACTTAAGTGCTCTGATACCTAAGTTCCTAAAAGCTTAAATTAGAATTCCGCTACCAGTTTCGAGTTGGAAGAGTGTACTAATATCCACGTTATGCACTAAATTAAATTACTGTAAAGTAGTAACTGGTGAATTCTAAGACCAAAATAATTTTCTTAAGCTTTCAATATGGCTATTTTTGTTTGCGTTCTGTCCATCCTATCATGTGTACGTTTCGCATCCATATAATTATCAAGCATTCAAAATACATTTATGTAAAACCTATTGATAGAATGCCTAATCGTAAGCTTTACAACAAACAAAATATTCTCCTACTAGATAGGAATGCAGAGCACTTTGTTGTCTTGTAAGAGTAGGGAATTTTTTTTTCTAACTCAAGCTGTCATCTGCTCCTTTACCATTCAAATAGCAAATTTTCTTTGCTGATACATTTAAAATCATACAAAATAAAATACTGAAACACTTCTGGCATTTTTAAAACTTCGGTTTACAATCTAACATCTTAAAGAGCATTTATTATTAAATAAATAAAAATAATGTCTATTTTTGACAATTAATAAATATAAATATTTATTGTTTTAAGTAAAACTCAGCTCAAATTTTATGCAGGAAAATATTTAAAACTTTTTAAATAATAGACTCATTGTTTGTGGTAAAAGGGACTCCTAAATAAATGAAATTAAGAAAAAAATACTTATAAATAGGCTTGCAATCTGTATCTTACTTAGCAGTTTCGTTGATCACATTAAAATTTATTTTTGAAGCGGCCTAAATTTATATATATTGCAATAGATATATTACATAATGTTAGAAATGCATATTATTTTTTACACTGAGGGAATAAAATAATGCTACACATCTGTGGGGTGGAGTTAAATTGAGTTGAACTTAAAGACTAGCCACAGAATTGGTTGTCAAGTTACCAGCCTTAGTCGATAAAAATACCAGCTAAGCTAAAATCAAATAAATAGTTATTTATTCATCCTTAGTGATTTACAAACTAAGCTGCTAACATAGCTAAAACGGTTGACTTACACGTTATTTAAAACTTATAAGCTGATGTACTTGCTCTAGTTGTTTTGGTTCAAATTATCTGCAAGAATCTAAATTCAGTTCTCCAACAAAGTGTGGTGAAAGCTCTAACAGTATCTGAGATTAAGATTAACCACCTGCTTACAAATTATGCTGCATATCATTAAATTTGCATACTTTAAATTTTTAGGTGATTAGGAGATTCCCTTTATTTCACTGATAAAAAACGCTTCTAAAACAGAAGACAAATGGAAAGAAGCAATACTAAACAGATACTTGACAAGCAATACTAGTCATTCTAACTACGAATTTAATAATCAGGTAATTAACTGAAACTTAAAGTATTTACATACACAAATTTAAATTTATTCCAACATGAGGGCCAAATTGAGACGTAGGTTTGCTTACCTTTGAAATTTAAGATCTTAAACCTTATGCCTGAATTATGAAGCTCAGTACTCAGCAAGGATGCCTTCAGTTCCTCATTTGTAATCTACAAAAGCAGCAGCTAGCAGAATTTAAGCAGAGTGCACAGCAACTTACTTAACATGCTCACTGTATCAACACAAAAAGAGAAGATAAAGCAACTATACCGGGGGAAAGCTAGCCTGAAAGCAAAGAGAAAGACACTAGTAGCATGCATACTCGAAGTAATATTATTTGAAGAAGTACTTTATCTAAAAAGTAGTAGATATTGAAAATATATTAAACAAAGTTTAATGTGAGAAATGTTTAAACTTTACCTATTCACATTTTAAATTTCCTACTACCTTGGGACACAAACTTAGAAGTGCGTATACGCACTTATTAACCATTTAAATACCAAAACCATTTTAATACATACATTAATAAATTTAGAACTCACCATAGATGGCTTGCTTCCACCGGTCTTTTATTCTCTAACAGCTATCAGAATGTAGGCAGTAGGTACGACAGCTCATATAGCAGGGTCAATTGCAAGCACGATAGGAGCTGGTAAGGCATCTATACCGGGGGATAGCTAACCTGAAAGCAAATGGAAATATGCAGTTCGGTGAAAATCCTTCAACTAAATTAGCAAAAATTAATTTGGCCCCAAAACATTAATTAATTTAAGGAAATGTTATAATATGACGTAATGAATTAAATTATGAAAACAAAAGAAAATCTGAAAGATTTTAGATTAAAAATTAGGTCCAAAGGGGCGTTTTTTTTAACATTTTGTGTGTTACCTTTATTTATTAAATATCATGTTCTTCGCACTTAAACCACAAAATTCAGTTCAAGAGCAATACCGCAAAATAATTTTAAATTGAGCATATCTTTAAAATTTCCGATACACAGCCTCACGCGCTGGAGATAAAAATGTTTTTTTCTGTACAACATTGCCATTGCTCGTTTTGAAATCCTTGAGTTTGTTAATCAAAAATTTATTAACGTTTTACAAAATATGAAATTGATAACAAAACAAATTTCAAATTTCAAATTTGGGCTTTAAGATGCCCATATTCGCAGTAGGATTACGTCATTCAAATTTTGATGGCTCTAGGGACCGTTGTTTTATCATAATGAGGGAAACATACATACATTTATGCAGATTCTTCAATATTTAATTTCTTCAAATATTATAGAGGGCGATAATATTCGGTGGCAACAGTTTGAAAAGTGATACAGCCTTTTAAATATTTCAACGAAAAATGCCAAAACGAAAACAATAGTCTCTTAGGGACAAGTCCCTTTGAACTAATAATTTGATTATTGCAAATTTTATTTCGAAGTTTAACTTTCTGTGCCCGCGTTTTGAGATCTGTATATTTTTCAAACGAGTATGCTCAGTAACATCTTAAAAAAAGTACTGTAAATGCAGTTTTCATGAAGTTAAATCTTCGATCATTACAATCGCCATACAGCAATATTTCGCTCGAACTACTTCATTTGGCTATCACTGCCTTCCAAAGTCCTAATAGATGATTCCTTTTGCTTCAATGAGAAAAGTTTGTTTAGATTATGTCTTTCGTGTTTATCTGAATAGGATTTGTTTGGGAATCAGCACGCCGACGCTTACTAGAACAAATGCTTAGATAAATAATGAATGAGGCTGATACGTCGTATGCTGCTTGATCCTTTGTTCGTGTATCATATACATAACTTTAAACTTTAATGTGCCTGTTTAGGAGGCAAAATATATAACGCACAGTAAGATGTAAAAACGATGCAAATATATCGGCTGTCTTTTTGAAACAAAAAATTGTGTGTAATTGCAACTGATAATAAAGACCTAAGCATTAAATTAAAAGTACTGTCTCTGTAGAATTAAAAATACTGTCATTAAATTAAAAGTACTGTCTGTCTTGCGAAATCACTGATGTAAGTCAGAAACGCCTGTGCGTCGACCGGAAATTATCCGAACCTAAATATGCGACTTGATAATATGAGATTTCTCTTTTTTTCCAAAATTAACAGTGCGTTTTCCTCTCCCATAAAGAGAATAATCCTCTGCTAGGCTACAGACGACTAAATTGCTGTCATATCCGCTAAAATAAATCTTTCTTAAGACTAGATGTAAGATGTTCACAGATATTTGGTCGTTCCGCCTGAGTGCATCCAATATGAAGCCTTCTACTAATAGTAAAATATATTATAAGCCTTTCAGCAGCAGCAGCAAGGAAAGATTTTAGTTGGGATCTGGTTCTATTTCTTTGTCCACGCAATTGTGGATACTCTTCTTTAGCGTTTGCCATATATCAATCTCTTTCCTCGGATGCCCTTTCTCAGTGCGATTCATACTTCAGAAATCTGAACAGAAGAAATGTTTTCAAAGTGTATGGAAGTAGAATGGCTAACATTTAACTATTTTGTCATGGCTGTGTGATATTGCCTTGCCTGCAATCTGTTGCTAGGCCTCTGTGGACACGTTTTCCAGAGGTCAGTTTTTCGACTCCTGGCGAGGGCGTTACTCATTTTTCGTGCCTCCTGTTTAAAAAGATATCTAATGTCTCTACAGTGTCGCCCGAACTAAAAAGGGTGGTGGATGATGATTCTCTACGCCCAGAATGTGGCGATTGAGTCCTCTAAACTCCAGTCGCCCTTTAAAAGGGGGAGTATATAAGATATTTCTCCCGCCTTCTTAGCATGCTTTCGTAGTGTAAGGGTCAGTACTCTGGGCGCGTATTCCAGAGGTTCGTGGTTCGATTCCCGGCGAGGGCGTGGCTCATTATTCACGACACCAGTTTCAAAAATACCTAATGCCTCTATAACGTATGTATAGTTTTGAAAGCTAACTTCAGTTTACTCAATACCTTAAAAATTCAGTATATGACATTTGGCTAAAAATAGAATAAAATTTGATAGACGTTTTAAAATAACATAGATAAGCAATGCTATTCATTAATTATTTGACATTAGTTGAGCAGTCAGGGCACTTTTACATCCCAACCTGTTTCAGACATAATTTTTCATTTTGAAAAAGCAAGTGAAAAAGCATACGTCACTCAGTCGCTCATATCTCTCTAGCAGTTACATTAACTTTGACTTATATACAGGCAAAGAAAATTTTCAGCAACCTTTGAATTGTTTAAATTCAACATTACGTTTTGTTAAACAAATTAGCTAGAAATAAATAAACATCAAAATTGAGCAGCTAGATATTTTGAACTAAGAGAAAAAAATTAACTATTCTTATGAATAAAGCAAATTTTCCATTGTTACTAATATATGCTGAACTGTTGCTAACATGTGAAAGGCTCCAGAATTGTATTCAAAGAGTTCAGAGTTGAAAACATTTAAGCAGAATAGTTATTACATGTATGTATTAGAAGACATAAAAGGTGGAAAGTTAAATAACGCTTATTTTCACATATTTAATTAGTTAAGCAGGCAGGTAAACTATAACTACAAGGTAGGGATAAAAAGCATTAAAGTACAAGGAAGCAGTCGAAGTAAGGTAACGTTATTTGCATATGGCAAAGCACACGAACGCTATAAGCCTAAGTGCAAGGATGTCTTTGTGCAGGATTTCTTAAAGAAATCGCGTCATATTCAAGTTTTACGCGAGGGTAATTACAAAAAACAACATACAGTCAACTCGTTTGCTTGGATTCGAACCCAACGCGAACTACTAGTATTCAACTATCTTTAACCACTTAGCCACTGGCAAGTGAAGCACTTTAAGGGAAATGTGTTTAAGAGATCGCATGATATGAATAATAGAACTTTCACTAATATAAAATCTTTGCTTTATTCAAATATGGTGATTTCTTTTTTCCCTTCTTTTAATCTGTATCAAGTGCTACCGGTAATGCATCATGCACGTTTTGCAAAGAATTTGATGTGATCCGTAAGTTCAGAAAAAGCTTTTGAACAGCGCGAAAATATGATACCTGAAACACGTGCTCATAAATGCTCAATACGTATTTCACTTTAAGCTGAATAATCTGTTGGAAATTCTAATTAAAGGAATAGTTTGAAACATAACAGATAGTTTTCGGTATCTTTGAAATTAAAGCTATTAACTATTTTTTGTATTAGCCTACTTTTAAAAAAATTAATTAGCTTCTCATTGATGGATTGAACAGTTTCATATAGTATGTATGACCACTCTTCCTCAACAATAGTTTGTTTTTAAATAGCTGAAAATATATATTTTGTTTCAATTTCTTATCAAAACAAAGTCCGCAAAAATGTACATTTTCACTTCTTAAATGTTTTCATTTATTCGTAGTTATATATATTTATCTAAAATATACCTTTGTGGAAAATCTCTTGTTAACGTAGCATCCTTAAGTCTAACGATTTAGCAAGTTTGTTTTGTCTCAGTAGCAACACATTAAGGCGTGGATGCAAACCATGAAGCATCAGTAAATTTGGTTACAAATTGAAGAAAATGTCACACAATCCAGTCTTTAAATTTGACAGCGTTAAACAATAGTTCGTACCCTGCTATTTGCAAAATATTTTGGAATAATTCTGAGCTGTTGCTGCAAATGGATAAAGGGGCATTTACTTATTATCACAAAAAGCCTTTTTCTAATTGCAAAAATTTCGGAATTTTCATTTTAATAGCAAAATTTTTTACAACTTAAAATAGATCATGCATTAACTCCGAAAAGTTAAATGTTAAGAAAACAGCGTTGCGAGATAAACCGATTTATTAAGCTATGAAATGTAAGTGGGCAGT
This sequence comes from Stegodyphus dumicola, assembly GCF_044657685.1. Lineage (NCBI taxonomy): Eukaryota > Metazoa > Arthropoda > Arachnida > Araneae > Eresidae > Stegodyphus > Stegodyphus dumicola. The sequence goes on from NC_140780.1 coordinate 121,066,950, forward strand.
TTGTGTAACATATTTGCTGAACGATGTAAACTTATTAAATGATAACTCACATCTGTTGAAATATTAATGTTATTCCTGTTATCACGCCTTTAAAGCTTATTTTTTTTAAGATGGAAATAAAACATTCTCTTAACGGATCATAGCATTAAAGCAATTGGACCAAAGTGAAATATTTTTTTATGATTGTAATACATTTTTACTAAGTTGTAAAACGAAAATATTTTTGTTCCTTTTTCTCAAATATCTACCAAAATATTGCTTTGTCATTTATGAGAAAAGGAACTGAAAATAGGTTATCAGACGTTTGCAGACGTTGCAGACGTTTTTCATTCGATGCTATAAAAAGTATTTTGTTTACTTTAGTCCAGACCAAAACAGAAAGCAAGTCAAAATTGTTTCGCATTTCAAATATACGTAAATATGTATGTAATAAAAGCCGTTTAAGACGTGTTTCTCGAGGAAAAAATTGCTTAGGTTAAATCTTTTACTCAGAACCAGACTGCTTATCTGTTGAAAAAAAGAATAATAATAAAGAATGCATACAAAATATTACAAAATTGGTTTCTGCGAAAGATTAGAAACATGCAATCAAACCTTTTTTATATGAAAAATGAGTATAGAACAGGTGAGAAAGGAAATGGTTTCGAAATCTTGTGAAAGTATGTAAACACTTTTTCATTACTATCATTGTTGTTTTCCTTTCGGAAATCGTTTTAATTGGATATGTTTATAAAATTTCTATGTTCAACTTGAGATGTTTACCATTTAAACAATGTATAGTCTATGAAAGTGTCTGAATGCTTTCTTTTCTGTAAAATTAAAAAAAAAAAAGAATGTTGTACATCCGTACAATATTGAAGAACTCCTTAAATACGTTTAGCTTATTTTGAAGTAAATTACATTAGCAATTATATTTGAATTGCGTAGTGTACTTCAAAATCTATAATTAATCTTATTTAAAAAAAAAACTCTAACTGATGTATTATAGCGAAAACACTTCATATTAAAGAAAACCGAATTAATTAAACAAGGATTAACGAAAGAATTTATGATCCCTTGCACTCTCATTGTTTTTCACATCCTTTTTATTAGGACAAGTTCTTCAATATTTTTTTCCAATATCATAAGCTTGGTTCACATTGTTTTATTATTAAAAATATGACTTATGCATATTTTCTTTTACTAAATGTAATTTTCTTCCGGTGCAGCACCTTAAACCTTTCATCACATGCTGTTTTACACTTCACTTGTTTAAAAAACGGAATCTTTTGACGCTTCATAATAAAACATAACCTAATTAGGAAATGAGATTTGAAATCTTTAAACTGCGAATAATAATTTATTTGCTTTTTTATATTACTTAATTTTATTACATGAAAATTTTATTTGAATTTTTATATCACTACAAAATTTCCTTTTTTTTTCTTTTCTACAGCTCAACATTTCTAGTATTCTGTTTTCCTCGTCATAATCTCATGCTACTCCTGATTTCAAAGAAAAATAATTTTTGGTTGCTATGCTAAATTTTTTATAATATAATATTTCAGCCGATATATATATATATATATATATATATATATATATGATAAATCAATTATTATTTTTTAAGCTGAAAATACATAAATTTCAGAAAGACTGGCATCATAGTTCTATTTCAGAAATTAGGACATGTCTTTAAGAAATCAGGCTTTTGAGAGAAGTTTGAATATTTTATCGTTTTCGATGAATCTGACATAGTTCTCGTTCTACACTTTGCATTAACGTCTTTACGAGGCCTGCCTGAACAGATACGTTAAAATTTTATAAATTTCTAGCATGATAGTCACTTACCTGTAGATGAATTACAAAAAATCATTATTTCTCTCGCAATATTTTAAATGTCAATTTACTTAATTTATTATTTTTTTTAAGTATGGTAAAACAAGTTTATGACGTTTTTCATTGTTTCTCCTTTCCATTTGGAATACTTGTTTCGAAATAAAATGGTTTACTAGCACTTAATTTCTCACGTTATGTTAATTAAGTTTTGGTTATTTTTTGTTTGGTTTATTTAATTATGGTAAAGCATGCCAGGACTATCTGCCTAATGGGAGGGTTGCCTTCGTGGAGGAATTTCTAAGGGAAAATGGATCGTATACACGTTGCAGATGGAAAAAATTACGAATACGCTCATGCAGCAAGGCCATTCATCTAGAACCGAACCCAGGATGGAACTACCAGTTCAGCGACTCGAAAGCTGGTGGGACCGAATGAAAGTGATTTAAATATTAATAAATATATTTCGTAATCCTGAATATTACATGAGCTGCTCTGTTTCGGACACTATATTCAATTTAGTGAGTTTTATAATTAAATTGTCTTAAATAATAATTAAGCTTAAATAAAAATTTCACAAGTAAATTTATCTTCACATTCATTTGTATTAAGAATTGCATGCTCTTATTCACAGAATTCTTCACTTTACTTCATGGTGAGAGAGATTCAAACAGCTCTGTAAATATCCATTTGCATGGATTCAAATTTAAATGGAGAGAATTTTTGATATAACTGCCTTCGTAGATGATTTACATGGGCGCCTGAAGTTAAATACATGTAAGCTAATCTGTAACTTGTTAGCTTACAGAACGTGAGACTCATGTAATATAAATTTTTATTTCTATTTTAATACTATAAGGGCACTGCTGATATTCTATAAGGGCACTGCTGATATTTAATCATAGAAGACATACATAATTTCGCTAAGTGGAAGAAAATAATAACCCCTCTTAGGCTATTTTATCTCTAAGTAGCAAGGGAGATTTTTAGATAGGATGAAATGTGCAGATTAAATTAAAAAATGAACAGCTTTTGAAGATTGTGTTCTAATTTCAAATATGATCTTAATTTTAAGTTGTACTAAGTTTTCAATATATCCTGGCTCATGGGCAAGTAGCAAGGGAGATTTTTTGTCTTTCTCTTTTGCGTCTTTTCTCTAGAAATACATTAAAAAAATAACTAGTATTGCCTTATATCAAGCCAAAACGAGTAACATGTAACATGTTGGATATAACATGTTTGAAGGAAATTTGTAATTTGTTTAGTAAAGTGTATTTAACAGCAATTTTCAACTAAGTTTCCTTTGCTTCAAAGTTTAGCCCTTTAATAGATATAAGAAAGAAAAATACCAGTTCATTATTTATATTTGGCCGTTAGAAACATCTAATACGGTGTATTTTAATTTTCTTGTTCTTTAAATTACGCTGACATAACTTTTATTACCCACTAGGCATGGGTAGTGTTTGCATTACAAGTGATGTAATTTAACTTTCAAATTACTTATTTTACTGGATCTCGTTCTGAAGTGTCTACAACAAGCTTATTCTTTTTATTGTTAAGTTCAAGTCAAATACAGAAAAATAGTGTTAAAATGAATACGTATATAAAATAGAACTCGAGGGAAAATATAAAACATGTCACTTAAACTATGTCAAATTAAATATTCTAGTTAACCGGTTAAAAATTTTATTACCGAAGATCTGCTAATTTAAAATATATTATGTAAATGGTTCATTGATATGAAGTTAAGGAAAATTTGTATGCTGTTTATTTTGGAAAAATAATAGAAGTCACACCTTTTGGAACTTTTCGAGGTCGAATATCTCCTGATTATAATGTTTAATACTAATTATTTCAAATGATAAGCTTTTATACTAATACATATTATAGAAAATTTTTATCATGAAAGTATTTACTAGAATGTTCGTTTTTTTCAAATGTACATGAAGGACAAAATCCTATGCAAAAATTTTATATCTAGAAAATATGCTCCCTTTATATGCGCCAAAACCATTTTAAAATATGTGTTTTAAAACTGATATTTTTATCCTCAGCTCACATATTTCGTATATACTTATAATTTGCCTGCTACCGCTTGCTGAATCCTGTACAAGGAGATTTTGCAAGCATATTGGAACGTAATTAGAAATGAATATAGTAGATGCTAACAAATTTTAAAAATGATATGATGACTCTTGTTTCAAATTTATACTCACCGTTTAAAGATGTTAAACTACTAAGACTAATTTACATTTTAAATTAAAGTAGTTAGTTTGATGAGCACCAAGATTAGCATTTAAATTTCTCTTCACCTTGTCTTTGCAACTTAAATATAATCAGTTGGGAATCAAACAAGTCAATTCACACCGCATTCCGCCCATTCCACACACGGTACCTTATTCGATCTTCTAAAACAATGATATCCTTCTGTTTTCGTATTTAGAATATCAGCACACTAGAGACTTCATTGGATTTCAAATTAAGGTCAGTATTGAACGGAAAGACTGCATAAGGAGCTGTTTTCCTTCTGGAACTTAAGTCGAAAGGAACGTGTTGAACCAAAGGCACATTTGAAGTTAAGAAAACCCTAAGTAGCATAGTACGTAATCTATCCCACACTGTTTCTTAAAGGCATTTAGAAACTAAATTTTCAACTCGGTGGGCTTCATTATTTCAATAGTTTGTCATTAATTTGTAAGCTATGCTGAGTTTAAATAATCCAATGTTTAAAATAATGAGAATTTAAAAGGTTTAGAATACGTTGCGTGCGGTGTAATGAATATTTTGTTCCCACTAGTTTCACTTTATTTAGCAATATTCAGTTATCTATATTTCCGCCATAAAAATGGGCCCAAATTGCAGGAAGTAAATAATAATCTAAGCCAAATAATAAATCTAATCCAAATAAATAATCTAAGCAATAGATTATTTGTTATATTTTTTACATATGAGCTGACATCACCATCACAAATGCGCTATTTTTCGAGCACAAGAAATGTGTTTTTACACAAATTAATTAAGTGTTAAAAGATTAAGACGATTAAAATTATCCATGTTCTGAAGTCACCATTCCATTTTAGGTGAATGTTTCCAAACTTAAAGAATAGTGTGCTTTCGTAGCCTATGTAAGAATATAGTTTTCTAAGATGTGCCTTTACGTTCTTAAGAATATGCGGAGTATTTCCAAAGAGAAAAAAAATACGATCAAATACTTTCTGAGGAGCCCACCAGTGGCCGAGCGGTAAAGTCCCTGAACACTGGTAGTTCGGTCAAATCCCGCAAACGGGCTGACCACGAAAACACAAATGATCGTTTTCGTGGTTTTTCCCCATAAGTAACATGTTAATACGAGCCAGTTTCCCTTAGAAAGTCCTCCACGAAGACATCCCTCCCTTCCGTGTAGTGCCTCGGGTGGGGAACACGTAAATAATAATAAAAATAATAAATAAAAAATAAAATACTTTCTGAGCAATTAATCATAAAACATTTTTTCTAGTAAAGACATAAGTCAAATAAACTATGTTTTCGGCTTGCAACAATTTTGTTCATATGATATTTTTCAGTTAAAAGGAATGGAAGGTAGAAATTTATATAAAGCTACTCAAGCTCCAACTATTAAATTTATCATGATCCTACTAAAGGTTTAACAAAAATAGGACTCTGTTGTTCTCTAAACATGCCCTAAATAATTATGAAATTTACATAACTTAATTAAGTACCTTCATAAACACGAAAGACAAAAAGTGGATCTATGATGCGATAAAAATTTTCCAATTTTAACTCTTTTATAAATGGGAATTTGAAGCGAGTGCTTACGTATATATATTTAATTTGCATAAAAGTAATTTTTTAGAAATTCCCATTCCAAAACTTACTTGATGAAACCTTTTTGTGAGATCCTAAAATTATCTAATTTTCTTCAGTTTTATGGCCATTCTGCACACTTCTTATTTCTGTCACAGTTGATGACTTGAAATTCAATGACGATAGAAGAGAGATGATATTCCTCCTAAGTAAATGTTTGAATCTAACTGCATGATTGGATAGATGGAATGCTGCTGTTATTATGTTATAGCAGTATGTGAATGTGTTATATTGCTAATCATGCATACCTTAAGCGAATTTTTCTTTTCCAATGGCCGGCCTAAACCGTCCACAGACGTTGGCCACTACAAAGGACGAAATCTGTGGTCACTTTATTATGGAGGCATTTAATAGATGGGCCACTTTTGCCTCCTGTGAGGGGGTGGACAAATTACACCCATGCCTTCTCCAGGACTGGAACCCGGGTCCTTCGAAACGGCAGTCAGGGTCACTAACCACCTTCCCTTTTGGGCATTAGAAACAATCGAGGTTTCTTTTTATAACAGACGTCTCAAATTGGGTAACTTGTTATTCCCATCTAACCTTTTTCCTAAGACATTCGATTCCAGTAAACTAGAGAAAAAACCAACTAATATCCTTAAATTTTGTCAAAGTTTTATAATTTATGAAACAGGAAAATGTCTCTTCTGATTTACTAGACCTACGAAAAGCTGAGCGGATAAACATTTAAATGCACTAGAGTTTAATTTCTGTTGAAACGAGCTCTAAACGGGGATGTTTAAATCATTTTAACTTACCTATTATAACTACTTGGCAAGTTTTTCATAAAACGTCATTTTCATAGTAAAGCTTAAAATAAAACACCTTTTCCGTTATCATTTATTTTAAACCTTTATCCCTGTGATCCAAAAAGGAAAATACAGTCTCTCCGGGTTCATCTTAATTCAATATTTGCAATTCCAGTTATGTGTGGCTTAGCATGGTCAGTGTTTTTAGATGAAGGAAATAACTATTTTGGATTACAAAACTCACCTGTACAGGCTCTGGCGAGGTGAAATACAGCACCTACATGCTCTAATTACTCTTTTCTTAAGTAATTTCGACCGTGGGTCTAAAAAACAATTGTGCCTGCTATTTCTCAGTTTACGTACAATCTTCGGAGAGAAACATAATTTTTATTAGTCTGCTATCCGTTTAAACTTTTCCTGATCATCTGAAGTCCAATAATATTTGTTTTTGATTGCTATGGCAACCCTTTGCGCATTTGACTAAATCGCCAACTTCCTTATTTTATGAGAAAAAGATAAAAGACACTCTAAAATTAAATTGTAGGGTAAGGTACATTTTATTATTACTTCATTCAATATCAGTAATTTTTTACTGTTCTGCATCTAACGATTCCGTTTTACTAATGTGATCTGTATTTGGTAAGTATGGCATCATATTAAGCAATCTCTGTTATCCCCAGTAACAAGTATCCGCAGCAAGTCTTGGAACGTAATACCTGTGGATGCAGGAGCACTACTGTACATGCATAAAATATTTGTAGTACTTGTAAGAATTTACACTATCATTGCTAAATAAAACGTATATTAGTGTAGCAACTTTGATCAATTGTTTTTATTAATAAAGCTGTATATAGCCTTTTACCATTTCCATTTGTTGTTTCTGTCAATGATTACATTTTGAGTGACTTTTTATCTCGATGTGATAGAAGGCAAGAGCTTCCATCCTATTTGGATTAGAGCGATTTCCGATTGGATCAAACGATGTTGGAAGTTTTAATTCTCCTATAAAAGTTCTAGCATGATTAACTAACACTCTTAAGACTCCGCCTGGAGATTGTATACAAGACCTTGTCTTTCAAACGGTTTTCTTACCAGCTTACTAGCTGATTCCTGCTCATTTCTACTTGATTTTGAGTGATTTGGTCTGACTTCCGTAAGCTTACTCTGTGCCAGCATCATAAATGTGGCTGTTCTTAGTTATAAATACTGTTACTTTGACTTTTGAAACTTAAAAATTCAATTCATTGTGACAAACTTCTAAGTATTACAGTCACGGCAGCTTGTGAAATGGACGCTAACGAAAAGAAACATAACGTTTGAATACAGGTTATTAAGATTCATTAAACTATAATCTGCTGCTTGTTAAGTATCGCAATTAAATCTATTATAGTGGCATTGTAACTGCGCGCGTTGAATACATAACAGCTGTTTGCCTAACCAGTTACAATGTACATAAAACGAGAGCTGTTTTGCTATAATGATTGAATGAAAAATGAAAATTATAATTTTCATCGATTAATATTAACTAAGTGAAAGCCTTCAATTGCCTTCAATTTATTGAAGCTAAGCACGCGATATTTCTGCTGTCATTAATCTTTAAGTACATTTCTCTGAATAGATTAAATCACGCATGCATGCACCGCATTTTTTTCCTCCGTGTAAAATAAAATTCGCATTGTTCTTTCACAAAAACTGCTAGTGTAAACAGTCTTCTATAAAGTGTGAAGTTCAGATGCTTAAAACTGCCTTTAAATTTTATTTTCTAAAATTTCAAAATATCTCATAAAATTACTTTCACTAGAGAGATATAAAAATAATATGGTCTCTTTATGTGTCCCTCTAGCTTGCAAGCCTTTGCATTTACCGCAGGAATAAAGGAATTATACTAAATTTATTTATTTATTCTAAAATATTCACATTTGCAGTGACAGCTCTCTCACTTGATTAACTGTAAGATATGCGATATACCTGTAAGTTAACATACGATGCGAGAGTACATTTTAAACAAATATTCTCTTCTACAGCATGCAAATGAATATCTTGCTTTGAAAGTTAAAACATTTATATAATGCAGAATGATGATTTCATGGAATTATTTTGTCACCTTAGTTTTTTTACATTTAATTCATTTTCATTAAGAATGTTATTCGAATTCTTCACTCTATTAATAAGATGATACAAATGCTTCCTACACGAACAGTTACTATAATACTGGTTAACATCGCTGTGAAATAAGAGATGATTAATAAAACGGATATAAAATTTCCTTCTTCTTTTACAATTCCAAGAAAAAGAAAGATATTCAAGAGACATGATGGTAAAAAAAAATTCGCCGAATTGAGTTCTGTATATTAGTTTGCTGGCGCCAATATTCATGTTGCAAGAAAAAGAAAGGAAGAAAGGGAGTTTAATGGCAAAGGACTAACCTCTTAAAAATATGGAAATAATTTGGTTGCGTTCAATAGAAACTACCTGCAAATTAAGTGTATTTTTCGTTCTTTCGATTAACTGATTGGCCTAATTAAATTCTAATGCAGCTTAACTTTGCAGTAAATGTCACATGGGCAAAAGGAATAAAGAAAAATAAAGTTTTAATAAGGAATTCCTAAATCCGTTTCATGAGCCTGAAGTCTTTGGTGACTTCAGTTCTGTATACAAAATTTCAGTTTCTGTACTTTTAAAGTTATGCTTTATGTAGTTGAAAGAATTTGTTTAACACAGTGTGAATTTCCTTACTGATTCAAGATAATAATAATGTAGAATTGGTCTTCTTAAGTAGCATAAAATTAGACGAAACTTCTAAAAGACAATCTGTGAATTATCACTTTGACGTGTAAGTACCATAGAGTTAGGGAAGGAGTATAAAGGTCCTTTTAGTAATTCAAGTAACGTTAACATTCGGCAGTAACCCATGCTTACAGAAGCCGAAATATGACTTAAATTAAATTTAATGGATGAACTAAAATTAATGAAATTAAGTTTACAGTAACAGGTTCACAGTTTAACTAGCGCGCAACCTGACTCTAATCTAAGTCGGCTTAAACAAGCCTAACGGTAAGAATAAATGTCTCATAATGTTAATTGCGAGAGAATCAAACTTAGCGACGTGGCCTTCAAGCAAGCAGAACACGCTTTGAATTTACCCTCTTTTTTTCCCATTGGCGGGCACTTAGCCGATTTAGGCTTGGACACTACTATTGCCAGAAGTGCTGGCCACTTTATTGTGGAAGCACATAACAGGTTACCTCCTATGAAGTCTCCGTTACCTCCTATGAACGGACGAATAATTACAATCATGCCTTCTTCGGGATTTGAACACAGGCCCTTCGGTATCATAGTAGGCTACCCTAACCACCATACCGTCTGGGCGACGAATTTATCCTCTAAAACTTTCCTTTAAATACGCTCTACTTTCTACCTCGTTTTGAATATCGCATGTGTTAGATATTTTAATTCCGGCAGGGAGAGAGAAACGAAATTAATAGGAAAGCATATTAGTGTAAAATAAATGCTTAGAAACTTAAATGATACCTTATAATATATACTATAGAAATATATATGAGTTTATTGTTCGTTGCAAAGAAAGCTAAAAATTCAATTAATTAGATAGGTAGAACTCTTTTAAAAAGTATCTCTAGACATAAAGTTAATGAATGGTAACGAATAACCAAAGGAGTTTCATTTTAGAAAGGAGGGGATATATTCGTTTCATTGTCACTGAAGGTAAAAAAGCGAAATGTTATTTATTAAAATTTTAACAATTTATTTATCTTATATATAGCATAATTTCTATCCACAGTAGTCACAATCTCTCACAATAAATCTATTCTGTTTATTGTTAAAACTCTCTAAAATTATATTGGAGAAACAAGGGAGAAATGTCATTTATTTGTGAGCTACGGAATTTGTATTAAGAATATGGAAATTTTGTAAAACATCCCAGTACTTTATCTAATAAATAAAGACATTTCAGAAATCACTCACATTATATTAGCTTATCCAACTCAGTATTATTGTCGATGATTTACTATGTCCATGTTTTTAAGCGTTTAATAGTAATTTTTCATTTCCTGCCCTACTGTAGCATATTTTGTCTTTCATATGTTGGATACAGAAGTATTACTCTTTAGGAAAGGACAATTGATATCTTTTATTAATTATAATGCATTATCACATACCATTATCTATCTTATATTAATCATATTTATAAACTCATAACTAACATGCAAAACAAATACTAACGAAAATAGTAATATACAATTTGTTCAAATTTTCAAAGTGTCTAGGTGTGGTATGCATTATTAAAATTACATACTGATAATTGCTGATAGTTCATAATTGACAAGTTTTCATTTTCCTTCTTTTGTGGCCAAAATCGTCAGTAATTAAAAACAACATTTAGAATGTGTTAAAATTTTCAACGTCTATTTTTAAGTTTCTATATATATATTATGCATTGTTAAAATTACACACTGATAATTGTTGATAGTTCATAATTGACAAGTTTTCCTTTTCCTTCTTTTGTGGCCAAAATCATTAATAGTAAAAACAACATTACAATGTGTTCAAATTTTCAACGTCCATTTTTAAGTTTCTAGGTATATTAGGCATTATTAAAATTACATACTGATAATTGCTGATAGTTCATAATTAACAAGTTTTCATTTTCCTTCTTTTGTGGATAAAATCATTAATAGTTAAAACCAACATTTTTCTTTTTTTTTTTTTTTTAAAAATTCTTTTTAAGAATTTTGGGCAGATTTTACATAGGATACCTATATGCAGCAATCAATAATAAGTTTATCTTTTATGTGTAACTAAAATTATAAACAAAAAAAATCAGTATTTTAGTCTGCTTCAAGATTTTCATTTCAGTTTAATTTGCCTTCAGGTTTAGAAATAAAATACTAAAACTAAAGACAGTGCTAGACTACAGAGAAGAGATCTATGATTATTGAGACGCAAAAATATTTCTCAATGTTTTTCCCTGCAATTAATGTGACAGTTAATGATTAAAATATGAAAGAAAAATTCTTCAGCTTTCAAAATGAAGACAGTGACATTTACAATATGTCATTTCTATTTCAAAGCAAAATTCCAAATGGCTAAATTTCAGCGCTTCTGGTATTTTAACGGAAATAAAAAAACTGAAATGAGTTTAATGCAATATAGTTTTGGAACATTTTTAATTAAATGACTTTCTTTATCCAATATACGAAACCACCCTCTTCTTCAATAACATTAAGAAACTAGTTATGTTATTATTAAAATAGGCTTTACATTATAAGCACCAGTTTTGATAATAGCTTGTTCATAAAAGCCATTTTCTAGTTCGTCTCAAGCTCGGTTGCTAAGACAAAATAAGCAGGCTGTGTGAGATTGTGAGTTTTTTTGCTCTTTGTATGTAAGGTAAACTGTCCATTTTCCTACAGATGTTCTCTACGAAGATATTCTTTATAAGGCAGATAGCCTTTGAGTGCTTTAATATCAAAACGTAAGCAAGCAGTCGTAATTAATATCTACTGAGCATTACTCGTTCTATATATAATAAAACTAATCCTCCTTTGTAAGAACTGGGGAAAACGTTCTCTTGGGTATAAAAATTCGTCAAACAGATATATAGCATGTAACGTTAGAAGCATGTTTTATTAATTAGGCTGATGACATAAACGTTAATAAGAGTTTTATGAAGAATGTATGTTGTTTCCAGATCTCACGGTTTGTTTCGAGTAATATATTCTGTTATAATTGGAATGAAAAATTAAAAAACATTTAAACATGCTATGGCATCTCAGAACTAAAAATTTACCAGATATGATAACCTAGGTTATGAATGCGATGGTAACGTAACATAATATAAACTGACAAAAGAAAAGGAAAGTCAAGATCTTGAAATTTCTAACGTCAAAAATCAAATTTTGAATAATTAAATCGTTATTGCAGATGAAAGTAGAAGATAAGGTGTGACATAACTGTAATTTTTTCCTAAAATACAGCTGAAGAATTCTTAAGGAAGCAGAGTCTGAGACTCTTTATTTTTCTGAAAGCACAGATCAATAATGAGCGTTTATCTAAATTATGAGATTCATTCCTTTCCAGCTGGAACGTTTTCTGTCTCCATCATTTTAATGCTCTCTACAAATCTACCAATGCATTAATTCAAGAGTGATATCCCGCTTCATTTGGTAACTGCAATAAATTTGAGCAACAGAAAGTTTGTAGAGATATTAGGTAATTTTTGGAAGCAGAAGAGATGAAAATAAGCAACGCCTTTGCCGGGAATCGAACCGCGGACCTCTCAATTATGCGCTGAGCGTGCAGACCACTAGACTACGAAGGCTCGCTAAGGAGGCGGGAGAAATACCTTATAAGTTTTATTTCTTGTGATTTATGAATATTTTTAATTATTAGTACCGTTTTCTGCTCTGAGTGTTATAAAAACTGTATGCATTTTTTTTCCTGTAATCTCAGTGATTTTTAAGGACATGAGCGATAAAGGCAGACCTTCAAAGAAGACAGCCTTAAGGCTGTAACGAATTATGCTTCTAAATACTCTTAACGCTTATGAAATAAAAATTAAATAGGTCATCTATCTTACTGTAACACTTCAGATAGAGAGATAAAAAAAAGGCTTTAAGCTGCTATGTTTTATCTGCAATTTTGCAGTAACAATGGCAGTATATTTTCTGAAATATATTTTAAATAACATGTACAATTTTGCTAATTATTTTCTGTGCCTTTTGTTTCTTGCTTCAGCTTTCATTAGAATAAAAATTAGTCCGAATTTAAATAACGAGGGAATTTGTAATTTAGTGAGAGAGTCGTGGCATCCCGCCAGTAAAGCTATTTACCCTAAGACGCTCATTTATAGCAACCTGGCATATGTAATACTTCTGTATTTGTTACCACAGGTTTGTTAGCCGCGTTAGTTGTGCTAAGCTAATTAGTCGTTGAGAGTTAATATTTTTTGGATATTTGAGTTGCGGAATCCCCGCAAACAGAGGAGTCAGGTATTTGATAAATTATAGTTGCACTGCAAACGCAAGTTTTAATAATCTTTTTAATTACGTTTTATCCCAGGTCTGTGCTATTGAGCTTTTAGGTTTAGGTTTGGTTTGGTTTATTTGATAATGACAAAGCATTCGAGGGCTATCTGCCTAAGGTGAGGGATGCCTTCGTGGAGGACTTTCTAAGGGAATTAGCCCTTATACAAGTTACAACGGTACCTGAACCTGGAAAACGCCCATGCAACCAGCCCGTTCACTGGGATTTGAACCCCGGACCGATTTACCAATATTCAGCAACTTTACGGCTTGACCGCTGGCGGGCGCTTTTTAGGTTTAAATCTGAGTTTTTAGTTTAGGCGAAGATGAAAATTTGTTAGCGTTTATACGTTAACAAATACGTTTAGTTTAATTAGTTAGGTTTCCAAAGAAGAATGCTTAAAAATTAATTAGTTGACGAAATTACTTTGTTTCAGTTGATTATGGTAAAGCAGACGAGGAATACCTAAGAGGAACGATATCTCCGTGGAAGACATTTTTTAAGGAAACTAGCTTGTATTCAGCTTAGATATGGGAAAATCCCAATAACGCCAGTTCATTGCCGATATTAGATTAGTTGCATTACTTGTATTCTTAACCAATCAGCCGCCAATAAACTAGTATTGGTTTTAGTTTACTATTTGATTATGGCAAGACAGGCTATAATTATCTGCCTAAAAAGAAGGATGCCTTCATTGGGAAACTCACATTCATATTACATACCAGGTACCCATGGAAACACCCATGCAGCCAGTCGATTCGCCTGGAAGCTAACCCAGGTCAAACTGCTAATGTTCAGCGATTTTACCTCTCGACCACTAGTGGGCTGCCAGAATTTAAATAAATGACAGTTACCAACTTAAAGAACTTGTTTGCTGAAAAAATAAAATATTAAATGCATATTAATGGGGGACACTGAGAAAGACACTGAAAAAAGCAAACCGACTTCTAACTTAAATCATATTTATTATCTTCTAAGATTTGAAAATTTTCTGGAACTTCCCATATCTGCTGACTTTTTACTTCTTTTCAACAATGAAAAGTAATTCTAAAGATAAAACACGAAATCATTGACTTGACAGGTTCTAGCAGGTTAAAAATTCTACGCAAGTTCACTTTATAATTAAAGGGCGGAAGAGCAGTAAAATCGCTGAATAATCGTTAACTCGACCTGAGTTTGATTCTAGGGGACGAGCTGGGTGCATGGGGGTTTTCGTGGTTTTCCCTATTGTAACGTGGATACGAGCCAGTTTCCCTTAATCCTCCAAGAAGACATTCTTTGCATTAAAGTGATAGCCATCAACTGCTTTGCCATAGTTGAATACAGCTAAAATACACCAAAGAGATTTTAAATCATAGTAAGCTTCACAAGGATTTGTATAAAAATCGTTGTTCTTCATGAATGTAAGTGAAAATTTCATGGATTTTTATTTAAAACATCTAACCAAACTGCCCTGGTGACTTTTTAACGTTAATCTAGAAACTAAAGTAGTACTTAAATATGGAATTTAAGAGCAAAAAAATAGAATTATGAAGTTTTATTCTCACTTGGATATTTATTGGATTTAATTACTTGCTTAAAATATATTTCAAGAATGATTTTAATGAAAAGTGAAAATTTATTTCCCCAGGGAGAAATGAAAATTCTGTGAACGAAAGATTAATTGAAAATAAGAACGAACTATGTTACGCATTGTAGTTTATCATCTGAAACACAAATTTATTAATCAATCGATGCTTTTTTTACTTAAAAAAAGAATCATTCACATTCTTGAGAAATTAAATTTTAGTTAAGGGCATTAAACTGAGTGTTAATAGAATCCAAGAGCTTATTTTTAATCAAGATATTTTAAATATTTTACTGAAGGTGAATTCGCCTAGTCCAACTGTCATGTTAATAATGTATTACGGAATTTAGGAACCGTGTTTAAGTTAAAACATATACATTCATC
The DNA here is from genome assembly GCF_044657685.1 of Stegodyphus dumicola. NCBI lineage: Eukaryota > Metazoa > Arthropoda > Arachnida > Araneae > Eresidae > Stegodyphus > Stegodyphus dumicola. The sequence goes on from NC_140780.1 coordinate 121,082,373, forward strand.
TATACTGGATTCATTGTTTGCTTTTTTCTTAATTTAGGATATTTCAAATCCTGAATTTTTTTCCTTGTACCACATATCTTCGCTTAAAATATTTTAATATATTTAAGTTAATATACTTCTTTTTTCCGTTTTTAATAAGTGCTCCCTATTGTATTCCAGCTTCCCAATCCGCTGCAAATTTCTTTTAGTACTTTATTTTCATTTTAAACGTGTGGTGATCCGGTTGAAAAAGTAGCAGAAGTTTTACTAATTCATTAGAAAAAAGAAATGTTTCAATAAATGTTAAGCTACTTATGTAATTACTTCTCTTTTCAGCTTTATTTTAGCAAACACATTATTTTTATATTAATTTTTTACTGCATCTTCTATTTCTTTCATCAGCCATAGCATAAATCCATAGTAGGCTGAATTTAAATAATGAAGAAATTTTTAATTTAAAGAAACAGCTATGGCAATTCGCCTGAAAGTTTCGACTTCCTTACATGTCTATCTCTATTCCATTCTAGATTTTAAGGAGTGAGTGTTTTTCTTAATTTATTAGAGCTTACGTCTACAAACCTAGGTAGATGGAGCCGGGTTTATAGGGCATTAAAATTACCTCCTCTTTTGCCCATATTTAAGTTTGTGTATTGCTGCTCTTTTCATATGGTGGTAGGGGAGCCGACTGACATATTCTTAGTCCCGGGTCCAAAACCCAGAGAAGGCATGGGTGCATACGACCGCATAATTTTTTTCAGGGTAGGGAAATTTAAAATACTTACGACAGAGCATTAAACTTAAAAAATTAAATTTCGAACCGAAAGTCCCTTCGAAAAATTGTTAATGAGGGAAAAGGGGTAAGAGGTTGTATCATCCGTCTTCCGGGCAGTTTTTCATTAAAATTAAACTATATTTTTTATTTTCTCGCGAATGTAATTCAGTTGCCCCTATTGTGCGCACTGTGAACACGGTGATGAGACCACAAAATGACCAATGGTTTCCGCCATTCCCGAAGAATACTTAGCTAAGTATCTAACCGCCGGGGGAAAAAGTCTGAATTTTTGAAAACCAGTTTAGTGTCGTGGCCAAATTTTGGTTTGTATTACAAGACGCAGCTTTTACTAAATCTTTTAGTTGAGATTTGCCACTTGTTGGTGTTTTTGAGTTTTAGATTTCTATTTGAATGCAAGAATGAGAATTCTTCTGAAAGACGGTACAGTTAAATAGATCTAAATTAATTTAACTTTACGCATATAAGGTATTTTTCCCGCCTTCTTGGCATACCTTCGTGGTGTGGTGGTATGCACGCTGGGCGTGTATTCCAGAGGTCCGCGGTTCGATTCCCGGCGAAGGTGTTCCTAATTTTTAATCTTGTCTGTTTCCAAAAAGTACCTAATGTCTCTACACACACTGCGTTAAGAATCAATAGCAAAATCTCAATTAATCTATGCAATTATGTCCTGACTATTGTACTGCAGTTAATTTCTTACATTTATTCTGAGCTTGGAAATCTCTTCGCTATCGAGTACGTGTTTTTTTTTTTTTTTTTTTCAGTTTATTCTAATGAGAAATATTTCCTTCGTATAAGCTAACATTTCGTACTCGATTCTGTATATCGAGTTATAAAGTACAGCTTGAAAGAATTGCCATGTAATTTTGTTTTATAGAGGAAAGAAATATTTTAAAAAATGATTCAAATTGTGGCAGATTTTAAAAGCTTCTTCTTTCCGGTATTTGACATTCGAGTTAAAAGTAGATTTTGTATTGAAAACTTAAAATGTTCAGTAGTTGCTTCTACACTCGCCTTTTCAATTACATCTTCAATGAATAAAAGCTTTCGAAACTTTAGTTTTAGCTTTGTTTTCTGTAAAAAGATGCGTTTGAAGTCTACCCATGTTCCTAGCGCATTTGTAACTAAAGAAAACCTAGAATTTCACCATTTAATTCTATCAAAGCATGCGATGGCTATCTGTCTAACCTCAATCCAAAATTTGATCAAAAGCATCCCGAGAGATGAAATCTAAGACTCTGGACCCATCATCTCCTGCCACCAACGTCTTGAAACAAAACGTATAAGAGAATTCTTGCTATGAGTTTACGTCAGAAGTATTTATATCTGTCTTATAATTGGCTGCCATGCAGACTCTTTTCTAAGAAACTGTTATGGTATGAGGTTAAGAGACAGATCTTTCTCATGTGTGAAAAATCTTTATATTTAGGAAAATAATGCTTTGTTAACCAAAAATCGTGGTTACATCATATACAGAAAATAATAATAATTGAAGAGTGTGTGTGTGTGATTATGGCAAAGCCTCGAGGGCCATCTGCCTAAGGGGAGGGATGCCTTCGTGCAGGACTTTCCAACGGAAACTGGCTCGTATACACGTTATACATGGGAAAACCACGAAAACGCCCATGCAGCCAGCCCGCTCGCGGGATTCGATAATCGGACCGAACTACCAGTGTTCAGCGACTTCACCGCTAGGCCGCTGGTGGGCTAAAAACTGAAGAATAGATAATTTTCCCTAAATTATTTTACATTTGTTATTATTTTATGAAATAAAATACGTATTTTCCCTTTGATGGAGACTTGAAAAGGTCAAAAGTTCATCTGCAGTCTTAAACATCAAGGTCTCTATCCTGATATAAAGCTAATAATTGTTAGCTCAAATCAGTTACATTCCATATTATGGAAAATAATCTTAGTTTGAATAAATTAGTTACTTATTTTTATAACGGTGGTACTGCGAAATTCAACTGAGTAAAATTTTATTTTAAAGTGTTTTAATTGTTGAAAATATCATATAACGGTGTGGTGTGGTGTATTTAATTATGGCAAAGCACACTAGGGCTATCTGCCTAAGAGGAGGGATGCCTTTCGTGGAGGACTTTCTAAGGGAAACTGGCTCGTATACACGTTACACATGGGGAAAACCACGAAAACACCCATGCAGCCAGCCCGTTCGCGGGATTCGAACCTCGGACCGAACTACCAGTGTTCAGCGACTTTACCGCTCGGCCGCTGGTGGGCCATCATATAACGAAAGAATTTAATAGAATTATATCCTGGACTTACTATACATAATATGTTTTAATTTATAGTCAGTTCAGAAAACGTTTGTTTAGTAAAGCGTTTTGTCTATTTATTTTTTTTCAAAAATGATTAGTTATCCCCTCATTTTTACCAGGATTTCTTAGCGCTTTCTAGACATTTTAAATACCAATCGAAGTAAAAATATTTAGCCTTTTGTCCACGAAAAGTTTCACGCCAAAAGAAAAGTTTAGCGCAACTTTTAAATCGAACAGAGCTGCCTAGAATAAAAGTAAAATTTATTTATTTCTGGGCTTTAGTGATAAACCGTAAACAAATATTTCTGAGAAAATAAAATACTGCTACTTTGATAAGGTTATAAAGTATTTTCTCCCTCTTTTCCTCATGCCTTCGTGGTGCAACTGGAAACACACCCAACGTGTCTTCGAGAGGTCCGGAGCTAGAGTCCCGGCCAGAGTACTGCACAATTTTCACTTCTCCAGCATCAAAAAGACGTAATGACCCTATAGTTGTGCCCAAACTAAAAAGAGAAAATAAAATACTGCTACTTTGATAAGGTTATAAAGTATTTTCTCCCTCTTTTCCTCATGCCTTCGTGGTGCAACTGGAAACACACCCAACGTGTCTTCGAGAGGTCCGGAGCTAGAGTCCCGGCCAGAGTACTGCACAATTTTCACTTCTCCAGCATCAAAAAGACGTAATGACCCTATAGTTGTGCCCAAACTAAAAAGATGGTAGACAACAATTCGTCACCATTAGGATTTGGCAATATGCTCCCCTATTCGCCCTATTTCCAGTCGCCCTTTGAAAGATGGAATACGTAAGATATTTTCTCCTTTCTCTCCGCATACCTTTATATTGTAATTGGAAGCCCAGTCGACACGTATTCGGGAGGTCCGGTGCTCGAATCTCTTTGAGGGCATTGTACGTTTTTCACGTCTCCAGCATAAAAAAAACCTAATGATTCTGCAAGGTTTAAATCTTATACAATAAATTAGTGGATAACTTTCTGATAAAAGAATTTACTTCAAACAGATATCTTTTTCCTAATGTAAGTTTTATTCTCACATTCGATCTAACCACATTCTTTCTATTATAGTAAATACCGAAACAGCGTTAATACCAACCTCAATGTAATGGCATCGGTAGCTGTTGGCCTAAATTTTTAATCGAAGCTCTTTTGCAGTAATCTGTTTTCCTAGCATAGCATAGTTCTTTAAAATCTACAAAAATAGTATATATGTGCATATATATGAATACATATATGCAAGATAAAAAAATATGTAAATCAGCTTTATAATTTAATTTAGTAATAGCCTTTTAACTCCTATTTCTTAATTTGGTTATTTCCTCTTTATTCTAAAAGAAATCAGTAACATTTCTGGACTGCGTCATTTATGGATAAATCTATGCCAGAGCTTGCGTAATCTGATGATAGTTAAATCGGAACCTAAACTCTGAGAACTGAAACCTTTCTAACCTAAACCAAAACTTTTCTCTTAACAGGCTCCCATTCTGGATAAATGTAAACTTTGCTTATATCTTCTGTACTGCTTGGACGCCATTTGACTATGCTTTTCTTCCCATTGCAATAGTATCAAAAATGTTTTTGAATAGGCGCGGTTAGAGTGCCAAGTAAATTGTGGCCACAAATGTCAATTTAAATAAAAATAGAATTTAATCCGCCTCGACTGCCAAATTCCCTAGTATTTAAGGACTTAACATTCTATGCAATCAAAATTCTTCTTCTTCAATATAGATCTATGTACTTCGCAATCGGTGTTTCTAAGTCTCAGTGTTCCAAAAACAGTATTTCTAAATTTTTTTTTTCATTACACACACACACACATATATATATATATATAATTATACTTATACATATATGTATATTTCTGTTCAAAGGGAATATGAAAAACCTTCTGTTCATCCATTAATTGTTGGGCAAGTCAATCAAGCAAAATTCTAAAATATATGGTGGCAGAAATTCTTACTCCTATGATCTCCTCAAAGTACATAATGAAGGGGCTTTTATGGCTTTTTCTTAGTTTTCGAAATTCCTCTAGATGAACTTTCTTTGAGTATCTTACCGTCCTATTGTCTCTTCTTGTTCACAATTGCACTACATTTGCTTGTTGCCAATAGAAGGTAATAGATTTTGCTCTTTTATCCTTAACTTCAAATTTGGAAAACTGAGTTGATGTTTTTCTTTTTATTCCTCACTAACATTCGTACTTCTCTTCAAACTATATCAGCCACTAAAATGATTTTGGAGGATACCACTATCTTCTGCCATTAGGCAACTTTTCGAGTATGTTAATGGTAATTATATGTTTTACATTATCTAACCTTATAACGTATTTTCTCACTCCTTTAGCTTTCCTTCGTGCTGTAACTGGAAGCATACTCGTCGCGTGTTTCAGAGGGCCAGGCAAAGTCAGTGCATATTTTTCACGTCTTCAGCATCAAAACCCCTAATGTCTCTACCATTACTTGAAGTAGGGGGAGCCAGAGAAAAAGAGGATCCTTTCCTTGTCTAATTTTAATCTCAAGTTCTGGCGGAAGTATATAAAGAAACATTTTATTGAAATTTCATTGCTGTTCTATCTTCAGAACATCCTTCGCCGCTTGAAAAGATTCTAACCAATGTCAGTAATAACATAAAGCTAAATTTTGAAACTGAGACTGATAGAAATCTTTCTATTAGGGATTCTCTAAGTCAGCATTTCTACTTATATGTAGGGAAACTTAAGAATATCAAGAGTTATCTAGACGTTCAGTCCCATCATCATACCATTCATAAAGCCTGAGTTATGAATATCTAGTTCAGTCATGTTAGACGTTCACCAATTAGACGTGGTGTCTCGTCAAGCTGTTACATCCTGTATATTGAAACACCACCCAAAATAATAGAAAAAATAAACTAAAAAACACAACAATAATATCTTGAAATTTAAAAAAGGAAAATGATTATACATTATTACGTGTGATAACCGAGATTATCCAGAATAGAATCTAAATCCGAGGATAAAGAGTAAGATACAAATCTGCAGAGGGTTATTATTATTCCTCTCCCTAAGACCTGTACTTATACCGCCTGGAAAGAAGTACAAGTAGAAGTGTGCGGGATACAAGAGATTCGCCAATAATCACACAGGTACAGTCCCTCCTCCCTAACTGTGCTTTTCCTCGAACGTTTTGATGCAGAACACCCCAGAAACACTACCAACATGACCGCCGACCCTAGGACGTGAGGAGTCTCTCGGGTTACTTATCATCTTGACAGATGCTCTCAGATACCTGCCCGTTCTATTCTTTGTTACAGCCAGTGAGCAAGATGGCTGGAGAACGACCTGGAGACGGTCGGAGGGCCTTAAACGCTTCTTCCCTAGCGACCTCCCGGAAGGACGCTTATCTAGCCGCATATCCTGACACCTCCTTTCGAACCCGGGCCTGTGCCTACTGTGGTCAGGGTCACTAACCACTATACCGACTGGGCGACACTTACTAAAGACAGAGATGCCTCTTTGCTCTGAAAGAATTCTTTTGTGGTTTTTCTTATAAATAAGTTTAAATTTTCAGAGAATCATTTTCGCATTAATCATGACGACAAAGGGTGAGTTTCTTTCATCAGTGAAGATGTCATTTGAATGTTTCAGATCTCTAATTTGAAAAATTGAAAGGGAGAAGGAAATCGTGCATTCTCACACGACATTTCGGGCATTACTCTGTTTTAACTGTACATTTTTAAAGAATTAAATTTTTAACCAACCGCTAAAATGAAGTTTTAACTTTTATTTATCAGTAGATCATAACTTCAGGGCTTCGGAAACTGTTAACCAGTTTTGTTTGACATCTTCCTGAATATTCTTCGACTGAATGCTTGAAATGGATTGGAAAGCCATTTATAATATGACAAAGTACACTAGGGCTACTTGCTCAAGGAAGAAATTCCCTTCCTGGAAGACATGATAAGAAAAATTATGGTTCATATTCACGTTATGCATGGGTAAAACAACGAAACCTCAAAGTCATCCAGCCTGTTCTTTGACATTTTAATCCGGCTTGAAATGCTTGTGTTTAGCTATTTGACCATTTGGCTACTTTGGTAGGTTGGATTGAAAATTTCCTAAACTTGTTATCCAACTTAACATTTTCAGTTAACAAGTGATCTTTCAGAATCTTAGCCGACAGTATTTTGATGTTGTGCCGCATATTAGTATCGCTACTTCCATGTTTGCTAGAGCTTGTCTGTTACAATCCAACATCGAATTATAAAAAGTAAAATGAAATACCCATTATCTAAAAATTTAAAAACAGAAAACGCCTACTTTTATATTACTACTGGTATTATTATTTAATGAGCATTTATTTTACCAACATCGAAAATATAAAAATGAAAATCATGTTGTTGCAGCTAAAGTAAAAAATCAGGAAATTTTAAACGAATTTTTCTATAAATCTCTGTTAATCAAAAATATTTTGCTTGACTGATTGAATTGCACTGAATTATGCACAAAAACAATAATTCTATTTCTTTTACTGCTTGCATAATGAAATGACGGCATAAAAATTGATAGCAGAAAATAATGCAATTTGATCGAATAAAAATAATGTCCACTGTCAGTATAAACATGGAAAATTAGCAAATTCTCATTTAAATTAAAATCATTTGCTAATTGTTTAATGAATTAAGTGCTTAAATACTTCACATTAACTCCCTAGATTTAATTAAAATGGGGAATCATATATATATTAGGAAGGATTTAAATGAATTTATAAGAAATGGGAGCTCTAAAGCGAAAGCTTTATTTCAAACGATGAATATACGTGTTTTAAATTAGAGCTCCCATTTCTTGAAATTTAAATTAAATAAGTCCTAACTGATGACGTAATATATATTAAAGGTAGTAGAAATTCAATTATGCCTCAATAATTTCATAAAATTCTGGATTAATTTCAGGATTTGCTCTATTGATTTAATTACTAGTTTAAGGTATCAGAATACGTAAACTTTCGTATTTCAAACATTAGTAAATGCACTGTGTCAGCGGAAAGTACAACAGTTTTTGAGCGAATTTGTCTTGGATATGCATACCTTTGCTCTTTATCAACATTATTTTAAAGTTTTAGTCAGTATACGTTTCTGAATTTATTGGGCACTGTTTCAGTTCCATTGTCGTCACTCGTTTCGTTTAATCTCCACATTTTTCTTCATAATTCTGAAATTTCATTCTCTGCTTATCGAAAGACTGTCTCTGCTTAGTCATATCTTGTGCATTCTTATAAATTATCTTAGCTAATACACGCATTTCAATTGTATCATTTTTCACTAAGCACTATTTTATGTATTTTAGTAATTAATGAAAATTTTAAAAATATATTAGGAAGATGATGAATATATCAGATGGAGAATCCAAACATTTTTGTATCTCAGTTATTATTAAACACTTAAAACTAATTATTTTTCTCTGATGGAAAGAGCAAAGACATAAAAACAAGTTATTTTTCCGTAAACTAATTAAATCTTAAACTCATGCTAAAAGAGTATTTGCAATGTTTCCTTTTTTTCTCCCTCCCCCCTCTATTCAGAAAAATGTTAAATCCTAATAGGTTTCAGACTTATCTTTTTCCTTTCCAAAATATGAAATAAAAATTAACACAGCATTCTTTGTCATATTTTTAATCAAGTCTTATTGTTATTTCTTTTTCTAAATTTGCAATCAACCTTTTACGAAATGATTTTTTTTGTGTGTGTGTAACGAATTCATTTTGCTTTTGTAGCAATCTGTGAGATAAAATTTCTTTAAATATATGCGAAAATAGATACATTTTCATACCTGAAGAGGTTATTGTCAAGGAAAAAAATATCTAGATTTAAAAAAATCTGTTATTATTATTACCAGAGAACATCAAATTCAGAAAAATGTGAATATTTTTAATGAAATAAATGAGCGTTTAATTGAAAACTGCAAAAGAAACAGCATTATAGGGATTATTATGGCAAAAAGCATTAATTATAGGAAAGCATAATTGCTTGCCCAAGCCACTAAAAGGCAGCTTTCGCAATGCTATGCCGAAAAATAAGGCACATATGTTATTTAAAATTAAGTGATTCAGTTTTTAACTATACGAAAAAAGCAAAGTAGCTTTCATTTAGTGTTTATGAAACATTCCTATTTATCCCAGTTTTTGTTGTTTCAGGTAACCGGGCACTTATATTCGTCAAAACTGGCCATCAATCATTTAGCCGATTCATTACTGAGAATGTTGCACAATGTCGACTGGTTTCACAATCCGCCACAGAAGGTGATACGCGAGAACAGGTAATTTCTGAACACGCCAAAGGACGGAGTCTAGGGTCAAACCCTCCTCCCTTACCGCCAATCCTCTCGAAAGGACTTTCGGCTAGCCACATTTTAGGCGCCCTATGTCCCACATACATTTAAAAGCACACACGAAGGATCAACTCAAATCTCCGGAATTGAAATCTGGGCCCAACTATATAGTAGCTAACAGCACTAACTACTCTACCAATCAGGCAGATGATTTAACATTGTTAAAATATTAATTTTTTTGTAAAGTTCCAAGTCCTTTTCTCTCTTCATTTTATCTGTTGAGCAGCTTTTCTTTTTTCTTTTTCTTTCTTTTTTTCTTTTTTTGTTTTTGGGGGGGGGCGGTAAAGAAGCAGGAAAATATTTCAAAGACGTCAAAACCCGAATTCGCTACAAAGTTCAGGAAGAATGGAAGGATTGGATGAAATTCATATTACGATTCACATTATGTCAATAAATCTGTAATTAAATGCAGATGTTTCTCACAAAGTCCGACTTTAATCAGTCCGGTTTCACTGTATACCAGTTTTGCAAACTGTTATGAATAATTTGCGAAGAAAATATTGTCTCATTGTTAATCCGCAGAATTTATTAATATGAGTGGCTCAGTAAACTGAATTAAATAATACTACACGATGACTCATCATTGTGTGTGAGGCCTAACCGTGTGGAGTAAGAAGCACTGTATCGTCGAATAACATGGAGGAGGTCGTATATTCAGGTCGTCCGCTGATCGGGAGGAAATAACGCACCAGATATAACCAATCCCACATTGTGGAAAGACACAGTTACAGAGAGGTGGTGTAATAATGGTTTGGGCTGGGATCTCTCTTGGTGGTCATACGGACCTGCATGTGTTCCATGGAGGAGCTTTGACCGGTGTGAGATATTGAGAAGAGATCCTTCATTAATATATCTGCCCATATGCCGCTGCTATTGGTCCTGGATTTCTTGTTATGGAAGACAATGCGCGACCTCACCGGGTTGCTGAAGAATATCTTGATGGTCACGGGTATGGAGCGGATGGAATGGCCAGCTCAGTCCCCAGACCTGAATCCGATAGAGTACCTTTGGGACTACCTAGGGAGACAGGTTGCTGCTTTAAGTCTGCTCCAAGGTCTTTAGAGGAGCTTGAACAAGAATTACTCCGTGTCTGGTCGTTGCTTCCCATTTAACTGACCGACAACTTAATTGACAGCATGGAACGTCGCTGTCACCAATGTATTGCAGCCAGGGGTGGACACATTCCTTATTAGAACCCATTTTTGTAATATTACCACCCCATTTTCCCTCAAAAAACTGTGATATACTGTTTTTCCAACACTGGATTTCTCTGCCAAGAATGCAATTTTTTGTTGTAATTCCTGTTTGCGTTGAACTTTAGAAATATTCTATGTCGCATTCAATAAAGAATTGGTTAGTGAATATGGCCTGTAAATTTATTTTTTCTATGTTGCTTCATTCTCAAATTAGACACAAAAAACATGCGGTTTCTTAACTTTTGAATGATAGTGTATTTTATGAATGATATCAATTCTCAAAGGATATAAAATTCATCTTATTATTTACCTAGTAAATCCTCTCTTTTTCCACATCTTGAAGCTATTGTAATGACAAAATGAAGTATTTGTATTACGTAATTACCCAATAACATTTTAACTAGTTTAATAACATATTAAAAATAACAGCTGAAATATTAATTAAAATAAAAAAAATATTTAAAACAAAAACTTTAAAAAATCTGAACGTTTTCAGATTTTATATTACGCTCAAAGTGATGTTTTTTTAACATTTTGTGTATTACCTTTATTTATGAAATATTATGTTCTTCTCACTTAAACCATAAAATCCAGTTCAACAGCAATATCGCAAAATAATTTTAACATGAGCATATCTTTAGAATTTTGGATACGCAGTCTCGTGCACTAGAGATAAAAATGATTTTTCGTACAGTGTTGCCATTGATCGCTTTGAAATCTTTGAGTTTGTTTATCAAAAACTCGTTCAAGTTTTACAAAATATGAAATCGATAATAAATCAAATTCCAAATTCCAAATTAGGGCTTTCAGATGCCCGTATTCTGTGGAAGATTACGTTATTCAGAATTTGATATCTCTAGGTACCGTTGTTTTATCACAATGCGAGAAACATACATGTATTTATGCAGATTCTTCAATACTTCATTTCTTTAAATATATCACATGGCGACAATATTTGGTGGCAACAATTTGAAACGTGAACGGACATTTATAGTGAACCAACGCAAAATGCCAAAACGAAATTAATAGCCCTTATTCGCTAACGCCCTTTGCTCTAACAAATTTTAATTGCATATAAAAATTACTAAATATTTATCAAAACATACATATACAATACTAACAATATCAGAAATGCAAATTTACATTTATTTTCTATTTCGTATCTGCAAGGTATTTTTGTTAGTTACACTTTGTAATTCAAATATTTTGGCAGCTAAATTAATACCAAATACTACTTTTAACAGCTAAATTAAATACTTAGATTGACATTTCTTTCAAATAATTCTTACGTGCTTGATTAATAATTAAATAATTTACTTTCATTTAAACAAAAAATAAACAAATTACAAAACTTTCTACGTTTCCAGGAAAAATTTACCGAATAGGATGAAACATCAGAATAAATAATGACAACTTAGTCTCTTTCTCTTATTTATGAATTTTTTCAATGAATAAATAAAAATATATGTGTTTGCATATAAATAATAATAAACTCCTTTGTTTCTTACTACAGCTTGACACTTAATGGTCTTTCGATTCTGATAGTTTATAGTCTTGCAGAGAAATTACTAGAAGCTACCTTCATCGCGGATTGTAGATATTCACTGTCAATCGGGTGTCCTTTACATTAATTTTCATTTGTGAAAAATATTCTATTCACGTGTAAAAGTATTCTAAAAAAATCTATTATTCTTAGTGCAAAAATTAAAAAAATGATCTTATATATTTTTGACAAGTATGAATAGGGGGTAATGAACTACATAAGAAGTCTTTGAGCAAGCTTTATATCCCACTGTAAATTAATTAGCTCCATTTATACATTTGTAGTGCGTTATTACAGTTTGTTTTGAAAATGAAAATTGCGTAAACTCAGTGTTCAAATAACTAAAATTTTGAAATCTTTGGAACAACCACTTTTATTTGCAACAAATACGTTACTGAAATATCTTCGCACGCCATATAAAAGTTCTTCAGGGATAGAATGCGGACCGCAAGCTCATTTGCTTTAGAGTATACTATTTATCAAAATTTAACATTTGTTAACCAATTTAATATTGGCTATATTTCTAAAAGATCATGTAAATTTAAATAGCAAAGCATTCTTTCTTAAGAAAACAAGTTACCCTTTATTATCTATGATACGGGTAGAATTGGTTTGAATATAAAGTAGTGTTTCTACAAGATATTACTGTAGTAATTGCTGTTGTGTTTACCAGATTGATTCCAGCTATTTCCCTCGTTTGAATCAGCTTGATTACACAATTAATTTTTCGTTATATCTGGAGACATGCCAAGACATTGCGCTGCAAGGAAATAATGCTGACTGACGGAATCTGAAACCAGCTCAATAAATCAACTTTTGATTAAAAGAGTCTCGAATTTTATAGAGAAAAACATCAGCACAATGAAAAAAAGTCTAGCTATCTTAAATCTCATTATTATATTGAAATTTCTTGAAAGAAAATAGGCATTATAAAAACGCTTTTGAAATATGAATTATCTACCGCCTGAAGAAGCATACATTTTTAGTTTTCTGAGATTTCAGATCCCATAATAGAGGACTGAAATGAGATCAAACCGATGTGCATACAGAATCCAAGAAATTTAAATAAATGATAATAAAAAAACATTTTCAAGGGTTTTCTGTGTCAGTGGTAGTGTAATCACCTCCAGACAAAAGATTCTTAATCGATTTCCAGCCGAAGTAAACTTTTATTTTGACTAATGACTATAGAATAATTTTTTAAATTGTAGATAAAACCATTCTCTGGTGTTATACAAGACAGAAACACATCCCGTTCTGGACAGTAGAGAAGAGTGTGAAGATGAAACTTATATGTCACCATCTTCGCCAGATTGCCTGCAAATGATAAAAGTATTAACTTAGATTCCCAGAAGCGAAAAAAACTTTAAAAGTCTTGTTGCTAGACACAGTCTTGGAAACTCTTTATTATATGCTATTCTAAATCTTTTTCCCGCTCTGTTCCACAAATACAAGAATTACTTCAATGTCTGAACACAAACATTTCAGCAATTACAGCCACTTAAAACAACCATTTAAAACAGCCACAAAAACAGAGTCTAAAAACGGTCACTAGAAACAAAACAACACAGTGGCTAACACAGCGACTTAAATTAGAATCTGAAAACTATGGATTCTAGCGCGATCCGAATGTAAGGAAAATAGGGACCTTATATAAACATCCTGTAATGCCATTACGTGAAATACATATTTTTCAAATAGCATATTTTACCCAAATATAAAAGGAAATTTATGTTGGCTAATTATTTAGAAAACATGATGAAAGATTAATAGAAAAACATGAAATACAATATTAATTTTTTCTAAGAGCTTAATTTTTCGAAACTAGATCCTTTAATCCAAACTCACAAACGGGTCTCCTGCTTTCAAACAAAATGGTTATTAAAAGTGTTTCTCCATCTCCTTCCCGAATGGGCCAGACCTTTTCAGTTGCTTCACAGATCATATTCTTGAAAGTGAATGTCAGTTTGAAATTTTTTCATTGCTCTTAAGAAATCAATAAAAGCCCTCTCGGGAGTTCTCACGTTATGTCTTATCACTAGAGCTAGAAATTAGGGTTATCATGTTTAGTTATAAGCTAAAGATGCACCAATAATGAAATAAAACGTGTATAAATTTTGCTCGCAGGTTTTCTTGTATTTAGATCACTCACAAGTTATATCACAGTAATCCTGATTTCACCTGGACAATGCTGTTTTTAATTGTAGTAAATTAGATTTCGAATGAAGATAAAGAACTTTTCATAATACGTTTTCAGAGGTAAGTAATTTTATTATTTGTTATGCAGGATAATGCTACTAATGAAAGCACATAAAAAAGGCTTTAAAAGAAATATCTAAAAATGCCAGTTTTTATAATTTAAAATGAAAAGACTCTTATGTATTATAGATGTAACAGATGCAACAAATCACATTTTATTCCATTCTAACGCGTAGGAGAAACCAACTTCAGTAATCGAACAAGATTAAGGTCTTTCCATGCTGGCGCTCAGTGGTTTCATTTGTTGTGTTTAAGTGCTAAAATTGAGTAGGAAATACTAGTTGCTTTTGGGCAGACTATGAATCAGCAGCGTCACGGAAAGTAAACCTTATAGTATAGTAACCTTGTAAAAAACTGTAATATTTGGCAAAAGAAGATACGTTATTCAATGTGAAATGTTGCTAGAATAAACTCAATAGTACTTCTTCTGCCTGTTAAATAATCATTCCTAAAATTTAATAAAAACGTATTATTATAAAAGAAGCATTATCATGTTTAAATTTATGCCATATGAAGAAGAGAATCTCAAGTGATGCATATGAAAAAGCAAACTTCGTTTTTTTTTAATTACTCACTCAACAACTACAGTATCTATTGGAAATTTCTAAATATTAATTGTAGTGAAGGATAGAGTATGTCCGTTGGTCACATTCTTTAACTTGATTGCTTAACGCATGTGAAGAGGACCAATGATTAGTTGATTTTTAGTGACACATCTGTTTTGATCAAAATGATTGGACCTTGTTTTTATATGACATTCTTTTGCAATTTTTATATAAAAATTTCTTTTATCATATGTTTTCATAAACTAACGTAGCGATACTCTATTCTGTCTTAAAAAGTTTTTGTCAACATGAAGTAGATTTAAAAAATTGAAAATCTGAAATAATCAGAAAGCACCAAGATAAATTATTATTAAGAATAGTTGAAACACTTGATTCTATTACAATTTAACAATAGTAGCTTTTATGTATATTGCTAACATGTTTAACACTGTTAGACGAGATCTAAACTTATTGCAGCCCAATATAATTGTAAAAATATGTTTTACATTTATATAACCTGGAACTATCAAAGGAGGAAGTATTAAAATCTCGTAAAGCAGATCATTTTAATTAAAGCCTCATTTTCCATCACTCTGTTCAGGAACAAAAATGAGTTTATGACCACAAAGGTAGAAATTATGGCGAAGCCGACATCATTTGAGAACAAAGCAAGATTTTAAAAATTTGGTTAACTATAAAAATGGCATCACTTTCAAAGCTATTGGATTTATATGATTCAAGTAACAAATGAAAACAAGAATTTAAAAAAGAGGTACTTCCAAAAGAATTACTAACAGTATCTTAAAAATAAAGTTAAAATTAAAATATTAGTTATTAAACTTTCAAGTGCAATCTCAATGCTCAATTTTTAAACCATAAATTCTTCAAAAGAACTCGTTGTGTGCCTCGATAAATTAATCGTCTTCTGAGCGGAAAAAAAGTTTAAATACAATCGTTCGAAATCATTCATTTCAGACAACTAATTTTTGAAAAATAAGAATGCTAATTTAATTAAAGCAAAATGAAGTTTTTCTTCCAAGAAATTAATAAAAAATATTCCACTGTGACATTCCCAAAAACGTCTTCGTCTATGCAAAAATTAAAAAAGAGGAAAGAAAAACTTTGAAATTAATTCGCTTTTTGAGATATAAGTAAAAAATGTGAAAGCTCTTTGAATACTTAAAATAAAATAATTAAACTTGATTTATCAATTAAATCAACCCAATGGAAGAATCTCAAAATTTAATTACAGGTAATAGCATTAAATTAAATTAGGAGCTACATATTTGAAATCAATTAAAGTCTGTTTGCTATTAAATCCTTTACGAAAAGAAAGAATTCTACAGTATTAATCTTTCCTAATTTTAACTGAAAGTGTCGTTAATTAATACTGATTAGACGTCATACTGTCACACAAGTCACTGAATTTCAGACTAATTACCTTCTTAAAAGCAATTCTATGCAATAAATTTATCGTAATTTTATTCAGTTCTAAATTTTATAATTCTATCAGCCTGATAATCTACTATTACCCACATTTATTTCCATAAAACTCGAAGTAAAGTAAAAATCAAATTTATTTACAATGAAGTCACAGAAAAAAAAAAGTTTAAAAGTTTCTTTATCACAGAAAAGAAAAAAAATATAATATTATACTCAATACGCATATGATGTGGAAAGTCTAACTCCTGCTCGAAATGAAAGATCTCTGGGAAATAAGTTCTAATGTTAAAATGAAATAAAACCACAGAATGAAGCAAAATGTAAATTTTATATTGCATTCTGTTTCTAGTAAATGCTATATCTCTAAAAACAACGAATTCTGTGTATTATTTTATGTGTAAAAGATATATTAACTAAGGTTATGTTGTATTAAATATTCAAATATAAAATTTTCAGAGTTTTAAGCACTTTCTACTTACCTTTTGAACGTGAATATAAAAAAGCATTTGAAGAAGATGTAATGCACTAGTACATAAATGAAACTGCATAGCAGGGTACCATAGAAATTAAGGATATTTCATTAGAAATACATATATAGGAGAACAAAAGTCCTAATACTTTAATTCAAGTGTTAAATTTAACTAATTTCTGAGCTCTTATCTTTTATTAAATGCTATGTTTTTCTTTTGATTCAGATGAAAGCTAATCATCCCCAATGTTTCAAACACTTTGCATTGTAATATTTCAAATACATGGAGAAAGTTTCTTATTCGCAGCATTTTTATGCATTATTTTCACTGTTCATGTTTGTACTTTATACCTGAAATAGAGATAATCGAAACCTTGTGAGATCATATCTTACCACATGGATAACAATTTAATATTATCTCCACACAGATCAAAGTAACTTAATGAATATCGTATTACTGCTTCATGATATTCTCATATTCTCTGACTTCACTGATGCCAATCATCTTTCGATATTATGTTTCAGTTTTAAATTCTGGATTCACAGCTTTATAATTTCAATTCTGAAGAGTTAATTAAACTTAGCATTAAGTTTTAGCGAGACGGTAGAATTTTAATTGAACATATGCTTAAATCAAACACCTGCCTTAAATCAAAATACATTTTCATTAAAGAATTAAGAATAAAGTGCACGGTTTGGGATAAACGATTCTGTGATGACATAACTACAGGTCGTGCTAGATTGACGTTACAAATCAAATGAGCACATCATGTGTTTATGTAATATGATATAAAGAACAACAGGCTAAAAATGAATTAGAAGGACACTTACCATCCCACTGGTATAGCAACAACTGGAGATATGAAATTCCGCTCTATACTTGATGGTGGCAGCTTCACTTTCTACCTGAAATTGTTTAAAAGGAGAAATGTATTAAAAATGTTTAAATGTCAACACAGTTAAGTCTAAGGTTTGCATTTGTTTTATCTTCTATTATGGATATGTCAGTTAAACGCTTTTACTTAACAGCTTCAAGCACGACTGATGTGATACTTTTTACTTTAAATTCACATCTAGGTATTCAGGTCAAGTAACAGTCTATAGAAAAAATCCCCCAAAACATTACTAATTCCGTCCCACAGTGGATTTTTGATTTCTTGAAATCCTAACCGTGTATAATAATTTGTAATATTTTCCTCACTTTAGTGTACCTTTTTTATAGGACCATAGGTTTTTCTTTACTTAATTTTCGTTTAAAATTCATTCACGAAGGCATCCGCTCTTAATGAATTGTTATGGAAAATTCTTATGTATTTTTGTTGTGTATAATTATTTCGTATTATTTTACTGTGCATAATGTATTCTTAGTTATTATATTATTTTACTGTGTTAATGAATTTGTATTGAGCTTATTTTAAATTAATGTATAATATTTAATATTGTTAAACTTTACGGCAAAGCTCCTTAAAGTTTAGCAGAATTGTGTTACAGTTAAAAGGGCGCGGGTGTATTTCCGTTTCTCACGCGTAGGCTTCTTTGGAGGTTAGAGGTCACTGTCCAGCTGCATTTTCCCCTTTTTCGCGGGGGTTGAAAACACGTGTTTTGCTCGTTCAGAGTCGAATAGTTCTAAGGGGCGGCGATTTTTGACAGAGTTATAGGTTGGAAACTTTCTTCTGTTGCGTGGGAAAGAAAGGGTCTGTCATCTTGTAGAAAGTTCTAAATTTCTGAGAATTTCAATGGCTATATATTACCTTTCTTTTAATTGGCGAAAGGGAGTCCAAGTTCCTTAAGATTGGCTAAATTTTTAATTTTAGTGTTGTTTGAACCAATAGTAATTTTGTGGCGTTTCTTGGTGTGTGTAAACCGAGGTTTCTTAAGCCGTTGCACGGAAGGCAGGAGGGGATTTGGACTGAAAAGGAGATTTTTAGAGAAGACTTTTTAGCAGTTTTTTTGGAGCTTTAGCGGGTTTGTTTCTTGGACGGCGGCCCCTCTTGGGCCGGCCGCGGTCAGTGAGGTGCTGAGATGGAGCGGAGAAAAAACGCGGCGGTTCTTCGGGGGTCGACCGCGATTTACAGTTAAGTTTTTATCTCCGAGAATCTGAGTACGGAGGGCCCGAGACAGTGCGGGTGCTCGTCATGTTGACGGCGGCAATTCTTGCGGCCTATTATTTTCAATTTCGTCGCTGAGGTTTCTTTTTCCTATTTGTGGAACAGTCTGAACTGCTCGTTCGTGCTGGAGTTTCTATTTTGCTTTAGTAAAGATGGAAATATGGAAGGTCGTCATCACCTGAGGTCTGCCTTGGTCTTTTGTCTCCAGTTTCGACCTCCTTCTCTTATCTTCAGTGGAACTTCGAAAACGGGAAGTTGATTGAGTTAAAGTGCTGCTTGACAGTGATTACAGCTGGAACTGTGAAAGTGGCCCGCGGATTTCGTGAGTGACTTTTTATTTTCATTGGTGTTTTATTTTGTTGAATAATCTTTTTAAATTTGGAAATGTTTAATACTAAAGCAAGAGCTGTCATGTTAAGTAGATAAAAATTGAATATTTTTACCAAATTTCTAGCTGAGAAAGTAATTTTTTATTAATTGTTTAATAGTCAGAAGTCAATTGAACTAATTGGAGGAGGTGAATCTTTGTTTTAATGATTAAGTGCTATGTTCAATATGTTTTATTCTAAATTAGTTTTTTTTTAAATGAGTTTAATCTTCTTGAGTTCCTGTTTAAAATCATTAAGAACTGTGACGTGTTTCACTATGATTTTTGTATTAATGGATTAATGTTAAATATGAGATTGATATGAAAAAAAAAAAAAACTATGAGTAACTTTAAAAGATTTTTGTAGGGGTAGTCTAGTCAGCTATCTTAAATTATAATGTGTGGGAATTTTTAATAAATGTGTTTATTATCTTTAATATTGTATGTTTCTTTTGTGTATTAATTGTGGTCTACTGTAGGTCACCCATGTGATCCTTACGGAAACATGGTTATTTTATTCGAACCTGGGTAATTATATTGCGGAAGTAGAAAGAAAAATCAGGTTTAAGTGTCGGTGACTGTACGATCTGTTTACTGAATTTGTTTTAATTTGATGAGTAGACTTCTTAATTGGGAGATTGTGTCTTTCCCCGATGTTTTGAAGAGTTCTGTGTTATTTGAAATGTTAAAGGTTTAAGGCTATCTCTAGATTTTGTACTGAAATTTATGTGTTTTCAGGTTGGAGATCTAAATTAGTTTTCATTTAGTGAGAGATAGCCTGTTAAAGATTTTGTTGTGGAAGTGCATTTTCGAATTTTGTTTTTGTCAATTAATCGTGATTCTACCTAAACACCAATGAGGATATCTTTCTTTGATGTCTTTTAGATTTAAAAGTTTTGATTATGTATGTACAAAGTTTAGTAGTTAGTTTTTTTTTTTTTTTTTTTTTTTTTTTTTTTTTTTTTTTTTGTCGCGGCACCAAGCAGTCAGTTTTAAAGAGATAAAAGTTAAGCGTAAAAATTTTATTTTTTTCTACGTAACAAAATGAACTTCTTGCGTGTGTTTACATAAATAAGCAAGCTATATTCAAAATATCATCAATAAAATCAAGACATAAAATACTTCAAAGTAATAATTACTTAATTATCCTAAATTTAGCATCTTATTTTCCATTCCTATTCATTAATCGAATTAAAAAATTTTTTAGGCAAGCTTTCTATTGATGTTTGTCAAATGTGATTGAACCTAAAAAATGATTTTCAGATATTATGACCTCTCTAATCTATAAGGATGCCAATATAAATTCACATTTTGGTTTAGTAGCTCCAGTTTTCATTCAAATTTATTTTTAAAAACGTTCACTTTTCATCTATATATTTTTTTTTTCTGAACCTTGAGTGAAATTCAAATGAATCAGTCTTAGGAAACTGTATGTTCTCTAAAATGTAAAACAGACGAAGTTTCTGAGGGAATAATCTGTCTCAGAGTTTGTTTTACATTTTATTATTCAGTACAATTGCCTCAAATATCGGTTTAAACTTATACTAAAGGAATTTGCAATAATGTTATTGTGATTAGCTCAAACTCATAACCATGAGGTTGTACAGCACACTGTATAATAGCATTAAAGTTCCAAAGTCCGTGAATTTTGCAGTATTTTTAAATGTTCATAATTAAATATTTAGATATTTACGAAATTGTTCTTTTATTTTGTTTGATTTTCTCTGCAACTTTGGGAAACCTGTCTATATTTACTAAGATCGTATTTTCATTATTTTATACCACAGCTATTGGAACAGCAACTTGGGATAAATCTCCATGGAACGAAAAAAAGGAAATACAGGAATCACCCAGTATTCTATGTCGGGAAACCTGTTTCTCTTATATGTAGACCAAAAGAAAGTACTGAGAACTCTCCTAGGAGACTACTTTACACGTTTGCTTTAAAGCAATGTACTCATTTATTCTGTATATTTTTATTTTCCTGCTTGCACAAAGTTCTTGCGAAATCGTTGTAAGTATGAGCTTTCTAAAACTTTTTAAGTGCTTTTAAATGTGAAGCATTTTATTCCGATACTTGCATGCATTTAAATATAATCTCTCTCCGAATTAAATACATGTAAGGATTTCATTATACTAAGTGTGAAATATTTTCGTTTATGGAGTGAAATGTTCTAATCTGCCACTCTGAGTTTATAAGGTATTTCTCCCGCTTTCCTAATGTAAATTCGTGGTGTAGTGGTTCTGCACGCTGGGCCGGTATTCCAGAGGTCTGTGGTTCAATTCCCGGCGAAG
This sequence comes from Stegodyphus dumicola, assembly GCF_044657685.1. NCBI lineage: Eukaryota > Metazoa > Arthropoda > Arachnida > Araneae > Eresidae > Stegodyphus > Stegodyphus dumicola. The sequence continues at coordinate 121,104,024 of NC_140780.1, forward strand.
GCGGTTGCTAAATTTTCATCTTGCCTGCTTTCAAAAAAATTCTAATGTCTCTATAAGTTCTTGTTAAATGGAAAAAAAGACATTTCCAGCTTTCCAAGTAAACAAGTATTCAGTTAATATTTATTAAATATCCTACATTTTAGAACGAAATAAAATCTCCGAATCCCTTTTCTTGACACCTTTTTCTTTTGAAACCAAAATTCATTAGCTTCAGTTTCTAATCACATTCTATCTTCTAATGATAAAATACTGTTACTCTGAATTTTTCTTCTTTCCTCTTCTTTGTTTTTGCAGATGGGGAGAGGTCTTTGCATTCAGCTTGAGAAATAGCGACCGATTTTGACTTCATATCAATTAGCTTTATTGTGTAAGTTGTTGCCCCTTATACTTAACATTTAGTTTATAGATAAAGGATAAGGGGAATTTGAGATGGGAGAGTTGGAAATTAATTCTCAACTCTGACATTCATCTGTTTATTAGTAACAGATGTTTTTAATAAAACTTCTTCTGAGTTACTTCACGTGCTCTTAAGTAAAATACATTTTAGTGAACACTGTCTGTTCCATTAGTCTTCAAAAAAGGTTTCATTAGTCAAGAAAAGCAAGAACAAAATAAATAATATGTTACGACATGTTCATTATTTACTGTATTTTAAACAGAAATTTTGTTGCTTGAATATTTTCTTTAGCAGTTAACTTCGAAGCTGTCCTAGCATAAAATCATAATTTTATTGTCACTGGAAATTTCTATACGAAAGTCGCTCCAATTTATGAGATGTTTCTTTATGCTGCCAGGAATTTATTATCAATATGATCTGCTAAATTTGTCATGCCAAGGTACGTTCATATAATGTTTACACACTGTAGCAAATAGCCAGTTCTTATAGTGTCGTTAGGTCTTAAATTTGTCACTGAGTTTATTAACATACCTACTGAACAATCTTTGAGATTTAAAAGTAAGTAAGAATATTTAATACCCTACTTATGCATATTTAGTATACTGCTTAATAATTTACGTCTTTAACTCATTTAATAATATATCTGATTGATTTAATTTATAATATATATGGTTTATGTTATTGATGATATAATAATGTGACTTTTATGAACATTTGAATCATTATTTTAATAAATATCAGATATTCTTAAGATTCTATTTTACATTTATTTCGGCATTTCTTTCACAAAAAATCTAAAGGAGTAAGATTATTGAACGCTTCCGATTGGATTTTAGAAAGCTGAAATGGGTAGCTGTGTGGAGTTTTAATGGTTTTCCCCAAGTTTAAAGAGAACATTTCATCGCTTTTTGCAAAACACCTTTTGAAAAAGGAAGGCAGATAGACTTTTAAATGCATTATCATCATAAATAATGCGCACATTTATGGATTATCTTTAAAGATCCTGTGTTTTTAAGATGTACGAATTCTTCTAAAAAGGATATTATCATGGCTACTGCTTACCAAATAAGTAAAATCTAAGAAGGCTGAAGCTTGTTTCCGCAGAAAGAATACGATGAAAAGAATTTTGATTGGTATCCATATAACAACAGCGATGTGAAAAATAATAATTGTAGCTGTTTCTGCAAGATATTATTGAATCGCTCAACGAATGCAGGGACACTTTTATGCAAAATTAGCTTTCAGAGATAGCATCAAAACCTCTCTTTAAAAACCTTTTTTGTTTTCTTGCATTGTAGTAAAAAAGTTCTGAAAAATCTTCTGCCGAAAGCATTTCGTCATAGCGAAGTAGGTACTTGAGAGTCCCTATATTTTTCTATGATCTTCATGCGCAAATCTTCCATCATTATATACAAATGTTTCAGTTTGTAGGAAAATGCATATTTTTGCTTATGCATTTTCTTACAAAATAGTTAGTATAAAATAGTTACACAAAATAGTTAGTACAAAATAGTTAGTAAAATAGTATGCATATTTAATCTGACGGTAAAAGTTACAACACCTAATTATTACATGTGTTAAAATGCAACACGAAAGTTTGAAATAAAACCTACAATTGATCAGAGTTTGCTTTCAACGCATCGACTTGATCGCATCTAATTTTATTGTCAGTTTATTACTTTTCCTGTAAGAGAACCTTTTATATTCGAAAATATCAAGCTTCTCTATTGAAACGGGCATACGAAAAAAGACTTTTATTTCCAAAGCTCTTACGGAGATCCATAACTGCGTAATTTCTTTCGTTCCAAATCAAGATCTCGAGTGACATCGAAATCGGATGATCACGCACTAAAACACCTGCTTCCTTCCCCAAAGGCAAACGCCTACTGACTTTAAGAATGATAGAACTGGGGGAAGAAGGTTCGGAGCGGTAGAGATAATGCGGCTTTATATTCGAAGAGTGATCAAAGTCTATGTTAAAAATTAAACTACATCACCAATAAAATACAACAATTTCATTTGTGAAATTACAATAAATACAGAGATATATTTCTGCGCCTAGACTGCAACATAATCAACTACAGAAAACTGCGCATAATATTGTTAAATGTATCCAATATTAAAACATTTCTAATGCTTCTTTCTTTTGTTTTGTTTCGATTATTTGGTTCAGCCAAATCTGAATGAATGAAGAATAACTCTTTTATTTGGGAAGCTAGTTTTTTCACTTAATAATGTGTGCTAAATAAATATACCATTAAAAACAAGAATTTCTAATCACCCGAAAGAAAAAGAAACAAGTAGCTAATAGCGCTAGTAAGTCAGATGGCAAAAGGAAGTACAGTAGAGTCCCACAATCTTGATTCCCGATTACTTGACATTCTGCATAATTTGACTGTCATTTTCTTGTAATGGTTAAATAATTTCTGTTGTTCAAGCAGATTATCATCTTTAAATTAATGTGATTGTTTTTTACAGACAGAATGTAATAATTTTTAACATCGCCAGTCACGGTACAAACAGTATAAATGCATATTAAATTCTATATCATTTTAATTACAGTACATGTTAATGCATATGAATGTGCGCATGTTTTCTTAATCTGTTCTACAATTTGTTTTGGTATTATAATTTTTCCTATTTTGAATTGTGACACCATTTCTTGTAACCTGTATGACCAATCTAACGACAGATTTTATTCTTTTGTGGAACTTTTAATCTACTCCGTTCCTTCTTTCCGAAATAAAGCGACAGAAAGAATTCATGTAGCTTCAGTCGATTACCATTCACAATCCTTTACGTTGCTAGCCATTAGCAGGCTTACCTGCAGTTTTGCGGTTGTACCCTATTGTAAGCTAAACTTTCAGTTCATTCTTGATAGAGTTTGTCAGTTTATATTCAGGCTTATAAGTGTTATGTTCTGTTAACTGTGCAAGTGAAAGAGTCGAACGAGAATAAAGGAAAACGAGGTGATGATGGAAATGAAATTGGATGCCTTAAAAGACGGAACAAGTAGGAAAGTAGGGAACTGCCATTAATGGATGAAATATTATGAATTGTAAATAACCAATCGTCTGTAAAACCGGACAGTTTTTGCAAATTGTCGCCGTCTCAGTACGCGTTATGTCGTTTTTGCGAGACTCTACTGTAATTATGTTGTCTGGATACGCTTCTGAGTACACTGGTCGACAAAATTAAGAGATGGAAAACATTTTCCACATTTCTCCTAAAATACCACTCAAATCTTAAATAGTTGGTTGCCATATAATATCACTGTGGCGCTGGTGTCACTCAGATGAGTTTACGTATACCTGTGGTCGTCGCTATGCCAGCAGGAGGTATAGAAACCCGCGTCCGGCTGCTCAACTCATTCCGCTCTGCAAAACAGAAGTGATTTTTCTTGAATAATATTGATGTTTTCTGCTATTTTTTAGGTGAAATGAGTACACATTATTGCTTAGAAGAAGGTAAGAGATGGTGAATCGTGGGTATGCTTAAGGCGTGGCAGTCCCAAGCTCAGGTTGTAAGAGAACTTGATGTAGCACCAAGTGTCATGTCTTAGTTGTAGAATCAGTTTAAAAACAGAGGAACAGTGTCTAGAAGTTCAGGATACGGTTGCATCAGAGCCACAATGACCAATGATGACCGGTATTTGGTACTTTCAGCCAAGCACTAGAGGACGTCTACAGTAACAAAAGTCGAGGTCATCTCGTGACCTCGCTATTGCCACAAGGACATCAGTTTGAAGGACGGCAGTTGCCAGAAGGCTCCATGAGATAAGACGGTATGGCAGAGCCTGCTTTTTGCATTCCACTCACTCTCTCTCTCACAAGAGAAAGCGTTTACAATGGTGCATACAACACCAATACTGGATATATCTTCAATGAGCTAGCGCTCTTTTCTCGGATGTGTCCAGATTCAGTCTACAACTTGATTTTCGCGGATTAGTGACATGGAGGGAACATGGGACACGATACCATTCCAGCAACATCATGGAAAGCTAGTAATATGGTGGTGGGGGAGTGATGATCTGGATAGAGATTATGCAAGATGCCTGTACACCTCTCCATCAGTTTGACACTGGTTCCGTTTCCGTGAATGCCAGAGGTGCAGGCAAGAGATCCTAGAGCGACTTTTCAGGGCTGCAGTTGGTCCTGAGTTAATTTCTATTCTTATTTAATGCAAGACCACATAGGGCCCCCTCAGTTGATGACTATCTGTAAAGTGAGGATATTCACCAAACGGATTGGCCAACAAACTCTCCTGACCTTAATCCCATTGAACATGCTTGGGATGCTTCTGGGAGGGCTACTGCAATACCATAAACCCAAAGCATAACCAGTTAGTTCGGGAGTTAAAAACTGATCTGGTGGAGGAATGGGTGCAACTTCCACAGGAACTCCTGAACTCTCTTGTTACCTGCATGTCTACTCGTTGTGCATGTTGTCTGTCTGTCAGAATTGACCACACACCGTACTAGCCACGTTTTCCCTGCCATCTTTTAACCCCAAGTTTGTGCCACATTGGACTCTGGACATGACTCTGCAAATGAATGGCATTTTCATTGTTGTTTTGCACACATTATTGTCATACAATAAACTATAATCGTACCTTATTTCATTTATTTCTATCGAGTATTTCTCGAGATATTTGGGAAAAAAATTTTCCATCTCTTAATTTTGTCCACCAATATATTTGACTATAATTAATTGAAAAAGGAGCTATAGACAAAACCTCCGAATTGCAAAATTACTTAACGTTAAGTTAATCTTCATTCTAACTTTCATTCTTTTGACTTTTACTGTTTTAACTAAAATGAAATCGTGTCTTTTGTGGCAAATATATGACTTCTCAGATCTACAGTAAAGTTGGCGTAAAAAATAACAAACAGTTTGAGGTATATATGTTTTCAATGTGTATTGAAATTTCAATTTACATTGGGCAGACTTTTTGCCTCAACAGGGCTAAATTTAGACATTAAAGTAACTTACCGCAAATGTGCAAAATGCCATTTGAGTTCTACGTTTTGAAACTGCTTTTATTTTTAAAAAAATTCACTTTCCCAAGTCTCTTTGTTGGCTATGATATAGAAATACTGATTTTGAATAAGAAATGTAATGAGTGGAAGTTAATTTCATTTACCTCATTTTAATGTTTTGTATTTGACAACTGCTTTTAACGAAACGAATTTTCACAGTTCTTTATCTGTATATCGGTTACAGTATAGAAAGAGTGGAATCTACTCAGGATAATTTTGTTGTTAACATATCAAAGAATAGTAAATATATGAGAATCTAATATCACGATACATCCTCCATTGCCAGGAAGTATTTCCTGGTGTACTGTTTTCAATTAGTTATCTAACATCCCCAATGATTTCTAATTTGAAATGTTTCAAAGGAAAATAGTTGAATACAAATATGAAGGCACTGTAAAAATAGTTAATTTTGGATTCGAGAAGGGGTAATAATTGTATGTCTTGTTTCCGAAAAGAGTTATTTGTTTTGTTTTATTTATTCCCAATTTCTGTGTAGTAAGAGAAAGAAAAGTATTCAATGAAATGACATGAATAAATGCTGATCAATTCTTAGTGTATTCTCATGAAATATGTGACAGGAAAAATGACATGCAATTTACACTTAATTTTTTACCTTCATAGGAAAATTATGTTCTACCTTTTCGAGAAACTCATTAAAATATAGCCAAACAAAATATGTCTTTGAAAAATACATACACTTAAATTTTCCATTGTCAAGCAATATTTTTACGTCTTACATTAGTTACATTGCCTTATGTCTGCTTTAGAAAGTTTACAATATTCTGTGAAAAATTGCTCTGCAGGATGTAACTCCATTCCCCCCCCCAGCATAGCATTAAAATGACTTACATAGATACTGTTTCTGCTCTTCATCCCTACAGGGTTTCGATATTAGGAATGCTCTTTGGACTTTTTTCCCTTTATTCACTTAGAATAGACAATTCTGGAAAAGCGCATGAAGTATTCAAAGGGGATTCGACAGAATCATCAGAATTAATTATCAGCATTGGTATTACTAATATATCAAAATGCACTTAAATGTAAAACTTCTAAATTATGTTTAACCAAATTTCACCTGAAAGAAGGTTTCGTTTCATAAACGCATCATCACATTTTGCAAATGTTGGAATGTTTAATTAATGTAGTTTCTTAAATATTAGATTTAAAAATACCAGTACAACTCCAAAACATTACAGTAATGTTTAGTTTAAAAAAGCTAAGAAGCGTAACAAAGAAAAATTTGGAAGAACATGGTGAATGTGTAAAGCAGACATATTATGCAGAATAAAGAGAGAGATTCTGGAATGGATTTATTACATTATAGGGGAGCACTTGAGAGCTATCTGCCTAGGGAAAGGGACGCCTTTTGGAGGATTTTTTTAACGAAGACTAGCTCGTATCCTCGTTACACATGGGAAAAGCCTCTAAAACGCCCATGCAGGCAACACATATGCCGGGATTTGAACTAAGGTGAAACTACCAGCATTCAGCGAATGTACCGTTGGGCAGCTGGTGGGCCGTAGAATAAAGGGAAGAAGGAAATATTTAAATTTTCAAGTTTTTGGTGTGATGACATCTCTTTCTAAAACATTTTCACTTCATTCTCTCATGTAAAGTCTGTAACAAGAAACATATGTAACTAATATCTAGTAAAACTTATGTGAGTAACTAATAACTAGTAAAACTTATGTGAGTAACTAATAACTAGTAAAACTTATGTGAGTAACTAATAACTAGTAAAACTTATGTGAGTAACTAATAACTAGTAAAACTTATGTGAGTAACTAATAACTAGTAAAACTTATGTGAGTAACTAATAACTAGTAAAACTTATGTGAGTAACTAATAACTAGTAAAACTTATGAGAGTAAAAAACTACGAAACGTAGTGAAAAAGCACACTTATTATTTTCAATTCCAACTAAAAAAATTAAATCAATACGCTAAAATATGAAACTCGGAATATTTCTCAGAATAGTTCACAATGCGCTTCTGAAAAAAAAAAGCATTGGAACATAAAGTCAAATATCTCCTGGAATTAAAAGACGAACCAGGAAAGATTCCTTAGAATATCACTTGTCATAAAAATACGTTTGGTACATCCTACTCTAATTTTAGCAATTTTTATTTCAATTTCACAATATTATCTTTCAGCAGATGACTATGAACCCAACTGGAGTTTTAAATAATTTGGTTTCAGATCAGCGCATGACTGTCAGACATTTCTTAGGACTTCTACTCTTTAGAAAGTCAAAATGGGTTAATAAAATGAAATATAAAAAACAAATCAAATAGCATATATGAGTAACAACTAAACACAATATGTGTGCGTGTGTATGTGAATGCGTGTAAAGTAAAATAGCATGTAAAATAAAATACCAACGTTCATCTGTAAAAGCCCTTCAAGTCTCAAGTATAATTTGGTTAATTCCACTTTATATCCTCAAAACAATTATGTACTCATAATAGATCTCTCTATACTAGATCATTTCAAAATAATTCCGTGTCATGTGATTCATATATAATGTTAATGACACATGTACTTATATGCCCCGTCAGCGAACAATCATGTTCAAATCTTATAACTGAAACCTAAATTAGTTCATGGAGATAAAGTTAAACCAAAATTAGTCTTTACCAAACTTTCGACTTAAAGTCTAGGTATTTCTTCTCAGCTTCTTTGACTTGCAAGTTTGCTATCCGCTTTTACACTTTTTTTCTTTAAATGTATTACAAAAATGTAAAAAGTATCAATGTAACTAGTTATTATAAAAGTATCAATGCACATGCGGTTTGCCCTAATTTAGCAGTATTTGCATAAAAAATGTTCGCCTACAATGAAAGAAATTTTAAACCGTCCACGATTGCATCTACTTCATGAATCGGCTTTCATCATTAACATACTCGTCTTCTTAAAAAATATTTTCATTTCATTCATATAGGTAATTTTTAAAATGCATAACCATTACAATGGGAAAGAAAGCCACGTTAATTTCTGCTTCGATGAAACTGAAATACGAGTAATATGTATCATACTGCAGTATTACTAAAAATGGTTCGAAACTGAAATTTTTTTCTACAAGCAAATAATACTATTTATTTAATTCCGTTTCTACTTTGTTTCGTTTTTATATTCTACATTGTTCATTTCTATATTTTATTTTATGTATTTTTATTTTATTTTATGTATTTTTATTTTATTTTATGTATTTTTATTTTATTTTCTTGTGATATTTTATTTTATATATTATATTTTATTTTATAAATAATAAGTGCGTTAAGAAATGTTTAAATGCTTATGTGTTCACTTAAAACAAAGTTTGTAATACCACCAGTTGGGTTTATATTTGTGCAATTCACTTCATTTATATGATTTGAATAGTTTGTGTATTTTTGCGTCTTGTTTTAGATGATAAATTAAGTAAAGTGTGGTTACTGCTACTGTTAAGGGTTCGATTTTGTGCGCAGGCTAATAATTCACATTCAAACCAACTGTAAGCCCGCCAGCGGCTGAATGGCAAAGTCCCTGAATACTGGTAGCTCTGACCCGCGCTACATTCCAGGTGAACGGGCTGGCTGCATGGGCATTTTCGTGATTTTTCCTATGTGTAACGTGTATACGAGCCAGTTTCCTTCAGAAAGTCCCCCACGAAGGTATCCCTTCACTTAGGAAGATAGCCCTCGCGTGTTTTGCCATAATGCAGTAAAGTAAAAAAACCGTAAATTGAGTAAATATTGCACAAATACAAGTTTTCTCAGTAATTTTAAACTCAGATTTGACTCTTCTATCTGTTATAAGATAAAAATGTGGATTTGACTACAAGAATACATTATAATGCAAGACCAAATTCTTAATTTTACCATTTTCCCATATTATTAAAAATAATGCTTTAGAAGAATTTTTGTAATAATACTATAACATTAAAAAATTTATTTATGATTTAAGGGTTTTTTTTTTACTTTGCCTACTTTTTGGAGAAATATTTTACAGCAGGACTAGAACACAGACTTTTATTTTTTGAAATTCTTTTTAGCAAAGTTAAATTCCCAAACTGTCAAGTTATAATTTGCGTTGATTTAGATCTCTTATAAAGTTATTTTAATACCACTCAAGTAACTCGTGAAAAGCGTAGGAATTATGGCCACTCTTTTAAATTTAGTTCTCAAGCATCAAATATTTAACTCGCCGGGCTACCCAGAAATGACTTGACGAAAGTAATACATATCCCGAACTCTAAAATCACGTAGCTAGTGGGAAGTTTATATGTCACGTATAACGACTCTTCATCAATCGATGTTCCAACTGACGGTAAGCGATTTCGTAGCATCCTTTGATGCATGCCTAATACTGTGACGCACTTTCAGTATGCAATAGAAACCGTAACTTATAAATAGTGACACTAATAAAATGAAGATTAAATCTGATATAAAAAAGACCTTAAAAAACAGATAAAATATTTATTGCGCAATCGTTTCATTCAGTGGCAGCATTTAGAAAATACAAAATTGTATGATGTGCAGTACTGCTTCAATCGCCATTTTTTAGAGCAAAAGAATAAAGTAATTCTCCATTCTCCTAGCGCGTCTAAATGTCGTGTTTCGAAAGTGATTCGGGCCACAAAAAAAAGGCGAACTATCAGAATTTGAAAGAAACCAAGTTAGAAGACTAACAATAACAGTAAACGAAAAACTCTTTGTGTAATAACGTTACAGGAAACCATAATAGCTATACAAACCCAGTGTGCACTTGGGCCAAAACGTATGACATAAACATGATTATAGAAGGAAAAAGCACGAAAAGAAACAAAATCATTACATATATATATAAAGACAATTGAGTGAATTACTTGTTAGTTTAATAGGATCCAGTAAAAGCCTTAGGAAAAATAAATATTCGGTTAAATATTTATTTTGGAAGGTCTGTAGACATTTAATGTCCTCAAAAAAAAAAGAATTTTTTAGGATAGTAATTCATCGTGTTCAAAACCTGTATGTAATGAAAACATCTCAACTTCCAGACGTACGCTACTATTCCAAAAATATCTTACTATATTTTTCTTTTCAGGACAAAATACTTAAAGGACCGTAGTAAATTTATTTGAACATTTTATTACGTTAAAAATGTATGGAAACAGCCTTCTTGAACGAGATTAATATATTTTCACCATTTCACAGATTACGTTTTATCGATATAACACTTCTACTGTACTTTTCGTGAACTACCTAATTCTACCATGATATTGCATATAAAAATACTTATTACTGCTTAAAATTGGTCAAAAAGCAGGCTTCGATTAGCGTAGATTTTTAATCTAAGCTTTTTCTAACCTAATTTTAAATGTACAGTGGTCTGTTTCTCTTCCAATGATTTAGGGAACTATAAACCTACTGAAGCAAATCAGTATCCTCTTCTAAGATTTTTTTGGTAATTCATGTGTTCAAAGTTACTTTGAAATAATGCATTTTAGAATTTGTTTCTTGTGTTAGAGCAAATAGCTGTTATAGGCTTTGCCATACAGAGAGAGTGTTTTTCTTCTAATTTCTTTCTTTCTGAAAAAAATCAGCTTGTTTCTTTTAACTTGTGTATTACTCACAATATCGAAACCTAGAAAGACACTTGTCTCTCGAATAGCCATAGCTTTCCATTGGAAATAATTTTTGCAAGACTGACCTAACCTCACTTTAATATTAAATAATAACATAAGAAAAGAGTGTCATTTAGTTAAATAATCTGAAAAACTGCTCACTAACATATTTCTACCTACAGTTTGAACGGATTCTTTTTCCGAAAGAAATGCAGCTTCCCGCTTATTTCAGATCCCGCTTATTTCAGATCCCGCTTATTTCAGATTGTAATTTTACAATTACAATTTTCACTTTTTATCTCCAGTTGCTACAGGTGCTTGACATTTCTTCAATAAGTGAAGCAGCTTTACTTTAATTTGCCTAATTTAATTAGTAATTATTTCATTTTCCTCTTACTGTCAACGAACTATTTAATGAGACTCGTAACTTAATTTTTTTTACTGTAAGTGGAGTTATATTTATATAATACTATTTCACTTATAATTTAAAATTCTAAGACTTTCATTACACTCTTGAATCAAAAGTACTAATTCATGTTTCATACATTTTAATATGAAGATAACATATCTAGTGTTATTGATTCAAAATAACCTTTATTATTAATTTAATTCTGAATTATTAATTTCCTATGATATGCAATATTTTTCTCATGTACTGAAGTACAGAATTCCGTGCGTTTCTTCTGTCTGATGTATATGATCATTTTAGTGGAAATGTTTGTTTTTGTGCAACGATATATCCGCTACAAATATACGCGTAAAATATCATTAACATATTTTATTGTTCTGACATACTAATATTTTTCGTATGTAAGAACTTAAAATACACAGGTCTTCGTTAGAAAAGGAATTCCATATAAATACTCCAAAGAAATCTTCTACGAAATTATGCCAAATTAAAAATACTTGAACATTTTAATTTAATAAAAGTTCTTAAGCCCTTTAATTCTTGGTGTTTCAGTTATATCATACTCAGTTGTAAACCAAAATAAATACGTTATTTCCAACAATTATTAGCTAAAAGTTTCGTATTTTAAATATCCTGTTAATCTCGTGACTCTGATGCCTTGATCATATTGGGAAGATCATATTTGATAAGATAGAAAATGCACATCATTTTAGTATTTCATCTCCAATTTACAAATGAAAATTATTGAGGTATGAAATATTATTGGCCAATGTAGGTATTACAACTTAATAACGTAAATCAAAGAAATAATCAAATTGTCTTTCACAAAATGTATATTTTATTTAAAATAATTGTAATTTGCTACAATTTAGAAATAAATTTATAGTAATTCAATATATATAACGTAAGCCAATATTATCTAATTACCCTTATTAAATTAAGTAATTTCAGTAGTTTTTTAATCCCCCGAAGGATTGTATTTTGAAACAAAATTACTAAATTTAATTCAGAAAATATTTAGTCAATTACTGTTACGTAATTTATGCTTAAAAGACCACACGCGTATATATGTAATGAGAGTACTCAAAAGATTTATTAATATATTGTTCCATGATTTTAATGCACCCACTAAAGAAGATGAAGATGAATTGATATCTAAAGGTTCAGAGTCATATTATTTTTCGGCTTACGCACACACACACATATTTTTACAAGCTGTCAAAAATATGAAATTTATTTTTATGGAAATATTTTTATGGTAGAATGTGCGCAGCTATTTACTGATGGACGTTCTTAATAAAGCAAATCATTTCAATCCTCTGAATAAGAACTGTAGTCTCAAATCTGAAGATTTTCTTTTCGCAAATTATTCTCAATGTCCTTGTCTGAAGAATTTCATTAGTATTCACATTCTTATATGTATGATCGAGCACACTAAGAAGTAAATATTACACATGCTGAGGTATTAAATATTTCAAACTGCGGTTGAAATTATAAGTGCCTCATATAATTTCAAAAGACTGAAAATTATGTGACCGTAATTCTTTCCACTTCATTTGCTTTCCACTTCATTTGCATGTTCCGCTTTCCACTTCATTTGCATGTTCACAATATCTTAATAGCTTTGTTAAAAAGTGTAACAAAGTTTGAATATTTGCAGTTATGTCATACAATATGTTTGAAAAAGGTCTAAATGCTAAAAGACGACTCCGAAGTTCCTGAACATTTTACAAAGTACACTTTTCTTTGGAAATAAATTATCTTCATAAAAATGAGCAACAGGATTACGTCTAGTTAGGTTTTATCTCTTTTTGGCTTTCTCCATATTCCTAAATATACACAATTCCGAATTGCTTAGATCAAGCATGCCTTAATATAAAAATTACAGGTATTTGAGAGTAATAATACAAAATGCATAGGCATTTAACAATAAAAGTCTTCAGCTTCTTTCAGTTCTTGATAGATAGGTCATGATTTTTAGTTATTTTTATTTCGGAAATTAACTCAAAACTGAGTATCTATGAATTTAAGAACTAAAAAACTGGTTCATGCTTTTTATCTGTGTTAAAGTTGCTGAGTACGAAATGCTTTTTTTAATTTGAAATACTTAAACCACTAAATGTACTGCAATTCATATCTTGAGATATATTGATTTCTTCATCTTTTTCTGAATAATTTTGAAGCCTTTGTCGTACTATATTTAATAGGCAACAGTTTTTTTAAAATATCTTCTGCCAAGCAAATGCTAGTTGCGCAACATCATAAACCGCACAACAACACTTTTAGTGTCATTATACTTCTGGGCTTTCCCTACCCTTATGGTATTATTAATAATCAATTGTACAAATACGTGATTTTAGAAATAGTTATACTTAATAGCATTCCTTCCTTATGTATTAGTCTTTCGCATCATGATACATTGCAATATATGTCTGTCTTTAAAATTATTTCTTTCCTAATTCTGTAATGATGGCCACATTTACTTAATGAACAAAAGGTAGTTTTCGCCTATCTTCTGAAAGTAATTCGTCCTTTTATAAATTTAGTCATGAGCCTGTAACAGAAGGACTGCATAATATAATCACTACGAAGTGCTTCTGTTACTCAAGCAATGGAACCTTGAACTGATAGGAGAATTTAAATTATTCCATCTTAATTACCGATGCGTAAGGTAACATTAAGTGTTGTGGCCGCAATTTCTTAAACTTCTGTTTAAAATTTGTTATTTGTAAATTTTTCACACGGAATTAAAATGCATTATTTATTTTTTATGTGTATTACGATGAACATAATGTGTCTTAATTTTTGTATGAACAGCTAAATTGGAACTATATATATGAATTTGTGGTTTTGGTGGAAGTTGAAAACAATTCACTTTTAGTCACTGTCGAGATAATTTTGTAGGCGATAGATGTAATGTACTGGGAATGGTGTAGCGTAAATGTAGTTTGGACATGTTTATTGTGTAGATGGAATGATAAACTTGCAAGCAGAACGTGACCGAATAAAGAAGAATTTTATTTCTGGATAAAGCAATTCTGGAGACACAATGCTTGCTTCACTCATGATTATGGGTACAATAAGTACACCACAATTTTGTGTACCCAGCTTCATTTTAGAACAACAGAAAAATGCGAATAAGCGAAGAGACGTGGGTTAATCAAGACAAAACAAATAGCAAAAGTGAATTGCAGCGGTGTTTACAGCAAAATGTTTTGTTAATCTGATTGGCTAAAAACTACACTCAATGCAGAAGGTTAAGTGACATAATGTGGACTTTGTTTTCAGATATGACTCAATTTCAAAAAAGTAATTACTATTTTTGGAATAGAACGAGTAAAATGACCAAAAAAAGGAATTATGATGCTATTGCTAATTTAAAGTATAACTCAGAGTTACATATTTTAACATATATATATATATTTCAACAGATGCAGACAACTCTTGAATTAAATTGAATAAATTCTAAATATGATGCTATGAGATATGATATACAATTCTGACAACTTTTCCTTTAAAAGTACAGCTTTAAAAATATTAATTTTAATTGTTCGTCTCCATTATTTCAAATTCTCCTCAACGATTGCGAGCATTTTATCAAAGCTGAAACTTAATTTATAACTTTGAATAGCGAAAGGAATATATAAAAACACTATTATATGTGAGAATATGTATGTGTATGTATAATATATATATGTTTACTTATATAAACTGAGAGAAAACATTTAACAGTGTAAGTTTCCTTAGCAAGATTTAGTTGAAAATTCATCAGAAGCTGGAAATATAAAAATAACTGTGATTAAATAGTAAATGTAAAATAAAATACATGATATATTGGAATAATTTCAAATGAAATTGAATGTAAGTAAATGTTGAAATAAAAACTATTATTACACGACAATAAACCCAATTTAAAAAAAATTACTATAATATGAAATAAAATGAAAACCCCATGTAATGATCAATATACAATCATCATCGATAAATTTTTAACAGCATAAATAACTAAAATGAATCATTAACAGCAAATTATTTGACTAGCTCATACCTCTGTAACACCAAAGCGATCGTAACAAAAATAAAGTGTGGAAAAGCAAATATTTGTCCTCTATTAAAATAGGCCCAAAACAACCAAGGAGTAGAAAAGTTAGTCATTAGGAAATGAATTAAAAGAATCTAGTAGTCAGGAAGCATACATCCAACTAACAACATTCAGCAGCAAAGTTAATAATTAGCTTAAAATAAATCATTATGTAGTTAAGAGAACAGGAGAAAACTAGCAAATAAAGGAAAAACAACCACGTCATAGTTCACTTGCGAACTTCTTGATTTATAGCAATCTATTTTCCTTTCCTTTTTTTCATTGTGCAAGAGCGGAAAAAAGTCATCGTTCATAATTTCAAACAATATTTAAGAGTGCGTAAACAGATTTTCGTTATTATCGCTTATAATAAATACGCCAAATTTCAAAACGTGCCAAAATATAAATTCACGTATATCTTAAGAAATTTTGAATAACAAATTTCTAATTTTTTGCAGGTATGCTTATAAATACATCTATTTTAAAATGATGGCAAAATTTTTATATGTTATAACTAAAATATTTTTTCGAAAAATGTATAAAAATTATTTAAAAATACAAATCATAAAAAATAGACGAATTTGCTTTGGAATAAACCTAAATTTCGAAATATGAAAGGAAGAACCAAATTAGTTTAATAAACAAGAGATATTAATAAATATATATGAAATTCAATTAACATTGAGGCGCTAAGATTTTGAGAGCTATTAAAAAAAAAACTACTCGTGCGATGTTTACAAAACTTGGCAGTTTGGCATAATTTGAGTCGTAGAATCGAAATATGGAGAAAAATTTGCATGTCATTTCACAAAAAGTTCGATTTTGTCGAACTGTGCTATATATAATCTAATGCATATCCTAAGTCGCGCTTTAGAGACATGAAAAGCGCAAGTTTAATTTCCTCAATCGGCCCAGTAGAACGGGAAATAAAGAACTGTCTCACTTTTTGCGCAGTGTACCTATACCATTACCTATATATATATATATATATTATAAGGTATTTATTATTATAAGGATATACATAATATTATAAGTGTCATATATATATATGTGTGTGTATGTGTGTATAAAGCTTATTGAACGAGGCGGCTGTATGGTGTTTTCACTCATATGGAACATAAATATGAGCCTTTAGAAAATACTCAACAAAGGCATCAATTCTCTTAAACAAATAACTCTAGTTTGCTTTTCCATACACCAAAATGTCCAGTCAAAGGAAAGAAAGTTGAAGGCATAAAAAATCTTTTCTTCTAAAGATTCCCTTCATTGATTTAGAAGCCGAAAGAGAAGCTCCTAAAAACAAAAACAAAAAAACTTCTGATGCAAATAATTTCATTTTCTCTTAGGTCTTAGTCTCTGAGTGAATCGTATAATTTAGCTATTTCCCAAGATTTTTCAATGAATAAAGCTACTTGTGTTTGGGTTCCACAATCACTGTGATTAGAGTTTGGATACAAAGCCAATTAACTCGATAAATTTCAAAAGGAGTCATTATCTGGTACTTCAAAATTTTCTGAACGAATTTTCTGCATCGTTTAGAATCAACATGAGAGATTAAACTATGCTTCTTTAAATTCTAAATCTTAAATTTATTGAAAAGGCATTTACTGCTTTTTTAAAAAATTATGAAAATAAGAACACTTATTTAAAATTCACTTTTGTATCTGTCATTAGAAAGCATTATTGCAGTATATTTACTTCTGTTCCTTCAAATATTTGCAATAATATAACCAAGACTTGCTTCTTATAATGTACTCTGTGGGACTAATTAAACCGTTTTGTTATGAGTAGCAAATGATAAAGTAATATTTTTACAAACATTTATAATGCTTCAATATTATTATGTTTTCCACTGTATGGTGGGCCCACCAGCGGCCGAGCGGTTAAGTCGCTGAACACTGGTAGTTCGGTCCGAGGTTCGAGTCCCGCGAACGGGCTGGCTGCATGGGCGTTTTCGTGGTTTTCCCCATGTGTAACGTGTATACGAGCCAGTTTACCTTAGAAAGTCCTCCACGAAGGCATCCCTCCTCTTAGGCAGATAGCCCTCGAGGCTTTGCCATAATCACACACACACACACCACTGTATGGTATATTAATAAAGGAAAATGATATTTGCAAATTACTTTGTTCTAATTTAATTAAGAACTCACCATTAGTATTTTGCATAGAAATTTTATTTACATTCCTTATTTACTAATAAATGTATTTTAAAATGAGGCTTTGGAAAACATTCTGAAGTTAGCAACTTAAAACCTTGAACTGGTTAGTTTTTGCTTCCTAAATCTCTTTTCAGCCAAATATTTATCAACAGCTGCTATTGATGTATGAACAATGCAGATAATACTTAAATCTGTACTACTTTATCATAAAATGAATAAATGATTTTCTTTGTGCACATTCCTCTTCGGTACTCTAAATATGTAATGATCTGTCACTCTTTTGCTCCGGTATCATCAGACCGGATATTATTTTCCGCTAGCTTACTGACAAGAACATCATAATTGTCAACTGAAGTTCGGCCGTTACAACATCTCACGTCATGAGACTTTTTCTCGAACATGGAAACGATCTAAGATAACATACAATTACACATGCGACGATATATCTGGTATTTTTATTCTCATACATTTTTCAGCTTTATGCTTGTAATTTTAAAACCGTTTTTTTTAACTGCCAATAGTTTAAAAACATTGTTAGATATATACAAATTTTATATCTAGATAAGAAATTTTATATTAAATATTTATTATTTAGATAAGAATTTCTTGCACTGTGTTTAAGCACCGTACCCATAACCTCTCAAAGTAATATACAGTTAAATAATACACATTACGTGCGTACGATATCACTGACAGGAGTCGCCGTATTGCTGTTGGATATTTAAGATAGTTCAGTTCAGCTTATTATTCTCGAGTTAATATTATCGTTCTACATTTTTAATAATTTGCATATGAAAGGTAAAAGTTTTATATTGTAAGGATTATTTGACTAACAGGTTATTTTAATGTTAACTAAATAATTTCGCTGTTTCTTATATAGTGTCACTGAATAAGGCTTAAAATGTTTTCTAAATTTATATTATTCTAGTACCAAGCCAAAGAAAGAATTTCGCCTTATGCAGTAGTGAAAGAATTTTCTGAATATATGCTTCCCCCATCTTAGAAGATGATATATTTTCAAACTCAGTTTCCAATACTCCATTTTTCTTAACAATTTTATCTAATTCGTTTTCATACCTAGAAGGAGGTACACGTGTTTGAGTTTTAATCAGTGTCTTATTGAATAAAGTATTTAGTGATTTAAAAGTAATAAGCACATTTCTTAATAATTGATACCTTTATTTTATCTTTGCAGTTCATCAAAAATGCTTCTAATATCATACAGTTCATAACTTCTACAAATTCAGTTTCTGAAATTTTAACTGTTTTAATTTAAAAAGAAAATTTTATTTTTTTAAAACTTTTATGATATACTATTCTTTGACTTATAAAAGAAGAATATAATACGAAATTTTTATATAATATTTTTAAGTTATGATTAAATTTTGGCACACTGTTAATAGTGATAGGTTCTGTAGTAATATCTATTTTATTAAACATTATGAGGCTTAATTTATAGAAACCAATCTGGATTTTGCTTTTATTGATCATTTGTTTTCGTTTTTATGTGTGTTCTGAATGAGAGAGAATCAGGATAGATAGAAAGATGAGAAAAATATATATTAAAAATGCAAAATTAATTTACTATTACAGGTCAGTGTTAAACCTGCGGAAATGGTGACACATTTTTGCTTATAAGTAAAATGAAATTAAAATAAAGCGTCTTTATAGTAGAGAAATGAGTGATATTAACGATCTGAGTCCTAAAATCCAAAATTAGAATATATGTCAATAAAACATTAGAATTCTGAAAATTTTAGAAGCAAAATGCAAGAGTCGAGAAGTGAAAATAACAGAAAGCAGAAAACAATAATTAAAAAAACCAAGGAATCACAAAATTGATTCCTAGCAAAAGCAAAATATAATTTAAAAGCATAGAAAATATTCTCTTAACTATGCAAATGGAAAAAATAATGCCAATCCTATACAGACCTCCAGTTTATTTAGGCAATGCACTAAAAATGGCAATAAAAACAGGATGCAGAAAGAATACAAAAGGATAATTATATGAGTAATTTATAAACTCAGGAAGCAGAAACTTTATTTTAGAGAAAATTAAAAATGCAATTACAGAACTTCAATATGATATCTGTAATGGTTGTATAGTACAACTCAAGCAGAAAGTCAGGAAAAGGAACGAGGTTTAATTAAATTTTTAATAATAATAAATTCCAGTATTAGTTTAATTAATAACCTATTTTGCCCTTAATCCTTATGATACATACCAGCAAGTCATTTTCGCGTTTTGAAACTTTCAGGTATAGTTAGCTGCTCTTAGGGTAATTAGTATGTAACTCTTTAAATTTTTCTTTCCCTTTTCTTCTAATATATATATATATATAGAGAGAGAGAGAGCAACTATTGCTCATTACTCTGCTACATGTAAGTTTTATTTTTATTTTAATTTTATTAATTTTTTTTGAGACAAACCTGTCTTACATTTTGTATTTTTAATATCTTTTGTGCATTTGTGTATTTTTTTCCACAAATTTGTGGCCACTTTATGCATCTAGAAAGTCCAAATCCGTAACAATCATCATTTTAAGAAAATAACTTCATTTGCATTACCTTGCTACATACATTATAATGAACTATCCCATTCCCTTTTTCCCGCTTCCTTAGTGTACATACAGTATGTCCAGCGGGTTACTGAAAGATCAGTGTATCAAATCTCCCGTGAGGATGTTGATAAAACTTTCTGGTCCGGAAAAAGAAACTTAATACTTAATATGTCAATAGTATTACTTTTTAATCTCTACCTGTTTCGTTAAACTCATAGAGCTTTTAAATATCATCGTATATAAGATGTTGGAGTAGTCAAACCGGAAGAAAAACACTCCAAAACATTTCTTGCTGCTAAGAAAAGTGTCCGATTGTTTAAGTCCTTGTGTGCTCTTGTGTCAGATTGGCCTGAAAAGTGTCAGATTGAAAGATTGCTCTGTAAAACTGCCATTGAAATTGATAGAGTTTTATTCAAAATCTACGCCAAACTAAGGTTGCTTATTGTGCCAAATTTCAAATATTGAAATAGTATTTCAACCCTTTTAGACATTTGTAGGAATGTATAAAACACTTTCAATGGCCTTTTTAAGGTAAAACTTTATTTTAGGAAATAGAAAGGTAGTCTTAAGTCCTAAAACCATTACAATCAACTTCTTGAGGGTAATTACTCTACTGCTTTGAGTGTTTTGTCTGTCAATCTATAATAGCCTGGATGGACTACATAAAATGAAATATAAAATTCCATTTAAATTTCTTTCAGCTGACTGAAAAAATATGAAATGGAACTTAATGGTTTACTGAAATGGAATTTAATTGAAGTGATATTTTGAAGACAGCAAGTTAAAATGTAAAAAAAAATATTTTACTGAGAGCAAAAAATACAGTCTTAAACTATTTTGGTGGAATTATACATATTTAAGTGTGTAGATAAGCTGGGTGAAGACTGTGCTTGCTTTTATATTTGGAACTGCCTATTTCATGAGAAACAATCGAACACTTCCTGTATTATATTTCTCTCGCATTAGAAAATATGATAAAATAGATGCTATTGGTTAGAAAAGTATATTGTTTTACATTGTGGTTAGAATAGGAAAAAAATAAGTAACTGCATACAAATTAATCAGAAACGAGGCAAGAAGTTTTACGAAGCAGTCTAAAATAGGAAATTCTCGAATAAAAGACGGACGATATCCGAAGAGAAGAAAAACGGAAATGTGAAGCTATAATAATATAGTACTACCTTAACATATATAAAACAGTAATAACGTTTCAAAATATTTGTGAAACGTCATGTCATATACTAATTCAGAAGTCAAACAACAAAAATCAGCATTATATTTTCAAATTTTCGCAGGAATAGTTTCGATGGCGGTTCGGTAAAACGATCGGAACTAGTCCTGTGAAAATTTAAAAATATAACGCTGATTTTTGTTGTTTGACTTCTGAATTAGTATTTGTTCGGCGTGTTATTGTGTCTTAGTCATGTTATATATCTAAAGTTTGAATTTTTGAGTTTGTTGCTAGATGCCATTAGCATACTTTCTGTAGAATAAAATTAAGAAGTTATGTCACCCTATTTTCATATCTTAGCACCAAACATGCAAAAGCAGCTTTCAACCATTCGCCTCGATGCCGCATTTTGAGCAAGGGAGTTTGAGCAAAGCAAGCTGGGTTTATTTAATCAGAAACAGATTCCTGTAGTAATCCATTCATCTTATTGGCTAGAGTTTTGATTCTTGCTCCGCTGTTCTCTGTTTTCCTGATAGTTATATCAACAGAAAAGTCACCATCCTCAGGCAATTCAAGCTATTCAAAACAACTCGGTAACCTATCTGTGACAAGTATCAAATGAAGCACACTATTAATGCGTTCAGGTATGTTAGAAGGATTGCAGTAGTTATTTGTGCATGTTTTGATGGATGCAACTTCGTAGGTGAATAAGTAATAACTTTTTGCATTTCAACCAGAGCTGCCCTACAAGGCTTTCCCCCAGCGCTTTGAACATCTGAACCATAACAATAAAAGTGCACCATTGCACCACATAATTAAAATATAAAGGTATACTGAGTTTATTTTATCAGGGAAATAAAGACAGAATTAAGAGCTATATGATTTGATTTTATTGCAACTCTAATTAACACTATGTTGAATATATAAAATTCGCTAAAGAAATTTATAAATAATTACAAATCTAAATCGTTATATACGTAGTTCAATATGGTCATATAATTTGCACTGCTCTCCGACAATTCTTAAAACAGAATAAAATCGTCTTTGTCAAATGAATAAAACATTTTAACAAATGATAATAGGTGAATAATAAATTATTTGTTATCTATTATTGAACAAAGAATAACAGTCCAATGGAAATTAAAATATTGTAAGATATACCTTGTTTCGTATTGAAAGCAAGAAGAAACACTGAAGCCAGTTTCCAAAATATCATAGAATAACCGCAGTATAGACCATACAACTAATTACAGATGTATGATAAATGAATTGCAGTTAATATAATATGAAAAACTGAGAGAAACAATAAAGATAAAATGAAGCTGTGGAAATTTGAAATTTTAAAAGCAGCAAAAGGCAATGAAATAGTGTTTATCTTCTTTGAAATAAAAAAAAAAATAAATTGCGAGATCCATTAAGTTTGCGAGAAAGGAAAGTAATTGTAAGCAACAAGGAGATTAGTAGATGCAAAATAATAATTTATATTGAAATACGCAAAACGCCCCACAGTAAGAAGAGGTAAGCTGGAGAGAGATTAAATTTCACCCAAATTGTAGTCAAATGGGCTAAAAATAGTATTTAATATAAACTGATTTCTAACGCAACTATTCCTTTGCTTGCTTACAACATAAGTCTCGTCAACAAGCAAGTTCTTTACAAGCCTACGTAATTCTATTTCGTTTCAGTCATTTTTTTCCTTCCCTGTCCAAAAATATCCTCCCCATAGATGAGAAAGTAAAATCAATGCAGTTTTCTCCAAAGAGGGAATACGAGAGTTTCTCCATGATTGCTTTTACTTGTAATGTAAATACGAATCACTCTAGACATTCCTTTTCCGAGAAGAACTCTTAACTCAGGTAGCCTTTCTATATAGTTTTGACTTAAAAATATAGATTTACATAAAATATTTGGTAGTTATTTTTTCTATAATTTAAGTATAAGAAATTATACCTTTGAAACAGTATAATTTTCTATTTTGTTTATTAATATTATAAACAAATTGAGTCTGAGATGAAAAGAAATAAAAGCAAAATTCTCAATAGTACTCTTTAATAAAATATTCGAAGCACCTTGTTCTAGAACTTCACCAAAGGAGAAAGCTTCAAAGCCGTATATAAGTTCAAATACCTCTGTAATGCGTAAATTATTATGTTAGCCGTAAAGTACCCTGACGGTTTTGCATCTCTCGCATACAAAGAGTACAGTATACCATCCTTGGGGAAATGAGTCATCTTTCTTCCAATTACTTCAAAATGTTATTTGAAATCGGGCAGCAATCTGTTATAGTAACTGTAAAACTCGTTTGTCTGCATTAACACTCATTCCGCAGAAAAAGCTACTCCATATCTTTTACGCCAGCTTTAATTGAACCCCGAAATAACAGTTTATTTATTTATTTAATATTTTTCCACGAAACTTCATGAGCTTTTAAAAATTTTAATTTGTATTTTTAAATTTATAAGTTGAAACAGAGGTTCTAAATTTAACTTTTTACAATATAACCATAAAAAATGTAACTAATTAAGACGTTATTTCAAAGTTACTTCTCAGCTAGAATAATAAATTTTAAAGCAAAGTAAATATTTAGCTAAGCAGCACATTCATTTTGCAAAATAAGACAATCTGAGATCGCAAAAAGTAAGCAAATACTAGTAATTTCACAAAGGATTTTGATTATTAAATATTAGTTTAAATATAGCAGTGTATAAGTGAAAACTCTTTCATCTTAATCCACTATGAGAAGAACTAACGAATTTAATTTTTCCTTGAAACAAAGATACATAATAAGTTTCTTTCATCAATAATTCAACATGAATGCTTATTGAATGTCTCAAAATTAAGCATCGTGAAAAACCTAACTTTTAATTTTGATAAATTTATGGAGCTTAATAAATTACTTCAGAAAAGAAAAGGTAAAACATTCCTCGGACCCCCTAATAGAAAACCACATCTGAGATCATTCTGCATACGCTGGATGTTCTAGTCACTAAATCACAAAAGTACATGAGCATAAGTACATGTAAATTACTTTAATCCCTTAAAACTAGTAAACTAATATACGTTTAAAATTTATGAAATAGAGTGCCAAGATAGATGTATGAAAATATGTGAAAGTGTACATTTCACTTCTTGGTGACAATACAAACTCTTCAACACATCTCAAAGAATCAATTAAAATTTGTTCTAAACTTTCTGAAATAAAATTTGGGGTATATATTCTTGCCAGTAGCTTACAACCATAGAAAAAACACTGAGATTTTCCTTATCATTATCACCTTCCCCTAGAAACAATGACATTTTACACAAACAGCTTCGGTTCTTGGCAAGTATTCAACTTCGATTGACGCATTTTGAACCACAAATGACGAACACTACTGTTAAATCCTTTCATCAATTAAGGACTGCAAGCTTTGCGATTATGGATGGTATTTCCTAATAACTGCTTCAAAATCTCATGCTTCATTTGGATTTCAGATTCACTGAGATTAAACCTCCTATGACTAATCAAGCCATGTACCATAAACCTCTGTAATATAATACAGCGGCTAATCAGAACTAATTTTAATTATATCGGTGGGGAATTAATTCAGTTTTGATCAAAGAATTTGAATTTTATGCTAAGCTTGAAAGAATTACGTTTTAGTTTTGTTATTCTCGGATAGAAGCAAGCACAAAAAAGTTAAACTTTACAAAGTAAAATTATTTTCATATTTTAAAATCCTAGCGTTATATGTAACACAAGTCTACAGTTTTAAAATTCTTAAAACGGTAAATGAAACAAATTTTGCTTCTTAAAATTCTTTTGTAAAAATATAGTTTTTGAATGTGCTCCTCTCCTAAGATTATTTCGACGAAATGCAACCTAAACGAATTGTAGCTAGATGATTTTTACCTTTCCGTATGAAATTGTTTTAAAGCTAAACTGTTTTAGACTGTGTGTTGGTGTTTTGTTTGACATTTTATTTCCTTTACACTCTGTGTGTTGTCAGTAACTGATACTGATGCTTTTCTGCTAGATTTAAACACCTTTTTACATTTTGTACTGAAAGATTAATCTAAAGTTTACCTCAGAAGAGTGTGCCAAAGATGAGAAATGTAATAGCTTATGATACATTTGTCGAAATTATTTACAACGAAATAAACATTTTTTTAACAATTTACACATAAAATTTATTTGCTCTAGCTAGTGCTTATTTCTTTTAATTAAAGTAATAATTTTTTGGTTAGCAATGTTTTCATTAAAACTTTCATCGTTTTATTTCTCTTTCTTCGTAGATGATTAAAGGACACAATGAGTTGTTTACTTCTTTCTACTAGTCACTGCTTCATACTACTTACTTTTCTGCAAAACAGGAAGTAGCGTTATAAGGTATTTCTCCCACCTTCTTGGCAGGCCTTCGTGGTGTGGTGGTCTGCACGCTGGGCGGGTATTCCAGAGTTCCGAAGTTCGATTCCCGGCGAATGCTTTCCTCATATATCATCTTGCCTGCTTCCGAAAATTCCTAATGTCTCTACAGCGTTTAATTTCGAATTGTAATTGTAATACTTGTAGTTTCATGAGGATTTTGATAATTTCATTAATTTATAAATACATTGAACGTTTTAAAGAAAACACATTTGAAATATTTAATCCTCAGTATGAAATCGTTATGAAAATCGATGAGCACTGATAATTTCATTCAGGTCTAAATTTTGGATAACATGCACAAGCAGTATGCACTTTACACGATACTTTTGGCATTTAATGTAAGAATAAGATCCTGCTGTATAAGAAATATTTTATAAAAACTTTCTATCCGAAGGAATATTTACCCCTCATACCTTGGTATGTTTAATCCTCATTTTTTCTGCATAAAATGGTGCAGACTGGGTTACATAGTGTAACTAAATACAATGTGACAAACTACACAGTGTAACTAAACTTTGTAACACAATTTGCACTATTTTAATTATCTAATAAGTTAAAAAGATTTATTAAGACTATAAAAGCTATTTAAAATTCCCCTTTATGAAACAGACATACCAACATAATAAATTCACTACAGAATACATAAATCTTTCCATTTTAGTCTACTACAAAACTTAAACAATATTTCTATACGTTAAATATAAAAGGATTTCAATTTACTACTTGGTTAGGGTTAGTAAGAGATTGAATATTTACTAAAGTTATTATTATCAGAGCACTTCAAAATTTAAGATTTCTAGACTACCTCATGCATGCAAAGGAACTACATGTTTTTCTGCTTACGAAAGCTCGTTGCGCATTTATTCATCGTACGTTAAGATTTTTCTCCTTTCATAAATGCTTTCGTTTTAATCCATTTACAAAACTTTTTTTTTTCTTTTTAATCCGTTTCCCTGTATTTTTATTTTAATCCTTTTTGGAAGAATAAGTGTGAAAGAGTGGTAGTAATGTTTTCGTAAAAATGGAAACTTTACCATTTAAGAGCACGAAGAACAATATCGAAAACGCGTTTATGGTAACTGGATAATGAACGGGATAATATTCAGCTTAATCCTGGGCGTAGTTATTATGAATATTCATTTTATGTATGGCTTTTCGATTAATGTTCCTCAAACGATCTTAATTTTCCAAGACTAAGAATATGTTTCTGTAGATGGTTGCTTGGTATAGGGTACGTTGAAAGGTCATGAACTGCTTGGAGGATATTCAGAGGGTATAAATTTCTTGTTAATATTCATCAGTGTTTTGCTAGTTTTGCGGAATATGTGTACATATCTGAGGAAATAAACGCAGTATTAGAGCAGATTTTTCAGTTAGAGTTAACTCTTGTGCCACCTGTGAAAGACTACAATCTCATGCATACTTTAAGCCAAAACAAGTCATGGCACACCTCGGCGAATTAATAGTAACTGTCAAAATATGCATTGAATCACATATTGATGTCTAGGGTTACTATTCTTGCAATACGAAAACATCATACTAAATGTGCACCATTAGGCAATGAAAATTAGCATTTTTCTGTCGCAGTACTAGTTAATCTTGCCTATATCAATTACAGTTTTACTTTGCTGTAATATGTAAGTAACTGTTTATATTAAAGCATTTTGAAGGACTACTTCTTTACGGCAAAATAATCTGATTGTTAACTTCTATGTTTACGGGGCAAATTAATTAAAACCTTTCAGTGCGGGCTAGGACATATATGCCCCATCCAATCACGAAATTAAATAAGACTCAAAATATTTCGTCTGCTATGGAGATTTAAAATCTGCTCATTAATTCGTAAAAGAAAACAGCAGACATTGTCAGTTTGTTTTTCTTTGATGGCTGAGCACTGCAGTACATAAAAAATAGACTCTATAACCTACAGAAAAAACATTTTCATGCAGTTTTCTAAGCCACTACGATTGAACCCAAGACAAAACTACAAGAATGAGTCTATTGATTCAGCATTTAATTGGTTCCAGAATCAAGACGATGTAGTGTTTTGAATAACTGTTTCTCAAGGCTTTAAAAGCACTGAAAATGTAAAAGTATGAATTTTGTGTGCTATGTAATAGTTCGCATAAAATTAGAGAGCATAAAAAATCATTCATTTCCTTTCTTTCATGTTAATTCTACATTTGCATTCACATATGCGTAGTATTTTATACCCCTGTTAAAGAGTCCAGGTTTAGAGTAATTTAATAAGTGAATTGTTTTTATTAAGTTCTACTTCAACCGACGAATTAATAAAAATGATCAAAATAGTCGTATGACGTGGACTTATAATAGGGAAGTATCTTTTAATTCATTACTTCGAGAGTGCTTGTTTTGTGTGTGTGTGTATATATATATATATATATATACATATATATATATATATATATAATATCCACATATATATATATATATAATATCCACATATATATATATATATATATGTGGAGATCATCGGCGCAGCGCGGAGCATTCCAGACAGCGTCAGATAGCGTCCAGACGTGGACGAGAGTGGAACGAAGCTCAGGCGAGCGGAAGTCTTGCTGGTCTTCAAGTGTTAAAGAAGACAGACGGTCTTCTTTGGTCTTCTTCGGTGTTTTGGTTCTTTTTGGTGTTTATTGCTTAATACAAGCTGAACATATTATTTAAAGCTAGCCAGGGATGTTTGTGTGAAAGGACTGAAATGTTCATCATTATATGAATCCAGTGGACTGATAATTCATTTCTGAAACATTTACTTAACCTTTATTACTTCTATCTATTTCTTATTAGTAAAATAAAAGCAGTTAAAAATGCAATATGCGTGCTCTATCGTTTTGAAAGTAAATCCTATAACTTTGGCGACCAACCGTCGGGCAACGAGCTCATCAACGAACTCGAAAGTGTGCTAGTAGCAGTCTGAACTGTGTATTGAACTGACTGAGTGAACTTTTCTTACAAGCTGTTGGATTTATTGGATTACTGTTTAAGTGTGTGGATTACCCTTATTGAAGACGATCATCTGTCGGGTGAGTACAAAACTTTCTTTTCAATGTGAAGTTAGTAGAAAATCCAGAATTGGAAGCAGCTTTAAAGAATAGTAAAAGTTCTTAAATCAAAAGTTTGCATAAGCTTATTTTTAATACTGATGGTGATCTAAATAACCGGAAAAGATTACGTGTATTTTCTTGCTTTACATTTAAACCAAATTCTGAAGAATTTAATAAGGAAATAGATACAGTGCAGAATAGTTTTACTTTGAATGAGTTAATTAAAGTTTGCAATGCACTATGTATAAATTCAGATGGTTTAAAATCAGAAGTAGTAACCCGAATTGTCTCTTTCCTGTGTGATTTATCTGTATTATTTGAAAATATTTTGCATGAAGAAAATAGTGATATTGAAGATGAAACTATTAATAAAATTTCTGAAGTAATGCTTGATGATAATCAAAGAGGCAATCCTGGTTTTAACGAGTCTCAAGTAAATAACAGTATGCAGCTTCCAATTCAAGATCATTTTAAACCTCATCTTAGTTTTTCGGATATTGAAAGTATTGTTAATACTTTTTCTGGTAATGCATATGAAAATGTTGACAAATGGATTCATGAATTTGAAGATGTTATAAATTCTTTGAAATTGAGTGATTTGCATAAATTAGTTTTTGCTAAAAGATCATTAAAAGGTAAAGCGAAACTATTTATTCAGAGTGAACCTAAAGTTAATGACTGGTGTAAGTTAAAAAAGCTTTTGAAATTTGAATTTGGTAAAGCTATTAACTCTGCTGAATTGCATGAAATGTTATGCAAGCGTAAATTAATGCCTAATGAATCTTTAGATGAGTATTTTTTGAAAATGAAAGAAATGTGTTCGCGAGGTAACACTGAAGATGCTTCATTAATTAAATATGTTATTGATGGTATTCCCGATTCTGTGGTGAGGAAAACTATACTATATGGTTGCGAAACAATATCTGAATTTAGACAAAGGCTTAAAATTTATGATAAAATGAGATCGGACAATGATAAGTTTAAAAATCCGAAACCGAAATTAGACACTCAAGTTAAAGATAGAAGTAAGCTTGCGTCATCAAACCGAAATCAATCTAACGTTAATAAGGTCAAATGTTTTAATTGCTAGGAATTTGGGCATAAATCATCGCATTGTGTAAACAAATCGAAGGGGATAAAATGTCTTAAATGTAAAAAGTCTGTGCATAAAGCAACTGATTGTCAAGATCAGAATCCCGAGAAACAAGCTTCAGTACAACGAATTTCTGATAAAAATAGAATTATGAAGACTGTAGAAATAAACAATCATTTAGTCGATAGTCTGGTTGACACTGGTTCAGATATCACAATACGCAGCGTGGAGTTACACAAGCAGATTAGTTCTCCAAGTTTAAATTGTAGCGATATCACATTAAACGGAATTGAATCAAAGCAAACGTACCCCATCGGCTTTTTATTTCTGATATTTCAATTGATAGTTTTTCACTTCGTACCAAAATTTATGTTGTCAAGTCCTTATGTAATCAAATTGTATTAGGTTTGGATGTAATGAATCAGTTTAACTTCTCTTTTACGGAGAATGGCCTTCAAATAATTTCTCATCGGATTAAAAGTAATGTAAACTTGATAACTGTTGAGTCATATCGAAATGCTAACGTTCGTTGCGTTATGGGAAATTTGAATATTGCTGTGTCATTGAAGAATGTTTATGATCTTTCTCAATCGCCTGGCGTCTCCGTTAATGTAAATAAAACCCCCGAAAGCGGAAGTGGCTTGAAAATTAATTACCTTTCACATCTGGTGAATGCTATTTCTGTCAACGAGATTGATTTATCGCATATTTCAAATGTGAAATATAAAGAAAGACTGTGTAATGTAATTAATTCGTACCAGCCTCGGAAAAATAGACAATCTGACTTCAAGATGCAAATAAATTTATGCGAAATTCCTGTCTGTCAAAATAGAAGATACATGTCTTTTGCGGAACAAAAAATTTGTGACGATCAAATTAAGGAATGGCTGAAAGAAAAAATAATAAAACCTAGCAACTCTAACTATGCGGCGCCTATTGTTTTGTGTAATCAGCGAGATAATTCTAAAAGATTGTGCATTGACTATAGGAAATTAAATAAGAAGATTATTAAAGACAAATTTCCACTGCCTTTAATTCCAGAAATACTTGATCGTTTAGAACAGTCAAAGGCCTTCACGACCCTAGATTTGAAAAATGGCTTTTTCCATGTAGACATAGATGAAAACTGCACAAAATACACCACGTTTGTAACACATAATGGTATTTATGAATTTCTTAAAGCTCCTTTTGGTTTATGTATTAGTCCAAATGTTTTTCAAAGGTATATTTATTCAGTATTTCGCGACTTGCTAAATGAAGGTGTACTAATTATTTATATGGATGATATAGTCATACCGGCTAATGATGAAGTTGAATGTTTAGACAAATTAGAAAGAGTATTCAAAACTGCTTCGGAATATGGATTACAAATAAATTTCAAGAAGTGCCAATTCTTAAAACGTAAAATCGAATTTTTGGGACATGTAATCGAAAACGGAACTATTCGACCATCACCTTCCAAAACTGTTGCTGTTCAAAACTTTCCACAACCGCGTAACTGTAAACAACTACAAAGCTTTTTAGGACTAACGGGATATTTTCGTAAATTTATTCCTCATTATGCTAAAATAGCTAAACCTCTTAGTGACTTGCTTAGAAAAGGTATTGGTTTTAAGTTCGATTCCGAACAACAGGAAGCTTTTTGCAGATTAAAAGAAATTCTCTCTCAAGCACCTGTTCTACACATATTTAGGCAAGGATATCCATTAGAACTTCATACTGATGCTAGTAGTCAAGGCTTTGGTGCGGTATTACTCCAATTGTCTGACGATGGTAATTATCACCCAATCCAGTATATGAGTAAGAAGCCTTCACCGCAGCAAGAGAAACTCTGTAGTTACGAATTAGAAGCCCTTGCAGTTATAGAAGCTCTGAAGAAGTTTAGAAACTATTTGTTAGGGACTAAATTAAAAATTGTAACTGATTGTAGTGCTTTTCAAAAAACTTTAGATAAGAAAGATTTAATTCCTAAAATTGCAAGATGGGCAATGTTTATTGAAGAATTTGATTACGAAATTGTACTTCGTTCAGTAAGCCAAATGAAACATGCTGATGCTCTAAGTAGAAACGGTTTAATTTTAACATCATACACATCGGATGTAACTGAAAAGATTTGGTTAGCACAATAGAATGAAGATGAACATGTGAAATTGATCAAGAATTTAGTTGAGAAGGGAAAAGAAAATGAATTCTTCGTGAGAAATGATATTTTGTATAAATTTGAAAATAGTAAAGATCTGCTAGTAGTACCAGAATCCTTACAGAACGAAGTCATACAGAAGGTACATAAAAAAGGTCACTTTCCTGTAGATAAAACTGTGAATGCTGTAGAGCAAGAATTCTATATACCCAGACTGAAATGCAAAGTTGAAAACGTAATTGCTAACTGTATAGAATGTATACTGTACAACAAGAAGCAAGGAAAAGCAGAAGGATTTCTTCATCCTGTACCGAAAGAAAACGTTCCCTTGAGTACATACCATGTCGACTTTATTGGACCTCTTCCATCGACGAACAAGAGATACCAACACATTCTGACTGTGGTCGATGCTTTTACGAAATTTACTTGGTTCTATCCAGTGAAATCACCAACTACGCAAGAAGTCATTTGAAAATTGAAGCAACAACAGACTGTATTTGGTAATCCAGCCAGAATTATTTCAGATCGAGGTAGTGCCTTTACATCGAAAGAATTTTCAGCTTATTGTACAGAAGAAGGCATAGAACATGTTAAAATTGCTACCGGTATTCCAAGAGGTAACGGACAGATTGAGCGAATCCATAGAATTTTGATTCCTGTTTTGTTAAAATTATCACATGAGGATTCAATGAAATGGTTTAAGTATGTTCCAGATGTCCAGAGAATAATCAACAGTACAACTACGAGAAGTACAAAATATTCACCGTTTGAGCTTCTCATAGGCATGAAAATGAAGAACAAGGAAGATCTGAGAATTAGTGAGATATTGAATGAAGAATATCTAAAGCAGTTGATGCAAGAACGTGATGAAATGGGAGAAGATGCGAAAAACAACATTTTGAAAATACAAGAAGAGAATCGTAAGCAATTTAACAAAAAACGTAAGAAACCGAAACTCTACAAGATTGGCGACTTGGTAGCCATTCAGAGAACTCAGTATGGGACTGGTTTGAAACTACGACCTAAGTTTCATGGACCGTATAAAATCATAGCTGTTAGATCAAATGACAGATATGAAGTCGAAAAAGTAGGATGCCATGAAGGACCGAATTTAACATCTACTGCGGCTGACTATATGAAGCCACGGTCAAATTGATTGATGTTTGTATCAGCTCAAAACCTAAGAACCTGATACTCTTTTTTTTTTTTTTTTTTTTTTTTTGTTCTCTTTGCAGGTAGATAATAGTGACGTCCATTCAACAGACATCGAGGGCGATGCCCCTTCAGGCTGGCCGAAGCTGTGGAGATCATCGACGACCGATGCTGAATTAGAATACCAGCATCATGACGTCATCGCAGCACAGCGCAGCGCGGAGCATTCCAGACAGCGTCAGATAGCGTCCAGACGTGGACGAGAGTGGAACGAAGCTCAGGCGAGCGGAAGTCTTGCTGATCTTCAAGTGTTAAAGAAGACAGACGGTCTTCTTTGGTCTTCTTCGGTGTTTTGGTTCTTTTTGGTGTTCGTTGCTTTAATACAAGCTGAACATATTATTTAAAGCTAGCCAGGGATGTTTGTGTGAAAGGACTGAAATGTTCATCATTATATGAATCCAGTGGACTGATAATTCATTCCTGCAACATTAATTTTTACTTAAACTTTATTACTTTTATGTATTTCTTATTAGTAAAATAAAAGCATTTAAAAATGCAATATGCGTGTTCTATCGTTTTGAAAGTAAATCCTACATATGTATATATATATATGTAGGATTTGCTAAAGCAACCAGGGAAAGATTTATTATTGGTGCTAATTTATAGAAAATGCCATAAAAACTTTGCTTCCCAGCTTAATTACGTTACTAAATGTAAAAGATCAAGCCTGAAAAAGGACAAATGAAAGCGATACAAAAGAAAAGGTTATTGTTTTGCAGTGATGCTACGAAAGCAAGCTGAGAGATAACGAAATGCCGCAATGAAGGTATTTTTACGACTTTTTTTATTATATTTTAACGTTAGCTCCTTCACCCTCGCTGATTTATTATATTACTTGCAGTTTCTTGTAATCGATTTAAAGTTATCAAGAAATATTATACATTTTAAAAAAGGTTTCACCCCCTGTCAAGTTCAAAATATGATTCTTATAGCTGCTGCTATATTTTATGTGCGCTTATGGTTTTTCTGGTACTTCAGAGAACTTAATTTTCGTTATCCGTTTGGGCCTTTTTGTCACTGAAAAACAACTGCTGATAAACGCTCCAATTTTAGTCTCTTTTGCGTGTGAATAAATATCTTTTTCATCTGCTGTTTTCTTTAATTAATTTTGCTGTCTCAAACTTAAATTCCATTTTCAATAAAAAACGGCAAAATATAATAGTACTCTAATTCAGTTTCACGCATTCACTTTTGTAAATGTGTTTTCGGCTTATCAGTATATTAGTAGATTTTCTAGCTCTTTATGAAGCGAGACATGTGCTTGTTTGTCCTCGAAATCGACAGAGTCTTGACTGACATCTACGTCAAACACAAGGTTGTTGCTTTGCCTAATTTTAAGCTTTACTTTGACGTGTTTCTCTTCTATCTTGATTTTCACAAATACGATTGATGTATTCATTTGCACTACTCAGATGAAATTAACGTCTAAAAAAACATACAGAGTTAGGAAGTAATCATTCTAAACATTTGATTTTCACAAATACGATTGATGTATTCATTTGCACTACTCAGATGAAATTAACGTCTAAAAAAACATACAGAGTTAGGAAGTAATCATTCTAAACATTTGATTTTCACAAATACGATTGATGTATTCATTTGCACTACTCAGATGAAATTAACGTCTAAAAAAACATACAGAGTTAGGAAGTAATCATTCTAAACATTTGATTTTCACAAATACGATTGATGTATTCATTTGCACTACTCAGATGAAATTAACGTCTAAAAAAACATACAGAGTTAGGAAGTAATCATTCTAAACATTTGATTTTCACAAATACGATTGATGTATTCATTTGCACTACTCAGATGAAATTAACGTCTAAAAAAACATACAGAGTTAGGAAGTAATCATTCTAAACATTTGATTTTCACAAATACGATTGATGTATTCATTTGCACTACTCAGATGAAATTAACGTCTAAAAAAACATACAGAGTTAGGAAGTAATCATTCTAAACATTTGATTTAATAGATAAATACCTGTCAGAACGAGGCTAAAAAATTTAAAGAGGTAAATAGTGCATAGATATGTGTATATGATAAATATTATATGTAGTAAATAATATTTTATGTTTTCTACAAAACATTTTTAAATGTGTTATTAAGTGAAGCTTTCATTAGGCTTCCTGTAAAGGTTTATTGAGGATATTTATTCAAATGACATGAAAGTTTGTGCTTGTTACAATTAATTCAATTCTTTAAAATCTCTGTGGAACTTTGAAAACTTCCAAGTTTATATAGATATTAAATAATATCATAATAAGTTACCTTTATGCATATTACAATTATTATCACATCAAAACTTTCCTTGATTCATTCATATGTCATTTGCAAAGGTTTCGATGTTGCAAAGCGTGTCATCATGTTTTGCAAATTCTCTTGTATAAAATTAATATGAATATAAAAACAACGTTAATATTAATTTCATAATTTACTATTATGTTTGTTAATTTAAGCAATGTAATCATGTTATCTTCTGAAAGTAAAGGATTTCTACCATACAAATTTGAATAACATTCAAAAAGTTAAAGCATCTTGAGAAAATAAAACCTTTATATTTTTCGTTCCGTTCCAAATAAAAAAAAATCTTATAAGAATATACATTGTTTGTTACTTGTAGTAGATACGTGTGTGAGCGTAATTATTATTTCTACATTCTGCGATAAAAAGGCTCATCTAAAAATTTAAAAGTCCCGTAGGAAGACATGACAGTTTAAACTCATTCATTATCTTATGCAAAATTCTTTATGTTACTTAAAATGCAATACTCCCTTATTTTTTGTAGGTTTATGAAACGTAATAAACTTCTCAGTAACGAGAAAGAAAAGAGTGGAATAACGTGTTTTAAATAACAACAAAGGAAAATAATGCGCGTTAATTTAGGAACATGTATGTCGAGAAAAGAACTCGCTGAAAAGAATTTATTTCTGAATTGCCGTGTTGCATTGTCACTAAGATATTCTGAATGAAATTATATTAACAAGGATACTTTTTTCTCGAAAAATGTTAAAATATTGCATGCTTTGAAAGAAGAGAGACAGAAAATACTGTCAAAATTGGGTAGTTGTTTAGATGTTCTTAATCAACAGAATATTTAACTAAAAATGCGGCATCCTTTATAAAATCAGAATGAAGTACTCTAATTCTACAAGAAAAATGCTAGATAAAAATTAACAGAATATTCCTGTTTTCGCGCTGTTTTCAAAAATACTCAAAGCAACCGACTGCAAATTACATCCAAACCTGGAAAAGCACAGTAACTTATAACTTATAATCTAAAAATAATTAAAATGAAAGGCTGTAAAGTTTTGTTTTATCTTAAAAAAATTATTTTGGTCTCAGGCTTGTTCTGTTTATTCTTTCATTTAGTATGCGTTGCAAGCTTTCAGAATTACGTAAAGTAATTATACGCTGAATGTAGAAAGGCTGTTTAGCAAACAGGAGTGATTCTTTCAGATCTATATTCTAACTATTCGTAAAAGCAATGGTATTTAACAATCCTATGTTTAAATTTAACATTTCCTGTCCAATGGTGTTTCAATAACGCTACTGCCAAGAAATAACCTAATTTTCCTGAAAACGATATGCATCACTAAACAATATACCTTATCAGGAAAAAGTCTGATTGGTCATTGTATGAAAATGAAATTCAATACAATTTTCCTAGCCTTTAAAACCTGTCCTGTAATTTAACTAAATCATTTTTGAATTTTTGGCGTCATTGTAATAATTTTTCTGTAGAGCTTCAGTATGTTATCAATGAACTATTTCTTTACTTTTAATCATCTGAACTGTGAAATATTTTAATTGACTGAATCTCCTAACATATCTTATCTACAAATTTGTATGGTCTAAAATTGCAGATACGATGCTCGACTATTACTTTGCACAACTTTGTGTAGTGTTTCATTTATCAGAATATATAA
Source organism: Stegodyphus dumicola (assembly GCF_044657685.1). Taxonomy (NCBI): domain Eukaryota; kingdom Metazoa; phylum Arthropoda; class Arachnida; order Araneae; family Eresidae; genus Stegodyphus; species Stegodyphus dumicola. The sequence continues at coordinate 121,141,278 of NC_140780.1, forward strand.
GAAAATCAGTATATATGCATAATTCTAACGTCATGTATATCTGAAATCCAATTTAAGAAGCTACCAAATTCTTTCTCCTTCGGTTGTTGCTTTTTAAGGACACTTTTCCTACTAATGATTTCGACAAATGGTTTTAGAGGAATCTATTCAGTAACTCTGCTTTTGTTAACAATGAATAACTGAAGCTAAACTGCTCTTTCAGTATAAATTTCCAGATCTTTTGTTAGAATTTAAAAATTCCTTTGTTTTTTTATTTTTGCAACAAAGAATTAAAAATGCCAATTAAGGAGAGCGAACTATTGCTATTTTTTTCATGCTACTTTTTGTGAGGTTTCCCTCGCATTAGGAGCCTTTTGTCTGCCTTTAGTAGATTTCCTAATGCAGCATTTATTTTGGAAAGTAGTTTTGACGGTCAATTAGAGGACAAAATGAATAACCCTCAATTAAACTTCAGGGCTTTGAAAATCCTTACTCAACGCAAATTAGGTTATGGATGACTTTCAGCTGCCATTTGTAACTCTATATTTATTTCTCTTATATCCAGAGTTCATTTTGCTAAGAAAGTCTTTTTAAAACTAAAAGTAAAATATAAAGTTAACAGATAAATGTCCTATTTATCTAGAACGATAAAATCTGACTCTACTTAAAAATTGGCCAAAATCATAATATAAGTCCTCCGGTATTCTGCATAAATTCCAAATTCATATACAGTCACTGCATTCAGTGTCCCTAACACCAAAAACACAGAGCACACAATATTTACAATAATAAATATTAAATTGTTTGAATAAAACTGAACGCGATATAAATCACATAGTATATATTATTAAAGTCTGTGACCCTCTAGACGAATATTTGAGCATTCTTCAAGATTTTATTGATGAGTTTTACTTCAGTTTTTTTGATACATTATGACACCTGAAAGAATTAAATTCTGTCGCTCGAAAGCAAGAGCATTAACATTTTTAACCTTCTTTTAATTTTTGTCTTATTAATTATGCAGGAAAGTTCAGAGATTATTATGAAAAAAAGCTGTATCATAATATAAATTAATAGATTGAATTTTTAATTTAATGACTTGTTTGCAAAATGTATTTGCGAAGTAAAAAAGTAGAATTTGAAACATAATTATTTCATGAGTTGTTCAACTAAACTTTAGTTTCATGTTATAAGATGTTTACAAATTTAACATTAATTCCTCTATTATTTCATGAGTTGATCAACTAAACTTTAGTTTCATGTTATATGTTTACAAATTTAACATTAATTCCTCTATTCTTAAACAGTTACATAAAATAGTTTACACAATAGGCTAAAAAGTATTTCATACGATTGAGAATTGCAGCACATTTTATCTGCAAATCTGTCTCTTCAAAATTCTTCTTCTCCAATTTGCATTCAGATTTATACGGATAATAAAAAAATTATTTTGAAATGATTTATGGAAAAATAATTTTGAAATTCCTCTAGCGGCAACGAAGCAAACTACTATTTACATTAGATACCATACTGATAGATCTTCGATTTCCGCGCCTTAAATGTTAAATAAACTAACGCAACATGTTTTATTACAAAATAACAGAAACTACCTGGGTAGTTGTGAGACGCTTCTTCTTTCAGAACAACTAGTGCATACATGCACATCAGTATCGCGACGGGGAGAGGAGCCTTTATGAACGGCCCAATGAACTTAAACATTTCACATCCACATACTGCTAAGAATCAGCTGTACTGGTACGAACAAAAGTTAAAAATTGTAGCATATTAAGAAAGAAATAAGCGATGATTATCTGAGCCTATGTGCCCCATTTACGTAAAAACATGCATATGAAATATATATTTATACCAGTTATAATTGTAATTAGCTGAAATCTCAGCATTTGGTATTACAGGATATATGAAAAACATGTTCGACAATAATAGCCGACATACAGTTTTGTTCAAAAGAACTTCAGTAATTTCTACATATATGCTGTGTTAACTTTCCGTTAGTAACTGTTCACTTTTAAATGTATCTATATCATCTACACAAGAAGTACTCTTCAAACAGAATGAATTAGTATTATTCGCAGCAAATATATTTAATTTATACATATATAATTTTTAATGCTAACATAAAGTAAAATCTGAACTGTTACACTATATATTTCGAATTTGCATTCAGATGAGAGAACTCTTGATTCCTCGTTATAGTTCTAGTTTTTCCCATCTCAATAAAAAAGTGTACATTTGAATCCTATTAATTTACAAATGTTAATAGAGAAATAGCACTCTCCGTTAATGTCAGCTTCAGCCATTTTTGAGGTAAACGACGATAACAGTCCATAAATAATATTTTGAATATAAACAGTGCGTGACACAAATTGTGATAATTTTACAATTAAAGTCGTAAAACGAAAATATTATAGAAAGAATTTTCATTAAAAATCATAACTACACAGAATTTATCGGCAATATTTTGAAATAAAGTGAATAACTGGAGAAGGATTGCGAAATAAAATGTAAACATCTTAATTAAAATACCCACATATGAACACTTTCAAAGGCTCAACGTCGCAACAACAACAGAAAATGCGTGTGCGTTCTAAAAATTCTTCCTTGCTTGCGATACTAATGTGCACTTAAGAATTATTTCCCCGGAGCTGATATTACAAATGAGCTAGAGAACCTTGAGGCAATGAATTATTTCACTTATTAAATGCTTAAATAAACAACTATATTTTAGTTGTTATGGGCCTAGTTATTTAATGGGCCTGATTTAGGCCTTGTTTTAGATCAATGTTTCTTTAATTAAATAGCTTTACTAAGCCTTGTTAAGCCTCTAATGGCAGTACAGGAAGTTCGAACAGTCATACTACCAGCTAAATTTCGAGATTCTTATTAAATGCTTTAAACATTTGTATCCGGGCTGAAAATGTGATTATAATGCATTGTAATTATGGTATTAATCAGTGGAAAGAATTGCAAGATGTAACTTAAGTACTAATTTCTATTAGAAGATACATATTTTATGAAAATGTATGTATTTTACAAAACATTAATTAGATTTTATAAGAGATATTTACTTTTATATATAAATTACTAGCACTGTTGTAAACGAAATTGGAACTTTGGGATGGATATTGTAGAATCATTAGGTTATTTTAAAATATGAGTAGATGAAAAATGATCAGTGCTCTCGCCGGGACTCAAACTTCAGGCCACTCGAATACGCGACGAGTGTGCTAACGATTACACTGTGAAGGCATTACACTGAGATTACACTGAGAAGGCGGAAGAAATTCCTTATATATCCCCCCTTTTAAAGGGGGATCCAGTCATTAAGGATTATTAGGGAATCCAGTCAACAAATCCTGGTGGTGGAGAATCATCATCCACCCCCATTTTTAGTTCGGGCACCACTGTTGAGATATTAGGTTATTTCGAAGCAGGAGAGATGAAAAATAAGCAATGCTTTCACCGGGACGTGAACCACGAACCTCTCGAATACGCACCGACTGTGCTGACCATTACACCATGAAGGCATGCTAAGAAGGGAGAAGAAATACCTTATAATATAATCAATAAATTTCACTCCAACAGAAATATTTTAGTTTTTAAATTTTTGCTAGAACTAAGCAATTTTTTCCTTTTATTAAATAGATATTCATTATACTGTGGTTCTAAAACGGAGACAATACAAAAGAGTAGGATTTAACTATTCTTGGAAAATGAAGCTATACTACTGAAAATACGGTGTAGTCTAGGAATTTCAAAATCATAATGGAAACTCTCTGTGGGAAAGGATTGGCAAGAAACCAAATGGAAGGTATTTTGCTGGAGCAATAAAATGCAAAATATTTTCTAGAAAGATTTTAAGGAATAAAGAAAGCTCCTACTTCAGTATTAAGTGCTTTGCTTTTAAAAGCTAAAGGTTGTCCTACGCTTTAGCTGTTGGTTTCCTTTATCATTTTGCATTTTAAATTTTCGTTTTCTAAATATATCAAATATGAGAGACTGTTACCTGATCAATCACAAGATTCTAAAGCTTAATTATATGCTGAAATTTTATTTCATAAAATCATTAATTCTTGATCATTTTACAATTCGTCCACAGTTTTCAAAATCGGCCATAACTTGTCGACCTCTTCTTAAGTATTTTCTTCAATAATGCTAGACCATGTACAGCAAGTAAAATGATTCAGTTTTATGCTGTGGAAACAGTCTAATCAAAAACTTGAGTTTTTAGAATTATGTTACTTTAATTCCTACAGTTAAAAAAACGTTACATCACTAACTTTTTAAATAAACGTTTATGCATTTGCATGTGAGGCAGGGAAAAATTTAACTTCAAAAATAAAAGACTTAAATTTAGAAACTTAGGATTAACTTCATTTAACTAACTTAAATTAGTGCATTCGTAGATACGTTTAATAAAAGGGAGCAATAACGTGGGAAAATGTTTTGCGAATAAACGAAATTTAGATTTGTCTCAAATTATTCTTTAGGTTGCTCTGAAATATTTCTTAAAAAAATATAAGAATACAAACCATAATTTGGTAATACTTTTTTAAATAATTTTATTTCAAATTTATACTTTCCCCCAGTGTTTTATTAGACCTTTCCACACTTAGCCGCCTTAAACGATATAGTAGTTAGCGAAGGTTGGCTGCTAATCCGACAACCAACGATCTGGATTCAGCCTCATTTAAGGCTTGGTTTCTTATGTGTGTCTTCCCTCCTCTAGCGGATATAACAACTGTCTTCTTACAGTGTTGCACCATGGATAAACGTTTTCGGTGATGATAGTGCATGGGCCATTTCTGATGAACAGCCTTCGACCATATATCTGACCACTGTGGAACAAAAATAAAAATTTTAAATTTTAAACATCCTTTAGGCAAAAGACAAATTATTTATACTTCCGTAAATGGGGTATCTCCCAAGATAATTTTAAATTAACTGTATATCTACTTATTTCAATACATAAGATTTCACTAATGGTCTATTCAGGATACTGATACTAAAATTCTTTGCGTAAATTTGTTAACAGCACTTTCTTCAGTGCTTCTATAAACTGTTCTTCATTTCATGCATACCATGATTTGAATTATAGAAGTGTGAATTTAATGAACTGTTATTTCTTATGTTATTGCTGGCACTGTATTAACACACGTTTGTGAAAATAATTAAAATTTCGTAAATGTTACTAACATCGAACAGTAATTTAAGTTGCTACTGTTTTTCCGAAATGGTAGGATCAGAGTATTTTTCATGTGTTATACTACATTGTACATTCGGCTTCAGTACACAGCAACACAGTTTACTAAACAGAAGGGTAATCATCCCAACTGAGAAGTGATCAACTGGCCGGAAATTTAAGAGGGGTAATTAAGTAGTGCTTCTGTAGTTTATAAGGTTATGTAAGATCAGAATTTCAATCCCTCCGGACAATATTAAGAAGCTAATTACATTTATTACATAGGCAATTAATTCCCGAGATAGATAATCTAGTCAAGATTAAGCGAGGTAATATAATTAGTGTTCCTGTAGTTTAGGAGTTTAGGTGAGACTAGGATTAAAGTGCCTCTAAGACAATATTAAGAATCTAATTGCAGTTATTCTAAATTCTAAAGCATCTATGTTCAGAGCTGGATAATCTAGTCCGCCCTAAATAAGAAGCCTGAAAACAGATTAGTATTCATTTCGTTGTATTTTGACGATAAAGACATTACACACTGAAATAAATATTAGGCATAATATCTTTTATACAAAAAAGAGAGGCTTTTGTATCTCAGGCAACGTTTTGAAGGAAGAACCTTTAGAGATATATGTAGAAATCATAGTGAGTTGGCCAGCTGACAGAGTTAAGGACGAAGAAATTAATGATTCCTCTTGACAGACCCTGTACTTTGTTTACAAAATGCAATTCAAGCTGTGGCCTTCATAGTAATTGAACTCGTAAATATAGTATTGAATATAACAAGCTAAGGTTTCAATTACGAACTTGCGCTACGTTTAAGTCGAGAATAATTTAATAAATATGTATAAATTAAGAAGTTTCACACTCATAGCTTAAATCTACAATAGGCAATAACTGCCTAGAAATAAATCTGAAAGACTGTAAAATAATTTCATTTTTACTCTGAATAGAACAATTAAATATCAAAACTTTGTGTGCAAAATAATTTTATATTTAAACTGGTCTTTTCAGACTGATCTCAGTGATGCTTTTCTTGAAATTCGTAGACTCGCTAAAGAACAAATTCCATAACTTGCTGATAACACTGCGCTTGATGTTTAATCGTCTTTTCGCTTTATTCTAAGCGCATTCGTATTTATGAAATATAGACAAAAATCTGACAATATTTTTCGTTCAATTAAGGAGGATGGAAATCAGTTTTTGTTTCATAATTTTATTTATATTTTATGCATATCTGATGAAAGTTCAAATATTTTAAATTTTAAAAGAAGTGGACTATATATGAATATTACTGTACTCTGAAAATAAATTAAGCGAGTAATGCTTCTTCAGCAGAGTGGGTTAGTATTTTAATTTATAAAATACATTTTACAGAAGCGCAGTTTAATACAACGCCCTTTACTGAAATACTTCTTGCAGTCTTCATTCAAAATTAAAAATTATTGTAATGCACAGTTTACTTAAATATTAAAAATATCGAATAAGAGATGCACAAATATACGGTTTTGAATTCTGTATAAAACTCGCTCACTAGGAACGAAGCTAATTTAGTCAACTGAGAACCATTACTTTTATTTTATTACTTACTATTTCATGCGAAAATCAGATATCTGCTTGATTTTTCAGGGTATTCAATACTCATATAAAGCATAAAACATAAAATAACTTAAAACTCTTTTCATGAATGGTTCTTCCCTTAAGTTTTAACTGACAAATGCGTTGTTGTAATTGAAGGCACCAACTAGTAGATCACTAAAAATTTGTTATTTACTAAGATCAAAATTATTTTAATTAAAACTACGAGCATCTAGAGGAGAGCTCAAGAACCTTATGTTAAAATCCTTAAATCCACTTAGATTTTACATTTGCATTTTAATTATGTCGTTATTGTGAAATAAATTATTGTTAATTTTACATTTTTAAAACTTAGATGAGTCTAAAACTGATTAATAGAACTCTTTATTTAAAAGCATCTTCAGGCGGACAAATAATGGCTGCTCTGAAATGTACTAATAGCAGTCAACTGATATCCGAGATAAATCCAATGAATAGTTATTACTTTCGGTACGCTGAACACGATTATGACAGCTAAAATATTTCCCTAATTCAGGTTTTGAAGATCTGTTGGAGTGTAATAAATCAAAGACTGGTGCTGCAGTCACGGAATGCGAAATTTTTGTCTCTATTGCAAAAGTTTTATAGGATTTTCTCTTATAAAAATTCAAATATATTCTGATACCTTTTCATATTTTACAGAACTAATTTTCTGACGGGCAGAATGTTTTTGCAAAATGTACGAAGTTAAAATTCATCGGTATTGTTTGCTTAGCTCGAATCCAAATCTTCATTTTTCACTACTTCAAGTTCAGAAATTAAACAAATTTATACAAATCTGATTTACCATTTAATTCGATATTAGTGAAATAATAAGCAGGATTTCGAAGTGTCTGCTGCTAGCGTTTGATCGCTGTTACAGTCACAATGTGCAATGGCTGTACATAGTTAGACACACGTAACTAGGTAAATTAGAATCAGCCTTCCTAGTACAAAGCTAGTAACTTTATTTTCTCGGTTTCTATTTTAGGAGTTCCCACTCAGTACACAACCCATGAGGGTACAATGAATGGTAGCTGCAGATTTCGAGAAATTCCTCGAAATTTTCTTTGAAAAGGAAACTTACTGTACGTGCATGTTGGTTGCGTGTGGTTACGGGTTAACCTTTCAAGACCAATTCAGTCGTACCACCGTGCCTTAGCAAACTTTGCCGCGAGCCTTTTCTTGCAGTATGTGTATAGTAATCTGATATCGAATAAATACCCTTTGAAACTGTAAATAACAGCTCTTAAGGAGAACCCGAACCTTTCTGCTCTAACAGGACAAAAATAAGTAAATTTGTTTCTAAATAGAGTATCATTATTTTATCAACGTTCCCGTTAGAGTTGACACTCTTTTTTTAACATATAGATGCGTAAAAGACTTTCTCGCATGTTTATTTACCTTAAGAAATCTTTCTAATAACCCTGTTTAAATGAAAACACATGTACAATACAAAACATGAAACGGTAAAAAATATAATTATTGTCGAAATACAATGAGATTAATTATAAAAAGAATTAATACAAATGAAGCATTTAATAAAACAATTTCGTCATCTGAATGATTATTAACATTAAATAATTTTAGATACCTTAACATGAAAAGCATATGTTGGTAATATAAAAATTCAGAGTCTTTAGCTGGCTAAAAGACTTTTATTTGAAATAAAATAAAATCCAAACAGCGGGAAGTCGCAGGGTGCACTGCCTTCTTATATACTGTTTATTAAATCTCTTTTTGTAAAGGAACCATCTTCTTTACAAATGATTTGACGAATATCGAATGTATATGGTGTTTTTTGTTCATGCAGCTTAAAGTGGATATTTTCTACGATAAAAACAGTTCCCATTTCGAACGTTAGCGAAATATCGGGAGGGGGGGGGAACCTTCCTTAAATGCAATGGGACGATGCATGACTAGTTTTCATTTAAAAATATCATTAAAAGGCAATATTATTTTGAAAATATTTTGTTTTTTAATATTTATATATTTTTTAATGTTGTTTTCTAAATTCTGAACAGATAAACAATAAGCGCAAAGCAATTTAAAAACATTTAACAGCAATTTGCTTGAAAAGTTTTCTTGCAAAAGTCTGCGTAACATCTAGTCTAAACCTAATCAGATGTGTGATTTTGAATGACGTTTTTCCCTAGAAAATGTCAGGCTCAAAGCTCATTGTTTGAAAATCTTAGAAACTTTAGTGAATTTTAAAAATCTCTCCTAGATTTAATCACTGTCTTTCAAAGCAGGCTTTTTGTACCTCATTCTGTTAGGAGCGTCGTTTATGCTGTGTTTGAACCAATTACATTCCTTCTTTTACATTCGCACCTTTTCATTCGTTATTGAAAAATTTTGTTAATGCATCATCAAGATTAAAAACCCGATATACGCATTCTGAACAAATGGAGTAGAAATTTTTTTAAAATCTATTATAGGGACCATTGAAATTACTTTACGTCACAGTTTTGTTTATTCTTCCATATATTCTATAGGGAAGTGCGGACATTTTTAAGGTTCTTTAAGCTGGCGAATTATCATGATCTATTTATCGTTTACGAAAGATGCATTATCAGAAGAATGCTTTTATTAATTTGAGGGAAGTAACTTCGTTAACTTGAAAGTCATTATCGACAGTTCTTTTACTGCAAATAAAAATATAACTATGAAACGATAACCAAAAAATTAACACAGAATGACAATAAATAATGTTCTGTGAAATTTCATTTCTATAAAGGTATAACAAATAAAGTATATAAACACATATATATAATTTAGAATTTTTAGATATTCATTCTTTATATTTTAATTAATTTTAAACCTTCATTCTTCCTACTGTAAATAATTTTATTAATACGTTCATAATATTACATGTAAGCTTGCGCTTTATATCAACTTCACGAATTAATATTTTTTGGTTGCTTTCAGCTTCCTATTCGTTAGAAATATTTAAAAAATCTATCATGTAATGTCACATTAAAACGTGCTACACTGAAAATATTTTCGCTGCATTAAATTTAAAAATACGTGTTAAGTAAAGCAGGCGAGTATGTTTATGGTGCACAAATTGTAAGAGATTCTATTGAAATTTAATTTTACGATATTCGGGTTGCATTATTGAAAGAGTTTCATATTTAATTCAATCTCGAAATTCAATAAAATTAAAGCATTTTTCATCTGGACATTAAGTATTTAAGTTAATGCTTCATTGAAAGAAAATATCTGATCTGGAAACCATATGACTTCCTTGTACAGCCTATCAAATTATACACACTTTTTGCTGAATTTCATTTGCGCTTATTTTCTCGAATTTCGTTAGAGATGTATTTCTAGTTCGATCAATACAGTTCACACTTCGCGGCAAAGCAAAAATACATAAAAGCTCAATCTTCATTAAAAATTGCGAAATACAGAAAAATCTAAAACACCAATACAGTTAAAGACAGATAAAAAAATTACAATTAAAATTAGAGTTTCTAGGCCAAAACAAATCGGCTAGCAGGCAGGAAGATAAATTTTTCGGCGCACAAAATTGAAATTTCACTTTCGGTCACATTGGGCAAAAAAACTGAAATTGTTGCGTCAACTGACATAATTCACTGTTCTAATAAGAGTTTCAAATGTAAACAAATGATGGTCTGGTTAGACTTAAATTTCTAAATTCTTGATAATTCTACAACTACTGCATGCATATTAACTAAAGGCATGAAAACTTTAATCGAAACATAAGAACAACATAATTCAATCACTTTTAAAGCAAAAATACACAACTTACCAAAATATAAGAATAATAGCTCACTGAACCGAGTAATAGAGTGGTAATATATATATATATTACCACTCTGTATTATATTCCTGTATATATATATACAGGAAGATAGAGAGACAAAAAGTTAATAAATTTTGAACCAATCCACAAAGACATGAAAGAAATGAAATTAAAATGAATTAAATTTTTCAACAATTAAACTTACAAACTGGAATTCCAACACCTCTAAAAATGTTCTGGCAAAATTTTAATCACATTACTAGAATTAAAATCGTATGCACCGAAATTGAAAAACACCAGCAAGATATTCTTCTTCACTAAAATTTTACAAGAAAAGAAAATTCAAGTTAACTGCATTAAAAATCAACTTAAAGCTGGAGTGACCTAACACTAATAACGATAAGGCAATGAATTTTATTAACTGAAAGCTCAAATAAGAGAAGGATAAAGATGGAGGAATTAAAAGGGTTTGTAGTGTAATTTGTAATTATATATTTACTGTGTAATTTTTCTTGCTGATACGATTATTACCTGAGGGCCTACTGTATTATAATTTGTCATGATAAGCCCAAGAAGAGAAAATTTTATTCTTTTCTGATATTTAATCTTTGTTTCTTTTTCTTGCTTCTTAGTGCTTTCAAATTTTTATTAAAAACAAAATCTTACTATAAATTCACCTTTTGGGGAGTTGGTATCCCAAAATCAATGAAATTGCCGATTTTAATTTTTTTTTCTAACAACATATCGGAATACCCTTACTACACTGAAGAGAAATTTTGAAATGATCTGACGATAATTAATGGTATGAAAAGCCTTTTAAAAATTTTGACAGCCCTTTAAATGCCACACTCCCTCGGTGTTTATTTTCTTTACTTCTTAATTGTTTCAGTAACTTAATAAAAATCAGTATAAAAGAAGAGTAATGTAATAAAATGTGACTGCAACTATCAGAAAACTCTGTTTATCTGTATAAACTGATTTATTTAAATGCAAAGTGAAGTTGGAGTGCTTCTTCACAAATTGAAATTATTTCTGATAAGACACGAACAGAAAGAAGAGGCGTAGTTAAATTGAACAGGTTTCTGTTTGTAGCATTATTGAAATAGTGCTGGAACAAACATTAAACTTTTTAATTAACTAAAGTACACCTAAATTAATTTAAATTGTACTTTATATATAAGAACAAATGACTAAAAGAAGAGAAGAAATCACGTATGCTGCTGAGCGGTTTTAAATAAAATGTTTTATGTCGGTTCAAATTTAAAATTTTGTTTTCTGAAAAAATGATTAAAACAACAAATTAAGATTATTAATATTGATTATAAGTGTTTTAGAAAACACATTATAATTAATTTCTGTATAAAAATTGTTTTGAACATATGTTAAAAAAACAAACACAGGAAAAGAAAACTTCTACTTGCATTTTATGATTTTTTGCAGTATTTCTGGCCAGATAAGGCTTTAAACAAAAGCTTGTAATTTATGTATATATTAACCAACTGAACAACACTAGATTTTATTTTATATAGCTATATGTATTGAAATTCAGTGATAAAATTTTAAGAAAATTGAAATAATTTAATCACCATTCAGACAGTTTGTACTCTTTAAACTGTGTTTTCATAGTACGTATTTTTTCAAAAAATCATTTTACTTAAAATACTAAAACTTATACAGTTATGGACTAAATTATTTAATATTTCTATTGCTTGCTTAAAATTATATACTTAATAGAAACAAGGATGGGTTTTACAAAATAGTGAACAAAAAAAATTATTGGAAGTGAAAATGTGATTGAGATCATACTTTTTTCAAAGTTTTTGCATAAAAATGGGCTTTTTTATTTTTTCTCTCAGAAACTTATTCATTAATTGCAAAATCGATCTTCAAAGTTGTTACGAATACTATAATAAATACAATAAAATAATTTGTGGCAAAAGCATTGAAAATCGTAGGCGAGGAAAGACGTTTTAATGGTTAAATTTTCTTCAAATAATTTAAATTTTAAAAAAATTACTGGCAAATTTGTTTTCAGCTTAAAATCATTTTGTCTTACAAAACCGTTCACTAATAATCATATAAAGTAGATAAAAGCTCTTAAATAGAAAAAAAAATCATTCAAAAAGTACCGAGTACCCTTAAGAAAAGGGGAAGAAAGTATTTAAGAACGGTAAAAATAAAATACAATAATAAAATTTAATTTCTTGACTGAAAATACAACTATAAACCGTAACCTCTGTCACATTTAACAGTTACGTTTTGTCTCCTATCACTCGAGTTACGCCGCTTCACCCCGTCATTATGGATCTCACAATTAATAGGGCTGAAAAAAAGGCATTTCGACTGAAAAATTGGAAGAATGTATAGAATGTCTTACGCACTTAAAGCAGGAAAGAAAAAGAACAGACGCAAACAAAAGGGAGTAGTTAAAGTCATAAAAACTGATAACCATAAGGATATTCTGGCAAATTTCAGAGCTGTAATTATAGAGCGTAGTAAAATTAACAATGGCTAAGAATGAGGTTATTTTTAAGAAGTTCAAACGAGGCATTAGTTCGTGATTATAATTTATTATAAACTGGATTTATATTATTATAAAATAAATTAAAAATTAAATATTTAAAATGGGAAAAAAAGGAATGGAGACAAAAAGCAGCCATGCCCTTTCCTACTGTATTCTTCCTTCCTATAACTACCATCAGAATCTTTCCCACGTGACCTTCAACTTGATCCCTCATTACTGGATGAACTTAGCCAATCTTAATTTGACTGCAGTAGCCTAGCAGCTAAAGCCGCTGTCGAATAACATAGACACAGTACTGCTTTAGTCATAATCCGCTTTCGATACCAGGTAATAAATCAGTAATATATAGACAAAATATTTTTTAGTCCAAAGAGCTTTGTCCTTGAAGGACTATTGTTTTCGTTTTGCGATTTTCCGTTGGTTCACTATAAATATCCGTTTAACTTTTCAAACTGTTGGCATCAACCTGCATTATTATAAATATAATACTGCATATAGTCCTGCATTATATATAAAGAAATTAAAAAATGAAAAATCTGCATAAATGTATGTATATTTCTCGAATTGTGATTAAACAACGGTACATAGAGCCATCGAATTTTCAATGACGTAGTTCTACTGCGAATATGGGGCTGTGGAAGCCCAAATTTGGAATTTGGAATTTGTTTTATTATCAATTTCATATGTTGTAAAACTTTATTGAATTTTTGATTAACAAATTCAAGGTTTTCAAAGCGAGCAATGGCAACGTTGTGCAAAAAGAACATTTTTATCTCCAGCGCGCGAGACTGTGTATCGGAAATTCTAAAGATATGCTCAATTTAAAACTATTTTGCGATATTGCTCTTGAACTGAATTCAATAGCTTAAGTGCGAAGAACGTGATATTTAATGAATAAAGGTAACAGATAAAATGTTTAAAAAAACGTCCCTTTGGACGTAATTTAAAATCTGAAACCTTTAAGATTTTTTTCCTCTTAAAATGCCTTTTATGAAACTGCATCTATATTACATACCTAGCTTTACATTCATCTGATCTACTGAGATAATTTGTAACCTATTCCTTAACATAAATAAGTTTGAAAGAAACATATTTAGTTACTTTTACCTGTAGTATGTCATTTAGACAATATAATCAAATTTTTGGTCGAACAGTTTTAACATATCGGGCCCATGTATATAACATTATCATACGTGCAAATGATTTTTTCCTAAAAATTGTAGAGTCCTCTTACATTGCAAAATAATTTTTCATTCGGATCAGTTCGAAAGTAACAAAGTTATAGTATTTATTAATTCAGATTTTTTTTACATGAAAATAAATAATTTATATGAATCTGATTTAGAAATATCGTATAAACATCCTCTAATGAAACAAAAGTGTCTTTTTAGAAGTATAGAATGTATTCTTCCTTTACGATATGCAATGGGTTCGTTTTACGTCACTTCTTATAGCGACTACATTTTAGGAACGGTGTGACAGGCCTAAAGCATCAAGCTCAGCATCAAGCATCAATATTAAAGCGGTGATTGGTCAAGAACACGGATATGGGCACGACTCCGCTATTCATGCAGAGAGACAGTAAATTATTTTTGGTAAAAAATACAAAAACTTAGCTAAGTTCTTCTCCGGTATTCAAACCCCGGATCTCCCTGTTACTAGCTAGGTGCCTTACTACTAACAAGAAGTTGCTGCAAACTAGAAAATGTACGGGGTAAAGGGATAATTCCTTACATTATTCCCACTTAAAGAGTAACTTGGAAGAGGCACTAAATTCAGTTCAACAAATCTAGATGGTGACGCATTATCGCCCACCACGGTTTAATCCCAACGCCGCAGTAGAAACGTTACGTTTTCTCGAAGCTACAAAATGTGACACATCAATTGTTCCCGGCCCGAGATTTGAAACACATAACTTCCATTTGTTAACCAGATGCGAACCTCTTATACAATGAGAGTAGGAACAGAAGAATGTGATAATATTTTATAAATGTGTAATGGTATGACATAAATTCTGTATCTACAAATAGTTCTTATGTGTCGTATTTTGTCTGGTGGCCGCATATTTACCTTTTTTCTCTTTTTTTTTTTACGATATATGAGTATCTGAGCTTACATATTCGACAGGGGGATAGCCTGAAACCATCAGCTATTTTATCCCCTCATCAAATAAACATTTTAGAGTATCTTAAGCAGATGGTGGACCGGAAATGCACACGCTGAGGAAGAGGCAGAGGAAAAACCAGTTAAGTCCGATGCTGCAATGGAGATCCATGACCTCAGTACTTAAGCTAAAAATCAAACTCAGCTAACCAATAAGTAAATAATTATAGAATAAGAACAAGCCTTAGAACTTAACAATCATTTTTATAAGTAACAAGTTTTAGTATGATTCTGAGTCATCATAGTGATTTATTTTTAAAAGAAATAGTTATGGCTCAAGTACGAACCTCAAAGCTTCCAAATCATTATTACAAGTAACATGTTTTGATATGATATTCGGTCAAGTCATTCGTAAATTAATTCCAAAAGATTTACTCGTAATAGAAATTCAATCTTAATCTAGGGAAAACATGATTTTCCTCGAACACGAGGAACTAAGTCTCCTAACGGTCGCAATTATGTTCTCCAAATATCCTTTAACGTAACAATTTCCCTAATTGTTTGATATTATACCCTCTCAATATCCCGTAATCTCTGACTAAATAACATAGGCACGGAATAGTAACTCGATCATAATACCCATCAGCGCAAAATACTAATTCTAAAGAGATAAAATACATATATATATGTGATATTTCGGCAATCGTAGTGAAGCTTGGCATCAAAGTTCAGGCATTTCTTAAGCAGAGTGGTAAGCCGATATCCAAATACGACACAAAATTGATTTAGCTTTTAATTGCCTATTTTTATTCAATTGAATTAGCAGATCATTTTCATTTTATATGAAACTCTCTGAATTACATATCCATAGTGATTTTAACTAAGTAGGATTGAATTTAAGCTTTCTGCGTCATAACTAATTCTAAAAAAGGAAAAGAAAGATGTACAGAACAGTGCAGAGTCTTGTAGCAGCGATAGTAAGAAGCAGTCTGACTGAAAAATAGCGCGTACTCAGTACGTAATAGAATAGCAAATTCTAGAAGGTACTGGTCTAGGGGGGAAGATTCTGAATTTCAGAAAGTTAATTAAAGGTTGCGCGTTCGCGAAGAGCAAAGCCATCGTATTTTTTTATATTATATATATATATATATATATATAAATTACTATGTATATTATAAATCCAGAGAAATAAAATATTTGAGCAGAAATTGAGTATTAAATTATTCTAATTAAAATATTAGCATTCATAAAATTTTATAAGGAATATATTTTAAAATAAAAAAAAATTAAGAAACTTATTTAAAAAATACATTTAACTTGAAATATATATAATTAACAAAGCAATTCGATCTTATTTTCATTCTGTATCTTTCATCATATGGATAATGTACAATCTATGGCGAAGACTGTATAATCTATGTCGAAGTTTTAAAAGTTATTTAAAACCTATATTTTGAAGGCTATATTGGTTATTTGTAAATAGTTGAAATCGAATATGGTTGCACAAGTTAATTATCATCCTCTAATTTTTCTTTTAGAACTTATGGCACGAAATAATGTCGTGTCAAACTCCTTTACAGCTTTCGTTCGAGTCACCCGATTGCATATCACACATCAAGACTTCCTAGTTGGTAATGATCAAGAATTTATTTACTAAATTCAGTTGTTCTGGCTTATTATGCTCAGAATGTACTTTATATTAAAATCTTGATATATATTTTTTACAATCAATCTGTAAAAAATTTTATGTTAATTAATCAATCATGATTTAAAACTTCTCCTTCTGCAATCTTTGCCAGACTGCAAAATAACTTAATCCAGTGTTTATGTCAAGGGTTCTGCAAGTTTTAGTATTAGAGCTTTTGGAAGCCTTGTCTGTAGTCTGCATCCTATCGCCCAGGTTTGCGAATGATTATTCAGGCTTTACCCATTTTGCATTTTGCTAGCAGGCTTTTAAAACGCTATATTATAATTATTGAGCCAGCTTAAGTATACCAATTTGAATAGTATTTGAATAGTATTACTTGTAATTTGAAATTTCAGCTATTTCAAATTCCAACTAAGCTATTTTAAATATCCGCAAGTGGCGGCGTTTGCTTGTACGCACAGGTTCTGCTTTCTGTTCGTTTAAAGTTTAAATAAAAATATTATTTTGAACTTTCTCAAGACTTTTTCTCGTAATATTTTAGACTATGGAATAACACTCTTGCCAGTCTCATAGGATCATAAGTACTTAATATTTCGCAATTAGGGCCTTATAAATTTTATGCGAAGCCAAAGAAAGTTTTAGGTCTATTCTCTAACGATTGAATATCTGAAGAAATCTCAGTCAATTCTAGAAGAATTAAGGCGCGAGATTATCAGAAACTGTTGCTTTTCTGAAATAATCAAGTTTAGCTTCTGAAGGTACTGATAGGATATTAATTCTCTGTGAGATGAAAGTACGAGCTATGAGTAGCGAAATCTGCGCAGTAGAGAGAAATCTGAGACACTTGAGAATTTAACTATTATGTGTGACACTAGGGACATTTGAGAATAATGGTATTGTAAATGAAAGCTTTTCAAAGTTTCTCAAAGAAAACATTGAAAACTTTTAAAGATCTTTTAATTTCTCTTCCCAAACAAAAGCTACTTTTGAGAAGAAAGAACGTTAAAGTAAGTATTTTACCCCACCAATTTATTTGCGAGTATGGAATTCAGGATCTTGTTTCCAAGATGCGTGCTATAAGAAAATCTTTCACAGAATTTAAATTGTTATATATCTTTGGTAATAGAAATAATTTCTTTGAAATGGAATAAAATTAATTAAAATTTTTAAATAGAGTTGATATCAATAAAATTCACAGTAGTAAAGTTCATAATTTTTAAATTAACTGAAGTTAACTAAATTGCGGTGTATTTTTAACTGTTACCTTTTTTCACTATAAGAGTATTTCTTCTTTAGTAGTAATTCTTAGTAGTAATTAGTATTCTTTAGTAGTAAGAAAATGATTTTATTTTTTTTTTCATAAAACTGAATGAAGAAAGGTGTGGTGTGGTGTGGTGTATTTAATTATGGCAAAGCACACGAGGGCTATCTGCCTAAAGGGAGGGATGCCTTTCGTGGAGGAGTTTCTAAGGGAAACTGGCTCGTATACACGTTACACATGGGGAAAACCACGAAAACGCCCATGCAGCCAGCCCGTTCGCGGGATTCGAACCTCAGACCAAACTACCAGTATTCAGCGTCTTTACCGCTCGGCCGCTGGTGGGCCCGAATGAAGAAAGGAAGAAAAAAGAAAAGGAAGAAAACTATTTCTAATATTAGAGTTTCTTCTTTTAATTTCTAAAGTTACTAATTAAGTGTATCTTACTGAAATTAAATCCTTTCTCCATACAGTTTTCATTTATTACATTTTACAAGAATACATAAAATACATGAAATGAAATTATTGAAAAACCATGAAATGTATTTTATCTAATACTGCATTAACCTATTAATTAGAAAAAGTAATTCAGCTTGGTAGCGCTTTAAAATTGGCCCTCTTTACCTGAACACTAGAAGATTTAATGTCAGAAACTTTACAAAGTATGCCAGAATACTCTAAATGCATTTCAATATCACTTATTTACTTTTGTGAAAACTTTATCTGAGGAATATTGTTAAAACAACTTTCAAAAAACTAAACTTTAACTTAAAAAACTCACCGAAAATCCTTAACACCCAAACTTTCGAACTTTGCTCCACCAACGCTAGGGAGTCCTCACTCAGGAGCGAAGATGGACCTTCGGACGATCATCTGTAAAAGCGGAAAGTCTTCGAAGAGAAACGGAGAGAACTGATCCCGCGGTGATGGTGCTTGATATGTTTATAATCCATTCCGCTGCGCGCACTGCGCAATCGCATCAGCTTAGCCTATCATCTTCCTTGTCCCAAAATGTACATAGTGACGTAAATCTTAAAAACAATATAATTTTTTTAAATTTTTTTTCCCAGAAGCCAGTGAATATTTCAGCTCAACTATTCTAAGTGAACTTTCTTCAAGCATACATATTTATGTTTTGATTTCTAATTCCGGAAGAACCGTTAAACCTCAAAAGTTTATCGGAGTGATATATAATGCTCTTTTGATGTAACAGAATAAAAAATCTTTAAATCTATGAAGAATTAAGCTCTCGAAAAACAGAGGAGTTTTATTACTGGGACTTTGGAAATAAACAAACAGATAAATAACATAAAAAGGAAAAAAAAACTCGAGTGTAAGTAATCGATGAAAATAAGATCCTGAACTCAATTCTGTTTTTGTTTAGAGTCCAAGAAGTAAATTAGAAGGCAGTGAGAATTTTCAGTTTCTGTTTCTTCTTTGCGAAATGAAAGCATTTTGCAATTGTTGGGATGAGAGATACTGTGACATTTATTACACTAGAAGCTTACATTTGGATATAATAAATATATATCATAACATCAATAAATTATGTCTGCTTGAGACACAAATATAAAACTACGAATAAACAGAAACCATGAAATACAAGAAAAAAAGAGGAAAGGATCTGAGTGAGGCGATATACGATATATTCATTAGACGATAAATTAATTCTGATGCGAATTCTTTTTAGAATTACGAAACTTAATCTTACAATTTGTGAAAATAAAAAAGATAGTTGTTTTAAGCAGTAAAATTATGATGCATGTTTTGACATGCTTTTGAAGATAAGATAAAGTCATTGTTGTAGAAGCTGATGTTCTAATTTATTTCCAGATCAACTATAAATTCCATTTTTCCATTAGCTTGCATAAAGCTTAACGGAAAGCTGTTCGAATACAAAACTTTCATTTAATAGCGTTTCCTGTTACTGTACACAACAAAAATGTCCACACAATTTTCATCTGTCCTAAATTATTACTAAAGTTGCTTATTTTCCAACGATATGCATCCTAACAGAAATTTTCAAAGATTTTTATGTGTATTTATATTGTTTACTAAAGCTCATTCTACGTGAAATCACCTATACATTGTTATATCTAATATATTTCTTTTATTGGTTTCTCTGCAATAAGTTTAAGAAAAATGCATCATTTGGAAAATTTTAAATTCGTTCCTTAAATTAGATCACTTTCTAAATTCAATTTTCAATACTCTGGGAAAAAATTGCATTTCGTAAGAATATAGTAAGTTAATATAAAGATGCACTTATATGAGTAAGAAATAGGAATTTACTACTAGTAAATAAAGGTAAATTAAAGGTACTTCCTTTACTTTACTGAAGAATATTATGATAATTTTAAATGTGTTAATTAATTACGCTTATCAATATCTGCGTCTGAATAAACATTTTATCCCTAATTAGTAAGAAATTCTGAAAACATGAGTAGACATAAAAATAAGAAAGCACATTACACCCAATTATTTGCGCGAAATTTTCGTTATAAGAGACTGATTTCTTTCATTATATTCTCATTTGAGAAGTATAATGACAAAATGATAAAGGGTGTTAACAGAGTTCAAATAAATTTATGTGAATGGAAACGCAGGCATCTTTAGTTGTATACTGCGCAAAAAAAAAGGCAGTTCTATATCTCCCGTTCTACTGGGCCGATTGACGAAATTCAACTTGCGTTTTTCATGTCTATAAAGAGCGACTCAGGATATATATTAGATTTATATGTAACATTGTTCTAATATAGATATTTGGACACAAAATTGATCTTTTTCTGAAAGGACATGCCATTTTTTTCCATATTTCAATTCTACGACTTAATTGATGCCAAACTGCCAAATGTTGTAAAAAATCGCCCGAATAGTTTTTAAAAAATTAGCTTTTAAAATTTTAGCTCTTCGATGTTAATTGAATTTGGTATATATATTTATTATTCTCTCTTTCTTTGTTAAACTGATTTCATTCTTCCTTTTACATTTCGAAATTTTAGCTCGTTCCAAATAAAATTCGCCCATTTTTTATGATTTACTTTTAAAATTTGTATTTTTAAATAATTTTTATAAATCTTTGGAAAAATATTTTGAATTATAACCTATAAAATTTTTACCATCATCTTAAATTAGATGTATTTCTAGGCATGTCTGCAAAAAATTGCAATTTTTTGTTTAAAATTTCGGAAGATATACGTGAATTTATATATTGACGCGTTTTAAAATTTGGCATATTTGTTGAAAACGATAATAACACCAAATGTGATTTAAGCACTTTGTTGGAAGTATTTGAAAGCAGGAACGATGTGACTTTTATTCCCCTCCTGCACAATGGAACGGATAGGAAAATAGGTTGCCATATATTACGAAGTTCACCAAGTGAATTATTCTTGGCGCAAAGTGAAAAAAAACGCACCAAGATAAATTTTTGAATTTTACAAAATTTAATATTTAGGCATAATTTGAGTCGTAGAATCGAAATATGGAAAATATTTGGTATGTTATTTTAAAAAAGGTCCGATTTTGTGTCAAAATACCTATGTTAGAACAATGCTATATATAAATCTAATATATATCCTAAGTCGCACTTTCGATGCATAAAAAACGCAGTTTGAATTTTGTCAATTGGCCCAGGAGAAAAGGAGATATAGAACTGTCGCATTTTTTCCCCGCAGTGTACATATATAATGTCTGAGATTTGACTGAGGCTTGAGCCCTGAACCTCATTTCAAAAGGATGCCCATGGTTCGCTCTCCTTTTCTTTCCTCATTTTTAGACTGATAGAAATTTCGCTCAGAAAAAATTCGACGTGAGCTTCTAAAAATTTGTATTTGAATGAATGCTTGAACACAAATTCGTTTTCGAATTACAATTTTTATATAGTGTTGTATATTCGTTTCGGCTGTTGTAAAATAAAATTTAAAACGAAACCAAAAACTGTATAGGTAGAAAGTTTAATTCTCTACAGGTTTTAAATTGCCTAATTAGTAATGAGTTATATATCATTTATTCCTAGTTAGAGATTTCAAATCCATTCTATTTCGCTTGTGAGTCTGTAACCAGAAACTTTATCTTTTTCAACTCCCTCCTGTGCATTGATTGTAGGTGACTAGTTCAAATACATTGTCCAACAGCATTCTATAAATATTTAGTGGGATTTGTGAAGCAAACAAAACAAATTAATTATAAATTATAAGAATGTTATCTTACATTCAGACTTCTATGAACCCTACAGATGTGCACTTGTAGAAATAGGATATTGCTTTTTTTGATATTGTTTTGGATGTACTCCGAAGCTAAATTATTTCTCTGTGTAGATATTCATGCAATTCTCACGCCAAAGTCCTACTTTAAGTTTTAGCTCAGGCTCTTTAATCACGCTAGCAAACACGGTTTGCAAAGGCTGAAGCTGTTCCAAGTGATTTGAGAGCGAAGAGTGAATAGTATAGAGAAAGGTCAGTGGTCGCTGTTAAAAGCTCTTCCCCAAGGCGAAGATTATTCAATGTATATAAGAACTATGCTCTTATATACATTAAATAATCTTCGTCCTGGGGAAGCCAACAAAAATATAAATTAAAAATTAATAGATAATTGGTTAATAAACCTGAAGTCTCATAGCCAAAGGTACCAATGACATTAAATAGATCAGCTGAATATAGATAGTAACATAGATTTCATCATACTCCACTATGTTCCCTTTAGTACTAACGCGTCCGCCTCACTGTGTTCTCACACAAGGCACGTAACTGCCTTCTTTTCCTCATAGCTGTATGATATTTCCATTCCTTTGTCAATGCAATGTGTAGGATAAGTTTAAAAGGAATCATCCTGTTACAAATGATTATAGGTAAGTAATATACCTAGCACATGCTTAATCGTTATACGTCAAATTACGCTGTGCTTGATTAAGTTTCTTTTCACACGTGACAGGCATTCTATGTGTGATACGCGTTCAGTCTGTAGTCAAGGGAACAAATCATAATAAATTCCCCATATGGCTCCCAAATTCATCAAACATCAATCCTTTCAATTTTGTGTAAAAGGAGGTGTATCAAAATTGATTTTTTTGCTATTGCCACCTGACCATGATAAAATCAAAATCCGCATTACCCATGTCGTCACTTTAGTCGCAACGACTGTAGACTGACTGTAAAAGGAATACATTATTTGTAGACTAGATCTGTGTCTCATAACGGAAAAATCTCGCATGTAAAGTGTGGCAAGAATTTAAGGTAGCTAAAGTTTAATTTGATGCATTGCAGGAAAATATGTGAAAATTAAAATTCTTTGCTATAATTATTTGTGAGATGAAAAGTTTTTAAGACTATTTTTTACTTTGCTATATTTCCAGCTGGCCGGGCTATTTTCATGGTCTTGCCATTTATTATGCCAGAGATGTAAACTTAAGTGCCGTCCTGACTTAAGTGCCGTCTAAACTTAAGTGCCGTCTTAAGTGCCGTCCTGACAGTTTCCAAGACTTATTAACATATTAAGCATTGAGCTGTTGCTCTATTGCCATGGTGCCGGCTGCCATAGCCTTGAAGCCGCATTCGAATCCCAGAAAAAGCATGGATATTTTAGAAGTACTTGGAAGTTTATAGAGAGTTAAATGGTAACGAAAGAGGAAGAGAAGATAGAAGACGCTCTTTACTGCCTGCCTCCTGTAGGGTTCTGTATCAAAGGCTGGGACGGAAATAAACAACGGGGGTACTTAACTGCCAGCATGCTAAAACCCTATTTTACTGGCCACCCGTCTATGGAAATTTAAACATTGAACTGGTCTTGAAATCACTTGACCGTTCTTCCCTGTAAATTTAATAATATTTCTAAATGTAATATTTTGGAACAGTTATCTTTGAGGTTTGTTATTATTATTGCATTAAGATTCGTTTCACATTTGCTTCGCTTGTTTATTACACAAAACGTTATTAATGATATGAAAGTACTTAAGAAGAAGTGACATTAGAATTTATTTGACAAAAAGAAAAGTAGATTTATATAAACAAGATCGTTTCTGCTTTTAATTGTCAACAGTTATTTGAGCACTGAATTTTAGCCACTGTTAGTTTATATAAACTAAGAAAGTTTAAAACTGCTTGAGACTACTTTACTTCAGTTGCACAGAAAAACCATACAAATGTTTCCTTCTAGTTTTTACGAAGAATTATTCCAGTTAAATTACGAAAGTTATTTTTAACATTTATAAAATTTTTATAATTTTTACTAAGCTATTATTCCTCAGTTTGCTCTAATATTTATAATACCTTCACTTAACTGACTTGTTCCAAAATTATGTAAACTGTTTACTAAATACAATATATGTAAGGAAGACAGGACAGTTGCGATCAGTGAGGCTTGTTTAAATGAAACATAATAAATTATTACTACATTAGACCACCAACGATATTAGATCTGTAATACGTACGTTGCCAAATTGGTCTCTAACAATCAATGCTAATTAGCCGAAAGAAATAAAGTAGGACTGAGAGTTATGTGAAGGACAGAAAAGAGGCACATTACAACATATACGTTTGCTGAGCGTGTAGTTATAATGTGCCTCTCATCTATAAATATATAAATATACAAATTGTCCACAAAATATTATACTTAACTCCATCCTACGCGCCAGGAAATGCCCAAGACAGTTGGCGCACAATGCGCATAATGAAAGAACTGTCTAAGGAATATAGAGGCTGGGGATACCTAGATAACCCTACCTAAAAGTTCAGTCAAACTTACTCCAGTCTAATAAATCTGGAAATCCTAACCAGCGATTCATTTACATCTTATAAATTGCTACACGACGTAGGATACTAAGATATGTATGAAGCGATGCAAGATACGATCATCTGTGATTCACTTGAGTTCGTATTTTTGAAAAGAGCAGTTGTTCCGATAGGAGTTCTCATTTTCAATTTACACTTTAGATAAAACATTCAGAAAGAATGTTACAGTATTTATTTTTCATTTTCAGTTTATTCACTCGATTCATTACAGTGATATAACAATATATTTTAAATAATAGCCACGTGCTGCTTTTTAGAAATACGCTAATTTGAAATTTTTTCGATTGCTCTTTTTTTATAAGATTTGCTATGTGTTATTGGCTTAAGCACAGGAACTATGCTGATTTCCTGTCATATTCGGTAGCACAACATTTTATCCCTATCATGTAAATTTGTGTGTATATTGCGATAATAAAATGCATTTTACGACAAAGTATTTATGCCTTAAATACAACGTAAAACGACAATCCATCGTTCAGGGCATTTCCAAATACGATAAAAGTTGCAAAGAAGAGCAGCGATTTCAGATTGAAATAAAAATAGCTTGAGATTTATGAAAATGTTTGCACTTATTTTTGATTGCCAAATCAATTATGAAAATGATAAAATGAGAATTAATGATGTGATTGAAACCGACAAAAGTTTTTATCTGCTTCAAATAAAAAAAAGAGTTGCGTGTTGCCCGAAAAGCGCAAGGTACATAAAGATTTTATGCAAAATTTCAAAATGCTATTTCACACAACATCAGAAATAAACAAACGAAGTTTAATATACATGAATAGAGATTGGTCAATCAAACAGCTTCATGTTAATGTGAAGTTTTAATATTATACTTTGAATGAATGGGAAAATACAAAATGAATGTCTTTCAATTATTATTATTGTATCAGTAGCCATGCGATCGCCCTATCTCAAAGACTTCATTTATTTGGTATTCTGAATGAATACTAAAATACCATGAGCAGTTATACCCTCAATCATTCCCCAATGGGTTAAATAGTAATATTTCATTGCTTCAAATTTCCTCCCATTTTGTATAAAGTCAAATTAACAAATTATGATCAAGCGCAAGATATCAAATCAATTGAAAGTTAAAGTTTCTGAGGAAAGAAAAACGGTGTTAACATGTTATTTAGTTACTTTTCTTTTATAGAATTTATGCTTTTTAACACTTGTTAAATTTTATCTCTGAAAAATCTTAGCAACAACTACATGTAATTATTGTATTACTTCCTAACATTTGTGATCTGAGAAGTCATATGAAAGTATTTCAATTTTAAAATTAAATTTAGGGAAGATGTATTGCACATTATAGTTTTCAAAGATTATGTATCTAATGAAAAATCCTTTTTGTCAAAGACGCTCTAAAAGTTACTATTTTACATTTACAGTACATACTGGAAAGCAGATTCAGATTTAGCTTCTTTATTTTGAACAAACGATCACTTAAGTTAATGCTATGTTGTCCCGTTCTTCAGAGTAACTTTACTTTCAAATGAAAATTACTGTTTTCCAAATATTTGGTTCTTTTTAATTTAAAATACACTCGAAAAGTTTCTTCAGATAATTCGTTTAGAGATGAGAGAAAGATTACGCACAGCATTACTGACGAGTAAAGCAAACATTCATTGCTTTCTGTCATGAATGACTATTGTTCCATCAAATATATTTTCTCCTTTTATTAAAAAAAGCTTCCCATTACGGTTTTAAATCCGAATAGAAACGGAATAAAGTCTAGGATTCTGAACCTATTCAATAAATCAAAAAGGTTAGCTGCATTTCTTTACTCGCATTATTAATTGAATTATTGACTGATGCGAAGACCAGTTCTTTCAAGTATCTTTTCTTTTAATGCATCAGGTACATCAAAATTTGGCGTTGTAATAAATGAAAGAAGTAATGAATCTGATTTCAGTTTCGAAAATTTATTTACGAACTGTTGACAAAATTCCCATATTTAGAAATCTAAACAACTAGGTAGACTGGATTGGTAGTAAAGAAATTTAAATATTCAATTCACAAATACATTCCTCTCTCTTTTTTCAGACTTAATATGTAGTTTTCTACAAATCTCCAAATTCCCAATTCTCAAGGATGTCCATATGAGAGACAAGCTAACAGACAACTTGTAACTCCAGGGACATCATGAATTCATGGTAAATCTACTAAAGAAAGGTTTCAGAATGCATTAACCTGGGAAATTGTTCTTAGTCATGTCAAGTACATTAAGAGATCTGAAAGCTTAGAAGAGAGAGAGTCACAGTTTAATTCTAATGAATTTCGTTATACGTTTTCAAAAAGATAGAACTTTATTCTGAAATTTATGAAGTAGGGAGAAAACAGAAAACGCATTCGCAATATGCGAAACCGAGTACTAGAAACTGTAGTAAAATAGAAACTTGGCTATGAAGAATAAAGAAAAGTTCTGGTTACACATTACATTTAAAGCAATAATATTATTATAAAATAAAAAAAGATTATATACCCAAAATACATCTTTAGAGATTTTAAATATGTAATTATGATAGCTTTCAGTGTATCTGGCAAAATTTTTAGCATAGTCTTTTAATTTCTTGGTAATAATCTCTGATTAAAATTGGAAATTGCATTTTATTCTTATTAAATGTTAATTTCTTTAGCTGTTCTCACGACATTCATAGCGGCCAGGAGTCAAATACTCTTGTCTTTGGCAAAAGCCCCTTGACCACGGTATAGGTGAAAGCCCGACTTCAGCTTAGTTCCACCTCCAATTTTGAGAGACAGCATCCCGGGAAGATTGGTCCGAAAGTCTCCCACCCCTCTTACCCTACCATCAACCTGTCGACAGGACTTTCGGCTCGCCGCATGTTTAAAGCGCTCCCATACCACGCAGACATTTTACATTTACAAATATCCATGTTTTTTCCGGGATTCGAACCCGGGCCTTTCGATTCGGCAATCAGAGTCACAAACTAAATTAAGGATTTCCATCTTTATATTCAATATGAAGTATCATATGATACTATGTTTAAAAAAATTAGAAATTTTCAAAGAAATTATTTCTTTCATTTTTTAAAGGATTAAACTCTAAACATTGAATAAAAATACCCTGATAAAAAATTTGAACAGAAATCTCTCAGTTCTTACTAATAAACTCTAGATTTCAAACCCTATCATTCCGAAACTTTCCAATTTTTTAGCATTAATCTAATCTTAAACTATGCTCTAATAGTCATGTAATTTCCGTTTACAGTTTAAATTTACCTTTACGTTTTCTGTATATATATTAATTTTGAGTTAAAAAATGTTTGTGTGATAAAAACTGCATTTGTGTCTGTATTTAACTTTATAAGAACAGAACACCGATTTCTCAGGATTACTGGATAAAACTGAATAAATTTATTTAGGGAATGCGAATGTTCTCATGACCCATGAAAATAAAGTTGAAATAGAATACGCATGTATACGAGTGTTTCTGTGTAATGCTCTCATTTACACACCTATAACAACTTGAATTAATGCTCTCAGTAAAACGGCTAATTAGAGGAAGTAAGTTCCAGTCCTCAAATAGTATGGTTTTCAAACCACTAATAATATGGTTTCCAAAACGCTAATAGTATGGTTCCCAATCCATTGAGATCTATTGAACGAGAATTTCGGCGGGCAGTGGATCTTTCAAGGCCTTCTTTCTAGTGCAAATATAGGTGCACTTTGAAGTATATATTTCATTGGCTATTTTGTTCGTTCAATACCTGCAATTTCCAGAAATTCATGAACCAGTTTCCCTCGATCCTGCACGTTATCATCTATAAGACGAAAGCTAAATTCAAATGCACGTCTAAAAAATCTTAAGTAGGATCTCGATAACGTTGCAATATCTATCGAATACGTGCATGGGAACTACATGCTTTGATTATTATACCTGCCCATACCATCACAATTCTACCACCTTAAATATCAATAAATAAATAAAAATCTGTTAATAAAATATCTGTTAGAATACTTTGGGTGCTAGGGTCCTAGTTGTTGTGAGCAAGCATAGAGTAAGATATCTAACTGAACTGCAACTCGTATCTAAGGAAAACACAGGTATATTATTAAAAACTGTGGCTCTAGTAGTTCTTCACCAAATTCGGCAAGCAACAAGCTCTTGTTTCTTTAGATATGTTAATATGAACCAATGGATTTCAGTCATAGAGGTTTTCCTCATTAAGCCTTCTGTATATAGTTTAGAGACTTCTTGTGGTGGTTGTAAGTTGTAAGCTCAGCTCCCTAACAGTCAGGTTCCTGTTACGGCCGACAGTTATCGAAGGAAACCGATCATGGGAAACATGCATTTTAATTCTAAGATAGCGTATTTGTGCTACTCAGCAACTTAGCAACAAATCTGAAATGTGTAAATCTTTGCTACATGGAAAACATTTTCTGTCTTGAAATATTCAGCAACTTTGATTCTTCTATATAATAATAAAATGTATCATTTTTACCCCGCTTCTAAAAACGGCGGATATCTTTCAATCTCCAATTCTATCAATTAAATGTATTGGAATTAGGGTTATTCAGAAACTCCTGCCGCGTTTTAATAATAAATACAGTTGAAGCAGTACAAAATCTTAAGAAGCTTTCGTTGAATCAGTTTATTCTACACCGTAAAAAATTCTTTATGGTTCCTAAGAAAACTCATGGAAACTGGGATGCCATCGGTTATTTGAGTAACAGTAACAGGTGCATTCTTTGTAACTTTACAAGGCTTATTTATGCCTGTTATGGTTGCATATATATTTTTCTTGTAATATCACAACACATCGTTATGTAAGTAGAACATATTTGTAAAATCTTAAACAATATATCTGTTATTATTATAGATTATTTGTTTGTAATATTACAGCAAGCAATTATGTAAACAGAACATATTTTCTTCATGTAAAATCCCAAAGGATATATCTGTAACCGTTACAGGATATTTTCTTGAATTATTGCAGTAAGTAATTATCTGAATAGAACATACATTTCTTGCAAAATACCAGAGGATGTATATGTAACTGTTATAGGCTATTTGCTTGTATTATTAGATCAAGTTATTATGAGAGTAGAAGATACTTTTCTTATGTAAAATACCAACGGATGTAGCTGTAAAAGTTTTAAATTATTTCCTACTAATGTCCCATTAAGTAATCATGTATGTAGAACATACTTGTCATAGGTGAAATACTAAAGAATATGTCTAAAAAATAATAGATGTTTTGTCTAAAATGTTGCTTATTATAATGAAACATATTGAATTCAATATGTTCGAGTAAAGGAATGATATATATATATATATATCAACTTATGGAAAAGGAATGATATATATATATATGTATCAACTTATAGTAAAGGAATAATATATATATATATATATATATATATTATATATATTATATATATATGCAAGTGAAGCATAACTATTTGGGCTTTTAAATTAGCCAAATCGACCACAAAATAGCATTAATTTGAAAGATGTGTTTTCAACAGCATTCAATACGCTCTTATTCAGAAAGTAACATTATTCTGCTGCAGAATATTTTTGTTTTATGAAGAGAAACTTATGTCTGATATTACTGAAAGGCCTTTCAAATTATCACCAATCTGAAGTTAAATTTAGATTAATTTAAGAGTTCAAATAGATATGCTACTCCTTACATTAAATCACATGTATATCCTCTATATTAAATAACGGAAAGGCATCTGGAAATAAACATCTGTCCTGTAAAATATCTCAAAAAACAGTATGCTTCATTTGTATGTGTTAGTGTCAATTATTAAGCTATGTTCTAGAATTTCCTTTTTAGTAATTTTAGCTAAAATGGACATACATTGCTTTAGATTTAACTTATTTGAGTAAACGTGTTGCATGTTGATATGATCACATTATTGCAGTAAAAGTCATTTTGTGAAATATTTCTATGAAGAACTCAGAGTAGCTATTCTTGATGTTTCAAAAATAGTATATTCTCTCCTTCTAAAAAATGATATTTTCAGTAAAGTAAAGAATACGACGCAGCTATAAACTTCATTTTGCTACCACGAGGTATGCAAACTTTTGTTCGTATGTTTGAATTACAATGTCCAACTAATCGTTTTATTATCTGCACGCAGTGTTTGTCAATAGTTTGCTACTGTTTGAAATAATAGCTGGTACTTGCATAACCATTTACCTTACCTCCAGATAATTTCCTTTGAATTAACATAAAACTTCCCCAACTGACCTTAATTTTTAAAGCTTTGCATCCATTAAAATTCTTAATATTTAATACAATTATGCCTTTAACAAATTTCTTTCAGAAATTAATACTACAGTTTAGCTTAAATTTTAACGCATTTTAATTTTACCTATAATTTTATTCCTCCTTCCCGTAGATTTACAAACTGGATATGTAATACCTCTAAACTTAATACTTACAGTGCAGCCAAAATTAATCAGTTTGTCCCACTTTCATATTAAATTAACTTGCGAAATTAAATCTAAAATGAAAGAATCACTTAAACAAATCTTACAAATGAATTAATTACTCTTGAATTGTTTTATACCCATAAAAGCCTTCTTATTTTATTAAATAGTTTCTCATTATCTATCAGTTAAAATTTCGAAATTTTTAAAGTTACACAACAATGCTCATTTATATTATCATGAAATAAAATTAAGTTTTTTAATAAAATTTTCTAATTTCAAAGTTCAGCAAAGTTACAGTTGTTTATATGAAAAATGAGTTTAATATTTTCAATATAAAATAATCACATGAATTTACAAGTATAAGCGAAGCTATGCTGGTGCAACAGTCAAGATTGATATCCTGAAAACAAGTATTCCTGGTAAATGAATTTTTGCATATAATTCCTATAAAAATACAATTCAATTCATTTAAGTTATATTTCGTGCAAAAATCTAAAGTGAGTATTCACTATAATTTTGATAATGAATTTTATTACACATAATTAATTATTTGATAATATTGTTCCTATTAAATCAATATGTTAAACTAAAAAATAAAGATACGTTAAACTAATCAACAGTGAATAGAAATAAAAGATAACATTGTAAAAACAGGTACACAGGTTATTCAGTTCCCTTGTACATATTGACACATATATGCTGTAATTATAAATTTAAAAAAGTATTTTTTATGTATTTATTTGGATATGTTGAATTTAAAATGCTTTTCATTTTATAAACTTGTTTATTGAGTTTATTGAGGATTCTTGAAATCTTCTGCCTCTTTGATAATCAAGTTTACTTGATATTTACTAATGGCAAGCGATTCTAAATCTGGTTTAATAGTTTTCTCTATTATCAGCTTACAAACAAAACAATAAAAATTTCAATTTTCATAGATTAGAAAACTTTACTTTCCCAACGCATTTTCAAATAGTATTTGTTTGCTACAGAGCCAGTACATTAAGCCCTTTGCGACACATGAAACTGAAAATTAAAAATTGTGAGATTAAGTTTGCCAAATCTGATAACTAAATGCAAAGGCCACTTTAAAGAGGAAGTATTATTTTTGTATTTCATGCCACACTAAAAAACAGATTTTTCATTTTTCCATAATTATATTCCTCTTTTCCTTCTATGCTGAAAATGACACTATCATCTTTCAAACTTTAAAATGATACTATTTCTCACATTTGCAAAATTTGCATTGCAAAATTTCATATTAACCAAATTTAAAGCATATAATGGACATAAAAATTTTCCAACAAATTTCTAAATGAGAAGTATAATAAAATAATTCAATACATACTGAATAATAAATACTACATAGTTCCAGAAAGTGTTAAAATCTTTTTTATTTATAAATTTATAAATACAAATAAATACTTTTAAATGTTTCAGAGAAGACAATGACTTATTTAATTTAATTTAGTTCTAATTTCTAATAATATTCAAAATTTGTTTCTTTGCTATTACTATAAAATTACAAATTAGATTCAATGAATAAAATAAATGTGACATTATCTTTTTTATGTATAAAAATAATTATTAAAAGATTCATTTCGATCCAAAATCAATATAATTTAGTGACCATTAATTCATTAAGTGATATTAAAAACGTGTTCCTAGTTATCATAAGTTTCGAAATTTGCATACAAAATTGTGAA
The DNA here is from genome assembly GCF_044657685.1 of Stegodyphus dumicola. Taxonomy (NCBI): domain Eukaryota; kingdom Metazoa; phylum Arthropoda; class Arachnida; order Araneae; family Eresidae; genus Stegodyphus; species Stegodyphus dumicola. The sequence continues at coordinate 121,174,261 of NC_140780.1, forward strand.
ATATACATGTGACAACAGAAAACAAACTTTATGCCATATAGATATATTACAGCACACTAATTAAGAAAGTTTATTGAATTTATAAGTTTATTGTGAAAGTAAGTTCTTTACTATTACTTTTATGTAAACACTATGAAGTAAATTATATGCTAATAAAAATACCGAAGTAAAAATAATTTATTATTTAATTCATAAACTTTACATCAAATCTGAAAAAAATAATTAATTAAAAATAAAACAATATCACATTTCATAAAATTTCGTCTCAACTACTTGAAAAAATGAATGAATTATTTTTCCCTCTTTTGCACATGTAAAACGTGTCCCCTAAATAAAGGGGAAAATGACTTTTTTTTAAATCATGCTCTTAAAAAGCTTATAAAAATTATTTTAACATATGTTTTAAGCATGTGCTATACAACACTTGTAATCATACTTCTTTATAATATCTTATGTAATTAACAATAGCTTAAATTCTTTAAAAATTGAATTACAGTGAACCATCTCATTACTACTAGCTACCTCAGTCAATCACTTCTTAAATTTAACCAGTATTCCTCATAAAATATCTAATTGGTAAACATAACTTCTCCTGGATGCTCACTTTCATTGAAGATCAAAATCTTCAGGAATCACGTATAGCTAGCTTGGAGAAGGTTCATTGTACGAAAACAGCAAATATGCAAATCCTTTCATAAATGAAGTGCATTTATAGATATTAAATATAATATACAGTATATTTTTATTCAGAATTCAAAACTTGAATTAATTTCTCAAACTGCTCTAGCATTGAAAAAATATTTATTACCTTAAATTTCTAAAACAATATTAAATATTGTTCCAAATGAATTACTGGAACTCCGACACCAAATACTGTATATACTCGTACATTTTCCCCTAGTTTTCTTTTAGTACAAGGTTCTGAAATGGTTTCAATGATTTAGATAATGTTCTTCTATCTTAAGGCGCTCATAAAACGAGTTCCAATACGTTTTTCATCCGCGTAGTGGTCGTGTCCATTTTACTAACTGATTTGCTGGTGGATTTTAGGTGCATGGGCTATTATTGATGAAACAATGATAGAAAACAGTTTTATAAAAATGGGGCTATATAATGCTCTTTTTGATGCCATATTCCCAACTATTTTTACTAATTTTATCGTCCAAAAATTTTAGAAGGAAAAATTAGGCAAATAAGCCAGAAAAAAAAAATTTCCAAAGCACACAGTCACAGTAGGAATGTAAAAAAATAAAAAGTAATCATGGATAAACTACTACTAGCTATCACAGTATTATTTCTTTAAAAGGAAACTACATTTCAAAAAGAATACACATAATTACAACATCTAATATGTTATCTTCTTTCTACTTCTCTATAATTTGAATTTCTCTCATTCTCATTGTCATCTTTGCTACTCCTTAGATCCTTACATCGATAAATAATTAGAGATTGGGTATATGTAGCTGACATGGCATAATTGTACAATGAATGTCAGTTGGTAGTTGCTTCACTATCATAGATCATTTTTTGTATGAGGCTGACATAAAATTCAAACATTAGAAACGAAAGGTTCAACGGGACCTTTAGTGTACAAGAGTTTGCCTTTGTTAGTATGAAGAATGCAATCACTACGTCGACAAATCCATTTTAAATTTCGGGATGCTCAATTTCTAAATGCATTAAAAAGGGGAAAATTATGCAAATATTTTTTTTTAATTTTCAAAATATGGTTCTAAAGCTGGGGAGTGGAATACGCAGGGCAATACAGTAATAAGAAATAATAATAAGAGATAATAAGAGAGAGCAAAATTTAAGGTACAGGGAAGTAGAAATGAAAATTATTATTATCTGATACTGAAATATTAATATTACTAAGCATTCTTATTGAAATGTAGGTTTCGTTTAAATAAGTATAGTTACCAGTAGTTTGAATATTTAATAGTTTAATTATAGTTAATATATAGTTTAATTTTTTAAGTATAGTTACCAGTAGTTTACCATGAATACTTCTGGATTTGTACATATGTATATATGTTTATAGATTAGGTATATAATATATATATGTGTGTGTGTGTGTGTTTACAATGTTGATGCTAAAATCAATGTTTCATTAAAAATTTATTATTATTTTATTTTTGATAGTAGCATGATAGATCATATGACATGATCGATAGAAACATTTGTCAAGATATGTAGTAAACTTGTATTAACTGATTCATGGTATCTTAGTAACAAGATTATCATACTTCAAAACTGTATTAAAACCGGCCAAAATAAAATGAACATTAATTCTACATTAAATGTTGAAAAATTATAAATATGCAATAGTAGTTATAAATGCACAATATAATTAATTTTATCATTCATAAAATATTAATGAAATGATATTTTTTCAAATAATGTACAAAATTTTAGTTTTCGTTTATAACTAGTTTAAAGAATTTTTAGAAAACTATTTTAGGCTATTTCCATTTTTCCCCCTGTTGCTATTAATATATTAAAATATATGGGATAATAAAGTTGCATCTAGTTAGTAAAACAAACATAAGTAAAACAAAACATTACAAAAAAGTAACATGCGACATATTTTTAATCAAATATAATTGCTTCATTTTGGAATTATAACATTTACATGAAATTAATACCACTGAAAAAATAACATTATTACGCTAAAGAATAAAAGAGATTCTCTCAAGAAGACCGTGCTAATTAAATTTTTCTAATTATAATTCATAACACATCTCGTACAGATAGACATATTATTAGATATATATTATATAGACAAATATATTAGACTGAATTATAAAACAAGTATAATTATTCAGGTAATTGAAAAAAAGAATAAAATCTTGTAAACCTAAACCTAACTAAATCTAGTTAGCAAAACATACACATGTTACATTCAAAATTCTAAATGTTTACAAAACCTTTTCTTGCAAGGCCTGCCGGGTAAGATTCCAGACGGTTGCAGACGCACGGTCACATTATAAAGTATTTCTTAGCATGCCTTCCTGGTGTAGTGGTCAGCACGCTCGGCGCGCATTCGAGAGGTCCGTGGTTCGAGTCCCGGCGAGGGCAATGCTCATTTTTATCTCACCTGCTTCAAAAATACCTAATACCTCTACAACATGATCATTTCATTTTCAACAACCACATTACTGTTGGAATTAAACACTACCGTGATTAAATTTTGGAATGATTAGTTATAAATAATACGGTCAATTTAAGGCTTAATTTATCGGATGTACAGTGACAAAATACTATTATTAGATCTGCATTTGGAATAAATATTTTGCACTATTTTCAATGCTTATAATGCTGTGCACTCTTTCAAATTAAATCACTCTGCCGTTAGACATTACGAAGACTGATATTTATTAATAGCAAAGCCTAATACTTAATCAATACATATAACAGTGCAAAGTACATAAGACTAATCTGCATAAAATGGAAAAAATATTTCAAACATTAATTTTAAAAGTTTGGCTACTTACCTCAGGTATACGACCAACAGTCAGTCAGCCATGATTTTCTGCTGCTAGCTTTCAAACGTTTATCTTCTCCTGATTGGCTGTTCTCCAGTCAGTCACGTGATTCTTCCGCGCAACAACTGAAACACTATATGTAATCGTACAGGCGAATCGTCTGCACTCGCCACAATTTGCTTTCAAACCGTTAACATTACATGAAATTCTTGTGCAACTTTTCTAATTTCTGTAACTTTAGAAAACTTTTGCCTGTAAAGGACGACTTTTTTTAAACAGTGTATGGTTTTTGTCATCTCTCTGACAGCTAGAAAGTCGCTTTTTAAAAAAATGACATTAGGTTAATTTGTGAAGAAATTATGGAGTACTCCTTGATAGGGTCCAAGGTAGTGAACATTAAGCTGCTCGGAAAATTTTTAAGTTTGAAAAAAGAAAATCTGAGATGGAAGAATTCAAAAATCTGGAAATGACACAATACATCACAACCATACTCAGTACGATTTTGTCTGGCATTCATTTTGATAAATGTGGGACCAAACTTTGTCATGACGGAAAACAATATTTCAACGATTGGTCAGTTCCGGACACTTGGTCTAAATTTCTGCTTTCAAAACTATCCTTTCGGAATAGCATTGTTTCGAATTTATTGTCCGAATTGATGTCAACAGCTTCTAGTATACAATATTGAAATGAAAGTAATGATATATATTGTAATCCTCCAAGATAAAATAAAAACATGAAAAGTTATACGATATAGCTTCCAGTTTCCAATTTTATAACCGGTGAAAGATAAATAACATCAGATTTAGGCGTTTAATTTTGGTTTCGTTGAGTTTGACACAGCACAATAGGACTATCTGCTTAAGGAGGAGGATGCTTGGGTATTTTAAAAAGGATCAGCATCGTACTTAAATTTTTAAAAAATATAAATGTTCCAGATATTCCATCAGAAATACCTATGTTTAGAAACTACGTTATGTCAATGATTCTAGTCACTAAACCAAAATCAGATTTCTATAGATTATTCAAAAATACACTTTAGTTTAATGAGATCTGAATTCTGAAACTGTGCTTAAAGGATTTCAACATGGGCAGTAACTATTATTAGGATGATCCTAGAACTTAAAAGGATGATAATAAATAAAACAAAATAAATCGCAAAATCTCCTTTTGGTTTAATAAGCTTTCCTTTTACCATTTTCTCGTTAGATCATAAATTACACCTTAAGTACTATACAACATAAATGATCCTTTCTATATAATACCCTCTCTATAGACCATAAATTAGTTCTGTAGAAGTCAGATATTAGACGTTAGATTTAGGTGTTTTAATTTTGGTTTCGTTGAGTTTGACAAAGCATAGTAGGACTATCTGCCCAAGGTGAAGAACGCTTAGGTATTTTAAAAAGGGTCAGCTTCTAACTTAGCATTTAAATATTCCAGATATATAAATGTTCCAGATATTCCATCAGAAATACCTAGTAATAGAAACTACGTTATTTCAATGATTCTAGTCATTAAACAAAAATCCGATTTCTATAGATTATTCAGGAATACAGTTTAGTTTAATGAGATTTGAATTATGAAACTGTGTTTAAATGATTTTAACATGAGCTGTAACTATTATTAGGATGAAAGAAACTTCAGAAAGTTTAAAATAATAATAATAAATAAAATAAAATAAATTGTAAAATCTCCTTTTGGTTTAATAATCTTTCATTTCACTATTTTCTCGATAGCTCATAAATTAAAGCTTAAGTACTATACAACATGAATAACCCTTTCTATAAAATACCCTCTCTTTAGAACCTCAATTAGTACATTTGAAATAAATCACTGTCGGTTTTTAACTTCGTTAAAGCAAGAAACAAAATTACAAGAAAAAAATACTTCAACATCAATGCAATACTTTTTATATTATTTCCGTGTTATTAGCTATTTATCAAAAAAATGCTTTTTAATGTTTTAATTTTAAAATTATTTTTAATTTTTTAAATTTTATAATTAATTTTCTAAATAATTTAAGTTATGCTTAGAAATATTATAAAATTTATGTTATTATTTAGTATAATATATAACTTTGTTGAACATGAAAGTATAGAAATACAATTAAAGGTGCGTATTTACCTATTTATCCCAAGGTGAAAAAACGCTAGGCACCATAACACAAGCTAGAATTATGCAACGTGAGTAAAAAGACAGTATTTAAACATCCGCTTCGATTATAACTACTTATTATAACCCGTTATTTCGTAAACAAAATAATTAAGAGAAAGCACGCTTAGACTTGAAAAACCGCAAAATTTACTAGATGACTCATTAAAAATAGTATCATATTTTGATGCGAATCATATCGTATAAATGAAATCATTAAGGGCAGAAGCTTACGAGAAAATGTATTTTGTGTGATATTTGCTATGTATTTTGACGATATCCTACTGATATAGCTTCCAGTTTCCAGTTTGCATTTTAGAAGTCCATACATCAACTCGGTTTCGATAATTATAAGCAGGCTCGTTTTCAAATCATTTGATAAAAAGTAAATCGAATTGTTTTCTCGCTGCATGAACTATAATTATGTAAGGTATCTTATGTTACTGTCATTCATTATAGCTTCTTCTTTTCGTTTTCCTCTCCAAAATGTAAAACTAGGTTTTCGTGTATTTAAGCTAAAGGCTCTGAATTTTTGATTTCGAACTTCTGATTACTGCGTCTTGCTTTTAGTATTACGTCCAGCTCTGCTTACAAATTATATTCGGGCTTTAGCATTTTTCTAACAGCTGCTTTAAAATATTCTTCGGTTAAATTACCTGAGCCAGCTTCAATTAGTCTTTTTTATGTGTAGTCTTAGATCTACGTGTCTGCATTTTAATTTAACTTAGTTATGTTAATTTAATTATCCACAAGTAGTGGAATTTTGGTCTGTACCACAAGTTACGCCTCTTCTGTCACATTTAAAACTAAATATAAAGATTATTTTAACCTTCTTTTGCATTTTCTGTGTTGTATAAGATGTAGCCATAACTCGCTATTAATCTAGTAGGGTCTGCAGTGCAACAGAAGTCCTTCAACTAGATCACGAACTAGGACGCAAGGTAAAGCCATCTTTAGCTTAGCATCGCCAAGATTCGAAGTTATTATGGCACCAGCAAGACCGATAGAAGACTTCGGCTTAATTATTGACATGATGTGTACGTCAGTAAAACCACCATGCAGTTTCGACCTTTTCGAAAAATTTAGAAAAGCACTTTTTGTTATACCCTGCTGGAAAGTTGCAAAAGTTGACCGTAGCAACCACTATACTTCAAGGTCAGTCCGTCAGCTGGTGCAAAGGCATTGGAAAATATTAGCTAGGTAACTAAACTAGAGAGTGCAAATAATAAGTATGAAGTGTTTGGAACTGCCCTTTCGAAAGTATTCCGTGAGGTGAAACATAATGCGAAGTTAGAATCAGAACTTTACGGTAAATACTAGACTAAGTATTAACAGACTTTATTTTAAAAAACGTACAGGTGATGAATTTGATGCATGAAAAAGAAACCCCCCGATGAATAATTTATTCAGATAATATTATTCAGCTTGATGCCACATATTCAAGATATTTTTTAGCTAAGCAATCGTAATACGATAGAACTTTTTTATTTAGCTATGGAATTTGAATTTCAGCTAGTGTCATTATATAAGCGTACGTGGAAATGCGAGGAAAGTGTTGGAGGAACTTTTCAGGAACCTGTAGTAGAAAAAGGTGCTAGATATAAAGGCAAGAGATGATTTGATAATCAGAAGTATTTTTCGTCCGCTGAATGGCGATCTCCAAGACAACTCTTGAAAAAAGGAAGGTGGTGGATAATAAAAAAAACTTTTAAACTAGGGATACTGTTTGTCAGAGCAGTCGTTCCAGAGGAAAGATAGCGCCTCTCACATCCAATCAAATGCGGAATTAATTAAAATATGTGTTTCTCGGTCATTCAAAGTATGTTAGATACCATACCTTCAGACGCTTTATTGGACAAGGTGGTGCAAAGCAGTTTTTTGGCAGAATTATTTTTAGGAAAAATTATAGGAGATATCGATGTTTAAAGTGGAGGGAACTAAGGGGATAGTAGTACAGAGAAAACATCATGAATGTGCAGTCAGAGAGACTTTAAATGTGCAGATTAAACACAAGCACCATATTTGTTTCCTTTTTTGTGTGTGTGTGGTAAAAAAAACTTACAGTCAAATTTAATATTGGGGTCCGACATTTTTTTTTAAATCTGCTGTTGCAAACATTAATTTTCATAAAGAGACTATACAGTTAGATATGAACAAGTTGGTTGAAAAAGAAACAGAGCCGCCGGTCTTGGACCTGAAGTAACTGAATCTAAATGAGAAAACAAAGTTACAGCAACTGGTAACAAATTTTTCAGCCTTATTTAACCCTCTCACTGCGTCCTTTTTTTTCTTTTTTTTTTTTTTTTCAAAATAGGTTCAAAAATTGCGTATTTTTATTACATATTTCAAATCTACATATATTTTAGAGTTAAAATATACAAAATTTTTTTGCAAAAGAACTTTTTTTTACAATATAGAATTAGATTATAGAAAAAGGTTGTCAGAATACTGAAATTGAAGAATAATGGTATAAAAGGACATTTTGAAAATTAATATTGGTTAAATTATGATTTATTTTATAAAATACAAAGGTAAAACATATATACTAATGAAAATATTTGCATAATGTAATATTTTGCATATCATTTTTGCACTACTGTTGAACGTTTTCAATAGAAACTGAATTTTCAGATTCATCACTATCTGCAGAGGCATACGAGAAATTCTCCTCATTTTCGCTATAACTATCTTCGAAATACTGGAAATCAGAGTCAGAACTACTCTCAGTGTCGGAAATATCGTCAGGAATATAGGTTATATCAACTCGCGAAACGCTTTCTGCCAGACATCTTTGAGCTCTGAAAAGCGCGCACAAAATGCTAAATTACGTATTCTTGTATATACAACTAACGCCATCTGTTAGCCCACATCTAAATAAACAATTAAACATCAAAGAAAAGCCGAAAGGAAAACTTGAACGGGGAAAGAGCGGGTTGCACAGTTAAATAGACAGCAAAAATTCATCTCCGCGCAAATCGCGGGTTGCACAAATTTTGCTACTTCTACGTTGCACGTTTAAATCGCGGTATGCGCTGCAAAAGGGTTAATGATATATGTGCGTGGTTAATATATGTCGTAAGTCATTTGACTGAAACGGGAAATTACCCCTCCCTTGTGCAAAAACCTGCGGCTATGACTATGTTAAAGAAGAGATCACAGAAAAGCATATTTCGGAAATATTGAAAAATCAAATTATAATCCCAATAATTAGTCACTATGACCCTGTAGTTCTACGCTAAAATAAAATAATCTCCACTGACTACTGATTTTAAGTCATGGCGTTTAACTGTTGAATACAGGAAACTAAATAGTATAATAGAATATCCGGTGTTCAAATTCCGTGGATGACACTGAGGATTTCTTCAGTTTCTTACATTGAAAACTGATAAAAGACTCGTAAAATACTCAAACACGATAGCGCGGTAAGCCACAAGCTGAATTATTCCTTAGAAAATTTCATTGCACCTATCACTATGCATTAACATGGAAACACGCATGGAAAAAGAAAGGTTTCCAGGAATGAAAAGCCTGAGGTTCGGCGATACTCCAAAAAGAAAACGTATAGAGAATAGAAGGCCAAGAAGAAAGGGAATACGTCCAAGGGTACTTAACTGGACAAAGCCTACCTTTCTGGGTCCAAGGGTCAAGGAAAAATTTAAGATCAGTGAGATATTGTGACCACCTAACTACGAAACAACGACATGAAAGTTCTGGCAAACAAAGCCAGCGGAAGCGCTACACTGACGGGAAAATGATTGGTTAGCCAAGGTGATTATGTACGGTATAAGGAGCCACAAGTAGAGGAACAAATTCAATGGAATGTCAAGAGAACCAAAGAGAGAAACTCATGTATGGACGGAACACCAGAAATGACAGATCACATACAGGGAACGAGCCTGCCATGGAACCGGCCTGCTGCAGCTTAATCTCCTGATAGTCTTAAGAAGTCCACGTGGATAAAGAACAGGGTGCAGAAGTGAAAAAGGATATTATATGACAGGAGATTTGCCACGCCCAGTGATGCATTAGAATCCACAAAACCATTGCCTATTCTGGATGATCAGAATTTCCCGAGAAGCGAATTTCTGAATTCTACAAAAATAAACGAAAAGTGGAAATTCACCTCATTTCTTTAAATATTCAGTTTGTTTTATATAACTGTGCCAAGTCGCTACTATAGTTTGATTTTTTACCTTAAGCTAGCCTGTCTAAATTTAATTCAGCGAACAAGTTTTAGACACTTAGTCTAAAAGATTGAAATTATAAGAAGATTTTGGAGCGAAGGCAAAGCAAATAGTAGCAGTTCTTGTACAGTTATGTAAAGTAAAATAATCCTTTGAACTGAAGTATGTTGTTGAAGTTTAATGTTTTGTATGCGTGAATTACATTAAGAATAAATGTATCATGAAACTTAAATATGTTTCCATGTTGTGCATTTGAAATGGAAAATAAAAGTTAACAGATGGTAATAAATTGATGAAACGTAAAGGTTAAATGAGGTTGTTTAAGAGCATTACCAGCAAACACTTACAGGTTAAACAAAATTAAACCTCGAACATGAGGTATAGATTTTGAAGTTAGGTATCGTACAGTTCTAGTGTGTCTAATACTATTAGCCACGTAGGTGTTAGTAGGTAGTAATAGTCGTGGTTAGTATGTAGTAGGTTAGTAGGTTAATAGGTAGTGGTTGAAAATATATTTTTGTACACTGGTTCACCTATCACAGTGCTGGAGAACAGTGTGGTTTGGTTTATTTTTTCTTATTTTAAGTAAGGCAAAATTCTTGAGGGCTATCTAAGGCGATGGGGGGCTTTGTCGAGGAGTTCCTAAGGAAAATTGGCTCATATGCACGTTACACAGGGACGAAGCCACGAAATCTCGAATATAGCCAGCCCGTCGAGCCGAGGATGTAACTACCAGAGTTCAGCGACTTTACCACTCACCCGCTGATTGGGTGTTGGAGAGCGATGTCAGAAAATAATTTGGAGAAAAAGCGTAAATGGTAGGGGGTTACTTTCATACCTAAAAATTTGTAGCTTAAATATTTCTTGGCTAAATTATTTTTACTTCCAGATTTCTAGAAGGAGGTATGACATGAAACACTAATGGATCAATAAAGTCTAAAAATGTCTAAAGTCAAGTTTTGTTAAAAGTTAATTTATTTTAAGAATTTAATTAATTGATTGTGAAAGTTCGTTCATGCTCTTTAATCTTAGAATTTTTAAATATTTTGCAAGGTCCATTAAGATTATTTAAATTCTGGTGGAGACAATGTAATGTATCTTATATTAATTATCCTATTATTATGATTTAAGTCTTGATTATAAATTTTTCTGATGGCATTCCTCACTAGAATGCAAACTAGGTGTTTTAGTTGAAGCTTTTGAATCTTTATATCAGATCCTCTGGCAACGGCGTTTTCTTGCTGAAAGTATACCCATCAGCTCTACTTAAATGTTGTATTCCGGCTTTCTCACTAACCGAAGTTTTTAAATATGCGCCGGCAAAATATCTGATCCAGCTTAAATTAATCTGTTCAATATGTAGTCACATAAATAAAGTAAAATTCACAGAATATCTAACTGCTACTTTGTATTAGGTATTTTTGGAAGTAGGCAAGATAAAAAATTAGCAACGCCTTCGCCGGGAATCGAACCGCGGACGTCTCAATTAGACACTGAGCGTACAGACCACTACACCACGAAGGCGCGCCAAGAAGGCGGGAGAAATACCTTATATACTCCCCTTTTAAAGGGCAACTATGGTTTTTCAGGGGACCCAATCGCCAAATCATTGGTGAGGAGAATCATCATCCAATACCCTTTTAGATCAGGCGCCACTTTAGAGACATTAGGTATTTTTGGAAGCAGGCAAGATGAAAAATTAGCAACGCCTTCACCGGGAATCGAACCACGGGCCTCTGAATTATGCGCTGAATTTCCAGACCACTACACCACGAAGGAATGCCAAGAAGGCGGGAGAAATACCTTATAACTTTAAAACACTTCCTTTGATAGGGACAGATATAGTCACTACAGGGTTGCGTAATGCGCTTTATTTCACCCAAAACTTTTCACAGTTTTTGCATCGTAAATGCTTTAAGTAACTCTCATTTATATCTTATATAAAATAGAAGCACGACAACAGATGCTCTGGAATTCTATATGAAGATCTTTAATGGAAAGTGCATTATTATTCTTAAAATCTATTAATAAATACGCCAATAATTGCATTTTTATGCTAAAAGCTTTTGCATTAGAGACCTAGAAATATTTTTACAAGATTTTATATAAAAATTGGAAGAATTATGATAAGAAAAAATTATTGCGAAAAGTATGCAGCTACGGCATTTAAAACATGTAATGGAATGTCTCGTACAATAAAATAAAAATAAAAAATACGCAAATTTGAATGCAAAAAAAAGACTACTTGCCTATGAATAGACTAGCTCTTTTGAGCGAAAAATATAAGTTATTCTTTGCGAAAAATAAATGTCTTAATTTTTTTATTTATTATTATTATTATTTTTTTTTGTAAGCCGTATTTTTATGTAGCTTCATCTTAGCTAACTAATGCTATGCTTTGTTTCATGGATTACTGAGAATAATAATGCAGTTAGAATACTTTACTTATGATTAAATTTCACAATTAAATTAAAGAAGCCTTACTTCTAGAGTTGTTCTTTTAATCCCTTTACATGTAAAAGAACATAAGTTTTAATGGCACTAAAGCGAGCAAAGTGCAATATAACTAATAGTTTTGTTCTTAAAAAGGGCACTTCATGAATTTTATTTTCGAGCAGACGAAAACTATAAATTAGGATAAGTGAAAAAAAATATATATTCTATCTTGAGATTAAATATTATTATTTTAAATCTTCGAAAGTTTAAAAGCTTAAGTGCAAAATATTAAAACTGCAAATGAGATTTTCAAGTCTAAATAGGGTTTTTTATAAAACCGTATATAAAGTATTGCAACAATGCTCATTTTCTATATTAGTTAAGGTGTAATTTTTAGGAACGATTCATTTTATCTGATCTGCTTAGTGGTAAGACGGTCAAGCTAACAGTAAACTAGTTGTTTCATTCTATCCATATTTTCTAATAAAATGGGCTATCCATACTAGTTATGCTTCCTCTCACTTTCTCTGAAAATGTTTTCTATAAAGCATTCCTCTCCGAACATCCAAAACTATATTACGTACATTGTCCGAAATTATCGAAGCACCTAAGCAGTGGTCTAAGCAGTGGTCACGCAAAGTTCAGACTTTCCGACATGGTTGTGTTTGAGCTCTGAGCTGTCGCTAGATGGCATACCAAATGTGCTCTATCGGGCTATGATTCGGTGAGTTAGGGGGCTCGGACATTAACTGTAATTCATCCTTATGCTCTTCGAACCACTCTAAAACATTTCGAGCCTTTTGACATGAGGGTGCTGTCCTGCTGAAAGATTCCATTCTCAGTTGGAAGGGCAGACACAATATAATTGCGCAAGTGATCCGTAATCATGTTCAGATAGTCCGCAGGTTTCATGGTCTGTTCTACCACCCATAAGAACGTACCCCAAAGCATAATACCGTCACCACCAGCATGTGTATAACCGCTGTATAGAGGGAGCAACTGTATACCTGAAAGACGGCGTACCTTGACACTACCATCAATGTGATGAATGCCAAATCGTGATTCATCCGTCCTGGCAGGTGTCTTCCATTCATCTGTGGTCTAGTCTAGATGTCCCCGGGCCCACTGTAGGCGTAGCTGACAATGACGCTTAGTCAATAGAGGCACACGAGCGAGACGTCTGCTGTGCAGTTCCATATCCACAGTGTACAGTGAACCGTGAGTTCCGTAACACTTGCACTTGTACCGGCACTATATTAGGCTGTCAGCTGAGCCACTGTCTGACGCCAATTTTGTGGTACCCAAAACAGTTTGTGACGTCCTTTTTCTTTGATGACGGTTACAGCCGAAAACATAGCGGCAAAAACGTCGCGTAGAAAACGCAAGGCGAAAACGTCGTGGTATAAAATATCGTGGGAGAAAATAAAGCAGAGAGAAAACATCGCAGTTCTGAAACATCGTGGTACAAAATATCGTCGTCGAAAATAAAGCGCTTCAAAAACTTCGAAGTTTAAAAACATCGTCGTCGAAAATATCGAGGTAAAAAATAAAGTACCTATAAATTATCGCATGACGATAACATCACAGACATGATTTTTAAGGCTTTAAGAATTGTAAATGGATATTCGCATAATGATTTGTGTGCGCAAGATGAAAAGAAGAACAATTTTCACATTCATATTTTTATTAATTAATGTATTTTTAAAAAAGCTAAACAAGAAATTTAAATAAAACAAGAAGTAATTTTCATTATAAACAGATAAACAGATTTCATTATAAACAGATAAACAGATTTCATTATAAACAGATGAGTATCATATTAACAAAAGTGAAGAAAATTATCTCATAATTAACTTAGCAATTTTTTACTTATCTTTTTTTTTTCTATTCTTTTTTAGATAATACTTTTCATGAAAAATAACCAGTAAAACGTATAAAAAATATTTTATTAATGACCTTTGTTAGTTAACCATGTCAGTTTGAAGTTCTATTAAGTGCTATAAATTGCATTAATTTTCTATACCCTAGTTTCCATTTTACATTTTCAGCAAATATTTATTAGTTAATAAAAAATATGATAGCAAAAATTATCCTTTTTTACATCTTACGCTGACAAACCTTTATGCGAGTTTCTACTATTATTAAACAATTTAAATTTTACAGTTATTAAAGCCTGAAAAACGCATGTCTGCGATGTTATTGTCATGCGATGATTTGTAGGTACTTTATTTTTTACCACGATATTTTCGTCGACGATATTTTTAAATTGCGAAGTTTTTGAACCACTTTATTTTCGACAGCGATGTTTTGTTCCACGATGTTTTAGAACTGCGACGTTTTCTCTTTGCTTTATTTTCTCCCACGATGTTTTGTACCACTACGTTTTCGCCTTGCGTTATTTTCTCCGCGACGTTTTCATCCGCGATGTTTCTGCCGTGATGTTTTCGGCGGATACCTTGATGACGCGTGGACATCCAACACCTTGGCGTCTAGTGCTTCTTTCACCGTCACTTTGCATAAATACTAACAATGGCAGATCGTTAACAACCTACCAGTTGTGCCTCTTTATAGATATTATTTCCGAATCTTCTGGCCATTACAATCTGCCCTCTATCCAATTGGCTTAGATCAGCAGCCTTTCTCCTCAGACGCAAAAGTAACTGTAAGTATAATTCCTTATCTTCTCCAGCAGCAGTTAAATACCATTCTCACTTAATCACGTGCGCTGCATCTCATCCGTATAAATTCATTGAAAAATGTGGCAGTAGTCATAATGTTTTGGCTTATCAGTGTGGTATTTGTTTAGATTGATCAACATCCCACGTTTTATACTCCAAGCATCACTCTGCTTTCCAATTATTTGTAAAACAAAAGACTATGATAACTGAGACTTGCTTCCTTAAAAAAGTCTGTCTAGAGATAAATCTTTAAATTTAATATTTATTAAAACGCTCCGACAATTTAGAAAATAGCTTTTCCACACATTTTATTCAGAATAAGTTCCGTGTGCTCAATACCGGAGAATGGATTTAAAGAGAACTGTTTAAAGGAAGTGAAAGAGATTTTTTGTGGGTGATTTAAAACGTCAGATGCATTTTGAAGGTAACTTAAATTTTAATTTAATAACTGATTGCTTAAATACATGTTATCTTCTAAGACATTGTTCTCTGTGGCATGCTTCATTTCAGCGTAATAAAGTGTTTTAAATATTGTTTCGAGAAATAATACACATATAATAAATCTTTTGCAACAAATAACGAGTATGAAAGGAAATATAGCGACAGCATAATAAAAACAAATACAAAAGGAATAAGAACGATTCAAGAAACTGCTTCAAAAACAGGAAAATTCCATTGAACTATCATCATAAGAAGGCCCTCTAATGAAAGATCAACAAACATATGCTAAAAGCATTGTACTAATGTACTATGTCATAAACTACAGAGTAACGTAAGATATTCATAATCGATTAGCGTGAGACTATCAAATGAATCGCTAAGCTTTAATTATCAACTCTGTATTTTGATCACTACGTATTATATATAAATTTGAAGAAGATTTTGTACACGGGATTTTGTGTGGATGTAAAGTGATCGCGCTATTCCTAACTCCTTACTGACTCTCATTTTAATGAGGCCCGTAATAGGCTGTAATCCACTTCTTTAATGTTATCAGAGTAAATGTTTTGTTCATAATTATTGTTTACAATAAATTAGATACTCAATTTGAACAATTTTTATTTACTTATATACATAGTAAGTATTTGGGGAATTAGATTGACGAATACATTCCTTTTTACCCTCAAACATACCACTATACTTTTTGGGCCTCACCGGAAGCTAAGCGGTTAAATATAGCTGAACGTTAGTATTTCATACTGGGTTCAAACCCAAGCAAACGGGCTAGTTGCAGGGTTAATTCTCATGGTCTTTCCAAAGTATAACGTGAATACAAACCAATTTTCTCTTAGAAAGTCCCTCCATGAAGGCATCTCTACTCTTAGGTAAATAGCCCTCGTATGCTTTTCCATATCTAAATAACCGGAGAACCGCTATGCATTTTATAATAAGACCAAATGTAAAACTTTTTAAGAACTGAAATAGAAATTTTACCAAAATCCACGAAGGTTTTGTCGCTGAAATAAACTATATAACATGTAGTTTACAATTTTCATAACTGAGTAAATTGTGTTCCTTTTTTAACGCTCTTATTCCTTCAAAGTTTCGGTTTTCCTTCCATAGGAATTTTAATTTCCTTATCCAACTGTTTAGTGAAAGAGAAACAATTATCTTTATTAATTTTTATGATCTTTTTCGAGATTTTTACTTTTTTAATTTTGATTATTTTTGAAGAAAATTTGCAAATCAGATCTTCCATATGCCTATCATTCGCGAAATAAAAATGTCTAATTTTTCATATACATACTTATAACTTACCTCTCGATATTTATGCTGATTGTTGAATGTTATCCCTCAATATTTACATACATAAATTATCTCTTACTACTTAAGTTTATATGTTATCAGCCAGTGTTTATTGTTATAATTCAGTAGCAGAGCCTAGAATGCTTCCGCAAAGCAGTAAAAAACGTATTTCCTAAATTATGAAGCATAAACGTGGGAAATTCTTCTTAAAGTGAAAGATACTCGTAAATTTCTATTTTAGTGGTAGTGACAGGCAATATTTTATTTAAATATATTACCAGTGCATTATTTTGCTTCCGACATTTTGTTCGCCATCATTATTTCAGTTCTTTTCCAGCTACTCCAGCTTTTAATTTTTAGACAAGTCACTTTCCTAGAGTGTTCTTTAGACTGCTAACAAATGCATGCTGATTTGCTTTAATTAATCGTCATTTATGTTAACTCTAAGCAAGCTGAATTAATTAGACCGCACAGAAAGGAAAATCCTTACATTACACATTTAAAAGTCATTTATATAATCCAACTAATACCTGCTAAAAGAAGAATTAAACATCGTTCCGAAATAACTACTCCACTTTTCATTCAATAGGAATTTACTCTGAAATTGTTTTAATGAAAAAATATTACTTTATGTATTTTTAGTTTCCATCTAAAGAGGATAAATAGCGGACTTTTTTAATGCCCTAATAATACGAAACTTAATAAATCCATAAAGGAAAGCTATTAATTACGTCTGTTCTTTCATTTCTACAAATGAGAATTCCTACCTTCCCTTTGAAAACCTAATTCTTTTTAGGATACGTTATTAGTCTCGAATTCAGCAGAACATACAGAAGAGCGGGTCTTTAAATTTGCCATGTTATTATTAAATGTTTTATGTTATTAGAGAATTGTTCAATTATATCTCATATTTACAATAAATTAGTTCTTTTTGCTTTTGATATTCTTAATGATCAAATCGGATTAAATATTTCAAATATGGTATAAATGAACAATTTTCAACACTTTTGCAAGAAGACCAAACATCAAACAGGAGAATCATGTCTTCACTGTAGAGTGGAGTATAATGGTGTTCTGGGAGGGCGGGAGGCTAATGTAAACGATGAAGTCATTTGCCTAATTCATCGGGAAATTATATCAGTATTGAAAGACTCATTATTAAAAGGTACTTCAATACTAAACACTCTGAATACGATACCAATTTAACTTAAGTAGCAATACAAAACACAGCTGGTGGATTGATTCAAAATTCATCAAAGAAATTAATGTAGAAGCAAATTTTGTCATTGTTCATATAATTACGAAAACGAAACAAACCGTTTCCTGATGAGGGATGAAAATCAAAGAATGCAGTACTGAAATTTATGGAAATATATATCCTCATATAAAACACTAATTTGATAATTCGAGTTTATCTTGGAGAACGTTTTAAGAAAATTTGAATGTATCGATAAAAATATAAATTAGCAATTATTATCACTACTAGACTCCATGATATGATGCTCTATAGCTGACGCCTAATGTAATGTCTAAACAGGTATTGAGTTGCTTTTAATTTTTGTGTACCTCTAAATTTTAAATTACTAAACAGCATCTTTCAATGTAATCGCTTAAATTTTAAACGCTGGGAGCTGATATAGTTGAAAAAGTTAAAAATTACTTCAAAAGATATAATTTATCTTGGAACATCACAAAGGATCCCGTTTCACAGGCAAAAACAATGGAGCATTAAGGAAAGTAGAAGATAAAACTTGTGAAAATTACCCTGATTATAATTTAATTATTATTTATTTTGTTCTAAATTAACAGGCATTGTATATATATATGTTACATGTTGAAAACATCATATCTTGTGTTATTAAAGTTTTTAATTTAATACAGTCGAAGAACTTGAATTACAATAGTTCTTTAGTTTCTTCAAGATTCTTAATTTGAGAACAGAGTTATTACCTGCTATACACATATTCAATAGCTTACGTTGGGAAACATTCTTCGAATAAGCGATTTAAAAGATGATATTGCTGCATTTTTAAGAATAAAAAATACTGTAGATTTTTTTAATTAACTGAAGTTGATATGTTTTGAGATTTTACTTTTACTTTTAACATAGGGACACACTTAAACACATTTAATGGGGTACAAATTAAAAATATATGTGTCTATGATATGATGAAACGTTTGAATGGATTTCAGAGTTGTTCTAATGATATTTATCGGAAACCAATACAAATCACTTTCAGTTCATAAAGTCACTAAAGATTGCAAAGTATAAATTTCAAGAACGTAGTGAAGTTATCAAGGCATTAAATGACGATGTTTATGAAGATATGAAAATTTTCGAGAAATTCAAGCAAGATTGTCAATAGTTCATAATTCATTTTCAACGGATTACATATCAATATCAATATTATACAAGGTGGTTATAATTAAAGTTCTACTTTGAAATTGTCATAAAAGGAAAACTACTGGACCAAATGTTATCAAACTTGGTAATCGTGTAAAGGACGTCATGGGAATTTCGTTTCAGGGGGGGGGAAGTTCAAAAACTCAACTCCAGCGGAGAAATGGCGCTGTATGCAATGTTTTTAAACGAAATAAGACATGGAGACATCGGTTTAAAATGTGTTTAATCGTTTCTGAAACGTGTTTCAAAGCAGGCTCAGTGTGGCATCCACCATTTTCCGAAATCAAGTTAAATCATATTATATCAATCATATCAGAAGGAATGTTACGGACATGTCGGTGTATCGCAGATTTCAATTCCGCCAAATTCTTTAAATTCTCATCATAAACAGAGCTACAGTTATAAGGTATTTCTTCCGCCTTCTGAGCAAGCCTTCGTAGTGTAGTGGTCTGCACGCTCGGCGTGTATTTCAGAAATTGGTTCGATTCCCGGAGAGGGCATTGCTCATTGTTCATCTCTCCTACTTCCAACTAACAAAATGTCTGTACAAGGTAAGCCAATATGATTTTCCTTAGCCCCACAAAGGGTTTCGTTTTAGAAACGGCTAAAAACGTTTTTAACCGATATCTTCATGTCTCAGGGTAGAATTCAGGCTTCCACAATCACAAATTAGTGATCTTTAAGAAAACGATTTCACTAATTTGTGGTTTTCATGGACGGATTTCTCCATTGCAGTGATGGCGCACTCGACTTTTATCGTCTTTAACGCCTTTAAATGGTAATTTTGTTTAGGTCAGCGTTTTTTAATGATATGCAACATGTTAAACCTGTGTAACAAAAGGTAGCGTTAAATTCCGACCCTTATTTCGTTTAACAATATTGCGTACAGCGCCATTTCTTCCCTGGTAATGAGCTGTTGAACTTTTATTTCATGGAGAATAAATTCGCATGACCTCCTTTGCACAAATGCCAAGTTTGATAACATTTGGTCCAATACTTTTCCTATTATGATCATTTCAAAGTGGAACTTTATAATTACAAACACCTTGTTTATTAATATGAGTATTATATCAAAATGATCATTCAAAGTGGAACTTTAATTATAACCACCCTGTATATTAATATGAGTATTATATCAGCACTGCACATTGACACTGCATTGATACTTTACATTTACAGTAGGATACTGATTTAAAGAATCAGCAGTAGGGAAGAAATCGATAAATTTTACAGTACTCTTAATTCAGATAATTTCAACAACCTTTAAGACTAATCGAAAACTTTTCGTTATTGTTGGATCAACCTATTTATATGAATCATCATTTCATATCATGAATCTTAATAAAAACGTTTCAGAATCAAGTATGATCCTTTACAAGCAGTTTTATGAAACTCCAATTGAAAATTAAAACCTAAAACTAAAAACAAAAGCAGTGAAAAATGTAAAATAGCAATATTCGTCTTAATTGTTGATTATTAAAAAGTTATTTATTTCTATGTAAGAATTCACTATCGTTGATAATTACAATTTATATCCAAAACTGCTATTTAATTTGCGTTTCGCTGTTTTTTTTAAATCCGTAATATGGCCCTTTGGCTGAAACGTTTCCCAGGTCTGATATAGAGTCTGTAATTATTTGCTGTTACCCAATCTACATTGGATTAATATGCTACGACAGTCTACTACAACGACTTTGATCGATGAAACATCCAGTTTCATTTCCAAATGCTTCACTTGTTAGCGCTAGAGCTACAGTCATTGGAAGTCGGTTATGTTTTCAACAGTCCCTGCGTACCAATCTATCATAAAGAGGAAACAACTGACTGCTTGCTCTGGTAGAAAAATTTCACGAGCAGTACTTAATCAGCAAAACTCAATTTGCGTCAACTGATTTTTAAAAGTCTATGAGAGGGAAGTTTGCTGGTAAAGAATGAAATTTTGCGTGGGAACTGCTTCTTTTAAAGACAGTCTTGTTTGCCTAAATATATTTCCTATGGATCAGGGACTTCTGCTGTAAAATTATTAATTATTTTTTTTTCTATCAGAACAAACCAAAATTCATGGCAGTAATTTTGGTGAAAACCGTATATTATCGAGAAAATAACAGGACATTTTTAATAATTTGCTCATAAGTTACTGTTTATGTAAGTCAATGCAAAATTTTTATTGCCTTTTAAAAAACTATTAGCTTTAAAAAGAAATTTTCATATCTTATCATGCATACTAAGAAAAATTAAAAATACAAATCTATCAAAATGAGTAGAAATCGTATAGAAATAATGCTTTAATTGACGCCCGCATACCACACTTACAAACATATATGTGCATGTACTATTATGCGGTATGGTTCGTTAAGCGGTAATTTACATACCGATTCGTCATACTTTACACAACAACATTTCTTATTACTCAGAGAAATAGGATTATAACATAAATACATTCTCTTACGGAAAGAAAGGAAGAAAACCCATTCTCAAGAACGTCAACTCACTGATGAGAAAAACAAAAACCAACCTTATCATGCGTTCTTATCTTTGAACCAATTTTCGAAGCCTCGTCGGTACTATTATCTGAGGTATGGTTCGTCTAGGGGTATTTTATATAGCGATTAGTTAGTCATTCTTTACAACAACATTTCTTTTTACTCAAGAGAAACATTATTATAACATAAATGCTTATTCTTACGATAGAAAACCCTTTCCCGGATTTTGCGACTCTCAAGATCATCAACTTACTGATGAGAAAAACCACCATTAATTCTTTAGAATTTCCTCACATTATTTTCATTTTCAGTGTTGCCAAAGAATTTCAAAAGAAATATAAATATAAATTCATAGCTAGTGTTTAATCACGGCAGATTCTGCCATCTTAGTGGTTACTGGCCTCAGGGGCACTTAAAATTTCCATCACACACTATACAAACTATAAATTAAAAAACACAATTAAACAAACAAATGAAACATTTTGAGAAGTATGAATTCAAATAACTCACAGAAAATGGAAATATGAATCTCTTGAAAAATATTTCATCATGTCATGAGTAGTAGTGTTGGTAATAGGACTCAAATGGTAGCCTACATTTTCAACGTCGTATATGTCTTTAGAACTCACTTTTGTTATTTGATATGGTCCCCAAAACTTTAAGTTTCAGTTTCAAACCTTTACCAGATTAAGTCCTTTGAATATTCAAAAGATCTCCAACTTCGTATTCAGGTACTTTCTCTCCCCCTTTTATGTAGTAAGTAATTTAATTTTCGGCCCGTCTTGTCTAATAAAATTTCTTTGTTCTTCGAACATCTCCTCATTTCGTCTATTAGTAGACCTCGGAGAGTTGTATCCTCTTTGTTTCTGATTCTCTCATCAATTGAATGTTCAGTTGATGTATTTCACTTTGTAACTTCAGTCTGTTGTTCTGTTGAGAATTCTCTACAGTCTGTCTACAGCTTTAAAACAATTCATTTCGTCATTAAGAGTCAATTTCGTAAGGAATGGTTTGATAACAGGATGGATCCTTTCGATTTATCAGTTTCGCCTAGAGACACCAGTGGCTATCTCTAGATGTTGCATATCCTCGTCGTTGCTATAGTCGTTCAAAGTTAGCCGAGCCTCTACCAGTGGCAAATTCTGACAGGATCTCCGGAAGTTTTTTTGTTGCATTTTCAATTTATGAGAGTTGCTAGATATGTTTCTCGCCTAATAATGAAAAAAGAAGTATTGTTTATCGAAACTTATTTTATTGTTTTTCTAAACATTCTTCATGGAGATGAATATACATTTGCATGCCTTTGAACCAATTTTCGAAGCACGTTTTCCACTCCGATTGAGGTAACTCAAAAACATGCCTTTCGAATGCATCAACCGCATCTTCGGTTGTCGTAAATCGCTGAACACGTAATTTATTTTTGAATAAAAAAAATCATTGGATGCCAAATCAGGGCTATACGGCGGATGACCCCTTAATTCGACGTTTTGGCCTGTCAAAAATTCCTTTGCTTGAGCCGATGTGTGAGAGCTTGTATTGTCATGACGAAGAATGTTTCACTGTTTCTGCTTTTTAGAATTTCTCCGATGACTTCTGTCAAACAAATGGTCTTGTACTATTCGGAATTGACCACCCTGCATTTCTTTAATGTCACTGTCACCACGTGACTGCTAATGGTGAAGATGCAGGAAGATGCAGAATCATTTGCTTCGATGTGCTTCTTCTGCGAACAACTTTTGTTGACTTTGGCTCGTCTTGGAAGACCCATACAGTCGACTGCTGTTTCGCTTGGGGCACATAGATCCATGATTCGTCACCTATGTAGATGATATACATGAACATTTATGCACATTGAACGTACGTTTTCATTATTTCCTTATACCAATCGACAGAAGTCTTCTTTTGATCTTTTGCCAGATTATGTGGGATCAAAAGCGAACAAATCTTTTTCACGGCCCCAAATGTTCATGTAATATCTTATTGATGCTTGCCATACCCAAAAGATGCCCAAAGATGCTTCAATCTCACGTTGTCACATGACGACTTCGATTCATCAGTTCACTCACAGCATAGATATTTTCTGTTACAAAAACCTATTTTGAAGACCTTAATGGAATTCATCCTACAGCGAATGTTGGCCGCGATTGAATTCGTTATACCAGTTTTTCATACTACTGTATGATGGTGCTTTATCGCTGTATAGAAAATTAAATTCATCGAAGCACTCTTGGCTTGATAATCCACGTCGAAAGTCATGAAAAATAATCGCAAGAAAATTTTCATGACTCAATTCCATTTTTTGCCCGAGATGAATTTTTCAATTTATTATAAACAACATAAATCATGCTAAAATGGCAAAACTATCTGAAGAAGTTATAGTTAAAAATATCAGACATTTTGATTGGAATCGTCTGCGGTAGCCCAGCAACACTTACTTTTGCCAAGGCCAGAAATATAAATAGCAGAATTAGTATGCACTGCCTCTTCTACAGAAGCTGACTTGACAGAGTACTACCAAGTGAATTTGGTAAATGCATCGTCTACTATAACAATATTCTGGCAATTCGTGTTTGTAGATGGCTGTGGTCCAATGAAATCACCGTGATGAATACTTAGTGGTGCGTCCTCTTTCGGAAACGTATAAAAAAATCCTCTTTTCTTCCTCACTTTCTATTTGCTAATATGAAAAGATCACGGAAGATTAATAATACTTTAGATTAATTTATTCAAATTAGGTTGTAGAAAAATTAGGTATTATTTGGAAGCAGGCAAGATGAAAAATGAGCAATCGCCTTCGCCATGAATCGAGCCTCGGACCTCTGGAATACGCGCCCAGCATGCAGACCACCACACCACGAATGCATACTAGGAAGGCGGAAGAAATACCTTATAAGGTATAAAGAACTCTTGTTTAATAATGTACTCTGTTTATTTAGCTGTAAAGTAACCTTTTTAATAAACAAGTTTACTTAACTCAGTTTTCAGCACTAGACACCACACACAATGAGTTCACTACCATTGACGAATTTGTAGAAAATATTATTTATCACAAAATACTTCTGAGAGTCATTACTCTATAATAGTTCTTTTGGAGCATGTATTTGATCATCCTTTAATTGGACAGCTTTCAACCTAATGGTCAAGCTATCATGTCCTACTAATGATAACTGATGTCTGCTTAAGGCAGCAACATGCTGCATTCTATGACCTAGTCTATGCTCGATTTGATAATCGAACTCTTCCAGTAACAAGGTTCGTCTGGCAATGAACGTCGGTGGAAAGCTGAGCAGTTAGAGACAATTTTGAACTTTCTGCCTAATAGACAGTTAATACCTATGGTACTGAAGAGAACGCACTTATAAAAAAAACTTGCCACAGTCAAAACCGACGGTGCGCCGGCTATGATAACTAATATTGGGTTAATTGGGCTTTGTTAGTAAAATAACACATTTTCCAGATTTAATTCTCACACTTCATTATTCATCCAGAAACCCTGGCCCCTAAACAGCTCAACTTCTCTCATGTAATGATAATTTTTGTACATATTGTAAATTCTATCCTAGGATGGACTTTGAATCATCGACTTTTTAAAGCTTTGCTTGATGAACTAGATAACGAGTATGGTGACATTATTTAGAAGGCAGAAGTAAGGAGGCTGAGTCGAGGAAAAGTCTTCACAAGATTTGTTGGAATGTTATCGAATGTCGTCCTGTTCGTCTTGTCTCTCATATCCAAAGACAATTATGACCAAAAATTGGATGACATGGAATGACTTGCTGACAGCATTTTTAACAGATAACAATGTAAAACTTAACTACTTAAATATCATGTTTCAAGGAAAAGGAAAACACGCATCAGAAATTATAAGCTCCATATCTGCTTTTAATCGATTTGTGGAAGAACAACTTGTTGAAGAAAGACTATCAACATTGTCCGTCATTTACCGTTTTTCTGGATGGAATTTCTCATAAACTCACTTTCAATCCTTCAAAAAGTAAAGCTATGCTTGTTCCCAGTACGTTTGATGAACAAAATATTACTTCTTTGATGCTCGATAATTCTCCGTTGGAATTTGTAGAAAATGTTAAATATCTTGGTGTCATTCTTGACCAAAAATTAACATGGAAAAAGCACATTGAATTCCTTTCTGCTAAATGTGAAAAAATTATTAATGGCTTTCACCGAATTGCCAAAAATACTTTTGGAGTAAGCTACGATGTTAAGAAACTCATGTATAAGCAGTGTATTGTACCTTTCATTTCGTACGGCTGTCGTGCTTGGGGACATGTTCTTGCCAAGAAGGTTAACAGAAGATATTTAAGAAAGATTCAACGGAGAATTCTTATTCGTATTATTAGTGGTTATAGAACCTTAAGCTATGAGGCTACTTTTGTTCTTGCAGGAGTTCCGCCTATTGATTTTGAAATTGCATATAAGAATAATATTTTTGAGTCATTGGCAACTCATGCTTCGGAAGACTGTATTAATGGAATTGTCCCCTTCACTGATCTTCCTCATCCCGCTTTTTTAGAACCCATAAATTTCTCCGATTATAAAGAGACTGCTGAAATGAGTTTTCATATGGTTTTCTTTACAGATGGCAGCAAGATGAACAACAAGGTTGGCCTTGCATTTGTTCTTTTTGAAGGCCATTCCGAGATTTGTTTTCTTAGACACCGTATACGGAATGAATGTACAGTTTTTCAAGCAGAATTTCTGTGCATTTATCTTGCCGTCAAATGGATCCAGGATCATGGGACAACATCCTCAAAGTACCTTATTTGTTCTGATTATCTTTCTTCTCTTCAACTTTTGAACAGTATTACCAGCTGCGATAAATTAGTTATCGAAACCCTAGTAACTGTTAGTTCACTTAGAATTAGAGGTATTGATATCTGCTTTGCTTATGTGCGTGCTCATCATGGTTTCTACGGAAATGAAAGAGCTGATTTCTTAGCTAAAGATGCCTTAAATTTACCCATTGATATCAACATTAGCATTCCAAAGAGTTATTGGAAGTCCTTTCATTATAAAAAGCTTTTAACTATGTGGAATGAGGAATACATTTCATCTTGTAATGCTGAAGTCACCAAAAGGTTCCTTCCTTCTATTTACCATAGACTGAATTCCGAGTCTTTTCTCTCGTTAAATTTTAAAGTGTCTCAGTTTTTATCTGGTCACGGTTAATTTGCAAGTTATCTGTTTCGTTTTAATCTACGATCAAACAATTTATGTGAATGTTCAAAAAGAGTTCCTCAGGATGTGGAACATTTGATTTTCTCGTGCCCTACATTTGATGGCCCTAGATCATGCTTACAGAACGATTTGAAAATGTTCAGAGTGACTTGGCCAGTGAACTTATCTGTTTTCGTGAAGTCCAGACTGCGGTTCTCTGCTTTTGTTCGCTTTATTTATGCATGTAATTTTTAATGTTTATTTATGCATGTAATATTTAATGTTTATTTATACATGTAACCTTTAATGTTCTAGTTAACTTACTTCTGTAAGCCCCGTGTTGTACATATGTGGTGCACGGGGAGTCTGTATGTTCTCAAAGGAAAAAAAAATATATGATCTATCTGAGCATGTTGAAATCCTTCTGTTATTAACTCAGAATTTAAAGAAGATTCCAAGAGACGCTTTCTATGGAACCCATTTCATTGTTCACAAAAATCCTTTCTTGGAATTAGATATAATAAAAGTGACTTCGTCAACGGAAAAATTTTGATTTATTAATAACTCGGAGAGTGATTAGAGATTATTACTCTTCTTAACGATATAATGCTTAAAACACAGAATAAAAAAGTGATGAAATTTTAAAAATTAATGATCTCCATTATATACAAAGGCGTGTTTAAGTGTGCAGTAACAGTGAAAGCAATTTTTGGGTGCATACATTTATGAGCAAGCTTCTTCACAACTTAAAATGATAAAAGGCAAGTACTGAAATATGTTACCTCCAGGATATGTGGAAAAGAATATGGTGCTGGCATGTTGTGTATCAGAATATACGGCTTTCATAAGTTTTCAAATTATATTAATAATCAACTATCTCAAAGTTAATGACTTAATACAATACTGGTGTAATGAGGTATTTGACAATTTAACATTCACATTTTCTTGTATTAGTAATAAATTTATTAGTATGTGTTTTTCTTTATTTTTATTTCAAATAAAATTAATTTGAACCTACATTACATTTGCTTTTTACGAGTGGATTTTCTTCAGTTTTTTTTTAGGTCCGTATTATTTATCCTTATTATTTGGAAACGCAACATCATCCAGTAAAATCACATATTTTTATTGGTATTTTCCAAACATAAAACACCAGATGCCAGCGAGGAAAGGCAGAAATTTAAAAGTAGTCCTTAAAAAAAACCGATTGGACACCACTGCTCTAGACTACGTTATATTGACTTTGTTTATTTACTGTGTTGTATTATTTAATATATTGATGCTCTGTACGTTGCACTTACGGAAAATAGCGAATATTTGCTCAGAACGATTGCGATTACTCTGACGTTTTCTAAAAAGTCATGTCAAAATTTGGTATTGAAAATAATTCGATAAGTCTATCAAAATTTTAGAATTTTAGAAGTTCCTGGCAAGGTTTGAGTTTGTTGAAAAAGTATCAAATCTGAACAGCTTTTTTTTTTTTTTTTTTTTTTTTTTTTTTTTTTTTTTTCTACAAAGTAAAACTGTCAGTTTGTCCTGGACCACGAGTCTTCTTTGCAACATTATCGACTCTAGGAATGTCATTTCCCTTTCTTTCTTGGTTTCACTTTTTAATAAAACTGTATTCTTTCCCCAAGGAAACAAAAAATATAATTTTAAACGTGTAAAAGAATATATCCTTATGAAAACGTCAAAACTGGGAAAGAAAAATCTCAATATTGCGCTTTCATATTTCCTCAATGGCTTCAAATAACTTCAGTTCAGAAAACATATTTCTTTTGTAAATCAAATTTTGCTATTTAATCACATCTATTATGCTTTCTACATGTTTTCTAACTTGATATGCGGTTAATTATAATGAAAAACTATAACAAAAAGTATATAGTTATATTTATTAATAAAAATTTACTTTTAAAATCAATATTATCAAAGTTAAAGAGAAAAGTACTTTTAATGATTAAATGTACAGTCGCATAACGTTATAAAAGAATACCGTATAATATGAAAGCAAACCGAGTAAATATTAATATCGTATGGCTCTTAAGTAGTAGATTTATAAGGTATTTCTCTCCCTTTCTTAGCATGCCTTCATAGTATAGTGGTCAGCACGCTCGGCGCATATACGAGAGGCCCGTGATTTGAGTCCTGGCGAAGGTGTTGCTCATTTTTCATTTCTCCTGCTTCGAAAATTCTTATTGTCTCTACAGTGGCGCCCGAACTAAAAGGGTGGTGGATCATGATTCTCCACCCCCCCCTCAGGATTTGGATTGGGTCCCCTAAAACCTCAGTCGCCCTTTAAAAGGAGGAGTATATAAGGTATTTCTCCCGCCTTCTTAGCATGCCTTCATAGTATAATGGGCAGCTCCCTCCGCCTGCATTCGAGAGGCCCGTGGTTCGAGTCCTGGCGAAGGTGTTGCTCATTTTTTCACGTCTCATGCTTTGAAAAAAATCCTAATGTCTCTACAGATTTAACTAAGAGAGGATTCAGGAAGTCAAATACAGCCATGCACTGAAGTGTTTAGAAAATCTTCTTCATACTTTCTAATGCTTTAAAAAAAAATAAAGAAAATGTTCTAAGCCTCTCAATGGTTGCATAAGTTAAGTAAGACAAGCCATGTAATGGCTGTTACTAAATGTAAGCTATAGTCATTTTAATATCAATATTCAAGGAAATTTTTGCGTTATGCAATCTGAACAATCATGTTGTTTACAAGATTGTTATTAATTTTTTTTCGCAGTTTTGAGTTCTTATGTTATAACAAAATTATAATTATTTCATTAACACTTTCACTTGAATGTGCATTTCCTACATCATTAACATAGCCATTAAATATTCGTCCTAATTTTTGGCTCAGTTATTCATTTATCTCAGTTACGTTATTCAAATACTGCGGAATTACATCTTACTTTAAACCACACGAAACGTTTGCATCTTAAGAATTTAAGTGCTTTTTAATTCCACTTTAACTACAATTAAAAAACGAAATGTAGTTATAAATATCTCAATAATGTATGTTCTTCAACAGGTTTTTAAAGTTGGTCTTTAAATCTAATGGATTATATAGCTTCACAATAGCTTATAAGGTATTTCTCCCGCCTTCCTAGCGTACCTTCGTGGTGTAATGGCTAGCACACTGGGCCGGTATTCCAGAGCTCCGTGGTTGGAATCCCGGCGAAGGCGGTATATAAGGTATTTCTCCCGCCTTCCTCGCGTGCCTTCATAGTGTAATGGCCAGCACGCAGAGTTTCGATTCCCGGCGAAGGCGTTGGTAATTTTTCATTTCTCCTGCTTCCAAAAAAATAATTAATGGCTCTACAAGCTTTCCATTTAAAAAAAATCGTGAAATTCTAGAAGCATCCTTTGTTGCCAAACGTTTAATTATCATAAGCCACAAACTAACAAAATGCAATTTTGAAAACTGTGTTTTTTTCTAATTTAAGTTAAGACTTCTAAGACGAGTTTATTTATGCTTAATACACTAAACTGCAATAAGGATTTTGAAATTTATGTGTTTAACCTGCCGTTAGTCACGTCTTTCTTTCCGATATGGTTAGTAGCCTTGCACCTATGAGGTGTTTCTGGCTTCATGAAAGCCGGGTAAATTTTAAATAGTTAATTGTTACATATTCAAGATTATCTGGAGATATAAAGTTTTAAACAACTTATTGAAATAGTAAAGTTTATTCAAAACTAATATCACAACTAATTCAACAAAAATGAAGAAAAGGAAAGTAAATTTTGAAAATATTTTGTCTTATATAGGAACTGCTTATTAAAATATCACATATTCAAGAGAAAAGTATTATTCTGGAGGCTATCTGAATCAGCACCTTCCTTTGAAATGGAATTTTTACAAGCATGACAGTCTTTACAAAGTGTGGCAACATGGCTCAAACATATGTATTTTCCACAAGTAGCACATGTATACTGTTATTATTTTGACATGGCTCGCGCAATTTTCGTTTCTGGTAATGATTTCTTGTACTACGTGTTTTCCGTTAGGCATCGATTAATTAATGTTCACTAACATTAGTTTCTCTTTCTATTCCTGAAGGCTAAAGCTTTCCCTTGTTTGTATGACGTAAATACCTGTTAGTTCCTTTAGAATGTCCTCCACGATCGTATCACTTCACACAGTCAGAAAGACCTGTGTGTGTTTGCCAGAATTAAATCATCAACAGAAAAAAAATTGGTTTATCAATATTCTTTGACTCTCACAGTCTAAGCTGTTTTTTGTTTTCTACAATGAAACACCTCAGTTACGTTGTTACTTAAATGCAAATTTCAGTCGCATTCTTCTTGGGATAAAAGAAGTTATAGGAAGGCATCCTTTTAGAAACCACAATCATTCAATAGTTTGAATTTAATGGCTTTACGACCATTGATATAATAGTTATTTATATAATAGATATTTTAAATGATGAAAATAAAATACATCCCTTTGAACCGTAATTTAAAATATCAACAAAAGATAGTCTAATTATATAGCAATACTCCTTTCATGGTAATTTCTAAGAAGATCAACTTTTTATCAACTTTTTATCGCAATATTATATGAATGTCGTTTTTTGGAGACAGACGTGAATGAATGAGCTTTTTGTCATAGCAGAAAAACTCAGATAAAATTCAATCACTTTTCGAATAATTAAAATTTCGATGAGTACAATATCAATTGAGAAACATAAAAGACTGTAGTTTCATTTAATTATTAACATGACTTTTAGATTACCCGTTTGTAAATATTTCTATTACAGAATTTCAAATTTTAAGAATGGGAAAAGTTACTATTTATTTATAGTTTTCGTATGTGCATTTCAAAAGTAAAATGCTAGGTATAGTTTTATTTCTTTTATGCAAATTTCATAAGTGAAATACTGTCTTTATGTTGAGTCTACCTCGAAGCTCACCTTAACAAATATCAGATTTTATCAAGACGTTTCGGTTACTTGAAAGCTTTAACAGTAAAGTAGATTTATTAATTTTTCATGAAAATAAAATAGATAAAAAGGCAAAAGATATTAGAAAATGATATTAAATTTTTAAACACTGCGTATGAAGCTGTTGTAACCTTGACCTTATAAGCGATTTACCTTATCAAACTGTCATACCAATTAGAAAACAATATACTGTAATGATCCATTCTATCATGGAAGCACTGATTATTTTCCACTATTATTTGTATATATGAACGTCGTAATTTACATGAATAATATTTAAATACATATTAGAATCATTTCATATAAGTTTCCTTTCAACGTCACATAGCAAGGGCGAAATTGATGAGAGACAAAATTTTGAAAACTTTGGAAATGCACATTGGAAGAAAAAAGCTCAATAAAATCCCTTTAAAGAAATGCATTTTGTACTTAAAGCAAAATTTAAAGAAAATATACATACAAAGTATTGTTCAAGTTAAGCAATAAATTTAAAAGAAAAATCTACTTTGTATCAAACCTGAAAAAAATGCATTTACCTATAAGAACAGGCAATCAATAAGGGGAAGAACGATTATCAGTATAGGAAAACGAACGTAGTGTTAACGTTACCTAAATGTAAAAGTATACTTGAATGTCTAATTCAATAAGGAAGTGAAAGAAGGTTTTAATTTACGCTTTTCTAGTCAAAAAGAGAAGTAAAAATTAGGATCAATTCTAATCAAGAAATTTAATTAAGAAAACCTCTTTAAAAGATTTCCATCTAAGCTTTATGGTCAAAATACTATTTTCACTTGTTTTAATTCAGAGTAATGGTTACAAGGAACTGTTTTTGTTGATGTCAGAAACTGATATGTTGTTTGATGGTTTTGTTGATGTCAGAAACTGATATGAATATAAACGAATAATAAAAAAAAATCCAGAAAACTACATGCTTTGCTTCGATTCCCTGTCTCTTTTACAGTGCAAAAATTAGCAATGTCTATATTAAAAACCTTTTCGCGAATAAATAGCTCTTTTTCAAATGTAAGATAAATATTTACATGCGAAATGCATGCTACGTTTTTGCATTCACTTTTACACAAGTTACCAAATCACATTAAAATTATCAGATATTAAGTCTATTTTACTTCCTTGTTCGAAGTAAATGAAGTATTGTAATCAAGAAAAATTCCAGGTACCATATTTCAATAAAAATATCCATTTTGACCTCTACCGAATGCAATTTAACGATGTTCTTGTGTGACATCTGTACATAAGTACAGAATAAAGGACTCTTCTTCCCCAAACGAATTATAAACTGATTTAAAATAGATTCAAAAGAGACTTTTTCATGGCATCTGTGTACATACGTGCGTATGTATGTACCTCGCATAACTCAAAAACGGGTAGCCTGAGAACGTTGAAATTTTGTGTAAAGGATTGTTATAATATGTAGTTGTACACCTTCAGTTTTGGTTGCAATCGGCGGCACCAAAAGTATATAAATATATATATACATGTATATATATATGTATATATATATATATATATGTATGTATGTATGTATGTATGTATGTATGTATATATGTATGTATATATATATACCCACTCTGTTACTCGGCTCAATGAGCTCAATTTTTTTATTACATATGTTGGTAAATTGTGCAATTTTTGCTTTAAAACTAATTTAATTATGTTATTCTTATCTTTCAATTAAGTTTCTTATAGTTTATTATTCTTATCTTTAGTTAATATTAATGCAATAGTTGCAGAATTATCAATAATTTAAAAGTTGTTTAAGGTCGATTAAACCTAATTTTTTACCATAGCAGCCATATTTGTTTACATTTAAAATTAGCAGAATAGTGAATTAAGTCTTCCTTCACCTTCAGTGTCTTTTTGCCAAGTGGGACTAAAAGGAAAATTTTAGTTTTGTGAAACAGCGAAAAATATGCCTTCTTGCCCGTTGGCCGAATTGCTTGTTTTTTGCGTAGAAACTGTAATTTTAATTGTAAAATTTTTTTTTAATTATTTTAACTGTATTTGTTGTTTTACGTTTTCCTATATCATTCAATTTTTAATGAAGACATTTTGAATTTCAATGTATTTTTGCCTTGCCGTGAAGTGAGAACTGAATTAATTGAATGCGAAATATATCTTTAATGAAAAATGAGAAAATAAGTTTAAATGAAATGCAGGAAAAAATGCGTATAATTTAATATTCCGTACAATGAAGTCATGTGGTGTGCACATCAGATTTTTATATTTGATTTAAGATTTTAATAGAATCTGTTTAGTCATTTCTTACTTTTCTCATAATTAAAGTCTAAATGAGTTGCTAATATAAAACCATTAAACCCAAAGAATTACACAAATTTTTGCATTGGCTAACCATCGTGACCTTTGTTATTTTGATACTATTGGAAAACTGTCAAAAGCAGTATTTTCAGATAAATTTGCTGCTTATTAGGAAACAGCTTAGTGAAAGCTCGATTTTAGCATATTATCGTTGATTAATTTATTACGTGGAGAATTATACTGCTAAACTAATCCTATTATCATAGACAGCTACACAAAAGACTTAGAAGAAATAAAAATCAAATTAAACAAGTTTCTTAAACAAAAACGAAATAAAAAATATCGAATCGCTATTATATACTTCCATTAGCCTATCATAAATAATAAACCGTAATTAAACCTTAATTATATATAAAGATTTCTGATATATAGCCTTGATCGCGTGTTTTAAGATTAGACACCCATACAAGACTGTCAGGTGCCTGGGATTTGAAGAGTATGCTCTCGCATCCATTTCATGTTCGTTATCTTAGTAACTACTTTGCATCTCTTTCTCTTCGGTCTTCAAAATTAATGACTTTTTTACACTTTCTTTTCTAAAGTTTCTGAGAATAACACATGTCTGTTTTTTTCTTGAATTTATTCAAAAGTAAATTTCTTGAATCATCTTTATTTTTCTCCTAAAGACTTAGACGGACAAGCAGTTATAGTGGCCTCTTCTCTTAGATGAATGCAAAAAAGTAAACCTGTAAATCTCTATTGTAATTGTCCTGCAGACACTACTAAATTGACAAGAAGTTATGGCTACGACTTACACAACTCACAAATATTGAAGAAGGTCAAATTAGAATTAACTTGAACAGAATACGCACTGCTACAACGAACTCCATTACTTTGCGGATATTCGAATTTACACAACAGAGCATACACAAAATCCTAATTTGCATTCTGATGACGAATACGGAAAAAAGTTACAGTAAGAAATCAAATCATTAGTTAGTTAAAATAAAGTACATAAAAGAACATCTTTTGTTAGGAAAAATTCAAAATGCTAATTTGAAAGTTGGACAGGCAGATAGTGGTAAAGCAAAGAAACAAAACTATAAAAATAATATAATTTAATTAAAAAAATTAAATAGTCAGTAAAATAACCCTAAAAGATCATTGTACATTAAGGGATTTATGTAAATGAAATATGAAAACAAATGTATTATGTTTCTTTATAAATCAGTTACGTTTAAATTCTATTTCAGCATATAATGCACCGATAATATATCTTCAGTGGAAAAAAGGCTGTATATTGATGATTACTCGATCCATTTCAAAAGTGTAATTAATTGTTTTAACTTCCAAGAGCTATCAGCGTACATACCTTTATTTTCTGACCTAATAAAATTATTTTCAAAAACAGGCACTGTGGTTTGGTTTCATAACACAATGCCCCTCATTCCCTTCAAAAAAAGAACTTTTTCCAATGAGAAATGGGCTCGTGAACTGTGATTGTCACATAGATGGACTGACAATAAAAAAAGTCTTTCATCAAAGAAGAGTATAGAATAAAATAAGTACAACCTCAAGCTATATACAGGTATGAAACAAACATGAGAAAAGAAAAAAATCCCCACTAATGCGATTAACAACAAGGAAATAAAACGTTTTGTAAACATTAACAAGTATATATAAAGATTCCAACATAATACTCAAGAGAACAACATACTGCCAATAATTATCTTGCATTGCGTCTACCATTACCTTGGTTAGAATGGCGAAGCATAATTTCGTGTGGCAGCTCATAATTAAGTTCCAGATGTCAACTTGTTCTCTCTCTAGTTATAGTTCGTAGTTTATCAAAGTTGGAAAATTCCATCTTTCGTAGAATGTCCAAATATCAGCTGACTAGATTCTCAGTTAAATTCTCCTAAGAGTTCACTTACGTAAGATGTGCAAATGCTGTGTAGTGTATCCAGTTCTACGTAATTAGCTTTTACATATGACTAAAATGCTACGGCAAATCCCATTTTGTTTCCTCAACAGTATATATAGATTTAAATGATTTTATTAACATTTCTGGTAACTTATAGACCTGTTCAACATAATGAAATTTTGTTCAAAATTAAATATAATTCTTTTTTTTCACTCGACAGGTAGTAGCCGAGCAAGATCATTGAGCGTTAGTAGTTCTACCGATATCCATATCCGAAGAACCAGCTAGCTGCATGGGGTTTGCATGGTTTACTCCGTTGGTAAGGTCAATGAAAGCCAGTTTTTTTTTTTTTTTCACAAATTCTTCATAAATATCTTTTTCCCTGCTGCTTTAATCAATTAAATATTCAACGTACTCTGCTAGAAGATTGTTGGAAGTGATATGAGAGGTTATTTTTCTCAAAATTGTTGATATTAAGAAAGTTTTTTCTCTTGCCTTAAAATTGATTTAAAATGTTGTTAAATTTAATATTTGTTTATTGTAAAATTAGTGCTCTAATAGCTGCATAATCGTTCTGATTTATATGAGTAATGTTATTGTACATGCTAGTACATCAGTGAATACGTTATTTTCCCCTAATAATATATAATAGTGAAATTTAAACTCTGTGTCGCCTAGGTACTCGTACATTATCTTTGTTTAAGTTTCGGTCTCTCTAAAAGTCGCATAGATTATATAGATAGATATAGATGCAGATATAGGTATAGATGCAAGTGTGCTTCCTACAGAGATACCTTTTAAAACTGTTTATCTCCCAAAATAACATTTTGGATTCCTGTTTCAAACACTATAGTGTTTATGAAAGATAATTTTTTTTAATCTCCCTGACGAGTTGAGATATTGCAGTTCTATAATATTAGTCGAATTTGTACCTACTTTCTTTCTCAGCTGAAGGTTAAATTTATTTTATTGTCTTGTTAATCACTTGATTTAATAATTTAGACTTGACCTCGTTTTGAAAGTCTCAAAGAAACTCATCTTATTGGCTAATTACACATAACAAAGCAAGTGTTACGAAACAAAGCTTAACAAAGTGATTCGCTACCCTAGTGTCAAGTAGTGAATTCTCAGTTTTTAGATCCGTATTCACAGTATTAATGCTTTTCTTTGAAATATAAAATGGCCTGCTCATATAAAATTTCAGTGTTTGAGAAAAGTTTCTACTTTTTGTGTTGGAGTAATTATTTTCATAATTTCTTTTGCAAGACTTACTAATTTTCTGATAAAATATATTTCGATCAGTCGTTTTGATCGTTTCTTTCGCTTGTTTCCTTAATATTTATCCCATTTTTCTGAATAGTTTCGCTTTAGAATTTCTGCCTTTGAGCAATCTTAGTTATTTTTCCATATTTCGTTTCGATATGAGGAAATATGTTTCCTTCGATTCTAATTTATCTTTCATTTTAATCAGTTTAATTGATTCCGTTGTGTTTTTTTCCTTCCGTGGGTTATCCCGATAGCGTCTGAAGGTTGTTATATGATCGTGTTGCAAAATAAATACTTCAAGTTTTCATTATCGATTGGTTTACAATTTGAAGTTACGTGCTCATATCTAGATTAACACAACGTTTGAGTTGGAACACAAATATTGGTAGTGTCTCTATCATAAGCAGTTAAAATACTATACAG
The DNA here is from genome assembly GCF_044657685.1 of Stegodyphus dumicola. Lineage (NCBI taxonomy): Eukaryota > Metazoa > Arthropoda > Arachnida > Araneae > Eresidae > Stegodyphus > Stegodyphus dumicola. The sequence continues at coordinate 121,211,834 of NC_140780.1, forward strand.
GTTGCTTTATTCCCCAGAAATTTTCGATTTTAATGTTCAGCGCACGATCTACGTTGAATATAACTTCCTTTTTACAGCAGTTAGTTTTCGTTTTTTAAACACATTTGTTGCATTTAATGTTACTCAAGGTTTGATCTTCAGTACTGGAAACTTTATTGTATTTAATTATTCCTTGATTTGCTCTTCACATATGTCGTTTGATCAGGGCCGGATTTACATATAAACTACACAAACTATAGCTTAGGGCCCCCAAAAAAATTTAAACATAGTACAAATAGTATTAAAATATATTATAACAGACTTATAAAGTACCCAATTCTCAAATAGCTTAGGGCCTTATCAAGTCTAAATCTGGCTCTGCGTTTGATATCCTTTTAAGAACCGCCTTAATAGTTCTAGCTCATCGCTTTAGAAAAAATAACGAAAGGATTGACGTTTTTATGAATTAGTTGGTTGAATTTCTATAGTTTTTAGTTGCTACCACATAATTCTAAAGCCATATTTGTCTATCGATACTAGGCTCTTTTCATTTTGATTTATTCCTTTCTTAACGTCACTGGTAATTTTGATAACTTCGTACAAAAAAATACCACAAGCACACGGGCTTGAGTTCAAGTTTCATACGTCAAAATATAATTTATTTTTGTCTTAGAATTGGATCCGTAATACTTTGTTGAAAAGATACTGCAGATTTGATACATATTCATATTTTGGCAATGTTAAATTTTAAAAAAAAACTAATTTTTGACAAATAACGAAATCTAATCGCTTATATAATAATAGTTTATATATGTACTTAGTCTAACAATAAATAAATAACAGCATTTAATATCAATTTATTGCTGTAAATATCTACAATATTTAATAGGAATTTATTGTGTAAATATCTACAATATTTAATAGGAATTTATTGTTGTAAATATCTACAATATTTAATATGTTTATCATTGTTCTATAAAGAATATTTAATAGACCATACATATACGTCATGCGGTGTCCATATCAGATATTATTTCCATAAATATATCAATTCTGTCACTAAGGGGTTGTACAAACATGTTATTTATTAACCAGCCAGTAAAAATAGCCACTTTGCTGAAATATCAAATAAGCAAAAATTTTAATATTAATACCTAATGCTCAATAGTTTAGCCACTTTGCTGAAATATCAAATAAGCAAAAATTTAATATTAATAGCTAATATTCAATTGTTCCGTTAGCTTGTAATATTCAGTTCAAAAATTAATGTGCAATTGTTTCCGCGCATTTATATAGCAAAGTAGGCCATTTGAAAGTAGATATGCCGAACCTAGACTTATAGTTAGATGCCTGAACGATGAAATGTAGATAGAAATTATAATACTATTATAAGATATATGTATTTTCTATGTGTAGTTTGAGAGACCTGTCATTAAGGTCTTACGCGATGATAAAGCTATCTAGCGAAGTCAATAAATGCCATATTGTTACAATGAATGAGTAGGATTAATTCCACGACTCCGGGATCAACTATCGTTTGCTTTGATGTTTCAACCCGTCATCCCTAATGCAGAATGCATTTCCTGATATAATAACTCTTTACATCTCCTTTACACATAATCCGGAAATGGAGACGAATGGCTACTGAAGGCAATTATGATCATGTGTGCACGTTAATCCGGTGATAAGGTGAAGCTACTTCGAGTATAAATTTTGTTCCCGAATGCCATCAAAACTGGATAAAATGACTGCTTAGGATTCCATTGATTGGAACATTCCATTAACGATTATCCATTCTCAATAACTATTTTAAAACCAGAAAGTTACTCATAAGGGAAAAAGTTCGTATAAAAGTTTATTTTTTTAAAAGCACTTTCCTTATATTCGGTTATTTTGAGATCATAAACAAATTTCATCAAAATATTATCAAATAAATTACCGTATTTCTCTGATCAAGAATCATATGCATTAATAAATCTCAGAACTCTTTACGGATAAGACTGCTGAAACATCATACAAAATTTTTCCTTAGCATTATATATATTATTCATCAATGCTGCTGCGATAATTTCATTAACAAATATAAAATTAACATCATAATAATAATTGGTTTAAAAAATGATGTAACCTGGAAACACCTTTTTCCAGCAGCTTCAAAAGTACAACTATAGAAATTTATGAAATGCTTCCACCAATATATACAGAGTTTAAAATGTCATTTCGAAGAATTTAAAATCTAGAAAACGGTATCGGATTTCAGAAATGAGTTGCAGTTCTAGGCTCTTTTGACTGAATGAATGCTACAGCAAAGCTTCATTAAAGTAACGTTTAGCATTTTCAGAATTATTGATACGAAAATACTTAAGTCTGCGTATCGGCTACTTTAGCCAGATGTAGGTTTATATGGCAGTTTCTTTATTCTGCGTTTGGAAAGGAATAAAGGATAGATACTTAAAAATATGAGTAGCAAATGTAAAAGGAACGGGGAATGGATCAAAATATCTCCCATTCCCACTCCCCTTTACCATTCTCTTGAAATGACTTGTCTCGACAGTTGTTTAGAGTCTGTAGGCCGCGAAGACACTATACTGTTGTAAAAACCTATGCTCTCACCAGGAGTTTATAGGCAGATAGCCCTAGTGTGCTTTTCCGTAATTAAATACACCACACCACCACCACCACCAGGAGTTGAACCCGATGCCAAGACTGTGACAGATGGATGCCCTAACAGTATACCCCCCACCAAAAAAAGCTTTAAGGTGGTTCTAAAGAGATTAGCAAAAACTGTTTTTCATAGAATGTCTGCAATCATAGAACAAGATTATTGCATTTCAAGGGAAATATACTAACAAAGCAAATCAACCAAACTTGAACTCTCAATTTTTGTGAGCTATATATTCTGCTAGAAATACATAATAGTAAAACACTTAAATGCTACTATTCTATAGGTAAAGTGTTAAAACCCTTTTAAAAATAACGTGATTTGTCCTTACAATAAAATTTAGCTACTTCAAAATTTTCAAAATTCAATTTCAAAAAGTCACCATTTGATCGATTCATGCATACGAAAATATAAAATACATATAAATATAAATATAAAATATAAAATATCAATACATAGTAAATTAAGATGAAATGTTAAATACAACCGATCGAAACTTAATCTTTGAAAAAATTAATATAGAATACAAGAAACTCTGGAAGTCAGTTTACTGTGGAAAGATGTGCCACGGTGTAGTTATTTTTAGGCACAATCTATGCGATGACAAGTATGCTGACTGCTATATAACACAAGTGATGTGCAGTAAAAATGGTCAAAGCAGTAATCTTCTGTACACCAGTTGGGATTGTTATATCACTCTGAGAAATATTATGAGTGTATTCTGCATACCATCACCACATTTCGAATTCTAAACTTTGGGCGAGTGCAAAATACATAACTGGCATTAATACTCAAACTTCAAATAACATGAGAATAAAACGTGTTAGAAAATTATAACGTATAAGGTACAATTTTGCATTGTGTTATGGGTATTATCCAGCAAAGAGTTATAACAAAGCAAATAGTCCAATGTAAATAAATTATTTGTGTAACTAAACTATTAAATGAACAAACTTGTTTAGTTAAATAAAAAATATTAATTATTTAGCACTTGCGGATATAGTTGGCAATCTTAGTTCTAAGATTAACGGCAGAAGATACGCAATTCTTTACAAATAAATAAAAAAATACGTTGATACAACTGATAAGCGAATACTTTAGTGAAACGGTTTACTCAAAATTTTCACTATAATGAAATTATTATGAAGGATTAATCATACTCGTAAAAAGTATAGTATTGTTACGAATTTGGTATTTAAAAAGCTAATGTTAGTTCAATTATAAATTAAATGGTTTTATTTCTCGCGCAGTGCAGCGCGTGACGAATATTAAAAGAAAGCTAAGCCGGAAAATTGAAAATACAAGAGCGCGTGCATTAAATAAATAAATATCTCTTTTTGATTTCGAGAAAGTACTGGAAAATTCTAGCGCGTGATTTTAAAATCTTATAAAAGGAGGAAAACATCTCAGTTTGTAGTAGTTGCTTAGTTTGTTGTTGTTTAGAAAACTGCTCTTGTTGATTGTAGCGAATTCGCGGATTAGCTTTCTTTAGCTGTTTTGAATTACGTTCTATTGGACATTTGAGTAGTTAAAAGATAACTATTGTGAGATATTGTAATACTGCATGATAATTTGAGAAAATTTAAGCATTTTTGTTGTGATAATAATAAATTTTTGTTCATTTTTCATCGGACTTGTGCATTCATTTCATAACGAACCCGTACGCACGCAACAGTATATTCAACATAAAAATCCACATTGTGTCAAATACAAAAAAATTTCAATTAATCAATAGTAAATTTCATTTTTTTTTCTTTTCATAGGATAGCAAAGCTACAAAGACCGGTGAACACCGGGATACAATTTAAACTACCCACTTACGATCAAATAAAATTTCTATTATAAACATATATGCATATTGGTTTTCCTTACTAAACTGGCTAACACTCGGAGACAGTTTAGTATTTCGAATTTCATTTAACGCTCGTCATATTAAACCAGCCTTCGAAATGGATATTAGAAACATTCCTGACAAATTCTGGAATCCAGCTACAGCTTACAGATTTAGATAAAAAAAATAGTTTCAAACATTTCTAAGTATCAAATTCTTTACTATTACATAAAATGTTTACTAAGTTACAAATTCTCGAAAAAAACCAACTGAGCCAGAAAATAAAGATTCATTAATTTTATAGGAAGAGGAGGAATATTAAAACACAATGTAAATTAGTAAAACAATTAATTTTAAGCACCATTAAGTGTAACGCAAAATCGAAATTTTAAATTAATAAACCTTAAGCGTCCTACCAAACAAACAATAATTAAATTCAAAGGAATAAAACCAAACAAACTTAAAAATTAAGTTTTTTTTTTCAAATAGGAATTAAATATAAGAATAAAATAGCTCAATTGGAATACAGATATGACAAAAATGCTCCTGATGAGCCTTGGCGACACAAATTGTTGACAAATTAGCCATATTCCCAAGTTTCTCATCAAACTGTTGAATCTTATCGTATTTCTAGAAGCTTCCAAAAGATTTTTTTGGAAGCTTCTAGAAGTCCGTGCAGTATCACTTAAATATGGTTCCAAGGGCAACTAGTGGTCAGCTGTTAATCAGTTGAGAATATGTGCGGTTCAAAGAGAGTTCGTTAGCTCAGCTGAGTTTTAAAGACTACTCTGTGAGTGATATCCGGAATTTACGGCATTCCTCTTGTGATAAGCAGGATATGCTTACTATTCGAGTTCCCCTTGAGCTATTTACAGCTATATATTTTCCTGAACGACATTACTTCTTAGAATAAATTGTCAATTTTTCTTGCTCATCTTGAGTGGTTATTTAAATAGACAGCCAGGAACACGTAGATCGCAGCAATATATAAAACGTAATACAAATAAAGCGTAAAGAATTTGATTATAAATAACTTCAACTTTTTATATTGAACATTTCGTGAATTTTTAAGTGCATATTTTATCTATCGAAATAAAATACTTCTGAAAGCTCAGCAAATTCTCAAAGTTATCTTTGTTGGTCAAAAATGTTTTATTTATTTATTTTTGTTTCTTCTACAAGTATTTAGCTGTAAACTTTAAACCAGTAGCTTTCTTTAGGAAGATATAGAATTCACCTGACTTTTCTCCATATCGTTTAATATCAGACTGTAATTTTATTGAAAAACCAAGAAACATTTAAATGTTTAAAAAATTTAAGAAACATTTAAATGTTAAATGTTTAAAAAAACGATGAAACATTTAAATTATTAGAAAAAGCCATAAACGAAATGAGCTTTCCCATTTAGAATTGCATAATGTTAAAAATCATTGTTAAATCAGTGTGAATACACTCGTCTGCAAAATCAAGAGAATTTTCAAATTATGACTATTTTTACGAAACCGTATTGAATAAAAGGTTCTAATTGTGCCGCCGAAGAGGTATGCAAATATTGAGAGATAAATTCATAAGCAGGTAAGTGTGTGCCTGCGGAGCTGTGATTGTCGAGGTAATACCAGCGCACAAGGGTTTTTCGATGATTTGTGCGCTCGTACTCCTTCATGACATATGCTGTGAATCTAGCAAAAGTTCAATAAATTTTATAAGAAATCAGGTAAAATAAGTAGCCACGAACGTATGGATGACGGAGCAAACTGGAGGACAGTAGGTGGATTAAAACAGACCCAATCACAAGGGCAGGGTAGCTACAAAGCCCCATGTAACGCCCAGTGTCGTGTATAATTTGTGGAAACAGTTTTAGGACAATGAGACCATATCGAGAAAACCAAGATAAGGTCGACAAAGATCTACAACGACGATTGAGGATCGTTGATTGGCACCTCAAGCGACTGATTAGTTTCACAGTTCTGGATACAGACTTCATCAGATACGGCTCTTTGCCAGGAGACACGCTGTTGCGTCCCGCTTACTGCAGCACTTAAAGAGAGCATTTAGCATGGTGCAAACAACATGCGCCTTGGACCAGACTTCCGTGCAGCACCGTGGGTTTTACAAATGAGTCGAGATTCAGCCTGAGCACTGATTCTCCCTGTATCTACATCTGAAGAGAGCCTGGAACACGATACCATCCCTTCCTCAGCAGGCTAAAGGATCATTACGGTGGTGGAGATAATAGTTTAGACACGCATTATATCGATGGCCAACATAGCATCTGCATGTGTTTGACAAAAGACAACGCTCGTCCACATAGGGCTCGGCTGATCAACGATAACCTGGAAAGTGAAAATAATCGACGAATGGATTTTCGAGCCAGATCTTTATAACTTAAGCCTATACAGCATATTTGGGGGCGCTTTTAAGAGGGCAATTTAATCTCGCCATCGCCCTCAGTGAACCATCCTGGAGTTGAAACTGCCTTGCTGCAAGAATGGGATAGACTTCCGCAGGGACGCAGGGACAGTTACCTCCTGTCCAGTATACCGTCGCGCTGTGTGATCTGCCTTGCTGTGAGAAGAAACCATATCCCATATTAGACTCCTTTTCAGTTCTATATCACAACATAGTTTTAGGCGCATCTCTTTACTATGAGTTTTACTGATAATCATGCTTACATAAAATAACTTTTGAATGGTGCATCATTTTTCCTGTTATAAATATATATTCATACCAAATTTATTAAAATATGTCCATTAGTTTTTCGGAAATTCGACATAATGCGCAAGTTCCGTTTATTTTGCACAGTGTATTTCGCGAGGCAGTGCAATTTTGGAGATTACAGGAAATTCTAAAACTTCGTCAGAAAGTTGCCTATTTCTGATCGAATTCGTATATAAACATATATATATATATATATATATACATATATATGTTTTGTCAAAAATTGCGAATTCAAAAATTGCGTTTCTTTACAAGAGTGACAAAACGCTAAAATCCGAAATTAATCACATTAAGTATTGCATCGCTTGTGACAATCTTTATTAAGTACCTGTACGCATCACTGTTGAAGACAATGAAAATTAATGTTGATGGTTAAAGTAATATTTAGAAATCAGGGATAATTAGTCATTTTCTAAGATATATACCTTTTTCAAACTTTAAAGAGCAATTGCAAATATCGTGGCAAACCAAAACTACGCGAATGATTTTGTTTCAATTTTAACAGCATATAAATTACATCATGAAATGTAAAGGGATACATAAATTTCGAGATAAATAATTCATCGAAATTTTATCTCTTAGAGAACCTTCAAGAAACAGGAGTGATAATGCAATGGGAAATATACTTTCGTTTGTCTTATGGTAATCTCTGATAGCAATGCAACAGATTCCCCATGCTATTTGTCATCCCATCAATCGGCTGATTAGAGAGAAATGACCATTGTCTTTTTTAAACTTGTATTTAAATCAGGTATTTTTAACTTGGTCCTGGTTGACAGTTTTAAGATATTAACCTTGTTTTAAAGTGAGCAAAACTTTCTTTTCTTAAAAAGTGTTTTTCCACTAATTGATCTCCCATACAGACGAGAGATACCTTCTTATAGTATAGATGCTTCACTTATCTGACCAGCATAAAGGAACTTATAAACACACTGAATATCAGCTATATAATTTTGGGAACAGAGGTAAACATTTCTCAGCATGCATAGAATATTTTAACCCACGTAAAGTATTGACCCATCGAAGTACATGTTATCTCTTATGTAACGATCTTCTGGAATGTAACTGGAATAAAAGCTGGTAACAGATTTTTTCCACGTTAAATAATAACGACGGATAATGCAATCAATTTCTGGACTCATCTGTGAAGAATATAGGCTTTCATCAGTCTTCAATCCTTCATACTATATTCGGCTTATTAGGCCGAATACAGTATGAAGTATATATAGTATTGCTCTTTTATGTAACGAGAGATGAAGGATAAATAAAATACTGTCTACCTAGAATTGAAACTTTCAGTATAATATCCTCTACACTCAATATAGCTTTGAAATGAAACTTTCTACACTCCGTATAAGCTGCTAAAATGCTCTCAATAGATGCTACATGAGCTGCAAGTACTCTTTCGAAAAGATGTCTTCTTCCATCTGATGGTTGATCTAGCATGATGATTTCCCTAGGTCTCTCAGTTCTAAATTTCTCTCCATTGAAACTACCGCATAAGTAATCCATGCTTGAAAATTGATTCCATAATCTGTAGCAAACAGAAGAGTTCATATTCACTCACTGTGTCGTGTCTAAACGACTTTCGTGCCCTTGATGCAGATTATGGCATTTCATTGCAGTTCATTTGATATTTGATGCATGGAATCTCCCTTACAAACTAGGTATTTCTATTTTTCTAACTTCGCGCTTAAAGCATAAAATAATGACTTGTTTCAAAATACTATTTTTAACCTACTATTCAACTAAGTACATTTATTTAAGGTTGGTTAATTTTCATAAATTATACTATTGTTACCGGACCAAATTTGGCAAAGGTTGCACCTATTTTTAGCGAAATATTGAAATTTTTTTATCTTTCTTTGAATAATGGAAATCAGTATACATTAAAACATGAAACTTATATCATATATAAACTTATTTATATATATAAACTTGTAACGAAAATTTTCAGTTCGGAAACTATTTATATCGTTACTTCATTGTGAATACATAATATTAAAATATTGCCAAAATTTATCATTGAGTCGCTATTTAATCACATTTATTAGAAACCTCAATAAGTGACTTCGTATCTCTTTATATAAAAATTCCGAAGATAGAGTTGTGAAACTGAATAAGTGATTTGTTTCCTCCTTTTACTACTCTGGCTCATGATTTTGATACTCTCCTTTTACTACTCTGGCTACTGTCATCTAGCACTATTCAAAGTTTTAAATAAGTACATTTTCTAATTTATTGCACGTGGAAAATCTTACTTATGTAAAGAGATGTTGAAGTAATCAAAAATATTTCTAAGAAAGCTCTTGAAAATAAGTTTTTGCGGGTTAAAAAAACACTTTTCTATTTTTAGTGGCTGTCTGAATTCTGCTTAAAATTTCAGTGTTTGTAACGAAAAAGACTCGCTACGCAATATTTTCCGCTGCGAATGATCACTTCCTTGCAGGACGTTGATCGATGGTACAATGGCTACGAGCTCGTATTCCTTCTTCTGAAAGAGAAAATTTTCTTTGTGTTTTGCAGTTGACCGCTTATCGCTTAAAGAAGATTTTGCTTTCCCTCCCCCATCCTGGAAATAAAATCGAGGATTCTTTCACAATTCTAAGCTCTCTCGTCCCCGCATTCTTAAGTTAACCAAATGTAAACACTTAAAACTATGCATTGGTAATGAAAACAATCCATCCCTTTTTGTCGCCAAATAAACACAGGGAAAAGAAACTCTTCGAGAACTGTATACGTTACGGAAAGTTACAACAATAAATAAATTTTCTATTGTGTTGACTTAAGTCCCTTCTTATATGTAAATTAACATGTTTTCAAGATGTATACATGAAAAATATCAAAATAAAAATTTAAGTTAGTTCCTTACGCAACTAGGCTTGTCCGGCGATTGATTTCTGATACAAATTTAGTCGCTTTCTAAAACACTGCAAATAGCTTAGTTCTGGCTGAATAAGTACCTTTCCTTCCCGAAATAAATTCTGCCATTGAGACACCAAAAAATGCAGCCAGCTTTACCCGATTTTTTCAGTAAGTGAGGATTTGACATCCAGACTATCAACAGCACATGAGCATTACTGGTGAGTGAAAGTGGTTTTGAATCATTATCCTTTTTCCTATATCTATTTAGGTAGGGAAGAAGTGGCCTCTATCCAAGCAGACGGAGAATACGACGTTGTTGGAAGGGATACTGTATAACTCCAACCTTTCTATTTTAGCAAGGACTACTGTTAATAGCGCGATTTCGGATAACATTTGGATGCAAGGTGCCTAGCTGGTGGTGTGCGAATACTGTTGATGAATTACACCATGATACTTCTCAAATGATGGCTAATTTCTGGAGTATCCAGATGGTAACATAATACGAGTAACATCCATGATAACTCTGGAGCAGTACTAGAGACTGAAATTGATTGTTACTAGATTCTCCTTTTTGTAACAAGATCAGTTTATTATAATAATTGAATAAATAAAATTTCAAAATATTTTAATGATTAATCACTTTCCTCTACTGAATTAAAAATAATAAGAGTAAAAAAATTCGGAAAGAGAAATTACACTAATCAAATGAAGACTGAGAATTTTGGTAATACTTTGATATTAATATAAAATATAATTAAACCATTACATGGTATAAAAGAAAACAACTTGATAAATAAACTGCATTGACTATGTATTTTCCATTTTAATATTAAACTTACGATAAATGCCAATAACTTTATTAATTTTATACAAGGGAAACTGAACTCGTATCAAAAGTATTTGCTTTCCAGACCTAACTTAAATCACCAATATATGACATATGTGTTCATAGGCTTGGAAATCTAATTTCAGTAAGGGGTTCTTTACAAACCAGAGCCTCTTGGAAGCGAATTGAACCGTACAGCAAGTGTGATGTGATGTGTGTGTGTTAGATGTAAACTCTGCTAAAGGGGAATGTTTGAAGCTAGACTGACTTCTGTTACCTAAACTGTAATGTGTCAATTTACTTGATTCTTCTAATCCTGCAACCAAATACCAATATCATGGATAAATTACATATCGCACATATCAACATATATCAAACTGAGTATACAGTAGTCATCGCTTAATGAATCTCAATTAAAGTCATCATTCGGATATTACTTATCGTTTGTATATTAAAGCATTCGTAATTCATCATTTGTTATGATCATTATGCCGTTTAACATTATCAAAATGATACAAAATTATTTTTTTTCAATTAAAATGAAGACGTCAGAGATGGTGTCTGCATGTGAGTCAAAGACAAGCATGTGTTAGACTTAATCTCTTTTATTCTTTTTGAGCATTTCTAAATTTTGGATACATATAAAATAGTAAGAATAATGGCTAATGTTGACCTCTTAATAGGCGAAGACATATGTTGTTGATAAATATCAATCAATTTCTAATTAATGAATATTTTAATGGTTTCTGGCAAGGCCAGATAGTCATTTATCGTGATGAAATTTAGTGGTCTAAGGCACCCCACACATTATGTCACAGTCGGGTTGAAGTCTGCTATGTACGTTAGCCATTAAATGGTATCTTTTGTTTCCAGTTATTCTAGGACTAGTTATGCTGAGTGAGGATGAACATTGTCATTCATTAGAAAAACATATGTGCCAACAATATCCTCACACGGCCTTACATGTACTTCTCTTTCGTTTCAAGATCTTTTCCACATATCTGCTACTGGATACAGAATTTCCATCAAAGGTAAGCAGCTCGTTGGGGCTACTTTTGTTTATCCCACCCCAAGCCATAAAACTCTTCCGTGGGTACCTAAACTTTCATGAATCAAGGAAATGACAGTTGTCTGTTTCTCAGACCATTCAGTTCAGAATACATCTAGATTCACAGTTGGAGCAATATCTGAATTCACTAGTAAATAAGACACAGTTAAATTATTCTTGACTCCGTTAAACACGTTTACAACCCCACCTTAAACTGACCGAATTTTAAGTAGAGCGTCGAAAACAAACCATTTCTTATCTCCTTATAAATCCAAACTTAAGAGGACTTCATGTACCAATAGAACAGCTGATTTATGTTTCTGTAATTGCCTGTAATTCTAAAATGAACTCTGTTATAGTCACTTCGCGATTGCTTCAAGCCGACAGTAGCAAAAAGGGATTTTTAGATGCAACTGCTGCTCTTGGCTGACCTTGTCTACTAACCAGTTTACTACTTATGTATAAAAACGGTTCTAAGTTCTTAACGTAACAGCTGAGGGATACTTAAATCTTTGGAGCGGACTCCATTAGTGTTTGTTCACCAACTAATTAACCATCTCTTTTGCCCTTCACGTATGTGATGTCTTTGCGTCATAACTAAAGAATATTGATTATTCTTAGAAAGCACATTAATATTAAACAACAACACCCGAATTCCAACATGCGCCCATTGCGTAATACGTGGTCAGCTACCTACTTTGAACATTTCATGAGCTAACCTATCCGTAGTAATCCAGTTTTGCGCACAGTTTCAGATAATTAACATGCATAATTACACCACTGGATACAGATTTAATACTTTTAATTACTGATCAATTTTTTTAATTATCGATTAATTTTAACGAACCATGGACGTTAATATGAGGCTGTTTTTTTTAGACAAAAAGCAATCTCATATTAACGTAGATTTTTAAGGTTACATTTTTTGCCTAGTTTTTAATAAGAGGTGTTTTTTTATTTTTATTTATTTATTTATTTTATTTATTTTTTTTTAGGTTTAGGAAACAAGTTTGTTTTGCATCATTCCATTCCGTTCGTATTTCCATTTGAACTTTCGTATCAACAAACGATTAAAGATTTAAATTTTCGTTCAGTTTAGATGGAACTATTTCAAAGTTGAGTTTTAAATTTCTTGAGAAGTTTATCTACGAATGTCAAGAGTTAATTGAGATAACGATATTTCTGTATCTTAACAATAAATTTATGTTGTAAAGCATTAAACTTTATTCTAGAAAACGTTTTTAAACTACAGCATTTTTTAAGAAAATAATCAGTGAAGTAGTTAAAGTATGACAAACAAAGCACTTATAGAATATTCATTAGATATATTCTAGAGCCGGAAACATGGAAAAAAATCATAATTTGTCATCTGGGCTCGAACAACTGCCCTCATCATTGCTACCTGAATATGCGTGTATACGAGCCAGTTTCCTTTAGAACGTCTTCCACGAAGGCATCCCTCCCCTTAGGCAGATAGCTCTCGAGGCTTTGCCGTAGTCATATAAATAAACAAGCTACCTGAATACGCTTCCTCTTACACCTCCAAACAACGCGGAAAGCCAGCAAGAAATTCCTTACACAGTAAAAGAAAAGCACTAGGATAGTCTGATTCCTTCGGTCAGCGTGCAGCGAAATAATATGTAAGTAATCTCATTCTGGCTTTACTATAGCCAAATTCATACAAAGTCTCTATAAATTAAGTTTTTTTGTGCGTTCTGGTGGTGGGGTGCTTGATTAAAATTTTAATTTAAAATCCATTCATTTTACTTGTTTTTCATTTCTCTGAAATGTACAGTATTACGGCATACTTAATTTTGAAAAATCTGCTTTGTTGCTTCATGGGCAGCAGAAGCTGGAGGTGAACTGATTTAGATTAAAATAATAGTTTAATTTAACTTCATTTTAGTAGAACTGAATGTTAATATATTATACTCAATAATACAAACAGATACTAAAATTACACATTCAATGAAGATGTAATAGAGAAACTCACAGGGTAACTTTTATTCTAACTCATACTAATCCACACTGAGAATTAATAGCGAATTTTTATTGTTTAAATTAAATTAAATTAAAACAAATTTTAATCTATTAAAGTTTTATTGGTGTAAAAATGCTGTAACCAATCTACATCAACTTGAAACACATGAAAGCGATTTACAAACTTAAGTCAAATATCTATTTACAACATAAAATGAATAACCCTATATCTAAAGAAACGTTAAGCTAGCTCTCGGATTTACGTCTTGTTTATTATTATAATAGAAATAAAATTTTCAGCACATACTAAAGATGAGCCTATTTGAAAGGCTCATTTTTGGTATTAAGCTCTTTGTTATTTGGTAGATTATGGCAAAGCACACTAGGGCTATCTGCCTAAGGGAAGGAATGCCTTTGTGGAAGACGTTCTGAGGGAAAATGGCTTGCATACACGTTACACATGGGAAGAAATACGGTAACGCCCATGCAGTCAATCCCATTCCCCTGAAATCGAACCCAGGTCGTAACTACCAGTGTTCAGCTATTTGAAAAAAGACTCAGTCCAACAGCATGATATTCATGATATCACTCAGTCCAACAGTTGATATTTATGAACAACGTTACCTCAGAATTCGTCTAGAATTAATAACAGAAGCTATTAATTCCAGACGGATTCTGAGGTAGCGTTGTTAATGAATATCAACTAATAGGCTATCGACCCATCATGTAACTGATTTTTAAAGATGTTTATAAACAGCTTTTTCATTTTCATAGATTTTTGTTTCTGAAAGAAAGCTTTAATGTAATTTAGAAATGACAGAACATTTGAAACAGAAACAGTAACTTATTGGTATAAATAAAATATAATCCTTAAAACAAAAACAAGTTCTACATATCAGGGAAAAAGGCGAACTACAGATTTGCGATATTCATATTTTACAAAATATTCTTTTATTCATGCGTTAAACCTGTGTAACAGACATGAAGTTAATAAATACGCACACAAGTAAATCATGTTTAAAACACAAATAAATTATCATAATTTATATTGTAAATTCTCAAATAACGTAAAATCACTTTTTGAAATTGGCTATATGAAATATATAATATGCTTATATCACACTGCTTATCTTCTTGTAACGAGTTACGTTAAAAATTAGTTTTGTTTTTTGGGCTTCGTATTTCATCATATAAAATTATTGTCATGTATAATTTGAAATAAATCATTCACTATCGAAAATTTCCGGGCAAATGACTTTTTGAGCTTGTCGGAATAACTACTGGTTGCCTATGTAGCCTTTCAGTTCTATCCCTTAGCAGTAAGATTAATAAATCCTCTTTGACTATTAAGCACATCTTTAGTCTTAAAATAGTGCTGGTTGAGTTTGAGCGCAGAAGACTCTAACATAATAATGCGCAATATATTAAGTCTTAACGAGAAAGCTTTGCTATTAAGTGCAATAAATCAAGAAATCCTGATAAGTGGTTATGTAAATAGCGCATTGCTTGTTTCTCCAAACCTACGAAAAATTCAGTGCCATCAAAAATGAGTTGAATGAACTTTGACTGCGTTTTATAGATGGTTTCCTTGTCACAAATTTTTTAGTGCTGGAACGAAAGTTAATTTATGTAAAACACATATTGACAAATTACGAAAGACAATGTCTCTGCATGTTGAAAAAGGTCATTATCCATTAGAGTATACTATAATAAAGTTTTCTCTCGCCTTTTCTCATATTAATCTTTGATAATGCAAAGTGAAAGACACATTCAGATTCTGAAAACGGAAAGTAAATCATACACAGCTGCAAAACAATCAACTTAGCATGCGAAGCGTACACTCAAAAACCATTTCGCTTTGATAATGTTGGTGGGATTGTTACAAGTTTAAGCTAGTAGTTACAATTTCGTACAGAGGAAGAACATTTATTTAAATGGAAAATCGGAAGATTTTATTCCTGAAACTACTTTCCATAACAGACGCTTCGTTATTCAATTTAGTAATATTTTAAAAGTAATCTTCTAAAAACCGTTACTCTGCAGCAAAAACGTCTTGTTGCGGAGAGATCTATAAGCTATATAAATTTTTACTGATCAAGAATATAGCAGGATTCACTATGTTAAAAACTAGTTTATGCAAGCTTTAATGTTTCTAAGTATTTTGTAACATGCTTTATAAACCAGATTTTATGAAAATATCTGAATTCGAATAAATATGCAAAATTTACCATAAAATAAATATTTAGTGAATGTACTTCTACTTTAAACACTTAGCTGCAAAATTAAGACATTCATATTCCCACATATATATATATGCCCAAACCATTGCACCTCCTCCACCGTAATGATCTTTTCCCCGATGAAGGCAGCAATGGTATCATGTTTCAAGCTTTCTCCAGATGTAAGTACGCCAAGAATCAATATCCAGACTGAATCTCGACTCATCTGTTAAAATTACTGCGCTTCAGTGTAGTCTGGTCCAAGACGCATATTGTCTACACTATGCTAACCGCGCTTTCTTGTATGCTGAAGTGAGCAGGACGCAAACAGCGAGTCTTCTTAGAAACAGTTCTATCTCGTGATGCTTTCGCACAACTATAGCTCGTGAAACTCGGTTTCTCATGGTAGTATGCAGCTCACGTGAGAACTGTAAAGCTGCGTGAGTCCAGCGTCGTCCAAATAACGATCCTCATTCTTCGTTGTGGATCTTGGTCGATCTTTTCCAGGTCTTATCGATATTGCGTTCGTGTCCTGAAACTGTTTCCACAAATTGCAGACTACAATGTGCGCTACATGGAGCTCTGTACTGGCATGTGCTTGTGATTGGCCTTCCTCCAGTCTGTCGACAATTCTGTCTCACTCAGTCATCCATACGTTCGTGGTTACTGATTTTACCAGATATCTTATAAAATTTAACTAACTTTTGAGATAATGATGGTGAATGTAACGAAGGAATACAAGTACACAAATACCTTAAGACATCTCGTGTGCTTATATCACCTCCACAATCGCAGTTCTGAACACATGCTCGTGTACGCTTGCATATTTGGCTCATAATATTGGCATAATAACTTCAGCGGCATAATTTTACCTTTGCTTGAATACGTTTTGTGAAAATAAATATAATTTGCAATGATATTTTTCAGCTGCAGGAAGACTTAAAATATCCCTCAAGGAGGTAATTTTACGATGCTTGGCAGTTGAACTAGTGGATAACTGTTTCAGGTCTTTCATAGATAAAACTCATAGCATGAAACTAAATCTCGCATAGTAATTCCCGATTTTAATTGTCTGCCTTTTCACGTTCAGTAGATAATGACCTGCGTCTAATTCTAGCAAGGCCATGGGATCACCTTTATTTTTAATCGACGATTATCTTTTTATAAAAATATATTAACAATAATTACCTTTCTTTAATGATTTGTGGTCAGCAGAACATTATATCAAGGTTCAAGCAATTTTTAAGCTAAAAATAAAAAGAATATTTGAAACTCTTCAATTTAAACAGGTATTAAATTCTTATACATCCTAATTTTACATCAACATCAGTATCATTTATATTATATTATTATAGCTTAATTTCATTCATTAGCATCAGTCATTAAATTGGAGAATAATAACCGAAACTGTATTTGAAATAAAAATAATTGTTTCAGAAAAGCATTTCCAAATTAGTGTTTAGGATCGAACTAAGGGTTTTCTTTATTCTTTTTTATATAAATACAAACCTCGCTTAACTTCGTTTCAGATTTATTTGCTTCTGATGAGGAGGGGACTTAACCTGTTCGCCTTCGAAATCGATATACGCTTGCTAAAATTCTAAGCCAAACAAAGTTTGTTTCTCCAACTTAATTTTATGTTTACCTTTAACGTGTTTCTCATCTCTCTTAGCTTTTAACAACCCTTTCGAGTCATTTCAAAATTTCTTCTTAACATTCTATTAAATAAATAAGCAGTTTTTCTTAATTTTATATTTAATGATATTCACTGATATGAGGCCCTTAAATGTAAATTAACAGTAAATGAAATAATCAGAAAATTCTTAATATCTCCAATGTTTTATAATCTGGAATTGAAATTAAGGATACAACTTGATATTTGAAATAACTGTTATGTTCACTCATGAAACTATAATACTTCATCTACTTCGTACAAGGAAGTTAATAATATCTTACTAAGAAAAGTTTATTAAGAAATGAAATATTGAATTATGCTTGATGTCCCTCTAAAATATTTTGATTAGTTTTCAGCAAACAAAGTTCTTTCTGAATCTACGATTTTATAGTATCAAAACTGCCATTTAGTAAATAACTTCAGTCGTCGTTAAATTAAAATTATTAATTTCATACTGTGGAGTCAACAGATCTCCGTATTGGCTTAGACTGTTTAACATATTTTTGTTGAAAATCCCTCAACGTGTAAAAGCAAAATACTGTTTAACAATACTATTTGTGAAGTGTTTGGCTGAAGAGAATTCAAAAATCATGGCCCTAATTTACGAAAACGTAACCAACTGTGAGGTTTACCACTGTGTATTTGCAGTCAAAAGTGAGTAACCTTAAGAACTAGTTAGCAAATAATCGCTTAAGTTCGTGTGACAAGAAAAACAAGATGGAAGGGTAACTAACCCTTTATTGTTCCAATAAGATTTAACGAAACTCCGTCTTGGAGTGTACAATAAAAGCCGACACTTGGGCTTGAACTTAAGGTTAACTACAGAGATATAGCCGAAGCTATCAAGATTCTAATCGAGTTGGCGTCTTAACTCTATTTGACTACGAAGCTTATCAAGTACCTGAGTACGGCCGACCGTAATAACAGCTTTGGAAGACAGTAGCCAAAAGGCAGACGCGCGCAAATCAGAAACTCTGATTCTCTCTAACTCAGCAAGTAGAACTTCGAGGTTTAAATACCGCTCCTCCTCTTTAAGTATTCAGAATGATTCCAAAACTACGTTCTGGCCGGAAGTAGTAAGTTGAAGTTAAGAATTTGACAGGAAAGGAACTTTAACTTAAAATTAAACTGTTAATACAATGAACATAATCCTTACATAACATTTAGAAGTCACGAGGATGAAATACCAGTATGTCTACCAGTAGGCATGTAGACAATCTCAACATGCACTTTTCTCTACATCTGAAGAAAATAACAACACTAAGAAAGAGTTGCGTTAATTTTCAGTTCTGTGTAACATTAATAAGAGCCAGTTTTTTTTAGGAAGGCCTGTGTAATTTGATAATTCTATCAATACAGATGCACTCTTAATTTGCCATAAATTACATTGTCTGACAGTTGTTAAGGAATAAAATCATTTTTCTTTAAAACTAGTGATAAACGTCATGTAAAGAAATTGCACTTGAAACTTACTTATTAGAGATACCGAAGTATCGTTATTTTGCCGAACGATAAACATATCATCATATGCCGAAACAAGGCAAACAAAAGAATAAAAGTGTTCATTATAGCTATTACTAACATTTACATAAACTACTACTCGAAATGAGAAATGAGTTTGTTCAGTATGGATATGAGTTTGTTCAGTATGGAGTGTGTCTTCTTGAACACTGATGAATCACTTAGTATTTGTTATACATTTTGTATGTTTAAGTGTTGCATAGAGTTTGGGGTTTCTGGTCTATTTGGGTCTCGGGGCGATTTTGAGTTTTGCACGAGAATGCGTCTGTCTTTTAGCAATACATGGGTCCAGCGCATACCAGGCGCGTTGTATGAGATTTAGGTCCGAAGAATATGCAGGTACTATCATGCTCTCAATATCTTTCCTAGCTAGTGAGTCGTCTCAGCTGCCCTAAGCGGCGGATATTGCTATCTCGAACACAAGATCTGTATCAATTACAGCATAGAAAAGACGGATATGATCCAGGAGAGCTTCGGGGAAATATTACTCTCATGTAACTGTTCCGTCAGCAAAGATGTAAAACGTACTTTTGCCATTGCGTATTATATCTGGATAGCGCAATCATGCTTCGTCCATACCCATCAGCTTCCTGGACATTCTGGTGAGAGTAATAAGTTTTCCTCTTTCCCCACTCTAGCAGGCTTTAAGAATTACTGTTGATGGTGAAGCTGTATTTATCAGAGAATATGAATGTCGCTCACCCAAACGAAGATGCTCATTGCAGCAACGTATTGATTCCCAACGATGTTGTGCTCGTTCAGAATGTATGCAACTGGCTTCCGTGCATATAAGTCAACAGTATTTAATCGTTGAAATTTTCTCGTACATCCACATGTGCCTATATCGTTTGGAATATCTGCGGCTGTATCTGATCAGGAGAAGCATTTCTCTTCCTTTTCGCCGTTAGGACCCCATATTTCATTCGAGGATAAAACCCAGACTCACCTAGCTAGTTCAATTTTAGCCATAAGGTAATGACGAGCCAGCCCGTGCAACAACAATGTCACCTACAGAAACAGCTATGCTCCCTATAATTAACACGGATATTTTAAAGGAACATAAATTATCATAAATTTAATTAGTTTAATGACTTAAATACTCAGGAAAACCAGTGGTCAAGAATTGAGCCCCCAAAAGATTTTAATAAATGTTACAACCAAACATAACAAGTAAAATATATCTAAAGGAATTAAATTCGTCTAATGTTTTCTCCATGTGTAACGTAATAAAGAGTCAAACGTTCGTAAAACGTCTTCAAGAAGGCATCTCTTCCCATAGGCGGATAGCACTCGTGCGCTTTGCCTCATCTGTTAAACAAGCAGCCAGTCATCAAGTTTAAATTGAAAAAAGAGGCCTTTGGCGTAATTTTTCTCGAAATAAAATGTCTGGAGCCGTCTATTGTTTGACCATCCCGTCAACGGTAGCGTTCCTCGGGGTGCACCACAGGGGATAAATCGATATTACACTTGCGATAAGGGGTAGGGACACACATAAACAACCGAGCATTACGGAGCATTTCAACTCGGAACCTTGGTTTCTGACTAGCAGTCACTCTGTTTATCATTATACTATACAAATTAAAAAGGTGTTTTTTTTTTTTTTTTTTTTTTTTTTTTGTGGCCAGGGTTTTTTCCGTATTTAATCTCATATTGATTAAAATGTGATGGTAAATTATGCAATAATAACTCAAAAAATGTTTGAATTCACCATCATTTTGACATGTAAATAACATAAATCACGCCCACTAGCAATATGTTATCCTTACTCCACTCGTTTAAATAGTAGATATTGGCTTAAAGAGAACAACTTTCAGCTTAAAAATGTTTATTTAAAGCCTTTAATGCACGCATAGATATGATCCTTTAATACTTTGCTTGAGAAGAGTATTGCCAAACATTTCTATTTCAAAAGTAAAATTCTGGGACATGAGAAGTGTTTAAATATTCAGAACTATACGGATGACAACGAGCAATTCAGAAAACATTATATATTACAAAATTAAATATCTTCTTTTTTTATAATAGTTTGATGAAAGCGGGCTTTTTAAAAATGTTTTTTAAATAGTTTAACAATTTAAAATAGTTCTTTAAGCATCTTTTCTTGAGCTTATAATTTAGACTAATTTAGACATAAGCTATTTATTTTACTTTTAAAATTATATTTAATGCATATTCCGCCTACTGTTTTTCATGGGGACATAACAAATGCATAAATTATAAACAAATTAAGTAAATTAGTTATAACTGCAGACAAAACACTGTACTAAGCAAATATACTTTTTCTATTATCATTTCCGAGAAGTTTGCAGTCTTCCATTCTTCGTGAAAAGCTGAAAGTCTTTGATTATTTTTCCGAAGTATTTTATTTTATTCAAAGATTTTCATATAATTCGAGTTTTTTCAAGTTTGTTTGGCAGCAAATTAAAAAATTACATTTTTCCAAATAATAACAAGGAAATATAGCTTTTCTCTACCTATAGGGAGATCTACTGAACGCTTGTCTGGAATTAAATGTTAAGTTGTACGTTCTTCAGAAGGTAATCTGAGGAAGGGAGTGCGGGCAGAAGACACAATTATTGTCGCCTGCATTAATGAGCGTGAGCGCGTATTATTACTTCGAGTTCCTTTTTAAATTAAAGAATAAATTTAATCAGAATTTCAAGCTCACTTGCAAACAAAAAAAAATGGTTATAGACAGAAAAACTTTAGTTAGCATGACACAGAAGTAATACTCATGCATTCGAAGACAAACATGAAAAAGTGCTAATTGTTATGTACAGTTTCTGGCTTCAAGGCTATTTCTAATTGTAGTGGAACTTGACAAGAAATAGGCGTTGAGCGGTAGGCTTCAGTAAACGTTTAAGAATTAGATGATAAAGGATCTTTTTCGCTTTCTGTGTCTGTTGCAGAGAAAGAGAGAACGTTTTTCTTTTGTCAATGAAAAGCGAGCCACAGGCAACCAGTGACGAACGTATGTTCTGAAAGACTTGTTACGTGTGAAACTGTCGGAAAGATGCTGAGGCTTTGTAAAAAAAATCAGACTAGTAACATTGGTGCCATGTATTGTTTACTTCTTCCTTGAAATACGATGCAAACAGAAAAGTAGAAAAATTTATTGTTTTCGTAAGCGGCTTTTTGTCGGGACGTAATGTATCTCGGAGAATTTACCACGGAGAATCGAGAAGAGGAAAATACCATTTTCGTCTTTCTTGGGGAGCTGTAGAAAATATATGAGGTGCGTAATTTCAGTTGTTATAATTGGCTTGGAAAAGGTTGTAATAGATTGCGATGGACCAAATATGTTCAATGGAGCGCGGTTGCGTCAGAAAGTGCCGTTTACTTAATAATTAGGTCTGTAGTTAGATAAGAAAATTTTTGTCGGAATAGGCTCTTTTTGTTCTCTTTGGATTAGTATTGGACTTGCTTTTTGTTGGATGAGGTGTTAGTGAAAATGAAGGAAAAACAAACTAAAAAAGATTTTGTCTAAAAAAGTTTTTTTCTTTAAAGCATCGCTTTTTATTTTGATGAGGAGGAAAAAGATGGTAAGTTGCGGTGTAATGTGAACGAAAAGCAGAAGGACCAATTCTAACAGGTTTAGCAATATGAAGAGGGAAAAAAGAGTGGAAAAAAAACATTGCTGATGTTAGCCAGTAGAAGGGTGTGCAGGGTGTTTCCCAGAGATGGAGAAGAACATTTTATTCGTGACAACAAGTAGAACAGTGTGACAATGGAGATGAGAAAACAAAGTGATACGATGATGACTCTTGAGCGTGTATGAGATAGAAGAAAACTTACGAAACAAGCTTCAGCCTAATTTAACATTATCAGCTGTTTTGAATGATTAAGCGTATGATGTAGGAAAAATACATGAACTCATAAATCCATTGAGAAGAAAATATGATAATTTGTGCGATATTCCCGGTGTATGTTTCTGTTGCTGAAGTGTAAAGGGATTGTTCCGGATTCATAGAAGATCGGCTACTGGTTCCGACTGATGATATGAAATTATCCGGTGTTGTGTTCCTGTTTTCCGATACGTAATGCAGAGACTGTTCTGAACTGGTATTTAGCATGATGAAGTAAACGGCTCCACTTTAAAAACAATATCGAAGTGTGATAAGCACTGTAAGTGACTATGTTAAGGGCAGGTTTCATGAATTCATTTGTAGTCTGACTATCGGAAAGTTAACATTCAGCATTGCGTAAGTTTGTTTTAACTTCCGGATTTACCTAGTCTGCTCAGCTCTTTATCTCCTTCTTGCATGTAGTGATAATTATGTAAAACTAAGTGATTTTTTGTGAATTTAATATGTAATGTTGTACTTAGGATATCATATTTAAAATGTGAATATTTATTTAGAAATTTAATCCAGAAATTAGGATAAGTTGCTTTTGCGTGTTTATTTTGACCTAAACATCTTATTGGAGTATTTAGGAAAATGAATTAAAAAATGAATAATTATGTAGCTAGGATATGTGTTTATTTAGAAATATGGTTGCTGTTCGCTACAGTACAGTAAAACACTTGTAAATTGTGTATGTTAAATGAATCATGGATAAATTTGAGGTTGCATTTTAATTTGTAACTTATTTTGGAGATATGATTAAATATTGATTTTATCAATTTAGTATTTAATTATTGCACCATATTTTTGTCAACACAACAAAATTGTTAATTTCCTGACAATACGCAAAAATGGGGGAAAAAATGGCAAATCAGCACCACGATATAATCTGTAAATTATGTTGTCTGACACTTGCGATCAATTGAAAATTTCTCTGTTATTGATTTGTTTAGTTTTTCCAATAATCTCATTTTATTTTATAAACTCATTAATCAAATCATTTCTCTCACCTAAAAATTGTATTCTTTTGAAACTTGTCTTCTTAAGAAAGGAATTTGTTTGTTTGAATGATACGTCTTATAAAATATGTTTTCTTACCTGCATAACAAAATATCAGGTATAATGTACAAATTCCAGACGATGAAGAAAAACTTAAAGAAAATAATAAAAATTAAGATGCTTCGTAAGTAAAAAAAATTAAGTTTCTTCCTCATTAAAAGTTTCGCCAGAGATAACTGTGTTCTCAAGCATAGGCCCTGATCCCATTATTTTTCTTACTTAACGTATTTAATGATAATGAGACGTATAAAGCTTTTGATAAAAATCAGACTTTCTCTTACATAGGTGATGAAGAAAATTGGATTTTAATAAAACGTGACCAACTATTTTATACTTGAAAAAAAAATAACCATTTCTATCGAAACATACAAATCACATAAAGCGGTGTACATTGACTGTAAATTCAGATGAGTGTAAAATGAAAACGTTTTATTTCAGTTAATAGTTTTTCTTCTCTTCTTGAAAGAACTCAAACTATTTATTGCGTGAAATTCTTTCTTCAAGCTTGTTTTGTTTTGAACTATTCCCTCTCTAAAATTCTAAACTAAAATGGAGCAATTCAAGAAAAGTACAGCAAATCTTAAAATTTGCATTTTGTATAGCACTTTAATAGCTTTCATATTAAAGCGGGAATTTTATTTACGAGATATTTTTCGCATCTAAGAGTCACCGCAGCATTCTGTTTTCCAGAGCTACTTTTCGTTTAGTTATTAGCATATTAGTCATTGTAAAATTTTCTTGCCTTTGAAACGAAATAATTGTTTAAGCGTTGGTACTGAAATACTTTTTACCAACATCATGCTCTTAAGTATTTAATAATTAAATTGCTTTATCATATAAAATCATAAGCTACAGAATTAAGTTTTTTCCCCTGTATTCGGTTGTCTCTTCCGTTCCACGCCTCCTCTTAAATCCGTAATGGGGACTCTAAAGTATTACCCAATTTGCTCTGTTTTTACAAGTTACTGACATAAATACTAACAGAGATATGACAGCTAGCCTCGGGTTAACCATATCTTAGTTAGATTCTCCTCCAGCGAGATTTTTCTTTCATCAAAATTCAGTTCTTGAACTGAATTTTGATAAATGAACTTCTCCATAATACACCCAGAATTCTCCATAATATACCCAGACAAGTAAATATTTTTAATTAGTTTCCTAAATAACCTGAAACTGCAAACCCTAAAGGTATTGCGGAGTATTAGCCGAAACCGCTACACAAACCCCGATTGTAAAATACAGGGTTGAAATGAACTTCTAACAATAACATATATTTTAATTAAGAACAAACATTTACAATTGCAATTTATAACGATGTGGGGCTTTTTTGCATTCAGGCACTTAATTTCAAAAAATTGTTAAACAGGTATGTGCGCCATCAACAGTATATAAGAGGAGTTATAGTTCTAGAGGGCCAAAATGCCCATAGCCCCAGCAGGAAGGTCCTGGCTCTTCTCAAATAAACCACCTTCCTTTCTTTACTCCCTTATGCTGTCGTTATCTCCGATGAACCCCCGAAGCGGAAGGGAGATTTTACTCCTGGTCCGTAACAAAGGTGCCCATACTCTGACTCCGGTGAACGAATTCTTTATCTCTAGCCGGAGTGGCCTTCGAGGGTGAAACCAAAATCATTAACAAAGGGATCTTGTTGCATCAGGATTTCTCACCTGGTGTAAAAGAAGCGCCATTTCATTCAGAATTCAGTCCCCCTGGACGAACTCACAAAAAGCATCTATGCGACCTTATCACAGTATAGAATACTCACTCAGTTGCAGAACTCGCTCAGTTGAATCTCCAAGAAGAACAATTTACAATTATAGCAACACAACTGTGCCCTGAAGGAATTCTTCTTAACCTAATTTAAATTACATTAAGTAAAAATTCACTTACCAGCAACAGGTAACTTGCCGGTTCGCGTATCATCAGTTGATATTCAAACTAATCTCTCGCAACTGGTACTCAAATCCATTAGTTGTAAGCTCATTTTGTCTTCAAATTATGTATTAGTTACCCTGCGTGTAGCGTATCTATTCCATGGATAAGCTAATACCAGCTAAGCCAAAGCCTACACTGTAAATTCTACAGCTAAGGCAGTAACAGTGATTGCGAGGGAAACTGTCACAGTTGACAGTTGTATGAAAGTGAGCATGCAGTGCCAGGGGGAGCATCCGTTGAATTACAGGATCAAAAAAAAATCTTACCTACTGTGTGTGGCGTTCAAGCAGAATCTGTGGGTGAAAACTGAGGAATGGATTCATCAATGAAGTAAAATCATCTCTCGTGTGACATTTGAGGACAGAAATGACTTTTTCATTTTTGGATTTCAATATATCATGGTCCAGGTACTTCTTCTTTCAGAGGAAAGGGCATGAAGATGAAAGAAAACTAGATGACATAAGTATCATGTGAGATATCAAATTTTGACCATAGGATGTGTTCACTCTTTTTCTTAATATATTCTTCGATAATAAATAGACGTATCTTGCATCTTACTATCAGCGTGTTCCTATTGCTGTACATGTCGTGTTTGGCGATATTTAGAATCCTAAAAAGGGTTCAAAGTCAAAATTCGAAGCACAACTTCTGATAATTGTGTAGAAATTTGCTGTATTTTAAAACCAAAATGTCTTAAATTTAAACTTCATAAATCAGAGATCACTTGTAAAGGCCCCTTCTAAAACTTGCGCTCTTCTTCTCTAGTTTTTATCATAGTTTATTAATATGTTACATTACATTGCGATAGTTACATTGTAATTGTAAATAGCTTACATTTTTGTATTGTAAATAGCTTACATTTTTGTATTGTAAATAGCTTACATTTTTGTATTGTAAATAGCTTACATTTTTGTAATTACAAATACAAACCGCATTCGCAGTAAATAATTGAAATATGTTATGTAACTGAAAAGTGACTATGCATTACAGTTTCTCTTATGCTATTGCAATCGCAAACATAGCTTAACATTTACAGAAGTAAATCACTCCTAAACTTAGAAGACAGATTAATATCCGGTAGCTTCTTTATTGATAATCCATAGGAAAGCGACTATTGTTCGCAAGTGGAGAATTATTATGATTTTCCATCCATAACCGACTAGCTTAATTACTCTATGTGTTTTCTAGTTTTCTATAATGCATTAATTGAGTTATTATCTTATTAAATGTAACGAATATTTTAATAAATGAAGAAGATGATTAGTTACAAGCAGAAACTGATTAGAACACTTTTCAGCACAAATTTTTAGCAATTTCAATCACAAATAAATACGAATAATTTTTTTTAAATGTGTACTAATTGAAAGATGTACGAAGTGTATTAAGTGGAATAGCTTCCTATTCTATCAGGAATCGTTCTGTTTAGTTGGTACGTGTACAAAGTAACGATACTAATTAAAAAAAGTAATCCTTACTAAATATTGCGCATATTTTAATTGCATATGTAAATGGAATTTTGTTACAAACAGTGTGTATATGTATATGATAAAATGTGTAGCATATTCCTGTACAGAATCACATAACATGCGCTAGTAATAAAGGTGGAAAAAGCAAAATGAACATCCAGTTTCTGCTCCCCACTTCCATTTTCATGCGGGATCTGAATGCGCGGTGTATGTAACACCTCTATATAGCTATATCC
Source organism: Stegodyphus dumicola (assembly GCF_044657685.1). Taxonomy (NCBI): domain Eukaryota; kingdom Metazoa; phylum Arthropoda; class Arachnida; order Araneae; family Eresidae; genus Stegodyphus; species Stegodyphus dumicola. The sequence continues at coordinate 121,239,699 of NC_140780.1, forward strand.
CTACACATATTAAAATACACTTTTTGTAACACATACACACATGTGTATCTGTTCGAGTGTATGTACTTTATTATATATTCCTGCTGTTATTAATTTAGTCTTTCCAACTTTTCAGCATTCTTAATTCAGTCTACCTGATCATTTTTCATTCATGCGACCTTGCAACCTGGCAAATTGCCATTTGGCTTATTGAGTATTGCATTTAGTGTTTACATGTTATTTGTAAATTAATGCTTCAATTTTAAACTCTTTATATTGCCTAATTAATTGAGAAATTTAAAACTAATATACATATTTATTGATAATTTTTAAATTTTGTTTTTAAAAATTTCTCTAAAGAATGCTATTTATGATACTTGTACTTCACGTGATTTATAATGTTTTTAACTAATAAATCTTTGTACTCGTGGGCACCATTGTTTTAATTAATGGAAGTTGTTTCTAACTCTTTATATTGAGTAACTCGATATACAACAATTTCTTTCGCATAGCTTAACAGTGATTTTTATTTTCATTAAATATTTCTTAGCAGTGATTTTTTTTTCATTCACTGATGTTTTCACAGAAAACTTTTGCTTGGTACAATATAATTCAGACTGGTCTTTACGCTTCATTTCTTAAATATAATTAATCTTCTACTTGTATTAATTTGCTTTCATTTGAAGCCTGTGTTAAAAATAACAATACTTATTGCCTAATATATTGTTTGACAAATTCATTTAAAGCTTAAATAGATTCTGATAGAGGAGAAGTTTTAATTAAATTATAATTCATCACACCACTCATGGAAATTAATTAATTAATAAGTTAAAATGATTAATCATAAAAATGTATTCTTATCGAATTCTCTTTTTGCACCTTTTTATATTATTTTGACTAAATGCAACGTAGAAGAAAAGAAAAAGTTGAAAAACAATCTTCTTTTACCGGATTCATTTTGATTTAATACGTTTAAAATGGCAGGTTTTTAAGAATCTGCGTAAATATAGCAAATAACAGGTTCTGAAAAAATAAGTCGGATCAGAAGCGAGAAAATACCTTACACACTCCCCTTTTAAAAGGCGACTGGTGATTAGGGGGCACATTCGCCAAATGCTTGCTGTGACTAACTATTATCCACCACCTTTTAGCTCCAGCGTGACTTTTAGAATCTTGCAAAAATTTTCAATGTCGGAAAAGTGAAAAAATCCGAATTATTCTCACCGGTATTCGAACTCCGGATCTCTTGAATAAGCGTCGAGCTTGCTTCCAGTTACACTCCGAAAACATGCGGAAAGAGAAGAGAAAATACCTTATAACTTTATTTATTTTTTTTTAATTATTTGTTTACTTATTGTTTTATTAGAATCTTATAAACTGCCTTTAGATTTCCTTTAATTTACTGCGTATATTATATTTAGCGTAGCCAACACTTACAATTGTTATTTAACTCGAATGGAACTTGAGATATGGCCTCTTATACACTTAAAGAACAAATTTTAGTCGTTTGACAAAATACTATTTAAAAATTTGGCAACATATCGAAATATATCAGAGGTTTCGTAGGTACAGGAGGAATCTAACGGAATTGAATTTACCAATTAATTATGATTCCTCGTTTTCCTCTACAGCAAAAGTACTCAAACCTGCCGAGCAGATGCTGCAACTCAGATCAGTATCTAAAACTTGGTAAAATTTTCGACTTTAGCTTAGCAAGCTATGATTGAGATCCAAAGGCCACCAAATTTAATTATTAGTAAAATACATTATAATTGTTTAACCCAATTGGTTTTCACTTAGTTGCATTCTAGCTGATTAATGTCGAGATTTTAATTTAAGTGCGTCACAGAATAAAGAAATACAAGTAAAACGCAGCAATAGTTTTCATTTCTGATTTCCGACTGTGTGCGTCTAATATATTTTATCTCGGCCTCTTTTATTATCGCCATGATATGCAGAAAGCTCCTAATCTAAATCGTGTGAAATGCCTACGAGCAATGAGCTCAGTGTCTTACCAAGTAGTGACGAACCTTAAAGACTTAATTTTTATTCTCACCTAAATTTCCTGAGTCAAAGGTAATGGAAGCCACACTATCACCAGGAAAACAGCTAAAAGTTGTTTCACTTCACCTGATGTGAAGGTTAATAAAACTTGTAGTCCAAAAAAAAAGAATACTTGTCGTTCTTGTAATATTTTACAACCCACTCTGCTTACCAGTAAGTTAAAGCTAGTGTTATGCTATTTTATTGCAGTTTTCATTTGATTGATTAGTTTCATAAAATTAATAATGATCGAAGGAACACTGTTTAGCAATTGTTTTAGCGAATATGCAGTCATGAAGCTTTTCTGCTGTAGTAAAATCAAGATGTGCGGAATCCGTTTGCTGCTAAGAGGTAGAAACCCATTGAGAATGGGAAATTAAGTTTTAAACATCAAATCGAACTTTGGTCTAACTTCACAGCGACAGACTAAATCGTTAACACCCCTGAAAACTTAAATTAACTTCAGCCAGGAATCGGTTTCTATTGGAATGGCTTGTCCGCTTAGCAGTTCAGACAACGTTTCCCGTGTGCAGTCTAAAATATGAGGCAATTTCCTTTAAAGGAGAGCTATTAGAGCTTTTCTACCAGAATACTCTTTTTAAAGTAGACTACATTCATGTTCTTTATTTTAAGTAAATATTACCGATCTAAACTGTATTAATTTCGACTGAGTAAAACAAAGATTGATTGTACCAATTAGAACTTTGCTAAAAATACATGCAACTTACCAAGATTAACTTTTATCGATGCACAACTTGCTTAGAAAAAAACGATATTATAAAACTACGTTTCAATTAAATAGCTTATCTTTTAGAGGCTTAGTCTTTTGACTACTAATGGGACATATATTTACCATTAGAAGTTTAAAAATTACTGCTAGGTTAAAAACTACTTAGAATCTCTTGAATGTTGGGGATCATATTCTAATAGTTGGAAAATCAAGATTGCTTGTTTTACACAAATGAACACAGAGAAAAGAAGAAATCTGAGTTGCCTAATGTGTAATTTTGGGTTATGCAAATAATGCTTTACCCTATACCATACGATGTAAAATATATTTCATATAATAAAGTTTCCATAATAATAGGTGCGATTATAGTAAGGACGTATGTATCCCACAATTCAGTACGGCTGGGACATATATGTCCCATCCTTTGGTCAAAAACCGAAGACTGCATTCTTGCTTTTCCCGGTAATAAAATAACGGAAATAAAAACTCCTAGTTTACAATCCAATCGAGACAGTCATTTTTTGTCTCCAGTTCAAAGTTTTTATTTTGTGCTGAAGTTTTTTTTCATTGTTTTTGTTAATAACAGTAGTAAATAATGAGGTTTTCATAATCTCAAATAATGACTGCAATTAATTTGCTTCTCTGAAAAACACATTCGATCTCAAAAATTCGATAATATTCGATCTCAAAAGCACTTCTGTGGCCTTCCTCTGTTTTCCGAAATCTTATTCTCCACAATAAAGATAAAATGCAAACATATCAGTTTAATAATGCTGTCTTTTATCACTTTGGACAAAGCATAAGGTATTTCACCCTCCTTTTAGCATGCCGTCATGGTGCAATGGTTAGCACACTCGGCGCGTATTCGAGAGGTCCAGGTTCGAGTCCCGGTGAGGGCATTGCTCATTTCTTATATCACCTGCTTTAAAATAACCTAATGACTCTACAGAGGCGGCCGAACTAAAAAAGGTGGTGGATTATGATTCTTCGCCACCAAGATTTGGTGATTGGGTCCCCAAATCCCCAGTCGCCCTTTAGAAGAGTTTCTCCCTACTTTCTGCATGCCTTCGTGGTGTAACCGTTAGACCACTCTGCGCGTATTCGAGAATTCCAGGTTCGAGTCTTGGAGAGAGCATTGCTCATTTTTCACGCCTCCAGGATCAAAATAACCTAATTTCTCTACAAATGTAAGTCAAATGTTTTATTTTCAAAATTGTCTTCAGCTTGGCTTCTTATGCTGGCTGTGCTTACATCCAGTTACTATCTTAGGCAATACTTAAATGTCATAGAAAATTGCTCCAACTGTAATTAAAAACTGTTAGTCAAAATAGATGAAATCAATGTCATTTCTCTAAACTTCAGGTCTTAATTAGCCACGAAAAATGTATGTTCCTAAATTATAGTAGTTTTGTTCTTCCTCCGACGTATACCAAGAAGTGTTGAATTTATCCAATTGCTAAGACTTTCTTATAATTATGTCCTACCATCATAACATTATAACCACGCAAGGTTGCTTTTAAAATAGAAGCTTAAATTTTAAATCAGTACGAACCTTTGAATTTCAAGTGACTATTACACTAAAAATATCATGAGGAAAATAACTTTGTGCATTTTATTAGAAACAAATAAATAAATTCAGCATAAAAATTAGCAAAAATGTTAATTAATTTAATGTCTTAAGTCAGAAGAACATTTAAACAACTTCTTTATTTAAATCTTTTAAGTGGACATGGTTTATGCTACATTTTACAGTTCTGCAATTACAAATGACAGATACCAAAAATGTGAACTTAAAATTTTAATTAATTTAATGCTGGTGATTACAATGCAAACGTCTTACAAGCGTAGTCGAGGGCTGTCTGCCTAATGGGAAAGATGCCTTTCCAAAGGATTTTCTGAGGCAAACTGTCTAGTATCGACGTTACACATAAGGGAAATCACGTAACGCTCAGGTAGCCAGCCCATTCTCATGTAACATCTAAGTCGTAGAGTAGAGTGAAAGAATAGCACTGTGGAATAGTGCATCTCTACCAAACGTTCTCTCTTAAAAATATTCTGCCTTAAATGCATTTATCTCATTTTCATCTAGTGAAAGCTAATGAAAAGAAGTATAAGTATAATTCAAAATCATAAGATAATGGTTTAATTAACATAAAATAGCTTACAAAGAAACTAATACAGTGAAAGAAAGTGTTACAAAGAAACTACATAACATTATCTAAGCCTTTCATAATTAGTTATGCTTGATTTTTTGCTAGACAAAGAATTTAAATATTTCTAAAATTTACTTTGTGTATATGTGTATGCTACAGTCCTTAAAATACTGCGCATAAACCAATACTTAATGCGTTTACGTGAAATTTTAATTCTATGTAGTGTTTAAAATCATTAAGTATTGCTATTATCAGTCCGTAATAGCTACTTCAAATACCGCTTAATATTATTACTTGGCTGGGTTCACATGACTCAGCCATTAGAACTATAAAAATATTATATTTAATGATTTCTGTAAAACATAAGTTACTAACGATCTAGAGAATCTTAACTTTGAGTCTAGACTACTATTTCAATAGAATGGAAATATATTTTAGAAGCGCATCTAACTCATACAATATCCTTTACTCCAATATATTAACTGATAATCCAATTAATAGATTTTATTTTTAATGCTGATGATTATTATTCCCTAAATGAGAAGGAATTTTTAATGATTTAAATTATTCCTACCTAAATGCTCAAACTATGACAAAGATTTTGCTACTTTCTGTTTTGAAGTTTAGAAACAATACTGCAACATTTCGTTTGTCTTAAATAAAACTTAAGATTATTACTTAACTACGGACAGCAAGTCTTAAGATCAGAGTAATTGCCTTATTAATCCTTTTACTCAAATGGCTAGGCCCACTGACAGTTGCATAATTACTAATTATTGGTTAAACAAACAGGATTTGTGGGAACATCTGTGTAAATGCCTCCGCTTTGTCGCTAGTGTCAACCGTTGTAAAGTATTGTCTGAACCAATTTGTAATATCCTTTGTTTCCTAACTTCTGTGCAGAGATAAGTGTCCGATTTATTAAATTTTATTATTTATGATGAACGCTAAGAATAAAAGACTTATTAAATGTTAAAAGTAGGCAAAAGAATAGAAATCCAAACTCAAAATTTTCAATAAAAATTAACTTTAATTGATAAATTAAATAAATTCTCTTCTATCAGTAAGCTTTGTATAATCTTAATCGGAAATTTTCCATTAATCTTTTAAAGAAAATGCAAGCCTAAAAAATACTTTATAATATGTATCAGATTTATAAATAAGATAGAACGCAAAGCTAACGTTATAGGTTCATTGTAACATTATTTCATAATATTACAATATTTTTCAGAAGTTCAGCAATTTGGACGCAGCAAGAAGGTGTGAATTCGTATATTTTCCTATATTTAGTGAAACCAAGTTTTGTGCTCCATAGTTTATTCCTTTTTCAAGGATCAGATTTATATGAAAGAGAGCTTTTTCTCCTTATATTATTATTTTTATTCAGTGAATCCATTTATTTTAAACGGGTTGTCATTTCAAGAGCGTGTTCATAAATATTAACTACTGCAAGAACCATTTTTCTTAAAATCAATTTATCAGCATTTTTTTAAATCAGAGTAGAACACCTATTTTGGTAAAAAGTACTTTAAAATTCTCGGTTTTTATTTAAAACAACTAGATTTTAATAGCTGAACCCATTTTTTTAGTAGAACTTGTTTTCTAATTTGTTGAATAACTCCTTTTTCTTCACTTTCCTATCAGATTTTTGTTTATAGACCTTGTTTCTAATCTTAGGCTTTAAGAAGGAAAGACTTTAAAAAATATAATGACAAAATGAAAAATAAAAGACTATCTGGATAAGAGAGTTTGACGAGTCTCTTATCAAATTTCAGAACAAGAGACATTTTAAAACAGTCTTAGGGGGAAAATGTTTCACAACTTTATACCTAAAACGTAAACAGCACTGAAGAAGCTTGGAAATACTCTTCTATTAAAAAAGAAAGGTGAAAAGTTATATCGAGGGGAAAATAAAAGCTGTTGATATCCATGGGAGGCTGCGGCTGCTTATTACCGCACTTGTACGGCACTTTTTTAAAATCCTGCAATTAATTTGTGGGAATTAATTTAATTTACTTAACAGTTATTTTACGTTTAAGCAACTTTCCTATCGCTCTTGCGTTCAACTCACGCTTTCTTGCCAGAATGCAAACTGACTAGCGCGCGTGTATTCAAATGAGGTAGAAAGAAGTTAGTATTTAAGAGAAGTTTTTCGGAAGTTAATATTTAAGAGAAGTTTTTCGTAAGTTAGTATTTAAGGGCACAGTGTATTCTGCCTGAATGTCAAGTTGCTAATTTTAGATTCTCTAGGAATTAGAATTCTGTGGCGTTGAGCTATTCTTGCCACTAAGCTGGTTTACGCCGACTGTGGCTTCAAAGCCTGCTTGCCCGATAGTTCACCTGAGAAGCTGTTAAGCTATATTTAACTTCAACAAATTTAAATTATTCATTACCTTTTGAGTTACGCTAAAAGTGTTGGAAGCGCGAGTTAGTACCGTCTGTGAAACCTGATTTGAGTTAATAAAGGGTGATTTAAACCCTTTTCCTGATTTTGTAATATTTTAAAAAGTTTGATTATTCATTAAACAGTTTCCTAACGTCGAGCTTAGTTTATGATAGCCCAGCACATTCTATGGTAAGACGTTCTAAGGTATTTTCTCCCACCTTCTTAGCATACTTTCGTGGTGTAATGGTCAGCAAGCTCGGCGCGTATTCTTGGGGTCCGAGGTTTGAGTCCTGGCGAGGGCATTGCTCATTTTTCATGTCTTCTGCTTCGAAATAATCTAATGTCTCTGCAGTGGCGCCCGAACTAAAAAAGGTGATGGATGACTATTCTCCGCCACCATGATTTGGCGACAATTCTCAGTCGCCCTTTAAAAGGGGGAGTATATAAAGTATTTTTCCCGCCTTCTTAGCATGCCTTTGTGGTGTAATGGTCAGCAACCTCGGTGCGTATTCGAGCGATTCGAGGTTCGAGTCCCGGCGAGGGCATTGCTTATTTTTCAGATCTCATGTTTACAAGTTATTGGATGCATTCAAGTACTTTCTCGTTGTTTGTATTTCATGTAAGAAACATGAATAATGTTTGCTCCTCATAGTTGGTTTTTATAATTTTATATTTTATTTGATATGACTATGGGGTCTGCAGAACGTAAATTAGGATTGCGATATTCTGTCCCATCTGTATTTCATATACTTGAAATTAAAGGCCACGTTATACAAATACTTAATCAAATAAAGCGACAGCTATTTCAGTTTTCAATGAAATACTGTTTTAGAGGAAGTTTTTCATTAAAATAGAATATTGCGTAACTGCGTTTCGTATCATTCTTCAGTTCCGCGATAAATTGGATTAATTTATTCTCTTAATTACTGTACGTTCTTTATGAGAAGGTTTCAAACACGCTATTACCAGAGAGATTTATTATTTTCATTTGTTTAATTTTGCTCAGAACCATATTTATTTTGATAGATCTCGAATTTATAAACATGTTAAGATATGAGCAGGTATTACCTGTAAATGGAAATGTATTAATGCATATGAATTTGGAAACTTACTTTTACATATTTTGCTTGATAAAAACAAAATATTAATGAACTGCACACATTTTTATGCTTCATATTATCATAGAATCAATTTCAGTGGTACGGAAACATATTCAAGCATGATTTAAATTTAAATTCAGCACTCTTGTTGAGATCAGATTTTGCGCCAGAAACAGATCATTATGGTAATAATCTAAAATGCTAAGAGCATAGCATTAGTGTGCAGAGTCTATTAAGTTTGTCGAAGAGGAAACATGAAAAAAGTGCAAAGCCCTCGTCTGGATTTGAACTCCAGACCTCACGATTACTAGCCGGTCTGATTTTCATTTACACTACGAAGGTATGCAGTAAGGAGGGAGAAAATGCCTTAAGGAGATTTTTCAGTTTTTAAAGGTCACGTTTATACAGTGGGCATTTGTTGAATACAATTTATTAGCAATGCCGCTTTAAGAATATTAATTTGCATATTTATTTGTATAATAAAACATTCATGTCATTTCTAGATCTAATATAATATAAAAAATCAGAAGTACCTTATGAAATCCTAAAACGATCAACAAAAGCAAAATTAATTTTTCATGCTTCTTGCGCAATTTATTACGAGTTTTCTTTCTTAGTTATTTATTTTACATTTTCATCGTAATTTTTAATATCGAATAATTTTTATATAAACTTATTTTAAAGATCTTTTTTAAGACAATATCTACTTTTGGTGTGTTAACTTCTCAGCTCATTTCAAATCACTAGAGTCGTCAGTTTACGCTAGAATTTTCACGATTTTCACCTGTTCTGTACCAGTAAAATATTAAACAGGTGCAGAAATAAGCATTCCAGCATCAATATAATTCATTGAAATCAGTAGACACGCTATCAGTGTACACACTATTGGCTATGAGGTGCAAAGTTGCTAATGTCAACTTTTAATTATCTGGCTATATTAATATATAAAAGGACGCAAGGTATTTGCTATGTATTGCACTGTGAAGCTTAAAATGAAAGCAGAGGACGCAAGAGAACATTTGCAAGTTGGAACCTTTTATTTTGCTAAAGACTTACGCATAAATTTTACAATATAATATAAAATATACGTATAAATTTTACAAAGCAAATCTTAAACTTGATTTCAGCTAAACCTTAGTCGTCCCAATAGAATAAATTCTTTAAAGGAAGATAATATTGAAAAGAAAAACTTAATACTTAAGAAATAAAATAGATACACTTTGCACACACACAGACGAAAAAAAGGGCACTTCTATGTCTTCCGTTCTACTCGACCGATTGACAAAATTTAACTAGCGTTTAACATGTTTCGAAAGCACGACATAGGACATATATTAGATTTATATGCATAGCAATTGTTATTGTTCTAACATAGGTATTATGACATAAAATCGAACTTTATCTGAAATAACATAGTTATTTCTTTTCCACATTTCGATTCCACGACACAAATTATGCTAAGTTTTGTAAAAGTCGCAGGAGCAGTTTCTAAAAATTTACTCTCAAAATTTTAGCTCCTTAATGTTAATTGAAATTTGGTACATATTATTTATTATATCTTTTTTTATTAAACTTACTTCAATCTTTCTTTTACAAATCTAATTTTATGTTCAGTCCAAATAAAATTCGCAGATGTTTGATTTATGTTTTTAATTTGTTTTTTATTTAGTAACGTTTACAAATTTTTCGAAAGCATTTTTGAATTTACCATTACCATAAAGTAGAATTATTTCTAGGCATACTTGCAAAAAAACCGAGTTTTTTATTCAAAACTTCCAAAGCTATACGTGAACTTATATATTGGTATGTTCTGAAATTTGGCATAATTTTTATAAGCTATAATAACGCCAAATGTGCTTTACGCACTTTGTTAAAATTATTTGAAAGAATGAACGACTTCCCTTTTTCGTGCAAAATAAACAATTAGAAAGGAAAATAAGTTACTATGAATTAAGAACTTCGCCAAGTGAATTATTTTCGGCCCAAAATGAAAAAATGCGCCAATATAATTTTCTTAATTTAGCGGTAACATTCTCACCAAGTTTTACAAAATTATATATTTGTGCATAATTTGAGTCATAGCATCGAAATATAGAAAAAAAAACCATGTCCTTTCAAAAAATGTCTGATTATATATAAATAGTGCTGCATATAAATCTTATATATATATATATCCTAAATTGCGCTTTCGAGACATGGAAAATGCAAATTAAATTTCGTCGATCAGCCCAGTAGAACGGTAGATATAGAACTACTCCATTTATTTCCCTGCAAGATGTACTTAAAAATCAATATTTAGGCATAGGTGATCAACCACCGACTTGACTCAAAATATTTTGTCATTTTGTAAATTAATAAGTTGTCAAACTCTGAAATCCGTTCACGATCTTTGAAACAGACTTTAGAACGCAGTACCGATATGCAAGGAAAATATTTTAGGTTGTAATGAGGAGAACATACAGCCTCCATTTTAACGGATGTTGTATCTCAAAAGGGTGTAATAATGAGTACGAAAAAAAACCCTCCAGCCATCTTATCATGACTAAAATTAAGCCCTGCCTGAAACAGTAAGTGTTCACTAACTTTATACACTTTGGTAAGCGGCTTAGCGTGAAGTTTCTAAAACAAAAATTTTAATTAGTGTTCCCTGGACTTAAGTTCTTCGCTTAACGCCGTTAAGAGCTACGTGACGTACTGTGATTAAAATATTTTATCGATCTCACTGACAGTTGTATAATTACTAATTATTGTTTTGAAAAGTCTGTTTTCTGCTCATAGCTCATTTATCATGAAACTATATGTTAGCAGAGTTCATAGAAAGAAAAGAGAGAGACCAATTTCAATACACGAATCTAAAGTTGAGTATTTGGCTTTCACCTATACTCACATGCCAAGGTATGTTGACAAAAAATGCACATGCTAAATTTCAACTTCAACAAAACTTCTTTTGCACATTTCATCATTCACCTCGATCATCTTATGCAGAAAAAATTTACAATACTAGATTACTTCTGAAAACGAGAATAAAGGTTTTCGCCTGTTTAGAAAAAGTCACCTGAAAACTTCAGACTGTCTGCTTATACTTCAAAGAAGAGATTACGATTAAATATTAGAAAAAAGAAATGAAATGCTGAAATTTAAGTTATGAGGAAGTGCATTATGGTTCTAAAAACGCTCAATTGGCGGTCAGTAACAAATTGATTAACTTCGAAAGATAAATTAAAAATATGCTTTTCGAATTGGCAACACTTTAATAATCGACTACGAGTGAGAGAATTAATAAACGGAAGGTAAATTACATTGAACGTAATAACTATATTTGCCGAAATCTGTTTCCACTTTCTTCTCATTCTTCCATTGGATTGCTGGGCGTCAGAGTGTATACTAATTTTATTTGCCTGGCTTATGTAAAGCTTCTTGCAAAATTTAGTTCTTTTAATTTAAAGGGAGAGCTTTGTGTAACTCATTAAATATTTTCATATTAATCTACTAAAATTTCCTTTCTTCCTCATTAAAATTTATATTTACTTAAATATATAAAAAGTAAATTAAGAAAAAAGACAAGAAAAGGAATAGTATGAAGAATATGAGAATGAGGAATATGAGGTTAGGAATGAGCAGGATTATGAAGATGTTTAGGATGAAGATGCTGGTGCGGAGATTTCGGATAAGGAAGATTAGAATGAGGAGAATGAGGATAATGATAATGAGGAGGACGAATATAAGAAGCAAGACTAAGAGAGTGAATATGGGAAGGATTGGGAAAGGGAGGAGGGTAAAGATAAGAATGAGTAAGAAAGTTAGAAGAATGAGAACGAGCCTGTGGACTAGGAAATTGATTAGGGGAGCGATTATGAATATGTTGTTGTTGTTACAAATCCCCTTGGGGCAGGAAAGCCTACACCAAATCCAAGAGACCTAGCTGCACAAGTGAATCACTGACATCATCCTGCTCAGCGGACAGCTGTCTCAGGCAGACGCCTATACAATCTAGTAGGTGAGCGGGAGATAGGCAGGAAGGGAACAGGCACACGAGAGAAAGGTCCATCCCACCCCGTTGAACTTTATACAAGATGCCCGCTTCTGAATCTGGCCATGGCCGTTTGGAGAGTTTTAGTTCTCTTACTCTATAGTGACAGGCCTGGCTGCTCAGCGTATTAATAGTGAGCAGAAGACATTTTCAACGTCAACTTCGTTTTATATTTGTAGTGGGAATGTATTTCAGATGGGCTTAAATCAGTGGAAGAGGGGGTAAGGAGATCACAACTTTTCCTTGCAAGATCGTCAACTATTTCATTACCATACACGAGCGAATTCACCAAACACGAGCATATATGAGCAAATTCTATGAAGATTAATTATTCGTACTTCAAATGTGAATGCTTGCTTTCGCATAGTTAAAGAATCATTCCTCAGAAATTTAAGTTGCAGAGCTTAAACTTTTCTCTTCCATTTGGTTGTAAATATATTTTAAACATTAATTTTAAACGAGCTGTTCAAAACAGCAATGCCAAGTGATAGGAAAAATGCTTGCTATAATACACTCATGGACAAAAAAATTAGCGCACCAAGAAGGAGTCGTCAAAATGAAACGAAATTTTACATACGTAATGAATACTTTGATATAAGTAAATGTTAAGAAAATAAAAGAAAAAGGATGATTTATTTCAGAGAAAAGGGTAAAAGAACGGAGGAGTTAATACTCCGTTGGACCCCATCTAGCGCGAATGCACGATGCGATACGATCGGGCATTGAGTCATACAAGTTCTGTATAATGTCTTAAGACATTTCGTTCCATATTTGCTGTAACCTTGCCACTAATTCGTTCAAATTCGTGGGATGCCCAACTCGTCGTCCCAAATGATCCCAGATATGCTCGATTGGAGACAAATCTGGGGATCGGACAGGCCAAGGAAGGGTAGTAAATGCGAAGACAGTCTTGTGACACCCTTGCCGTATGAGGCCGAGCATTGTCTTGTTGAAAAATGGCTCCTGGAAGCCGTTGCATGAGTGGCAACACATGTGGTTGCAGGATTTCATGAACATACCGCTGGGATGTCATGGTGCCATGGAACAATACTAGGGTGACCGTGTATTGTAGACAATGTCACCCTATACCATCACACCAGCTGTGGGAGCGATGTGTCGCTGTACAGCAAAGGCAAGACTGAGGCGTTCACCACGGACTCTCCACACACGAACACGATTGTCATCACTGCCGAGATTGAATCTGGATTCGTCGCTAAAGACGACCTGGTTCCAGTCTCCTCCAGTTTCCTCGTATTCGACACTACTCCAAACGGAGGCGTCGATGGGTGGGCATGAAGGGCAGCACACGTAATGGGCGCCGCGATAACAGGTGACAGGTGACAGCAGGACAGGGCACCCGGACGGCTTTCTATGACTACTCGGGTATTACCCTGGCCCTGCAACCATCTAGAGACTTCAGTTGTAAGATGCTTTTATGCCAATTGTGTTTATTGCATGTGCCCTATTCCGGCCTGCAGAGGTCTATGCCCATTTTTTCTAGTTTGGCCATTATGCTTTTAAGCTTTTGCCGCGTGCCTCGATGTTTTATGAGAAGGCGTTTGAAAGGCAGAACATTGGTAGTTGGGAATTTCATGTGCCATTCTGCTGTTAAGGGGCACTCCGTGACATAATGGTCTGGTGAGCCCATGTTGTCACAAACACACATATCAGTTGTTGCTAGACCCCTTTCTGCAAAGTACGTCGGAAAGGGGCCGTGGCCTGTTATATATCGCGTGAGGTAGGGCGATGAGATGAGCCGGTCCACCTCTATCTTGGGCAGGAACTCATATGCTCTGCGGCCTTGCGGGATTTGGTCCCATTCATTCTGCCAGTTTCCAATGGCGGACTCCTCTATTTGCCTCTTTAGGCATGACCGGGGCAGGGGCACCTGAATCTGCTCCGTTTCCTCATTTTGGGCAGTCTTCTTGGCAAGAGCGTCTGCTGCTTCATTTCCCTGGATTCCGGCGTGCGCCTTCACCCAGGAAATTTGGATTCTCATTGACTTTTCTTGTAGACGGAGGACTTCTTGCAGGTGCGAGATTAGTGCGGAGCGCTGGAGAGGGTTGTTGATAGCATAAATGCTTGACAGGCTGTCAGTAAATATCGTAGATCGACTCTGCCGTGTGTCAATTGCCCATTTCACTGCCTTTGTGAGGGCAACTACTTCCGCTTGGAACACTGAGTTCTGTGCTCCCAGACGGCCCTTCCATTCCTTTGCTATGTTTCCATTTATATAGGCTATATAGGCACTGCCTACAGCGTTATCAATTTTTGACCCGTCTGTATAAAGCACGTCCCCTGGTCCGTCTAAGCGCGGGGTTAACGCTGATGAGTGGAAAGTCCTTATGCCCAGTCCATATTCCGACGGATGTGTGCTTAGTTTGGACCTGCGTGTTTCGTAGACTTCTGGCAGATAGCATGTATCCCCATATGTGCATGGCTGTTGGAGTTGCGTCACCTTTGCAATTGAGGCTTTTTGCTGCGCTTTGATTGGGAGCGGCATAAGCCCTGCTAATACCGAAGCGGCCGCAGTCGACGTTGTCCTGTAGGTCTTCGTTATGGCCAGGACAAATGGTCGCTGTGCACTACTTAGCAATTTTGCCTTTCTGACTGTCATCGGGGCTGTACAGATGGCTGCTCCGTAGGTTAGGACCCTCTCCGCGACAGTGGAGTAAAGTATCTTGTAGATATTGGGCCGAAGGCCCCAGTGCGGGCCTTGCATTTTTTGCAGATTGTTTGCGATTCGGCGAGCCTTTTCTCTTTGGGCTTTAAGGTGAGGCAGCCAGGTGAACTTTTCATCCAATATAATACCCAGGAGTTTTAGTTCTCTGACCCTTTTGATGGTCTTCCCATTAAGCTGGATGGTTGGGTTTCTTATTAAAGTTTGGCCTGGCTTATGATAAATTATATACTATTTCGATTTTGCCTCAGAAATTATTAGCTTTTTCTCCTGACATAGCCGAGAGAAGGTATCAATTACATCATTGCAGTTTTTCTGCAGTTCATCTCTACTCTTGCCGCCCACCACAAAGGTCGCGTCATCCGCAAAGGCTACTATCTGTGTATGGGACGGCCATTCGTATCGTAGGATGGAATCGAAAGTTGCGTTCCACAAGTCTGGACCCGCGCACGATCCCTGTGGACAGCCTTTTGTCTGGCTTCTGGTTATGACACCGCCAGTGTGTGTTACTATGAACTTTCTATTGGACAGGTATTGCTTGAAAACCTGCAAGAGGTTATCAGGGATCCTTGCCTGGTGCAGTGCCTCTAAAATTGGGGGCCACCACAGAGAGTCAAATGCGCTTTGCAGGTCCAGACTTAGGACCGCTGCATGCTGTTTCCTTTCATGCAAGTGGCTGATATAGTCTCTTATCTTTGATAGGGCAGCAATCGTTGAGCGTAGCTCTCTGAATCCATATTGTGCGTCAGAGATTGCCCCACTCTGCGTCATATGAAATTTAAGCCGCTGGACTAGGAGCTTCTCATAGAGTTTCCCTATTACCGGGAGAAGACAAATCGGCCTAAAAGAGGATGGGCTGTTTGGATCCTTCCCTTCTTTCTTAAAGAGCACAACCTGCCCCGTTTTATAAGGTTCCGGAAAGCTTTGCAGTGTTAGCAGTTTGTTAAAATAACGCGTGAGAAAGCCGGATCTTGCTTTATGTATTGCTCTCAAGATTGGATAGTCTATTGAGTCCGGACCAGGGGCTTTACTTTTCGGGAGAATTTTGATCGTTGCGGAGACTTCCTTCTCCGTAAATGGCATATCATCTGGGACAGATGTGTGCAGCGTATAAGCCTGGTGGTCGGACGGATCTGTAATATCCTCTTCCGGAAGTACGGCGTCAAGAATTGTCCTGAGCGTGATTTCTGTTATGTGTCCAGCCTGCTGCCCTGCAAAGGCTCTTAGCTCCGGTGGTCTGTAAACTTTGTTCGAAGCTATCTTGTGTAGAGACAAGTGACAAGTGACGGAGGACGTGACCACCACCCCTTTACTATTAAGTTAATTAGCATAGTGTCACGCCCGCCCTTATCTTGAGTATGACCCGTGATGCCTCATGGGTGGCTCGCACCGCGCGCCCAAACCCAACGCCTGGACCGTCCGGTTGGCAGTTCTACGAATCTAATGCCACCGGGTTGACGCTCATTCTTACTGCCCAGGTCCAGTATTCATTGAATAACCAAATAGTTAAGTAGTACATGGCCGAACTGGGCTGAAATATATTTGCTTGTAACATACAATTTCCGAATTGGTGCATGCCTGTGTACAGATATTACAAATTACATACCTGTGTGTGTGCACCTTACATTTTTGTACATAATACATTTCGATGCTTGTTAACAGTCACATGCTTATGAGAGTACAAATTACATAATACATTTAGATACTTGTAGCTGACACATGAGTATGATATTACAAATTACAATTAAATACATGACACGTTGGTATGCTTGTTACAGACAAATGGGCATGAGAAATGCTTTTGTTGGCTGTCAGTATGCTAGCATGTGCATAATTTTACCCGGAGTTATGCTGCTGAATATCTGAGATTATTACTTAATTTTTTTTCCGGTGATTGATACCTTGAGGTATCGCTCTCAGTGTAGGCGAATATTGTCTTTGCTGGGTGCGTTTTGCACAGACCATTTCATGTTAGATATTCATTAATGGGTTACACTTGGCATATTTCAGTGCCCATGTCCATTAGCTTTTTTATGATCTTTACTATAGCCTTGCTGTGATAGTTGTGCTTAATTAGGAACCTTCTAAAGGCCTGCTCGTTGTTCTGCGGGTACGGAAAGTGCATTCCTTCTGTAAGCGGGCACTGATACAAATAGTGTTCTGCTGTGCCCAATTCACCGCAGCTGCATTGTTCTGAGTTTGATATTCCAAATCTCGCAAAGTAAGCAGGAAAGGGCCCATGCCCTGTAATATAGTATACCATTTGCGGCCGTGTCATTATGAATTCAGAGTCTACTTTGGGCAGCAGTGCATGGGCTCGGCGGCCGGTGTCCGCATTGTCCCACGCCGTCTGCCATAGTAAGTGAGCTGCATCTCTCAATTTCCGTTTGAGGTAGGACACTGGCTGCGGTATTTCTATCTGTGCGGCCTCCATGTTCTGGGCGGCTTCCTTAGCTAATCTATCAGCTGTCTCATTGCCGGAGTTTCCGACATGAGCTCTCGTCCATTCCAATGTTATTCTCATTTCTTGGTTTCGACGTAAGTTTTCCTGTATACCCTCTATGATTGGGGAGCTGTGGGCGGGATTGAGGACAGCATGCAGGGTTGACTGACTGTCCGTAATGACACGACTGCAGGGGCGTTCCCGATGTATAATATCTTGTATTGCGTTACTGATGGCAGTGGCCTCGCTTTGGCATACGCTGTTCTGCGCTGTCAGGTGCCCCTTCCATAGATTGACAATATTATCGCCTTGGAATGCCACATATGCGCAGCCGACCCTTTCATCGATCTTGGAACCGTCTGTATAGTAAGTATATGCGGCTTTAGCGGATCTTAGATTCTGCCGAAAGTTGACGTGTACTCCAGCGCCATGCTGCGCGGGATGCGTGTCAAGGCGATTGAGGGACTGCTCTATTTCGTCTGCCGTAAATGTTTCCTCACAGTATTGTACTACCTGCCCCAGCTGTCTGATGGATTGATATACTGCTTCCTTCTCGACACTAATGTGTAGAGGTAGCAGGCCGGCCAGGACTGTCAGCGCATTGGTTGGCGACGTTCTAAAAGCCCTCGTTATGTTTAACAGGAATGGCCTTTGAAGGCTCTGCAGGTGCTTCACCTTTCTGCCTTGCATCGGGAAGGCCAGACAGCTGCACCATACGTCACGATCTTTTCTGTGACAGTTGAGTATAATATCTTAAGTATGTGAGGGTTGATTCCCCAACGATAACCCTTCATCATTTTAAGCTGCTGTGCTATGCTGGCGGTGCGTTTTTTAACGAGAGCACATGTGGCATCCAGTTGAGCTTATCATCAAATATAATTCCTAGATATTTTAGTTCTCGCTTGATGGCGAGACGCTGGCCGTTGAGCGTGATACGTGGCTGTCGCGCAAGTGTACCTCCCTTTTTCGGTATTAATAACACCTGTGATTTTTCTTCCGCTATCTGCAGTTTGAGTTCGGCACACCTCGCTTGGAAAAGGTCGCATGATTCTTGACAATTACGTTGTAACTGTTCTCTCGAGTGGCCCTGTACCAATAATGCCGTGTCATCAGCATATGCTATGATTTTTGTATGGCTTGGCCACTGCTCTGTTAAGATGCTATTAAACGTCAGATTCCATAAGAAGGGTCCCGCGCAGGATCCCTGCGGGCACCCTCTTGTCTGCTTTTTGTGCAGGAAACCTTTGTTATGCGGCAGGATTAGCTGACGTTCCGAGAGGTAATTTTCTAATGTCCGATAGATGTTGGCCGGACAGCGTGATTTCCTTAGGGCTCTCAGAATTGCCGGCCACCACAGCGTATCAAAGGCGCTTTTTAGGTCGACTGAGATAAACGCAGTGTGGTGTCCGGATAGCGTATTTTGCACAATGGTCTCTTTTACCTTCATAAGAGCATGAATGGTAGATTTGCCCGTGCGGAACCCATATTGGTTCGCGCTCAGGTAATTACTAATGTGGAGGTGGTGCCTAAGCCTATTCATTAATAGTTTTTCATATGTTTTTCCTAATGCCGAGAGTAGACATATCGGTCTGTAGGCATTAGCCTGCTTCGGATCCTTGTTCTTTTTTAGGAAGAAGATGACCTGGCCAATTTTGAAGCACCTGGGGAACGTGCCAGTATTCAGCAGCTTGTTAAACAGATCTTTGAACAAGGTGATGTTGGTTCTCACTATAACTTTAATGATACGGTAGTCTACCCCGTCGGGCCCAGGTGCTTTCTTTTGCGGCAGGCATCTTAGTACTTGTAATATCTCTTGGCTTGTAAAGTTGACATCCTCTGCCGTGTTTACCTCCGTGGTGTCTTGTCTGATTGTCTGGTGAGCCAATGTATCCTCTGAGGGATCGTCCTTTGCAAAAACTGTGCTAATGATTTCTGCTAACGTGGCTTCCGTTGGTTGTTCCGTGTGATCAGAGACAGGTAGAAGATGGAAAGAAGCTGGTTTGAAAAGTTTGCTAGTGGCAATTTTATGATGAATGCCGTAAACTTCTGTGTTGTCTGTGCAAAATCTTCTCCAGCTGTCTAGCTTGGCTTGCACGATCATGCGTTTGTACCGTGATCTCTCTCGCTGGAAAGTAATGAGCGTGTTAGATTGTATATTGTTACGGCGCTCCTGTTTTAAACGTCGTCTGAGGGCGCGACATTTTTGCTGCTGCTCTCTGAGATTTCTATTCCACCAGCTGAGACCCGTGACCTTTTTAGTCTTCCTGATTGGCAACAGCTCGTTGCATACTGTCCTTATTGTGGACATCAGGTTTCTTGTGATGTAGTGGAGTTCTTCAGTTGTTGTTGCCTGTGCTATCATTTCATTGTAGGGGGCAATTCGTGGTTTTATTGCTGATATAAACGGTCTCACCTTGCTGCCTGGTAGATTGTATCTTTTGATGATTGTTGTGGCTGTATCACTGGCTATTGAGAATCTTATATAGTTATGGTCCGAGAGGCTTATATCTTCTATTACTGTCCAGTCATGTATCATTTGCGCAATCTGTAGTGTAGCGACTGTGAGATCGGGCCATCCCGATCCATCTTGTGGAGAGAACTGTCCTTCAGCCAGGCGCCTTCGTATGGTTCGAGAAGACACAGGGGCCTCTAGTGAAGGTGCTACCTGTGCCTGGATGGCGGCCGATGAAGCAGTTGGCTGTACGCGTGCATTTCTTACGATGTGGCGGTCTTCTCGACGGCTGGTCTGTTGAGAGCGTCCTGAGCCTGGTCTTCGTGTAAATGACATCTCTCGGGTCCACTGGTCCCAACACCTCCTCACAACACAATCAGAGCGGCCTAATTGACGAGCTACTCGCCTAGATGACCACCAAGCTTCCATCGTCCCGACGATTCTTCCCTCTCAAACTGCGACAACTGCTCATATTGTCTTCGAACACGGCGTAATGGCATGTCTACCTCAGCTCTTCCTTTGTAAATGATTCAGTACACTCAAACAAGCTTTGGTTACCTGTTTTATACTCCAGAGAGTACGACATTCAACGTCCTGTTCCGGCTATACGTAATACGCAAACACTCTGCATTTCTAATCATTTGCATATCTCCCCGACATGTACCTTCATTGCAAGTTTCGTTACGATCCCGCAATTATTTCTTGGTGCGCTAATTTTTTTGTCCATGAGTGTATTTCATTCTAAATTTGCACCTCATACGGATGTTTTCCCTTAATACATTTCGAGCAGGTTTCAGGTAGTAAAATTGCTTACCGATAAATTAACAATCCTGTTATTGCAATCGACAGTTGCCAGAAAAAAAGAGTCTCATAGCAGCCCCTGTCAAATGTTGCTATTGTGTGGAATCTAAGACCTTTAATTTCTTTTTAACGCTGTCTCGCGCACAGCCAGATCTCAGAATACTGCTGATCGGCAAATGATAAGATCTTTTTTTTTGTAGCTGTAGCTTAATCCAATTGATTATTTACTAATAAACTGTGTGTATAAGCAGTAACCACACTTCTAATACACTACCCGGCACTAAAAATGCAGCGCGAGAGGAGTGGATAGAAAGTGATGAAACTCGGCAAACAGACAGAGACGGCAACGAACAATAAGTGATATTTCGTTCGAAATGCTATGCATAACACAAAGCCAGAACAGCGTCCGTTCAATAGGTTGCAGGACCACCTTGGACGGCGATACGCGAAGCAACACTTCACAGTACAGAATCAATGAGACTATGGATGGTGTCCTTCATCCACGTATCGTTGGGCCGTCGAAACAGAAACGTGACTCATCTGAAAACATGACCCTCTGCCATTCCAGCACCCACATCACTCGACCGGCACCATTGTAAACTTTGGTGTCTATAATGTAGAGTCTTCTTAACGGAGGCCACGAATGCATACCACTAGCCACCAATCGACGTCAAATGGTTCTGGTCGATATGGCAACATCCAGGGGGTCTTGAACATGCTGCAGAATGGAGGTAGAAATGGCTTGCGGATGCGCCCCCTCACCCCTCGAACTCACTCTGGCTGCCCCAGCACCCCTCGAACTGGATACATTTCCTTGCTCCAATCATCGTCGCCGCAGCCAGTGCACTGTAGACGTGTCCAGGTGTGTGTCAGCTTAGATTTCTCGTATGGACCAACCTGCCCTTCTCAGGCGATTAGCATGTCTATCGCAAAATCGTCTATCTGCGGGAACTGCTTCCGTTGAAGATAGCCCTGCATTCTCTGCTATAACACGCGTCCTCTGAGACAAGAAGAAATTTCTACGATGATTTCCCTAGCAGAAATAACGGCATGATAATTAAATATTCTTCAGGTTATTTTCCTTATATCTTCTTCAACCTGCCCTGGAGAGCTGAGCATCTCACATCATTCGCATAACTCGGTGGCGTGCGTCTACCCTGAAATTTGCAATACTTTTCCGGCCACTCCTTCTTGGCGTTACATTTTCAATGTCGGGTAGTATAACTTCAGTTTTAAGTTCAATTTGTTTAATATCTTTTGAATTATTATAGGTGAAATTGTAGAGACATTAGGTATTTGTTGGAAGCAGGCAAGATGAAAAATTAGCAACGCCTTCGCCGGGAATCCAACCGCAGACCTCTCAATTACGCTCTGAGCGTGCAGACCACTACATCACAAAGCTCGCGAAAAAGGTGGCGGAAATAATTTATATACTCCCCCTTTTAAAGGATGACTAGAGTTTTTAGTGGACCCAATCGCCAAAGCCCGGGTGTGGAGAATCATCATACAACACCCATTTTAGTTCGTGCGTCAGTGTGGAGACATTAGGTATTTGTTGGAAGCAGACAAGATGAAAAATTAGCAACGCCTTCCCCGGGAATCGAACCGCGGACCTCTCAATTACCGCTGAGCGTGCAGACCACTACACCATGAAGGCTCGCGTAGAAGGCGGGAGAAATACTTTATATAATCCTTTTTGGAGTATTATACAATAGTTCTACAAATAAGGCAATATTCCGAAGTTCTCAGTATTTATTGTTCTTAATAAATTTGTTTCTTTATTTAGTAAGAAAAGTGTTTAGTATTCAATAAATTAGTGAAACTTTTCTCTCTCTAAATTAGCTTGAGCATTAATCTTATGAAAATAGTTTCTATTAGATGAAGTGGCAAGAACTTTTAATTTGGCCGGCCACCAAATTCGAGCGTTGAAACAACGTGCTCCGTTTGAGTGCTATGATCATGTAAGATTAAAATTTATTCTGGAATTCAGAAATTTCAATGGGAAACTAATTTGAGAAATATCCCACAAGTGCTTTAAAATCATGTGCACTGAGAAATACTGTGATTCGAAGAAGTAAGCTACTCATTTAAAAATTATTGTCTCCTCGTAATTTTCATAATTAAAAAAATCCGCTAATAATGTGACTTTTATAAAGGGATGCTGATGATCTAGTTCAAGGTTTAGCTTTCCTCCTTTCTTTAAAATCCTTATCTCAATTCTGTTCAAATATTATTTACTGCATTTAAATTAGTTTTCAAGTTTATTATAAATATAAACATGCAAATTGATTTAAGTGCAGTAAATATTATATAGCTGGACACATTCTAACTTATTACACCGCAAACAATGATTCATTAGAATAATTAATTATTGATTCATCGTGAAGTCTTTCAGGATGCGATTAGAATTTCAAGTAATTAATATAAACATTTACTTTGAAATATAGTTTGGTTTTTATTAAATGAAGCTATTAAAATATGCTAATATTAATGCGTGTCTTATATTGAATATATAGCTTTGTCCAAATATATGATTCCGTAATCGACGCGGTTTTCATTTGATGGGGGGGTGCGAAAATCAGTGCTCTATTATTCTCAGGTATGTCTGTGATGGTGCATATAAAATGATGCCCTCTCATAAATTCTTCGTCTAAAACAAGAGAAACTTACTGTTGCTCCATGTTAAGATACAAATTTTGATATTTCAAATGCATGACAGATTTTACTCGTTCTATAGTACTTTTTATATGTAACTAAGATAAAACGCATTTAGCTCAACTCATATGTGTTGTTAGGCAAATATGCTAGACTTAAAATAATTACGGATATTAAGCAAAAAACAACTCTATAATCAATTATCTATTTGTAAATTATACAAATTTACAGTAAATTATACAAAAGTTTAGTTTTTATTGGAGATTCGAAAAAAAGATTAAATTGATAAGGCTGATAAAAGGCCATGAAAATTACAGATTTTATTAAATTTAGTAATTTTAGTAATATAGACTCTAAACTTGAAATATGTAACATTTACTTTACTTTCCTTCAAGAACTCGGCTTTTATTGCATTCCTAGTGGTAATTTTCAATTACTTTCAAGAAATCACAAATTCTTGTAATAACCTATTTACCATAACGGATAAATTTCATATATTCCATATTTTAAATTATACCTAAAAAGTGAAACTAGTAGTAAATAAAATCATGTTAGTATTATGTTTGAAACAATCTAAATATTCATTACTGCATTGTTCCATTATTAGTTCGTCTTACTAAATTAGCTAGTTCTAGATTATTCTAGATTAAAAGATTACTAAATTAGCTAGTTCTAGGTTATTCTAGATTATTCTAGCTCGTTATTCTAGATTAAAAAAAGTCTCTTAAATGAAACAAACATTCTCCTATTTGGTGAAAAGGACGCACTAAATTTAAGTTTTTGAATTATTACAATTTTTACAGAAATAGCTGAGAGATTGCAGAAGATTAAGATGAGAACAGCTAATAGTTTGCATTAGTTTCTATTGGCAATAGAGTTCTTCGCCTACTTGTTTCTTGCAAAGTGAGTAAGCAATTTCATCAGACAAGAACTGATTTCAGTTCAGTTGTCTGATAAATAAGAGGACTTTTATGATTGCTTGTTCTTCTCACTGTGGAATTTTTTCATTGGTTGAGCTACTTAACTGTTTGCATAACAGTACTAGCTTCTAAAAAAGGCGAATATACTATCGAAATATTTGAGTTGTTGCGGCTTCTTAAATGGGAATTGAGATGCCAAATTTGTGAAGTGCCTTCGTGTCTTTATTTTCGCCACTGTTTTGTTTTCGCTAGGACTTGACTTTTCTCCCGGCGCTAACAGTGCTTGAGTCAATTGAACAACAGAGGCAATGTCGAAGGCTGCTGCATAATCTTTCGAACCTATGCTCGGAGGATAGCATTTAATGTAATAGTGATCATCCATGGCATGGTAATGATAATCCCCTGTGACTGGAAACCTTCATCTTAGAAGGCAGGCCACCCCGTGTAGCTGATCATATCTTCCTCTTCTGGTAGTTTATAAAAAAATGCCCATACTAACATGAAAGAATTGAAGAATAATTAGGGTGCGTAAATTATATGACTCATTATTATTAACACTACATCATCATTAAAGCTATCACATACACTACGATATTTGGTTTCCTGAGAAAAGCTCTTTCTAACCGAAAACTCACCATGATTCAGGGACTTTGTAAAGGAGTGGAAGAGAAATAGAAATCAATACTCCTGAAACTTTTGCATTAATTTGAAACGAACTGTTCAAAACAGCATTGCCAAGTGATAGGAAAAAGTTTTGCTACAATATTTATCATGAAAATCAAGCCATTTGTCATAGAAATTACAATGCAATCGAGGCTATCACAAAAAAATCACAGGCTATCACATCGAACATTTAAATAAATACTCTTTAACATTTTAAACATTAATTCAGAAGTCAAACAACACAAATCAGCGTTATACCTACAAAATTTTGTAGGTATAACGCTGATTTTTGTTGTTTGACTTCTGAATTAGTATTTATTCGGCGTGTTATTGTGTCTTAATTTTAAACATTAATTAAATGCCTTCGAAATCATTCTAAAAATTTGTAAATACCCTCTGCATGTGTATTGCACTGTTCAGAATAATTAATATATATATATATATATATATATATAATTAAAATAAATTCTGAAACATAAATGTAAAAAATATCTAAAAATAAATATATAAAATTTTTAAAAATTATTAAAAGTGCTGATTAGGATCTATCTTGCACTTCATACCTTTTCTTTGTCTTCTCTACTTTAGTTTACAAATGTCTGAGTAACTGAATATAGCAACGTGAAAGAGATATAAGTCCCGGTAAAAGTTAATTTCAATTCAAAAAATCACTTTCATTATTTTTTCATATGTATGTCAAATGTTAAGATTGGATTTTATAACAAATTTAGTTGTACAAAATATTCACTCTCAAGTGGATAGAAATTTTTGCCAAAAAATTATGCACTTATGTACAAAATTCATTATATTGTAATAACAGTTTTAACTATAATTTCATATACAGATACCAAACATTTTTTAACCATAATATGCAGTTAACAAGTACACAAAACAGAGAAATGAACGAGAAAAGGAGAGCCAGAATAAAATTTATTCATTTGTCCAATTGAAATAATTGAGATATGAGTTATTATATACAGTTAATTGCATTAATTATTAAATAATTAATACTTCCTATTATCTCTCTAAATAATACTTTTTAAAAATAAGATCAAATTCAAAATGAAACAAAAATAAAATAAATAATAAAATAATATAAAGCTAACTTTAAACATGCACAAACTTTCTAATCATGTAGAATAAGCAATATTTCGTAAATGCTTGTAAGAAATTTATGACATGTTTTATCATTTAGACAAACAATTTGAGGCGATACATATATGGAATTTGTTAAACTGAGAAATAAGTGAAGAATACAATTTATTTACAAAAGAATTTATTAAAGTCATTATTCAATTTTTTTTTATGTTACAGCAATAATTATCATTTGCATGAAAATAAGCACTTACTTAAACATTTTCAGTTACTTCAAAACTGTAAAGAAAGGGCGGCATTGTTGCTTTTGATGTCTCCCTTGTGTTACATACCGTAAGGTGATGGAATTTCCTTCCAAAAGTTTCATGATAGCGTTGACAGAAGTCCCCTCCTTCTAGATCCAAGGGAGCGGATATGGGTGAAAGCAGAACTTTTTCCACAAATAAGTTTTGCGGGACAGGCTTTTTCGCATCTGAAAGCATGTCAACGTTGCTGTAATGCTAGCGCTAAACTCACTCAGTGCGATGTTATTCAAATTTGTCTGCAGGCCACAAACATAACGTGACGAGTGACAATAATTTAGGACGTGGATACAAAGTTCCAGCAATTATGTGTACTGAATGGGAGAATATTAATGCTCACAGGAAGGATGAGGAGGGCGAGAATGTTAGGGCTCAGGATAATAATTAATATGAGGATATGGATAGATAACGATGAGAAAGAATAATAATAAGAAGATGGGGGTGATTTCAAACATACGAATATAAGTTTTTGAAAATTAACCAGCACTGCAACAGCTTGGGGACAAGGAGAAAGATAAAAGAATGCTTGATGGATTATCAAGCGAGATGAGGACACCTACACCATCGCTAAAATAGTAGTTTATTATCTCCCTCCTTATCTCGTGCTTCGTGATGTAATTATGAAGAACGTCAGGCTAGAAATAGGAAAATTCGAAGTTCGAATGTCGGCGAGAACATTGCACATTTTTCAAGTCTTCTGCTCCGAAATAAATGTCTAATTGTCTCTACAACACGTTTATTACAAAGCATCTTTTCATAACAAAAGAATGCCGCTGAAACTCACGCTGATATCTCAGGTCTCAAAAGTGTTTGTTATGTTGTAGAGTAGGCAGGATAATTGTTTAAGTTAGATTTTTTATATGCACAATATGTTTGTTAAATTCATGACTATACCACGCCAACAGAGTAGAAATTACGAATGTTTGCCGTGCATATACTTCTTTTTTGTTTTGGTGTACCAATCACAGCTTCTGTTTCCATTTCAAACTCCATATCATCAGAACACATGCTCTCTAGTAAGTTAGTGTTCATTCGGATGAGATTTTTTTAGCTTGCTTTTCTTTCTTAATTTTGGAGTTTTTTATATTTATTTACTCGTTATCCTAGGTTGCCGGTTCTTTAATGTTACTTTACTTTAAAAAGGGGAGTATGGCTATAACTTTTGGAATGTTTGAGGGTGATTTTTCTTCTGAATGCCTACAAGGGTTTTGAGAGCTAACTTAATACTTCACAACATTTGCAAAGGACAGATTTCTGCGCGAATGGTTATCAAAAATCGGTCTTTTAGCTTCAGCTGTAAGATCTGTCTCTGCTATTCCAGATAAACTAAATTACATCCTACAATGAACCTGGCGAATTCTCGCACAGTGTTGGATGCATATTTAATATTTGCATTTCTTTTTTTCTTTGTATATTTTATTTCCTCACTGCTTAATTTTATGTTATGATTTTTGTAATAATCTTGTTACTGGCAACGTGCTTTATTTACTATTAAGTTTGTGTGAGTGGCAACAGTTGTTCATGTTTATGTTTCAGTAGAATAGCGTTCTTAGCCGCACTGCGCTGCAGGCAATTTTTCTCTTAAAGAATTTTATGTTTTAGAATAGCAATAAAGTTTATTATACAAAGCTGATGCTTTTTAGTTCAAGGCAACTATTTGGTTCCCCAGGTGAGGCATTTAATGCTATTTAATGTGTTATTATTATATGCTTTAGAACTGTGTTTAACGAACTTTTTAAGTACTGGTACTGCGAATCGTCTGCGTGACGTCAGAAAGATAAGCGGAAATATTTTTTGCTGCTTAAGTATCTTGTTGAAGTTATTTGTGATTATTAATCATTATTCATGGTAATAATGACAGAATTAAGTGAATCTAATCTTAAAAGATTAAGAGGACGAACGAAATCTACCCTAACGCGGCTTCACAATAGTTTCAGTAATCAGTTAAGTTTAAGGGAATTAAAAGCACGATTAGAAAGAATTGAACAAATATTTAAAGAATTTGATCAATATGATGCTGCTTTACCCGAAGAAGCTTCTGAAATTGCTGAATTCGAAGCTAAATATTTTGAAACGAAAGTAATGTATCAATCCGCCATTGAATCCGTAACGGCCAGAAATGTTTTGATTTCAAATCCCACTGCAGTTGAGGCTATCTTTAAACTTCCGCGTTTAAACATTCCGAGTTTCAATGGTAAATATACTGATTGGCTTAATTTTAAAGATCTGTACATGGCGACAGTTCATACCAATCAGTCATTAGCGAAAATACAGAAATTCCAATATTTGATAGGACTTTTAAAAGACGAACCAGCTGCTATTATTAAGCACATTCCGATTTCCGAAACTACATACGATGAGGCTTGGGACAAATTGATGAATCGTTATGATAGAAAAAATCAAATTGTAATGTCGCTTGTCAGAACATTTCTTGAGCAACCCAAAATTACTAGCGCTGATTCTGTTAATCTAAGAAAACTGTCTGATACATCTGATGAAGTTATCCGTGGATTAAAATCTCTTGGCGAAAAGGCTTCGTCTAGAGATGTTTGGATAATTTATTTTTTGTTAGAAAACGTCGATCCGGAAACGCGCCATTTATGATCACAAAAATATGGTGAAGAAGAATTTCCTACCTTAGAATGTTTTTTGGAATTCTTAAACTCAAAATGTGTTTCACTTGAAATGTTAAACACTCATAATAATGAAAAGCGAGTATGGCATAAAAATCAGTGCTCTGTTTCGAAGAATGTTTCACATAATAATAAAAATTCTGTTCTAAAATGTCAGCATTGCAATGGTTCTCATTTTTTTATCAAAGTGTTATAAATTTAAAGGTGCAGATATTACGACTAGGAAAAATATCATTCGAAAGAATTTGTTATGCTTCAATTGTTTCGGAAATCATCAATTAAAATTTTGTTCATCGCAGAATGTGTGTTCTATTTGCAAAGCAAAACACCATACTTTACTGCATGAAGATATTAAAAGTAATAACGTAGTTGTGTCAAATTCATCTCCATCTGATGAACAAATTTCTAATTCAGACGAACAAAATAATATTTCGAGTTTTTCTATTCAGAGTCAGAGTACTTCATTTTTACCAACGGCGGCAGTAATAATTTACGATTCTGCTGGTCAAGGTCATGAATGTATCATTCTTTTTGACAGTGGAAGTGAAGCTTCTTTCATCAGTGAATCATTTATTCGACAATTAAATATACGCAGACAAAATGCCCGTATTTGCGTAAAGGGACTTGGTGATTCTGAAGCAGCTTTGACTCGTGGTTATGTAAATGTAAAATTGTTTCCGAAATCTGAGTTGAAAAAAAATGGTGTTTTAATACAAGCATATATTCTTAAAAAATTAACTTCGCATTTGCCTTCAGTAAAGATTGACAGCAAGGAACTTGATTATTTGAATTCAATTAATCTTGCAGATCCGAATTTCAGTACGCCCAAACAAATAGACATGATAATTGGAGCTGACTATTTCTTTTCTCTGCTTCAGCCAGGGCAGATTGTTGGCTATAAAAATGTAATTGCGCAAAATACTACTTTTGGTTGGGTTGTATCAGGCAGAATTAAAACAGAAGGCAATACTCCGCATCCCATTAGTGTTAATCGCATTAGTTTACATATTGAGGATAACGTCGATGCAACACTTAAGCGTTTTTGGGAGTTGGAAGAATTAACGTTCCAAAATCAGAAATCAACGATTGAAGAAGAATTTTGTGAGAAGCATTTTAAAGAAAATTATAGAGTAAACGGAAATGGCAGATTTGTTGTCCGACTGCCCATTTTCAGTAATGCTGAAGAGTTAGGCGACTCCAAACCTTTGGCTATTTCTCGTCTTCTATCCATGGAAAGAAAATTTGATTTAGATAAAGAACTTGGTAGACAATACAAGGAGTTCATGCAAGAATACGAAACTTTAAATCATATGGTTCCAGTTGTTGAGACTGAAGAAAATAAGCAAGTATATTATCTACCGCATCATGCTGTTGTTAAACCGAGTATCTCTACCACTAAACTTCGTGTAGTATTTGACGGTTCATGTAAACCTAAAAATTCAGTTTCTTTGAACTCTGTTTTAGGGGTAGGTGCAGGTGACAGGTGACGGAGGACGGGGACGCCTGAAGCTTAACAGAGGTTAACAGGCATATGTCCCGTGTCCTCCCCTGGAGTTTATTTAATAGTTATAAGTGTGGATACATGGCCATACAGGGGCAACTGTTTAACATCTGGCATTTGAAGTACATTTGAAATAACATACAGGCACGGTTTAAAAAAAAAAAAAAAGAAAAAAGAAAAAAAAAACATTTAATAGGTTATAACAATGGTGTTCAATTTTCTTCTGCTCCCTATGCAGTCAGAGATTACATGGTAGAGCATTAGAGTGCATATGTCAGTGCAAGTAATGCATGTAAGCCCTATTACTCTGGTTGAAAGATGTCCTGGCCATATGCTGCAATGGTGGTTATTATTTTGCAGATTTTATTTATGGCCGCTCTGTTTTTGGCTAGGAACTTGTGAAATGCTGAGATATTGGCTGGTATCGGGAAGTGGAACTGTTCCGTGAGTGGGCACTGAAAGATATAATGGTCCGGTGACCCCTCAGCCCCGCAAACACAGCGATCCGTGGTTGAGATGGTGCGGCGGTAGAAGTAATCCGGAAAGGGACCATGACCAGTAATGAAGTTGGTAAGGGGAGCAATTGCCATAAGGCGCTCCGTGGTTACCTTTGGCAAGAAGCTATGCGCTCTCCTTCCCGTGTCGCCCAGATCCCATTCTCTTTGCCACCACTGGATAGCGGCATTTCGCAGTTGACTTTTGAGGAAAGATGGTGGTGCTGATACTGATATCGGTCTGGCATTTTGGTTCGAAGCAGCCTCTTCAGCGAGTTCATCCGCTGTCTCATTACCCATGTTACCTGCATGGGCTTTAATCCATACTAGGTCAACATGTGCGTGCCGATTATCTTTTAGGATACGCTGCAGTCGTATGATCAGCGGGGAGGCGTGACTATGTTTGTCAAGAGCAAGCAGTGTCGACATACTGTCTGTATAAAGCTGCACATGTGTGATGTTGTTGAGCGCCACGTATTCAATGGCAGCTGTTATGGCAACTACTTCTGCTTGAAAAATGCTATTATTTGGATTGAGGTACCCTTTCCAATGGTGTGCAGCATGGCCTTGCCTGTAGTATATAAAGGCACTACCTACACCCTGAGCAGTTTTCGAGCCATCTGTGTAGAACGCGTGCATATTAGGGTTTCCTTCTGGTTGACTTCGTGACGGTTTGAGGATAGTGTGAATGCCAAGTCCCTTGTGTGCTGGGTGCGTGTGGAGAGGAGTACATGGATGTTTGTAATTTGCAGGGCTATGTAAGGTGCCTGCAAAGGTTGCGTCTTTCTGTAGATGTATTATTTTAGTGTATGTGGCCTCTAGCTCCGCTTGGATAAGAAGTGGTATGATGCCTGCCAAGGTGAGTGCTGCATAAGTTGCAGTGGTGCGGTAGGCTCTGCATAAGCCTATGGCGAATGGGCGCTGTAGTGATAGGAGTTGCTTAACCTTGCGTGCGGTCATGGGTTGTGCCCATATAGCTGCCGCATAGAGTGCCACCTTCTCAGCTACAGTTTTATAAAGTACCTTTTGAATGTGGGGATTCCGTCCCCAGTTCCGGCCTTGGAATTGTCGTGATCTCCTGGCAATTGCAGATGTTTTAATCTTTTGTGCCTGGATATGCGGAAGCCAAGTCAGACCTGGGTCCCATATTACCCCAAGGTATCTTAAAGTTTTTACGACCTTAATATTCCGGCCTTGTAGTTTGATACATTTGCTACGTGTTGGATTTGTACCCTTTCTTGGAGAGATGATAGCAGTGGACTTTGTGGTGGATATTTTGAGTTTTAGCTCTTTGCAGAGGTTGGCAAAGATAGTGCATGACTCACTGCCATGGGCTTCAAGCTCAGCGCGTGTGCGGACCCTGAGCAGTAATGTCGCGTCGTCCGCGTATGCAACTAACACAGTATGTTGTGGCCACCTTGCCTCTAAGACTTTATTAAAGGTGAGGTTCCATAGCAGAGGCCCTGCACAGGACCCCTGTGGACATCCTCTCACTTGTGTTATTGAGACAGTACTACTGTTGTTAGAGATCATCAGTTGCCGGTCTGCCAGATAGTTGTCCAGAACTTGATAGATATTTCTTGGGCATCTTGCCTCTCTGAGGGCCTGCCTGATGGCAGGCCACCAGAGGGTATCGAACGCACTTTGCAAATCTATCGATATAAAAGCCGTCTGGTAGCCCTGCGATTTGTTCTGAATTATGACTTCATGGATTCGCTGCAGGGCATGAGTGGTAGAACTGCCTTGTTTGAAGCCAAATTGTCTTGGGCTAATGCTTTGGTATTGATGTAGATGAAATTTTAGCCTGTTGACGATGAGCTTCTCGTAAATCTTTCCCATCGCCGACAGAAGGAAAATTGGCCTAAAGGAACTCGATACTAGGGGGTCTTTATCCTTTTTTAAAAATAATACCACATTGCCTTTTTTGAAAGCTGTGGGGAATATTTTATAATGCAGAAGCTGGTTGTAGTATTTATGGAAGTAGGATGGTCGTGCCTGATATGCAACTTTGATAATTGCGTAATCGAGTCCGCCTGGACCCGGGGCCTTTTTTAGTGGCAGATACCGGAAGATATTACGTATCTCCTGTGCAGAAAACTGTATATCGTTCGGTGTGCATGGCGAGCTTGTCTCTTCTCTAATTTGCCTCTGTTCTGAAGTATCTGCTTGTGTATCATCTGTAGGAAAGATAGCATTTAAAAGTTCCTTGGCGGTGGAGGCCGCTACGTCCATAGTATGTGGTGCTGTTGGTTGAACTGGTACTTGCGCTGGTTGGAAGATCTTCTGCGTTGCCAGTTTGTGTAAAATTCCATATGGATTACTGTTACTTGTGCAGAAAGATCTCCAGCTGTTAATTTTAGCTTCAAGAATTGCTTTCTTGTAGGCGGCCCTTTCTTGCCGAAAGGCCGTAAGGATGTTGGAAGCTACAAATTCGTTGGTAGCAGATCTGAGGCGGCGGCGCAGAGCTCTGCACCTCTGTTTCATCTCTCTCAGTCTTCCCGTCCACCAGGATATGCCTTGGAGTTTTTTGGCGGTCCTTGTAGGGAGGATCTGCTGACATATTTGTCTGAGTTATGACAGAATGTGGTCTGTGTAATCATCCAGTGCTTGGGGGTTGGTAAGCTCTTCTAGTGTGTCTTCTTCTCTGATGAGCAGCTCCTGAAAGGCATTCTTCAGTCGTCGTATCTTTCCGCCTGGTAGTTTGAATCTCTGGAGGATATTAATGCTGGCTTCAAGTGTTAGTGTGAAGTGGATGTATCGATGATCTGAGTTACTCTCATCATCTAGAACATCCCATGAGCTAAAGTTGTTGGCAAAATTAGTAGTTGAGAGTGTAAGATCAGGCCATCCTTTATGATAGGTATTGTCATAGGTTGGTTGTGCCCCTTGACTATTATGTAAATGTAGATCGTGACAGGCCATAAAGTCTTCCATGTCTCGCCCTTTAGGCGTTGTGTCTTGGTAGCCCCATATAATATTATGTGCATTGAAATCTCCTCCAACGACGTGAGGTACTGTTGGGCATTTCTGTTTCACTCGTATAAAGTTGCAAGTCACATCCGTAAGACCTTCCGTGGGCGGGGAGTAGACGGAGGTTAGGAGGAATTGCTGCTCTTCAAAGATGATTAGAATAGTAACGAAGTCTCTTTCTGCGGTTACTACGTATGGAGACCAGGAGGGGTTGCAGCAGACAATGGCTGCCCGTGGTGCTTGTTCTGCATTGGCTTTCTTCTGAAAAATTTTCCATGCCAGTGGTAGGCTTGCCACTTGGCCCTCGCGACAATAAGGTTCTTGAATTATCAAGAAATCTAAGTTATATTGAATAGCATGCTGGACTACCTGTGTGGTCGCGGCTACTTGTACAGTTACTTATGGCACTGCATCTGCACCATTTTTAGCTACACGCTGTTTGTGGCAAATTGCTTTGGATGCAGAACAGGATCATCCTCATGTATCTTCCGTTCTTAAAAACGATTTCTATGTAGATGATTGTTTATCTGGAGCAAACAGTTTAGAGGAAGCAGTTGACCTATGTTCTAAGCTTTCACAGCTATTACAGAAACGTGGATTTAATTTAAGGAAATGGAGATCAAACTGCTCAAAGCTTCTCGAAAATTTATCCATTTATAATCATGAAGAAGGTGACCTGGAAGTTCACTCAGATGAATGTGCCAAGACTTTAGGGCTGTATTGGAACTCTACAGAAGACGTATTTTTATTTAACATTTCTATGGATTTTGGGACTGAAATTACTAAAAGAAGGTTCATTTCTCAATCTTCTAAAATCTTTGATCCTCTTGGCTTGCTATCACCATGTACAGTCAAGTTGAAAATGTTTTATCAGCAACTGTGGTTTTTAAAACTTGACTGGGATGCCCCACTGCCTAAAGAATGGGAAGAGAAGTTGCAGCGACTTCAAGAAGATCTTAAGGCTCTCAAAAATGTTAAAATTTCGAGGTGGCTTCAAACTACGTCTAACCACATCTATCTGCATGGTTTTTGTGACGCGTCAGAATCAGCTTACGCTGCTGTTATCTACTGTGTTCAACCAACATCTCACGACAGAAATGAAGTCAATTTGGTGGTTGCTAAAACCAAAGTTGCTCCCATTAAACAAGTGTCCATACCTAGACTGGAACTCCTAGGTGCATTGCTCCTTGCCAGATTAATCAAAGCTGTCCGTAAAGCCTTCTCCACCACTGAAATTTTCTTTCACGCTTGTACTGACTCTAAGGTTGTTCTCTGTTGGTTAGCAGCTCATCCTCGAAAATGGAAGCCTTTTGTGGCAAACAGGACTTCAGAAATATTAGATGCTATTTCCTATCAACAGTGGAGCTATATTTCGTCGAAACAGAATCCTGCCGATCTTCCTTCTAGAGGAATTGATCCTAAAGTTCTACCGAACATATCCTTATGGTGGCATGGGCCATCATTCTTAGCGTTCGACAGTTCAAAGTGGCCTCTACAATGTTCTGTCAGTAATGAGACTAACAGTGATGCAACTGTCTTAACTGAACAAAGGACAAAATCAATTTTTTGTACAACAGCTTATTTGACTAATGACACTCTGGACAATTTATTTCAGAACTGTTCTTCTTTATCTAAAATGGTTAATGTAATTTCTTGTTGCTTAAGATTTATTTCTAGGTACAGAGAACGGGTCTTTGGTTCTGAAGATAATAGGTTAAAAAATCCTGCAGTAATACCTTCATCTAATGAAAGGCAAGAAGCTATGAAGTTGATCATTAAATGGATCCAGTTTGTGCACTTCCATAAAGATATAAAGGATCTCAAAAATAATTCATCTTTAAGTCTTCAAAGTGTTTTAAGCTCACTTTTTCCTTTTCTAGATGATGATGGTGTTTTACGGGTGGGAGGTAGGCTGCAAAATTCTGACTTGTCATTCAATGCTAAGCATCCCATAATTATACCAGGTCAACACAGGATTGCTTTGTTGCTTGTTAAGCAATATCATGTAACTTATATGCATGCAGGGCTCAGTTTACTAGCTAACATTTTAAAGCAAAGCTACTAGATTGTAAATGGTAAGAAACTTATTCAGTCTTTTATCCATAAATGTATTGTTTGTCACAGATATAAATTGTCATCTAATAATCAGTTAATGGGAAACTTGCCAAAACAAAGAGTAACACTTGAGAGACCATTTTTTAGCACAGGTATTGATTATGCTGGTCCTGTAATTTTGAAATGTTACAAAGGTCGTTGTTTTAAAACCACTAAAGGTTATATAGCTTTGTTTGTATGTCTAGCTACCAAAGCTTACCATATTGAGGTAGTTAGCGACTTAACTGCAGATACTTTCATTGCTGCTCTTAGGCGATTTGTATCGAGGCGTGGTACACCTCGATACTTATTTTCGGATAATGGTACGAACTTTGTTGGCGCAAAAAGAAAATTGTCCGAATTGCAAACTCTGCTACTTTCACTTAACAGCAATGAATTGATTTTAAATTATTTGGCTGAAAATAATATGGAATGGAAAATGATTCCACCTGCTTCTCCCCACTTTGGTGGTTTGTGGGAATCAGGGATCAAGTCCATAAAATTTCATTTGAAAAGAATGATAGGAGAGACAAAGTTAACATTTGAAGAATTAACTACTTTACTAACTCAAATTGAAGCTGTGTTAAATTCACGCCCCTTATCTAAAACTAATCACAATGATGTAGGTAATTTAGATGCTTTGACTCCATCACATTTTTTAACTGGGGATGTTATTACTAGCATCCCAGAGCAGGATTTTTCTAATATTCCCAAACCCACTTTATTAAAACGATGGGAATTATTACAGCAAATGAAACAAGGCTCTTGGAAGAGATATTATAAGGAGTATTTAAATTCCTTACAACAAAGATACAAATGGAAGCAACAACTTCCAAATTTGTCTGTAGGTGATATTGTATTAATTAAGGAGGACAACATGCCTCCTGGTGTTTGGCCTTTAGGTCGCATTGTTGAAATCCATTAAGGAAAGGATGGCAATGTTAGAGTTGTTACAGTAAAAACTGTTAATGGTTATTTTAAAAGACCTATAGTAAAACTTTTACCATTGCCATTGCATCGAGAATGATCTATTGTTAATGCAATGGCAAGGGTGGGAGTTAATGTTGGATGCATATTTAATATTTGCATTTCTTTTTTTCTTTGTATATTTTATTTCCTCACTGCTTAATTTTATGTTATGATTTTTGCAATAATCTTGTTACTGGCAACGTGCTTTATTTACTATTAAGTTTGTGTGAGTGGCAACAGTTGTTCATGTTTATGTTTCAGTAGAATAGCGTTCTTAGCCGCACTGCGCTGCAGGCAATTTTTCTCTTAAAGAATTTTATGTTTTAGAATAGCAATAAAGTTTATTATACAAAGCTGATGCTTTTTAGTTCAAGGCAACTACACAGGCATGAATTAATTACCAGCACAGCAGAAGAGTGAAAATAATCCCTTATTAATTCAAATGAGAACAGAAAGACACGATCTTCATGCTTTACAAAAACTCCGTCAACTAGCGGTGAAATTTAAGCATAGAATATAAATTAATTCAAATCTAAAATATAAAAGAGCTGGATTTGCACGATAAGTTATTGTCTAACAGGTTGACTCAACAAAAACCTAACAGGCGTGTCAATAATCCGAAATGGCCAAGATGCTTACTAGCGTAACAGCGAGATTGCAACGAAACGTGCGCTGGCTAGCGAAAACACGCTCTTAATAAATACAGAGATTCACCCGTTTAAATACTCACTTCACTTATCTTTAAAATTTAGATCCTGGCAAAAAACTCCGAGGGAAATTGAGGAGTTCAGGAAAGGTACCAAACTTAAAATAAATTTGTTATGTAAAATAAGGGAAATCCTACACAGCTTCCGAGATGTCTTTTGTTACTTTAATAGATTGTACTTCCTTCTCAGCTTTCCACTCGGGGCAAGAACGCTGTGTGGTCCCTTTGCAGTTTACAGATGAATAGTTACACATGGTTACACATGAACTTCACACAACATGTTCCAAGTGTCACCGTCATGACCTTCGACAGAACAGCGCTCACACGTAAGTTTTCCGCGAAATGACACTTTTGAATGGCGAAAACGCTGAAACTGAACTTATCACATAAAGTTGGAGATGTAAGGCGATTCAAATATGCAGCCTTTGCAGTTTTAGACAAATCTAGCGAATTGAAAGTTAGGCTCATGAGTTTTGTATCTACCAGCTTATAAGGTATTTCTCCCACTTCCCTAGCGTGCCTTCATGGTGTAACGGTAGCACGCTGGGCCAGTATTCTAGATGTCCGTGGTTCGATTCCCGGCGAAGCCGGTTGCATATTTTTCATCTTTTCTGCTTCCAATTAACCTAAAGACTCTACAAGTGGCGCCCGAACTAAAAGGGTTGTGGATGATGATTCTCCGCACCCAGGATTTGGCGACTAGGTCGCCTAAAACCCTAGTCGCCCTTTAAAAAGGGGAGTATATAAGGTATTTCTCCCACTTCCCTAGCGTGCCTTCGTGGTGTAACGGTAGCACGCTGGGCCGGTATTCCAGAGGTCCGTGGTTCGATTCTCGGCGAAGGCGGTTGTTAATTTTTCATATCTCCGGCTTCCAAAAAATAATCCTACTGTCTCTACAAGCTGACCTTCTGTATGTATCTTGATCTGCTTGGAGTACTGACCGTCTGATCAGAGAGTTCAGAGATGAATTCTCCCTCCAAAAGGAAAAGAAAATCTAATTCTGAAATTACTCGACAAAAATTAGCGTTTTATGTGCTGATGCACCAACATCCATATTTCCGAGTTTGTGTAAACGAAGAAGGGTTACAGATTGACTAGGAGAGATAGTTTCTATTAAGAAGTCACCAGAATGCAGCCCTTTCCCAGTCTTCGATTTTAACCGTATGATTTTGTATATTTGTGGAAAAGAAATGGGGACATTTTTGTGGCTCGCCGGTTGAGCCGTTAATAACGACTAACGAGGTTTATGTACAGATATTTTAATACTGGTGTTTGACTGTTGTTTATTGTTTGGTAGAACACGCACTGTTTTCTGAAATCAGTTGTTCATATTTAAGACCCATATTCGAAAACAAGATTCATAGTCAGCGACATCATTCAATAAGGAGTCTAACAATGAGACGCACATTCCTGTGCCAGGACTAAACTGCCTATAAGCTCAGTAAAGAACTTCTACCTATAAGCTCGGTACAGCTCTCCGGTATGCAGAAACTCCTGATCGTTTATTCTCAAGACATTAACACTAGGGACATGGACAGGGCCGATTAATACTAGAGAGGACAACTGAGTACTCTGAAGCAAGATCCAAAGCAGTTTGTGTAAAGGAGCAGTACCTCGCTCGTCAGTTACCGAAACCGTTCTTTCTAGCCTTACGGGCTTTCATGTACAGAGAACGCGTAGGTGTTTTCTCAGCAGGAAATGCTACCAGCAAAAGAGATGTAACAGCATCTAGATTTGAGCCCCAATCTCCGAAAAGGAAACCATAAGAAAGAATGAAATGAGAGAGCAAAAGAAAAATAAAGAATAAACGGAAGGAGGAGAGATCACTGGGGCCTCCGGGATCATGATACCCATGCGCATCAAGAAAGTGATATCCCGAGGGATGGCGGAAAAGTTCTCTTTATGATATTTAGACGTTTCAATTTATTTACGTTTCATTATTGATTCATCTCAAAAACAGAAATAGTTAGTTTTCTACCTTCCCAAAAAGGATATTTTTAACATTACCTTTTGCTTTGTAGCTAAACTTAATTTTTTCATTAACTGTAATTTGAATACGGAAATTCAGTATGTCTCATTCCCAGTAAAATATTAATTTACGTTTCAAAACTGAAAAACATACATTTGTTAGGAAATTATTTATAAATTGCGCTTGACAGTAAGATAAGAAGCTAATTAATTC
The DNA here is from genome assembly GCF_044657685.1 of Stegodyphus dumicola. Taxonomy (NCBI): domain Eukaryota; kingdom Metazoa; phylum Arthropoda; class Arachnida; order Araneae; family Eresidae; genus Stegodyphus; species Stegodyphus dumicola. Next base: position 121,279,680 of record NC_140780.1, read on the forward strand.
CACCTTTTCGAAGAAACTTATTTGACTCTTATTAGTACTGCATGAGTAGCTTTACTCTTGATGTATGTGCTTATGATTTTTACTCCTGAATTACAACTTTGGCCTGTAATTTTAATCAATATAAATGGTTGGGAAATGGGAATAATAAACTTCTTAAGACCAATACATATCTCACAGAGATTATAATTGGCAAACTTAATATAAATGGCCGAGTCTCGCTTTCTTATCATCGAAACCAGACTAGCTTCATTATTAAGGGATTGATTTATTTCGATTTCCCTGATTCCAGTCTAAAGCAATTTCCATGCGTAATGAGCAGAATTAGGTGCTTCTGAAGTATGGAATTATCGGTGTGTGAGTTCTCTAATTCATATCTCAATTATGTTATACAGACTTACGTTAAAGGAATTGTCAATATAATCTTATATGCCATGAATGCATTTTGAAGATGTCAGATTTAAAATTCGAACTACGATATTACTTCTGCCAAGCAGTAATAATTTTGCCCATGCTATTTACATTAGTTTTGTCTGACCTCAAAAGAGAGAGCTCTTTACTTCAGAAAAAATGCTTTCAGAGGGTACTTGGCAAGTGTTTCAGATGGCAAGAAAACATCATTAAAACTCTAACGACTGCACATTCAGTCCCCAGGAATTGAATGCAGGACAAATTACCAAAATCTTGAGGTCATTTTCATATAACCATTGGAGTGAGTGATACCAATCACATTTTTAATCTACTGCTTAAATCTTCTGCAATTATTTTTCGTTCACTTATTTCTTGGGATATCATTCAGGTCTCTTTTCTTCGCTTTTATTCTTTCAAAGCCTGCAGTAAATTTTAATTTCTTGTTATACTCGCCACGTTACTCTTCACGAGCGCTTCAATAAATATTCAAATTTGTGAAAGTAGTATAACATTTTAATATCTTTGTTACAGCGAAAGATATTATTAAATGTGATATATTGTATATTTTCAAAATATACCTCACATACATCTGTCACAAAAGAGCAAAAATATATTTGTTGAGATTGCCTTTTCACTTTCGAATATAAAGAATATAAATCTGCAGTAACTGATAGATAATCTACAGAAATATGTAGCTTAGTTAAAGTGAACGACTGTCTCATTAGAAACTACATTCTTTTTATTTAGTTTTCTGTTAAAAAGCATTCGAAGCAAAATGTTTTGAGTTGATCGGAAAGTAATTTCGTTTTTTTTTATCAAAATGAAAGAAGATTTCCTTATACTGAATAAATATTTTATTGAATTATATATTGTCCATTCTAGTCCAATACCTTTTGCTATCTTTATGGCTGTAGCATGATTCCGCGCTCGTATTTCTTTTCTTTTTTTTTTTTTTTTTTTTTTTTTTTCTGGGAAGAAAAACTTATTCAGGTGACTTTTGACATCCTCATTTGAAGTAAAGGTTTTACCGTCTAAAACATTTTGTAAAGACCGGCACAAAAAATAATCAGAAGGTGCCAGATCTGCAGACTATGTTGGATGTAGCACTATATCCCATACAAGTGCAAAAGCTTTTGGCAAGTTACCAAACTTGTATGAGGTCTAGCATTATCTTAGTGGAAACCTACACCTCTTCTATTGATCAATTATGGCCTTTTCTGTTTACGTGAATCATTCAGTTTGTCCAGCTGATGGCAATTCACTTCAGAATTGTGTTGTACGGTAGAAGTTAAAAAAAAGGATTCCTTTGAAATCCCACCAAATGGAGAGCATCACCTTTTTTTGATGAATATCGGCTTTCGGTGTGATTTAAGCCGGTTCATCTTTTTTACTATATGTCCTCTTGCGTTTAATATTATTACAGACAACCCATTTCTCGACCCCAGTGATGATGCGCTTCAAAAGTGAATCATTTTCTTGACATTTGAGAAGCAAATTACAAATGGCAATGCTAAGGCTGAATTTTTTTTTTTTTTTTTTTTTTTTTGTTTTTTGTTTTGTTTTGTGAGCATGAAGAACCCATACATCGAGCTTTGAGATTAAACCTAGGCGTTTCAAATGATCATGAATGGTCTAATTCGATAGATTTAATCTCTCAGGGATCTCATGAGTTGTCATTCACCGGTTTGCATCAATTAATGCCTTTATTGCATCAGCCTTAACTGGCCTTCCAGAACGTGATGCATCTTCAAGTTCAAAATTACCGGATCGAAATTTTGCAAACCAGTTTTGGCACTGGCGTTTTGTCAGTACAGCTTCTCCATACACATCGGATAATCTTTTTCTTGCTTGAACATCATTTTTACCTTTTCGATAGTAAAAATATAAAATTGCTGAAAATGCTGCTTTTCACTTTCCATATTTAAAAGGGCACCAACTAAAAATTGCTGCGTAAAATCAAACAAAATGCTGCGTAAAAGCCTTGCTATATCAGCCTTCGAAATATATAATGATTATGCACCTTAAGTATGAAGTTTCTTTGTAAACATAAACTTAAGTCCTCTATTGGATTAAATTACTTTCAGAGAAACCCAATATATTGCTCATTTTAAAACGAGTGCTTGCAATTAAGAAAGAATCACATAGGTTTAAATATGCAATTAAGAAGGTTTCACAAAGAATTATATCATTGATATAAGTATTGTTGTATAAATGACAAATTTAGTAAAATCAATTTATTTCTGTTTAATATATAAAACCTTTGCTTCATTCTTTAGATAGATTTTTGATTTCAGCTTGCTGGGTGAATGAAAGTTTTGACAATCTTCGGATCATTATTAGGAGAATAATCCATTAAGAGTGGGGGGCAAATATTTCATGGTAACACATTTCTTGGATCCTAATGGAAAGAGTGGAATACAGCCAGCATAAAATTCTAGAGTTATATTTTCTATATATTAAATACCTTAATACCATCACTTTATCACGATATATATCTTAAAGTCTAAAGAATTTTCATCAAATTGACGTTTTGATATGTTTTCCATTTATCTTTAATTCAAGGTCAGTTCTTTTGTTTTTAAAATATTGTATTCTTTTTAAAATTAGGCAAAATAAGAGCCTTATCTGGGCATAGATTTTGAGTAAACCTCTTTCGATTTCGAAGGCAATCAGACACAGGTCCCTCTTTCTCAGTAGCTATAGTATTTCTGCTAAGTGGGAGCTTGAAAATGGAAGCGTTCTGCTAAGCTTATAACGCACTGAGAGGTTTTACTTGTATGTGTGGAAATAATTCCAAAGACCATTGATATGTTGTAGGGTTTCCCTTAGTTTGAATAACTAATTATTCTAATTTCTTTTATCTTTTCTGAACTCCTCATATCCCCTCGCATTTCCTCGCCAGATGCAAATTAAGTTAAAGTGAAGAAGAGTATTTAAACGGGCGAAAATATAAAGTTAAATAGAGCGTGATTTCGCTAGTATAGTGCATGTTGCTGTTTTGTCCTTCCTGCTGTTAATCTTAATTACTGCTACGCCTTCTAAGTCTATCGCCGGTGTAGGTTAATGAGTCAGCCTGTTAGTTTTAAGTAGTCCATTTGCCATTTATTGTTAAATTATTCTTTAGTTTCCACTGCAAGTAGTCGGTGTTATTGTGAAGTACATGTATTTTTGTTAAAGAGTTTTAAGCAAATAAAAGGACAATTTAAACCCTTTCACTGTGTTCTAGTTCTTTATGCCTGTGAGTCGCATGGCTCATTACTAAGCTCCTATCTTTGCATGATAGGTGAAAGATACAGATCTCGCTATGTTAACCACGACACGCGTGACGCGCCCGCTTTAGGCGCGAAGAACAAAACTCTGAGTAAGTGTACATAGTCTCTGAAAGAAATTTAAAAACCAAGTCCTAAAATAAAGGATACACAGATAGCAGAGAAAATGTGAAATATTTTTTTTTAATTCTGAACACAAGAATAATAAAGCGTACACTGCTTTAATACACTGATTTAATGCTCTTGTACTCATTTCGAATCCTAATAGTATAAATTCTGAACATACAATAGATTTTTCACACACAAGTGAAATAATATGAGGAAAGAAATGGCAAATCTCTATTCCCAATTTTTTTTTTATTTATTTGTAGCAAAACTATTTCTGAGTAAAATGCCTTTTAAAAAAATTATCCAGTGGTGGTTTTAAAATGTTTCTGTCTCTGCCGTAACATCTCAAGTGAAACATCCTTCCATTTGGAACTCAACATATTGCTCTTCTTTAGAGATACTATTTTCCCAATTCTTCTCATTATTAAAATATTTAAAAATGCACAAACAATTTCAATATATCTTTCAATTTCTGAGTCGGTTATATTCACCTCCTTAAATATTAATAACAAGTGAGAGGTGTTTAATTCCAAGGTGCATAAAGCAATTATTTACAGTTGGGATGCAATAATTCGCATGCATTTCTGAATTATGAAAAATTAATCAATTCATTATAAAACCATTTTAAGGACAATGAAGAAATGAAACATCTTCATTAAATGATGATGCATTATTTTTTCCATTGCTGTAAATGATGTAAACATTAACAAAAATGTCAGCTAATAATCTTTTTCTCATTCTGTTTGAAGAAAAGGATAAGGCGCCTAAACATTTTGGCAGCACATTATAATTCTATTTTTTCCATTTTGCCTCAGTTCTCTCTCTTTCTTTAACGCCCCCTTTCTTTCAGTCTCCTTCTTCTTTTTCCGCCCACCAGCGACCGAGCGGTAAAGTCGCTGAACACTGGTAGTTCGGTCCGAGGTTCGAATCCCGCAAACGGGCTGGCTGCATGGGTGTTTTCGTGGTTTTCCCCATGTGTAATGTGTATACGAGCCAGTTTCCCTTAGAAAGTTCTCCACGAAGGCATCCCTTCCCTTAGGCAGATAGCCCTAGTGTGCTTTGCCATAATTAAATACACCACACCAACACCATCTTCCTTTTCCTCCAAAATAATTGAATCCATTTTTGGCTAAGAGCATTATTATATTACACGCACTGATCTAATTTTGCAGTTATGAAAACGAGGATTACAAAATAGTCCGAACATACTATTGGTTTAAGCATTACTTTTAAAATGCGACTGAACGATTCAATCCTTTTATGAAGGATATAGAAAAAAATAATATTAAGTAAGCAGCCGCTAGGAGTTTTACTACTGATGAAAGAAAGCAAAGACTAAAATGCTAACTCAATCTGCTCGCAAGAAGCATTATGTATTGGTATATTCTAAAGTGCAGTGATATACTTAAATGACTGATTTCATTCTGAATTTGAAATTTAATTTTCTATTTCCAAGGAAATCTTCATTGGTCACTGAACACAAGCATTATGGAAAGAACGTTATTTTGATTTTTAGCCTGAACTAAATAATTTTATGTAACTCTTATTTTCTCCAACGCGTGAGAAAAATGAAGGACTTTTCTGGACTTTGTGCATAGATTTAGCAAACTCCGGTTTACTCATAACCTTTTGTTGCGTGACGATGAAAAATTACTTTTACAAATCGTCAGAATAAAGGAGAATTTCTACGAGAAATGTATAAAAGAAATGTAAATGCATGGAATAACAGCAATGATAAAAGTTGATATCACAGTGTATAGGAATGGTTTTTCTCTACGACGGCTTGCAGTTTAATCGCATATAATCTGTAACACGTAAACAATGTTAAATCACCTGTTAAAAATAAATTGTTAAATCATTATAAGAAATTAAGTGCACAGTTATTAATCTTCTGTTTCTGTAGACTCTTATCGGAATACAAGAATAATATAAATAAACACCATGTTCTTTTTTGTTTTGAAGTGCGTTCTTCTTGTTTCAAATGTTAATTTAACTTACATAATTAAATATGTTTATTTTTCAGATTAATAGGCTTGTAATTACAGGTAAATTGTTAAAATAAGTTATTCTTCTTTCCTTTCTTTTATACTGCTGTTGAATTACGCGCGGTTTGATTTTGAGTGCTTGATAGCAACCTAAACCAGTGCGTTACTTTGATAATGACAAATTTTAAATGAACAATACACGAAAAATGATATACTGATACTAAAAAAGCTTATTTCTAGATCGTTGGAACATGAACTGAATCGTAAATATGTCGTTTAAGTTCTGTGTTTTACTAAATCGTCATCATTACAATTCTCAATATGCAGTTACATCAAACCGAAACTTTATCGATCGTTTATTTTCGTTATTAAACGGAAGAAGGAGCTAAAAGTAAAGTGCCGTGAAAAAAGTTTTGCGTCAAGAAATTCTTAAAATTAAGTAATATTAATTTTAAAAGCCGTTTTTGAGAGTGAGAGAGTTAACTGCATTTTTAACGATCAGCTTTGCTTAACGGAAAAATTGTAAGGAAAGCTTTTTTCTGTAAATTTTTCTGCATTTTATTAAACAACACATTCTCAAACACTTTTAGTTTTGTTATTATTCTCGGATAAATTATGAATCCTATTTGTCGCTAACAACATTAAAATCCTTTTAAGAGCAACCTTATTTGCTATACATACCAAACCAGTTGACGTTGGACTTTTCATTCAAAGTAGGAGTTGATGCTATAAGCCTTTACTTAAATAGCTAGATTTCTATGTCAGTCTTCACTTTTTGTTTTTTATCTATTTTCACCAGAATACAAATTAGTATATTCTGAAAGAGATCGTGAGGCTAGTATTTAGACAGCGTACACTAACAACGTGCTAACGTTTTTTTACCCCAAATGGTGTTAGCCGAGAAGGGCTATTAATTTCGTTTTGGCATTTTGCGTTGAAAACTTTAAATAACTGTTCACTTTTCAAACTGTTGCCACCAAATATTAGAGCCCTGTATTATATTTAAAGAAATGAAATAATAATTTGTATAAATGTGTGTATGCTTCTCAATTGTGATAAAACCACGGTGGCTAGAATATGGGCATCTGGAAAGCCCAAATTTGGAATTTGTTTCATTATCTATTTAATATTCTATAAAACTTTAACGAATTTTTGATTAACAATCTCCACGATTTTTAAGCGAGCAATGGCAACACTGTACGAAAACAAAAACATTTTTATCTCCAGTGCGCGACACTGTGTATCGAAAATTCTAAAGATATGCTCATTTTAAAATTATTTTGTGATATTGTTTTTGAACTGAATTTTATGGTTTAAGTGCGAAGAACAAGTTATTTAATAAATAAAGGTAACTCACAAAACGTAAAAAAAAAAAAAAAAAAAAAAAAAAAAAAAAAAAAAAAAAAAAAAAACATTTGGGCGTAATGTAAAATCTGAAAGCTTTCAATTTTTTCTTATATTTGCAATCAGTTAGCCTTCAATATCGTAAGTAACTGTTCTAAAGAGCTGTTTCAGTTTAATATGCAAATTATTGATGTACTAAAAGCTGTTGGAACTGAGCAGGGACGGATTAACCTTTTGGAGGTAGCCGCCCTGTTGGCATGGTAGTAGGAAAGCCGGCTGCAGCTGGGGGAAGGTATAAGATGCTTTACGTGTTTTATTGTCTTTGCCGCGTGAAAGGACTTGATATATTGTCACGCCGAAAAGAGGGGTAAGAAATCCTAGGATCCGCCCACCTCGGGACCTCCATCAAAATTGAGACGGACCAACTCCAACGACGATGCTACCGTCTGACCGTCGAGGCCATACATATATATATATATACAGCCTAGAATATTTTTGTGTTGTTTGTAAGAACGTAATATATACGTGCATCTTAAAATAGGTCCAAGAAATTAAGGCAATGCTTTTAAAGTACATAAATCCAGGTATAAAATAGCAGGGGCATTTTGACATTAAAATCCAGTAACTAATTCTTTCTCGTAGTAGTTTTGGGAAATTTGTGACATTTCTTAGCGAAAACCTGAGCCGATTAGAGGTTTACTGCCCGACGTGCTAAAACCCAGTGGACCGCCCCCCCCCCGATCGTTGACGCAAAAGATGCTTCAGAACTGAGGATTTAGATTTTGGAATTGTGTGTTCATTTATAAATGTCCTGGTTTGTATCAGATTCTACTTGTAGCAGTTGATAATTGTTTGTTAAATCTGAGATTTATTTGTGTAGAGGCATGCTAATTGTAGAAAAAGTGTTGAGATTTGAATCCGAATCGAACTAATAGAGTCCAAAGTCTTATCCACTTGATCGCTGGCAAATGCAGATTCTAATGAAGCACTCTACATTTATTTTAATTTCTGAAAACATTATTTCATTTAAACGGCAAGAAATTAGTAAGGATGTAGAATGCAAGGTATGATATTTTGAAGTTATAAATGAAAGTTCTTTCGCATTCTTTAAGGATGCAATGATATTTAGCGTAATGATCAATACTTAAGTTTCCGAAAAAAATTAATTACCTTTCTTTTCGAATATTCATGAATATAATAGCATTTAAATCATCCTCCGACATGAAAGTTTATATGTAAACATATTTACATGTATTGTGAACAGATCTGCAGAACAGTAAAAATGAACATATCCTAATCATTGTGATTTCTTGTAAACGATCAGTAGATTTTAAAATACAAAGCCTACGTTATTTCTGTGTAATGTTAAATACAAGCTTTTAAATAATTCCTGCAAAATATCACTCTTATCGCTAACACTGAGTTACACGTAAGCTCCATATGCACTTTGTTTCTTATAATATACCGTTCCATGATTATTCTGATTCCGTTACCTAGGTTAACGGATTACATTAAAGCATTAGGCATTAGAGTTATCTGCCTAAAGGAAGATGTTCTAAGGGAAAATGTCTCATTTTCATGATACGTATAGAAAAAAAAAGCGTAAAAATGCCTTTGCAGTGAGCCCATTCACTGAAATTCAACCCTCTCAGTTACCAAATTCAAGGATATGTTCGCATATAAATGAACACATTTCAGATCTGAACTAGAAGTTCGAAACGAGTATAATTTTCCAGCAATCAATCTGTTCTGATTTGGCAATATTTTACATACCTAAATTAATAGTCGCATTAAATCACATTTACTAGTTTTCAAGTGAATTTATTTGTTACACATTTGATGCGGGGATTAGTGATATATTTATAAATATTCTTTGATTAAAATAAATGTCATAGAATAGTTGTCGATGCTGTTATGTTTTCCAGAGCACAAAATATGAGAACTCGACTGTGCTCTCGCCGGTATTCTAATACCATGGGGTTCTCCGACATTAAAACAGTAGATGTATTAACCACTAACGCCATAACAGAAAATGCAATGATTTCTTATACGCTTACCATTTTGCTTACAGAATAAGTAACTATCTCTGTTCGCATGGTAAAGTATTTAAACTTAGTAAATGTTCCATCTCTTTTTTTGATTACGGCGGCGCACACAGTGGTATCTGCCAAAAGGAGGAATGCCCTGTGGGGGACTTTTGAGAGAAATTGGCTCATATCCACTTTACACATGGAAAAAACTACGAAAATGCCCATGCATGCTCTAATCTATAACAGTATCTCTGATAATATTACACTATGTATAATAACATTAGAGATATCTCCAAAGTTAATCTTTCGGAGGATCAGGTGAAAGTATTACAATACAACTTCAGCTTTTTGAAGACATCTCTTTGAACTTGGTACCCCCCCTAAGAAGAGCAGTAAGATGTTGTTGCGTGTCCTCTGGGTGAGGAAATCTATTGTCTGTGCACAACGACTAAGGCTCAGGAGGACTGGAAAATATAATTTAAATAAATGTTGTTGAGTGGCATTCAAGGCTCTTGAATGAAATACATTGGAATCCTATGTACAGTTATAATGCTGATGTACTTTTCTAAAGAGTTAGAAAACAATTAGGACCTTGATTTTATTACTACATTCTAACTATCTATTAATAATAGCTATTTTACAGGTATGAAATAGGGTAGTTTCGAAAATAAACAATGAATAATGACCATTTGTTAAATGACTGCAGATTGTATGCATAATTTTAAATGAATTCATATTTCCTGCCCTACTAAATTACTTAAGATCATTAAGTTGGTATTCATAATCAAACTAAATTTCTTGCTAAAAGTACAGTACTGTAAGAAGCAATAAAATTTATTTTTCAGATAAATCACAGAGATGGCTTTGAACATTTCTATTCAAGCAGACTTCTTTCCATGTTTGCAAAGATTATTCGATCGATTCCTGGCCTTTATTTCAAAGGAAAGCAATCGAGCGCAAAAACTGTTTTGAAGAATTGAGTATTGATATGCTAAACATTTGTTGCAGATATTTAGCATATTTTAAACAAACTAATAAAACTGCCTTCCTTTGTTATCTACTTTATTTTTATGTCTTCCATAACAATCTCCCGTTTTCCTTGAGCTTTTGTATTTTAGTTTTCTACGAGAAAAAGAGATTCCATTATCTTTTTCAATTATTTAATTGCAGAAAATAACATTTAATGATGTTAAAAATTTCTTAATTTCAAAGTAGTTTCTTCCCATTAGATACAGTGCACTAACCCAAAGTAGCAAATCGATATATTTCCAGGATTAAAAAAGCTGAGTCGAGAATATTTTCTTAAAGCATCAAATTTACATAAATTAAGATTAGAATTTGTTACTTTTTGGGTGATTTGAAACGAAGCAAACTGGAATTCGTTTAAATGCAATTTGTTTTAAATATTCTTCACATTTGTTTTTTTAACTTTGTATCAGTACTGTAAAATCCTTTACATTTACTTACTATAATTATGCAGCTGAGAGTTCATTCTGCTTCAGGCATTAAAAAAAATGCGTATGTTAAGAACATTTTTCTTATAGATTATTTCTGCATCAAACATAGAAATAGCATACAACTCTTTTATTTAGCGCTCTTTTATTTCAACCCGGGGATTCCACGAAATCGCTCGCAGCATACGGGAATTCCCCGAAATATTATGCAGCGATAGGTTTCAAATACATATCCGAAAGAGTGTACTTGTATTTCTTGTTTGGTGCGGTATTGTACAGACATATTTTGAAGGGGTAAATGTGGAAGATGTCGAAGGAATAATTCAAGGAGCAGCGGCTAGTCTTTCTAATGATGAGCTCAAGGAATTAACTGAACAAGTAGAAAACAAAAATGTTGACAGCAGTGATTCAGAAGAAGAGCAAAAAGAACTTTCGATGGCGTTTGTAAAAAGGAGTTTGTCTACCATAACTGAAGTAATGGATCAATTCATTGAAAATGATCCGAATTTTGACAGGAGCTCAAAAGTAAGGCGTGGTGTTAGAGATGCTCTATCCGTTTATGAAGAACTTTTAAGAGAACAACGCAAAAGAAAAAGGCAAACAACATTAGATGCTTTTGTCACAAAAAGGCAGAACACTGAAAACGCGGAAGGCTAACTAAATATGACTGACTGAGAATTTTATTTGTTTTTTTAAGAATATGCGTTTTGTTATTTATATTTTGTTTTTATTTTTGCAAGAAATAATAATGTGGTATTAATTTGGGCTTTAAGAAATAAATGTTTGGTTTTATTTTTATTAAAAAAACATACTTTTTAAATTTAATACCTAACCAATTTCCTAGCCATCTTCCCCTAACCCCAATATTTACATGTAAAGATAGCCTCGTTTAGCGCTGTTTCGCATTACGCTCTACTTTGATGGAACGTATCCCCCGCGTTAAGCGGGGTCTTACTGTACTTGAATTTTACTTTAGCTCTTATTACTTTTGGCTAGATTGTGTGTGTGTGTGTTTTTTTTTTGGGGGGGGTTGCTTCATTGAAGCCCGAGTTTAACTCAGGTAATGTCATGAACCATAATAAATAGTTTTTTTTTCCTTGAAAGAAAAAAAAAATTCTTCTTACAAAGCTACATGTACTGAGCTATATCTGTAGATAATAAAAATTGTATAAAAAATCGGGCATTTTCGGCATAATTTTTAATATAAATTCGGTGATTAAGCGTTTAACTATGTTCAATACACGCTGTTACAGTTTTGTCTTTCCCTTATTGCTCACGGTGATATGTTGCCTGCATTCAATTATATGTTCGAGGAAAATCGAGACGACAAATTGAAGCAGTTTAGATGTGACAAAATTCATTCTGCAGTGTTCCAAATGAGAGGAAATGCTCCAGCAAAAGACTAAATAACATAAGTCTTAAAATCCAAACATTAAACGTTGTTAAAATGATCTAATTTTCCTGGAGTTATTTTCAGTTACACAAAGCAAATATTAAAATTATCATGTTTGGTTTTATTATATTTCTTATATTTGATCGTACTCAATCATTATAATACTTCCCTTGAGATAAGCATCAAAATATGCGTTAATATTAGCCTTTGCAATCCAGTCTTGTTTAACTGAGGTATAATCATCGCTTCAATCCGTCAAACTCTATGCAATATCAAAAATAATTATGGGTTCTTTCCTCTGTTGTATCATTCGTCATTTTTCTTTTCCCTTTTATAACAATAGAGGGTTTACGTACGTATTTCAAATGCTCTTTTTCAATTCGAAAACAGTTTGGTGAAATTAATTTCCGAAAATACGAAGTGGATGGCGAAAGCACTTTGGCAAGCTTCTATTCTGATCCGTAACCAGAAAGGCAAACTGTCTAATAACGTCCCATTAAGCGAGCGAGAGGGCGGTGAAAAGCGAAAGCCTTTATAACTAATCGATCGAAGCCTTTATATCGCTATGTCAAGTTCACTTATTGCGTTTAGCCTTTTGGGTTAAGACGGGAAACGACAGACCTTTGTCAAGTTTCTAGCTTCTTTTTCTACCTTTTTAGCTTTCAGTAGCCCATCGAAAGAGCTATTCGGTTTGTTTCCGGACTTGCGTTACTCGAATAGAACTTTAGCAGTAAAAACGAAATGATAAATAAACTCATTTTTCCTTTATTGAAAAATTAAATGAATGAAAAATTATTCATGTTAGTTTCTCATTTTATGAGCCAGAGTAAACTTTTATTTGCAATAGAACAACCGTGTATGAAACATAACATTAAACAGTAAAGTGAAAAATTACAGGGGTTACAGCTGCAGTTTTAGATGATGCAAAATTGTATATCACACTGCAAAATTACAGCCAACGCTTTTTCGATTGCAAATTGGCTATTTGTCGGAAATATTCATCATTTAGAGCCTAAAATTTCTTATTCTTCTCTTTTTAAATCATTTTTCATGTTTCCTGAAAACAACAAGCATTACCTGTGGTTTCTAGGGTTTAGGTTATACATATGGATCTGCTTCCTGCTTAATAACAAAGACACTTATTACTTAAGAAATTTCCTTTATAAAATATTTAAGGCAATACGCTGATATCCAGATAAGCAACTAATGGAAAATTTAGTATATTTGGCAAAAGAAACAACATATAGCCACAAAGTTTGAGTACATATATGCCAAGTACGCAGAAGCTAGCACACAGAAAAATTTTGCATACCGACATTTGTAACAGAGAGCTGTATTAGGAATAAAAACGTCTTCTTTTCGTGCACTGCTGCATTAATGTACTTATCGTATGTCTAGCTTTGCATTATTGACCTCAAAAGGCAAATCTAAATTACTAAGTTCACACAAAAGATAGACGACTGGCGCTGGAAAATAACAAGGCATTTCGAAAAGGATTAGCAACATCGGAAATAGCCAGAGTCCAAATTGCCAATCATTCGGTCATTTACCACCTGTGCAACCGGTATTAAGAGAAAGCAACTGTCTCACAAGGACCAAAACATGGACGTCCAACTGTCACAACTTTAAGCGTAACTGCACGCAAGTATGACGCTACACGCGTAAACATTCCGGATCAAATTTTTCCTACCTTTCAGCGTTGATACGAAGAGTTGTTCTTTTAAAGAACATAAAATATAGACCCTACTGAAGACGAGATAGCGAATTATCGCTATGTCTTGAAAAACAGGTAATTGCCGATGAAGGTTATAACAACCTTTTTATTTTAACTATATTGAATTGAACATGCCCACACTCGGTGCTCACAAACTAACCACTACTTGTGGCAAAGTAACTTAAACACAAAAAAGTATGAAAAATCAGGATGAAGAAAATTTCAGCTGGACGGCTGGCTCCTACTTCAATCTAAATCAAATTTATCGGCTGCACAAAGCGAAGCCGAGTCTAAATATCAATATAGTCTAAAAGTAAATGGCTAGCACAAATATTTAGCTGCAGAGCTACTTGCAAACACTCGGCATCAATCTCGTTCGTGGTATAAACTCTTTTTCGGCGTAACCCGCTCTACTCATAACTAACTGTTCTACTTCTAACTCTTCAATTCTGCTACTTAAAGAGTATTTCTTAACTCACTGAGGTTTTGCATATAAGTCATTTAAATTTGAATTCTGGCAGGAAATTGAAATCAGAAGGAAAAAGAAAATTTCTTAAAATAGAAATAATTGATTAGCACAAAATAATGCAATATCTCTTTAAACTCTTTTACACATCGTCAGCTCTATACAGAACGACAAGTCTTTTACATCCTACTGACACCCTTGCACAAATGAGACAGCTTAAACTGATCTCGATCTCATTTCATCTGGACAGTCAGTAATATATTCTTTAAGACGAGTCATGGTATGATCCGTAGATGAATTTACTGATCTGAAAACCCATGGAACTTGTTATCACTCTAGTAACATTCACGAAATACATACATTTAGAACCGGTGGTTTGACGATTAAGGAAGGAGAGCTGAAGGCAGCAGCACTGATCTCTGTAGCTTCCCTTACACTTATTGTGACTGCTGTTCGGTATATAAATGCCCATTTCTTTAGGTTTTCTTCTACGATTTGTTCGAGAATTTCTTGAGGACTGGAGTCTTGATGCCATGTTATGGATGATAAATCATAAATTTGCAAGTCTCTCATTGATAACAATTATTTAGAATGGAAATATCGCTTCATATGGGAGCCACCCAGACGGGATAGTGTTTAGTGGTGCTCACTGCTGCACCGAAGGGTCAGGATTTTAATCCCAGAGCATGCAAGGATGTCTGTAAGCGAATAGTGTCCTTGTGGAAATGGGCTCTAAGAATCCATAAAGATACGAGATCCTCTCGGGAGGTTGCTGGACCGCTCGTTGTAGGTTGGATGTCCTTGGAATTCCAAATTGGTGAGGATGCATAGAAGTTAGCAAGCCCTGGCGATACCTTATGTGCCTATGAGGATGGAGATGTGCTTCATATGCCGAGGAATTTTTTCGGCACTAAATGCTCACTTTTTTTAACCACTATCATTTAATTATTTATCAGTCATTTGCTTTCCATTTCTCCATGTAAGTTTCGTGCCTTTTGTTATGTTTCATAACATATGATTTATTCTCAAGTTTCGATAACTTCGATTGATTAAACATTTTAAATGAGAGTATTAATCAAATTCTTTTAACCAATGTAAAGCACAAAACATACTGATATAAAGTGCATATGCTGAAGAATAGCGTTCACCACACAAGTAAATGGGAGGTAAATACAATATATGTAACATAGAAGTCATTCTGGGCAATTAGTTTTCATGTCATTAAATATAATCATTTCATGGACAGAACTCTAGTGCAATTGGATTAAGTCTAAGTGCTTTGCCGCCAGAAGCCGAAGGGGTCTGTCAATAACATGAAACAAAAACAGTTTTTAAAACCCAGGCCAAATTACCTGCAATTTTTCAACCTTCATCTAGCTGGGGTCATAGCGTATATTAGCGTTAAGTACATATTTTTTAGAGATTAATATTTCAGTATAATTGAACTAGTGTAGTCATTTTGCTTCATCAAATCCTATCTTGATGGAGAAAGTCATTGCTGTAATTTAAATAATCCAGTTTCTAAAATTTAAAAAATCTAAACGATTCTTGTATCGTTATCACGCGCGAGCACGTGCGTCGAAAGGTATAAAAACTGGAAGGACTGGTTTGTCTCTCTTTTTTTTTCCTTTTTCCCCTCTTGCTGCCTGACGTCGTGTTAACGAGTGTGTGGGCCTTCCACACTCAGCAGTCGCCATTTTGTTCCTGTCTAGTTTTGCAGAGAAAGAAGCAGAATGAAGAAATCCAGTACTTAAAGTAGAGTGTTTGATTTGAGACTCACTATGTCCGGCTGACGTGAATAACATAAAATAAACGCGCAAGCAGAATATAAGTAACTGTTCGACTTCAAGATGTGCTTGACCAACAATGTGTCACCACGTGATAAAGAAGAGCTTATAAGTGTGTAACCAGACAGCGCGATAATACGAAGACAAATATGACCACGTTTCAACCGCAAAATTATTCGATGGGACAGGATTGCGCGAATAGTCACGCTTCGGCACTCCACGGACATTCCATTTGAGTTATCGCATTGCGTGTATCTAAGTTATGATATTTGAGTATTTATATATATGTGTGATAAATGTGTCTTATTTAATCCAGAAAGTATGTGTATTGAAATAAATATGAGATTGGAAAAAGAAAATAATCGGCTCATGCATGCATCAGTGGGTAAGTCTTGTTAATCTATTTAGTAATGATTAAGCAATGTACTAAACACCAAATTTTAGTTTAAGTATTTACGCAAAATTAATTTGTACTTGATATTCTTAGTATCGACACTTTTGGCGATCACGCCCGTAACACCACATTTATGGTGCCGTGACAAAAAAAAAAAAAAAAAAAAAAAAAATGGGAAATTAAGTTTTAACTGTTTCATTTCAGGTAGAGAACCATTTTATGCTTATGCCTAAAAATATAACTACACATGTGATTCCAGTTTGATAATTGCTTAAATATTTTGAATTTTGTGATGATGTCTGATATCAAATAGGTGAATATTAGTAATGATTGGATAAAATTTTGAATTTTGTGTTTATCTGATATGAATCATTATGAAAAAGTTGAAAATTGCATATGTAAAAAAATATATATATATATATAAAATTCCATATGACTGTTTCCTGCTAATGTGAAATAATTTAATGATAAAAAATAGATATGTGAAAATTGTAATATCAATTCAAAATTGGTCAGTATTTAAGAAATTATTCCTGAATGTATATCATATTGTGTGGTAAGGAGTATGTAATAACTTGTATCCATATGAAAAATTTCGATAAGTTACAATAGTGTATTTATGAATGTACTATACATTAGAAGTAATAATAATAGTAATTTAGAGTGGTACTAAAGTATAGTAAATTGATTCAGAATGGCTAAGAAAAATAATGTAATGAATATGAGTCTGGCTACTGCTCTGCCTACTTTTTCAGGGGAGCATGACGAAAATATAACGTTTTTTTTTAGATCAGTTATGCCAAATGGCAAATTTAGAGAACTGGAATGATAACAGAAAAAGTTTGGTGTTAAAAATTCAATTGAGGGGTAAAGCATTAAAATTTGTAATTGATAATGAATCGTGTAAAGATATGTCATTTGATGATTTAAAAGCATTACTAAGTAAAAAATTTGCAAAATCTCAGTCATTTGACACAATTCAAAATAACTTTAACTCAATTAGACAGACCCCAGATCAGTCAGTCGAGGACTTAGCGGAAAAAGTGAATACTTATGCCACAAAATATTTTGGGTGCTATCCTAGTTCGAGTGAAGAGGTACATAACCTCACTCAAAAAGCAATGCTTTCAAAATTCTTAGAAGCTCTCAGACCAGATTTAAGACTGGAGGTTAAAAAACTAGGACCTATTGATTTTGCTACTGCTGTTAAACAGGCAAAGAACATAGAAAACGCATTGGAGGATTCTGGTAATAGCTCACAGACACATGATTTTTCACCTGAATTAAATACATTAATTATGCAACAAATGCAAAATAATAGAGCCATTGAGGATTTGTCAAAAAAATTCAATGAAATTTTACCTAATGGTAGTGTAAACAATGTAACTAGCCTAGAAAATAATGCTACACAAAGTAGTAGTAATAGAGAGTCTTGTCATATTTGCCAACAGAATCATTGGACTACAGAGTGTCCTTATTTTCCTTCAAACAATAATTTTCAATATTATAGACAGGCTAGAAACAACCAGAGAAGAAATTTTTATAGGGGTAACTTTATCAATAGAAGGAATAGATATAATAGTCGGTATGCTTTCACGCAAGGTAATAGACTACAGAACAGTAATAGAAATAGGCCACAATACAGAAGATACAATACTCGTACAAATAATTTAAACTAATGAAGGGTACTTGCAGATCTCCCAGATACACAAAGTATTACTCAAGTGCCCATAAAAAAATTTGGGGGAAACAAGACAAAATAAAAAAAATAAGGAACTCAAATAGGCCAAATACACATGAAAGATTCCGACACAAAATTAAAGAAAGTAATGAACAAAAATTGGTAGCTTCTTGCCAGACTAATAGTATCACAGAATTACCAGTAATAGAAATCAAATTTGGCGACTTTGTGGTAGAAGCATTACTTGATACAGGTGCAAATTTAAGCTTAATACAGCCAGACACCTTGCAAGTAATAAAAAATTACACAAAGATTCATTACTTAAGCAGATCTGTAAGAATACATACGCTAAATAATGCTACTATCCCATATGTATCTGCTGTAAACTTAAAATTTCGTTTAGAAAATAAATGGCTTGCCAACCAATTTTTTGTTACACAACATAATTGGAACACAAATTATCAAATGATTTTAGGGTATGATTTCATTCAAAAAAATAAGATACTTATAGATGCAGATAAAAGTCAGTTAATCATTGATAACACATATTTTGATCTTTTGGACAAAAGAAAAAACTGTACTAATATTAATGCAAAAAAGGTAGACAAAAGGAGTCGGGTATTGTAAGAGTAGTATTGAATACCAGAATTGCGCCAAATACAGCAGAGATAGTAAAGTTAAGAATTCCAATTAATATGCAGAAAGAAAAGCAAATAATGTTCTCACCAGATAGGCGAAAAGTGGGCAAGATAGGTGTGACTGATTCAATTCATGAGATAAGTGACAGGCAATATATATTCACCATAATTGAAAACAATTCCAATGCCGCAATTATTCTAAGAAAGGGTGAAAAGATTGGTAAGGTATATAAAGTCGAAGAAAAACAATTTGAAAAACCTAGAGAGCAACAAAATTTGTAGATTAACCATATAACTTTAAAAGAAATTAAACAATTAAGAAAGGAGGAATTAAGCCCAGATGATTTTGATTTAAGTCATTTAGAAGCAAAACAAAAAAATAAGATGATTGAAATGCTCATGAAAAATTCAGCTGTGTTTTCAAAATCTTACACCACTCTGAGTGAGACTGATGCTGTCGTGCCACAATTTAATTTATTACATAACTTTCCAATTCAAACTAGACCATACACTCTTCCTCGCATTGCTAAAAAATATGCCCAAGAGGAGATAGCCAAATTGTTAGAAGCAGGTATTATAGAGCCATCGACATCGAGTTACAGTTTTCCAGTAATTTTTGTCAAAAAGAAAGCACCACCTAATACTGATCCTAGCAAATTAAAATTTAGAATGGCAGTAGATTATAGATTGTTAAATTGCATAACTGAATCATATCAAATATGTCTACCTAAGATTTCAGATATTTTGCATAATATAGCAGGTAAAAGTTATTATTGTGTGCTAGATCTTAAGTCAACATTTTTTCAAATAAATTAGATCAGAAAGATAAAGAAAAATTAGCCTTTTGCACGGAACTTGTCAATTTTCAACCAACTCGGTTACCTTTTGGTGCAAAAAATTCATCTGCTTATTTCCATACTCTAATATCAAAATGTTTAGGTGAATTGCAGGGTCCAAATTTACAATATTTTCTAGATGACATAATTGTTGCAGCTAACAGTATAAATGAACTAGTAATTATTTTACAAAAGGTGTTTGACAAGTTAAAAAAATTTAATTTAACATTAGACCCAGCCAAATTGCAGTTATGTAAACAAGAGATTACGTATTTAGGTTTTTCGGTTAATAAGAATGGTTTTGCTCCTTCAGAGGAGAATATTCAGAAAGTAGCCAAATTTCCTAGGCCAACAAATGTGAAAGAGGTTCAAACATTCATAGGCATGGTAAATTATTTTCGACACTTAATTTTTAATTATGCAGAAATTGTCAAGCCAATAGTAAATTTAACAAGAAAGAATATACCATTCGTGTGGAACGAGAGATGCCAAAATGCATTAGATAAAATACAAGAATTAATTTTAGAAAAACCCACAATAAAAAACATAGAAAATGATAAACCTTTATATTTAGTAACCGATGCTTCTAGATCAGCCATTTGTGGCATATTAATGCAAAAAACTGATGAAAAGTTTTTCCCAGTACAATTTTACTCAAAAATTTTAACACCTGCTGAGGCTAGATATCCTTCAATTAGGAGAGAACTTTATGCAATCTTCAGATCAGTAAAGCAATTTCACGAACATCTGTATGGGAAAAAATTTATAATATTAACGGATGCTAAACCTCTGACTTTCCATATTAGTCTTGACAAATAGCCAGATATTGTAGCACGTTGGTTGTTATATTTACAGGAATTTCAATACACGATGGAGCATATTCCTGGTTTAAAAAACCCAGCAGACTACTTGTCAAGAGTTTCAGAGGATGTAGTGGTAAACAATGTAAATATATTTAAGACCAATGATAATTTGTCTATTCAAAACATAATTAGTAAACAGCAAAGTGATCCAGACATAAAATCAATTATAAAAAAATTACAGGATAACCACAAAGAAAGTGTAGAACAATATTTTATTGATAGTCATACAGATGTAGTAATGATAAAATTAAAACCTGTAAATATGAGAAAGAAAGACAGAAGTATCCAGAATAAAATTCTAATTCCTAAGGCATTAATTAAAGATGTATTACAGACAGTTCATGCGCCTCACTTTGGTATTCAAAAGACATATGAGTTTGTAAAGGCAAAGTATTATTGGAAAGGTATGTACAGCGATACGAAAAGTTTTGTAGAAAATTGTTCAGATTGCTTACAAAATAAGTCTAGACCTCACAACACTCTGCCACGTCTAATTCCTAATAAAGATCTTGCTCCTGGAGAGATGATAGCTATAGATATAGTTGGTAAACTGCCAAGATCCATAGATAATAAGTTTTATGTACTCACTATCATTGATCATTATTCCAGATATTTGGAAACAGTTCCGTTAAACAACTGCACTTCTCAATCCATCATAAAATCTTTAAATGATTATTTTGCCAGATTTGGTATTCCAAAAATTTTGTTATCAGACAACGGTTCCTATTTTTGTTCCACAGAATTTACTCAATTTTTAAAATCGCTTAAAATAGAACACAGAAAAAGTTCAATTTATTATCCACAGTCCAATGGGTTGATTGAAAGAGTTCACAGGGTAATGAAAGAATCAGTTGCAGCAATATCAAACAAAATATTTGAATGGCCACAGAAAGTACTGATGTTTAAACTGTATTATAATAATGCTAAACATTCTGTAACTCAGTTTTCACCGGCAGAACTATTTTTCGGTAGAATATTAAATACTCCCATAGATAGCAATGATCCTCTTAAATTAGCAGAAGATTTTCAGGAATATTCCAAAAGAATAAAGGAACAATTGAGTAGAGATAAGCAACAAGTAAAATTAAATGAGGAGGATGAATACTTTAATTGTGCAAAAAAATATTTGAAAGGGAGAAAAATTCCAGAATTGAAATCAGGGGATAAAGTTTTTATGCAGGAATTTACTGATCGAAGGGTGCTACATCCAAAATACAAGGGGCCATATGAGATCATTAAAAAGCTACGAAATAATAATTATATAATACAATTAGAGAATAAAACCACTAAAGTTCACGTAAGTAAATTGTTTTTACAAAAGCCTTCAAGAGTAGATTCAACACAAAATGAGGATTAGGAGTGTAACACAATTGTAAATTGTTGATCAGCAAATCAAAAAAAAAAAAAAAGTGTAAAGAAGTTGTGATTATGATAAGAATGTAGTATGTGTACAAGCTAGATAATGAATGATGATCATGTGTGGTATGGGTCAATTTAGTGTAATAAAGCGCTAATTGCACGATTTTGGTAGAGTTGGCTAGTCCATATACCAGAAGAATTGAATTGTACGATGCAGGGTCTCATTGATTACTAGGTAGCAGATTCAAAAAAAAAAAAAAAAAAAAGTGTGGTTCAAATCTCCTTGTCTTACTGCTGAATCAAATTGAAGGTATGTAATTTAGTAGTGGATCTAATACAAATGTAGCTTGTAACAATGTCATGACATATTGGTATATGAAATGTATATGTAAAATGAATATGATCAAATGATAAAAGTAGCTATGTAATGAAATAGTGAATGTGATTCTTAAATGTAAAGAATGAAATAAGGTAAACAATGGTTAAGAGGAGTTCCATCAAAATTGATAATGCAAATGTTCTTAGTTTAAGTGATTGATTGGATATTTAATCATATGTGAATTGTAAATTATGTGTCTTAAGTGCCAAATTTTCATTGCCTGGAATCGCATCTGTGGTGATATTTTAGGAAAGAGTAGACATGCATGAGTACGTAAAAGAATAATACTAATGTAAAAAATATATATCACAAAATGTTTAAAATGCTGTGTTTTTTTTTTCAAGCAATGTGAAATATTAACGTGAAATATGTGTGATAGTGCATACGAAAGCTCAACTGTGTTCATAGAATGAGGAATGTATGGAGTGCCAACGAAATGATAAAGTGCAGTGCCTTTGCAAATGATGTAAAGATTGGTGTGAAATGTGTATCTAATGCAGACGAAAGTTCAAGTGTGTCCAGCAGAGAGGGATTTCATTTGTCCAGTGATGGGACAATTTTTTTTTTCTTCGGCCGGAGGGAATGTGAGAACATTGTGGCTACATCGATTCTTGTATCGTTATCACGCGCGAGCACGTGCGTCGAAAGGTATAAAAACTGGAAGGACTGGTTTGTCTCTCTTTTTTTTCCTTTTTTCCCTCTTGCTGCCTGACGTCGTGTTAACGAGTGTGTGGGCCTTCCACACTCAGCAGTCGCCATTTTGTTTCTGTCTAGTTTTGCAGAGAAAGAAGCAGAATGAAGAAATCCAGTACTTAAAGTAGAGTGTTTGATTTGAGACTCAGTAAGTCCGGCTGACATGAATAACATAAAATAAACGCGTAAGCAGAATATAAGTAACTGTTCGACTTCAAGATGTGCTTGACCAACAATGTGTCACCACGTGATAAAGAAGAGCTTATAAGTGTGTAACCAGACAGCGCGATAATACGAAGACAAATATGACCACGTTTCAACCGCAAAATTATTCGATGGGACAGGATTGCGCGAATAGTCACGCTTCGGCACTCCACGGACATTCCATTTGAGTTATCGCATTGCGTGTATCTAAGTTATGATATTTGAGTATTTATATATATGTGTGATAAATGTGTCTTATTTAATCCAGAAAGTATGTGTATTGAAATAAATATGAGATTGGAAAAAGAAAATAATCGGCCCATGCATGCATCAGTGGGTAAGTCTTGTTAATCTATTTAGTAATGATTAAGCAATGTACTAAACACCAAATTTTAGTTTAAGTATTTACGCAAAATTAATTTGTACTTGATATTCTTAGTATCGACACTTTTGGCGATCACGGCCGTAACACCACAAAGGGGTCTGTCAATAACATGAAACAAAAACAGTTTTTGAAACCCAGGCCAAATTACCTGCAATTTTTCAACATTCATGTAGCTGGGGTCATAGCGTATATTAGCGTTAAGTACATATTTTTAGAGATTAATATTTCAGTATAATTGAACTAGTGTAGTCATTTTGCTTCATCAAATCCTATCTTGATGGAGAAAGTCATTGCTGTAATTTAAATAATCCAGTTTCTAAATTTCCAGTTTCTAAAATTTAAAAAATCTAAATTAAAAAATTTAATCCAGTTTCTAAAATTAAAAAAAAATTAGTTTAAAAGTTTCTAGTTAATCTAGTTTGTCAAGGGCTGGAAATTAGGACGCCTTGACAAATGTAAATTTCCTGGTAATTTGGAGAAGTTCATTTTCAGATTAAGTGACGTAAGCTTCGATTAACAGATGCAAATGAATGATGTACTTTCTTTCAGATAAAAAACGCAGAATATAGTATTTAAATTATATAAATTTTATTTAGAATAATGTTATTACATGAAATTCATAAAACTTTGATGCATTTTACTTTTGAGTCAAAAGTTGGTACGCGGGAAATTAAGGGAAAAGAACCTCACACTCATTTTGCAAATATAAGTAAATTAGCAAAGATAGATGAGTTAGTAAGCTAAAAGTAAACGGATAGAGTTTTGTAAATTTCTAAAGTGAAATAAAACTTATATTATCTAAAATTCTCAAAATTTCTTAACAGTTTGAAATTTTAGTTTATTCCCAGCATATAACCGTCACAAAATACCTGAGCTTATAATTGAATCTTTAAATGTTTTACGAATGTTCAGAACAAAATACACTAAAAATATACAACTCCAATAAAATAGAAAGGGTTTAATATGATCTACTTAATATTTCAATACATTTACAGATCCAGATAAAATCATATTGCAATTATCATTAATGAGTTAATTAACACGAGCACTCAACCATAGTTGTTTGCAAATTTTAAAAGCACCGTTTGACATTATAGAGCAGATTTGCGAGCAGTTCTGGTTTTATGTTCTGAACTGCTTTGTATACTCTAATTTCGCTGAATTGGCAAGTATCAAATTTTGCTGAGTTATGCTGAACTCTGATAAAGGAATACAGTGGATTTCGAAATCGCATATCCTTCACTCTCTTCCTCTCTCACTTTTCAAACTGCTGTATGAGACTTCAAGTCTAGACTGAACAACCCTTGTAAAATTTTTCAAAATCTCATTCCGTTATTATCATAATACATGCTTACATTTGTGTTGCTGTGACTTATCTCATTCGTCTGACAATAATATTACGAAATAATATAAGTCTACGAAAGCCATCGTGGCAAAGAGCGCAAGATTGCGCTTGTCGTTGGCAATATCCTTGAGCACCATACAGGTGACAATGCGACTTTGCTCAGTTTAAATATTCATCTACAGTAATATAAGCTTGCAATAATAAATGGAAATCTTATTTAAGTTGAATATTTCATGGAGATAACATTACTGAAACATTAGGTTTAAAATTAATTGAATGAAGATTTAACATTCCATGTCACTTAAACGATAAAAACTTCACACTGCAGTTGGAAGGGACATTATCATTATTGTGGTATAGGCTTTAAAATTAAAATTTACTAACTTCAGTTTTATTTATATTCGTAAGTACCTTATCAACTAATAAATTATAAGTATAATAATGGGAATGCACGTAATTAAAATGCACTATCACAGTAATAAAAAGGGTCTTTATTCTTTCCTGTCAGTAAATGCAGGATGATTTTGTGAAAGTTAAAATGGAATTAAAATGGAAGTGTTTACAAGCAGTTTTCAGAGTTTTAATCATTTAACTAAAATAAAGGCTCTACCATTTTTTAAGTTTGAATAGTAATATTAAAGAGTATTAAAACATGCTTCATTCTCTTTTGTGATCAAATCAAAGTTTAATATTTATTTCAAACCTTTATTCATATAAGAAAAGATCCTGACTCTCTTTTAAAATGATTAATTCTAATAATCTGTAGATTAATTCCAATAATCTGTAGAAAATGAAAAAAAAACTAAAATTTATGTGTCTTACTTATAAGGTATTTATTCCGCCTTCTTAGCATGTCTTCGTAGTGTAGTGGTCAGCACGCTGAGCGCGTATTCCAGAGATCGGTGGTTCGATTCCCGGCGAGGGCGTTGCTTATTTTTCATTTGTCCTGCTTTCAAAAAAATACCTAATGTCTCTACATACTAAATCTTGAAAATGCTTTTTTTGGACAAAGCAAATGGAAATCAGACACAATTTTTCGGGTAGCACATAAAATATACGCCTAAAAATAGCTGATTTTTCCCTCGTTTCTATTCAATACCTTGAGTTAAGAGTACTTAGTTCATTTTCTCTGCATTTTTATTTTAAAACTAAATATCAGCTCTGCTGCTGTCAACCTTATTACTCAAAATACTATGTCGCAAATGCCACGGAATTTAAGAACTTTTATATTTAACCTTTTATATTTAACTATATATATTTATATTCATTCCCCCTTGTGACCCAAAGCAATTTATCTGTATTGTAGTACCGTTACTATGAGTCGTCCATAATTCAGTCTCTAACATTTTGATAAATAGCAACAGGCCACAGCAAAGAGAAGAAAGCATATTAGCAGTCTTTTATTCTGAAAAAATCGAAAGTAATCCTTGCGAAATATTTCGCTTACTGCACTCTTTCTTGTTCTGTTCTACTTTTTAGTTTAAAAAAAAATGGAATAACTTACATTTTGTTTCCTTCAGATTTTATATTAACCATTCTGAAGAAAATAGATTATAAAGCCTCGTGACGGTAGCTGAGAACTCGTCCATATTTTACTTTTCTGATTTGCAGAAATAAAACACGTCGACTCTGTTTTATGTATACTGATTTCACAGGACTTCTGATGATCTGCTACATATTTTGTATGCTATCCCCTTATATGTACCGTATTTTTACTATCACCCAGCTTGTCTTAATATCGAAGATCAATTCTTCTATACGATATTCTTTCCATTTCAGTGCGCATTTACGATATACATGCAACATCTTTATTTTTTATTATCCACAATGTATGTAAGAAAATGTTTGCGAGGTTAGATTTATCGCATCCTTTAGTGTAGACAAAACTCACAGGTCTTAGCTTGAATATCACATGTTTGAACAGATTGCAACCACAAACACGTGTGTAACTACGGTATCAATAATCTCAAAATTTAAGAACTGTACTAAAAGAGATAAAGCTTTCCCCTAAACACTTTCACTAAAATTCCTATGTAAGACTAAAATCCATCATTTTAGTTTTACATTTTTAATGATTTTATGGTTGCACTCCCAACTCGAAGAATTTATAAAATAATAAATGAGTACTAATTAAGCCTTTTAGTTTAGGGAAGGGAATTAATACCTAGTACAGTGATAACTCACAAAAGTATATTTCTAAAACATTCTTAGAGAATGAACAATATTTCACTAAATACCACATAAGAAAGCGGTATTAAATTACATTTTGTTAATAAATGTTTGTTAAAATCAAAATATCGAATAAAAACTGCGACAATAGCATAAACGAGCTGGAGAACAAACACAGACTGAAATAAATAAGTTAGTAATACAGCAGATATTCTTTAAAACAAACACTCATCATAGCAATCGATACAAAAGACCCTCACTTGATGATACTTTCATTGTAGTCAATCGCTTGTTATAATATCATTCCTCATTAGAAAAAGAAGAGTCTTCATAAGGAACATAAGCTCTGTGCGATAATGGAACCTTCTACTAACTATACACATTTGTCTTCAAAAGTAAGTACCCACCTTTATTTTCCCAACCGTCGTCTGTAGATACTGTAGATACACACCTTCAGTTACAAAAATGTTTTAAATGATGCAATTTTCATGTTTTGGCATTCTTAAATTGAAGAACATCAGCTTTATTAATATTACGAAATCTAACTTTTTATACGTTCCTCCGGTCTCTATATTTATATTTAAGGAAATTTTGTATTCATTATAAAAAAGTAAAACACAAAAAAGATGACTCATATTTAGCAAAATTTTGTATTCGTTATAAAGAAAGTAGAGCACAAAAAGTGTGACTCGCAGACGATGAAAATTGACTGAGGTATTTAATTTAAAAATCAGCAGTTTTTGAAGCCATATTTAATTTTCATTGACTGGTGAGTAAATAAATAAATTAAAATAAATGGACGTTGAATTTTTCTCCATAAATGCTATTTAACGGTACTGTTTTGTAATTTACTAGTGTCTTTAATTTATAATTTTTATACTTGATATTCCGAAACAATTTTTGCACAAATAATTTGAAAGTTTTCAAAATCTAAAAATGTGTAATTAATATTCTTATTAAGTTTTATTACTTTAGGATCTCAATCTGGTAATCGCACAAAAAATTCAGCGAAGTACAAATATTTTTCATTTTTAATTTATGCAGATTATATTATGAGTTGGTTATGTGCTCACACTGAAGCCTGACAGTGGTTTCGAGAACACTAATTCTATAAGATTCTGTGAGTAATTTTTCCATTAAAATAATACATTGATCAATAATTTCACAATT
Source organism: Stegodyphus dumicola (assembly GCF_044657685.1). NCBI lineage: Eukaryota > Metazoa > Arthropoda > Arachnida > Araneae > Eresidae > Stegodyphus > Stegodyphus dumicola. The sequence continues at coordinate 121,307,754 of NC_140780.1, forward strand.
ATCTGCATAGAAATGCTTGTTACGTAATGTCTTAACATCAGAAACCTTTTAAACGATAATTGTGTTTTTAGTTACGTATAAAGGCAAGTATTTGGCTGTTTGTTATGGGAGTCAAACATTCTGAATTTTATTTTTTATAAAAAGAACAACATTTTTTAAAAAACATATAGAGACCAGAGAGATAAATTTACGAAAACATTAATCTTTGTGTCATTTAAAACATATTTGTAACTTGAACAGTATGTTTACGACCAACGGTTGCGAAAATAAAATCCAGGAAAGGACTTTTGTGGAAACGGTATATAAAAATGTTGCAAAATCACTTCATGGAAGCCAGGGTTCAAAGAGCAAATATTCCATCAATAAGCTGCTTTGTATTGAAATTCGTGAAATTTTATTGAGAAGTATTTTGTTTCCGAGGGCTTTCTTAATTAAAATATAAGCAAAGGAACATTATAAATTGAAAGATAATGATTTTATGTCACAATATCGTGCCAGAAGCTGTACAAAAAATCATCGTGTGTGTCTAAAACTTTAGCATTATGAAGACTTCATATTTCAAAATTCACAAAATAGTACCATATAATGCTACGCACTGCTACTCAGATAATATCGAAATTCATATCTGATACGTGGTTTATACTCAGTACTCAAAATTCTGCACTAATGTAAACTCTCTAAGTAAAGTGATTTATTTCCTGTATTGGGCTTCAGCAAGGCTAACGAAAGGTTTTTCTGGTTTCAGGTTATCAAATAGCACTATAAAATCTTCAACAATCATTATTTCATATATCTCCTAGTACTACTTACGGCTTTGGTAATATATTCGACAGTCGTTAATAGTAAGGCTACATTAAAATCACTTCAATATGAATCCAGATTCCAAAAGATGTTATAGTTTAATGAATTCCCATAAAGCCGTATAATATAAGTTTTTTAAACCACTGAGCATCAAGACAATGTCGTAAAGAAATTATAATTCAGAATAAATTTCCTGCAGAATCTCTGCGTTCTAATTTAAACAATTAAAGTTTCAAGAAAATATATTAGGAAAGAAGCAAGCAATATAAAACTTTTCAATTTAAGAAGAAGTATGTTAAGGAGTCATATTGTATAAGCTGAAACTGAAGTACAGTTTAGCAATAGTCTATACGTATTCACAGAAATTTCATTAATCATTCTTATAAATCTCCTAGCTTTCTGACATCAGATATTCAATATATTTTATATACATTTCTTATAATTATACTAACGTTTATTTTATCAAAAGGCATATTACCCAAAAGTGTCGTAAATTATATAAATGTATTCTGAAAGTTATATGAATATAATAGGTTAATATTTAATTTTGGATTCTGTTGATCAGAAACTTAAAGACGTAATAAAAAACTAATTATTAAAATTGACTGACGTAAAATTGAAATATCAATTTAATCAAGCTTGAAGCACCTTCCATTAGAACTTTCATGTCAAAAGATTTATCTAATTATCTTAGGAGCATGGAATTAAATATATTGTATGTAAATCAAATTTATTTATAAATTTGTCTTATTCCAGAAAAGCGTGCTATTTGCTAAAATATCTACATGTATTACCAAAATTTCAGTGTCACACAAATATCATAGAAAGAATATTAATATTAGTCTTTACTTTCACAATCTTTGCTCTTTATAAAAAAAATAGTGTGTGTTATTTGATACAATTTTTCTCATTTTCTCAGCTTATCTTTTTCCTGTTTTGAATTCTTTCAGAGTTAAAATTTTTATATTCAGACAGCGTGCATTAATTCAACATATCTCTTCGTATTCTTTCTTGAAACTCTGCTAAAGGCTTTGCATTCTAATCAGTGAATGTATTGATTATCAGCTAGGAGCGATCTGTGTGACTCCATTTATGTTTAAGTTAGATATTCTGTCTTTGGTGGTGTTCGAATTGGATATTTTGGATCTCTGTATGCTTAAAATAAAGTTCGGGAAACGGACCTTTCTTTTAGGAAAATAATTGGTCATTTATAAGCTCAAACGTTTGAATACAGATTAAAATCAAAGGAGATTTTCACTCTAGTCTGTGTTAAAACTTACTATTGTGTTAGAAATCCAGATTATACGTGCATTACATACTTGGAACAAGCTAACGAAGAAATGCTAATGATTCGCTGCAAAATGCATTTCATTTCAATATAAATCTTCGTTAAAACGTAAGACTAACTAAGCCAGTTTAAAAAGAAATTAATAGTCTGTCACATTTATTAAGAGCAAAATTAATGACATATATTGAAATAAACTGAGTATATGTTTTTATATTTCTCTTAATATACATTAAAATAGATTGATTATGTGACTTTTGATATAGTGAAATAAATTTATTGTACTTTGATTACATATAGTTTTTCTAATATTTTCATAGCAAAATGGTAGAAAAACAGCCGATATCAGAAAACTAAGAATAAACATATCAATTCCGTTTGGAATTTGTACAGCTACGGATCCATTTCTGCCAAAGCATGTAAACATCATCAGCTTGTTGGATTTTGCAATTTAATACTCAGGTCTACTGAGGCATTCTTTAAATCAATATTTTAAGGAAACTATTACATTCAAGGAATGCTTTAATAATCTTATTGCAACCATTCATTAATAAATCCTTACTAAGAATTGTCATAAATAATAAAATATTAATTTTTATACCTGTAATTTTAACTTTTTTATTTAACCTCCTCTCATCCAAACTGCATATTTTTTCTCAAAATACGCAGTGATTTAAGTCATTTAGAAAGGTTCCTGCAATCTAAATTTGCATGGTCCATGAAGTTTTAAATAAAACTGATATTTTCTTTCATCTTACTCAGATTTACTGACTTTTCGGGAAGAATTTATTATTTCAAATAGAACTTAAATTTGTACCATTATTCTAAGCCGAAGCTTGTTTTACGTTTTACTTCTAGTATCAAGCAAAATAATAATGTCAGTGATTTTTTAAATTGAAGCTGAGCAGAGCAGAGAAAGGCATTAAATTAACTAACTTCTAATAGTTCAAGAGACGAAGCTGATTTAGAAAAGTCTTGCCTATATTATAGAGTGCTTACCAGTCACAAGTGAATCTCTAAGAAATATCCATTGATATAAGATTTTCATTCCCGTCATTGCTCTCTGCGGAACATTAAAGGAATTCTGATGTCCCAACTAAATCGATCATTAGCAAAGAAACCAAATGCAAGCGTCATTTGTTTGCTCGAGCTCCTAAGTTAGAATAAGTTGGAATCACACGTAATTCAATTTCCTCTTGTCACCCGATCAAGAAGATATTTCGGAGTCCGTCTGATATAAGAAGGAATTTTATTCTTACTTAGTTGAGACATGCAGTATACTTTGCCATCCAATCACGGATCTATAATTATCTTCTAAAAATGAGGAAGCCATCCCTAAAGTCTAGGCGCCAGGAGGGTGATATGAAAATTCGTTTCATTTTAGGGATTCGGTACGATGAGAAAATTTGAGAACATCATTTATCTGAAGCCTTGATGGAGAAGCTGGAATTAAGGCGCAGTTTATTAAAATTAAGAGCACAAAGTGGATTTTCCTAGAGCTTTAAATCTGTTTGTTTTTATCGGAATTTATTACTCAGGCTTAGAAACGTTGATGTTAAAGTAAATTAGCTTTGATATGATCCATAAAATTAAAATTTAATCAGAAAACAATTTAAAAATGTCCAAAATTTTTAAGTGCTTAACATTCTTAATTGGTATTTACATTATGTGTTCTTCTTTCAGGTTTAATTACGCATCTCAGCAGTATAACTCAAACACATGTGTGTTTAAAACAATAGCTATCTATAATGTATATCCTAACTTTGACATTGCTACCTCAAGTTTGATGTTTAATGAAGCGGTTACCTTGTTGAGAAGCTCTGTCTTCTTTCAATATACTTTTATTGTGATATATATAAATGTAATATATTGTTAAGTCAAGAATTATCCTGCTTAGCTAGTACGTTAGAATGTTATATACTACGTACTAAGTAGGGAAAATATTAAATATTGTCATTAATTAAAAATAATATTTGCTTGATAAAAGTTTTAAAGTATTCAAGCATTTTATTCAAAGGTTTTGGATTAGAAAGACCTTTAAAAAATACTTATAGTATTAAACAGAATTTTGGCCGCCAGTTAACAAAATTTTCAGTTTACCTTTACATTTTATTATGAGTCATAATATTTTTAATTTATCTTCCGAATTATAACATTATCTCTTCTGTAAGTTTGAAAAAGTGAGCCATTTAAAAGCAAAAGATTTCTTACCGAAATTTAGGGCCTTTTTCAGAGCTACAAAAATATTGATTGAACACTAGCTATTTCAATCACAGTTACTCTAAAAGATCTTTCATAAGCATTAATAAATTTAATCTAATTAAAAAAAGACGTTTCTAACTTGCAGAAACCACGCACCTGGACTACAGTATCCCGCTTTATTTTTCTCACCATCCAGTAGTGAAAACATTACAGTTGCATGCGATTGTTACGATATAAAATCTTTATGTCTTTCATTAATTGAAAAAAACTAGTATTTTTATAGGCTTCTAATAATGATAAATAATACTGAATTTCTCCAAGGCAATCATAAGGTAAACGATGCGGAGTATTTCAACAACTTGGTATTTAAACATTTGTAAATTTTTTAACATATTAATTTTTTTTAATTTCAGAGATAGCCAGATACATAATCAAACGTAAACTAAACTAAACTTAAAATAAATTATTAAATTATTAAAATAGGTATTTTATATAAATTTCTCATTATATCGAGTTTACTTTTTTCATTTATTTTTGAGACATTTCAAGGTGTTTACTAATCTGCAGCAAGAAGAAGTTTAAACCCACTCCTACCTCTTCTGCCTATAGACATTTCGCAAATTATTTTAAGAGAACCAAAAGACAAATTAGAAGATTATTCATACATCAAGAAGATTCTGCTACAAAGATTCAAATTAAATGCTGAATCATTTCGAATTAAACTTACTACACACCAAAAACACCCTGGGTCCTTATGGAAAGGATTTTGCTTATGAATTAAACAATTATCTCGAAGAGTGGCTTCATAGTCTCGATGTTGCAGACTTTGAATCACTCAAAGACTTGCTCCTGACGAATCAGCTTAAAAGAAGAGTCAGTAGTGACGTTAAAGAGCATTTTATTGATACTTGGGGAAAAATAAAGAGTTCATCTGAATTAGTACAGAAATTGGATGATTATGAAGCTGTACGTGTTAAAAATACGAACTATAAAACTGAACTTCCTGGCAGGCGGAACTATTCTTACAAACCGACTAATCCATCCTAACACAAAGTAGAAAATCGAACAAGTGACATACAGGGAACTCATAAAACCTTTTCAAATCGTGTTCAGCAACAAACAGAGGAAAAGCGACCTCCTTTAACATGCTATGGGTGCGGAAAAACTGGTTTTATCAAGTCTAAATGTCCAGACTGTAACCCCCCAAAGACTTCAAATTCATCAAATTTTGGTACTATCCAAACCCGATCCTGTTTATCTTCCACTCGGACTGCTGTATTTCCAATTAGTATTGGTGGTGTTTCCGGTACAGCTTTCGCCGACACTGGTGCTAGTCACTCAATTGCAAGTGAATCCCTCTATCATATTCTGCAAAAACAAGATGCAGTATTTGAAAAGACAACACTACAGGTGTCTTTCGCTGATGGTTTGGTATCTGAAAAAGAGGTACTTCGCACCGAACAAATCATTCTTCTCGAAGGCAGAGAGTTCAAAACTCCGCTCCTTGTGTTGCCTGATGCCAAAAATAACTCGACTCTGTTAGGAACTGACTTTCTTCAAAAAGCTAAAATTGTTTTAAATCTTGCTGAAAATAAGTGGAACTTTTCTGATGAACCTCGAAGAAAATATAGCTTCGTGAAACCTCATCAATCAAGTACTGGAAGAAACCCCAGTTGTTGTAAACAACTGCCGACTACAAGAAAATGAAGAACAGCAATTAACTACAGCCCAACGGCTTGTAACTGATGCATTGCTTAACAAATATCACACTGTCTTCAAAGTAGGGGGAAAAACCACTAATCAAAAGCCATCTGGCTTACTTCAAATTCCAGTCTATGCTCAACGTTTTGAAACCTTGTCAATTGATCTTTTCGGTCCCCTTCCTGAAACACCGTCTGGTGAAAAATGGATTTTTATTGTGCAGGACTGTGCTACGAAGTGGACAGAACTATTTGCTTTAAAGGAAGCCACGGCCAGAGAATGTGCCACTATTCTTTTGGAGGAAGTTGCCCTTCGATTTGGGTTACCCAGGAAAATAATAAGTGATAATGGTGCCCAGTTTACTAGTGCTGTAAAAGATTTTTTAAAAAAAGAAGCTAAAATAAGGTTAAAAAGTTGTAAGTAAAACTAATTTTTTAAACTTCGTATTAACGAATGAATTCCTCGAATACTCCTTTTATACATATGTATATATATATATATATATATGTGTGTGTGTGTGTGTGTGTGTGTGTGTGTGTTTATTTAGAGGTTGATTTAGAGGTTGATGTTCAATTTAGAGGTTGATGACATAGATGCCTAAAGATGTAGCACTTCTCATAGACGATAAAATGCTGTCTTCTTTTGTTGACGTTACATTTTTGATTTAATCGCAGCTAAATTGGCGCAAAATATTCTTTAAAAATGTTTCATATATTTTTAGTTACTTTTGTTGTGGCTAACATTAGGCCAGGAATTTTATCGTGGCAAGAAATGCAAGATTGTGTCTGTCGTTGGCATGAGGTCTGAGCACCACATACACGACGGTACCACTTACACATACGCGACGGTGCCCAGTTTCACGCCAGTTAAGACGGAAAGTACCCAGCAGGAAGGATATGAGGATCTGTCCCCCTTCTTTCCCTACAACAAAACATTTGAGAGAATTTTCAGCTTGCCTTGCATTTTGAGAGCCCCCATGCCGCACAGGCACAATACATTTACAAAAATCCATCCCTTCTACCGGATTCTTATCACTGCTTACTGATATGGCAATCAGCGTCACTAACCATTATACCATCTAAGCAGCTTCACAGTTTTGTAATACTCGCGAATAAGGCAAGAAAACCAGCGAAGTAAGTCAGCGGACGAAAACAGCGAAACCGAAATGCATAGTTTCCAGTATACAAATGTTAGTGACGTTATGTGTCTATTTCTATCTTTTATTTACTAATTTTAGGCTTATAAGGTATTTCTCCCACTTTCCTAGCGTGCCTTCGTGGTGTAGTGGTTCTGCACGCTGGACCGGTATTCCAGAGGTCCGTGGTTGGATTCCCGGCGAAGGCGTTTGTTATTTTTCATCTCTCCGGCTTTTCCAACTAACCTAATGTCTCTACAGCGGCGCCCGAACTAAAAGGGTATTAGATGAGGATTCTCCACACCTAAAAACCCCAGTCGCCCTTTAAAAAGGGGTGTATCTAAAGTATTTCTCCCACTTTCCTAGCGTGCCTTCGTGGTTCTGCACGTTGGGCTGGTATTCTAGAGGTCCGTGGTTCGATTCCCGGCGAAAGCGTTTGCTATTTTTCATCTCTCCGACTTTTCCAATTAACCTAATGTCTCTACAGGCTTCAATTTGCAGATTTTAATTTCTTGATCGGCTGAAGCATAATGTAAGTGCCCATGTTATTGATGTTACATAAGCATCATGTGAGGGAGATTAATTTTGAAATAACTCAGTTTAGAGAGCTTTATTATAAGTTTTCATTTTTAATATAGAAAGGGAAAATATCCAAATTAAGAAGCAGAGTTAAGGGGCTGTTGCAAGTTAAAATTAGTATTTTATCTCACCAATTTTTATTTTACACACGCATGTTTATAAATCACATATCTAACGAAACTGTTTAGGAATCTAGAAAGTTAACAACAGAAAGCATGTTAATCAAACATGCAAATAGTGCAAAGGCACAACCCATAAACACACAACAGCTGCTTTGATGTGCATGGAAAACCCAAATTTCAAAACATTTGTACATTACTAGGCCACTATATCAATTTGAATTGTTTATATAGTAGTGTTGTTTGCATTAGCAAAATAAAATGTCGGGAAACCCATCCGATGGCGGTATTACCAAATGAGCGTGTTCAAGAACTATCGCATTATCGCCCTCAGGAAACTGGGCTAATCACCTAGTTGAAAAGATAACAGTCAAATGATATTGCTACCAGTGGTTTCGACAGGATGTACCACAACATTCATTACGGCACCTAAAGTTCCAGAGCAAAAATAAAATTCAAGAAGCTCGTGATATAACGAGAGTTTAATCAGAGTTGAGTGCGATAGTGTGAGATGATTTAAAGCTGCTGTAAGTAAAACTATATTATTTTCCATTCAGAGCCAATTGTCAGTATTTCTAATACATGTAATGCTCCAAATCACTGTTGAAAAAAGGCTGCTAGAAACCTGACTCCATTTCTCGGTGCCCATTGTGACATCTCACACTAACTTCTGAGCATCATCAGCAATTATTAATCTGGGCTCATAGCAGAGAACTTTTGTATGTATCGGAAGAGGTGCATATTATGTTCAGCAATGAATGGAGGTTTCCAAGGTTTTTGACTCCCGTGATCGGAAAAATCACGTGAAATAGACCTCACCACAATTCTAATTTCAAGTCAATGTGGAGTACATTCGTCATATTGGCACCCATTGCTTATAACATCCTACAATATATATAGATAGATATATACCTTTTGTTGTAGTTTAGCCATCGATGACATCGTATAATCTGTCGCATCTGCTGGGAGCTATTTCGAAGGAAGATAATGCCCGTTGGCCTACGGCAAACTTCAGCAGGATATATATCTGCTCATTATCACAACTCTTCTTTGACCAGTCAGATGTTTAAATCCCTTTCCAGTCGAAGAGATATTGCACATATTAGAATATCTGACTTTGCCCATATTGCAACGAAGTAGAAGTCGAACCTCCTTGAGGCTCTGGTAACCATTCTTCCACGAAATATAGGGACAAGACAGTAACAACAGCAACATCATATTTCGTAAAATGTACTTCATATTTTCTTTTAATATCGTTATTCAAAGCTGATAATTCAAAAAATTTCTACAAAGTATCAAAGTTCTTCTAAAAAAGAAATACAGAAAACGGATAATGCCAAGTCTTTCCAACTTAATTTGATTAAGATTTATACTGCAAGTTTTCAGAAGTCTGCAAAGCGTTGTTCTAATTCCATTCAATTTGTACATGCAGAATTGAATTTATAATCATCATCATGAAGTTTAATTCTGAATTTAAAAAGCAAAACAAAAGATAGAAGTATTATTTCCGTTTCTCTGTTAGTTTTAGAGAAACACTCTTGCATGCTGGGAAAAGATGTCTATTTGTCACTGTTCACACATATTTATGAACATGAAATACACGTTTTGTTTCCGGAAGTTAGAAAATGCAGTTTGCAAAAGTAGTCTAGTAGTGAAATTTCTAAATGTGTACTTTTGTGTGATTTGCCCCCAAAATAGTGGCTGAAAAACATGCTATGTTCTTTCGTGAAGTGTCATTGGGGAGCAATATTAGTATCTTTGGTGAAAAATTAGTCGTTATTTTGAAAAAGAAGAAAATGTTATAAAGAAGACATATACATTTTTTATTTAACTATACGATGCTGACAAAACAGAAGTTTTATTTATGCCTATTCCTTGCCTTTGTAGTATCAGAAGAACTGAAATTAAATTGCCTGGAAGCCCCATTTAAAAGAAAGGTTCATTCTAAGATAGCATTCGTTGTTCTAAAAAGGAATGTAAATGTCATCATGCTGTAACTTGCAAGCTACGTAACTTTATAATTTTGATTAGTTAGTTATTATGGCAAAGTTCACTAAGGCTATGTGCCTGCCTTCGTGGAGGACTTCCTATGGAAAACTGGATCGTATACACGGTACACATGGGGAAAACCACTAAAACGCCCATTTAAACAACTTGTTCTCCTGGAACAGAACCTAGGTCGGAACTACCAATGTTTAGCGATTTTACCGCTTGGTCGCTAGGGGGCTTTATAATTTCGATGTTTTATTCTCAGGAAAAAATTTAATTTCTCTCTTTTCAAGTAAGACTTTGTTTTTTGTAAGTTGGGGAAAATGCGCTGCTGTTAAATATTCTCAACCTCCATAAAACGTTTTAAAGTCGAACAAAAGAAAGGAAATTCTCTTAAGGTAGCTTCAGCTCCATTCAGTTGGAAGCTTAATTTGACTCAATCCTTTTACTTTAAAAATCTGTACTTTCCAAGAGGAATAATTTCTTTAATCTCCATTTATCTGAAGTGGAAATATTCTTATTATAATTAAGCGAAATGAACTTTCATTTTTTTCATAGCTGTCGTTTTAAACGAACGAAAATTTTCCCCTTTAAAGGACTTTTGCTGATTTATTCAGTTTTCTATCATGGTTCGTAACAGTTACCAAAACTGTGGAATTTACGCAAATTAAACGTTTTATTTAAAATCTATTGGAGACAAATAATCCACTCTCATTCATATTAACTTGAAAAAGACTCGGATCAAATAGGCATTTGTAAAATAACTGTTTGTTTTTTTCTTTGGTAAACTGCAAGAAAATTTGCTGAGATCTATTCTTCTTGAAACAAATAAAAGCTAGAGAAAAGATATAGTTTTTTAAATATTTTGATGACAATTAACAAGAAAATGCATTTTACTAATTTTATTTTTGCACTTTAGGTCTATATTTTGATTCCGCGTTAAAAGCAACTAAATGATAATCTACTCTAAAGACTGATAAATTAGAAAAATGAATTGTTTTTTCGCTATTTCAAGAAATACCAGCAACGCGTATTTTTTGTCCAGTACTTTGATCAAAATTAATCTTGTGTTAAATAAAAGGAAATTCAGCGGCAAAAAGATTTTACTTTATTTCTTATGTAAACGGAATGTAAATAAAGTTATGAATCTACCTGATTTGTAGTTTTTCTAGTCTTATAATATAGGTACGCTTCGTTTTACGAACTTTCATTTTACACCATTTTTCTTCTACAAGAGACTATATTTGTACCTGTTTTCGCCTATCATAAGAACTCTACTCACTATTTTCGTTTTTACAAAGAAAAAAGAGAAAAAACATCGATAATATTCAATATTGGGGGTTCTATTCTTCCCAATGAACAAAGAATGCGGAAATCTGTTATTTATATTGAGAAGAGCATGAATATTTACATATATTTTGAGGGCTTATGGAGATTTATGTTTCTAAAGAAAAAGAGTAAGTGAAAGAAACCAATCATGCGTGTTATATCTTGAACCTTCCAAGTCAACCATAGCAGAAGGAAAAACATCGATCTTCTGTGGGGTATCCATACACAAGAGTATTGGAATATCCAGTTGGTATATATAAGAGTATCCATATACAAGATGTAGATGTAAAGACCTGATGAATTCTTAAATAAGGAAAATATGCTATACCAGAGAATCCTGTTCCTTTCTGCCTTAAATCTTAGTGTCCTGGACTTCACGTCAACCTAATTCCGGCTACTCAGTTTAACGTACCGTCAGCATAACCATGCATTCAGCTTTCTGAAACGTAATCAAAGCCTTCCTGATTCAGTAAAGCGAAACCACTGCTCGTCCATTATTTCTGCTGCTGTTATTTTAATGCAACATGCAGAGATTATTATGAAAGTTTAGTTTGCTTTCTGCCATCGAGCTATCAAATTTTATATAATCATTATCGGAAATGTGATAAATTTCGCAAGGTGTGATTATTTGGAGCTCACGCGTCGGATGAAGGGTAATCAGAGTCGATTAATCCGAAATTCCAAAAAATATTCATAATTTCGCCCCTCCTCTATTAAATTCGCGAATGCTAGAAATATACCTTTCAAATAGATAAACTTACGAGATTCTTCAAAGAAGTAGGAGAAAATCGAGTTTTCTGAACAGGGCACGGTATAACAAATTTTCCTGATGGGGGCAAGAAAATGTTTTCCGATGTTAAATACCAGAGAGTCATTCTTGAGAAGAAATTTAAAACTGTATGTTTATCACATAGTTATATTTAAAAACGATTTTTGAATTGCACATTCATCAGTTTATGCCTGTTAAATGCCATGAGTGCATTGCAGCATACCTTTGTCAATTCGTGATTTCTCATTATTGCTCCTTCATCATTCTCAGTGCGTTTAGAGCCTAACATTGATAACTCGGACAGACTCCAGTATTGTATTCTTCCGCTTTTAGAAAGCACAACGTTTCTATGAAAAAATTTTCAAGTCGAAATGTAGTAGATTAGAGAAACAATTAACATTCATTAAGGTTAAAATAGCACGCCATTCATTTATTTGGAAAGATTTTTAGACGTTCTAGTTTTCAAAGAAATCGATCAAAATACATCAAATTGCTTTTAAAATCTAAAATAACACTAAAATTAATAATTTACTAAGCACATAATCATGCGAATAAAAGTAACACTTATACAGTGCAGTTTCACACTTCAAAATGGAAAAGAGACCAAGACCAACTGCAGTCTGAAAGATGTGTAATAACGATTGTACGTTAAGGCGTCCGAGATATAATAGTGAAAGAGATAGGAAGACTGCTTTGAAAGACAAGGCAAACTATTGATACCATAATGTCACTTGTTTCTGCAAGAGATCCACCCACGTCTAAACGTTTCTTCATCAGAGACAAACGGTAAAATTGAGTTCATATGTAAACCAGCATATATAGGCGTGTGTATGTATGTGTGTGTGCGTGTTTGAATGTGTATATATATATTTATGTATACATATGCATAACCATATATACAATGCCGAATATTCATCGAGTATATTAGTTTTGAAAACCCTGCGTTTTTAGCAAGCTCGGAGACTGAAGTGCTTGCCGAAGATCGCAACGATAAAGGTGCTGAGCAATATCTTTAAGGTTAATTAAGAGTTTAGTTCAATCTCATCCGATTTTTAAATCTGAGAGCTGGAATATACTGAATATATTTATATCTGGAATATATATAATCACTATTTCTTACAGTAAAAATATTTCAGATTAATAAATAAATCTTTAAATAATCCTTCACCTGACTATGAAAAATTGTGAAACCTTGGATATTTTTTCTATGGAACATGTAATCAAAGAAATTTCAAAAGACATTTTTGATGAATGTGTTTAAATGCTGAATTATAAATACTCAAAACTATAGCGCTCATTATACATTTAATGTAATGCTCTCTCTCTCTCTATATATATATATGTATGTGTGTATGTATGAAAAGTAAATATAATCAAACGCTAAAGCAGGTTCAATTAAATCTTAAATTACATAAATAAATGTACTACTTCTAAAGACGAAGTAAGAATTTCTAGTCATTAAAATGCATGAAAAATATAACGAAAATGAAAATAAAACTAGTCAAATTTTTCAAAATAATTAAGTCGAATCGAAGAAGAAGGCAACTATTACAAACATTTTTGAAAAGTAAGCTTTATTAACTAAGCTTTCCAAAACTGGGAAGAATCATAATGAATCCAAGTTCGAAAATTTTAATAAATGACATTTATCAATTTCAAAAATTCCTTTCTAAATTAATAAAAGACTTTTTATAACATTTCTCGAAATCTAAACCCTATGTTTCTGGATTTAATTAAAATTAAAATAGAACAGTTTCAAAGTAAAATACATCCGTTATATAGTCAATAACGCTTAATAAGTTCAAACTGCAATTGAATATAAGTTACAAAAAAATGTACAAAAAAAGCCAATAAGCCAAAGAAATTTTTAAAACCTAAAACGGTTTAATATATATATGATTAAATATATGCTTATATGATTTAAAATTTTCAGTACTTTTTATATATTTTTGCACACACACACACACACACACACACATATATATATATATATATATATATATATATATATATTCCTAAATAAATAGTTAAATAGTGTCTGAGAATAATTTTTTGTAAGAATTTATTTTCCACTACATTGGCTTGATAGATATATTGGAACAGCTCGCATATTTTTCGTTTAATAACTCGTTTGTTACTAATACTTTTGTTGTAAAATATTGTAGCACCTATATATGGCTTAAACTAATCTTATCTATAATTAAGATAAAATAACACACCGAATAACTAATAATTTAGTAGTCAAACAATAAAAACATCCTGGCATTCATGCATTATAATGACTGGTATGGTTCCGCTACATAGACGATACTTTTACCCTGTTTGATGGTAATAAAGATGATTTAAATAAAGTTCTTTCAAGAATGAATTCCACTGATCTTGCTATTCAGTTCACTTTGGAACTTGAGACATGTAATTCTCTTCCGTCTCTTCCGTTCCTCGACATTTTGGTCACACGTAACACATCCAATTTCAGTACTACGGTTTACCGTAAACCTTCATCGGTTTGCCTTCCACCACACTTCAAATCATGTCATTCAAATAAACAAAAGTTAGCTTCATTTTATTCCCGTGTTTTCCGTGCACTTCAAGTTTGCTCTAACAAACTGGCTCTTGGTATAGAACTAAATTATTTAAAAGCAGCAGCTATTGGCAGGGGCTTTTCACCCAACATTATTAATCAAGCAGTTAAAAAATTCTCATCTCAAAACATCAAAAGGCACACTCTTGTTTTAGGAGGTTATAAAAATTCTGTTGTCATTCCCTTGTTTCCAACAATTAGCTATAAAATTGCACATATTTTACAGAAATTTAACTTTCGGGTCGTTTATTCTCCCATCAATAAAATTCCGAGTTCCATACTCAAGGACCCCATTCCGGATATGAATTCCTGGGGTATTTACAGCATTCCTTGCCAGTGTGGTTTAATTTACTTTGGCCAAACTAAGAGAGACTTAAATTTCGCGTTAAGGAACATGAGGCATATGTTAGAAAAAAGGAAACACAGAAGTCTTCTGCATTGTTGGTCCGAAAATCACACTTTCAATTTTTCTGCAGCCAAAATTATTCAAAAACATCTTCCATTGGTGAATTAGATTTTCTAGAGGGGTTTCACATTAAAAATAAACTTTCTGTTCTAGTTAACGACCCTAATTCCAAACCATCTTTGCATTTACCCTTTAAGGAAATTATACTTTAGTTCTCGTTTCGTCAACAGATGGCGCCAGTAACTTAACTCCTAGCAAGCCATTCTTATCTTATCTAATCACAATATCTTATCTTATTCATTTGATGTTTGGCAGCTGATGATGATGGTTCGGTAAAACCATGGAAACTAATCCTGTTAAAATTTGCAAATATAACACTGATTTTTTTTTTGTTTGTTTCACTTCTAAATTAATCTTACCTAACTCAAATACAGTTTACCTAGATGTAACTTCAAGTTCTTGGATGAGTCTTGACCACTAACGCAACTAAATTCTACAAGTAAACAGACACAGATATTACTTTAAATTTAAACTTATTCTATCTTCCCATTATATTATACCATTATATTAAAAATTAAAATATTACAACACAAAGTTACCAGTTTCCTGGACCTGGCTGTAAACTCAAATTTCTCGGTTAATCTTCTATACATACAATACCTAACTAATTCTAATAGGGGTTACATATTCCCTGACGACTGCTAATAGTTACTCAAAATCTAAACTTACAGACCTAGGTCCAGCCTTAAATTTACTTTTGCACGAGGCAGCGGTTATCGCCATCTGACAAGCTGCGTCTGAGAAGCATCTGTCCCGCAAATAGCCGGCGTTAATCCAAACTCTCACCTGCGATTACGAGCTATTCCTCTAATTTTATATTAAACTGCTTATTACTGTTATCTTCAATTTCTAGAATAAGTGAACTTCCTGTCGAAATGAGGCAATAGGAAATTTAAAACCACAATGTAAATTAAAACAACTTTCACTGAAATTAAAATATAATTGCCATAACGTGCGTTTGTGTTTAAATATATAGAGATGTAGTAAAACTGCTCCACTATTGTGATAAGACTGCGTTATTATTGTAATAATATGACTTGATAGAAGTAGTTGCAACGGATTGGCGGTGGTTCTCTGCATCGTAACATGAAGACAACTTAATTGCGTACTTAGAACGATGGATGCATAAACCAAAAAACTTGCAGACATGGCCTAAATTCCACAAATAATTTTTATTTCTGAATAATGCCCATTATCACTGTTGGTACCCTATTCAACGCCCCCCCCGCTCCCAATTTGGTACAAATTACATCTTCTTAAAGGACAAAAATTAGAAAAGTAAAATCCGCATGGATAGCGGCAAGGCGACACAAGCGTCTGGAAACAGAAGGAAAGACAGAAGAGGGAGAGTTTCGACGCAATTAAGCTTTTATGCCGCATTCCATTTCAGATTACATGGCAGTTTAATGTACAGGTGTTGGGTTCAGACTTCATCGGTAAGTGCGCAATACAGATTAGATGACGGATCTTTTTCGTTTAGTTAGAAAATTTATTGCTCTGTTATTTTTAGAATGAAGACAGGAGTTAAAGGGATTTATTATTTGAAAGCTAGATTGTATATTTTACATACATATAGTAGATAGATAGAGAGAGAGAGAGAGAGATCGTATAGATATGTAGGTTTGGAATGTCTGTAAACTTTACTTAGCCCAGCTCTTGAATAAAATCATAAAAATGCATGTAAATAGTACTGATTATTTGGTATTTAGTACTTGATTGTTGTATGTTTCCCATCGGACTCGCAAAGACAGGTAATATGACATTTAATAATATAAATCCGTAGTAAAATGAGACTAGTAGCGATATTTAATGTTACTGAATATTTTTGCTCCTTTCTATTAAACATTAACTGTGATTATATAAGGCATTTATAATTAATTGTTTCGATGTTGCAAACATTGAGCTATGAAAATAAATTATGAGAAAGTTTTTTACTTCTTCATGTGCTCTCGCACTGCAAAGGTTAGCATACCAGTAAGGCACACGGAAGACTTCGAATTAGGTCTCAGAAACACAGAACTTAATTTTCAAATATTTCTCACTCCCGATCTCATGTTGTTTTCTACAATATACATTTGGAAAAGCTGTTTTACTCCAGTATTTTTTTTTTCTAATTTCGAGAAAAGGTTTTCTTCGGTTAACTAAAGCTTTATTTCCTTAAGCATTGAGGAATACTTCAACTTTGCTAATAGTTTTTTTATCGTTTATTAAAATTAATGGAAACGTGAATAGTTAGAAATGCTAAAATTAAACATCATTTCTTCTTTAATATTTCGGTATAAACAATGGGCTCTATTGCTTTCTCGAAAGCAAGTAGACTGCTATGTTTAGTGTTCATGTCCTATGACCCTTTAGGGTAATCAGAGCAGAAATAACACACAAAATTTTAACGAGTAAGTTAATAACTCACTCGTAAGTTTTAAATATAATTTTCATTAAACCTTAACTATTAATGCCCTTTAACATCTTAGCTATTTTCCCGATACTATATATTGTATTTATTATAATATAAATACTATATATTATGTTATAAATACTTTATATATTATGTTATAAATACTATATATTATGTTATAAATATTATATATTGTATTTTAAATACTATATATTATACTATAAATGCTATATATTATATTTTAATGATACCATATATTATATTATGAATACTATATATTATATTATAATAATACCATACATTATATTATAAATACTATATATTATATTATATTATAATGTTACAACATATTATATTATAAATTTTACACAACTTGTATTTTGCATGTTATATAATCGAGAATGGTGTGATTGAGTACTATATCACCTGCTAATTACACTTATATTTTCAAGGAAATAATTTTACAAAACGTATGCTTATCAAAAGTATATCTCTATTTAAACATAAATCTCTTAAAATCTTAGAATAATTGCTTTATAATTCTAAGCGATACGTTTAACGCTAACAAAGGAACGCTAGAAAATGACTTCTTGAAAAATAAGTCTTAATAAGTCACGCATCACTGAGTTGAAGGAATATTGAAGAAGAAGAAAGCTGCTCTGAAGTATTTCTTTTTATTGGAAAGCTCAGAGTTCGAAGAATCCAGCATATAATCGCACTTATCAAAAGAATGATTTCCGCTAGATTGAAGTTTAGTCTGCTAGTAAATTAGTCTTGTTATGTTCTTCTTTGAAATTTCATGAAACGCGTTCTAAGAAAACTATAAACTTTTGTACAGACTTTTTCATCCAAAATAATATCACAGTGTGAAATGAATTTTGAACATCAGGTAGAATTTCTTTGTCGTGCTTTTTCTTGTTTAACAGCCAATAAACTGACTGGTGAATCTAGGGAAGCTCTAAAAAATAGAAATACGCAAGTATGTAGTGATGCTTTTAAAATTAAAAATGGTATGAAATTATTTTAGTACTGAGTTATAACATACGTAAAGTTCCTTTATGTTAATTAACCAGTTATTCTATCATTCATACCTTTACTGTCACTTCTTCCTCCCGTTTCCATGCCAGAATGCAAATTAGCTAACGCGTATCTAAACAGAGGTTTTTATATTGTAAGAGAGAGCGTGTTCTACCTCTCGAGGCCATGTTCCTAAATTGCATTATCTCAGATAAGATTTGTAGTGTTTGGCCTCGCATTATAATTGCTGATATCTGAATATCTACGCTTTTTAGGTGTGTAATCCAACTTCGTGTTAAATTCAATTCAATTGCGTAGTCTCCCAATACTAGCTTATTTTAAATGTGAAGTGACCATTATTTCAAGTTATCTCGCAATACGTAAGCTGAGTTTTAAGCACCAGGTGTGCCTTATGTTCTTTAGTTTTTAATGAGAAGGCATTTTACACACTTTTCAAGTTTCAGTTGCTATTATAGACTTAGCAATAATTCACTGTCTATCTAATGTTTTTTACAGTTTATCATAGCAAAAAGAAGTAAACTTTACAATAGGGTCTGAACAAATGTAAGAACCAATTCTCGAGACAATTCATTGTTTAGTCCGCCAAGTTCGCTATCTCCACCGCACCAATGAATCCAGGAAGGGATTTGGATACATCATAGACACGTTGCGCGCTTCAGTGAAATCGCAAACTGTGTTCGATGGCAAAAATTCTATAACGACCTTTCTTGAAAATTTAAATTCCCTTTTCTTGCTTTACCCAGTTTGGGAAGTATAAAAATTCACCATATCAACAGTCTCACTTTGTGGCCAGGCACTGAGATGGTAGAAAGGAATAGGTAAATTTTTGGTGGATGAACCAGGCAGCAAACATTTTACATTGGACGTGTTTAAAACTTCCCTGGTAAGAGCATTCCCCATGGTGAACGATAGTGCTTAACTAGAAGCAGAATTGTTTAATAGATATCAGAAGGAGGTCGAAAAACTAACCAAATTTATATCAAGAAAAATTAAAGTTCCTAATTTTTTGTAAGCGGAAAGGAGTAAAGGAGAGCGTAAACACGGAGTCCATACAAATAATTTTGTATGGGCTGTTACCAAAAATACAGGGCTTTTTTGAATTAAGGAGTTTTTGAGTTAAATTTTAAGTTTTTAAGTTGATCTGAGCACACTTCAGCAATTATTTGAGCTCGCGGTAAAATTTGAAAGCAGGGGTAAGTACGCGTGCATAAGGATATGGCAAGAGGTCAAACGGATAGTTGCATAGACCTGCAGCGGAAGGAAGGCAAAGGTTTGACGGTAATAAACGTTTTAAAAACAGAAAAAAATTTCATGGGCGGGGAACCAATCGCCAAGATAATTTATAAAAAAAGAAAATTCGGGGGGAGAGTAAGAAGTTGAACTAATAAAAGGTACTGAAAATAAGAGACTACAGCTACCCCAGAAGTAAGTAAATACCTCTAGAATTTAATTGAATACTGTAGTTATAAAAAGTTTGCCTCTGTCTGTAATCCAAATTTTGTTAAATAACGTGCCAGTGGACGCATTATTAGAAACAGGGACACAAAACAGTTTCTCGGCAGAAAAATAATTTTAGAAAACATTTTAAGGGGCATAGAATGTTTGGGGTGCAAGAAACGTCAATTGTGGCCCCCAATGTGTTTCCATGTGTAGGAAAAATTACATTACACGATCAAGTAATAACTGACCAGCAAAAAGCGGTTTTCTTAGCTGTAAAAAATATGGAATCTCCAGTAATTTTGTAAATGAATTTTGAAAGTGGCAGGGGCTAAAATTAGTTTTCAGGAAGCCGCTGAATAGCACGATATGAATGAAATGAAGGAGACAGAAACGCACCCTCCAGCAACCGAACTGAAACATCTGAATAAAAACTGAAGCTAGAACAATTGGTAAGTCAGTTTTCAAAATTATTTGACAACACTCCAGGTCTAACTCAAATTGTTAACCGCAGAGCACAGACACAAAAAATGCCTCTCCCTGTAGAGCATAACACTATTTCTATGACAGAATCAAAGAAGTCATAAACGAGGAAACAAACACCAAGAAATGTTAAAGAATAAAATCATAGTTGCCAAAAGTAGCCCTTAAGCTAACCCGGTAGTACTATGCCGTAAAAAGAATAATACCCCACAAACGGACCATAAGCCATGGTGTTTTGAAGTAGACTATTGAAAATAAAATATAATTACTAAATATCCCATTTATCCGCTGCTCATAATCGAAGAAACAATTAAGAAGATTAAATCACCGAATTACATGACGACGCTAGATCTTATCTCTGAATAATTTTCAAATACGTGTAAAGCTAGACGATTGTGCCAAAAATCGCATTTATTACAAGGTCAGGCGTTTATCCCTTTCTTAGAATGTCGTTTAGCTTATGTAGTAGAAGCACCCGCCAGTCAGAGGGCGATGAACAGCGTACTAAGATTTGTAATCGGAAAAAGTATTTTTATTTACCTAGATGATATAATTCTGATTAGCGAGACTACAAGCAAATATATTTGGGATTTGCAAAAATATTTAGGCTTTTAAACGAAGCAGGATCAAAAATAAATGCGAAAAAAATGTAAATTTGTGACGCAGGAACTTCGTTACTTAATGTATAAGATAGCTGAGAAAGTAATCGAAAATGTTTGCAACAGAAAATTATCCGCCATCAAATACCGCGAGAACAGTGTTCTTATTTTTGGGTTCTTGTTCCTATTATAGTACTTTTATCAAGGATAATCCGCAGACAGTCAAACTGCTGTTAAAATTAAAAAGAAAGAAAGCCAGATTTACTTAGTCAGTCGAAGAAAACGCACCGTTCGAAAAACTTAAAACAGCGTTAATTAAAGCACGTGGTTTCAAATTTCCTGAAGGGGACGGGAACTTATAAATTGCTGCAGATCCATCAGTTAATGCGGTAGGAGCCGTGCTAATGCAAAACGGTCAGCCAGTTGCATATTTTAGTAAGACTCTTAATCAAACTCGGAGGGACTCAACGGCTACAGAAAGGGAACAGTTAGCGGCTCAGAAATTGTAAGTGTAATTTGGGCAAGCACCTATTCAAATTTAATCAGAACATGCCACCATGAGTCGTTTGTATTTCGGGAAGAAATTATCAGCAATACTTATTAGATGGTCCCTAAAACTGCGAGAATAAAACTTAATAATTAAGCATACGGCAGAAGAAGAGAACATCGAGGTCAACGTTCAATCGAGAATAAAATTAGACAGAGGGGAATGGACTTAAGTGCTCAAAGTTAACTTAAAAAATTATGGCTTCTCGCAAGACTATCATTTCTGAATTAGAAAAAAGACCCAGCATTTAAAAATATTTATACTTATTTAAAAGATCCTGTCAATTTCGAACATCAGACTATCAGAAATAGAGTTGCAAATTATGAGATTATTGATGATCTTTTGTTTTATGCAAAAGCAGCAAATGAAAATAAGAAATTAAAATCGGTTATCTCAGCCTATTTAAGATTTAGTATTTTTCGGGAATTGCATGTTTCGCCAATTCAGGGCATTTCGGCATAAGAAAAACGGTATAGCGAGTTGACGAAGCTGTTTACTTCCCGCAGCTACAAAATTTTTACGGCGAATGCTAGTTCTTGCCATATTTGCCAATTAACTCAAAATATGTTAAATATTGCCCGGCCGGATATCTAAATAACATAAAAGCTACATTTCTAAACGAATTAATAGGAATTGATTTATTGGGCCAGTACGTAGTAAGGTTAACAAAAGCAAACATTTATTTGGTATCTCATATAATTTTTCAAAGTGGGTAGAAATGATTCCCCTTAAAGAACCTCCGCTAAAAATTTTTCAGATTCCTCAGAAAATTTATTTTATTGTTGTTGCTTAAGCTCCCTTGTCTGACGTAGTCAGCCCAAGCAAACGAAATTCCTCGGGGCAATGAGCACTAGATTACGCCTGCCGTTGGCAACAGCCTTGAGAACCATCCAGGTGACAGTGCGATTTAGCTTAGCCCCCAATTTTGACGGAGAGCACCCCGGGGGGGACGGGTCCGAGGATCTCCCACTCCTCTCCCCTTCCACCAAATCACACGAGAGGACTTTCGGCTCGCCGCATATTCAGAGTGCCGCCATGCCGCACCGACAATAAATCTTTGAGGATTTATTCGCAGGCCTTGGCATACGGTATTTAGAGATGGTTCCTTATCGACCGCAGTCGAATGTCACAGACTGGGTAAATAAAATATTCGTTAAGATTATTCGTAGTTAGGAAATAAATACCGTAAGTGCTGGGATAGCTGTGGCTAATTTTGTAAGCACCTGGAATGCCGTCTGTAAATTCCTTCCTGAATTGAATCCTTGCCGGAATGCAAATTAGTTGTTTTGTGCGTTTGAGCTGGAGGTTTTGAATGCCTAGTTGAGAGCTCCGGGCAGCCTCGTCTTGCTGTCGCCACCTCTGCCTAAATCCTTTTCCGGCTTTAGCATCTTGCTGGTCGATGTTCTAAAATATCCACAGTTAATCTAACTGAACCAGCTCAAGTAGATTGTTTTATATGCAGTCTCTGACTACGTTATCTACATTGAAATTTAAATTTCAGTTATGTTAATTTAAATGCCCATAATTCGCGGAAGTTTATCTTCAAGGTTTCCCCTTCAATTAATTTAAGACTTAAATTTAAAAAAAAAAAAAAGATTATTTTAACCTTCCTTAGATTCTGTGATTTCTTTCAGAAGAAGCGATACTTGCTATTAATATAGTAGGGTTTGCAGGAATTTGGCAGAAGCTCCTACATAGAATAGAACCCTACGCATGTAACTGAAAACTTTTAACCCAAAGTTTTTACAAAGAAAGACAGTCTTAACGGTATAGAACATGTTTATTTTACCCGGCTTGTTAGTATGAAGTGAATAAGAGAAACTACATCTTTGCCATTTTAAACTCATACTTACGTATCTGTTTCATAGACACCATAAGGAAAATCAACATTAGATTCAAGAATATAAGTGTTTCATGTTAGTTATACTAATATACTCCACAGGTTTTAGCACCTTAATTTAACTAAAAATTCTTACTTAATTCATTATGATTTCGTTTTCATTTTGTAACTGGCATTAATTTTTCAAAATTATTTTTCATCACGTTTAGCTTTCTAGTGTATCAATTTTTAGTAAATCATTTAATCTCTAAATTAAATTATCAGCACTACAAATATCACGATGGATTTTAACTCCCTTACATCAGCATGGAGAGATGTGTTTTAAAACATTCTTGTGAACAACATAGTCAAAGAGTCAATTTTATAAAATTTTAGCCATTATCACCGTTTGTCGTAAATGCTTTCTTTGCCAGCTCTGGAAGTGGAAGTCTCTCCTGAATTCAACCTTAGAAATATATGAGAGCTTTGTGATATTTCTAACACTAAGACTAAACACAATCTCAATACCTAAAATATATTCTTAGATGCAGTAATATCTTTCGAAAACATCTTTTAATTCATGGAATTCTAAAAAATTTACTTGCAAAGCAAACACAGGAATTATAACACGTTCATAAAAGTTGAATATAAAAAGTATATTCAGGAATATTCAGAGTGCTAAAAAGATTTGGGTCTTCAAATATTTGTTCTTGGCATATACCTCAAAATACATAGTTTCTGAAAGGAAGATGATAACTTTGTAAAATTAGTTTCAGCACTAAAGCTTGAAAGGTTTTTGTAAATCCAAACATTTAACATGGTCCCTATAAAGAAAGGTACACACTAATTAAAATACTCACTAACCAAAATGCATAAGCTAAACATAAATAATATAAAGCTTATAATAAACGTAAGTTAAATACAAAAAGCAAACTGTTACGTGCAGTATTCACGAAGCTTTGTCCGTATCTTCATGGGGCAAGCTAAAAAGATGAATAAAGTGTGCTTTACTGTTCAATGAGAAACCTATTAACTAAAATGAATAACATTTATTGTATTATTTCTCCCTTAATAGGATTAAAATCTGCAAGATATCGCCTTATATTATTATAGTTCATTTAACTGATCCTTTTGAATATAGGAGGCCCTTGTTTTAATAAAAGAAAAGTAATTAAGAGAAAAATAAATTAAAAATAATAATAAATAAATGTTTTTAATAAACAAAGTACAAACCTTTTAAAACATTCTTCTTTACTCTTCTATTTTGGAGCTTTCAGATAAAACATTCATACTTAAATATTATAGAAAATTATAAATTATAATTAATTAAAAATATTATAGAATGTAGACTAATCCTGACTTTTTTAAAAGATTATTAATGAATTTTATAGGAAATTCATTTTCCTTTAAATTTTCGTGAGAATTAGAATTTCTTCTTTTTGCATTTCTATTTCAGTGCAAAATTGTTTAATTCTGTTAATTTGGTTAATAATGGTATTTGCAATAGCTTTTTTAGATATGTTGAAATTCCAATTTATGAGTTTAATAGTAAATTAAATTCTTTTCTTATATCAAAAGGTTTAATTTCTTTAAGTTTATGAATGCTTAGATCAAGATAAACTATTTCTGTTTGGTTTTTATTGATCTTATTAAGTTTTAGACAGCTTGGGTAGTTGTTGCTATTTTCTATGAAATTATAATTGTATAAAGTAATAATGTCATTAATATATCTATAAGTATGTTCAAATTTACTGAAATAAATATCAGAAAGGCCTTTTTAGGAATTTGAATTCTTTAGAAAATAGAAATAAGTTGCAAAGATGAGTTGAATATGAACTTCCCATTGGAAGTCCTTGTGTTTGCAGGTAAAGAAATTTTGAATGATTAACATAGTTATTGTATAGTGAAAATGTAGCAATTCTTTTCATTTTTGTAAATCTAGAATATTAAGTATTTCAGGGAAAATTTTATGATTTCTAAAAGACAATCGTAGCTTTCTTTGAGTGGTAGAGACGTGTAGAGGTCTTCATAGCAGTTAATATTGTAAATTTTAAGATTTCTAACGTCTTCAATGATTTTCAAGTTGTCGTAAAAACACGGCAGAAGATTTTTTCAGCTTTAACATGTTGAAAAACTACATTACAAATAGTTTTAAGTAGATTTGTAAAAATATTATCAAAATTCTTCTAAACGTTTCTGGTACTATTGGCTATAAATCTAAGTTTGACGGGATTTTTAGGAAATTTTGGTAAAGCACAAAGATTGGCAAATATATTATTTGTAGTGAAAAGAGAAATTCTCCATTTTTTTTAAAAGCAGAAATTTTGTTAATGAGAGTTCTTTCTTTATTTCTGCAGATACTATAGGTAGAAGAATTTTTCAGTTCACTTTAAGTTATAGAATTGTAGAATCTTTTCAATAAAATACTGAAATTATTGTTTGCTTTATCATTTTTAGTTATGAAATTTTTGTTAATTGTGAAAACTTCAGAAGTAATTTTTTCCAGTTATTAAGTCCTTTAAATCTTTGATTTTTTTCCAATTTACTTTTTGCTTTGAGTAATAATCTCATTGTTCCATTCTTTAAATAGATATCAGGGTAAACTTAGAACTTACTTTCAAGATGAAATTATCAATATCTGTAGAAAGACTTTCTATGCAATGTAATTTATTAATGAATTTAATCGGTCTAAACTTCTTTCCTTTTTTCATAAGCAGTCTAATCTCTTGATCTTGAATAATGTCTAGATTCCCTGTTATAATATGCTTGTGCTCTTCGTCAACAATTGGTGGAAAGTTTTCTTCATTACAAAATCATGGTGCTGCAAAATCGTCTTCATTTTACGGTTAGAAATAAAACTACTTAGTTTTTTGTTGTACTTGAAGCAGAGCGAAATTTTAGAATTTATTGCAGGAAATTTTTGTTGTGCTTGTTTAAAAATCTTATGAGTTGAAGATGATCATAAATTTTATATAGAAAGTTTATGGTACAGATCTTGTTTATATTTGAAAGAAGCACAGTTGAATTTGAATTTTATGAAATCAAGTATTAAATCTCTAATGAGATTGTTACCTTTGAATGTTACCTTTGAATTTGACAAAATTTCGAATGATAATAAGATGTCTGTGAGTGTGTGAATATTTTGATACGAGGGCAGATTTTAAGCCCAACAGAATATGTTTGAATGAAACTGAAACAAAAGTTGAGCGCAAAGAATCCAAATAAAATGCAGTCAATTAAAACCATAATTTCATGCCAATACCTTTTAACATCAACTGACGACACTGAAACATTTGCGAAAAATATCAGACGTACCTTAATAATTAAAACAAAAGTCTGAATTTAATATTAATTGCCTGTACGCCTTTTCCATGTCTTTTTTATGCTTAAACTGTACAAAGCTTTTCTGCTATTTCATAATTTCAAAACAAATTTTAGTTCTTTGCAAAACTTGCTTAAAATTTTGTTTTATACATTCGAGTTCGACAATCGCTTATAAAATCAGTTTAAATGCTCAAAATATATGTCTACTTGGAATATTACAGTGTTTTTGCTCTAAGCTATAGTTTAAGTTACTTCAGGAAAGTTACGTAATTTTCTTCTATACTGTTCTAGCACAAATTAAATTATGCAAATTTCTTAAAATATGACTTGAGGTTTGAAAATTAAAATTTCATATATTTCAGTCATTTCTGGGGTTTTTGAGAGGGCAAAATTTTTTAATGCTTTTAATCATCAGTTAGTCATTGACTTTACTGAGACTTCAGCATGACTGAAAGCGATTAATCACGCGATCAAAGAGGGAACAGATTTTTTTATTCCGATGACAAATCCAGGGTGCTGAATAAAAGGTATGTAAGAGAATAAAATGGTTTCCGTCATTAACTTTCATGTAGTGATATGAAGCAGTCATAAGTAACTTTGTTAAAAGGAAAAATCCCATGTTTACTTCTTTCGGAAACAAAGTTTTTTTATTTTTATTTCTCGGTGTTCTCATTAGAATGCGCATTCTGTTATGCATTTCTAATACAGAACCTTAAAATGCCTCCTTGATTATTAATTTGTAGCCAAAAAAAAAGAAATTTTGCAAACAGTCACTAACGAGTCATAATTTAACTTCGCATATTTTTAAAAAAATTACAAAATTTTAGAATGTTATGTTCTACTTCAAAAGAAGATAGCTAATCAAGATGAACACGAAGTTAAGTTTTAACATCTTCTTGTTCATTTTAATGTTTGCAATTCAAAATTACGCAAATTCTGTGATTACTTCCCTTGATTTAAAAAAAAATCTGTAATATCTAATAGCAAGGGCAAAATTTTGAAACTTCTAGCACTGTTAATAGCTGTCCGTTTGGATAGCTTAATTAGCGCAAAGCACAGAAGGAAGGTCTACAAATGGAGGTACACTAGATGAAGAAATGAAAGTGAATACATAATTGAAAAGTGATTTTCAGAACAAATCACCTGAACAAAAATCCAAAGATGATTTTGTATGATACCGATGGTTAGATGAAATCATATCAAATTACGGAAGCCTTAGTACGGTAAAATGAGGTCTTCAGACATGGAGGAATTGATATATTATTTCCAACAAGAGCAAAAAACGGTAGATTGCATTCGATGGCTGGAATTCAGCTGTAAAATTTATGCATATGGTCTGAAAAGGTCAGCTTAAGGTGAATTCGAGTGCCCATAAAAGAATATTTAAATGTCACT
This sequence comes from Stegodyphus dumicola, assembly GCF_044657685.1. Lineage (NCBI taxonomy): Eukaryota > Metazoa > Arthropoda > Arachnida > Araneae > Eresidae > Stegodyphus > Stegodyphus dumicola. The sequence goes on from NC_140780.1 coordinate 121,335,747, forward strand.
TAGATTTTCCAAGTGTCAGGGGTTTTAGACATTATCACTAAAAATGTGATAAACTGCAAATATATGCTCGTTGTTTGGGATCGGGTCATAACTATATTTTTTTTTTTCTAAAGACCCAAATGTATCAATTGCAAAAACAAAAATTCGAAGCATAAGTTGAAACTTGAAGTAAATCGCTCTACTTTGGACTCAAAATGTGCATGTTTAAAAGCGGCTATTTGAACTTTTAGAGTAGAACTGACTATGACTGACAAATTATTCAAGTGAAAAAATTCACGTTAGCTACGAGTTCAAGCAGACTCTGTGTATGAACTTTAATTCATGTTTGTAGTTTCAAATGGGTCAAATAGGCTAATTTGACATACAAGCTGTATGAAAATCACAAGTTAAATTAGTTAGAAATAATTATTAAAGAACGTATGTATATGAACTGAGTTTTATTGGAATGAGCGTGATTGTGTTAAAAGGAGCATGATTATGTGAATGATTTGTTCTGAACGTGTTATGTATATGTAATAGTCCTGTATGTTATGCTGTGTTGTATTGTTTTGTTATGTTTGTAAGGATTTTAAGTTTTATTAACGTTTATTTTATTTTAAAACTTTATTGTCCTCCCTATTTTCCTTTTCCGTCCAGAATAAACGAGGCTAGTTTTAGTTATGCAGATTGAGCTTGCAAACTGTTAAGTATTGTGTTGTTAAGTATTGTGTAAGTTAAAAAGCTGTGGCTTTTAGCCAAGAAGGAGTTAGAGAAAGAGACTTCTCGCTACCTTACCTCACGCGCGCTTTTTCATTCAGTTGCTGCGGCCCACCAGCGGCCGAGCAGTAAAGTCGCTGAACACTGGTAGTTCGGTCCGAGGTTCGAATCCCGCGAACGGACTGGCTGCATGGGCGTTTTCGTGATTTTCCTCATGTGTAACGTGTATACGAGCTAGTTTCCCTCAGAAAGTCCTCCACGAAGGCATCTCTCCCCTTAGGCAGATAGCCCTCGAGGCTTTGCCATAATCACACACCATTCAGTTGCTGCTCACCTTGAAGGCCAGAATTTAGTCCTCCTGATACTGAAGACGTCTTGTAGTTTTCCCGCATTCTGCGTACTACATACGTAAAGATTAAAAGGCCGATCTTCGCGTTACTAGTGTTTGTAAAGTATTTGAGTTTAGCTCTTATTTAATTTAATTAGTTTTAGTTCTTATTTTTACGTTTCAGACAATAAGTACTGGTCTTTGTATCCCGAAGCGCGGGAACGTCTGTAAACTGTGTGAAGAATTAAGGGTAATTAAACCCTTCCTATTTGTGTCGTAACTTCTACATTTGCAGGAACTAAGTTTTAAGTAAATTCCCTGTTCTTACTCTTCAGTATGTTCTCAAAGGAAATAAGAAGAAATAGTAGTCCTGATATGTTAACGTACTGTATTGTTGTATTATGTTATGGTGCTGTATTATTATGTTATATTTGACTGCTCTGTGTAACAGTTTAAGTATAATTTGTGTGTATGTTAACCTGTGTATTTTGTTTATTATTTGTTTATTAATAAAGGTATTTGTTGGGGGCTTCTAAATGATTTTTCAGTCGTTTAAGGGGACTTTGAGGCATGGTGATTGCATTTTAAGCTAAATTAAATAAGAATATTTCCAATACGCCATGCATATGTCCCCTGGGCCAGGCTGGTTTAAATGCCAGTCTTACAAAAGGAGGCATGGTTTTGTGGAATACGTTTTAAAGGAAATTTGTTCGCATTCAGGTTAGGCATAGAGGGAAACACGGACCTCCATCCAGCCCAGCCAATCAATCTCTTTGAATAGAGCCAAGGTAAATTAGCCAGTATTCCGCGGCTTTAGCCACTCGGTAACAGACCATTTCTTTGATATTAATATACGTGTAAAATAACGTACACTTAAAATGTGAACTACTTTTATTCATACATTATGATAACATTTTGGTTGTTGCTACGCTATTTCTCAAAGCTTGACTTAGATGTATCAAGATTTCGAGAACGAACTCGAAACAACACAATAGTGTTCAGTGATCTTGTTCATTCGATCATTGATTGCCCATAATGATGGAGGAAATGATATTGTTGGTTAAAGTGAAAGAAATAAAATTCGAAATTTAAACAAATTTAACTTAATTCAAATGTTTTTACTTAAAGATTTTGCATTTAATTTAAAATCAAAGCTTAAAGCATTTAATTTTCAAAGCTTTGTTGTTTTCGGGGAGATAAACTGCATAAAGTAAGTATATTTATATGTGAGATTCATTGATACTTTTAAAGTATTCTTATTTATATCCCCGTTATCTAATTTAAAATTATTTGAAGAAATTCTCAATAGAAAAATTATTTTTATTTAATTTCTACTTTTATAATATAAAAATAAACGTAGCGAATATGGTGAATGATATTTAACACATACTAAGCACAATAAAAAGTGCATTGTGATATGCCGAAAAAAATAAGTGTAATTATTTACATTCATTACGTTTCCTGTATATGGAAAATAAAGTACCGAAAGGAAAAAGGTTTCTACAAAATTCTTACTTATTTGGTTGTTGCTTTCCACTGGGGCTGAAAGACTTCTAAAGAAGTAAATTTCATTTTATGCATTTAAAATTTGCATTTGGGTTTAGCTGCTACATGTAACCAACACTAGTCGTAACAATTTATCATTTGCATCTATTTTTGTCCTTATAAAGTTGATATTATCCTTATTAGCCCTTATAAAGTCCTTATTGTATGTAGGTTTCTAAAACATATAATTTTCAATGTATTTTTTGTTGTTGTTTCTCTCTAGTTTAATCGTAATTTCATTGTTTTAATTTCTTGATTAAACGTCACTAACTATGAATCAGTTGTTGCATTAATTTATAACTTTATTTTGGTCAGGTTACGTCACATTGCGTGTTTCTTAGAAACGTGAATACAACTTCGGTACATTACATTTCAACAATCTATCTACCCTTATAAATCATATATTCTCAAGTTTTTGTATTGAATTGGAAAGATAAAAATTTCGAATTAAGCTAGTGCACAGAGATCAATACGCAGAAAGGTTTGAAAAATAAGTTTACCTGGAAAAACTTTCTTAATAAAGAAAAAAATAAACATAAATATGCATAATATTATTCAAAAGTTACATAAAGTAATTAGAACTCTTCACTAATTTTAAAATTTAGTATCTTTAAAAATATTTCACATTAATGTAAAGAACGTTTTTGCCAGTACATTATTTTGACTTCTAATACGTATCCAAAACACAGTTCAGTAATAGATGGGATTTTCAAAATATTTGTAATACAAGAAAGATTCTAAATTAAAAAAGTCATAAAATTTGGTTCAAATGAAGGTAGAGAAATATGCAAAAAGTAAATGAACGTAACTGAAATTCTAAAAATTCTTATTTGTTGGCAGTGTCATCCTTTGTTAAAAAAATCTGTGCAGTGCTGATAAACCGATTTCTAAAAAATTTTCACAAATGCGCTATGCATCATCTAACACTTCGGGCAAAGTAATGAACATATAATAATTGCTTTTTAGGAAAGTAACAAACCATAGTTACTTAGTACTTCTCAGGATCATACATGCTTCGAACAATATTATGCTCGTTTTTGTAGCATCTATCTACTATGACAAACAAAAAATATATAACTAAAAGTGAAATTTGTTGGAAATAAAATTTACACAATAACAAACGTAAGATGAGCATACCAACTTGAATATTCATCCTTAGATTAGTTTAGTTTTGTTACAAATCTTTCTGCCTTTCGTCAGAGTATATCTTCCTTCTTCAGAAGGAAATTATTTTGCTCAGGTCAGTACTTCTTATCCCTTAATTATACCTTTCTAAATAATTTGCTATTTAAGGAAAATTTGACATTTTCATATTGTACTAAAATGCAAAACAGAAATTTTAAAACTAATGCCAGTAGTGTGGTTGTATTAAACAGGACTTTTGAGCAAAATTTGCATGCTTAAGAAAATAATCAGAATAATGCCAATGCTCAAAGAATGTATGCTTATTCGCTAACGTCATTGATGAAGGCTATTTCCCAAAACTTCTTTCAAGTAATTTCAGACTGGCGTGAGTTTCTTTGTCCAGATAACAACGTTTCATTCGTACATACTCACAAACAATTCTGGTATTAACGTACTATCATTCTAAATAACCAAATGCGCTCTAACTTCGAAATGCACTTTCAGCACAACAGAGGAAAAGTTTTTTGGTGCCAGCGCAAAGGGCGAACTTTTTTTTATCGTCGTACTCATCCGAATTGAAATACAACAAAATTGCCAGGTTATTAAGTGGTGTAAAAGTGTGGCAAATTCATAAATGCATTGCCGTAAGGTTTACAGTGTGCACGGTTGCTTAATACAATGAGACACATATACATCCGTTTGATTCCTATGCAACATTTAATATCGCTTCGGAAGAACTCAAATAAAGTACTTTCCGTTGTATACCCATTAGGATATTTTGAAGCAGGAGGTGTGAAAAATGCGCACTGCCTTCGCCGAGATTTGAACCTGGACCTCTCGAATACGCTTCCAGTGTGCTACTGTTACACTATGAAGTCATGCTAGAAAGAGGGAGAAATTGCCTTATACTGATACTGTGCACACCTAAACCTTGCTAGCTTATGGTGCACTGTCACAATGATGCTCCTTGATTTGGACCCTTTAGATTATAGCTTATGAAATGTATTTTCTTAAGTACGTTCTGCATTAACACTATAGATTCAAAGCCTGGTATGAAAGTTATTTGAACACGGAGCTCTATATCTGCTGCTGAGCAACTCTTTCATTCCATAAGATCGATCAATATCGAGACTTGGAGCTACTTGTCCTTGTCTTCCTTTCCTCATTTCTACGATCCTTGAAATATTTTCAGATCCTTATAACACAGGTATACCAATATAATAATTCTATCTCAGCTGTACCCAACAGCAAAATTTGCTGCCTAAGTCTAACAATTCGATATCTATTGGGAATAAAAACGTGTTGCTGTTAATATTCTCGCAGACGTTTTCTTTTGGATGCTATAATAGCATATCTGTAGCTCGCGATAAGTGCTAATCTACGAACTAGCAAACAATATGAAATAAATCATGTCGTTAAACATTGTGTTTTGCTATAAGCTACTTAATAGCTCACGCAATGATACTACGAACTGTACTCACTGAATGTAATGTACATTGAATGCGCAATGAAATACATATATTTGCTCATTAATAAAAGCGACCTATCTGAGTTTCGTTTCGGAGATTTAATGCTGTCTTTTGCTACTGTGAAAAACAAAGGTCACAAATAATATTTGAATGTGTGAAGGTTTTTAGGACCAATCATAAATTATTAAAGAATTTTGTGCCTATATTATTCTAGACGTCTAATCTTTTAAAGAAAGACTGAGGAAATTTAAACTGGGATGCTTTGTGAGTAAAAGTTTTGCTATTTAAGGAAATTATTATTTTAGAAAGAGTATTTTAGGATACCATGTATTTGTGTGAAATGCGGTAATTCTACAATTTTAATTACTTGATGTGGTTTTAAGGGAAAAATATATTATTTATTTTCTTCATTAAATTTAAGGAAACTTTCTTCTTGCACTTTTCATTAATTTTTATTCTTGTAATTAATTCTAATCTGTTTTCTCTCTTTGCATCTTTGAAAATGAAATTAATGGAGTATCTTATGCATAATGCAGAACACGGATATTATTCATCTTATAATAATAATTGCTGGCCAACGAAACCTAATTATATCACTAACATAAACTTAACCAATTACTCCATCAGAATAGACGCCATCTGATAACTTGATAAAGCCACTAAATATTAGTAGCATAGATCCAGACTGGATTCGTAATGATAGAATGGATTTGTAGCATGACATTTGCGCTTTATATTTAGTTATATACTCCTAATTAAGTATTTTACAAATTATTGCATCTCTAGGGACAAATACATTTACGCGTTCAATTTTAGCATAGGTTGCATTAGAACCACGATAATTTCTAAGCGAACCAGTATAATGAGTGCTATAAATATGATGCACAATCTCATTTAATCAAGTTAATTTGTAAACTAATATTAATAATGGTAGCGTTAAACTGAAAATCAGCAGGCTTCCTAACAGTAGAAATTGCCACTTGTACACATTACATTACACATTACATTGCGCGTTTCTAAACATGTAAATCATAGTCGTGAAAAAATACTAAAAGACAACATTGAAAGTGTCTCTTAGATCAAAATTCCTATTTACAACTTCTGTGAAAATACGTTTATAGATTAATTTTGAACTAATAAAATCTAAAATATGTAACTATGCTTCTGTAGATGTACTTAACATGCAAATAAATGGGGAACAGAACGAATAATGAACACATTAAGGTTTGTCTCTATCTCGATTCTAAGTTTCTGAGATAGTAGACATTTAGATATTTTAAAATATATCTCAATCATGTCATTTTTATAAAATCTGTCAGGAATAGGCGGATGGTAGACTGAAATCTAGTCAGTTTCAGTTGGATTTAATCAAACTTAATTATTAAACATAATGTCTTTTCAAAGGTATGAAGGCGATTTCTTATGAATGAATGAATGATAATGTTAAATATTAAAAAAATGTAAAAATAATTCAAAGCCTGCTATTTCATCCAAAGAAGTTCTCCTGTTGGCGAGTTGACGTCGTCAGTCAGCTGCAAGGCAACCCGCATATTATCTCGCAGCAGCAAGATTAATGTTAATCTGTAATAAGATTAATGTTAATCTTTACTATAGTAATATTAATATTTACTGCTTCGTTCAGGTGGTATTTAAAGCTACCGACGCATCGCGCAACTGTCCTTTTTTCTTCATCTTTCAGCAAAAAGTGCTTAAGATGCCTACATCACCAATGCAGCACAATTGATTCTATAAATGTTCTGCTCACTGATGAGACAGTGTTCATTTGAAGCACTCATTGTTACAAAGAAAGCATAGAACACGCAATGCTCCTTCGAATATTTGTAAGAGGCCCAATTTTCATAGCTTCAGTTCGCTTTTCTGGGAAGGAAATAAGATAAAATACCGCTCCAATATGCGTATTTGCTTTGCAGCAGAGATTTTGTAACCATTCAGTGGTATGTAGATAAAGTACGTAGGTAAGAAGTGGACGGAATCTTGGCACTATACCTTCTATAAAAAAGTATAATCTTTCTTCATTAATAAACTGTCAGGAGCTTACATTCAATATAACAATGTAGCATTTACATGATGTTATAATATGCTATCTCATGAATTTGAGAAGTTATTCTATAAAAATATTACTGAAAGTTTTCATGCAGCTATAGATACACATATAATGAGATGACCGATGTGAAGAGACATAAAATTCTGAGTTTTGGGGAAAACTAACATATTTTTCTACTAAGACGTTTTGAACGACTGAAGATCCGAGTTTCTCCTCATAAGCTAAATTTCTGAAGTTCATTCATTCTTTCTGATGAATGAATGACTGGAAATAAATAGGCCGGGCAGCGTACACTTCTTAGATGCATTATACATAATAATAATTGTTTTCATGCAGAATAATGAAGATCCTATAATTGTTTTTAATCATTTTATTCTGCTTCCTCCATTATTTTTAATATGAAAATATATCTGTGGCAGGAAAATGAAGAAACATAGAAAATTTAGGTAAAATATGAAACGTTTTACATACCTCATAGAGAATGATGATTGTACATACCTCATAGGTAATGATGAATTTCCAAAGTTCTTCTTTCTTCTGCTAGGCAAATACATGCCAATTTCCCTGGCAAAATACTTTTCATAGTCATCTTTCGCAAACTGAAAGAACTTTATAGCAATTAATTACTCGCCTCCATTAAAATAAATGAACATTTCAACCAAAATTAATTTTATCTTCATACAATTCCTTTTCATTCTTATATAATCAATAAGTACAGTAAATGATACCTGACACAAACAAAATAAAGATGTAAAACAATTGCTTCTCATTTAATTAAATAATTAAACTTCTGTGAAAAATAAAGCATTTGTTAGTCTCTTGTATTGCAGTGTTTGCAGTTTTTCAGTTTCTTTCCGTTTCATTTGTTTCACAACTGTAAAGAAGACATATAATACCTAATAAAAACGAAAATCTAATCCATTTCATTGAAATTTTTTTCCACACTTTAATTATTTTAGGTTTGACGTTACATAGTGAGAGAAATAGTGTGCACATTTCTGTAATCGTTTCTCAATAACTATCACGAAAAAAATGTAAGACAATGAATACTTCCAGCTGCTGCGTCTTGAAAGATTTGCTGAATTTGTAATGAAACTCCCTTCAGAAGAAGAATAACAATTCAAGAGAAGGAAATAAATGTACCCAAAATGAATGGCTTTTGGTGCAATAAAAAAAGCAAGGGTTTTATTCAAATTGTTTTACATGTATAGTGAGCTAGAGTTTTTTATTCTTGAAACTTTAATTATATTCAAACTAGTTTCATCTGCCACTTTTTTATCATGCTGAATAAATTTAGAACGGAAAAGCTTTTGTTTAAATTAAATGCAAAGGTTAAAAACACTTTTTTAACCAAAAAGGCCTTTGAATATTTAATACATAAATTAAGACTTAATGGAATTGATAGGTACAATATGTGCTGAACATAAAAACACAACAGTTTTAAGAACGATGTAAGCATGAATATGAAGCATAACTGTATTTTATTATAAAAATATGACACATTTTTAAATAACACTGATCATGATGACATAGCACTAAACAAAAAAAGAGGATCTTTTAAATACAAACATAATGATAACTGGAAAATCAAAAAGCAAATTAAAATACTTTTATCTTAAATTGAGTAATGCTAACAATGCATATATGTTAACATTGAGTACTAACAATGCATATATATTAACATTAATCATTAAAATACAAAATTTGAAAATATTCCTCAAACATTCCACAAATAATTTATAATTATACCCTTAAGTTCTGAGTTTCATTATTTGTACTTAAGTTGCTTCCTTCAGATTTTGATTACAGGTGCGTATTACTTTAAACCGATGTTAACGTCTACAGCTGTCTTAGAAATATACGGTAGAATTAAAAGCGTTATGCATTGTACTTCAAGTTTCTTTTGGTTAATTCTGGCATTCATTTGTATCAAATTCTGTATCGATATACTTCAGATAGTTTTTGTAGAAATGATATAAAGAATTATTTTCTTTATGAGAACGATACCTAGCAAAATGCTTTTAATAGAAACGTTTCTTAAATAAAAGGTACAAAGAAAGTACGTTTATGCTTTCAACGACAGGGCATGTACATCTTAGTGAACTATATTTTTTTAATTGCTATCTAAATTGAGAGATACTGAAAGTTTTGAACTAGTCTACTATTAGAATACGTATGATTTATTTTTAGATTTTCTAAAGTTAACCTTAAACCCAAGATGGATATTTGGTTAATCGTTTCCTTTACTTTCCTTTTCCAGGTAACCCTCAATTTACGTGATAGACAGGGTTCCCGAAAATGCCATGTAAATTGAAATTGTGCTATTCCAGTCCACAATTCACATTCAAAAGAAATACAGATGTAATAAATTTAACAGTACCATTCGAAATAATATTATTTATTTTTTCTAATAAAAAGGCTTGAGATATTAAAGATGTTTATAAAATAAGAAGTGGATATTCCAAATCCTGTAACTAAAATAAATTTGAACATGAAACAGAAGTACTTTCCTGCTTTCCATTTTGAATTGAAACTTCCATTTTGAAAAAGAGAGTTGAAATTTAAAATATATACATAAGATACATTGCGCAAAAAAATGGGACAGTTCCATATCTCCAGTTCTACTGCGCCGATTCACGAAATTCAACTTGAGTTTTTCATGTCTCGAAAGCAAGACATAGGATACGTATTAGATTTGTATATAGCATTGTTTTAATATAGGCATTTTGACACCTTTCGGAAATCGGATCTTTTCTGAAATGACATGCCAATTTTTTCCCATATTTCGATTCTACGACTAAAATTATGCCAAATTGTCAAGTTTTGTAAACCTCGCACGAGCAGTTTTTAAAAACTTAGCTCTCAAAATTTTAGCTCATGAATGTTTACTGAATTTGATATATATTTATTAATATCTCTTTTTTTAATGAACTTACTTGATTCCTTCTTCCAGAATTCGAAATTTAGGTTCATTCCAAATAAAATTCGCCCATTTTTATGATTTATTTTTAAAAAAATTTTCGAAAACATTTTTTAGCATAACCTATAAAATGTTTACCATTATATTACAGTAGATGTATTCCCAAGCATAGCTGCAAAGCATTAGTTTTTAATTCAACATTTTGTAGGATATACGTGAATTTACATATTGTCGCATTTTGAAGTTTGGCATATGTGTTATAAGCGATAATAATGCAAAATAGGGTTTACTTCCTTTGTTAAAGTTATTTGAAATAATGAAAAATTACTTTTTTCCGCTCGCTTAACGATGAAAAAAGGTTCCAGAAAATAGATTGCTATAAATTAAGAAGTTCGCCAAGTGAATTATTCTTGGCGCAAACTGAAAAAAAATGTGCCAAGATAAATTTTTGAATTTCTCCATAAATTTCCCACTAAAGTTTACAAAATTTAATATTTAGGCATAATTTGAGTTGTATAATCGAAATATGGAAAACCATTGCCATGTCATTTCAGAAAAAGTCCGATTTTGTGTCAAAATACCTATCTTAGAACAACTGCTGTATATAAATCTAATATTTATCCTAAGTGGTGCTTTCAAGACATGAAAAACGCAATTTGAATTTCGTCAATCGGCTCAGTAGAACGGGAGATATAGGATTGTGCCATTTTTTTTCCTCAGAGCACGATACATAAAATTTTGAGGTAATAAAACAGCTTAACTTACTACACCTAATTATGGGTATCAAGAAAAGAAAAGAAAAGTTGCCATGATTTTCATATAAAAAATAAGCAAGTAAGAAAATTACAGGTTCTTCATTACAAGGAATGAAACTTGCAAATAACTCTCAATTTACGTAATCGATTGGATTCCCTAAAATGAAATTATATATTCATGTAAATTGAAATTGTATAATTCGAGTCCAGATTTTGCATTGAAACGAAATACAGCTGTAATAAATTTAACAACTCCATTCGAAACAGTATTATTTATTTATTGAAGAAGACCAGGAATTGCACTGTTGGTTTTTAGAATAATTTACACAGAAGGATTCTATGCATCACTGTGAGACAATTCCTTCTTTAAACATTATCATTTTCATTTAATAATTATTACCTAACTCGACTTGTTTCAAACGTATTTTCAAAGCTTACTTTTACTTTGAAAACGTCCTTTTCTTCACACTAGAAATTCTGTAATGTTTCTCTCTGTTCTCTAACTTATAAAGTTATTTCTGTAATCTTCTCAATCGAACTTTGTTGAGACATACCTCTGAATCAAAAATTCCGTTTGGTAAAATGCTGATTATACTTTAAAACGTAAAAGTGTTCCATGGTGAAATTGAATTGAATTAATTCCGTCACTTTTTGAAATTTACTTCGTTTATTTACCATACCGACACTCAGGCTCTATTTTAAAAAATTTAACATCTCAATTACATTACAGAAAAGAATGCGCAATAAAAACATCATCTGACGAATTATCAAATCGTTGCACACATGTTCGATGCAAATAATAGTAATAAAACTAAAACAATGTATAACAGAAATTAAATAAATAAAAAGAAAGGAAAATCACACGCGATCAACGTAGCTTACAATTAAAGCGCATGCGCTGCTCGTAAACGTTTTCCTCTGGCGACAGTATATTTCTACCATTTCGCAATACATGGGTTTGGGTGAGAAATTATGAAAAAGTGAATTTAATAACTGAGCTTACTTTTTAATGCTTATTATTGAACAGCTTAGAACAGACATTGATCATATGTAAGAGGAAACCAGAAAATAAATTGTCTATTTGGAGGATATTGTTCTTATATTAAATTGTTTCATATTGGGTAAAATAGCACTCATTATCAATTTTCTTAGCTGCCCTAAGAAACTACTAACACCTTCGTTACTAATATCACAGCTGTTATGGCACTATTAATATCTCTGCTAATCTACTAATAATGCACTATGATATCCTCTAGCAATGCGCTACTAATAGCATCACGAATTTTGCCCATAAAATCTGCGAAACTTTTTTTTTTTTTTTTTTTTTTTTTTTTTTTTTTTTTTCCCAGCTTGATAAAGCGTAGTGAATATTTTACTAATTGGAATTTTTCTCTCTTCGGAACACCATATGAATAGATCAATTTTGTATTTATAAACCTTCTGATTCTCAATGCTGAAACTGTTTTCATAAAACTCTGTATAATCTACTGTGAAAACTTTTATAACTGTGTAGAGATTACTATACTACAAAGCTTTGCGAATCAGGAAACTTAAAAATTCAGCCTTGCTGTCACTGAGATTCGGAAAATGGATCTTCCACTTGCTAGCTCAAGGAGCGAATTATACTACGAAAGCACTCACAATAACATGCTATGATTTCTTACATTTTCCTCAGCTTCAAAGATGTCTTAAGAGAAGCACAAGACTGGATAAACCATAGTCAATGGGTGACGATTTACCATCCACCGTGTTTTAGTTAAGATACCAATGTAAACTCTATTAAGATTTTGAAGCAGGAAATGCACAGTTCAATTGGGTCTTTCCCGGATGCATATAAGCATTCCGAACATTCGTAACGCGTCACGCGCATAGGGAATTATAAGTACTTGTGATTGGACATACTTTTCGAAGATATCCTTTTCTCTTCGCGTAATCGCGTTTAGGCGGGATTCTTACGGTTTAGAAAGTTTTTGTTTTCGTTGAATGACGCGCATGAGTGACACAGAAGAGTGAAAATGATTGTTTGTTTTCTTTCAACAATAATGCCAGACGAAAACATTTACACATAGCGTTCAGCAGATGGCTTCCTGTTTTATAAAATACTAAAATTATAAAATCCTTCAATGACGCTGTTAATATCAGAAGCATTCATAAGCGCGTAGATTATATTAACTAGCTGAGTTCGTGAATTATTGTTCGTGAATTCTCATGCAAAAACCAAAACACACTGAATTACTCGACGATCTCTACTCAACTCTAAAGGCATCGTGCGCTAGTAAGTATAATATTATTAGCAATTTTGCTGCATTCCTTTCAGAAAATATTTCCTTTTCAAATGTATACTTTATTTCCACGTTAAGGTCCATGTCTTTCACATTTCTAATATTATGTTGCCTTAAATGAAAGAAAAAAGTGCTATAAGGTATTCTTTCCCCATCTTGGCATGCCTTCGTGGTGTGGCGGTCTGCACGCTGGGCGCGTATACCAGAGGTCCGCGGTTCGATTCCCGGCGAAGGCGTTGCTCATTTTTCATCTATTATGCCTCCAAAAAATCCTAATGTCTCTACAGTGGCGCCCGAATTAAAAGGGTGTTGGATGACGATTCTCCTCACCCAGTATTTGGCGATGGGTCCCCTAAAAACCCCAGTCGTCCTTTAAAAGGCGGAGTATATAAGGTATTTCTCCCGATTTCTTTGCAGGTCTTCGTAGTGTGGTGGTCTGCATGCTGGGCGCTTATTCCAGAGGTCCGTGGTTCGATTCCCGGTTGCTCATTTTTCATCGTTCCGGCTCGAAATAACCTAATGTCTCTGCAGTGCATTCAGTATGATAGCTGAATTTAATACACGTGTAAGAAACCTCCTTCTCTGATAAACACTATTTTTATACAAAGGTACGAAAGATGTTACACATTAAAAAATGGGCAATATTCATAAATTAATTATTATTCAATTCAAATATACGTATCTCTATTTCTCTATTTCACGTCTGTAGGAACCTAACTTCAAACATAAATTACACTTTTTCAGACTGACTACAAATATCGTAAACTTACTATATATTATAATTAGTTCTCAACGTTTTTGCTATTTGCGAAAACTGACTTGTGTCATGCTTTCGGAGAGTGCATCTGCAATGAATGGATGTATAATGAATATGAAATAATCAATTAACAATCACAACACCTTTAATATGAACCTTTTAAATTAAGATTATGTTTATTAGCTCTGCGGCTAATATTAATATACATTTACGCAGTTAACACACTAGAAGAAATAATACGTTTTCTCTTTAGGAAGAAGAAGGGTCACAACATTTTTTATATTAAATTCACCACACTACAGGACTGTAAGAAGTGTCATCTTCTGACAGGTTACAGGTTAATCTTCTGGCAACAAAAATACAACGCGCGGCATTGACAGTAATAATCTTTTCATTACTGCTATCAAAACGTAAACAAGGTGTACTCTCAATTCATAGCAAAGGCGTTCCTGAGCTTAGAGCTAATTTTGTCATCGGAAACCATATCCAATCACCAGGATGGATGTTTCTCTATGTGCGTGGCGCGATACAGAATACTTATATGTTTCCCTTATTCGATCCTCGAATCCTCCAAGAGCTAATTGGACTTGCTAATCACTAACGGCAAGAGAGCAAGGAGTAATGAAATAATTATTCACAAATTGAATTACGTATCTAGGTTCGACACTTAAACAAATAAAAACTATAGCTATTTTAACATCTTGTGTAGTCACGTAAACGGAAAGAGTTTGATTGGTTTGTAGAGACATTAGGTAGCAGGAAAGATGGAAGCAGGGAAGATGAAAAATGAGCAACGACTTCGTCAGGAACCGAACCACTGACCTTTGGAATACGCGCCCAGCGTTCAGACCACTACACTACGAAGGCATGCTAAGAAAGAGGGAGAAATACCTTATATACTCCCTTTTTAAAGGGCGCCACTATAGAGACATTAGGTACTTTGGAAGCAAGAAAGATGGAAAATGAGCAACGCCGTCGCCGGGAATCGAACCACGGACCTCTGTAATACGCTCTCAGGGTGCAGACCACTACACTACGAAGGAATGATAAAGAAGGCGGGGCATTAAAAACTATTTTCCTTGTAAAAATTCTTGCTTTCGCTGTGAACTTTCTAAGAGACACCTCGTAGTTATATGAGTGAAAGTATTACAAAACTTATCCATGCAACCAGTTCTTTCCACAACCGAGAACTGAACTTACACCGAAAACAGAAACGGAATTTCTAAACTGATATTTTCTCTTTAGTAAATATATAACAAAATATTTGCTTATTGAAATATTATATTTTTCGCCCTTGTAGAGTCATTAGGTTATTTTAAAGCAGAAGTACATGAAAAATGAGCAATGCCCTTGCCGGGACTCGAACCTGGACCTCTAAAATACTAGCCGAGTGTGCTACCGTTACACCACGAAGGCATGCGGAAAGGAGGGGGAAAATACCTTATATTTTGTTTTCCATTGAGATATGTTCCTTTGAAAAACTCATCTGTTACATAAAGAGACAAATTCATGAATTTATTCTTTTCTATCTGGACATTTTCTCAATATCAAAATGAATCCAATTATACCGTCGAACGGAAAGCGTTTTGTGAATTTAAGAAAATGAATGTATTACAATTTCTTTCACTTTTTTATAAAAAAAAAAAAAGAGTTCCACGTTAAAAAATTGTTTTTCGATGTAAATGAACCTTATTTTAATCAACGAAGAAAGTTATTTTTCTTTTTTCAGTTCCTTCGGTTAAACCCTCGAAGAAAATCGTGCTCATTGTCTTTAAAATGTATACAAGTACTGGTTTCAAACGTTATTCGTATGAAATCTAGTATATGAATGAGTCCCATGTTTTAAAATACAGAATTATTACGAGTTATTTTTAACTCATTTAGTTAGCGTTTAATATAAAGTTTGTTTTTGGACAATTGTTGTATTAAGATACTCTGATGGAAAATTTATTACAGCAAAACATTTTACCGCCTTTTTCTCAATTTAGGCGAAACAAAACCTTATATTTCTGTTACGTTTAAATGAAAGTTCTTAAGAGAGACTAACTTCTTCAAGATATATTTGTACGAGGAATTTTCCCCTTTTTTTGTTAGAGTTTTTCTCCTAATTTTATCGATAAAACATTTTTAAAAATTTTCCTACTTAATTATTATATGGACTACCATCTCATTTTTCTCTTTTGTTAGCTACAAATTTTTCAAATTCATTCCATTGATTTTAAAGCAATCCCGAAAAGTAAATAAATACTACTATCATTCGTGATTACAAGCCCCTTTATACGCTCCTTATTGTTTATTTATATCCTGCTAAAATTGCAAACACAAAAATTCTTGTTCTGAAACACTGGGTTTCTTTAGACTTTCACATTGATCGAAATATATCAGCACTAATTAATGATACTAATTCCAATCTTGATTTTACGGAAATACTTAAACGCTTGTTAATTTGTACTTTCAATTTACCTTTGAACCTAAATATTATACCTACGTTAGTATTTCTAATTATTTTTAATAGTAAGAGATTTCTCATACAAGATGTCATGACAGATGTCTTCAAAAGAGGGTTTTGCTGTAATACATTTTCCATAAATAGTTCATCTGCTGTAAGTGTTTGAGCATGACTCTCAGTTTATTTTTGTTAGCTTGTATAAAACTATGAAACTCTCATCGTCGGCAACAGTTTTTAAGGTTCGGCAAGTAATTTTCAAGTTTTTTAATCATAGAATACAATTTGATAAATATACTTATGCAGTTTTAGATGCTGTTTCTTAATTTAACACCTATAAATTTGTTTAAAAACCTCGTGTTAATGTAGTTTTCTAGTATTCAATTGAATTAGTACTTTATTTACAGCTTCATGTTCACATCAAGTAAATTGATTTATTTTTCATTGTCCAATAAGTTAGGTACTGAGGTTATGTTAAACCGATTCGTTAAGTAATTCGTAATCCTAAGGCTAAATAATCTAGAAATCGCAATAATGGCAGGAAAGCAGAATAAAATTGTAGGTACCTGAATAGTTTTATCTACTGAATACCTGGAACTCACCCTAATGTTTTAATGTAACAACGTTTATTGATACGAAATAATTTTTAAATTTGTAACAATTAGAATCAGAGTGGCTGTCGAGGTGAATAATCGCTTGTCTTAACTACAGAAAAATGCCTTTACTCTTAATTGTATCCGGAAGACATGAAATTTGTCGTTTCGAACGATTAAAAAAATTTGCTTGTATGAAAATATTTTACTGAAAGGTTTCTCTAAATTTCAATAAACTGCTAAAGAGAAGGAAAACTAAAAGTTATTTCAATTATTTATAAAAGAAAATCTTGAAATTTATTCCCCATTACTTTTCACATGATGTGAGTCAACTGCTTGACTGAACTGTTATTGTTGCTAATGCTCTACGTGAAGATTTTTGAAGCAGGATATTTATAATCATTAATAGAATATTGAAATTTTTCAACCGCTTATTTTCTATTGTCATATATGTTATGAATTGTACTTTCCTATAAATACTTTTTTTTATTTAAGCCACACTGCTATTCGTTTTAAACATCCATTCCCCTATTCCTTGGATAATACATTGGCTAAGTAGTTTGAATGTGATAACTGAAATAAAATTATTCGAATTTAACCTTTTAATAATTATTGCCGAATGTAATTTTTTATCCGAGTTAAATAAAAAAGTAAACTGAAATTGTTACCTTAAATATGTTCAAAATATTATTATTGTTGAAAATGAAATATGCAGAAATAAGCCACTTCTATTCTTTTTAAGAATAAAAACTTGATTATAATTTTTTTAAAACACATTTTATTCAAAATTCCTTTTTTCCATTAGTTGTATAAGCCATAATCTATCGTAAAATGCTTTTTATGCAGAATTTCATTGGCTATATTAACCCAAAATTACTTCGATATAAAAAAAAATAGCTAAAAGGTTTTTCTAAAAAAGAAAAGCTTGATCATGGATTATTTAAAAAAAAGCACTTCATCGAAAATTCCTTCTTTCCGTTTAGTTCGTGTAAGCCATGCTCTACCGTAATATGTTTTTTACCTAGAATTTCATTGACTAGATTGACTAAAAATTAATTCAATACTTCAATGTAAACAAAACAGCTAAAAAGACTCAATTTAACGGAAAGTCTGAAAAAGCATAAAAATCTGTTTAATTGAATATATTCTGAGGTGAGTAACATCAGTTGCACAGAGATTAGAGAATTTAACAGAACACAAGGAGCTAATAAGTGATATTCTTTTCCTAACCCAGTCGTATTACCGTTGGTATATCTGCTCAGAAATGACGGCTCAGGAGTACGTAGAAAATATTCTTGAAATTACACGCAAATGTTACTCTTTACAGTTATAGGTTTCAAGGTCATCCAATTAATTAAACGTTTTTAGAATACTAATTTTTTAACAATACCAACGCATAACTCCTATCCAAAAGGATTTAGCGCATTTCTTAACTTAGTGGAGGGTCAAAAAATGAAGAAAAGGAATTCGTATTTTTTAATATGAAATAAATTCTACATAAATTTAGATATAACAGAAGTAATTAGATCCTACTTTGTTAACACTGTATTAGCCAATACAGTGTTACTATTAGTTTTCAAAACTGTTATGTAATAGTTAAGCTGCCGTTCGACATTTTCATTGATGTCTCTAATGATTTAGTTACTTCTTTGAGTCATGAGGTTTATTTTAGAGCAGGGAACATGAAAAATTAATGATACCCTCTCTGGAATTCGAAATCTAGATACCCCCCACCGATTGTTAACCAGACGTGCTCTCAGTTACACAGCGAAGACACAAGGTCAGGAGGAAGAAAATTCTTCAGAGTGTAGCTTCCAATGTCGTTACCAAAAAGGCGGATATTTTCTGAAGGTTCATAAAATTAAGAAATTTCATTATTTGCATAAAACAATGAAGTTAAATAGATATGTGTAAATGAAAAGAACAAGTGTGTTCTGAAAGAGCATATTAATTTAAAATTTTATATTGCTATAAATAACCATTATTAAACTTCTAGCTTTGGTACTTATGTTTTTTTCCTGAATTAACCAAAATACCTAAAAGACTCTTTAATGAAGTGTTCTTCAATTATGTTCAGGTGTTGTCTCACAGTATTAAAACGAGAGCAATTAAATATGTTTATATTACACCATAGTGGACCTCCTCTCCTAAATGACAAATAAATTTTGAAATATATGTATGCTTGCCAGCTTCTTGGAAGCATAGACATTAAAAACGGTATTCGACTTTTTAATGAATTCGTTTACAAATTACTTGACTATTATTCTTCGCTTCTGTCATTGAATACGTGCTTGTCTTTCATTGAGAGCATTGGCAGTTGCACTGAGGTTTTAACTCTCTTTCTTCCTATTTGCATAAATGTCCAATTTGGGCATTAAAACTTGCACCATGTTTCTCATTGTTTTTCTTTGATAACATTGGAATTACTAACAGACACCCCCCCAAGAAACCCCAAGAAAACCGGGTTATGTAATGTTCTTGATGGTTCTAAAGATCATTGCATAATGGTATATCATTGCATATACAGATTAAATGGTGTCGAAGACCATGACATCTGTGACGATGCCTATGGCTTGCAGCTCAGCACTGAATGATTTGAGGCTAATGAGTAATAGTGGACAACAATGAGAGCGATGAGAGCTTCAAGATACAGAGACATATAAATGAAAATATCTTATTAGATACTGTAATGTTAATATTTCTCTATATTCTTATTACAATGTAGGGATCTTTAAAATATATGATATTGTGATAGTTTTCGGTATTTTATCCTTGAGCATTTTCCATTTGTTGTGTTCTTACTGTAGCCGCGTCCTTCGGAAGTTAAATTATTCGCATAATCTTCCCCTCCTGATTTTCGTACAGTAAAATTAGTAAAATACAGGGGAAAATACGCGCTTAAATACGGTATATGTTTTGAAGACACGTGTTCATATTTATTCAACGAGCAAAAATGATGTGATACATATTGTTGCGTGAGTACGGGTTAGTAATAGATTAAAGAAACAAGTCCGATGAAAAGTTAATAAAAATTATTCTTCACAGATATTCGTACAATATCACAATAGCACACAGTAGTTATATTTTAATCTACTAAAACATTAAATAGAACACAATTCGAAGCGCAGGGGAAAGCTAATCCGATCTCACCGCGAATTCGCTACAATCAACAACAGAAACTTAGTAAACAACTGAACTGAGACGTTTTGCTCCGGATTTTATGAGCTTTTCAATCATGCAAGAGAACATTCTGGTATTTTCTCGAGGCTTCTGGAAAGCAAAAGAGTACAATTACGAAATATCGATTTATTAAATGTTGAATACGCATGCTCTTGTATTTTAACTTTTCCGATTCTTCAAATAAATCTCGTGTTGCATTGCACAGGGATAAAAAATAATTTTAATTATAATTCTACTATAAATAGCCAATTAAATACAAAATCCGTAACAATATTTTGTTCGAAGAAGAGGGACCCGGGCCTCATTTCATTTGAATCAACAGAGATTTCCTAAGAAATCAACATCAATCTAAGTTGGATCTTTGACTTACTTCAGTTCTTATCTAGCATAGACAGATCTTCCTTCTTGCTAGCAATGATAAGCTTTAAGTTAATTTAATGCCTTCATACAGTTTTTATGACTATTTATATATTTTTCTCTCCATGTATACATGTATTTTCGCCATTTTCCGATAAATTACAAAACTAGGTTCAGATGGATATTATGCTAATTTATTGCCAGGGCTTTTGTGAACACTGAATACCTCTTAAAATTACCTAAACTAAAGTTTCTTAATTGCTTGCCCGAAAATACAAAGTTATAATGCATTTTGTTCGAGCAAGTAATAATTTTCACAGATAAATCCTCCATATAGACCTGAAGAGAATATTTCTTTTAACTGTATAGTTTAATAGTCGTAAGATTTATTCTTTCTTACTAGTTGTAAGAAACTTAAAAGCACTACAGTGAATACCTAGCTTCTTAGAATGCTTAAGCGGTAGAGAATTTGTCTGATCGCGTTATAAAAACTAGGTGAATGATTTCCTGATTTATGGAAATCTTAATTTTATTTGATTCCGAATTATTTATTTTAATGCTTTAATTTTGGGGAAAAACAGATGCTTCTGGGAATATTATTTAGTTTAAAGGATATTATTTATTTTTCTTTTATTTGCAATTTTTGTACAAGTTTTGATTCATTGTGAATAGAAGCAGGGAAAGGGAGGCAATTTTGCTAAGTCATGATTTCGCGCGCTTTGTCCTTTAGAATGTTCTAGAAGAAATTTCATTGTGCAGTTGACCTTAGGACAGGAAGTACGTGACAGAAGGGTCAGAGGTTGTCA
This sequence comes from Stegodyphus dumicola, assembly GCF_044657685.1. Lineage (NCBI taxonomy): Eukaryota > Metazoa > Arthropoda > Arachnida > Araneae > Eresidae > Stegodyphus > Stegodyphus dumicola. The sequence goes on from NC_140780.1 coordinate 121,357,071, forward strand.
CTTAACTTTCGATGTAAGTCATTCAGGTTTTGGCGATTGAGGGTCCGGTTGTTGGCTAAGTGAAGAAGGGCGCGCATGCGCGATCACCCTTATTTCCGCATTCAGGGGTTGAAAACGCAAATTTTGCCCAAATTAAGAGGGCGATAATTGAAGCCATAGTGGGAGCCCGCGTTTGTGAAAAAGAGGAAGAAAATTCGAGTTTGAATCACTTTTCGTGCGAGACTTGCTTGCGGAACTTACTTTGGACGTTACTCTTGAAACTTGCTCTGGAGCTGAGCGTTCGAAACGATGTAATTTACGAAGAGAGATGCTCCCCGGCCGCGTTTTGACTAAGAGGCGAGAGACTTTACTCACTTACTCTTCTTACTCTTGGAATCACTTACTGGGTGGACTTGCTTACTTTTGGGCTAAGATTGTAACTTCGAGCTTGCTCTTGGGATGAGCGAGAGAAGGCGAGCTGTAATTGCCTAGAGAGACGTTTCCGGCCGGGAGCTGCAAACATGCTCCCCTGCCGCGTTCTGGTTAAAAGGCGAAATTGAACCCGGGCGAGTGACTTAAGACTTTCAAGACCAGGCGGACAGCCGTGCTGGGCAGCAGTGCTCCTGTTTCTGTTTTTCCAGAGTGAAAATTGCTTCGTCGTTATGAAAACCAGTTACCGCGTGTGTGTTTCGCCAATAGTGCCAGGACAGGACGATGTCCTCTGAAACTTCCATTTGTAACCCTAAAATCAGCGCCGCCGACGTCAACGCTTATTAGGATACGAGTCCTCCACTTCAAGACGTCCATCCAAGATAAGTTTTATTTTTTTTGTGTTTGAACTTTAAGTAAGGTTTCAACAACTTCCTTGGAATGTAAAAACAACGTCGAATCTTAAATTTATTCTCAGGCTTTCAATTGTTTCCCTTTCCCCTTCTTAATTGACCGAGACAAACCTTAAGGTCTTTATATGAATTAGGATGTAATAATTTAAGTTGTTTGTGTAATCTTCCTTAGAACAGATGGGAATTGCAAATAATATGTTTTCTTTAACCTCTTAGAAATTATAGAACGGATACCCGTTAAATTAAAAGAGTCATGTAATAGATTTGCAAATCATGAATTTAAATGTAACAAAAGTAAATGACAAATTGAAGAATTCCCCTGTGTCTAAAATAAGTATATTGAAACGGTAACCTGAATAAGAAATTTGACTCTCTGATTAAAATAAGATTTAATTTTAATTGTGAGGAATTTGAATAAACTGGTATTTAATCTGGAAACCTATTACTTATGTTTTCTTTATATCTTTTATGTGTTTTTCTTATATATTTATTGATTTTACATGTTTTTTATTCGATCCTCTCACGGCGCGGTCCCAATGCATTTTCACAACGCAATGCATTAAAAATTCACTTATACGATCACTAAAAGTGTGGTAATTAGCAAACTCTTAAGAGTTTAGTTTCTCAGTTGATATTGAGTTAGTTGCGGTTTCACCTGTCTGTTTCTGCATTAGCTTCCTCCCTAAGAGGAAGTTGTAACACAGCATTGGTGCCCATGATTTTTACGGCAAAGTATAGAAACAAAACATAGGTTTCTCTCTCAGAAACAGAACATTGGTGCAGTAGCTATTTAACATTGGTGCCGTGACCAGTTTTTGAAACCTTACTTAAAGTTCAAACACAAAAAAATAAAACTTATCTTGGATGGACATCTTGAAGTGGAGGACTCGTATCCTAATAAGCGTTGACGTTGGCGGCGCTGATTTTACGGTTACAAATGGAAGTTTCAGAGGACATCGTCCGGTCCTGGCACTATTGGCGAAACACACACGCGGTAACTGGTTTTCATAACGACGAAGCAATTTTCACTCTGGAAAAACAGAAACAGGAGCACTGCTGCCCAGCACGGCTGTCCGCCTGGTCTTGAAAGTCTTAAGTCACTCGTCCGGGTTCAATTTCGCCTTTTAACCAGAACGCGGCAGGGGAGCATGTTTGCAGCTCCCGGCCGGAAACGTCTCTCTAGGCAATTACAGCTCGCCTTCTCTCGCTCATCCCAAGAGCAAGCTCGAAGTTACAATCTTAGCCCAAAAGTAAGCAAGTCCACCCAGTAAGTGATTCCAAGAGTAAGAAGAGTAAGTGAGTAAAGTCTCTCGCCTCTTAGTCAAAACGCGGCCGGGGAGCATCTCTCTTCGTAAATTACATCGTTTCGAACGCTCAACTCCAGAGCAAGTTTCAAGAGTAACGTCCAAAGTAAGTTTCGCAAGCAAGTCTCGTACGAAAAGTGATTCAAACTCGAATTTTCTTCCTCTCCTTCACAAACGCGAGCTTTCACTATGGCTTCAATTATCGCCCCCTTAATTTGGGCAAAATTTGCGTTTTCAACCCCTGAATGCGGAAATAAGGGTGATCGCGCATGCGCGCCCTTCTTCACTTAGCCAACAACCGGACCCTCAATCGCCAAAACCTGAATGACTTACATCGAAAGTTAAGTGACAACCTCTGACCCTTCTGTCACGTACTTCCTGTCCTAAGGTCAACTGCACAATGAAATTTCTTCTAGAGCATTCTAAAGGACAAAGCGCGCGAAATCATGACTTAGCAAAATTGCCTCCCTTTCCCTGCTTCTTTTCACAATGAATCAAAACTTGTACAAAAATTGCAAATAAAAGAAAAATAAATAATATCCTTTAAACTAAATAATATTCCCAGAAGCATCTGTTTTTCCCCAAAATTAAAGCATTAGAATAAATAATTCGGAATCAAATAAAATTAAGATTTCCATAAATCAGGAAATCATTCACCTAGTTTTTATAACGCGATCAAATTCTCTACACAACAGTTAAGCTATTTTTAGGATTTTCGTTTAAGGATATTTCGCTCACTTTCATAAGAATATCATTTTTATCTATTTTACATCGGCAGAAAAAAAGAACTCGTACATTTCTCCTAAACCCTCTAAATATATACTGGAATCTTAGGAACCATAAATTTTCAAATGTGCAGCTCATACGTCTCAGATGCGAGAAATTAAACGCGTCTAAATCTCGAATACTTGTATATCAAGGCGTTCTTTCAAAAACACTGTCTTATAAGTCGATATTCATCTATAAACACATTTTGTATAAATGTGAACTGTATAAACGTTCGCTCCCAATAAAGACTGACAACTGAAACTCGAAATTGGATTGTAGAAATTATCGTATCCAGAAGTGATTTGATAATCATTTTAAGACGGAGGTCAATCAGAAGATAGGAAGCAAGGCAATCTCAAGTTGGTGTGGCCAAATTCCAGGAATGTTGTGCAAACGATTCCAGGAAATCTTTTCAATAGCCGCGCCATGCAAAAACCTGAAATACCTTTTCTTTGGCTCAAAACGGAAGAAAGAATCTACAGCCAGACAATTTCCTCTGGAGCTCTGGATAGAATGTTGTATGCCGCTCCGTATATTTTCATGAAGTTCTCTAAATGATCTAAGGTATAGGGACAAATTTTAATTTGATGCTTTATGTCTCTAGTTCATGTTTACGCAAATGTTCTTTTGTGTGCTATGAATAAATGATCGCATCCTTAGGATCGCATTATTTCCAAACCTGAACCCCAAGTAGCATGTCTAGGATGCTTTCAAAAAGCAAACTTAAGGTGTTATTCATCCTCCCAGAATTTTCTTGAAATCAAAATCATCTCTAAGAAAGGAACTAATAGATAAGAAGGAACCAAAATCTCTTAATAATCATAATTATGTGAGCTTGTTTGAGATATGCGTATCAGCCAGAAGTAACACTCCCAATTAACTTTAACCAAACTGTTCTGCTTCCAGACTGACAGCTGGATATTCATGCTTCCATAAACAAGAAAACATAATGGAGAAAAAACTGCTGGATTGCTTATACTGTTTAGTATATCATATTTATTAAGAATAAAATATATAGTTTTCTGCCTAATTTGTTTTAATTAATTTTTTCCTTTTTTTAATTAATTTTTACATTATAGTATAATTTTGGCTACCAGTATATTGAACGTGAATATCTGAATAATTCATTACGTATGCGTGTAAGCTTAACTGAAAATTCCGCATAATATAAACATGGAAACATGACGTAAGACATCTAGTAGTCATGAATCTTGGCACGAGAATAAATGTAATTAAACTGTGTTAGCGTGGGTTGGTAAACTCCAGGAATGGAACGCTGTTTATCGAAAATACGTGAAAGCATTGATAATAAGAACGTGAGAGGATTTTATTAACCTAAATGAATGTAACTCTCAATTAAGTTATTTATTCTTTTATGGTAATTCTGAAAAAAGAATATTTAACGCCCTTTACGCGTTGAGCAAATTTCTATTCCGTTATAAAATGCAAAATATAATATAAGAAGAAATTAGTCTGAAACGTTATCAGTTTAGATTTTTAATTTGTAATCAGTTACAAACTACAAACATTTTCTTGACTTGATTAATATTTTATAAGACCTTTTTGTTTTAACTTTTTTATTTGAAGTTTTAAAATAACATATTTGGTTTATAACGTTTTGTGTTGCTACTTAAATAATAAGAACTCCTTCTTTATTTAACTAAAATTTTATAACTGTTATCGCTGTAACATGTGAGTTTTTCTCGTGTTTTGTCGCTTCTGATGATTTTTGTTCTCAGTGTAAATTTAACATCAGCTGCATTTTAACTACACTTTGCATACAGTATTGTGAACTTGTAAGCTCAAAATATAACAGCTTTCATAAATTTTTCACCTACGCTGTGGCAGAAGCTTTGAAATTCCTTACAGATTTCATAAAATCGCAATCTAGAAAAACCTATCTCCTTTTATATAATTGGCTTTTCTTTCAGAAATAAATAATAAAAAATCCAGCCTTTATTGAATCAGTAATGTGTACATCTGAACAGAAAAAAAGCGTAATACTTTTCTTCTTATTACCTTAACTGCAAATAGTAACTGTACAATCTTTAATTGCGGAATAAGAGAACTAGAGCTTTAAATAGCTCATGAGATTTCTAAAACATTGAGAGGAAACGCAAATTTTCAACTCAACTTTCTAGCAACAGAGAGGGAGTAGAGGGGTAAGGAGCAACAGAAAGGGACTTAAAAAGAGCTAAAATAGAGTTCAAAAAATTTTTAAAAAGCTTTAAAAACGTTTTAAAAGAACAAGAAAAATAACTTGATTAATGGGTATCTATGTACATTAACACCGATGATTGATTATGCTCATTCATCTTGCTAGTACAAAGCAGCGCAGGGGTCATTTAAGATTTACATATAAGTATGTTCCTCCAGATTGAATAAACAAATTCGATATCACTCGAATAACTGCAAATGCTAATGACTGTTACGACTTTCTCTCTTAGTTCTAGTGTTTGAAATGACTACTATGAATTTTTTAATGTAATTATCTAAAAGTTTCTTTATTATTAAATTTAAACCACCTTCTTCAATTTAAAAAAATTCAGAATTATGTTATTTCCATAAACAAACTCTTATTCACTTTAAACAAGTCATAATCAGGAAATCATACTTTAATTAAAAATAACCTAAAAATCATAAAGGAGATATTCTCTTCAATCTTATTCAACCTTGCATCACGTGATAAATTAAATTAGATTCCATTGTTGGATTAAATTTCTGAACTTTAAATTGTTAAGTTAAAATAACCGATCTCCCTCAAAACAACTGGTTTGGGATAAATACTGTAATTTTGCTGCAATTTATTTTTTTAAATAATATCCGTAGTTATAAAATTGCACTTTCTTTGCTTTCTATTCGTTATTGATGAGCTGTATTATTTTACGCATTTTAAAACACATTTGGAAAATAAGGCAACGTATTTTGGTTGAAAATTCTGCATTTTGTTTTAGACAGCACTCATCGAGTTTATTACTCTGTTGATATGATCACATGGTTCTTTTAGTAGTTTGTGTAATAATCGGAAAAACCGAAAATTTCAAGTTAATTGATACACAAATAAACCTAATCAAAATCATCATTCTGAAACAGAAATATCTGGTTGTGCTAGTGTTCCTAAATTACCCGTAAATTTCGTTTTCCTTGAAGTTACCTTGAAGCATGAAAAAAATTGATATTCTTGAACTAAGTGTTAATTGAATTACAGTTAGTTTAGTTCTTGTGAGTAATATCATGTCACTTTGGGAAGAGTAATATTTATTGGTCAGTTTATAAGGATTTTAAATTTTACTAACATTAATTTTATTTTAAAACTTTGCTATCCTGTATTCTGGAAATGGGGCCAGAATAAGCGCGAGTACGAATTGTTTATGCTATGGAAGTTGCAAACTGTATAGGTATTTAAGAAGTAGCTTCTAGCCAAGAGAAGAGGACAGCCTTCCTGCTGTCCTGCCATGCGAGTGTTTTTCAGTCAGTTCATGTCTGCCTTTAAGTCCAGAACTTTATTCCTGCTCTGACATAGGAAACGTATTCTAGTAATAGCATCTCGCTCACTACATACGTAGTGTCAAAAGGCCAATCTTTACGTTAATAGTCTCGGTACAGAATTTAAGTTTAATTCTTATTTAGTTAAGCTAGTTATTTGAATATTTCTTATTTTCTAAGTTTTAGACCAAAAGTGTTGGTCCCTGTATTAAAAGGGAAGCTCAGTCATTTATTTGATTGGAAAACTGTTATTCTTTGCAATAACAAAATTTTAATATGCATCATTTAATATGAAAAAGTTGAAAGATTATGCTCTTGAGTCAGAAATGTCCAGTACGTTATATGAACTTAATTATTCCTGTCCTCTTGAACGACAGGACTGTTGAAGAGGACAGGACAGGAATAAGCGTACGAGACACTAGAAAATTTACCTTATGATGATACAGGTACTGTTGCTGATGTTATTAATCCAATGAAGCATCCTACAGAAGCTCCTTGCAAACATTCTAAAACATTTTCATGCGGCTATTATTTAAAAAAATTCGCATATTAATATAAAAACCTTTTCGCAGTAGCTCTTGCTTACATCTTTTACATTGTTCCCAAAGATATTTTACAATATTGTTGATTTTGTAATGAAATCCTGGATTATGCATTATGCTCTAAACCACAAAGACTGGATACTTTTTGATTTTTTGTCTGGGAATCCATCAAAGACTTAATTGCATGTGACGTCCCTATCCGCTTAATTAAAAGAATTTTGGCAGATCACTGCAGAAATATAATTCATTAATTTTTTAGCAGTTATAATGAGTGAGGAATGAAACTGACTATCACTTTGATATATCTGAACGTATCCCCAAAGATGCTCGAAGGAATCACAGCAAACTACTTTTCTGTAATATATATGTTCTCTTTCTGGAAGTGGGAAGGTATTAAAATAAAAGATGAAATTTTCTTCTATTTTTAAAGCACTCTGCATATGAAAGAGATGGTTAAAAAATAATTCACACTTTCTGAATGACTGACCGCCGATCCATGATATCTGTTAGAAAATAAAACCAATAAAGCAGGCTTTCAAACTACAGTAATTCGGATTCCTTGATATCGTCTAGTAAACATATAAAACCTTCAATTTTATACATGAGATACCTACAAAGAAAATATTAATTAGTAAGTTGCTTCTTATTCTCTTGAAGATCGTTTTGAGAGGACAAGTTTTCTAGTTCTCGAACCTGACATTGAAACAATTTTTTAATTTATCTAGCTTAAGCTAGTTTTATTCGAAGCAAAACCGTTGATTTTTGTGCATCGTTTAAATATTTAACTTCTTCAGATACAAAATGTATTAACACTTTAATACATCTCTGCCTTCCACATGGAACAAAGTTGCAAACGTAGTCTTTCTACTCTATCATTTGTTAAACTGTTTGGACCTTTAACCCTTCATTATTCCAGCTAAAATCTCATATAAACGGTAGAGAAGTTAATAATCCCAAGAAATGCTAAATAATTTCTCCTTTATTACTTTTATATAAAGCTGGGAAAAATAACTTCGAAAATCGTAAGAAAAAAGGTTTTTATTAATATTTTCCTTCCCTTTAAAAGTGTTGAAATTCTGCTCCTTAAATGTGGCAGCCGTTGCGTGTAATAAAGAATTTGATTTCAGCTATTACTCGCATCTTAAATGCCATATGAACTATAACCATTTCCTTTCTGTCTGGATAGTCCAGTAAAGCTTTCAACTAAACTTGATATAAAGTATATTCCCTCACTGTAGTTTATTCTAATTCGTCAGTAGTTAAAAATGTGAGTTTTTGTATGCACCTTAAAATATATATAACACATGAAACTTAATACGACCTTTGTTATAATAACAAAAAACAATCTATCGCAGAAAAAAGTATTTTGAATGTACGGCTAAAGCAAAGAACTGAAGTTTCCTGTCATGGACACTTTACAGCTGGGATGTTGTAAACGTCTTTGTCTTTTGTAAAAGATTTCATTAAAGGTTTTTTTTTCCGTTTATCCTAGAAAGTGTAACACTTTGATAACAGATTCCGTACAATGCCTATATGAATGTAAGCAATATTTGAAAAAATGTTCACACACTCAAAAACACTTGTTTTTGAGGAGATTTCTTTTTTTAAAAATACTTTTCTAATATGTCCTTAATTGAATCAAATAAGAAATCTAGTATGTAATAGTTTTTCAATAACCTGATGTTCTGTCATTTGCTAAAGAAATAAACAAGTTAATGCACTCCCAATTTGTATCTAAAATGTCTCAATTTTCTTTATTCCCTATTTAATGCCCTAAGGTAAAGTGCAAACATATTTCATAATCTTCATTTTCCTTCAGATATTAGTCGCCTTTTAATTTTCACCCTTTCCTTCTTCTGTGCATCAACTTATATTATCTTATATGCCTTTAAACTATGTGAGTTACATAAAATTAGGCAAAGGAACAACCTTGTGTTTGGCGTAGATGCAGACAAGTCTCTATCGACTGTAAAGGAAAAAAGGTACAGGTCCCTCTTCATCAACAGCAAAGGAATCGGCGACATAGGGAAAGTTACAGATTACAGAGTCTTGATTAAATGTACATCGAACACAAGATTGTTTCTTTGCCAAATTTTATGTTTTACTTTGGCGTGTTTCCCTTCTGTCTTGATTTTTGGTAATCATTATTTTCATTTTTGATGATAATTATTTTGAGTTTTAATGCGTAGCAAACACAAAATCTTACTTGCTATTCTGTGTCGTTTTCTTCACGTTTCGGTATATCTGTTCCGTTTCCTTGAAATCTTATTCTCATTTATACAGTAAATTTTAGCTAAATACAAATCAAAATTACAATCCCGCTACCGAATTCTTTTATTTCATATTGCTTGCAATGGAAGGTATACTAAATACATTAAAATTTGATTTGCAAAGAATTAAAAATAGGATTTTCATACTTCAGCATTTTATATCATAAAATAATCAAGAACGGAAAGCAGGATCAAATTAAGAAGCAGCATTCTGCAAATTAGTTGCCGTTATATGGAGGTTTTACGATGCAGTATATTAATCATCAGTTTCATTTTTCAGGCACCTTGCATATTAAAATGGAAAGTGGTAGAATATATTTATTTCACATAAACATTACTTCTTTTAAGTCAATATCGTTATCGTTAAAATTCTCAATTCAACTATGATTTCCATTTAAAAACGTTGCCTTAAGCTCAATGATGAAAAATTAAAATTGTACATTCTTAGCGATTCACTTAGTTTTAATTGGCAATTAAAATTACTCGAAATCGAAATCTTTCCGTTTAATTTTAACTCTTCCAGAAGCCTTATCTTCCTAGATGATGGTATTTACTTCGATTTTTATTTATTGACATTGATTTCATGACATTTATATCTCTAAACATCATTATTTTCTTCATTTTCTAAGATAAAATGCAAAATGCAATTTCAATTATCTGAAAACTGTGCTGAGATATATAGACTATTTAATGAATGCATAGTTAAAGTTTAAAATAAAAATAAAAGATGACTCAGTAATATAATTTTCTGGCATGAAATGAGGGAAATTGGGTAGCTTCAATCTTAATGTGTAATTTCATTAACACGCTCGAACACTGGTCTCAAGGCTATTTTTCAGTAGTTTAAGTTGTCTATAATGATTTTTAAACTTTTGTTTATGAATCCTTCACAGAGGCTACATCGCTAATTCTTCTTCAATAGGTTGTTTGGTCTAATCTTAATTTAACTTATTTTATGCCTGTCTCTCTAACCTGCTGGGATATTTATTTCTATGTTACTTGGGCTTTTTTGGCATACTTTCCTTTCGCTCTAAAACAGTTACAGATGAAATTTAGCTTTTTATAAAAAGTTGCAGACTGAAAGTTAGCTTCTTAAACTTTGTTATGGTAATCAAGTCACATATTCTGAGTCAGGAACTTGGCTCGCGTGCAGGACTAAAAAGTGTTCGCATGTACAGAGCGACGCTGTAGACAGTAAAATGGACTGTCTGCACGGCGATCATTTACGTAACCTTGAAGAGTCCTGAAGAGTCCCAGTTCTGTGTGCACCATCATGATAGACGTATCAGTGTGTGGACGCATTGAATAGAACGAACGTTATCAGCTTGCTATCCTCATCATGACATAGGCCTAGCACCTTGCGTACTGATATGGGGTGTCATTAAAATCATGTACCTGTCACCTCTTGATGACACAGCCGGTAATGTCGACAGGGGCCGTTACATTTCGGAATATCTGACATGTTAAGGTCAGTCGCTGTGCGCTATCTTCAAGGTTTGCGTGATGCCACGTTTCAGCAAGATAATACACGGCCTCATACAGAGGGTGCGCGAATGTTGTCCTGACCAGCGTGCTCTCCGGATCTTTCTTTCTTGGGAGCATCTGGTCTAGCACGCCACCATTCGCCACGCACTATGATTGATAAATAGCCAGCCATAGAGCTAAAGCCGCTTGCAATTAAGTACCCGTATCTGTTATCGAGTAAATGCCTAGTTGGATTTCCCCGTTATTGCTGCCAGAGGTTGCAGCTCTGTGTTGAATTCTGCAAGCTGTGTATGCCAAGCCACCTGCAAATTTAATCTCGTCTTTCTCCCATTATGCTGTAAAAGTACAATAAATACGTTTATACTATTTGCTTTCCTTTTTGGTATTGCAATTTTGATGGCCACCAGCGTTTAATTTTAAAAAAGCCTTAAAGCCCCTAGGTAGCGTACCCTAAGATGATGCGAGCGACAAATGAAATGGGGGGAAACATTATTTAATAATTTGATACTACTTTTTCCACTTAATTATCCAGCTACATTAACTCTAAAGAGAAACGCTTTGAACAATATTCTCTAAAAAATATATTACGACAACAGTACCTTATAAAATTTGTTCCGAAATAGAAGCACCTATTGGAAGTAATCGAGTATATGTATTTACTAATTTTAAATTTACAACCTCTATATTTCATAATTATTTGAAGCATCATAATATAAAAGTATTATTCAGTAGATATACTTGAGTCTCTGTAGGAAATTTTGTAGGAAGAAATATATATTCATTTTCTCTCATTAGGATATTTCTATTGCAAAAATTTGGAACCTTTTCTTCAGATTTGCATAAGATATATTACATATTCTCAGAGCCACAGTACATATAATGCATCTATTCAATCATCTTCCTTAATCAGACTTCAAAAGTTTTCCACAACATTATTTTAACAAAAAATTAAGAAGCTATCTTGCAAAATGTCTAATATTTTTGAAAAATAAGCATGCACATATTAAATAAAGCTTTGCTCTTTCACATTTGCTGTTTTCTAGTTTTCCGAAATTTATATAAATGTGACTTTGATGGTATCAATGCCATTCTGTAAGAATAGAAATGGTCGAAATAAATAAATGTTACAAAGAATAATGCAAACATAGTTCTTATAAAGTAACAACAGAATACAGGCTGAAAATGCCTCCCACTACCACAAATCGAAACAGTCGCTTGCATATGGCACATTTTACTACCAAGATGGATTATTTATTACAAAGTTGATTAATTAAAAAAAAGTTGTTTTAATCACTTTAGTAGCTAGTGGAACTGAACCAGACAAATATGAATTTACAGAAGATATATTATTAGAGATTATTTATACATCAATAAATTTGATATCGGAAAACCGTTTTTCTTTTTTCCTTCTCATAATTCAACACTGTCGTACCCTTAAGCTTCAACGCAATATGGTGAATTTGCGATGTCAAAGGATAAACATCTCAAATGGAAAATTAAAAATAATTTTAGACAGAAAAAAATCATTAATTAAGCTAACAAATAATAATAAACTCACAATAATTTTGAGCATTTGCATATAAATTGAAGGATTATAAACGGGCTTTGATTTTAATCATAAGTCGAGATTGATTAAATGATTATGCTAAAGAACTTAAGGACTATCTACGTAGATGTAAGATCTACAGAAACTTTATATCACAAGAGTAAGAGATCGTTAATAGATTCGCCTTTACGTTACATACAGAAAATCCTACAAAAAACAGTCTTGCTAGTGTATTAGCTAAGATTTAAGTCCAGGAAGAATTTTCCATATTCAGCGTCTTAACATCACTTTATCCCACCAGCGACAGATTCCTTAAATCGCTGGACACTGGAAGTTCAATCTGGGTCCAAATAGCGGAAAAGTGGTTAGCGGCACGTTAGTTTTCGTGATGTTTCCTATCTGCGATGTAAGTAACAGCCTCTTAGAAAATACTCCATAAGGTATATATAGCTGTCGTGTGCTTTGTCATAATACAAATAATCCAATTCAATCATTATATCGCCTGACTTATTCATCCTAAAGTCAACTAAAATGAAAGTATGCTACCATACATTTAATTTAATTAATGTATCAAATTACCATACATTTAATTTTTTGGTAATTTGATACATTAATCTTATCTATAATTTTATAAAATCTTACCTGTAGTTAACTTTTGAAAGACTGCAAAGATTGCCCTTCATTTGTCCAATTTTAAAATTATTTCCCTTCTACAGTAAAACAAATAATGCCAGAAAAATGCAAAGACAATTATTCTTTGCCACTAGATCTGCTGTGCATTACTTAAGTTTCACAATTCTTTATTATCATGATCGTTAAACTTCAGGGTAGTGCAAACTTCGGTGATCCCTGTGTCGACAGAACGATGTCGATATTCTATGAATGTGTGATATCTTGAAGTTCACATAAAAATCATTTGAAGCAGCTAAGGTTCGTGTTATAAGTATATATAGACAAAGATATTCCTAAAATGTGCTTTAAAGTGTAGCGGTTAGCTCAATGGTCGAGGGTCTGAAAACCTTTGTTAGATTCTCGACAAGACCGCAGTGTTATTCACGAATTCAACTTTCAAAATCCTCTCATAACTACAATGTTGCCGTGGCAACGAATTTCATTGTGTTCTTGAAATGTTGCATTACAAAATAGTTTATAGCAATGAAAATGTCAAAAAGGGCGCCTAATAGAGAAATATACTATGGACCATAAGTTTCAGTGCTGAAGAATTTTTTAAGCTAGTTGAAAATGAAAAGAAATCTACTGAAATTTTACTGTGAGTTTTTACAGTGAGTGAAATTTTACCCGAGCTCAAGAATATTATTTCCTATAACATTATAACAAAGCATAATATGTGGAATTACATATTTTGGAGCCAAAGCCTCCCTTTCTCTGCTACGTTATCAAAAGTTTTAATTTCATGAGATGGATGAATCTACATCGTAACTAAACGTTTAGGCTTTTATATTCTTAAAACACAGCATTAATCAAGCAATAAATCGAATCTGCGCAATTAACAACGTTTTTTGTTCAAGTTGACTAGTGGTGAAAGAATATTCTGCCTTAAGTTATTTCTGCAATTATTTTTGTATGTGTTGTATTAAAATGCTTTTAGATGCTTAACAATTACGTATTCTTCTTATTTATGACACTCAAATGCCGTATGTTCTCGACTTCTCAATAAAACGTTATCTATCTCTTTTCATTCACATCAGAAATTGACTACAGTGCAGTATTCTGCTGCAAAAATAGGAATATTTTCGATTAATACACGATAATAGGTTTCTTTAACTCTTACAAGTCTGCTTTTCATTGATTCTTACATAAATTATTTAGTTAAAATTTGCGCACAAGCTGATATTTAGGATATCGAATACTTCATGTATTTGCGAAAGCCTTACACAATGGATATCATTTTCTTCCTAAATGCACGTTCTAGAACATTGTTTTGCCTTTTGTATGAGAAATTTTCTTAAAAGCAAAATAAATGATTTTCTTTTCTCCGTAACCAGTTTCTATATTCCTTAATTAAACCTCATTTTATTTTCCTTTAATTCAGAAATCAAATTCTTTGAAATTAAATACCCCAATCTGCTGCGACAATCTGTGTGAAATACACAGGGCTCCTCTTTCTTATTTACTAAATTAAATTCACGTTCGTTTAGTCATTAATATATAAATAATAGCTCACTGATTACTTAATTCTTTTTCCTCTGCCTAAGAAAAAGCAGGAAAAATGTATTTGCATTTAGGAAGTCAAATAGCCTCGTTTAATTTGAATGCCTATAATTTCACTATTATTTAACAAAGTTTATAAAATTAGTTCATTGTGTTTGTTTTATAGCTTAGTTTATAAATTTTACTCAGTGGTACAAAATATATGCACGAAATACATATTTACACGTAATTTAGGTAAAAGTGTATAAGAATTGTAAGATTCTATTCGTGTAAGATGATTTTCCTCTAAATACTTTCGTGTATACGAGCCAGTTTCCCTTAAACAGTCCTCCACGAAGGCATCCCTCCCTTAAGGCAGATAGCCCTCGAGTGCTTTGCCGTAATCTAATAAACCAAACCAAACCAAACTCTAAATACTTTCTGCTTAAACGTAACAAGTTATGTAAATGTCTTTCTGTCTGCAATTTTCAATAAGATCAGAGGTTCCTTTTTTTGCTCATTAGTACAAGGTCATAATGTTATTTTTAATCTTGCGTTATCAATTAAACGATCATTTTTTCTATTAAGCTTAATATGAAGTTCATAAAATAAAGGTATGGAAGCAAAATATTTCTGACAAAATTAATAAAAAGAGTTGCAAATATTCATATTAAGTAAAGAATTTTCCTTGGCATGATTATTGTATTATTATTATCTCTTTTGTGCATAATATTACACGTATTGAATTAATTAAATATTATCAATACATACACATTATTACGCTATTTAGAATTTTTTAAAACATTTTGCTATTATTTGCAACTTTATTTTGAAAGCAATTCAAAGCTTTTCTTACAGTATTAGGTTGTTAAAACTAACTATTTTTGTTAAAATTAGGTTGCTTCCCTTCAAAGATTTAAGAAGAATTGCATTAATTTACTAGTATATGAAAAATGTGTGATTTTTATGTCAGAGTAAAAAATGGAAATACTGTTTATTGAATACAAATTTTTCTGATTTAATTCCTCGTAGCCTTTTAACGTTTTAAACTGCTTGAAATGCACAGCTAATAAAGCTGGAATGCAAAAACTAAAATTAAAGCACACAACCATCGATATTATACTTTTTATAAATATGCATCTAGTAAACGCGAATTATTCTTTAGCGTTATTCGAATTTTTGACATTCACAAAAATACGCTAAAAATAAGAAAAATGAGATGGGTGATAAGGATATACTTTTATAGCAGATACTCTTGTTTATATATATATTTGTTTTGGTTTTTAATATACATGAAAAAGAAAAAAAATCGCGGACCACGTAAAGTTCCTAACAATGGTAGTTTTGTGCCAGACTTCATACCCGGGTTAGTCCCTCTCCCATTTTTGCCTTTCTATGAGCTAATATAGCAGGTAAATATAGCAGAGGTTATTTACGATTACAGCAGAAAGCACAGTTTGAAATGTCAATAGACGTCGTCTGTTTAATTTGATGAATAATTTAGATAAATAAACATCTTTGTAACAAGTTTTAAGCTATTTTGCTGCTGAAAACTTACTCACAAGTCCAACTTTTGAAGATATTTATTTGTATTTCTGCTCCAGACTTCATAAAAAATGTTGTTTTAGATAGGTTTCTTTTTGTGTTAAATTTCTGCTTATATCTATTTCCATGTGCAATTTACATTTTAAATTTTACTTTTATTATGTGCATATATTCCTTTAAAAATGGATTTCATGAGTAATGTGATTTTTATTCATGAAAATAAGTAAACGCTATAAAGTAATTAATGAATCTATTTTTTTTTAAACATCTGGTTCAATTTTATCTTTAGCAAGCCACAAAGAAAATCTTAAAAATTATATTTCGTACTTGATTTGAGTTGGTACTAAGAATGAATACCTTACGAATGGAAACGATTTTCCATCTCCCTCCCAGTAAGATTTACCTCATCCATTATTCAAAAGTTCGAAATCGTATTATTCTGCCAATGCCTTCAGAAAAGAGAATAACAGGAACATTTTAAATGTGTCCATTTTCATTAGAAGCCTGAAAGAAAATGCTCCGTGTTGTTGCAGCAAATATTCTATGAAAAGAACATTTTAAGTAAAGAAGACGGGCGTGTTAATGTAAATGTGAAACAAATATTGCAAAACGATATTAAATTTTATGTAAATATTAACCCTTCTGTCAATTTTGACATTTTTTTTATTATTTATGCAAAGCTGTCATGTATCCAAAGTGCTGGCTCCTAAACACATCTCTCAAACATTCATTTACGGCACATTTACCATAAACTCGAACGTAAACTAAAAGGATTCGCTCAGGAGATTTTTCAAACATGATTTAACAATGAATATCAGCTATTTCTTTCTTTATAAGCTGAATAATTATATCTATATGCAAATTGAAACTTTCGCTTTCACTCTGGTTATTAAAACTTAAATACTTCAGAGCTGATGATAAGTTGCCCCTCGCTCCCTATTTTTAACTTCGCTAATTTTCTTGTCCTTTGTGTTACATGTTTGATCAGATAGCCTGGCTCAGTAAAAGTAGGCGGACAGTGTAACTCTGATTAAAAATCCGGTTATAACCACGTGCAGTGCTGATAAGGACCACGTGTTTCTGAGACTCCTTCCCCTTTATTTTTCTTCTTTCTAGATATTTCTTTCTCCTGATGAGGAGGTACCTTTAGCTGCCCTCGAAATCGATTGAGTGTTTCAATATACTTACGCTAAATACAAGGTTGTTTTTACGATTTTGATTACTCTCTATTTTGTTTACAAAGCCATTGAAAATTCACTAAAAAATCACTTTTCAACGATGCAAAGGAATTTCGGTAATTCTAGCACTAACCTTTCTTTAAAAGTGCCACAAAAGAAATGCAAATACTATAGCTGACGGTGTTTATTATATAAACATTACCTCTTAACCCCATGAGATATGGTACGCGTCAACTGAAAAAATTAAAATAAACTTTTCAGAATGGCAAAGTCAGGCTGATTAATCTGTATAACACGTATAAGCACCTATGGATGCGATCTTGAACTAATCCATGAATCATATGTAGCAAGAAGACTGATACACAAGTTGTAAGGTTTATCGTAAGTTTTTAACAGTTAATTTTTAGTTAAAGCCACTTTCCTGTCGCTTCTAATTTCAGGTTACAAATTTCCTGCCATTCCGAATCGCGTTTAAATGCAAATGAAGGAAGAACAATATTTAAAGTCGAAGTTCCACTGACTTCGTTAGAGAGCCAGAGATTCTGAGCAGCGTGTGATCGCCTTTCAGCTGTACTCTCTGTAAGCTATTACTACGCTCGCCCGTATTTCAGGCCCTTGATAGCTTCGCCGTTTAGTTAGTGTTTAAGGGGGCAACTCCTGTAGAATTTTGATAATTCAGCTATATCTTTTTAGCTAAGTTTATTTCTTAGTATTCTTGAGTTCAAGCCCAAGTATAGGCTTTTCTGTACTTACTGAGAGAGAACCGACAGTGCATTTTACTTTGAGCAATAAAGGGTAGTCAACCCTTCTTGAGTTTTTGAATCCTGAACTAAAGCGATTATTCTCTTACAAATTCTGAAGGTTTCACACACTTAGCTGTAAATTCTAGGTTGGAACATTACAAAGTTATATACCGTATTTACGCGAATCTAATGCGCATCGTTTTTGGACAAATGCAGTATTCAAAATTGGGGTGCGCATTAGATTCGATGGCGCATTAGATTCGAGTGCAAAGTTCGCCGATGACGTCAACCAAATTTCTCGACTACATTTACCGTTACATTTATTGTTGGCACATTATTGCATAGAGGATACAAACTGCAGAGTACGTAGTCACGAAATGGAGGGCAAACAGAGAAGAATGTCATATGACATTCTTCTCTGTTTGCCCACTTTCAAAACTTTCAAACGTAAAGTAATTCTTTATGCTGAAAAAAATGGCAATAGAAAGGCAGGGAGAGGGTTCAACGTAGCTGAGAGCAATGTTCGCTTGTGGCGGCAACAGAAATTGGCACTGTTTGCAACTAAAGCTAGTAGAAAGAAATTCACTGGACCTCGCAAAGGAAGACTTCACTGGACCTCGCAAAGGAAGACACCCTAAAATTGAAGAAAAAGTTTTGGAATTTGTACGTGAAAGGAGGAAGAATGGACAGCCTGTGACTAGTGACACCATAAGAAATAAAGCAAAAGAGGAGGCTGAAGTTCTTGGAATACCGAAACAAGAGTTTAAGGCTAGCCGTGGATGGGTGGATCGGTTTATGAAGCGGATGGGTTTATCTCTAAGACGCCGTACAACAATATGCCAAAAGCTTCCTGCAGATTTTGAGGGAAAACTACTAACATTTCAGCGGTATGTCATCACACTTCGGAAGGAAAAGAATTTTTCAATGGGGCAAATTGGCAACGCTGACGAGACGGCAATTTGGTTTGATATGCCTAGTAACTACACCATTACGGAGAAGGGGACTAAGGAAGTTATCATCAAAACTTCGGGATGTGAAAAACAACGCGTAACAGTGATGCTGGCAATAACAGCAGACGGGTGCAAACTTCCCCCTTTCTTAATCTTCAAACGGAAAACATTCCCTAAAACCCCTAAGAATAAAAAGCTATTCCCAGATGATGTCCTGATTCGAAACCAAGAGAAGGGGTGGATGACGGAATCATTAATGCTTGATTGGCTCCGAAATGTATGGAAACGCCGTCCCGGTAGGCTCTCTAATCCACCATCAATGCTTTGTCTGGACGCATTTCGTGGTCATCTCACCGACGACGTAAAAAAGAAGATGCACAGCCTAGGCAGTGATCTTGTTATCATTCCTGGAGGGATGACGTCTGTATTACAACCCCTGGACGTTAGTATAAATAAACCTTTTAAGGGCTACGTTCAGGCGGAGTACGAAAAATGGTTTGTGAGCCAAACCGTGTATTGACCCCGACAGGAAAAATTAAGCGTGCTGCACCGCACATTATTGCACACTGGGTTTCTGCTGCGTGGAAAAGCATCGAAGCACCAATGATTGTGAAATATTTCAAGAAATGCTGCATTTCAAACTCGTTGAATGGCAGTGACGATGACGTGCTCTGGAACGCCGAGGATGACGATGACGATGATGAGGAAAGAAGAAATGAATCTGCTTCTGACAAAGAGAGCTGCGAGGATCCCAGTGATGAAAACATTAGTGAATAAAGACGTTTACTATTAATCACTGATTGTAGAAACTGTTAGCTAGATAGAAATGTTACGATTTATTTCATGTTCATATTTTACGATAGGTACCGTATATACGGTAGTGCTAATTAACATTGATTGTTTCACATGACAATAGCCCACTAATAGGTTAATTCTGTGTTCTGCTACTTTATGTATAAATCCATTGTTGTATAAAATATGGTATCTAAATTTAAATAAAATTATCATACCATTAATTGATAGTTTATATACAAATCCATTGTTGTATAAAATAAGATTCAATAAATTCCTCATATCATTGATGCGCATTACATTCGCCGACAAACAATTTTTTTATTATTTAAAGTTTTAAAATGGGGATGCGCATTAGATTCGATGGCGCATTAGATTCGCATAAATACGGTATATATTACAGACTAAAATATAGACAGAGAGAGCACGGAGTATTTCAAAACGAAGAAGGTTTTATTTGTTTGCAAAATTGTTACAGGGGTTGGATAAAATTATGGAAACACCGAAATAAAATTTTACTGCTGTGACTAATACGGTGCATGAAAACTGTTAGCATTCGAAACAAGTTGTAGGCTTCTCGAAATGGATAAATAGACGTCTTGTATGTTTTTCTAGGGAATCTTGTAGCATTATTCCTGTAAAACGTTGGGAAGTTCAATTAACGATGATGGCGGTGGATAGCGCTCACGCAGATTTTTCTCAAATATAGCCCACAAAGGCTTAATGATATTGGTGACCGGTGACTGTGGTGACCATGGTAAATGTGAAAGTTCACTCTCATGTTCAGAAAACAAGCCCTGCACGATGTGAGCTGCGTGAACAGAAGCTCTCTCTTCTTGGAATACGGCATCACCACTGGGGAACAAAGCATGCAATGGGATGCAAGTGCAACCTGGGATGGACGTAATCAGCAAAATGGTCATATGGTCTTGGTAGTTATGAAACTTTACACAGTTTGATGGGTCTTATGGAATACCAGATACGGTTGTCCAACCCATGACCGAACTTCCGGGATGTTTTACTCTTGGCAGCAAACATCGTACGCTATCTACGCTATCGTACGCTTGGGACGGCGTTCGCCAGAAGTTAACTCTCCCGGAATTCGGAAACAGTACGAAGCAAGACTCATACGACCAAACGACACCCTTCCTTTGCTCTACAATCCACGTTTTATGACTTTGGTACCCCTTTCTCCTCTTACATGCATTTTGATCAGTGACGAGTAGCTTTTAACTTGCGAGCTCGCCCAAAAATATCCTACGTGTCGAGTTCTCTTCGTATTGCTTTGGTGCTGACAGGATTTGCGAGTGCGACATTCGGTTGACCAGTCACTTTTGAGGCTGCAGTCCTCTTCTTTTTTATCACAATCTTCTTCAATGATCGTCTGTCATGATCACTCGGCGCACCTTTTCGTCCTCGCTGTGATTTAGCGGATGCTGTTTTTCTGGTTTTCCTGCGTGAGTTAAAAATCTTAGATACTGTACCTCTTCAAACAACAAATGCTTCAACTAACTTAGTATAAAATCACCCACCTTACGAACCCCAACAATTTTCCCTCGTTCGAATTCATTTAGGCGCGACATAACGCACTCACAACTGCACAGCATACTGTCTCAATAAAGAATGACACTTGCAACGTATTTATAGGATGTTATACAGGCGGCGTTAGTAAGCAAACACATCACCACCACCAACAGCTTTTGCAAGAATAAACATTTCAGCTCAAGCATGAATTTTACGAGGTGTTTCCATATTTTTGTCCAACCCCCCGTAGTTCTTATACCATAAAAATATGCCTTGCATCATTTCATAGATATGCGTTACATCTTACTTCAGTCAACAGGCATTAAAGTGATAGACAATTCCGTCCGAAACGTGCCTAAGCTACACACAGTTAGGGAATGCACTGCTTCAGCAAACATCTACATAAAGTTTTGCAATATAGAAGATAGGTATGGCCCATACACAGTACATTCGAGGTATTATAAGACAGAAAATTTCCATAGGATCTAGTCTGGGCAGACAGGAGGCTGAGATACAATGAATGACCAACTTGTCCTTTCCGAGTGAAGCAGCGTTAAGAAACAGTTATATTCAAATATCATGCTAAATTCGTAATTAAACATGGGACTTATCAGATGGTGTGTAACACAGTTTTGCATTGTAAGAATTAACAATTTTTCAAGAAAATTCAAGTTGCTGTTCCTTTTTAAAGTACCTTACATTTCATTCCAGATTACACGTTAAGTAATGTACTTAAATATAACTGCTTATATTACGATGTATGTTAAGACCTTCGAAATTTACATTTACGACTTTTATTGAGATAACATCCTCTCTTCTATTAACTCTATAATTTCCTTCTATAGAGGATTCAATTAGTGCAGTAGAGGATTCGATTCCTAGCAAAGATAGTCTTTTATAGTTAACACGTACAGCAATGGAGGTCACGAAGTAAGAAAAATTCCATAGTCGGTGTATTTTGACAAAAATATATCAGAGTATTTTCGGACGCATCTGTTGAATAGTACAGCAATCAAAACTAAATTGTAGTCTAAATGTCTTCGAAACCACACACATCTTTGCATTCACAGACTTTGTTATTCAGATGCAAATGAGAGCATTCTGTTGATGTTCATAAAGTCTTTTTAAGTTGTAGCTGCGATGATTTTGCTATCTGATGGTTATTTTAATTATAATGTTTACGCAATTCTTTTTTAATCTAATGTCTTGAGAAATTTATATTATAAGACAATGACGTGTATGATAATGATAGTCATGCAAAAAAATATAGACTTTACTTTTTAGTAAAATTTCAATAAACCAGCAATGATATGAGTATCCTGCAATGGTACTTCACTGAAAAGTAAATTTCAACTACCATTTGAAAGAGATGAGTCCAGAATTTAGAAAGAGATTGACCAAAATTTTGGTTAAAAATACTGAAAACCGAAAACCATGTGAAATGCTAATTAGGATTTCAATAATGTAGTTGTAAACTGAGATGCTGTTTCTAAAAATAATTTAACACGGTTCCTAAGACTTAAAAACCCTGTGAACCGCCCAAAAGTTGTTTCCAGAGGAAGTATTTTCCGGAAAAAAGTTTAGAATACTTAGTAATTTGATAGCTCAGACGGCGCCTCAAATGCGTTGAGCTTCTCTGAAATTGGTTAACGAAATTATTTAACTGATTTATTCTGTATCTTCTGTATTATTAGTTGACACTTATTTGTAGATGTTTCTACACACGGTTTTCTTACACACTTTTTACTGCTTACTTTCAATCCGATCTTATTTTAAATTTTGTCTCAGCTTTGCCATATGGCATCATGTAAAGCTACAGAATTATTTTCTGACTTCTGACCAGTAATGGAAATTTCGATTGCGTATTATTGAAGAATTTTATCAACTAAAGAACAGCAAGAATATTTCGGCTGACATTCTACCAAAAATCTGTAGTTAATATTTTGATCTAAATTCTGAATTATAATTAGTATAGATGCCTATCATATTTCCCTATTTTTTGTTAACTATTTTATTAGAAGTTCTAAGATTATAAAATCTCAATTTTTACTTAGAAGAAGAAACGAGAGCACTTCCAACATATAGGTTCCTGAACGGTAAAAAACAATAATGTTTAAAAAATTATCTATGTGGTATAAGCACGCATTTTAGATGCTAATATAGTTATTCCTATCAGTAACTTCTTAAACTCCGATTGTATAGTTATACATCTTTACAAATAACGCAATATACTATAAGAAATAAACAATGACTCTTCATACGCTTAGAATTTTAATAACTTTACTATCAACATTTTTAGAGAGAAAAGTAATTAGGTTAACCAGAAACTTCGTATGTCCATTTCCTTCATAACTAATATCTAAACTATAAATTATTTCCCAATAGAATATTTAACTGAATTCTTTTTTTTAAAACCACCTTAATCTCAAGACTTTAAAACAAACATAGCTGTATACAGGAAATCAAAGAATGTGATTATGTGTCACTGTATGGATAATTGCTGGCGCTGAAACTGAGGTCATTTCCAAACTGAGGTCATTTCCATTGCTTTCTATAGGTAAACATTATTATAATTTTAGCAAATGCTGTCAGTACACAAATTATAATGTTCATGTTCATACCTAAAAAAAGAGTTAGTAATACTCTTAGTTTAGATTTCGAAAACTCTGTAGTCAATCTGTCTTGAATATTTTAGGAGCGTACCATATTGGTTAATGCCTACAGTTATGTATTAAACCATTCTATGATCGTGTCTATTTCAAATTTTGAATTCCTCGCCCGATCATAAAACAATTTGCACACGTTTTATAAGCAGATCTGTATAGCAAATCTTCTTCCGTGCTTATTAGAACTTAAATCAATAAATCAAACCTAACGTCTGTTACATCTATAGTATCCTATATTTCTCAAATATTATCTGATGATACTCTGCAGTATAATTTAAACTTTATTTGTTAGAATCTTAAGGTTTGTTATTTAGTTATCTTAAGGGTTTGACCATTTAGTTACGGTCGCCTCACTCAGTTATACTTCATCAAATTCATTGCACGTTTTTAAAAATACACTAAGATTTTAGATATACTTTCCCGATAGCTCTTTATGTAATATATTACTTTTTTCTCTTTTGTTACTGACGTGAACAAGTTTTCCTCATTTGTAATAAGTATTTTGAGGTAGATACTTCACTTAATTAAGTTTAAATTTTATTTCAGATAGTATATTAGATTTCTGAAACTTTTATTTATTCGGCCAGCCTTCTTTAAAATGCATGTTAGATAGAATTTAAATAAATAATTTTAATAGCGAATGTGTAATTCAATATAAGAGTATCAGCAATCCATTAGCAAGCAGTTTCGTCAGCCATCCACCTGTTTGCAGATCTGGCGCTGGTGAATAATTTCTGGTATTCGCTAACGTTTAGGTCTAATGGTCGCGTGTAGATTAAATATTGAGATTACATGTTGCGTTGTACATAATTAAGCATTTGTATTTGTAAAATAAGCAAGCAGCAATGGATAAGTTTTGTTAAATTACGGTTGTACTTAGAGAAAATTGTGTAATACACTTTTTAGTGAAGTTTTACCTTCTTCTGAGTTGTTGGAATTTATAATTCTGTGAAAAAACGAAAATTAGAATTCGTCCGAAGCAAAAGCAGATTAAACAAGTTTTAGTTAATACAAAAATAAGCATATTCTTGCAAACTATGGTTATATTTTTCAGTTTAATAAAATAATACTGACTTAAAATTATCAGTTATAAGGATACCCTTGCAGAGCCATCCACAAGGCTTGAATAGATATGCCATTAATGGAAAAAAGGTACCAAAATACATTATTAGCGTACCTCCTCCCAAAACAGCGAAAATAAGATTAATCCAGATTTCCAAAAATAGCTTATCGAAATTTAATGAACTTTACAGCATTAAATTATATACAAAATTCATGAACCGGATTATCAACTTGAAATATACGGTAAGTGGAATGTGGAGAAAAGAAGTCAAATTTAGAAATGAAAATCGTCTTCTGTAGAAATATCAGGTAATCCATCTTGTGTTTCTTTTTTATATTTTTTGCACTAAAATATGGTTGCGCTTTGGGAAGTAGACTATATCTTGATTTTCTTAACCAAAAAATAAATTAGTTCAGTAATTAATGCTTATAATTTGTTGTTGTTCTTGTTTTCAATATGTTCTTAAAATTGTCAAACTATTGTCGTTGAACAAGTTTTTACCCTGGTTGACCACAGCATCTCTTTCTCCTGTCAAACTCTATGTTTGCTACTGAAAGTATACTTTCGTTTTCTGCAATAAAAATGCTAACTTTACTCATTTATTCATCTAAGTTAATTCCTGTTAGTTCAGTTGACGTCCTTTGAGTTATTCAGCTGACAACTGATTCTTGTCTTCATTAAACTCTACTGCATGCAGCTGTCTACCTCCACAGGCATGAACTTCCACTGAGCAAAAATATTATCCACTATTACAGTCTCTTGTCTAGGCATTTTCTCAGGATTTTCTGAGCTTCTAGGTAGTAAAATGTTTCACCATACTTTCTTCACTTCAGGTCCTTTCCAGTCTCCATAAATTCTTTACTACAAAAGACTTTGGCTGTTACTTTCAAGGAATAAGGAATTGTGAAAGCTTTTCCAAAATTTCCGCAGAATTAGATGTATAGCAGAGGTCACTTCAAATTGCCTTTGAAAAATGCTTTTATGTATAGCTTCGTGAAATTTTTAATGAGTTTCTTATCCATGAGTGGTATATGAGGAGAGGTATCGAAGAACTCCATTTGGTTGGCATCCACTCATCAAATCTCCCAAGCCTTTTGAATGAACCATTATCATTACCAAAGGTTCCTGAATGGTAACGTTTCCTTCTCTAGCTAGTTCACCCATTTGGTATAAGCAGTTCACAGATTCGACGAAGAAATGCCTTTTTTACCCAAGCTTTGCTATTACTTCTCCACTTTATAGCGGATTTACTTACTGTCTTTAAAACTATTTCTGGTTTTGAATGCGGTACATAATTAAAGGTTTACATTTGTGGTTTTTAAGGTTACAACAAGCTGCAGGAAACAACAAAATTGTAAACTTGTCTTTTATGAATTTGTGTTGTGGCATTGATTTTTTTTCTCTTTGTGATGTAGGTTTTCTTAAATATTTTCTTGCATAAAAGGTTAGTTTCACCAAACTCAAAAACTACCAAAGCGTAATGCTCTCACGGGTTACTACGTTTCCCAAGAAAAGTCATTGTGAACACTGACAGCCATTCCATACCTTATGATACTACGAATATGGCACTTCGCTTGTTAAACATATAAAGTTTCTCCTACTTCTCTGATTGGATCATTCTGAGTAGTTCTGGGAGTGTCTCGCCAAGCAACAGTTTTGGCTTTTCAAACAATTCTGTTTCAGAAGCACTGTAACTCGAAAATTATTTTTCATTTATCAAAATTAACAAATGTTTTTTCAGTCCTTCAATTATCGATTATCTATTACTAATGAGAATGTTATCACCTTTAGCAACGTTAGCCTCTCTTATTTGATTACCTTTGAGTTTTATTAGCAATTATATGGTCAATTGCGTCGTACCTTGTTAACGGCTAGATCCAAGGTTCGAATTCGTCTTTAAAACTTATTAATATTTCCTCCTTTAAGCTCAGTTATGATTTCCTTCGCATGTCTTTCATACATCGCTGAGTCACTGAATTCTTTTGGGTTATTGAGAATGCTAATTTTCAATGAAATTATATGTAAATAACTGCGAATCTTGAATAATACCAAAATTCCACGACGATTGTTCAAATCATACCTAGCGTAGGAGCCTTGGATAGGCTGCCCGCATACTAAGATTAGCATAGTAAATTGATGGCTCACCAATTTTGCCCATACTCTCAATAATTATACAAGAGATTAAAGAGATTGCATTTAAAAATGTGTATTATTCATTTCTGAAAAACAAGAGAAACAAATT
Source organism: Stegodyphus dumicola (assembly GCF_044657685.1). NCBI lineage: Eukaryota > Metazoa > Arthropoda > Arachnida > Araneae > Eresidae > Stegodyphus > Stegodyphus dumicola. The sequence continues at coordinate 121,384,147 of NC_140780.1, forward strand.
CTGTGTTAACTTCCTAGATATCATTCATAGCGGTAAAAAATGACGTGTAAATTAAAACTAGCAGCATCCAAGAAAACAACAAATAAGGTACAGTGGTCAATCAGTGTAAAAGTGCTTTTAGTAGTTTTACTTTATTGCCTTCTTCAGCTGCAACTAAATGGAAAACGGGCTTCACAAACAGATTTACGTCAATAAACCTTCTTTTAAATTTCCTGCAGCTATGACGTCTTCTAAAATGCATAGAAAGAGAAAAATTAAGCAAAACACATAGCTCCAGCAATGGACAAAAACTGGAATCAGATAAAGAAGTTATAGGTTTTATATGCGTAGGAAATTAAATCATTGATTAAAGTAGAAAGTTTTTCATTGATAAGGAAAACTTCAAAGAAATATACTTCAACAAATGAGGGAATGTTTGCATGATTTTGCAGAAACAAGATGGAATATGAAATTTACAGATTAAAACTAGGCGCAACAGATGATTTTTTTTTTAATTTAAAATTCCTTGAATCTTCATGATCATGAAATTTTAAAGCTACAGCACGCTTAGTTTAAAACGTATATATAAACATACAGCAAATTGAGTCAGCAAGGAATCGTATGAATTTCCCAAAAATTTATGTCAAAATAGGGAAAAGTTTGAACTGAGTGTTCTATTAACAGGATAAAATTAATCAAAATTTAAATTATGTTTTATATCTGAATTTTCATAACTTGTAATTATTGCAGCAAACAAAAGGAATAATAAATCAATTCTTATGATACCTCACTGCTCAGGAGTATTTGTTTTCCATATTATAACCTGAAAAATCTCGTCCAGCAATATAAGAGAAAGAGCCTGCGTAGTTTATAATGGCTGTCAAATACAGCATAACCTTGAAGGTCTAAAAATCCTTTATTTCAGATCGCTCGATATGTTGAAAGAGATTTTTCGAGCATTTCGATCACTAAATTCATTTATTTTTCTATAGCTGTCTAGAAGTGTTTTCTTTGAAACATTTGTTACTTCAAATCTTCACTTAAGTGCCAAAACAATGAGTAAGCGTCTGAACCTCTACCCTTTTTTTCTTCAAAAATCTTGAGTATTTTCTAGTGCTCTATCCCTGTCCTTCTACAATCCTCATATTTCCACGCGAGTGGAAGTAATTTTTGTTTCTATGCGTACTAAAATATAAGACATTAAAATTTGTAAGTCTGTAGCAATGCCCCGTATAAAGCTATTTTTATGGCATTTAACCTCATGATGACCAATCAAGAAAGCATTATAATTTTTTTGTCTCTAAGTTTTCATGGAAACCAAATCACTTAAAATCCTGAAATTCTATTTCTTGAAAGTAGATACTTTAATTGCAACTTGGGAGACTTGAATAAAGGCCAAACAGTTTCAGGTTTAAAATTTCAAACAGACAGCGATGATGAAGCAAAATTAAGTAAATTATAAACACAACATGAGGATGAAAGGACAAGAAGAAGCTGTTGCATTGGGTCTTCAGAAAATAATGATCCCGATTTATTTGCCTCGATTTTACCTTTAAAGAAAGTAGTCTAGTTCCAAAAAGACTTGAGGCACCACATTTAAAGGTTTATATTTGCTACGCTATCTAGTAGCTTATTTGCATTCACATCATCCTAATTCCATTGACTAAGTAACTTTATTTAAATCTTTATGAAGCTCGTAATTTTAGTTTAAAAATTTCATATTAAAATTAAACATTGATTACCCTTCATGTCTCCATTAGCGTGTGCTCCATTTCGTTGACTGACTTTATATAGTACTTTTTTTACAATTTGTCAGAAATTAAAATATTATTATCGATTTTTTTCTTCTCCGGCTACATCTGAAATATCATGGTTACAGTCCTAAACAAAGGTTGACTTAGGTTAGAAAATCTTCGGCACATGGAGAAAACAGTACTGTAAAAAGAAACTACTAATTTTGTTTCACAGAATGATAGTACGGCATCTGACATAGAATGGCATCTGATGGCCCTCAAATAGAAGAAGGCTCTTGATACACTGTAAAATCAAAACTAGAATTGTTTGGCATGGCAAAACTTTAAGAAAAGAAGGAACCTTGAACATTTGAATTCATAACTTATCTCGATAACAGGTTCTATAGAATACATAACTGACAGAAGATAGAAATCACCCTCATTGTTATCATAGAGAACAAATGTGTCATTATTGTAGTGAATTCAAACTGAAAAATGTTGTTTCTTAAACTCCTTTTTTATTCGAACTAGTGCATGAAAATATCTGCCAGAACAGGACTGAGAGGACTTCTCATGGCTAATCCTTCAGTTTTGGTACTAATAATTTGTTTTGGGGAGATAAAATACATTTTGTTAAAACGAAACTGATATTGGGAATTTAATTTATCAATTTCAGTATGTGAAAACTAAACTTCTTTAAGTTTATGTTCTAAGCAATTAGAGCCATTTTCACTGGTACATTACTGAACAAGGATCAGAGGTAAGTGAAACCATAAAGAAACTAGCAGAAGAAATATTTTTTAGTTTATGGACAAATTCTATTGGATTTTTGATAACGAAATAAATCGCAAAGGAAATGGAATGATCATAAAAGAAATGAGATGGCCGTAAAAGAAAATCTAGCAAACAAATATTTCCCATTGAAAAGAGACACTGCGTAAGAACGAAACGAAAGGAGGAAAGATTTGTAAGCTTCAGTAGGGCTTTCAGTAGCTTCAGTACACCAAGAAGAGTAGTAGGTAGAAAAGTTTTTATTTTTTTTATTTTTTAGTATCTTGAATATGAAAATTCCTTTGTAATCAAGCTGTATAGGCTTTCCTTTAAGTGTTTAAAACATATATACAGAAGGTATTACTATACATTTTGTATATATGTTTTCGTAACAAAAGTCTAGTCCCTTTTAGAAACTTTAAAAATAATAATATTAGGGTTGGAAAGGATTTATTGAAAAGCATTTTGTTTTAAAATTTGGATTACAGATTGAGGGTTTAGAGCTTTTATGAATATGTCTTTATTAAGCTTTCAAAAAATTCGAATCCAGGTAATGTTTAAGACGATATATGAAAGGGAATTCGTTAATGAAAGTTAGTAAAATATGATTTTCTTCTCGAAATATTAACGAAAGCTTTCTCAAACAAAAATAAACTTAATTTATCCTAAACTACAATTCACTCGGTTTGCTTGACGTCTGTATTTTAGATTACTAACCGCGCTCTATTGTAATTGGGTAAAATTAAATACTGAAAACGTGAGTTAGAACTTTCGTCGTCTATAAGAGCCTTAGTATTTAATTGGATGAACAGCCGAAGGTTCCCTGTCAACCGGATCGACAACATGGTGCTGTCAGATGTCAGAATTCCGCAGCAAATGTACCAGTGTTGAGCGTAATTTTACTCGCAAAAACGTTGGACAAATGCCAAACTGTACAAGCAGTAAGGCGAAAGAATAGCCAGTTTCCACATTAATATTTTTTTCTTCAAGTAAGAGCTAAATGCCGGGGGATGAATGCATGTTACTTGACACATAATTAGAATCGTATTCCTTTCCGTTGCTAAATAAGATAATAAAATTCTGTTTCTTGACATGTAATTTGCAAATTCCTTAGACATGTGAAATCAACACTATTTCGTATAGCAATTTTATAACCTTAGCTTACTCTGAGTACTACAATCCCTGTGTAGTTACACACTGTACCATCGGATCAAAGCATCCATTATATACAAGTAATGTTTTCGGATATTACTAAGTCGACATGTAGGAATCACTTCATATGAGTTCAGAAGACAGTCGTAACTCTAAGTGACTAAATCGGACATTATAATTATTGTCTCTTAATATAACCAAAATGACATCATTTAATCTCATAATGTTTTTATCTGTATTTTCTCCTTCCTTCCAGCATGCCTTCCTAGTGCAATGGTAGCACACTCGGCGCGATTCTAGAGGTCCAGCCTATGGAGCACAACTTGCTATTGCATTCAGTTTTGTCTCTAAACTAAAACTTCGTTATTTATACAAGAGGAAAAGGTAACATACCTGTAATATTATAATATTCCAAGCGCCTCATCTAATTTAATTACTAATTTTACTGTTTTAAAATAGAAAATTCACTCTAAAGCTCATTTTAATTAAACTCGCTGTTGCCCTCATGAAAAGAGAAAATAAGCATTGCTTCGATATCATGAACGATGAATAAAGTTTTCGCGCATTAACAATATTATACTGCAAAATGATATGTTTATGCGGATACCTTGTACGAATTAAGATTAATTTCCAATAGTAAATTCTATAAAATCAAGTTTAGATGGAAAAAACAACTAAAAGCATTGACTGAATTTCAATTACTACCTAATGCCGTTTTCGAATTGGAGTAGAAGGACTGACTTCTGACCAAAATGAAATTTAGAGTAAATTTATATTTATTTAAAAGTGAAATTTATCTAAGGGTGCTAGACACTTTTATCTAATCACTTTTTATTAACGAATTCACACCTGTCAATCTCTGCAGCGCTCAATTGATTAGAAAATTTTCTCTTGCAAAATATCTGCTGAGGTAGATTATCTATACATCTGTTTTTCAGCAGTAACGACATGTGTTAATGAATTTTCCTAGTCTTTAATAATATGCAATTGCCTACACTGGAGTCTTCCCTCTCCTTCTTAATTATTGAAAATGTTTTGTAAATCTAGGAGTTTTCTTGCTCATAATTCAAAAATAGAAATAAATTTTTACAGTATTCTTGTGAATTAAGATAATATTTAATCTAAATAGCGTATTATATTCAGTACAAAATTACGGATCGAACAATAAATTAAAAAAATTTTCATTTTCTATCATTTTTTATCAAATTATTTTATATTATTACTTAATTATGAATGTTATCTATTATTATATATTAAATCATTACATATTAAATTATTGTTTGAAATAGCTCAAAAGTTAATCACACTCCATACATTTATATTTCAAAGGCATTTAAATTTGATGGTTTAAAAAGCAAATTTACATTCAGCACAAAACATATCCCATAAGCATGAGATAATAACTCAAAGAAATATTTTGGGTTGTAGTTAACAAAATAATAAAATCATTAAGTGTCTTTAACTGTTTTCAGGGTTTTAAATTTAAGTAGAAAACAGCTTTCTACTATTACTCATAAACGTTTGTTCATACCCATGTATGTAAATGAGCTATTCTTTATAATAATTTCAATCTGAAAATTATCCTTAAACCAAACTTTGTATGTTGATTTTTTTCACTTTTATTTTACTTGCTATCAAATCTCTCATAAGTTCATAAGATATGAAACATCTTTTAGGAGGATGTGAACTAGTGTTTTTATTGTTCATTTACGGCAGTTACATTTGAATTAATCCTTCTGTTACCATACAATTTAAAAAATGCTTAGCAAGTTGTTACATTAAGATACATAGATATGTTCGGTTTTCAAAACAAAGAAAGACTCTTTTCAGTGAAATGGCCTCAGTTCTGCTGCATTTTGGATTTTCCAAACCATTTGAAGGATTCCCTATGGCTCTGAAGAACGAATTCTTATTTATACAGACTAAGCCAAAATAATTTTTACCCTCTTCGGACTCTAATAGCACGAATATTAATAACAAGCTTTTTGTAACTATCACAGCGTTTTAATTTGACTCGGACTCACTCGCTAAAGAAGCTAGCGTAAATATTGGCGTGGATTCGCTGCAAAGATGTTCATTAGCGCTTCTTCAGGTAATCATTTATTTTCTTACCTGTGAACGTGTTTAATATTTCTCCATCAGGATCATGTAGTTCCCTTGTCTATCACCCTGCTAAGATGAAGAATAATTCGTAAATTCATAATTTGAACCCAGAGACAAGTTCTTTGCACTATTTTTGCTTCGAGTCATGAGGTCGAATAAGCAGTGTGTTTAGATAAAAATAGCTGCTCATTTTTCATTTCTACTAAGTCTTATAAAATTTCACAAGTACTTCGGCTAAAAATAATTAATGATTCATATGATGATTGCAGATTTTACTTCCTGCTGCCGGCTGTTCTTTAACAACTAATTCGCTTGTATAACCATATAATTGGTGTTTACTTGAGTACCTTTGTGATTGAATATCTACCTAACTTCCTACTACCACATTAATTTTCTGAATATATATGTTTCGCAAGTGCATATATTATGTTTTTCATTTTGGCACTATTACATGGGTAAGTCAAAGTTTGTCTTTTACTCAATTTAGGTAGTTACGTTATACCAGAATCAAATCTAATATTCTATTTATTATTATTACATACAACGCAATCAGCCATAATCAATTTAAATCTCTGCCTTTTGACTTATTGCCAGTATTTTAATAACATTTAGCAGCACTACGTCGTCTTGAACGCTGTTGGAAAAGTCAAGAAATAGAGGCTATGATTTCAAAGTGAAGATAAACGCCGGTAATTTCAATCAAATGTCTTATGTCATCCCGTGCTTTTGGCTTAGCAGGCTAATTTGAAAGAATGTAACGCCGTTCATATACCTCATCTGTCGTTGTTCTTTTGTTGCTGTATTCTTTTTCCTCACCCATCATTCACAATTCCTCCTTTCTAAAGCCTGTCACGTAATATGGTAGCTATTACACCTGACTTTAGTATCAAATTCCTTTTTCCATCTTCTTTCATTGCACCTAGCACAACTTCTGAGGATTTTAACACATTTTAAAATTAATATACGTTGCTTGAGCACTTACCTGCACAATTTAGTATACACTGATGCTAATGTCTGTCTCCTGGCAAACTGTCACGAAGCTTAAATCTTCAGAATGTCTATATGTGCTCACACACAGTGCAGAATTCCAACCTTCAAATACAAAATATCCAATTAGAGTCATTTTTAGTAGTCTTTTTTTGTTAGTGACATTCAGAAAGTATAAGTATTGTATATTAGGACACTCTGTGTTTTACCTTGTGCAGTATGACTGTCTTCAAGACGCCTTAACAAAAACGTTAAAATAGCATATTATAAATGAATTCATACTATTATTGTTTAAAATTGTTAAAATTAGTAATTTTAAATTTTACTTAAATTTTATTTAATTTACTTCAAATTATTTACTTAATATGGCCTCGAAACAAGATGGCTTCAGATTTAAGACTAATAAAATACCGTAAGATATTTTTACTAATACCAAACTTTGTCACTATCTTATGTTAAAAATTTATTTAATTATCTTAAGTAATAAAAGGCAGAAAAATAAGACAGATAAACAAATATTATTATCAACTTGTTTACGCATTTCTTCATCAGTACTTTTTATAAAACTTGAGAAGTTCATAAAATAATTCTCATGATCGGTTATTAAATACCAACACACACTTATATAAAAACACAAACAAAAATTAATATGAAAGAATAATTCCTGACAGTTTCAAAAATATTATTCAGCAGTGTTTGCAGGCTTATTTTGTAAACTCATAAAAATAAATTTCGGAATTTTAATGTCTTCCAGTTCTTAGAGGTTTTTGTTCTTGATTTGATCTAATAAGTCTTCTCACTCACGATACACTTCATCATTGAATTTTTCTGCTCATTTCTACAAATATTTCACTTTTATTAGGTCTAGTTATTATACCCCAGCATGACCTACTTTTATCGCTTCACTTCGACATAACACCAGTGTATAAGAAAAAATGGTAAGCATTCTCCTTCATTTTATTGACCCAGCAATGGTCATTTTCAAATTGTATCTTTTAGTTGATTTGACTGTCTTCAAGACCACTGAAAGTTTCTTTGATATAAGCTACTGCATCTTGTACAAATAATGCTGTTTATATTACTTTCATCTGACCTGCAGTCGTAAACTGTTTTTCTCCTTAGCTTTCGTTTGTTTATTTGCTGACTGTTTGGGGACTGCTGGGTTTGTACCTAAAACAAAGTTATCTGAATAGATCTATCTCCATAATTTTTCAACTGAAATACATTTCCGATATATAGCTGTTTATTAAACTTGGTATACAGTAGCTATCCAAAACAAAAAGAGAAAAGAAAGCAGACACAAAAAAATCATGCTTTAGCTTTGCTGCTTATATCGTTAAATGGTCCCATTGCTAACTAATAATTTTATTTTACCAGGAAATCTGCCAGACAGAAGTATAATTTAGATTAAACTTTGGGAAAAGAAACCCCTTATTATACATTATTCAAATTAACCCTATCTGATGGTAATGTAAATTTAATTACTAGGATTAAACAATATTTAGTTGAAAAACCTGGCTTAAAGTAAAGATTTTCTTCTCTCCTATCACGTTAAAGTTTTGGGGCTAATAACTTAAGCAATTTGACTGGTATCTTCTTAGCAATATAATACAGCGAATAATGCCATTAAGAAACGTAACCGGAAAAATGCCCACCGGAAAAAATCCCGTAGGAAAAATGCTCACAGGTATAAATACTCACAAAAAACAGCCCACATAGAAAAACGCTCACATGGAAATAAGCCCACTGATAAATAAAATACGTAGAAATATCCTTACATTAATCAATCAATAATTAATCGGCTTGAACATCGTACACCTACTTGAATTTTTCAAAGAAAAATTATTTAAATTACCAAAACATCTATGGTGTATATATATATATATCAAAAACTGTAGAACTTATGTGTAGATTTAGTTGCTATATAAGATTAACAAATGGGGCGTTTTGAATTAGGAAAAAGAGAGGAGGAAAGAATAAAAATGAAGCAGAATATACAGCGAAAAATTATTTCAATTTTAAGTTACACATTTTATAATATAAACATTTAGAAAAATAAGAAAATAGAAATAATTATTTTATTTAAATTACGTAAAATACCTTTTTATATATAAATCATGTATATTTCACATAAACTTATAAGGTATTTCTCCCGCTTTATCATGCTTTCGTGGTGTGGTGGTCTGCACGCTGGGAGCGTATTCCAGAGGTCCGTGGTTCATTTCCCGACGAAGGCTTTGCTCATTTTTCACATCTCCTGCTTCCAAAATACCTAATGGCTCTACAAACTTACTGAATATTAGCTAATATAGGTAAATATCTAATTTTATCATCGATTTCATCATGGTTTCTTACATGATTCGTGATTACCAAATGTAAGTTTTCATATTTTCTTTTTTTTAACTTCAGTACGCCCCGTATTTTCAATAGCTGTTAATAAACGTTGACAGGCTAAATCTTTTTTCAGTCCGTCAAACAAAAACCACATACTACGATGGCTACAATTAAATAATGAATTTAGTACCTTATGAAAGCTTTCGTAATAATTTGTTGATTTAGGAGATTTTTCGAAGGCTGCTTCATAATGATTCCACACTTCGATTGGAAACTGGGGTCTTTTAGAACTTTTTGGCTCCAAACTTAAATAACTACATTTATACATCAATTTCTATAGATACACATCCAAAGTATGCAAAAATAGAGTATATAAAAGACAAAAATAAACTATTGGCAGTTACAAAAGAGGAAAAAAGGTCGTACAAGAAGCAGCGGTATAAAATATTACAGTACAAGCAAAATTTTACTATAGTTTTCATTTTATACACCGCCCTTGAAAAGGACAATATGAGCATTTGTCCAATAATTTTTTCAAATGATCAAATAATTTTTCATTAAAAAATTCAAGTAAGTGTACGATGTTCAAATCGATTAACTATTGCTTGATTAATGTAAGGATATTTCTACGTATTTTATTTACCAGTGGGTTTAGTTCCGTGTGAGCATATATCTATGTGAGCTTTTTTCCGTGTGAGCATATTTCTAAGTGAGAATTTTTCCATGTGAGTATTTTTCTATGCGGGCATATTTCCGTGTGGGCCTTTTTCCTGTGAGCATTTATACTTGTGAGCATTATTCTTTTAGCATTATTCTAAGTGAGAATTTTTCCATGTGAGTATTTTTCTATGCGGGCATATTTCCGTGTGGGCCTTTTTCCTGTGAGCATTTATACTTGTGAGCATTATTCTTTTAGCATTATTCCAGTGGGCTTTTCTCTTGTGGGTTTTTCCCTAGAACCTTAAGAAAGGTCTTTCCACTTTATACTGTAAACATCGATTTGCATCAAAGATAAAAGCTCATCAAATAGTGGGATCATTTGCAGCGTGGTAGATTATAATGTCTCCTTATCTAAAATGCAAAAAATTTGTAAAACTTTTAATTTTTTATCATTATTTATATTTTGTTAGCTTTTTATTTTGGGTGCATCAAATGATGTCTCTCATGCAAGAATCCAACGGTAGTCAGCTGATATATTTTTCTTTTCAACCGTATTTCCTTTCCATTTCGCAGATTCTTCATGAAATCATTCCTTTAACTCATCTGAAACAACTCCCCAATTTTCAGTGCAGGAATTCCAAAATGGGGCTGAAGATAATATACATTGAGTGACATATTAAGCTTAAGGTTTCATAAATGAAAATAGTTCCTCCACGTAACCTTTTTAATTTTTAGATTTCATGTTTTTCAAAAGTTTTCTGATTTACCTAAGAGATGAATTTCATTCATCAATCATTGAAAATCATGACAGTATCGCAAATCATTATCAGTTAGAAAAGGAGTTTATTAAACTTGTCTTCTTCTCTGAAGCCAATAGTTTAACATATTTCAAGACTAAACGTGGTTCTCGAAGTCCTGATTTTGTTTAAATCTGGTGTTAGATCATTCATTTTCTCTTCAAGTCTCTCTCTTCATTTGCTTCATTCTTCTGTCTTCATTTGCTCGTTCTTCTCTTTTTTTCCCTCATATTCAAAAAGCTTGCAGCTGTTGAGACTGGTACTGTGAAATATTAGCTAAAATTCCTTAGGCTTTTATTCCGACTCAAGGTTCCCCTTTTCTAAGAGCCCTAATTCCGTATTTACATCATTAAAAAATTAATAAAACAGGTTTTGATGAAAAGAAATATATTTATTTGAATTTCGAATTTTTATGTCTAACTGATGTTGCTGCTATAAATAAGAACTTTAATGTCTCTGACTCTATATTTTAAAAAGTTTATTCATGTGATATACGAATTTGAACTTCTCACATATACAGTATTAATAAAAAAGAAAACTGTTTAAAATAAGCCGATAAATATTTTGGGATATTGCATAGGTATTATAATTTGATTTTTTCAATACAATTAACATGAGGACCAAAATACGGAAATCAAACCTAATCCTAAATAATTACTCCATATCTATAGATGCGTATTGGGTTAGAAAATACATTTTGTTTCAGACTGCCTTCCTAGGTTATTTTTGTGGTTTTCCTCATGTGTAATGTGGATGGGAGTTACATTCGCTTATGAAGTCCTCCACGAATACATTTCTCCCCTCAGGCAGAATAGCCCTTGTCTACTTGCTTTAAGTAAACAAACTAAACAAAACAAAGCGAAGAACAAATTAATGCGATATTAATGTACGTAATTATTTAAACAAAGGAGTAATCAAGTAATTTTTCAAAGAATTTTATTTTAAACTTTTCATACATTTTAGAATACAGTTAGGAGTGAATTTGAAATATTAAAACAGTGCAGAAGTTTTGGGTACATAATTAAAATTGTTTCTTTCATATATCTCATTGTTTTTATATACAAATAGAAACTGAAGAACGCTGTACAACACATGCAATGTATAACAAATCTCCAGTAGGAATTTATCGGCAAAATAATAAATAGACAAAAGTATCAAAGATTTCTATTAATATCTCATATCTTTCTGTCATTTATGAATTTTTCAGTAACTTACTGGAAAATAATTACATTTTGATATCCTCTGCACGTATACTGAAATCATCTCTTTCCTATGGCACCGAATTTAATGAATTCTAGTTTAACATGTCGCCTAATTCTCATTTGATTGGTCTGTCATCTGGCAGGGAAGAGGTTAAATGCAGCATAGTAACATAAAACCAAAGCTCGAAGATCTCAAATTTCATATAATGGGTTCAATCTCGAAATTTCTCTGAAAGCGTTATTATCTCATCATTGTTTTCATAGCATTGTAACCACTTTTCCCATTGTCTATTATTCAAATTTGATACCGAATACACATAAGATTACACAGATTAAGTGTGGAGTCTTTTTTAGTGCAAGCTTATTTCTCTTTCTTTGGAACTTGAGAAGGAAGTTTTTCTAATGAAGCTGCTAAAACTTTTCTAAATAAAGTGCAAATTAAGACCTCCGTTCCCGAAACATGAGTAGTCACTCACAGCTGTCTATGAGCAGACAGTTTTTGTAGGATACCGGAACGTTTTTAAGTTTTCTTCTCATACATACATTTATATTTGTTAGTAGCTATTAATTAGGATTATTAATTAATTATTAACAATATTTTATTAATTAAATTATAGTAATTAATAACATTTTAATAGTTATTTCTTATTTATGTTTTATTATTAAGTAGCTTCCTTCTAGGATTCTTCTGTCTTCGCTGTTTTGTAGCCAGAATAGCTATATGCATGCCATTTGCAGTCAACTGATGTTACTTGTACAACCATGTGATCGCTAAGATAATTGTAAATCGCTCAACTAAGCTACGTCCGTTAATAATTATATTTATCGTACACCGAGGCTGTTACATACGGCTCACGTTGGATTAACTTTTTTAAATTACACACAAAAAATATCGGCGTATATTTATTCGAAACATTATTCATTTTAAGGGCAATTGAGCAGCGATTATGTTTTGTATAAAATCCGTAGTAATCTGTAACTGTTTTTCCTCTCAGATTTATATTTTGTTTTGGCATGTGTCTCTTCCACTCAGTGTTAGATATAATTACTTATTATGATAAAGTACTCGATGTTATCTGTTTAAGAACCATGCCTTCATGGAAAACCTTTTTACTCGTGTTCGCATTACATTTGGACAATATTACGAAACCACGATAAGCTATTCCGCACTGCAAGAGGGAATCAAAGCTGGAACGAACTATCAACTACCATTAATCAATAAGTATGGCAATGTCCACTGATGTTAATCCGCTTATCTAAAACTCTTCAATTTAATGCTTAAATGCCAATATTTCCCGAAGGTGTGGAAACCAGCGACAGAACGCCTATCTTAAAACCAAACAAAACTCCAAATGACACACAATACTATCGGACGATTGTTTACTCCTGTAACTCAGCAAAACCATGGAAGCAGACCTGCTTAAAAAATGCATGACCATCTGAAGAACATTCTAATCATGCATCAGTTCGGGTTTCGGAGGAAATTATCAGAATTCAACCAAGTATTCAACATCGAGTAAGCTTTCTACCTTGTCTGGCTGGAAGCACTTGTAGACAAAACACAATTTGGGTTTCCCAGATTACATCACAAACACAGTTAAATCCTGCCTCATAGGTAGACACTTTGTCGTCCACATTCCAGGTGCATATTCTATACACCGTGCTATTCTAGCTGGCATGCCATCAGGGTCATCAATCCTTTCTTGGGCCCACTGTGTTTAATATTTACGTCAACAAGATTCAACAAACATGAAATACTACACTCGCAATGTGCTGTCATCACACAGCGATCCTTGCGTTTCTTAGTCTAGACATCTGACATTTACAAGACCGCTTTCAGAAAATCGAGACCTGGATAGAAAAATGGAGAACGATAGTCAACATTGGTAAAACTGTCGCTATCATGTTCACATAGATGAAAAACATTAGCAAAAATCTCAAGTTTTACTGAAACATACTTCCTTGAGCTAAGAAAATTCCTTATTTTGGATTGCCACTCAAAAATTGTCTCACACGGACCCCACACATTACATCAATTATTCTGAAGTCTTGAGTATGAAAGCTAAACTCCACCTTTTAATTGCTTGAAACAATGTTCTGCCTATTGATAGCAAGCTACAATTTAAAAACCCATTTTGCATCCCATGCTGTGATATGCCTGTGTCCAGTCTGTATATATTAAAATTGCAAAATGCCTAGAACTGGGTTTTAAAGCAAATTACAAACTCTCCTTTGTGCGTTCGTAACAAGAATTTACGAAGAATTAAAAATGGTCCAATTAGAGACATGCTGTCACTTAGACAAGAATTCTCATGATAACCAAAGCAAAATTAATCACTCCGAAATTAGAGCTTGTAACTATGACTACAGCAATTCTGTAAACAGCGAGAAACCGAAAGCTTTCTTAATCTCTAAACAATTGTTTAGTATGAATGTTCATGTTCTGTATTTTTATTATTATTTTGTGCTTGTAATAATCATTATTATTTTGTGCTTCTAACATTTTAATTATCTGAGGGCACCTTTTGATCGCACTTTACGAATATTCTCTGTGACATTTCATGTTTTCCGCTTTTTACCACTTGTTAATCCTTACTCACCAGCTCAACAGCTTTCATTGAAAAAAATTGTTATGAACTTTGAGCAATTTTTTGACATTTTAAACTTATAGAGACATTAGGTATTCTTTGGAAGCAGGCAAGATGAAAAATTAGCAGTCGCTTTCGTCGGGAATCGAACCACGGACTCTGAGATACCGGATCAGTGTGCTGAACACTACACTACGCAGGCACGCTAGGAACGCCGGAGAAATACCTTGTATACTCCCCTTTTGAAAGGGCAACTGGGATTTTTAGGGGACCCAATCGCCAAATCCTGGGTGAGGAGAATCATCATCCAACACCCTTTTAGTTCGGGCGCCATTGTAGAGACATTAGATAGTTTTGGAAGCAAGCAAGTTGAAAAGTTAGCTACGCCATCGCCGAAAATCGGACCGTAGACCTCTCAATTACTTGCTGAGCGTGCAGACCACTACACCACGAAGGCTCGTTAAGAAGGCGGGAGAAATACCTTATATACTCCCCCTTTTAAAGGGCGACTAGGGTTTTAGGGGACCCAATCGCCAAATCCTGGGTGGGGAGAAATCATCATCCAGCACCCGTCCCTGTTCGGGCCCCACTGTAGAGACATTAGGTATTCTTTGGAAGCAGGCAAGATAAAATATTAGCAATCGCCTTCGCCGGGAATCGAAACATGGACCTCTGGAATACCGGCCCTGCGTGCAGACCATTACACCACGAAGGCACGCTAGGAAAGCGGGGAAAATACCTTATAAACTTACCGCCTGCATACTATATGTTATTCATTTTTAATAATTCGAAAGTCGGTCCAATTATGTTGAATTGTATTCCAACTGTTTTGGTAGACTTGGGTTAGGGCCTTGCGCCCAGGAATCCAGGTGTTTAACGCCATTTCTATCATTAAGGACTCATTTGGCATAAAGAGATAATAAATAAAAGTCACATAGCAAAGTTTAAAAACGAAGTCTCGCTCTCTTTTTTGCCAACAGAATCTCATTTTTCTTTAACCTTGAAACAACGAATGATCTGGATTTGGTTTAGTTTATTTGATTATAGCAAAGCTCACTAGGGCTATCTGCCTAAGAGAAGATATGTCTTCGTAGGGATTGTTCTAGGGATTTTCTAAGGGAAGTTGACTTGTATCCACGCTACACACTGGAAAACCACTTAGTTGAATATATTGGGAATGCACTACCAATAATATTTTTAATTTTATTACTGTTTTAATCTGTCATCTTTTTGAAGTCACATAGTGAATCATGTATGCACTTATGAACTGTTTTTCAGCTGATTGCAGCAACGACGTTTTAAACCTGAAAATGAGAACTATTGTACATTTATTCCCGGTTATGCATAAGAAAGAATTTCTCCTTTTTCGATTATATTTGTGCAAAACTGCAGCAACACTAATTTTACAAGAGGCTGTATATTTTCTTATCGACTAATTTTACAAGAGGCTTATTTAATTATCCATAAATTTTACCCTTTTTCCGTAATGCTATAGTCAGACTTTCTTAAGTAATTTGATTTTCTGAACGGAAATATTTAATGATTATGTAAACTAAACTTATTTAACTTAATCAAATTTTCACTTGTTCTTTCTTTCAAATTATTGTTGTTATATTGTCACATGCTTTGCTAACTCCGGAAATATACCATCGACAGGTAATTAAGTTACAGGAAGTTTAATAGCGTATGCTGCGCACGCATTCATAAGGATTAAAAGCTCTTAAAAAGTAATATTTCCTTTAGTATTCACTTAAACATGAAAGGACCTAAAGTTCAGGAATATAAAAGTTTTTTCTTCTTCATTAGCAAAATACGTTTGACACTAGGACAGAATATAATTATCCAAGGCTATTAAATTAAAGAGTTTTTGTGTTTTGGGTTACTTCTTTCTTATTTCCTGACGAACAAAGATCTTATAGAAAGCCTTAGTGTTTTTATACTTAAATTAATATCAAAGAAACTATTGATTTTAGTAAGATTAAAAGTACTGAAAGTATTTTTAGAATTCTGAAACTGAAGTTTTATTTTATTTCATTTATTTAGTTAGGAAAAGCGTTCTACATTTTTTATAATGGTAAACGGACATAAGTAATTAGCGTTAACGGCAATTATTGCATATAATACTTTCTCAAATACTGTAAGAATTTGCAACAAATGTAAAGACAAATGTTAAGCTATTAGGCTCTTTGTAGCAGAATAACTGAAGCTTCGCCCTCTCTGGGATTCCGTCCATGGATCTTCCAATTTCCAGTCGATCGTCCTGCCAGTTACTTCAGGAGCGCAGGCACGACAATTGGGAACAATTTCTTATATTCTTCCCCCTCTTAAACGGTGACTGGGAAGAGAGAAACGAGACCAAGGTAATCACGAATTATTGTTCCCCACATTCCATTCTGGTGATACTGTCGAGTTAATTAGAATTTTTCGTGCCAGAAACGTGGAAAATCGGTTATATCTTTGTCGTGATTCGTGCCATGATCTTTCGATTTCTAGTCGTACGTGCTGTTGCCCCATGAGAGCACGCACATGGAAAGGCAGTAGTTCCTTATATAAGTATTAATATTTTTCCTATCAAATAAAGGTAGAAGTCAGGACGTTAATCTGTTTTGCTTGGGGTTTTTATTGCCCGTTGTTACTGCATAAAGCATTGCAGGTTTTGTTTGTCTTATATTACCCGTCGTAATTTCATAACCCTTTACAGACTCTGCATGACATATTTTTAAACAACAAATGAATATCTGAATAAATTGAACCTTTTCTTCACTTATCGAAGCTTTAAGTTAAGTACATTTTTAAGAATTTAAATAATAGAGCTCTGTTAGTTCAATTTATTTTCGTCAAAGAGATTCTCTTCGAATTCTTGCGATAAAAATCTGAGTAAGCAGCAGCTTAAATTATTTTATTTGATCAAAAGATCTTTCCAAACTTCTACATTGCTTAAATTATAAAACTAAAAATTGAAATTAATGTGTATAACAGCAGAATTTCCCCAAGGAGAACAAAATACATATATTGTTCCATTTACATAAAAATGATCACCCTCTTCAATCATATTTGTCATTTTTCTTCGGTAACTACTATATTTTTCTCCTCTTTGGCAAGCTTATTTCTTGAGTAACATGAAACTTCTTTTTACAGTGGATATCGTAATACGTTTCTTATATGCCATTGGGATTCTCTATAAAGGATTTTCTTCGTCGTTGTTGAATGAAATATATTTAAATACTAACTTGAGTGTTCCTGAATAATATAGTTTTTATATTCTCCAGCAGTATCTTAAATTTTTTGATAGGTAATTATGAAACTTTCTTTTGTTGTTTTTTATATTTATAAAGGATTTATTCTGCGTTGAACCTATGTATAAAAGTATTTAATAAAATTAACATACATTTTGGAAGCAAAATTGCCTAATCCATACTTTTTTTTCCAAAAATTTCCTACAATTATATATCATGAATTCTTATCCATTTTTTCTTGGAATTCGCAAAATTTCTTCTTTTATAAGCTTTTATTTAGTTCACTCGTGGTATTTCACTAGGATCGAAATTTTATCATCGATTTTTAACTTAATTCCTCTTTAAGCTATCGAGTTCACATTCCGCAGACACACTGTTCGTCGATGATACTGCAACGTACGAAGAGATACTTTTTAAAAGTCGATTTATAATTTTTTATTAGATCAGTAGATCAATGTTGTAAATTTCCGAAAGTTACTAAATTTATTTAATCGCGTTGTTGTTTTTGTCTACTATTGCAATATATTGTGAATTGTCTTATTTAGTGATTTATTGATTCATTCCTTTTAGGGTAATAATTTTAGGGTTTATTTTGTGAGTAACTGAATTTCTGTCCACATGTTTTGCATATAAGATTTTATTTCTTAAATAGAAATGCAGAACTTTCTAACAGCGTTTATATTTTAACCCCTTCTTGATCGATTTTCTTTCGAAATTCTGGCCCAAAAAAAGGATTTTCTTATTGATGAAAATTAATACATGCTCTCTCCCAAATTCTAAAATGCAGAAAGGTTTGAAAGTAAGCAGTTTTTTGAGGGACCTACGGGTAGTCAAATATGTGATATCCCGTCCACTGATCACCTGTTTTTCCTGCAATGCACCCAAGTTTAAAATTTAAAAAATACAGTGTGATACTATATTTATTAGCTTATTGTTTTGGTGTGCTTTTATAAATATCTACATAGAAATAATTAATAAAATTACGTAAAAACTGCTTTAGAAAATGGATTTCCAAACTTACCGTTAAAACAGCTTTACAATCCAAACTTACCGTTAAAACAGCCTTGGACGTCAGAGCATAAAAACTGCATTTATCACAAAACCAAAATCACTTATTTAATCAAAAAAATTTTTTTCGCTTACTTTATCAAAAAAAAATTGGCTGTTAATATCAAAAATATCTTGAATGTTTTTAGTCGAAAATACTAACAGATCTCACGCGGATATTCAATAGCAGATATTCACGGCGGAAAATCTCACTACGAAAATTGTGAGGAAATTAGGACTAGTCACGCTGCCTTTTAGCAATATTCAAAAATCCAAACATAATCCCGGAATTTAAAGCGACGAATTCAGTTTCAACGATGGAATTTTTCACTTTGTCGCATGGCATTCGACGCCAACTTTAACGGACACAAAAACGCCGAACGTGTGAGATTCGACGCCGTTCAAGAAGGGGTTAAAAATAGCTTGTAGAATCGAGCTTATGAGCAAATACTCTTCTCAATAGCCTTTAGGAAAAGTTCTGTCACAAAATCAGCCACATTTTGGCAGTTCCGCGCCAAGTTGGTAAATTGGAGGTAGATTCAGGAAAACATGTTTTCGAAGCCTTACGATCGATTCTTCCGTAAGTCCGTGCTGTACTAAATAAATACGGTTCCGAGAGATCCGTAACACATAGACGATATCTGTTAGCCAACAGCATATTTAGATGACACGTCTATTTAGGAGACAAAACATTTTGCCAATATCATGTTTAACTTTCAACACGTTCAACGACAGCAAGTTTAGCTGAAAACGCATACATTTAAACAAAAACATGCGACTAAGCTTTAGTAAAATTTTTCCATATTTATCCGACAACTATTTAATCTTTCTGTCAGCTACAAAATTGAAAAGATTCTCCATTAAGTTCAACTTTCATGTTATTTTCTCAACTATCAGTAAAATCCATTCCTCCATTCTTAAAGATCCCATCTGTGATAAAAAATTCTTTTGGTTCGGTTTATTTGATTTTGGGAAAGAACTCAGGGTCTATCTGTCTAAGGGAAGAAATGTCTTCGTGGAGGACTCTCTAAATGAAAGATGCTCATATCCACGTCACACATGGAGAAAGTCACGTAAACGCCCATTCAGCTAGCCAGTTTGCCTGTAATCGAACTCATGTCTAACTACTGATATTCAGCACCTTTAACTGCTCGGCCGCTGGTGGGCTTCTTATTCTTCTGAAATTTTAGCATACCGTCTCAATGCGGTGTGACATATATCTTCCAAAGTGAAAAAGAGTTGCAATTTCTTGTCAAGGAACATAGATTGTATGTTCGTAGAAATAAAAAAGTTTTTGATGACTAATCAAATCGGACACTTAATCGTAATTTTGACTTCGGAATTGCAACATTATCCGTAAAGTGCCCTGAGTTCGTGGACTTAATTTGTTTGAAACTTTTCCCGTGAAGAAATCTTTTTTTTTCTTTCGTTAATGACATTAATTTCCCAAACTAGCTCTTTCCAACACTTTCAAAATTCTAATATCTTAGCTTATTTAATTATTATTTGTCTCGATAGATCACGCTACGTTCATTTCCGCTTTTCTTCGCAATTGCTTTCCATATAAAATTGTATAGCATCTACTGAACTTTTCTTTCCTCTCCTGAAACAGAGGGACCAATATCTGATCACTCCCGAAATTGATTTCAAAATCTACGCCAAGTTTGCTTTTCTGCCTAATTTTAAAATGTATACTTTGTATAGCATTAAATAAGATAAAATGCGTTCTATGATATTAATGTATAGCATTAAATAACACAGATGTGTATTAAATAAGACATAAACCTTCTCCTTGCGTACTCTAGAAACTGCTTTTTGTCTTATAAATATGGACAAATTTTACTTAAATATTGTTACATATTTGTGTCTTAAAAGTACGAATTGTTAGCTGCACCTCCTGCCGGCCAAACGTGCTGTCGATTAAACATGCTAACGCTAAGTCAGCTAAGATCTCTGTTAAATAAATCGGCTACTAGTTTGTAGGCTAACTATCCTGTTGCCTAAGGTCCCGTCTCGGTTAAATGTCCTGTCGCCTAAATGTCGGTGTTATCTAAATGCCCTGACGCAAAAAGTAGAATTCGAATAAAGGTCTCGTCCGTGAGACTGTCGGCTATGTGTCCGCGACCAGACTTCAAGAAATGGACGAGTCAGCTCATCACTGTGAGATTTAGCAGTTCAAAGAAAGATGGCTGAATAGCATGTACAGCTTACTCCGTGAGTTAATGAGAAATGACGTCGTTTTCTTTGCGCTAAAAAGCCTTCAGTATCCGCGTTATTTTTAGCCATTTGCTATTATTCTTATGCTGCGTAGAGTTAATTTTTATAATCTTTTATTTAGTTCACTCATGGTGGTCAAATTTTTCGCATCGTCAAAAGCTTGTCATCGATTTTAACCTACTTCCTGATAAGCTACTGAATCCAAACACTGCAGTGTGGTAAAGCGATGTTTTCAAAATTCGATTTAAAGTTTTTTTTAATTTAATGCTTAAACGATTTTTCGTATATATTTTATTTCGCATATATTCGCATTTATTTCGTATATATTCGCGAACTTACTGTTGGCAAGATCGAATAAAGTGGTTTGGTTAATTTAATTACGGCAAAGCATTCGACAGCAGTCTGCCTAGGAGGAGTTAGATTGCCTTTGTGGAGGACTTTCTAAAGGGAACTGCTAATATGCAGGTGACACATGGGGAAAACCAAGAAACCTCCCATGCAGTAAGCCCGTTCTCCAACATTCATACCCTGAACCTAACTACCAGTGTTTAGCTACTTTACCGCTCGGCTGCTGCTGGGCTTCGAATAAAGAGGAAAAAAATCTTTTTAATGAAATTTCTATCAAAATTGCACTGTCATTTCTGATTTTTTGCCAAATATTTTTAAATCGCTCGATTTTTTTCTACTTTCTGGCGTTTACGATTTTAAAATTTCAGCATATAAATATGTTGTTGTGAACTTTTCGTGGACTATGAAACAAATTCAGCACCCTCTTTTAAAACAAAAATTATAGAAAAACTTAAATGGGCGATTTCCTACATTTTTCAAAAATATGCTGCAATAAGATATGGGGGGAGTGCGAATTTTCAAGCATTGCTTTGAAATATAGCTCAATGCTACGTTGTCATTACGTCACTCCCTTTGAAGTAAGTAATTACTTGCAACTAACCACACAAATCTTTTCACATTTTAAAAATTCTATTTCTCCCTACTCTCTTTATACACAGGCTTTGAATTTACAGCTCATTTCATTAATCACAAAAAACAGCAACTCAAAAATTTATTAGCATTTGAAATTATTTGCAATGAAACCTAGAGTGTCATTTTATTTTTTTATTCCATTTCTTAAGTTTATATGTATTTTCCTCGGCATTTCATTCTAAAAGTCGATTTTCTTAATATTATTGTAGCACGCAACATTATATTATTTTATGGTACTTTAAAATTCTTACATCTAAAAATATATCTGTTATAAAGGTTTAAGTTTTTCGAAGGTTATAAAACCAAATCTTCACCCTTTGTCAAAACTAAAATATTGCAAAAAGGAAAAAAAATAATTAGGAGATTTTCTAGAATTTTTTTCAAAACTAGCTGCATTTTTATGAGCTTTTATTTAACTGCATCATGACGTTTGTCACTAAGGTCAAACCTTCACAGCTGCTTATTAAACTATTTTCTGATAAGCTTCGTTGTGAATGGCAATACAATGTATTGAAGCGATGTTTTCAACAGTTAGAGTGGAAAACAAAAATCTTTTAAATGAGATTTGTATGAGATTTTTAACTTAACGTCCGAATTTTTGGCAAATTTATTGTAATTTTTAGACTACTTCACATGACAGAATTGTTGAAAGTAAAAGAGTGATTAGTCATTGTTGAACAGCGGTTTTCAATTGAGTAGTTTTATTTATAGCATGTCATTGATACTAAAAAGATAAAAAAAAAAATATTAAGAAAACGATTTTTAAAATTTAAGCTTTTATTTAAAACTCATAAAATAATAAATGGATTAAAAGGAGAAAAAATAATTATTGTGTAGTTCAATAAAAAGAATAGATTAAAAAATTATCTTTATAGAGTTCAGCTACAATTTTATGTCGCGACTAACAAAAGCGTGGGTATCTAAATAACGAAATCTAATAATTAAATCGCACTGGCAAAGGTGTAAGTTATATTCTTATAAATTTATCAAAGGCGCCTAAATAACGAAATCTACTAATTTAATTATTAAATCGCACTGTCAAATGTATAAACCGTTAACTTTATAAATTTATTAAAGGCGCCCCTCCCTTTTTTATTCATGATATAATGCTAATCCTTCAGATTGAAAAGCGAGTTATAGCTCCGTCTAAAAATATTAAGACAAAATCCTACGAAGGTTAAAATAATTTTTATTAACTCTTTAAATTTAAACATAACAACTCATTGTTATCATCAAAACACCGCTCCTTGCGGTGTTTTAACCGATCTAAGTTGAAGTTCGGCTTAAACCGATATAAGTTGAAGTTTGAAATTAAAAGTAACTTAGTCAAAGAGTACACAAACTGAATTGGTTCATTTAAGCTGGATCAATATTTTAATGGCAAGTTTTAACGTCGGCTAGCGAAATGTCTAAAGCCGGAATATTCACTTACAGAGCTTGGTGATATAACGTAAAATGCAAGTGACGCTGCTAAAAACTCTAACACTAAAACACTTAAAACCTTCACTCAACCAACATATGCAAATAAGTTGCTTGGGGAGAACTATTGGAAAACCTCCTGGTGAGGACTATGGAAAAAGAGTAGTATAAGGTATTTCTCCTGCCTTCTTAGCATGCCTTCGTGGTGTAACGGTCAGCACACTTAGCGTGTATTCGAGAGGTTCGAGTCCCGGCGAGGGCATCGCTCATTTCTCATCTCTCTTGCTTCAAAAATTTCTAATGTCTCTACAGTGGCGCCCGAACTAAAACAAAAGGTGGTGGATGATGATTCTCTACCCCAGGATTTGGCGATTGAGTCCCCTAATCCCCAGTCTCCCTTTAAAGGGGGAGTATATAAAGTATTTCTCCCGCCTTCTTAGCATGCCTTCGTGGTGTAATGGTCAGCACAATCGGCACGTATTCGAGAGGTCGGTTGTTCGAGTCCCGGGGAGGCTATTGCTCATTTCTTCAGTTTCCTGACTTTGAAAAATTCTAAGTTACTCTACAATGGCGCCCGAACTAAAAAAAGGTGGTGGATGATGATTCCTCACCACCAGGATTTGGCGAGTGGATCTCCTAATCCTCAGTCGTCCTTTAAAAGGAGGAGTACATAAGGTACTTTACCCACCTTCTTAGCATGTCAGCATGGTGTAATGGTCAGAACCCTCGGTGCGTATTCGAGAGGTACGAGGTTTGAGTCCCAGCAAGGACATTGCACATTTCTTCAACTTCCTGCCATCAAAATATAACCTAATGCTACAATAATAAACCTAATGTAACCTTGTAATCTAATGCTACAATAGTAAAGGTTTAAAATTAAAGGAAATTATCATCATAATTGGTTAATTAACATAAAATACTCTATAAATTTCTCTGTTTCAAATGATGGGTATTATGTAAATTAAAATATCTCACATAGTTGTTTTATAATTCCCTATAATATACCTGACTTCATTTACAAGAAAGATTTCCTTTCCATTTTCTTACTCTTTTTACGGAAAATTATAAAAGACTGCTTTCATTTAATGGCATTAATTCTAAATTCCTAAGGAATTAAAAAATTAGTTGAATTGCAATAGCAATCAACAACTGGTTAAAAAAAATTGTAAACAAAAAATCTACTTTTTTTTTCCTTGCAGCTGACAAATTGAATTCAGTTCACAGAACAAAGCAATCACATTAGTCTCAAATACTCAATAATTCTTTTACAACCTCCAGATGATCAAAGCCTTTTTTGCTAACTTATCGACCAAACTATTCACTTTGCTGTCGTTAGGGCAGTGGTTCCATTCTTTTCCTGTAGATTCTTGCCTTTTCAACAGGGGTCAGCGTGCCATCCCCCCAAGATATTTTAATTGAAATGCTGTATTGCGAATAACACTTAAACGTATTTAATAATTATAAATAAGTAATTGTTTTACTAATTTCGATGAATTTACATGATACCTACGTTAATATTTTTCAAATTTAATGGGCTATATGAATCAAACGTGCGTAAATTGTTTTTTGCTGTGTTTATAATTTGATCAAATAAATCCCTTTGAAATCGTGAAATTCTTTCTTCGGCGAATTCCTCTCCACCAGTCCAAAAAGTCTTAGAAGATATGACATAAAATGAAATGAGAAATATATATAAACTACGGCAACTTGAAAAAAACAACCCGAGTGTTTTAGGTCTGTTCATAGATAATTATAAATTTCGAAATAAAATTTTCAGTCAATTTATTTTGTTTTCAATTAAATATAAATATAAATTAAATCCAGCGTGAAGGCATATTTTGCTTCTAAAATCTTTTTCATGTCTAAGGGAAGATTTAGTTCGAGTAAATAAAATTTTCGATATGAATAATGTAAATTTTTAAATAACATAAATAATTTAAATACCAACTGAATAATTGCTAATTAACTTCTTAAACTGGATAAATAATTTAAATAAATTTAGAATTCTATGGGAGATTAACGATTTATTTTAAATATGCTTATGCTTAAATTCAGTTTTATATTGACTTAGTGCATCTAAAATCATCTCAAACCTACGAAATATGTCAGACTCATAAATGAATGTATTATTCACTAGTCTCTTCGAGTACTTTCTTAGGTTTAAATAAATATACTGTCTTATTCATTCATTTGAGTTTAAATTAGTGAATTGTACGTAGTATTCTGTTTTCAATTAAAGATTAGTTACATTGCTCTCATAATTCATTGTACTATTACGCATCTGAAAAAGAAAAGCATTCTTAAACAAATAAAACACGCATCTTTATCTGAGTGAAATAAATCTTGAATTCTATAAGGGATTCATTATACTAAACCGATATACAAGTCTACTTAAATTCCCCGAAAAAACGTTAAACAGTGATTAGTGAAGCGAACGCACAGAAGAAACTGAATACAGTCTCCGAGAAAGTATGAAGCATATAGTGTCTGTGCGGCAAGGGACACTCAAATTACTCTGAGAGCCAAAGTCCTGTCCAGAGGTTATGGTAGGGAAAGAGGGGTAAGAGACCCTCGGGTCGTGTCCGGGATAAATTTTCTCGAAATTTCCATCCGGAGCGGAAGTTAGCAAGGCCCGGCGATACCTAACATGCCTATTTGAATGCACAAGTGGCGGCCTTGCTGTCACCTGTATCTATATTTATATATCGTTGCTTCGGAAAAAAAATCTTTAACCGCGTTAAAAAAAATCAAACTTTATCATGGATGCATTCAGCTTCCTCTGTGACTCTTACTACAAGGATAGATTCAAGAGGTCTCGTAAATGATGTTCTTGAGGTAACTCCAGAAGGAGAATCAGTGGGTGACTTGTTGCTCAATGATCTGTTGCCAACAATACCCTCTAACATCTCCAAATGACATGTCCATACATACGTTTCTATAGGAATGTGGGATCTTGGTGCATGCCGGACCAGCGACATATGAATAAACCCGTATTTGCTTAGCTGAATTCAGAAGATATCTTTTAATGTCACTTTATAATACTATAAAGTTAAATGTGCATCTTTTATGTGTCTTGATAAGAAACGTATTCTCCAAAAGTATTTCTCGCCTTCACAACTTTACCGAAATACTGCTTAGGAAAAGAAAGTGAATAAACTTCTAACAAATCCGGTCAAATCTTCAAGACATAACGAGACTTAACGATAAAAAGTTAAAAATATTCCGTGATAAAAATTTTGAGATTTATTATATATACATGTATATTTTCAAACAAACGTCGAAAAAGCAAACTAACTAATTGGCATACTAAATTTGATAATATTTTTTAAAGTGTTCATTTTTGAAACACGCAAAATTTCGAAAATCTTCAATATCATAACAACTTCAACTCTTGAAGATAGAGAAAGGTTAAGCTAAATTGTTCTTAATAATGTAGCATAATATAACAGTTATAATAATAAAAATTCATGCAGAATTAATTACATTTGCAATAATACTAAGACTAATATTAGATGTAAATAAATGTTTAAATTAGAAAAATTATAGTTACAATTTCGTCTAGCAAACCACAGCAATAATTATTTTTAAATGCAATAAGTAAATGCTTCCAGTCAACAGTAATTTCTTTCCCGTTTTGAGTAATTATATTATTTTCAAGTAAACAGGATTAAATTATGTCAATATGCATCTCAGTTACTTTATACCACACAATTCTTTGTAGCTTTACTTGATCCAATATTCAATAGCGAACCATCATTCATAGGAAATGATGCAGAGCGCTTTTGAGTTTCAGCTATTACTTAGCGCAAATCTCGAGATAAACTCTTTTTTCCACCACTCAATGTCCAATACTTTCCAAAGAGTTCAAACTGAACTACAGGACAATGAAAGAAATCCTTCATCCTAGGCAAGAAATCGATAACAAATACAACTTCAATAAAAGAAAGAAACGCGCAGAAAACAAGCCCAGATAAACCTCTAACAAAACTTCGATCTAATCTTCAAGAAATATATTTTATTAAAACTGCAACAGCCCACGTTTTATTAACGTTAAAGCAAAAATTCTCTAAATTCGAATCAAATCTACTTAAGTTAAATTACTACTACCCAAATAATAAATTGATTTACTTATTTATGTATTTTTTGAGCTAAGGTTCACAGAAAAGGAGGAGAAACATACTTGTGTTGCTTACAATATACACACTTGCAATAATTAAAGTTCAACACTCTAAATAATTCATCCTCCTTCTTTTATTTTTTAATCAACCCTCCCACTAAGGAATTAATTAATTATTCATTTTTTCGCAATGAATGTAGAAAAATGTCACATGTGCAGTAGCACTTCCAAAAATCTTTGCTTGGTACATTTTATTAATAAAATTAGTACTCTCAAAAAAATGGAAATAAAACATATTTCGAATATCTTGATTCTCTAAAGAAGTTAGCATTATGTCCAGGTCTATTAGGCTTTTCAAAGTAGGAAATGACCTTGCCGGACTCCGAACCTCCCAAATGCTATCCGGTCGTGCTTTCGATTATGCCTAGTAAGAATGGAGAAAATGCTTACATTTGCCACCATTTAAAGGGCGACTAGAAAGATCGGAGACTCTATCCTGGAAGTCAGGAATTATCGTCCCCCACACTTTATTTCGGGCACGACGTGAAACGTCATTAAACTTATATCAAAGCAGGAAATATGAAAAATCAGAGATGCCTCTTCCCAGGATTCGGACATTGAACCTCCCGGTTGTTAGCCGAACGTGCTTCAAATTACGCTACGAAGATCCATAATAAGGTGAGAAAAACACCTTACTCATTTTGGTTGACATCATTCATTCTCTCTTCTTCTTTTTTAAAATATTTTTATTTAATTAATCATCAAGATACAATATACTGCGATGGGAACTTAAAACAAAAAATTTTAAATAAACATTATAAGAAGAAATCTAGAGTAAGAAACCAGAAAAACCATTGCGTAATTAAAAGCAGTTTGTTAAATAAATATTAAATAAATTTCAAACCAAAGGAAAAACAAAATTGCTAAAATATTTACAAATCAAAAGCAACATTGAACTCCAAAAGTAAAATATTTTTAAGTAAAATGTTTTTGAAGAAACTAACTTAGAAGAAATTTACTAAAATCAAAATAAGTCAGCATTTTAAGTAAATATTTAAATAAATTCTTTGTTTGCTATACATATATAATAATAAGCAAAAGATATTCTGCATAATGAGACTATATGGCACTGTATCGCATCCTCGACAGCTACAGTAAAGGATACAACAGCCGTTGTAACTGTAATTCCGTTATTCAACAAACGTGAAACGAGATTAAATACAATTTCGAACTTTACCAAGAGACAGCTCGTAAAGTCTCAAAAACATTTGGCCAAAAGTCATTTGGCTACATTTGGCCAAAAGTCTATCTCCAAAAATCTCTCTCTCTTTTTGGTACGGGAAATTTGATTTTCCCAGAGAATTTTAGCATCTACAATTATTGTGTTATTTTACCTAAGTTGTTTGCATTATACAGATAAGGGTTCCAAAATAATGTTTATATTTTTAACTTTCACATCAGAGAAACTATTAAAACAGACATGATTGGATATTTTATATTAAAAACTGCAAAGTCTATGTTGATTGTGTTTGAACGCAGACAGGCATTCTGTTATTTTTATTTCCGTCGCAGTTCTCTAAGAGGCTGGCTTTAGTGTACGTTAAATAGCAGAAATGAGCACGTTTCCGTTCAAGCAACGTAAGTGAATTTTAAAGTGTTGCTGGAAAACTGAGAATATGTGCGAAGGCGGGTAAAGATAATGAAGAATGGAATCTGATACTCCTCTACAGTCGTGTGTAACAATTACGAGATTACGTGACAAGCTTCAGGAAGAAGGAACTGTGTGTTATGAGAAGAAATGATGATACACGAACCAAAGAACAACAACGGATGAAGTGTGAGGATGGTATTACAGACTTTCAGTATGTAGGCCACAAAGTCACGGACACCGTATGACATCAGACATGTGATTGATACTGCTGGAGTTCTCCTCCTGCTGACATTATATCAGTTCTAATTATTCAAATTATATATATTTGTTCAATCTATTCTAGAACGTTGTAGAAGATGTACTGTTGCAAACGGTTATTATTTTGAACACCTAAAACTGTAGGATATGAAATACCAAAAACATTTCATACTTGTACATACGTAAATTTTTATTTTACGTAACCAGTTTCATTTTAACTTTTCTGTTAGCTGGTTTGCCATCCTTATTTAGTGTGTTGAATATTTTGGTCTAGGCAGGGGGCGAAAGCTTTGCTAAATAGGATAAATGTTTTTCAC
The DNA here is from genome assembly GCF_044657685.1 of Stegodyphus dumicola. Taxonomy (NCBI): domain Eukaryota; kingdom Metazoa; phylum Arthropoda; class Arachnida; order Araneae; family Eresidae; genus Stegodyphus; species Stegodyphus dumicola. The sequence goes on from NC_140780.1 coordinate 121,413,696, forward strand.
TGCATCTGTTGATAAGAAACGTAACTCACTTCCTCCAAAATTCCAGCCAAATTTTTTCCGCGCATTTTTAACAATTTCTTAAGTTAAAAAAAATATGGCGATTATTTTAGTTTGACTTAGATTCATATAATCATTGAGTTTGTTATTAATTCTTTTCTTTGTATGAAGATAATACAAATCAAAAAGGAAATCACAGTACAAAATATTTCTGCACGTCTCTCTGCTTAAACTTTTTGCGTCTATTGATTTCCTTTCCTTTCTCTTCTTGATTTTCGCCGAAACGTCAGTTCCAGTCCAATCTCCAAGGCACAAAACCGATCACCATCTCTAACCCTTCCTCCCTATAATCCGTACATAAAGCCTGAACCGGACGAAGCTTTGAAGACCATCAAATAATGAATCGTCCATTTGAAGCATCCGGTATGAGTCGTGAGGGGCTTAATGCACATTAAAATTTACTCAGTATTTACTTTTTTAGCTCTTAGGAAAGGATTTAATTCTTTTTATTTCCTGATTAACTTTATTATAAGATAAGAAGAGAGAGATGCACTGCAGCTTTTTTTAGATGGAGTATACTACAGTATTTCAGATGTACAGAGGGTGTTTACACATTTTCAGAACAAATTCGGGGCCGTTTAATTAATATTTAAAGCTCAAATAGTATTTTTAATATGTTCTACCTGAAATTTTTTTTTGTGAACTATACATCTTCATTGTGATTTCCGTTACAGTAGCGTTTTTCGTAAAATTTCAAGGGGTATTGATTTCCATTCCTCTTCCATTATTTTTCAGATTCCATCAATCGTGGTGTATTTGCGCTTAGAAAGGGCCCTTTTCAGGAGACGAAAAGCACAATAGTCCATATTGTAAAAATCAAATGGCTTAACAGAAATAGTTTGAAAATGTATATTGGCAATACCTGCGTCAGTCTTCTTCTTTTTTAAGGAATACAGTGGCACTTTTCGAAGTATCACTTGTTACTTTGTCTTGATGAAGTTTCGCTCTTTGAAAGTCATTGGGATTAAGAAATTAAATTACTTTTGTATATAAAGGCAATAAAACTTTCCGTTGATAGTATGTTGACTTTCCGTTGATACTTTCGCTCTTTGAAAGTCATTGGGATTAAAAAATTAAATTACTTTTGTATATAAAGGCAATAAAACTTTCCGTTGATAGTATGTTGACTTCATTTTAACATTTTCTTCCACTTTTCTTATTTTTTATTATATATTTCCTATTGTACGATAATCCTGCGACAGTCATAAAGCCCCTAATGAAACTTTTATCGCATTGACAGAACCAGTTTTGTATACATTTTCTTTTTTCGATAATAAATAGACAATTTTTGCCATGCTTCATCAAAAACGCAATTTATTTCCATTTATCTCTTGCTGAATAGTTTTCATACAAGCAACAAATGTATTATTCTGCTTTGAGCCGCACAGATCGTCGATGGTGAACATTATGCGTTTTAGCTTTTTTAAGTTGTAAATCTTGGTTGTTATTTCATTTATTGTTTCTACAGATGCCTTTAAAGACTTTGCAATTAATTTCTGCGTCAGCGGGTTTTTCCTGTTTACAACCATTTAATTTTGAAAACATTAGTAACAGTAAGTACCTTTCTCAAATATTCAGTTGTAGACTTCTTTCCATGTATAAGTAACGACTGAAGTTTTTTGTTTTTCCTTTCCGATTAATAATGATGCTTATTTTGCAATTGGACAGCTTATTTACATGTTCCACAGCTTGTTTACATGCGACGTTTTGAAAGAAGATTAAAAGTAGCAGACAATATTTCTCATTTCAAATAAAGCTGTTGCCAGAAATATTTATTCCAAAACGTTCGGCTTTTTTTTTATTATTAATTCTTTATCGAAATCGTTCTAAAAATGTGTCAACACCCTCTGTAGAGTAAAAAGAACATTTTGAGGTACGAAACCTTAGACAATAAGATTGACAAATGGAAGCTATTTCATGGATGTTTCTGCTTTTAATTAAACGTTTTTTAATATTCTCAAGCAACATGCAGCTATTTTCATTGTTTCAGTATTCAATAATCTTTCGCAAATTATCTTAAATATATATATATATATATATATATATATACCAAAATTGGTTTTTCAAAAATTGTTATTACTGCTTTGCTTGATAAATTATATATATATATACCATTAGGGTAAAGCTCTTTGCTGGATTCATCTTTTAGTCTAATATTGGGCCGTATAAAAAGTCTCCGCGGTTTCTTGGTACACTTCTGAACAAAAGGTTTCTTTATTGAAATTTAGTTTTAATGAAGTACATATTCACCATTATTATCTATGACCTTTTGCCATTTTTTGGATAGCTTCATAATTCCATAGGTGTAGAACTTATGTGGTTTATCGTCGAAAAATTTGCCTAGCTGATTTTCAGAGGCGCTTTAGTAGGCCAATGTGTTCTACCATCAAGAGAGTTCTGCAGAGACAGAAACAAATGGTAGTCAGAAGGTGCAAGGTCCGGGCTATACGATGGATGCATCAAAACTTCCAAACAGAATTCTATCAATTTGTTCCAAGTCATCAAAAGATTGGTAGCGCATTGTCATGATGGAACACAAATCCCTTTCTTTGGCCAATTCTGGTCGCTTTTACTGATTTAAACGGTCGAGTTGTACACAGTAGAGGGCCGAATTGATGGTTTCGCCAGGTTGCAGCAGCTCATAGCGGACAATTCCTCATGTGGCTCCGAAACATCAAGTTTTTTTTTGTAGCCTGCTGTTTTAAATGTTTCCAAACTGTCATGTGGTTGATATTTAGTACCTCCACTATTTCCTGACAGCTTGAGTGCCGGCCTTTTCCATAAGTTCCAAAATTTCATCTACTTTTTCAGTGACTGGCCGACCAGAGCGAGGTGCATCTTTGACATCAAAATCTTCCAAACGTAAGCGAGCAAACCACTCCTGTGTGTTTCGTTCACTCACAGCATTCTCACCGTACACTTCACAAATTTTCCGGCATGTTTTTGTAGAGTTTTTACCTTTTTTATAGTAAAACAAAATCCCATAGCGTATTTCTTCAGCTATTTCGCCCATTTTCAAATCAATATATCTTTTTACACGAACAACGAATTAGAAAACTATCTGAACAAGAAATAGAAGCTGCGTGTTACCTTTGAAGCACATGTTCGTTTGAAACAATAGGGTTAATGTTCCTGGATATATAGGCATCAACACCATCTAGTGGGGGAAAAAACCGCGGAGACTTTTTGTATGACCCAATATTTAAAATACTGTGACGCATTTTCATGTTAAAGATTTCACTTGTTTCTGTGCAGTTATACAGATGTGTAACAAATTATACTTTTTTGTGAGATTATTAAATCTTTTAACTTTTAAATGCATATCATAAACCTTTTTTAGCTATAATTAAAGATAATTGTATAAATTTGAAAGAAACAGTTTTGATTACTTTCTCAAATGTCCAAGGTTATGATTCATTCGAATTTGTTTGTTGAGAACAAGTATAACCAACCTGAATACAAAACATTAATGCAAAAATTGAAGTTTAATTTTCGGGAATTTTATCTATAAAACAATGATTTCATCCCGTTCTGAAACTCACAAACGGAAGTGGAAAATTTTAAGATCAATCTCACTTAAGTAGATAAAAGACACAGCGAATGCTATTAAAAAATCTATTATTTAAGTCTAGGATAATTTTTAAATTCTCGCTTCAATAATCCTACAAATAGCACGAAATATTCGATATTACTTGGAATTAAAGTATTTACGTCCTAAAATTTCTTTAGAAACACCTTAATTTCACAGTTCTGTGTGCGACTAACGAAACTACACCACGAAGGCATGCTGGAAGGAGAGAAAAGATGCCAGGCAAAACTATAACATCTCCGGTAAGAGAGAACCTGGTGTCTCTGAATCCCATGATTATGTACTAAGTTTTAATCCGCAACCTTAGAGGTAATCAAGATGAGAACCACGAACTGTGATACATCGTAGATTTTTGTTTGAATGATGCAAATGAACTTCCTTCCCCACGCACGCACACACACACCCGCATGCACGCACAGGGACATTATGGATCATTATTCGGAGTGGAAAATCTGGAAATAAAGACATCACAGTATCAGGTTCAATGTTCCGTCTTACCTTCTTCGGGAACATGCAAGGACCTGACTCGGAACAGAGAGCTTACTAAAGCTATGTTCAAAACTGTGGGAAGCAGACAGGATACACAAGAAGGGTATACAAAACCCTTTATTTTTCTCTATTTACAATAACTTCCGTACTTCGGAAATACACAGACCCGCTACTTGGGGTCAAAACGTAAAAGTATAAAAAATATAACTAAACGCTAACTTAACTTTGAAATAATAACGTGGAAGATTGGCCTTATATTAACAGGAAGCGTATGTAGTACAGAGAACTGTGAACACTACAATACGTTTAAAAATTATCAATAGGATTAAAACCTCTGGCCTGGACGGCAACCAGCAACTGAGTAAACTTCTAAGGTAAGCGGCCTGCTTCGACTAACTACTTCCTCTCTTTCGCTTGGCAAAAAGCCACAACTTAAATACTTGGCGTTCGCCAGACAAACTTTGCATAAATACTTTAAAGCTCATAATTCTGGCCGGAAGTAGAAAATAAGAAGTGATAGTAAAGATTTAAAATAAAATAAACGTTAGTAAAACTTAAGATCCTTACATACTTCCCGCCAGAGTTAATTAGTTTGAAACTGAGGTCTAAAACGACCTTGTTGAAAACTTTTAGCTATAGAATCTAACGCGAGGCCAATCTTTTACAAACATACTTCGCTAGAAACTAGAAATTTAAAAGAAAGAAATTTGTTTTTTTTTTTTTTACAATAGCAGCTCCCAGGATATAGAACAATTTTTTTTCATCTGTACTGCATCTAAACAGGAGCTTTTATTCAATTCTGGTTCCTTCCAGAGATCTGGAAGGAAAACTAGTTTAATGAAATGTTACACAATGAAATGGCAAGTAACATATACAATTATACTTCTCTTAACATTCTTATTTCATTCATGACTATTTTAATTATCTCTCCCCGTGCTCTCTGACATGTGTTGTAAAAGAACACCAAACACGAATGTGTTTATGTCTATGTGTTCAACACCTCCTCCTACAATCAAAACACTAACGTGTTAAAATTCAACATATCAAGACCTCGTAACACACCTTAATTTCAACTCTAAACCCTGACGTACTATTCTGAAAGTGGCTAACTCTGAAGTGTAGCGTCAGAGAGTCTAACTACATCATTCAACGTTTAACACATATTCACCATGATTTAGTCTTTTTACAGTCACACGAATAAAAAAAAATTTTAACATTACTTTCACTTTTACCATATCACGGTATTTCTTAACATTTAAAATAACAGTTCACATTGTATATAAGAACATATTAACATGCCGTTAATTTTACACATTTGAAAACATACATTAGTAGTACATTGTTAACTTCTATTCTCTTCAAAGCAAGTGCCAATTCTTTCTACATTGAAATAATACATTTCAAAACGTCTTTCAGACTAAAACTTCTTTCTTGCCAAAATGTTTTAAATAATATTTATACAATAACTTTTTACAATATTTAAGTCTTTACACAACGCTATTATACATCAACTTTAGTTTTACGCGCGAGTAACTGAAAAACATAATACCAAAATCGGTAACAACTCATTTCTCGCCCTTTTGGCGATAAAGGTAGACCTCGCATGAGGTAAAACTTCTTGAAATCAGCCACTTGCAGTAAGAATGAAAGATTAACTTAAGTTTGCAAAGTAACATAAAATTTTACTTATCTTTGTGATATTCGGCCATTCTTTTCTGGGCCCAGTCCTTAAAGGTATTGCAGATAGTTGTTTGATTTATCCTCCTTCTTGTACGGGCTCGCCCTTCAGTGCCTTCCTCTAGATGCTTTCTTTTTTCTCCAGTTCGGTCACCCTTGAATACCTTCTTTTTCGCTTCTGCCTGTGGTCTTGGTCGTTTGATGGCAGCTGGTCTTGGCGGAACCGGGAAACTTCTTTCGTGTTCCTGCTTGGACCTCGTTGCTGGCCGTTCAAAATTTCCTTGTAACTTTTCCTCCGTCGCTGGTGGCCCTTCCGCAGTTCGGCGACATTTGCTGCGGAGAGTCCTGTCGGATGAGTAGATCTTCCGTTTTAGAGCCGGGTTATAGTTGCCGTCATTTCTCCTGGTTCTCTTTGCATACGTCGTCCTTCTCCCTTCTTCATTCTGGGGGTGATCGTGAGCTCTCTTTTCTGGACAGTGGAACGGCTTCTTTTTCTTGCTACCTTCAATTTTTCCGCGGGGAAACTTTCTTTTCACTTGCTCCTGCCTCTTAATGGCTTGCCCTTGTACTTGTCGTTTTTCCACCTCTGGAGCTTGTGCCTGCGGTGTCTGCCGTGCCGGATCCTGCAAAAGATCGGAAAATATTTGCATTTTATTACGATCGAAGTAGGGCTTGATTTGATCAATGTTTGCGGAACAGGTTTCACCATTTCTGGCTTTTAACACTACTACAGCGTGAGTTATTTTTTCTATAACATATGGTCCTTCAAATCGTGGAAAAAATTTGGCAGTTTTATCTTCTGGTGCTGAAGAAAGTGAATGCTTAATTTTTAAAACTTCATCCCCTACTTTATAAGTTACTCCCCGTCGTTTCAAATCATAATAGAGCTTCTGTTTTCTTTGTGCTACTTCCGTATTCTTTTTTGCTTCTTTTATTAGTTTTTCTATATCACCCATTTTAAATTCTGGGGCTCTTTATTGCACATAAAATAATTTATCTAACGGCGTTATAATCTTTCTGCCTAGAAATAACTCAGCAGGAGTTTTGCCCGTTGTATCATGTTTTGCGGTCCTAAGGGCGAAAGCAAATTCATTGACATAGTTATCCCAGCTTTTATGAAAATTTTTAACATAACTACGGATAATTTTCACTATATTTCTATTGACCCGTTCCGCTATATTTGATTGCGGCCGATACGGGACCATTTTTAAATGACGTATGCCCAGTTTTTTGCACATGTCTTCAAATACATTACTTACAAATTGAGGACCATTATCCGATATAACTTTTAGGGGCGCCCCGTATTTTAAAATATATTTATTTAAAATAGAATCAGTAACTAATTTCGCGGAGGCTCGTTTTAAGGGAACAATTTCGGTCCATTTACTAAAATGATCAACCATAACAAGGAGATAGCGACTTTTATTTAACTGACTTTTTGGGAAAGGGCCCAATAAATCGATGCCAATTATTTCATTCGGAAATTCGGATTTAATACTATTTAGAAACCCGGCCGGGCGGAAATTAATATAATTAACTGCTTGACATGTTGGGCAGGACTGGACATACGCCCTTGGTAACTTTTGCAGTTCAGGAAAATAGACTGCCTCGCGTACGCGTTGGATAGTTTTTCGAATACCAGCATGAGAAGCTAAAGGGCTGTCATGGAGCTCCTGCAGGATATTTAATCTAAGACTAGCTGGGATAACAGGTCGAAATTCGTTGTTGGAATTCGTAGTTTTTGTATAAAATAATAGACCATCTATTAGTTCGTAATGGGCCGCCCTATTTCTTATAGCCACAATATCTTGGTGGCTAAAATTTTCAGGATCCTTTAAATACTCATAAATGCTTCCAAACTCAGGATCTTTACCCAGTTCGGTTATTACAGTTTCTCGGGAATTTATTGTACATGCTGTGAGCATTGCCACCTTTACAGTATTACCTTATTCGGCTATTTTAATTCTTGATAGGGCATCTGCTACGATATTTTCCTTTCCGGGGGTATGCTTGATTACCAGAATATATTCTTGTAGCTTGAGTGCCCATCTTATTAACCTTGGGGATAAGTTTTTCCCTGAGTACAATCTAGTTACCGTCGCATGATCAGAGTACACTGTTATTGGCGCCTTTCCAAAATAGACTCGGAACTTTTGCACTGCTAACAGAACTGCAAGTGCCTCTCTCTCGGCCGCGGAATAGTTTCTTTGTGTTTGATTTAAAGTTCGGCTAAAAAATGCCACGGGCTGCTGATTTTGCGAAAGTACCGCTCCTACCGCATAATCCGAAGCATCCGCTGAAATTTCTAAATTCTCATCCTTTTCAGGAAATTTCAACACAGGGGCTTGCGTTAATGCTTGTTTTAATTTTTCGAAAGCACTATTGGCTTCGGCCGTCCACGAGAATCTTGCCTTTTTCCTTTTTAATTTTAACAATGGCTCAGCGATAGCTGCAAAATCTTTTATAAAGGACCTATAATATGAACAAAGTCCTCTAAAAGAAGAGAGCTTCTTCGCCGTGTTTGGAGTCGGATACTTTTGTACAGCAATTATTTTTGATTCGTCTGTCTATTCCTTTCTGAGATATTTTGTAACCTAAATATTTTAATTCAGGGGCTGCAAATTTGCATTTTTCGACATTAACTTTTAGACCGACCTCATTTAATAAAGAAAACACCTGTCTTAAATCCTGCACATGTTGGTCGAGATTATCACTAGTAATAATGATATCGTCTAAATAGATAAATGTGGACTTTCCAAGAACAGGTCTTAACACAATGTCCATACATCCCTGAAATGTTGCCGGGGCCCCTGAAAGGCCAAACGGCATACGCAAAAATGCATAAGTGCCAGACTTGGTTATAAAAGCAGTCTTAGGCACGTCTTCAGGCCTAACCCCTATTTGAAAATAACCAGTCGTTAAGTCTAAAGTCGTCATATATTTGGTGGATGTTATGTTCCTTAGAATCTCCTCAATAATAGGTAACGGATATACCGGATATTTAGTTATGGAGTTTAATTTACGGTAATCAATCGCGAATCTCCACCTTTTTGGATGTGTCAACGGATAGTCATTATTTTTCTTACATAAAACCACCGGGATAGCATAACTACTTGAGATAGGCGTTATGATCTTTTTACGTAGCATATCGGTGATATGCCATTCTATAATTTTTTCCTTATTCTTATCATACCGGTATGCTTTGTGGCGAACTGGCATTGAATCTCCGGTGTCAATACTATGGTTAGTAACCTGAGTAAATCCTGGAATATCACTAAATAACGAAGCAAATTCACTTACCACTTGTCGGATTCTTCCTTGCTCATCATTAGCCAGGTGGTCAAGATTTAACATCGGCGGTTCAGCCTTTTCTGCACGAACTGGTTTCATTGTCAGCTTAAGAGACGCTTCATTAAAATCCAGCGTTGCTTGTGCGTCTGAAAGAAAATCTATTCCTAAGATTATATGTGCTTGCAGATTCTTTACTATAAAATACATCACCTTTACTTGTTCGTCCTTGATACGGACATATAGCGGTACTTTACCTATACACTTACATAGTTCTCCTTGCGCCGCTAACACTGTCATATTATCCGAATTATATATGCGGTATTTCCGAAAATACTTCCTAAAAAAATCTTCTGCCACACAGGAACACTGCGCGCCTGTATCCAGGAGTGCGGTGGCTGGGATATTATTCACCAACACTTCAATCTTCGGAAGAGTCAAATTTTTCACCATTACTGTATATAACTTGAAGGAAGAGGGGTTTTCGTGGCCTTCGAATTTCCGCACCCTCTCGTCAGCAGAAATCCGTTTTAGTTTAAATCCTTTTTCGTTTCCGTGCTTTCCTTCTTTTTCCACTGGCCTTGAGACTTTTTTCCTGGATTGCTATTGAACTGTCGACGTTCGCCGGCTGTTTTTGAATGCTCGGGTTTCTTTGCCCACTGATTCGCTTTGCTTCCGTAGCCGTGTGCTTGAGTTTGCTGTTGTCTTGGCGCACCAAATTGGTTTCGCTGTTGATATTGGCGTCTTCTTTCAACGTCCGCCGTTCTTCTACTTTCAAACTGGATTGCTAGCTCAAATACCTCTTCCAGTGTAGTCGGATTTCTCAATTCAATAAAGTCTTGCACTTGGGGCAGTAACCTCGGCAAAAATCACTTGAATTATCTCAGGATCCGGACGGTTTCCATACAAGAGCTTGAAGACGTGAATGTTTCTTAAAATAAAGCTTGAGAGGTTTTCGATTCTTTGTTGATATATACTAAAAAGTTCCGTTTCTGATTTCGCACGATCCCTTACGACAGGGAAGGCTTTTAGTAGGGCAGTCTTGAAATTCTCGTAAGTATAGGTTGGACTTCCTGCTTGACCCAAGAGACTTCTGCCTATACATTTGAACCAGTTAAGCGCTTGGCCCCTCAAAGCGCTGGTAGCTAAGGTAACTTTTTGAAATTCGTGCACGGGGTAGAGCATGAAGTGGTCATCCAATTTTTCCAAAAAACTGGTTAACGGTGAGTTTCCATTAAATGTTGCTTCTGGTTTCATCGAAGCGCGCATGGTCTGGACGATGTAACCAAATCCTTCCAGGGCGGCAGCTGGCATTTCTGGATTCTGAGCCGCTTCTTTAGGCAGCACAGGTTCTTCTTGAAACTCGGCCATGGTTATTCTTCTTCGTTGGGCGCCACTATCAGGTTCAATGTTCCGTCTTACCTTCTTCGGGAACATGCAAGGACCTGACTCGGAACAGAGAGTTTACTAAAGCTATGTTCAAAACTGTGGGAAGCAGACAGGATACACAAGAAGGGTATACAAAACCCTTTATTTTTCTCTATTTACAATAACTTCCGTACTTCGGAAATACACAGACCCGCTACTTGGGGTCAAAACGTAAAAGTATAAAAAATATAACTAAACGCTAACTTAACTTTGAAATAATAACGTGGAAGATTGGCCTTATATTAACAGGAAGCGTATGTAGTACAGAGAACTGTGAACACTACAATACGTTTAAAAATTATCAAGAGGATTAAAACCTCTGGCCTGGACGGCAACCAGCAACTGTGTAAACTTCTAAGGTAAGCGGCCTGCTTCGACTAACTGCTTCCTCTCTTTCGCTTGGCAAAAAGCCACAACTAAAATACTTGGCGTTCGCCAGACAAACTTTGCATAAATACTTTAAAGCTTATAATTCTGGCCGGAAGTAGAAAATAAGAAGTGATAGTAAAGATTTAAAATAAAATAAACGTTAGTAAAACTTAAGATCCTTACAACAGTTTTAAATAACCTATAATCTGATGATTGTTAGAACTGTAGAAAAATCTGCTGAATTATAATACTTTTGATCCTTCTCAAAGACAATACCTGTGCTCTGAATGCGGTATCTAAAATTACCACCATTAAACACGCTGGAACAATCATCGACACAGCCTTTACATTGTCAGGCAATAACGGTGGAGACAGCTTCCTGCAAAGCACCCGACTCTGCTTTCCGGAGTACAGCTCCCGACTCTGCAGGTCGTTCTCGGAACTCCACGTACTCTCGAGACTCTCCACGCTACAACTCGCGATGCACTTGACGACACACGAGCACAGCTCCCGACTCCTTGGTTCAGTCGTTCCCGGAGCTCAACACGCTCTCTCGACGATGCCCTAACCGCGATACACTAAGAGACTCCTTCGGTGAACTCGATGACCCACTCGGCACTTGCTGCCCGGCTGTCAACTCGATCGACTCCGCAGGGATTGACTCGCTAGACGAGACACACTCTTGATGAGAGACACACACTCAAATACTACTTTCTCGCACTCTATGCGAGGTACAAACACGTTTTTTGCAAAGTGGGTGAATTTTCTTGCCATACTGCTTGAGCTGTACATCAGCTTCTCCCATCTCTGCATAGCATGCACTTTCAGAGGATTCAACACTTGCTGCTTGAGACTTCATCATTTCACTATCACTTTCGACGATCTTGACAGTCGTGTTTTCACTTTGTTCTATCTCTACTTCAGGCACATGAGATTCAATATCTTTTTTTCCGTCTTTTATTTCTTCATGTTTTCGTTCTTTTCCTTTAATCCCGTTAAATTTCTCCTCCATCATTTCTTGATCTTTCTCAGGCAATTCATTAGCTACTTCATTCATTTCTTCATCCTTTGATTCTTCAGACGCCACTTCTGTCATTTCCGCATTTTCTTTTATGGGTCCGGTTTCTTCCGCAAGCTCCATTTTCATCTGTGGGAGCTGCTTTCGCACCTGTTCTCGGCCGGCTTTTATCTCTTCTCGTTCAGCTTTCATATCAGCTGTCATCTCTTCATATCCAGCTTTTATTTCATCATATCCGGCTTTTAACTCAGCATATCCGGCCTTTATCTCAGCATATCCCGCTTTCAACTCCTTCTGTCCGGCTATGATCTCGGCTAAGAAGTCCATCAAAGTTTTCGTTTCTTCCGTCATGGCTTTCCTCTGCAGACGGTCACTGCAAACCCCACTCTGTCCTAGCTAGGTCTATGACATGCGTGTTTTGTAGATATATTTAATGATTAACCATATCTAATTGTAAAGTATTTTCACCTTACTTACCTCGCGCTTTCGTGGTGAAATTGGAAGCACGTTGGCCTAGTAATCGGGAAGTTTTGAGTTCGAATCCCGGCAAGGGCACTACTGATTTCTTATACTTTCCGGCTTCAAAAAAAATTCTAAATAACTCTACAGATGGCGCCTGAGCTATAGTGTGTTGGATGGTAATTCGTCAATGCTTGGATTTGGCGACTAGATTTCCTTCTCCGCAGTCACGATTTAAGTGGAAAAGAATGTAAAGTATTTTTTTCTTACAGCTTGCATTCGTTGGTGGGATGGAAACACATCCGCTTGGCAGTCGAGAGGTCCAGAATACAGATCTTGCCGAGAGCATTGCATTTTGTTTCATGTTTCCTGCTTTAAAAACCCTAATTACTCTGCAAACTACCTCTAATTCTAAATATGTCGTTGTTTTATTAATTCCTTTTTATGCTATAAGATTAGCATTAGACTGGCGCATCATTTGAACGCCCTGTTATTGTGTAAGCCCCTTTCAAGGTATTAATATGATACCACGTATTGCCATGTGTTATTACTTTTTGTTTATAAATTAGGATTAGTGTTACACTCAGGATTCAATGATCTACATTTAATTATTATCTAAACGCATTTCAAGATATTTAGTATCATACCCTTTAAATGCATTTGTTCAAAAGTGTTGTAAAATTCTAGAGAAAATAATCAAAATCATATATATGTATATATATATATATAAATCGTACATACATATATGTATGTGTACAAAGGGTGTCTCAAAAAGAACGCTGGATTTGAATCTGCTATAAATCGAATTTATTTATTTGAAAGAAGCAAACAAAACACACCATTTTCTTCATGAGATGTTGAGATTATACGTGAAACACACAATATCGGGCATATGAGCCCCCCCCCCTGCTAGCCTTACAAACAATCGTTCTGTCCATGAAATTAACCATCACTCGCTCACACATTTCCCCATCAACTTCGTTGAGAACCCGTTGAATTTCTTGTTTGAGTTCCAATAGATTATGGGGTTTGTTTTTGTAAACTCGTGACTTAGTGTACCCCCATAGGAAAAAGTCACAAGATCAAGGTGGATAGGTTTGGTCTCCTCGTAACGAGATTAGTCTATCTGGGAACTTCTCACGTAGCAGAGCGATTGTGTCTCCTGAAGTGTGACAAGTTGCACCGTCTTGTTAGAACCCGAAATTTTCGATGTTAATTTGATCCAACCGGGACCAAAGGAAATTAGTGAGCATCGCACGGTAACGAACTCCATTCACCGTGACAGCCCTTCCTTGGTCATCTTCAAAAAATAAGGACCGATTAAACCCGCACTCCAAATTGCACACCAAACCGTAACTCGCTGAGGATGCATGTCTTTTTCGTGAACTACTCTTGGATTCTCTAATCCCGATATGCAACAACCTCACTCCGGCCACTTCGAGAGCGTCGCGGGCTTTTGATGTCTTGAACCAGTTTTTTTCAAATTTCTTCATCAACCTACGAACAGTGGATTTATTTGGTGCATTGTTGTGTCCCATAATCGTACGGAGTTTTCGAACTTTTTCTGCCAAACTTTCACCATGTTTGTAGTGAGTTTTCACAATCAACACTCGCTGTTCCGTCCTGTATCTTTCCATGACTATACACCACAAAACATTAACATGGAAACCAAAAGCACAGTATCAAAACATAACCTCAATGATCAATGATAACAAAACATGCAAAACCAATGTTGCCAACAACAACAAATAAAAATAACGGGCATTTCAAATCCGGCGTTCTTTTTGAGACAGCCTTTATAATTTATTTATTAATGGAATATTGAGTATATTATCTCCTTATGTAAAGTTAGTAGAATTGTATCTATATATATATATATATATATATATATATATATATATATATATACGTTGAGTATGTTTATCTGTATTTTAATAAATCAAAACTGTTTTTATCAAACTGGGGCTGGTTTTATATGTGGACTGTTTCACTAGTTATTTAAGATAATGAAATGAATGAATGAATTGAATGTGAAGACGCACCGATGAGCAGCTAGTTCACAGCAACATTGTTATAGCAATATCAATAAGAACTGAACGCATTCGAAATGGCGAGATGTGATTCTGGTTCGTATTGCTCTTTGAACTGAAGATTTTATTTTACAGTAAAACTATCTCATTTCCCTTAGGTATAATGCTATCGTCACGAGGTGCCATCATATATGTAGTCATGTTCTTGTATCATCCTGTATAAAGCATTAAAATAATCTTACCAGATTCCAAAACTCAAGCTAGCAGCTGCTACACGTAACCATACAAATCTATTATTTCCTATCACTGCTTATGTGTAACGTGTATACGAGCCAGTTTCCCTTAGAACGTCCTCCACAAAGGCATCCCTCCCTTTAGGCAGATAACCCTCGTATGCTTTGCCATAATTGAATAATCCAATCCAATTCTTTGTGTTTTCTAATCATATTAGTGAAACAAAACTTTTAAGTTGGCATCTGACTATTATTATGAAAAAAAAATCGAAGAAAAGGAAGTGTTTGCAGACAAATGCAAACATATAAAAATTACGAAACAGCTTCTATTTAAAAAGATAAACTAGTTTTATGCTTATTATTAATAATGCAATGAGTTAAATAATACATTTATTAGCATTATGCAGTAAAATTAATGAAAGGGGTGTAAGATGATGTGTGAAAACAAAGACCACTAACGGAAGAAAATAATAGAATAAATGCCGGAGGGAAGTAGCTGGATTAATTCATCATATAAAGCAAATTTAACGATTAGAATCAATTTGAATTTGATAGAGTACCAAATTGCTTTTGTCATTGAGATAAAACAATGATGTATGCAAACAAAAGCTTTTAACATTTTATCAATTAGTGATGCTGGAACTTCCAATGAAAGTTTTTCTTCTTTCTTATGCCAATTTTTATCTGTATTAGTTTTTTTAATATAAGAAAATACATAGTTAGAAAATCAATAATTGTGCTTTTAGGAAATAATAAGGAATATACAAATAGCGTCGATAATGCAAATTCGACCGAAATCTTTTCTTTTGAAATAATGCAAGATTTAGCAATTTTAGAAAATATTCAATAATATCGAAAGGTAATTTATTCATACAGAGCATCTTTAAATACATTAAAAACTTTATAATGATAGTTACTGCCTTTAGGATCAATAAAAACTGAAAAGGGAATAGTCTTTTTTCAAAAAGGTTAAAGTGTTCTTTACTGTTAATCCGAACTAAGCTTTTTTCTTTTAAATCGGTCATTTTCTCTCCTCACACTCTGTTAGAACTTTTGCATAGTTTTTCAAATTTCTTTGATGTCATTCTCTTTGATGTGAAGAAATTTTAAATACAGATATTTGTTCTTTGTTCGATTTTTTATCTATAATTTACTTAGATAGAAGAAATGGTGCTATCTGAGTATCTTTGTTTTTCCAAACGGTTCAATAGAAGTTTTATACCATCTGTTATTTAACTCTTTTTTTCCAATATTTGACATTAAAGTAGCAATTTAATTTTTATTAACTCAATTTAATGTAGTCATATTACTAATTCAGCTAATTAGAATTCATTATAGAAAATGTTTTGAAAGAAAAACACGATTCATAATTCCATTCTTTATTCACTTTACACATATTCCTCCATTTGTTATCATTATGCCAATTCATTCTCTGTTTTTATGAATTCAATCATTTATCTTTTAATAAAATATAATCCTCCTTGTGTTATTTGACAGCTGAATCCATAATTTCGATATACGTATACTTGAGACAAAAGGCTATTTTGCATAGGCATAATTTTTAAACCAAGGATATATTTGAAACGTTTCTGATTTCACTGAATTAAAAGATTAAATTCGTAATTAAGAAAATATTTAAAGTTTCGAATAAGCCTGAATGAAGAACGGAAATTTTGAAATCGCTTCCTCGTGCATTCTTTCTTAAGGATAAATACAGAGAGCGTTCAATGAGCTCTGACGATAAAGGCAACATTGAACTCCAGATTTGGTTAAAAAAGGAAATACAGCTGACTCTGTGCATCCAAAACTAAGTTAAAATTAATTTCTGAATACCAATAAAAATTTATAAAAAATCCTAAGCATTTAGCTGTAATCAGAGTGTTTTTCACGTAAAAGGTGTATTTTTTGCAGAGTAGAAACATGACTGTAGTGTAAGGGATTTTCCTCCAATATAATGACTTTCAGAATTGCCTTTGCCAGAATTTTAGTCGTATTTAAAGATATAAAATTTCTGCCTTTCATTTTAGCCTCGATAAATAATTTTATATTGACAGGAAGAGTATGATATGTATTCTCATATGAACAGTTGAAAACGGCGTTAGCAAATATTGATTGAAAATTAGCATGTTTTTATCTATAAAGAATAAAGTAAAACATAAAACCCAAATTATATATGTATCTATTTTCGTTTCATATTTTATATTTTAATTATTTTAACAGGAAAATAGAACTCTGAAATCTGGAAAATCACAATATAGTGCTATATCACCAAACATTGTTAATATTTACACTTTTTATCTGCCTATCTATAGCATTTTAGTAGCTAACTTTTATCATTATGTATTTATAAATGAAAATATTCATACACATTTTCTTTTTCAGAAGTACTGAGATTTCAAGTTCGAAAACCCCTCTTAGTGGGGAGTTAGCAGCAGAGAGCACAAAATGGCGCCCTTTAAGATATGTTACATTAAATTTGGAAATAAAAAATTAAAAGTACCCAATAGTATTTATGATGCTAGATAATCTGAAAGCAAACGTTACATTTAGTTTTAACTTTTCTTAATAGAAACCTCAAATTATTTTAGAGGGCAATGAAATAATCTTAAATATAGACAAGATAAAAATTTAAGGTATGTCGGCTCCTGAAGTGTATTTAGAGCATTTAACTCGAGTATAAATTTAGAGCATTAATATAGAAAGAAATAAAATTATGTAGTTTTGAATTCTGCCAGTGTGATAATAAACCAAGTTTGACTCTCTTGACCTCACTGGCACAGGAACTGCATGGAACTGGCACAGGAAAATAACTCACTTGTCAGTTGAAGCCTTATGATATATGTTAACGGTCATGTAACTGAAAATCATATTCCGTAGTCTTAGATTATTATGCCAGTTAGTAGTTTTTATGGGATCCTAATCCTGTTGTGTCCAAAACAAGAACGATTTACAGAAGACGTATTTTTAAATATGGACTTCTGCCAAATATTGCTCCAAATTTTATGTAACCATTATACTCGAGGAAGAAATTGAGCAAATTATTAAGAAACTTCGATCCACAAATTACTATATGAATAAGTTAGATCTTAACTCGGTTACTTCAAAATTGCTATAAAGACTGAAGATTGTTCTTATATTCCTCGATTTCACATTAGGTAAGTATACTATGGGTATCTGTTGAGGTCTAAATTTGTCAAGCTTACCAATAATCTACAGAATTAAAGGTATTCCTCTTAAATATTCCTTTCGAATAGTGTCCTGCAGTTTGTCTTTCATCGACATTGTTGGTTGTGTTAGTTGGGATCTCATTACTGTCAGGCGAATATTTAATCAATGACTAAGGGAGAGTCATATTGAACTCCAATGCAGGATCTCAGCGGCCCCACGCTACTAAAGCCCGAGAGGGGAGACATGCTGTGCTCTTGGTCTTGCGAGATCGCACAGTCACGTCCCATACCCTGAATCAGGAACTTGGTTCATGTGAAGGATGACAAGTGTCGGCACAGATAGTGCAACGACATCTACAGGGCCGCGGACTATCAGCACGGCTGTTGCGGCTTCTCTTCATACTGCAGCAGAGACAGGTGCGCCTAAGTGGTGCAACGAACGACGATAATGGACACAGGAGTGGCACCACGTCGTCGTTTCAGACTTATGCCGGTTTTGTTTACAGAATAATCATGAACGCATCCGTGTATGGAGGTACCGAGGAGAACGAGCGTTGCCGGTTTGCATTCACCATTGTCATACAGGCCTCGCACATGGTACAATGGTATGAGGTGCCAAAGGTTACACATACTGGTCACTTCTTGTTCGCATAGCTGGTAATGTAAACAGCCGTAGTTACATTTCTGACCTAAGGCCCATGACTGTACTCTACCTTCGAGGCATATGTGACGTCATCTTTCAACAAGATAATAAAAGATTGCATGTTGCCTGTGCTGTCCTGACCTTCATTAATATACAGGGTGTTCGACTGTTGCCCTGGCCCCAGCACGTACTCTAGATCTATCCCTCATTGATAACATCTGGTCCTGGGTCGCCAACAACAGACTGGCATGTCCTCATTCTCCAACCACTACGACTGATGAACTCTGACATATAGTTGAAGCCGCAAGGAATGAATTGCCCGTGTTTGTCATCCAAGCTTTTAGTTCGACTCAGTGCCCAACTGGATTCTACCAGAGGTGGCAGTTCTGCGTATTGAATTCCGCACTCTGTGTACTGCAAGCCATATTCAAGTTAAACTATGTCTTCCTCCCACTATACTGTACATTTGTCATAAATGAAATTATTCTATTTGCTTTTCTTCCTGGTGTAGGAATTTTAATGGCCAGCAGCCTATTTCTGTTTTTCCACAAGTAGCAGAGGCTAAGTTTTTTTGCTATATTTTAGTTGTACTGCGAAGCGTAACTTTTAATATACCTTTTAGTTAAGTTTTATCTTTTGATTTTTGCAGTATACTTAAAATTAGATTTTTAAGAAAGTGCGAAGACCAAAAACTCATCTGAAGTACAGTTTTGATGTAATAGTTAACCAAGTTTTACTTTATAAGTACCATTTTTTCTTTAAGGAAAGAGCAAACTATGACACACATTTGACGCCAACATAAATCTGCATTTTTCTAAAACGATTAGTTTTTTTTTTTTTTTTTTTTTTTTTTTTTTGTATGTGTGTCTGAAGCTAGGTAACCAAAATGAACCTCTTTCCTCTTAAGGTGAACACAAAGAGAGGTGAGAAACTAATTTGGAGAGATCTACAAACAGGAATGCAATATTTTCTGATTGTTAAATTTTGAAGAATAGTGAACAAATTTCTTGATGTCAGTTTTTGGTTTAAAAATAGTTTGCGAGAGGAAAAAAAATTTTAATTGTTTTTAAGTTAAATTTATTAGGACATTTAATTAAAACCGTATACTGTTGTAACTATTTTGTTGTTAGACGGATTCGTCTATGTAAATCAGTTTTGTGTATTATGATACAAAATACCACTTTCGTAGTCTCAACTTTACAGGACGTGGTGAAAACAGTAAAATATGTGGAAACCGAAGCTCAGTAAGAGAAAAGAAAAAGTATAGTTCAACGAAAAACTGTGAGTGGGCATATGTTATACGGATCAAATTAATAAGGCATCTTTTCCCGACAGCAGAGTTTCGGATTTACCTAATCCTTGGATTCATAAGGCTTTCTACCCTTTTCTAGGTCAACACTGCCAAGAAATCTTACCAGATATTAAGAATGATCGGGAATCAACAACGCCTATCTGAGATCAAATACGCAACCTTGGGTTACAACGTTCGAAGCAGCTGTTCTTAATACGCTTATTATATTATGTTGTTTTTATTCTGGGAGAAGAAAACAAGCACTGAACCTATAATCTTACAGGAGACTTGAAGTGTAAATAATTTCGTTACTAAGCAAATGTGAGTAATCCAAAGTAATGAGAATAAAATCTGTGAATGTAAAGAAAAATTATTATTTTATGAATTCTAAAGACTTAGGAAAATCCAAAACCACAAAATTTCATTTTCAAAAAATCGTGTTTCGAAAATCAATGCAACTAAAATTATCCGTTATTAAAATTTCTTAGGTTTTGTTAAAAACTTTTTTTATAATTTTCTAGCTAAATCTGTAGTCCTTCCAAGCTACAATACTTGTGAACTGTGTAGCGAAGTATCGCAGAGTTCACTAACGTAAATGAAAGTCCAAAGAAGGGTTAAACGACCCTTTTATTCAACTCGAGTATATCGAATATAATTCGAATCCTGGAGAAAGCAAAACTTATTTCTCCTCTCCAAAAATTCTAAATAGCTTTATAATTGCGTCCCATTAAAATGTGCTAGATGATAATTCGTCATCACTTGCATTTGCTTGACTGTGCCTTGTCCATCTCTCCTCAGTGGGAGAAGAATATAAGGAATTTCTTCCTTTTCCACTAAGTGCGCTCGTGGTTTTACTGGTAGCAAGTCCAACTGGCAAAAATTACAATAGGTCCGTAAAGGTTATAACCCATCACTTGAGATCATATCACATACCCATCACTTAGGTTTGCGGATACCAAACAGCTCGTAAGGTCCTTGAGATTTTCACATTCAAGAAAACTTCTTGAGATTGAATAGGCAATTATCAAAGACAGTCGAGCAAAGAAGATATTTTCTACTATCTTTACTTCTCTTGAAATTGTTGCAAATTTATGACGTCACTTTTCATCTAACTCCTCACAAGAAAATTTATGTTTAATTTTAAACTATTCTGATTTTTGTAATTTTTATTTTGTCTTTTAACTCTTTTCAAATCTTTCTCTTATAAATACTTCTTAATTAGACCACAATTACCCCACATTTAATTTCTAAATGAAATAGGAAAGATCATTTAAAAATTCATTTGTAGAATGAAACCATATTTCATTAAATATGTTTCAGTTCTGAAATATAATAAGTTATTCTTACTTTTACTGGATAAAGTCTTTTAGAAATCCAAATTATTTTGCATATTATATATCCATAATCTTTCGCACAAGAAGCTGTTTTATTTATCTTCAGTAACTGTCTACTCTACTCCTAATGCTATTATGCTATTTGAATTCTGCTTTACATCCCTCCTCCTTTAAATGCCAATGCATTCTTTCTTCCTCCTTTAGGGAAAATGTACATTAGTGCTGTATATATTCATTGCAGTTTGTGAGCATTTAAAATTCTTTCCACTGACTGAGTCTCCCCATTTCCGCAAATCTTTCTCATCTTAAGCTTTTATACTTTTTATGGGGAAATTTATTCGTCTAGACTGTGGCGTTGTATGTCTTATGTTATGAAATTCACATTTCTGTTTTAAAACGTACTGTGTATTGGAAGCAGATAAATTCACTGAAAGTCAGTCAGATATTTAGGAAATTATTTCAATTAACGCTATAAATCTCTTCAGCATTTTGAAGAACTGAGTGAAATGTTTGGTATTACATATCTGGAATAGCTGTACGGAACTGATTAAGATATTTTGCTTTAAGTTAATAATTAAAAATTATGAATCGCATTATATTCATTGAATTAAGTCTTAATCATTTAACAAGGACTATTGTGGCTGAGTATAACTTTCTTGGCGATTCCTCCATATCTGTGACTTAGTTTATTTTGCTCGCATGTCATTTATTCTTTGTATAGCATTTCATACTCGGATTTTTTTTTTTTTTTTTGCTGCTTATGCTCTCCGCTTGCAGTGAAAGTTATACCCGCTTTTGTTCTAGACCTCCAATTTCTCTTTAAAATGTTAGTTAGAAATAAACTAGTTAAACTGGGATATGTATATATATATATATATATATAATTTCTTAATTTTGAATACTAGTTATTTATACTATAAATTGAAAAAAAACTATGAATACGAAATTCTTTTTATAATGCGAAATTCTTTTTTAACTCCATTTTCCACTTTAAATCAGAAGTTTAAAACCTTGAGTTACCCAAGCTGAGAGTATGTTATATGATAAAAGTTTTTACTAGCCATTATTAATTACTCTTTCAATAGTCTCACTATGAGGTATTTTCTCCCTCCTTTCCGCATGCCTTCATGATGTAACAGTAGCACACTCGGCGTGTATTCGAGAGGTCCATTCTCGAGTCCCAGCAAGGGCATTGCTCAATTTTTTATGTCTTCGGCTGCAAAATAACTTAATGACTCTTCAGCAGCGTTCGAACTAAAATGTGGCGGACAATAATTCGTCACCACCAGGATTTGGCGATTGGGATCTGCCTGCTTTCGCGGAGTAACGGTAGCACACTCGGCGCGTATTCGAGAGGTCCAGGCTCTAGTCCCGGCGAGGGGATTGCTCATTTCCCACGTCTCCAGCATAAATCTAACCGAATGGCTCTGCATCAGTTAAACTTTTATATTAATAACATTAATTATATTAATAACAGAATTCTGTTTCGCTAATGAAAAAAAAATTAATAAGAATACTGCAGGCAACCCGTAACTGGAGCAACCTGGGGACCCCTTGCGATTGTTTAATTTACAGATCGCATAGATAGTGAATATGTGATAACCTGTAGCTTGATTAAAAAGTATTCCTCAAATGAAAAATGGCTGATTATGGAATGGTTCAAAATGATGCTGGATACTTTGATGATGTAAACTGAGGAAATAGATCCCTCTGTGAATATGAAAATTCGAAATTTATTTGTTAACATGTTAATTTATGGCAATCACGGTCTTGATATTGAATTTTAAATAAAACTTTAATAAAACAATAGAATCTGATCATAGGAGTGATACATATAAAATAATATGATTATAACGTTGCGCGCCTCCAACTTGCACGCAACCAAGAGGTGACTGTGAAAACTTGTATAAAAGATAGAGCCTTGTGAAGGGTTTAAGTCCCTCTTTATTCAACGTAATAAATTACAATTGCGTCCTCTTGACGCTTACAGACTTACAGACTGTGCCAACTTGGCAGTCAAATAAAAATAATAACCTGAAAAGAAAGTAAAGACAAGTTTCTAACTACGAGGCTCTCTAAAATAACTAACTCACCGTGTTTTACAATACCGCTGCTAATTCAGCAGACTTGAAGCTCACTGGAACGATTACCACTACTTCCCGCCAAGCACATAGGCCGCAACGCGGGGTTCTTCAATTCTCGATAACTACCTCCGCGCTCGCTAAGTAAGAGAATCTCTCCGAACTTGTTTCCTTCTATTTAAATCAGAATACCTCCGCTGATAATTTGAATCCTTGCGCGTTCTACTAAAATTTACATATTCTGGCATTGGCAGTTCCAGGGGAAAGTAAGGCTTGACAGGAAAGATAGTTTAAACTTAAAATAAATGTTAGTTAAAATAAATATAAACCCTACATTTGCCGCTGCCAGAATTTGGAAAACTTGGAAGCAGGTCCTACAAACGACCTGTTGTAAGTTTCTCTAATTCTGAACTAACTGGCGAGAACCTCGTTTACACAAAAAAAAATCTTATGTAACAATTATACTAAAATTCTGTTGCTCGTTACAAAGCATTCTTCTTACAGCAACTTTTCCTGGACTTCATCAATCAATCTTGGTCTTTCCTTCCAGCATCTGGAAGGAATAAGTATCAGTATCTTTCTACATACATTATAATTTACACTTTCTTGACACAATAAATTTTTGTTTTTAAACGATTCGTTTTTCTTAGTTATTGCTTACTTCACATTCATTCAATTTTTCAAGCATTAATTTAACTTTACCCTGGCTCTCCACCGTGTGTGGTGTCAAACGGGAATATTCGTGTTTTAGTCTTACAACACTTCCCCTAACCACCATGACTTGTTAGAATTCAACGACCAAATAGACACACCTTACTCGACATTCTACAACTCAATGAGCTACTTTAATATTCTTAAAAATTCAAATGTAGGTGGAGAACCCTACAAAACACATTCATTCTAACTTCCCCCTCATTCATCTTTAAACATGCAGGCTTTCGCTCTAAAGCATGACTTTATCTACAATTTACTACTTAAATTTTGACTTCATTGCTTTTAAGCATTCACTTTTAGCATCTACAATTTTATGCTTCTAGACTAAATTCTACTTTTACATAACCTTCAAGTATTTACATACATTTACAAAACTTTAATACATATGCTTTTTACCATTTACCATAAAATGAATAAGAGAAAATAAATTTTTACTTTACTCATTCTTCGCCAAGCTGGCGGCACTGAAAGTAAAATTCTTATTAATACAAGAATACGAAGTTATTTTTATCTCCGGCCAAATTTTGGCTTTAACATAACAGAATTAGTCTTTCGACCAACAGAAAATGCTTGTTTTTAGCTTTTACACTTAAAGAAAATATTACTTTTGCCTTAGCTAAATAAAGTAAAACAAAACTAAGTCTCAACCGAGACATATTGACTTTCGTCAAAACATAGAACTTCGTACTTATG
This sequence comes from Stegodyphus dumicola, assembly GCF_044657685.1. Classification (NCBI taxonomy): domain Eukaryota; kingdom Metazoa; phylum Arthropoda; class Arachnida; order Araneae; family Eresidae; genus Stegodyphus; species Stegodyphus dumicola. Next base: position 121,438,256 of record NC_140780.1, read on the forward strand.
CATAACATTTCGGAACAAAAGAGAAAAAAAAAATTATAGAAGGTTTTAACTTATCTTTGAGTTTTCGATGCTTGAAATTCCGTCATCCGTTTTTGGCAAAATTGATCCCAAGTTAGAGGTTTCATGGATGTCAATCTTCTCCTTATTGATCTCCGAGTGTCGTCCACGTTGCTTTTTCTCTTGCGTCCTCTACATGCTGGCCTCTTGACGGAGTAATCGTCTGGTTGTTGGCCTTTACGTTTCTCCCTGGGACGGCTGGTCTTGACGTCCTCCGGTCTGGAGTCCTTCTTGAATTTCTTCTGTTCCTCGTATTTTTGTGCCTCCTGTTGGCGTTTCAGTTTCCGGAACGGCGGCCTTGCTGGCCCCTGACTCTGTGGCCGTGTGCGCGTTCTCCTTGATGTGTAATTTCTCCTGCTATCCTTTGTAGGTGGTGTTTTTCTCTTTACCACGGTTTCTTTACCCGGTTCATCTGTATTTTTGTTTTTCTTAAACGCCGGAGTTTGAAAATCATTTTTTCTTTTTGATACCGACGTCCGGGTTGTAGAAGTGCTAGGTCTCTCTTCAGTTCTCTGTTTCTTGGGTGGTGGAATAGTTGTTGTAGTCTCTGAACCTTCGTTTAGACTTGAGTCCTGCAAGAAACTTTTAAGGATTTCAAAATCATTTGGATTATAGTATTTTTTCACCTGGTCGGGACTTGCTTTACAGATTTCCCCTCTGTCGTTCTTAAGATATAATACTACCCCTTTGATTTCCTGAATTACTTAGGGGCTTTCAAACTTTGGAGCTAGCTTTGCCATAAAATTGTCTGGGGCACTTGATAAAGAAAATTTCCGCTTCAATACTTTATCCCCAACTTTAAAATCTGCTTCACGGCGTTTTCTATCATAATAAAGTTTCTGCCTATTTCTTGCCGTATCCGAGGTTTTAAGCGCCTGATCAATCAACTTTTGCACATCTTGTTGTTTAAACTCCTGCTCTCTTTGTTGCACAAAGAATAATTTATCTAAAGGCGTAATTAACTTTCTGCCTAAAAATAATTCTGCTGGAGTTTTTCCCGTAGTATCATGATGTGCCGTTCTTAAAGCATAAGCTAATTCATTTATGTAGCCATCCCAGCGCTTGTGATGTGTGCTCACGTAACTGCGAATTATTTTTACTATGTTTTTATTAACTCTTTCTGCTATGTTAGCCTGTGGTCTATACGGAACCATTTTGATATGGCGTATGCCAAGTCCATTGCATATGTTTTCAAATATTTGACTAATGAATTGTTTTCCGTTATCGCTAATAACTTTTATCGGTGCACCGTATTTTAAAATGTATCTGTGTAAGAATGCATCTGCGACTGTTTTGGCTGACGCGCGTTTAAGTGGAACAATTTCTATCCATTTTGAAAAATGATCTACTATTACTAAAAGAAAACGATTTTTATTTAACTCGCTCTGGGGGAAGGGACCAAGGAGATCTATGCCTAAAATTTCATTCGGAAATGTAGCGCGAATGCTATTTAAGTACCCGGCCGGGCTGTAATTAATATCATTTATTAACTGACATTGATTGCAGGACCTTACATACGCCGTTACTATTTTGTATAATTGCGGGAAATAAACCGCCTCGCGTACCCTTTTTATAGTCTTTCTGACCCCGAGGTGGCCCGCTGTTTTTTCTTCGTGCAACTCCTTCAAAATGCTTAATCGAAGCGAGGCTGGGATGACTGGCTTATACTCAAGATTTTCGTTTGTTGTTTTCGTATAGAATAATAAATTATCTATTATTTCATAGTTTTTTGCTCTATTTCTTATCGCATCGATATCTGTATGCTCAAAGCTTTCAGGGTCTTTCAAATAAGCATAGATATTTCCAAATTCAGGATCAGCTTTCAGTTCAGTAATAACCGTATCTCTAGAATCTAAAATTTTTGAAGTCAACACAGCGCATTTAAGTTCATTTCCTTCGTCGTCCAGTTTTATACAAAAAAGTGCGTCAGCTACATTGTTTTCCTTACCCGGTTTATATTTTATTGTGATATTATATTCTTGGAGTTTTAAAGCCCATCTTATTAACCTGGGCGTTAGGTTTTTTCCCGAGTAAAGTCTACCAACAGCCGCGTGATCCGAAAAGACTGTTACTGGCGATTTGCCGAAATAAACTCGAAATTTGTGTACAGCCCTTAATACGGCTAATGTTTCTCTTTCTGTAGCTGTATAATTCCTTTGTGTCTGATTCAATGTTTTACTAAAAAATGCCAGCGGATGGTTATTTTGCATAAGAACCGCACCCACCGCATAGTCTGACGCATCTGCTGCAATTTCCAGGTTTTCGTCCCCCTCAGGGAATTTTAAAACAGGGGCATTAATAAGCGCTTCTTTTAATCTTTCAAAAGCTGTGTTAGCTTCCGCTGTCCACGTAAACTTACTCTTTTTTCTTTTGATTACTAAGAGTGGTTCAACAATATTAGCGAAATCTTTTATGAAAGATCGATAGTAAGAACATAATCCAAGGAAAGACGAAAGTTTCTTGGCGGTGTTGGGCGGTGGGAAATTCTTAATAGCTTTTATTTTTGAATCTTGAGTTTCTATACCCTTTTGCGAAATTTTATAACCGAGATATTTAAGTTCTTTAGTTGCGAACTTGCATTTTGAGGCGTTAATTGTAAGACCGGCCTCTTTTAATAATTTAAAAACTTGTTCGAGGTCATTAATGTGTTGTTCCAACGTACTACTCGTTATAATTATATCATCTAGATAAATTAAAGTTGATTTTCCTAGGACAGGCTTTAGAACAATGTCCATAGCTCTCTGGAATGTTGATGGGGCCCCACACAACCCAAAGGGCATGCGTAAAAATGCATAAGTGCCCGATTTTGTTATAAACGCGGTTTTATGTATATCTTCGGGTCTCATAGCTATTTGATAGTAGCCAGACGTTAAGTCCAAAGTAGACATATATCTTGTCGATTTGATCTGTCTAATAATCTCGTCTATAACCGGCAAAGGGTAAACTGGAAATTTAGTAATGCTATTTAGTTTTCTGTAATCGATAGCAAACCTCCAAGCCCTTTTATCCGAAGGAGGAAACTCGTTCTTTTTCCTACATAGTACGACTGGACTCGCGTACTCACTATTTATGGGCGTTATTATTTTATTCTTTAACATCTCCTGAATATGTTCTTCGATGATTAGGTCTTTTTGTTTATCATAACGATACGGTTTAGTCCTACAAGGTTTTTCGGCATTTAATTGAATCTTATGAGTCACGATTTGGCAGTTTCCTGGTTTTTCTGAAAACAAATGAGAAAAATTACTCACCACTTGCTGTATTGCTTTACTTTCCTGGTCATTCAGATGGCTAAGGTCCACTTCAGGTGTCTCCACAGGTTCCACCACCCTCTGGTCCATCTCCAACACCACGGAACTATCTTGAAAATTTAATTTGGCCCTCGCGGCCCTTAAAAAGTCCATACCTAAAATAAGAGAGTGTTGTAGGTCTTTCACCACAAAAATTAATACTTTGAGATTTTCCTCTTTTACCTGTAAGTTTAATGATAATTTCCCGATGCAGTGACATGTTTTTCCTTGCGCCGCTATAATTTCCGTATTTCTGGTTTTAAAGAGTCGTATCCTATAAAAATTCTTTTTGAAGAACTTTTCACTCATAAAATTTCCTTCTGCTCCTGTATCGATGAGGGCTTCTACTGGTACATCGCCAACCAGGACTTGTATAATTGGTAGCTGTGAGTTTTTTACGATGACCGTGTTTAAATGTCTATTTGAGGGTTTTTTTTAAAACTTCCGGGGTCTGGACCCTCCCTTTCACAGGCCCCTCTAGTCGTTTAAAGCTTTCTTTTCAATCTGTGTCTTCTGGGTACGCGGATGTTTATTTTCAAATGTTCTTTTTGGGCCTTGACCTTCGAGTTTCGATGCGTTAGCTTGATAGTTCTTTCCCCCATACGAGCGATTTCCATTTCTGGTTTCCTCCTTCCTTCGGGTATGTTGAGAATATGTTTCCCCTCTCGCTTTTTCCGCTATTCTGCAATTTTGAAACTTCACCGCCAATTCGAAGAGTTCCTGCAATGTTCTTGGGTTTCTAATTTCAAAGTAGTCTTGGACAGCGGGTAACAATCTTGGTAATATTATTTCAATTATCTTCGCATCGGGTTTTTTTCCATACAGCATATCCGTTAGCTTGATTTTTCGTAAAATAAAGTCCGTCAATTCTGCTGTATCCCGTTGGTAGAAACTATATAGTTCGGCTTCCAGCCGTGCGCGATCTTTCACTATGGGGAAGGCCTTTACTAACGATTCTTTGAAATTTTCAAATGTATACGTCGGGCTTCCAAATTCACCTAGTAGAAATTTTCCTATGTTTTTCCACCATAGCGCGGCCTGTCCTCTTAGTGCTGATGTGGCGATGGCAACTTTTTGTCTTTCAGGCACAGGGTAGAGCTGAAAGTGGTTTTCTAGACCTTCGAGAAATACCGCGACCGAATTTTTTCCGTCGAAATGGACGTTTGGCTTGATTGACGCTCTCAAAGTCTTTGACCAGGTATCCAAATCCTTCTAACTGAGTTGTCATTTCTTGGTGTTGTCCAGCGGCTTCCATCCAGTTTTCGGCCATTTCAGTTCGATAATTGCTCGGGCGCCAATATAACGTTGCGCGCCTCCAACTTGCACGCAACCAAGAGGTGACTGTGAAAACTTGTATAAAAGATAGAGCCTTGTGAAGGGTTTAAGTCCCTCTTTATTCAACGTAATAAATTACAATTGCGTCCTCTTGACGCTTACAGACTGTGCCAACTTGGCAGTCAAATAAAAATAATAACCTGAAAAGAAAGTAAAGACAAGATTCTAACTACGAGGCTCTCTAAAATAACTAACTCACCGTGTTTTACAATACCGCTGCTAATTCAGCAGACTTGAAGCTCACTGGAACGATTACTACTACTTCCCGCCAAGCACATAGGCCGCAACGCGGGGTTCTTCAATTCTCGCTAACTAAAAAATGTTTTTCACATTTTATTTTGCTCTGTAGTACTGTTTTTACTGTTTCAGAAGGAATATGAATTTATATGTTGAATTTGGCAAGTTATCTTTAATTATACGTTTCCACAAAAGTCCTTACGCGGCCTTTATTTTCGCAAACCTTGGTCGTAGATGTATACTTCCAGGTACAAAAAATGTTTTAAATGACGCAAATATTTATATTTTGGCAATTTAAAATTTAAAGAAATCAGTTTGTAAAAATTACAAAACCTAAGTTTTTATACAGTCTCCCGTTCCTTATATTTACATTCATGAAAATTTTATACTCATTATAAAAAATTAAATACCAAATTTTGACTCCAGTATGTCTCAAATTGATCAAGATATATCATTTTAAAATATGAGACCATATTCAAGGAACATGCATAAACTGAAGATCAAAATGTTTGCATCTGCACATAAATAAAAATAAAATATCAGTTTAGAAAAATGTTTCTGACCTTGATAAAATAAGTAATGAACATTTAAGTACAGATTGTCGAGAAGAGTACTTGTTTTTATTCCTCAAAAAGGGAATCTTATTCGCTCAGTCTTACAGAATTCGTGTTCTAGAAAATACTGACGGACTTTAGCTTCAGAACATAGCCAAATGAAAAATGTTTCTAGTTTAATGAATTTGTTGTATGGTTACTGTATTTTGATTCTAAGTTAATAAAACTTCACGAGAACATTAATAACGTATTTGTAGCAAATTAAAACTTTATAAATTATTTGTACGAAAATTCTTTCGTAAATCATTCGTAACAAAATTGTAAATTAAGAATATTACCTACTAGTAAATCACAAAAGACTATCATAAAGAAAGTTACGCACTAGTAGGTCCCCCAAAAATATAATTTAATGACATTTAAGGGAAAACACTTTGAAGTTCGAAAAATTCTAATTTATATTAACCGGATCTTCAAGATAAGACGGAAATGACGTAAAAAATATCAAATTTTTATACCTAACAAGTTTTGTCTTTGAACATCTTTCATCTAGAGAGAACGAGGGATATGCTACATGTCCTCACACTTTCGAGAAAGGGACCGTACGTCTGAAAGTCGGGATAAGTAGCAAGTTGGACGGGAGAAAAGACAGGGCAAATTAACAACTCTAACATATGCTTCTTGTCTTTGACGGAAATTATGTGACTCCTGCAATGTATAAGAAAGAGAACTTAGGCCCTATATTTATCTTTTCATGGGCGCAGTTGGGTGTCAGTTCATCTATGGGAGATAAAGCTCATCCAAATAGAGCTAAGCTCATGGATGTGGGGTTATTAACCATATGAAAATTCAGGATATTTACCGGATGGATTTGCCAGTGCGATTTCCACACCTAAAGCCTAAAACATGTCTGAAACACTCTTGGGAGGGTAATTACAGCTCACCTGCTCCTTCCCAAACTCTCCAGGACATGAAAACAGCGTAGCTGCATGAGTGAGACCGACTGCCACAAGGATTCATAATTTGCCTGAAATCCAGCATGCAGTCACATTATGAGAGATGTATGATTATAAGCGAAGACCGTGGTTCCTATTAGTTTCCATTTGTTTGGTATTGCAACCTCTGTTTTAAACCTTCTCGCACTGATGAACCTTAAGCAGGATCATGCGGGTCTAACACGAAGCTTGTATACTTTTTGTATTACAGCTGCCTATGATGGTACTAAATTTCACTAAACTAATTCCAACAGTTCTAGAAATAATCAACCAAAAGTGAAAACTCTCATAATTTTGAGCATCAGTGTATGTATGCGTATTTATGTACAGTGGATTCGAGTCACGAATGCTTCTCGTCATGAACAAATCGACAAATCAGAAAACAAATTTTCTGAACTTTTAACATTCTTCGGGGAACATCATTTTAATATTATTTTAATATTCTCGCTAATTAATCCTGGCTGAAAGTGCCTTACAAGGTCCTGAATTCGACCTGGAGGAAATAATACCTAGATTGCGTTGCAAACGGAGAGTGGGAAGGCTTTGACAGTAAGGACTGTAACAAACATGAGCTGACCCCGAGTAGCTGGAACAACTTTAGGAACGGCAACAAAAGTGATTGTGGAAGAAATTTCTTCACAGGAAGAGGGGAAAAAAGATTTTTTTTACATTTCTTTGATCTGCGAAATTTATGCAGAAAAGATAGGATTGGAAGTTTCAGAGAACGATATCTCCCGGAAAAAAAGAACAACAACTCACAAAATGCATTTTCAATGACAATATCACGTCTTACTTTTGAAATGTTTAAAAGCATGCACAAAACCAAAGGCCTTGGAAATTTTTCTGGAGTGAAAAAGGCCCAGTGAATTTCAAACAGAGTGAAATTAACAGATAAACAAGAAAATGGAAGACGTCGCAGAAACACAGTTACCTCATGTTTTTGTGGAATAGGGCTCCCCCATCAAAATAAAATCATCTCTTACTTTACTCTTCCTCATCACTTTCTATTTATACTGTCAACTATCCTCAATATAAGTATCGTAATATTAAATAAAAGTTTCCATCAAATTTATCTGTTTAGCAATGTACTTCTCTTAATTTTTTGGTTACAGATTTAATCATTTGTATTTTCCTTGTGTGCAAGCAGGCGGGCGCCTGTGTGTGTGTCTTTGTGTTTTAGTTTTGAAGCTGTGCACAAAGTTCTGTTTCAAAAGTGCAGTAAGAAATCAGCTATGGTAAAGGAACTGTGAATCACTTTACATTAAATAATACATAATTGAACCACTTTACATTAATAGAATGTATAGAGAAAAAAATAGTTTTGGTAAGAAACTTTCTGGTGACAAAAATTAAATTCGTGAACCGAAGTTTTACTAAATGAATATGCAGGTATGTGTGTATATATACATATAAATATGTATATATATATGTGTGTGTGTGTGTGTGCATAAAATATAATTAAAAAAATTAAACTCAAAACACACTCATATTAGAAAACGGTATTGATAAAAATTAAATAATTTTTTGAAAAGCAATATATCATTGCAAAATATTACTAAAAGTGTCCTGCTTCATTTTCCCGTAGATTTCGATCTGTGTAAAATGCAAAAATTGAGTGCTATGCATTTTAATTTTACAAAAGTTGAATTCTGAGTTTTTAATTAAATATTTTCATTTCATTTTATAATTATTACCACTACTTATTACAGCTTACAATGGTTACAGTTATAACGGATTTTCTTATTGTTTTCTTTCATTTTTGAGTTTCGATATTTTTTAAACAAAGTGAAAAATGTGATACTATTTTATGTCAATATGTTAAGCAAAGGAGAAAATAGCAAACAAAGAAATTTTTCCAATATGTGTAGGGAGGTAATGTTTTCAACTGAGAAAGACAATTGAGGGTTTTCAATAATAAGCGCAATTTCGGTTCCCCTCAACACATTTTTACTATTTTCAAAATGATGTCTGTCTGTGTTTATGATTTTCGTGCCCGATAACCCTTATATCAAATTTTCAAAAATTTTCATTTCCATATGTAAGGTTTATGAATTCATATTAATTCATCAGGAAAAGAATCTACTGAAAGAGCGTTTATTCTAAAAACTGGAAATCCGGAAGTGGTACTTTACCTGAAGCTCGTAACAGTTTTTAAAGTAAAACCGGAAGTGGTATGTGACTTGAAGCCCATAACAGTTTTGCAACAATCAACATAACATATTGTTGCATATATAAATCATAACACATTGCTGCAATTAATTGAGCGTTGTTTCCTGATACCTAAACGCTGGGCTATTCATGCAGATCAAACTGAATTTATATTTGTTGATACTAGGAAAATAACATAGAAGAAAATTTAATTGCGGCATTATTTTCCAAGCACTTATTTTAAATATATTACAAATGCGTAATTTTCTTTAATTAAAAACCAATTCAATTACATGTTATACAACTTCTCAATAAAATGCAGTTTTTAATAATGAAAAAAGAACTAAAGCAGCGAACATTTGCTTATGTGGCATCATTTTAGAAAAAACAAGTTTTTAACACATGGCCAGTTATATATAATGAAGTATAAACCATATTTCGTATTAAAGACCCTTCTATTTATTGTATGAATAAATTATGTTTTTTACAAACCATCAAATGGAAATGATAATTTACTTAAAGCTCATTGCTATTTGAAATTGGCATAATGTCATGTGCTTGCCACATCAGATTTTTAATGAGAATTTGTGAGTGCGTCTTTTTTTCTTTGAGATTCTACAGTTCGAATTTTACGGTTGGAATGAAATTATTGAAATCTAACAAATGTTTCCTTTACAGATGGTTTAATAACAAAAGTTAATACAATATTCCACTCCTTCAGCTAGAATTCTGCACTTCCAATACTCTTGCTGTACAGTAAGACCGAATTAAAAACTGACGTTAAGATACATCTTTCAGACATATTCGGTGATCCCAAAACCTAAAAATTTCTTAAAGAGCAATCTTTTTATTGATATTTAGGCCGTTTCTAAAAAACATAGGATATCTTACGGGTAGATATTTTAACTGATACCGGAAATAACAGTCATCTGTTTCACTGAAATATTTATCACATCTTTTAATGAAGCATTTAAACATCTCTTTTGAGGTTAGAAACAAGGATTTAAGAGTTCAGTTCGTTCTTAAATAGTTTCTGAAACTTAATTAACTATAATTTAACCTTAACTATAATTTGTTCCGTCAAATTAAAACTTCTCAAAAACGAAGTCTACTTAAAATTCATTTGTCAAATTACTCTGAGCTTAAAATTATTTTACACTTCAAGGTCCAAGTGATATAAATAATCAAACATGCCTCTAGAGTATTTTCGTCTTCCATGAAGGTAATAGTCCTAAGTGGTGCCCAACATCGATTTTTGTTTATGTTCTCTAAACTACTAGTCATTTTAAAGGTGGTAGCCTGCGAAAAATAATCGGCACAAAAAGATTTACTTCAATAGTTAAATGTCACTTCGGATTTCTGTGAAATCTGTGCAATAAATTTGCATTTAAAAATAATATGTATATAACTACATAAAGACATCTGAAATAATGTTGTGTTTGAAAAACCATTACAGAATATACGAGGGATTCTCAAAGGGACATTTTAAAATATGATGCAAATAGTGGCTTGGATCTTAGAGTGAAGAATTAAATATAATTTTAAAGATGGATTTATTTCATAAAAATAATAATACTTTCACTAGGAGGTGAAACACTTATCTAACACTTCCCAAAAATCTACGGTATAGAAAAAAATCGGAAATCCACGCTATCTAGACAAACAAGCATTTATGTAGGTAATATTCTTAAACTGAGTGTCATACCTCGCGCTCGTTCAAACACGAGGTGGGTTCTTCTGGTGAACTTACCATAATGGGAAAATAACACTTGTCCGCTTTGATATTTTGTTCACTAATTTATTACACATACTGCACTATTGATACACCATAAAACGAATACACTAAAATAAACTATATACAATATATATATATATATAAGGCGCGCAAAAGAAATTAAAACATGTTTCAGTTCTCTATACTCCCACCAGCCTGCCTCGACCGGTTTTTCCGGGGTAGATCACTTCCGTTCATCGTCTTTCACCAGAGAAAGGAACTTCACACTGAGCATTCTGATCTTTCAGAGTTTAGAACATACTTGTCATAATAAATTGTTTTATACTTTTTTCCTGTTTTTAATTACTCGGATTTATTTTATATAAATACATAACAGCATTACTTGGCGTTTAGATTTCCCGTATACTTCTCCTTATCAAATGTTAGAACCACGTTTTCCAGTGATAAAAAAATGTGCCAGATCCTGATTTAGGGCATACATCGTTTGAAGATTATTTTATAAGGGCAAATCATATGAGATAAATTATTCCAATCGAAGTGAATTTAATAGCATCTAATTAAACTCATATCTAAATCTCTCCAAGCAAGAAAATTTCATATTGTATTAATTAAATTATTTTTCCTGGAACAATATTATTGTTATTAGACTGTACTCTTGATTGAATAAAATTTCATCCGTTTTATATATTGACTTGGTGAAAGAAAAGGTGCCCAGAAATAATCCGAACATTATTTTCACATCTTATGCTTAATGTAAATGTTTTCCGTTGGAAATTTATTTAAATTATATTTAGTTAAGCGTTTAAATTAATTCTCTGAAAGCTAATTAAACGCCGTCATCTGAGAAGCAGAAATAGGATTAAATTTTGAGCTTTGAAATGTATGCCCATTATTAATTAAAATGTAGGTAACGTGTTTCATAGGCTCACCAGCTTTAGTCTTATTAGTTCAACAATAAAATATGTTATTAATAATGGAGCTTTGAGAACTGATCTTAATTACCTATGCTTTTCATCCGAAAAAACTACATTTCTAGAGCTCTGGAGAATTGTACATTAAAGTTTTAATAAATATTACTTTCATTTTCAAGGATTTTTTTAACGGGACCTTTTTCTTTTGGAAAATTTAATTTAAATTTGGCTTTTGAATATATAGTTTATGTTAATTTCTGTAACGAGGAAATAAGTAACCAGCAATTGTTTTTGCAGGTAAACAGATTTCATATTTAACTTACAGAGGCACTTCTGAACGTACAGCCGTGTAATAAATGGGAATGAGAAAGCAAGCCAGGTAGGCGTCATGTAATTTCCTAAGATATTTTGAATTATTCCAGGCAGCATTATGTAAACTTCTTATAATTCCAAATTAAACTTTTCCTTGAATATTTTAAATTGCAGTATTTCAATCCAACTGAATTACAGCTGCATAATGTAACAGAAGTGCTTGTGATGCCACCTTTCAGGATTCCTTTGGTATCTAATCAAAATCTCCCTTTTAAATTTAATTATAATCACACCAAAGAATACAACAAGTTAAAAGAATAAATCATAAAAGTTTCCCTAATGTCAAATTGTACAGGTTTCCAAACTGTAGTCAATATTTATCATTATTCTTCCAAACGCAGTACAGAAGAATTCAGTTTTTATTTGCTGTTCTTGAAAATAAACAATAGTCATTTGCTGTTCATGAAAATATCAGTATCAAACATTAATTAAGTCGTTAGCAGTTTCGACTCGAGCAATTAAAACTAAATTTGGAATTTTCTTAAATTTATAAATCAAATATTATTTTGTTTACTGAACAACTGCAATATTGTTGATGTTTCTTACCCAAGCAACCTACCTAAGTTTAAAACACTTAGAAAGCCTTCAAATCTCACTTTTACCAAGTTCAAAAAGTCTACTACTCGATTAGCGTTACCTGCTGGTAATATCCATCTTACACCTTCGAAAATCTGCGTGCTCTTATCAGCTTCGTATCAAAGTGGATCGCAGACCTATAAACAAAAAAAAATGTTGCATCTAACGCTACTCTTTCGTTCCTGCAAATTGGGCCCACCAGCGGCCGAGCGGTAAAGTCGCTGAACACTGGTAGTTCGGTCCGAGGTTCGAATCCCGCGAACGGACTGGCTGCATGGGCGTTTTCGTGGTTTTCCCCATGTGTAACGTGTATAGGAGCCAGTTTCCCTTAGAAAGTCCTCCACGAAGGCATCCCTCCCCTTAAGCAGATAGCCCTCGAGGCTTTGCCATAATCACACACACACACACACGTTCCTGCAAAGATAAAATAAAAAAATGGGTATCAGATAAGAACAATGGTTCTGAAGATTTTCTTATAGAAATCAAATGTTTATTACAGAAGAAAGTTTCGTAATCGCAATTAAAGTTTATTTTAGGTAACATATTATTTATAGGTTAAGTTTTCCTTTAACTTCTATTTCATCCTACAGCCTTCACCAGAATGCAAGTTAGATGGAGTTTAATTAACGAGCGAATGCGTAATTTAAAGAACGAGTTTTTGCAACGGGCCAACTAACAGTTTATTTCCATTTGTTTGCTTGTCTGGTGTTGGCTAGTAATTTGTTAGGGCTTAGGCTTAGAAGTGATGGGTGACTGAAGCCGAGTTATTTAGACATTGAATCCATTTGCAGTTTTGCATGTATTTAAGCATTCGTGTTTTTAAGGCTTCTTAAGTAGCGGTGAATTTTTGTTACATGTATAAGACGTAGTATTAATAAACTTTTAGCTAGCGTTTACTTGTCTATGCTTTTGAAATTTAGAATTTTAGGTAAATCTGAAGATCAGAAATCGTTCGTAGAACATAAAGCTTGAACAAGGTTTAGTTTTAATAGTTAATTAGATTTTACATTGCATTCTTATCAGTTTTTGAATGAGCCATTAGGCGAAATGAGCAAGTAGCTACCACGTTTACTTTTCATATCACTGAGCTAGCGAAGCCATTTTCTCAAAGAAAAAATTAAATATCAATTAGGGCTTAAACGATTTTTAAATTTTAAAGAATTTATGCATAAACTTTCAAACAAAATCTTTTACTAAGTGATTAATATTAGGAAATAACTCTTTTTTAACTTCCAAACACCATGAGTGGCGATTTCCTTTTGCTAAAGAATAAAGCATATGTTTGTAAATATCATGCATGTTAAATTATTATTTTTTAAGTATAAAGAGAAACAAAGGTATTAATAACTAATAGCCCGATAATGATATATTAGAAAAATTAATGCATACTAATCCGATACTTAGTAATGTATAACAGCATGATACATAACAAGTATAGCCATAATAATCATACTTCTCATAACATGTTTTGCTGGTCCTCTCTGCCTCCAATAAGATGACAGCAATATACAGTTTGAAATTAAAAGCTCCAGTAAGTTTAATCGATTTGTTTTGGTACGTTTTACCTGGAATAATGCTCTAAATTACGTAACATTGTAAAAAATTGTTGCCATCCTTACTGTGCGCCTTCGTTGTGTAACTGGTAACACATCCAAACGACAATCGGAAGTTCCGAAGCTCGAATCCCAATGACATCATGCTGATTTTTCTTTAATTTCCTGCTTCTAAAAGCCTTACTAAATTCTAAAATGACGCCCCGCTAAAATGTGCGGCGACTGGGTCAACCTCTACTCAGTTGCGCTTCAAATGGGGATGAAAGTTGTAGCTTTAAATTCATGTGCAGTGGATTACAGTAAAGTGTTTAGTAGGAAAACAGAAAAGTAGAAGAAATCACTACAGAGATAATTACATCCTATATAAGTTTAAATCTAGGTTTGGTACGCAGCAAAAAGTACATACATTCACACTTACATTGCAGTGATCTGATAGACGAGCGAAAGAAGCTAAGAAAAAAAAGGAAAAAACGTTAATCATGGCATCTGAGGTTAAAATATAAGAAAAAACACCCCTCTTTAAATAATTAATCATTAGTGAAAAAAATTACTTACCTTAAAATGTGCACATACAGTGAATGAATACAACAAGAAATCACTCTTTAGCATAATCAAAGATCCTGCCTCAAAGTTTTGGATTTTGTTTTTCCTAACGACTTTGTTAAAAACGTCTGCAATCATTCTTAGTGAGAAGATATCTCAGGTCATAATTTTTATCGTTAAAAGATCTTTCACAAAATAATATTTAGTTCTCCCATTACCTCTGTTTCAATTTAACATTTTAATGAAATTTTGATTGCCCTCAAAGAAAATGTTAGCAGTTGTCCGTTTGTGAAACTCTTTCAAAAGCATTCCGTGTAAATGCTTGTCCAGATTTTACGTCATACAAATGTCATTCATTTGGGGGTCATAGATGGCATTAGAGATCGAAATTTTGAGCTGGTTTGCAATGTTTACTGCTGGGTTATTAAAATTTCGAAGAAATTATTTAAATCATCTTGACAATACTTTCGTCTAACAATTCTTATCAGCTGTGTTATGTCAGACAGAAACGTTTGTGATTCTTATACATTTTGAGTTGCTCATTTCAATTATAAGCTCCGAATTTCTACAGTTTTCTCAATAATTTTGAAATAACAAGTTTTCACCGATATACTTGTTCTAGGATGGAAGCACGTTTAACCGTTCTTGACAATTAGGACTCTTTCTCCAATTAATTAGGATTCCTTGAAGTTTTAAAACAATCCTGGTGAATGGAAGCTGTTTATAAACTCACCGATAAAATATTTAAAAGCTATCTTGCTTCATAAAATATATCGATATCCGTCAATGCGATATGCTTATGTGGCAGATGTAAAATAATCAAATCAAAGCAGGAGCAAAATATTCAAATATTATTGATATCAGAATAGTATTTATAATAGAGACCTTAATAGCATGTCTGGAGAAATCTGCAAAGGATTGCACAAATTCTTTTACTATTATCAGGTTTAATGTTCCTTCTTACCTTCTTCGGGAACATACAAGGACCTGACTCGGAACAGAGAGCTTACTAAAGCTATGTTCACTAATTGTGGTAAGTAGACAGGATACAGACGAAGGGTATACAAAACCCTTTATTTTTCTCTATATACAATAACTTCCGTACTTCGGAATACACCGACCCGCTACTCGGGGTCTAACGTAAAAGTATAAAAATAAAACTAAACTCTAATTTAGAGTAATAAACGTGGAAGATTGGCCTTATATTAACAGGAAGGCGTATGTAGTACAGATAACTGAGAACACTACAATACGTTTAAAAGTTATCAAGAGGATTAAAACCTCTGGCCTGTAAGGGAAACAGTAACTGCGTAACTTCTAAGGTAAGCGGCCTGCTTCGAACTCACTGCTTCCTCTCTCTCGCTTGGCAAAAAGCCACAACTTAAATACTTGGCGTTCGCCAGACAAACTTTGCATAAATACTTTAAAGCTCATAATTCTGGCCGGAAGTAGAAAATAAGAAGTGATAGTAAAGATTTAAAATAAAATAAACGTTAGTAAAACTTAAGATCCTTACATACTTCCCGCCAGAGTTAATTAGTTTGAAACTGAGGTCTAAAACGACCTTGTTGAAAACTTTTAGCTATAGAATCTAACGCGAGGCCAATCTTTTACAAACATACTTCGCTAGAAACTAGAAATTTAAAAGAAAGAAATTTGTTTTTTTTTTTTTTTACAATAGCAGCTCCCAGGATATAGAACAATTTTTTTTCATCTGTACTGCATCTAAACAGGAGCTTTTATTCAATTCTGGTTCCTTCCAGAGATCTGGAAGGAAAACTAGTTTAATGAAATGTTACACAATGAAATGGCAAGTAACATATACAATTATACTTCTCTTAACATTCTTATTTCATTCATGACTATTTTAATTATCTCTCCCCGTGCTCTCTGACATGTGTTGTAAAAGAACACCAAACACGAATGTGTTTCTGTCTACGTGTTCCACACTTCCTCCTACAATCAAAACACTAACGTGTTAAAATTCAACATAACAAGACCTCTTAACACACCCTAATTTCAACTCTAAACCCTGAGGTACTATTCTAAAAGTGGCTAACTCTAAAGTGTAGCGTCAGAGAGCCTAACTACATCATTCAACCTTTAACACATATTCGCCATGCTTTAGTCTTTTTACAGTCACACGTATAAAAAAATTTTAACATTCAATTTTACCATATCACGGTATTTCTTAACATTTAAAATAACAGTTCACATTTTATATAAGAACATATCAACATGCCGTTAATTTTACACATTTGAAAACATACATTAGTAGTACATTGTTAACTTCTATTCTTTTCAAAGCAAGTGCCAATTCTTTCTACATTGAAATAATACATTTCAAAAAGTCTTTCAGACTAAAACTTCTCTCTTGCTAGAATGTTTTAAATAAAATTTATACAATAACTTTTTTTTCAATATTTAAGTCTTTACACAACGCTATTATACATCAACTTTAGTTTTACGCGCGAGTAATTTAAAAACATAATACGAAAATCGGTAACAACTCATTTCTCGCCCTTTTGGCGATAAAGGTAGACCTCGCATGAGGTAAAACTTCTTGAAATCTGCCACTTGCAGTAAGAATGAAAGATTAACTTAAGTTTGCAAAGTAACATAAAATTTTACTTATCTTTGTGATATTCGGACATCCTTTTCTGGGCCCAGTCTTTAAAGGTATTGCAGATAGTAGTTTGATTTATCCTCCTTCTTGTACGGGCTCGCCCTTCAGTGCTTTCCTCTGGAAGCTTCCTTTTTTCACCAGTTCGGTCACCCTTGAATACCTTCTTTTTCTCCTCTGCTTGTGGTCTTGGCCGTTTGATGGCAGCTGGTCTTGGCGGAACCGGGAAACTTCTGTCGTGTTCCTGCTTGGACCTCGTTGTTGGCCGTTCAAATTTTCCTTGTAACTTTTCCTCCGCCGCTGATGGCCCTTCCGCAGTTCGGCTACATTTACTGTGGAGAGTCCTGTCGGATGAGTAGATTTTCCGTTTTAGAGCCGGGTTATAGTTGCCGTCATTTCTCCTGGCTCTCTTTGCATACGTCGTCCTTCTCCCTTCTTCATTCTGGGGGTGTTCGTGAACTCTCTTTTCTGGACGGTGGAACGGCTTCTTTTTCTTGCTACCTTCAATTTTTCCGCGGGGCAATTTTCTTTTCACTTGCTCCTGCCTCTTAATGGCTTGCCCTTGTACTTGTCGTTTTTCCACCTCTGGAGCTTGTGCCTGCGGTGTCTGCCGTGCCGGATCCTGCAAAAGATCGGAAAATATTTGCATTTTATTACGATCGAAGTAGGGCTTGATTTGATCAATGTTTGCGGAACAGGTTTCACCATTTCTGGCTTTTAACACTACTACAGCGTGAGTTATTTTTTCTATAACATATGGTCCTTCAAATCGTGGAAAAAATTTGGCAGTTTTATCTTCTGGTGCTGAAGAAAGTGAATGCTTAATTTTTAAAACTTCATCCCCTACTTTATAAGTTACTCCCCGTCGTTTCAAATCATAATAGAGCTTCTGTTTTCTTTGTGCTACTTCCGTATTCTTTTTTGCTTCTTTTATTTTTCTATATCACCCATTTTAAATTCTGGGGCTCTTTGTTTCACATAAAATAATTTATCTAACGGCGTTATAATCTTTCTGCCTAGAAATAACTCAGCAGGAGTTTTGCCCGTTGTATCATGTTTTGCGGTCCTAAGGGCGAAAGCAAATTCATTGACATAGTTATCCCAGCTTTTATGAAAATTTTTAACATAACTACGGATAATTTTCACTATATTTCTATTGACCCGTTCCGCTATATTTGATTGCGGCCGATACGGGACCATTTTTAAATGACGTATGCCCAGTTTTTTGCACATGTCTTCAAATACATTACTTACAAATTGAGGACCATTATCCGATATAACTTTTAGGGGCGCCCCGTATTTTAAAATATATTTATTTAAAATAGAATCAGTAACTAATTTCGCGGAGGCTCGTTTTAAGGGAACAATTTCGGTCCATTTACTAAAATGATCAACCATAACAAGGAGATAGCGACTTTTATTTAACTGACTTTTTGGGAAAGGGCCCAATAAATCGATGCCAATTATTTCATTTGGAAATTCGGATTTAATACTATTTAGAAACCCGGCCGGGCGGAAATTAATATAATTAACTGCTTGACATGTTGGGCAGGACTGGACATACGCCCTTGTTAACTTTTGCAGTTCAGGAAAGTAGACTGCCTCGCGTACGCGTTGGATAGTTTTTCGAATACCAGCATGAGAAGCTAAAGGGCTGTCATGGAGCTCTTGCAGGATATTTAATCTAAGACTAGCTGGGATAACAGGTCGAAATTCGTTGTTGGAATTCGTAGTTTTTGTATAAAATAATAGACCATCTATTAGTTCGTAATGGGCCGCCCTATTTCTTATCGCCACAATATCTTGGTGGCTAAAATTTTCAGGATCCTTCAAATACTCATAAATGCTTCCAAACTCAGGATCCTTACCCAGTTCGGTTATTACAGTTTCTCGGAAATTTATTGTACATGCTGTGAGCATTGCTACATTTACGGTATTCCCTTGTTCATCTATTTTAATTCTTGATAGGGCATCTGCTACGATATTTTCCTTACCGGGGGTATGCTTGATTACCGGATTATATTCTTGCAGCTTGAGTGCCCATCTTATTAACCTTGGGGATAAATTTTTCCCTGAGTACAATCTAGTTACCGCCGCATGATCAGAGTACACCGTTATCGGCGCCTTTCCAAAATAGACTCGGAATTTTTGCACTGCTAACAGAACTGCAAGTGCCTCTCTCTCTCGGTCGCGGAATAGTTTCTTTGTGTTTGATTTAAAGTTCGGCTAAAAAAATGCCACGGGCTGCTGATTTTGCGAAAGTACCGCTCCTACCGCATAATCCAAAGCATCCGCTGAAATTTCTAAATTCTCATCCTTTTCAGGAAATTTCAACACAGGGGCTTGCGTTAATGCTTGTTTTAATTTTTTGAAAACACTATTGGCTTCGGCCGTCCACGAGAATCTTGCCTTTTTCCTTTTTAATTTTAACAATGGCTCAGCGATAGCCGCAAAATCTTTTATAAAGGACCTATAATATGAACAAAGTCCTCTAAAAGAAGAGAGCTTCTTTGCCGTGTTTGGAGTCGGATACTTTTGTACAGCGATTATTTTTGATTCATCTGTCTCGATCCCTTTTTGAGATATTTTGTAACCTAAATATTTTAATTCAGGGGCTGCAAATTTGCACTTTTCGACATTAACTTTTAGACCGGCCTCATTTAATAAAGAAAACACCTGTCTTAAATCCTGTACATGTTGGTCGAGATTATCACTAGTAATAATGATATCGTCTAAATAGATAAATGTGGACTTTCCGAGAAAAGGTCTTAACACAATGTCCATGCATCGCTGAAATGTTGCCGGGGCCCCTGAAAGGCCAAACGGCATACGCAAAAATGCATAAGTGCCAGACTTGGTTATAAAAGCAGTCTTAGGCACGTCCTCAGGCCTCACCCCTATTTGAAAATAACCAGTCGTTAAGTTTAAAGTCGTCATAAATTTGGTTGATTTTATGTTCCTTAGAATTTCCTCTATAATCGGTAACGGATATACCGGATATTTAGTTATGGAGTTTAATTTACGGTAATCAATAGTGAATCTCCATCTTTTTGGATGCGTCAAAGGATAGTCATTATTTTTCTTACATAAAACCACCGGGCTAGCATAACTACTTGAGATGGGCGTTATGATCTTTTTACGTAGCATATCGGTGATATGCCATTCTATAATTTTTTCCTTATTCTTATCATACCGGTATGGTTTTTGACGAACTGGCATTGCATCTCCGGTGTTAATACTATGGTTAGTAACCTGAGTAAATCCTGGAATATCACTAAATAACGAAGCAAATTCACTTACCACTTGTCGGATTCTTCCTTGCTCGTCATTAGGGAGGTGGTCAAGTTTTAACATCGGCGGTTCAGCGTTTTCTGTACGAACTGGTTTCATTGTCAGCTTAAGGGACGCTTCATTAAAATCCAGCGTAGCTTGTGCTTCTGAAAGAAAATCTATTCCTAAAATTAAATGTGCTTGCAGATTCTTTACTATAAAAAACATCACCTTTACTTGTTCGTCCTTGATACGGATATACAAAGGTACTTTACCTACACACTTACATTTTTCTCCTTGCGCCGCTAACACTGTCGTATTATCCGCATTATATATGCGGTATTTGCGAAAATACTTCCTAAAAAACTCTTCTGCCACACAGGAACACTGCGCGCCGGTATCCAGGAGTGCGGTGGCTGGGATATTATTCACCATGACTTCAATCTTCGGAAGAGTCAAATTTTTCACCATTACTGTATTTAACTTGTAGGAAGAGGGGTTTTCGTGGCCTTCGGATTTCCGCACCCTCTCGTCAGCAGAAATCCGTTTTAGTTTATAATTATTTTTCCTTTCCGTGCTTTCCTTCTTTTTCCACTGGCCTTGAGACTTTTTTCCTGGGTTGCTATTGAACTGTCGACGTTCGCCGGCTGTTTTTGAATGCTCGGGTTTCCTTGCCCACTGATTCGCTTTTTCTCCGTAGCCATGTGCTTGAGTTTGCTGTAGTCTTGGCGTACCAAATTGGTTTCGCTGTTGATACTGGCGTCTTCTTTCGACGTCCGCCGTTCTTCTACTTTCAAACTGGATTGCTAGCTCAAATAACTTTTCCAGTGTAGTCGGATTACTTAATTCAATAATGTCTTGCACTTGGGGTAGTAACCTCGGCAAAATCACTTGAATTATTTCAGGATCCGGACGGTTTCCATACAAGAGCTTGAAAACGTGAATTTTTCTTAAAATAAAGCTCGAGAGGTTTTCGATTCTTTGTTGATATATACTGAAAAGTTCCGTTTCTAATTTCGCACGATGCCTTACAACAGGGAAGGCTTTTAGTAGGGCAGTCTTGAAATTTTCGTAAGTATAGGTGGGACTTCCTGCTTGACCCAAGAGACTTCTGCCTATACATTTGAACCAGTTAAGCGCTTGGCCCCTCAAAGCGCTGGTAGCTAAGGTAACTTTTTGAAACTCGTGCACGGGGTAGAGCATGAAGTGGTCATCCAATTTTTCCAAAAAACTGGTTACCGGTGAGTTTCCATTAAACGTTGCTTCTGGTTTCATCGAAGCGCGCATGGTCTGGACGATGTAACCAAATCCTTCCAGGGCGGCAGCTGGCATTTCTGGATTCTGAGCCGTTTCTGCAGGCAGCACAGGTTCTTCTTGAAACTCGGCCATGGTTATTCTTCTTCTTTGGGCGCCACTATCAGGTTCAATGTTCCTTCTTACCTTCTTCGGGAACATACAAGGACCTGACTCGGAACAGAGAGCTTACTAAAGCTATGTTCACCAGTTGTGGTAAGTAGACAGGATACAGACGAAGGGTATACAAAACCCTTTATTTTTCTCTATATACAATAACTTCCGTACTTCGGAATACACCGACCCGCTACTCGGGGTCTAACGTAAAAGTATAAAAATAAAACTAAACTCTAATTTAGAATAATAAACGTGGAAGATTGGCCTTATATTAACAGGAAGGCGTATGTAGTACAGATAACTGAGAACACTACAATACGTTTAAAAGTTATCAAGAGGATTAAAACCTCTGGCCTGGAAGGCAAACAGTAACTGCGTAACTTCTAAGGTAAGCGGCCTGCTTCGAACTCACTGTTTCCTCTCTCTCGCTTGGCAAAAAGCCACAACTTAAATACTTGGCGTTCGCCAGACAACTTTGCATGAAAACCTTAACGCTTATAATTCTGGCCGGAAGTAGAAAATAAGAAGTGATAGTAAAGATTTAAAATAAAATAAACGTTAGTAAAACTTAAGATCCTTACACTATAACTTGAATATACTTGTACAAAATACTATTGTTTTTTGCTTGAGTGGTGTAGTTTGGGAATAAAGAAAAGCATTGTATTAAAAACACCTGGCCTTAAAAGAAAAAAATTAATTTGAAAGTTTAAAGAGGAGTTTCTGTGTTCTTTGTTAAAGTCTCCGAAAGTATACTTTCCACCTCTTTACATCAAACTATGTTTCGTGAAAAATATTGTGAAAGCCATATACACTCGTAAAAATGACAAGAATTTTCATTCTCTGAAAGCAAAGTTCCACAAAGGTGATCCAAAGTGATCCCCCCCCAAAAGAAACTTTCGATGGCC
Source organism: Stegodyphus dumicola (assembly GCF_044657685.1). Classification (NCBI taxonomy): domain Eukaryota; kingdom Metazoa; phylum Arthropoda; class Arachnida; order Araneae; family Eresidae; genus Stegodyphus; species Stegodyphus dumicola. The sequence continues at coordinate 121,460,767 of NC_140780.1, forward strand.
TTTTTGTTGATCGTCAAATTAGGATACGAATGAGGAATCCTGCAATTGAATTATGTTGCGTAAAGCAAAATGTAATGTACGAAAATTGCTTTAAAACATACTCCATAACTTATTAAAAAAGGATAGGTAATAAATTACCAAAAATAATTTTGAAAAAATTTAAATACACTACAGAATAACCTATCACTTAAGATACACTTTTTGTAGTCTCGTCTTAAAATTTTTCTCACAACACTTGGGAGACAACAATAAACAATAAGTATTACGGTTCCATCTGAATGTAGATAGAACTGAAACATCAAGAAAAATGAAAGTTAAAATATCATTCTTGTTATTAAACTTTAAAAAATTGTATACGAAATGTGTATTCTAAAAAGTGATGTACACTGAGCAAATTTTTTTTTTTAAAAAAAAGGGGACAGTTCTATATCTCCCTTTCTACTGTACCGATTTCGAAATTCAAATTGTGTTTTTCATGTCTCGAAAGCGCGACATAGGATAAATATTAGATTTATCTATAGCAATTGTTCTAATATAGGTATTTTGATACAAAATCTGATTTTTTTCTGAAATGACATACCAAATCTTTTCAATATTTCGATTCTGCGACTCAAATTTTGCTTCAATATTTAATTCGTAGTTTTTGGTGAGAAATTTATGGAAAAAATTAAAAAATTTATTTTGGCGCATTTTTTTCAGTTTACGACAAGAATAATTCACTTGGCGAACTTCTTAATTTATAGCAACTATCTTCCCTTCCTTTTTTTTCACTTTTTTTCCCTTTTTTTTTTTTTTTTTTTTTTTTTTTTTTTTTTTTTTTTTTGAGCGGACAAAAGTCATCGTTCATGCTTTGAAATAGTTTTAACTTAGTCCGTAAACCGTATTTGGCGGTCTTATCGCTTATAACAAATATGCCAAATTTCAAAATGCTCCTTATATAAATTCACGTATATCTTAGAAAATTTTGAATAAAGAACTCTAATTTTTTGTAGGTGAGTCTAGAAATACATATACTTTGAGATGATGTTAAAAATTTTTAAGTCATAATACTAAACTTTGTTCGAAAAATTTATAAAAAATATTTAAAAATACAAATTTTAAAAATAAATCATAAAACATGTGTGAATTATATTTGGATTAAACCTAAATTTCGAATTCTGGAAGAAGGAATCAAGTAAGTTTAACAAAAAAAGAGGCATTAATAAATATATATCAAATTCAATTAACATTGAGGAGCTAATTTTTTGTTAACTACTCGTGCGATATTTACAAAACTTGGCAGGTTAACCATAATTTGAGTCGTAGAAACGAAATATGGAAAACCATTGGCATGACATTTAGAAAAAATGCGATTTTGTGTCAAAATACCTATATTCGAACAATGCTATATATAAATCTAATACGTAACCCAAGACGTGCTTTCGAAAAATGAAAAACGCAAGTTGAAATTCGTCAATCGGCCCAGTATAACGGAAGATATAAAACTGTCCCCTATTTTTTTTTCTTTTTTCACAGTGTACCAATAATGTTGCACCGATGAGAGAAAATATCGAAGAAAATCTATTATAATTAAATTCTAGAACAATTATCACTAGTTTTAATAGATTGTGAATATAAAATGAAGGTATATTTCATAAAATATTAATATTTCTTTTGCTAAAATCCAAGCTCGGTTTTGTAATTGAAATTGAAGTTTGCAATAAATATTGTAAAATTCGGTATATGAAATCCCTATTATTAACAATGTGTTAAATTTTGTACTTCAGTGCAATCAATTAATTTACATTCGATATTCGTGTTGATGTGTATGCAGGGCTGGTTCAGGTTTCTACATGGTAACGATTTACATGGAACTGCGATGTTTTGCGAAATGTTCGAGTAAATTAACCAGTTTTTTAAACTGTAACTATATTTTCCAATGTGTAAATTATCGTCTTCTACTTGACAATTTTGTTTTCACGCAAAATGGCGCTTTTAAGCTATGTTTGTGCTCTTTCCGAAGAAAATTATTCGTGTTTAGTTATTAAAAAAATGCTGTAAATCCATGATTTTTCATTATCTAAAGCAAAGTTAGATAATATTCTTAATAAGAAAGGGGGAAAACTGTTAATTTTCGGCTTCAAGGAGAAAAATTATTCATAATACATATCAAAGGAAAAAACGGAATGTTTCGGTCGTTGCAAAAGTAATTTAATGCAAAGAACTTTAATGTTGAAACAAAATCTGTGAAATCAAAGGACAGTTGCATAATCATTAAAATGCTCAGTATCAACTATAAACAAAGTGATTAATGCTGTTTTGAATCTTAAAAAGGCGGGAAAACGTAATGTGCATCGCCTTTCTCCACATCATATTGCAGAAAGCATAACGCGATGCTGAGTTCTCTAGGAGAAACAATTATTCAGACAAAAATACAAAAATGCTGTCAGAATAGGTGATAAAAAGAGATCCATTTATTATCATCAAACAGAAAAAAATGTCTTAGAACATGGTTCAAAGAATCTAAATGAAGTTTAAAGGGATATACGATTTTTTTTTTTTTTTTTTTAAGATATAACGACAAGTAAAAGTTAAAGAGAGAGTGCAGAATACTGTTAAGATCAACTCCACAATCAGTAGCATTATTTTATCCCCAGTTCTCAAATATGAAATGCCTTCTCTTTACCCTGTAGATACATTAGGTTATTTCGAAGTAGGAGTGATATAAAATGAGCACTGCCCTCGCCGTGACTCGAACCACGGACCTCTCGAATACGTGTTGAGCGTGCTGACCACTACACCACGAAGGCATTCTAAGAAGGCTGGAGAAATACCTTATATACTTCCCCTTTCAAAAGGAGACTGGGGATTAGGGGACCCAATCGCTAAATCCTGGTGGTGGAGAATCATCATTCACCATCTTTTTTTTTTTTTTTTTTTACTTCGGGCGCCACTGTAGAGTCATTAGGTTATTTCAAAGCAGGAGACATGGAAAATAAGCATTGCTCTCGCCGGGACTCGAACCACGGACCTCTAGAATATGCGCCGAACGTGCTGACCATTACACTACGAAGGCATGCTAAGAAGGTGGGAGAAATACCTTATAACCCAAATGCCATCAATCAGTAAAACTGCATCAAGACAAAACACGCAGCCGCACATCAAAATTCACTGTTAATATTCCGGAAAAAAATGGAGCAAGAAACGTGTATCAAGGCTCTTATCCCTTCTAAATCTCCTGATGTATCATCCACGAATTTTTACGCTTTTGGACTTTTAAAAAGCGAATTGTTGCTTTTTAAAACCTCATCCAACCTACAGCCCTCCCTGGACTTTAGATGTCAACCTGCAGCCCTCCCTGGACTTTAGAAAGCTGTTTAAGAGGAATGGGATAAAATACCTCTTTTAATACTAAAAAAAAGGCTTTTAATGTCTTTGAAATTACCGCGTAGAAAGATAGTGAAGAATAAGGGTTATCAAATGGAGCATTTAAAGCCCAAAACTTTTAAGTAAAATGTTTCTGTAAATACAACGAAAATCTTCTAAAAAATGTGCGAACAGCCTCTGTATTTGGCATGATTGTAACAAGTCTTGTAGCAAAACAATTTCATTTTATTACAGTAGTAGCTAATTTTAAGTTTGCATGCAGGATTGTTCTAGTCGTCATGGTGGCTATTTTTGGAACCGAATATGGACTGAGCCTGGAGAATTTTCCTCTTGTAATCCGTAGGGATTTCATTTCTAGGCAGAGTCCACGTTTAATCAAAACAATGTCTTTAGATAAGAAGTAATTTTAAAATAAAAATAGAATTGCGATTTGATTACACTGACAATTCAGACTTAGTATCTAAGAGCTTAGTTTTAAAACTGAGGAGAAAATATGTAAAATTAGCGAATAACAGATTTATTTATTATTAATTCATAAGATGTTTCACTTCTGTTATTAAAACTTAATTTTCCCCGTGAATTGATTTGTAACTAGGTGCAACTTTTAGTTTCTCTTATTAATATTAGAAATCGTATGACATTTATATGGTATTCGTCAACATCTAGGTATTTTGATTAGTGACAAATTTGAAGTAGTGTAAATTTAACTTTCCTGAAACAGTGAAACAAATTTAAATATATATCTGTAAACAGTATTTCCGTTGAAATCCAATTTATAAAAACGTACTTTCTTGAGAAATGTACTCTGTTTTATAACAATATGTAAGCCATAAGAACAGCTGCATATTTCATAGCTAAACAACAATCTTCACATGTGGAATTTAACGCTTTTGTGGATATATCTGAACATTCATAAATAACCATCAATAATGAACAGCTTTTTATCACCTTGTATAACAATAAATTTTCAAATATTCTAAGCCATGAAATGGGGAAAAGGAAGAATAAACCGAAATAATTGTAAATTTATTACTGAACGTCTTTAAATTATTCTGTGCACTATCAAAAATCTGAATGCATTAATGCGCTAAATGTGCCTAAATATACGAATCATGGTTGACCAGATCATGGTTGATCATCTCTATTTGCTTTTTCTCATAATTTAATACGCTTAAGTAAGATTTCTAACTAAACATGTACCATTTTGTAATTATTTTGCTATAAATGCTGTTTAACTCTAAAATGTCTCTTTTGAAATTTCTTTTTAATAACTCCGAATAGGAATAAATTACACTTTTCCACTATTCTATTTTCTTTTAATTTTCATTTTATTTTTATAGTGAAACATTTTAACACGCATTTAAACTTTTCTGCTGTCACAACATCTATAAAAAACGGATAATCAAAGTGAGATGGGTGATCTTTCGTCGAGTTGTAGCTTACTGCAGTGTTTTTAAGTTAAAAATAGATATTCGCTACTGATTTAATCAGCGTTTACAAAATTCGCTTGAGTAGTTTTATTTGAATTCCTCGCTGTTTAAATATTTCTCGAAAAATAAATTAGAAAGTGCCTTCTTAAATCATATAACAAAGAACTGAGTTCAGTGAGATGCATCATACCATTATCAAAGAAATATTCACTGCCTAAAGAAATGTTTTAAGAATATGGCTATATTTTCATTGTAGTTGTCTTGTCATGAAGTTTTGAATTTATAGTCTGTGAATATTTAAAAAATGTTATTTTTAAATGAAATATGAATTTGTATTTAATGCTAAAATTTGATTAATTAATACTACTATGCTAAAGGGGAAATTTTAATGTTTTATTCTTCAAAGCCCACTTAAGTCAATGCCTTAGTCGAAGCTAAATAATTAATAAAAATATAAATAAAATCTGTGTCTATTTAATTTTTAACGTAATTCAGTGTTTTAATTATGTTTAATTTATACTGCTTTATTTAAATTTACCTATTTTGACTTAATGGGTTTTGTAGAGTTGTATTTAATGAAGAATTATTTTTGCTAACACTTTTAAAGTTTTCGCTAAGCTAGGACAGCTTGTAGAGCTAATATATATATATTTTTTTCCTTTCCTGCCCAGGAATCTGAAAAATCAGCTATGCACTTGAGGAGATTCGAACTCCGTATCTTCTCTATTGCTAGCCGGACGTGCTAGTAATTGCACAAAAAGAGTATGTTCGGGAAGAGACGATAGTTTCTTATATTCTCCTCTCTTAAAAGGTGATTGGATAGAGAAGACATCCATTCGTCAAATGGAGGTGCTGACGTATCATCATCCACCACATTTTAGTCAAGTGGCCTCTGTACAAGTATTAGGTTTTGTTCGAAGCCAGGAAACGTGAATAATCAACTATCTCGTTACCGGTATTCGAGCCATGGGTCTTCCGATTATTATCCGGATATTTTGCCAACTAAGCCACAAGATCATTTACGAAGAAAAACAACTGAACACTGGGAGTTCAAGCGAACGAGCGTTCTGAATGGACGTGTTCGTGCTTTTCTTTAACTTTTACGTGGATACGAGCTAGTTTTCCTTAGATAGCCCTCCATGAAGGCATCCCTCTAGTTAGGCAGATAACCCTAACCTTCTTTGCCATAATCAATAAACCAAAACTCTCCAATTAGTTTAATAAATCGCTTAAAAAGTAGCAAATTTAATCCTTTTAATTTAATGTTTAAATTATGAATGCAAGTGACATTTAAGTCAGAAGCCAAATTTTGCATTTTGGAGCAGTACAGATAGCTTTACTGACGGTTTCAGACATAAACTTTACAAGAATCATTTAATAATTTTAAGCCCCAAAAGGAGATTAAATTTCCAAATAATGACGTTTGTCATGACCAGGCAGAAGGAAACTCCTTCAAAGATTAGTCAGACAGGAAAAGAATGTTCAAAGCTTTAAAATTAGAATGATCACTGTATTTTACAGGCATAAAAATAATAAAAAGTCATCGAAAAATTTCTTATCTTACATGGTAGTTCGCTCTAGTTTTGGTATCGCAATCTTATTCTGAATGAAATGAAAATACAAGTGATATTTGCCAGTTCAGGTAAATAATTTGTCTGTTCCGTTATGCAATAAATGAAAATAAAATTTTGTTTTTACTTATTTCTTTATTTGTTGAAAAGTTACTGGGTTACTGACGCCTTCATAACACAGTATGTTTTATCTTTTTAACTTATCGGTTGTACCTAATTTACTTAGTCATTTTTCTGCTGTTCGCCTTTCCACCTCACTAAATTAATGATGAAGCACGGATAATTATTCTGAAATAAAAAAAACTACCCAAATATTGAAAAGCGAACGTCAATTAAAACCTACAAATTAAGTAAAAAAGGAACTTTAATTTGACGTAGAGTTTGAAAAAAAAACTCGGTCTCTAATTTTACATTTTATGTATGAAATATTCTGATAAAAGTTGAGCTGAAAAAGATTCCGGCAAAACAATTTAAAAAGAAAAGTTTTGTAAAATGTGTTAGATTTCGTGCTAAAATCTTTTTTCCTCCAGCTGGTTGGAAGGAGAGTAGCTACTGTTTATAGTAAAATGTATTATGAAGAAAACAGTTCTATGTATTTAGTTTAATTTTCTTGCTTCTAAAAAGTATGCTCTTGGTAGTCTTCCGTTTTCCTGCCAGGATGCAAATGAGCTCCTGTGCACTTAAGTGAGGGTTTAAGACTATTAAGACAGAGCGGATTCTGCCTTTTGAAGGCCATGTTACTAGGTTTGCTATTCTGCCGCCCATACGGTGTAGTGGCTAGAGGAGACAACTGCGATACCAAAAGGCCCGGGTTGGAATCATGGAGAAGGCATGGTTGTATTTGCCCGTCCCCTCATAGGAGGCAAAGGTGGCCCACCTGTTAGGTGCCTCCGTAATAAAGTGACCACCGCTTCTGGCTTTATTAGTGGCCAACGTCTATGGACGGTTTGGGCCCGCCATTGAGAAAAAGGTTTGCCGATAGTTGAATTCACGCCGATGAAGTTTCAGAGCTAAGTTCGCTTTAAACTACTTTGTGTAGCCTTTGGCTTTTATTCTTGCGGATTTATAACACCTAGAAATGCTTTCTGTTCATCTTGTTTAGTTTAAGTCAAGGGTCTAGTATACCCTTCTCAAATTTCTGCTCTTGCTTCAGACTTAACGTTAAGTCGCTTAACTTCTATCGAAAGGTTAGTCGCAAGTTACAATAATGAATGACTTAAAATCTTATAAAATCTATAAATTATTGTTGGTATCATTTTTCTGAACATATATAGCTACGATAGAAAATTATAAGAATTAGATTATTATAATTTAAAGTAATTACCTCTGTGAATATAGATGTTATTTTCATTTTGTATGAGGGCGCACGTTTATCACTTTGCCTCATATTATTAAATATCTAAGCATTCTCACTCTGTGCAAATATGTTACAATTTTATGATTCATTTTTAATGATATCAGGTTCGATACTAAAAAAAGAAATTTGTTTATTTGTTTGCTATGTATAGACTTATTCTGTCACGGGCAGCATATCTTGCGTAGGTAATTCTCATATATACTTCCTTACTTCAAATATAGTGCGTTTAAAAAGTACGATTTGTTTCTAGTATTTAAGAAATATTTCCTTTAATAAAAGTATGACAGTCTTAGAAATTAAAGCGGTTATGTATAAGAGGCTTAATTACACTTTTTTTTGGCTTAGCGTATTATCAAAATTACGCCGCTTGTGCAGTTTTAATAAAGTTCTCCTAACTTTATTAAGCCTTCTTGATCTTTAATTAATGACGATGCATTAAATTATGCGGCAATCCTTTTTTTATCATTGACGGCAATTAAAGAAAACAGTAATTAGTTTAATGTAGCTCTAATGCGGAAACTCGAGTTTTCCTCTTTTTTAGCCTATAACTAGAAAATGATAGCTGAGAAATTTTGTGTAGTAAGCCTCATCTTCTTCCGAGGACAGTATTCATTATATAACCTTTCAGAGCAACTCTCTCTTCAATATGCTCGAAACTTATACTTTTCTTCCAGTGACTAACATCGAAGTCTCTTTTTTGACAGCTCTAGAATTGATGAGTAATTTTAATCTCTGTGGATTTCAACACTGAAATTGTTACCGGTAAAACGGTTTCGGTAACGATTTGTTATTTCTTTACTTTTCAAACTTAATTTATTTGTTCCAGGATTTAAAAGATTCTTGTAAGAACTATTGTTGTAGTAGATGAAAGCATTAAGAACAATTTAAAACTGTAATTTTGTTATCATGGCAATATATAGATTTTTTTTTTTTATTATTATTTTCAACAAAAATACATGTTTACTTCCTCCGTATTTAGGCTTCGTATTTAAAAATGCTAGAGTTCTAAATCGAAATTTATTTAATTTAAACTGAATTTTAGAGAAATTTAGAGAAGTAGCACTTCTATAAATTTCAGTTGGTCCAATCTGTCTGTCTACTTAATGTACCTAAAAACTGAAAACATAAAGAAGGATTATTCTTCATTAAAGGTGCATACTGAACGGGAAAGCACAAGAAGGCTATCTGCTTAAGTGGATCGATGTCTTCGTGATGGACTTCTTAAGAGAAATTTGCGCGCATTTTCACTCAGTGTTGCAATACTGGGCGTTTTTTCCAAAATTTTCTACTTTTGAAAAATGTGGGCTACTAAAATTTGCATCTCTGCAATTTTGCGAATATAATTTTTTTGCTACGTTTTACTATTAAAAATTATTTTTAATATAAGCTAAAATGTCCATATGTTACAATAATGTGTTTATTAAAGTTAATTTACAATAAACATTTCTTTAGGCTTGAATAAAAGAAATGGAAAGCGAGCATAATGACAATAAAGGTATTGAACATAAAATAACTGGTTAGATAAAAATAAATAAAGCCTTACACCTATTGAATCTTTTAGAAAGTCAACCTTTTTAAAAGATAGTGTGCGTATAATTTATTTAAATGCTCTTAAAATATGTCACCCTTCTTATTTGTTAAATGAGATCTAACAAATTTACTTCATTTAGAATATTGTTTGCTGAGTCAAAATAAAGATACTGAAACTTTGTTAATTTATGAAGACGATAGTAAAAGAAAAAATCCCTAATATAATACATAACTGTGCAGGCAAGCCTCCACATTACTCAGCGTCAGGTGTGCTATCCGCAACCGCTCAAGGACAGCAACGAAAAAGATTGCAACAACCGGTTTCTCGCTCTTCTGCTGCTGGCGTTCGAGGGTGTAAGACGTTTTTCGTTCTGTCCTCTCCCTGGCCGATGCGATGTGCCATTTTCCTGCTTCTCTTTGCTGTTCCTTCGATGCTGTCTGCCATTCATGAAAATCCGTTTAGCGAGATTTTTACATGAAGATTCAAGAAAATAATTACTCCTGTTTCCTGTACATCATTGCAGAAAATAATTTTTGCTTAGCTTCTTCCTCCTTTCGAAAACTCTTCGCGCGCACGTGTTTGTGAGATCTGAAACTTCCTGATTTAAAGAAGAAAATGCAGAAATACCACAATTAATTAGGAACGCTTAATGACTGCTATCAAAATTTAATTATTCCTTTTACTCCAAGACTTTGTTTTGAGCTGATGCAGAAAGATTGACTTCTGATTCTGAGTGCAACGTTAATTCTGGTGAGGCGCATCACTCGTGCTTGATGTTCAAATTTATTCGTCTGTCTGGTCGATAATTTTATTTATATTAATGTTTATTTCAATATCAAAGATGAAGAATAAAATATAATTGATTTGGTAACATACAGTTGTCATACTTTGGGGTAAGTACTTTGATTTCATATTTCCTTCTAGATCACACATTTTGATCTGCACGTGAGTAAGTATTTATTGGTTATTGCTACAAAACGCGATTTACTAAGTAAGCAATTCATTTGATTTACATTTGCTAATCCTTTAATTCAAATACGCCAAGTGACTATTTTTGGTGCTCAAGTAATTCTAATTCACTACACTTAATTCTATTTCATATTTACATTTAGCACCGCAACACACCATTTATTATAACAATAACGCTGTAATAATTGGAACTTTCTTTCTAGTAAACTTAAACTCATCATTGGGCGTGTGTATAAGACGCTTAAATATTGGGAATTTTAAACGGATTCAAATCTAAGTTAGCAGGCTGTTTGCATGGAGTTATAGTTCGACCGTCTCAAGCGTAACCCTGGTTGGCATTCTACCAAAACACATAGACTCGTCCAAAAAGGGCGGTATTACTTGCTGCGACGTGAAAATTCTTCTCGTCTCCGGAAAGAGCTAAACTGGAGGGAAAGAAAATCCCCATCCTTCCACCCTATTTTGAGAATAATTCGGTCCGAATGGCGCATGCGTGTTTGCGCTCATGGTCGCGAATGAGGCGGTCGAACTATATAAGAGTTTTTCTCATGTGTAACTTAAATATGAGCCATTGTATGTTAGAAAGAGCTTAATCAAAAGCATCCTTGTCCTTAGGCGCACTTCCTTCATATGTTTTACTTTATTCATTTAACCAACTTACAGACTACTGTAAAAGTTTAAATTGTGAATGTTTATTCTAAAATGTTTTATAAAAGGTGCTAAATTACTCCACATTCACCCTCATCGAAGTGAACTCAGCTCCTGTCCCTGATTTATCCTAAAAAAAAAAGAAAGAAATTCTGCAACTTAAGATTGAAAATTGACCTCGAGTCATCTGCTTTTGGTGCGGGCGGAAAACGAAAGGTATCATAAAGGTGGTTTCTCACAGATTACTTGTTAATACTGACAGTTACGAAATTCGGGAGGAACTTCGTGATATAGTTTTCCCTGTCACAAAAATTACCCAGTTCCTTAGAGGAAATTCAGATGAAACACAGACGATATTGCTACTTCAGAAAGCTTGCTGGTCAAATGATCAGCATCAGGAAATATCGTTTGAAGAAATATCCTGCGACGTGTTGCAGATGCCAGTGTTTTGGTCACGACCGAACCGATGTCACAACAATCCAAGATGCTACAAGGATAAAGGGATAAAGACACGTCAACTATATTCTCAAACTATCTAAGAAGAAAAACACTACGTGTGTCAGGTGCGGAATACTTGCCATGGTACACAATTTGTACTCTAAATTTCTACACTGTATTGCCAAAAAGAACTTTGATTTTGCTGCTGCAAACTTTGGAAAACAGTGGTCTCGTAGACAGCGGTCTACAAGAATAAATCTCCTTACCAAGCTTATCCTGCGCATGTGCGGAAGATACAAGTGCTATCCTAATCAAGTTATATTTTATGGACTCTGATTTAATTCACCTTAGTAGCGCCATTTTTTTATGTCATCAAGAAAAGTAAAATATCTAAATCACAATTAGAAAAGCTTTTACTTGCACTTTCCTCAGTAAAATTCTTGGAAAAAGCTAATTTAAACTAATTTTTTAGTTTCCTGATCCCCACGTGATTATTTGAGAAGAGATGTCTCATGGCACTTCTTCCTCTGCCCACCGATAACCCCGAACACCTTAACTGCTACCATTACCAAGCAAGCACAACTTATCAGACCCACTTCTCTCCCACCCCGATATTTTTGGTTTAAAGGATAAAATACCTTTCTTTTTTCCAGATTCTCCCAAGCAGTCTATCTGAGGATCTCTCCCTTTGCCAAGCCTCTATATGGGATCAACTGCAAAACGCGAACTGCTGATCATGGGCTGCCAGTTAAAACCCAAGTATAATTTCCCAAAATTGGAATCTTTAATGAGTCTGTAGAGACATTAGGATTTTTTTTTTTTTTGGAGGCCGGAGAGATAAAAAATTAGCAAACGCCTTCGCCGGGAATTGAACCACGGACCTCTGGATACTGGCCCAGCGTGCAGAATCACTACACCACGCAGGCACGCTAGGGAGGCGGGAAAAATACCTTATAAATCTATTCTCAACCACTGAAGAGATATTTAATGCTGCATTATCTCCGTATTACAGCCAACGCTCGCTATAATAACCATTTCTTATGAAGAGCATTCCATTAAAATAGCCGGTACAAAAAGTAGCCATTTGAAGAGAGTATATCTCTTCATCAAATCTGTTTATAATAGCGATAATGCATTTTATTGTCCTTTTCCTGTAGGACGTAAAAGGTCATTAAAACAAGTGTCAACTATCTACAAATGTAAAACAGTCCTTAGGAGAAAATGTAGTATACAGACCCTTTAAAAATTCAAACAGTTGATATTTTCAGTACTTTCCTTTAAACTGTCTTTGATGATAGTATTTATTTATTTATTAAGTTTTTAATCAAAAATCAGGTAAGCTTTCCCTAGAAGGCCTTTTTTACAAAACAGGTTGAAATCTGTTGGTTAGACTGCGATTATTGATTTTAGTAGTATGACAGCTGACCTGAATAGGGTTTAATAAAATTTTGATGAAGCATAAATTTAAAAGAATTATTAAATCAATAACTGCAAAGAATTTGAATTCCCATCGCCCGTGAAAGCCTAATAATTTTTAGGAAGATAATTTTTTTCTCTTTGAAGAAGAATGCATTTGGCTATATGATATTTTTTCTACTTTATTTCTCAAATTTTGGTTTTACCAAAAGAATTTAATTAAAAGCAACAAAGTTCTACGTCTTGTTTTTGGCTGATCTAACGAGTTACATTCACATAAATACGCTAATTTAAATATTAGATGCAGGAAAAATTCAAATTTAGGTAACGTTAATTAATGCTTCGTTTTATTAATACTAGCATAATTGATGTTTAGTCTTTATTTTAATGGGGAAACATATGTATTTAGGAAAACTGAGTCAAATTCTCTCAATTTTAATGAAGATTTTCCAGAAGTTTAGTTATGTTAATGTTGTCATTGTTTTTTAATCTTAATTATCCAAAGAGCTCTCCAGAGGAAATTATTTAATCACATTTTTGTCTAAAGAATTTTCTTTGAAATAATAGCATTTAAGTTTATCTCATATTTATGAGTTAACATAAGTACCAGTATTGTTAATAATTGATAATTATAGGCACCAATATGAGAAATATCTTTAAAAAAGATGCAAATGTTAATATTTGCAAGGTCAAAATTTTTTTTTGACATTTCAATAATATTTTTACATACATATAAATTTGTAAAGAAAGAGAGGAAGGGCAAACGAGAAAAAGTAGGTACATATACAATCTTTTTAATTCAAATTACCTATAAAGAGTTTCGGTGTTTTAAATGTCAAGAAATAATAGTCATTTTTCGCACCTGAGGAGTAAAATCAAGCGGTTCTTCCCCTACATGCAAGCCCCTGCCAACCGTATGTCTCAACAAAATTAAATAAAACTTGAGATATAAGGGTATGGCTATAAAATGATGTCGAAAACAACAACTAAACTTTTACAGCTACCGTTACAGAGAACAAAAATTTGGAAATTTCAAATAACAACACCCACGTTTTCTCATCACAATGTGGTCGATGGAAAGTCAGGAATAACAATTTTAATGGTATGTATGGTTCAAAAACCTACAGAGTAAAAATACTGGCAAAACAAATAAACTGAAAAAAAAACGGAAGAAAAAGAAAAAATCGGAATAATGAATCGGAAAACAAAACCAATGCACAGCCTTGCGAAAATATGTAATTTGCAACATTCAAAGGAGGAACACATAGCTGAAAAGTTTTTTAACACCACTGACAACAGTGACATTTTTGTGTGCATAAGATGAACAAAAATCATCGTGACAGGATACCACGTACTCTAAGTAAGAGTAGACTCTTACATGAAGCCAAAATAAATATGTAGCGCGGAATCTCTCCTCCTATATAGCGAAGCAATTCTTTTACAGACATTAAGTTTACAAACATTGTAAATGAGCACTCGCTAGGCAGCAATGCTGACGAATTACGTCATTCCAGAACTGTTACAAGACGTCGTCCTCTCTATATGACGTTGTTTATTATGCTGGTTAAGATCTACAGTCAAGAAGCTGGATTCTGAGATGAATCATTCAGGAACCAGGTTCCCAGCTTATAAGTATTTCTCCCGCCTTCCCAGCATGCCTTCATGGTGTGGTGGTCTGCACGCTGGGCGCGTATTCCAGAGGTCTGTGGTTCGATTCGCGGCGAAGGCGTTGTATATAAGGTATTTCTCGCGCCTTCCTAGAATGCTTTCGTGGTGTGGTGGTCTGCACGTTGGGCGAGTATTCCAGAGGTCCGTGGTTCGATTCCCGATGAAGGCGTTGTATATAAGGTATTTCTAGCGCCTTTCTAGAATGCCTTCGTGGTGTGGTGGTCTGCACCTTGGACGAGTATTCCAGAGGTACGTAGTTAGATTCCCGGTGAAGGCGTTGCTCATTTTTCACTTCTTCCCGTTTCAAAAATAACCTAATGTCTCTACAAGCTAAGATCCCTTACGGCGAGCACTGAGGCAGGCAGGTCAAGTTTGATCACACTTCTTATCCATAGGATAATGAGAAAGGCCCCTATCTTCTCTCTTCTTCTTCCATCCTAAGGACTGCCTTATGATGAGAAATTATTATGTCATTATCCTTATTAGGATAATGAGATATGGGTAATGAGATATAAATTATGGTCATTAGGATAATGAGATATAATATTATGGTCACTATCCTTATTAGGATAATGAGAAAGACCTCCATCTTCTTCTCCAAAAGCTGCCAGCCTTTGGTATCAGAGTTACTTTGAGTCCCTAAAATGAGACTCTATTTCAAACTTCTTCTCCCGCCCAATATAGAGTTGAGAAAAGAAGGGTTTCATATTGTAGTTGCTTTGAGCACAGAAGCCAGGTTTAAAATTTATCATTATCACTATCACAATTCACTATATGGCGTTATTTAAAGAGACGAATCCACATAATATATGTCAAATTTGTTTTAAAATATCACTTCATGGATAACATTTTTCCCGCCATTTTACATTTCCGAGGTTACTACGGATTCTTGACTTCCCCACCTGTAGAATTTTGCCTATGATGATATTTGAAACCAAAAATTGTAAACGACGAAAAGTGTCTGACTTGAAAAAAGAACCCATTCAACTTGATTATCTGCGGATTCTTTGCATGATGTTACGCATATCAGTCATGTCCATAATCTCTCTCGTGCAATATATAGTTGATTGTGAATACAGTCACGCAGAACATTAATTGATTCAAGCAATTTTTTTTTTTCTTTTGCTTTACAGTCACCTTTCTTACTTTGTGTTTCCCACGCCTGTTGTTTACCAGTGTTCTTGCGCTGGCTTTTTTCGACCTTTATGTTATCCTTTCAACAACATTCATGATTTTTTCCATACGGATAACATTGAATACTATTCCAAAATTTTGATATTTGTTCCCTGTAACCGTAATTACAAGAACTCGATTATTGCTATTCGTATCATTCTCAAGCGCATACCTTGCAATCCCTACATCTCAAATTTCATTTCAAGTCATTGAACAGTGCGATGCCTAAAGTACTGCCTATTGTACAAGGGAAACTAATTTATGACGTCCTCGTTGCAATTATATTGTATGACCTTTTAAGTAATATTATTTATCTATAAATCTTTAAATAATTACGTCCTTTATACTGTAATATGCATAAGTATTCAAAATTGTTATTACATAAGAAAGAGTACTCGAATGAATTTGTGTACTAGTTTTATGAATTTAATAAAAAGAAATAAAATGAGGGAGCAAATAATTTGCATTATTTTTCAATAAAACGTGCTAGCACCAAAAAAAACATTAAATTATGATGCAAAATACCTCATGGCAAATATGACGCAAAACCTCATGTTGTTTAACACAGAGACTTCTGCTTTCCAAACATTTTCGTTAAGTGTTTATGGAGAATTAAGGACTAATTAAATAAAAATATTAGCTCGTCAGAAAATTATCAGATGTTTTCAGCACCGATAAAATAATTCGCTTATATCAAAAGAATAGACAAATTATTCATGCCTAGTATAACGAGCAACCTTATTATTTTTAATAGAAATATCACACTTCCAATTAGTTATTTAAAACGAAGTTTTCTCTTAACGCAATTCTTTCAAGATTAGCAGAAGGAATTAAGAAAGCAATTAGTAGCATTTCGAGTTAAAGTGGTTTTCTATTCTTAATTATTTCCACATTTGTTCTTCATATTTTATTAAAGAAGGAAGAGATTAAAAAATTTACACATGAAAACATAAAATAAATCATAAATCATTAAGAATACTCTTAGTTTTGGAACTTAAAAAGTAATCTCTCGAAGAAATATTAATTGGCAATTGATTGTAAATTTAACGATATGTTTGTTAATGATGTGTCATTTCTACAACTGGTAAATGTAAGAAACTGTTTTCGAGATATTTGAAATTTCTAACATTTCAAGATTACTGCTAGTTACTACTTTAGTTGACCAGCTGAAACGTGATTCAGAGAAACTTAACATTATTATATTCACTTGTCGATTAATTACAATGTATAAAGATAAATACATTTTAAAATAGATTAATGTAAGCTTTAGTTTCAAGCTCAGTTCTGTTATTCAAATGAGTTAACAGTAAAATTGAGCCTAAATCTCTCCTTTGAACATTTGTTGTTTACTTTTTTTTTTTTTTTTGTAATTATGAAACAATAAACAATTCCTTATTCTTAGACCATACACTATTGAGAAATTGCTCGATGTGAAACATAATGTCATTTCGAATATCAGATAAATGATAACAACACAAATATGAGAGCTATTCAGTTATTTTTTAATTGAATTTTTGAAATCCATAGGAATGAATTAACGACTAATTTATGCTGCCATCTTAAAGCAGTTCTCTCCAACTGATGATATTTACTTAGCTTAGCGAAGACACTGCTCTCCACAATGATGCTCCAGCATCTTTTCTTGTAACGTTGTGAAGCACCCTCATCGTGTTTTGTTCATTATCTTTAATATAATATATCCTAATATCCTGCTCTGGAAGACTGTCACATGTTCATAAAACGCATCTTCGAGCTCTTGTTGAAGAATTTCTGCAAGGGATATTGGATGGAATCACTAGAAAATCGAATTTAAACTGCGAAATTTTGAAATGACATAAGGTGCAAGATCAGGTGAATAAAGGGTCTGAGGTCCCTTTGAAAGGTATTCCTCCCGCCTTCTTAGCATGCCTTCGTGGTGTAGTGGTTCTGCACGCTGGGCCGGTATTCAATAGGTCCGTGGTTCGATTCTCGGCGAAGGCGTTTGCCAATTTTTCATCTTCCCTGCTTCCAAAAAATGCCTAATATCTCTACAAACCTACTTCTGTTGGATGGCCGCAGACCGCGAAGCACAAATTCCTGGGCCGGAGCCCTATCCCAGATTAATAAATATACGATGCCTAACTTATAAATAGCATTCTGAAGGTGTAAATAGCATTTCAGAAGAAAACGTAGTTCCAGCGTGGTGAGGAGTAGGGCGAATCGCTCTACTTCCTGATAGGGAAGAGAAATTTCGTTAATGGGAGAAGCGAAACTTCTATGTACAGGAATGAATGTAGTATGATATATTGAGCCAAAGTAGTAATGAAATGTGCAAGTATTAGAAATCTGAAAGAACTGGGAAGAGCGAAATTCATTGTCAGATTAATGCCCTGTTGGCTAACTGTCCATGTCGGCAAAATTAGTCGGCATTTAGTCCCTGTTGGCTAACTGTCCATGTCGGCAAAATTAGTCGGCATTTAGTCCCTGTTGGCTAACTGTCCATGTCGGCAAAATTAGTCGGCATTTAGTCCCTGTTGGCTAACTGTCCATGTCGGCAAAATTAGTCGGCATTTAGTCCCTGTTGGCTAACTGTCCATGTCGGCAAAATTAGTCGGCATTTAGATAAATGTCCTTGTCGACTAAATGTCCTGTCGGCTAAGTGTCCTTGTCAGCTAAATGGCCTGTCGGCTACCTGGTAGGCTAAGTGGTTTCTGGCTAAGTGTCCGTGACCGCTTACTATTAGTTCCTGTTATCCGTCAGTACTGAGAGAGTTCAATAAGCATACTAAATCTGCCCCAAAAATATTCATATTGTGCAAAAAAAGATCATCATTTAATATATGCCAGATTATACAATAACAGTACCATTGCTTTCTCACAGTATTTAGACTAAAAGGCTGAAATGTTGTTTTAAAGTGTGCAGTATTGTAGTATCAAATAAAACCACACAGAAAGAAGTTTGGATTAAAAATGCGAGCTTAATAATCACAAATTATTATATTCGAATAATTTGCAGGGCAATTTGTAAAACTTCTAATGTCGTACATCGAATATTATCAGCAAAATTTCTAGATGGTATTCTTGGAATTCTAACAATAAAAAATAAAATTAAGCTAAAGTAGTTTGCATGAGTCGTATTAAAGTTAAAACAACTAATAAGATGCAACAGGAATCTGCGTAAGGCGAGTAATTATGCAGACAAAATTATTATCTTTCTTTGTCAATAAAAGTCTCACATGTTCATTCCATTTATACGATATGTAACAACCACAAAGCTGAAGTATTGTATTCATATCTGCATTAACAACATAAGATTTTGCGATTGATGAATTTGTTCAATACCTTGCAGCATCACCATAAATAATGTAACTTCCATGTTCACTGTCTGTCCGAAAAAATGACATGTTACGCCGATTCCTGTAGCAGTTGCTTTAACTTTTAACTCTTCAGTGTGTTCTTTTTGTTATATTCATATTAATGTTGTTTGATATTTAGAGTATTGTTGCTAGAGATAGTTTTGAATTAAATTTAAGCGTATCATTTTTACTGTGCATGATTATCAGCATCTAAGGAGCTGCTATGTGACTTCATTTCAAGCCTAATGTTGATTTCTAAACATCCTAAGAGTTATGCTTGTTTATCAATTGCCTGTATTTGATTGTGGCTACAGGAAAAGTTCGATAATATGTTTGTTGACTTTCTCAATGATGATTCGGATACTAACGAATAATCGATGTGCCATAGTATTGGAGTTAAAACACTTCCATATAATTCTATAACTGTATATTTACTGGGGATTTAAATTTAAAAAAAGAAAAACAATAGTCCTTCAGGGGCAAAGCCCCTTTGGACTAAAAAATCTGAAAGGTTTCAGATTTTAAATTACGTCCAAAGGGGCGTTTTTTTTTAACATTTTATCTGTTACCTTTATTTATTAAATATCACGTTCTTCGCACTTAAACTATAAAATTCAGTTCAAGAGCAATATCGCAAAATAGAATTAAGTTGAGCATATCCTTAGAATTTCCGATACGCAGTCTCACGCTCTGGAGATAAAAATGTTTTTTCTGTACAACGTTGCCATTACTCGCTTTGAAATCCTTGAGTTTGTTAATCGAAAACTCGTTAAAGATTTACAAAATATGAAATCGATAATAAAACAAATTCCAAATTTGGACTTCCACATGCCCATATTCGTGGTAGGATTAAGTTATTCAAAATTCGATGGCTCTATGTACCGTTGTTTTATCACAATGCGTGAAATATACATACATTTATGCAGATTTTTCATTATTGAATTTCTCCAAATATAATGTAGGACTATGCATTTGGTGGCAACAGTTTATAATTCAATATAATGCATTTGGTGGCAACAGTTTGAAAAGTGAAACGGACATTTATAGTGAACCAACGCAACATCGCAAAAGAAAACAATAGTCCTTCAGAGACAAAGCCCCTTTGAACTAATAATAAAAATTGTAATATATTTTAATATTATTTCTGTAAATATGTCAATTTGAACAAATCGTAAGAGAGAAGATACAAAATCGTTCCAATAGAATAAAAGAAACAGGACAGTATTTCAAGAATAAAATCTGCATATGTGATTAGCAAGATCCGAATACTTCACGGACTCCTTGGTATGAGATCCACAAAGATTCGAAGACTTGAGGAAATGTAGTACCGTCATGACTTAGAATTTGGCAACATCTTCATGCTTGAGAGAGATTTCACATCAAGTAACTTAAAAAGAATGTATTTCTACTGTGTAATGAAACTGCTATTTCCATCAATAAATAGTATCAACTCTCATGGGAAAATGCATCACAGGGAATAATATTTAATTATTCTTTAGAAACAAATATCAGTTTTGGGTGGATATTTTTGGTGAGCCCACATTTATTATTACTTTATACTTGAACACCTTCGAAACATACAGCCGCTTCCGAATTCAGCCCAAGAGTGAGCGAGGGTATAAGTAGCTCGACCTGGCTATAACTCGAATCCTGACTAACGGGCTTAGATGCTTGAATCCTGGCTGACGGGCTAGATGTTTCGTTTTTCTTCCTTTGTGAGACTTCTCAAACAATGCTCGATGAAAGCATCAGTCTCCTTACGCACGCAACCCTGACGAGTTATACGACACACATAACCTAATTCAATCTTTATTTGAATGTGCAAAGCACACAAGAGATATCTGTTTAAACGGACAGGTGCCTTCGTCGAAAGCTTTCTAATAGTAGCTAATTCGTATTTATATTACACAAGGAAGAAACCTTGGAAACACCCCCGCAGCCAGCCCAATTCGCTCCTTTGGCTCAGTCTTTCTTTCACTGCTTTTGTCCAATTTTTATTAGATATTTTCTGGCTTATTTGAACTGCAGTCATACATATCGTTATGAATTCATTTTGATCAGTATTGTAAAACTTCATATTATCTGCATTGCTCTGTCATATTCAATTCCCATTAGTGCCAACTCGACAATTTTTTCTATGTTGTTATAATATTCAATAAACACGGAAATATTTCTTAGCAAATAAGTATTTTCTTCAATTGCAGTCATGAAATACATTATGACTTTAAAATAATTCTTAACGCATTTTAATATATAAAACTACTCCCTCATTCCCATAAAATTTTATACAAAATCAATAAAATAAACTGCCTATAAAATGTAAAAATTTTAACGCTCTTTGAAATTTTTCACTTACTGGAGAGATATCAAGCAGTCAACTTGAAACGTTTGAGGTACAATTAAATAGATAAATTCACATTTATTTGAGAGACTTTCTTCTTTCTGCAGAAATTATTAATTACACCTAACTTAAATCTAATTCGCGATCTTAATGAAGCGCCTAAAGCAATCTGATAACTTATTTTTCTTTTGAAAAATAGATAAGAGTTTCCTTTTATGCATAATAATATAAGTTTCTAAAACTCTCATAATATAATCTGGTTTTGAAAATAGTAAATATTTTGCTAACGAAATCATGTGCTGAGGAAAATTTTCTTCGCTCTACTTGAAGTAAATTACAAAAATCTTATAATGCTGTATTCAAAGGAGAATCTGTTAAACACTCTGCATTATTTATTCAGAAATTTCTTAACTGCAAGAAATTAGTTTTATCGTAATCGTGGTGAACTTTAAATAATACTAGTTAATAATACCAGCTATGAAAACACTAGAAAGATAAAATGAACATTATTTTGAAATCTTAATTGATAAAGCCCCAGTAGATTTGAAGTAGTTGTTCGATGGTTCAAATTCCGTTCAAAATTAAGATTTTATAAATTCAAGGTGTTTCCAAGGAAAGAAATGCAATCAGAAAACCTGAAAAAGATCTTAATTTGTGATATTATAAATTGCAAACACGTAGCTCTGTTTTTATTATTTTACTTTATGTCACTTTAAATAAATTGGAATCAGCATGTATACGAGAATTTTTTACGTTAATTAGATGTCACTAACAATGTATTGTCAACACTTAAAGCATTAAACATTCTATAATTATTTACTACAACGATGTAATACATTAAGCTGGTCGGAAAATGAGAGATTTCGATCTTTATGACACGTCATATTAGCCTTTATCGGGATGAGGCCATAACTAATGACCTCTAATGAACCAACTGTTGTTACTTTAGTAAATCTTCCATGGTTCACTACGTTCAGTTTTGAGTATTAAGTACATTAAAAACTGAAAATATGAACAAAACACCTGCAGACGTACGACGATCTAGTTTTCAATATTAATACTAAAGCGCGATTGTTGTAACTTAGATAGTTTTTTTTTTTTTTTTTTTTTTTTTTTTTTTTTTTTTTTTTTTTTTCTGCCCAACCGGTACAGTGGTTAGAGTCGCTGGCTGCCGTGCCGAAGGGTCCATGTTCGAATCCCGGAGAAGCCATGGATGTTTGTAAATGTAAAGTGTCCGTGCGACAGGGGGGCACTCTAAATATAAGAAGGGTGGGGATTAAATATTTTCGTGCAGGTGGGCTAATCTGCGTCTAAATTTTTCTTTTATATCAGTTTGAAGAGGATCTGTTAGTAATGCCTAGATAAGGTAAGAAAACAAAATTTTTCAGTGACGCATATACCAAAATTAATTTTGTGAGCCTTGGTCCATTTCAGCAGTTTCGTAATATATTTTCTGTTACATTATCGACAGAGTACTTTTTGCATCCGAAATTTTGGAAAAAATTTCACCAGAAGGGGAAAGAAAAGATAAAAAATATTAAAATAAAAAAAATCAGAAATTTTTTTTAATTATTTATTAAAGAGTTCAAGTAAGTGTAGGAAACATTATTGTTTCTAGGCTTTTGATACTTCTTAAACTTCTAAAGCTTTTAACAACAGACTTTAAATCGATCTCATTATCGAAATAAAATTAAAGATGACCACGCAAGCAATAATATTTTAATTTTAATGAAATATGTAAGTTACCTCGTATGATTTGTCCTTATATTTTAAAAATAATTTATTTGAAGCAAATTCTTTAATCGTATAAAACTACGTGACTCTTTCAAGTGCTTCACCTTAAAAGAGAAACATAGTTTTAACATCCTTTGAACTAATTTGAATAAATGTAAATTAAAAATGTGAAAGTTTTAGGAACATTACGGTTTAAGAGATATGCGTGTCTGTAAAACTACATTGATGAAGAGAGAAATTAGTTATCAAAATTAATATATGAAAAGAAATTTCAAATTCAAAAAATAACTTAATTTACTCAGATATAATTTGCTTTTTCAACGGTTAACAAAAATTCTTAATAAAAACTGGAGTTAAGTATTAACCTTGTATACAGAGCGATCCAGACGTCAGTAAGTGTTAAAATTTTTTCTGTTTTAATGAATTCACAATATCTGGTAAAGCAATTAGAACAGAAAAGTAGAAAACTACAGAGGAGGTAAAGAATTCCATTACTGAATCTTTTAGTTACAGTAACACAATCTAAATATCATCGTACGTTGAAATTCTGAATACACGGTATTGCTTTTGAAATAGCTCTGTTACAGGTTAACAGTATGCTAACTTATTACAAAACATCAATTTTTCTAATCCGGGAAAAAGCTAGCATTTGATTTTATGATATTTATGCAGACTAGGAGCATCACTCCTCGTTGCTTCTCCTGAAAACAACTCTTACGTCCAACTTTTGTGAAGAGTTGAGGTATAAGGTGTCAACTTCTAGCATGAAAAACCATATAGATCTAAAAACCTAAAATCCTGTGATTTTTACTTTCTAAACAGGAAGATAGAGATTATCGATCGTCATTGGCAACTTTAAAAGGCGTTATCCAGAAGCGTGGAATCAAATACTCTAAAAATGCGTGGCTTTTGTTATCCATATGCCCTTTGTAGTCTTCAAGCCATGTTCAACAAGGCCGACACTAGAACTTTTGCCTCGCAGTCCTAAACTCTTGTCTCCCGGTGGCGTAATGGCAGACCGCACATTGAGTTGAACAATGTTAAGCAAATTTCGCTTAGTGCGCATGCTTGATGGTGTACCTTTGGCGCGGGGAGAAATATTGGCGACTAAGCAACCCTACGCTAGCTTATTCGTGATCACCATGGCTGTCGAATGATGTTTACAATTGTAATGTTGTGGAACTTTGCTTATTAGTTATTTTAACGTCCATACCGATTGCACTTGCTTATTTTTTTAATATATATATTTCATTGTAATTTGTCAATAATAGTGCATTTAATATTTGTTAATATATGTTCGTAATAATTCGTTATTTAAATGTAATTTGTTTACATGTTATAATTCAGTAATTGTAAAATGGAGTATCTCGCTTAGTTTGTTAGCGTATATTCGCGCTTTTATTTTATCATTTCAAAGAATTTAATAACTAGCATTAAGGAATTGTAAAACTTCTTCAGTGTTATTTGCAAGCACTTGTTATATCCCTCAGTGTTTCTTTATGTATGTACGAATGGAACGTATGGTAAATCCTGAATTGTTTTTATTGCTTAAAAGTATAATAAATAAATTTTCAACTAATATATCCTAAATTTCAGTCTTTTTCTGAACGAAAATTTGTACAGTTCCAAAGGAATGTGCAGAATTTCATAGGTATTATATTTTACATTTTGAATGCAAACACTGCTTCACATTACTTCGCAATAATTTCAGCTTTCTAGTTGTTTGAGCAGTACAGCAAAAAATAGTTTTTTAACACAGTAATTAATTTACATTTACATTATACTCTACGAAGATTTAAACGCCAGATTTGTTTACAATCAGATGGAGGTACATCTACCATATATCGTATTTATCTTCTTTTCAAATCGCGCCAACATAGTAATTACGCCAAATTGTTTTCTGGGCATGCGCAGTATGCGACATTCGTTTAACACTGTTCAACTCAATGTGAGGTCTGGCATTACGCCTCCCGGTGCCACCACAACTGTTGCACCGTCCCTAATGTTCAGTAAGGATTACTGTCACATTCAGAATTTATTATTAGCTATTTTATGCCCTTTTATGGACCGCATTATAGTATATATTGCAAATTCCTTAGCTACAAATATTTTGTTTGTTGACTGATGAATAACCCCGTATACATAATAATTAGTTAATAGCTCTTTAAATATTTTATAGAAGTTTCGTGGAAGAAAAAGAAATTATGGTATTTTAGTCCTTATATAAATTTGATGTGTGTTTGCCATTTGTGAACGTTTGTGTTGAACGTTTGTTTGATATTTGTGATTTAAAAAAAAGTTAAACAATGAAATACTAAAACATATTTAAGCTAGAATTATCTAAAACTTTCGATTATAATTCATTGAATTCCCTTAAGTGCCCACTACCTAGCATTTGAAAGCTCTCAAATCATTTTATAAAGTTTAGCTTAACATACCATTACCCGAAAAAAAGCATTATCATTGTACTTAAATGGGGCCTGTGCTACCATCTAGTGACTGAGTTGTAAATGATAAACTCGAACTTGAAGCGAGGAAGAGATGATAAATAGTTCGATGATGCTTTATATGCATTCGGTTGTTCAAGACACAATCTTTGAGTTTAAAAAAGCCTTTTTCGTTGTTCTTTGCTACTTACCGTGTCCGGTTTTTCACTCAGCTCTGACGCGAGAATTGTTTCGATGAACCGTAAAGCAGAATTGTTAAGAAAGTGCGCGAAATAAATTAGTTCCCACCACCTTTCTTCCCCTTTATAGACTCCAGCTCTTCTGATTGGAGAAAACTTTGAAACTTGGGATTTCGTTTATTTGCTTTCCCGAAAAGTAGTTACTTCCCAATACCTTTTTAAAACCAGTGTGAGCTGTTTTTGTACCGAAACAGAACCAATGTAATTTAATGAATTTTAAAGCGTTTTACTTCGCATGCTTCATATATACTTAACTTCATTTTCAACGCATCAAAAATGTTTACTTCGAAACCATTTGAAAGGCCTGTTTAAAATATAAGAACTGGTGAGTGTAACGTGGAATTTCAGTGTGCTAATCCTTTCACTATATCTGTTTCAAAATGAATTTTAAAAAATTTAATTGCGATAAGTTTGAAGAATGTGAAACATAATTTTGCTTGAAATTTGATGATAAATATGAAATAATTAACTATACTCAGTTATTTAGTCCTAAATAACGTTTATAGTAAAGAGATAACCTTTTATTTTGCAGATTCTACATAATGCTTCGATACACTGATGCCTTGTACTTCAAACGCTTTTAATTTCGAATGTTCTAGAGTTTAAAAACTAAAGAGGAGTGAAATTTGCTCTAGAATTGAAATAAAGAACTCAATTTTTAATTCCCCTCCCTTTTTTTAAGAAAAGAATTTTGTAAAGTATTGTCAAACTGTATCATTTTAGTGGAATAGTCATTATTGTGTTCGGAAACTTAATTGATAATTTAGAAAATTACGTAATTCTTACGGAAAAAGTCAAAAGATAAAGAAATTAATATTCAGCAATGATATCAAATCTTGGTTTTAAACAAGCAAGGAATATCTCAAGTTGAGATTTCCAAAAATCTTAATTTTTTATGGTGTTCTACAAAAAAAAAAAAAAAAAAAAAGCGGGTTCACGCTTGAATAAAAAAATGAACTGGTTACTTCAAGCTGAGACGGTCGAAATGAGTTTAGAACATCAGTAATAAATCGATGAAAAAAAATTCTCGTTAGCTTGGTATAGAGTTATCAGAAGAAATTGGGAGCCCAATTATTATTAAAACTGTAAGAAGACTTTAGTTGCTGGTCTGAAAGACTTCACAACTAGAAAAACCGTAGTTCTCAAAAAAGAAAAATGAGGTTAAAATTAGGTTTATCACGCAAAACAGTTTACAAACGAAGAATGGTCAAATGTCCTCCCTTCTGATAAATCACATTTTATTTTCCCACAAAAGTAATCTTTCAAACATGTCTAAACCGTTATTGGCTGCAAAATATTATCTTAAAAAAATATAACTTTCCGCATGTCTTTGACGTGTTAGATACACTCAATACATCCTACTTAAGGGGAGGCAGTATTATGATCTGAGCATGCATGCATGGTGGCCAGTGCTGTACGCCAGTGCTGCTAGTGCTGTAAGTGTACATTTGTGAAGGTCACATGAATAGCCAAAAACACATTAGTGTTCTTGAAACGACTCTAGAATTTTTATTTTTGTAAATTATTCTGCGATGTAAAACAGTAATGATGTTTTAGACTTACCACCACAGTCCCCAGATCTTAACCGACAGAACATCTATAGGGTCTTTCAAAGCGAAAGCCACGCGAGTACTCAATAATATCCAAAGTTTCTTTTACATATGCTCCTGAATAAGTGTGGAATGACATAAATGCGGAAAATGTCTAGTATCCCGAACTAAACTAATGGCTAGTATGCTGAGCAGAGTATCTCCAAAGTATTCCAAAATAAATGCAATATTATAGGGTATCTGATGCTTTTTTTCCAATGCTTTTTTTTTCCATCTCTTGGGTTAGCTCGAATGTTTTTCGTTCCCCGTCCTCACTTTATTTCTGGCATGTTTCATTGCGGTCTTAATACTTACATATTACCATAGCATGTGCGAGCAAGGTGGAAGCTGAGAAGCCTAACAGAAAGGCTGAGGATTGGTATGAAAAAGAAACGTATTACAAATGATTAAATGGCAAGCGTGTGATCTCTATCACAGATCTGGGGACAAGTTTAAGATGACGAATTCGAGAGTATGAACCATTCTTAAGAATACGGAAGCTATAAATGTAGCAGAAGTGGTTAAAATTGGGACAACATTGATCTCTAAACCATTTCATATTTCTGAGGAGAGAGAAAAATTCCTTTTAGTGTGGATAATTGAAAATCAGATGATTGATGGAATTTTTTTTATTTGTCAAATGCCAGTTACATTGGCCGTTAGGCCATTAAACTCCTTGCTTGCCAATAACGCTGAAATCTACAAGAAAAATTTGTCAGTGCTTCACACTCGTCCAAATGTTCTGGCGTCATTGGTCGTCCACTATTACATAAAACACACAACGGCGAATCAGCTAGTCCAATGCGAAATAAATGATTCTGTAGACGGTCATGTCCCGTCGATAGTCTAACTTTCTTTCTTTCCACCGACAGCGAGGCAGCCGGTCCACTGGGTAGTTAGCATATCGGCCAGGTAGCCCCGCTGACGGAAATAGCTTGAACAAAAGACACACTTATAAATACTGTGCTCAAGACGACTGCTGGGGGCAGTGCAAACAAATGCTGGACGAAGACGATAGCGCATGATGGAAGAAGGGTGCATTGCGGGCGTGAAGAACAATTCCAGTTACATATTTACAGAGTAATGGATAGGTGGTTACAAATACTAAAAGTAATAAGAAGTAAAATACTAGAAAGTAAAACAATGCATAAAATAAAAAAAAAAGGAAAACAGTGGAAACAATACATAAAATAAGGCAAAATACATAGTTCAAGGTTCATAATTCAAGGTTTACAGTTCAAGAAGATAAATATATACAGGGAATAAGAAAAGCCGAATAAGCTAACTTAAGATAAAATTAGTTCGCTACAGGTACAGAGCATACAGGGGCTGTGCTGGTGACGAGGATGGTGGCTGAGAATTACACCAGCCTGTCTGAGATTATGCGTGCAATGTTTATGCAATCGCATATGCGTTTCAATGCATTGCGATTTTTTGAAGTAGCTTCGGCCCATGCATGGATGTGGTTTGCTACTGGTTGCCTAAGATGATATTTAGCGGTCTCTCTGCAAGCGAACAGATAGTGGTCCGGATCTCCTACCATCCCGCATGAGCAATGCTCGTTTTCGCGTCGTCTGAAGCGATGCAGGTAAGTCATGAAGGGACCATGTCCTGTTAGATACTGAGTGAAGTGAGACGAGCCAGATTTTAGAAGCCGGCAGACTTTTGGAAAAAATCTGTAAACTCTTCTGCCGGTGGTTTCTGTCTCCCACAGATGTTGCCAACGTTTAAGTAATTCTCTCTCGAGCTCAGCTTTTAAGAACGAACCCGGGAGAGGCACGTCAAGTGTGCGAACGTGGGGGTCAGTTGCTGCTCTTTTGGCTATTGCATCTGCAATTTCATTACCCAGTATTCCAGTGTGGGCAGGTACCCACTGGAGTTCAGGCCTATAGTATTTAGGTGTTCTTAGTAAGAGTTTTTGTATGGCCCTGACGAGTCGATTTTTACTACATTTGCCTTGGATTGCCTGGAGGCTAGAGGCTGAGTCTGAATATATACTGGAATAGTTATTTTCCAGTGCGTAGACAAGTGCAGCTTTTAATGCAATCAGTTCAGCCTGAAAAACTGAGTTGTGGTGCTTAAGCTTTCTTTCCCAGGTCTTTAAGATCTGGTTCCCAAGTAGAACACAGTATCCGCTACCGGTGCCACATTCTCCTTTGGAACCATCGGTGTAGATTGCAGTGGCGTTGAACCACGTTGGTGACCTGCAGTTAATCGAGATATTGAATTCGGCCGGGTGGCAAGGTGGCTCGGGAATGCTTTGCTCATAGTCAGTATAAACATAAGTCCTATCCCATAAACTTATTGTCTCTTTGAGTCGGAGCACTCGCACTATTGCACTCTCGCGCTGAGCTAAGAGATGCAGAGGCGGTAGTCCTGAAATCACGTTTAGAGCATTAGTGGGCGAGGTTTTATATCCTTGGGTAATGCTCAGGAGGAATGGTCTTTGTGCTGAGCGTAGCAGATTCTCCATTTTAGTAGTGATCGTTATGCCCCACATGGAGGCTCCATGTAGTGCAATACGTTCAGCAACTACAGAGTACCACGTCTTAAGCATCCTCGAAGAAACTCCCCATGTTGGTGCTGCTGTTCTGAGCATGGAATGAAATATCCTGTGAAGTCGTGCCTTGACCTCCTTTAAATGTGGCATCCAAGTCAATGTGTCGTCAATTATAACTCCAAGGTACCTCAAGTTTCTGACTATTTTAATATTTTTCCCATGAAGGTTGATGCACGGGGTTCTTCGATGGCGCTTACCTGGACAGATAAGCATACCTTGGGTTTTTGAGTTGGCAATAGTTAACTTATGGTCATTGGCCCATTTGGCCATCTTGTCCATTGCTTGTTGTGCCCTAGTCTCATATGCGTTGCGGCTGTGCCCTTTGGTTACCAGCAAAAAGTCATCGGCATAAGCCAGTATTTCCGTGTGAGGATCTGTGTTAAAGAGGGTCAGCGCTGTGTCCGCTACAAGATTCCAGAGCAGTGGACCCAGACAGGATCCTTGAGGACAGCCTCTATTGATGGAACGTGAGTGTACTCCTGCGTCCGTAGTGGCTTGTAAGCGGCGATCACTTAGGTAGCTGTAAATAAGGTCAAAGAGAATCTTAGGGCTACCCATGTCCTGTAATCTCTTCAGTACATCGGGCCACCACAACGAGTCGAAAGCGCCCTGTATATCCACAGAGATAATGAGACTATGTTGGTTATTTATTCTGTTATTTGCTATTAATTTTCGTAGGTGCTGCAGCGCGTGATCCACCGATTTGCCAGGAATGAAGCCGTATTGTTTGTCATTTATGCTTTGTCCAGACAGGATATAGTGTTTAAGTCTTTGAAGGACGACTCTTTCTAGTACTTTACCCAAGGCAGGAAGAAGGCAAATAGGCCGGTAAGACATTGGTACATTAGGGTCTTTTTTCGCTTTGAGGAAGAGCACCACCTCACCAAGTTTCGTGCCGGCTGGGAAATATCTGTTGCGCCAACATGCAGTGATGTAGGCATGCAGTAACTCCGGATGCATACTGTTAATGGCTTGCAGAATGCCATTATCTATCCCATCAGGACCTGGTGCTTTATTGGTGTTTAACGCTTTAACAATGTCGCTTATTTCTTTGGCGTTAGGCAGTGGTTCAAAATCTGTTTTCTTGGTATTGTAATATTGCTCAACGCTGGCTCTGATATTTCTTTGTGCGGGATTATCTGTGTCTGCGTTATCAGGTCTAAAGATATTGTCCAGAATGTGCGCAACTACTTCTGTGCTAGTTGCTGCTCCGTGGCTTATTGTGACAGTAAGATTAGTAGGTGTAAACATCTTGTCATGTGCAATACGGAAGACAGTTCCGAACTTATTCGCAGTGTTGGTACAGTACTCTTTCCAGGATGAAAACTTCGCTTTTGCAATCTGTCTTTTGTAAGCAGCTCTGTGCTTTCGAAAAATTAGCGAGTGTGTCTCTCTTTCTAAGGGATCCTTGCATGCTTGCATTTTGCGCCTTAGGGCACGGACTTTGCTGCGTTCAGCAGTCAGCGTGGTGCTCCACCAAGGAGTGCATTTCGGGGCTGCGTAATGTTTCCTTTTCAAGACTTTTTCGCACACTGAGAGCAGTGTTTGCATAAGATCTTCATGCATGGCGTCGATGTCTTTACTACTGTTGCAATTGTTACATTGTTCCACGAGACTTTCAATATGGGTTGAAAGTGCATCTTTAAATTTGTTCAGGTTTATATACTTCGTTTTCCATCTGTTCTTTGTTATAAATTGGTGCTCCGAATCTATTCTGGACTCAATGTAGCGATGGTCACTGAACGAGGGAGTTTCGCTAACCTTCCAATTGTGAATATTATTAAGAATACCAGTGGTGGCTAAAGTGATATCAGGCCACCCCTGAGCCCTGGTAGTCCAGTATGTAGGAGGGCTGTCGGTGGGGTTGACGACTGCAAGGTTATGAGAAGTGATGAAGTCAAGGACAGGGCAAGCACGCCTGTTTTCCTCTGGCGCACCCCATAGAGGGCTAGCAGCGTTAAAGTCCCCAGCGATTATCTTATTCCTAGTCGGAATCATCATGACTTGTTCCAGCTCCTGGAGTGCAGTGACAATGTCGTGCGAAGGAGGAAAATACACGCTGGTGATGGCAATTTGACCATAAGGCCCTTCCAGTTGTACAGTAACTGTGTAATCTCCTTTATGCATTAGCAGGAGCGTGAGTGGACCATTGTAGGCGATGGCTGCTTGATTGCCTACTGAATGGTAAGTTTTGAAGTTGCTGAATCCTGTGATCCTGTTGTTAATGGAATGAAACTCTTGTAGTGCGGCTAGATCTACATTGTTTTCTAGAATAACCTGGGCTGCATGGACAGTTGCGGCTTGGTTGCGTTGCAAGTTGCTTTGAAGAATTGCAAAACCATGTACTGTACTTGGATATGCAATAGCCTGCTGTTCAGCTACCACTGCGCCGTTGATTTCATTCTGAACAGTTCTGCCTTGTAGGCTTGACATTGTCTTGCACTAGACGGGTGTGTGGTGTCAAAGCTAGTGCCTTTGGATTTATTGTGAGTTGCGCAATTGACGCAGTGTGGAGTCTTTGCTTTGCAGTTATCCTGGCTATGAGTTTGTCCACAGTTTACACAGGCCAACGCTGCTTTACAAGAATGACTCAAGTGTCCTAGCCGCTGACAATTAAAACACCTTGCAACTTGAAAGTATTTTCTGAAAGCACAAGAGCTGAATCCTATAAGAATTCTTCTAAGGTCCTTAATATCCTCGTACAGATTCTGCTGTAGGTCGACGATCCAGGTGTGGCCGATAGTTGTGCGAATAGGATTTCTTGGATGTATTTGTTCTTCACTTGCTGAGGGCACCAGGCTCGCAAAAGCTTCACGTATGTCGTCTGCTGTTGCGGATGTGGGGGTACCAAAGACGATTATTGTGGACTTTCTGAAAGAGGGCTCTCTGAGCGTGACTGCTGCTGAGAGTGAGGGCTTTTCCTCAATCGCTTTCCTGAGTGTTTCTATATTTTGTCTGTGGCTGCACCTAATTAAAAGTTCGTTAGAGCGTGTGGGCCGCACTTCTTCAACAGTAATGCCCAGTTCCCTGGCACTAAGTTCAGTAGTCAGTTGTGTTCTGACTTGTTCTGGAGTTCTATCTGTTTCTTTTGCTTTTAATAGGAGGACGTGGTCTGATAACTGTTTGTTAAGTTGCGCAGTTCGTGCTTTTCTTTTTCTCTTTTTGACTTCGGTAAATGGGGTTTCTTCTGTTTCCGTCTGTTCTGGAAGGTCTTCTGGTGTGGCCGGAACTGTTAAAGAACGATTATCATTCACGCTGAGCTGCCGTTGCAGCAGCTGAATTTTTCCTTGCAGACTTGCACAGTACACTTCTTGTTCTGCAAAAGTATTGCGGATAGAGGTAATTAATGAACCAAGCATATTTTTCTCGCTCACGCTGAATTGCGGCTGTCTCTTGTTTGCATTAAAAATGAATGTAGCTGGTCGCTAAGATGATTGATGGTCTCGATTCTGGAAGCTGGTGAATTGATAGTAGTGGTACGCGTCTCAGCTGGAGGGGAAGCGTTCACATTAATCATAGCACCATCTGAGTTTGCTTGGGATTTTGGAGTTTGTGAGCTCATTCTAGTGACTAGAAATTATCTCGCATAAACAATACAAGTAGGTTTAACTCATCAAGTAATATAATACAAGTAGGTATAACTCAGCACTAGGATGGTAATTGCGTAGAATTATGTGCACCGTCGCACTGAGAGATCCTCTCAGTAGGGTACAGAGCCTCGACCGCCAGCCCCTTTAAAAAAGCATATACAGGTAATCTAAGAATTAAACAGTTGGAAGTAACTTAACTTAACTGAACACACTAAATACTATTAAAAAAATTGCATAATAAGTATGAGCTAATAGCTCAGAACAAAACATAGGGGAAATGCACAGCGTTAATAAATTATTAAACAGCTACATATAAGATAACCCAATACCAAAAAAATATCAAAACAAAGAATTAATTCAATTATACAAAGTACAATGAAATGAGAGAAAACTACGGAGAACTGAGATACACAATTTACACTCAACACGTACTCAACTCGTGTTATTTACACGAGTATGTTTACACGAGTATTAACACGAGTTATGATGGGCAACATATGCTAGGAATATTCAAATAATACAGAAATTAAAATTATAATATCCGATAGGCACAATGTTTGAGAATTGAAATGTTTAAATTATGATGGTTTCAGCGTATACTAGGCATATTCAAATAACACTGAAATTAAAATTACGATGACCGATAAGCACAATATTTGAGAATTAATATGTTTAAATTATGATAAGTGCAACATATACTAGAAATATTCAAAGAATACAATAATTAAAATTATAATATTCGATAAGCACAATGTTTGAGAATTAAAATGACTATGTAATGTAGAATAATAAAGGTACAATAATACAAGACGGACGAGACCACTGAACGTACGTTGCGGAGTTATTGCAAAATTTGCGACACTGTAGATTTTAGCAGAGAGATAGTAAACTGTCGCATGCAAGATGAAAACTCAAAAATGCTCCAATGCAATAAACAATTTTAAAATCCTACCTTATGATAATATACATCTATTCTTCTCTTCATAAGAATCCACAGATAAAACACGCAGATACAAATGTTAACACTGAAAACACAGACACTAATGTAATTACCCGAATTGACTGGGTATTATCTAGTAGCGGAACACGGGATGGCCTTGCCTAAATTCACTCTATAACGCTGTACACACAGATAGTCACTAATTTAACTGAAGTTTATTAGTTGTATGTATAGATCGGCTTGCAAAATTCAGACTAGAACACTCTTCTCGCACAGATGTAAACGTAAATTTAGAAGCGTTGAAAAATAATTGCTTGATATTGAAAAATTTGCTTAAATCACTAAAACCAATTGACTTACTATTTCGTCAAATTTGAATTTTGAGTTGGTGGTGTCCTTCGCTGTGTAAAAAGTTCGAACGAAACTGTATAAAAAGCTAGACTTGGAGTTTTCGAACTAACAGTCCGAATTTCTTCAATTTTAGAAACTTTGGTTCCACTTACGATATGCTGTTTATGGGAAAATTAGCTTGGAGGCGCTAAAGTTATTAGCAGCGGAGATATGACTTTGAAAATAAACACTCACTTCCATTTGTTATCTCTCCTTATTGCAGCTCCATAAGTTCCCTTTGCAGGGGGGAGGCGGGGAAGGTTGCACTGCTGCTCTGCGAAGGTCAAAGTTCACGGGTGGTAGCTCGGACCTATCGAACGGCAGTGCCGCTTCTAGGGAAGTTGTAGCTCCTTGCTTTACACAATGCACGTAAATGGAGATACTTTAATATTCCTTAATAATTTTCATAAGCATCACACAGTCAAAATCATTAATCAACATGTACTATAGAGCTTGCTCTTTGCGATGATACTATTTTTGACAATTGTCACACACTATATCTGCATATACACGGCTTTAAGGCGGAGCGATAAAAAACGCTTGCTACTTCTCCCGACTCCTCGGGTCATTCTCCGGATAGTCTAACTAAAAGATGTAACCGCAACTGTTCGCGGGGGATCAGGAACAAAAGCTGGGTTTGATGAGAGAACACTCCAAGGCTTGCCCTCACAAGCCCGAGTGGCAAAATCTCTAAAAGACTTTTGATATGTTAGCGATGTCAGAAGCTTAATAGAATGGAGGCTTGCACTCGTTTTTGGCTTTTGGAGAACCGTAGCCTTCTTTTTCGCAAGCATATCAGCCATCTCATTCCCATAAATACCGCACTGCGAAGGTACCCATTTAAAAGATATCTTGTTGGAAAGTTCTTTTATGACTTCTTGACACTGTTGAACGCATGTGTTCTTACATTCTTGGTAAGAGGAGATGGCCTGTATTGCACAAGTCGAATCAGACAGTACAACAGCCCTCCTGAATGAGCTCTGTCTCAATGATAATTGTTGGAGAGCTACATGAATGGCTTTCAGTTCACCATCAAAGTGAGTGGAGTAAGCCCCTACAGGTATGTAGAAACTGAAAAGCTTGCTAAAACCTCCAGCTCCAGCCCCTTGAATCCTATCGGTCAAAGAGCCATCCGTATATATATGTATCCATTCCTCAGCCAGGAAACGTTGCTCAATTGTTTCCAAAGCTATAGTTCTTATTTGCTCTGGACTCATTTCCTTCTTATCAACTTTCATTTCCAGGTCCAACCGCACATCAAGGAAGCTATAATCTAACGGATCTAGAAAAAACAGCAGTGCCGGTTTCAGTGTTCTTAAATGATTGTATTGTTCTAGGCGAGAGACACACTGCAGAAAGCCATTTTATGTCTTCAGATTTCGTTGCTTATTATAATCATAATTCCTCCAATGAAGGTTACTTGGTAGACGAATAAGTCTCTGGAAAAGGATGAAAGCATTTTTCTCAATCAGGTTTGTCATTGGTTGATTTGCCGATACCAACTGCATCGCCAGAATGGGAGTCGTTTTAACAGCCTCAGTTATAATGCGCAGTGTCTGATTTTGGAAGACCTCCAGACATTGTATCACATCTCGCGTAGCCCAGATCAATATCTCATCAATAATGTAGTATTGGTCGAATATACATTTTATACGTCGAGTTGAGAGTCTCTCTACCACAACCCCATTTAACACCAGCTAAGAGCTTAAGGATAGGTAATCTACGCTCCGCGCCTTAGTAACTACATGCTCTGCATGCTTTCTCCAGGTTACGCGCTTGTCAAAAATATAGCCAAGATAGGTGGCACCATTCGTCTGCTGCAAAACCGACTCCTCATACATTAGTCTAGGAGTAAAGTTTTGTCTGTTGAGAGAGAAAAACTGACAAGTAGTCTTTCCCTGATTAACTCTCATATTATTAGCAGAACACCACTCCTCAAGTCTCTGGAGCGCAGAGTTTAAGATTCGGTTTAAAGCATTTTTTTTTTTTTTTTTTGTAGCTCTGGCCCAAACAACAAAATCATTGACAAAAAGGGCAGTGTTCACGATTCCATCTGATTCTAAGATATCTGGTAGGTCGTTAATAAAAATGTTAAAGAGAATAGAGCTAATAACTGTGCCCTGAGGCAAACTTGTTTCAACTTGTTTATATTTTGAAGTGCTGATGCCATAACGAGTAGCAGAAAAATGTTGGGTTAAGAAATGTTTTAACCAAAGTAACATTTTTCCGCCAACACCGAATATCTGAAGTTTTTGAACAGCCTTTAACCTCCAAACGTTGTCATAAGCTGCTTGGAAATCTACGTAAACAGCAGGTACCGAATTTCGTTCATCAAGTGCATCTTTGATTGACTGGCTTAAGAATACAACTTGTTGACTTTTAGAATGGTATTTTCTAAATCCCGCTTGTTTGGAAGATATTAAGACAATGGTTTCCAAGTACCACTTAAGAAGGGAAACAATCATTCTCTCCATTATCTTTGATAACACACTAGTTAAAGCAATTGGTCTATAGCTGTCTAAATCCTGCTGTGGTTTGTTCTTTTTAAGAATTGGGATCAGGATAGCCTTTTTCCAGGCAGCAGGAAAAGTCGAGTTCCAACTCTTATTATAGAGCTTCAGGAGAACATTCAGGGTATTTTCGCCAAAATTCTTTAAACTTCCAATATGGATATTGTCTGGGCCTGGACTTTTTTTACATTTTGTATTCTATTAAACTTAATATGTTTCCCAAACTATAATCAATCAACAAATGGACTGTATTCCTACACTTTTATTTTATTACACTTGTCAGCGATGCGAAATAATTGATACAAAATAAGCGAGCCATTCTACATGGCTGTCACATACACAATTCTATCAAACAAATAGTAACACTCCAATCAAACAAATAGTAACACTAGTAAACAATTAGTAACACTCCTGCGTAAGACCGCTCTTTTTGTTTTAAAAGTTATAAGTTCACTCATAATTGATCAATTCAAAAACAGAAATTGTTCTTAAATCACTTAACACAATTATTAAAATGAAATCGAATTCTATGTTGTATTACAACATTGTTCTTAAAATTTAACAACAAATTTAACGAATTTTTGTTCAAAATCCACTTACCTCACAAAGTGGATAATTTTCACAAGCCATATGCATATTTGCGTTGTTAGAATACACTTAGAACAGTCACTATCTTCACTAGCTCTCCGGCTAGACTTTTGACCAACAATATGTATTCTATTAAACTTAATATGTTTCCCAAACTATAATCAATCAACAAATGGACTGTATTCCTACACTTTTATTTTATTACACTTGTCAGCGATGCTAAATAATTGATACAAAATAAGCGAGACATTCTACATGGCTGTCACAAACACAATTCTATGAAACAAATATCTTGTTGCCACACATAAAGTTCAAAACTAAAGAAAGAAAAGCAAAAGAAATTTACGCTGTTTGCAACAATAAAATGAAGCAAACGATACTCACATAAACATCCTGGCCCTCGTTGAAATCCCAGGGGATTTCAACAGTTGGAGCATTTTGAAACTTCTTAGTCTGTAATAAAGGTAAACATAAGAAAAATAATACAAAATATTATATGCGAAGCAGTTCATAGTTTTTTAGTCTGAATAGGAAGAGGACACAATTTCACGACTGGTCGTTTTATGACACCATGACCAGTTTTAATACTAGCAACTCTGACTCTTTGATATGAGCCCGGATGAACAGCAATTATTCTCCCTAACCTCCATTTAAGAGGCGGAAGGTTGTCTTCTATGATGAGGACTAAGTCATTGACTTCTAAATTGTTTTGACTTTTTTGCCATTTAGGTCTTTGTTGAAGCTGAGACAGGTATTCTCGACTCCATCTTATCCAGAAGTGCTGAAAAATAAACTGTCTCACATGCCATCTGTCAATGTGATTGAAGGAACTATAATTTAGGTCTGGTTCAGGTATGGCAGTTAAAGACGTTCCTATTAGGAAATGACCAGGTGTTAATGCAGTTAAATCATTTGGATTAGCCGATGTTGGACACAGTGGCCTAGAGTTGAGACAAGCCTCAACCTGCGCTATCAAGGTCTGAAATTCCGATAGGTCAGCACAGTATCACCAACAGTCCTTTTTAGATGTAATTTCATTGACTTTACTGCCGATTCCCATAGTCCACCAAAATGGGGAGATGATGGCGGGTTGAATATCCGTTTTATTTCCTCTAAAAACAAAAATTTGTGAATTTCTTGATTTTGCTTACATTGCAAAAAACATTTTCTGATTTCTTTGTCTGCACCTTTAAAGTTAGTACCGCAGTCACTATAAATCTCAAATGGTTTCCCTCTTCTTGCAATAAATCGTTTCAATGCACTTAAAAATGCCTTTGTTGACAAATCTTCTACCACTTCAAGATGTACTGCCTTGATTACAAAACACACAAATAAGCATACGTAATATTTAAATGATTTTTGTCCACGTCCTGCACGATGTTTAATCATGAACGGTCCAGAAAAATCTATTCCAGTTCGATGAAATGGTCGTGATTGTGTTACTCTAGATTCCGGTAGATCAGCCATTATTTGACTTGCAGTTTTAGCTCTAAGTTTGCAACACGTGATACAAGATTTTACTACTTTTCGGATAGCAGATCTAGCAGCTATGATCCAAAATTGCTGTCTAATTAAAGATAGAAGAAGTTCCGGTGCTGCATGCAGATATTTGACATGAAAGTGTCTAATTATGATTTCTGTCAGATTGTGTTTTGAAGGTAATAAGATTGGATGTTTTTCATTTTCTGATAGTTGCGCATTTTTCAGTCTTCCTCCTACACGTAACACTTTGTTGTCATCTAAAATTGGACACAAGCTAAGGAGGTTGCTGTTTGTAGGTAAGTCCTCTCCCAACTTCAAACATTGAATTTCTTTAAAAAAGTGAAATCGCTGTATTATTCGGACAATACAGAAAGTTGCAGCTCGAATTTCATTACTAGATAAAAAAGACGTATTTCTTTCTAGATATGCTACTTTAGAATTCGATATGAATCTTAATATCCAAGCAAATATGCGTTGTAACTTTGGAAATGAAGATATATTTGATATAATAGCAAGTTCCTGTACAGGTTCAGAAACTACAAATGAGACTGTTTTACGTGCATCTGGTAATGCCTCTTCATCTATAAGAATATTTTTAGATAAGGCAATCTCACTGCACTTTAACCAAGAAGGACCATTCCACCACAATTGATGAGATAATAGTTCTGCAGGAAATAATCCACGTGAAGCACAATCAGCTGGGTTTTCCTTTCCATCAACATAACTCCAGTTCTCAGGTGGTAAGATGGATTGTATTTCAGAAACTCTATTGGATACGAATACTTGCCATTTTTTAGGATCTGACCTTAGCCATGACAACACGATTTGTGAATCACTCCAAGCTTGCACTAAATCAAAATGTATAACTAATGCAGCTTTTACAGACTGAATCAAGCGTGCCAATAACACTGCTGCACATAATTCCAGTCTTGGAATCGTAATAGATTTTAATGGTGCTACACGAGTTTTAGCTGTTACGAGTTTAACATTAATGTCAGAGTTATTGCAAGTTTTGATATAAATAACTGCTGCATAACCTCTTTCAGACGCATCACAAAATCCGTGAAGTTCACATCGAAAATAATCAGGTAGCAGAATTTTCCTAGGTATATTTATAGAATTCAAAAGTTTAACTTCTCTACATAGATTTCTCCAATTTCGATCAATCTCTTCTGTTACAGTATCATCCCATGATAACTGTAATTTCCACAATTGCTGAAGGATCATTTTAGCGAGAATTACAAACGGAGCTATCCACCCCAATGGATCGAATAGTTTTGCTATGAATGACAAAATAATTCTTTTAGTCGGAACACTTTGATACTCTATTACACCGACATTACATTTGAATTCATCATTGTCCGGATGCCATTCCAATCCCAGAACTTTCAATGGTTTGTCTTCTATTACACGATGAATATTGTCACTATCTGTGTTTCTTAAGCCAGAGGTTTTTAACAATGACGGTTCACTTGTCGACCATTTGTGAAGCTCAAAGCCACCACTTTTTAGCAGATGTTGCAATTCGTCTATCAATGCAATACCTTCCGAACTATCTTTTACACCAGTTAACATATCATCAACATAAAAATCTCTTAAAACTATATTCTTTGCCTTTGGAAAGTTCAATCCTTCATCAATCGCTAACTGCCTCAAAACTTTGGTTGCAAGATATGGAGCAGCTGCAGTTCCATATGTAACTGTTTTCAAACGACAAACTTGTATTTTCTTATACGGGCTATCTCTCCATAATATTCTCTGAAAATCTCTATCTTTTTCATGAACCTTTATTTGTCTGTACATCATTTTAATATCAGTGGTTATTGCAATGTTATGAAGTCTAAATCTTAGTAAAATACAAATTAAGTCATCTTGTATTTTTGGGCCTATCATTAGTGTATCATTTAAAGAAACACCTGTGGTTGTTTTAGCGCTCGCATCGAAAACAACTCTCAATTTTGTTGTTAAGCTAGAGTCCTTCAACACAAAGTGATGTGGGATATAATAGTGTTTATTCTCTAATTCATAATCTGTGTCTGGCACTAATTCTACGTGTTCTAGTGAAAAGTACTCTTTCATAAACTGAATATACTGGTTGTAAATTTCTTTCATAGATAACAGCCTCTTCTCCAAGTATTGAAATCTTCTGTACGCTACTTCACGGGAGTCACCTAGAATATCTCTATTATGTTTGAATGGTAATGCAACTGAATAACGACCTGATGTGTCTCTAAAATGCGAGTTTTTAAAATGTTCTTCACAAAGTTTTTCTTCATTTGTTAAAGGTTGTACATTTGGAAATTTTTCTAACTCCCAGAAAGAATTTACTAACTCATCTGTGTTTGTATTCAAATGATTTACATATACTGGCTCAAAATTTGTAGATTCAAAATTTGTAGTACCCGAAATTATCCATCCCAACCTCGAATTTAGAGCAAATGGTAGATCAGGACCACGTTTGACAATTTCTCCCGTCATTAAATGCAGAAATACATTTACTCCAAATAAAATGTCAACTGGTTGTGACTTGTAAAATAATGGATCAGCTAATTGTAAATCACTGAATTTATCGAAGATGATTGATGACAAAGATACATAGGGAATGTTATCTGTCACCTTGTCCAGTACAAACGCTGATGTTGATACACGAATATCACTTTTAAAATGAGAAGTGAATACTAAATTGACTTCCCCATTGCTTATAGTATTAAATTCTCCTAGACATGATACAGAAGTGGAATTATCTTTCACTCGTAATCCTAATTTCTTCACACAATCCCTTGAAATAAATGATCTCTGAGATCCAGTGTCACATAAACATCTACACTTCACAAACTGTTGTTCAGAATTTTGAACTTTTATTAAAGCAGTACACAATAAAATGTGACTGGTTTGATTACCTTTTGCATTCGAATCATAATGAGAGGCACAAACTGTGGCTGAAACGTCCTTAGGACTCATTAATTCATCTCTTTTAATGATAGATTGCGTAGGCGGAGATATACTGTTTAACTGAGTTTTATACTTTGAATTATTTACAATGTGCAAAATACTGTGATGCTTCTTAAAGCAATGTTGACATGTATTTAAACTCTTGCATTTTTTGAGCAAGTGCATGTTAGATAAACAATTAAAACAGTAACGATTAGATTTTACAAAATCTATCCTTTGCTGAACCGATAAATTTAGAAATTTCGAACATTTGGCTAAACTATGATCTTCTTTACAATAACCACAACCCAAAGTAGCAACCAGAACATTATTCTTATTTTGAAACACAGATTTAGGTACCTTATTACTTGTTGATTTGCTATTTTGAAGTGTTCTTGCATAGTTTTTTAGGAATTCAATTAAAGTCGTAAGTTTTGGAATTTCATTAGATTTTAACTGACGTTCCCACCATAATTTTGTAGCAGGGTCTAATTTTTGCAAAATTAAATAAGTCATTAAAGTGTCACCAAAATTATCAATGATTTGATTCAATACTTCTAAAGAACGAATTATTTCATTAATATTGTCACCTAAATTTAAAATAGCAAATGCTGATTCATTTTGAATAGTTGGTAAACTTAAAAAACGTTTAATATATGCAAAAATTTGTTCTATCTTATTTGAATATCTTTCGTCTAACAGATTCCATGCTATTTCAAAATTACAATCCGAAATTTGAATGGTTTGAATAATGCCATATGCTTCACCTTTCAACGAAGCCTTCAAATACTGCAATTTTTGAGCATTAGATAAATTTGTATTATTTCTTACACAAGCACTGAAAAGATCTTTAAAAGCTATCCATTCTGTAATATTACCACCAAAAGTCGGTAATGTTAACTTGGGTAATTTAATATTGTCAAGAACCTGTTCTGAAATTACACTATTAGAATTATTTTTATTATTTTGATTTTTTAATATTTTTTCACCTTTAAATTTCCACAAATAAATTTTATCTGTGTACTCCTGAACATTATCTATTTCGTTTTCTAATTCTTTAGTATCTGTAATTAAACTTTCGATTTCAGAATCAAGCTTCCT
Organism: Stegodyphus dumicola; assembly: GCF_044657685.1. Lineage (NCBI taxonomy): Eukaryota > Metazoa > Arthropoda > Arachnida > Araneae > Eresidae > Stegodyphus > Stegodyphus dumicola. The sequence continues at coordinate 121,504,110 of NC_140780.1, forward strand.
TAACTCAGTTTCTTTTTGTTTCAATAATTCGACACATTCCTCTAGTTCTATTAAATTAATTTCATCTGCAGTTAAAATAGTTTCAATTTTCTTTACATAATTAGTAACACTCCTGCGTAAGACCGCTCTTTTTGTTTTAAAAGTTATAAGTTCACTCATAATTGATCAATTCAAAAACAGAAATTGTTCTTAAATCACTTAACACTATTATTAAAATGAAATCGAATTCTATGTTGTATTACAACATTGTTCTTAAAATTTAACAACAAATTTAACGAATTTTTGTTCAAAATCCACTTACCTCACAAAGTGGATAATTTTCACAAGCCATATGCATATTTGCGTTGTTAGAATACACTTAGAACAGTCACTATCTTCACTAGCTCTCCGGCTAGACTTTTGACCAACAATATGTATTCTATTAAACTTAATATGTTTCCCAAACTATAATCAATCAACAAATGGACTGTATTCCTACACTTTTATTTTATTACACTTGTCAGCGATGCTAAATAATTGATACAAAATAAGCGAGACATTCTACATGGCTGTCACAAACACAATTCTATCAAACAAATATCTTGTTGCCACACATAAAGTTCAAAACTAAAGAAAGAAAAGCAAAAGAAATTTACGCTGTTTGCAACAATAAAATGAAGCAAACGATACTCACATAAACACATTTCATTTGTCCAATAGCTCCCCGCAATTCAGAAATAGTAAAATCTCTATTAAAAACCGAAGGTCCGCGAGAGCTAGAAGAAAATTTCTCGATAATTGTTTTTCTAAGGATCTTTTGGCTCTTCTTTAGATCGTTTTTTAAACTCTGTCTTTTGCAATAAAATGAGTTAAAAGGATCCGCAATGACCAGATCATCCGTCAGTATTTTTAACCTACTTTCATAGGTTCTCTTCCTCGAACACTCTCTTCCTTTTTCACTCCATTCACAAAATTATAAACCTTTTTTCCGTCATTTCTATAATCTATATTAGTAATGAAATCATTAAAGCATTTTTTCTTTGCCGCAATAATTTCTTTTCTAAGGATGGCTACACTTCTTCTGCATCTTTGGAAGTCCTTAGGATTTTTTGTTTGTTCAGCAACATTTCGGGATTCAATGGATATACCCTTTAATTCAGTCCATCTATCATTCCAGAAAGCCTTGGACCTTAGTTGTTTACCTCTTGGTATCCACTTCTTTGCGGTTGTCAAAATTAATTCAGAAAAATAAGAGAATGCCTTGTCGATGCTCGTCTCAGGGTTTAAAAACTTAAGTGGCTGGGAAAAGATAATCTCAAGTTCCCAGCAAAAGTTTTCCCACTTCGCCTTCTTAAAATTCCACCTGTTTCTCACTTTATTTACTAAAGGGTAAGAGGTTTGTAATCCAAAACTGGTCGTGATCATACGATGTCCAGAACCAGGATCATAAATGACTTCCCTTCTTGCATTCCCAGCTAAATCAGCAGTAGCTAAAATCAGATTGGGATTTGTACCGTTTCCATTATAATGAATATCAGAAGGAATATCCGTGTTCTGGTAGATTAGTTCCAGTCTGGTTGAGTTAATTAGGTCCTCCATTATCCTCCCGGAATGGTTAGAATCGTTATAATTCCAGCGGGAGCTATGAGCATTAAAATCTCCACAAAGGATAGTTTTATTACGGAAGGAAAGACCATGGAAACTTAATTTATTATTGTTCGGTGGGCTATAGCAAGCATAAATAGTGAAATGGGTTTTTTTTGTTTCCAAACGTCTATTTGGACCACCTCAGCACCAATATGAGAGGATAAGTCACTGATAATATTGAATTTGGACGTCAAGTTCTGTTTAATACCAACCAAGATTCCACTAGCGATTCTTCTTGATTTAGGCAAGAGCTGTAGATAGTAGTTATCACAAGAATAGTATTTCATATCGTCCCTAGAGAAATTTGCCTCAAAAATAAGAAATACATCTATTTGTCGATCATTTAATTCAGTCATCATATGTGTTTTCTTTTCTTGGGAAAAACCACCCGTATTCCATTGGACAATCACTAAGCGCTGTTTGCCCTGAAAAGGACAGTTTGGAGGATCTCTAGCAGCCATAAACAAGCGGCAAAGCTGTAGCAGATTTAGCGTAACTCGGGGTGCACCACGAGGAGGCCTGCCACATTACACCCCTGATTGATGAAATCATTGCTGAAAAGATTATTTGTGAGAAACTTCATTGCTGCTAAGATTCTTAAGAAACCCGCAGCTGGAAGCAGTACTGCAAATGAGAAATTTAAAGAAAACAAAGGAATGATAACGTGAAGATTCAAATAAAAGCAGTGTGCTAATAGTGAAAGATTGGTTCTCATCATGTGCTCAGTTGTGATACGCTTTTCTGAAGGAAATAATTCAAGAGAGATTATATTATAAAAGAAAAGATAACTTCTGCCCGTATATAACTTTATTTTGATGTTTTGTGGTAATGCTAGTAAGCACTCTAAATTAAAGTCATTGCCAGTGTACCACTCTGAAATCCATGTATATTTGAAGAGAAACAATAAAAATTAGGCTGCTTGTATTCCGGAAGGAGAACATGAATGCTTGGCTTACCATGTAGAGTTGTTCACTACTGAGTGGACTCGCAACACATTTGTTGCTTTTTTGAATCTTAATGAAAATAATCTCACTGAATATTTTTAACAATGGAAAATGCTCCTTCTCCTATTTTCGGTTTAAAGGAAAAGGTTTTGGTTGGATCCAGCTTCATCAAAGTGATGTTCCTGTCCCATAGTACCACCTCTGTCATCCAAAAATTGGGCCAGCTGGTCATCCCAAATTGTAAAAAAATATAAATCAAGTGCCAAGTACCAAAGTGTAAGGAAATGTACTATGTTTTAGAGGTGATTTTAAGTGATTAATCACTCAAAACGGAGCCTCAGGGAACTATGAAAGGATCATTAAAGCTTAGAAAACGTTTGAAGAGGTCGAATTTCAAACAAAGACTTGAAAGGCTTTAAGCTAGCTTCTGTTGGAATAACACTTATGTCTCTAGTTAAGTCCATGAAGTTGGAGATGAGTGAAGAGGATGTAAATCAGTTAAAAGAGGATCATAACGCTTAATTAACCAAGAATAAATTCAGCACTTTCACAATCAGGTTTCTCTTAACTCCCTCTTCTTTCACAATCAGTCAACTTCTTTTAGTTCTCTCTTCTTCCCCAGGAGAAATTTTTCTTAATTATTTTTCTGAGAAAGAAGATGGAACTAAGAGAAGGATATGCTGAAGTTCAAGAATAGCTTTTCCTTGTTGTAGAATATAGGTGAGTTAAATATTACACAGCGCAAATTTTAATTCTTCTGGATTGCAGCTGCTGACTGGAAATTTATAATAAATCAACTGACTTCAAATTCCAGAAATCCTTCTGGAAGTTCCAATACCAATTGGGTCGGACAAATCAAACTCTACTAACGTTCACACTTACCCAAGTAGTGCAGAATCTCAGCGTTCACATCTATTCTGATAAGCGGCCCTTATTATGATAGGCAAGCAGACGGCGGCGGCAACAACCAAGTCTCTATATTAAGTTGAGATTCTTTCCTCAATTTAAAGTACGTCTTTTGCCGTAAAACTTGCATAATCCTCTGTACGAGTGAATACGTAACGAAATTTGGCATAAAGGAAAGAATCAAAATAAATCTTAACTATTAGTAAAACTTAAATGAAATGTCATAACTAAGCATATCTTACTGAATGTTAATAAAAAAATCTGAGATTAGAGCATGCAAAATAAAAAATTCAAATGCAAAATAAAAAAAAAAAAATATTCAAATCTGAGGCTTTATTGTAAAGACATACATTTTAAGCTACAATGAAAAATTCTGAATTCTTCCCCTTTTCTAAAATAAAATTTTACGCCAACTTTCTGTTCCTTTTATGTACCAGCTATAAAAGTCAAACAACTCCAGTTTTCTGAAGTTACACTGTAGAGTCATTAGGATTTTTTTGGAGGCCGGAGAGATGAAAAATTAACAACGCCTTCGCCGGGAATCGAACCACGGACCTCTGAAATACCGGCCCAGCGTACTGAACCACTACACCACGAAGGCACCTCTGGAATACCGGCCCAGCGTGCTACCGTTACACCACGAAGGCACGCTAGGGAAGTGGGAGAAATACCTTATAACACGTGCTTTTAAGAACAACGTCGAATTTCGATCGAAACATCGAAGAAAAGTAAATATTCGTAAAAATATATATTATATGTATTTTATGCAAGTCTAATTTATGTCGATAAATTTCTTATAAACTCACTGAATTCTTAGGAGCTATTTGTGGTAAGTTTATCCACTAAAAATTTGGCATATTTCATAAAAAATTTAAAACTTCTTACAATTTTAAAATTTGGTGTTTTATCCCTTACTTTTCTGCATAATGTGAGGTATTTTGCACCAAATTTTGACTTGCTTGTTTTAGCATTCCTTAAGATGCAAATAAGATAAAAGGTTCTAAGATAAAATGAGCTGTTTTTTTTTTTTTTTTTCCTATCTTTTTGTTTCTCATTTTTCCAACATCGTTCTCTTCCAAAGTATGCAAATTAATGTACTACAAAATTCAGTACAGACAGGGTAGAGTACTGATATCATATTAAGCAGCTAATATTTTTGATATGAATCTATTCTCGATACGCGACTGACAATGCCTTGTAATTCTGTAACGTTTGGAATCGAAGTTTAAAGACAGCAATAAACGCTTTGTACTGAGAGTTCATTAAGTTAGTTTGGATATTATCAAAGTTATAAAATTAGAAGTATGATTAAATTATAAGTAGATAGTGTTCCTATATTACAAACTTAGATTGTCAAACTACAAGTAACAGAAAACTCTTAAATTGTCATTATAGTTTCGCTTGTGGAATTCTCAGTTACTTCAGTAGTTGAATTAATTATTAATTGATGTTATTTGTTACTTTTCTCTGCAAATTGTTCAAGTTGGCATTTATGTTTGGCACTGCAAATATTCGCCTCATGCGGATGAGAATGAAACTGAGTGCATGTTACTGAAATAAATACACTTTTTTTCTGACGTGCCAGTTTAAACTTCTCATCGAAGTAAATATTATATACTTTGCCTCATTTGAAATACCATCTAAATATTTTAACCTTAAATCACTCTTAGTTTAAATAAAATTACACAGCATTTCGTGTAAATGAAGACTTTTCCAACTTTTAGATATTTTCAAAATATCTTCAGAGAGACAATATTTTTACCATTTTTAATGGAAATTAATAAAATTTTTCTCTTGAACCTTATCTCCTTCTCGGCAGTATCTCCGAAATTGTTTGCCATTTTTGAAATTCCTTACGATACATAACTGAATCTCTGTTTCAGAAACGATCTAAAATATTTAAGCAGATTAACAGTTTTGAATACATTTTCTTCGCATTTTTTTAAAATATTCAGTATACCTTTTAAATGCTTTCAAAGAACTCTGAGTTCACTGAGAGTCCAGAACTCTGAGTTTGTCTTTCCCCGTAATTATAGTTTATCAAAGTTCGTCTCAGAAAATAGCTCAAAGTAAAAGTAATTTCCGCATAAAAAAAAAAAAAAAATTCCCAATAGTTTTCGTTAAAATGTAAAATACTATGGAGATGGGATACACAAGAAGCGGAAACATAGTTGAAAAAATAAGAAACAGCGCTCTTTCTTAGAGTCGAATAACGGATATTTGTATCAAAGGCTCGAAGCGCACACTATTACACTGCAAAAGAATACAAGAAGAATAGCTTAATTTGCAAGTTTTCTATATTTCTGTATCTCTAATTTTTTTTTTTTTTTTTTTTTTTTTTTTTTTTTTTTTTTGTTTCATTTCTATTACTTAAACAAAAAATCTGTTATTTTTAAGAATTTGAAATTTTTTATTTAATTGTAATTTTAAATGGACGTTTCCAAACCTTATAAGATTTTTAAATTAACTTTTGTCGTAAAAACAGTATAGTGGTTAGGGGAGCCTTCTACGGTACCGAAAGGCCTGGGTTTGAATCCCGGATAAGACATGGATGTTAAATGTGTAGTGTCAGTGAGGCATGACGGCACTCTAAATTTGCGCTGAGCAGAAAGTCCTCTCGTGTGGGTCATGGAGGTAGGAAAGGGAGGAGGGGCCATTCCGCGCTAGAAGTGAAGCACTGCTTTGAAGCTTGGGTCACCAGACGGGGTGTTCTTTGTTTACATTCAGAAGCTCGCTTAACAAGATTCTGATAGTATTTCGACACACGACAGTTCCATAGAAATCGAAAAAGGGACACTCTCGCATGAAAGAAACATTCATAGTGTAATGGATAATAGCAATTTGTATAGTTTACTGACATTTACGCAAAAATCACATCTTGGTTATTTTTCGATAACTAACAACAGCGATTTTGATTATGAATTTGTTTTATAAAATTCTGAGCAGTTGCACTACAAAAATATAGATTTTAAGAAAATTGCTAAAAGAGATCTGCCAAAATTTATTTTCTAGAAGATTTGAAAAGTTTGAAACTTGATGGCTAAATGTAAATATAAAATTATGTATGTTAAAATATTTGTAATTAGGCACATAGGTCAGATTAAGTTTTTATTAAATAGAGTAACGCATGCAAGGGCTATCTGCCTAAAGAGAGAGATGCCATCGTGGAGGAATTTTGAAGAAAAACTGACCTTTGAGTGGGTATTAAAAATAATACTTATAATTTTCATTCAAATTATATTCATATATATTTTTTATGTAAAACTTTCGGGTGTATGCTAAATTAGTGTAAATTACTTTACACGAAAAATATAGTGAATGCACAGAAATTAAAGATTTGCACATGCCGGAAATGATAAATAGGAAATATGTATGGGTATTTATGCATGTGCTTGCAAAAAGCATGTATCTGCCTTTGACAAAATACTTAAATATTCATTAAATTATTTATAAATGTATTTGAAATGAAGAATTTATTCACTTATAAACAACTGTGAAAGTACTGTGAAGAATTCTAATGATTAAATGTATCTAATTTATAATGATTATAAATGTTATCTAAATATATAATAACCTTAATATTGAATTGTAAACATAAATTGAAATCCTGTTGACAAATACGTTATAAAACTATTTAAGCAAGAATTGTTCGTATTGGAAAGCAATCTGTTAAAAGGTAAAAGCAAATGCTATGAGATGCGCACTTAAGAACGTAATAAAGAGTTTTGGAATATGTATTGTTGAAATGAAGGGTAAAAAAAAAAAATCTGATAAGTATAATTAAAAAAATTATTCCCTTTACATTTTATAATAACTCAGTTACAAGTTTTAAATAATACTTAAAAAAAAAATGTTTATTCCCTTTCAGAAATGTTCAGAGAAAGTCAAATACTATTTAATTCCTAATAATTCTCTAATTTAAAATGAACCGAATAGAGCATTAATTATAAATTGACTTACATTTTTCGATTTAAAAGAAGCCAAAAAATCATGTCATATTTAAGAAAGTATTTTAGGAAGAAGCTCTATAAATAGAAAAGAAATAATGCACAATTTTAATATTAATAATACAATAAACTTTGATCTTAATTTTTGTACCTTAACCGAATAAAATCGAATTACCTTAATTTTTTTTCTAATGTAATTAACGAAAACTTGTGAAAATATTTCATTCAAATTAAACCATTCTGAGAAAACTGTCCTGTGAAAAGTATAGCATTTAATTCCGTTCAGAATGAAATGTTGTTTAAAAATATGTTGTTTTCACATACTTAGGACTCTGAAGTGTTGTAGAAAAAGAAAATATATACATTTATATGTATATTTGCTACGTAATTACAAAATATTTACACCCGAACGCGTCAAATCCCATAGAACTCAATGGTAAATGACCCAATGTTTTGGTCACCACGTAGGGATCGCCGGTGCTTCAGAGCAGGGTACGGAGAAACTTGTTTAGGGCGACTCCATCTTACTTCCTACCTCCATGGTGTGGGTTGGTGAGAGCGGAGAGGGGTGGGAGACCCATTAATCCCCCCCCTGGTGCTCTTCCTCAAAATTGGGGGTGGAAAATAGAACTCCAACCTATCTTCGGAGTAGGCTCTGGCAATCATTATTACATGTAATATGGACAAGACAACAACAACAAATGAACTTTACTCTAGGGTTATGGCTAATGCTTTACATTATTTCATAAAAGAATTAGATCTTTTCCCTTTATGGTTAAATATCAGCATAATTATTCAAACATTCTTTTTAAATATGACAATGCTTTTCGAATATAATATGGTAGTGCATTTTACATGTTCACAGAACCCTAACACAAAACACTACTTTCTGTTAATTAACAATCTAAAAATCCTTAGTAACACACATGGAAATAACATGACCTGCTTCTATATTTGATATATGACAATGCATAAATATCTCAGCAGCATATCCTATAAAAATAGACGTCTTATTTATTTATATAATTTTAAACTTTTATTTATTCATATAACCTAATAGGAAATAAAAACAGATATTTGGGAATAGACGTAACTTCAGGTGCTTAAATATAAACCAAACATTTGGAAAGTGTGTTTCTTTACCATCTGACATCCAGATAAGTTGAATTTACTGTAAAAAACAATACTTTCTCCTTTCTCAGTCTTCTTTCTTCTTTCTTAGTCTTCACTCTCCCCGCTTCGTAAGTTGATTCTATTTCTTTCATAAATTAATAGTTTACAGACACTGTTTCTCATACGTTGGATTTTGTTTTCGTAAATTTTCACAACCGTAGAAGTTTCCTACTAACCATTTTTTTATCATTTCTCCTTCTAAATGTGTTTCGCAAATTTGTGCAGATGAGTACGTGATATATAGTGCAAATACATCTTAATGTATTTAAATAATTACACTAAAAGATATAAATTTTGATAATATTAAAATACTTAAATTGTTTTTAAACTACTTTATGTGCTACAAGCAAAACTAGTACTATTTCAATTCAATAGCTGAATTATAATATTGAATGATAGCTCTTCACCAGTTTGCAGTTTGGCAAGACGCGTTTTATATTAAGAGAGAGGAAACACTCTGTAAACGACGCGTAACCTAATATAATGCAAAAAATAGATATGTCTTATTTCAAAAATACAAAGTACATGTTTTGCAAGAAAAATCTCAAAACCTTTGGAGCGAGAAACCTCAAGATCTTTGGAGCTTTTTGGAACAAGAAAAACGAAAAAAAAAAAAAAAAACTGAGCTCATTCTTGCTGTAATTCAAACACTAATCTTCTTGTTTTTAGCATGTAACCACTCTCGCCACAAAAGTATACACGGGAAGGCGATAATTCCTTCATTAGGTCATCTGTCAGGTGGGCTGCGATGACAGGAGAGACTGAACTGAATGCGCGACTTTCTGAAATTCTGAGGTTGTGGAACCATTTAAACATTAAGTCTTCATTTCGAAGTCTCTGTCAAAAGCATCGTTTAAATTTGAAACACCTGTAAAATATAGATAAACATGCAAGACGATGTAGAACGTTTGTTTGAACTTGACTGCGATTTTCTTTCCTAGCTTTTACTACGAATACCCCTAAAATTTGTACATGACGGAAGCGACTAATAAAGTACGTAATCTGCAGAAGAGAGCAACTTAATTAGGCACGCGGTCATACTAAACAGACTAATAGGCCAATGAAAGTCAGACAATCAGCTCCAGATTTATAGTGATAACAATGAGAACGACGTCCAGGGTTATCTCAAAATCATGTTAACCCAAGGACAATTAAAAAAACACAGGAAACAAGAATAGCTCTTATTATAATTAACGGAAATATACTCTTAACGATTTATCTGTATTTTTAAGCAGTTTAATTTGGAGAATAATTTCATTTGGTTAGGTAAATTAAATCAATACTCAGACCAAAGAAGAACACGTTATGAATAAAGGGAAAATTAACATAATTAGAAATGAAGAAATTACACATGCCAGTAAAGAACAACATACCCGCTCAGACGGGAAAGTGGTTGGTGACTCTGACTGCTGTACCGAAGGTCCCAGGTTTGAATGCATGGATGTAAATTGTCTGTCCGATCACAGGAGGCAACGGTGGCCCAGTTATTAGATGTCTCCATAATAAAGTGACCACTGCTTCCGGCCTCAGTAGTGGCCAACGCCTATAATGTCTAGTACCTACCATCAGAAATAAATAAATATAAATAGCAACATTTACGAAAGAGTTCAAATCACATTTGTAGAGTTTGAAGTCACGTAATAAAGTAGGTTAGAGATTTTTGATTTTTATAAACAAAATATTTATATATTTCGGATTAAGCACAGTTAAATTACAAGAAATTGTAGATTAAAAAACAAGTAAAACTTTTTTCACACTTATGGTTTGTGATAGATTTTTTTTTTCATGTTTCCGCAATAAAAAAAATTAACTTTGTTTCAAGCAGGGACCCTTCAGTTGGCTTTGATTGTACAGGCAGCAGAGCATTGCCAGCAGTTATTTGAAAGAGAAATATTAGGCACCCACTATCACCCAATAACATATTTCAAAAAAAGACTGTTAGGACAAGTGTCTCATATGTACTTAAAATGGCTTTCCTTTATTAAATGCACGCCCATACGTCTATGTGCTAACAAATGGTAAATTCAGTACCCAAAAATACTGAGCCAATATTCTGAAACTTCGTAGATGCAAGCGAGAAAATATCCATACAAGGTAATAAATACCTCTTTCCCACACCGCGTTTGATTACTAGAACAATACTTTGGCTGGAGACCATTGTACGCACGGACTGGCGACCACGATTTCTAGGCATAAATTCTGTGAGACATGTGTAAAAACAGCATGTCTTTAAGTACATCATGTTATTATTCACATACTGCCAGCTGACACTAGCACAGAACTTATTCTTTCTCCAAAGCGTTAATAGCAAATTAATAGCAAATGCGAGCAAATATTTGCATAGAGAGTCCTTCATGAAATCATCTCTCTTCAGAGGCAGGTAGTCCCCATGTGCATTGCCATATTTGAAAAAAAAAAAGGCAATAATACTCATTTAAGGAAATTTCTCTTGAAAAAGGAAAAAGTTCTCTTGTAAGCTAGTTTTCCAATGAAAAATTTTTCTTGTATAAAATACATGGCTGACCATTCAAGATGCAGCACGAAGCAGTACAAGAGATATTGGTTTGGTTTGGTTTATTTAATTATGGTAAAGCACACTAGGGCTATCTGCCTAAGGGAATGGATGCCTTCGTGGAGGACTTTCTAAGGGAAACTGACTTGTATATACGTTACACTTGGGGAAAAACACGAAAACGCCCATGCAGCCAGCCCGTTTACCGGGATTCCAAAGTCGGACCGAACTACCAGGGTTCAGCGACTTTACCGCTCGGCCGCTGGTAGGCCAAGAGATATTGGAGTCAAATTGATCTCAGGAAGGCCAGATGGGAAAGTGATTAGTTCTTGTGACTGCCTTACCTGAGGGCCCGGTTCGAATCCCGGAGAAGGCATGGATGTAAATTGTTTACCCTTTCAGATGAAGTAACCGTGGCCATGCATCAGGTGCCTGCATAAGAAAATGACCACAGCTTTTGGCCTAAGTAGTGGACAAAGCCTAAAATGTGTGCGCCATAAAATGTATTTCAGAAATTACACATAGTATCAGTGTTAACTGATTTGAAATTTAGCCTTCTTTGATGTAAGGAAGACGAGAAAATCAGTAATGAGTTTTGCCTCCATGTTTGTCAATAACAGCTGCTTCACGCCGCGGCATTGAGTGAAAGAGGCTTTGGATATATTGTTGGGTCATGGCAGCCCATGATGCATCCACGCGTAGCCAGAGTTCATCTGGTGTACCCGCGGATGTGGCATTCCCGACTAGGCGTTCACCAGTCAATTACTAGAAATGTTCGATGGGCGATAGATCTGTAGAATGGACAGACCAGGGTAACAAAATAATATTGTGAGCTAAGAAGTAAGCTGGAGCATTGCTTGCAATGTGTGGTAACACATTGTCCTGTTGAAATGTGGCCGCAGGCGAGGCCTGTAGATAAAGATGTATAACAGGCTGCAATACCTCAGAGATATAGCGTTGGCTGGTATGTGTACCGATAATGTATACTAGTGGGTGCAGGTATGGAATCTAATACTACCCCACACCATAATACCTGATGCAGGACCAGCATAAGGATGTATAACACAACAGTGGAGTGCACCACTGTAAACGCAGACGCCTGTGGTTTAAAGGCAAGCGAAGAAATAGACGCCTAGTGGACAGTCCATTGTACTGTAAACGACGTTGAATTGTTCGTGTAAACACCGGTTGTTATGTTGTTACAGACTGCATTCGTTGTGGTATTGTTGCGGATGTAGCAGTGCACTCCATCAGTGTCATGCGCACAATAAGCCTGTCTTCCTATAGAGTGCTGCGACGAGGCTGTCACAATTATTTTTGTCTCTCAGTCTCTCCCTCCTGTAACCACCGATTCTATATTCGCAAGAGTATTGGCCAGAGGACCGATTTCTCGGAAGGATAATCTGCTAACTCTGTATGTGACGATTCTGACTCGGTTGAACTTCAAAAGGGGCCCGAATAATGCTCGTGTTTTTCTACGAGGCATGCTGAAGTTGCACACAAAACAAATTTTACAGGAGAAGAGTACACGTTTTTTAAAACGGATCTTTGATCGTGGATCGTGGTGGTGCACAAGCATTTGGCAACTTTGGGCTTTAACCTTTCTTTGGATTTGCTCCTAGGCAAGAAGCGGTGTATTGAGAATAAGCGCTACGATGCACTTCCGTTAAATGGCGATGGAATGGGGCTAGTTCAAGCTGAGTAATTTAGAAGCTGCATGCAGAAAATGGGAGAAGTCAAATTTCTGTGAAAGCAACTAGAGCGATTCATAGAAAATGAGCTTTTGACATGGAAGTTACAGTATCGGGGCGGTAATAAAAATAAACATATTTACAGAATATGTACGAAGTGGTAATACATGGAAAGTCCTTTTTCTGCTTTGCTTTGCTAGGATTTATACCGTCTTTAACTTCATCGTTGAAAAGCTTGGAGCACTAGATTCATTGGATGGACTAGTAAGCTGGATTATGAAAAATCGTGCGAGGTCTCTTGAATGGTTGTTCAACTGTTTGATCATAATTTGCCAGTTTGGCCCTATAAGAGTAATTTGAGTTTATCTCATTCGTGAAAACGTTATAAGAACTTGTTAGAATATAGTCTTGAGCATGTGAAAGGTCAAGATCAATATGAATGCTTAAGTTTTCCACGAATCAAGGCGAGTTGGTAATGAGTTTTATTTTGGAAATTTTTTCCTGTAGAATTTCTAGATTTTTTCCTGTAGTGTTCGAGTGCTGTGGCCCAAACTGGTGCTGCATAAAACAATATTGGATGTAACAAAAAAAAAGAGAAATGTATAAGGTTCTCTTTACTTTTATGCAGAGTTTAGATCTTCGTCCTATCAGGCTGTACATGGCCATGTATGTGGCATTTGCTTATTTAACACATATATGGTATGTTCTTTAAAGTTCAACTGTTCATCCGAGATGATTCCTAGTTATCTGATAGAGCTCGCTGTTCAAAGTAGTTAATTATCAGTTTGTAAATTAAGATTGACTTTTTGACTTTGGCAATATCTTTTGAAAAGTATCACACAGCATTTTCTTGCATTGAGTTCCCATAATTTTCAACAATGTGCCATTACATTAAGTCTAAACTGCAGGTTATCAACTGCATGTTGGCACCTATTGATCTGGACATGACAACAGTATCATCTGCATATCTGGCTGTTTTGCAATTTAGAGGACCCGAGATATCATTTAGATATACCGGGTGAGCCAAAAGTTCGATAAATGTGTTTTTAGCAGAAGAAAAAAGTTTAAATGTAATTTGTCTAAATATAATGAAGTCCATGCTTTAAACTTCAAAACCTTTCGGTTCTGGAAAGAGTAGAAGTGGTTAAAATAAATAAAGCATCTTTCAAATGTTTGTCCCCCGAATTTAGTGCAAGAAATTGCTTTTGTGGCAAGCCACATAATAAATTAATTCATTTTTCAAGCCAAAATAAAAAGAAGCCTGATTGCAAGACTTCATCGAATGTCCTTGAACAGCAGACCGAAAATCAAATTGGTGAAGGTGCAGTTCCCCCTCCCGCATGATTCAAACGTGAATAAATCCGTCGCCGCCTCTAGCTTTGCGAAAGTTAATGCAAAGTATGTACTACTGAGTATAGTTTGAACATTAATTAAAAAGAACAGTTCGCAGTGGGAAGAAGTGAGATGTATATTGGACTCAGGTTCTCAGACATGTTTGTTAAGTGAATAATGTATGAAGGGATTAGGACTCAAAAACGAAAAAATAAACTCAGTGATCTCGTGTTTAAATGATTCGTCAATGGCAGTGAAAGGTCGCGTTACAACATTCGCAAATAAAAATAGTTTTAAGAAAGAAATAAATTTGCTTGTAGTCAGAAAAATTACAGATCTTATACTAGATCAGGTACTCAATGTAAATATTGAGGTTTCGTACTTTGTACCATTAGCTGATTCCAGTTTTAATATCTCAGGGAAAATTTATATATTGTTAGGAGCAGAGATATTCTATGAATTATTGAGATCGGGACCTGAAATTTATGCACAAAATTCAAAATTGGGTTTAAAAAATACAGTGTTTGGCTATGTCGTCAGTGGAAGTATAGATCAGGAAAATGTGACTGAGAGACATTGCGGACTGATACGCGAAGAGGATTTAAATAAAATATTAAAAATTTTGGGAGAAATTGAAAAAGTAGATTTTTAATTAACCAAAAGTGAAGAAAATTCTATATGTGAGGAACATTTTGTGCGAACGCACTGGGGAAAAGTTAGATACGTAGTAACAATACCCTTTAAAGACGATCCTCTGTGTTTAGGTCAGTCTAGGACATTCCTCTTAAAACCTCAGATCGCTGTGGACTCGCTTGTCAAGAGATCCAAATTATCTCTCTCTATATCGTGAATTCATTCATGAGTTTATTCAACTAGGACATATGAAAGAAGTCAAAGAAGAGAAAGGACGTAAGGACATGAGTAATGTAAGCAACACTTACTAAAAGAGAAATCAGAGGGATAAAAAGAAGCTTTATTGAAAAAGTAGCATGGAGCACAATGCGACTGAAGTGGCATATTATGCAACACATCATGGAATATATAAACCAGAAAAAACTAGCACTAAATTAAGAGTCAGGTTTGACTGTTCAAGTTTAACAACTAACGGTATAGTTAGTTGTTAAACTTGAACAGTGTACTCAACTCTTTCCAGTGTAACGATGGAGTTATACAACAAGACTTGTTTTCGATAATGATCGGATTTCGAATTCACGTATATGCCCTAACGGCCGACGGGAAAAAGATGTATAGAATGATACTGATAGATGAAAGTCAACACAGCCCTCAAAGAATCCTATGGAGTGATAGTGCCAATGAGCCACCAAGGACCTATGAGCTGTAACCGTTACGTATGGTACGGTCAGTGCTCCCTTCTTAGCAATGAGGACTCTTAAACAGCTTTCATTAGACGAAGAGAGCAATTTTCCGTTGGCAGCACCTGTGTTAGGTGAAAATTTACAAATGGATGATGTGTTATGCTGAGCTTCGACGTTAAAAGAGGCCAAGGAGTTACAACAGCAGCTTATAGCGGTTTTGCAAAGAGCAGGCATGCAGTTGCATAAATGGTGCACAAATCATTCTGAGCTTTCTCTAAATCGGAAAGAATACAATTTCTCCGATCCAACTGAAACGAAAACCTTGAGTGTGTCTTGGAAACCAATAAAGGATTGCTTTTCCGTCAAAGTTGAGGCTAGTGTATAATATACTAAGAGATGTCGATTATCGAATACTTTTTATCCTTTGGGTCTTCTTGGCCCGGTCATAACCAAAGCAAAGATTTTTGTGCACAAACTGTGGCGTCTTAAAATTGATTGGACTGATAGATTTCCTGCTGCTCAAAATTGGGAATGTCATCAATTTCTAGTAACACGAAAGAACGTAAGCAACATCGATATTGACAGACGTATAGTGGTTGATCAAGCTAAAACTGTTAAAATCTATGGTTTTGCCGACGCCTTAGGATGTTGTTTCGGAGCAGCAGTTCATTGCAAGTCCCTCGATTTTTCTAGGAGAACACTAGTAAAGTCAATCTCGAGCAAATCAAAAGTTGCTCCTCATAAGAGCCTAAAAATTCCCAGGCTTGAGCTATGTGCCGCTGTCTTATAATCAAAGTTGGTTAAAAAAGTCCTTATCGCCTTGAAATTAGAAGTGACTCAAGTCTATTTATGGTCAGATTCAATAGATTCAATGATAGCCCTCGCGTAGATACAAAAGGAATCTATGGACCTTAAGACGTTTGCTCAGCATACACTGGTGTGCAAAAATTAAGGACGAGACGGTTTTTTCAATATAACTTTGTACAAAAGCTTTCCAAATCAACACATTTAATACCGTAAGATCCCCAATACGTAAGGACATGAGTAATGTAAGCAACACTTACTAAAAGAGAAATCAGAGGGATAAAAAGAAGCTTTATTGAAAAAGTAGCATGGAGCACAATGCGACTGAAGGCCGAAACATCCCTGTGATGGGTGTCCAGAAAGAAACATCCGGTCTTTAATAGAGGATATGATCTCCCCTGACTGCTAGGCAGGTTTCACAGCGTCTGCCCATGCTGAGAATGAGGGTGTCAATGAGTTGTTGAGACATTGCTGCCCATTCGTCTTGCAGCGCCAATCGAAGCTTCGGAATCGTTACCGGTGGTAAGGTACGAGCTGCCAAGCGTCTGCCTAGAAAATCCCATACATGCTCGATGAGATTGAGATCCGGAGATCGTGCCGGCCAATCCATACGTTCAATATCCTCACTCTCTAAGAGCTGTTCGGCAGCTAATGTGCCATGACATGATGCATTGTCGTCCATGAAAAGGAACTGCGGACCCACAGCTCCTCTAAAAAGACGCACATATGGAAGAAGAATCTCGTTACAATAACGGGTCCCGTTGACTAAACCTGCGTCGAAGATGTGAAGGTCTGTACGACTACCAAGCATGATGCCTGCCCAAACGAAAACACCGCCAACTCTATACCTGTCCCTTTCAATAATGTTCGAGGGATGATTACGGCTTCCCCGCTCTCTTCAGATGAGTATGCGATGAGAATCGCTACTCAGACTGAATCTGCTCTCATCTGTAAAGAGTACTCGTCCCCATTCATTGTCTCTCCAATTCCGGTGTTCCCGGCACCACAGAGAACGCCTTCTCCGATGGGCAGGCGTTAGAGGTACACACCGTACAGGGCGTCGTGCAAACAGACCACCACCGTGCAGTCTTCTGGCCACGGTAAAACGCGATATCTGTCGTCCAGTCGCCTGTGTCGTGTGTCTAGCGATTTCTCCCGCTGTCTGCCGCCTGTTTCTTTTAGCCTGTAAGGCAATATACCGGTCATCTGCGGGTGTGGTTCCTCGTGGACGACCACTACTAAACCCCCGGATAGCTGTTCCTGTAGTTTGAAATTGTCTCCAAAGTCGTGAAACGATGCGGTGAGCAATTCCGAACTCTGCAGCCACACTTGTCGCACTGCGGCCTTCCTCCAACTTCCCAATGATTCGACCTCGGGTAAAAGCATCCAGATGTCGTCTAACAGATTGATTATTCGCCATTTCTCGCTGAGGCAGCAACTCGGTGTGATTTTAACTGCTATAATCTCTTTGCCAGAAATACTGATCTTACACCGACAACATGCTTTATACTACTCAGACACTTCCCCATTACGTCTACCTGCATATCTGCGCATGTGCTACCTACCGTACATCACCTTACCTAATCTCCTGATTGGTCTTTCTGTTCGCTCTGCCTCTTCGTTCAGCTGATATGCTAATTTTTCGACTTCGTCCTAAATTTTTGCACACCAGTGTAGAGTGGCCAAAATTCAAGAACTTTCATCTGTTCAACAGTGACGTCATGTGGCATCGGATCAGAATCCGGCGGATCTCCTGTCACGGGGTGTAGATCCTGATAAGCTGGTGCATCGTAAATTGTGGTGGTATGGTCCAGCGTTTCTGGTAGCTAGTGACTATCCAACTCGAACAGTAACTATCTCGGATAAAAGTGAGGACTTCAGTGCCGAACTCAAGAACTGATATCATAAAGACACTTTACCAGTGTTGAATGTCGCTATGAATGATTTTTTACATAATTTGCTTAAATTGAGTAATAATTTTATAACTATTCTTCGTGTTATTAGTTATATTTTAAGGTTTGTGAATAATTTGAAAAAGCCCTTAGAAAGATTGTCAGGACTAATTAGTGTGCAGGAAATAATCAAAGCAGAATTGTTCCTGACAAAAGAAACACGAAAGGAAGGCTTTGGCGAAGACATCCGCCAATTAATGAGGCACGGAACTGTCTTACATAAAAGTAAGTTAAAGAATCTGTATCCCTTCCTGGATTCTGATTTAGTTCTCAGAGTCGGAGGCCGTTTAGGTAAAACAAATCTTACTTATTTTGTAAACATCCTTCAATATTACCTAACGTTCACAAATTTACGTTGTTAGTTATTGAACATTGTCACAAAAGATTTTGCATGTTGGGACAACCGCATTATTGAGTCACGTGCGAGAAAAGTTCTGGCCATTACATGGTGGATCTATTTGTCGTAAAGTTGTACATGATTGCATTTTTTATAAGATATCGTAACCAAAGAAAAGGAATTTTGAATTTTATATAAAATGTATGTTTTGTGTTAAAGGCAGTGCATATCGAAATGGTGACGGATCTAACTTCCGAAGCCTTTATAGCTGCGTTAAAGAAATTTATATCTCGTAGGGGCAAATACGAAATATTATAATAATATGACAATGCCACAAATTTCGTTCGTGCCGAGAAGAAAATAAAAGACTTCATAGCCTAATTAAAGTCCCAAATGAAACTTTAGCTAATTAGTTATTCGCCTAAAATATTGAATGGAAATTCATATCACCCAGGGCACCCAATTTTGGAGGCCTTTGGGAAGCTGCAGTTAAATCATTTAAGTACCATTATAAATGAGTTGTAGGCGGCGCAAATTTAAAATACGAAAAGTTCTTAACAGTAATTATACAGACTGAGAAAATTTTAAATTCAAGACCTCTGTGTCCGTCAACAGCTAACGAAGATGATTCTGGAGTTTTAACTCTGTGCATTTTTTGATAAATAGATCAATAAATTCAGTTATTGGGCCTGATTTAACCAATTTAAATGAAAATCGTCTTGAGAAATGGCAGAGAATAACAAGAATCGTGCAGCTGATTTAGAAAAAATGGTACCCTAGTTACTTAAATGAACTGCAGCAAAGAAATAAATGGATATTTGAAAAAGATAATATTCACATAGGAGATTTAGGGTTATTGGTAGAGGATAATGTAACTACTCACAAATTGGTTGTAGGTCGAATAATTGGTATTATGGTGACGATAAAAAATTCCAGTTGTTAAAATCAAAACTAAAGCAGATATATTTAAAAGGTGTATTTCCAAAATCTGTGTTTTACCTATGCCTGAATGAAAATTGTTATATATTAAGTGTATAAAAGATATTGTTTCACATTGTGTATAGTTGAACTTAATGAGAATTATTTGTGTTATATATTGTACTATGGTTAAAGTGCTATGTTACATAGTTATGTTACTGCAGTGTTAGTGCTATAATTTGTGAAGTACTGTGAAATTTTTCATACAGTTTAGTGATTGAATGTTTTATAAATATATAGTTTTTTTTAATGTTTATGCCGGGGGCATGTTTGTGCATATTCTAATGGCAGCTGCGCCCCCCCCGTGCGGAGAATGCCAGAGATGAGATGAAAAGAACGGCTGAGAGCCGTTGTGTGTGTGATACGTGAACTCAATATTTAAGTTTTCAATAAACAATTATAGATGTGAGTAATTATTATTATTATTATGTGTAAGAATATCCGTAACAGTCTCTGCATAAGTAGGGACTGAAAGACAGTGGTTCACTTGAGTAGTTGTAGTAGCGATTTTCAGAGCATCCTGAATTTTAGTAGATAGTCTATAAATTTCATTTTCAGAGTCTCCGCAGTGTTGAATGTTAACATTGCAGGCCATAACAGCTAGTTGTTCTATAAATTTAGCCGAATTAATTTTCACACACGTCTTTTTCGAGGAAGGCTAGAAACTACAGGAGTCAAAATTTACTGGTAGGTTAGCAGAAGAGTTCCACTTTAACATTAAGATAGGGAGTCAGCATAAGGTGCTTGAGTAGGAGAATGTCGAGAATATCCCCTGTGCCGTTAGAATTATATCTTGTGGGCTTGCTTGGTGCAACAATTTTGATGTCATTGTTAAGTTGATAGTTAAAGAGGTCCTTTTTCATTTGTGGTCCTGCACTTTCAAGACTGATATTTGATGTTAAGGTCGCCTGCAATTATTGTAGGTAAGTTTGAAGAAATTAAAATATCCAAATCATGCGTAGAAAGAGTTCTTCCAGGATTTAAAACGGCAAACTTTCCTAGCTTTATATACGGATTGTAAGGAGCGCTTCAGTCGCCCATGATGTGTACCTGCGCTGAAATTGCAATCATCTACATATTCCATTGCAGTATACACATGATGCAAGTTTCATGCTGTTTGGATGTTTCCTTTATGGTGCTGCATTTTGGATATCCAGCAGTTAAAGTTTCATGCCATTTTTAAAACACGCAGTAGGTCTACTTGCAAGAGCATTTTACTCCGAATTTTATTTATGTTATGTGTGAAGAAATATTTGCCATGAGGAGAACTAAACTCAAAGTTTGTCTGAAGTTAATCTACTTTATCTAGCTGTTTTTGTCTATATAAAATTTTCTTACGTTTAATTTAAGATAGCTGATGAAGAAGACTTTCGTATTTGTGTGCGTTTTTATGAAGATTTGTCAATGCTATTCTTCTAAGCATCATTGACTGAAATCACTCAACCACATCAACAGAGGGACAGTTATTTTATCATCATGCACATTATAATTTGGTCCATTCACGCATTGCACTTTGCTACCGTAAATTACCAATTTCAAAATCAATATTCTGAAAAAGATAGCAGAAATATGCTAGTAAGTGCTTCATATTTTCTTCAAAACTTGTAGAGTTGCGCGCCTCCAACTTGCACGCAACCAAGAGGTGACTGTTGAAACTGGAAAATAGACAAAGTCTTGCTAAGGGTTTAAGTCCCTTTTTATTCAACGTAATAAATTACAAGTGCGTGCTCTTGACCAAGAAGATCTATGCCTAAAATTTCATTCCGAAATGTAGCGCGAATGCTATTTAAGTACCCGGCCGGGCTGTAATTCATATCATTTATTAACTGACATTGATTGCAGGACCTGACATACGCAGTTACTATTTTGTATAATTGCGGGAAATATACCGCCTCGCGTACCCTTTTTAAAGTCTTTCTGACCCCTAAATGACCCACTGTTTTCGCGTCGTGTAATTCCTTCAAAATGCTTAATCGAAGCGAGGCTGGGATGACTGGTTTGTACTCGAGATTTTCGTTTGTTGTTTTCGTATAAAATAATAAATTATCTATTATTTCATAGTTTTCTGCTCTATTTCTTATCGCATCGATATCTGTGTGCTCAAAGCTTTTGGGGTCTTTCAAATATGCATAGATATTTCCAAATTCAGGATCAGCTTTCAGTTCAGTGATAATCGTATCTCTAGAATCTAAAATTTTTGAAGTCAACACAGCGCATTTAAGTTCATTTCCTTCATCGTCCAGTTTTATACGAGAAAGTGCGTCAGCTACATTGTTTTCCTTACCCGGTTTATATTTTATTCTGAGATAATATTCTTGGAGTTTTAAAGCCCATCTTATTAACCTGGGCGTTAGGTTTTTCCCCGAGTAAAGTCTACCAACAACCGCATGATCCGAAAAGACTGTTACTGGCGCTTTGCCGAAATAAACTCGAAATTTGTGTACAGCCATTAATACGGCTAATGTTTCTCTCTCTGTAGCTGTATAATTCCTTTGTGTCTGATTCAACGCTTTACTAAAAAATGCCAGAGGATGGCTATTTTGCATAAGAACCGGGAATTTTAAAACAGGGGCATTGATGAGCGCTTCTTTTAATCTTTCAAATGCTGTATCTGCTTCCACTGTCCACGTAAATTTACTTCTCTTTCTTTTGTTGATGGGGCCCCACACAAGCCAAAGGGCATGCGTAAAAATGCATAAGTGCCCGATTTTGTTATAAACACGGTTTTATGTATGTCTTCGGGTCTCATAGCTATTTGATAGTAGCCAGACGTTAAGTCCAAAGTAGACATGTATCTTGTAGATTTGATTTTTCTAATAATTTCCTCTATAACCGGCAAAGGGTAGACTGGGAATTTAGTAATACTATTTAGTTTTCTGTAATCAATAGCAAATCTCCAAGCCCTTTTATCAGAAGGAGGAAACTCGTTCTTTTTCCTACATAGTACGACTGGACTCGCGTACTCACTATTTATGGACGTTGTTATTTTATTCTTTAACATCTCCTGAATATGTTCTTCGATGATTACGTCTTTTTGTTTGTCATAACGATAAGGTTTAGTCCTACAAGGTTTTTCGGCATTTAATTGTATCTGATGCGTAACTATTTGGCAACTACCAGGCTTTTCTGAAAACAAGTTAGAAAAATTACTCACCACTTGCTGGATGGCTTGACTTTCATGGTCATTCAGATGGCTAAGGTCAACTTGCGGTTTCTCCACAGGTTCCACCACCCTCTGGTCCATCTCCAGCACCACTGAACTGTCTTGAAAATTCAGCTTGGCCCTCGCGGCCCTTAAAAACTCCATACCTAAAATAAGAGGATTTTGCAGATTCTTCACTACAAAAATTAATACTTTGAGGCTTTCCTCTTTTACCTGTATGTTTAATGATAATTTCCCGATGCAGTGACAGGTTTTTCCTTGCGCCGCTATAATTTCCGTATTTTTGGTTTTAAATAATCGTACCCTATAAAAATTCTTTTTTGAAGAATGTTTCGCTCATAAAATTTCCTTCTGCTCCTGTATCGATGAGGGCTTCTACTGGTACATCGCCAACCAGAACTTGTATAATTGGTAGATGTGAGTTTTTTACGATGACCGTATTTAAATGTCTTTTTGAGGGTTTTTTTAAAACTTACGGGGTCTGGACCCTCGCTTTCACAGGCCCCTCTACTCGTTTAAAGGTTTCCCTTCAAGCTCTACCTTCTGGGTACGTGGATGTTTGTTCTCGAATTTTCTTTTTGGGCCTTGACCTTCGAGGTTCGATGAGTTAGCTTGATAGCTCTTTCCCCCATAAAAGCGGTTTGAATTTCTGGTTTCCTCATTTGAAGATTTCCTTCGGGTACTTTGAGAATACGTTGCCCCTCTAGGTTTTTCCGCTATTCTGCGATTTTGAAACTTCACCGCCAATTCGAAGAGCTCCTGCAATGTGCTTGGGTTTCTAATTTCGAAGTAGTCTTGAACAGCAGGTAACAATCTTGGTATGATTATTTCAATAATCTCCGCATCGGGTTTTTTCCCATACAGTATATCCGTCAGCTTAATTTTTCGCAAAATAAAGTCCGTCATCTCTTCTATATCCCGTTGATAGAAACTATATAGTTCGGCTTCTAGCTTTGCTCGATCTTTCACTATGGGGAAGGCCTTTACAAACGATTTTTTGAAATTTTCAAATGTATATGTCTGGCTTCCAAATTCCCCTAATAAAAGTTTACCTATGTTCTTCCACCATAGCGCGGCCTGTCCTCTTAGTGCGGATGTGGCGATGGCAACTTTTTGTCTTTCAGGCACAGGGTAGAGCTGAAAGTGATTTTCTAGGCCTTCTAAAAATATCGCCACCGAATTTTTTCCGTCGAAATTGACGTTTGGCTTGATTGACGCTCTCAAAGTCTGGACCAGGTATCCAAATCCTTCCAATTGGCTTGCCATTTCTTGGTGTTGTCCAGCGGCTTCCATCCGATTTTCGGCCATTTCAGTTCGATAAGTGTTCGGGCGCCAATGTAGAGTTGCGCGCCTCCAACTTGCACACAACCAAGAGGTGACTGTTGAAACTGGAAAATAGACAAAGTCTTGCTAAGGGTTTAAGTCCCTTTTTATTCAACGTAATAAATTACAAGTGCGTGCTCTTGACGCTCACAAACTACGCCGACCCGGCGGTAAAATAAAAATAAGAACCTGAAAAGAAAATAATAACAAGACTCTAACTACGAGGCTCTCTAAAAGTAACTACCCTCACCGCGTTTTACAATACCGCTGTTAATTCAGCAAACTTTGAATATCACGTTGAACAATTAACAATTCTCCTACGCAAGCACACAGGCCGAAACGCGGGGTTCTTCAATTTCTGGCTAACTACCTCCGCGCTCGTGAAGTAAGAACAGCACACTTCGAACTCGTTTCCTTTCTATTTAACAGAATACTTCCGCTGATAATTTGAATCCTTGCGCGTTCTACTAAAATTTACATACTCTGGCATTGGCAGTTCCAGGGGAAAGTAAGGCTTGACAGGAAAGATAGTTTAAACTTAAAATAAATGTTAGTTAAAATAAATATAAACTCTACAAACTCATCAGTATACTTTATTTAATTATCGTTTAGTAATATTGTTCCTTAATTGAAGTAAGCCAATGTGCTTTCTAGAAAATTACGACCTTAAATGCTTTTTAAATTTTTCCATAATTTATAACTGATACTTTTTCGTAAATTTTAAAGTTTTTCTTATTTCTATTTCTATTAAGGAAACTGAACTTATTTTCCATTAATTAGCAATATGTTGTGCTACAAGATAATTTATAATTATTGTTTCCACACTATTTTGCGAAAAAATATATATCTAGTTTAAGGAGAAATGTTAAGATTGCCTCAAATGCTACTGAAAATTTTTATTTTTTAAATGCTGCAGAAAAAAACAAAGAAAGCCAAAATTCTTTTGATCATTCACATTCTTTAAACAAATCTAACCAACAGTTTTTTTTTTTTTTTTTTTTTTTTTTTTTTTTTGGCAGAAGTTCTCATCTAAGACCATCTTTCAGGAAAAAAGTAAAGACACATTTTGCAGATCTTCAGTGATATTCGTAATGCATACATTCTTCATATTCATATTTTAAAAAATGTTTAAAACGTTTAAAAGTCTGTCTGAATGGCAATTTTTTAAATCTATTTTATTATTATGTTATTCAGTTCTTAAATTTATTCGAGATTTTCGTCTCCTTTCTCTTGATTACAATACTTTTTTCCCAGACGGAGGGGAGGGAAGAGATGTGTCATATTATCTTCGTGTCTTTAAATAGCATTCTAGTATTTAGAATGCTTGCCGCTTAATATTAATGACGTATTTCAGATGGCAGTTTATTCATTTGGCAATTATACTTGCACGAGGAAAATAACTTGGTTCTTGTGTTTCACTAAACAGTTCTTAGTAATCAGCAAGTAGATCAACACTGATATCTCTTTAGTTTGTTTCATGACTAACTGTAGCCGTCCGTAAGTCCTTATATTCCTTTAACTGTAGTTCGTTAGACTTCTGACATCAAGCTATGATTTTAGCGATAAGATATGTTCAAATATTTCTCTTCCAATGGCATAAAATGTTTTATACTTTCATCAACCATTTTGTTATGCTTTCTCTGACTACGTCACTCCTCATCTTGCAGGCAATTTTTTAATTCTTGCTAGTGTTTCATGATTAGCTAATTAAATAATTTTGTGTTTAAAATAATAATTAAGGCAGCATGGTAAATATTTTATCTCAAACTATTAGCTCTGAAATCCGAAAACGAATGTTAGATTATAAATGAAATATTTAAGCTAAAATATGCTTTTTTATTTTAAGTTAGGCTATTTTCCCTAAATTTGAATAACTTTCAATAGCCTTTAATTAAGCATCATTAAATCCTTCTGTATCCCTTTCATCGTCATTATGTGTTCGCAAAAATAATCCTGAAGTCTGGAGTATTTTTCCTCGCAAGTTAGAGATCGTACCGTTGTAAAATACTCCTGAGAAAAACAATCCTCCAAACGTAAATAACTCGCATAATATTTTGCGGAAATTTAACGTCACATAAGGCATTGTCTAAAAGTCTATCAAAATACATCTCAGAGGAAAAAGAGTATAAAGCGCATAGGCCTCTTTTTGAATTAATAATGGGAATTTAATTTCTTTGACATCTATTTCTCGCTTAAACTCCTAATTTTGCATTTTTTGGACTGAACGTAGCAACTTCACCATTGACCTCAAATCAGAGCTAATGTTAAACTATACGTTAATCACAGATATTAATATTTAATAGCTGATATTTAAATAAACGCAAGATCAACGGCTACTTAAAAGGAAGAAAGTTGTAGAATCTCTTATAACATTTTCATTTCGAAATATTTTTCGTTAAATTTGATCTAAGTGGCATTGCATTTTCCAACTGAAGACTTCCTTAAAACTCTTTTTAAACATTTATTTGCTTTTACCCAATTTGAAACAATTTGTCTAAAATGTAAATTTTCAAAGTATGTAAAACAAGCTAGTATTCTCATTCATATTTGGTTTGCTTTCGTATTCTCATTTATTTTAACAATTTTTAACGAATGAGAGAGCTGCTGTGGAATAAAACTAACAAAAAAAATCTTATTGAACTCCTTTTTACTTCCTTGTACGGAGTAAAAAGGAAGTATTGTAATCGCGAAAAGTTTCCGGCAGCATATTTCAACGAAAATATCCATTTTGACCGCTATCGAATGCAATTTAACGATGTTTTTGCGTGATATCTGTACGTAAGGACAGAATAAAAGACTCGCTTCCTCCAAAAAAATTATAAAACTGCTTTAAAATTAATTCTGAAGAGAATTTTTTGTGGCGTCTGTACGAACGTATGTACGTACGTACGTATCTCGCATAACTTAAAAACGAGTAGCCTCAGAACGTTGAAATTTTGTATATAGGACTGCTATAACATGTAGATGTGCACCTCGTATTTTGGTTGCAATCGGCCGCACCAAACGTATATAAATATATTTATATACCACTCTGTTACCCGGCTCAGTGATCTCAGTTTCTTTACTCTTATATGTTCGTAAATTGTACATTTTTTTGCTTTAAAAATGATGGAACTATGTTGTTTTTATCTTCCGGTTAAGTTTTTTATGCCTTTAGTAAATCTGTATGCAATATTTTTAGAATTATCAACAATTTTAAATTTGTTTAAGTGCCGCTAAGCCTTTTTTTTTTTTTTTTTTTTTTTTTTTTTTTTTTCATGGTGGCCATTGATTGTCTACATTTGAAACAGCAGACTAGTGGATTTGTTGCCAATCTAGAGAAACTTAGCTTCGCAACAACTATAACGCCTTCATTTATTATTGCCAATTAAATCATGCTTAATCCTTTCTGTAATTTTTTAGAGGAAATAAGTGTTTAAGATTTACTTCGTAATTTTTTATATACATATTTTGAGTTTTTATGTATTTTTGCCTTCTTGCGAAGTGAGAACTGAATTAATTGAATGAGAAATACTCAATCGTCTGTGAAAAACTGTTTCTTTTTTGCTTTGTTTGCTTAATTTCTTTTATACATCATTCTAGCTTTATACAGTATTTGAATAGAACATGTGGCAACGATTAGATAATTCTGTTCTTTAAATTATATAAATTTTGTGCATTATGAGTTAAAATATGAACGAAATATAATACTGTTAAGTGAATCTAGCGCCAGTGTCGCTATGGTAAACAAATACTAGAGTGAATTTTAAAGAATGCATTTATTCTATTGTGGTTTATGCGCTGTCTGCGAAGTAGATTTAATTCAATTCAATAAGTTTAAATGAAATGCAAGAAAAATGCGTATAATTTAATATTCCGTACAAGGAAGTCATGTGGTGTGTACATCAGATTTTTTTTATTGAGAATACTGCTCCGTGTTATTTTCTTTTAGCCTGCAGTAAACACTTTCTTCATTTTATGTATTTTTAACTCCCATGACAGTCTTGCGACTGAAAGATAAATGTGCTTTTGGAATGAACATTTTAGGAAGCATTTAGGAAGCATTCATTTCACAGCTATGATATTCAGTTTTTTTTTAATAATTTCTGGCCCATTCAATACTACATGCACTTTATAGGCATTAAAACGTGTATAGTGGTAAAAAGGCATAATAAATCTCATCTGTTCACTATCTGCAAATTTGCATTTTTCTCCTTTAAACTTGCCGATTTGGCATTCGCCGGAAATTACGGCTGAACCAATCGGTCTATTACGGGTCTACAAAAACCAAGTACGGGTACTTACGGGTATCAAACACCCAGCCTTGGTTATGAACTGGCAGTCAGCTTCCGCTAACCTTTATACCATCCACAGTGACTCAGGTTTCATAAATATAGTAATTTTTACAAAAACTCTCCGTCGCAAGGCAAGGTAAAGATACCAAATGCTGTAATGAAGCTGTTCATATGTATAAAATCTCTGATTATTTTCTGATATATATAGGGTGGCCCAACATAAATCGAACTCAAAGCACGCGAAGAGCACTTAACCATATAAGGTACAGTGGATGGACAAAAATATGGAAACACCTTGTGAAATGCATGTTTGAAAAGAAAGATTGATTTTAATGAAATATGTAGGTGGCGCTGGCGTTTTTGACTACTGACGCCACCTATACAACTTCGTAAATGTGCTAAAAAGTTCAGTTGTTGTCGGAGTACTGTTATGTGAGGTTGTCATTGCATTATGTCAGAGTTAACAGACTTCGAACGTGGGCAAATTGTTGGAGCACGTATGGTAGGTGCTTCCGTAAGCAAGGTAGCCGAGGTGTTTAGTGTTTCAAGAGGTACTGTATCGAAGATTTATTCCGCATATTTGAAAAGCGGAAAAACATCATCTGCTAAATCACAGCGTGGACGAAAGTGTGTCCTGAGTGATCGTGACAGACGATCATTAAGGGCAATTGTGACGAAAAATAAGAAGACCACAGCTGCAAAAGTTACTGCTGAAATGAATGTTGTGTTACCGAACCCTGTGAGTACCAAAACAATTAGAAGGGAGCTTCATAAACAGGGAATTGCTGGCCGTGCTGCAACTGAGAAGCCGCTCGTTAGTGATGCTAATGCCCGTAACAGGAAAAGGTGGTGTTTAAGTCATAAAGCCTGGACTATAGAGCAGTGGAAGCGAGTAATATGGTCTGACGAGTCTTCTTTCACATTGTTTCTCACTTCTGGCCGAGTTTACGTCTGGAGAACGCCATCTCAAGCCTATAATACAGACTGCTTGTTGCCAAGAGTGAAACATGGCGGGGGTTCTGTTATGGTTTGGGCAGCCATATCGTGGTTCTCTGCTAGCCCCATGATAACTGTGTCAGGGCACATGACTGCCAAGACTTATGTGAACATTTTGGCCGATCAAGTTCATCCCATGGTACAAACTTTGTTTCCCGATGGTGATGGTGTCTTCCAAGAAGACAAAGCCCCTGTTCACACAGCTCACATTGTCCAGGACTGGTTTTCTGAGCACGAGGATGAGTTGTCTCATCTCCCCTGGCCACCACAGTCACCAGACCTGAATATTATCGAACCTTTGTGGTCTACATAGGACCGGAAAGTACGTTCTCGTTATCCACCGCCAACATCGTTACCTGAACTTGCCACCGTTTTGCAGGAAGAATGGTATTATATTCCCTTGGCAAACATACAGGAACTGTATTTATCCATTCCGAGAAGACTGCAAGCTGTTTTGGATGCCAACGGGTTTCCTACACCATATTAAGCAAAGAAACGTGTTTTTTTAAAGGTGTTTCCATATTTTTGTCCAACCCCTGTAATAACTGTATTTCTCCCGCTTTCCTAGCGTGCTTACGTGGTGTAGTGGTTCTGCACGCTGGGCCGGTATTCCTGAGGTCCATGGTTCGATTCCCGGCGAAGGTGTCTGCTCATTTTTCAACCTCTCTTGCTTCCAAAAAATCCTAATGTCTCTACAACCATACGGCGATATTTCATAAAGTGGCTCAAGATAAACCATACCGGACAAGAAAGACTTCACTTGCTTTAGGTTCGAATTATCTTGAGCCCCCGTTACCTTGATAAATTATAAGTATGGTGTATATAAAGCAGCAGCTTTAAGAAGTTTTACGCATTTGACATTGGGGCACTTACAGGTGTTTTAATAATAAAATAAGCCATCTATTAAAAAAAGAAATCAAACTGATGTAATTAAAATCATCTTAAATGCATAATGTGCCATTCATATTTCAAGCATCAACTCATGAGCTCTGGCCCAACAGAAGTCAAGCGTAAAGTCGCTAAACACTGGTAGTTCGACCAGGGTTCGAATCTCAGTGAACGAGCCGGCTCAAGGAAGACTTCGTGTTTTTGCCTGTGTGTAATGGGATGCAAGCCACTTTCCCTTAGAAAATACCACGCGATCCTTTCCTTGTCATAGCCCTTGTGTGTGTCGTCATGATCCCGAAAAAAAGCATGATCTTTACTGAAGAATTTTTATACAGTAATATATCCTAACATACTATACTAAAAACTCTAAAATGGTGCAATTTTCAACAAAATGGACACTGGTGTTGATTACCCAAAAAGAAGCCGCTTATATTTTCTAAGTGGTACTAATACCCAACAGACTGATAAAAATATCCAGAAAATAAAATCTGAAACCATGGAGTTTTTTTCATATCTGGGAGAAGAAAAAAATCTGTATTCTCCTTCACTGGAGTAGTTTTAACTTACACCTGCTTTTTAACCTACTTTCTTTAATTGGTACAGTGACTTCAAAATTTCTCCCTTCCTTTTGTTGAACCTACTAGAATTCCCTTAGTTCTTTCTCTTTTCTTTTAAAGCAATTAAAATAGCCGATCATTTCTTAAAAAAAAAGCTCATTCTTCTTTAATATTAATTCAGTATTTCTATTGTCAGAACGAATGCCTGTTCAAATCTATCTCCGAGTGTAGCAAAATGCTTTTTAAATGACTGCTAGCATATTAAAGAAAGCGCTTTATTTTGTGTTCAATCTTTTTATCATAATTTTTCTTTTCAATTAATTTGTTGGAAAATAATTTAACTAAACATTCATGCCTTTCTTTCAGGTTGAATATTCGTGATAAAATGATTTAGTTCTACAAATTTTTCCATTAGATGCAATGTGAAAACGAGCATTCAAATAAATTTCCCACTTACATCTCGTGATAAGTATATCATTTTAATGTTTATTTCTTAGTTACACATTCTATATTATTAACAGTGGATAAATAATTTTTTAAATATAAATACATTTTATATAAAATTGTATAATATAATAAATTAATAAATGTATGTATAATATTTTATTCTTCCCCTCTTCTTAGAAATATATGTATGCATATAAGTTATGAGACATAAAAGTTTGTGAAACACTGTTATAAACAAATAATCAGATCCAATTCCATTTAAACAGCACTGATTGTTTAGGAAAAGTATCTTAGCTTTTATACGTAATCATCCTAAAGAAAAGGGGATTTTGGCTGACAACGGCATGCTTTCGTAAAGAATTTTCTATGGAAAATAGGCTTATATTGGCATTACACTTAAGGAAAACCACGGAAATGCTTATACTTAATGTTAGGCTGTAGATGGGATGGTGCAATCCATTTGTTTAATTTCCAAGTCCCTCCCCTTTTCCTTTTCCTAGTTTACTTATTCAAAGAAAATACATGTTACTCACTGAACTTCGTAGTTTAGTCTGAACATTGATAAACAATATTTCTGTGACAAGGAGAGCTTTCTGACTATATAAACTATTTTAGATTTAGCGAGCTTGTACCGAATAAACTTATTCGCTGTTCTATGTAATTTCTGCAATATTTTGTAATGCTGATACATTTGTAAATTAAAATTAAATTTTTTATTTTATTAAAGATATTTTATCGTTTATTCACAAGTATTTGTATATTCTGCTTTTTTTAAGAAGTGAAACATTTAATTAGATTATGATACTTTTTTTCATAAGATAAAGTACAAGCCCCTTTGTTAAAATTTTCATAAATCACTGCAGCTTACACAGCTAGCCCATTCACCCAGTATGAGACAGGGATTGAATTGCCAAATTGATCTTTTCATTCATTGGTCTTATCGACTTGAATACCGTGAATCTGAGTAAAGAGGCAAATATCTTTCGTAAATATAAAAGCGATGATGAACGCATTTCTGAACAATAATTTTAAAATATAATTTTGTGCCTCTTTGAAGCTCCTTTTAAAAGCTTTATTAATTATAAATATAAATACATATATCGAAAATTACGATGGAAATAACATATATGTATCTGCAATTACGAGAATATGTATCCAATAGGGCTTGAAAATATATTTAATTAAGATAATAAAATATTTCTTCTTCAAATAAATATTAGAATTTACTGACTACCAGCTTTTCATCGACTGTCGGCATCTATTCTCATCAACAAATAATAACATCCTAGGTATATACATATACATAAACACGTATACATGTAACACACACATTCATTCATAAGATCCGAATTAAAAATAATTAAGTGTTTATATGGCATTAGAAAATTAACCAAAAAGCAGCCATTCGCAATGTATTTGTAATTTGAAAAAAGGTCCTTAGACATAAAATGGTTGGAAACCATTTCAGTTACGACTATTTCTCAGATATTCAAATACTTTATCTTAATATAACATGGCATTCCAAGAACAAAATATTTACGATCATATTCATTGATGTAACAAATATGTATCTTTCTACCCTGTGCCTTTAAGAAAGATTTATTTGAGTGATAGTTATCATTTAAGAATTCATTTTCATAGTACAAAATTACATACATTGAAACAATTCATTTTTTCTATATTTTCCTGTCTATAAAACTGAATGCACAGAAGTTATATGTTTAAACGTCTCTCCCCCCCCCACACACACACACATTTTTACACATCTCCGAAGACCGCAGACCCCTCAGTTTCTAGCTTCTAGCACTCCGTGTTTTCCTTCCTTCATAATTTACGATTTGACTGCAAATGATCAGCATTCATTTAAACAGACCTCGTAGAAAAATACATAGTTTGTGAGATGTTTTAGGAGAGCGAAATCATCTTAAAAGTTAAAAATAAAAAACTTCTTGGTTATATAATCAAAAACTCGGGAGAGATCGTTAATCGACCTATCGGGAAACAGTAGCTCTGCATGTGACCTTTGAATGCAAATCTCAGTAAAATACGCTTTACATCATACAAATATCCAGATAAGAATGGGTTTCAAATTCTCATTTAAACTCATACTAAATTTCAGAAATGGTAAAGTTTGAAAGTTTTTATCTAATATAATTCATTTTTTTTATCCAGCCCCTGAAGTCAAACTTTCATAGTTTCTCTTCATCAAGTGGTTAAATTTTTGACATACTTTTGACAAATATATTTTGGGGGAAAGGGAGTAGTTTAACGATTTAGAAACTTGGTTGTTAAAAGGAGGCAGTCTTTAATAGATAAGAGACTTATTAACTGAACTTTCTCTGTAGAAAGCATGTGTAAAAGTTTTAATTTTGTATATTTTCCTTTAAAGATATCATATGACTAAACTGTTACAATCTCAAAAGTTATCTTATTTCATTCTTTCTTAAATTAGGATCATAGATTTACAACCAGTCTTCTAAGCAATCTTTAGTTCTCCAAACATTTTCAGATACCCTAAAAATTTTTAGATCAGCTGTAATTACTAATTCTGAGATGATAATTTTTAATTTAGTAATAACTGAAATAGCATACAATTAAAACTTTAGTCCATTTTCTTAAAACATTTGCAAAAGTATGTTCTTCATTCTTTTCATAACAACAAAATTCTTAGGAATCGAAAGTTCTTTTTTGGACCCATATTTTATAAAGTAATGTGTCTTCGTTGAGTTATTTACACATTCGATGCCCAGACGACGAAATTATGCATCTAACAGATTTAATATAGGCAATTTGTTGTTGAAAAATCTTCGAAGGCTTTACAATAAAGTACTTTTTGGCGGAAAACTTTTAAGAAATATGAAAGTTTTTTCATCTAAAAGTTTTTGACGCCCAAGGCACATTTCGGAACGGAAAATATAGACAGCACATTTTCTAAGCTGTGATGGATCAAATTTTGTTGCGTATAAGAAAAAAATATAACTTTTCATTTTGTCTTCCAGCTCCTGCTTCTCGTCTCTAAAAGTATCATTTATATTACTAAAAACCTAAGTGCCTTGAAGGTGGAAAAAGTGTTTATTTTTTTTTTTTTTTTTAAAGTCTAAGATTGCGAATGGAAAATTAACACTAATATTCTTTTTTTTTTTTTTTTTTTTTTTTTTTTTTTTTTTTGTCTGCTTATTTCTAGACCCGCATCCTCTTTTATTTACTGATATAACACACTCTATAATATTACCGCGAAAGTATATTAATAATTAAGTAGAGTTTTTTAAAAAAAAACTTAAACCCTTAAGGTCTTCTGAATGATTCAATTGTTCTCACCCATGAGGACAAATTTTCGAGATTTGTCGTAGATGAGGGTTGCAACTGAATTTCATCATGTCAAAATGGGGAAGCGCGTGTATTTTCATTCGTTTATCCAAAACAAGCATAATATGACTCTGAATACAACTGCTACATCCGTTAAAAGTGACTTAGAAGTATACAGTCCTTGATGAAATATCTTCTGAACATAAATATGAGCCTGTTTCACTTAGAAAGTCCTCCATGAAAGCTGGTTTGGTTAGATTTATTTGATTAAAGCACAGATGAGGGCTTATCTGTCTAACCGATGGGATGCCTTCGTGGAGGACTTTCTAAGAGAGACTGGCTCGTATCAATGTTACAAATGGGTAAAAGCAGAAAAACGCTCATGCAGCCAGCCCTTTAGCTTGAAATCGAATATAGCTTGGATACACACCCAATAGCTAATAATAATAGCTTGGATACAGGTCAAACTCTAGTATTCAGTGATTTTAGTACTCGATCGCTGGTGGGCCTTCAACGAAGGCATCCTTTTTCTTAATCGAAATAGTCTTTATGTGCTTT
Source organism: Stegodyphus dumicola (assembly GCF_044657685.1). Taxonomy (NCBI): domain Eukaryota; kingdom Metazoa; phylum Arthropoda; class Arachnida; order Araneae; family Eresidae; genus Stegodyphus; species Stegodyphus dumicola. The sequence goes on from NC_140780.1 coordinate 121,539,140, forward strand.
GCCATTTTTAAATAATCTAATCTAACCTGCCTTGTCAGATTCTCCTTAATGAAGATAACAAAATCTGTAATATTTCTTTTTTATGAACAACGAAAGAAAAGTAGTTTCATCGCATTTCTTAGAAATATTTGTCCGTTAATGTCAATCATTAACTTCTGCAGAGTATTTTTTCCGAGATTTGGGAATTAATTTCTGTATTAATAGTAATTTATTTTTCGAGATTCCAGATTCTCTTTTATGAATTCGAGATTTAAAAAAAATGCTTAATTAAAAAAAAAAAAAAAAAAAAAAAAAAAAAAAGATTTTCATACTTAAAAAACTGAGTGAAAAAGTCACAAAAATGAAAGTAAAATGTAATGGGTTACTTTATGTTTGTTTGTTTATTCAGTGTGTTGCTCATTTTAATATTATATATATATAATTTTAAGTTGCACCATAATTACAAGCACTAAAACGAAAGAAATAAATTTTAGCACGGTGTTATTTATTCGCAGTCTTGAGAAATTCCTGTAGAAACATGAATATTGTAACATGGATAAATCATTAATTTAAAAATTGATAGCCTAAGAAATTTAATTTTATATTTCAACAATATTTTCTTCACATGTGTCATAGCGAATAGGTCAGATTACACGCGATTTCATTCAGTAGAAAATTTTTGCCTGTTTAAAGGAAACAGTGAACGTGTGTAAGGTATTTCTCCCGCCTTCATAGCATGCCTTCGTGGTCAGCACGCTCGGGGCGTGTTCGAGAGGTCCGAGGTTCGAGTCCCGGTGAGGGCATTGCACATTTTTCCTGGCTCCTGCTTCGAAATAACCTAATGACTCTACATGTGTTTCACGTCACTTCACTGCACAAATCGCGTTTTTAAAGCTTATAGCTTGAAAAACATTGATCTTAAGTGTCTTAATTTAATATTTCTTTATCGAATAATCCAATTGTCTTCATATTGTTGAGTATTTTTCGATATTTCATTATAAAAAATCGAATTAATCCGATATCAAAAAGATGAAATTCTATTGAACCGTTTGAAGGGAGAAAATATCCTCCAGATTTGGATAATTAGCCATATGAAAGTAAACATGTTTTAATTATCCTTTTATCTTGAAGAACTCTAGGATTATGTTTCTCCAGCGGGATGTCACTGGGAGTTACATCACGTTTTGTTAGACAGTTATCGCTGGGAGTAAAACTAGACCTTTACAGATTAATAATCTCAAATTTATATCTGATATTACTTGTGATGATTTTACATCTAAGAAAGAAAAAAAAAAAAAAAAAGAAGAAGAAGAAGAAGGTATATAAGATAGATAAATTTTCGCCATTAAATTTTTCGTAATCAGGCGATCTGCCTCAGTTTAAGGTTGGTTTGATTATAGTCAAATACGCGAGGATTAAACTTTCGTCAAGGAATTTCTAATGAAAACTGTCTTGTATCTACGTAACTTGAGACTAAATTTGGCGATTTACGAGGTCTTGGGGAAATTGTATGACTAGCGCATGCGCAAAGATGGACGAGCTATCGTGATGATATGTCGTATTTTGTAGCGTGATACTTTATCGCCGATATTTCGTAATGGCGGATTATATGTAATTGTGCACGTGTCAAACATAATTACAGAAGCAGTAAACTTCATATGTGATTAGTGGGGGTATTAAAAAATAAAGAAACATGGTGGTTTATTTTTCAACAGAGTATACTTATGGTGCTTTTTGTTTTTATGGCTTGACTACGAGTCGAGCTATTGGCAGTTACTAGCACTGCATACAGTTAGGGTGGTCGCATTACAGTAAAGATAAATATTAGGTATACACGGGTGGAAACGCCTTCAGCTGAGCATAAGCTCATTTGATATGACAGCAATGAGGGTAGAAGTGCTTTTTTTTTCGGCTTGTGGAATGCTGGAGTTGTACGTACCATGTCTCAGCACCTGTGTTATTACATCTTTCCTGCAAATTTTTGTGATTTAGTAAACCATGATATTTAATAATGATTATATTTTGTTGAAAGTGAACAATAAAATAATAATAATTCTTTCTAATTTAATAATGACTATTCTTAGTTTAGCCTATATAGTTCAGTATTAATAACTCTGTAACTATAACATGTATTGTATATATTTACCTGTTAAATAATTCTGTTAAGATATGTATTGTTTCTTATAAAATATCAAGTGGATGTATAAAAGTTAATAATTTATTCATTTTAACAGTTTTATTTAACTCATTTCATCTTCCTTTGCTTCCGTTGTCTAGTTTGTAACATATACAAACACTTACCAAGTGTGATTTTTTTTCCTTTATATATATATATATATATATATATATAAAACTTGCCCTAATAAGACATAAAAAGTATATTTTATAACTCATAATGATAGTATTCCATTTAAAAACTGTTATTAGAAATGCTGAATGGTGCTATCTTGCTGAAGATAGCAACCATGTGATCAGCTAAGTCATCTTGGTTTTATGAGTGAACTGAGCCAAATATGCATGTGTTATTATTTGTTTATTACACTTTCTTATTCTCATTAAATAAATATAATTTACATGCCGTACAGCTTGGGTTGTGCATTTTTCCAATACTAACCGTAGTCTTTGTGCATTGGACTGCAATATATAAAGCATTTGTAATGAAATCTAGAAATTGTTCCTTTTGATGTCATTTCAAAACAGAAGATGTATTTTATTTCTCAGTCCTCTATGAAAGCATGCAGAACCTATTTATTGGGCCCTGTTTAACATTCTCATTCTGAGCATATGCCATAATGTCTGGTGGACTTGTTTTTGGCTGTGCTAAGCAGCATTTCCTAAACAACAAAATGTTATTCAGACCATAAACATCCTTGATAAAGAAACTGTGACTCCAATTTTTTATATCCTGTATAGCATGGCTTTTTACTGACTGCTGTTAGAAATATAGTACAAAGTCAATGATCTAGAATATTCGTGACATTGGCAATTTCAGATTTGGGATTTTGCTGCATATTAGATCTTAAGTTTAAATCCAGTAAAATTTTAATTATAAAATTTAAAATATGAAATTGTGATTTATGAAATAACAAAGTATGTATGACCTAAAGGGAATCAAAATGTACAAAAAAGAAAAGCTCAATATTTATTTGTTTGCTTTATTAAGCATTTAGTATTTCAATGTAACTTGTTTAATATTTTGTGCTAACACTTTCTCTTTAATTCTATAGATAGAAATTCTAGTTCAATAGCAAAGTTACCTGGGATTTAAAAAAAAAAAAAAAATGAGGAGGAAGCTGTGAAATTATTACAGAATAAAGGGATTCCTCATAGCTGAAAATTTTGTAAAAATAATCCTGAAATGATGTGTTTTACCATACACCAAAATAACGTTTCAATCTTACATCTTTCCCAGAAAAAACTCTCAGATCTCGCACTTGGTTTGAAGGATCGCATCTAAATTTCCTTAGAGCTGTAAAATTTATGTACCATTGATACCATGGACTGACCTCAGTTGAGTTTTGTAATATGCAATATAGTTGTTGATTGGAACAATTATGTGCGGAAATTTTTTTAACCATTTTATATCTAGATATGTCCTCTGCTTGTTTCTGAAGTCTGTTAATAAATGTTATTTTATCCAATCCTAGTTGATTTCTCATTTAAACTATAACAGTGTTCAATCCTAAATGTTGGAAATTATTTCTTACAAATTTTAATTTTTATGAAAATTGTTAAAACATATAAAGAAGCATTTATCATGCCAACAAATTGGAGTTAATGGCAATTGTATGAACATTGAACAGGTTAAGTGAATTCTTAATCGACATAAGATTTACAATATAGAAGCATTTACTTAAAGAGAAAAATTATTTCTAATGTGTCAACAATTTCTAATGTGTCAACAATCTACAATTTGACAATTGTAGCATTTAAATACTAATTACATTAGCAAACTGGCAATTTTACATGCTACCTTTCTTACAAGAAATACATCTCATTTTAAAAGCATCGTGAAAATATGCTCCCTTTCTTACAAGAAATATTAAAAGCATCATGAAAATATGCTGCCTTTCTTACAAGAAATATATCTCATTTTAAAAGCATCATGAAAATATTTTAAGATTTCTTTATAATATTTTTTCTCTTATTATGCAGCATGGACTATATACGCCATAAGTTTGGCACATTGTTGCTGTTTTACGTTGTGTGCCATTAATATTCACTATGTACTTACAAGAAATAACCATCTTGAAATTTCAAGTTTGAAAATTATGGCAATTATTTTAATCAATAGCGTCAAGCTGATATGATTACAGAACAATTTTCAAATTTTAATTAAAATTAGATTTTTCAATACATATTGAAAGTAATCTTTCAGTGAAATTTTTATAAGCAAAATAGTATAAAGCAAAGAACCATTTACCATTAATTTAAGTGGAAAAAGGTTCTTGGATTACAAAATGAACCTTTCAAATTATATTAAAAAAATTAAAACTACTGAAATATAAAATGATGCAAGAAATATGTAGTCTAATTAGTAATATCTTTATTATTAATTAGTTCTTAAAAATTTAAAAGGGCAGCAAGTGCATTATAATTACAGTTGAGTAAAGATTTTGTTTGGTATCCTGAGTTGTCAAAGATCCGATCTAAGGAAGAACAAGAATCATTTAGCAGTATTTTACTATTATTTTGAGTGTGTACTATTCCTATGATTTCTATGCCTGTTTGCTCATAGTTGCAATTCAAGTTTATTTTGTGTCAAGGGTTTGCACAAAATATTAAAAATAACATATTCGGTATACAAAAATTCGTTTTCATACATGATCAAAGCATTTTGAAAAAACTTCCATAGATCGCTATGTTTTCTTAAAATTGCGTCTTTCATTTTTGCAGTCATTACATTTAATAAAAATGCTAAATAATAATTTCACATTTTCATTCTAGAAAAATGAAAGCCTATGCTTTCTTTTAAAACCCTTAGTTCTTTTTGGGAGTAGGTTTAAGACTTCTGTAAAAGGAAAGTGGCATAAAGGATATATGTGATAAGGATTTAGTTATTATAGTCATACAATTCAGGAATAATAAATTTCCAAGTATTAAAAATATTTATTAATCCTAAATATTTAGGGATTGAGTGGGTTTTCTACTAAAAATACAAAACTTGTCATTGTTCAGATATAATTTCATTTTTTTCTTTCAAATGATTGGTCACATAAGAGAGATTTTTAAGGAATGAACAAAAAGAAAAATGGATTAACTTGCAGAATCGCTCACTTATGTGTTTGGTGCTTTTTACAAGAGTAAGAAGAACTGGATTTTTCTCAATTTTCATTGACTTTTAAGTGAAAATAGGTCCATGTGTACATGGATACCGAGTATGTGCAGTTCTTAAAAACGTGCCAAGCAGTGGGTGATTCTGCACTTTCCCCAGAAAAATTTTGAGTGCCACATATACTTTTGTTTTGATGCACTATATTCATATGATAAATCTGTATTTATTTTGAAATGTTTAGAATGAGAATAAAAGGGCTACAGGTTGGGGACATTTAAATTTCTCTTTACTTTGTCGCGTGGGTGCACTTTAAATAGGATGGAACAAAAGGTCCTCCAGAGTTAATGGGAATGGAAGAGGGATAGATGATTTTTGGCTCTATCTCTCGGTCATTGTTTCAAAATGAGACAGAGCTGGGCACATATAATGTCACCAATAATGCGTCCAAGGTTTAAACTAATGACAGACACAAAAAAATGCACTCTTGGTCTCAATGATTTCGTGAGCTTAATCTGATGTTACTGTCGGAGGAGTCTGTGATTATATTTAGAATTTAACTAAATCAAAAGTTACTATGTGTTATTAATTGCTTCAACATTCAATTAATTTATTATTAAATAATCAATTATTTAAGTGATTTTTCCTTCTATCGTGTCTGAATAATTTTATATTCTGAAGCTGTCATTTCAATATACATATAGAAACTATAAATTTATTCATTATTCCATAACATAGTGGATGAATTAATATGCTTAACAATTGCAATCTAATGTACTTTCAGCTGTTGCAAAAAATGCCTTCAAAGCTTCTTAACTAGGGCAATTAAAATAATGGCGATATCTTAAGTAAAATTCATTGTACGAAATATGAGGTACTGAATATCACGAAAAGTAATAAAACATATTGCCCATTAGGTAGAACAATTCTATGTTCATATACATGTTTATGAGACTGCCTTTATCGTCACCATTTTGCCGGTTTTTTTTTACTAACATAACATTTTTTTTTACTAACAGTGAACTCTGTGGATGTATAGCAGAATAAAAATATCATATTATTAATTGTTTTTTACCGGCACGAAAGTAGTTGATGAACATCTCTTTCACCGAATCAATTGGGCGTAAGCAATTCCACGCTTCAGCAACATCACATCGATGTGTATGCCGAAATGAAACTTTAATCAAAGTGCACAGATTCTTTTTTACATACTCATCACGACATCTTGTATACTTATTATTTTTTTTAATTCTGACATGCAAAGCAGCTAAACATTCTTTATTTCTGAAACTAGCCTCTTTCTTATTTAGTCTTGCATGTTGACGCATATAATCTTTTTTAAAAATAAACTTTACTCTTTCCGATTTGCATTGTTTTGTTTTGGAAGATACAATCCAATGTAAGTGGGAAACAGCTTCAAAATGTATTTTCCAATTCTCCCATCTATCTTCAATATTAAGATCACATCTGATCTCAAAGTCGAAATCCTCTTTGCCTCCGAACTTCGTAGGAATATCCATCAAATAAAATTTTATGAAATTCATTTTCCACTTCGTTTGACATACTCGCAACCATCACAAATTTGAAACATAAACCGACAGCGTTATTTCCTTTTGCGCATGCGATTGGTGTCGCAATTTCGCCAAGACCTGATAAATCGCCAAATTTAGTCGCGGGTTGCGTTTCCTAGGGAGGAAGTAAAAATACGCACCTGGGTCGAACTACCATTATTAAGCGACTTTAACTTGATCGCTGATGAGCTGCGGCTTGCCTTAAAAATGATGCAAATATTAAATCAAATTCCTTAAAGTAAGACACCCAACTTTGATGCTTAGCTAGCCAATTGTAAAAAATGTATGCAAGCCTTTCTTTTTTTCATACTATAAAAATACAAACGTCTTACGTTCAGGTCAATGCAGAATGTAAGCACATTATGTCAGCGATCTCAAACTCAAACAACACGCGGACCAAATACACGATTTGAAAGCAATTGAGGGGCCAGAATTCTTTTATCAATATGAAAAACTTTATTGACAAAATAAAAACATATTGTGAATAAATGTTAAATTTTGCTTTCTGGTTATTTGTCAAAATACACATAAGCAATAATAATAATAACGCAAAGAAAAAAATTCAAATTTATATTTATTTTCCATCTGAAATCAAAAGTTTGGTACCTGGAAGATACTTTTGTTGGTTACACTTTGTAATTTTTAATTAAAATATATTGATAACTAAATTTTAAATTCTTAGAGAGGCATTTCTTTCAAATTATTCTACGCTATTTAATTCATCACTGAATAATTTGCTTTAATTTAAACTAAAAATAAACAAGGGATGAAAGCTTTCCAATTTTCCAGGGAAAATTTACCGAGTGGAGCAAACTTGAACGTAAATAATAATAATTTAGTCTCTTTCTCTTGTTTATTAATTTTTTCATCAATGCCAGAAAAAAGTGCTTATGTTTGTACGTAAATAATTATAAACTTCTTTATTTCTTACTACAACTTCCCACTTGATTTCGCATCAATTCTTAAAAAGTATGTAGCCCTGCAGAGAAATTATAATAAACTATCTTCGTTACGAATTGTAAACTCTCATTGATCAATCCAGTTCTTTTCTTATTAATTTGTAATTGAAAAAAAAAATGCTGTTCGCAAATGTATTCCCAAAAAAAAAGGTTATTCTTGGAGCAAAATTTGGTAACTGATCTTATTTATTTCTTGACAAGTAAAAGTTAATAAAAACTGTATCTTCAGGTCCTTGAATAAGTTTTATATAGCAATGCAAATTAGTTAGCTCCATTTGCAGATTTTCTGATGCATTGTTCATGTTCGTTTTTAATGGAATGAAAGTAATGTAAACTCGGACTTCAAATAGCCAAAATCTTGAAATCTTTGCCGCATCGTATTTGTGACAAATATATAATTGAAATGCATACGCGTTTCGCATAAAATTGCTTCGGGGCTCACCGGTTTGAGACCACTGCATTCTGTATTTATCGATATTTAATATGCGATCTAAAGGCGGACTTGCGTCTTTTGGGAAAAACGCGATGAAACCTTCCTAAAGCAACCATGTTCAATTTCGATGTTTACTTATGCTCTGAAAATCTAACAACATTCACAGGTGGTCGTCTACTCAAAGTGAGGGGATTTACTGTAAGTATACTTTTAATCTATTTTATTGAAAAAAAGTAAGATGCTTTATTTTTATTCAGTTAGTGAGTGAAAGGTGTTAGGGTATAAAAATAGAGATTATTCACATACAGATAAAAAATAAGTAAAGCATGAAGAACAATATCTGTGAAAGTTTAGCCAGTCATCTTCATGCTGAAGGCACCAGAAGTTTCTTTCAGAATTAAGTAATTTATCACTTGAAATCTCATCAACTGAGCTACCACTATCTTTAAACAATTCATTATCTTCAAAATTGTTGACAACATCTTTATCAGTGCCGTATTTGCTAAAGCAGAGTATTTTAATTCTTGTTCCATGACAAGTAGTCCTTACTCATCCTAGATTAATAACAGTATAAAATTAAATGAATTTTAATTAAACGTATTTAAAAAATATAAATATTCTGGTAGTCCCAATGTAGTAGCCGCCGGCGCTTGCAACGTTGAGGGAGGCCAAACTAAATGTTGAATTTTCTTGAAACATGGTTCTACTCAAATTTCGGGCGAGAGTACGAAGTTTCGTGTTCTTTGCTAGCATCAAATGTACAGAACCACTAAGACCTAAAGTGACTTATCACTAGGTCACAGAGACAGAGAAAATGTGTAACAGACCTTTTTATATTTAACTCAAATAAAAATTAACAGAAGGTACTAATTGTCCCATCTATAGTTCAGATCAAAAGAAATGAACTTTAAATTATGTCTAAGTTAACCGAAAGGCTACAAAGACACAAAACATGTAATTTGGCTCTGACTTGAAGTCGGCTTGGCAAGCCTAATTTGGCAAGAATAGTGCCAAATTAGATACCACAGCAGAGAATAGTGCCACCACCGCAGAATACTCCCACTCCTGTCCTCACCCACCACTCCACACGAAAGGACTTTCGACTCGCTGCATATGTATAATGTCGCCATCCCTCACCGACACTATACATTTACAAACATCCACGTCTTATCCGGTATTCGAACCTGGGCCCTTCGGTACCGTAAAAGGCTCCCCTAACCACTATATCGTCTTGGCGACTATCGGTAAGCGTAATCATGGTGATTAGCTCCTTCATACCCATAGGCAAATGGATGAATGTGTTCTGGACTTATGCTTGCACTTACATAAAAAGTATTTTGACATCTTGTGGTGGCATCTGGTGCGTACTAAAAAGTTAAAAATTTGTGTCTATTTCCCAGTTACTACACTGGACAGATTTTCAAACAATTTGACTTGCATCATTTGATTATGGACTTCTTGACACGATCAGAAATTATAGAGTCATCCGAATGTTGTCGAGAATACGCGAAGTGAGATTTTTCTCTATTGCGTAAGGGGTTCTAGTACACGATTACTTGCTCCACAAAAACAAATAGGTACGTCTCAAGTCAGACAGTTTGCAAACAGATAATAGCACGCGGAATAATTCCATTCACTCAGTCGAATATGACGTCATGAATATTTGTAGTCACTATCTCCTGAATGAAGCAGTTTATCGAAACCATTTTATCTGAATTTTGTTTCTTCTACTGTCTTATGTCGGGCATAAAATGGTGTCGAACTTCTTTGGGATATCTTTTATACAGAAATAAACTCTTAGACAAAAAAAAAAAAAAAAAAAAAAAGGCGCACTAAGAAGGAGTTATCCGAATGGGGCAAAAATCGGTAGAAGTGATGTAGACTGTTCAAAAAAAAAAAAAAAAAAAAAAAAAAAAAGAGACAGCGCTATATCTCCCGTTCTGCTGGGCCGATTGACAAAATTCAAACTGCGTTTTTCATGTCTCAAAAGCGCGACTTAGGATATATATTAGATTTATATATAGCACTTATCTAACATAGGAATTTTGACACAAAATCGGACTTTTTCTGAAATAACATACCAATTTTTTTCCATATTTCGATTCTACGGCTCAAATTATGCCAGAATGCCAAGTTTTGTTAAAATCGTACTAGTAGTTTTTAAAATATTAGCTCTCAAAATTTAATGTTAATTGAATTTGGCAAATATTTATTAATATCTCTTTTTTTATTAAACCTTTTTGATTTTTCCTTTCACATTTCAAAATTAAGGTTCATTCCAAATAAAATTTACCCATTTTTGTGCTTTATTTTTTAAATTTCTATTTTTAAATCATTTTTATAAATTTTTCGAAAAAAATTTTGAATTATAACGTATAAAATTTTTATCATCATTTTAAAGTAGGTGTATTTCTAAACATATCTGCATAAATTATACTTTTTTATTCAAAATTTTCTAAGATATACAACGAATTTACATATTTTTGCATTTTGAAATTTGGCATTTTTTTTTCTTTGGAGCGATAATAACGGCAAATGTGGTTTATGATTTTTGTTACAGTGAATTGACACAGCTATTTTTAACCTTAAATTTCAAATAAAATTTTACGGAGAATTAATTATATGAAATTTTTTCCTTCAATGATGCATAATAAATATTTATTGATACTATATTAAAAGCTATTTTTTTAAATATAGATGATATTATTCAAATTTTTAACTATTTTTTTTTTAAATTCTCTCTTTCTTCCCTTTTTAAAAAAAAAATAAGAGTAAATTTTTACCTTCGGCGTTTTATCGTCTGCTACTTTACTTTAACTTCGTTTAAATCGAATTGTGTAAAACTGAGAACTTTCGTTTGATGTTGATTTGAATTTTATGAAAATATTTTAATAATTTAAATAATTTATTTCTAAGCAAACTGTGGCTTATGAAAGTGGCTGAAAGAGCGGCTGATACTATCATCCATATTTTTAAAGCACAGTGTATTTTTATAGAAACATAAGATTTAAAATCATTTTTATAAAAGTATGATATAAACATACAACCCTCTAGAGACCGAATTAATAGAAGTTCAATGGTTATGTAGAAATGATCTGCAGCTACTTAATGGCTGGATAAGTCAGCAGATTCTGTAGACAAGTACGAATAATTATATAAACGACACCCAACATTCTGGATTCCATTTACAACGAGGGTACGATGTTTATTAAATGAATAAATGAATTTAAGAAGTTTTTAAACATAAAAAAATCAACTCGTTTTTATCCTATAATGTATTTTTGTGCGTAGCGTATTTTCATTATATCCTTAAAATTCTAATTTAGAATGTAATTGTCAAGAGCTGAATTCTAATCATCAGTAATATAATAAGTAATTATTACGGTTATTAATAAATCCTTCTTATAAAGTAATTGGAAATATTTCAAAAAATTCTGTCTGAATGGGGCCCACCAGCGGCCGAGCGGTAAAGTCGCTGAACACTGGTAGTTCGGTCCGAGGCTGGAATCCCACGCACACGCTGGCTGCAGGAGCGTTTTCGTGGCTCTCCCCATCTGTAACGTGTATACGAGCCAGTTTCCTTTAGAAAGTCCTCCACGAAGTCATCTCTCCCCTTAGGCAGATAGCCCTAGTGTGCTTTGTCATAATTAAATAAACCAAAACCTCTTAATGAAACCAGTCTTTCCTTTCATCTCATACCTTCAAAATGTTTAACCTCTAAAGACTGATAAAGGCTCTGACCAAATACTGATGAAATGGACTGAATTGGATTATTCAGTTACGGCAAAGCAGGGTTATCTGCCTAAAAGGAAGGATGCCTTCGTGAAGAACTTTCTAAGGGAAACCAGCTGGCATACACGTTGGACATGAGAAAATCCACGAAAACGCCCATGCAACCAGCCCGTTTACTGCGATTCGAACCCCGGAGTGAACTACCAGTGTTCAGCGACTTTACCGCTCGGCCGTTTGTGGGCCTTTATGAAATGAAAGGCGATAACTTTATTTAAAATGATTGTCAGAAATACCAAGATATTTCGAAAAGTTGGATGCTTTTTAATATACTTGCAGAATGCCTAAAGAAAAAGAGCAAGAATAAAGTAGAATGCCTGAAGAAAAAGAGAAGAAAAAATAAATTTTTGCTTAAAATTTAGTATTTGTACTTTTTTTTTTTAATTTAAAACTTTTTAATCTTATGATATTTGATTCTTGCGATTTCAAAAATAAAATATTTGACTAAAATATGAATAACATTTTAAGAAACATGTAGGATAAAATTGTGTAAAGCAATGGGCACAATGATAAAACTGTTTAAAGCAGTGTATGCAAATGTCGCCTAAGTTAAAATGTCGGTTATACATCTCTCTTATTTATATATATCTTTTCTGAACGGAACATTGAAAGGCGTGTTATCTGTGCTTTACTGTATTTTCTCTTTTAATATATGCAGTTTTCGAACGCATCGTAGTCTGGGTTACAAAGTATTCTTCCAAAAGAAACGCAATTCAAATAAATAAAATCAAATTCTGTAAAATTTATATTAATAAATATATTTAAAATGCTCAGTTCGCAGGAATAAATAGAAAATTTTTAAATAATTATCTGAAGAGACAATGTAACATCAACAATTAAAATAAGTCTAAAAATTTAAAAATTACCTAAAATAGTAACTTTGACTAAAAATATAGTATAAAGAAAACTATTTGAAAAAAAAAATAAATAAATGATGCACCTTTGATTTAAACTACGCAGTTCGAATAAGTAAATAGAAATTTTTAAAACAGTTATTCGAAAGAAACCATGTAACTTAAACAATTAAAATGAAATTCGAAAAAGAAAAAAATTGCTAAAAATTAATAACAGTTATAATTAAAAATATAATATAAAGAACATTATTTGAAAGAAGGAACGATTGGGTGTTTTTTTCCTATGTAAAAATGGAAATGAAAATAGGTTACCACATATTAAGAAGTCCGCCAAGTGAGCTAATTTTAGCCCAAACTGAATAAAAAGCGCCAACATAAATTGTTGAATTTCTCCGTAAATTTCGCACCAAATTTTACAAAATTTAATATTTAGGCATAATTTGAGTCGTAGAATCGAAATATGGAAAAAAATTGGAATGTTACTTCAGAAAAAGTCCGATTTCGTGTCAAAATAACTATGTTAAAGTAGAGCTATATATAAATCTAATATATATCCTAAGTCGCCCTTTCGAGACATGAAGAACGCAATTTGAATTTTGTCAATCGGCCCAGTAGAACGGGAGATATAGAACTGTCCCTTTTTTTTTTTTTTTTTTTTTTTTTTTTTTTTTTTTTTTTTTTGAGCAGTGTACATGTACAGAAAAACAAAAGATTACAGTTTGAGAAAAATTGAATGATTTATTGAAGTGATAGAGCTTCACAAAGTCAAAAAGTCAGTGACGCGTTTGTCCAACTCTGTCCCTTATGCAAGCAGTTATTCGGCTTGGCAGCGATTGATAGAGGTTTCGGATGTCTTCCTGAGGAATATCGTGCCAAATTCTGTCCAACTGGCACGTTAGATCGTCAACATCCCGACCTGGTTGGAGGGCCCTGCCCATAATGCTCCAAACATGCTCAATAGGAGAGAGATCCGGCGACCTTGTTGGCCAAGGTAATGTTCGGCAAGTACTAAGGTAAGCAGTAGAAACATGGTCAGTGTGGGGGCGGGCATTATCTTGCTGAAATGTAAGCTCAGGGTGGGGTGACAAGAAAGGCAACACAACGGGCCTTAGAACTTCGTTGACGTACCGCTGTGCTGTAAGGTTGCGACGGATGACAACCAAAGGGGGCCTACTATGAAATGAAATGGCACCCCAGACCATCACTCCTGGTTGTCGGCTTGTCTGCCGGAAGACAGTCAGGTTGGTATCACACCGCTGTCCGGGGCGTCTCCAGACTCGCCTTCGCTGGTCATCGGAGCTCAGTTAAAAGCGGGACTCATCACTGAAGACTATTCTACACCAATCAGTGACATTAGTGACATTCCATTGCGAATGAGCCCGACACAACTGCAAACGGGGCCCACCAGCGGCCGAGCGGCAAAGTCGCTGAACATTGGTAGTTCGGTCCAAGGTTCGAATCCCGCGAACGGGCTGGTTGCATGGGCGTTTTCGTGGTTTTCCCCATGTGTAACGTGTATACGAGTCAGTTTCTCTTAGAAAGTCCTCCACGAAGGCATCCCTCCCCTTAGGCAGATAGCCCTAGTGTGCTTTGCCATAATTTAATAAACCAAACCAAACCAAACCACTGCAGACGGGCTTGACCTTGTACAGAGGTCAATGGTAGTCGGCGCAAGGGACAGCGTGACCTCAGCCCCCTTTCTGTGAGCCGTCTATGAATGGTCGTTGCGGTCACTGAAGCACTAGTTGCACGTATAATCGATGATAATGATGTAACTGGGGCTGTGAGTGCCGCTCTGACGATTGCTAGGTCTTCACGTTCTGTCGTTTCTCTAGGGCTACCGCTTCTTTCTTGACGCTGTGTGCAGCCATGGTTCACCCATTCCTGCCAACATCGTCTAATAGTGGCATCGCTCCTGCTCAAATGTCGAGCTATTCGCCGATAATACCAGCCGGCTCCTTTGAGTCCCCTACACGACCTCTCTCAAATTCTGACATCTGCTCATATCGTTCGCACACCTGTATGCGAGGCATAGTTACTGTCTACCAGAGTATGAAACCTGTCTACCACGGAATGAAAATCGTGAAGGATTTATGACCTGGATCTTGGATCTTGGATCATATCTTTACTGCTGGCTTTATCTACTAGGAGCTCTTACCAGTATATTATCATTATACCATAGGCCATAAAGTTAAAAATTTAAGAGGTGTATTTAAAAATACACCGCACCCGAAGGCGAGATCAATAAATGAGAGAACTCATAAAATACGTTTCGCTAAATTTCATATCATGGCATAGCATGGGTGATTATATAAATGACGGCGAGAGGCGAATTGAAAGTCTAAGCTTCTGGGTGAATCTAGTAGAGCAGAAACACGTAATCAGCGTCCGGCATTTAGATTGGTCGAGGAGTCAGACTTCGAAAAATGAAATTTTTTGTAGTTTTTGGAAATAAATAAAGTTCGAACATAGTAAAAGCAACATCTATCTGTGAATTTAAGAGTCCTATGTCTTTTGAAACACTTGAAAATCTTCTAAACTTGCGATATAATCATTAAATGAATAGGAAACTGCAAAAGGCGAAAATGAGGTCATGTTGCTCACTAGGTCTATTGAGTGAGAGTAAGCACTTGGTGCTACCACGAACTTTGATTTTAAAACACACGATACGAAATAGTAAAAAAAAGTAAAAGTGAAAAGCTTGGTTAAATAAGAAGTAAAACTAAGAATTCATCGATGAAAAATAAAGTCCTAACATTGCAAAGTTCATCTTTCTTGAATAGTAACTGCAGAGGAATAGTAATTTTTTCTTCTTTTTTTTTTTTTTTTACATTACTATATACACTACCACCACTTAGAATTGTGGTGGATCGTTCGAGGTCTTTTCACTACGTTCTCAATAGTAGGGTCATAGTCTGTAAGCGATTTAATAGCTTCATAGGGAGAATTTCTCATATCTTCAAAGAAGTTGTGTGCAGAAATTAGGATTTGGTCGTGAATGGGGTTGATATCCAGGTCTTTGTGAATTTGAGAATTTCGCACGAACCAGGGTGCGTTCACTATGCTACGTAAGATTTTGTTTTGAAGAACATTTAATTTTTATCTGTCTATTTTTCGGGCAGTAGCCCAGGCTGGAACTGCATAGAGGATTATTGGGCGAATAAGTGAGATGTAGATATTTTTCTTGGTACGGACGTTTAACTCAGAATTTCTTCCAATTAATGAGTAGAGAGCAATGAAAGCAGCGTTAGCCTTATTTGTAACATATTGAATATGATCTTTGAAATTTAGGGTTTTGTCAATATAGACACCTAAGTATTTATAGGAGTTGGCAACAGGAATATCTTGGTTATTGAGACGGATATTTATATTCACTGGGATATTTTTCCTATATCTGCTGAAGAGAACTACGCAGCTTTTATCAGTATTTAGTTTGATTTGCCAGTCTTCACACAATTTGTTAATAATGTTGACTTGGTGCTGAAGTTTCTCTAAAGCATTATTTGGACTTCATGAACTGGTGAGGATGACTGTGTCGTCGGCATATTTGAGTATAATAGAATGAAAAGGTAGAGGCATATCATTTAGGAATATTGTAAAAAGGTTCGGTCCTAAAACACTGCCTTGAGCTACTCCACTGTAAATCACTTTTTTTAAGACATTGCTTCACCACAGCGCACTTGAAAAGTACGATGTTTAAAATAAGAATGCATAAGCTTGATAAAGCTGTTTGGAAAAGGAAGTTAGATAGCTTATGAAGTAAGCTAGCATGCCACACTCGAAAGCTTTTTCGAAATCGAGGAAGCATGCCGCTACTCCGTTCTTTTTTGTAAATTCTTGAGCAATAAATTCAACTAAATTTAATATTTGATGTGCGGTACTGTGGCCTTTTCGGAATCCAAATTGATATTTGTCTATTAGATTAAGGCGTTCTAGATGATTGGTGAGCCGAGCACTAAGTACTCGTTCGAAAACTCTTCCTAGCGCTGGCAGAAGACTGATGGGTCTGTAATTTTTTGCTAGCTTTGGATCTTTTCCTGGTTTCGGGATTGTAACAATGATCGAGTGTTTCCATTACGATGAAAAGTAGCTGAGTCTAATACAAGCATTAAAAATATTTGTAATTAAGACTATGCATCTTATAGGTAAAGCTTGCAACGCTTCATTAGAAATCATGTCATATCCTTTAGCTTTGCGCTTCTTTAATTTTTTAATAATTTTCTGAACT
Organism: Stegodyphus dumicola; assembly: GCF_044657685.1. Classification (NCBI taxonomy): domain Eukaryota; kingdom Metazoa; phylum Arthropoda; class Arachnida; order Araneae; family Eresidae; genus Stegodyphus; species Stegodyphus dumicola. Next base: position 121,556,225 of record NC_140780.1, read on the forward strand.
TCGTTTGGAGATGCAGGCGTAAAAAAAATTAATGCTGGGACTGTTGAGAATGCTAGTGACAGAGTAATTAATATCTTTTTCTTGATCAGAATTATTATTTTCATGTTGTTTAAAAATATTTTCTAATTCTTTTGCATGAATTTCAGCAATGGAATCTTCGGAGTGGTGAATTTGCCCATGTGATACAGGGGGTGAATTTGATTGGGTGAAACATTTCTGACTGATTTAACTACTTTCCAAACAGAGTTTGGGTAAAGATACAGGTTTTCTAGGAAATTATCCAACGAATTTGATCGATGGGTGGCGATGTCTTCTTTTATTTTTCTGTTTAAACAATTAAATATGACGTTTTTCAGTAGAATTGCGAGTAATATGCCATCTTTTTCTAAGTCTATTTTTTTCTTGTATAAGGGATTTAATTCCATCTGGGATGCCATAGGGATTTTTATTCTTGACTGTATAGGTAGCATTATTGATAGCGTTTTGAATTTTGGAGTTTAACCTGGCGATTTCCAGCTTAATATCGCAGTCATAATGAAGTGTGGCTCTGCTGTTTACAGAATTTAGCTGTTCGGTAACCATATACCAATTAACTTTTGTATGAGCTTTAGGGAGAGGGGGATAAAATCCATAGAAGTTGAAGACTGTAGGGAGATGATCAGACGAAAGTTCTGGGAGAACATCAAGATTAGGAATATTAGGAAGGTTTTTCATCAAAACTATATCTAAAATATCTCCGAGTCCGTTGTGCGTATAGTGCGTTGGGTGATTGGGAGTAATGAGATTGATGTTACTATTGTGGATGAAGTTGTTTAAATTTTCTCCATTTCTATTTGTGACTCTATAGTTCCAAGAGGAATGTTTAGCATTTAAATCACCTGCTATTAAGACGGAGTAGTAATTTTCAGTAAGTAGTTTCAGATTATTGAGATCAAGAGTGCTTGACGGGGGATTGTAGACAGAGATAAAAAGAAAAGGTTCTCTAAAACCACTATAGAAAAGTACTGCAGCATTTTCTATAGTACAAGCAGGGTTTAAATCATATTTGCCTGTTTTGATATGGTTTTTAAGGAGAATTGCGTTTCCTCCTCCTCTATTATGTCTTCTGTCTTTTCTGTAGATGCGGTAGCCTTGTATTTTAAATTTGTCGCAAGAGCGGAGATGCGTTTCATTTACTAGCATAACATCAATGTTATGTCTAGTAAGAAAATTTGAAATTTCCACTTGTTGGTATCTGATGCCGTGTGCATTACAGTAACAAATCTTTAAGAAGCTATTTGTAGCTGAGATAAAATTTATTTGACTAGATATTGAGATAAAATTTATTTGAGTTTAATTAAAATTCATAGTTTAGACCTGAAAAATATTCGAAGGCCGCCATACTGACCTCTAGTTTGTCAAATATTGTTTTTGCTGTTTTAAATTTCTGGAAGAATTCTTTAACTTGAGTGAATTGGATTTTTATCCAGTTAAAAAAGCCAAGTGGGTTTGAGTTTGTGTCTTCTGTTTTATTATTGTTTTCATTTTCCTTGGAAGTGTTCTATGCATTTTTTGGTTTGTTCTCAGGGAGTGAAGGAATTTTTTTTTTGTTAAATTTAAATTGTTCTTTTTTCTTTGCTTCTTTTAAAGCTTTAAATTCTTCGATTTGCTTCTGAACATTATAAGGATGTTTACTGCAAGCTTTGAAGGAAGAAACGTGATTTTGCCCACAGAGGGCACAGACAGGGGGTTTGTTCTCATTTTTTGTTTGTTTACAAGTGAATGTTTCATGAGGCTCTGCACATTTTAAACAGCGAGGTTTATAGTGACATTTGTTCCCTGTGTGCCCGTACCTTTGGCACTTATGGCACTGCACGGGTCCAGGGCGACATTTAAAAGGCTCGATAAAGATATCCAGACCTCTGAATTTCTTTAGATCATATATTCTTTTACCTTCTTTATTTCTAGTACATTCTGCTATAAAAACAGGAAGATTAACTTGCTTTCCTTCAATAGTGGGAATGACTTGTCGAATGTTTTGAATTGGGATACCTTCTTGGGCAATTTCGTTTTTGATTAGTTCCATATTAGCTGTTTTTGGAAGTTTTTTATTTATTGGCTTGATAGTCTTTTCACTGTTGAGTGTAAAAGTATGAAAAGGAATGTTTAGTTTAGTTAGGTATACAGTAACTGTGCGGTAGTGGTCTGAGTCATAAACTCTTATGGTCAGTGAACCTCCACTTAGGTTTCCACGATAGTTTTTGATATTTAATTGCTCTTCAAAATCTTCTTTTTTATCTTATCCCAATTCCCCGTGAAGTCTGCTAAGACTATAGGGGGAATGTGTCCTGTTTTTTGTTGGGTAAATAAATTCACCTTCCTCTGCTTCCATATTGTCTTCAGGATTTAGTTCCTCGAATTAATTTTTTTGTGCTGCTTCTTCAATTTCAGAATTTGATAGAGTTCTCTTATGATTTTTTTAGGGGTTATGTATTCTTCTTTATCTATTGTGGTTTTAATTTTGATTCTAGATTTTTGACTAGGAGTAATATCAGATTGACTTGTTTCCTGTGTTGGATTATTTAGGGTTTCTTTTTGTTTCATTTCATTAATGTATAATTCTAAGATTTGTATATCCTTTTCCATAGCATTGACGTGGGCTAAGTGAACTTCAGTCGCATTATTTGGATTAAATGAATTTTGATAAGCATGAAACTCAGAAAGCATAAGTTGCTTAAGTTTTCCTAAGTTATCGCAGGTAACTTCCAGATTTCTGTGATTACACACAGATTTGATACGGTTTTCGATCGCCTCCTTTTCATGATATGCATGAATCCTAACTTTTAACCTAATGGCGAAAAGAATAATGAAAGCATACTTATCGTGAACATCAAGAAGAGACGACAGGAACTCAGGATTAGCTTCAGTAGTGAGAGCAATGTCGTTTTCCCTTACTTCACAAAATCGCAGGACTAAAGCAATGCCGTAGACAGAAAGGACAATTTCTCTAATCAACAGCAACACCTCATGCCAGCACTTCCAAATCTCGTCTGTTATGTTCCAAGTTCCAAGTTCCACTTATGCCGAGATTATCAAGCATTCTGCTTGATGTGTTCCGGCTGTCATCAGATGTTTGCTCTTTGGGCGCTGAAAAGAGATGAAGTTCGAAGTGTGAGTACAGAAGGGCAGGAGCTAATGGCGAAGGGGCGTGACCAGTTGTCACGTGGGCTGCAAGCTGACTTATCATTGGTTGCGAGTCTTCTGAGGAATATCTCGCTAAAATTGCAATTAAATACAAACGTCTGTTATGGAATCATAATTTCTCTTAAATATCCTGTCAGTTGCGCAGATCAGATGCGCTGTAGCGACAACCGTTTCATTCATTGGCAGCCAAAATGTAAAATTTTACATTTTCCGTCGAAACCTGTATGCATATCAATTTTGTGTCCAATCTTCTCGGTGTGTCGTGGTGCGTCGTTTTTTTTTTTTTTTTTTTTTTTTTTTATAAGAGTGTATGTTGAAATTGCATTGCAGCAGAGTTAAGTTAAGAGAGTGATTCATTTCTTAAAGGCATTGGCACAGAAACTATACTGGGATAAATATCATGGGAATTTATGTCAAAGGAGATATTTCATATCTGATAATATCTTTTCTTTCAATCAATGAACTTAAAAATGGGTTTCACTGAAAATATTTTAACTAGGTATTTCTTGTTAACACTGAATTGGCAACACAGGAATTTCGTTGCTATCTAAGACCATAAACCACTATGTTTATAAATGGTTGGACGGAATGCACATTCACGGGATTTATTCCTGTGTTTTCGTAAATTACTGAAACAAAAACTCTTGAAACCTAAATACTCTATGGTTTTGTAAGGCTTCAGGGGCTTGCTCCATGAGGTACGTAATCTTCGTTTGTGAACCATAAAATTATTTCACCGGAATACTGTGCACTTCAGCAACTTTACTATACTTTTTCTGAATATTATGAATACCACCGAGCAAATTTACGTAGTGAATTGTGTGTTAATTATATTCTGTGGAACAGATATCTTTATGATGTAAATCACTTTATATGCGATTGTGTTTATTGTATAACGATAAAAACAGTTTTGTTTTACAAATTAATGTTTGTAATTCGAAACGGTTATTTCTCTCTCTCTCTCTCTCTTATTATTTTATTTTTTCGTTTCCTGATGCAGATGACTGAAAAAAGCTTGATGATGAAAGCTTTTTAAAAGGTAGAGTATTAAATGTAAATATACATGATAAAAAAAATGTACTTCTGTTTTTGTCTGTTGGCAGCTATGCCGTTATCTTAAATTGCCAATTTAAGAGATATATTACGGGTGTGAACTTAATTATTTCCATTTAAGGATCTGTTATTATTAGTATTATGTTGAAAATTGTCAGAGTTTTAAGTTTAGCTCAGAACTCACTTTTAATAAAAACATCTCTTGTTCAGATATGTTTTTCTGCTCTAATCGCGCAATTTGACTGTTTACTATTTCAACAGATGAAATTGCAGAAATTGAAATGTTACTAATTGCCTATAATTTCAAATTATTTTGACCAGGAAAGCTTCCACGAGATTTAGAAAAAATTGCTATTTATTATTTGTTAAGCATTTTAGTAAAACGCATATAAGGCCTTTCTTCTTCTGAGGGAAAATTATGCATATTTTTATCTATGAAGAGAAATTATACTGATGTCTTAAGACTGCCTTGTCTTATATTGATGTCTATTTCATGCATATATTCTTTGGTAAAAGTTTACAATTGGGTGCCCCTTGTTTATTGGCGATTCTTTTTTGACGCCAAGATCGGCGCCAGGAAGTCACAATTTCAAGATGGCCGCAACACAAAACCAAAATAAGAAGTGGAAGAGTTGCATAAGATTTGTGTTCATGTACACATCAATCTGTTTTTACTTAAAAAAAATCCTAGAATTGCGCACTGCCTTAAATATGTCCATGTACACATCAATCTATTTTCATTTAAATAAAATCGGGAAGCTAAAACAAAGTTAAAACTATCGTGGTAACCAGAAGTGAGGTTTCATCGCCGAAATTAAAAAAAAAAATGTTGCCAATCGAAGGGGCACCCAATTCTACATTAAAGGCATATTCTTTTACTCGGCTGATTTTTGGAATATGGTAACAGGTGATTTAGTTATGATTTTTATGGCAATAAAAAAGTGCTTAAAAATTGTCAGCAGTAATCTGAAAATTTAGGGGTAACAATTTTACATACACTTTTAACAGCCTGCACTTAATAGGTTTTATGTTTTAAATAACTAAAATGTATATTTTCAACCACTTTTTATTAATTTAATAAAATGCATTACATAATTTAAATTTATTTATTTTTGGTCATTTTAATGTTTGTATTGTGAACTTCAAAATCTCCCCACCTCCTTAAGAAAGATTTCAGAGTTTTGAATTTAAAGAACAAAACAGAATTTATTATTTTTATTCTAGTTTCTTTAACGGTTTATTTAATTATGTTATTTGTAAATATGTATATTTCATCCTTGAAAAAAATTAATGCACAGTAAATCTGTATAAATATGCATAAAATATGTATGTATATTTTTTGCCATGACATGTTTGTATACATATTCTTTTCTCTTATTTCAAAGATTGGGAAAAGTGCAGAATCACCCACTGCTTCGTGCATTTCTCAAAATCGCCAACTTGAAAATAACAAATTGCACAAACTCAGTATCCATGTACACATCGACCTATTTTCACTTTAAAAAACATCAAAGAATTGCATAAACTTTTCATTGCGCCATTCCCTTGACTTCGTCCATGTACACATCGATACGTGTCATATCAGTGGCCGATTCTGCACTTTATCCCAAAGATTCACCATAATTTTGTTCCTTTTTTTCTCCCAGAATTGTAACTTATGCTCAAGTTTATTGGAACATTACATGTATAAATTTATCCTGAAAAAAAAAAAAAAAAAAAATTTTGTGTATACATTTATTCTGCTATTTCAGCAGAAGTTTCAATCGTAATTTCAAATAAAATTTTAGTATCTTTTTTCATCCTTTTTTTTTTTTTTTTTTTGTGAACCTTTGGATTATGGTAACTTGGCGAAAATTTGGCGACCAACCCTGCTACAGCAACCTGCTGTTTTTTTTTTTTTTTTTTTTTTTGGATGCCATTTTGTTTTCGGAAAGTAAAGGCATGGTTTTTTTTTTTTTTTTTTTTTAACTGAAAATTTTTGCCAACAATCTGCTAGCCGAATTACGCTTAAGCTAGAAATTTTATGGAACAAAAGTGCTGGTAAAAGTATAGTTTAGGGTACCCCTTGGCGGTACATGGATACCAATTTTGTGCAATTCTTTGACTCGTTACAAGACAAACAATTGCACAAACTCGGTATCGATGTACACATCGACTTATTTTCACTTAAAAGAAATCCCCGAATTGCATAAAAATGGCATTGCGTACTCTTTTAACTTGTACACGTCGACCTATTTTCACTTTAAAAAAAATCCCTGAATTGCACAAACTTGCACTGCGCCACTCCCTTTACTTTGTCCATGTACACATCGATATATTTTCACTTAAAAAGTCAAAGGAGCACCAAATTCTACAATATAGGCTAACAAAAAATACATAATCTCAATAAAATACATTTAAAATCAAACAATAAAATAACATAAAAAAAAGGAAAAACATGTTATACATTTAAGCACTACCAAAAGCAAATATTCATTTGCCATGATTTTCGAGTTCGCTTCGTACACCCAGAGCCACGTAAAAATCGAAATATCAATCATACTCAAATGACTTTTTTCAAACCAGGTATTCTTTCTGATCGAATGCTTCACATAGTGACCATCTGAACCTTTTTCCTACAAACCCATTCAAATCCATCTAAACAGTTTTTACGTTTTCCTAGACGCATATCCTTCCTACATACAGGACACTTATAATGGCCACTAAGTAAACCTTCATTTACACACCAGTCAAATAAAGCTCTTTTCCCCTTTCGCTCCAAATCGTACAGAAACTTCAAATTAATCTTACTACATTCGGCCATTCTGCGGTCTAAAGAATCAAACCAACACACACCACAAAAACGCTTACAAAACATCCCATGATTCAAAATTTCCCAGAATCATGCACCCGATTACGTCACAAAATGGTTTCCATAACATTTAACTACTTAGGCTACCATAAATGAAACAACAACTTGGCGATAAATCAAACAACAACTGTGCGATAAATCAAACAACAACTTCGCCATAATATATGGGGTACCTTAAAATCTACTCTAACCAAAGTGCTTGATCATGATGAAGATTAGGTGTGAAATTGCCCACTGATTGCCACAAAGTGCAGAATCGCCCACTGCTTTACGCGTTTTTAAGAATTGCACATGCGCAGTATCCATGTATACGTCGACCTATTTTCACTTAAAAAAACATCCCAGAGTTGCACAAAAAGGGCATTGTGCACACACTTGACTTTATTCATGTACACATCGACCTATTTTCACTTAAAAAGTCAAAGAAAATTGACAAAAATCCAATTCTTCTTACTCTTGTAAAAAGTGCCAAACAAATAAGTGGGCCATTCTGCACTTTAACAGTGAAACTGTTTCTAAGTGCTTATTAGCTAAAATCACGAATGGAATTTTCCGGAAAATGTCACAACATGTCTCATGATCTCTCATTTCTCCGAGACAAAGTAATCTGTGATTCGAACTGTGTACTTCTCAGATTATTGCTAAAGGCCTACCTAGTAACCTTTATCGCCTTACTAAAATGTCGCCAAACTACCTGTTACTATATTCCAAAGATTAGTCCTTTTTTTAAAGGTCAAGCATTTTGGTTGACCTGAAATACTTAGAAACAAAACTTAAAAGTTTTATGGGTACAGTAATTTGGCTCGGAATAAAAGCAGGAAGAAAATAGCCTCTCTTTCCCACCTCCCTCCAAAAAAATTTTTGAGCATATTGTTTAACATATATGTATGGTGTAAATGCTGTCCATTTAATAGAAAAGTGCCAATTTTGATGAAACTTTTAGTTGTCTCGGTGTTTTTTTACATCAAGTGCGTAAAATTATTCAATTACTTATACATAATTTGGTAACTAATACATCATGTTTGATCTGGAAAATTGTTCCGTTTGATCAGAGAAACTAGAAGTTGAATTTCAGTCAAAGCCTTGTGTAAGTACTGTTAAATGCTTAAGAAAATTTAGTGGTAATAATATATTTATAGGTGCCCCTTGGCGATAATTGTTGATTTTTGGTGGTACATGGACACTGAGTTTGTGCAATTCTTTGACTTGTTATTTTGGCTTTCGCTGCTATGCAAATCCAAAATAACAAGTCAACAAATCGCACAAACTAGGAATTGTGCACTCCCTTGACTTTCTCCATGTACACATCAATCTATATTCACTTAAAACATCAAAGGAGCAGCCAACAAAAATATATAATCTCAATAAACTACATTTTTGGCATCATCACATAAATTCAAGAACAATAAGAGTAAACAATATATCCTCTGTAGAGCCGTTCTGATGTTTGACCATGTGCATTTCCTTCCTACAAACAGAACACTTATAATGGCTACTAATAAACCTTTCATTTACACACCAGTCAATTAATGCTTTTTTCCCCTTTCATTCCAAATCGTATAGAAACTTCAAATTAATCTTACCACATTCAGCCATTTTACCGTATAAACAACAAAATAACAACATACTTCTTATCCATAATCTGACATATAAGCAAGCATTTCCAAATCTTTTCCCATCATTCAAATTCACTGCAGTCGCGCAACCAATTATATCATAATAGGGTTTCAATAGCATTCAACTGCTCAGGCTACCGTAAGTGAAATAACAATTTGGCGATAAATGAAACAACTTAGCGATAATCTAAGGGGCAACCTTAAATATACTCTAACCAATTTAGTTATTGTTTCAAATAGTTAACCAATATCATTTAACATGTTCTATCAGTCATTTTTAGGCCAAAGGGGCAATTTGCACAGAAGGACTGTTAATTTCATTTTGCGTTAATTCACTATAAACGGCGAAACACTTTTAAATTGTTGCCACCAAATATTAGAACCCTGTATTGTATTTCAAGAAATTAAATAATGAGGAATCTGCATAAATGTATGTATGTTTCTCTCGTTATGATAAAACAACGTTACCTAGAGACTGAAGTAGGTAACCCAGAATTTTATGAAAATGTATTTATTTAACAATCAGCTAATTATTTTACATGCTTTTTTATTTGTTATGACCTCTAGTGACACTACCTGCTAATGAAAAAAGAAAGTGTCCCTTCCCCTCATGAAACATGGCACTTGGGTCTAGTTGTAGAATGTGTAGGAATGTGCATTCTCTGAAGTTAATTTGTGCAGTTTTCTGTTTTTTTTTTTTTTTTTTTTCTTAAGTTGAAACAGGTCATTCTGTTCATGAAGATCCTCCTACAGTGTTGAGAATTGTGCAGTTCTCTGAATTTTTTTTAAGTTAAAACAAATTGCTGTGCACATGGGTAGAAAAAATGAGGGAAAAAACCTGCCCACTGTGGTATTCCAGGTAACGAGAAAGCCGACTTCTTGGCAAAAAAGGGTGCTTTAATCATGCAGAATATTTCTCGTCCTTGACCTTTCCATACTGTTAGGAATCTTATTAAAAGATCTTTCAAAGTACGTGCTCAAGAAGATCTCTATCATCATGTTTCTCATAAGTCTTGGAAGAATGCTATCCCAAATTTGTGTAATGGCCCAGGACGTAGAGCGGTCGCTGAATCCTGGACGGTTATTCTACGCTACGAGAGTCGACAACAAGTTGTGAGCCGCCAGATGTCGCTGCGCTAGTAAAAGACAGGTCTGTCCGACATCCTATATTGTCTGAGTACGGAAGTTGTCGAAAGCGCGTGAAAAAGTGTTGCCGCGTCGTCAATCAGGGTTGTGCAGTTGACGTACTAAGTAGACAGTGGCTTTGTATGTGTTTTCGCTGCTGATTTTTTCATATTTAAATGAAGAATACGGTCGTAGATCTCTGAATCGGTGGCGAATTTATAGAAAATATATTGATGCTTTTGCTCTGCCAAAAGATGTTTTCATTGCGTATTTCAGATTGTCAAAATTTATAGTTATTTTAATTTGCGATGAACTGAGAGAGTATTTGGAGCCACATTCAGAAACAAGAACGCAATTTCTACTGAAAGAAAAGTTATACTATTCCAAAAATTATAGATATAAATTGTAATTGTATGCTTTAAAAATGTAGAAGATAATAAGTTTATCAAGCACATAAACTTTCTTTATTTAACACAAATATAGACATCCGATAAGCTTCTACTCTTTATGTACAGCAAGAATTACGTTTACTTTAAAATCTAACAGTTGAATACCTTACGAATAATACTGCGAACACAAAAAGGAATGTCGTTCATTATTACGTGAAATTCACACTACTGTAAAATAAAAATTTAAAAAAAAATTATAAAACTATAAAATAGCTTTATAATATCTTTTTCAGTAGCTGTACTACTACTAGTGTGATACTTTCAAAAATAAGTTTTAGCTCAGAGGGGCTATTAATTTCGTTTTGCCATTTTGTGGCGTTTCACTTTTCAAATCGTTGCCACCAAGTATTATCGCACTCTATTATATTTAAAGAAATTAAATAATGAGGAATCTGCAGAATGTATGAATGTTCCTCGCACTGTGATAAAACAATGCTATCTAGAGCCGTGAAATTCTGAATAACGTAATCCTCCATCCTAATATAGGCATCTGGAGGCCGAAATTTGGAACTGAGAATTTGTTTTATTATCTATTTCATATTTTGTAAAGCATTTATGAGTTTTTGATTAAGAAACCCAACGATTTCAAAGCGAGCAATGGCAACATTGTACAGAAAAAAACATTTTCATTACTAGCGCGGGAGATTATGTATCGGAAATTCTAAAGATATGCTTTTTTTAAATTATATGATATTGCTGTTGAATTGAATTTTATGGTTTAAGTGCGAAAAACATGATATTTAATAAATAAAGATAACACGCAAAACGTTAAATAATGGCCCTTTGGAAGTAATATAAAATCTGAAGGCTTTCAGATTTTATTTATTTATTTATTTATTATTTTTATTTTTTTTTGTGTGTTGTTTGTGTGTAATTTTATTACGTTTTAAAACTGGTTTCTAAGTGAGGACTTTCTAAGGGAAACTGGCTCGTATACAAGTTACACATGTGAAAAGCCACGAAAACGCCGGCTAACTCGTTCCCGGGATTCAAACCTCGGACCAAACTTCCTGCGTTCAGCGGCTCTACCGCTCGGCAGCTGGTGGGCTTGTTAGTAGAATTATACTGCATTATTATTGTATTATGCTATAAAGTAACAATGCTATAAGACTGAGGGTTTGTTCATGGAATAGTACTTTTGTAACCTATTATAGTATTAAAAAATCATTGTTTCTTTGCAAATTTAACAAGCAAAACAAAAAAAAAAAAATATTGTTCATAGCATTCTCATTTTTATATTGTAAAAGAGATATTGATTATTATTAGTTTTCTATTTAAAATGTGTCGAAACGCTGGTTTGACAAGGACTTCAACTGCAAGAGACCTACACTGATTATTTTTACTTTAGTACTTACACTGTGAAAATATTACTATCTTTTAATTATTTTCACAAAATAAAATCTTTTGAGAAGGAAGAATATTTAAACTGAGCAGTTCTTATATATATAAAAAATTCAAGTAACAGCAATGTAATATTAAAAAAAAAGGTATTAGTAATTGTGTGACAAAAATTGCAAAACGAATTTAATCACACATACAGGATAGATTAGTTTAATTTTGGTTATATATTTTATATTGAAAAAATATTTTCTTTCATGTTAATTATAGAATAAATTATTTAAAATAAAGCATTTTGATGCGTGTGTGATAGTTGAATGCAGCAGCAATCGGCCATACTGTAATAGCGAATGAATTTTATTTCTTTTCCTGAAAGAAATAATTTTCATAGTAAAAGAAAATAAAAAAAGGGAAGAAATATTAAGAAAGAAATATTTTCTTTCTAATTTATTATGTAAAGAAATATTTTTCCAATAGTAACTGTAAAATAAATTGCGGGAAAACAGCATGGGGGGGGGAAAAAACTTAGTTTGCTGTTAGATTGTAATGCAAATTAATCATATTATAAATTTAAATGATTAAAATTGTTTATTTCTAAAAGGATTTGAAGTAAGCTTAATTCATTTACTTTTATCTATTTACCATTGCTTTCGTGGTATCCCATATCACTCTTTATTTCTTAGCTCTAAATTCCTGCGTTAAGTTTCCCCTTAAAAAACGGAATTTTCCTTCACATAACACAGCAGCATATTCCACTGCGTGTTGGTCATAATACTGTTTTGTGCAATTTTTTTCAAACTACAAATGCAGCGTGTGAGTTAGTGAAGTAATAGGAGAATATTCCTAGAATTTCAGCCAGCGCGCGCTATAAATTTCGTCACTCGTCTGTACTGCGATTGGTCTAAAGTTCCTTGAAGCCTTGTCCTCTTTCAGTAAAGTTAAATGGACCCACCCGCCCACCAACTGAGGACCACAGAATGGCTTTCTCCGATAAGTTGTTAATGGCTGTCCATACCGGTTTCTTTGAGTCAATATTGTTCGCTTAAGTTGTAGGCAGATCCAGTGATCATAGAATAGGCGTCCTGGCTTGCCACCGGACATGACTGCCTACAGTATCATCTTCATAGATTCAGAATTGTTCCTTCTCCGATATGCACTCTGTGCAGCTCTGGAGAGGTAATGGATGCCGCACATATACCCCACTGTCCTGCTCTGCACAAAACTTTTCTCACTGAGCATTACTGGGAGGCAAGCGATATGTTAGATTAATGGACTCTGCTACAGCTTTTTCTTTTTTCATTGTGTTGCTGTATTCTATGTTCTTTGTTCTTGTTTTTCGCTGTAACTGTTCATAATCTGCCATTGGAAATAAAAAATAAATCAGGTTCATCAATGATCAGGTTGACCATTATTGGTGGTCAATTAAAAGATCACTGATATGGACAGATAGAGTAAATTTAAATATTTTTTTTAATTAGAAGTAAACCGAAGCTGTTTAATGCCTGTCTAGGCAGTTATGTTGATAATTACTGGTGTGAACTAGTATATCACCTATATGAGGTTGTGCAGTAAATTTAGAATGAGATTTAGATTAAACCAATGAGCGTTGGTGCTCACCAAAGCTGTTGTTTGATCATCATGATTTATGAGCACTGCTGGTGAATCCTTATGAGTATGAAACAATGCAGTAAACGTCAATGAATAGTTAAAATTAAATCATAATACCCTGGTGACCATCAAGCGCTCAGTCACCCCGAATCATCAAGCCATTGGTAACTGGTAATCACATGAGTGGGCTATCACTTAATGTGAAACAGTACAGTGTTTGTTACAGTGATAGCAGTTACCAAAGCAAGTGAATATTAAGTAAACATAATATTCAAAATGTTTTGAAAGACTTTGCTAAGAAGAATTCTAATGCCAAAGCATATCATAGTATTAATTGTTTCTGTTTTAAATTATTTTTACTTATTTGAAAAACCTCTCTTTTCTTATTTCATTATATTCTTTTATCTAATTTTCGCATCTTTGATAAATTTTTAAGTATTAATAATAAAAACATAGCTTTTAAAAAATACCCCTTAAAATCAGAAATATACCTTCCATCCATCAAGAACATCAGGTTCCCCCCCCCTATAATTTGGGGTAAAAACAGAAAAATGAATTCTAACTTTGGTCAGGTTGCAATGTGACAAGCTAGAGCTTGAAGTTGTAGTTAAAATATTACATATTTTGGCCTTTGGTTATAACATATATATGTTATATATATATAATTAAAACTAAATAATAAATCTCCGTGAAGAACAAAAGGTATCAAAGTTACATTTACTAGCCAAATAATAAAAGGTACCAGGGCGAATTGATTAACCATCTGACCGCAGGTATAGAATTCATAAAAATGCAAAACAAATACATACCTTTTTTCCTTTAAAATTGTTCCCCCTGTGACTGTCTTCTTGATACTTAATTTAAAAGAAAATTTCATTTAAAATATGAAAAAAAAATTTATTATCTGGTATTGCTGAAGCGGGTGCCATGATAATTGCATCCACAAAACATTTATATATGCACTATTCACCACAGTCATAAAGAGAGTAGGAATAACAGCCCACTTAACTCAAGGCACAGATGGAAATCCATGTTTGGTATAGTTGTCCTGGTTAGCAGTAATTGTTGCAATATCTGTTCTCATTTAAAGAGGCTTTGGGTGTGTCATTAAGGTATGACAGCTCATGCTGTTTGCACACATTGTCAAAGTTAATCCGATATAGCAGTTGGTGGGTATGCGAGGCCACTCCTATGCCAATCATCAACCAGATACTTGATAGATGGGTGATGTACCAGGAGAACATAAGGTCAATATCGGGAACATGGGCCACTGTATTGGTGTGACCTGATGGGCAGTGAAGAAATACTTAATGTTTCCTGTTATGTTTTAAGTTAGTGACAGGCAGCCTTTGAAGGTAAACGAGGCCAACAGTAATGAAAACTTCACTGTTGTAGTAGTGGTTGTTTGGGTGTTATAATAATGTATATTAAGCAGGTGCAGGAGTCTAATGCTACCTTAAGCCACAGCACTAGATGATGGACTGGTATGATGATCCAGAATGCAAGTCTCAATGTCTGGTAACCCAGTGCCACTGTACTTGGATATGAGCCATCTTGGTGTTAAGAAGTAGAACTGTGATCCATCTGAAAAGACTGTTGTACCATTTATTTATTCATGTCCTACAACATTGTAGCCAAAAGAGCAAACCAAATTTGTGACATCTATCACTAAAGATATATGCATGAACAAAACAAAAAGAGAGAAATACTAAATTTTGCATAACTTTGATGGAAAAGTAGCTGTTACGAGACTCTACCTGAATTTTGTTCATTCAGTCCGTACTCCATTAAAAGAAACATAAAGAGAAAATATAATTGAGTAATACGGGCAATCCACCCAATTAATTCACTGTAAAACAGGCAATCTACCTTAATTAATTCACTATAAAACAGGCAATCCACCTTAATGCAAAGTCGTGGTGCATTTTTTACTTTATTTATTCTAAAACATAAAAAACGATACAATGTTGCCAAACCGTAAAAAATTTAACCTTTAAAGAAATTACATTTCTAGAATCATTGAGTTGCTCGCAACATCTCCTCCCACCTTTTGATTTATGGTGGGCGGAACATAAATCAAAATACAATATACTTAATAACGAGACTAAACAATACTTAATATAATCATAAAAGGAAAAAACTAATTAAAACGCGAAGGTTTTACAATAGTTCTACCACATCTAGTTTTAATTATCTTATCAGGAGGTTTAATTTCTTTACTAGCAGGAATGTTAAATTGGTTTTCTTTAGGTGAAAACAAGTTCTCGTCGTCCATCACTTCCATAGGATAGGATACAGTCGTTGCACAGGACGAATCAATTCACCTGCAGCTGTTTTCACCTTTGCCACTCTAACACAGTTATCTTGACTCTGGAATAGTTCAATAACTTGACCCAATGGCCAGTCCAATCTTTTTTTGTTGTCACTTCCCACAAGTACCACATCTCCTAAATATATTTGTCTTCGAGTAGCTTTATTATCTCTGGACTGGATTATGAGACTCAAATATTCATCTCTAAACCTTTTTCTGAGATCTTATCGTAATTTATGCTGATATCTATATCTCTTAGTGATATTGACTTCATCTATATGGTCTAAGTCCGGAACTCCCACCTTTCTTATATCCTGAATGAACATAGAGGGTGTTAAAGACATCGTTATCTTTGTTAAAGGAGCCACTCTACTTTTAGCTTCAATCAAATTAACTTTTACCCTATTCTCGCATTCGCTTCGTAGAAATACGATTGCGCTATAGGCGGACTTGCTCGCATCACAAAAAGTATGAAAACTCAATTTTTCTTCCAGACATATCTTGGAATTTTGATCTCTGTTAATAGATGTAAATCTTCAAGCCATTTATTGAACTCCAGGCGAATATCTTCTGGACAGGTTTCATCCCAACCAATCTTCAGGTTCCAGCTATTCTGTATTAACAGTTTCAAACGAATCGCGACTGGACACAGAATTCCTATAGGATCGAAGATGCTGTGAACTGTCGAAAGAATATATCTTCTAGTAATGGGTTTTTGCTTGAAATCAATTTTTTCAAGATCACAAAACAGAACATCTTTAGTTTTATCCCATAATAATCCAAGAACAGGGACAAGTTTTTTTTTTTGACATTCTTCACCTGTTAGACTGGAATGTTCCCAACCTCTTAAATCGAAACAACCCGTAGCCAGAATCTGTTTTGCTTCAAACCTAGTTTCTTAGCTGTTTCTTTAAGAATGTAGGAATGTTGTGAGCCAGTGTCAATAAGTACACATACTTGTAGCTCTTTCCCTTTAGTCTTCAGTTTCACTTGTAACGTTTGAAGCAATATTTCATCAGAAGTGCATAAGTTAGACGAACTAACATCAGACGACAACGTCTTCTCAAGTTCCTGTACGTCACCTTTCATCTTATTTCCAGGGAGTTCTGGGCACATCAGAATCGAATGTTTTTTACTGCAAAGGACACATTTGATGTTGGACTTGCAAAATTTAGAACGATGTCCAATTTTTAAACAGGCCTTTTTTTTTTTTTTTTTTAAATTTCTTGTTTTTCTTGAAACTTGAGTTTACGTGCAGAAAAGCAATCTTTACTTTTGGGCAATTTATCACAAAATATACTAACATTTTTTCTTTTATACTCTGTTGTTCCCGCAAACAAATCTGCTGCCGTCGGTGGATTACTAGGAACAGAACGCTGTATTTTTTCCTTCTGAAATTTGTGTTCCTTACTAACAAATCACTTTGCTAAACGAATACGTTCTTTCCCTTCAACTTCAGCTTTCAGGAACAATAATAATTTTTTTAATTTCTCCCCATAAGCATTTTCTTCAGAAGAATCGAATTTGGTGTTAACTATAGGGTTTCTTAACCAAACTCTAAAAATGTCTTCCGGAATACACAATTCTACAAGAGGGAAAAGTATAGCTGAATATGTATTGGATGTTAAGCCTATGGACTCCAAGGCTCTTAGATGTGATTCTAATTTATCATATAATTTCGGTGTGTTTAACTTTCTTTTTTCTTCTGTAACATTTTTTACAACAAGATTTAAGAGTTCACGTATATAAAATTCAATTAGGAATTCCTCCGTGCCAAATCTTGATTTTAAACATGCAATAGCTTTATCATAATTTTCACATGCCGGTAGGTAACTATCGACAATATCGCGAGCTCTAGAGCCTTCAGTCATGCATTGAATTAAATATTGAAATTTATCTTTTTTCGCAATACTTTCATCGTCATGTATTCTTTTGAATTGGCTCCAAAAGGCAAGCCAATCTTTGATTTCCCCGTCAAATTTCAAAAGTTTGATCTCTGGTAACTTTAACTTTCGTTTTTGAACGGGCGAAGAATCAACAGAACTTTCAGTTTTATAAATTCTATTTAAATACATTTCTACGTTTACTTCTGCTTTTACGAAATTTTCATTATACTCTTCTATTATCGTGTACTCATTCTGATACTTTTTATCGTCTGTATCTTCTAATAATAAGATATAATCTTCTAATAATAAGAGCTTATTTCCTGATCTATTTCATTTAGCTGACAATAAATTCTACGTAAATTAGCAAAGTTAGATCTAATGCTCTCTTTAACATTATCTGCCTTTAATAAATCATTCAAACATTAAAACATTTTGTGAAGTTAGCTCTTATAGAAGAGTATTTTTTAACAAGCAATTTCATTTTCAGAATAATACCGGGTCACTATGTTATGAGACTCTACCTGAATTTTGTTCATTCTGTCAGTACTCCTTTAAAAGAGACATAAAGAGAAATTATAATTGAGTAATACGGGCAATCCACCCAATTAATTCACTGTAAAACAGGCAATCCACCTTAATTAATTCACTATAAAACAGGCAATCCACCTTAATGCAAAGTCATGGTGCATTTTTTACTTTATTTATTCTAAAACATAAAAAACGATACAATGTTGCCAAACCATAAAAATTTAACTTTTAAAGAAATTACATTTCTAGAATCGTTGAGTTGCTAGCGACAGTAGCTATTTTATTTGCTTTGTTATCTAAGAAAGAAAAATAATAATGTGACTTGTGAATGGGGGGGGGACATTATTTATCATATAGAAATGCCCGTAAATGTGCCTCAAATTGAAAATACTGAAATTCAGTATCCTTCCAAGATTAGAAAGAAAGACTCCTTACATGTGCATTGAATGAAGGGAACTAGCATAGCATAGGAAACTTCCGGTGTTCAAGAAAACGTTGCAAAAACTACTGAAATAGCCAAGGATAACTGAAGTGTTTTTTATCAATCTGCAGTTTATATACAGTTTTAGAAGATATATTTTAAGCGAAAAAATTCTAAAAAGCTAAAAAAGTAATTCTGTAAAGAAAAATTTAACAATTTCCAAGAATAAAGGAATCCAACATCAACATAAAAGGGCAATCCAAAAACCAAAGTGGCTCAAAGAGAGGCAAATGTACAAAATTGGAAGAAATTTCTCAAAAATTATGGTTGGTAGCAAAAACTCAAATTAAAAGGGAAACATACCAATTTAAAATTTTTAATTATGTAAAACTTATTTTGGTAAAGATTTTAATTAAAACTATAAAGCTAACTATTTTAGGTGAATTTTAAATTATGTATTGCCACGAAAATTTTAGACCCCCCCCAAAAAAAATAGTAAGCAAATAAAAAGAGATTTGTGAAATCTCTGTAAAGCATGCTTACTACCCTGTTGTCAGATAGTGTGATTTAGCATCAGAAGCAATGGGTATAGCATAACAACATAATAATAAGATCCTCATTGTTTTATGTGATTTCCTTTAGTTCTTTATAAGCTGGCTTAGTTTTTGTAAAGGTGGATGTAAGTTGATTGTTGTTTATATCTTTTACCTTTTTCAAAAAATGGTTACAATTTGGGACCTGCCTTCCATGGAGTGACATTCCAAGGATTATTTTCAAAGTTTACCTGACCATGGCATCAAGAAAACTGTGCATTAAATGAGCACAGTATGTGATTGTCTTTTTTAATGGATAAATAGTGCTGATGCAATGTTAGAAATTATGATAAACAATTTTAAGTTTACTATAGTGCTATATTTATAATTTGTAGCTGTTGATTATCTAACTGTATAAAAAAATTATCCATTCCTTCTGCCATAATGAGTGATACAAGTTTGGTAGCATTTTCTTCACTGGGATTTCATAATCGGATAAGATATTTTACTTTCATATGTTTAAGATCTGCAAAATATGCTAGTTTCTGTATCTGAAATAAATTTTTCGTTTTTTGAAATCTTGCATAATTTTAAATGTAGGTTTTTGCTATTAGCATTGATAAAAATTAGATGACTATTTTTATGTATTTAGACTGGAAATTTCTTCTTCCCTTCATTTGGCTTTTCTACTGCGCATTGCATTTTTTCTGCACTCAACTATGTGAAATCTTCAAGCTTCCTGGATAGTCGACTTTTACTGTATTAGAAAAAAAATCATTTCTCCTTTAATGATGGTGTAATTTTATTCAGTTGTTTGAGTGTAAAATATTTGATGATGAAAGGAAAAATGAATTTTGTGTTTGGTTAAAAATATTCTAGTATCCAAAAAGAATTTTAACTTTGTTTTCTGATATTAGGCAGTCTATCAAATGACAGTCTGACAGTTTAAAAAATTGATTGTCAGTAATTAAAGGTGCTAAATTTTGTAAACTGTTAATTTGGCCTCATGTGGAAGTTATGAAAGTAAAATTTTGTCGAATAATTTATGGAAAATATGTATTTAATTATATATCTGTGTACTTTAATATGTTGTTTAAATAAATGTTGTGTTTATATATCTTACCATTGCTGAGTGGTTAAGACCACTGAATATTGGGAGTTCGACCTGGTTTCAGTCATAGGCAAATGGGCTGCCTTCATGGTATGAATGTGAGCCAGTTTCTCTTAGGCATCCTTTCCCTTAGGCAATTATTTGTTGTTCAGATAACCTAATCTATCATGTTTAGATAATGGCTGATATAAAGCATTTAAAATCTTTTTTTTCACATAGAAATAGCAAATACTTTCACTTATGCTGTAGGTAATAATCATGTTTATTGCATTATGAATGGTGTTAGAAAATAAAAAGTCTTTTACCTAGTCGTAAAAAATGCCAGAAAAGTAAAAATAAATAATCAGAAATGATTATATGGTGGTGTGGTGTATTTAATTACGGCAAAGCACACTAGGGCTATCTGCCTAAGGGGAGGGATGCCTTCGTGGAGGACTTTCTAAGGGAAACTGGCTCGTATACACGTTACACATGGGGAAAACCACGAAAACGCCCATGCAGCCAGCCCGTTCGCGGGATTCGAACCTCGGACCGAACTACCAGTGTTCAGCGACTTTACCGCTCGGCCGCTGGTGGGCCTAAAATGATTATATGAATACAGGGTGACTCGAAAGGTTGTTGCCGAACTTAACATGCTGGTGTATCATACCATAACGAAGAAAATTTACATAGGAACTTGTGTCTGAAAATGCAAATGGCAACCACTATAGGGCAGTGTTTGCAAGCGTTCAGGGGAAGAAAGAAACACCTTCAAAAGAGGTGCTAATATAACTTTTATTAAAGACCTATTTAAATCATAGAAGATGTTCAAAATTCCTTCCATTTACCACTGTGCATGCTTGACAATGTCAATGCATTGATTCACTGATCCATTCAAAACATACAAGTGTATCATGGACATGTACTGCCGCTTCCAAGAACCTGGCGACAAGATCCATGTCTGATGTTACAATCATCTCGTACACCGCGGACTTCGTGTATCCCCACAGGTAGAAATCCAGGGTAGTCAGGTCAGGAGATTGTAGTGAACTTGCGACTGGTCTGCTTCTGCCTATCAAGCAATCAGGATATGTCCTATCGAGATATTCCCACACAGTGCTGCTAAAATGTGCAGCGGCTCCATCATGCTGAAACCAAATGTTTCGGTGTGTAGCTGCTGGAATGTCAACCATGAGATCCAGCAACAGTCTTACCTTAAAATGTCCATAAAGAACTGACTTAGTAAATCAATTCATCTTTCTCCTGAACCGTCCTCGGTTGAAATGATCACACTTCCTACTCTCCCAAAAGCTTGCGAACATTGCCCTCTAGCGTTCATCGTTTGCATTTTCGGACACAAGTTCCTATGTAAATCTTGTTTTTCATGGTATGACAGACCAGCATGTTAAGTTTGGCAATGATCTTTTGAGAGGCCTTGTATATATGTTTTGTATGACAGTTTGTTCTTTTTTTTTTTTGAGTGGGGGATATCTGTGATTTGGTTGTCTTTTTAGAAACACAGCCCGGTTGCACTAATTTACACACATATCCCAATTGCAGTAATTTGTTTATTGTCATAACATTCATTATGACAATAAATAAATTAGTATAATCTGAAACGATAGTCATATTGTATGAAAATTTGCTGTCCTTATTGGGAAGTAAGTTGATTTATAGGGAGGATGTGTGATTTTATTGTGTTTCCTCGTGTTCATTATTTTGTTGTCAATCATTTTTTCTGTTACTTATTAAGATACTGTGTATTAAATGCAGATAATTTAGTATTGGAAACTTTTCATTATAATTCCATATGCAATAATTTCTTGATAGTTTGGTTGCAATTTTTAAATATAATATATATAAATAATATAATAGCTTTATCACAGAAAATTCCTGGAAGGAAGATTATTTCAAACTGTCACAATTCAGAGTGTTTTGGTGCAGGGCAAAAAGTTTAAAGGAAAAGTTAAAAGGATTAAAAAAAAAAAAAAAGATTTTTATCTGCTTTTGTTAATTTTGAGATTGCTGATGCTTTATACTTAAATTTCTAATATAAAATTTAACATTAAGAGTTGAAAATTGTTTTTCTTTTTGCAATCATTTTAAAACATTGTGGTTAGAATAAGCTTACTGATTATTTTAAAGAATTGTGGATAGAATAAGCCAGTGATATGGTAAGATTATAGGTTTGCCTCTTAAAAGTATAATACTTTATATAACCCTTAAAAGTTTATTTATATGAGTATATCTGTACATATGTATGTATGTATATATGCTGCAAGGAAAAGGATGGATGATTGCTGTAAAGTGCAGCATTTTTGTTACAAAAAATCGTAACTCGTAATGTGTGATTTTATTTCAAAACTCCACATTAAATATTTCCTAATGACACCCCTAAAGTATATTAAAATGATAAAGTATTTTAAATAAGAAACAAATGTATGTGTAGGTTTTGGTAAAAAGTTAATTCTTTCCTAGCAGATTCGTTATTTTTAAGTCATTGATGTTATTTATTTTTCTCCTTTTATATGAAGTTCATCTTTCTACTAATGTCATACTCTATAAATAGTATTTTTGCCTTTTTTAAACTGGGAAGAATTATTTTTGTGGAAAATTTGGAAATTAATTTAGTTAGGGGGATCATTCATTTTCACATTTAAAATGTCAGAATTTACATTTAGAATTACATCTGACTATTAGTAAAAGAACTTTTAATTTTTCTTCGACATTTCTTTATAGAGAATGCTTTAATTCAACTTTTATATCTTTTCCTTCTGATAAGTAAAACCCCCAAATTTTAGCATATATCCACAATTAATTTGACTACAGGAGGCAGCATGTTTGTTTAGGCAGTAGTCATTCAACGGAATGATGGAAAGTTTCTAAATCAGAAAAGGGGGAACAAGCATTCAGACTTCTGAATAGCATGTAAGGTTTAAAATAGAGTAAACTGTTTTCCATGTGTATCGTTAAAGATTTCTTTTAAGAATAGCTGTCAGTAAAGGATTCTAAGAAGTGAAGCCTTTAAAAAAATAATTTAGAAGAGGAGGTGCTTGATATGAAAAATGTGAAAAATTTTACCCTATCTTTATTTTAAATAATTTATAATCTTAGTGAGTAGTTTAAGTAGTTAAATAATATGGCTTTCCTACACGGTGTAATGGTTAGGGGAGCCGACTGCAATACCAAAAGGCCTGGGTTCGAGGAAGGCATGGTTGTAACTGTCCACCCCTTCATAGGAAGCAAAGGTGGCCCACCTATTAGGCACCTCCATAATAAAGTGACACCACTTCTGGCCTTAGTAGTGGTCAAGCCGAAGTCGGCTGAGAGCCCGCCATTGATAAAAAATATATATGACTAGCGGCTGTGACTTAAGCAAAGTTTATGAACTCTATGTATGCCTGAAAAGAAAATGTATAAAAACATTTCAGCCGCATGAAATCAGTTCTACATACACTTGGGGAAAAAAATTAATATGAATGAAATAAGTCCTGTATTCTCAAATTATTTCAGCTGCAGCTTGACTTGACTTGCTTCAGTTTATCTTAATCATGCAAAATCCGTAGTATTTCAGCATTATGTTGACTTGACTAACTTCAGCTTTTATAAGAAAGTATCATAAGAAACATCACTGTCAAAAAACGGAGGAGAAATTTCTTGTTACTATATTTACAAGCTAGTGGATTTGATGTGTCATTATTGGCAAAGAGCCGATTACATGCTGTCACATGGTGTGGGGTCTCAGGTACTAGTTGTGTGCTGCTATGGGAAAAGCAATGCCTTATTGTTCATTCTCCAGTACAATCAGCATTACGTTTTGAGTACTACTTGTATTGGCATGGAGTAAAAGTTAGAAACTAACATTTAAGAACATGAATGGCATTCTGAAGTGTATAGTTTATAATAATATCATTGTAACTACTTTGTAAGATAAATATTTGTTTGTGATATAGTTTCATATGAAAATAATGCATATTGTTATTAATTTTTCTTATTTTGATTCATTTTTAAATGCCATTACCTGTAGTGCCAATCATGTGCTGACGCCTAATGATAAAATGTCAAAGGCTTAGCAATCAGTGTGATACACATAACTGTCTTTCATTAGCTCTTTTAAATCATATTTCTTATATTAAGTCAATCAGCATATGGGTACAATGTACTTCTGTCTCTGGGTAATAACTATCAACGCAGCCTCACATATTTTCTTTCAGTATACACTGCTTATTTTGTTGGGAAGAATGAAAGGTTGTAATTTTTATGGTGTGAAATAAAGTCAAACTGAGTATTCAGTCTAACAGCTAAGTACAGAATTATCTGAACTGATAAGTTATCACTCTTGTAACTATTTAACTGTTACCAGAAAGGCAAGTCTATAAAATAAAAGCACAAAAAAATTACCCCACTTATCTTAATCTTGAAAGAAGTGTGACCTGTGTTTAACTGCATTCAAAATCAAGAGTTCAATTCAAAAATCTATGCCGAAAGTTTTTTCCCCCAACCCCAGTTTTCAGTTTTATATTGGCATGTTTCTGTTCTAGTTCTATTGCAGTATCAATCACACTGATAAGCAAAGATCATGAACGTCATCAGCCTTACTGCAAAACTACAATCTTATGTTAGTGATTCTTCCTGTCCCTTCATTTGAACTAATAAAGAACTAATAAATAAAATTGCCCAAGTGGCATGACCGCCTTTATCCGCTCATGAAAGTTTTTGTCACTTGGTGTGTATTAATTTGTAATTAAAAATATTTTTTTTTTTACTTTTTTTAATGATGTAAATATCATCTTAATAGAATGAAAGTTTATGAAAACAGAATAAAATACGTAATTATACAAATTTGGATGATAAATGTTTAAATACGGGTCTTTATGAGCAGATCCAAAAAGCTGTGTACTCAGGGTTAAAACTGCATTAAGTGTTTAGTAAATTTTGAGCTTTCACTTGTGTTATCATACAAGTAGAAGAACTCTTATCATATGCAGGAATGCAAATGATGTACTGCTTGTATTATTCTCCACTTTTTGTTGTCGAGCCAAGTTTCCACTAGGGATCACAGTTCTGTCATTTCAGCTGGACTTTGGGTTCTTATACTTAAACCATCTAGATATACAAGAGATTGAAAAGAAGTTCTTTATTGCAACATGATTTTTAGCAGTTATTTCAGTGGTTTTTCTGAATTGAAGGCTGCTTTTCTACATGGGTTTGTTGATAACTTTTGTTTCATTCTTATTGGTTAACCCTTTCAGGACGGGCATCCCATATACGCATTCCTAAGAACGTCTCTTACAGCCGGGGATCCCGTCCACGCATCGCTAGAGATTGCATTCAGAGGACGGGTGATGCGTATATGCATTTTAAGCTGGAACGTTTTTCTGAAGACCACTAGATGACATTCTATGTCCATTACTTTTGAAATAAACACAGTTTTAGGTTCCTGACCTTGAGTTTGATATATTCTGCTTGACTTTGGTATTTTACTCATCAGCTCTTGTGAGGGTTGGGGGGGAGGAGAAAGCGTAAACAGAGGTGAGCTCTTTAAATCACTGTGTGCTAATGAAAACATTCGTGTGTCTGATTTATATCCAATTCCTTTTTTTATTATATTTTTTCCTTTACTATGTACAGTCTTTTAGGGTTAGTATGTGGAGTATTGTTACGTTTTGCATTGCCTTCAGATATATTTCCGTTTCTTGTCTTTTATTTCGGAAAGCCTCACCTCCAGTCTATTATGGCGGGAAGGCGCTATTTATCGGAGGAAGAATATCCTCGTATGGTCAATGAACCATTTAGTAACGCAGATGAGAGTGATGATTCATTTTCTAAAGAGTTATAAAGTGATACTTTTTCTGAGAGTTAGAAAGTGATACTTCTCCGTGCTTCGAGATTTACCACACTGTCTTCATTTTAAATTTTGTTACTTCTTACTGTAAATAGTCTTTATTGTGTTGTTTAATTAATTTTAAACTTTGCTGATGGATTTTATCAATTAAAACTTTGAAATAATTTGAATAACGCTTCCGAAATTTATTTTACAAGATAAACAATTTTTTAAGTATATTTTAATGTAAAATAAAGAAAAAAACATTATTAAGTGCTAATTTTAATATATATAAGAGCTCAAGTAATAATCTAAAATGATACCAAAAATTACAAGGCTAGAAGTGAAACTTTTTTTGTTCTGATTTTTTTTATAAAATTAGGCTTAGCGATGCAAAGCCTCCGTCCTGTACGGTGACTGCCTTCGATTCCCTTCGTCCCACACGAGCATCTTAAACAAAGGTGCGCCGTTGTGAAAAGGTTAAAGAGTGCAGATTTTCTTCAATATACACTGATGGCCATTAAATTGGTACACCATGAAGGCAGCATGCAACAAATGTCATTTGCGTGACAGCCACTACATGCTGGGATATGCAAACAATTAGCATTCCAGTGCATGCACACGAAACAAATATGAGTAAGGTCGTCTACATTTTGTATAAATGGAAAGATTGCACAGTGGTTATCTCATTTGGAAATCATTTGAATGTTACCTATATGTGCGAAGGTTGTATGCCTTACAAGCATGTGTCTGAATTCAACCACGGCAAGATCATGGCCTATCAGGACTGCAGTTTATTATTCTGCGATGTTGTTGCTTGTGTTGGTCAGAATCCCATGACTCTCAGGTGAATATGGAGTTTGGTTCGGGAGGGTTGTACTAAACACTATGCAAGATCTCAGTGGTTCCGAGCCATTAATATACAGTAGAGCAGACATGTTGTCCTCTTGACTTTGTGAAATCATAAGGCCACATCAAGTACATTGAATTTGGACCTTGGCTCACGTTCAGGATGACAAATGTCTGCACTAGCAGTGTAATAATGTCTGCAGCACCACAGATTATCAGCATGCCTACCATGGCTTCTCTTGATGTTACAGCAGGCAGGTGTGTGTACGGTGGTGTGATAATATTGACCACAGGAGTGGTACCGTGTCATCTTTTCAGATGAATCCTGGTTCTGCATTTCTTCTTGAGGGATGTGTCACTTGTGGAGGAGAACGAACATTGCCAGCTGATATTCATCATCGTCATACTGGCCGAGTAACTGGGATGCCAATGGTTACACATCACAGCCACTTCCAGTATACACTATAATGTGAACAATTGGCATTACGTTTCTGAAATGTTAATGTCTGTGGCTGAGCCATATCTTCGAGACTTGTGTGATGCCCTTTTTCAACAAGGCAATGCAGGACCGATGTTACACATGCAGCTCTGCCCTGCCTTGAAGCAGAAGCTTGCTACTGGTTAGCAAGTTCTGGTTGTCCCAGTACACTGGTTAGCAATAAAAAATGTGCATATGAATGACAAAATATGAATAGACATTAAAATATCATTTGGTATTTCAAAATAAAATAATTAGAATTGTATATAATGATACACACAATGCATGATGGAGACCAGCAACATGAAGAGGCCGTCTAGTAGGAGAAAGGTGAGAATACTACATATTGTGTAGTGAATTCCTTTCTGAGCTGGATCCCGAGGCAAGTAACATAGCCTTGGTGTCTATATTACTTGCCTATACATTTGATAATGCCTTTGATTGATATTTTTATAATGCCTTGGTGTCTACAATGTAAGCAAGACTTGGTGACTTGATAGACTTGGTGTCTATCAATAGACACCTTACATTTGATAATGCCTTTGACTGATATTTTTTATAATACCTTGGTGTCTATAAATAGACGCCATAATAAATACACTGGTGTCTATAAATAGACACCTTACATTTGATAATGCCTTTGACTGATATTTTTTATAATACCTTAGTGTCTATAAATAGACACCATAATAAATGCATTGGTGTCTATAAATAGACACAATGTAAAGTGTCAATTTATAGACTTGCTGTCTCTAAATAGACATCTTGCATTTGATAATGCCTTTAACTGATATTTTTTATAATGCCTTGGTGTCTATAAATAGATGCCTTACATTTGATAATGCCTTTGACTGATATTTTTTATAGTGCCTTGGTGTTTATAGACATAAATGTAGTGAATTCCTTGCTGAGCTGGATCTCGAGGCAAGTAATATAGCCTTGGTGTCTATACATTTGATAATGCCTTTGACTGATATTTTTTTATGCATTATAAAAATATTAGTTGGTATTTCAAAATAAAATAATTAGAAATGTATATAATGACACACATAATGTGTGATGGAGACCGGCAACATGGAGAGGCCATCCAGTAGGAGAAAGCAGGGCTACCACTCTAACTAGAAAGTTGGGGAAATCGAAAATCGATCAAACAAGTCAAGATAATTTAAATATTTTTGTCAGAATTTTGAAAAGTTGGGGAATTTCATGTGACGATCCCCCAAAAAAGCGATTTTCATGCCAATGTTGGAAGTGATCACTTTCTTGGCAAATTATGTATCATGTCAGTGTCATTCGAGCAGCTGGCACTGTGAAAAGTTTCCAGTAACTTCCTGAATATATTATGATATGCCAGATCTGTTTGTGATGCATGTCATCAAGCACTTGAAGATAAAAAGCTGTGAGATGGTAAACATTAAAAAAAATTTTTGGACAAAAGGAAAGCACAAGCACAGATTAAAATTTTGGAGTAAAAAAAAAATTGAGTAGAGATGTTTCTTCAGTTGACTTACGGATTACAGACATCAAGCCAGAAATCTAGTTTTGTGCTGATTTTTCATTAGTATTTTTTCCTATTAATGTTTTGTTTAATACTAAATATCTTCTCTCCCCCCCCTGTTGAATTCTAATAAAAAATTGCATTTAATTTGTGTTATGCTTGCTTATTTAATTTGTGTTAAAATTGTATTTAATGTGTGCTTATATTAAAAATTTCTCATCAAAAGTTTGTTGACTTTTTGACTTTTATAGCTTTTAAAAGCTTTTTTGACCTTTCTGAGCTAAGCAATTGTTGTAATAGTATGGTAATAGTGTTTAGCAGTTATGTATTTTTTAATAGGATAGATATAACTGGTCCCCCATTGTCATTTTGTGAACAACTTCTATTCCAGAATTTATAATACTTTTTAAAACAATAAAGCTATCATTCATTGCAATTTTATCACAATTAATGTTGGAGAAAAACCAATGTTTAAAAGTTCATATATTGCATTGAAAAATCAACGAATTTCATTTCTAATTTTGTTTATTACTTAGATAAAAGGTATTGTAAATATTTAATTTTCTTTTGTAAATGAAAGTTATTGAGGAAAACAACTCTTGTTATAATCATAATAGCAATGCTTGGAAGTTTATATATATATGTAAATATACAAGTTGTATATTAATTGGCAAATTTTGTGTTTTCAAGTTGTATCATAATTAATTTACCTGTAGCATAGCCAACATGCACTATGCGGATAGACTTTAATTTTCTTAGAACACACCTGAAAAACCTGGAAAAGTCAGAGAATTTCATTCTCCTGATTGAGTGACAACACTGAGAAAGGTGAGAACACTGCACATTGTGTAGTGAATTCCTTATTGAGCTGGATCCCGAGGCAAGGCATAGTATGCTCTGTGGTGGATATTGGATATTGTGCTAGAATACTACTGCGATGGACCAAAACATGTAAATCCATAGACGAAGTTGTGGTGCTGTGTGTGCTATTCCATGTGCCCAGTTAGCACGTTTTCTAGATCTTTGACCTATTGGGAATATCTGGTTATGGTTTGCTAAGGGACTGGTATGTCACCACTTTGATTTATAAGAATATAGATTTTAAGCCACATAGAATGAAGTATCTATATCTATCATCCAAGCTTCATTGACTCAATGCCCAGATTAAAGACAACCATCGTTGCTGCCAGAGGTGGCAGTTCTGTTAACTGAATTCTGCACACTTTGTACATCTGCAAATTTAAATCATGTCTTTCTCTGATATGTACTGGAAATAAAATTCTTATATTTGCTTTCCTTCCTGGTATACCAGTTTTAATGGCCAGCAATATATTTTATTAATGGTTTACTATTTTTGTTGGTGCACTTATTTTTTGAGAGTCACTAATATATCTTTTTTAATTCTGTAAATTCTTATTATTAACATCTAGGATATTGTGTATTACTTCCCACTTTCTTAACCTTAATGGAAGTACTGCATTTTCCTTATGTGTCTGTTTTCATAGCATAATTTTTCTTTCTTAATTAATTTCAAGATTGGTGGTATTAGTATAAGCATATAGTTAAATTTCTTGAATAATGATGTAATGCAATGCAGTACTTTATTGCATGTGACTTTTATGTCAGTTAAATGTATTAAAGATAATTTCTACTCTGCAGTAGACAAGGACGAAGCCAGAATTATCAATGACCTAAATATTCTTCACATCGAATGTGAGTTAAATGTCCATAGCTAAATGTTATCATAATCATTTTTAAACTTTAGTTGTGGTAAAATTACCCAGAAGCCTTATTTTGGTAATTTAGGTTTCCTTAATGTCTTCTATAATTGCCAAAATCTGCAACTTTTTTTAATGATATGGATTCCAATCCAATTTTAAATAATCTTTCCTTGTATTTATTTATTTTATTTTGCCTCTCTATTTAAATTCTATATTTTTGGCTTATTTGTCAGAGTGTTTTTGCTCTTTAACCTCTTCGTCGTCCGTAACGCATCTAGCGTGTTCAAGTGAAACTTCCGCAGAGCGGCCGTAACGCGCTAGAAGCATTCTTCTATATTTTAAACGTTTAAAAACGCTTTCTAAATGGTTACTTGTTTGAGTTTTTATTTTTGTTTGTTCTAATGCCTCCTAAAGGGAAGCACTAATCAGGCATTCTGTGTCTAATTGAGTTTACCCTGGGTTTTATGAATATTCACACCATTTTACATAAGATACAAGACAGTGAGAGATGGCTTCGTCTACTCAGCAGAAAAAAGAGGAAAAATGAGGTTGAGAATTGGAAAGACAAGAAGGATATATGTTTCATGAGTACAGTCCATAATAACTCAATGATTGATGTTGGAACACGGAAAAGAACTGTAAAAATAATAATAATAATAATAATTGTAAAAGATTACAACAACAAAATGGAAGGAGTGGACCGCCTGGATAAGATGTTATCAAATTATCCTGCTGTTAGAAATAAGCAGAGATATTATTTTTCCATTATGCTTTATTTCCTTATAATTTTACTTAATATTCATTGACATTCATCCACTACGAAAGTTATGTATAGAAAGTTATGATGTACATAGAAAACAACATTACACCACTGTGAAAAACAGATGGCCGTTGGAGAGAAATTTTCGCAGACAGGAGAGGACGGTGAAAGGGTTAAGGTGGTAAGAGATCATTTATAAAACTGAAGTGAATTCGAGGTTCATTTTTACATAAATTTGTATTTGATATTGGTGTGTTTCTCTTCCATAAGTTATTGGAATATTTTAAACTGTAATTTTATTGGTGTGTAAGTTACCTCTGAAGATTATGGTTGCTGATCTGGTTTTGTTGAAAGATTTTTTGCAATTAAACTATTTACGTACATAGTTTTCATTATTTTTCCTACTACATCTCATAGATATTCATATTGTCCTTTAATTAAATATAATATATATATTGTGATTAGTAAACTAACTCACTGAAAGTACTTTTGATACCATTTTGTTTAAAGATATTCATATTATCTTTGCAAATGCTTTAAATACAAATATGGTCAATAAATAAGGATCTTTATTCTGAATTAACATCTCTCCCAACAGGTTAAACCAGTGCTTCCCATCCTTCATTGTGCTATGGCCCACCTAATCCTCTCTATAATTCTTACGCTTCCCTAGCATATACATAATTTTTAATATTCAAAAAAGGAAACTGAATGATAGGTTTTAAAAAAGAAATATCTAAGCATTTGAAAGTCCATGTCTACAGCAAAAATTCTTTATAAAATATATGAAATGCGGAATTTAAAGACTTTTTTAAGTATACATCACTTACATTATTCTTTATTTTGGGGAATAAAAAAGGAAATTTTTAAAAAATTCGACTTTTTAAAGAAAATTTGGAAATTTGAACGTCCCTTAAACTCTGGACGAGTCCATTTTCGAATTGCCCCCCCCCCATGTTAGGGAAACACTGTTAGCAAAATATATCAAATCATTCCTAACATTTTCTTGCATTTTTATAAGATAATTTTCTTCCTATAGAACAGATGCCAATATCTTTATCAATAATGTCCTATTCATTCTAGTTATTTTTAAAAATATTTATGTAGTGTTTCTCATTTAACACAGTGGTGTACTTATTTCTGAAGAGAGCATTAAAATATATTAAACTTTTCAGATGGAAAGGCGGATACGCCTTAAAACTCTCAATCCACACATAACATGCAAAATTTGCAAAGGATACTTGATTGATGCAACAACTGTAATTGAATGCCTGCATACCTGTGAGTATTGATATTAACATTTCTTTAATGTTAATTTGCTGGAATATTTTTTGCATACTGTAGTTACTGTATTGTTCAGTTTGCTTTGACTTTTAATTGTTGTTCTTCATGTTAATAGAATTTTTATGATATATATTTGCTGTTGAACTGCTTTATAACATTTGATTTTATTTCTGGGGAAATTTTGTTATGCATGAATAAAATTTCTAAACTTCAATTTAAAATGCACTTACATATTAACCCTCCTTATAGCTTCTGTAACCTTCATAAGAAAAGACATATTTTCTTAATTTAAATCCCTCAAAGTACATGGAAACATTTTCTCACAAAATGTTATGATTAGTGAATATTTGAAAATGCACACACATATGCATCCTTTGAAAATGTTAAGGCAAAATTTGTTAAATGTAAAATATATGGTTTTGATGGTTGGAGGGTTAATAAATACTGGCAGGAAAAATAAAAGGAACTATGAAAACTTATTAACTTGAATATTGCAGCTTAAAATATAGAATTTCCACCAGATCTTTATTTTGACTTCAGAATGCAGAATTGCTTATTTCTGCAAAAGAGTGTGGTCATCCCTATTAGAAATGCAAGCTTTACAGAGATTTTCCATCCTGTGTATTGGATTATTCAGAAATTCTGCAAATATATATATATATATATATGTATGTATGTATGTATAATCATGATGAATAGTACTTTGAAGCTTCTGGATAGTACTAGGTGGAGGCTGCCAGTGATACAAGTCAGAATCCTAGTGCATGTCACACATTCTAATAAATATTAATCTGGAGCTTATGCAGACCAATCCATGCACTGGATTTCTTTGATCTCAAGACATTTAGTCACTAGGGCAGTGCGATGGAGATGAACATCATCATCTGTTAGGAGGAAGTTAGTACTAATTGCATCCTTAAACACCATGATAACGAAAATCAAGAACCTGATCTTTCAGTGTACACTAATTATCATTTATAAAGGAAAAACCACAAAAATGATTTTTACTCAAAAAGTCGCATGTGGAATTTAATGAAACTGACCCATACTATACAACACGTAGTAGGTATAAAATAACATGAAAAGAAATTACCAGACAATTATGGTGTTGTAAAGATTAGCATGTGTATAAAAGGAAACAATTGGATGTGTTGGTTTGGTATAGGAAAATTTCCTTCAGTTTGGAGTATGTTAGACCTAGAAGCAATATGACACGTACAGTGATGCTATCAATTATGCAGTCCAGTTCTGTAGAAAGTGAGAGCCATTGCTCTTGCGAAGCAGTTGCAAGCGTGGCAGGGGTCTAAATAGGAGGATTGAGAGCACTTATACGTCTTCCTAGAGTATCTCAAACATGCTTGATAGTATTCAGGTTCAGTGATCAAGCTGGACGTTCTTTACACTGAATTGTTTTGTACTTAGGATAATCATCCACATTGCAAGCCCTGTATGTTCTAGCATTGTTGTCCTCTAGCAGGAATTCATCACCAATTGCCCCAGCATAAGGGCGCACATAAGCATCAAGGATGTCACCTCTATAGGCCTGAGCATTCATAGTTCTATGCAGAAAGATATGCAGGTTTTAGCGTCCACCCATTGAGATATCACCCCAGACATAGACACTGCTCTTTCTGTATGCATCTCTTTAGTGGATGTTTGATGGATGATATTGGGTTCCGAATTCTTCCTAGTCAAATAACAGATACTATCACTTTGGAGGCTAAATGTGCACTCATCTGTAAAGAGAGCAGCCCACCATTGATCAGCCATCCAGTGGACCTGTTGACGTGCCTGTTCCCTTCTATGATGTGAAAGGCATGTAAATGGCTGTGGCGTCACGTACAGACTTTTTTCATGAAGCTTTCTACATATGGTTCGCATTGACACCAACCTTCTAGTGGCTGCAGTAAGGGAGGATCTGAGTTGAGTTGGCGTTGAGGTCATTCCTTCGTGCACATAACAACAAATATCAGTCATTAGCTCTCATCATATCAGTTGGCTGTCCTTGGCTGAACCTCCTGGATACCGAATCTGTGGTTCGAAATTGTTGCCAAAGTATGCGAACCACAGAAGAACTCGCATTTAGCCATCTGGCTACTTCTGTCTGACTTTGTCCTGCCTCTAGTCTGCTAGTAGCTCTCCATTGCAGTTCTTTGGGCAAGTGATGCCTGGAGGTCATTGTTACAAATTGGCTATCCCAGATGTCTTATCTCAGTATCACAGCAAAATTTGCAGGCTTGCTGTGAAACATGGAGTTTTATGCTCCTTGCAGATGATGTATTTCCATTGCAGCACCAGTAATTTGTATACTGAAGTTTTACTTGACAATTCTTATTTGACAACAAATTCAAATTTCATACAGATTGGTTTATATTTGAATGAGTTATCGCCATTTTTGTGATTTTCCCTTATCTTTGGAAACCAGTGTATTTCATCATTCATAGTGAGGTATGTGTGAGTAACACATGCCTACATATTGATAACATTAACTAAAAAAGCAATCTTAATTGAGATATACATTTGCAATTAATAATGAAATTTAATAAGGGAATGTAACATAGTGGGATACATTATAATATCCCACTATGTGCTCTGTCTTTAAGACAGACCAGGAACTCAACACAAATGCCGGTATCAAAGTTTACTTATCCCAGTGAAGCACAATAGTAACACAGACTGTCGGAGAAAAACTCTCTCACCGTCAGCCTGTAAGGTTTCCATACAGGTTTACTGTTTTTTGCCAATTAGCAGTTTTCTCTAGAGTTTTTGAGTTTGTATCTCCTGTTTGGCGCTGCTGCCGCAATAGCTGCATTGGTAAAAGTATGTTAGTCAGTGCAACCGTACAGAACAATGCTCACCTGTACCATAATTCCACCACCCTTGTAATGATGCTTTTCACAAATGTTTCCAGGCTTTCTGTGTGTGTTTGGTTCCCTCCAGATTAACATGTTTGAAATTGCTCAAATTTGTCTCTCATGGTATGTCTGGATAATTAATTTTCTGTAGGGTACAGCAGACTCCTTTGCAATCTTCACTGATGAAAATAGAGAGTATGCATAGAGAATTGAGAAACGACATTTATCTTATTTATTGCATTTAATTGTTTACTTACAGTTTGCAAAAGTTGCCTGGTAAAACATCTTGAAGATAACAACAGTTGTCCTACATGTGAAATTGTTATTCATCAAAGTCACCCTTTGCAGTATATCAGGTAATATTCATCATGAGTGTTAATAATCAGAAATATCTTTTGTAATCTTTTGCCTCATTTGCAGTCTTTTATCATCTTGCAATATGATGTAATTTTATTAAAATATTTAAATTTATAGCTACACTATGAGCTTTTTTATTTTATTTTTTTTATGTATTGAAAGGTCTTGGTACTGTTCTGTGTCATGTCCATTTATGTCTTTCCAGTAAAAAGTTTAAATATTTTTTAAATTCAATTTTTTAATATTTTTTGGTTTAGAAGTTTC
The DNA here is from genome assembly GCF_044657685.1 of Stegodyphus dumicola. NCBI lineage: Eukaryota > Metazoa > Arthropoda > Arachnida > Araneae > Eresidae > Stegodyphus > Stegodyphus dumicola. Next base: position 121,592,107 of record NC_140780.1, read on the forward strand.
AGAAATCTGTAAACTATTTACATTATATTTTTACAGTGTTTTTTTAATGTATTCATTAAAATAAAGCCTGACTACCTGACATTCAAGTAACCAGAATATTTTCAAATTTTAAAAACTTTTATTAATTTAACATTAAGCAAATAATTGATTTGTAACTCAGTTATAAAGTATGAATAGTACTACAATTTGAATCAAAGAAAATCTTGCCAAACAGTGTGATTTAATGCCAATAATGGATATGACTGATGTAATATTTGGGCTTTATGTAAACTTCATTCTCCTGATGAAGTCAGCCTAATTTTTGTAAAAAAATTCAGGAGTTGTGTTCAGAATATTTCAAACAGCATGACCTAGTTGAACAGCATGTGCTAGAATATTTCAAATTTACAGGGTTCTAGTGTCAGGAAAAGTGCGACTTAATGTGAAAATGGATAAACGGTGGCTGTGCAACATGCAGAAATTTTAACAAGCAATTTAAGTTTTTTATGTATGTTCATCGATTAAATAAAGAGTAATCTGTTCCTTCAAACTTCTGTTGAAGTAATGGTGCAAGTTTGCCATGATCACTGCTAATTTTCATGGTTGATGGAATTTCATAATCGAATATGATGTTTTACTTTGGCTTTTTCTTCCATTCATTTGGCTTTTCTACCACGAATTGCAATTTTTATACACTCAGTTATCTGGAATTCAGTATTTCCTGAGCTTTCCAAATAGTCCAGCTTTTTTACTGTACTACAAATTATAGTTTATTATAATGTTTTAAAAATCTCTCTAGCCTTCCATTAAATTTTGATTATTGTGAATAATTCCGTTGCGTGTTTCGTAAGAAATATCATTGTAGATGAATTTACCTTTAGGTGCATATGTGGTAATTTATCTTCAGTAATTCTTATTTTTTCGTGTGATTTTGATCTTTTAATAATGTGTCTTTATGAATGAAGCTATGACCTTAAGCATTATAGTCTTTTACTGTAAGTTCATACGGTATTTGTTTACATACAGTAAATTTTTTTATATCTGTGCCATAAAAGCACATAGTGTGGCAAAATTAAACAAGACTGTGATGATTTTGAATGTTTTACAGGATATGAAATAACATTTTATGTCAATAAAGAATATTGGTGCACAGGCTTTACAATTGCTGGATCAAATTAATAATTAAGTAATATTTTGAAAAATTTTCTTCATTGTATAAATTTATTTTGTGCAGTTAGATGTTCAAGCTTACTCCGTCTTATTTATTCATCCTAACGTTTTCAAAGTACACCATAATTTTTTTATATCATTAATATCAAGAATTGGGGAAGTATATTTAATCTTCCCTTAACATTATATGGCAGGGACAGTCAAACTTCAAGACTATGGGAGCCACATGATAGCTTTTATGAACGATCGAGAGCTGCAGGTCCAAATTTATCCATTTAAAAAATAGTGAGACAGGATTTGAATATAAAGGAATTTTATAAGTAAATTAAGGGGTTACATGGGTTTCATCTGAGTAAAAGTGGCGTATTTTCAAGGATTTTTTTCATATAATAAATGAAATATTTTATTCAATTTTTTATTATCTTAAAGGTACATATTCATAGACTCCAACTACTACGGATTCTCCGTAGTTTCTACGGAAATTCATGAAAAACTATGAGCTACAAAAAGTATGGAAAAAACTACGGATTTTACAGAAACAAGAGCAGGAGAACCAGTACGCAAAACGGAACCAACTAATTCATCCGATGATTGGCTGAATACTCGTGTTATCATATATCACGTGTTGAGTGCGTTCCTAGTTTTGAAGAATTAGCCAATTGTAGATCAGTAATTCCAACCGTTAACGACTTATCAATAGTTCCACCCAATTGTCTGTCTCCCAGGTTCCTCGCTGATGCGTGTTTAGGCTGCATTCAGCTGCATTGTGTAGTTTACGGCGAGAGCTTAGCGTGTGTCTTGTGAACTGTGAATCAGGTGAAAGATTTTTAATCATAATGCTGCCTCGAACGAAGAAGCCAAAATTATCAAAGCAGAAGTTTAAAGATTCATATTCTTCAGAATTTCCATGCATTAAAGCGTCCGAAATTTCTGTGAATCACGCACACTGCAGTGTATGCAACAAAGACTTCTCAGTTGCTCATGGCGGAAAAGATGACTGTAAACGGCATGTGTTTTCTCAAAAGCATATAGAACTTGGCACCGTAAAATCTAAAGAAATAACAAATTTCTTAATGAAAGATGATGAAACAGATCCTATAAAAGCCGAATGCTATTTTGTTCGTTTTTTAATTGAACATAATCTACCGCTTTCTGTTTCGGATCATTCCAAAGAGCTTTTCAAAGCAATGTTTCCGGATTCTGCAATACCAAAAAATTTAGCTGCGGTCATACCAAAACTGCTGCTATTGTGAAAACGCTTGCAGAAAATACTGTTGCTGATATTATAAAATCAGTGTGCAGTACATCATTTTCTCTAAGTACTGATGGAAGTAATGATAACAATGATAACAAACTGTACCCATTGGTTATAACATACTACAGTAAAGAAAAGGGAGTGATAATTACTTCATTGATTTCTATTTTAGAATGCACGAATAATACAGGAGAAGGTATTTTTAATTGTATAAATGAAAACTTTAAAAACAAAGGTTTAGAATGGAAAAATTGCTTATCATTTTCTTCAGATAATGCTAGTAATATGATTGGAAAGTTTAAAGGTGTAGCATCATTTATCAAAATGCATCAACCAAGTATAATCACCCGAGGTTGTCCGTGCCACCTCTTGCATATAGCTGCAAAAAAAAGCTACTGAAAAATTAATTGGCTCAGAAATTGAAATGTTGATAATAGATATATATTTTTACTTGGAGAAAAGTTCGAAACGGAAGCATAGCTTCAAAGTTGCTCAACAAATTTTGGGACAGAATGCAAAATCTCATAAAATTTTGAAATATTGCAGTACGAGATGGTTGTCTCTTTTAGAATCTATAACAAGGATTTTGGAACAGTGGGATGCTGTGATAATTTTTTTTGGAGATAAACCAGATAACAGTGAGAATGAAGGAAAGAGATTGCAAAACATTAAAAAAATTTTACAGTCACCGACCACCAAATTGTACTTGTTATTTTTGAAAAATACTTTGCCTTTGTTTATAACAGTAAATATTAATTTGCAACAACAAGCTCCTTATATACATAAATTGAGAAGAGAACTTTTTGAACTTTTAATGAATTTATTTGTTAGATTCGTAAAACCATCAGTAATTTCTAAAGAAAATGAAGATGTTACTCTAACGTCTATTCCATTTCAGAAGTATAGTAAACAAAAAGAAAATGAAAATTTAGTGATTGGTGCGGAAACAAGACTATATTTAAAAAATGCCAAGTTGAATGAAAGTGAAGTGAAATCATTTTTCAATTCTGTGCAAGCTTTTTTTGTAACTGCATGTTCATATATAATTGATAAATTTCCACTGAGTGATCCATTTCTAAAACATGCTGAAGTTGCTGACATCAACTTGAGAATCATCAGTAATTTCTAAAGAAAATGAAGATGTTACTCTAACGTCTATTCCATTTCAGAAGTATAGTAAACAAAAAGAAAATGAAAATTTAGTGATTGGTGCGGAAACAAGACTATATTTAAAAAATGCCAAGTTGAATGAAAGTGAAGTGAAATCATTTTTCAATTCTGTGCGAGCTTTTTTTGTAACTGCATGTTCATATATAATTGATAAATTTCCACTGAGTGATCCATTTCTAAAACATGCTGAAGTTGCTGACATCAACTTGAGAACTGAAGTCTCATTTTCATCTGTTCTTTACTTGATGAATACTTTTTCATCCATTATTGATGAAAAATGTCTTAATCAAGTAGAAATTGAATTTTCCATGTATCAAGTAGATGATTTGAAAGAAATTGTAGATTTGCGTATTGATATATAGCATGGGGAGAAATTGCCAAATTAAAAAATATGAATGGGTGTATTAAATACAAAATATTGCCTTCTGTAATGCTTGCTGTCTTATTAATACCTCATTCAAATGCAGCTTGCGAAAGAATTTTTTCTATTGTTAAAAAAAATCAGACGGAATTTCGACCAAATTTAGGTCTTAAAACTCTTGAAGCAGTTTTGATTGAAAAAATAAATATGGAGGCAAATGAAGAACTGTGTTATAAAAAAACATTCTCAAAATCAGAACTTAAGCTTGCTAAGCATGCTACATATAAATCTTTGCATTCATAAATTATGCGTATTTTGTTTAATACTTATATGTATCATTCTTGGTTATTTAAATTTTATTTCCCTGTAGAAATCATATCCAGAATAAAGATATGATTTATAGCTTCTGATTTTTTCTATGATTAGTAGTGATTTGAAGTACTTTTTATTAGTGAATGCTTGAGGAGTTAAAAGAAAATTTCTAATTAAATGTGCATATAATTTACAAGGTATATTTTTAATTATTCAGTTTTATATGTATATGGATTTTAAATGTAATAAAATTGATTACAATTAATTATTAATTTAAAATTAATGAATGGTTAATTACAACATACGCTACGCGCACATTTTCAAAGTTGTAAAAATGTCGTTCGCGCGTTGACTACTGACAAGGTTTGCTGAAGGTTGGAGTCTATGCATATTTAATAAACAATTTCTGAAATTTTTGAAAAAATATATTAAAAACTCCACCATTGTGACGTCATTCCCGGCGAGCCCTCGGAAAAAAGGTGCATTCGCATTGACAGCAGAACTCCTAGCAGGATCATCTGAAGTGAAAAAAAAAAAATCCATGTTTTAGTTAAGGCTTCAAACTAGAAATTGGACGAAGGCGGAAAAAAATGAAAATTAAATGTTTGACAGCGGTTTTTACATAAAAATGCAAAATTCGATAAAAATTTCGTGGCATTTTGGAAAAAAAAAGTTGTAATTTAAAAAAAAAAAAAAATCCTTCGTCCAAGTCCTTGTAAATTGTATCTCAAAGATCTGTTTAAAATTTCATCGAGATCGGTGGAGTAGTCTTTGAGAAATCTTGACAACCGAATTTAAAAACATAGTTTTGAGAAAAATGCGTTTAAAGTTTTGAGTGACCATAAAACCGGAAAAAAAAAAATTTTTTTTTTTTTTTGACTTACATTGAATCGTCGATTCCTGGGCCATAAAGTAATGAACCTGCTGCAGCTGCAATGTCCTCGGCTTCCTGTCTCTGGCACGTGCTCTTTATTTTCACCTTTCAATTTTTTTGCTGATGTGCTCATGAAAGAATCATCATGCCGCTCGTGATTTTTAGGATTGAACGACTGTCTCCGTTTCTTGGGTCGATCTTTTCTACAAGCACTGTCCACTAATTGAGATATTGAAACTTTGGGCATTTTTAAATATAATTTACTTTGGACACTTATAACTTCAAAATAAACCTTGTGGTTCACCATGTGATCACCAAATGAAGTATTTCAACTAGTTGCCCTTAGAAAAAGAGAAAAGTAGCCATAAAGGACAAATGAACAATAGGCGAGCAGCTGCTCTTTTATACCTGCGGCAAGCAGAGCCCAGGTAGCCTTGAGCGCGCCACTTCAAAAGGCTGTATCTCTGAAACTATTACTCGGATCAACTTGAAATTTTCGGACAATATTCGAGAGATGTAGATTTTAATAAGCCAAAAAAAAATCGATTTTTTGAACCTATGTAACCCCTTAATGAATACGTGACTAAGTGATTACATATAAATATGAATAAATGCATCTTATATCTACTGTTTAGTGTTTAGAAAAGTTCAGTCCCAAGAAAACAAAAATTTTTAACTGGCACTAAGTGGGCAACTGTTTTTTCTTCAGGTAGAGAAACCAAATATTTTCTTCTGATTTCCTTTATGCCTCTCCATTTATCATTATTGTTGCTATTTATCATTATTATCATCATTGTTGTTATTTATCATTATTGTTGTTAGTAGAAGTAAAATGAATCGAAAGCATATTTATTGGTCTACAATTACATTTAAGTTATTTGAGTAAATTACCAATAATTATTTAAAAGAAAATTGAGTGTTTTTTTTTTTTTTTTTTTTTTTTTTTTGACTCATGAACAGCCTTTTAGAAAGGATAAATTAAATTATACACATGAATGTGCACTGCGTAAAAACTGTTATTCGAGGAAGAATACTTATTTAAAAATAAGCTGTTAACTTCTTTAGGCTTTTGCTTAAAAAGTAATTTTGTTTCTCCACACAATTAGCATAAGGACAACATACTGAGATCATTCGAATCTTTGGATCGTAACCTAAAAGATTCTTAAATATTTTTTTCCACAAAACTTTAAAATAACTACTTTTATCAATGCCCAGTTATAGGCGAATTCACCAAAAAATGAATAGGATTGCAACTGCAGTTCTGTTTGAATAATCAGTATCTCTCATGACAGCTGTGACTGGTACAGTATTTCTGCCTGGCATTCAACGGAATCTGCCAGAATTTTTTAGTAATCAGTACACTATGCATGACTGAAAATTCTCGAATCGTCTCGATAATTTTTGACTTTGGTAATGAAATTCATTCACATCATTGAAAATTCTTGACACTATCTCCTGAATTGTCCTGATAATTTTGGACATAGATAACGAAGTCCATGCACATCATTGAAACCTCGAAACCACCTCTTGAATCATTACAGTAATCCTGGACAAACATAACCTATGGCTAATAAATCTAGTAGTTCATGCAGGGTTATATAAATGCTTCATTGAGCAAGTATTCCATCTATATACCAGCCAAACTTTTCAACCTAGTTGTTTTAATTTTGAGCTGTTAATCAAATATGTGGCAAATCAGAAACTAATGTTACGGAAAGAAAACATGTCTGTCACTACTATAATGAATTTATTTCGCAGATGCAGATATAACATGAACCCATAACTCTTCGTATTTCTATGGTCATGCACAGATTTTCGATGTGGAGGCCTTTTGTAACATGGCAGATGTCTGCACTATAGTTTAGCTCCTAAGCTCTTGCCAAATAAGTGTATAGATCCACCATCAAGGCAGTCAAATGACTTACCATCTCATCTTGAATTCCGAGTAAAATAACTTAGAAGAACGTTTAAAATAAATTGTCAGCCTAATGGTTAACTTTCCATTGGGTTACCAACCTGTGTATAGAAAATAAATCTCAAATGGAATCTGTAAGCAGAGGATACATTAGAAAATAAAAGCTCACACTTTAAAAATACAGAGGGTGTTCACACATTTTTGTAAAGATTTTGAATTTCTCCATGAATTTAAATATTAATTTTAAAATATAAATGTGACTGGCAACAAATCGAATAAGGTTTAATTATCATGTGCGGCATTAAAAATATTCATTAAAATGTCACTGAAAGATAAACAGTGGTTCAAAGGCTATATTTTTGTGCTGTTCAAAAAGGAATACTGTTCTTCAATTATTAAAAAAAGATGTAAAAAGCATGGTTTTAATATTTCTACATGTAAAATAATTGACATAATTAATATCAAAGGGAAGAAACATCAAAGTTTACATCTGATTGGGAAAAGGGGAAAAAATGCATACCCAACAAAGATACGTACGTACAGCTCTTATTAAATCTCGGGCTTTAAAGGAAAATTCAGCCCCCCAAAGAGCTATTGCAAAATCTTTAAATATCTCTGTAGGAACTGTGAACAAAATTATAAAATCTGATTTAAAGCATGTAGGGTTCCTTCGCCTTTGTCTAAGATGGACGTCGAGGAACCTAGTGAACTATGTAGCAACTTACGGCTGAGTTCAAAACAACTAAGATATAGACTTGAAAAGGGTTAAAGTACACTTTTATTCGCTCAAATAAGAATAACAGTCGGCTTCTTCTCGTGCTCACAAGAAGCCTTTACTTGCGCTTTAACTCGGAATAAGTAGTAAGAAACTAAACTATAACTAAACGAGACAGCTGAAGCTAGACACAGTTATCTAACTTAGTTGGCACTTAAATTAAACTAGCCAGCGAATATCAATAGACGTGTATAATATGGCCAAGCATAACAGCTTCAAGCGTGACTTAGCCAGAAGGCAAACACCTGCTACTAAGGACTCCTAGCACTCTCTATCGAGGTTGGTTGAACTTTCCTTAAGTACTTCTTCTAACTCATTTGCATTCAATGTGATTCTAGAAACTCATTCTGGTAGGGAGTTGCAAGTGGAAACAATAGTTGAGAGGAAATGGTCGCAAAATTAAAATATACCTTGCAAGCTAATCAAAACAAAATAAATATATATATAAAGTTTTTAAAAAAATCTAAAGGTTTCAGATTTTAAATTACGTTCAAAGGGGTGTTTTTTTAATGTTTTGTGTGTTACCTTTATTTATTAAATATCATGTTCTTTGCACTTAAACCATAAAATTCAGTTCAATAGCAATGTCGCAAAATAATTTTAAGATGAGCATATCTCTAGAATTTGCGATATACAGTTCCGCGCGCTAGAGGTAAAAAGTTCCCCCCCCCAACCCGTAGAGTGTTGCCATTGCTCGCTCTTAAATTGTTGAGTTTGTTAGTCAAAAATTCATCAAGTTTTGCAAAATATGAAATCGATAATAAAACAAATTTCAAATTTGGTCTTCTACATGCCCATATTCGTAGGAGGATTACGTCATTCAAAATTCAATGGCTGTATGTACCATTATTTTATCACAATGCGAGAAATATACATACATTTATGCAGATTTTTCATTATTTAATTTCATCAAGTATAATGCAAAACTCTAACATTTGGTGGCAACAGTTTGAAAAGTGATTCGCCGTTTATAGTGATTCAACGCAAAATCGCAAATCGGAAACAATAGTCCTTCAGGGATAAAGCCCCTTTGGACTAAAAAGAACATGATGTACATCGCCTAACGCTGAAACATGTTTCTCGACATAAGACTGTGCAGATTGCTGTACGAAAATTATTTGACAGGTAAAAAATGGAAATATATAATTACAGTTGATGTGGCTTAGATATACTTATCTGATTGCAATAGAAAAAGCAATTTGCTACTGACATAGAGGACAAAAAGACTTAATATGTTGATTCAGAGAAAACAAGGAAAGCTTTTCTAAAGGTCTTACGGTTATTACTGGATTCTCTTATAATGGAAAACTTAAAATAAGGAAAGTGGGAAAAAATGTCAAAATTAATTTGGATTACTATCAGAAATATGTTTTAACATCTATTTTTAAAGAATAAATTCTGTCTCCTTATGTTTGTTATGCCTCCATGTCTGTTATATGGCAATCATGTTCAAGTAGTATGAGCAGAATGGTTAATAGGGCCTGCACTAATCTGCTCGAATATCAATGCAAGGACAAAATTCTGGATCAGATTGTCACTTGTGATTAAGTAGATTTACTTCTACAGCACAGGCCATAAAGGAGGTTCGTCTGTTTCTGGGGAGCCAGTCGACAGCATAGCAAAGCGCAATTTGACTAACAAAAAGATCATGCTTTGTATCTGGTGGGACTGCCATGGTATTATCAATGAAAAGCATATGGAAAAAAGTAAAACCCTTGACAGTAAGGTGTACAGTGAGATGCTAGTCTGCACTGCTATTGAAGGAAAACGTCAAACTGACTTCTGGTGCAAAAAGGTAATGTTCCATCAAGATAATGCAAGACCATATGTGTCTGCATTCACTGGCTGCATGCTGTTCAGACTTGAATGGTATCTTTTCTCACACCTGCCACATAGCCCTGATATCGCTCCTTCAGACTTCTACCTTTTTTCACACCTGCAGCTACATCTTGTTGGTGCTATCTTGCATTTTGCACAGGATGTCCGAAATGAGGTTGATCTGTTTTTGGACTCATGGCCACCAAGTTTCTGGGCCGGCTTTGAAAAACAACCAAAATGTTGGCAGAAAATCATAGATTTGGATGGTGATTACTACCCGCATGAAAGATACTGCTTTTTTCTAACTTTATTAAGAACATTTTTTGACGGAAAAGTTTTGTTACAACCAGATATTACATGATATAATGAAGCTTTTGCTCATGAATAGGGTGAAAAAACTGTTCCTGAGAATTTTAAAAGCACAGGAATTGCTTCATTATTTATGAGTGTTGATATACAGCTTGTCCTAGAGAACAAATGCAACAGTTTGTTTTATCCAACCTGCCATTTATGTGGTGTATTTTGCAGGTTAGAAGAAATAAAATGTTGCGTAATTTCATATCCAGCCCTTTATTCGGGTGATATGTCACTTCAAAGTACTGTGATATCACTTTTAATAAGGCAAATGAGGGGATAATATGGTTAAGTAGTGGGCCTGCAATGTCCCATATATGTATCTCAGGTGCTTGGATTATTGACATTGAAATTATTGATTGTTTTGTTAGATTTTGGACTGTCTGACAATTTCAAAGATGTCTAGCATTGTCTGAATTTTATCGAAGCTAACTGAATGTGCACGGTTGATTTCACATTAGGTGAAATTAGTAAGTGTCAAATGTAGCAATGAATAGACATTAAGAATAGAAGCATTAAGAATGAACTATGAGTTTCCTTTCATTAGCCAACTAGTAGTGACATTTTGAGATTTTATAATTGCATATTTTTTTAAATGTGCATCAAAATCATTCCATCAGCAATTTATATCTTTTAACCTCTTGAATAAGCCACATAATATTTTTGCACTATATCTGCGACACCTTGCATTTTGAATTAATTATTCCTGAAGAAAGCAACATGTTATAATCACAGTGCTCAAAACTGTGAACAATAGCTTAAAGCCAGATCCAATTCCAAAAGTGTATAAAAGTTTCTTTAATAAAGTGAATTTTTATTTTTCTGATTTATCTATTGCCATTGTTAAGATATAAACTTAATTTACAGAAAACAGACTGAAATATATTAATTGAAAGTATTAATTCGTAGTATGTATTCACTAGTAATTTATTAAGGGTCAGAATGATCTCAGTGTGCAAGATTACTCTTCCTACCGTAAAAAAATTTGTGATTTCTGTTTATTTAAAAAATATATATATATATATATATATATATATATATATATATATATATGGATGCCATCAAGATTATACTTTTTAATGGAATAAATTTCATTTCACAGATATGTTTGAGTTCCGATTCTTACTCAGGGCCCACCAGCGATGAAATCGTTGAACACTGGTACCTTTAAATTCTGATGAATCTGCTGGCTATATGGGGATTTGCATGTTCTTCCCTATATGTAGCATGAATATGAGCCAGTTGCTCTTAGGAAATCCTCCACAAAGGCATTCCTCCCCTAAGGCAGATATCCCTCATGTGTTTTGCCGTAATAAAATAAACCAAACTTTTATTCTTACTGAAAAAATGTTATATTAGATATATAATAAAACTTAAGACCATATCTATTGACATTTTGCAAGTGTGTTTTGTAAATGGGTTTAATAAATCACATTCTTGTAAAAATGAATGTCCTATGTGTAATGCAAGTGCAAATTAATCCTATCATTCTCTTCTTTATTTCATTGACAACATTTTTATCTGAAATTGTGAATGTAATTTATGTTCATGTGTGTTATTTATATAATATTCTTTTAATATACATTTATGGCTTTAGAAATTATAATAGAACTATACGACGGAATTTGTATTTGAAATTGTTAATGTAATTCATTTTTATGTATGTTATTTATTATATATTAATACACATTTATGACTGTGGAAAATATAATAGAACTATATACATATAAAGTTCTATTATGACGTGTGTGTGTATATATATATATATACACATGTTATTTATTATTTATTAATATACATTTATGACTGTGGAAAATATAATAGAACTATATACATATAAAATTCTATTATAACATGTGTGCATATATATACACAAACAGGGCATCTATAATTAGAGAACCCTATTTCAAAGCTGCCTACAAGCAAAACCAGTGATCAGAAAATTGTGAAATTTTGTGGTGGACTTAATAAAGAGCTGAGAATTTCTTTCAGAGGGGAGGGGGGAAGTAGTTAGTTACAAATAGCATCACCAGAGGACGTTTTACTTTGAAAACCTGTAGTAAAAATTCAAATCTGTCAAAATCATGCAGCAGCTGTTATAAAACCCAGAAACGTTCGTGGAGACTGTTTTCAGTGTACATGTTGTTCACAATGATGATTAAGTTTATTTGATTGTGCTTTGTTAGTAAATTTGTTCTACCAAAACGGTAACTATGCAGTAGTTGCTTTACGGAAATTTCAATTTTGAAGGGGATTCTAAGAGGTCCAGTTCATGTTAAAAACCTTTGGAAATTGATAACGAAATTTGAAGAAACAGGATTGCTTTCTGTTTGTCCTGAAAGAGAAAGAAAACCTTTTTCTGCAGAAGCAGTACAGGAGGTTGTGCTTCAGGTTGTAGAGGGCACAGCTTCAAACTTTCAGCCTAGCACCAGTGTCTGTCATGTAACAGAGGTTCTGTATAGACCACACTGAACTATCCATGAGATCTTGCAGAATATCATTTGATGTTATTGCGGAATATCCTCATTGGTTGCAAACTTTCATTAGTACAGCAATTGCTTCCATGTGATTTTGACACTCAACTTCGGTTCTCACTTCAGTTTATTGCTCGCTTTGAGGTCAATTCAGAATGTCTGGAATATCCTCTGTACGTACGAAGTGCATTTTCATTTGGACGATGCAGTGAATATTCACAGCTGCCAATTTGGAAATCAGAAAAATCTGCACCCTGTCTTAGAGGTTCCATTGCATTCACCAAAAGTGAGAATATGGTGTGGATTTTGTGTCATTTATTCTCAGCCCATACTTTTTTTGAGGGGTTAAGTTCCATAGGTCCAGTGGCATGTTTGATCACCAGGCAGCTACATGCATCGTCGTTAGAAAACGAAATTGTTCTATCTCTGCAAGCATGTCATTACATTGCACGCACAATCTTTATGCAAGTTGGAGCTCTTCCACATATTGCACGGTGTGTTACAAATATTAAACGGTATTTTACAGAATGTGTCATTAGCTGGCACTTTTGTAATGTGTAACCTTCCCAATCCTGAAAAGTATTTTTTTGTGATTTTTGGATTTGGGGACATTTGAAACATCTGGTAAGTCGTGACAATCCAAGGACATTACATGGTGTTAAAGCCAGCATTTCACACCACCTGCTAAATGTTTCCCAGCGCACACTTTAGTCATGCCATCTTGCGATTTCAGATGGTAGCTGGAAATGATGGCCCTCATGTGGAACATTTTTTACAATAAAATTTGTAAAATTATTGTAAATGTGTGCCTAAATGTGCAATTTATTAATATAATTTCCTCTGGTGACGCGATTTGTAACTAATTTTCTTTCATTAAAACAAATGCTCATCCCTTCATTAAGTCCACTGCAAAATTTCACAATTTTTTTGGTCACTGGTTTCGCTTGTAGTCAGTTCTGAAATAGGATTCTATTAATTATAAACACCCTGTATATACATATATAAACCAATAATTCATAATAATTTACGATAAGAAAACTTTCCATATACCATCTCCAAGGAACAGAAATTCAATTTAAAACTGCCAAAGAAAAATTTATATATAATTTAGTAGAAGGAAATTAAACCTTCCCATGAAGATGCTAAAATTGGATAAAGAAACCTATTATATTTTTAAATTATGAATTAAAATTAAAGACGATCCTTTACTATTTCTGAAAATTTTTTGCTATTTATTGAAAGTGGATATACCGATCATATTGAAAATTTATAATGCATTTTAGATTATTCATATTTTTATATTCCAGACTAACATCTTAAGTGGTAATTGTCTGAAACATAAAAACCTGAATACTGTGAGAGAGCTGTATCACGTTTTGTTCTGCATGACCATTTCATCTCATATATATATATAAGAACTGTTTTATTTAATTATAATGCAAGATATATATTTGCTTATTTTTAATAGCTGTTCTATTTTTCTAGCTATGATCGGACTATGCAAGATATTGTGTACAAATTAGTTCCAAATCTACAGCAAAGTAAGAAAATTATTTGTTTAAAATTTACAATCATTGTTACATAAATTCTTCTCTAAAAGTGGATGTGATGTTCTGTTAAAAGTTCCTCATTGGTTGATTTTTTCATCTTGGTATGATTTCGTATTTTGCTTACCAAATAAGTTTTTTACTGTAGTATTCTTACAAAGGAATGTGTGTGGCATATCATAAAGGAAGGCAAGCATAATAAAAGCTTTGACAGCAAATTTGAACAAATATTGTTTTAATATATTTGTTTTAATAGCTTCCTAATATATACTAGCAAATGTTTTTCATATTTGCATGTAAAACCATAAGGAATAATGGGAAATCGTGTCAATCATCTTACTACTAAATATTCAAAAGACAGTACTGCATAGCTCCCACTCTTCCAAGTAAAACCAGTATACTTTTCCTTTTCATAAATATTCATATCTTCCAGTTTTTAACCCCTTTGTGCCGACTGTCACGTCTATGTGCCAGCAACGAACACACTCACTTCCCGGCCGACACGCAGGCGTGCCAGAGCATTTTCCCGTTCAGCCCCAACTGTTCGCGTATTTGTGCCAGTGTCCTGGAACATTTTAAAAACTATAATTTCTGCCACAAGATGGCACCTTGGTGTTGCATTTTCAATGTCGAGCAGTGTATTATAAATTCCACCACAGATGTTGAGGTTGATAGTCTGTGAATGCTTGGCTGTAACTTACTGAATTTACAATTATCAGTATTGCCTTTTTCTCCCCCTCATGCCTCACAGATTTGGGAGCTATTAATGATGTATATTCATCAAATGAATAGTTTTTTTTAAAGGTGACTAAGTTTAAACTGTTTCAGTTTCTGGGTGAAAAAGTTTTTGAAAGTGATAAGTTGATCTAAAGAAATGGCTTATTATTAAGAACTAGTATAAAATTTAACATCATTAAATTGTATAAAGCAAGAAAAAGCTTCTGCATACCTCCATCAAAAATTCCAAAATGCAGAATCAGATATGAACTCTCATTTTACATTGTATATAAAAAATAATTTGCTTAACATAAAGTATATGTAGGTAAAACATTTGTCTGTTTAGTGATTTTAACTACTGTGTCTTGCTATATAAGATGATGGTTGAATTATAAAAATATGCCCCCAGAATCCAGGGTCATCCTATAAGATGACAAGATTAAAAAAAAATTAGAATGAGATTTATATAAATTAAAACCATTATAAAACAAATCACTCACCAGTGTATTTAAAATCCTGCAAAATCTTTGCATTCATCATTTAAAACAAATAGCTCTTCAAGGACATACACTTTGATTGTTGAAAAACTCTTCATATGGGTCCCATTCCGTACCTAGCGAGTTAAAACTTCGTCTTCAGTGCTATCTTTATCATTAGAAATCCTACATTTCTTGAAGAATTTGATCATTGTTTCCACTTTTCCCCATGATTTGATCATGAAATCGTACTGTACACCAAGTGGCATAGCCCACATGGCTCCATCTTTTGTATATGACATTTCACTACTCATAATCCAGTTATTCCCATGTTCATGCATGTGATCTTTGAATCATTTAGTCAGAGATGTCTTAAGGTTGTGGAATTGCAGTTAAACCACCTGGTATAACAGCAATCTATGTATTGTTCCGTGCTAAGCAATTTTTTGTGTTCTCAGTTACATGACTGTGAAACATATCCCACACCAACAAACTGTGTTATTTTCATAGAGGATGTGGTTGCCTCTGCCTCCGAATTTCCATCCACAGTTTTACACCGTTCTTCTCTATCTACCCGCTTTTCATGAAAATGTTCAAAAATTTCTGGTGGCAGTTTTTATTTTAGTAGTCTTCCTCTTGAAAATGACAATGGGTTTCAACTGTTCCATCTGTCATGCATGTTAATACTACTTTAAACCTGGTTCTCTCATAGTATGTACTTCTGACTTGAACAGATTTTACGCCTTTTGTTACCACAGTTCTGTTCTTTATCTAGTCAAAGTTCGTGTCTCATCCGTATATCTAATATTAGGTGGTGGAGAGTTGTATTGTTGCCTCATGCCAATAACAAACTTTTGAAAATTCGTGGCTTTACAGTCAAGATCTTGTAGTGATTTCTGTACAATTTTTATTTTCTATCGCATTATCAAATTTTTTATTCTCAAGAAGCAGTTGCACAAACATGCTTTTGATTTAAATTCTTTACCTTGTTCTGGATTAGCCCATGCCCACTTCAGTGCATAAGCCCTAATCATATTCCTTGTAACAGTTCAACAGTTCTGCGTCTGTTCTTGTACCCATTCTAGAATATTGTTTTCTAAATCTGGCCCGCAAGCTATTCCTCTCTTCATAGAAAAGTTTTTCATTGGCATTTTTTAATAGCATCTTCATTTTTTCTCCAGTCTCTTACCATCTTTTCTTTTATGCTGTATCGAAAGCAGCACTTTGCTGTATCACAGTTGTTAGTTTCTTTAGCTTGTGTTATAGCGTTTAACTTGAAGCTTGCTTCATATTTCCTTTTTTTTTTTTTTATTGGTTCCATGTTAGGCCACATTTCGCAGATTTTATGCTAATTTATAGTATAAATTATTTGAACACACAATGTAACATGCAACAAAACTTGTAAAAGGTACATGTGAGTTTGTGAGTCAGCATGTGCTTCTATAGGCAGTGCTGCTATATGCAAGAAAATAAAATTTGTTCCAGATGATGATTTCTGACCTAAACTAAATTCATAGGCCATTGATAGTTTTGGGGTCTTCTTATATATACAACAGATATACACTAAAACTATAAAACTTTGTGGGAAATCTATACTTCGTCTTATCTGCAGGAATATACAGTGTTCACTCCCCTTTTGGCTCTTGTGATATTTTCAAGGGGGGGAGCTTAGAACGAGAATTAGAGCTATGTTCTTTGAATAGAAGATGTAATGTAATATTTCCCCGAAAGGTGAAGATGGTGAAATCCTTAACTGCTAAAGGGTTACACTAGGACTCCAATGTGATTGATTACCAATGCATAATGATTTAAATTTCATAGAAGTTGAAATGAATGATATGAAACTTATGGATTGTTCCTGTCCATAATTTTCTTTATATCATTCTGAGCCTGAACTCCAGGAAAATAGTTTCAACCAATAGACATAGGAGAATTAAAAGTACTAAATAATTATTTTAAAGTAAATCATTAGTTTTTTTTTTTTTTTTTTTTTAATGATTGTATTAAAAGAGGCTTCCTAAGCCATAAAAAAAAGTGTCATGTTTAGTTTTGTTTCAAACATGAAAAACTCTTTCCTTTTTATCAGTTTGAAAATATCATGAAGCATCGAGAATATGATGGTAAAACATTTTGACTGAGGATTTTTTAACTGTGTTATGAAATAAAGTATACAAAGGAAATGCATGACTAAACATTTTGATTTTTAAAAACTTGTTGAGCAAATGGCTGATCCTCTGAAACAAAGACAGTGTTGCATACAAAGAAGTGATATTTAAAAGATATTTTATTATTATGAAAGGTATTTTGAATTTTGCGTACAAGAAATAGCCTGGAAAGTGTGCTATTTAAAATAATGTGTTTATAGTCCGAATAAGACAAATATAATATGTTATAATATATAAATATTATATAATTGTATAAAAGTTGAATGAAAATCGGAGTTTAAAAATTAGCATATTATTTATGTGAAACATTAAAATTTTTTCATATGCATGAAACTTATTTTGTAGATGAAGTGAGGAGAGAACGAGATTTCTATAAAAGAAGAGGAATGCCTTATCCTAAAACTGTACCGAGTAAGTATGTTTACCGATTCTTTGTTGTCCATAGTTTTTTGGATTTCTATTTTTCTTGCAAATTTTCTGAAATTTATTAGTAAGGGTATCAAATATTACTGAAATTATTATAGACAACTGCACAGAAAAAGAAGCTGGTTCACAGTCATCTTCATCCAAAGTTGAGGACTCTGATTATCATAGATCTGATGAGCAAGTGAACATTTTACTGGAAGCACAAACTACAGCATTAAAACAAATGCGCCGAAAATTCATTCGGTGCTCAGCTCAAGTAACAGTAACACATTTAAAAAAGTTTATTGCAAAGAAGGTTTTTAATAATATGGATAAATACCGTGAGGTAAATGTTTATTTTCTATTTTATTTCACTTATTTCTGTGCTATTTAGACCTCCAAGTAGCCAAGCCATACATATACCTTCAAAAGTTTTGTCATAACACATTCAAGTACACAGACGTGCATTTTGAAATGTGTCCAGGCAATTAAGATAGTACATATATTAGAAGAAGAGGCAGCAAGGAACAAAGTGAGAGGGTCATGTTGGAATTATAATAAAAAGTTACCATTTACTCACAGCCTTTTTGGGGGTTGGGGCCGTACTCTTGGCTGCTTGGAGGGTTAAAAATAAAAAATTGGCTTTTCTTTGTGTGTGTGTGCGTGCTTGTGCATTCGTGTGCTCACATTGTGATATACAATTGTCAGTTTTAACATTTAAAATCTATTAAAATGTCATTTTATGAGATAATTCATAAGAGGCTTGTTGCTTGCAATTTTTGTATGGCAGTACACTACTGTAATCAAAAAGTATCAAAAATTATTCCATAAAATACAAGAGTTCCATTTATTGTTCAGTAATTTTTCCATATCTTTCAAAGTAATTTTTTCTAACTTTTCAGCTGCAGAGTACTTACCCCAATTATTGTTCAATATTTGTTCCATATCTTTCAAAGTAATTTTTTTCTAACTTTTCAGCTGCAGAGCACTTCTTCTTACCCCAATGTTTTCCCAATCTTCATATTTTAAAGCAAATTTTGGAACTCTTTCTGGTCTTGCAGCTAATTTTTTTTTCTTGCATAAGCAGACTCAAAATGATGATCATGAAATGGACGTTTTAACCATGAGATACGAGTCACATGGTGTCACATCAGGTAAATATGAAGCATGTTAATCTGTATTGAACATGCTCCATATTTACCTGATGTGAATTATTTTGTGACTTGTAAGTTTTCACCAAAGTGTCATCAACCAGAGGATTGTGAGTTTGGTGCTTCATGCTGCATGATCTTCAGTTGTGTGCTGCAGATTGCTTCATGTGAATGCTACAAAATACTGAAATATTTTGTAATAACAGAGTGGCCAGTTGGTTGAAATTCATGATGCTGTGCATCATGAGAAACTAAGAAAATAGTTAACATTACTTTGACGTTTTTTTTCAGTCTTTCATCATGTTTTTGGTTGTCATTCACTTGATTAATAAGCTGTTTTTGTACCAAAAGCACAGATCTGTTTCATCTCTGTAATATTTTTTAAGAATAACGGGCCTTGATAAATCATCTTGTTCACCACCTGAGCATATTATTTTTAGAAGATATTTCAGAATTTTAAAACAACTTTGGAAGTATCGCACCACAAACTCGAATGATCTTTAAAAATTATATGATATGATTTAGATGATAATAGGATCTTGCTTCGTAATATGAGTAATTTTTAAATAACAGCTCCTAAACACCAAATCTCAGCTTATTGCTAATTAGTATATATTGTTTAGTTAATATTGATTAGTTGATATATATAATTATTGATCAACTTATTGCTAATTAGTTGGAATGGATGCTCTTACTATTAATCTTCAGTCCTTCAGTGCCTGCCTTAAATATTTTATATTACTGAAGTAACTCTTGATTCAGAGTATTTTTGGAACACTTTGTGTGTTTTTGCAGCTACATTCACTGTGCAAAAAACAATATTTAATGTCTGTTCTTAACTCAGTTGCTTCTGCTATTTTAGGAAATTACCAAAGCAGAATTTCATTGTATAATTTTTTTTTAAATCGCAAAGTTGTCAGATTCCATCATTCCAAATTATAAAGTTGCCAGTCAGCATACCAACTTCTGAAAAAAAAACTGCAATTGATTGCTTGCATGTGCATATTTTAAATGAATAATTCCTGACCCCCTCTTTTTTCAAATTATGGTAGTATTTCATACAAGATGAGTACTTTGCAACAAAGTGACATCTTTGGCAGCAATGCTACTGTTTTAGTCTAGGCTGTTATATCAGAGCTGAGAAATATCTTATAGATACCAGTAATAGTTGAGATTATATGCTTTCAGTTGCTTATCATGAACTAGGAAAGCAAAAAACTTATGCATTAACAGAAAAAGAAAACTTGTGTATCTACTAAGCTAAGCGAAGGAACAAAGAAAACGAACACTAAAGAAACAAAACAATTTTATTAATGCTAATTGCCTGACAAACATTCAGCAGACATACTCAAAAAGTTGCCTAAACTGAGTCTAGTGGCTAAGTGAACAGTTTTCGTTTTCTGCTCATTGAAATTTCAATACATAAAATTTACTATTTAATTATTTAAATGTACTATTTTATAATTTTAAGAGTAATTAGGTCTGTATACCATTTATAAAAAGCTAATAGGTAATATATTTCATCATGAAAATAGCCTTCAATAATATGAAAGATCTATGAATATTATAAAAGGACCAGAAATAATTCACTAAATATACAATCTTCAAATTTTTAGAGCATTTCCACTTTCAAATCAAAAAACACTATTTTCAATGAAGTGTGCAAATAATGTAGCTCTCTAAGCATTGTTGTCCTCAATTGACAACAAAAATATTTTAGTAATACACCAGATATATACACCATTTGTTGTTTTCACTTTATTCTTTTATTATCTTTACCAGGTAAAACTTCTGTAATTCCAGCTGAATAGTTTTTAAATGGGAGAAGGTCATCTTCCCTTAATAGAAAAAAACGTGCCTTCCTTTTAATTTTCTTTATTAATAAATCATTTGATGTGCTGCTGAAGATGGTATAAGTAATCATTTTGGCAACATTTTTGTATAATTTGAATGGATTTAGTAATAATTTTCCATCTAGGTAGTCTGGTTTTGCAGATGAAATTTTCGATCTGCAAAATGCTATAAATCAGCTTTAGAATAAGAAGTAATAAAACATTCAATCAAAAATGAACATTAAGACCTGGAGATCATTTAAATTTGTTGACAAAGGTAGAACTGGATGAGAATTGAAAATGACTTCCATTTGTGTGACAACCATTCAAAGTTATTCTAAAGTCGATTTATAATTGTTGATTGTGCACTGAAGACGCTGTTTAAGTGACTTATGCCTGCTTTCCACGAGACTCCAAATTGTAGTGCCATAAGTGGAATCTGTTTCCAATTTATGCCTTCAGACAGGGTTGCCACGCTACCAAGAAAACCGGAAAAAGTCAGGGAATTCGGAAATTGACCAAAAAATTCAGGGAAAAGTCAGGGAATTTAAGTGTTTAGTCAAAATCTGGAAAAGTCGGGGAATTTCATACAACGATCCCGCCAAAAAAGGCGAGTTTTGCGCCGACGTCGGAAGAGATCACTTTTTTGGCGAATTGTGTATCACGTGAGTGTCATTCGGGCAGCTGGCATAGAGCCAATTTTTGCAGCTCCAGTTTGATTGTCTTTTAGAAAGGCAAAGCAAGTTTCCCGCAACGTTTGGTTTCCAGTAACCTCACGAATCGCATGTGCAGTGCATGAACTAAAGAAAGTACCTGTTCTCATATACAACAAAATGGGTTTAATCCTAGTATACGGTACATGAAGGTTAGAATCAAAGAATATGTATTATAAAGAAGGAAAACCTCTCTGCAACAGACGTGGCTCCATTCCATCATAGAGGGAAACAGCTGTGCATGTGCGATATATCTGTCGCCAAAACTCGAAACCGGTGTTGAAGTTCGAAAGTCACGTTATCAAGAGTTCTTAAAATGAATATTGTTTAAAATTTCTTTAAACTCTAAAGGAAAAGAAAATATTTTTTGGCGCAAGTAAATTAATTCATAGATTAGTTATTTTGAGGTTAAAAAAAATAAAAAAGAAAAGAAAAAAAAATATACGAAAATCTGTTTTTAAAATTTTTGCGAAAAATCCAAGAAAAAACGTTCTTTGATAAAACGTTTCTTCTTGGATTTTTCGCAATAAATTAAAAACGCATTTTCGTAGTTTTTTTTTTTTTTTTGTTTTGTTTTTGTTTTTTGTCAAAGAACGTTTCTTCTTAACACGTGTTTCTCAATTTCCTGTACACATCGCGGAGAGGGAAATTCTGCCCGCCAGGTTACATCACCAAATCTCTTGGCAAATTTTCCCTCCGCTTTCTAGAGGCGTAATAACATTTACGTGTATGAAACCTTTTCCACTTTACAAAGACGTTCTTTGGTTAGAATCTCCATGTATGGTACAGCGGGATTTGGCGACATGATGATGAGCAGTAAACGGCTCATTTTGTTCTTGGCGACAATTTTCAAAATCGTGTGAAGGCCGTAATAATGTATACTAGGATTTTACCGCAAAATCTTTTTAAACCTTTTTTTTTCTTTTCTTTTTAATAAATACCTTGTCATTTTGCAGTAAAATAAAAAAAATAGTAATCAGTCATCTAGGCTATCCATGTAATATAACTATATTCGCTAAAATATCGTTGATTATTCTAATTCAATTTCTAAGTAATTATTTTTATGTTATTCATATCATTTAATGTTACTTCTTCCCTCTAAATTTATTTATCATTAGTAAATAATATTTCCAAATTTTAGGAAATTTTCTCTGGCACAGTCCTGAAATTAATCGTAGCAGTATGATGACATACCATCACGAAATTTAATGCACTTATTTTTTCCTTATGTATGCTGCGAAATAAATATAAATACCTCAATTTATTAAAAAAATATCATTAAATAGATTTCTTTCTTTCGTTTAGCTGCAGAATGTCTGCAAAAAAAAAAAAGCCTTACTTTATTCCAGATTGGGCAGATTCTAATCTCAATCTTTAGTGGAGAAAACAACTCCTATTATAATTATATTTGTGTTTTCAAGTATTAAGGTGCCTTTTAAAAAGACACCTCACACAAATTAAATTGACCTAAAATCAACCTAACTATTTAGCATTGTGTTGTGATTTATAAGAACCGGATTAGCCTTGTGTTGAACTGGTGATGATCATGAGTAATAATTAAATAAAACGTACATTTGTTATCCAATGTATATATATTAAATTTTATTAAGTTTCTTAAGTGGAAAACTAAACAAAATTATCAAACAAACTGTGCCAAGAATAATTAAGAATAAATGTCCACTGGGATTTATGGAATAATTAAGTGAATTTGCTACACAATACAAGTAATACCATAATTAATTTACCTCTTAGCACAGTTAACGTACATTACGCGGATAGACTGGAATTTTCTCAAAACATACCTGGAAAACCTGGAAAAGTCAGGGAATTTCATTCTGCTGTTTGAGTGGCAATCCTGTTCAGATGTGATAAAATTTGCAGTATCTCAGAATGAAATTACTCAGCTGTGCAGCATCTCCCCCCAAGTTCCAGTCTTCCATCAACGATATCAGTACCATTATCTAATATTATGTTGCTACACTTTTCATGTCTAGCAATACTTTTTTTAGTAGTAGCAAGTAAGGCATCTGTGGTTAAATCAGTTACTACCTCAATGTAATAGCTAGAGATGGATAGAAAAAATCAAATCAGAAGCATTAAATGCAAACCTCGAGTTAACACTTTCACTTTGCAAATTTCCCATAAATAGTTCACATACAAAATGTAGGTTTAACTTTAAAACTTGTTACATATTCATGTACTTCCCTTCAAACTATTTTGTGACCATTGATAACCTAAAAGGCACTGTGAATCTGATGCAATAAATGCTCTTGTGATGTGACTATTTAACATGATAATACTCAAAAATTTATCTAGTAAGCATATGACCATTAGGATACTTAAGAACATTTTTGTTTATAACAAAGATTTCTGTTTGTAAGTCTCTTATTATTAGAAGCCTCGTCTTAAAAATTGAACTTAGAACTACATTTTGCAATTAAATTAAACTCTTCTTACAGACAAACACAATACATTTTAACTGTTTTATATCTTTAATTTAAATATAACTTAAAAAAATAGCCATTTCTATAGCAGATGATTATTTTTACATAGAACGGGATTCAGAACACTATTTGGTTTTAACCATCAGATTTTGATTTAGAACTTTTTGTGACAGATATTTTAGTTTGCTAGGAAAATTATGATTAGTTATCTAATCACTGATATGTTTTTTAAAATGCAATTCACTAGCAGCCAAGCGGTAAAGTCGCTGAATTTTGTTAGTTCTGACCTGGGTTTGATTGCAAGCAAGTGGGCTGGCTGCATGGGTGTTTTTGTGGTATTCCCCATGTGTAAAGTATACGGGAGCCAGATTCCCTTAGAAAGTCCTCTCATAGGTATCCCTTAGCCCTAGTGTTGTAACTCCTGAAGAGAAGTAACACAGAAGATTCATATAGTTGTAAACTAAGTATTTTATTTTGTACTAAGACACTTTTTTTACCAATTTAGAAGGTTTAGACAAGTTACTCACAAAACATTTTTGTATATAATAGCACATCCTGTTGTTATGGATACATTCAAAATAAAAACCCAATTCTAAAACTGATAAAAATGAATATCAATATGCAACATTTTCCTGCTTTTTGTCTTGTACATTCCTTAAAAACTGTAATCTAGCATAGACATTTTATTAATGCTAATAGTACTTATAAATTCAGTCTTTTGGATTGCTTTACCTGTCATCCATTTCAAGTACGTATTATTTCATGACTTGAAGAAATTCTCTCACTGTGTAATGTCAAGGTTAAAAGATGTGGGTTTGAATCATCATAACTGGGTTACAAATCTCCTCCTTTCCTTTGAGGACATAATCTGGATCCTTAGCTTCCAGTTTTATCCTCAAGGTTTAAATCTTAGTAATTTCTATGTGTACCAATTTTAGTTGAGCTACTCGCTGTTTCCCATCTCATCCTGTAAATAGTTTCATCACTCTAGCTAAAGGTCAATTAATTCTTTTGTATCTGTCAGATCTCACAAGCACATCTCCTCCTTGAATATTACCTATCGCCTTAATGGTCGAATTCCTTACAAACTCAAATATTCTTTTTGGAAAATAATATTGAACATTTTGCAAGTGTTATATCTTTTCTTCAAATGACTTCTATTGATTGTGTCAAAAATCAAAAGTGCCGCAATTAGTAGAACTTGGATATTCTTGTAGGAAATGTGCTGGCATTAACAGTAATGGTTCTTCTGGATTCTCCGACAAATAAGTTAATGGTCTCTTATTGAATGTTTTCTCACAATCACATACAACCATTGACATTTCTTCATAATTTAGATGAGCTCTGCCAAGAATTCTTTCCAGTAGATCTTTCATACTTCATATCATAAGCTTCCACTATCCACCATACCATGGTACACTTGGTGGGTTAAATTTCCATGTTATCTTTTTGTCTTCTACTCACCATTCTTTTGAATCAACTTTAAAAGTAAAGCTTCAACTCTTTCTATTTCATCACTGGTTTTACAGACATAGAAACATTTGGCTTCTCTTTTCTTAAGTTGTTATATCTTCCAGAATAGACTTTGCTAATCGTGCCATGGTGGCAGCTCTGAAAAGTTCAATTCTAGGTATAACCAGCCAGTTCATCGGGGCTACTTGAGCTTTTGCGGATGTTGAATATAGTAAAACTGCAGCTTCCTCTTCACTATGTGAGAATGCACAACAAATGCATTTGCAGATGTATCAGAAAAGATATGCAGTGTTGCAGCATCACTTCATCTTGGCAACATATGCCAGGGAATCGAAATATGTTTAACAAGAGACAGGTAAACACCTTACCATTTATTACATTTCTCTAGATCTTCCGGGAATGGTTCGTCCCAGCTAAGCTTCCTTTTCCATGGTTCTTGTAACAAGAGCTTCAACAACAGCATTTCTGGACGTGTAAAATCAATTGGATTGTACACTCTGTTGATCACAGAAAGTAAATTTCTTTTTGCAACTCTTTCTTGTAATTTCACTAAAGTCTCCTGCGAAACACAGCTCAGTTCATCAGAGGTAGCATTTCAGTTAAGGCCAAGTGCCATTTAATTCCCAACTTGAATTCTTGTGTGATATCAGCAACATAA
Source organism: Stegodyphus dumicola (assembly GCF_044657685.1). NCBI lineage: Eukaryota > Metazoa > Arthropoda > Arachnida > Araneae > Eresidae > Stegodyphus > Stegodyphus dumicola. The sequence goes on from NC_140780.1 coordinate 121,618,145, forward strand.
ATTAAAACATCACTTGCACTATATTTGTAGCTTGTTTTTGAAGTAAGCGTAACTCCTGTTCATCAGCTATACTTGTAGTAACTAAGTTGTCAACATAAAATACCTGCTTTAAGCTTCTGTATTGTAAATTTCAGTTCTTCTGTTTCATGATAGCAAGGAAAGGGCTTGTTGTAATGCTAAATACTACAAGACAATGTCTGTATTCTTTTCATTTTCAGGGAGCCTTCTACCATAAAAATTAAAGTATGTCTTGATCTTCTGGTCATACACTAAGCTTCAGGAAAGCTTGTTTGGTATCTTATTACTCCTACAGCATGGAATCAGAATTTGTTCAATAGCAAGGAAACCAGTTGTGTAGGGCTAGATTCCGTACTCAGACAATCATTTTAGGAAGCAGAGCCAGCAAATTTTACTGAGGCATTGAACAAGGGGCAGATCTTTATGGTTGTACTTGAGAACTTAATTATTGGTCTATGAGTAAATAATGAATAGTACTCTTGATAGCAGGTGGCTCTACTTCTTCTGTTATGCCTTCTTTCTCCCACTGCAAAAAAAAAAATCATGATATTTGTCACTTTCTCTTTGTAACCGTTTAGTGACAGATTGCAGCCTTATTTTATCTATGCCGTAGTTATTATGGATGGGAGGATGCCCCACTATCCAAGGTAAAACCACCTCATAATGATTGTCTCTGCTAACAGTTTCCTTAAAAAGATTTAAAGTTTCAGCTTCTAGCACACTTTTGCTTTTCTATTCAGTTGGATGATAGGTGTCAGAAGTTTCTAACTCCTGCATCTCTTTCAGCTGAAAGTTTTTTAGACAGAGTGTGATGCTGTTGACTACTACTGTACTGTTTTCTTCTCGAGACCTGGAATGGCCCAGCCAAGCAAGGTCTGTACAGCTGGAGATCTCAATAATACCTGAATTCTCCCAGTTGAAATAGTTCTTAAAATATCTGTGCCAAGGAGAACTTGTATTGGTAGTGTATTATTGCCAACATCTGTAAGTTTTATTCCTGAGCTTTAAGTTCTGAAATTAGAAGATTGTCTGAAATTCTGGCTAGTGTAGTGCAAATTTTGGGCTGGTCCGAAAACGAAATTCTCGTGGGAAACCTTTCATCTAAACTTTTTACTGTAACATTGCACCTTGCATATTTTAAAAAAGGAATAGTTCCACTACCAAACAGTCTTTTTGACAGCACTTCTGTACCCGTAGGAGGTTTCAGTTCCTTTAGATCCTTCTCAATGTGTGATCAATGTGAGCCGTCACCAAACAGAGCATGTACTGCAATTTCGCTTCCTTTATGGCAAACATTAATCAAGACTGTCTTTAGATAGATTTCCCATAAGAAGGATTCTCCTGTAAATAATGTAGTGCACTCGCTTTCTGTAGAACTTGCTTGAAACCCTTTCTACCAATCTGGGCAAAGCAGAGCATAATATCATCGTCCACACATTACACACCAAATGGTACTACTACACATTTTTGTCATGTGTCCTAGCTTAAGACAAACTAAGCAACATCCTTTGCTTATAATTTGAAATTTCCTCTCATGTAGGGTCATGGGAGATTTCCTACAGTCTTTACTAAAATATTAATGATCGCAAAAAATACATTTAGTGTTTTTCATGCATGGACAAAATAAGAGCTGAAGCAGAAGGGAAATTATTTCGCCAAGTATCAAGTTACCTTTTAACAGCAACTTGAGTTCCAAATTTATCATTTCCTTACCATTAACTTCTTGCCTTAAAAATGTCATGAGCTGGACTGTTTTCAGCAAGAACTGTTGCTGTCATTAGGAAGGTTGGACACTCAGGATATTTTCCAAGCTCTCAAAATGTCATTAGGAAGACAAGAAATGTGCAGACTTTTTTTAGATCTTCTTAATGTATACTCCTAATGCTCTTAAATGCAAGTTGAGTTGATTGTATAAAGTAATCAAATCTGTACTGTTCCTACCACTTGCAGCATTTTTCATTGTCATTGTGAATAATTCATGAACATACACTTGTACTAACAAATCATCTCTACCAAAAATTTCTTTCAAAAATTCAATCCCTTTTGGGTATCTTTTCTGAGCCATATGAAGAAATCTTTCTGTTAAACTAGCAGCTCGAGACCTAGGATTAATCGCCTGAGAATATTGGAACTTATCTTCAGCTGCCATCTCTTTGTCGTCATGGATTGTGGAAACCTGACTTCAGAATCCCAAAAAGGATTGAGTAACTCCATTTAATCCCTGAATTTCCAATTTTGGCAACTGATGCTTTTCATTACATGGTGACTGAATTGATCTATCATCAGAATTTTTTTTTTTTTTCAAACTTTAATTTGAAAGAAAAGTACAGTTCTGTATAATTTTCAGCTTTTCTAAAATCCTTAACATACTCCTTTTCTCGTTTTTCATCGCCCTCACCAAGTCATTATTCAGAAATTGCATGTTCAGTACTTTCTTAACACTGGAATTTATCATGAAACTGCTTCATGTTCTTCAGTTCTTGAAGTGTGGAAACATTCATTTTTGTTTTCATAATTTCTTTGGCAGTAGCCTTTTTCATATTTGTGAATGTTGTATGTGAAGTTTTATGTTATAACTTTGAACATCCATAATAAAATATCAAAGCTCATAAAAAACTAAAAGCACAAATATTTAGCATTTAAATTCAAATCATACCTTACTTATTTTGTAGTTACACTAGTTTCTATCATAGATGCCAATTAATTTGTTGTAACTTCTCAAGGGAAGTAACTCAGAAGATTCTTATAGTTGTAAACTAAGTATTTTATTTCATACAAAGATACTAATTTGGGAGGTTTAGACAAGTTATGCACAAAATATTTTCTCTATAACACATCTCGTTATGGATGCATATGAAATAAAAACCCATTTCTAAATCCGGTTACAACGACTATCGATATGCAACAATTTGTGTGTGTTGCCATAATAAACTTAACCAAACCCAACCTTAAAATGTAATTAATTCATCGAACATAGGAACTTCTGTAGCATTAATATGTGGTTCAAATTGTTATGGGTTTCATAATCCAACTTCTGAAATACGATATGGAATAATAGATTGTCAGATAGATTATTTTTTTCATACATTGCACTATTTAAAGTTTTTAGTAGCATTTTATATTGTATGCCCTTTGATAGTTCAAAAATTAAATTACAGAAATCCATTATCGATTTTATGTATGTCAGAATTAGAATTTTTTTATTTTTGTATGTGTCTTGAGTGGAGAATTGAAAATATCAGTAACAGTTTTAAGATTTTTCCTTCATCACTTAATGAAACTTTTTGAAGTTTAAAGCTTCTGAACTTCTGTTGACTGAGTATTATTCCAAATAATATTCTCAAATTGTAGCTTAAAATTACTCCTTTCATTACATTTAATCCAATTTAGGAATTGTTAGTTAGAGTAAATAAATTGCACTTAAGAAATTAAACTGATTAAAATCATTTCCATGCTCAGAAAGTTTTGACTAGATGATAGAATTTCAGTAATTCTTACCCTCAAAACCATTTTTCTGCCATATTTATTAACTCTTCATTGACATCTGTAGAATCTTTTCATCCGTACTTTTAAAGCTTCGCATCCTCAAATTTTTATTTTGAAGATTTTGTAGAGATATATGTTTTATTTGAAATTCACTCTCATTAAAGTCATTAAGTTTATTTGTAAAGAATTTACTGTGCTGTTTGACAGTTTCCAATGATGTGAACTTCTGGCCATTCAGAGAATTTTTAAGTAACCTAAAAACAAAAATCCAAGGGTACAAGGTCTGATCAATATGGGGGGGTGACACAAAACATCCCGGTCATACCTAGTTTTTGTCTGATGTTTATGGAAATGTTGATTCTAGACGTCACCTCATGATTAATCAATTCTGGGCACTTGGATTCGATTTCTGCTTTTAAACTCATTTGCTTATAGTATTCTTTCAAATTTAATGTTTGATTAGCAACAGCTCATAACGCACAATTCCTTTGTAGTCCTACACTATGCCCCCCCCCAAAAAAAAGATTTTACTTTTTGGGATACAGTCCTTGTCTTTGTAACTGAAGAAGGTTTGTCTGGCTTACCCAGTGATCTTTGTTTTGTAACATTATTATTGTCTAGTTCATTCTTCACCTCATTCATAAAAAAAGCTTTCTACTATCTTTTTATCCACTTTTCATTTCCAGTAATAAGCCATTTCAAAAAGAAGTATCTATTTTACTTCACAAAAAATGTGTGCCGTAACTCGACCAAGCATGTTCTACTATGTTAAAAGTCTTGTGGCATCGTAGTGACTCATATAACTGTTCTTCAAATGATCATGTATTGTACTTTGCAGAATATTTAATCTGTGAGTTCCTGAAGTGTAACACGGATTTTCAGACATAGCTTCTTTCAATGGGTATCCATTGTTTGCAATGGATGGACATCCAGAGAGAGCATTATCTTCAAGGCTGAAACTTCCACATATAAACTTCTCAAATCATGTCCAAGCATCTTATCAGAAACTGCACTTTGTCCATATACAAGTTAAATTTTTTTTATTAGTCTGGTTAGCAATTATTTTTCCTTTTTTCAAGCATGGACGTGAAAAACAGTTGTCAGAATTGATACTAGAATTCTGCAACATGAACAGAAAAGGCTGTGTTTAGACACTTGCTTCAATCAAGGTCACTTTCGATCAGCTGTATCAAAATTACCTATCTGGATGACCCAATACAAGATTATCGTATTCCATAATGACACTTTCAAATCTAGTTATTTTCAATTTCTTGACTGTATTATTTCTATGTAGTGAAATCATATTGATTCTGTACTCGAGAGTGAGGGGACCAGAAGTTTGTTAAGCTAAGTAAGGGGAGTGAATTATACTAAAGGAACAAAAAAGTTTTATTAATAATGCTAATTAGCTGATAAACATTCTACATACATATATTAGCATATTGCTTTAACTATGGGCTAAGTGAACAGTTTCCCTTTTTCTACATTAGGTAGTGCTGTATGCGACAATATAGCACACTATAAATACATATTCCAAAATAAGTATTCAGTTATTTAATTTTTAGAATTCAGATTGTTTGAGTGCAGTGCCTCAAGAATGAACTTAAAATGCCTGTTTTCTTCACAAATTCTTTTGACAAATTTGCATAAGAATCTTCATTAAACAAGAATGAATAACAATGAATTTTGAATAATATTTGAAATTTACTCTCGCTATTTGCTTTTTAATCAATTTTTTGTTCTTTTATAGTTTTTATTGTAGAGGCATGAGGTATTTTTTGGAAGCAAGAAAGATGAAAAATATGCAATGCCTTCACCGGGAATCGAACCGTGGACCTCTGGAATACGCACCCAGCGTGCAGACCACACCATGTAGGCATGCCAAGAAGGGGGAATAAATACCTTATATACTCCGCCTTTTAAAGGGTCACTGGAGTTTCTAGGTGACCCAATCGCCAAATCCCAATGCCACGAAGGAGGAGAAATACCTTATACTGTCACTTCCAAAAATCAATCAATGCTTGCTTTAAATTATTTTACTATAATTTAAAAGATAATTGAAACGATAAAATAAAATTTGTCAAAAAAGTTTTTAATGAATTTTATTGAAACCGTTTTCAGAAAGTTGGAAAACAAGGTTGAAAAGAACTAATAAATGCTTTCTATGTTATAAAGTAGTAACAAATAATTGTAAATAAGAAACCTCATATATCAGCAGTTCTCAGCCTTTTGACTAATGCATACCATCTAAACAAAAGCTGAAAATCTTTAGTACCACCACTCTTGAACAAAGCTCTGATCGCATAAATTTACGAGTGTTAGTGAAAAAACTCACTCAGGATGTTAGGGTTTAAATTTTTGAATTTAATAGTTAAAAATGTATTGCTTCTTTGCATACCACCAGTGGTATGTGTCCCACTGGTTGAGAACCCCTGGTGTATATATAAATGCTAGACATTGGAAACTACAGCTTTTGGATATTCTGGGAATATGCATAACAATACTGTGATGTGAGAAACTGAATGATTAGAATTAAGAATATGGTTCTCAAACCTCCTGTTAGATTGTACCTGTAAATCAAGAAGAAAAGTTTTAATAAACTCAACTTCAAATTCTAAACAAGGGGAAATGTGACAGATTTTTAAGTTAACTTTTAATGTTTTTAATGAAAATATTTTTAAACAGCATAACTCCTTAGTGTAATTAGTTATTGAGAACTGGTATTAACAGTATAATTAAGTTGCATTCTTTACACTTGAGAGTTTAGAAGCAGATGATAAATCTGTCTCTTCTAAATTGTCTCTCTTCTTCATCTGTTGTATTTGAAGCATGATAGTGTGTACGGATTTTGTTTTAAAAGAACTATTTTACTTGTTAACTGAAAAACAACAATATCCTGTCAAAACAAATGTATTTTAACAAACAAAGTTATTTAAACAATGTTGGTTTTATTCCCTTAATATTATGAACAATGAGAAACATGACTATAAAAATACAGTACTTGTTATAACCTAACTTCTGCATACTAAATGCCAGTGAACAAATTGTAGTGTTCTGGCTCATGTTTTGAATTTGTTATTAGTCATATTGCATATGTTTGCATTTGCATCGAAATTAAATCCAGAAGTTCAATTAAAATTTTCTTTAATGTATCATTAAAAATGCAACGAGTTCAGGGGTTTTCTTGAAGAACACTATCTTATTTGTGTTTGCTCTTCCTGTGTTGCTTTTATTACCATAATAACTAGCCATGTCAGTCTGTCAGAGGGCAATAGTTTAATGAGATTTTTTTCATTGTTTTATTGAATTTTATAAAATTAAAAAATACATATGATATAGAATGTTGAACAATATTTGCTTCTGATTATGCTGAAAAAATTATGTTTTATCTTGCATTACTTGTCCATTAATTTTCAGTCTTGGATCTTTAGAGACAATTTATGGTTAGAAAGAAGCTTCAAGAATCCTCTGTGCAGCATAGAAGCTTCATTACAATTTCCACCTATAGCAGCTTACAGTATCCTCTGTTTCTGAATATGCAACCCAGTTACTCTTTAGATTTCTACTATTTAGTAGAAGGCAGAAACAATGATAAGTGCAAACATAATCTTGTTTCTTCATGTCTATGAAATTCCAAATTCTTATATAAAGGCATCTAAAAGCTTGTAGATGGTGATTACTATTGTCAGTCTGAATCATTAAGAGGTTTGGTGTCGGTTTCCTCTTCAAAATAGTTATCTCTATATGTATCATTTTCAGAGATGCTCTAGCTTCTCAAACAGAACTTGCAGAGCACTTTCTCAAAGCGAGTTTAAGATAACAGATGAAGCAATTTTTACTTCATAGTCTGTGCAAAATCTGAGTTGTATAAAAGATGATCTAGAATTTGGGGGATTTTTTTTTTTTTTTTTTTTTTTTTTTTTTTTTTTTTTTTTTTTTTGCAAAGGCCAATATATTGTTATTTTTCCATACACTAACCTACTGCTTTTACTCAGGATCATAATATCCAATCCAGGACTTGGCAGTGGTGATTAATCTATCAAGAACTTAATTTTTTTTTTATTATTTTTTTTTTATTTAGCTTTCTGTGTACAGTTTGCAGTGATACAATACATTCAGTGGCAACTGCAAGCTTTGTGTGTAACTGTTGAGCAGCAAACTTTGTTACAACAAGCAGTTATTGACAGATATCAATTTTAAGAAGCAGTTGTTATTTCCTTGCAACTGTTTCTCTAACATAGAGACTGTTTTGAAATATTCACACATATTACTGCTTTCATGATTGTCTCCCCTGCTTCTAAACAGCCAATGATTTGCCACTTCACAGTCTTCCAAAGAATACTTTGGAACCATAAAAACCATTTTGGGTCCTTACATCAAATGCAGCAGAAATTCATTCGGATATTCTTTGCACAAAGTGCTTGATTCACTTTCAGATGACATAATGCTTTGATTCGCATATCAGAAACCATTTGATCTCTTATGATTGAATAATGCTAGTTAGGCTTGTCATTCATGCAAAGATGGATTACATCGAATGAATATTTCGTGGAATATTATAACTTTTAGATAAAGATAAATTTGGGCATGAGTGTATTTTATTGTCAAATGAAAATTCCATATTTGTGCCCTCCAACTCTAAAGTCAGTACCTAGCAGTCAAGCTCTTGTTAGTACAAGCAGTTTTCAATGAAAACTTATCTTTAAAGTTTTTTTTTTTTTTTTTTTTTTTTTTCCTTTCTGAATAGCAGTTTCTCTACATTCCCCCTGCCCCTAGAAGACAGATTGTCTGTGATGAAATTTTCAGCCCATCTGCTTTTATGCTATTCTGCCTTGCTTTTGAACAGCCAAGAGCTCTTTAGCCCAAAGATTATTTCAGCTTATGCTTCGGTACCATAAAAGAAAAGTTTTTTATTTGATCACACTGAAACAAAGCATCATTTTTATGTATGTAAAAATAATTATGGATATCAGTGTAGAAGGAACACATTGCGCCAGCGATTTCCAAATTTTTGACATTCTAAGTAACATGTTTACAATTACTAGTGTACATTAAAATGCTGGAATTATTTTAGGACAGCTGATCAGCAGATAGTTTTGCCATCTTATGCAAGATGCAAGATGTAAGTAAATACTTATTATTTTACTTAAAAACATCCAAGACATATAAATTCACTAAAATGAATTACTCATTTAGTGCTGTTAATCTCAGTTTTCAGGCATTATAGACGCAAAAACTTTAAGCTGCATCATTTAAACTGTTGCAAAAACTAAATTGTTATTCTTAAAAGGGGCAAAAGTATAAACTTTTCTATAAGCATGTTTTTAAAATTGTGTATTTTATACTTATCACAGCAATAGCCTTAGTGCAGTTTTAAGTAAATACTGATTATTCTATTTTAGTATCCAAGACATGTAAATTCACTAGAACATACTAATTTTTTTCTTGGTGATGTTTTTGATTAACTTGCATTTACAGTTTTGAACTATGCATGCATGTAAAGTAATCAAGAGTCATTTATTCAAATTATTATGTTATATTGGTGAAACTGCCTGCAATCTTCATTCTCATGCTTATGTTTGCAGGTGGATATTTTATGCAATGAAGAAATTTTAGGAAAAGACCATACATTAAAATTTGTTTGTGTTACTAGATGGAGGTTTAAGGTATGTAATTGAACTGTGTATTTGTCTCTCCATATGGATTTTAAAGTTTCTATTATATAACTAAACAGTTATCTCAAATAACTTACTGTTAACCAAATGAACATTATTTAGGCACTAACTATTACAAAATCAGTGTTACAAAACATTATGAACTGCAACATTGATATCAGAGTGTTCAGGCATTCTGTGTCTGCAGTTTAGAGCAGTGATGTTAATAATGTGGTTGCAATACTGTCTGATTTCAACGTACCGTATTTACTTGCGTAATAGTTGCTCTTTTTTTTTTTTTTTTTTTTAATTTTTCATAGTGAAAGTTTAAGTGAGACTGTTATGCGAGGAAATCTACTACACAATATTGTACACTTTTAACGATTTTTTTCTGCTTCAAAACGAGTGTGATTATTATGTGAGTAGATACAGTACAAGTTTTATCAGTTGTAATGAGTTCCTAATTTGATTTTTATCAATTTGCTTTGGTATTAGTTAATGTACTAAAAATGCACTGTTTTTCTGCATATTTTTTTAAATTATACATACATTTTTTTTCTCTGCAAAATTCATTCAAGTCCTGCCTGTTTCTATCTTTTTCAGATTACTAGAAGTAAATTTAACAAATATGTTTCAGGTTCCAGTTTAATGCTAATGCATTTATTTTGCAACTTTTGTATGCTGAATTGTATAATTGTAGGTTATAAAGTGATGGTAGGTTCCATTTTCATTCAGCTTTTAATTTTTAACTGTTTGGAAGATACATTTATACCCATGTATCTGCAGATTTAATGTGTAAGGTTTCAGTTATCCATTGATCACAACAGAGCAAAAATATCCTTTGACGTTTCAAAATATGTACCAAGTGTCAAACACAATCACAGAAATAAGCTAAGTGCTACATTTCTACATTAATCATAACTGTACACTGAATGGCCAAAATTATGACCACTTGACACATACCTGAATTGACCAGAATACATAACCCAGATAGAGGGCACGACAGCTATAAAAAGGGAATGCAAGACAAGTGAAGCATTAGTTGTAGAGTGGTGCTTGCAAAGAAATGGGCAAAAAAATTGCGATTTAACCGAGTTTGAACGTGAAGTGATTGGAAACGCTCGAAGCATCGGAAACAGTATCGGCAAAATGACTACATTTGTGAAGTGTTTGAAGGCAGCAGTTATTGATGTTTACATAGAGTGGATTAGCAAGTAGAAAACCAGGTCTCAATGTCAGGCTTATGGTCATCACAGGCTACTGAATGCTTGCTCTGAAAGAATTGCCAAAGTTGTCCAGTCAAACAGTCAACATTCATGAAACATTACATGAAATTCCAGGGAATCTTAATCAAGAAGCAGCTGCAAACATCTCTGAATGAACTGTTTCCCACACATTACACTATATAGGCTATTTAAGTCGACGAGCTGTTCGAAAACCTCTACTGTCTGCCTTGAACGAGGGCACATGTCTCCAGTTCTCAAAGGAGCATAAGGATTGGGGTTGGAAAACAGTCATGTGGTCCGATGAATTGCATCTTCAATTACACCATACAGATGACAGGTTGTGAATATGAAGAAAACAGTACAAAAGTGTGAACCACAGCTCCATTGCTAGTACACTTTAAGCTGGTAGAGACAATATTATGGTTTCAGGATTGTTTTCTTGGCTTTGATTCATATGGAACAATGCCTGAATGCCCAAGAATATATAAGTATTACTGTAGATCAAGTACATCCTGTTATGTTAATGATATACCATGCTGGGGCTGCATACTTTTCAGCAGGCCAGTGCTGCCTGTCACAAAGATGGCATTATTCACAGATGCTTCAAAGAGGATGACGGACACTTTGCTTCATTGGCCTGCACAATCACCAGATTTTAATCCAGCTGAGAATCTGTCCAGTACCATCAGATCGTAAGAAATTGAAAAATGCAGTTCATCAGATAGGGTTTCAAATTCCTAATACTGTCTACCACTAGCATTTCATGTGCAATATTAAGTGCAAAAGATGATCTAGTATTGTGGGGTGGTTGTAATAATTTGGCCACTCAGTGTATGCATGTGCATATGTGCATAAACTTTCCTAATGGGTATGTATTTTCTGAGGTTACGGGTCGCTGCTCAAAATTTGCACTTTCCTTAATTGATTTTTCCTTCATGATGGCTATAAATAAGTTAGCAAGGAATCCTTAAATTTCTCTTAGCTCTGCTTTTAACAGTCTTCCTGCTCTCTTTAGCAACATTCTGTTGCAGCTTTCATACTCGGCAATTTCTTATTCACGTCGTTATGATTTCCAATCATAACAATAGTAATGTTACTAGTGTTCTTAGACTTTAGAAAAACCGGGTTTTCTTATCCATTGAGAGGTTATCACATTTAGCGATGGTCCCTGCTAGATGGGACTTTTCTGAGAAAAAGAATTCTGGTAGCACTGGTTTAAACAGGAGGATTCCTAGAAAAAGGAGCCCCTCTGGAATCAAAGTCCCACCTAGCTACAAAAACGATGTACCTGCTGTGCAGAATTTTTTGAAACCTTACCCAATCTGAGCAATAATCCATTACTGTTTGGAATTTAATTCTTTGTAGTAAGTGAAAATGGTAACCTGGCTATGTGGGTTTTCTGGAAAAGTGCAGGTTCAGAGAATTTTCTCTTTCGGCGTCTAGGCTCTCATTGCCAAAACATAATGTAATTGGGCCTTAGTGGGAAAGCAAAAAATGTTGAAAAATAAGTTTTGTGTTACTGCATTAGCAATGCTGTATAAGAAATTACAGTAGTATACAGTATATTTTATTATTATTTATGAATATTGAAAATACCTTACTGTGCCAAACTTAGCCAGATTTACTTGTTATGTTGGTATCCCGTTCTGCATATTGCTTGTTGATATCTGTTAAATCTATAATTCGAAAGAATTTTTTTAAATCTACAACATCCTTAATAAACTTTGATTTTATGGCTTTTCTATGGAATACTTATTAAAATTTGCTTTTTGTCATGCAAAGTTTTTGAGTCTCCTTTTTTAAAGCAACAAATAATTCAAAGTTTATTATTATTTCAAAAAATTTAATCAAACTAATGTTTTTATAAACAGAAAAAGTAAAAATTAATAAAATATTTAATCTGATGACTAAAAAAAAAGTTATCTAGCATGTGAGGAAAATGGAATAAAAGCGTTTTAAAGACATCTTCCTCCATAAAAAAAGCACAGAAATTATTTACTAATATTAGTCAAACTTTTTGAAAAATCAGCATGGGTATACTGTAATAACATTCATAAGAGGTGAATGATGAAGTCTCAATGCTTCCATAGTTTTCATTAATATATGAAATGTGTTTGCTAATCATTGATAAAGATATACCGTATTTTCCAGCATACCTGTGTATAACACGCATCGGTAATTCCAAGATGCATTTTTTTTAATTTTTAGGTATATTCGCCATATAACATGCATCCAGTTCTTCACAAAGAACTCTAAAAGATGCATGCAATGGTGTTGTATTTTTGTCCTAGCCTTTCAAACAGTGATATACCAAACTAATAAATGGTAAAAGGAACATTATGTGTGCGAGTTAAATGCTTAAGTAATATTCGGGGAAAGAGGGTGGATTATGTTCAGTGCAGATAAAGAGGCTGGATTGTATTCAATGCAAATGTCCAAAAGAATGCTATTGTTAGGTTTTGAGAAAAAGGGGGATATAACATATAACCCCTTTTCTCATATATATATATTATTTGGAATAAGAATACACTTCCAACTGGAATAAACTCATGGAATTAAGAGGGTTTTTTTTTTTTTTTTTTTTTTTTTTTTTTTTTTTTTTTTTAAATACCAGTTGAAGCAGTGATTGTAAAGTGAAAATCGAAGGCTTTAGTAAATTTCATTTACTTTTGTTGAAATACAGTTGGTCTAGTGTTCCTTTTAGTAATAAATATGGCTCATGTGAAATGAAACGTAATGCTAATGCAAAGTCATACATTTTGCGAAAGAAAATGGAAATCGTGCTGCAGCAATGATGTTTGGTGTTGGTGAAAGCTGCATCCATGAGTGGAAGAAAATTAAATCACAATAATTAATATGCCAAAGAATAAATGTGCTTTGGTGCAAAGGAGTGACAAAATGGCCTTTCCTGGAAGAAGAAAGTGTTGGGATTAATTATAAGAAACTGTACACTGTTACGTTTTTTTTTTTTTTTTTTTTTTTTCTTCTTCCTTCATGTTACGTTCAGTATGGGTTCGTGGATTTAGAGTGAATAATAACAACAGCACTTGATGAAGTATCAAAACACATTTCATTGGCCAGTATTCTCAGGACAGCTTCAAAACCAGGTTTTTACAGTCGTCGAAGACCTATCGGGTTAGTCCGTAAGTTCATGCGCATTAAGAGTATGCATGGAATTCACTATGATGCATTTACTAAAACAATACAATTTTGAACCTGTTGAAACTTGTCATCGTTTGACTAATATATTACTCAGTTCATCACCAACTTTTGTAAATATCGAATGCATTTTAATACCCATAGAAGATGAATATAGATGATCAGTATAAACGTGCTGTGTTACATTTTTTATTTTCGTGTGGTGAATCTGCCAGGTTTGCAGCAGTAAAAATTAATAGTGTGCATTGTGAACACACTATTAGTGTAAGGACTGCCCAGAAATGGTTTAAAAAATTTTAAGTTGGAAAAAGCCGCATTGATGATGAATCCTCTGTTCAGGACGTTTTGAACTGTTAGAACTAAATCAAACAATTAATTCAGAAGTTTATAGTGAACAACTTTGCCATCTAAACTCAGAATTGATCAAAAAACGCCCACAATTGGTGAATATCAGGAAAGTGTCATTTTATCATGATAATGCTAGACCGCATACGGCTCGAACAATGCTGAAAAAAATAGTGAATTTAATTGGGAGCTTTTGCCACATCCTGCTTACTCCCCAGATATTGTCCCAAGTGATTTTCACTTATTTCATGCCTTACAAAATTTTTTTACTACACAATGAACTTTCAAGTTTTTTTTTTGCATCAAACCCAGAGTCTTGCCATAGCATTCTCGCAATGGCATAAAAAAGCTTTCAAGTTGGCGAGACATTATAGATAATGGAGGAAAATGTATAATTGATTAAAATGTTAAATTGTGTTTTTTTATATTATTTAAAAATTTACCAAAAAATGCACACAAATTTATGGACTGACCTAATATATAGACATGCTGTAACATTCAGCGACACAGCCGTCAGGCAATCGGGCTATAACGATGAAGACAGCTTCACTGCAAAGCACCAGTATAATAACTCCTGACTCCTCAGTTCCGTCATTCCTAGAGCTCAATGCGCTCTCTCCACGATACACTAAGATACTCTTTCGGTGCACCTGACGACCAACATGGCACTCACTGACTATCAACTTGATGAACTCATCATGGACTAACTGACTCGCTCTCCATGTACCAGCAGGGTTTATATAGCTTTTGGCTTGTGTTCGAGAACATTCTGCGCTAAACCAGTAAGAATTCGTTCCAGAAAGTTCTCCATCTGTCTATGACATATCACCAATTTTGTCGCCAAATGGGCTATTTCTCACCAAATGTGACAACCCTGCCTTCCCTTGCCATCTTCTGACAACCCTAAACCTGCTTTGAGGGGAAGCTGTCTTACTGCACCTGGACATTTTGTAACAATACATTTATTTGCTTTAAAGTGGGGCAAAAAGAATGCAAATGAAAGTGAAAACTGTAAAGCAACTTTGAGCTGGTGTAGTAGATTTATGGCGCAGAATAATTTAGTTCTACAAGAAAAACAAACATTTTGTAAAAGCGTCTAAAGATTTGGATAATAAATTCATTAGTTTCCATACTTATATTACTAACCTACGAATGCAAAAAAAAAGTATTTCCTGTCAAATATTGGAAATATGGATGAAATTCCAGTAATGTTTGATATGATAGAAAATAAAACAGTTGATGTGAAAGGAACAAAGTTTATTAACGTGAAAACAATGGGTCAGGAGGTATTTCACTTCACCATAGTGCTTTCCTGCTTAGCAAATGGTTCAAAATTAAAACCCATGATTACTTTAAAAGAAAGATGATTCCAAAATGTAATTTCCCAAATGGTGTTTTCATTCATGTTCATGAGAGGGGATGGGTGGATGAAAACAGTGTGAAATTGTGGGTTTGATACCCACAAGATTGGTTAAGGCAAAAGAATCCAGAAAGTCTATTAGTCTGGGACATGTTCAAATCTCATTTAATAGATAGATGTTTGTATCAATAAACCATTCAAAGGAAATTTAAAATGACAGTGGAATGCATGGATGTTAGAAGGTGAAAAAAACCATTTACTAAAGGGCAAATGTATCATGCCAGTTTAGAAATAGTGTGTGAGTGGATAATAAAAGCATGGAATGAAACTGAACCCGACATAACTCAAAAGTCATATGAAAAGTGCAGTATATCTAACAATCTGGATGGAATGGAAAATGATTATTTATTTATGGATTAGAATGATTCTGAAGATGAAATAGAATCCAATAATGTGCTTAAAAATATAACAAAAGACAAATATGGGATGAACTTTTCATATTATCCGATAATGAAAATTTTTAAATTCATAAGGTATGTCGTTTTCTTAAACACGTGTTTTATTAAGTAAACAGCACCATAAACTTCATATATCGCTTTGTGAGCTTCAGCCACTTTCTTTATTGAAACAGAAATGTTTATTTTTGGACTCCATGTTAAATTGACTGTTACAGTTGTAAACAAAACTACTTGGAATTTGTATCTATAGTAACTTAAAAGTGTTAGCCACCAAATCTCAAAAGGAAAAAAAATTACAAGATTGGTAGAAGAATAACAAAACAAAAATGCTATCTTTTTGTGTGAACCAAAATTATTTCTTGTGAACCCAATATTTGTAAATATATGAAGTACATTTATCTGTCCCCCCTTTTTTTAGTATTATTTATGTACTAAAATAATATTTTTCATCTTTTAGGATCCTCCTCTGAAGCTTTATTATAGGCCTAAATTGGATTTAGCATAAATTGTTATGATAGATTTCTGTAGCTGTCACTCAGCAGTGTACTTAGAGCGATATTTAATCTGGATTTGTACATAGGTTTGTAAAGAAATTGTTGCACAGATGTTCATCATTTTTATAACTTGCAGATGAGTCCAATACTTGTTTTAAAGAGCAGCTTTGATAAGTTTAAATATATTCCAGAAAACTATGCAATCCTTGTATGATGTTTTCATAAATTTTGTTACATTTTTTTAATATTTTGCAATTATATTCAGTAAATAATTCTTTTGTTTAAAAATTAATGTTAAATTTAGGTAAATCATTTTCATGTCTGAACATCATTGTATCATAATTTATTTCATCTCTGTACATCACTGTGAATCTAAAATCATCTTCATATTCATAAATAATGTAAATAATTATATAGATGTAAAAGGATAAGAGAAATATTTTTCTTATGTGTATTCCTTGATCACCTTTGTAACTGTCCTGATTACTGAAGTTCTGTGAGTAAAAGTTGTATGTCTGTATTTGTTGGAAGTTAATACCAAATTCTTCCACAGATATTGTGCACTTGATAATCTCTTAAAACTGTTAATCATATAAGAATATATTTTTAAATATCACAAAACCATACAAAATTTATTTCAAGTGCATGCTTCCATTTAATGGATTCAAATAAGTTAGATTTGGTGTGAGGTGTTGAGTGCTTTCAAATAATAAATCCACTGAATTCTTTTACATTGCAAATAAATCTCCTTCCTTTCCAGTTTTCTGATTTGTAATTGTTATGATTGCCTTTTGCAGTAGAGGGTATTAATTTGTAACTTGTCCTATATTTATATGTATGTTTTTGTTAGTTTATGTAATATGGGTCAAATGGAAATTAATTTGGTACTTTTCTGTTGAAGTTACCACTTAAGTATTGTGAAATCCTAAAATGTGCCAAATATATTATCAACAGCATCATTTATTGCCCCCACCCCCATAAATATGAAATTTGTAGGTAATAGGCTGAGCTGTGGAAAAAGAGTTTAAAATAATTATATTTCATCATTGGTGAAATGGAAGAGTGACAAAATGAAAGGGAAAAAAAGCATTATTCGTGTTGGTATGAAAAGTTAAATCTGCTTAAATAGATTCTTTTAGCAAATTTTACTCAGTATAAAAAATTATATAACCGTCTAGATTTTAACCTTTAATAATATTGCTTTTTGTACTGTTCTTCATTCACACAAAGTTCTTAATTCTTCATTTTTTGCCTATATATTTTATAAGTAATAAAACTTGAATATATAGATTTACTTATAATGGCTGTGAAAAATTATATAAGCATATTTTGCCCTGTGTTTTAAATTGATATTTTGCCTGCTGTATACACTTATCTTTGTAAGATTGCTGTAGCTAAATATTTATTAGAAAGCAAAATCTAACATTAGGTTAAATTGATGGGGCAGAAACCCAGTGACTAACAGAAAAATATTACTTCTTCCTCATTTTTGAAGCTTTACTTTTTTAAAATTTAATAAATCTCAAGTGCAGAAAAAGAAAAATGCTACTATAGCATTCATCGTTAGATGTACTAGGAAGAAAATAGTTCCTAAATATAAGTTTTCATTTCATTGTTATTATTGGCTGATTTTTATGCCTGGAATTCAAGAAAAGTATTGTGGTAGTGAAGTGTGCTTTTCATTAAAATATCATATGTGTGATTTGTACATAAATTTATCATAGTATAATTGGAAATTCATATGGCAATGCCCTAGAACAATGCAGAATTTGGATACTAAGAGGGATTAAGTTTTAATACCCCAGAAACTACAAATAATCTACGATTGATTAGGAGACTGTGTGTGTGATTAACTGTGTAAACAATAAATACATGTTTTATTATGTATTTCAGAATACATTGCATGACAAGAAAGTAAATAAGAGAAAGCATGTCTTAGAAAATCATTACAAATAGACATATTTTTGTCTTCTACAAGCATGGCTTTCTTTCGTTTCCCCCCATATTGCAGATTTTTTCAACCTCTTAAAAGGGAGTTTTAAGACAATCCTGCTTTGAGCTGTGGATCTCTGTCATTGTGCATCATATGTTTGCCTACTTTCATATCTGTGATTTTCTGGTCATTCTCGCTTTTCTTGAAACTTTTTTATTATTATATTGAAATTAGGATAGGTATACATATGATGACTTCTAAGTGTGACTACTCTGTTTGTAATTTGTGATCAGAAGGCTGTTATTTAATTTCATCCGTTATTAATATGTGGCCACTTCATGAATTCCTCTTTTTTTTTTTTTTTTTTTTTTTTTTTTTTTTTTTTTTTTTTTCTTCTCCAGAATATTTTTTGTAAATTTTAATATATTTCCTAAGTGTTCTTTCATGCAGTATTTCTCATGCATATTGCATCTACAGAGACTGCATTTTTTTCATCTGACACCAGTAAATCTTGCATAGCAAAACTGTGGTTATAAATACATCTCAAGTTGCTTCCATTGAAATATCATTAAGTTACAGAAGGAAATTTAAATATAATTATTATATAGATCGTGTGTAGCTAATACCTGTCATTATGGATTTAGTTACTGAACAGAGAAAAGCAAGGTTTTTGTTGCATAATGCAATTAGTGACCAGTAAGTTACATCACAAATAAGAGTGTCACTCGGAATCTGCAGTCTACTCTTTGTTCCGTGAAATGAAATCTCGCTTTAAAGGGCCATTTAAGAGCACTTCAAAAATTCAGAAAACTATAAAATAACAGTTTCCAAGCACTGATTTCTGTGAAGCAGTTCAAAAGCTAAATTGCATCAGAAAGAATGTAATATTTTTCTTTATATCTCAGCATCTTATGAATTTATCTGTGAGGCTTTGTAGATGTTGTGTTTGTTTTCATTATTATACTGAAATTACAGCTGTTAATTATTATATGTCTCTAAATATACAGGAAATGACTTGCAAAGCTGCCGTTTTAAATCAAAAAAAGTAAAAATATTTTCAGATAGAAAGGAATGTCAAATGCTAAGACAAGCTACAGTGCTATTCCAGCAAATGCATGTGTGTTAAGAAAGCAAAAGAACCTTATTCATAGTATTAATATTAATTTCCTAGGTGATGAAAAGAAAAAACAAAATCTTGCAAGTTGCGTAATTGCAGCGAAGTGAAACTGCAATATGTATGAATGTCTGCATTATATTCCCAAGATGTCCATCTGCCAATACCTAAATCAGCATTGTGCTGTGAGATTAGAAAAAAAAAAACACTTATTTTTATAAATATTGTCAAGATCTTTCAGATGGGAATTTTTATTATAATTTTGTCAATTGTAACTGATCAAAAAGACAAATGTTTATAGATATTCGATGCAGTCATGAGATGACTACTTTTTTTTTAAATTATTATTTTTTTTTTAACTGTCACAGAACTTTAAAAATATTTTCTCATATATATTGAAGAAATCTGCATATGTGTGGAATAGTATATAGTTCAAACCTGTGTTGTTCAGTTTTCAACTGTTCTTTAATAGTTCTGCTCCTGATTTATTGATATTTTTCCTGTTTGTGAACACCTTTAATAAAACTGAAATCAAAATTAGTCTACCACCTTACTTAAACAGTCAATACATGTTGAAATTAAATTCTTTGCTGAAAAGTGCATCTGTACTGTAAATATGTCTTGAAGTAATATAATTTCAGAATAACATTTTGAGAAATGAAATTAAACTTTAGAAGTATAAAAACAGTAATAGGAATATTTTAAATACTAGTATGAACATTAAAACTATATAAAGATTTAACACTTTAGTATCTTATTTTTACACTGCACAACAACCTATGCCTTAAATACAAACAAAATGGCACCATCTGAATGTTAGTTTTCCGATGATGTAATTTTTATAAAGGATTTAAATTGTAAATGCCATTGTTAAAAGTGTATTTGTAAAATTTACAGTTGGAAATGATTAAAAACTAGTCCAATGCAAATTTTCATATGTATATAAGAACAAATCATAGTTTGAAAAAAAATGGAAATGTTTTTGTATGTGCATTGAATGAATGTAATGCTTTTGAGTGATTTGGGTTATTAGTTCATATTTAAAGTGTGTTATATTATGTAGCTGCATTTTTATATTACTATCTTCCACTATTTGAGTGTTAATTTCTTAAAGAAAAAGGAAAATAAACCTCCTATTTTATCCTGTAAATTGTAAATAATAATGTGTATAAAAAATAGTTTTCATTACTTTCATGGAAACGGATATCTATACATTAAATGTATATAGAAGTGCTGGATAAACATCCTGAAACTACATTCTTTGTAAGTTATTTATATACACTAAAATGTCTGAAAAATATTTTCATGTATAGCAGTTCCATAAAATTGTAAATTAGAACTGTATGTGTTATTATCAACAATTGATCTCTTTGATTAAATTTAATTAAAAATATATAATTTAGATTAAATATGTTATATTTATAAATTTTGTGCATTAGCTGGAATTTCTGTCTTGAAAAATGGTATATTACTTCTGTGAACATGTACATGCAAATTTTTTTTAAATTCTTTGCTTAGATATTAAAAGTTCTATTAAGTTATTGAACAGAGTTTATTTCTTAGATGTTACTTGACCCCTTTTAATGTATCAGAGTAGCCAGTCTTCCTAGTAAAATTGGGAAGCCTTTTTTTCCATCTTCTGGTAAATCTGATTTTTAGTGTACCCTGTTTCAGATGTAGATCTACCAGATTTGTTGATTTTAAAATTTAAAAAAAAAAAAAAAAAAAAAAAAAGAGAGACTATGATAAAATTTTGATGGCAAACTCTCAAAAAAGGCTACGGTAACCATATTGTCATCTCTAAACAAATTTCAGAACATGCAAATTAATTTTTTCCTTCCTAGTGATTTTCAGCATTAGTTTATTAGTTTTTATTCAGATTGAACTGGTTTAATCCAGTAAGAAATTTACAAAGCATTTTATAAATAGGTGTTGTTATGAGTAATGTTTAAGAGAATTAATTGTATTTAATTATGAATGATACCTGTAAATAGTTTATGCATTTTTATTATGTTACTAAGTTTATGTGCTTAATTTCCTTTTCATTATGTTTAAAAGCATTTTGATAAAAACAAAAAAGTTTTTAACTTGGGTTTTCACCAATATTAAATTTTAAGATGTTTATCAAAAATTAAATATGAGTAGTCAAAAACATACCCTTAAAAATTTTTAATTTCAAGTAGTGAATTAAATATTAGCTAAATATATTTTGTATAAAAATCTTGTAATGCAGTTTAATATACCTGGTATTATAAAGCGACTTAAATTTGTTGTTCAGTGACAATAGAGTCCTTTTCATATTGCATGATCATGCAAAACAAAAAAAAACTCCCAGTTTTTTATATTTGAGGGTTGGCAGCTGTGATACATGGTGGTAACATTTATGTAAATGCCTCAATTAGGAAATTTATTTTCAAATAGCTTGCATGCATATGCATGTTATTTCAGACTTTTTTTTTTTTTTTTTTTTTTTTTTTTCCTTTAAAAAAATTCTTAATAGTTGGAAAGCTGTTGAAAGCAGTAAATTTTCTTTCAAATACTTTGTACAGTACTTTTGATATTTTCTGACTTGTTAATACATTAGTTGTAGAGATTTAGTCAAATCTTAAAACAAGTACCGTTTGTTTAAACCATGTTTCTTATTTTAATTTTCTGTGTTTAATCTAATATATTTGATGCTGTAGTTTAGATTTACTCCACTATTTTAGTTTCATAACTGATCCACTGCATTTATTGCACTGAAACCTGTAATTGAATTTGTCAGAATTTTGCTTCTTTATAAGTTTACAAAACCGCTGAGAAAATGATGCAATTTCTAACCAGTTAAAAAGATGTTGTGCCTCTTTATTAATTTCCTTATTTCTTTGTGCAATTTAATCTCCATGCTTGCCTGCACAAAATTAAATATTTTGTTTATAGATTTATATATCTGTAGAAGTCTGTATAGATATTTATTAACCCTTTCAGGACGGGCGTCCCATATATGCATCCCTAAGAACGTCTCTTACAGCCGGGGATCCCGTCCACGCATTGCTAGAGACTGCATTCAGAGGGTGGGTGATGTGTATGCGCATTTTAAGCTGGAACGTTTTTCTGAAGGCCACTAGAAGGCATTCTATGTCCATTACTTTTGAAATGAACACAGTTTTAGGTTCCTGACCTTGAGTTTGATATATTCTGTCTGACTTTGGTATTTTACTCAACTGTTGCGAGGGTAGGGGGAGCGAATTGTAAACAGAAGTGGGCTCTTTAAATTGCCGTGTGCGAATGTAAATATTCGCGTATCTGATTTATATACAATTCTTTTTTTAATTCTGTTTTTTCCTCTACTATATACGGTCTTTCAGGGTTACTAGACAGCCCAGTCAGTTTTGCATTGACTTCAGATATATTCCCGTTTTTTCTCTTTTTATTTCTGGAAGTCTCACCTCTTGTCTATTATGGCGCAAAGTCGCCATTTATCAGAGGAAGAATACCCTCGTATGGTTAATGAACCATTTACTAATGCAGATAAGAGTGATGATTCTTTTTCGAAAGATTTAAAAAGTGATACTTTTTCTAAGAGTTAGAAAGTAATACTTCTCCGTGCTTCGAGATTTACCACACTCAGTCTTCATTTTAAATTTTGTTACTTCTTACTGTAAATAGGCTTTATTGTGTTGTTTTATTAATTTTAGTCTGTATTGATGGATTTTATCAATTAAAACTTTGGAATAATTTGAATAGCGCTTCCGAAAATTATTTTACAAGATAAGGAAATTTTTAAGTATATTTTCATGTAAAATAAAGAAGAAAACGTTATGTGCTAATTTTAACATATATAAGAGCTCAAGCAACAATCTAATATGATACCAAAAATTACGAGGCTAGAAGTGAAACTTTTTTTGTTCTGATTTTTTTTATAAAATTAGGCTTAGTGATGCAAAACCTCCGTCCTGTACGGTGACTGCATTCGATTCCCTTCCGTCCCGCACGAGCGTCTTAAACAAATGTGCGCCGTTGCGAAAAGGTTAAATGAATGGTCATACTGTTACATATAATTCAGATCCTAAATTTTAGAACAATGGTAACTAATAGTTTGTTTCTCAGTGAAAGGAAATCAAAGCTGTTGCCTTATCCAAAAATGCAGTTTTAGTACATGTGTATTATACCCATATAATTTCAAATTGGTAAATCTAATTATCTTAATTTAATTTTATCTGTTAAGTAGCTGCTTGCAAGAAAAAGGGGGGATTTAGTTATATAAATTCAATTTAACCACTCTTTTAGTGCCGAACGAAAGTATCATACTTATGTGAAAATCACTTAGCCAGTTTGAAGAATTTGGATCAAACTGAGGTGGCTCGGGAAAAAGCTCATAACCAGACTTAAGAATGATATTTACAGAATCCAGTAACATCAGTTTAAAACAATCATAATGAAAGCCCAAAAACATTTTTCTTTTGCACTGAAATTAGAGAACATTTATAATGTTTTATAAATATAGTGAGGTGCCATCAGGTAAGCAATGCTATATCGCCATTGGTACTTTTCACAAGTATTACAAATAAATATATCGTCATTCAGCACTAAAAGTGTTAATAAACGCAAGTGAGTCAAACTTCTAAAAACTAATTCGCTTAAATTTCAATTAAATTTTTAAAAATAAATCAGAATATTATCTAACATGCAGATTTAATTCATATTTGCAAAGTAAGAGAGACAAAGCATAATAATGCAAAAAGTTACCCATTTACAATGTTACTTCTGCCATTTTAAATGTATATTCAAAATGCATCAAAAGGTTTCACATCTGAAAATGTGAATAGAACAATATTACTTAGATTTATGATTTATTTCATTGTATTAATAACAGCTAAAGTTATAATTTATATCAAAGATGCCTTAATAATCAGGGTGGTACAGGTTTGGTATAAAAATCCCATCAGATATCATTTCAGTCATGAAAAGCATATTATATAAAATATCAGTTCTTTGCCTAAGCAGTATGCAGTAATTTTTTGCATTGTGCCCTGTAGTGCAAGCATCTATTTTAAGTGACATAACCCAGTTTTTTTATTAACATTGCACAGATAGAGAAAATTATCTGTTGTATTCTATTAAGATTTCTTTTTGCACAAAGTATAAACAAACCTTGCAGATATTCTAGTCAAAAATGTAGATGGCAACTGTATGCAGAAATATGCCAAATGAGCTGTGATAGATAGCAGTGATTATAGTTTGGGGAAGCCATTTTAATGTATATTCTTAAGGAAATTACAAGTTCACATCTCAGTCCATAGCTAAATCAAATAACAAGTTCTTGCAACGTAGATTAGCATAAGGTAGTGAACACCTGCATGTATATATTATTTTAATATGAAAATATTTCATTTTTAAAGCTATATCTGAAGAATAGAAATGTATTAAAAAATTGCTGCTTACATCAGCTTTCACTTTTTTTTAACCTTAAAATTTCAGTCTAATACTCCATTTGGAACTTAGACAACTAGTTCAAATGTGATATCTTAAAATCTAGTAGATCATTACTAGATTTAGTTTCTTACTATGCATATTTGTAATACCAAGTTTTTTATGCCAAAAGTGCTGTGTTGTAGTTGTGTTCCAGAAAGTGCAGTTGGTATAAAATTTAATCTGTTATGTATAAATGCACCGCTCAATTTTATTTTGTAGTTCTAGGATCCCCCAAAATGTTTGATACTAATGTGGTACAATGTTAATGGAAACGATAAAATTGCATATATTCCTAATTCCTTATGTAAGTTACTTGTTGTAATACTTATCTGGTTTTTTAATACAGTTAGCTAATTCCCAGCAAAGTGAATGATTTATTCCTTATGACTAAAACTGACTGCTATTGGTTAAAACTTGTGTGAATTTTAGTGATGTTACGTCCTCAACAGCTTTATTTTTATTCCTTGTCTGTGTGTTCTTATGGAATAGTCAGAATATTACATGTAAACGTCATGTTTACTTTAAATCATGTGTTTCTTTGCAGTCTTGTTGTCTGATCTACCAGAAATTTTATTTTCTGCTGAAAAGGCATGAAATTTTATTCTGAATTCTCAGTGTGTGATAGTGGTAGTTAAATCATTATTTCTGAACAAACCTTGGAAATTATTAAGAGATAAAAGATTGTACATGCATATACATAGTTTTTTGGCTAGATTTGGACCTTATCTGAAATATTACCTTTTTTTTTTTCACATTCTTACATAAGAAAAGTCTACCGAAACTTATACCCCTTCTTATTATAGGAATTGATTGTACTAGAAATTTGACTGAATTTTCTTCATGGTAACACATAACTGACCAATTAACATTTCATTCCCTTTTTATTAATGTGTAATGCATTCAAATGACTTTATATTATAATATCTTGAAAGCAGCTGTTTTTAAACATAAAGTAATTACTTTGCTATCAAACTATTATAGAAAATTTTAAAATCTTTGGAATAGTGAAATTTATCAATATTGTAAACAGTTGCTCTTAAAACTTATTTTGTGAAGCTATATAGCAGCCACTGTTCTTACTTTTGCTTTGTTAATAAATTATCGGCCAAGTGATTTAATATAAGAATAAATAATAGCAAATACCATGTATTCTTTTTAACATTTTTATTTAATGAGTTATAAAGTAATAGTTGTGAGAAAAGAATGAATAGAAATGCTTAAAGATAAGTATTTAATAATGAAACATATCTTGAAATAATTTACATATATTTGTATTTTAACTCTTCCATGTAATGAAAATAAATTGTAAACTAGAAAAGGGTTATAAAATCTGTTAAGTTACTATGATGTGTTACGATGGTAAACTTTTTTACACTTTAGAAAAGGAATATTAGCTCTGACTATTAGCAAATTTAAGCTTTAATGTAACATTTTTGCACCTTTATTCCATGCCTAATTGATCGTTGCTGTGGGGCCTTCGTTGGTCTAATGGCATCATTTATAGATGGAAATTAGATCAATTTTGCTGTTGTAAAATGTTTTAGATATGTTTGTTAAAGGCGATTCTTATGGATAGATAGCACCTGCTGCTCTCTGGCTAAATTCAGGTCATAATAGTTAATGCAAAGTCGTTACACAATTATTTAGATTCTTTGCTAAAGTAGTACTGCAATTAAAAAATACAGAATTCATTGTCAACTGTTTAGAAAAATATATGATTTAGTTTTATATAAATTCTGTAAAACTAAAAATAATCTGGCAAACCAAATTAGTATATTTTTATTTTGTTCTATTCAATAGCTTTTTATATAACATCTAATGAATACTTTAACTGTAAGTTTGATTATTATGGATGATGGTTTTTTGCTCTAACTGAACCTGTTCCATGTTCACAGTTTTAATGTAACTTCATTAATATTATGTTAAGTCTTATTGCAAATTGAAAATGCTAAAACAAAATGCAAAAGAAGGTTTATACTTTGTGTTGTTTTCCACGATTTTAGTATACTGGTTATATATATATAGAGTATTGGATGTTCTAATGTGAATTAAAATGTAAATTTTTTCTTTTGCAATACACATCCAAACAGAACCTCTATCCTCACACATGAATATAGATAGATAGATTAGAATCATATCTTAGAAATTCTTAGCTTCATAATGAAAGGGAAAATGACAGTGTTATATTGTACATAACTAACTAAAAAGCAAACCAAATGTGTCATATATATATATATCATCACACTATAAACCTTTTCTATACCTTGCTGTAAATGCAATAATTCCTTGAATGACATTTTGATAACTAGAATGCAAAATGACATGAAATAAAAGTTTTAGTAAACTTTTGTTTCAAATTTTCTTTCAATTCATATATATATATATATATATATATATATATATATATATATATATATATATATATATATATATATATATATATATATATATATATATATATATATATATATATATATATATATATATATATATATATATAAGATTTACATGACCTGAATTATATCCAGATTTTTAAAATGTGGAATAATTAGAGTCAGATTTTCCCAGTTGAGATATTATTGCATAATATTACACAGCAGATATTGTATAACCTCATCCTTTGTAAGAAGTCATCTTGTATGTTACTGTACAGAAAAATACTCTTTGTAGAACACCAAATATTGTAAAAGTTCAGAAGAAACTACTATAATTTATTTGCATAGTGACAATTTTGTAATGACTAACTGTGATATTGTGTATAACTTTAATAAAATCTTTTTTAAGTATTTCAAACTTTTCTTGTAAAAGTTGTATATCAAACTGTGTATTTTAAGAAGTTTAGAAACGGGTTTAGTTTCAAGTTCTTTACTCCTGCGCTAAATTAGAATAATTTTTCAGAATTTGTACACTTTTAAATTACATATCTAAGGGGAAAATTGGCTTGTTTTTCTTAGATGCTTTCAGGTGCTTAAAATAATTATTTATTGCTATGTTTTTGTTAAGGTAATTAAGTGAGGTGTTTTTCTTCAGTTAATGTTTGAATTTGGTTAAATTGTACAGATGTTGTGATACTCAAAAATATTGTTTATAAATATAGCTTCTACATCATTGTAGATATCGATCTGGTTGTATTTTTCTTTATCCAATAAAAATAATTTTTGAAGACTAAATAATTTGTTTTATGTACAAACCCATTTCTAAAAATAACTTTCTTTTGTTTATGTGTGCAAATTTGTCTCGATATATCTCAGCATTAACTTACTAAACTTCATTTTATTTTCACGTACAAGAGGAAGTATAAAGTTTAAATTGCAACAGAAGACACAATAAATAAGTTCACACAGACTAGTACTAATTTAAACATCCAAATGAGTATGAACAAAAAATTAAATGAAGGATGCTTGTTTTCTCAGAAAAACTACCATACAATAGTATCAAAAGGTTTCTTTCAAGAATCAACAGAAGTATGAAAGAAAACGCTCTTTGTAGAACCATACATAATGCAGTATCTTATCATGCCATACAAATACAAAAAAAGTACTGGTCTAGGTACTGTTTTAAGTGATATTTTCTAACACATTTCCATATTTTTATAAAATATAATTCTATATATTTCATTTTAAATGAATATTTTACACATATATAATTGTGAAACAATCTGACAGTTTTACACAAGATTTGGTTAATTATTTTGTAAATGCTTGCCTAATAGATTATGTACATTTCCTAACAAATTCAGAGCACTGAAAAGATTTCATAAGCACAAAAGGAAAAATATTCTTAAAACTATAGATAGAAATTTTCATGTAAATTACATATATATGAATCATACTTAATCTTAGCAAGAAAATTTGCCATCACAGGTAACAACAGCAGGTGCCTGCCATTAAATTGTTCTAAATATACACTTATCAAATTTAAACTTTCATATTATCACAGGAACAAAACACAAGTACTAGCTAAGGATGCTATCAGAGGTTGATAGTATAAAAAGACAATGACCATACAAAAAACAGACCTATAAGGACGGTTAACCAATACTGAGAGAAATGTTTAATAATAAAAAAAGTTTCTCTGAAAATTTTATACAAAACAAAAATGAATGAATTGGTAAAATTTAATTTAGAGGGATATTTTTTATACAAATATCAACCATTAACAGCATTGATGAAATGTGTGATCCCTCAAGTATTAGAAATTTTACATAGATATTAGAAAAACAGCAATAAACTATGCATGAATATGTATAACAAATACAACATCAATTTGCTGTAAAATACAAATTGTAACAAAGTCTAGGGATGTACTGTTAAGTACCGTATATGAAGGCTTCCACAGCATCTTGTAGCTTGACATGTTTAAATTCTTATTAAAAACTTTTAAGATTTATCATTATGTACTGTAAGACATATTTATCTATGAAAATTCTTTTCCAGTTAATTTAATCAAAATTATATATATACCTTAATCAGAATATTTTACTTTCAACAAGCCAAGACACAAAAAATGTAAAATTCACACCACATACAATTCCAAGAACTAGAAACAAAGCAGCTATCATCCCTGCTATTGAGGCATGTTCTGTCTCAACACATCTGAAAGTAATCAATATATAAGTACATAAAATTTGCACTGCATACAAATTGAAAACATTTTAAACAACTATACCTCAAGAACAGGTAACTGTTATGATATAATGCAAAAGTTATTTTCATTTAAGGACTCTTTTTCTAAAGTATATTAGTTTGCTATCTAATATGGGTTAAAAAACATGAAAAACTCATACAGCTAGCTCACTTCTTGTAGCTAGCTGGCTTGTTGTTTATGGTAAAAGACTACTGGCCTAAGGAACAATGAATTCACAGAATGCTTTTTATAAGAAATAATTTTTATTTACAGAATGCTTTGCAATCAGGGATCAATACAGAATTCAATTTCAGAATGGTTTCACCACAAATCCAACCATGTACTCCTTTACTGATGTCAATCTCCTTTACTGATGGGCCCTTTCTTAAAAAAATTTTTAATGTAGTTAATATATAGTAAAGTGATTACCTTTTATCTGTAACACTAAGGATCGTCAAACTATGGCTCACGAACTACATGTGGCTCTGATGTCCCCCTTAAATAGGATTCAATTGTGACAAATAGCTGTTTAATTTATTAAAATAATTGCATTTTCGTATAAAAATCAAGCAATGACACACTTCCTTATTGATCAGATATTTAATTTTTTTAACTTCATTACGTGAGTAATTGATTTCAGACTGTCTGCTGAACATCAGAGTAACAAACAAAAAATCAAAAAATTCCATTTTGATGAGTTTGACCATGTAATGTAAGTAAATAATGGTATTCAACACAATCAAATATGAAGATCCCTTAAAAAAAATTCACTCAAATTTTTTAACTTTAATTTTCTTTCAGGCAGTTTTCTCTTTAAGACCTTCTTTGTCAACCTCCTGATTCTCAACAGATCCAATGCTGTGGGAGATTTACTGTTCCTTGTAATATGCTATTTTTATTCAGTCTCAAAATGGCTTTCATAGCTGCTGAAGAAACAATTCCAGAAGAAAGTTAAGTTCCCCCACTCGTACTTGGTCAGCAGATCTGTCCAACTTTCTCACATTAAGATGTACATTAGCTTCCAAAATAAATTGCTAATCCTCTAAGGAAATCAAGTCACATTTATGCAGTTTTTGTAACCACTGCTTAGGGGATCTGCAAAGACATGCCACATTTACACTTTTTCGAAGCGACTTTCATAATGATTTCTCGGTAATCCTACGTAGAGATTATAATTTACTTTACCTGTGATTAAGCATACTGAAATTTTTGTAATCATGAGGATGATGGACATTTCCACTTGGTTGAAATTGATTTTAGAACTCTGGTGCAACATCTATAATCAGAATTTGGTTGATAATCATTATTCAAGACCACCTTTATTATCAAATATTCCTTTTCGATAATACGGCTTCAAACAAAGAGATTACTTAGTACAAACTTTTCTATTGTGGAAACCTGCTGTTAAATACACTATCCTGAGTGAAATCATCGTTGCTTCAGATATTTCCTTGTATATTGCTTAATAGTAATATTCCTTTCTAGTACATCACACTTCCTTCACCTGTTGATGTTTTTTGGTCCCCTCTTGCCTTCTGTCTAGTATGGCTGGGAAGTCCTTCATGAAAGCAGAGTCTAATGGAAAAGCTGATTCATTGCCTGATCACCATAAACTTTATGCACAACAATCTGATATTGTATTCGAGATATTTACCCCACAAACTTTCAATTTTGAAACAGTCTTTGATTCTTTACAGTCATACTCTTACAGTACCTCAGATGCCAACAAATTTCAATTCAAATAACTGATCACTAAAAGTTATTCTTTAGAGAACTCAAATAGGCACTTGTTTTTGCCTCAGATTTTCAACCGAAAATAATACAAATTTTGCTTCAAATCTTCAACTACAAATCATACAAATGTATACCAACTGCCTCCCACCATTAAGGTGTAACATAGAATATTTCTTATAAGGGATGTGAAATGCATATTTCAAAACTTAAGATTTGTGGCCATAACACTAAACTGGAAACTCAACTAATCTCACACCAGAAAATACTCTTGAACGTAATGTGGGTGTTATGTGAAATGCTAATCATTTGCATTTGTCTAACATGTTTTACCTTTCAGGCAGTTCCTTTTTAGATTTTTAAATCCCGATTTAGTGTTGAGTGGAGGTGTCAAGAACACAATTGAAAGAAGTGAAGTGAAAGAATGCAATCCCAACTACTGGTTAACACATTTCTACAGTGGTAGTATTCAGTTTAACCCATTAGCCACTGGTGTTGCGTTAACGCAACGGTCAAAATAAATGCGTATATAAATATCACTACCTAAGATATTTTATACCAGCAGATGATTTTGTGTAGGGAATATTATGAAGATTATTTCTGAAAAAAAATTTGCCTTCAACAATCATTTTGTTTATAATAATTAATCTCATACTTTAAGCAAAATTTTCGACCTGGTATTTTTGCTGAAAATATTTAACGAAAGAATCGCCATCTTTATGAGTGATCTATTTTTAGTCAAGGTCACCGTTTATCAGAACATTACATCAGTCAGATGTTTATATTTGTGTTGGGAAGCAAGGTAAAACAGGTGTTGCACTACATCAGCGGGAAACGGGTAGTCAATCTCCTTTTTCACTCATTCCTTTCGATGTTCTGATTCATGTTCTGGTTGTTTAAAAATGCCTAGAACGAGGCATCTTACATTAGAAGCCCTTCAAAGATTTTTTGATGAAGAAACAGATGATGATAATGTTAATAATGTCCAGAATGAAACTGATATTGTTGTTGTTCCCCCAGAAATTGCAGAAACTAGTGACAAAGAAGAAAGGAATGACAATGTTTTAAATATTGGTAATGATATTTTACCAAATGATACTGCTGGGGAAGTTGAAATTCACGTAAGAAGTAAGTTTCAGCCTTCTAAAAGCAGTTATAGTCATACTAAAAAGTTTAAAAGCAGAAGATTGAAATCTTGAAGTAGATAAAAAAGGAACTGTTAATTATGTCTCAGGAAGAACATGAAGAAAGAGATAGAATAGAAATTATAAAAGACAAAATACAAGGTAAAACTAGTGCACAGATTTTCGATTTTCGTTTTGGTTTAGACATTTACTCTCTTCTCGTTGAACAGACAAATATAGACGCTCAGCAAAAAAAAAAAAAAAAAAAAAAAAAAAAAAGCCCAGAATTTATTGCATCTGAAGCCTATATGAGAAGATTTATTAGAATATTATTGCTTACAGGATATTATTCCTTACCTCAAGAAAAAATGTATTGGTCTTTTGATAAGGACATTTCTGTTCCTGTTGTACGAGAATCGATATCACGTTTGCAGTACAGAAATATGAAGCAGAATTTGCATTTGACAATAGTCAAATTGACAATACTGATAAATTATATGATAAATTATATTATTACTAAACTTACTAAATATCGCCACTTTTTACTACTGGAAATATACTCTTTTAGATTTCAGACGCGAGAATGCATTATTCCTTTTGCAAACTCCTATTGAGAGTTAAAATTAGCCAGCAATAGATCAGCAACAGGAAGACCTAGTAAATTCAGCATTCAAAAACCATTGCATGGAGATGGTAAAAATTTTATCGTAAAGTCCGTTGATAACAAAAGACTTTGTTGTAAAGAGTACCATAACCAGACTGTTTATAGATGCAAGGTATGTAATGTAGCTTTACATCATGATTGTAATCAAGTTTTTCATGCTTGAATCTTTCAATTGAAATAACCTGTATTTGTAAAAGAAATACAATGTATATTTTAATAGTAAATTAATTACAAGTAAAGTGATTTGTAGATTTATAAAGCGTTATACAGCTAAAATGTAATCCTGCGCTCCACTCAAACGAAACATCACACGAGTACAACTTTTCTACTCACTCAACATCCGTAGTCTTATTCCACTGACGTTGCGTGAACGCAACACTCGCGTTTTTCACAGGTAAGAGCATTTTTTTAAATTTTCAATGTAAATTTATGTTATAAATGCTTAATTTAACATTTGTTATTAATTTCATGAGAAAAGAAACATTCCTTGTAGTTTTGGCAGTTAATGGGTTAAAATTCAAACTCTTATAGGCTTCAACTGTATATCAGAGTACACATCTTACAGGTGAGAACAACTTTTTATGAATACTTTATAGGAATTTGAAACCACTACTATGACCAAACACCAGTACAATCCTAGCTTTCAAAGAAGGTTTAATGAAAAAGTGAATTGTCCACTAAAAACTGATAACCATTGTTTTTCACCTCCCCACAAACACCCACCTGGATTCTCTCATCACAAGGAATGATGAAAGTTCTCTACATCATAGTCACATACTAGATCACATAGTGTGAACCTATGTTATCTCACTAAAGAAAAATGAACTGCCGAGGTATAAAATGATACATTTTTGGTTGGATTCAAATGGCATTTATTGCTAATTAATTCAGCCACTTAACCGCTTGGCCGTTGGTGGGCAACCCTAATTTTTCATGGCAAGAGCAGTTTTCAATGAGTCTTTAAACTATTACACTTGTAAATTTTTCAATGCTTTTTTGAAATTCAAATTTTTCAATTCTTTTCAAATTTTGAAATTCAAATTTTTCAATGCTTTTTTTTTTTTTTTTTGGTTGGATTCAAATGGCATTTATTGCTAATTAATTCAGCCACTTTACCGCTTGGTCGTTGGTGGGCAACCCTGATTTTTCATGGTGGGCAACCCTAATTTGCAGGAGCAGTTTTCAATGAGCTTTTTTTTCAATGCTTTTTTCAGCCACTTTACCGCTTGGCCGTTGGTGGGCAACCCTAATTTTTCATGGTGGGCAACCCTAATTTGCAGGAGCTTTTTTTTTCAATGCTTTTTTCAGCCACTTTACCGCTTGGCCGTTGGTGGGCAACCCTAATTTTTCATGGTGGGCAACCCTAATTTGCAGGAGCAGTTTTCAATGAGTCTTTAAACTATTACACTTGTAAATTTTTCAGTGCTTTTTTCAGCCACTTTACCACTTGGCCGTTGGTGGGCAACCCTAATTTTTCATGGTGGGCAACCCTAATTTTTCATGGCAGGAGCAGTTTTCAATGAGTCTTTAAACTATTACACTTGTAAATTTTTCAATGCTTTTTTGAAATTCAAATTTTTCAATTCTTTTCAAATTTTGAAATTCAAATTTTTCAATGCTTTTTTTTTTTTTTTTGGTTGGATTCAAATGGCATTTATTGCTAATTAATTCAGCCACTTTACCGCTTGGCCGTTGGTGGGCAACCCTAATTTTTCATGGCAGGTGCAGTTTTCAATGAGTCTTTAAACTATTACACTTGTAAATTTTTCAATGCTTACTCACTGGTTCTTTTAACTTATGTTTATGGAGAAAACTAAATTAAATGTCTTCAGAAGGCCTAAAACGTGAAAATAATTTATAAAGCCTCTTTTCTGCCAGTTTATTATAATTAAATAAGCAATATATTATAGTTACATTTCTGATGAAAATTTAAAAATATTTAAGTCTGATGACAGTATTGAATGGAAAGTCCCACCATGTTTTTCAGCATCATGGCCTTCTTTAATGAATGTCATGGCTGAGCTCACATCTTGCAAGAATTCTCAAAGCAGTAGTTGGTATACACATATCTACTATGAACTTGCAGTTCTTACACATGTAACAATGTATGATCATGTATCAATGAATGATTACGCATCAATGATCATCTACTGGAATGTAAATAGTATCACCTGTACATGTATGTATGTACGTATATGTACTACTTACATTCCATTGGATATTCTAGTAGTTCATAACTATAGTATAGTGCATCAGCACATCTTACGGTATTTGAATTGCACTGAGATTGGTTTAGATGTAAATAATCTACATAAGGATCATTCTTGTCATATCAATTTTCATCCTTTGCTGTGTTTTGAATCGTTATTAAGACAACACACACAAAATCTATCTGCATATGAGAAGAAATGTCTTCGAGAACTTGTAGTGGCCTAAAATGTAAATGAGTTTAACTCAAAAATACTTTATAAATTATAAATGTTTACATATTATTTTTTTTTGTAACAGTTTCTATATTATATTTCTTTTTAGAATCCAACATTTTGTTTAAAAAAAAAAAAATCAGTTTTACTACTAGAATTAAAGAATTTGGTGAATATGGTAGTATTATTCGTAGTTTAATTAAAACCCCATTAGTCTTTAGCTGCATTTTATTAAGTTGTTTCAGCTGAGAACAAACAACTAGTGACCCGAAGGACTAAACTTGGTTATTTAATTTGACTACAGAAAGCAAAACGGAAGCAACCACATTAATAGAAGTGTCAGAGCGAATAAAGCAAGCATTAAAATTCCACGATTTTGGCAAGAAAAACCAGACATCTGGTTTCACCAAGTGGAAGTTCAGTTTCAATGAATAAAATCACCACTGAAGAAACTAGATTGAATTATTTGATATCCCAGCTTGAACCAAAATATGCTGAAAATATATGGAACATTATTAATGACACAAAGCCCAATAAATATTCTATGGCAAAATAGACTTTTAAATACTTTCAAAGAAAGTGAAAATAACTGAATTCAGTATCTGGTTACTGGATTAGAACTCTGAGATTATAAGCCAAGTCAGCTTTTGTAGAAAATGGAAAGTATGATCACAGACGATTTTCCACTAAAATCGTTATGGGTAGATAAAATGCTGATTTTATTTTTAAAAATATTCTTCTCATAAGTAAAGGAAATTTAGAAAGTTTGGCCTTGATGATTGACGAAATTTACGAGATAAAATATGAAAAAAATTATGCTGTTTCACCCAAATATTAATGTTAATGATGCTTTATTTGCAAGAATAGCTGCCTTAGAACAAAAAATTGATTCAATACAAATAGATAATCGTTCTAGACCAAAATTTAGATATAATCAGCGAAACTCATAGCCATTCGAACAGGCTACTTAACATAATGGTAAAAGCTCCTTTTTTCTAATTTAAATTTGGAATTTTTTTTTTAACCTGAGAAATGTCATGCCCCATGAGCTTGGCAAGAGAAGCTGGAAAAATTCATAGTATAACAGGATTACTGGCTATCACGGTTGCTGATATCAATGGCAGCTCCAAGTTTTGTTTACTTGTGAAGGACAAAAACACAGGACTGCAGTTCCTAGTAGATTTTGGTGCTGATGTATTATGATCTACATCAGTACCAAAATTTGATGATGTTGATGTATTATGATCACAGTAGATTATTTCAAATCATATGCAGCGAATGGAATTTCCTACTTATGGAATTAAAATTTCATCTTTGAATTCAGGACTATAAAGAAAATTCTAATTTCCATTTACATTGGCGAAAGTTGATAATGCTATTGTAGAAGCATATTTTTTAAATAAATATAAACTTTTAGTTGACATTCATAACACACAATTAATTGATGGAGTATCTAACACTGTTTGAAGTAATTTGATGACAATGTATTCAGATAATGCTATTCGTACTCTAAATAAAAAATTCTAAATATGTTAATTTGCTATAAAACCAAATTTATCAGTATAAACATTCAAGTGTGATGTTGAGAATTATATTACAACAAGAGGACAACCTGTTTATACTGAAGCTAGACAATTTAATTCCAAGTGACTATAAAAAGTGAATAGGAATTTCAGTTATGTTAAAAATGATATTATTCATCCTTCTAAATTACAATGAGCCAGTCCTCTTCACATGGCTCCTTCCAACCATGCTGAGTTGTTTCAACCACATTTAAAAAAATATTTTCTGAAACTAATTTGCATAAAACATATTTCCAGATTCCTATTAAAGAAAATGATAAGTAAAAAACTGTCACTATAATCCCTTTCATCCTATATGATTTAAAGTTATGAGTTTCAGGTTGCCTGACATACCTTCTTTCAAAGATTTATTAATAAGGTATTTAGAGGACTAAATATTTTCCCCCATACCTGGATGATGCTTTGATTGCGTCAAATACTGAAGAGGAGCATGAAAAACACTTAAAATTAGTTTTTGATAGGTTGCAAAAATATGGATTCAGACTTAATATTTTTAAATCTCTTTTTTAGAGTTAACGAATTGGAATTATTAGGTTTTCTAATAAGAAACATGGATTATCCCAATCCTGGCACTAGATCAAAAAAATTAATTTATTTGGTCAACTAGCAAGAAAGATATTAGCACGTTGCACCGAAATTCATTAATAAATTTCAGTCAGAAATGTTTCAAACCCTGCCCAGGATCTGTGACATTAAGCTTTCCCATACTACAGCCTATCATCTACAGTGCAATGGCAAGGTTCACAGATCAAAAAAGGCTGCTATAAAAGGACATAATAATACAATTTGAAGTGAAATGTTATTAACAGTTGTCTTTGGCCTACGAAAAGCAATCCATGATGATACTAAATATACAATAGGCAGAGATGGTATATTGAGAAAACATGAAATTTCCTAGAGAATTCTTTGAAGCAAAAATAAATCATGCACCACCTGGAACTTTTATAAATAAATTACAGAAGTATACGGAGTTAATCCACCTGAAGAAAACTCAACAGAAAGGTATCTCTAAATTATCTGTACATAAAGAATTAGGATCAACCTCTCCTTTTTTTCTTCTCATTCAATGCAACTCAAATGCCCATATAAAAGTCCATATTCTGTTATCAGTCATTTAACCAAAATATTTTACGCTTGGGATCAAAAATAAAGAACTCAATGTATCGCTAGATTGAAGCCAGTATATATTCATAGCCATTCGAACAAGCGACTTAATATAATGGCAAAAGCTATTTCACAATTCCACACAGCAAATTCCTGAGCAAAAGAAATCTACAACTCCAAATTGTGCAAACAATGAACCTACACTGGCTCACTTTCAAACTAGAACATTTATGGCTCAATCCAAAATCAAATCAACTTTAAGACAATGCCGGTCTGGTAAAATTCTTGACACCGCTGTGATACAAAAACTGATATTGTATATTTATATATTAATTGTGTTATTATTTTGAGAATATGCACCATTACTTGGTTCCTTTCTACAAATATTTTAATAATTATAAATGTTTACTTTGTATTATCTTTTTTTGGCAATAGTTTTTATATTGGATTTCTTTTTAAAATCCAGCATTTTGTTTTTTAAAAAATCATTTTAAACTACAATTGAAAAATAAAGGATTTCGTATGAATAAGGTAGTATTCGTAGTTGAATAAAACACTGTTAAGG
The DNA here is from genome assembly GCF_044657685.1 of Stegodyphus dumicola. Taxonomy (NCBI): domain Eukaryota; kingdom Metazoa; phylum Arthropoda; class Arachnida; order Araneae; family Eresidae; genus Stegodyphus; species Stegodyphus dumicola. The sequence goes on from NC_140780.1 coordinate 121,656,666, forward strand.
TAGTAAATCTTTACCTGTATCTTATTACATTGTCTCAACTCAGAACCAACAAACCTTAAGGGAAATTTGCCCATACTCACACTCGCTACAGATGAGAAAAACATGCCATAGCACTAAACTGTGAGGAAAAAAAAACTGGGCAAAATTACCACAGCTCTAAAACTTTAATCAATCAGCCATCTAACAGTTCCACGTATTTTACTAATTATATTGTTGGCATGTCTGTAAGCACAAACAAACACACATATATTGCAAAGAATTTTAAAAACAACATACCTTGGAGCATACATCATTGCAAGACTACTGTAATACCCACTGGTAAATCCTAATGCAACTGCTCCTCCAAAATATGCCCAGTCATTTGTGATGAACACAGGAATTCGTCTTCTACTAGGTATATAGTTACACAACATAAAAAAAGGTATAAAGAGAACACGCAGAATAACTGGCACACACAGGAATTTGGGTCCTGGCTGAAATAATTTAAATAACTTAGTTCCACAGTACAAATCTAATCCATATTTAAAATTAATAATCATAATTCAATAAGGAGAGATTATGACCCCATTTCAAAAATACTATGCAGTAAAAATTCACATAATTTTACATAATTCAAAATATTCATTCAAAACACACAATATTATGCATACACACATTTTAAAACTATTTTACTAGTGAAAGAAAAAGCACACTTTTTCTAATTTATTAGAAGTCGATTATGCTTCACTACATCAAGTCACATAGTTATGTATCGATTTGCCTTCCCGGCATCTTTTTAAACTAAGAGTTAAGCTTGCTTTTTACTTGGGGGGGAACCTTCTGGGAAGTACTGAATTTGCATTTTTATTTGATAATTGAAAATTCAATACAATCAGCAAGTCATTTTCATCTAGACAATGGCCTTTACTTTCAACCCTTTACTAGATTAGAAATTCACAGTATTTATATTAACAGGTGCTGGAGATAAGGAACTGCTAGATATAAAAGAACCATTCACAGAATGTAAAGAAATTTGGTAAAATGTTCTATTATGCAGTAAATTAACCCAAAACCTTTACCAATAGTCATCAGAGGGATTATTTGACCAAAAAGCATCATACAGTGTTTTGTACAATGAGGATAAGTAACATTTCAGTTTGTGCAGCATCTAAGCTATTACTACTCAAGGATATTTTTTATTCTGACATAACATCATACTTACAAATAAATAACATTAATATGCAGTCCACAGATGCATAGTACATATACAGTACAAAGTCTGTAATCTGGACTCGTCGGGACTTCGGCGATTCTGGATTAGGGGTTTACTACAGATCATCAATTTAAATCTGGTAAGATGGCATGCAGAAATTATACAGTTAAAAATATGAAACTGTAATTTATGAAATAAAGAGCAATTATGATCTAAAGGGTATCAAAATTTACCAAAAAAAAACGCGTAATATTTATTTGTTTACTTTAGCAACCATTTCTATCACTGTAAGTTGTTTAAGTTGCTTCGTTTTTTGTGCTAATACTTTCTCTTCAATTCTATAAACAGATAAATTTCTTGTTCAGTTACAAAGTTCCACTGTTCAAGTTCTGCAATTGCTGTGTCGAGAATACGACTAACTTGTCAATCGAATTTTTTTCGTTTTCAATAACGTTCTCTGTTACTTTCTTCACTATCGGAGGCGTGCATGGGTAAACGTTTTACTGGCTTTATGCACATGCATAGCAGACGCGTGCATTCAACGCGCATGCATAAGTTTGTGGCTTTGTGGTCTGGATTACAGATCATTCCAGATAATGGACGTACAGATTAGAGACTTTGTACTCTACCACATTATTATCTGGTCCACAGAATAATGTTTTCTCAATATTGAGTAATTCTGTCTGCCCATCTTTCATTCAGCCTAAAACTTTCCAATATTTTTGCTTTTGCTTGTTTGTTTTAGTAGAAGACAAACAGCAAAAATAACTTCCATGTATATGACAATCTCAGTTTGCTCAGACAAGAAAATTGACCTCTCCCTGAACTGTATACAGTCTAAAAGTTTTAAATTGTCATTTCTGAATGCCATATTTGTTCTAAAACAAAAATTTGGGGGAAAAAACGAGTTGGCAGATTTATGGATTACAGAATCTACATTTTTCAAATCTGGAATTTCCATATTTCAGAAATAAAAAAAAAAAAATCCAGAATTCCAGATATATCTGGACTGCAATCAGCCCTCTAAGTATTGTTTTATACCTAAAGAGAAATTAACATTTCATCCAATATAAGAAGTGCATATAAATGTGATAAAAGATACTGGCTTTAAGGATTCTTTGATCTTATATTTTAACTGTAAAAGTTCACAATTTGTTACTTCTTACTTTTAAAACTTTCAGTTTGCTTCAATTCATAGGTCAACGATGCATCACTTGTTTGGAAAATAAAGCAATAGACTAATAATTATGCTGCATACATTTGGAAAATAAAGCAATAGACTAATAATTATGCTGCATTCTTTAATTGCTATGTGTCCCTTCACAGCAAGGCTGGCAAATGTGCATTCAGGCAAGTGCATATTACATACAGCCAGGCCTTGCTAACTGCTAAACTTCTGCCCTAATTTGGAAGGAACATTAAGGATCTTCCTCTCCTTTATGCAACCACAAACCTCTCAAGAGGACTTTTATCTTGCCATGTCTTCCAAGTGCCCCCTATAAGCTTACAAATATCCATGCCTTCTCTGCAATTCGAATCCTGGCCAATTAGTATGGTAGCCTGCATCACTAAACTCTATACCAGCTGGGTGGCACAACCTTTAATAGTAAACTGCTGTATGTGTTTGATACTAATGATATCAATATTTCGGGCAAAATGCCTAGCTTACATGACCAGGATAGCAAACATACAATCAATGATACTTCAATTCATAATATTTACACTTAGTTCCAGTTTCAAAAGGATTTTTTAAAAAAGATGATTGGTAATACAGCTTATCAATGAAAAGTTCCAAAGATCAGGACTGAATTTCATACGTTTGAGAAGGAGTTTTTGTAACTCATTACTGCAAATAAGCATGTATAACATCAATCAAGATAAAATTGATTTATTGGCAGACTGTTCACATATCAAAATGTGGACTATGAAAAATTGGCATGAACTCGAAAAAATGCCAATTTTAATGCATTAAATTATTTTATTAAAGCTCTTAACAATTTATCCTTCAAATTTCATTCAACCTATTGTTGCATTAAAGTTTAAACATAATCACCCAAGCATTTATTTACTCATAATAAACAGCTAGCCGACAGCAATCACTGAATGAAACATCTTCCAACCTTCAATTCTTAATTTTTCTCAAACACACACACATACATATATATACATTCCTCATCCAGAAATGTATAATAATGAAAACCTGAATTGTCAATACGTGTGTGTGTGCATCATCTACAAACAGTGAAAAATTTGGCTAATATTCTATAGAAAGGCAGTTAAAAAATTGTATACTAGCTGCCAAAACTGCCAAAAAGTACTTAAAATGAACAGATGAAATCTAATGAAAATTTAATCTATAATGAAACTAATGAAAATTAGATCAGAATACAGGATATCTTACTGCAGAAAGCTGTTTCATTTGATAATCATTTTAACAAAATACAAATAATAGACATTTCCAAGTCATAATCCATACCCTGACTAAAGATCAAACATGTAGCATACATGAGGTACTATAAAAAAGAATCAACACAGTAATTTTGTTTACACCAGCTACAATTAAAGAACTGAATCAAAGTTTCAGAAATAGCCCACAGCAGCCAAGCAGTAAAACTGCTCACCACACTAATCAAATGTTAAACTTTTAATATGGTCCCCCCCCCCAAGCAATGTGAATGATAGCCAGTTTTGCTTAAAATGCCCCTTATTTCTTTTACTCTATTTTTTTTTTTTTTTAAATATTTTTGCAGCCATCAAACAGAGTTCTTTGTCCCAACAATAAAAATGCTGGAAATTTTTTTAACTTAACTAGATTTATTTTGAGCACTTTAGAGGATATACTTGTGTAAGGTACTTAAGTTAAACTAACCAGTTATTATGATTCTAATCTTTAACTTCTTTCCATACTACAGAATGTAAATTTAGCTCACGGTGTATTTAAGCTGAGGTTTTTTAATCTTGGAGAGAGTTGGCAGCACAAGATTAGATTAGTTAGCGCAAGGCATGGTTAGATTTCTACCAGCTCTAGCTAAATGTAAAACTATCTTGGCTTTGTCATCTTCCACATCTGATATTTTAAACCTATGCCCCATTAAATTATTTCAGTTAGTTTGTGGCTTAGTATTTAATGTGCAGTCTCAGACTATTAAGCAATGTTAAAATTGATCTGACTGTTCTCGTTTAATTTGCACTGTCACAAACCCTGGCCATCTGTAGCATGAGCCATGCCCTGTTTTGTTGAAAGTTCAGCTCAAAAAACGGTTGTTTAACCTTTGTAAGTCTTGTCATGCTATTTTAGACATAGAGATAACTCATTGCCTGTTTAGTAGAGTAAAATTCCAGTATCAGATGAAGTATAACCTTATAGCCAAAATACTACTGCCTTTCTGTAATAATCTTGTTGCCCCGGCTATAGCCAAGTCTATAAGACCACTGAATACTGGTAGTTCAACTGTTTAGGTTTGATCCCAGGCAAATAGGTTTGCTGCATAGTTGGTTTTTTCCATATTTGATATAAATATGAGCCAGTTTTCCTCTCCTATATGAAGCTGTCCCTTCTCTTAGGCAGAAAGCCCACGTAGCTGTACCACATTCAAATACTATAACATAATCCTGTGATATATTATCCACGCCCTGGTTCCCCCTCCTCCAAATTCATTATTTTTCTGTGAATTCATTTTCAAATGTGATCTGAATAATTTTAAAAGCTTGTCTGTTCAGTTGATGAGGCAAGATTTCCCTTCTTGAACTGTAATTTCTTTAATATTCATTTCAAATCTTGGATATTATAGATTTCTTCAGTTTAATACTTCTTGCACACAATCTAATAATTTCATATCCTGGCTATATAATCTTGAAACATCATCTAGACCATATTGTATGTATTGATACCACCAATTAAAGGCATAGTTTAGAATAAAGTCTGATCCAATGTTTCCCTAATACCTACCCATCCACTTTTAAATGCAAGTTTGCAATATAGAGCAATTAGCAAAAAAGTTACAGCAGCTTGCATTTAAATGCATATAATCTCTCTCTCTCTCTCTCTCTCTATATATATATATATATACAGAACATTAACTGCTATGACTTTGAAAAATTATATACCTCACTTCCTCTAGAAGAAATCTATACTAGTCTATTAGATCTGCCTAAACTCTTCCCTGATATGCTCACAATAATGAATCTTAACAAATGGAAAACCTACCTAAAATGCACACTTTTTCCTAACTACATCAAATTTCAAAATCGACTTTTTAAACAAGTAAGAGGTCTACCAATGGGATCCCATTCCAGTACCTCGCTCTGTAATATCTTCTTATTTATCAAAGAATTTAACTTCCAAAAAAATCTACAACCACAAGAATTAAATTACTAAAAGCACACTTACAGATATATTGATGACCTTATTACAATTAATAATTTTAATAAAATTGAACACTCCGAGATTTATCCAAATTGTCTTACACTTAATAAAACTAATAATTCACAAAATAGCATAGACTATCTAGATCTTTAAATCATTAACTACAAAAAAAATTTTACTTTTTGACAAAGAAACTTCAATTTCAATATTAACAAATTAATAAATTGGAATTCCAACATATCCAAAGAAGTAATTAACAATACAATAATAAATCAAATACAACGAATTAAAAATATCTGGACAGATACAATAGATCTACAATGTGAAATTTTGCTCCTTATTAAAATTCTCAAAAATAACCTAATACCCAATCAATTTATTAACCATTGCCTTAAAAGAGCAGGCATTAAATACTCACTATAAATCATTTAACTGATAGGGATATGATAATTTGTTCCTAAACCTGAGAAGGTGGTATAAGTTGGATGACTATCAGTTGAAGGTTTTATACATAGTGTAATTACTAAGCTGTATATAATGTAAAAAGCTAATTGTCTTCAGACTTATGCTGTTATACTATAAAAATGGGCCTATTTCATAATCTTTAGTCTGTCAAATAGCTCTTTGACAGTGAAAATTCCTTTGTTCCTTTTCATAATTTCTTAATTGTTATGACACGACAATTAGCCAGAAATTAATTAATTTCCATTCAATTTATTTTCAAAAAAATAAAAAATTTAAATTTAAAAAAATTTAACAGACGATTTCACTCAAATAAGAGCTCCACCACATATGTCCCTCAAGAATTCCTAGTCCCTCCCACTGCCATAAATTACTTCCCACAAGTCTTACTGAGTGATATAATTCAAAGCCCCCGCTGCCGAGAAAGAATTTCTGAAACACAACCCTTCAGAGTCAGACGCAAAGGAAACACTTTACCCATTCCCCACTAGAAAGAACGCAAGTTAATTAATGCTTTTTCTGGCCTTTATATCTTCATGTACATTCACTTTTCTTACATATTTTTTTAATATTTTTTATTTTTTGATTTGTTTTTACAAAGGTTGCATTATTTTTCTTATGTTATGTAATTTTCTATTGTTTATTTCAATTACTTTGAATTCTATTTCATAATGACAATTTCCAATGTTTAATTTTTACAAATAGTTTTGAACTAAAATGCATAAACACGAGGGTGTCGGGGGACAGTTACTCAAGCGACATCAATTTTACTGCAGAAATTGCTTTTCACTCAAAATTGAATTAGCTAAAATGCTTTATCGGAATGAGTTCTTTGGTTCTCTATCCCTTCTATTCACAGAAATGTTCGGCCTAGCTTGAATTGCCAGTTTGGCATCGCCTTATTGCTCGAGTAAAGGATGAAACACCTTCGTACTTATTTCTTAATTATTGTTCATTGAACAGGAGTTGGTTTAAAAGTCAACTAATTTCCGATCAATGGCAATGATTACTTGTATTTAATTACTTGCTTTTAATTTATTTCTTTTTACAATTGAAATTTTGTTATTCATGATTTAATTCAAGTCCCGTTAAACATTTTTAACATTTTTCGAAATTGAACTTACTAAGTATGGATTCACTCTTTTAAGATAATTCTAACAAATTTCAAAAGACAGGATACAACGTTATGCAATGCAAAACTTGTGCAGATATTTTCTTGAAAGATAGTTATATATATATAAACTTAAAGTGCAGCAAACCATCATAAGAAGTTAACGTATGGTGATTAAAACATTTTTTTTTGTCTGTCTGTCTCATCTATAGAAGTTCTGCAGTTAACTTCTAACTTCATAATTTTTTTTTTTTTTTTTTTTGAGTGTATAGAATCAACTGTATCCATCCTCCCTTGAATCAGTTTAAAGCTCAAATAAGCGAAAAATCACAGTTTTATTAAAAAAAAAAACTGAAGTATTTTCAATAAGACATTGAAATTACTCAAGAGAAATGCTACACACAGAAAACTATAAATATTAAAAAGAACTGCTAAATCAGTGTAAATAGAAAATTGCAAATATACAAATTTTACTTCACTAGTGCACAGAACTTGAGTAACATTTCTGATTTTGGATTAACTCACAAAAAATCAAGTAAGAGACATGAAATTCATAATACAAAGCTGCAATGTAGTACTTAAAAGATGAGAAAAGTTTAGTAGCAAAAAACTGAATAGGACATACAGTAAGACATGAACAGAAAACACCTTTATTGACAGAATAATGTCCATACAAAACAACTGCCTGGTCAAGAGGAAGAACAATAAATCTAAGAGCCTAAGTAAAGGATATCACTTTCCCCTAACTGAAATGGTTCCACCGTACCATCTGTCAAACTAAGTACCAGATTATTTAATAGCTCTTTGGGTAAGAGTTCCATTCTTCAAAGAACATCAATTTCAGTCATCTTGTGTCCTCTGCAGGGTGACATTATAGCACAAGGTGTCTCCCTAAGTATACCACACCTCTTCAATGGAATTTAAATTAGGCGAGCATGCTTGGCAATCCATTCTGTGAATATATTCACTTTCTAGGAGCTCCTCAACTGCATGAGTCCTATGTGGCCGAGCACTATCATCCATAAAAAGAAACTTAGGACTAATGGCACCCTGGAAAAGATGCACATAAGACATGATAACTTCATAATAGTAATGATCTTTGGTAAATGAACCTCTGTTTAAATTCCATCCTCCTCTTTGTCGCGCCTGCCAATACAAACACGCCAGGATCACTCCAAAAGTATTTCCCTGGTGCTAGTGGAATGAAAGCATGTTCCTACTCTTTCCATATCAACTGGTGTTGAGAATCATTTGTCAGACCGAAACCATTCTCTTCGGTAAAGAGGTCATGATTCCACTGGCGAGGCGTCTAATCTGGCGAATAAGCGAATAGGCCACTTTGATGAAGATGTCTGACCAGAGTAAACTGGAACAATTCATTCAGTTCTCGCATTTAACTGCTCAGCAATATTGCCCACTAGCTATCTGTGCCGCATTTCAATACCTTCTTGCCAGCAGAGTGATATACTGGTCATCAGTCACAGTTGTTTTCCTTTGCCCACCACCACCAAACTTTATTACAGCTATACCTATCATTTGGAAGGCTTTCAAAGTTAATGGAAAAAACACATATCAATTTCATACCCTTGGGAGTTTGACATTAAATATGCCATTCCTCAAGCTTGCTAATCATTCAACCATGTGGAAATGTGTCTTGATGTTTTCTTGTAGCCATACTAGACACACAATCTTATTTTCAGTTGGAGGAGAATACCTAAAAATGCTCCTTTTTCTTTTCAAGTTGCCTTGCACTGTGCACGCAGACCCCTTGCCTTTTGTATGCCTGATATACTACCCTGTTACATCATGAAGCTGATATTTACATACGCATCACCTTTCTACTGAGTTACCTTTTCATTGTACTGATCACAAAAAGCCCTTTTCAACAATTTCATGGTTGTATGTTGAAAAATGGATTTGGTGTTTAAGTTTTGCCCACTATTGTTATCTTAGAGATTTGACAAAATGTAAAATTCTGCCAAAATTCATAGAAATTTCATTGGTGATCAGAAACTCCATATTTCATATTTTTTGCTTTAGAATATTAACAGCCAGTATTTTCAATGTTATGCATTTCTATATGCATAAATTCAAATATACTTTTTTTGAGAAAACACAGTTCAATGCTGGAAGACATTCCTTGTTAAAAACCTTGTTGAAAAGTTAAAAACTTACCAGGAATCCAACTTTGAAATTGGACACATGTTACACACATTCAGTTACATTAACAATTTTAGCAATAATAATTTGCATAATTAACTAATCTTATTAAAAATTTAGCTAGATACTGTATAATTAATAAATGCTCACCCATTTTATCCAGTTAGGGACCATACTCCCAACCATTGCAAAGAAATTAAAGCAGAGATAGGTAGTAATTGGTGTAAAATAAACATCTGTAAAAGAAATATGATAAAATGTAAAGAAAAAATTTATTAATTATCAATTTAATATTGAGAAAACAAAATTAGTAATAAAAGGTACACTTTTCTATCTGCACAAATAAAGTTGTAATAAAGTTACGAGATCCAATTTAAATTAATTTGTGTAATTAAATTTCTTTTCTCCCATCTATAGCTTATCTGTTATATGTCAAAAACATTTTACCTCAACTCAAGCCTCGTAACTTCACAGAATATAACATACTTGCAAGTGCTCTTATTTTTACAATGGATAGGTATGCTAGGAAAACATACTGTTTAAAAACACACTTAAATATACAAAGGACAGAAAATACATGTTGAACTTCTGTGTGTTTGGCATGCCTGAGAAACACGCACTCCAAAACACATACAGTATGGATGCTGTATTAATTCAGACTGCTTATATTGCAGGGTTGTCTGCAAATGATGCTTTGAAAATCAAAGTATGGACAGTACAGAGTTAGCAACTTTGGTGAACATCATACTACCACTGCCACTTTCAGGGATGCAAGCTGGTTGCACCACATTGTCCAATATAAGAGTCAGACTAGTAACACTGACAATGTTATTTTGACTGGCATTTTCAACAGGGTTAACCCTCACCATCATGATTGCAGTAGACCTAGGACACATTTCTCAAGAGGACCGTACAAAGTGAAAGCTACTTGCCATTTATAACCATTTATTTGCATCATCTGAATGTACTCTCTCATGAAACTCTGTTAAAAGAAATCCAGCAAGAGCTTGACTACACTGAATTACCTAAGACAGTTGCAGTCATGAAACTCAGAGTGCATTAATCTGCAGACATAGCATATTTAATGATGATTCATGATTTTAAGTTGCCCTGGATAACCACAGAATTCACCAACGGAAGAAGTCTGGCCAACACTGCCGACTCCCTGCTATCGTAGGGTAGCCTTAAGTTCATCACACCTAGCTAGCCAATGCTTATAGTTACCTGGTCACCTACTGATCCTTTGGGTCACATTAACTTTTTCACACAGAAGTTCCCCAAATTGCCCAACTATTCAGACATCGGCAGGTCGCCTGAATGGCTGAATTATTTTCCACCTGGTTCTTTCTCCCATCACGTCGGTGCATAGCTCATTGCTTTTGAGTGTTGTTAAATGACATGCCAATTATTATTTTGAAGCGACTAAAAGTAGTTCTCTTATCTGAATGCAGCTTCCTTCTCCTTTGTTTAGCAATTGATGCTGGAAGTTGCAATCCTCTCCTAAGGAAAAACGCACACGGTGAAAGTGCATGAAAATTCCAAGAGAAGTTTTCGCTTTGCTTAAGTAGGTTATTATTAACACTTTAACATTCTACTTGGCATGGAGGAAGGAAATTCGTTGCAACAAACATACATACATACATATGGGCATTTTAGATTGAATGAAGCAGATTTTGGCCTCTGCTGATGTGAAAGAGTTACTGCTTGATCAGTACATCATATGACCTGGTGCACCAACAATGTCTGTCAATGGCTCTCTTTTAGATAGATATCTGCCCACACATGATGAAATCTCTTGTGTATGTTTACATGCAGACACTGATCTCTAGACCCAAAACAGCCATTTTAGGATACCAAACACATCCATCTCACAACGTGCAAGAATTTGCTCTTACAGAACCTTCTGCAGGATGGCATAGGTCTATATGCCAGACTGAATATCTGTATGCACTGCCACTCTGCATGCAATACTTAGCACTTCATACTAATATATTACTTCATTTTTGTCTCCTCACCGCTTAGATCAAGTTATTTTATCAGCGAACAGTTTTTAAATGCACAGACCATTTCGTACACATTCAAAGCTATACGCATTGTGGAATTTTTACACTCACAAATGAGTTATCTTCAGATTCAAGCAACTATTACATTTTGATTTTAAATTACTCAAAACACAAATTTTAGTCCATCCTTCATGACAAAACTATACTTTCCACAAATTTTAAAAATCTGAAAATGAGTATGAAAACCTCATATTTAATGCAGTTTGCTAGTTTGTTTAATTTTCAGTCCAAAGCCAAACGCAAAGGTATACAATTTCCACATAGAAACAGCTGAAAGAATGCTAAATATGCTATTAGTACAGATTTGCTAAAGCTAGCCAGTCACACAAGATAATAAGAACAATGCCATGGCCTCACAGGCCTCATTTTATATTACTCCATATTAGCTAGTACACTAGGTGTTATCAAGTTTACCTAATAATACAACAGCCAGCAAGAAATGGCAAAAAATACAGGTATTTCTAGCTAGTCTAGCAGCAAGAATAATTAATGATTTAAGTATACTTCAGCTAATACCTAATGAGATCCCTCATTATGAAATAAGCTACAAACTCAAGCTTTATCTTAAAATTCGTAATTAAACACAGAAGAAAATGTTACTGCTATTCTCTAGGTACAATTTTAAACCAATTTGGTTTGGTTCCATTTCTTTGATTATGGTAAAGCATGCAAGGACTATCTGCCTAAAGGAAGAGATGCCTTTATGGAGGGCTTTCAAAGGGAAACTAGCTTGTATCCATATTAAACATGGGGAAAATCAAGAAAACAGTCATATAGCCAGCCTGTTCACCTGGAATTGAACTCAGGATGAGTTACCAGTATTTGGCAACTTGACTGCTTGGCCACTAATGGACCCAATTTTAAAACGACCTTCAGATGAAAACATCATTATTTTATAACAGGTCACAGATCCACTACTTGCCAATAAGTAAACAGAATGCTTACCCTATAGAAGGAGTCTTTATATTTTGCTCGTATACAATGTAATTACAATATCATACAATGTTAACTTATTCTGATACTTACCAATTCTTATTCACATACAGTAGGAATTAAAATTGCCCTATATTACAGGAGCAAAACAACTTTGTTTCTTATAAACAAATACCAAAATTAGTGCAAAGTAGAATTTTTATTTAACACATTAGTTTTTTTGATTTGATGCATCTGAACTTTAATTCAGAACATAGGCAAATCCTCCCTAATCTTGGCAAAGCAATCAAACATATCTTATATAAGGTGGGGCAAATAAAAAAAGGCTCAGAAAACAGTAACTCTATTCTCTATTTGCCCTCCCCCCCGGTATAATATGCAAGTTGTTCAGAAAAAAGATTTTAAAAGAAAACAAGTTAATAAGGCTTACAATTTAGCACCAAACTCTCAAATTTTCTGAAATATATATATTTTTTAATGATGAAAAAGCTGTCTGCTAAAATTCTAAAGGAGGGAGACTTAACAATGGGAGGGAATTGGTACTTTGAGGAGATTTTGCAAATTTCTAAACTTTTAAGTCATGCATCTGCAAAATTTTAATTTGGAAACCTCTTTTTATGAGCTTTCTAGTTGTGTATTGTTTCTTTATTGTTATAAACATATTTGTTTTCAGTCAATGTGTGCTCACACTCTTTCAACAATAAGTATCAGAAGATACACATTCTTTTTGCAATACTAATTACCTTAACGAAGTTAAGCAAAGAAGGCATTTAATCTTTGAGAAATCTGGCTACAACTTCGAAGAAATCCTAAATCGCCTGTTTGAAGATGCATACTTTATATTGCTCCCATACATCCATGCAGCTCAAATATTACATTTGATGTGATAATCATTATTAACAGTTAAAAAGTAAACATACAGCTCAGATGTGATAAAATTATGAAAACAATATAATGGCTTCCAACAGTTACATTTATTTAACTAAATATAAATACCAACACAAGAAGTAGATATAACTTCGATTTGTGCACCAAATGAGAATTCAAATGAACTTTCATGTAAACTTGTTAAAACTATTACCAAAATCTTCCAAGTTTAGATAGCAAACTAGTAAAACATAAAAAAAAAGTTTTCAATAAATCAGTGAAATTGCTATATAAAAATAGTACATAAAAACTGCAATTGATTCAGCCCATTTAGAAATGCATGATGTGACTGAAAACTGGGGGGGGGAACCTGCAAAAAGTATGCAAATATAACTAACTGTATTTTGTGAAGAACTGTATTTGATTGAAGCACTTTCCAGCTTCCAAAAATTTCAAAATATTAAATTCTTGTCAAGAGGTTTGCCTTCAGTGATGAAAAGCCTCCCATATTGCTTTTAGCCTCAACTTTATAGATTTAGCAACTAATTTCATTAAAACCTGTTTCTTATACATCATAGAATCAGCTCTTTTTTCCAAATCAATTTGAAATTTAATGCTAGAAGACCTTCCTCGAAAGTCGATACTGTGTTTCCTTGAAAGCTCACACTGCTAACACTGCATTTGAGATTAATTTCAAGAATGAATTAATAGTAAGTAAGAGTAATAAAAATTCATCAGATTGTTAGATATTTTTTGACTTAATCGTATGAAAGAGACACATTTTGCTTTCAATGTAAAAAAAAATTAAACACATAAGAATAATACATAACGCAGCAGGATAGCAGGATTCATAGCATATTAGAAAAATCAAACCAAAAGCAAATGCTTTTTATTTATTACTAGCAAAATTTCCACTGTGCAAAGAAAGAATGAAAAGAAAGAAAACTATTTTTATATTAAATATAAGTTAAGAAAAGTTAATAGAATTATCAGGGGGCAAATTCTGGAAAAGAGGAAAGTCATTCATGTAACAACAAATCATGTAATGCTACGGGTGCTGCTATACAACTGACCGACCCCTTCCATACCTCCCACACAGAGGCAAATCTTCTCTAATGTAATTATACATTATTCACCTCATGTAGTGGTGGACAAAGGTTTGTGCCTGATTACGAGTGAATACGGGTGGCAAATTTCTTGCCACCATATTGGCCATGTTTGGAAAACTTGCTCGAGATACCCAATAAGAAGCTACAGAAAGGTTATTATTCATAAAAAAAGGTATCATAGAATAATTATACTACAAAATGCTTCAATGGAGATACTCAACAGTCCAGTTCTTCTTATTAAAAAAATACACAGAAATAGCAGCTCATTAGAATAATGCCACATCACACCATCTGGCATGTACAAACATTATGCCAAATGTACTGTGCAAAGTCGAAATATGATTTGAATGCTACCATAGCCTATATTTTATAAACTTCTCATAGTATCAGTATAAAAAATACTATATATAACTCATAACATTCTTACCTGGAATTATAAAATTAGGATCTATAGGTTTTATTTCAGCATGAATTGCAGGGAAGATAGTCAGAGTGACAAAGAACACAAAAAAGACATTGAAACACTGAGGCCATATCTGAAAAAAAAAATCATTATAATTAAAATGCTATATACTTAGCGTAGATTCCAGCCTACAGCAAAACTTGGTAGTAGTCAATGCATGTACATTTCTACAACTATGAAAATGGACATGTAAGGTATATTTTTTGTAAATAATCAGTCAACATTCGTGAAAACATTATAAAATACAAAATATGGCTTATAAATTATGTACATATTTAATTAGAACTGTTATTACTCAATCAGAAATATCACTAAATCTAATATATTTATGAAGTGAATATTTTCAATCATAAATAATCATACAAAAGGGTTATCAAAATCAATAAACCATAAATCGTCATGAGGCTTTTGGATTCTGATTTCTATAGAGATATTTTAAAACAATTTTTAAATAAAGACAAAAAGATACATATAATCATTATAAAAATATAAATTATGAATGCAAAAATGTGTAAGCAGCACATTTAGCAAGCTAGATTTTGAATCAGAGAATCTTTTTCTATGACATGTGGACTGCTGTGTCACCTGTATCCAGATGAGGGCAAAAATTCTGATTATGCTGCATATTCAGGTGACGTTTATTTGAGTACTTATGAGGCATAGCAGGTATCTGAAAAAATTACTGTTGAATGGTGAAAGTAAGAAATGAAAATGACTGTTGCCATCAACTAAACTCATTCCATTCACTAAACTGAACTGTGCTTTCTTTGGTATCAATTTTTCTTTCTTCCTAAACAGCCAATTCTTGTAAAATATGATTACCTACACCACATTTATTATCAATTCATTTATCAGTATCCAAATGAGAATCTGACAACTATATAATTATATTTTATAAATATCTTTCTGAAAAATATCGGCTGTTTCTCATAGCTATTATTCGAATTTTCATAATTCATAACAGGTTTCTTCTTCATTGCTATACGATTCACTTAAAAATAACTCTTCCATTTTTCTTTTAGGCATTTCAAAGAAACTAAGGCAACAATTTTAACATGCATAAAAAATGTTTTTAATTATTCATCTCTACAGAAGAAATAATTTTCGAATTCAACATGCTTTCTAAGATACTTCATTCTTGAGGAAAGATTTTCAACTGAATGCATGTCCCAAAATGTTTTGTTCTAGCTATTCTAAACTCTTACTATCAGAAACAATTGGTGCATGGTATGACTGAGATTTTCTTACAAACTAGCACAGCAATCAATCTAATAACACAATTCATTTGCCAGAAATTTACTTTTTCGATGACAACTGCTTTAAGAGTTTTTATACTTAAATTCTTTCTGATAACAGAATTTTTCCCCCAAAGGTTGCAAATTGAATCAAGTATTATAAAGCTGCAAGCATCAAAACTAGCAATACTATGTATTTTATACACCCTTTAATATTTTTAATTTTGTAATTTCTCTTAATGCTATATCAATACCTAAACTTCCAGCTTCTTTTAATATATCTACTTGATACAAAGATAATTCAAATTTATTTGGTCAAAATATTTTCCATCAATTATGGATGGAAAATTATTTCACTATGAAACAAATGTACAAAAATAAACCTTCAGTCTTTAACCACTTGCGCTACGACTAAACTTCATGGTTGCGGTGCCGTGCGCTACAATATAACAAGCAGTAAAGTGTCTCATTTACGCCGCTCTGCGTCTGCGAGTTCAATCCAGAGCTGTAACTCGAGGAATAAACAATCTCGTTGTTAGGTGACGCGTGCACGTTATTTTCATTTTTGCGATAAATGCCTATTGATGCAGTGTTCACGTGGCACACGGTTTGAGACAAAAGCATCTTGGCGTGTGTGGCTCGTCTTTTTAGCACAAGTGGTTAAATTCATACCAGTAACTTCAGCATGTTTCCAAAAATTGGTCATTTAAAGAAAATTTATCTACTACATACGAGTATGCAGCTACAGGAAAAAAAAAAGCCAGTGCAAAATTTAAAAATAATTTTGCTTCATTTTTATTCAACTGGGCATTTTTTTAATATCTCAATGTTGTCCCAATAGTGAAATTTTTTTTAAGTACACCATTTAAATGGAACAGGTTTTAGATTGGCTTCTGCAACATCTTCAGAAATTAAAGATGGTTTTACAAAGTCAGCAAATTCATTAAAAGTTCAAGCTTTCAAAACTAATAAATATAATTTGCTGCAACATTTAACATTTTGCTCATCTTTTTTTGTCTTCATTTGCATTAATGTCTGACTGCTGTGGCATAAGTTTAACGAAATATAAATTTACTTTCTCCCCTTCTGCCTCATTTCACTATATGGTTTACTCATTCCTGAATTTATGTAGATTTCAGAGGCAAGCAGTTTTTATTATAAAGTCTAGCTGCTACCTTCTCGAGTCAAATGTTGCCTCTACGCGACTCTTATGCTAGTCTTGATATGGATATTGGTAGACTGAGGATATAGATTCAGATTTTGTAAGCTATTTGTTTTAATTTCTTCCATAGTCTAGGCAAATCTTGTAGTCTCTATTCAGGTTAGATTATGTCGTTGAATTCATAGAAATTGTGAAACAGGTTGGTAAGTTTATGTTTTGTGTATTAATTTAATCCATCAGAGAAGTGGTAAGATTAAATAAATTTAAAGTGATTTTACTTCTGTGTCTGTTTGCTTGTCAGTTTTAAGTTAAAAATTTTTTTAGTGAAAATTCACTTTGGAATTTAGGTAATCCCTTATTTTAACTGGAATTGAGCTAGCTCAAGTTATTTGTACCCATAGCAATATATAATACTTGTATAGTTATAATGCTTCCTTTTTGAACATTTTTCTAAATAAATATTTATATCAGATGACAACATTTCTATTTCTAAACCAATTAATTTTTCAGCAGTTTTTTTTTTTTTTTTTTCCCCAGAAATTGCATGTACAACCACAGATGATTACAGCTGCGTAGCTTTTTCTTGCAAGTATACGCAGCATGTTGCATGGACAACATTGGATGATCACAGCTGGTTAATGCGTTTTGATAAATCATGTTACACCTTTAAATTTTTCCAACATATTCGTAGCAATGGCTCAAGGAATAACCAATTTTTCCATTTAAAATTTTGTTTATAAAATACTCATTCATACAATAACCCTTCTGAAGTATTATTCCTGCATTCTAAAATAGAAATCGATGAAGTAATTATTACTGCTGTTTTTGTTATTATATCACAGTGTGCAGTTTGTTAACATTACTTTCATTAGTACTTGGAGCAACTGATGCTGATTCTACAATACTGGCAACAGTATTTACTGCAAGCATTTTTAAAATTACAGTACTTTTAGTGTGCAAACAGCTAATTTCTTTTGCTATGAGAGAATCCATAAAACATCATGTTAAGAAGTTGTATGATATGCTTTGAAGGAAAAAAAGTGTTATAACATCTATTTTATTCTCTTTTATGAAGAAATTTTATATTTCTTTCAGTTTTATAGCACTAAATTCGTTATGCCTTTGAGAAAACACATGCAGTTTAGTCATTTCTGCTGCATGTAAGTGAAAAGTCTTTACTGCATACAGTGTAAAATGCTCAGCTTACAGAAAATTTAGAAGTTTTAATGCATGGAAATTCTAAAGCATATGAATCTTTAATTTACATGAAACTTCTCATCTCAAACTAATATAAACAAGAATATGAATATTCTAGAAATGAAAATACCTTGCATAAAATTTTGCAATAAGGAGGCTGGCTTGAACTTGTCCTACTATCTGTAATAGCCTTCTGTTCTAATCTGTCATGATATCGATAGAAACGCTGAAAATTGAAAGTAAAATATTTTAAAATAATTCAGGAGACTTTACAAATATATTTAGTAAAATAACACAGCTAATAAAATGCACATATAAAAATTAGAAAGGTTTCTGAAGAAAACGTTTAAAAGCTATAATACTGATACTTTAATCAAACCTCAAGTCAACTTGTTAAATTTTATAAGAAAGACAATTTATCAGACATACTGTTTCAGAAATGAAATTTCCTGTGAGTTATTACATCACAAGTGCCCACTGACTCCATATGACAGCAGGTTAAGCATAAAAATATATCAAGAATCTCTCATCTGCTTTATCTTTTAGAAGCACAGATTTGCTGCCTTTACAAGCACAGATATCTCTCATCTGCTTTAGTTATTCCGATTAAGTTTTATTAATTATACCACCTAATTTCCATTATAGCAGAAAGATGCCATATTCAGGCACTTTCACTCACTTTTGACTCAAGAACTCTTATTTTCTCAAGCAAATACTGTTTGTTACTCTTATTTGTGGACACAGAATGCTGCTACTCAAAAAGATCGACACACAAACATGACTCGAAAACAATCAGACATGGCAAGCGAAAACAAGGGCCCTAATCTGGACACCGTCGAGATGAAAGAATAGGTCGTTTTTTTTTTGTGATCTACTCGACAAAGACCAAGTCTCATGTCGTCTCAATCATTACAAAGATCGATGCGTCGGAAATTTTTCTGTCACCTGTGTAGCTGCTGTTATAACTTTCTGACTATCGTTGTAGAGATAAACTGATGATGCTGAAGGTCACAGATAGTTATAGGAAGTGTACGTAATGGATATTTTAGTTTCTTAAGATTGACAAAAAACTCTGAGAGTTTCACAATAAAAATAACGCATTTGATGCTGACGATTCTACTTTTATTGGATTATTTCGAATTAACAAACCTATAGCATGACCCTTATTAACACGTTGAGCACGGCGGTGAACTTTCCATGTGGTTGGGACCGGCAATGAACTCTTCATGTGGCTGCCGTCGATCCCTGGGGACCAGCAGTGAACTTTCCATGCGGCAGGCAGCGGTCCCTGGTGACAGGCACTGGAATTTTTGTTTGGCCAGTGTCGGTCACTGGAATTTTCATTTCGTTGCCATTGATCTGAGGGACTTTTATTAGCTAAACTTCTGAATGTCTGAACAGAAAAAAGGCCAGCCAAATGGCTGAAAGGATAGGACAGCAAATCGGCGCCAGGCTAAACGTGTTAATAAATTAAGGGCATACTTTACCGGAGCATCCACATCAAAGACAGCAATAACTCCTGAATTAAAGGTAAGGAATAATTTGTTTGTTTTCATATCTGTGCAATATAGGCTTCTGGCTATTGATCTATCAAATAAGCAATTCCTTACTTTAATTTTAGTGAAAATAATAGATTCTGTGTCTTTCTTTTTCACATATAAAGAAGGAGTGCATACATTTAATTTAAAATTGTTTTTGAAACTAATGTCTATATTAATGTATACTTAATTTCATGTTTTATGAGTAATTTATAAATTTAAATTATAATTATTTCCCTCTACTTTTAATTTGCAGTGTATAAAAATGTAATACATTAACAAATGCATTGAAGAATATGCAGTATATATTCAAATTATGCACATCCTAAATTCAACATTCATATTAAATTGCTTTGAGTTCAAAAATTTATTTAAGTAATTTTAATTGTACTGCTATGAATATCAATTTCAGTAGTTTTTTAGAATCTCCTGTATAATTCAAGTTAAATTCTTGTGTAATTCTCAATTAAATTCTTGTAACTATTTTAATGCATGATTAATAATTAGTTATCAGAACTTTTATGTGGTCTGCTTTTAGATATTACATCAGTTTTGTGTCTATTTTATTCAGATTTAAAAGTGGTTGGTTTTGGATTGATGTGATTAAGGCAAAGCCTCAAGGGCTGTCTGCCTAAGGTGAGGGTTGCCTTCATGGAGGACCTTTATAAGGGAAACTAACTTGCATACACACACTACAAATGGAGAAAACCATGAAAACGCCCATGCAGCCAGCCTGTTCACGTGATTTGAACTTCAGACAGAACTAGCAGTGTTCAGCGATTTCATCACTTGGCCGCTGGTGGGATTGATTTAAAAAGGGTATAAATAGGAATATGTACTGCAATTTCTTTCACTGCATACTTAATATATTTATAATACAGTTATATATATAGCTATTTATTTTTTTATTTAAAATAGTTTTTGTGTGTCTTAAACATTTATGCTTCTGGAAGTTACCAGACATATGTTGGTATGAGAGATATAAAGGGCTGAGCCAGAATTATGTCAGTTTGGTGTATTTGAGAAGTTACAGATGATATTTTTTCTGGTATTTTCACCAAATGGATAAAATTTACAGTAAATAGTTTTCAACAAAACAAAATAAAATAATTGCACCAAATGACATAAAAGAATGCCAAGATTCATTTATATAAACAAAATCCTTCCATTTGCTTAATGTGCAGTTGTTATGCGATTTTTCCTTCCATTTTATGTAATTTATATATACACTCTTTTGCAAAAAAAATGAAAGCACCATGAAGGAAATGGTTGTTTTTAATGAAATTGAATGTGTGTATAGCTCATACACAGATAATAAAATGATTAAAAAAATCAAGGTCATAGTACCTATTCACAGCTCACAATCACCCATTGAGTATTCAAATTAGTAGTTGGTCGAACCGGCTTGAATTCGTCGATGCAAGGAGTAGTAGAGGTTCCTCATGTCATCCTGCAACACATTCTGCCAGGCATTCATCAGTTATTGCTCTAGATGTGCGATATTTTGTGGTGCCCGAATCTGGTGCCTACCATGTCTCAAACATGCTCAACTGGTGAAAAGTCTGGTGACCTTGCTGGCCAAGGAAGAGTATCAACCGCATTGAGACAATCCAGATATATGTGAGCAGTATGTGGCCAGGCATCATCTTGTTGGAAAATGGCCCCACGATGATGTGCTCAATTGGTGAAAGGTCTGGTGACATTGCTGGCAAAGGAAGAGTATCAAATGCATGGAGACAGTCCAGATATATGCGAGCAGTATGTGGCCAGGCATCATCTCGTTGAAAAATGGCCCCAGGATGATGAGCCATGAAGGGTAATGCAACCGGCCGCAGCATATGGTATCAACATATCGTTGAGCTGTTAAAGATGTACAGAGGATGACTAAAATGACCTGCTGTCATAGCACCCCACACCATAACAGCAGAGGTTATGGCTGTATGCCTTTGTAAATAAGAGGCTGATTAGACAACTCCGCCAATGTTGTTGGGTCAAAGGCAAACGTCTTAAAGGCCTCCTTGAGTGTAACCCCGACTCAGACAAGCGCTGTGAGATGGCGGATGGTACCATGGGAGGTATAGATGTGGCTGTAGTGCATTGAATAGTCGACAATGATACTATCGGAGCGGTTCGTGCCTGGCGAACAATCATACTATCTTGCCTCGCATTTGCAATCCTTGGCCTTCCAGAGCCTTAATTTTGTTGGCAATTGCCTTGTAGCAACCACTGGTACTAACACCTTTGCACAGCAGTGCCTGTATGCTGCAGGTGGTGGCCTATTGCTCGGCATGACCACCCAGCTTCACATAACTTACAATGCGACCACATTCAAAGTCGTTTAGTTGTCTGTAAGATCTTTGATATTGTCGTAATGGCATCATTAATTGCTTCTTTACGGAATTACAATGGCAGCAACAAAAAAGATAAAATTTCTGCCTCTGTAACTGGTTTTATACTTTGCGAATTGTGTGCTAAAAATATGTGCTATGATCGCAATTCCTGTTCATTTGCATGTTCGATCAAGATGTTTTTGCATACCAAATTTCATCATAATCTCTAAAGTCCTTCTTGATGCTTTGGTTTTTTTTTTTTTTTTTTTTTTTTTTTTGCAAAACAGTGTATATATGCATGTGCGTGCGCATTTATATGCTAGATGTGTTTTGTGATTTAACTTATGGTTATGAATATATTTTTTATTTTTCTTTCTATTACTTTTGTTAAAAATTTGTTATATTTTTACTCACTAGTAAATAGTTTTTTAATGCATCATTCCAAAGTTTTCTGCTTATTGATATCTACGATACATAGTATATCTATAGTTGGTGATAGGTATAATTCATGAATAAATAAAATTATTGATACAATCATCAGCTGCTAAAAAATTTATTTTTTTTTATTCCAATCCAGTAGGAATATTAAACATGCACATGCGATGCTATATTTTAATTATTTGATCTATGACATTGTTGTATAACCTTTTAAGACAAAAAAATTTAATCATAAAATTCCTGTTAACAAATAGTTTACAAACATGTAACCTTTCAGAAACTGTACATTTTGCAAAAGATCATATGTAAAATTATGCATACGTTTCTTTGCATATCAAAAAGCAACTGAGTGGTCATTTGTGGGGGAACAGCCCCAGTCTATGCACAATGACAAGGCCATCCAAACTATGTACAATGACCATCATAGGAAATATTTTATTTTTAGCGTACCTAAACACCGCATGGGTAAAAACGCTGTGGCGTTTCTTCCGGAAATTACCGTCATTATTTGTTTACTTTATTAAACATTTCTTTCAATGTAAGTTTTTTAAGTTGCTTCATTTTTTGTGCTAATACTTTCTCTTTAATTCTGTAGACAGACATAATCTCTTGTTCAGTTGTATTGTTCAAGTCCTGTAACTGCTGTTTCGAGAATTCCGACTACCTTTGTCAACCAAAATTTTCTTGTTTTCAGTAACTTCTCTGTCACTTTCTTCGTTATCGGTAGCAGTATTTTCTGGATCTAGAACCATACTACAGATTTTCGCCATTCATTAATTGACTGATGGTTGAGAAGCATTGTCATCACAATGAAAAACTTATATCATCTTCTTATTCTTCACATTTCTTTACAAAAACCGTTAAATGGAAAATTCCCCCCCCTTTTTTTTTTTTTGCAATATCTGAACAAAAAAAAACTTTAAAATTAGCAGCTATCATAATCAAATTTAGCTATCCTTCACTATGCATCATGAGCCTGACAACTAACAACAAGTTGTTCTGTTAAATTTTATCTTACTTCTATCGCATACTGAAAAATTAAGCCTGAATTGTATTAGTTTAGTTATTTATTTTACTTACATCTATTTCTTACACATGCTTAAGGCTTATCAGAGTTCTGAATAAATAAATTCAAACATATACTTAAGCCTTATTGAGAGCTGGCACCAGATATCTTACCGCCTGATGCAGTTTCTGCGGGTCCTAAATTCTGCGGCCATACGAGACCTAGCAATGGTCATGGATTTTATGTAAATAACAGATCAGTTATTCTAAATGCAAATAGCCCTAAATTTAATCTTTGGGTCTATGAGTATCAACAAAATCTATTTTTAGCATACAGAAAGAAATTTTTGGTAAATTTTTCCTTGTCAACACTTTTTAGTGCATTTAAATCTTTGATCATCGCCAAGCGTAAAGTCAACATAAAAGGTTACCATACTCCTTTAATTTTCAATTACCAACATAAAAAAATTGTTTAGACATTGCTACATGAGTCATTATTCAAGTTGTCATGTTTTGATAAGCATGTGGTTGTTAAAGGGAAGTATAATAAATAATGATTTGCCAGGTTGGCATCAATTTAACAATGTATCTACATGGAATGTTTTGGTTTGAGATGTGTGCCAAAGCACATACGCAGCAACAGAATCAAATTACTGATGGTACAAATTTTATGCTAAAATGATCATTTCTTCAATAACAAGGTATTTTATTTAGTGTCGAAGTGAAATTAAGAATCGGGACTCTGCAGATGTTTTATTATGTGCAGAGGGGGGGGAACGAAATGTGTATGCGTAAAGCCTATGAAAAAAAACGTTGTTGGTGGTTTTGAGGTCCAGATTTTAGATAATTTCGGATAATGGACGTCCGGATTTCGGACACTGTACTGTAGTAAAATACTTTCTCATCTTCTTTTCCATAGCAAGTCAAAGTGAAGAAACACTTGCTGCCACTGTTTTGACATTCTTAGACAAATGTGGATTTGACATAAAAAATTTTAAAATGCCTTAGGAGGGAAGGCTAGATAAAAACTATTGCTTGTTTCCAAGTGTCACTTTCCAGACTGCAAAAGCAGGATCACTCAAAGTTCGGTAGTAGAATGTGCCTCAGAAAGCTGTACTGTTGCAGTCTCATTCTACAGGTTTCTGCAAGGCCATGCACAGCTTTTCCTTGCCAAGTAATCTATGGAGTATTATTCATGAATATTCTGAAGCCGAAAACAGCAAATGTCAGCAAAGCTCTGCAATAGTTTAAAAATAAGTGAAAACTGGTGGACAATACTACCAAGTTCCAGAGTTCTAGCAGCTTCCAGGTCATGGCTGAAGATGTGAAGCAGCAGCCAAACACACTTCATAAGGTCAAATGTATGTTAAACGATCCATCAAAGAGAAATGTCATCACTACGATAAGCAAAATTTTCATTCAAATATTTCACATTAGGGAAGATATCAAAGTTAATGAAAGTATGCCAGCATCACAGTTATAAAGCATGTTTTAAATGAGCATTTCCAAATGATATGAAACATCAAAAATCCATGGGTACTTTCAACCATGAATGCTACTAATGAGGAACCCTTTTCGAAGTTAAAATTGCTGAAACACTATCATCGATCTTCACTGACACAAAATTGATTGAGCTCACTAGTAGCAAGTAACTGTTTATCTTGTAATGTATCCTGACAGATTTCACCTTTAACATGTACAGAAAATAAATATTTGAAATTTACTGCTTACATGAATACTAACTTTTATTAAAAAATTTTGGCAACATTCTTCAGTATTTCATTTTTTGCATTACAATTTGCTTTAAAATAATTGCTAATATTTGTTTAGAATAACAAAATTAAAAATTATGCAACATTTTGTAAACAAAACTTTGCAACATTTTGACTTAACTACTTCCCACTGGATTTAAATCAGCACTGAATGTAATCAAACTGGGGGGGGGGGGGGACTTTACATGCAAGGGACGATGAATATGTAATGAAAGTCTTTTGTAGTCATCAGCCAAAAACATTGTTAAACATCAGCCAAAAACATTGTAGTTAAACATTGGGGGGCAGGTATTATCCGCCTTCCGTTATAAATACTTAGCAAACGTTTTTTAATAATACTGGAGGAAAAAAATTCTTTCTTTATTTGTGCTACTGCAATAAACTCTGTTTATAAACAAAAACATTATGTAAAGTAACTGAAAACTATGAATAAGTACTTACAATCAGAGGTAATGCAAAGTATGTGTCAACACAAGCTAATAAAACAAATAGGGCAGTTATGAAATAATAGATTGCTGCTGTTCGCTGGTTAGGAGAAGCTGTAAACAAAAGAATTGCACACATGTATGTATATAGCTGTAAATAAAAGAATTGCACACATGTACGTATATATAGCTGTAAATAAAAGAATTGCACACATGTATCATGTACATATATATATATATATATACGTATATATACATGCAATATCTTAAAACCAATTGCAAGTGTTAACCTCTGTTATTACAGCCATAGCCCATAATCCATGGATCCAGTAACCGTGGTTTCACTTATCTGTAGTTCCACAGAGAGGAAAGAATCTGCAACTTCCAATTCTGCATCCCTTCTTTTTAAAATTTCTGCCTCTGTTGCTTCTAGTATTCATGCTATTCTGATCAGTAATATGTTATCCCAGCTATCCCCAAAACATATGCTACAAGAGTTTGGAAACTACGAATTTGATATTAGAAGATTGGAAAATAAGTTACTCTTAATTTCTACCACCATCATGCAATACAGAAAAATAAGGAAAAGCATTTCTATACTTCTTTTTTGCCTCTTTTGCAAACTGAGCTAAAGTATCAGAATCACATGTCTTGTAGTTAAGACCCAGATACATAGTGTACAACAGAATGGAGCAAAAAAAAAAGTTGTATAACTGAAATGCATTGCTGCTCAAAAGTTGTGTATTGACATATATTACTTCATACTTGCCAACCTATGACACTCAAAAATCAGGAGATTCTTTTTAAGAAATCAGGAGATTTTTCACAATGTTAAAAAAACTTTTTAAATGATAAAAATGTAGTTTTTAATAATGAATTAACTTTAAATAGTTACTAATTCTTAAATGCAAGCAACACAAAAATACCTTACACATAAAAAAAAAATTTTTAGTACTTGCATCGTTTAAGGGGGGGGGGAACCATACTTTAATCAGTTTTCGTACAAATGTTATGAACAGTGGCAGATTTTGCTTTCATTTAAAAAGAAATTTCATAATTTTGTTCATAGCAATTGCTATGTAGGCCTGCTTTAGCTAATAAAAGTTTTATTGATGTGTGATCACTAATATTAGATCTAAATTTAGTCTTCATTTTCACAACAGCACTGAAAATCCTCTCACATTCTGCATTACTATGGGGGAACTGTCAAGATGGCCAACATAATTCTAGACAGTTCAATATATTTTAAAATTCCATCAGAACCTTTCAGTTTTTCAATTAAACTCCACTGGACTGGTGACAGGTGCACCTTTTAACCACCTAGCTGATTTTATAACTTCATCCAGTTTTCTAATCGTAAACTACAAAATTGCGACTGCAATATTATCAATGGCAACATGAATATCATCATCTTTCATGACAAAATGAAGTAACACAGGAAATCTGTTCAAAAAGTACTTTATATCAGAAAAAGATGCATTTGCTAGAGCAGAAAAATCAGCAACTTTAGCATGCAAAATCACTTCATCGTTGACTGGAAATTTATGTAGTATGTAATCACATACTCGAGAGAAGTAACTTCTAACATAAAGATAAAACTTATTTTTGTCTTCTGAAAGTTCTACTTTTATAGTTGCAGCTTCTATTACCAAATCTTCATCTTTCTTCTGATTTTCTATTTCACTATAAATCACATCATATACAAAATTACAAGGCAAAACACAGACAGGTTTTACAAATTTTGATAAAATGTCTTTAAACAGATCATAAATCATTGATTGCAAAACATGAATTAATGGAATTCTGCTTTGTAGAACTGTGTTAAGAACATCGAATGATGGCAAAATGAATTGTAAAAAAAAAAAAGCAAATTCCTTTGTTAAGGTCCGAAGAAAAAACATAAATATTCGTTCTTCACAAGACGAACATACAGTAATCGGAAAATGTTTCGTGTGTTGAGCAATTTTTTTATTTTGAGAAAAATTTGTATCAGCTTTACGCTTATATTTTGCGGTATTATTTTGAGAACAGCCAGTTGAATTGGTGAATGGTGGAGAAATTACTTTATTTTTCTCAAACCTATTTTTAACAATCGAAGCAGTAACTACATCTCCATTTACTTTAGGTATTTTATAACTTTAAATAGAGCGTTTTATTTTAAATCTCGAAGCATTTACTTCTTCTTTAAAAAATGCAAGAAGTGGGTTCCATTGATCGAGGATTCTAGATAAGCATTTCTTTAAAGACAGCCAGCCTGTACACACGTTTCAAAATTTTTCTCATTTCAGTATTATGCAACTGTTGGAACTGTTTCAATTTTTCCTTCCTTTTAGAAATCCTTTCAAGATAATAATAAATATCAACAATCTGTTTATCCACATTTATTGGTAAAGAAGCTACTCCTTTTTCAGCGGCTAAATTTAAGAGGTGACAGGTGCACCTTTTAATCTGCAAATCTGAATTTTCCTTTCTTTTAAGATGCCTGCAACACCAATCTTCAAGCCTACCATTACTGGTGCATTATCGGCATCAAGTGCTAAGCAATTATCCAGAGGGACTGCATTTTCCTTTAAAGTTTTCATAATTAGCTGTGCTATATTAAAGCCTGACGAATGTCCTTCTAAAGTGAGGACAGAAAGTAAACTGTACTCAATTTCTGAAGACTCTAGATTAAAAAAAGAAACAACAATTGGATACAGTTTTGAATCGGTATCATTACTTCCATCCGTAGAGAGGCAGAATGAAGCTGTTTTAATGCAATCAGTAACTGAAGATTTATTTTTCAAACCCATTTTTTTAACAATTGCACCTGTTTTGGTCCTTGCACTTGAGTATTTCTTAGCGATTTCACCATCGGGAAACATTTTTTTAAATAAAGCTGCAGCATGATCCAATGCATTCAGTGGCAGGTTGTGCTCCAGTAAAAAGGCAGAGAACAGACATTCCGCATTAATCACTTTTTAGTCCTTTGTTTCCGAAGAAAAATTTAATTTTTCGTTTTTTTCAAAACTATTTATGTTGTCCTTGTGTACGCACATGTTTGAGAACATCCGCCCTTCCCCCATACGAAATCGAAAAATCGCAATGACAGACGGTACACACCGCAAATTTATTACATTTCCTTGAGGAAGTAATGGAAGGAAAGTCAAATGTGTACGATTTTTGAAACGTACATGAGTATTTCACCTTTCTCGCAAACATAACAAAAGATGATAATTTCTAAAACTATTTCCCGAAGGCACGTGTACTCACACAACTCAGGACAAGATGAATGAAATAACTAAAGAACATCCAAATAAAGCTTGCTTTGTGCTCATTGGCTAATATATACCAGATGACACGCAGTGGAGCTCGATGCCCATTGGAGAACGACGTTTCTTGATACGTATATGCTTTCACTCACAAAGCAGTTCTCATCTTATTCACAAGTTTTGTTTTAGATATAATCTAGAGAAAATTCAATTGCTTTCAGACGTCCAAAATCACTCACTTTATTTATTTTTTTTTTATAACGAAGTATTAAGCCAAGTTCCATAAAAATCGTAAGAAATTTTAAGAATAAGAAAAAGTCGGGAGAAATATATTGTAAATCGGGTTGGCGGGAGAGCTGTCGAAAATCGGGAGTCTCCCGCCTAAATCGGGAGAGTTGGCAACTCTGTTACTTGTATATATTAAAATATGAACATACGTATATACTTTTATATGTATATATTACTTGTGAACTTTCTTAAAATTTTCTACTCCATTTTGCCCCCAAGAGCCTAGAAATTGAACAATTTTGTTAATTGTATGATAAAACTACAAAATTTTCGAAAAGTGATGGATGAAAATGAACTACTCCTCAAAAGTTACATATTAACATATTGCATACTAATCTAATAGAAATCTCTTAAGACACACGCCACAGACTGCATGTTTTTTGGCAAACTGCATCTTATTTAAATCATCATAATGCACCTGTTTTTTATAACATTTTTATTTACAAAAACATTTAAACAACTAAAGTTCCTAATTCAGAAGTCAAACAACAAAAATCAGCATTAATTTTCAAAATTTTCACAGAACTAGTTTCGATGGTTTTACCGAACCACCATCCTCAGCTGCAAAACTGCAAATGAACAAGATAGGAAATAATGATTAGATAAGAAAGCCAGTGGACAAGAATAAGCAAGTGGCGCCATCTATTGGTGAAACCAGAACTAAAACACAATTTCTTTAAAGGCCAAAGGCAAAGATGGATTGGAATTAGGATTGTTAACAAGAACAGAAAGATTTTTTTGAATGTGAAATGCCTTTAGAAAATCCAGTTCTCCAATGGAAGATGTTTCTTGAATAATTTTGGCAGCAGAAAAATTGAAAGTGTGATTTTCGGACCAACATGTTGAGCAACAGAAGACTTCTGTGTTTCCTTTTTTCTAACATATGCCTCATGTTCCTTGGCACGAAATTTTAAGGCTCTCTTAGTTTGGCCAATGTAAATTAAACCACACTGGCAAGGAATCCTATAAATACCCCCAAGAATTCATATCCGGAATGGGGTCCTTGAGTATGGAACTCGGAATTTTATTGATGGGAGAATAAACGACCCAAAAGTTAAATTTCTGCAAAATATCTGCAACTTTATAGCTAATTGATGGAGAGAAAGGAATGACAACAGA
Organism: Stegodyphus dumicola; assembly: GCF_044657685.1. Lineage (NCBI taxonomy): Eukaryota > Metazoa > Arthropoda > Arachnida > Araneae > Eresidae > Stegodyphus > Stegodyphus dumicola. The sequence continues at coordinate 121,687,152 of NC_140780.1, forward strand.
ATTTTTATAATATCCTAAAACAAGAGTGCTTTTTATAAACACCCTGTATAAAGCTCTAAAAAGCACACTCTAGTTTTAGTAGATTTTAAAAATTCCGTTGTCATTCCCTTCTCTCCATCAATGGAACATGGATCAAAGAACATGAGGCATATGTTAGAAAAAAAGGAAACACAGAAGTTTTCTGTTGCCCAACATTGTTGGTTCGAAAATCACACTTTCAATTTTTCTGCTGCCAAAATTATTCAAAAAATATCTTGCATTGGAGAACTGGATTTTCTAGAGGCATTTCACATTCATAAAAAAAAAAAAAAAAAAAAAAAAAATCTTCTAGTTAACGATCCTAATTCAATCCAACTTTACTTTCGACCTTTAAAGAAATTGTTTTAGTTCTGGTTTTACCAACAGATGGCGCCACTTGTTTACTCTTGTCTAGGCTTTCTTATCTTATCTAATCATTATTTCCTATCTTGTTCATTTGCGGTTTTGCAGCTGAGGATGGTGGTTCGGTAAAACCATCGAAACTAGTCCTGTGAAAATTTTGAAAATATAATGCTGATTTTTTTTGTTTGACTTCTGAATTATGTACATTTAAATTTATTATTTTTTGAAATCTTTTTTTGTAAGTATAGAAAATGTTGATGAATACCAGAACTTGAATAAAAGTAGTTTTTTATATTCATAAAATAAAAATTAATTAACACTTAACAGCTAAATAAAAGGCTCATCACATTCCTTCCCTGAAATTCTTCCATGGCTGAGAACTCCTGATATTGGTGGATCAAAATTATGTACCCATATGAGTTTTAATATGTTCTGAAATCCCATGAGTTTGCATAAATCTCTTTAAATAAAGGTCACAGTTTCATTTCTTAAATCTCAAACCAGGTATGCTTCAGGGATAAATAGAAGGGCTAGGTCATTCCTTTGTTCGACTCCTCGCCGACGCGAGTCTCATAGAGGGGGGGGGACCGGAAGTAATCTGACGTATCTCTGTTGCACCTGCTCTGATTTCGCACCTTTAAAACTGTAGTTTCATTCAGTTGCGAGACGATTTTCTGGAGATCGCATATCCCAAATTAATTTTAATCATACATATTTGTTTTCTAATAATGCAAATATTTAAAATAATTTGTGTATATATAGTTTTAGTCAGTTTTCCTTTTAAATTCTATATTTAAAGTATCCTTTATGAAATATGGCTTCTCGAAAGTTAAATTTCTGCAAAATACGTGCAACTTTATAGCTAATAGATGAAAAGAAGGGAACAGAATTTTTATAATCTCCTAAAACAAGAGTGTGCCTTTCAGTGTGTTGAGATGAGAATTTTTCAACTGCTTGATTAATAATGTTGGGTGAAAAGCCCAACATTAACAAAAGTTAGCTTCATTTTATTCCTATGTTTTCCATGTTCTTCAAGTTTGCTCCTCCAAACTAGCCCTTGATGAAGAACTAAATTATTTAAAAGCAATAGCTATTGACAGGGACACACTAAAAGGCACACTCTTGTTTTAGGAGATTATAAAAATTCTGTTGTCATTCCCTTCTTTCCATCAATTAGCTATAAAGTTGCACATATTTTGCAGAAATTTAACTTTTGGGTCGTTTATTCTCCCATCAATAAAATTCCAAGTTCCATACTCAAGGACCCCATTCCGGATATGAATTCTTGGGGTATTTATAGGATTCCTTGCCAGTGTGGTTTAATTTACATTGGCCAAGCTAAGAGAGCCTTAAAATTTCGCATCAAGGAACATGAGGCATATGTTAGAAAAAAGGAAACACAGAAGTCGCCCAAACACAGAAGTTGCCCAACATTGTTGGTCCGAAAATCACACTTTCAATTTTTCTGCTGCCAAAATTATTCAAGAATCATCTTCCATTGGAGAACTGGATTTTCTAGAGGCATTTCACATTCAAAAAAATCTTTCTGTTCTTGTTAACAATCCTAATGCCAATCCATCTTTGCCTTTGGCCTTTAAAGAAATTGTGTTTTAGTTCTGGTTTCACCAACAGATGGCGCCACTTGCTTATTCTTGTCCAGGCTTTCTTATCTTATCTAATCATTATTTCCTATCTTGTTCATTTGCAGTTTTGCAGCTGAGGATGGTGGTTCGGTAAAACCATCGAAACTAGTTCTGTGAAAATTTTGAAAATTAATGCTGATTTTTGTTGTTTGACTTCTGAATAAGTACTTATTCGGTGTGTTATTGTGTCTTAACTAAAGTTCCTATTACTTTTTTAATGTACGGTACTGTGTAAAACATTTTCCTCTATGAAAAGGGACCAAACATAATTTACATAAGTATCTACATTCACTCCTTCGATGGTTGGAACAAACGCTGTAGGCTCTCGTAGGAAATTATCTTTCCACTTGCTAGAATACACGTAGGTTCATACTGCTTCATATCACCTGACAACCTTTTAGGTGAACCTTTATAAGGTGTTCTCCTCGCACCGCCAGGAGATGGACTAGACAGATTTGCCTCTGGTTCTGGGGCGGCTTCCATTATTGTCATCTGTTATCCAGTCTCTCACCACTGACAGCAGAAACTGTTTATACTTCATTTTTGCTTGTGGACTGGGGACATTGCACACTCTAAAAAACTCAAAAGTCTGCAGTTGGTAAGGTACAGTACTACTTTTCTTGTCCATTTCATTGTTTTCCTTAGAATGGCACAACACTAAAGGAACTGATCACCTTTCACCTGGGCACTGTATTCCTTGATGCAGCTAGATTTTACAGTTTTCTCTCCTGTTTTTCTTGTTTCCTTGTGTTGTTGAGACAGAAGTCTCATGCATCATTGACATCATTTGAATAGCCCTCTTGTCTGTCTATGTTAGAAGAACAATGCTTTTTCTGAAAAATTATGTCACCTTTCTTCATTCTTGATTTTTCCATTTTCAAATCTGGCAGCAAACCTCTACTTTCATAAATAGTCCCACATATTTTTAGCAATTCAGCAGCATACGTAGCACTGTAATAATTTTCCTGGTAAACATGGTGCCATATATCAATATAGGGATCAAGGACTGAAAGAACAGTTGCTTGCAATTTCTTTCCTTCAGCAGCATAGCATATCTTCATATTGAGATATATCAGGTGTCATTCTCTCTCTCCATCCAACAAGCAAGCCATATTTTGTTATTTTCGCTGGGTTGTACATGCAAAATTTTAAACATCCTTTCCGTGGAATCATTCCCTCGTCAAAAGATGACTGTTGCTTTGGTTGGTATGTTGTTTGAAATTTATGCAGGAAATAATCCAGCACAGGTTGGATCTTGAAGTCTCCCAGCAAGTCCGTCTATTTTGGTATTATCATAGAAATGTTAGAATGTCCATATTTTCTAAAATGTATGGTGACTCATAGCCTGTGGAAATATAGAGGTACATATCAAAGGATCTGTTGACCAATAGTCTTTCAAGCTATCTTTTCTTATTTGATCCATCAGAATGATTAGGCTGAAAAATTCCTTGATGCCTTCTGTATAACCAGACACCACTAGTGTTCTAGATGGTGTTTTGCATTTCATAGTGGTCTGATTGTGATAGTTGGACAGCTCTTTGTACAACATCTCAAAAATTCATCATAAAAAAAAGAGACTGGTCACACTGAGATGGAAATGTAGTGACCCCCAGTATGACCTTTAAACATTTGTAAGTGTGGTGGTGTGTCAATTTCAGACCCACAATTGTCAGTAGCTTCATCAGTGTCAAAATCACTTGAAAGCACCACCACCTTGCAATTTCTTATAAATCTTAAGAATTTCACTGTCAGTAGAATCATCTAAGAAATCATCAAAAGAGTCATTCGCATTTCGAACCCACCAGGAATACCTGGTAAATTATCATTAGTAACTTCTAAAAGTGCATCAGTTGTTGGTTTCCTTCCCTTTTCCGAGAGAATGCATTTCCAAAAGCACCAGGAAGTTTAAGACTATTTGAATGACCAAAATACAGTGCAACAGCAAAGCTTTATGTGTTCATGCAATTATATAATTTTTCATAGATTGACCTGCACAGTTTCCACCAATGAGATCACTTCATTCGCGAAAAATGAGAAAACTCATGTGTAGTCCTTAGCAGATAGTACACGAAACAGAAAAAAACTTGAAACCAGTCTTTAACAGATGGTGTGCGAAAAACAAGAAAATTTGCAACTAGTCCCTAACAGATGACATGCGAAACACGAGAAAACTAGCGAGTGATACACAATGTGTTAACTAATATATCAATCATGAATTTATTCAAAATATTTATATTTCATCTCCATTTCTCACAAGAGTCTATTTTTACATTAAATTTCAGTGTTATAACAAAATATTTCAGCATGCTACTTTTCATAGTTACACTGTAGACTCACAGCAGCAAGATGGCAAAGCATTTTGTAAAGTATTGTAAACATCCTCCGTTTAAACTAACAAAATAGTAAAATATTTTACATGTGTTCAAAGAAATTACTATTTACTTAAAAACTGAATCATATTTTAATTTTCACACTATAAAATATACATGATTTAAAATGTATTATAAAACGGAAGCTGGTTTATAAGGATCAAGCCTGTTATGTGAGGAGACAGCATCAACCTCTGTCACACTACTCAATATTTCGGTTCATTGTCTTCCTTTCTGCACAATGTGCATCAGTTGAATTAGTGAAACAGAACTAGAGACAAAGTGAAATACCCCATTACTGGTAATCCACAAGACCCTAGTTGAAATAATATGTCAACACAAGATGCATTACAATTGGATTCCACTACTGAAGAATAACTCTGGGCAGTCAAGGCAGTTTCAAGCTATATTGACTTTTCTGAACGATGAAAACTTTCATCCCAACTTAGTGGCCGTATCCCAACTTAGTAGCTGTATGCAATGGAACCACAGCGAATACAAGAAATTCAAGAAGTGTCATTTATTTACTTGAGATAGAATTTGGAAATCATTGTATTATGTGATATGCCTGCTTCACTCTAACAAACTATCATTATGGCACACGATGAAATCATCTGGATAGATGGACATTTGTTCCTCATATATTTTATGGACCTATAGGCAAGATATCAGTCAACTTTGAGCACCTCTCAGTAGTTGATTTTCAACCATTTGAGGAGGGAAATTTGCAGCCATGGGAGAATAATGATGTATATCTAAGTACAGATTTAAAAAAAAATATGTGGGATACAGGCCAAGCTGTTTCTTCAGGTAAATGCTTCACGAACGTGGTACTGCAAAGTCCTTGAAAATTTTCTAATGCAAGATGGACAACAGAGTCCTTCAAATTTACATACACAGCAGTAATGAATCCGCCTCCTTGAAGGAGATGGCTTCTTTTATCATAACAGTGTACATTCTGACTTGGTCTTGCATTAAATGAAATTCAACCATTAAGGATGTTTCCACTAACATATGGTGTACATTTTTGTTCTCTCAATATCTGTGATAGCAAAATCGGAGAATCTACTGGTAGCTATGCTTGTAGAAGAAAAGAACACATTCAAGAGACAGGTGTAAGGAAGATTTTTTTCCATGAGGTCACTTGCCAAAGGAGCCCCCCTTGCCAGTATGCAAATTCAAGATCAAGCAACCATCATCAATATGCAACAGTATATTGGCTGCATCGGCTGTCAACATTGTATGTTACATAGTCACCTGTTTGAGCCCATCTATCGAGTGGAGATTTAAGGAAGTGCATTAAGAAAGACTCCCCACTTCTTTGATTCTAGTTTCTACTTTCCATGCGATACCCAGGTGGTTAAGAGATGTGTTAGCATTGTTACAAATATTTCTAGACAAACATGCAGGGCTAGAGCTCCAGAGGGAATAATCGGAGCAAAAATTTGGAGAGGTCGATCATACTCAGTTTTAAAATTAAGTCAGAATTTATGGCTACAAAGAAGTCTAAAGACTAAGAACACAGTGCCCAAAAGTAGGGCGATTGGGATGGACACATAGGAACTAATACAACCACCTCCTCATGGAAAATTCTGGGTGGTTCATTGAACCAAAAAAAAAGGTGCATTTTTATAAAGCAAGTTTCACAACTATATCATTAATTAAAAACAAAAGTTACACTATTGAAAATTCTCAGTTTTATCATACCATTACAAAATTCAAGGCTCTTGAAGGGCAATAAAGATTAAGAAAATATTGAAATAATTCACAAATGATATTTTAGTCAAAACAAAAGTTTCGAGGAGTAGCGTATTTCAATCACACATTTTTTATTTTTTAACTCTCTCTTAGGGTACAATATACTTTTACTTCTTTAGCAATATATTGTGCGTTGAGTACATAATATTTTATTACATTTCTTAATGCTTGTAATGTCTTACTTGCATAATTTTGCCTATTAAATGTAACTAATTATACACTGTGGTTTCATGTACCTCTAAAATTTCTTGGAAGGTGTTATCCATGGATATGGGGCTACTACCGCACTTTATATTTTACAAAAAACTGCATTTTCAGCAAATGAATTCCTACCTAAAACAGAATTATGAAACAATGAACTAGGTATAGATAATACATTCCTGCAAGAACATCAAAATAGTGCCTAAATCTCTGTAAACACATAATTTAAGGCATTATTTATTAATCCAGTATTGCAAAAATTTCTGCAAGTTTTCCATTTTAGATTTGTTAATCCACTACATTTTAACACTATTATTTTGTATTTCTTCTAGATTTTGAGGTACAATGCTTCTCATTTATATGTTTATCAGCATCTACCATGCGTAACTACTCAGTATATTCTGCTAAACAGTTTTATAATGTATTATTTTTGTAAAATGTTCAACATGCAAATATAGTAGAATATGCAGTAAAAGAACTGTGTGACTTTGATGAGACAGGAAAAAACAATTCATGAACAGTAGATCACACTGCAGATTTATAAATTTAACATGTATTTTCACGTAACTTGTGAACAACTTAAAAGCACAAAAATCTAAAAGTATCTGTGCCTATGATAAACAATTCGCAAAATCAATCATTCAAAAACTTCAGATTGCAGCAACCCTTATTAAGACCATTTGTCCAAACTGGTACAAGACATTTTAATAATTCTCAAATTTCAAAGAAAGGACTAGACAACACTGATAACTGTTTTTAAATGCACACATGAACAAAACTTATGCATAGGTGGCATCTTCTGGTGCACAGGCACATATTTACTAATCTGTGCTCAAATGCACATACAAAAAAATTTACAAATGAGTGACACTTTCCGGTATAGAGTCAAGGTATTTCTAAGCCTGTGTTCAAATACACTCTTGTACAACTTAAGGATGAGAAATATTTTGCTGGTAGAAATTCTGGACTGGACTATGGCAAAGCATGAGTCTTGTACTCATGTGGAAAACCATGAAACCTCCCATGCAGCCAGTCTGTTCAAGATTTTCAGCGATTTTACCGCTCTACAGAGACAAGCTATTTATTAGCTTGTGTTCAAATGCCCACTAGAAAACTGAAAAAGTGAATGGCACTTCGCTAGTAAAAGAGGCAAGCTATTGTTGATACCTAGCAAAGCAATAATGACAGGTAACAAAATAAATCAAAGCAATAATAATAAAATCTCTTACACAGAAGCTGGGCATATGGGAAGGATGAAGGAGAAGTATTTAAACGTGCCTATGGAACTTACTCCTCAGAATGAAATAAATTCACCTCAAACTATGTAAGAGTGATCGAAATGCAATGTCATGCTAATCACTAAGTGATTTCAAAGCTTCCAGAACAGATCTTTCAATTTCTCCTTCAAAATTCTGATCAGGCACTGATTAGGCCTTGCTTGTTTTCTGGCAAAAGGACTGTGCGTTAAAATTAGTTTCCTCACAATATCCCACAACTGCTCAATGGAGTTGAGGTCTGGAAAGCATGTCAGTCAATTTAGCACCTATTCTTCTTCCGTAAAAGACTTTTTATAGCTCTAGCTCAATAAGACTTAGCATTACTACCTATAAAAAGCAATGCTTGATAAAGGCCCCACAAAAACTGAACATTCCGTTTAATAAGCCTTTTTACAACAACAATGGCTATTATGATGCTACTATCCATCATCTGTTACTTAATGCCTATCAATCGAGATGCATCCTATATTATACCCACAACCATCTTCTAGCATACCTTCCTACTATGGTTTTTGGAGCCCACCAGCAGCCGAGCGATAAAGTCGCTGAACACTGGTACTTCGGTCCGAGGTTCGAATCCCACAAACAGGCTGGCAGCATAGGCGTTTTCGTGGTTTTCCCCATGCATAACGTGCATACGAGCCAGTTTCCCTTAGAAAGTCCTCCAGGAAGGCATCTCTCCCTTCAGGCAGTTAGCCCTTGAGTGCTTTGCTGTAATATAATAAAACCAACCATTAAAAAAAACTATCAGGTTTCTTTCTCATGGGCACAATTCAGTTTCTCCATGATGCACTTTGGGTGACATTCTTGCTAATTAAATGGTTAACTGACAGTAGGATTTGGCCATTCGCAATGAATGCATTAAGTTGCCAGTGTCTGGCCATTTGAACGAACAACTTTCTTACTGGTACACCTTACCCTTTCCAAGCCTGATAAATTAACATATGAATCTAATTGATGAATCTAATTGCAAAAGAATCCATCTCATCACAAAACAAAATACTGGATGTTGCAACACTGTCCAATTTAAACAGATCTGATACCACTATAAATGTTTAGTATCACTAGTGCTCCTTGAACAGCATAACATATATAATTGGTCTTTGAAACTATACCCATATGAAATTCAAATATAAAGCCATAGTGTGGGCAGCCGCAGTTTGGCTAGGGGTGGATTTATAAAGTCATGAGCCTTTTCTGTGAACCCTTCACTTAAAGATAAAGGAATGCTTACTAGTTTTTTTAATTAATTACTCCACAGCTTTTACTATGAAGACATTTACAACCATATAAATACACTTTTGAGGAAAATCTCTCCTTTGCTACAAAACTGGGAACATACAACTTGCTTAGCATGGAGCATAGGTCAGGTTAATGGATTAAGACAGAGTAACTTAGAGATTATCTGCCTTCTAGCAGTGAAGCTTCGACAACATTTAGCTATAAGACATGATCCTATATACTCAAATAAGGAAAATACCCTTCTCTTCACTATACAGAATATATTCCAGTCACTTAAATGTTGCTCAAAGTCTGCAATAATACCATCTGTGAATCCGAACTCCACAGCAATTTTGCTGACTCTAAAGCTTTTCCGCAAATTTACTACTCTTCTCTAATGCAAAATCATCAAAATTATGTCTTTTGAGACATGCATAACTGACTCATTCTTTCACATTCAAAATCTGTACCAAATACAGATCATCAGTAATCTGTCTTTCAATTTGTCATGCAATCCCTAAACACAAAACCTGGAAATATGCTTATTCACCAGCTTTCTACTGTGCATATTTTAACTATGAAGATTAAAATAAGTTGATTTGTGAGATTTTTAAATAATCACTCTGCTTACTAATGTTTATTCTTAAGACAAACATTTTTTTTCACAATTCTAAAAATCAGTTTTCATTATACACCAAAATTCCCACAACCAGAAGTGCTTAATTCATAAGTAATGCTCACAATTTGTACTGAAGTTTGAATGTAAGCAAAGTTTTGGCTTTCAGAAAATTCCACAAGGCAAATTAACCGTTTGAGTCCGGCGAAGCGCTGTCACGCTTCACTTGTCGTATGCCAAAAATACAGCGCAGCACGATAGCGCTTCTCTTGTTTTGTATCGAGAATGCGAAGACGCTGCTGTTGGTTAGTATACTTTACGCAATTATTGAGAGCAGTTGTAGTGATATTAGTAGCAGTTGTATTATAAGAATTGGAAATTGTTTTCATTTTTTACCAAGCGTTATACTAATAATTACGAAATAACCCATGTCAAGTTCTGATTCATTTGAAAGTGACTATGTTATGAGAAGTGATAATGAAAAGTATAGTAATGACCTTGAAAGTGATAGTGGAAGTGACATCATCATTCGTTCTAAGAGATTACGAGTTATTAGTGATAGCAGCGATGATGATGATGAAGTAACTGAAAGTACCTCCGATTACGATATTATTGATGAGTTTCTACCCGTGGATACAATTTTTTTCGAACGAATCGAATACTTTTTCTGAAATACCTGGACCAAAGCATTCCCCTCCTCCTGATGCGAAACCAATTGAATATTTCAATAATTTTTTCCAATTTTCAATAATTTTTTTTCAAGTATACTAACGAACAGCAGCATCTTCACATTCTCGATACAAAACAAGAGAAGCGCTATTGCGCTGCGCCGTATTTTTGGCATACGACAAGTGACGCGCCCACTGGACTCAAACGGTTAAATGCCACTTTTTTCTTAAATGTATATAAATTGATAAAAAAAATTAGAATTGACGTTAGCATTTTCTGCACCTTCCCCTTTTATAATGGATCATGAATGTTTTTAAATTTTTTACATTAGATGAATCTCTGCTTTTCAATGTATATTGGGGTCTATTAATACTAATTCTGAATAGATGTGGTTAATTAACTTTGAAATGATGTGGAATGAGTAAAAGAATTTATTTGTCTGCAAAATTTCAAACATTGCATTTCAACTTAAATTCTTCTTGTAGCTAGCTTGTTTGAACTTATACTCTACGAAATAACACCTGTGGAGTTTTTTTGGGGGGAGGCATTAATTATTAAAGTAGTGGAAGTACCTACTCCAACTCATTATATACCTAAGCTCTACGGCATTGACTTTTAATCAGAAACTGAAAGCATAAAGCAATCCATTAATGCAGCAAAAAATGGATAAGTATTTGCTAACTTCTATAAAGAAAAGTAGCAAAACATTTCACCATCTGGCTGTGAAGAAGAACAAGACATTCCCTTCATCATTTCCATATTCAATAGATTCCAGAAATAAAATTCTAATAAAAGTAAGGTTTGGAGGTCAAAGATTTAGCCTTCAACAAGAATTCAGTCAAAGACAAGGAAGTAGTCCATATTTCAAAAAGAGAAGAAGGGTGTGAAAAGAGTCATTGTTCACTATGAAAACAATTTTTTAAATGAAGAAAATCAATCAAAATATGAAGAAAAAACAAACTTTGGCATAGTGTGGAAGAAGCAAATTATTTCAGCAAGTTCACTTGACAGACTTCCTCTTCCAAAAGTTTTGTGAGGAACAGATGGGCCACCTACTTTTGTTAAGAAAAAGTAAACGATGGGAACACAAATAAGTGCATAGAAACATTTAATCCATGAAAAAAATATAGCAATAACGCAAAGAAGCCAAGACAAGTCAAAACTCAGGAAATCTAAATCGGAGCTTATGACTTGATAAGTTAGTCCCTTTCACTGCTCTATTATAGGCTCACAGCATTTCCATTGTCAAAGGCTAAATTAACGGTCTGAATCTTTGAGAGCAAAATTCTACAGTAAAAACAATACCTAGGGGCAGATTATTGGAAATAATGACATATGTGCACTTTGAAGTCAAACAGATTACAAAAATTACAAATTGATTCACTTGCTCTTGCTTAGGAGTTGTAGAATATTTTTATTAAGAATTGTTTACTGTGTTATAAACCAGACGAAAAGATTGCAACTGATGAACCTTTCTTCCCTACAAAGGTAAGATACCTTATTGCTCAGTATATGTCACAGAAAATTAAATTTTGACTTTTAGTTGATGTAAAAACAAAGTAAATGGATAATCCTTACCTTAAAAAAGATGAAAGGAAACCAGGCAAAGAAACATTTGGCAAGCCTACTGTTCATCAGCTGATTGAGCCCTTTTGTAATACTGGAAGATATGTTACAACGGAAAATTTCTTTACTTTGAATTTAGTTAAAAACTCAGGAATCAAGGAATAAGCCCAATTGAACAAAAAAATATATCTTTCGAGTTATGCAGTACTGACAGATCTTTGATAAAGAAACTAATGGCAATGGAAAAATTATTTTTATCTTAGATGTGTTTGATCAGTTATGAGAAAACTGCATTTCCTCAAAGAATCTTCTTACTCCCAGAAGAAGCTAGAGATGTTCTGCATATAAGCATCACCTGTGTTAATTTAAACAATGTAAGAAAAATAAAACTGTAACAAACTGTTTGTACAAAGTGCAATAAATACGGGGGTGGGCATTGCACAGGGAGAATTAATAAATAAATCATTTGTAAAGACAAATTCTGAATTTATTTCACACCAATACTCTAGATGCTTGTATTTTATTAAAACATAGGAAATATTTCATTCTACAAATATCTAGACAGACAAAAAAATTGTGAAGCATTTATAAGATTAATATTAATGATTTATATAGTAAATGAGAAAATTGTGCCATTCAATTCTATATGATAAAAAAATGAGTATTTGTAACACTGTAGCAAAAATCAGTTTAATAATCTAAATTACAACATAATTTACCTAAAAAATTAAATACTGCAAGATTTACAGCATTCAAAATGACAACTAGTTAGAGGTAAACTGAGAATGCTATAATGCTAGTGTTAAATAACAGCAATTTCAAACAAATTAATATGCACAGAGTATAAACTTATGAAAATGCAACAGTAAGAAATTTTAAGTGTCCTAAAACCTAAGAATGCAATACTTATGTCTATCTGAGAATGCAATACTCAGGTCTACCCAAATATATTATCTTAGATAGCTATTAGATAATATAACAGTACGAATTTGTGATACATAGATAATTTTATCCAATTACAGGATACAGTAATCGTTACATTTTGCTCCAATTTTTAGTTACAAAAACTTCATACGTAAGTAAAACTGCTTAATAAAAGATGAATTGGTTTGATAATACAATTAAACATTAGTTTCAAAGTTCACAGATTATTATGAACACTCTCACCTGCTATGGAAAGAATTGATATCAAACTGGTGAATGTCCCGCTTGTATTCTACAAAGGGAAAACAGCATACCTTTAATAAGAGTTCAATAGCATTTCACATAGATCTAACAAATAACTTTACAGCAAATAAACTCCATAGGACTAATTATTATAGAAATTATTGCTACAGAATTTTCACAATTGGTTACATTACACAAAAAAAAAAAAAAAAAAAATTATGTTTATCATGAAATGTGCAGCAAAATATTAATACAATGCCAGCGGTTATCAAAGTTTTAGCAAAATTAAATAAAATATGCTATAAAGAGGTAAAAAGAAGCTATTCACTACATATTTACAGCTTTTCACTTTACTTCTTTTCAAACTTTCAAAGCCATTTAGATATTTAACACTTTGACGGGTGGTGGGACGCCAGACGTTCCACCTTTTTTATCAGTTTTTTTATCTCCCAGATGAAAGCTGCAAAATTCCATTTAAAATACATACAATTACACCTTTTAGTTTTCTAAATGTGTAACAGATGGAAGCACGAGCATTCATTCATGGAAATAATGTTAAATAAAAATTCTTTGCAGGTCTAATTTTGAAGCAGTTTTTTTTCTTAATTTCTAATGCAACTTAAATCGTCTGAACAACAACTTTTGGTGTTAGAATGAATATTTTTACGTGAGAGTTTCCTTTTCTATAAATATTATTATTTGAATTCATATATTTTAATTAAGAATGGTTGAAATTAAAAGGCAGGACCAAATATATCCCACCGCACCTGTAGGAACTGCTGCTACTAGATGGCAGCACTGTTCAAATATTCTTAAATTCAAGTATCATGTTCGTTTTATACGTTGATAATGCAAATTTAAATTTTTTAATATATTGCAATGATGCTAAAACTTCAAAAATATTTAATATTCATTCCGAAAGAAATGAAAATATAACTCTGTAACATGAAATGTCATTGAATACTGAATGGATATGCGAGTGTGATTCACCATACAAAAATATCCTAAGCAGAGCGAAGAGAGGTGAAATGTAACTAAACATGACGGCCTTCTAAATACCTTCCTTTTCAGACCTGTAGCAAATAAAGTATGGGAGAGAAAATCTTCTCTATTCCAAATCTATTACAAAATCATTAAAAAATATCTAAAAAGTCGTACAGAGAGCGATTTTTTTAATTATGTAATTAAAAATTTTTTTTTATTTTGCAAATATAATCAATATTTTCTAGATAATTATTCAAAAACATTTTTTATAACTATATTTATAATTTTCATTTGGTTGCTAAAACTAGCACTTTAGATAAGTATGTTAAGAGAATTTACACTGAAGCAAAGATACCATTTTACTGCTCTAAATGCGCAGTGGGACAAGTGGTATCACCACATCATGAATAACCTTAAAGGTTTACTTGGTTTTTGTTTTTTTTTCCCTCCCCTCTCCCATGAAATAACGTATTAGGGGCTAATTATCTATGTGTAAAGTTATTTTTTCCAAAAAAAATTTTATTTATGCCCCAAACCTCAAAGGGTTAAAGGATCAATACAAAATTATTTTTATAGTTTCCTTAAGGAGCAATATGAATATATTGCTATAGAAAACCTGCTTTTAGTTGCTGTCCGAGTGTCATAGATGATGAGAGGTATCTTTTTCAAAAGTATTAATAAATTACAATAGATACCTGCATGCATGTACACATATATGCATAAAAAATAGGATGCAAAACTTAAACATTTCTGATTTGGGCCATAATTCCACAATATATCAACTGGAGACAGGTGCAATGTAGAACTCAAAAGATGAGGAAAGTATAGAAGCAAAAAAATGAATAGAATGCACATTCTGGAGATTCTGTCAATCCAAAAAGGCTTTATTGACAAAATGGCACTGGTACAGAAAACTGTCTGATCAAGAACAACAAACCTAAGAGCCTTAGTAAGTTATATGACCTCCCTGCAATGGTAGTGTAGCACTGTCTATTGATACTCAGCACCAGATTATCTAAAAGTTCTCGAGGTTAACAGTTCCCATTCATAAAGGAGCATCCATTTCAGTTGTCTGGTGTCCTCCGGAAGCCACTAGGCATCTCCCTAAAGTATCGCACATGTGTTTAATCACACCAGGAAAGCACACTGGGTTTATCAATTTTGTGGTTAACTTCACTTTCAGCTCCTCAACATCATGAGTGTGGCATGACTGTGTATGGCTATTCATAAAAACAAAGCCAGGACCAATGGCAGGAAAAGATGCATTTGGAGGAGGCTAATATGATCACAGTAGCGATTTCTGGCAAGTGAACCTCTTTCGAAAATAACTCTTTCCCTGATGTTAATGGGACGAAAGTACCTACCTCTCTCCATATCAACTTGTGACGAGAACCATTTCTAGGACTAAAATGTTTCTCATTGGTAAAGGACAATTCCACTGATCAGCTGTCCAGTCTGTGTTCTCTACACCACTTTAAATGGTGTTGCCGATGGGCTGCTGTCAATGGTATGCAGCATTCAGGATGACAGGCAACTAGGGAATCTTTATAAAGATGTCTAGCCATAATAAACCTGTTGTTTGGTTGCCATGCGCAACTGCTGAGAAATGTTGCCATATGTTTCGTTTCAATCTCTTTCCACCTGCCGGACGATATATCAGTCATCCATTGCCAGCGTTTTCCTTGGCCAACCACCTGCAACCTTTCTCACAGCTGTAATTATCACCTGGAAGCCTTAACAACCTCATGAAACAATGCTTTTTATCAGTTCCAAACTCTTGGGTGACAGACATCAAACTACACTCCTCCTCAAGCTTGCCAATCATTCTATCATGTGTAAAGGTGTCCTCATCTTTTCTTGTAGCCATACTGCATGCACAGTCTCACTTTCACTTGCAGAAGAAAGCCTGGAAATATGCTTTCTTCTTTATAAGTTGAACTGAGACACTTACTCTTCATGTTTTGCATGCTCTGATGTACCCTCTGATATCATACTGATGTTATTTACATGTGCATCACCTTTCTACCAAGTTGGCTTTTTACTGTACGGATCACAAAAAGCCCTTTTGAACAATTCCATTGTTGTATGTTGGAAAATGAATTTGTTGCTTAAGTTTTGCACACTTGAATACCCACCCAATTTGTTTATACAGCACGTGAAATGTATTCATTAGTAGATTCAGTTTAAATATATGGGCAGATTCAAAGTAGAGCAGGATGTTTCAAATATCAGTTTGCCAGAAACATACACCTTTCCTAATAATTTCTTGGCCTTTCCTCTATCAAAAGCAACAATTTACTTAACTAAACTTCTGTGTACAGACCTGTCCTTGCCCAAAAAAATAACACATTATACTTCAAGATTTAAAAATGCATAATTCCCATTTTATTGTTTTCAAAGTTATGCTTCTGTAGTTAAATATTTTTATCAATTTTAAAAAGATTACATTTTATATTTACATTCTTAACATTGTATTTCTACTATACTACTACTATAGGAAATATAATTTGAAAGCAATATCAACAAAGTTCAATGAAGCAAAATCTGCACAATACATAAGGTTTTGCACAGAACAAAATAAATAAGCAGATAGGTCATAATAGTCTTTCAGATACCTCCTGTGAAACATGAAATTAAATCAAAATGTATGAAATATTAAGCAATCAGCTTTGAACTATTACATTTGTCCCTGCAAAATGTAACAAATATTTCATAATAACCCTTACAATAAAGTGGACATACATACGCTGCATGAAGGACCTTAAACAAATACTCAGTTACATATTTCAATGTGCCTTGTTTCAAAGATATAAAATACTTTACATACATTCAGCAGAACAATACACATATGAAAAATAAGTGAATGATTGAATGATTTTAACAAAACTACATCCCCTATGAAACAAGTAATATACTATGAACAAATGTGAAAAAATCAGTAGCAATATTTCAACTGCACGTAAAAAAATGTTCAACCAAGACAGCTAATGTGATAGTAGAGAATGAAACAGGCTTACTGGTTCATAGCAAGTGAAAAAAGCAGTCAAAATAAGTAGAAATGAACTAAAATGCCTGAAATTAACCTAAAAAAAGTGATGAAAGTCTAAGGATCTAATTTTAAAAAATCAATCTTAAATACAATAATTTTTATCTTTATACAAAGAAAAAAGGTAGCTCCTTTTAAGGAAATCAATAACTTCTAAATCTTTTCAATGAACCTACCTAACAAAAACCATTAAATATAAAAAAGGAACTACACTAAAAACAATCTGAAAGTCAGTATTTTTTTTTTTTAATTTGTAATTCAGTGAACCTACAACAAATGGTAGCACAATTAGAATCAAAATGCATGCTACTAGGAAGCAGTTTAAAAATTTTATTATGTAACTTTTGTTTTCTTTTTTTTTCATTACGTGGCAAAATACATTGGAATCCTAGATGTATGACTGCATCTGAATTGTCACTTAGCATTAAACAAACCTGTTTACAATCATTATTCTTAACATGAAAATGCGGGCAAGAGTTATATTATGTGATATTTATGCAGATCCAGATTACAAAAATATCTTATTTTACGCCTTATTCCCACTTACTGGATTAAAGTTATTTCTATTAGGAACAGTTATAAAAATCTCCAATCCTGGCACCTTTTTTATTGAAAACACTAGAAGTCGTGAACTAATACCATACTTGCCAACTTATGACAATCAAAAATCAGATTTTTTTAAGAAATCAGGAGATTTTTCACAATGTTAAAAAGACTTTTTAAATGATAAAAATACAGTTTTTAAAAATGAATTAACTTTAAATAGTTACTAATTCTTAAATGCGAGCAACACAAAAATACCTTGCACATAAAAAACATTTTTATTACTTGCATCGTTAAGGAAAAAAAAAATTTAATCAGTTTTCGTACAAATGTTATAAACACTGGCAGATTTTGCTTTCATTAAGAAAGAAATTTCATAATTTTGTTCATAGAAATTGCCACGTAGGCCTGCTTTCGCAAATAAAAGTTTTTCTAATGTGTCATCATTAATATTGGATCTAAATTTAGTCCTCGTTTTCGCAACAACACTGAAAATCCTGTCACACTCCGCATTATTATGGGGAACTGTGAAGACAGCCAACATAATTCTAAACAGTTCACTACATTTTAAAATTCCATCAGCACCTTTCAGTTTTCCAATTAAACTCTACTAGGTGTCAATCCTAGCTGATTTTATAACTTCATCCATGTTTTCTAATTGTAAACTGCAAAATTGGGATTGCAATATATCAGTGGCAACATCAATATCAATATCATCATCATCTTTCATGACTAAATGAAGTAACACAGGAAATCTGTTCAAAAAGTACCATATATCAGAAAAAGACGCATTTGCTAGAGCAGAAACATCAGCAACTTTAGCATGCCAAATCACTTCATCGTTGACTGGAAATTTATGTCGTATGTAATCACATACTTGACAGAAGTAACTTCTAACATGAAGATAAAACTTATGTTTTGTCTTCTTCTGAAAGTTCTTCCACTACTTTTGTAGTGGAAGAACTATATTACCAAATCTTCATCTACTATTACCAAATTTTCATCTTTCTTCTGATTTTCTATTTCACCATAAATCGCATCATATATAGAATTACAAAACAAAACACAGACTGGTTTTACAAACTTTGATAAAATGTCTTTAAAGAGATCATAAATCATTCATTGCAAAACATGAATTCATGGAATTCTGCTTAGTAAAACTGTGTTAAGAACATCGAATGATGGCAAAATGAATTGTAAAAAAAAAAAGCAAAAAGCTTTGTTAAGGTCTGAAGAAAAAAACATAAATATTCATTCTTTACAAGATAAACTTGCAGTAATAGGCAAATGTTTCGTGTGTTGATCAATTTTTTTTATTTTGAGAGAAATTTGTATCAGCTTTAAGCTTATATTTTGCAGTATTATTTTGAGAACTGTCAGTTGAATTGCTGAATAGTGCAGAAATTATTTTTCTCAAACCTATTTTTAACAATGGAAGTAGTAACTACATATCCATTTACTTTTAAGTATTTTATAACTTTCAATAGAGCCTTTTATCTAAACTCTCGAAGCATTTACTTCTTCTTTAAAAAATGCAAGAAGTGGGTTCCATTGATCGAGGATTCTAGATAAGCATTTCTTTAAAGACAGCCAGCGTGTACACACGTTTCAAAAATTTTCTTATTTCAGTATTATGCAGCTGTTGGAACTGTTTCAATTTTTCCTTCGTTTTAGAACTCCTTTCAAGATAATAATAAATATCAACAATGTGTGCATCCACATTTATTGGTAAATAAAGCTGCCCCTTTTTCAGCTGCTAAATTTAAAAGGTGACAGGTGCACCTCATAATCTGAAAATCTGAATTTTCCTTTCTTAAGATGCCTGCAACACCAGTCTTCCAAGCCTACCAATAGTGGTACATTATCGGCACCAAGTGCTAAGCAATTATCCAGAGGGCCTGCATTTTCTTTTAAAGTTTTAATAATTAGCTATGCTATATTAACACCTGTCGTTTTTGTCGTCATCCTTCTAAAGTGGGGACAGAAAGTAAACTACACTCAATTTCTGAAGACTCTGGATTAAAAAAAAGAAACAATTGGATACAGTTTTGAATCAGTATTATTGATTCCATCCATAGAGATGCAGAACGGAGTTGTTTTAATGCAATCAATAACTGAAGATTTATTTTTCAAACCCATTTTTTTAACAATTGCACGTGTTTTGGTCCTTCCACTTGAGTATTTCTTAGCAATTTCACTATTGAGAAACATTTTTCTAAATAAAGCTGCAGCATGATCCGACGCATTCAGTGGCAGGTTG
Organism: Stegodyphus dumicola; assembly: GCF_044657685.1. Taxonomy (NCBI): domain Eukaryota; kingdom Metazoa; phylum Arthropoda; class Arachnida; order Araneae; family Eresidae; genus Stegodyphus; species Stegodyphus dumicola. The sequence continues at coordinate 121,706,853 of NC_140780.1, forward strand.
TGCTCCAGTAAAAAGGCAGAGAACAGACATTCCGCATTAATCACTTTTTGGTCCTTTCTTTCCGAAGAAAAATTTAATTTTTTGTTTTTTTCGAAACAACTTATGCTGTCCTTGTGTTTTTGTGTATGCACATGTTTGAGAACATTCGCCCTTCCACCATGCGAAATAGAAAAATCGCAACGACAGACGGTACACACTGCAAATTTATTACAGTTCCTTGAGTAAATAATGGAAGGAAAGTCAACTGTGTACGATTTTTGAAAGGTACACGAATATTTCACCTTACTCGCAGACACAACAAAAGATGATAATTTCTAAAACTATTTCCGAAGGGACGTGTACTCACACAACTCAGGACAATGAAAAAGTAAAGAAAGAACATCCAAATAAAAGCCTTGAGCTTGCTTTGTGCTCATTGTCTAATATATGCCAGATGACATGCAGTGGAGCTCGATGCCCATTGGAGAACTGCAGAACAACGTTTCTGGATACATATGCTCTCACACACAAAGCAGAAATTCTTATCTGATTTGCAAGGTTTTGTTTTAGATATTATCTAGAAAAATTTCAATTGCTTTCAGATGTCCAAAATCACTTTTTTTTTCCTTCTATATTACAAAGTATTAAGCCAAGTTCCATAAAAATCGTGAGAAATTTCAAGAATAAGAAAAATTCGGGAGAAATATATAGTAAATCAGGTTGGCAGAAAAGTGGTTGAAAATCGGGAGTCTTCCCCCTAAATCGGGAGAGTTGGCAACTCTATAATACATATACAGTCAAAGTCTTTAATCCGGAATCATCGGGACTTCGGCGATTCTGGATTATCGATCATAAGTTTAAATCTGGTAGGATGGCATGCAGAAATTATAAAATTAAAAATATGAAACCGTAATTTATGAAATAAAGAGCAATTATGATCTAAAGAGTACCAAAATTTACCCCCCCCCCCAAAAAAGCTTAATATTTATTTCTTTACTTTATTAAATATTTCTTTCAACGTGCGCATGCGTAAAGCACACATTACGCATAGTCGAAATTAGAAAATTGCAACCAAATAACTCTTTGATGAGTACTCACAATATTTATAATGACGAGGAATTTGATTTAAATCACATCAAAGATGGAAGACATAGAGATAAAATACTACATTTTGTAAGGAATTATAAGCTGAATAAAATAAAAGCATCTGCGATGAAGATAAGGATAGTGCTGACAGATCAACTTCCACTTCATTGCGCGCCGCAACGTAAACGCTTACGCGCATGCGTGAACGCATTATGCGTTGATGCATGCGCAGAAAGTTTGTAGCTTTGAGGCCCAGATTATAGATCATTCCAGATTATGGGTGTCCGAATTAACGACTTTTGACTGTACTACTAGTACCAATGATGTCCATATATTATCAAACTCCTCTTTAGGGAGATCTTACACTGTTTCCAGATTCACAATTTGTTTTGAAGTACCTGGTCTTTAAAGTAGTGCAATCTGATAAATTCAACAGTAAATTAAAAATTTAACAAGATGAAATTTCTTAGAGGAATCTGGGCATTTTACACATTTCCAAGCGAAATTCTCCGAAACACATAAAAACATTCACTGAATTCCAAGTTTTTCTAAAAATTTTACAAATATGCAAATCATTTATAATACAACAGAGATGAGAATATAAAAACTACTTACTGCTCCCAATATAATAGCCATAGAATACTTCATTGGAAGTTTTGCTGCAAGCCCATAAAGGCTATTTTGATATATGCCATTAGCCACTACAATAAATAATAATGAAATATAGCATTTAAGTAACTATTATCAAAACTAAATAAGAAAATATAATAACACATTCAGAAATTATCTTTACTATCTACATTATGAGATACACATTTTAATAAGAATATGGTTGCGTTCTACGGGTTCACGGATTTGGAGTGATTGATGACAACACTTGATGAAGAATCAAAACACCATTCATCCATCAGTATTGCACAGGACAGTTTCAAAGATGCATTACAGGCACGAAAAAATTATGATAAACATGCTCAAACAATCAGCAACACAGCCTTCAGGCTATAACAGTGAAAACAGCTTCACAGCAAAGCACTAAGGTACAGCCCCCTGACTCGGCCGTTTGCTCTCAAGCTAGTCTCTGAAGTCAAAGCACTACTACTGAACTCAACACACTTAAGATACTCTTCACGATAAACTCACTCTGCTACTCTGCGCAAAAGCACCGTTTATATAGCTTTTAACCTGCATTCAAGAACATTCTGGTGAAAACTAGCAAGAATTCATTCTAGAATGTTCTCATTCTGTCTACAGGATATTGCAAATTTTGTTGCCAAATGGGTGATTTCGTGCCCAAATCTCGCAACCCTGCCTTTCCTTTCCACTTTCTGGTAACCCTAAATATGTATTGCAGGGAAGCTAGCTTACCGCAGCTGGGCATTTTACAACAATATATATATATCCACAGAGCATATGCAGTTTTAAAATCGCTTCCAGTAACAAAGAACTAAAAGATAGGCTTACTAAAAAGATTTATGTTAGACATAACTATGTGCAAAATATGTCACTTACTTACTATCCATTAACAAAACTAATGGACACTTTTCATAGATACTTTCATGCATAACATTTATTGGTCCTAGATTTTAATGCATCTAAAGAGATATTTAAAAATGGAGAACAGCAGCAGACATCCTTTTCAGAAGATCCTAAAAATCCAATTAGGTAGAAAACTGCAAAATGGGAAACATTTTTAATACAATACAAAAGTCTGCAATCAAGAATCAATTGGTACTTCACCAATTCCAGATATTTAGATCATCGTTTAAATCTAATAAGATGACATGTAGACATGGCAACAGTGCAGCTTCAAAAACTGAAGGCTGAAAATGTGGTTACGGAGGCCCTTTCCTAGTTAACAGGCATTTGAATGTCAATCAGAAAAATCTCATTGATGACACACCTGCTCCCTTTTGTTAAGTATTTCTCTATTTCTGCTGTTGGGGCAAAGATCCGGATATTACATCATTCTAGAGATTGGATGCACAGAGTTTGGACTTCATACAGTATTGACAATGAAAATATGTCTATTGATGTAAAACGTTAAATTATTCTTTAGTGACCATCAATATGTAATGAACCAGGATTCTATTTTACTATTATCCTTTATAATGAATGATTACATAAGTTATGTTTACAGTTTTGCTCTTTCTTGTATTACACATATTTCTATTCTGATGATCACTTTATAAAATATACATAATTAGAAACTAAGTTATGTTTACAGTTTTGCTCTTTCTTGTATTACACATATTTCTATTCTGATGATCACTTTATAAAATATACATAATTAGAAACTTGATCATTCTCTCGAACTAAAAATTCTGATACTAAGAGAAATCATAAAAGCAAAACAATTCAAAGTAGCATATAATAAACATCTAAATAGAAAACTACAACATATTTCTCAGGGTACTATACTCACAGGTTTAATGTATATTCTATAATCATGAAAAGTAATACATTCTGTTAGGTTTGAAAATAAAAGTTTTTAACAATAAAAACGTTTCTGAAATGAAAATCTTCCTGTTTTAAATTGCAAAAGGTGAGCTTTGCTCCATATACACAATGATTGATCAATTTGTTAACTGATTAAAGCACTGAATGTTATCTGCTAGAGGGGTGAGTTACCTTCAAAGAGGCTATTCTGGTAGAAACTGGCTCACATTCAGTTTGGTGTAGTTAATTTGATTATGGCAAAGCAGCTTACGGCTATCTGCTTAAGGAGGGATTTCATGGTGTTCTTTATGAGAAACTGGCTTGTTGCCATGTTACACAGGAGGAAAAAATGTTCATGCCACTAGCCCGCTCACCTGGTATCAAACCCAGATCAAACTACCAGTGTTCAGTAACTTTACAGCTCAGCTGCCAGTGGGGTCATTCACATTACATACATGGAAAATCATCATAAAGTCACACAGCCAGCCCATCTACCAACTCAGATCACAAAACTACCAGTGTTCAGGGGTCTTATCCAATCCATAGTATTATCCATTATCTAAATAGGAAATATATTGTAATTTCTCCTTGAAGTTTAAAAATAAACTGCATTCAGCATCTGAGGACATAACTGTGTCATCAAAAAGGATCCTTACCTGGAAACATCGACGTCTTGTCTAGAAGACCCTGCCCAAAAAGCTGCCTATATTGTACTAGGATCGAAGCAAAAAATTAGCTGCTGAATCCAGTTGCAGGACAAGTTACAACTTCAACATCGTCTGATCAAGAATATGGAGTGATGAAGTATGGAGAGGCAGTTGAAAGATGGTAACATTAAACCCATAACTGATTTAATGGAATCTTCAAACAGGAAATCTACCTGGAAGGGCATTTCTATCTACAGTCCTTTGAAAAACAATATTGGGCTCACTGGAATTCACTTCATATTCAAAACGATGTCTTGTACCGGAAGTTCTATAGGATAATGGAAAGAGATTCCGATGGCAGCCGGTACTTCCAAGATCCTGGGTCCCGGACGTTCGTAAACGATTACATAGCAGTCCAACAGGAGAACACTTTGGAATAATGAAGAGGTTACATAGAGTACAAGAGTGCTTCTACTGGACTTAATGCAAAGGAAGACATGCAAAAGTGGTGCTAATCTTGCAATGCCTGTGGGGGTCAGAAAAAAACAAAGAAATGCAGCCGAGGCAGGCTCCAATGTTACTATGTAGAAGCACCTTTTGAATGCATCCCCCTTGACTTCCTGGGTTCTCTGCCACAAACTGCTGATGGCAAAAAATACATCCTGGTTGTTACCAACTGGCATGATTACTTCACCAACTGGCGTGAAACGCATCCTATTCCTGATCAAGAGGCTGTCACGGTAGCAGAGGTAATGATATAGCACTAGGATTTCCAGGTTCAGAATGCCTCTTCAGTTTCATTTCAATCGAAGAAATTTTGCATCAGCTGTAATTAAAAGAACTCTACAAGCTACTTGGCATCGACAAAACCCAAATAACACCCTTACATCTCCAATCAGATGACATGGTAAAGAGGTTTAATTGAACCATCCTTATAACCTCTCGCTTTATGGTGGTTTCCAGAAACTAACAGAGCTAGTTACCTCCATTTTTTACTGGCTTATCGCAGTGCTGTCCACAAGACTACCGGCTATTCCCCATCCCAGATGCTGGTTCTTCCAATGTGTCCCATTCACTTGGAAAACATGCATTAACTGCTTCTCCAAGCTGGAGGTAAAATTTGCTAGAATGCTCCTACCTCTCGGGAGCAAGGCAAATGGGGAGACTTCCCGTACTATACTGCGCGATTGCGCGGTTTACTTAATTTTAGTTACTGCTCGCTGGACTGTCAGCGAAACAATCGCGCTGATAGACGTCCCAAAAAATTAGATAGAACTGTACAAGATACAGAAATTATAGACAAATACGGACAACGTTATCTGATGCTGTGTATTCCAGAAATATCATTCAAATGAAAACTAAAGTTAGACATGTGCATATCGGCTTTTGCGACAAGGGATTTGGTACTTTTTGAATGATTTTTTTTTATTTAAGCATTTTTATCTACTTGTTATGAATATTATTAAATGGTTTTGTAAGACAAAACAATTTTAAGCTGAAAAAACGTTTTTGCCAGTAATTTTTTTTAATTAAAACTTTTGAAGAAAAATTTTACAATTAAAATGTCTTTCTTCTACAATTTTCAATGTCTCCCCCCCCCAGTTTTTTTATTGTATTTATTAGTTTTTAATAACTTCAAGAAATGATTTTGCAATTAATGAATTAGTTTCTGAGAAAAAAACAAAAATACACTTTTATCTAAAATCTTTAAAACAAATATGACAGTCACATTTTCATTTCTAATAATTTTCTTTTCAGTATTTTGCAAAACCCATCATTATTTCTATAAGGTATATAATTTTAAATAAGCAGTAAAAATAATATAGTCCATACCTGTATATGTTTTAGAACATTAAGTAAAAGGATTTATTGAAAAAATGCAAAAGGCTCCTCAGTTTGCATTTGCAGTTTAAAGAATACAAACTGTCTAAATAAAAATTAAATCATTTCAAATTTCTTTAAAATTGTATTACTGAATTTCAATACACACATATATATACATATAAATCAAACCTAGTGCTATTTATTCAATTGGTAAATATAAACATAAATTACAAATCTTTTTTTTTAAACCTTATCTGGCCAGAAAAAAAGCAAAAAAAAAATCATAAAACGCAAGCAGAATTTTTGTTTACCTGTTTTTGTTTTGTAAAACACCTTCAAAACAATTTTAATACATCAATTAATTATAATATTGTTGCGTGCATACGGGCTCGTAATAGATTGATAATAGTACTTAAATGATCGTCATTGCACTCAAATCCGATGATAGCTTAATTTAATTTATTTTATCAACAGAAACACTTCAAAGTTCTGGAATTTTACACAGAAATACTTGTACAAGTGTTCGGAATACCACTAAGTTATCAGTAGTAACTCTTTAATCTAATAAAAACATTAAACACAACGCAATGCAAAATGCATCTTAAGAGAAAGTTAACACAGAAATATCTCCAATCTCATGCTGAACTAACAACTGGCAACAATAACAACTTATATAATACAAATAATGTCATAAAAATAGTGTGGTATAATGAGATTATTACTTAAACTGATGTTCTGAATTGATGCCCACGAAGAACCAATATTTCCCATTCTACTTCATTGCACATCTTTTAAAAAAGTAAAAAACATCCAATTAATTTCCTTTATCATTTTTTTAAATGCGAAAAGTTTCTTTTATAAACTGCGAAAATGTCGGAAATTTGTAACTGATATATTTTTAGATATGAAATTTTAAAATTAATGGGCATCAAGAAGTCTAAAAATATGAACAATTTTCAAAAATTCGCCCAAAATATTTTTTTTAAAAAATTACGCTAAAAATTTAATTTTTTTCCCTCCACTGTGTTTTATGCTGCAAACTATAATATTCCGAGATTCTCAGTTTATTTGTTAATATTTGCAAAAATTCGTTTCAACTTTAAATTTGAAAAAAATCTAATCCTCTAAAAATCAAAAGCGTGACACCACATCCACAAGCAGTGTATGTACAAAGTTTGAGTTCTATATCTTATCGAGAAGCAGTTTAAAAATCCATGAACATCTTTTACCCATAGCGACAAGCATCAAGAGTGAACTCAATATCAGCTTATAAAATAATAATAATTAAAAAGCATATATTTTTCAGGAACCATTATGAAAGTTCAGGTACCAGTTGCGAAAGTACAGATTACAAAATTAACAACGGTAAACAACGTTAAAAATGTGTAAACAGTATTAGAAATCAGCCAATTCAGAGACGTGATTGTTCACAGAGGTTTAAGTGTAAAGGGAATGAAGACGGTGGTCTTCTGAACGGGTCCCTAAAGACAAAACTCTTTCATGTCTCCTTTTTCTCCTCTTGCTAATGGCAGCTGTGCGGAGGAGCATTGCATGTGAACAGGGTTTTACTCTCCAGCCGCTGGAAACCTAATGCTTTGATAAAATAACACATACAAGGAAATTAATATAAAAAAAAGAAGTAAAACTCACTATTAATTACAACAACAGATGCCATTGTCATGTAAAAAAAAGCACCAGGCCCTGGAAAAAAATGCATATGTTTATAAGACTGTCAATTGATATAACAATTTGCTTGCTTTCTTATGAAAATAATATTAATTGCAAATTGAAATCTAATGAAAGATAGCAAAATTAACTGAAGAAATTGCAGTTTTGTTTAGATACATCAGGGGAAATGAGATTAAAAACTTAAGTCTTTTCAATTGTAGCATATTTAAAATAAAATACTCACATGTTGAAGAATCCAACATTGCTAGAATGACAGTAATTATAAAAATGATGATTTCAACTAGAACGCTGCCAATAATTCGGAATGTTAAATTTCCTCCGCTACAAGGGAGAAAAAAAGACTAGTACTTTGAAAAGCATTCAATCAGTTTAATTTTCATGCAGATAAATAATAACTAATAAAACATTTTACACAGATAACACATCCATTTCATGTTATATTACAACCAAATAATTAAATATCAATTTTTTACTATAATTATTCTTCAAACAAAAGATGATCTTAATTTCCGTCAAGCTTGAAACAATATCCAAGGAAAATCTGAGAGACTGAAAACTTCCAATTTAGCAAAAAATATTTGTGTACAGATATTAAAAAAATAAAAATAAATAACACATAAAATATTTTTTAACACCTGACTCAGAATTTATGGACTAACTTAGACTAAGGCCTGAATGTAAAAACAGATAAACAAAAATTTAAGAGGAAGGTCAGTAAACTTTCGGGGCTACAGGTACGCAAGTGTCTAAAAATTGGTACTTAAGAATGTTGTGAACATAAACAATGCTTCCTAGAATAAAGTTGCCATATGTTGGCACTTAATTTTGTGGCTTAAGATTAGCAAAGAGTGTCTCTGTCTAATCTACATATAGAGCTTTATTTAGAGCTACATATTACACATACAAATTTTGAAACTTTGAACATCAATGTCAAGCAGATGTGAAGGCTGTTTCACCATGCAGAATGCCCCAGATTGTGGAAAATACAGCAGAAAAGGTGTAAATAAAAAGTTACAAGACACCGAGATCAATGATGAGTGGGTTCAGATGCTATCTGTCTGCCCAGTGTTGCAGACCCACCAAACAACGCCTTCAATAAACTGACAGAATTTGTGAGAGGATCCAGACATTTTAACACATGCTGAAGTTTCTCGCAAGATGCTAAATGAGAAAAGGCTATATGGGCAGCTAGCACATCTGCTTACAGCTCCTTAGCTTATAACTGCTCATTATTTGCCAACTTTGATGATTTTTTTATAATTTTTATGAAATGTTAGCTTAGTGTGTAAAATTTACCAATTTAAATTAACCATGATTATTTTTGCTTCATAAATATCTTATCTGACATAGCAAAGGCAAAAATGTCAGGGAAAATGCATATTACTAAAGAACCATAGCTAGGTACCAAACCAAATAGTCAAGAACCATAGCTACCAAAATGTGTTTGAAGTAAATTATTGAGAACATCTTTATTTTTGTTTACATGGTTGTTTACAAATTTCTGTTGCTGTTGCTTTGTATTCAGGAAATTAAAATTTTTATAACATATATGACGAATACAAACCAGTTTCCCTTAAATGTCATCCATGAAGACAACCCTCCCATAAGGCATAGCCTTCATGTTTTTTGCCATATCCAGATAACCATAACCTAAGATGTATAAGTTTTAATCTCTTCTATGCTGCATTGAAAAATAATCTCAAGCATTTTCTTGCAATTTCCAGCTACCCCCTAGCTATTTAAGTTAATGTATTTTCTCATAGCATTCACATTTTCTTTAAAACACTTTCTACCTTTGTCTTGAATTTCTGATTTCTACATCAAAGCAATAAATAAGCAGTTAAATCTGAATAGGGCCCTTGTAACCTGACAGCTTGTGCATTTGTAGACTCTAGGTTTTATACAGGCAGGAATAACCCTTTGTTCACTTCTGCATAGTCTAAAAGACAAGACATTCAAAGCCTATCATAATGCTTTGTATGAAGAATCTTTAATATAAGAATGACTAGTGAGGAAGAACTATAATTTCTCATTTAACAAGGAAATCAAATCTTGGAAAAGCCAAAAATGTTATGTAGAAATTCCTGTACATTCCCTTGCTGTGTACATTACAGCCCTGAACAATATGGTAGAAATAAAAAGAACACTAAATGTGCTTTATTTTTTTATTATTTTTCAGCATGAAATGCAGAAATTTTTTTTTTTTTATTATTTTTCAGCATGATGTTGAATTTCAAAGAGGGAAACATAGCTTGAGAAGTACAAAAAATTCAAGAGAAATGAAATGTTAAAGATTTCTTAGAAGTGGTTACTTCAATAGCAATATATAGGGACTAAGAAATCATTACCAGATCTTGCAACCACAATTTAAAAAAAATCGTAAACTTAATCAAAAAATTACCAAAAGAAATAACAAAAGATATACCACATAAAGTACAGAAAGTTTGAAAACTGGAAGATCCAGCTGAGAAAGAATAAGAATGCATGCAGAACTGATTTGAACAATCTGTAATCAAAGAGTTGCAGTTAAAAGTTCAATGCTGCTGCAGATAGCCAAAGAGTTTGCAAAGGAACTTAGCAACAATAGCAAAAAAACTGAAAACTAGCTAGTGTTAAGTCAAAAATTTAAAAAGTAGGTGGATTTTTAAATTCAGAATGCTTTGCATCAAAAGTCATAGACTCCAACCTTCAGCAAACCTTGTCAGTAGTCAACGCGTGAACGACATTTTTACAACTTTGAAAATGTGCGCGTAGCGTATGTTGTAATTAACCATTCATTAATTTTAAATTAATAATTAATTGTAATCAATTTTATTACATTTAAAATCCATATACATATAAAACTGAATAATTAAAAATATACCTTGTAAATTATATGCACATTTAATTAGAAATTTTCTTTTAACTCCTCAAGCATTCACTAATAAAAAGTACTTCAAATCACTACTAATCATAGAAAAAATCAGAAGCTATAAATCATATCTTTATTCTGGATATGATTTCTACAGGGAAATAAAATTTAAATAACCAAGAATGATACATATAAGTATTAAACAAAATACGCATAATTTATGAATGCAAAGATTTATATGTAGCATGCTTAGCAAGCTTAAGTTCTGATTTTGAGAATGTTTTTTTTATAACACAGTTCTTCATTTGCCTGCATATTTATTTTTTCAATCAAAACTGCTTCAAGAGTTTTAAGACCTAAATTTGGTCGAAATTCCGTCTGATTTTTTTTAACAATAGAAAAAATTCTTTCGCAAGCTGCATTTGAATGAGGTATTATTAAGACAGCAAGCATTACAGAAGGCAATACTTTGTATTTAATACACCCATTCATATTTTTTAATTTGGCAATTTCTCCCCATGCTATATCAATACGCAAATCTACAATTTCTTTCAAATCATCTACTTGATACATGGAAAATTCAATTTCTACTTGATTAAGACATTTTTCATCAATAACGGATGGAAAAGTATTCATCAAGTAAAGAACAGATGAAAATGAGACTTCAGTTCTCAAGTTGATGTCAGCAACTTCAGCATGTTTTAGAAATGGATCACTCAGTGGAAATTTATCAATTATATATGAACATGCAGTTACAAAAAAAGATTGCACAGAATTGAAAAATGATTTCACTTCACTTTCATTCAACTTGGCATTTTTTAAATATAGTCTTGTTTCCGCACCAATCACTAAATTTTCATTTTCTTTTTGTTTACTATACTTCTGAAATGGAATAGACGTTAGAGTAACATCTTCATTTTCTTTAGAAATTACTGATGGTTTTACGAATCTAACAAATAAATTCATTAAAAGTTCAAAAAGTTCTCTTCTCAATTTATGTATATAAGGAGCTTGTTGTTGCAAATTAATATTTACTGTTATAAACAAAGGCAAAGTATTTTTCAAAAATAACAAGTACAATTTGGTGGTCGGTGACTGTAAAATTTTTTTAATGTTTTGCAATCTCTTTCCTTCATTCTCACTGTTATCTGGTTTATCTCCAAAAAAAATTATCACAGCATCCCACTGTTCCAAAATCCTTGTTATAGATTCTAAAAGAGACAACCATCTCGTACTGCAATATTTCAAAATTTTATGAGATTTTGCATTCTGTCCCAAAATTTGTTGAGCAACTTGCTATGCTTCCGTTTCGAACTTTTCTCCAAGTAAAAATATATATCTATTATCAACATTTCAATTTCTGAGCCAATTAATTTTTCAGTAGCTTTTTTTGCAGCTATATGCAAGAGGTGGCACGGACAACCTCGGGTGATTATACTTGGTTGATGCATTTTGATAAATGATGCTACACCTTTAAACTTTCCAATCATATTACTAGCATTATCTGAAGAAAATGATAAGCAATTTTTCCATTCTAAACCTTTGTTTTTAAAGTTTTCATTTATACAATTAAAAATACCTTCTCCTGTATTATTCGTGCATTCTAAAATAGAAATCAATGAAGTAATTATCACTCCCTTTTCTTTACTGTAGTATGTTATAACCAATGGGTACAGTTTGTTATCATTGTTATCATTACTTCCATCAGTACTTAGAGAAAATGATGTACTGCACACTGATTTTATAATATCAGCAACAGTATTTTCTGCAAGCGTTTTCACAATAGCAGCAGTTTTGGTATGACCGCAGCTAAATTTTTTTGCTATTGCAGAATCCGGAAACATTGCTTTGAAAAGCTCTTTGGAATGATCCGAAACAGAAAGCGGTAGATTATGTTCAATTAAAAAACGAACAAAATAGCATTCGGCTTTTATAGGATCTGTTTCATCATCTTTCATTAAGAAATTTGTTATTTCTTTAGATTTTACGGTGCCAAGTTCTATATGCTTTTGAGAAAACACATGCCGTTTACAGTCATCTTTTCCGCCATGAGCAACTGAGAAGTCTTTGTTGCATACACTGCAGTGTGCGTGATTCACAGAAATTTCGGACGCTTTAATGCATGGAAATTCTGAAGAATATGAATCTTTAAACTTCTGCTTTGATAATTTTGGCTTCTTCGTTCGAGGCAGCATTATGATTAAAAATCTTTCACCTGATTCACAGTTCACAAGACACACGCTAAGCTCTCGCCGTAAACTACACAATGCAGCTGAATGCAGCCTAAACACGCATCAGCGAGGAACCTGGGAGACAGACAATTGGGTGGAACTATTGATAAGTCGTTAACGGTTGGAGTTACTGATCTACAATTGGCTAATTCTTCAAAACTAGGAACGCGTGATATATGATAACACGAGTATTCAGCCAATCATCGGATGAATTAGTTGGTTCCGTTTTGCGTACTGGTTCTCCTGCTCTTGTTTCTGTAAAATCCGTAGTTTTTTCCATACTTTTCGTAGCTCGTAGTTTTTCATGAATTTCCATAGAAACTACGGAGAATCCGTAGCAGTTGGAGTCTATGAAAAGTGCATCAGTTAGTGAAAATCTTAACAGGAAATTGTTACAAGAGCTCTTTTCTCTGTTACTAAGTTACAAGATAGATAATGTATTTAATGCATATGAAACTGGGTTATTCTATCAATATCTACCAAATAATATAATTAAGAAGGAAAGAAGAAGCATAGCAATAAATAAAGCAAGCTGTGTACAGAGTTGCCACTCAAACAGGAGAATGAAATTCCCTGACTTTTCCAGGTTTTCCAGGTGTGTTTCAAGAAAATTCCAGTCTATCCGCGTAATGTACGTTCGCTGTGCTAAGAGGTAAATTAATTATGGTATTACTTGTATCGTGTAGCAAATTCACTTAATTATTCAATAAATCCCAGAGGACATTTATTCTTAATTATTCTTGGTATACTTTGTTTGATAATTTTGTTTAGTTTTCCACTTAAGAAACTTAATAAAATTTAAGATATATATATTAGATAACAAATGTATGTTTTATTTAATTATTACTCATGATCATCACCAGTTCAACACGAGGCTAATCCGGTCCTTATAAATCACAACGCAATGCTAAATAGTTAGGTTAGATTTTAGGTAAATTTAATTTGTGTGAGGTATGTTCTTAAAAAGCACCTTAACACTTGAAAACACAAATATAATTATAATAGTTGTTGTTTTCTCCACTGAAGATTGAGATTAGGATCTTCCCAATCTGGAATAAAATAAGGCTTTTTTTGAAGACATTCTGCAGCTAAACGAAAGAAAGAAATCTATTTTAATAAATTGAGGTATTTTATATTTATTTCGCAGCATACATAAGGAAAAAATAAGTGCATTAAATTTCGTGATGGTATGTCATAATACTGCTATAATTAATTTCAGGATTATGGCAGAGAAAATTTCCTGAAATTTGGAAATATTATTTACTAATAATAAATAAATTTAGAGGGAAGAAGCAACATTAAATTATATGAATAACATAAAAATAATTACTTAAAAATTGAATTAGAATAATCAACGATATTTTACCGAATATAGTTATATTACATGGCTAGCCTAGATGACTGATTACTATTTTTTTATTTTAATGCAAAATGGCAAGGTATTTATTAAAAAGAAAAAAAAAAAAGGTTTAAAAAGATTTTGCGGTAAAATTCTAGTTTACGGTAAGGCTTTGGCACGATTTTGAAAATTGTCGCCAAGACCAAAATGACCCGTTTACTGCGCATCAAGATGTCGCCAAATCCGATTATTATTCTAACCAAAGAACGTCTATGTAAAGAAAAAAGGTTCCATACAAGTAAAATGCTATTACGCCGCTAGAATGCGGAGGGAAAATTTGCCAAGGAATTTGGCGACGGAACCTGGCGGCCAGAATTTCCCTCTCCGCGATGTGTACAGAAAATTGAGAAACACGTGTTAAGAAGAAACACTCTTTGACAAAAAGAAAACTACGAAAATCCGTTTTTAAATTATTACGAAAAATCCAAGAAGAAACGTTTTATCAAAGGACGTTTCTTGATTTTTCGCAATAATTTTAAAAACGGATTTTCGTAGTTTTTTTTTCCCCCTGAAAATAACTAATCCATGAATTAATTTACTTGCGCCAAAAAATATTTTCTTTTCCTTTAGAGTTTAACCACTTGCGCTAAGACTAAACTTCACGGTTGTGGTGCCGTGAGCTACAACATAACAAGTGGTAAAGTGTCTCAATTACGCTGCTCCGCATCTGCGAGTGCAATCCAGAACTGTAACTCGAGAAATAAACAACCTCATCGTTAGGAGACGTGTGCACCACATTATTTTCATTTTTGCGATAAATGCTTATTGACGTGGTGTTCACGTCGCTCGCAGTTTGAGACAAAAGCATCTTGACGTGCGTGGCACGTCTTTTTAGCGCAAGTGGTTAAAGAAATTTTAAACGATATTCAGTTTATGAACTCTTGATAACGTGACCTTCGAACTTTGACACTGGTTTCGAGCTTTGGCGACAGATATATCAGACATGCACAGCTGTTTCCCTCTATGATGGAACGGAGCCACAGCCACGTCTGTTGCAGAGAGGTTTTCCTTCTTTACGATACATATTCTTTGATTCTAACCTCCATGGTACCGTATACTAGGATTAAACCCATTTTGTTTTATATGAGAACAGGTACTTTCTTTAGTTCATGCACTGCACATGCGATTCTCAAGAATACTGGAAACCAAAAGTTACGGGAAAGTTGCTTTGCCTTTCTAAAAGACAATCAAATTGGAGCTGCGAAAATTGGCTCTATGCCAGCTACCCGAATGACACTCACGTGATACATAATTCGCCAAAAAAGTTACCTCTTCCGACGTCGGCGCAAAAATCGCTTTTTTTGGCGGGATCATTGTATGAACTTCCTTGACTTTTCCAGATTTTGACAAAAATACTTAAATTCCCTGACTTTTCCCTGAATATTTTGGTCAATTTTCGAATTCCCTGACTTTTTCAGGTTCTCCCCGTTTTCCAGGTAGCGTGGCCACCCTGTGTGTATAAGTGCTGTTTGCAACAAACCAGAGCATTGATCAAAATTTTTCACCTATTACGGCTGAACAAGTTATAAAACTCAGATTTTTAGGTAAAATTATTTCCAAAGATACATAAAGAAAACAATAAAAAACTTACTACAGATTTTTTTTGTCAACTGGCTGGAAGGAGTTGAGAGAAAAAAACACTATGGCCACTATGGACAATTCTCTTTTCTCTAATAAATATAATGTTAGCTCAAATCTTCAGAGTTCAAAAAAAGTCACAGCAAA
The DNA here is from genome assembly GCF_044657685.1 of Stegodyphus dumicola. Classification (NCBI taxonomy): domain Eukaryota; kingdom Metazoa; phylum Arthropoda; class Arachnida; order Araneae; family Eresidae; genus Stegodyphus; species Stegodyphus dumicola. Next base: position 121,722,720 of record NC_140780.1, read on the forward strand.
ATTTTTGCTTGCTAAGATGGCATCACAGTTACAATCTCTTGATCAAGGTATCAGATGGAGTCCGAAAGTTTGACAGAAGCAATAGATAGGGGATTTTTAAATATTAGTAATGAAGGCAAATCCTTTCTCACAGTCAATGTCCTGAATGCACAGCATATGACTTACTTTATTTGGAAAAGTGTCTTACAGGAAACAATACAAAACTGTTTCTTAAAACAAGGTTTCAAAGAATGTAATAAAGAAAATCAAGCCACGAAAATGTTGAAGTTCAAAGAGGGAATCATAGCTTCAGAAGTACAAAAAAATTCAAGAGAAATGAAATTTCAAAGGTTTCTTAGAAGTGGTTACTTCAATAGCAACATATAGGGACTAAGAAATCATTAATGTTTGGCAGGTATAAAATCCCTATCAGATAACAATACAAAGCAATGATAAACAATGATTTAAAAAAAAAAGGATGTCCTGAGGACAGAAGAAGCTATTAATTTATTGTGCATTATTTCACTACCCACTGACAGTATACCTGAATTACAACAGATTACTGATTAGGCAGTGCATCATCAGAGACAACATAAACAGTTAACAAATATTCGTAGTTAATCAGATCACAGTTTAAAAAAATACAAAAGAGAGATATAACCCATGTTATAAACTAACAGAAAAGCACCAGTAAAAATTTACCTGTATTTTTAAACAGTGTACTTTGGAGAATAAATTCAATGTTAATGCAAATTAAATCAGCATTCAAAACAAGAACATACTTAAAAACAGGAAGAATAATGTTTTTGTTTATATTACTTTTATATTTCGATAGGAACCAAGGGGAAACAGAAGATGATTGGCTGTACACTTAGTTTATGATTTAACATTTTATTTTTTTAACAGATGAGTTACCAATGGTTATGTACCTACAATTAAATTATGTACTGTTGTGGATAAATTGTGTGATATCATCCACTATCACTGGCATTTTCCTCTTCATTTCCCCCCCCCCAAAATTCCTGTTTCCTGTGGAAATTTTGCTTTTTCCTGTTGCTCTGTGCTAGTAATTTTTCCATCATTCTGCAATAAGCAAATTTAACTTTTCCTAAATAAGGCTTAGTAAATCCACAACCCTGTTAACAGGAAGTTAACTGTAAATGCCTTGATTACTGCTTTACAGGAAGTTGCCTAATCCCAAAAAGACTAAAAGGTGCCATACTCATTAGTTGATATTCGTCAAGGTACGTTGCAGTTGTGTATTGTTCAGAGTTGCATTTGACAAAGCAACTGTGTTTAAAACCTTGATAATTTTTTTATTTTTAGTTTAAAAGCTTAAATTTAAACATAAATAATGTTTCATACTTTAATTGTGTGTTTTATTTATTCTACAGTGTTCCATTTTTACGCATTGCTTCTCTAAACTTTATCAGCAATTTAAAGAGTTTGTGATAAGAAGATTCTCATTTATCCTCCCCCACTTTCTATAAAATTCCAGATAATGAAGTTCAACAGAAGTTAAATACAGTCAAAAGTCGTTAATCCGGACTCGTCGGGACTTCGGCGATTCCGGATTATCGATTTTTCCGGATTATAGATCATCAGTTTAAATCTCGTAAGATGGCATGCAGAAATTCTAAAATTAAAAATATGAAATTGTAATTTATGCAATAAAGAATAATTATGATCTAAAGGGTATCAAAACTTACAAAAAAAAAGCTTAATATTTATTTGTTTACTTTATTAAACATTTCTTTCAATGCAAGTTGTTTAAGTTGCTTCGTTTTATGTGATAATACTTTCTCTTTAATTCTATAAACAGACATAATTTCTTGTTCAGTTACAAAGTTTCGCTGTTCAAGTCCTGTAATTACTGTGTCGAGAACACCGACTAACTTGTCAACTGAAATTTTTTCGTTTTCACGAACCTCTCTGTCACCTTCTTCATGTCTTTATCCATTTTTTGCAGCAATTCCACTTTTTGTTTGATGGACATTGAAACATACTTTCATTTTGTAGATCCTTTGGGAGCTCCAGCATCGGAAATTCTATTTGACATAACCGAAAGTTCAAGTTTATTTTTATAAAATTGCTCTTACAGTCTGCAAAAAATAATAAGCCGGATCCAATTCGAAGATTAAGGAACAACGCAATCATCAACATTAACTAAAATAGATAATTAGCTTATACCGTCGGTTATACATAAAACGTGCACGCAAAAACGTATTCTGCACTTGCACACAAGCAGTCGTAAAGGTCTTACACGCACGCGTAAATGCCTATGCACATGTGTCAATGCGGCGCACGCGCAGAAAGTTTTTAGCTTTGAGGTCTGGATTATGGGCGTCCGAATTAACGACTTTTGACTGTATTACATTATGTGCATAATTGAAGATAGTCAAAACAAAGTGCAAGCTATAATTTTAGAATATTTTATTTCAATTAAATTATTCTACCTGAAAGAGAGCAGTCAAGATTGATAGTATAATGTCGAGTTAGAAAGAAAAGTTCAACCTTATGTATGAATGCAAAAACCTGCAGTTTCTCGTCTCTCTATTTATTATTAATAATACAATTAAATAAAGGATATGCTAAAAGTCTTGAATCGTGCTCAATTCCATCATTTACATATTTTCCAATGATGGTTCAGACTACAACACATTAAACCTAGATCTAACACCATATGATTTTTACTTGTGGAAGTGCTTAAAAAAGCCACTGTTTGCCCTAACTACACAGTTGATCTGTGGCTCCTAATATTCACAAGTAAACATGCTTGTCTGCAGATTGATCCAACCAGCATTACCTGATAATTAAATGGGGATCTCGAAATAAGTTGCATGGAACTGCCCAAGATTTCAGACTTCTGAGGCACACTGTATTATGATTTTAAGGTTGCTATTTCTCCTTAACTACCCGAACAATCATGCTTAGAATACAAAGGAACCTATTTTTATATTAGTAAACCTAGTTTTTATTGGCAAATAATCCAAATTTTCCCCTTAAAATGCTCTCATTTGAAGAGTTACACATTTTCTTTCTTGCTTGTGAAAGTTCATTTTACAGCATTTAACTTTTATAACAACTACAAGTTAATACTTTCTTTCGGTAACCATAGGAATCCAAGGAATTTCACTTTTAAAAATGAAAAGCAAAATCAGCATTTAGCATTCTTTTTGAAGTCATGGAAAACACACACTTACTGAAGACACTTACTTCTTACTGAAACACACACATAGGATTACAGTAGTTTTCGTGATGTTCAGAGTTGTTCAGAAAAGAATTGTGTAATGGAAAATTCATCAGTTAAGAACTAAGCATACTTTCATATTTATAACTTTCACATCATTCATAGCAGATGACTAATCTTGACTTCATTATCAAGATAAGTAACCAATAGAAATCGTAGACGCTTGTGACCTGCTTTCCCTTAATAATGAGATGTTTAGCAGATGAACCTCTTCTTCTTTCTCTCCCACACTTCAGTTTGTACTTAACACAACACTAATTTCAAATAACTCACCCTACTAACACATCATCACCAATTAATATTACTACTACCTGTCAACTTTCTGTGCATTTGCCGTATATAAATCACAAAAGCTCCCTAGCAGATTGTGTATTTTATTATACCTTATAAAGTGTGCTTTCACTATATGCAAACAGTTACTTCGGATTTTATGTTATTTGGTAGATCATAGAAGAATGTACTTTTTCAACCAATTAACAATATGTCATCAAATAAAACAAATATTACTACATACGACATCATCTAACTTTCTGTCACCAAGCGATATTCTGTCCATTTCCTAATGTGACAAAAAGACTATTTTTTATCATGATTAAAGAAATAGTTTTCTTGTGTGTGGTATAATATTTAGTATTGTTGGCAGCAGTAAAATTATATTACACTTAAAAGCAACAGACATTGTTAGTTTAAATATTGTTCTTACAATGTAACAATTGTTTTATGTAGAGTTTTAGTTGATTAAAGTTTCATAAGGAAAGTGGTTTATCATATTTACAACCATTTAATCAACTAAAACTAATTTACACTTTATTTTTTGCAAAATGAAACCCTTTTGAAACCAGAAAGCTTTAATGTTGACCCTGCATATGTTGGAGCAGAATCTAAATGGAAACATTGGAAAAGAACTTTTTCAAATTTTCTTATACAAGACAAGGAGGCAACTGAAGAAAGAAAACTACAGCTGTTATGTAACTTTGTATCTCCAAGTGTTTATCAATACATTGATTCACAATCGTATGATAATGCAATTAATGTTCTAAATTTATTGTACATTACTAAAATAAATGAAATATTTGCTTGGCACTGTTTAGCATCTACATTTCAACAAACGGTGAGTCTGTAAATGAATATTTACAAATATTAAGACAGTTCAGGAAGGATTGTGAATTTAAGTCTGTTACTGCAGAAGAATATAAAAATGAGTATATTAGAGATGCATTCATCCAAGGTTTAAAGAATCCACGCATTCGAGAACGGTTATTAGAAAATGGCTGTATTTCATTAGAAAAAGCTTATGATCAAAGCTAGAGCATTAGAACTTGCTAAACATCATTCTGCCTCATATTTAATATCTACCTCAGCACTGGTAACTGCTGTTGAACAGTGCGAGAACAAAAATGACTATCGTGAACAATTGTCAGTAGTTGCTACTATTCGATCTAGAAAATGTTTCTTTTGTGGAAGAGATCTTCATTTACGAAGTGTTTGCCTGGCTAGGGATGCAGTATGTTAAAGATGTGGTAAAAAGGCCCATTAACAAAAGATATGCAAATCCAAACTTGTACGCAGTACTACTAAATCCACAGTGGCAGTTTATACACTAGCATCAGCTTCAATGCTTCCTCACTGTCTTGAAAGGCCAATAACTAAAGTCCTAGTAAACCGAGTTCAGTTGAATGCCCTAATTGATACCAGTAGTTCACCAAGTTTTATAAATCACTGATTTGTAAAAAGATGTTGAATTCACATAAAACCATATTTTGGTACAATAACCATGGCCAACTCTTCTCTAAGCTCAGATGTTACATGCTGTTCTTTAGTTAATATCAAATTGCAAGCCCATGCACACACTAATGTAGAGGTATTAATTATGAAAAACCTCAGTGCAGACTTTCTTGTCAGGAATGATTTATTAAAAGATCATTCTTCTGTTAAGATAGAATTTAAAGGTGAAAGACCACCTCTTAGAATTTGTTCATTAGCAACTGCTCTTGTAGCCCCTGTGTCATTGTTCTCTAATTTAGCACCAGATTGTAGACCTATTGTTACAAAGTCAAGATGCCAAACCGAAGAAGATAAAACATTCATAGCTACAGAAGTATGTAATTTACTTAAGTGTAATTGAACCAAGTAATTCTCCTTGGCATGCACAAGCTTTTGTCGTGGAAGGAGAACATCATAGACTCAGAATGGTTAAAGATTATTTGCAGACTATAAACACACCTACTATGCTTGATGCTTACACATTTCCCAAAATTGAAGAGTTGATTTCACAAGTATCAAAATATAAAATATTTAGTAAAACTGATCTCCGATGTGCTTATCATCAGGTTCCTATCAAAGAATCAGAGAAACACTATACAGCATTTGAAGCCGATGATAAACTATATCAATTTCTAAGTGTTCCATTTGGTGTAACAAATGGAGTTGCTTCTTTCCAAAGAACAATTGATGAAATAATTTCAAATGAAAATTTACCAGGAACCTTTCCCTAGCTTGACGATGTAACTATATGTGGCAAGAATGAAGCTGAACATAATAATACAATGATAACTTGGAGAGATTTATGGCTGCAGCTAAGAAGCGAGATAAGAAGAGAGATATTGCCAAAACTTCTTTAGCTGCAATTGAGGATAATATACCATTCAAAGTTGAAACTGACACTTCTGAATTTGCAATAGGAGCAACCCTGAGTCAACCTGGTCATCCTATAGCTTTCTTTGCTAGAACACTAAACTCTTCAAAATGAAAACGCTCTTTTATTGAAAAGAAGCATATGCTATTGTGGAATCTTTACGAAACTAGAGACACTATCTAATTGGACGGCACTTCGAAGTTTTTACTGATCAAAGATCCGTGGCATATGTTTGATCAACAGCATTCCAGTAAAATAAAAAATAAAAAATTATGTGTTGGCAGTTAGAACTTGCTTGTTTCAAATTTGATCTTATATATTGCCCTGGAAATAAAAATGAAACTGCAGATACTTTATCAAGAATAAATGCAGCTATAAAGCTACAAATAAATCTAAAGGTACTACATGATTTTGTCATCCCGGAATAACTTGAATGTATCACTGAATAAGATCTAAAAATTTGCCTTTTTCACTAGAAGAACTGTTAATTCATGTGTATGCTGCAGTCAAGTAAAACCTCGCTTCTATAGATCTGAAGAACACTTAAAGAAACTACACCTTTTAAAAGGCTAACTATAGATTTCAAAAGGTCCTTTGCCTATTGCTTCCTTCTTACTATTGTGGACGAATTTTCAAGATTCCCTTTTGCAATACCTTGTCCTGATATGTCATAAGCTACTGTTATTGTTCACCTGCAAAATATTTTCTTAATTTTGGAGATGCCAGCCTACATACATTCTGATAGAGGATCTTCATTTATGTCTCGTGAAATAAATGCTTCTTGACTTCACTTGGTATAGCAACAAGTCGCACAACTGCATATAGTCCTCAAGGAAATGGCCAAGTAGAGAGGTATAATGGAATTATACAAAAAACCATCCAGCTGGCACAAAAATCAAAGAAAGTTGGGAAGGTGTTCTGCAACCTGTTTTGCATTCAATCCGGTCACTCATATGCACAGCAACAAATGCCACACCACATGAACATATGTTCATCAGTGAACATTCTTTACCTACGTGGTTAACACAACCCGGAACAGTATTAATGAAGAACCATACACGAGCTAATAAATATGAGCCTGTTGTGCAGGAAGTGGAGCTCATTGAGGCTAACCCAGATGATGCTTGCGTTAAACTTCCAGATGGTTGTGAAACCAATATTTCAATACAATATTTAGCACCCAGAGGAGACACTCCTATACATGCCCATGGTATCGGATTGGATGAAAACCAACAACTTTCAGATTCTTTTGCTCAACAGAATGAAGATATGGCCACCTGTATTGAACCTGTATTGAAAACTGTAAGAAAATCGACAGAAGAGGATCCCCACCAAGGCAGTGATTTACCATGCTTTAGCAGACGTGAGGATTTTGAAAAGACTTCATATAATTTGCATGAGAATGAATCCTTGCGTCTGAAAAGGCAGAGATGTCAGCCTTATTATCTGGCAGACTATGTAACTTATTAATAATCTTATGGAGGGTGAATGTGGTATAATATTTAATATTGTTGGCAGTACTAAAATTATATTACATTGAATGGCAACAGCCATTGTTAGTTTTACTATTGTTCTTAGAATGTAACAATTGTTTTATGTGCAGTTTTAGTTGATTAAAGCTTCATTTCAGCTTCTTAAGGAAAGTGGTTTATCGTATTTACAACATTGTGGCACTATTTTAAATATTTTGAATTTAACTGTATTCTATTAACGACTGTTGAAGCTTAATTATGGAAATCTGGCATTTATCAAAGCGAGAAATATGTGATGAGATATCTATATAATACAATGAAAGAAAAGTTAAATAATGAAAAGAGGAAATCCACAATTAACTATAGTAGTTGATAAAGTATTTTTCTTAAAGAAAGCAGAATATAAATAGGATTTTAACACAGCACTTCATTGGCAATGGATGAATGCAAAGTTTTTTTAAACTAGCAAAGGATCACAGTGCATACTCCAATAATTAAATATACAGCAGTCAAAAGATTACTAATATTCTCACACCATAGGCAGGCATATAAAATGAAGGAAATAAATGATTTCAATATTTCAAACTGAATCGCACATATAGCTTTGTTGACCTCGAACTGAATGCATATACTCAAAGTATCGAATGGTTCGAGGAAACGTAGAAAATGATAAGAAACAGTCTAATAGCATCTAGAATATTCTACAACTTTTGCAGCGACATATTTAAATCTCAAAAAGATCTCCTGAGTTTTTCCAAATATGAAATACATCTATCTGACCTAAGTTTTAAGATTGTTCTATAAGCACACACATTAAAATGCTGTCTACTATTCATCTGCCTTTATTTTTCATATCTGCAAATGGATTTTAGAAATGTTTTAGCAGCCACTTAAACTATTTTAATATCAAAACTTCCATTACATTTATCATTTGCAATAAATCCTTACACTTTTATTTTTACATTTGCCCAGACATATTTTAAATCAACTTCAATTCAAATTGCTATTAAATTCTTTATTACACTTGCTCTCCCTTTTAATACACAGTGCATTTTCTTAATTGTTTATCAGTAGACAAAATATAAAGACGTGTCAGATGGGCACCAACTATTTGAAAAGTATCCCCCCCTCAAAAGAAGGGGGGAAAAGAAAGAAAAAAAAGACAAGGAAAAAAAGGAAAGAATGGGAAGAAAACAAAAAAGCCTAGAAATGCTGAAAGACATTTCCCTTATACAGTGTGTTTAAAAAAGAATCACCCATTTTGAAATGCACATATTACGAAAAATACTGAACACACAAACTTAAGACTTTTTTTTTTTATTCCATGACTAATCAAAGTTTTTTTTTTTTTTTTTTAAATCAAAGATGCTCAATTTCTGTTGACTGTTGACTACATGGAAAATTCTGTTAGATGTTCTATACATTTTCGTCTGACATGTGGGGACAGCCAGGTGATTTCCTTTCACACAGACAACTGGTGTTTTGGAATTGTTTATACTATTGCCAAATGCTCCGAGCAGTAGGTTGTTGAATACCAGGATATTTTTAATGAACACTAGGTTGAACAGTTGTGGACAAACTCTTACTTTACGAAGTGTAGGACACAAAATGATTTCTGTTGTGCAGCTGTCATCTGGACAGACACTGAAGTAGCAGCTGAAGGAAGAGCATTAGCACTACCTGTGACCAACTGCATGAAATTTGAGATTTCATTCTTTCTACCTACACATTATTCGATCAAAATCTGATTATTCATTCAGAAGTCAAATAACAAAAATCAGCATTATATTTTCAAAATTTTCACAGGACTAGTTTCGATTCAGCTACAAAACCACAAATGAACAAGATAGGAAATAATGATTAGATAAGATAAGAAAGCCTGGACAAGAATAAGCAAATGACCAGGTTTTCTTATCTAATCATTATTTCCTATCTTGTTCATTTGCGTTTTGCAGCTGAGGATGGTGGTTCGGTAAAACCATCGAAACTAGTCCTGTGAAAAATTTGAAAATATAACGCTGATTTTTGTTGTTTGACTTCTGAATTAGTATTTGTTCGGCATGTTATTGTGTCTTAATTAAAAAACTGATTAGTTAAGACTTTTTCAAACCGGATTATTCTTTTTGATACACTCTGTATATAAATGGTAATTACATCTTTGCTTTATGCCATCACAGAAGCATCTACTTTTCATATCAGAGAGAAAATAATATTTATTCAGTATTTTAACAGGCCAACATGAACACTAAGCAACAAAAATTACACATTTTTTTATCTAATATCCTATTATACATTTTGTATAAAAACAAGTAGCTAAGTGAATGCACCCAAAAAAGACTTGAATTATACTAATAGAAAAAACAAATACCAGATGCAATATGAAACTTTGTTAGCAAGATTGGAAAAAAATTGGCAAATTTATATCTAAAATTTACATGTGATATGGATGAATGCTCTTCTGATTGAAAGGGGAAAAACATTCCTCTCTTTCCTTTAACATGTGTAATTGCATTAAAAGACTAAACTGTTTTCTTTCCCAATAACTAGTTCACATTGCACAAGTAATACTCACATTCATCACAACAATGAATATGGAAATAACATAGATATCTACAAAAAACATACAGTCAGTAAATGATTGTTACTTATATTTGAATATCATTATACTATTTAATAATCAGGAATTCAGCACTTGCATGTCTTTTTACATGCACACACATCTAAATCTTAAGCTTTCACTTATACATTTATAATTTTCTGAAACAAACATTTAACCGCTTCCCTTACAATTTTTTTGAAAAAAATTGAAGAAAAAAAAAAAAAAAAATATCACTTCTTTCATTCTTATTAAACAGAAAGAAACAAAACAAATCAAAATATATAGGTTTTAAAGTTGAATTTTTAATTTTTTGAAGGTGTAAAAGCATTTAGTTCTAATATTAGTTTACTATCCCGAGTTATCTCAAGCACACGAAAAAAAGTTACATATTAGTCTTTGTATGACAGTTTTTTAAACAAGGGACAACACAAAGTGATACCTAACATTCTCAACTGGTATCTGGTCCCTTTTCTTACTGACTTACTGCTGGAATCTCTTTGACGAGAGCACAGAGTACACTGTCTCGGATTTGATTTTTTTTTTCCACCTCTTCATAATCACTATCTGAAAAATCATCGTCATTATTTTTTTTTTTCAACACATGTATCCTTCTTTATACATTACTAATCCACAAGCCGACGTATACTATATAATAGGGAAACACATGACCAGTCCCTCCCAAAGAACTGTGCAACCAAAAAAATTTGGAAAACTGCCAATCAAAGCTAAATATTTCCTTTCATTTCCTCTAAAACCGTGATAAAACAAATCGTACTAACAAATTCTACTTCGCCCGAGTTTTCATGGAATAATAATTAATTGCAATACATACAAACCCAAGATAACTCGGGATAATCAGGCAAGCGGTTAAGAAAAGGACAAATATTACATGATTAAACATGTTTATAAAACTAAATACTTACCCAAACTGAACAAAGATATTGAGAGCATTGCAGATCACATTTGGTACTTGAGAAGCAACGCCTAAATATGATAAAAAATGCTGTCTGTATTCTTCAGTTGAGCCATCCGTGTCATTGATGTTTAATTTGAAATCTACAAAGTACTGAAGACAGAAAAATAATTCAAATGCTTGGTAATGCACATTTAGTCAAGCTGAAATTAATAGCAATATTCAGTAATGCAGAAATAACTTTTGAAGCATTTAGATCCTCTGTAGATTATGCTCATAAATATTAAATAAAAATATTCTTATTGAAAACCGTTTTGTTAATATACACAGAAATATACGTCTTCAACATTTGTTCATGTATATTGTTCATGGGCTGAAATATTGGCACAAATCAAAAAGTGAGGTTCCAAGATAAGCATTTTCCTTGCTTTTACATGCAAGAATTTATAATCCACTTTTGATGTATTAAAGAAGTAAGCTTTATTAAAAGGCCTAGTCAGAGTTCTGCTACCAATTCCAAAATGTAATAAAATTACCATTATTTAATAACAAATATATCAAAATATCAAACTGTATTATTATTGCCATTAAAAAAATTACACTGAACTATACTGAAAGTTCATAGCTCATAATAATGAAAAAGATTTAAAAAGGGAAGTTTCCCAGAAATAGCCTATATTTACATAAATTTCAAAATAGAACCTATTACAATTCAAATTTTAGATTACTGTAAAATACTAAATAATAATTTGGTACACCACCCAGATGGTATAGTGGTTAGGGGAGCCTGACTGTGATACCGAAGGGCCAGGGTTTGAATCTCGGAGAATGCATGGTTGTAACTGTCTATAATAGTGGCCCACCTATTAGGCAATAGTGGCCCACCTATTAGATGCCTCCATAATAAAGAGACCACCGCATCTGGCCTTAGTATAGATTAACGGACTCTGTTACAAAATTGTAACTGTTCACAATCTGCCATTAGGGGGGAAAAAATTGGTACTGCATTGGTTGCAATTAAACTTGAGATGATCTAATTTCTTCTTAGATGTCACAAGACGTTTGCTGTAAGCTTTTATCAATGTTACTTTCTACAATGACTTCAAATTTTGTCTAGCACTGGAGGTTTTCATACTGACAGTTTTAAAACTAATTAAAGCTTCCTGGTAATGACTGAAAACCTATTCCTGTGTGTAAAGATGACACATTAAAAAAAAAAAAAAAGAAGAATCCAGTGACTGTTTTTCTAATTTCAGTACAGAAATGTAATTGAAGTGTACAGTGTCATCATTAGTTGGTATTTACAATAAAAATTTGACTGATCTGAGAGATCCTTTACATCACTAAAGTTGCCATACCCTATTTTCAAAAGTCTCAAAGGGTTGCCTTGTTTCTTTGCCATTCTAATTCAACAGGCATATTGAAATGGAATATAGATGAGGCCTGATTTCAATGGCCATCTCAAGCAAAGTCACTATTTGATCAACAGAACATGCAACGCTCCTGCCAAGCACATGATGCAAACTCAGTTGCACCATTACTGCAACCAATATACGTAAATCGAGGAATGCAACACAAACATTACGGCCAATTGCTGGTGTGACAGTTAAAATATGTGCCATTGCTGCTGCCACAGACATGAAGATTTTAAATGCTGGGAACAGAACTCAAAATTTATATTTTTCAAGCTCTGCCAGTATTGCAGCCCATGAACAATATAAGTATTGCAGAAATTAACTAATTACAGACAAAATTAAATTGCTTCCTTTTAAATTACATTAATAAAGACTTGCTAGCAAATAATCATTCACTTTAACAGTAAATTACAAACATTTGAGAAATTTCTAAAATCTGAGTAACAAAGTGTACCTTGCACTGTCTAATGATTTGACATAATCGAAATCTTTCTATGAACATTTCACGAAATAACAGAAGGTACATTCCATTCTACTTTAGAATTAAATAAAAAATAAGGTACTGTAATGTTGAGCAATTACTGAATATCATGGTAAATGTAGCATTTTTTAGGGAGGGAGGGTGAGATGAAAATAAAAACTTGTTAACATAAAATAAATCATGCATTTTTCATATTTTTCCCCTATGTTCTGAATTGTTTCATCTTTATACAATAGGAAGTTATAGCATTTGTACACTTTTGATCTAAAGAGTAATGGCATAAATAACATACAATATAGAATTAAAAAATAAAATTGATTTTTTGTAGAGAAAGCACTTAAACAATATTTTTTAAAAAAAGTTTTCGTAAAAGTATAGTTTAGGGTACCCCTTGGCAAAACTTGGCGATTTTGGGCGGTACATGGATACCGATTTTGTGCAATTCTTTGACTCGTTATTTTGGCTTGCAAAGCGGCGATTTTTGCACCAAAAACCCCCGCTACACAAAGCCAAAATAACAAGACAAACAATTGCACAAACTCGGTATCCATGTACGCATCGACTTATTTTCACTTTAAAAAAATCCTTGAATTGCACAAAAATGGCATTGCGCACTCCTTTGACTTTATCCATGTACACGTCGACCTATTTTCACTTTAAAAAAATCCCCGAATTGCATAAAAATGGCATTGCACACTCTTTTAACTTTATCCATGTACATGTCAACCTATTTTTACTTTAAAAAAAAATCCCAGAATTGCATAAACTTGCATTGCGCACTCCCTTTACCTTGTCCATGTACACATCGATATATTTTCACTTAAAAAGTCAAAAAAGCACCGAATTCTACAATATAGGCAAACAAAAAATACATAATCTCAATAAAATACATTTTAAACCAAACAATAAAATAACATAAAAAAGGAAAAACATGTTATACATTTAAGTACTACCAAAAGCAAATATTCACTTGCCATGATTCTTCACCCAGAGCCACGTAAAAATCAAAACATCAATCATACTCAAATGACTTTTTTCAAACCAGGTACTCTTTCTGATTGAACGCTTCACATAGTGACCAGCTGAACCTTTCTTCCTACAAACCCATTCAAATCCATCTAAACGGTTTTTACGTTCGAATAGACGCATATCCTTCCTACATACAGGACATTTATAATGGCTACTAAGTAAACCTTCATTTACACACCAGTCAAATAAAGCTCTTTTCCCCTTTCGCTCCAAATCGTACAGAAACTTCAAATTAATCTTACTACATTCGGCCATTCTACCGTCTAAAGAATCAAACCAACACACACCACAAAAACGCTTACAAAACATCCCATGATTCAAAATTTCCCAGAATCATGCACCCGATTACATCACAATAGGGTTTCCATAACATTCAACTACTCAGGCTACCCATAAATGAAACAACTTGGCGATAAATCAAACAGCAATTTGCCATAATACAAGGGGTACCTTAAAGTCTACTCTACCCCAAGTTTTACAAATTTTAGTAATATCCAAGATTCAAATTAGAAACTTTTGTAATAACCAAAACTAAACACCATTTTATAGTCTCTTTCTCTTATCAGTTTCTTCCTAAAACTTGTTAAAAAGAAATCTCAAAAATTCAGTACTGAAGATTCCATATCTCCAGTCACCTCCAACATGACTGCTATCATTATTAAAGTAATTAAAATTATTTTCTGTAATTATCAAGAAAAGAAGATTCAAGCATTGAACAATATTTTGGTACTGATATGTAACAATTAAGAATTTGATATGCCTATTAAACATTAATGCCATAAATGCATTGTACAAACATTAGGTTTATTTTTAGGAAGCAGGAGTTGTGGAAAATGAGCAACACCCTCACCAGGAATCGAACCACGGCCTCTGGCATACATGTCCAATGTGCAGTCCATCACACCACAAAGGCATGCTAAGAAGGTGGGAGAAAATACCTTATATACTTCCCTTTTTAAAGGGCAACTGGGGTTTAGGGGACCCATTTGCAAAATCCTGGGTATGGAGAATCATCATCCACCAACCTTTTAGTTCGGGTGCCACTATAGAAATAGGTTTATTTTTAGGAAGCAGGAGTTGTGAAAAATTAGCAAACGTGTCCAGCGTGCAGACCACCACACCACGAAGGTTGCTAAGAAGGCAGGAGAAATACCTTACACATTATTCAAAAGGCATTATTATGCAACTTCACAGTCCAAAACACATTTCCAATTATTAGTTCATTGAGTAATAATGACATGTGTTTTATACATATTGAGATTTGATGTTAATTTAATTAGAGGTATAAATACAAACCTAATTTACTCTATTGGGATCTTAAATTATTGATGAGAATTCTCTTTTAAGTGACCAAAATTGTTTTACTCAACAAAGAGTAAACATGAAAAGATCCCAAATGAAAAAATAACTATTATTTCCATAATAACAGAAAAAAAAGTCACTATTGACAAACAAACACTTGCTTCTTATGCAAAGTTACTACAATCATTTAAACAAATGTGTAAATTTTTTTAAGTATAACTGGACTGAATATATAAATGATATGAAAATGCATTTCTATTTTATTTAAATTTCATAACAAAGCAAACAAACTTACTGAACTTGCAGTAATAAACATGTTCCAAGGCATCAGAGTTCCAATACCATGCAACATTAAGATCAAGAAGACAAGATTTAATCTAAAAAGAAAAATGAAATGCACACAGAAATTCATGGCAGTTAAAAAATAAGTAAATAAATAAAAACTTGGGTTTTAGACTGTCTATAAGCTATTCAAATCCCATACACTACATTAAAATTTTTTCTCAATTTTCTTTCATTTTAAAATCAGGTAAATTTTACTTGCAAAGAATATGACTATGAATACACAACTGTATTCAATTGATGAAATGTCTCACGAAGAAGTAAACATATCTAAGCTACAAAATTATGATTCTTAGTAAGTACCAGATAATTCCAAGTAAATACCAGAAAAATGAAGCTGTAAATACCCCATACCTGTCCTTTACAGGCTGCTTAGAAGAAATGGGTCTAGAAGTATTTGGAGCAGGAGATCCCGACACAGGTGGTGAAGCAATTTGTTCTTCAGAGATTAGTCGCATTTCAGATGCACATCTACATAAATCCCATCCAATATCTGATTTCTCTTTAACAGATTCTCTAACTTGGGGGGAGCCTTCCACATTGAGCTCCTCCATAGATGCTAATGGAATACAGTCAGTTTTTCTTTCCATTTCGATTTTTTTTTCCCCTCCCCGAGAGGCGGGGGTCGTCTATTCCCGCGCAATTTACTTAATATGCAAAAAGTTCAGGTATCTTAAGCATAGTCTACACTTTTAAACTTCTAAAAGAATGCCAAAAACATTACACGAAAATGAAAGAGTTACACAAAGCAACAAAGTTTCGCCTTTCTACTATATAACTAAAAATTTTAACAAAATCGGAAACACAGTGTTCGAGAGAACATTTTTTGTCAATGTTAAGTTTAAACAACAACAATTTAAAGCTTTAAGGTAAAAGAATTTTACAGAATAAATAAATCTTAAACCATTCACATGTCTTTAAAGCGAAAGTAGTTAAAAAACAAAAATGAATGTGCAAAATCTTCCGAAATCAAAATTTCATCGGAACTTAGAGAACATAGCCTTAACACTACACGAGAAAACTGGGAAGTGAAGCAGTTGCGCCTTGCTCAGTTGGATGATGGGATTGAAAAATCAATAACTTGGCAGCCAGTCAGTATGCCTGCTAGCAGAAGCTGGAATACAACCAATTCAGACACCTATAAAAGTGGAGTTGTTTGTATGTTTGAGCTCAACTAATTCAGTTTTTTGCACTTCCGGCTTAAACGATCTTATTAACAGAAGAACGCAGATTTTAACTCAAATGTCACAAGGTACATGCTATTGGTATTCCAATTAACTATTTCACGTTAAAGTTGATGTATTTAAACATAAAAAAATTACGCGATAAATAACTTTTACGAAACAATAAGCAATAGATAAATTTCAAAGCAAAAATGAAATCGGAATCAAAAAGAATATATTATAAGTATTTTATATTATAGTATATTCATCTAAAACCATAAAGCAGAATATTACGTTCATAGGAAGATCGGGTGGAAACGTAACCACCTGTTTCTCAGATCAGAGGTTTTGGATAATTCTCGTTTCAGTTTTATACCTCGAGGTCTCGCCTTAAATGAATACAAAGCGCTACTTTTGTTGAAGCGATGACGACAGCGACTTAAGAAAGCTTATCAGATTTTAACTTTTATGAGTACCTAAGTTAGGTCATAAAGGAATTTTCAACGCACGAAGTCTTAAAAAAATGCAATAAAAATACTCAAATATTTTTTGCTCAAAGTTAATGTGAAACAGTTAATGTTAACTGTGGAGTGAATTCAAAATTCTTGTACTAATTTGAGAGCAATGCGCGTTTTTATATGTAATTATTCTCTTCTTCGCTACAATTACTACAGAAAATTAGTGTTTCGGAGAGACCTGCTGTTGAAATGCAGGTTATTGTTAAGATCTTGATATCGATACGCATTTTGCTTGCGTTCGTGGACACTGTGGATTTTTTTTTCGGGGGGGGGGAGAGTAAATGAGAGGGCTGATACTTCTAGTATAGCTAGCTATGAAACTTCGCGCTGATTTAAATCTCCGAATTCTTGCTTCTCGCTTTTAGAGAAATGGAGCTCCCTGTATTTGGAACACAGAATATCTGGCCTCAACACAAGTTTTTTTTGAACAATTTCTCAGAACATTTGTCAATCTTAACAGAATTTATATGAACTCGATTTTTAACTGGCATGGCATTTTTAAGAGCTTTCAAATATAATCATGTGATCTAGACTTGCTTCAAGTGCTTTGGGCAGCTGCGGTAGCGGCGATGCAGACATTAAATACATTTTTCTTGAGTGCGTTCTTTATGACCAGCAGAGGAAGATACTTCAGGAAACTTCGAAGCACCACTCTGTATCTTGGCGCCTTCGTGGAAGAATTCTGAACAAAAACAGGCTCGCTTCTTGCGCAGAATATAACGCAGTCCGCGAAATCAGCACGTTCAAGCTGCTGACAAACCGAGTCGGGAACAAGTGTTTTAAGCGTTCTCGAAATTTTATACACCGAACATATAACTTTGCCTATACCGTGAATAAAAATTAAGAGTACTAATCATTACACGCAAATTCGCAGCAGCAATTAAAATTGCTGCGATTACAGGCTACATGTTCTTCAGGGAGCATCAAGTGTAGCAAAGTCTCTTAATAATAGAGGATATTAAAACCAGATAAGTGGCAGTTACCAACAAGGCCTCTAATGTTAAAAATAATGAACATGTCGCCAAATTTACAGTGTGATAATTTCGCTATTCTTTGTGACTCAACAACAGATCTTTACATAAAATAAAACTAGTTTTCACGCCAACAAAACGTTAAAAGTATACTTTCAAAGCTTCCAATCAAAAGCCCACAAAAATACTCTATATAACTTAAGTAGGCCACTCGATACTACAAAGGTGCAGGCAATCTGGTTACATACGTCAGGAACATGAATCAAGTAACAAAGAAAGCTAACCTATATGAACCATTATTTGAAAGTGCGAGAGCTCGCAGCGAAGAGTTTAATGACTTTCAACGTGAATGCACAGCACAATGCCACCTTTGGAACAATTCAAATGGTAAATTTTCGCTTTGTTTCAGTTGTTCCAGTCTACTGTAAGCAATAAACGATATTAAGTACACACGCATAAAATAACAGCAAAACACTGCGGCTCAAAAAAGAAGTGAACATTAACTAAAATCAAAGACTGTTGCCATGCATGATTCATACAAGCATCTTTTCCCTCAATGGTAACACACACACCGAAATGTATACGGTATAATTAACACACTAATATACAAATAGTCTAGAAGTAAAATTAATATCAATAATGTTAAAGGGGGTAGGGATTGGTTGGATGGATGCGTGCAAGTAAAAAATTGCTCACCATACTGAGAAGCACATGACGATGATATGAAAAGCCAATTGTTATATGACTATGAAAGTAGATAAAGTGAGTACCATACAGTAATATAGCAATTTACAACCATTTTCGATTGACACGCTTAACTAAACATCTATATCTCACGACACAGTGATCTAAATTTTAATTACTACTATCGCTTTCCCTACATGAGCACTTAACCATTAATTTGATGACTGTTTCGTTTTGATAAACCCATGTGGTCTGCAAAGACATGCTCATACGGTTGACAAACAAACAAATTATCCTTAAAGACACACCCGTCAGTTTCTCAGTCTAATTTCATAATTTCGATTCTAAAAAAAACTCGATTCGCCCAATATTGGAAACAAAGCAAATTTTCAAAATGCATATTTGAATTCGAAAATTTTTAGATACACCTCATAGGGTTTAGCGAAACAACGAATGAGAAACCTAACAATAATAAATCAAGTTTCTCTGTCTCACAATAAGGTGATGAAGTCTCAGTCTGGCAAATGTAAGAAGAAAAATTATATGCCTAAATACTTAGATCCACCAAAAACGATATGTGGAGAAAGTTTAATAAAGCAGGGCTGTATTCATTTTCATATGTTATGCTAGGAAGTTATCTTAATGCTAGGAAGTTATGTTATGCTTTCGTATCTTAATGCTAGGACGGAAAGAAAATTCTAGATAAATCTGCATTCTTAGCCTTAAGGTAAGTTTGGCAGAGGCCTTCCCTCCTTGACAAACGTATACAAATGGTTTCATGAGAAGGTTCTTGCGCTCCACTGGTTCTCAATTCCATGAAACTTGAAGAAAGCAGAGTTGTATATAACAAGATTCTGACAACGCGGCACGTCGGGACTTAGTCCGATTATCGGATCAAAATTCTATAAAGTCCTAAAATAATTTTTTTCGCATTGTTGAATGTAATAAAGGTAAGAAAAAAATTGCATACAGTAATTCTGTAAACATATTTAATGAATAACACTTATTCATGAATAAATTAATTTCCAGTTTATTGATATTTAATCCGCTTTTGCTTTAAAGATATAATTTTCAGAGCATGAAGTCTTTCCAAATAAATTCAAATGCTTCTTATATTACATCAGCTTCGCATATTCTACTTTAAAAAGAAGGATGGTGCACTTCCGTGAATATGAATATTTGATATTTCACCAATACCATATTCAGTAAAATTCACATTTGCATCGTCAAGTGATCTTCGTTGCATCGTTTTCGTCACTATCAATTTCTTTCGCTAATGTGAATTAAGCCACTGCCATGTCAAAGAACAGTCTATATAAATGCTTAGAGGGTGTTGATTCCGCACGTTTTGCATTATGATGCCACCACTTAACGCTTTTGGTAAACTGCTAAAATAAAATACTTCTCCCCCCCCCTAAATTTAACAACTCGCAAAACTATTATATTACAAATAAGTTAATAAAAAAATCAAACTATATATAAACTCGAAGTTATAAATAAAAGGCTATCTAAAAGTGGCAAACAGACGCAAAGTGATTGCCGAATCTTCCGGAATATTGTCGAATGAAATGCTAACAGCATCATTTTATGGCCTAAAAGTACCTAATGCGCTAGCTTTAGACGCCTTTTCAGTAAGTTATCATTTTCACTCTCAACATGGTAAACTTCGTCAGCTCACAAACCATAGAGATATCCATAGAGATATTTCCGAATGGGTACGTCAAAATTACACGACCTCCTTCCGAAGATGTTAATCTTATTGAAATGAGGGTTTAGACTCCCTTCTCTTTCTTTGAAGATTCGGAGACCTTTCGCATTAGCAAACTCTCGTGTCTAAAACAGTTCGAAACGCAATGAATGAATAAGAAATTTAAATTTTCATCCATACAGAACATTGAGTATAAAGTGAAATTCCTTTTAAATATCAGTAGCTGCTGAATAAGGTAGTCCACAAACTAATTCAAATAACTAACTTTCACATTTTGAATGATACAAAGGTAAATCACACTCGAGACATTTGGCAGCAAGAATGTAGTAAATTCGATTGGTTTGAAATCTCGTACCTAAAAATGCGCTGTGCAGTCACTCCCAGTAAATACCACTTTTGCCTTAACGCTTGAAAAAGTACTTGAAAAGCTTCAAAGTACTTTGTTCTTTTGCAAGTGTTTACTGGTTTTCTTTACACATCCGTTCATTTTTTAAAAATGAAAAAAGCTTTTTCTAGTGGAAAACAAAGTTTAATCATTGGTTTTCATCAAAGCTGAAAATGACGCATGCAGTGCTTACAAAATATCTTCCAAAATGGGCATCAGTATCGGCAGCTTTACGTACACTAAAATCAATTTCGATATACGGTCGTAGCTTACCAGCGGCCGAGCGTAAAAGCCGCTGAACACTGTAGTTTGGTCCGGGATTCAAATCTCCGCGAACGACCTAACTGAATGAGCGTTTTTATGGTTTTCCCCATGTGTAACGTGGATACATGCCAATTTCCCTTAAAAAGTCCTCTCCCTTTTCATGTAGTGCTTAATGGCGTATACGAGTCACCGTATACGAAATTACCGTAATTTCGTATACGCTGACTAGTTACTATCCGCGGTTTCCCACGGGAAGAAAAAGAAAAATGGTAATGATCACTGCAAATAAGGCAGGAAATGATTTCAAATGCAATGACCGTAAATCGTTGGGAAGAGATTTGTATGCATGCACGTATATGCATGCTGTCCACTATAGTGAACAAACTGTAGCAATTATTTAAAACGAAATTTTAAAAAAAAATTAACTTTTTTATTATTACTAAGGTTATTTTGAGTAGAAAAAAATACAAACATTTTCGTTTAACTTCTCTAGATTATTTGTATGCAAGAAAGGGTTAATGTAGTTTTTGTAACTCATTCAGTAACGGCACCATGAATGTTAAATAGTTTGTTCACGGTGTCACGCATAGTTAATTCTCTCTCATTATATAAATCACAGACGGAAGAAACCATTTTAAAATGAAACCAAAGCATCCCACTAAGGTAGGATTCCCTTTACGCAGCTGCTTCGGGGGCCAACCAGCCGCCATGCGGTAAAGTCGCTGAACACTGATACTTCGGTCCGGAGTTTGAATCCCGGCGAACAGGCTGGCTGCATGAGCGTTTTCGTGGTTTTCCTCATGTGTCACGTGTATAAGAGCCAGTTCCCCTTAGAAAGTCTCCACGAAGGCATCCCTCCCCAGCTTTGCCATAATCATATAAACCAAACCGACTAGCCATCTTGTAGAAAGGGGTTGGTTCGTTTATGTGATTACGGCAAAGCCCCCAGGGCTATCTGCCTAAGTGGAGAAATGACTTCGAAGAGGTCTTTCTAAGAGAAACTAGCTCCTATACACGTTACACATGGGAAAACCACGAAAACACTAATGCAGCCTGCCTGTTCACGGGATTCGAACCTCTGACCGAACTATCAATGTTCAGCGACTTTACCACTGGGCTCTATTATGTCTGTAAACCCCTCTGCTACTAATGTTCCTGATTCTGTGTTAATTCAATTCTATCTGCTACTACTCAATCTCCTCATGTTGCTAGTGAAAATCCTGAAAGCCCCAATGCAGCTAAAGCGGATAAATTAAATCCTGATAGTAATGCCATTCTTAACTCAAAATGTTGATGCTCAGAAGCAGCATAAGGCCCTCAATATCCCACACATCATGGTGAAATCCAAAGACGGTATTTATGCATTACTAAAATTTCTAAATGATGAACTGCCCAAATGTAAATTCTCTGATTGACTAAGTGGCCAATTCTTGAAAGTTCTGTCTTTAGATGATGATACCACCTGACACTCAGCCAATTTTTCCTTGATACTGGGATAGAACAATATGTAATAGACAGTCCAGTCACATTAATGTGACTACCTGTCAAAAGCCAGAATAACTACCTTTCGCATAGCGGACCTCTTCGAGACGTGCAGGAAGAGAGTCAATTAGGTTCTTGAAGGTGTTCACTGGGATGTAGAGTCATGCCCACTCAAGTGTAGTGGCCAGCTGGGGCTAGGTTACGCGGTTGAGGATCTATGGTGCGAACAACCCGATCGAGGTGGTCCTACAGATTCTCGATTTGGTGCAAGTCCGGCCAGGGAATACGGTAAACTAATCCTGGTGCTCTTCGAACCACGCACGTACACTACGAGCTGTATGATACTTCGCATTGTACTGCTGGTAGATGTCAACTTTCTGAGGAGAAACAATTCGCATGTAGGGATGGACATGGTCCGCAAGGACAGATGCGTATTTCTATTAATCCATCGTGCCTTCCACAATTATGAGTGCACCCACAGAATGCCACGGAAACATTCTCCAGACCAACTGTTGCAGGGTGTTTGCTGACGTTTCACGCCGTATACGCCAACTATCCGATAGAACATAAAACCTGATTCATCGAAAAGAGCCACCTGTCGCCACTCAGTGGACGTTCAGTTGCGGTGCTGGCGTGCAAATTCCAGCCTTCGTCACCGATGAACTGCAGTCAGCATAGGTGCTTTAACTAGGCCACAACGTTCGAGGAACCGTCGTTGAGTATTTACAGAAGCGTTGGAATAGACGTTCGCATGAGCCGAGGGATGACCCTTATACTAGGAGAAGGGGAGTTATCACGAGAGGGGAGTTGATGGTGACATGAGTTTGTGGCGTGAAACAGCATCGAAAAGGGAAATTTTAACGGAAATGTGTAGGTGCGAAATCGAAGAAAGAACAGTTCAACATTTTCTGAACATGACTCCTGCCGATATAATTCTAGCTGTCAAGCAGAATAACAGGGATAAAAACTGTCCTCCGAAATCCGAGTTGTAAATTGAGGAAAACAAAAGTAAGGTTCTGTAGTGACAATTTTCGTTCCCCGAATTTAATTAAATCCTTCCAATCTAGCACTTTTGAGAACGAAAAATCGACATGCTCTCATAAATTCATATCATGAGAGGAGAGGAAACCTTGAACATGTGGGTGGAGGCTTTTCTGTTCTCACTTGATTATCAAAGAGCTTGTTACCGAGAGAGACAAGCATACATTCAGAAGTTCAATACATTTTTAAGGCATTCTTATTATTAAAATAAATGTTCCAGATACAAAGAATTTTCTGCTGAAATTGTGCTTCAGTGGCATAATCTCTTATTTAACCACTTGCGCTACGACTAAACTTCACGGTTGCGGTGCCATGCGCTACAATATAACAAGCTGTAAAGTGTCTCATTTACGCCGCTCAGCGTCTGCGAGTGCAATCCAGAGGTGTAACTCAAGAAATAAACAATCTCGTTGTTAGGCGACGTGTGCACCACGTTATTTTCATTTTTGCGATAAATGCCTATCGACGTGGTGTTAACGTCGCTCGCGTTTTGAGAGCATCTCGACGTGCGTGGTTACGCCTTTGTGAATGAGCCTTGCCTGCTTCTGCATGACGCTTCAAGTCGCCATGTTTGGAAGTCCTGACATTTTCTTCGATGTTTCCTTCAACCGGGAGCCTAGCTAATTGTAGCACCTGGAGAACTCGTATTCCCTTGCAGGTATTTTCGACGATCTCAGATGGAGCCTTGGTACAACTTCTATAGAAAGATAAGTTTGTTTTTTCTTTTTATTCATCCCATCAATTAAGAAAAGGACTGAATAATTGATCTTGCTCTAAAGTAACTTATGTTGAAGGAATTTCTAATTGAACTCTAACTTAATTTTCTTGAAAATTCACCTAGTTCCTTAATCCTCCAGGAGACCTTAAAATTAGGCTGAGGCCCAAATAATTAATGTAAAATTTTCTGAATTAATTATTCGTCCAACTATTAATTCATACTTAACACCAGAAAGATAAAAGTATAATCACCTAATATAATATAATCATATAATTCACCTACTTTAATAGCGTGTGTTGAATTGTACTAAATATGGAATATTTGTTAGTTGATACCAAATTATGAATTAATATAAAAATTTAATAGGTAATCCATAAATAATAATTCTATGAAATTCCTTTTGGACCTGCGAATATTTAATAAACTTGGTATTAATTTGATGGTTTTTATTTTTTTATTTTTTATTTTATTTTTTATTTATTTGTGTATTGCATTTATCTTTTTCCGATCCTTACCTGAGCACGGTCCCCGTATTTAATAAAAGTCACAACGCAATACTCTTACCAACGTTCCTGTCATAACGTCATAATTTTTGTCACTATATTAGATTATTACTTTTAAGCTATCATATAGGTTAAAATCAGCATTTAATAATCTTTTTCCTTTATTGTACATGAAAACATATAAAAAAATGCTTACTTTGAAAAATAATTTTCGGAAGCCCTATTCAAATTATTCCGACTAAATTTTAATTGATAAAATACATTAATAAACTTTTAAATTAATAAAAAAAATACATGAAATACTTTTTGCAAAACGAAGTAACAAAATCTTTCACGTAGCACTCAGTGAGCTGTTTGTAACAAAATGTCCATATGATAATCTCTCTCTATTTCTTTAGAGAATGAATCATCACTCGTCTGATAACATAACGCTTGCTTCCTGTAAAGTATTAGCATTGTTCATTTATATTCAACAGTGTAATATTATTTTCCCTTTAGTTTTGTTTGAGTGGCAACAGTTGTAAAAATGTTATTATTTTGGTAGAATAAATTTGATGATATTGAAAGTGATTTTGATCCTGAAAAACATGACCAGAAAACGAAAGAGCATTTTAATGATTTATGCTATTCAACAAGGAGAATGTCCAAAATTTTCATATGGTGAGGAAATCGATAATGAAGACTGGAACCATTGGATCGGACCAAATAAAAGTGATGAGTGCGGTGAAGAACAGCTTGAAGAAAGTGCTTCTGAAACATCAGTTGTTGAGATTACAAATTCCAAAAGTTATTCTAAATCACAGTTTGAGAAAAAAATGATTCAGTCAACTCAGACAGGAAAGGTTAGGGTTAGAAAGAAATCCTTATTTCATAAAGTAAATTCTAAACCTAAAGCAGTTTGTGATTCAGATGGCAAAACGTTTGATGACTACTTGGATGAGTGCTATAGATTAAATCAGGCCTGTCCAAATCGAGGGCCGCCTTTTAATATTATAACGGAAGAATTAATTTTTCAATTTTTTAAAAATTTTGTTGGTAGAAGTGATTTTATTTTATATGGTATTACAAATAAATAACTAAAATATTGAATCGTATTCGTACGTACGTGAGTCCCGACCCGTGTTTAGCGCCTTATTCACGGGCAAGCGCGGTTGTCCGTCTCCGCTGAAGGCCGTTGCACAGAAGTTGCACTGCTTTGATCTTTTAAAAAGCCGTCCGATTCGACAGAGAAGGAACGCTGTTAGACATTAAAATTGCACCTTATCGGCAACGTGGCTTGAATTCCGGAAAATTTCGAAGGATGTTCTTTTAAGGATTACCTGAAGTATATTGACGATGTAACTGTGGAATTTGAGCAGCGATTTGCAGATTTTAAAGAATTAGACAGTGATGTATCACTTTTCATTCATCCATTAACAATTGCAATTGGAAGTGTAACGACATCAATTGGAATTATGTGATCTATAATCAGGCTCCTTTTACAAGGGCAGAACAGTCTGGAATAGATTATTTTAAGCTCCTCGGCGAGCGTTTCCCCAAATTAACCAATCTTGGCTTAAAAATGGGTTCGATCAGTACCTATCTTTGTGAAAGTGCGTATTCCACGATGAATCTTATAAAATCTAATTATAGATCTTCAATGTTAGATAACTCACTTTCACACGCACTGCGTCTGGCAGCAACTATTATTAATGTTGATATTGAAAGGATTGCAAAAGATAAATTAAAGAAGCACTAATAAAATTTAATGTAACAGTTACATAGTAAATATCTTACGCTATTAAAACTTTTCTTAAAAAAATGAGTTTATTTTTGTGGTTCTCCAATCTATTTAGTAATTTGTATTGGTACGGGATCATATCTGGTCTGGACCATCAGGAATTAGATTATGAAGCGGTCGAGCTATAAAAGTGCCGTTCTACACTGACTACCAATAAGTATTTGGACACCTATGCAAGTGACGATATCTGCGGTCCTAAGGTACGTCACGGACTACGCCGGTATATATCGTGTAGGAAACAGCATCGGCTTTAGTTGCATGCAAGATGCCTCGCAGTTCGGAGCTCTCCGATTTCGAGAAAGGTATAATTATCGGGTATCACAAATGTGGCCGATCCTTAAGGGACATATCTAGCGATCTGAAGTACCCAAAATCGAGAGTGGCCTATGTGATTAAGAAGTGGAAGGTGAGCGCTGATTGTCGGAATGTGCCCCGAGTCGGCAGACCAGCGAAACTGGGAGATAGAGACCGACGAGTGCTGTCCAGAGAAATTCGAAAGAACCGCACCCAACCGATGGCCCTCATCCGCAAGGAGTTTCAACAGGCATCCGGGAGTATTGTTTCAATGAATACCATCCGTAAGGAAGCACATCTGCTTGGGTTTCATGGTCGTGCTGCTGCCCATAAGCCTTTGATCACAAAGTCCAACCGCACTGCATGGTTAATGTGGTGCAAAGCACATCGAAATTGGACCGTAGATCAGTGGAAACGGGTTCTTTGGAGTGACGAATCAAAGTTCACCCTTTATCGTTCGGATGGCAGGGTCTGGCGTCTACCTGGAGAACGTCTCCTGCCAGAATGCACTGTGCCAACAGTCAAGTTCGGCGGAGGTGGGATTATGGTCTGGGGGTGTTTCTCCTAGTATGGGCTGGGACCCTTGGTCCCCATTCATGGTAAGCTCAACTCCGATGCCTACTGCACTATTTTGGATGACAATGTGCTTCCTACGTTGTGGCAGTTTTACGGGTTGGGCCCCTGTTACTTTCAGGACGACAATGCCAGTTGTCATGTTTCGACGTTAGCCAAGGCTTGGTATGGTGCCAATGGAGTTCATCGAATGGACTGGCCTGCCCAGAGTCCAGACCTAAACCCTATCGAGAACCTCTGGGACGAGTTGCATCACCGAATTCAGGGGTGCACTACCCGTGCAAAATCGGTGAAGAAACTTCTATGTCTTCTCCAAGCCGAGTGGAAGAAAATACCACTAGCTGTCATACAAAGACTTGTGGAAAGTATACCCCGGAGGGTCCACGCTGTTATTACCTCTCGTGGAGGCTCTACCAACTATTGATTTTGAATAAAGTTAGTTTTTCTTTTCTATCACAGGTGTCCAAATACTTATTGGTAGTCAGTGTATAATCAAGGACTTTGAACTTTAAAATAAACTTTTAAGTGAACTTTAAAAATAGACATTTAAGTGAACTTTAAAATAGACGTTTAAGTGAACTTCAAAATGGACTTTTAGGTTAAATTTTAGTTTACTTAAATATTTGTTTTGATAAAAATCCGGTTATCAAAAGGTGGGAGTAAGTAAAGTATAGCATTGTTCATTTATATTCAACACTGTAATATTATTTTCCCTTTAGTTTTGCCTTGAGAGGCAACCAGTTGTAAAAATGTTATTATTTGGTAGAATAAACTTGTTTGGTTGTGTTTAAATTCTTGTAGAGATTATTTCGGTAGAAATGAGTTAATAATGGACAAAATGGTATACATTTACTGTCGTATCAAACACTCGCCATAATAAATTTAATTCGCCATAATAATTTAAATTCCGAAATAAAATGAAAATACACGAACTATATGCGAAAGAAGCAAAGCGAAATAGAACTCCATATCCCTTTTAGGGTTACTATACATCAAGAAGGGATATCAAGAAATGTAAATGTTTACATAACGTGGGATCATGTTAACAGAGGAGCTCTGTTTGTTTACATTCCCTCCCGTACAACAACTGACACCTACGTTACTCAGAATGTGATAAAATTGAAGGTCAAGATCATAAAGGATTAACTTCAAAAGTAATGGATATATGACTGAAACGTTCCAGGACATTAGCACAAATGTGTGTACCAGAAAAGACATTGACACGCGAGCGTGCGGGCCAGGAAATCAGTGCGTTTTTTGCGGGCATGCGTGACAATCGGCGTGAATGAGTTAATATTATAGTCACATATTTGGATGATTTGATTTTTATTGCTTCAAAAAACTTGATGAACATTTGTATGAATTAGATTTACTTTTTACACGTCTAGGTGACCAACATAAAGATTAATCCCGTTAAATGTAGTTAGTTAAAAATAATTGTCTTGGATTTTAAGTGTTGAATGGCAAACTAGTACCAGATACGTCGATTCTATTAAAAACATTTCTGCTCCTAAATCGAAGAAGCTTGTTCGTTCTTTTCTTGAATTACGTAAATAATTTATAATAAATAATAAATGATTTTATAATAAATTTATTAAAAACTTAGCATACATTGCTCTTCCCTTGAACGACTGCACAGAAAGTTCAGTAAAATTTGTTTGGAATGAAGAAACAGATCCGGCTTTTAATCTATTAAATACAACCCTAGTTACTTATCTTTGTTTACATTTACCAGTCGTCATTTACATTTTGTTTTTATTACAGACGGATGCCTCGAGCTACGTTGTGGGAGCAGTACTTAGTAAGAAAGACGGTAATGGAGAGTTGGACCCGGTGGAATATGTTCGTCAAAGGGTAAACAATACAAAAACAAACTACAGTACAAAGTCCGTAATCCGGACTCGCCGGGACTTCGGCGATTCCGGATTATAGATCATCAATTTAAATCTGGTAAGATGGCATGCAGAAATTATACAATTAAAAATATGAAACCGTAATTTATGAAATAAAGAGCAATTATGATCTAAAGGGTATCAAAATTTACAAAAAAAAAGTTTAATATTTATTTGTTTACTTTATTAAACATTTCTTTCAATGTAAGTTGTTTAAGGTGCTTAGTTTTTTGTGCTAATACTTTCTCTTTAATTCTATAAACTGACATAATTTCTTGTTCAGTTACAAAGTTCCACTGTTCAAGTCCTGTAATTGCTGTGTCGATAATACCGACTAACTTGTCAATCGAATTTTTTTCGTTTTCAATAACCTCTCTGTCATTTTCTTCACTATCGGAAGCGCGCACGGGTAAACGCTTTACGCGCATGCGTAAGTTTATGGATTTGAGGCCCGGATTATAGATCATTTCGGATCTTTGTACTGTATAATGCGCTTGAAGAAGATGTTAACTTCTTTGGACAGTAAACTATTTGGAACGGTATCTCTATCGGCGATATGTCACCCTTTATTGTAAACAAAAATCCCTTAAAGACATTGGGAGAGTGGCTGCATGGCCATCATCCTTACAGAATGATTTCACCGTTACACATGCATCAGGGGAAAATAACGTACTTGAAGGTATAATATCATGTAATGTGAATGCTGCTGAGATAATAGTGATGTGCAAGAAAGCTCTCCAGCATTTAGTAGAGTGCAAGCATTACGCGAAGCATATATGCAAAAGCATTTTTAATCAGCTTCGTAACAAGCCTGAAATTAGTATCAACAACATAATATGCTGTGAAAGGGGAGATGTACAGCTAACCAAAAGACCCCTTTACAAATTAGCTAGTTATCCACTAAACAAGTAGGCATGGATGCCCAAGTCCAATTCTTACAACAGAATGAGTAAAGAGGTATATACTAGGGATTTCTGATTGGCACGATTGGTTAAGCATACCCAGGACTAAAGAGAAGGGCTAGCTCATAGAGCGTTTCCCCCTGAAACAGGCAGTGAGGAGTGATGACGTAGCAATGATGGCACTGAGCGCGGAGATGCAATTGACAACATAGAAATTAGCGTTTTAAATTTGAAGAATAAGCGTTTAAAATGAGCTGTGTGTGAAAGATAGCTATAATTTGGAAAAGACAATGTTACTGCAGTATGCATTTTACACTGAACATTAAAAAATTTAATAGTACTTACTCAATTTTAAAATAATAGATAAAATGCCCTACTCTTAGCATAA
Source organism: Stegodyphus dumicola (assembly GCF_044657685.1). Classification (NCBI taxonomy): domain Eukaryota; kingdom Metazoa; phylum Arthropoda; class Arachnida; order Araneae; family Eresidae; genus Stegodyphus; species Stegodyphus dumicola. The sequence continues at coordinate 121,753,403 of NC_140780.1, forward strand.
AGTTCCTTTTTTTTTATTTGCAGGGATTTTTTTTTTTTTTTTTCTTTAAATGCCTGTTTGTTTCTAATCATTTCTTTATCTGCATGTTAACTAAGAGAACTGTACTACTGCAATCTAAGTTTGAGTTTCAGCCTAATTGTAAATTTTACATTAGCATATTTTTCTCCCGATTCATTATAATAACATATATTTTTTTTAAATAATTTTGTAACTTAGGCTTACATCAATATTTCATTTAAATAAATACATGTAAGATTGTTATCTTAATTTAGACAAAACAATTTTATTCATAGTACCTAAAATAATTATTTAATTTTTCAAAAGTGGGGGTTAAGGGGGCAGGTCTTCTTATGCCAATTACTTTAATATTATACTTTATAAATATTTTATCTAGAATGCTAAGCTAGCACAAAATCGAATCAATAATAACAGAGGATACAATAAAAATAACTGTAACAATAACTTAACAGAATTAGTTCTCATTTGAAATATGCTTCACGCTATTAACTTCTAAAATGCAATCTAGAAATATTTCCAATCAAAACATATTATATATACTTACTTTTTGTCTCTCGTTTCCCTTGACCATTAAATAATTTGGTTTTAGTTTGTGACACAATTTAATTCTCTTTAATAACATAAACATTTAAAACAGTTCCATCTTCTAAAACAAATCCTTTATGTAAAAAGTGGTTTCTCAGTAATTTGAGCCCACCAGAGGCCGAGCGGTAAAGTCGCTGAACACTGGTAGTTCGGTCCGAGGTTCGAATCCCGCGAACGGGCTGGCTGCATGGGCGTTTTCGTGGTTTTCCCCATGTGTAACGTGTATACGAGCCAGTTTCCCTTAGAAAGTCCTCCACGAAGGCATCCCTCCCCTTAGGCAGATAGCCCTAGTGTGCTTTGTCATAATTAAATACACCAACACTCAGTAATTTGAGGCAGTGCGCTAAATCTGCAAAAACCCATATTTTTTTCGTTTGGAATACTGGATTTGGAAAATGAGAACTATTAATCGAAATCTGTAACTCTTTCCACAAAGTAGTAGATCCTCTTAAATCAGACACTATTGCTTTCACTTCTACTCTAGATGATTGAATATGTCTTATGAGTGAAAAAAGAAGTTCTTTCTTCATTGGAGTGTTAAAATCAAAAAATATTGGTTGTTTCCACTGCGAAATGAGACCTCTGATTAAAACAAACTGCACTTTTTGAAAAGGACCGATTTTGGTCCTGTTTAGAGTCATAGCAGAGTTTAGAATCTATGTGCATTTCGTCGAAACTGAGAACGCATATTTTTTCTACAGAATTCAAATATTGGCATCTTTCTTTCATTACAGCAAGAACATCACTCTGAATTCCTGGACTACATGAAAATTTAGCGCACCATCTCTTTAATGTGCTAGTGCTAGGTAAAGGAATTCCCATTTTTTCTTTCCAAAAATCGTAGCTTTTAGATGATAGAGCTCTTATGGCAATGCAACGTGAAATATCTTCACTAGTCCACCGGAATTTTTCCTTCTTTTCTAGCAATGCGTTAATCTGCGTCTTTGTAAAAATATGCTTTAGACGTTTTTCCAAATTCTCCGATCTGTTCTGTTTTTTCCTAAATTTCGCTGTTTGGAATTTTAATTTCTGAATTTCTGATACAAATTTCTTTCTAAATGTCGTCCACCTTCTTTGTCGCTGAGCAAACATTCTAAAATCTTTCTTTTCTCTATTTTTCAATATTTTATTACAATTTTCTAAGGATATTATTTTGTTCTTCAAATTATCAATACATTCTTGTTTATCTTTACACTTAGGGCACTCAGGGATATTGTCACATAGGGCATTGTCACTTGTGAGTTTTATTTCAAAATCATTCACATTTGATTTATTATTGTCAGCTTCAATTTCGTTCTCGGCCTCAAAATAAATTTTCTTTGGGCTTAATTCATGTAGTCTTTCAAAAGCACTCTGCATTAGTTTTTTCAAATGTCTCCGATTTCTTGGTGTTATTTTGTTTACTGCACACGATAAATTTACTTTCGGCACGGCATTGCATTTCAACAGTTTCTTTTGCGGCAATCCAAGCAAGCGATTTCTCATGTCATCTTCATAATCACTGCACAGAAAATGTTCGCTGCAAATTCTTGCTTTTTTCACATTAATAGAATCCTGTCCTCGACATTTATGTATCCATTCTTTCGTCAAAAGCAAATTGTCCTTGGGGAAAGCATGAAATACAATATCTCTTCCTTTCGTATTTCTATAAGTGTTACGGCACGTTGCTACAGCACAAGAAGCCATATTTCATAAAGGATACTTTAAATATAGAATTTAAAAGGAAAACTGACTAAAACTATATATACACAAATTATTTTAAATATTTGCATTATTAGAAAACAAATATGTATGATTAAAATTAATTTGGGATATGCGATCTCCAGAAAATCGTCTCGCAACTGAATGAAACTACAGTTTTAAAGGCGCGAAATCAGAGCAGGTGCAACAGAGATACGTCAGATTACTTCCGGTTCCCCCCCCCTCTATGAGACTCGCGTCGGCGAGGAGTCGAACAAAGGAATGACCTAGCCCTTCTATTTATCCCTGAAGCATACCTGGTTTGAGATTTAAGAAATGAAACTGTGACCTTTATTTAAAGAGATTTATGCAAACTCATGGGATTTCAGAACATATTAAAACTCATATGGGTACATAATTTTGATCCACCAATATCAGGAGTTCTCAGCCATGGAAGAATTTCAAGGAAGGAATGTGATGAGCCTTTTATTTAGCTGTTAAGTGTTAATTAATTTTTATTTTATGAATATAAAAAACTACTTTTATTCAAGTTCTGGTATTCATCAACATTTTCTATACTTACAAAAAAAGATTTCAAAAAATAATAAATTTAAATGTACATAATTCAGAAGTCAAACAAAAAAAATCAGCATTATATTTTCAAAATTTTCACAGGACTAGTTTCGATGGTTTTACCGAACCACCATCCTCAGCTGCAAAACCGCAAATGAACAAGATAGGAAATAATGATTAGATAAGATAAGAAAGCCTAGACAAGAGTAAACAAGTGGCGCCATCTGTTGGTAAAACCAGAACTAAAACAATTTCTTTAAAGGTCGAAAGTAAAGTTGGATTGAATTAGGATCGTTAACTAGAAGATTTTTTTTTTTTTTTTTTTTTTTTTTATGAATGTGAAATGCCTCTAGAAAATCCAGTTCTCCAATGCAAGATATTTTTTGAATAATTTTGGCAGCAGAAAAATTGAAAGTGTGATTTTCGAACCAACAATGTTGGGCAACAGAAAACTTCTGTGTTTCCTTTTTTTCTAACATATGCCTCATGTTCTTTGATCCATGTTCCATTGATGGAGAGAAGGGAATGACAACGGAATTTTTAAAATCTACTAAAACTAGAGTGTGCTTTTTAGAGCTTTATACAGGGTGTTTATAAAAAGCACTCTTGTTTTAGGATATTATAAAAATTCTGTTGTCATTCCTTTCTCTCCATCAATTAGCTATAAAGTTGCAGATATTTTGCAGAAATTTAACTTTTGGGTCGTTTATTCTCCCATCAATAAAATTCCGAGTTCCATACTCAAGGACCCCATTCCGGATATGAATTCTTGGGGGTATTTATAGGATTCCTTGCCAGTGTGGTTTAATTTACATTGGCCAAACTAAGAGAGCCTTAAAATTTCGTGCCAAGGAACATGAGGCATATGTTAGAAAAAAGGAAACACAGAAGTCTTCTGTTGCTCAACATGTTGGTCCGAAAATCACACTTTCAATTTTTCTGCTGCCAAAATTATTCAAGAAACATCTTCCATTGGAGAACTGGATTTTCTAGAGGCATTTCACATTCAAAAAAATCTTTCTGTTCTTGTTAACAATCCTAATTCCAATCCATCTTTGCCTTTGGCCTTTAAAGAAATTGTGTTTTAGTTCTGGTTTCACCAATAGATGGCGCCACTTGCTTATTCTTGTCCAGGCTTTCTTATCTAATCATTATTTCCTATCTTGTTCATTTGCGGTTTCAGCTGAGGATGGTGGTTAGGTAAAACCATCGAAACTAGTCCTGTGAAAATTTTGAAAATATAACGCTGATTTTTGTTGTTTGACTTCTGAATTAGTATTTATTCGGCGTGTTATTGTGTCTTAATTAAATGTACCTTTACAGTCATGGAAAAGAAGGGGAATTATTCTCTAGCAATGGTAGAAGGGACACATTGGGCAAAAGAAGTTGAGAATCACTGTTTTAGAAGTATATAATAAACTTGGCATCATGAAACACTCAATTATTAGTTACTATCCCAGTTCTGAGGATTTTAGTGGTAAGAATCACTGCTATTATCAGTTCCTTGAAACACACTGTTGTTGGCACACAGGACTGCAGTACACTTTAATTAACAAGACACTCTTGCATATTTAGTTTATGGCTGAGATTCAACTTTACCCATTGATTTCATCATCGTACAACCTGAAAGCTCATATGGAGATACCAAAGATTTTTCTGAAGAGAAAGTTTAAACTACAGAAAGCAATTTAATTTAGTAAAAAATAACCTGATGAAAGCTGCAGAAAGACAAGAAAATTAGTAGCTAATTTGCCAAAACTAAGAATACTATAAACAAGACATCTAGTTTTATTGTACAATTCTACAGCTAAACCAAGATAGTCCAAAAAATTCACCGAAATTAATAATGGAGTTTCCAAAGCACACAATGTTACCAACCTTTTAATACAACATATGAATATCACAAGAATAGCAGAAGAAAAGCAAGATTGCAGTGAATTCAATGAAAATATTTCTCTCAGTCAACCAAACTCTCCAGGTGATAACATTGGGGATCAGGGATCAAAATAATCCATATTTAGGATATCTTCAAGAGAAAATTTTACAGAAACTACTTTGAACAGTGATGCATCAACATACACTAACATTCTTGTCAACTACAACTGCAAGAGCAAAAGTGTAATGTATTCAACATTCCTACAATTTAAGACCAAGGAATCAAAAAAGTTTTGTAGATTTGTTGCCAAAATTATGCCTCTGTTCTCTTATCAGGACCGGGTTCAGAAATATATGTATGAATGCATGTACATACATATATGCATATACATACAAACACACATCTATACATTTCTAAATCTAATCCCCCAATAACAGAACAGTACCTAGAAATGATATCTATATCGAGAATATAATTTTCATTGTGTTATGCAAGTTACAAATTCTAATTATGTGTATACTCAGTAGTTAAAATAATTTTTATAAGTGTTTTAGTACATTATTATCAAATTTGTTTGTCTTTTTTCATTAAATAATATAATCTTTAGACAAATATTATAAACTTAAATGAAATACAGTCAAAAGTCATTAATCCGGACTCATCGGGACTTCGGCAATTCCGGATTATAGATCATCGATCATCAGTTTAAATCTGGTAGGATGGCATGCAGAAATTATAAAATTTAAAAAAAAACTGTAATTTCTGAAATAAAGAACAATTATGATTTAAAGGGTATCAAAATTTACAAAAAAAAAGCTTAATATTTATTTGTTTACTTTATTAAACATTTCTTTCAATGTAAGTTGTTTAAGTTGCTTCGTTTTATGTGATAATACTTCCTCTTTAATTCTATAAACAGACATAATTTCTTGTTCAGTTACAAAGTTCCACTGTTCAAGTCCTGTAATTGCTGTGCCGAGAATACCGACTAACTTGTCAATCGAAATTTTTTCGTTTTCACTAACCTCTCTGTCACTTTCTTTATGCCTTTATCCATTTTTTGCAGCAATTCCACTTTTTGTTCGATGGACATTGAAACATACTTTCGCTTTGTAGATCCTTTGGGAGCTCCAGCATCGGAAATTCTATTTGACATAATCGAAAGTCCAAGCTTACTTTTATAAAATTGCTCTAAAAGTCTGCAAAAAATAATAAGCCGGATCCAATTCGAAGATTAAGGAACAACGCAATCTGTAACATTAACTGAAATAGATAATTAGATCATTTTAGCTTAGCTTATACCATCTGTTATACATTAAACGCGCATGCGTAAACGTATTATACGCATGCGTTAACACATTATGCGTTGACGCATGCGCAGAAAGTTTGTGGCTTTGAGGTCCGGATTATAGATCATTCCGGATGTCAATTGTTTGAATGGCATTAATGACAGGAGTGTTATTGTGGATGATCCAGCAATAGTTACAATTAGTGTTACAATCGTTGAAAATAAATTTACAGATTTTTTTTTTAAGTTTAATTGAAAAATAATAGTTTACATTTTTCTTGTAACTATTAGTTCCATTAGCTATAAAACTGAATTTTAATAGTGTTTTATGGAATTTGGGGAATTGCATAAAGGTTAGTAAATCTGCTATGACTAATTAACTGCTATGACTTTGAAAACTTATGTACCTCACTTCCTCTACAAGAAATCTATGCTAGTCTACTAGATCTGCCTAAACTCTTCCCTGATATATTCACAATTATGACTCTTAACAAATGGAAAACCTACCTAAAATGCACACTTTTTCATAACTACATCAGATTTCAAAATCAACTTTTTAAAAAAGTCAGAGGTCTGCCAATGGGCTTACATTCCAGCACCTCGATCTGTAATATCTTTTTATTTATCAAAGAATTTAACTTCCAAAAAAATCTACAACCACAAGAGTTAAATTACTACAAGCACACTTACAGATATATTGATGACCTTATTACAATCAATAATTTTAGTAAAATTGAACACTCCGAGATTTATCCAAATTGTCTTACACTTAATAAAACTAATAATTCACAAAATAGCATAGACTATCTAGACCTTCAAATCATTAACTACAAAAAAATTTTACCTTTTGACAAAACAGGAAACTTCAATTTCAATACTAACAAATTAATAAATTGGAATTCCAACATATCCAAGAAAGTAATTAACAATACAATAATAAATCAAATGCTATGAATTAAAAATATCTGCACAGATACAATAGATCTACAATGCAAAATTTTGCTCCTTATTAAAATTCTCAAAAATAATCTAATACCCAATCAATTTATTAACCATTGCCTTTAAAGAGCAGGCGTTAAGTACTCACTCTAAATCATTTAAATGAAAGGGATATGATAATTTGTTCCTAAACCTGAGAAGGTGGTATAAATTGAATGACTATCAGTTGAAGGATTTGTATTTAGTGTAATTACTCAGTTGTATATATTGTAAAAAGCTAATTGTCTTCAGATTATGCTGTTATTAAAAAAAATGGGCCTATTTCATAATCTTTAATCTGTCAAATAGCTCTTTGACAGTGAAAATTCCTTTTTTCCTTTCTTACATTTATAAAAATTTGTTTTGTTACAACAATTAGCCAGAAATTAATTCATTTCCATTCACTAGTATTTTCAAAAAAATTTTAACAAATGGTTTCACTCAAATAAGATTTCCACAGAATACATACCTCAAGAAATCAGAGTCCCACTTACTACCATAAATTACTTCACCCAAGTTCTTACCGACTGATATTATTCAAAGCCCCCACTGCCGCTAAGAATTTTCGGAAACACTACACTTCTGAGTCAGACGTGAAGAGAACACTTTGCCCACTCCCCACTAGAAAAAATGCGTAAGTTAATTAATATTTTTTCTGGCCTTTATATCTTCATGTACATTCACTTTTTCTTATTATAATTTTTATTTGTTTTTACAAAGTTTGCATTATTTATCTTATATTTTGTAATTTTCTAATGTTTATTTCAACTACTCTGAATTCTATTTCATAATGACAATTTCCAATGTTTAATTTTTACAAATAATATTGAACTCAAATGCATAAACACGAGGGTGTCGGGGGAACAGTTACTCGAGCATTATCGAAATTTACTGCAGAAACTGCTTTTCACTCAAAATTGAATTGGCTAAAATGCTTAATAGGAATAAGTTCTTTGAATATCAGCATTGGTTCATAATCCCTTCTATTCACGGAAATATTTGCCTGACTTGAATTGCCGGTTTGGCTTAGCCTTATTGCTCGAATAAAGATGAAACACCTTCATATTTCTTTATTAATTATTGTTCATTGAACGGGAGTTGGTTTGTTCCCCTTGAAAAGTCAACTAATTTCTGATCAATGACAATGATTACATGCGTTTAATTTAATTCTTGCCTTTAATTTATTCCTTCTACAATTGAAATTTTGTTATTCATGATTTAATTCCAGTCCCTGTTAAAACATTTTTAACATTTTACTTTCAAGTTACTTCAAAACATCTTTCAAAATATAACTTACTAGTATGGATTCACTCTTTTAAGATAATCCTACTAATATTAAACTTAGGAGATAATATCATCAATTCATCAATATTATTTAGTAAATAAATTATTATTAACTTACTTTGCAGCAATTGCGCAAGTAGTAGTAACTTGTTTTCGCACTAAATTTAAGATTATATATATATATATATATATATATAAGATTCACTCTTTTAAAATATTTCTACTTTAATTAAACTTAGGAGATAATATAATCAATTAATCAATATTGTTTAGGAAATAAATTATATATATATGAGTGACACAACATCAAAGTAGGCACCTTACAATATGCAAAGAGACGATCAAAGGAATTTAGTGAACTCCAAGCCAGCTGCATGTGTAGTATGGCTAAAAGAAACCATATAGATGGTTTTATGACAAGTAAGCTTGAAAACGGGTATAGTATGAGGAATGTAGCCCAAGGGTTTGGTATTTATCCCCATAGCTATTTTACATATTTAGACAGCCTTTCAAAACATCATTACAGCTATGAGAAAGATTAATGGCAGAGAATTAAGAAATACAAATCCAATGAACGACTAGTATACCATTTTGCAAGTGAAATGATCTTTTAAATGCAAAATATAAATCTATTCCGATTTTGACATGTTCCAAAAATTTATTTTACTGTGAAAAGACGTCCGTGCTTACATTTTACATACTAGAGTACTGGTGAAAACATTTTAATTTCTTAACAAGAAAATAGACAGGTGTTTTAATGAAATACACACAATTAGTGTGTAATGAAACTTGTCAGAATTTACCTAAGATGACCATGTTTGAAAATTCTATGCATTCTGACAGCACAAATAAATAGTGGTGTTGAATATCACTGTTAGCCATTGAATACGAGAAAACAGTGCTAATAGATAAAGATAAATTTACATTAGTCATCAATTTTTTATATTCAGTTTTACTTGCTAGCCACTTTTTCCCATTTATTAATCATGTTCTCTAAGGTCCCAGGTGACTGAAGTTGTCTAGAAATGAAGGTGAGAGTTGTAGGGAGAGCTTTAACTGTGTACTTCATAAGAAGTACACTAGTTATCAAGAAAATTCAATATATTAATCGAGTAAAAGCCCTACTATCTGACATTCAACTAACTGGAATATTTTAGAATTTAAGCTTTTTAAATTCTAAAATATTCCATTAACTTACTTAACTTATTATCCTTTCTCCTTGAAAAAGTAAGCAAATGAGTTATCATAAAGTGCATATAGGACATATGTTTGGCACTGTCACCAAACAGTGTAATTTAACATCAGTAATCGAAACACAACATTGATGTACAACACAATCACAAAATCCTCTTCGCCTTTGTTTTATTGGTTATTCAAATAGTATAGGATTGCAAACAAGTTTAGCATTTCTCAGAAAACATGACAATCCTCATCAATTTTCATTTCTGAAAAGAGGATAGAATTCAAGCTTCTGTAAGAGGGAGCTGGCATACTTTTAACTTGATAACCCCTTCTCATCTACATTAAAGTTTTGGAATCAAACACGCTTTTCTGTGCCTTTTAATGATTGCACCTCCCACTTAAAATATTACATAGGAAGTGCATACTGAAAGAACTGAACTGTTAGTTACACAATGTTAATTTAGAATAAAAAAATTATTTTTAACATTTCTATTAAGAATGTAGCTTGAAATTTTGCAAAAATTAAATCTGCATTCTCTAAAGAAAGGATGAAAATAAATTCTAGCTACATCTACTTTTACTTGTTAACAAGAAGAATTTATTGGCATGTACTACAGTGTGTAGACAAATGTAAAATTGTTTAAAACTTAATTCTTAATGTTATGATAATTTCTTAAACCAGGTTGATAAATTGGTAACAAAACAGTGAAATCAAAGTACTAAATTTCAAATAGCTTGTATGTTACTTAATTAGTAAAATCTCTCATTTGTTTAAAAGATTTTAACTACTTATTACAACTGCAACTTACTATAAATGATCAGGATTTAAAAGCAAAGTAAAACAGGAACCTTTATGCAAAATCCACATAAAATAAAAATTCTTCAAAATTATGCATCATACCATTTCCTGTTTTTGGTACAATGTATATATGGTATGTTATAAATTTTAGATTAACTTTTAATATTCAAGCTGACAGCAAATAAGATGACCTTTTATAATTTTTTGACCAGAAATTTCTTATTCAATTTATTTGGCCATAAGTTGCACTTCTTACACTCTTAACTGTCCAGAATTTTTATTTATCCAGCATTTTCAGGATAGTCAAGCTTTTATTGTATGACTGTAAAAATGCCCATTATATATTTCTCACCATTTATTTGAAGTTTTAAATAATTATAATTCTATTTAAATACAGCAATTCATTTATTTTTTATGCTGTTAATCAGCTGGATTGCATTTTAGTGTCCTAGTTTTCGCTTTAGCCCTGTTCCATACCAAGTAGTTGAAATGACTGCTAGCATTAAGGTTTGTCTTATATAAAATAAAAATACACGCAGTTTCCTTGATTAGAAAAGTTATGCTTTTATTCATTTTATGTTGCCATGTGTAAACATAATTTTGTTCAGTGATTTTTTTCCATAAATCTAGCTTAACTTGTAAGGTGTCAAAGAACTGTGAAATTTTGAAATTTCTCAGATGCTGCAACATCCAAAGGATTTATTAAATGGTTTTAGCATTAAAAGTGCATTAAGATTCACAATCATTTTGAGAATAGAGAATTCAAGAATAATGAAGAATAAATTTACAGAGAATAATTAAAGAGAATAATTCTTGTACACTTATACATATAATATTCAAATACACTTGAAATATTTAATTTACATGATGCCTGAAAACAGTTAAAACTACACTTTATTTGTGCACAAACTAACAGTTTTAATGAATGGAAGTATAGCTTTTAACATTTTAAAAAATAATAATATATTTTCATTTAAAATATTTAGTATTATATTTTAAATGAAAATATTTAGTAACTAACATTTCAAATAAAATTAAGTAAGAGTTGAGGAAATTTTTAATGTCCTCATATTAAAACTATTTTTAAAACACAGGTATTTTAGTACTTTAGATTTCTGTTAAAATTCCAAATATACGAATTAAATTTTCTATAACTTTGCAAGCTAGGCAGAATGGAGCAAGTACAGACTGGACTTAACTGTAATTGATAATACAATTTTATAATAAACACATAGCTAGACACTATACTTAAATCTCCACTGAATGTTTGATGATGAAATGTGTCTGGTGATATGAGTATATCAAGAGGGTTATGCAGTTCTTTCAATGAGAAATTAGATGGTCCAATTTCCAATTAAATATTCAGTGAAGATTAACAAAATATACAAAAAAATAAACTATAAGCCATACTATCGAATAGAGATGATCACTGTCGCTTTTCTTGCATTGACCACTGTTTAAAGAATAGTTTTCTTAATTGACCGCCTCGGCACATTTTTCTCCATTTAAGATACAGCATACAACGTAATCATAATACATTTTGCATAAATAACTTATAGATAACAATTCGATTAGAATATGAATAAAAAATTTTTAAAAATGGTCTTATTAGATTTATGTTTTATTGGTTTTTGTACCATTATTTTTATTTCACAAATATAAGCAAGTTTTCAGGAACAAAATCACAGATCCTAACTGCACAAAAGTTCATTTTTAATTAGTAATGCTTGATTTATTGGTGTAATTTTTTTTAATATTTGTCATAAAGTTGCTTAACTGAATTCTTAAATCATCTCATTCAAAAATAGCATGTTTCTTGTTCTCTATAGTAAATTACTGACTTGACTAAAGCCTGCTTAGGTAGAAGTCACTATATAAGATAGAGGAAAGTCAATAACGTTGGTTCGGTCATAACTTCCATTTTGGGATACTTCTTTTGGGTGACTTATAAATTCCAACTTAGCGTACCCATGTGTTTTGAATAAGATTTGTGTCTGAACATCCTCCTTCAATATAATCATCTCATTCTGCATCATAATATCAATATCATACATATTGCAGTTTAGCATTTTCATCAGTCATGTAGGATATTCAAATGTCTTGGAAGAGAACATCAAAATCTTCTTTCAAATGCTGCAAGTTACTCACATACATCTTTCGAAAAAATAAAATCCTTTTGAATAATGGACAATTGCATTAAATTCTCAAGGTAATGGTATTCCTTTTGTTTCATGTTGATATAAACAAATCAGCTTTAATGAGATTTATGCCTCTTTCTTAAAATGTTTTGCATGATGTTAAAAAATGAATATATATCAGCTAAGTAGAATGCATGTTTTCTGAATTTTATTGTGTTGCTATAGGATTGTCATCTTTAATGAGAAATTCTTATCATGGTAATTTTTTAATTAATGGGGTTTTGATTATGTGATTGCTGGTGCATATTTGGTTATCAACACCTTAGCTATCATTGACCCCTTCAAAATTTCACCGACTCTCAAAGGGTCTCATTCACCCTTAATGATCACACAATTTCAACAAAATTATTTTTAAATAATGATATGAACAACATGTATATTCATTTTTAATTTCTGATTTTTCCCCCTTTTAAGTTTAGTTTGAAATAAAAGATACAGTCATCTGATATGTCAAAATAAGATATAAAAATTTTTCTAGATATTAATAAAGGGTAGTTTTTAACCTTTTGAACACTCCAAATTGGAAATATCATGGGCACAAGAAACAAGAGGAAGAAATATCACACTGTGATTCTGATGGGAGTAAAACAGAATAGGTTAATACAGAGATTTGTTGAGAACCTTTTGCTGTTGAAATTCTGCACTTTTGTTTGCTTTTGCATATATTTTAGACATTACCACACATCTATACTCCAGATTTGCTGGAACATTTTAGATGCACATGGAGGTATATATGTAGTTGCTTTTTGCCACTCATTTGCCTATGTGCTCTAGTTATTTAGTATTTGCTGGGCATGATGGAAAATATAGAAAAAGATATCAAATTTTGTACAGATTTCATAGCAAGGGGCCTTTTAATCACGGTTTCCCATCTTTTCCTTGCATTGACCACTTTTAGAAGAAGGGCTTACTTCATTGACCTCCTTACATATTTTTTCTTATGATATACAGCACAGAACATAATAATATAAATGCACAGCATGCACATAAACAAAGATACCAGTTAATCTAAGAATGTGAACAAGTTTTGAAAAAATAAGTTTACTGGACTTATGCTTTATTATTTTTGCATTACTTTTAATTTTAACATATAAACAAGTTTTCAGAAACCAAATCACCAATACTAATTGCACAAAAGTTTGATTTTAATTAATGGTCCCTATTACTGCTTCACTTGATGTACTGATACAATTTCTTAAATATCTGGAGTAAAACAGCTCAAGTCTTAAGCCACCTCATCTAAAAATATTCAACCTGTTTTTTTGTTTTCCATAGTAAAGTATTGACTTGACAAAAACTACTTCCACAAGCTAAGACAGCAGAAAAGTCTATGATATTAGTTCAGTAACAACTTTTAATCTGAGATACTTCTTTGAGATGACTTTTAAATTATAAAATCAGCATACCCATGTGCTTTGAGTAAGACTTAGCTTTGTGTGATATAACTTTATATCAATGAACAATTAATTATCAGTATTATTAATAGTTTTGTAACCAATTAGATTTTGATAGTACTGATCAACTGCTGGTGCATATTTGGCTATTGAATCTGAAAAAAGATAAAAACTAGCAGTGGGATATGGCATAAAGTTAAGATGCAATATTATCATTATTGAGTATACAGCTCCTTATAAAAATGTTGCCCAAATCCCCTTAATAACTGTGATTGCAAAGCAATAAGTTAATTGCATATAATAAAATTATATTTTAATGTTTTTGAAATTTTTATTAATGAATTTTGACTAAAAATGAATAAAAAATTAAGAAAGTTATGATGATTTTTTCATTCAATAAATTTCTCCCCACCCCGGATAATATAAATGAATAAATCACCTTTTCCAAAAAAAGAAGATTTTTATTATTTTTAGCTTAAAGCAGTAACCAGGTATATGCAGGGAATTATAATACAATTCAATATGCATTTACAAACTATTAATTACAAATTATTAAAGTATTAACTATGGCAGATCATGATGCGGTTTAACTGAGATATACATATAATCTATTGTTTTCAAACAGATTTAAATTTTCATGATTACAAAATTTTTGAAGACTAAGTATTTTTAATGACTTTTGTTAAATTTCTTTTGAGAAATGGTGTTTCATGCTAAAATCCACATCTTCTAATCTTATGAATACAAGTTAGCCATAAAAATTTATTTTTTGAAAACTAATGAAATTTAGTACATCAACCTCTCTCTACATACATCCATATACACACACATATATATATTTGCATTACATAACTGATTTGTCTAAAGATAACAAAATTGCCATACATGAGAATTCAGAATTTTTGATTTCGCAAATAAAATTTTGTGAAAAGGAATTTTTTTTAATTTTACTTTTATTAAAAATTAAGTTTTTATACAATAGTATTCTGTGGTTGCATATTTGTTGACTTGTATATTTGTTGTAAAGTAGAAATGAATTTAGCAGCTGTGAAATAATCATATTAATTCAAATCCCAAAGTCAAATTTGTTTTTGAATTTAAAAAAAAAAAAAACTAAGTTTCATATATATATATATATATATATATATATATATATATATATATATATAAATCATGTGCTATCAATTTCTAGTTCTTGTATTTAGCTGTCAATTATGGCACAAAACCAGACTGATTGTGTTGCACAGTATCCAAATCTTTTAATTATACCCAAATTTCAAACATGTAAAAATCTAAATACAGTATAAAATCAAAAAATGGTCTTAAAATGCAAACTATTAAAGTCAAAATAAGGTTTAGTAAAAACAACGTTTAGGATTTAAAACGTTTAAATGCATTTTAAAACATTGGATTTACAGATAACAACATGACTAGGAATAAATATATTTCGTTCGATGCAAGGTAGGAAATTAGTCCTACAGAAAGTTGAAGTGTCTTATTTCATGAGAAGATCACGCTTTCGTTGCCGAAAAGGAGGACTTAAAAAGTTTTAAACCATTTGCTGTTGAACGTAGGCACTTAAGATAACTAACGTAACTGCTTGGTCATTGGCAGAATCTGAACGTCACCCACTGCAGTTCATACCAAAAGGACAAGCTCCATAACCCCATCTATAGAACGGACAGCGTATGCCTTCCATTCTTTTCTTAAAATTCTCTATAAAATCAGCTTTAGCCTCTGGATTCTTCATCCTTTTAGTTGATGGCATAATACTATTTGATACTGTTCCACAACGAGGGCAGCAGACTTTTATAGCAGTTAGATTTAAGCAAGTAATATATACGTTTAAATTCCGAGTTCTTCGCATTTCCGCTAATCTATGCTGCTTAATACAACTTAAACAAAAAGTACAGCAGCATTTATCTAAAATACCATACACATTTTCGTTGTTTATACCTCCTTCAACGTTCATTTTGCAAAGATAGCACTGCTTTTCTTGGTACACTACAGGTATATTAATCGCACGTTTATTTTTCTTGCCTCGACTGTTTCGGCTCACATTTTTTTTCTTAACGGGGCAATTTTGGTTCAAATTGAATCTTTTAATCAACACTTTTTTATAACTAATAGTACCGTAATCATAACAATCTTTATCTTGATTAAAAAACCTTTTGATCAATTCCTTTTTATAACTATTCAGAATAGTAGTACTTGGCATTTGGGAAGCCATGTTCTTTTCTTAAATTTTAATCTCTTCACTCGGGAAAAACCCTGCAACTTATTTAATAGCAATAAAACAACTCAGTTTTCATTTGTATTACGAACCCATCTGTGTTATGCAATTTCATTTTCTTTTCCACTTCATACAGCTTGAAGCATCTACAATCTAATTACAGGCACAACGGTTACAGTCTTTGTAAGTCCTGAAAGCAGTTAATTTTGAACTTTCCTCGATGTTTTTAAATATACTCCTTTCCCTAAGGAAGATTTTAGTTCAGCACCGAGTCGGGGAAAAGGCTGGATCGTGGCAAACTTATTTTCAAATCAGATATTTTAAATATTAATTTACTTTAAGTCATTAAAATGATAGCATAGATAGCACGTTACATCAGAATTTTTTCCCCAAAATTCCCTCCCTTAAAATCCCGAAATACATAAAATGCATTTCATATTAAATTTAAATCTGCAGAATATACTGATTTACAAAAATATCGTTTATTTACGTTTATTTAATCGTTTAAATCGAAAAATGTTTATTTAATCTTTTATACTAATTTACAGCTTCAGAATCTGATAAGCATTTTATAGCATTTGTTAGTACTTACTATATTACAACATAATTTGAATTATCCTACGCAACGGGGAGCAGTGCTATATGGGGTGCGGTTAAAAAGGACAATTCGTCATCCGGATCGTTTTAACCCTTTTTATAACTTTATACATTTAATATTACGTAAAAAAAAAGTTCTGTAGCAGAGGTATGTATAATTCGTGGTTTCACCGATCATTTATTAATTACAATTAATGGTATAATCGATAAAATATAGAAATAACTCTTGTTATTTGTACTTTTGACATAAGCTTCAGTAATTTTATTAGGAAGTGTGTATATTATTTTTAAATAGCAAATCTGCTACAACTTTTACAGTTAAAAAATTGTAAAAATTAACGAGATTTGGCAATACAGCGCTATTTGGCGAATTTGCAAGTTTTCAAAATGCAGATTTTTTAAGTCGCGAAACTGATCGATTCGCAGAACGAAATAATAAATGAAGATATAAAACGTGAAAGAAGAATATTTCGACCGTCAATACAAAGTAATGGAAAATGAAATGTTAAATAGAGCTGATAAAAATTTAATTCTAGAAAATTTATGACTCAATAAAAGAAAAGATGAAAATTATTTAACTGTAGGAAGAAGCTTCACATTTTAATGTGATGCCAACAGTTACACGCTACGCTACAATAAATATCGCTGATTACGGATTGAATGCATAGAACAGGTGAAATGCAGTTTAAAAAAAATGATCAAAGTTCTGTTTTACATCAGTTGAAATTAGCCGAACTGAACCGAATTGCAAAAGCTTCAAAAACTGGAAAGCCAACGGCAGTGCAGCGGTAAAAACCGGCGAAAGCAGACAGTTTGACATGGGTTACCCTCAACAGTTTTTCTACAGAATTCCGCGAATTACGTGCAAGTTGGAGGAGATACCGCCAAAGTTTCGCCAATCGTTCCTGTGGAATTCTGAAAGAAAAAAAAAAGGTGGCTTATCGAGAATCAATCGGAGTTACATCAAACAAAAACGCAGATGTTATGAACGTAACTTGTTACGTTAGGTTTGTCCATAATTGGCGCTAAATCACACTGTTTGGGGACAGTTTAACAGTTAATGGGTTAATACGCAAGTACCGTGTTTCTTTTCTTTCTTTAAGTGCTGTGCATTTTCACGTACTTCATTTTATTTTGAACACATTGTAAGCCCCACTTCGGACTTTTTTAAAAGTTTCTTCTATTGCGCGAGAGTTTTACCGCTTTCTCCGGGACGCATTATTGTGCCCCCCCCCCCGATTCATTGTTTGACGTAACACTTTCGAATGTGTCATCCATCCTGACTCATTTTCAAAACTTAAGCTTTCCAGCTAATGAAGCAATAATATCTTCGTTTAATTAGCCAGCCATAATTTTTCTTGTATTTTTATATTCTGTTAAAATTTCGGAAATCAGATTTTTCCGTTTAACAGCCTGTAGGGTAAAATCTTAATTTCAAAAGCCTGCTGTATAATCTTGAAACAACACCTAGATCCCACTGCACGTTTGGTTTGATTTGTATGTGACTAGGGCAAAATATACGGCAGCTATCTGCCTAAGGGAAAGGATGCCTTTGTGAGCAAATTTCTAAAGAAAACCAGCTTGTAGCCAAAATACAAATGCGGAAAACCACGAAAATAACCTTGCAGCTAGCCTGTTCGCCTGATATCTAACCAAGGTAGAACTACTAGTGTTCGGCGACTTTACCGATCAGCAGCTGGTGGGCTCTCCTAATTTTTAGACTTAAGCAATTAAGTTGTCGACAGCAGGTTAAACTTTTGTGTTATCCCGTTGATCGTGAACGTCGGAGGAATCGCGGGGTTTATTGTATTTAGAATACGAAGA
Source organism: Stegodyphus dumicola (assembly GCF_044657685.1). NCBI lineage: Eukaryota > Metazoa > Arthropoda > Arachnida > Araneae > Eresidae > Stegodyphus > Stegodyphus dumicola. The sequence continues at coordinate 121,771,912 of NC_140780.1, forward strand.
TGCACAACTAATAATAAAAATAATTTGAAGATCAATGAGTACAAAAACGATTAATATGCTCTGATAAATTTATGAAACTCCGATACGAGGGGAAGTCAAGGTACTTATACCATAATGAATAAATATTTAGCCTGATGGATGTCGCAATAAATAGTTAGTTAAAAATATTTTATCTCGAAAACAGCACAAGGTCAGAAAAGCAGACTATTTCTTAATTTTATCATTAATCCAGTTAAAACTACATAATGTTCCACTTTGGAATGACGGATATAATGTTTCATGTTTGTACAAATGAGAATATGAGGAGCAGATCCCCCCTTATTATTTTTTGCTCTTTTCAAAATATATTATCTCAAAGAATATGATTGCCAAGCGAACGAGGCCATAAGGTTTTTGACACTGGCAGCTGATGAGCACTTTGAAATACAACTTCAGAGATTGCTTGAGCATGCCCGTAATGATCTCTTGCCAAAGATTAGCCTTTTACGCCTCCATCTCCGTAGTTTAAATATAGGATTAATGCATCAATATATTTTTTACTTCGAATTTTTTTACGTACCATGTGAATGCTTTCAAGAGGCGAACTAAAATTTAACGCTAAAAGTTCAATTAAATTACCATATACAGATCACGAGAAATAATTTCTTATGACTTACCGCTGGTTCCTAACAGTATGTGTCTACAGCAAGAATGGGAAAAGGTGAAAGTGAAGGGCTAGTTCGGCGATACTCGCAGGGGGAGTTAGCAGGAAGTAACCTGACGTCAGTACGCTGAATCTTTGGACCTTGGACCTTAACGGTTCATGGTTGCATCAACTTTGATTTAGCCCACGTAATGTCTTGGGCAGACGGGTCGAATGTTCTTTCCCGCAACTTGATGTCCCCACGCTCTGAGTTCTACTTCATGAAAAACTATCACCATACTCAAAGTGCCAGTTCTTTTCTATATATAATGTATAGCATACCCAATGTGCAAGCAACTGAAGGTTACAGGAGAGTAACGTAGTAGAACTCCTGTATTCATCACGCAAGCATCAAAGCTCTGATTTCGCGCGTTTCACGTGTTGTAGTTCATTTCTTGCTGCCAAACGATATTCTGGTGATGTGCACATCTCAAATTAATTTTAACCATAGCTATTTTTGTTTTTTAGTAATGTAAATATTTAAAGTATCGTTTATATAATGTGTCTTACTGCGCTGTGGTAATAACTAAGTAAATAAATTTATCGTGCACAGAAGAGGAAATAACATCATGAAGTTGGAGACGAGAGAAAAGGAGAATAATGCGAAGTGCTTTTGAAAGACTACGCAAATTAAGTTCGAAGAAAATTCACCTTGATGCCGACTGTGTAAATGATGATGAGAATACTGAATCAAATGTCAATGATTTTGAAATAGAACTCGTAAATGACACTATAAACACCCCTGACTAACTGAAAAGATATACAAGAATGCATTAATAACTTGAAGAAAAAAATATGCTTATTAAATTATATTGAAATACTGGAAAAATGAAAAAAAAGATTAGAATGTTTGCTCAGCGACAAAAAAGGTATCTAGAAAAATTTTGTACCAGAAATTAAAAAATTAAAATAAAAATAGGAAATTTAAAAAGCAAAGCTAGTTGAGCATTTTAGATTACCTATAATCGTATAAAACATAAAAGTAATTTCGCATATAAAAGACCTTCCTCCTTAGCCCGGGGCTACCAGCGGCCGAGCGGTAAAGTCGCTGAACAATGGTAGTTCCGACCCGAGTTCGATTCCAGGCGAAAGGACTGGCTCTATGATGGACGTTTTTATGGTTTTCCCTGCGTAACCTGTATAGGAGCCAATCTCTTTTAGAAAGTCCTCCACGAATAAATCTCTCCGCATAGGTAGACAGCCCTTGCCTGCTTTGCCACAATTAAGTTCACCTTATTCCGCTGTTTTCAAAAATTAAAATATATACATTTATAATAGGATATCAAATGTTGTATGATCTTAAATTCATTTAGTGCGAAAACTAGTTACTACTACTTGCCCAATTGCTGCAAAGTAAGTTAATAATAATTTATTTACTAAATAATATTGATTAATTAATGATATTATCTCCTAAGTTTAAATAAAGTAGAATGATCTTAAAAGAGTGAATCCATACAAGTAAGTTATTTTGAAAGATGTTTTGAAGTAACTTGAAAGTAAAATGTTAATAATGTTTTAACGGGGACTGGAATTAAATCATCATGAAGAACAAAATTTCAATTGTGAAAGGAATAAATTAAAGGCAAGAATTAAATTAAATGCAAGTAATCATTGTCATTGATGGAAATTAGTTGACTTTTCAAGGGGAACAAACCAACTCCCGTTCAATGAACAATAATTAATAAATAAATAAATAAATAAATAAATACGAAAGTGTTTCGTCTTTACTCGAGCTATAAAGGTTAAGCCAAACCGGCAATTCAAGTCAAGCCAAATATTTCCGTGAATAGAAAGGATTATGAACCAATGCTGATATTAAAAATATCTGTCGTATCTAATTGAAAAAGAAACATGCCAATGTAAAATTTAACGTTTAACGCGAAAAAGCTTAAGACGAAATATCGGTTAACAGGAAATAATACAACGGTCCCGACAAACTACTATATATTTTCATAATTTTGTTTCTCTTAACACGAAACAAAAATCGCTTAACACGAAAAGATATCCTCTCTCAGAATGAACAAAATACGGGAAACACCGGCTTCGCAGGCAAGATTTAAGAGGGGTGTGAAATGAAAGAGAGATGGTTTCACATTTTCGTATGAGGCTAACTTGGCTTTGAAGGCTGCGACACGAGCCAGTTTTGTTTATCTAAGCTACTTTCACCCTACAAATTATACGCCCCTAAAAATAATTATACCCCCCTAAAAAATAACCCTTAGATTAGATTAAATTTTGAATAAAATTATCGATCTGAAAGCATAATCAAAAATGAGTTCCTCTTCTTTAACAGCAGGAAAAAACTGCCATATATATTCAAAACTATGCCAATCTAATGTCGCCTTTTTTGCCTAATTTTAAAAAGCTGTTATTGTAGTATATAGTAATAGATATATTGCAGCATATAGTAATAGACTTTGATATAGTAATAGAATTTCGCAGTTAGTATGCAGATGAAGAAAAGACTCTGAATAAATGCACAGAGAAGACGAAAAAAACTACAACTTTTAAGAAAACGAAACTATTTTAAAAGAGCATCGCATTTTATCCAATATTTTTAAATTCAAGACAAAGCATTATTAACTTTTTAAATGTTTAATGTAAAATACATATAGAGATAATATCGTTTCTTTCAAATTATGACTATTTTTCACGCAAAGTTTAAAGGCAAAAGGCTGGTTGGTTCAAATTTAAAACGCCAATTTCTTCGCTGCGAATTGCGTCTCTGCGACATCACTCCTCACTACCCATCTCTTGTAAGTCTGGGCGAAAACGAGTCTAATACTTCCAGGGGGGGGCCAAGAGCGATGCGCAGTGCAGGGAGAAAGTTATGCCACATACGCATGACGTCATGTGGGTGACAGCGTTAGTTCTTGGCGTTTGTTTACTTTCGTTGCATCAACAGTTTGATTTGATTTCCGTTGTTAATTTGCTATTATATTTAGGCGGAAGTGGCAAATTGTGCTATAGCGTTGTGTCAGAATTATACACGTTAATACGTTATTTGGCGGAAAACACTCTTTACAACCAGATAAAATAACTATTTTTTTAATGAATTTATGTAGTTTTCATACATAACTGTGATGTAATTTTACATTTATTTTTCATTTTACTGCTATTTTACATTTAAATTGAAAAATTTCTCATTTTAAATCATTTTTTATCATAATCTTCATTTTGTGTATGAGACTTACATCGTAGTGAGATATTTAAACTCAATGTCATGTTTACCAATACTGAGTACCTGAATGATTAGTTAATAAATTCGCGTACCCAACTTCATTCACATGTTTTGGTTACTTTCTTTACATCCCAAACGTAATTCTATGTATTGAAGCAGCGTCTGGGTTAAGCTTTGCGAACTAAGTAAACTGATACATGCCTCACCGTGAGGAAAGAACAATTTCTCGACCACACTATGATGCAAACATCGAATGAGTGAGTGACATATTTCCTTCAGTGTTATTTAACTGATGCATACAGGTATGTGTGATGTAATTTAATTGATATAACTTACACATGCTTGAACCTGAAGGAAAACAAATCTGTGTATAATGCTAGAATACAAATAGCGAAAGAGTAAGATATTCTGTTTAGTGTTATTTAACTGCTGCATATGTTTTAATTTTGATTCCATATAACTTGTTTTTAATTATAAGAGAAAGAAAAATAATTCAATATTGAACACATATTTCGAGTATAACAAAATTATTTTAAGAAACAACCTGATAAAAATACATTAGTAATTAAAAATATTTAATTTGTGTACAGGCTGAATTGAAATTAAGATGTGGTGGTGTATTTAATTATGGCAAAGCACACTAGGGTGATCTGCGTAATAGGTGTGATGTCTTCGTGGAGGACTTTCTCAGGGAAACTGGCTCGTATACATGTTACGCATGAGGAAAACCACGAAAACACACATGCAGCCAGCCCGTTCGCGGGATTCGGACCGAACTACCAGTGTTCAGCGACTTTACCGCTCGGCCGCTGGTGGGCCGAAACTAAGATGTAGGGCAAGTTTATTATTATTATTATTGTGCGTATATGTGTAAGAAAAGGTATTTTAATTGTTCCATTTTTAATGTATGGAAGGAAGAATAGGATGCCAATATCGAAGATTATTTACTATAGCAAATAATCACGTCAGGATAAATGTTATATAGAAATCTTGGCAGTGTAAGGGATTATAAGAGTACTTCTAGATTATACTGAAAATATACGCACTTCTGCTAAAATCTGAAGTGAATCAGTATGAAGTGACTTTTCACTTTATAAAGAATGTGATAAGCATACTATTTAAATGTATAAATGACGGATATTAAGAAATTTGTAGAATTTTATGGTATTTAAATATGAATTTGTTAAGTCAAATCTTTTTATATATACTTTTGCTTGAGATATGTAATTTAAACTGAAAATCACGATCATATATTTCTTATGGAATGTCAAAGTTCATTTGTATTAAAAAAAGTGCACGAGCAATGAAAATAAATAGAATAATACTTTTTGATTATGTTTTTACCATGGTCTTAGCAGTTATGCCATCATGTGTTCTGTTCAACAAGATTTATTTAGTGCAAACAATACTACGAAAAAATATTGAAAAATACCTTGTTTTACAATATTTATTTCCCTTAATTAACTTAAATATCGTTTTTCATTTTCTAATGCTTTCCTTTACGAAAAGAATTTAATGTTTACAATTATTTTCAGCATTCGTACGAATTCTGTGCATAAAATAAACATTTTCTTTAACAAAATACTTAATCGGAAAGTATATACCCGGTATTTCCGGTGTATCTACCACATATAAAATGATCATTTTGCTTTAGTTTACATTTTTTCCATTACCAGAATCATGTAGCAGACGCGTCGGCCGATGTTTCTTGTCTCCCGGGTGACGTCACTACCAGCAACCAATGGCACGCTTTTTCCGTTCCTGGCCTAACCTTAGTATATTAAAGAACCTTGTAATACTTACTGGAACAGAGCCAACGCAAGTTCGAGGTCCACGTTTTCGCTCGAAAACCTGACTACATTTCGAAAACGCGCGCCGTCTCAAACGAGAGAAAATTATTTTCTTTCTTTTAATGACTTTGAATGTTAAGCAGATATACTTGAAATTGTTAATGCATAAAATGTTAGAGGAATAGTCTAGTCCCCTGACGGCACACCACTATTTGTAATATGTTAGAAATAAAACTTAGGACGTGAAAAATTGTGGCGTTTTTATTTTGTAAGGAATGGAAGACTTAAGAGAAACTGCGCTCACATTCACGTTAACCATAGAGAAAATCACGAGACCTCCCATGAAACTTTTTCATTCACTATGATTTGAACTACCCATCGAACTAGCTGCCTTCAGTGGTTTTACCGCGCGGCTGCCAGCAATCTTGCATTTTTTTTAATTCAGTTCACTAATTGCAGCTGCTGTAAAACAGATTACTACTATGATTATTTTTTTACTGCACCTTATGTAAAGACGGAATTGTTTCACTCAATCCGTAATAAGCGTATTTACTATCACGTAAAGTTTGCATACTGTATCTGTATCGCGCTAACGTAAACCGTGCACACATATTGTTTGTGTCGCGATAAAATGACTAAAATCCGAGATCATTCTACAGTAAAATCGTTTCCAGCGTTTCTGGCATCTTCACCTAATTTTTCAAGGATTAAATTTCCATCAAGAGTACAAACTTTAACATTTCATTTTCAATTGTTGTGTACTGACATGCCAGTTTCTCCAGCTTTTTATCGTCTCTCTCTCTCTCTCTCTCTCTCTCTCTCTATATATATATATATATATATATATATATATATATATATATACTATACACAACGAAATACGTTTAACGCGAAAAAGCTTAAGACGAAATATCGGTTAACAGGAAATAATACAACGGTCCCGACAAACTACTATATATTTTCATGAATTTTGTTTCTCTTAACACGAAACAAAAATCGCTTAACACGAAAAGATATCCTCTCTGGGAATGAACAAAATACGGGAAACACCGGCTTCGCAGGCAAGATTTAAGAGGGGTGTGAAATGAAAGAGAGATGGTTTCACATTTTCGTAGGAGGCTAACTTGGCTTTGAAGGCTGCGACACGAGCCAGTTTTGTTTATCTAAGCTACTTTCACCCTACAAACGCCACACAAAAATTCTCATCTTTCATCAGTTGGCTTTGGAATTCGGTGACGAGTACATCGTAGTGTGAGAAAAAAAATCTGCGAGTTTGGTTCATATGTTGCACTCTGGATGGAATTTAGTGACTCCAAGGGTGAATGAAAATTGTTTTCGTCATGCACGATTCTCAAAAGTATCAGATTCTTTGGCGCCAAAAGAAATGGAGAAGGAAGATACTGAAACTGAGTCAACAGTTAATGAAATGTTTGAGAAAGTTTCTGTATTATTGGGCTGTCCTACTGCATTAGTGGAAGAACTCGTCGCAGTAGTTGATGATAATGCGTGTACAGCTCCAATTATGGCAAAGACATTTTGGAGTTTGTTCAAAGATAAAAAATATCATTTTTGCAGATTTCGACGACAAAAATGAAATGAATAATGCAGCTCCTGTTCCCACGTCATCCGACATGGGGAACATCATGAAAAGTATGCGCAGTTATTTAGACGCACATTCCAATGGTGAAATGAATAACAAAATGGACGACATTGAACAATTTAATGCTAAAAAAGATGATGCAAAGAAAAATATCAAATTATTTTTCAAAAATTCAATAAATGTTTTGTTTTTCAAAAAAATTTGAAAATTTTGTATTAATTTCCATTAAATTTTTGTGGATGTTGTTGTTCCATTGATTTTTATTAAATACATGCGTATATGCATGTCTGTGTAAACAAATGTACTCTAATAAACTTAATTTTGTTGAATATAAGTTAAAAGAAAATTCTTAGTTCGTACGCCAAAAAGTTGCTTAGATACTGTGGTTCCGTTGACAATATTAACATAAGTAAAATAAAGTGCAATGAAAGGTGTAAATATAAAAGATTAAATAAACAATATAAACACTTGAATATTTACAAATAAAACCACAAAGGTCTTTTTTAGTTTAGTAATTACCGCAAAGTAAGCTAGTCGTAATTACCACAAAGGTCTTTTTTAGTTTGTTCTCTTTTTTTTTTAATTATATATATACCGTCAAAAGTCTTTAATCCAGACGTCCATAATCCGGAATGATCTATAATCCGGACCTCAAAGCTACAAACTTTCTGCGCATGCGTTCACGCATGCGCATAATACGTTTACGCATGCGCGTTTAATGTATAACGGACGGTATAAGCCAAGCTAAAATGATCTAATTATCTATTTCAGTTAATGTTGCAGATTGCGTTGTTCCTTAATCTTCGAATTAGGCTTATTATTTTTTGCAGACTGTTAGAGCAATTTTATAAAAGTAAGCTTCAACTTTCGATTATGTCAAAAAGAATTTCCGATTCTGGAGCTGCCAAAGGATCTACAAAGCGAGCGAAAGCAGGTTTCGATGTCCATCAAACAAAAAGTGGAATTGCTGCAAAAAATGGATAAAGGCATATCCTTTGTTTCTCTAACCATTCCGAAATCTGTTTATCAATTTCACGCTGCTCTGCGGCGGGGGGAGCATCACGGCGCGCAATGAACTGGAATTTGATCTGTCCGCACTATCCTTATCTTTAGTGGCAGATGTTTTTATTTTATTCGGTTTATAATTCCTTAATAAATGTAGTATTTCATCTCGATGTACTCTGTCTTTGATATGATTTAAATCAAATTCTTCGTCATTATAAATATCACGAATACACATCAAATAGTTTTCTGGTTGCAATTTTCTAATTTCGACTAAGCGTAATGTATGCTTTACGCATGCGCGCGTTGAAAGAAATGTTTAATAAAGTAAACAAATAAATATTAAGCTTTTTTGCAAATTTTGATACCTTTTAGATCATAATTGCCCTTTATTTCATAAATTAAGGTTTCATATTTTTAATTTTATGATTTCAGCATGCCATCTTACCAAATTTAAAATGATGATCTATAATCCGGAAAAACCGATAATCCGGAATTGCCGAAGTCCCGACGAGTCCGGATTAAAGACTTTTTGACTGTATATATATTTCTCAAAAATCCTTTAACACGAAAAAATATTTCAGACCCCTCAGTTCGTGAATATATATTTTTTCCCGCAATATCCTTTAACACGAAATTATTTTAAAACAAAAAAAAGTCCCCTTAGTTTCGTGTCAAACGGTTTTCACGGTATACATATTTTTTATAAAAGTGGAAGTTCAAGTTTGGAAGACCTTCCAAGTTGAAAGATTATAGAGATGCGCGTAGCCCTCAAGAAACCATCTTGCACAAAAGATTCTTTGTTGCTTCAGAAACGAATGCTTTGTGACTTCCCGTACTTCCTCCGGGATGGAAGACATGAGACAGGTTGCCTTTTAAGAAGATACTTTAAAACTTAACAATTAAATTGTTGTGTTAAAACACGGTCAGAATTAATGTCCAAAAGAACATCGTCACAACATATTTTCACTGAGGGAAGTATCCACAGTCGTCTTTCTATCTCAGCCTCTAAGAAAAATCTCGTTTTAGCTTCTGCTATTTAATGATTCACGGAAATACCACAGGGATGAAGTCTAATATTCTTTTTCTGAGTACTTTCCCCTTTCGCTGAGGAAGACTGCCCACCGCTAGCCAACAGATTTTCCCCCGTCCTCATGATGAAAAACCATAGAGGTAGGAAGTAAGGTGAGAGGCCTTAACTGGTTTTCCCCATACAATGCTTTGAAGAACTGGCGATCCCTTCGTGGAGACCAAAACATTCAATTACTTACCATTAAGGATCAATGGGTTTTGACACGATCGGATGTAAACATTTTGTAATTACGTTGTAATTATACATATAAATGCATATATTTTCTTTTTCTACAATATTTCAGAGTCCTAAGTATGTGAAAAGAGTGCATTTATAAACAACATTTCATTCTGAACAGAATTAAATGCTATACTTTTCACAGAACAGTTTAATTTGAATGAAATATTTTCACACGTTTTCGTTAATTACATTAGGAAAAAAAATTAAGGTAATTCGATTTTATTCGGTTAAGGATTAGAAAAACTAAGATCAAAGTTTATTTTATTATTAATATTAAAATCACGCATTATTTCTTTTCTATTTACACAGCTTCTTCCTAAAATACTTTTCCAAATATGAGATGACTTTTTAGCTTCCGAATAATCTTTTAAATCGAAAATCAGAGTCAATTTATAATTAATGCTATATTCTGTTCATTTCAAATTAGAGTATCTTATATTTTAATAGCGAAATGCGTTAAATCTTGGAGCTCATTCCCATGTACTTAACTTTCTCTGAATATTTACGAAAGGGAATAAAAAACGGATTTTTTTAAAATATGATTTAAAGCTTGTAACTGAGTTATTATAAAATGTAAGGCAATAATTATTTTAATACTTAACAGTTTTTTTTTTTTACCTTTAATTTCAACAATACATATTCTAAAACTCTTCTTTACTACTTCTTTAAGTACGCATCTCACATTAATTTGCTTTAAAATACCTTTTAACAGACTAATTGCAGATTTAGCTATCTGGAATCAATAAGAGGACCATTCACGTTCGGCCCCCTTTGGCAGGATACACAAATGTTTCCACCTCCGTCGATTACCCTATTTTAAAATTCTTAATAATCTGTCTTGATGATGTGGCACGTTCACATGGTCACATCACCTTGGTCGCACATGATAGTACATCGGAAAAACCAAGAAAACTGCTTTGCAGCAAGCCAATTTGCCAGGATTTGAATCCAAGTAGAAGTTTTATCACTCAGCTGCTGGAAGGTCTAATAGGATTGAATACAAGGATAGACAGAACCAAGGGAGGTCAATTGTTGGCGGCTACATCCAGTTTTGCTCAATGTGGTATAGAAAAAAAAAAGAAAAAAAAACTAATCAGGGAAACTTCTTAAGAACCAGGATAATGCTACTTAAATTACTGGATGTCAGTTAAGAAGAGACAGCTCGGTTTTCATCGCGCAATCCTTTCGAAACATTCTTGAACGGAATCTATCAAAATAAAAATTTTCATAAATAACGATATATTTTCTTGGTCTACAGACTGATCAGACAGGCCTGATCATACACTTCTAAATAAATCAAAATGTAAGAGAAGGATAGAATTCCCTTCAGAAATACTACCGTAGAAAACGAGACATTCCTTTCGTTTATTTCAGTATCGCACAGCTTTCAGCATTAAACGCATAGTGCTCCATTATTTTATGACTGAAAACGCCCTAAATATGTTCACCTACCTCAATTACGTTTTCGAGAGTCCAATTTCTTCGGTCCCTTTTTGGAATGCTGCAAATCTTCTTAACTCCAGTAGTACATAGTTTGTTTTCCTACTAGCATACCTTGTTTCTGCATTTCAAGAAAATTTCAGTGGAGAAGAGAAAAGGAAATAATAATTCATTCTTGTAAATACTACTGCTCATCTTAATAACGCTTTACCTAGAACTTAGAGAGGTTCGGTTTATTTGATTATGGCAAAGCGTTCGAGGTCGATCTGCCTAAGGGAAGGGATGCCTTTGTGGAGGACTTTCTATGGAAAACTTGCCTGTTACACACGAGACTTTGCCGTAATCACATAAACGAACCAACCCCTTTCTACACGGTGGCTAGTCGGTTTGATTTATGTGATTATGGCAAAGCTATCTGCCTAAGGGGTGGTACGCCTTCGTGGAGGTTTTTCTAACGGATATTGGCTCCTTATATACACATGACACATGAGGAAAGCCACGAAAACGCGCATGCAACCAGCCCGTTAGCCAAGATTCCAACCCTGGACCGAGCTACCAATGTTCAGTGACTTTACCGCTCGGTCGCTGATGAGCCGGACTTAGAGAGGAAGTCCTGATTTCAGTACCGTTAAAACGACCTACAATATATGCAAGAATGAATTAACATTATCATTTCGACTACAGTTAATTCAAATGGAGTATTTGGCAATCCAAAATTCTTTTTAATGGCATTCTACGAATTCAAGCAGACCTATACAATAAAAAATATTGCACATTAAATATCCTTATTGCAGTTCTTTGAATAAATTTTAAAAGCAGGAAATAACGTAATTTAATTACTTAATTTTTTATGCAATTAAATCTTCAAATTAATTTCTTATTTCTCATATATAGTAATTTGGGACTCAGGGCCGGAATACTTTTAGAGACCATAATGCACTTACATATATTTACACCAGTTTTTTCCCAATTTCTTTTCTCTCGGTCTCGGGTTTAGTTGCTTCAATACATAACACGGTGAAAACTTTTTCTGATGCCTCTTTCGCCGATGTCCTAAGCACGTGCTTATTTTGCTTAACGGTTAAACCACCTCTGTTCTCACTCATTCTAGTCACTCACCTAAGGCAAGTACCTCACTCACTTCACTCTTGTCATGGGAAGGAAGTGTTCCAAACCTCTTTTTTTTTTTTTTTTTTTTTTTTTTTTGAATGACAACATAATGCAGCTTACGCTGAATATTTCTTCATTGTTACTGGCATTGGACATTCCAGCAAACTCTGCATCGAATACAATTTCTTCCCCGAAACAATGGCAACCATTTCGAAGTTCAATTTCAACAGGACTGATATTTTCGAACATCGTGAATAAATGATGAGTCTGGAATTGTGAAACTGCTATGACAATCTGTGTAAATTTTTTTTTAATATTTTCAAGACAAAGACTTAAAAAAATTGTTTTTAGGTTTGTCATTTATTTTTTCATGCATTTCCTACTGCAATGCACAGCACATGCTTTGATCCATTGAAAGTAAGATCCGCAGCTCCCTGCCTAGTTGGAAACATAAGAAAAATCGCTCGCTTCTAGCTATATTTTTTACCAGCTTTTTAAGAAATTTAACGCAAACTGAAGAAAATTGTACTCAATTGATAAAATATTAACTTCATCATGAATTTGTACCCAACAAATGAGCATCATTATTTAAAACTAAAATTGAAAAATAAATTATTATATTATATGAATAATATATTAATACTAAATAACTATATGCAATCATACCTATCTTTAGGAGGCATCCCATCGATATCAGCTTTTGGCGTGCTAGTTTTGAAATTAAGCTCATCAGTTGGTGCATGCCTGGATTCCCAACAAGGGGCTAACCTCACAGGACCAGGATCCAGTAGCGTTTCTTGTTCCATCGGATTAATTACATCTAAAACAGAAATAAATAAATATTAAGTACGTAATACCGATGCACATATGCATAGTTTGATACACATTAAAAATACGATTAAATATGAGAAAAATTAGATTGTCAAAAAAAATCAAGAATGAATTTACTGACTCAAGCCATTTATTCGTGGTTATTACCAACGTGATTTGGGTCTTCTGGGCTCAAATTTAGATTTGTTTAATCAAGTATGGCAAAGCATGCTAGACAGCTGGAACGAATGCCTCCGTGAGGGCCTTTCAAAGGCATATTCGCAAAGCCTACAGATATTTTCTTCTATGGTCTGCTCTCATTGGATGAAACGTCTCCTTGGCGGTCAATTACGGAATGGCGAGTTGTTCCAAGTTCCTCTTTAAGCCGCGATTAGCACGCAGTAAATACGTGCTGTTGTCCTGCTGTCATAATTAAGATGCTACTAAGAGCGCTGCAGGTGGGGAAATGCTTGGCTGGGAGGTGCAGGAAGCTGAGATGTAGAAAGGGATGTGACCAAAGTCACGTGAGCTCTGAGATGACATCTGATTGGTGTTGAAGTATTCGTCAAAAAGTAATATATATAGAATACAAGAAAAATATAAAATAAAGTGCAGAATAAATAGTTGAAAAACAATATGCTAGGTTAAATATAGATTATATACACATGTGCATAATGTCAGGAAAGCTTGATTGCATGAAAAATACATCTGAATAGCGGTGTGCACAGGTCACGTGGGACGCCACCATCCCAAGTGCTGGCTCTGATGAATGCTGCTTCGTTTTGGACTCCAATAGTCGCTAAATGAAATAGATAGCAATTACGTAGGAAAGTTCTGATTGCTGTTCAGGATAAAAGCAGCAAAAGGACGGAGATGTCTATCTTCGTCTAAGATTTCGTAATGAAATAGATTAAATAAATTCAGATGTTCACAGTCTTTAGTTTTCCTGAAGAACTTGTCATTTGTTTTGCGTAAGAAAGTATCTAGTGGCTCGATTTTTAAGTCCCTGTGGAGGACTTCGTTCCGCACAAAGTAATGAGCACGGGTTATCAGTCTTAGAAAACGATTTTGCACAACCTGAAGCTTGTTTAAGTCAGTTTTAGTTACAGTAGTCCAGGTAGGTGAGGCATACGTCATGATAGGACGAATAGTGTTATCACCTTGTAAGCTTTGTAATGAACGCCAAACACACCTTGTGGGCTTCCAGTAAAGCGAGGAGAAACAGCGTTTCTTTCATTAGATAAATCTTTATTTTTGAATGAAAGTTAAAGAGAATTGCGTGGAATATATTTAAAATAACTTACTGATCCTATTAATAATTTATTTGTATTTGGTGAAAGAATGAATTTAAACCATATTTTACCGTTGTCCTATATACAGGACAGTACACGTTTGATGGTTGTACAAAAAAAGTAATAATGTTTAAACTATTTCTTTCACATTGTGTTACTGCTAGAAAGTTGCTTGTTATATTAGCTATTTTCTTTTCAATTTTTATTTTTATAAATCTGTTTTTTTTTTTTTAAACAAACAAAAAGGACTAATTTGGATTTTTTTGTACTTTATTTTTAAACGCATAAAAAAGGTAAAATAAAATGTGTGGATTTATTTTAAATAAAATAAGTCTCCATTAATGTGAATGATAAAAATTCCTAAAGAAAAATATATTATAGATCCTTATTTCGCTTTCCTCTTCAGAGCGTCCTATATATAGGACAATGGTAAAATCAGCTATTATATGACGGTAAAACATAACACCGCTTTAGAGTGAAATCGTTCCGTCCGTTTCATCCCTTCTCTGTAAAATGAAGCGATCAACTATTTCTTGTCCCGAGTTCCCTTTTGTAAATGTAAATTTGTATATTTAGCATCTGAAGGCCGTTTCATACTTTTATTTGTATGAAAGAAATTTACTTTTGTGAATGTTTATTTTGTAAGGGATATTTATTTTACGCATCCAAAATGAGTCGAAAATTTCTAATAGCTGAAGCGGCTTTGGAATATTTTACGATATTAGATGATGAAGATACTGAGCCGGAAATAATAATAATACCACTTGATCCAGATGCAGGCAGTGACAATGAAGAAATAGACGATAACTGCACTAAGACTAGACACAGCCAAACTATTTGTGATGAAAACGCAACAGGAACTATAGAAACAGCAGGAACTGTGCAAATTTTAGTAGAAAATTATAATGGTGAAATATGTGTGCCAAAACCTGATTGGAAAAATTCTGTTTCTACATATTCACGTGCTTCAGAAATATTTCCTCAAGATTCTAGTTAGTCCATAACTGATTTTGTTTCTGGAAAATATCCTACAGAACTCTGAGTATATGGCTGAAAAAATGATAGACAAAGCTGTTATTGAGAGTAACAGATACGCTGGGCAGAAAAATGATCATAATTTTTTGACAAAACAAGAACTCAAGCAATTCTTAGGTACACCTTTTTATGGCGGCTACCACATTTTGCCAAGTGAGAAGATGTACTGGGAAAATGCGCCAGACACAGGAACTATACTAGTTAGTCCAGCAATGCCACGAAATAGATATTTTGAAATCGAGCGGTACTCTCATTTCATTTACAATAGCGCCATTATCGGACCGCTATTACAAAGTACGTCCAATTTATGATTTACTGAATTTGATGAAAGAATGCTGAGCTATTTTGGTCGACATAGTTGTAAAACGTAAATGAAAGAAACCGAAGTTCTTGATCTTCTAGAATATTGACGGGCTATAACAGTCAGCTACTTGGCATTATCAGCACCTAGGAACATTCAACGCAGAACAAACAATAGGTACGCAGGAGAGAAATCCGGACTTCTTGAAAATGCAAACTTATTACGTGATTGTCAAACGATCTGATCGATGTCAACGTCGTTGTCAATTAAAAAATCGTACTAGTAAACCGGCAACCATTTGTAAAAACTCAATATTGGCTTATGATCGAGTTGTTTTTTACCACTCCATTAAAAAGAATGTGCTTGAAAGAAAATAATGCCTTGTAACTTCAAAACACTGGATTTGACCATCGTCCTATATATAGTATAGTATATTTACAGGCTATATATAGGACTATATATAGTCCTATATATAGCCTGTAAACGCAAAGAAAATAAAAGTTTCGTATGTTTTTCAATTTATTCTTGTTTCTTCCTATTTATAAAACAAAATTAGAAATTTAAAAGAAAAATTTTAATTTCTTCGGTCATTGGTAAAATATGGGTTAAACTGTTAAAAGTACGATAATTATTTTGCAAGAAAAGCGTTTGCTTGGAAATGGCATATATATCTTTTCGCCATTTCTGTTAGAGTTTGTTGTGTAAATTTGGGTAACTTTGTCGTATTCGAGCATATAAAAAATCATCAATACCTTCATGCAGCCAGTTCCTTATCGACCCTGGGTTCATTTATGGATGACTACGGAACGGAAGCTGTGAGCTTTGGCGATTAATTCTGGTGAGAGCACTGTGATTGATTGAAGGTGTAATGCTGACAGAATTAAGAAAATTCCCATGAGAATTCCCCTTTCTGACTTGGTACATGATCCGGTATGGTCGGTGACAGGCAATCGATGCATAACAATACACCTACGAATGTAACGTCTTGGGCTGTTTTATAACGACTACCCCGAAATTCTCGGTAAAGTTATTTTTTAAGGACCACTTAGCAGTTCTCTGGAAAGCTGAATGTGACCTGTAATCACGTAATGTTCTCAAATCTATTTCCTTTCATGGTGGTCCGAAGGAGCCCATTGTGTCGTTCCTGAGAGAAACTGGAGCGTGGGAGTCCTTCGTTTAAAATTCCCACTCATCTGTTCGTAGGTGTATTGTTATGCATCGACTGCCTGTCACCGACCATACCGGATCATGTACCAAGTCAGAAAGGGGAATTCTCATGGGAATTTTCTTAATTCTGTCAGCATTACACCTTCAATCAATCACAGTGCTCTCACCAGTCGAGAGACGCTCTGGAAGTTTCGAACACATGCGAATGCAAAAAGTCCTTTCGACAACCCCAGGAAATCTTTGGGAGGGGGATAATGAACGCAGCTCGAGAGAGGGTGGTGAAAAAGAGAAAAGAACCTTCTCTCTTGTGTTTTCCGTTTTTCAGCTCTGCTAAGAGCAAAATTTTTTTTGTTCACTTTGTCGAAAACATCCTTAGAGATCCACTAATCGGAAGCCGGATTTTTGACGGCCTAATTTGAGAGCAAATTGCTCGAAACGGCCAGCTATGGCCAGGAGAGGTAACAAGACTGTTTGCTTACCCTTTCCCTCCACACATAAACAACAACAACAAAACAACAACAACAACAAAAAAAAAAAAAAAAAAAAAAAAAAAAAACCCCTCCTCCGAGAGCAAACGTTGGAAGAACAATCACTTTAACAGACTTTGTTCATGTTTTTAATCCCCTTTTTTTTTCTTCTAATTTGGCACTTAAACGTACGAAATATTTTGGTTTCATTTAATTAAAATGAAATTAATGTTCTACAAATTACAAACTTTCATTCCTTAGAATAAATACATAATAATTCCTTAGAAATTTAATAAAATTTGATTTTATATTCTATGCACACGTTTGAGACAGGTTGCAAAAAATTCTGCTTTTTAGTAACATTCTAATTAGATTGCATTACCTTATCTGATCATAGACAAAGCAGACTAGAGCTATGCCAAAGGGCAGAGGAACTTTTCTCTATGACTAAACCACGCGCGAAATCACATTATACATTCCGGAAAATAAAAAAAATCAATACGGGCAATGCGTTCACCAGGAATTGATTATTAAACGAATTAACGTTTAGCGGCTTTTACTACTCGTGTGAACTTCCTGAAAAAATTAACAGAAGGCAAAAGAAATGCTAGCCCTCCACGTTTGCTTGTTTTAACAAAGAATATTGATTTACTTAATTACTTTTTGAGTGAGCAAAAGTTCTACACGTTTTACAGACGAAAATTGTGATCAGTTGACTAACTTCACAGATGGCACTGAATTACTGCAATCTTTAACCAACAAAACACGCAGCAACAGATTATATAAATACATCGAATGCGCGTTAACACTTTAAAATGGCAAAAGATATGGAAAGCATTAGACTAGCGGACACATCCGGTGAACGTTCAGCTATGTACAATAAAGAAATGGATCATTTTTGGCAGAAATTTTAACGAAAAATGAGGAACGGGTACTGTATCTTAATGTCAGGCATTGAAGAACAATATACTCAGTTGTAGAACTTACGCCATCAATACGCGAAAGGTTTGGTTTATTAGATTACGGCAAAGCACTCGAGGGCTATTTGCCTTAAGGGAGGGATGCCTTTGTGGAGCACTTTTTAAGGGAAACTGGCTCGTATACACGTTACACATGGGGGAAAACACCCATGCAGCCAGCCCGTTCGCGGGATTCGAACCTCGGACCGAACTACCAGTGTTCAGCGACGTTACCGCTGATCACACTACTGAGATCACACTACGAGGACTATAATTCATTTTTAATTCATATTTTAAAGAACTGTGAATGGCAACGACTTAACTGAGAATTACGCATGCGTAAAGAGATGAGACTTCTGTTGAGACACCTGTGAGAGAGTGCTGGGAAGCTCCGCCAGCGAGCTGAGGTATGGAGACTTTGTTCGTCGAGTGATGACGAGTGCCATCTTCGTTAACGTCTCTGATCGTGTCACCAGCTCGGATATCTACTATAGTTTTTTTTTAAATGTATTAATTAAATGTTGTATCTGTGTTATGTTGTGTGAATAAAAGTGATGGATCACCACTACCAGTGTTGATACTGAAGCATCCACGACGTCACAGGCTTATTGAGGCAGACATCTAGGGGTTGAATGACGGATGTCAATCCTCCCGGAATTACGGCCACAGTCGTTTTTAGGTGTTTTGAAATATTCATAACTGTTCAGTTATTGCGTGGGTAAGTGATTCATTTGATAAGTCGTCCAATTTGAGTGCGGGAAGAAAACAACTGCATTATATCAAGAAATTTTTGAACTTCCGATTCTTTTAATTTTTTATGGCTCCGCGTATATGTCGACCCCCCCCCCTTTGAAGTCTTTTTTTTTTTTGTCCAAAATATCTCGACTTATACGCGGGTATATACAGGAATGTAAAAAAACGATAAATGTTGACCTCTGCTGCCAACATTTGGACGGACTGAGAATTGACATCTAAGCAGCAGCACTTTTCGAAAGCAAATGCGTTACTTTATCAGATAAAGCGAGAACAGATAATGCTTTACTTAAGTGAAAATCAAAATTACATGACTCTAGCTCTAATGTGTTATACCACCCAGTTATTCCCATGATCCTACAAACTACCACCTTATTCGATCATTCTGGAAACCTTTGCCTTTCAAACCTCCGGATTATATAGAGGACGTGGCAATAGTATGACAACAATTGTTATCATTTTTCTCCTTTTTACGTTTTAAAGGTAACAGAAGAGTTTTAAAGATGTGTCTTAACACTTTACCGACCGCTAGCGGTTCAACAGCATACGCACATCCGACCGGCCGCTCAGATGCAGATTCTCCCTAATAATAAAATGCTGATGATATAGCAAATGGCAATTGTTTATCCCCATACTACCGATACCATAGCTACCGATCGGTAGGGTATTTTTAGGTAGCCCCGAGAAAAAAGCGATTAATAGTCTATCGGTCGGTAGGCGGTAGCGAAAAAAAGCCGATTAATAGGCGATCGGTCGGTAAAGTGTTAATTTATCAAGGTGACAAGAGGTCATATATATATACTGATTCTAGTTATGTAAAATTATACCTACTTTTTGAATTCTGCCCCCTCCCCCCTTTTTTGATTTAAAAACAAGTAGAATTTTTGCATGCACCTAATATGTCCAACGTAAACAAATTCTACATACTTCTGCATAATTTTTCTAAATTTCGTTGCTTAAGCTTTCCTGGTGAATAAATAGTGATAACAGGTTTGTCATAGTCTGTTACTTTAAAACAGTTATCCTAGCAAATTTAAGCTGACAATCAGGTTAACAAACTAGAGAAAACTTCCCCAAAATGTTAGCACTTTTTCATTATTCAAATAGTTTTCAGCAAGCAAAAACTATTAATTCAGATATCAATAACAAAACTACTTACTCGATTCTTCGTTTAACGAAATAAATGAGCACTACTTACGTATAGAAAAGTTAAGCAACATTTCTTTTATTTGGATTCCGAAAAATACAAAATTCATCTGGAATACAAAATTTTAGCATTGCTAAAGTGAACATCTAACATATACCTCGCACACTGTTAGTGAAAGGTATAAATACTGTACAATAAAATATAAAAAGGCATTCATTTCATGCCTACTAGACCGCCAATATTTTAGAAAAATAGCACACAAAATTTTACTAGTTAAGATGTTTGGAGAACAGAATAAGACAGCCATTTCAATGAACGAAAGATCAACAAAATGTTTCAATATATATTACGAGCGTCATAACTGCATACTTATAAGATGATTGGGTAGAGGTTTCAATGTCCATTCCCTACTCATGCGATTAAGCTTTATTGAAATGACGAAATTACACTCCTGCGTTCATAAAATATAAACAACTCAATAACTCTTTAATAAAAAATAACCTACACAAAACTCATGTGGGAAAACTAAAATATTTTAGAAGCATAACTTGCAACCATACGCAATGGCATCCATTTAAAAAAAGAGAGAAGACAGAGAAACAAACCGTTAAAAGACCAGATGGTATGGAAATGAAAAATGAATACAGTTACTTCACTGATATAGCATAAATTTCAAAACTATAACAAACAGAGGTGACCACACTCCTTTGCTGTAGAAGCCGCAAATTAGAATTCAGTAATGTATATTTACTTTCTTTTTTTTTTTTTTTTTAAATTTCTAATGACAAGGCAAAATACAATAAGAAGTTCAAGAACAGAACACAACAGAAGTGACCGAAATTCATTGCCTAAGACAGTCTCTGACACGTCAGTATCGGGTGGTCTTTGAGTCGTAACCAAGAACCCCCACAGCGACGAAGGTGGGCTCTGTTCATGGGTTCTGTAAGTAAAATGATTGAGGAAATATACCAGTTCGGTAAAGAAGTTCACCCAGGCAATCATGGTCTGTAAGTAGATGAAAAATGACCACAGCATTACGTCGTGGATGTTCCGTCAAGCATGCGAGATCTTTAGCTTACAACATAGACCTACCTCCACGTGGTCCCCTGGGTAACGTTTATCGACGAAATGGTCTACACTTCCAGCATGTTTCACTGATGTTCATAAGCACACGAAGATAATGGAAAAATCGGGGAGTTTCCTTGGATGTTCCGCAGTAGAATACGGCTGGATGTCCCAACCAAACAGGACTTATTGTATTCAAACTTTAAATGAGGAAAACAGAGAGATTCTTATGACAAAAACAGAGGGGTTTCTGAGCAGCACCATTTCATACGAATTCCAAGTTGACTTCACGTTACTTAGGTTATCCAACTATTTATAAAACGATTCCGGTAAAAATATATCAATATTTAATTCGATAGTCTAAATTTTATATTCTTTGGCTAATTTCATTTTGTAATTTTCTTACACTTTTATGCTGAAATATCCAAGAGTAGAGAAGGAAAGCTTTAATTTATGAAAGCACTTTTATTTACGATGAAAATGGAATTAATAATTAATGTATGTAATACATGCCATGCTAATTAAGGTATAAACATTGCAATATATATATATCTGCAGTAGATTCAGGCTATTCGAGATCTAAATTTAAGTTTCATTAATAAATTTCATTTATTGCTCAAAAACACTATCCTTAGTAAAGATCTATATTTAAAAATTGGAAGATTCGGTGATATACCGGCAGATGTGACGAAAATTCGACAGAGCTTGCAATTACCGTATTATATTTTCCAACGATTGACCACTTTGCTAGTATTCGTTGGGAATTGGCAAAGCTATCGGTCATTCAGTCGTACCATCTGGAAAACGTTGCCCAGATAACGTTCATAGGAGGCAACTAAATTACCCTTCTCTCTCACCATCCTCAAGGACTTCCAGTTCGTCATTATTTCAATACTTTAAATGCTCCTATCTGGTACAAGCACTATACACTTACCCATTCCTTTTCCATGGGCCCACCAGCGGCTGAGCGTTAAAGTCGCTGAACACTGGTAGTTCGGTCCGAGGTTCGAATTCCGCGAACGAGCTGGCTGCATGGGTGTTTTCCCCATGTGTAACGTGTATACGAGCCAGTTTCCCTTAGAAAGTCCTCCACGAAGGCATCCCTTCCCTTAGGCAGATAGCCCTCGAGACTTTGCCGTAATTAAATAACCTAACCTAACCCTCCTTTTCCAGGATTCGAATCCGGGCCTAAAGCTATGCCAGTGTGCTGTCATGCAAACAGGGTAGAGAATTCAGTAATAATCGAATGACACAAATGCTTTTTTTTTTTTTTTTTTTAAATATATATATATATACCAATTAATGCAAACCACGCAATGGCTGCTCGCTTGGGAGGGATGCCTTCGTGCAGGACTGAATTGCTTCGATTATAGCAAAAAAAAAAAAAAAAGCGATGCCTTCAAACAGGAACTAAGCAAAACAGCTGGTATTTTACGTTCCTCGTATGGGGGTGTGGGGGAAAGATGAAAACGCACATGCAACTAGCCCATTCACGAGGCTTTCAATCCATGTTAAACTAAAAGTGTTCACCACTCTTTTAGCCACGTGTAACTACAGCTGGAAATAAGAACCGAAGCAGATATTCGTGACTTTATATAAATAATGAAAGTTCTTTAATTGGGGCGAAGACAGTTGGAGTCCCGAGTAATTTAACAAGCATTTCGAAATTTTTAATAAGCATGATTATTTATAAACATAAATGAATAATTCTTACAACACTTGTTCTGTTTCCAGGAATGTATTCATACAGGTTTTAAACTTTTCGACAACATACTGGGAAAATGTTTTCAAGACAAGGACTTTTCCCGATTTCCTTCTCCCTTAACTACCGTTGCCAACTGATTTTACACATATAAACTAAAATCGATAGAAGATTTCGTAGTTTTCACAATAAAATTTTCTCCTTCCCCGCTCAAATTCGAGGAAGGATAAACGTAACTTTGAAAATATGTTTAGAGATTGCCTCAGTATCATTCCATTAAGTATTCCTCTGGAAAGAATAAAAACAACAACGAAGAGGCAGATAGCGCTGCAGGATAATTGTTGCCAGATACGGAGATTGTTTGATTTATGAAATAGGTGGGCTCCACATCCGTGAAAGTAAAACAGAGTTGTAACGTAAAAATATCGGCACCTTTATGAGAATTCAAAATTTTTCAGAAAAGTGCAGACGTTTTTATGCAAATTTAATGTTTTTCATAGCAATGACAACAGCTTTAAACAGAAACAGAGAAAGTGCATGTAGACACCCACACACTTATACAAGTGAAGGAAATTTGGGCAAAAGTTCAGTCGTTTTTATTTCATCTCTTTTTTAATGAATAAGTAAAGCAAATGAAAATCCTACTTACACAAAGTAGTATCTGAAAATAATGGGCGAAGGCGTGCGTGTGTGATTATGGCAAAGCCTCGAGGGCTATCTGCCTAAGGGGAGGGAGGGATGCCTTCGTGGAGGACTTTCTAAGGGGAACTGGCTCGTATACACGTTACACACGAGGAAAACCACGAAAACGCCCATGCAGCCAGCCCGTTCGCGGGATTCGAACCTCGGACCGAACTACCAGTGTTCAGCGACTTTACCGCTCGGCCGCTGGTGGGCCTAATGGATGAAGGAATCATTATGAACGTTACTTTCGTAACTAAAGAACTGGTCTTGGGGACAAACGCCGTTATGAGCAATCCTTACGCAACTGATTGCCCTAAAACTTTTAATTCCCTCATTAGGTGTAAGGTGGACCATTTGATACATTTCATTTTTTCCAGTGCGAGTTACAACTACACGTATTCGTAGCGTCGTTCGGTCAGATAAGAGGTAAATCTAACGCTACCGCGTTTCCGATTTATTTGCTCTTCCTGTTGACGGCGCAGCTACTTTTATCTGTTCTAAAAATGGGATCTGAAAGCGACTTTGTTATACACATGCAATTATTTGTGTTTTGTGCGTATTCTAAGGGCATAAATAATGCACCACCTCTTTTCCTTCTTGAATGGACGGCAGATTGGGCTTAGCAAGTACCTAGAAGTACATATACATTAGCCCTTCACCAAAAAATGTTGCTGCAAGCATACCAATAAGGACAGTTA
Organism: Stegodyphus dumicola; assembly: GCF_044657685.1. Classification (NCBI taxonomy): domain Eukaryota; kingdom Metazoa; phylum Arthropoda; class Arachnida; order Araneae; family Eresidae; genus Stegodyphus; species Stegodyphus dumicola. The sequence continues at coordinate 121,796,109 of NC_140780.1, forward strand.
AATTATATACAAAATAAAAATATAGTAATATAACAGGGTTGTAACTTATGAATAAAATATATAAATAAGCCAAAAAAAAATAGTTTTTCTCATTCCCGGCCTTAATCATTTCTCCTGAATAAAAAATTATTAGATTATGGTATTTTAACACGTTGACGGCGGTGCGGATATGCATTGTTCTTTTCGTGCGGTGGCGCTTGAATTAGCGGTCCGTTTCGTGGGGCGAGTTGATCTATCTGATCAAATAACTTTATATTATAAATTGTTTACGGAGAACAGTGAAGTGGTACAGGAAATTTGTTATACAGCTTATATGCGGAACTTCTGTCATGAATGCGTGGTACTTTCATAAAAAAATGTGGAACTAAGCGTACAAAATTTTAAAACTTACAAAAAAAAAAAAAAAAAAAAAAAAAAAAAAATTATTGATCATCTATTGATGGATGTTGTGAATTCCCTAGTGAAGTAATAATAACAAACAAAAACATCTTTTTTTTAATTCGTACGAAGGTTTCGCGAGGAAGACGAGAAAGCGATGCAAAGAATGCTATAAACGCTTGGCAAGCCTAAAAGGTAGTCAGTACGTCACGAACAGAGCAACGAAAGTAACAACATATTGCGAAAAGGGCAAGCGGGTACTTTGTTTCGCCTGCTTTAAAAATTGCAATTGCATAGAAAAAATTTATAATTACATTTAATTTATAAGTTACAGATTAAGTTATTTGTTTTGTATTGAATGTTTGATTATAATGTTGAAATGTTAATGTATACTGTTGAATAATCAAAATAAAATTTTGTACTACGTAATTTTGATATACAAGTGTGACCCATCGGTGAGTGATGCCGGCCCGCGGAACAATCAAGCTTGACCCACCGGTGGGTCAGGCCGGCGTCAACGTGTTAAAATAACAACGTTAGAAATATTTCCTGCGTTTTTTACTGGTAATTCTTGTCTGAAAAAAGGCAATAATACGAATATTTAAATGTTTCATAGAATCTGCCCCTTCCCCCTTTAAAGTAATTACTGGTTATTCCTAGCAGGCTACTGAAAGATTAACATTTTAATTCCTTTTCTTAAAGGGCAATATCAAAATACAATATAAAAGACCAAAAAATGATGAAGACCGATGATGAAGCAGATGATGAAGCCTCATTAAAACAAAATTAAGAATTTTTAAAAGTTCAGTATCTTAACATTCAATAGGAACCTCATACATAACGAACTTCTTACTTTTGATTTTGATGTTACTTAAAACAATACAGCCCTTGTTCATTCTCCCACCCTTCTATTGTTGAATTCAACTGACAGCGCCCAGCAGCGGCCGAGCGGTAAAATCGCTGAACACTGGTAGTTCGGTCCGAGGTTCGAATCCCAAGGCTGCATGGTCGTTTTCGTGGTTTTCCCCATGTGTAACGTGTATACGAGCCAGTTTCCCTTAGCAAGTCCTCCACGAAGGCATCCCTCTCCTTAGGCAGATAGCCTTAGTGTGCTTTGCCGTATTCTCAATACACACATTCATCTGATAGCATCTACGTGTTACTCAACAACTGTATCCTCTTCTCCAGAGAAGAGCGCTATTTAATATCTAGATGAATTTTCCCAACATCAGGATTCCATCAATCGAGATAAATATAGCAGAAAGGTTGAAGGAAATCAATAAGAAAGCAAAATACTTGATTTTTAATTTTCATGCGCATGAAGGATAGCATAAAGTTTTCCGAATAACTTGTAGAGACATTAGGTTTATTTCGAAACGGGAGAGATGAAAAATGAGCAACGCCTTCGCCGGGAATCGAACCACGGACCTCTGGAATACGCGCCCAGAGTGCAGACCACCACATCACGAAGGCATGCTAGGAAGGCGGGACCTTATAAAATATGAGTGTATTTCAGCAAAAGAAACCGTTTATCAGCTGAAAACCGTTTAACACGACATGCTTCGTGCTGCATTTAACAGAGCGTTCGATGTGGGTAAGGAAATTGGAAATCTCGTTTTTCGACTTCAGATGAAGGGGAGGCTGGAAAAGTACATGGGTATAGCACGCTCAACTAAGTAAGATATTAAAAACAAATAAGCGAATAAATAAATGCTGTTTATTACCTATATAAATGTACATATAATGATGTGCTCCCAATTTTAAACAACAAAATGTCAAAATTTAAGTGAGAATAAAAGAGGTGCGCACTTAAAGCTAGAAGATACATGCAAATAGCTTAGACAGAATTTCAGATTTTCTTATTCATAAAAACAGAAGGCTACGCCATTTATTCCAAAAGGGACAAAAATTAAATGTAGCTTTACGTTCGTTTAATGTGCCAATAAACAGAAAGGAAAACCTATATATAAGCTATTACTTTAAATTTAGAAGTTTTGTTAAAATAATATTAAAACTTGTATTATACGTTTAAAATTATATGATTTAAACAAAATATTCTGATGTATTACTTATATTTTTAAAAGGATTTCGTCATTCACTCAGCCTGATAGAAAGCAGCAAGACACTTTTAGAGCTAAAACACATGGGTATTTTTTACTGCTGTTGTAAATTTAGATCGCCGTCAAAAAAGACCGACATAAAAAGTGAGGTTTAATGTTACCCATTATGTTAGTAGATTAGACTTCTTTTCTTGCGCTTGTTTTATGTTGGAAATAAAGCGACCATAAAAAGAATGTTTCAAATTAAGCAATTTTTTAATGAATAATTTAAATCTCGAACTAAGTTTTTGAAGAATTTTGTTTAATCGGATCTTCCGCGTTTTAGGTATGCAAGAAATTCCAAGCCCATAATAATTTTTACTGTAAGTTTAAAAATAAAGTCTACTCTTTAAAACATTCGATTCCTCCATTGTGTATCCGACTATGGCAGAATGTAATGTCCAAGATGACCACACAGAAAAAGTATTAAGTGCTAAGGATCCGAAGGCCTCGCTCCCCTTTCCCATTACCACCAAACCTCTCGACAGGACGTTTGGCTAGGCAGTATTTTGAGAACTCGCATGCCGCGCAGACACTATACACGTAGAAGCATTTTCTTCGGAATTCGATGCCCGAGTCCAGCGATACACAGCAGCCATGTGCACTAACTACTTCACCGATCATCATGTCTGTTTTCATTAATGTAATTGTCTTACAATGCATAAAAAATACTTAAATAACAAGGAATTTATTTGCATTTTCTACCAATCTGATTTTATGGGAATGGGAATGGGACTGGTGAAAGAGGATTAATGAAGAGTGAGAAGGGGAGAGAGAAACCATTCTAGTGTCACTTAATACAACATATGGGGAATTGATACATGCAAATAGGAAAAACATTAAACTTATATGTTGTTGGTGTAATTAATACTATGATTATTATACCAAAAAGAAGAAAAATACTAGGTTAATTAATAAGCATACAAAAATACTGAAGGTTTATCAAAAAGTACTAGAGGTAGACACACCGATGATATCTTTCAAATTTCATTTTAGCTTACGATGTAAAAGGCGAAATGAATTAACATAACGGTATACAGTTAATTTAAAAATACAGAAAACTATACTCTTACCGAGGAGAAAAAATAAAACTGTACATTCATTAGCATTTCTTTCAATCATTAGATTACCCTTCTAACATTATCGAAGCAATTTCAACTGGAACTTAAATTGTACCGAAGCTTTCTTTGTCAGTTTCATTACTGATTACAGTTTTCCTTACTGTCTACTCTTAAAACAACCATCCATTCATAATTTTCCATTCATAATTTTCCATCCCTCCATCCCCAACAACATTAAGTATTTCTTCCGTCATTTTACTGCATTTTAAACTTTGTGTTCGGGTAAAATTCATTTTACTGTAAATGACTCAAACTTCTCAATGGAAAGCGTCTACCATTTCTTACGTTCACATTAATGTCAAAGTAACGATGTATTTCCCTCTATGCTTATTTTTTTTTTCAAGATATATTAGTCATACTCAGAAAGATGAACCTTAAAATGCTTGGAAATTAAAAACTCTTTACAATTCATCGATACAAAACATCGCCGAATTTCATGTACCAAAGGATGAGATGCATATAAACAGTTTTGCAACTTTCACGTCTATAATGGCTGCACCTAACTTTCAAAATAAAAGACAGGTATCTTTATTTCACCTCTCAGAGTTCTGTTGAACCCTGACTGGAAATCACCGCACAAATTGTCTTCTCCTCTAAGAATGTGAATTTTAAAGTTTATACACCTCATAAGGTTCACCCAAATTTCGATTTCCATTTATTTTTCCTCCCTAAGAAGTCTCATCCCTAACCAGTTTTAAAAAATAATTTAGATGCTTAATTTTCAAACTTTTTTATCCCTCACAAAGAAATTTTTCCTTTCAGATTTTTTAATACGACTTATATCAACATGAAAATTTTATTTATGTGGATAAAAATGTCACGGCATGGTCGGTGCATGGTTACGGAACAAGTACACACATGTGTTGGGCAGTGAAAAAAAGAAGGAAAGTAATACAGAATATTTAAAAATCTAGATACTAGAGAGAAATGATTTTTGAGGATTTTTTCCCGGGAGAATTTTCTCAACAACAAAAGGATTTTTTAAATAATAAAAATACATAGGCAGCAAATACTTTTTTAGTAATGAATTAACTTTAAATATTAACTAAATAATATCTGAAATATCAGTTACTAATTCTTAAATGCAAATAATAAAAAAAATACTTAAATATAAAAAAACAGTGTTATTACTTGCACCTTTTAATAATAGAAAAATAGTCTAATCAGTTTCACTAACCATTAAATAATACCATTCAACAGATCACTAATCATTGGCTTCAAAATATAAATTAATGGGATTCTGCACTGTAGAATTATGGTAATAATGTGGAATGATGACAAAAATGTATAAAAAAGCAAACACCTTTGTTAACATCTGAAATTAAAACGTAAATATTTGTACTTCGCAAAATAAACTTACAGTAATTGGAAAATGTGTTCCTTGGCAAGAATTTTATTTTATTCACTAATTTATTTATTTTATTTATTTTTATTTTATTTTATTTTATTTTTTTTTGAGAACTTTGTTTTGTAAGAGCTTTACACTTATATTTTGTAGTATTACTTTAAGAACTGCCAATTAAATTGCTCACAGGAGCAGAAATTACTTAAGTTTTTTCTTACAGTTGATAATAACTACATTCCCATTTACTTCAGTATTTTATAACATTCTTACATCTTTTATCTTAACTCTAGAAGCATTTAAGTCTTCCTTAGAGAATATAAGAAGTGGACTCCATTGGACGAGGATTCTAAATAAATATTTCTCTGAAGATAACCACAGTGTATATATAAATGTTTCAAATTCTTTCTTATTTCAGTATTATGCAGCTGCTGGAATTGTTTCAATGTTTCCTTCCGTTTAGAAACCTTTTCAAGATAATAATAAATATCAACAATGTGTTAAAAAAATCTGCTCCTTTTTCAACTGCTAAATTTAAGAGGTGACAGGTGCACCTCATAATTTGCAAATCTGAATTTTCTTTAAGATACCTGCAACACCAATCTTCAAACCTACCATTCCTGGTAGGTTTGAATTAGTGGCTGTCGCCACTAAATGCTAGGTAATTGTCCTGAAGGAATGCACTTTCTTTTAAAGTTTTAAGTTCTTTAAAGTAATTAGCTGTGCTATATATTAAAAAAAGTTGAATCTCCTAAAATGGGGATTGAAAGTAAACTACACTCAGTTTCTGAAGCCCCTGGATTATAAAAAAAAGAAACAACAACTGAATACAGTTTTGCATCGGTATTATTGATTCCATTGGTAGAGGGCCTTTTTTAAGTGATGGAATTCAAATCTCTGTTACCGTATAGTAAATAACCTAACATTAACCCTTTCCCGCGCAGTGTGTCGCATCTGGACACGCCTAAAAATTTCCTTCTGTACGCACAGAAAAATTGAATGAAAAATTATTTATAAGTTACTATAGGTTACTCTGAACCTTCTTTATTTATAGTAGATGGCAGCTCAACACAAACCAGTCCATATATTTTAGCCATGTTTAGTTTTTTAAGACCCTCATTTTTCAAAGAAAACTTCCACATTTTTTTTAGGGTATAAAAGGAATTGTTTGAAAAGAAATTTCTCTGTTATTTTTTTGGCTATATGCTAATCTCCTTATTCTATATTAGTTTAAATTTTTACCTTGAAATCTTGTCTAAAATCAAACGGCGAACCCTAGGTGTGCCTAGGTTCTTTCCCTGTCTTCATTTCTAACAATAGCTTTCACCGAAGGATAAATTGAAGACGAAAGCCTAAGAATTCACAGGACTTGTGTTGAATAACTTCGTTGATGTTGAATAGACGGAAAATGTTTTCAGTCCTTAAAACTGATTTCACAACTGCTAAGCTACTTATCATATACTATAAAATATATTAATATTCAATTAGATGCACAAAATTTCGTGGTTTTTGGCTAATTTAACTTTGTAATTATCTTGTACTTTTATACTGAGAAAATCTCGAGTAGGGAAGGAAAGCTTACATTTATTAAATTAATTTTTACCACAATGAAAACAGAGTTAATAATTAACGTATATAAAAGTGCGTGGATAAACTTTGTAATGTAAATTACCGTTGATTCAGATAATTCAGATCACATAAAAATTTAATATGGAAAATTATGATGAAAATAGAGGTGGAAGAATAAAATTTCCACAATTTGCGTTTCATTTTTTTTTTTTTTTTTTTGCTGGCAAACGTTTCTCATAGTAAAGGCTAAATATTACAAAAAGAGAGATTCAGTAATCTAACAGGAGATGTGATGAAAAATCGGGACAGTTGGCAGCTATGAGATACATATAACAACACAAAAACGCTAGTTAATATTTAGGGATATGTCCCGGATTAATTAATCTATGTTAATCTAAAGCAAGTGCATTATTTTTCTTCTAATTTATTTGAGTAAAAGTTTTCCTGATAGAATAAAACTGCGACAAAATGTTAAATTACATATGTTGAGAAACCCAAAATGCAATTTTGGTGATCTTTTTAGTAAACCATTTATGTCTTTGAATTTTAAAGCTTAAAGTGCTATGCAAGTTAAGAACACTGCGGATTTTCATGAGCAGCAACAAACTCGAGGAAGTCATTTTTCAGCTATGCGCTCACACAAATTAAATTTGCCCTTACAGAATTTACGAGATCAGTAATAATAATGTTTGCTGATTTAACTGCAACTCTGAAAAGAAATCACGAATAGCATGCGGCCTGACATATTCGCCTTTCGATACTAAGACTCTGTATTTATCCTTAAGATCACGCCTCCAAAGCGAATCAAATTTTGATTGTCTAGACACAATCTCATCATCATCTTCAGATTAATGTGATCATGCCTTAAAATGCCTTCCTGTAGGTGACACCATTACGGCAAAATTAGGTTAGTTATGATTTTTAATTTCTCACACCTAAACTTTTAGTATGAGCTTGTTCTAACATTTACAATAATATAACATAACTGTTACAATATTACATTGTATTATTATTACCACATATGAACTATTACAATCATATATATACTTTTGCTCAGCAGAATTCCGAATTGCATACCAAATTCGATCCAGATACAGGCGGACACATAGTGAGGCATTTATACTGAGAAAATCTCGAGTACGACCTCTGCCCGCTACAAGCGCACAAATACAGATACACACACATTTGCATAAACATTACAAATATATTTGCGAATAAATAAACAGAAGACTACAAAGACCTACACTTACTGAAATAGATCTCTTTGCAGATCTGTTTAAATAAGGTGCTGAAAATAATCTTCCTGTGGGTCAATGCATTAAGTTGCCCGACTTAACTTGTGATACCTAGGACGCAAATCTGCAGCGCCATTTCTCTACGAATATTGTCCTTCAAGTCTTCTAATGTTTCTGGATTGCTTACGTACACTTTTTCCTTCAAAGCTTCACAGAAAAAAGTCAAAAAGGGATAGGTCGATAGACAGCGATGGAAGGAATCCTTTCCCCGCAAATTTGTGTTGAATTCGTGAGAGTGAAATGCAGGAACTATGGCAGGTCGCCTTATCTTGTGTTGAAAGGCGGCATACTCGCGCCCATGAGGCGTCAACTGTGCGTAAAATTCCTCAAAGATTCCTATGTCTACATAAGTGTTTACTGTTGTCTCAAAATGTTTTGAGACACAGTATATCGGACTCTTGACGACTGATCGAGAAGAGATTTCTGATGAATCATGTGGGGATTGCCTACAGACCAATATCTGGTATTCTAGGAATTTAACACAAGCTGACAAACAATATCTGGTGTTCTAGGAATTTAACATAATCTATCAAATAAAACTGCGTTTCATTACTCACGAAATACCACAAAAGGAATCCAACAATCAACTCAATTCAAGTCAGTAGGAAAAAAGGTCAGCCTTTTCTCAACTATGACGCTATTTATTTACATAAGGGGGAGAAACAGCACAAAGAGAAAAGGAAAGAAGATGCTTTTGAGCAGATTAGGTCAGTGATGTCATACAAGAACAAGTCTTGTAGTATAGCAACCTTGAGTTCGTTTAATACTTAGGTGAACTGCGTCATTTTACGCAAGGCCAAAGCCCCATCTAGGTAGAGCAGCGAAGCAATTTTTAACCATAGCTAGTTTTATGACTATCATTGTTGAAATGATGTGTTTGACAAAAGGCCTAGGTCAAGCAAGAAGCGAAGATAACCTTGAAGTCTATCAATTCCATAAATCCAGTGTTTAAAAACCCTGCAGAATGAAGTAGTCAGTGGAAAAGATCAGCATTTCAGTCTTCTGGCGGCATAGATCCCCCCCCCAAAAAAAAAGAATAGTAATCACAGTAAAATGTTTTATACTTTAAACGTGATAATCATTCGGAAGAACATAGCGGCGAACAAACACTACAGCAGGCATCCACATGCATTAATACAAACGTTTTCCCTCGTCTTTCTCCTTCAGCTCTGGGGTATATATGTCGTTCTGTAAAGCTGTATATCGTGTAAAACACGTTGGCAAGACCTGCAAAATATTCACTTCTTACGACAACTTGCATGTCGACTTGTTAGGGCTTTGTGTTGTCCGTGCTTCAATATACGCGATAACCGCAAGTGTTAGAACGGATGAGGCTCGGTTCTTCTTCGTGTTTACAAGTGACCCCGACGAATGTTATTTTTTTACCAAATACTGAATACTGCTCTTTGCTGGCTGACCAACATCAGGAAACTTATTTTCAGAAATACTCAGCATTTCCTTAATAAAACCACAATGCCATCCAGTTCACTCGTGACGTCACCATGAAGAGTGCGGAGAAATCTATCCCTTTCGTTGGGCACGAGTGATCACTCGTACAAAGAATGGGATTTTCTTATCATGACATCACAAGAAAGCTGAATCGACTGTCAAGAGAGAGCTGGATGGGTCCAGAGGTAATGGGCCTAGGACTTTTCGACGTCGCCATTTCACCGTCGGGACATTTCGCCGTTAAGACATATTCCTTCTTTACATGACTGTATTTTATCTTGCCTATTATACTCGTATTAAATTTATTTAGTTTAATAATTCTGTTTACCTTTTATATACTTAAAAAAGGTTCCTTTTAACAAGTATCAGATATAAAGAAATTACACATAGTTGGAACATTACGGCAGTATCAAAGAGAACTGGGGCTAAACTTCTGATATAACAGAAGTTATCTTATCGATTTAAAAATTATACGAGTACAATATTTACATGATTCGCCAAAATTTCTTGAAATTTCAATTGGCTAGTTCAGAGAAATCACTCATACAAACAGGAAATTCACATTTTTATGAAATCTGAATGGAAAACGGAATTACTTTTGAATCTTGTCAGCACCTTACTCTTTTAAAATTAATATGTTATGTGTAACGGTGTATTTATATAAAAGTGTACACAAAAGTGTACATTTTATATAAAATGTTTATTAAACTAAATTAGTAAACTAAACAGAGTTATTAATTTAAATCAATTTAATATAATACGACAAGATATAATACAGTCGTATAAAGAAATTTATGTCTTCACGGCGAAATGGCCACGGCAAATAGTCCCATTCCGAGCTGGATGTCCTTGTTTCTCGAAGGTCACAATAGATCTGCCTCACCAGTAGCAGAGTGATTAACTCTATGGCATCCTTCCTTTTAGATAGATGGACCTCGTGTGCTTTATCATATTCAAATAACCAAAATGGAACAGTTATACGCATAAGTCTGCCCTACTGCGATAATTTTTTGAGGATAATACATCTCACCTAAACTCCTTCACACGTCTTAGGCTTTCGTAGTGAAACTGGGTAAAACGAGCAGGTATCTTTCAGGACAAGCATGCATGCCGGTTTTTCACGCGTCACATTTTAGTTCTTAGTAGTTTCAATTACACTTAGCTGCTAGCAAATTATCGACATAGGAGCGTTACATGATTTCTTACGGCACTGTTGCTGTCGCCACATAATAAATACTAATCATGCTTCCATTACTGAACATCTTAAAAGATGATTTATTTTTAATAATAAGAAAAGTGTCATAACCGACTAATTTACCGGACAGATCGGCTTCCCACTGCATCTTCCTACGTACATTCTAATGCTTTCCGAAAATAAAGCGGATATATAGGATCAAAGTTTATCACGACAAGAGATTCTTGCTTCCATTTGAATGCCTATCATAAAATGGGAAAACATAACGTAAAAACTAACTCATTAATCCCCTCTGCACTAGCAAAATGTCATTTTAGAAATTATGCAATTTGGAAATGTTTGAAAAAAGGTTTGATCAATTTAAATAGCACTTCATATTTTAAGAACTTCTTTCGCCAACAAAATAGGTTGTTTAACTGTGCTTATTCTTGATTTAGGGTTTGTCTGTGACGTGGTAAATGACTTACTTGTTTCCAAACAAAAACATTGTCTCCCGCTGTAAATACAATCGTGTTATCTCATGGAAATATTCTGTTCGTGCTTCGGTAGACTGGCTTTGCTAAGAGTTGAACTTCGACTATCATATCTATTTACTTGGAGTCTAGTAATTTGGAATATTCTTAATACTACTAAAGGACACTACATTTAGAACTTAGTAGATTTGTCTATGATGGAACAATTAAAACCACTAACACTGTTTGTCCAATCAGGGGTTTGATTTCATGGGTTTTTTTATGCTTTTCTTCGTGTGTAATCTATATACGAAGTAATGCTTCTTAGAAGAATCACCACGCAGATGCTCCTTCTTTAAGAGCTGTCCGTGTGTACGTGATTAAAAAAACTAAATACTTCGCATTCATATTAGTTTGAATGGGCTACAACACACTCCACATTCATTAGGTTATTTTGAAGCAGGAGATATGAAAAATATGCAATGTCCTCGCCAAAACTCGAACCTGGACCTGTCGAATACACGCCGAGTGTGCTACCATTATACAACGAAGGCATGCGGAAATGAGACAAAATGCGTTATAACACTATTAAAGTTCACCAATTTCAACTGCAATAAGAGCAAATTTCGGTAATTTTTATATGACAATTTCCGTCCTAAAGTGAAAGCAATGTGACAGAAATAGCACTTTACATAAATGATAATTTTATGTAACTATTATGTAACAGATATAGTAGAAAATGCACTATTCACATAAATCGTAGTGCTTACGTATTTTTATGTAACTATTTCTGTAGATATAGTACTACACTGGTTATCATTAATTAAGAAAAAAATCGAAAAAGAATGATTACTCAAAACGTTACATGTACAATTTAATGAAACTGGCCCATAGTATACAGCACGTAGTAAAGTATAAAATAACGTGAAATAAATTACCAGAAAATGATAGCGTTATAGAAATCAGCATATGTATAAAATGAACAAGTCAGATGTATCAGTTTGGTACAGGAAAATTACCTTCAGTATGGAGTATGATCTCCTCTAAAAGCAATACAGAACATACAGAGATGTTTGAGGATGTCAAATATGCGGTCTCTCAGTTCCGCAGGAAGCAAGAGCCATTGCTCTTGCAAAGAAGTTACATGCGTGGCAAGGGTCTGAAGAGGAGGATTGAGAGCATCTCAAATATGCTCGATAGGATTCAGGTCCGGTGATCGAGCTGGCCACTCCAAGCGCTGAAATGTTTGCTGATGAAGATAATCATCCACGATGCGAGCCTTGTGTAGCTTAGCGTTGCCGTCCTGTAGCAGGAAATCATCACCTATTGTCCCGGTATAAGACAGCACATAAGCATCAAAGATGCCATCTCTGTAGGCCTGAGCATTTACGGTTCCACGTGAAAAAAGACGGACGTCTGTGCGTCCACCCAAAGAGATACCACCCCAAACACAGACATTGCCTCCTCCGTATGCATTTCTTTCACGGATGTTTGATGGATGATAACGTTGTTTCGGGTTCTCTCCAAATCAAATAACGTCGACTACCCCTTTGGAAGCTAAATTTGGACTCATCAGTAAAGAGTACCTCCCTCTATTGATCAGCCATTCGGTGGGCATGTTGGCATGCCCACCTCAAACGTTGCCTTCTATGACGTGACGTGAGAGGTACGCAAATGGCTGGTCGATTCGCGTACAGACCTCTTTCGTGAAGCCTTCTACGCATGGTTGAAACTGACAAAGTCTGGTGGCTGAATCAAGGGAAGATCTATTTCTTTGTGGACATTAGAACAAGTATCAGTCATCGATGCTCGTCGTAGCGGTTAGCCGCCCTTGGCTGAACCTCACAGATGGCGAATCTGTGGTTAGAAATTCTTGCCAAAGCTTCTGAACCGCAGACTCACATTTAAACATCTGGCCCCTTCTGCCTGACTTTGTCTTGCCTCTAGTCTCCTAATAACTCTTCATCGCAGTTCTTTGGGGGTCATTATTACGAATTGGCTATCCCAGATTTCTTATCTCAGTATCACAGTGAAATTTGCAGGCTTGCTTTTAAACATGCAGTTTTATATTCCTCGCAGATGACGTATTCCGACTGACACGCCACTAATTTTCACACTTCAGTTTCACTCAACAACTCTTATAGCACAACATATTTAAATTTTACACGGATTGGCTTATTTTTGAGCTAGTTATCGCTATTTTTGTAATTTTTCCTTAATTTTTTTTAAAATCATACGTTTACTACCTCTACAAGACCCTCAGTTGTTCAATTATTTCGAAACCTGTTTATTAAAATATTTCCGAAGTTCAATGCCTCTCCGAAAGGCTAATAAGGGGCCACGTAATCGCAGCCAAGTAAAAGCTGTGTTAAATAATTTCAGATGGATTACAAATTCAGTATAATTTAGAAACTACGTCGACAACTAACTATATAGTGTCCGATAAATTTCGGTACATTTTTTAAAAAATCATGTAAAATCAACAAATTGGTGCAACAGACCATGGTTTGCACCAAAATGTTTTTCATGAAAAGACAAAGTTTTTGGTATAAGGATATTTTAATTTCATGCACGTCCAGGAACAAGAGGGTTTCATTACTGATGGCATCAAATTCTTGTATTATAAAATCTTATTTACTCCACAGTGTCACTTGTATAAAAAAAAAAAAAAAAAACATTAAATTGCATCCAAAATATGAGTACCATTTGATTCCAAAATATTTAAAGGCAAAGCAAAGATGGAATACATTTATAAACAAACGAATAAAAAAAAAAAAACTGCCGAAATTCCACAATATATCAAACATAAGCTAGAGCTGCATATAGTTGTCCTACCAGGAATGCTATACAAATTGGTTTAATACCTTTCAGTAATTTATCTCCAGTTTCAATCCTTCAATACTACGAGGCAAGAAACGGGAATAGATGTCTCAGTTCATGATACTGAAGGGCTTGTATTGGTTTTAAAAACATTCCACGGGCTGTCTAGGAGGAGAGATGCCTTCGCAAAGGACTTTTTAAAGGAAACTGGTTCGCATACATACACAGCTTTTAGCTGCCCTCAGCTGCGCGTCAAAAGTAACAATTACGGGAATCTTCACTTCCAGGATATCTGATTTGTTGACTTAGGGTAGAGAGGTGCAGAAAACAAATTTTCCCCAACCTCGTAAAACATTCCGTGTACATATGCGCGACTGTTTCCATCTGGAAACTTCCCGTTTAAACTAGTTTAAGAGAAAACTTTTTTCTCGGAAATGTTTCTTATAGCATCGTTATATGTGATAAACCCATTACACATCTGAGAAAACCACGAAAACTCCCAAGACGCTGAACGCTGTGATAAGTGATTAAAGGCACAGATGGTAGTACAGTAAATAAAGCTACAAAAATCAAAACAAAATACAAAAGCCAAGGATAAGCAAAAATTACCCGAGTAGACTCGTATTTACGTTACATATGAAACGCAGACCAAATTATAACCACGAAAATAAACACGCGAAAGCCGAATGAAACTGTAATTTCAAATACTTAAGCTATTGATGCCGCTCTTTTAAAAGCAGCAACTTCTGAAATTTTACATTTCTCCTGTCCATATGTGTCGTAAACATTCAATCACTGCTATGCTCGTTTCCTTTAACTTCATAAAATTTCAGCTCAAATTACGACAAACTCGGCAGTTTTTAATTTCCAAACGCCACCAAGTGCTAAACGAATTATTACCATCTCAGACATTTACTTTTTTCTTAGCGGGCTATATTTGTGTGCGTGAGAAAGGTACATGAGACATACTATGCACGCTGCCAAAAATCTTGATATTAACGTAACACAGTACTTGAATTTCTAAGACAATTATGCTAAAGGAAATTAATATCAGTTGAATTTATGATAAGAATTAAATGAAGTATTTTATAAGCATTGCTTCTTATATTTAACGGAGCAGAATACGCAAACGATTGAACTTAATAGCCTCACACACGCAATACGCATATTACCGAATTAAATATTCTCAACATCCCTTCTCCCTTTCACTCGTAATACATAAATGAATAATTTAGCTTTAATTCATACTGTCAAAAAAAAAACTTCGGCGTTGGGCAATTTAGGAATTGCACCTCTATTTTAGAGCAGAATGATATGCAAATACGATAATTATCTTAGAACAAGCGAAAAAATAATAAAGAAATAAAAAAGAACTTCCCTCCTGATATGTGCGGCCATTTTCGGAGGAGGGGGGTTAAATGCATAATGACAAATATCCCATCCAGATAGCTTACGAAACACACAATTTCCTTCAATTCACCATTTCAAACAGAATAAATCTCGGCACTTATTTTAAAATTGCTGTTTTAACTAGAAAACGTTTTGCTATTTAATCAGTACTTTTCGAATTTATCTGCAATAAAATATCTGTTTAAAGAAGCACTTACTTATAAAAGTAGAATACTCGTTCCTTTAACATCATCGGGAAAGTAGTGCAGGGCTTTGGCTTGCCCAAATTAAAGTGCATAAAAGTAAAACAAACTGATTCTGGAATCAATACTTTATAAATTATCATTTTGAAAGCCTTATCTTTCCACTGAATTAATAGTTTTAATTTTATCCATAGAGAGACGATATCATAAGGTGCATATTTCTCCGCACCATGCTTCATGAATTTTTCCTGCATGGAAATGCCGCAGAAACCGATCTGAACATGTTATTAATATATATTCAGGTGCTATCAATGAATGCTAATAGCAAGGGTGGTTTACGTTCAGAAGCAATTTTAATGCTGAGGCCAAGTCTAAAATTTGGAGACAGAGGAAGAAAGGAAATGATATATTCAAGACGCTTATAAGAGACAAATCTACGCATCACCAGAAAAGAACGAATATAGACTTAGTTCTTTTCTCATGAGAGTGAGTTCATACGAATTCATAGTTGAAATTCATCAACAAAGATGTATTCTGACAGAAGATGAAAAAGGAATTCTTTGTCCTAATATTACACGAAAACGACAGTGGTGAAATGCAAAAGAGAAGTCATATGCATCACAGTAAAAGACTGAACTAGACTACTTCCAAAAAACGTTTTGCATGGTTTATTGCATATGAAAGCCAAGTTTACTTTAAACTGTTAAAAATTAACAAATCGTTAATGCAGACATTCATCGTCATCTTAGGTAATATGAAACGGGTTTTAACCATCAGGCAACCTGCATTAACCACAGGCCTGGTGTGAACCTTCGGAAGAATAATGCTAAATTTCATCCTACAAGAGCAACTTCCAAAAGCTCAATCCAGTCAAAAGTCTTTAATCCGGACTCGTCGGGACTTCGGCGATTCCGGATTATCGGTTTTTTCGGATTATAGATTATCAGTTTAAATCTGGTAAGATGGCATGCAGAAATTATAAAATTAAAAATATGAAACCGTAATTTATGAAATAAAGAGCAATTATGATCTAAAGGGTATCAAAATTCACAAGAAAAAAGGCTTAATATTTATTTGTTTACTTTATTAAACATTTCTCTCAACGGGCGCATGCGTAAAGCATACATTACGTATAGTCGAAATTAGAAAATTGCAACCAGAAAACTATTTGATGTGTGTTCGTGATATTTATAATGACGAGGAATTTGATTTAAATCATATCAAAGACGGAGTACACCGAGATGAACTATTACATTTAGTAAGGAATTATACGCCGAATAAAATAAAAACATCTGCCCTGAAGATAAGGATAGTGCTGACAGATCAACTTCCAGTTCATTGCGCGCCGCGACGTCCCCCCCCCCCCCCGCAGAGCAGCGTGAAATTGATAAACAGATTTCGGAATGGTTAGAGATTCAAAGGATATGCCTTTATCCACTTTTTGCTTCATGGACATTGAAACATGCTTTCGCTTTGTAGATCCTTTGGTAGCTCCAGAATCGGAAATTCTTTTTGACATAACCGAAAGTTCAAGCTTACTTTTTATAAAATTGTTCTAACGGTCTGCAAAAAATAATAAGCCGGATTCAGTTAGAAGATTAAGGAACAACGCAATCTGCAACATTTACTGAAATAGATAATTAGATAATTTTACCTTAGCTTATACCGTCCGTTATACATGAAAAGCGCATGCGTGAAAGGTATTATGCGCATGCGTTAACACATTATGCGTTGACGCATGCGCAGAAAGTTTGTAGCTTTGAGGTCCGGATTAAAGACTTTTGACTGCAACAAGAAATTCTTCTAATCCTCTCCAGCATTCAGGCATTAACACCAGTCGAAAAAGTAATACATGAATATTTTGTATCGAAAACAAAAGAACTCTTTTATAAGGGGATTAAGTAATTGCCTGAAAAATTGACATTCATAAATAAATTTATGCAAAATTTTTTTTTCTTCTCTCATTTGAAGTTACCTGTTTTAATCTTGCATTACTTTTCAATCAAAATTATACGTCATTCCAAAGCTTTCAGTCAAAAGTCAATTAATTACTACTATATTAATTTCTCCAACTGTATTAGTATTTGAAAAATACCGAAAGCATATTATCTGGCTCGATAACTTTAAACTCAACAATTAGATCAGACTTAAAAAAACATTCATTCCATTGGTCGAGGATTCTAGATAAACATTACTCAAGTTAACCAAAGTGTACATACACAATTCACATTTTTTCTTATTTCAGTATTATGCAACTATTGGAATTGTTTCAATTTTCCCTTCCTTTTAGCAATCTTTCCAAGATAATAATAAATATCAACAATGTGTATCTCCACTCATATTGGCAAAGAAGCTGATCCCTTTTCCACTGCAAAATTTAAGAGATGACAGGTGCGTTCCATAATTTGCAAATATGAATTTTCCTTTTTTAAGATGCCTGCAACATCAGTCTTCAAGGTAACCATTCCGGTGCAGTGCCGGCTTCCACTTTAATAATTAGCTGTGCTACATATTAAAGCCTGTCGAATCTCCTGCTAAAGTGAGGCAGAAATTACACTCAGTTTCTGAAGATTTTAGATTAAAAAAAGAAAGAACAATTGGATACAGTTTCGTATCGGTATTATTGCTTCCATCCGTAGGGAGGCAAAATGAAACTGTTTTAATGCAATCAATAACTGAAGATTTATTTTTCATGCCAATTTCTTGAACCCATTTGTTCTACAATTGCAACCGTTTTTGTCCTTGCACTTGATTACTTCTTAGCGATTTTACTACTGGGAAAATTTTTTCTTAAAAAGAAACCTTTGCACTCTTTCTAACCTTTGCATGATCCGATGCATTCAGTGGCAGGTTGTGCTCCAATAAAATTACAGGGAAGAGGCATTCTGCATTGATAACTTTTTGGTCCTTTGTTTCCACAGAATCCCCCCCCCCGTACAACTCACGTTATCCTTATGTAGGCACATATTTAAGAACACTGGGCCTTATACAGTGAAAAATCGAAAAATCGCAATGAAAAACGATACACACTGCAATATTACATTTCCTTCACGAAGCAATATAAGGAAAGTCATATGTGTACGATTTTTGAAAAGTACATGAGTATCTTACATTTTTTGCAGATGTAACTAAGGCAAAATATCGCAGTCGCTTAAAATTGTTTCTGGAAAGCACATGAGACTAAAGCCCCGTTTCCATTAGTGCGTTGAGAACATTATAAGGTCCATGTTGGGAATGCGTAGTGTCATTAGGAGAAACGCATACGCAGACGGAAGGCCGTTTACACTATTGCGTTGGATTTACGCGAACGGAAGTTCGGTGGTCGATTGCATTTATTGCTACCAGATGTCTTTGTATTTAACTTAACAGGATTTGTATTCTTAAGATATTTAAATTCCATGTTATTGGAAATTTTTATTTCTGTTTATGAACTGTGAAAGTTATGTACTCTAGCAATTTTTAGATAAGTAAAGTTATAATGCATATTATGAACATCACTAATTGCATAGAAGCTGAAGTAAATTTCAAAAATTTCTTTGTGTTTCTAGAAGCCTTAAATATTAATGAAATAATATATATATTATTAAAACTAAAATGTACAGCTACTGAAAAAAAAAATAAATAAAATAAAAGTCAAAGGAATTAAAAATCTGCACCAATCTAAGTTTTTTTTTGCTTAATTTAGCAAACTTAAATAACTGGTTATATTATAAAACATTGAAAACAATATATTCTGTGAAAATAGAAGAGAAACACGCCGAGTGAAACAAAATTAGTAACACAATAACCTTAAGTTTGGTGTAGATTTATGTTAAGATCTCAAACAATTTCTAGGGCAAGCAGGTTTAGGTCCCTCTTTGTCAGAAGTAATGAAATCTACAAGACTGAAGAATAGTCATATTTTTCAATTGCGCCAAAATATGTGTAAATATTTATTTTTGAATGATTTTTTTTTACCAGGGTAACAACTTTTATTTTATAATATTAGCTATAATTTTATAAAAGCTCCTTGCCTTCATTTCCGAAAACTCTCGAACATAGCCAGAAAGATAAATTTCTTTAGGTGTATCTTGCTCTACAGAAATTAGAGCAAGATTTGTCAGCCTAGTCTCCGTCATAGAAGATCTTAAACAAGTTTGTACATATTTTAATTTCGAAAAAGATCTTTCTCCACTTGCAACTGTTATAGGAAAGGACAGCAAAATTCGAAGTTCCACTCCAGTATATTTGGAAAACATTCAAGATTTTATACATATTCTAAACTGACAAGGGGCTCCGCTCCAGGAACGATGTATTTTGACAGATCTTCCAGTTCATCACAAAGTTCTGAAGCGTTCAGATTACTCGAATGTTTATTTGCGAGTTTCAATTTCTAGTCTTTGCGTCTATTCAAATAAATATGTTTTATATATTCAAATAAATATGTCTGAAATATGTTTGAGGGTTCCTACGTACAGGAAACTGTACTGTAGTTATGCTCCGTATTCCCGAGTAAGTTCAAATCTTTCTTCTACAGAACGAATAGCAATGTCTAACGTGTAGAAATACAGTTCTACTTTAAATTCCTCTTCCAACACTTTGTACGTTTTCATATGAAGCCTCATACCCAAACAATCTACGTCGCCTTAGGGTATGATGGACTGGCTAAAGGAAGGGTAGATTTCTAACGTTTTTGCCATTTACATTTCTTCTGAGATATATTAAATTATTATTTAAATTATTAAATTATTATTATCACTTTTACAAATTTCTAAATATGTTTTCTCCTTCTGCAGAGCTCCGACAGCTGACTGCAAATTCGTCTTTATACTTTGCAGAATTTACTCGCGTGGTTTACATGAATGATTATATCATGCCAAATAGCAACTGAGACGAGAAATTTTAAATTTTATATTTTTCTGCCAAGGATGATGCCGAATGCCGTAAGAAACTAGAATAAATATTTTTAGCAAGCTATATTAGTACAGAATAAATTTCCTCCACAAATAAAAAAAATTAAAATGTAAACAATGATTTGTATTAATTTTTATTTACTTTTTGTTTAAACCTTTAAAAAATATTGCAAAATTTGTAAAAAAATAGCTCTTTCTCTAGCGTTATTTCATTGACAATAAAACACTGAATAAGATGAAAATAATTAAAAAAAAATAAATAAATAAGAGCAATTAACTTAAAAAATTTCCACTTAATTAACCAAACAGACAAAATATTCTGCTTCTTTGCTGTGATTCGGGGAAGGGAGCGCCATATAAGTTATCCATGAAATAAATAAATAATGAAAAGGAAATGAATAATCAAGCCAGAAACGAGACAAGGGTAAAGCCAGTGAGAAACTTATTGTAAGTAAACAGCTAGAGGGGCAAAATTAGTTCATACGAAATTTACAAAAAAGTCTGAAAGCTTTCAGGCTTTACATTATGCCCAAAGGGACATTTTTTTTTTAAAGTTTCATGTGCTACTTTTATTTATTAAATATCATGTTCTTCCCGCTTAAACCATTAAATTAAATTCAACAGCAATATCGCATGAGCATATCTTTAGAATTTCCGATACACAGTCTTGCGCACTAGCGATAATTTTTTTTTTTTTTTTTTTTTTCCCCCGTACAAAATTTACATTGCTCGCTTTGAAATCGTTGAGTTTCTTAATCAAAAACACGTTAAAGCATTATAAAATAGGGAATCTATAATAAAACAAATTTCAAATTCCAAATTTGGGCTTCCACATGCCCATATTTGGTGGAAGATTACATGATTCAAAATTGGATGGCTCTAGGTACCGTTGCTTTATCCCAATGCGAGAAATATAGATACATTTATGCAGATTTTTCATTATTTAATTTCTTTAAATATAACACAGGGCTGTAATATTTGGTGGCAACAATTTGAAAACTGAAACGATATTTATAGTGAACCAACGCAAAATGCCAAAACGAAATTAATAGCCTTTTTGGGCTAAAAATTTAGAACTTTTAGTGTGAAAAATCTAGCGCAAATGCAGCTAAGATTGATCAAATTAAAATTTTTTAAATTTATTGATTATACTATCAGGAGAGAGTAATACGCTTGTAAAAAAGATTATTACAACCAGTATAAATATTTAACGAATAAAAATTAAACAAAATAAATTAATTTTTTAGTCCAAAAAAGGTGCAATTTGCTCTGTAGGACTATTATTTTCGTTTTGGCATTTTGCGTTGGCTCACTATAAATATCTGATTCACTTTTCAAATTGTTGCCACCCAATATTATCGCCCTGTGTTATATTTAATGAAATTAAATAAGGAAGGATCTGCATAAACGTATCTATATTTCTTGCATTGGGATAAAACAACGGTACCTAGAGCCATCCAATTTTGAAAAACGTACTTTTCCACCCGAATATGGGCATCTGGAAGCCCAAATATGGAATTTGTTTTATTATCTATTTCATATTGTGTAAAACTTTAACGAATCTTTGATTAACAAACTCACCGATTTAAAAGTGAGCAGTGACAAAACTCTACGAGGAAAAAAAAATTGCGCGGAACCGTGTATCGGAAATTCTAAAGATATGCTGATTTTAAAATTATTTTGCGACATTACTGTTAAACTAAATTTTATGGTTTAAGAGTAAAAAACATGATATTTAATAAATAAAGGTAACACACAAAACATTAAAAAAACACCCCTTTAAACATAATTTAAAATCTGAAACCTTTCAGATTTTTTTCTGAATTAATGCTATATTAAATTTTTAACTCATTTTATTTTTTAAATGTTTTTATTATATTCATTTGATGAACTAAAATCTGGAAGGATTAATGTAAAAATTCATTACAATAAGTTTCTGATTAACTAGCTTCTGTAATGTATGTAGTTTCTGTGTGATTAATCTTTGCAGGGATAATCCGAAAAAGCATACAAGTCCTTAGAGGTTAAAATTATGCACATTGATATTTATTAATCCTGGGCTTAATTTAGGAACTAAAGGTCCTACTGTAAGTCATCAAGTACAGTGAATGAAAAATGATTATAAATTAATCAAATAAAACAAGGAATAATTCAAATCAAATAAAATGTAAAGTTAAAGGTATGTTTTAATTTTAAAACTAATGGTATATAAAGAAATAATAAGCAAATCGTAAAACTTATATTGAAACAAATGAAAAGTAAGAAAATTAGTAAGATAGGATACGAAAGACAAAAGAAAGGAAGATATTGAATACACACATATACGTGCAAATACACACATTTACATAATATACACACATATACAAGCAAAAACATATCTCGGGCAATTTGGAATTTATATTTTGTTGACTTTTATGCCTGTTATCGAATTTAATATTGCTTTAGTTTAGTTTTTCGCATCATTTTAAAAATCAAGGATAATGCAAAGAGTATACAGAAATAAACACTTTAATTTAATGATAAAAGAATGGATTGGATTATTTAATTATGGCAAAGCGCACGAGGGCTATCTGCCTAAAGGGAGAGGGATGCCTTCATGGAGAACCTTTTAAGGGAAACTAGCTCATATACACGTTACATATGGGGAAAACGGTCATGCAGCCAGCCCGTTTGTCCAAGGATTAGAACCTCGGACCGAACTACCAGTGTTCAGCGTCTTTACCGCTCGGCCGTTGGTGGGCAATAAAAGAATGAAAGGACATAAGAAAAATTTGTATTTTAGGCAGAATTACAGCTATAAAAACCGAAGATAAGGGAATTTCAGATATTTAAACATACATAAGCACAAAAATTGACAATTAAAACTTTTATATAATAATCTTAATATTAATGTATTGCATTACTTTCCTGTCAATCACAATTTAAGCTGCAGTATAGTTTTCATTGTTTCTAAGCCGTATAATTAAATTCTCAAATAAGAATGTTTCAAAAATATTTTAAATGTATGCAATAAAACACGAAAAGCATTAATATAAAAAAGTTTTCAATAATTTCAGACACGTATTTCGTTTGTTAAACGAATTGTTTATGTTTTGAATTATTGGAGTTCAGATTTGCCGATGAATTTGCAGTTCGAAGACATTACACATTAGAATTACATATCAAGAACTTTTAAAAAAAAAAAAAATTAATGTTTGCATCATCTCTTAGACAAAACACTCAGAATATGTGAACTATTTCGGGGATCACCCAATTTTTTAGTGTTGTTTAAATGACAATTTGGTTTAAAGTACATTTGCTTTGCTCTTTATTTGTAATTGCTTTTGAATTTCGGATTTGCATATGATGGCTTTAAACCATTTTTTTTTTTTGAAAAGTCAATTTGCATAATGAAAAGCTTTATGATTTTTTTGAGTAGTCAATTTGGCACAATGTTATGTTTTATTCTTTTTTTCCAAGTGTTTCGAAAGCGCGTAGAGAAAATTCTCGTACATTTCAGATTCGATTTTTCGGTTTAATATCAATCACAGTAAAACTTTCATCTAAGATTTTACTGTAAAGATGTCCACTTTCCTTTCTAAAAAGCTGAAACATTTTTTTTTTCAGTCAAATTCTACTATTATTATTGTCATATTCCAATGACACATAATACATGACCTGCAATATCTCTTTTAGCATTTCCTCTGTACTATAAATGTATTTCAGTTAATGTATAATTATTAAATATTTAACAGTAAAAATTATGGATATTCGAATAATTTTAGGAAATTCTTCCATAAGTTTAGGATGAAATAATAAACAAATTTTATTGACCTGTATGCAAAGAGCTTTGAAGGTGACTGTGTAATATGTGAAATGGAAATTTTAAAATTAAACCTTCCAAATTTAAAGTTTCCAGAAATGTTTAATAATTTGTAGTTAAACTTATTGACACTAACGTATTTGAAGATGAGTACTCTGTCCCATAGATTCTAAAATTAGCATAAATAAATACTTGTTTAGGAAACAAGTATTTATTTATGCTAATTTTAGATTTATTGTTTAGGAAACAAGTATAAAGTTTCTTCATAATTACTAAAAATAAAGTTGTATACGTTTTGCGCAAGACAAGTTTTGCGCACTTCTTAGAGAAATGCGAAAAACATCATTTAATGAAAATAGATTTTTTTTTTTACCCCAGGTGGATCAAAAAGCAAAAATCAGTTAGGAAAACAAAAATCACGAATTATTTTAGGAGCATTAATATTTTTGATTATTGTTATATTTTTTATTTACGTCTTAAAACAACTATTTCTGGTTCAGAAATTAATTACTTCAGATTTCCAGTTTTTACATTGCTTATAAATTAAGCTGTATCATTTTTATCTTAAACATTAATTTATTAATGACAAAAATATGAAAAATACATATAATGTATGGGAACATATATTAACGGAAACTATTTATGTCTTAGAAAAGCTACGTAGTGGTGCCAAAATGAAAGAGAATAATGCGAAAAGGGGTTTTATGAGTGAAAATCGCATCATTTTCCACTAAAACGTTTTAACTAATTTTTTTTTAACTGCAAAAATTATTGAAATATTGCAGTAAAAGTGGGAGAATTCTTTTCCATTCGTCTGTGTAGTGAACATTGTATTGTAATTTGTGTTCTTTCAAATGTTGAACTGCAACTTAAAACTATTAGGTCCAACACTGCCATTGATATGCTTAATATTTTCAGTAATTAATTTATCGAAATTTACAAAGTAGTATATACTTTTAGTTATATGATGTCACTTTATTATCATTATTATATTATTATTGATGATTTCACGTACTGAATGTTTTGTGCAAAGTAAAAGTAGAATAAAAATTAAAATAAATTAAAAGCAAAAGTGTAAATTTTAAAGTTTCATTTCAAACAACAGCCCACTAGCGACCAAGCGGTAAAGTCGCTGAACACTGGTAGTTCGGTCTGAGGTTCGAATCCCGCGAATGGACTGGCTGCATGGGCGTTTTCATGGTTTTCCCCATGTGTAATGTGTATACGAACCAGTTTACCTTAGAGAGTCCTCCACGAAGGCATTCCATTCCTTAGGCAGATAGCCCTCAAGACTTTGCTACAATCAGACACACACACACTTTTTCATTTCAAATAACGATTAGAAAGTACTCCACGAAGGCGTTCTTCCCCTTGGGCAAATATTCCTCGAGTGCTTTATTATTATATAATAATTCAATTCAGTTCCGTTTAAATAACATACAAATTATTGCGCATTACTGAATTCTAAGCTTAAATGTTTCACGTTGTTAAAATGAATTGTAATTTATTATATTTTTTCAAACGAAGGGAAATTAAAATATTTCTTTCAAAACAAATTTAATATCTTCAGAATTATCTTTTACAGATTAGTGTGAATTTTTGGTAGATGAGTAATTTACAGACTAAGAAACACCACAGCTGTTGTCTTTCCTAAAGCAAATCAATTTACAAGTTCTATGCCTTCAGATTTAATTCTCGTTTAGGAATTTTAAAGAATTCTTAACCTGCACTTTATCTGCAATGTGAGAATATTTTGTAAATTTTGATATGAAAAATACGATAAATATTGATTTACTCATTATTTCAAGTAAAAATATTCATCCATTCCATTTCTTCTCCCTATAAGTGAAGAAGTCATGAATTTCGATAAATTTAAGGAAAAAAATTAACTGGAATATTTGCCGCTTAATGTTTAAGCAACCAGAATGAAACTTTGAGTTCTTTGTTGAAACACAACAAAACCCGTTGAATTGGGATTGCAAAGGGAGTTAGCTTTGTCGCATAAAACATGCCCCTATTTTCTTTGACCTTGAATTCATTCAAAGATCCCTAAGAAACGGGAAATCTCTCTTTTCTAAATGTGGTGTCATAAATTCTTTGCATTTCCTGGACGAGGACACCATTTCGACATGTGGGTGGGGCAAAGTCCTTTCATGCCACGACTGCTCAACTTACGTCAATGATTTTGTGTCCTTAAGAAAGGAAAGCATACATTCTGGAGTTAGCAATTGATACTTACGAATGATTTCCCCCTCCAGATTATTAGTCTAAAAAAGAGAAAAAAATCAATCCGCCTTTAACTTTGCCATTTTGGAATGTTTCATACTTATAAAACCAAAATTTTTCCGTCCCTATACCCTGCTTTCTGGTGCGATTGCACCGTCGTTTTTTACATTGTAAGAACCATACATTCAAACATTCTATGTAACGTTGTTTCGTCATACTGCAAGAAACATACATACATTTATGCAGATTCTTCCTTATTTAATTTTTTTAAAAATAGTACAGGGTGAAATTATTTGGTGGCAACTTGAAAAGTGATACGCCATTTACAGTGAACCAACACAGTACATGTTATATTAAATTGTAAAAATCATTCGCATTAATAAATTCAATTTCAAGCTTAATATTAGCCCTGATTTTTAGACTTGGGTTTAATGGAAGTGCTATTAACAGATTCAATATATGAACAAAATTAAACGCTTCGGAATGACATATTATGAAAATTTCGAACTGCAAATAATATACCACGTTTCCTCTTAATTTGCAAAGGTCATTTGAAATTAAGTACCAGAATCCTGTTTTGTTACTTCTTTATTTATACTTAGAAAATGTGTCTATTAATTATTCGATCATAATAACAAAGTATATAGAAATAAATTAATATACAAAATAATTACATTATAATAAATAGTTACAATTAATTTTCACTTCCACCCCCTGTTGAATTGTGATTGCAAAGGGAGAAACCTTTCCTTCAGGGGGTCACCTTTAAACATTTTCCTGTAAGAAACTAAGAAATACAAAGGAACTTTTCCTATTTTCTGCTGACTCCTATGCCTGAACTGAGGTAGGTCACGACGTTACTATTTGATAGTCGAATGATGGAATATTAACTTTTGCAAACACTGAATTTAACTGTTTCATGTGCTTCCAAGGGCCCCTTTTCTGCATCTCATATGGAACTGCATCACTGCACCATATAGGAAGAGGGCCCTTAAAAACTTAAAAGAAGACGAATTCTATTATATTAAAATAAGAATTTATAGTAGTACAAACTCTAAAAATAAAAATGAAAAGCGAAAGGGAAAAAGATACTTTTAAGTCTAAACATGTGAATGTAGTTCAGCAGGACATTTAAGCGCCCCCTAAACTTTCGGGCCCCTATGCGACGGCATTCCTTGCATACCCTTATTTACAACACTGATTTCAGGTGTTTGCCAGTTTTTCCTCTGACCTTTTCTTTCAATCAGTTCAATTTATGGCTCAGGCCCCCTTTTCTCTCGTAGACATTTCATACTTTCATGTCTCACACAGGATGGTTTTATGGTTTTTTCTGAATCTTGTATACATATCTATTCGCTTATCATAACAATTCTTGCATGGAAATTTTCTACGTCACCGTAATGTAATATCAGACAAACATCAAAAACATTTAGCTTAAAATAAGCCGAATAAATATTAATTTAGAAGTCAAACAACAAAATTCAGCATATATTTGCAAATTTTCACAGGACTAGTTTTGATGACTTTACTGAACCATCATCCTCAGCTGCTAAAGTGTAAAATGAGCCTTGCGGAAACTAGGAAAAAATTTGCAAATATAATGCTGATTTTTGTTGTTTGACTTCTAAATTAACATTGAAAACATGTTGAATTTTCCATACGATGTGTAGTGAGGTTACATAATAACGCTTACCTAGTGTTCCAATACGTTTCTTGACTGGAACCACCGTAACATCACCAGTGGTGTTACCCGCAATATGATGCAAAGGCATTGTATCACCTCGATAGAAACTTGTATCATGACCATCACGGACCCCAACACCACTTGACATCAAATACTGTCGATCTGATGGTCGATCTTCATTCGGATTATAATCCGAGTAATATGGTGTTCTTAGTGCCATCCTTTACGGAAAATGAATCTCATTGATATGTCGACAAATAAATGGTGTTCCACAGCATAGTCCTCTAATATACCTGAAAATAAATATTTAATACAGTGATGAAAATGGTAGCAATGAGCTTACTGAAAACAATTTGAATATTGCACAGTTCATAAAAATAAATAAATAAATTTAAAAAAAAAAACTTTTTCACTTATTTCTTTATACTGTCTCATAACATGATTTCTTACAAAAAAGCACAGCAGAAATTTATAAAAAAAAAAAAAAAAAAAAAAAAAAAAAACAGATTATTCTAGTCAGAGGTATAAGTCAGCGGTGAAGCTAGAACTTTTGCCACCCCACATGATATACAATCATATAACAAAAAATGGCAACATGACATGTAGGAAAAAAAAGTTGGAACAGACCGTCTATGTTTATTTCTGAAGACAAACTTTCTTTTTTAATTGTTTGTTTTTGTTCGTAGAACCATTAAATTCATTCTAAGATGCCTACTAGATTTATCTTGATATTTTGATGACAGAGATGCTATTATGTAGACAACAGACACTTCTTGCGTACGTACACATTTGCAATAGAGTGAATGCACATGAAACTGAACATTGGAACTTTTCACAAAAACACTCATTTAGCTTTTCACAATATCACAGAGTACCATCGGTAGTTACACTTCAAACTACTAAGAATGTTAAACACAACACAATGCAAAGTACATTTAAACAGCAAAGGTAATACCTCAAAAAGTACCTCATTACACCAAACTCACGCTGAACTAAACTACTAAGAAACTGATGTGCTTCCTCGTCTTATATAGTTTTCCCATGGCCAAAAGATCTTTAGTACTTTCCACTTCTTGAAATTACTGGAAGGCATAAGAGGGCCAGATACAGTTACAGTAACAAATCTAGATTAATTACATTTAATAAATCACAATACCAATTACAGTTATACATGGACCGGACAAAAATATCGCCAAGATTGTCGCCAGTTAGGGGATATCTCACCATCTCGTCACTTTGGTGAGATAGCCATTTGCTCAATGTTAAATATTACTTGCCTCTGTATTCTTACTTTTCCGGCAAAGCTTCGTCTCTAGATTTTAATGTTTACATTATACAAAAAATACTACAACTTTAAACATAACTTTACTAAAATTATTTACATATTGTTACGAAATGTCAAGGCGCAGGGAGATGGCTTCCCCACAAAGCAGTTTTAGGGTTGCCATAAAATGGCAAGGAAAAGCAGGGTTGCCACATTTGTAGAGAAATCGCCCATTTTGGTGACAAAATTGGCGATATACCTTGGACAGATGGAGAACCTTCTGGAATAAATTCTTGCCAGTGTAATCCAGAACGTTCTCGAACACAAGCCAAAAGCTATATAAACCCTGCTGGTCCGCAGTTAGTTAGTGTGTGTACCTCGTCTAGAGTGCAAGTTAGTATCGAGTTGGTGTTTCGTCAAGCAACTCAATCCCTGCGGAGTCAACCGAGTTGACAGCCGAGCAGCGAGTACCAACCAAGTGGGTCATCGAGTGCACCGAAAGTCTTTAGTGTATCGCGGTTAGTGCATTGTCGAGAGAGCGTGTTGAACTCTGAGAACAACTGAACCGAAGAGTCAGAAACTGTGCTCATGTGTCATAGAGTGCATCGCGAGTTGTAGCGTGGAGAGTTTCGAGAGTATGTGGAGTTCCGAGAACGACCAAGCAGAGTCGGGTGCTTTGCAGGAAGCTGTCTCCACCGTTATTGCCTGACAGTTTGAAGGCTGTGTTGCTGATTGTTCCAGCGTGTTTATAGTAGATCTTCCATGACTGTAAAAGTGTTTTGGAGCTGTCCTGATTAAATATTGGCCCAATAAAGTGTGTTTCGATACTTCATCAAGTGTCGTCGTTATTCACTCCAAATCTACGAACGTGTAGGAAGAAAATAACGTAGCATCTGGTGTCAGGAAGAGAATAACGCAACAATTGGTGTCAGAAGCGGGATTTGCGAGTGAATGCCAGGGACCCACCTGCAGAGGAAATGAAGACTTTGATGGACTTCTTAGCCGAGATGAGGGCTGAAATGAAAGCCGGATATGCTGAGATAAAATCTGAATATAAAGAGATGACAGCTGAGATCAAAGCCGCACTGAAAGAGAAGAAAGCAGGACTGGAAGATAAGAAACCCCGGTGAGAAGAAATAAATGTCGGCCAAGAAAGTGTGCGAGAGCATCTCCAACAGGTGAAAGTGGAGTTTACAGAAGATATTGGAAGCATAAAAAAGGCATCCAAATCATAATTGTATTTGTTGCAGCAATGTTCACTGCAGTCTAAGGGGCAGGATATCCTGGTGAAGAAATAAAATTCTCAGCAAAAATCTTAAAAAATAGGAGCTGGCTCATATTCACATAACAAAAAGGTCACTGGCTTGTATTCACACCATGCATACGTGAATACAACATCATATATAATGTGCATAAGATAAACCATATAAGGCAGCCAGTCCACTGTATGGAATTTGTCCCCAAGTTAAACTATCCAATATTAATCCATCTTATTCATTGGGTCATTTGGAAGAATAACGAGATGCCGAATTGCAATACGAAATTGAGTTGAGGTAAAAATTGTTTTTACCCTTCAAAGATATTACAAAGAGACAATAGCTTAACTCTCATGCTAGGCCTTCCATTGAAACTTTTGAAAGTAAAATACAAATGACACATTGTGATCCTAATGACATAAATAAACAAGTGTTTCCCACTCGGACAGAAATATTTCAGAGTTTTATTTCTGTTGCTGTTTGGAAAGATGAAATCGAGAGGCAGATGAGCAGCCGCTACATACTTAACAGTTTATTCTAAAATACAGTTTCCAAAATGAAATTCCAAGTATTGAATTTCATAAAAGTTAAGAAGCATATAAAGCATAAAAATGAGTATATTGTATTTTAAAAATATTGTACTGCTGACAGAAGAGCAACTGGAATAATGAAACAAACTTCTACAATGTCACTGATGATTCTGCAAAAAAAAAAAAAAAAAAAAAAAAATACAAAACAGTAATTTAAAAAAGTTTTATTTCAAAAATTAACACAGAGTTTTTATTTATTTATTTTTCTATGTGTCCTTTTGACCTTTTTTACACTTGACTTTTGGTGCAGCAAAAGCTCTAGCTACACAGTTGACACGCTGCTGATGTACAGATTGTAAGGTTCAACACTACTGAAACGGTGACTTCTTATTGAATCATGAAAAGCTAAATGCACGACTTATGCTTCGTCTTACATTAAAGTGCAAACTCAGATGAAGGCTTAAAATAAACCTTTTTATTAACAGGTCAACCTGAGATTTACACATACTAACACAATAACATAAATTAATATCCATGTGTTCACGGAAAAAGTAGAATAGAAGTTGAAAATCAAACTAATACAATAACATAAATTAATCTCCATCAAAATCAAATTAAAATATTAACTGCAAAGTAGCATGTGCCTAAATAAACTTTAGCTCAGACCCTAAATATCTGCCAGCAAACGCAGCTTGCAAAACTAAAATCAGGTAATAGTCTGGTAACCGGTCATCGAATAGCTCTTAAAGGCTGTTTCAAATTCAAGAACACATCCAGGACGCAAATTAGTTCCCTACATTAACTAATTTGCATCCTGGATGGTTGGTCTAGTATGGTTATTCGATTATAGCAAAGACTATCTGCCTAAAAAGAGGGATGCTTTTGTAAAAAACATTTTAAGGGAAACTGGCTGATATCTAACCCATTGGGAAAATCATGAAAATCCCCCAATGCTGCCAGCTTATTCGCCTGGAACTGAACCACCCGGCTGCTGGTGGGCTGCATCCTGGATGGAGTTGATGAAGGTAGCAGTAATAGCAGGGCTTAATTTCTAAGATTAGAAGTGCCGGATTCCTATGGAAGACCATCAGCAAAGAGGAACAAGAGTAAAAAAATAAATAAAATGACTATTAAACTCATTAATAATTTTAAAATTAAATAGTTAATTATTATCAGATTAATTAATAATGATTTAATTAATGTTTATAATTTATTGTTTAATTAATAATTATTATATAATTAACTAATTATAATTTAATTGATAATTATTAGATAAGTAATTATTATTTATTGAAGTAATTAAATAATTAAAATTAAATAAAATGCAAAAAGAGAAATTGAAATTTAATAAGTGATTTTTAATATAATTTTATTGTTAAAATAAAATTGTAGAGATAAAATTTCTACTGAAATTGTTATTCAATTACATAAAAGAAGTGCCGCAGCCTTCTTATTCAGGGCTCCAGTGCGTTCCAACTAGAATTATGATTTATTACAAAAACTAAGAAGCACCGGAGCCAAGATCCGGTGAGTTTAAGCTCTGAGGGGAAGGGAATTTCTTTTATCATCACAAAAATTAAATATACTTAATGTATAGCTGATGATAATTCCAGGGTGAAACAGAATGAGGGTATGAGTGGGTGGAAACAAAAAATGAGGGGAATCTTGGTGAGAGAGAATGTTCTCTTTGACCGCGGCTCTCTGCTGATATAATTATAGCCATCAAGCAGATGTGTGACAGGCGTAAAATGAGTCCTGAATCTGACTCCTAAAGATGAATGTAAAGTTGCTGGTTACATTTTCTCCCATTAGTGGATACTGTGGGAAGACGATGTTATAGGACATGCTTGAGCAGTTTATCTCAGTATTTATTTCTTATTGTACTTGCTGTCACTTAACGCACATTTAAGAATACAAATTTTCCTTCCTGCGTGGATAACTAACTGTAAGCATCGATAACAATACACTAGGTACGATGGCATGGTGAGAAGTTTACGCATTCCTAAACAAACTCCCCCAAATTTATAGCCCTTCTTAAAGGGAAAGGTTTCCGCATGTGAGTGAAGGGACTTTACTTGAACGTCTCATGTTCTCACGAGTTCGTATTTCTAGGGAAATAGAGTATTGCAAAGTCTGCTTATTGTTAAACTAAAACGTTAGGAATTCTAAATTTTTTTCCCTTTAAATTGTGGTTCAGTTTTATAAAAAGAAGAACTGGAGCTTATCTTATTTAGGGCTCCAGTTCCGGCTAAAATTGTAATTTATCTTAAATATTGAGAAGTACTGGAGCCGGGCTCCAGTGGGCTCTGGTGCAATTTAAGCACTAAGTAAAGGCAAAAATAATTAAAAGAACTTGATTAATTAAATGCAAAATCCAATAAGACTATTTTCTGTTTTCTTTTATCATAAAAGAGGATTAATCTTTGAAATAATGCTTTTACTATCAGTTTAAAAATCTATGACTTTCTTAGCTAAAAGAGGGAAGAGTAAATTAAGATGTACACGTCACTGAAAAGATATGAATGTAAATTTTTTTGCAGGAAAGCATGGAAACAGAACCATCATGACAAAGCAGATACTCATTTAATAAGAGAATAATTTGTTCTCAAAGCTTTCTTTGGGTAGATGCTGGCTAGTTAACATGTGAGGGTTGTCTGCCTGAGAGAGGGATACCTTCGTAAGTAAGGAAGGGAAAATGGCTCATATTTACATTATGCACTAAGAAAACCACAAGAAACCTACAAGCTGGCTTCATGGAGGACTAAGTATTTGAGCTCGGGTAGAAATACTGTGAATCCATGGTCTTATTCATTCAGCCATTGGGTGTGCCTATCTTACAGAAAGCACCAATATTATAAACAGAGCTTAAATTGGGCCGAAGCCCGGCTCTGGTACTTCTTAATTTTTTGGGATAAATCATAATTGTAGACGGAGCGCACCGGAGCCCTAAATAAGAAGGCTCCGGCACTTCTTTTATGTAACCGAACAAAATTTCAGTAGAAATTTGGTCTCAAAAATTTTACTTGCACTAAAATTAAATTAAAAATCGCGATTACTTTACATTTAATTTAATTACTTAAATATTTAATTATTTAAATAAATAATAAATTAGTTTTATTTAATTAAATAATAATTATTTATTAAATAATAATCGATAAATATTTATTATTAATATTAACTAATTAATAAATACTTTGACGATAATTAACTATTTAATTTTTAAATTATTAATGAGTTTAATATTCATTTTATTTATTTACTTTTGTTCCTCTTTGCTGACGGTCTTCCATAGGGCTCCGGTACTTCTAATTTTAGAAATTAAGCCCTGATTATAAAATTAATTCTACCGGCATCTAACTATCTTCCTTAACCCCTTTTTTTATGTTACTGATTGCAAAGATATATTTTTACAGTTTATAAAATAATTAAAACATTTCTTGCTTTTTCTACATTAATCCCAGAACTAATTTAACGACGAATACATCAAAACTCACACTATGTTGGTACTTCAAAATATAGTAAAGAAACTGTACGAAGGAGGAAAAAAATGTTCCTCTGCGCTATATAAACGGATGCGCGCAGATAACATCTTAAACAAAGTAACACAAAAAACGGGTTCCCGGCTTCGCAATTTTTTCCTGATGCATTAATTGGAATAATGCCAAAAGCAAAAATCAGCAGAAGATCTATTAGACACCGTACAAAAAATTGCGCATGAACTAGTTTGCTGGGTAACAGAAACATCGCCCTTGCTGAAAAGAGTAATACTTATAAATGATACGTAAAAAAATATTGAACTTGATAAAAATGAAAATATATTGAACTTTGTTTTCGTTTGCGAACAGTATGTTTAATAATTTTTTAATTCCGCGAAATGATAGGTTTGCATAAATCACATCTTTCGCACGCTTATATCGTTTGAAGCTGAACACAAAAAGGCATTTTTGTTTCAAACATGAAAGCTTTCAAAATTTTATTATATTAAGTCCCTTTAAAGTTTATTTTTAAAAATATTCTTTGAAAGCTTGACGAGTAAAGCTATAAATTCCCAGAAGAAATTTTTGTTTAAACGCAAGATCAATAACGATTATAGCGCTGAATGTGCATCACCGCATTAATTGTCTATACCTGTAAAATAAACGCGGACGTTAATATCAACTTGCTTTGTCAAGGGACACCAAGAGCAAAGCGAAAAGAAGATATATTTAATCAAAGATAGAATGTACATCAATATATAATTTAGTTTGGGTTTATTTAATTATGATAAGGCACACGAGGGCTATATGCCTGAGTGGAAGACTTTCTGGGGGAAACTACTCGTAAACACGTTACACAAAGGCCAAGCCACGAAAATGCCCATGCAGTATGGTTCACGGAAAAAAAAAAACCTCGGACCGAACTACCAGTGTTCAGCGACTTTACCGCTCGGCCGCTGGTGAACCCAATATATAACTTACAAGTAACTTTTACCGATATCTTCCGTTATAGGACAACACGCGCCAAACAATTATCGGTAGAAATGAAGTATTGCAGTTCTAGACGCATTTCAATTCCTATTTATGTGGAAGTCTAGGAATATGGACAAAAAACATTTCAACAGATTTTAGCTGACAATGTTGCTTACCGACTGACTACCTTTAAATTAAATATGTTTTTATCTCTTATTTGCACATTAAGTATTGTCACAAAAAATTTTCTGAAAGTGTGTCATCCTATTTTAGTTCTTCGTTTACCGAAATGATTAACCTTAAAAGAAAAATTTTACCGCCACGTTGTCCTGTAAAGCAGTGCTCCGCAACCGGTGTGCCGCGGCCAAACGTATTCAGTACCAAACGTAAAATTAAACAGGAAATTTTATCGATATATAAATGCGGTTTTTGATTAAATTCCAAACGTGGAGGAAATTCAAAATATTTATGAGAAATACTCATTTTGGGTCCGAGAAATGAAAGAGGCCTGCTGCGAATTTTTGCTTTCTAATTCCATCGACCTCATTTCAAACGAAACTCTTAGTCGTAAAGTTGCGACTGAGCTTCGTAACCAAGGAAATTCCAATGCCGTGCCATTTATTAACAATCAGACTTTAATTAGAAATATATATATAATAAAGTACAAATGAAGTTGATAAGCCAATATTCTATTAAGCGCTAAAGCTGCAATAAATAGTGGTGAATGTTAATTTCACCTGGAGCAGGAAGCTGTCAAATATATAAAAAGGTTTTTGCAAATGAGTAAAAAGTGCAAAAAATGCCCAATTTCCTACAAAAGTATTAAAACTTTCAAGTGCTTCTTCGCCAATAATATGCAATAAAATAGCTACTTTAACTTCAGGTGATTTAGTAATACCACCAGACGCTAACATATAAATTTGGAATTTTTGTTTCCATTTTCGCTTAAATTACCTTCGAAATTTAGACTACTTGGTGGTTTTAATCCATCCATATTTAGTTTAAAGACTTTAAATTGTTTATATATATATATATATATATATATTTATAAACCACTTCAAATAAAAATACTGTCAAGATCCAAACTTTAATAAAAAAAAATAAAAAAAAAATATTGAAGATCCAAACAATTCCAGAAAATGGAAAAATTTTTTAATTTAGCAAATTAGTGATACTATCAGTTCAGAAACAGGCTGATCTATTTTGCTTCTCTCGATATACCAACTCCCTGATGGCCATATGCTGGAGATGCAAATTCTGAATTATTCCCACAATCCTTTTTTATTCTATTTTTATTTTTTTGCAATCCCTCTCACATTTTGTATTTGTAAACACTGATCTCAATTCTGGACACGTTTTATTCATTACATATAAACCAATTTCCGATCAATGACGATAATTACTTGGTTTGTTGATTACTTTTTCATTTTTTAAAAGTTTCCATTTTCAATTTTTTCGTAATTCATATATGTTAAATTTTAAAAAAATTTCAAAATTCATTTTTAAATGCTTATAAGTTACCTCATTGGTTGGAAACTCATTCAACTAAAATTCTACTACCTTTCTCAAAGGAGATAATATACTCAATAATCCGTTAGTAAATAAACTATATCGGCGAAATTTTTTTATTATTCAAGCTCAAAAATTTATACGCAACGATTTTAAAGAACATTTTTAAGCAGTTGCATATCATAAGCAAGCTTTATGAAACAAAATCAGATCAAAACGAAATTTTATAAAACTAAAATTTGCATCAGTATATATTGGTAATCAAATAAACAATTTTCTGAACAAAAATATCTGTTTTCACTGATATTTAGTACCAGATATTCTCTATTAACGAACCTTGGCAACTTAGCGCTCGGCCTTAAACTACACATCACATGTTTAACATACTATGGTCAAAGTTTATCAGTGAAGTAGCTCACGCGTTGATTTTGAATATTTACCGTTGGAAACTATAATATCACCAAGTGAAAAATATTTACACAGATTGGTGTTTTCTTGTAAATATTCAAGGATTACTTACTCTGGCAGGAAACATACAACTGATTGGGCGTTTTCGCTAAAAGGACATGTTACTGAACCCAACAAAAATTGATACTCATTTCCGGAAGCTATTTATCCTCAAGCGTGAATTCTTTATTCTTCTCTCCCTTGAATTTATCATTCATTTGATCAGATTTTAACTCGCGAGAGTCGGTGTTTGGAAAGTTCCAAAGAAAACTGGTCTCAAGACCTTGACAGTAACTTCACATACGAGGAGAAAATAAAGTTTCGCCTAACTATTTGCAAGCGCATGTTCTGAAAGCGAAATTAAATCTACAAACATAATTTGTAATTTAACCTTTGAAACAAATTTTTTTTTTTTTTTTTTTTTTTTTTTTTTTTTTTTTTTGAGAATATAATTACTTTCAAATGTTTCCTAATTGCCTCTGAACCTCAAAAGAATGATTCGATAATCATATGACATAACTAGGACAAATTCTGCAATAAATGTCTTCATATCAAAAAGAGAAATAATGCACTTAATTGCAGAATTTTGTTAGAAATACTTAAATGAATATTAATGGCTTCGGTAACTGAGAAGGCAGATATAAATAATTGCAAATTTTCCATGTTTAACAGACATGGAAGAAAGAATATCAAGATTCTACTATCATATCTTCAGACAAAGACTGTTGAGCAAAAAATTATTTTTAGATGACAAATATTCATTATTATGATTCTTTCAGAAGGAATTACATCGACATAGAACTGTTGCTAATTATTTCATGAAATGAAACAAGTAAAATTATGAAATCTCCAGAGGATCCGTTAGAAAAAAAGTCTGATCTGTTGAAATTGTTTTTGAAAATGTCAAAGATAACCCTTAGCGCTCCGCACGTTTTTGTAACTACTGCCTACCAGAAACTCCGGCATATTTTCGCAGCGGAATGCAGCATCCAGAATATCTGCATAAATCTCTTTCTTGTAAATATTTTACAAAGAAAGGGAAGTGACTATTCTCCTTAACTGACCAATAATCCTGCATATTCGCCAGGGGTATCGTACCCATATTGATAATAACTCCAATAAAAGCCCAAAACTCATCCTCTTCCACCGCATGCAACGTTTTCCAAATAGAATTACTAGATATTTCTTTATTCTTTAGAACATTTTCTGCGTAATTGTTGGTTTTTTTTTTATAATTTCATTTACCAGTTCGTTTGTGAAAAATAATTTGAAATATTGTGTCGGCTGTTCAATATTTGTAGGAATTTGCGCTCCAATGACCTTTGGCGATACACTAAAATGTATTCAATCCGGAATATCCAATTCTTCCGTGACATCGCGTCATTCATCTAAATCTTCCGGCGACTCTTCGCTTTCACTTTCAATAACTACCATTCGTCGCCTCTTTGGTACAGTACAAAATCTTTAACCCGGACGTCCATAATCCGGAATGATCTATAATCCGGACCACAAAGCTACAAACTTTCTGCGCATGCGCATAATACGTTTACGCATGCGCGTTTAATGTATAACGGACGGTATAAGCTAGGCTAAAATGATCTAATTATCTATTTCAGTTAATGTTGCAGATTGCGCTGTTCCTTAATCTTCTAATTGGATACGGCTTATTATTTTTTGCAGACTGTCAGAGCAATTTTATAAAAAGTAAGCTTGAACTTTCGATTATGTCAAAAAGAGTTTCCAATTCTGGAGCTGCCAAAAGATCTACAAAGAGAAAGCATATTTCAATGTCCATTAAACAAAAAGTGGAATTGCCGCAAAAAAGGGATAAAGGCATGAAGAAAATGACAGAGAGGTTGGTGAAAACGAAAAAATTTCGATTGACAAATTAGTCGGTATTCTCGGCACAGCAATTACAGGACTTGAACAGTGGAACTTTGTA
This sequence comes from Stegodyphus dumicola, assembly GCF_044657685.1. Taxonomy (NCBI): domain Eukaryota; kingdom Metazoa; phylum Arthropoda; class Arachnida; order Araneae; family Eresidae; genus Stegodyphus; species Stegodyphus dumicola. Next base: position 121,835,421 of record NC_140780.1, read on the forward strand.
ACTGAACAAGAAATTATGTCTGTTTATAGAATTAAAGAGAAAGTATTAGCACATAAAACGAAGCAACTTAAACAACTTACATTGAAAGAAATGTTTAATAACGTAAACAAATAAATATTAAGCTCTTTTTTTGTAAATTTTGATACCCTTTAGATCATAATTGCTCTTTATTTCATAAATTACGGTTTCATATTTTTAATTTTATAATTTCTGCATGCCATCTTACCAGATTTAAATTGATGATCTATAACCCGGAATCGCCGAAGTCCCGACGAGTCCGGATTAAAGACTTTGTACTGTAGTATAATTTAGGAACCACTACTTGAAGTGTTAGAATTATAATCAACATTGTCTTCCACAATATCTTCTAACAATGAAAAATCAAACAAATCTTCAGTATCACTCAACTCTACATTCTCATCACAATAATTATTTTTCTCCATGTTGCTAACCATAAAATGGGTCAAATAATGTTTCAATCGTAAATGTAGCGAGACTAAGCACGTTTTAACTACAGATAACAATTGCCAACGCCGACGATTCCGTAACATCTTAAGCCTAATCATGCTAAAAACATTGGGCTCCGCAGCGAAGTTACAGAACAAATGACGGACGGCTCCGTAGCGGAGCCAACGGAGCGCTAAGAGTTAAACCAGAAGTCAGTGTGACTCTCACAATCCTGAAAATTATCAATGCAAAATGAATAAAAATGAAACTTAATTTCAAATAATCCAGAATATTTATGTGATACACATACATATATGCATACATATAAATTTTCATAAAATTTCATTATCAAAAATAATAATGCTTTTTAATTCATGTTTCACTACATCCTTTCACAAAGCTATTTATATTTGTGGTTTCTCAGCATTTTTTGAAACAATTGCTAACTTTAATTTCTTCTGGGAAATGGGAGAGGAGGTTTGAATTTTGTGAGGTGCTATGATAATGTATTTATTTAATAACAAGTGAAAATTCACAACAATCCACAAGTCATACTGATGTAGACAATATTTACTTAACCTACTAACTTTCTACTTAACCTTCACGTATTAAGATTAGAGCTTGAAGTATGCATATTAACAGGGACTGGAGATGAACTGCTAGAAGGAAGAAAATGGTTCATGTAAATATAAAGAATTTTGCAAGCTATATAAGAAATAATAAATATTGATATTTATTATTCTTTATGAAACTTACAAAATATTATTAATATTACAGATTATTTATTAATATTATAAAGAATTTTGTAACTCTCCAGTTATCCAATAAATTTTATCCAAAAATTTCACACGTATTGAGGTTTAATGAAAACAAACGATATTTCAAGGTTCACAGCATCTAACCTGTCAAAGCTCATGGATTACATTCTACCATAATATCACTCATGTAATTACGTTCATTTTTAACAGTGGATTCAAGGAAGAAAGTTTAAAATATTTTAAGTTTGTTTTCTGTCTTCTTTTAGCCCAAAAGTTTACACCATAAGTTTTCTTATTATTATTATTGTTATTTATTCATTTACTTATTTGTTACTTTATAAGACAAGTGACTATCTATTTCATAGTCTGAATTCTTGGTATAACAGAAATGTTTTCATCTTCTGAAATGAATCTTGGCAAATTATCTGCCAGTTTCATCAAGCCAATGAACAAAGTTGTTTTAATGCACAGATCAGGATAGATGCAATTAAATGTGACGACACTTCTTTAGAGATAGCTTCTCCAGCAGACAGACTATATGCCTCTTTCAAAATATAGGTAAACTAATTTCTTAATGGATAATACTTTCTTGAATTTCTAATAATTATTACAGTCTGTCTCTGCATCAGTGAAAATTATTCACGGACACTTTTGCCTCTCCACACCATGACACAGGACATGATTTCACAAAAAGGGTATATACGTAATAATAATGTATACTTGCACAAGTTCTGAAATCTGGAATTCCTTAATTTGAAAAATAAAAAATCCGAATTTCTGACTAAATCAGACCACAGTCATCCCTGTGATCATTTGATTAAGGCCTGGTTAGTTGACCGATTTAACTGAGACAAAGCACTTGAGGGATATCTGGCAAGAAAGTGACGCCTTTCTGGAAGACCTTTCCAAAAGAAAATTATTTGCATTCATGTTACATGAGAAAAACCATAAAATACCCCTACAGCCAACTCTTTCAACTTGGCTTTTAATATTACCAGACTGAACTAACAGTGTTCTGTAGTCTTATCCACTCAGCCACTGTAAAACTGAAGAAAAACTTTTATGGCTGCTGAGGATAGAGGTTAACAAATACTGCTTTTTAGCTTTAACTAGTACAGTCAAAAGTCGTTAATCCGGACTCGTCGGGACTTCGGCGATTCCGGATTATCGATTTTTCCGGATTATAGATCATCAGTTTAAATCTGGTAAGATGGCATGCAGAAATTACAAAATTAAAAAAATATGACACCGTAATTTATGAAATAAAGAACAATTATGATCTAAAGGGTATCAAAATTTACATAAAGAAAAAGCTTAATATTTATTTGTTTACTTTATTAAACATTTCCTTCAATGTAAGTTGCTTCGTTTCATGTGATAATACTTTCTCTTTAATTCTATTAAACAGACATAATTTCTTGTTTAGTTACAAAGTTCCGCTGTTCAAGTCCTATAATTGCTGTGTTGAGAATACTGACTAATTTGTCAATCGAAATGTTTTCGTTTTCAATAACCTCTGGGTCACTTTCTTCACTAGCGGAAGCGAATTATAATGACGAGGAACTTGATTTAAATCATATCAAAGACGGAGTATATCGAGATGAAATACTACACTTAGTACGGAATTATAAACCAAATAAAATAAAAACATCTGCTCTGAAGATAAGGATAGTGCTGACAGATCAACTTCCAATCCGCAGCGTGAAATTGATAAACAGATTTCGGATTTCAAAACATACTTTCGCTTTGTAGATACAAATTACATATTAGTAAATATATATCGGAAATTCTATTTGACATAATCTTTCTAATCTATCATAATCTAATAATGACGTTTCTGCCACCACCCCCCTCTGCCGCAGAGCAGCGTGAAATTGATAAACAGATTTCGGATTTCAAAACATACTTTCGCTTTGTAGTAAATATATATCGGAAATTCTATTTGACATAATCGAAAGTTCAAGCTTACTTTTATAAAATTGCTCTAACAGTCTGCAAAAAATAATAAGCCGGATCCAATTCGAAGATTAAGGAACAACGCAATCTGCAACATTAACTGAATTAGATAACTTTAGCTTAGCGTATAACTCCGTTACACATTAAACGCGCATGCGCACAAACATATTCGCAGCTGTAAGGGTCTTATGCGCTCTCGTAAACGCCTGTGCGCATGCGTGAACGCGACGCATGCGCAGAAAGTTTGTAGCTTTGAGGTCCGGATTATAGATCATTCCGGATTATGGGTGTCCGAATTAACGACTTTTGACTGTAGTTTGGTGAATTGAAAGCAGTTTTCATAGACAATCTGTTATTTACATTTAATACATTTACATTAATTGCATTTAATCTATTAATATGTTAGCAAGCTTCATCGAATCAGATGAGTGTAAACTGAATTTGGGAATATTTAACTGTCACAGATTATGATTAATTTTATTCAGATTTGTTATACAAGATCTAAATTTAAAGTACTCAATTTTTTATGCGAAAACTAAGATTTAATTAGTTTATTAGTCCAAAAGGGCTTTGTCCCTGAGGGACTATTGTTAAGAAATTTCAATCTTTAAAACAATGCTCCTGATTTTGAATGATGTTTTGTATATCGCAACATGCAAACCTTAAGCAGGAAGGTAATTTTCAAGTAGACAGCCACAAAATCAGAGAGAGATGCTTGTTTATAGGGATTAATACAATGAACAGCTGGTTCATTAAATGTGATTAGTATGGCAGCTCAGAGAAACATATATCACAGGTACTTGCAAGCATATGAAAAGCCTGTTGTTATGCCCATAATAATAGTTGCATTTCAGCCTCAATGTAAGTTATTTATAAAAGGTAACTACAAGCCGATTGACTTCTTTTGGCTTAAATTATACTGACCGATGAGAGTTTCTGCTGTCAATGGAAAATAATAACATTTTAAGTTATGTTCTAGTGACATCATACACTGTTAACAGTTTAAAAATATTAGTAATTCTAGAGAAGACAAATATCAGTTACCTTTTCTAGACCATTGAAATAATTCTGGGAAATTAAATGTAGGAAATGATAAGAGTACAGAGAGAGTATAAATATAGTTCAAACCTGACTGGATTATCCTAGAAGAAAAACTAATGAAATGCTTTTAGATTATGTGGAAAAACTTATTTCACATTATGAGATCATTGACTGGTAAATAATGAGTCAACATTGTAGAAATAGATTTGTTGCCTCTTTTTTTTTTTTTTTTTTTTTTTTTTTTGTGTGTGTGTGTGTGTGTGTGTGTGTGTGTAAAAAACCCTTTTTTGGCATTCCTTTTAACAACTTTTGCTTTATTTTTACATTTTATGTCGGATCAGTCAGTGTAGATTTTGATTTATTCCATTACTATTCAAGGAAATACGTTTAATGCGAAAATGCTTAAAACGAAATATCGGTTAGCACACTAAATAATAAAATAAAGTTAATATAAGCACACAATCCCAACAAACTACTACATATTTTCATGCATTTTGCTTTTCTTAACACGAAACAAAAATCACTTAACACAAAAAGTTATCCTTTCTGGGAATGAACAATATGCGGAAAATATTGGCCTCACAGATGAGTTTTAAAAGGGATGTGAAATGAAAGAGATGGTTTCAGATGTTTCCATAGAAAGGAGGCTAACTTGGCTTTGAATTACAGATTAGTCTGCAACACTAGCCAGTTTTGTTTATCTAAGCTACTTTCACCTCCCCCCCTTCAAATGCCACACAAACATTCATCTCTCATCAGTTGGCTTTAGAACTTGATGACGAGTACATCACAGTGAGTAAAAATCTGTGAGTCTGTTTCATATGTTGCACTCTGCATGTGTCTGTCTCTTCATATGTTGCACTCTGGATGGAATTTAGTGACTTCAAGGGTGAATGAAAATTGTTTTCGTCATGCACGATTCTCAAAAGTATCAGATTCTTTGGCGCCAAAAGAAATGGAGAAGGAAGATACTGAAACTGAGTCAACAGTTAATGAAATGTTTGAGAAAGTTTCTGTATTATTGGACTGTCCTACTGTATTATCAGAAGAATTCATTGCAGTAGTTGGTGATAATGTGTGTACAGCCCCAATTATGGCAGACAAAGTCATTTTGGAGTTTGTTCAAAGGTTAAAAAAAATATTGTTGCAGATTCCGATGACGATGAATAATGCAGCTCCTATTCTCACGTCATCCGGAATTAAGAACATCATGAATAGTATGCGCTGTTATTTAGAAGCACATTCCAAGGCTAAAATTAATAATAAAATGGGTCACACTGAACAATTTGACTCTAAAAAAGACAATGCAAAGAAAAATATCAGATTATTTTTCAAAAACTCAATAAATGTTTTGGTTTTCCAAAAACTTGAAAATTTTGTATTAATTTTCATTAAGCTCTTGTGAATGTTTTTGTTCCATTGATTTTTATTAAATACAGGCATACATACATATCTATGTAAATAAAATGTACTCTAATAAACTTAATTTTGTTAAATATATGCTTTTTTTTTTTCAAATATCCTTTAACACGAAAACATATTTCAGTCCACTCAGTTTCATGTTAAATGATTTTCACAGTATTAAAATTACACTGAAAGAGGCATAGTAAAAAAAGAAAAGTATTATTTTAAATTCTATCGTTATTTTAATTTCCATGAGTCAGATTCCTTATGAAGCCTTTCAGTGTTATGGATTTTTTTTTTAGATTTAAATTTTGCAAAATGTCATGAATATATAGCATTTTCTTGATTACAATTTAAAAACAATGATTTGTACCTTGAAGCCTTTTCTTCCAATATACTACACTCAACCGGAAATTGGATGCATTAGAATCTGGCAAAAATTTTCATGTGTAATGAAATTTTCCGTCTATAATAATTAGAAGGCTAAACAAATGATTTACAATGTATAGAATTTAGTTGCTATATTCCAGTAATTGCAAATATGCATATACTATCATATCATAAGCTAGCTTAGCTTTCTAGAGAATTCAGTAGAAGTTATAAAAAATAATTTTATACTGTTTTTATCGAGTCTGTTGTGTAGCCCATATGCTTATCCGTATGAGCTATACAGCAGAAAACAGGGCCATAATCACAACTTCTAACAATTATGAATGAAGCACAAATTTACACTTTGATATGCTAGTAGAAAACAAGAAATCAACAAGGTATTGAACTATTATAGTACCTACGAGTTATTAAACTCACTGATTATTAAAAGCAGCTGCTTATCACAAATTCCAGGAACCAAAAGAAATATATACTAATTAATAAAAGAACTACCATTTATTAAAACTTATCTGTGGCACTTCAAATATTTAGAACATAAAAAGACTGATTCTTCAGTTCCAATATACAACTGATACCTATGAAAGTTCTTTGTATTTCATCCATTTAATTTACTTGGCCTTGACTTATTATTCAAATATGTAATGCCCTGATGAAACTACTTTGACTGAAATTTCATTCAGTGTAATTCTACCCCTGTATCTATCTGACATTGTTTGTGGAACTCTTTGTTCGAACTGAAGCAGTGAGAAGCAGAACTTCCTTACCTTAAAGTTAATGAAAGAAACCCTTTAGAAACACTGTAAATGAATATGTGATTGTTCTTGAACCTTAGCAGATACACAGGGTGGAAATGCAACTTATGCATCCCCAGGATTCAACATGTAGAATCTTCCTGTTGACACAAAAGATTATGTTCATAGCAAGTTCCTTGAAAATTTAATGAAATGTTCCTTAGCTTTATTCGTACATTATCAATATCTGAGTGGAAACACGGTGATTCCTATATGTTGAAGAAGCGCAGGTAGCATTGATTAACTTTACTGTAAGCATGAAGAGGTAAATCAGTATAATAGACAACATGTAATCTGCTACTGGTTATGACTTGCGAGTTTTGATGTAACAAAATCATTGGAAGAAGAATTCTTTGCACAACTTGCAATATACAAAAATGTCTCAGTAAAAATATATAAGCCTGAAAGAAAATGATAAATTCTTAAAAGTGTGTGTGGATTATGGCAAAGCCTCGAGGGCTATCTGCCTAAGAGGAGGGATGCCTTCGTGGAGGACTTTCTAAGGGAAACTGGCTCGTATACACGTTACACATGGGGAAAACCACGAAAACGCCCATGCAGCCAGCCCGTTTGCTGGATTCGAACCTCGGACCGAACTACCAGTGTTCAGCGATTTTACCGCTCGGCCGCTGGTGGGCCTTTAAATTCTTAAAAGACTTTAATGGTGTAAGGAAAGTGCAGCCAAACAGAAGGTACATTTAAACTGGAATTTTTCCAAACAGTATTCTTTAGTTTATTTAAAGAACTGTAATGGATGAAGAACTATTTAAAAAGCAAATGTATCAAGCATGGAAGGTATATAAAACTGAAAACTGCTTTTTGAAAAAAATATTCCCTTATTTTAGAGCACTTTTGACCATACTATCTGCAGAATTTGCTAATGTCCCAGGAGATAACAATGTACCATATGACAGATGGTTCACAAAATGAAAAGCAAGAAATAACATGCTTTAGCAGAAAATATATGGTGAGAAGGATGAAGAAGACTATAACATAGCTGACAACTAGACTAGACACTTTACCTGAGCTGCTTAAGGAGTACAAACCAAAGAAAATTTATAATGGAGACAAAAAATGGTCTATTTTATACTGTATTATCAGAACACATATTAATGTTTAAAAGTGAAACAAAGGCTAGTTTTAACAAACTGAAAGTTACTGAGTTAACATGAAATGTGAATGCAACAATTAGGAAGAAACTATTGGTTACTGGAAAAAGCAGCAAATGTCAATGTTTATATGGTGTCAAGAATTTTAACTCTGACTTACCACAGTAACAATTAGTGGATGATAGGTAGTACTTTTAATGATTTTCTTTAGAAATAGTACAGAGAACTGAAAAAATAACTTTGCTGTTAGACAACTATAGAATATATTTCATAATCAGCTATAATCTTGTTCTGAAAAACATTAAATGAATGTTCAAAGTTCTTCCTTCAGCTTTTAAAACGTTAAATGTCATTATAGAAAAGATATTGCCCAAAAAAATTATACACAAAACTTAAATCGTTAAAGAATCTAAGATCTTTGAAGCAGATATCTTTGCTAGACACCTAGCATGTTAGTCAACACATTAATGTTCATGTCTGGAAACTTTAAAACACTTTACAAAAGACAACAGTCCTGATTAACTTCAACTATTCTTTCTTCTTAAATGCTTAGAACTTGTTTATTTTGTCTGGATCTTCTTAATTACAGCTCCCACCTGCAATTCCCAAGGTATATCCTTCTCAAAAGACAAAACCGGATGAAAGCTTGGGTCCAAAAGAGCAATTCTCTCACGCAATGGCATTGAGTCAGAATCTACAGTTTGTTTACAATTATAACGGCCAGTGCAGAGTATACATGGATGCATCACATTTTGAGAATTGCAGCTGCAGCTTATTGTTGAGAGTTTAGTTAACTTATTTTCACCAGATGAATACCAGTCACTTGGAGTTGTTTGTGCTTGCCAAAGATAGAAGTGTTCACTTGTTTGGTTCTACTACAAGATTCATCATCTAACAAATAAAAAGGAGCATGTTTGCAATCTCTGTCCATAAGAACAGAATTGCATTCCTCAGCATCTGGTATAGATGCTGAATTAAAGTTATCTATTAAGCATGTCCCTTCGGCTAAGTCTTCTTTCTTTAAGGCGTCATTTAATATTCGGATCAGATACTCGGTTTCTTGCATTTTTATAACAAGCCATATTGCGCGGCTCATCAGCATTCTATGCTTCTTCAGATAATGCATCTTCTCAATCACGTTAAAACATTCGCTCGGTCCTTCCTCATCAGATTCATCGGTTTCATCATCATGCTTCCGTTTAATTAAGCTCTACATGCCGGCCAACAAAATTTTACTTGTAATAAATTATTAAACAAAACTGGGATAAACGGCAGGATAGAAGGCTCAGGTGCTGGGCACTTCATCAGGCTCCTCGGCTGGAAAGCCGTATCCTGTGTATATCCCGTTTTAGTTGCATATCTTTTTCTGGCATATCATGGCATAAATACTTAGGCGAGGAGAATTCCTCATGATAAGCAGTATGGCGTGATGTTCGTTGAATGAGCCTTTCGCATAAACGCTACGGGCATTTAGTCGCGTTCATGTCAGACGAGCAAGGCCTAAGTGTTGCTGCTTCTACGATGTCCGACACTCAAATGTCGATGGAGTGGCATAGAGATGGTCGAAGAGGTGGAGGGAGGAGCTACTGGTCACGTGCGCCAATGATTGGTCTGAAAAGAAAGTGCACAATCTTGTTTGTCAGGCATTGGTTGGGGGGCTGGGCTGAGCTAAAGTTGATACTTATTGGGGGTATGCTTTAATGTCAGCACTATGAATAAGATATCAGAGTTACAAAACTAATTATAATAAAAATATAAGGCTAAAATTATGCAGAATGCAATAAAGTGAAAGGACCATGTTCTGAGATAGTCTGTGGCCTAAATAACTATTGTTTACGGTCGTACTAGTGAAAAGATATAAATTGAAAAAAGTGTACGAAGTTAAATTAAAATTTGGTTGACAAACTATAATAAATGCCGGAGGACAGCTCCTGGTCTCTTTTTGTTTTCCTCAATTGTGTAGTCATAGGTCAATCTGGGGATGGAGCTATTGTTGACTTTTTCGATATTGTTAAAAAAATTTTTTGCAATTTTAGCAATACAGATACTTATGTTGTCAATATTCAATTCATTGTGTATGGCTTCGTTTCTGAAATACCAGGGACTGTTAGTAATTCTTCTTAGGGTAATATTTTGGCATTGTTGGATTTTTTGCATATGCGTTTTACAAACATAACCCCAGACGGGACAGGGGTAAGTAATAATTGGTCGCAGCATGGATCTGAATACATGAAGTTTGTTATGAATAGATAAAACAGAGTTTCGGGCAATTAGGGGGTTGAGTAATGCTTTAGTTCCCCGAAATGTATTCAGGATATGTGTGATGTGTGGGGCCCATGTGAGTTTTTGGTCCAAAATGACACCAAGGTATTTGACTTGCTTGGCCCAGGGGATGGTGACTTCATACATCTGAAGGGTGATGTTCAGATCGACGATTCTTTTTTTTTGTAAAGAAAACTGCTTCGGATTTTTCCACGTTTGTTTTAATTTTCCATTTTATCATCCAGGACTCTAATGCATGGATGTGTTCTTGTAGTGTATGTACGACTGCGGCCATTGACGCATCTTGGTACAGGATCGCAGTATCGTCTGCATAAAGTGCGAGTGTAGTGTTGGGGTGGTGTGGGATGTCGTTCGTATAAATTGAAAATAATGTGGGCGAAAGTAAACTTCCTTGAGGTAAACCCGCTAGAGTTACTTTCCGTGTGGAGTGCGTATTGTTATATCGAACGACAAAGTGTCTATCGTATAGATAGGAATTGATGATGTTTATGATGTAGTCTGGGAATCCCAGAGTGAGTAATTTGTAAGTGAGGCCCTGTAACCATACACAGTCAAAGGCTTTCGAAATATCGAGAAAGAGAGCTCCTGTGATTTGCCTCCTCTGGAAGCCGTCAGCGATCATCTCAGTGACTCTGTAGAGTTGGTGCGTCGTAGAGTGCTTCCTTCTAAATCCATATTGCTGTGGTATAAGGACGTTGTTGTCTGTTAAGAAGTCTTCTATTCTTTTTAGGATAACTGCTTCTGCAATTTTGCTGAGTGTTGATAGTAAGCTAATCGGTCTGTATGAAGTAGCCAGGGTAGGATCTTTTCCTGGTTTTAAAATTGGCAATATGATAGCTGTTTTCCAGTTGGTCGGAAAATACTGGAGGCGGAGCATGGCATTCAGTAGTTTTGTAAATTTGCATATCATTTTAACTCCCATTTCTTTGAGCATTTTATTACTAATTTTATCAAGTCCAGGGCTTTTTCGATTTTTCCTCTTCTCGATATAACTAATAACCTCTGATGGCATGATTAAGAGAGTGTTGTTTGTGTGTGGTTTTGTTTGGAATTGTGTGATGAGTGATGCGACTGTGAGTTCTGTTTGGGGGTTAGATATGTTGTGAGTGCGAAATTGAGAAGCGTAGTGATCTGCAATAGACTCAGCTTTCTCAAAATCAGTGTAAGCGATCCCGTTGGGGCCGTTAATGGGCGGAATATTAGTGTTGCGTCTTTTGAATTTAGAAACAGCGTTCCACAGAGAATTATCATCCGTGGAAAGAGATTCCAAATGTTTGGCCCAGTCAAGTTGTGCATGTTTTTTGAGTAGAGTCCTGACTTGCTGGTTCAGTTGATTTAAGAGTGTTTTGTAGTAGGGCATCTGAATTTCTGCCACTGCTTACGGATGTGGTTCCTTCGTCTGATCATTTCTCTAAGTATCTTATTCTTGTACCGTTTATCTTCTCTCACAGTTTTACTGTTCTTCAGCAAAGCATCATGTAGTTCATCAGTGAACTCTTCCGTGAAAGCGTCTAACTCATCCCTCGTCTGTATCGTGTGGGTAGGGTACTGCGTGTTGTTGAGAGCTTTGGCATATCCTGCCCAGTTTGTAATAAGGGCTCGTTTGTGTGGTGTACTATAGGAGTCGGTAGTAATTTCCATCATTACCGGGTTATGGTCTGATGATAATTCCGTCAGACTTTCTACATAACTGGGTGGATTGATATTTTTTAAGATAAAGAAATCCATGACTGACGGTCTACCTATCCCATAGTGTGTTGGTTTTTCCGGAACTGCGAGGTGAATATTGGCCGCTTGGGCAATGGTGTGAATGACTTTTCCGTGTTGGTTAAAATCCCAGCAGTTCCACTCGCGGTGGTGTGCATTAAAATCTCCACCTATGATGACCCGATTGTTTGTGTTTAATAAGGTTTGCAAATCTGTCTTGACAGAATTTGTAGGTGAGTGTATTGGGAAATAGGTGGAGATGACTGTGATTGGTCGTGAAGTGTTTGGCGTGAGTGTAATAGCTAGGGCTTCAACTGCTAAAAGCTGTGGTAATGTTATAGCATGATGAGGGATGGAGCGCTTGATTAGAATAAGCAGCCCTCCTCTTGCGTTGCCTCTTGGAGCATATCTGCCTTCTGTAGGTCTGTCCCAGCGATGCGTCACGTAGTTGCAAGCTCTGAAGTAGTTTTGGGGGCCAAGCATGTGTTCTTGTAGGAATACAATATCAGGGGAAACTTCATGTAAAAACTCCTTAAGCTCGTAAGCTTTTGGGAGCAATCCATTTGCGTTCCAGGTAACACAAGTTAAATGCATATTATGGTTTTGCTGATACATTGTTGTTAATTTCATTTACTATTTCATAGAACATAAATAATTTATCAACAGGGTCACTTAATTCTTTTAACTTTGGTAAATAAGTTTTGAACACATTATTCATTAATCTTATATTGTTAATTCCTAAAATGCTATTAAATTCGGAAATATTTTTCATGAAACACAAAAACTCGGAGCCTTGTGGCTTCTCTTGCTTTTCAATTGAGACATTTTCAACAGATTTGTTTACATTAGACATGTTTAAATTTTTTAATGCATTACTAAGATCAGTTAACTTAATGCTTTCACTGTTTTTACTATGTGCAGCAGAAGCCGATTTAAGGACTGGCATAGCCGGATTTTCTGCGAATAAATTCGCCTGGTTTTTCAGCATGTCTGCGAAAGAGATTCCTTTTTTTACCATATTATCCTTTCTTGGGGGATTGATTTTATTTTTGGGAAACTTTTCGCAGCCACGGTCGGCAGGATAGAAATGAACGGGCGAAAATAAGCTTAAGGAATATAAATTTCCCGCTACACAACACGAACGGGAAACACAGCTACAGGTTTCTCATCGGATAGCGCTAACAGAGCTGGCGGTTAAAGTTTCACACTGCACGGCTATTCAAGAGAACGCCAAATTGATTTAAATTCACTTTATAATGTATAGTTCAGATTATTAAACTAATTGTAACGTGATTCTAGTGTGAAACATTAATATTTAATTAGTTATTCTACATTTTTTTTAATAATTTTATTTCATTTTGTAATCTTCTTTAACTTTTACACAGAGAAAAATATATTCCGAGTAGGAAAGGAAATCTGATTGTGAATTAAAATATGCTTAATCCATTCTGGAAATATCATAGCGTCTCCAACATCTAGTGATTCTTCGGATGAATAATTTCGTCTAACCATCGAATTATGGAAACCGGATGTCCTGTTTCGAATACCCCTGGTGAAGAATTTACCGCGAAGGAGGTTAAGCGTTAAAAGTCCACCTTTTTGATCAGAAAAACCTGACATTCGGTTCTTCCAAGTTGAAGCACAGTTCTCAATTGCTAATATTACCCAGGATCAGACTAAATTTTACTATCTTGCAGCACAATTAGAACCGAAAGTAGTAGAAAATATATGGGATACAAAATGAAAGGAATGATAAATATATAACTGCTAAAGAAAGACTTAAGTATTTGTAAAGTAAGCTAAGAAAAAAGTATCAAAATTGCTTATAGAAATTTCACTTGACGATATGAAACCAAGCCAATTACTGCGTAAAATGCAATCACTTGCTGGAACAAATATAACGCATAAAATGTTGCGAATCTTATGGCTTGGCAAATTGCCAGAATCCATTAAAAATACTTTGATTGTGAATAATGAAAACTTGGATAACTTACCGATAATGACGAATAAAATATCTGAAATGAACTCAACCACAAAAATTTATTCTGCTTCTGCAGATACTTCTGTAATGAATACTGTGCTTGATAAAACCTCTAACTTAGAAAAACAAATTTCGGAACTAAATGTTCACAGTCTAGAAATAAATATCGACGCTCTCGCTTTATCCGAAGCAAGAGTCATAGTCATGCAAGAAAAAATATATCTTAATGGATACTATCATTTTAAATTTAGTGATAAATGTTACCCTAAATAAATGTGAAAGCCCTTGTAGCTGGAAGGCGTCGAAAAATTCCGCTCAGCAGTTGATTCGACGGCAGATTCTGCTGCAAATGAATTAAAAGATTGCCGTAAATACCAATTATCTGTTACTGATGAAATAATCGGTTTACGTTTTCTTGTGGACAGCGGTGTTGACTTATCTATCATATCATGGCCTATATACTTATCAACATCAAACCATAAAATATGCAATTATTTTAAATTGTATCCTGCGAATGGAACAAAAATACCCACTTTTGGTTTCAAAATTTTAACTTTTGAATTTAGGCTTGCGCTGGCCATTCTAATTTCCTTTTGTAATCGCTGAAGTTGATCGAGCTATTTTAGGCTCAGATTTTTTAACCAAATTTTAATTACTTATTAATATGCATAACAAAAAGTTAATAGATAACGTCACAAATCCTATCTGTCCGAAGTCATGTTACGTGTGTAACAAGCGCGAGTAAGTATAAGCACGACTGATAAAAATTGTAAATTTGTTATTACAGTATCCGAATTTAACAAAACCAAATCTGTTAATTTGCAACTCACAACATAATATAAAGCACTATATAGCTACTAAAGGTCCTCCTGCTTTTTCAAAAGCTCGTCAATTAGATGCAAATAAGCTAAAATTGCCCAAACAGGATTTAATATTGTTAGAAAACGGCATAATCAGACCTACAAAATCTCCAAGGTCCAATTCACTTCATTTAGTTTTTAAGAAGGATGGAAGTTTACGACCCTGCGGGGACTACAAACGTTTTAAATGCTCAAACGATTCCCGATCACTATCCTATTCCAAAAATAGAGGATTTTCACCATATATTAAAGCAAAAGAAGATATTTTCAGAAATTGACTTATTTAAAGGTTACTGTTACGGATTTTGTATTTATTTAGCTATTTTTAATATAATTTGTAATTAAAATTGTTTTATATTCCCGTGCAATGCAGCATGAGACTTATTTGAAGAGAAAGCTACGCTGGAAAAACTAAAATACGCGCATTCAACACTTTAATAAATAGATATCTCGTAATTGTACCCTTTTGCTATCCAGAAAAAACGAGAAATTACCAGAATGTTCTCGTGCTAACTAAAAAGCTTATAAAAGCGGGAGGAAAACATCTCAGTTCAGTTGTTTACTTATTGCTGTTTACTGATTGCAGCGAATTCGCGGGGAGATCGGATTAGCTTTTTTTGTGTTTTTTTTAACCGAGTTCTATTTATATATTTTAGTAGTTTTAAATAAAACTACTGAGAGATATTGCGATATTGTATGAATATCTCCGAGAAAATTTCAGCATTCTGTTTTATTTCATGGGATAAGAATAAATTTTATTAACCTTTTATCGACTTGCGAACCCGTACGCACGAAACATTACTTTCAGATTCCAATAGCGGAAGATGATAAAAAGAAATAATAACACCATTTGGTTATACGACTTTAACGTAATTGAGCTTCGGGTTAAGGAATGCCCCATCTAAGTTTTCAACGATTCATCAATGACGTCTTTTTAGGACTGGACTTTGTTTTCGTCTACTTAGACGACATTTTAGTAGCTTCTTTCCCGGAATACGAACATTCGAAGCATGTAAAAGTAGTTTTCTCTTGATTAGAAGAATATGGTCTTCGTATAAATCTTGCAAAGTCGGTTAAGGGAGTGAATTAACTGGAATTTCTAGGATATATGATTACTCCGGAAGGCCTCGAAACCTCTTCCCGAAAAAGTAAATGTTATCTTGAATTACAAACTACCAGAAACAATTCAAGAATTATGTATTTTCTTGGTCTTATTAATTTCTATAGGATATATATCAATAATGCTGCCAAAAATCAGGTAATTCTCCATGAGCATTCTCCATGAGCATTTAAAGGCGCCAAGATAAAAAGATAAAAGCAAAATACCATGGACACAATAAGCAAAAGAAACATTTGAGCAAAGCAAAAAATATCTGGCAAAAGCTACATTGTTGAGTCTTCCTAATCCTGACACACCATTAGCTCTCTTCAGTGATGCTTTGGACTATGCAGTGGGATACGTACTGCAACAGTGGGAAGAAGGCAGTTATAAACCCTTAGCTTTCTTTTCCAAAATGTTAACTAATGCTCAAAAAGGATATAATAATTACGACACGATATACGTCTCGATCACACAATTCAAGCACGACGACAAGAAGGACGACAACTTACACTGACCATAAACCTTTGATATGTTTGCTTTTCATCAAAAAAACGAGAAGGCCTCACCTAGACACAGCTCCGTCATTTACAATATAGGTCAAGAGTTTTCAACAGATATACGTCCCATTGGCGGAAAAGAAAACATTGCTGCAGATTCGTTATCCAGAATAGAATTTATCTCTGACATAGATTATGATAAATTTGCAGGTGCACAAATCAGTAATAAAGATCTTAATGAGCTACGCTCGAAACCATTTTTACATTTTAAGCCATATCCTTTGGACTCTGGTAAATTACTTTGGTGCGATATTTCAACAAGAAAAATTCGTCCATTTATATCAAGATTTTTGGAAGCACATATTTAAAAAATTTCACAGCTTAACTCACCTACATCAGTGTAGCAGCTCCCTCTATATATAATATCTTTGTTGTTGCGAAGTTTAGTTTCTCTAGATTGGCAACAAGAAAAATGTAAGCAAAAAAAAAAAAAAAAAAAAGAGTTCGCTTTGATGTTGTTACACTAACATCTTTTATTATTGTGAATTAAATTATGCTTAATCCATTCTGGAATAATCATTTAAGTTATTAACCCTTTGCGCTCGAGGCGCTTTTCTGTGCACACTGTCCATTCTGAAGCTTCAGTCTCTTCTGTACAATCACTTTGGCTTCCAGATTCACTATCAATTATTCGGATTTTTCGTCTTCTTGCTCCTCTAACGTCGTTACTATCTTTATCACTTCCGTCTTCGTTCTCATGGGCAAGCTGTCAATGTAGTGATGTAATTTCGTTCGTTATTGCCGAAAAATTAAACTCATCTTCGCTAGAAGTAACTTCTTCGTCGTGTTCCATACTTATTGGGCTCAGTAACTTTGAAAGAAATACTGCGATCGGCAACTGATGTCGAAGACAGAGTCCTACCCGCGGTTGCAAGTATTTTTGAGATAAGACATTTAATCGCATAAGCATTGCAAAGACAACCTTTATTTGAGATAAAACATCCTTATAGCTATTCAGACACCTCGTAATATGATCTACAAAAGACCAAGTAGATCTCTCAAGCGATATTCCTTAGGTCAAACACAAATAAACACATCGATTCGAATGGTGCCTCTCAAGCACCGCTCGAGTTATCGCATCACATGCAGTGGTGCCTGAGAGGTACCGCTCGAGTGCAAAGGGTTAAACTATTTCATGTATTGACTCAGCATAGCGTCCGCAACAGACCTCACATGTAACTGCAGTAATTCAAAGGTCTTTTTCCACCTCTGATTCTGCGAATTTCGGTGAATCACTAGCTTTTCTCATTTTTTTAAACTTGTTTTTTATATTTAGTCATGAATCGTATTATTCTTACTCTATCTATTATTACTGTTTTCTGTTCTAGTTTAAAAATGTGCACTGTGCATAGAAACAAGTAAACCATTATGTAATCATATCTGCACCTCTGTTATAAATGTATAAATTATCTCTTTATTTTTACCTCGCTGCATATTTTATTCTATACATAATTTTACATAAACTGTCCAAAGATCGAACCTCATCTTAAATTCAAAAATTAAAAATCTACACCAATAATAAAATTATTTACACATTAATTTAGCAGCAGCAAAGCTATTAACTTCCAACTGATGAAAATTATTCTGTTTTATTTAGTGTCAATAGCGAAGATATTTAGTGTTAATAAGAAGCAATAAAAAACATGGTTTGATAAGAAAAATAATGAACTAATCACTAAATGTTTAGAA
Organism: Stegodyphus dumicola; assembly: GCF_044657685.1. Classification (NCBI taxonomy): domain Eukaryota; kingdom Metazoa; phylum Arthropoda; class Arachnida; order Araneae; family Eresidae; genus Stegodyphus; species Stegodyphus dumicola. The sequence continues at coordinate 121,853,496 of NC_140780.1, forward strand.
TAAAGAATGTTACTATCAGAATTATCGGAAAACTAATATTTAAATTTTTCAATCATGCCCTGAATGTCTTGTATATTTAATGAAAGAAAAAATATATCTTAAGAATTACAGCCATCTTTCCTAAGAAAACTTTTAATAATAGAATGAATACAAATGAAACAGCTGTTATTCACATATGATATTTACAAGGCCTAAATATTTTAGCGGAGTTGTATTTTACTGTAGTTACAAGCATATTAATTCAAAAGTATTTTTAAATTAATGCAGAAATTGGTGCGATATCAGAGTAAAATCAAAATGTAACAATTTAACATATTGTTACGAATTTGGTATTTAAAAAGCTAATATTAGTTCAATTATAAATTAAATGGTTTCATTTCCTGCGCAGTGCAGCGCGTGACGAATATTAAAAGAAGAAGGCTAAGCCGGAAAATTAAAAATACAAGAGCACGTGCATTTAACATTAAATAAATAAATATGTCTTTTTGATTTCGAGAAAGTACCAGAGAACTCTCGCGCGTGATTTTAAAATCTTATAAAAAGAGGAAAACCTCTCAGTTCGTAGTAGTTGCTTAGTTTGTTGTTGTTTATAAAACTGCTCTTGTTGAATGTAGCGAATTCGCGGGTTAGCTTTCTTTAGCTGTTTTGAATTACGTTGTATTGGACATTTGAGTAGTTAAAAGATAACTACTGTGAGATATTGTAATACTGCATGATAATTTGAGAAAATTTAAGCATTTTTGTTGTGATAATAATAAATTTTTGTTCATTTTTCATCGGACTTGTGCATTCATTTCATAACGAACCCGTACGCACGCAACAATATTTACATTTTTTTCATGAAAAGGCATATTTACTTTAAAAAAAAACAGAAAAATTACTTCATTTTAATCATTTGCTATGAATTAATTTTCTCTATAATCCATTAAATTTAAAACAAATAATAATCGAATTATAAGACGTTTTGCTTATTACACAGATTCCTTTACACCCCCCCACACACACACCACACATAAACAAGCAAGCCAAACTATTAAAAAAATATGAAGTTGATTTTATTATGTGGCAGATGGTGTTTCAGTCTAGTCTAGTCTGTACGGCTATTGCCGAAATGTCGCGCAACTGCGCAACTTATCCGGCTCTTGAAAAATGAGCCCGAAGGGCGCATGACGTTGTTTTTTCATGACAATTTTTTGGGAGGTCAAAGGTGGTTACAGGGGGCGACCATGAGTCGCAAGGCCAAAGAGTGGCGCGCGCATCGAGAAATTCGCAAAGCAGGAGCCGTGAGGATCTGTATGATATGTTTGTGTTGTATCATCAAAGAAGACACAGACAAAGTCCAACAATTTTAATCATGACATCTGAATTAAAACATTTCATAATAAATTAAACATACTCATACATTATTACAACAATACTACAGAACGTGAAAAGAAACATAATAAATGATACAAATTACAATTGAGAAATAAAAATAAATACACTATATACACTATATACAAGAGCTGTGCATACCCTTCATGAAAATTTTACGTGGGGAAATTTAAGTCCCTGGCGAGGTGGGCCGCGAGTGGTCTTAACGAAGCATCTTCCTCAAGAATAACATAGTCCAAAACATTAAGATCAGTCATGTGATTACATTCTTGAGCCTTGTTAAAGAATTTGACATTTGCATTATGTAGATACGTTTCGATGGACTCCATTTTCAGGTCACGGTGCAGGGTGTGATTTGAGACATAATAATGTGCATTAGTAATCATTCTAAGAACTTTATTTTGAATAATTTGCAACTTATTTAACTCCTTTTTCTGAACTGTAGCCCAGGCTGGAGAAGCATACGCGAAAATGGGACGAATAATGGAATTGTAAATATGCCTCTTCCTCTTGATATCTAATCTGGAGGTCGCAGACAGGAGTGGCGTAAGACTTTGTATGACCCCGATAGTCTTGCCTCTGACACATTTTATATGCTCTTTCCAGAGGAAATTAGAACTATATTTTAATCCCAGGTATGTAGCACTTTTTACAACTGGTACGACAGTATCAAAGAGCAACAGCTGTGCAGCTAAGGGATGGTCCATCTTATTCTTTTTAAAAATCAGAAGTTTGGATTTATCAGCGTTAATTGCGATTTTCCACTTGGCACACCAAAGTTCAAGATGGTGTTTCAAGGCATTCATTTCTCTTTATATACTATACTTCAAAACAATTTTATAAAGCTTAAATTGCATTAAAACTTTATTGGTGCGTATAATAACTGTTTATTCTTCTTATCCTAGTTTGTTAAATTTGCTTAATAAACAAAATTTCACAATAAAACGAACCGAGTGTGACACTCTTCTGACCAGCCTAAGAGACAGCAGATGCAACATCCGGCATGCGACTAAAATATTACTTCCTTAATCAATAATCACAATAAACGTGTATTATATAATTTAAATAAGTGTTTTAGTCTGTTCTTAAACGTTTCACTTACATACTTATCGCATAATGCCCCTGGCATAGGGCCTAAGCCTAGATATAAGATTTTCATATACGGCCACAGAAATTATATACATATTTATTGACACAATTTAAGAGGTTTCAATTATTTGGGCTAATCATATTACTTGTTAAATGGCAAAGAATACACCAAAGTTGAAGCCGCTAATGTTTGCTAAACGAATTCAAATGTATTGCAGACTGCCGGTGAGTTTTAATACTTCCATTGTTAAATAGATTCTTAGATTGAGACTTCGCTAGCGTCTTAGTTTGGACGACCTTTCACCGGCGACATGAGTTTTGTTCTTCGATTTACGCCACCAGGCCAAAGAATATGTATTATACATAGACGTTCTTTGGCCAGGCTAGTCGTGTGGACGCAGCTTAATGCCTCGCGTGCTATTTGGTCTATAATGTGACGGGTTGAAAAGACTAAGGAAGACATGTCGGTAGAGACGAAATAAGAGGTCTAAAAACAGAAATATTTTTTTAATGTTTTTATAAAATAAGCTTTTACTTAACGTTTATGCAATGATTAATGAGCTAAAAGAAAAAATAATTTAGTACATAGTATACTGGGAACGAGCGATTAAATAATTATCTCTACAAAATTTATATACAGTCTTAAAATCAGGAAAGATAAAAACGCGGCGCCCTCGAAAAATTGCTATTGAATGAACTATGCTTTTAACAACGTAACTAGCTTTCGTTACTTAAGCGCCCACACTTTTATTATTTGCGATATAAAATTGCAGATAAATTTTGTAAAGATAATTATTTAGTCGACGGTTTCCATTAAGCTACATGAAAAATTATTTTCTCATTCATAATTTCACTTCATTCATCATTTTAAGCTTTCGAACCCGGGCCCTTCGGCACGACAGTCAGCGACGCTATACAGGTTGGGCGGCGGTAAAAGTCTATTTTTTATTGTCAGATCTAGTTAGATTCCGCGTTAACATCTATGTGTGACGCTAGCATTTACGTTTGGCGCATTATGTGGCTTCCCGTTAACAGAAAAGTACCCTGGAATCTGTTAAGAGCGGCATTATAGATGTTGCTCAGAAAATTAACCCATGGGATTACAGGAAATCGTGTTCACCTTTGTTATTGCTTATGCTACAGAATGTTAGGTTAATTGATTAAAGCAAAGCAACAAGAGGACTATGAGAAGGAATGCCTTCATATAGCATTTTTTAAGGCAACTGGCTAGTATCCACGTTACACATGAGGAAAATCATGAAAACCCCCATACAGTCAACTCGCTCTCCTGGGATCGAACCATCAGTGTTCAGCGACTTAACGTTTGGCCGCTGGTGGCCCTTATGCTACAGAAAGCCGGTCGCATCTATATTATGTTAAGCAAAGTTAAAAGGTTTGAATTTTTCTCATATTAAAAATTTTCAACATCGAATCATACCTCGAAATTCTTTTAAATTTTCCTTCATGATGTATGAAAAACTAATGTTATAACTCATTTGAATTTTTTAAACATTTGAATATTTGAATTTGGACAAAATATAGATTTAAGAAAAACACTTCTCATATTGCGTCTTCAGCTTCACAACCAATTTCCATTTCTAAGTTATCAAAGTAACTTTTGCAAACTAATTTCATTACAAAAAAAAAAAAAAAAAAAAATATCGACAATAATTAATAAAAATCTACTGCTTAAATTTTCTGCTTCAAACCTCTTTTTAATAAGTTTATGGTCGTTATGCATATCACTTTTCATTTACGATCAAGTCAATATTCCAAGCTGTCAAAATCTTTCATCCGATACCATGGTACTATAAGCCAATGTAAAAAATTTTTTACAGAAATAAATCTCTGCAAATTTCAAATTAAAAAGATTAAAGAAAAGACGCAAATCACGAAATTTAATAACTATAATATAGGCAATTACTGTAGGTCCCCCCCCCAAAAAAAAAGAGCGAGTCTTTCCGGTGACAGAAATGCTACCGATGACAATCTTGAGTCAAAGTTTCCTTTTCCACAGCCTACTTAAAATCGACAGCATTTCGCCCGAATTTACTCGCACCAATGCTTTCAAAATTTCGCTTAAATGCGCGAAGTTCAAAAAAATTTGTCTCGCTCTGTAGTTACAAGGCAAAACTTAATGAAATTCTGTCTCCCGAAATCCGCAGAAAAATGTTTAGTGAGTGTTCCGAGCATGTTATTGGTGCAGAAGAATTATACATTTTTTATTTGTTTTCTGTCCGGGTAATCATTCGCTTGAACAGGAACACAGGATATAACCTTCGAGCAAAGTTAGAATTCATTTCGTTAGCTCCAATTTAGAATTAATGTGTAAACAACGTAATAGGACATCTGAGGAAAGGGGGGAAAAAACACTTCCTTCGTTAACAAAAACTAATATACAGGTGATTAATCCAAACTAAAACAAATTAGCGTTGGGTAAAATTCTGCGTATCTCATTGTTCGCAGATTATACGTGTTTTTAAGAGTCACCTTCCCAAACATGGCTACTGTTAGAAATGAAAGTTTATTATCTTTTGCTGCGCGATAATGCAGTTTTAGATTCTACTTTAAAAGCGGCCTACCTAGTTTGAAGTACGTATTGGTAATGGCCAAGCCAAAGAATATGCATGTTAAGAACGAACGCATCGCCAAAACAGGAATGGCTTCGTCAGACCGGCGTGGAGAAAATATACTCGAAGTTTAGAGGGTCTATCAATTCAGCTTTAATACTGAAACATGAGTAATGGCCGGTTGTGATGTGTACAAAATTCAGGCCAAAAAGACAACCTTGAATCTGTGTCTAAAAAGCGCAAGCTTCAGACATTAATAAAATCTTAAATTTACAAATATATATATATATATATATGAGGTATAAATTGAAATGGAAAAGTTAAGCTTACGTTCATTTCATTTTTACCTCATACTTGTTTGCTAAGTATGTAGATATTGCATTTAATGTATGTATATGTTACGGTGAAACACCGAAATCTGGAGAATGTCGACTTTCACCGGTGAATGTCAACATTCACATAGTGGCTTGGTGTATGTCCGAAATATTTTCCAAATACTCTTAGTTCTGACTTACACCGGTAAATGTCGACATTAACCATATACTAATGGTGAATGTTGAACATATAAGAATATTAGATTTTCTTCTCCGTAATTCAGTCGCGAAAAACGCACTTAAAAAAAAAGAGAACTTAAGAATATAAAAACTTAAAAACACGTAGTACATTCGAAATGAGAAAAACTAATAGAAGTTAAAAACTTACTTAGTTATACAGTACGTTCTAAATGAGGAAATAAAATAACAGTAATAAAAAACTTACTAAATTATGTGATTCAAATCTTATTTATTGGCCCCCACCGGAACAAAGGATTTGGCTGGAAACAGCCAGTCCCCTCCTTGTCGACTCCTCTCTTTTCGACCTACACCAGACCATATCTGTGATTGTCGACATACACCGGTGAGGGTCCGAATGTGCAAGAATGTAATGCAATATTCGATCTTTCACCGACGTATTTGGTGAATGTTGACACTCTTTGGTGAAAGTCGACAATCTCCAATTTCGGTCTTTCACGGTAACATGTATATTGTATGTGTACTCGAAATATTTCCTAGTTTATGATATTATTATGCATCGTTGTTTTATTTCTTTACTTTGTGCATAAAGTAACATCTGTGTTTTTGGACCTATTGCTGTAAAATAAAGGTAGTAATATATATATATATATATATATATATATATATATATATATGAACACAAAGGAGAGATACATAGCATATTGCATTCTTTGCAAGAATTTGTGATAAAATGTACATATTTCATTACACTTTCTAAATAGCATTTATATGCTGTTCTAATTTAAAAAATCATGGTTGCATTTGGTTTTTTTAGAGTGAATTTTCCATGAACAAATTTGAAATTGTATGTACAAATTTGAAATGCAGCTTTAATCCATTTTAAATGGCACGTTTTTAACCTTGAATTGTATATGAAATTTAATAAGATTTTATTCTGCAACTGTAAAATAAGCTGGTATTTTATCATTCCATTAATACAGTTAGTCAATTCTTAATGTTTATAATATTTATGTAATTATATGTATTGTGTAAATCTTCTTAATTTTAATTAGGCCTGTGCATAAATTTTTTCGGAACAACTAGAATTTTTTTTAACTGCATGAATATTCATTCGATGGTTCAAAAATTATATTTTCCATCGTCTTTTTAATTAGCTTAGCTATAGTCATTTCTCAGTCACACAGGTCTTGCAATTTCTAGAAAAAATTAATCAGATATAATTTTTAATAAAATTATTGTAAAATTCAATTTTCTATTTTTGAATCGCTATGTTATTACTAATATAAAACAGTTCTATGATAAAAAGTGAGAAGAATTAGCAGTGAGCAGTGTTTATAATTGTGAAATATGTTCATTACTTCGTTAAATGCTTGTCATTTGAATATAGCTTCTAGAGGGCAATTTTAGAATATTTGTAACGTTAAGTGTTTGTATTTGTATAGTTATGCAACTTAAAATTATAACTTTTTAGAAGCTAAGAATTGTCTGTTTAACTTATCTAATAAAATTTAAATGTAATGAAATGAACTAGTAGCAACAAGGAGCGTCAATTTATCAAGTCAAAACATCTTCAAACCACTAATTTCCACTCAATATGCATGTCTCATTTTTTGTACTTTATTTGCTCTTAATCGTGTTTTTTTTTTATGTGTGTACCACTTTCTGTAAAATACGATATATAACTTCTACATCTTGCAACAATATTCTAATAATTAATACACATTTATAAAAATCGTGATTTAAAAGCAAAAAGTTAATTTAGATTTTAAAATTACAATCTTGATTTAAATCAGAAACACAATTTGCAGCCTTTTCTTTATAATAAAGACTTTTTAATAGAACTTGGTAAAATTTTCACTATTTTTATTTTGGAAACTGATCATAGCAGAATTATAATTCTGGGCTAATTGAAATTAACATCATGTATAACCTTTCAGTGCATTTTATTAGTATTATTTTGCTCTATTTAAAGGTCGACTGAAAAATTAATACTGTATATTTTCTCTTTCGGGTTTTCCAGGCAAAGAAACAATGTGCTAAAACATCCTTGCAAGGAAACTTGTATCTTTAATAAATACGGTTAATTAAAAACGCAGATATTTGAAATCCCGCCTGTTATGCGATTTCAAATATCTGTTATTGTAGGCATTAGTTTTAATTTTAAAAAACTCTGCAAGAGGTGTTCGAATATTTAATTACCTCGAATTTTAAATCATGACAACGTGATGGGAAATGACGAGCAACGATATAGCATATCTCGTCTATCCCCAGCATGTGTGACGTCACGGCTGAGGGAGAGAAGGCTGGTTGGGAGGGCTTGTTATCTTCAGGGGGCTTTGGTCCGGACCATGGAGGTAGGAAAGGGAGGAGGGGCCATTCCGCGCTAGAAGTGAAGCACTGCTTTGAAGCTTAGGTCACCAGAGGGGGTGTTCTTTGTTTACATTCAGAAGCTCCCTTGACAAGATTCTGATAGTATTTCGACACACGACAGTTCCATAGAAATCGAAAAAGGGACACTCTCGCATGAAAGAAACATTCATAGTGTAATGGATAATAGCAATTTGTATAGTTTACTGACATTTACGCAAAAATCACATCTTGGTTATTTTTCGATAACTAACAACAGCGATTTTGATTATGAATTTGTTTTATAAAATTCTAAGCCGTTGCACTACAAAAATATAGATTTTAAGAAAATTGCTAAAAGAGATCTGCCAAAATTTATTTTCTAGAAGATTTGAAAAGTTTGAAACTTGATGGCTAAATGTAAATATAAAATTATGTATGTTAAAATATTTGTAATTAGGCACATAGGTCAGATTAAGTTTTTATTAAATAGAGTAATGCATGCAAGGGCTATCTGCCTAAAGAGAGAGATGCCATCGTAGAGGAATTGTGAAGAAAAACCGACCTTTGAGTGGGTATTAAAAATAATACTTATAATTTTCATTCAAATTATATTCATATATATTTTTTATGTAAAACTTTCGGGTGTATGCTAAATTAGTGTAAATTACTTTACACAAAAAATATAGTGAATGCACGGAAATTAAAGATTTGCACATGCCGGAAATGATAAATAGGAAATATGTATGGGTATTTATGCATGTGCTTGCAAAAAGCATGTATCTGCCTTTGACAAAATACTTAAATATTCATTAAATTATTTATAAATGTATTTGAAATGAAGAATTTATTCACTTATAAACAACTGTGAAAGTACTGTGAAGAAATCTAATGATTAAATGTATCTAATTTATAATGATTATAAATGTTATCTAAATATATAATAACCTTAATATTGAATTGTTAACATAAATTGCAATCCTGTTGACAAATACATTATAAAACTATTTAAGCAAGAATTGTTCGTATTGGAAAGCAATCTGTTAAAAGGTATTGTAAAGCAAATGCTATGAGATGCGCACTTAAAAACGTAATAAAGAGTTTTGGAATATGTATTGTTGAAATGAAGGGTAAAAAAAAAATCTGATAAGTATAATTAAAAGAATTATTCCCTTTACATTTTATAATAACTCAGTTACAAGTTTTAAATAATACTTAAAAAAAACTTATTTTATTCCCTTTCAGAAATGTTCAGAGAAAGTCAAATACTATTTAATATCTATTTAATTATTAGGAATTAGCGAAATACTTATTTAAAGTATTTCGCTAATTCCTAATAATTCTCTAATTTAAAATGAACCGAATAGAGCATTAATTACAAATTGACTTACATTTTTCGATTTAAAAGAAGCCAAAAAATCATGTCATATTTAAGAAAGTATTTTAGGAAGAAGCTCTATAAATAGAAAAGAAATAATGCATAATTTTAATATTAATAATACAATAAACTTTGATCTTAATTTTTGTACCTTAACCGAATAAAATCGAATTACCTTAATTTTTTTTTCTAATGTAATTAACGAAAACTTGTGAAAATATTTCATTAAAATTAAACCATTCTGAGAAAACTGTCCTGTGAAAAGTATAGCATTTAATTCCGTTCAGAAGGAAATGTTGTTTAAAAATATGTTGTTTTCACATACTTAGGACTCTGAAGTGTTGTAGAAAAAAAAATATATACATTTATATGTATATTTGCGACGTAATTACAAAATATTTACACCCGAACGCGTCAAATCCCATAGAACTGAATGGTAAATGACCCAATGTTTTGGTCACCACGTAGGGATCGCCGGTGCTTCAGAGCAGGGTACGGAGAAACGGAGATGGTCCGGACATCGGGCGGCTTACTAGGACTATTCGGGTATCGTCCGGAATCCGCAATTGTACAACGCGAGAACTCTTTGGCACCCCAGAAGCATGGGCGTAAAAAGCATAACAAACCTTTTTCTTTTTGATGCTGTACACTGAAATTTGAGCCTTTAAAACTGATATTTAAACATTTTACGCAATACAATATTTGTATACTAATGCACCAACTGAAGCTTTTACATAAATATTATGCACCAATAATTAAACATTACCATGGTGCATTTTATGTGCACCTAGGTTTAGACACTGGTAATACATATTGTTACAATAATGTTTGTTTCACACATGTATACGTTGTTGCACGTACATAAAAATTTTACACTGATTCTACTCTTAATTACAAGTCAGTTCTGCAATGATATATATATAATGTTGAATGATCTAAAATTTACTTAGCTCGAAAACAAGTTTTTCTAATACTTGCGCAATAGCTGCAAAAGTAATAATAATTAATTTATTTAAAGAAATATTGATTATATTATCTCCTAATATAAATTTAGTAGAAGTATCAAAAAAGAGGGAACCCATATGTAGGAAGGTTCCGAAAATTGTGTTTTAAAGTAACTTAAATGTAAATTATGTAAAAAAAGTTTTACGGGGACTTGAATTTAAATCATGAATAACAAAATTTCAAACTTTCAAAAAGAAATTAAAAATTAAAAGCAAGTAATTATCGCTATTGATCGGAAATTAGTTGACTTTTCAAGGGGAACAAACCAACTCCCGTGCAGTGAACAATAATTAATAAATGCGAAGGTGTTTCGTCTTATTTTTGTGTGCAGTCGCGATAGCAGAGCGGCAAGACGGGACGAAGATGATACCAAACCAAGTTCAGCTAATTACCATCTTTACTTCCAGGCACATTAGAATAATTCTTAGACAATATATTTTTGATCATAAACAATTACAATAATTTCTTATATATGTTACGGTGAAACACCGAAATCTACAGAATGTCAACATTCACATAGGCGCTTGGTGTATGTCTGAAATATTTTCCAAATACTCTTATTTCTGATTTACACCGATGAATGTCGACATTTACCATGTACTAATGGTGAATGTTTAACATATAAGAATATTACATTTCCTTCTCCGTAATTCATTCGTGAAAAAACGCACTTGAAACTCAGAATAAGAACTTAAGAATATAAGAACTTAAAACACACAGTACATTCAAAATGAGAAAGGAAAATAAAAAAAGTTATAAACTTACCAAATTATGTGATTCAAATCTTATTTATTGCAACAACTTAAACTATTATGACACTTTAAATTGCACAAGAGGCCCTTACTTTTACAACTGCATTTATTTGTGGAACACTTCCTTTTGGAATGGCAGCGTGTACATATACTCCTCTCTTTTCGACCTACACCAGAGCATATCTGTGATTGTCGACATACACCGGTGAGGGTCCGAATGTACAAGAATGTAAAGAAATATTCGATCTTTCACCGACGTATTTGGTGAATGTTGACATTCTCCGGTGAAAGTCGACATTCTCCAATTTCGGTCTTTCACGGTAACATATACACAGATTAACGGGGCGAAATCATTTTAGACGGACAAGCAAAGCAATGTGGATTTTCGCGTGGCGAAAGCTAGAAGAAGAAAATGACGAAGTTTATTTGCGAGCGGTATTTATACTAAGTACATGCAGAAAGTACTCTAAGCTATGATAGGTTAATTTGAGGTTGTCATATAATCATGGAAGGATCTCGAATTTGGGAGAACAGATGAATTGAGGGGAAGAGCACCAAATCTAGACTATTAATTATAAGGTCGTCAATTATTTTTAAAGCAGCTATCGTATTTTCTTATATCTTACACACACATACAGAGGGTATGTGTGTCTCAAAAAAATGTACTCGCACTTCGAATGAGGAGAAAAACTTTATATCTGAACATAGAGTGAAATGCAATGGCTTCAAATACAGGAGAGAAATATAATTGAGGAATCATGTTCATGAATATTCAAATTGATGACCATCATTGCCCGGACAACGCTGATTATGCACACCAAGGGATTCGCAAATGTCACGAAACAGATCATTAGGAATATCGCGACATTGTCTTTCAATTCCTAATTTCAGTGCATCAGTTGTTCCTGGTTTGGTGCGATAAACTTTATCTTTGAGATATCCCCAAAAAAAGAAGTCCATGGGCATGAGGTCTGGGGAACGTACAGGGTATTCAATGGTACCCCTTCGTCCAATCCATGTGTCTGGAAAAGCTGCATCGAGGTAGCTCTTACATCGCGATGGGAGTGGGGAGGTGTTCCTTCTTGCTGAAAGTAATCCTCGTCGTCATCACCAAACATCTCTGAAATTTGTGGACTGAAAAACTCCTGAAGCAAGTTGAGGTAACTCTCACCAGTGACAGTTCCGTTAAAAAAAATGGTCCTATGAAGCCCAATGTGAATATCCCACACCACACTGTTACTCCTGGTAAGTTTACATGGTGTTCAAGTGTTACATGAGGATTTACAGAACCCCAGTACGTGCAATTATGGTCATTAATGGAACTACTCAATTTAAAGAATGCCTCATCGCTCCACACAATTTTGTGTGGAAACCCTGCATCTTCTGCACATTTTGTCAGGTACCATTCACAGAATTGAACTCTCAGGATCGTCTTTGTTAAGTGTTGGAGTGTAGCATTTCCAGTGCAGAGGCTTCATTATGCGATAGACGCTATCTTTTGAGATTTGTGTTTCCCGAGCAATTTGTCGAAGAGATTTTTGTGGTGATTAAAGGAGTGGTCCCTGCACCTGCTCTTCTTTTACAGGGCTCGTGGATGTCGGTGGTCGTCCAGAACGTTTTGGACGGTTTCATCTGCTTGAAACTTGTCTCTCATGCCAGCAATGGTCCGACGCATTGGTGGGGTTTTTGCGAATTCCCATTTGTATCGTCTTTGCACTTCAATGGCGTTTTCGGTCTTCCAATAACATTTCAGGACAAACGTCCTCTCTTCCAAGCTAAGTTGATTTCCTGCCATGCTGTGATAAATTAATTACACCTGCAGTAAAAAAAGGCAGTATGTTAGCGACAGTTAAAGTGCGAGTACTTTTTTGAGACACCCTGTATATATGGTTTCTAACTACATGGGCTATATGAAATGGAGAGCACTTAACCTGTCGATATGGAAGAACATTCAAGATTAATGATAGCATAGGAGAGATATGAGGCCCCCAAGTTTCCGTCCCTCAGGGTACTCTAAGTCAAAAGCGGGATGGAGCCAACGTGAAATGCAGCCTACATATGAAATGATTTAAAGCGCCTTACCAGATGTTTTTTGTGCACTTTCGTTTTCAATATTACACACTAACAGATGGCATCGATGGAATTCGACTGAAAGTAATATCTAATTAATCCATCTTGATGTTTACATTTTATTACTTCCGCTTTTTATCCCGTTAATTGATGTGCAGCACGTATTACAGACATTTATCAATACTGAGCACAGTAAAATTGTTAGCTTGGCTTTCATTAGCGTAATTTTTTAATTAAATTGCAATTCCCTGAAGAGTAAACATATTAAGATTACGAAACGGATGTACAAACTGTAAACTACTATGCAGTTTAACCTTGCTTTGCTTCATGACATCAAGATTAACTGTAACCAACATCTAACTCAGGAGGATTCATTACTACTATTAACATTACTACACTTCAGTCATTTTGTTAGATATTTTAGAAAAGAAACAACTGGTAACTATAACCCAAATACGAAATTAGTCCCCAAAATAAAATTTTAAAATGCACAAATAAATAAACGGGCAAAATAAAAGATAGGCAAATTAAGTAAGAAGCAAGCATTTCTTTCGGAATAAGTCTTAAAGGAACTGGATTACAGCAGGAAAAACAGAATAGGGGAAGAAAAAAAAAAAAAAAAAAGATATATTTGGTTTTACGAAGACAATTCCCTTGTGTTTTTGTCCCACTTATCAACAAATACTCATAATACGCAATATTTCATTTGACCTAGATTTCATTTCAGACGAGCCCACGTTCTCAGATTTCAAATCTTATGATTCAGTAGTACGTATAATATGCGTGTTAGAAGCAGGGCTTAATTTCTGAAATTAGAAGTGCCGGAGCTCTATGGAAGACTTTAAGGAAGGGGGGAAAAGATAAATAAGTCAATGAAAGCTTTCAGGTTTTACATTACGCCCAAAGGGGCGTTTTTTTAACGTTTTTTGTGTTACCTTTATTTATTAAATCTCATATTCTTCGCACTTAATAAAATTCAGTTCAACAGCAATATCGCAAAATAATTTTAAAATGAGCATATCTTTAGAATTTCCGATACACAGTCTAGCGCGCTGGAGGTATTTTTTTTTTCCTTCCCCCGTATTGCTATTGTTCGCTTTGAAATCGTTGAGTTTGTTAATCAAAAATTCGTTAAAATTTTACAAAATATTAAAAGATAATACAACAAAATCGAAATTCCAAATTTGGGCTTAGGGTGCACCATATTCGGGTGGAAACGTTCAATATTCAAAATCTGATGGCTCTAGGTACCGTTGTTTTATCATAATACGAGAATTGGTATTGGTATTATTCAATTATGGCAAAGCACACGAGATTATCTGCCTAAAGGGAGGGATGCCTTCGTGGAGGACTTTCTAAGGGAAACTGGCTCGTATACACGTTACACATGGGAAAACCACGAAAACGCCCAAGCAGCCAGTCCGTTCGCGGGATTCGAACCTCGGACCGAACTACCAGTGTTCAGAGTCTACCGCTCGGCCGCTGGTGGGCCACAAATACGAGAAACACATACATTTATGCAGATTCTTCATTATTTAATTTCTTTAAATATAATACAGAGCTCTAATACTTGGTGACAACAATTTGAAAAGTGAACCGACATTTATAATGAACCAACGCAAAATGCCAAAACTAAATAATAGTCCTTCTGGGCAAACAGCCCTTTTGAACTAATAAATAAAATAGCTAAAAATTAAAATAATTAAACGATAAATTTAAATTCAGATTAATATTAATTAAATTTATTTATTATAAATTAATAGTTAAGAAATTAATTAGTTGAGAAATAAACAGAAATCTAATAAATTATTAAATTAATTTTAAATAGTTAAACAGAAAAAATGTATCGGACCTTGTCTTACTTGGGGCATCGGCTGGAATTACAATTCCACTTACATGCTAAGAAGCAGCTCAGCCGATCTCCGTTCAAGTTTAAGCCCTGATTATACTTATAATGTACTATTCCAAAGGATGACAGGTACCACTCTTTTTTTTTTTTTTTTTTTTTTTTTTTTTTTTTTTTTTTTTTTTTTTGGCAGCACGCCTAAGGAAAAAGATAAAACGATTAAAGCTCCACTAACGAGAATAGTGATAATTCTAGATACAGTATGAGGATATGGAAAGAAGTTTAAACGAAAAGTATTAGCTTTGAAAATAAAGATGGAAGAGTTCAAGACTTTCTGATCGCGATGCCCTGTCGATATAATACTAGCCGTCAAGCAGAAAGTTTCCCTGAATAAATTTTCCTGAATACAGAGTGAAAATAGACACAAGACTTCTCTGTGCAGTGATAGTGGTCCCCCGTTTGGTTTCATCATTCAAAAACTCTACAAGAGCTCTGCAGTGTCACTACCTACCATGGAACGTTCACAACAAGGGTATCACTTTTAGTTCTTTTAGCCGAATACAATATTTACCCGTTCTCATAAATTCATTGCATATCCTGGAGAATAAGCTTTTGACATAGATTAGGAGGCTTTTCTTCCCTTAAAACTCTCAACCTGTGTGCAAATCTTGAGTGCGAGGGAAAGATAGGCCTGCATTCAGAAGTTAGAATTGATTTCTAAGGCATATTTATTATTAAAACAAAATTTATGCGCTAAAATTGTGGTTCACTTACATAAAAGAAATGCTGGCGTGCTCCGTCTAAAATTATAATTTATCTCGAAAACTGAGAAGTACCGGAGCCGCGCTCTGGTGGGCTCCGGCGCAATTTAAGCTCTGGTTAGGTGCACATTCTGTTTTTAATCATTCAGCTGGGCATTTATTGCACTTCACCTTTTCTCTGAAGTACAAACTACACTGTATTTAATGCTGAAATAGTTTAATTTGCATAAAAATTTAGCCCTTAGCAAAATACAAAATGTCTGGGTACACGAAGCTTTTGTACACATTTCCAAAACTAGACCACTTACGCAGGAGGGTAACTCTGATTAGCGTTTTAAAGAGAGGAAACCATTCCAGAAATAACATCTGTGACTTTTTTTCATCATTTTCCATATGACTAGTATTTTAACAATTCTCCGTGATGGCAAGAAAGTTTAAAATTAATTTTGGCTATTTCTTATAAGAACTTAGTAGTTTAAAATATTATTTATGTTTTAAATTTTATGATTAATAAATGTTCTGCTAAGAAAACTAAACATTCCGATCACTCGCTATGCTTAGAACGCAGAGCACCGTCAGAAAAATAAGTACATTCTAAAATATCCAAAAAATGAAATATCCGAAAGTTTATGCCCTTGCAATAAATAAAAAGTAGCTCAAGGATATGCCCTCTCTTTTGAACAAAAGAAAAGTTTTGCAACAGATTTTTGGATTTGTTGATGAATACTAATTTGCTAAACAAGAATTTATTTAAACCATTTACTCTGTTAACTCGAAAAACCAGTTATACTTTTTCGAGAGAACAGCCTTACCATTTATTTTACTACCTTGGTTAAAAAAAAATAATTAAATTTCTATATTTCAAGGACCAGAAATAATGCAAGGCTTATTAATTTGTCATGGCGAAACCGGGAGGATTATCTGACTTAAGTAGGACATCTTAGTGAGATTGGATTATATGGATTCTGGCAAAGAACAGGAAAGTTATCTGCCGACAGGGAGAAGTGCCTTATCGGATGACTTTTTAAGGGTTTAGTTTAACTGATGATGTCAAATCATGCGAATGCTGTCTGAAGAGTAGGGATGCCTTCGTGGATGGTTCTCTAGTAGAAACTGGCTCGTACCACGTTACACAAGAGGAAAACCACGAAACAGTCCATACAGGCAATCTGTTCGCCTGGAATTAAACCCAAGCCGAACTACCAGTGTCCAGAGACTTTGCCGCTCGGCAGCTGGTAGAACTAGACTTTTTGTGTGTGTGTGTCCGAGAAATTGTCTTGTGTTCACATTACACATGAAAGAAAACCACGAAAATTCGCATTCACCCAACCCGTATTCAGGAACTTGTGTAAGACTGATCGAATTACCCGTGTTCAGCGATTTTAAGCTCGGCCGCTGGTGGACCCATCTTAGTGGAAGACTTTCTGAGACAACGTGGCACGTGTTCATGCTACGTATTGGGAAAACAAAACCTCATGTAGTCCTTAGAATCCGCCCCAAACTGCCAGTTTTAGTGGCTTTAAACACTGGGCCACTCATGCACGAACTATGTAAGAATAAAGGTCAAAACTTGTTTGATACTCCACTGTAATTAATAATGATTAATATTTCACAGGTGTATAAAGCTATAAGGAAATTCAGAACAGAAAAAAGAAACAAAAAATTCAATATTATTGGCAATGCATCAGACGGTTTTCAGCACCGGGGCAACTGAAGATTTCGCGCTTCCTCCTGCTTGCCAAGAATAGAAAATGTTTCTTTCTAAAATTTGGTAACATCAGTTTGGTGTCCTTGGATGCTGCACCCAACCCTTCAACTACGTCACTGCAAAATGCGTGAAAAGAAAAGTTTCTGTATTAACTATTTGCTACTCTTTTACGCTGGACATAACATGAATAGTTGATGACAAACTATTCTGAGGTGTCGTTAATACGTATAAACTGCGTCACATCAGTAAGTCATTTTGCCTCCTTTAATAGTTTTAGCACAATGACGTACATTGCTCAGATTCATTTCGGATAATCACTAGAACCTTGAGACGTATCTTTCGTGTTTAACTGCTATATTAATCTAGTACCATAATGCTAATTTGACCTCTTTGTTTACTGCGAATTTAACATGGAATAGGATCTAGTCACACGGTGAGTAATCTTTATTTGCGTGTTGTAATAAATTTTCTACAGTAATGCCATTGTGTTCGATTTAAATTACAGAAAATGCATACTTCATTTCTTAATATAAAAGATGTTCGGAAAAGGTAGCTATAGACTTCCTTAAATATTAATGCTAAACCTAAAAACTTTTTCAAAATAAATACTTTTATGAAAACAGTTCCAGCATTGAAAATGGAAGTGTTCTATAATTATAAAGTTAACTTCTTGCATTGTCTCCATAAATGAAAAAGTTGAATTAGTAAAATAGTCATAGTGCTTCAATACATTAAATACAAATTTTAATACATATGCGAAATTCTCGAGAAATATATCAGAATCAATTTACTGACTCAGATCACTTTTCAATGCCTATTATTCATAAAAATCTGACACAACTAAATTTAGGGAGCAATTAGGAAATCTAAGCTGGTCGTTTTATTCATTAGTGGTTCCGTATTGGTAGAACAGTCTTCATTTCCTTTGTTAGCCGGCCATACTAATTACTAATATCACTTTGAATTTTCATTTAAATAACTAGAATTTTTATATTCAACTCAATAAAGCATAATTAATATTATATTAAATGAAATTTTTATTCCAATAGGAGTTATATAATAAAAGATCTTACAGAATCCTCGTAACCCTAAAAAAATAAAATCGTTTCCATAAAATTATTTACCTTATTTTGGATTATTTGATCATTAGAAGACACGACTCATAGACTGCCTGCTTATGGGTACAGAGTATTCAACATTTTACATCATTCTGAGTAGAGTTGTAGTTCAAATACTTTTATTATGAATCAATTCAATGAACGAATATTTAAGGAAATAAAGCCAATCTCCACCTTTCGCAATACTTTGCATATACAGATTAAGTTCTAAAAATATTTAATTTCTAACTTAGCTATTAGAATTTGAATAACTTCCAAAATCTAAACAAATCAATCTGACGTTTACTATGGATGGGTGTCATTAATTACCAATCGCAGAATTTTTAGCAGCGAAAAATTCACGAACGGAAAACAAAAACGAAACAGAAAAATTTTAGCTCCTTCGACCTCCGTTGTTTGTCCTTGGCTTAATGTTTACTTTTAATTTGAAGAAAAATATATTGAAAAAGGAAGGACACGGAAGGAAAAACTAAAATTACATAACTCAAATATTAAATACGGATCATTCATATATTAAATAACCGAATAATCACACAGTTTAATTAAGTCATCACGTGACAGAGTAAGTTGGCATCCATTCAGAAATTGTTGCTTTTGTTTCTGGCACAGCTGCTAGATAAATTCTCAAAATGAAATCCATCTCACTTTCAACATTCCAAAATAATTCAGACATCCCCCACTTTTTGAGACAGCCCAATGTATGAACTAAAACAGAAAGAAGAATCCTGTTTCCTAATGTTTACCAAAGGATATTCATTTATTTCGCGTAATGTTAATTACTGGTCAAATGATATCTGACATTTTTTCAGGTCAAGTGAAATTTCAAACAGCATTCTCTGTTACACAGAGATTTAACATTCTCTATAACCTTTTTCAGTACCGAACCTTGGAACCTCCTTTTTCTAAAGTCTCTTTTTGTTAATGAACAAGTTGAAGATAATAAAGAACGGTGCTTTAAATTGTTATTTTCGAAACGGGCGTCACATTTTAAAGCACTTTTTCACGCATAACACTTATAATAATAAGTACAACAGTTTGGCCTATAAAGAGTCATTTTTAATTAATTAATTAAATTGCCAGTTATTGTTACTTTTTAAGTTATATAATTTTGACTTCATTTCATTTCCACTAAATTAAAGAAATTTACAAATAATAATGTCTTTTTCAGTTTCTAACCAAATTTCTTTACTTCTATACTGCTGTTTCTACTACTTCACCTAGCATATTCAGGTGACAGCACACTCAGAGGTACGAGAAAAAAATTATCAGTAATGGCGGAAAATAACTTATAATAAATGTTGATAAAAGTAAAAATATTCAGAAAACTTTAATTTGACATTGATTAGGGAAAATAATCAGTTTGACCGATTCCGATGAGAATTACAATCCGAAACGCATTCAAAAGCAATGCATCAATGATTTTATGCTATTTAAATAAAAGCTTGTAAGATACATTGAGATAATACTGATTTTGAATATGGCAAAACCACGAGGGGCCTTGAGGAGGGATGCCTTCATGGAAGACTTCCTGGGGCAACTGGCTCGTAACACATGGGGAAAACCAACTATGTAGCCCAGCGCTTTCGCCTGAGTTTGAACCCAAGCCATGTCCGCGCTATTAGTATTCAGCGGTCACTCAGCCACTGGTGGACCACGAGAATACTGAAGGAGGGTTAGCGAGTTAAGGTTCTTAAGAGAGAAGTTAAGTGCACTCTATAATTGCAACCTGTCTCACGGAGGAAGGAAATCTGTCTCAACGCGAATGTAAAAGGGTTGGGAACCGCTAGTATAGTAAACTCGTCTATTTTGAGAGCTGTGTCTTAGGTATGGCTTAAGCCGCTTTGCTTATCATTAACCAGTGAAAATCTGCCCCATGCCGTCAAGCTGATTTGGGGGGTTTGTTAGATTACGACAATTTACACTAGGACCACACCTTAAAAGGGTGATTTTTACGTGGTGGACTTTCTACGGAAAAATTTCTCATATTTGAAGTTATACATGTGGAAAATTACGAAAAAAGCTATTTATAATCATGATACGCCATGATTTTATTTTAGAATTTAATTTTAGATTCTATGCAGAATGCGATTAGAAATTTTGACATTTTCTCTGTTAATTTGGTGGAAACGAGTTTTCGGCCCCGCGAACGGAGGTTCGAATCTCCCGAACGGGCTGGCTGCATGGACGTTTTCGTGTTTTTCCACATGAGAAACGTGTATACGTGCCAGTTTCCCTTACAAAGTCCTCCAGGTAGGCATCCCTCCCCTTACGCAGATAGCACTTTGCCATAATCAAACCAAACTAATGAATAGCTAGAGATTATAAACAGCGAGTGTCTAGTCGAAAAGAACGCTAAAATGAGACTAAAAGTACCTCAAATATTATCATGTTTTTACTTTTAAGACTTAAAAAAAAAAAAAAAAAAAAATAAAAAAAAAATTGATATTTGGCGGTTGTATAGACTAAAGCCTCATTTATATATAATGATTATTTACATGGGAAATATCATGTGCATATGAATATCCTCCTCCTTTCAGCGAGTTGTAAACATATTTATCTTTAATCAAAATTATAGTTATGAAAAAAAATGCCTATATATTTGAAATAAATATAATTTTCATACGTCTATATGATCAGATCTTACCAGCTACGCATGATTTTTTTCACCATACCAGTTAAAAGATGAAATGACGAATAGTTTGTAATTTCTTGCTGTTTGAAACTGATTTTAAGGAAAGACTGAATCAAATCCAAGCCGATTTCATTCTCAAAATCAGAAACTTGCACAGACAGAATACAGTATTCAATAATGGAATATTGACAATACACACGTCACAATCATTTCATTACACATAATTCACAACATTATTCCAATCATAAATATGAGTTAATTTTACGAACCTCTTCCTCTTGTTACAAAGACACATCCAGAAACGACCAACGATTGGTCTTTCCTTGAACTGAAAACTTTCCTTTAAAAATATTAGCAGAATGAAGCGAAAATACAGGTATCAGTTACTTCCTCGATTCAAACAAGATTAAATTTATCTAGACCACGACAGGGCGAACACTAGTCAGCTGGTATTATAACGCTCAAATGCACCTAGAAAAATGCAAGAGTACCTTCAATAAAAGGAGGAATCGCAACTGTTTTCCGGTGTATGTGTAAAACAATGCAACTCTATTAGACTTATAATGGGCAACGCAAATCTACCACGATTCGAACGGAAGCCATCTGGATATCCACCATTGCAAAATAAAGCTATTTTCTCCCCTTCCACGCTTCCCTTCTCTGAAACTGCAGTAGCCAAGCTTCAGACCAGTCATGCGAAACATAAAACCTCGGGAAGTAAATGACTGACGTATGCATTTTGGTCAATATGAATGGAAGAAGAAACATAATTTAGCATTCTCGGTGCAAACTACTTGCCATCTTATGAAAGGAAATAATAAATGCATAAAAGTACAATTAAAGCTCAATATTTTTTTAACCGTTCCTTAGCCACTGTAAGGCATCGAATTTTACCAAGAAAAAAAATTTCTTAGCGAAAACTGATTTTAAGAAAAAGAAAACGTGCTATTTTTGGCTCTGACAATAAAAAGATTTTCGTATACTCAAACGACACTGCCTATTTATAAGTTTTTTTTTTTTTTTTTTTTTTTTTTTTTTTTATGGAGGGGAGCGATAAAAAAGGCCAGTTAAAAATAATTATTCCAATAACACTTCTGAACAGCAAGAGCATCGCGAAGTATTATGTTGGTGTATTTAATTATCGCAAAGCACACGAGGGCTATCTGCCTAAGGGGAGGGATGCCTTTCGTGGAGGACTTTCTAAGGGAAACTGGCTCGTATACACGTTACACATGGGGAAAACCACGAAAACGCCCATGCAGCCAGCCCGTTCGCGGGATTCGAACCTCGGACCGAACTACCAGTGTTCAGCGACTTTACCGCTCGGCCGCTGGTGGGCCCCGCGAAGTATTATGACTCAAGCCTTTGCACTCGAAAGATGACTCTTGGTCACCACTTGGTTTGACGTAATAATTCGATTGTTAACGATGTTTATTTAGTTTGACAATATCGCTTAATGAGTGTATTTAATAATACATGTGTATAAATCAACTGGCAATCTTTAATCTTAACTACGTTTTTTCAGATTAAATGTTATACATGCGTCTTCGACGTTAGCTCGAACTCGGACAACAGGAATATTATTTTCAAAGTTACAGAGATCAATAAGCACGAACTACGCTGAATGAATCATCAATCAAGTGAAGATGAATTCGAATTTTCGCTAATGAACAAAATTACGTCTACACATAAACAGCTTGAAGAGAGAAGGAAAGTAGTGATGAAGTAAGGGAGAAGGCGAAAAA
Source organism: Stegodyphus dumicola (assembly GCF_044657685.1). NCBI lineage: Eukaryota > Metazoa > Arthropoda > Arachnida > Araneae > Eresidae > Stegodyphus > Stegodyphus dumicola. The sequence continues at coordinate 121,876,405 of NC_140780.1, forward strand.
TCGGGATAGTAGAAAGTGAATGTGAAAGCGACAGTAGTTCCGCTGAAGAGACAAATTTAGAATGGATGACATGCAGAGAACCGGAAGAAATACCGCTGGTGTTGGTGTTGGTGTGTTTGATTACGGCAAGGCACACGAGGGCCCACCAGGGGCCGAGCGGTAAAATCGCTGAACACTGGCAGTTCGGTCCGAGGTTCGAATCCCGTGAACGGGCTAGCTGCATGGGCGTTTTCGTGGTTTTCCCCATGTGTAACGTGTATACGAGCCAGTTTCCCTTAGAAAGTCCTCCACGAAGGGAAGAAATACCGCAAAGAATACCATTTGTAAGGCGAACCGTTGACGACAGAGCAGCAGAAAAGCCAAGTATCTTCAGAATTAAAAAACCATCAGATTTCTTTAAATTGTGTGTGAAATCATTTTAAGTTAGCTGTGATAAATTCACAATATATACGGAAAATCGTCTCTAGTCGCTGTTTCGCCCGAGTGAAAAAAGTATCGAGTGCAAAGGAGTGACATTCAAAGACACGTCGCAGATTCCATTGCTACAGGCATTAAGAAAATTGTCAAATCTTCCACTTCATGCAATTATTACAAAATTTTTACTAAGAGTAAAGCCTAATTCAGTATTTCATGTATTTTACAAGAGTATTATTGAATAATAGTAACTTCACACATTCCTTTGTCAAAATTAAGCAATTAACTGGAGTGGCACTTTACTTCGAAAAAGGACTACTTGTAGGAAATATACGGCAGACTCGATCGGCAAGAACAGAATCTAAAGCGAAATACAGTGAATGGCACGAAATTCTCAATAGTATGACCAAGATTTTGGTTTTCTCTATGACAAATAGATTACAAGCTGCTATAAATGCAAAAGGTATGAATACAAAGTATTAAATTTTGTTCCCACATTTTCCTGTGTGACCTTGCCAATACTTTTTTTGACATGCAAATATGTTTTTATTGTATATTTTGTGTAAAAGGCATTTCTAAACGAAAGTTTTATTAGTTTGTTTGTTTATTACCTCCTGTGTTCGTTATATCCGTCTAAAATTGCCAAGCTGTTTCTTTGTTAGCTAATATGATCAATTACAGGCAATTGCCAATACTTTATTTACCCACTGTATACCACTGTTCAGTAGTTGGAGAATGGACAACCTTTGTTATCATAGTACAGGTAGGATGCGCTTCGGAAATTAGGGTTTTCCAATTTATCCTAGAACTCTCTCACAAGGAACGTCTTCCAACCTGAACTTTTCTCCAGCTCTGTCAATTATACGAATCTACTCATCTATCCCTTTTTTTTTTTATAGAAATATACAGTAATAAAATAATTAGCTTCTAATACTCTACATATAAACAGTTAAAATATTGTAAAAATAACGGGGTTTGGCGCTATATGGTAATTTTTACATTTCAGTGACTGGAAAACTGACAAGTTGATCGATTCTTGAAACAGAAATAAAAAAATAGGTAAGGTATATATTTTGATTGGCAATACACAGTAATTTAAAATGAAAAATTAGGCCGTTATTATAAAAAGGGTCTGGAAACCATTTTCTGGTGGGAAGATGCCTCATATTGTAGTTATTTAGCCCTATACTGAAAGTATACACTTTACGTAATAATTAATATGGTAACCATAGATTAAAGGTATAGCACAAATGAGAGGCAGTAAAAAAATATATATATAAGAGTAACATGTTTTAACACCAATTGTGGAATCAGCAAAATGAATTACAAGGCAACTGCAAAATGAATGGAATTACAAGTTTCAAAAAAGCAAGACCCCAGCAGACTGAGCGGTCAAAACCTCTGACCCCGGGTGGTTCGAGATATGTTCAAAGCAGGACTTAGGACTAGTTCAGAGAGCTTTTCCCTCTGAAAGAGGAAGTAAGAGGTAGATCGAACGGATTGGCTTCAAATGGAGTTTTCACGCTTTTTCTTCCACGGGTGAAGTGAATACTAGGCATTTACTTTAAAAAGCCTTCCAATTCTTTCACATTTTTCAGCCATTCCCCGACGCTTGAAGATCTTTCTTCTAATGATCAAAATGCTGCAAATTTTTTAACTGCCTAAACTTACTTTGAACATGTTGCAAGCTATACGTTTGCTCTAAATTACTGCCGAAGTTTAGCCCTTTTTCTTTAGAATCCCATGATACAGGACTGAAGCTTCGGACCCCCCCACACACACACTTCTTAGATTCATTATTTGACAAACATCTGCGAATTCACTTTCTAATGTACTATAAAATGCACTTGCAAAATCAACGGGGCGAGGGGTCTTTTCTATTACTTCGTCAATCGTAATTTTCCTTGGACTTCAAAATTCTTTTAAATTTCAGGTATCAGACTTTTCAGTTAAATATCTTCTTACGTAAAGTCTGCTAATTTCAACGCCTGGCTTATAGAGCCAGGTATTGAAACATTATCCAGACCACACTGCATCTACTATCTTAATATTATATCTTTACTTGGCGTTGGAAGTACTTCCAACCCAAGTAAAGATATAATATTGAATTAAAAGTCTAATACTGTATCTCCTTAACTTTCAGACTTTGACAATCAACTTGCCTACAAGAAAAAATTAAGTTCTTCGCAGTTGCAAAAAAGAAGCTTTGCAAAATAATGCAGCTTGCATCTAATAAAAAATATATTATATATGCGCGTTCACCTACTGAATATAGGCAGAAAACGCTTTTATTGCGTCGGGTAGAAATTGCAATTTCAATTGCGATCGGTTCTGCAAGTTTTTTTTGGGGGGGGCGTTGTTGTTTTAAAGCCTATTAGAAGAAAAAAATGCCTAGAGTTAGGTAAATTCCGATAGAAAAGACTGCCTCTGGTAATTAAAAATGTTTTGTTTACCTATTTTGTTTCACATGCAGGAATTTAGCTGTTAACTTGCAACTGAATAGCTTTCTTTTTGAAAGCTTAGAAACCACTGAATTCTTTTCCCCAAATCCATTTAAAGCTCACGTAAGTGCAAATTGTAATTTTATTAAAGATCTGAGGAGTCTGAGTAAAGTCTGAGAAAAAAAAAAAACACCAATATTTTTGGAAATTAAAACAAAACACAAAATAGCTACAAATGCTTTCTCTCATTTAGGAGTATTATGTTTAAAAAAAGAAAAAAAAACTGATAAATCAGTGTGAATAAAGAATTCAAAATATACAAATCTAAACACATTTGGCGAAGTAACGCTATTTTAAAAATTTCACGAAATTCCGATCCTTCATTTAAAAATTATTTGCTGGCGATCAAATATACAATATTATAAAATTGTTTGGACATTCTATAAGATATAGAAGCTAATTATCCCGCTTTTCTTGAGTAAATTTATGTACTTAGATATATATATATTTTTGAAGAAAAACAGAGTTCAAGGTTGGAAGATCTTCCTTGACAGTTCGTCCAAACAGCGGATTTTCTCTTTTGGAAGAACAACTGCACCTTAATAGTCAGCAGTTTAACATTAGAGAGTTATAAAGCTGCAGTTAGTAGCTGCAGTTTAAATGCCTACTGAACTAAATTTCTATAGAAAAACTGAAACACAATAATAATTTTTAGACTTCAGAGACGTCATTAGTTGAATTGTAAATTTGTATAAGTACACAAATAACACGCGATAACTACGAAAACGCGTGTATATGTTAGTGAGGCCATAATAGTGCGTGAATACATGGGATACATTATCTAAACAAGGCAATCAGTGTGAATAAGCACACGAAGGATGCCTTCGTGGAGAATTTTCTAAAGGAAACTGGCTCTGTCATGTTCACAGAGTTCCTCTTTTCTTTTTACCCCTGCATCTTGCTTAATTACTAGCAATATGATACAACTATTGTACTTTTATGTAACTGCATTGATGTATGTATACACGGTCATTCATTTTATGTAACTTATTTACTTTAACTTTTTTTTTTTTTTTTTTTACTTATTTTATTCACTCTTGTATTTATTCATTTCGGTGGTATTTGGCTCATCAGGCCTTTCGACCAATTATTGTTTGAAATTTGTCACAATCTTGTATTTTTGTTTACTCTTTGACAGTTATATATGCATTCGGGAAAGAGTGTTTTAAGCACGTGCAACACAGGAATTGTGCTACAGATAATTACGACACTGGGACTTTCCGACCGATAAAATGCGGACCATATGCGGTCAAGTCACAAATTACGATCCACCCTAAACACGAGGGCAAACCTAAAAAGAGAAGACTATCCCCTTCGGAGTCGTGGGGAAATGTGAGGGTCGTTTAAACATCTAATTTCTCTGCATTCAGTTTTATACAGAGGAAAATAAGAAAACGAATTGAATTCTTCCAACGAATGCAATTTTATACAATGAAAATGGATTACTGAACGATAAACTTTTGTTGTTATTCATGCTCACTTGTCTGACGTAGTCAGACCAAGACCACGAAAATCCTCATGGCAAGGAGCGCTAGATTACGCCTGCCGTTGGCAAAAGCCTTGAGCAACATTCAAGTGACTGCGATTTTGCTCAGTTCCGCTCCCAATTTTGAAGAAGCACCCATGGACGTAGGAAGTAAGATGGAGTCGCCCTAAACAAGTTTCTCCCGTACCCTGCTTTGAAGCACCGGCGATCCCTACGTGGTGACCAAAAACATTGAGTTATTTACCATTGAGTTCAATGGGATTTGACGCGTTCGGATGTAAATATTTTGTAATTACGTCGTAAATATGCATATAAATGTATATATTTTCTTTTTCTACAACACTTCAGAGTCCTAAGTATGTGAAAACAACATATTTTTAAACAACATTTCATTCTGAACGGAATTAAATGCTATACTTTTCACAGGACAGTTTTCTCAGAATGGTTTAATTTGAATGAAATATTTTCACAAGTTTTCGTTAATTACATTAGAAAAAAAAATTAAGGTAATTCGATTTTACTCGGTTAAGGTACAAAAATTAAGAACAAAGTTTATTTTATTATTAATATTAAAATTATGCATTATTTCTTTTCAATTTTAGAGCTTCTTCCTAAAATACTTTCTTAAATATGACATGATTTTTTGGCTTCTTTTAAATCGAAAAATGTAAGTCAATTTATAATTAATGCTCTATTCGGTTCGTTTTAAATTAGAGAATTATTAGGAATTAGCGAAATACTTTAAATAAGTATTTCGCTAATTCCTAATAATTAAATAGGTATTAAATAGTATTTGACTTTCTCTGAACATTTCTGAAAGGGAATAAAATAAGTTTTTTTTTTTAAGTATTATTTAAAACTTGTAACCGAGTTATTATAAAATGTAAGGGGAATAATTCTTTTAATTATACCTATCAGATTTTTTTTACCCTTCATTTCAACAATACATATTCCAAAACTCTTTATTACGTTCTTAAGTGCGCATCTCATAGCATTTGCTTTTACCTTTTAACAGATTGCTTTCCAATACGAACAATTCTTGCTTAAATAGTTTTATAACGTATTCGTCAACAGGATTTCAATTTATGTTTACAATTCAATATTAAGGTTATTATATATTTAGATAACATTTATAATCATTATAAATTAGATACATTTAATCATTAGATTTCTTCACAGTACTTTCACAGTTGTTTATAAGTCAATAAATTCTTCATTTCAAATACATTTATAAATAATTTAATGATATTTAAGTATTTTGTCAAAGGCAGATACATGCTTTTTGCAAGCACATGCATAAATACCCATACATATTTCCAATTTTTCATTTCCGGCATGTGCAAATCTTTAATTTCTGTGCATTCACTATATTTTTCGTGTAAAGTAATTTACACTAATTTAGCATACACCCGAAAGTTTTACATAAAAAATATATATGAATATAATTTGAATGAAAATTATAATTATTATTTTTAATAGCCACTCAAAGGTCAGTTTTTTTTTTTTTTTTTTTTTTCAAAATTCCTCCACGATGGCATCTCTCTCTTTAGGCAGATAGCCCTTGCATGCGTTACTCTATTTAATAAAAACTTAATCTGACCTATGTGCCTAATTACAAATATTTTAACATACATAATTTTATATTTATAAAATGTTTAAGCCCAAAGTGATTATTTTTCAGATATATAAAATTAAAACGATGGGTTTAAAATGAGCAGCAGTAAAGCCTCTCCTCTAAAAAATTTTAAAAGGTACATGTTACAATAATATATGGATGTGAAAAAAAATTGTTTTATTTAAAACTTTTTGACGTTTGGAAAATAAAATACAAGTAGCGAATACTCTATGAAGGGTATCGAAAGACGTATACAATTTTAAATGTACCGTAAGGTATTTTTCATTCTTTAAGCATAACATTTTTCTTAAAATGTATATTTTTGTAGTGCAACAGCTTAGAATTTTATAAAACAAATTCATAATCAAAATCGCTGTTGTTAGTTATTGAAAAATAACCAAGATGTGATTTTTGCGTAAATGTCACTAAACTATACAAATTGCTATTATCCATCACACTATGAATGTTTATTTCATGCGAAAGTGTCCCTTTTTCGATTTCTTTGGAACTGTCGTGTGTCGAAATACTATCAGAATCTTGTCAAGCGAGCTTCTGAATGTAAACAAAGAACACCCCATCTGGTGACCCAAGCTTCAAAACAGTGCTTCACTTCTAGCGCGGCTTGGCCCCTCCTCCCTTTCCTACCTCCATGGAAGCACCCCGGGGATGGATTGGTCCGAGGGTCTCCCACACCTCTCCTCTTCCACCACACGAGAGGACTTTCGGCTCGTTGCATATTTAGAGTGCCGCTATGCGGCAACGACATTTACAATCATTCATGCCTTCTCCAGGATTCCAACCCGGGCCCCACAGCAGTCAGCGACGCTAACCACTATACCGGTTGGGCGGCACGATAAACTGTAAGGCAAATAAGATTTTTTTTTTTTTTTTTTTTTTTTTTTTTTTTTTTTTTAAGGCATAGGAGTAGAAAGACAGATATTTCTTACATCAATGAATCAGTAGTGTAAATATTGAGTTTTGCATTTCGAATGCTATGTTACATGTCTCTGGGAAAATCTTGACCGCATTTGCCAAGACACCGACCGAAATGCTAATGTCCAGTTGATCAGCAAATAAAAAAATAAAGGGGAAAACTGGCTTCCGTAGTCACTTAACACATGTAAGAATATGTGAGCTAGCATAAACATGAGGAAGATTTTCATCCAGCCGCCTAAAATTGCCTTTATATCAAAAATAAGCTATAAAGTTGCGACAAGAGCAATGTAAATGAATGAAACTTTATAAAATGACATTGCTTTTAGATATTGTAACAAAAACTGCCTAAACAAATGGAATGAAAATAATTTATAAATGAATAAACTGTTAATTATACTTTTAATAACAACATTGTATGCAACTTATTCAAATCAATCACCAATATAGTGGTAAATATGTAGAATTCTAGAACGAATTTTTCTTTGAAAATTTTGAAAGCCTAACTTTTCATTTTTATTTATTCAAATTTTAAATTCTTAAAATATTTCTGTTGATAAAAATTACTTTTTACACAATAATTAGAGTTAATTATAACTGTTTCTATTATTTTCCAAAAAAAAAAAAAAAAAAACTACGCATTTTATTACGCACTTTTAAAAGAAAATTCTTCAGCACTCAAACGGTTAAGGAAAGTTTTCAAGGAAAACGGTCGCGTTATTCATGTTACACATGAGGAAAACCATCAAAGCACCCATTTAGCCAACAGTGGTTAATGACGTGTTAAACAAAGATGTAAAAATGTGAAACTGGTTTGCGTGTAAACTAAAGATGAAAAGTATGTACGTCGAGTCCTAAAGAGTCATAAAAAGCGTTTAGCCACACTAAAAACAAAGAAAACGTTTTGATCACCTTGTAAAAAGGAACTGCAGTAAATTAGAAACAATATCACTGAAAAAAATTCACTCCATGAAAATAAATGTTCCCAATAAGTTAATGCTTCCTTCACTACAATAAAAATAAGACTAAAAAAACTTAAGTATATGCATAAAAGAGCGTTGTAGAATACATAAATCGTATTTCCCAACTTACTTTCGCTTTCTAAAATAAAAATAAAATAAAAAAAACATTTATATTTTAGAAACGTCTTATTTTCAAGGTCGAAATAAAGAGGAAGATTGATGCGAAAGAACACTAGCTGCAACAAATACGAAAGTTAACAGACCTCTTGAGATGAAGTTGAATATTTGAAAAGAGATACGATTTATTACAGCACTGTGCGGCGCCCGTGATAAGACACCCGTTAATTCCGCCAGCGCGCGATACCTGTTATCAGGGTGACGTGCAGGGTATTTATTAATCGAAGGGCCGCACACTCTGAAGGTGTGCTGAGAGAAGGTATAGTATGTAACATGACACTCGAGAAGTTGAAAGATGAGTTGTTTTTTTTTTTTTTTTTTTTTTTTTCCAAGCGTAACATTTTGAAAATAATGTTAAGATGTCGGCGGAATCTATCAACTTGATTTGCGGCATACTGAAATGTGCTGTTGGAGCTTTTGTGGTTAGTGGAGGCCTACTACCGGCCCGAAACGAAGAATACGCGCAATTTTTTTTTTTTAAATATTTGTTAAAAAAACTATGAAAATCACAATCTGAGAAATTTTTTTTAATAAAAAAATTTTTAAAGCAATTATACATTAACACTAGGTTTACCAAGCGAGTCATTCTAACCCAATACAACTGGGAAATTACAAAAATCTTAGATTTTTGTTCTGCCACTTAACACTGATTTTCATTCATTCAATAAGACGAGTAGACACCGAAATTCGACTTGTTCAAAGCCTTCTAATTTTGAAGTTCTTTATGTAATATACATATCACTATCGATACGGGTAAATTTGACACGCGAGGAAAATAAGCAGTTAATGCCAGGAAACAGACCCTGTTCATGCGGCTACGTGTTTGTGTTGGAAGACCTTAAACACACAAAACAGATAAGCATCGTAACGACAAAACAAAGTCAATACGCAGATTGGTGGTGTGGTGTATTTAATTACGGCAAAGCACACTAGGGCTATCTGCCTAAGGAGAGGGTGCCTTCGTGGAGGACTTTCTAAGGGGAACTGGCTCGTATACATGTTACACATGGGGAAAACCACGAAAACGCCCATGCATCCGGCCCGTTCGCGGGATTCGAACCTCGGACCGAACTACCAGTGTTCAGCGACTTTACCGCACGGCCGCCGGTGGGCCCCCAATACGCAGATTGGAGTCTTAAACATTTTAAGACGTATTAGCAGTTTTAGTACATGGATTCAAGGAAGTCAATATAACGTTAAATGTTATAAACTCTAAGTACACAAAAATCTCATAGTTTCCTTTATAAGATTATTTGTATAATTGTGTCGTTTTTTAAAGAAATTATGTGATTTTTGTTTATGAGCCAAATTGATCCGTGTCGGTAGAGATTATAAGAAATGTCGGTAATGTTAAAAGCTACATAACATCCACAACACTACAAATATTTGCCTTTTTAGTTTGAAATTTTTCCGGATATATTAGCGAATTTGCATCCACTTTCTTCCCTTTACCACCTTTCTAAGTTCATTTGTTGTAAATAAACAAATCTATGTTCCAACTAGTCTCTGCTTCATCTGCTAATTTGTTAGTATCTTTAACAATATCCCTCTGAAGAGCTTTATGTTTAATTTGCTTTATGTGATAAACTTCTTCCTCGATAATTTTTCTCTACCTCTTTGAATTTTCAGATTTTATTTTCTAAAAAACTGCATACATTTAGAATATGCACAAGCTGCTAATCTTTCATTTTTTTAATAGTATCAATATTAAGAACACAGAAAACTAAGAAGTCATTCGGAAACTATGCTTCATAACATTTACTATCCTGTGTATTTTACAGAATTCAAACATGAGTCTCAAAATGAAAGTTAAAAAATGCGACAGAAAACAATGATGTTTCATTTTAAAATTACTTTTCTAAAAATACATCATCGCCATTTTAACGATACTTTAACAATATTAATAAAATCATAAAAAATCCAAAATTAAGTACAAAAATTGATCTAATCGCCTTAAACTGATATGTCTCCAAATTTAGTGACAAATTACAAAAAAATTAATACGTCAAAAAAGGAGAGGTGTCTTTTAATGCAATAAAGAAGAGCCCAAAGTCTACCAAGAGTATCGAATTTAAATACATATTTCGCGATAAATCGCCAAATTTGCCCAATTTTTGACACATTTACAAAAAAATGAATTTCGCACGCAAGATCATAAAACCAAAACAATTTTCGTAAAAATTACAGAAAATTCGTAAAGCGCAGACATGCATTTTTCCTAATGGCCCTGGTGCTGATGCCAGTTGCATATAGTCTATACTGTAAAAAAAAATCTGGTAGTAGGGTTGTTCTAATACCGGCAAAGTAGTTTAAGAATATTCCCCCCCCCTTTTCAAATGCCCTTGAAGAATTTCGATATTCACAGATAACAGTACGTGACAATCTTAGTTTTAAGAAGTTCACGCTTTGACCATCTTTGAAGGTCACGCTTTCGTCATAATATATCGAAAAAAAGCCGAAGGTCAAGGTTGAAGTCCAAGAAACTATTTTTGAATGCACATAGATAGTATACTTGTTGAACACCTGTTTTGAAATATAGGATGAGCAAGCAATGAGATACATTCCGGTGACGTCGGAGGTCACGTGATGTAAGAATTTCTAATGTAAACAAACAAGCTTGTGCTGTGGTAGATCTGTTGAAAATTCGGAAACTTTATTTTTAATCAGTTATGAAATTTGCATTTCATCTTTAATTATTATTTCATCCCTTAATTATCTGTTCATTCATTTGGTTAGTATAATTTTGGTAACTCATATATTATTGTTATCTTCATGATAGTCTTTTGCTCGCTGCTTTACCATGTTTGGATTGTTAATATTTATTTATGAATTCCTTCCTTGATCTGATAATTAATTCATTTATAGAAAATGTAAAAATGAATACATTAAATCATGTTTACATAGAGTGCTCTTCTACACTGAAAAGAAAGTTACTATCAATATTTTTAAGTCATAATTTTATCAGCTTAACAAGGAGAACGGTGAATATAAATAGTTGGTTTCTGAAAATCGGAAGTCAAATTTCCGGAGCACTGTAAATGCAGTTGGCCCTTAAGATTGGATTATTCAGTTACGGCAAAGCACACGAGGGCTATCTGCCTAAAGGGAGGGATGCCTTCGTGGAAGACTGTGTAAGGGAAGGTTAGGTTAGGTTATTCAATTACGGCAAAGCCTCGAGAGCTATCTGCCTAAGGGGAGGGATGCCTTCGTGGAGAACTTTCTAAGGGAAACTGGCTCGTATACACGTTACACATGGGGCAAAACAGCCATGCAGGCAGCCCGTTCGCGGGATTCGAACCTCGAACCGAACTACCAGTGTTCAGCGTCTTTACCGCTCGGCCGCTCAGTTGGCCTTTAAATAATGTAAGAATAACGATGCCAATGTTCAGCGCAGTTCAAAATTAATATATAGTTTAATACAACTTAAAATTTAATTTTTAGCAACTGACTATTATCCTATTTATAGTATAAACTGCAAATTAACACATTTTGTATACTATAATATAAATGTCACAAAGAAAAATATAGAGATTTGTGCAACTGAGTTGTGTGAAACTAATAATTTTTTATAATACATTTTTCTTCATTTCATAATAATAAATAATAAAAGAGTACTATCTGTATACATTTTAAATATTCAAAAAATAAATTTGAAGTTATTTTTAATCTTGTAAGTTACATAATTTATGTACATACATGCTAATTTAATATTTAAACTAAAAAACTCAGCAATCTCACATGAAAATTTGGAATTAAGTATAAATTCTTATAAAAGCATCCTTTTATATTAAAATGCTTCAGTATTACTGATGTTTCTAATATTATAGCTGTTGGTATCAATATCTACAATGAAGTATTAAGAAAATTAACATTCCGATATTTATGTGTATTCATTAAAAATCGATTACAACAGCTAAAAAATGCGTGATGAAATTAATAAAATTTTAGCAACATAAAATGTTCTAGGACACTAATTAATATTAATGAGAGAAAATTGGCTTTGTGTTTATGTTCTTCCAGATAAATAGATGTTTCCCGAATTCAGCTATTTCAACTATGAATATACTATCATTACACTTACATTTAAAAGTATGGAAAACGTTATTCAAGGTCTTGGGAATGGTTTTCAATTTCAATTAACTAATATACACCTAACATTCTTAATAAAAACAATAATACTGGTAAGCATCACGCATAAGAAAAAAATTATAAATCTTACCTCGTTTTCTACAGAAATTTGCACAGATATTTCATAATTAATTGATTTCTTCCTTTCGGCATTACTTTGAAACAAATATCGTTCACTTGTTTTTCCTTGAATAACAAAAAACCCTATTTGTTGACATCAAGAAAATAGAAATCATTTCCAAGCATATTTTTTAATTTCTCGCAATAGCCATAAATTTCTAAAATCGAAAAATCAATTAATTTCAGGGGAATCTCTGCTATCGACTCCATTGTAAACATGCGGATGTTGTTGTTCTTAAACACATGACCACATTTTTCCTCTTCTCTTGCGGAATGTTTCTCATTAAGACACTCCAAAACTCACTGTGGGATGGTTAATTGTTCCTTGTTTACACGTTAGTTAGCAATGGCTTCGCTACGAGATGCGTGGTGTGAATTCCATATCCATCCAAAATGCTAAATCCCACTCAGAACAGCATTTACAAAACCGAATAGAGATGTCGGATGAGCGAAATTAACAACCGTTAGCAAATTTCGGCCGACATTAATTAATCGTTTAAGTTAATTTAAAATCGTTTCCAAGACACCCACGAAATGAAAACCCAAAAATCTCCCTCCAATAAACTACGTTAACATTTAAGGATCGCACGAACAACGTAGAATTATAACGTCTATGCTTCAAAAATATTCCACGAACTTATTCAGTACACTATAGTTCAGATTTACATTAAAAAATAAAATCTGGGCTATGTATTTACTTCCTCTCACTATTAAATCACTCAGCGTATAGATGTGATTGAAAATATTTTCAATTTTCAAAATGCACTACAACAACTTTGCGCTCTACAATTCCTTTTAAGATATTAATTAAAATTTCCATCTATTAGCTGTGATGGCAAAATCTAGTTGTGTTCTTAGACCTCTGCACGTAATCGTGTATTAGCACCGTGTTGCACTTTTGCTCTCACCGCGTGTTCTTAATATTATTCATTTTTGATTAGGTTTTCGAAATCGCATTGTTTATTTAAAAATAAATTCACTGCTTTTTTGTGTGTGTTGTGAATATGACGTTAATAATCTTTAATTTACCAAATAATAAGGCAGATGACATAATTTTTTCAAGAAAAAAATGCCTTTTATCTGCCAAACGAGTATTTGAAAACAGCCTCAACAGGAAACTTTGTTAGAGACGAAACCATCTGGACATGCAATGTTAAAAATTGCAAAAAGGAGAAGGAAAATTGTAGAAAAATGTTGTATTGAAAACTGGTTCAGCGGTTTAAGAATATCGTTCTTCACTTTTATTATACTGGTGTATTCTTGGGCAGAGGAATAGACGTCTATGAAATGGTGGTAATATGTGTGAAAGTGGCTGCAGTTGATTACATGAGGTAGAATAATAATAATGAAGATAAGTATTCTTAAATATATTCTTAGAAACGACATGTGAATATTATCGTTATTATTATATATTGTGTTGTTTATTTTTACATTCGCGTTTCACAAGCTTGGCGAAATTATAGCTGACATCTTAGTGCAAATCTAGATCGCCAGATATGGTTGAGAGCCACTATAACACAGAAGCACCATTAACACTTCTAACTTCGTGCAACGAGTGAAAAAAACTGACAAATTCTAATATATTTATTGGCGGATATTCAGTTGATTATTTAAAATAATTTCAATCGAATGTCGCTTTTGCGCAAAAAGGATATTCCAATACAACCTTTTAGCAGTGTATTTAAGCCCTCCCCCTTTTGCAAAGAGTATTAAGGAATCCTGACATGTAAAACTGTTAGTTCAATTAACAAGAAAATCGTAGTGGACATTTCTGTCGTCATTTGGGTGAAATTAAGGAAATGCGTATACATAAACGCAAATAAAAGCAAAGGATTAGGCGAGTTTCCTCCTTCCTAAGCAACGGATTAGGAAATGTTTATCTCTTGATGTTTAACTAACGAAGCTCATTAAATACCTCCCACTGTGATGTTTGGCATGCCTAGCGACAGCCTGCACTTATAAGCCAAGACAGCTCCACTCTCCTTTTTTACATGATGCAACTCTAAATCACTGAAAAACTATAAAACAAGAAAATATAAAGAATTTTGATTCCCCCCCCTTTCCTGCACAAAAGAAGTCCAACACATTGTAGGGAAGTAAGATAAGTGAAAAGTATTCATAAGAATTCTTACCCACTGTCTCCAACGAAGAAATATTCAGAAAACAAAGAGCCAAGATATTTTCACAACAGCGGCTGAGAAATTATGGGAAAAATGAAGCAAACAGTAAACAGAATTCAAAACTGTAATTTACAAAGTGATTTAATGATGATTTGCGCAAGTTGAGACGAAATTATAGAAAATTCCGTATAAAGAATCTATCTCATAATGATTAAGTGATGTAGTTGATTAAAGTACCATCTGAAACCTTTTACAAATCTTAACTCCGAATGAATACACGGGAAAATTTGTTTCTACTTATAAAATTCAAACTTGAAAGAAGTCATTAAATTTATGAACACAATAACTTATTATATAAGATTTCATAGAAGTGTCTAGTAAATATTTATTAATGTACAGTTAGTCACAAAAAGTCTGCATACAGACTAAATTTTAAATTAAAAAAACACTTAAAGCATAGAAAAATGTATTTTAATTATTGCATTCTTTTCTTCTATTAGCTAAAACTGTAAGCTTAAATAAAAACTAAATAATATCAGTGTAATACTTTTTACATTTTTTCAAAAACATATTTTGTCAAAAAAACTCAGAAATTCCCTCCAATAAGTCTGCGTACACTTTAAAAAAAAAAGCAAAATATAAGTTTTTTACATTATTTCAATACTTTGTAGGATATCCTTTATTCTTCAAAACAGCTTGCAGATGTCTGGGCATTGACTTTTCTAGTTTTTCAGTGTCATCCGACGTAAATTTCGCCCATTCTTCCTGCAATTTACTAATTAGCTTATTTCGCGACGTAATATTGTGTTTTCAAATTCGTTTCTTCAATTTTGCCCACAAATGTTCGATTGGACTGAGGGCTGGTGACTGTGGAGGAGTACGCAACTGTCCTGGAGTGTGATAGAGGAGATATTCCTTCACAATTTTAGCTGTATGTTTCGGGTCGTTGTCTTATTGAAAAATAAAGGTATTAGAAAGGTTTAAATTTAGCGCACTGTCTCGTATATTTTTCTTCAGAATATCCAGATAAACATACTTATCCATGACTTTATTAATAATGTGAAAATTTCCAACTCCTTTCGACGACATACACCCTCATACCATCACACCGTCAGCTCCATGTTTGACAGTTGGATTTAAATTTCTCAGATTCAGTTCTGTTCCTGGTTTTCTCCATACAATAGAGTGGCCATTAGCTTTAAATATTTCTAAATTTACTTTCATCTGACCAAATTACATTGTTCCAGAAGTCCTGCGAAGATTTTAAATATGTTTTGGCAAAAGCAATTCTTTTCTTTCTATTTGTCTCGGAAATGTATGGCTTAGACCTAGGTTTGCGTCCATGATAATCGGCCTTTCGCAGCACTTTTCGTACAGTTTCAGGAGAAATTTCCTTGTTGCTAGTTAAAAAAAATGTCTTTTGCAATGCTTGCAGCAGAAAGTTTAGGATTTTGTTTAATTCGTAAAAGAATTTTTCTTTCTTCTCTCTGCGTTAGCTTCTTCGGTCTCCCAAATCTTGGTTTTACAGCAAGACTACAAGTGTCAAGATAGTTTTGAATAACTCTTTGCACACTAGAAAATGGTTTTACCAATATAGCGAAGAGTTTTACCTTCATCTCTCATTTTGAAAATTAGTTGTCTCGTAACTAAAGGAATTTCTTTATTGGTTGTCATTTTCGTCAAAGAAAATAGAAATAACAACTTCCAATCAACGTGAAATTTGCTTCGGAAGTCAATGACCTTGAAAGTGTAACCTTCTTTGCATTCTCAAGTTTGAGGTTTAAAAGTTAGATAAGAAATCTCCCACCTCCTTCGCGTTGTACGCAAACTTTATTGGCTTTGATTTCTGGCTACTTATCTTTTAAAAATTAGTGTGCATAAATTATTAGATATGAAAATATTACAGTTAAATAAGTTCAAAGTCCCTTATTGAAACTAAATATTTACAAAATAAAACTTTAAGAAACTACCCTTTTCGCACCTTAAAATTTGGATTTGATATTACTTTTCTTGATGTACGCAGACTTTATTGACTAACTGTACATAGAAGTGTCCATTAAATGTCCAGCAAACGTTTCATATCGTTGAAAATCTGACTTTTGAATGCACACTGAAACTAAATCCTTAAAAAAATACTTAACAGGAAATGACTCTAATTCGTTTAACTGCTGATCCTGAACATTTTTTTTTTTTCTGAGGTTTCCAATCATTGTTATAAGCATTTAGGTCAGCAGTAACATTCTGGATATACATATACATCTTTACTCGAAATCACTGAGACGCGTCCAACCGGAAATAGAAAGTTTTAACGTGGTAGCGTTTCACTTTATAATGCGGAGGCTATCAGTTATACTGGAATTTTCAACGCACAGATTTATTTTGAAGCTTTACACATGAATCTAGAATATACTAGTGCGATATTTATACAAAGATAATTAAATATATTTCTATGTATTATAGGTAAAGAAATACATTTCTATATATTATATAGATAATAAAACATTTATAATCTGATATCGCTAAGAACTGTGAAGCTCGCTCAATATAATTCCACTTGTTCGGCTAAGTTAATCTCTTTCAGAAAACGAGTAGCTCTCATATACACTCTGCCACAAAAAGAATATATACTCGTACATCCATAAGTAAACGAACTACTATCACGAAACTTAACGTGTGTGTAGTGTAGGAAAAGATAAACACATGATTACAAATTCAGAACAAAAGATCGCTTTATTAAGAAGTTATGGCATGAAAAAGGTAAATCAGTAAGCAATATAGCCACCTCTGGCAGCTATACAAGCCGAAACAGGGCGTGACATCGAATCAAGTAGGTCGGTATGACCCCATGTGGGAGATTATGTCAAAATCTTTGCAACTGGGCAGATAATTCACCAATATTCCGGGACGGCTACAGTTGCCTCCCGACCATGTCCAAAACGGGCTCTATTGGCGAGAGGTCTGGTGACTTGGCAAGACATGGGAGTACGTCATATCCTTGAAGACATTGCTGGGAGAGTCGCGCAGTATGTAGATGAGCGTTGTTTTGCTGATAAATGGAACCTGTGTGACTTAGGCAGTATAAGCGTTAAAATACCCCCCACGTAAACGCAAGTCGTCATAGTGCCTTGACGACTAGAGGTGATCGTGTGTGAACAAATCGCTCACCACACTGTCACAACTTGTGAAATCGCCGTATGCAGCTCGACAAAAAATGCCGGATCGGACCGCTGGCCTGGCCGCCTTCACAAGTGCATGCGTAGGTCGGTCATCAGCATTGAGCAATCGGGATTCATAGCTGAAGATCACACGCCTCCTGTCAGTCACACTCCAGCTTGCCCGAGTTCAGCAAAAACCCAGTCGACGCTACCTATGATATGGGGTCAGTGGTAGGTGCCTTAATGAACGTCGTCAGTATATACCAGCGTCGTCCAGTCGTCTCCAATGATACCATGAGATGCCTGGAAGGTGGTAAATGGTGTCGAATCGATGCTAGCAATTGTTTTTGCGGAAGTGGCCGCTCTTATGAATGCGGGATCCTCGCGCTCATCTGTGTTCCTGAGACGCCCCGACTGTAGATTATCCCTTCCGCAATCCATTGTCGCCAACACCGAGCAACTACCATATCGCTCGGACTAAGGTGGTGGCCGATACGCCTGTTTGACCAACCTGCTTCTCTGAGGCCTACCATACGCCCCTTCTCAAAGTCCGACAACTGTTCGTACTGCCAAGTGTTACCTCTCAGAGGCATCTCTAGTCACATTACCGTCCAAGTCGACAGATTCGTTTGAATAGCCCTACGGCACAAGCAATCATGCTTTTAAACTCTCCCATCTGCGCATCTCATATGGCAAAAGCGCGCTTACCCTTGCCTCACTGGCGTCCGAAATTTAAATCATTTGTATATCTCTTACCAGACTATATTCCTGCCAAGTTTTGTGATTGTGGCTCGATTTCTTCAAGATACATATATTTTTTGTGACAGACTGTAATACCATCGTTAGATTCCTAACACTTGTGTAATGATAATGGGTGTTATAAGAAAAAAGATTAAAAGAACCCGGGAAACAGTTTAAGGACAGGAAATAAAATAAGCTATAAATATTATACAAGACAGATAACAGCAGAAAACTAAAATTACTCAGGCCCAAAATTAATCATTAATGCAAACATACCATTTAAAAAATAACAAACTATACTTTACACAATAAAACATTAAGATTTTTAAGGAAAATTAGTCAGAAAAGTCAGTATCCGTTGTACAATGATACTCATATTAGCTTGGAATCATTGTTAAATATCCATTCTCTTGATGTAAGAAAGTAGAGAATGAGACAGCAAATTTCTCTAACAGAGCTTGATACTTTTTCATCAGTAATCACAACTCCAAAATCGTTTGTAATCACAGCTCCAAAATTTTCTCTGTTGCATTATGCTTCCCACAAGCACTACACTTTCCCTTCTCCATATTGCTGTTTGCAGAAATACAAGAATTACAAAAAAGTATGCTTTAATGTCATGTCAATGTCATTTTAAAACTAACTATCTGGCCCTTACAAAGTTACTGTGTCACTCATTTCGAAAGCCTTCTTTCACAAAAATTCCGCCACGTTCTACAGCATACAAAATGCCTAGTCATCCGCATAATTGCATGAAATACATAGAGTTACAAACTCTGAGACTGCATTTTTAGAAATGTTGCAGACTAAATAAATCTGCTTATTTTAAAAAAGTTACCATCTTATATTTTTTGACACAAAAAACACGGTCAAGATAAATATGTTAATTCTTTTCCCTTCTCTTGTTATTTTTAAACTGGTTTGTATAAACTTAACTATTGATTAGTACTTTTATAATTTTTAACGTTTGTGCATTCGCTGAATTTATGTACATTATACTTCAGCTGATAATTTATTTGACCTTAATGTTTTTTCCACGGCTTTAGCACAAAGGGCTTGGTTCCCAAATTTAATGAAATGGCACTATTTTCCTCTTATATCTCTCAAATATGCCAGTTAAAAGTATTAATTATTGATCTAAAATATAAATACATTGACGCTAAAGTAATGCACGCTAATGAATTCCTTCTTCATCCTTTATTAAGCACTATTAAAAAAAGGAATTTCTTGTCTGGCAAAATATCCACCGGTCTTCCTTCGGCAGCATCTTTACTTTTATACTGTGACCCCCCTCAGAAAAAAAAAAAAAAAAATCTTTCGGGGAAGGTATTATGGTGGTAAACAAGTTCGTGTTTACGTTACATTCGGAAAAAGCAACTGAAATACCCAAGCAGCCAGCCCATTCGCCAGGATTTAAGCCCGGGTCGAACTACTGAGTATTAAGTTTTCTTATTCACACGTCGACTGATTCGTCTAAATTTTAAGGAAAACTGGCTCATAATCACATTGTTACGACCATTCAAATTTTATGCAGCTAACTCGTTTGCTATGCAATGAACCTGGAATAAGCTACCAGTATCCAAGGGTCATATCCACTCGGAATTGGTGGACACTTAGTGATACAAGAATAAATTACTCCCAACAACGATACTAGATTATATTAATCTGCTTCATATACACTTTCAAGTTATTTCTGGAATGGTTACTTCCTCGTTTAATTGTTTATGACAAAGGGTCCAAGGTTATTTATGTTTAGATAAATAATTTTACTTATGCATTGATTCAAAAATATCTGGCATTGGCTGCGTGCTAATACTGACCTTACCAATGTTTTCTAGAACACGAATTCAATAAAATTCTATGAACAAGATCTCCATTTTGAAAAACTTATACTAATCAATATTTTACATAACACATTAAACTTACTTTAAAAACCTTTTCCAAAACTAGTATTTTGTATACGAAAACATGCAAACATTTCACTCAACTTGTGTACGGCCCCTAAAATATGATCTCTGATTTACATCTCAGTCAGTTGGTGTTATACGGGATTCAAACGTTTTGCATTTTATGACGAATACAAAATTTTCCTACATGTAAATAAAGGGGCCGGAAGAATGTACAAAAAGTTAGGATTTCGTTATTTTTAACTAAATAATTACTTTAAATTTTAAAATGCTAAAACATGAATACTTGCGCAATTTAAACCACATTAGTAACAGGAAGTATAGTACGTATACGCCCATCGGCTGCGAAAAAACAGGCCCAATAAGGGCTTTTTCTGGGCACGGTGCGTATTATTAGGGTGTAACGGAATTGATGGTCACAATTTTAAGGTATGATATAGAACATGATAAAAGTAACAATTTTCGCAGTGCAAAATGTGGGTGGAATGTGAACGGAAACACAGTAAGCGTGAAGACGACGGAAAACGAAGTTTTAATTGCGAATATTTACAAGAAATAGGTTTCATGTTTACAAGAATTGTTCAAATGAACGACCGGAAACTACAATACATGCATCACAACGACGATGGATTTCGTTTACGAGACGTAGATTGACTCTTCTGAAGACGCTGTTGCCATAATTAGCGTCGCTGCTGCAAGGTAATGACATGCCGGAGCATCTTCATGCATGCCGATCGTTTGGTCGTCGTGATGCAAGTACAGTATCCGCCGCTTATTAAACGCACTGATTAAATAAATCCAGCCGTTTATTATGCTCAGGTTCCAGGAACTAAAACAAATAAATACAAATTAAGAGAAAAACCGCCGTTTATTAAACTTATCTCCGCCGCTTATAACTCACTAGCGAAAGACTGGCAGAATATATTACTTATATTTGTCATAACTTTTCATAGTTCATTCATTTAGCGTACTGTGGCTTTATTCAGGTATGCAATACTTAAATAAAACTAAAATTTTCTACCCTCCGGCCTCTGTACCAGTGAGATACTTATGTTCAGAGTTTTTTGTCCGCACTGGACTTCAGAGGGTCAGAATTTCCTATCTTAAGGTTAACAAAAGCAATACTCTAGAAACACTGTAAATGACTGAGGGTTCTTCCTCGAATACTAGCCAATGATAGGAAATGAAAATGCAACTTCTGTGTTTCATCTTTTCAGGTTCCCACATTCAAAATCTTCCCTTTGAAAGAGATACATTATATTCACACAGTTTAGAGAAATTCATGAAATGTTTCTAATTACCGTTAAGAGTCTTTGAATGGAAAGGAAGTGGTAACTATAGACTGAAGGAAAAGCAAGAAATTAATCGTACTAATCATGAAGCTTTGGTCATGCTTAATAATCATGAAAACGTAGATCGACTAAATACAAGAACGATCTTTCTGCTGGCTAGAAATGCAAATTTTGAAATTTGATTGAAAATTTCAGTTGAAATCTAATTGATTAAATCACTGAAAGAAGCATTTTTTTTTTTTTTTAATTGTTGTGCTTAATTTGTAACATGGCGAAATGCCAAGCCAGAAAGAAAAGGGATAAAGTGTTAAAAGATTAATGTTCTTGGAAAGTTCAGCCAGAGAAAAACTACACTAAACTGGAGATTTCCGCCAAACAGCATTTGCAATTTACTTAATCAAGTAATTATAATTAATGAAGAACCAATAAAAAATTGTAAAAATCTCATGAAAATGTTAAGACAGAAAATTAAGAGTCTTTGAAATTGTTTTTATAAGAATGATTTCAAGCTGTAAAGCAAAAAAATTTTTCTATTCCTATAGCATTTTTCATTAAAAAATGAAAAAAAAAAAGCTTTATTAATTAGATAACTGTGAAACCTACACAACTCTGACTGAAAAAAAAAAAATTATCGTCCCTTTCTATAAATACAACTTCGAACATTTAACCTTAAATTTTAGGACATTATAAAAGCTTCAAATGTCATTACAGAGAGATGTTGAGTAAATGATGAACAGAATTGAATTTTGTGCAAGCACTTTGAAATACATAACTCAAAATCTTTGCTGTATCAAATCCCCACGCATGTTATAGTCAGTGTAGGGAATTGACTATAATATGCAAGGTAATAATGCAATGACATCTCTTTTAAAATCAGTTAAAACTGATTTCGAAAATGTGGCTTTTAGGCAGGAGAAGCTTCTGAGGAATTACAAATAATAGCTAATGTTTCAAACATCTGTGTGAGAAGTTATGAAGATTCATGTTCAGAATGTTGTTTGAAATTACAACAATAATGAGAGGTTTATAAAATCTGATTGTGAAACTGCTAAGGGAACAGTAGAAACTGACAACAAAAGTGATGCAGGGAAAAAAAAGGGATGATATGCCATCATCAATTTGTAGAGACATTAGGCATTTTTGGAAGCAGGTTAATATGAAAAATTAGCAACGCCTTCGACGAGAATCGAACCGCGGACCTCTGGAATATGCACCAAGGGTCCAGACCACCCCACCACGAAGGCGGGAGAAATACCTTATAAATTGAATTTAGAAAAGCACTGCAAATGCTAAGAAACATTCTTCAACTGAACGGTGCTGATTAAAATAAGCTATCAGCAGTTTTACGATAGTGAGAAAATGCTGTTTAATATGAAAGAAATACAAATAGAATAGTTGTCTGTAAGAGATAAAATTTCATCAAGAACTTAATTATTAAAAAAAAATGTAAAACCTGCACAAATAGTTTAATTTTAGTGTTAATTTTTAATTATTATTTTTAATTAACTAATGAATTATTTGTTAGATATTATTTTAGTTGAAAAGTGTAAAAGTGATGTCACAGTCTGTAAAATATAAATCTCCGTCTATTCAAATCAGCCAGCGGCCCAACCATGATCCTCCCCCCCACAACAACAATAATAAAAAAAAAAAAAATAATAATAAAATAAAAATAAAAATTTGAAATGTTTCAGATTTTAAAAAACGTCCAAAGAGGCGTTTTTTTAGCATTTTGTGTGTTACATTTATTTATTAAATATCACGTTCTTCGCACTTAAACCATAAAATTCAGTTCAAAAGCAATATAGTTTTTTAAAAACGTGGAGAGATAATGTTTTTTCTGTACGACGTTGCCATTGTTCGCTTTGAAATCCTTAAGTTTGTTAATCAAAAATTCGTTAAAGTTTACAAAATAGGAAATCGGTAATAAAACAAATTCCAAATTTGGTCTTCTACGTGCCCATATTCGTAGGAGGATTACGTCATTCAAAATTCGATGGTTCCATATACCGTTGTTTTATCACAATGCGAGAAATATACATACATTTATGCAGATTTTTCATTATTTAATTTCTTTAAATATAACACAGGGCGATAATACTTTGTGGCAACAGTTTGAAGAGTGATTCGCCGTTTGTAGTGAATCGAAGCAAAATCGCATTACGAAAACAATAGTCCTTCAGGGACAAAACCCCTTTGGACTAACAAGTAAATATTTACTCCTTTCATCAAACCTATTCTTTTTAGCGCCGGGAAAACCAAGCCCTGTGCGGCGAGTAATGTATTGCAGTCGGTAGTCGTTTAGTTGAACATTATTTCTTGTAAATATCCATGAGTGAAACCATTGTTCTCTATTTCTCCCACCAACCAATATTTACCGTGTTCCCGCGTTCACATTCCACTACACTTTGCATTATGAAAACTTAATTTTGCAATATTCCAGAGCTCTCGAAAATTTTGACCATCAGTTCTTTTGCACCCTGTGTGTGTGTTTATGCATATACGCGTAAAAGCTCTCTCACAAAACAAAACTTCCTTTTCCTTTAAACTGTAGCTCGATGCATAAACGCGAAGTTAGCTCCATAAAATCGGCTTCAAAAAGAAAACAGTAACACAATATCATATCACCTTAAGGAAACACAGCCAACTTCTAGTTATATATATATAAGCTGCAAACTCAGAATATTTTTGGCAGCCTAAGAAAACGCGTATGGGGAGCTAGGCAGGAGTGGCTGAGTGAACACAAAACACTTCACCGGTAAGGTGTTTGAACAGCAGGAATGGAAACAGCAGGAGTTCCGCAATCAATACACAACGGGGCTTCTAAAGCTATATGAAACATCGCTACTAAGAAACTGTTTTCGTACATTTCGAACCGCTCCAAACGAGAAAGAATGTGCGCCTCGAGCCAGAAACTAAAAAGGGAGAAAAAAGGGAACTGGAATACAGTTACTGCATTCGAAAACTAAGAAGAAACTACAAATCGTAAACTTTATTCTTGAATACAGACAAAAATTAAATCCAATCGTTTTCCATCTGCACAACGGATTGCGCACTGATGCAAGAGGCTTGCAATAGAAAGTTATTATTAAAGAAAACAGACTAATTACCTCAGTGAGATGAGGTAATTCAAAGGAAATATTTCAAAAGACATAAAAGAAGGCAGATGTTTCAAACAAATGCAACGTACAGGTACCGATTTATCTCGGTGATAAAAATTACCAAGCCAACTAATCAGTGTTCCATATCTTCAGCTTCGAAACGACAAATAATGCGATTAAAAATTAGGTAAAAAATTTTGGATTACAAATACGGTTTTTCATAAAATACAAGTTTCGTTTCTCAGCTGCCTTTTTTTTTTTTTTTTTTTTTTTTTTTTTTTTTTAAGTCTTTTAAACGGACCACGTGTAATGATTATTTATTTTAGATATCTCAAGAATCAAACAATATTTTTTTTTCCAAAACTGAAAATTATTTTTCAGCAGGGCTAATAATATCGCCAAATATAGAATATTTTATTTTTAATCTATTTGGAAAATTTTGACAGACATTCACCATCAAATTTACAGACCATGTCTGATTTCAGAATGGGTTTTGGTTTGGTTGATTATGGAAAAGCACACTAGGGATATCTGAACGGAAGGATAGCGTTAATGCTGGTCCTTTCTAAGGGAAAGTAGCGTGTATACATGTTACAAGCGAGAAAAACGCCCATACCTGTTCGCCTGGAATCGAGCCCAGGTTAGAACTACCAGTGTTCAGTGATTTTTACCACTCAGCCGCTGGTGGGCTCAAAAATGAGTAAATAGGACACGAATTTAACGAAAGTAGGAATAATGCTGATAAAGAATGGCGCAGTGACAGCCATGTCTTACGAATAACTTTTTACAGATTCCACAAATGAAACACGCTTTTGTATCACTACTTCAGATCATGCCCTTAAATCATTTGGATGAAAAAGAATGAGTCACCTGCCTTACAACCCAGACTTGGAAACTTACCTTATTCTGCATTTGGAAACTTTCTTATTGCCCAACAATTCGGCGACGAAGAAGGTAAACGCGAAGCGCAGCATCAGATGAATAAGCAGGCAAGAAATTTCCATAAGAAATGGATGCAAACATTCGTGCCGTCTTACACAAATGCCTTAATTCTTTGCGGCACAGTGTGTCCGTTCTGGACACGTCCAAAAATTTCTTTCTGTACGCACTGAAAAATTGAATGAAAAAGGATTTATAGGTTACTCTGAACCTTCTTTATTTATAGTAAATGGCAGCGCAACACAAACCAGTCCATATATTTTAGCCATGTTTAGTTTTTTAAGACCCTCATTTTTCAAAGAAATCTTCGATTTTTTTTAGGGTATAAAAAGAATTGTTTGAAAAGAAATTTCTATGTTATTTTTTGGCTGTATGCTAATCTCCTTATTCTATATTAGTTTTAATTTTTTACCTTGAAATCTTGCTTAAAATCAAAGGGCGAACCCTAGGTGTGGCAAGACCAGGCTCACCGATAATCTAGGACAACTGAGAGTCTGTATTCTTAGTTTCTCCGCATCTCATCCATCTCATTGGTCAGTTCATTGACAACAATGCTCGTTTCAGCACTCTTTTCGAAGCTCTATTCAATCAGTGTGCCCACTGGGCACACCCACAGAATTAAAACGATAAGTGCTATCTTCACAAAATTTTACTTGTGTACTCCTCTAGGCTTAATTAGACTGCCTACCTTTTTTGTTATATATATAAAAACTCCGACTTTAAAAGGTAGCGTGCCGGAAAGAGCCGAGATTATGCTCATTTGGTTTTCCCTTGTAGTTAAACTTTAATTTCTGAATACTCTGCGTACCTTACTTCAAAAAGTACTTTCAAATGACAAACTACAGTTAGCTAATTTAAATGAAATAATTTTACTGACCGTCACGTTTATTACAAATCTGATGCAAATAGTTCAAAAAAGTCGTTAGCATAATTTAAATAAACTGAAGCATTATATGGTCGTTTGAGCAGAAATTGTAGCAATGCTGCGGGCATAATATTTAAGTTTTACTATTTCTCAACTGAACGCTAATTTATAAATAATTCTGAGAAATATGCTTCACGATTGTAAAAAGCAATAATTTTTTCTTCAATTCTTCTGAGCAGAAAATAAGGTGAATGCATTGCTAAAAATTATGCAATACTTAAAAATACAATGCCCAGATGATATGAATTTAAACAGTTGGTTTCAATATGGTGACCGCTGACTTCGTATTTCTATACTATTAAAAAAAGTTACAGGATGCAGAGTCGGAAAGCAAAGATGTTTATCAGCGAAAAAATACAATACAACCTTTATTCAGTATCTTACAGATTGGTTAGAAGGAAAATTTTTCTAGCATTCTTAGTAGCATCAAACGGTACTGGGTACTAGGTCATTTTTAATGCGCCCACCAGCGTCCGAGCGGTAAAGACGCTGAACACTGGTAGTTCGGTCCGAGGTTCGAACCCCGCGAACGGGCTGGCTGCATGGGCGTTTTCGTGATTTTCCCATGTGCAACGTGTATACGAGCCAGTTTCCCTTAGAAAGTCCTCCACGAAGGCATCCCTCCCTTTAGGCAGATAGCCCTCGTGTGCTTTGCCATAAGTGAATAATCCAATCCATTTTTAATACAACTTGGACTTAACCTTACAAAGGTTAAGAAAAACTTTAGTTCTCTTTCATACAAAATGAGCAGTGAAATCTTTGTTTTTCAGAACTACTTTCATTTTTGAACAGATTTTAAGAGACTGAGTGTTACGTAACTCAAATGCAAAAGCTTCAAGTCAGAAAAACCAAGAATCGTACCTCCCCCTGGCCACTGGCAGAACCCGTGTTTGCAAATACATAGGCTCATGAATTCGCCCATCTGTGATCTAAATTTTTCAATGAATTACAATAATTTATCAGCAGAATAATGCCAAATACACAAAAGTAACGTTAGGAAGCAATGGTCCAAGCAGCACCACATGTACAGGGTGATCTGGCCCACCAGCAGCCGAGAAGTAAAATCGCTGAACACTGGTAGTTCCGACCTGAGTTCATTTCCAGGCGAATGGGCTGGCTGCGTGGGCATTTTATGGTTTTCCTCATGCGCAACCTGTATATGAGCCAGTTTCCCTTCGAAAGCCCTCCACAAAGGCATCCCTCCTATTAGGCAAATAACCCTAAGGTGTTTTGTCATAATCAAATAAATCAAACCAATATACAGGGTGACCAAAAGAAAACTGGCCTGGAAAATGTGTATAATTCTGACACTAAATTTACTTTTGTTAACAAGTTGCTACAAAGTCTATTGAGTTCGAAGTTATTGAAAGATATTTCCATTGAATTATTATTCTTATTTAATATCTACATTCTAACTACCTTTACATTTCTCACCAGAAAAATAATTTCATAAAAAGTTGGTTTATTACTATTAACTATGAAACTAGCTTATCAGTCACTTTCACGAGTATCCCTAGCGATAGGTATACGTCATACAGAACTCTGAAATTAAAGGGCTGAAGGGAAAATAAATTTGGGTGTATATTCCTCTCCTTACATCATCAGCATGGCCCACCAGTGGCCGAGAGGTAAAGTCGCTGAACACTGGTAGTTCAGTCCGAGGTTCGAATCCCGCGAACGGGCTGGCGGCATCCCTCTCCTTACGCAGATAGCCCTAGTGTGCTTTGCCGTAATCTCAATATACCAAACCAATTATCAGCATGAATTAGAAAACTATAAAAATAATGGTTTTTGTAATTTTGCTCATGATGTCCCGTAAATCTAGTATTAAAAAGTCCACGAAGGCATTTCTCCCCTTACAGCTTTGCCATAATTTAAATAAACCATATGTATACAGCTTAATAAAAACTCGAATTTTTACGGAAAAATAAGTAGAAAGTCCGCGAGACAAAATAAAAAAAATCTGAAAGGTTTCAAATTTTAAATTACGTCCAGTTTTTTAACGTTTTCTGTGTTACCTTTATTTATTAAATATCATGTTCTTTGCACTTAAACCATAAAATTCAATTCAACGGCAATGTCGCAAAATAATTTTACAATGAGCACATATTTAGAATTTCCGATACACAGTTCCGCGCGCTGAAGATAAAATTCCCCCCCCCTCCCGTAGAATGTTGCCATTGCTCGCTTTTAAATCGTTGAGTTTGTTAATCAAAAATTCGTTAAAGTTTTACAAAAAATATAAAATTGATAGTGAAACAAATTCCAAATTTGGGCTTTCAGATGCCCATATTCGCAGTAGGATTACGTCATTCAAAATTGGTGGCTCTAGATACCGTTGTTTTATCACAATGCGAGAAACATACATACATTTATGCAGATTCTTCATTATTTAATTTCTTCAAATAAAATACAGGGAGATAGTATTTGTCGGTAACGATTTGAAAAGTGATACAGTCTTTTAAAGTTTTCAACGCAAAATCGCAAAAAGAAAACAATAGTCCTTCAGGGACAAAGCCCCTTTGGACTGATAAAAATTATAAAGCACTCACACTAATTGACTGGTGTTCATTAACTAAAAAATATTAAGACACAGTTATCTTTGAAATGCAAACACACCCCAGTCATTAAATATAATGCACGGGTAAGTGACATCTGAGGCATGAGTTAATGCTATTAATGAGTAAATTATATGTGCAAAATTTTTAATAAAAACACAACGTTTATCTTTACATAAAGTAAATATAATATATTGATGCACTTTAAATATTATTCTAAGATATAATTTTCTAAGGATAGGGATGGGGTTCTCCGGGGGGGGGACTTACAATTCTAAGAGTTTCATGAGTCGACACTTTGAAGATCATTGATCTAGACCAGTGGCGGCTACTGCATGAAAAGGCAATATTAAAAATGAAACCGGCAGTTTTATACCTTCAGTGTGATCTGAAATTTATCTGGTAAAATCTATTTTTTATTTATCTGTATACTATGCATTTATTTTTGGTTTATTCAAATACTTTTCTTCATGAAGCTTTACGCAGCGTTTGGGGTTGGCTTCATCTAGTTAAATTTCTAGTCGACGTTTATGTTTGATACTAAGTGGCGCCCCGTGAACAGGAAAGTATCGAAACGGCAGCTGACACGAAAACTGCCCAAAATTATAAACGGGGGAAACAATGAACAGCATTATTTCAACAATATCATGTAAAACGCCTTAATTCTATTAGGGTGAATCAGTTTGAAATAGCTGTAGAAAAATAAAATAAAAAAAAGGAATACTGTTAAAAAAAGGAATACTGCTTTTACCCAGGAACAAGTAAATAAATAATGCAACTGAAATAGGGTTAACAGCATAATGTAATTATTTTAGAAATACGTGAAAAAAAATACAGCACTATCGACTGAAATGAAGCATTTAAAAATTATACGCAACCTATTCCACCATTTAAATGAAGATTTATAAAGCTTAACATTTTTGTAATACACTCAGAAAGCAACCAGTTTAGTACAAAAAGTTCTATTTAACACTTCCGTTTCGAAGATTTTCCTAAACCCATATAACATTAGAAGCACTTATTGTAAAGCAAAAAAATTGTGTACACGTTAGAAGTTCGTGCAAGAAAGCAAAAGGAGCTGCTGTTAAGAGACTCGTGCCTTCTTTCCCTCTTTCAAGCTGCTAGGAAATATTTATGAATACAAAAGAATATCTACGTCTGAAGATCGAGAAGACAGTTTCCATTGAACTTTTATGCTTCTAGTCGACTAGCATCCCATAAAAAGTACTCGAACAATGGTTAGGAAGAGAACGCCCATTCAATGGAACTGCTTAGGGAGATCACACATACTGTCCTGTTTGACCTTGGTTTAGACATAAATGATATTAAGATTTAATAATATTCCACAACAAAAAGACAACTACATAAATTCAACACAGGTGTGCGAACCAAGCGAATGCGCATTCTGTTCTTGCGATGAAAAGAAATCATTTGAGCAAAAGGCACTCAAAAACGTTCGAAACTTGATATTCTACCCGTTTCGAGAGTAAAAAGATGTCTTAATATTTGACAAATTTCGTTATTCTTTAAATAAAAGAATCCAAAGAATTTAAGTGCCCAAACAAGAAGACAGAAAACAAATACAGCACCTTAATTTCTATTTTAAACAAACTGCCCGCATTTCAGTGATAAATAGGTTACAAATTCTGAAAGTTGAATAAGTTAATGAGTTTCTTCGCAATTACCACACACACTGATTGCTCCATATTTGTGAGGTTAATGAGAATGCGCCGAAAGATAATTCATAAATATGTGATCAATTATGTACTAAGTTCTGGGGGGTATGAATTCTTTTCGATAGTCATTTTCTATTTGGTCTAATCGTGTGTAGAAAATATTCCAGGAAACAACTGTATATTCTATAACAGGGTTGGAAACCCTTTTTACTAGGACACATTTCGGCGGATACCGTAGCAGAGATGAAATGCACTGATCTCGATGTTACATTTTTTAGCAATCGCTGCAGTTGAACTACATAATGACCATACACTTTCTCTTTATAATAAATAAAACGAAAATGTTCGTCCCACACAGCATTAAAATGATGCATCTCCTCATTTCTTTTTCATGTATCAGTACTCTTATAACTCGAAATACAAATTCATGAAATGACAAGTTTATATACGATCAAACGGATGTAAAGCGTAGCACGCCTAGGCTGGGCAGAATATTACCAGGATAATGGAAACAGTAAACAATCCACTAAATGCGGAATTAGTTGTTTCTCGCATTTAGTGGATGCGGTACTTTTCCGTTTTGCCGGCGCAAACGATAAAGTCGCCAATAATGGTACAACTGATGCCAAACGGAATATCTTCGCTAGTAACCTTTTACGCTTCATTTTCAAAACAAGTCGCAGCCATTTCTTATCAGATTGATTGTTTCTTTCAATACTGGCATACAATTGCATAAAATTTTTACCTAGATAGCTAAATTTTATGCCCTAAGACCATTCGCGGTAATTAAGTTAATTAGGATGCAATCACACCCGAAGCCGAAAATATACAAAAGGCAAAATCAAGGGTTAAATTCAAGAATTCTAATGAGAATGCACTAGCGAAGTAAAGCAAGGCGATTTTACATAATTTCTGAGTAAGCTATTCGTACGAGTTGAAATAATTCTTGCATTTAAACTTGTATTCTATATTAAGATTTAATTCGAAATTAATGTAGATAATTACTGAGAGAATTCGTTTTTTGTAGCGTAGTTTACGTGAGATGAGATCACTTGGGGGCCACGTGATACAAACCGGCGAATCGGGATGTTGAACCATGAAAGCATAGTAAATTTTAAATTAATGTGTTTTTACAAATTTCTTGTCTTTATTTACTAGCTTTTTACAAAATTTTAAACCATATTGAAATGTTTATGCCTTCAAAATAAAAAATTCTTAGAACTAACATTTCTTAACATTTTTTATGTGCATACTCTATGCTGTCGCCAACAAAGTCTGCTTGGCGAGATTTGCGCCGCCGAAACGGAAAAGTACCGTGGAGGCTAGCATGTGTCAGTAAAATTCCACTTTTGTCAAATAATTGTATAATACGTAGAAATGTTAAAATGGCGACGATAAAATAATAATTTTTACTACAGTTATTCTTAACAATTACGAATATTTGTTCTCCAAAAGTCTAGAATTTAGAGTTTAGACATTTTAACGGCGGGCACCGCGTTGCGGACATCTGTTCTAGACTATGACATAAAAACTAAATTTCATATTTTATTGAAAATTAATATCGTATTTATTTGCGCATTTTCCCCCCTTATTAATTTTACAGCTTGAAAACAAGTAGCGAGAAGATTCACGAACACATTATTTCTAATGACACGGCCTGAACGATAACTATAGCACATTAAAAAAGCCCATAAAAAGACACATCAATATTACATTGCATTAATTTCAAAGCACTTGCCAGTTTCAATAATATTCTTTTCACTTACATCAAATATATTCATATTTGTACACAGATTTTACATTACCATAAATTAGAAGTTTTCAAATTATGCTGAAAAACTACGGAGAAAAGTACATAAGGAGAAATTGCGAGTAAATGCGGTATTTCTCATTTTCTTCTACTAAACCATCGCATAAAAATTAGGTTTACTTTTAAAATTATGCTAAAAAATTTGATTGGCATAGGTATTAACACGATTAAATTATCAGATTCTGGCAAAACACTCACGGGTCATGCAGAGATGCTGTCCTGGAGATCTTTCTAAAGAAGACTGGCTCGTTTTCAAGTTACATTTAGAGAATGTCACAGAAACTACTAATGCAGTCAGCCATTTTCCCGGGTTTGAATCCGGTTCGATCCACCAGCATTCCAGCGGTTAAACTATCAATCTTCAAAAAAAATTTTTGATTCTGGGTTATGGAAAAGACCTGTCCAAATGCCCTCGAAATCAATAATTTTATTCAAAACCTACGCCAACCTAAGGTTACTTTTTTTGCATAGTTGTAAATTTTACTTTTTTTTCCAATTTTAAAAGTTTCAGTTTTATCTCTCAGGAGCTAGTGGAAAATTACTAAATGGAAAGATTTGCGAATAGACAATAACTTAAGTTTGTTAAACAGCACGAAACTATTCGCAATGATTTATTCTTAGGACGAAGGAAATCCCATCATTTAGAAACATTTTTCTTCGTTTGTTCGAGAAATAAGCAACACAAATTTGAATTAAAAAAATTGTTTAAAACAAAATTAAGTATTTTTCGGGAGGAAGAAACGCACGAAAATATAAATTTAGAGAGTAAGAACATAAGCACGGCTTTCAACGAGATTTTTTTTTAAAATGTAACTTAAGGTTTTTTGATTAAAAAAAAAAAGACAACTTCCATTATGCAAAGCAATTCGTATATTCTTTTCATCATCCACCTGTTTGTTCTCTTGTTCGTGTTGTCAATATATACATCCCGCTTTCCACAGAATTGCAAAACAATGTCACTGCAAATACATCAGAGTAAGTCTTCTACTGGCTTAATATTTAGGTTATAAAGAATCAATGTTTCTGACAATTCCTGTAATTTTATGTAACTATAGTAACTGAAGAGCTTCATACAACACTCCAAGCGAACTAGTCTCTTGTCGATAACGTTCTCGTTAAAGAAACTTTACAGCAAGAATTACGTTTTCTTAGCTTGCTTGTATGAGAACCGTTTTTCACCTTCCCATCAAATGCTAGTATATTATATTTGAAATTCGACCTGGTGTTCTTGCTTTGATAGATCTCCATCTTTCTGACCCCAAGAATCTCAATCGAACTGGTGAATTGCTGAACAAGAATTGCTGGTGGATCGAACCGGAATTTTAATATGAAATTCTTAAACGTAACAGCCAACTATGCTGATGTAGGAAATTAATAAATTTATAATGAAAATAAGAGTGCACATCCAAAAAAAAAAATTAACAAAAATCTTATCTCCGAATTCTGGTTAGTTAAAGTGACTATGGGAAGCAAACAAGGGTTGTCGGTTTGAGGTTAGTTTGGGTATTAAACTGATTACGGCAAAGCAATTGAAAGCTAGCAGCCTCGGGGCAAATTTCTTCAAGGAAAAACTTTCTGAATGGCTAGGGAGTCTGTTTCACATTTACGTTATACCTCGAGAAGGGAAACGGAAACCCCATGCTGTTCCATGGCTCTTCCTTTAGGCCTTTCGCCAAGAACCGAACGCGGGACGAAATACCAATATTCAGCTGTCTTACTCAATCACTAATAAGTTCGATATCCAGACGTCCCGCTTTGAGATAGACAGTCTCGATTTGACGATGTGGTGTCTGAGTCCCGGCCAGTTTGTCATTTTATCCCTACCATTTAGTAAAATTTTAAAAGTGCCGAATATGCAAAAAGTAAAAATAGTGTAGCGTCGAGTAAAATGGCCATCTAGCAATTAAAATATCACCTCTGTTTACACTCGCTGTTGGCAATCTAAATATTTTGTATCTAAAACTAATTGTTGTCTAGACGTTTTTCCCTAAAATGATGACACGTGTCTTTCTTATCGTGAGCGATGGGCCGAACAATTTTGGTGCCTCTAATTTGGATACACAACAATGAAATTAACATGGTTTGAAACCGAAGGTTCAGCGGAAAAAAAATAATAAAACTGTAGCAAATTAATTCAATAAATATGGATCAAATAGTGATTTGCAAAATTGTTTCTGGTCAGCTAATTATAAAATTTGGAAAAAGTAGCGAAAAAATGGATAGGACTTTTCAGTCATTTAAAAGAAAAACATTTCACTGCCGAGTCTTGCTCAAATAATACAGTACATTTCCAGCATGCCAGAAATACCGGCGCCAGTGGAAAAGCATTCTCAGAAAGAGGTAGAACAGCTGAATCAAATGTAAGCTTTACAAAGCTGCAAAATTAACGGCGAACTAAACTGC
Organism: Stegodyphus dumicola; assembly: GCF_044657685.1. Lineage (NCBI taxonomy): Eukaryota > Metazoa > Arthropoda > Arachnida > Araneae > Eresidae > Stegodyphus > Stegodyphus dumicola. The sequence goes on from NC_140780.1 coordinate 121,911,368, forward strand.
AATAAATTTAGTGTTTCGATGCCCTTAAAAATAACAAAGAATTTTAAAAGAAAGTTTAACCTAATGATAAATACTAAAATCTAAGATATATCCAGAGGAGTTATTAAAAATTCCTTTTAACTGCAGTTTTGTGTTAACTTTATTTAGATTTTTGAATCATAGATTTTTGAACCAATATCCTAGTATATTTCATTCCGGGGTTGTCAGTATTTTCTCAAAATTGTTCAGGTTTGAACACGACATTACATATTCAACGCCGGGAACTGAGCCAGGTAAGAAATATTTCTCAGAATATTAAAATTATTTATTTCCATTTTATGCACAAACATCTGAAATAATTTCACAGAAGCGATTTTTCATACAACTTTTTCAAGTAGTATAAGGCAGATAATCTTAGTCTAAAGGTGTGGTGTATTTAATTATGGCAAAGCACACCAGGGCTATCTGCCTAAGGGGAGGGAGGACTTTCTAAGGGAAACTGGTTCTATACACGTTACACATGGGGAAAACGCCCATGCAGCCAGCCCGTTCGCGGGATTCGAACCTCGGACCGAACTACCAGTGTTCAGCGACGTTACCGCTCGGCCGCTGGTGAGCCTCTTAGTCTAAAGGAGAAAAGTGCAACGGAGCTGCTGGGAACACTTTTTTTGTAAATGCGTACCGTAAATACAGTATTTACTTTTAACTACAATATTTCTCCTAAAATACTATATGCTAAAATAAAAATAAGCATTTTGACTTGCGTAAACAGCAAACATTTTCGATTCTTGACTTTGAGATTTTAACGTTAGTTACACTGCCAAAATGCATTGCTGGAAAGTCAAAGAGCTGAGTTCAACAGCTCCGATTAGAAAATGGGTGAACATTAGTACTGAGAATATGTATAACAATCACTCGTAACGCGAATTAAAATCAGCAGTTCTACATAGTTACGACAACTATAGCAACTAAATAACGTCTTCACAATTACATTTATTACATTTTAAGCGCGTCTTTTTAAGCATTTAAAGAACTCAAGTAAATTGCGGTTCATTTCTGATACCGGAGCCAACGATTTATTCCCGGTTTTTTGTATTGATTAGAATAATTTCTGTGTTTACAATTAAAATACGTATTCGGTTTCGATGGCAAGTTTGCTCAGCTGACCCAATAACAATGTAGGAATGCGGCCGGGCAATAAAATCTTAATCTTTGTTTTATAAACACTCTGGTAAATTTAGTGAAAGTGATGATTAACTGATTAATGTAAACAACTAACACTAATTTTTTAACAGTCAATTCAGACACAAAATTAATCATATCCTTGGTGAATGATAAATCAAGATAAAATGACATCGAAGTTTATCTCGTGTATGGAATATAGAACTTTAAAAAAACAAAAGTGATTTAGAAATGAAGTACCTTTCAAAGATGTCTACACACAGCGATAGTGGAGTTGGGAAAACTTGTTTCTTCGCGGTCTCATTCCCTTAGGATTTGAGGACACGAGTGAGGAATAAACCAGACTTAAATTTAAAAAAAAAAAAAGTTCAAAGCGAAAACCTTCTGGTGTTTCCTTTCTATTCTGGTGCATACGATTGCTCATAAAATATAAAACTTCTATTTTTAAGAAAATAAATTATTCATGTAATGGAGATATACTTTTTTTTAAAAAAAAAATTTTGAATACTGTTTTATTTTACATAACGAAATCTTCACATCAAATTATAGTATTTCTGCTGACCCCATGATTTCACAAATTTGCGCGAAACTTTTCTTAAAAAGTAATGCCATGAACAGTTATTAATAAATAAGATTCCGTACAGATATTTACATTCTAGCCGATACTATAACGAAGGAAAAATACGATATTACTAACGAATTAATTTGGTCATTGACCCTTTGAGAAAAGCTACCGACCTTTTGGGGTTCCACACCGATCGCTATAATATCTACCATAAAAGGACTTTCAGAAAATGAGTTGTAGTTTCAGTAGCTGAGTTGTACACACTATTTCTCAAAAATTTGATTAAATTTTCATGAGCAACTGAAAACAGTTTGATTTATAAAATTACAGTGTTGCAATAAAGAAAACTTGAAACTTCAAATCAGAAAATGTGATAACCATCTGTGAAGTATGTATTAATTATAATGCCTAAATAATGACAATCCATCAATTCGTAATACGCTACAGCTAAAATGATCCAAATTAGCAGTATTGCAATAAACTGACAAAATACAAAGCTGAAATTTATATTTTAGAAACAAAATTTACTTACGATTTTTTCTATAAACATACGTCTGCTTTATTGACTACGGTAACGTACACAAGCGCTGTCTGTCTTAGGAAAAGGAATGTCCTTCATATAAAAGTTTTAGGGAAATACTCATGTTTACGTTATGCATGGGAAAAACCACGAAAACAAACATGCAACCAGCCCGTTCGCCAGGATTCAGAAACATTCAAACAATAAGGAATAGATACGGGACTGGTTCGGTTTATTTGATTACGGCAATGAACACGAGGTCTATCTGCCTACGGAAGGGGATGCCTTCCTAAAGGTTTTTCTAAGGTAAACAAGGTCGTATGCACATAACACATGGGGAAACCTATTAAAACAGCCAGCACGTTCGTCGGGATTCAAACTACCAGCGTTCAGCCTCGGCCGGTGGTGGCCAAGTAGTAGAGAAAAAATTAATACCACTAAAGAAAAGAAACTATAATACCAAATTCAGAGAGATCTACAAACAATCCCTCTATCATTTTTAAATTACTGAAAATTTTCTCGCAAAATTTCTGGAGACTACTTGCCCACATTCAGAATATATTCATTTAGTTTAAACATAAATATTTTGAAACAAAGTCTAGATGAGAAAGATACTGATTCTCTTTTTCGTCTTACTGTTTTTGGATAATCAAAAATTAGTGGTCAAAGTAGAAACAGTAAATTTTCAAAAAAGTAATTATTACCATGCCCAATGTTTATGTATGCTTATAGGGAGCCGATATTCAAACAATTATTAATCAATAATATGTATTTTATAAAATGGTTATAAAATGCTTCGTCGGTTATAAGAAATCAGAGCGTGATTAGAGTATGCCTGTTTTTCAAATATATATGTAATCAAACGCCGGGTTAAGATTCTACACAGATTCTGATGTCGGATCTTTCTGTCTAACATGAACTTGTATTTACATTCAACAGAATTATCTTATCAGCAAACTGGGGTCAAACGATCTGCGTACAAATCAAAGAATTAAAAGAATTTTTTCTTTTAAATTCTGACCGAAAATAATTTTTTCGCCCCGCTCTTTTTCTCAGTGCATCAGATATTACGTTCTTAAACTTTTCTTTTACAAATATTTTGGTACTTTTAAATTATATTTATTTGTATTCTAATAACTATCTTAAGAAACAAAACAAAACAAAAAAAAAAATTCTTATTTTGTTTATCTTTTCCATAAAGATAGCTAAACGTAGAAACTAAATATAATTCAAATTTTACATATGTATTTGTAATAACAATGTGCTTTTTAATTATATAAACCCGAAATTTGAAAACGCTGCAATGTAAATCGTCACCAAACCAAAAGAGAAAAGCGCTACGATAAAATTTAAAATTAAGCAAAAAATTTGAAGGCCAGATTAAGAGCTGGCATTCAAAATTTAAATCAATCTAAGGTCGGTTTTTAGACAAATTTAATATATAAGTGTGTGTATGTACATATGATATACTCTCAAAAAAATTTCGCCTCTCAAAATTAAATCAAAACTCTATATAAAACACATGCATTAAAAATTATTTAACTTATTACATAATCGGTCTTATTTGAGTAATTCCATTTTACATATTAAACCAATTCAAAAACAAACCTTAAATTTTTATAACTTTTCACAAATTCCAAACAAAAGCTAATTGTTCGTACTAAAATCATTTGAAATTAATAACCTAGATATTTCTTTCACAGAACATAATATTATTATCAAAATTTACGAAAATTAGTACGACATCACGTTGCCACGCTCAAACGTTCACGGCTTCTTCTGAAACACGTGCATCGTGAAATCGCGCCTTTTCAAAATTTTATTTAAAAATATACTGCCTTTCAGATCTCTGGCTTAAAAGTAAAAAATAACACATAATATTATAAGCACTTACCTATATATATGTAGAATTTACGCATAAGGCAACAAAACAGTCAATCAACACCGAATTATGAACTGTCACATGTAGCAAAATTCACTTATGATTCTGAAATGATAACACGTTTTGAATGACAGGTAATAAAATTCACAATTCAAATGATAACCGGGGAAACTATTTCATCCCGCCTAATTATATCCAGCGAATGGCACGCACCGAATACAAAGTTTCACCAAAGAAAACACTTCATACTAAGCCATTTCAGCCTCCAAAGAAAGACTCTTTGCTCATGATGCCCATGATACGCGACGGTGGCAAATCATTACGGCTCGCGGCCAATAGTTGGCCGGCATTTTCATCACGTGATACTTTCTTAAGGGTAGTTTGAAAAAGTGAGAATCGTCTGATCAGCCGATGGCACTAAAGTACGGTCCCCACTGCAGCGCACTATGGGGGAAGAAGAGGGGGAGTGAATCTGACGTCACGTTCGTCGATCTGCCAGCTTTAGTTCTCAGTAGCTCCCTTACAAACGTTACGTTATTTTTGGAAGTAACGAATTCAAGGCCGAGTCAACGCATCGTCCAAACGTCGTACTTCCGTCATTTCAGTCATGCTAAGGCGATAAATTCAGTTGAATAGCTAGAGGTTTGCCGCTCCTCGCGGTCTCTGAATTTGTCGCACCTCTTGATGAAAATCTACTTGATGACGATATTAAAATCAGTTTTCAATAGTTATCCGCATTATTTCAGATAAACAAATAATAATACACCTCTGACAAATATCGCATTTTAAGTTAATACGCTGGGTACCTCGACAAAATAGCCCCCGACAAAGTAGTCCAGACAAAATAGCCCCCGACAAAGTAGTCCAGACAAAATAGCCCCCGACAAAGTAGTCCAGACAAAATAGCCCACGACAAAACAGCCTGTGGGGTAAATTTATGCACATAAATACACAATAAACACGATATTCAAATTAGTTTTTAGAAACTCTCTGCATTATTCAACAGAAACACATAAACAAATGATAATGCACTTCTGAAAACTAACACGTTTTAAGTTAATTCGCTGGGCACCCCGACAAAATAACCCACGACAAAGTAGTTCCGAAAAAATAGCCCACGACAATGGACCCACATGCCCTCCAAATTAATATCCTCCAAATGTGGTCAGAAAAAAATGTTATCATCAATCGGTATCCCTCATCGGTCACTTCCCCCCTCTCGTTTTTTGAGGACAAAATTAGTCCGATGATGATACAAACCACACTATTTAATCACCTTTTGCGAATGCAAAAGCTTCTTATGCATCTCTCGCGGATTGTTTTCGCATCCAAAACGAGAGTTTTGTTAGTTAACATTCCATTCAAGCAGAAATTAGCTTTACCTGAGAAATTTATTTTTTGCCCAAAATTAATGTTATTAAAGAGTGTATTTAACCACCATGAATTGTCAGAGCATACTACACAAAAATAAAAAATAAATGACAGTGATAGTTGCCCTTTCGTTTTAAAGATAGTTGCCCTTTCGTTTTAAAGATAGTTGCCCTTTCGTTTTAAAATCTCATCGTTCTTATTAGGAAAACTCTTGTTTTTAAAAATAAATACAAGAAACAAAAGAAGAACATGTAGCAAAACTTTTTAACTTTTATTTATTTGTTTACTTGCTACTTTTATTTATTTGTTTATTTATTTTGTTTTTCAGGGAATGGACTTTAGAAAGTTTAAAATATACCTATAGAAACCCCAAAGAAGCGTACAATATTCCTACTATAGATACAAATTTTAACTGTTTAGTTATTCGTAAAAAGTAAAATTTTATACTGTTTCAGCTATTTCGATTAATTTTTACTCGACCCCTACTTCGAGCACCCCTCACCTCGATAACGATCACCAAAGCAGGGAACCCAAACGAGGAATGACGCATGAGGCGATTTTCTGGGGTGAGATATTCAAACCTCATAACAAACGTAGAGGTTTTTAACTGGCAATACTCCAGTTGACTGGATTCCAGTTGCCTGAAACTCCAATTATTCGGATCGCCTGTTCTTTCTATATTCAAGAAAACTCAAGTTGTGGCGGTGTAGTTTTCCATATTTTCTCACCGTTATTTGGCATTACTAGGGCATTTTCCATTCGTGCGGCCTGGTCAACTGTCAATTTTGAGAGATATTGTTGTTCTACGTGCCAAAAAACCTGTAATTTATGTTTTCATGTATGCGAATAATAGCGGCTTAATTAATTGATAGATTTAAAAGCAATTACCGCCTTTCTTAATAATTTATACCTTTAGTTTAATTTTAACAGCATATTTAATTTGCGTACTTTTTGACTGGATTTTGATTTCGTTAAGGCTACCTGCCTAAGGAAACAGATGCCTTTGGGGAGGATTTTCCAAGGACACTCTCTCGTATTCAAGTTACATATTCACATTAACATAGAGAAATTCCAAAAACATGTAGCCATACAGCGCACCCGTTGGCAGGGATTTGAACCCACGTCGAAGTATCAGTATTTAGTGGTTTTGTGCACTCACTCGGCAAATAATTTAATCATTATTAATAATTTAACAGCAATATTTTTAAAGCCGTAAGTTACATATGTTGCTTTAAAAGGCTCATCACTTAATAATCAGTTTTTAAACGCAATAACAGACCAGTTAATTTTGCATGAATATTGTTGAAACTGAATTCGGGAGTACTTCGAAGTAATAATAAGATCTCTGACATTTTTTAATTTCTTGTCCTGATTAAATACTTATAATATAAAAGCGTAATTTTGCTCTATATCTCTTTTAAAAAGCAATTAAATTAACTTAGGTGAAAATCAAATTAACTTAGGTGAAAATCAAATTAATTTTAGGTGAATGACATGCAGACTTGCTTACAATGTTCGGAGTCGCGCAGACAGTCTAGTGGTAAGGGGAGTCTACTGTGGTACCGAAGGGCCTGGGTTCGAATACCGGAGAAGGGTATGTTTGTAAATGTAGAGTGTCCGTGCGGCATGGGAGCGCGTACTATTAAACAAGTGAGATATGTCACAACACAACAATGCAATACAATGTTCGGCATTATATAGTAAATAGCCTATAAACAACCATAGAAAAGCCATTCGTTTTCCCTTCATTTCTGCGGTTTAGCACTAGCCTGATTGACAATAATATATTAACATGTATTATATTGCTAGTTTCATAGTTTATTTTTCTGCATCAAAATAAATAAATAAAGCTTATCTCCTTCGTCTAAGAAACACAGATTGGCAAAAGACTGATTTTTTAGTGCCAAATTATCCTGCTTGTACCTAACAAAGCCTTTTGTAGTTCATCCGTTTAACATTCCGTGGCGTTCAGGTATGTGGCGCTTCAATAAAACGGTGGGTCTGACACACACGGTGGGTTCTTATACCCGGTACCTGTACACTGTTTTCAGAGTTTTTGTCCGCACTAGACTTCAAAACGGTAGAATTTTCTTAAAGTCAGCAAAATCAATCCTCTAGAGCAGGGGTTCTCAATCGGGGGAATTCCCCCCTAGGGGAATTTTCACAATTTCATGGGGGAAATGCAGTCAGCCTGACTCCGCCTGCTTCCTGTTATGCCGTAAAAAAAATATTCAGATTTTAATAAATGTACATGCTTTTTTCGTATTTTGGAAAGGAAGGGAGAAATGATCTTCTAGCAATGACGAAAGAGTTGCATGGGGCAAAAAAGATCGAGAACCACTGCTCTAGAGGCATTGTAAATGAATGAGGGTTCCTTCTTGAATAGCAGTTGCTAATTGAGTGGAAGTGCAATTTCTGTTATTTTTAAGGTTTCTACGTTCAAAATTTTCCATTTGGGACAGATACATTATGCTGTCACAGTTATAAAAAGAGCACATGAAGTGCTTGTTAGCATTATCGTAAATTAACAATCTTTGACTGAAAAAGAAGTGGTAACTGTAAGCTGAAGGAAACGTAAAGAAGGCATTGGTCATGCTTATAATCCTGAAGAAGCAGGTCGACTAAACAGACAATGGGCAATCTTCCGGTTGGCTAGTACCGTAAGTTTCGAAATTTGAATAAATGAGCGGAAGAGGCATTTTTTAAATTAGTTGTGTGCTTAATTTGTTATATGTCGAAAATGCAAAGCGAAAAGATTTCAACCTGAAAGAAAGGTTAAATTTTTAATGTTCTTGGTAATTGTAGCCAGGAAAAAACTACACTTAAACTAGGAACTTCCCAAACAGCCCTGTGCAGTTTACTGAAACAAGGAGTTACAATTAATGACGAGCTAATAAAAAATGCAAATGTCTCAAGGGAGGGCAAAATAAGACAGAAAAATCACAGACGTGGAATTTTTTTAATGGTTTCAAACTGCGCAACTAAAAAAAAAACGTTTCTATTTCAACAGCCTTTTTCACTAATTTGCTAAATGTAGAAGCTAATTTGTATCAACTAGCAGAAGACTCATTTATTGGAGAAAGAGAAATTCAACATTGTTCATCAGAAACTGCATTTTGAGAAGGAAGAGGTAGACCATCATGCGGCTGAAAACTGGATAAAAGGCGTTTTACCTGGACTGCTAAATTACAAGCCACGCGAAATTAACAGTGCAGATGAATCTGGACTGTGTTACAAAGTATTACTAGAAGGTACTATTTTAAAAGCAAAACAAGCAGCTGGTTTAAGAAACTGAATATATGAGAAATTGTGCTATTAAAGTGCAATATGGATCTAATAATTATAAGCACTAATTTTTGACGACACGACGACAGCACTAATTACTGACAAAAGTAGGAAACATCAATGATAGAAAGGCGTCAAGAATTTGCCTCTAACATACCCTAGCAATAAGAACTCATGAATGACAAGAAGTATGTTTACTGATTTTATTTTGAAATGGGATAGCGAGTTGAAATATCAAAAACTAACTTTACTAATTAGATAAATAAATATGCGGCACATACACCTTTGATCTCTTTCTGAAAAACTTGCGTTGCGTTTCTTTCTGCAAATACAACATCTAACATTCAATCGTTAAGGTATTATAAAAGCTTTCAAACTATTACAGAAAAGATGCTAAGAACATGATGAACAGAATTTTTGTGAAAGTGAGGAAAAATACTTCGAAGAATACACTTCGAGGGAGATAAATAAGCCGATAGCTCTACTAGAGGCCATGGATATTATCAGCAGTGCAGAGGTTTATCTTTAAAATTTAGTTAAAAACTGTTTTCGAAAATAGGGCTTTTTATCAGAAGCCTCAGAGGAAATGCAAGCTATAGCTAAGGTTCGAAACATCAGTGAGGGAAGTTATGAAGATTAATTTTTATAATATGTACCCATTCGCAAAAATGCTAAGAAAACGTGTGTAAAAATTAAATATGAAAGTGTTTAAGGAACTGCAGAAACTGACAGCGGAAGTGATACAGAAAAAAAGCCAACATATAATGCCAACATCAATCGAATCTAAAAAAGCACAGGAAATTCTGAGAAAATTCCTTAAATTGACAGGTTCTGATCAAAAAGCTACTCGCAGTTTCACAAAATTGAGAATAAAATTGAAAAACTGTTGTTGAACAATATGAAACAAACACAGTTAGACTGTTCTAAGAAATAACATTTCAACAAGAACGTAATTACAAAAATATTTTTAGTTCAAAGAGGCAATTTGCCCTGAAGGACTATTAATTTCGTTTTGGCATTTTACGTCGAAAACTTTAAAAGCTTGTATCACTTTTCAGATCGTTACCACGATACAATATCGCCCTGTCTTATATTTAATGAAATTAAATAATGAAGAATCTGCATAAATGTATGTACAGTTAGCCACAAAAGTCTGCGTACAGACTAAATTTGAAATTTAAAAACACTTAAAGCATAGAAAAATGTATTTTAATCATTGCATTTTTTCTTCTATTAGCTAAAATTGTAAACTTAAATAAAAAGTAAATAATATCAGTGTAATACATTTTACATTTTTTCAAAAATATATTTTGTCAAAAAAACTCAGAAATTCTCTCCAATAAGTCTGCGTACACTTATAAGTTTTTTACATTACTTCAATACTTTGTAGGATAACCTTTATTCTTCAAAACAGCTTGCAGACGTCTGGGCATTGACTAAACTAGTTTTTCAGTGTCATCCGACGTAAATTTCGCCCATTCTTCCTGCAATTTACTAATTAGCTCATTTCGCGACGTAATATTGTGTTTTCGAATTCGTTTCTCCAATTTTTCCCACAGATGTTCGATTGGATTGAGGTCTGGTGACTGTGGAGGAGTACGCAACTGTTTTGGAGTGTGATAGAGGAGATATTCCTTCACAATTTTAGCTGTATGTTTCGGGTCGTTGTCTAGTTGGAAAATAAGGGTATTAGAAAGGTTTAAATTTCGGGCACTATCTCGTAGATTTTTCTTCAGAATATCCAGATAAACATACTTATCCATGACTTTATCAATAATGTGAAAATTCCAACTCCTTTCGACGACATACACCCCCATACCATCGCACCGTCAGCTCCCTGTTTGACAGTTGGATTTAAATTTCTCAGATTCAGTTCTGTTCCTGGTTTTCTCCATACAATAGAGTGGCCATTAGCTTTAAATATTTCTAAATTTATTTTCATCTGACCAAATTACATTGTTCCAGAAGTCCTGCGAAGATTTTAAATATGTTTTGGCAAAAGCAATTCTTTTCTTTCTATTTGTCTCGGAAATGTATGGCTTAGACCTAGGTTTGCGTCCATGATAATCGGCCTTTCGCAGCAATTTTCGTACACTTTCAGGAGAAATTTGGATGTTGCTAGTTAACAAAATGTCTTTTGCAATGCTTGCAGCAGAAAGTTTAGGATTTTGTTTCATTCGTGATAGAATTTTTCTTTCTTCTCTCTGCGTTAGCTTCTTCGGGCTCCCACATCTTGGTTTTACAGCAAGACTACCAGTGTCAAGATAGTTTTGAATAACGCTTTGCACACTAAAAAATGGTTTTCCAATGGTTTTACCAATATAGCGAAGAGTTTTTACCTTCATCTCTAAATTTGATAATTAGTTGTCTCGTAACTAAAGGAATTTCTTTATTGGTTGTCATTTTCGTCAAAGAAAATAGAAATAACAACTTCCAATTAACGTGAAATTTGCTTCGGAAGTCGAGGACCTTGAAAGTGTAACCTTTTTTGCATTCTCAAGTTTGAAGTTTAAAAGTTAGATAAGAAATCCCCCGCCTCCTTCGCGTTGTACGCAAACTTTATTGGCTTTGATTTCTGGCCACTTACCTTTTAAAAATTAATGTGCATAAATTATTAGATATGAAAATATTACAGTTAAATAATTTCAAAGTCCCTTATTGAAACTAAATATTTAAAAAATAAAACTTTAAGAAACTACTCTGTTCGCACCTTAAAATTTGGATTTGATATTACTTTTCTTGATGTACGCAGACTTTATTGACTAACTGTATGTTTCTCGCATTGTGATAAAACAACGGTACCTAGAGCTATCAAAATCTGAATAACGTTACCTTCCATAGAATATGAGCATGTGGAAGCCCTAATTTCAAATTTGTTTTATTATCGATTTCATATTTTGTAACACTTCAACGAATTTTTTATTAAAAATTTTAACGGTTTCATAACGAGCAATGGCAACACTGCAAGGGAAAAAAATATTATCTCCAGCGCGCGAGACTCTGTATCGGAAATTCTAAAGAAAAGCTCATTTTAAAATTAATTTGCGATATTGCTGTTGAACTGAATTTTATAGTTTGAGTACGTAGAACATGATATTTAATAAATAAAGGTAACACACAAAACGTTAAAAAAAAGTCCTTTTAGACGTAATTTAAAATCTGAAACCTTTCAAATTTTTTATATTTTTTTTAATAATTTTTTTAAAATTTCATATCCTAACATAATCCTTTTGTGCTTTTAGTGTTGTTATTTACTGTTATTACAACTCCTCTTACATTTATATTGAAGTTATTTTAATTCTATATGCAGTAAGTAAGTCGCAACCTCAACAAATCGCTAACTACAGTTACAATCACAAACACAGTTAGTCATTTAATTTCTTTAGATGGAGTGGCCATGTCAGCGCAGCGTACCGCCATCACCTCAAAACATTCAGTGGAAACCTACGACTGAATGGGCGAACACTGAAAGTACAAATCTATTCGGAAATACAGGAAATCCTCTGTAGGACCCCCGGATCCGGTCCATTTTGGACTTCTGTGTCGGATTTTAATTCTATATGCGGTAAGTAAGTCGCTGGAGTAGCCATATCAGCGCAGCGTACCGCCATCACCTCAAAAGCATTCAGTGGAAACCTACGACCGAATGGGCGAACACTGAAAGTACAAATCTATTCGGAAATACAGGGAATCCTCTGTAGGATCTGGTCCATTTTGGACTTCTGTGTCGGATTTTAATTCTATATGCGGTAAGTAAGTCGCAATCTAAACCAATCGCAAACTACAGTTACAATCGCAAATACAGTTCGTTAAATTGTTTAGATGGAGCGATCATATCAGCACAGCGTACCGCCATCACTTTGCAGCGGTTCTCAGCCGGTAGTACCACTGGTGGTACGCAAGAGGTGGTACGCGAAGAAGCAAAATATTTTTAACTATTAATTTCAAAAATTAAAACCCCAACATCCTGATTGAGTTTTTTTCTCTAACACTCGTAAATTTATGCGATCTCAGCTTTGTTCAAGAGTGGTGGTGGTAGTAGTATTTTGCAGGATCCGGTCCATTTTGGTCTTCTGTGTCGGCTATAACGAATGCTCATTTACTTAATGAAGTTACTGCAATCAAGGCTCTTGTAAATATGTTAAAAACTGTTAATATGTAAAACTATGGAATATGTTTTATTAATATAGTGATATTATTAAAATTACAATAAATTAATTATAAAGATAGGTAGAGTTGAAATGTAGAGAAGAACCTTAGGTAAATTTATCTTACACTTAAATTTGCGAAATTATAAGTAATAATATTTTAAAACACAGGAAAAGGATCTTATGTACAAAGAAAAAAAATTATATTTAAAAATTTAAATAAATTAAAAACCTGTAAGCTTTCAGATTTTACATTACGCCCAAAGGGGCGATTTTTGTGTTACATTTATTTATTAAATATCATGTTCTTCGCACTTAAACCATAAAATTCAGTTCAACAGCAACGTCGAAAAAATAGTTTTAAATGAGCATATCTTTAAAATTTCCAATACAGTCTCGGGCGCTGGAGATAAAAATGTCCTCCCCCCGTACAGTGTTGCCATTGCTCGCTTTGAAATCGTTGAGTTTGTTAATCAAAAATTTGTTAAAGTTTTACAATAAATATGAAATCATTGTAACTCTTTTCTAGAATTAAGAGGTGCCAAAGTGGTTTTTTTAAACTAAAGCGGATTCAATCCCTCCTTCCACTATTTAAGATTTGATAGCAGAGGCCACTTTATCTGAAAATAACTAATGATATTAAAAATATTTCGAAAGAGTTTAAACTCCTTAATTCCTTCTGAGTGACATGAGTTCATATTTACAAAATCTGAAACAAGGATTTTCATTTGATTACAAATAAAAAACCCTGCTTATTAGCTAAAGCGGTTGTTATTTTTCAGTGATGATTGGTACTTAATAGTATTACTTATCGAGAAAACTTTCAAAGGAAATAAGCAAATTAAAAACAAAAGTGCTAGCTAGTCATTTAGCCAGATTATGTTTCGGAAGTTTCAGTATTTAGCAGTTTTACCCACTTTTAAAAATGAACTTTGCAAACTTGGTGCCCGAAAATTCAGCAATTTCCAAAATTACATGTGCCAAAATTTAAGATATTTCTAGTATTCAAAATTGCAATTAAAGAAAGGAAAACTGCGTACTTACGAAAATCAGAGAATACCTTTTTATATCTGAATTTATACACCATTTCAAAAAATAGATGATGAAACGAAAATTTCTTAGCAGCCAGATATATTTAAAGGTTACATATATGCAGAATACTCCTTCTCAAATGCTTTAGAACTAAATTTCAAACATTTTAATATTCCAGACAACAGGTAAATGCAAGTCAGGTTTGGAAAAATAAATAAAGAACAAAAATAAGTTTTAATACAAAATAAAACAATAATGAAATACCATTAAATAAACATACATAGCTATTAAATTTAATAACTGTAATTAAATACATGGGTTTCAAAGGAGTGTTCGTATACAATATTTTTGTTTCGGAAGGAACTGTCCGGTATCAAATTATTTCTTTCGTTTTTTTTTTTTTTTTTTTTTTTTTTTTTAAAGTTGATATGTTGAATAAAGTTATAAAGTTGACTGTAATACTTCCGGAGGAAAGCTTGGGAACTAAATAAATCTATCTATCTAAGCGAATCTGATGAATTTGATGAATCTGTTATTCGAACTAAGCGAGCTAGACGAAAGTTGATCTAGCAGAAAACTGAATAGTATCATTTAACTAGCAGGAATTTATATCCAGAAATTTATTAACGTGCAGTAATTGCCGGTTATACGAAACTGACTAGAAATCGATTACAGAATGTGAATTTTTTATAACCAAGTTCATATCAATCAGTTTGCCACCAACATAGTTATCGAAAAAATTCCGTCATATTTGATGATATTTCTTTCGTACGTGATGAATGCTAGACCTATTTAAAATCTGCTTCATACGTTGAGTTGTTAATCTACGTGTCTCACCGTCACCACCGGTCTTGTTCCGGTGGTGACGGTCTCACTCATTGGCTACAATGGAATGACAAAGCCGTATATCAACAAAGGTCTTTTTGAAACATCTAGGCCTGCCAAATCGGAGTTGTATATTATAAGTTAGTATAGCAACTGAAGTTACAGTATGGAACAATGCAGATTATCTCAAACTTCTCATAGTGAACTACTCTTCTGATCAATATTGTGAGATGCTAATATTTAATGGCTAATATAATTGTAAAAAGCTAGTGTTGCATCTAAGCAGTATTTCTTCTAGCTTCTAGCGTTTAACACTCGGTTTGCATCAGCCACACACAACCATTTTCAATACAGTTCGCCGCTCTGCATTATACTCTCAATTTGACTAAATGCTAAGAGTTCCTCCGCTAATTATAGCATGAAGGCTATCTGCCTAAGGGAGGTTTGGTTTAGCTGATCATGGCAAAGCACACTAGAGCTATCTGCCTAAGGGAAGGGATGTCTCCGTGGAGGACTTCAGAAAAATTGGCTCGTATTTATGTTATACATGGAGAAGACCATGAAAACACTTATGTAGCTAGCCCACTGGCTGGCATTTGAATCCAGATCAAACTACCAGTATTTAGCTGTTTTATCGTTCAACCGCTGGTGGACGATCGATCCATTTGGCAGATCTGGATGTCCGAATTACTTTAGAAGCTCTAACGTCGGATATGCCATAACATTCTGATAGTAGTTCAAAGGCGATAAGTGAGACACGCAGAGGATATCTCAACTGGTGAGGCAAAATTTTGAACAAGTATTCTTACATATTAGAGGTATCCCATGACTTGCATATGAAGTTCGTCTATAAACACAATTTGTTCTGAATCAGTGTATTCTATTATCAATTTATTTTTAATGTTATAGATTTCGTAATTATTGTTCGCGAGTGTATTTCAAGTTGTCTATTCATAGTAGTAATGCTATGCAGCTTTGTAATTAGTCATTTCTTTGTATCTTGCTTACACAACAGAATTTAGATTTGACAGCTTTTCTAATTTTCTGAAAGGAGATGCTGAAACTATTTTTGTTTGATCGAACACAAAGATGTGAGAATAGACGGCAAAGAAAATGAATGGATGAGCATTTACACCTATAGTTAATGAACACCAGCAGTAATTTTTTATATAATAGAAATTTTTAATTCTGAAGAAGTAAGGGATCGTGTTTAGTTAACGGGTGTACTCATACAGCCTCAAAAGACTCCTGGAGTCAATATACAAAAAATTAAATGTCAATAAGAAATACACATTTTTTTTTTTAATTAATCATTTTTCATGTTTAGGTTTTGCAGTCATAATTTTGTCAGTAATATCAGTAAAAACTTACTTTAAATTGAAATAATTTCCTGCAATGAGAAATCTATGTAAAACTTAAATATCTGTCCAAAACACATGACAGATATTTCTGCTTTACCCAGATTTCTGATTTACTGATAAAATACACAATTATACAGATTTCAGACAGAAACAGAGAATACAGAAACAGACTTTATACAAAAAATTATAAAAAGTCACATTTAACAGATAAAATATTAAATGAGTCTTTATAAATGCGCATAAATATTACTTAGAATTACTCAGGTTACATTGAGATTTGAAAGTACTTCATCATAATTTCTTGTACACGGTAAGTTATACAGATCATTGCCTTAAATTAGAAAAAAAAAAATCAGTCACTTCATATTTCATTGAAAATTTGTTGGTTATCCTTTAAAAATTCATTCAGGCAACACCTCTGAAACTATTACAATTCACCCGCTTTTAGACATGTTAGCTAATACAAATATGTCTGCCATTGTGTCAAACCAGTTTTCCTGTCAGGTAGTAGGGAAAACTTGGAATATTCTCTACTTCTGTTCTAAGCTCCTTAATCGGGCATACACACTTAGGTAGAGAATAGTCTAATTTATGTAGACCGGGTCCGTTCATTCTGAAATATAAGAGATGCCTAAAGACTTTCCTTTGAACACTATATGTAATTATACTGTATGATTCACTACCGCTCTTTTTTTTTTAGAGGTTTCTCAAAGATGAATAGGTATCAAATAGCCATGCAGGGTCAGAGACACCTTCGTCATATGCAAGTGTGCACGAAAAACGAAAACTGGGAGAAGAATATAAATGACGAACATTACTTTATTCACCAGAAGGTAACAATTGCGATGTTCAGAAAAATCACAGATGGTATTCGAAGTTTCAGCCGCCGATTGCAATACAAAGCTGACATCGGCGCCGAGTAGATTCATGAACGTTTTGAAATATTCGGGTAGTCCGGAAGACGGCCGCCACAGCGGTTATGCAGAAAGTATGACAAGATCCTCCTCACTGTCGGCAGGTGTATCGTAGGCCATACATTTCATATGATCCCAGAAAAGGATCCAGAGAGAGTAGGTCCGTCGATCGTGCAGCCCGATGAATGATATCAGCACAGCTGATCCACTGTTATCCAAATCTCGCATTTAAGTGCTCCGGAACATCATGGCTGAAATAGGCTGGGTCCCCATCATGCTGGAACTCCATATCTTGGTATAGCGACTGGTGATCTGTTGATCATTTAAAAGTTTAGGAAAAACTTCCTGCACAAAATTCTTATAACACCGCCCGTCTAAACGAGCAGGTAAGATCGTATATGGGCCTATTAAGTAGTGCCCCATAATTTTGAAGGGTCCAATAATGACAGTAAATCAGTGCTTTGTTGCAAATGTTCATGCAGCATAGAAGTCCTTCATTGTTCATACATCGGAGTTATGTGCATTGCAGCGACTTTCCGTAGAAGTATACCTCGTCTGCGAATAAGACTGAAGCCGGAAAAAGGGGATCCGCTGCACTCTTTTGCAAGATACCATTGAGCAAGAGCAACCCTCTGTGGGTAATCATCTGCCCGAAGCAGCTGTACGCATTCGTTGTTCATGGTATGGATGCAATTGGTTTGAACTCAGGATCCTCCAGACGGTGGTTTTTGAAGACATTAGGCTGCTATCATATATCCATTTGTTTAGGAAGAACAACTCTTTGGAATAATTTTTCTGCTTTGTCACAACAGCCAATCACCGCAGATAACTTTGGGGTTAACATGTAAAGGGAAACTGGTTCTCCATTGCAAACAAGTTGATAGCATTCGAAGCTGATAGCTGATTGGTCCAAACGAACAACTTGCAATTTTTTCAAAACGAAGGAACAAATCGCGCGTCTTTCTTTCTATAGTAAACTAGGCAGAAAAGTTGCCCGAAACAGTCGTTCGTATGAAACAAATGCATGTATGATATGGACCTTAGCGATTGCTCATGTACTAAGACCTGGAGTTTCTTCTGCATGACGAAGCAACATCTCATAAATTTCAGAGGTCCGTACCTTTCGTCTCCGAATCATGGCACTCCTCTCGAAAGAATTCATTTCACATAAGCTTTGATGCAACCATGTAAATGTTTGGTGTACGCCTCATCGGGTGCACAGCGGTTCCCCCGATACAATCAACAGTTCCATATGTCAGATGCATAGGCGCTAACTGCATTTATGAAATCTTCCATCATTGTCGAATGACTGTTTTCCTGGTTTCCCAACAATACCCTCTGTCGTGTTACGATTGCTTTTCCGACCCCGCATTACTTTCTGATTCCGATTCGTCTTTGAGTAAACTATCCCTTCCAGAATTTTGTATACGTGGTAGGGAATTTCCTTGTATAGAAGAGCTAAATAAATTTATGCCTCTAACAGCAAGGTGTAATTGAACTTGCAAAAAAACAATATACTAAATTTCATCAACAATTAATGTGAACTATAAAACTCTTGCCCTATTTTTTAAACGAATCATATGCTCCTCAATTATGAAAGAAAAAACTTAGAGTGGCGCATATTTTGTATTAACGTCGACTGAATTTGAAAGAGGTCAGATACAAGCTCCTGCCTGTCAAGTGCTTATCCAAAATTTACTCCAATCTAAGACTAATATTTTTGCCCGATTTTAAATTCTGTACCAGCGAATTTCTTGCAAGTTCGATCATATGCTTTTGTGTCTAAATGCTGTCTATACTGCATTAACATGGATGTTATTACAAACTAGGCGCGTCACCTTATCGCAGAATGCAAATAAAATGATTTATTTTATTGGCTTTTATTGAATTAAACCTGCTTACTTCAGTGACCCTCTATAGTTCTGTACTGTTCTTTTACTTTATATATCTAATATAGCTAATAAATGTTCAATATTATTAATTATCACCCATTATTTAAGGGAAACATAAATATTTATATCACATACAATGAGACTGTTATTTGAAGCTAATAGCAAGCAGCTTTGCAAATTATTAATGTTCAATTTAACGATACAAATTAATTTTCCATATTTAATAAACCCATTCTGTTTCTAGAAAATCTTTATGAAAAGTAGACGCCTTCATCACAGCTAATGTTTATGCTGTCTCAGTGCTATGTTAGATGGAGCAAGGATTTTCGCACTGTTTTCAGTAGGAAAAGAAAAAAGAATGAAAATTTGTTTCAGTAATTAGCCCAGAAATATGCTTGAGTGATCACTGATAACTTAGCTATTCTTGTTTTAAAACGGCAAAAAATAAATAAATTAATTAAAAGTTTTAAAAAAAGTAATCTTGAATTTGAGAAAAGGTTAATTTCGTCTCACTTCACCGTCTGTAACTGCTGCTGGCCACTTATTCCACATTACCTAATAACATAATCCTATTATTTTTTCTACATGTGTTATAACTTTATTTTCATTAATTTCATGTATTTATGGAAACTTGAATATTTCACAATCAAAGTTCGCTTACTGAAAACTTTTCCTATTTGCAAAAGTTTTGAATTTAATATAAATATGGTGAACTATCAGTGAAATCAGTTTTCAACAAAGTGCTTTTAAAATGGCAGCCATGCAAATGCAAAATTATATTACCCTAAATACGCTGATATTTATCACTGTGTTTCTTTACATGACTAACTATATTTATATAAAGGTTAGAAGTAATAATTACTGCTTAGTTAACTATTTTTAAATAAATGTACATTTCATTTTACTATTTTATAACTACTTTAATAATTATTGGTGATACCTATTTCACAAGCAAACCATAAAGCTTCTCCTGCTTTGCATCATGTGTTCATGATTTACCGCAAGAAAAGTTATGATTAAGCCTAAATTAAAATTTTACCATTTTATGAGCCTAAAATAGAAACCTAAGTCTATTTACTTGGCTTAGTTACTGGTTGGTTCTAATACTCTTTAAAATTCCCTGATGATATTAAAAAGAATTAGTTCTAAAGTAATATTACATTAAAAAAATGAATTTGGAAAAAAATACTTGAAGAATCAGTTTGATAAGTTGTTAATTTTGAGCATCACTGTTTTTGAATTCTGAAATGAACTAAAACCAGAAAATTTAATACTTGTATTACTACCATGTGTAATACCTCGTATTAATACACATTTAGTACTTGTGTTACTATTTTCAAAAAATACCTATCTTTTATAGTCGAAAACAATGCGTATCAAGAACGATTCCTGAAATTCAAGGCTAAAGGCATGCGTACTTCTGGTGGAATTATAAGCCCCATGCATAAAAAAAATTAAATATGAAATTGTTAATCAAATGTAATTACATAGAATGCAAAACAGTTCCTTGGTATCTGCATAAAAAATTAAATATGAAATTGTTAATCAAATGTAATTACATAGAATGCAAAACAGTTCCTTGGTATCTGCATAAAAAATTAAATATGAAATTGTTAATCAAAAGTAATTACATAGCATGCAAAGCACTTCCTTGGTATCTGTATTTCTAAAGTTGTTACTAGTTATATATATGGCGTCGGCAATATCATACTAAATACTAAGGTATACTTTATAAACTTCTATTTTAAGGTCTTGGAAATTTATCAGGAATTAGAATTGGACCTGTTCAGCAGCAAAAGATGAATATAAGTAGGTAAGTAACACAAAGCTGAAAAACTGAATGCTTCCGAAGTATTTTTAAAATACACGGTCAAGAAATTGAGATTCTAATCGAAAAGAGATTTGAAACTTGCTTCAACATCTGAAGTTTTCAGTTGTCTGTTGTAATACATAGTGATTAAACAAAAATTAGTAATGAAAAAATCATTACATCATTACATTAAATTCACTTTACGGGTAGTTCTATTATATTTATTTATAAAATTGTGGCAATCTAATGTTCGAGTTAATCTGTACTGTTAAGTAATCCACGTCATGTGGTTTATGTAAAAACTGCTAGCGCGGCAGTGAACTTGCTCACTTCGCCCTTAGCTGCAGCATAGGTTGTTTTGAATTTTAGTTTAGTGGTTTTTGTTATTCGTTCCGTTATTTCAGTTGTGTTTAAAGTTATGGTGTGTGTGAATAAAAGTTATGTTTAAAGAAAAGGAGTCATGTCAATTCAAGGATATACACCAAGCACATAACCACCACACCACCATAAAATGTTAAACTTGAATGTTTGCCCCTTAATATTAATTAAAATCCCTTTTTTTTTTTTTAACTTAATACGTGCTCCGCCCTCTAGGCACTACACGGAAAGAGAAGTATGCGCCGTGGGGGACTTTTTAAGGGAAACGCTCGTATGCCCGCATGGAAAGATGTTGAAAACCACAAAAACGCTCATGCAGCCAGCCCGTTCCGCGGAACAATCAAAATGCTTAATGGTTCTTTTTTCATCAAATTTTAATCAAAATGCTTAATGGTTCTTTTTTCATCAAATTTTAATAAAAATGCTTAATGGTTCTTTATGTAATGAAGTTGTGTCAATGTATTTTTGTTTTGCGCGTTATTTCGATTTACGCAACAATCAGTAATGTACACCCATATTTATTCAGTGCCAAAATAAAGATTATAACGTTGTATTCTCTCTTGGCTAACATAAAATGTACTTGACATCGGACGTTATCTGCTGCATTATCACCAAGTCCTTTAAAGTACTACAAAGCTAGGAGAAGGGTCCTTTATTAACTCAAAAAAAGTTTACAGTCGGCGCCAACTCGTGCTGACAAAAGCCAATACTTTTGGCTTAAAGCAAAAGGTAATGAATAACTTAAAAATTCACGAATTAAATATAGCCTAACGGCTTCACATAACATAAAATAACTGTTAAGTAAATTAAATAACACCCTCCCATAGATATATTAAAAATTTTTAACATGGAAAATATTTATTGCACGTCCTCTAGTTTATGAGTACTAGTCTTAGTACTAATTCAGAAGTCAAACAACAAAAATCAGCGTTATATTTTCAAAATTTTCACAGTCGAAACCCATGCAATCACAAAATGGCGGCCACACCACGTGAAGAAAAGAAAGCAAAAAATAAGCCTGTTTGGGGCTTCTATAATTAAGACACAATAACACGCCGAATTCACAGTTACTGTGAAATTTCACAGTAACTGTGAAAATTTTGAAAATATAACGCTGATTTTTGTTGTTTGACTTCTGAATTAGTATTTATTCAGCGTGTTATTGTGTCTTAATTAGTACTTACGAAACGAAATTTTTCAGATCATTTTCCGTCTTGCGTTGCTTCCATGCTTGCGCCAGATACCGACCGCAAGCGAGTTCTATGCCGATGATGATAATTGACTCAGCAGAAGAGTATAGATGTACTTGTACGGTGTAACTATTGGCATGACAAAGGAAAACAACTGCAAACACGGAATAGCATTGGTTTCTGAGACAACAACAGCAGGAAGTCTGTTATATGACTTCCTGTTGCAAGTTTTACTGCTACGTAAGGCCGGGTTTTTAAAAAAGGCAGGTGTAGATTTTTTTCTATCCATATTTATGAAAAGAACATGTAAACTTGACATATTTTTTCAGATGCTTAAAAATACACATAATATGTTATGTATTCCGTAAAGCCTCTGATTAGGATCATTATATCTATTGTTTGCGACAGCGAAACCCAGCTTCAAATAATTTTCTTTGGAAAAATAAGAGCTTTTAATTTTCTTTGCTTTCAGATACTACGAGCGGTATCTATCAACTAGGCTTAGTTTTGGGCCTAGTTACATTTAGTGATGGCTGTAGAAATGAAATTTATTGATTCAACTTTTGTGCCTGAGCCAAAAAATTTCCATGCTAATGATCCAGTTATGACTTCCTATTTCCGTTTCGCGTTTTCGGTATATACAATACCGCCCGTTCTCCAATATTCGGAGCGTTAATTTGGATCCCCGATCACGAACACTCGTTTATTTCACACAGCCTCAAATTCGCTTCATGCAGCTACGATACTTGTTATCAACCTCTTTATAAGGTTTTCCCACTGATTTTAAATTTCACCTGCAATTTATAATGATTCCCAATTTTTAATTTATTCGTAGAGGTTTTGCAATTCTTATTTAACTTAAATGATTTTCTATTCAAAAGTGGGAAAAAAAAAAAAAAAGCATTATTGTGTTTTATATATTTTAAGATGTTTGAACATCAACAAGCACGTAATTTGTTGAGCAAATGAATCTCAATAATAACAGAAGTTTCGTTTCTATTAATATTGAGATTCATTTGCTCAACAAATTACCGGAGCTCGTCTTATTCGGTATTTTGGTGCGCTCTGGCTGGCATTACGATTTCACTTAAAAGCTGAGATGTACCAGAACCAGGCTTTGGCTGAATTTAATTTCTGATGGTAGCGAAATGTTTCATGTCTTAAAATAGATGCTAATAACGCACTGATATCGCTAAATTCATCCACGCATTTCTTTTTGCAATATGAAAGAACTGACCAAGCCAAAAGAAAACTTTTCTTCAACATAAATAATTAACTAGCTAATTTTCTTGTATTAAGTAATTTGAAATATGTGTAGCTTTTTATCTTTATATATACTGTATATATCCTGTATATATTAATAATAAAATTAATTCTTTTCTTTCTAGATAAAGGTATGCAATGCAGTTTAAAAAGAACAATAACATAGGAAAGTACTATAAAATTATTGTCAAAGATACTTGCGAATAAATTAAACAATTTTTCATCAAAATGAACTTAAAAAGTAATGCTAATGAATTTTGAATATGCATATGGGAAAGGAAAAAACAAAGATCTACTGACTTCTGGCACTGTTAATGAGGAAAATAGCATACCTCCGCCATTTTTTCCCTTGCACCTCAGGAATGATAATCTTTATGCCTTATTTTGACTTCGAAATTTTATAATCGATGAAAAATTCATACTTCGACATTTCACCAAATAAATAACATTAATTACACACACATTAAATACTATGATTATTACACATAAGATCTGTGAAAGCTAACACCAACGCAACACAGATATGCACTTGGCAAACACGACGAACAACTGGTAGAAGCAATGGAAAGTTTAAACCGCTCCCCTGATCCCCAACTTTCACGGAATGGTATTAGACATGGAGGTAGGAAAGGGAGGAGGGGCCAACCCGCGCTAAAAGTGAAGCACTGCTTTGAAGCTTGGGTCACCAGATGGGGTGTTCTTTGTTTACATTCAGAAGCTCGCTTGACAAGATTCTGATAGTATTTCGACGCACGACAGTTCCATAGAAATCGAAAAAGGGACACTTTCGCATGAAAGAAACATTCATAGTGTGATGGATAATAGCAATTTGTATAGTTTAGTGACATTTACGCAAAAATCACATCTTGGATATTTTTCGACAATTAACAACAGCGATTTTGATTATGAATATGTTTTATAAATTCTAAGCTGTTGCACTACAAAAATATAGATTTTAAGAAAATTGCTAAAAGAGATCTTCCAAAATTTATTTTCTAGAAGATTTGAAAAGTTTGAAACTTGATGGCTAAATGTAAATATAAAATTATGTATGTTAAAATATTTGTAATTAGGCTCATAGGTCAGATTAAGTTTTTATTAAATAGAGTAACGCATGCAAGGGCTATCTGCCTAAAGAGAGAGATGCCATCGTGGAGGAATTTTGAAGAAAAACTGACCTTTGAGTGGGTATTAAAAATAATACTTATAATTTTCATTCAAATTATATTCATATATATTTTTTATGTAAAACTTTCGGGTGTATGCTAAATTAGTGTAAATTACTTTACACGAAAAATATAGTGAATGCACAGAAATTAAAGATTTGCACATGCCGGAAATGAAAAATAGGAAATATGCATGGTTATTTATGCGTGTGCTTGCAAAAAGCATGTATCTGCCTTTGACAAAATACTTAAATATTCATTAAATTATTTATAAATGTATTTGAAATGAAGAATTTATTCACTTATAAACAACTGTGAAAGTACTGTGAAGAAATCTAATTATTAAATGTATCTAATTTATAATGATTATAAATGTTATCTAAATATGTAATAACCTTAATATTGAATTGTAAACATAAATTGAAATCCTGTTGACAAATACGTTATAAAACTATTTAAGCAAGAATTGTTCGTATTGGAAAGCAATCTGTTAAAAGGTATTGTAAAGCAAATGCTATGAGATGCGCACTTAAGAACATAATAAAAAGTTTTGGAATATGTATTGTTGAAATGAAGAGTAAAAAAAAAAATCTGATAAGTATAATTAAAACAATTATTCACTTGCATTTTATAATAACTCAGTTACAAATTTTTAATAATACTTTAAAAAAAACTTATTTTATTCCCTTTCAGAAATGTTCAGAGAAAGATAAGTACTATTTAAAGTATTTCGCTAATTTCTAATAATTCTCTAATTTAAAATGAACCGAATAGAGCATTAATTATAAATTGACTTGCATTTTTAATTTCAAAGATGCCTCAGAAGCCAAAAAATCATGTCATATTTAAGATAGTATTTTAGGAAGAAGCTCTATAAATAGAAAAGAAATAATGCATAATTTTAATATTAATAATACAATAAACTTTGATCTTAATTTTTGTACCTTAACCGAATAAAATCGAATTACCTTACTTTTTTTTTCTAATGTAATTAACGAAAACTTGTGAAAATATTTCATTCAAAGTAAACCATTCTGAGAAAACTGTCCTGTGAAAAGTACAGCATTTAATTCCGTTCAGAAGGAAATGTTGTTTAAAAATATGTTGTTTTCACATACTTAGGACTCTGAAGTGTTGTAGAAAAAGAAAATATATACATTTATATGCATATTTACGACGTAATTACAAAATATTTACATCCGAACGCGTCAAATCCCATAGAACTCAATGGTAAATGACCCAATGTTTTGGTCACCACGTAGGGATCGCCGGTGCTTCAGAGCAGGGCTCTCCCATACCCTGCTCTGAAGCACCGGCGATCCCGAAATACCCTTATATGCGGTCAGGTCGTAAATTTAAAACCCCTTTTTTCACAGGGGGGCTGAAAAGTAGGGAGTAATCTTGCTCGGGGTCTTGGGGGTCGTTTGAACATCTAACTTCTCTACATTCAGTTTTATACAGAGGAAAATACAAATTGAATTCTTCGAATGAATGCAATTTTGTACAATGAAAATGTATTACTTAAGGATAAACTGTAAGATAAATAACATCTTTTTTAAAGCAATAGGTGTAGAAAGACAGATGTTTGTTACACGAATGAATTTGTAGTAAATATTGAGTTTTTCATTTCGAATGCTATGTTCCATGTATGCGAAGTAGCTGAGTATGTGAGATAATAGTCATAACCGAATGGCTTTCAACCTTTTCACGGCTAAGGACTGTTTCTCAATTACATTGTGGTCGCTGCTTTTTGGTTAATTTTCTAATGACATATAAACAATAGTTGTTTTTATTTGAGACTTAGAATAAAATAACGCAAACTATAATGCAGAAAATTCTTAAGAAGGAAGTTAAATAATACTGAAAGATACATTATTGATGCACTTTTGTGTTTTATATGTAGTAGTATTAACTACTACTATAATCCTTAAATGGAATCCTTAAATTATATATATCTATGTATAGGTATATATAAATGGAACCAAATATAGAACAAGGTATAAAATATCTTTATTATACAATGTTCATTACCATACGTATATTTACGTAATATCAATATAAATGGTTAGTTAGGTTTCGTACATATATAATTTATTTTTATATTTTGTATTTTTTGTATTAGATTCAGTATTGTATACGTATCTGAAGTTTAATTTGTTCTCTTTTTGGGTTACGACTTTAAGTGAGAAAGAATTGTTAGGGCCTTCATAGGGATTACATTATATACAATCAGTTAGGATCCTACTTTTCCTTTCTTTTAATCATTATATATATTGAAATATTACTTGATAAGTATACGTAAAATATAGCAGTTTTTAAGCTACTTATATCTATTGTTTGGTCTGGTTTCTTTGATTATAGCAAAGCATTCGACTGTTATTTGCCTAAGGGTAAGGGTGCCTCGTGGAGAACTTTCTAAGCAAAACTGACTCTTATGCACGTTACACGTGGGGAAAACCTCGAAAATGCCAATACAGCCATCCCCGTCGATCCGGATTCGAACCCCGGATCGACCTGCCAGGTTTTACAGCTCAGCCGCTAGTGAGCTACACACACACACACACATCCACACATATACATTAAATAGTATTTACATGTCGTTTATAAAGTATAATTGAGTGCAATTTAATCATAAAGAGAAAATATTCTACGGAATTACTTCACTTCGTAGACTTTCTGCTAAGCTTCACCATATTTCTTAAAGAGAATCTCAATGCTAGTTCCATTTCCAAGCTGTTTATGTACCTTATTTTTCATGCTTTGAATTATATTTAGAAAATTATTTCACTTGGTTATAGCTGAAAATGCAGTTTTTTTATTGAAGAATTTAAGGGTAAGAAGAGAGTTATGCCCTTTTCTAATTATTCTTGAAACATTAAAATTTTTTTAAAAAAAAGCGCACATTAATACGGATCACTGAACTAAAGTGCTCGATACAGGACAGATTAATTAGCTACTAAATTTTGATTTTCATTGAGTAAAAATGAATTTATCTGCATTCTATAAGAAAGTAAATATTCAAAAAAAAATTTTTTTTTTCCTATTCAGGCAGTCATAATATTTTTCTTAAATATTCAGCTAATTCATATTCAAATATTCCAATCCATTAGAATTAATAATAAATCGATACAGTAAATAAATAATTAAAATCAATTAAATGGAATTTTAATTGATTTTAATTGCCATTTTCCCTCTGATAAACCCCTCTTTAGAGTTTAATAGCAGTCGATCAGCTTTTGTTGGGGTTCATTATTCTTTATGGTATGCTTACGTTATATATGTATGTATTATGCATTGTTCATACTCGTCAACTGCAGCTTTTAATATCTTTTGGAAAAAAATCAATATGAGAATCCAGAAAATGATTCTTAGTGACGCTAAAACTATTATTACTAGGCACTGTCATGCCACAGTGTTTAAAAAAATAATCCCATTGTGTTTAAAGGTAGATTCTATGCTCATATCCTAGTCTAAAATTAAAAGCTGCGAGTCAAAATTAAGGGGGTTGCTCTTAGAAAGCCTCAATTAAAAGTAGTTATATGAAATGTTAATCAATACTTATAATCTTACGGATTAAACACTTATTCCCTATTTGATCACGTGTATGGCAAACAGATATTCGTCATTCATAAAGAAAAGAAAGGTGAATCAAAATTAGTTTTCAAGCCCTATCGCATACATTAGCAATACTTATTCTCGTAATAACAGATACGTATGTGTTATTCTCTTCGTAATTTTCAGTACATATATTTATATTTATAATTAAGAAATGAAAGCAGCGTCAAACAGCTGTGAAAATTATATTTTAAAATTATTATTTAGAAATGCGCTTATAATGGTTTTTATATTTACGAAAGATACTTCCCGTTTACTCAGGCTCACTGTATTCAAGTCGATAGGACCAATTGAATGGAAAGATCGATTTGTTAATTCATTCCCAAGTTTCAAATCGGATGAATGGACTCGCGAATAAAATGGCACATTAAAATACGGTCACTGAACTACAGTGAGCTATGAAAATTTTAACAAAGGTTTCGTACTTTATCTTATGAAAACAAAATATCAGAATTTAATTAAATGTTTCACTTATTAGAAAAATAGAAAATATAAATATTTGTGAATAAAAAGAAATTATCTTTAAAAAAATAAAATTTAAATGAAAAAAATAAAAGAATTACAAAATATTGCAGAAATTACATAAAATAGCGAATAAACTTATTCGGCACAAGCTCGCTAAATGTAAAACAGATTGTACAGTCAGAAAGCTCGCCTTGTCACACAAATGTACTGTTCATCGGGTTTAAAGGTTATTCAGACTAATGTGCGAAGTTCAGTGAGTAACTTGTATTTTCCTTTGAATGTATAATGTTTCCTTTGAATGAACTAGCCAAAAAAACACTTTTTTTAAAAAAAAATATATCTCCCCTTATGATCCCTGACACAGCCGTTTACTTTCCCCTTCCGTAATTAACGTCAGTCTCCTGCTCTTGACCGCATTTGCCACGCCACCATGGGAGAAACTTGTTTAGGGCGACTCCATCTTACTTCCTACCTCCATGGTATTTGAGGGTCACTTACCCGGGACGTTTATCACTCACACCTTATCACTATCTCAATTGTGGTGGTCAACCACGTTGTGGAAAAAAAAGGAGGGAAAGAAAGTTCCTTTTTCCAGTGCAAAATATTTCGTCAACATGTGCTGTAACTGAAAAGC
The DNA here is from genome assembly GCF_044657685.1 of Stegodyphus dumicola. Lineage (NCBI taxonomy): Eukaryota > Metazoa > Arthropoda > Arachnida > Araneae > Eresidae > Stegodyphus > Stegodyphus dumicola. The sequence continues at coordinate 121,940,845 of NC_140780.1, forward strand.
ATGCACAGTCTCCGAGCAGAAAGAGGGTACGATAGCGCGCAACTCGTTTTGTTTTAAATTTCCGATTCTCAATAAAATCCATGATTCATAGCAAAGCTGTATATTTAAAATATTTAGTAAGGATTTTGCTATGCGATTTAAATAAACAAGAAAAATTCCTTTTTCACAATTTTAAATTTATTGTCATGTTCTTAGACGCCGCCTTGCATATATGAATAAAATCAAAGAAACGCTTAGAAGTCACCCCAGTCCTCCACCGGGATTTTCGCGTTTCATCCCTAGCTGTTTAAAAAGTGACTTTACGATAAAACAAACACCTACTTTCCTCAATTAAAACGGTTTAGACGAAATGATCCTGACTTAGTTTTTAATTTCTAATATTTATTAAATATTTCCTTAGCTTTTAATTTATTTATTAAATATTTCCTTTAGACAACTTATTCTGAGTAGAATAATGAATTTCAGGCATGCTCAAAAGTTGTGTATCTCAACCTAGTTACGTTTTTGTTATATAATGTAATTTTTTTTAAAAAATTCATATATTTCTAAAGCAATAGGACTACGGCCCAAATGCTTTGAAAGAAAATAAAAAATGTAACAAATGCATAGTTAAGTTTAATGTACGTGCTTTATTAAAAGCCCAGCAAGCCCTCTTTAAACGCTACCATCTACGGTTTTAGAGGATTTTAAAGCCTTGTAGACGTGATTATCTTAGAAAGGTGACGTTGACTGCCAGTGTTTTGTTTATGTTCTAAAAAATACAGGTATCTTTCAGAAGACTACCTTTTACAGATATCGCTAACAAAGGATTCACTATAATTATTTTCTAACAGGTAATGGAACTAAAATTTAATCTAATTTCAATTGAAAAAGACTTTTTAGATTAAGAAAAAACTCTTTAGGTTTAGAAAAAGACTCTTTATACAGAGATTTAACAGCAATATAACTAAATTTAGTTTCACAATTTCATTTTACGTCTTCCGTTTGAGAAGCGCTAAGAAATTTGTTCTCTGTCAGCTATTGTCATACAATTTGATGTTTTTGGAGCATTCTAGAACATGCACTTAGCAAAAGAGTAGGAAATAGTAGAATTAATTTATTTTCTTTAAGACAGAATCTGACTTTTCAGATGTTACGCTTTATACATTAAATCTAGTTTACACACACTCAAGCAGTACATAATAACAATAAATGCTGTGTACACAATAAAAGAAATACAAAGAATATTGTTCATTACATTCTTTCAGCTGTATCGTCATAAATAAATAAAAAAATTCTTTGCATTTTTGCATTTTGGATGAATTTCGAAGAAAAACTGACCTTTGAGTGGGTATTAAAAATAATGCATGCACTTTTCATTCAAATTATATTTATACATATTTCTTATGTAAAAATTTCGGGTATATGCTAAATTATTGCAAATTACTTTACTCGAAAAATATAGTGAATGCACAGAAATTAAAGATTTGCACGTACCGAAAATGAAAAATAATTTTATTTTTAAATTTAAAAAAATTGTGATACTGTAATATCCTCCCCTTACTCGGCTTAAAAGTCCTTCCTTACCTGGCCTCTATTTTCGCAGCTCTTTGTCGTAGCCATATGCTTCTAATTACAGAACGAAAATTTTAAATGATGAAAATATTCATGTTTGGACTATGCCAATTTTTTTTAATTTAATTTTCGAGAAGTAACGAAATTTAATTTTAAATGTGGTCTCCCGGCTTCTGTATTTATAGTTAGGAAAGTTTTATACTCGTTATGAAAAAATAAAATTGACTTCCTCGCGACGAAAATTGACCGTGATATTTAATTTAAAAATTTGTAGTTTCAGATATCATTTTCAACTTTCCTTGAGAGATAGGTTGATTAAGAAAGAATAATTCGAGGAAATAAGTTTAAATGAAGTGCAGCAAAAAATGTGTATATATTAATGCGCTATGCAATGAAGTCATGTGGCGTCCACGCCAGACCTTTTATAATTGATAGAAAGCACTGAAAATTGTACAATTAATGGCATAACATGTGCATTATTAAATTTTTATATTTAAAATGCAAAAAAATGTAATTTTAATCATAAGAAAGCAAACAAACAAACAAACAAACAAAAAAAAAAAAAAAAAAAAAAAAAAAAAACCTGTTTTACCGCAGGAATGCACTATTCAACAGCCAGCTCATGTAAATTTTAACTCTCCTATAGCATTAATGGTTTTACATTATTCAAATCCACGAAAGATTAACACGTAAATAAATTAAAAGGAACTTAATTTTTTGACCTAGAAAGTGATCCGAATACTTATCCTAGTTAACTAACTCTATATGATGTAAGCCTCTGTGACGCAGAGACTTACAGTATAATAATAGATAACAGGAAGAAAAAAAAAAAAAAAAAAAGAGCTTCTCCTGAAAAGGTAAGGTTTGTCAGGTATTTAATATTAAGTAAAAAAAAAAAAAAAAAAAAAACCCACAAGCAAGAAATGAAGGTCAGAATGGGGTTAAGCAGAATTGTAACAAAAATGAATAAGTAAAAAAAGGCAGAAAAACTGATTTAAGAAATACATGAGCTTACGAAAGGAATCATAAAAAACATTTATAAAAAAAAATTACGTTCGATGTAATGACTCACGTAAAAAAGCATAAACTGGAAAAAGATATAGGAAAAAGCGGATTTCGTGTATCAAATCTTTCTCAAGGCACTAAGCCGAAAACTGAAAAGATTTTTCGAAATTGTTAAAGCAGATTTAAGGACGAAACAAAACAGAAGGGAAAGAAGGTCTGAAAACAATTCCACTTATTTTTAACTTGTTTCCTGCTTTAAAGAAATTTTAGCGAAAATCTGAAATTCTTTTCATACTGCGAACTTTTATCACTCTTTTCTGGGTTTAAAAAAAAACATTGAAAAGAATTCTTTTGTTTTAATGGAATACTGTAGAAGGTCTAAAATCGTAATTTGAATGTAACAAATCTGTTTAAGTATCTAACATTCAAAATAATTGTTATTAGATACGGCTCAAAAGCACGTTTTCATACTAGAAGCCAATAATTTGTTATTTTATTTTAATACAATTAAGGAAATGACTCGAAGTAAAAATTCTGCATATATTTTCTCCAAACGCCTAAATAATTAAAAGCAGTAAAACTTTGCAACCGTGATTTCAATGAAGCTTGTAAAATATTTGAAATTATTTGTATGCTTAAAAATTCTTTGAACCTACACTTTACTTTATACAATGTAACAGGTTATTGTCAATAAAACTGAAACGATTCTAAAGATTTGAATGAAACTGAGGGACTAGAAAATGGCAGGCACAAGAATACAAAGTAAATCCAAGGGGAGTTCGAATCTAATGAAATTCGAACATCTAATTAACCAGGCCTATCAGTTGAAGTCTCTGTTAACCAAGCAGGTAATCAATTTAAAGAAATCATTGGGAATGTAGTAAATTTATAAAGATATAAGGTATTTCCCCCCCTCCTTTCCGCATGCCTTCGTGGTATAATTTGAAGCATACTCGAAGCATATTCGAGAGGTCCAGGGTTCGAGTTCCGGCGAGGGCACTGCATATTTTTCATGTCTCCTGCTTCAAAAAATCCTAATGACTCTACAAAGCGTAAAGCCAAAACAGGAGCGTAGCTAGAGGGGGGCATCTGTCCCCGGGCGCAGAATCCAAGGGGCGCCAAAGTGATGTTACGACATTTTAGAATTAAATGTTTTCCATCCTTGGCAAGTAGTAGGGGGCGCGAAACCTTCAGTTGTCCCTGGGCGCTGAAAATCCTAGCTACGACTCTGAGCCAAAATCAGAATCATTCGCAAATTTTCTAATCTTTGCTTCATCTTTTGGCCATTGTTATCAACAATAACTCATTTTATCGCCTTATTATTGTGCATTACCTGTGAAAAATGTAGTTTACGTGTGATAAAGAAGAAAGCAACATAAAGTGATAGTGAATTTGTAGACATGTTTCAAACGATAAAAGGATGTCACTTCGGAATGGATACTTTGAGAAAATGGTGAATCAAATTTCTAAGTACAAGTGAAAAAAAAAATATATTCGGAGGGAGATTTGAAGTAAAATAAAAATTGCAGTGATGTTGAGGATGACAATCAAGTGGAAACTGGCAGTGTAAAAACTAACCATGCTAAAATCTTGTTGGTTTTTATTTATTTATTTATTTATTATTATTATTATTATTATTACGGAAAAGCTCATAAGGGTTATCTGCCTAAAGAAAGAACGTCTTCATGGAGGGGTTTCATGGTGGGGTTTAAAAAGAAATTGACTCGTATTCACTTTACATATAAAAAACATCGTGAAAATTCACATGCAGCCAGTTCAGTCGCCGAGATTTTAAATTTAGTCTCTGCTCACCGAGTTTTCAAATATACCTGGTGGTTAATGGTCCCAACTACTTCGTATAATAGAGGTTCTATTATACGAATACTTTTCACAATTTAATTAAAAAAAAAAAAAAAAAAAACTCTAAAAGATCAATAGTGAAAAAATATGCGATAATATTTATAACAACAGTGAACTGAAATGTAGGCTTCACAAGACATCCAACGCTCTCAATGATAATGTTGCTTAAGTTTTATGATAGCAGTCCTCATTCTTGAATACAAGAAGAAACAGCTGCGAAGATGCTGCGACTTACAATAAATCTTCCTAATATGTCACCTACAGTGCTGTGTGAATTCAAGTAAAGTGATCTACAAGGCTATTACATAGTTGTTTCACTTATAATTCTCAATCAAGCATGCCTTGTCCGGAAGAGTATCTCATTCAAAATATGGAATGACCGTCTATTGCAGCAATAAATAGACGAATACGAGAGTACTGAATTTCGTCTCGATATTGTATAAAAATTACGATTACTCCATAAAAGAAGTGAAGTTTAGCGAGGTGAGTTTACTGCTGTGCCTATCCAGACAAGCAAACCACTTTCTCTATAATTGTCACTTTCCTGGATGTCGTACGATACTGCCGCCTGGGTTTTTAACATAGCCTAAATCGTCGAGAATCATTCCTAATGTCAAATCGGGAGAGTACAAAGGACTTAAGTCCATTCATTTGGGCTCCAACGAAATGTTCACGGAACCCAATTCAATTTATTTTGTATCTGAAAGCGTAACAGAAGGAAATACTAATACACTTGCTCTGCTTTCCTATAAACCGCAATCGTAATGATGCATTTTTTTTTTTTTTTTTTTTTTTTTTTTTTTTTTTTTAAATAAAAGATTATGTCGAAATGCTGGTCTTCTTGTGGAAGCAGAAAAGTCCGAAGCCAGCTTCAGCGTCAGTGACCGACGACGCCTCATGATGTGATACAGGAAGCTGCCAACACCGGGATATATAATTCTTAATCAATTGGATTCCTGTTTTCCAGAAACCGCCTCTTTCTTTTGATAATGACTTTTTACGTTATCTTGCTGTTACGCACGCAATCTCTTCTCACTGTTTGTTTTCAACTAGCTTCCAGCATTCAAGGACCCCCAGCATATTTTATCGACCAAGTAGTTCTTATTTCTGCTCATTATTTATAATATGATTATTTCTTATTTTGTGCGAATTTCGCGATTTTAAGCTCGAATCAGAAGGAACATCGTGGATAAGATGCTGAAATTTGATAGTCCATCCTGATTTCGGTTCAAGATGAAAAGGTGGATAAAATGGCTGTATAGGATTTTCTTGATTTTATTCTTGTAAAATATGAATACAAGCTAGTTTCCCTTAGGAAAACCTTCACGTATAGCATCCTTCGTAAAGCAGATAAATCTCACATGTTTTCGCATCGCATGCTTAAAGATACGTAAAAAATTAATTAATCAATAAAGCGTAAAGGGATACCTTTTAAAAAATGTGATGTTTTCCAGTTATGGAACTATGAAAACTGTTTTTTTTTCTAGATTTGAAATCAGTTCCATAACCGCAAATGCAAATTTTATGTTTTAATTTTAAGTTTTAAGCTTTATTCTGCAATTTTTCCATTTACTGCTTATTTTTTTTAAAAGTGTCGTATGCACTCACCAAAGATACACAATTTATAGTGGAGCAGTTAAATAGCGAGGCTTTCGAGTAATGCGTGCATCATATGTTCCCTGACAGTTGGAAATGCATTTTAGATAATAGCAATTAGCCATTGGGTGCAAAAAATTATATTGCAGTTAATAATCATACAATATATAATCTTGATTTAATTGATCACCACACCAATGTTCGAGCGGCTAAAGCCATAAAGCATTATTTCATGCTATTCAGAATTTGTGAAATTTAAGTAATCCATTCTTCAAGGTCTAAATATTATGTTATACAAAGTGTTCGTAAAGGAGGTTACAGAATTTATTACTTAAAGATCAAATCTGGGAGCAACTACAAAGCAGGAAGTTCTTGTTTTGGAGATTTCTGGTTCCATATTTGTTAAAACATCGCTCGTTATTAAATTTCTAGTTGGATAAATAAGAATATTAATTGCGCAGATCTCTGAGAATTTGACATTTAAAGGCATGGAAATTTTTTATTTAAATTCATAAAGTATATTTAATATTTAATAATTAGAATTTTTGTTCTAAAGGGATTATTCAGAAAATTAGATTTTATAGTTTCAGAATCATTCGAAAGTTGAAACTATATAGCTCTTATAAAATTCAATCTTTCATTTAGAGAAACTATTTAACTGGAAGCGCATATTTAGAATTACATACATGAATTTTAATTTCATTAAATTATGCACTTTTAAATTCACATAATAGATGTGTCGACTGTTTTAAAAAATAAGCGTATAAAATAAATGCATAAAGATTGCAATCAGACAATTTTTAAGGTCAATGATTTGTTTTTTTTCAGTGGTCGTCATTAAATATATAGATATATATAAAAGGGAGATAAAATTTCGTAAGTATGATTAGCGACCATGTAACAGAAATATATGTAACAAAATATTTCTCGTGTAATACACAAACTTGTTCAAAATAAATCTTACTTGCTAAACGCAGCGTACCATAGCTGAACTTAAAAGTGGAAGGAAAATAATTTAAGTAAACAATGTAATATTTCTTCTTTATTCTGTGCAATGAATTTATCCTGTGTAATTCTGTGCAACGGATTTATTCTGTGTAATTCTGTGCAATGAATTATTATATACTTACTTCTAATCCTTTACACTCCTCTGTTAACTTGCGAATTCGAACAATGAATCAACGTAAGAAAGTGCGCCACTGTATTAAATTTTAATTTGCAATTTTAACTTAAATTCATTACTAACCAAAAGGAAAAAAAAAAAAAAAAAAAAAAAAAAAAAAGGATAGGTTTATCACGGACTCTAAAACGAAACGTTTATATGACTACCTTCATAATTATTATAGTATGACTTTTCTTGGCTTGTAAGATCCTCCAATAAAATACACATATTCTATAAAGTAGCTCAGTGTGGCTTTGCCTTATTTCTAATAAATTAACTATAATCAGGAAAGAAAAGGAATACCTATTGCATGCATCTTCGATTAAATTTATTGGAAAATATGCGGATACAATACAACATGGTATAGTTACAATAGTTAGAGATTAATAAAATATTGAGATAGGTAGAACTATAAAATTTTGTTTTCCTGTTTTCTAACTTCGATTGCTACACAAATGGATCGCTGAATATTGGTAGTTCGACCTGGCTTGGGTTCGATCCCAGGCGAACGGACTGGCTGCATGTTTCGTTTTCGTAGTTTTTCTCATACGTAACGTGAATGCGAGATAGTTCCCTTAAAAAGGCCTCCACGAAGGTATCTCTCCTCTTAGGCAGATAGCCCTCGTGGCTTTGCTATATTCAATAACCTAACCTTATTTCTACTGCTTAACGTCGCACTGATTTTTATCTTTCTTCGCCAGGTGGTACAATAATTTTGTTTCCTCCACTGCACCATCTTGTTAAGATAATGCAGAGTTCAATTTGAAGAATAGTTGTGTACGGATTTTTTTCAGGTGTAGAGTTATTAGGATTTTTTTTAGAGGCAGAAAAGATGAAAAATAGCAAACGCCTTCGCCGGGTATCGAACCACGGACCTCTGGAATACCGGCCCAGCGTGCTACCACGAAGGCACGCTAGGGAAGTGGGAGAAATACCTTATACAATTATCGCCATCCATATATGACTGTCTATTCAATATGTCTATTCTTCATACGAATACAGGCAGATCTCGCTTTACGAAAGTTCGCTTCACTAAAGACTTGCACTGTAACCTTTTTCGGTTCGCAAAAGATGAAGATTTTTACTTTTACGGAAAATTGCGAAAATTGAAAATATCTTTTAAGCGTTAATTTTATGCACTGATCACATAGAAAAGAACACATAGGCTTATCAATGTCAAATGTGCCAATTATGAATTAATCTTATTTTAGGCCTTTCACATTAGCCAAAGTAAACCTCGGCTTTAGACGCTACTTCTACAGAGAAACGTTATCTTTTAGGCCATGTGTTCCGGCGGAAACAGACAACAATACGATCTGACAGATATAATGATGACCTTCTCCTACACATGACTTGATTTACTCAAGGGCAAGAGAAAACGAGAATAAAAAAGTAAAATATATAATTGTTTTGTTTAAATAATTAAAAGAAAAATATTAAATTATCAGATTATTTCATGAAATACTTTATATATTTCGCATCAGTGATATTTGTTTTGTTGGAAAAAACTACAGGTGAGGAGAGGCATCCGCTAGAAGTTTGACCCAAGCCTCTATTTATAAATCATATCCTGCTGCTATATCCTAATCTTCTGCATCTCGCAATACCTCATCTTCTAGAGTTTTCTCTGATTCTTTCATCTCTTTGGATATTGAAACTACATTACTAACGTTATTCTTACCTTTTTCTTTAGTGCATTTATCATAACATTCTTGGTTTTAGTATTACTTTTGATTTTATGAATCGGATGACACATTTTTTAAAGGCTTGGAAGCGTTAAAACATTTTTCACTATTAATTAATAGTAACTGCTTCTTCCATTTAAGCTATTTTGTTCAATGAAAAGTTTCAATAGAACACTCTTCTCCAATAAAGCAGTTGAAACTTATTATTTAACTTATATAAACTTACAACAAGAAAGCAACGCATGAAAATGAGATCTACGAAGATACTTTTGCTATTTCAAGCTAACTATGGAATATACAAGGTGTTTATAAATGATGGAAGTATCTTTCAAAGACGTATTTTGGAAAGTAGTGAAGAACTACCAAAATCATAACCCCTGGAAGAAAATATAAGTAATATCTTTACGTTATTTAATGCCATGCCTTTTTATTTAATAAATAATACTAATGATGTGAAAAGTATGGACCTAATGCACTGGGCGCTCTTGGAAGAAGTGACAGGAGTTTAATGCAGCCGCCTTAAAGAACCTCTATTTAAATCCATGCGATTTTCATTCGGATAGCTTAAAGATCGTGTTCATACTCAACTTTTGCTGCCTCACGTTTATGTAGTACTCTGCAGATGATATGTCGTATGTCGAACCACGTATAAACCATATGCCAAAGTACCACGTGGCTCCAATACTTAAAAAAATAAATAAATAAATAAATAAATAAATAAATAAAGCTTTTAGATTTTACTTTATGCCCAAAGGGGCCTTTTTTTTTAAGTTTTGTGTGTTACCTTTATTTATTAAATATCATGTTCTTCGCACTTAAACTATGAAGTTCAATTCAACAGCAATATTGCAAAATAATTTTAAAATAAGCATATCTTTAGAATTTCCGATACACAGCCTCGCGGCTCCGGACATTCCTCACGTTGAAATCGTAGAGTTTGTTAATCAAAAATTCGTTAAAGTGTTACAAAATATGAAATCGGTAATAAAACAAATTCCAAATTAGGGCTTCCAGATGCCCATATTCGCTGAAGGATTACGTTATTCAAAATTTGGTGGCTCTCGGTAACATTTTTTTTACCACAATGCGAGAAACATACATACATACATTTATGCAGATTTTTCATTATTTAATTACTTAAAATATAATACAGGGCTGTAACATTTGAAGGCAACAATTGGAAAATTGAATCAACGCAGAAAGTGAATCGACTCAAAATGCCAAAACCAAATTAATAGCCCTTCTGGGCTAACGCACATTGGACTTAAAAAAAAAAAAAAAAAAAAAAAAAAAAAAAAATCATATTTTGTTTTTCAAATGGCATGAATACGATTAGGATTTCTGTCTAATGTTCATATAGTGAGTTACTGAAAATATTCACATCCTACATAGGTCGTTTTAAAAATACCCTAATCAGCGTATATTTTACCGGTGAATTTAACTCTCGTCAAATCACCGATATTCAGTGGAGGAAACGCCCCCTCATTTACAAATACAATTGCTTATTACTGCTGCTACATTCACTTCAACGCTGTTCTTCATACCCATTTCCATGGCTGACGAATTTCATCGGAATAGTTACATGACTACATAGCTCAACTGTTATCATTTTTTAAGGCTCTACTTACACTGTAAAAAACACACTAAAAACAAGTCACATCAATTATTAAGGCATAAGAATCTCTATATTTGCATGTGGGATGAACATTCTTCATAAATGCGTGTGAATGTTTAGCAACACCTGGCTAGAAACTCTCTCTCTTAAAAATTCCGTGTCCTATAAAAAGGTGAGCAAACGTATGATAGTTTAACTACCTGAAACTCTGGACTTACTATTCCAAATAAAGCGAATCATCCATCTACTAAATGAATCATATATTGAAGCAGATGTCGTGCAATTAAGATTTCGCTTTTATTTCTCTAGTTAATGAATTATATTTATCTCGTAATTATGTTTACTTCAAAAATATTCATAATCACACTCTAAATAGGACTTGCTTTATAACGTAGCTATTAACTTGCTAAAATTCAAAAATTATAACTATGATAAAATCGGGAAATTATATGCGACACTATTTTGTAAGCTCTTATTGATGATGCAATTCACTTTCATCCCTAAATATTTTTATTTCCTCTCATTAAATCAGCATTTAAATACACATATATTTCTTTAACATGAAGCGAAGCTGACGACACGCCTTCCCGAATTCTTTAGCTTACTTCCTCTGAGAATAACAAAACGAAGAGAAACTCTGTCGCAGCGTGTACGAAAACGATTTTCTTGCGCGAAAGAAAAGGTAAAGAAGGGAGAAGTAAGTTTTCTTATGAAAAAGGCAAAGTTTGCAGAGCGGTCAATACTTGTAACCAACCTTGTGAGCTCGATTTGGAACAATGCCAGAATACGCCCGTTCGCTACTGGAATACGATTGATTCACACACGCACACCAAATGCTTCGGAGATTGTATTTAATTAGCTTCAATTTTCCTAAAATCTGAGTTGTAAGTGGCGGAAATAAACGACGCAAATGAATCTCTTCGAGTCTAGAAATAAAAAAATAAAATAAAATAAGAAGAAAGGAGGCGTCACTTCTAGTCTGTCCATCATTTTAGAGTTGCCGTTGGCCGTCGTATCCGATCCGTGTCGTCCTCCTACTCAACAATTTTTCTTTTTTCTTTGCCACGAACTACTCTCCACTGGCATTCACATATAAAGCAAAATATTCATACACTAAGGAAGCTCTTGTTCTAAGTATTAACCAACAGTGATAATCTTCCAGTTCACCCTAGTTCCATCTAGCTGATTATTATATATATACGCACTATAAACAGTAGAAATATGCAAGAAATAATTTGAAATATGAAAAGAAATTTTTTTCTTTTTTCTTTGACACGAACTACTCTTCCGTGACATTCACATATAAAACAAAATATTAATGCACTAAGGAAGCTCTTGTTCTGAAAGTCAACCAACAGCGATAATCTTCCAGTTCACACTAGTCTATCTAGCTGATTATTATATAATCATCCTATATTTATTAGCCATATAAAAGTTACCATTCGTAATCATAGCATGATCTTTTAAGTTGAATATGACAAAGCGGAGGACGACTTATCTGCCAGAGCTTTCCAATCTGTCTTGGTTCGGCGTTTCCTTTCAAGGATTTTTTTTGCTCAGCTTTAGGGCCGGGACAAGGGTGAGGAGCACTGGCCTCATGTGAATAGCTGGAAAGGGAGCCAAATTAGGGGACAGATTTTAGAAACACATTAAAAAAAAATACTATGATAGTTAGCTTTCAATTCTGAAATGTATCGAGAAACACAGTTTTAAAATAGCAAATTTAAATCGATAAAAATGGCACTGTACAAACCTCCTATTTCCTTAGAAAGTCCTCCATGAAGAAATCCCTTTCCTTCGGTAAATAGTCCTCGTACGTTTGCCATACTGAATTAAACAAACAAACATAATAGAAGGATTATCTCTTTCTTTATGGAAAGTAAGGAAAAATATTCTTAAGAAATGTGAAAATTTAGCTTTAAAGATGGTTATATCAATAAAATATTACAATAAATTGAAAAGAAAGGTTAATAAACTAGACTGCCAAAAATCAGTTGATAAATGAATCAAATTTTTAGAAAAATATTTTTTTATGGTAGAAATATAAGATATTATATATGTTTTAATCTCACAACTAAAATGAAGATATCAAAAATTATACCAGAAAGCTTATTCCTATTCCTAGTTTCTATAACACGTAAAATACTAATGTCACTGGACTTGGGTATTTTAAAAGTTAGGTTAGGAAGAGTTTGGCAAATGTTAGTTTAGGAAGAGTTTACAGAAGAACTATATTACTAAGGATAGGGATGCTTAGGTTTTTTAAAAAGGACCAGCTTCTGACTTAGCATTTAAACGTCTAAATGATGAAAATGCTTCAGATATTCCATCAGATATATATCTAGTTTTAGAAACTAAGCTATTTCAATAGTTCTAGTCTCTAAACTAAAATCAAATGTTTTATAGATTATTCAGGAATGCAAAATCAGATATGAATTTAGAACGGTGTTCAGATTAACGCTGCCAGTTACTGCTATTAGGGTGAAAGAAGCTGGAGATAAACTTGGAATAAAAAAAATTGCAAAATTTCTTTTTGGCCTAAAATCTTTCAAGTATCACTATTTTCTCTATAGAACATAAATTAAACAATTAAGTAACTATAATTTTGAAAGTACCACTGTCAATTTTACTTCATTGGAAGCATGATAAATTAAACTACAAAAAAAGCTTGATTATTAATGCAATACTTTTTATATGGTTATCTTGGTGTTATTAGCTATTTATCAAAGGTTCCTTTTAAAGTTTTCATTCAAGAATTATAAATTATTCCACTCATTAGTTTTCTGAATACATTAAATTATGATTAAAAATATTTTATATAAGTTTGATTTATTATAATTAACTTTGTTGAACATATAAATATAGATACAGTTAATTTGATTGTATATGTGACGCGTATTTACCTCTTTGCCTCAGGTGAAAAAATATTTAGGCAAGGTTCCGCTCAGCGGTGATGTGACACTTGTGCACATAGCAGCTCCACACAAGTGGCATTTGCGCACATCATTCCTGAGGGAACATGAAAATTTCCAACTTGTGCAACCAGTTATGGACAACCGGTGACACTTCCGTACAATTTGCCAGAAACAATCAATAAGCCTTATCATATACTGACAGTATTGTCCATTCCTGCTCTGACGGTTGCTCTGGGTGTTTCTTGTGTATTATTATTCCCCTCTACCCCGAGTTCTTTTTAGAATATTTACTAAAGTGAATTTTAGCTAAAGGCAAACCACGAGCAATTTAGACCACTGTCAGTATCGGCAGTTTCGTGTTAAATCAAATTCTCAAGCGACAACATAAAGATGAATTTAAAGTAAAACTGAAAGCCACGAAAGTTGATGACGACGCAGAATGAAGTAGTTTTGAAAGTTGCAGAACATATTTGCAAGTCTGACCTGACCGATGCAAAAGTTAAAAGTTCAGTTGTCCAATGCATGTAAATGAGCAAGAGAAGATGCTCATTCCCCCAAATATGTAATTATGCATATTATGATTATGTTATGTATTTAAAATAATACGTGTTGTCGAAATATATATACACGCTTACAAGCATTATTTATAAATACATTTTTGTATTATTTTACTATAAATAATACAGAACAAAATAAATAACTAATAAATAAATTACAATACAGAACACAGAACTTGAAGGTAATTATATTTTTACGATTTCATATAACTATAATTTTCTCGCTTGCGTGAATGATTTCACCGAAACCAATGGTCAGAACGTCAAAAAAATTGACCAACTGGGTGTAAACCTTAAGCGAGTTTAAAATGAATAACTACTATGCCTCTTAACTAAAAATTTTAGAAATTTAACTTTGTTAAGAAATAATCTGGTTTTGAGTTGCGAAAATAAAAAAATAAAAAATAAATTTAAGAAAATGTAATTGTATTATTTTTTAAAGTAGTCATTGTAGTTCTACATTATTTTTCTACTTTGAGGAAAAAATTCAGCTAAAAATACTGATTTGTTCATATAATGCCGCTCACAGTATATATTGCAATATAAAATGGATGACAAAAAAGTTGTTTTATTTAAAATATTTCAATATTTGGAATATAAAATAAAAGTAGCAAATGCGTTATTAAGTATATCGAAATAAGTATGCAAAATTTCACTCTCATAAACCGCTTCTGAAAATGTTGAGCTTAAAAATGTGTTGCATTGGAGGGGGTATTTTCACATTTTAAAGGTACCTGATTTCTTAAGGTATTATCATTCTTAAAACGTGAAAGTCCCAATCACAACTTGAACGCCAAACAGTAATCGATTATCACTCAGACTGGGATCACGTGATCTTTCAGAAGTAGAACTTTCGTCTGATTGGTTGATTTCTACCCGGGACAGAGCTGCAGCCGAAACATTTTCGGCAAGGTTTAAAAAATCCCACGTGTAGCCGGTACACCGTTTCCGTAGCTAGGCGAGACTTCGCTTCCAGCGGAGCTGTTTTTTTTTTTTTTTTTTTTTTTTTTCTAGGAATCCTCCCGTTTAAACCAGTGCTACCAGAATCTCGTTTCTCAGAAATGTCCCGTCTAGCAGGAACCGTCGCTAGATGTGATAGCCCCTTAACACATACATGATATTATAAACCAAGGCGGAGAAGGAATGCGGTCAGCCTTTTATTTACTTGTTAAGTATTTAATTTTAGCTTATGAATATAATACAGGTATATAGTCGCTGTTCCAGGTTATCGAAAGGTAACCAAGAATACGTAATTTTGTGTGGAGCTGCCATTAAACTATACAAGCTGTTATTACCCATCCACCAATGAATGTTTCTTGTGCGCAAGTGTCCTTGCTTTTCGATTAGTGAGCAAGTGCCACTACAGCCTGCTCAGCGTCTCTTTTTGAGCTTATATAACATTCCCGATCCTTCAAGAACGATTATTAGATGGATTCTGAATATGGTCTGGCCGCACTGAAAACGCGTAAAATGGTTTAGGCATTTATTGCATTTGCAAGGTTTGAAATTATTAATTAAAACTCATCTAAGGAAACAATATGATAACAATTAAAAGCTTTACAAAGCATTTGATTCTTGTCACAGTATGTTCGGCGAAAGAAAGTTCTATTTTCACGTACTGAATATCCCGGCAGTTATAGACTTGTGATCATGTTTTTAGAATATTAGATTGATGAATCTTCATACAACTTTGACCAACATGCATAAAACATCGGCTGACATAATTTGCTATGATTTTTGTAAAGATGCATGAGTGTAATATTTATAGAATGAAGTGAATCTTTAAACGCTTGTTTTAAAAGTGTTTAGGCAACCAAATTTTCCGATTACGTTCTTATTGTCCACTTGCCTTTCATTGCCGCCTTACTACCTCTCGCACGAGCAGCGCTTCCCTAGATCTCCTCAGTATGCAACGGTAAACGATAATGCTCACGATGGGAAACTGCTCAGATTTACCTCATACATGGAGAAAAACACGAAAATATCTATGCAGCCGGCCCATTCTCCAGGATTCGAAACCAGGTCGAACTATGAAATTTGACCATGAATGGGCGTCATAGCTTAGAAAAAAGTGTAAATTATTTTACCTGTGAGGTTATTTCCTATGGGCTAACTCGAAAGTATTAATTCACAAAAACATATTTATTTAATACTGAAGTATTTTATAGAGATGCAAACCGTGACAAACTGGCTGGTTGATTATGGCGAAAGTGTGGCAACGATGGCAGAGATGTCTCATCAGAAATGCGTTCTTCGAGAATTCCTTAGCAGAAACTTTGTTGTATACTTATTACCCATAAAGGAAATCTCAAATAAAATGAAATGGAAAAGGAAATATATTCCGAAAGAGACAAGCAATGCAATTTTCTTAATTAATCTCTACAGAGAGCAGACACGAATAAAACTTTTTTCACACATTCAGAATATCGGCCTGTTTCTAAATATATATTCTAACGCTTTTTCTGGTAATCGGAGTCTATTTGCTTTACTTCTTAAATTCTAAGGAAGGCATTTCGTCAATGCTTATATTGTTAATGCTTTTGGGAAAGGAAAGCAAACCAGGCGAAGAAACAAGATACGTTGGAATTAGCAAACGCATCAATCATCCCATGAAGCAGCATGACATGCAACACTATACGCACATGAGTAAAAAATTTGTTGAATATATATTAGAGACAGATCAACAACAAAAATACAAAAGGTTACGCAAACTACCACTACTCGAAACAAACGAACTTGTGCAGACTTTACTAGCAGTAATAAAAAAATTCCTACATTTTAATAGCTATCAGAAAAAAAAAAAAAAAAAAAAAAAAAAAAAAAAAAAAAAAACAGCTATGTAAATTATTTTTGTTTCCTCTTTGATGCATGATTAATGATAGACTATTGCTGGTACTTGGTTTATTACTTAAATTTTATAGATACCCGAAAACCAGAATTAATTTTGTTAAGTAAAAGTACGCATAAGAGTCTTCGGGGTTAATTTACAGTGTTATTTGGTTAACACAGGAATTATTTTCTAAATTATGCATAGCTTAAAAATTTATATTTCAGAGATAATTCCACAACAGTTTTCAAAGTAGATTTTTATCGTCGTCGGTTCTTAGAATCAGCCTTCTTTTAAACTGTTCAGCAAATAAACATCAGGCTAAATTAATTTTCTTCCGCAGTTTCAGCTCCTAACGAGCAGCATTGCACGGTCTTAGTATCTCAGCCTGCAACTGCTGATGCAGTAAAACTCAAAAAATTTTCATACCCCTAGCACTTTAATGTTACGAATTGTAGCAGAAAATATTGAAGCCACTTTATCTCAAATAGAACACAGCGTTGTGGAGCGGCGCTTGCACGTTGATTGTAGGCCCCACTAAACTGTTCAAGGACAACGGTTCCTATTATTTGTTTAGGCCCACCAGGGGCCGAGCGGTAAAATCGCTGAACACTGGTAGTTCGGTCCGAGGTTCGAATCCCGTGAACGGGCTGGCTGCAAGGGCGTTTTCGTGGTTTTACCAATGTGTAACGTGTATACGAGCCAGTTTCCCTTAGAAAGTCCTTCACGAAGACATCCCTCCCCATAGGCAGATAGCCTAGTGTGCTTTGCCGTATTCTCAATACACCACACCACCTTTTATTTGTTTCATTTCTGTTTATATTGTCTGAGATTTATTGTGGTTTTTGCACTGAACGTGTAGCTACGATATTCATAACTGGACATTTTTTTATTAAAAGAAACACAACAAGTTCCCCATGTACCACATAGTATCACATGGGGCTTACAGAAGTAAGTATGAAACACAATACAAAATAAACAAAAGAGAAAACTGAAATAAAATTAAGGATGATTACAAAGTTTTACAATGAATTGACAAAAAGTGTTAAAAGCACTTCTCTCGGAAATAAATTGGTAAAACTCTGGAGGCCAGTTAATATTAGAATTTTTCAGTCCCAGTTTCAAGACTTTTCTTTCGCTCTCATATTTAGGACATAGAAGAAGCACATGTTCTACATTCTCCTCGCCGCCGAGGACACAGTCACAGACAGACTCAGGACTCAACTTAAATCTGTTCAAATAACTTTTAAAATTCCCATGTCCAGTAAGAAACTGGGTTAATTTGTAATTTGTGAAGAAATGATGACATGACAATCTCATTTTAATAGAAAGGAAAAATCTCCTAGTTAAACTCCCTTTATTTGAATTAATGAATTCGTGATTCCACGACTCCACAATGCTTTCATACATGACCTTCTTATAAAAGGAATTAGGGATATTGACAAAAGTGTCAATTTCCCGCTTAGTCGCAGTCTTAGCAAGGAAATCGGCTCGTTCGTTCCCAACAATGTATGTTGTATGACCACGAACAAATGAAAATGAAACCGAAATATTTTTATCCTTTAGATTTTTCAGTTCTTTTTGAATCTCGATAATGATATTATTAGAAGAAGAAATACATTTTAAGGTCTCCAAGGATGAAAGGGAATCAGTACAAATGAGATAGTCTGAAACAGCACTGTTTTGTTTAGAGACCCATTTGACGGCGAAGTTTAAGCACAAAAGTTCAGCTATAGAGGTTCTCGATAGGGTTCAGGGCTGGACTCTGGGCAGGCCAGTTCATTCGATGAACTTCACTGGCACCATACCAAGCCTTGGTTAACGTCGAAACATGACAACTGGCATTGTCGTCCTGAATGTAACAGGAGTCCAACCCGTAAAACTGCCACAACGTAGGAAGCATATTGTCATCCAAAATAGTGCAGTAGGCATCGGAGTTGAGCTTACCATGAATGGAGACCAAGGGTCCCAGCCCATACCAGGAGAAACATCCCCAGACCATAATTCCACCTCCGCCGAACTTGACTGTTGGCACAATGCATTCTGGCAGGAGACGTTCTCCAGGCAGACGCCAGACCCAGACCCTGCCATCCGAACGGTAAAGGGTGAACCTTGATTCGTCACTCCAAAGAACCCGTTTCCACTGATCTACGGTCCAATTTCGATATGCTTTGCACCCCATTAACCGAGTAGCGCGGTTGGACTTTGTGATCAAAGGCTTATGGGCAGCAGCACGACCATGAAAACCAAGCTGATGTGCTTCCTTACGGATGGTATTCATTGAAACAATACTTCCGGATGCCTGTTGAAACTCCTCGCGGATGAGGGCCATCGGATGCGTGCGGTTCTTCCGAATTTCTCTGGACAGCACTCGTCAGTCTCTATCTCCCAGTTTCGTTGGTCTGCCGACTCGGGGCACATTCCGACAATCACCGCTCACCTTCCACTTCTTAATCACATAGGCCACTGTCGATTTTGGGTACTTCAGATCACTAGATATGTCCCTTAAGGATCGGCCACATTTGTGATACCCGATATTTATACCTTTCTCGAAATCAGAGAGCTCCGAACTGCGAAGCATCTTGTATGCGACTAAAGCCGATGCTGTTTCCTACACGATATATACCGGCGGAGTCCGTGACGTACCTTAGGACCGCAGATATAGTCATTTGCATAGGTGTCCAAATACTTATTGGTAGTCAGTGTACTCCCGCATAGACATTTGATGAAAAAATTAAACGTAATCCATCGGTCTATACTCTAAGCCAGTCAGATTTCGGAAATCAAAGTTCCAGAGTCTTCAGCGTCATATAGCACAAGATTTCAGGAGGATATTCTTTCTTATAAGCTGGGCAATAAAAGTTTTCAAACAAGTATTTATTTCTTCATATTCACAAGGATTAGCCGGCCGCACTAGATCCTGTATCACACCATCTAGACTGAAGGTCAGAAAGCTGTTCCAGGGATATCTGGAAAAAGCCAAGTTGGGTCTCTAAATTCCTAGGTCTAGACTAGTTTTAATTAACTTTTCGTATAAAATAGTTGCCCTCTCGTTTATCAGGGTCTCAATATGTTTATTCTCTGTCAAAAGTAGCATTGTGTCAATGGCGTGGTCTTCACAGCACCGGTAATTAAACGAAGTGCCTGCTTCTGAAAAGTTTCTAGTTTTCTCAAGGACTTCTCAAGGATATAAAACAGTAATTAGTGGTTCACAGCAATACGTAAGGGCTGGCAGGATAAAAGCTTTTGTAAGTATTGTTTAGAGTTAAGCGAGAACCCTCCCCCCCCCCCCCACAGAGGCAACCAACGAGACGCTTAAGGAAAGGCTGTTTTTTAGTAAATCGATGAGATATATATTCAATGTGACACTTCCAGTTCATCTTACTGTCAAGCACAACCCCAAGGTAGGTGAACTTGTCAGATGCATTTAAAGGATAATTTAAGGAGCAAATATCAGGTTCTAATTATGTATATGCAAGAGAAATTATCTGGACAGCAGTCTTATCAAGATTAACAATTATGTTATTAATATTACACTAGTTTTCTAATATTTAAGAGCAGCACCATAATTACGCTCTTTCTACCCCTCATCTGTGATTGTGCTTAAAAGACAGATCATTTGCAAATAAAAGGCAACGAACTCCCTCAACCGAGTTCAGAGCAACATTTAAGACATTTATATATATGTTGAAAAGGATGCAGCTTAGTACAGATCCCTGAGGGAGACCAGTCTGCAGGAAAATTCTCCTGGAAAGCTTTATTTCTTATACGGACTCTACGGAAACGTTGGCCAATAAAAGAGCGAATCCAATTTAACATTTTGTTTCCAAAACCAAGATCTGTATGTTTATAAGAAATAACTTCTCCTTCCGCACCCTATCGCATGCTGATTCAAAATCAACACAAACAGCCGTCAAGACAGAGGTGGAAATATAATGCTCTTTCTGTCGACAAGTGGCTGATGCAGAATGTTTGGATCACCAGGTTTCAGGTCAGATCTTGGCGGTCAGTTCGACTGCAGCCAATGTTGCTCACGAGATCTACTGTCTCAAATACGCAAAAGACAGGGATACTTCGTATATCCATGCTGCTGGTCAAATAGGAAGTAGACCATTTTAAGGTCAATACAGATCATCCATTGCTCTTGGTCCTGGTCTCGTATGGCGCCATTCGACCGGCGCCAATTGGACGGTTTATGCCTGCCAATAGGAGAGCAGTAGTACTCGTACTTCCTATGATCAACGTCTGATGCTTTAGAGAATGGTCATATTCACATAGGGTGTAAAAGAAAAAGAACTTAACGCTGTAGAAGAAAACTAATTACAGTTTTGAAATAAGCATGCCTATTTAACTCTAAAATAGCTCAAAAATGGATTTCAAGAGAAATTGTATTACAAATTTTTTCCCAGTGTAATACATAGCAATAATATTTGGTCGCAGCATCCTTTTATTCAACACAAATAATGATTCGAAAACAAAACTGAGAACTGAAGTTAATGCATTTAATTGTTTCATAACAAGAACTCGTCTTCATAATGAGCTTATTCTCGTTGCCTTTTCATAATTCTAAGAATACGTTTAATGCTTATAAATATAAAAAGTCGTTCTCAATAATGTACCTATTTTAAGTACCAAATTTGAGAAGTTTTGGATTATCACATAATATAATTTTTACGAAAGTCTGTTCAGAGCTTCAAGTAAAGTATCACTTCCGATTTATCAATTTTAGCCAAAATCTAATATATTGTTCCCATTCATATAAATCTTAAAAACTAAAATTGAAAAGTTTTGGATTATATTTTAATGCAGTTTTTCATTAAAAACTGTTAACGAATTCAAGTAAAATATGATTTCCGGTCGTCCATTAAAGACTGTTATCGGCTTCCTATAAAGTACAACTTCCGGTTGTCCAGTTTTACTCAAAATCTAATCAGCACATTATATTACTGCAGATAGCTTAAATATGGACAATAAAAAGTTTTGGAAGTTTCATATAAGAATTATCCTGGGCTAAAAACTCAACACACAGACAAGCAGATATATAGTATTGTATAAATAATAAAAACGTGTTGTGAGGACCCTAATTCGTGCTAACTCACTGAAAACTCACTGACCAGAGGATACGTACGTGATATTTTCAAATCGAAACATAAGAATGGAAATATACATCAGCCTATATAGCTGTCATTGTCCATTGTATGGGAGTATAGAAGAAGAATAACTGAGTATTGTTTATAATTAGCATTTAGCCATACAGTTTAAAAACAGATTAGATTTTATTTACAAACGATCAACTCGAAATGATAGTTTACTTAAAGCTCATTGCTATTAATATTGGCAGGAAGTGATATGCTGGTAGCATCACATTTTTTTCAGCTTGCATTGATTCAAATTCTAATTTAACAGATTTTAAGTACTTCTCCGGAATTACAGTACTTAAAATCTGCCCTAAAAGGAGATACTAATCGTATTTTACAATCACTATCCATAGTTAACTCTAATTATAAGTTAGCCTGATGTTGTTGTGACTAATCTCGCTTGTCTGATCTCATCAGAATAAACCCGCGAAATTCATCTTTGCAAGGAGTACAAGATTACACCTGTCGTTGACAACAGCCTTGGGCACCATATAAGTGGCAGTACGATTTTGCCCAGTTTCACCCCAATTTTGAAGGAGAGCATTCCGGGGGCGGTCTGAGCGACTCTCATCCTTTTTCCCCTACCAGCAATCCACATGAGATGACTTTCGGCTAGCCATATATTTAGAGTGCCCCCATGCCGCAAAGACACTATACATTTACAAACATAAATGCCTTCTCCGGAATTCGAAGCCCGAGCCCTTTGGTACGATCGTCACAGTCATTAATCAGTATCCCGTTTGAGTAGCATATAAATTAGACTTTTCTTTAACAAAAGAAAGGTGCTCAGATCACCGCAAACAAGTGTATGCTTATCTAGAACGATTTATGAATATGCAGCCTATACAAAATGAATCTGCATTAGCGATATTAAATTTGATTGATATTATAAATGAATGAGTGATGTCATTAGAAATTTTTAAACCAAAGTGTTTTCTTCCAGTGCATTTGCATATATCTTAGGGCAAAAATTAGATCCTGGTACCACATTCAATGCAAATGAAATGAAGAATTTGTGTAGACTGTTTGAGCAATTACAAGCTTTTTAATTGTCATAAATTTCAAAAATTAAGTGTAAAAGAAAGAATAAAATTTGTGTTTTTGTTGTTTTAATTTGCATAGCGTGGGAAATTGCCCTTCCAATTAGTTGAGCATAAAATGTAAGAAAAAACATAGCTTTCTTTTATGTTATGAAAGCGAAAATAATTCCATTCGTGCCACATTGGAAAAAGCAGACAATCCACATCAGAAGTCAGATGATCAAAACAGAAGTACATTGAATCTACATGTGTTTGCATTTCAAATTAAAAATCAAAACGAAGCTTTTACAGCAGTTTCGAGTACTAATAGTGGAAACAACATAATTTTGTGTACTGCCTTTGAATTTATTGAGACTAATGAAAGAAAATTAGAAGTTATTATATGACATGGTAAGTGTTTCTTGTTTTTGTATCACTCAGTTAGCGAACATACTTTATTTAAAAAGTGAAAAGGCAAACATTTGGTTTTGCAGTGCATCAGGTATTTCAACTACGATTAAAAGAAAAACAGTTTCTCTTTTTTGTGATCAGAAACAAACGTATTAAAAGAAATTAGAGTTTTGGTAATTTCGAAAATAGGACGTTTAACTCCCTTAAAGTTTATCGGTGTACCTTGTAAAGTTGTAATTGAGTTAATACTTGAATTTAAGTCCTAGAACCTTACTAGACAAGTACATCGCTATATTTGAAATGGTATGACAAAGATTTACGAAGGCTTAACGAACCTTTTTATAAAATTGAACTTTTAACAGAAAAAGCACGACGTTTGCAACAAATAAATCGTTAGTTCCAGCAATGTAATTTAATTCAGATACTTAAATTTAAATATTGATAAAAGTAGTTTAAGATTACACAGTCAAATAAATAAGCTATACCGCCGACTCAACTAACTTATCGGCTCGTACGTTTAAAGCAGTCCGCTGCGAGAGAATGCAAAAGTCGAGATAATTACATTCAGATAAAGTTGGCAAAAGTCTAGCAGAGGTACTGCGAGTGCCAGAAGCTCTCTGTATCTAAGATCTATAAGCATGTAAATTTTGGATCCTAAAGCTTAAATACACTAAAAGTTCATTTATGTTCTGAGCAGGAATATAATTAGATTCTGAGGAGGGCCTTTTTCTGTTGCCAAATCAGTGAAACAGAAACCATCTGCTTATTACGTACTACTCTCTGTGGGAAAAAATAGAAGCGTGCACATAGTGTAGCACAACGCAATAAACCACACTAGTTACAAGACGGCCAGCAGCAAACAGCAGCAGCAAAAATCAAAACCGAGTGCACTGTTATTGAAAGACTAATAGTATTAGAAATTAATTGTTAGTTTAAGCTGACGATTTGCGTAAAAGTACACTGCTGGCCATTAAAATTGCAACACCATGAAGGAAAGTAAATACAAAAAAGATATTTATTGTACGTAAGCAGTATGGCATAAAAATAAAATAATTAAATTTATAAGCAGTTTGGGGGTTTACTGAGGTGCGAAATTAGTAGAAAGAGCTGCCACCCTTGGCATCTAAAACGGCCTTTTTCTAGTTAGGCATGGAGTCGAACTGGGTTTGGATGACAGAAACGGGCAACTCATTCCATGCTGCTTCAAATCTATGCCACACTTCATCAACCGTATTAGCTGGAGAGGAGTGGCGGGCCAGTCTCTCAGCAACCCATGACCAGATGTTTTCAATGGGTGACAGGTCTCATGACGTGCAACATGTGGTCTTGCATTATCTTGTTGGAAGATGGCGTTTGGCAGGCCTCGAAGATAGGGTACTAGACGTAAGATGTCAGAAATGTACCGATCTGCGTTCAAATTACCGTCGATCCGAATTAGAGATGCGTGCACATAATGGCTGCTCAAACCATTACACCATGTGCAGGACCTCTATGCCGATATCGAATGCAAGCAAGCGAAATGTTGTTTCCTTGGAGGCTTCAGATACCTATATGGCCATCAGAATACTGCATGCAGAACCGGGACTCGTCTGAAAAGACGACGTTGTGCCAATCCTGTATCCAGCTTTGTCGTTCGGCGCACCAGAGTCGCCGTCTCTCTTTATGCTGCATTGTGAAAGGAAGCCGAAGTAATGGTCGTCATGTTGACAGTCCACGTGACTGCAAACGTCGACGCACCGTACGAGCGTATACCAAGTGTGCACTAATGATCCGTAATGTGGTTGTACGGTTTTGCAGGGCTGACCTCACACTATGTCAGTCCTCGCGGGCGCTATTCATAGGAGGGCGTTGAGATCCTGCATGCCGTTCAATATGACCCTCAGCAACACATTGACTCCATGTTCGCATGACAGTGGTTATATGTTGACCAGTGCGACGGGCGATATCACGGAACGATAATCCACACTCTCGACAGGCAACGATCCTGCCTCTATTGCATTCCGACATTTGCTGTCAAGCAGTTCTTCTTATGATTCGAGAGATAACACGATATTCTGAGCAATTCTCCGACCTTACAAAGCACTTTCCGAATGAGAAATCCCCTACACAACTTTTCTTTCGTGCACTGCTTCAGCTGTTGTTTCTCCCTCCTGCGTCGTCTAACTGGGCTGAAATATTAATCATTTGCATATCGCAATCTCTTCATCCTTTCATGTGATTTTAAGTTTCGTCAGATCATTCATTCCTGGTGCTGCAGTTTTAATGGCCAGCAGTGTATTTGCATAGAGGTTGTCCTAATATAAGTGTTTATGAAATATTCCTTTAAATCTTTATAGTTAAAAAAACTTCTTGAAATTTATCTATTTTGTTCATTCGTTTCGATGAAATGTGAAATGCAATAAAATAATCAGCTGCATACTTACTGAATTAAGTTTCGTTATCGTAATCATTAAAAATAAATTTTATCTTCACGTATAAAATTCAGAAAATAAAATTCATATGCATTCAGACTGAACAAAAGTAGGAAATTATTGGAAACATGCGATTTCATTTTTAATCAGATTATATGTAAACTGCGAATTAAATTAAATTTATGATTTTAAGGATAAACTTAGTTTTTTAAAGGTATTAACTGCCCAGATGCGCAAGGAACCATTTAATTCATAATTTCTGAATGTTATATAGGCGTAGAATTGCTGCTAACCATGGAGTATGTTAACTGTAAAGAAATGAGTAGATTAGACGGCGCGACGTTAGAAACGAAATGTGAAATTATACGTCTCCCATGTAAACTAAGCTTATTGATTTCTTAAACTGAATATAGAAAAGCACATATATACCTTATTTGTCGAAGGGGAAGGATGTCTTCTTGGAAAACTTTCTTAAGGGAAACACTGTTTACGCTTTACATGGGGAAAGCTGTCAGGTATATTAGGAGAACTGCTGTTGTCTATGCACATACTACAACTTGTCATATGTATTTTATGTTAAATAGTCTTTTAAGTTTCAACTTTGAATTCTACGTAATAAAAATTGCTCTTATTGATGTAGCAGAGTGATAGAATATGTGACTAATTCCTTACTGAAGAGATCATGTATTTATTTAATAGCAAAACATATGACAGTTATCTGCCGTAGGAAGAGGATCCTTTATGAAGGGCTTTTTAAAGAACACTAGCTAATATAAACACATCTGTGTCCGAATAATATTAGTTAATGTAAATTCCACTTAAAATCATACATTGCTGTTCGCGTCTATGTTTAATTTAATGGGATTGCAAGTATATCTCTTATAATGTGTTTGGCTGCATTTTAATTTAAAAGCTTTTTAAGGTTTAACTGGCATTCCAACAAATGAATTCGCAGAATAAGAGGAAAGATTTTAATTATTATATATAGTATGAACTACATAAAATAACTAAAATGCTTAAATGCAAAATAAACTACACATGTAATTACTGCAATATAAAATGCGTAATTATTACTACTTATAATTGCCAAGTCTAGGTGAACGGTTTAAGCTTAGGCCTGCATCCATTATATAGGTTATTGATATACCTGAAAAGAAGTCAACTGCATAGCTAATTTTTCCTAATTTTTCTTTGTATACCGTACTAAATATTGTATTTGATTAGTAATACAACATATTAGTATGATATAGAAAGAAAAATTAAGGATTTGCTTTTTATTCTAATCAAAAACAAATAAATTCTAATAAGAATTACGCTCTCATTGAATATTCACCTTACGCTTTGATTTCTTAAAATTTCCCTTTAAAGGTAAGAGGGGTTTTGCATTCTAGAGGGTCTGATTCTGGAATAAATATGGTACGTATTCAGGGTATTGGTTATATTTCACTATTTCTCCGAAAAGTGTATTAATTATATAAACATTTCCTTTCAGGAATGAGCAGGAATGTAAAAATATTTGCATTATTTGGTAAGCATTTTTGTAATGCTTTAAAAGTACAGTTCTTTCTCTGCATATTTCATGCGTTATACCATTTTTCATTACGAAACCTCTCATTAGGTAAATGACATTGTGCAATTCTATATCATTTAATATCAGGATGCATGTGAATATTGAATAACGAAACCACTCGTAACATTCAAGTTGCTGAATAATGATAATATATATATTTGGCGGAAATATCGGAATAAATGCTACAAGCAGAATAAAACCCAGTTTTTCCGAAAACATTATGATTATATCACATCGTGTAATACAACTGCTTAGTCAATACATTTTTGAGTTCTCATGAAATGTTATAACTCTAGAAATAACAGAAAAATGTACGGATATTCCTTAAAATAGTATCCGCAATCCGAGCATTTATTGAATACTTTCTGCTCTCGGAGCTTCTTTTGCTTTTTCACTTGCCTTTCCGATTGATCGTATTGAGTTTGCTCTTGTTTCGCAAGATTACAAGCGATATCTTCGAAGAAATCTACTTATCCGGATTCTCTAACTGTTGATGATACTGATTCCCGTACGGAATTTTTTTTTTTTTTTTTTTTTTTTTTTTTTTGCGATTTTTGCGAGCGCTTAAGTCATCATTTATTATACTCAGTAAAAACATAAGAAGGAGTATGAATGGCTTATTAACATTAGAAGACATCTAAGAATAAAAATTCCATTTATTTATATCAGTTGCGATTTTTGTTTTCATTTTCAAGGTCGTAAGAATGGAAAAAACGTTCCCCATCCTGAAATGGGGAGTGGGAACACTTCTTCCCAAGTGGAACATAAAATAGTAAAACAATGTTTTTCTTGTGAATGAAATTTTATACACGAAAGCATGGGATTTAACTTTTTTTTTTTTTTTGGTTACCTATTTTAACTACAGTTTGGCTCTGAAGTGTAGAATTTAGTAGTTACCCTCATTTTTTCGAAAAGAGGAAGTTTTGTTAGATATGTGGCAGCCGCGAGGGCAGGTGATTTATTGGTCGCTGCTGCTCAGTAGTTTCGGTGTTAAGTAGAGGGCTTTGCTCGTGGCGACAACTATGGGTCGAATCAGGACTAAAGAGAAGGGCTAGCTCATAGAGCGTTTCCCCCTGAAACATGCAGTGAGGAGTGGTGACGTAGCAATGATGCCACTGAGCGCGGAGATGCAATTGACAACATAGAAATTAGCGTTTTAAATTTGAAGAACCAACGTTTAAAATGAGCTGTGTGTGAAAGATAGCTATAATTTGGAAGAGACAATGTTACTGCAGTATGCATTTTACACTGAACATTACAAAATTTAATAGTACTTACTCAATTTTAAAATAATAGATAAAGTGCGCTACTCTTAGCATAAAGTTCCTTTTTTTATTTGCAGGGATTTTTTTTCCCCTTTAAATGCCTGTTTGTTTCTAATCATTTCTTTATCTGCATGTTAACTAAGAGAACTGTACTACTGCTTCTAAGATAACTATAATAACAGCTATTTAAAATTAATCAAAAAACAACCTTAAATTGGCATAGTTTTAAACATGTATGGTTATATATGGCAAAATTTCTGCTAATCTAAGTTTGAGTTTCAGCCTAATTGTAAATTTTACATTGGCATATTTTTATCCCGATCCAATATAATAACATATATTTTTTTAAATAATTTTGTAACTTAGGCTTACATCAATATTTCATTTAAATAAATACATGTAAGATTATTATCTTAATTTAGACAAAACAGCTTTACTCACAGTACCTAAAATAATTACTTAATTTTTCAAAAGTGGGGGTTAGGGGGCAGGTCTTCTTATGCCAATTACTTTAATATCATACTTTATATATATTTTATCTAGAATGCTAAGCTAACACAAAATCGAATCAATAATAACAGAGGATACAATAAAAATAACTGTAACAATAACTTAACAGAATTAGTTCTCATTTGAAATATGTTTTAGGCTATTAACTTCTAAAATGCCATCTAGAAATATTTCAAATCAAAACATATTATATATGCTTACTTGTACAGTCGCAATGCAACTGCAAGTTGTTGAAACATTATTTATTGGCTGCCACATTCGAAGCAATCCATTTTTTTGCCTTTTGGGTTGCTTTTCTTTGGGAAAAAACATATGCATTTCAATTTAAGAAACGTATTCTAATAAAAGTTCTCACTTTGCAAAATAAACGCATTGCTTCTCTGTTAACTTCAGGATAATATTTCTCCAGTTTATTAATTAAAGAGCCAATTACATGCTTCCCTTTATAGTAAGTTGTACCATGAACTGCACAAAATATGTTTTCGAACTCATAAACTGTATTCATCCATGAATGAGAAGGTGTAGTCAAACCTCCTAAGGACAATAATTTAATCCATTCTGAATTAAATATTGGTTCATCAGCACTATTTTTAGATATTGTTCCCAATGATGGGTCTTTGTCTCGCACAAGATAGACAATATAACCTGCAACATATGTTAATGCTTCTTTTTCGGCTGTCGAAAATTGTCTGTCGGAATTCAATTCTAATTCCCATGCCATAGGAGAAGGTTCCTCTATGAAATCCAAATCCAAATCATCAATAGTATTTAATGG
Source organism: Stegodyphus dumicola (assembly GCF_044657685.1). Classification (NCBI taxonomy): domain Eukaryota; kingdom Metazoa; phylum Arthropoda; class Arachnida; order Araneae; family Eresidae; genus Stegodyphus; species Stegodyphus dumicola. Next base: position 121,970,720 of record NC_140780.1, read on the forward strand.
AAAAGCATCTTCCTCCTCAGTTTTCAAAGCCCTTTCAAGTATTTCGGATGTTAAATATGAATCAATATTTCTGCTTTCTTTAGTCATGCATACTTTTGAAGATAAATTTGGCAGCTTATTAGCGAGCATTAATTGCTTTAAGCGGCGTATAACTTCACTAGGTGATGGATGGTCATTAAACCTACCAAGCCCTCGAATCTGACTAAAGAGACTTTCAAGTGCATCCTGAGTTAATCTAGAGGTTAAAATATATTTAGCATCATACTATGATTTCAAATCCTGGTGTAGGCCAAAAAGATAATTTATTGAAATTATTATTCCTTTTTGGAAAGGCAGTAAGTTGGCTTTTCCCTGAACTCTTAATCCACCAATGACTTTCTTCATTAATTCCAAAACTTGAATTTGTTTTTCATGATGTTCATTTAATCCAAATGCTGCTTTAAGTATTTTATCTGAAGGAGGGTATGTTTTCGTACTATTCATAATATCGAAAAAATTGTCGATTAACTCAAAGAAGTCGGATGCTTTTTTATCTCCTGTGAGGTGGAGTATACCTTTTGCTGTACTTCTTGAAAATAATGTTTTCACTGGAGCGACTTTTTGTCTCTCGTTTCCCTTGACCATTAAATAATTTGGTTTTAGTTTGTGACACAATTTAATTTCTCCTGAATCTTTATTTAAAACCTCTTTAATAATATCAACATTTAAAACAGTTCCATCTTCTAAAACAAATCCTTTATCTAAAAAGTGGTTTCTCAGTAATTTGAGGCAGTGCGCTAAATCTGCAAAAACCCATATTTTTTTCGTTTGGAATACTGGATTTGGAAACTGAGAACTATTAATCGAAATCTGTAACTCTTTCCACAAAGTAGTAGATCCTCCTAAATCAGACACTATTGCTTTCACTTCTACTCCAGATGATTGAATATGTCTTATGAGTGAAAAAAGTTCTTTCTTCATTGGAGTGTTAAAATAAAAAAATATTGGTTGTTTCCACTGCGAAATGAGACCTCTGATTAAAACAAACTGCACTTTTTGAAAAGGACCGAGAATTTGGTCCAGTTTAGAGTCATAGCAGAGTTTAGAATCTATATGCATTTCGTCGAAACTGAGAACGCATATTTTTTTCTACAGAATTCAAATATTGGCATCTTTCCTTCATTACAGCAAGAACATCACTCTGAATTCCTGTACTACATGAAAATTTAGCGCACCATCTCCTTAATATGTTAGTGCTAGGTAAAGGAATTCCTATTTTTTCTTACCAAAAACGTTCCTTATAGATGACAGAGCTCTTATGACAATGCAACGTGAAATATCTTCAATAGTCCACCAGATTTTTTCCTTCTTTTCTAGCAATGCGTTAATCTGCGTCTTTGTAAAAATATGCTTTAAACGTTTTTCCAAATTCTCCGATCTGTTCTGTTTTTTCCTAAATTTCGCTGTTTGGGATTTTAATTTCTGAATTTCCGATACAAATTTCTTTCTAGATGTCGTTCACCTTCTTTGTCGCTGAGCAAACATTCTAAAATTTTTCTTTTCTCTATTTTTCAATATTTTATTACAATTTTCTAAGGATATTATTTTGTTCTATAAATTATCAATACATTCTTGTTTATCTTTACACTTAGGGCACTCAGGGATATTGTCACATAGGGCATTGTCACTTGTGAGTTTTATTTCAAAATCATTCACATTTGATTTATTATTGTCAGCTTCAATTTCGTTCTCGGCCTCAAAATAAATTTTCTTTGGGCTTAATTCGTGTAGTTTTTCAAAAGCACTCTGCATTAGTTTTCTTTTCAAATGTCTCCGATTTCTTTGTGTTATTTCGTTTACTGCACACGATAAATTTACTTTCGGCACAGCATTGCATTTCAACAGTTTCTTTTGCGGCAATCCAAGCAAGCGATTTCTCATGTCATCTTCATAATCACTGCACAGAAAATGTTCGCTGCAAATTCTTGCGTTTTTCACATTAATAGAATCTTGTCTTCGACATTTATGTATCCATTCTTTCGTCAAAAGCAAATTATCTTTTGGGAAAGCATGAAATACAATATCTCTTCCTTTCGTATTTCTATAAGTGTTACGGCACGTTGCTACAGCACAAGAAGCCATATTACATAAAGGATATTTTAAATATAGAATTTAAAAGGAAAACTGACTAAAACTATATATATATATATATATATATATACACAAATTATTTTAAATATTTGCATTATTAGAAAACAAATATGTATGATTAACATTAATTTGGGATATGCGATCTCCAGAAAATCGTCTCGCAAATGAATGAAACTACAGTTTTAAAGGCGCGAAATCAGAGCAGGTGCAACAGAGACACGTCAGATTACTTCTGGTTCCCCCCCTCCATGAGGCTGGCGTCGGCGAGGAGTCGAACAAAGGAATGACCTAGCCCTTCTATTTATCCCTGGGGTCGAATAAGAAGCTCGATGCGAGAGGCGGCTTGACCTTGGGGTCCGTTTCATGGGAATGAAATACTCTAATATAACTAGTCACAAAATAGCTGTTCGGCGACAAATTTAATTAATTTAACTCTTTCGAATTTGTGAGTGATCACTGGCTCTGCGGACCACCATACACCCTTCCCCAGCATCTGTATGCTAATGAGGAGATACGACTGGCTGCCGTGTTTTGAGCCCATTGCGTTGATGTGAATGATCGTTGCGTTGGTGGGCTATTGTTCAGCTTTGTTCGTTGGGCGTGATTAGTGGGGACATTGAACACTTGTGGAGAGAGTTGCCATGGGTAGTGCAAGTGACGTAGTTTGTCAATTTTTCTCCAGGTGGAGCAGGCCGTGTTCCTATCACGTCCAAGAAGACATCACTATAGCTGGTCTCAGCTGTTCAGTGCTTTCGGTGCTAAGCTGAAAGCTTTGCTCATGGCTACATCTATGAGTCGAATCAGAAGTGCGATGCGAATAGCCGCTTTGCCTTGGGATAGAACTTGAGTTCGTTTCATGGGAGTGAAATACTCTACTTCGTCATAAAAGAGCTCTTCGGTGACGAATTCAAGTAATTCAACTCTTTCGAATTTTCGAGCGTTGGCTGGCTTCCTGGGCTGCCATAGATATCTTCTTCAGAATATGTGAAGACCTTTGTGGTGTCTGAGGGAAAAGACAGACTTTTTTCTAGTATTGCCATTTAGCATTTTTAATGCTATATATAACATTTTGTCAAAGCATTTAGCTGGAAAATTTTATAATTAGCACTTAGCAGGAAAAGTGGCCCTTTTTAAAATTTCTTTTGCATTCTTTTAACATTAAAGTACATTTATTTGCAATAATTGTTTTTTCTCCGACTACATATATTTTATGCAGATATCAATTATTCAATGAAAGTAATTACTCTCTTTCTTTTCTTTAAGTACAAATTAATGTTTTAGCTGTTTAATTTTGTATATTGATAATTAGCAGCAAAGAAAGACAAAGATGTACAAACAAAAATTCCGAAAGGAATGGCTTTAGACTCTTATTAGATCAATCAAATGACATATCAGTAATTAAACTGTCTGAAACTGTAAACAAAACCTGAATGCTATGAGCACATTATATGAATCATAGTAAGTCTGTTTTTATTACTGCATTTAAACTTTAATGTTTGTAAGGTATCTTATGTATGGTATATGATTTAAGTTCTATAGCTTCTTCTTTTCGTATTCCTCATCACAATGCAAATTAGCTTGATCTGTGTTTAAGCTTTGAATATTTAGATTAGAGCTTCTGGCATCTCATTGTTGTTAATTTTTTCACCAGCTCTACATAAAAATTATATTTCGGCTTTAGCATCTCGCTAGCCGATGTTTTAAATTAGGCGCCGATAAAATATTCTGAGCGAGCTTATTTTAGTTTATTTAATGTGTAGACATAGACTAGGTTATCAATGTTTGAAATTAATGGTCAGTTTTGTTAATTTCAATGTTTAGAAATAGTGGAAATTTCGTCTGTAGCACAAGTTGAGCCAGTATTTTTAGTTTAAGACCAAATAAAAAGGTTATTGAACTTTCTTCAGCATTTTGTGAGTTATTTAAAGTGTATCGATATCTCGCTATAGAGTCTGCAGGACTTAAATTTTAGCTTCCAGTTATAAGAGAAACCTACATGTTTATTATATGTTTTGAAATTCTCACCCATTATTTGCAGTATGTACTTCAGACAGGAAACGTGCGGATAAACTTCTGGAAAAAAGCAAACGTTTGCTTAAACCAAGGACAGTTATAAATAAAAATAAGTAAAACTTGCTATTATTAATTTAGAAACCATTTTAACATCCTTATAACTGGCTCTGTAACAAATAAGTTATTCAAATTGATAATAAATATGAGGTCAAACATAAAATTTCCGTAAAAACAAAAATTGAAATTAATTTCACAAGTATGAAATAATTATACATATTTTACATTACATAATGTATTGATATCATTAACAGTGAATTATATATTTAATAATAGCTTGTAGGAGCAAAGTTCATTTCATGCATCGAAATAGGAAACCTTTTTTACATATGAATAACAGCAGAAACACAATGTTTGCATGAGTTACTTGCTACAGTTTTTAAGCAGTTGGAAAGTTTAACTGAACTTTTAATTTTTGATTAACACGTCTTGCCAGCATAAAGAAATAAATTTGTCGAACATGTTTTGTATGTTTGATGCTTGAATCTGAAGTTCTGGCTTTAATCCCGTATGTTTTTAAATGTTTTGAAATTAAAATTAATTTAATTAAAATTAATATTGCTTCACCTTTTTTATGCAATTAAATATGAAACTACCATGCATAAATTTTCAAAAGCAATGAATTCAGAAATCGTTTTTAAATGTTTAGATTTACTGGCAACGCACAGTTATTATGACAGAAATGACTTCGACGTAAAATCTGTTTCACTGGACAGACAATTTTGAAGCATCATCTATCGGTCACTTACAATTACGGATATTTCCGTCTTTAATAATTTTAAGATCAGCATCAGATGCAGTTGCTATGCTAGCTGCCACCACCAGTATTTCCACAGAAAAGATAATGACCAAAGTGCACACAAGTTTTACTAGTTTTTTTTTTAACCCTTAGATAGCGTTGATATATTTTTTAGCATTGTATTTATTGAAATCTAGCCTAAAAAGCCTTTTAATTTAGCAGCGTTGCATTTTTCAAGTAGTTGGCTTTACGGTAGTAAAATTAATCGTGCAGCTGGACGAGTTGTTTTCTTCCCTTTTTCGTGCAGTTGGACGGCTCCGTGCCAAATTGTACAATCATATGACGATAAATATGCGATTTCCATTTTTATGCACCTTTTCAATTTCCCAACAATTACTTTTCTTGTTTGATTTATTGAGTTTAAAAGCTAGTGTTAATTTTTTTCTTTACTTCATGTAAAATAGAAATTTCGAAATTCAGACCTACTGAAATGTTGTGTTTACTTTTTTAATTTTAAGTCGGAAAAGTATTCATTCATTACATATCGTTTAATTTTTATTTACATCAGATTTATTACATCATATTTTGTTCAACTGTCTACCAGAGAGTGGAAGACAAAGAAGTCTCTCCTTTGCATTTCAAAATTAAATGGAATGTCTAATTATAAAAACATAGGATACTTTCTCGGCAGTATTTTTATATTTAAGTATTTTATTTGACTTTTTTACGATGCTTTGAATTTAAGATAGGGAAGCTTCATTAATATATATTACGTCGTCTTCATTTCCTTTTTGCCAAATTCTTTGAGCTAACTTTTTTTCTTTTTATTCTCACTTTCATGGTGTCAACGTTTCAAAAGTTACAGTCTGCCAATTTTAGTTCTCTTGATAATGCGATACTTTTTATAAACGCACTTGTAAATGCCAACTTTCCGTTTAAATAAAAAAACTTCCCATCATGGTTTTCTTAGTTGCCATCATTATAAATGCTCTTCTCTTTTTAAAATAGGATGCTCTGCATTTACTTTGTTGCATGTTTATTATATTTTGCACGTTCATGTATTTACGAAAAATGTTAAAATCCAACCGTCATTGCTGATTTTTTTAAAAATTTCAGTAACCAAGATTACTCAATTCTTTATTTATAAAATTTATCATATAGAAGATTCTAGCAAGTATGAATTAACTGATAATATACATCCGCTAAAAACCAATATTTGATTTGAAACTAAGATAATTATACTAATGATGTTGCACTTAGAAATAATTAACACGTTGATTTCTTTGCAATTTTTAATGACAACTTTCAGATGCAATTTCATATATTAATTAATGAACAAAATGATTTCAATAAAGGGCATTTAAGTACAATCAAAGTAAGGCTATAATAATTCAAAGAAGATAAATGAAAATTAGATTAGATGCCAATTACCTGGGAAAGTAAATTAAGCATTTTTTAAAGTTAATTTTAATAGCTTAAAAGAAGTTAAGTCTTCAGTAATACGCCCTTTTATTTCTTATACCTATAAAAGAAATAATAGGAAATTCGGACAAACGATTATTTGATTAATTACCTACAACCAGTCGTTCAAGGGAGATTTTTGGCGTGCAATCATTTTGAAAGACCGTGAATGATCGCTGTTTTGATTTACATCACCAGAAGAACAGTAACTGTGCAACAAACTTTCCACACTTTGTCCAGCTAAGGAAAAATCTGTCAACTGCTAATTCTAGCAAGGGTCAGAGATAACAGATTAATGGAAACTGTCTGCATAAAACATGATTACTAACGTTAAATACTTTCTTACATTAACAATGCAATTTACAATCATAAAGAACACGAGACAAAAATATTCTTATACAAGAAGCAGAGTCACGTGACCAATTCTAGTTGTCCCTCATTCCTCATAGAGTCAATAAATTCAAGCGGTTAAAAAGTACACAAGCTGGTAGTACGGTTTCATGATGGAGATAGTGCTGTGTGCACCACAGCTTCGAAGATCAGACAGTTTTTATAAGAACAAGCCGTGGCAGTTTTACACCCCAAATTTTCCGTTTCACAGATTAGTAAACAGTGAAAAACTAATGGATGCACAAGCGTGTTCGCCTGCTTTTAATAATTAATGATACAAGAATCAACAGGATCCCGATAATTAGTTCGTCTACCAAGGTTTCCAGAAAGCAATTTTCCACGGTACCATTCCGCCTGAAGCAAACAAGTTACGTCAAGTGGCTCTCAAGGGAAACCCCTTTACACAAAGTGTGGTGGCCAAACCAGGAAGTTAGAATTTATTGAAATTTTTGTAGCTAGATGTCAAAATGTGTCTCAGAGAACTGTGAACTGCCCTCTCAGCAACATATTTCACCTCCGAAAGGTGTTTATAAAGGCCAACTGCAATAACTAACAGTAACTCATTGAAAATAAATACTCTGAAAACTCTACGATAAACATTTATCCGATGCCCAGTGGAAGTGAATCAAAGCACTAGATGAAATATGCACATTTCAGTTAGCGTAAAACATAACCCTAAGTTCGTTCATTATTGAAAGAAATTTTTCCAAATGAATTTTTGGTGGACTGCGGAGTATAGTCACAGTGGCTAAGCTGTAATTCGTAAAAACTGCAGAATCAAATCTGTGAATTATCCTTACTGCCTTCTGCTTATGTAGAAGACATTAGGTTAGGTTAGGTTATTTGATATCGCAAAGCAAACGAATGCTTCCTACCAGAAAGGATGGCTTCGTGGGGGATTCTTTAAAGAAAACTTGCTCGTATTTACTTTATAAATGGGAAAAACAACGAAAAACAACCATGCAATCAGCTTGTTCGCCTGAAAGTCGAACTGCTAGCATTCAGCGATCTTAGCCACTGGGCCACTGGTGGGGCTGTAGGAGACATACGTCGTTTGTATTTATTTTTTTTTAAACCGATGAGCGGGTTTCCGGACCAAACGGAATAATGCCCGGTCAGGCGGAACGAAAATCTGTATTGTTCGCTATCAGAAAGAAATAGTTACAGTAGCAAGGTTTGTTACATTAACAACTTTCCACGTAGGGCTACAAATAATTCCTATATACATAACATCATAATCTAGTAAGAATGATACAGTAGCTACACAGTATGATACAGTAACTGACAGCTTTGCAAATAGTGCTACAAATAAATCATGTATACATAATATCATAATCTAATAAGAATGTTCTTATTCCTGCTACTGAATTGACTGCCTTCAGTCTTATGAGTCTCATGAGAAATACAAGAATCGTACGATAATATACAATGATATAATACAACAATAATGTTTACAAGCAGATTATCCATAAAGAGTCCACAAACAAACTGTCCATAATGGGTCCACAAAATGTCATAAATTCCAATTTTTCTAATGTTCCACAATACTAAATTAATTATATTCCAGATTATTCAATATTTATAGTTTAAAAATGCGTCTATAATTAGTACATGAATTACTATGAACTCAGTTCTTGAATTACAGTATTACTAAGTCAAGAAACAAAACGCCCCCAGAATGAGTCCATAATAGATCCATAATGAAATAAATCAATCAAAATAATGCAAAATGCAAAGTAATATGTTCATAATTAATTCATTACAAAATCTAGTACAAATTTGCTCCAGTTTGGTAATAACTACGAATCAATAATATTAATAGAATCACATAATATAGATTACAATTCACTATCATTTTGTTAAAGCAAAACGGAGGCAAACAGCAATATTAATATTTAGCTTAATAAAAAGAGTTGAAACAATTCAAAATATATAATTAAGAGAACAAATTTTGTAACTGAGATTGTACTTCTGACTTATAAACTGGGCATTGTCTAGAAGTAGCAACATGATCAATACCAAACTTCGTGCCTCAAGTATGATTTAACCTAATAAAGTTAGTACATGGGGGTCCAGTGTAACATTCTGTACCCAAACTGTCATGTGTTTGTGTGTAATGTGAACTAACATGAGCCTGGCTACAATTATGAGCGACATGACCAAAAGCCTGATAGCAATAGCATCTAAGCACTTGTACAAACTTATGAAAATAACAGGAGGCAAAGCCTATGAAAATTTTACCACTCAGTCTCAATTCTACGTCGTTTGTATGAAAATACTGTGAACCAGGTTCTCTTGCTCTGATATAATATTTCACAACATAACCAGGGCCAGAAAAAAAGCTGGTGTAACCAGCGCAGCACCGCTTACACCGGCTTTTCTTACAAAGCTACAAGATTTTGGAGGCGCCGGACGGCAGAGATTGTTTCAAGAGGTCAAGTTCCTATCGCCGGCCCTGGTCAGATTCTACGGATAAATAGAAGCAACCAGTAGGATGAAGACTATTCTATTTTGGGATATACATGTGAAGTCATTAAGTGCCATTTAAATTGATTTATGCAGTTTTATTCTCCTGTATCTGTATCTGTATCAATCTCGCTTTTTAAGCAAGAAGAAAGAAGATGAGGACTTTGGCGAACGCCGTTTCCTCCAATCCGTGAGGGTTAATATTGAAATTAACAATAAACGTTTTTACAACTTTTTATTAAACATTTACAAACATCCATGCCTTCTCCGGGATTCGAACCCGGACCCTTCGGCACGGCAGTCAGCAATGCTAACCACTATACCGGTTGGGCGGCTACTCTCCTGAAGACAACGTTTTCCTCACTGCCCCATTTCTCTCGCTGGTGAAGCCTCCTCAATTTGTGGAAAGCTTGTAAACAAAATTTACAGAAGATTCTGCTTCCTGAGTTGCACAGAAGTCTTAAAATGGAAGTTGTAGTGCAGGGCCATTTTCAAGGGACAGGCAATCCTGAGGCTATAGATGGTAATGGCCAGGGTTTTCCAAAATGATTTTGTGTGCTCAAATTTAGTTTGTACACCGTTTAGCCTTCTGTATATAGTTACAGATTAATTGTTCAAAAAGGAAATAAATGTTTCGCATTTTATTTAAACATGCAACATACTGAATAATTTCACAGTAGCATAATTTTAAAAGTTTCGCAAATTAAACATTAGCTACAAAGACATACACAATTATAAAAATTAATAGATTTAATCTAAAATTAATTAATGAGACGTTACATATCAATATACATTCTTCTTTTCCTAAAGTTGAAGATTAAATTCAAGCTTATCAAGCGTATTAGACCTTTTTCTTCTAAAATCGACATCATGAAAAGAATAAATAAAATTAATTATAAATTTAATTTAAATAGAGTTTTTTTTTTTAAAAATCCAGATATGATACTCTCTGCCCTATTACGTATTTGTACCAGTCGTCATATATTGGGGGGGGGGAATCATGAAAAGACGCAAAACAGGTATTTTTCTATACAGCAGAAATATGTTAAATTTGTGCGAAAAGTGCGAAAGCGAGAATTTCGGCAAGTTAAAAGGAAGAGAAATTTATAAGAAAGCAAAATAAAAGGTGTAAAATTAAATTCAAAGACTTAATAAATTCGAAGGAGGCAAAATCTATACGTTAGAGTAAATTATAAAAACGTTTACGTAGTTTTTTTTCAAAATATTCCCGTCTGAACATCAGGTGACTCAAAGGTAAAGAAATAGCAAGCATAAAAATAACAAACATATATCTAACTTCCTGGCTTTGATTTATGATGAAAGAAGTTTGAGTTACAAAAACTATTGTTTCAGTAAGTGACGAAATATTCTCATACAAATCAATGATGACTATTTTTATTTCTAAACTTAAGACTTGAGTATTTTAGAAAATGTTAGTTTTAGTTTTCTTGCTGATTTGTATTATATCAGGCTCAGGTTTACTTCTCGCAAACGGTTTTTCTCATTATTATGATGAAAATTTAATATTCTGAGCTAAGCTAAAATATGCTATAAAATGGGTCTAGCTCAGTGTTTCTTAAACTGTGGGTCGCGACCCCAAAAGGGGGGTCGCAAAGCGAACATTTGGGGTCACGAAAATTCAATTCGACAGTTGAATTTAAAGAATCTGCATTTATTAGACTTTTAAAGAAATTACATTAATTGATATTAATGAGATTAGACGTATAAAGACATTACATTAATTGATGTTAATGAGATTAATTATCTGTTATATAAAGTGCAAAAGAATTTGTAAAGCTATCTAGCGATTCAAACCTAAAACTCAAGTTTTCATAAAAATCATTTGATGAATTGTGGATCGGAGATAGAACTAGATTTCTTATTATTTGTGAAATGACATTAAATGTTCTTCTATCATTCAAGACCACATATTTTTAGAAAACTACTTTTTCAGCTTTAACGCTAATTAAAACCAAATGTCGTTCAATGTTAAAACATGCTGAAGATGCTTTATGCCCAGCAGTGCCAAATATCACACCAACATTTAATTTGTTATGCAGCAGAAAACGAGCACATCCGTCTCATTAGAATTTTCTTTAATTTTTGTTTGCTTAAAATAAATCCTAAAATACTTCTTTTTATATGTATACTGTTTACCAAAGAACTAAATTATTAGGGTATTTATTTTTATATATTTATTTTATATTTAATATCTGAGATCTCATTGATAAAAAGGGGGTCGCGACTAAAAAAAGTTTAAGGATCCCTGGTGTAGCTTATGCTCTAAAATATTTCGTTGCGATTTTTGTTCTAAAACAAATAACTAGTCCATCTAGAATTAAACTGAAAATACTGCTATATAAAATTTTGCTACGTAATGCATTCCAATGTATTATGCTTTATTAAACCAGCATAATACAGGATCGTATGTAAACATAGTCCTGTATTAAATCTTCATCCACTTTGTACCTATGACTAGATATCAGAAATACCTGCTCATTTATGTCACAGTTAAGCAGATTTTTAGTATCTGCACATGTTAATTTTCCTATTACTTGTGATGTTTATGTAATTGCGTAGACTAAAGATCGACGTAGATTGACTAACACCTAGATATTACCTCAGTCGACTTCATTACTCATTGTACTAAAGCAAACAATACAGCTTCTGATTAAATGCTTACGGGGGTTCGATTACGAAAGAAATAGCCTTATTTTAAAGATTATCTCTCGCAACTTATCTTTTTGTCAGAAAATCAAAGAAATCAATAAAAATTATGTACAGGCAACATGTCAGAATGAGTATTTTGTTGATTCTTTAATGTGGTCTTTTATCTAAGAATTACGGAAACAGAAATGCTAAAAAAGCACTAAGTGGCTTATTGTTAACAATAAAAATAAAATCTTCATTAAAAATAAGGTGCTTTTACGTGTTATTTGGTACGTAAAAGGTTTAAATGTTATTGTTTAGCAATACGCTTCTATCAGCTGGGATGGTAGTGAAAGCAGAAAAAAGTGACGAAACAGAAATTTTATTAAAATTCTTATTTTTAGACAACTTCATATTTTTTAGAAAGAATAACTTTGAACAAATAGGAATAGTTTTGTGGGTACGTTATTTTTACGACTAACTGAGTGCGTTACTCTGTATCGTATTGGCAGTGAAGACAGTATGGCGGTCTTCAAGGCAGCGGTTATTAAATATAAGTTGCGTTGGATTTCTAGAAAAACTGTAGAAAAACTATGCGAAACTTCGCATAGTTTATGCTAACTTCGCTTAGTTTCTAGAAAAACTAAGCGATGTTTTCTGACAGATAAAGGCAAGATATAACTGTTACATTTTCCTGATGATCCAAAAATTTATTGTATATCTCTAATAATAATAATAACAATAATAGAGCTCTAGCATGTCACAGTGGGATCAGTTCTGGGTTTTACGATGATTATGCATAGACATGTTTGAACCTGGCGGTGGAGCTATGGCCTGCAGTATTCGGTCACAATGAGTGGAAGCACCAAGTTTTATCATGATGAATGAAGAAGATGTCTTGATGACTAAAAAACAAGGCAAGGATATGATTGAGTTTTGCGTTAAACTTGGAAAGTTCGACAGGATAATATAGCCTATGTACTAAAAGATATTACATAAAGCCGGTAGACTCATCTAAGTGTGGGAAAGAAGAATTAATCCTAAAACTTAATTGCTCAGCTTACTTATATTGGCTCAAATTTACAACGTCACAATAACTGCAAATCTTAAAATTATTTTTAATTTTTGCGATAACCACTCATTAACAACTTAATGTTAAAATATTCTGTGCTGCTGTCTACAGGAGCACTGAATTACATAATTTTACCATGTTAAAACTGCAGTTTCCTATGAGTCTTGTGGTCTGGTAAATGTGAACAAGTGCTGCATCTATGTACTCTTTCTATAAAATATTCCAGGAAGTCTGAAATAATTTTATAGTTTAAAACTTTTTTTTGGAACAGCAATAAATTTTAGGACACTTGATGGGCTATGTCTGTCTAATATACATTGCTTGTCTACATTTCAACTTGCGAAGTTTCAGCTCGATTCGTCAAATGGTGTTTGTATAGCATCAAAGAACACAACGGTATACGCGCATTTATTAATTAAGGCAGAAGCCACTTGCGAGACCTTTTTCCTGTATTGCCGCTTTCGGCTGCAACTAAATGCAATAATTGCGTGATTGACTTGCAAACTCAATAATTTATCACTTTTATATATAAACAGCGATAAGTCGAATCCTTTTCCATTAATTATCAGTTACCATGAAACAGTTTCCCATTTCAAACGGCACATTATTTTAAAACATTTTTCGGAGAAATGAATTTTATCTTTCTCTTGTAAACAGATTGCTCACAGCTATTAAATGTACGATTAAAGATACGAATGAGAAGGAAAAAAATATGTGTCATTCTGTTTTTTAAATTATATGGACGTATATTTTCTTTGCACACATTATTAATTAGAGATCAAAACTTTCCTTTCCGACATACCTGACATTACTCAATTACCTTAAAAGTACAAAAAAGAATTTCAGCGTATACGAAACGAGAAGTCTTAGCGATCTTTCGCAAGTAAAAGTCATAAATATTAATACTTAAGGTATTAAGCTTAAACGCTGTCTTCTCTCATTTCCGTTGGAAGAAGAATTGTGCCATCAACTGTTCCTTCTCCCATCTCGATTCCAATAAATTCAGTGCCCGAAGGCTCAAAACCGCTTACTCGAGTTTGATTTACAAAAATTGGTAAATAAAACCCGTAATTAATATTTATTTTTGGAACGGTCTGTCAGTAAGTCGCAGCAGTAAAAAGGAGTAGATGAAATATCGCGAAGGAAATATTTAAGATTTTAGGATCCAGAAGCTATACAGTTCTCTTTTTATGATTATGGAAAAGGCCTTTTTAAGCACACCCATTTTCAATTCCCATTAAATAATTTGCTGGGGCAATAAAAAAAAAAGTGGGAGCTATGATAGCAAGATATACATATTTTTAACGGCAGTGATTATTTTTATCATTATTCACTTATTTAACTCGTACTTTGAACTATTAAATAGATTGATTGAATATAATTGTGTAAAAATTTCTTTCCCGATACGCTTTTAAAAACAGCCTAAGCTATATAAACAATAGATTAATCAACATGATTCAAAAGGCTGCTGTTTTATTATGTAACTGATTTCTTGGAGATATTCTACTGCGATTACGAAGGCAGACAGTTAGGTAGTGAAACAAGTCTCTAAATTTAAATAATAATCAACGAATCAAGGCCATACTCCAATATCTACAGATATTTAGGGGGAATGACGTCTGTTTATCATTACGGAGAATGGCATGTTTTGTTTCTTTCTCAAGTAGTGATTTAGATGTAAATTTTTGTCCCCAGATTAACAAAATATGCACAATACATTTCTTTTGAATAATATAAACCTATATTCACTTAAATGCTAGAAATATTATTAAACACCTTTTTCCTTTACGTAATGATCTATTCCTCTCGGTAAGTATATAACTGCATACAATAATTATCAGTCAACTTAGAAGAACTTAGTGGTACTGTAAGAAATAGCTCGTTTAATGTCAGAAATTTCTTTCTCAGAGGGTTTTCTAAAGAAATTTAGCTCATATTTTCCCAAAACCAAATCATTCAGTTTTAAAACCTCAAGGCTATTGATATTTCGTAACCATGTCTCTTGTACTCAACGACTAGATCATTCGTAAACCACCGTATAAGTAATAATTGTCAGTATTCTTTTTTCGCAACTGTGCTTTGGTATAGAATAAGTATAGAAAGAATACTGGTTTTCTATCAGATGCATGTAAAATGATAAATAATCGTAAAGTTTCCTTATTAAATATGAGTGACCTTTTCCTTTTTGATATTTACTGAAGGCAGTGTTTTTACTAATTTTTGTTCTGTGAATGTCTCTAAGCTATACAAGGTGTTTCATCAAGACAGGCCAAACTTTGCACAGTCAGCTTTCTCGCTTGTAATGCATAAAATGTGCCCAGAGAACTGTACCTGTACGATCCATAGTTTTCGAGATAGAAAAATATGACGTCATATCCAGTGCAAGAAAGGGGGAACTTTATTAGAAACATGAACATCGATATTTGTATGTATTTACATAGGAAGCTGTTCAGAATGTCCAATATATATATCGAGGCATGCATGCACGGGACGTGGAATGGCTGACTGCACACGTTGAAGTAGCGTAGAGTCCACCAAAGAACACGAGCAATTAATTCACTTTCTCCAGTAACCAGGTCTCGACAAACTAATCCTTCAGATGTCTCCATAGAAAGAAATCCAAAGGTGACAGGTCTGGTGATCGTGGCGGCCATAAAATCGGACTCCCGCGACCAGTCCTGCGGCTTTGGCATTCCATATCCAGCCAATCACGTGCAGGAGCATTGAAATACGTCTGAGTTCCATCATTCTAGAGCCATAGGTCATGTATTGCCGCTAAGGTCATTCCTTCTCTCTCTCGGTTTTAGTTTAGCTGCACATGCTAGAAGTAGCTCCTGGAAATTTTTTGTCCCCCATTCCTGAATACCTAAGGATTTTTTTGTGGTGCTTTCTTCCCTTGATGCCCTAAGCACATGCTTATATTGCTTAATGGTTAATACAGCGATATATATTAGGGCTTATTTTAAAAATTTTTTGCTCCCTCATCTCTAATTACTTCGACGTTATAATGTACAGAGGCTTTTATCACATATGCAGGTGTTTTAGGAAACTCCAACATTAGTGTGTTACATATTTGCAGGCGTACAGCCAGAAACCAATCATTGCTCGTTCATTGGAAATAACGTCATGGTGCAGGCAAAGAAAAGATTTCTTACTTCGCAGCGAGTAGGTAACTTTCATCGATTTGGCAGGTATTTTTCTTGCTAAAAAGGAGAGCAGGAATAAGACTGGGAAAGGAGAAGCCTATAGTCTCCTGATAGCTGATCAGCCATTTGAAGAGAGGTAACATCAGTGATCCAATCTGAAACAAGCTAGCAAGGATTGAAATGGATCAGTAAATGAAAGTCACATAAGGCGAGGAGACGGAATATATAAAATGCATAGACTGCAGAAAATACAATAACAAGTTATGTGCAATACTTCTTCATAGGGCCATATGCTACTCTAAAAAGTACAAAGAGATAGTAATTGGAAACATACTATGACTTCCTTACATTTTAGAGATTACTGAAGAAGTAACTCAAATTTTGTCACCTGACTTTAAAAGATTAAACAAAGAGTCTTTCTTTAAATATCTCATCCATTAAAATACTCCGCAAGGTAATCTGTATTCTGTTGATGACTTTATGGATAAAATAATCATTATAATTGCGTAGATATTCAGAATTAGAGCAGATTTTAGGCTCGTGCTGAATCATAGTATTCCGCATATACAAGCATTAGACACTGATATAAATTTTCTGTCTCTATAAAATTGCAAATGGATCTGCAATTATCCTAAATATTTTATTCTGCTTACCCAGTAACTTCTCGATATCAAACGGAATAGTGGCGCAGGCCGAATGTTAATTATATTCTAAACATGCGTATTCATACTTAGATTATAAACCTCATATAGCTGACGTTTTTGACTCTTGGAATCCTCTCATTGAATAGATGCAGATCACGATATAGTGATTTTAAGTATTTTATCCCTTTCTGAAACAAGTATCTCAGATTTATTCGCATTAATACTGATGCACTATCTAATGCGCTAGTTCTCAGACTGTAAGAATTTCTCCTGATTTTTTTCTTGTAGTATGAATGGGATGTTTTAGGCTTCATTGCAAGTGCTGTAATAACGAGCCAATAGAATTAAAGCGAGTAGTTAAGAGAAATACGCCACTAAGAAAAGCAAAGAGTGTGTCTTAACAGCGCTAGATTTTTGAGGTTGGAGGCACACCTTACCTGAACTTTTGGAGATTCTCCGTCTTAAGACTAAAGGTTTGTTTAGTATTTTTTTAAAAATTAGTGATTTAGGTCCCCCTGGAATTGGAAATCTCTCGCTTTTGCGATTTTAGAGACATCAGACTCCATTTCTATGCAGTACCAGCCAGCTTCCTTAGAAAATCCTCCATGAAGGCATTCCTCACCTTGGGCAAATAGCCCTCGAGTGGTTTGCCATAATCAAATAAACTAAACTGTGTCCTAGCTTGAATGTCCAAATCAAATACACATGTGAAATGAAGTAATGAAGTCATGCTTGATAATAAATTGACAAATAAATGCAGTATCAAAATTCATTCACGCTTAATATGTAGATGAATAAGTTTGTAAATCGACACGTTTTGACGTCTCCACAGTCGCTACGTCTACCATAAGAATCGCAATGCTAGGGGGCTAAAAGTTGCTGCTCTGTTGTAGATAACTCCTTCCTGAAGCCATATTGCTCACCAGGGAATAAGTAAGCATACGCCTGCGTTTTCCGTAAAATTATTCTTTCGAGGGTTTTACTAAGATCCGAAAGCAAACTAATCGGCCGATTCCATGGAGGTCTTCTTGGTCGATACCTTAAGGCTTAGTGTAGTCCTTACCCAAGCTTTAGAAGAAGGAGAATACTAGTATTTTTCCATACAATTCATAGTCCCTGGCCGAAATAATTTCTAGTTTGATAAAAATATTCTAGATGGTCCTAAAACTCCTTTCCACCTTTAATCTTTAAAGTTTACAGAAAACAGCTCAAGGGGGGATTCCGTATCTCAGAGGAAGTCTCAAATGATAATTTTGTTTTCCAGTTTTTCTCACCGAAATTATGTGATTGATAGAAACCTGGAAAAATTCTCGAAATCTGTTTCCCTAAAGCTGTCTTGAAATTTAAGTTATGGCAAATTTTAAGTCGTATGGCATTTTCCCTCTCAGTGGATACAATATGCATTTAAATATGCGCTGCTGGCCATTAAAATTGCAACACCATGAAAGAAAGCAAAGACAAAAAAGGTATTTATTGTACGATAACAGTATGGCATGAAGACAAAATGATTACGTTTCTAAGCAGTTTGGGGGTTTACGGAGGTGAGAAATTAGTAGAAACAGCTGCCACTTGTGGCAGATAAAACGGCCTTTACCCTGTGAGACGTGGAGGAAAACTGGGTTTGGATGACAGAAATCGGCAACTCATTCCATGCTGCTTCAAGTCTATGCCCCGCTTCATCAACCGCATTAGCTGGAGAGGGGTGGCGGGCCAGTCTGTCAGCAACCCATGACCAGATGTTTTCAATGGGTGACAGATCTGGAGACCATGCAGGCCAGGGCAACAATCGAATACCCTGTGTATCGGGGAAGGTCAGAACACGAAGTGCAGCACGTGGTCTTGCATTATTTTGTTGGAAGATGGCGTTTGGCAGGCTTCGAATATAGAGCACAACCACTGGACGTAAGATGTCAGAAATGTACCGATCTGCGTTCAAATTACGGTCGATCCAAATTAGAGATGTGCGTGTCGTGTACCCAATGGCTGCCCAAAACATCACAGCAGGTGCAGGGGGCCCCCTAGGGCCGATATCGAATGCAAGAAGGCGACGTGCGGTCTCCTTGGAGCCTCCAGACACTTATATGGCTCGTCTGAAAAGATGACGTTGTGCTACTCCTGTACCCAGCTTTGTCGTTCGGCGTACCATAGTCGCCGTGTCTCTCTATGCTGCATTGTCAAAGGATGCCTAAGTCGAAGTAATGGTCGCCGTGCTGGTAGTCCATGCTGCTGCAAACGTCAACGCACCGTGGGAGCTGATACTGGGCGCACTGGTAAACATGCCCATTTTCTGACTAATGGTCTGTGATATGATTGTATGGTTTTAGAGGACTGATCTCACAATACGTTTGTCTTCTCGGGCGTTAGTGATGGGAGGGCGTTGAGACGCTGCATGCCGTTCAATATGACCCTCAGCAATCAATTGATTTCATATTCGTATGGCAATAGTTGAATGTCGACCAGTGCGAAGGCGATATCACGGCATGATAATCCACGCTCTAGATAGGCAACGATCCTGTCTCTGTCGAATTCTGTCATTTGCTGGTAAGCATTTCTTCTTATTATTCGAGATATAAACCGATATTCTGAACAAACCCCGACCTTAAAAAGCGTTTTACAAATGAGAAATTTACTGCACAACTTTTCTTTTTATGCAGTGCTTCAAATGTCATTTCTCTTTCCTGTGTCGTCTAAATGCACTGAAATTCTAATCACTTGCATATCCCAACCTCTTCTTCCTTTCATGTGATTTTGACGTTCGTCAGATCATTCCTTCCTGATGTTGCAATTTCAATTGCCAGCAATGTGCTTTGATTGGCAACTCATAAATAAATTCATACTTTAAGATGTTGGAAATATGTGCTACTCAGAAGTAAAGCAAATAGTTAACACAAATAATGAAAATATTGCAGAAACGTTTGTAACTGAACAATAAAAAATAAATATATAGATTAAATGGTTTTAAGTGAAAACAAAGGTCAGTTTTCTTTCTTTATCAATCAAGAATTTTAAAAGAAAAGTTAACTATATGATATCTATAGAATCGAATAATACTAAAACTTATATTGAACGAAAGCGTAGCTTCAACTGTTATATTATTTCATATCCAACCTTGCTTAATTTTTAACTTTAATAGCATCTAAACGACTCTCTCATCTAATTTTATGTTGTTTTAAGCAGTAAAATGAATTTGCAAAAAGTTATTTTTGTTTTACAGTAAGATACATAAGACTGAACAAGGAACGATGCAAAGCAAAATGAATTTGCAAAAAGTCGTTTTTGTTTTACAGTAAAATACAAAAGACCGAACAAGGGACGGTATGAAGCCAAACCATTAATCAAATTGTAAAAATCAAATTGCTGAAAATATTGCTTCGATAAACTCTCCGCGACCCTTTTCTGGGCCCCTCGAAAAGAAAGAGCGCACGAAGATTCCAATTTCCTCTCTTTCTGCGGTATTTCTATACATGTTTTATTCTAGGTCATGCTGGTACCATGAGGGAGCTTTGTGTTTCGCCGCTGTTGCATTGCCAGCTAACCTTTTCAGATTATTTAATTATTAATTTCCCTTTTTACTCCGACGCAGTTTCTAAGAGAATTGACCCCAAAAGCTGTTTTATCCATACTTTCAAAGTAATTATTTTATTTTACCGCAACATCTAGTAACTTTCATTACTTATCCTGAAAGAAAAGAGGACAGCTGACTCATCGTAAAAGAATAGCTTCATTTCATCAGTTGCATTCTTAGGTAAAATGCTTCTAAGTTTTCGCGAATTCTGTTACTTAACTCTGTGAACTTTAGCTAAGATACTTCATAAAATTTCCCTTCTGACGATTATATCACAATGTACAAAGGCCTTAGTATCATTTCGTACTATTGGAAAACACAAACAATTAAATAATTGTTAAATACACTTTATTAATATTAAGTAAATTCAAAGAGATTTATATATATATATGTAAATTCTACTAGAAAACATGCACGTAATTTGAAGTTAATTAGAAATAGTTATGGCAGTTTTTTCCCCATGCATTTATGTCTGGAGTAAACTGATCTATGAGTACAGCAGGACATCGACCTATTATTAATTTATTTATTTATTAATTTCCCTTTTTACTCCGACGCAGTTTCTAAGAGAATTAACCCCAAAAGCTGTTTTATCCATACTTTCAAAGTAATTATTTTATTTTGCCGCAACATCTAGTAACTTTCATTACTTATCCTGAAAGAAAAGAGGACAGCTGACTCATCGTAAAAGAATAGCCTTATTTCATCAGTTGCATTCTTAGGTAAAATGCTTCTAAGTTGTCGCGAATTCTGTTACTTAGCTCTGTGAACTTTAGCTAAGATACTTCATAAAATTTCCCTTCTGACTATTATATCACAATGTACAATGTGAAACAGAATAGCACTTACTGAAGCAAGAATATTTCGATCTCACACAACCAGTAAGGATAAAGGGAGTACAAAGGCCTTAGTATCATTTCGTACTATTGGAAAATACAAACAATTAAATAATAGTTAAATACACTTTATTAATATTAAGTAAATTCAAAGAGATTTATATATATATGTAAAATAGTAACTATCAATATAATATTAAACTAATATGCAATGTTATTCAATATAATAACTAGGAGAAAAGAGCAGAGTTGAATAAACGGTGCCATTTTTGTGAACTGAAGCCACTCAAACAGCAAATAAATATTTTGCATAGCTAAAATCTTAATTTTGTACGCTTTCCAATCGCTGTTTCATATACTTGTATGAACCAGATGAAAAATATAATTAAACTACCTTATAATGCGAAAGAAGTTAATATACTTGCAGATGCTCCTACTTATTCTAATGATAATATTTATAAATGTATCTAAAAGTAAAAATGTAACGGAACAAGAGTATCATTATTGTCTAGACACCGAGGTATTGATTAAATTTTTTCTTCTTTCGCAGAGGCAGTAAACAAACAAAGGGGATATCGTATAACTGTCTTCGTGCTTTCAGTTTGCTTTTCAAAATGATGAGGTCGTTATTTGCAATATTTTGCACAAAATAAAACGTGTCAAAAGATATCTCATTAAATTCAGATAGGGAACGAGATTGGCATACTGTGGGATTAAAATCGGTTTTTAAGTGCAACTTAAACTTATCGGCTTCGAAATATTCAAAATGTTAGTAAATAAATAGATTAAAACGTTGTAATCGAAAGAGCTTGAAAGCACTTCAGATACTGTCAGGTTTATTTGAGAGTCACTATTATCTCTATTTATTTGTTTTTTTGTTTCAATGAAAGTGAGGATGAATTACTCATTTTCAAGAGGTTTGCACCTGCATTATCTGTTATGCAACTTACGTACACATTTCATAATGCATTCTAAATTTTGTCAATTCTTTGAGAGGCATTCTTTTATTTATTACATATACCGTTTAATGGATAAAGGCAAGAAAAAAAGTGATCTTTTGGAATATTTCCGAATGCCATATAAGAAATACAAATTATAGTTCTTATTACAATAACTTCATTTGACTTTTATATTTTAATTAACTATCAAATGCTATTCTTTTGTTCCTTGGCATGCTTTTACGTTATTCTATAATCCCACATTAAGTGGAAACTATCAGCTATCGTGTATAAAAAAAATAAAGGTCAGCGAATCCTAAGCCTGCTTGAAAGCAACTTATTCCCCACTTCCTTTCTGTCCTCGTTTCTCCCACTTCTGTAAGTAAATGACGTCAGAGTTGCGAACACACGGACCTTATAAGGTCCATGTGGAAAGAACCTAGCCTTGATTATCTACTAATCTTGGGGGTAATCATACGAAAAATAATCTATTAGAGGTCCACAAAAATAATGACTAAAAAATATTAGAAACTTTGGATGCTTTAGTGTCTGATACTTCCCTCCCCTCTCATATCTTAAGGGAAAATGTATGTAGCTTTCTTTGATGATTTATAACCGATTTTAGATATTTATGTTTATTTATTTATTTATAGGAACCGAGTAACTGCGCAATAGGCAAGAGCCTGCACGTACCATTAACTGTATACAGTCGAACTCTGCTATAATGAGCAGCCGGATATAACGAACGAACATTTTGTCAACTGGATGTAACGAACTATAAGGATAATTTCGGCTGAAACAATTTTTGTATTTTTCATATTTTTTTCCAGAATTTTTACAAGTTTTAACACACGCACAAAAAAAAAAAAAAAAAAAAAAAAAAAAACCTAAGCCTTATACTCCTTCAATCTTAGGATCCAAAGGATAGCACCTATACTTTTTATATATGTTTTTATCGTCACCTCTCTTCCCCCCCCCCCACTTTTCTGTGTGTTCTAAAGAATGGCACTGTAAGACAAAAGACTATTAGCCCAATTCTAGAAGAACGAGGATGTAATATGCACATCTTAGGACACTATATGATTCCGGTTGCAGCCTCGAATGTCACTCCAAGGGACAAAGGGATAAAAGAAGTCTTTTCATTAGGGTCAGAATGTAAACACCTTTGTTATGTACGAGTGAAGGAAGCCTCTTCCCCCCTCCGGAGTTCAGCGTAGGTAACGACACCGTGAGAGAGAAAAAGTTTTGGCAGCGAGAAAGTGAGGTGGTTACTGAGAAGAGCCAGGACTCTTCTGCTGGAGCTATGGGCATATTGGCCCGCTACAACTATCACTCCTCGTGTATAATGTTAATAGCGATAGCGCATTTAACAGATTTCTGAAATTACAGGATTGAATATATCCAAGTCGTACATCATCATGAACCGTAATCGCTAATGTTTTTATTTTATTAAAATTCATGTTATTGTTATAACTCGAGTTAGGTTCATTTAAACCCTGTATCACAACTGGGCTTTCGTGTAGCGGTTTCGGCCATTACACCACACTCTTTTTGCTAAGACGGAAATTTTGAAATTTTTGTTATTCAAGGATGGAGGTGTGATCGGAAATTTGCAGTGCCATTACAGGAAGCAGCTGGTTTTAAACATTTTGGAAAAGTACGACAAACACATCGATGATAATGTTTCACTTCTTGATTGAATGCTTGTTCTAGAAATGCTTCAACGACTTGTTACAGAATCAATCAGCCGAAATTATGTTCCGTATTTTGATCTAGCAAAGAGTGATAAAGAGGATTTGCCTATCGTTAAATGGCTAGGGAAAAATAAAAGGCATTTCAATATTTTCAGAATATGATAATGGAGTTTTTCAATAATGTGATGAAAATGTTGTTACCATGAGATCCAAGTGATGAAAATACTGTGACAGAAATTAAAATGAGAAATGCTGACCTCGATTATTTTTCTTCTGATGCTGATGAAATTTTGAGAAAACGCAACACACGGAAAACGAAATTTTTTGCGAAATCCTACCATAGCGGATATCGAGGCACCAAAAACAGCACTGATGTTGGGAAATTCGAGTAATTTGAAAATAACATTCTGAATCTTCATAAAGTGGATTCTGCATATTTTGTTATCTGCAAAAAGTGACTGTAAGCATCTTGAAATTTCAGATCAGGAAACATTTGATTTTACTAATTCATATTTTTTTGAAAATTAGGAATACGTATTAAACAATCGGAATTAACATTTTGAAAAATTATTGTTCTTAATCTCAAACGAATGAGCGTGTTATACTACAGTT
This sequence comes from Stegodyphus dumicola, assembly GCF_044657685.1. NCBI lineage: Eukaryota > Metazoa > Arthropoda > Arachnida > Araneae > Eresidae > Stegodyphus > Stegodyphus dumicola. Next base: position 121,995,132 of record NC_140780.1, read on the forward strand.
CGAACGTAATTAAAATGTAAGATTGAGGATATTATCGAAATATTTTCTCCTTGGTTTGCAGATGATATTTTTTTACATAGTTTTTTACATTTGTGGTTTTGTTTGAATTTTTAGTACTTTAGTTGTTTTTAGTTTAGTTTTTTTTACGCTTTTATTAAGGTTTAAAAATTTATTGTAAGCAAAATTAATTATTTGCCAAATAATGATATTTTGTAAACAGTAAATATAGTCTATGATGTCGAGTCAAAATTCCGAGCTATGAGTTTTACTATTGTCAAATTTTTCCCTCCCCTTGGGGGACACTTAGCCGACATCAGCTCTGCCGCTATTAAGGTTGGAAATCGTGGACGCTTTATTATGGAAGCACTTAATAGATGTGCTACCGTTACAAAGGGATGAACAATTACAGCTATGCCTTCTCCGGGATTCGAACCCGGGCCCTTCGGTACCCTGTAGACTCTCCTAACCACTATACTGTCTGGCCCGTCCATTGTTAGATATTTTGCATCTCGAAAGAGAAAGTATATCTGTTCTTAGTGGAAGACATCCTTTTATTATTTATTTAGAAGCAGGCCTCGTATTCTCAGCCTTTAATGCAGAGTAAATCGGGCATTACATTAGGTCACATTCGTTGCTGTTGATTATTCTCATAAATTAATCTTCTAATGTTTGTCTGTAATCATCATGTTATCACTTTTTTTTAAAATAAAATTTCGATTATAAGCTTGTAATACTTTCAGTTTGTTACCTCAAGTAAAAAAAATATATGTATAACGAACTTGAAATGGTTTGTTTTTTAAACTTCTGGAATCATGTATATACTCTTTTTAAAACTTGAATAGTAACTCCAAATTTTAATTTAGTAGTGTAAATATTGTAAATAATTCTAGACTGAAATGTTATAGCAATTAATAAAAATCAAAGTGAGTAACGTGTAACGTCTTTTGATAAAGTGAGTGCGAGGATAAAAACAATAATGGTTCTGCAGCTTACTATTAATTGCTTTAACATTTAGTTTTTGTGCGCATTCTTTTTGTTGGCTGTAAATTTAACCTATATCCCTTACAATGTAACCTTCATTTACTTGCATTTCTTTGAAACTAAATTTCTCCCTCTCCCAAAGGATCTAAAGATAATAAACACATAATGAAAATGATTTACACGTATCAGTTAAAAAAAAACATAATTAAAAAATTGAACATGTATATTTTGTTTTAAACGAAGCTTTAACTACTAGGATATTGTTCACTGAAGAGTAAATTAATAAGCTCAGTTTATGTAGAGAAAACTGTATGATGTTTGTAATATAAAAATTAATATACAAAGTACAATATAATCAAAACTGTAATAATATAAATTAAACATAACGTAAATAAGTGAATGGATTTTTACATAACAAAAAAATATTCTTTAAAATAATTTTATTTAGTCACCCAAAAATCATTTACAAACTGGGCTCTGAGAAGTCAGGTCATTGTAAACAAAAATAAAATAGTGTATACAGGGTGGCTCGTAAATCCTTACCCATTCATATACATTTTTTAGTCATAAATGGGTTTAAATTAGGTATTATGTTGAAGAGAACAGAAATAAAGTCAAAATACGCTCTTCAAATCGTAAATGGGCTTAAATCAACTGTTATCATCAAAAGAACAGAAACAAAATTTATAATACAAACAGGCATAGTTGAGTAATAAATAAATGGAGAACCCTGTTATCTTGAAAAAAATGCCTCACGGAACATCGCTTCGCATAATATTATAAAAGATAATGACAACAGCACCCAAATTCACTCAATGTATGAGATATATGAATGGGTAGGGACCTACACTATAGCTTTAATGTTATGGAAAAAAAAAAAAAAAAAAAAAGAAAGGATCATATAATCAGTTTTATAATCGAATTAAATTAAGTTACAGGCTAACCTGCACTATAGTTTTAAAGTTATGTAAAAAATTAATCACATATTCAGTTTTATATTCGAACTAAATAAGGCTTCGAAAACGTATACTCTACTTTATACGAAGGCTCAACTACTATAACCTCTTTATCTGAATAATGAAGTACTCAAGTCAGTTTGTGTAGATAAAGCTGTAAAATGTCGATAGTATAATACGAGGGCCATCCAGGAAGTAGATTACGTTTCCGTCTGTGTCTGCTAGGGGCGGGGCTAGCGCGGCCATCTTGGAGTCAGAGCGTTGCGCAGCTCAGTCTGCATCTAGCCGTGCTAGTGAGAGGTTCGTGCTGTGCTCCGTTCAGATACTGTGACGGTTTGAAATGTCTGCGTTAATTGAAAATCCCGCGAGCTGCGAGGTGCGCTCAGTAATAAGGTTTCTGACTGCAAAAAACTGTAAACCGATAGAAATCTATCGGCAGCTTCGTGAAGTGTATGGGGACAACATTATCACTGAAGGTGGAGTGCGTCAGTGGGTCATAAGATTTCAAAATGGCCGAACCAATGTTCACGACGAAGATCGAAGTGGGAGACCCAGCATAGTGACCGCCGAACTTCTCGAAAAAGTCGATGCTAAAGTCCGTGAAAATCGAAATTTCACAATAACGGAACTTTCTTTGAGTTTTCCACAAATTTCGCGAAGTTTGTTGCACGAAATCATCAGCGAAAAGCTTGGTTACCACAAGTTTTGTGCAAGGTGGAAGGCAAGAAGAGGTAACGAAGTGGTTGAAGGCGCAGGCGGCCGAATTTTTCGACGAAGGAATTTCCAAGCTCGTACATCGCTACGATAAATGCCTTAATTTGTATGGTGACTATGTAGAAAAGTAGTATTTGAGTGTGGCTTTCATCTGTATATAATAAAATTTGTTTCCTATACTTTGTTTATTTTTTTATTCCAAAACGTAATCTACTTTCTGGATAGCCCTCGTAGTTAAAATTAGCTTGATTGAAAAAGACTTTGAACTATATCCTGCATCGCATAGTCTCCGAATACTTCATCTGCATAAATTTACTCTTATTAAAAATGCATACGAAATACACTATACATGTCCTCCAAAAACCCAACTGCCGAAAATGTTTTTAGAATACGCATTTAAACAATATTGTGTGTATAAGGGAATTCGAAATGAATTTGAAAAGAGAAGTCATTTGCAAAGCAGTTATACTTTTTTAATATCGTTTGACTTTGCCTTTCTAATGGTTTAGTATCACGAAACGCACTGTGTTCATTGAATCGCAAAGCAGATATATAAATGTAAACATTACAGGCTAAAATAACAATGGTAGTTGTAGTTTTATCGTACAGAAAATATTTCATATTGTAGGGTTATTATCAGACAAGCTGATTCTCCAAAACAGAATGACAGATTGGTTATTTCAAATCATTAATGCATTTTGCATTATCAGTGGTAACTGAACATGGCGAATGGATATGCGTGATTGATCGTTTTCTCTGCGTTGATGTTAGCTACCATTGTGACTGACAGCTTGATAGCCTATAACAAATGAGCCAAAAATCGAAATGTTCGGAATGCTAGATAGAACATATTTCAAAATCTTATCAGCATTATGCAATTAACTATACCGAGATCTATGAAAGAAAACCAAGTTGTAAGATATCAGTAATATTTTTAAAACCTGTTTTATAACATGTTTTCAAGTTACTTCGCAATAAATACGAATTTTATTTCATTCAAACAGATTTAAAATCACTATGCATCTAAAGTTGCTACTATAATATCTGTAAAAATCATGAGAAATTTTATGAATAAAAATTATTTGAAATTATTCAAAATAAGTTTGAATGTCAACCACTTATACTGAAATTACGTGTTAGTACTCACCTTTTGTGCATTTTAATTATTCGTAAAGATAAATTCTCTGATGATATCCATCCACGAATGCTTTTGTTTTATAAATAAGCAGCATATACTATATCGAAATCATATCCAAAAAGAGATACTGCGAAATTTTTAACAAAACAGATGCATCTTTCATTCACATCAAAAATTGTAATTTCCTGAAGCACTAACATCAGTGTTTTTATTTGCACTTTTACATTAAACGTCTTCGATATAGTTATACAAATTCACAACGGAAAATAAGAGCAAAAGCTGCGTTTATACTTCCATTTTCGTTTAAATCTTTCCAGTTTAACAGCGCTAGATTATTGAAAAGGAACTTTGCGGGGATAATAAATTACATCAACGGAAAAATAAAATCGTAAGGGATTTTTTAGCAAAAATATCTGTGCTTTTGAAATAATTCTTTGCTTCTGAAATAACCAACATCTGGGGATGCTATCTTCTGAAATAATCAGTTGCCACTCTCAGACGCCGAAGTGATAAAAGTCTCCATTAAAAATCCGTGCTTATTCTTAAGTTGTGAAGCACTTAAAATGATCTAAAAGCGCATTCTATCTGACTTGATAAAAAGAAGAAACACTTTGCGTTTCGAAGCGTAAACACTGAATATCTATTAATAGAAGATAAGGGTTCTGAGCCGGATATTGACTTTCTCTTTCAGACCTTTTATTTCCCCAAAGTTAAGAAACCATCGTTAAAGAGATATCGTGCACTGAACTCCAAGCTCTCGAGGAGTGGTGCGAAAAAATAAACGTTCAAGTTCAGGCAGGAGGTGATTGTCACCTTTTTATAAACGATAATAATCAGTACTTAAAAATTAAGTTCCTGAGAAAGTTTGTAAAGTCCATGCACTTACCTCTCTAAACATAAGTAGCTCTTAAATGTTGGGTGTCTTTGGTTTGAAAGTTGGGTGTCCTTGGTTTGAAAGTAAGGGCTTTCATACTTGTTTCTCCTACTAATAAAAAAGACTATCAGTATATAATAATTTAAAGCTGTTTCCTATGCACTTCATTTGAAAATCTTAAAGCAGTGTTAACAGAAAGAACTCTGCTTAAGTGAAGATATTTCCATAATTGAGGGAGATATTATTATGATAGAACCCCAACCATTCGGTCTAGTTGGTAACACAAAGCATTTGGGTCCATGTAATTGAGGCTAAATTCTTATTTTTTCAATTTAAGTAAGATAATTTATTTTTGATGTTTTAATTTAATAAAGAATTTACATTTAAAAAGAAAATTTTTTATTTCCGTTATAAACAAAATGTAAAACGCACTTATTTAGATAAAACTAAAGGACGAAATTATTTGTTTACTTACTTAAAAAACGAAACCCATTTCTAGTTCAAGCAAAATAAAACAAAGTAATTGATTTTTACTTGTATACGCCCGAAATTTAAGGTATATAAGCTTAGTTTCCTCGCGTGAAAAAAAGAGCTGACATACAGTCATCACGACGAGGTTCAGTCTGTTTTTTGAAAAGAAGCATTTGTTACAGCTAACCAATGATTCGCGTAGCAACAAAGAGCAGGCTTATATCCAATGCGTAAAAAGAGTTTAATTATTGATATTTAAAAGCTATATAGTATTTACCAAATGATAAGTGGTGATATCTTATTGCTATGCAATGACACTTTTTGGACGAAATAAAATGAATTTTTATGACATGCTTATTACTTCCAATAAATTACTTAATATAAGCCAGCAAATGTACCATATATATGTTCCTCTAACTCAATTTAATAGCTTATTAAAATATAAACTACACTGCTGCATCTTTTTACATTATTTAAATCCAATGAAGGGAAAAAAACAATCCGCCCTAAATAAATTAACAATGACAACAAACTTAATTTTAAATAACTTGAGAAAAGGACAAATAATCCTGGTACATTTTTCAATTGAACTGTCTCTGCTGCAATGCTTAAAAAAAAATGCTTTAACATTTTTTATACAGCCATGGTGGAAAATGAGCTGTCTGCCTTGCCGGAATCTTGCAGAAGTCATAGATGCATGTATAGTGTTTTTGCGGCATGAGGGACTTAAAATACTGGCAAGCCGAAAGTTCTTTCGATAGTCTGTTGTAAATGACAGGTGAAAGAGGGTTCGGACACCCGGGCGGCTTACATAGACTAATCGGGTATTGTACGGATCCCGCAACTGTTTAGTACAACACCCCCGGCGCTCCACAAGAAACGCATGGGGAGTTTATTAAGATGCTACATATGCTGGTGAAGATATTAGACTATACATTTTACAGATTGCTACACAGATATTAAATAACTAAAAAATAGATACTAAGTAAATGAAATTTCACAGATAAATACAAATGCTGAAACAGGTATTAAATACTTAATGCAGACATTATACAGAAACATAGATGATAAATACTCTATACATACTACACAGATATTGAAAACGAATGTTGAGAGTCTGGTGTAGGGCAAAAAAGACGGGCGAGAAATCCTCATATCCGTCTTCCAGGGTTTCTCCTCCAAGACTGGGACCATGGAGGTAAGAATAGAACTAGGACGAAGCTAGAAAAATTCGATTTGTCGCCAGACCTACGCCCTGCTGCTACAGACGCAACCTTTGCCTCCTGGTCGAGATAAAATTTATTGACTTGATCTGATGTTACAATCAAGCAAATGAGATAAGTCACGACAGTACAATGCATTTTAAAGAAGTCAGAGTTCTTTATGCATTAACCACCGCGCAACATCTTACTTCACTGCAGATTTTTGGTTTGAAGTGGTTTCAGCATGACACTCAGAGGAACCAAGGACTATACGTTTTACGATACGGTAATTATGTGGCTTGGAGATGGAAGAGGATGAGACAAACCACCTTCGAGTTTGCTTTGCGTATGACAAAATATATTATGTAGCAGCCCTTTCCTCTGCTTATTTTATTTGAACAAAAGTTTACAGTTTTCAGCGATTTTATTCATTCAGTCATTGCTGACATTCAAAGAAATTGTTGTGAAACATTGTATTTAATTATGTAAAAATTTACACTTGTTCCTTATTTCCTAGTTATTTGAATATATAAAATAACTAAAGTTTCATTTAATTAAATTTAAGTACCGAGTCAGTGAGTTCAAATACTTAACTTTTCATTTAAATATTATAACTTTGTTATTAAACTATCCTTACACGTTTGCCTATCTAACCATCCTTCGCCTAGAGCTGTTCCTTTGACGTTGGCGAGTATCACCCTGACACACAATCATATTAGAACTAAAAAACACTTTATTTATCTCCTTCTGGTGGATTATAAGTAAAAAATTAGGGTACTACTCAAAATAATCGATAGCCTATTGGTGATGCTTAAAAAAATTGAGGCAACCTCTCTTTCAGTATAACAAATTCCCAAGAATAAATATCTCGCAAACCTTGTAGTGGTCGAGTGATTAAGACCACTGAATAGTGTTCGACCTGGTTTCGAGCGCAGGCGAACAAGCTCCCTATGTGGTTAGGTTTCGTGGTTTTCACTACGTGTAACGTGAATATGAGCCAGTTTCTTTTGAAAGCTTTTCGTGAAGGCATCCATTCCTTTAGCCAGAGAGCCTCGTTTTTTAACCCATTCCTAGACTCTGAATTTGCAGAAACTTTTGGTCTAAGAGAAACATGAACCAAGGAGAAGACAGATTAGTGTTAACTAATATTAGAGGATATTTCCACCGTGTACCAAATAATAGTCTGATTATGTATATTAAATACGGGGGTTGTAAATTAAATAGTGGCAACTTAACCTTGAAACTCGCAGAAGAGCGGGCATGCGCAAATAGGATATGGGAGCGGTGAGGTGGCGCTGTTGTCGATATGTAGAATGCAAAAAACAGTCGATCTGCTTAAAAGGGTAGTTGTTGTGTGGCGTTAAAGTGAGGAGTTTCGTTTTCATCGCTCTAAAAGCATGTTTTCAAATGGTGATCAGCGGTCGTGGCTTAAAATCGAGGTTGCCCGTTGCAAAAATGCAACAGAATGCTATCGAGGATTAGTAAAAGCCTGTGGCACAAATGCTTTACCGTACAAGACAGTAGCACGATGGGTTCAAGCATTTCGTTCGGGTCGGAATGAGACTGCGTATTTGCAACGCACAGATCGGCCCTCCATTCCTCAAGAGCAGATTGACATCCTGAGCGGTCTGCTTACCATAGACCGCCGATGGACTGTCCGAGAATTATCCTTACAGGTTGGTCTGAGTCAGCAAACGGTGTGGCGCATAATGAAGAAATCTCTTAACATGAGGAAAAATGTTTCCCGCTGGGTTCCACGTCGACTAATCGAAGTACAGAAATGGCACCAGTATGCACTGGCTGGCACTCACTTGGAGAGATACCGAAATGAAGGAGACGCATTTCTGCAGCCTATTGTCGCTATTGATGAGACATGGGCACGAAACGTCAATCAAATGAATGGCGTCACCAAGGTTCGCCACGTCGACAGAAATTTCGACAGGAACCTAGTCGGGTGAAGGTTATGCTGATTATGGCATACGACTGGGACGGTGTGATTCTTACACATGCTGTACCTGAAGGACAAACTGTCAACACAGATTACTATTGCCGATTTTTACAGCACCATTTGCGTCCGGTTATGCGGCGCAAACGTCCACGTTTATTTGCACAACAATCTCCCTATCGTATGGCATGACAACGCTCGTTGCCATGTCGCAAACAATGTCACTCTTCTTTTGCGACGGTGGCAGTGAGAAATTCTGGAACACTCTCCCTACTTACCCGACATGAGTTCTTGTGACTTCGAACTGTTTCCGAAGTTGAAGGAACCTTGCCTCTCCTTTGTAAATGCTTTTGTAAGAAGGACTTCTTTTTACTTTTAAGTTTTTAGTGCCTTAAATTTTCTTTTTTAACACTTTTCTCTTACTTATTAACTAAAGAGTTTGAAAGCTGTGTCTATTGCCGCAGCTTTCTCTCCTCTCTATTACTGACTATTATGACAGCATCATTCCTTAAACAATATTCTCCGGTTAAGAGCAACAACAATGTGATGTCAAACCATTTTATCTTTTTATTAACTACAAAATTTCTTGTATTCTTCATAATTTCGAAGTTTTTCTCCCATTGACAAAATTCATTGTTCAATCCTTAAAGATCCCGTGTTAAAGCAAAACTATCCTGCAGTAACGCTGGTGTTAGGGTCCACAGTTAAGATTAAGTGAGGAACGAGGCAGTATGGTCAGCCCTGAAAACATGTGATGAATTGAATACAAGCAAAAATTAGTGCAAGCAGACCTCCTGCAAGTCAGTCCGTTCCGATTGTCCATATCCCAGCCTAGTACCGAATATGGAAGTCTGAAAGGAAATTCAGTTCCTCATTGTTATACCACTTGCTACCCTGTCGCCATAATAGTTCTGTACCAAGTTTTAATTTTGGAGCAATTCACAACATTTCTTCTTAGCATACATATATGGCTCGTATGGTATGCACAGGTAACTAATACAGCTTAATCTCATTAAAGAGTATGAATGTTATAACAGAAAAGGAAAAATTTGTAAAGCTTCCTTCACTAATCATTGTTGATCCCTCAATTTTTCTTGCAACTTTTGTTCTATTAAAAATTATCCCTAAACACTTTTAATTTGGTGAATTATGATTCTTCCAAAAGCTGCTTCAACTTCTATCAAAATGTATTAATTTTAGGATATGAATTAAAATTCCAGTCTTATCCTTGAAAGTGTTTAAAGGGCATATCCCATTTTGAAATCTTTCTTTTTGCTCAATAGATGGCGCCAAAAATTTTTCTTTATTATTTATTTATTTGTATTTGTTTTATTTCAGCACTGAAACTTTGGAAGAAAGGCAAGGGTTAATATGTCTCCTTGGAAAGAAAGAGAGAGCTCCAGCTTGAGAATGAATTTTACCTAATTTCTAAGTGCCATACTTATTATTCTGCAGCTCGGTTTATGCCAAAATTACGCTAAGATGGTTTTCAGTTGCTGTTGTATTATCCAAATTTCTGAATGCTGAAATCACAAGTTTTTGAAATATACATTATGTACACATAACCATTATAACAGATTCTTCAGAAAGATGCATGAATGAGATTATACACTATCATATCACTTTTTTTCGGAAAAAAATATTTTTCATTAATATTCTGGAAGATTAATAATTTTAATAGCCCCTTTTCTTTTCTTTTGGACCTATCATATATATTTTACAGCATTTGAGTTTTCTGTAGTTCCATCCGAACGTCTCCTGCAACAGTTTTAAGCTTCGATAGATCGTTGCGAAAAAGAAGGAATAAAAGTAGAGACGACCTGATTTCACGTTACGCAGAATACCAATTTTGTTAATTGGTAACCTGAAGAAAAAATTGGGACGATTACTCTTAAGAGCAACATTACAAAGCTTTGAAATCTATGATTACAACGAAAAGTTTTATTATAGACAGGTTCCAAGAAAAAGAAGTAAAATAATGCTTGACCTAATCTTTTCTTTCAATTAACAGAAAAGCTGCAAATAACATATTCCTAGTAGATTGATCCTTAAATCCAGACTATTCTTTTATTGTAATTTACGCTCTTAAGAAACACTAAAATTTTGACATTCTTCCTTTCTTCGGCACTTTTATACCAGCAAAATACGATAAAATCTATTCAAGCGTATAGCAGATTATCCAGGTGTGGAAAAAATTTGCTGTTCTATGCCGTTTAAACGTCCCATACCGAGGTAAGTAATAATCACCCTTCAAAAGGGGGAAGTATATAGTCCCACCTTCTTTGCATGCCTTCGTGGTGTAGTTGTCACCACGCTCAGCGCGTATTCGAAAGGTCCGTGGTTCGAGTCCTGGCGAGGGCATTGCTCATTTTTCATCTCTTCTGCTTCGAAATAACCTAATGTCTCTAAAACTTACTGAAACTTAATCCGTTATCTTTGCTTTATTCGTTAAATTTTTAATTGATGCATGCAGTAAAAATATATATGTTTTATGCAAACAACAATTAAACTTCATTATTTCTTATCACAACTTTCAGTTACAGCACCTCATGGTGCTTCCATTTTGATAAAGTTTGTAAGCTTGAAGAAATAATTAGAAACTTTCTTCATTACGAATTGCACGTATTCGAAAAACAAAGCCAATAGTCTCTAAGATAAAAATAACTTATCGTGCTGATTAGAAAAATAACCATAATGTCACTGCCTGGGAGGAAACTTCAGCGAGCAAATAGATTCTCTATACAGTTTCGAGCTTGTTCGATGTTTCATATCTTTTTGTGCATGACAAATAATGAATTTATAAGGAGAAATCCGTTTTTCGTTAAGAGCTTTTTTTTTTATTCTATTTCAGTCAATCAACGTGCTTGTTTTTTGAATTGTATAAGACACATTTTTTTATAAATTCATTCTTTGCTGTTTTAATCGTAAGATTGTCCGACATTTGTAATTTTTCTTTTTGTTTTGCAAGCATATTTTTTTTCATCGTTTTCTCTTTTCTTCTTATTTTTTATTAAATTAAATTTATTACTTTTACATTCCACATTTATTTGCTTTTGCAAAAGTAAATTTTGTTTTTTTCATTTCACAAATTAATTTTTCCATATTTAGTTTTACAAAAGTAATTTTTTTTCACAATTTTGGATTTTTCCTTTCATTTTTTTCACTTTAAAAAAGTTTTCTACCTCTGCAGCGAATTGCATCCTCTTCAATTCTGATTGGCTTCCGGAAATTAGCATTTTCCTCTCCGTGCTTAACTTTTGGAAATGAGTGTATTTAAAATATATGGTCGATTGGCTTGACTTATAAAGTATGTGTAGTATATTAAAATTAGGTAAAAGTAGAAAAGAAAGTGGAACCCTCAGCGGCTGAGCGAAGTCTGTTGAACACTGGTAGTTTGATCAAAGGTCACAAGGACCTCTTGCATGACGCCAGTTTCGCCTAGTCCGCTCAAAAGTAACTTTTTCCCTACTTCCTTTGTGTTTTCGTTTCTCCCGCTTCCGTAAGCAAGTGATGCCGACGTTGGAAAGAATTTGCTAACCTTGCTTCACTACTGAATTTGGTTTGACCGAGGTTTTATTTATTTATTCTTGACAAATGGGTTAGCTTTCGGGGTTTGGAGGACTTTCCTCATGTGCAACGTGAATACGAGGCAGTTTCTTTTAGAAAGTCTTCCATTGAGGCAAACAACACTCGCATGGTTTGCCATAATCGATTAAATAAACAACATACCAAAAGGAATATTAATTCATTAGGATAGTTATTTCATTCATTTAAAAAAGAAATATTAATTCGTACTTACCAATGAAAGGGCATTTAATTACAGTATTTCGTTTACAAAACGCATTCTTGGCGATATTGTTGGCATTTTTTTCCTCTCCTCCTCTTTCTGATACTTTTTTTACTGACTTTTCAGGTGAATCCCCCCTTCTTTTGCAAGGAGATGCCCGACTTTCATTCTTCTCTTTTTCTTTATCTTTGAGAGGTACTCTCTTATCAGTTTTCGAAGATCGCTTGCTCCAAGAATCTGCTTTGTATACACTTAAATTCCTAGGAGCAATATGGAGATAAGTGTAAATCACCTCTAGTTTTTTACTTTTTTCAGAGACAATTTCCTTTTCCCCAATGAATTACTGTTGATTCTTTCCACTCCATCTAAATAATAAGCAATGTCTGCGGTTTGCTGATAACGTTCCCGTAAAGTCCTAAGGGCAAATGAATTAAATGATCTTGTTCTTGAGTTTCGTCAAGGTACATACGGAAGCTTACAGAAAACTAGCTATCTCATACAAAGAGAACTACAAATCTCAGTTAAACACGGAGAATAAATATGCTTTTTTAAGCATTTTGCAAATATTTCGGAGAAGGTACGTAAATTCTCTATCTTTTCGTTCACCATCCAAGATTTTGGGCAAAACTTAATAAGTTGTACTGTAATTCCTTAGTGGAAGAAAGAGTGCGTTTGTATTATCTTTGATGAAAAAATAAATTCAGGAAATAGAGTAGCAGGAAAAGGTGGGTATTCTGACGATTCACCACTTTTTGTTAAAGTGTAATTATGAGATTTACATAATTTTAACTGCAAATATGCTAAATTTATTGCACAGTTTTTCACACAAATTTAACTGTCCATTCCCTTTTAGAAAAGCAGATTTGAAAAGTCTTTTTTTTTTTTTTCTTCTTCTTTTTTTCAAATTTGCATTTCTAAAAGCGAATGGCAGTAAATTTTGTCTTTTCAAGACTGGCATGAACGTTAATTCACTCGAAGAAAAATAGAAATAATGCATGTTATTATTGATTTCGACTGCAGTTTAAACGGTATTGTTTGGCATGACAAAAATGTCCTAATTAATATTGTTTCGTACGCAATTAGACAGTCATGTTTGGTTTAAAATACTCGAGGAAGAGAAGAAAATTTAAATACAATTTATATATTTTTTAGATAAAATTTCTATGTGGAAAATTCTTTCGCTTTTTAAGAAGAATTGTTTTCACTTCCGTAGCATTTCCTGCATTACTACTTATACAAGTATTTATTCCTGTTTCTGGAAGTAAATATACCCGAAAATATTTGCACATTATTTATTTCATGCATTAACTTTATACGACCGACCTGTTATGAAAATTTTTTTGGAATTCAACACTTTTAGAGAGTTCGCTGTATGATTAAAACTGCTTCACGTATTATTAATAAACTATTAACTCCATTAAAACAAAAATAAGTTATTTATTTTCTTCATACAATGAAGTTTAGAACTATGTTTCTGATAACAAAATATGAAACTGTGTCGAATTTATATCTAAATTGCTTAAAAATTATATATTTTGGGAACTCAGCTTGATCACAAACGCTATTTACCTTCTTTAACAAATGTAAACCAATACCCCCTTCATACCCCCCCCCCCCAAATAAACACCTGAAGGAAATTTTTCTTTTCTATTTTTTATGTTTTCAGGATCCTTTCTATAAGCACTATTGATATTCGTCTTATTCACACTGTTATTATGTGAATGAACATGAGAAGGGGAATATCAATAGGATCTGTTAGAAATATGATTAGCATGAAAAGACTGTAGTATTTGGAGCACAAGTTCCAAATACTAAAGGGGAAACAAATTAAATAATTTTTTTTTAATTTGCGTTTAATCAAGGAGATATTAAATAGATTTAAAAAATTTCTATTTGGGTTGACAACTTTAAATACTGTTTTAAGAATAATAAGTATAAATTTGATTGCATTCTGGATAAGGTGATAGATTCCGAAAATTTAAGTATCCCCAAACATGTTATGAAAAATGAAGAAATTAGAGAAATATAATATGCCTCGGGTAGTTTGAGGGTTAATAACTCAGTTGTTCCCGTTGATTTCAAAGGAAATAAAATCTTCGCAGTGGTCATGCTTGTATAAAAATATCAGACAGTTCTGGAGCCTTCATTTGACTTTCAACTTCCCAGTTTCCGCTTTTTGAATTTCTTTCGTTATCTTGCAGATCAAAGCATGAGTATTATACAAATTCTATGTACTTATTTATTTTATTTTCTAATTTGTACTCTTAGTTTTACTTAAAAAACAGAAATATGAATAAAAGATTTTTCATTAATCCAAAAGAAATACAGCTCCTGAACTCTCCTACATCCAAACAGACTTCAAATTCTATGAGAGTCGTAATTATTGCATGAGAATTATATGTAGCGCTTTCCCGATATGTTTTAAAACCACCGCAAAAACTAATTAAGTGACTAGATGTTTCCGAATATCTGAGACCCGATACTGTAATAATGCTTTAAACATTGACCTGATCTTGTGTGTCTGAATTTTATCTCCAGGCTAAATAAATGAAATTGAAATTAAATTTCCTTCGAAACAGAAGGAATATGCTATTTGCCAAGAGTAGTTGCATGGAAAATTCTTCGCAGTCTTTTGAATGATTTATCGCACGTACGAATACATACGAATATCCCTAGAACGAATATCATACATACAAATACTGCACATACGAAGATTATGGTTTTCGAGAAAGTTAGATTTTCAATGCTTTGTTGGGTGAAAATTTAAATCATATATTACTCCTTGAAGAACCTGTCATAATAATATGTAATACTTATTTGCACTGAAGTTTGTTTCATTTGAGCCATAGGAATTATACGCTACTGTGATGAAACTAACACTTTAAAGACCATGTGATTGCGTACAGCTGTGATGATACACATTATATCTTCTCTTTCAAATTAAAATTTCATCTAATGAAAATTAAGTTTATCTAAGTTTCATCCATTTTACCAAACTCTGTGCATGTGTTTCACCTCTACCTTTTTTCTAGATGCGTATTTCATTTTAATTTTGAGAGAAAGTGTAAGCCAGTTTCACGAATAGAATAATTTCAGACCTCCAGTCTCTAACTCTTCTACAGTTCACTAACATTTCTTTCATTCATATCGCAAGTGGTTAAACTCAAATTGCTTAGAAAACATAATATTTTTAACTTAGCACAATTTAGAAACTCAATGCTTGACAGAAAGTTGTTAACTAAATGCAGTGAAATCTTGGTTCACGAATTTAATTCGGTACTAAAGGTCGTCTGTCGACTGAAATGTTCGTAAACCGCAACAATTTTTTCCATAGAAATTAATGTAAAATGGATTAATTCGTTCCTAGACCTCAGATGGTTGCATATTCAAACTTTACAATCTTACATTGTGCACAAGTTCGTAACCAAAAATTAATGGAAATCATTAAATATTAAAAAAAAAAAAAAAAAAGATAAACACAATACTAAACAGAAAAAACAATAGAAAACATAATTTAATGTCACAGTACCTGTGTTATGAAAACTCAGGAAGAAGATGATGTACGTGGAAAATGATAAGGATGATGCTGTTTGGATGCGAAATCGGGGCCTTCCAATAAAAACATGATTTCTTTCATCTTTTCTTTATCTCTAAGCGCCACTCTGCTTTAGTCTCACTAGGTTTCTGTTTTACTCTTAATTTGTTCAGCGTGGTTGCTTAAGTTTTAAAATGTTTCTAAAGTGAGGCATCGCATTATTAGTAAAAATGTTTAGTATGTTGTAGCTTGCTACTGCTTGATCAGGGTGATATCGTTACATGAAAAGTCTGCATCTCACCCCCTTTGCACAAATTTCATGGATCACGGACCTAAAATTATTTTTCATTCTTCTTCTTCTACTGAGGGCATTTCTTCCACATCGTCTTTTGTAATTGCTTCGGAGGCTGTAATTGTTGTTGCTTCCGAAGTTGCTTCGGAAGTTGTAATTCTTTCTTGCTGAGCTCACTCTTGTGATCATTGTGATCAACTTCCTAGCCCATGATTTTGCCTAGAAATACAATATCATATATAAGAAGCAAACAAAACAAAAAAAAAAAAAAAAAAAAAAAAAAAGTCCTAAATGTAAAAATGTTCAAAATCTCTGCCCGCAAACTCAGTTAAGCTTGAAATTCTTTTAGGTCCAAACAATGGTTCTTTGAACGACTTGCTGCCAAGCTTTGTTAATAAGAGTTAAACAATGAAAATATTAAATGGTTTCTGCAAAAGCCCTGAGTGTTAATTACGTGGCATCGGTTACCTGAAAGCACCTTTGAAAATCATATGCTGCTGAGTAAACTGTTCATAACTCGAGAACACCATTCGTCATCCGAGACGTTTTTGTTCGGATAATTGATCGTGAACCTAATTATTCTTGAAATAATGTGTTCGCGATCCAAAACAGCACTGTAGTTTTAACAACTTGATTTCTTTAGGTTAGTTTTGATTTTCTATAAGGAACAGAATGTAGAGCATACAACGGTGTTGTCTTTCCTGGAATGAAATTTTTGCTGTCTTTACTTATAACGCGTATTGAATGATTATTACAGGTCTCCTACAAATAATTCGGGGTCAGTATCAAGGGTTAAATATAATGGAAAAAAAAAAAAAAAAAATCCTCCCCCCCCAAAAAAAAAATGCGAAGTAATAATAGTTTTTTACTATCTTCATCTCTTTATATAATCTAGTTACATGTTGCAGATGAAAATTTGTTCTGTTGTTTCTTCGCAACCAATTTATTTAATTTTTTTTGTAATTAATTTAATTTATTGCAAACGAAGAATAGTTAGACCTGTCTAAAGTAGAAGTCGACGAAAAAAAATTAAGTGCGTAAATATACAGAACGTTTTCTTAGTTCGAATCCGATATTATCGTTTACTGAAAATATAATATACTAGGTAGACATACATGACTGTGCCAATAAATTGCTTGAAATATATCCACGTCATTGTGGCACAGCAGATACTGGTGTGATCCTTCTTGCAGATACCTGGCAATTAAGCACTTTACGTCTGCAAATATCTCAGTCAGCGGAAATGACTGACATCGCCATTTTTAGAGATGAGGAGTCATTAGGTACTTTTCTGGAAGCAGAAGAAGTGAAAAATGAGCAACGCCTTCGCCGGGAATCAAATCACGGACCTCTGGAATACGTGTCCAGCGTGCAGACCACCACACAACGAAGGCACGCTAAGAAGGCGGGAGAAATACCTTATATACTGCCACTTTTAAAGGGCGACTGGGGTTTTAGGGGACCCAATCGAGAAATCCTGAGTGTGGAGAATCATCTACCACCACCTCTTTTTTTTTTTTTTTTTTTTTTTTTTTTTTTTTTTTTTAAGTTCGGGCTCCGCTGTAAATTTATTAGGTTAATTTCGATGTCAGAAAGTCGAAGAAATGAGCAGTGCCCTCGCCGGAAATCGAACCACTGACCTTTCGAATACGCGCTGAGCGTTCTGACCACTACACCACGAAGGCATGCTAAGAAGGCGAGAGAAATACCTTATAATGTTATTTTTCACTTGAACTGAAAGGAGTTTAATGGTAAGATGTTACAAGAAGATGCCTATGGAGGTGAAATCTGGCTGTCTTTGTGATCTAACATATTTTTTCCGAAAGATGGGTGAACACAGGTGTGTACGGTGACATCACCGACTCATCTTGCAATCATTTGGATAGCATGCAATTACAGCATGTAATGGACGACGGGACGACCTGACATACTTTCAAAATTTAATGGTAGTTGTAACCAACCTCTTCAGAAATTGTGTTATTTGAGCAGATTATATCTACTAAGGTCTCAAGTACTCGGAACTATGTATAATTTAGCAACTGAAAGTGGACATCATTGTTGAGTTGACTACATCAGCTGTACTTATGTTGTAGAGTCATTAAGTTATTTTTAAAGCAGGAGTGATGAAAAATGAGCAAAGCCTTCTCCGGGACTCGAATCACCGGCCTCTCGAATACGCGCCGAGCGTGCTGACCACTACACTACGAAGGTATGCTAAGAAGGCGGGAGAAATACCTTATAATGTGAGTGAAATATTCTCAAGCATGAAGCACTAGGCTGCTTGGCGTCTACATGATGTAAGCGGCTAGTTCCAGAATATGTTGTGATAAAAACACTGGGTATCCTTCAAGATACGTACTATCCCAGTTACATCTATCTGTCTTACCTATTCTGTTCATAGCAATGCTCTACAATGAAGCTTAACATATGTTAAATTTCTTGTAGTCCTTTCAGTATGAAAGCTTCTTTACAAAGAATCGAAGAAGGATACTAGAAGGCTAAAATAATAATTACATCATTAATGAAGTGAACATTATCGCTAATTTAGGAAAAGAGTTTTATGTAGAATGATTTTACAAAACGCTACCGTAAACTAAGTTTCATATTCAGGTTAATTCATCTTACTAGAACAGTTATTTGTATTAGTAGTTCACTAATTAGATTACGTAACAATCAGTATAAATAATTAGATTGAATAGCTTGAACTACAGTGAATCCAAACATTTTTTTTCCAATTAAAAATATAATGAGCAAACTTCATCTTGCTTAAAGCTGGAATAGTAAATTGAATTATCAGACAAAATAAACTGTTTAGTAACAGAGTGTGCAGTAAACTAAGTAAATCTTTGTAATTAACTTAAAGTATTTTACAGTTTCCTTCAGCAAACAAGATGCAGGGTAATTTTCTAACATTTACATTACGGTAACAAAAAGATACTCAAAACAGAAGTTACACATTACTTAAATTCCCTTTTCCACTTTGCTGCAATTTCTAAACAACCCATAATCTATTCAAGTAACTAAAGTTTCTTCAAAAGTGTTTGTTGAACGAGAATCAATACAAAAGGAGACTCAGAGAGCAATGGATGCAGACAGATCAATCATGTTAGGTGCTTCATTAATTTCTCGATAATTACAATAAACTCTAAGTTTATCTCAATTTTCTGCGTGGAAGGGGCGTTTTGGTTTCTTAAAAGCCTAATACATATACTACTTTTTCTCTAAAAAACTTTAAAAGGACACATTTTTGCATTTTGCTAAAATTGCATTAATTTATGTGCTGTAGATGTAAGGCGTAAGAATATTTTGAGAGTTATTTATTTCACGTATAAGCAATTCCTTTCATCTGATTTCACAACTAAACTTTACCGAGGTGAAGCAACAAAAATTTAATAAACAGGAAAATATTAAAAGGATTTCAAGAATATTCACTCCTTAAAGCTAAAAATTTCTGCTAGTCTATTGCATAATAAAAATTAAAATTTAAGGAAAAAATTCGAAGGACGACACCATAATGTAGTTATGAAAAAAAAAAAGATTAAGAATTTTAATAGAATGTTATGTAATAACGAATAATAATAAGTAAATGCGCGTAAATATTAATAAACGTTAACTTAATGATATAAATTAATGAAAATAAGGTATTTTCTCCCTCCTTACTGCATGCCTTCATGGTATAACTAGAAGCACGGCCGAAGCGTAACCGGGAAGTTCGGCGTTGGAATCCCGGCATAGGGCATTGCACACTTGTCATGTTTCCTACATGGATATAGTCTAATGACTTTACAAATTATTTTAAATATATGCTCATAAAAATATTGCTAAACAAAGCAAAAACAGATCTTTGAAACTTCCCTTTGTATGGTATTTTCTTTCTCCCTACCGTGTGCCTTCGTGGTGTAATTGGAAAGCACGTCCAGCTAGCATCGGTCGGAATTTCGAGTTTCGATGACAGATCCTACACTTTTTGAGTCACCTGTTCCAAAATAAAATGCCTCATGGTCTGTATACCTTGACAAATAATTTGAGAAACATTGCTATAAAATATTAGAAAAGTGGGTAAAAAAAGGGAAAACTTCGAAAGAAATGAGTAGAAAAGAAATTTTATATATATTTTCGACCCATTTTAAAGACCTATCCCAGTTGGTGATCAAAACCAGGACCTGTTTCCTCAGACAGGTACTCTACCAACATCGTTATATGGAACTTTTATCTATCTCCGGATAGTAAACAAATGATAGTTCAATTTAATAATTAGCACATAAGAACAAAAAATTATGCTTACTGCAGTTTTGTTGAAGCTTAGTTCAATTTTGTCAAAGTGTTAATGTAACTGGTGAACTGGAACCGTTCTTCACAGTTACGGTTCCAGTTACCGTAAGTGTGAAGAACGCAGTTGAAGTAGCATTGCTTTTTGGAAGGTTCACTGCTTAGTCGAAAGAATAGAGGCAAGATTCGAAATAAGTTTATCAACTTACGCCTTTAATAACCAAGCACTATAACTTCCATATCAAGCACTACAACTACTGCATTCCACCACTGTAAAAGCAAGCCTTTAATATAGTTAGATTGAGGCCAAATAAAACTGCAGTCAGCTATAAATCTTTACTTATTTGTGGTAGTTATTACGCTGAACTTTTTAGGGATTTATATTTATTTTAAATAACCTATTTTATCCAATTTGTTATTCTTTCCTATAAGCCTTCATTCTCCTGATTGTCAGTGCCAGAATATTTAAATTTTGTAGCGGGCGTGAAGGAACGCAAATTCCACTTTGAAGAAAGAGTTTAAAAACCGAGTTTCAGTAAGAAGGAGGAGAGTTAGGTTACAGCCGCCACCTCTGCTGTTTGTTTATTGCTGGTTCCCATGGCTTAATTGCTTTTACTTGCTGTCACTAGTTTAGACGAGGGTTTAAGAAACGGGATCTAGCTGAGCCCTGTAGTTTAGTTCTATCCACTTGTTCATATCTTTAAACTTTTAGTTTCGTTATCTGATTTTAGTTATCCCCCAGGCAGAGGCGTATTTTGTTAGCTTCGAGTTGACGCTCTGTAAATATTAAAGAGTTAGTAAAGGGTACTTTATCCCTTCTCTTCAGCAATTACTACTATTCCAGTTTTCACACAAAAGTGAATCTACTGAACTCCACAACTTCTTTATTTGTTCAATATTAAATTGTAAAAAATTTCGCAAATGATCTCCGGTTAATTTCCATTAACTATGAGATTGGCCCAGCTTGATTTCGACGAATTGATCCAACTGTGGTGAGAACAAATGAGGCCGCCATATTTAAGCCCCGTTTCTACTAGTGCGGTGCGAACGAGCAGTGTCCTTGGAAGAAATGCATTCAAAGACGGATAAACGTTCACATTACTGCTTAGCTCTTATGGAAGTTCGGCGATTAGTTGCATTTACTGCCACCAGATATCTCTGTATTTAACTTATGGGATTCGGACTCTTAAGATATTCAAATTCGATTTTAATCGAAATTTTTATTTCTGCTTTTGAATTGCGAAAGTAAAGTACGTTAGCAACCTTTAGATTAGTAAATTATAAAGCACATTAAATTAAACTGGGATAAAATGGTTGGATTTACAAGTGATGGTGCAGCTGCTATAGTTGGTAAAAAAAATGGAGTAGCAGGAAGATTAAGGAATGTAGTGAAAGACGAAAATTTTCAGGATACGTTTCACTCAGAATATTGCATTATTCATCAAGAAGCAACTTTGTATAAGAAGTTTGCAAATAAATGGTGTTGTAGAAACGGTAATTAAAAGAGTAATTTTCATTCTTGGATGAGCTCTGCATCATCGAAAATTTGTAGTACTGCTTGAAGAAAATGAAAGTGAGTACGGAGAAATGATTTACTGTAACAAGGTGAAGCAGTTAAATCGAGGAAATGAAATGATTTTTTTGATTTGATAAATAAAATCAAAATTTTCAAGACGGAAAAATAAAACTATTGAGGAGCTACTTAATGATACATAGATAATAGATTCAGCATTTCTTGTTGATTTAGCTGGCATTCCGTTCCCAAGTGAATGGAATGCACGAAGCGATCAAGATGGATGGAAGGATGGAAATATTGCCTGTAAGAGGGAGCTAGCCCAATGGAAAAAAAAGCAAAATACAACAGTAAAGTAGAATGCTTTACAAAAAGCAACAATGACTATGATGTTTTTTAAGACAGCAATGGGCAGTTAACGAGAAATTATAATTTTGAGTAGACCTGAGGGCAATTGGCAATTAAGGAAAATATTATTAAAAAGATCTTAAATGTGGGCACCGCTCGGGAATCTAATTTTACCCAGGTTGCTGAAAAAATAAATGAATGTGAAGAAAACGAGAAAAATGTTACTTCAGACGAGATTAACGCGGCCGTTCATCAAATGCTTGCAGGTAGTCCCCCCGGGCTGGATGGATTACACATTGAGTTTATAAGGGTTTTATATGAAAATCATTCAATGCTTTTTAATTTATTATATAATATGTGATTTAATTATGGTATTTCTCCGAAGATCTACAATACTGTTAAATTAGTTCTGATACCAAAGAAAAATAGTAGTAGCTATAGACCAATATGACTTTTGAAGATCCTCGGAAAGTTTAGAGAAGTTAATTTTAAATAGACTATACTATTTGTTGAAAGTTTAAAATGTTTTATTTCACAGTGAATATGACTTTACGACTGGAAGAAGCACTTGAGGATGTATTTTATTTTGTTATCAATTACATAAGAAACAATCGTAAACACTTGGTAGAACACGTGGTCGCAATTTCGTTCAATATGAGCGGTGCTTTTGTCTCCAAATTTGGGCCCTCCCTTCTTCATAAACTCGTCGATATGAGAATTTCATTATAAAGAATTATTTTACAGAATGCCAAATAGTTTACGATTCTGTAGGCAGAGATAACTAACTGTATTACAATGAAAACATATGTGGACGGCTCACAGAGGTCGTGCAGCAGTTTCGCTGTACTGGAACCTCGTTGCAATTAACTTTATTGAAAAGGAACTTAAAACATAAAGGATTTTGCTTATGCCGATTATCTCCTGATTACTTAGGGTTATAATCGACAACCGTCTCAATTTTTATATTACATTGGAAATTTATAGGAAGACTGAGGGAATTTTAACAAACTGCACAAGGAGGGTATCAAAAGACGTGTTATCGAATTATTAGACATGCCACCCTGAGGGTTATATATAAAACTGTCTTCATTCCAACAATTATGTGCGGCATAGCTGCACGGGGTTGTCTCGCGGCGGAGCTTCTGCGTCTTCGAATGAAATTGGATAATATCCAAAGAGCCTGGCTGTTGATGTTAACCAGATGCTTCAGAACGGTCTCCACGGACGTAATATGCATACTGGCAGGTGTGCCTCCTCACTCAAAACAATATTTATTTTATTACTACAAATTTTTATTGAGAACTGGTAGATTGGATTTAAAACTATACGTTGGAAATACTATTACCCGCTGTCAAATATTTTATATTAATAAAATACATCCGTAGAACCAGAAATACACCCTGCGCCCATAGGAAATCTTTTATGTTTTATAGAAACCCTCCCCAGGTAGGTGAATATGCTGATTACACTAATGGACCCGGTGTGGAGGAAACATCACCTTTGTAATTTTTTATTATGGAACTGAGATAGAATGTGAGAAGTATAAGGTCAATGAATATAATGCGGTATTTCAGGCGGAGGCTAGTGCTATTTACTTTGCTTTAAAGTGGATAAAAATATTCATAAAAATCTGAAGTACAATCAATATATATACCGACAGTTTATCAACTTTACAGCACTCTCCTGCCCGAACCAGACAAATGAACTGATATTACAAATAAAGAAACTTTATTTTGAGCTCCTGGTGAGACATGTAATTAATTTGAACGGGATAAAAGCACATGCGAATTTCATTGGAAATGAGAGGGTGGTCGCTATAGAGGCGATTACACAAAATGACAATGAAATCACTGCGCTGCAGGGGCCGAAATAAAAGCCGTGACCCTTACGAAGAATTATAACTACAAATTCTGGAAATAAAAATGGGAACTGTCAGACAAAAATAAAAGCTATACGAGACTGGTAATAATAAATAATCACAAACATATAGTGACACAGATTTAAAGCAAATTTTAACGGATCACGGCCGTTTTCCCGCTTACTTTATAAGATTTAATGTTCAAAACTCCGAACTCTGCTGAAGCTGCAATGAATTTTGAGGTGCTAAACACGTCGCGGAGATATGCCCACTTTTAAAAGATCCAAGGGAACGTTTCATCATAAATGGAACTTTTAACATGGAATGGAAAGCTTGATAAGGGAAGAAGTCTATCAAGAAAAATTATGGATTATGATAATAATAATCTTTCAGCAGTGTGAATAATATTTTAGCGTGTGTGCTGTGTTTGTAGCCATAAGTAGGACAGTCTAATTAAGCCATAGGGCTACTTGTGGTCAGGCGAGCGGGCTGCTCCCGACAAATAAATATATCTATCTTACTACAGAGGTGCTGGCCTAGCTTCTACCTATACCTGTGGACAATCCCTATTTATTCATGAAAGGGGCGTAATTAGAATAATTAATTCGATCCGATTGTAAGGGGATACAACAATCACAACATGAGTAAAGAATTTCTCCAGAAGTACTAAATTTGACAGGCCTTTGTATAATGTGTATTTAAAAAGACTATTAATAAGAAAGACTATACGTTTCGTCATATCATTAATCGCTATTTGTTTATTGCACCATGCTGTGCTATTGAAAATAATTGCTCATCGTGTTTCACAAAATAAATATTACCAGGGATGAAGCGAGCACTCGTTATAGAATAAGATAAAGTAGTTACGTATCAGAGAATAAAATTGTGCTACAGAAAGTAATTAAGTTTTCTCATAAAAGATATTAAGGATGCAATAATAGAAACAAAATCATTCTAGATGGGGAACTGCATTAACGTTTAATTATCAAAATGAAACTGGAATGCAGTTTCAAATACTGAAGGGTCGCGAGGAAAGGGAAAATAAATTATTGCACGCAAAGAGATATATATACTGGATGATTGCAGGACATGGAGGGGAGAGGGAGATTACGCAAGCAAAATAAGCAAGTTTGAAATAAGATTTAAAATACTGTATAAGAGTTATTTGATAATCCTCGAAGAAAACAGTCTGAATAAGATAAAAAACGTTTCTAAACGAGCTTTATATATACCGGTACTTAATCTCGTTATAGAAACAGTTTTCAAGGCAACATTTGGAAAATCTAACACGTAATCCGTAGGATAAGCAAAAGCCCATAAAAGTAATACACAAAAGAAAAGAATATTGATTGATTTCTGTCTAAAAAATCCGTGATGCATTTAAAAAAAAAAAAAAGTCTGTAAAATTTACGAATCGTAAACAAACTAAATCATAAGCATTTATACACGTAAATAATTTTTGCATAATATTTCCGTCCATAACCTATATGTGCATCAAGGAGTGTATAGTAGACATTTTTGCACAAAAGGGGTTTAGCAAAAGAAAGGCCTGCAGTGGCAAAATCGCTGATAAGTATTAGAAATTCATGCTCGGTTTGGTTTTCGGCGGCTGAGCGAAATGGCTGTGTGAGTTTTCGTGTTTACCTAAATGTAATACAATATACTGTCTGTCTGCGAGAACAGCTCCCGCCACAGTGTCTGGCGGGTGGCGGTCGCTATAGCAACAGTCTTAGTATATTTCAAATAGGGGCGAGCCAAGGGTTGCTTTATTGTTATTGTACTTTTGGTGACTGTTGGCTGAGGGGAAAAGAGTTATCATTCGTCTTCAAGACACCCCTACCGAAAATGGGTCAAGGCTCGTTTCTACGGCAACAGACAGTGGTAGACTAACTGGCGAGAGGTTTTCTTATGATAGACAGACTGTAATTATCGGCTTGTTGCCTTTAGAGGGCATCACTTCCTTCAGCCAGCTAATCTTAGAGTGCACTATCGTAATTAATTAATTAGCTATCGGAATAGATATCTAAGTAAGAAATCGTAAATAACAGCATTTTATAGCCACTGAAAAGAGCTTATTTTTTCGCATTTTAAGAGGGTTCTCAATACTATTGACTTCTTAGTTGCTAGACAGCCTTTACATTTACATTAAGTTATTCAAGAATTTCATTACAAAGTGACTCTTTCATTATTTTATATCTTTCTAAACTGTTGTCATATTAACAGTGAAGCAAAATATGCATTGATGAAAGAAAAGCAAGCTGGAGACTGATTTCTCTCAAATTTTATCCCTAACTGTGAGATTTTCAACAACAAAATTAAATGTTTTTTATTATAATTACATAAAAAGTAAGTTAAATATTTGAAAGCATTTACTAATAGTATGCAATAGATAAATGTATCGAATGCAAAATGAATTAATGATATTTCTATTTTTTAAAATTATGATAGGGCTCAAACGATGGCTTGCTTTTAATGTTAATATTTAATAATAATTTATAAATATATATGGCATTTAATTTTATTGATGGAAACATTTATTTATAGTCATTAATTTGCGCTTTCAAAACTTGCATGAAAGGTATGAAAAAAAGAAAGAAACTCTTAAGCGAATAAATATTTAAAAGCGAATAAAAAACAATTTCAAACAATAACCTGAGGCCTTAGACAACTAGGGCTTCTTTTCAAAAGCGTCATTCTTCAGTTATGCTTCTAAGAGCAAGCGAAATTTATTTTTACCGTCAGCACTAGACAGCCTCTTGTCAAATTTCTAATATAATAGACTAAAAATCTTCCCCTGCAGGAAGGCAATTCCTTTCCGTTAGACAAATAACCGCTTTCGAAGGGGGTGATATTCTTTCGGTTATGGAAATTGCACAAAAGTGACAGCAAAGTAATCTGTTTCGTAACTTTAAAAAAATTTCAGTTTACAGAACTCTAGGGAGTTCTCTAGTTTCGTTACACCATTGCGCACAATAACTTGAGCCTCAGTGTGATCTCTTCGATGCTCTTTAATATATTGTACTTTCACTTTTAACTGTTTTATACTATTGCTTTAAATTTTTGAAGTAGTTAATGACAACTTATATGATTCCGCAAAATATTAGCTTGCTTTTAATGTCCATCATTATTTTTTCTCCTTGCAGAAGTTTCCTTGAATAATATTAGCTAAATCGATTTTTCAAATGTCGTGATTTTTTTTCCATTTTAAACTTAACCATTTAATTAGCCATTTAGCATTATTCTTAAGTGCTTTTGCTGTGTGTACCTGTATGTAAATGGAAATATGCATTTATTTTCACATAGTGTTGAGGTATCATGTTAATAGAACAGACAGTACACCAGAGCGGGAGACTCCCAGACCTGGGCCTTTTTCAAGCCCTTATTGCGCCTCCTCTTCTAGAAATGGTCCAGGGGGACATAACCACCCGGTCAAGCCCGGGCAACAAAAATAAACACAGCCAAATTGTTGAATCATAAGTCAGGGGCGATTGGGTTCCAACCGGTCACACAAAGAGAACGAAGTGCAGGTCTGTCTCCCAGTGTTACCAAGGAGAGCTAAACCCCCAAGGACAACCTTTCAAAATCTGACCATCTAGCGTCCCCATAACCAAGAGGCAGACAAGGCAGTACCAGTACGATACCTGCCGAGCCTGAATCTACCACTGAAGTATCGATGGTTCTAGTCATTGTAAAGACTTATGTACCCCAGAAGCCGAGTCTAAGTCATGGAGGTAAGAAAGGACTACCTACATTTTCTAAGTACCATTACATGGTCCTTACTTCCTAACTCCATGGTCTAAGTACAGGTCTTAGCCAGAACTCAGGGGAGCTTTTAATAGAACAAACAATAATAATATCATGTAGCATTATTAAATTCATACGCACGATTCAGTTTGAAAAAATTATATAGCTCTGACACAGTATAGCACTTGCTTACAAATCGAAACCATAATGCTTTATATTTTAGCAAAAAATATTACTAACTATTTCTCACTGAAAACATTCGCGTTCTCTTCTCTCATTTAATTTATCGGAAAAAATATCTTCCCTCTTTTATATGACTACGTCTTTGATACGGATACCGTCTCATGCATACATAATTCTAAAAATTGTTCCTCGTTTGTTAACTCTACATAATTAATAGCGCACGTTTCCAACATGGGAATAATGATGCAGTCTCAAAATAGGCTCTCGTAAAGACAAATTCATCTATTGTGCTATATTTTATGACTGTAATGCTCAATAAATACTACAATATAGCACAAATAATAACATTACACAATGAAAGACAAGAAACGATAAATCAATGGAATCGCAGTTATTCTTTAAAGAAACTGCTTATGGCTGCACAGACAATAAAGCTATCTATCACAGCTTGTACTCAAATGAAAGGCTCTTGGTTAATTTTAGGAGGGTAAAATTGATTCTACGGGTGTACACATATCAAACTAGAATACAGTTACTTTTTAAAGAAAATGAAAATTAATAATACTTTTGATTTTTCTCCTTAATCGATCCTGCAACACCTGCGTATGTAATCACAGTTTTCCAATATGCGCACTTGGAGAAAACTTTACAGAAGAATATAGAAACTAATTACAATTATTAGTATTATAACTAGTTATTTATAGTAAAAATAAGACGTTCTAGGCTGCGTTAATACCTAATTTAAAGTGCCAAAACTCGGAGGAAGACTGCTAGGAAGCGTAAAACAATAATGAAAACAATTATAAACAAAATTGCAAATAATGGATAATTAAATCCGACTAAACTGTTACGAGACATAGAAATAAGACGAAATTAAATCAATTATAAGTAAATAAGTAGTAAAATAACTGAATTTAAAATGTTCTAAAAATTAAATTAAATGTATAACAAAAAGAAGGAAAACAAGTAAGAGTTAAAAAAAAAAGTGGGAATTGAAACTTAAGGCAGATGAAAAAGAAATACTTTAAGCTGCATCTTCAACTCATTTAAAATTATTGAATTTATTTTTCTTATTCAAATATCTCGGGGAAAGTATTAATAAAAGGAAAAATAAATAAATAAAGGGAGGATTTTACCACAGAAACATAAAATCACGCTATGTAAAATTGCTAAATATATGTACTTAAATGTGAATTCAGTATCAAACTTCTTTTCTTCTTCTTTTCAATTACATGTTGATTACTCAAATCTGGTGCCCACCAGCGGCCGAGCGGTAAAGTCGCTGAACGCTGATAGTTCCGATCTGGGCTCGATTCGAAAGGGCTGGCTGTATGGGCGTTTTCATGGTCTTTCTCGTGTGTAACGTGTATACGAGGCAAAGTCCCTTAAGAAGTCCTCCAAGAAGGCATCCCTCCCCTTAGAAGGTAGCCCTCGCGTGCTTTGCCATAATAAATCAAACCATCCTAGAATCTCGTTAATTAGCTTTCTATAGAAAATTATATCATGCACCGTGTTTCTAGAATTAAATATAAATAAATTACCATATGATAAACTTGCAAGTCTCTTATTGACCAAACGTTAAGATTATTTGAGCTCTGGATTACGTCAAGCAGATCTGTTTTCATTACAGTTCCTCAAATGTGTTTTTCGAGAAAACTACAGTATGCAGAAAAAGAAATAGATAGCATCAGTTTTACTAACTGCTAAAAGAAGTACTACATGAACAATAGAAATTCCTTCTGATGCTGAAGATCGATTTCATAACAAAGATGCTGGTGTTTATTTCCTTTGAGAATCTCATTTATTATTGAAGCGCTTTGAATGGAATTATGATTTCTATCAAAAACTGAGAAGTACTGAACCTGGATGCCTGCTTAATTTAATTCCTGTGAAAAACCTTCATCCTTAGGTTTACGTCAACAATTTCCAATTGCCCTTCAGACGCGGTTCCTCAATTTATGTGTCTTATGCCTCATACATTTAGTGAGTCTTTTACTTTAAAATTTTTAATAGCTTAAAGAATCTTTGCTCATATCATTCAAAGTGCGGCGTATATCTAGTCCCATTATCAGTCTTATTATATCATTCTCACTATTAAAGAAGTGTTTCAAAACTAACAGAATTTCATACTGATACCGTGGTTCAACTAAATAAGAAAGATGCACCGAAATTTATCTCAATTGCAGCTCCAGTATGTTCCTGTTGGAAATAAGATTTCTGTTGAAAACTGAGAAGTACCGAAACACAGCTCTTTTGAGATCTGGTTGAATGTAAGCCCCGATTTTGAATATTTACGGTTATAGCCTCAAATTCCGAATCATGATTTAGAGACTTGCATTTTAAGTTATAAATTTATCATGCAATGTGAGCAATTCTTTCTAGGACACTGCACACACAGTATTTTAATTCAAAGAGCCTCAATCATTTAGCTGTTAAAAAAGTTAAAGAGGATTGATTTGGTTTAATTTGATCATGGCAGAGTACACGAGACCCATCAGCTTAAGGAAAAAGATGCCTTCGTGGAGGACTTTCTAAGGGAAACTTACTCGTATCCATGTTACGCGTAAGAGAGTTAAGAAAGAAAGGATCATCGACAATGCCATGCGAATAGCATTGCTTTCCAATCAAGCAGTAAGCAAAATAAAAGACAGCATGCCCAATAAAAGCATTACCTATGGCTCTAGGCCGAATGTATACCTCCCGAAATCAGTAAACTACCATTTATGATATTTTTTACTCTACAGATGATATTGCGAAGAGAATCAGCTTAAACCGAATCTGGATTCAAATATAGACATATTTGTTATGTCTTTAGTACGTTGTTTTGAGCAGAAGCTCCAATCATATCTTTAGATTAGAGGAACATTAGATTTATGATTTTAAATTAGAGGAACATAAACCCTGCGTCATCCGTCATAAAAGCTCAATTCATGAAGATTGAAGTATTTGGCTTGCCTTGTTACAGTTAATCATAATTATTTCCAATAAAACATTTGTTGGGATGTATTATCCCTGCTACGGTTTGTTGTTAAAATTATTTAATAACCATGACGAGGTGACATACTCATTGGATGACCTTAACCAGGTCCTTGCGACATCTTACTAGTCAGCTGCTACCTGAAATTACTGTGAAACAGATATGAAGACCTTTGGATGAAGACCCTCAGACTTTTGCATTTATCTAAATCAGTCAAGCAAACGTATAGAAAGCATTTTAATTCTAAAAAAAAAAAAAAAAAAAACCTCTCGACACACGTCTAAAGCGAGATATGCGCATCGCATTCTATACTGTATTGAGTATAAAAAAGCGCACTCTTACTTTTTGTTCTTTGACTGTTGCATAGGGTGAGTCATCAGATGCATAGCTATACGTTTAATTGCATCGTCCAATAATGCTATTATGATTACAGGTAGTGAGACAGTAAAATCTTCAAACTGAAAAATAATGCACAGCAATATCAAACAGACTTTTATCGCCTCAAATTATTCATCGTTTTTACTACGTCAGTGCTATAGCGATACCCACCAGGAAGTCTCCTTTTCTGGATGCTTCCTGTTGTACGCTGTCAACGTTTTACGTTTTTCCACAATCGATAGCAACAATGTTACAGTAAAATCACGTATCGCCAATCTCATAACTTCCTGCATTATTTCGATATGCTGTCACCCGCTCCGCAACTGTAACTTGCTCTGCATGTTGAACAACATCTTTGCTAACAATGTAAGCTTGGGCAACGTGGTTCTAAATTAAAATGAAAAACTTAGGCTTCAAGTTTAATATACCACACTCATATATCCCTTTACATTAAATAGTATTACTTAAAAAATTGTAGCCGTATTCCTGACTCGTTCTTACGCCTAAACACATGTGAGGGTAATTTTAAGTGTCCTCTTATAAACTGAATGTACTAAAATTTACAAAAAATAATTCTTTCCTTCAATGAACAGGATATAGCATCATAAATGAAAAATTTTAATTTCGAGTTTAATATATCCGTTACCATTGTACTTTGCTACAATAAGTAATACTACATGTTGCACTATACATACTATTATAAAATAATTTTTTGCCACGATGATCCTTGAATAGCAACCTGTCTTGATTCAAGAACAGATTTTTTTTAAATTAACGTGCATAACATTTAATAAGTTGCAATAAATTATCTACATAAATTAAAATAGGACAGAAATTGATTCTAATGACTCTGCATCGCATGTGTAAAATCATTATAGTCCTCTCATTTCATTGTAGGCATTATTTCAGATCGTTCATGGCCTCCCACAGTGACCTTTATGGGACCTAAAAAAACTCAAGGTAGTCGTGATATTTAGGTAAACATCACTCAAATTAATTTTCATGCTTTATTTATAATGTACGTTCAAAATATGATTGGAATTTTTGTATTTTAGAAAAGCAGTTCTCAGTACACTTCCTTCAAGTTAGTCACTTATTACTACACATTTTAGCCAAGTTCATAAGGTTACTAAAGTAATCTTGGAACCCATTGTGTGATATTTCTTATTAATAGTTAATCTGAAAATAGTCCGTTACAGTTGAGGCGATCGTATCTCTAACCCAGTCTTCCTCAGACTTAGATACCAAAATACATAAAAAGCAGAGAATACGCGGTATGCTCCACTGTTAACACATTGCGCTTTGTTATATGCAGTTTAATCTATGCTATTCCTTGAACTACACTGTGAATTCATAGAAAGCTACAAGCACATCAAGAAAAAAGAACTGTAGCTGAACTGTTCTGCAACTATAGTTCAGAGAATGGCTTAATAACGTCACTGATGATGCGACATCATGGGGGCAGTGCTCCTTTTATTCTCACTATATTACTCAGTAGGCGACAATTTCAAGAATTTCAAAGAAGTCAAGAAGAATTTATCAGAATTCCGTTATATATTATTCAGTGGTTTGGCTAATATGCCCGAAATTGTTATCCTAATCTAGAAGCACTAGTTCTATCAGCTACATAAAAATGTGAAAACTGGGCGGGAATAATACTTAAGGCAATGTAAACAAATTTAAAGGACTAGAAATTCTGTTTTCATTGATTTGGAACATAACGCAGTGCACAAAATTCTGACTGCTTATCGTTTTTTAAATGTAAAGGTTACTTCAAAACCAGCTGGAGTTTTTGCCTTTCATTGACTCTAAAATTTTTGCGTTTCATTTACAATAAATCTGCTTTTATGGTATACATATCATAATAGGAAATTTATATTCAGCACCTAAAAATTTTCTAAAATTATAATCAATTAGTAAAATTTAATATAGAGACTATGAAGAGAAAATTTCTAGTTATTTATTTAATGCACATTTTCTCGAAATAAAACCTTGATTTGCAATTTTTATGATAATTAGATAATTAAGATTAGCTAAATTTGAGCATTTAAAAAAGTTGTATGGCCTTTCTTTATTTAAAAAAAAATATTATTTATTTTTAAAAAGGAGAGGTTACGCAACTTCTCGAAATACGTGTAAAATTCAAAATTTAAAAATTCTCAAAATTTGGGAAAATTTCAATAAAATCTCAAATTTTTTAAAATTACGAAAATTTTAATGCTGTGTTAATAATTATTCAATGCTCACACAGTAGCATATTCCTCACTAAAAGTTTTTATTTTTTATTGCAAGATATGAAACATCTGAAATACACACAAGAAGAATATAAGTAGTTTACGAAAGCACATTGAATGTACAAATAATAATTTCCCGATAAAAAATGAAAAGAACTCACCACAAAACATATATATATATACATTTTTATACAGAATGAGCTACTACCGCGGTTCAATATGAAAGAAAAGAGAAGAAAGTTGCTACGTGAGCTTTTTTTGCTTTTGGAGAAAAAGAAAACTAAGTTTATAACCCAGTTTAAACTTAAGGAACGCACGCAATCACCTTAATAAAATGTTCTTCGTTATATCCGCTACTTTTTCGAATGAAGCAGCAAGTAAATCAAAGAAATGCAGCACGTGCTGTATGGAAAAAGAAGTATTCCCGCATTTCAGGAAAGGTCCTCTTTTCGAATCTGACTTATATCGATCGGTTGCAAAGCGAAAGAAGAAAAATATGTGCCTTCTAGAATAGATAATCTCCCCCTCCCTCCCTATTCTTTTTCTTCAGTCAATTCCTGACTTTCGCTGTACTGAGACTTTAGATGCCGTACAATGCAGAATTACAAAGGATGTGTAACTTAGGTGACTTTTTTGCGTTTAAAAGCTTAAATTACTATGCAGCTCCTTTTTTTCAATTTCTAGATATTTTTATGGAAAAACATTTATACCGGGGAACTAAAAAGCAAATTTTCAAATTGCGATTTTTTTAGGTACATGGGCTTTAGTATCAAAAACCTTGGAAATTTCGTCTACGAGGAAGCTACGTCTACAAGGAAATAATAATAAAAAAGTTCTTTAATTGAGGATATAACGGAAAGAAAATCACGTTTCTGATCACAGAAATTTCATCGTAAATGTTAGTACACTTTCATACCACTCTTAGAAATTCAAATTTATTATTATGTTGGAGTCTATGAGCTCTGATTGAAGAAATTTGGGTAAATTAGCAAAAAAAAATTTTTTTCGTTTTTCATGAGACCTGAAGGGATGGTATCACTACATTTTAATGGAATTTATTTTCATTTTAACCTATGTAACCTAGCAAAGTAAATTGAGAGAAATATTTTATTGTGTTTATGAAATATTTCTAAGTAAAGCGCTTCCAATGTGAATTTTATGAATGAAATTGAAGTACACGTGCCTCAAGTCACTAAGACTCTTAAAAATTTTCAGCTTAAATTTGAATATCTGGAATTTTATGAAACTGAATTCCAAATGCTTTTAATGTTAAATATCTCATACTTGCTTTTGCAGGTTTACACTTAAGAAGTAAAAGAACAAAACTTCTTTCAGCTACATTTTAATCTGATTGTTTCTGTAGGTTAACCCCTTTCTCGATTCAGTGAGCACTGCAGTGGAAAAGTAAACTCACTGTATAGAAATACATACTGTCTGCTCACTATGTAGAGGCATTAGGATTTTTTGAGAGGCAAGAGAGATGAAAAATTAACAACCGCCTTCGCCGGGAATCGAACCACGGACCTCTGAAATACCAGCTCAGTGTGCAGAACCACTACACCACGAAGGACGCTAGGAAAGTGGGAGAAATACCTTATATACTCCCCTTTTTAAAGAGCGACTAGGGTTTTAGGAGGACCTAGTCGCCAAATCCTGGGTGTGGAGAATCATCATCCACAACCCTTTTAGTTCGGGCGCCACTGTAGAGGCATTAGGATTTCTTGAGAGGCAAGAGAGATGAAAAATTAACAACCGCCTTCGCCGGGAATCGAACCACGGACCTCTGAAATACCGGCTCAGTGTGCAGAACCACTACACCACGAATGACGCTAGGAAAGTGGGAGAAATACCTTATAACTATATAGAAATACTCATAGTATACTCAGTGCATACAGCTTACGGTATTACTATATGCAGCTTTAGAATGAATTCGTTTCAAATAGTAATACTTAAAGTAAAGTATAATTATTAATTAAAATTTTATTTCCCAATTGGCATTGCTGTCAGGTACGTTATTTTTCTAATCGATAAATTTGAGCTACGTGAGAAAATTTAGTTAAGTGTTAATTTTTCAAAAAACAAAATGTTTTTAATTGTTTTTAAAAGACAATTTCGGAAGTTCCGTAAGTGGGAGCTCTTAAAGCGAGGTACTGGGTGCATGGTATTCAGTCTCTTTTCTTTGTTGCCATGACGATACTAAAAAGTCATCGCAAAAAGGAAGCACTGAAGAAAATATTGTTAACAAAAGTTAAACGCCATTAGTAAACAGCGGATGCCAAAATACGCCAGATGTGTAGCAACATTCTACGTATTCTCTGAGGTCTCTCCGACTCTTAATAAGACGCAAGAACTTTCACACGGTAAGATTTCACAGCTTTCACACGTCATCATAACTTTCACACGGTAAGATTTCACAGCTGATACGCTTCCCTGAAGAGCATTCCAAAGCAGAAACATCTGGTAATTTATGTGGGAATATTTATTTTCTTATATTTCAAATATATTACATCTAATTTCTTTTACTTCAAAGAAGCAGCAGTCTTAGGCATCGTAGGATAACCAGACGTCCAAGATTGGCCCGAAAATCCTCAATTCCTAATTATCTCCGGATCGTGTCCTGAGGAAGAGACAAGTTCGGGATTTTGAAATGACTGGTTATAAAATCGGGAGAAGAAATTATGAGAAAAAGAGAGGAAATTTTAATAGTATTTTTTTTCGAATATATCAGGAATATATTTCCTGGAAGGTATTTCAATAGAAAATCAGGGAATCAGATAATTTTTGAGATTTCACTCGTTTATATACATTTGCATCATTTACATTTCCAGAATAGACCTATTGAAGAATGCCGTCTACTTTCTCGATTCATCATAATGAGTATTTTTGTTGATTAAACGCTTTGTTTTTTTATATACTTTTATTTCTTTACACTACAGTTTCGTTTTGTCGCAATAACTTAAAGATTGACAGCTTTCTAATCACTAAAAATAAATTTTCAGTTTTTCATAAAATGTCTTGACCTCACCTAAAATATGGTAACCCTAGGTTAAAAATTTTGGAAAAAAAGAGTAATGATGACTTAACTAATTCTGATATTAATCATTCAGTTTCTACTGCGTGGCTTCCAGGAACTTTCAATAATTTAGCTTAGGTTATTTAAATATGACAAAGTACACGAGGTTCATCGGCCTAAAAAGGAAGGATGTCTTCGTGGAGGACTTTCTAAGAAAGACTGTCTGGTATTCACGTTATACATGGGTAAAATCACGAAAAACAATCATGCAGCCAGCCCATTTGCCTGGGATCGAACCCAGATTGAGCTCCTAGTATTTAGAGGTCTTAAACACTCGGCCACTGGTGGAGCGAAGTAATATGTAGCAGATACTGTTGGTAATATTTGCGAGAAATGACACCGCTTAACTTTATATATACAGTCTGCAAAGAGTCCAGCTTTCATTTTATGCTTTTTTTTTCCCTTCTTCCCTTAGATTCTCACCTCAAATATGTAAAGAAAATGTAAATTATTTGCATATTTAGAAAAATGCACCTAGCATCGAAGTCGGAAAATTTGTACGAGGTTAGCTAGAATCGTACCATCTCTTCCTTTTAAATCTCTTTATGACAGTATTTGGTGTGGTATTTCTTCAAGATAATTGTGAATGACTAGTAATTGTCTTTATTTAAGCATAATTTTGTTAAATAATGAGCACAATCAAGCAGCATAAATGCAGATGTTTAACAGCTTCACATATATGTTTCGCTCATTGCAACATTACAGTTAGGTATAGAAAAATATGTCACAAAGAATTATTGCATTCCCTATTTTTAATCTCATGGTGTAAATGGTAACAAGTCCATCTAGCATCGGAAGATCCGTGGCTCGAACCCCTGGGAAGGGTATAATTCGCTTTTCAAGCTTCCTCCTCCGCAATTAATGTCTCTACAAGAGATGCCTAAACTGAAACGCGGCGGACTTCATCAACACTTAAATTGGGTTGACAGAGTCTCTCTCTCTTAATATTCGTTCTTTGAGTGGGAAAGAATACATGGAATTGTAGCATTGTCCCGTGCATGCTCTCGGTGTAAATGACAGCATGTCCGGCCAGCAGTCGGAAGATC
Source organism: Stegodyphus dumicola (assembly GCF_044657685.1). Taxonomy (NCBI): domain Eukaryota; kingdom Metazoa; phylum Arthropoda; class Arachnida; order Araneae; family Eresidae; genus Stegodyphus; species Stegodyphus dumicola. The sequence goes on from NC_140780.1 coordinate 122,032,650, forward strand.
CTTAGTTTGAATTCCGGCAAGGATATAGCTGATTTTTCACGCTTCTTACTTAGAAAATTTGACAATATTTACAATTTTGCATGTTAAATGTTATTAAGACCAGAAGAAGCATGTACCAGAAGAGAGAAATTTATATTTCGGGTTTTATAAAGATGATGAAGTTACAATATTTCTCAGCAGAAGGACAGAGTACCTTTTTATTACTACTGGTTAAGAAAAAAATTTGGTTTGATTACAACTGGATAAAATATTTTGCTTTCAGTTTCGCCGTTATGTAAGTAACGGCGTGTGCGATTAGCGTTGTACTATGAGATTCATATCACAGGAAATAATTTTGAAATGCTACAATTTCAGAAAGATTTATTATGAGCATATAAGGTATTTCTCTCCCTTTCCTAGCGTGCCTGCATGGTGTAGTGGTCAGCACGCTAAGCGCGTAATTGAGAGGCCCGCGGTTCGATTCTCGGCGAAGGCCATGCATATTTTTCATCTTGTCTGCTTAAAAAAAAAAAAAAAAAAATATATATATATATATATATATATATCTAATGTCTCTATAGTGGCGCCCAAACTAAAAGGGTGTTGGATGAGGATTCTGCATACCCGGGATTTGACGATTGGGTCCCCTAAAATCCCCAGTCGCCCTTTAAAAAGGGAAGTATATAAGGTATTTTTCTCGCTTTTCTAGCGTGCCTTCGTGGTGTAGTGGTCAGCACAGCACGTAATTGAGAGGCCCGTGGTTCTATTCCCAGCGAAGGCCTTGGATATTTTTCATCCTGTCTGCTTCTACAAAAATACCTAATGTCTCTACAAGCATATCACTGCTTTTAAGGTAGAAAGTGGAAACAAGCAAATTAAACTTTTACCTTATATATTCCTTATCTTACTTATGTAATGACGAAAACACACAGCTAGAGCTCGCCGTTAGCAACGAATATTTGTCGAAAATATAAGTTCTCAGTATTTATTTTTTCTTCGCAGATTACATAGTTTTTAAAGTAAAAATTACAGAAGTCGTGAAGAAATGCATCTCGGAAATGTTACTGAAAAGCAAGTAAAGAATTCCAATTAACCTAATGGAAAAGGTTTGTCATTGTGATATGTAATTGTATTTCTTTATTTTTATTTTCCTCTTGGCTACAGCTGGCTTCGAAAAGTAAAACTGTAATCCTGTAGGCAAAGAGGGGAAGAAATTTTGATTGGCGCAGTTGGATTATACCAGTACGAGGGGGGGGATTTCATTAGCGCAGTTGGAGTACACCCGCTAAAAGAACATTTCTGAAAATTAAAACGGATATTCCGCTAAAGTCTATGAGCTGCTATTGACCTTGAACGAAGCTCAGATAGCACAATTTACGAGTGTTAGAGAAAAAACTTAAAATAGGATGTTGGGTATTTAATTTTTTAATTTAATAGTTAAAAATACTTTGTTCCCTTGCCAGCGAAGCCCACCTATTTTTCTGTTGCGTACCACCAATGGTACGCGTACTAGAACCGCCGCTTTCTAAGATTATTATTTGAAACTAATCAATTAGTAACAATTTCAGCCTTCACTATAACTTCTTTTCGTTTCCTCATTAGAATGCAATTCAGTTAGATAGTACTATTTAAGCTGAGGTTCCTGGATTGTTAGACAAAGCGTTTTTCCACCTCTTGTGGCTACGTTAATTAGTTTTGCCAGCTTCGATAAGTTTTTAATTACTCGGCTTTGCTTTATTGCTGCTGACTTGTGTGAATTGTTACACAGGTTAGAGTTTTGAGTGAACTTAAATTTAAATTTAATTGTGTAGTCTTTGACTACTTGTCTACGTTTTAAATTTTGAATTTGGCTGTTATTTTAGTTACATCGGTGGCTGATTTTGTTAGCACTAGAAGGACATTTATATTCAAAGGTCTTTTATAATAAATTGAAAGTAAAATTTATTTTAGATTTGTTTAAACCTTTTCAAGTCTTTGTAGTTACTTCAGACGCAGTGATAATTCGCTCTACGTCTACTAGGAGTTTGAAACTAGTTCAAGCGCCCAAAGCAAGTCAGACGCTATAAGTTTGCAAAATTCTTGCTTTTACTCACCTCTGAGAATCTAATGCGATAGACATTTGCTCTCAGATTGAATTTAAACACTGATCTTATCTCTTTTTATGTAAATTAATTAAGAAATTCCAATTATGTTTCATTATTATTGTCAAGTTGAGCAAAAAATTAAGTTACCATTATTATTGAATAATTTACAAACTTGCACATGTGTATTAATATGCTTTCGAAATTACTTTGAACTAATTTAACAATTGCTTAATCAAATATAAGCCTTAATACTGTAAACTAATTTAGACTTACGTTTAAAACTTTAATCTAACATACGCTTAATCTTACGCTGCATGATTTTACTTTGCAACTCTGTTCTTTTAAGAAATATTTAAGACTATAAAAGTTAAACAAATGAAAATAAAATAGCTAAAAATTTAAATGGTGAGAAGGATTGATGGAAACTGAGCAACGCGAAATAAATACAAAATGTTTCATCGTAAATTTAACGCAAATTAAGATTTCAGCTGTTTCACACATTTAAAATTAGGCAAAAGAAAAACCTTATTTTTGAGTAGAATTTTAAATAAAACGCTATCGATTTCGAGGGCAATGATTCACATACGCACGTAAGTAATGCACTGTAGAATTTTAAAAAAAATATTAAAATAACATAAATAAATAAATAAAATTACTTCGGATTTTATTATCCTTTCTCGGGAAGAAGGAATCTTTTTTGGATGAGAACATTCACAAGGAATTCAAGAGAAAACAGCAGCATATAATTTTCATCAAATGGTTAAATTTACGTAAAACATAAATATTTCTTGTCTGAGAAAACTGTGTTCTGTTCGTCTATTCAAGGAAAAGTAACACCACCAGTTGACAGCATTTGTCACTGTTTGTCAGTTCATCTTAACAGCTGTCCTAACAGAGGATAACTTCCGAGTTGAAAACCTATACAGACACATTTCAGAGCCACTCTTTATTATGCTATGTAATGCATGACCTTGCGGAGGAAGTTTTGAGTTGGATCAAATCCAAAGCATGGAGATGTTTCCTCTTTTTTTAAGAGTATTCGTTGCATCTTTTGTTTGAATACCACGAAAACTTAGGCATCGTTGCACTGTGAGTGTTTCATTGCTATGCAAAGTGATAAATTGTGAAAGGCATATGTATAATTTAAGGTTTAAAAAAAAAGGAAGAGAAACATGAAAATAAGCTCTGAAGAATACTTGTATAACTCATTTTGTATATCTTAAGTAATTCTAAGCTTAAATATCAATTCACTTCAAATTTAGAAATAAAATATTATTAGTACATTCTCCCTTAACCTAATCGATTACTTTATCGTGACTCTTTAGCAAATTTAATTGGCTTTTATTACAATAATTTCCATTCTTTTTCTATATTTAATTGTCTTTAGTCGAAAGGCTATTTCTACAATAACAAATGCCTTACTAAGAAGATCTCTTCTTTTCGTTAGAAGTCTTTAACAGGTTTAATTAATCATCGTTGCCGGAGCGAGTGATTGCAAGTTTCAGATAACTGTAACCCTTTGTACTGTATCGATTATTTTTCTGTTTAACAAACTGTCTGAATCACTAGTGCTCCAATAATTGAATAATTTTGTTCTAATTATATGACAATGCTGAAGGCAAGGAGGCCATCTTTCTGCGTCAGAAAAATGCCTTTTATGCGTGGTGTTTTGAATGTTATTTTATACTTAAACAATAAACGTAGATTAATAAATAGTTCTTGACAAAACTTTTGAATTTTCTCTATAATGTACCTTAATAAATCTTTACTCTTCAACAATGGAAAGAGCCGTTAAAATCGGAATTCTAACCCAGGATTGAATTTTGCAGAAAATGAAGTTGAACACCCAGAAGTAAAGGAACGCAACTGGCATAGTGGTGCACTCCCTTTCCAAGAGTTACCCAGCTGAAGCCAAGGTAAGAAATCTCATAATTTTGTAGGGCGTAAAGTTGTCACTAGTGAAATACAAGAGAAATGACTTGACTAAACATGGTGTGATTCCTGCCATTAAATTAATCAAAAAAGTAAACTAAAATAGAAGAATTAACAGAGATGGACTGGCACAAATAACGGGGGAACATCACAGCGAGATCTGATCACAATCAGAAACTTACCCTCTAACAGAATACCAGGATGCATCACACTTCTTGGGCCCCAACGCTGTATGTTTATGCATGATGTGAAAAAAGCACTATTTGAACGTCACATCATATGAGCAATCATCAAGGTATGAACCATTAGGAGGCACATTAAGAGTCCAAAGTCATATTGAGAGATAATATCCAGCTACATATCAGGTAACGGGATCAGGAATCTATAAGATGGAATAAATGCAGATACTAGAAGAGATACTACAAAAAATGTAAAATACTTTCCAGAAGTATAGAACAGAAAGAATATAAAATACATCTTGGGAGAACAGAATAAATGCAAAAAATCAAAAGATTATATGCATTAATTATGCAAATGAGAAAAGCAATGTACAAGATACTTTCAAGATGTCAGATAGAAGGGAAATGTCATAGAATGAAACTGTTGTGACCAAGGAGGGGAGGGGGGTGATCTTCATAACTCAGATTTGAGCTCTTCTTGGCCTTCTTGAACAAGCTGTATTTTGAGTTATGGAAATAATTCTTATTGAGCAGAATTTTTAAGTACCGATGAAATATACAATTTGAATGAAATATGGTGGAGCTGTCCTAATATCGAAAATCTTGTTCTGAGTGATCTGAAACATGAATATTCTTGCTCCTAGCAGTGACCCAGGATGGCAATGCATATACGAGAACGGGCTCAAGTGTGATCTTGTAAATTTTTCTCATCAGATATAACCTGATTCTCATAAAAATTACCGTCATCTTTATATCGCGTTCCTCTATGATGACTACCCATTGTAACGTAATTCTGTAAGATATCTCCCTTTAATAGCTAGTGCACTACGCGGGCAATACTGTGCAAATTTTGGAACTATGTCAACATAAAAAGGTGATAAAGCTGTGGTTGATTATGATAAGAAAGCAAATGAAAGTGTATTAAGGTCAAAACGAGTCAAGGCCGATTGAAGATAAATTCGTATCCCTTTCAAAGGGCGTTGGCGGCGCTCTGCCATGTAGCAAAACCAGAAAATTGTCAGTTATTCGCCTCTTTTTTAGTCCAAAGGGACTTTGTCCCTGAAGGACTATTGTTTTCGTTTTGAGATTTTGCTTTGGTTCACTAAAAATGTCCGTTTCACTTTTCAAACTGTTGCCACCAAATGTTAGAGTCCTGCATTAAATTTGAAGAAATTAAATAATGAAAAATCTGCATAAATGTATGTCTATTTCTCGCATTGTGATAAAATAACGGTACATAGAGCCATCAATTTTGAATGACGTAATCCTTCTACGAATATGGGCATGTGGAAGACCAAATTTGAAATTTGGAATTTGTTTTATGATCGATTTCATATTTTGTAAAACTTTAACGAATTTTTGAGTAACAAACTCAACGATTTAAAAGCGAACAATGGCACCATTCTACGGGAGGGGGGGGGATTTTATCTTCAGTGCGCGGAACTGTGTTATCGGAAATTCTAAATACGTGCTCATTGTAAAATTATTTGCAACATTGCTACTGAACTGAATTTTATGGTTTAAATGCGAAGAACGTGTAAATATCACGTTAACAGACAAAATGTTTAAAAAACGCCCCTTTGAATGTAATTTAAAATCTGAAACCTTTCAGATTTTTTTTTTTTTTTTTTAATTTCAAGTAATATATAGAAAGAAATAAGCATGCACAAAACAGTAATATTTTAGCTGGCACATTCTAAAATATGCGCATTTTTATTTAAAGTCTATAAGGTATATCTCCCGCCTTCCTAGCGTGCCTTCGCGGTGTAGTGGTTCTGCACGCTGGGCCGGTATTTCAGAGGTTCGTGGTTCGATTCCCGGCGAAGGCGATTGCTTATTTTTCATCTTGCTTGTTTTCAAAAATATACCTAATGTCTCTACAGTGGCGTCCGAACTAAAAGGGTGTTGGATGGATGAGTGTCCTCACCCAGGATTTGGCGATTGGGTCCCCTAAAAACCCCAGTCGCCCTTTAAAAGGGGCAGTATATAAGGTATATCTCCCGCCTTCCTATCGCGCCTTCGTGGTGCAGTGGTTCTGCACGCTAGGCCGGTATTCCAGAGGTCCGTGGTTCGATTCCTGGCGAAGGCGTTTGCTATTTTTCATCTCTCCGGCTTTTCCAATTAACCTAATGTCTCTACAATTCCCTTAGGATTTGGATAATTTGGATACGGATTACGGTAAAGGAAGCGAAGAGTATTTGCCTAAGACTTGTTAAGGGAAATCACATAGGTAATTTAAAGTTCAAGACTTTAGTGAAATAAGTTTTTAATGAGTTGAATTGGCAACCCCTTGTTTAAATATAGTACCTATGCAGACCACCTGAATACCTTTGATCTGGCTTTGACAGTTATCTGTCGAGATCAATGCTCGTTAAATATTTCAGTTAACGTTTTTTTAAGAAACTGATAAAAGAAAAATAAGATTTTTAGGACATTCTTTATTTTAAGAAGAGATTTGAGATGCATGAAAATAAAGTCTTAAAAAAAATATATCTGTTTCGTCATTTGTAAACGACAATACTAATTGAAGTCATGCACAAAATTAAATCCTCACAATTAGTAAGAAATAGATTATGTTTGTATTAAGGGTATTGTTTTAACATAATGGGCAAATAAATTGTACTTGGTAAAAAGTATAACTTATACAAACATAGTAATAAGCATACAACCTGCGGGAAATTACAGATTTATGCAAAAATTTGCATTTATTTTTCTAACATATGTGTGCATCGTAAAGGAAATTTGCTATATATAATTGTTTCTTGGTGTAAATTGATCCTAATAAATCGAACATGCAGAAACTTGCACTTTTGCGAAGCAGTGAAATTACAAAACTTGGCACAAAACTGGTGAAATAAATGCTACAAACCGATTACTTTTTGATAATTCTGAATTCATTCATATCTTGTCAGTAACTCCAGGAAGTCACTGTCATACGATATAAAAATGCTCGCCAGCAGGTAGCTTTTTCAGTGTTATAATTGAAAGATATTTTCCTAATCTGCGTTCATTTATTTGTACATAGGGAGTGCTTTTGACCTTGAAGTTCCTGATTTATGCCTCGAAGAATTTTCTGATGACCTTTTGTGCAGCAAAAAAGTTAGATGCTAATTAACGTAAATGTAGCCGTTGCATATAGGTTTTCATAAAGGTCAAATTTTTTCTGTCATTGAATTAATGAATAAATATAAAATAGTAGCTATCTTTCTAGGCTTATACACGAATCCTGAGAACATTTCTTTCGGTTCTTGATTTTCTAACAATTTCTGAGAAATAAAATAGTTGGTAAATTCAAATCCTTGCTGATATAAGGGTCAATAGTCAAAATAAACATATTCTGTCGTTTTTCTAGGTTTCATTATGACTAGGTTTGATTTCTGTTAAATTATTCACTTTTACATTTCTCTGCCCAAACAATCTAAGATTACACTGTTTGGGCAGTTCTCAGCAGGTGCACTTAATTTAAAAATTTAAATATAACGAAATTAAGGATCTAAATACTACTGATTTCTTTAATTAATAGATTTTATTTTACATTTTTCATTTTTGATCTATCTACTTATATAATTAATACAAATCAGTATGCTTCTTAATCTGTCATTCATCTAAACCAGAGATTCCCAATCCTTTTCTTGCATCGAACCCGTTTAAAAGAATGGCTTTCTTCATCGACCCCTCATATTTTTATCTGCAACGCACAGCACCTGCCTATTTTTCGTATTTCAGACTTCTTAATTTTGTTCAAAGGTTGACAGCTATACTTAATTTTGTTCATTTGATATTTCGGTCCTTTTCCTATAATTATAATTGTCATTCTGAATGTGGATTATGGATTTATTGCCATAAACGACAGTGAAAAATCAACCACCGTTATAAATAAAAGTTCCGAGCTGCCTGTTTGATTGTTCACATAGCCTTTCAAAACAGGTGTTCTCAATTAGAATAACTGTTTGTATTAAAAAAAAAAAAAGTTTCTGGGACTTTATTTGACCTTGGCTTTACCGCTACGCTTCAATTTACTCTGAAGAAAGCGTGACCTTCAAGACGGTGAAAGTCTGAATTTCATAAAAATAAAGCTCCCACCCACTGTTATCAATGAATCTGGAAGTTCAAGGATATGGACAAAAGACATGAATAGGATACTCAACAAAAGGAGGAGGATCTTCTGAAAATATTTGCCAATATTAGAACAATTTAAGTTGAATACCCATTTTTTTCTTTCCAGAAGTCGCATGATTTTACGGATATTGACATGATTACAATGCTCTTTGAAATGTCGCCTGGAGACTATTTAATTTGCTTTTGTTTTTAATTAGTGCACTTATTTGTGTTTTGATAAATATGTTTCGAAAATTAACAATAATTCACTGTGTTTATTGCTTCATTGTGATCATAATCATTCATTTTTCCATTTTCTTGATTAATTTTGTTAATTTCTTTCCTCAGTTTCTGAACTTTTTCTAATATTAGCTTTCTATTCTTTAATTTTTTTTTTTTTCTTTGCTGGGAAATAGTATCTAAATAGTGCTTTCTTTCAGTTTGTAAAACAGAAACTTTGTTCTCAAGAGCTGATAATTAATCACTAAATCATTGACATATTTTTGGAGGCTGGAACAATTACAACATGGAACTATGTTATCATCATTTTGAACTCCAGACACTTTTCCACACGTAAATTCTGAATTCTGTCAAATGCTCTTGCGTTGGCTTATTCTGATAAATAACCAAGTCAGGTATATTAACAGTTGTAATAGCAGTTAACTCTAAAGCCTTTATTGTCGGTAAACTTTTTCTCACATCATCCTCATAATCGAAGTCATTGAAGTGACTGCTACATATCCTAGCATTCTTTGTGCTGACAGTGTTCTCTCTTCGAAACCTGTGCAGACATTCTTTCATTAACTGAACTCTTCTGCATGCCACCCAACTACTATAGCGGTTAGCGTCGCTGACTGTCGTGCCAAAGGGCCGGGGTTTGAATCTCAGAGAAAGCATAGCATCAAAATCTCGAATCATCGATCGGAATAGTATTCAATCTCGATCATCTATCGCAATAGTATTCAAAAACGTAAATGCTCTGGAAATAGGTACGATTAGAGTGCCAAGTGAACTGTGGCCATAAATGTGAATTTAAATAAAAACAAAATTTAATCTTCCTCGATTGTCAAGTTTTCTATTCGTTATGGATTAAAATTCTTTCTCTTCACTATGACATCTACATGCTTCGTCATCAGAATGTCTGCGTTTCTAAGTCGCACTGTTCCTCAGTGCATCAGTAATTCTAAAATTTGTTTTTCATCACACACACACACACATATATACATTAAACTCAAATATAAAAACCTGTTTTTTTTTTGCCCAGCTTTGCTTTGTCTCGCGATTATGGGACAGATCCCATGTTTTAGTTAGTATTTTGCTATAATTTTTTGCATTTCGAATTTCTTTTGTGCCAATTCATTATTCCACAATTAAATGTGTTATTAGAATTTCATTTATCTATCTATCTATCTATTAAACTAACTTTAAACTAAAATTATAAATATAAAAAAATGTAAATAAAATATCTTTATTAATTAAGCGTAAATGCAGCATTAATAATTTATTTTCAAACTAAAAATAAATTAATAATCTTTTTCTTACTGAAGAATTTCGATGTCAGAGGAATTAATTTTCGTTATATCTTTTATTATTTCATTTTTTAATATATCCATTGGCCTAAATTTTTTTTTACCTCTGCTTATTTTGTAAAGTACCAACTCCAATGTCTTGCTATTTTTGGTTCTAGGAAGAAGATTATTAATTTATTTCTAGTTTAAAAATGTATATATAAATATGCATATAATGTATATATATATAAATATGTATAAAATGTATATATATATATATAATATTTTAAGGGCGTAGTAGTGAAACCGTACTTTAATTCCCGGCATTCGAAGGCAGTGGTGGCTGAGAAGACAGTAGTGGCTGAGGATGAAAAGCTTGATTGAAACAGCTAACAAAACTGAATTGAAGAATCACCATCTTTATTTTTACGCATATCAAATCATCCTCTTTCAGACAGGATATTTTTTAATCATAGTTGAATGCAATAATTTCCATATACACGGGTTTTAAAGTACGATTCATCTTAGATCGGAAATCATAAGTAGCGCAGAGTTGTTTGTATGACAGAAGTCAAGAAAAAGGAACGTAGTTCCTCGGGAGGCAGTATTTATGCTACGTAGGAATTGCTACGTATTTATGCTACGTAGGTATGCTATGTAGCAGTATTTATGCTAAGTCCATCATATGAAAAGCTAAGCCGCAATTGGTTAATTTTAGTTTTAATTACCTTTTCCAAGCAGTGTTATGCAATTTGGAAAGAAGTCGAATTTGGGAGAAAGGATGAACTTAAGGGGAGAACACAAAATCAGAACAGTCAATTTTAAGGTCCCCAACCATTTCTTAGCGCAGCCATCGTATTTTATTATATCTCACACACATACATACATATATATATAAATGAAATAAAATAAAAGAAATATGAAAGCTGCAAGCGTATATATATATATATATAAATGAAATGAAATAAAAAAAAACATGAAAGCTGTACGTGTGTGTGTGTATTTATATATATATATGTATACATACGTACAGCTTTCATATTTTTTCCATATTTTTCATATATATTCTTAAGAGATAATATAATCAATATTATTTAGTAAATAAATTATATATATATACATTTTAATTATTAATATTAATTTTGATTAGCTCTTACGGAACGAAGAGAACATACTATTGTAATGGCAGATTTTTAAAATTTATATTCATACATATATATATGTGTGTGTGTGTGTGTGTAAGATATAATAAAATACGATGGCTGCTTAAAAAAATAATTGGCGACCTCAGAATTAACATTCTAAATTTGGTGCTCCCCCCCCTAAATTCATCTGTAATCCTAAATTCGAGATCATTCCAAATTATATAACACTGCTTGAAAAAGCTAACTAAAACTAATATTGACCAATCATAGCTTAGAATACTTCACTAACCTACGAAGTATAAATACTGAGTCACGAGCACTGCGCTTCTCTCCTCAAAATCACTGCTCCCTCCATGGGATTTATTCAGGCAATTATAATCACCATGCCCATTGTGGACTTACTTCAGGTTTACAGGGAAGTACTGCGAATGCAGTAGACCCCCTGTATAAATACTTCTGTATCAAAGTATCAAAGTATGCGCTTCTCTTTTCTCCTGACTTCTGCCATGCAGCAACTCCACACCGCTTATGCTTCTCTGCCTGAAATGACGTCGTAGCTTTTTATATGTGTATATAAAAATTATTTGTATTCAGTTATGATCGAAAAATAATTTGTCTGCCAAAGAAATAATTTTTGATGTGTCTAAAAATAAAGATGGTGATTGGCCGAAATTTATTTTGTCAACGTCTTATTCCTGCCTTATCCACCCAGCCATATCTACAACCAGAAGTTAAAAGTATCGGATTTATGACTGCGCCCTTAGTATATCATATATACATAATAGTAGCAAGACAACATGAATTAGAGAGACCTTAATGGTCAAGAATTTTGCGCATTGAGCTGCAAAATTTTTTAAAAAATTTTAGAAGTAAGAGGAACATTTAAAAGCTTATGCTAAAAAATCCATTTGACTCTATAGTTCCTTAGCAAAACTGTAAAATCATTCAACATCTAGAAACAATAATAAAGTAGTAAAAGTAAACTCGTAAAAACTGCACTAAGAATTGTGAAAGGATTGTTGTAAAAATTAAACATATTACAAAAATATATGATATATACAAAAGGGATTATCAAGGGAAAAGCAGCTCAAAACCCGAATCACGTTAATACCTATAGCGCGTTTCATCAAACGATAATAATTGAGATTATAAACGCAATTTCACTATTAGAAAATTCCAACTTATGATCTAAAAAAGTTTGTTAAGTCTCAATTATATCGCTCTTTTCACGACGTGTCGCAATTATATTGAAGATGTAAAACTTACTATTAAACTGGAAAAAACTATACAAGTAAGCTCTCTATATAGCTATTTATATATATAATGTTGTATGATCTTCAGTGTCGATGCGCAATAGCTATAAAGGATAGATCGTAATTCCATATTGATGAAGAGGAAGAATTCTGATTGCGTAGTAGGCTAATATGTTGACTTCGTAATATCTAAAAAACTTGGCAGTCGAGGCAGTTTCAATTCCATTTTTATTTGCAACTGACATTTTGTGGCCACAGTTCGCTTGGCACTCTAGTCGTGCCTATTCAAAAACACTTACATTGTTGATATTATTGCACTAGAAAGCAAGCCCAGCGAAATTGCGTACAAGTATTGCACAGACAGAAGCCAACGTACGTAGTTATCCGATGTGACAGCACACAAAGAGAAAGGCTTTGGTTTGAGTTAAAGGTTAAGTTTGAGTTAAGTTTAAGTTAAGCGCTGCGTAGGCCATACAAAATGGAATGATCTAGAAATGATGCAATCCAGAGAAGTTATTACAATTTTTAAAACAGAGAGGGAGAATTAAAGGATTACCGTTAGTTTAAATTATAATTTTGATTTACATATTTTTATCTTACATATCATTACAAAACCATTTTTTTTAAAAACAAAATATAAACATGTCTAGTGCATTAAGCCGCTGAAAAATTATCAGTAAAGTAAGAAATTTAGAACTAATTGAAATTCATGATTAATAAATTTCAAATAATTCTATAAATGCAATAAAGAATTAAAAAAATATTAAAACCAAAACTTTTCGAACAAGCAATACTCCAATTAAAAAAATAAAAGAATTTTAAAGAAAAAGAACATAATAGAAGAGGAATTCAATCAACTTCAATGCCACTTCGTCAGGAGAAGGAACTTGAAATCAATTGAAATCTATCTTCCACAAAATTTCTTGCTTTTCTGTATCCAGAATTAGCCGATGAACCATTTCAATGTATTTTAATTATAATAGTTCACCCGAAAATTCCGACACTTCCTCAAAGCAAGGAAAAAACAAAGTAAATTCTAATTGGAAAATTATTTTTTAATTTCTTAGTTAAAAAATAATTTTCCAATTATTTTTAAATCTTTCTTTCAATTATTTTTTAAATTTCTTAAATAAAGAAAATTCTAGTTAAAGAATGAAAACGCAGGTGAAATAATAAAATACTTCAGTTAAAAATTCAAATCAAAACTTTACCTTTAAACAAATAGCATATAATCCAATGTCATATAATATAGCCATTTTTGCCATACTGGCGAAATTAAAATACCTTGGCGAGAAAGTAGTCGCTCAAAAGGCTAAAATTGGAACAAAAGATGCAATTTTGAAACCAAAAGAAAAACTTATCAGTAAAGATGAAAATTTTAATTTTGACAAAGAAAAAGATTACTGTAATAATTAAAATGGAATTTAAGTAAATTCTGACTCTTTTAAGACAAAAATGGTAATAAAGATAAATGGTAAATTCAGTGTAGAACTTTAATTAAATTTTAAAACCAATTATTCTTTAAAAATAGTAGACTCAAAAAAGGTGCCCAAGAGTGGTCAAAATGTTTTTATAATTGTTTTATAGATATGAGTAGAAAACTTCATAAAGTTGAATTATAGATTTAAAATTTTTTTTATAATTTAAATTTACAGAAAAGTGTTAAAAAAGGAATAAAGGAACATTGTCAGAACACGAGAATTTTGTGGAAGAGAGATTTCAATTGATTTCAATGTTCCTCCTCCTAACGAAGTGGCGCCCACCAGCGGCCGAGCGGTAAAGACGCTGAACACTGGTAGTTCGGTCCGAGGTTCGAATCCCGCGAACGGGCTGGCTGCATAGGCGTTTTCGTGGTTTTCCCCATGTGTAACTTGTATAGTTTCCCTTAGAAAGTCCTACACGAAGGCATCCCTCCCTTTAGGCAGATAGCCCTCGTGTGCTTTGTCTTAATTAAATAATCCAAATCCTAACGAAGTGGCACTGAAGTTGATTGAATTCATCTTCTATTATGTTCGTTTTCTTTAAAGTTTTGAATTAGAGTATTGCTTATTTGAAAAGTTTTGGTTTTTAGCATTTTTAAAAATTCTTTATTGCATTTATAGGATTATTTGAAATTATGGGTTTATGGATATAATTATGAATTTCTATTTTTGGTCTTTGTGAAAAATTAGTTCTAAATATCTTACTTATGTCTTTACTGATATATATATAAACATATATACATAAAGAAACCTAATAAGAGGCTAAAAATTAAAAGATATATGTATGTGTGTATGTATATTTTCAATTTGTAATGGTGCCTAAAGTCCCTCTTTTAATATGATTATTTTCCCTACTTGTTCGAAAAGTAATAATATATTTATAATCAATCTCTCTGAAGTGAAACTCCAAATTTAATAAATATTATATGATTTTTAGATAATAAAAGTGAGGCAAAAACTCACGTAGCAGCAGAAAGGAAAAATTAAACAGAATTTATGCCAAAATTTTAGAAACCATTAGTAATGAAACAATACTATGTCGAGACATGCCATGTTTAATCTATCCCAGTAAAATAATATTTCTCTTCTAACACCGGCTTTCATGCACTATGGATGTCAAAAATAGGCTAAAAATTATTAAATAGCGGGTGTGTCCAACATGGCGTTTGCTTTAATTCATTGTACTCATTATATGCGCATTCTACTAATTATGCTGAAAGATAAAGAGAAGATCTGAAATGGCCCAAACTGCTGGTTATTAGAAGAAGTGTCGAGCCCAGTGCATCATCATCACTTCACTAAATTATATTTCTCCCGCGTGCATGCACCCACACACTTACTTGTAGGAACTAAATTAAAAAAGAGTTTAATATTTGATAATAAATATTATAAATAATAACATGTGTCCACCTCTTTAATTTCAAAACAGTAAATTGTTTCCGTAATAAGAGTTCCCATATAGGTTCAGTTTTTAAATATATTATAGAATTAAATTTTATTTGATATATTAATAAATAATTATAACTTCATTAATAATTGTACAATATTTATGATTCTTATAAATAATAACATGTGCCCACGTCTTTAATTTCAATCAGTAAATTGTTTCCGTAATAAGAGTTCCCATATAGGTTCAGTTTTTCAATATATTATAGAATTAAATTTTATTTCATAGTTTTTAAATTATATATTAATAAATAATTATACCTTAATAATTGTAAATTATTTATGATTCTTTCAGTGTTAAAAATTGCACATAATATACTATACACCGTGTCTACAAAAATTCTTACCCTGCGTTGAATTTTGCAACCATCTATCGTAGATATATTATTCTTTTTATTAACAGGAAAAAAAAAATTTCCTCATTCACCACAAAGCATCATACGAAGCTTACAAAATGTAAGTAAAATAAGACATATCAACTTTAAATAATACAAATAAATCAATCATATATGATAAATAAGTAAATAAAATAAAATACAAAGAAAATCATTTACAGTATTGAAAACAAGAGTTAACAAATTCATTGAAAGCAAGGTAGGCCGAAGGCAGTGAAACAAATTCATGACATTTCTGAGGCGAGTTAATTCCGATTAATTTTAATTTACATTTCAATGAATTTCTTGCATAATTAAACAAAGCTCAAACAAAAAGGCACTTTGCTGAACGCTGAGATCACAATAACACAAACCGGAAGACGTCAGCTTAAACTATTCAAGGTAAACGCTAAACTTTCCGTGATCAGACAAAATTTGTGTATCGTTAAAATTGAGTAATAAGTCCTTATTTTCAGTTATTCAAAAGATAGTTGGAAAGAACTTTTTTGTAGTATCTTCTTTGTGAGAAGTGATATAATTATAATTCCGTTGTTGAATCATTTTAGCTTCGAATATTTTTTTAAAGTACGATTTTGGAATATTTACGCCAACATTAATGTCTTTTTTAATGGCACTCATGGCAAGCCAATCAGCTTTCTCGTTTTCCTGTACCCTCGCGTGCTATGAACAAACGTAAAAACCACTGAAATATCCTTCTCCAGTAGATCCCCAAGAGACTGCTGTATATTAACAATAATGTCATTGCATGATGATTTGTAGATATAGCTTGCAATACAAAAACATTTTAAATGAGACAAATTTAATTTTTTGGTATTTAAAAGTTTTTAAAAATCATTTTTGTGTAAACTTGTAAAGTTCACGTACAAGTTTCTAACGAATTATTTTATGTTAATGTTCTTTCCTAGCACTGTCTTTTGCAGTTTCCTGCCAGAATGTAAATTTTTAGTTCGCGTGGTATTCAAATGAGGTAGAAAGGCTATTTAGAGGAAGGTTTTAGAGGGTAGAATCAGAGCGTGTTCCGCCTGCTTGAATGTCGCGTTTCTAATTTTGTTCTCTTGCAAATAGTACTCTGTGGCGTTGAGTTATCCTCGCCATTAGGCTTGTTACGCCGACCTTAGGTCAGAGCCGGCTTGCGCGTTTTTCTAAGTGTGTAGCCGTTAGGTTAACTTACTTTCTTAATTTTAATGAATCTTTTATCTTTGGTTTAAGCTATGCTGGCTTCTGTAAACACGAGTTGGTGCAGTCTGTTAAATCTTTATTTGAGTTAATAAACACCCTTTCCCTGTCTTTGTTCCCTTTCCACTGTCTCTGTGGTACTTACAAGACATGGCGAGAATTCACTGACATCTTTTAGAATTCAGTCTAGTTTAAGCTGACTAAGAAGATAAAAAAATCTATAAGCTACTAGGCCCACCAGCGCCGAGCGGTAAAATCGTTGAACATTGGTAGTGACGACCTGGGTTCGAATCGAGGCGAACGGGTTGGCTGCACGAGCGTTTTCGTGGTTTTCTTCATGCGTGTTCATATGAGCCGGTTTTTCTTAGAAAGTCCTCCACTCTGTCCTTAGACAGATAGCCCTAGTGTGCTTTGCCATAATAATAAGCTAAAACTAATTTATAAACTGCAAAATCTAACTTTTTATTCGGTCCTTTATATTTAGACAAATTTTTTAAAAATTTAAACGCAAAAAAGTTTGACGTTCCTGCGACAGAAATTGCGATTTTTGATGTCATTTTCAGCTTTCTTTGAGGGGCGGTTAATAAATAAATAAAAATAGATTTTTTTTCCTTTAAATGCCCTTCAATGATATTCTTTTAATGATTTACTAGTGTGTGATATTCTTTAGCTTATAATTTTGTTACAGCTGGTATGCCAAAAGAAGTTTCACACCAAAAATTTATAAGTTTCATAAATTGAAACTACATTATTAATATTCTCATGCAGTTTTATTATTTTAAAATCTTAATCTAATAATCATACAAAAAATTCATTAAACTATAAATATTTAAATTTTTTATTTATGCAAATAATGTTACAATTTGGTTATATAACTAAGCCTGTTAGTGTTTTCTAGAACATGAATTCTGTAAGATTCTGTGTGTGATCTTGGGGTGGGATACTATATTATTTGATACCTTTCCCGATAATCCGCATTAGAAATGCTCGTCACTTAATTTGTTAACATCAGAAATCTTTCCTTAAAGTAATATTTTCAGTTGAGTACAAATGCAAATACTTGGCTCTTGCATTTTGTAAGACAACAGAATATGATGCCCAACTTTAAAATTAAATATCTTGGTCAAATTTTGTCGTACGAGAGTCACATATTTTTCATTGTAATACTTTTACAGTAATTATAACATTTTCCTAAATATAAGTATAGGGATTGGGAAATGTATAAAAATTTAGATTTCATAATTTTTATAAAACTAAACTTTTTAATTTGAATATGCCAAAACATGAATACTTGCGCCATTTGATACATTTTTGTAACTGGAAGTGAATGTCAACGACCAAGGATTGGGAAAATAAAAGCCGAGTAAGAACTTTTATAGACATGGGGTATAACGCATTAAGATGGTATAATGCATTTAACATGATGTATAACGCACATTAAGTCACCGTATTAAGTAATGCGTCCTCGCTTCTTAGGTGAAGAATTTTATTTTAACTAATTTACCAAGAGAGAATTATTCAAGCAACTCCAATCAACCCTTTCAACGATCCGTTGGTATCATGGAGGTAAGAACTCCATGGTTGGTATGTTAAAGCTATAAGAAAAATCTGAGCCTGGTTAGGGGACCCCGCCCAAATTCTCGACTGTGAAGTTAGAACAATAAATGCAAATCTCCAGTTCTCATCGGCGTACGTTAAAAAAAAAAAAAAAAAGGAATATTTTAAAATTCAATAGCTGTTGTGATATTAAATGGATCCTTTTCAGTAGCTTAATAAAGACAAAACACTACCCGCCACATTGAAATGAAGTCTCTGTCGAAAAAAGATAATGCTGTGGGATAGGATGTTTATCTTAAGCTGCTTCCTGAAGATCGAACAGCTGTCGAATGAATAACTGATATGGCTAAGCCAAGCTACTGATGAAAGAAAGCCATATATTAGCGAACTGAAATGGCGGGTTTTTTTTCTCATCATGACAATACACTATCTAATGGGATAAGAGACACTGAAAAAATTATGACAATTCAGCGTGAAATTATGATTCATCCGCCGTATTCTCCTGATGTGGCATGCCTTTTAAACTATTTTAACAGACGGTAAATGATGTCCGAATATTAACGTATTGTAAATAATATTAATTAATGTTAGTTTAAAGTTGAATATTTTGCAATTATTTAAAACTTACCTAAAAAAAGGGTGTATATTTATAAAAGACCATTACTTACAGGATGACACAATAATGCTACAAATTTACACAATGTTACATAA
Source organism: Stegodyphus dumicola (assembly GCF_044657685.1). Lineage (NCBI taxonomy): Eukaryota > Metazoa > Arthropoda > Arachnida > Araneae > Eresidae > Stegodyphus > Stegodyphus dumicola. The sequence continues at coordinate 122,051,594 of NC_140780.1, forward strand.
TTATAATTACTGCATTATTATTAACTGGAATTTAATTAAAACTTAACTAACAATTAATTAGTATTGCACTATTATTAATTGACTAACTATTTAACATTATTTTCGGAACGCAGTGAAAAATAACAACGGGGAAAGTGATATTTGCCGCCTTTGATAAGCTAGATATCTATGAGAGTTTCTTTTTCTGCCGTCTTTTGTATGCTGAGAGGAGCAATTCTTGGTATTCAGAAGTTGGGGGAAAGCGGGGAGATCTGGTTTTGTTCTCGTAGTTGCAGTTGTGAGTAGGATCAAAGAATATGCATTGTAATAGACTTTCTTTGGTAGGGTTGCTCACATCTCTGAAAAGAGCTGCTACAAGCAGTTTTAGTTATCCACGTCAACTACAGAATGAAAATCGGTTTAGAGGTTCTATCATCTTTTACTAAAACGGAATGGTTGTAGAAGCGTTTTTGCATAAAAATAGTAGTTACAAAAAGTTCTAACTGACACTTATTCAGTTCCATACTTTTAGTACTTTATTACTGCAGCAGCGGGCATTTTACTAACTGTACTCATAGAAAAGGTTATTAGTAGCTAAGGCGGAAGCACTTCCGCAGAGAACCCGGTAAATGTAAACATCGCCAACTTTGGCGATAATAGTTCAAACCTGGTAACCCTGCAGATTTATCCTATTCGCTTGTTCGAAGTTTGCAACCATTCCTCTTGCGTTCATTTTGTTGAATTATCACTGTTGTTCGCATTTGCAGATTTATATTATTCGTCTTATTTATTATTATTTTTCCTGAATTTTTTAACAATGAATAGATAGAAATATTTTCGTAGATAGATGCCGGTTCTCCTCGGGATGAAAGGAAGAAAATACGGCGGGAGGGGTGAATGCTAATTTGTAACACGGCTGTTCACGTTGTGTTCTAAATTATTAACAGCTCTAAGAAACATGAGCAGAATCATGAGGTTTCCAACCTTTAAAATAATTTGTTTCCGTAGGCCGCAAAAATGTGCATGTGCATTTTAAATAAATAAATAATGCTTTTATTTTTATTATTAGTTATTGTCATCTAAAATTATGAGAATAAATCAATTTTGATGGCGTAAAATTTCAACAAGATAATGTTAATGCTTTTCTAACAATAACCTTTCAGAGGATGGCAGGTGTGACATAAATAGATGATTAAATTGAAATCAAAAATATTATTGATTATCTAAGATGACAGAATAGTTTGATGCATCACTATGGTCATCAAAATTAGCAAACCACTGCTGGTGTAAGGAATATATTGTTTTCTGTATTAACTGGAATTTAAGACAATTTTTTTTTCGTTTATCGCGTTTAACCGGTTAATTTCAGTACATTAATACTAATTTATATTTTTAAATGAATATATCACGTTTAACCGGTTAGTTTTACATCTACATGCTTATTATCTGTGAATTTTTACTACCACATGCTTAATATATTGTTTTGTCTGCTAACTTGAATTTACATGCACTAAAAATCACGTTAACAAAATATCACGTTTACGGCAAAGAATCTGTTTACGGCTCGGATCATCGTCGATGAACCGCGAGCTTGGCGAGTAAAAATGCAACGGCGCCAACGGGTTCTTTCCCGAAGCGCCAACGGGTTCTCTGCGGATGAAAACCCGCTAAGGCGAAAATGTTCTTCACAAATTGTGGCAATCAGACGGTACATAGACATTTTTGACATCAGAAAGAAACGTCTACAACTTATGCTTTTTATTCCTGTCCCCGTTATTACACGTTACGCTTAAATTAGACTATCAGTTCTCAGAAATGTCTCATTCCGAAAATTCTTCCATTTATCTTTCAAACTGAAACTCATTGAACATAATAGAAGCAGATTAATTAGCTAACTGAACTATTTCAAAGCTAACATGAGTACGAGTTAGTACCAGAGATCTCTTCCTAATTGCCTTCGGATGTTTTGTTTTATTCAAATAATCAAGTAAGTAAGTCAACAAACAAAGAAGCAATACGCAATAGTTTCTTTTTTCTAGGGCAAATAAATTTTTAATATTTTTGTTGCTCAAAATTAATAACCAGTATAAAATACCAATTTTACTGTTTCATTATTTTATATCAATAATATCAATAAAAAATGTCTCAGTTTAATTTTAGCAGAAAAAATATAGATCAAGCTTTTAATTTTACCCAATAAAATTAATTTCTTTGCTTAATTTTAGTATTGTAAAATTAAAACAAATTTATATATTTTGTTTTAGGCACTTAAATGAATAAAAATTAATTTCAATGTCGTTAGTTGTTCTACCTGATTGACATATTCAGAACAACCCCACGAATACGTGGCAAGAAGTGAAATTTTTTCGCCTGTTCTAAGTCACGAGACTTAAAGGCTATACAGGTGACAGCACGTTTTCTGTTCAGTTCTACTCCCCAGTTTTGAGAGACAGCACCCAGTGGAACGGATCCGAGGACCTCCAACTTCTCTCTCGATTCCACTAAACCATACAACAAGACTTTCGCCATAAATTTAAAGTGCGCTATTCCGCAAGGGCAATATACATTTATAATATCAATGCCTTCTCCGAGATTCGAATCCGGGTCCTCCGTTACGGTAGTTAGATTCACTAACCGCTAATCCGTTGTGAGGCGTGTCATTAGTTGAAATGGCAAGTAGATTGTGAGCACAGCAAAGTAAAAATAATTTAGTAGTATAATTTTGCCGAATAGGTGTGCTTTGTATTTTGATTCATGGGAATAAAATTTTATTTTATTTTTTTTAATTATGAATGAATTAATTAATTTTTAAATTGCAGGAAATAGACATTTGACATACGGAGAAATATTGCAGTCATTCCAGCAACTACATATATGAAGCATACAGAAAGAAGAAAACAGAGTCGTCAGGATGGGTTGGGGCTCTTGGTAGTTGACATATCTGGAATTCTGCTGTACTTTCCCTAAATATCTTGAAATGGTATGTGATCGGAAAATGATTCTTCGCGGAGATGCACTTTTGTCACTTCCACGGAGTATACACTCGTTGGCATTACAGTGGCGTAGCGAGCATAACTGGCGCCCGGGGCAAAATACCTTTTTGGCGCCCCCCCCACAAAAAACTTTCAGTATATAATGTATAGAATATATTCGTAATAAGAAAAAAATGCAAATAATAATAAAATGCTGAATCTGCCATAAAATACTCAAAAATATATTAAGAATAGTCACTACCTAACTACACTAGCCTTGGATTCGGAAATGCATCTGTGTCGGCGAAAAAAATCAGACATACGATGATCTAGAATTAGTTAAAAAGGTGTTATTTATTTTACATATTTACATAAGTGTTTTTAAAAAGTACAATTTTTGAACAATTAAAAGTTTAATATGCATTATAGATAAATAGATATGTGGCAACTTGCCTACTACAACTCAACTCTGCCAGTCTGGTAACCCATAGCAACCAAAGACAAAATAATATTTATTCTATTAAATTGTTATAATTATTTAACGATCTGTCTCAAAAAATTGTACTAACATAATTGGTGACTCGTATTTATTGCGAATAGCAACCTTCAATGTTGCATGAATATGGAGTTTATATGTCAAAATTCTGAGCACCAGTAAGTTATTCAGTGTGATGAGATGCAAGTAAGACATTTCACCTGTGATTTCAAGCGTTGTGCCGCATTCCGGTGAGTTAACATATTTCTGTCATAATTTCAGCGGATATATGTATCGTCTGCTGCATTTGAGCCGCCAATTTCTCTCATTTCAAGTACCAGGAAACTGTGTCACTATATACATATTGATTATTTTTTCATACATATTATTACTGTGCATATTTGATTGATCTAAAGTGGTTGACAACAATGCTGCTTCACAATTGGCGCGAGTGGCAGTTAAGCCATCACCTTTTCGTCGCTGAGACCCATCGTTATGGTTCCTTCAATTGGATGCGCAGTTACTGCCGACGAAACGCAATTTTATACAGCGATCGCCGCGTTAGAATCAGAGGTACTGCAATCAGCTCGTGAAATAATTTTGAATCCACCGGTGACAGACAAATACAAATCTTAAAAAAAAATTAATTTCTGTTTATGAAGAATCCGAGACAGTTAAAATCAAGCAGCTGTTGCACGTTTACAGCCGGGTGGTATAAGGCCTTCTCAATTGCTATCTAAAATGTCAGACTTAGCCGCCGGTAACCTAACGGATAACATTCTTAAAACATTATGGATGAATAGACTCCCATCTAACATGCAAACCATTTTAGCGGCCAGTAGCGAGCCACTTAAAAATCTTCCCGAAATCGCTGATAAAATTCACGAGCTGGCCATTTCTGCGCAAATACACGCAGTGCAGGCTCCTAATTCAGGTATTGTGGCGTTACAGGCTCAAATTGATGGTTTGTCCAAACAGGTTGCTCAGTTAGTAGCCAATCCAAACTGAACATTTTCAGCGCAACCGCTCTACATCACGTGGTCGAAATACACGTCGTAGCCCACTGAGGAAACGTTATGAAAGCCCTCCTCCGGGTATTTGTTTTTTACCACCACAAATTGGGAAAAAAAAAGCAAACAAATGCCGCACACCGTGTGTCGTTATAGCGACCAGGGAAACGAGAAGAGCCGTTGCTCGAAGTCGTGAATGACAGCGGCCAAAATCGTTACCCAGTCCTGCACATTATCCAAGTTTTAGAGGGAAAAGCTATTTTTACAACCCTTGATCTTGAGCGGGCGTATCACCAAGTGTCCGTTAACCCAGCTGATATTCCCAGCTGTTAACCCGTCAACCCAGCTGAAACTGCGGTTATTACGCCTTTTGGACTATTTGAGTTTCCGGTCATGACTTTCGGCTTCTGCAGTGCTGCTCAAACGTTCCAACGCTTCATGAATCAGGTGTTAATCGGCCTCGAATTTCGTGTACCTTATTTTGATGACGTCTTAATCGCCTCCTCTTCAGAGCAACAACACCTATCACATTTGAGAACAGATTTTGAACGTTTTCAAAGGTACAGTGTCAGTCTTAAACCTTCCAAATGCGTTTTTGGCCAACCAAGAGTATCCTTTCTTGGTCATGAAATTTTCGCTGATGGCGGAAACATCTACAGTGAAGGACTGAAGAAGATTTCTTGCTATGCTCAATTTTTATCGACGTTTCTGACCTAGTGCACAACCATACAAGCACCTCTAAATTCTTTTTTGGTTGGAAGCAAGAAAAACGATAAACGTGTTATAACCTGGACCACATAATTTCGCAAAGGGTTCCAAAAATGATTTAATTTCGGCAACAAATTTGCAGTATCCTTCCGCATCTAAGCCATTATCACTCTACGATTATAAGGTATTTCTCCAGCTTTCCTAGCGTGCCTTCGTGGCGTAGTGGTTCTGCACGCTAGGCCAGTACACCAGAGGTCCGCGGTTCGACTCCTGGAGAAGGCGGTTGCTAATTTTTCAATCTCTCTTGTTTCCAAATATCCTAATGTCTCTACAGTGGCGCTCGAACTAAAAGGGGTGTTGGATGAGGAATCTCCACACCCAGGATTTGGCGATTGGGTCCCCTAAAAACCCCAGTCGCCCTTTAAAAGGGGGAGTATATAAGGTATTTCTCCCGCTTTCCTAGGCTGTGTCTGTGGTGTAGTGGTTCTGCACGCTGGGCCGGTACTCCAGAGTTCCGCTGTTCGATTCCCGCGAAGGCGTTGCATATTTTTCATCTCTTCTGCTTCCAAAAAATAACCGAACATCTCTACACGTTGAGGCATCAACAACAGGTATAGGAGCAGTTTTACAACAAAAAGATCCAAGAATTATGGAGACATATTTTTCTAAAAAACCCTCACCAGCACAAACCAGATACAGCACTTGCGATCGCGAATTATTAGGAATTTATGAAGCTGTCAAATATTTTCGACATATGCTAAAGGGACGCGTTTTCATGATCTTCACAGATCACAACCTATGCTTTTCACCAGGATAAAACTTCTCCTCGTCAAATGAGACACCTAGACTTCATAGGGCAATTTTCAACAGCTATCCGTTATATTGAGGATTCGCAGGATATTGTTGCAGACACCTTGTCTCGTATTGAAGAACTAGCCGTTCCTTCGCCAATAAAGTTTGCTGCCCTTGCGGATGAACAACACCGGGATTCAGAACTACAAACCTTCTTGAAAAGCAAATCTTCCACCAATCTCAACTTGCAGCTAATGCAGCTGTCCCCTGGAAAATCACTTTATTGTGATGTTCAGGATTCAAGATTTCGACCTTATGTTCCCTCCGGATTTCGCCATGCCATTTTTAGTCAGTTACATCGTCTGTCACATTCTGGCATCAAGGCTTCGAGGAAACTGATACAGCAACGTTTCGTATGGCCTAACATACAAAAGGACATAGGCAAATGTACACGTTCGTGCTTGGAGTGCCAAAGATCTAAAATTCTCAGACACACCACTAGCCAACTTAAAAATTTTAATTTACCCTCATCTCGCTTCAATCACGTGCACCTCGACTTGGTCGGGCACTTATATTTATTAATAATAATATAATACATGAATACAATTAATTACTGTGCATACATTTTTCTTACTTTGGATGAAGCAAATTTATTATTTACTTCATCAAAGTCGACGCTTTCAAATTGTTCTCTTTCCACACCTAAAAATGCTAGATGACTTGTCTAGAAATCTTGTCTCATCGTTGATTGTAAATATGTGAAAATTTATTTTAATTTGCGGAACGAACGTTCATAGTTAGCATTTGATATTGAAATAGTAAATAGTATTTGAAATGCGACTCTTAGGTTTGAAAAAACATTTTCTCTATAGATCTGTAGTGGAGTTTTAGGTTCCGTTTCTTTTCTACTGCGGAGTAACGTCATGCAGTCACACTCACTGCTCAAAACAATTAGGGAATATTGTGGGTTCGGTATGAAATAACCATATAATCGACAACCTTTTTGAACAAAAGAAAATAGAAGAGATTATAAAGGAAAATTATAACGTTTACAAAGATGGGAATATACAAATTTTGTCTGTGACGTCGAAAACTGTGGGTTTTAGATAAGGAGTAAGGAGCGACCTGCAGTATTCCTTTTGTAATAGGAGATTAAAAACAATTGACATGCGTTGAATGCTTCGTAGCAGTTAATATACAATGTCTCAGCAAAATGACTTAGTTGAATCGGTAGTCAGGAAGGCCATCAGCCGTTTACAGGAGAGTCAAACGCAATCCATTGTAGCGGAAGCGTTAGGATTTTCCCAAAATGTCATTTCCAGATTATGGAATCGGATTCTGGAAACTGGATATGTTTGAGAAATTCGGGACGAGGTCGTGTTATCGTTTTAAAATAAAAAGCGGGAGATATACGTGCATTCCGTTTAACAAAATAAAAATATATCTCTGCTTTGGAGAAATAAAGTGGTCAGGAAGAACGTTTGGTTTATGTGCTGCAAACATTTTATTACACATTTTACCAGACAAATCAAGGAAATAAATAATTAATTATATTACAATAGTTATTAATTTTAAATATATTTTCCAGAAATCGATCAAAATAAAAACTGAAATTTTCCGGAAACTCTTGTTTGTAGACCATTTGGCGCCCCTCTACGAGCTGCGCCCGGGGCATCATGCCCCCCTTGCCCCCCCTCGCTACGCCACTGTGGCATTATACTCCCAACGAGATATATACCTGTTATATGAAGTCGTTGTATACTCCGTGGCCACTTCGAAAATGAAAAACAAGTTTTGAGTAACCCAGTTTTTCGTTTATATCCAGTAAACAGATTCTTCCTTCATCGCTGTGGCTCGGTGGTGTAGGGGTATGATTCTCGCTTAGGGTGCGAGAGGTACCGGCTTCAAATCCCGGCCGAGCCCAGGGATTTGCAAAGGAATTCCTTTTTTCTTTTCAGTTCAGAAAAGACATTTTTAATACTCAGAATGGATAATTATATTTTTTAATTAATTAACAGTAGCAAAATGTTAAATAATAGCTTAAAAGAAATAGAACTGAATCGATGCATCTTTTTTTTTTTTTTTTTTTTTTTTAAAGTCCAAAGGGGCTTTGTCCCTGAAGGACTATTGTTTTCGTTTTGCGATTTTGCGTTGAATCGCTATAAATGTCCATTTCACATTTCAAACTGTTGCCATCAAATGTTAGAGTCTTGCATTATATTGGAAGAAATTAAATAATGAAAAATCTGCATAAATGTATGTCTATTTCTCCCATTGTGATAAAAAAACGGTACATAGAGCCATCGAATTTTGAATGACGTAATCCTCCTACGAATATGGGCATGTGGAAGACCAAATTTGAAATTTGGAATTTGTTTTATTATCGATTTCATGTTTTGTAACACTTTAACGAATTTTTGCGTAACAAACTCAACGGTTTAAAAGCGAGCAATGGCAACACTCTACGGCGAGGGAAAAAAAACCTTTTTATCTCCAGCGTGCGCGAAACTGTGTATCGGAAAATCTAAAGATATGCTCATTTTAAAATTATTTTGCGACATTGCTACTGAACTGAATTTTATGGTTTAAGTGCGAAGAACATGATATTTAATAAATAAAGGTAACACACAAAACGTTAAAAAAACGCCCCTTTGGACGTGATTTAAAATCTGAAACCTTTCAGATTTTTTTTTTTCCCTTTCACGAAGAAGCCTTTTTTTAAAAAATACTTAAAGGCATGGAAAAAATTCTGCTTTGGGAAGCAGCATCCAAGGCTAAAAAATTAAAATTTCCTTTTAAAAAAAATCATGATGTTTTATACTACAAATTTGTAATAATATTATAATATTTTGAAATTTAATCCTAATGTCATAATTTGTTTAATAATTTTAAAAAGCATCTTTCATTTTTCGAGGCATTATGCAGATTACACACTAAATACATTATATATTATAAAAAAGACTTTAGGTTGTGAACAGCTTTCAATAAATTTTACGATTCAGTTTGGATGAAAAGTATTCACATGTCGTTTTAAACATAAAATGAGACGTTATGCATGTCGAATAATGTAAAGTAGGCTTTTATTTAAAATGGCTCAAGAAATAAAGAATTTACGCGAAGTACGAACCAGATTTTTCTTAAATAGATTTTACTTCTGTACGATTTAGAACGTGGTGTAAATAATACGATTTAGAATGTGGTGTAAATAATACGATTTAGAATGTGGTGTAAATAATATAAAAATAGATTATTTATAAATTTGCATTATACTTCTATTTTCCGATCTAGTAGCATTTTTTACATTCGCCGAAGAACATCTGAATTCTAAGTAGCTGGAACCTATAGCTCAGCAGGATCTTTAAAACAAATCGAAATAATTGTGTTTTCTATTCCTTTCTTTTCCTTCTCCTTTTTTTTTTTTTTTGGTGTGTGTGTGTGTGTGTGTATTTGTATTTCAAATGGGCAAATAAATGTAATATTTCAGACACATTTGATGAAAAAATGTGAAAAAAAAAGGATTCTGACACAATAATTGTTAATTAGTTTTTAATAATTATATGTTACATGTTATTATTGATTCATTATAGCACTCTTTTCTTCCGGAAATCTTCTTTTTTTTTTTTTGTTTTCCGAGTAATATGTAATATTTCTGCGAGTGTGTATTTCCTGTAATGACGTAAGAAAATTTCATTTTTACTGCATTTTATTACAAAAATTATGCAGTAAAAAATTAGGATTCCTTTTGCCGATGAAACACCCTCTCCTCCAATAAAAAGACATTTTCCCTCTTTCTTATCCATCTGTATTGATTGCTAATACTCATATATAATATACGTTATTAGTTCTACATTATAAGATTCTTTTCTTCTGAAAATATATTTCTTTTCGTTTCCTGGGTGATATAATAATAACTAAAGGCTGTGGGTCGCGATAACTCACAACTAGATGCATGGAGATCAAGAGGCTAAGAAGTTTGGAAAACATTGACCTGGACTTTTTTTGCGATACATGAATACATTATGAAACATGTTTTACAAGCTCATATAAAGTTGCTTTACGTTAGAAAAGGCGAATGTGTATGCCGTGGGCGCAGTCAGCTAATTAAGGTCAAAGGGATTCTCCTTTTCCTTTTTTTCCTCCTCAACGTGAAAGCAAGGATATATTTTCCTCTATCTGCGGGAAAATGTGCTTGTTCATTGTTTAGCAGTCATTGTGTCTCAATTTATAATTATGTTTTAGTTAGCAAAGGCGAGTCTTCCACTCCGAAGTTTACATTTAATTTAAACCACTGACTATGTATATTATATGTACAATTATTGTTTTTACCCGAAATATCGTGTGCAGTGGAGTTTTTTGATAAATTTCCTGAGTTGACTTGTTTTATTAAATTTATTGGTCATTGTTATGCTAAGTTGGTGTTATATTTTAATTGATCCACCTTCGTTTAACCTTTATTTAATATTATATACTCACTATCTAATTTCATTTATGTATATACAACTTTAAAGTTGGATTAATCCTCTACTTTTGAATTTCTCATACACGTTCCCACTTCTCACCATAGCGATTTTCATGGGCTTGCTTATTCGATTCATTAGTTGGTTATCTATATTGATAGCTTTCAGCTGCAGTAAGGGGGGTTAAAAAAACACCTGACTTATATCTGAAATTTGCGTAAGTTAGTAATAATTAAATGTTATACTTACGCCGAAATATAAGACAATTATGCTATTTAAGCCCATGCCTTTCAAAATGCAAAGAAATTGCTTGTGTTATTATGATGTTCTATTACATACGTAAAACAATTTATAACATAAAATTACTGGCTTAGTATGAGATATACAGAAGCTGGAAAAAATGCAAACACACGCGCCGCTTGAATAGGAAAAAGGCTGATGCATTTAAAGATAGTACAGAAGAGATCATGTTAAAATTATTACTTCTCAGAACTAAAGATAACAATTACCCAAAATTAATGAATGAATAATTAATAATAAATAGAAGTGACTCGGAGTAAACGCAAAACCGCAAGAGAATGTACAGCGCATCTACAAAATAACATAAATAAAACAAAAGTGCTAAATATATACAAAATATTATAATAAACAAAAAAGCCCTGTTAGGTTAAAATTTAAGCGATAACAAAGTGTCAAAAGGACAAGTTGGTTATAATGAGAGTGATATTTGTATTTATGCGCATGGGGGGAATAACAATTCCACGCAAAAAGGAATCTAAAGGGAGACATGAATTAATTGCAACGAACACATACATTTGATATCGACTTTTATTAGTAGAACTCACTTTTCTTACTGTACAAAATCATCGTGATTTTTATATAGCTCTATATGACGTTGAATTGAAATTCTCTTGAAGAAAAAGAGTAGAGGAAAAAAAGTAGAAGCAAGAAACGCTGTATTACATAACAGAATGCTGTCCTTTGTTTCATATGATACCAGATAAATGAATTTCGGGAACGATTAAGATATTTGGTGAAAGATCGCTTCTAAGAGATATCAGACAAAGTTCAATTCATTAATCTTCTTAGCACTCACCAAGAGTAGTTCTACTTAAGAAGTGATACTGATAAAATTATCAGTTTTCTTTCATGGTCAAACAGGCTGTTTAATATTTCTATTTCCTATAAGGTTTTCTTGCGATATTCTGAAACTAAGATTAGAAGTGTGCCTGAATAATCTTTGGCATAAAAGGGTGCTGACAGGTTAAAGAAATATGCGATATTACTTGTCCAGAAAAACAGTGAGGCTTTTCCACAGTTAATGATATTTCTTTTGATAAATATCTTTCAGATTACTTTACGTTTTCATTGCTTTGATGAATAGTTGTGAGCCCAGCAAAAAAAAAAAAAAAAAAAAAAAAAAAAAAAAAAAAAAAAGAAGTTTGCAGTTGAATGTTTGAAAAAGATAATTATGATATTATAGGGAATGTCTTCCTTCCTAACCGGGTGTTATCAAAACGCACGTTCGGCTAGCAATCGGCTGATTGAGAGTTCGAATCCCCACGAAGGTATCGCTGATTTTTAATGTTTCCTGTTCCGAAATATACCTAATAACTCTACTGATGGCAACCGAACTAAAATATAGTGGATGATAAGTGGATACCACCTGGATTTGGGTGTCTATGTGCAGTCCTTCTCATTCGCTTTTTAAGCGGGGAAGAATGTAAGGAAATTTCTCCGTCCTAAACGTGCCTTCGTAGTGTAATTGGATTGCATGTGCCCTAGTTGTCGGAAGGTTAGTATAATATAATTAATGGCTGTGCAATTTTTATTCCTTTAGAGAAAGAATTCAAGAAGATCATAAAACTATGTTGAAGATCAATGCCAAATGTGCTATAATCAAAATAAAAAGCGAATTTTAGTTAAACTTTTTTCTCTCTTTTTTTCTTTTCTTGAACTAGTTATTGCTTGTATGCTTGAACTATTTTTGATTTGCTTATCAGGTTTCCCTTTTGATAACTGCAGGCTTTCACATAATCGATGCTTGCTATAACAACCACTCGTTATAGCGACCATTTTAATATTATGATTAGTACAAAAGGTCACCAACTGATGAGAGTTTATCAAATCCATTTTTGTTATAACTGCAATTTAGTAAAAACGGCCTTTCGTTTAGGCTTCTAAGATCACAATCACAAACGTCAAATGTACTGCCTTTTACACTAACTCTATAGAAAGAGACAACCACCACATCTGAGACAATGTACTTAGTACTACCGTTCCCATCTGAAAAGAGGCAACTAGACATCGTTTAATAAATGTGAACTATGGATTCAGCAGTAAGGTTTGCACTTCCCGATAAAAATGTTTTGAGCGTGCGACATCACTGCTTCATCGTTTGCTCCAAAGCAAGTCTATAGGGACTTTTTTTTTTCATTATTGTATCCTAACTTAATATATTTCATAACTTAATATACTTAATTATGTTACAATAAACGAAAAAGAGTTCAGAGAAAATGTTTTTCGATGCCTTTTCGAATCAAAAATCTGAATATTGCTTAAAATATTCACACATGAGATTCTTCCCATCTAAATTTTTAATGAAATAAAATTCAGTTAAGGACATTTTTTATTCTCTGAATTTCGAAAACTGTATAAAGTTCACATATTGAGCATGTAAGTTTAAAATTTGGGTGGAGGTCGGGGAACACAGATGACTTTACAATCCTGACTAACTACTTAGTAAAATATAAGTGCATTTCGTAGCGAATCAGAATTCAAATCGCTAAAATGGGAGCAGAATTTTCTTTAAAATCTTTTGAATTTGAAGAATTATATTAATTTTAAATAATGAAATAAATAGTAATATTTAGCGCTTATGAATAATGTGGTAGTTTCAGTAGTTAGTGTAATTCTGCAAAGCAGACGCGGTGGAGCCGTCCTGGGTAGCAAATTATTAAGGCAATTCAAGGCTATCTGCCCAAAGGTACGGATGCCTTTGCGGATAATTTTCAAAGGGAAATTTTCTCGTGCTTCAGTTACACATTGGGAAAAGGACAAAAATACCCATGCTGCCAGTCTGTTCTCCAAAATTTGAGCCCGGGGGCCGATGTACACTTATTCACCGCACATATCCACTCAAAACCACTACCACTACTACCAATTACCTTGGTCAGTTGATCATGCTTTTTAACAGTTTCTCGGTTTGAAAGTTGAAAAGTGATAAAGAAACAACTGAGGCAGCATCTTTGTTTACTAGATAAGAAGTAAGCTTAAATGGTGTATTAAAGGAAGAAGAGTGTTAAAATTTTTTCTGACTGACAATACATTGCGTTTTTAGCATGGAAATAAGTATGACCATTATTAGCGTGCAGTTAAGCTGTACAAGTTTTATTTTATCAAAAACCTCCATAATAATGAATGTTGTTGCTTTAAAGTGCTTTAAATTGGATACTTTAAAATGTCACTTTCGCCAGCGTTCTAAAAAGGTAATATAGAAGAAAGCCAGATGCTTCATTTTAAATTTAAAAAAAATTCTGTATACTTTTATTACCGAGGAAATACCAAAAAATATTTGTAGTGACATTAGGTTTTTATTTATTCATTTTTGCTCAGGAGATGTGAAATCTGTGCAATGCCCTCGCAGGGACTGGAACCTTGTCTTCTCGAATACGCGCCGCGTGTGCTACCGTTACACCACGAACTCATGCTGAAAAGAGGGTGAAAATACCTTACACATCCCTCCTTTTATAGAACGACTGAGGATTAGGGGTCCTAGTCGCCAAATCTGGGGGTGAAGGATCATCATTCACCACCTTTTAGTTCGGGCACCACTGTAGAGTCATTAGGATTTTTGAAGTAGGAGATGTGAAAAATGAACAATGCCCTCGCCGAGAGTTGAAGCTGGATCTCTCAAATATGCGCCGAGTGCGGTACCGTTACACCACGAAGGCATGCAGAAAGGTTAGAGTAAATTTCATAAAATTTAATATTTTCTACAAATTTTGTATCAAGAATAAAGAAATGAAATAATGAAACGTAGCAGCAAATGAATTGGTTTTAAGTTGTTTTGGATTCTTTTCAGAAGGCTAAATGTAGAAAATATATCAGTAACTAACTTCCAGAAGCTGTGCTTGATAATATGGACGTAATAGGTGCATCTAAAGAGCTGATAAACAATAAATGAAACTGCTTAACAGTAGATTTCCTTTTAGAAAGAATGTTACGCTGAGTCCAAACTTTTTGCCTTCAAGTAATTTATTTTAAACTTTCTTTGTAGAAACGAAAAAAGAAAAAGGGAAGTAAAAATGAATAGTTTTCATAAGCATAGAAAAATTAATGCTATAAGCTTTTTTTCTTACATCACTGATGATGAATAGATATATTTTTCAAGCTAGAAGGAAAGCAAAAATTAACAGATGAGAGCTTGTAAAAGATTTACCTGCGGAAAAGATATTAATTAAAGCATTTTTTAAAAAGAAGACAGAACATTTTTTATTTAGAACAGAGAAAAACCTGACGACACGACGAAGGCGTAAGGAAGTTACTTAGACAGGGTTAGATTTTCGATTTTTCAGCAATGATAAGGTGGCAGGTGAAAAAGGATATGAGAAATGATTTAAAGGTGTCCATGACAAAAATGTTTTAAATTTTTACACATTTTTCTTTCTTTGTTTTAATTGTCCTAAAAAAATTACTCTTTTTGGAATCGATTAGAACAGGGATGGGGAAATTTTATGTTTGGTGGAGTTCTATGTTAAATTTAAAAGAAAATCTGAAAAGGTGCAAGTAAAAAATCAGCATCCGAAATATGTACAATTTTTTTGAAAAGCAATTTTTATTCAGATATTGTTTTACTTTTTTTAAGACAGATATGTATGAAGTAATTTGTCACTTATATGGTATTTTATAATTAATGCGATTAGTAATGTAAATACAAATAAATAATTTTTGTTGTTTCTCCGCGGTATTTTGGCAAAATTATTCCTTGAAAAACTCATTGAAACTTTTATAGGACGTATTGAACACTCTTTTTTCAAACAATAAAATCAAGCATTATCTTTTGGTTTACCATTTTTTTAGTAAATCTAATTCTGATTATAATTTTAATTAATTCTAAAATTGAAAATGAAAGATGACATAGCTTTCTAACAGTAATATAAGAAGCTTATAAGATTATAGTTATGCGCCACTGACCAAGCTTCCGACCTAAGGTAAAACCGAACGGAATGATGCCTGATCAGTGGAAAAAACAACAAGCAGCCACCACAACAAGGCAATGGCTGAAAGACCAAGTGCCAGTAATTGCTCTTAATCAGGAATGTCACAGAAAAGTACTTTTTAAAAATGATTACAGAACATCTTGCATAAGATGCTACATACGACAATAAGCAAACCGTCAGTGTATAATATTATAGTACAATTATATAGTGCATTTAGTAATAAGATCTATGAATACATAATTTAATGGTATTCCATAGTATAATCCCTTAATATTATGAGATAGAGCTATGATAAAGTACGAATAATACTATAAGTTAAATACGACTCAATGTGAAATGTGACACATTAAATTTATGTTGTTTGGCATAATAACTATAGTAATGCAAAGCGTTTTATAATACATAAATAGTTATTTAAGAATAATGTAAATAGGTGATATATGAGTGAACTGAAATACTATAATACATTGCGTTAGGTGATTACATTAGTTGTTTTAAAACAGTGCCCCACTTACTCTACACATACCTTACAAACATTACAGCAAATAAAGCGTTACATGAAATGGTTCAATGAAACAGTTATACTATATGTAAAATGACAGATATGATAATAATTTAAAAATATACTTGACGCAGTAATTCCATAACAATATGCAAAGTATTATAACAGTTAAATCAATACTTGAGGTGTTTATGATATAAATTTAAAAATAATAATAATAAATTAAAAAAAAGATATTCAAAGTAAATTTCTAGTAACTCGGTGAAAATATTGCAAAGTAGTAAAAAAGGGAGAAAAAGGGATGCGCATTTAATTTCGGGAAAAAAGGGGGAAAAAAACCTGAGTAAGAAAAAGAGTTAACATTGCTTCTAATTAAAGAAGTACACGTTTTGATATCATTAAAAGGCAAAACTATGAGTTTTTCATACAAACTTATATTAATAAGCTACAAAAAAATTGTCAGTGCAATTTAAATATACAAGATAGTGTATAAAAAGTATACTGGTGAAAAATAATATTAGAAAGAGAAAATCAACAAAACTAACTAATTGAAATTTGATTCAGGGGAAGAAATTGTATTTGAGTTGTAATACATTTTTATACAGTTACTTATTTAATACTTCTTTTAATGTCAATAATTAATTGGCTAAGCCAATTTGCCCACTATTGTTCTGAAGTTAGCTTATAAGGTATTTTCTTTCTTCTTTCGGCATGCCCTCGTGGTATAATGGTCAGCATACTCCGCGGGTATTTGAGAGGTCGAGGTTCGAGTGCCGGCGACTGCATTTCTCATTTTTCACGTCTCTCAGCATAAAAAATCCTAATGTCTCTACAGTGGCGCCTGAAATAAAAAAAAAGATGGTGGATGATGATTCTCCTCCACCAGGATTTGGCGATTGAGTCGCCTAATCCTCAGTCGCCCTTTAAAAGGGGCAGTACATAAGGTATTTCCTTCCTCCTTTCAGCATGCCTTCGTAGTGTAATGGACAGCACACTTGGCGCGTATTCGAGAGGTTCGAGTCCCGGCGAATGCACTGCTCATTTTTAACGTCTCTCAGCATCAAAAATCCTAATGTCTCTACAAGCTTAAAGCACACAAACGACCTTAATTTGAAGCAGATTTTGAATACAACTCTGTCGATTCTCAGGGCAAGCAGATTCAGTAGAATTTTTTCTTTGGAAACTGCAACTAACTTCGTACCGCGAATATTACACATCACCCCACCAGTGGCTGAACGGCTAAGGTCGCTAAATACTCCTAATTGAGTCCAATTCGAACCAAAATGTACCGGCTGGCAGCACGGTTGATTTTTGTGGGTTTCACCGCGGATACGAGCATAGATACGAGCTACTTTTCCTTAAAAAGGTACTCCACGAAGGCGCCCCTCTTCGTAGGCAGATAGCCATTGTGCGCATTGCCATAATCAGATAATGTAACCTAACCTAATATCACACAACCGAGCAACGTGTCCAGCTCATTGACAGGTAGTGTCAATTAGGACCAGTCACATGAGGCAGTTATGACTGGGATCTTCAGTGCGCAGAAAGAAAGGCTAGGGGGGAAAAAGCAATAATAATTATCCACTGAATAGGTCTAGAGATGGAAAAATTTATTTTTGAAACTGTAAGTCAGTAGGAACGTTTTAAAAACACAGATCAGAAGTTGAAATTAATTAAAAAATAATTAAAAGCCTTAGTCACATGAGTACATTAAACAGAAGGATGCAAACTAAATAAAGTATGTTCAAAAAGCACAACTTGGAAAGAAAATTATTTCAAAATGAGAAAAATTATGTGCACATTTAAAGCTAACGCAAACTGAAGGGAGATTAGTCACATACAGTTTCTGTTCCCGTCTCTAGCTTGTCGAAAGTAACAGGTGGAGATGAGCGAACGCGAATGTAGCGCCATCGCTCGAGAAAAACAGTAATGAAATGTGAAAAACAAAGATATTAAAATTTTGAAAGCTTTAGAAAGAACTGGATTAGAATTAATGTTATTAACTAAAGAAGACAATTTTGGTACATTTTCTTTAAAGAGACATTGACTGATGTGTGTATAGCAGACCCTGGTATCTCTTTAATGGAAAGGTACCACAAATTTTCATGAATGCGAAAGATTCGAAGAAGCGCAGTTCACCAAATGAAGCAGCTTTATAGATGATTTTTACAGGCCAAAAATTAAAGTTGTGACTAAGTATCCGGTTATGATTAAGAAGAAAGACTTATATTCGCTTTTCTCCACACATTGTTTTTCATATAAAAACGGTTGCCGCTTCTTTCATTTTGCAATTTTTTTTTTTTTTTTTTCTTTTTTCCTGAAGAAGTGCGACCTGTGTCGGATCGCCTTTTAAATCAGTATAGCTTTATTATTCAAAATCTATGCCAAACTAAGGTCGTTTTTTTGCTTAATTTTAATGTGCCTAATTTTAAAGCATGTTTCTCTTCTATTTGAATATAAAAGCATTTTCGTTGATATGAAGGGTAACTAAGTGACTGGATAACATACTGTATTATATTTCACACTAATGAAGTTAGTGTGAATTGGTGTGAAAATTAATTTTCTTCAATTCTGAAAATGAGAGACTGGAAAGAGCTCTCTTCAGAGAAACTGCAGGTCAATATATGAAAATTATTTAAAATATGTTGTGAACTTATAAAAGTTTTTGCATAAAAATTAATTTTAAGTTTTCTTACAGAATTAACTTCAACATATGAAGATAGATTTATAATTTTTATAATAATTCTTAATTTAAAAGGGTCTTTTACAGCCTTTCCACGTTTGTGCTTGTTTAACTAGACATAGCGTTTAGTCGCTTAGTTCTATTTAGAGTCTTGATTTAGTGTATGTTACCACAAAGTGTGAGACTCTACAACCTTCACAGTTTCATCCTTGTTAATCACAAAATATGTTTCATAGCAGCTTCCGTTTTTTACTATCGTATACCTCAGAATATAAAAGATAACATTTCTCCCCTTAAAATACAATTCTGAAAATCATATATATTGATTACTACTATAATTATAACCTCCAGGACTTATCACCCCAACTTAATCCTTGAGTAAATTAACTCCAATGCAGAAGAAGGTTTAAAATAAAAATTTTTATTTTCTCGTCAGCTTTATGGTTACACAACCCGTGTAAAAACAGAAAATCGATCTCCATAGTTTGGAGAAAACAGCAACGAAGTTTAAAGTTCAAATATCAAATTTACAAGATAAAGCTCGACCACAAGTTTTGGTTCAGGCCCTCAAATTTCGCGAGAAATTACAGCTAGCAAAGCTACAGCCAATTCAAGTAATTCAGATGCTGAAAAAAATAATAGCGAGACAGTAAGTGAAAACTGCCCAAAATCTCTCTTGAATTCAAAAACAATGTACATAAATGTATTAACTAATTTGCATCCTGGTGGGAGCCGTCGAAAGTAAATGAAAAAAATAAGATAACTTATTAATAAGCGTAAAACTTTATACATACTCGCTTTATATATACGTAATAATATTAAAAATATATTAAATTATTAAGAAATCTCAACTATTCTTTAAATTTAATGTTAAAAGAAAACATACGAGTACTTACGCAGTTTTACTACACGGTATGATATTTAATTATTTTTCTTGTAGAACACCTTCAGGTTAGATTTTTTGAAAGTACTAGGCTATCTGCCTAAGATAAGTGATGCCTTCATGGAAGCTATTTTAAGAGAAACTGGCTCATTTAATGTTAAGTATGGAGAAAATCAAAAAAGCCAATCATGCAGTCAGCTCTTTCACCTAAGCTCGAACCAGGGATGAACTACCAGTGTTCAGCAACTTTTAACCAATCGGTCACTGGTGAAATGAACACCTTCAACAAACCTCGCTCTTATGCTTTATGCTGTCTTATTTGCAAGTCCTTTTCTCCTAATGTAAGATTTCTCGGAAATTCATACCCATCTTAGGTGCGGGGCCCCAAATATTCATGCCAAAACTGTATTATTATTATTTAATCTTTAGAAAAACAAAATAATGATAAAGCGTATGTTTTAAAAGTTTTGGAACCATCGATAATTAAAGTAAATAAATTTTAATTTCTATGCCTAGTCTGAAATGTTTATTCTCGGTAGAATATTAATTAATTTAAAGTCCTTCATCCAGTTTACTTTTTTTTTGGCCATTTATACGCCAGTACAGTTACTGTCCAGATTTTTATCATTCGATTTCAATTGTTCAAATAATCTGAGAAATTTATATCTTGTTTCGGAAGAGATTTTTCTTCCTTCAGTGCTTTTTATTATTATTATTAATATTTTGAAGGAAAAAAAAGCGTCATCATTTGCGAGGCGTTCAAAATTTAAGTTTCGAGTTTTTTGCAACGTTTTGCTGAACCCGAAGAACACTCTGGCTTCTTTTCAGAAGTCTTTAGTTTCAAATAATAATAATAATAACTCAACCTCATATTTGCTATAAACTATATAAAAGGTATGCATTCAACATAATTAGATACAAAGTCTTTGTTTCGACCAGTGACTAAGCAGACACTACAGCAAGACACTAATAATTTTCCAAAGGTTTGATTCTGGAGTTGAATTACAGTTATACAGAATTCCATTTAGGATAAATAAGGGAAAGTTTCTATTAGAAAATCTTCCACAAGATATCTCTTCCTTTAGGCAAACAGCCAACAGCTCTTTTGTCTTATGCAAGTCATCAAATAAGTAAGTAAACAAGCAAATAAACAGTATGCAATGGTTTTTTTTTTTTTTTCCCTAGGTCAAATCATGGAGGTAGGAAAGGGAGGAGGGGCCATTCCGCGCTAGAAGTGAAGCACTGCTTTGAAGCTTGGGTCACCAGACGGGGTGTTCTTTGTTTACATTCAGAAGCTCGCTTGAGCAGATTCTGATAGTATTTCGACACACGACAGTTCCATAGAAATCGAAAAAGGGACACTCTCGTATGAAAGGGGGTGAGTGAGTGAGTGATTATGGCGCAAAAACCAGAGATGATTATGACGCGCCAAACAAAAGATGAGATGATTACAATTGATGACATTAAAATTCAATAAATAAAAACAAGTAGATAAATGTACCAAATCCAGAGGATGAAGTCATATAAAAACAAGTTAAAAGCACATATTAACATTCAAGACACAGTCTTCAAAACAAATTACATTTGGTAATAAAAGCCAATCTCTTTTAAATAATAAAATAAATTAGAATTGACCTCTCTTCCGATTAAACGGTCGAGAGGTAAGTCACAGCTATTAAAATATTTCTGGCGAAGACTATTAAAACATTGACACTCAATTAAAATATGACGAACAGACAAACAAACATTACAATTAAAACAAACAGGCTCATTTTCAGCTTTAAGAAGATAGCTATGTGTGACTCTGGTATGACCAATTCTGAGTCGAGTCAAAAGAACGTCCTCTTTACGATTTCCAGCAAAATCCCAATGCTCAATTCTAGGTTTGATGTTTCTCAACTTGTTGTGATGCTGAACATCCCAAATTTGCTGCCATTTTTTTCGTATCTTTCCCTTGATGACACAGCAGATGTCTCTAAAAGGGATAAGGCGACTGGACAGTTCGACAGCAGATTTTGCCGCGATGTCTGCAAGCTCGTTTCCCTTTATTCCCGTATGCCCGGGAACCCAGCAGTACAGGATTTCATATCCTCGTATCATTAAATTTCTATGAATTTTGAGAACATCCACTACCACAGGATTCTGAGCGTTGGGAAAAGCTTCCAAGGATTTAAGAGCACTATACGAGTCTGTGTAAACTATGAACTTTTTGTGGCAGAGCTTTGGGATGTACAAAAGAGCATAATATATTGCAGTTAGTTCAGATGTTAGGACAGAGAAAGCATGGTGCAGGCATCTGCCCTCTATGTAATTTTCAAATACAAAAGCCATCCCGACATGATCATTTGACTTTGATCCATCTGTGTATATCGGATAATAACTGCTATATTTGTGCCTGTGCTCAGCGAAAAGTTGTCTGTAAACGATCTCGTTAGTGCTCGCCTTTACGTGATGTTTAAAAACATCAAGAAGCTGGATCCGTGAATTTTCCCAAGGTGGAATTTCAAAATTCTGTACTGCTTGGGGGTGCATATCAGAGAGGGAGAGTTCCTCAATGACAGGGCGAACTCTTAAAGGGAAAGTAGGAACACAGGATGGACGTGTTTCAAATAATGTGTTACACTCATTACTCTCGTATGAAAGAAACATTCATAGTGTAATGGATAATAGCAATTTGTATAGTTTACTAACATTTACGCAAAAATCACATCTTGGTTATTTTTCGATAACTAACAACAGCGATTTTGATTATGAATTTGTTTTATAAAATTCTAAGCTGTTGCACTACAAAAATATAGATTTTAAGAAAATTGCTAAAAGAGATCTGCCAAAATTTATTTTCTAGAAGATTTGAAAAGTTTGAAACTTGATGGCTAAATGTAAATATAAAATTATGTATGTTAAAATATTTGTAATTAGGCACATAGGTCAGATTAAGTTTTTATTAAATAGAGTAACGCATGCAAGGGCTATCTGCCTAAAGGGAGAGATGCCATTGTGGAGGAATTTTGAAGAAAAACTGACCTTTGAGTGGGTATAAAAAATAATACTTATAATTTTCATTCAAATTATATTCATATATATTATTTATGTAAAACTTTCGGGTGTATGCTAAATTAGTGTAAATTACTTTACACGAAAAATTTAGTGAATGCACAGAAATTAAAAGATTTGCACATGCCGGAAATGATAAATAGGAAATATGTATGGGTATTTATGCATGTGCTTGCAAAAAGCATGTATCTGCCTTTGACAAAATACTTAAATATTCATTAAATTATTTATAAATGTATTTGAAATGAAGAATTTATTCACTTATAAACAACTGTGAAAGTACTGCGAAGAAATCTAATGATTAAATGTATCTAATTTATAATGATTATAAATGTTATCTAAATATATAATAACCTTAATATTGAATTGTAAACATAAATTGAAATCCTGTTGACAAATACGTTATAAAACTATTTAAGCAAGAATTGTTCGTATTGGAAAGCAATCTGTTAAAAGGTATTGTAAAGCAAATGCTATGAGATGCGCACTTAAGAACGTAATAAAGAGTTTTGGAATATGTATTGTTGAAATGAAGGGTAAAAAAAAAAAATTTGATAAGTATAATTAAAAGAATTATTCCCTTTACATTTTATAATAACTCAGTTACAAGTTTTAAATAATACTTTAAAAAAAAAAAAAAACTTATTTTATTCCCTTTCAGAAATGTTCAGAGAAAGTCAAATACTATTTAATACCTATTTAATTATTAGGAATTAGCGAAATACTTATTTAAAGTATTTCGCTAATTCCTAATAATTCTCTAATTTAAAATGAACCGAATAGAGCATTAATTATAAATTGACTTACATTTTTCGATTTAAAAGAAGCCAAAAAATCATGTCATATTTAAGAAAGTATTTTAGGAAGAAGCTCTATAAATAGAAAAGAAATAATGCATAATTTTAATATTAATAATACAATAAACTTTGATCTTAATTTTTGTACCTTAACCGAATAAAATCGAATTACCTTAATTTTTTTTTCTAATGTAATTAACGAAAACTTGTGAAAATATTTCATTCAAATTAAACCATTCTGAGAAAACTGTCCTGTGAAAAGTATAGCATTTAATTCCGTTCAGAATGAAATGTTGTTTAAAAATATGTTGTTTTCACATACTTAGGACTCTGAAGTGTTGTAAAAAAAGAAAATATATACATTTATATGTATATTTGCGACGTAATTACAAAATATTTACACCCGAACGCGTGAAATCCCATAGAACTCAATGGTAAATGACCCAATGTTTTGGTCACCACGTAGGGATCGCCGGTGCTTCAGAGCAGGGTACGGAGAAACTTGTTTAGGGCGACTCCATCTTACTTCCTACCTCCATGGGTCAAATAAATATAACAATTTTATGTACGAGATTTTAATATTTTTGTTGCACAAAGTTAATAACCAGTACAAAATTATTAATTTTACGATTGCATTATTTTATGCCAATAAAAAATATCTCAATTTAATTTTAACGGAAAAAAATGGATTACGTTTTTATTTTCCCAATAAAATTAACTTCTTTGCTTACTTTTAGCGTAGTTAAAAGAAAAACAATTTTATATGTTATATTTTAGACACTAAATGAATAAAAGTTAATTTCGTTGCCGTTAGTTGTTGTACCTCATTTGTTACACATATTCAGAACAATCCCACGATTATTTTTCGACAAGGAGTGCAGTTTTATCCCCTGTTGTAAGTTATGAGACTTAAACGCCTTACAGGGACAGCCCTTCTTCTGCTCAGTTCCGTTACCCCCAATTCTGAGAGAGAGCACGCAGGGGGACAGATCCGAGGGTCTCCAACTTCTCTCCCGCTGCCTCTAAACCATACAACAAGACTTTTGCCTCGACATACATTACTTACAGAGCGCCATGCCACAGTATACATTTGCAGTGTCCATGCCTTCTCCGTGATTCGAATCCGGGCCCACCGCTACAGTAGTTAGATTCACTAACCACTATTCCGTTGTGCGGCTTTGTCATTAGTTGAAATGGGGAATAAATTGTGAGGTCAGCAAAATAAAAATAATTTAGTAGTTTAATTTTGCCGAATAACTGTGCTTTGTACTTTGATTCATGCGAATAAAATTTTATTTTATTTTTAAAAATTATTAATCAATTAACTAATTTTTTAAAATGAAGCAAATGCACATTTGACGTACGAAAAAATATTAAATCATTCCAGCAAATACACATCTGGAGTATACGAAAGAAGAAAACCGTCTCGTCAGGATGAGTTGGGGGTCCCAGTAATTCGCGTATCTGGAATTCTGTTGTAGTCCTCTGAACAACTTGAAATGTTATGCGATCGGAAAATGATTCCTGGCGGAGATGCACTTTTTCCAGTTCAAAAATAAACGACAAAAAAGTTTCCAGTGGCCCAGTTTTGCTTTCCTATTTATATCGCATATTCTCTTCACTTTACTGTGGCTCGGTGGTCTAGGGGTATGATTCTCGCTTAGGGTGCAAGAGGTCCCGGGTTCAAATCCCGGCCGAGCCCAGCAAGTTGTGTCGCTTTCATTTTGTTCGAAATTTTATGTTTCGATCGGAGATAAATTGTCTTTTTTTCCCCCTAAATTTTCTTGTAAAAAAAAATTAATTATTTTATTTTAGCATATGAATTTACCGTGGCTCGGTGGTCTAGGGGTATGATTCTCGCTTAGGGTGCGAGAGGTACCGGGTTCAAATCCCGGCCGAGCCCAGCAAGTTGTGTCGCTTTCATTTTGTTCGAAATTTTAGGTTTCGATCGGAGATAAATTGTCTTTTTTTTTTTTTTTTCCTAAATTTTCTTGTTGTTAAAAAAAATTAATTATTTTATTTTAGCATCTGAATTTTATTTAAAGTGTTAATTTATGTTTCAAGCTTTTAAAGTGTATTTTCACAATTTATATTTTCATTCAGTATTTTATTTGATGTCTTCAAGTTTAACTTAGATTTTCCTGTATAAGTAAATTTATCTTTACATTTTACTTACATTTTTCGGTACTATTCGGTTTCGAGGGCCGTAAAAAATCGCCAAACTATTGTTGATGCCAATGCTGCCAAAAATAATTGCGGCAAGAAAGGAAGTATAATAGTAAATAACTATTTAAGATTGATGTTTTAATTTAGATGAAAGGTTAATTTCATATAATACTTTTTTATTATTATAATTTATATGAAAAAGGCTAAACATGGCTGAATGGAAGCATAAGAGTAAATAACTATTTCAGATCGTTATTATAATTTATATAAAAATTGCTAAACATAACTGAATGGATGCCTGCATCGCTATTTCGCTACCACTTATCGCTAAAACATAATTTCATCTCGTTGGTTGTTCAAACGTAATTTTCTATAATGAATGATGCCTTTTCTTTGAAAATATTCTCGGTAAAGTGCAGAATCGCTCACTTATTTGTTTTCCGCTTTTTACAAAGGTAAAAACAATTGAATTTCTGTCAGTTTTCTTTTACGTTTTAAGTGAAAATAGGTCGATGTGTACATAGATCAAGTCAAGGGTGTGCGCAGTGCCATTTTTGTGCAATTCTAGGATTTTTTTTTTTTTAAGTGAAAATAGGTCGATGGACATGGATACCGAGTATGTGCAATTCTTAAAAACGCGTCAAGCAATGGGTGATTCTGCACTTTACCCAAAATTCTATTGCCGAGTTTTCGTCATGGGCAATTCCCAAATTGTTAAATCCATAGGATATCAAAAAAGGATTTAAAATCAAGAAAGGATTTAAAAATTAAACTAGTATTTCAATGGCGTCTTAAATATAGAACTATATAAACTTACGCAATCTGAAATTAGGTCATAGTTATTTACTTTTTCCATCTGAAAAAAGTAATCAATTGTCACTCCTCTTCCCCTAATATACCATTTAAACTTAATTCGTATGCGCCAGAATCTAGTAAACAGGGAATGCTGCCTCAGTTGTGTTCCTTATCACCTTTTAACTCTCAAATTGAGAGAAATTCTTAAGAAGCAGATCAAGTAATTGGTAGTAGTGGCTTGAGAAGTTATGAGTGGATATGTGCGGTAAACACTTGTAAATCGACCAGGGCTCAAATTTTGGCGAACAAGCTGGCAGCATGGGCATTTTCGTGATTTTCCGGATGTGTAACGGGAGTAGAAGCCAGTTTACCTTTGAAAATCCTCCACAAAGGCATCCGTCCCATTAGGCAAATAGCCCTTGAATTGCCTTAATCATCTGCTACCCAGGACAGTTCCACCGCATCTGACACCAGCCCTGTCTCTGCGTTATACAATAACACTAATTCTACTGAAAATGCCGCATTATTAATAAGCGTTAAATATTACCCTATTTCATTATTTAGAATTGTTCCAATTCTTCAGATTCAAAAAGTGTTTTTGAAAATTCTGCTCCCATCTCAAACGTAGTGAGCTGAATTCTAATTCCCAGCGAAATGAGTTATATTAAGTTAGTCAGGATTTTAAAGCCATCTAAGTTCCCCGATCTCCACCTAAATTTTAAAACTCACATGCTCAATATGTGCTTTATATAGTTTTTGAAGTTCAGAGAACAGAACATCTCCTTTTTGTTCCTCTATGAATTTTGTTTAATTATTTTTTCCTCACTCATGAATTTTGTTTCATTAAAAATTTAGATGGGAAGACGGAATATTCAGATTTTTGATTCGAAAAGTCATCGAATAACATTTTCTCTGAATATAAAATAAAAAATGTTTTTAGTTTATTCTAATATAGCTAAGCTCAAATCTGTTGAGTTACGATAATAAAAATAAAAGTCCTGACCATCTATCTAAAAATTACTTCTCATTAAAAGCGTCATAAGATCATTTAACAGTAGTTCATATCTAGTTAATCACTTGAAAGCTTTTGAAATCCCATAACGACAAATATTTCATTCCGCTGCTTGCTGAACCCATGGTCAGTATACGAACAATGTTAAGCTCTTCCCTACGGCTGAGACAGAAAATGAGTGGGGAGTAATTACGTTGGAGCAGAATATGGTGCAGTGATATCATACGCTCAAAGATTTTTGATCGGGAAGAGCAGACGTTATTGCCGAGTCCATATTTCGCATTTATTAAAAGATGAATCAGTTGCTGCTTATCTGATGGGAACGGTAGGAGTAGGAGCATCGTCTTAAATGTAATGGTAGTGTCTTTCTATAAAGTTAGTATAAAACCTAGTGCATTTGACGCTTGTTATTACAATCTTAAGATCCTAAGCAAAGGGCCAATTTTAAT
Source organism: Stegodyphus dumicola (assembly GCF_044657685.1). Lineage (NCBI taxonomy): Eukaryota > Metazoa > Arthropoda > Arachnida > Araneae > Eresidae > Stegodyphus > Stegodyphus dumicola. The sequence continues at coordinate 122,079,550 of NC_140780.1, forward strand.
GAATTGCCGCTATGGCAAAAATGGGTTTGATAAACTCTCATCGGTTGGGGACGTTTTATACTGATTATGATACTAGAATGGTTGCTATAACGAGTGGTTGTTTATAACAAGTGTCAATTATATTAAAGTTTGTATTTATCAAAAGACTAATATGAACCACAGCAAAAATAATTCAAGCATACGAACAATATACTAGTTCAAAAAAGTTGAGATAGAGAAAAAGTTTTAATTACAATTCGCTTTTTATTTTCATTACGGCACAGAATCTGCTAAATTCAAAGTAAAGCAAAGAGTTTTAATCTAGACTTCGTATTGCATTGATCTTTACTATAAAATTATGAACTACTTGAATTCTTTCTCGAAAAGTAGACAGGTTGAACGATCATTAAGTTTATTTTTCGAAACCTTCTAATTGCTAACCGGACGTGCTTTCCAGTTACACCAGGCGCGCTTTTGAAAGGGAGAAAATTCTTTACATTCTCACGCACTTAAAAGGCGAATCAGAAGAAAGGCATACAATCACCAACTCCAGGTCGTAACCACTTATCATCTACCGTATTTTAGTTCAGGTGCCATTTCTAGAGTCATTAGGTCTATCTCGGAGCAGAAAACGTGAAAAATCAGCGATACCTTCGCAGGAATTCGAACTCCGAACCTTCCCATTGGTAGCCGAAAGTCTTTTCTAACTATACCATGAAGGCATCCGGTTAGGAAGAAAAAAAAATTTTTTTGCAAGATCATCGTTTTCGTGTTCTTAATTTTTAGTGAACTTAACTAAAATTATATGAAAGAGTGGAGGACAAAGCAAAAAACGTAAAACATTTTTATGCTGGGCTGACAGCTGTTTATCAGCTGAAAAAACAAAGTAGTGTGAAAGGCATTTATCAGGAGAAATATCATTAACTGTGCAAGATCCTCACTCACTGTTTTTCTAGACAAGTAATATCGCATATTTCTTTAACCTGTCATCACTCTATTATGCCACTATTAATGCAGCGTGTAGATATGAAGATTATTCAGGCACACTTCTAATCTTAGTTTCAGAATATCGCAAGAAAGCCTTAGAGAAAATAGAAATATTAGAACAAGCTGTTTGACCATGAACGAAAATTGATAATTTTATCAGTGTCACTTCTTAAGTAGAACTGCTCTTGGTGAGTGCTTAAAAGATTAATGAACTGAAATTTGTTTGATATCTCTTAGAAGCGATCTTTCACCAAATATCTTATCGTTCTTGAAATTCATTTATCTAGTATCATGCGAAACAAAGGATAGCATTCCGTTATGTAATACAGAGTTTCTTGCTTCACAACATGTTTCCCCTGGGGAAAAGTCCCCCCCCCCCAAGAGCATTTTAATTCAGTTTCATGTACAGCTATATAAAAATCCCACTGATTTTGTACAGCAAGAAAAAAGTCAGCTGTACAAATAAAACACAATATCGTTTCATGTCTCTCTTTCGATCCCTTTTTGCATGCAATTGTTGTTCCGTAGGCACAAATATCTCTCTCAGTAACCATTGTAACCAACTTGTCCTTTTGACACTTTGCTATCGCTACCACACTGCAGTTTCTTTTATTCAAAGGTTTGTACTGACTGAAGGTAATTTCAAAAACGACGTGCTCTTATTCAGAAATTACTGCATTCCGACTTCTGTATGCTATTCTTCATTGTTCAGATATCTTTGAATTCGTTTTGTTATAGTATTTGGCTTTATAAAGTGTTTCGTTTGTTGATTTTATTAAAAGGAACGTATGTCTCTGATGAGAAATCCTGTTTTTAAAACTGCCTTTTGTCTTACTGTACAAAATCACTATGATTTTTATATAGTTGTACATGAAACTGAATTGAATATATCTCATATTAAGTTAGTAATTTAATGTTATGAATTGTTTTGCACACAAGTAATTTCTCGGCATTTTGAGATACATGAGCTTTAATCACATAATTAACTGACTTCTCGGCATATGTATAAAATTTAATTGTTCTAACCTAGGAAAACTTCAGCCATATTATTAGCCAGTTCCCCCCCCCCTTTAGTACAGGTGAAAGCTACTAATAGAGATAACCTAAGGTATTGTTAAGTCTCCGATTCTTTAACGAATCGAAGGAGCAGTCGCGTGAAAATCGCTAGTTTATGTAAAAACTGAATGTTTTTTGCAAGTTTTGTATCAAGCAAAATGAAACAAAATATAGAAAGATAGCAACAAATGAATTGATTTTAACTTGGCTTGGATTCTTTCCATAAGGTGAGCTGCAGAAAAAAAATCAGCAGGCATCTTTTTGAACTGTACTTGATAAAAGGGGCATAATGAAATGAAATCAGCTGCATCCAACAGCCGATAAAACAGTAAATTAATGTGCCTAACAGTAGACCTCCTTTTAGAAAGAAAGTTACGCAAATATTCCGAACTTTGTATCATCAACTAATTTATTTTAAACTTTCCTTTCAGAAAAAGAGGGGGGAGTCAATATTTATAAGCATAAAATAAAAATTAACGCTATAAGTTTTTTTCTTTTTTTTTTTTTTTTCTTGAGTCACTTATACTGTATAGATACATTTTTCAAGGTAGCAAGGAAGCAAAAATTAACAGATTTACCTGCGGAACAACTATTAATTAAACCACTTTTTTTTTTTAAAGAAGACAAACCATTTTTTATTTAGAACAGAGAATAATCTGACGACATGGTGACAGCGTAAGGAAGTTACTTAGATGTACAGAGTTAGATTTTCGATTTTTCAGCAATGATAAAGTGGCAGGTCAAAAAGAAATAACAAAAATGTTTTAAGTTTTTACAAATTCTTCCTTTTTTTTTTTTTTTTAGCTGTTTTAAAACTTACACTTTTTGGTATGTATTAGACAGAATGGTCCCGACTTAACGCTTGGATGAGCTTTATGTTAAATTTCGAAAAATCTGAAAAGTTGCAAGTAAAAAAAAAAAAAACAACAGTCGAAATTCACATAGCTCGAAAGGAAGTTTTATTCAAATATTGTTTTATTTCTTTTAAGAGAAAAAGGAGTCAAGTAATTTGTCAAGCTATCATATTCTATAATTAATGCGGTTTTCAGCATAAATACAAATAAAAAATTTCTGTTGCTTCTGCGCAGTATTCAGGAAAGAGTATTTCTTGAAAGCTCATTGAAACTTTTATACGATGTATTGAACACTCTTTCTTCAAGCAATAAAATCAAGAATTTTCTTTTAGTGTGCAATTTTTTTTTAGTAAATCTGACTCTGATTATAATTTTAATAGGAGCAAACAAAATATGAAAGACGACGTAGCTTACTTACAATAATACAAAAAGGCTAAAATTAGGTACATAAGTAACCTTAATTTAACGGAGACTTTGATTAAAACTCTGTCAATTCTCAGGGCAACCAGACACTGATCCCTGTTCTTTAGTAGATTTTTTATTTTCATTGGAAACTTCAACTAACTTTGCATGCTACGAATATCGCCACATCACCCAATGGCTGAGCGATTAAAGTCGCTGAATACTGCTAGTTCAGTCGAGTTCGATCCAAAGCAGACAGGTTGGCAAAGGGGACCGTTTTCGTGGATTTTCCCATGAATAACATGAATACAAGCCAGTTTGCCTTGAAAAAGTCCTCCACTAGGCGTCCTTCTTCATAAGCAGATAGCCCCCGTGTACATTGCCATAATCAGTTAATCTAATCTAACATAATATCGCACAACAGAGCGGCATCTTCGGCTGATTTACAGGTAGTGTCAATTAGGACCAATCACGTGAAGCAATTATGACTGGGGTTCCTCAGTGGGAAGAAAGAAAGACTGGGGTAAAAAAGAAATAAGAGTTATCCAGTGAAGTCTAGACATGAATTTTTTTTTTTCTTTCTGAAACTGTAAGTCAGGTAGGAACTGATTAAAATCGCAGATCACAAGTTGAAATTAATTAAACGAGTACATGCCTTAGTTGCAAAGGTACACTAAAATAGAAGGTTGCAAGATGAATGCAATGTGTAAAAACGCACGAAGCAATTTAAAAATGCGACAAATTATATGCACAGTTACAACTAATGAAAACTTAGGAGATGGTCGCGAAAGGTGTCAGTCTCCGTCTCCAGTCAGAACCTCGTGTCGAATCTTTCACTTTGAAAAGTACGCCTTGACTTCGTAGAGTCTTAATCCTATTGTTCTAATGAGCGCCAATGGCCTTTCGCGGGAATAGGGAGAAATAAAGGTGCAATAAATTTACACTACACCCTTGGGCGAGGTAAAATTAAAAGACATTAAAAATCTTGAATTCTAAGATTTTTGTGAAGAAAAGATGTTAAGAACAGTTCACGACAAAGCAGGAGCGACAAAAGTCACGGCGGGGAATAGAAACCGCGAATATTAGGGTTTGTAGAATACTGCGCTGCCTAATAATACTATTGAGCTGTGGACGTGCATCTTCACGGGACTAGTTGCTTTCGGCGAAAATAATGATTTTCTGAGCTGCTCTTAATCCGGCTAATGATTCTGTGAGCTGCTTTGAGTTCGGCTTTAATTTTTCGACAGGGGTGTTTGCATTCTGTATTATTCCTATTATATCGATGATTGATTTTAACAAAACTTGCATTTTGGGATCGAGTATCCATGACAGTGTATCATTTATATTTCCTGGAGTAGATTTAAGTGATAATTTAAACTTTTCGCTGTACTGTATCTTCGATTTTTTGGGATTTTTCAGGATCTTGATTCTGAGTATTTCATGCTTTTGAAAATTCTGGAAAGTTCTGTGTATTCATTTCCGGTACTTTTTTTTTTTTTTTCCGGAATCTGGGGGATATTTTTGCTTTCGAATGTTTCTTTGTATACTCTGCAATTACTGACATGATTTTCGTTGCAAGAAATACAACGAGGTTGATCTTCTGGCTTTTTCGAGCAGGTATTACTTCTATATGGACCTTCACCTTCACATTTGAGGATTATGGCATAAATGCTGAGTATGGTCGTAAGGCCTGACAACAAAAACATTTTGCAGGCCGGTTCTTTTTTTTTTTTTTTTTTTTTTTTTTTGGGTAGTATCTTTCTGTTTTCACATCAAAGCTAAACATATCATTTAAATGGAAGATCTGATTTCTGAGTGTGATTTTCCGTAATTCCAGGAAATAAATTGGAATTTTCTCTTCAGTTCCTTTTCTAGTTTTCTTAAATTGTCGAACTTTTATGATTGGAAATTTCCTGCGTTGCAGGTCACTGAAAATAGCTTCTTCTCTGATTAACAAGGGGAGATTCTTGAGAATAACTTTTAAATTCTTTCCACTTTGTAGAAGAAACGTAGGATATGGTATGGATTTTTCATTTAACAGTTTCGTCATGGTTCTATAGTCATTAATACATTTCACATAAACGTGAATGCTTCGGCTTTTCATATTTGCTTCGTAAGGTTCTGAGCAGTTTTGTTGAAAAAGTTGGTCTACTTCCATCCAATTAGGGGCCCACCAGCGGCCGAGCGGTAAAGACGCTGAACACTAGTAGTTCGGTCAGATGTTCGAATCCCGCGAACGGGCTGGCTGCATGGGCGTTTTCGTGGTTTTCCCCATGTGTAACGTGTATACGAGCCAGTTTGCTTTAGAAAGTCATCCACGAAGGCATCTCTTCCCTTAGGCAGATAGCCCTCGTGTGCTTTGCCATAATTAAATAATCCAATCCAATCCAATCCATCGAATCAGGACCGCTGTCTGGGATAACGATCGGGGGAGGAGATTCTTCAGTGACATTTCCGCCGTCAGCTGTATCTGTATTCATGATTTCTAAATTCTGGAATCTGTTTCCGTGAGTTATATCCATGGGTTCGCTGAGAACTGGGCTTTTCACTGTCTTTCTAGGAGTTTCCCATTCATTATCGGTTTTATATCCGCTTGTGGATGCATTTTCTTCTTGAATAAGATTTTTGCTGGGGGCGACATCAGTTGATTTTTGTTGCTGATCAAGTTCAGTTGTACGAAGTTTCTTAGTAGGATTTTGTGGTGATTTTCTTGCTTCGTTTACCATCTGTATTATTGAATCTATTCCGTGCTTCTGAATTAATTCAACCATTGGTTCGTATTTTTCTTGATCCATAGCCTTCATTTTTTCGTAAGCATCTGAAAATGGGTTCGCAGATGCATCCGTTTTCGATTTATCCCATTTTCCCCCCTTAGTCTTCTTAGGTTTACTTGGACTTTTTAGGAATTCATTTCTTCTCGGTGGGAGAGGTTCCGATCTTGTGGAAAATTCGGAATCGCATCTTCACTAAACTCGTCGAGGCTCGGATTCCTATAACAGGACATTTTAGACACAGTGATGCCCGAAGATAACACTCTAAGTAGGTAAAATCGATCAGAATTAAAGAGAACTGCTCTAGACGCCTGCTGTTACAGGGGTAGGCCCCGAATCGGTCAGAACCCAAGGAGGTCTCAACTCTGTTATTTTGCAAAATTTTGTTTTGCTCCTGAAGAAGAGTGATCTGTGTCTGATCGCCTTATATATCGATACAGTTTTATTCAAAATCTACCCTAAACTAAAGCTGCTTTTTTGCCTAATTTTAAAGTTTACGTGACTAATTTTAAAGCAATTTTCTCTTCCATTTGAATATAAAAGCACTTTTCGACGCTTATTCGAGAGGTCCGTAGTTCGAGTCCCGGCGAGGGCATTGCTCATTTTTCGTGATTCCTGCTTTCAAAAGAAATACCTAATGTCTCTACTCTATACAACTAACACAAACTTCTTATGCGAAAAAATAACCAACGAGGGTAATATTTTTCTACATGTAGACATATACATTATGCATGAGAGTTTATATGAAAAGAAAAGTTTTTATATGTTTGCCCATTTTGTACAGTTTGTCTAGGCAATTGTATCTACAACAAAATCTTTTATTATTAAAAAATTTTTTTAGAGTTTCTTTTTTTCCTTCTTTCGAAAATACATTCTCTCTCTCTCTTTCTTGCGAAATTAACAGAACCCACCAGCGGCCTACCCTTACAACACAAACACAAGTAGCTCAAATCTGGGCGAACGAACTGGTTGCATGGGAATTTTTTTGGTTTTCTCCATGAAAAACATGAATAAAATCTAGTTTCCCTTAAAAACGCCTGCCGTTATTCAGATAGCCCTCGAGTGCTTCCTCGTAATCTAAATAATGATAATTCTTTGGAATTAACTCTACATTGGAGTTTTAATTTTGAATTCAGATAATTCAGGATTTCGAATTTATACAAAGTTGAATTTTATCTAAACTCGGATTGTCAAGCTTCTCTAACATCTGCTACACTTAGAATTACAGATAAATCAATTTCGTTATTAAAAAATGTGGCGTAAAAAATCGCAAAATTTTTATCCCTTCTTTGAACACCGCTTCATTATCCGTTTGTAAAGTCTTCAGTTTTTGCAGTATAAGCAATGCTTAGAATAAGCTATTAATAATCGCTCTTGGAAGCATATATTAATAACATTTGTTGTTGAGAATTATTTATAGCTTTTCTAGAAGTCGCTATAACAGCCTTGTTTTTTAGACAACTCAAATTCTTCCGCTTTTATTATTCAACCGAAAGGTGAATCGATACAGTGGGGGGGGGGCAAGGGGTCTATCATGCTCTGGGCGCCGCTTGCAGAAGGACGCCAAATGATCCCCAAGGCAAACAAGATTTTTCGGAAAATTTCAACTTTTATTTTAATCGATTTCTGGGAAATATATTTTTAATTAATAATTGCTGTGATATCATGCAGTATTTCCTTTCTTGATTTGTCCAATAAAATATGTTATTAATAATCTTTGCAGTAAATCAATGAAATATCTCAGTATACGTTAGTTCTTTATTTCTGAACACTTTATTTTTCTAAAAATAGTGATATATTTTTATTTTTTTAAACGAAATGCACGTACAACCGACGCTTGTTATTTTAAAACGATAACAAACAATACACTAGAGTCTTTTATTATATTATAAGCCCTTCGACCTTGAACTATTATTAATTTGGCGGCCAAAGTATAGCTATCTTTGTTATGCATTTTAGTTTTTAGCGTCTATTCGACGATTTTATTTTTCAGTGAACAGTGTATGAGTGAAATTTGTTAACAGTATTCAATAAAATAATTAAAGAGATAGAATTACTATATTGTTAGCAATTTGCAATAAAGTAAGTTTTCCTTTTTATAATATTTAATTTACTGTTGTTGTGTTGTTCAAAAGTAATATTTTAATTAATATAATAAAAATTATTTTTTTTTATTTAGACCATCTCAATGTCAAAAAAAAAAAAAAAAAAAAAAAAAAAAACTTAGCTGTTTTTAGAATCGCAAGAAAGCAAGAAAAAGAATCTCAGTAATCTAGAATACAAATGGAATCATATTTAGTAAAAAAATTTCAAAAGGAAAAACTAGAAGATAAGAAGGATGGAGAAGTAAAATCAGATTCAGGTTGCACTCTTACTGCTAAGCCCATCAGAAATTCCAAATCCATGTTCATAATAAGTAAAGAAAATGCAACACAAATGCTCAATGCAATTCAGGACGTTCTGGAGTTTAAAGCTGTTGCTTATATAAAATTCAGTAATAATCTTCCAATAATACCGAACCGGCTTCGAACAGAAATGATTATTCGTGGATCCCGCATATTTCAGAATGAATTCAGTGTAAATGCAGTAGCAGCATCAGCTAATAGTCTAATACCAAAATCTTGGTATTCTCGACGGTTCGGTAATGAAGAAGAAACTGAAATTAACCGATCTTGGTTATTATATTCACCAAAAAATAATGCAGCGTACTGCTTTTGTTGCTTTACTGTTTATTACACCACATTCCGCTCACGATCATCTTTCGAAACAACATCTTGTTTTAATAAATGGATGAAAAATGATAAATTGATTAATCACGAGAGAAGTCCAATTCACTGAAAATCGTTTACAACCTGAAAAGAAACAGAAAGAAGATTAATTAATAAAACGGGAACCGATGAATCGTTAGAAGAAAATATACAGTCCGAAAAAGAACGGTAGAGAAATATATTACAACAAACGTTAGCTTGTATGAAGCATCTGATTATACAAATTCTTCCTCTACGTGGTCATGTTTGAAAATCTAGCCCTTCAAAATGTTACAAATGTCGGAAACCTATTACTCTATTACCTTTATTTAAATCTGTAGCTCAGTTTGATCCACTACTAGCAAATCATCTTAGAAATGTCATGGAAACGCCAAGAACTGTCTCATGCCTATCACCACAAATTCAAAATGAATTTATTCGTCTTTTAGCATCCACATTTCGAAATCAACTAATAAGAGACATCAAACGAAATAAATATTATGGACATTTATTTGACTCGAATCCTGATATCGCTGATCAAGAACAAATGTAGCAAGTCTTTAGATGGGTAGATATTGATTTTACCAACAGAAAAATTTCTGTCAAAGGATCTTTTTTATTATTTATTGAAATACATGTTAAAGATACAGCCTCAGTTGAAAATACAATTTTAGAAAAATTAAATTCCGATTAGAGTTTATTAATAAACTGCAGATCACAATGTTACGATAACGCTGCAGTGATGTGAGATCATAAACCTGGGGCTCAACAAAAAATTACGAGGAAAAAAATAAAGCATTATTTGTAAACTGTGATAACTCATTAAATTTTGTAGGAGTTACTACAGTTAAGCAAGATCTAATCTTTGTAACATATTTTGGAATAATTGAAAACATATATTACTTTTTCTCACGTTCAACATTGCAATAGGAATTATGAAAAAATGTTTTTAAAAAAACTGTTAAACATGAACCTGAAACAAGATGGACCTCCAGAACACGAGTGGTTAGCATTATTGTCGATAGGCTGGAATAGTAGAACTATTAGAAAAATTAGCAGTGGGCAATATTACCACAAGTAACAGAAGAAGTGAAGCTACGATTTTATAGCAAAATAATATATAGCTTAAATTTAATTCCTAATTTTAGTCAATTTTTGGCATGAAATCTTAAGAAAAACTGATTGTGTGCAGCTTAGATTACAAGATCCTAAAATGAATTTTAGAGAACGTTCCATGATCTTGAATCATTAGCAACTGAACTTGCATTCGAGACGAGATCTGTGAAGAGACAATAGAAAAGGCTAAGTCTCTTTGTGGAGAAAGGGATATTGATACTACAATCCGAGTTAGAAGACGTCGAAAAATGCCCGGCGAATTAGCTAGAGATGTTGGCCTTTTCGCAAAATGTGAAATTTCTGGCATTATGGAAAAGGTTCTTGATCCTCTGCAGCAGGAAATAAGTACACGATTTACACGACTAAGTGATCTTAATTCCAAATTTGGATTTTTACTGTACGTTGAAAATTTATTAAACAAGGTTAAAGTTAATAACGATCTAGAAAAGAATTGCAAAATTTGGATGAATTTTATAATACTGATTTTAATTGAACAGAACTCTATGTCGAAACATGTAACTGCAAGATATTACTCCGCAAGTAGAAAAGAAATTGAACCTAAAACTCCATTAGAGCTAATTACCTTTATTATCTCGTATGGAGAAGATTTTCCAAACCTAAGATAAAAATACCCTTAACTACTTCAGTATCAATTGTAGCTATGCAGGTTCGTTCAGCAAATTAAAATTATTTTCGACATATCTACAATCAACAATGGGACAAGATTGACTAACTGACCTAACATTTATAAGGGTGGAAAGAGAAAAATTTTAAATGATAGACTTTGATGAAGTAATTGATAAATCTGTTTCATCAAAAGCAAGTAAAATGTATACACAGTAATTCATTGTATTAAAGTATTATAATACTATATTATTATTAATAAATATACCTACTGATATCTATTAACGTTTTTTTATTGCTTAAAAACTGTATGTTTTTTTAAACAATTATATAAGTGTGTAAAATAAATAATATCTTTTTAACTAATTCTAGATGACCGTTGATCAAATTTTTCCACTGACAGAAACTCATTTCCGAATCCAATCCTAGCCTTGATTTTTTGTCTCATTTAAAGCCCAACCTGAACCTGTGCCCCTGTTTATCCCGAAAAACAGTATAGTACGTTTTAGAAGCGTAGTTAGGTAGCGACTATTCATTTTATATTAAAGAGTATTTTAAGGTAGATACTGCATTCTATTGTTATTTGTATTATATTCTTATTACGAGTATATACTATATCTTATATTACTATATGTTTTTCGGAGTCCCCAAAAAGGTGTCGTGCCCCGGATGCCACTTATGCTCGCTAAGCCAATGAATCAATAAAAAGTAAATTCAATAACGTTTGGTGATTGCTGCTCATCTTGCCAATGATTCCAAAAAGGTTTTTGTTTCATTATGCCTTCCTTATTTTGATTAAAACATCGGTAGTTATATATTATTGCGTCGACCATGAAACTGTCGCCATGCAGTTATTGCTGTATTTTCCCCTGAATACTGGGGAAAAGAAAAAAGATTACAATTTAGAAACTGCCTTCTACAGAATAGCAAGCAGTTGATTATTTTCAAAGTTATGGTATCTTACCATCAAGAAATGTGTGCATTGACGCACACGATGTGGTCAGCTGAATATGGCCGAAAACAGTAATAGACTGGACTAATTATCTATGAGAAAGTTTGTACTTAAAGCGTTCTAAACGGAGCTTTTGGTAAAATGGGAGGGCCTAAAAATAGTAGAATTCGACAAAAGCATCGAAGTGTGAACGTAGTGTATCGAATAATGATAGTTTATCAAATAAAGAAGCATCAGGTCCTTCAAAATTCGGCAGGAATGACCAGCGCAACGGCGGAGCAATTTTCTTTAGCTTTCATGGTTGACAGGTTAATAGATAAGTAAAGAAACAGTTTTCTTTTAAAGATTTTTTTTTGATTTTTCAAAGTAAATTAATTAATTACTGTAATTAAAACTTCGGAAGTTTCTTATTATTTTGAGGTTTATAGCTTTAGACCATTTATAAATACATGTTTACTTTAAAAACTGATGATGTCGAAATTGAAGTGTTACTTATCTGAGTGTGGCATTTATTCTACAAGCTTTCAAGTACTAATTCTTTAGAAAACTTGAAACTAATAAAGAACCGAATTCGTTGTTAAAAAGGAATGAAATGCGCACAGTATTTTCAAAATTGGGACTTGCAGGGTTGAACGGCCCTATCCGTAATTCGGAAAATTTACCAAGTAAAACGAAGATTTAACGACATTATAGGTAAATAAATAAATAAATTCGGAAGATTAACTAATGACATTAAATTCATCACTCAGACTTGGTATTAGCCGTCTTAACCCCGTTTGCTCATCGCAATCCCCAACTGTCTACTCAATAGCATAGAAGAGAGAAATTTTCTTGTCCCGCCACCCTGACGGTTTCATAACGATGCCGGCACCTTTACGCAAGTTGGCGACTATTCACAGACCTTACACGTCCCGGCATCTTGATGAAAATTTCATTCTTCACGGTATTAACAGAATAAGAATGCAGGGCACCCCTTATCCCTTGCCGAACAATGTACAGCCTGTGAAGACGTGCCGGCACTTTCATGCAAGTTGGCCGCGACCTTCAGCCCTTGGAGACTCGATTATTTTAATTGCGATGAAAACGGGACTTGATCATTTTAATCAAAATAGGAATGTGTCTAATAGATATAGGAATGTCTAAATGAAATAGGAATGTCTGCATCAAAGCTAACGGGAATATTTGTCGAAGGAGAGATATGTCTTCGTGGAGGACGTTCTAAGGAAAGCTGATCGGTATTATATTACACGTTATAGCCACAAAAACTTCTAGATACGCCAGTCCCCGGGAAAGAACTCACGTCAGAGGCCGCGGCATTTCGCGATTTAGTTACTCGTCTCCGATATACAACTCATATATCGTTTGTATAATTATAATATCAGTAATTTTAAAGTAAGACTATGTTCCTCAATGATGATGTGAGGGGCAAAAATTTTAAGATGTAAAACATTCGGAAGATTAACTAATGGCATAAAATATAAATAAATAAATTAATGGAAGGCTTATATCTGAATAACCCCCAAAGCTATAGTTTTCGTTTATGGCTTATTTGAAGAAGGTCATTACAAAACACATACAAAAATTGGAATTGTGGTTGAACCATAGGTGACAGGTGACAGTGGGTCCGGACACCTGGGCGGTTTTCAAGGACTATTCGGTTATCGTCCGGAATCCTCCACTGTACACAAGAACTCTCTGGCGCCCCAGGAGCTCGCCTTCGGGAGTCTAATACAAACTTTTAATTAGACACGGCCATAAGGGAGCAAGGTATATAATAGACAACAGTTTCATTCCAGATACAAGATGCTGTTATACTGAATATTGTACACTGATAATGTTATTTCTCTGAGAATGCTATTATACTGATACTGTACTCTGAAATCCAAGAATTAAAAACTTTAAACTGATATTTTTATACTGATATTTAGGCATTTCATACGTATTTTTTCCTGAGACATATAAATTCCCCTTTTTTGCGCATTTACAAACATTATTTGCCTTGGTGCGTTTTATGGGCACATAGGTTTAGACACTGTGAATACACTAATAAAAAAACATATAATTGGCACTGATTGCATTCGTCGTTGCACATCCATAATTATATTACACAGATTTTTACAATGGCATTTAAACGTTTTATACTGAACTCACTAAGAAGCATATAAAAATTCTTAACTGGTATATATATATTAATTTAGAAGTCAAACAACAAACATCAGCGTTATATTTGTAAATTTTCACAAGACTAGTTTCGATGGTTTTAACCGAACTATCAGCCTTAGCTGCCAAAGCGTAAATGAACGAGATAAGATAAGATAAGATAAGATTGGAAAGACTGGAGTTAAGCTAGTGACGCCATCTATTGATGAAACGAGAACTACAACATAATTTCTTAAGAGCTGAAGGCAAAGATGGATTGGAATTGGGGTTGTTAACTAGAACAGAAAGATTTTTTTGAATGTGAAACGCCTCTAGAAAATCTAATTTACCAATGGAAGATGTTTTTTGAATAATTTTAGCAGCCAAAATAATTGAAAGTGGGAATTTCGGACCAACAATGCTGGACAACAGAAGACTTCTGTGTTTTCTTTTTTCTAACATATACCTCATGTTCTTTACGCGAAATTTTAAGGCTCTCTTAGTTTGACCAATGTAAACTAAACCACACTGGCAAGGAATTCTGTAAATACCCCAGGATTTCAAATCTGGAATTCGGGCTGGCTGCATGGGCGTTTTCGTGGTTTTCCCCATGTGTAACGTGTATATGAGCCAGTTTTCCTTAGAAAGTCCTCCACGAAGCATCCCTCACTTTAGGCAGATAGCCCTCGTGTGCTTTGCCATAATTGAATAACCTAACCTAACCTAACCTCAAATCTGGAATGGGGTCCTTGAATATGGAACTCGGAATTTTATTACTAGGAGAATAAACGACATGAAAGTTAAATTTCTGTAAAATACTTGCAATTTTATAGCCAACTGAAGGAAAGAAAGGAATGACAACAAAATTCTTATAATCTCCTAAAACAAGAGTGTACCTTTGGGTGTGTTGAGATGAGAATTTAACTGCTTGATTATAATGTTGGGTGAAAGGTCTCTGTCAATAGCTACTGCTTTTAAATAATTTAGTTCTTGATCAAGAGCCAAGTTGGAGGAAACTACTGTTTGTATACACGCCGAACAAGTTACAGTTTAGAAGTCAAACATTTTCGGCGTGTTATTTTATCTTAATTACTGGTACATATATTTAAACATATATTATTCTGGCGTATTTTGGCGGCACTCAGGTTTAGATACTGAGGGATACACTTATACATAAAAGTCTGACACTGTTGCAAACATTTTTGTGCATACATAAGCATTTACACTGATATTTTGCATAGATACTTACACATTTTACACTGATTTTAGACGGAGACACACACATATTTTATACTGATGAGCACAAACAAAAACTACCTTGATTTTTTTTTTGCGCATATGGGTTTAGACACTGAGGGTACATAGTAGCATATACATAAACATTTTATACTCTGATATGCAAATAAATTCTACCCTGATGCGTATATTTAAACATAAATTACTCGGGTGCATTTCATGCATATGTATAGCTTTAGACACCGAGGATACACTTATACGAAAACGTCTATTTTACAACCGTTGTGTACACATGAACATTTTGCACTGGCATTTTATACTGAAATGCATAATATTAATACATACTATTTTGATGACGTTACAAACAAAGAATTTCTAAAGCACGCGTTGGCCCACCAGCGGCTACGTGGTAAAGTACTGTTAAAAATTAATACATTACTATTAGTTTCATTTTATTTTTCTCCAAATTTCCTTAAACATCCTAGACAGCTTTCCGTCAATTTTTTAAAATTTATTCTTTAGCCCATTATTAGAGATTATCTGAGAACTATGTTCATTAAAGATGAGAGAAATGTAATGTGAAAGCGGCGAAAATTCGACGGTGCTTTTCTGTTAACGAGATACCAGTTTAAAAATGTGCTTCAAAGCGCCAAATGGAGTAGCCTGTTTATATCGCGTCAGAAACAGCTGCGCAATGATGCCGTTGCACAGAAGCGTAAACAATGAACGTCAGCCCAGCAATTCGTTGATGTTTTTTTAAGCGAAAATATCAGAGAATTGCACAAATTGGGTATCGCCCCAAGCCTTGCAATTTCGCATATTATACATTACGCACATTATATTCATTACATGTAAAATAGTCATTCTTTTTATAAAGCTTTATGTAACATAGGATTGCCTCAATCTAGTTATGATAGTTAGTTGCGCGATACGAAGACACAGGAGATGCATATTAACATGCTACACGCATTTTTTTTCTGAAACTAGGTTTTTAGAAGGCATATGAACATCAATGATGTGTGTATATAATATTCATATTGCGTTTGCGGTATATTTATAAAAATAATAAAGTATTTATTATTTGAATACATGAAGTTACTGTTAGTAAATACCTTTTCTTTATTCAGTTCTTAGTTATAAAAGATAACGCAATTTTTATCATTCTTTTTTAAAAATTTAATTTTGTAAGCATAGTAATTATACATATCCTTTTAACGCATTTGCTGCTTTTGAAAACTGAATTCCAAGTCCCAGAAAATAAATTTATAACTGTGTTGCAAGTTAAAAATATAATTTCTTAAGCAAAAGAGCAAAGTAACTAAATGAAATTTGGGGTGGGGGAGAAGAAGTACCCACTGCCTGATCGTTCTCGAAATCGATAAAGTTTTATTCAAAGTCTCCGCCAACTAAAGTTGCCTTTTTGCATAATTTTAAAAGTCTTCTTATAGTCGAAAATTTTTCTGCAAAATTCTAAAATCTGTCAATGGTCGAAAAAAAATGCATAAATATGAATCAGTTTATTCTTCCTTAGAAGTAAAGGAGGTCTTCCACTACGCAGATTTCTAAATTTTCTTGCCATGGCGCAAAAAAAGTAACTTCTAATAGTAGACTAAATTATAATTTACGACGGACACACATGCATAACAGAGCATCGCAATTTAAATTTGTTTATCCCTTTTACTTACTTTATAAGTTTATACATAAAAACGGAAATTTACTTTCAATTGATTTTATTTATTAGATTTCGAATATACTTTTGATCACTAGATGACAGCACTAATCATGAACTTCTTGTTACATTATATTGAAACTTACCTGTCATGAACACCGACCAGAGGAACGTTTTACGATTATCGCGAAATTTCATAATAAACACTAACTATAAACTTTTGGAAAAATGTAAAAATAAATAAATAAAAGAAATACACTGACAATGTGTGCAGCTGTAACCTTGACAGGTGTTTCAGCACAGCTGTGCCGGCAATGCGGCTGCAGACCTCACGTCTGTCGAAGCAGTTGCCAAGCGTGTTGTTACTTATTATTATTCAGTTATTGCTGGAATTCTTAGTAGTTTTAGCAGATGCGAAATCCCCCCCTCTCATCCTATTAGATGAGTGTGTATATGCATGTGTGTATAGTGCTTGGGATTTTCCTGCATCCGATAAAGTAGAGCAACCCAAACAGGAAGTACTCTTTCATTTCTCTATGTCTTAAGGTGCTTTTATGTCATAATATATATTTAACATAGTTATGAATAATAAGGACAGGTTATATTGAAAATATATTTATAAACTAATATAATTATTTAAATTAATACGTAAATTAAGGTATAAAAATATTTGGGTACTATTCTGTTATCGGGATCAGATTCAGATATCTCCAAAAGCTGATGATTTGGCGAAAAATTCGAAGCATAAAAATAATCGCCAAAACATTTACGATATGGTTAAGTAGAAGAAAAATCCAAATGAAGAAAATAAATTCGTATTATATTAATTATTAAGCTTATTTTTCTGCATAAATCAATATGTAACACAAGGACATAATAACGGCATTTTTTCACAACTGTTGCAAAAAGGTGGAATTTTGCGAACATTTAGGCGTCGTTAAGACGTCGTGATACGATGCTTTCACAACCAAAATATCACCTGCGAAAGACGCAATAACGACGTCTATGCGACAAAACCTCATCTGCAAAGACGCAATAAAGACGTCTTTGCAACGGTTGCAAAACAGTGGAGTTTCGCAGACATCTGGGCGTCTTAAAGACGACATATTGCAACCTTTTTGCAACGACATCCGGGACGAGTTTGCAGCGTCGTTACGACGTTGCTGTGCTACTTGGGAAGCCAATTGACGGCGGTACATCAGGCAAAGGTGGTAACATCGCGTTTCGCGAGATAACTCGCTCTTAATTCAATATTGGCGTAAACTCATCCTCCTTTACAATTATACGAAAGGGTGGAAAACGAAGGTTAATATGGGAAGGCTGGTCAACTGCTATTTCTGGTTTGGGCTAAATCGGGAATAAAATGGTCCGTGCTCTTTTGGGATAAGCTGTTTTGGCCCATAACCCATCATGGCACAATTTTTTAAAACATTTAAACGACTGTAAAACCACATTTTGATTACGACTAATAATTTTAAATGATGCGTTTTTAATATATTCGCTTCATGAAAAACGCGTGTCTCTGTAAATTTCAATAATCTGACTTCTTTTTACACTTTCTTGAATTTTTGTATTAATAACTAATCGGTATCTTAACATAAATAATCTCCCACAAAACGATAGAAATTAATATGGGCGTAACATTTTCTAGCAAGGGTCGTAAGAGGACAGATCAAGTAGGACTGAATCTACCCATAATTCATTAACCTTTGAGTGAGGGAGCAAATAATGTTTCTGTTCCTATTGGATACCTTTAGCGCAGTCGTCAGCTTTTCCTTAGAAAATGAAAAGGGAGGATCTTCCAAGAATAAGGATTATCAATGCAACCTGCTGTTGGTACATTCAATGTAAAACCGAAAATTTTTCCTTTAAAAACTTTAAATAATTTTTTTCGCACATCGTTTACAAAAACTTTGGTACTTTTCTGTTTCGCCGGCGCAAATCTCGCCAAGCAGACTTTGTTGGCGACAGCATACATTATACACATAAAAAATGTTAACAAATGTTAGTTCTAAGAATTTCTTATTTTGATATGGTTTAAAATTTTTGTAAAAAGCAAATAAATAAAGACAATATATTTGCAAAAAGACATTAATTTAAAAATTTACTTTGCTTTCATGGTTCAACATCCTGATTCGCCGGTTCTTATCACGTGACCACCAAATGATCTCATCTCACGTAAACTACGCTACAAAAATCTAATTCTCTCAGTAAAATTATCTACATTAATTTCAAGTTAAATCTTAATTTGTAATAATAGTTTAAATGCAAGAATTATTTCAATTCGTACTAATAGCTTACTCAGAAATTATGTAAAACCACAGTGCTTTACTTCGCTAGTGTATTCTCATTAGAATTGATGAATTTAGGCCTTGATTTTGCCTTTCTATATTTTCGCCTTCCAGTGAGCAGTGTGATTGCATTCTAATTGACTTAATTACCGCGAATGGTCTAAAGGCATAAAATTTAACTATTTTGTAAAATTTCTATGTAATTGTACAACAGTATTGAAAGAAACAATCAATCTGATAAGAAATGGCTGCGACTTGTTTTGAAAATGAAGCGTAAAGGTTACCAGCGAAGATATTCCGTTTCGCATCAGTTGTACTTTACCGTTGGCGACTTTATCGTTTGCGCCGGGAAAACGGAAAAGTACCAAAACTTTTTCATGAAATAGGTTCCATAAAGAATAAAGGTGGGCCGTCAGCGGCCGAGCGGTAAAATCGCTGAACACTGGTAGTTCGGTCCGAGGCTCGAATTCCGCGAACGGGCTGGCTGCATGGGTGTTTTCGTGGTTTCCTCCATGTGTAACGTGTGTACGAGCCAGTTTCTCTTAGAAAGTCCTCCACGAAGGCCTCCCTCCCCTTAGGCTAGATAGCCCTAGCGTGCCTTGCCATAATTAAATACACCCCACCACCACCATAAAGAATAAAATTAAATGCGCATTTGAAATTTTCTTTTTCTTGAATTTCAAAACTCATTTTACTTCTTTCTTTCGTAACTTTCAATATTATAGAGCATTTTTAAATGGTAAGAGAAAGCTCATTATTATTATTATTATTATTATTTTTTGGTATTGTCTATCTGCACGAATAAAGAAATTTAACCAACCAAACTACGCAGTTGATATTCACTTCCCGCAAAATCATGCACGGGATAAGTTTTCGTTTTCCGCCAATATTAAGAGGATCTTGCTATTTTCAGAATAACACCTATCTGTCTGTTTCGGGAGAATAACTGTATCAGTTTTTCTACGGGCTTTATCATTAAAAGAAAAACGCGCGATTTTTTCCTCCCTCCCTGAAAAAGTTTTAGATTGTACGTTTTCATTCTCCGAAAAAAAAAAAAAAAAAAAAAAAAAAAGCCTCGAACAAAAGAACTTGAACGGGGATGTTTGCCGATCTTTTTTGTGTTTATAATGAAGAATCAGTTTTCCCTTTACGTGGCGACTCCAAAGTGATTCGTGGTGATTAGCTGTTTTACATCATGTGACAAAGCATAAAAATTGCACTAAACAGTTGTTCTTCCAAAATGTTTTTAACGTGTGATATGACTTCTTGGCCCTAAGGTGTCTAAAAAAGTTCCTCCTCTTTTCGAAATGTCCATTAAATTCTTCATTTTTAAAGTCAAATTATTACCAGAGTGTAAAACAGAAAAAGTCTTAATAGCATACTTAACTGCCTCGAATTTCACCTTCCAGTAAATCGATTTTAGGATTTTGCATTTGCTTAAAGGTCATGAAAATATTTAAAAAAATTTTTTTTTTATTTTTTTTTATTAAAAGAAACACAACAAATCCCCATGTACCACATAGTATCACATGGGGCTTACAGAAGTAAGTATGAAACACAATACAAAATAAACAAAAGAGAAAACTGAAATAAAATTAAGGATGATTACAAAGTTTTACAATGAATTGACAAAAAGTGTTAAAAGCACTTCTCTCGGAAATAAATTGGTAAAACTCTGGAGGCCAGTTAATATTAGAATTTTTCAGTCCCAGTTTCAAGACTTTTCTTTCGCTCTCATATTTAGGACATAGAAGAAGCACATGTTCTACATTCTCCTCGCCGCCGAGGACACAGTCACAGACAGACTCAGGACTCAACTTAAATCTGTTCAAATAACTTTTAAAATTCCCATGTCCAGTAAGAAACTGGCTTAATTTGTAATTTGTGAAGAAATGATGACATGACAATCTCATTTTAATAGAAGTGAAAAATCTCCTAGTTAAACTCCCTTTATTTGAATTAATGAATTCGGGATTCCACGACTCCACAATGCTTTCATACATGACCTTCTTATAAAAGGAATTAGGGATATTGACAAAAGTGTCAATTTCCCGCTTAGTCGCGCAGTCTTAGCAAGGAAATCGGCTCGTTCGTTCCCAACAACACCTGTATGACCACGAACAAATGAAAATGTAACCGAAATATTTTTATCCTTTAGATTTTTCAGTTCTTTTTGAATCTCGATAATGATATTATTAGAAGAAGAAATACATTTTAAGATCTCCAAGGATGAAAGGGAATCAGTACAAATGAGATAGTCCAAAACAGCACTGTTTTGTTTAGAGACCCATTTGACGGCGAAGTTTAAGCACAAAAGTTCAGCTATGAAAACGGTACATTCATCTCTGATTCTAAATTGAAAATGCTCAAATTCAAGACCATTTTTTAAGACAACAAATGCGAGACTAACCTTGCCATCAATTTTGCTGCCATCAGTATAGCAAGTTACAGGCGAATCATCTACGATTTTATTGCTAAAGTGAATAAAATTAACAGCATTTCATTCTGAAGGATGAGGGAGATCAGATAGAGGTAAAATACAATCATACTGAGAGACAGTAGAAGCAGAAATATTTTCCTTATAAGCAATAGAATGAAGAATGGCAATGTCAAATGGAGGAAAGCCAGGAATTGCATAAACAGACTCATAACTTATGGTACGATATCCACATATGACCCGCAGAAGTATCCGCCTTTGAATACGTCGTAAATATCTATAATTTATCTTCTTCTTGAGCGATATACCCCAGACTCTAGAGCCATACATAATGAAGGGTGCAATTCCTTGTTTATAAATGAGCGAATGAACGTTGTAATTAATAACGTATGTGTTGCGTGCAATACGACTTAATCCACGCTGTAATTTATCACATTTCTCTGATACATAAGTTAAATGTTGTTTCCAAAAAAATTTACAGTCAAGAAAAACCCCAAGATATTTCATTTGCTTTACCACAGTCAAAGGGGTGCCATCGAGAGATAACTGAAATGCATCATAACAGATGTTTCGCTTTTCAAGAATCATAACCCTGGTTTTATCAGGATTAAAATCTAACTAAAAACCTTTTGACCAGTTGGAGGCGAAATTTAAAGTCTCTTGTGCCTGTAAAAAAGTAGTAGAAAGGTACCTACTCTGGAAGCAAAACAAAACATCATCCGCAAAGGCTATAGTATCACAACAAGCAAGATTTTCCAGTTTTAATATGAGATCATTAATAATAATATTCCCAAACGTAGGTCCTAAAACAGAGCCCCGAGGGCAACCCCTTTCAAGGTGACGAATTGCAGAAGCCGAGCCCAATTGCAGTTTGGCCGCCCGATCATTTAAAAAATAAGCAACAAGTGAAAAAATATTCATTGGAAGTTCCAATTTCTTGAGAAGATTGAGAATACAAGGCCACCACGCATAGTCGAAGGCGACCTTAATATCCAAAAAGACCAAAATAGTGTGCAAGTTTTTCTTTTTTCCTCTCTGAACAATTTCATTCAAGCGTAAAAGAGCGTCTTCAGAACTTTTTTGAGGTGTAAAACCATACTGATTACCAGAAAGAAGGTCTCCATGGCGGAGATACCAGCAAATTCTGTTAATAAAAAGTTTTTCCAAGCACTTACCTAAAACAGGAAGTAAGCTTATACATCTAAGGTTATCTAGGTGAGGAATCCTAGACTCATTTCCTTTAGGAATAAGAATTACTTGAGCATGTTTCCAAACACGTGGGAAAATGCCAACATTTAGGCAAACGTTAAAAAGTTTATGGAGAAATTGAGGAAACATTAAATGAAACTGTTTAATAATCTCATTCGAAATAGAGTCAGGACCAGGTGATTTATTTGGTTCCAGCATAGAAATAACTGTATTAACTTCATCACAAGAAAACACTGGATCTACAAAAGAAGAACAAGCAGTACGCGCAGCTTGACGGTATTCCTTATGCAAATCATCATCATTTTCCTCTAGATCCGAGAGGAAAGATTTCTGAAGCACAGCAGTAATTGTCTCTTCTAAAGAGTTGGTTGTCTCATGAAAACAATTTTCAAAACTAAAAGACGGAAATAACAGTTTCTAGTCTCAAACGAATCGCATTCGGAAAATTAGGACTAGCTGTGAAAACCATGCAACAACACGGTAATTCTAACACTTAAGGGGGGGGGAAGCGAAAGGAATATGCAGAATAATGCAGTTTTTATTTATTTATTTCTATTATTTAAGCATTTCTCTTACCAAAATTACCTTCAGTATACTTCCTTTGTCTCATACAGTTGGTATATTGATAACATTTTCTAAATTTAAGGTAAATTATAAGACATCCCATTTTTAACTTTTTGAAAGAACTTTCTACTTAGCAATTTTAGTAGATGCAATTTTAAGAAACACTGAATTCTGTATAACCAGCAATCGATGTAATAATATTTAAAATATTATGTTTACTGTGCTTGTTTTTCTCTCGTATTTGTTTTGGAAATCAAGACTCATCTATTCAAAGATCCGTCTTCCAAATCGAAAGAAAATAACATTTTTTCTTATATCAAAGTAAAATTGTAAGCATTCAAACGATCCGTCCTTTTAATTGTAGTGTTTGAATGTCGTTGGTTCTGTTGCTAATCTGAATTGTGACAAAGTTCAAGAAACTGAATGAGACTGGATAATGTAAAGTAATACATTTTTATGCCAGTTTCATTCGATTATAACATTTATACATTGAGAATTTTCCTGAAAAAGGAAAAGGCACCAGGGACGGATCATCACTCTCTAATAGAAAATTCTTCTGTGAAGATTTTTTGTGTTAGCCATATGGGGTTGGTCCAACCGACGCGCTCATCTTTCATAAAAGTGACGGCACCTTTTTTCGAATTGGTCAAAAAGATGCCCGATAACTTTCTGAAATTTAGTACCACGAAGAAAGCAACCCTCATCAAGGCTGTCAAGACGCCCATGTGAAGATCTTGATCTTGGCAAAGAGTCGCCAACAGGCATAAAGGTACCGGTATTTTTATAACATTTTATGAAATTATCTTGGTGCCGGGACATGGAAATTCTCCGATTTTATGTAATGGAATAATGAAATAGATACCATAATTATGTATTGAACGAAAATGTGGTTATGACGCTGAGTTTAATACAATTATTATAGTTTAATTTTCATTTTTTTAGAGTGCCATTTGTGCTTTGTTGCATGAAGTTATAATTAATTTATAATTATTTTTTGTTGCAATTTATAATTATTGTTTTGTTGCATAGTTAAAATTAATGCTTCAGGTTTTTCAAGCCATCGAAATTCAAGCCTCGGGAAATTTCCCGATAAAACCATTCGCCGCTGTGAGAAACATAGCAAGACTGTTTTTGAGAAATCAAATAATTCATGGTTACTAAAGATTTTAATAATTTTTTTCTGAGTAGATATTTTATGCAAGCTCATTTTTTATACATTTACATATTTCTAATATATATATATATATGTGCCATAATTTAATGCGTAGGAGGAATCCGGATACTTTAACAGCTCGCAGTTTAGATGGCTGAGTGGAAAGACGAAAAGATGACACTGACAAATATGAATTTTGAAGAAGTCTCAATCTTTATTTTCACACTTATAAAACCATCTTAGTATACATTTATCCAATCATAATTAAATACGATAATTTTTATATACATTGGTTTTAAAGAAAGAAGTAAGCATTTAAGCAAAGCTGTGCGGTGTTGACAGAGCAAAAGTTAGAGAAGGAAAGAATGATGTAGATATTGTGCCAAGAGTATTTATACTAAGTCTGATGCATAAGTACAGCTACTCTGTGCTTGGTTAATTTTAGGTTGTTATGTAACATAGGATCTCGAATTTGAGAGAAGAGATGAATTTAGAGGGAGAATACCAAATCTAGAATAGCAAATTTTGAGGTCGCTAATTGTACTTAAAGCAGCCATAGTATTTTGTTATATCTTACATATCCCCCCCCTTCAAAAGAAAGGTTGGAAGAGTAGGGTGGCAGAAAAATAGTTTTGTCAACGTCCTCTTCGCTAGGCATATATTACGCCCCCACCGTGTTCCAAATCATTCATATCATGTCATATATATATATATATATAAAATCATTTCATTCTATATTTTTCAATTCTCTACTTGTTTCGAAAGATATGAAACGATTCTGATTGTGGGCTTTATTTAATTATTTTTGAACTAATTATCTTTAGCTAGAAAACTTTGACTAATGTTTAGAAGATTTCACTTTAAAGTTACATGAATTTGAAATGTTAAATGATATCAGAGTTTCGTATTTATGATTTTTTTAAAAAAAGCGTTTCTTCCCTGTGTAGAGATCTTAAGTTCTTTTAACATGAGACACTGACAAATATGAAAACGAAAAACGAAAATTTCATTAACGCATATTAAGGTTTACCATTTCAATGAAATGAGTTACTTGCCCGGAATTCCGCGTAATTTTCCTCCAAAATATTTTAAGTACCAATGAGATTCCCTTAGAAAACTGATGCATTCTACAAAGGCAAGGAAGTTACATATTTTCAAAAACCAACTGGAATACTTATGCTTGGGCATTTTAACAATTTCATGTTAAGTGATTATTAAATCAATTAATGCACTTCAAAAGAACCCTCGTTGCCCTGAACGGTCTAATCGTTAGCAGGCTGACTTCTGCCTTAATTCCAGAGGGCAAGCTGAAATCTTGAGTCAGATTTCATTGTTTCTGTGCGTTCCCTTTCCGGGGGTACAGTATGAGTCCAAACCATGTGCCATCTTCCAGCCAACGATATCAGTGATAATGCGGCTAAATAGAGGCTTGACCATTCCAGACAAATAGGCTAGCAGTAATTCCGGTAGTTGCGATGGAAAGTAAAATACCACGCTTTTTGCTTTTTACAGAGCTTGATTTGCGATATTAATTTCTAGAAAATCCTACATACATTCAAAAACATTTTTTATAGGTAAATATATATCGGAACATAATAAGAGGAACCATTCCCATTTCAGCCTACATCTTTCAATAGCATTTCATATCTTTTAAGTTTATCCGTGCGCATTAACTGCTTCTAGTAGATGCCCGCTTCTGCTTACACATTTTCTGGCCGCATAATGAACTCGACATATTAATTAACGGTATTTTTTCTTTCGGTGTACAGTGAA
Organism: Stegodyphus dumicola; assembly: GCF_044657685.1. Lineage (NCBI taxonomy): Eukaryota > Metazoa > Arthropoda > Arachnida > Araneae > Eresidae > Stegodyphus > Stegodyphus dumicola. Next base: position 122,105,509 of record NC_140780.1, read on the forward strand.
ATTGCATTGGAAGCTGGTAACTGATTGGGAAACAGATTTCATTATTACATCTAAATATGAAATTAGTCGTCATAGGGAAATTCAATTGATATGGATTTGATCCTGTTTAAAAGTTGAATCCTAATTTAAATTTAAATTGGAAATCCGCGATGCTATTCTTTGCAACACTAATGATTGAAAAATCTTTTAAACAATTTCTTTTAATTAAAAGCTAAGTAACTCAATAAATAAATAAATTACTCTCTTTAATTTGCGAAAATAATCGGTATCTTAATCAGCCAGCTTGACATTCCCTTTTTTCACGTATTGCTATTAATATTATTACTGTTAAAAATAAAGATAAAGCTTTCAGCTTTTATTTTTTTCTTTATTACATAAGCAGAGTTATTTATGCATTTATTTGTATCCTTTCTCTGTAACTTAGATACGAAATAATGAGGCCTCACCAGTGACTGAATAGTTAAGACCACTGAATACTGGTAGTTCGGGCTGGCTGCATGGCTGGCTTTCATGGTTTTCCCCATGTGCAATATGAATACGAACCAATTTTCCTTAGAAAGTTTTCCAAGAAGGCTATCCCTCTTCTTCTGCAGATAGTTCTCGTGGCTTTGCTATATTCAAATAACCTAACCTAACTTTACAAAATAGTAAGCAAAATTTGCATGATAATAATGTACAAATTAGCATGAATCCCTGTTATGATGCACGCTACAAATTTTCTGCATAAATACATTGGTATTTTACTTAAAAGAGCTAAATGCAGTTTTAATCCTTTCCGAAGAAAAAGTTGACTTTATTTTCATAGAAAGCAAAATTTGCAGGATAATAATGTGCAATTAGCATGAATCCCTATTAGGATGCATGTTATAAATTTTATGCATAACTACATTGGTATTTTACTTAAAGAGCTGAATACAGTTTTAACCATTTCCGAAGGAAAAGTTGACTTTATTCTCATAGAGACGTCCGGAAAACACACATCAACTCCCACTCTTTACTACCTTCCATCTTTCCTATGCAGAGTGTTCAATGAGTTTTAGTATTATTTCGTAGCACTTTTAGGCTCCTCTTCGAATTGCTTTTCAACGAAGTGAATCGAAAATGAAATGAATAAGAACCAAATTACTTTGGATTTCTTTGTAAAATATTAGGATTATTTTATATTACGGCAAAGCGTCTGATGGCTATGTGCTTAAGAGAAGAGAAGCCTTCGTGAAAGACTGTTTTGAACTAGCTCGTGTTCATGCTACATTTTGGAGAGAAATCTCGAAAACTCACGTATTGTCAGAGTATTGGCCGAGATCTGAACACAGGTCGAACTACCAGAGTTTAATGATTTTGACTACTTGGCTAATGGCGAGCCATTTTGTAAAGGAAAACAATAAACTTAAGCCTTTACTTTTATTATACCGCAATACTTTATAAAGTTTTTCAAGATTTCAGAATTATTCAATTAAAGCGCATATTAATGAATTTTAAAGGCCAGTTCTTCTGCACCTTTGACTCTTCAATTGTTTTGATGGCTCGCTTGATGACAGTTATTCAATGATTCAATGGTACTTTTGATTTGATTTATTTGGCTATAACGTTATTACTGATTATTCCTGCTGTTCAAAAAGTACTAGATTTTAATTTCTGTTAAATCATGAATCTTTTGTTTTATTACTACCTTCACCAGGGATAAACTTTGAGGAATAGATAAAATTTTTATCTCATCTAAGTAAATTTGTTTCGTAGGCAGGGGCGTAGCTAGGGTGGGGCAAAGGGGACACCTGTTCCTAGGAGCAGCATCCAGGGGACTCCAAACTGATGTTACGAAATTTTAGAATAAAATGTTTTCCATTCTTGGCACACAGAAAGGGGGGCAAAATTTTCAGTTGTTCCTGGGCGCTGAAAACCTTGGCTACAGCTCTGTTTGCAGGTTGAGAATAATAGAAAAGCCCAATTACAGAGAAGAAAATAATAATAATAATAATAAAACTTCAATTACCTTTTATATCTATGTAAGGTTCGCTTTCCTGTTTAAAGTTTTATCAGAAAAGACATTTTTCTAGCTCTGTCAAAATCTTTTTGACCACTTTGTATATTTCTTTTTAATTTGGAGACATTTACATTGCTGAGCGATTACTTTTTCTATCGAAACAATATTGAGTATAAAAAACACTTCATAGACTTTTATGAGTTAATGTTTTGCTTGAAAACTTAAATGGTACTAGTATAAATGAAAAGCTATCTGATGTGTAGCTTTGGTAATTTTGGACTGAAATTAACCATTGTTTTTGGTGATGTGAGAAAGATAGTATGAGAACGATGTGAAAAGTATAAATGAGTTTTATTTTGCACTGTGTTTGTATGAATATAAAAATTGTTTTTGCGTAAATAAAAAAGGTATGACAGAGATTCACTATTCTGCCTTTCATTAGGCTTTTGCACTTCGTAGCAGAAATTGAAAAAGCGGCGTCTAAACAGCGACAAATTAATTTTTTGCGCAGCCTTTATTATAAAGAAAGAGATTAAGAGTTTTCTGACTTTTCCTTGCATAGCCTACAGAAATTTACAGTGAAACACTTTTGAATAATTTTCATTTCCCGCAATAAATACAAAACTGATTGAAATGAAATTCATTTTTATCTCTACTGCTGCCATCTGTTGGAGCAAAAATAACTTAAAAAGCGTTCACAGAAAAAATACTGGCTACTCGGGGATGCTTAGGCAATTTTCTGCAGAAGCTTTCTACAAAATATTTTGGGTTAAAATAGTATTTTATTACATTGTTTTAGAAATATATTAAACATAGTTGTCAGACTATATATTTAATAGTAAATTTATCTAAAAATAATTGTTGTTACCGAAATATGTCTTTCATTTTTCATGAATGTATGTAATATGTTGTTTTACCTTATATAAAAGCACAATAACATATTATGACTGCCACAATAATGCGCAGAGCATTTGGCTTTTTTCACAATACTAATGCCCCTTTAGAAATTGAGTAAAATCAATACTAAAACAAGGGCTACACTTCACAGTCGAAATACATAACACGTTGCATAAAATCAACAAATCAGGGATAACTTGAATCTTATACTTCTTGATAATGCAACTGAAGGATCTACTTAATTCATTTTTTAGAACAGTTTACTTTCTTTACATTTTCATATCTCTTGATAATAACACTATATTGAACGTGCTTGTAAATAAAATTATTCAAGCTATACAAGGAGAATTATTTATCTCGTACATTAGTTATTAATGAACTTTGAATTCAATGTTGTGCTTAGGCTAATAAAACCTAACGCTAAATTATTATTGAAAATAAGACTTTAAAAATGCTTTTCAATCGAAAAATAAAGTATACAGCTGACACAGGGTAAAAAGAGATATTCTTTAAATATTTCGTTTTTATGCATAAAATGAAATAAAATTGGTCATTTTGAGAAAAAAATGGCTAATGCAATTCCCCCTTTTCTGATTCAATTCTTCATTTTGGTAACTGCAAGATATTTGGAAGTAGAAAGTTATTGACTTTCTAGGTAACAAATGAAAAATTGCTGACTGTCCAGGTTTGCCGAAGTTTTCAACCGCAGCATGTGTATCATCTTCAGTATTCAGTGTTGGTTTTGTCTGAATATCGATTTCCAACACTTCACTGAATTTTGGAGATTTCTTGTAGCTTTGCTATACTCCACGAATCTTCAGAAGTTACATAACTTGAAAAGAGCTGGATTGTGACCCAAGGCTAGGACGTTGACAACATTAAGATGTATGAATTCGAAATAATACGGAGTAGAAGAATTTCAAAGTTATCAAACCTAAAACTGTGATTCTTTTATTTTTCACCTAGTTACAAAGAATACTGTTGTTAAAATTTCCTCTTCATACTATTCTAAGTTGCACATTTTGAGTTGCGATCGCGTCCTAATAGAGCGAAAAAATTAGTGTTGTAAAGAATCTCCAAATCACCAGTGCAAGCTTCTTTGCCGGACGATTTGCTTGAAAATGTGATTAAAACAAATATAAACTGTAAATAATAATAATAATAAAAAAAAAATACGAAAGCTTTTAGATTTTATATCACGCTCAAAGGGGAGTTTTGTTTTAACGTTTTGTGTGTTACCTTTATTTATTAAATATCATATTCTTCGCACTTAACCATAAAACTCAATTCAATAGCAATATCACTAAATGATTTAAAAACAGCATATCTTCAGAATTTCTGATACACAGTCTCGCACCCTGGGGATAAAAATGTTTTTTTTTCTTTTTTTTTTCTCGTACATAGCATTGCCATTACTCGCTTTGAAATCGTTCAGTTTGTTAATAAAAAATTCGTTAAAGTTTTACAAAATATGAAGTGGGTAATAAAACGAATTTCATATTACAAATTTGGGCTTCCAAGTGCCCATATTTGAATGGAATACTACTTTATTCAAAACCTGATGTCTCTAGGTACCGTTGTTTTTTCACAGTGCGAAAAACATACATACATTTAAGCAGATTCTTCATTATTTAATTTCTTTAAATATAATACAGGGCTGTAATATTTGGTGGCAACAATTTGAAAAGGGAAACGCCGTTTATAGCGAAACGCCACAAAATGCCAGAATGGAATTAATAGCTCTTCTGGGCTAACGCCCTTTGGACTAACAAATAACTGTCAATTGTTCATTTATAATTTAACTATTTCTTATGCATTAATATTCAAAAGAAATATTTCAATCGGAAATGAAATTTCGTGAAGGAAATAAGTTGTTCACTTGGATTAACATTCAGTTCTTAAGAACATAAAAGAAAGCTATTCTATTCAATACGAAACATGTGACTATATTCACAACAATTTTTTATGCAACTACATTTATCATTTCCATTATCAATTAAATTTAAAACTTTATCTATATTCTAAGGCAATTTGTATTTCTGTTTCCTCTTTTGGAAAGCAAGCGGCTGGGTCATATGACAATCTAAAGTATGAGAAAGAAGAAGTGAAAGCTTACATTTTAGCGCAGAGTTTTTATTTATGAAAAACTGCCTCTGCTATTTGAACTTTGGCTTGAAAATAGATGATTTCAACAGAAGCAAAGCAGAATATGAAACACTGAATTCTCTCTCTTGCTTAGAATTAGCTTGGAATCTTATTGTAGAAAAGCAGACTTGTCTCAAACACTTTCGAGAAAAACCAAACTGCTAAGCGGGGGGGGGGCAGGATCTACATCCACCTCAGGCGTGAAAGGTGGAGTCTTTCAAGTTTACGCAGTTAATGCTGATTTGAGATCTCTCTTGTGGAAAGAGAACTTACATTGCGACATTAAGCTGCCGCTATATGTGTTACAAGACTGCAAATAAAGCTAAGCGTAGAAAATATTAACATTTTTATGTGTCAGTAACATACTATCAGTCTTTTTGCTTGATAGAAGAACGCCAGGATGTAACAACCCCAGTAATACAGAAACAATTTCTTAGCTAAACTGATTTCTAGTTACTTTAATGACCGGGTAACAGTTTTATGACTACTTTCATTTCTATGAAAGGGTAATCGTGATAGGGGTAATCTCCATATTTTATCCTTAAGGGTGTTTGTCATTTTAGTGGGATAGCCGTCTGTTTGAGTTTATGCCCCCCTGTTAGCGGCGTAACCGCAAAGCAATTTGCACTCCGTTCAAGGAGTTTTGAAATTTAGATATCTTGTTACAAGCTATAGTTACTTATTTATCCATCATCTACAAATTTGTCTTTAATTTGAAACAGTTATTAATGCGATTTTCTAATGCTTAATGAAGACCAATATTGTAATAGTCTGCAATTAGAATTCGATTTATTTGCCTTTTCAAACTCAAATTTTAGTAGTTATTGACAGATTGTCCAATATAGGATGAATTTTAATTCTTTGGGTGTGCCCCATTGCGTCCGTGGGTAGTTTTCAAACACCACTCTCATATGACTATTTCTTACCGCAAGGAACAGATTAAGTTATTTTTTCCTGTCCGCAACGAAAACACTGCCAATACTGTCCTAAAAAATCGCAAGTCAAAAAGCAGCGCGATTATGCTAATAGAAACTCAGATTGGATTATTTAATGCAAGTATGGAAACCTTACGTAGTTTTGAAAACAAATTATGATCCTCGCCGCATCATGAGCCAAATTACATAGAATACGTTTAGAATGCAAGGTATAGATACAAACCGAAAAGAGTCACTGAAAATTACTGTCTAAAAATAATAATTAATTAATAAAATTGCAATCGATTTATATATTATAAATCAAAATATTGCCATCGTGCAATGAACATTCTTGTTATAGGGTTCCTCACTTTTATTCTGCCAAATTATGTGTCGAGGAGCCTAATGAACTGCTAAGCGAATAATCGCTCAAGTCCACGAACAGAAAAGTAAACTCGAGAAGGGTTAATTACCCTTTATTCACTCAGCATAAGATTTAACAGTCGGCCCCTTTCTTTCGGCTTTTTTCTTTCGGCGTAAGTCTCCACTCGGGCTTAAAATGTAAGAAATAAGAACTAACTAATAACTAACTAAAGAGATTAAGCCGAAGCTAACACAATTCTAAGCTAGTCGGCCCGTAATATTAGATTAGCCAGCGAACTATCAAAAGGTACGTAATATGGCTGAGCGTAACAACAGCTTAGAGAAAGATGTATTAAATTAAATTAACTGTTTTAAAATTAAAATATATCTTACACTGTAATAAACTTTTAAAGATACGACTGGTCTTGTATTTGATTCAAGAAATCTCAATACTTGAAACGATGTTGCTGACACATAATCCGAATGGATTTCCAAGATTTTTGGTAGTCATCCTTGCATGCTTTTGCGACTTGTCTGTCATCCCTGCATGCTTTTGTGATTTACCAATCATCCTTGCATGCTTTTGAGATGTTTCAGCCATCTTTGCATTCTTTCGCTACTTGTGCTTTATCATAAAAAAAATAAATAAATAAATAAAAAATAAAAAATTAAATTAAATTAAAAAAAAAGTCACATGTTGTCTGTAGTTTACCATCAGCCGACAGGATAATTCGACAACTAGTAGTTCATCGCGTTCTCAAACCCCAGCGAACATGCTGGTAGCAGGAAAGGTTTTATGGTTTTCTCCCTACGTAGTGTAACTAAAACACAGGATTCCTTAGTAAATTCTTAACAAAAGCACTCCCTGCCTAAGGGAAAGAGGCTTAGAGTACTTTGACATAGTTTAATAAATGCTAGCCGTAGAGTGCTGCGCCATAATCTAATAAATTCATACATTACATGTACTTCCGAAAAGAATGTTGTTTTTTTTACGAGTAAACAAATTTATAAATAAATACTAATATAATTATAAAAATCTATCAAAACGATGCCTTTAAATTTGAATTTCAGATTAACGCTTCCTGAAGCTAAATATAATCCATCCGTAGATCTTCAGAAGCATTATTCACACAAATATTCACTTGGGAGCGCAAATGTAGCGAATTTACGTTTTTGGTAGTCGGCAGATCACGGTCGCCTGACCCCAAGAGATAGAATCCGAGTTTTGGTACCTCTTTCTCTGCTATCAGTTTCTTAAGAGAATTTTCATATCGATACATTTTAAATAAATTTATTCCATAAAGATACTACAATAGCAAATGTCTAAAACTTGCCCAAGATATTATGCTGCGCTGAGCGCTTTGTCAGTCAGCTAATTACCATACCATCAGAGTGACTTGTTGTGGGAAGAAGCCAATTGTATTACCCCTTCACTTAACAGTGAAACATACAACAATGCAAAAAATAACTAATTCAGTTAATTTAAAATGAATATAAAATTCTGAATAATAAAAGTATTATTTTAACATAAGGTACAGTATTTTTTGTTTTATACTTGCTTATATTCCACACTAAAATACTGATTTCGGAATTTAGTAATAGAAGATACAAAATAGCATTAATTTTTTAATTAATTTATGGAAAGAAATTTTATCATTAAATATTTCGTTCAACATGCTTTTAGGAATAAATAAAATTAGATAGTTAATAAGTGTTGCTGAGTTACCATTAATAATTAAATACTAATTAGTGAACATATTTTCGAAATACATTGAGGAATAAAATTTAGTAAAGCAAAAAATATCTTCCTTTTCGATGAAGTTACACATTTTATGAGAAATTTTTTTAGTCGTCTATGGAATTATTAAACGAATTATTTGTTATTCGTTAAAAACAGAAGTAGAATTGTATTGTAATTCGATTATGTTCTACAGATGTTTATACTCAGTTTTAAGCCAAATGGCAGAAGTTTGTCGCCAAATAACAAATCTTTTTAGTGATAATATCATTCATGCGTCTTCTGAACTTCCTGACTATAAACAGAGAAGGCGTGGCTATCACAAAGAAATTTTAGGTAGGCTACCAATTACACTTTCACTAGAAGTAGGTAGGAGATTTACTGCTTTCTACTTGTGCGCACTAATTGTGTGCCGCGCAGAAAGGGGACACGGTTAATAATAGCCTTTTCTTTGCAAAGTCAATCATACTTTAGAAAAGGGAAACCAATGATTCGGATAACAATTTTCCGACTGATGGATGTAGTTCGACACCTTTTTTAGCTAATAGGGCACATTTCTTTGAACTCAAGTATGAAGCCGTAAATCTTTTTAATATTTTGCTTTGAACTTTACTAGGAATCTGAGAGAGTTTTCTTTTACTTTGTACACCCTTCACTCTATATTTCCTTCAGCAGTATACAGCTCAGCTGGAAACGAATACCCAACAGAACAAAATAGTTTTGCGTACAGTACGTGTGCTGAATTCCAAAAGGGAATTACAGATGTTAGCGTATAGAATTACTCGGTTCAGTGGAGAAATCTAATTGCTAAACTTAGCCAGGATACCAGCTAGTTTTCTTGCACAGAAGCGAGGCTAATTATCAATTATTTAACATAAATCTTTAAATTTGTGAATGAGTGATTTTAGGTTTAAATATCAGGCATGGAAGAAAAATAAGAAGATTAACTAATTAATGATAATTAAAATTTAAAAATGAACTAAAAGTTATAGAAATATATATAAAAGTTTAAGAAAGAGGTATAATTTTGCAATAAAGAAACTTCCCCACTTCCTTATCTTCTTTCGACTTAATGCTAAACGTAAGAAGTGCTCCTAAGAGTAATAATTTAAATCACACTCTTAAGTAGTTTTACTCGGTCATGAACTTCTGAGAGGTTAATGATGGCAGATCAAGCCCATTAAATACATATTAAATAGCCTCTACCTATATTTACTATTCGTAGATTACCGTTGTTTACAAACAAAACCAGACTGTGTTATTACCCTTGAATTTGCCAGAAGAAAAAACATCCATACAAATAAAAACACAGAAAAGCTTATGGGGGAAACATTTATTTGAATAATAAACGGACTTTTAAAGGTTTAACACTTTTATAGTACAGCTCAAATACCCCGAACTAATTGAGATCCATCTAGTTTTAGAAAATCAGAATAACTGAGCTGCCTTTTTCTTTCTTCCCCCCTCTTTTTTTTTTTTTTTTTGATAGGCCATAGAGACATTTACTATAATGCAAGTGAAGCATTTTTATTTTTCTTTTCTATTGTCGTATTTTATTTCAACATAGATTATGATTGTACAGTTAAGAATGCAAAAAATGTAATTAAGAAAGATATATGTTTTAAAAATAAGACATATTATTAAAAATATTATAGGGTCAAAAATAATAACTTTTTCTTTTATTTAGTCTATTTAGGAAAGGATCAATTGTTACGGTTAAGCAAAACAGATTTATAAGGCAGTATGTAACTGCTATATCTATATCTATCTATCTATCTATCTATATATTACTTATCTGCTTATTATTTCATACAATTCAATTTACATGTTGTATACATCTAATATATTTGTTTCTTAAAAAGATGCATAACACTATATTATCTTCCTGTATTATTTAAAGGAATTAACATAAATCTTAATTATACTTGATTTTGAAAAGAAAGCAACGTCACCCAGATAACTAGAGTTCAACGTTTTCGGAAGTTCTACACTATTTTTAGCTTCGCAAATATAATATGCTATTTAACTACTTCAGATTGCCCCAGAAACTTATAGAAATAGATCGAGGAATTTGAAAAGAAAATCGCAATAGTAAAGGCAAAGAACATACTATTTTTTCTGCTGAGTATTCTTATTAATAATTTTGACTGCAATGCTCTGCGTTATAGACATTTTTATATTTTAAAAAAGACAAGAAAAGAACGGAATATTAATTAAAATCTTTTTGACAGGGTATAAATTCTTTCAGATGTATAAAAGCGGGATTCATCCAAACAAACCAGGCCATAATAGCAGAGATGGAACAATCCGTGCAAAATAATCCCACAAAATGGTTTTCAAGAGTAAGTTATTATTGTTTAACAACTTATGAGAATATCTGCAGTTTTTACACTATAATAGATTAATGACAGGCATTATAAAAGAGAAAACAATTACTATTACAGGTAATAAGCCACAATGGTCCACGCCAGGTATTATAAAATAATTACCTTGGGGCGGAATTTTAGAAACATTTAGAAACATTTTAGAAAATTTTAAGAATTTGGATATAAGATTTTATTTAATATATCACATTTTCACTTTTTATTTCTGAGGTTTCATTTATCAAATTATGAAATTCTGTTTGCTGTCTTACGGACAGCAGATCGTCAGAACATCACAGAAACTCTGGCTCGTCATAAAATCTCTGGTTTTTCAATTCCTTAGGGTACAATTATAGGATCTAACTCTCTTTGGCCACATAAATTAATCTAGATCTTACTAATGAACCTGGCGACTTCTCGCAAAAGCGTTAAATTATACCAGCACAGAAGGAAGGGTGAAAATACACCCTTTATTAATTTCAACTATGAATAGAAAGGCACGTACTTCGTGCTTTACAATAACACCGATCTCTTGCGGTGGAACTTAAATGTTGTTACACAAATCAATTCAAGGCTAAAAAAAAATAGTGCTGGATTAGCACTTAGCTTGCTTGACAGCTAACCTAGCTTGACTCGACAATCTAACAGGCGTGATAATTATTCAAATGGTCAAAAGGCGTATCAGCGTAACAATAGATGAGAAACGAAACGTGCTCTGGCTAGCGAAAACACTCTCTGAATAAACTTCAAGATTTACCCGTTTAAATACTCTCTTCACTTTACTTTAAATTTACATTCTGGAAAGGAAATGCGAGGGGAAGTTGAGGAGTTTAGGAAAGGTAACAAAAATTTGAATAATAGATTAAATAAACTAAGGGAAACCCTAGAAATTGTAAGCTTAAAGTAAAATCAAAACATAAAATTTTAACAATTAAATTGTTACGAACAGTATTTTTCAACATTTTATCTAAGGAAATGTACGAAAACTAATCTAGATGGAGCAACAGTCTGAAATTTTTAATCTCAATTTCTCTTTACTCCTTCTGAGATGATTTGCTGTGTAAAATGTACATAATTTATTAATATGTCAAAGTTTATTTATACATAAAAGCAAATTTACTGTCTAAAAGTATAGAGAATGAGTTCAGTAAGTATGAGAAATCTTAACTGGCTGCTAAATTCCAGATAATTTATTTAGAGAATGATTTTCAAAACAAGAATGTTTTCGTGATCCGGTGTATTTTAAAAAGAAATTTAGGAAATCGAATTCAATGTATAAAATTATAAATAAACAGAATAAGACAATAGAAACATTCTAACAGAGATTACTAGGTCGTTGAATGCCTGAGCGATATAGGTAATGACAAGCGTATATTTCAAAAGCAGTTTGCATACTTTGATATTATTAAATAAAACTGAATATGGAAAGTGAACTAAGAGTCTCAAAACCAGTAGCATTGTGGACTATTTATTAATATAAATTAATGACATGACAGGTATGTTTTGAATGCTTGTAGCTTTCTCATTATGCTGTTTGCATACTCTGATAATATTCAATAAAACTGAATATGGAAAGTGAAAGAAAAGTCTCAAAATCAGTAGCATTATGGAATATTTATTAATAAAAATTAAAGACAGGTATGTCTTGAATGCTTATAGCTTTCTCATTAAGCTGTTTGCAGACCCTGATATTATTAAATAAAACTGAATATGGAAAGTGAAAGAAAAGTCTCAAAATCAGTAGGATTATGGAATATTTATCAATAAAAACTAATGACAGGTATGTTTTGAATGCTTATAGCTTTCTCATTAAGCTGTTTGCATACCCTGATATTATTAAATAAAACTGAATATGGAAAGTGAAAGAAAAGTCTTAAAATCATTAGCATTGTGAACTATTTATTAATATAAATTAATGATAGGTATGTTTTGAATGATTGTAGGTTTCTTATTAGAATAGCAAAGGGTAAGGCAGTGAAGTGGAATACATTCGGAATAATGCATGTGTTTTCAGGCATGAGAAAACAATTTTGCCTTTCTGCGGAAGGATACCCGAATCGCCACATCGTTAAGTAGTCATCGATTAAGCAGACTAAGTACGTTTGCGATGCAAGCCACGTCAGGACCTTTCTTGATTTACAGCTTCCTCCTAAATATCAAAGACCTGCAGCTGGGTTCAAATTTATTGCATCACAACGTATGAGGTGCTCACATGTTGCCAACAGAAACTTTATTACGTTGGCTCGCATTTATACCCTCAAAGTGAATTATATTCGATCCGAAACATAGGACCACATTCGGAGAAGAAGAGGGGACAAATTGCTGGGGGAAATGTGGTAAAAATGAACCTGTGAGGGGAAGCTATGACATCTTGGGGAGCTCAGGCATCCTCTTTAAAGCTTGCCAAATGTCTCTCGACACTCCCGTTCGAATCGAGAATCGTTTGTTCCGGGTTTCTCGTTGCGGAGATGTTGAAATAAAAGCTTCCACAGTATTATATTTAAATACTGCCATTTTCACATGCTTTTAGTGAGTGCATTAACGTCTCTCTGATTCTAATATAGTATTACGAGAAAACGAAATGTTTTAAGTAATTAAGCTTGATTATTTTCATCGAAAGATTTTGGCTACACAGGAGTAATAAAAACTTTGTTTCAAAATTAGCAAATTAAAATTTAATTTAGCTTTATCGTAAAACTGTAGGCATTTTAGGGAAAATCCGATGCATATGTCTTCATTTCAAGGAGTAAAATTATTCTATTATTAGATTGGGATGCTTTTTTTCTGTTCTATCAAGGCGTTATTTACATTTCTAGAGTAATCAGATTTCTTTAGTAAATCATTTAAATAAATTTTATATCTTCATTAGATTTAATTTTAGGTTTGAAGCTTAAAATCTGATATTTCGGCCTATGGTTAAAACATATGCATTGCATTACTTATAGTACTGCGGCTTTCCTGGAAGGAAATTATGATATTAGTCTTAGAAAAGTTAAATGAGTTTCTGCTTATAAAGAGGCTGTGCTATTTACAAATAGAGATTATTTCAGTACATTAAGTGAATTCTTTTTCATTTTGAAGGATAACAGAATTTTGAAACTACAAGGTTTTATTTATAATCTTATGCAGCTGGTTTAATCCACATATAATGCAAATCTCCACAAAAGGCATTCCCAAAGCAGACAGCTCGTATGATTTTGCAGTAGGGTTTTAAATAACGTTAATTAATAAAGTTTTTGCCTCATGGGGGAAAATAGGCATCTTAAATTATATTTTATGAGTTACTAAAATGAAGTGAGAATGTTCCATCACCCCCGCCCCCCATTTATAGTATCATTAACACACTTTTCACGGAAGGATATTGCTAATGAAAATCAAATTCACATAAGTACCTACATTTGCAACAAGATTCATCGTACAGTTATGAATTATATTTATTTTATTTGCTATGAAACCTGTTTTCAAACGACTCACAAATCATTCGACGATGAGGCATAAACAACCAAATTAGAGGAAAATTTGGTAAATTTTCTGTTAAAATACTTCTCTCAGGATCTGGGTTTTAGAAATGGTGAACCCTTGGATTTTGAATTGCATTTAACAGATGTATTTGTCAGCAATAAAAGGGAGAAATTTCACACACATCGAAAGAATGACAGACGACTTAGTTCTAAAAGACAATTTATCAAGATTATTCCTAAACACTGGCGTTTGTTTAAAGATTAGTCTAAATTAAGCTTCAAAAATATAATATGCTATACGATAAGAATATGAAATCGTCATTCTAGTAGTAGCGTACTCTGTAGAAATGAGAGAAACAAATGGAAGTTTGCATTTGGTATTAGATATGATTGATAAGAAGATGGTTCCCAAATTTTTGGAAATTTAAAAGTCATTGGCAAGTTACTTCTACTACTTGCCGCTGAGAAGGCTCTCGATCACGTTATTCACCTCAAGGGATTATCGCCTACTCATCGCAGGGGAACTTCCTGCGGCCAAACACCAGCCAGGGGCTGGGATGACAGTCCAGTCAGCAATATTGTGTATCTGTAAAAAAAAAAAAAATAATAATAACGTGAGCAAACAAGGCTCTTGAATAAAGCAAATGTTTGCAATCTAGAGACATCATTATGTTGTTTTACAAATGAAGACATTATATTATTTTTGTGTATTTAATTATGGCAAAGCACACTAGGGCTATCTGCCTAAGGGGGGATGCCTTCGTGGAGGACTTTCTAAGGGAAACTGGCTCGTATACACGTTACACATGGGAAAAACCACGAAAACACCCAAGTAGCCAGCCCGTTCGCGGCATTCGAACCTCGGACCGAACTACCAGTGTTCAGCGACTTTACCGCTCGGCCGCTGGTGAGCTGAACACATTATATAAGGTGGAGACAAATTATATACAATATAACATAAATGCCCAATTCCTTACCAGATATGTTTCTGGGTTACACAAAATATACATATTACAGTTGAGAATGAAATAAGATACTGTAGTAAATACACTATTATAGACAATGATATGCAACTAGATATGGAACTACAAGGACTATTTATAAAAAAAATTTTTTTTCGGCTTGTGGGAAAATAAAGCTACTCGGTCACACTCTTCCGTGAAAATATGGCCACCAAAAGAATCATTCATCCCAAGAAATTTTACTGTTACTACCTTTACATATAAAATTAGACAAACAGAAAGTGTTAAGACCATGGATAAGAAGTGGAGGAGGTTTTTCATATCTTAGAAGTTACATTCAAAAGCTTCATGAGGCGAAAGTGAAAGACATCGTCGGCCCCCGAAATTGGAGACTTTTACAAAAATAAAAACTTTTCTAAGAAGTTAAACGATGATGAATTATCTGCCTGGAATATCTTTATTGAAGTGGTGCATGAATTACTGTGGAATAATCCCTGGTACGTTGAAGCAGAAAATGATCGGCAATTTGTTCAAGAATTCCAGGTAAGTTAGTTACCTGTAGAAAATCTGCAAAATATCATTGAAATTCCACTTTGCACATTTCCAACTGGGCATTTCTTTCGAGAGGTTAACATCTGTGAACGACGAGCAAGGAGAAGAGATTCTATTAAGATATTAAAAAAAAAGAAGCAAAGACATCAACGAGATGGTATCCTAACCCTGATATATTATATGGGCTTACAGCACGTTTCCACTTAGAATAATTTTTCTTTCGTTAGGATATTCCTTACTTCACGCAAAAACGCAGCGTATATGAATATTAATTTTATTAACGTTATGGAGTGTCCATTTAGTTAAATGACCTGCTTTCGTGCTCATGGCAGACAAATAGTTTAAATATGATGGTTTGTGTAATCAAGAAATCATCCAATTAAGTGATTTTAAAATTATGTTTAGTTTGATAAAATATTGCATTCTATGCTATTTTAAATATATCCAGCTTTAAGTCTTCATTTTTAGCTACAACACTTTGTTTTAAGAGCAAGATGTCTTGTTTTTGGAAGATATGCTTTCATTCACTGTGTCCTCCAGTCCACCAACACATTTAAAATATGCAAAATTTAAATATGCACTTTTATTTCAGCATAATTAAATTCAATAAAATGTATAGGTAACTAAATAAGAATTATATGAACTGTTCTTAATTTCTGGATGGTAATGGAAGTTCATAATACACTGCTGACCATACAAAACGTAACACCCTGAATAAAGCATCTAATACGTAGTTTTGAAACTTTGCACTATGCGTAAACTTCGATAGGATATGTAAATGATTAGCATTACCAGGCATATTCTAATCATATTCCATATCCATCATAAGCCTGGAAGCTATGAAAGAGAAATTAGTAGGCTACTTTATGTATTAGAAATGTATTCGTTTTCGCTGTCCTTTGCGCGGAAAGCTTCCGCATGCCTCGTCGAAAAAAACGGCAGCCTTTTCAGCAAGTTTCCTGCGTTTCAGAGAGGAAAAATTTTGATTTATAGAGACTGTAGATTACCTTCCCAAGAAACTCGCGCTCATGTTTTCACGAAATCAAGCCACAGGGAATGCGAATATGGAATGGAAGAGGAACGCATCAAACGAGGGGAATGATTATGCGATAGCATGTTGTGCGCATGACATATGCATGTTGTGCGCATGACAATGGCTGATCGCACAGCAGCACCAAGATCCTTAGAGCAAAAAATTATTACCCTAGTGCACTACAACATGCATATCATTCGACATTGTCTGCAGAGAAGAGGTATCTTTGCAAGGCATCTCTGCTCCCATTACCGTTGATGTTACTCCATAGACGTATGCGGCTGCAATGGTGCATTGAACGCCAGGCATGGATAGACTAATGACACGACATTGTCTTTTCAGGTGAATCTCGATTCCATCATGATGTTCGCATCGGGGCTTGGAACACCGTGGTGACAGACATAGTGACCTCTGCATTATACATTGCCCCATCAGTCCGTTACCTTGGAGGTATAAGTGCTATTCTGCTATTGGATTTTACTCCCTCATCCGCCTATAATATGCCTTGCCGGCCCACTCATCAGCCATCTCTACATATCTGAAGTTTTGGAGCTTGTTGCCCTTCTTCACTTTTAGAGTTCGCCTGCGACTGAGTTTTAATGGAACAATGCGGGACCGCATGTGGCATACAGTGTTCAATAATTTTTTTTTGTCCATTGCTGCCTTGGCCTACCCATTCTCTCTATATAACTTCTGGTTGATGACTGGTTAAGTAAGTTGTTTAGCATACACTAACCACGGCTACGCCAGATAAAATTTGGCAAACTGTAGAAACAGTGTTAACTGAGGTACCCTTAAGCACACATCCAAAGCTTCTTCCCTCTAGTGCCGAGATGTGTCGCAGCAGTTACTAGCAGACATCTAGCTCATTTCTTTGTTCGACTCCTCGCCGACGCGAGCCTAATGGGGAGGGCATAACAGGCAATAATCTGACGTCACTGTGATGCCACCTGTCCTGATTTCCCGCGTTTAAAACAGTAGTTTCATTGAGCTGCGAGACGATTTTCTAGAGGTTACATATCCCAAATTAATTTTAATAATATATATATCTGTTTTCTAATAATTTATATATTTAAAATAATTTATATATATGTAATTTTAGTCAGTTTTTATTTTAAATTCTATATTGTAAAGTATCGTTTACGTAATATGGCTTTTTGCGCTGCAGTAACGTGCCGTAGCACTTACAGAAGTATGAAAGGATGAGATATTTTATTTCATAGGACCAAAGGATCCAAATGAGAGTTTGCTTTTGACGAAAGAATGGATACACAAATGTCAAAGAGAAGATTCTATTAATGTGAAGAGCCAAAAAATCTGCAGCGAACATTTTCTATGCAGTGTTTATGAAGATGATATGAAAAATCGCTTGTTTGGATAGCCACAAAAAGAAATTGTTGAAATGGAATGCTGTGCCGAAAGTAAATTATGATGACAATAATAAATCGAAATTGATGATGACAATAATAAATCAAATTTTAATGATTTTGAAATAAAACTCACAAATGAAAATGTAGATCATCCTGAATGTTTAAGGATAAACAAGAATGCATTGATAATTTGAAGAATAAAATAATATCCTCAGAAAATTGTATTAAATTGTATTAAAGTATTGAAAAATAGAGAAAAGAAAAATTTTAGAATGTTTGTTCAGCGACAAAGAAGGTGGACGACATCCAAACAGAAATTGGTATAAAATCTCAAATAGCGAAATTTGGGGGGGGGGGGGGGTAGCACAAATCGGAGAATTTGGAAAAATGTCTAAAGCCTATTTTTATAAAGACGCAGATTAATGCATTACTAAAAAAGAAAAAATCAGGTGGACTAGTGAAAATATTTCACGTTGCATTGTCATAAGAGCTCTTGTCATCTTAAAGCTATGATTTTTGGAAAGAAAAAAAAATTAAGAAAAAAAAAATTGGAATATCTTTACCTAGTATTATCAAATTAAAGAAATGGTGTTTATTTTATTTTTTAGTGTTTTCTAAATTTTAGTGTAGTCCAAGAATTCAAAGTAATGTTCTTACTCTAAAGAAGGAAAAGAGGCGAATATTTGTATTCTGTAGAAAAAATATGCGTTCTCAGTTTCGACGAAATGCATATAGATTGAAAACTCTGCTATGACTCTAAACTGGACTAAGTTGGTTCTTTTCAAAATGTGCAGTTTGTTTTAATCAGAAGTCTCATTTCGCGCTCTGCCTCAAATTACTGAGAAACCGCGTTTTAGATAGAGGATTTGTTTTAGAAGATGTAGCTGTTTTAAATTTTGATATTATTAAAGAGGTTTTAAATAGAGATTCAGAAGAAATCAAATTGTGTCACAAACTAAAACCAAATTATTAAATGGTCAAGAGAAACGAGAAACAAAAAGTCGCTCCAGAGAAAACATTATTTTCAAAAAGTACCGCAAAAGGTATACTCTACCCCACAGGAAATCAGAAAGCATCTGACTTCTATGAGTTAATCGATAATATCTTCGGTATTATAAATAGTACCAAAATAGTACCAACGAGAATAACAAGTATTTAACAAACTAATTTTGTTAAGTATTTGTTAAAGTTATTCTTATTGTATCCTTTGTAACTAATTATTGATTAGATTTTGTGCTAGATTAGCATTCTAGATAAAATATAATAGTATAAAACATCAAAGTAATTGGCATAAAAAGACCTGCTTCCTTTACTCACACTTTTAAAAAATTAAATAACTGTTTTAGGTACTCTGAATAAAGCTATTTTGTCAAAATTAAGGTAACAATCTTATGTACATTTATTTAATTGTAATATAGATATAAGTATAAATTACAAAATTATTTAAAAAATATCTATTATATTGAATCGGAAGAGAATTATAACAATGTAAAATTTACAATTAGGCAAAAAATCAAACGTAGGTTAGCAGAAATGTTGCCATATATGTCATATATGTTTAAACCTATGTCAATGTAAAGTTGTTTTTTGAGTAAATTTAAATAGCTGCTATTATAGTTATCTTAGAAGCAGTATAAAAATTCTCTCAGTTAGCATGCAAATAAAGAAATGATTAGAAATAAACGTGCATTAAATAAAAAAAACTTGCGCAAATAAATAAATAAATAAAAAAAACAAAAAAAAAAAAAAAAAAAAAAAACCACGGAACTTAATGTTAAAAGAGTAGCACATTTTTTATCTATTATTTTAAAATTGAGTAAGCATTATTAAATTTTTTAATGGTTCAGTCTAAAATGCATAAAGCAGTAACATTGCCTCTTCCAAATTATAGCTATCTTTCACACACAGCTCATTTTAAACGTTGGTTCAAAAACGCTAATTTCCAAGCTGTGAATTATATTGGCACACTCAGTGTCATCATGGCTACGTCATCACTTCTCACTTTCTGCTTCAGGGGGAAAAGCTCTATGAGCTAGCCCTTCTCTTCTAAGTCCTGAGCAGACATGGCGGCTACACAAATTAGTGCTGCAGGTCGAATGAGCTCTACCTTTATATTATTTGAACAGAAAATATAGCTTTGATATCTTTTCTTCTTCATGGTGTTTAATTTTGGATCACCTGCAGAATAAAACCAAAGGAACTTTAGGGTATGCTTTTGCTGGATGTTCAAATATCCGTTTACTTTTTGTTCCAAAATTTTCAAACTAGAAGGAAACGTGAGTGCTACAGAAGATTCTATTCTTTATTATGGCCCACCAGCGGCCGAGCGGTAAAGTCGCTGAACACTGGTAGTTCGGTCCGAGGTTCGAATCCCGCGAACGGGCTGGCTGCATGGGCGTTTTCGTGGTTTTCCCCATGTGTAACGTGTATACGAGCCAGTTTCCCTTAGAAAGTCCTCCACGAAAGGCATCCCTCCCCTTAGGCAGATAGCCCTAGTGTGCTTTGCCATAATTAAATACACCACACCACACCTATTCTTTATTATACCGTATTACAAAATACGCCTTATAATTAGAAGCTAGATTTAATGAGGGGGGGAAAGGGAAGATTTAATGACAAATACGTGTAAAATGGTTTTAATCTTGCATTTCTTTATTTTATTATTGCTTTTGCTCTAATTTACATTATTTAAATATGGGATATTCTACAAGAAATTTTTGTCTAACATTTTTTCAGAAATATTTTCCACATACTCCTCTCCATTATAAAAATTTCATCTTGGAAAACCTGCTAGCAAGAGTTTAATAATTTTCACACTTAAAAATGCAAAACTTTTGTTCTTTTTACTTCCTTGTATGAAGTATTGTAATCGCAAAAAATTTTGGGTATCATACTTCAACGGAAATATATATTTTGACCGTTTCCGAATCCATCTGGAAGATATTTTTGACTGACATCTGTACGGACGGACATCTAATTGTGCACCTCCCTTTTTTATTGCCAATACCAAACGTCTCTCTCTCTCTATATATATACATACAGGATGGTTCAGCAAACTGTTTATAAAATTTCAGAGAGATAGAGTACACCTAGACGATGAAAAATCACATAGCAATGCATGGTCGGAAACGCTTTCCGGAGCAGTAGTGACATCACAAAGAAAGGTTTTTTTTTGGTTTATTGAGATTACGGCAAAGCACACTAGGACTATCTGCCTAAGGGGAGGGATGCCTTCGTGGAGGACTTTCTAAGGGAAACTGGCTCGTATACACGTTACACATGGGAAAAACCACGAAAACGCCCATGCAGCCAGCCCGTTCACGGGATTCGAACCTCGGACCGAACTACCAGTGTTCAGCGACTTTTCCGCTCGACCGTTGGTGGGCTCACAAAGAAAGGAAGGACACGAACAGGGTGAGAAATATGTTTATTATGCTTAGTACAGCAGAAACCAAGAAATAAGGACAAAAACAAAAAACGATTATCCTCAAAGAAGGTGTATTTGGAAAAGTTTTATACTCCTTATGAAAAATTAAATTACAAATAAAACTATTAGATTTTGTCTCTTGTAAGACAAAAATTGATCAAGATATTTAATTTCAA
Organism: Stegodyphus dumicola; assembly: GCF_044657685.1. Classification (NCBI taxonomy): domain Eukaryota; kingdom Metazoa; phylum Arthropoda; class Arachnida; order Araneae; family Eresidae; genus Stegodyphus; species Stegodyphus dumicola. Next base: position 122,126,891 of record NC_140780.1, read on the forward strand.
AATTTTCAGTTTTGATGTTATTTTATTTTTGGCTTGAGAGATTGGTTAATTTGGTTAGAATGATTCCAGGAAATAAGTTTAAATGAAGTGCAACTAAAAATGTATATAATTTAATAGGCCGTACAAGGAAGTCACGGGGTGTCCATATAAGATTTGCTAGAAGAGTTTTCCGGAATTAATGATCTGAGTAATACATTTCGCGGTCTCTCGCTTTCTTTCAAATACATTTTGACTTGGAAAGAAATGGAAGAAAATTCATTGAAGCTGTTAAAAATTTTATCAACTTTGTACTATTAAAATTTTTTGATCATTAAATAGATAAATGAAAGTTCACTTACCTTCTAAATAGGGCTGCCCTGAAATGCCTGCCTTTCCTTCTTGTCGGTATCCGTCTCTATGATGAACTTCGATTCACTGCGAAACACAGCTATAAACTTTTTAAGAAATTTTATTTCGTATGAAAGATATCTACAAAATATTTACAAGTTATAATGATTACAAGCATAATTTATACGGAGACGGTCTATCGTTATACATCTGTTAGACGCGTCAGCCGTTCAACTGACTACTTTTAGTCTCTTTCGCCAGAGGGCGTTCGTGGAAGTAAAGTTGTAGTAAGCAAACGCGACACTCCCACCTTGAGGTCCAGTATCAGCAGAGGATGTTCAAGTCTTTTGAGATTTCGTCATACGTCGAGTTCTGTACCTCACTTGCATATCCGACTCAGGTGTAAAGTTGAGTTCAAAAGGTATGAGGTTCTTAGTAGGTCTTATAATCTCGCCTTGTGCAGTTTTCAGTTTCACTAATCTAATGTGTCTGTCGTGGGATGGAAAAATTTCCAGGATTCTAGTTAAGGGCTAGTTTATCCTTTTTTCGTTGTTGGACACAATTACAAGATCACCAACTTTCACAGAAGATGAATTTTGAGCTTTGTTTTAGTTGCCCTAAAGATTCTGATCGAAATCTTTTTCGTAAATCTTTTCTCAATTTCGCTCTGTAAAGGTATATTTTATTGACGGATTTTGAATCCAAAAGATCTAATTCAGGAACTCCAGTCCCTGGAATTTCTGTTAGAAACATTGTTGGGGTGAGAGCTCTTAAATCCTTTACGTCTTCTGACAAATACGTGAGAGGACGGTTGTTCATAATGCTCTCGCAGTCACAAATGATTGTCAACAATTCTTCGTAGTTTAGAGAAGATTTTCCTAGTACCTTTCGAAGAATTCTCTTTAGTACTCCAATTAATCTTTTCCACCACCCTCCCCACCATGGCGAGGAAGGGGGAATAAATTTCCAATCAATTTTCTTAACTGTTGCATTTTCTAAGATAGAATTCCAATCTAATTAAGTCTTAAGCAAATTATTTGATCCAACAAAATTGGTTCCATTCTCGGAGTATACAGTGACAGGTCTACCCCTTCGAGCGATGAACCGCCTGAACGCGTGCAGGAAACTTTCGGTTGATAGAGATGAGACTAGCTCTAAGTGAACTGCTCTATATATTGCGCAAGTAAAAATGACGATCCATGTTTTTTGGCCTCCTCTTAAAATTAAGGGACCCGTCAGATCAACACCAATAATCTCAAAAATTAAAGCATCTCTTATTCTGTCTTCAGGTAGTGGCGCTTGAGGAATCTTATATGAATCAGAGTCGAACCTTCGACATCGTACACAGTTTTGGATAACCTTGCGTACGGTCTTCCTACTCTTTATGATCCAATATTTTTCACGCAAAGCGCACATAACGAATTGTACTCCAGCGTGACTTATCCTTTCATGTTCAGATTTGATCAGTTTTAAGACTAATGGATGTTCTGAGGGAAGTAAAACTGGGTAACGAAAGTCAGCATCATCGTCTCTCTGAAAGATACGTTGTAATGTTGCGCGCTTCCAACCTGCACGCAACAATAGTGGTGACTGCTAAGAACTTGAAAGTAGACAAAGTCTTGAGAAGGGTTTAAATCCCTTTTTATTCAACTTTAGAAATTACAAATGCGTGCTCTTGACGCTCACAAACTACGCCGACCCGGCGGTAAAATAAAAATAAGAAACTTAAAAAAAAAAAAAAAAAAAAAAAAAAGTGACTAACTACGAGGCTCTCTAAACGTAACTAACCTAACCGCGTTCTAAGATACCGCTGATAATTCAGCAAACTTCTGAATATTACGTTGAACGATTTAACAATCTGCCGAGGCAAGCACACACGCCGAAACGCGTGGTTCTTCAATTTCTAACTAGCCACCTCCACGCTCGTGAAGCAAGAAAGCACACTTTCGAACTCGTTTCCCTTCTATTTAACTCAGATTACTTCCGCTGACAATTTGAATCCTTGCGCGTTCTACTAAAATTTACATACTCTAGCATGGGCAATTCCAGGGGAAAGTAAGGCTTGACAGGAAAGATAGTTTAAACTTAAAATAAATGTTAGTTAAAATAAATATAAACCCTACATTTGCCGCTGCCAGAATTTGGTAAACTTGGAAGCAGGTCCTAGAAACGACCTGTTGAAAAGTTTCCACAATTCTGAACTAAATTTTAAGAGCCTCGTTTACATAAAAAAACTGTTTTTTCACAAAAGGTAGAATAAATTTCTGTACATACTTATTTAACTCTCTCTTCTTACAGCAACTTTTCCTGGACTTCAGCAATCAATCTGTTCTCTTCCTTCCAGCATCTGGAAGGAATAAGTATCAGTATCTTTCTAAATACATTATAATTTACACTTTCTTGACACTGAATAAGTTTTTGTTTTTGAACGATTTATTTTCCTTAGTTACTGCTTAATTCACATTCATTCAAGTATTCAAACATGAATTTAACTTTACCCTGGCTCTCCACCATGTGTGGTGTCAAACGGGAATATTCGTGTTTTAGTATTGCAACACTTCCCCTAACCACAATGATTTGTTAGAATTCAACGACCAAATAGACACAGCCTACTTGACATTCTACAACTCGATGGGCTATTTTAACAATTCAAGTGTAGGTGGAGAACCCTACAAAACACATTAATTCTAAATTCCCCCTCATTCATCAGACATGCAGGCTTTCGCTCTAAAGCATGATTTTATCTACAGTTTAATACTTAATTTGAATTCATTCCTTTTGAGCATTTACTTTTAGCATCTAAAATTTTATGCTTCTAGACTAAATTCTACTTTTACATAACTTTCAAGTATTTACGTATATTTACAAAATTCTAATACATATGATTTTTACAATTTACCATAAAATGAATAAGAGAAAAATAAATTTTTACTTTACTCATTCTTCGCCAAGCTGGCGGCACTGAAACTAAAGTTCTTATTAATACAAGAATACGAAGTTATTTTTATCTTCGGCCAAATTTTGGCTTTAACATAACAGAATTAGTCTTTCAACCAACAGAAACTGCTTGTTCTTAGATTTTATACTTAAAGAAAATAATACTTTTGCCTTAGCTAAATAAAGTAAAACAAAACTAAGTCTCAACCGAGATAAATTGACTTCCGTCAAAACATAGAACTTTGTATTTACGCATAACATTTCGGAACAAAAGAAAAAAATTTTTATAGAAGATTTTAACTTATCTTTGAGTTTTCGATGATTGGAACTCCGGCATCCTCTTCTGGCAGAACTGCTCCCACGTTATAGATTTCATCGAAGTCAATCGTCTCCTTAGTGTCCTTCGAGTGTCGTCCACGTTGCTTTTTCTTTTTCGCCATCTGCATGCTGGCCTCTTGGAATGGTCTTGGCGTCCTCCGGTCTGGAATCATGCTTGAAATTCTTGTGTTGGTGGTGGTCTTTTCGTTCCTCCTGCTGTCTTTTCGTTCTCGGGAACGGCGGCCTTGTTTGCACCTGACTCTCTGGCCCTGGGAGCGTTCTCCTTGATGTATAATTTCTACTGCGATACGTTGTAAGTGGTGTTTTCCTCTTTACCAAAGCTTTCTTACGCGGAGGCGTTGCTGTCTTGTATCTCTTAAATGCTGGAGTCTGAACGTTTTCAGTTCTTCTTTTCGGTACCGTCGCATGACTTGTAGAAGGGCTAGCTTTCTCTTCAGTTCTCTGCTTCTTGGGTGGTGGAACGGGTGACGTTACTTCTGGACCTTCTACTTCTTTTACGCAGTTACTATTTTGTATAATTGCGGGAAATATACCGCCTCGCGTACCCTTTTTAAAGTCTTTCTGACCCCTAAATGACCCGCTGTTTTCGCGTCGTGTAATTCCTTCAAAATGCTTAATCGAAGCGAGGCTGGGATGACTGGTTTGGACTCGAGATTTTCATTTGCTGTTTTCGTATAAAATAATAAATTATCTATTATTTCATAGTTTTCTGCTCTATTTCTTATCGCATCGATATCTGTGTGCTCAAAGCTTTCGGGGGCTTTCAAATATGCATAGATACTTCCAAATTCAGGATCAGCTTTCAATTCAGCAATAATTGTTTCTCTAGAATCTAAAATTTTTGAAGTCAACACAGCGCATTTGAGTTCATTTCCTTCATCGTCCAGTTTTATACGAGAAAGTGCATCAGCTACATTGTTTTCCTTACCCGGTTTATATTTAATTATGAGATTATATTCTTGAAGTTTTAAAGCCCATCTTATTAACCTGGGCGTTAGGTTTTTTCCCGAGTAAAGTCTACCAACAGCCGCATGATCCTAAAAGACTGTTACTGGCGCTTTGCCGAAATAAACTCGAAATTTGTGTACAGCCATTAATACGGCTAATGTTTCTCTCTCTGTAGCTGTATATTTCCTTTGTGTTGGGTTCAACGTTTCACTAAAAAATGCCAAAGGATGGCCATTTTGCATGAGAACCGCACCCACAGCATAGTCCGACGCATCTGCTGCAATTTCCAGATTTTCGTCCCCCTCCGGGAATTTCAAAACAGGGTTATTGATGAGTGCTTCTTTTAACCTTTCAAATGCGGTATTTGCTTCCGCTGTCCACGTGAATTTACTTTTCTTTCTTTTAATTACTAACAAGGTTTCAACAATATTAGCAAAATCTTTTATGAATGACCGATAATAAGAACATAACCCAAGGAAAGAAGAAAGTTTCTTGGCGGTGTTGGGAGGTGGGAAATTCTTGATTGCTTTTATTTTTGAATCTTGAGTTTCTATACCCTTTTGCGAAATTTTATGACCCAGATATTTAAGTTCTTTAGTCGCAAACTTGCATTTTGAGTCGTTAATTGTAAGACCGGCCTCTTTTAATAATTTAAAAACTTCTTCTAGATCTTTAATATGTTGTTCCAAGGTACTACTCGTTATAATTATATCATCTAGATAGATTAAAGTCGATTTTCCTAGGACAGGCTTTAGAACAATGTCCATAGCTCTCTGGAATGTTGATGGGGCCCCCCACAACCCAAAGGGCATGTGTAAAAATGCTTAAGTGCCCGATTTTGTTATAAACGCGGTTTTATGTATGTCTTCGGGTCTCATAGCTATTTGATAGTAGCCAGACGTTAAGTCCAAAGTAGTCATGAATCTTGTAGATTTAATCTTTCTAATAATTTCCTCTATAACCGGCAAAGGGTAAACTGGGAATTTAGTAATACAATTAAGTTTTCTGTAATCGATAGCAAACCTCCAAGCCCTTTTACCCGAAGGAGGAAACTCGTTCTTTTTCCTACATAGTACGACTGGACTCGCGCGTACTCACTATTTATGGGCGTTATTATTTTGTTCTTTAACATTTCCTGAATATGTTCTTCTATGATTTGCTCTTTCTGTTTATCATAGCGGTAAGGTTTAGTCCTACAGGGTTTGTCGGCAGTTAACTGTATCTCATGCGTAACTATTTGACAACTACCAGGCCGTTCTGAAAACAAGTTTGAAAAAGTACTCACCACTTGCTGGATGGCTTGACTTTCATGGTCATTCAAATGGCTAAGGTCAACTTGCGGTTGTTCCACTGGTTCCACCACCCTCCGATCCATCTCCAGCACGATAGAACTTTCCTGAAAATTGAGTTTGGCCCTCGCGGCCCTTAAAAACTCCATACCTAAAATAAGTGGATTTTGCAAGTTTTTTACTACAAAAATTAATACTTTAAGGCTTTCGTTTTGAACTTGTATTTTTAAAGATAGTTTCCCAATACAATGACAAGTTTGTCCTTGCTCTGCTATGATTTCTGTGTTTTTATTTTTAAATAATCGAAACCTATTATAATTCTTCTTAAAAAAATATCATTCATAAAATTACCTTCTGCTCCTGTATCGATGAGGGCTTCTACTGGTACATCGCCAACCAGGACTTGTATAATTGGTAAGTTCTTTACGATGACCGTATTTAAGCATCTTCTTGAGGGTTTTTTCAAAACTTCCGGGGTCTGGACCCCCGCTTTCACAGGCCCCTCTACTCCTTTAAAGCTTTCCTTTCAACTTCTGCCTTCTGGGTACGCGGACGGTTGTTTTCAAATTTCCTTTTTGGGCCTTGACCTTCGAGCTTCGATGAGTTAGCTTGATAGCTCTTTCCCCCATAAGAGCGGTTTGCATTTCTGGTCTGCTCATTTGAAGATTGCCTTCGGATACTTTGAGAATACGATGCCCCTCTAGCTTTTCCCGCTATTCTGCGATTTTGAAACTTGACCGCCAATTCGAAGAGCTCCTGCAATGTGCTTGGGTTTCTAATTTCGAAGTAGTCTTGAACAGCAGGTAACAATCTTGGTAAGATTATTTCAATAATCTCCGCGTCGGGTTTCTTCCCATACAGCATATCCGTCAGCTTAATTTTTCGCAGAATAAAGTCCGTCAACTCTTCTATATTCCGTTGATAAAAACTATATAGTTCGGCTTCTAACCTTGCTCGATCTTTCACTATGGGGAAGGCCTTTAATAAAGATTTTTTGAAATTTTCAAATGTATATGTCTGGCCTCCGAATTCCCCTAATAAAAATTTGCCTATATTCTTCCACCATAGCGAGGCCTGTCCTCTTAGTGCAGATGTGGCGACGGCTACCTTTTGTCTTTCAGGCACAGGGTAGAGCTGGAAGTGATTTTCAAGGCCTTCTAGAAATATCGCCACCGAATTTTTTCCGTCGGAATTGACGTTTGGCTTGATTGACGCTCTCATCGTCTGGACCAGGTGTCCAATTCCTTCCAATTGGCTTGCCATTTCTTGTTGTTGTCCAGCAGCTTCCATCCAATTTTCGGCCATTTCAGGTCGACAAGTGTTCGGGCGCCAATGTAATGTTGCGCGCTTCCAACCTGCACGCAACAATAGTGGTGACTGCTAAGAAATGGAAAGTAGACAAAGTCTTGAGAAGGGTTTAAATCCCTTTTTATTCAACTTTAGAAATTACAAATGCGTGCTCTTGACGCTCACAAACTACGCCGACCCGGCGGTAAAATAAAAATAAGAAACTAAAAAAAGAATAATAACAAGTGACTAACTACGAGGCTCTCTAAACGTAACTAACCTAACCGCGTTCTAAGATACCGCTGATAATTCAGCAAACTTCTGAATATTACGTTGAACGATTTAACAATCTGCCGAGGCAAGCACACACGCCGAAACGCGTGGTTCTTCAATTTCTAACTAGCCACCTCCACGCTCGTGAAATAAGAAAGCACACTTTCGAACTCGTTTCCCTTCTATTTAACTCAGATTACTTCCGCTGACAATTTGAATCCTTGCGCGTTCTACTAAAATTTACATACTCTGGCATTCGCAATTCCAGGGGAAAGTAAGGCTTGACAGGAAAGATAGTTTAAACTTAAAATAAATGTTAGTTAAAATAAATATAAACCCTACAACGTATTTTCACTTTTATAAGGCCATTGGAGTCCATGATAGGTTCTACAGCACGTATTCTTTTATCTTTCAATCCTTCGAAAGATTCTCGTTGGATCATTCGGAAAACCACTGTTTCAGCTCCTTTTAGTTCCTCGACTGAAATTCTCCCATGAGTTCTTTCAGATGGTGGTGTTGTAGCATTTTTAATGAATCTAAAGATTCAAGATACGATCTTTATGATCTTTTCGAATTTTGAAATATTGTCAAAAAGGTTAAATTTATCTGTATTCGTGTTACTGCTGGCTGAAACCACAGTTCGTTTTCTCTCCCCATTTACTATATCGAAGTCAGGATGTTCTCCATCTGCAATAGGCCACTCTTCTGGAGGTCGATAAATCCAATCTGGTCCTTTCCACCATTCGGATTTCCTCAATTCTTTTGCACAGCAACCGCGTGATGGCAAATCCTAAGGATTAAACTTTCCAGGAATGTGATGCCAGTGATCTGGGTTACTCAATTTTCGAATCTCATTTACTCGATTGGCTAGAAAAGGGGACCAATTTTCTTTCTGTTTTATCCAAAAGAGAGCAGTTGTGGAATCCGTCCAGTAAAAAACTGGAACCTTTTTTAGTTTCAAGTCTTCTCTTATTGTATGAGAGAGTCTGGCTCCAATAATGCAAGCTGAAGGGTTTTCACGCAAGACTTAAGACGCTTTTCTGCAAGAATTATATTATCTGGCAACTCAGGATGAATTTGAAGCCATGGCAGTGATACCTGATACCTTCCAGCGTCATCTCTTTCTAAAGTACGGATAAAATAATTTTCTGTAGCCTTTTGTATTTCTTGTTTTGTTTGCGAAAGAGCTGGTTCAGTTATTCCGATAGAATCAAGAGACCACAAGTCACAAATTTTTCTGTCACTAATGTGTAGTGATAAAAGAATTCCATTAAAATTCTTTCCCTTTACCCTTGTTCTCCCTAATATTGTCCAACCAAGGTGTGTATTCATCACTACTAAACTCTCCGTTACGTGTTTTATTTCCCCTGTAAAGAGTTTTCCGGCATAATCTGCTCCTACAAGCATGTGTGTTTCGTTAGGGTGTTTTTCAAATAAACAAGAATTCTCATTAGTTATATCACTTCGAAAAATTTTGTAACCTCTAAGTTTTTTTATGCAGTCCCTATCCTCCAATTTTGGAATATGTGAGCATATTGAATTTTGGCTCAAAACTTCCATTTCGCATGTGAATCCTGTTTCTGGATTATTCAACTTAATCAGATACTTGTTGTGATTTTCCCTTTTTTCTATCCCTCCAAAAAGCCCATGAGTCACACTTTCCTGACCTAAAGATTTCAGTTTTAATTTCTCCGCAAGAAATGTGCTGATATATGATCTGCTACTTCCGGTATCCAGAATTATTCGTATAAAATTGCTTTCACCATCTCCGTAAACATTGACAATTAAAGTTTGCAAGATTACATTTTCATAGGATGAATCATTCGTTAAGGCCTTATTTTCAATTTGTTCTTCCTTAATTTCTCCGTTTTCGTTTTTAAAACACATTATAGTGGCATGTCATTGTTTACATAATTCACATCTTATTCTAGAAGTGCAATTAAAACTAAGGTGCCGAGGGTGTAAACAGCGATAACAGATTCCTTTCGCTTTGCATTTCTCCTTTTTTTTTTCTCAGTAGACCATAAAGATGCTTGTTTACACGTTATAGACTCGTGATCAGAAGAGTCGCAGAAAACACATGGTTTTTGTCCCCCCCCGCAAACTTGCGTTCGTCAACTCCGAAGCTGTGTGTTTCGCAATAGGTCTGGTTTCACTCAGTTTGTTATGCTTTTGCGGCGCCGCCTTTGGCTGGACCGTCTGGAATGTACGTTCTCGCGCAACTAACTGTTCAGAAAGAAATTCCACTAGGTGATTCAAATCGTAATTTGATTTCCGAACTGTTTTATTATACTCCAAAACCAATGTTTTAAGCAAAATAGGTGTTAATAAAGCTCCATATGTTTCTGAGGTCATATTTAATGATTCAAGACATCGAATATTTTTCTGTATATAATTGAATAACTTACGGAAATTTTGAATGTCATTAGAATCTTTTAGAGGTCTTATTTTTAGTAATTTATCTATATGGGCGTTTATCAGTACATCTTTATTTCCAAATCTTTCTGTGAGGAGTTTAACTGAAGTTTCGTAATTTTCTTCGGTTAAATCGAAACCGTCAATGGTGTTATAAGCAGTACCTCCCAAAAAGGATTTCAAATAATTAAATTTGCTTATGGCGTCAAGCATTTTGTTTTGGTGTATGGCTGATGAAAAAGTGTTCCAAAATGTCAGCCATTCGCAGCTCTCGCCATAAAACTTCGAAATCGTAAGTTTAGGAAGCTTCACATTATGATTTTCGATTTTAACGTTTTCTATAATACTTTCACTTAACTGTTCAGTGCTTCTTAACACACTAAATTTTTGTTGTTCTATATTAATTTCTTTCAATTTTTTGTTAGCTTTGTATTTAAATGTAGTTATTCTTTCACGATATTCGTCAACACCGTTTAATTCCTGGTCTAGATCCTTTATGTCTATTAATTTTTCTATATCGGCATCTATTTGTTTTAACTCGTTCGATTTTTCATTTAAGAGTTCTAAGGAAATTTCTAGTTCCTCTGCATTCACTTCTGTTTTTGGTAATTCAGTTTCGATTCGGCCAATTAATTTTGTAACGGCATCCCTTATGTGGCCGCGTTTCCTTTTCAATGTATCGATGAATTCCGTCATTATTTAATATTCAACAATTCAACAACTATCAGCAATCACTAATTATTTATGCTTATGTATCATCTATATAACTGATATCAATTTAGAAGACAGTTTCAATAGTTAGGAAAACAGCAGTTACTGGCAGTCCCTGTTCGGGCGCCACGTTAAAAATTTTATCAACTTTGTACTATTAAAATTTTTTGATCATTAAATAGATAAGTGAAAGTTCACTTACCTTCTAAATAGGGCTGCCCTGAAATGCCTGCCTTTCCTTCTTGTCGGTATCCGTCTCTATGATGAACTTCGATTCACTGCGAAACACAGCTATAAACTTTTTAAGAAATTTTAATTCGTATGAAAGATATCTACAAAATATTTACAAGTTATAATGATTACAAGCATAATTTATACGGAGACGGTCTATCGTTATACATCTGTTAGACGCGTCAGCCGTTCAACTGACTACTTTTAGTCTCTTTCGCCAGAGGGCGTTCGTGGAAGTAAAGTTCTAGTAAGCAAACGCGACAGAAGCATTGTATAAAGAAAAGGATGTTTTAAATCCTTCTTTAATGTAATTGACAGGATCATTGGACAGGATCTCCCTGACAGAAAATCAAAAGTTCGGGAGCAAAAGAATTCTTTTTGTTTCCTTGATAATGACTTGAGCCGTACCAGCTTGGGCGATCTCTCTGATAATTCAACGGAAAAAAATTCTATTGTTTCCAGAATAAGCTGCTGAGCAACATGGTCAAGGCGCCATGGTTTGTATGCAATAGTATTACCTTAAATGATCTAAATATAGTTCACTTTCATGACTATAGTTTAACGACTTACCATAATTTCTTTAGTTAATATTTCAACCTCATAACTTCTTACAATTTCTGCATAAACAAATGATCATCCCACGGTATTAAATAATTTGAAAAGGACAGAGTATCACGATACCAAAGGGTCTAAATTTGATAATTTGTTTTATGACTCAATAAACAAATATTCCGAATATTTTATTATTTATCGTGTTTCAAAAGACCGCCCTGATTCTTTTTAATCATTAATACATACTTCGTTAATTTAGTATTCTTGTGTAGTCTACAAGTGAATATCATTCTACAGATATTGCGTTATTTTCTGTCCTTCATTAAAACCAGCTCGAACAGCACAGTTTCGCACTAACCTGAAGCGGTGCTTTGCATATTGTTTCATGCTTTCTATCATTTCTCTCGGGGAATATCTCCAGGGACTCTGATAAAATCCCGCATGTGGTTATAGACCTCAAAAAGTTTCAAATTTGAGAGAGAGCTTTAGGCAATGTTGCTAACCTGTTTACGGCTCTCTGATACTGAAGCCATTTTTCGGATTTAGCCTCGCTAGCCGCATTCGCTTTGTGAGTACTTTGGGACCAACGAAAGCTTATTTAGGCATAGGTCACTTTGCATTTAATATTTTAATTTGACTGAAACATTTTTCTACATTTCCTGCAAGTAGCGGCTATTAAGTTTCTGTTATTGTACATTTTGTGTAACAGTCAGGCTGAAGTATTAGTAAATCGATTTATTTTACACCTTGATCTATGTTGTATTTATTGTACTTAGAAAATACAATGGGAAAATATATCGTTTGTTGATCTTTACGGCTCTTGGAGTAACCCTTTAATTAGGATAGAACCGCACAACTTCTGTTTTTAAAGCATTTGTGGAACCCTTTTAGATAAATTTTGGATGGAAGTAATAAACATTTCTAAATTTAGTAACGGTAGGAATCAAGAATTACAGAATAGGAAAATTTAGAGAAATATTTGTTCATTAATGCACCATAAAAAAATTTTAATTACGATTTTACTGTTTGCTTTCCCTATTATTCTTGAAAATTAAACAGCTTAATTAGACATTACATAGCACTGATCTTAAAAATATGATTTCAGTAAAAGAGTGCAATTCTTAATAAAGTGCAGCTCCGCTATAGATGTAGCAACAGTGAGAATTCAGAGTTTTCATGAAAAAGGAGATTACTAACACGAATAACTTTAGACGCTATAGAACGCCCTTTCATTATTCAAACCTCTTTCAGCTTCACAAATGATACTTTACTGAGATTACGTAATCCTAAATTTAGAGCCAGTTCACCTTTAATACCAGGGTTAATATTTTTAAGAACCTATTTTTGATCTTTGTGATAAAAATTGATGGATTCATTTTCAAAATGACACTGATCATTTCAATACATATACTAATGAGGTGGTTCCGTTCAGGGTTCGTTTACGTAAAATAACATAACAAGAGAAATAATTGTGCAAATAACTGCTTTTATGACACAATGTGACATATATAAATACCAAATATTTCATTGAGCTATAAATTTTGCAATAATTTCTTATGAAAAATCTCGCATTTGATGATTTAATCATTTAAAATAAATCATAGTAATGATAACTATCTCTTAAAATGTTGGCAATATTTTCTCAGATAACAGATTTTTGACTCCATGTCTCTATTATAAAGATTGATTAGATTATCAAACTTCTACTGATTTCTACAACCCAGCCAATGGTCAGAGACTTCGCGCCCAGTAATTAACTAATAAATCTTACTCTCCCTAACTTCTACAGGTATCTTGATAAAGATGTAATTCATTCAGGGTGAGAAGTTATTCCGTTCTACCAATTACTCGAAGCACGTTCAAACAAGAAAACCACTCCCCTCCCCAAGCACAGGCCACTACCAAGCGGTAGTTCATCAAGGATGATTTTAGTGTGGTTGTTCAAATCGGCCATTTGTCACTGAAGCCTCCAGGAGGTTTTGGAAAGATGCAAGTAGGAAGGATCATCCAGAGAAACCCTAAAGCACCCACAAAGATAACGTTTGACGAATAGTGCTTCAATCGATTGCTTCAGAAGCAGGAAATAAACGATGATCGCTATATGAGTTCATTGCACAAGTAATTTACTTTAAAAATACGAATTTACAGCACAAGTAATTTACTTTAGCATTTCCTTTAAATACTTTGTAGCTTGAATGTCCAAGAGTTTGGGCAAGAAATAAAATTTCTCTGCTTAAAGAATTTTATTTGCATCTCCATCAGGTGAGTAGCTTTGGGTTATTTTCAATATACCATACCGACTAAAGAAAATGGCACCCCCTCCGTTTCCTTACGAAGATAAACTTATGGAAAAAATGTAAACTTGAAAAGGGAGAAAGCGTTTTTCTTCCAATTCACATTTAGAACTAAATTATTTAATTCAGCCTGATTTTGTTTTAGATACTATACAGAAATTTTTTATTGACATTTATAACTAAAATTGAGAACAAAGTAGCCATCGAAAAGAAATAACCGGGTTAAATGAAACCTTTGTAAGTAACGAAGTATTTTTATTATCCAAATGGAGCGAATTTGACTGTAAGGAATCTTTGTGAACTAACTGATTGTTGGCTCTAGAAGGAAAGACACATTTTCAACTTTGTAGTACTTTGCTTTTAATAAAAAGAAAAATGTTATCTAGTGAATATTTGAAATAATGAATCAAATATTTCTTGATGTATATAGCAGTAACAGGAAACAAACTCAACCTTTTATGTATACATAGTTGGATTACTATTTCTTAAACTTTTGGACAAAGACTCAAAGTTTCAATAAAGAAAAATGAATCAAATAAAAACATTTTAAAATTAAGGCTGTTCCTTCTCCTACCGAGAACATTTTTTTTCCTTCGTTGCGTGTGTGAGAGGGGTCTGGCCCCTTATTATGCGAAATTGGCACTGAAAAAAAAAAGCTGTCAAAATTTTATGGCTCAATCTGCTTTTACGAATGAAAAAACTTCATCTTTAGAGATAGTATGAGATGAATTTAATTTAATTAAAAATTTTCAATTTGAACACACTTGAATGTGATGAAATATTGGAAATCTAGTACACTTATTAATGTTTTCTAAATGTAAAAAGTATCTTTCAGAAGTTTGCACTCGCGAAAATTTAATAATTGTAGCTGCCTTTAATAGCATTTATATACGGTTCCCCCCAAAAATTTTAAATTGATAACTCATAATTCTGATCGTATGAGGATGGATATTTTATTTATTTTACCAGTTCAGTGCAATACACTTAATTCAGACATGGAAAATGCATTTTTCGTTGTCATTTGTTTCTCATGAGAACCGCACAAAAATTCAAGCTTCGTACATTTTTATTTAGGGCTTGTATGGGACAAAAATTGTCGAATTTTACCAGGCTTTCCCTATTTGATTCATTACTCTAATTGAAACTATATATGATCAAATAAAGAGGGAATCAAATATACTTGGCCAACCATTCATGGAATGTTAGCTGAGCAATTTTTGGAACATCTTGTGTGTATACATACACATCCGCCCAGTATAATTGACATAACAAGCCACAGGCTTTAAATCCTTAAATATTGATTTTACGCATGTAACAAAATTTCTTAAAATAAAAGAATTTAATTAAAACTGTTTTAACAATATGTACGGGAAGACTGGGTAAAAAATAAATGAATCCTTTTTTTCGAATGAAAAATTTTATAATTAGTAAATCAAAAAATTTATAATTAGTAAAGCATTCATTATGCTTTAACGAAGTAAAATGTTTCATACCTTCGCGCTTAAAATTCACAAATAAATTAAAAAATGCAATTTTTAGAATGCAGATTTAGATTTAAATTTAATACATTTTAACTCATAATAACAAAACAATTATTAGAAATACTTAGGCAATAAGAATCAGCGTAATTTGCATAAATGTGGATATTTATGAAAATTACGCTGATTCTTTTTACGTTAGCATCTCCAACACCTACTGTTTTTACTCAAGCCTACTGTTTTTACAACCAACGGCCTACTGTTTTTACTCAAACAAAACAAATTTTGTTAATTTTAGTGCTTAGTTTAGTGTTTCGTCTTGTTAAAACAACATTTATTACTGAATTGACAGCTGGTCTCTTTAAAATATTTACTAAGGTTATTTTTCCGAAATTTGCATTTAAAAATATAGAACTTTTGGTTTTAACTATCAAAAGCATAATGCATAATTATTAATTTTCTATAGCATAACTATCAAAAGCATAATTATTAATTTTCTAGCATAATTATTAATTATTAATTTCTAATTAGCATAACTATCAAAAGCATAATTATTAATTTTCTTTTTGCTCTATAGAGACAGTATAGAAAGTTAGATTTTTCATTTGCAGAACCCTCCCATCCATAAAATTGAAACCTTTTTGAAAAAAAAAATCTTTTTTCTTTCAGAGAAAAACTTTGTTTTTTATAAATTTCCAGGGTTACTATTTAAGGAAATGGTGAAAGAGTTCAGTTTACAATTTAATGTTAAGCTAAACTTTATCAAATTTAAATTAGAGATAAGATGAGCTAGAATGATAACTTCAATTGGGACTGTTGCTTCCTGACAACACCCATTTTAACAGTAAATTATACAGTTTTAAAACTACAATTAATTTTCCTTAAGAATTTCTCAACAAAGGCAGTTTTCCCCAATGTAAACAGACCTCTCGTTTACTTGTTGTAATCATTGACCATCAATCAACGAACAACAAATAACCTAAACTCTAATTTTAGGTGCTATCCCAAAATCGATGCGAATAAAAAACTAATGCTACTTAAAGAGACTTTTATTTTAAAATTTTAGTATGCTTACATATTATTTTGGTTGAGGGCTTTCAGATTTGAATTCTATAACAGCAGTGGCCGAACGACAGATCCCCAGTCTGTTATGGCGCAAATTATGCTTTTGATTGCTAAAACATCTCGAATGATATTTCAATGACCCTTATATATTTCTTATCTCTAGTTTTTTTCGTCTTAGAAAACCGACAATTGTTTCTACTTTTCCTTCTTTTAGCAGCTAAACATTTAATTAATACTATCACGTAAGTATAATTAAGAGAATTTACCATCGAGAGAACCAGACGCTTATGTGGTCTTTCAGACGTTTAGTGTCGAAAACTGCAAAACCACCGTCGGTAAGACAACTGAACACCGGTATTTCGACTCGCGTTCAAATCCCGGTGAATGAGCGAGGGAGTTACCGTGGCTTTCCTCTTGCGTAATATAAATACGAACAAATCTCTCTTAAAATGAGTGCTTTGCCATAATTCAAACACTCCAATACAAAAGTACGTTTACCAAAATGTCACTAAAAATATTTTGCCTTCAAAGAAATTCTTAGCAAAAATTATCGTTAAGAAATGTGAGCGGGTATAACTATTAAGTACCAAAAGTTTCTCTTGTATCTGGTCAGGCTTACATGCATCCTACAGCGTTCAGCACAGTAAGGAAATATTTTGTAATTATTTGGTTGCATGTTTAGTACTGCTTATATCTGTAATATAACCTTTTCTGTCATGAGGATTATTTAGTTAAATTCGTAAACAGGCTAATGACGTGAAGTTACCAAATATTTTCATCATGATCAATGGAAGTGAACACACATTTTAATATAAACTCCGATGATCTCCTTAGGCCACAAGTCAACACATATAAAAAGAAACAAAGAAATAAATTAATTTATTCAAATTATAAATGATGTTTTTGTTACTTATGCTGACTTGTCTGACGTAATCAGCCCAAGCCCACGAAATTCCTCGTGGTAAAGAGCTCAAGATTACGCCTGTCGTTGGAAAGAACCTTGAGCACCATTCAGGTTTCAGGTGACAGTGCGGTTTTAGCTCAGTTCCGCCCCCAATTTTGATGGAGAGTACCCCGAGGGACGGGTCCGAGGGTCTCCCACTCCTCTCCCCTTCCACCAAGCCATACGAGAGGACTTTCGGCTCGCCGCATATTTAGAGTGCCGCCATGCCTCACCGACACGATATATTTACAAACATCCATGCCTTCTCCGGAATTAGGACGGCACGGCAGTCAGCGACGCTAACCACTATACCGGTGCGGCAATTATAAATGAAAGCATAATTACTGACATGCAAATAAGTTATTTATAAGCTTACTATTAAAAAATATACAATATCTCTTATGTGTCTTGCCCTTGATCGTTATCTTTATGATTTGGTGGGTTTTTGATCCTCGTTAATTGGCTACAATTGTAATTTTTATTTGCAAGTCAGTAATACAAGGGGTAGCTAATTATCTTGTCATGAAGTTGATTTTTTACGCCAAACATTAGTCGTCAATTTCCTATGAAATTCACAAATTACACGCATTTAGCTACTTGATGACAGAAGGGAGGTAAAAATGAAAGTACGGAACAATATTAAACTATATTACTAATAAAATTAAAAATAAGCTGTTTTTATATGTGTTGGGTCATCATTCTAAAATAGAGGTATATCTAAACATTAGTAAGCAGATATTTAAGACATGAATATATAATTTGTCCTTACAAATGATCTTGCAGACTATTTGCAGATATTAAAGTGGGTCTGACGTCCAACCGGTACAGTGGTTTGAGTTGCCGACTGCCGAGCCGAAGAGCCCGGGTTCGAATCCTGGAGAAGGTATGGATGTTTGTAAATGTATAGTGTCGGTGCGGCATGGCGGCACTCTAAATATGCGGCGAGCCGAAAGTCCTTTCGTGTGGTTAGTAGAAGGGGAGAGGGGTGGGAGACCTTCGTACCCGTCTCCCCAGAGTGCTCTCATCAAAATTAGGGGCGGAACTGAGCTAAATCGCCCTGTCACCTTGCCACGAGGAATTTTTTAGGCTTAGGCTGACTACGTCAGACAAGTGAGCATGAGCAACTACAACAACAACGAAGTGGGCCTGTATATACGCATAAAATCCAGGTAAAAAAAGTTTACCTGGATTATTTAATCGATTACAGCAAAACACTCGAGCTTAAGGAGACTAATGCCTTTGTGGAGGGCTTTTCTAAAGAAAAAATGGCTTGTATTCATATTACATATAGGAGAAACCCAGGTTACTATATTACATCGAGGTTTTCTCCTATGTGACGTTACTGACTGCTAATCCTTATAAGAAACAGATTGACCCAGTGGAAGAGGCATGCGATCTTCACATATCCGTTGGAACGATAACTTCTACGCCAACATTAAAACCTAAGGCAATAATTTACACTATATTAACTGTTTTTAGTTATTAAACTCGGACGCTGTATGAGTCATGAGATTATGAAATTCAGAGCTTTTGTAAATAAGATTCAATATAGCTCATAAAATCACTTTTTACTGTATTTTGCGCACTTTTTCATGCGTAATTCTTGTTTTTGTATAAACTACTTTACTTCAGTAGCAAAAATATAAGTAAGGCAGCGACAATGTTTATTCTAAAAAATTACATTACTCTAAAAGTTTGAATAGTAACAGCAATATTAAAATTAAAAAAAAAAAAAAAATAACATTTCTGCAATGATTTTAGATGCTTTCAAACATCTTCGTAAATTTCGAGTGCTGATGAAATGATTCTTTTTATCTAATGAATATAACCTAAGAATAGCCCTCGGAAAGCACATCTAAACCTCATGTACTTTCCAAGGACCATTTCATTTCGATAATACGTAAGATTCCTCGAAAAAGAGGTAAGTCAGAATCTATACTTTATGAAGATGGAGGGAATATTTAAATGTAAAAGAAGAAAATGATTACCAGTCGAGCTTTAACTACTAAGTTTGTGAGGTTTTATGTTTATTGACTCATTACCATATTTTGCCTCTGCTATCACTTCTACTTTCGTCGGCTACCACCAGGATGTTGCATAGTTATTGTACACAAAAACATAGTTCTTGAAGTTAGATGTTAACCTTTGCTAGCAGTGTTTGCTCTAGCGAGTTGAGAGTTAGTTTATTAGATAGTGGCAAAGTGCACGACAGCTATCTGTTTCAGGGGATGGATGCCTTCGCGGAGGACTTTCAAAGGGAAACTGACTAAGTTGTAAAGCTGAAAGTATAATAGAAAGGTTTATTTTGAACCTTCTCCCGAGTTGGTGTTGTTTTACTGGAAGATTTAGGACAGGGTGCTCGATTTCTAAAAAAAAGTGCTAAGTTGATATAGAAGCTAATATCGCATCAGGTCTTTTACACGACGCTCAGTTGCCCGACAACTCAGTTGCTGGACGTCACTTGCCTAGCTAAAGAACACCTCTTGCCTGGCTGCTTCTATTCATTAGTAAAACTTTTGGGGTGCAGATTGTCGTCTCCAGTGTGCTTTGTCATACCATAAGACATGTCTGAATAGAGTAATCATCAAATAATAAAGATATGTTTGGATTATCAAGATTTTGTGATTCTTCAAAAGCTACACCTGGCAAGACGTCACCAGCATGTCTATCATTTCCAGTTATCTACAACGCAGCAAAATTCCAGCTAAGATTATCATTGAATGGTTTACAAAATTCTCCCCTTAGACTAATCTATTATTGCACACACACAAACATATCTGTTGGGTAACGGGCAATTGACTGTGGAGTAAATGTACCTATTCGGCATCTGAGTGTCGGGCAAATGTATTCGGGCAAATGTATCAGACTCGCTAGTAATCGCTCAGCCATTTTATTTGACTAATAGGACATATTTACCGAAATTTAAAGCTGTAATTTACCAGAATCAGCTATTTCAAAATTCTCTAAGAAGCTACATTTGGTTCGCATTTTGGAATCAGTATGGAAATGCGATACATGAAAAACAAAATTTAACTAATATAGAAAAATTCAGTTATTTGAAATCACTTTTATGTGGTGTTGCTTTAAATGCAGTTAAAGGATTGTTTTAAATAGATGATGACATCTATAAGTTTGTAATAGATATACTTACAGACATATTTCGTCGAAGTGATATGAATACACTGCTGTAGCTAGTTAAACTTCGTCAAATATTAAAGCACTTAGAAATTTTAATTGACGAATAAGAAATAAATGTAAGAATCTTAGAAAGTCTGAATGTATACTCACAATTATTGGGCTCAGTTTGGTTAAGATTGATACCAGAGGACATTTACTTAGAACATAGTATTGAAAGAAAATTAAAAACAGAATTTGATGTCTACGAACTTATTGGATTTTCTAAAATGCGAAGTAGAATCATCTATCCAAAGAAAACAAAAGAGCTTTAATTTCTTGAATTCTTCAGAAGCAGATGTTAATAATGCTTATATTAATTTTAACAAAAAGAATTATACTTAGAGTTTTCCAGATAAGTTTAATTCATAATTTCATACTTTGTAATGGTACGCATGAAGAGTTTAGTTGTAATGTAATGTCTGCTGATGAAAAAGGACGCAAAAGGAAACTCGGAAAAATGGTGTTTCAAATACTTTCATCCCATGTAAGTACGCAATGTAAATCAAAGATTAAAGAATATCAAACTTGTCAGAGTAAAACTCATCTTGAAACAGTCTGTTGTAAACTTTAGAAATCAGATGTAGAAAACGAAGAATTAAGAAGTTTCTGAATTAAATGGCGCCTTTTTTTTTTTTTTTTTGAAAACTTGAAAGCAGTTTCGAATATGACTCATGAGATGTTAGCAGTATGAAAGAGAACTCAATTTTGATAACGTGCATAGCTAAAGCTCTAAATCCTTAACATTCTAAATTAAGTTCTGTGCTATTCGACAGTGCTTCTTCAAAATCATTCATCACCTTTTCACTAGCCCAAGCATTAAAGACTCCCAATTAAACGAATACAACATTTGGTCTGTGCGCAACATTTGGAAACCCAGATCCCATAAATAAAGCCTTCGGAGCGTAGAGCATTGAGTGCGTCTTGCGAAGAACACAGGAAAAGCTTGTTTCAAAGTCCTGATTATAGAGAGTATAAATAAAACATTCATTTTTGCCACAGGCTAAAGTTCTTCAGCGAATATGTGACATAAACAAAATTCCGTGTAACGAGTTATACATTACATTTCAGATAGAAAAAATACGCATTTTTAAATTGGAGCAGATGTACTTTGTTCCTTACTGATGGAATATATACAGAAAATAGCAAAAACGGCTTATGGAATTAAACGATTTTAGGCTATATATGGAGTCATTAAGCGTAGATAATTCGTATAATTCCCTACAACAAATTAATGTTCTTCAAAGGGCGATATTTCAGGTGAAAGCAGACTGTTAAATTACACACATTCCTAGGAAGAAGATATAAATTCACAATCAAAGCAAATTGGGAATTAAGATTTCTAGAGTAATCATAATACTATATTTGACGGTTAAACTTTACAGATTCAGCTATTTTAATACAGTTAGAACAAGAAATACAATAAAGTAGATATAAACTACCCTTTATGTAAAAGGTTATAAGGTATTTCTCCCACCTTCTTGGCGTGCTTTCGTGGTGTAGTGGTTCTGCACGTTGGGCCAGTATCCAGAGGTCCGTTTTTCGATTTCCGGCGAAGGCGTTGCTAATTTTTCATCTCTCCTGCTTCCAAAAAATACCTAATGTCTCTACAAGGTAAATTTTTCCAAATAATTTTTTCAGTTCTAAGAGAAGACTTTCACATTTAATATTGCGTTTTAATAGCTATGTAACATTGTTCAAAGAGTGCAAATCAGTTTTCAAGGTCAACTAAATTCTGATATTATTGTACAAGTTTACGAAGAATATAACATAACTATCTACGTATTTCATTTTTAAATACACTACACGGACTGAAGTCCCATCTGAAAACCCCTCCATATCAGGCAAGGGGCGGTCGTCCAGCCAGAAAACACCTGGGAGGTGAAAGAACATTACTTGCCAAGCACCCGGGTCCCCAATCCCGAGTTCAGCGGAACATATTAAATCTCCCTAGCCTCCCTTTCGAACCAGGCCCGAGGGGTTCACCACTCGTAGCCAACCTCTGGTGGGCCAACCGCTAGGCGGAATTTGCTTTGGTTTAAGTGATTACGGCAAAGCCTCGAGGGCTATCTGCTTAAGGTAAGGAATGCCTTCGTAGAGGACTTTCTAAGGGAACTGGCTCGTATACACGTTACACATGGGGAAAACCATAAAACCACGAAAACGCCCATGCAGCCAGCCCATTCGCGGGATTCAAATCCCGCAAAACCTCCTTTGTGGGATTCGAACTACCAGTGTTCTGCGACACTCGGCCGCTGGTGTAACCCCCCTCGGCGGAGTACAGAGTTTTTACCTCTCTCCTCAAAGGGTAGAATTCTTCGCCAATTCCCCCCTCTGTCCAACCGTGTGAAACGATTACCACTTGGGGTTCTGGAACCGCCAGGCTCAAATTTATGTTCCCCAGAGTGCTATTGCCATAGTAAAAGACTAAGTCAGTGTTTGCACCCCAAGGGGTCAGCATATGAAGAAGCAGAAGTACCATTAATTTGCATTTAACTACATATCATATCATCCTCTAATAAGGCATGGTAAAGAAACAACTAAATTAAGCATCCCACTGGATGCATCCAACAAAGGAAAAAGAACTATTTATCATTAAACAGCAATTTACTTGCAGGTCCAAATTTAAGCTCAAACCTACAACTGCTATTGCTAAAATTTAGAAAGCATGAAATAAGTATGATAGCTAACTTCGAAAAGGCATTTTTAAAACCTTTACCCCGAAGGCAGAAGGCAGAGATTGCCAAAGATTCCTTTTTAAAGATGAAACACCGTAAAAAAAAAAAAAACTATACATATATATTTATTTCTTAATTATTGTTCATTGAACGGGAGTTGGTTTGTTCCCCTTGAAAAGTCAACTAATTTCCGATCAATGGTAATGATTACTTGCATTTAATTTACATACTTATTTATTCCTTTTGCAATTGAAATTTTATTATTCATGATTTAATTCAAGTCCCCGTTAAACATTTTTAACAATTTACATTCAAGTTACAACATCAAACATCTTTCTAAATAGAACTTACTAAGTATGGATTCACTCTTTTCAGATAATTCTACTATAATTAATCTTAGGAGATAATATAATCAATATTATTTAGTAAATAAATTATTATTAACTTACTTTGCAGCAATTGCGCAAGTAGTAGAATAACTCGATTTCGCACTAAGTGTACTTAAGATTATATATATATATATATATGTTATTTGATTACGACGACGCACACGTTGGTATCCGCCAAAGATAGGGATACCCTGTGGAAGACTTTTATGGGAAACTGGCTCGTATCTATGATACACATAGGAAAACCCCTCGAAAACGCCCATGCAGACGGACCGTTCGACGGAAATAGAAACCCAGACCGAACTACCAGTGAACCATTGATATTTAGAAATGAAATTTTGAGGCAAGATCTTGACCTGACACAATAAACATCATATAAAAGAATTTGAGAGGTAGTATCCTGAAGTTTATAAAGTATTAAATGAAAGCTTAAATACAGATGATTTAATCAAAGTTTCAGATTAAGTTGAGGAAGCTATTAAGCTATCGAAGAACACCAAGTTTGTTTTAGGTGAGGCGAAAATGAGCTTTCGTAAATGAAAGAGTAATTAAAAGCAGCTATCGCAAATTTGGTATGAAACAAATTTCGAAAATTTAGTTCAAGTGAATATGTATCCCATCAAGATGTTAGATATAATTTGGAACACAGTAAATGATAATTTTTAGTTAGATTTACATTATGTTTTAGAATTTCTTCAAACTTCAAAAACTCGAGGATAAATGTTTTGGAATTATTATGCAGACTATTTGATCGAAATGCCTTCTTGCTTGTTCCACAAAAAGAATGAAGATTTTTCTGCAAAAAACATGGAGAAAAGTTTGCAAAAAAACGTGGAAGGGAGAACTGCCTAAAGACTGAAGTAAAAAAATGGTACAAATAATTTTTAGGAGTTTCGCCATACAAATAATTGTTGATTTCCGATATTAATTTTTTTGCAATGTTTCCAATAACATGATGACTAGCAAATTAACATATTTTGCGATGCAAGCGAATCAGCGTAATAAACAGTCGCATTTATGCTGGTGGACAATTGCTAAGGGCGGATCACAGGCGGCTAAATAGCGCGTAAAACGTGTGGTTGGATGCCAAGTGAAATGAAACAATGCCAGAATGCTAGGACATAACAATAAAAATTATTTATTGTGCTCTGAGATCTACAAGTCTCTGAAAAATGGTCATATTGTGCTGAACACATATATTTAATAAAAATATACAGTTACCTTCCGCAGGCATTCTGGTTAAGATGTCAATTGGGAATATGGTCACCATGCGAGGCGATGTAATATTCCACAAGTCGTGTCATACTTTGCACAACATTATCCAACAGCTGTTAGGGTAATTTATCCCATTTTTCTGTCGTGCCTGGAAGAAGCTGACCTTGTTTATTGGAGGGCACTGTCGACAAGCAAGACTCCTCCCCAAAGCATCCCAAACATTTACAACAGTATTAAGATCTGAAGAACGTGCTGGCCATAAGACCCGTTGAATACCTTTGCTCTCTAGACACTCCTGGACAGCGACTGTTCGATGACATGTTGCGTTGTCGTCCATGAAAAGAAATTTATCACCGGCAGCACCACGGAACATGAGAAGATGAGGCAGCAGAATATCAATAATGCATTGGTTGCCATACTCTTCTTAGTTGGTAGCACGTAAAGCGACATAGGGCCCTTGACCATGATCCCAGCTCATAACATGACACTACATGTAGGGTATCGGCCCCTTTCCTGTATGTTTTCCAAACTATATGCAGTAACACTCTAACGCCAGATCAACTGTCGTCTACGATCCGACGACAGACAGAACCTACTCTCATCTGAGAATAGTACACAAGCCCTGTCGTCTTTCCTTCAATTGCAATGCTGACGACACAATTCAAATGCTGACGACACCATTGGAAACGGCCGGGAAGGTTGACCTCTAGACATTGGAATGCACGCAACGTGACGGTGGGCTTATAGTCCTCCTTGATGCAAACGTCTGGCTATATTTTTTCAAGAGATTTTCTTCCCAGTAACAGCAAGTAACTGATTT
Organism: Stegodyphus dumicola; assembly: GCF_044657685.1. Taxonomy (NCBI): domain Eukaryota; kingdom Metazoa; phylum Arthropoda; class Arachnida; order Araneae; family Eresidae; genus Stegodyphus; species Stegodyphus dumicola. The sequence continues at coordinate 122,152,256 of NC_140780.1, forward strand.
GCAAACTCAGTAACTGTGCTGCGTCGGTTCTTTTTTGTTAACAGCACTATGTACATGCCTTCTGCAGGCGTCGTCCTGCGAACTCGACCTCCCCCGTGACTTTTGCTACACATTCTATTTGTTTGAACTGATTTCCAAAGACTTGAAAAAACATTGTGGCCTTGAAAACCTTTGTGCCTACGTGTGAAACAGGTGAATAATTATTCTATAAGTCTGTTAACTGTTAATTGAAATATGTATGAGCAAACTGGTAGAAAATTGGGGAAAAAATTAAAATTAAATAAATTCAAGAAATCCAAGAAAACCGCAAATAAAACATAATGGAACTTAAAATTACATTACTAATGTAAACTGACTTTGGTTACATGAATTCCTTACCGAATTTATATTAGTTTTCCCAGATAATAAATTGAAAAATTGACGAAATGCATTCAGGTAAACGAAGAAACTTTACAGTTGTCCTTAAAATACGCTGATACAAAGAAAATACCCATTAAGATGCGACATGCATCATCAAAAAAGGAAAATCATAGGATTAATATTTTTATACACTATTGAGCAAAACTTCAGCAACAAGTTCTTTTCAACACACAACCCAACCCTAAAATTGTTGAAAAGAGCTTTTTGTCATCAATGCAGTGATTTTCTTTCTTGAGCTTTTAAGTATTATATTGCACTTCTGTAGCATGAATTCATGTCTCCCAGCTGATTTTTAACGGAATTGCGGCCAAAATAAGAAACGTTGCTTAAGTTTATCCCATTAGTGCATATTCAAGAACACATTTATTGAAATTTATGAAGCGGTACAAAATGCTGCGTATTTACTTTCGTTTAAAATGACAATATAGGCAATGCATTTCGATATTTTCAATGAAGAAGATTGAAGTGTATTGAACTTTTTACATAAAATACCGCATTCTGAAACTTACAGAATAATGTTCACTTTTAACAGGTAACTACGAGTAATAGCGAAGGAAAGGGAATACTTCATTTCAGAAATTAAAAAGTTTATCTTTTATCTAGAAATAAGTTGATATGAAATTAATAGTTTATTAAAACTACACAAACAACAATGAGGATAACTTCAGAAATAAAGCAGGCCATAGCCTACGGAGAAAGAATTGTATACACCAGTGTTTATGAAAATTGATTTTAATGGTTAAATATTTAAAACTGAAAGGATAGCATTAACAGCAAACTGCATCCATGAAGTCAGAAAGATGGTTTGGTTATAGCCCACGAAGACTATCTACCTAAGAGGAGAAACACCTTTATGGAGGATTTTCTAAGGAGAACTGACTCGTATTCTTGTCAGACACAGGAAAAACCACGAAAACCAACCATGCAGCCAGCCTATTCGTGTGCGGTCGAGCACAGGGTGAACTACCAGCATTCAGCAGTATTTAACCGCTTGGCCATTGGTAAAGTTAAGAAAATTTCAGAACGATGAAAAACGAAACATATTACTTTAAAATTTACATATAATTTTCATTTAGTTTGTCGGCAATTCTTGCATAAAAATTTTGATAAATGCTAAATGATTGCAAATTACCTTATTAGGAAAAGACAGTGAATGTAGAGAAAATAAAGATTTTCACATGTCGTAAAAGGAAAAATTTTAAATACATGTCAGCATTTTTTTTTTGCATGACTGCTTCGTGGATTTCCTCATATGTAACGTGTACATGAGCATGTTTCCCTTAGAAAGTCCTCCACGAAGGCATCCTTCCTCTTAGGCAGGTAGCCCCCGAGTACTTTGCGGCAAATGACTGCCGAATTTGCTGAAATCATTAAAAATATACTCTTCATTAATATTTAATTAGTAAAACTTGTTTATACTTTGGTAGTTTATGATAATTTATATTACGGACGACAACCTGTGGCTATAATAAGGAGTCGGAAAAATTTTGATTATTTTATTTAACTTTCCCTTACCCCCACTTTTGGCTAACCCTTCTAAAAGTATAGCTTCTGAATTGATTCCTCTTAATCCTCCCATATTTCTGTCTGTTTTTGTAAATGCTAATCTGTTAGCCGAACTTCGCTATTATTGATTTTTAATTGAATTAGTTTACTTGTATTTTGCTTTGCAAATATTCTACTGTCGTCTGTAAAAAATTTGATCACGTAAATGCGGCCATCTACTGGCAGCACTGTAAACTTATTTCTGTATTTTTGGAACAAAGCCTACAGCATTTGTATTGCTTTCGTACCAACTCTTCTTTCAACCAATCGCTAAGCTTTCTCTAACTCCTGAACTTCATGTGTCTCGACTGCTTCATTTGCACACTCTTGCTCAAAAGTAAGCAACAAAGGCAAAACACCGAGTAAAACAAAAGGTCATTTAATGGATATGCGTGAAATTCATCCAAGAGTTTGCTGTGGTATTACTAGACCACATAACCATAGCTCGATAGCGTGTCCCTGGCTCTCGCCATATCATTGCTATTTGGGAATCGTTCTGGATGCTAAATCGACACTCATTCGTAAGCAGTACGTGGCCCCACAGCTCTGGTGTCCAACTGCGATATTCACGGGCCCAATTCAACTGCGCTCTATTATACGATGGGGACAAAGGAACTCAAACCACAGATCGTCGGGCGTACATTCTACCTTCATGCAGTCGATGCGACACAGATGCCAGTCCTACACAAGCAGAGAGATGTAACGAAAGCTGTCGTGCTGTTAAGGACCGTTCCCACTGGGCTTTATCTGAGCTAACGGAGTGAGTTCCATGTGTCATCTAGCTCCGCTGTGCCTGCAGTTCAGATTTTTCAACTTGCTGTCCTATGGGAAAAAACTGGTTTTGGAGATGGATCAGCTAACGTCAGCTGTGTCTATTAGCTCAGATAAACCCCAGTGGGAACAGCCGTTTAGTGATCTACGGCGTCTTGGGTATCGGTTTTGATCTCTTTGTTAACGATTGCAGAGCTTTTTAATGACACTATGATACAGATTGAACTTTCTCGCAACTGTGGATTTTCTTGCACCAACTTGCAACATCCCGATAGCTTTCTAACGCATTTCATCGTGCAAATGGTGACTTCGACTCATGCTTTTCGCTTTGGTTATCTTGGATTAATGATCTATCGTTACATGCGAAATGATGCTTAGGTCCGTCATGCCTCTTTTTAAGACCTTGCGGTGTTACTGTGGGATTGCGTTTTATGTTAATTTTGGTTACCTATTTACATTTGGCGATGCAACCTATACCTCATTTGCAAATTGTATGTTTTAATTCCCCCCTTTTTATATTCGTACTTTTTCTTTTAGTTTTTGTTGCTTATCTTTTGAGCACGAGTGTATTTTCAAGCTTTCAATCACTCGTATCACCTCAATTAATCGCTTATCATTTACCGTCTACGATATTTTCATCATCAATTGGATTTCTAATGAAATGGTATGTATATGTTTTGCTGCACATTTATTTTCATAGTCTATGATAAAGCTTCGGCCTAGGAATTCGTGTCTCGTGGCCCGCGGCCACATAAGAACTTTATACATTTCAAGTACTACGTCGCTCTGTCTCAGTTTACTCTCAGCAGTCATTCACTTGAACCTCGACCGTCATAAAGAATGCCTGCTTCAACAAAAGCTTCTCCTCAGAAATGCGTGGTAATGACATGATTTCCCTCATCTCCCCTTTTTTAAAATCAAGTGACACGATAGCCAGGCATTTACTAACCTATGAATTATGAATGTGTGAAGTCAACATAATTAAAAAAATAATGTAAAATAAATGTAATTCAAAAAGAAATTCTTCTTCAATCATCTAAAGATTTTTTTAGATTTGTAGGAAATGCGTATTAACCTCTGTAATAACTTGAACAAAAAATGGTAATATAGGGCATTTTAAAATGATCAAACTTGGTTACCAGGTGTTTAATTTTCTACATTTTCTTATAGTTTATGAATGATTTAAGAAGACTTAATTGTATTGCATTTTTACGAGAGCATTTGATGTCTAGTAATAACTTTTTTTTATTTTTAAGTTTCAATTAACCTAGTGCAGAAAAATACGCATACACACACACATATATTTATATAAATGTTTATAAAAGGATAGAGAAAAAGGAGGGACAGAGAATTTTTTAAATAACATGTTCAGCTAAAAATAAATTCCGTTTATGAAAGATAAAATAATGAATGTAAAGAAAAAATAATGATGATAATAAAAATAATGATAAAATAACATTCTATTGCTTTGGTTTGTTTGATTAAAGCAAAGCACAAGAGGACTGTCTGCTTAAAGGCAGAAATGTCTTCGTGGAGAGTTTTCTAAGCGAAATGGCTCGCATCTACGTTACACCTCGCGAAAGCAACGAAAACGATTTTAGAATGGGAATCCGGGTCCAACTACCACGGGTCAGTCACTTTTACTCAGAACCGCTTAGGAGCTTATCGAGCTCTTATCTCAGCCCCTAATGGCTTCTTTCACGTTCTTTAGTGAAGGACTTCTCTTAGCTATTTCATATTTTATTATCGAAGAGGTGGAGGTAATTTTATTTATTTGCAAAGGTACTCCGTAAACAAATCCATTGGTCCTTGGTTTAACTAGCATTCGAAAGTTCTTGTAAAATATAAAAAAACCACCTGCTTGATAAATTTAAAATGATGAAAATACTACATCTGAAAGTTTTACTTAAGTGTATTATATGAATGATTCAAAAACTAACGGAGCTAATTTAATTTTAGATTATTTTGAAATTGCTTCAGTTTTGATGTAGAATATTACCTAGTTTCGCTAGGTAAATAATTTAAGTCTGCAGTTAGCGTATCTTTCATTAAAATGCTAGTCACTACTTCTCAGATCTGTCAGTAAAGGTTAACATAAATTCTTCGCTTTTTTTTAATGTTATTTTCTTAAATTACCGTAATCAACTTCTGAATCTTCCATACATAGATCTAGTTTTTATAAAGTAAAGCTTTATCTTTCAGCTTCTGGTGTTTACATACTCTGCAACTTTGATAAAAAAAATATAGGAAATGTCTAAGTATATATTTAAAATATCTAGAGATTTACATTTATCATTAAAATAGTTGAAAGCTGAACAATCTAAAACATAAATAGATTTTAGACAGTGTTTGAAGACTGAATGAAATTTATTTCAGAAATTACCCTCTATTCTTAATGTACTACCATTCCTTCAAACTGTAATAGAGCCTCAATTTTTCATAGAAAACTCTAAAGTGCGTTCTCCTTCCATGGTCTTCGCATTTAGCCCAACGGGTTCATTAGACGATAATTAAAAACATATGTATTTAAGGCTTGAAGGTCATAAATAGTGCTAAACGATAATGAAAGCCCGTATCAAATCAAACTGGAAGTTTGCACTTTTAATGTTAATCAAATATGTTATTGAGAGATTTGATTTTGCAGAGATAAGTTATGTAGAATTTCTAGCTGGAAGAAATACGAGAAACTGCTTCAGCTTAGCGCTTGGACCTCATTAAAACCGGAAAAGGATTCTGGAACCACCAGCAACTGCCTAATCATGGGTACTTATGGAAAGGAAACAACATCTCTGTAATTACACAAAAGCCGCAGATGTATCTAACCACGAGAGATGTTTCTAAAATCTAGGAATTTAGGTATAATTTTTTTTATTTCTTCAATTTTCAATAATATTACAATGTAGTTTTTTAATTTAGCCCCCACTTAATGAAATAAATTTATTCCAACGAAAAATTAATTTTTTTAAAGCCGTCCTCAAAAAACGTTTCCTGTGTCTCCTCAATACACATGTTTAATGCTTGGTGAAACTCTCATATGGAACACCCCTTAATAGTTTTCTCAAATGTGGGAGAAGAATACTCCTCGCAGACGTTGAGCAATTTAAGAAGTTTTCACACCCTTTTCCTAAAAAAAGAAAATAATTGCTCTTCACATCTTCCATGATTACAAAACAGTGCTACAAAAATGCGCCTTGTATCAGTCAAATACTTGATCGGACTAAACAGTACTGCGAGGGAAAGCTGTTTTAAATACGTCAAGATCTTTCTTTGGCTGACAGCGTTGTCTCTAAGTTTTAGGAACTGAACTAGAGCTCAATGCCTAGAATTTGGAAACACCTTACATACTTACATGTTTTACCCTATGGCCCAAAAAATAACAAGCGAAGTCTTCAAGCTTATGGTTGAATCTCAGTTGTTTCTAGAGTGTGACACTGAGCGGATATTGGACAAAAATTGTAACATACCTTAGGCTATACAGTCGACGCTCTTTATAACGATCCTTCTCATTCTAAAGAAGGAAGATTTTACAATGAATAATCATTGTAATGTAAAAGGATTTAATAGTGGAGTTGGGACGAAAGTGAGTACTGAGTAAAGTGAACTGGGGATATTTTGCGCTGGTCGTAGTATTGGAACGGTAGGCCACATTCAGCAGTCGTTACAACAAGGCCTGACTGTACTACGGCGTAGTGCGTTTATGGACTGAGCTTTTGCAAAAATCTTAGAATTTTATCTTTTGTATTGATTCCAATGTGTAAGTACTATACCGGTTCTCGTATCTTTAAAAGAAATTAGTCATAAGTATCATATATAGCCTATTTTTCGTAGTTAAACTTTCATCGTTACAATTATCTTAGTTATAATACCTTTGAATGAAACGTAGGACAATAAAATAATTAAATTCATTAACGAATCGCTAAGAGAAACAGAGGCAGGAACAGCGGAAGAAATGTAAAGAATAATGTGAATCATAAGTGTTTGAAATTCGATGGAAGTAACTTTATGAAAAGTTTTATAAAACAGCAAAGTTTTTATAGAACAGGTAAATAAGCAAAGTTTTTGTAGAACAGGTAAATAAGCAACGTTTCTCTACTAGCAAAGGTTAATGCTTTGTTTTTAGTTGCATGTGTACATATGTGATGATTTAGTCCTGGATGAGAGAAGGCACCCATTAACTTCGGAAAGCACAACTAGATTGATTGTCACAGTATCCTTTTACCTTTATGATGAAAAATTTCTTGGACATATATCTTAAGACATTTCTTCTAGGTTTATACAACACTACCGGACTAAACTCGACTCATTTACTTCAGTTTTGAATGGTGTTTGGACAAGGACTCTACAGCACTGTGGATCATTGCGGATGAAATAATGACGCAAGTGATGCAGTGCAGATTTTCTGAAGGACCAAATTAAAGCTAAGAATTAAAAGGGCTATTATCAAATTAAGTTGGTAATTTATTAGTAATTTTCTTTCATATTTTCTATCTTATACACGCACAATCAAATGTATTATATATATATGTATGTAATAAAACTGCGTTATTATTGTGATAAAGATGACTTAATGATAGTTGCAACAGATTGGCGGCGGTTCTCTGCATCATAGCTTGAAGACTTTGCTGCGTAGTTAGAACGATGGATGCATAAATAAAAAAAAAAAAAAAAAACTTACAGATATGGCCTAAATTCTACAAATAATTTAATTTCTTCGATAATGCACATTATCACTGTGGGTGCGCTATGCGCCCCACAATTTTGTTCAGCTTACATCTTAAACAATGGACAAATTTAGGAAAGTAAATTTTGCGTAGCTAGCGACACAGCGGAAAGGAGCAGAAGAGACGAGCGAAGAGAAGAAGAGGGAGTTGCGATGTAATTACCCTTTTTATACCAAATTCCATTTCAGATCACATGACAGTATAATATAAAAGATTTTGGGTTAGGATTTCATCGATAAGTGCACATCAGAACTGCAGAGAGAAAAAATTATTGCTGTTATTTTTAGAATGAAACGGAAGTTAAAGGGCTGTTAATAATTTATTATTTAAAAGCTAGATTTTATATTTTACATATCGTTATGATTAAATCATAGAAATGTCTCAGATTTCATTATGATTCGATAAAAATCTATGGAGATGATTTTATATGAGTGGAAATAAAGAGTAGAAATTCGTCAACTTCATGTTTGTTGTCTTCATCTGTAGGCCTTCATTCTCAGCCACGATGACTACAAGCTGAGTACTTTTTTATGTTCCCGGAATTATTATATATATCTAATTCTATCTATATATAAATATATATGTGTATATCATTTTTTTATTCTTCAGTTATTTAAAAAAATTATAAGTTTCCGATTCTCTTATGAAAATATACTAATTTCAAATTTATGAAACCCTCCAGGCTTATAAAGCCGAGTGGTAAAAACCGCTGAACACCGACTGCTAAAAACCGCTGAACATTAAAGGGTGTCCCAAAATTAACGCAAGATTTGAATTCAATATAAAAGAGAGTTTTTAGTCTTTAGATATTTATTTTCTAAGTGAATCATAAAGTACATAGGATAGGGTTATTTATGGAATAACACATCTGGCAAATGGCCTTCACGGCTTTGCTGGCAAATACGCACCCTTTCGTCAAAATTTTTCATGACCTTTCTGAATAATTGTGGCTGAATTTCGTTGATGCTGCATTTAATTTCGTCTTGTAATGCACGTGTGGTTGTGGGATTTTTGACATAGACCTTTGACTTCAAATAACCCCATAAGAAGAAATCTAATGGTGTTAAATCACATGATCTAGGGGGCCAATTCTGATCACCGAAACGAGAGATTACACGATTAAGAAATGACTCATGCAATAATTGAATTGTTTCATTGGCTGTATGGCATGTGGCACCGTCTTATTGAAATCACATATTGGACACATATTGGATCATCCAATTTCGGCAGAAAGAACTGCGTTATCATGTCGCGATATTGAGCACCATTAACAGTTGCTGCTTGACCAGCCTCCTTCTCAAAAATGTATGGTCCGATGATGCCTTCTACCCCAAAATCCGCACCAAACAGTGACACGTTGTGGGTGCATTTGTTTTTCGCTAATCACACGTGGGTCCTCCGAACCCCAAACACGGCAATTTGGGCGATTAACAAAGCCATCGAGGTGAAAATGTGCTTCATTGCTTGGGATTATTTTGCTCGAAAAACCAGCATTCACTTTTTAATGATTAATAATCCATTCCACGAACTCTCTTCGCTGTTCATGGTCATTAGGCTTCAGTTGTTGTGTTAATTAAATTTTGTAAGCATGAAGACACAAATCTTTTATGAGCATACGCTGTAGAGAGCTTCTTGAAATTTGCAATTCTTGTCCACGAGGCCAAATTGATATTCCTTGGTTTTCACGAACACTCTCACGCACTGCTTCAATATTGACATTTGAACGGCTTGTTTTTGGACGACCGGTGTGTTTAGCGTCTCCAACTGATCCAGTCTCTACGAATTTTTCAATTAATCTTTTCACAGTTGACGATGCTAAAACACTATTTTTACCATATTTTGTATAAAATTTTCGAACTGCGGCTGCCAAACTTTCATTATTTAAAAAATATTATTCAATAATGAAGACACGTTGTTGTATCGTATGACGCTCCATTTTCACTAGGCCTAAACTCTCGGCTTTCAAACCGTTCTTTTTTCAGGGTTGTCAACAACTTAATGCAAAAATGGCGTCAAATTCAAATCTTGCATTAATTTTGGGATACCCTTTAGTAGTTCGCCTAGGACTCAGATTCAAGCCAACGAGCTAGACTGCATTGGAGTTTTTATACTTTTTTCCATGTCTAACGTGAATACCAGCCAATCGCTCTTATAAAATTCTTCATGAAGGCTTTCCTCGCCTTATACAGATAGTTTTTGCTTTAATTTAAATAACTCAACCTTCCCGTGCGTAGAGTAAGCCGATTACTTTAATAAGTACATTATAGATTATTAACTATTTTTAACTGTACTAAAATTCTGTATGCTTCTTTATACAGCACGTCAATTAATGCAGATTTAAAAAAAAATCTGAAAGGTTTCAGATTTTAAATTACATCCCAAGGGACTTTTTTAACGTTTTGTACCTTTTTTACCTTTATTTATTAAATATCATGTTCTTTGCACTTAAACCATAAAATTCAGTTCAACAGCAACGTCCCAAAATAATAAAATGAGCATACCTTTAGAATTTCCGATATACAGTTCCGCGCGCTGGAGATAAAAAGGTTTTTTCCCCCGCCGTAGAGTGTTGCCATTGCTCGCTTTTAAATCGTTGAGTTTGTTACTCAAAAATTTGTTAAAGTTCTACAAAATATGAAATCGATAATAAAACAAATTCCAAATTTGGTCTTCTACGTGCCCATATTCGTAGGAGGATTACGTCATTCAAAATTCGATGGCTCCATGTACCGTTCTTTTATCACAATGCGAGAAATATACATACATTTATGCAGATTTTTCATTATTTAATTTCTTCAAATATAATGCAGAACTCTAACATTTGGTGGTAACAGTTTGAAACGTGATTCGCCGTTTATAGTGATTCAACGCAAAATTGCAAAACGAAAACAATAGTCCTTCAGGGACAAAGTCTCTTTGAACTTAAAAAAAAAAAAAAAAAAAAAAAAATGAAATTTCACATATATGTTTAAAAAAGGCCTACTTAAAACATTTTAGCTCAAAATCATTTATCACAGCATAGGAAATATAGTTGATTCGCTTAATAACAGTTCGTTAACATAATAATATAATAAAATAATAGTTGATTCGCAAAATAACGCATTAGTATAATTTTTTAACTAACTAAAACTTTTTTTAAAAAACTGTAATCAAAATAGCTTACAGATCTCAAATTAATATCTTATCTATAACTGTAACAATGATAACTTAATAACGAATTTCAAGAGTCATTTCTATGCACCTGTTTCAAGATGTACTGTCCAGAAGTTAGTAGAGTGATTTAGAACAATCGCCTATACATGACAGAACTGACTGATTCTTTATGACCTGATTGAGAATTTATTGCCACTTGCTAAATTTTATTATCATCTGCTTTTTCTCACTAACAAAATTTATTATTTGAAGAAATGTTTCGTGCAGTTATCAGGAACAGTTGTGCACATATGCTATTTGTGCGCAATTACTCAATAACTTGGGATTAACAAAGAATAATGTACCTCATATTTCACATGAAAGAACTCATATATCAAGAAACTGTGGGCCGTTGCCCACTGTTTTGCAATGAAATAATAAACAAATTCAAGATTAATTGAATGATGATGAAATAAGCCAAGGATAAGAGTGGAAAATGATAGGAAGGGATAGGGAGCAGCAACCGAGACAAATTGTAACAAATGTATGGATATATTTTTCCCTAATTTCCTTAGAAAGATTAGGAACTAAACGAGTTTTACTAATGTAATCAATTAATTTTGTAAAAACCACTTAGCAACTTTAAAATAAAATGTCCAATGTAGGAAATTACCACTTATACTTCTAAAGATATACTGGAATGATTTTGAAATTGTTTAGAAGTCTACATTTGGGAAAGAATGAACGCATGCCTAATTTTTCAAAACCTTAAATTAAATTTTATTTCCCTTTTAACTGTTATGACTTTGTAAAAAAGTGCAGAGAAATCTGTATTCTTATTTCACGTTAGAATGGTATTATCTTGAAGTAGTGTTAGACAATGTGATTTTTATTCTTAATTAATTTATTTTTGTATTTCGTTCTAAAATTTTAAAGTAAATTTCCTGCTTCGTTAATTTTTATGAACTTTAGTTGAAATAAGATAAGCTAGAACTTTATGGCAAAAAATATTTTCATAATTGTGAAGCCATATATAAGAATCCTTTTCTGTATAATCTCAATAACATTGTTTACAATAATTATTTAAAAATTCAGCTGGATCTCCCACTAACCAAAAAGGTAAGTTCAGTATAACGTTTCTCACTCATGTCGCTTTGAAACCAGTTCTGTGAATCATTTATAACAGCGATTTTTGATTGCGTTTCCTTTATCAAGGGTTAAACGCAATCATATGGCAGAAACGGACGTTAGTCTTGAGATTTAAATTTAAGCAAAACCAAATCTTATACTGATGTTAGGTTTGTAGGTAAATTTTATATATTTCGAGAGCGTCTGGCACAAGACCTTTTTCTTCGGGAAAGGCAAAGATATTTTGCGAGAAATATTCCACTTAACTAGGCGAAATTAAAATAGAGAAGGGGGCGAAGAGGAAAAATTAATAGGCAGAATTAATAGGATTATAAATTAAATCTTTTAACTGTAAATTCCAAGCTATTTTCTCTACTATTAATAAAATTCTTTCTCCAGGGCGATTTTGGGAAATATTTGGGGAAATGTATGCTGTTCCGTATCAACGTACAAGGAATTTTCTCGCTCCTCAGTTTGTGGCGTTGTGGTGTAGTTAGAAGTATGTCCGGCTAGCATCAAGAGGTCTGGAGTTACAGTCCCACTGAAGGCTTTGTAGATTTTTCCTAAATCTGAAATAAATTATTTGACTCTATAATCGGGCACTAAAATGGGGTGAACAATAATTCTTTACCATTGGATTTGATGATTGGGTTTCCACCTTCCCAATCGCCTATAAGTGGAATGTAAGGAATTTTATTCCTGCTTTTGGCATGCCTACGTGATGTAATTCAAATCACGTCCAGCTAGCAGGTGGGAGGTTTGGAATTCGAATCCTGAAGAGGGTATTGCACATTTTTCATATTTCTTGCTCCATATAAATCTAATGACTCTACAGATGTAGTTTCGGTACATAGGCTAAACCAAGAGGACTTTAAAATTTCGAATAACGGTATATAAATCCTATTGAGTTGTTTGGAAAGTAATTTCGTTTTTTTCCCAACAGAGGGTTAATTGTATTTTATCAGAACCAGCTTCACACTTTAGCCACGTAATGATTATATATTTTGACAGCTAATATAGCAAGACTTATTTGTGAAAAAGTTCGATTGATTCTACGCAGTAATTTTTGGTTTTTGCCTTTTCAAATATGGAAAGTGAAAAGCAGCATTTTCGGCATATTTTACTTTTTTACTATCGAAAAGCTAAAAATGCTGTTCAAGCAAGAAAAAAAAATATCCAATCTGTATGGAGAAGATGTATTCACAGAACGCTAGTGCCCAAACTGGTTTGCAAAATTTCGATCCGGCAATTTTGAACTTGAAGATGCTCCACGTTCTGGGAGGCCAATTGAAGCTGATGAAGACGCAATAAAGGGCATTAATTGATGCAAACTGGCGAATAACAACTCGTGAGATCGCGAACAGATTAGATTTATAGAATTCGACCATTCACGATTATTCGAAAAGCCTAGGTTTAATCTCAAAGCTCGACATATGGATTTCCCATCTTAAGCTCTTCTTTAGCTTCAACGTGGCTCTCAAGAACGTGGTGCATCTTCAAGATCAAAATCGCCAAATCGAAATTTTGAAAAGCAATTTTGGCACTGGCATTCAGTCAATACATCTTCTCCATACACATTGGACACATTGGATATGTTTTCCCTTGCTTGAACAGAATTTTTACCTTTTCGATAGTTAAAAAAGTAAAATATGCCGAAAATGCTGATATTCACTTTCCATATTTGAAAGGGCACCAACCAAAAATTATCGCCGTAAAATCAATCGAACTTTTTCTCTAACAAGCCTTGCTATATCAGCTGACAAAATATATATAATGAATATACGGCTTAAGTGTGAGGTTGGCTGTGAAAAAATACAATTAATACCAGTTGGGGAAAAAACAAAATTACTTTCCGAACAACCCAATACGCCAGAAAGAAAATGTTAATAATTCTTTCATCTCCTATTCACCGTTGATCTCTCAGCTATTCTTTTAATTTTGGTTCCGTTAAAATTATGAAAAAATACCTATTTAATTACTAAATTATATTTCTTCAACATTTATATATTCTATTGAATTAATTTAATTACTTATCACTTTAATTAATGATCACCAAATAAATTAATTTAATTAACATGACTTTAATTAATGATTTTAATTACGATCAAGCTAGTCTTCTTGAAGTGTTCAAACGCTTTATCTTATACATTTTTAACCCTTTCATTTGTGTTTTTTCCCCCTCAGCAGATCGCGATACAATTAATGGTTCACAAATTTTTGATATATTGTCGGCTACTTTAGAATGGTATTTTCAGAAAAAAAAAGAGCGGAATATTTTGACTGCGTATAAGAGAGTGTTCAATATCAATCGAAACATAAATAGTTAACTAATATTAGCTTAACGCTGAATTTCAGCTATATTTAAAATTAAAGTAATCTTCTCCCAATCTACAACCATATATTTGCAAACAAAAATTAAGTCTCCGTTGTTTTCTATATTCTTTTCACAATTTCCAACTTCATTTTATCAATTAAGTATTGTAACTAAAGTACTATAATAATATCAGTTATCCTAATAATATAAATCACACGCACTTGTGACACGCGGAAGCTAAGTACTATGTACACAAGAATACAGTAAATTGGGGAAAAAAAAAAAAAAAAAAAAAAAACTTATTTCTACAGAATGACGAAAAATAAAGGACTGAGCTTCGAATGCATAGGTTTCAGTTACAATTGAAAAGGGAGAGTTAAAGCTCTTAAAATCGAGTCATCCAGTCAAAAGGTGGAGAACGTTATCCATCCAGGGCCTTTACAGTTGCTTAACAGAAGATCTCTCCTTTTCTGTTCAAATATTAAAAGCTGAAGTAATAAATACATATAAAGAACACGTGACAATTAGACGTTTGCATGCCAATGTGTTCAGCTGAAAAGTTAAAAAAAAATCTAAATAAGTTATTTTACTGATTTTATATATTTTAACTCATTTTTTGTTATTATTACTTAGGCAAAGTTACTTTTAAAATAATTTGAAGAAACTATAAAGAAAGAAGAAACTTTAAATCGAACTATAAATTAATTTTTATTATAAAAAGATGTTTTCGGCATTGCTGATTTCTGTTAAATTTCATGCCTTAGATACCAGCGAAATTTAAAAATAAAATAGATTTAATATTCAGCATGATTAGTTTTCGATTACATTGTGCAGATTGGTTTTATGACTTAGAGTAAAACCGAATCCGGTCATAATGGATCAAAATAGTGATTCGCGTTGCCTGCTGCTTTATCAATAAATTCCGGAGAAGGCTTGAGTGTTTGTAAATGTATTGTGCCTTTGCGGCATGGGCGCATTTAAAATACACGGCAAGCCGAAAGTCCTCACGTGTGGCTTGGTGGTAGAGGAAGAGAGGTGGGAGACTTCTGTACCCGACTTCAGGGAAATTCTCCTTCAAAATTGGGACGCATCTGGGCAACGTCTTATACTGTCACCCATAAAGCGTCCTGCCCCAAGGACCATGCCAGTAATATGCGCAGTCATGTGCTCCTTGCCACGATTAATTCATGGACTTGTTCTGATGTTATTGTCAAACAAGTAAAGTAAGATAAGTCACAACAACAAACGAATCCGTCAACGAAAGTGTGTATGTGTGAATTTAGAGGAAGCGCTCCTAAATAGAAATTATTAAAAAAAAAAAAAAAAAAAAAACCTTTTTGCTTATATTTAGTACCTTTTCTCCCCATATAATTAGATGGAAAGTGAAATGCTGAGTAAGACTGAAATCGACGAATAAGAACTTCAGTTAAAGAGGCATTTGAATAATCCCTCCTTTCAAAACTGTTCGCATTTGGATGCATTGGTTTATACGTGAGAGTGAATAATATCAGATTAACATGTTGAAAGTAAAAGGCTGTTGAACTCCGCTTTATCAAGAGCTTCTAGAAGCCGAAACCTTTTCTATTTTGTTGTTAAAGTTTTCATGACATATTGACAGTGCTTGGAAAATTATAATAATTCAATATTCCCTTTAAAAAATGATCTCATCGTAACGAAACTTTAAAAAAATAGTGCAAAGAACAAAGCAAATAATTTTATTTGAAAACTTTGTGTTCAGAACTGCTCATGTGTAATAATATTATTTACTATCGTGTGCTTAATATTTTTATTTTAATTTAATGTTTTGAGAATAATGTTGTTAAAATGTGATGGCAACTGTTAGAATTTTTTTTTTTTTTGGAGCTGATGGAATTCTGATGAATCTTCTCCTGACTGTAGAATTCAGTTAATCTCTCTGTTTCTTAGCTGATCTGTGTAAATAAATCGCTGCACTGCTCTTATGAAAATCCTCGTTCTTTTCAAGAAGAAGCACATTAGTTTTTACAGATAAGTGTATTTCCTTTGCGTTTCATTAATTAAAATTCAGGTCCATAGGCGGTTAGTCACGGTATCCGAAACAATTATCTTAGTTTTTCTTTTGCGTAGCGTAATACTTTGAAATAATAAATTAATGTAATTGCATTCCAAGAAATTTACGCTTTAATCTTCAGAAATTCTAGTGCTTAACTTCAGAGCTTTCCATATTATAAATTACTTCAGAATAAAGAAATTAATAATAAAAATAAAATTATTAACTTCAGAATAAATATTTAATGTATTCCAACTAGCTTCATTATTTATTTCCAAAAACAATTACGTGGAGATGCGTGAGTATTAGTAAAATAATATTACTAGCGCATTTTTTTTTAAAAAAAATTAAACTGAGTATTTCATGAAACGAAGATTTATAGAAATGCATATTATTTACTTAATTATAAAAAGTAGAAAGTTAAAAAATCTAGTGCACTTTTAGTACTATAGAAACCTTTTAATCTGATACATACGAAAACAAATTATCAGATAAGTATAGAAATTAAAAGTAGTTTGTTCTAACTTTTTTTAATACAAAACATAGAAATCACTTTTTTTAGAAACATGACCCAAGTGTTTGATTTTTAAGGAAATTGTGATGAAAGGAAATGTTTTAGAACTTTAAGCTAATATTTGTTAAGAAATTTTCTAACAGTTTATAGCTCAGAATAAGTAGTTTTAATTCAGAATAACGCAATGGCAAAACAATGCATTTATTGAAGGTAAATGCCTGTTGACAGCAGCAGCTTGATCTGAGAGAAAATTCCTCAGTTTTGAAAGTCACCAAAGAAATTTTTTTTTACGATTTTATAATCTCTCTACCGTTGGAAACTTCGAACGATAGCGAATCTCACGTAAGAGGAATCTTCTCGACTGAGTTATGCCGTAAACAAACCAGCTTTCCGATTGGCGGGCAGACACTAGTTTGAAGATTTGCCACTTAAGTGCCATGTGGGTCTACCATTACGATTGGCAGTAATTATCGAGTATCCAAGAATAGATGGCAAAAACAAACTATCTGTTGAGAGGAATACATCATGAGGTAGATATCGACCTAAGATGTGCTGAAAATGCCTAATGCAAGGCACGGTTGCCCGTAAATATGAGGGAGTTTGTGTGTGGTTTTACCCTCTTAATTACTAGGTAACTTTAAAAAGAGGGAAAAAAAAATGACGCGACTGTCTTTGAGAGTGAAATCTCTTAAAAATACCAAGCACAAAATTACTTATAAATAAGAATTAATGTGAAATTCCAAACTGCAGCTGTTCATTTGACAAAACAAAAATTCAAATTAACACACATTTCCAAAATTCTTCAGACCAAAAGAGAAAAAAAAGTTGTAAGTAGGTTTTCTTGCAAGTAATGAGGTTTCCTTTTTTTTGGGGGGGCGGGGAGTTACAGAAAATAGAATGTTTAGCTTGTTATTAAAATGTTATATGAATGTTATACAGAACATTTATTGAGAGGAAGGAGAAAAACTGCAGGTTTCTGAGCAGCACGTTAGCATATAGTTACATCAGTAAATAAGGCAACTGAGATTAAGATCTTTTACTTAAAAAAAAAATTGACAATCTCTCGAATGCATTTTTATGATAGTGATATGAGAAATCACTGAATAAAACTCTCGTATTCGCAAATATATAAGATGCAATTCAAGCTCATTTTTAAAGATTTTAAAACGAAATTGATGCCATAATCAAACATTTCCACATGAAGTATGAAATATACAATTTAATATTATAAAAAATTTCAGCATTTTTTTAGATAAAAATTTACCTCATTTACAAAAATAAATGATGATAATTTTTCTTCGAAATTTTTGAAAGTTCAAGAATGATTTATACAGGGTCATATTACACAGCTGGCTGGAATACTTACTAAGTAGTGTTAACAACCATTAGTGTGTTTCATCCGCATTCTTTAAAAAATGTTTAATTGTTTCAAAACTGAAAAGCTTTTTCTGCAGAATCATTGAAATTGAATTACATAAAACAAGAATTAAAACTGCATGTCGGACTAGACTCAGGTCTAACTGAATGAACAGGTCAGGAAAAATAATATAAAAGGAGAACTATTTTCGATGCTCAAATGCCAATCAAAAATGAGTTCAAAAATGCTCTGTCATCCGCTCGGTTGGGCTTATTTGAATCACCAGCTTTATCTGTATAAGGGCAGACATACCTTATACTTTCTAAGGAAAACTTACTCGTATCCACGTTACACATGAGAAGAACATGACAGCGCTCATCCAACCAGCCCGTTCGCCTGGAATCGAGAGCAAGTCGAATTACTAGTGTTCACCGATTTTACCGCTCAGCCGCTGGAGTGCGCTCTGTGACTGGGGTATTTTATTAGTTTAAGGCATACCAACGGCTACGCGTTTAAGATGCGGAACAGTGTTCAGTCAACGCAAGTTATATTTCCGTTTGTTGAATTGGCTATCAGCATGTGTTCGTGATTTTCCTTTGTGTGTAACATAAATATGAGTCCGTTTCCCTTAGAAAGTTTCATCAGGTAGGTTGTATTTTCCACACACAGGCTGCGTTAGTTTTTCTGCCGCAATCAAATAAACCAGTCACTGGTATTCTAATAATAATAATAATAACTAATAAATCATGTTTAACTTGTTTAAAAATTTCACAAGAAATGCTTATACGGAAGTTCCATTTGAAATGCGGGAGGGGGGATTCATAATCAGCTTAACGGGAGACGTGAGCCACAGACTGGTTTCCGCGTGCTTATGAATTGCTCGAATGGTCTCAAAACACTAGCTATCTTGATAAGAAGGGGCAGTACGGTCAGAGGGTTAGAAATCTGGCTGAAAAAGTGGCTAGTGGAGTAATAAGAACCTTCTTTTAATAAAAAACACTTAAGCTTCGTAAATGCTCTTTGTTCAAAATGCAATATCATATCAAATGGTCTTTTCTTTTCTTTTTTTTTTTCTTTTTCTTTTCTTTTTTTTTTTAAGGGAAGAATGCCCGTGGAGGGCATTTTAGAGGATAGAGTCTTGTATCTACATCACACATGTTGAAAATCATGAAAACTCTTATGCAGCCATTACGTTCGCCGGGATTCAAACCCTAGACCTATCTAGATTTAGCGGCTTTTAACACTCGGCTTCTGGTAGCGTATTGAATGATCGAAAGGTGCTTTAATACCGTCCGTCTACACTACAACACAAACTGTGTTATTTCGGATGCTATAACGTCATACGTGTTTTCTACAAACAGTGTTCTAACGTCTTGTGGCAGGCAAATTCAAATATTGCAAGTTACTTGCACGTGCTATGATTTTCTAGGAAGTTAACCCAATACAGGAGTATGAAATATTTTGCAAACACTTTTCAAGTAAATAGATTGAGCAAATTGAATCTATGGCCTTGTAAGAATTCATGGATTGATCAGTCTCATTTTTATCAAATGCACAGTTAACAGATAAACCATCAATAAAAATAAAATAGGTTATGATTCTTACTTGTAAAGAGATTAGATAGGAATAATAAGAAATACAGGAAAAGAGAGAGGGAGTAAATAATTTTATCACTTTCGGTTCCGAATATCGAACTGAAGGCTAAGTATGTTTACCTCTAATTTAAGTTATAAATTTAAAAGAATGATCATCGGTATTCTAACTTCATTAGATTAACTACATCGTAAATCATGTCTATCAAATGTGCGTATATGTACACTCGTGTGCAAAATTAAGAGAATTTGCACATTATGTTGAACTGCTAAAAACCTAATCGACAGATTTTAATAAAATTTGATACGAATATACATTTAAAGCAGAGAAAGAGACGCACTGTTCAAAAGTCATTTTATGTGGCATGATTATTAGTAAAGCTCATACCGCAGAGATGTTTAAAATCCAGGTTGTGATATCGAACTGAAATTGAGTCTAATATGGGGTATGGTCCCCTCCTCATAGCCAGACAGGTAGCGCAGCGTGACTGCATACTAGACAGAACGCAGTTGAGCAATCCTTGTGGCAGTCGATCCCACTCCTGCACCAATGCAATTTTCAACTCCGGAATCTTCAACTCTGGAACAACTGTCTCTCGGAGGGAAATGGAGGTGAAATTGCCCTCCCAAGAGCGTCCCAGACATGCTGTATATTGTTAAGGTAAGAAAATTTAGCTGGCCAATACACGCAGCGAATATAATATTCTCGCTTTCCACGTAATGGTCGATCAGCTGAACCTTATGTGGGCAAGAGTTGTCGTCCATTAACAGGAACCCAGGACCGACTGCGCTCTTGAAAAGTCGAACATAAGGTTCTTATATCTTCTTTCTATACCTCGTAGCAATCGGAAAATCTTCGTCAAACACAAGCAGTGATGTGTGGCCATCCAACGTAATGCCTGCCCAAACCATTACACCTCCATCGCCGTAATGATCATTTTCCCTGATGAGGGAGGAACCGTATCGTGTTCCAGGGTCTCTCCATATATAGGTACGCCGAGAATCAGTGTCAGGGCTGAATATCGACTCATCTGTAAGAAGCACGGTGTCCCTATGAATTCTGGTACAAGGCGCATGTTGTCTCACCATGTTAAACACGCTCTCTTGTGTGCTGCAGTGAACGAGATGCAAATCGCGGATCTTCTGTCATACAGCCCTTTCTCATGAAGCTTTAGGCAACTGCAGACCGTGAAACTCGGGTTCCAGTGGCAGTATACAACTCACTTGAGACCTGTGAAGCTGCGGCAGTTCTGTGTCGCCTCGCTGAAAGTGCCAAATAACGATATTGAAAACCTTGTCCAATTGTGGATCGTGGTCGACCTTGTTCAGGTGTTCTCGATATGGATTGAGTGTCCTAAAACTGTTCCCATAAATTGCAGATGACACTGAGTATTACATTGAGCTCTGTAGCCTCTTGCACTTGCAACTGGCCTGCCTCCAATCTACTGACAGTTCTCCATATCAATCCGTTATCCATACGTTCATCGCTACTCACTTACTTGATACCTTATAAAATTTACCCAACTCTTACAAGAAACACGGAGGATGTCGTGAATGAGTACGAGCATACAATTAGCCGAAAGACCCTCGTGCGCTTACATCCCCTCTTCAAACACAGCTCCACAGACACGCAACGATGCGCTTGCATATTCGACTCTGAATATTTGATTAGTGCCTTTGGTTCAGTATCTTGTAGAGTCATTAGGTTTTTTTTTTGGAGCAAGAGAGGTGAAATGTAAAATATCCTCTCCGTGACTCAAACCTGGACCTCTCAAATACTTACCGAGTGTTCTACCGTTACATCACGAAGGCATGAGGAAAGAGGGAGAATATACCTTATATACTGCCCCTTTTAAGGGCCAACTAGGGATTAGGGGACCCAGTCACCAAAACCTGGTGGTGACAAATTATTGTCCACCTCCTTTTAGTTCGGGAGGCACTGTAGAGTCATTGGTTTTTTTTTTTTTTTTTTTTTTTTTTTTTTTTTTTTTTTTTTTTTTGCTGGAGAATTGAAAAAAATGGAAATTGGAGGCAATCTGGATCTCTCGAATACGTGCGGAATGTGGTACCGTTACACCACGAAGGCATGCAGAAAGGAGAGAGAAACTACCTTATATATTTCCCCCCTTTTAAAGGGCAGCTGGGGATGAGGGGACCTATTCGTCGAATCTTGATAGTGACGAATTATAATCCACCACCTTTTAGTTCGGGCACCACTACAGAGTTACTATATTTTTTAAAGCAGGAGATGTGAAAAATGTGCAATGCCCTAGCCGGAATTCAAACCTGAATACCCAGTGTGATACTGTTACATCACGAAGGCATACCGAAAGGAGAGTGAAAATACCTTACAACCTTTCCTAAAAATAGACGTAGTTTGTAAATTCTTTTAATTTTGCGCGTGAGTGTTATATATATTATCCGTGGAAATTCACGTGTAAATTTGTAACCAAAGGTTATGCACTTAAGAGCACATAGTAATTTTAAAGCACTCGGTCTTCTTTCATTAAAATCTTGATCAGCACATAATACACTTACACGATATACGTTGTTCCACACTACACCAATTAGCCTCCAAGAAAACAAGCCAGCATAATTACTCGCATAAGCAAACTCTATGCCCCGTAGGCGCAGCCACCAAAATGCTACAAAGATGAAGTAATACTATGAGAATTAATAATTTTCTAAACAACGGACGGATATTATAATGGCCAGTCAATGCACTTCAAGTACTGTTTTATAAAATGTATAATATGCTATTACATCATAAGTTAAAAAATGCATGATAAACAATAAGGCTGTAATTTGATTATTAAAAATACCGATGTGTTGTACATAAACAAAATAACATACACGCTATAAGGATATTTGCTACAACAACGAAGAGACGGCCATCCCCGACCGAAGTTTGAAAAGAATTTGCCCTGTCATTTGAGGGGAGGGGAGAGGCGAGATATATATATTATAATATAACTTTCTGCTTGAAATCTCGGCATTCTCAAGTATTTATTGAATTATGTCCTTTACGTTGAGAAAAATTTAAATTTTTGATTGCATATGAAACTTAGGTGTACTTAAGACGATTACTATATTAAGAATATTTAAGTAAGTAAATATTTTAAATAACAGTAATGTTTTATAATATTAAGAAAGAATTACAAGCATATTTCAGTGAACAAAATACTTTAACTTTAGATTTTTTATTTAATTTGTTTCTACGATATTTTCAAATACCACACGAAGTTTCTCCAGTTCTTTTACTGTTTTTTGTTAATCGGGAAGAAAAAAATAGATAGTATTTCATTTATTTATTCATTTTCAATTTACCTGCATACTGGAAATGCAAGCTAACAAACGATATGGAAATTCATTTAGTATTCAGATGTGTAACATCGTAATGATGAAAGTCAAAAATAGTAAAATCTTCGCGAATTTTTGCATGTTCTGCATATAAAAGGAATGATACTTTGGTGTTGACTGAAAAAGTCTGTGATAATGAAGTTGAAAGCAAATTTTAGGAATATTTCTAAATTGGAATGAAATGGAAATAACGTAAAATTTAATTTAGTTAGTATATAAATAGTCCTAATCTCTTTCTGGCAGACTTGAAAATTAATATGAAACATTTTTTAAAACGTTAATTAAAAATTCAAAAATGGATTATTTTTGACAAAACTTTACCTGTTTCTCTCCTGAAAAATAAATTATTAACTTATATAATTTAGATATATGAATTTAACCGAATTAAAATAAAGAACTGTAAGCAATTGCCTCGCAAAGATATCAATATATTAATATTTATGCATTAATAGTAATTATTAGATTTAAATATATTGCCTTAACTATCGTATTATGCAACTAAATACACATATTTCAGAGAATAGGCATATAATAGTAATAAACAGACAAAAAAAAGGTCTCACAGGTAATATGAATAAAGACAAATATTATTTTCAAAAATATTTCCTCCTTTTAAGAAAGTTTACCGATATTATAAAGCAAAACGAATAGCTATAGGTAAAATATACGTCAAAGATTCATTTTCTCATAAAAAGTACAACTTAGTTTTAAATAACACTATCTGGCCCTGAAAATTTTCTTCAGTGTGGAAAGTTTACATTCGAGGCTATTAACGATTCCAACTTGCGATTTCTCACACGAAAACACAAACAAGTGGTCAAAGGTGCAGAGCATTGGAATGCCAAGATACACTTAAAATCTGCTTAGTACTTTCTAATCACTGAAGCTCACCTTTTTTACAACCGTCGGCACTAACGCTTGGAGACCGATACCAATCAGATTGGTTTTCCCTCCGAAAAACTAAGATTAGTTTCAGTGGTGATAATTGCAGATCGACAAGGGCCTGCTAGCCCCCGTGGCAGAAACCGTCACACAGCCTGTCAATCAGATAAGTGACCGCCTTCGTGACCGGCAAAGAAACGACATTATTGACCTCCCTAATAGTTGACTGGCGGATTTTTACGGCTTCCGCGACTGCAGTCAGTAGTAGCTACTGTGCGGTTTTCTAATGAAGCTCCCGTCTCCTGATAAAAGATGTTGCCGATGTACGCTGTTCTATGATGTGCCAATGAACGAGTTATCGTAAATGGCATGGATACCATGAAAGTAATCGCAAGCCGATGAAAGCAGAGATAGGATTCCATAGCTTCTTCGGGTTGTTTTTACACTGATTGCATTTAAGTTTTACGACCGGAGACGGTGAATTGCTAATCTGTGGAAGGCCTTGCATTTTGCGGTTGGAGATAGATGTGTTGATTAGGTGCTAATGTTTATCCACTTTTAGATGCAAATAGTAAAGACTAACTGTTACTCTATCAGCTGTTGAATGCGTTAGAAAGCTATCTTTTTATGGGGAGAAAATGCTCTCAGTTTATTCACTATTCTTGAATTAAACAATTACTCTTGAGAACCCTCAGTTAGAGAAGAAACTATTTAAATAAAATTTGACAGCTTATTGGTCTTCAACTATCTAAATTTTATCCAGTCACAGTCTTGTGTTTAAATATGGAACTACCTGTGTGGCCCGTCAGTGGCCGAGCGATAATGTCACTAAACACTGGTAGTTTTGTTCAGGATTTTAACTCTTGAGAATAGGCTGGCTGCAAGGGCATTTTCGCGGTTTTCCCCATTTGTGACGTACATATGAGCCAGCTCCCCTAAAACGTCCTCCACGATGGTATCACTCCCCATAGTCAGATAGCCCTCAAGCGCTTTGCCATAATCAGGTAAACCAAATCAAACTGATCTACCTGTATACTAAAACAATGCAGTTGTTTTTCTAGCCAGCATACTAAATCAAACAACTTTAAATTCAGCTAAACCCTTTTTCAACTGCGCATAACTTTTTCGTAAAGTGAATTAACCCACAACTGGTATGGCACAATCCCATCCTCTCATTTTACCAAATGATTTTTTTTATTAACCTGGTATTTAGGTATTTCCAAGTTCTTTGATACATTGGCCACTTTCAGTGAAATTATACAGCACGTTTTACCTAGAAAGGAAGTTATTAATCATTTCGATGAATAAACGAATATTTATCGATATGATAAGATTTTTGTAAAATGTTTTCCCGAAAGAATAATTTTATGTAGCGAAGAACTCACCCACATCAGATGCGTGCACATTTTTTCCACTGCACCATTTAAAGATTAAAGCTGCGTAGTTGGAATGCGTTTATAAAGAATTATCGCGCACTTCATGCGTGCTATAGTGGTTAAGTGGTAGTACGTCCACTATCAATTAAAAAAAAACTGTGGTTCGAATCCCGGCGAAGGCGTCGCTGTACTTTTCAGATTCCAAGAAATCCTAATGCCTCTACATTTTCTATCGAATTAAAATTTGGTAGATAATGATTCGTCAACCCCTCTCTTAAATTTGGTCGATTGGGTTTCATGCCTATCACCAGTCAAACTTTAAGTCGGGAAGACTTTACAGAGTTATCGTGTTACTACGGAAATACACTCGTAGTGTAAGTGGTAACACCTCTGGCTAGTATCTTAAAGCTCCATGATTTGAATCACGACCTTGGAATTCCGGCAAGGATTGATTTTTCCTGTTTCATGATCTGAAAAGTCTTAGCACGTTATCATCACCCATCTTTTCTAGAGTTTTGTTTCGGTTAGCTTAAGTGTGTGGGGAAATCGCAAAATTCTTCTTTCCTTGCAAGTATGCAGTCAATGATACATTTTCATATTTTGAACAGCAGGGTTATAAATATTTTCAGTTTAGCAAATAAGTTCGTACAATATAATATTTACAAAGAAAGAAGTAACTTAGCAACATTTGAAACTTGATTTCTGTAAGAATAAAGTTCCAGTTTTCGTTATGATTTATCTCAGAAATAACGAAAATAAAGTTGAGTAGGTTTAATTTTCGAAGTATTTAAATTTTAAAGCACGCGCAACTACTCATTTTACATAAGAAAAACAATATTCAAAATTTTAAAAAGAAATTTCTAGGAATACGAAATAATTTCGCAAAGAATTCACAGATGGATGAAAAATGTGTAAGAAAATATAGTACCTCTGTTTCTTTATAAGTTTTAATATTTCTCTATGATTTCAAAAAACAGTCAAAAACCCAATGATTAAGGCTACTTTAAATAATTATTTCTGTACCAATCAATTTAATGAAAGTAAAAAAGTATATATATAGAATTTAGATTAATTAGCTTAGCATTTAAATTAAATTGCAAAACAATTTTTCTTGATCCAATATAACTTAAAAATAATTTATTGTAATATAACATGAAAGAATTATGTTGTGTTCTTATTTTGCGAGGATATTTCTGTTCCTAAAATACACATTGTAATGATCTGTAAATTAAAGTAAGATATTTCGTTCCCCCTTCCTCCCTTGCTTTCAACACTGCCGAGGAGTAGAATATGAGGCGGATCTATCGCCAAAAAGAATTACCATCAGTCTGTTCTTCCGAGGCTCTAGAAGTTAACTCCGAAATTGCCTGAAGGGAAATGTGCTCCCTGCTGGTGGACTTGTCTTTTTTATTTCTTTGCTTTTCTATTTAGGTGAAGGAGCTATTTCAATTATCAGCAGTATGATCTGAAGAACTTTTTTTTATCGAATGTAGAACAAAGATGAGAATCAGATCATCAAATTATTTTCTTTACGTCTGCCATGGTGGTCATTTTTATCGTGGCGGAAGGGAGGTGGAAAAAAAAAAAAAAAAAAAAAAAAGGTTGCGGTGGGGAGGAGGAAAAAATCCAATCATTCGAAACCGTTTAAATAAAACGATGATAGTAATTTTCAGTCTCTTAAACCAAAATTATGAAACAAGTTCAACGAGATATGCACTCAAATAGACAACCGTAGTAAAATAGGGTCATTATTCATGCTTAACTGTTGTACATTGCTAAAGAAATGCAAAAATTTCCATGGCCATGTAGTTTAACTGATAAGCAAAGATAATAAATACCATTACTGCATTTCGTTGATTTTAAATTCTCGTAATCATATGAATTCCGACTTTTACTCTTTTATGAAATTAAAAACATTAATGGCCGTAAAAATTTAATAATTTAAGAAAATAAACAAGATCGTTGAAGAACTTCTGTAACAATATCAATTCTAAGATGATTCATACTGTTTCTGAGAAATATTTGCTAAATGAAAAACTCCAACATTCTCACTTTAAAAACCGACATTTGTTTCAGAATTTTTGGAAAAGAAAAGTTATTATTCCTGACAGCGGCGGCGTTAGGGTTTTTAGCGCCCGCGAATTCACAAATGGTGTCTTTGAGAATTTTTAATCTTTTTTGGCGCATTGCAACAGAAAGAAGTAATGGGGGAGGGGGAGGTGAAGCAATAAAATTGTACGTGAACAATAGTCTGTTACTTAAATTTTTGTGGTATTTATCTTAAATTTGACATGTCTGTACTAATTAATTTTGTTAGCCATGAAAGATTTTACAGGATTGTTTTTTTTTGGGGGGGGGGGAGGAGGGTTTGTGTGTGTGATGTTGTAATACGCGTGATTTAGTTTTTAACATTAAATTTGTTTTCGAAAGCGATAAGTCTCTTCTTACAGCATCAGCAAGCATAATGAGATTCATTTTAAATTAAATAGCAAAGTTAGAAATAGTTAAATTATTCGATAAGGCCTTTTTTAAAAATTTATCTTTGTTGCAGGTGCAACTTTAGCCACATATTTAGTTGTAGATTTCAATGCTATGCATGTCGTTTTATTTATCATTTTCCAATAGATTTTTCACTTTTCATTTCCTGGCAAAATTTATTTCCCTGTAGTGTACATTAACACTCACTTAAAAAAAAAAAAAAAAAAAAAAAAAAAAAAAAAAAAAACACCTTTCAAAATATTGGTGCACTCAAAATTTTCAAAATATTGGTTTTATTGACGCTCAGTAGAGAGGGAGATTGTTGCAGTTTCAGTATATCTGAATCACCACTACTACGTCGTAAAGGCCCTGGTTGTCACAATATATCTGCATGGCATCCAGCGAAATCTGCTGGAATTATTATGTAATAGGTACAACGTGCGTTCTCGGGATTAAACCCGAAAATCTGCAATTCTGGACAAAGATAACTCACTGCTAATAGAGTCCTACTAATAGATATTGTTAGTCACTTATACTACGACAGATTTGAAATTCAAAAGACCCGACAATCTTTCCAGATTCGGATTTGATTGGTTAGTTGGCTTATAAATGCGCTCGAAACCAGCTCCAGATTACCTTCGCCAGATGCGATAACTATGATCCAAGGATAAAAGGATTTGGATTTGAATTCGACGAGACTTAGGATTCGACCTTCCTCAGTTTTTTCCTATGCAGCTTAAAAACTGTGCAATGTATTCATAGTAACATTCGTTAAGATTTGAGATACATCATTAGCACATCGTAATGCCAATGAATGACATTTGGAAAATAACTCACGCGGTGCAGCATTGCAGAGTGGATACTGCGAAACAGTACCTTACACCATGTCATAAAAAAACTTCAGTTAGAACCCTAAAGACGAAGTTTTATGTTTTGTTCATGTATTATCATAATACGAGAATTGGTATTGGTATTATTCAATTATGGCGAAGCACACTAGGGCTATCTGTCTAAGGGGAGGGATGCCTTCGGGGAGGACTTTCTAGGGGAAACTGGTTTGTATGCATGTTACACATAATGAAAAACACAAAAACGTCATGGAGTCATCCCGTTCGCCTGGATTCGAACCCATAGCGGAACTCCCAATGTTCAACGATTTTACAACTCGGCCGCGGTTGGGCATACGAAATTTCAGAAGCTATGTGTTACTGAATGACAGCATATATGAGAGATTATTCATGTAAAGAAAGATTGAGGTCCATATTAATGCTAAAATTTCTCAACAGGGATCTATCTTTGATAATTCTTGAACCAGTCTTTTACAAATCATGGATATTTTCTAATACTGTTGAAGGTCTATGTCCGTGTTGTAGATCGAAGGTTGATGTTGTAGAATCAGTTAGGTCAGTTTCAGTGTAAGAAACGAGAAAATATGCAATGCCCTTGCCGGGATTCAAATTTCCGGGTCTCCCGATTGCTAGCCGGACGTGCTTCCAATTACATCATGAAGATACGTGGTAATTAGGTAGAAAATATTTTACAGTGCTGCTAATGGTATTCGAGAATTCCAGTTTCTTCAAGGTATGTCCAGAAGCTATCTCCTGCTCTAATATCAGTTAATTAAATCAAGAAAAGTTTTAATCAACGAAGAAATTTTTTAAGCATAGCCGTATGACAGGAAAATTTTTAGTATAAATAAATATTATGTATTATTTAAAGAATGTAGAATCCAGTAGCTTGTATAATAATGCATCTAATTTTCCCCATATATTATATTTGCACTTTTCTTTCCTTTGTGTAACAGTCATACGTTTGTTAGTTTGTTATATCTATTGGTATAAGCGATTTGATGTTGGATGAGCTGAGTTCCAAGTTTCATAGTACCGACACAGATCTTTTAACGAGTTTTGACAGATGCGTTTCACATTTGATATAAGAAATGCTGTATTAATCAAAGATAGCACTTAACAGCGGGATAGGTTGTATATATTTATGCTATTTGCAGTGAAAGTTTTAAAGAAAAAGAGTTCATTCTTTTGATTTCTTTAGGATATAGGATTTTGAAGTGACGAGTGTCAGTGAAGTTGTAGAGACATTAGGTTATTATTTGTAAGCAGGAGTGATAAAAAATGAGCAATGCCATCGCCGGGAATCGAATAATGGACCTCTGGAATACGCGCTCAGCGTGCAGATCACCACACCACGAAGGCATGCTAAGAAAGAAGGAGAAATACCTTATATACTCCCCCTTTTTAAAGGGCGACTGGGGTTTTAGGGGACCCAATCGTTAAATCCTGAGTGTGGAGAATCATCATCCAATACCTTTTTAGTTCGAGCGCCAGTGTAGAAACTTTAGGTTATTATTTTTACTCAGGAGTGATGAAAAAGGAGCAATGCCTTCGCACGGGATTCGAACCACAGACCTCTGGAATACGTGTCCAGCGTCATGCCAAGAAGGCGGGAGAAATACCTTATAAAGTCTGTAGAAGTCTGGGTTACTGTCAGAAACTTAATGATCATACTTCAAAAATTCAAAGCTTACATGGCAAAACTTCTACAGAATATCATAGTGTATTGAATGATTGGACGGTAGACTGTAATACAGACTTCCGCTGGGACCTCATTTTCTAAACAGTTGCTAGCATTTCTTAAACTGTGTTCCAAGGAACCCTGGAGTTCAGTCAAGATGACTCAAGGAAATCCCGACACGTAATGTGCTTTTTTCCCCCTTTTTTCGTAACATTTAAGAAAGTAATTTAAAAAAAGGAATTAAAATGAACGCTTCTACTAAATTAAAAAATAGCATAAGAACTAACCCTCGGATCCACTTATTAATCTGGATAGCTGATCCAAATATGAGAGTCTGACGTCGCGGGTTGTGACGGCACCATCGCGACAAATTTTGGTATTCTGCAGCAGCCGCACTGCGGAATCACCTGAAATTTTTACTATCGGCGATTCCCTGGCTCGTTTTGTTATTGATCATTACACATGGGGAATCCCAAAGATCAGAAATACAGTGGGATCCCCAAATTTTAAAAACACAGGAGAATAGATTATACTTGAATATAAAAGAATGGTGCGAGTAACCAGGATAATGATCATTTGTGGATGTGTGTTTCATAAAATACAAATTGATTGAAGGATTTTTTACTTTAATTTTTTGTTTATTGATAAACTTTATTGGTTATTATATCTGCACATAATACATCCTATTCCATAAAATTAGAAGTAAAAAACTCAACACATCGTTAACCATAATGTAAATTATACGGAAATCGAACCAGGATAAGGGGACATTTATTATTCTATGATTATATATATAGATGCTATACGGGACAACTACACTGATATCTCTGCCGATAAAGCAAAGGCCATTAGTGGCATAATTGATGGGTTGAAGACATTAAAAATATTACCAAAACCTATTCTAGTAGGCACTGCATGGCATATCGGCAGGTATTTGCTGCAAAAAATTATCCCCAGTTATAAAATTGCTCTTGATGAGGTTGTCAAAGTCACTAACTTCATAAGATCTCAAATACTAAATAATCGTTTATTTAAAATACTATGTGAGGACGTAGGAAGTGTACATAATAGAATCAGGCGTTACCTCGAGGAAAGATGCTAACCCGTATTTTTGAACTAAGGGGCGAAGGTGTATGCTTTTTTAGAGCAAAATTTCGATCTGAGACGTCGAATTTTTGGTAGATCTGGTTGCTTAAAATTGCCTATTTAAATGCATTTTTACAAACATCAATGAACATCTCATTAAAATTTAAAGGATTAACTTTCTGCCCGCTAAAAACATCGCGGAGAAAACAATGCAAGGTGAAAATGTCGCGGTACAAAACATCGAGGGAGAAAAGAAAGCAAAGAGAAAACATCGCGGTTCTAAAACATCGTGGTACAAAATATCGTCATCGAAAACAGAGCGGCTCAAAAACCTCGTAGTTTAAAAACATCGTCGTCGAAAATATCGTGGTAAAAAATAAAGTACATACAAATCATCGCATGACGATAACATCGCACACATGCGATTTTCAGGTTTTTAAAAGCTGTAAATGCATTTTCGCATAATGGTTTGGGAGCGCAAGAAGGGAAGAGGGATATTTTTACTTTTATGTTTCATATTTTTGAATGAACTAATAAATTTTTACTAAAAAAGTAAGAAGAAAATTTAAACTGCGAAGTTTTTGAACCGCTTTATTTTCGACGACGATATTTTGTACCACGGTGTTTTAGAACTGTGATATTATCTTTTTGCTTTCTTTTCTCCCACGATGTTTTGTACCACGACGTTTTCGCCTTGCGTTGTTTTCTCCGTGAGGTTTTCGACTGTAACCGATTAACTTGTGGGAAGTATTTAATGCTCATTTAAAAATTTTTGCAGAAAAAGAAATTTGGACTATTTTTGCGCTTTTTTGCGAGCGACTTTGATTGCTTCTCAAAAAAAAAAAAAAAAAAAAAAAAAAAAAAAAAAAAAAAAAAAGCATTTCTGAAGAGGAAAGAGTTGACATTTATTGAAGAAATTATTCAGCACCTGCAAGGTTTGAGTAAAAACTTAAATCAGTATTTACTGCTTATGATGCACAATATATTTTGATATTTAATCTTCAAATGAACAGCAGATTAAATATCAAAATATATTGTGGATTAGAAGCATATTTATTGGCAATACAGGACCTTCGGCTATGTCAGCAGAAGAATACGAAACTTTTGTTTAAGTAACATCTAATTCAACATTGCAAGAAAAATCATGCCGTTAGTGGAATTCTGGAGCAGCTTAAAAGATAAATATCCCAACTTGCCAAAAAGGACGTTTTGGCACTTTTACCATTTGCAACTACATTAAACGAGATTCGCAGTTGTATGTGTCAACAAAAAATAAATACTTGTGGGAAGTATTTATTTTTTGTTGAATGATGATGAGCATAACATGAGAAATCAACTTTCATCCATGAAGACTAATATTAAGTATATCTGAGGTAACAAAAAGCAGTATCACTCATCTTATTAAAATTTAAATTTAAAAGTCTTGCTTCAGTACGTTGTTTTATGTTATTTTAAAAACTTTTGGGTTAATTTAGAAATTACTTTTGAAGAAAATAAATATTATTTTGAAAAAATTGTCAATTTGTTGAAAGTAATTCGTTTACAAAATGTTACATTAAAACCATACTATTGAAGCAACAAGGGTTCCATGACAAAAGTGGACACTAAAACGGTTCCATTTATCAAAAAGATTAAGAAACGCAGTTCTGTGTCAGGCGTGCAAGATGTCTGCAGGAACACCCAAAACATCAACAAATGAACGAAAATGCTCGAGATGGGCTAAAAATGAAGAAGCTTGTTGAGCAACACGTGAAGAAAGGTTACAATCTATAGTGATTTCACCAGCATCAGTATTTGTCTTTGACCGAAGCTCTGTAAAATAGAAAAACTTGTGCCTGACGAATCCTTATTACTTGATACAACATTACTGAATATGAAGATCCAATAGTAAAGGTGAAAGACTTCTGTCTCGAATAATTACTATTGACAAAATGAGTAACAAAGATTATGAGCTAGATTTGAAATCGATGTCAATCCAATGGAGATGGCCATCCTCTTCAAATCTCAGATGTGGACATGCCCAGTTTTAAATGAAATTGTAGAGTTCCTCACTTTTTAAATGCTAATTTACAGTTGAACGTGAAAAGCCTTAAGAACTAATAAGCGATAATAATTGCTTGAGTTCGTGTGATAAGAAACAACAAGATGGAAAGGTAAATAACCCTTTATTATTCAAATAAGATTTAACAGAACTCCGTCTTGGAGTGTAAAATAAAAGCCGACGCTTGGGCTTTAACTTAAGAGGCTAAGAAGTAAACTAAAACTAATCTAAAATAAAAGAGATATAGCCGAAGCTATCAAGATTCTAACCAAGTTGGCCCCTTAACGCTAATTGACTGCGAAGCTATCAAGGGCCTGAGTACGGCCGAGCGTAATAACAGCTTTGAGAGAGAGTAGCCAAAAAGGCGGACGCGCCCTAATCAGAAACTCCGATTCTCTCAGCAAGCAGAACTTCGCGGTTAAATACCGCTCCTCCTCATTATGTATTCAGACGTGATTCTAAAACTACGTTCTGGCCGGAAGTAGTAAGTTGAAGTTAAGAATTTGATAGGAAAGAAGTTTAACTCAAAATTTAACTGTTATTAAAATTAACATAATCCTTACAAAGTTCATGGTGACTTCCGCCGATGATTTCCAGACAATCATCGCAAAAGTTAGAAGTCTATGTGGACAAAGTGTGACTGCGGTATGTTTCTAAAAATACATCTGTAAATCTGATTTATTTAGGAATTAAACACTCATTATGAATGCCCATGCACGGCACACTTGTAAATAAGAAGGTTGAGACAGATCTGCTGGCCAAGCTCGAGCTCAGATTTTATACACACATTGTTTGTGTATGACAATATAATGTGCTGATACGAATATTTAAAAATACGATTTATATTTTTAAAAATTTTATATTAAAACGATTTTTCTTACATATTTTCGTTTAACGAACAGACAAAAAATCACAGAATTTTCCTTTTTATACCATCGGATAAAGCAGCACAATTCTTTTTAATAATTTTGTTAGTTAATTTGAGATTCTAGATAGTATTATTTGATGTAACAGAATAGTTGGAGGTAAAAGAGATATTATTCATTGTTGAAAACTGACTTTTCAATTGAATAATTTGATTGACGGGCTTGAGTCTGAAACGATGAGAATAAAAACGAATAAATATATAAAAGTTTCCCTCTCCCCTTTCCTGACAGCAATTTCTTTTACTGAAGGTACGAGATGATTGAATAAAAGTGGTCACCTACAAGAATTACAAATCTTCCGAGACACTGCATCGTGGTTGAGAAGCAAGGGGGCTATAGGACTACAACGAAAAAGAGAAATTCCTGAAGTAGTTAAGGAAAAAAAAAGTCTGGGTGAAAAAATTAGAACACACTCTTTTTCAAATGGTGCTCGCATTACTAATTTAGGCTCTTTCGATCTCCATTCACCTGCTCTACAAATAGCATGCCCACATTAGCAGTTCGCAGAAATGAATAATTTGCCATTACTCTGGCAATCGGTACAGTGTGGGAAGTTTGAAATCGATTAAGTTCTTATATATAAAATGTAATTTAAGAAACTAAATTACTAATTGACAGGGAATCGTGTCGTTGGAAGATATCGTACATTTCAAAAATAAAATCGTTGTTTGTTGCAAGATAATCTCATTTATGGGGCCATGTCAGAAATATTATAAGCATAGTGAACTTTTCCTTTGGGCATGCATTAACGATTTGCTCGTGGGACATTTTGATCTCATCGCTCCTTTTCTCTTCTTTCTTTTCCCTCTCGCTCCCTCTCTTTTTCCCTCTCTTTTTAAATTTTAGTGTAATGCATTTGATATAATGTGTAAAACTTAAAATCTAAATTTATTTATTTTTAGTACGTCACAAACTTGCAGATAAACTTAAGATTTATTATATTTAATGTGACTGTATTATTTATAAATATATAACCACAGACACATTTTTATTGATTTAACTTGTCTGGTGCCTAGCTTTAGAACTTTTCCAGCCCTTTTGAGTTGTGATCTTAAGCGCGTCTTGCCTTTTCCCGTGAGTTTTTTTATATAGCTTTCAGCTTCGAAATATGCCCCTAATAATCCCAATTTCCTTCCTGGGAGTAGGAGAACTTAGAAATTGTGGGAATGATACCAAGATAAAATTATAACCTCATTATTAACAGCCTATTAAGCATTCAAACCGTACAACATAGATTCTGCTGAATGTATGTATGTCACAAATTTCATGTCCATCCATTCAAAATTAGGGAACAGACCAGTTCCTCAAAGTTGAGAACTCCTGTGTTAAAGCAAGTATGGTATTATTTGGTAGTGGTGGTAATAGAGTTCTGGTGAAAAGCTCTAAAGGCCATATGCGCCAAACACATGATTCATTCTTCAACATACAAACTACTGTACAAATTTTAGATGAGAAAAAAATCTAAAAATAACAGCACACTTATAAAATCACACTTATAACACCATTTCTTCAAACAGTTTTTATATCCAACTTGTAAGGGCAATTGGCCGATAGTTCGAGGGATTCCTGGGGTTTTTCCCTGGCTTAGCAGTAGGAATCACAACAGCTCTCCTCCATGCACTGGGAAAATTTCGCTTCTTCCACACCCTATTGTAAGGAGTGAGAAGGGCAGTTAGTGACTTATAGGACAGATGCTTCAGCATTTCATAATACACGCCATCAAGACCAGGACAAGACTTAATGAGCCTGTAACAATGCTCTCTTTAACTCTAGCACAGTAAAATCTCTATTATAAAGCTCAAAGTTGGAAGAGTTAAAAGCGATGGGATTTCTCTCAGAATGCTGATTGATAGAAAGAAATGCATGTGAGTAATTTCTGATGGAAAAAACGGCAGCAAATGTCTCACCAATAGTATTCGCAATTTCTTCTACAGAGCTAATCATTCGGCCGTCTTTTTCCAAAAAGGAAAGTGAGTGGTCTTTATAATATTCAGCATACTTTTCTAACTGTTTGCCAAACCTGCTTATTACGAGTAGAGGATGTTACTGATGACACATATGTAATCCGGGAATCCCTTGGGCTCTGCCTTCTTACTTTTCGTGCACTCGTTTTTGCTCTTTCAAATGCTATAAGGTTTCGCGAAGTAGGGTATTTGCGAAAAATTCCCCATGCTTTTTTCTGTTTTTTTCCGTTCTTCATGACAGTCACGATTCCACCATTGTTTCGAATACTTTAGCATTTTTCCTGATGTCCTGGGGATGGAGAGCACAGCTGCCGGAATAATAGTATTAGTAACTGATTCAACTGCATCATCTATATGCACATCTTCTACCATGTTCTCTGTGAGCTCTGTAGTGGAAAAGAAGAATTCCTAGTCTGTCCTATCAAGTATAAACCGAGGGGATCTCGACATGGGGTTTGCTCCTCTTCGTGCAAGAGACACAAAAATGGATAACGATCGCTGTTGTAAAGATCATTTTCGACGCTAAAACTGAAAAATGGCAACAGAGCTGGGGAACAGATGGCAAGGTCGAGAGCGTGGAATGTCCTTGAAGGTTCATGGAAGTATGTATCCATTATTCAGGAGACAAAGGCTATGATCTTCAATCCTCTGCTCAATTTGTCTTCCTCGAGAATTTGTGTCTTTATTTCTCCAAAACGGACTATGGCCATTAAAGTCCCCTATTATGATAAAGGGTGAGGCAGCTGTTCTATGAGGCCATTTAAATCTTGCTGATCAATGTGCTCATTTGGAGGCAAATACAGAGAAACGACTGAGACAACAGTATGAAAATTTGCCTGAGTAGCGACAACTTAGAGGGATGTTGTCAAAGGAAGTGCATTTGATGGATAGTCCAGTGAGATGAGGAGGCTTAGACCCCCACTGGCACGCTCACCTGCAAGGTTATCCTTCTGACGAAAGAAAACCTCCGAAGTTTTGGTTGTTGTTCTGGTTTCAGATTTGTTTCCTGCACCGCTATACACACAGGATGATAAGCATTGATTATAGCTTTGATGTCAAGCAAATTTCGGTAGAAACCGCGACAGTTCCATGAAACGAGGGTGGCCGTTATGATTGATGTTTGTTCTTTCGGTGCTGGTTTTTAGTTTTGCGTGGAAGCAGATGCTTAGGAACTTCCAGTCCCTTCTCTACTTTCATTCTATCTGAATCCACAGATTCAGAAATCATCCCATCAAAAGAGCTATTCCTGGGGCTTCTATTTCTATTTATTATTTTCTGAGTGACATTTTTGGGTTTGCTTTGAATTATCGTTTCTTTTTTTGTACTATATGTTTTGGGTTTTCTTTTTTCCTGTTGCTTGTAATCTGTTGAGTTTTGTTTGGTGTAGTCTGCATAACAACTGAAGTTTGGGTGGCAGTTGTACACGATGTTTTAAGAGCATTGGCGTAAGATGTATTTGGTCGAACCTGTGTGCTTTAGACTAATCTTCCAGCTTCACCATATGTGATGTTCCTAGTAACGTTTGCAGTCTGCACTCCTTTTTCTGACTTCCATTTTGGGCACAAGCCAGAAAATGCTGGGTGTCCCCCCTTGCAATTAATACATAAAGGTGCAGCGGTACAATTTTCACAACCGTGGTCAATCTGTGAGCACAGAGCACATGTGAGGCTGCCACGACAAGACATCTTAGAATGGCCGAAGCGCTGGTATTGGAAGTATCGCAGAGGGTTGGAAATATAAGGTCTTACAGGAAAATTTAGGTAGCCTGCCTTAATATTCTTAGGCAGATCAGGCGAGTTGAAGGTCAGGATCACGTGTTTCGTATCGATCAACCGACCTTCCTTACGCATTTTGATCCGCTTAGCACCACAGACATTTTGGCCAGACAGCTCGGATGCGATCTCTTCTTCGGGAACACACAGAAGGTCGATTTCCTACATTACACCGCTAAATAATTCAACGTCTTTTGTGCTGTTACAGTGACATTCGCTTGCCCAAGTTTGGTTACTTGAAGTGAAGAAGCAGACTGGGTGGCTGAATTTGTAGCAAGTCTCCAGAGCGGAGAAGCTTTATATTTCTGGGCTCACCAATACGAGAATGTATGTATTTATTTATCTTAAAGGGAGACATCTTTTGCAGCTCGTCAGAAGGACTAGAGATAACAAGAAAACGGGGACTATTATTAGGATTATTTGCATTTTCATCTATACGTTGTTTTTTGGCAGTAGTTTTTTACAGAATTA
Source organism: Stegodyphus dumicola (assembly GCF_044657685.1). NCBI lineage: Eukaryota > Metazoa > Arthropoda > Arachnida > Araneae > Eresidae > Stegodyphus > Stegodyphus dumicola. Next base: position 122,190,664 of record NC_140780.1, read on the forward strand.
GCGCTTTGAGCGACTTGCCTGACTTCAAAGTCTATAATTAGATAAATATGAGAGTTGGCCATATTGAAGAAAGAAAAGATTCGGGTTTAGCAGCTCTTAAATGAAACTACAGGATGGTTCCAACTAACTTTCACAAAAGGAATTCTGGCACCCGAGGATATATTCTGATTTTTATAACTAAGAACATGCGCATCATATCTTGCAGTCTGCTTAGAATAAAATCTGAGGTAAATAAAGACATAAATTTATTTAGGAAAAGCAAATACATTTATTGAAACTGCATGCAGTTTTCCTCTATGTACGTGGTTAAACTTGTTATTAACCAAAAGAATGGAATAGTATGGAATGGAAGTACGAACAGAAAGTCAGGACTTTGCAGCATTGGTTCTTCTATGTAGGAAGAAGAGATATAGTATAACTGTTATCGAATTGTAAGGAATTGTAGCATTTCTCTGAACGTTATTTTGTTCTGTAAGTGGTTATCCTATCTAGCTAGCAAATGGGAGTTTCATGTTTCAAAAGGCGCAGTTGATTTTTCACAGCTTCTGTTGTAGAAACATTGGGATTTTTTTAGGAAGCAGACAAGATGAAAAATTAGCAATCGCCACGAAATCGAACCACGGACCTCTGGAATACCGGCCCAGCGTGCAGAACCATTACACCACGAAGGCACGCTAGGGAGGCGGGAGAGATACTTTATACTGTTTTGGAAATTTTAATGTACAAGTATTCTAAAGGAGCATCCGTGCTAAAATGAAATTGCAGAGAAATCATTACCACCTGGATTTGCTTGATTAGTTCTGTCTCTTCTCAGTCGTTCGTTGGGGTGTCCGCCGAAAAAAACGCAGAGAAAACAGCGCCAAACGGAAAACATCGTCGTACAAAACATCGCGGGAAGCAATTCGCACTTCTAAAACATTGTGTATAAAACATCGTCGTCGAAAATAAAGCGGTTCAAAACATCGCAGTTTTAAAATATCGTGGTAAAAAATATCGGGATAAAAAACAAAGTACATGCGAATGATTGCATGAAGATAACATCGCACACATGTTTTCTTAGGTTTTAAATGCATATTCGCATAATGATTTGTAAGTGCAAGAATGAATGAGGAATATTTTTACCTCTATATTTCATATTTTTAGGTTAATTAATAAGTATTTGCTAAAAATTCAAGAAGAAAACTCAAGCATTTAAAAACTGAGAAAAAGTAGAAAACTAATCCTACACATAGCAGTTCAGAGAACTTCAGTTTATATACTTCACTGCTGAAAGTCATTATTTAATAACGTTTTTTATGAAGCTGCATTGGAAAGGAAAACATAGGGAAAGGAAAGTTCTTTATTTTTACATAAAATTTAACAGCCATGTGTTAATACCATAATTTCAGGTAGTGAAACTATTCCAAATCAAAGCGAATTCCAACTGAAGGCATCATAGCATATTAACTACAGACACATTTAAATATGTGAAGGGAAACGGCGGTTAATGGCATGTTTGCTTAAAAGGGTTATTTAGAGCATAATAAAATCCAGGATTATGTATTATCCTTCTTTTTACTGACATATAATTTGTTACATATTACGCGCAAAAACATCTAACGTTATTTCTGAAGTATGTCGAGTTAATGGCATTAATATAGAACATTGCCTTTTTACTTTCTTTACTGTTTATGAAGCAAAATATTCATAATTAAAAGATATGATTCTATAATTAAAATCTGCTAACCACAGTTAGCACTATGCTAACTGTAGAATAGCAGATTTAGAGACATACATTTGTTAGAATTAAATATTGAACATTAAGAAAAAAAAAAAAAAAAAAAAAAAAAAAAAAAAAAAAATAGCAGCTTATTCTCTTTTATAGAAGCTTTCGACAGTGAATTTAACTTCCTGACAAAAAAAAAAAAAAAAAGGCGTAAACTAGATGTTCAAAGTGGAGCGTAATAACTTACAGCAAAAACGCCAAATGTATTATTATTTTATTAAAGCACTTCTATCAACACCGGCACGGTCATTTATTCCTAGCAATATTGCTGATGTTCCCTTTTGTCAATACAAATCTTTGCATTATCAAGTCGAGGTTAAAGTACGGGCAAATTCCATTTGGAAATGCACCCATTGTCTCACAGTAATTTCACAAACTGACCGCGCTTCTAGTTTGATGATTAGCCCCAAACGTAGCATTATCTTTCAGAACGCTTACTCTTCAGTGGAATCAATAAGTGGAGCTATTAAGTATCATTATGTCAATGGAGGATATATCTTATGCCACCCACTTGTTCGCTATGACTACATTGTTCCGGTTTTCTAAAGGGCATTTGACTTCATATAAAGCCTGAAGAGGAATTTCAGCTCCGATTCATAAGTGTGAGGGTGTGTCCGTATCATAAGCTATAGGGGTTGTAAGAAAGTGGTTGTCTAGCAGTTATGCTCTTTGTCCAGGTAATGAAACAGAGTAAACCACAAAAGCGAGATAAAATGCCTGAATGTATACGTTGAAATCATATATATATATATATAAATATACATATTTGCTAATTAATGATTAAAGTTTTTCATCTAATGATCTGAAGGTATTTAATTAAACCACAACTAGATATTATGTAAAGGATTAAAAACAGTCATTAAGATGATTAAGCTAAGTTTACAGCATACACAAAATAATTCATATAGCCATGAATGATAATCTACATAATGTGTCATCAACCTGTCTGCAATTAACACGTTTTAATAGCTTCGTAATTATGAACGTAAATGAATGAAAAAGTTAAGAGTGACTTAAAAGTTTTAAAGTAAGATTACTTATATATGTCAAAGAACATGAGAGCCAACTGCCTAAAGGAAGGGTTACCTTTGTTGAGGATTTTCTAAAGAAAACTTGTTCGTATTCACGTTACACATAGATAAAACCACGAAAAACAAGCATACAGCCAGCTTATTTGCCTGGGATCGACCTCAGGTCAAACGACTAGTATTCAGAAATCTTAAGTATTCGGTCACTTAAGTGTTTTAAAGTTTTCTTATATAAAACAAAACAAAATAAAATTAATTATAACTATTTTTCTTTGAGTAAAATTTAACTTATTTGCTACTAATTATTTAAACGCAAAAGAAATTTTATTTAGCTTTAATTAGGGGACTAGCATTTTCCATAAAGTTCCATTCTTAAGGCTGGCTTTTAACTTTCGTCAACATAGTGTTTTATGCTGTTATGCTAGTTAAAGAGAAATTTTTTTTTCGTGTTTTCGGAAGCTGTCTTTTTCACATTCATCTACAAAAATTGAGGATTGCCTAAAATTTTTCTATATGAATGCACATCATTGTAGGGATGGAAAATATATTTGTAGGATACTCTTTAAACATTTCCAACTAAGTGAAGCAGTGTTTTACGTCATAAACCTAATAGATAATTTCTTTTCTAACAGTTGTACAGAAAATAAAAATAACAGCTTAAAACAAAAAAACATGAAAATGTTTTTATTATACAATCTCATATTTTGGAATAAAAAATGAGAATACAGGAAACCTTTCTGCTAATTCAAATCTATGAAATGTTAATATTTAGTTGCACGAATTTTGTAACCTCCAAGTTCAGAGTTTATATTAAGATATTTTGTCCCCTTTTACTTCTAGGGTATGCTTCAAATGTGATCTTTGCTCACTACTTTCTCATTTTATATACTTGATTTTAGTCTAGAATGCAAACTTCGAACGATAATGATGTCTGGGGATAGGAAAGGTTGTGCAGTTTTCGCTCAGGGTTGTGAGGCAGCCATATATATTACATTATTTTCCGCAGACTTGAGGAATTGTTTACTTGCTGGAATATGAAACTTCTGTCAGAGCCCAAAGAATAGCCCTTTCTTTGAGGTTCCTTTCATCATATCTAAGTACGTTGTATGAATAATGATACATAAAATGTTTTCCCGATCTATTTGCAGTCATACACACCCATACCAAGATGTAACATCCTATTGAAGTTACATAATCTGGATCAAAAGCTGTGTGCTGTTTTCTCCAAGCAGTGTGACATCCATTGCTAGCAAAAATTATTGAACTTGATCTTGTAGCTAATTATTAATCTGTTTCAGCAAATTTAGATCCTGAGTAAATGGAAGCAGTGTATTATACTTGCTAACTATTCTGTAAGCTGAGGAACAGTTCCTCTCTCAGATTTTGAGAGACATTCCGTGTACTAAAGTAACGCACACGCAATTTTGGATCATTACTTTCCAGTTTCAAACCTGCAGTCAGGATATCCTTTCAGTCTCTGCTTTTCTTCAGTTTCCATCACTCTGTCCTTTTTGTGCTTTCCAATTACTTTTTGGACATAAGCATAAATTCGTTCTATAATACAATAACACCAAAAATTAAGCAACATGTAAATATCAGCCCTATCATATCTATTACTTGGAACTAAAATTTTAAACTTACAGACTAAGATAGTTTTCAGCGCTGATTTTTAAATATGCAATTGTAATTTTTGTAAAACCTAATCTTGAAAACCTGACATTTCAAATACAGCATTTTCGGTTCAAACAGAAATCTGAAATGTACTAGAAACGTGAGACAGGAAACCATTTGAATGATGAAATGTATTAGAAGACTGACGTAATGCACCAAGCTAGTTTAAGGATGAATGGTAATGTACATTGTAGCATCATTAGCCAATACGGAATCCTTACTGAAGTAATTAAGCCTTTTCTTGGATCTGGACACCGCAGGAGTATTTCAACGGTTGACGATCGCTTTCTATGGTAAACTGTAAGACCCCCACCCGACACACAGAATACTAGTAGCTCGACATTTGGCCTCGATCCTCTTCTGCTAGTAAAAGAACACCAATATATTAAAAAACTGTTTTATACAGACTTCATGAGAGTAGACTGATTGCTAGAAGACCTGCCATCTATTTCACCTTTTCACCATTCTTTTTCACCATATCACAGCCTGGGGGAATTAGACTCTTGAATATCTGAGATGGAGTCAAGTATTCTTTACGAATGAGTCTCGATTTAATCTCAAGAATGATTTTTGAAGAGTTCTGATGTGGAGAGATCCTGTTGTTGTTACTAATGTCACTTGTCCGACAAGCTTGTCAGTACAAGCCCACGACATTCATTGCGGAAAGGAATAATCGAATGGGTCTGTCGTTGACAAGAACCTTGAGTATTATATAGGTGAAAACCTGACTTAAATCAATTCCACCCCAATTTTGAGAGAGAGCTGGGGCTTCCCGGGGAGAGGGGTCCGAGGGTCTCAAACCCCCTCTTCCTCTATCGCCAACTTCTCGAGTGGCTTTTCGATTCGCCACATATTTAGCCGGCTCCTATGCCACGCAGAAACTATACATTTACAAACATTCATGGCCCTCTACGGGATTCGAACCCGGATCCTTCGGTACGGCAGTCAGAGTCACTAACCACTATCCTGGTTGAGTGGCGAAGAGATCCTAGAACTAGATATAAAGAGTTAAATGTTATCGAAAGATATAATCACAAAGGGAGAGGTCTGCCAGTATGAGCAGTAAGAACACTCTCCTTCAGGTTTCTGTTGTTAGTTGAGTAACAAATGTTCGATGTCGTAACGATATTTTACGCCCTACTGCTCGTCTATATCCTTTCGCATCCGGTAGTGAGACCATAGATATGGACGATAACTCGTAATCACATAAGGCTACCTTAGTAACAAATGATCAACAATGAAGTATGATCCGCCGTTGCTAAGGGTGCTATTCAGCCAAAGGGTAACATATAAATTATTAGATAAATGTTCTTATTGAACGTTCATAATTAAATTTGTCTGTTAAGATGTCAAGTCATAATTTATGCATTTTCCATTTATTTGCTGGATTTTGTAATATAAAGTGTCGATTGTATACAAAAATTAATTTTATAAACAGCATCAAGTCCATTCAATATGTTTGGTTTTATTCATAACGAACTGTTTGTTGCTCATTTTTAACAATAGCTTATTAACGATTTGGTGAAGGGATATTTCTTTCTCCCGTAATCTAGTCAATTTTTTTGAAGATCTCATTCTGATGTCTTTAATTCCGGTTTTCAACAGAACAGCACCAAAAACAATAATTTTACAGGTATCCTCAAATTTTTGCAGGTCTTACTCAGATTCTGCTAAGAATTTATCTTAAGTGACTGGAAAAAAACTCAGCAGTTTTAAAGACTTGTACTGATGTGTATGTTTAATTTTCTGATATTGAAATTGGTCAGTGGTTTTTAGAAGCTCTTAAGTAATCATATATAAATTATTATTTTTCTTTATCTCTACTTATTGATATTGCATTGTCTGAATATTTATGCATAATCACCAAAATTTGCTTATTTTGAATGTATTGCTTCCAGTATAAAAATTAAATATGAAGTTTTGGAATCACTAAATTGCTATTTTCTATTATTTCCATTAATGCTAATTTAATCACTTAATTTTATGAATAATAATAGAAAAACTAAAATAAAAAATAAACGAGAACTTAAAAGAAATTGTGCAATTAAATAAAAAAATGAGTGAATAGGTACGTTTAAAAAGTGATTGATTAATAATAGTAGTAGAATTTAAACGAATTTAGTGAAAAATTGATTAGGAAAAGAATAAATTTTATAAGCAAATTCTAAATTTAATTGATTAGATTTATTCCAAATATTAATAAAAATACAAATATACTATAAATTCATTTATTTATTTTTTATTGTTCAAAATGCTTTCCAATTAATGAACATCTGGGATTTTCTCCATGCATAATGGGAATAGAGACAGTTTTTTTATAAAGTCCTCTGCAAAGGCATGTATGCCCTCACATTGTCATGTGCTTGGCTATAACTGATTAAAATAGGTAAACAAACCTGTGAAGGCCTTTATTTATGGAGAAAATCTAAACTACTACAAACACATGCTTTTGGGCGGAAATCCACCGCCATGGATCAAAAAGAATTACGGACCAACACGTCTTCAGCACTGGAGTTACAAGATACGAGATTTAAAAGACGAAAAGAAAGCTGCGTAATATAAGCAGCTTGCTAAATGCGACCACTTATAAGGTGCCCTGCTATTAGGTACGGGGCGATATGCTAGTCCATTAAATCTTGTTACATATGTTTTTGCTTCTGCTACAGAGAGTGCTTCTGTATTGCGCCATATGACTTAAGCTCAATCTAAAGTTTGATTAAGATCAACCCGAAGGAGAATAGAATCCACCGAATTTATTATGCTTGTTGATGCAAGTAGCCTTTGGCCCGGCGACACATAATATGCCTACTTGAACGCACAGATGCCGGCCTTGCTTCAGCCTCCTCCTGTAGGTATCCTTCAGATAAGATACGCAACGGAGTGTTGTTTTCTCTAATACGAGGACAACTTTGTTCGTAATTATTATGTTATGTCTTTCAAACAAGTAAAATTATACTTTTGACGAGCATTTATCAGTGTTATTAATAGAACTGATTAATAATTTTTTATATGGGATAGAAATGCCCTGACTGTTTTCATTGAAAATGATAAACATGGCATGACAAATATTACATAAAACACATTCTTCGAGCAAGAGTTCTTGGGTGAAATGAGATGCTCGAATCCGCGGAAACTATCACACCTTCTTTTTTTGTTTATTTTGGTTCATCCGTTGATGAAATTACTTATCAAATACAGAGTCTATAAACTGACTGTTTGTTATATATTATACTATATAAATATTATTATTGTATTAAATAGTTTATTATTATGTTAAGTATTATTTATTATATAAGTAAATTTGTTCACGGACATAGCAAACATTTTCCCAAAAATTTCTCTAAGGTTTAGGTTAAAACCACACTTTTGTAAGATCAGCTTTCTGGTAGAGAATCTGAAACTTGCCGAAAATATAGACAAATGTTCGTTGTAAAGTGAGCCAACCCACCAGTGCTCGGATGGATAACATCGCTGAACACGTAAGTTCTAAACGGTGTCAAATCATTGTGAATGTGCTGGTTGCACGGCCGTTTTCGTGATTTTTTCCGTGGGTAGTATGTATACCATCCTTTTTCCTTCGAAAACCCTCCGCGAAGGTATCCCTGCCCTTAGACAAAGAGCACTCGATGTACTTTGTCCTAATCTATTAAACGAAGGAAATCGAGCAGTAAGCAGAAACAACGTTCCGCATTTATTTACTATATAACGTATAACGCTCGCTGGTGTATAACGCGCATCTATAATTTCAAACTATATATTTTAATTTTTAGGTATATTCGGGCACCATTTTATTAACGCGCCCTTTTCTTAACGAAGAAACCTGAAAGATAGCATGTGCAATGCTCTTATCTTTAAAAGTCATTCATTCGGAGATTTTCCCCAGGCTTTCGAACAATGGTATATTGAAATTAAAAGGGAGCAATATGGGCGGGAGGGGGGAAATACTTAAGGGAGCAATATGGGCGGGAGGAGGGAAATGCTTAAGGGAGCATACTTGTGCCGAGAGGGTGGATTGTATTCAATGTAGATGTGCACAAGAATGTTTCGGTAAAAGGGGCATATAATTTGGTATACGTAGGTAATTCCGACTCGAATGAATTCGCGGAATTAAGTGTCAGATGTTTTCTCTTTTCTTTGTCATTTGAAGAAAACATCGAAGGCTTTAGCAAATCACATTTGCTTCAAGTTTGGAATACAGTTATTCTAGTGTTACTTTTATTAGTAAAAATGGCTCCTGTCAAACGAAACAAACATAGTACTGGCTTCAAATGCAAAGTCATTCAATTTGGGAAAGAAAATGGAAATCATGCTGCAGCAAATTCGTTTGGTGTTGGTGAAAACGTCATACGTGAATAAAAGAAAAATTAAATCACAAGTCATCAATATGCTAAAGAATAAATATGCTTTGCGATGTAGAAATCTAATTTTTGCATGTTCAGCTTTTCCTTACTTTAAAATCTATCATTTTTCTATCCGGAGTATAATGCGCACCCGTAAATTTCGATCTTGTTTTTTGAACTAAAAGTACGCGTTATACATCGGAATATAAATTATTTAATTTCTAATTCTTATAATTGTTTTCTATGAAAAGAAGAGTACTATAACTTTTTTTTTATTTACTTTTGAAGCATAGCCTTAAGAAGTTTCGAGGTTTTTCTTTTTTTGCGCTGCTAGCATTTGGTTTTAGGAAACTTATCTTTAAAATTTTGCAAGCATTCACCCTCCCTAAATATAAAAAGGTAATGTATTTGTCCATACTTTGACAAGAAGCATTAACTCGTAAACATAGAAGGCCTTCAGATATTGAAATACTTTAAAGTCTATTTTAAGTGTGCCTATATAATGTGTTTGAAAGAAACATTCATTTCTGTGTAAGTAGGCTTTAATTTTACAAACATTTTACTTGCTTTTCGCCAACAGACAGGAAACCGTAAACAGAAACTAGTGATTTTCTTCTTTACATGTGATATTCGTGTTAAATACCTTAGGATTTGTATTTTTTTTTTTGCTATCTGAATGCGATTTTTATTTTTACTTCATTACATGAGGGTGCATTAGTGCTACGATTTTTATTTTGATGTTATAATTCTTTACAATTTGATGGCGGAATTAAACATTTTATTTGGAATCAATCTGTTTAATACGGTTATAAAACTGCAAAAGCGTAAATAGTTTATAGATGTACAATATTCAGTTAAAAAAAGAGAAAGAGAGACCCGCTTAAACTTCTATTAATAATTAGAGCGAGAAATCGCCAATAATGGCAGTCTCCTTTTCAATGTTTCGGTACTGATTCCATCTCAAAATTCATTGCTGAGACTAATTCGCACGCCCTTTTTTAGCTGCTGCTGTGTTATTTGACGACCCCGGACATCACAGTTGAGGTTACGTGGATCTCTATGTAATTTCCACTTTGTACCATTTAATATTATCTCTCGGATATAATCTGAAACTCTACGTAATTGATTTCACACCTGCTACGTTACGTTCCAGATGAATCCTCTAATCAAGTTTGATTACATTTACTGTCTTGATATATTGACGGCGAAGAGTCGAATGACTGTCAGCAGAACTGAGCAGTGCTATCAAATAAGTTCACATTCCTAAATTCGAATACTTTAGTTCCTCATTTAAAAGATCATTGAAGTTTGAATTTCATATTTTTTACATGTAACATGTGAAATCATATCAGGTCTATAATCATAAACTGAAGGATAATTAATTCTCATATATACACAGCAGATCCTATAGAGCTTTGTCATAATGAAACAAACCAAATCAATCTTAAATATAAACAAACATTATTATGAATCTGGCACCACCCCTCCCGGACCAAAAAAAAAAAAAAAAGTTTAAATGTAAACTTTTTCTGGCTTAAAAGCTTTTACTTCAATCATTTTTGAGCGAATATCATATGGTTTGAAAGTTATATTTGTGTGTTTACAATCAAAGTTCAGGTAAACAAAGTACAAAGTAATCCTTGTACAAAGCAAAGAAAATATTGTAATCGCGAAAAATTTGGGGAATATTTCGACAGAAAAGTTAATTTTGACCGTTCCCCAATCCCTTTGGAAGATTTTTTTTTTGCGTAACGTATACTTATGCACAGAATAAAGGACTCGTTTTTCGAAATGGATTGTAAAATTGATTTGAAATGGATTCAAAAGGGATTCTTTTTTTTCGCGACGTCTGTACGTAATGTATCTTGCACAACTCAAAAGCAATTAGCCGTAGAATGTTGAAAATTTGTACATGGGACTGTTATAACATCTAGCTGTGCGTCTATATATATTGTCTGCCGGAAAAATTTTGTCCGTTTGGAAAGTGAAAGAAAATACTATTTTTTATGCTTTTAATAATATTTATTGTACAATATGATTTCCGTCGTTACTGTTCTTAGGGGCGAAGAACTCAAATAGTGCTTGGCTGACATCTGCCTCAGTTTGAATTTTTGCCCCTTCAGAAACTTTCAAGGTGAGAAACAAGTGATAATCGGAGGGTGCTAGGTCTGGGGAGTATGGTGGATGGGGCAGAATTATCATCTGGTATCGCATTATCATCATGCAGTATGATGTACTTTCTATCGAACATCGCCAGCCTTCTTTGACTAATTTGTTTAAATCGTCCATTTGCTGACAGTATCTCGCTGAATTGAGCGTTTCTTTAGGTTTTAAAAGTTCGTAAATTATTGGTCCTTGGACTTCCAACCATATACACAGCATTCTTTTTATTCACCCTCAAACTCGGCTTAAAGGCGGAGGGAGGCAGGTTGTACTGACTCACAGTATATTCTTTTCCTAACGATGTTTTTGTAGGTAATGTGCTTTTCATCCCCAGTTATCATCCGGTCCAAAAAGGGTTCGTTTTTGTCCCGAGGAAGCAGAGATCTGCGTTTGACTATTCGATCATGCAGTTTTTTTTCACTTAACTCAACTGCCCATCTGAAATATATATAGACCAAATTCTAGTTTCCGAATATGGCTCGAAATGGCTTGTTGAGCTAAATTAAGTTTTTCTAGTGTTGTCAAAAAAGTATTGGTTTTGATAATACCGTCATCGATCAAAAATGGCTGCCCAGAGCGTGGCTTATCATTAGGGTCAAAATCACCTGTTTCAAAATTTTCAAACCATCTCTATCCGAAACTGCATCTCCACCAAAACCTGTCGCTAAATTTCGACACGCTTCCGTAGCTTTTCTTCCTTGTTCGAATTCGTACAAAATTCAGTGGCTACCGACCCTGTCTCACTTAAGAACAGATGTTTATGAATGCAGCGATAAAGAGAAACAGCCATATATGTTTCAAATGAACACCTGCATGCGTTTTGAAACTTCAAATAACATTATCGGACAGAAATTTATATAGACCTTATATTTTTATATATAAAACAGTCTCACAAAATTTTTTTAAAACAAAAATATCCGCATATTATTTCCGCACAATATGTTGCTGAAAAATTAATCGATTATATGCAAAAAAGTAAGAAATTTAGAACCTAATTTACAAAGACATGAAAGAAATGAAATTCAAAACCAGTAAAGTCCAAAAATTCCCCCCCCCCAAAAAAAAAGGAAAAAAAGACCAACTCATTTCTTTTAAATCAGAATTCCAAAAAAGAACAAAAAATATATGCAAGTACAAAAAATAGGAAGAGGAATACAATCATAATCTTGATTCAGCGTTATCAAGAGGAGGTAGATCAGATTCAAATGAATCCTTCCTCCTAGAAACACCACTGCCTTTCTGCCCATCTAAAATTAGCTGATGCACCAATCTTAAATTATTTAATTATAAAAATTCATCCGAAAATTCTAAACGCCTACCCGACACAGCCGATCTCCCATCATATGAAATAAAAATACACAAAAACAAATCCAAAAGAAATAAATTCAATGTCCAAAAACCAAAAGTATAATGTACACAATTTATTAATATTAAAATTCAAACTAAAATACAATATTTACAAAATAAATAAAAATTAACAGAGAACAATATTTTTTTAGCTCACCACTGTTAGAACAAAAGAACAAAAAACAGCAACTTAACATCTTTGATGTCATAATGCTTAATAATTTGAAAAAATTGAGCGAAGAAGCACTTATTATTTACTTCAGTTTCTCCTTAGGGTTAAAAATCTGGGAGCACAAATAATGCAATAACGTTTCGCGCCTAGGCTATGTACGCTTTATTGGAGTCATGCCTAAATGTTATTTCACTGCAAGTTGCAATAAGTTTATTTCCGTTAATTTTTTAGGAGTTTGATGGTTAATTTCTGACGCCAACTTGGAAGATGAAGAAGGCAGATGTTGGAAGATGAAGAAATCAGAAAGGAGTAAGAAATTACGTTGAGCTTCACCGAGTCTTACAGTAATTACAAAAAGTTTAACCATTTTTCTAGCCCCAGACTGGAAGCTACACGAATCGTGAAGATATTTGAAGTCACCAAAAATCATAGATTAAATTAAGGAAAAATTCAGCGAAAACTGTTAACATTTTTGTTAAAAGGTAGTTTTTTAATATAGCGTGTTCATGTTGAAAGTAATAAATGATATTTATTTACATCCTGTTATAACCTGTTTAACCTAATCCTGTTTTTTTTTTTTTTTTTTTTTTTTTTTTTTTTTCATATGTAATAGGTTTTGGTATTTGTACTATTTTTCTTCAGTCACACTGAAAAACGATAGATCAAGTTCCCGGTATAATTTATTTATGTTTCCCCAGATTTCTAATTAGTTTTATAAGAATATACTAGTTCAGTTTTATTGGAAGTTTAATTAACTAGAGATGATTTCGAATAAAAATTAATTAATAAATACACTTAGTTTAAATTATATTTCCTCTTTTATTAACGTCATTATTAATTAGTGGAAAGCGTTGTTTGATTTAATTGCTACACATCTGACAGTTTTAAAAAATGTTTTGATTACTGTTAACCTGTAGTTATAGACGATTTATACATGAGTCTAATTTATCGTACTGATATCTCCAAAATCTGTACACCTTGGAAAAATATTCCATCTCGTACACCTGATTAATCAAAAGATGATTGAAACAGAAATTGTGTTGGTAAGGCGTATCGTGTTTTACTCGGAGCATTGCATTAGCATATTTTAGTTATTAAGTGTTTATAAGACTGATTATTTAGCAGAAGAATTTCTTCATCATCCGCACCTGTTCTAATTCCTATTCTTCTATTCTCATTAGGTTACTGTTCTCCTCTAGAAGCATATCTATTGTATCCTGACTTCTAAGCATCTTAATAAACCACAAAACCTTTCTATAGCTAAGCTAGTATTTAGCAGTATGTTAAGTCCCGATCCCGCTTCTAATTTCTTCTAAGAAACCGCAGAACTGTTGATGGTTGCGTCCATGAGATGATAAGAAATTTACAGCAGATATATGTATTACAGTTTTAAATATAACTTCCTACATTATGAATGAAGTGCTTGGTGAAAATGTCCATACTGCATTAAGGGCTTGGAGTTAACTCAGTTTTTATTTTCATGAATTGTTCAACTAAATTGTGTAACTAATTTTCATTTGTGTAGCTAATTTTCATGATTTGTTCAACAACTATATTTCATGTATGCGTATGTGTGTTCAATTTTTATTTTCATGATTTCTTCAATTTGTTGAACTCATAGATAGTTCTACCTCCATAAACTGTAATTTTTTTCCTTAGAAATTTAATCGCGTTAAGTCTTGGTTCACACCATTAACAATATCTGTGTTGGTAATAGTTCTGTGCATGCTGCATATACCAGCAAGCTCCTCGGCCACTTCAAAAATTTTATCAGCTCTCTGTTCTAGAATTGAAAACTAAGATGCATCGGAAGTGTTAGTCAATTTACCCACTGCAAGATAAAGCCGCTAAAATACTTAGTCTTCTCTCATAATTGAAAGACAATATTATTACCAATATCTTGTACTTTAGATGCAGCTGTGTTTGCAGAAAGGGTCATTGGTTTAAATAGATTTATATTTTCGGGACATAATGTATAAGCTTTTGTAATATCTTTACTTTCAAGAAAGAATATGAAGAAAAAATACAGGTCACTATAATTTTTCCAGAAGCCTTTTTGCTCTTAAATTTCTATGATTACTGCAAGAAAATTATATTCATGTATGTGTATGTGTGTGTGAAAATTATATTTGAAACGGAAGAATTTCGAATTTGTTTAATATCGCATTTAATTACTGAAAATTTCATGTTTTTTTTTAACAGATATTTTATCCTTCAAGAGTTATCGCAGTTTTTCCGAGGGGGGGGGGAAACCTAGTTATCAGACATACGGAACTGAATGAACCGTATAATACAACCAAGAAATCTGCGTTGAAATTTTTGGATAAAAGTGTGGGTATTACATAAACGAATATCTGGTATTTCTTCCACTGCTTCAATAATACAAAATTTTATTATGTCGTTTTACCGATACATGTGCTATGCGAAAGCTAGCCATTGTTTCATCTTTATTCTCTAGCCTTTCATAAAAAATGACAACTGTTGTATCATTAAGCTGCGTTTCAGACAGCCTATTTAATCATGATGTAACTACTTCTGCGGAAGTTTTGTTTCATAATTGTAAGGACTTTATTTTATTCTAACCAATTATTTTTAGTTTTACTTTTATTTCATTTATGATTTTAATTTCCTGCAGGAATGTAAATTTGTAATGACGTAGATGATAATCTAAATGTGTGTCAGAAGCGGTATTTATTTAAGCTGCGTTTCAAGAGTTCGTAAGGAGTAGTAGCGGAGATATTCCGAGTTTATGCTGCGTGTTTGAATTTAGCCCTCTTTTAGTCGGTGTTAGACACCTTCAGTTTATACTGATATTTCTAGGCTCGGCTTTGCTGTGTGCAACCGATTTAGCGTTTAGTTAAGCTAAGGGGCCATTAGTTAGCCCTTTAAATTTATTAGCGGTTTGTTACATTCTTTTTTTTTCTGTTAATTTAGTTATTCACAAGTGGTGATGAATTGTGAGACCAAGTGCGTGCATCTGTTCATTTTAGTTAAAAAAAAGGGTTATTTAAAACTTTCTTTTGTAGTAGTTATTCTTTAAGACACAGCGAGTATTCGCTCCTTCGTCTTCTACGTAGAGTCCATGTTGTATGCTACCAAAAAGAACATAGAGACTCTATATAAATGACGTGGGTATTGTGTTCTTTTAATACAGGAATAAGCTCATCACAAATCAAGCGTATTATATTATTATCAGATTCAGTAACGATCACTGTTTCTTGAATACGTTTCATTCGCTTTCTCTTTTTTATACCCCACCCCAACCGTTCAAATTGCAAAACACACGACATATTTTACGCTTTTTGGATGGCAGATAAATAGCCAGGGAAAACCTATGCTATAAATGTTGTTCTGTAGACGGATGCATTTTACTGTCACTGTCTGCAAGTGATGTCATAATAGGATACTTTTCTTTAACCGTTGATGACTACATAAGTATTTTAGAAATCGTGTCTGCCAGTATAAATAATAGTCATGTCTGGCAGGAACGTCGTAAAAAAACTGAGCTTGAGATGATTTTTTTTCACGTAAATGCGTCTATAGTAGTGTTTCTCAAACTATGGTCCTCAAAGCCTGCCCTTGTGGTCCTGCTAGATTTGGAGACTGACAAGATTTCACATCATTTCTTGCTGATGACATGTAGCTAATTACACTGATATATCTTTCTCAAAATGAAAGCAAAGCTCAATATAGTCTCAGAACTAAGTAGACTAAATGTCTGTCTACAAGGTAAATCTTTGAATGTTTTCAATGCCCATGAGACATTGAAAGACTTAGAAAGGAAACTTGGTTTGTGGGTTAGTTGCGTAAACAGAGAGCTTTTGACCATTTTCAACCTTAGAATCTTTTTAGCAGACTATTATATCGTTATTGGAAAATAATTATGAATGACATATATCAAAACACTAAGGTCACAACTTGAAACTTATTTTCCAAGTGGTAAATATAACACATTTTCATAAGTTCTTGATCCTCTGGACCTCATTAACAGTGAAAATGGAATATAATGAACCGTACAATGGTGGCTAAAAGTTATAATTCAGTTTGCATCTACATATCTGTGTAAGAATGGATTTTCGTCCCTAACTAAAATAAAGACAAAGGACAGAAAACGATTTTATGTTTATGCCGATCTCAGATTTAAGCTTATAAGGTATTCTCTTCCTCCTTCCAGTACCTTCGTGGTATAATGGTAGCACACTCGACGCATATTTGAGAGGTCCAGGTTCGAGTACCAGGGAGGGAAGTGCTCGTTTATCACTTACTCCTGCTTCAAAACAACCTAACGACGCTACAAGCTTACCAACTTAGAGTCAGACATGGAACAAGTCTGCAGGAATTGGTTATTAATGTGAGTACTAAAGCTTATTTAATTTTTATTTAATAAGCTGAAGATTGCCCAAGCTCTAACAGCCTTGAAATATTAAAAAACAAATATAACTTTTCTTTTATTAACTCAATTCGTTAAATGTATATTAATGAATTGCATTTTAAAAATTTAAGTATACTGGTAGTAACATATGCCAAAAAAAAAAAAATTGCTTTCGAAAGGGACAAGAGTAACCATTCTAATCTATAAAATTCTCTGAACATTCTATTCTTAACATATACCGCTGAACATTCTAGGTTATAAAAATGGTCTCCACGAGAAAACAGTTTGAAAAACGCTTATCTATATAGGATAATAATTATTTAGATTATAAGAAAACATTTGAGGAATATCTGCCTAAGGAAAGGCATGCCTTCATGGAAAATTTTGTAAGGGAAACTGGCTCGTAGTCACATTACACATGGAGAAGAAGACCATAAAAACTCTAACGCAGACAGCCTGTTTGCCTGAATTTCAGCCCTGGTCGAACTGAGGATGTTCAGCGGATTTAAGTGTGGGGATTTCTAATTTTTCAAGCGAGCTGCACAATTTTCGCTTGCGGACCGGATTTGGTCCACAGGTTTACAGGGAAAAGAGTTCTTTAACCTCTTACTATTGTTTCCTATTAATATAAGAGCCGGAGGTACCGCTTTCTTTTTCTCCCACCTGTGAAACTGCCAAGTGAAAACTTTGGAGAAGGCAGGTACTGAACAGCGCTAAATTTAACTTATACATCCCTTTAGCCATTAAGCATTTACGATTTGATTAAGAAAACAAGATAACAAAATGAATTTGTATCAGAGTTTCAATAAGAAGCATAATTACGGTTACATTTTCTTGAATAAAAGTAGATGCTTTTACAGTGGTTTTCTTAAAAATTAAGTGATATTGCAGGGGTTAACTAAGTCCCAATCTGAATACGTATGAGTAAGCAACATTGACGACAGAATATTAAAACACATTTTATGTAGCACTGAGAATAAAAAAATAGACAACTGGGTATTCTTGAATGGTTCACAAACACTACTGGAGAAGGGCGTGCAAAGCAGGCTGGGGGAGACTCGTGATAGAGATACTTCCAGCCGGATACTGACGTCCATTAATGGCAGAGCCGTCGATATGTAATTAATAAGGTCTATAAAAGTGCTATTTTCCCAGCTCGCATTCATAAATTAACTCCACGGGACAGATTGTGATTAGTCTTATGTGCCACACGGGCGAAGGATTTCATTTCATCATGAAACGGACAGCTTGATTTATTAGGTGGCCCGCTCATAATTACCGTGCTTTTGGTGCCCCACACAGGAGCAGACTCTAATTCTGTGTTCCCTCTAATAGGCCCCAGGGCAAAGGGTGGGCGAGGAGTGTTACTGGAACTAAACTCTAATCCTCTTACATCATGATTTTTCACATGATGTGCTTTTTACTGCCCATAGGCATCACTTCCTACATTTCCCTCCCAGCGTGACGAACAAGATGAAGTTTTGATTGTATGCAAATCTTCATCGAATATTGCTTAATCTGAAATTAGATGATGCTCATCTCTAATAAATGTAAATATAACACAAATCAGTAATTATGGAATTTATTAATTCTCAAGACATATCAGTACACCAAAATTTATCAATGGTTAGCGCACCTGCAGAGACATTAGGTATTTTTGGAGCAAGAGTGAGATGAAAAAATGAGTAAATGCCTTAACCGGGAATCGAACTACGGATCTCTGGAATACCGGCCAAGCGTGCAGAACCACTACACCAGGAAGGCACGCTAGGAAAGCGGGAGACATACCTAATACACCTTTCAAACTGTCTAGTAAGATCTCATTCTTATCTCATGTATTCTCAAGTGCTTATTATATTTTAGACTCAGGGTTTCCCAAAAATGCGAAATGCAACAATGATATTTTTCGTAAAGAACGGCCACAGTAATTATACCTGGATGAAAGAAAGGACTTTAGGAGTTTCCAAAATGCATTCTGTCTTTGATTCAGAGACAAACATACTTGAATACGAATATATTTGTGAAGACATTTGATGCAGTTTTATAGAATTCTCAGAAAAAACATCACTTGACACTCAAATTGTGCACTGCTCGTTCATTTTGGAAATTTAAAGGCTAATAACGTTTTTCCATGTAGTAACTGACATTGGGCATAGCCCCACTACACGCAGCTGTTTAACAGGATTATGACAGGTTCATACAGAGAGCCTTAAGTTACTCTGTTATGAATTAAATAAGCTACATACCATTATCTTGTAAAATTTAAATTTCATTATTTTCTTTAATGGAATTCATAACAAACTGATTATATTTATATGCAGCATATTAATAAAAAGTTACACATATTAACAACCTCTCACATTACTAGTAGTAGACCTTGGTACTAGTTTTAAGAAATAACGTAAACGAAATAAGATTTGCATTACGATATTTTATTAATATTTTCCTTTCTTTGGAAACACGAGGATGTTTCTGCATTATCATAAACTAGCGCTTCTTTTATAAATTTATATCATTTTTCAGGAACTGTAGCGATTTCTTCCCGGAAAATTTTATTCTTCTCTGAATTTTTTCTCTGAATAAACGTTTCTTCTCTGAATTTTTTCTGCAGTTTTCGATTTTACTTTAAAATTTCATTTCTATTATATTTGGTATACGCAGGAATGTTTAATCTTGTTTATGATAACATTCTTATGGTTATCTTCCCCTGTATTTGGATGTATAAATAGGATATGCTTTCTAAGTTTTAATTTTAATTCTATGCTGATGTCTATCTAATATCAATTAAAGCTTACTTTTTTTCAGTAAATATAAATATACCAGATTCATGTTTTTAATGTAAGCAATAGAAGCATTAAAATAGCAATTCTTTACGACTAAACAACGGATAATCTAAAAAGTACAGAATTTTAGTGTTAACTGAAGTAACTGCTATTGGTTCTTCAAAACAGTATGCTTCCTTAGAGGGCCAGCGAGCATATCTCCTTTAAATGTAAGTAGTATCTTCTTAAGTCGGTTTTCGAAAAAGTTTCTTCTAGCGTCGCTGGACGTGATAACTCCATAAGACACCTTACCCTCCCTTCTGGGGAGGTAGAAGCGAGACTTAATTATTGGGCTCAACTCATGAACGGAAGTTCCATGTAACTTGTATAAACATATATACATGCATATACGCTTATACGCACAGACATAGAGTTAGCTATGGGAAAACACGGTATAGCTATCTACCAAAAGGGAAAGAGGAGAAAGGAGAGGCTTACTAAGGAAACTGACTCGCCTGGGCGTTATACTTGGACAAAAACACGAAAACGCAAGAAAGACAGCCCGTTCAACAATACGGAAGCAAGGCTCTTGAGTAACTAAGTATTCTAAGACTTAAGCCAACCACTCACTGTTGCAGGCGAAAAAAATATATGTATGTTTCTAGGTTTATATGCTTGAATATTAATATAAATTGAAGAATCATTCTTGATACATAAGCTTAGAAATTTTTAGGAAATCGCTTTCAGGAACGTGAGATAATTCTCGCGATTCTTACTAGATAATCCTTACAAAATTACAGACAACGACTAAAACAGTACATAGTATTCTTTGTAAAACCATAAAATATTTTACAGTGTAGAATCGTCAGAACTGTTCACTATTTTTTGTAAGATGCATCATGTATGTTAATCATAATAAAGCACACGCCGGCTATCTGCCTGAGCGGATGGATGTCTTCGGAACTTGATTCGTACTACGTTACACATGGAGAAAAGTATGAAACCCTCATGCCACTAATCCATTAGTCGGAATTCTGCAAATGCTCATTAGTCTTATCCGGTCTCTGGTAAGCTTGCATAAAATACAAGCTAATATGCGATTGATAAGGATGTTCCGGTTAGCAACGCCGCTTAACTATTTTTACCAGCAAATAGAGATATTTTAAGCAAATTTGCTGTAAAAAACAAACGCAAACGCACTCTGCCGAGAGGCAAGCGACGCCTAATCGATACAGAACTCCTCAAATACACAACTAATTCCTGTAAGAATCTCGTTAATCAATTACCCTGTGGGGAACGACCCTTTCCAGGGATCACGCAGAGTGATGGATAACCGCAGAAGTTTTTTTTCTATATGAGTAGCGAGTTCTACACGCGCGGCTCCAGAACTATCTTGTTCCCGTTCGGCAATTCAAAACAGAGCAACAACAGGTTGAAAAGATGGATGCTGTTCGTAAGTTAATTCGTTAAAACGACAATACTTATTACAACATCTTGGTTTGCAGAGTCTGAGTCTCCCTCAGTGAAGTTTTCATGAGACTAGTTGTTCTCATAAATCTCCGAGTCAGATACTGATTTAAAAAATTACAGCGATTTTAAAAGACATCGTTGATCTGTAATTTCAAAAAATTGGTATAGCAACTTTTTGAAGTTCTAACTCTGCTTATTAAGTAAATTTGGTGTATTGGAATGGAATGTAAGGAGATTTAGGGATACCTGGTCAAAATTTAGAGTATATCAGACCTTTCATTTGAAGCAAAGATTAATTCATAATTTGTAGGATATTCTATCACTGATCAAAATTCAGCATCATCCAACAAAAACCCATACAACTGTTTTTCGTATTTGCTCGTTCATATGCATTCCTGAATAATAGTTTTAAAACAATATTTTTTATTCTAATTTCTAAACATAAAACCTTTCAAAGACTTTCCTTTTGTACAGTTATAACAGTAACATAAAATTTTCAAAGTTTTACGTTTATTTGAAATAAAACGTTTACCTGAAATAAGTTTTGTTAGAACAATCAGAATTTTTACGCTTTCACTTTATACTCAACTTTGAGAATGTACTCAAAGCAAATTTAATAATTAAAAATAAATTTTAACTGATTGATTAGTTTATTAAAACATAACACGGATGGACTAGTTCCCCTAAAGGGATGGAGTTTAAATATTAGTGTTCCACGACTTTAATCACTTGATCACAGAAAAGACTGGCAAAACTAGAAACTTGTATTGAAGAAATAATTTGGTATGTAACTCATTACGACAAAACGCTCTGGAGAAATATGCTCATGCACTATGATTTAAAAGAAAAGGATTTATTTGATTGGTTTTGTCGAATGCGAGTGCTTACTCAAAGGAAGAGAAGGAGAAAAAAGAAAAGAAAGAGGTGCTTAGAAAAGGGTGCCTTAGAGGAAGGCTTCTTAAGGGGAATGGCTCGTATTCACATGGCACATAGAAGAAATTACGAAAACATGAATGCAGAGAGCTCATTCGCCAGGATTCGAACCCAGATCGAACGGATAGCTTCATAATGATACCCTGTCATAGCATCTGTAGGCAAGTTGGCCTTGTTCTCCAAAGTAAAAACATTCCCAGCGGTGCCTCGGCATAAATGTGTTCTTGTCCTTATAAAGATCAGTTCAAAATTTGGAGAAAACATCCCTCATTAGGATATAGTCATCTTTTTTCCGAAAAGCGATATACAAGTAAGTTTCAGTTTTCTAATATGATTAATAAAACAAACGAAAATTCTACTTGCATAGCAGCGCTCCAGAATATATGTACTCGCACCCTTATGACGACTGCTTTCTTTTTAAATTTGAAACTCAGCTTCATATGGATGGGAGCAGCTTTATGACGGCAAACCCTTTTCTTATTTTGGACAAGAGTCGCCGACTTGCATAAAGTTGTCGACATCTTTATGATTGGGCATCATTAATGAAGGCGCCGCAGCTGAACTGTCTCTGCGCTAGGGGTCTTATTCGCTTGGATACTAATGGGCCTAAAAATGGTTTGAATTTAGCTTACATAAAAAACATGACAAAAATACGCATTCCTCAATCTATTCCATAGCCAGAAAACAAAGCCAGGATAAAATTACTAGAACTGAGAACTTCATGCATTCAGAGACATTAAAAAAAAAAAAAAAAAAAAAAGGAACAGGCAAAGGCGAATTCTGTTCATTCTATTTCCTTTAACTCTATTGTAAATTTATACAACTTGTTTTTAACTTAAAGCCAGTTATTAAATTTCTAAATAGAGCTATTTATGGGAACTTTTCTTTTAAAATTTCGGTTATATAAGGTTACCCCCAAAAGACAACTAACTTGATTAAACTGAGGACCTAAATCGTCCCATTTAATTTCCAACAACATGAGAAAGGCAGAAAGGGAAAACATGTCGCCAAATCATTAACTTTTCAGCAAATATCAAATTTAAATTCAACTGTATACGAATTCATTTTATTTAAGTGGACAAAATTCAGCATCTTGATTTCTGGAATAAATCGGAATACTTCGTCTTTCGCAGCTTTACTTGACAATCATTTCATTAACTTCATAAGTGAAATTCAGTCTATCTTTTATTCAGAAAAGCTAATATATTCTTATATAATTCACAATCGATGTCCAAATTTCAGTCACTCGGAATATACAACAACCAGTCAATGCAAAGTTCAGAAACATTTTGAAGAGATTAATTACAAAAAATTTGATATAAAATTTCGAAGTAATAAAAATTCATAATATTACAAAGCTCAACAAAGCCAACAGCATTTTTTCTCGAAATTTTTAAGTTAGTGCTTGCTTACGTAAAAATTCATATAAATCTGGATTTATTTTATTCAAATATTACGTATGTGCAGCGTGAGAGAATGAGCAGACTCGAGTACTTTGTTCCCGGTAACAGGGCATTATAAAATTTACATGATTTCTATAGTTCTGGAAAAAATAAAATCGTATGATAATAATATTCAGTTATACAACGCAGATACAAGAATTTACAGTTAAATTAAAGTACGTTTTTAAATTAATTTTCAAATTTTATTAATTTCAAAGCCTTCCAGTATTCTGTTCAATCACTGAAACAGCAGAATCATTTACTCTTAGTTTTCTGTTGAGAGAAAGAAAGTGCATTTCTATCAATTTTGAAAATGTTTTACTGTTCATTTAGTTATGTTACACGACATAATATGTAGCATTTGATAACGTAGAGTTCCGCTGACTTTAGTAGATCTTAGAAAACACTGCTCAAGGATATGGTTATACTACCGTATTTGCCAGCGGCTGAGAAGTCGAACTATGAAACAATTAAGTAGTTCTTTCAGGAATTGCTTCTTTGGGTCTGAAAGACTGGTTATAAGAGTTTTCATGGTCTTGCCTTTCTTTTATGCTATATCCGGTACGAAGATAGACCTCACCGTTTGAGCCAATGTGATATGAGGCATTGATAGTATAAGGTATATCCCGTATTTAAGATAAACAAAATCTTAAAACACACAGTTGTAAATAAAATAATAATTGGTTAGAGCATTTAAAAGGAAGAAAAAAACTTCGCTTTACCGCATTAAAACTTAAAATCACTGCTGAAATTTTGTGAGAATGAACAGACTTTCCTCAATTAGTATTACTCATGTTTATTGCATTTTCACACTTCCTCGCACGTTTTGTTTTGAATAAGTGATAGCAATTGATTCAGAAGGATATGATTTTCTGCGGGCCACGATTCTTTTACAAAAAAAAATAAATCATGAATTCAGCACTTAAATTATATGATTGGCGCATTCACAACGTAGCAGTTCATTTCGATTAAAGTAAGTTTCCACACGCTGTCCAGCCTCTCATGAGCGACGGCTTGAGTTGTGAACACCCCCATTTCAGTGTTCAATATCTTTTTTCTTCCTCAAAATGAAGCCGACATGAATTACTAGTTTAATTCCAGTGAAGCCCATTCTCGTTCGCTTTCCAGTAATGTATTTGCATATTTATTTTAACGAGAATCTGAAATCTATTCTCATTTCCTTTTCAGTAAGGTATTTGCATATTATTTATATTAAGGTATTTGCATATTTATCAAACACTTACTTATCTTAATATTATCAAACAACTTAGAAAAACCAAAAGCAAATCCTTTCTTTAATAGTATAAACCAGGGTTTCTTAAACTTTTTTCAGTCGCGACCCCTTTTTATCACTGAGATTTTTTCGCGACCCCCAGGACCCCATAATATTTACAAAAATTTTGTGAGACCCCCATAAGTATTGCGCAAATCCGACACACGCGTGAGTAAAACCGTTCTTTTTTTTCACTTGTACTGTAATACACTATTGTAGTTTTAGGTCATTAACCTTAATTTCTAATTTAAGACATAGAACAATGTGAAAATTTTTAATAAATAACAGACGAAATGATAGCGTCACGTGCAAGGGAAGGAAAATGAACTTTTGTATTATAAAAAGAGTGCGTCAAAACGTTTTCGTTTTTTTCTTTGTCTACATTGTCTTATCTTTATCTATTCTCAGTTACATTGTGTAAAACTTATTGGTAATTGTAAAATTATTATAAAAAATTAAAGAAATATCAAAACTGCTAAAATTTTTGGCGACCCCTGCTTCAGGAACCGCGACCTCCTTGGGGGTCACGACCCACAGTTTAAGAAACCCTATATAAACTATTTAAAGGCTAGTTTTTTACATTATCTAGTTAAAGAATGTCTTCTGCTTCTGTTTCTAAATTTACTGTACATGTCCGTTATTGAAGAGTTAAAAGGTATTTCTCCCGCCTTCCTAGCGTGCCTTCGTGGTGTAGTAGCTCTGCATGCTGGCCGGTATTCCAGAGGTCCGTGGTTCGATTCCCGGCGAAGGCGTTGCTAATTTTTCATTTCTCCTGCTTCCAAAAAAGTACCTAATGTTTCTACAGTGGTGTCCGAACTAAAAGGGTTGTGGATGATGATTCACCGCATCCAGATTTGGCGATAGGGTCCCCTAAAAACCCCAGTCGCCCTTTAAAAGGGGGAGTATATAAGGTATATCTCCCGCCTTCCTAGCGTGCCTTTGTGGTGTAATGGGACACACTGGGAAGGTAATCCAGAGGTCTGTGGTTCGATTCCCGGCGAAGGCGGTTGCTAATTTTTCATCTTACCTGCTTCCAAAAATACATAATGTCTCTACAGTGGCGCCCGAACTAAAAGGGTGTTTGATGATGATTCTTCTCACCCAGGATTTCGCGATTGGGTCCCCTAATAACCCCAGTAGCCCTTCAAAAGGGGGTATATAAGGTATTTCTCCCGCCTTCCTAGCGTGCCTTCGCGGTGTAACAATAAGAAATAACAATAAATTGCTCTGAATTTATCGTTAAAAATGATATTCTTTTTTTGCAGCTGTAATGTGACAGCATGCAATTCGCCTACTCTTCCGCATTTGAGAGGAAAGGAATTCTTTGTCCGCGTTTTGCCGACTGAATGCGGTAATTCGTCAACATGCACTCTCCTTTTATAGCGGGAAAAAAGAAGAGAGAAGCAGGACGTAGCAGCGCGCTACTCGTTTTGATTTGAACTTCTGGCTCTAAAATCAATGCCTCAAAGCATAACTACAGCTCAGAAGCAATTAAGAAGAATTTTATTATATGGATAATTTGAAAAACAACGGTTCCATTTTCTAATTTTAAATTTATGGGCATGAGGTGCATTCACTTAAACGACACTACTGCTGTAGGTTTATTTTGTTTTGCGGAGCCAAATATAAAAGAAAAATCAGCCATGCTTTCTTCAGGATCCGAACCACGAATCTTTCGACTGCCAGCCGGATGTGCTACCAGTTACACCATACAAATATATTGGCTACAAAAGCAGCATTTTCCTCGTATAATTCACACCGCATTTTAAATTGTGCGGTTTTTTTTAAGTGTGGCAAAACTTAAACAGCTCCTACCTAAACTTTGCTTAATAGGCTCAATATGAAACTTTATATAAAAATAAAATACATTTTTAAGGATATCTGATTACACTAATTTTTGTCAGAAATAGTTTGATTATTTAGAATTGTGTTAAAAATATTGCACTTTGAAATTGAAAATAGCTCAAAGTGTCACACTTTGGAAAAAAACTGCTTAATTATGTATTGTTTTGAACTTTTTGGTCAGATCTGGCAATCTACATAAATCAAGACCACTCTGTAAAAAATGTTTAATGAATTGTAAACATTTCAAGTTTGAACTGCTGGTTTATTACAAATATTATCTTCACGAATAAAAAAAAAGATGTTACATAAGGAGACGAAGTGTGATCGTATGTCCTTAAAATTTGCTTGATTTAAACCATAACCATAATACGTACTTGCTTGTTAGGGAAAAATTAGCTATAAATAATAGCTAACATTCATTTCCATATATATATATGGATAGATATAAATTAAATAAGATTATTGTAAGTACCAGATTAGAGACACCAAGTTCTGGAAAGAAATAAACAGACATTATCTTTATCTAATTGGTTTTCTTCTAGGATTTAGTTAGACTAGTTTTGTTATTTACAATTATCTTTAATTTCGTTTAAACTCTGCTGTTGTTTAAATCGAAATAACTTGAATTCTTAGACATCAGTCATTCTGCTTTCTGCATTTAGAAACAGTTAAGAATGAAATGATATACATCAAGATATACACAAGTCGACTGCAAAGCCACACCCAATTCGAATCAGAGTGGCTCTAATAACAAAGTAAACTAGATCTTGCAAGTAAGAAATGCGTCAAGTTGCCGTAAAGAAGCAATCGAATCTGACATCTAGAAGGATGTTCTCTTGATCATGTACCGCCTTACTATCATTTGTTTACAGATCTATTTATATGTAGCATACTTGTGGAAGCGCCAAACATAAATGAGTACGCGGCCTATCAATTACACACGTATGCATCAAGACATCAAACCGATTAGACACGTATGCATCAAGTATTTGACCATGCGATGACTGGCGAACGCCTTCATTTGTGACCACACCTAAACACATTCCTGGCGATGACTGTCTCCCAACTTTTCAAATTTGGTAATACATGGATGGAAAGACTATTGGGGTGTGGACAGTCTCACCCTCCTCATTAAAGAGCCTTCAGGCATTTCTAAAGATGATCTTTGAATCAGAAGACCTGCGTATTGCAGAATACGTAAGGCGTACAGAGCTGAAATATTATGCACGGTATCTAATTTACTATATTCTGCTGTTATTAAGTTTTACTTATAACAGTGCTATAAATCAATGCATTTGTAGTACCTTCTTTTATATGTACGTTTTTCAAATGTTCAGAATACGGGGATAAAAATAAAGGATGAATCTGCAACTAAAATTCTTATTTTGTCTTTAGTTTTAACAGAGAAACAAACAAAATTACAATCAACAAGGGCTTATGAACTATATTTATCATTTTATTGCCTCAATTCTCTATCTATATGTAATACTTTTATACGAAACTTTTCAGTCTTGTATGGAACTTATTACTGTTGTAGGACTTTTTTTCGACAGCTCGAAAAATATTTCTTATTAACCGATCTTTTAAAAGTAACAAAAAGAGAAGAAATTGTGTAGATGGTATTTTAGCATATTTTAAATTTTTATATAGAAAATTATTTAGAGATTAGAAGGAAAGTACGGTAATGAGTTTGCAGCGTGTAAATTACTATTTTAGCTCTACTAAATAAAATTAAAAAGCTAAATTTAGAGGAAAAACAACTAGTTTAGAGAATTCAAATCTTTACAATAACTCAAAGTGAAAAAGGATACATTTTACCCATACTGATATTATACAGATGCTTCGTGTTTTATTATGAAGACATTAAGCATCTGTTATAAGCATGTGCTTACGTACCTCTGTTAAGTCTGTTGCTTGGTAGAAGACATATAACAAAAATGGTTCATTGCATAGCAATGATTTAAAAACATACGTGTATGCGTTAAGGAATTTGGCTAGAAATATGACAGAACATTGTGTAAAAATATGATGTATACAGGGGTAAGGAAATCAACGCCGAGTGTTTAAAAGTAGTATGTAAAACAAATCGTACTGTCAAAAGAATAAAATAAAATTATCATGCTTTATACCAAAAGAAATATTGTCGTTTTAATTCTTGCTTTCACTTTTACTGATACAAAAGTTGTTGCTTTTACAATGCGCAAATGACTGAGCGGATAAGAATGCTAGTTGTTTAACCCAGGTTGTATCCTAGCTAGCTGCACGGAAGTTTTATAATTTTGTACCTGTGCAAGTGAGTACGAATAAAGTTCATTTAGGAAGATTCTCTGGTAGCGGGTTATCGCTATGTCTGAGATAAATGGCAGAATTTTAATGAGATCATAAATTACCTTTTTATTTAAACAGAACTTGAAATATAAAGGCATGCTCTTGTGCTACAATAACCTCAATTTGTGGTGATGGAAATAAAGAGAAAAGAATCAATTTAAATCAAACGTTGAACATTAGTCTAAGACTAAACAATTAAATGCTAAGTTAGAAGTGGCTCAATAATTTACCGGCGTGTCAAATTAAAAGTATCGTCGTCGAGAAATCGCAAAGCCGAATAATTCCAACGGTTAGATCCGGCAAAAGTTAAGCACACAAACGCGAAACTACAGAAACACACTCTCTCTCAAATCCAAAAATATTTTCCCAAAATTATTTAAAATAATAGATTTCTTAATATCCCGATGGTTAAATGATAGCAGACTTCTCAAAGTAGCACCTCTCCATCCACAACACCGGCTTTTCATACGCACAAGAAATGCATTGCTGTAAAACAAGTACTAATTGCGTTAGGCTTTCTGCACCTCCCTGCTATTTGAGGGTGATTGATAATATAAATCAACGAGAACGTGCCGTTCATCTTAGTTGCTCTCAAGGTCGAGATTGTTTCGAAGGGGCAAAAAAGGAAGAGATTTCCTGCTATGAAGTTCAGTTTCGAGCCGCAGAATTTAATTTTTAATATGTGCATTCGAAATGCTACTAATAAATATGCTGAATACTACCTTTAATTTTGAAACTTTTAGAATCATTTGAAAAGTTTTATTACGGAAAATCTCATAGCATCAGAGTATAATTTTGTGTCATGCCTTCCATGTATTAATATGCTTTGGAATATCCACTGCCACTACCGAATTGCATCAAATACGTCCTTGCTTCAAAAGAAATTTTTCAGAAAAGTAATAATTATTATTTTAAGTAAAGCTCTGGAATTGAAATTCGAAAAGATTTGCAGTTTTTATATGCCACTCATTTCAGCAAGTCTACAGCACTCATACACTTTAACTACAAAAAAAAAAAAAAAAAAAAAAAAAAAAAAAAGTACTTTGGGGGTTTAATTTTAAAAGGTAAAAGTAAAATTAACTTCTTTTAGTCATATAGGAAATTTCGGAAATGCGAAAAATCTGGTCAAGAGCGTTCCTTCAAGTACATGATAAGACTGTGCTTAAAATAAGTTACAATTACTTTAAAAATTTAATAATTTTAGAAGTAGGGCCTCTAGTTTATGTAAACGAACACGTATTCCATACACAGTTCATCGGTATTGTATCATTATGCTAGTGGCTAGTGTCATGCAAATCTTCGTCTCAAATATGCCTCTTCAAGTAAGCAAGACGCTGCTGCAGTATTAGATTACTTTCAAAGTTAGTGTCTTCTGCCTTCTTGAATTTTTGCATGAGTTAGTTTTTATGTTCTCTTTGTATGAATTAAAGTGATGTCTGCAACAGCTTCTAATTTATTAATAGATTAGAGAGCTATTATTATTACTTTCAAACCATTATATTATACTAATACTGTTACCACCTATGAGACATTGTACTGTTGCTGTTATTATTATTATTATTAATTTATATCCGGTGTTCATCTGGGATCCGAGTTACATGCAAATCTGTTGCGTTTGAATACTGTAATGACGTTGAAATACTTCTTGTATTTAACATAAGCGTCATATTCTCAATCTTTTAGAGTGAATCTGTAGAGACATTAGGATTTTTTTGGAGGCGGGAGAGATTAAAAATTAGCAACTGAATTCGCCGGGAATCGAACCATGGACCTCTGGAATACCAGCTCAGCATGAAGAACCACTACACCACGAAGGCACGCTAGGAAAGCGGGAGAAATACCTTATATACTCTCCTTTTTAAAAGGCGACTGTGGTTTTTTTAGGGGACCCAATCGCCAAATCTTGGGTGTGAAGAATCCTCCTCCAACATCCTTTTAGTTCGGGTGCCACTGTAGAGACATTAGGATTTTTTTGGAGGCCGGAGAGATGAAAAATTAGCAACCGCCTTCGCCGGGAATCGAAACACGGACCTCTGAAATACCAGCTCAGCGTGCAGAACCACTACACCACGGAGGCACGCTCGGAAAGCGGGAGAAATACCTTAAAATTCAGTTGAAAAAAATTTCCGCAGTATTATAAATAAAATTTCCTTTTTCAATTACATAATTTAGAAGCGACCGGCTTTTGTTTAGAAGATGTTGCAAAGCTATTCAATAGCAGTTGCTTTTATAAAGCAGTTAAAACAAGAATCACTGTAAGATTCATAAATTTGCAGAACTAAATCCGCATGTTCTATATTTAAACCTTCGCAGTCCTGCCAACCTTATGAATATTATGCTGATTCTTGCTGCTTTAATTTCTCCAATAATCGTTATTCGGCGTGTTATTTTAACTCAAATTTTATTAGCTCCAAGTAATTACTTTGTTAATAACATATTTAAAACATTGCTGAATAAACTAAACTTTATAAGCTCTCAATGCCACTAATTCAACTCGATCGTGTCAGAAAGTATGATGATCGGCGGGGCTGACTTTATATGCAACTGAACTTAAGTTCAACGAAATAAAAGCGTCTAAAACTTATCAGTTCAAACGGCATTTCAAGGAGCTTAGGCGGCAGAAGAATGAGGTCTGACCCTAGTATTCTGACCCTTCTATAATCATAAATGAGATGAAGTTCAGGCCCTTATCTGCCTTGCAATGATCCAATCCAATTGAACCTGTCTTTCCCAAACTATTACCATCATTATACACCCAAATTGTCCGAAATAATTTTACAGGAAAATACTTGACTTATTTTATAGTCTTCCTATTGAAATTCGTTGGAAAACTATATATCCTCCATCGCTTCCAGTGCTATTTTTTCGAATTCTTCGAATGATTTGGTATTGTTCGTATCATCCCCTTTGAAAATGTTTGTTTACTATCGCGCAGACTAAACTCATCTCGGAGCGCAGTTTACTTTAAAAAGTAAACCAAAACATTATATTTTAATCTAGTTCATGCTAACATGGAAATGTACGCATTTTCAGTTTATAAAGCAAGCTTGAATTAAAAAAATTCCAAATTTTGTTAATATCTTTTGTAATAATTTATGGTAAGTTTCTTGTAAACTGTATGTAATCCACTTAACACGTTGAGCGCGGCGCCGGTCCCTGGGGACCGGCACTAGAATTTTCGTTTGGCTGGCGTCTGTCCACGGGACTGACAGTATTAAAGTTAAAAAATAAGTATAGTCTCAATGACATGTGATCAAATTTAGTTTTAATGAAATGTATTGAAACATTCTAAACAAAAATACGGTTTAGCTTTACGGCTGAGCTCGCTGCCGGCTGAACGGAAAGGACAACAAATTCGGCGCCGCGCTCAACGTGTTAAATATCTTGTAAAGAGTTTTTGCATTTTCCAGGGTGTTTCTCTTGAAGTTTAAGTGATTGTCACGTCCAAGTGGCAATTTGAAGATAGAGGTTCGAAGTCTGACGACATCACAATTGATTTATATTGTTTCTTGACCCGACTCCCCCTCCGACAAAAATAATCTCTATAGTGGTGCTGGAAATTAAATGTGGTAGACGGTAACTCATCATCTCCCCTGGTTTTGATAGACTCGGTCTCACATTTCTTTCCAGTCGCTCTTTAAGGTGAGGTGTAATACAAGTAATTCTCGCATTCCTCCGAGCGTACTCTCACGGTACGCAGTAAATAGTCATGTCGTGGGTTGAATCTTGGCAAAGGATTATGTTCTGGTTTCATGATTTTATGTTTTCTGGTCCAAAAAAGTAAATGATCTCTAGAACTTTACTCAGATTTTAGATTTTTCATCAAATGAACAAACTTTCGTCGTACAGAAAAGTCGAAATATCTTTAATTATCATGACTCTGAGAATAATTTCCACGTATGTATAATTATTTTTTATGTCAGACTTCCATTTAGCATCCTTTTCATATAAATCAACTTAAGAGCCCTCATTTTTATCTTTGAGAACATTTTTTATCTTCGTGTCATTGAAAACCATTCTTTGTAGAAAGGATTTCATCTATTAATTCTCTGGAAGGAAGCTCTTAAATTCTGGTAAAAGCTTTACTGACAAGTCAATGGCATTGATCGAACAGGATTTTGATGCGCCGTAACAACTAGTTCACTTATCCTAGGCAATTATTCAGTTGAAAAAAAAATAAGTAGCGCTACTTCTTAGTTCATCCATGAAACTGATAATATAGAGTAGCTTATGAAAGCGAAAGACTGACATATATTTCTAGTGGATAAGGCATTTAATAAGATAACTCATTTCCCCTCACCCCTACGATTGCAGAAATTACTTAGAGTTGTTTCTTATGAGCCTGTCAACAAAAAGAAAAGATTCTAGACAAAAAATAATTTTTGATAGAATTGTTTAGAGTTTTATGAATTAAACAAAGGTATTTTGTCGTTCCAAGGACTAAGAAAAAATATTCCGATATAAAATGCTGTCCGAGTGAAAAGTATTACAAATAATATAAGGCAAGACTATTAGAAAATTCATGTTCTTTTATTTTCTTCTACATATTTAATAACTCATAGAAATATTGATTGGCAAGAGAACATCAAAATTACATCTAGTCTTTTCTAACATC
Source organism: Stegodyphus dumicola (assembly GCF_044657685.1). Classification (NCBI taxonomy): domain Eukaryota; kingdom Metazoa; phylum Arthropoda; class Arachnida; order Araneae; family Eresidae; genus Stegodyphus; species Stegodyphus dumicola. The sequence goes on from NC_140780.1 coordinate 122,224,190, forward strand.
TCAAATTTTGAATAAATTATATTAAAGAACTTTATAGAATTTTGTCAAAAAATTAATTTTTGTTCACAGCTAAATAACCATGAGTTTACGAAATTGCATGCCTTTAGTCTAAAACATGAGACTAAAACTAGACGAATTCTTATTTGAACTGCAGCATTTCCTTAAAAGGTTCTGAATACTATCAATGTAGTTTATCGTGTTGCCAGTTGTCTCCAGTAGTTCACCATATTAGTTTGAATAACTTTAAAATAAATAAATAAAGAATTAGATACTGCAGAAAAGGTGCAGAATTTTTTCTCAGCATTTACCTAAATATAATAAAGAGGCTTTTGCATTGAATCACAGCATATATCAAGAAAATTTAACAGTTAAAAATAATTAAGGAAATATTATTCGTTTATATTTACAACTTTAGTGGATAGATTTTCAGACAAAAAAAAAAAAAAAAAAAAAAAAAAAAAAAAAAGAGGAGGAGGGGGGGGCAAACCATTTGTGTACCCATCATCTGCGTATGTATAACAAAAGAAACTTTTAAAAAACATTAGCGAGACAGGAAGTTTAACTAAAAAAGTATAACCTGATCTTCGTTTTCAAATTCCAGTTTAACATATGAGAAAGTTTTAAGCTAAACAATCACGACAGGCGTCCTAGTTTAAAAGCTAATCCAAAGAAATTAAAAATAAAGAATATAAAATCAAATATTTGAAATAGCACTCCCGATAGGTAGGGAAAAATTGTCACGATGGTATTTCATCATAAAATTAACTTTATGCGGAGACTTTTTGCAGTTAATTAGTCAAGGTTTAGACATGCATTCCCCCCCCCCCGGATCGCTTATCCTCGAAATTTGCAAAAAAAATATTTCCCAGAACTAAATGACAGCAATTTGTGCTTTGCTGACACGAGATTAAATTAATAATAATGAAACTATGGAAATAATGACGCCTGATTTAAAGTGTTGAAAATTGATCTACTATGAATTCCCATAAAAATTAAATTTTTTTAAAACGTTAATAGCAAAACTTGCATTTCTCGAAAAAATAGCAAACCGATCAAATATACACCAATTAAGCAATGATTTCAGTTTCAGTTTTACATATTAAAGGCAAAAACCATTTATTATGAGCTCCCGAGAGAAGCAAAAGCCATTATTACTTCCATGACTTCGTCGATCTTTAAGGGTACTGGGGGCTTAGAGTTCAGGGACCTTTTACATATTGCGAGATGAATCCACTCTCAAAATTATCGTATCATTATGCATTATATTGAAATAAGTATCGACTCGCCAAAGACTCGCAATTTGTAAGAATCAACAAAATGCTGTCACGATTGATGATTTTTTGATTTACTGCATAGCGAATGAATAAGAATTCAAGTTATTCATTCATACAAATTGAGAAGAAAGGAAGAAAGCTGTTCCACTTTGCGTGTATTAAGAACTTTCTTGAATATTAATGCATTTTATAAAATCATTATGTTTGCTTAGTACTATAACATAATTCGCATTATAATAGATTCTAAAAACAAAATAAAAAATAACAATTTGAAGTACTTTGCAGTTAAAGATTAATGAATTTGGTTACGTATGGAAATATTACACTGTATGTGCAACTGTGTTGAATTTATTAAACGTTTTGGTATATAAATGCAGTGTAGTTGACAAAGTGACTGATTTAAATTTAAAGCAAACTATTGCACAATAATGAAGTAATTCTGGTGAGTTCAGGGCCATATATGCTTAACAGCTATCTCAATTCTTTTACTTTACCTTATATTTAAGTGGTAACTTCAAATTTCATTTCTTGTTTTAATGTTTTCTTGTAAAAAGCTTTTGTCTTCTCAGTAAAAATTAATAAGGGCTAGTCATTTCTTTTACTGGGCTAAACTTCCTTCCCTCCTGAGAGAGGTTTAAAATCCTGAGGGAGGTTGGCTGCATCGGATATGTGGTGGTTCCTCTATGTATAAAGACAATACCAGCTAGTTTTCTTAAAGTTTTTCTACAAAGACATCTCTTCCCTCAGGCAGATAACGCATGCAAACCATATCGCAAGTAAATCATAACCCATGTAATATTAATACTATAGCCCATGTAAATGTTAATCTTTATTTTTTCCACAAAACAGTTATTTCTTTTATATTGCAAAAATTTTATAGAGCTTTGAACTCCTATATATTGAATAATAATCTTTACGAAAACTAATTATGATGATTACTTTGCTTATTTATCACTACTTTTGTGACCATAGAAAAAATAAGTTGAAATAATCTTAATTTTGCTACTAGTAGTTAGATGAATACTGAAAAGTGAATTATACATTGGAAAAAGCAGAAGATAACAATGATCCTTGTGCTGAAGAAGTTTTCTCGTTCATTACATCATTTTGTAAAAATTATTTAATCCTAAATGAATAATGATTCATGTAATAGTTCATGAAATAACCTGGGAACACTACGTCAACGTAAAAGTAAAATTTTTTATTCAGAAATTTTACATTCAAGAGAGACAAACTTTTCCTAAAATGTTTTTCAACGAAGACAATAAGTTTTTTAAATGTTTTGTAACAACAACAACAGTTTCCTAATATCTTTTGCTACGAAGACAACAGGGTCCAGCCACTGTAGGTTATAAATACAAAACCTGTTACATTTTCAAAAGAAGCTTCAGTTTCCGAGCACAAATATCTTTTATTAAAATATATGAAAAAACGACTTTCATATATTTTAATATTATTTTCATATTTTTTTTATATTAAAAGTAAATTTCACTGTGCAAAATTTTCGAAGGAAATACGACCTAGATAAACTGGCTAACTTTTCATTTTAATAACATTTTAAAATTTTAAAAAAATAGCAACAACAAAAATAATGCTTGTTACCAATTAGATTTTGAACCGAAAGTGTAATAGAACGGATAATAAACAGTACTTCGGATCTAAACTCATCGGCAAAAGAATTAATAAATTTTCCCTAATATAAAGTGGAAACTCAATTTAAGTGGTTGGTTGGCACGGGTATTTGTCAGTTAAGGGAAAGATTGACGACTTCAAGGTCCCGAGAATCCGTGGGAGCATGCGTGGAAAATCAAATAATAATACGTTGTCTATGGCTACACCTGGACTTGCATCAGTCACGACATGCACTGACCGCAGATACCGCCTTTGGGAGTTAGCGACACACATTACAAAGGAATTGATCGAAATGTTGGGCGCCCCTTATCCATCTTCAATCATTTATTTACAGAATTCATGGTTACTGATCTTTCTTTTCGTATAGCATATCGCTTTCTTTGAAAGAATAATTGATCAACTGTCATATGAGAGGCTTCAGAACTGTGTGAGTGTTTACCGATATTTAAGCTAGGGGTATTTAAGGTCATAATCGAGTAATTGGATTAACAGGAATCTCAAATACGTGAAGTTGATCACAATATGTGTTAAGAACTTCGAACACTCTGTATAAAAGACCATAAAGCGACTAGAATCCTCATAGACGGTGTTTTCTTCAGATATGAATGAAAGTTATGAGCTATTATCCCTCATTAGCGATAGTTCTAGAGTATTGCCATATTCTAGAATACAGAAAGTTAAGAACGAGTAAGGTTTTTACAAGAATGTCAAAAGGCAGAGATATTATGGAATGTCTGAATGGAAAAAATATCACGTGAGAGTTGTTAAAATATGGAGTGCTTGAGCAAGAACCGGGTCTCAGTAAAATGTTAAACAAAGATGAATATAATCTTAAACAGCAAGTGAAAGTAGAACAGAGTTTAAATTGCGCCGGAGCCCACCTCAGCAGGGCTGCGGTGCTTCTTAGCTTTTGGGATAAATCATAATTCTAGTCGGAGCGCACCGGAGCCCTAAATAAAAAGGCTCCCGTACTTCTTTAATGTAACTGAGCGACAATTTCAGCAGAAATATAAACTCGAAAATTTTATTTTTAATAATAAAATTATATTAACAATCGATTCTAACTTCTGAATGCATGCTTTTCTTTCCTTGAGAAACAAATCCTTCAATGGAAGTCGGGACTTTTAAGGAAAGAGAAGAGTCCACCCATATGTCAAAGTTTTATTCTCCAGAAAATACAAGCAATTTATGACAGCGGGTAAATTTTTCGTTCCAACATTAGTGTTTTCTTGCGGATAAGAGTACCTGCAGACTTTTTGCTACGATGTAACCAAAGGCGGGGGGATTAAAATTGTCACTTGTTACTTTTTTTTCAGCTTATCCTCGGATTCGGTGAAAATTTGTTTCTCTGTCATATTCTGCTTCACAACTAGAATTATATTGCGGGGAGATAGTGGTCAGAAAATATTGTACTCTTCTCTTTTTGTTTTCCTACATAGAGGTCGTCTGTTAAAATTTTCTCCATATTCTCTTAGTGTTTATAATATTCTCTATATTTTCATTTGTGATGCTTTAACCATTTTAACGTTTTTTATTGGCATGCTGGAAAAAGAAAGGTTTTTATTTCTATCATCTCTTGGACTAGTACATTATACTTAGAGCTTAAATTAAACCGGAGACCGGTTGAGATATTTCTTATTTTTTGTGTAAAATTCCAGCCGAAACTCCAAATAAGTCAAGGTTCAATATTTTACTTTAATATTTAAGTAGCGGAAGAACTCGATGGCAGTTAAGTCAGAGTGAGAGCAATGTATTTAACAACAGAGAGAATGATACCGCTGCAATTCTTCTCTGATAACGATACAAAAAGTACGATTCATAGTCATACATTTTCCAGTCTGATGCGATATGGAACCCACATAAAAACTTTCGATAGAATTATAAACTAATTCTCTCTCCTTACATCAGCAACAATGGCAAGCAGTTTTTAATTATTTTCGTCTTTCTAATCAAATGGTCGTAAAAGCTCAAGTTCCTTCCAATATTTCACATATATTCAATTTTAGTCGATTACATGTGGCAAAAAATTAATCATAATTAATCAGGAATTAATAACGCGAACAAGCAAGCACACATTCTTCTTTATATATATAGATTTCGTAAATCTTACAAATTTTTGATTAACAGACTTTATGATTTGAATGCGAGCAGTAGCAACACTTCTCGAAATAAAGCAAATTTTTATCTCCAGTGTGCGAGACTGTTGCCACACAAAAGACATTCATCTTTATATATATAGATTATTTACGTTTTATTTAATAACTTATTATATTTTTATTTATCTCTTTACATTTTATTAAATGTTAATATTAATTGTTTAATTATTATAATCATTAATGATTTAATTTTAATAATTAATTATTTAACTGTTTAATTATTAATTATTTTAAGAGCCACTTCATTTATTTATTTATTTTTGTTCTTCTTTCCTGAGAGTCTTCCAAAGGGCAATTTTAGAAATTAAGCTCTGAAGGGGAACTGATTTTTACTTAGTTTTGCTAGAGTACAAGAGAAATTTTGGGCAAAAAAATAATCCCTGATACTTTAAATCAGTGTTTCTCCTGTTTCTCAAACTTTCGATATTTGCGACCCAATTTTCAATCATAAATTTCATCCCGATCCCCATACAGTAACAATGTATTGAATGCAATAATAATGCATTTTGACGCTAAAGCTTTATACGACCTTAATTATAAACCGCACACATTATCAAGATAAGTATTAAATTTTGTATATGCTACTTTGAAGTAATAGATATTTTAAGTAAGTTACTTTTAAGTAATAGGATAGGTATTACGTTATTACTTTTCGTTTCTAATTTTTAAATTGGAACAGACTGCAAAATAAATTTTAATTAAATTAAATATTTATTTCCTCAGTCATATATTTCTAAAAGTACAAATGTCATTAGAAAAATAGTCTAGTTCCTGTTGCTCTCTATCCATCACATTCTACTATTCATCACATTGTACTATTCATCATATTCGCCATTCTCGCGGACAATCTGCGCAACCTACCAAACGTCTACTCAAAACGTGTATAAATTCTGCTTCCTCGTGCAATTCCAGTCAGTCGCAGTCGAGTCGATCCTACTATAGCTACCGAAACTATCTTGAAGCTGCATTTTATAATTTGCGCGTTAATTCCAATTCACGGTATTAAATAGAATTCGCAGTAGATTTAAATAGAATCATAGATAAATTTTTAAGTCGTTAAGCGAACATTAGACAATTATAAAGCATCAACAAGTGCACAGACAAGCGTGGATCCGAAAATTAAATGAAGAAGATATTATCAAGAATACTTTGATTTTGAGTTTACCACTACTGAAATAAATGAATAAGAAAGACACCTGTGTATTATTTGTTCAAAAATATTAGCAGCAGAAGGTATGAAAGCTAATAAACTTAAATGACATTTGGAAATGCTTCATGGTGAGTACGTTAACAAACCCCGAGAATTTATTAATTTAATTTTTGAATTAAATTAAAATCATATGAAAAGAAAAAAAAACATGTTTTTAAAAAACACTTTGCGAATGAAAAAGCTTTACTTGCTTCTTACAAAGTCTCATATAAAATAGCCAGATGTAAAAAGACTCACACCATTGGTGAACAGCTTAATTTGCGAGCTGCAATTGAGCTGCAATTTGTGAGCTGCAACTATGTTTGGAGATAATTTTGCTAAAGAGTTGCAATCCATACCTCTATCAAATGATACTGTTGCTCATCAAATCGATGACATAGCTGAAGATGTACAGCAGCAGCTTTTCGGGAAGTTGCGTGACAAATTGTTTTCAATTGAGCTTGATGAGGCAACATATAGCAATAAAGATATTCATTTCATTACGTATGTTCGATTTTGTGATGGTATGTCAACAGTAGAAGAACTACTTTTTTTTGTAAACCAATAAAACTCAAAGTAACGGAACTAACATTATTTTATATTTTAAATAATTTTATAAACGAGGCAAACAAAAAGTGGAAAAACTGTGTCAGAATATGCACCGTTGGTACAATGTCTTGAAAATTCCAAAGTATATAAGCACTTGTGAAACAAAAATTTTTACTGTGCAACTGGACACATTGCATGATCCATAGAGAAGCTCTGGCTTCCAAAGAAATAAATGACCAAGAAATGGTCTGAATATTATGCCAATGACAGCTGTGATCGTATTAATTTATATAAAAATGAGACCCCCAAAATCAAGAAACTTCTCTGTACTTTGTAAAGACATGGGTGCAGTACTTTTATCGTTGCTATTTTATTGCGAGGAAATTTTATTGCAGGAAATTTTTGTAATGTGTTTATGAATCAGGAGAAAAAATTGCCACTTTTCTAGAAGAGAGAAACTGACATAAAGCTGAGAAGTTTCGAGATGGTTTATTTGTGATGAAATTGAGCTACTTGGTCGATATATTCGAGAAATTAAATACCTTGAATTTTCAAATCCAAAGAGCATTTAGATACAAATCATTGCATTTAGATTCAATGCAAAGAGATTTATAATGCTTTTAACTGGCTTTATTCTAAATAACAAAAGCTGAAATACAATCTTAAGAAAAGCAGAAGTTTACCAAAAGGTAAGTTACCATAAAAGATACGCACGGTCACATTATAAGGTATTTCTTGTATATAAGGTATTATAAGGTATATTATAGGTATTATAAGGTATATAAGGTATTATAAGGTAATATTATAAGGTATTTCTTGTATATAAATACATATGTTGGAGACGAGTGGTAAAATTAATGCTTTTTGTAAAAAATTGGAATTATGGAGCAGAAATTTAAAGCAAAAAAAAACTTGATATGTTTGAAAATGTTTATAAATTTACAAAGCTGAAGAACAACATGTGAAAGTTGTTTTCGAAACCACTGAAAATCATTTAGCCATGCTGGCAAAGAACTTTAAAAAGTATTTTCTTGCTGACGACAACTTGATAGCAAGTTACGAGTGGGTTAGGGATCCCTTTCAAAATATTCCAGAAGGGCTCTCAACTGCCGAAGAAGAAATCTTCATAGATTTCACGTCAAGTGGGGAAATCAAAAGGCAGTTTAGTAATAAATTACTCTTTGAATTTTGGGCTGGGGTGAATGATGAATTTTCTTAATTGAAAACGAAAGAATTTCGTATACTATTACCATTTCCAACATCCTACTTTTGTGAAACAGGATTTTTTTTGCGATGGCTGCTCTGAAGACAAAATATAGATCTCAGTTAAACATATTAAACCTTCCTTTGAATAATTTTTGAATAATTTGAATTTTGCTGTGCAAGACAAGCACATGAGAGTACCTAGTAATTATTAAACTAGTTATTAATTTAGTATTGATAAATTAATTATAAAATAAATTGTGCAGTTCTGATACATTTATAAGTACATTGTATCAGTGTAAATGTGTATTTTATTTTTTATTATGTCAGAATGTATTTTGTTTTGCTTTCTTTCAGCAAATTAATAATTTTTTAAATAATCTTTTATTTTCGACTTTTCAATATGCTCCTCCCTTATCTTGTTATCGCGCTCCACAGTTTGAGAATCGCAGTTTTAAATTGTTTTTTAACGCACGGAATCATAGCTCGAAAGCAGGGTTATTCTGTTTAAATTAAAGCTAAATTAATTCTGTTTAAATTTCTTCTGATATTAGTATTTTCCCCTCTCTCATAACTTTGAAAATTTTCAAGTATATTTAAGCAAGCGAAAAGAATACGTATTGTTAATAAAAATTTAAACAGTTGAATTAAAATGCCTTTAAGCACTTATAACGCAACGAAGGTCAGAAATTTGCTATGATTCTGGATGGCTTCCTTTTAGTATTTTGTATAATCATCCATTGTTTTAGAACTCTGGAGGGGAGACCAGGGGGACCATACACAACAAAAGTTGGAATAACTGATATTCTCTATAATTTCGATTACTGACGGATCAGGAATGAAGAGTCGTTTAAATTTATAAAGTTAAACGAGTAGTAAAATTCAAACATGTAAAGTTTCGTACTAGAAGTTAGCAAAAACATTTATTACATACATTTCTGAGACTTACAGTTTTTATGCGTGCCTACAACATCAAACAGTATATATTTATAAAATGAGAGTTAGGGGAAAGCTTTTAACACAATGCAAAGAGATTTATAATGCTTTTAACTGGCTTTATTCTAAATAACAAAAGCTGAAATACAATCTTAAGAAAAGCAGAAGTTTACCAAAAGGTAAGTTACCATAAAGGATACGCACGGTCACATTATAAGGTATTTCTTCCGCATTCTTAGCATGCATTCGCGGTGTAGTAGTCCACACGCTCGACGCGTATTCGAGAAGTCCGTGGTTCGAGTCCCGGGGAGTGCATTGCTCCTCTTTTTACATCTCCTGCTTCCAAATAACGTAATGTCTCTACAAGTTGAAGAACGTTGTTCTTTCTAGTCTAAAGAACCAGGACATGAAATCTTCATATCGATTTCGGCATACTGAAACTTAAGGAAACCACAAAAAATGAAAAACGGGAAGGGTTCAGGACAGGATAACGTTTTCCTGGAATTTCTAAAACACTGATAGTTTCTATGTCGAAATAAATAATCTTTTGTCTGCTAACAAGGCGGGTTTTAGAAAATTCCAGTCAACTATCCAACAGGTCGTCTTCCAAGACCAATCTATGAAAGATGCTCTGAATCGCAGGAATTCTGTATTTGCCATGTTCGTAGACGTAGAAACTATTCTTGACAGGGTCTGGAGATTAAGGGCTATCCAAAAACAGCAACCCATAGGTGTTGATGGCAAGATGTTCTAGTGTATCAAAGATTTACTTTCTCAACGCTTCTACGTCACTCGTTCTGGAGATCACACTTCGAAATTTAAGCGAAAGAAAATTGATCTGCCACATGGCATTGTAATTCACTCCATCGTGTTTACTATTGAGAGGGCTGTGATTCTCTCAGATTCAATATCTGATCTTAAGGCTTTATTATCTAACCAGGAGAATAAAGGACTTCGCGCCCAACAATGTATATCTCTACTTAAGAGATTTCAAAGTAAAGAGTCTTTCCAGTGGGTGTCTTTCCACTGTGGTGTTGAGGGAAACTAGAAAACGGATCTTTCTTCAAAAAGAGGTTGCAATTTAATTCAGAAACCAAATAGAACTTTGTCCTTCATTCTCTAAAACTGGAGATTAAAAGAATTTTCAGACGGTCCTTTCATGTGGTGTCTGCTCACTCTTCCTGTACTAAATTATAGACTGTCCTCGGCACCAACTCCCATCTTGTTCCGGATGCTCCTTGTGTATTTGCGGTGGCCATATTTAGACTTGAATGGATACGATTTTCCATGCCAGTTTATTTCGATTTAACATTGTCGACTCTTCTGTGTGCATTTTGTGTTAAACGGGACAAAATATGAGCTCTGCTCACATTGACAAAAGCCCCGCATAATCTCATTTTAATTGGCTTGTGGAAAAATATTGGAAAGCCGACAAGCTGACATTTTAATAACTAAAATATTTATAAAGTGGCAAACCTGAAGTTCGGCAGAATGAATTAAATATCATGACTTGGAAGTTTGATTTAGGACAGGTCACCCCCTCCCCCCCAAAAAAAAGTCGCGCTTTTATTTGCATACTGGAAGCAATACTTTCACTGATACAAAGACAAAATTAATTCCGAAATAGGTTATAACAATGTGTAACCAAAACTCGTATAGTAAACTTTTATTTAAGTACACACATAATGTGAAATTTTATACCTTTATATAAAATAATATTAACCCTCTGTATTTTCATTTGCATTTATTTTTTCCATTTCCATTCACCTTTATATTCTATAATATCACACAAGAACCGAACTTATTGAAGTTTAATGAGTTCTTCAAGCCGCACAAATCTATATATGCAGTACAATTTAATAGTTTACGATAATTTATTAGTGTATATGTTACGGTGAAACACCGAAATCTGGTGAATGCCGACTTTCACCGGTAAATGTCAACATTCACATAGTCGCTTGGGGTATGTCCGAAATAATTCCAAATACTATTATTTCTGACTTACACCGGTAAATGTCGACATTCACCATGTACTAATGGTAAATGTTGAACATAAAGGAATATTATATTTTCTCCTCCGCAATTCAGTCACGAAAAAACGCACTTGAAACTTAAAATAAGAACTTAAGAATATAAAAACTTAAAACACACAGTACATTCAAAATGAGAAAGGAAAATAATAGAAGTTAAAAACTTACTAAATTATGTGATTCAAATCTTATTTATAGCAACAACTTAAACTATTATGACACTTTGAATCGCACAAGAGGTCCTTGCTTTTACAACTGCATTTATTTGTTGAACACGTCTTTTTGCAATGACAGCGCGTACATATACTCCTCTCTTTTCGACCTACACCAGAGCATATCTGTGATTGTCGACATACACCGGTGAGGGTCCGAATGTACAAGAATGTAATGCAATATTCGATCTTTCACCGACGTATTTGGTGAATGTTGACATTCTCCGGTGAAAGTCGACATTCTCCAATATCGGTCTTTCACAGTAACATATACACTTTACTCAAAATTATCAAAAATATTACGAAATTCCCAACAGTTTTGAGTACAGATATTTAACAATAATTACATGCTAAAGAAAATTCTTTATCCATTACATTAAATATAACAACTCTTTTAATTTATAATATGAATAAACTTTAAAGCAGCATAATCAGAAGTTTGGGGAAGAAATTACAGAATCAAAGCAATTCAGTAAAATCTGAAAGTAAGCAATTAGTATCAATGAATAACATAAAATAATTACATGGGCTCAGTGGATAATCGCTCATGAAATTATTAGTATGAACCAATTATTGCATGTAATACAAGAGCTATCGAATAAATTTTGATTCTCTGCCTTATAAAGAATAATGGCCATTTTTTATAGATTAGCGATCCCACAGCTTAGCAAAAAGGAACGCAAAACATATGTTGTAATTACGTGGACCTGTTAAAGTATACATTAGATACTCCAAAATAAATATTTCTGATAATAATTACTGGTCATAAATATTCGCTTTTCACAGAAAAGAAAGGTGTCTATTTGATGTACAGATAGATGATGATTTATCTTGTGGAGGAAACGTTTCCCCCTCTCTTCGAGTTACTCAATCGTGAGATTCAAGATTTCGTGGCTATAATTATAATTCTAATCTTTAGTACTCTTGCTTACTAACAAATTCTTCCTTGATAGGCCTAAATGTTGAATACTGATCATATTTCATTCTTGAACTTGAAATATATTGTCAAGATTGTGAGGATTGTTATTTGTTAATTGACGAGATACCTTTGCATAAAGCTATAATAATAGCCACAGTTGGTGTTTTGGTAATATGAAATTAAAGATTAAAATGATCTAAAATTACGGGTGTTTTGATGTTAAATGCTGCTTGAGTTGATAGAAATGTCACGCATACAATGAAAATATAATGTACATGTAATACTTTTTCTTATTCCGAGAGGAAAATAATTTAGCCAACGGCTCTAAAAATCAACGATGTTAACAGAGGATGCTTATTACTAAGTAATAAGTTCTCCAAGATTACCTTTTTAAGTGCTTGCTAGTATTACTAAAGTCCATATGTTACTTCATTTCATCAAAGTTATTAAGGGTTAATGAATTAATTTTGATTGATATGTGAAAGTGATTTGTTTTTCAGTAGTATGTATATTATGAAAGTATCAGTATTAATCAAAGCGTTTTTCCATAAAAAAGAACTGATAACTGAAATAAGCACCCATCGAAGAAGATAAGTAAAAAAATGGAAAATAAATTTATTATGAAGTTGAACTACTGGTAAAAGATGAATGCACGTATGTCGAAATTTCTTCAGAACTGATAATGTACTGCACATCTGAAATTGTATAAACCAAAGAATAACTTATGACTGGTCATCTGTGTTTTAAACTGTGTCTAGTACATCAAGGTATGCAATATTTCTGCTGGGGTTTACTGTTTTGCATCTCCAAGAATACTGAAACATCGAATAAAACCCAAAACGTTGTTGGACCTTTAACGTAATTAGTGATTTTCATATTGCAATAGAAACGAGTCCTTAATCTGTAATCTGAAATAAAAGTATACCTGTTATTTTCCCTTTCTCGTGCTTAATGTTAGATCTACAAAGAATATTTAGAATTGAGCCTTATCGCGTTTACTATCGTTCTAGGCGAGGCTATGCCCATTTCAATATTTAGCTTTCAGCGATACTATATCTAAAATTATTAAACTCAACTTTTTTAGTTTCATTTATTTAATATTTGCCTATTATTATAATAAGTTCTTTTACACTTCCGTACGTTTTTTCAAATTTTACTAAGATTTCTAACTACAGGTGCTGCAGTCATATAATGTTCTTTTCTTTAACAAATAAAACATTGTGAAACTTTAAGGCTAACAACTTACGTCAGGTTTTTTGATTACGTTATTTGTAAAATTCTGTTCATGTTTTTCCAATGAATAAATTTATATTCGAATTATAAATTAGCATTTAATTCATTAGTTTAGTAACTCCTTGGTTATTGTGCAATAAATTTAATATTTACTTAATGTAAAATTAAAATAGCATCTTTTATTTCTTATATGTTCGAATTAACATATTCAGAAACTAAAATTTCTGGTACAACAACGTTCCGAAATATTATTAGTTTATTAAGCTTTACGATTTCAAAAACTAAATATAACCTTTCAGTTGTTTTCCATTTTATACTGCAGATATAAGTTAACTTTTTAAAAACAACCATACAGCAAAAAGATCTCATTTACATTTCAAACGTGTCTTTTATGGTAAGAATAAGTAATAGTCGGATCTGTTTACTCACTATTAACCATTTATATCCACCTAATATTTGATACAGCTAAAGCGACGGTGAAACTGTTGCTGATTTACAATATGTTATTACGCCAAATGATCGTAAAAGTAATAAGTTTCTCATACATGCTACTCAACACTGAAATTGCCACACCAAGAAGCAAAAGCCGCCGAAATTTTTACTTAGCAAGATCGATAGACATGTTAATCATATGCAAATGAGCAAAAATTGGAATCCAAATATTTAAATCATCTCAGTTTATTAAAAATGAAATAAGACCACTATGCATAGAAACGTATGTAATTACACGCCTTGGCAGACCATTAGTGCGATCTTTAATCTTATTTGAAGGGTGTTTTGCCACACTGAAAGCCCTAGGGCAGAAACTAATTAAGGCTGGGAGCTGCTTATGTTTCCTTTTTCAGTAACTGACCCATCATATCCCAAAATTATGCAATGGAAGACAAGTCCGAAGACGCATAGGCCATGGTTGTTACTACACAAGCTATCCACAGCATAAGGAGCAACATGCAGTCTAACTTTATAATGTTGAGAGGCAGCTCCTGGCACACTTTGTAGGAATAGTGTGGCAATGGTTTCAATGTTCAGCATAATGTTGAGCTGTCAGTGTACTAGAAAGAAGATTAGAAGGGTCTGCTTCCATAACTTCAGATACCGTACAATTGTTCTAGGAGCATGGCCGTTGTGACGGAGGCTTATCGATGGCAGCGATCACGTAGTCTCCAGATCAATCTTCACTGCTTCCAAGACACTGGAGTGATACTTGCTGCTGAAGAGGATAGCCCTCAATTATAGCCTCCGTTGCTGCTTGGATGAATCAAGATGAAAGCGTTTTAGAGCGGTGGCTTGGGGTCGATGGAATACCTGCAGCTAGTCGTTCTAGAAATTCGCCTGTGACAATCGTTTGTTATCATTGGAATTCGTCGTTACTCTTTTAACTACTGGGATACATTATGATAAACAGTGATGACATTTCAGCCTAAAGGTTGTAAGGTATTTTATGATAATAAACTGATTATTATGATTTAAGTCTTTACTAAAATTTCCGTCTCCTAACTAGAATGCAGGTTAGGTCTGTGTATGTTTAAGCTGAGAGTTTTCAATGTATAGATTCGAGCTTCTGGCAATCGCGAATTGCTGTTATTTACTCTCGCGAACTCTGCTTAAAGTTGTAGTCCGGCATTAACATTCTTCCTAGCCAATGCTTTAAAATAAGCGTCGTAAAACTCTGAGCCAGCTTAATTCAGTCTATTTTATGTCTAGTTTTAGACTGCGTTATCAATGTTTGAATTAATTATCAGTTATGTTAATTTAAATATCGACAAGTGACGGAAATTTTGTCTGTAGCACAAATTGTGCTTATTCTGCTCAGTTTTAGACTAAATAAAAAGATTATTTTAACCATATTCAGTATTTTTTGAGTTCTTTAAAACATATAGAAATAACTTGCTATTAGTCTTGTAGGGTCTACAGGGCTTGAACTCTAGCTTCCAGTTACAAAGAAATCCTACAAGGTGTAGTCAGGGTGGCAGAGCAGGTTTAAGATTAAATATTTTGTCTTTCTCTATTTGTTATAGGTGGTAATAAATGTCACATCTGCTAACTCCATACATCGCATCAACAAACCAGAATACTTTATAACCTACTTTTTAAGGCAAACCAGCGTCTGTCCGGTAAAATATGTAAATACTATTTTACCGCACAACCTATGGTAGTGTGGTATACCTGTAGTATTTTTTACACCTCAGGTATACCGCACTACTATAAACCAAATAATGTTCATACCTATGGCTATTTGACCCGGGTTCAAGCTCCGGTAAATAAGATGGCTGCATTAGGAATTTTCGTGATTTTCTCTGAAGAATGTTTGCTATATGAGTTGGATAAAAAGTAACGGCAACGAATTAGTGGTTCTGAAATATTTTATTAATATAGATATAAACAATCTCTCAATATAATCGCTTAGTTCAGGGGTTCCCAAACTTTTTAATCTGGCGGTGCACTTACAGATTTACACTGGTGTGCAAAAATTAAGGACGAAGTCGAAAAATTAGCATATCAGCTGAACGAAGAGGCAGAGCGGACAGAAAGACCAATCAGGCGATTAAGTAAGGTGATGTACGGTAGCACATGCGCAGATATGCAGGTAGACGTAATGAGGGAGTGTCTGAGTAGTATAAAGCATGTTGTCGGTGTAAGATCAGTATTTCTAGCAAAGAGATTGCACGCCGTATAGCAGTTAGAATCACACTGAGTTGCTGCCTCAGTGAGAAATGGCGAATAATCAATCTGTTAGACGACATCTGGATGCTTTTACCCAAGGTCGAATCATTGGGAAGTTGGAGGAAGGCCGCAGTGTGACAAATATGGCTGCAGAGTTCGGAATTGCTCACAGCATAGTTTCACGACTTTGGAGACAATTTCAAACTACAGGAACAGCTATCCGGGGGTTTAGTAGTGGTCGTCCACGAGGAACCACACCCGCAGATGACCGGTATATTGCCTTACAGGCCAAAAGAAACAGGCGGCAGACAGTGAGAGAAAATCCCTAGACACACGACACAGGCGACTGAACGACCGATATCGCGTTTTACCGTGGCCAGAAGACTGCGCGGTGGTGGTCTGTTTGCACGACGCCCTGCACGGGGTGTACCTCTAACGCCTGCCCATCGGAGAAGGCGTTCTCTGTGGTGCCGGGAACACCGGAATTGGAGAGACAATGAATGGGGACGAGTACTCTTTACAGATGAGAGCAGATTCAGTCTGAGTAGCGATTCTCATTGCATACTCATCTGGAGAGATTGGGGAAGCCGCAATCATCCCTCGAACATCATTGAAAGGGACAGGTATAGAGGTGGCTGTGTTCTCGTTTGGGGAGGCATCATGCTTGGTAGTCGTACAGACCTTCACATCTTCGACGCAGGTTCAGTCAACGGGACCCGTTATTGTAACGAGATTCTTCTTCCATATGTGCGTCTTTTTAGAGGGTCTATGGGTCCGCAGTTGCTTTTCATGGACGACAATGCACCATGTCATCGCACAGTAGCTGCCGAACAGCTCTTAGAGAGTGAGGATATTGAACGTATGGATTGGCCGGCACGATCTCCGGATCTCAATCCCATCGAGCATGTATGGGATTTTCTAGGCAGACGCTTGGCAGCTCGTACCTGACCACCAGTAACGATTTCGGAGCTTCGATTGGCGCTGCAAGACGAATGGGCAGCAATGCCTCAACAACTCATTGACACCCTCATTCTCAGCATGGGCAGACGCTGTGAAACCTGCCTAGCAGTCAGGGGAGATCATATCCCCTATTAAAGACCGGATGTTTCTTGCTGGACACCCATCACAGGGATGTTTCGGCCTTCAGTCGCATTGCGCTTCATGCTACTTTTTCAATAAAGCTTCCTTTTATCCCTCTGATTTCTCCTTTAGTAAGTGTTGCTTACATTACTCATGTCCTTACGTATTGGGGATCTTACGGTATTAAATGTGTTGATTTGGAAAGCTTTTGTACAAAGTTATATTGAAAAAACCGTCTCGTCCTTAATTTTTGCACACCAGTGTAGTATTTTGTCACGGCGCCTTAGTCGTGTTCAACAAAGTGCTGTACAAGGTTTGTGCTTTACAACCTGCTTATTACATAGTATCGTAGTAAATCACAACACTTCATCAAACACAACTCTATATTGATACTAGTGACCAGGCACAGAAATGAAAAAAAAAAAAAAAAAAAAAAAAAAAAAAAAAAAAAAAAAAACGCAATCTGAGGCTCATATAGGTATAAATTGAACTGATACACAAGAATATTATATTATCCTTTTTAAAGAAAAATAGAAAAAAAATCAATTGGAAGCTTGCTGACCTCCACTAAGGTTTTCAAAGCATGGGATAAGGCTTGACACTGCCACGCTCATAACTTGCTTCCTGTTGATTTTTGAGCTACAGCTGAAAATCTGGTTTCGCATAAATAATGATGTTGCAAAAGGAATGAGAGTCCTTAAAGCTTTGGAACTTAGAGCTGGATATTCATTTTTGATGATTATCCAAAACTCCACTAAATCGGAAAAAGCGAATTTTATTTGAAGGCTGTTGTTGCAAGAGAGTTGAATGACACTCTCTTCTTCTTGTGAGGTGAATTCTGGTGGAGCTTGAGCATGGATAGGATTTTGCATCCACGAATATTTCTCTATATTTTCTTCCGCAAAGTGAGCTTCGTAAGGTGTTTCATGAAAAGAAACAGCAATTTTTGAGAGACAAAGAACTCATTAGAGGACGCGTATTTATGCAATTCGGAACACCATTGCCCGCCATCCTCATTCATTTTTCTTATCCACAGCTTCAGGTTTTTTCTAAACACCGTAATCTTCTCCAATAGTTTCAAGATGAGCATATTATTGCCTTATACAGGCACATTTAAGGCATTCAGTTTGTCAAATATATCGCACAAATATGCCAGTTTTAGTAAAAAGTCTGGTTCGGAAAGAATCTGGAATTTTCATATCCTTCCTCTTGCAGAAAAGTGTTAATTTTTTGATGTAGCTCGAATGCACGGGATAAGACATTTCCATGTGAAAGCCAGCGTGAACTGAAGTAATATAGCAGTGTTCAGCTCCCACGTCCATGCAAAGGTTTTTGAATAGTTTGGCTTTCAGCGGCATAGTTTTTATGTAGTTTACTACGTCTATGATACGTCCAAATACCAAATTCAATTCACAGCTCAACTTCGATGCAAGTTCTTCCCTAATGCTGATACAATGAGTTTTACATACCATGTGATGCTCGCGATGAACCCTCGAGACAACTCCTGTCTATGCGACGCGACGGTCGAATGCGAGCTTCTATAAATCTCTCGCGTCAGCTAGCAAAGAATTTGGCGTTGCCAAACCCAAACCGAAGTCCGTACGTGGGATCAGAGCGGTACTGTCGGTTTCCTATGCAATGAGCGTGGAATTTAGATTCCGTAAAAGAGTAAACAGGAGCGCCCTGCGGCGACCCTGTATATTTTTCACGGCGCCTTTATACTTTGAGAACCCCTGGCGTGTAAAGGGAAGACGTCGTAGACAATTAGCATGACTAGTTTTATTGATGCTGTACAGCGACAGCCGTCAAGAATGAATAAACGTCTTTCTATTTGCAGTAGTTCTTCATTTTG
This sequence comes from Stegodyphus dumicola, assembly GCF_044657685.1. Lineage (NCBI taxonomy): Eukaryota > Metazoa > Arthropoda > Arachnida > Araneae > Eresidae > Stegodyphus > Stegodyphus dumicola. The sequence goes on from NC_140780.1 coordinate 122,243,119, forward strand.
GGATCGAAGAGATCGTAGTCAAGCGGACTTATATCGGGGTAAGGTATGAAGGGAATTCTAGCATCTTTCATAGATCGTAGCAGAAAATCCTTGTTAGCGCTTGCATTACGACACGCTCATTTTTATGGAGAATGCTAGGACTCGTAATTTGAAACATCATCTGTGTACAACACTTAGGAGAAAGCGATTACAGGTGTTGGTGACGAATCGCATTTTAATCTGTGATGACGCGCAGTGTTATAATGCAACTGCATGTTACAGATCTCCTGCAACTGTGGCAATGTTAAATACTGGAATGCCCATCATATTAACTCGATATGAAGCCGCAAGAGCCTGATCTCTTAACCGAAATAAAATATTATAATCATTGTGATGAATCCATTACAATAGTAGAGATGTTTAACCATGCTTTAGGTGTTCGCTGTTGAGCATCAAATGAAATAGCAGTGCTGATAGTGCACGACACCTTCCAGTAACTTGACAGAAGGTGATAAGTATAGCAGGAGGTTGATTATATTGAAGGATTGGAATCATTTGTGCTTGTAACAAGTCTTTATAGAACTAGTGATACGTTGCCACTACTTTTTATCCAACCCACATATTTTCCCTTTGAAAGTGTTTTATGAAGGCATACCTGAATTTCGCAGATAGCCATCACTTGCTTTGCCATAATTTAAATAATTCTGATTGATTTATGAAGTCTCATGCGACGGAAAAAAGCTTTATTTTCATGATTCAAATTCTGAACTTCCTAGATTGATGCAATCGGCATTCGTCTTACAGGGTAGTTCTCGCAAAAAAAGTCGTAATTTTCCCAGAATTCTGCATTTAGAGAGAGTAATACGGTCGTAGATTTCCTCACCGTGTAAGTCTAAGTTACTGATGGAAGTGAAGAATCTTAAGAACTGATAAGCGAATAATCGCTTGAGTTCGACAGGAAACCACCAGGATTTACGGTCTTCTAAATTAACTTGACAGGAAACAACAAGATAGAAGGGTAAACTAACCCTTTATTATTCCAACTAAAATTTAATAAAACTCCGTCTTGGAGTGTACAATAAAGTCGACACTTGGGCTTTGAACTTAAGAGAATAAGAATAATACTAAACTAATCTAAATAGGAAATCTAAACTAATCTAAATAGGAAATCTAAATAGGAAATCTAAACTAATCTAAAGAGGTATAGCCGAAGCTATCAAAATTCTAACAGAGTTAGCCCCTTAACGTTAATAGACTGCGAAGCTATCAAGGGCCTGAAGTATGGCCGAGCGTGATAATAGAGAGCAGCCTAAAAAAGGCGGACGCGTGCAGACAGAATACCTGATATCTCTCTCACTAAGACAGAAGAACTTTGAGGTTAAATACCACTCTTCCTCATATTGTATTCAGACGTGATTCTAAAATTACGTTCTGGCCGGAAGTAGTAAGCTGAAGTTAAGAATCGATAGGAAAGGAACTTTAACTCAAAATTTAACTGTTAATAAAATTAACATAATCCTTATAAGGTTACAGGAAAAAACTGCATTCGATAAGGCTTTTATGTTACTTAAGCCATCCCAAATGTCGCTGATGGGAGCTAGGCGCTTAAAAATTTGAATATTTGTATGTCTTAGCTAAACCTACAACCTTCCTAATTTTCATACCTTCTGGTCTTTCACTGATGCTACAATTTCAGTGTCGATAGAGCTTTTTGCAAATTGCAAAAATTCATCCAAATGTAAAGGAATTATATTACCCATACATATGTATTTGAGCATATATATTGGCTGGCATTTTTTGGGGAGGATCAGTTCCTATTCATTTCCTCCTTTACCTTTGAATTATGAACTTACAAACAATAAAAAAAACCTAGTGATAAAGGCGTTATTATACAGCTAATAGCATTATGAATCCTTTACTGCAAAATTCCTACAAGTTTGCAATTTCCAAAAAATATATAACTCGCAGAAACAGCAATAGCTGATGACAAAGATAGTGAGTTTGCTGTGCTCTCTGATGCTTTATAATTAACTTATAAGAGCAGAAAATTGTAAATTTAATTTAGAAGACTGTAAATCCTGGTGGTTTTCTATGCACAGGATACAGTAAAGAAAGATGCAATCTTATAACTGCGTATGTGAAAAGATTTGATTCAACTTCGAAAATAAAAAAAGCAACACTGGGAAAAGAACAATGTGATATCCGTACTTTGATATTGTTTCTACGTTTTCAGAATTTAGGTTTTTTTTTTAAATGCAAACAGATATTAACTTAACATGTTTTAATTAAAATAAATAACACTAATTGAGAAAATTTATATAACTTATTCGCTTAATTTAAGAATAATTCGAAATGTTTATGACGAATGAATATGCAGTTTTAGGTCCTTTTATGAGTTTTCAAAACCAAAGAATAATTATAAAAAGGTTGCTAACTATACAGAGGTTGATAAAAATTCCTTTATGGGTAGTTATTCACAGTAATTATGCATACCTGCAGGCTTAAAAAATCTTTCTCTTACTCGAATAGGTATATATTTTAGGAGCCAATAAATTTTAAATACTTAGAATTTCGATTATACTAGTTTTAGAGATTAATTAAAAATGAAAAATTACAGTGAAATCTCCATCATTTTAACTAATCGTACAGTTAAGTGAATTTGTCGCAAAAAATTTTATAACTTGCTAAATTACGATAATTCGAATTAGTAATTAATTAGTTATACGAAATTACGTCAAAAGTTAAATACTCTAGACGACATGATTAAATTATTAGTAGTTTACATTATAAGTAAAATATGCGAAGGATTACGAAATTGTAAGCATGGTACTTCAATTTTAATTTTTCTTAAAAACCTGGGCAGTTTTTCTGTATCTCATTCACTTCCAATCACAGGCGAATTGGGTACAAGCAATAAAGATTATTAGTCAGTGTCGCTGGAGAGTTTAGTATGGCATCTAGTGTTTTTGTTTTGTTTTGGTTTTTGCTAGAAAGCCCCAACCCGCCTGATCACAAAGTGATCTTATGGTCCAAAAAGGGGGAGTCCCATTCACACCACATTCCGAGTAACTATAAATGTTAGTATAGTCAACAAAAGAAAATAATAATTATACATCCAGCAAGGTTGCCATACAACTATATAATTTTATTTTATTTATTTATTTATTTATTTATTATTATTATTATTATTATTATTTAAATGGCTGGATTAACGACACAACAGGAAAGAAGAAAACCAAAAATAACTAAATCAAGAAAACTGCATTAGTAAAAATGATAGCATAAAATAAGGAAGGAAAACATACATAAAACCACAACGAAAATATGACATACAGTCACACATATCATCAAAACACGACGAAAAAGACATCCTAAAATAAACACATTGAAAATAAAATGAACTTAGTTAAAAATCCCAATCACATGTCTATTGCCAGTAATAAAGGCCATCAATTCTCTTGCATATAATTTCAAATGTTTAAAATCAAAATGTATATCACAAAAACTTCGTCTAATAAAATCAGTCAATTGGCAGTCCACCACGAAGTATTTGGCATCACCCAAAACATTACAATTTGGACATAGATCATTATATTGTACATGAAATATTTTTAAATAATGAGGAAACCTACCATGTCCGGTGATAATCTGATTCATATCAATGTCATCATAGATTAAAACTTTATCTGTAATTTCAATATTAATCAACAAATTATTTTTCCTTGTTGAACTTTTCCACACATTTTTCCATATATTTATATAATATTTCTTCATACTCGTAATGGCAATTTGTCTAGAACCAGAAATTTCCACAATGGGTGCATTAGTTGAAATACATGCCTCCTTGGCCAGACTGTCAGCCCTCTCATCACCAAAAAACCCCACATGGGCTTTAATCCAATGAAAAGAAATCGTAGAACTGATAGATTGCAACAGAAATTTAATATCCATAATAATACAGTTAACATTATCGGGGCAAGAGAGCGACTGGAGCAAAGAAAGACAATCAGTATACAAATTTATAGTAACACATGTTTTAATATTCATTTTAATCCATTTCAAGGCCTTCAAAACAGCAATACATTCCGCTTGAAATACTGAATTATAAGAATTCAATCTATATAAACCATAATCAATTTCAACATCATAGAAATATACAACAAAAGCAGCTCCAGTACACCCTCCTAACCCCGAACCATCCGTATAAATATCATATATTCCAATTTTTGGAATTTCTCTATCAAACCCATAACTGATTCTATTTACAGGGTGTAATAAATGTACATTAAATTTTTCAAAAACATATTTAGTAATAATATTAGAATCAAAACAAATCATATCAATATTTCCAGAACGTAAAAGATATTTCTTGTAATAAAATTCGTAATAAACTGAGAGGGGAGGCAGTCCGGCCAATACACAAACCACCTCCGTGGGGACTGTCCTAAAACAGCGAGTAATTGCAAGACCCAAAGCTCTCTGTGTAGAATCCAACTTCATCCGGAGCCTCACCAGCTCCCCCGCTCTGGAACCTCAGGCGCCAATTCCATACATCACAATAGGTAATACAACGGCTTTATATAGAACCAATAGTATACCAGATCTCTTAGCAAAAATATCGCCCGCAAAGTTCCTTCTGTAGGCAAGTAAAAGCTGATCTGTTCTTCGCTGCACGTTCTTAAAGTGTTCAACAAAAGTGAGCTTACAGTCCAACACAACACCTAAATATTTCATATTTTCTGTAAATTTAATTCTCTTATTATGATACCGAATTCGAGGAGGTCTCACCACACGTCCTCCCCTCGGGAAAAACATAGCTTGTGTCTTATCCATATTAAAATTCAATTTTTCCCCATTACTCCAATTATCAAAAATTGCACAGGTCTCATCAAACAATTTTTCCAGTTTTTCAAGTGAGTCCCCCCTAAACAATGCAACGACGTCATCAGCATAATGACATCTAGTGTAACGCCTTAGAAGAGATTATCGCCCTATCGTGAAGACCCGTGTTTTAGACACAGCTTGTTGAACGCGTCTGGAGCGAAATTCGAGCGGCACGTAAATAGATTGACAGCAAGTAAAAGGAATACACTGAAACAAATATTCTATAAAATTTAACAATCTACGATTTTAATAGGCTGCTGTTTTACTCCCTTTCTCAATACATTCTTTTCTGAAAAGTGTCTTCTGTCTCAAAGAATACATGAGCAACGCACGTATGTGTTAAGTAACCCGAAACGCTACATGACAAAGGAACTCTATCACTCTTACCATATCTGCAAAGCGAAACACGAGAACAGATAATAATCAAACAGGAAAGGTGATAAAAACGTTTAAAAAATGAGCTATCATTATCCCAGCTGCATTAAAGAGAAATAATCCGGCCCGAGTGGCACATTTTGGGAGTGTATTTTTACTTGAAACATAAACGCTTAGTTATAGGGATCATCGGAACAGACTGGGCGATTGAAACTTTTTGCGTTATGGCAATGCTTACTACAACTACTTTGTAGGGTTCTGATTATTTTTACTAATAGTTATTTTATTTTGTGAGTCTTTCCTGAATTTTCTTATTTCTCTTCGCGTTTCCTCGCCAGGATGTAATTTAGTAGGCTGAATAAGAGTACTTAAACTGTTGGAGCTAAACGGTTAGACAGAGCATGATTTCGCTATTGTGAGTGCACATTTGTTAGTTTCTACCAGCCGTGAATCTTAATAGCGGCTATGCATTCTTGCCGTTGAGTTAGTATCTTGCTGGTGTAGTTTTTCTGTGTTAACCTTTTAGTTTAAATTGAATTGTGTAGTCTCGCAATACTCTTTACCTTTAAATTTACTGTTACATTACCTTTTCTCACCACAAGTGGTTAGTATTGTTTTCAGGCACGTAAGTCCGTGCCTTCTGTTAAATAGTTTTGTGATAAATAAAAGGGTCTTTTACATTTTCCGCCCTGCTTGCTTTCATCTTCACGTCTGTGCGAAAATTCGTAAGATAAGAACACTTAAATAGATCTAATTGCATTTTATGATAGCCAAGAAGACTAAATCCTATATCTTGCATAAGAAAGGGATACTTTTGTCGAGGTGTTCTGTATGAAGGGATTAAAAATGAAAACCTGCCCATATTCACTTCATAACAGGGGCATTTTCTCGTATTCACGTTACACATAGAACAAACTACAAAAATGCTCTTGCATCCAGCACGTCCTTTGAGATTTGTTTCCAAGTAGAACTACCAGTGTTCAGGGATCATATCCACTTGCTCAATCTTGAGGTGAAGAATCACAAGACGCTAAGTTCTCACACCAAATTGAATTAAGAAGAGAATGTTTTTGCACTGGACAGAGTATTATTCAAAGAAATCACAACGCGATTTCAACAGCATCATTTTCTTGCTCAGGCTTCTTTACTCCATCAAAACTTTTGAATACAAAATACTAATGTCAACTAAATTATGGGCCCACCAGCGGCCGAGCGGTAAAGTCGCTGAACACTGGTAGTTCGGTCCGAGGTTCGAATCCCGCGAACGGGCTGGCTGCATGGGCGTTTTCGTGGTTTTCCCCATGTGTAACGTGTATACGAGCCAGTTTCACTTAGAAAGTCCTCCATGAAGGCATCCCTCCTCTTAGGCAGATAGCCCTCGAGGCTTTGCCATAATCACATACACACAACTAAATTATGATCGTGTTGATGTAATTGAAGAAGAATTCCATATTGAGAGAGTTTCAAAGTTTTATTTATGTTACTGCTTGAGATGATAAAACAGAGAGGGCAGTCTCTTTGTAGTTTATTCTAAACCTTTTGTAATATGACCTTATACACAGTCTGTATTTGTGTGTTTGTAGGAACGCTGTATAACACTGCCTTGTCATAAAGGTTACAGCACCTTTACGCAAGAAGGCCACTGTTCTCAAAGATAGAAATCTACGCAAAGGAGCCTCAGCAAAAAGGAGACCACACATTTATGACGATCAGTTTTTAACCAAAAGAAAGTCACCGTCACAAAGATGCCAGCACTTTAAAGCCGGAGCGCCGCTAAGTAAACAGAATTTTTGTTTGCGTTATTATTCAGAACCAACAAACTAAAAACCGTCTTCGTTTCTCAGTTGTACCACGACAAAAAGATACTGGCATCTTTGTGAAGGTTGCTTTCTTCAGATTAAAAACGAATCTTCATAAGTGTATGATTATCTTTTTGCCGGGGTCACTTTTGAAGATTTCTGTCTTTGAGAACAATGGGCTCTGTTTATGTACGCACTAATGTACACTAATCGAATCACGAATGTCGCTGCCTACGAATCTAACTATGAATCTAATGACGTATCTAACTATCTAACGACGTATCTAAATGCCACATCTAAATTTCTGCTAGCGATGGTTCAGCTATAATTCTATGATCAAATACTCAATCTAGTTTCAAAAGGATTTATTAAAATACTAAAATTAATCTAATTTAGAATCTAGAATCGAATCTAATGTTACATCTCATGAGTAGCGTTTTAGCTGCGTCATAACAAATCGAAAGTCAAGTTCTCACTGTTGCCATTCTGAGGCAGAGAAAAGTTTGTTTCTAATCAAACCGGAACATCGGCATAGTGAAAGTTTTTAGTCAAACCGGAACAGCCTCCTTGCATAAAGGTGTTGGAACCTTTATGACAAGGCACCGTTATACAATAGTCCCATAAAATGTAAATTAAATGTATAATAAAAAATTATATTATTTATAAATTGATCATTATAAGAGTGCCGGCACCTTTATGACGCGACACCCTAGTGAAAGTTTCTATCTTGGCGAAGTTCTCAAGTTGTGTAAAGATGCCAAAAACTTTGTGGCGGGGCATCATTTTAAAGGCCTACCATCTTTATATATTGCTCTAAAAATAATCTAACTTCACCTCTTCAGCAATTTAATTTTGTGAGCTTCCTCGAGCACTATAGAAATCTCTTCTTTTCCCGTTTATTTGTGCAAGTAATTCTGATAGCTGTCTGATTTGATCTTTCATATCGGAAACATCTTAGTTTTTGCTGTCGACTTCATCAAAGAATAATATACCAAATAATAATTAAAAAAAGAAGATGATGTAATTTATGATGTTGCCCTGATTTTTCCCAGCGGCCTTTAAAGATATCTGAATTGCCTTTTCCAAGCCATAAATCGATAACTGACTTTCTCCGCGGATTTCAGATTTCCTTACAAGGCCCCTACACCTTCATGACCGCAACTTACGCTAGCAGAAATAGATATTTTCTCCTCGCTGTTATACATTAATCACATTCTTGTAGTATCTTAATATGTTTGCATAAAAATAAGGAAAATGTTCCATGCAGAATAGAACTGTTCATCAATAAATCAATCTTCATCTTGGCCCTTTGCAGATCATTTTCTTGTTTCAAAAGAAAGTCCGCAAGGCCATATATCGTAATAAATTTTGCACAGAGAGTGTACATCCGTGAAAGCACATGTAGTCTTGTATAATACATACCTTATAGTTAATACATATGGTATATGGATTAAATTTTTTTAGTCATGAGCAATTTAGCTGTTAAATGTGTTGGCATAGAGACTCAAACAGTTTTTTAACGATTAAAAATATATTTTACCGCATTGTCCCAATTATTGGGTGACTTCATACATAAAATACCTCCATTTTTCTAAAAGTATCTAAGGGGGATATTGAAAGAGCTGACACATAAGATGGCTTTACATACATGAGCTGAGATATACACAGATCGCCATCGAGTTGCTTTGCCTTAACCAATTAACAAACCATGAGGTGAGATGAACTGGAGATATTTTACATGAAATATAATAAAATAATATAATTACCACACTTTAGAGTTAAAAACTGAGTACATGTATTTTTTCAGACTGAAAGTTAAGGAATAAGGGATCAGTTACCTTATAAGGTATTTCTCCCGCCTTCGTAGTGTAGTGGTAAGAACGCGGGGCGGGTATCCAGAGGTCCGTGCTTCGAGTCCTGAAGAGGTCGTTGCTCTTTTTTCATCACTCCTGCTTTAAAAAAAATAACCTAATGACTCTGCAGTGGCGCCCGAACTAAAAGGGTGGTGGATGATGATTCTACACACCCAGGATTTGGCGAATGGGTCCCCTAAAGCCCAAATCGCCCTTTAAAAGGGGGGAGTATATAAGGTATTTCTTCCACCTTCTTAGCATGCTTCCGTAGTGTAGTGGTCAGGACGCTGGGCGCGTATTCCAGAGGTCCGTGGTTCGATTCCCGGCGAGGGCGTTGCTCATTTTTTTATCTTGCCTGCTTCCAAAAAATACCTAATGTCTCTACAACCTTTTTTTAGATACACGTTGTAAATAAGAAAAGTAATTATTTTTAGAAGGGCGCTTTAAGGAAACAAACATCATCTTATATTAGTGTCAATAGCGTATATTGAAATGTATATACTTCAAAAAGCAAAGCTGTAGAAGATAACCAAAACCATTGAAGCAAACTATATTGGATGCAGCCTTACATTTATGTAAACAATTTAGAATGAATTGAGGTAACATATTTCTCATTCAGAGTCAAAATAACAATGATAATTAGTTATTCAATTTTCGAGAAATTTTCATAATTTCAACCGCGGGATTTAATATTGCTTTGATAACACTGGTTCTTAAAAATGTGCATGTACTAGAATGAATAGATTCAAATCTTTGCATTTTATTCTTAAATAACTACAAGTTTGTGTCCACTGTTTTAACTAAATATTTGCTTATATCAAAAGAACTTCAAGAAGATGATACCTTTGAATAAAACAATAACGATCCTCTTTGTTTCTGGAATGTAAAAAGGAAGAAAACTTTAAATAAATAAAATTTTAGTGTTTTCAAGGATTAAAATTATGTACACATACATTCTCCCATGTATAGGTACATAAATGTATGTATATATTATAATATAATACATATTAGATTTTCTTTTTTAAAAAAAGAAAAAAGGGAAATTATAATACAAATTTCTTGAAAAAAGATTTTAACTTTGGGAAAAGGAAATAGCCTTAAAGGTTCTAAAGATACAGATCTACAGAATATGGATATGGTCGTGTAAACATTTTTTATGCACGCAACTGCCCGGGATGAACGAGCATTTTCGTGCAGTACAGCGCATCTGAAACAGCGTTTTTCCACTGAACGATGCAAATTGCAGTATTAAAAATCGTCGTGTTGACCAGATCATAAGGGACTTTTGGAAACACAAAGCAGTTTTCAACCCTCAGGTTTCCACCGATATTAAGAAAAAAATAAATTATCATTATTTATTTGCGACAGTGTATATGTAACATGCTGTCCAGTGGAAATTTAGTTACTCCTTTAAATATATTTTTTTTAAAAAATGGCTGGCTAGGAGCTTTATTATTTAATAGCCATTAGCTTTGTGCTACTACAAGGGCCGGAAGTGGTGGTCATTTCATATGGAAGCAGCTAATGGGAGTCCACCGTTGCCTCCCAGGAAGAGATGGACATTTACAATCGTCCCTTTTCCTGGATTCCAGGCCCGGTCCATTGCTACGTCAGTCAGGATCATTAACCACTATACCGGCTGGGCGGCACGTCTTTATATATATAAGTGATTATCAAAATATTTTGAGAAAATGTGGCTCTCAGTGCGAGAATAGGATCATGCGTCTACTTGATAGATAGTAAAAAGTCGTACATAATAATGGTTTCCATTTCATTTATCATTGAAATGTTTTTAAGTAAACATTTAAAAAATTGTATATGAACGTAAACATGCAATGAATAAATGTATATATGTAATGTATAAATTTTTATTGGACATCCTAATTCTAAAAATCCATCTAAAAATGCTAAACCACAAAGGACAAGAGATATCAAAGTCATTTAATGAATAAATAATTTAAGGTACAAGAACGGAATGATTTAAATTACATCCCCTTCCCACTGTCGAAATGCAAAGAAATAAATATTTTGGGCAGCCTCTATAGCTAGCAATAACTGGTGCCATATGCATCATGGCTGAAAGGAAGAAACATAGGATTGAAAAGGATGGGTACTTGGGCGTATGGTGAGTTCATGCTGCTTCCTCACATTGCCAAAGTTCATTTCGCGCATCTGAGGGTGGTGTAAGCAGGGCCATTCGCTTGCTGACCGTCGCCAGACGCGTTCGGTGGGCGACATAGTGGAAGAATGGGCAGTCAAGACAGAAGTGCCACCTGTCGGGCATTGAAGAATTGTTGAGCACTGATGCGTACCCCGTGCAGTCGCGCTTGTTGTATTGAAGCTTGGCCGAAAGCAAGCCTTCATGGTAAAGGAGGACAAAAGGCTCCAGAGATATAATGGTGACTGTTCAGAGTCCCGGCAATGCGTGTTAAGCAAGTGCTAGAGTAAAATCCATAGAAACCCCAAACCATGATTTCAGGTGATGGATCAGTATGGAGATGCACACTGAAAGGGTTATGATGTCTGAGACAGCGGTACCATCAGATTCGAGTTCGAATAAGGTGATGTAAACAGAATCAAGATGCATTTGAAACTATAACTATTGTGCCATTCGTTTATACAGGGTGGCGCAGGGAAACTGGAAATTTCGAAATAACGTCATTTCCACGAATAAATTCATAAAACTAGTAATTTATTAACGAAAGTGCATATATTCAGCATACCATTTATGTCTTTACAATCAAAATGTCCAAAAGTGTCTCTTTACTTTTTAAAGATGACATCGGAAAGATATGCTCCCATTCGGTGTTCACACTCTAACAGCCTGTTATGAAAACTCTGGAATGCGCGGCGTAGCAAATCTTGGGGAATGGCAGTTATTTCTTTTCCAATGTTCTCCTTCAGTTCATGGATTGTTGCAGGACGTGTACGGTACACCTCCCCACAGGAAGAAGTCGCACACACTAAGATCAGGGGATCTCGCAGGCCATTCAATGTCACCGTTACGTGAAATAATGCGTCTTCCAAAAAATTGACGAACTGCTGCCATCGATTGTCGAGCAGTGTGTGACGTGGCTCCGTCTTGCTGAAACCACATGTTTTCGATGTTAAGATTAAGCTCGTACAGTCTAGGTGTAAAGAACATTGAACCGTTGGAATGTCACCTGGAGGTTTCTTTTTCAAGGCAGATCCTGTTTCTTCAAAATTACGCACCCACGCTGTAATCACATGGGCAGATGGGACACGTCCATGACGTCCAAGCTGGTAATGCTGTCGAAATCTCTGCGTGGCAGTCGCACTATCACCATTTTTATAAAACGCTCTCACAGCTACTGCGCGTTCCGCACCAGTCCAATGATCCATGATTACTAAATGCCAATGCGCTCACAACAATTGTGCAAAGTTTCGAACAACTGCCGGCTCTTACAGTGCTGCCAACTGTAACGTTCAAAATTTCCCGTTTCCTTGCGCCCCCTTGTACATGTCCGGCGTTCAGCGCATCATTGCAGCCATATACGCCGGTGGTGTAGTCTATAGAGCCAACAGTAATAGTAGCAACGAACGCCTTGCAAAAATACGCCTCCTCTACAGACTATGTCGAATGGCGGGTGTCGGCATATGCTGTTATGCGAATCATCCTAATTCTTGCGTTAGAGTTTCTTGATGTAGCCTTGCGATTTTTCATTGCCGTATGTTTTTACATACGACAATGATTGTCTTCTCGTTCGGCAGCGTGATGAAGCGAGTGTAATCGTTCTCTTCTGTGAATTCGTAGTTCTTGCATTGACCTGTTTCATATTCGCATAATGGTGCTTGATTTCGTCCAACAAGAAGTAATTAATTAACTGATTTTAGCACTGCTTTAGTATAGTTTAAGAATACATGGCATTTATTAGACAGATGTTTTCAATGGTGTTCAAAATTATCTACGTATCATTTTATTTTAAATGTAAGAAATGTTTTACTATTCTTGAAGCAGATACATTAATAGATAAACCTGTTTGTCGACATTTACCCGTACAATCCAATTTATTATCATTAAAATAAATTGAATATAATTAGTCATTAGAATTTGTACAATGTCTGTAATCCTAAGTTTAAGAAGAACAGTAAGAAGGAACAAGAATTGTATAAAATTTTCGTACAATTTTATTACTGTAAAGTAATTTAAGCCATTTTATTCATTAAATTTGTAAGACCTAACTTGAATATATAGGTTATATTAGTTATATTTAGTTATATTGTAATGCCTTGATTTCATTAAATATTTGACTTTTTATGTGTTTATAGTAACATTTGAACAGATGTACCCAGTAGCAAAGAAAACGTGAATAATGGCTACATTTAATAACTGTTTATTAAATGTACCCATTATTCATATTTTCTTAGACATGTATGTTTATTACTCATGTATTTGTGTATGTTAGTACAATACAATGCTAAAAACCATTTTATTGCAAGAATGGAATTTTTGTCGCGATTATAATCAGCATCTCACAGCTATTAGCCAGTAGTTACGCTGATCCATTTGTGCAGCACTTTTCGTGATCCATTTGTGATCCTTTTTGGTCAAAGCTGTATTGTAATGAATGTTGTATTATACTTTTATGAATATTCTTTCTTGGAAAAGAATTGCATTTGTCATTATTTTACAATATAGAAATAGGAGTTGTTTTACACAAATATAAGTAAATAACTATTTTAATTTTCTTGACGAACATGGTAAAGTGCATAACAATGATTTTATGTGTTTGATATAACATTTAAGTGAAAGAATTACAAGAAAAGGACTTTAAAGAAAACTAGTATATTAAAGATATTTTAAATCAAGTATTTCTTGAACTTTGAATTTTTTATTATTTCTAGGAAGAAACTGATAATAGGCTACTAATATTTAGAATAGCTCTTTATAATATTTTAAGATAAAAGTTTATGAACTCGAAAACAATTAAGTTGGGACTTTAAATTCACATTCAGCAAAACATCATTTGATTTATGTATTGTATAATTTCATAGTTTTACGTATAATTTATGTAATTTAAATTTTATCTATTTTTAGGTATAATGGTATTTATCATTAGTACATAAAAGAGTTAAAAAGTGCGGCACAATAAACTTCACAGTCCTTGACGAAAAGCGTTTGCTTTTCATAACCTTGATATTTTAAGTTATATCGAACATTTTAAATTTTATTATACATGGTGCACACATAATGAAACTGAACAAATTAAAAGGCCAAAGGATGAAGTTAAAAGTGAAAGAATAAACGTACGTTTAGAAAGTGTGACTTCTCAATTTTTGTTAAAGCCAGTTTAAACTAGGTATTTTTTCATTTGCGTATCAAAACGCCGGAATCGTTCTCATTTACTGAAAAGGCATTATACAAAAAAATTTGCTTCGGGATGGAATAGCTATATAACATTAAATTTTGTGACAAATTAGGTAAATCTGCTACCTAAACGTTAGATGTGATTCAAGCAGCAGATGGGGATGCATCGTTGTCGAGAATACACGTTTGAGAGTGGTACAAGCACTTTAAATGTGAGCACAAAAGCGTTGGATATGAACCAAAGATAGGACACCCTTCAACTTCACACATTACGCGTATTTTACGAACGGTTATTTCCAACGCATATAAACAATCGATGACCTGAAGAAAATGTATAGACTTCTCTGACGATTATTTTGAAGCAGATAAATTGATTTGAAAGTTAAAATTCTTTTTCTTATTTGTAAAAATAATAATATGCTTTTAATGGATCGTCTTGAACCACATCATTTCAAAATTAATCTCCGCCATATGTTTCTTAAATAATACTCATGACACAGGTACTTACAACGTATAAAGTGAAACTAAAGCATTTTAACCAATCGTAATGATAAATCTGCAAACCAAAATTCTTAACTAACCAACAGAAATTAAGTGAAAACATAACGTCGATTTTCTTAATCCTACAATGATTTCACAATCTTTCCACTCTTGTCCTGCTAACATGTAGTCTCTCGCTGCTGTTTCTTACTCCAGTTGTATTCTTTTAAAAACGTTAAAAGTCTGCTTGTGATTATCGAAGAATGGCTATAAATCTGTAGTCAATTTATTATTTTTATTATTTATGTAGATGTTTATTTCAGGAATGTTTTACCAAGAGTAAAGAAGTGTTCAACCGGTTATGACTGCAGCTACATTGTCATGTTTTACGTTACAATATACATATAAAAATATTTTAAAAAGTTATTTAAAAGATTTTTCCATTCTTGGGAAAATTGTTTTCTTAGGATGGGAAAATCTTTCTTAACATTCAATGCTTTTCTTAACAATTTTGCATCTTTATTCACCAGCTACATCATTATGTTTTACATCACAATACACATATAATAAATATTAAAAAATCTATTAAAAAGATTTTCCCATTCTTGAGAAAATTTTTTTCCTAGGATGGGATAACAATCCAATGCTTTGCAGATCAAGCGAAGGAATGAAATATTTAATTACTTTTCGTCTTTAAATTATACGCAGCAAAACAAGTTAAGAAATGAATCTGTTTAACAGATAAGCATAACTCTTAATGAAGAGCAAAAGAAAAAGTTCAGATCAATGACATAAATCAGAAACCAACAAAAAGTAAAGAAAGCGTAAAGGGAACTGAATTTGAATAATGAATCATGACAACAATAAAAAATAAACACGCACAAATTAAGAAATTCCCAGAAGGAAAATTTATAATTCCTCATAATGAAAATTGCGAAGATAAACCAAAATAAAAGATTTTAAAAAATTAAGAACGTATAGTAAACGTAAGGTTTGAATAAGGTAGTGAATTGTTTGTAATATTAACTTCAGAAGGTAACACTATAAATAAATTAAACAAATGTTACTGGCCGAATTTCGGAGAAGCCGGAATGAAAAAAAATAGCTATGGAAAACTCCTACATAAACAAAAGAGGTATAATTTTTAGTAATTGAAATTAAGGGTCAATTATCGTAAATATATATTTGATATAGCATGTCATAAAATTATACTAAAGTAAAAGAATTGCAATTCTAGAAGCGTTTGTCTCAATAAATATACATGTTACGTAAAAAAGAATTTCATATTAAGCAGATCAGAAGATGAACTCTTTTCAAAGGTCCAGCTTCCTACAAAGAATTTACTTCTTCATAAGTTACTGGTAGTTATAATCTAAGTAGTAAAAGTTGCCTGCTTGTGTTCATCTAAGAACTGAAACTCGCCTATATCTTAAATTTCAGATCGTTCAGACTGGAAAATATATCAATTTTCGTTACAATAGGCTTGACACTTTGAGATCTTACATTCTCAACAGATCGAAATCAAGGGGGAGGACATAGTTGAAATAACATCTCTCTAAAGGTCAATCACATTCAAACATTGACATCTTACCTATTCGGCAGAAAGTTTATTACAGAGTAGATCCAGATTTTAGAAGTAGTGTTTAACTTGGATGACATTTCTTTACTTTCTTATGTAATTATTTTTTTTTAACTGTATGCCTTCCGTGTTTCAGATCACAGCGAAAGTAGCAGAGATTTCGTAATTCTAAAACTGTCATTTTTATAGTATCTTACTTACTTTAAGTTTCCTAATTTATTGTCTTGCAATTTTCTTTATTAAAAATTAATCTTCACACAACTAAATTATAGATGACAATGTTGACAAGAAATTATTTACACTAATAGAATAAATGAAGACATCTAGTAATTAACCCCTTCAACTGTCTCGTTTTCTATTTTTTATTAATACCAATAAAAAAAGTGCGCAGTAAGTATATACAGTACAGTTTGAGTAAGTATATACAAGTACAACACATAATGCCATGAAACTATATTTTATGAGTTTCTTAATTCATCCTCAGTTGTGAAATTTAATTTATCGTATCCCCTTCACGTTTTCCGCCATAACACTTGAAGGGTACTGAAAACTGGTATTCTAGAGGCTGGAAATATGACATTCCATCAAGAAAGTTAACAAGAAACTTAACAAGGCAAAATACGTCAGCCCAACGAGAGATCAGCCAAATAAGAGATATGCCTTCTTGGAGGATATACTAATGCAGATTGCTTCGTATTTAATATTAGGGTACACTGGAAAAGCCCACAGATTCGCCGTTTTCTTGGGTTTTGAACTCCGGTCAAACTGTATACTTGTTCACCCAAGTATACAGTGTTCGACAGTCTTATCCACTCAGCCCCTTTTACATGATGAAAAAAGTTTACTTATACACATGCGTGACAAGTGAAACGAACCTCTAAAGACTCCTAATGAACTTCGCTGAAGTACAAACCAGTAGGAAATCATGTTAATGCTTCTCTCTTATTTTTGAAACAAAAATAACTGCTGTCATGTAATACCACTTTTAATAATAGTTAAAAAAAGGAAAGAAATGGATGCCTGATCTATACCGTTGCTAGAAAATTTTATTATTATTATCATTATCATGCTGATCTATACCATTGCATTTAACAGCATGAAAGTCGCTTGTTTTTCACACTGATACAAATGTTTATAAAATAATTATATTTTTCAATTAGTTAACGTTGTGTTTGAAAATAATCATAAAATCATTGTAGAAGCCGCAGTATATTTCGAATAAATTTCGATATTCAGTTCGAATTATTGAAAATATCAGTCTAGCGCTGCTACTTATTCCAGTCGTTTATTGTATTGGCTAAGGTCTGTATTCTGACAGTTTTGGCTATGGAGGCATAAAATACGCGAACCGAGTTCCTAGCTAACATCCCTCCAGGCGAGTAGCACGGAAGATCAGTCTCATTCTTTATCCAGTTCGAATATCTTCAAAACCTTGTCTAGTTTGCTGAAAACGTCAACTCACCAGAATGGGGTTGAGGTCCGCAACGCTTTGAGCCAATGTTTAAAGCCACAAAATGTGGCACATCCTTAGTCGAATTCCAAATTTTGTACGTAATACGGAGATCAGCAAATGAACAGACCCACATAACAACTTTATTATTAGTAGTGGGATATAAACAGTAGCATTATTGCCGCTACTACTGAATTCCTTATTAGAATTTCTATAAATTAACAGACAGGAAAACGTCTTTATTAAAAATATATTTTTATTTACTTATTTTTAATATACATGATGTATATGCAGCGGCAAACAGAAAGTTAATTGTTCGTTTCTAGTACAACAAAAGAGAAAAAATGTCCCAAAGCTTTATTTTATATTATAGTGCATAGTAATACAATATGTAGCACTACCATAAACAAAATACAAAACCTTGAACTTATACTTAAGTAACAAAATAAAAAGATTTCACGTCATGTTAATCGTTGCCAGAGAAATAAGTTGAAGATTTATTTAAAGATGGATACTAAACGTTAAAAATCAAAAGAAAACATACGACTTAGAAGAACTTAAAACGTTTAAAGACTGTAGTAAAAAAAAAAAAAAAAAAAAAAAAAAAAAAAAAAAAAAGAATTTTTGTTATTTGAAGGAGATATCTTTAAAGATTCACCAACACTACAGAAGTACTGTTATTTTCAGAACATTGTTGATACTTTGTAGTGGAAAGGAGTTCTGTTCTTTGATGCTATCGAGTAAGAAATTCGTCCATTTTCCGAAATTGGCATTCTGCAGATGACGTCATTCTATGACATCCTGACTATAGCCTTAAGGCAGTAAATTTATAAAATCAACAACCCTTTAATAAATATATAGTCTGAAGATCACAAATGTAACTTCGTAAAAAGTATTAGGATTTCCACACCGTCCAATTAATTTCATTCAGAGGTTTGATTGCTTTGATTAACCATCAAAGATTTGTTTATTTCTACATTCCAAACATAAGATTCGTGTTCCTTGTTGCGAAATTTTACAGCCTATTTAGTTTGGCCGATATACGTGAGAAACGACTCTGATGATATATGCTACAAAATCGCCAAGAATTAAAATTAAAGACGGGATCTAAGAAACAAACAACGAATTTTGCTGAGAGGTGAGAAAATGACCTGAAATTTGAAAGAAAGACTTAGAAAGAAGGACTATGCAAACTATGACAAGTTTGTTAAGATTATTTTCAACATCGGAAGATTTTTTATGATAATTTTTTAAAGCCTTTATTAATGACTGTGGTAAAAATGTCTTTCACTGACAACCGATTTTAAATAATTGAATTTTGAAGGAAGCAAAACTACTGAAGAAAAAACTTTGAGAGCGCTTTATATATAAGAGTAAAAAAGTCTATTATTCTTTAGCAGGATGACATTATATTTAACATGGGGAAAAACAATCAGAAAAAGGTTTACGATAAACAGCTATGCTGAAATTAAATTCGTTCTGGATAATTAGAATATCAAGGAAAGGAAGGCAGTTGTAAGATTTAATTTCAAAAGTGAACTGAATGGCTGTATCAATCGAAATTGCACTATTAGCCATTTAATTGCTACGCAAGGAAGAAAAAGCATATAGCAAAAGATTATTTGTTGTATATGTACGGTATAATGGAAGGAAGCCCAGTTTAAATCTGCATGTAGTTTGAAGTACACAGCATGCATAGTTTAGTACACCCTGGCATCTCTGGCAGTAGCAATAGCTGCAATCCCACTAGGTATCGAGTGGAACTGAGCTGGGATGACAAATACGATATTTCATGCTATATGGCTTCAACTCTTTGTCAGAGCTCATCAATCGTAATGGCTGGTGAATAGTGGCTTGCCAGTTTCTCGGCAGTCTGTGCCCGGATATTCGGATATTCTCAATTAGCGAGAGATCTGGAGGACATACTTGCCAAGGCAACAGTTGAACACCCTGTGTGACGAGAAAGATCAGGACAACACGGGCAACACTATCTTGTTGAAAGATGATGTCATGCAGGCCTCGAAAATAGAACTCAGCTATGAGCCTTAACTAGAAAGAAATGTAACTGCTGTTGTCTACATTACCAGGTATGCGAATAAGAGGCGATCGGGATGTGTACCTAGAGCTGGACCCGTATGATGATAACGAATGCAAGATGTCAACGTTCGTTCTCTTTGGTGTTTCCATACGAGGATACGTCCACCATGATGCAATACGCAGAACCAGGAACCTATTTGCAGTATCGTCATTCGTCACACCAGTGTAGGGTGACTCTCTCTGCTGAAGCGTCAGCAGAAGCCGCAACAATGATCGTCGTGCTGACAGTCCATGATGCTGCACACGTTTTCATACTGTCTGTGCAAATAATTGTCACCCTGCACACGAGCCAAGTTCTTGGCTCAGGGTACGTACCGTAGCTATAAGATTCCGCAAGGATACGTAGACTGTGCATCAGCAGCAATGACATGGAACGATAAATCGCAGCCCCAGTAAGTTGCAGTCGAATTCCACCACATGCTACCCCGACCTTTACACAAGCAAAAAACATACAAATACGATTTCCAAACGAGAAATCGCTGTTCAATTTCCCATTTATACACAGCGTCGATGTTGGTACTCATACCTGCTTTGTGCACATGCCCTGAAATACTAATCATCTGCATATCCCAACATGTACCTTTCATGCACAACTGACGCTTGCTGCATGCCGCCTTTATAGTGTAGTAATTTTAATGGACAGCAATTTATAATACTAGATAAAATCTTTAAGAGAGAAAAGAAGCACTCCAGAGTAAAACATCCATTTAAGCAAAGAAACAACTTTGTGTTTGGAGTAGATTTTAACCAAGACTCTATCGATTTCGAGTGCGAACAGGTATAGTAAAAAAATTCTGCAGAATTTCTTTGATCATAATGAAGACTGACTTGTACTGTTCGGCCTTGAAATCTATGGATTCTTGGTTAAAATCTATGCCAAACATAAGGTTGTGGCTTTGCCTAGTTAGATAAAATCTTTATTAAATCTTTTATTTCTGTTAAAAAGCGCAAACGTATCATCAGTACAGTGAACCCAGAACTAGTTTTTCAAATAATTTGGCCTCAAAATATGTAATGAAATATAATGCATGTAAATGTCAGCAAGTACTAGACTGAGGGGATTAACTACAGCCAATCCTTCAGATTGGCGATAATAATTATTTTAGAATGCAAAGTGAATTTGACTTAAACTTTAATGAGAGAAATTGATTCTATAATTTCAATACATCTGAAACTGAAATCTCGAGGCCTGGTTTCAAGATATTTTAATGCTCGCTCAAATGGAACGTTAGAAAACAATGGTTTAGCATCAAAAGAAATCATAAAGAATACTTAATGAATAATCATAATGAATGGGAAGAAATAGCTTTTAAGTTTATCGACGACTTTACAATGTAACTACTTCTAGATAGTAATGAGGAAATCTTAGCAATCAAATATTTGGATTAAGGGTATTATGCTTTTCCTAAATTAGTAAAAGCAATAAGAGTAAAAGCTGAAGGATATCTAGTGAGCGAGCAATTTGGGCCTTCTCGTATCAGCTTCGCGATTAACATTAGTGTACAAGTAAAGTATGTGGTTTGTCCGTAACAATGATCGGACCACTCTTATGAGCTTTGGAAAAATGATGTTCGGGTTAGGATGAACTTCATGTAAGCTTTCTTTTTAAGATTGAAAATGAAAAATTTATTATCAAACTTAATATTTTTAGTAATTAAATGGCGGGTTCTATTTGTATTTTCTTTTGAAATTTTGCTGAAATTAAAAGCCTTTTTCTATAGGAGCAATGATATGGGGAGCAGATGGTTTACAAGTTTATGAAAAGTAGAAGTTATATTTCAACACATTCGTTTGATCCTCCAGTAGGGTAACAATAGAGATATTAAGTATTGGATTAATATTAATAACTAGAAACACTAAGTAGGACTACACGACTGGAATATGAGGTTTTGGTATTTAGAAGCACAAACTTTTTTTATGATGTTGACAAGCAGTTTCGCTTCGAGACTGAGATTTATGTTTAACTAACGAAAAATTGGAAGTCAAATAGTCAATTTTTTATGAAAGTTTAATAATTCTTACTCAGATTTTGATAAAAGTTTGCGTGCGTTTCTCATAATGTGATAAAGAAATAACAGTTTGAATTTATGCGTAATATTTGAAACGAGTACAAAAGATTTAAAATTACATTCAAACTTGAATAAATTTTGGAAGCGATATTTTGACGTTTGCATTTTCCTGCTCTTCAGGAGTAAATTACAAAATGGGCTATTTTCTTTTGGCATATTGAAATAAACAGGGGAAAAAAACGCTTAAAACGCACGAAAATACAAAAATTACGATAAAGCAGGGAAAGTAGTAAAACAGTTGGAATATCAAAATTTCGGAAACGACAATAAGAAAAGCATTCAAAACAACAGATGTAGAGACATTAGGTTAATTGGAAAAGCCGGAGAAATGAAAAATTAGCAATCGCCGGGAATCGAACCACGACCTCTGGAATACCGGCCCAGCGCGCAGAATCACTACACCACGAAGGCATGCTAGGAGAAATACCTTACATACTCCCCTTTTTTAAAGGGCTACTGGGGTTTTTAGGGGACCCAATCGCCAAATCCTGAGTGTGGAGAAACCTCATCCAACACCCTTTTTAGTCACCACTGTACCACTGTACAGGCACCACTGTACAGACATTAGGATTATTGGAAGTAGAAGAGATGAAAAATTAGCAACCGCTTTCGCCGGGAATCGAACCACGGACCGCTGGAATACCGGCCCAGCGTGCAGAACCACTATACCACGAAGGCATGGTAGGAAAGCGGGAGAAATACCTTACACAGAAATTCAATAATAAAGTAACAGTAAAACAACGCTTGTGTTTCAGCTAAATTATGAAGTGCTAACCGGGATATTCATAAGAATAATTGGTGTTAAATCACCAATATATCAGATGAAATAAAAGTGAAATGCTCATCGCCTTCATCAACTGAAATGCTGATCAACTGAAAAAGGCTCATTGACTGAATGAAACAATCCACAGATAGTGTACAATGGCGCTCCAAAAAAACAAAATGGATCAAAAAGCAAATTACGGAACTTCAAGAAAGGACTAATCGCTAGCAAAATTCAAATTGGAAGAACTGGAAATAATTTGCCCCTGAAAAAGAGGGATCTATATATGAATGCCATTGAAATGGATAGAGTTTTATTCAAAATCGGCTCCATTTTAAGTATGCGTTTTTGTTTAATTTTAAAATCTGAAACGTCGTGTTTATCCTCCGAATGGAACGTCTTTATTCTGCATTTATTCTAAAACAAAACAACAAGGGATACCAGAGATTTTACTTAAGATCAAAGATTCCTATGATAGAGCTACTAATAAGAGCTTGAATAACATTTCTCAAAATAAAGCATGAAAAGACAGGTCTCAATTAGTGCGGTCTAAGAGTAGATTATTAATGGGATACATTCAGAATATTAATATTTTTGAAGTGAGCGTCAATTTCAATGTCATCTCTTACTTGTGGCCAACGAATCAAACACGAACACTATGGTAAAATATGGCCCCACTAACTGAAGATCATAAGGTGCCGAAATTCTCAAAGTATTTAGATCCGATGAAGATAAGAGGCATTCTTGGGCCATTGAAGGGGGCGGTTGTGAATCGTGCGGAATCAGATGTGAGAAATTTCACGCCTGCTACCGTCGCCTATACATAACGAGGGACTGAGCGTGAGTTTTTTATGCTATTGCTTACAGGTTTTTCAAGCTCCTTAAAGACCCTTGAATCTGCTTCTCCAATTATTACACGAAAATTTTTATTTATTTAACCTAGTTTAAAGCTCTGCATTATCTGTTGATTGTACTTGCTTGTATTGCTTTAATAGAATTGCTGTAAACGAGGTATTGCTCGAATTGTTACGGCAATCAGTACTGCAACTATATATTTATTTCTTTAGCTATGTCTTCACTCGTATGTTTAGTCATCTTCATATGTTCAAAGCACTAGTTGCTCTTTCCTCTGAGCCTCAAACACCATATATGTGGCTAGATATAAGATGCTACATACTAGTGCTTATTCTAGCTAGTCAAAATGTAAGACACATTTATTTTCACTCGTAATGCAACAAATTCATACAGGGAAATTTCATTGTTACTCATACTCAAGCAGCTACAATTAAAATATACTCACCCTCAAGTTTCCCAAACCTGTTTATGATATAGTAAGCTAATGTAATTTACATCTCTATGAAGGATTGATCAGATGGGCCAAGACAGACCAAAATGAACATGGGAGACTTCATTTTTTTTAGGTTCGATTTATCTTGGGCTACCTGATATAAGCGCTAATTTTGAGAGAGCGTAAACGATTACGTAACCGTTAATTAAAAACAGTTAAACATTTCTGGTAAGAGATGAGAATTTCAGCGTTCCCCAGTGCTCAGATTCTTGTTTTCATGACAGAAAAATAGAATGATTATAAAGAGGTACAGGAAGATTTGGGGACCTTAACCGGACTTTGTAGGCTAAGGCCACAATCAGGCCCTGCCTGGTACATAAATAGTCTTCTGAGGATTCGCTAAATTTTGGTAGGATAATTTTATTATCGTCCAACTTCTTTCTTCCCTATTTTCTCAAAGAAGGCTTGAAATCTCTCTCTTAAATCATTTGTAACGACTATATGAGCATCACTGATTTTTTAAAAAGAAATGCAAACACACTTTTTAAGGTTTGCTGTAGATTATATTATGGGTTTATTACTCACTTTTTTACTTTAAATTATTATGGAAAAAAAGAGAAAACTATTAAGAATCAAAATAATTCAAAGAATGATTGGCTTGTTGTTTTACGGCATGCCCTACCCCCGGACAACTCTTACTCGAACATAGCGTATCCATTTCTTAATAGCGATTTAATTTAGCCTTCGTCATGTAAGATATTAGAGTTATAGCATTCTGTTGCTTAAAATTTATCTGCGAAGATACGATTCATTATATAAATCACTCTTATCTTTGTAAGCTTTGAGTATAATATTTTGTTATATGCAATGCGAGACATATGCGATGTAATTAATTATCCTTACAATAGTTGCTACTTTTGTTATTAGCCGGATTAGTATATGCCTAAATTCATAAAAGTGGTATTCTATTCCGCCCAATTGTATCAAATTTAGACACTTCCCGCGACTCGTTAGCTAAATATGTAGTTTCTAAATTTTCGAGTTTGTTAGTTAATAGCACTTGCATGATAAAATATTCAGCAGATTTCATAAAAAAGAATCTAAAAGCATTTTCCCTAGAATTACACCAGGGTTTCTTTCGATAAAAAATCATTACTCACTAGTGTTGAAGTGGAAGGTGCACTTACATATCTAGAAACGAGACTCGGAGAAAGTCATTCTCCTGTACCGACATTGACGAGTTAATTTCCCTTACTCAATTCTGTCTGAAACACACTTTGTTTCTCAAAAAAAAAAAAAAAAAATATTACAACCAAAGTGAAGGATTAGCCACGGGAAGCCCTTTTAGTCCTATCCTTGCTGATATGCATTATTATGAATCAAAATTATTTAAAATTTTAAACTTCCTTGTGTGGTTCTGCTACACTGGCGATACCTTTACACTGTTTGACGGTAATAAAGGTAATTTAAATAAAGTTCTTTTAGTAATGAATTCCACTGATCCTGCTGTTCAGCTCACTTTTGAACTTGAGACGTCCAGTTCTCTTCCGTTCCTCGACATTTTGGTCATACGCAACATATCCAACTTCAGTGCTACTGTTTATCACAAACCTTCATCTATGTGCCTTCCACCACACTTAAGATGATGCCATTCGACTAAATACAAGTTAGCTTCATTTTATTCCTTCGTTTTCCTTGCACTTCAAGTTAGACCCTCTAAATCGGCTCTTGATCAAGAACTAAATTGCTTAAAAGCAGTTACTATTGACAGAAGCTCCTCACCTATCATTATTGACCGAGCGGTTAAAACATTCTCATCTCAATGCATCAAAAAGCATCCTCTCATTTTATGAAATCATAAGAATTCTTTCGTTATTCCTTTCTTTCCATGGATTAGCTATAAAATTGCACGTATTTCATAGAAATTCAACTTTCGGACCGTTTTATTTTCTGTCAATAAAATTCGCAGTTCCATACTTGAGGGCACCATTCCTGCTATGAATTCCTAGGGTAAATACAGAATTCCTTGCCAATGTGGCTTAATTTACATTCTTCAAACTAGGAGAGCCATAACATTTCCCGCTAAGAATATGAGGTATATGTCAGGAAAAACAGAATCATAAATCCTGTATTCCTCAACGCTGTTGGTCAAAACATCATATTTTCCATTTTTCTGCAGCGAACATTATTCGAAAAACATCTTTCGCTGCCGAATTAGTTTTTCTAGAAGCGTTTCTAAAATTCTTTCAGTTCTAGTTAACGATCTCAATTCCAAACCGTTTTTACTTTTAGCTTTTAAGGAAATTATTTCATAGTTGTTTTCATTTTCATCAACAGAGGACGCTAATAGCTTAATTTTTCTTTCTGTCATTCCTGTCGCCTTATCTTATCACTGGTTTCCCTTTCGTCATTTTCGCTTCTGCATGTGAAGAAAATTCTATATAAAAAAATTATGAAATTTTGATCTATACAATTTTAAAAAGAATTTCAAAATTTTTGACAGTAAATGCAAGCTTTAAAGACCTATTGACATTTCCAGTCCAATTTAGTCCAATAAGTCTTGCTTTCGAAAGAAGTCCTTGCTTTCGAAAAGTCCACATGACGAAGATAATTCTTCGGAGAAGCTTTTCCAAAAGTTTTGAAAATCACTATCACAATTATAAAAAATTTATGTACTCTTTACCTAATTTGAATAACCATAATAAATCTCAAAATTTTAGAACTAACTTTCATATTTATGTTTGCATTTTAACATCATAAACATTATTCTATTAATACTGAAATTATGCTAAATTTTGCCATTTCATTTATCTTAATTTCATTTGTAATTTTTTTATTTTACACGAAGGTAAAAGACCCCGTATCTTTCATTAAGTACAAACATATCCATATAATAGAACCATTATTGATCATACCATCTAATTGAACATATCCACATTAACTGACTGTCGTTAATTCCACAGTAGTTAAAGGGATGCTCAGTGGTTACTTACAAAGGCCTTTATTCCTTACATAAGGTAACAGGCCATTGTGAACATCACTAAAACATTCCGTTACATATACAAAAAATACAACCACACGCCACTACATATAAAAGAATACAAGCACACTCTATTATCCATAAAAAGTAAAATAAATAAGAACCAGAATTATATACGCATATGTTATGCTTTTTCTTTTTCACAAGGTGGGAGCCTTGAAGTTTACTTTATATGAAGAGGGTAAAAGAAGTAGTTATGTAGAGTTAAAAACAGGCCTCCGTTTTTGAACCAGTACTCCCTAAAGATACTCTTTGCAAAAGATCTTTTGCAATTTTCTTGAAATATACGCTAAAGATCTTTTGCAATTTTCTTGAAATATACGCTGTACAGTTATTAGTAAATTATAATATTCATTTACCATAATTCCAAGGAAAAATTTTCCTAAAAATTTGCACTGCAATTTCATTAATCATACAAATTTTATTACAATTATTCAGTTTCTTAAATTTTTAGTATTTCTTTATTCATTATAACCATACTCAATATTCTGTCATTGAATACTTTCTATATCATACTCAAAGACACAATTTTATATCATTTTTCTGTACTAACGTTCAAAATTACTTCATTCAGTTTTCATATTATATTCGAAACCACTATTTTTTTACTACATTCCAACCAATTTTTAAAAATTATTCAATTCATTTTTCATATTCATATTCGTAAAATAATTATAAAATTCTTAGCAATAATTCATAATTTTCAACACAAATTCAAAAATTTAATTATTAATCTTAATAATCTTCCATAAAAATAATTAAAAATTCTTAAAATTATTTGCTTACTTTAAGAAATCAAACTGTTAAAATTAAAAATTTTAATACCATAAAATTACATTTGTTTTCAGATGAAAATGCTATGTTTTTGAAATCAGGTTTGGTATGAAAAATATCAGTTTCTAATCTAAATTCAGTTGCGGAAAGTAAAAGTGAAAATTTTCTGGTATCTACACTTCCAAGCACAATTATCTATCTTGCACCAGTGAAAACGAACGTGACTTAACTTGTTCGCTGCTGACCTTCAAAGCACTTTGGAACATCGTTAAATAACTTTCACTTTATAAACAGTATGCTTGATTATTTTTTAAGCACTGGCAGGCTAAATGATGCACTAGAAAAAGTCGCAGCAATAAGATAAGAATGTTTTTCACATCTTGTTACTAGATATTAGAACTTCTGATATTAAGGATATAGCCACCGATAACCAGCAGAACAAAGATTTTGTAGGCATTCTACATGCCAGATAAATAAGTCTCGAAGGAGCTGGCTAAATAAACTTTTATTGGAAGTGCCTACCCACTTGAGATATCCTGTCGACTTTAAAGTGTCATGATTTGGGAATGATGTAGATAGATGTTAAAGCAAAAATAATAGAATTTTACACTCATGACAGATTTTAAATATTCATTTTATTTTAGATAAACACTTTATTGGCCCATTAATTGTGCCTTTCTAGAATATTTACATTTTTAATACTGCTTGCGATAAGAAGCTAGCATAGTATCAGCAATCTAAAGAGGCCGCAGAGGGGAAGCAAAGTACGTAGTTCAGAACGAAATCTAGATTCAGAGTGAGTTAGTTTTAATTTCGATTTCATTTTGATTGGATAATTAACAAAGCTCTAAAATTATAATGGGTTGAAGGCTTATGTAAGTTATTTTCGTCACAGCGTTATGTGCGTTATGTGAAAGTCATCTGATATAGATGTAACTAGAAATTACGCTGTTGAGAAAAGTTTATTATAATCAATTGCTATTTTAGGAACAGAACCCAAATTAAAATGAAATTAAAATGAAGAAGTAACGAGTTACTGTTAATTTAAGTTGTAATTTTTATTTATATATTTTTATGTATATTATTCAATCATTAATACTTGCAATTGATTTACATATGCTCTCAGAATTTAAATAATGATATTGTAGATTAGTTCGCAACAATAATTAATCATTTATCTGTTTGCATTAAATTTCATTTAAATTTATTAACTTTAATTTGCTTTTTACGGATAGAGAATGTTTGTTAAATTCATATATATATATATATATATATATATATATATATTGATTGCATATAATGCTAACATGTTGACTTCGTAATATCTAAAGAACTTAGCAGTCGAGGCAGTTTCAATTTCATTTTTATTTGCAATTAATATCTGTGGCCACAGCTCACTTGGCATTTTGAGTCGTGCCTATTCAAGAACATTTACATTTTTGATATTATTACAATAAGAAGTAGCATAGCGAAATTACGGCCAAGCAGAGCAGAGAGCGAAACTGAAGTGCGTAGTTATGCAAGATGGAAGTACAGGAAGACAAAGGTTTTGGTTTAAAGTTTCAGTTTCTAGTTGTTACCTCATTACGTCATCAGCGCTGCGCAGACCATGCAAAAAGGAAAAGTCTAAAAATGACGCAATCGAGAGAAGTTATTACGAATTTTAGAACAGAGAGAGAGAATTTAAAAGTTTTACCCGTTAGTTTAAATTATAATTTTGATTTACATATTTTTTATCTTACATGTTCCCCCCCCCTTCAAAGAGAAAAAATCTTGGCGACAGAAAAAACTTTTTAGAATAAAGCATTACAGAATTAGTGAAACAAGGGAAATACAGTAGTGGAAAAAATCATTGAATTTAATATAAATAATTTTTAAAATAAAAAAATCTTCTTGTAAATATTGATATGATAAAAGCAAGGAAAGGAAAGGTCTAGAAATGACGCAATTCAGAGAAGTTATTACGAATTTTAGAACAGAGAGGGAGAATTTAAAAGTTTTTATAGCTAGTTTAAACTATAATTTTGATTTATATATATATATATGTGTGTGTGTGAGTATGTGCATTAACACTTTTTATAAATCACTTAAAATAAGCAATTTTTTAACTGACTCCAAATATATGGTGTAACCTACATAACTAAATAACGTGTCGAGAGAGAATTAACCTTATCTCCAGATGTGCTTTCACAGCGGGGAAGAGAAAGATGCAATTATTTCCTTATGACGAAAAGGACAATAGATTTAAATGTTTAAACACCTAATCCTTAAACATCAAAAAGCCCGTCTTTACCACTATTAATTTTCTCATGTTTTGGAATCAAAGTGCATGAGTACCTTGTGCTGAGTGCTTTCACGTATTAGTTTTAACTGTCGATTTAACTAATTTAAGGTACTCATTCAATTTACAAAAAGACTGCGACAAAAAGACAAAAAGACATCACTCTGCGAGTAAAATTATAAGTTGAATTACATTTGTAGAACGTAAATTATATTTGCAAAAAGAAAGAAGATATTATATTATCCTCAAAATTTTTACTTTAATAAACAATTAAGAGCCTATAAATTTGTTATCTGTATGAACTGCTTTCTCTATCACCAAATGAAATAAGGTTATTTATTGTTAAATTTTCACTATACGGCAATAGAGGTGTGAATTTCATCATTTAAAAAGGTGACAAGTGGCCGAGGAAGTACGAGCATTAAATACTCTTTATTAAAAGGCGAACGGGATGGCTGCATGGGCGTTTTCAAGGTCTTCTAAATGTGTAACGTGAGTACGACATACTTTCTCTGAAAAAGACCTCCGTGTAGGCACCTCTCCATTTCGGGCAGATTACCCTCGTGTGCTTTGCCATAATAATAATCTATTAATTAAAAGGCAAAACAGTTTCACTTAAATTCATCACTTTTTTTTTGCAACGATCATGTACTGATCTGGAACAAATTTAGTTAGCTATTATTAACAAATGTAATTACATTCGCTGTAAAATTTTAAAATTATGTGTACTCAATATATGACGCCGTAAAGAATTTGATAAAATATCGAATCAAGGATTCTGATTTTACGGAAGCGTTTTAGTGTTTCACCAAATAAGCTACTGAAGTCGCTATTCATAACTTCTTAATTTTTTTCTGTTCTTTAATTGACCAACTACCATTACCTTTTTTATTTACAAATTTTTTCATCGACGTTACTGATTTGAATGCTGATGAGCCATCATCTTTTTGACGCATAAAAGTTTCATAATTTATAGATAATTTGCAATTTTGTGTAACCCTAAAATCATTATTTCAATACTGCTTATTAGCATACTCACACATTTTCCTGTATTTCCAATATTCTATTTAAAAAGCACTTTAATTTAGTTAATAAATATATATACACGGCGATTTCTATATGACTAAATGGTGAATCTTACTTCAGCAGTTCTTACAAATATTCGGTTCGCGTACATATAAATACCGTATTTAGAATGAGCTCTTATCTGATTAAATTAAATATGCAGCTTCAAAAGCTCGGTGAAAGCATGGAAACAATAGGTAAAATTCCATTAGAGTTTTCACAAATTTTCATCACAAACAGTTAGAGCTGCTATCTCAACCATGGCACTTAACAAAGTTGTTGAAGTGACTATTTAACAAATTATGAGAAGTCTCTGCGCATGTGAATTCTACTTGAAACCTTAGAAAAGAGCGTATTCTTCTGTTTCTTTAACAGAATTACTGAAATCAGCAAACAACGAATCACTGCTGTGTACCTTTTTCTTTCACGTAAAGTTCCAATTGTGTCAAGGACTTTATGATCTATCTTGCCTTCGTTAACATTTCGAAGTACACTTTCCTAATAGTTAAGTTACAACTACAAACAACTTCTTACTGAAAAGAATCAGAGTTATGTTTTGTAAGTATATATTTTCAATATACTTGACTACGTACTTTTTATCACCATTTACTAAACAGTACTTGAAATCTTCGGCAATAGATTTTATGATGTCTTAAAACGTTAAATCGTTCATTAGTTTATTATTGTACAAATATAAAAATCGCTTAATTTTTATAGCATTTAAAATTAAAGGTTGGATTTATTTAATTTTTCTTTTTAATTTGTTATATGATAAGCTTATGAGTGAACGCCTCTTCAACAGATTTCCTTTTAAAGACAGATTTTTATTTTTTGCTTACTTGCATTCTCCATTCTGCTTGCTATGGTTCCACAAATACATATACAAAGGCTGTTGGTGCCCTTTTAGATGATTTTGCTTTGCTATAAAGTCTTCTTGAAAATATTTTCTTTTCATTGCAACTATATTTTTAAAAGTACAAATTATTGTCTGCTTCTTGACAGTTTTGTTTTCACGCAAAATGTCGTTTTTAAGGAAGTAATGGATGGAAGGCTATGTTTGTGCTCTTTCCAAAGAAAATTATTTGTATCTAGTTATTAAAATGACACAGTGAAAGCCATAGTGTTTCGATACCTAAAACTACGATAGGTAATACTTTTAACAAGAAAGGAAACGTCAGTTTGGCTTCAAGTGGAAAAATTGTTCCAAATATATATTCAAGGAAAAACGGAAAGTTTCAAATGTTGCAAAGGTAAAATCTTTAATGTTAAAAAAATCCTCAAAGAACAGTTGCAATATCATTAAAATGTTCCGTGACAGCTGTAGATAAAGTTATTAATGCTGCTTTGAATCTTGAAAAGGTGAAAAAACATAATGTGCATGTTTTTCTCCACGATATATTGCTAAACTCAGAACGCACTGCGAAATTCTTTATGAGAAATAGTTATCTGGACAAAAATGGAAAAATGTTGTCACAATAGATTCTGTGTGTATTTTTTGGGTGTCTTGAAATGATTGCAATAGAAAGATCCATTTATTATCATCAAAGATGAGAAAATAATCTTAAAACCTGTTTCAAAGAATCTAAAAAAAGTTTATCGAAGAGATTTATGATTATTGCTATTTTTCCTATAACTGAAAATTAATAATAAAGAGAGAGGAGAAAATTGTTAAGATTAACTCCGCATATTATCAGGAACATATTTTGTACCCATTTTTCATATATGAAATACCTTCTCTGTACCCACAGTGCCATCAATCAGTACAGTTCCATCAAGAAAAAGCAAGCAACCACACACTCAAAACCACTGTTAATTCCCTGGAAAAAATGGAGTAAGAAACGGATATCAAGTCCATACCCTTCGCTCATATCCTTACTAAGTCTCCTGATTTACCACCTATGGATTTTTGCGCGTTTGGACTTTTAAAAAGAGGATTTTCCAAACGTTGATTTCCTAGGACTTTGGAAAGCTGTTCAAGAGGAATATTACAGAATACTTCTTCGATATTGCAAAAAGCTTTATTATTTTGAAAACTACAGTCTAGAAAGATAGTAAAGAATTAGGGTTATGAACAGGACTTTTAAAACATAAAAAATTTAGGTAAAATACTTCTGTAAATACAACAAAATTCGTCTAAAAATACGCGAACAGCGTCTGTAGACAATTTTCCGGCGTTTTGATTTCTTAGTAGTTTTTGCTCATTTGGTGAAGAAGGAGGAGCTTACAAACCTATTCTTCAAAATTTGCAATATAATAGCTAAAGCAGATTTTTTTTAATTACTGTTGCGACGGACTTTTCTTTATCCCTTCCTGGTTCTATTATCATTCTATTCTCTCTTATTAATAGCCTACTGTAAAAGACCTAACGTAACCAAGTACATAATTCATTAGTGCTGCATTTTCAAAAACTGCATCAGTGAAAGTATTGCGCTTGTTTCTGCAGTTTTCTTGTTTATTCGTAATTTCAATCATATTTGTGAACGTTTTCTAAATCATATATCACACAGAGATATCCGACAAAGTTTTTGAAAGCTTCGGATAACCATCTGTATAACCATTGTTAAAAATGCAATCTAACTCTTTGCGACTCGACAAAAACTTCAGTGTTGTTATACAGAAGAAGGAAATTTCATTCCACAATTTGGTATTCCTACTAATCGGAAAATTTTTCTAGCATACTTAGTGCTGTGATTGATTGCACAAAATCACGGAAATATCTTAAACATTACTTAACTGTTATGCGATTTCGAATGTCCAATGAAAGCAAATCCTAGCGTATCTACAGCTATTCCGAGAATGAATTCAGTTTGAAAAACATTCCAGTTTTAAAATCTATGCTTCAATGCATATTTCTCTCTTGAACGTAAAATGGCATGAATCTCATAACCATCCAAATGTTTTTAAAAAGTATATTTTGCTTTTCAATGAT
The DNA here is from genome assembly GCF_044657685.1 of Stegodyphus dumicola. Lineage (NCBI taxonomy): Eukaryota > Metazoa > Arthropoda > Arachnida > Araneae > Eresidae > Stegodyphus > Stegodyphus dumicola. The sequence continues at coordinate 122,277,153 of NC_140780.1, forward strand.
TATCTTTGTTACAGAGATTAGAAACGCACTGTTATAATTTAAAAGATAATGAATTACACAGTGGGTTAAATTATCATTTTATGTTGCAGCGGTGAATGAATCGAAGTGAACGCAATGGCATCCAAAAGAATTTTTTCAGATATCGAAAGTAGTAGAAACTTATTTTGTGATCTGTAAGAAGTGCATCTACAGTCCCATCCGAAAAATTACATACGCAGGGTTAATTCCAATCGTCATCTGTGGTAAAATAAGTATACGCAGCACAGCATTTACTATAGTTCTGATTTAATTTATTTTTTAGAATGAATTGCTGTATATCGCTGCCGCGAAATTAGGTTAACGTGCATCCACTGATGATATCGGTTATGCAACTATAGTAGATAGCACCGTTATAATTCTACTCTCACTATATCTTGATAAGGCACATTATCAGTGCTGTTATGGCACTGATTTCGAGCTCCTTATTCTAATTTCGACCTAGAATGTTTAAGTTGATACTTGTTTTAATCTTTTCGCTGCACATTAGTATATTTTTGCAAGTTTTTGCACACATGCGATTAGCAGACAGAACAATAACAATTCCATTGACATAATGGTTAGCTGTTTTGTTTTTACGTCTATAAAATTCAACGCTCGTAAATAAGAGTTCACAATAAATGCTTTTAAAAAAATTTTGATTTATGAAAAGTTTAATTTTCAAGCCTTACGCTTTTTCGAGAGACGAAGAGTAGTAATTTCGCTCAGAGGAGCGCATAATTGATTCAAGAAGTGTCAAAAATGGAACTGTCATGCGACAGAAGTAAAGATAACGAAAGGAAAAAATAAATAAATAGCTGTAAACACGATAAAGAAAGTTCTGAATTAATAAAGTAGAAAAGTTAAATACAGTTGCTAAAAATATACAGTTATATTAACTTTCTAATGGATTTAGAATTGACTTTACAGTAAGTCTTTAAGTATGAATGCGTTACGTGAGAAGTGACTTCAAATAAGAATGCTCTAAAATACCTGGTTCAAATAGAACGCTCCGATGTATGAGCACTTCCCTCGTCTTTCTTGATCAGATACAGTAGAAACCATTCTGTATAAAACTGAAAAACTACTGTTAGAAAGAACGGGAAACTAAATCGTTCGAGTTTTACAAATTACTCGTAGAGGGTATTTGTATACCGCGTAACTTTAGTTAACGGATAGAAATTTTGTATCGAGTGACGTCAGTGGATGCTGGCCGGCCAACCATCCGTCTTTAACCAGGTTGTTGTGTCTCCCCTCGTCGTTCTCCCGCCCCGCTTCAGAGAGACCCAGGAGCGAGAGAAGGTGCAAAAATCGCGAGACAGAATTCGGTAACCGCTCTCTCAGTTGTACCTTGCTCCGACCTAGTGGCAGGACGTGCGACGTGCATAGGGTTCCTCTGCCGTCCTGAGCATTGGAGTTTTTTACTAGTAACCTTGCGCTGTTGTGTCCAGTCATGAGCTTGTTGATTAGCTCTGGATTCGCGCATAAATTTGATTCGCAGCACATCACATGTTGGGTGAAAGGTAAGCGATGTAAAGTTATTAAATATTCAAATTATCGTTATTTTTCTTTATAAACATTTCGTAGCCTGTAAAACTTTTATAAAAATATATGATTTGATTCCAGACAGAGAAATTTATTTTTAAGTAAAAACATTTCATAACCAATAGAAATTTTTAAAATACAAATGACAAGGAGTTTGCATTTTTGATAAAAATATTTCATTGTACATAAAAATTTTATAAAAGACCGAGATTTGATTCCAGACAAGAAAATTATTTTTTTGCATTAATAATTCTCTGCTTATAAAATTTTGTGATTTGATTCTGAATAAGAAAATAGGAGGAATTTGTTTCTTATAGTTGTATTTAAAGATTTATTCACATATTACCTTCCGTCTTTTTTTCATCCCTTCTCTTCACCACATGAAGTAAAATTATTTAATTCTGATTTAAAATTGTTAATTTTTAATTTCTTAATGTGCAGTGCAGTTAGCCATCAATGTATGGTCAAGCATGTCATTCTGAGTTTATTTTTATGCATTTAGTTGATAGTAAAAAAAAACTGAATCATAAAATGGTATAATACTACAATTGAATTAATTCACTTATTATGCTGAACTAGATATGATCTAGTTACAGAAAATTAAAATAATTTATAATATGATGAGTTATACCCTTTTATTCTGTATGTTAAGCGAAATTAATTTTCAAAGTGAAACTTAATTCTTCTTATTGACTTATTTACTTCTGAAAGAGGAAAAATTATTTTATTATTTCTACTTTTTTACTTTATTTTTACTTAGTTTTAACTGTAACTCATCAGTTAAAATTATTAACATGTTCTTAGTTAAATGTTCAGGTATGTTACATTTATTTCTGTGTCTCTACATATGTGTACGTGAGCTGATTAAAATCTAGATACTTGTTTAAAACACGCAGAAAATACTAGCAAAGGAATTTGAATTATAATATTTGTTTTTTATATCCCTTTCTTCAACTGGAATATTTTATTGAATTATTTAATACATTTATATGGATTACTTTTATTGTAGGCAATTTAATTCAAGCAAAATACTCATGAATCTCCTTAATTACACACACACACACACGGATATGCATATGTATATTTATTTTACGTGCATACCAAGTATCCCAATGGCAAAGTTTCCTAAAGTAAGATAGAAAATTTTATGAAAACGAATTTGGCACACTTTTTTCAGATCAGACTGCGTTATATCAGGGTATTCTGTAAGGTTTCTATTGATCAAAGAAGTTAATTAGTAGAATGTTACGTATGTTTAAAAGTTAATGCAAAATATTATATTAAAGAAGGGAAGAATCCTAAATTACCTTCAATCCGTATATAAAAGTTTCTTAGTTCTCAAATCCTTCACACAAGAATAAGAATAATAATAAGAAAAAGCTTTGATTTAATATTAAAGCAAAATTTGAAATCTGTGTTTAATGGAAAACAAATCGTATTTTGTGTGTTTGATGGAAAACAAATGTATTTATAAGACAATTTAAAAGAAAATTAGCAAATAAAGTACCTAATTAAAACTCTCTGATCTTGAGGTTCATGTTTCGATACATTTTTATGAAAGGTATTTGAAAAAATATTTATAAAATTACTTTTACAAAAAACATTCAAATTTTTTACATTTTCCAAAATAATTTTGAATCAAAGACAAGATGATCAGTTCTAGAGTTAAAGTGATAAGCGATAAACATACAATTTTATCTTCTGTCCTGAAAATAAAGAATATGAGACTCGCAATCGCCTGAAAGTGATACTGGTGATCCATATCCACTAAAACTACAAATCTCTGTTTCTCTCTCTCTCTCTCTCTTTTTTTTTTTTTTTTTTTGGTGTGTGTGTGTGTGTGTGTGTGTGTGTGCGTGTGTAAAGAATGTTTTTTATATTATCGGTTGTTAAAACTAATCTTTCAGCAATTTTAGATCTTTTCTCAAATTTTGTGAGATAACGGATTCGTATACCCTGTTCCCATTACCGCTTTTTATACCTATATGCGCAAAATTCACGGAGTTCTGGAACTCATTTACTGTCTCATATCACATTTTAACCCTTATTATTGAGTAACTGTGATCAAATTCTGACCAAATTTAAGAAGAAAGAGTAAAATTGAAGATTTTAGGTTTGGTGACTAATGATTCTGCGTAGGTAAAAGAGCAATTGCAGCTAGTCTTCTGAAACTCTTAATTACTAATATGTTTCATATATGCAATTAGTCCACGTTCCATATTGAATTCCTCTTCCTATTTTGAGTATTTTTATATTATTTTAGGAAATTCTTCTCGTTTAAAATAGTTGACGTTTTTTATTGGGAAAATTTGGGATTTTACTAGTTTTGATTTTATTTTTCCTGTCTTTGTCTTTGTCTGACTTACTTTTCGTCTGTAATTGATTAATTTTTCAGCAGCCCAATGCACGGAAATAATATTGGGATATTTTTTTTTTAATTTTGCGATATCGTAATATACGTATATATATATAAATATAAATATAAATATATGCAGAGTAGAGCTTCGATTATTCGAAATTTGATAAGCGAGAACTTTTAATAAAGTGTCGAAATTTAGAATTCAGAACTGATGTTAAAAAATTGAAAATTTGTTCATATGATTTGAATATGGTTTGTTCTTGAATATGACTTGTTCATATGATACGATGAGTGATTAGATCACCATTATGAGAGCTAAGAATAAGTGCACAAGGAAATTACAGGTAAAGCGCCAACTGGAAGACTTTTTTTTCAGGGGGGGAGAGCAGTAGATGCGAAATTCATTATTATAAACTAAAGTAGGTGCTTTTGCTTACGCTACTGCTGTGAGCATTTTTTCTTCCTTTTTGACATTTTTTACTAATTGAAAATCAAGGTGTTAAAAAGTGCTGATTTGTTTCCGAATGCAGAAAAATGACAATAATAATTCTGGCAGGAGTGCTCAATTTTCAAAAGAAAACATAATTTTATAAGACCGATTTAATATTTTTAAATTTTAAACACACTCTCCGAATAATTTAAAAATGTTTTCAGAATAACCACGTGAAGAAAATTTTCTCAGGGTAAAACATGTATGCACACAAATCGTGTAATTTGACTTGGTGTAAATATTCTAAGAAAAAAAATGAAATTGAATATTTATTACTAGTGCTTTCAAGAATCTAACAGAAACCATTAATTGGAGTAATTAATTCTAATTTGGGTTTCTAATATTAAATCAAAGAACTAATGAATTCTTAATTTCCTTGGTCTGATGCTTCGCCTTCGTTTCTTGACTCTGCGAATCTGTAGAAATCCTGAAAATACAACATTTTCCCAATTTTATTAATAGTCAGAGCCATCACAAGGTAGAATATCCCTATTTTCTCAACTGTTATCGATAAAATTAATTTCGATATCTCTAGGGCTCAGTCTGAAGTTTCCTAACTCAGTTCTTGTGTTCTACCACTGAACACCAAACTATGATTACCTTTAGCCATCCGCTGCGTAAAACCATTGAATCAATGTTTTTGAAAGATTTATTCTAAGATATTACGGTATTATAAGATTGAAATTAAGCCTCCAATTATGACAGCTGTATTCATTCATTCTCACACGAAATCTTTAAATTCTTCTTTTATATTTAACCGTCTATAATCTATTGCTTTAAAATAGGCACTTTAGTGGTATTGCCAAAACCCCTTCCCTCCGTTTGCGGATGTAACTCGTATCGTCATCACCACATAACATTTATTTTCTCCACCTCATTTATGACTGCACTTCAAGTAAGCTTCCATTCGCGTGCTTTTCATGAAGCGAAAGACGCTAAACGGAAATAAAGTGTGGGGGAGAATTAAGCGAATCGTTTTATCCCTACCTGTTGTTCCCATGGTTACAAGTCAAATCGAGAAGCGCAAAATAACCGTTGAAGTTCTTATTTTGAAATAACAGATTACAGTGTGTTGATCTTAAATTTTCCTTTTTTCCTAAATATTTTTCATAGAGGTAAATTATGATGAAATCATTTTTCCATCATATGCGTAATTTTATGAGAAATCTGTAAGAAGCATTAACCTAAATGCCTTTCTTTAATTTTAAATGCAGAACACATTTTTAAGAGTAAAGGTCACTATTATAAAATCTGCAATACGGAATAAAATAATTTAGAGCATTGCTTACAAAAATCTTTCATAAAGATAAATAAGTGATGATGAAATCGTTTTTACATCATTTGTGTAGTTTTATAAGAAACCTATACGGAACTTTAACTTAAAAGGTTTTCTTTAATTTGCAGAAAAAGATTTTTAAGAGTAAAATTCATTATTATAAAATCTGCGACACGGAATAATATAATTTAGAGGAACTGCCTAAATTTAATTTATTTTTTACTGATCATCTGGGCATCATTAAATAACTTAGCTGTGCTAGTAATGTGCTTAATATAAGAAAAATGGAATCTTAAATAATAAAAAAAAAACTTATACTTTGTAAACTAGAAACTTTTGAAGGAAATCTTGAAATTAGAGAAAAAATATAACCGTTGATATTACGGAAGAAAATAACGGTGGAGTAGATTATAAATATTTTAGTGAAAATAATCTGTGTTGGTGCCGAAAGACGGTGAGAGTTTGGAGACGCCAGTAGAGAAATTAGGAACGGCAGAAACTGCAATGGGTAAAAAGCCTGGCACTGCAAATATTTTATCATACCTTGCCGCCCCGATGCGTTTAGTAGTTAGCGCTGTTGGTTGCCCTATAGTTGGGCACTGACAAATATCGGAGAAAGCTTGGGTGTTTGTAAATATATAGTGCCTTTGCGCGATGGTGGTACTTGAAATACGCAGCGAGCCGAAAGTTGTGTGGCTTGGTGGTAGAGGAAGAGAGAGCAGAAATCGTAGGATTTGTTCCCCGGAGGAGTTTTCTTGAAAACTGAGACGCTACTGGCCAAAGTCATACTGTCACCTATATGGTGCCCAAAGCTAGTGAAGACGACAGTAGAAATTCCGAGCGCCTCACCACGACAAAATTCGTGGATTTATGTTCTGAATTTACCGTCAGACAAGTAAGGTAAGCCACAATGCATAACAACAACGTGCGTTTATATTATGTATTCTTCTTTCATTTAAAATACTGAATTTTAATTTGGCAACGTATTTAAACAGAAATTCATTAGACTACATAATTTTTCCTGAGACTTAAAAGGTTAACGAATGACGAAACTTATGTATTACAAATGAATTTTCTTTCTAAATGTAACAGTATCAATGGTTCAAGCATTCAGGAGCGAATAAGTGACAAACAACTCTAGATGAATTTTTTCAAGCAATACTATCCTTTATCTGTTAATCTACAATGCATTTAAAACAAAAATCCGTTAAAACTGATAGGACGGATATGCAAGACCTTTGCTACTACATGCAACAGTTAATCGTTTCTGGATTCCCTGAGTTTAAAATTTCAAAATATTATAGAGAGGGGAAAAGTGTTTCGGAGAGATCAATAACCACTTCGAAACAAAAGCTAGCTGCACACTGATGTGGTAATGTAATTAAGGTAAAAGAAAAACAAATATACAATGAATTCGTTTCGAAGAATGTTCAGGAAAATACTTTTGTGTCACAATGCCACCTCTCTTTCCAAATACCGATAGTGCGTAGGTTTCTCCGCCCCCTCAAATAGTAACAAGCAATTTATTTCCGTATTTTTGTCGATAAATAAAGTTTTTATGACCATGACGTTTTCTTATCAAGGAGATTTCGTAATGCCTCGTAACACTGCATGACGAAAATTTCCACACAAAATAGTTGTTCTTCAGAAAATTTAGCTATTTAATGACTGGTTTCTTTTAACATCTCACAAGTTCTACGCTCAGTACTGGCACATTTGTTTCTTGCTTGCAAGAAACACTCGATGAGAATATTAAATAGAAAACGGAACGGATAAATGATGCATTGACTGATGATGAGGTATCTATTTCAAGTGTGGCAATGTCAGGATTACCAAACTTGACTTACTTTCTGAAGCTATGGCTTTTTCTTTGAAATGCGCTTTAAGAAGCGCACGTTATTGAAATTATAAATCTTGTAATTTCTCTATTTAGTATCATATATTAAAACTTAGAAAAAGCTATCTCAATAGATATGCTAAAGAAACATTTTATGCATTAAATACTCAAGGATGTAAAGGAACAAAATATAGAGAAAAACTAATTCCAGTAGAAACTCAGATCATGAACGCCTCGCTTTGCAAACAATTTAGTGCACGAACAAACTACGTCTCGGATAACGAATTGTAAGGATTATGTTAATTTTATTAACAGTTAAAATTTTAAGTTAAAGTTCCTTTCCTGTCAAATTCTTAACTTCAACTTACTACTTCCGGCCAGAACGTACTTTTGGAATCTTGCTGAATATTTAATGAGAAGGAGCGGTATTTAAACCACGAAGTTACTTACTGAGTCAGAGAGAATCAGAGTTTCTGATTTACGCGCGTCTGCCTTTTTGGCCGCTCTCTCTCTCTCAAAGTTGTTATTACGCTCGGCCGTACTCAGGCCCTGGCTAAGCTTCGTAGTAAAATAAGTTAAGGGGCCAACTCAAATTGAACCTTGATAGCTTCTGCTATACTTCTTTAGTTAATCTTAGTTTTAGTTTAATTCTTAGTCTTTTTAGTTCAAGTCCAAGTGCGGGCTTTGCTTGTACACTCCCAGGCGGAGTTTGTTAAATCTTATTAGAATAATAAAGGGTTAGTTACCCTTCTATCTTGTTGTTTCTTGTCACCGAACGCAAGCGATTATTCGCTTATCAGTTCTTAGATTCCTCGCTTCCAACATTAACTTAGAATTCCAAAGTGAGGTACTCTACAGAATGATATCTTAAGATACGAACATTTAAGTCAGCAACATATGATTTTCAAAGGTATTTTGTGGTAACCTGTGACATATAATTAACACTCGAGGCTTCCTATAAAAAGAAATTAATATTTTCCATCTCATAATTCTCATTAAAGACGTTTTGCAGCAAGTGATTTACAGGTCATGACTCCGGCATGGAAGAAATTATGGCCAGAATGGGTTGCAGCCAGAAGTTTAGAGCACTTCGACACTTTTTTTTTTGTTATTGTCTATTATACTGTGTCTCTAACAAAATCATGGACTAGGAAGTCAACAATAAAGATATGCAGAAGTTACTAGAGGACCATAAAAATAAGCTCAACATCAAAGGATTAAAACCACTTAATTACAGCAACAAAAAGCAATTGTGGAAGAAATGTCTTTAGAAGAGGAGGAAAGAAAAATGACCTTACTTCCTCGATCTGCAACATTTGTGCAAAATGGGGTAAGATTCAATGTTTTCGTGAAATTATGCCGTTTTGATGAAGCAGTAACAAGCTACAGCTCAAGCATTTTCAGTGATAATGTTACCTAAGAAGCACTGTTAATTTTACTCTATAAAAAGTCTCGTTGGACAAATTTCGAGTGAAATAGAGGCCCAGTGAGTCTCAAGCAGAACCGAATGGAGCTTAGACAAAGCAAAAATGATAGAAGATGCCATCTAAAAGGAATTATTTCGTGTTATTATGGAAGGAAATTTCTTAGTCAAACAATAACATCTTCTTCGTCATTTTCTACTTATGCTGTCTTCTTCGTACAATTTTTATACGGATATTGCAAAATTAAATTAAGTTTTCATCTAGCTTATCTGTTTAATGTTGGCTTTTCTTTTTATTATTTTATATTTAATGATTTTCATCCATTTTTGATTATGGACTTGTGGATAAAGTCCTAACATAAAGTTTAAATAAGCAATTAGCTATGGTCCAGGAACGAATTAATCCATTTTACATTAATTCCTATGGAGAAAATTGTTTAGGCTTGCTAACATTTCAGTTGATAAATGGCCTGCAGGAGTGAATCAAGTTTGTGAACCGCGGCTTCACTGTACTATTTTTTGAAGTTTCTGTACTCGCAAAACAATAAAACCTATTAGATAATTAGAAAGTAACAGAGAAAAACTAGTTACTGTTTTTTGTTTTCTAAAGTTTCCGCATAACTATGAAACCTGTTACATGATTAGAGCGTAATACTAAAGCAACATATCATTATTTTTCAAAAAAATGAAAGATTGAGATTAATGGAGCAGGCGAAAATACCTTTTACGGGAAACGTCAACTGTCACATTCACATTATACAAGAAAATTCGCTCAGTTTCTTCATTCATATAACAAATCTCAAATTTCCCCGACCTTTTTCTCCATCGAGCATTTAACAATATGGACTCAATTACCGAACATGAAACGAAACCAATGAATTTAAATTGTTTTTTAAATGGCAAATGTTTGAAAATTTAAAAGAACTATATTAATTAAAAAAAAAGCTTTTCTCAATTATCTGAGAAATAACCTTCTATTTCTTTTATCCAGAATTACTCTTGTTTAATGAAAATTCTCCTTTTTTTATTTTAAGTTTCCATTTTTATTTATATATTAAAGCTTACACAGTTCAGTCATATTCTATACCAGAGCAGGGACAAGGGTGAGGAAAATGAGGCACTTGCTTCAGATGAATCATTAGAAGAGGCGCCAAATTGGCTGCATGAATTCGCAAATTACATTAGTTATGTTTTTAAATTTGTCAGTTATTATTGGGGGAAATAAGCTACTGCAAACTTAAATTAATAAAACAATGGGAAGAATTGCAAGAAAATCTGAAAATTAATGCAATGTACTATAAGGTGTTTCTCCCACCTTTTTAGCATGCCTTCGTAGTGTCGTGGTCTGCACGCTTGGCGCGTATTCCAGAGATCCGTGGTTCGATTTTCGGCGAAAATGTTGCTCATTTTTCATCTTTCCTGCTTTAAAAAATTACCTAATGTCTCTACAGTGCATTTCGATGTCATTTCTTATTTATCAAAAAAGGATTTTTTAACATTTTCAGTTGAAAGTTATAAATAACTGGCAACATTATTTTTCTGAATTTATAAAGCTACGATTAAAAATACTTTAAGAATTATGGTATAATTATGCTATAAGAATTATGATATTTTTATTTAATACAGTTACTTTTTTTTTAATACAAATATAGCTATTTTGATATATATATAGGGCCCCGCAATTACCTTTTTCCCTCGTGTGAAAAAATATCTTGCCACGCCTCTGTTCTATACAATGCCTTATTTATTCATATTTCATCAAGAAGTAGTTCAAATGATGGTTAGAAGAACTAAGTTTGTTATGTTATTCTCCTTCCGTACTGCCGGCCTTCGTGGCGTAATTAGAAAGCGCGTTCGTCTAGCAGTCAGAAGGTCTGGAATTTGAGTCCTAGCGAGGGCACTGTTAGTGTTTTACTGCTTCAACAAACCTAATAACTCTACTGGTTAAAATTAAAATCAAGTTACTTTTTAAAGATGAGAGTAAGTTTACTTAATGAATAACATAAATGGAAGTAAATAAGAAAAATAATAAATGCTTACTTTGGTACATAATGTAATATTACTTATGTCTATTTTGAAAAACAAGATGTTTATGATTATATTCATATAGTTAAGTTCAGAAAATATTATAGCTCCTGCTGTTTCCATGTATTACTTTTAAACGCAGCGACTAAATATATAAAAATTTATGTTTTAAATAAATGGTATTCGCTCTTTATTTTATAAAATGGTTGTTATAAAATAGTTTTTTAAAATGGTGATTTTGAGCGATGTACAACTTACTCATGATCATAATTATATTATTAAAAAGATTATCATAATTATGTTATTAAACTGTCAATCATAACAAAATTATAAAAATGACATCATAACTCACTCTGATAAAATGGTACGTGCAGTTGCACCATGGAAGCGAAACTGACATTTTAGAAACAGAGGTTTCTTTAAGTTCAGAATCGTGTTTTTCATACGGATTTTAACACACTGATGATTCAAGAATTATGATAATAACAGCATTCATGAATTGCTAATTATTTTCTTTAGATTCATTGCTATCTTTCAAAATACGATTTATTTTGAAATTCAGCTTGTAATGAAGCTTACTGCCTATAGTTCCAAATGCATTTATTAGGAGAATTGAGGTAACTGACCCAAATTCAAATCATCACTTAAGTGGCCACATTTTTCTTAGAAAATGAGTTAAGTGCAAAACTTCATGTAACGTTTTAGAGGAATGTTTTATTACCTATCTTTTTCACTTTTGAGACTACTTAGGTATACATGACATAATATTTATTAATTCTAGGAAAACATAAATCAGATAAACCTGTTCTGTAGTTGCTTCTTTAGACAGATATGATCTCGCAGTCACGAGGTTACGCTTAAAAAATGATGTCTTAAATTGAAGAGAGGTACTTTGCAATCCGTAGGGGAAAAGTAACCATGGTAGTTATTCGCGAACTGAAAACGGGAAAAAATTCTTTACTTTTTTTTAACGTTTCTGAGACGAAGCTTTTTACAGTTCCTATAATTACCTAAGAAAATAAACACTTCACAACTAAAACAATGCATTTTTCGTAGCAATACTTAAACAACTCGCAAGTAATTTCAGAATTCCATATAAGAAATTAATAGCCGCACCAACAGAAATAAGCATTCATTGAGCGATCAAAGTACACTTTGCCTTTGATAAAGTAATTATAATAAAATAAATAATAGCTGCTCTGCAAATAAAATACACTAGCAAAATGCTTAATTTGCATTAAATCGTAAAATGCATTTACGATTTCCTCAAGTGTACTACTTCGGTGTGAGGTTATTTAATTAAAGGACAGGTTAGGTTAGGTTATTTGAAAATGGCAAAGCACATGATGACTATCAACCTTAGCGGAGAGAGATGCCTTCTGGAAGTATTTTCTAAGGAAAACTGGCTCGTATTCATGATACGCAAGGAGAAAATTACCCATGCAGCCAGGCAGTTCCCCGGATTCAAGCTTGCGTTGTACTACTAATATCAGAGGTCTTAATCACTCGGTCAGTGGTGAGCCTTTGAGAGAAGGTGAGCATATTGCAGCTAATTGTTTCATTAATATTCAAGTTTTATGAAATGGGGAACTACTTACGCAGAACGATCACTTCTCACGTAACACCAGTTCTTATGCTTTGAAACAGACGTTTCATGATTCCTTCTACGAATAAAGTATGTCTGTAAGTATATATAAGTCATCTTACGAGTATTATCAAACTGCAGGAACTTAAAAACGAAAAAATTAATTTTATCCTTCCTTCGAAAATTTTAATATGATTATGATATCTCATTCCATTGTTTCTAGTCATCCGGAATCACGACCCATTCAAATTGCACGAATTTTTTAACAAATAACTAAATTAACAGAACAGCCTAATTTAAATAATATCAAGTTAATTTCAGCATATTAATAGCGCCAGGAATTCAGTTTAGTCCGTTAGATAAAGATTATTTCAAATGGTGTATCTTCGCTGTATTTAAGCGCAAACTAATTTAATAAAAGCATATACATTTGAATTTTTTAAGCCGTTGATTAATGTATTTTCTATCTCTGAAAATTTTGGATTTAATAAAAAAGACAAGTAAATAATTTATTGTAAATGATTTATAATATGCATATTAATAAGAAAGTTTTAATGGAAACCCCAAAACGTGAATAGCCAACTTATCATAGAGCGGCTAAATTCGTGGAACACTAGGCGATCATCTTAGGCTTTATTCCCGGCTAATAAAAGTGCTGGTCGTATGAAGTTTCGATATTTTCCTATAGTATAGCATGAACACGAGCTAGCATCTATTAGGAAGTATTCCACAATAGCAAACCTCCGCTGCTAGAAATACTATAATGGTTCGCCGTTAGTTACACTGCTGGTCATTAAAATTGCTACAGCAAGAAGGGAAGCAGAATCTTATTTATTGTAGATATGCAGCAGACATGATTAAATTTGAAGATGGTTTGGGGTATACAGCGTGCTGAATTGAATGCACTCTGGCAGCAACATCGGTGGTATTCCGACTGTGAATCAAGTCGAATTGAGCTTGGATGACAGATACGGTATTTTATTACATGCGACTTCAACTCTGTTTGAGATCTGAAGAACGTGTTGACGAGGGCAGCAGTCGAGAACCCTCCTTATCGATGGAGGTCAGGACAGCGCGAGCAATATGACATCGTACATTATCTTGTTGAAAAATGGTATCATGCTGGTCTCGAAGCTAGGACAAAGCCACGGACCTTAACACGTCGGAAATGTAACAGCGACTGTCCGCATTAAAGGCTATGCCAACAAGGATGATCGAGATGTGTACCCAATGGCACCTCATACTAGCGCGCCAGTTGCTGGGCCCGTATGACGATGACGACTGCAAGTTGGCTAGCATTATTCTTCTCCTAAGTGCTTCTACACACGGATACAGACATCATCATGCTATATTTGGAAACGAGATTTATCTGAAAAGACGAAGTGGGGGCATTTCTGTATCGAGTGTAGGCATACGGGGCTCCATTATAGACTCCTTTGCCACTGTTGCAGCTTCAAGGAAAGATGCAGCACTGCTCGTCGCGCTGACAGTCCGTGGTGCTGCAGATGTTTTAGCACTCTCCTTGCGGACATTTGTCGTCCTGTACAAAAGACATGTTTCTGACCCAGGGTGCGTGACGTGGTTGTACGATCCTGGGGAACGATAAGCCACGATCTTTGCGCAGTTGAATTTCGATACCTGCTTCTTACATGAGGCATAACACGACCTTTACTCAAACAGCCAACGTTCATGTACGATTTCAAGTGAGAAACCCTCTGTTCAATCTCCCATTTAATCGCAGTTTAGACAGTCTTACTCATACCTGCTTTGTGCACAAGCCTTGGAAGATTAATCCTTTGCATATCTAAGCGGCTAGTATCTTTCATGAAAATATGACGTTTGTTGCAGCCGCCTTCATGGTACAGTAATTTTTATGGCGAGCAGAGTTTAGATGTCTAACTTGATTAAGATGTATAAGATAATATAAGTATGTGTGTATAAGAGTATGTATAAGATTGATGTATAAGATTTAAAACCTCACTGACTCTAATTTTCGCAATGTAAAGGGCCTGATGCGCTCAGACGGTATATTGGTTAGGGGAGACTGCTACGGTACTAAAGGGCCCGTGTTTGAATCCGGAGTGGAGAGGGGTGAAAGACCCCCGGATCCCCCCGGGTTGCTCTCCCTCAAAATTGGGGGCGGAAAACAGAAGTCCAACCTCTCTTCGGAGTAGGATCTGGCAACCATTGTTCCATGTAATAAGGACACGACAACAACAACAAAGTAAATTACTTACAATGTACATGGTATGTATGAGTGTGTGTGTGCATGTATATATGTATACATACATATACACACCATATACATGTATAAGGTTGTACAGTTGCGCGCCTCCAACCTGCACGCAACAAAGTGGTGACTGTTGAAACTGGAAATTGGACAGAGTCTTGAGAAGGGTTTAAGTCCCTTTTTATTCAACTTTAGAAATTACAGATGCGTGCTCTTGACGCTCACAAACTACGCCGACCCGGCGGTAAAATAAAAATAAGAAACTGAAAAGAAATAATAACAAGAGACTAACTACGAGGCTCTCTAAGCGTAACTAACCTCACCGCGCTCTAAAATACCGCTGATAATTCAGTAAACTCTGAATATTACGTTGAAAGATTAACAATTTGACGAGGCAAGCACACATGCCGAAACGCGTGGTTCTTCAATTTCTGACTAACTACCTCCGCACTCGTGAAGTAAGAAAAGCACACTTCGAACTCGTTTCCTTTCTATTTAACTCAGAATACTTCCGCTGATAATTTGAATCTACTAAAAAATTTACATACTCTGGCATTGGCAGTTCCAGGGGAAAGTAAGGCTTGACAGGAAAGATAGTTTAAACTTAAAATAAATGTTAGTTAAAATAAATATAAACCCTACATTTGCAGCTGCCAGAATTTGGAAAACTTGGAAGCAGGTCCTACAAACGACCTGTTGAAAGTTTCTACAATTCTGAACTAACTTTTAAGAGCCTCGTTTACATAAAAAAATCTTATCTCGCAAAAGGTATACTAAATTTCTGTAGATACTTATTTAAATCTCTCTTCTTACTGCAACTTTTCCTGGACTTCAGCAATCAATCTTGTTCTTTTCCTTCCAGCATCTGGAAGGAATAAGTATCAGCATCTTTCTAAATACATTATAATTTACACTTTCTTGACACTGAATAAATTTTTGTTTTTAAACGATTTATTTTCCTTAGTTACTGCTTAATTCACATTTATTCAAGTATTCAAACATGAATTTAACTTTACCCTGGCTCTCCACCATGTGTGGTGTCAAACGGGAATATTCGTTATTTATTTGTTAGAATTCAACGACCAAATAGACACACCTTACTCGACATTCTACAACTCGATGAGCTACTTTAACATTCTTAAAATTCAAGTGTAGGTGGAGAACCCTACAAAACACATTCATTCTAACTTCCCCCTCATTCATCTTTAGACATGCAGGCTTTCGCTCTAAAGCATGATTTTATTTACAGATTAATACTTAAATTTGAATTCATTGCTTTTGAGCATTTACTTTTAGCATCTAAAATTTTATGCTTCTAGACTAAATTCTACTTTTACATAACTTTTACAAACTATTACTATTTACAAACTATTTAACTATTTACAAAATTCTAATACATATCATTTTTTTACAATTTACCATAAAATGAATAAGAGAAAAATAAATTTTTACTTTACTCATTCTTCGCCAAGCTGGCGGCACTGAAACTAAAGTTTTTATTAATACAAGAATACGAAGTTATTTTTATCTTCGGCCAAATTTTGGCTTTAACATAACAGAATTAGTCTTTCGACCAACAGAAACTGCTTGTTCTTAGATTTTACACTGAAAGAAAATAATACTTTTGCCTTAGCTAAATAAGGTATAACAAAACTAAGTCTCAACCGAGACACATTGACTTTCGTCGAAACATAGAACTTCGTATTTACGCATAACATTTTGGAACAAAAGAAAAAAATTTTATAGAAGATTTTAAATTATCTTTGAGTTTTCGATGACTGGAACTCCGTCATTCTTTTCTGGCAGAACTGTTCCCACGTTATAGGTTTTATGGACGTCAATCTTCTCCTTAATGACCTCCGAGTGTCGTTCACATTGTTTTAGTCCTCTGCATGCTGGCCTCTTGGCGTAGTAGTCGTCGGGTTGCTGTCTTTTTCGTTTTTCGCCTGGACGGCTGGTCTTGGAGTCCTCCGGTCTGGAGTCATTCTTGAATTTCTTCTGTTGTTGTTGGTCTTTTCGTTCCTCCTGCTGTCTTTTTATTTTCCGGAACGGCGGCCTTGTTTGCACCTGACTCTCTGGCCCTGGAAGCGTTCTCCTTGATGTATAATTTCTACTGCGATACGTTGTAGGTGGTGTTTTCATCTTTACCAAGGTTTCTTTACGCGGTGGCTTTGCATTCTTGTTTTTCTTAAATGCTGGAGACTGAAAGTTTTCGTTTTTTCTTTTCGGTAACGTCGCCTGTAGTTGTAGAAGGGCTAGGTCTCTCTTCAGTTCTCTGCTTCTTGGGTGGTGGAACGGGTGACGTTATTTCTGGTCCTTCTACTTCTTTTACGCTTGAGTCCTGCAAGAAACTTTTAAGGATTTCAAAATCATTTTGATTATAGTAATTTTTCACCTGGTCTGGACTTGCTTTACAGATTTCCCCTCTCTCGTTCTTAAGGTACAATACTACTCCTTTGATTTCCTGAATTACATAGGGGCCTTCAAATTTTGGAGCTGACTTTGCAGTAAAATTGTCTGGGGCACTTAATAAAAAAAATTTCCGCTTCAGTACTTTATCCCCAACTTTAAAATCTGCTTCACGGCGTTTTCTATCGTAATATATTTTTTGCCTATTTCTTGCCGTATCCGAGCTTTTAAGCGCCTGATCAATAAGTTTTTGCACCTCTTTCTGTTTAAATTCTTGCTCTCTTTCTTGCACAAAGAATAATTTATCTAAAGGCGTAATTAACTTTCGGCCTAAAAATAATTCTGCTGGGGTTTTCCCCGTAGTATCGTGATTTTCCGTTCTTAAAGCATAAGCTAACTCATTTACGTAGCCATCCCAGCGCTTGTGATGTGTGCTAACGTAACTGCGAATTATTTTTACAATGTTTTTATTAACTCTTTCTGCTATGTTTGCCTGTGGTCTATACGGAACCATTTTGATATGGCGTATGCCAAGTCCAGTGCATATGTTTTCAAATATTTGACTAATGAATTGTTTACCGTTATCGCTAATGATTTTTATCGGTGCACAGTATTTTAAAATGTATCTGTGTAAGAATGCATCTGCGACTGTTTTGGCTGACGCGCGTTTAAGTGGAACAAATTCTGTCCATTTTGGAAAATGATCTACAATTACTAAAAGAAAACGATTTTTATTTAACTCACTCTGGGGGAAAGGACCAAGAAGATCTATGCCTAAAATTTCATTCGGAAATGTAGCGCGAATGCTATTTAAGTACCCGGCCGGGCTGTAATTAATATCATTTATTAACTGACATTGATTGCAGGACCTGACATACGCAGTTACTATTTTGTATAATTGCGGGAAATATACCGCCTCGCGTAGCCTTTTTAAAGTCTTTCTGACCCCTAAATGACCCGCTGTTTTCGCGTCGTGTAATTCCTCAAAATGCTTAATCGAAGCCAGGCTGGGATGACTGGTTTGTACTCGAGATTTTCGTTTGTTGTTTTCGTATAAAATAAGAAATTATCTATTATTTCATAGTTTTCTGCTCTATTTCTTATCGCATCGATATCTGTATTCTTCAAAGCTTTCGGGGTCTTTCAAATATGCATAGATACTTCCAAATTCAGGATCAGCTTTCAGTTCAGCGATAATTGTATCTCTAGAATCTAAAATTTTTGAAGTCAACACAGCACATTTTAAGTTCATTACCTTCATCGTCCAGTTTTATACGAGAAAGTGCGTCAGCTACATTGTTTTCCTTACCCGGTTTATATTTTATTATTAGATTATATTCTTGAAGTTTTAAAGCCCATCTTATTAACCTGGGCGTTAGGTTTTTCCCCGAGTAAAGTCTACCAACAGCCGCATGATCCAAAAAGACTGTTACTGGCGCTTTGCCGAAATAAACTCGAAATTTGTGTACAGCCATTAATACGACTAATGTTTCTCTCTCTGTAGCTGTATAATTCCTTTGTGTATGATTCAACGTTTTACTAAAAAATGCCAGAGGATGGCTATTTTGCATAAGAACCGCACCCACAGCATAGTCCGACGCATCTGCTGCAGTTTCCAGGTTTTCGTCCCCCTCCGGGAATTTCAAAACAGGGGCATTGATGAGCGCTTCTTTTAATCTTTCAAATGCGGTATTTGCTTCCGCTGTCCACGTAAATTTACTTTTCTTTCTTTTAATTATTAACAGTTGTTCAACAATATTAGCGAAATCTTTTATGAATGACCGATAGTAAGAACATAACATAAGGAAAGAAGAAAGTTTCTTGGCGGTGTTGGGAGATGGGAAATTCTTGATTGCTTTTATTTTTGAATCTTGAGTTTCTATACCCTTTTGCGAAATTTTATAACCCAGATATTTAAGTTCTTTAGTTGCGAACTTACAATTTGAGGCGTTAATTGTAAGACCGGCCTCTTTTAATAATTTAAACACTTCTTCTAGATCTTTAATATGTTGTTCCAACGTACTACTCGTTATAATTATATCATCTAGATAGATTAAAGTCGATTTTCCTAGGACAGGCTATAGAACAATGTCCATAGCTCTCTGGAATGTTGATGGGGCCCCACACAACCCAAAGGGCATGCGTAAAAATGCATAAGTGCCCGATTTTGTTATAAACGCGGTTTTATGTATGTCTTCGGGTCTCATAGCTATTTGATAGTAGCCAGACGTTAAGTCCAAAGTAGTCATGTATCTAGTAGATTTAATCTTTCTAATAATTTCCTCTATAACCGGTAAAGGGTAAACTTGGAATTTAGTAATACTATTCAGTTTTCTATAATCGATAGCAAACCTGCAAGCCCTTTTATCCGAAGGAGGAAACTCGTTCTTTTTCCTACATAGTACGACTGGACTCGCGTACTCACTATTTATGGGCGTTACTATTTTGTTCTTTAACATTTCCTGAATATGTTCTCCGATGATTAGGTCTTTTTGTTTATCATAACGATACGGTTTAGTCCTACAAGGTTTGTCGGCAGTTAACTGTATCTGATGCGTAACTATTTGACAGTTACCAGGCCTTTCTGAAAACAAGTTTGAAAAAGTACTCACCACTTGCTGGATGGCTTGACTTTCCTGGTCATTCAAATGGCTAAGGTCAACTTGCGGTTGTTCCACAGGTTCCACCACCCTCTGGTCCATCTCCAGCACAATAGAACTGTCCTGAAAATTCAATTTGGCCCTCGCGGCCCTTAAAAACTCCATACCTAAAATAAGAGGATTTTGCAAATGTTTTACTACAAAAATTAATACTTTGAGGCTTTCCTCTTTTACCTGTATGTTTAATGATATTTTCCCGATGCAGTGACAGGTTTTTCCTCTCGCCGCTATAATTTCTGTGTTTTTGTTTTTAAATAATCGTAACCTATAAAAATTCTTTTTGAAAAATGTCTCACTCATAAAATTACCTTCTGCTCCTGTATCGATGAGGGCTTCTACTGGTACATCGCCAACCAGGACTTGTATAACTGGTAGATGTGAGTTCTTTACGATGACCGTATTTAAGCGCGTCTTCTTGAGGGTTTTTTCAAAACTTCCGGGGTCTGGACCCTCGCTTTCACAGGCCCCTCTACTCGTTTAAAGCTTTCCTTTCAAATTCTGCCTTTTGGGTACGCGGACGTTTGTTTTCAAATTTCTTTTTTGGGCCTTGACCTTCGAGGTTCGATGAGTTAGCTTGATAGCTCTTTCCTCCATAAGAGCGGTTTGCATTTCTGGTCTGCTCATTTGAAGATTGCCTTCGGGTACTTTGAGAATACGATGCCCCTCTAGCTTTTTCCGCTATTCTGCGATTTTGAAACTTCACCGCCAATTCGAAGAGCTCCTGCAATGTGCTTGGGTTTCTAATTTCGAAGTAGTCTTGAACAGCAGGTAACAATCTTGGTAAGATTATTTCAATAATCTCCGCGTCGGGTTTCTTCCCATACAGCATATCCGTCAGCTTAATTTTTCGCAGAATAAAGTCCGTCAACTCTTCTATATCCCGTTGATAGAAACTATATAGTTCGGCTTCTAGCCTTGCTCGATCTTTCACTATGGGGAAGGCCTTTAATAACGATTTTTTGAAATTTTCAAATGTATATGTCTGGCGTCCAAATTCCCCTAATAAAAATTTGCCTATATTCTTCCACCATAGCGAGGCCTGTCCTCTTAGTGCAGATGTGGCGAAGGCAACTTTTTGTCTTTCAGGCACAGGGTAGAGCTGAAAGTGATTGTCGATGCTTTCTAGAAATATCGCCACCGAATGTTTTCCGTCGAAATAGACGTTTGGCTTGATTGACGCTCTCAACGTCTGGACCAGGTATCCAAATCCTTCCAATTGGCTTGCCATTTCTTGTTGTTGTCCCGCGGCTTCCATCCGATTTTCGGCCATTTCAGTTCGACAAGTGTTCGGGCGCCAATATACAGTTGCGCGCCTCCAATCTGCACGCAACAAAGTGGTGACTGCTGAAACTGGAAATTGGACAGAGTCTTGAGAAGGGTTTAAGTCCCATTTTATTCAACTTTAGAAATTTACAAATGCGTGCTCTTGACGCTCACAAACTACGCCGACCCGGCGGTAAAATAAAAATAAGAAACTGAAAAGAAATAATAACAAGAGACTAACTACGAGGCTCTCTAAACGTAACTAACCTCACCGCGTTCTAAAATACCGCTGATAATTCAGCAAACTCTGAATATTACGTTGAAAGATTAACAATTTGACGAGGCAAGCACACAGGCCGAAACGCGTGGTTCTTCAATTTCTGACTAGCTACCTCCGCGCTCGTAAAGTAAGAAAAGCACACTTCGAACTCGTTTCCTTTCTATTTAACTCAGAATACTTCCGCTGATAATTTGAATCTACTAAAAAATTTACATACTCTGGCGTTGGCAGTTCCAGGGGAAAGTAAGGCTTGACAGGAAAGATAGTTTAAACTTAAAATAAATGTTAGTTAAAATAAATATAAACCCTACAAGGTGTATGAATATGTATCAAAATTCTAGCTTAAATTTGCAACAGTCCTTTTCCATTTTAATTTGGTAATTTCCCTTTCTGTCCTAAAAATAATAACTGCTTTTAATAAATCACTTTAAACCGCATTGTTTCAAAATTTATCTATGTCGTATGATTCTTACATAACATGAATCGATAATAATTTCAAATTTGACAGCCGTAACTTAAAATTAACTATCAGGGATAAAGCTAAAGTTAAGCTAAATGAATTGCAATGGGGTTTAATCTTGGACATGTAGCACTCTTTTTCTCGTTTCTCTGTCAATTCACTCGTTGCTAGTCCTTATTTATTCAAATGTGTCAAAAGCTGAAAGATAACGATGTTGTTTTTAAAGAATGAACTCGTTTACCACCAGTTTTATTCGTGTCTTCATTAAAGATGTTTTTCTACAACAAAAGCGTTATTTTATCAAAGAATAAAAAATGCGTTCAATCGGAAACGGATTCTGCTTTATGTTTCACGCTTATCAACTTGTAAATCAACACATTGGGAAATTGGTGAGGATACCATCGCTTGTCGCGAAACTTCAGAGAAAACTTATCTACGAAGTTAAAGAAAAGGCTGTTTATTCTCTACTCGCACCATTTAAATTATATGAATGAATTTCTAACTTGTGTTAACGTGTAATGTGAAACGGTGAAAAAGAAAAAAAGAAATGTCTTGTCATCACATACTTCGGCATTTCAGCACTTCAAAATTCAATCGGAATGTTTATAATAATCTGAAATGCGATTTCTTTTAAAGTGCCGCCTGATGTTTTCATCTATGCTGGATTTCCATGGGTTTTATTTATTTATTTATTTTAAATTTATGGTTTAGCAGATATCATCGATGGAATTAAACTGCGCTTCTTTTCAACAATACATACGTGATAGAGTTCTACGAGTTTTTAGTTTTGTATGATTCTTTTGTTTTATATAAAATTTTGTAACTTTTATTTAGCTATTTTGGGAAAGCCAAAAAAGTTACAAAAGAAATTTGTAACTTTTATTTATCTATTTTGTTGTATATAAAATTTTGTAACTTTTATTTAGCTATTTTATTAATTTAATTAACGGTACTTTAAAAATAATTAGAATGTAAAGATTAAAATTTTCTTTCTTTTTATAAAATGTTTTATATTTAGAGATTTTTGGAGAGCAATTTATCAACTTGCTAAATAGTAGAAGTAATTAATTTATTCATTAATTAGTGCAGCTAAAATATTTCATGTAATCATCAACCAGGGAAAAAAAACTACACATTATTCTTTTGAACTTTGAATATGTCATGCTGATTTTATGAAAATGAAACTATAAGAACAGTTTGATTAAATTAAATTTTTAAGGCGTTAGAAATTTATTTTTCAATAATTATGCTGAATAAATTTGTAAAGAACTAAAACAATACCAACATTTCGATTAGGAAGAGTTATTAAAATTCAATATATGAATAATTATAATTGTGGCCTATTGTTAAAATTTGTAATAATTTTGAGAATAATATTATTACTAAAACGTTTTCAATTATTTTTAGAATGAGGAAAATATAAAAGATGAACGAAATAATTTCGAACATTAGTCAGAAAATGGTATAAAAATTATGTTTTTTTTTTGCATTAATTTAGCAAATATTTAAAAATGTGATTTTGAATATTGTTATAATAACTGTGTTGAGGATTTAAGAAACTGAGTAATTATAGTAAAATTGAATATGGTAATGTAATTTAAAAGCGAAATGTATAAAAATGCAATTTGGAAATATAGTTCATGAATGTTATAATTATGTAATAAATAACTAAAAGTAAAAATAGAATATGTCATAAGGAGTAATTGTTCAAAAAACAGAGGCCTATCTTTCCCTCTGAATAAATTGTTCCTTCTAACTTCTCATACAAGAAAAGTTGAAGGCTATAATTTTAATGAATGAACATAATATTTTTTATAGAATTAATTTCATTTTATTTAATTTAATTAAGCGTTAGTTACCTTATGCAAGGAACGGAGGCTTTCTAAAGTCTGTTCAAGCATTCCTCGACCACTGCAGGAATGAGTTAAAGAGGATTTGTCCAATTTTACATGAAAATGTTTGTTTTTAGAGAACAATGAAGCCTTCAGTTTCTATAAATTAGGAATTGAAAGTGAAAAATAAATAAGAAGTAAACCATAGTTTCGGTAAGATGTTACATAAAAGGTAAGTTATACATACGGAAATTCAACTCCGGGAAAATACAAACCCTGTAACAAGCTTTCTTTTAGAAAAAGATGAGATAAAAAAAAGTGTCTCAAGTATTATAAAAAAGGCGCAATTTTAATTTAAAATCATCGTTAATATTGGAAGGTCGTATAAGACTAGGTATATCAGGAAGTTGAACGAAAAGAGAATACTGCTGCGAGGGATAAGGTCAGTTTTAACGACTTCTTTCTCGATTCTTTCGAAGATGATCAGTTACGCTATCAAGTTTTTTGAATAGATAAATACTGGCAGCCACACAGAGAGAGAGAGAGCAACTGCGTAAATAAATTGTATAGTATATTAATTAGTATAATAATAAACAATATATATACTTATACACTATTAAGCATATATAGTTTATAGAGGGAGACTTTTTTTCCCACATATATGTGTAATATTTTAGGAATGTTGATTGCGTAGATAAATGTTGAAGCATGCATCAAAGATCCATAATGAAGAAATATCTTAGAAGTCGTGTAGATGCAATAAGAAGCAATCACGAAATATTTAAATATTCATTTTTTATCTTAATTGTCATTTGCGGCCACAAATAACTTGGTATACTAACCGTGCCTATAGTACAAAAACATAACATTTTCATTTTGATAACTTCGCGGTAAGTATATAAGCAGCAATCTTCAGTCTAACTAGGCCTAGGTGCTGAAGTGAAGTGTGATGTTTTCAGTATAAAAGCTGAATTCAGATTGGGTTAGTTTCGATTTTGATATCATTTTGATTGGTTAATTAATAACTCTCTATAATTATTCTTGGCTGAAGGCTTATGTAAGTTATTTTCGTCAGAGCGCTTTGGAAAAGTCGTATGATATGTATTAGTCTAGAAATAAGGCAGTCTAGAAATTTATTGTAAGCAATTATTATTTTCAGAATAAACAGTGGAAATATCCAAATTAAAATGAAGAGTTAAGGCGTTATTGCAAATTTAAGATAAGATCTGATTTAGAGATTACACACACGTGTAATCGGGATTCGATCGTTTCTATGCGTGCGTGTATAATATATATAATATATATATATATATATATATATATATATATATACATATATATATTGAAAAAGAAAATGTAAAGCTAACTGGTGATTAGACTTATATATATATATATATATATATAATCAGGATTCGATTGTGTGCGTGTGTGTCTTATGTGTATACATATATGTATCCGATTTAATGAGACGTCCGGGAGTAGAGATTTCTAAAATTCAGATTAATTCGGGGAAAATATTACAAATGTGCATTAAAAGATAGAAGTTTGTAGGCTTTCCCTTATTTTGCATATCAAATTATTTAAAGTTTGATACCTATCCTGAACTTCTCATTTTTCCCTCGCATTTCCTTGCCAGGCTATAAATTTAAAATTAAGTGAGGTGCGTATTTATGCGGGTGAATCTCTGAGTTTAGTAAGAGCGTGTTTTCGCTAGCCAGCGCAAGTTTCGTCCCTGACATCGCTGTTACACAAATACAAACATACAAACAACATTGGCTATTTCGGATAGTAGTCACGCCTGTTAGGTTTGTGAGTTAACTTAAGTTAGCCATAACTTAACGTGCTAATCCAGTACTATTCTCGTTAAACTTGAATTTGTTACATTTATTACATTTAAGTTCCACCGCAAGTTGTCGGTGTCACGCCTGAGTAAGAATTCGCCAGGTTCATTGTAAGATCTAGATTAGTTTATGTGGCCTAAAAAGTCTAGATCTTATAAGTTATGTTCTTTTATCAATATGAAAGCCTCGATAAAGCAAATAAACAGAAGAATTTTATACATAAAGTGGAATTAGAATTGGTTAGAATTAGGTAGAATTTTTAAATTTGCATTTCTGGCATTAAAATACAAGTATTTTACAATAGGAAATATGTTAGTAAGGACTCCGTTTGAAAGATTTTCCCTCCTCAGAGCAATTTACCAGTTTTTTGGTGATTCTTTCATATTCTATTTCGGATGCTTCATTAGGAATTTTTTAAGTTAAAAAATGTAACGCAATTATTTGATATTCATTATAGCACCTCATCATATTTAACAAAGTATACCACAGTTCCGAAGTCGTTTTATTAGCACCACATTGTGTTCCGAAGTTCTAAAAATCGACATCGTTAGCTACTTAATATGAAACTGGTAGGTCAATGAAACTTCATTCCATCTCTCTACAATACCTTCTTAACCTCTCTCTATGATGTAGAGTAAATCTTGTTCAATTGCCCTTTGCGATAAAAGTTAAATCTTTTAAAAATCATTTACTGATAAAGTTTTACCTTTGTTTCACTTCATGGATAGTCAAAATTCATAGCTTAGAGAACTTTGAGTTTAAGTGTCTTAATCTGAGCTTTCTTTGAAATTCTTTCAATAGTTGTCTTATAAGGTCGTAGAGTCATTATTATTATTATTATTATTATTATTTTTTTTGTTTTTGGAAGCCAGAGAGATGAAAAATTAACAACCGCCTTCGCCGGGAATCGAACGACGGACCTCTGAAATTCCGGCTCAGTGTGCAGAACCACTACACCACGAAGGCTCGCTAGAGAAGTGGGAGAAATACCTTATAAGGTATTTCCCCCTCCTTCCAGCGTACCTTCGTGGTGTAATGATAGCAGACTCAGTGCGTATTCGAGAGGTCCACATTGCACATTTTTCACATCTCCCACATAAAAACAAACTTAATGGCTTTACAGTCTGGTTAATAATTTTCTGTATACTTCTTTTTAAATGATCGAATTATACTCGTACCCAGAAATTGTAATTAATTTGCGCACTTTGACAAAAAAAAAAAGCTATTACTTTAATCCATTGTCCGAAACGAGGATAATTCCTACTTTTGTGTGATCATCAATGCTCATGTTTAAATTCGAGATAACTTATATTGACTTGATCTTCCCAGAAAAATTATCTAAAAGATTCAAACTTAGAAATATTTTGAACTTTTTGATAGTTTATTAAATCGCTCTAAAATATTTATCCAGATATTTCGCTCAGCATTTGTCTGGAAAACGGAAAATTCTTTTAAGTCCGAATTTATCAAACAGAGATTCTATTATACATATGTACTTTATGTGTGTACGCGTAATAGGCGTGCGCATATGCATATAAAGTATTTGTAATGCTAAAATGAATAATGAAGTAAATAAGTTAAAAAATATCTGTTAAATGTATAATATGCTAAACAGCTGCTGTCGAACGGGAAAGAACTTTGCTGTATCGGCTTTGTAATTACGGCTGATCCGAGAAAAATTCAAAAAATATTTTTGCTATTTTGTGTTAGTATATACCGTACTTATTCGCGAATCTCTTCTCTTTTTGCTAACTGTAGCGTACAAAATCGAAAGAGGGAAAATTATGGGAATAATTTAATTTCCGAAGGACGTGGTTACAGTAGGAACATAACAAAAGTGAAGTATTTATTGATAAATTACCATAATATTATTTATTTAAAAGAAACTTACATTAAATCAAGACTACATAGTAATATAAACATTACCAATATGAAATAAGATATCCTCATTTCTTTCTCATATCTTGAATCTCCTCCGCTCTTATTGTTGTCTACTGCGACTACCTAAGTCAGAATAATTTAATGCTGAATAAGCATTAGCTATCACTCTTTCCTCCAGGCATTGAACTACTACTGCTTCATTAACCAAGATTCATGCACGCAAAATCCACGAGCAAATCAGTTAGTAAGAAGAAAACAATCACTACGAGCAGGCCAAACAGGTAGTGGTTAATGACTCTGACTACCGTACTGAAGGGCCCGGGTTCGAATGCCGGAGAAAGCATGGATATTTGTAAATGTATACCGTGAGGCATGGTGGCACTCTAATTATATGGCGAGACCAAAAGCCTGTCATGTGGGTTGTGGTAGGGGAAGAGGAGTGGGAGACCCTTGGACCCACCCTCTGCGGTGTTCTCCCTTGGGGTGGACCTGGGCAAAATCGTAGTGTCACCTATATAGTGCCCATTGCTCTAGCCAACGACAGGCGTAATCTTGTACTCTTTGCCGCGATGAATTTGGTGCGCTTGTTCTAATCTCAGACAAGAGAGATTAGTCACAACAACAACAATCTTCTAGAAAGACGAATGCATTTTAAAATACAAAGGAGTTCACTTTCTGAGCGCCTTGAGGAAGGGGAAAACCGGGTGAATATTTTTAAAAGTTTCAGAACCTTATGCTCTCTCTCTATATATATATGATAAAAAGCATTAAATCAAAATTATAACTTAAATTAGCAGAAGCCCTTAATTCTTCATTTTAATTTGGATATTTTCCCTTTCTGTTCTAAAAATAGCAATTGCTTATAATAACTTTTCTGGACTGTGTCATTTATAGATTAATCCATATCATAACGTTAATGACGTAAATGGAACTAAGACTTGAAAAGCCAATAATAATTTTAGAACATTATTAATTATCCTATCAAATGCATTGAAACAGAAATTAATCAATTCTGAATTAAAATTTCATCTTGAACAGAACGCACTTCGCTTTTGCACCTCGGCCTAGCTAGACTGCTGCTTGTTGCTAGTCTTCCTATTGCAGCAATATCAAAAGTATTAATGTTACCTTCTGGAACAAGCACGATTAGTGGGCCAAGTAGTTTGTGGTCGCAAAACGTTTAACTAAAATAAAATTGATATTTAAAAATCTGCCATGACTGCAAGCTTCTACTATTTTGTGCTTCAGCGTCTATTGTAATCGCAATCAACATTCCCAAATCATGGTATATATGTATATATAAAACTCAATTCTATACTTCATGTACTATAATATATATATATAAAACTCAACTTTTTGATATATATATATTTATATGCATATGCAAAAGATTGAGTTCAAAAGAGGTTGATTTATATATATATAATATACATATAACTGATATGTATGTGTGTATATATGTATATATAGAGAGAGAAAATAGTAAGAAATTTAGAACCAAA
Organism: Stegodyphus dumicola; assembly: GCF_044657685.1. NCBI lineage: Eukaryota > Metazoa > Arthropoda > Arachnida > Araneae > Eresidae > Stegodyphus > Stegodyphus dumicola. The sequence goes on from NC_140780.1 coordinate 122,306,066, forward strand.
ACCACAAAGACATGAAAGAAATGAAATTTAAAACCAGTAAAATCCCTAAAAACGAAAAAAAAAAAAAAAAAAAAAAAAAAAAAAAAACCCAAAAAACGCAAAAAAAACCCCATCAACTCAGGGTTTTTAAACCAGACGAAATCTCTAAAACAGCAGAAATGCATAAAAATAAAATTGCATAATAAAATATGTTTTAAAAATACATAACAAAATGTTTTAAAAAATATTGTGATACGATATATATATAAAACTCAGCCCCTTTTGAACTCAAGTCATATATATATATATATGTGTGTGTGTGTGTGTGTGTGAAACTCAATCCCTTTTGAATTCAATTTCCAGACATATATTATAAGATAAGGGGGTAGTAATTTGAAACATTAAAAGCCGAATAATCCAAGAGAACTGTATCACGCTTTGTTCAGCATGAACTTTTGATCATTTAAAAATAAAAATAAAATACACAATAAAATGAAAATATACGCATTATATACACCGCATACTCAAATAAATCATGCGATTAACCCCGACGTGATAAAGTCTTGCACAAATAAATCGTAAGTACATAGTTTAAAAAATAAAATTACCATAATAATATATAACCATAAAATATAAATGTAACGGAATAGAAATTCTAGTAAAAACACGTCAGATTACATTGAAATTAAACGGAAAATTTAACCGTAAAATTAAAACTTACTAAATATTTGACTCGTAATAAATTTGCCAAGAGTGTTGTAAAAAGCATTATTGTAGAAGATTATTAAAATTTTTAAAATTCTTTTCAAACTATTACTAGTGAAAATTAACGGCTAAACTTTTTTTATGCTAATGAAATAATAAAAGAAATTAAGAAAACTTACAAAAATTCTGCAGTCAAAATTTAAAACAAAAACCTGTAAAATTCAAATCAGGTATATATAGCATTTTCGATGGTGGATGACGTTGAGACATGATTATGAAGATTCAATGTAAGAAAGGTGGTAGTAGTCATCGTGGCAGGTTGAACACTTTCTTTTATGATTGGCATAATACTTTTGATGCAAACCAGCTAAACTGGCTCCCCTTCTTGATCATATTTTATGCCTGATTTTATATTATAACAATTAATTTCGATAGAAGAAAGATAAGCGGCGACATATTAGCAAAACAACAAGCAAGCGAATATTGTGCAGATTAAAATATGAATGTTGGTAAAGTTATTGTTCTGCTTCAGTTGTCTTGGCTCATTTAGGCTTTAGTTTGTAGGTTTTGATATTAGTTTTATGGGCTATTTTGTAGGTTTTGATATTAGTTATGTAAGTACCTGCGTCATTACTGGCACACAAGAATCACAAGACAAGGTTTACTTTTAAAGTGACTCTTTTTAGAGAGATTTAATATAAGTATATTACTATTTTTAGCACTAAGAAGGGGAAATAATCAAATTACACAGGAGGCATAACTGTGAAATTGTTAATTCTTAATAGATGTAAATTTAAAAAATATAGTAGGTGTAAATTATTTTAAAATCGTTAATCTTTTACAGATGAGCCAGGGATAAAAACAGATGCTATGCTTTTATTTTTTTCTCTTTCTCTCTCCTCTCTTCCTCCCACATCCTTCAGGAAATCTAGGTCTTCAGCCTAAACTACTCTAAATTTAAAATAAAAATTTAAATATGGGAATGTTTCGTTTTCGTATATGCTGCTGTTAAAAAGCCGTTTCTTCTAATTCATATTAGTTCAAAACAAATTCCATTTAAATCAAATGTTTACACATTTACTTATATAAAATTAGTCTAAAACAAATACGATAAAGAAAAACAGCCATTTTGAGCTCTAAATCCACTTACCTTGTAGTAATAAAGAAGGTCGAAATAAAAGTGCGCAGGTGTTACGAAAATAAAGGAAAGAAACACGAGTAAAAATTCACGTCTAAAAATTAGTCAGCAAACACATATTAGAAATTATGCATGATTATTGCAAAAGAATGTTAAACTGATGATTTTGATTGTCATGAAATATTTGCTACGAGAGAATTAATATCGTACCGAATTTCTTCGACCTATCTTTTCTCTCCCGCCACCCCCAATAACGTTTTAAGTTTTTGCTTAGCTCAACAATAAATATGTCCAGTGCCTCATTCACAAAGCCAGACACTAATGACGATATATTGGCGTGTTAAGAGGAAAACCATGTCCTAGCTCTTTATGTGGGTCTCAAGAAACCTGAGTAAACAGAATCAATCCTTTCCTTCTGTCGTTGGTTTCTAGGAAGTCAAGCAGATAAAAATAAGTGTATTTCAGATTACAGGGCAATTTGTTCACACTTGCATTCCAAATTTATGGCTATTTTATAAGCTCCTTCTCCTCTTTTGTTACTAGTTTTTTCTCTTTGTGCGTCTGTACGTGCACTATTTAAAAAATTTCGAATTCATGAAATAATGGAATAAAGCACCGAAATGCTGCTAAAGGAGAAAACAATTCTTTTTCCTCCACAAAACTGTGCAATTATTTTCCTAGAAGAGACGTTTGATTTAGTTGATTATGACAAAGCACACAGATTTAAGGGAACAGACGCCCTTTTATATGTATAAAATCTGATTTTATATGGCCGTACAGGGAAATTTATAAATTATAAATAATAAAACTTGGCTTATTAATTCTATATTTTAAAAGCAATATTTTTGTTATTTTCGAAAAAATATTAAATTTTTTATCCTGCACCATTCATTTGCTCACCATATTTGGTGAAGCTGCCATGCGAAGCAGTAAGAGTTCGTACTTTCCATGTATTAAATGAAAAGTGAACAAGAAGAGTATTCATATTGCTTCTAATATACATCCAGGAATGTTTTGAATGAAGGCTATATTCCGGTTCCACAGCCTTTTTTTTATAACGGGTTGCTAGTGAAAGTATCTGCAATTCTTAGCTGACGAGACTGTGGCACTCCAGGCCATCACGTTTGGGAGTCGTTTAGCATGACGCTGGCTAATATATAAGAGATTTGCTCCTTCCTTTCCGCATGCCTTCGTGGTGTATTTGGAAGCATACTCGACGCGTACTGGAGAGGTCCAGGGTTCGAGTCCCGGAGAAGGCATTGCATATTTTTCACGTCGCCCTGCTTCAAACAACCTAAATTACTCTACAAATAGTGCTCGAACTAAAAGGTGGTGGATGATAATTCGTCACCACCAGGATTTGGATACTCGGACGCCCATTCGCCCTTTAAAAGGGGTAGTATAATGTATTTTCTCCCTCCTTCCAGGTATGCCTTCTTGGTGTAACGGAAGCACACTCAGCGCGTATTCTGGAGGTCCAGGTTCGAGTTCCGGAGAGAGCGCTGCACATTTTTCACATCACATTTTTCAAAAAACGCCTAATGGGGCTCAAACTAAAAGGTGGTCGACAAAAATTTGTAACCACCAAGAATAGGCGATTGGGTCCCCTCATCCACAGTCGCCCTGTAAAAGGGCTATTTTATACCTCCTTCCAGCATGCCTTCGTAGTGTAAATACGTAGTGTGCCTTCGTATTTTTCAAATACGCCCGTATTCTGAGCGTATTCGAGATGTCCAGGTTCGTGTCCCGGCAGGTATTGCTGATTTTTCATCTACTCCTTCTTCAAAATTATCTAATGACTCTGCAAAATCTTGATCAAAAAAAGACCAGACAAAAATCCTTCAAGCAAAAGAAGAGATCGGAGGAAAGGGATAGAGATGAAAGCTTGTACAATTTTCCAGGCTAAAATATACTCCAAACAAATATACTTTAGAAGATGACATACAGTGTGTTTAACGTCTGCAGCGTTTAACGCATATTTGTAACACTCATGGCATAAAATGATATTTGTGTCAAAACATTAAAAATTATGAGTAAAAATCATTTTAAAATCTATTTAAATAATTTAAGCAATTTAAAATAAGGTTATTTTTTTAAAAATTGTTTGATTTTTTTTTATGCTAACCTGTGATGCACTCTTGATCTATCGAATGTAAGTAACACATTTTATTGTCCTTTGATTGGCAACAACGTGCTCTTGTGTGTCTGGTCTTTATATGAAATGGAGGATATTTTATTAGTAACTGAAAAACAGTAACAGCTCTTTGAAGTAATATTAGCTGCATTTAGTATGATTCTCAAACTGATAAATACATATATTCTTTTAACTACCCTACAGAGATCAAAGTCATTTAGAGCTCATCATAGTCGTCTCTGTAAGGTGACACTGTGCATGTAATAGAAAAATTGAACTAGAACAATAGTTCTCATAATTTCTCAAGATTTGGCATAGTTTCTCACCATAGTTGTTTTACTTAATAAAAAAATTAACTAATGTTTGACTTTTAATTAATATAGCATGGGTTTCAGTAACTGAAACAGCACGCTTTACATAATGAATCTTTTAAATATAGGGTCAGGTGTGTTTTGCTGCCTTTTATTTTTTTTTTTAAATATTAACTACTATTACGCTTCATATTATAATAAAATTATCAATAATTTCTACGCGTAAGTTATTGCGTACTTGAAAAATATAAACTTTTATTTTCTGATCTATTAGTCCGAACAGTACTATTAATTTTCATCACAGCAGTAACAGGTAAATTTTTCAACTAAATACACAGAACTTCTTACTTGACGTCATAATTTTCGAAGTGAAATAATAAATTAAAATTTGATAAACTGGGAGAAAAAAGTGTATAATAAGTACTTCTTTAAAGTTTGCCGTATTAAAAAAAAGTTATTAGAACATGCAGTTCTAGGAGGCACACTCTTACATGCTGTAAATCGCAACGAATTTAATGCAAATTCGATGGCTACCTTTCTATTACTTTTACTTTAAACTACTTTATCTTTCTAGGAGATGTAATATATAATTATATAAGAGCAAGAACTAAACTAATTTAGGAGAAACAGAAAAAAATGAAAGTATATATCTACATTTATAGATAACATATGTTACTGTGAAAGACCGAGATTTGGAGAATGTCGACATTCACATAGTCGCTTGATGCATGTCCTAAATATTTGCCAAATATCCTTATTTCTGACATACACCGGCCAAATGTCGACATTCAACATGTACTAATGGTAAATGCTGAATACGTCGGAGATTTGCATTTTGTTTTCCGTATTTCAGGCGCCATAAAACTTCAAGCGCGACTTAACGTTTTCGCTTGGCTTGCTAAGAGGAGTAACCAATTCCTGGTGAGGAAGAGTTGTTCGTAACTCTATAGAGGCGTTTTCACTGCGTTACATGTAGCTTTTGATTCTAACGCGAGAAGGGCTACTCGATATTACTTGACTTCTTAATAATGACAGCAGTCGTGCTTGGATAAATGTTAAGCATTTAGTTTTAAATTTAGTTTTAAATTTAGTTAATAAAGAACTTTTGTTTCACTTTTGCATTTATACCGTATACGTCAAAATATGAAAAGCTTAAGTAACAGTACATGTAGATAAGCTTTTGAACTTAAACAATACATTCTAAATGAGAAAAGAAAACAATACAAAAAAACTTAATTATGTGATTGAAATCTTATTTATTGCAACAACATTAACCTTTATGACATTTTGAATTGCACAAGAGTCCCTTGCTTTTACAACTGCATTTAGTTGTGGAACACTTGCTTTTGCAGTGACAGCGTGTATAGCCTTGCCGTCTACTTCTCGAATTAGCTGCAGTTGCTTCTCTTAGCGACATTACTTGAGAAGGAATCTCATCTACAAAAAGTAACTTTTCTTTACAAATTACGAACTGATTACGGGTATAAAGCTGCTTGAAGGTGGCATTTTTATTTGCTAGTTTATAAAAGCCGGAGTCTTATTCCAACAACAACTGCCAACACATTTCGACCATTTGTCCGACCATGATCGACATCAGGGACTTGTATTCATACGGTGTCACCAGCCTGAGCAGAAGAAAAATTTTTTTGAGGTTTGTAAAATTTTCGTTGCCTGCAGTAAAAGTTTTCTTTCGCAGCCGATCTTTTTATAGGAATTAACTCGTGTTGTTCAGTAAAGGCTTGATACGAAGACGTGGTAGGTTGCAGGTCCTCCTCATATTTTTCTTTGGAATATGGTTTTCGGTATGGCCATTGCTCAAATTTTCTTCAAAAGTATTAACAGTTCCTTCAAGCTGTTCTTCCGTTTCAAAAGTATTAGCAATTTCTTAAGAGTTGTTCTTCGGTTTCACGATTTGCGATTTGTTCGCCAGGCAAAAAAGACGATGCTATGCCTCTTCTTGGTTTAATGCCAAACATAGCTTCATAAGGAGTAATCAATCCCGGTGAGGAGAGATGTGTTTGAAAGCTGTGTTTGAAAAGTAAAAACAATTTTCTTCTCGTTTACTCGCAATTAATGCATTTAACTTTTCAAGGAAAAGTTCACGACTGCAGTATCCATTCAACATAAATTAGGGTATCGGATAAAAAACAAAATTTAAGAAAACGTTGCGCGTACCATCAAACCTAGCATAAGACTGACAAACAGTGTTCCAGAGTATAACAAATACATGTTACGTAACTTCAATCTCAGCGACACACGGTCGACCCTCTGTTGAACTCGGAATTCTCTTTTCGACCTCCAACACAGAATATCTGTGATTGTCGACATACACCATGACGGTCCGAATATACAAGAATATAACCAAATATTCGGTCTTTCACCGACGTATTTGGTATGTGTTGACATTCTCCAATTTCGGTCTTTCACAGTAACATATGCACATAAATATTCATTTTAATCGCAAATGTGTTAAAATGCAGACAATTTATTGGCAGGAAAAACAAAAATTTTTGCTTTGAAATTTCATCTGTTATGCATAAATGAATTTGAAAATTTGATAATAGGAGAGAATGAAAAGTTTCGAAAAAGAAGTGATAAGCGAATAAAAATTGCGGAAATATTACATCAGATATAGTCTCTCAGCAGATAAACCCTAACGGAAATACATCCTCAGTAGATAAACTCTAGTATGTTTTGTAAACAATCAGTTACCTGCCTCCTACAGCAGTACATTTTCAGTAAACATATGTCCTTTAATTAAGAGAAAAGGAATATCACATGTCATATATATGTATATATTCTTATTCAATGTAATAGTCATTAATCAGGTATACTGCTGCATAAGAATAATTTGAAGTATTTTATTTGAGTGGGATAGGATCTTTTGAAATTAAACGAACATATTTGAAAGGTTTCGTCTTTTAAATAAAACTATACGGATATTATTCTTACCATTAGTTTTCATGTTAGAAACATCTTTATGGAGGTATTTCAAAATTCAAGGACCATTACTATCGTTATGTGACTTTACGCTATTTAACTTACCATACACGCTATCTGGAAGGTGTTACCATATCGCGAAATGTCAGATCTTTACGTTAGCTTTCATACAGCTTCACAGATAACCTCTCCTCAGAAATTAACATTCGGCAAACGTGGAATTATTTTTATTAAATTTGGAAGATGCGAATAAATTAGTCTTTCAAATTTAATCAAAATGTTGTAATTGCTTAAAAAACGAGCAACTTAAAAGCAGTAAACTCACTTTTTAATAATTTAAATCTTTGTTTTGTATTAGAATATTAAATTGTGCCGATTGAATTAAATAAAAAACTCTTTCCATAAAATAGTTTAAGAATAAAGACTTATTTTTCATTCTGTAAAATTGTGTGAAAAACACAGCAGGACTGTTGAAACGCATTACAAAGGTGAGAAATCTATGAGTGTCATTTAACAAAAATATTATTTATTTAAACATTATTTTATTTTTTAATAACAAGAGTAGATGATGACTACAGCGATCTATCCGGTATAACGATCGGTACATAAGGTTAGCAATTAAATGATTACATTAATTTTTCCTACACATTTTTTTCTAATGACGGGCACTTGCCTATAACGGCATTGGCCACACTCCTAAGGCCAGAAGTTGTGGCCATTTTATTGTGGAGGCACCTTACAGGAGGCCACCGTTTTCTCCTATGAAGGGACAGACAATTTTACATCCATGCCTTCTCCGGGATTCGAACCGGGCCCTTCGGTATCGCAGTCAAACTCCCCTAACTAACCACTATACCGCCTGGGCGACTTTTTCCTTCAAATATTACTCGTTACAATGTAATTTGTCTATAGAATGTGATGGGTCATTATAACGAGCATGATTTGTATATCCAGTGGATATAGTTTTAAATTCGCTTAACTTATAAGACACCTACCTGATAATTTTCACAAACGTTTTGCAACATAACTGCAATTAATAAAATATGCTTCTAACACCTTACCCTTTTAGGTGAAGAATTTCTTTTAATGCGCGCTGTATCGGTCACTGTTGTGTTAGTCTTTTTTTTTTTTTTTTCATTGTTACATTTTTACAGACTTTAAAATTATAACATTTATAACATTGTATATCTTGTCATCGTGAAGCTACTATTTGAGAGCCACCGAGATTGGAACCTATATTCCTCTTTTAGGTGCCAGGCCCACCTGTTACCTATTACACTGCACGCTACTAATCGTCATTTTCCTGTCATGCCTCCGAGTTTTCCCCTTTTTTGAGATGCTTATATTATATAGGAATTTATTTACTACATTTCAGGAATGGCAGCTTCAGTTCTACATACATATATATCAAAGCATATAAACCTTAATATTCGTTCTCTAACTAATATGAGCTATAAAATTGCTGTAAAGTAAACTTTAAATTTCCTTTAACTTCAAGAAATGATTTAAATTATCTTCGGGATATTATTAAGACTATGTATGAAAGCATTTTGCAATACAAACGTGCGTTTATGTTCAACTACACACGTTTTACTACAATAGATAATGAAGAGCAACAGAATCATGAGCAGTTTAAAAGCGAAGGTTTTGTTTCTACACTAGCACAGAGAAAAGTTTAAATTTTAATTTTTTTTTTCGGATAATAGCAGCTTGGATCTTCCTGGAATTTGGCCGAAACGAACATGCCTGTACTACTTTAAGGTGCATAATAATTATTGGACTTTAACTAAAGATGATGCCAAAACTTTATTTGTACATCAGAAGCAATTGCGCCGCCCAGACGGTATAGTGGTTAGTGAGATTGACTACCGTACTGATGGGCCCGGATTCGAATATCGGAGAGGACATGCACGTTTGTAACTATACAGTGTCTGTACGTCATGAGGACACTCGACTTATGCAGCGAGCTGAAAGTCATCTCGATTGGTTTTGATGGCAAGGGGAAAAGTGTGGGAGACCCTCGGACCCGTTCCCCGGGATGATGTCCTTCAAACTGAGAGCGGAGCTCGGCAAAATCGCACTGTCACCTATATAGTGCTCAAGGTTCATACCAATGACAGACGCATTCTTGCGCTTCTTGTAACGATAAAATTCGTGGACTTGTTGTGATTAGGTCAGACAAGTGAGATTAGCCATAACAACAACAGAAGGGTCACTAAGAGCGAAATTTTTTTAATAATTATTTCGCTGCAGATCTCTTTAATATTCATACATGTTTATCTTGAATTTCTTTAGTTTTCACCGGTTCTCATTTTTTCCTCCGCGGTTTTACTTAAATTGATTTTTTCGGAGGAATTCGGTTTCATTTCTTCTGGCGATTTTCTTTTAGATGGATTTCATCTATTAATTTTTAAGCTCTTTCACTTTTCCTGTCCTCGTCCATTTACGGGTTTTCTGTAACAGATTATTCTCAGACTTCCAACATCTTTTCGTATAAATAATCCATACAATTAGTTGATTCTGTAGAAACTTTGAGATCTTCCATACTTTAAACAGTTTCACATATGTTTCACTACTTCTTTCCCGAGCCATTCCTTTATATTTGGTAGCCAATATCTGACATTTAAATTAGTATTTCAAAAAAAAAAATTATCTCATCTTTGTTATTAACGTTTCAATCGTGGTTTGTTTTATTCCATTTGTTGCAGCCGTTAGTTAAATTTTCATAATTTTCTAGCTTAATTAATGCTGAAACAGGAAAACTTTAAACGATGTAAGAGCAAGCATTTTTAATATAAAAATACACATTATTATTATTATTTACGTGGTCCGCCCTTGGGCATTACACGGAAGGGAGGGATGCCTTCTTGGAGGATTTTCTAAGGGAAACTGGCTCGTATTTAAACACGTTACACGTGAGGAAAATCATGAAAACGGCCATGCGGCCAGTCCGTTTGCGGGACTCGAACTTCGGACCGAACTACCATTGTTCAGCGGCTTTACTGCTCGTCCGTTGGTGGGCCGATATAGGAACATTTGTAAACTAAATACACTTTAAGAAAAGTTCTTGAAATATATTTAGTTTTAATACTTTCGAAACCAGAAATAGAAATTTTGTGTAGTGGGTGATGAAACGAAACTACTAATGTATTATTAGTGATCTCGTTAATGGAAACACTCTTGCAACAAAATTATTCTTTTGTTTCAGTTCAGAGTGAAATGAAATGCATGACTATGAAACTATTGGGATAACAGATATATTTTAAAGTTTATTTTTTTTTCCATCCTGCATTGCTTGCTAAGTAGATTCAAGCCACGGAAACAGTGCATTTAAAGAAACTTATCTAGTAATAACTACAGCATAGTTTCTATGAGCATAGTAGATAGTTTCTGATAAAATATTATATACCCTGAAACATTAACTGAAGCAGTTCTAAAACATACCTGACAACGAAAAGTCGTTTCTCAGCTGTTCTTCCAGGAAAACGTTGAAGAAGTACATTGCAAGTTCTAAAGACACTAAAGGTGTCTAATGAAACGACCGTAACTCAGAAAGGAGGTACACAGAAGGTAGTTTATTACAGTTGTTGCTTCATACTTTGGTCTTTAGAATACGAAGCTTCTCTTCCTTATGGACGGTTGTGATCTGAGCGGTTAAGGCATTAGATTTGACTTTAAGTTCTTGAGCCAAGTGCAGGATGTAGGCTTGTACCTTTTCTTCTTCCCCCTTCCCCCCCTAAATTTTTTAGTCTTTTGTATAAATATGAAGTAGGTAGAGTTCTGGATAAAACATAATGCACTTTAATGCCCTCTGACTATCGTAACAAATTATTTGGTTTATTAGGAAGTTGATGATATTTTTTTTTACTTTTTGTCGTAATTGCATAAGTAGTTTTTTGGAAATTATTGACATAAAAGGTAAGATCTGGTGTGTATTTATTACACTAATATTGAAATTTGTTCTCTTTAACATATTATACAAATTTTTAAGAGGAGGGGGAAAAAAGTTCTACCTGTATTTAATAGTTTCGAAGTAAGAAAATTTAATAAAATAGAAAATATTTGCAGCATTTTTGTAAGTGATAAATATTTTTAACTACCGTAAATCAGACAATGGTTACAAAATTTTTATGATGGCTATTTTAATGTTGTTTGTGAAATAAGATTAAAGAAAAATTTTCTCCGTTTAAACTAAAAATAATCTACTTCAAGTTTTAAGTACACTTTCTTTTTTTTTTTTTTTTTTTCATATACCCTCTTTAATAATTGTTAATTACAACCTAAACAAAACTTTTATTAGTCAACCCGCTACTAAAGAAGATCTCTGAATAACAACAAAAGTTAAATAATTTTTTTGAAGAACTGTACAGGATCTTTACTAGGATGAATGTTGAATTAAATTACAGCAGTTCGGCAATTAGAGGTTACAATAGCCACTGCGTAAGGCTGTTTAAGTCCGTTCCTTGTGCTTATTTATAACAACACAGGAAGAGATAAAAAACTGAAGTAATAATAAATTTAATTACTTATTTATTCTCAAAACAAGATATAAAATCCACATACGTCTATAAATAAGGTTTCTTTACTTTGAAGCATTTTATATACAGTTATTTTAGACATCTATTTAAAGTAAAAGGTAAAAAATTTGATATTTATGGTAATATTTTCATGACAGGAATTCCTTTTACATAATCTATTCAAGATTTATTTTATTACGTGAGTAATTATAAACTTAGACATATCTTTTTTATATGATAAAACTTAAAAAAAATATTAGACACTATGGCTACTGCATACACACTTGCTTTTACACTTTGAAAGTCAATAATAGTATGTTAATCCCAGATACAATTCTACATGTGCTTTGTCTTGTAATTAAGAATTTCAGTGAAGAAATTTAATTCCTATCATAAAGTTTTCCATCCAAAGTTAAAATTAGCCATGCACATTTCTGCACTAACACACAGCCACCTTTGCTTATTATCTTACTACCATTTTGATATGCGCATTATCTTCAGAGTGTTACGCTGCAGCGTATGCATATACAGTATAGATTTCAGTATGAATATTGCGAGTTAGCAAAGAGTGGTTCGAAATGAGTATTCTCTTACAAAAAAATCGACAAGTTATTAGAGTAATGATTGTTCCGTGCAATGCCTGTACAGTGAGTACAGACTCTGGATTTTGTTATTAACAAAACAAGTGACTTGAGAACAGTTCTGGTAGAATATATTCTTATGAAAGAGTATCGTTATGCTATTCAAGATATGACATAGTTAATTAGATCAGTAATTTATATTTATAGTACTGAATTAAAAATTGCCAAGGTAAGTATGCATGCTTTTTTTCACTTTAAAGACTTAATAATCGGAAGCAGATTCAGTGATTAGTTCTCATTTCCAATACAGCTGATTTATCGCATTACATCTTCAGATCTGTATAGTAGGAAGATATGTGCAGAATGTTATTTATTTGAATCCCTTAACTATGATTAATTTATTAGTGCTTGCGAAAATTTTCAGGCAAGTCTTATAGCGTACTTACTTTGTCTCTTAAGTCAGAAAACTATTTTACAAAATAATGAAAATTCTTGGAAAAAAAAATAATTTTAAAGATTGAAATATGAGAGCGAACTTTTTTTAAACTTCGTTTTACTATTTTATAAACTTGAAAGGGGCACTGAAGATTAGCATTTATCGAAGTAAACAGAGGTACTTCTGTTATACTGCCTTCAACCTACTCAGTTGAGCTTCATGTAGTGTATTTGAATGACTGCAAAAGATCCCGTATTTCAGTAAAAATGGGTCAAGTTTGATTTTAAGAATTCCCATAAAAGTGCTGTTCATGAACTTTGGCTTCTTTTACGCACATATAGTCATAAAAAGGAATTTTAAGCACAACAGAGTAAGTATATTGAGTATGTCAAATTAGAAAAAGAAATTTTAAGTACTGTAGAGTATAAGGGTGTCAAAAAATCGTAATGTTAGTAACATTACTAGCAACATTTCTCCTTTATAATTTTCGCTGCCAGGCAGGCGTCTCCATGGCCTAAAACATAAGACAATCAAATCTTTCAAATTATAGCTGTTTTGCTCAACAAACGGGCAAATATAAGAGAAATAAATTACTTCTTAACAATTTAAATCTTTATTCAATTTTTAATAATATGTCTAATTTATATAATTTAAAATTATTATTCATTTATAACATATTTGTTTAATAACTGCTAATATTCGCGTTGTTATTATAATTAATATAGGATGATTCTAATGCCATATATTAGATATCCCAGTGAAAACAATTTAGAATCTTGCATATATTTTTATGCATATACTTAGGAAATCTATACGACGAGGCATTTTTATGAGTCTTAGAAGACTGTCTCTTTTTTTTTAAAGAACAAGATGTCTGCGTAGCTTTCTGCTAGAAACAGGAGAGAGAAAAGGAATTACGGAGTTGAAGAATGTTGCAAAATTAGTACTAAATAATTTATTGCAAAGCATAAAATAGAAAGGAATCATAAAATGCTGTCTTTACAATCTAACTCTCCCCTTCAGATAATAAACATTTACGCACAGCGGAATAGAATTAACTTTGATGCATGCAAGATTCAAAATATTTATCTTGATCAACAATACGTGCTTCTTTGCATGTTTTTCAATATCTCTAGGATAACGCTCTTAGACGCAGTTGTTTTGTTTTAAAAGCTGGTGTATTTAATAGTAGCATATTCGAAGATCTGTGACTTCAAGTGACACTATGTGGAAAGAGATATGCAAAACAGAGTTCTTAATATTTCATTAAGAGAAAGTCAAAGTTAAAACTGTGAAGCTAAAGAGAAAACCAATTAGCATCTGAATAAAGTGTCAGGGATTGGAATGTTCTTTCAGTCTCTGACTATTTCTATCAATCATTTGATTTCATTTACGATGATTCGGGTTTGATACAAACGGTTTATTGGATAACCATTCGTCTGCCAAAACTTCCAGATTAATAAAATTGTCTGCTTTGAGTTGCTTATCTGGAGAGATATTTTTACCTTTTTCTTTGGGGCAAAATGCTTAGCACTAGTTCTTTAATTCTCTGGATTTATGACTGATCTTCAACCATTTATAATAGAATCAGAAATAAATCCATATTCGTCTAAAAAAAGGGTGATTGCTCTAAACTTGTTTTCCCAAGTAGTATCATACAGATTGAAAAAAAATTACTCATGATTTTTTTGGCACCTTGCAATAAACTGAAATTCACGGTATGGTATATTTTAAGAATTTCTTATGGAAATAAGGCTAACAAACATTGCTTCTTGCTAATAAATGATGCTAAAAATGGCATTTAAACATCAGTTAAGTAAGTATAACGATAGTTATTCAATTTTTCTTTTGCAGGATTCTCAGAGGTGACCATCATTAAACTGTCGCTTAAAGCTCGAGTTTTGCTAATTCGGTTCTGGCGCAATGCTATTTAAGCAACCAAGACAAACAGGAACATTAAATCGAGAAGATACATTGTTATTATTTTCCTAAAACTCCTTGACAGCTGAAGATTTCAGGCAGTATACTCATCAAAGAACACTGAATGTGTGAAGGATATTTTGAGGAACATATGACAACTTCCAAGCACTTAAAGGCTCAGTTAACTTCAGCTTTGTTTTCAAATAATTGACAACTTAGAGTCTGATGTTAACCAACCGGATTGAAAAGTCTGCACACCAAATAAGGTAATAACATAGCTTAAAATTTAATCTTTTTTTTTACATTGAGAATTTGCGTGTGAAGTGTATATGAACTTAAATGCTTTTGGTGCAGCATCTAAAATTGCTTTCAAACTGAAAATCACAGTATACTTTGCACAAAAAAGTGGGCAATTCTATACTGGGCCTATTGACGATTTTTTTTCCAAAGCGCGACTTGGGCTATACATTAATTGTAAGTACAGCATTGTTCTAATATAGGTATTCTGACACAAAATCGGACTTTCTCTAAAATAATGTACCTATTGTTTTTTCGTATTTCAATTTTACGACTCAAATTATACCACCTAAATGCCATGTTTTGTAAAAAATCGCATGAGTAATTTTAAAAAAAAGTACCTCCCAAAATTTTAGCTCTTCAATACTAATTGAATTTGGTATATACTTATTAATGTATCTTTTTTGACTAAACTTAATTGATTCCTTCTTTTACAGTTCGAAATTTAGGTTGAATCCAAATGCAATTCGCAGATAATTTGTGACTTATTTTTGAAATTTGTATTTTTTAGTAATTTTTATAAATTTTTCGAAAATATTTTTTGAATTATAAGCTATAAATGTTTTACCATCAGATTAAAGTAACTGCTTGTGTAGGCACACCTGCAAAAAATTGGATTATTTTAACTCAAAATTTCCAAAGATATACTGAAATTTATATATTGGCATATTTGTTATAAGCGGTAATAACGCCAAATTTGTTTGTAATAACGCCAAATTTGTTTGTAATAACGCCAGATATGCTTTACGCACTTTGTTAAGAATTATTTGAAACAATGAACGGTGCATCTTTTATTCCACTTGCGCACAGTGAAAAAACGGAAAAGAAAATAGGTTGCTATAAATTAAGAATTTCTCCAAGTGAATTATTCTTGGCGCAAACTGAAAAAAAAGCGTGATAAGATAAATTTTTAATTTCTTGGTAAGTTCTCAGTCAAATTTTACAAAATTTAATATTTGGGCTCAATTTGAGTCATAGAATCGAAATATGGAAAAAACTCGGTATGCCATTTAAAAAAAAGTCCGACTTTGTGTCAAAATACGTACGTTATAACAACGCTATATATAAATCTAATTAATATCCTAAGTCGCACTTTCTGTACATGAAAAACGCAAGTTAAATTTCATCAATAGGCCCAGAAGAACGGGAAATATAGAATTATTGTTTTTTAGTGTGTGTTTGTGTGCAAGGTGTACATCGTACGTATCTATCTTTAAAAAATAATCCTTTTATTTGGAAATTTGTAACAGTCAGTAGGTTCAGTATCAATTTTTAAATATTCATTAGTTAAGCCACTAA
Source organism: Stegodyphus dumicola (assembly GCF_044657685.1). Classification (NCBI taxonomy): domain Eukaryota; kingdom Metazoa; phylum Arthropoda; class Arachnida; order Araneae; family Eresidae; genus Stegodyphus; species Stegodyphus dumicola. The sequence goes on from NC_140780.1 coordinate 122,322,323, forward strand.
TTTGCTGACATAATGTTCCATCTTACTTTTCTGATACACAGGTAAGTAATTTGTCAGTACATGATCCTTTGTTTTCCTTAACTGAAAGCAGAGTTTGATTATTTGGACTGTAGTTGACGAATACATTACTTTTGCCACTTAACATTTAATGATTTTTCAAAATTTTGTGAAAAGTAATTTGATTACATCAATAAAATATAAGCTTTTTACTTTAAAATGATGGCAGTGTAAAGTATTTTTTCTTTGGAGCAGTCATCTAAAACAACTCATTGAAGGACTTCATCATTAATTTTCAGTCACTTCTTTTTTTTATACAAGTGAATGCTATGCTGATTAGTTTACTTTTGTTTATGCGTCAATGGTTCTTTTCGTATTACCAAAGCGAAGAAATTCAAGAGAAAAATATATCGAAAGAAAGAAGATAAAAAAAAAAAATCGGCAAAGAAATAGCTACTTATTACGTTGTTTTCACTTTAAGGGGAAAAAAAAACAGTTTCTTCAGAAGTTTCTCAGAACTCATTCCGTAAAATTCAACAAAATTTAATTCTAGCAACTTTATTCCCTTCTTCCCCTCCCAAACTTCAGCAAAGTCTTTGTCATGCAATCCCCAAAATTAAAAATCATTGATAATAACATTAAAGATTCATACTATTTGATAAATATACTAATTCTTGAGTAAGTTATTGAGACTTCTAAAATACGCAGTCCTTCATAATATCTATCTAATGCAGTTCTAATTAAATGCAAAAAGATTCTTTTTAAAGTCTTAAATATACAACAGATTTTAAACAACTTTCTCGATGAAATGTGTTTTAGTTCTCTATTCTCTTTCCTCAAGTTTTTTCTGTAAAGGGAATCTGATATGCATTATATTGGATATAACAAAGACTGATCAGTAAATCTGACCAGAAGGGAAAATCTCTTTCTGTTCTAAAATGAGTAGAGCTTCTGTTATTGAAATTAATATCAAATAAAATATCAATCTCTTCATTTCCATTCTTTTTTAAGATAATTCATACTTTTTTCCATAGTATTTTTCTGTCACTTTGTCAGCATTTTGGCTGACCAGCGGCCAAGTAGTAGTAGTATAATTCCTGAAAGCTGATAGTTTGACTCGAGCTCAAATCCCAAGAATGAGCTGGCTGAATGAGAGTTTTTGTGATTTTCTCCATGTATAACACTGAGGTGAGCCGATTTTCCTTAGGAAATACCCCACGAAGGCATCCTGCCCCTTAGGCAGATAGTCCTCTAGTGCTTTGCCGTAGCTCAAATCATTCAATCCAAATCCAGACCCCCCGTACACTTTGGTAGATCAAAAAAGAAAATGCATATAGTTCAAAAATTTATTAAAAACTTTTTGCAAATTGTAGAATTTTCTATTTGGTTTCTTAGAATATAAAAAACAGGAGAAACTTTCTTTGCATAGTGGTGTAAAGTAATGAAATGCGAACATAATATGTTATTATTCTACATTAAAGGGAAAATAAGTATTGAAATCCTTAACGATGACAATTATACCTTTATCCTATTAAAAATTAAAAACCTCATACAGAACTGTTCGAAAAGCTCTTTAAGTAATTTTTTGAATTTGTGGGGGGGGAATTCTGGCTATTCTATTTTCTGTTTTGAAAGCTCAATCTTTCATTAAAAAACAATTGATTAAATTCTTAACAAAAGAGCTTTGCAGAATGTCAGCACATGCTGCATTTCAAATGCCATAGAAAGGTTAACTCAAATAATCATATTTATCAAAACATGCTTCGATTTACATATTGCAAATAAAAGGGTCTAAGACCGTGACCTGTTCCTGAACTCGATGAATTATCTTCAGTTTATCTCTTTATACTTTCTTTTCGCTACTTGTACCATTTACCACTCTCAATTTATTTCAATTTCTTTCATCGTTGCTCTGGAGAGGAAAAAAAATGTTTCGGAGAATATCAAGCACAGGTTCAAAGATCATATTTGGAGCTGACATGTTTTCTAGTAGCGTGAAAAAAGTCACAAGTGATTTTTCTACGCAGCTCAAATGGCTGAGTAGGAAAAGGTGTAATTAACATGTAGCTCATTTCTTTCTCGTGAAATTTGACAGTTACATGATTTGGTCGCTAGTCTTTTGATCTGACATCATAAGAAGAATTTAAAATAACTTCCGTATAAAATTTAAACTAAATGCTACTTTAAAGTTACAGGACTTTCATTAGAGTAAGAATTGCGTCCATTATTTTGAGTTATTTATCAGCTATTCTGCGCAGTTTTCCTAGAAATGGAACAACCTTGAACGAACAGGTAAAAATGTCTATAGGCTGTTCAATCCGGACCCCTTAGCTATATTGGTAGAAAAAGCAATAAAAAGAGAGCTTTTATTATAAGCATCGTCACTAGCCTGCCACAGAGTTTAGGGGAAAAGAGGCCTTTACGAGCGTCATACTCGTTAACAGTGAAGTTGACAGCAAATAACTACAAAAGAACCTGATTCTATCAAGGCAATTTTAGGGCAATAAACCAGCTTGCATCCTCCAGAGAATAGCTGAAAGAACCCCAAGGAAATCTGGCTTGCAAGTTAGAAAAGTGATTTTCGTAATGTAAAGTTTCTTGACAGAAAATACATTCTCCGTAATCTTTTTCATTTTCTCATATTTTCCAAAACCAAATTTAACTACATATTTTTATAGCAAAGGGGAATTTAAATGCCTATTCAACAATATTCATATACATCATACCCTATTAAGGAATTTTAGGTATCTTTAATTTAAGTGGTAAAACGGAATTCTTTAGACGTCAGAAAAAATTTTCATTACATTTCCAGAAAAACAGCCTAGTTTATCCCTTCAAGAAACCACAATTCGTATACTGTTATTGGTAAAATAATTTGTTCCAAAACACCTGACTGTGTCACTTGTTTCTGGAAATACTGCGAAATTTTTTTATGTGAAATGACGTCAAAGTTTGAATAAAAGAAAGCAGTCGTTTAAGTTAAAGTCGATGTGCATCTCTTGAGTCTGTGGATTATACGTAGTTTCGGCAACGCAATGCGAATGAATATATGATTTGATACATAATTAATTTTTAGATTTCAGGAAATATTCGATAGGTTTTATAATTGTCTATTCATTCTCATACACATTTCCTTTTTCCCTGCAAGAATAAAAATATGCAGGGCTATTTTGAAAAGTAGAAATCACTTTCAAGAGTATATGTAGTACATGCAATGAATGGAAATGTGATTTTGTGTTCGATATTCTTTACGTTCCATACATTGATGTAATCAGAATGCAATGAACAACTAACAAAAGTCTGCAGAATGTACTATTGTGATTTCAATGCAATCACATTTCGAATTAGCATGGTAGTACTATAAGGTATTTTCTCCCTGTTTCAAGCATGCCTTCATGGTGTAACGGTTAGCACAATCGGCGCGTATTCGAGAGGTCCAGGTTCGAGTCCAACGAGGGCATGGCTTATTTTTCATATCTCCCGCTTCAGAAAAAAAAAGAAAAAAGAAAGAGAAAAAGAAACCTAATGACTTTACAGTGGATCCCGAACTAAAAGGTGTTGGATGATGATTTTTCATCACTAGGATTTGGCGAATGGATCCTCTAATCCTCAGTCGCCCTTTAAAAGGGGGTTATGTAAGGTATTTTCTCCTAGTTTCAAGCATGCCTTCGTGGTGTAACTGTTAGCACACTCGGCGCGTATTCGATAGGTCCAGGTTCGAGTCCCGGCGAGGGCGTTGCGCATTTTCACATTTCCTGCTTCAAATTAGCCTAATGTCTGCACAGTACTGCAGCTAAATTTTAACTCATATAAAGTACGAATCATGAGTTCCGATTTCTTTCATCACAATTAAATCCGTCATAATCTTTACTTAACTGCTAAAACTAGAAATGCCAGACTCCTTTGGATGGCTTCCAGAAATGGCGAAGGTATATAAATCAATAATACACTAATAAATTAATTAATTAATTTATATTAAAGTTAAATAAAACGTAAAAAGGTAAAATAAATATTTAAAAATTAATATCAATTAATAATAATTTGAGCAATAATAAATGAAGTTAGACTGAATTAAAAATTAATAGTTAAATTAAAAATTTAATAAAAATAAATTAAATAAAAAACTCAAATGAGGGGGGATAACAAGCCATGATTCAGAGAGGACAAAAGAAACATTTTTAACAGTATTCTTGGCGATTGGATGAAATTGCTTCCTTTAAAACTTTCTCGGTCCCTAGATATTTTTTTTCATAGATATTTCTTTTTTCTAATCCATAAAAATTCCTTTTCGTAAAGAGATAGCGTTTCAAAATGAAGAATTTTTTTTCGTGTGTGCTTAAGTTTTCTTTGTTCTTCCCAAGGATGGTGAAGTTTAGTTATACATTCGGTCTCAATTTCAGTTTATCGAATATCATTTTCATCAATATTAGGTTTACTAAGTACTAAAGGAAGACGTTAAGACTGAATTTAGAGTTTCTGTTGCGATTCAACAGCGCAAATTACCGAAATTCTTCTTACGTGGAGCCCTGGCTGTAATTACGACATCGCTTAAAAACTGAGAAATACCGGAGCTGGGCTGCGGTAGACTCTGTCTGAATTTAAACTCTGAAAATAATACTAACTCTGTATTATACCTTGGCAAAGAAATTATATAAACGGGATTTTAAATCTGCATTTAAACCTTAACAGAAGGTATTTAGATGCATCATTAATCATAAGAAGTGGAAGTTGCAGTAACTATTTATTATGCTGTAATTTAATAGCTTAAAGCTGCAAGAACTCAGTATTCTTAAGTGTTTGTAATGGTTTACATGCTTTACAACCACATACACCTGACATCAGTACGATTGCCTCCATTTGATACGGTGTGATATTTCATCTGCATCACATCGCTGGTGTAAAAGTATTACTTTTCTCCGATTCCTTTTTTACTTTCTGAAATCTCTCATATTTCTTAATGCATTTAAGATTGTTTATTATTAATGTTAAGGAAATTGAGAAATTGGCATATTCGATGCAGACAATAAAAATGAATAAATGAACAAAAATTTCAAAACTTTCAGAAAATTTTGTACTTTGAAATCCGAAATCTGCTTTAAATTTATCCTTTGTTTCATTCAGTTTGTTCTGAGATTATTAACAAATAATCTTTACGATAAGTTTACGAGAACAATTTTTTTAAAGGAATTATGGTACTTAGCGTGCTTTTTCTTCTAAATAACACTTATTATTTTCGAACAGAAATTGGATTTAAATTTAGGGGGGGGTGTCTGTATGTGTGAATGAATTATGTTAAATGCAGAATAAGCTCTAGGCTTAAAATATTAGTTCATATTGGGAAAAAAAATTCAATTTGTTATGTATCATGAATTTTACCAAATATTACGCATTTCACTAACTACTACGAGATCAGTTTTAAACACTTTTATTTCAATAAAAAAAAAATTCCCAATTAAGTGAAACTAAGCTAATATATACAGTATCAAGTCATAACTGTTACTGCGCAAGCTAAGTAACATTTGCCACCTTTCAAGGCATTGAAGTTTCTATAACGAAAATTAATAATAGCACAGTATACAGTTTATTTTTAACTACACTGTCTTGAACATTAACAATATAGAAAACGTTACTAACTTAGGGAGGGAAATTTTTTTTAAATATTTATTAATTTTTTTTATATATATATATAAATCCGTGCGATATCTGGAGAGAATTTTTACTGAAAAGAATCTCAAAATCGGGGCTAATTGTGTTTGTGTAGAGCATAAGGCTCACACCAGCGGGGTGCTCCTGTTTCTCCTTCTCTCATTCAATGCCCTGGTCGTCCCCTGTCCCTGTATGTGTCTGTTCGGGTTTTCTGCACTCTTCTCAAAAGACCGGAACTATTTTCGGCAGAATATTGTACACGGGACAGCAAATATTTTCCAATAACGGCACTTTTACCACACCTTTTGTTAACCAAGTTCCTAAAAGACTCATATTAGATTTCATTCTAGCAAGACCAAAGCACACTTTTTGTCAAGTAAAAATTATTTATTACACTGTATTGAAGAAACTCCGGAATGTGAAAGATTTATGAACGCAGATTTTTTATAAAGGTTTATCCATTTTCGTTGGTAAAGAGATGAGATCTTTACACGCGACATAAAAAAGGTTCTTTTTTATTACAAGAAAGATGTATTCAGTATGCTGAAAGAAATTTTAATTTAAAAGATGAATTGTAACACATTTTATTACAATTCTCTTTTATTTGTTCAAAATGCAATTTCTTTTAATGTATTTGTTGAATAATTACACAAGAGGACTGTTGACAGATTATTAATAAATTAATGAGGGGGGATTTAAATGATGACGTTACAAACAGAAAAAAGTTATATAAGTTTTAAACTTTAATTATTCAATACTTATCACTATTATATACTAGTTCAACAATAATGTGTAGGCGAGAAATTGCAAGTATAAGATATATTTCGATTGCGTTTAAAGTGAACATCAAATTATCTCCATTCAGGAATGAGAAATATTTAATTATGTTATCCGTGACTTCACAGAAGCGTTTTTAAAATTTTATATTAAGTGCTTTTTTGTCTAGTTAGCTAGTTTTTTGTTTAGTCTTTTTTGTCTAGTAGCCAATGTTTTATGGCAGTACACTAGCTAAACATTATAATCCCAAGATCTAGAAACACTGTCTCTGGACACATAATCTTCGAATCATAGTTCAACGGTTGTCTACAAAGGCTTTTTCACTTCTGTCTATAAACTTTTCTGTACAGAAATGTCATTAAATATTTCACACATCGAAACTTAAGCGATTCTACATCATAAGATTTATTATTTAGATAAGATATTTAATTCCGAAAATTGTTCAAACGAAAATCAAACATTTAGTTCAGTAATATGAATTAAATTAAGGTTCTTTCTTAATCCTATATGGTTTCCAAAGTTAAATTATAAAAACAGTTTAACTTCACTAATTCATTTACCTTGTAAATATGTACAGACATTAGGTATTTTTGAAGCAGGAGACTTGAAAAATGAGCAATGCCCTCGCCGAGAATCGAACCACGAACCTCTCGAGTATGCTCCGAGCGTGGAGACCGCTATACTACGAAGGCACGCTAAGAAGGTGGGAGAAACACCTTATAAATGTAAAGCAGCGAATATATAAGTTTCATTAATACTTAGTTTTTCATATCAGACGTTTATTTTGGGCGATTTAAAAGTGTAAGCATTTTGGGATACTAAGCTAAAAAAACCTCTTACATAAAATTTTTGAATTATTTCTGAGTTAACTAGTTTAAATTCAGAGAGACTTTAAATATTGTTGCAGCTACATATTATTTGCATACATTGTTAGATCAAATGCTTGTTTTAAGCTCATTATTTTTCCCGTTATGCTTTGTATTAAGTACTAATTTGAAATATTCTAGAATAGGTTGCATTCTAGAATAAGATTACTCTTACGTAATCAATCTCAGCACAAGCTTACATCATATAAAAAAATCCTTGAACCTTCAAAAGAGAATTTAATTCAGACCAGGCTACGCAGATATTTTGTAGAGACATTAGGTTATTTCGAAGCAGGAGACATGATAAATGAGCAATGCATTCCCCGGGACTCGAATCTCTTGAATACGCTCCGAATGTGCTGGTCATTACACCACGAAGGCATGCTAGATAGGGGGAGAAATACTATATAATTTAAAGTATTAAAATACAAAATATCTTTGTTTCAGGTTATATAATACCGGTATTCAAACTAAAGTAATACTATTTTCAAATACTTAACGTTTAATAGAACATCAGTCTCATTTAACCAAAGAAAGGCAATTTTGTATTCAAATGACATTTAAGTTTTCTTTCCCACCATAATCTCTTTTCATTTCTCTGAAATATTACGAAATCAGTTTTTCAGGTAATACAATAATTGTCTTCAGCTACATATAGTTGTAAGGTTAAACCTATGTAGACCTTTAAACTGTCTTTAATTTTAACATTCCGATGATACGGACGACTTATCTTGAAGTTTAAGAAATACCGAGAAGAGGTAACACTAAGCTAAAAGTTTATTAACACTTATTACTTAAAAAAACATATCCATTACTCTCTGAGGCATCTAATGAAATAAAAAATGTTTAAACATTTACAATAGTAGATTTAATAACTACACAACCCGTGTCCACCAATTCGAGACCTCTAAGCACAAAGGTTAAAAATTACCAGAGAATACTCACCAAAACCAACAAATCAGCGTTTCACTGAAGGAACAGCTCTTCATTGGTGTATTACCAAACTCTCTCTCTAAATTTGGTGTATTACCAATCTCTCTCAATTTCATTTTCGCTCGCTGTACCTTACCTAATTTACGTTCTAGTGACGCTGATCGAAGACATAGAAGTTATAGAACATAAAAACAAAGTGTTCATTAAAAAAAAACTTACATGGCGGATCATACTTGCTCACATTGTTTTGTAATACTGTTTCCCGATTGGAACTTTTACCAGCAACTAATCCTTGAACAGTATATTATAAGTAGCATTTGCTACACATATAACAAACATTAAGTGCAAAAGTAAAGAAATTAGGAAACTTGCAACCATTAATTTTTCTAATTTAAAATTAAATTTTATATTCTTTGAATGGTAGAAAATCAGATAAATTAGATTATAGAAGATTTTTAAACCACTGTAAAAATGGTTTAAAAAGGCGTCTCTCAGATTGCTGTTTCTTTGACTCAGAATATTTTTATGTTGTTATGCTATAATATTTACAACTTACTGGACCAGTTTCTATGACTAGAATTATATTACGAAACTTTCATAACTCTGCTTAAAACTATACAGTTATCTTGTTTTAATGCGAAACAGTTTTAGAATAAGTATTTTGCTTTCCTGTGCTTATGAAAGAGGTTGAGAGTAAGTGTTACTATACAAGTATGTTGTTCAGAAACTTTTTTGAACAAAGAATGTGGGGGAAAATGAGACTAATAGTATGCTGCATGTTTTATGCATTATTGACCTTTTTCTTAAAAAATAAATTTCTGAAATTCTTAATCTTCTTATTAGTTTAAAATAACCGACGTTTAACTGCATAACTGAATGAAAATGAAAGTTTCGAAATATTTGTAATTCATATCGTATGTTCCGATAACTTCAAGCAGAAATTTCAAATGACTGAATCATTTCTCTCTTTGGCTCATTCTGTGCTTTAATTATAAATACCAAATCGCTGTTTTGGCAATGAAATCTTCCAAAATCGATATGTAAGTTAAAGGAAGACAACTTGGGTTTGAGGCTTGATTGCTAATATTTCCTCATTACTTTTAGGTGACGCGTAAACGTCAGTTTTTGATGTCCACCCTCACAGAGCGGTATCCTCGACTGGTTTATGGAGAGCTGAACCAACTGGTTCAAAGATTTACTTTGATCGACCAATTTATAATCCCGTTATGAGCCTCAGACTCGCCCCTAGTCGGAATATTATGACACAGCGCTGAAAATATGATTTTTCTGTACCTGACTCGGAATCGAAGAATGACAGGCGTCATAACAGAGTGCGCCCCCATGGGTGAGGTCAAAAGCTTAGATTCTCCTGTTCTTGGCATTTCAGATAGATTGCCCTGCGGTAGGTTTTATGCCTATGACTTTGATAACCACCCAAGATTTGAAATATGTAGACAAAATTGGATTTTCCTGTAGTTTTAGAATTCACAGCGTTTCGCTTACACTACTTCAGATGAATTTTAATTATTATGGTTTTTAATGTTCGAAATACAGTAAATTAAAACATTTATTGGGGAAGGCTGTTTCAATAGCAGAAATTTTAACATTAAGAACCACTTTCGTTTGTTGTGAGAGAAATTTCTACATTTCTCAAATTTTTTGTTCATATTTATTATTTTATTTTAAAGACATTTTCATCGGCTTCAAAAATTTAGCTTCGAGCATATAGCTTTAAGTTTCGTGAACCTTTCGAATCTTACTCTAATACTAATAAACTTCTTTATTTTATGACTGTATTTCAAGACTTACTGAAAGCTGACATCCGTTGTTAGAGATTAAAATGAAAGATAAATAAATAAAAATAAATTTTCCCCATTCGTGTCTTGCACGACTTTAATTTAGCCTATTATAATTTCGGAAATATCTAACGACGAGAGTCTTTAATTTAAGTATAAAATTTTGAATAGTATAATAATGGCTGTAAAAGTGGGAAGAATGTAGAAATAGAGAAAAGTAAAAATGCTAATGTACTCTTAAAATTGTGGTCGTAAATTTAAAAGGCATATTTAAGCTAATACAATAAAGTCAATATGAAGAGCTTTCCCTTTCCATTAATTAATAGTAATTAATCTACAGTTTATATAAAGCCATGCCAACCTACTTCTTAAAATTTCATTTTACCTGCTTCTTGAAAGTATTTTCAGTATAACAGAAACATTTAGTATGCAATTTTTTGCTTTATTTAAAATTTGAAGTATTGTACTAAATACAATGAAAAATAAACTAAAGCCAGTGGAAATTACATTGAAATACTATAATGCTCAAAATTCTATGGACTAACAAGTATTCCAAATGGGACGACTAAAGGCCTATGGCTTTAATCATTTGCTCACTATTCCAGAGCTCATCGCAATGCTGGTAACTGTAGGTGGCTGTGAAGTTTTCACAGTAGCATTAAAGCTAATCCCTAATTTTACGCAGACATGATTTTTTCTAAAGTTTACTTATGTTTTCCACATTCTCAGTCACGGAAGTGAAGTCTGCAAATGTTGTTTATGTGTTTATACATCAGCAAATTTAAACTTTAAACAACGGATATCTGTTTATTTTACTGTATAAAATGCTAGTTTAGACTACTTTCTGAGAAAATTTTGTGCTTTAACGATTATATTCGTTAATGATAGTCCAATTTATTGAAGTTTTTTCGTTTTATAATCTACATGACTTGTCTCTTAGTTAGATTATTTTCTTTTTAGTATTTTAGAGATTTACAGTTATTTATGGGAAACCATAAATAACTGTAAATCTCTAAAATACTTTCCAATACATTAATTGAAAAAAATAGCGTATAAGCAGCACTTACGCAATTCAAACCCGTATACTTCAATGCTCAATTGTGTTAACATATATTTTTGGGAGTTTATAAACCGGATTGTTACCACATACCTAAATATTTGAATTTTAGTTTATGCGATATAATTATGAAGCAACCCTCATGCTGTGCTTCAGGTTGATCAGACTAATCTTCGAGGGTGGCCGCATCGAGATTATGTAATGGATCTCCAGAGGTTATCAAGGATTCTCCTGATTCTTCGAAACGTGACGAATTTTTCCTCGTAAAATCATGCTAGCCAGTTTATGTACCGACTTCTCTACTGCTGAACTTTCAGACCAAATTTTCCCTCTTTAGTCTTTCTTGACTTTCTTTTGACAAATTGTAATTAAGAAGATCTAAAAATCGTGTACTAATTTCTTCACTTTAAAAATAAAAGTGAAAATGTTCAAGCCATCAAAATGCTGTCAAAATTTATATTTCAAAGTAAAAAATAAGAAAAGGAAAAAGAACAAACTATATTAAAGCACAAAAAATAAAGTAGACCCATCCAAAAAATTGGGAAAAAAAATTAAATTGATTTTTTTAATTCAAAAATTTATATATATGTATATATATATCATATGTTGTATGATCTTAAATTCATTTAGTGCGAAATCGAGTTATTCTACTACCTGCGCAATTGCTGCAAAGTAAGTTAATAATAATTTATTTACTAAATAAATATTGATTATATTATCTCCTAAGATTAATTTTAGTAGAATTATTTCAAAAGAGTGAATCCATACTTAGTAAGTTCAATTTCGAAAATTGTTTTAAAGTAACTTGAATGTAAATTGTTAAAAATGTTTAACGGGGACTTGAATTAAATCATGAATAACAAAATTTCAATTGTAAAAATAAATTAAAAGCAAATTTTTAATGCAACTAAATTTTTATTTCATTTTCCTAGCAAATAAATAAATAAATTTTTAATTTTGTATTTAAAAAAATTCTTTATAGATTTCTTATCCACGTATAATGCTTTATAGCAATTTTTATATGTCATTCATTTCATTCGTAATTGGTAATATTTTGCTTTAATTTAGGCGATATTTTGCTTTAATTTATACAAGTAAAATTTTATCATTCTTTCTTCGGTGTTTGTTGTGTTAATTTATTTTTGAATTGTAACATTTAGCTTTTGGCATTATTTTTAATAATTTTCATTTTTATTTCGATTTTTATCTACAGCTAGAAATTTCTTAGCTGTTAACATGCTTCGAGTACTACTCTGACCGTAGTTACGAAAGCCTTGTGGCTCATACGTCGTCAAAAAATAGATTGCGGTACTATTAAGGAAATCAGTTTGGCGCTTGATATATGTCTGATTTTACGTAATTAAGTCATTTTAATTATTTTTATTGTTAATTTTTATTTACGCAAAACATTTTTTCAAGTTTCCAATTTCTCAATAGTTTCTTCCCTCCCCTTTCTTTTCTTTTTTGTAATTAGGTTCTTTTATAATTTGGCTCCCGTTCTTTTGCAGATTGTTTTACTTAGGTTTTGATGCATTTGAGTTATTTGTTCAATTAACTTTATATATTTTTGTTCAAATTCAGTAAACGAGCTATTTTTTTACTTTTCTGTCCGTTTTACTGATTTATGAACCGATATGTTTACCTTACGTATAATGTAACTACGTGCCATTTTCCTTAAAAAGTCTTCACGAAATTTCCAGGCTCTTAGGTAGATAGGCATCGTATGCTTTGCATTGTTTGAATAAATGAAACGGAAGAGAAGCCGATTCCTTTTCCACGTGCCATGAACGCTCTGTTGGCTGAGGTTACTCGTGTAACATTTCTTCTCTTTGATTATTTTTTCTTGTACGTTTAAGTTCTCTATATTAATTCTTTCATAGTTGCTGTTCGCATGTTGATTAATGCGGTTCTTCCTCTTTTGTTACTTTTTACGTGTTTTAACTCTATTTCAATATAAGTATTTTAGAACTATATATACACTGGTTATCATTAATGAAGGAAAAATCACACAAATGATTATTATTCAAAACGTTACATGTAGAATTTAATGAAACTTAACCACAGTATACAGTACATAGTAAGATATAAAATAACATAAACAGGAAATACCAGACAAAAAAAAATCTGAAAGGTTTTAGATTTTAAAATACGTCCAAAAGGCGTTTTTTTTTTTTTTTTTTTTTTTTTTTTTTTTTTTTTTAACATTTTGTGTGTTACCTATATTTATTAAATATCATGTTCTTCGCACTTAAACCATAAAATTCAGTTAAAGAGCAATATTCGCAAAATACTTTTAAATTGAGCACATCTTTAGAATTTCCGATACACAGTCTCACGCGCTGGAGATAATTTTTTTTTTTTTTTTTTTCTGTACAACGTTGTCATTGCTCGCTTTGAAATCCTTGAGTTTGTTAATCAAAAATTCGTTAAAGTTTTACAAAATATGAAATCGATAATAAAACAAATTTCAAATTTCAAATTTGAGCTTCCAGATGCCCATATTCGCAGTAGGATTACGTCATTCAAAATTTTATGGGTCTAGGTACCGTTGGTTTATCACACTGCGAGAGAAATGCGTACATTTATGCAGATTCTTCATTATTTAATTTCTTCAAATATAATACAGGACGATAATATCTGGTAGCAGCAGTTTGAAAAGTGAAACGGACATTCAGAGTGATTCGACGCAAAATCGCAAAACGAAAACAATAATCCCTCAGTGACAAAGCCCCTTTGGACTGATTATGGCGTTATAAAAATTATCATATGTATAAAATGAACAAATAGAATATCTCAGTTTGATATAGGAAAATTACCTTCGGTATGGAGTATGATCTCTCCTAGAAGCAACGCAACACATACAGCGACGTGCGATGCTGTCAGTTATGCACTCTATCAGTTTCGTAGGAAGTGAGAGCTATTGCTCCTGGGAAAAGCAGTTACAAGCTTGGAAAGAGTCTGAAGAGGTAGATTCAGAGCAGCTACGTCTTCCTAAAGCATCCCAAATATGTTGAATAGAATTCGGGTCTGGTGTGCGAGCTGGCCACTCCATGAGCAGTCTAGCGTTGTCGTCCTGTAGCAGAAAACTATCACTTATTGCCCCGGCATAAAGGCGCACATAAGAATCAGGTATGTAATCTCTATAGCCCAAATCAGCTCAGGTTCCACATGGAACCTGAGCATTCATGCTTCCATGTGGAAAGATATGGAGGTGTGTTCTTCCATCCAAAAAGATACCACCCAAAACACAGACATTGCATCCTCCGTATGAATCTCTTTCATGGATGTTTGATGGATTATAACGGGTTCCAGGTTCTCTCCAAATCAATTAATGCCTACTGTTGCTTTGGAGACTAAACCTGGACTCATCTGTAAAGAGTATAAGGTATTTCTCCAGCCTCCTTAGCATGACTTTGTGGTCAGCACCCTCGGTGCATATTCGGAAGGTCAGTGGTTCGAGTCCCGGCGATGGCATTGCTTATTTTTCCTTTCTCCTGCTTCAAAATAACCAAATGTCTCTATAGTGGCGCCAGAACTAAAAAAAAAGGTGCTGGATGATGATTCTCCACCACCAGGATTTGGTCACTGTGTCCTCTCATCCCCAGTTGCCCTTTAAAATGGGGATTATATAAGGTATTTCCCACTCCTTCTTAGCATGCTTTCGTCGTGTAGTTGTCATGACGCTCAGCGTGGATTCGAGGGTTCCGTGGTTCGGGTCCAGGCGAGGGCATTGCTCATTTTTCACATCTCCTGCTTCAAAGTAACCTAATGTCTATCTCTTCAAGAGAACAGCCCTCCACTGATCAGCTGTCCAGTGGTTAAACCTCCTCCTCAAAACCTCGACAACGCAATTCTCTTAAAAGGAGAAGATCCTGCTAGATCTCCCTTGAGCATAAAGAATCAATTCATTCAGACTCTAAATCCCACTAATTTGGGCGTAAAAATTACTCAGGTTCGTCCCACTCGTACAAATGAACTTTTGATTCGTTGAAAAGGTACCTTACACATAGAAGTTCTGAAAAAAGCAATCTGATAAAAAGCTCCACTTAAAGAAAATCTAGATTTAAGAATACCCCGTGCACCTAGACAAACTCTAATAGTTTTTGGAGTTCCACAAGATACAACTCCGGAAGATTTGAGAGTTGCCTTCGAAGATCTGCAACCGCCATTAAATAACCAAATTTTATTTCCAAAAGAATCACGTCCTCGTAGCGACGGAACTTGCAATTGGCCAGTTGAAGTAATTAAAGATTCAGTTCACTTACTCTCCAACTTTAATAGAATTTTAATCGGATTTTCCTCTTGCTTCTTCAGAGAATTTGTTAAAAGTTACACGCTGTTTCAATTGCCAAGCTTATGGTCACCTGGCTAGAACCTGCAAATTCCTTCCAGCGAGTTCCAAGTGCGGTAGTGGGCATTTCACTCAGGAGTGCAAAGAAGATAAAGAATTTTGTGTGAATTGTTCACATTTTCCTTCGACATCGGGCACAAAACACGATACCAATCATTCAGCCCACTCCCAAACATGTCCCACCTACAGACATGAGCTACTCAAGATCAGAAGCTCGATCAACCAGACCAACTGGAAAATTATAGTAGGTCCATGGAGCTCAGGAACATCTTATGTTTACAAGCCAATTTACAAAAATCTCGTGCAGCAACTCTCAATTTCACTGAAATTATGCATTCAGAAAATTCCAACATTGTCCTTTTACAAGAGTCTTACACACACAAGATGGGAAAATTCCTGGTTTACCCCTTTCTTGTAAATCTTTTTTTTTCACTTTCTAATAAAGCTTCAATAGTCATAAATGGCCCACTTAATCCTTTACTTTTAGCAAGTATTCTAAATACTGTCACTCTTCGTCTACATTTCATAAATAAAGACCTTACAATAGCCAACGTTTATTTTCCACCTACTGATGATATAACAACAGATCTTTTAGAACTCGGATCGAATTTAAACCAAATTAGCCATCTTCTGCTTTCAGGTGACTTTAATGCCTCCAGTTCTGTTTGGGGAGCAAAGAGAGGACTTAAGAGCCTTTCGAGTTTTAGATTTTATAGCTGAAAATAGTCTATGTGTTATTAATCAACATGATGGGCTACCGACTTTCAAAACAGATAGGGCAGAAAGATGGCCGGATCCCATCTCTAGCATCCCCTCTTCTGGCTGCTTTCCTTTCTAGCTGGAAAATTTTGAACCGTCCCTCTCTTAGTGACCACGAAATTATATTCTTTACATTAGGAGTTCAAGAATCGATTTTTATCAAACAAAGATTTAAAACATGTTATGGACGGCATTCTAAATTCTTAGATTCTGTTCGTCCTAAAATTCCGAATTTAGTTCAAGTTTTCAATAGCTGTACAACAATAGAAGAACTAGACATTGCATATAATCACCTCATATTTGCCTTAATCGATGCTGCTAAATACACCTACAAATTAAAAAGGCAAAAATGTTCTCTTTCACTTACATGGTGGAATCCATAGTTAACGATTTTTAGAAATAAAATAAAGGCATTACGAAGAAAAGTGCAGAAAACTAAAGATATGCAGATTAGATTAGCTTTAAAATACAAGCTACAAAAGGAAACTGCAATTTTCAAGAAAACAATATTAAAAGCAAAGAGTCAATCTTGGAAAAATTGCTGTGCAAACGTAAAAAACGCATATGGTTTTTCACAAAAATTGCCACAAATAAAGTCTTCCGACCTTTGCAGCTCCCAGCAGCAGTTGCCTCGGACTGTTCCAGTCTCAAGGACAAATTCATAAAAATATTAGATGCAGTTTTTCCTCCGGATACTAAAGAGGACGATACAGAATTTCAAAAAGATATTCGAATCAAATTTGAACATAAGAATTATAATTCAACATCACGGGACTTTTTCCCGTACAAGCAGGAGAACTAGATGCAATTTTGACTAAATTATCTTCTAAAAAGGCTCCAGGTCCAGATGGGCTGGACAATACCATTTCTTTTTTTCCCAGACAAATGAAAACTGCAGAAGTAGTATTATTCAGCGAAAAAGATAAAGATCTCAGCTTGCTTACCCCATATAGACCTATTAGCCTGTTGCCCTCAATAAGTAAAATATTGGAAAAGATCCATACTCAAAAGACTTCAGTATTATCTGGACCAAAAAATATTCTGAAGGCAACTCAATTTGGCTTTAGAAAGGGCATCTCTATTGAAATGGCAATGCAAAATTTAATTTACTTAATTCACAACAATAGAGAAACTAACAAGCACACCATCCTAATCTCCCCTGATATAAAATCAGCTTTCGACATGGTCTGGTGGCCAGACATCATGTTCGAACTTGAAAAAATTAATTGTCCGATTGAAATTCTGAACCTTATAAGAAGCTACTTGAATCATAGACGTATTCAACTAACCACGGAAAACAAAATTGTTATCAAAGAACTACAAAGAGGATGTCCACAGGGCTCCTGTTTAGGACCAACCCTGTTGAACTTAGTGGCTAACACAGCCTTTTCTGAATTTACAAATATGAGAGATGTCTCACTTCAAGCTTTCGCTGATGACTTTGTTTTAATTATATCAGGGGTTACAGATATAGAGCAGAAAGCACAGAAGGCATTAGATCAATTTGCAAAATGGGCAATTTTGCGCAAACTTAATATCTCAGAAGAAAGACTAAATCAATAATAATTGGAAGAGAAGGAAAATTAAGAATAAAACTTTCAATAAAAATAAATGATACTTCGATTAAATGTGTAGACAACTTAAAATACCTTGGCTTTCTAATTAACAATATACTTTCATGATTTCATGACTTAAATTGAGGCGTAATTTACTTACAAACAATATGTTAAAAACAACTGGTTCTTCTTGGGGAACAAAGTCAGGTCTACTTAAAAAATGGTACAAGACTATAACAGAAAGAATTCTTTTGTATGGTGTTTCAATTTGGAGTCAGAAACTTAACAAAAAATATGAGAGGTTTGCTTAATAAAATACAACGTCAGCAGCTAATACTAATCACTAAAGCTTATAAAACATCTCCCACCGCAGCACTCCCAATTCTTGCTGGAATTCCTCCTTTGGACTTGGTAGCACAAATGGAAGCATCTAATATCAATATTGGTAGACTCAAAGATGATTATACACTCAGGAACCAGAATTACTTAGCAACTGACTATGAAGCTAAGTTCCCTTCCAGCTTGGGACATCCTGAAATTATTCATCACCTGAGATCTTTTGTCAGTTTGAAATATAAAGTTCCCAATACAACCGACTTAGCTATCTACACTGATGGGTCTCGAACTCACACAGGAACAGGCAGCGCTTATTGGATCTTAAAAAATAATAGCGTACAGACTTACTGGAACAGACGTCTTGACAAAAGGAACTCAATATATCAAGCAGAACTTGTTGCAATTAAAGCTGCGATTACCTATTCCTCACAGAATTTACAAAATAATATAAAGATTTTAAGTGATTCTTATTCTAGCCTTCAAGAAATCCAAAACTTCAATAATACAAATTATTTAGTCCAAATTATTCAAGAGAAATTACTTAGATTCTATCCTATGGATAGACTTTCTCTCATTTGGGTTCCTGCGCATGTAAACATCAAAGGCAATGAAGTAGCAGATGAAAAGGCAAAACAAGCAGCCAATGATGTAAATACTAGATTAGAAATATCAGAAAAACTCCCGATTTCTTATTTAAAATCGCATACAAAACAAGAAATGATTAATCAGTGGCAATCACGCTGGAACAGTGAAACAACAGGAAGAAGAACATATTCGTACTTTCCTAAGGTATCTCTTGAATAAAAAAGTTTTACAAATAGCTTTACACAGTTATTCACTGGTCACGGTCCCTTTTTATCATATTTATTTCGATGTGGTTTAACTGCCTCTAACACTTGCTCCTGCGATGAAGTTGGGAACCCCGAACATTACTTGTTTCATTGTTTAGCCACAAAAGATTTTCATCTAAAAGAACCACTAGCGCAATGGGCAAATGGCCAAAATTAATACTTCGTCCTTCATCAGAGAACAAAAACTTACAAGAAAATTTTACATATTGCCAAAATGTAGGAGTATTCTAATATGACTATTGCAAATTAATTTCCAAGAATTAAATATAAAGTCTTCATCGCTTTCTAGCATCACTTATTTGACTTTTTAACTATTAACATTCCTGAATTGTCTACACTACTCTGGCCAAAATTTCTTCAACATTGTCATTTATGGATTTTTGGATTTATGAAACATTTTAATACCTTAAATTAGTGTTTAAAATGACAGTCTCTAGGTTTTGAATTACAAATTTCTGGAGCTCACTTGTTAACAACTTTGGATTAATAAGTGGTAATAGTGACTATCTCATGCTTCATCTTATTGATGTATGTACTCATAATTAAGTGGTGACTCTCATAAATTCCTTATATAGGAGCAAGTACTCTTTGAAATAGTCACTTAACTTTTGTATTAAATAAACCTTGCTTTGTATGGGATGCATAGCACTTTCAAAATTATATTGTCAAAGCAATGTTATTAGGCCATTTCTTTAAATTATATTATTAATATTTATTAATAATATGTTATATATAAATATTATTATTAATATTTGTTAAGATATCTTGAATTCTATTAATATTTTTTAATTGCTTATATTTTGTTTATATATTGTGTTTATTTATGTTTTTATTGAATATATTATTGTTCCATATTATCTAGTATGTATTGAATAGCATGATCTTATTGTGTAGTGTTTTATAAATATTGTACCAAGTCGAAATCTCTGTACTTTGCTGGCATTGTTGCCTATGTAAACTTTTTCTTTTGTTTAAAATAAATGCCGCATGTTCTGCCACCCCTCCCTGGTGTGGCGGAGCTAGCGGTAGATAGCTTCTGGAGACAAGGGTATATCCCATGTGAGGTGAACCTTGAGCTCACCAGGCAATGGTGCCCTTGTCCTCTAGTGTAACTATCCAGTGGACATGTTGACATGCCCACCTCAAACGTTTCCTTCTTTCTATGAAGTGACTCCAGCGGCACGCAAATGGCTGGTCGCCTCGTGTACAGACATCCTTCATGAAGCTTTCTACGCACGGTTGACGTTGACAGCGACGTTCCAGTGGCTGCAGCAACGGAAGATCTGAATTGAGTCGGAGTTGAGGTTCTATTCCTTCGTGCACATAACAACAAATATCAGTCATCAGCGCTCGTCGCGGCTTGGCTGAACCTCCTGGATTCCCAATCGGTAGTTAAAACTTTTTCCATAGTGTATGAACCATAGCACTCATATTTAGTCATCTGGCCACTTCTATCTGACTTTGTCCTGACTTTAGTCTCCCAATAGTTCTCCAGGCAAATGAATGCCTGTAGGTCATTGTTACGAATTGGTTATCCCAGATTTATCTCAGTACCAGAGTGAAATTTTCAGTCTCTTTGAAATATGCAATTTTATGCTCCTCGCAGATGACGTATTTCGATTGCAGCGTCGGTAATTTGCATGCTGCAGTTTTATTCAACAATTCTTATTTGACAACACATTCAAATTTTATACGGATCGGCTAATTATTGAACGAGTTATCACTATTGTGATTTTTCCTTTATTTTGGAAACCAGTGTATATGTACACGTACATAGAAAGTGGGTAAATAGGTATATTGAATAGATATTTTATGGGAGAGAGCTTTGTGGTTAACTAATGATGCTTTGTGGTTAACTAATGTTACAATGATGCTACTAAAAGTGTACATCCCACTTTTAATTTCTGAAAAGAAAATGCATACTCATTGAAATGATTTCTTAAGTATTTTGCGTTGCTAGTTTGAATAGGATATGCACAAATAATAATGAAGTGATGTGAACTAGAATACAGATTCTCACATTTCGATAAATAATACTTTCGGTTTTGCTCCATATTCATTTCAGGCTTGTTCGATTCATCTGGAAGTCAGGTACTAGCACACTCATATAGCATATAATCAATGATCGAGCAGCAAAACGACAGTACATAGGTAATTCGATTTGGGTTAAAATCTCAACGAACGAGCTGGTGTCATGGAACTTTCGCTTTTTCCCTCATGTGTAATGTGAATATTAGCTAGCTTCCCTTAAAGTTCTCTACGATGGCATTTATCCCTTCACGCAGGTAGGTCTTGTGTGCTTTGCCATGATAAAATAATCCTAATTAATCTGATACTGATAGGTTTACACTTAATTCTCGTTTTTAAGATAGCGCTTTCTAGTAAGTCTTACATAAACCTACGTTGGGATCTGACTAAGTCCTACTGAAGAGCAGCTCAACCACTTTTATAGGAGTTACTTATTTAATTACGGTAAAGCCTCGAGGCTATCTGCCTAAGGGGGTGGATGCCTTCGTGGAGGACTTTCTAAGGGAAACTGGCTCATATGCACGTTACACATGGGGGAAATTTATAGGAGTTACAGCGCTCTCACTGTGCCCTTCTGGAGCCGTTTGGTTAGTTTATTTATTTGTATATGGCTCATGAGGGCCATTTGAGAAAGGCTTTCGAAGAGGACAGTCTAAGGAAAACAGGGTCGTATTTACGTTGCACGGGGCCATAAAAACAAAACGTGCTGCCAGCCCGCTTGCCTGGATTTCAATCCATACCTTTGGTTTCGGACTAGCAGTCAGTTTCTACTAGCCACTCTATCTTTCAAGGTATCTTTCAAAGTAGTAAAAAATCAACGTTAGAATTTATTTTCATAAACTCAGTAAACTTGTATATTTTATTTCCTCTGTTCTTGTTTAGTAAAATGGCGTATAGTTGGTAAACCGCATATTTTTTTCATTATGTAGGTCAGCACGGTTTGTGTACAGTAAATGGAGTTGTAGGAAGCAACTCTTGAATCTTCTGTTTCCAAAATACACAATTCGCATTTATTCTTACAGTTTTGCTACCAGCCTTGGTAGAAAATATATTTTATTCAGAAGCATCGTCGTCAGTTAAAAAAAAAATATAATTTTTCTGGCTCATTCAGACTTACCTATTTTTCAGCCTGTACAAGAGAAAGTAGCGCCAGTTATTGTACAAAGATTTCTATGACTTAAATCTAAATAGTTTCACAGCGAACTCTAATCCTAAATCTCGTCCTGGTGATAATATATTCTTATAGATTTGTTGAAATGGAGTACGTTCTCACGAAACCTTTTTTTTCACTTATATATATAAAATTGATATATAATATATATATATATATAAGATATATATATATAAAAGATAGATAAAATTTGATAGATAAGATAATTGATATATAAGATAAACAAACAATTAATAAATAAGTGCTGTATATCTTCCATTGTGTTTATATCATTATTATCCAAACTGTTAATAAATATTGTTACATAGAAAAGTAATAAAACTTCTTTTTATTACAAAATATTAAAGCCAGTGTTCGTTGTGTCAGGCAGTGACTTTTGACAGCGAAAAGCATGAAACTGCGAAAACAAGTTCACGCTCAAGGAAGGGGAAAGTACAAGCTCTGAAAGGTGAAAGCGGGCTACGCGAAGATAAAACGGCATGAATTTGAGCAATTGATGAAACGGGAAAGCTTCATATGGACATCGCCAGCAATCTGATGCTCCTGCAATAAACTTTTCCCATATAGCATTATTTTCACTTCACCTCTCTGGTAGATATCGGGCTTCATGCAGCTGTTGAAATAAAAACTTGGAGAGCTGAAGGTTGTCTTTTGATGATATTGTTTACGCAGAAGCAGTATGTTCTGCTCATCGAACTATAGTTTAACTCTAGGGCATCCCAAAAGAGGAAGAACGGAATTATCCACGAAAAAGAAATTCGCCGTTTCATAATATGCTTTCAAGCTCCTAGTCCTCAAAATCTTTCTTTGGGGACAGATCACATGGCATACTTTTAAACCGTTTCTCATGTCTTGATATAACAAATTGCATTCAGTTTCAACTTTATTTTTTAAGAAAAATTTTGGATTACGAAAATTTTCGGAGGCACACTTATTTTTTTGCTTCTGCATATATACAATCAAGAGATAAAAATTAAATCAAAATTAAATTATGAAACGCAGGCTACTCTCTAAAAGGAAATGCGTATTGTTACAAATTTTGTATATATGTAAATAATTCTAGTGAGATTATATGTGAAATAATAGTATCTTTTATATATTGTAACATGAAAAGTCTGAAGAGAGTGGAATTCTGTCGGAAAAATAAGGCTACAGGGGCAAGTCTGTTTAACATTGAGGTAAATGGCTATCTCATTAAACTGGCGAGATATCGCTAAGCTCGAGATGGTTTTAGCAGCTAATTTTTGTCGCCGAATTTAGCAACAAACTGCCAAAAGCCGCCGAACTTGGCGATCATTTGACCACATTTTGATACGGTCCTGGTGTAATTGGTACTGTTAGTGAGTAGGTGTAATTGATTCCTATATTAACTATAACTGTATCCGGCCCTTATTTGTAGCTTAACCGTATATGCCTCTCAATAATTTCGAGAAATGGAATGTACTAGAAATTTCATGGTCACCGGGGTAAACTGTATAAGCCCGGAGAGAGCATCATTTCTCAGTTTTTAGTTCAGAATTAGGTCTCCGTGCGATCTTCGCAACGTTCTTAGTAGTTTAAAGTGATAACTACTGATTGTGTTCTGTCAGACTCAAAAGAGCTGGACGAGTACTTTTGTGGAAAGTTCTAGAAATGTAAAGTGTTTCTTTTGTAAAAATAAATTTTATCAAGATATCATTGGTTCTGTATGCATTCAATTCATTACGAACCCGTACGCACTAGCAATATATATATCTATTTCATAATCCTTTAGCAATACAATTTTTCTTTTTCCAGAATTATCTGAAAGACATTGCCAGAATTGTTGAATATAAGCAATATTTAATCAAAATTTTTACATTATGTGTTTATGCCTTTAATCTTTATCTGGGGTCTGGCGCATATATGTTCCATGCGTTCACGACATTAAATAAGGTTCTAAGAAATTCAGCCTACTATGGAGATTAAAAATTTTCTACTTGATGCAGAGCAAGAAATTGCGTACAAACTCAAATTTTTCTATTCTTTGCTGTCTAAATTGATGTTGGCAGTTGCTTTCAGTTAAGTAGTTGATTAGACTACATAAAAATTAGTCTCTTTAGACCACGGGAAAAAATTACAGTAAACACTCTGCTTGACATACCAGTCACTAGTTTACGATCTTTTCCACATTTATGCCATTCCAGACTAGTTCAAGAGCATTTTTAAAGTAAGCATTGGATGTCACAGAGTATTAGAACAGCTTTCGCTTTAAAAGACTCCTAGGTGCTCTATCAGAAGTAGTTTGGGGACTGTAGTGGCCAGTAATAACATTAATATTATTATGAGAAATCCACTGCTCATCAGTTTGCGGCATGGTGCGTTATCTTGCTGAAATTTCATACCATTCCTGTTTGTATCACCGAATAATTTATAAAAAGAATAATTCTGAAGTCATTTCAAGAACACATATATTTTTGAGTGTTCATGTGACCTTCAAAAGTGAACACTTAGCTTACACCATTGGCCGCCATGCATTTTAACAAAACTCGTTTTTTAAAGAAAACGATACAAATTAACTGAAAGTTGAGTTCTTCGTTTGCTTTTATTTTTTACAAAATGTAATAACTTTAAAAAGAAATTCCTAATTGTATGCAGATAAACATTTTTTATTTGACTATTACTTTCAGAGATATTTTAAGAATATGAGAGAGTCTAATACTTTTGGCCAATGCTGTATTTAGGCAGACGAAATTTAGATTTTCTCAAAGCTTATTTTATAGTCAGTATACGGAAAGTTAGTCAATGACATAAAGTCTATTCCCATGTCGGTAAACGACATAAATTCTGAATCTCATCAATCCATGTTCAAGTAACTACATTTACAAAGGGTGCATTCACAGTTAAATCATACTAAAAATCAATCATTTAAGTCTAAACATTCCAGTCTATCACGGAGTAGAAATTTGCGGAATTGCCTACAAGGCTTCTGTAGGATCAAAATGCATTTCCACGTACGGCTGTATGTCCTTACAAGTTCCTAATACGTTTTCACCCTTCCATCCCCACTCTTTTCAAGAAAGTAATTGAAGAGTCTCTAGAGTGAGCTTCCGATTTACAAATTTTATACTAAGCTTACCGTAAGCCCTTGCCCAACGCGCGGGTTATGTCATTAATACATGGCGCGTATGAAAAAATCGTTCTGCAAAATTAGCTTCCTTTGGAAAAAAATATGTTAGATACAATTCAGATTAAGAAAGTATGTAATAATTTAAGCAAACCCAAGTAATACTGTAATTAAAAGAAAAAGAAACGAAACAAATGTTGATCTAAGGGGATTTTATTATTGTTTAATAGGTACGGCAACTTAAGAATACATAATGACAACCTATTATCTTTCTTTTATTGCTTACATTTTTCTGTGACGCATATTGAAATATATATATATATACTTTCTGCAGGAAAAAATGCACTCAGAAAGAATTGAGCCCCAACTACGAAACTCGGTAGTAGTTTAGTGTTCGAGTAGGTAAGCAAATTATCAAAAAACTGAAGCTAAAAAAGGGTTTTATTTACGTGTAGCAATACAAAGAATGCCAGAATGTGAAAATCTTTCTGTCATTCTGTCTGTAGGGGGGGGGTAAAGCCCCTTCCCCAGCAGCTATACAAGCCGATACTCAGTTAGCCATGGAGTCTATTAAGTTGCCAAAGCCCCTCTGCGGTAGATAGTTCCACAAATGGAGCAACTGGCTAGCGAGGTGGAACGTATTTGTACATGGCTGAATTTACATACGCAACATGTCCCGAACACGTTCGATAGGTGACAGGTTTGGAGACTTGGCAGCCCAGTCGAGGACATTAACACGTAGAAGACATTGTTGGGAAAGTCGTACTGTATGCTGGAAAACAGAACCTGGACGACCTACTAGCATATGCAGTACGATCGGCGGCAAAATTTCGTCAACGTACGTGAGAGCAGTCAAATTACTTCGCAGCACGAGTAACGGTGAACGGCTGTCCCAGCTGATCGTTTCCTTGTCACACTCTATGTTCTGGCTGTGTGCCGCTCGGTAAAAAATGGTACATTGGACGGCTCATCTCTCCTTCTCCAGACACATATACGACTATCATCAACATTGTGAGAAAAGCGTGTTTCGTTCCTGAAGGTCACATTTCTCCAATCGGACGCTGTCCAGCTTGAGCAAGAGCGACACTATGCATAAGACGACACTGTTTATGGTGGAGTAGCAAAGGTAAGCGTCTTAATGGACATCAAGATCTGAGCCTAGCTTCACCTAGTCTTCTGCAAATCCCGGGAACCCTGCGAGTTGCAAATGGCGTTGAATTCGATGATAGCGTAACTGTTGATGCGGATGTGGAAGCTCTTCTAATTGCGCGCTCATAGAAAGCACCCGAGTAAACTTATTAGCTCCATCTGTAGATTTTCTGAGGCCTTACTCACGTTCGTTTTTGGTAATGAAAATAATGTAAAACTGAACTCCGAACCATTTAAATCTTAAATTTTTTCTTCAAATTCTTGTCACAATAATTCTTGTTCAGCTACAGATAGTTGCAGGGTCCGGACAGCATCCGATTTGTCATTGTAAGCCGTCCGGGTGTCCGGCCTTGTGGTCACCTGTCACAATAATGCTAATTAATATGCAGGAAACAGACTCGTGCCCACGTGAAATTGCTTCGGGGGCCACCAGTTTCCCATTACTGATTTATAACATTTGCACAAAAATTTCAAAGTATATGGTTAAGCATTTTTCAGTCTGCTAGGGAGGTGGCCTTCCTCTTAAAGAGCCCTTGTGTGCTTTGCGATATTCAGTTAAACAAGCAAACAATACATTCCATTATATCGTACTATTTTATTATGGCAAAGCACAAGAAGGATAGCTGCTAAAGGGATGGGGGTCCTTACGTGGAAGGTTTTCTAAGCGAAACTTGCTCATATTAAAGGTACGTATAAGGCGAAAGCCACTGAAAAGGCGCATACCCTCTTTTCGTCGCGGTTTGAATGGGGGTCAAGCAAAGAAAATAATCGTAAGATTTTTCTGGACCAGAAATGTTTATATGTAACCGAATAATGACAAGAAAGAAAGATTTGTTAAAAATAATCATTTTGAAATACTAAGGGAGATTAATGTCAGTTTTAATTAAAGGATGGGATGAAGGAGGAAATACAAATAGTTTAACTAAGAAATGACTGCAATTTCTGACTTCATTCTAAAAAATAAAATTATTTTTAACTCACTAACCTCTACAATTTAAATTTCTTTCAAACAAAAATTTTTAATTTGTTTAAATTAAAATATTTAATTACTGTAATAAAAATTATAATAATCGCAAATTGCTATTGTTAAGAAATTTTTTTAATGCCTTTTAGTTTCATCCTCTTTATTACAAGGAAAGCTGAGATTAAATACCAGAACATAGCTCATAAGCGATGCAGCTTTCATATGCTTTAGTTTATAATATACTGATAATGTTGTGTATATATGTTAGAAAATGTTATTTTTGTATATAATTTATGTAAGAATATATATGCTATACATATGTATTAATTATTTGAACTCTAAAAAAAAAAAAAAAAAAAAAAAAACAGAAATTTATGTTTCATTTCCCCGAACGAAACATAAATTCACAACGTAGCCTTTATTTTCGCAACCGTTCGTCGTAGGCATGTACTTCGAGTTATAAAAGTGTTTTCAGCTGCACAAATATTCGTATTATGTAATTTTAATTAAAAAATTTTGTGAAACTTATGAAACCTAATTTTTCGTGTGATTCACACACGGAAAAATGCCTTTTTTAGCGTGACAAAAATCAATTTTAGATTTGTTAACAGCATCCGCAAAAGGAAGTTAAAAAATACTACGCAAAAATTCCTGCACATGCGCCATCCGGTATTTTTGTTTAAATTTAGAATAACAAAAGCTCAGATGGTTTTCAAAGGTGTTCTCGAACAAATAAAACTTGTGGTCCACGTCACGAAATCACACATTTTTTGAATGGCTATGCTTTCTTTACTTTTAACGGTTTGTGGAATTAACTTCGTTATGGATTATGTAGCTACAGGTAGGCTATTTCATAATGCACAGAGGATGTTTACACACTTTTTAGCGATTTCGGAGCAGTTTAAATGCATAAAATGTAAACAGTATTTTTTTCTAAATGTTCGACCTGATAGCCTTTTTTCTGGTCTGTAAGTCTGCATCGCGATTTCCATGATAGAAGGACTTTTTAAAAAATTTCCCAGGGGTACTGATTTCCATTTCTCTTCCACTACTTCCAACAGTATCAATCACGGTAGGTTTGTGCTTAGAAAGAGCTCTTTTTAAGAGACCAAAGCCATAATTACCCGTAGATGAAACGTCAGGGGACTTTGCAAGAATATATTGAACAGTTATATATGCAATACATGTATCAGATTTTTTTCCCAAGGAATGCAGTGATACTTTTTCGAAGTATGCTTTATTGTTTTGTCTTGATGAAGTTAAATTTTTTTTTAATCATCGGGATAAAGAAATGAAATTTCATCTGTAAATATCGGACGTAAAACTTTCTTTTCATAGTACGATGAGCTGAATTCAACATTATTTCCATTCTCATTTTTAATTTCCCATTGTAAGAGAATCCTGCAACAATCACAAACCGTTTATTGAAACTTTCTTTGCAAAGATGAAATCAGGTTCGTGCATTTTTTTTTCCTCTTCGTTTTCGACAATAAATAGACCTTTTTAGTTTCAGTCATTTAGGTAAACCCATGCTTCTTCAAGGGGAACAATGCATTTCTATGTATCTCCTGCTAAAAAATTTTCAGAGTTCTACAAATTGTTCTACGTTGAGTCACATATCTCGGCAAAAGCAGGTGAACATTATGCCTCTTAGGTTTTTCAAGTTGTAAATCTTCGCTTATTATTTTATTTATTGTTGCTACATATGTATTTAAAGATTTTGCAATTGATTTCTGCGTCGGCAGATTTTCTCTTGTTCCCAGTGATTTAACTTTAGAAACTTAGAAACAATACGCACTTTTTTCACGTATTCGTCCGTTGTCTTCTTTCCACGTAGAAGTAATTTTCCTATTTCCAATTACTAATGTTGCTTATTTTCCACTTCGAAATTTTAATACCATGAATTTCATAACGTTTTTTGAATTGCAGAATAGTAATATTACTCTTCTGAAAGCGCTAATTCATATCCTTCACAGTACAGCTTGTTTACATACGACGTTTTGAAAGAATAAAACTAAATTTAAAAGTAGCAAACGATATTTCTCATTTCAAATAAAAGCTGTTGCCGGAAATTTTTTGTTCCAAACATTTGCTTTTTTTAAATTCTTTATCAAAATTGATGTAAAAATGTATAAACACCCTTTTTAATGTTACATTATTTAATTTCTATTAATTTATCGTGAGTTTATATCAAACATGCGCAAATATTTTCATTCATAAAATGCATCTTAAAATAATCATATCATCACTGCCTGACAAATAGCAGCTCACAAATGCAATCGAATCTTCCCATTTTTTGTATCCCATTATAAAGCATTTTCGCCTACCCCACAACGTGCTCCCGTGGTGTAATCGGTTAGTACGCTGGGCTAGCAGTCGAAAGATCCGGAGTTTAGATCAAACCGCGCCATGGGCATAGATGATTTTCTCATGTTTTCGCTCGGAATAAAACTTTATAGACTATACAACTTCACATTTTTATGTTACGTTATCTTCCATTGCCTCAACATTAATCACACTTGGCAAACTGACGGCAAACTTGCCAGCTGAGATTGGCAAACTGCCGGTTTTCGCAGCTGGTGCGATGCTGCAGCAAAGTGAGAATAACTAGCACTTTAAAAACGATATGCCTACTTCATAATTTTTCTTTATTTTCTTTTCAAATAGCATATCAACATGGTGTAATTTTCAGTATTTCTAATACATAATTCTGACGATAGAAACTTTCGTAGCTTAATACTTTCGCATTTCACGTCACGTTTCGTTGTTTTAAGCTAAGCTGCATAACAAGGACATTTATCATGCAATTGATCTGGCAGTTTGGAAGGTATTGATATACAATATTACAACTGTAATTTACCATCCACGTGGCCAGAGAAATTGCCATTTCTCAGAGATGTCGCCATCCTACGCTGCATTAGACTCTTAATTAATCTTTCAAATTAAAACGTACATTACTAAAAATTCGAGGGATTAAAAAGTAATAAGACCACTTCTTACACATTTATACCATTATCTTATCTTTAATCATATATATACGTATATAATTGGCATAACTTAGACTACATTTAGCTAGCATAACTTAGAACAGTATTTTTTAACCCGTTTTGCTCTATGCTCCTCTTTTGCCATTGATAGAGGATTATCCATCATCTGAAAAAACTGAAACTGAAACCCAAACTGAAAAAATACATATATACATATATATGTTCAGATGTAGATTATTTTTAACATGTTTTAAAAATTAAACAACAAATAGTATAGAAGACGTTGATAAACGTCAACACTTGAATAAAAGCAGTTTTATTTTCCTAAACTAAAACTAATATTTAGTAAAAGGCTGACCGCATTCCCCTTTCCCGTGAAACTATGAAATGCTCCCCAAGGGAAATTCCCCCTGGCTGAGAATTTAGAATACACATAATTGCTATACTTTATGATATATCTAGCCAATTCTTTGTATAGTATAAACAATTGTACTATTATTGTAATTAGCAAAATAATGTTTCTAATTCGTTTCAAAAGACATATGTTATGCAGTTGGCTATTGAGTGACAGTTTATTAATAAACAGTCGTAATCATGCTATAAGTCCTCAAATATGTCATCGCTTTTCGTTATTATTATTTATATACATATTTATTTATTTATCTAAAAACGCGCACAGCTGTTTCCTAAAAAAGGATACAAAGATACTTGTTTCCTAGTGAAATCTAATGATTAGAAATAGATATACTACTCACACACATACATATATCTCTATGTATACATATTTATACCCCTGGAAAAGATTCGTAATTCGCAAAACATTAAATGCTCTGAGGAGTATCCTGTTTCGCATGATCACTCATGAACAGTTTAATTCGTTAAATCAAATGCCAAATATAACCCATTGTTAGAAATCCTCCTAATATTACATTCCTTGTTTGGCGATCTGGTTTTTTGCTGCATGATAATGTTTAAGAGAAAGGTATAATTCCATAGTCTTTCTGAGTTCTCGCAATTTTTCGTGTTTTTGTTCAGGCGGTACAGTCTTAAAATTGAAACATTGCTCCGCATTCTAACCTTGAAATTTTGTGGAAAACACAAAGTGAAACATGCATTTAAATATGAAATCTGTATTTCAACAAATGCTCAACAAAATCCGACTTCAGGCTCGTACTAAATAGCGTCTTCTAGTTTGCGCAGTTTGCTTCTAGGTTAAGTGTAACTGGTAAACTGTGCAAATAAAATGCTATCAACGCTAAATCATATAATAATGTAGTATTCTATACACAGCAATACTTTATGCATTGTAGCATTAAATATTGTAAAGTAAAATATATTCCATGCTAGCGGGCGTGTACATTCTCTCTTATCTGTAAAATGTAAGAGGTCCCGATATTGTAACTTGATTCGTAAGAGCCAAGCGAGAAATGAAGAAATATAATTCTCATACGGTGTACCATTTACTGCGTAGCATAATAACTACTTCAAAATATAGTAGAAGTCAGGATCATTATTTTTTCCATGTTCAAAGCGGCCCACCAGAGGCCGAGCACTTAAGTCACTAAAAACTGGTAGTTCAGTCCGGGGCTCAAATCCGATCAAACGGTCCGGCTGCATGGGCATTTTCGTAGTTTTCCCTATATTTAACGTGTATACAAGCCAGTTTCCCTTAGAAAGTTCTCCACGAAAGCATTCCTCTCCTTGGACATGTTGCCCTCCAGTGCCTTGCCGTAATCAAATAAACCAAACTGATCATTAAGATAGATGATTTAAAAGATAACCAAAGTTCGGCCTTTTTGAAGTAAGAAAAGGAGGAAAATAGGAGGGAAGTAAGAAAAGGAGGGAGTCCCATTTGCGCAACGACCAAAATCATTCTAGTTTGAGCAAATTTTTAAACGTTATTCTGCTACCTTCACGTACTGATTTAATATCATCACCAGATGATAGGTGAAATAATATAATTCTTCTTCAATTTCAGGCTTAGTATTAGAAGTGAAAAAAAATAGCGCTTCTAAAAGCAGTACGATAATTGATCCTGTATCCGTTTTCTTATCATTATTGTTACTATTATTTTCTTACATCTAGAATTTTTAAAATTTTTATTAATTGCTTAAAAAATGTCTTATTAATTGCTTAAAAAATGCTTAAAAATTTCTATCGAACGTTTCCAAATAAGAAAGAGATCGTAGAAGCTTCATGCCATGAGTGAAAAATTCCCTAAAATATTTGCTGAATTCTGTCATCTTTTTCTTTTTTAACTTCTTTTTTCCTCTAAATTTAAATAACGTCAATTTGTTTAACGTCAGAATTTAAGGGCCCTCTAACGGTTAAGCTGTAAAATCGCTAAACACTGCTAGTTCTGCGTGCGTTCGATTTTCGGAGAAATGCGCCGGCTGCACTGGCGCCCTCCTTGCCTTCCCATATATAACTGGGATATGAGACAGCTTCCCTTAGAAAATCTCCACGAAGGCATTCCTTCCCTTAGATAACCCTAATGTGCTTTACCGTAATAAAATAAACCAAACCAAGTTAATAACTGAATAATATCTGTAATTTTAAGATTGCTAACTTTTTTTCCCTTAACAAGAGAATTTAAACTTCGAGGCCTTTTTTTCTAGTTTTGCTCATTCCATGTAATTTTTCCCTTTATTTCCGAATCCATATCGTTAGGACACCATTTTGAAATTAATAAGCAACTAACTAATTATGAAGGTTTTCTAATCTTGCAATAAAAGAAGAATTTGTTTGCACAGCAAGCTGCTTGCCGTTGACGTGTTCTTAGGATATGTTCTCAAAAAAAAAAAAAAAAAAAAAAAAAGGAACGTATGCTACAATGTCTTTAATTTCTTCAATGTTTTTTACATTCATTTGCTAATTCTAAATCTCTTTTGATAGTTTCGGGTAAAAGCTTCTTTTAAGTAATTTTGGTCTTAAATTCGAAATTCTTTAAAATTTCATTAAGGTTATCTTTCGAAAATGAAATTATTCATAAAAAAAGAAAACCACATAAGTTTGCTTTTGCTTATGAAAACAGAATATTACATTTAGTTAGCAGAATATTCTATGAACAACATTTTCCTATCGGAAGTCACCCAGTATCGATATGAATATTATCAATATGAGAGAAAATTCTGAATAATTTTTTTAAAATTTCCATCCATAAAGAAAACTACAACCGCTTTTTAATTATTTCCCTCCTTTTCGTACTTCAAAAAGGCTGAACTTTGGTTATCTTTTAAATCATCTATCTTAATGATTAGTTCTTACGAACTCGTAAATGCAGTTTTAAAAATTTGCTAAAAAACGAAGAAGTAAACGCGATCATATTTAAGTAAACCTTGCCGCGAAGCGAATAAAGAAAAAAAAAAATCCATCCAACAATTCGTTACTCTTTCACGATTACAAAGCTTACACAATTCTGTATCGCTTACCTCATCCACTAGAGAACGTTTCGATGTTGTCTGAGTTCGAGATTAAAATTCAATACTTGTTTGTTTGTAGCTTCCCGTTTTAAATATCAGCATTACTAATGAAGGGATTTAGGTATGTATTACCAGGAGATTATTAATTCTTACTGCATACATTTACGTATTGTGAGAGTAATGTAAATTATGCAACATTTTTGGACTAGAATGATTACAATTGCTGCGCGTATATTAATTCCATAAATGCGCATTTGTGAGCTGCTCAATCAAAATATCCGGTTCATTCACTGCACTAAATGAATTCAGGAATTACGGTTTGTTACATTAAAAAAGACTCGTTATTTTCTTATTATTTCATATGAGGTATATAATTATCTGTGCTATGCAAACATAGCTTCAGATTTATAAGGATATGAATTTCTGAAAATAATAAAATTGTTGGGAATCTATGTGATAGAAAATAAAATTTGGTTTTAAAATTAGACTAATGAAAATTCGGAAGACAGAAATGTGAGTATATGGGAATGAACTGTTTAATAACTTCCACTATTTTAATGCGGGATATATTTTATATAAAAATAACCAGTACTTACCAAAAAGAAATATTCTTTGCTTATTCTCGTGTGTGATATTTAGGAAACGCGTTGCTATGGTAACAAAACTGCACACTTTTTTCCTAACTTAAGATGACAGAACAGTCAGAGAGCGAAATTAATGAATTTGTTTTTAAAAGTTTTAATACCTGTTAATCTAATTTTAAGAAAATCTATATATGTAAATATTTTTCAGATAACTTATATACAAAGAGAAATATAAACTTTTATGCAATGAACAATAACGTTTGGAAAATTAAAATATATTATTAATAGTTAACACTGGCAGTACACCCGGGGTTTGGTGCCTGGCAAATTTCTTAGCTTTTACCCATGTACGGTTTCCATGTGCAGCTTAAACCTGAATTAATTTCTTTAAAAATTTCTTCAAGACATCTCTACTAAGCAAAATATAGCCCACATATAATCAATTAACCAAACAACGTATCTCTCGGTATTTGAATGGTGAATTTTATATGAACAATTTCTCTGTAAAATATTAACGATACAAATGTTCAGCAATGTCCTTTCTACTGCTAATTTTTAATGACTCAAGGTATTATATGAACGATCTTTATGGTATTGCAGTTTTAATGGCCATCAGTGTATGTCGTGAGGCTGACCTTCAAGTAAAGATGACCTTTGCTACGCTAGTTAAAAGCGTTTGGTTTGGTTTATTTGATTACAGCAAACCACTCAAGGGTTATCTGTCTAAGTGGAAGGATGCCTTCGTGGAGAACTTCCTAAGGGAACTGGCTTGTATACACGTTACATATGGGTGAAAACCATGAAAATGCTCATGCAGCCAGCCCTTTCGCGGAATTCGAGCTTCGGACCGAATTACCGGTGCTTAGCGACTTTTACCTCTCGGCCGCTGGTGGTCCCGCTGATTAAAAGGAATGAGATAATGACATTTCTTTCTTTATTATTTTTTTCATCTTTAGATTAAAGATATAAAATAAAATGTAAGAATCTTTTAAAATTACTTAATTTTATATAAATACATGTTAGCTGTCATGATACTCTTGGTCACATTCTGCTAATTTTTCTGTTTCATAATTTAAGGCAAAACAGAAACACGAGTTAAGAATGCGAGTCTGAGGTAAATAACTAGAAAGAGCGCCAAATTAGAAACATTAGAAGTTCCTTAAAAATTAAGCTTTGAAACGCATTAAAAAGAACCGTTTAAAAATATCATATTCCAAGGGGAAAAAAACTTTATTAAAACTATTTACGATAGTTGAAAGGTATTACATTCTTGATACTACATTCACTATCGATGCTGTGTAGACGAATATCCTCTTTCCTGTACACATTTTTTGCAATCAGTTCCTAATCAGGATAGCGCCTCTTATTTTATTTGACACAGCATAGTGTATAATAATCGACAAACTCTTTAAAAATGAATTAACGTGTTTACTTTTTTACCTTAATGCAAGCTGAGTTCTGTAATACATATATTTTACTTGTATGACTTCCATAAACTCAGGGCAAAAGATGAAGAAAAACGTTATATTAAAAATAACTCTTCGGAAGTTTCAGAGCAGAATTAATGAATTTAATTTATTCTCAAAAGTTTTGGGTTTTTATCGTAGTGGGGGTAGAGCTATATCGTCTAATAGTTAACATTAAAATTTATTAATGGACATAACGTATTGTGTTTAATGAAATGCAGAGACTGAATTTCCTTAGAATGCTAGACAGAAGCGCCGAAAATTTCGATGCTTTAATTTACTTCAAGCTTTTACTGTAGTTTTCACCTTAAGAAATCCCATTAAGATGAAACTAAGTGAATTTTGCCCTAACACTTTTTCTATGGTCCACAAACTGAAACTTAGAATGGAGTGACGCTTGCTTAGAGTTCATATCAGCAAGACCTAATGCATTTTAATGCATTAGTTAAAAAGGTTAAAAGTTCATTTAAAAGGTTTTCTAAAAATGAAAATATCTGATTAAAAGTTTCTCGATCCATTCTTAGTTAAGACGTTTGCTGCTAAAGCAGACATATTCTTTGAGTTTCCATTCTCTTGTATTCATATTTTGTCTCAGAGTTGCACAGTTGATTTCATTTACGGTTATTCCTGAAATAGATGCTGTTATTGCTAGGTGGGTTAAACGAATTGGCACCTCATTTTTATTTCTGAGATAACTAGAGAGCAGGTAAGGCGCGATTTAACTTTTCTATGTTTTCTATTGTTTACAGTGCGACATTAAAATGAACTGTGTAATATCAAAGAAATAAAAAAGAAGTTTTAAAACTCTGAATTGAGGAAGAATTAAAACAAACCCTTTCTACTAATTCTATGATAACAGGTATGATTTGTTGCAACAACATTTGATTTTCTCCAATATCAGTGATACTAGAAAAAGTGCTTAATACCGGAGATTATCGCTAATAAGGATAGATTCCAATAAATATTATTTTGAAAACATAGCTATAATAAAAATTAACGTTTTTCTTTATTAACGATTTTTATTAAAATAAAGCTTGAGTTTAAGGAAACATCGGCAATACTCGGTCATAATTAAGGTTCTTAGAAAATAAAATTGCAACTTTTATTTATTGGTAGATAAATGTTACTTATTTATCTGCCAGATACCGAGTGGATAAGATCCCTGGATACTAAGTTCGACTTGGGTTCAAATCCTGCGAGCGAGTTGACTAAATAGGAGTTTTCGTAATTTTCTTCAACTGCAATATATATGTGTGCGTAAGATAAAAAAATATGAAAGCAAACTTCTAATTTTAATTGGCTATAACTTCTAGTTTTATTTAATTTGGGGACTTTATCTCTCTGTCTGAGAAATAGCGCCTTAAGTCTAAACTGCGTCATTCAAATTAATCATGTGATCTTATGTAACGCTTAAGGCAGATATCTCTTCCCCAATCAACAATAATTGTAAACCAAAACGTTTTTGACTCCCTCCCTTCTTCTTCTGCATTATTACTGCGGCACTCTTTCTCTTCCGGCTTACGCTTTCAATCCTGTTAAGACGCTGCTGCAATCATCTATGTCCGCCTCTATAGAAATGGTACCAAAAATGTTCTGGAAATAGGCACAATTGAAGAGCCAAGTGAATTGTGGCCACAAATGAGAATGTAAATAAATATAGAATTTTATCCGGCTCAACTGCTTCTTTTTCAAAATGGATGGACGGTCTAAGCATCAAGTATCTCTGCCATCAGTATTTTTGCGGATCTACGTCTCAGTGCTCCCCAAGCTAGTGCTTTTATTGCATTTTTTTAGTCTTACAGGATTGAATTACTTGCTACTAACCTCAATGGAACATTTATTCCTTAGCTGGATTTCTGTAAAATAGTATCGGCAAGTTCAAAAGTTAGATATCATCGAGTATTGAAATACGGTGTGCTATCATTACATATATATATGAGCCCATATACGCATATATAATCCGTATAGCAGATTATATTGGCATATATGGATCCATTTTTATTTTATAGGTATTTTCTTCACTTAAGGATTTAAAAGGACATAATGAAACTGTTTAAAATGTGAACATCATTATGACTATGCAAGTATGCCTTAATCTGCCTTTCGAACCAATATCTCTTTCTTCTATTATCACAGCACTAGTCAACTGTAGTACTGTTAATTATTATATCATTATTAATTTGCATTAGCAGACATTTTAGTTTTAGTGCAGTGTTTATATGTATGTAACCACTGCACTTTTGCACAGCTACCTACGTTTCGTTTTTTTTTTCATGGCTAATAGTTATATTTGCTAATGCGTTATTCAAAGTGTATAAAGAAATGCACTATTTTTTTGAAGTGATAAAGAGGCATATTTCTGTCTAAAATATTTAGAAAGGTAGAATCCTTAAAGTTCAACACTTAAAGACTAAAAAATATCTTTCTTTCCGTATTAAAAAAATCTAATAATGTAGCGGGAATCAAATACGACAATATCCATGTTGTTATTTTCAGGTTATTGTCGAGACCACACAGCTTGATATAAGGGGAAAGGTGAATCAACCGATTAATTAAGCAGTTTCAAAACTGGGTTAATTAAAAGATACCAACAAAGTTTCAAAATTTTTTAGTCGTAATTGGTCATAAATTGTCCTGGTGGTCTCTAAGGCAGCCTTCCAAACGGCAGCAAAGAGTTAAAAAAAAACAGCTGACGTACAGCTTCTTTTCTCTTGTTAACGAAATCGTAATTTTTCAAGGTTAATGATACTGTTTTTCTATTTATTTTTACCCCTCTCTTTTTTTTTCCTTTCTCCCCCTTTTCAAATATCAGTAATACTTCAAGTAGAATTGCTTAATGTTGCCACTTTAACTGATCTTTTTCAGAGAACATTTTTTTGCACTCTAGAAATCAGTTAATTTTAGTCATTTTTAATCGCATATTCGGCAATAAAGCTTTAAAATTGCTATTCATTAATTTTTAACACAAGGCTTTAATTCTTTGCAGCAGAATAATATTATGAGAAAGTTTTGGCGCAGAGGGAAAAATTTTAGCTGCGAGATGAATGCGTGAAGCATGATTTGGATTATCGTAAGTATTGTAAGCTATGCGAGGGAAAATAAAAGTATTCGTGAAGTTTTTGCAAAAGTCAGTGTGGGAGCGTAGCAAATTTGTGAGGATTGCAGTCATATTATATGTAAATACTGTATGTGTGATAAAAACTTGGAGAGGAGACTGCTGCATAATTAGAAAGATGACACTTGGAGGAGTGACTTGTAGACAGACGCAGCCGAATTGAGCATAATCTTTATTGCCGGACACGAACTAGTTATCGAAACTATATTTTTCATTACACATGAACACGAACGCAATACGCGCACCGCAGATTTATATAAAATATCACATTTTTAGCACGATAAAGCACAGCAAAAATGAAATGGCATCCAAGCGGCAACAGAGCTGCAAGCTAACTGCGCATTTAAAAAAAAATCCAATCTGGCAGTTTGTTAAGAGAAATGTTTTGGTTTAAGTTAAAAAGGTTTCAGTTCTTGGATGGATTGATCTAGAAATGACGCAATCCAGACGAGTTATTACAATTTTTAGAATAGAGAATAAGAAGTAAGGTGTTACTGGTAGTTTAAATTATAATTTTGATTTAAATACTTTTTATCTTACATATTATTACATATTACATATCTTACATGTATACATTAGGAACACGAATATATTTCTAATGACTTTCCTAGAATATTGTGGTAGCTTTTCGAAATGTTTATATAGTTTGGGGTTTATATAGTTGAAGTTATGGCGAAAATTAAAGTAATTATTGCTTAGTCTACCTTACAACCGAAGTTTTCCAACACATATAAAAAAATCTATTTTTCATTTAAGTAATTTCGTATTTCTTTCTTCTAATTATGTTATTTTTCAGGTCTCTAGAAATCGTTCTAGCGTTCTTCATTGCCCTTGTCGTGGTAAGTCTTATTTAGATACTTTATGATTCATTTTACTGTGAGTTCATTTTACAATAAAGAGAGTATAGCCCTGTGCTAATCTAATTTTAGTCAAGTGTCAATCTATGGCACAGATTTCATTAATGCAATTTTACTCAAGCTAATATAACTTTTTCATAAATGTTAAAAGTTTGTTAAACCGTGTAATAATATTTACCCGTTTTATTTTCTTTACTATGTCACTGCTTTGACTATTATGTGGTACAGACTATTATGTGATACACATCTAATAATCGTAGCTTATTATTATGCTTCACAGCTTTCATTATTGTGTGATTTTGATAGCAGCTGCATTGTAGTAACGATAGATAAAACAATTAATAAATAGTAGTAATAAAAGAATAGAAAATGTCCAGCTTTATTTCAGTTTATTATTATTAGACATAAATTATTCGAAGCTCAGGGTTCAATGTATGTGCGTGTGGTCAGAGCAAGTATTTTCACAAGTCTATTTGCTATAAGAATTACATCGTGATCATGAAAAGCAAAATTCTCCCGTCTAACAGTTCAAACAGCAAAAAACGTATCTGCCAAAGGTCAGTCTGATTGACAAGTTATGCAAATAAACATTCTTGTAGAAACTCCCTTCTTGCGAAAAACCGAGCTCTTCTCTCGTGAGATACTGTAAACAAAAGCGTGATTTACTTCTATTTTAAAGGAAGTGGGGGAGTCGATTCCTGGAGTTTGAATGATGACAGCTCCAATCAGCATCATAAAAGAACTGTCAAGGAAGTAACTCAAAGAAAACATAGAAAGAATGGGTGCGAATAGAAAAGACGTAACACAGATTTTACTTTCAAATTCATTGCAAAACTATTTGAAAAAACTAAAGTTAGCAAATTATTATCATTCTAAAAAACAGTTATAATACTTCAATTACAAGGTAATTAATCAATTTGACCCTTTCAACTTTTATTGCTTTTAATAACAATAAACAATTTATTTTAATATACAATATATCTCTCTGCGTTTTCCTTCCCTCATAGGAATAAATTTTGATATTTTTCCCTGAATTATTTTACCGGTCAAAGTAAAAGTAAATCGCTCTAGAAAATTTTATTCCTGAAATAAAAGAAATTTTTATATTTGATAGTAATTTCATGCATATAAGAGTAATGAGATCCTGAAGTTGTACACAGGTTACTTCGTTAATTTAAGTACTAGAAATTACCTACTTCAGGGATAGGAAAATACTTTTAACAGCGGGTGCAAAAGGTCTTTTTTAGTACATCATGCGGGGAAGGCCGTGGCAATCTTTTGCAGTGAACCTATTGTTTGCAGGACTTTATGGGGAGACATAGATTTATGTTATGTTCATTAACATTTTCTAAGTAAATTTGGAAGGTAAAATGCTTACTAGGTAAGCTTCATTTTACAGTATTATGCTTCCTTAAAATAAATTAATATGTAATTTAAAGAAAAGAATAAAGCGCTATTTGTTGGTATAAAAATTACTATTTCCACAATTCATGATGACCATTTTTTTCCACTGTCTTAGAAAAATGTCATTGAATACACTTATTTTAAAGCACTATTAATGTTGCACAGGGTTGTGTAAAATGTTATTAATTGCAGTTTTGTAGTGTATAAGTGTTTTTTTACGTATATAATGATCTTAATTAAGAATTGATGTCTAACTATGCATGCATTTACGTCTTCAAACGCTAAAGAGATATTTATATTACTTTTTACAGGTATCGTGCGAAGAATTTGGAGGGAATCTCTTAGAACACGCAGGCAAAAAATACTTGACGAATTCCGTTGTTCACTTTAAGTCTCCAAAACCTGTGCATTTTTTTAATTATTGCAGTGAGAAACAACTAGAAATCACTGGAAATTCAGTATCTGCTTCAGGCGATCAAATACCTAATAGTAAGTAATTTTATATATTAAATTAACCACTGTTCCTTTCTCAAAGTTTTCCCCATTATAATTTATGGAGATCTGCGTAAACTGGAGAATAATTACGAAAACAATAATAAGAATTGAAATTATTTTGTCCTTCATGGTTAAACATCTCCCATGAGAAATAATTATACTTTTAAATGTTTCAGAGACACTGATGAAATTCCAATATTATACATAATAATGAATGTGCAGAGTAATATGAAAAATGTTATGACCTAATAGCAGGGTTTAAATTAGGAAACCCCAAATAAGGGGGATTTTCGTACTTTGTTGCATCACTGAATTGCAATATTTGTAAAAAATTCTGTGACCAACGCAATATTTTATTTAACAGTTAATAAATAACTTTTATTTAATTTTATTTAACATTTATTTTATAATAACAACATAATTCTTGTTTAACAGTTTATTTAATAATTAGTAAATAACTCACTTCCCCAGGGAAGAGCAAAATAAAGAAAAAAAATCTTAACAACTGAGGCAGAAAACTCCTTCAAAATGCGATCCCTTTGGGGAAGAAGAATTTTATTAGCTGCGTGCACCAAGAAAGCTTGAACTGTACTACGCAAGGAAGGCTAATTCAAAAATGAAGATGGAATTTTATCAGACAGCGAAGAATACTATTCAAAATATTTATTTTTTTATACACTGTACCACATCTTAATTTAATCTCTGAATTTAAGCTCCTTTAGTTTGTTTTATTATTTCGTTTAATTTTTGTGATATTTTAATTTATTTAATTCCCAATTTATAATTTATTTAATTTAATTTACTAATATTTTTATCGCTATATATACTTTATTTTATTTATTATATTATTTATCTTTTCTTTATCGCTTCTGCCACAGAACTCCGGTATTTTTGATTTAAAAATTATGCCCGGGCAT
Source organism: Stegodyphus dumicola (assembly GCF_044657685.1). NCBI lineage: Eukaryota > Metazoa > Arthropoda > Arachnida > Araneae > Eresidae > Stegodyphus > Stegodyphus dumicola. Next base: position 122,364,892 of record NC_140780.1, read on the forward strand.
AATTAACTGCTTATTTTTTCTCGGCAGGCTTGCCTAGAAAAATTAGGGTTTTTACGAATGAAACAGTAGCGAGTATTTTAATAAAAGGGGTACAAAAGTCAAACTAAAATAATGATTAGGTGGCCTTCAAGTAAGAAAAAAGATGATAAATGTAATATCTTTTCGTGACTAGAATAACACAGGTGGGGTATAGGTAACAGCAAAAGAACGCGGAAATGATGTTTTAGGCGTTAATAATCAAACATTATGCTGCTGGAACTCCTTCAAAATAACTTGATCTGAGAGGTTGTTGGATCCAATCCAACTCGTAATCTTACGATTTCTCATGAACGCAAAAAATATATATCTAAAAGTGTTGATATTTGGAAGAGGTTATAAGAAATTATCTCATCCCATTACGCATGATCTCGTAGTGTAATTGGTTAACATGTCTACCTAGCAATGGAAGATCCGTGGATCGAATGTCAGAGTGGACGCAGTAGATGTTTCATGCTGCCTTGTCCTAGTGCTTTTTACAGTGGCACCCGAGCTAAAAGTCAGGTGAGGGGTAACTTGTAGGACTTGCTCGAAAGGATCTGATTCCTCTCGTAATTTACCCTGTAAGTAGAAGAAGATATAAGAGGTTATCACATTCCTTCGTGCATGACTTGTTAGTGAAAGTGGGTTAGCAATTGGAAAATCCACGTTCCCAATCTTGGCTAGGGCACAGTTGATATTTTTTCGTGTTTTCAGACTTCGAAAATTCTAGGTATCTCAAAAAAGGTAGTAAACATTCTTTCAAAAGGACCAATTCAACCGGAAACATATAAGTATTACTTGGTTGAGCTATGTATGTTAAAGAGTTTTGTTTATTTAGAATACCACTGATGTATTGTTTCTAATAATTAACACAATGTCAATCAACACATAAAGTAACATCTCGTGCAAGTGCCGAGTGTTGTAGAGACATTAGGTATTTTTGGAAGCAGGCAAGAGGAAAAATTAGCAACGCCTTCGCCGGAAATCAAAGCGCGGACCTCTCAATTGCGCGCTGAGCGTGCAAACCACTACACCACGAAGCCTCGCTAAGAAGGCGGGAGAAATACCTTATATACTCCCCCTTTTAAAGGGCGACTGGGGTTTTTAGGGAACCCAAACGCCAAATCCTGGGTGAGGAGAATCATCATCTAACACCCTTTTAGTTCGGGCGCCAATGTAGAGACATTAGGTATTTTTGAAGCAAGAGGGATTGAAAAATTAGCAACGGCTTCGCCGGGAATCGAATTGTGGACCTCTCAATTACGCGCTGAGCTTGCAGACCACTACACCACGAAGGCATGCGAAGAAGGTGGAAGAAATACCTTATAATGTTATTATGTGTTTTAAGAATCTCATTATTTTCTGAATACAAATGTTTCAAAATGTAAGCCTTAGATTCCTTTTCACAGTAAAGAAAAATAATAATAATACTTTTATTAAGCATTTTACTTATTAATGCTTCTTGCTTGCACTGCACACTAGTTTTGACTTGGAAAATTAAATTTGTAATTATAATGATCTGCATGCCAGGTTATTTCACGCTGCTTAAAAAATTGCAAATTTCATACGGAGAAGCTAAATTAGAATAGCAGCCGCCATTAAGTAGCATCCAAACAAATAAAATGATAATAAAAAATTATATCGCAATGATGAAAGAAATCACCACATCCTCTTCTACATAGCGTATCTTTTTTAAGGCAAAATATCGTTAACCATATACAAAATGAAGTGCAGAATGTAATCGAGACATTAAACCTCACCTGCTTTATTTATTTCCTTTTTGAAAAGTACTTTATTTATTTATTTATTTATTTTTCTTAAAACTTCATCCAAATGAAATTAATTAAGAGTGCTTGAAATCACAGTAAAAGTATCTAACGAAGCTGAAATGAATTTGTAGAGTCATTAGAATTTGTATATCTCCCGTACAAGTCAGGAAACTGAAGAAATCCGCATTGCCGGTGCCGGGATTCGAACTCCAGACTTCTCGAATACGCGTCGAATGTGCATCCAGTTATACCAAGAACGCATGCGAAAAGAAGAGAGAAAAGACCTTATAAAATATTCTACAAATTTTATTTAAATCCAGTATTTATGAAACGGGCTATCTTTTTCATCACAGCCTAATAAAAATGTTATAGTCATAACTGATTGTCTATTTATTGTTTTTTAGGCTAGATTCTGAAATCTTTTTGAGGCGGAAACAGGCCGGGACAAAGTGTTTAAATTAAAATCCCAATCATCTAGCAAAGCTATTATAACAACTACGTAGATAACAAATATTCCTAATAAAACTCAGAGCACTCTGCTTTCAGACAGACAATACCGAAATTCTAGAAGTTTTCTTTAGGGGTATCATAGACGTTACTTGAGACTGTTGTAAATACAGAGATTTTTCGACAGGTTGAGAAATGAAGAAGCGTGTTGCACATAGGTGTATTGGATAGCGGACCCAAGTCTCTTGCTAAGGGATATATCTCCGTACGGTTTATCTGATTGCCAAGCTAATGAATATAAGATTATCTCATAATTTTATTATTAAAGTTAGAAGCTTTACATTAAAATAACATGTTTTCACTTTCATTTTATTAATTACTTTCAAAAGGAGGTTTTTCTTTCAAGCCTTACTTGGTTGGCTCAGAAGATTGCAGGGTCAGAGAAGCAGAGAAGTCGTTTTTGTTACGTTACCTGCAGGTTACCAAGAAGAAATATCATACCAAGAAGAAGGTTACCAAGAAGAAATATCATACAAAACGTTTTAGAAAACAGCAGTTAACTCGAAGTTTAAAATTTTCAGTTATTATGTACAAACAGAGAAAGTAACGGTTGGGATTTCCTAGAATTTTTATGGTTTGTGTAAAATCTAACATATACATTGCGTTCCTTTACTTTTGAAACTTCCTTACAACTTTGACTGGAAGTTTCAAGTTCGATATTATGCCAGTTTTTTTTTTTTTAAACTGAGATCAGTTTCGAATTTATGTAACTTAATTCAAATCAAAGGGCAATAAAATTTGTCATATTAATCAGATATATATATGTAATCTCTTAAATTTACTATAAAAATAAAATGGATTGTGTTTTTCAAGACCTAAATACACTTATTTACAAAACTGTCCAAAAATAACAACTATGAAATTGATAAATTCACGGAAACAGTGTAAAAATAACAATTAGAAAATCGTATGTATCTTAAGAAAATTATTCAGTAGATTTAAATATGGTCTAAAAGCGCACATTTTTGAGTTAATTTATTTATATTTATTGTTAGGTGCTTTGTAATATTTGGATTGTTAATATTGCAGTACTAATTCTTTTGAGTTGGTGGTAAGTAGTAAGTGGGGTAACCGGACGGCAGAATTGACGTCACAGAAAAGTGAGTGGCCGCCGTCATCTTGGATCTTATGACTACAGGAGGTGACGTACACGTGTTAAAGTGACGTAACATTTTTAATATAAATTTTTTTATTTTGTGTCAACGACAATATTTTTTCAATGTTTTATTTTGTGGCTATGACCTCTTGAAGCTCGTGCTTGGGATGACATTTATTCTTTAATCTGTCATTATTTTGAATTTTTTATTCCGTTATTATTTGTATTTGATTCCATTATTTAATTTATTATAGTAATCTTTAATGAATAAGTTTTATGTAATTGCACGAGTTTTAAAAACAACACCTAAGCTAAGAATCGAATCTTTTACCTCTCACATGGAAGAATCGCACGCTACCACAAAGCCACGGAATCGTCCCTTGAACCTTTTCGTTTGACCTTCACTAGCGGCAAAATCAACCATAATGTCAAGGGCCTGGAAGAATGCGCATGCGCAAGCCTGTACTATCGTGTCCAAACCGTTTCACGTTTTTGTGAATATATTCTTGAGGACCAATCGTAATCTCGCTAACAATGTACCTTCTATTTCAACCAATCAGCGTGTTTATTTCTTGCATAGGAAAGTGCTTCGCCTATATATTTGCTCGCTTTTGACAACTGAAGTCATTTCTTCTCTAGTTGCCGCCAAGTGAACGCTGTTTTGGTACTTTGTGTGATTTTCTGTGCCATTTTGCTTTTTACGATGTCTGCTAAGGGAACTTATCCTACATCTGCATCCAATGTAAGTAAGTATTCATTGCTTCTATTCGATTTATATTATTACCATTTTTTAAACGAATTTACGAAATGTTTTCCTTTTGAATGGTTTTTATACAAATTTTTAATTACTAGGTCCTATTTGAAGGTCCAGATTTCCCTGTCCGACACTCTTATGACGATGTAAGATTATTTACATTTTTTGCACGCAAATTTGAATGTTATTTTTCTATTTGAACGTAATTCTAGTTTTTTTAACATATTCCGTTTTATTTTGATAGGTGTTAGATGAAGTAGATAAAACTTTTCTGGAAAATCCTTTGGTTTTGCCCTTGTACTACCAAGTGGGTTTCAGATTTGAGGTAAATATTTGTCCCAATTTTCGATATTTTAGATTCTGTTATAAATTTTTTTAGACATGTACTAAAATTGAACGTATTCATTTATTCAAAATTATTTGGTTTTAGACTTTTACATCATCAGATCGTGGCCCTATATGTATATTGCCGATTCCGATGAACGTTCGGTTTGTATTTTCCTTTTTCCTGATTTTTATAATAAGCTTTTTTTGTAAATATTTGATGCAAAAATATGTTACCGAAAGTAACTTATTATTATTATTATTATTATTATTATTATTATTTTTCAGTTTGATGAGATACTGTGCAAACAGAAAAATCTCTTCGCCGGAATCACATATAAGCAAGCCAAGGAAATTACTTTAAGTGCCAGTATTGACATTGAACGATCGCCTCAGAATGTGCAAGGAATAGAGATGATTCGAATTCCAGACACGGTCCGGAAATTGTTCGAACAGCGCATTCACCGAACTACACAGCCGGCTGTAGTTCGGCTTTTTAGGAAAGTATTTATTTTCCGGTTCCATATCCAAGCAGAAGGCTTGGATAAGCCCATCAGCATTTCTTTAATGGCTATTTCATCGCTAACATTCGAAAAGATTTTGGCTGCCGTGATAAAAGTGCTGCGGTCGAAAGACAAAATCGAACTAGATACTAGATTCTTAGTGGATGTGATTACAATTAGACGATATGTAAGTGCAGGTGAAAACAGAAAAGTCTTTAATATTTGCGTGGATAGATTAAGAAAACAGTCCATTTTGTCTATTCCACACTTGACGAAGGACTCTGTTGTGTCAAGGCGATTGTTTATGCTTTAGGCACATTTGAATAAGGACAAAGCTGTTATTGAAACCTTGCTCGTTTGCAGAGATTGCGAAATTTGAAGACCACCTTGGATATCCAAATTGTCGTCCCCGAACGTGATAGTGGTTAGCGTATCTGACTGTCGTACCAAAGGGTTCGAATCCCCGAAAAGACATGGATGTTTGTAAATGCATAGCGGCATGGGGACACACAAAATATGCAGCGAGCCGAAAGTATTTTCAAGAGGTTGATGGCGAGGAAGAGGGGAAAACCTCGGACTCGTTCCCTCGGGGGGATCTCCTTCAAAACTGGGGGGCGGAACTTAACAAAGTCGTAAAATTTCTATGGTGCTCAAGGTTATTGCCAACGACAGGTGCAATCTTGTCTCCTTGCCACAATAAATTTCGTGGGTTTGTTCTGATATCAGACAAGCGAGTTTAGTCACAACAACAATATTTTTTGTTCAATTTCCATTATAGGTATGCATACCACTGCAAGGAATGTTGCCAAGTCATTCGGAGAAAAGTTTTCCCTACATGCGGGACTACCAAGTTGCCCTCTTTGCCACCATTGCGTCGTGGCTAACTAAGCATCGTTGTTATTTACGAGGTGTTTTCCTAAAGAAGTCGAGCTCACCTTTTTTTTTTTTTAACTTTGAAACGGACTAATCTTTGGGGGAGTATTTAATAAATTTCGCGGGCCTCAGTATGCCAACGGCATTAAAAAAGTATACCCGGACTATGAGCCATACCGAGATTTCTGTGCTCGGTTTTTTACATCGTAGCACACAGGCTACACCGTCGTGGCACGCAACATGAAAGGGTAAGATTAAAAAAAAGATTAAGTTTTCACAATTAATTTAATTACAAACTTTTTTTCAATACTGTTAATAGTGCTTTTTACTTACAGATTTGATAAGTAGTTCATGATCTCTCTACAACAAGGTACAGCAACAAATGTGATTTCTAATGTGTTTAAGACATCCTAGTTTTAACAATAGGGTCATTAAACTTTTCACCGATGGCACTGACCAAGCACCGCGCGGCTTCGGAGTCACTGAGTTGAAAAAAGGATATTTAGCTCATCTCTTCAAAGCGCGAGAAAAACAGAAATATGTCGGACCGCTGCCTGAAACCAATATTACTGCCCGGATTCTACGACCACTTCAGGTCGATAGGCATTCCTGTCCTACTACGAAGGACAAAAGGGGGACGTATTCGACTTCCAAGAAGACGTGCTGGCCTATTACAGGTATATGAATACAATTTTTCTTATAGTTTCATTCTTGTTTTTTATGTTTATGTCATATTTTTAACGTTTTCTTTTATGTATTGATAAATTGGACGCGGACATTCTTAGCCGATGCTGTTTGGAGTTTCGAGAGAGTGGATCCATTCTAGTGAGTAATTTTTTTTTATTCCTTTCTATTCTAATCATGTTTACAGGCCCTGAGTAGTTATAGCCGTCTTAAGTCTTTCTTTTTCAGGTACGTGACCATTGCGTCAGCCAGTATGGCAAGTATTGGAGTGGTCACATTGATTCCGACACTAATTCCATGGTGCCCACACACGGCTGTATCGATAACCCTGGTTGTATTGCGGTAATTTGATTTTATTGCTTCTTCAGAAGGCATTCACATTCAACATGCTTTGAATGGCACCGGAAAGCATAAAATTGTCGGAATGTAGTAGACGGTTTCTGCAAAGAAACTCAAATTCTCTGCCAATTTCAGTTAACAAAAAGTAACAATGCAATTTTTTTTCTCTGTGATTCTTTTTGGTGATTAATTATCTACCTGCTGAATAATATTGATATAACTGTATTATTTTTTAGGATTGTTTCTTCCATGAATGTAGTTCATGCTACGAGGGGGATATTATTCACTCTCTGAAAGGGGTCTCAGTGGCAGTATTGAAGGAAGAGACCGAACAGTCCGCAAGAAAGCTACGCGGCCGGGATTTGAATGTCGTGGAAATATGGAAGCACGAGTTTAAAAGATAATAGGAGGAAATTCCCAATTTCAAACTTTCCTGAATCAACACCACCTGTGAGATCGCCTCAACCCTCGTGAGTCGTTCTTAGGAGAGCGCACGAATACCCTCAAATTGTATTATGAAGCAGATGCTAAATATGTGGATTTTCACGTCACTATATCCATGGTTTCATTCTTTTTTATTATTCTTTTAAAATTTTATATGTATTATTGTATGATGTGTTTTCTGAGATGTTTTTCGTTCACAGATGAATAAATACTACGTTTGCCCTTGTGGTGTTGCGCGGCCCCAACCTGCACGCAACAATAATAGTGACTGCTATGAACTGGAAAGTACACAAAACTCTTAAGAAGGGTTTAACTCCCTTTTTATTCTACTTTAGAAGTTACAGATGCGTGCACTTGACGCTCACAAACTACGTCGACCCGCCGGTAAAATAAAAATAAGAAACTAAAAATGAATAATAGCAAGTTACTACCTACGAGGCTCTCTAAACGTAACTAACCTAACCGCGTTCTAAAATACAGCTGATATTACAGCAAACTCTCTGAATATTAAGTTGAAAGATTCAACTATTTGCCGAGGCAAGCACACAGGCCGAAACGCGCGGTTCTTCAATTTCTACCTAGCCACCTTCACGCTCGTGAAGCAAGAAAGCACACCTACAAACTTGTTTCCCTTCTAGTTAACTCAAATTACTTCCGCTGACAATTTGAATACTTTGCGCGTTCTACTAAAATTTACATACTCTGGCATTGGCAATTCCAGGGGAAAGTAAGGCTTGACAGGAAAGATAGTTTAAACTTAAAATAAATGTTAGTTAAAATAAATATAAACCCTACACCCTCTAGAGCAGTGATGGCGGACCTATGGCACGCGTGCCACAGTCGGCACGCAGAGCCTCATCAGCCGGCGAGCGACTAAAATATTACTTCCGTAATCAATAATCACAATAAAATGTGTGTGATTATGGCAAAGCCTCGAGGGCTATCTGCCTAAAGGGAGGGATGCCTTCGTGGAGGACTTTCTAAGGGAAACTGGCTCGTATACACGTTACACATGGGGAAAACCACAAAAACACCCATGCAGCCAGCCCGTTCGCGGGGTTCGAACCTCGGACCGAACTACCAGTGTTCAGCGACTTTACCGCTCGGCCGCTGGTGGGCCCCACAATTAAATGATACTATGTAATTTAAATAAGTGTTCTTGAACGTTTCACTTCACTGACTTAGGGCCTAAGCCTGGATGTAGGATTTTCATATATCGCCATAGAAATGATATACCTTATTTTTTGACCCAATTTATGACGTTTCAATTGTTTGGGTCAATCATATTACTTGTTATATGGCAAAGATTACGCCAAAGTTGAAGCAGCTAATGTTTGATAAACGAATTAAAATTTATTGCAGACTGCCGGTGAGTTTTAACACTTTCATTGTTAAATAGATTCCATTTTTCAGATCTAACCATTTTGAGGTAATTTATGAATAATTCTAATTTAATATCTTAAACGGAATGTACAAATAGAATGTAAAAACATGCAATTTGATAATATAGCAAAACACGATAGCTTAGGGGGAAAACCAAGCTTATTCACATGCACTCAGCTAAAATAAGCCCAATGAAGCCGAAAAAGAGCATAGGATGTCTAAAGTTAGAAGTTTAGCAACGACATGTCCGGGTTAACGGTTGCTGCTGTCCTCTGTTCATATTTGAATCTGCAGCAATAGATTGTTGATTCGTGAAAATCCAATTCCTTACTATTGGCTAATAATGTTACCTCTTTTTATTATATGATCGATTTATATTTAATGCTTTATTTTTAAATTTTGTGCTTTCCTGTACTCCGTGTCTTGAACCCTCACAAATGACTCCAGTAAAAAAGGCAAAATTCAAAATTTATAGCGGAATATTATTTCAAGAGACCTGGACAGAACCATTTGGAGTTATTGAACACAATAGGAAAGCATTATGCATTCTGTGCGAGGAAAGTGTTGTGTGTCGTACATCAAAGTGTAGGACGGCACTTTAACACCAATCACAAGATTGTTGCCGAACTTGATGAAGCTCAATGAAAGGTGTTTATTGAAGGAAAACTGATGAATAATAATTACCAGAAAGTTGGGTTTTGCAATTATCTTTCTAAAACAAACCATATAACAACTGCCAGCTTTCAAATTTTACTGTGCCTGGCAAAACATAGTAAACCTCTCTTTGATTGGGGTTTAATCAAAGAAGTTTTGGGCACGCCCCCCCCCAAAAAAAAGGTTTTGGGCAGGCGGCCGCAAAAAGGTTCGCCACCACTGCTCTAGAGCATCCGTAAATTATAACAAAAACTTCGGAGATTTAGAGGACTACTTTGGACTAATTCAATACCGGGTGATTATACCAAGTAATCTCTAATTCGCGGTACTTCCATAGCGATGGCGGAAAAAACTCATGTTACTTTTTTGTCGAACCTGCGCCCTTCTCAAAAATTTTTTAATTGTGTGTACCCACATAGAATTTTGTTTGTGTATCCATACATTCCTCCGGGGGTTGACTCAGGCGAATGCCGGGGAAGTACTGTTTAGGATCTGTACCTAGGCCATGGAGGTAGGAAAGGGAGAAGGGGCCATTCCGCGCTAGAAGTGAAGCAACGCTTTGAAGCTTGGGTCACCAGACGGGGTGTTCTTTGTTTACATTCAGAAGCTCGCTTGACAAGATTCTGATAGTATTTCGACACACGGCAGTTCCATAGAAATCGAAAAAGGGACACTCTCCCATGAAAGAAACATTCATAGTGTAATGGATAATAGCAATTTGTATAGTTTACTGACATTTACGCAAAAATCACATCTTGGTTATTTTTCGATAACTAAGAACAGCGATTTTGATTATGAATTTGTTTTATAAAATTCTAAGCTGTTGCACTACAAAAATATAGATTTTAAGAAAATTGCTAAAAGAGATCTACCAAAATTTATTTTCTAGAAGATTTGAAAAGTTTGAAACTTGATAGCTAAATGTAAATATAAAATTATGTATGTTAAAATGTTTGTAATTAGGCTCATAGGTCAGATTAAGGTTTTATTAAATAGAGTAACGCATGCAAGGGCTATCTGCCTAAAGAGAGAGATGCCATCGTGGAGGAATTTTGAAGAAAAACTGACCTTTGAGTGGGTATTAAAAATAATACTTATAATTTTCATTCAAATTATATTCATATATATTTTTTATGTAAAACTTCCGGGTGTATGCTAAATTAGTGTAAATTACTTTACACGAAAAATATAGTGAATGCACAGAAATTAAAGATTTGCACATGCCGGAAATGATAAATAGGAAATATGTATGGGTATTTATGCATGTGCTTGCAAAAAGCATGTATCTGCCTTTGACAAAATACTTAAATATTCATTAAATTATTTATAAATGTATTTGAAATGAAGAATTTATTCACTTATAAACAAATGTGAAAGTACTGTGAAGAAATCTAATGATTAAATGTATCTAATTTATAATGATTATAAATGTTATCTAAATATATAATAACCTTAATATTGAATTGTAAACATAAATTGAAATCCTGTTGACAAATACGTTATAAAACTATTTAAGCAAGAATTGTTCGTATTGGAAAGCAATCTGTTAAAAGGTATTGTAACGCAAATGCTATGATATGCGCACTTAAGAACGTAATAAAGAGTTTTGGAATATGTATTGTTGAAATGAAGGGTAAAAAAAAAAAAAAAAAAAAAAAAAATCTGATAAGTATAATTAAAAGAATTATTCCCTTTACATTTTATAACTCAGTTACAAGTTTTAAATAATACTTTAAAAAAAAAAAAAAAAACTTATTTTATTCCCTTTCAGAAATGTTCAGAGAAAGTCAAATACTATTTAATACCTATTTAATTTTCGCTAATTCCTAATAATTCTCTAATTTAAAATGAACCGAATAGAGCATTAATTATAAATTGACTTACATTTTTCGATTTAAAAGAAGCCAAAAAATCATGTCATATTTAAGAAAGTATTTTAAGAAGAAGCTCTATAAATAGAAAAGAAATAATGCATAATTTTAATATTAATAATACAATGAACTTTGATCTTAATTTTTGTACCTTAACCGAATAAAATCGAATTACCTTAATTTTTTTTTCTAATGTAATTAACGAAAACTTGTGAAAATATTTCATTCAAATTAAACCATTCTGAGAAAACTGTCCTGTGAAAAGTATAGCATTTAATTCCGTTCAGAATGAAATGTTGTTTAAAAATATGTTGTTTTCACATACATAGGACTCTGAAGTGTTGTAGAAAAAGAAAATATATACATTTATATGTATATTTGCGACGTAATTACAAAATATTTACACCCGAACGCGTCAAATCTCATAGAACTCAATGGTAAATGACCCATGTTTTGGTCACCACGTAGGGATCGCCGGTGCTTCAGAGCAGGGTACGGAGAAACTTTTTTAGGGCGACTCCATCTTACTTCCTACCTCCATGACCTAGGCAGTCTCAACCACGGAGGCATAATAACAGACTTCACAGAAGGCCTGAAGGCTCTCAGGACAGAGCAAGGCTCGGCAGGGACCGCGCTGGTACTGCCTTGTCTGCCCTTGCTTTGTGAGGTCGTAACATGGTTGATTGATCAAGGGCGGGGCAGCACTTAATCCCGTTTGGCGCCTATTAGGCTGCATTAGGTCGCGAGCCGTCTCGTTCCATCAGCGTTGTGTATCCATACAGACGACAAACGAGCTCTTGGTTGGAACGTGGGTATCCGAAGAGGTGAAGCTAGAGAAAAAGAAAGGCTACCGTGTCACACATGTAAGCATTCTTCCCAAAGGTTATTTTATTTAAATTTTGTACTAGTCGAAATTTATTATTATTTTCTTTCTACATGTATGAAGTTTATCATTTCCCGGCATCCTCTACTTCCCTGTTCCAGTCGTATGTCGATTTCTAACTAAAGATCAAGCAGGAAAGTAGTGAATGGCCTGCAGATTGCGTGACGATGGAAAAAAAATAGGAATATATTAGGCAGTATGAAGTCAGTTTAGACGCTGGAAGCATCGCTAAAAATACTGAGAGTCACTAAGTAGCAAAAGTGGCCCTGAATCGTTTTGGGGGCAGGTAAGATGATATTTTTGTACCTAAAATTAAATTGAATTAATTTGTAAAATCTTTTAACATGCTTTTTTTATTCCTTGTCATTTATGTCGGATTTTTTTCCCTCACCTCAGATATCACCTCAGATGGGGCATGAACCTGAATGAAGGGAAACTCACCTATGTGCATACGGTGCCAGAATTTAATAAGATGATGGCTGACCTTACATGAAAGGTAAGTTTCTTTTCAATCCATTGATTTTAATTTATAAACTTGTGACAAGCTAAATAGAACAAACAACCTAAGCTGCACAAAGCTGTTACCACATAGTTGGCTCTTATTTAAAAATAACAGCGCAACAGGCACGTAATTAGCACGGCCCGGCCGTAATCCAGTACGCTTTAACTCCTAGCAACAACGTGGCTGAAAAAGCAGACACGCTCTCTCTCTCTAGTTCTCTAACAAGCTCTAACTAAACACCTCAGACCTCAGCTTAAATAGTAGTTTCTCCTCTGATTTGCATAAATCGTGAAACTGAAATTTCCTTCTGGTAGGAAATCGTAGATAAGCAAATGAGGAATTAAAGGAAAAAACCCTACATATCTACACAACGAATGGCCAAAATGATCACTCCCCTCTTTGGGAAATTTTCTAAGAGAATTTAAAGATGAACTAGATGGAGAAGTTATTAAAACATTCATCTCTGGTAAGAACCCTGTTGTCTTTAATCTAAAGAATTTCTTATTCAACTTGAATGTACTAATTATGTACCACCTTCCTAAAAGAAGCGAAAAGTTTAATGATGTGTACCCTTTTATGTAAATAGTATCTATTTTCTCATGCTTTCTTTCGCCTTTTTTTCAGGAGGCCAACAAAACGTTTGCATACCAGACTGCGACTGGGAAAACCTGCAGCTGAGCAAGAGAATTTTATCGAAATTTCAGGAATTCTCACAATTGGTATGCACTCTCGAACAAAATCAGACGACTTATCTGGCCAATCCATCCAAAATTACTCGGGAAGCAAAACGGGAGAAAGTCGTCAACAGACCAGAGACAAAATTTACAAAATTGTGTTGGGCAAACGAATTATTCAGGAAGTTTTCTCAACACTGCCTTATGGTTTCTAAAACCTTCTTGTTCCCTGTGAAAAAGACTTTAATTTCAAATATGAGGGCCTTTAAAACATCTTTAAGGAAAAGAATGTGAAATTGCAACATTTTGATTATGAAAAATATTGAAATTTCACACAGCATGTATAATCATTTTGATGTTGCAACTAAAGCATGCATTTTGCATGCATGAAAAAAGTGTGTAAAACGTAACATTCAAGAAAAATAAATAGAAGTTTTAATGCAAAAAAAATTGAGTTTTTTCTTTTGTTTCCTTGGAAAAGATTTCATGTAAAGTAAGTTTTCTTCTTATATTTTCTAAGAAATAAATGTTTATAATATTATTTCATTTTGAGGTTTTATGTCAAGTAAGTTTTCTTCTTATATTTTCTAAGAAATAAATGTTTATGATATTTTTTCAAACTTAATTAAAAAAAGAAAAAAGCAGCACAAATTATCAGCCATTATTTTTATTCACATCTCAAAGTATTACCCATTTCAGCCAAAGTTTCGAAAATGATTTCCTTTTGGGTTTAGCATAAGTAGTTTTTAGATTTATTAAATACTTGTTTTTCGCAAAGCTTTGAGAAATGTTGTTAACAATCATTTTTAAACTTTTCAAAGGCAAAAAGTCTTCGAATTCTATTTCTCAACAGAAAGTTTAACATTTTAACATTGTAGCCCCAGAAAGCGTATTACCGTCCACTATTAGCTTTTTATTTTGGGTCCAGGAAATCTGATGTTCTTTTAGAAAATCTATTATTTTCTGTCCTGCTCTTCTCTGTCTTACGGGAACTGTTGGCATAACTTCTTTTTCTACATATTTCTCAGAAAGTTGTTCAGAAGATTGCTCTTCAGAAATTAACATGAGGAAAAGTAATCACTCAAATGTTCATCTTCAAATTGCTGCATACGGTCGAAAGATACTAAAGTAAATTTCTTACAGTATTTCCTGGAGAAAGGGATGATAAGACACTGCTACAGGAATTACGGAAGATAATAAACTGTCACCATTTTGAATCAAAAGGCGGCCTTTTTTTAAAAAGAGGTCCTTTTGTATCAGCTAATTCCTTATAGTTCTTTTTACCTTAAAGTCGATTTCTAGCGCGTTTTGGGATGGCTACGTTTCCTGTTAAAAGATTTGAAACACATTCACAAACTGATTTGATGAGATGATTCGGGCACCTTTTTCAATACAACTGTTTTTATGAGACTTTTTCCTACTATTTTTAGATAATCCAAACCTATCTGATGGGACATTCTCAACGCAAATGAGCTCTTCTTCCAGCTCACTTTTTTTTTACATAGGTGGCAGATCCAGCGGCTTTGGTTAAATGACAGCAATCAAATTCATCAGCATGAACGGAACATATTAAAGAACATTTCTTTTTAAAATTTTCTATCTTAGGGCAGTCCAAATTTATGATGCCTCTACATAATAGGTTTTCCAAAATAGTTTCTTTCATAATCCTTTCACATATATGGCAGAGTAAATAGATGATAAATATTGCAAAATAATACGAAGTTGAGGATAAGGTAATACACCATCATTTCAACTTATACTCACGTGACGACGATTTCTTCTTACCCAGCCAAAACACTTTTGTTGAAGGAGTGAGATTTTTTTCAAGCTTGAGGAGATAAAAATGACCAACAACTGTGATATGCGTCATGCACGGAGGAAAAGGCTAGTTATTTAACAATGCAACCATGAGGCATCAATCGAAAGCCTTCGAAATCGATAACGATTACAGAAGACATGTTAACTACTGGACAATTCAAACTTATATTAATTAAATGAGCTGCTAAACATAGTATTTATTTCCGGGAAAGATGCCAATGCGAAAGCAAAACCCTTCGCTTTTTTTTCTTGTCGTAAATCAATTAATCAAGTAGCTGTATAAAGTATTTTCTCCCTCTTTTCCGCATGCCTTCGTGGTGTAACTGGAAGCACACTCGACACGTACTCGGGAGGTTCAGAGTTCGTCCTGGCGAGGTCAGTGCACATTTTCATGTTCCAGCATCGATATAATCTAATGGTTCTACAACTGAAAGAGTTGAAGTACCATCCTGAAATTTTTCTTGAAAAACCTTTACTTTTCCATGAAAATTTATCTAGCAAAAAGCAAGATTTGGCTTTTATCTCTAGAATTTTTGTATAAAGCAATGTAGAGAGAATTTAAATGAATATGTCTCAACTCCTTGTCTTGGAAAAAAAAAATTTGCGTTATAAAAATGACTGAAAGGTTTCGGTGATGACGTCCAGACTTTACATTCAGCCATGATAGGCTTGTCATAATTTTTAAAAGTTTTCGCTTTGACATACAGTTGTTTCTGTGTTAAGGTATTCATCACCGCTTCCAGAAATACTGAATTCTTCAATACTTCCTTCCAACGCATTGGTTAATGTATGAAATCCAACCCACTGACCTCTTTAACTGTGTAATGTTCCAACCTAGAATTGACAGCTAAATGTGCGGAACCTTGAGAACTGGTAAGCGAATAATCGCTTAGTTCACAAAGATAGAAATGTAAACTCACGAAAGATTAATTATCCTTTATTGCTCAAATAAAGTTCACAATCGATCCTCTCTCAGGACGTATAGAAAAGCCTCTACTTGGGCTTGAACTCAAGAATACTTAAGAAATAAAACTTAACTAAATTTAACTAAAAAGATATAGCCGAAGCTATCGAAATTCTACAGGAGTTGGCCGTTTAACACTAACTAAACGGCAAAGCTATCAAGGGCCTGAAATACAGCAAAGCGTAGTAGTAGCTTACAGAGACTATAGCTCAAAAGGCGAACGCGCGCTGAGCAGAATCTTTGACTCTGTAACGAAGTCAGTAGAACTTCGGCTTGCTCTTCCTTCATTTACATTTAACCGCTTTTCTGAAAACACATTCTGGCAGGAAGTTTGTAAGCTGAAGTTAGAAGCGACAGGAAAGTGGTTTTAACTAAAAATTAACTGTTAAAAACTTAGGACAAACCTTACAACTGTTTGTGTAGGAAGTAACGAAAATCCTTTTCGGATTTTGCGCATTCTGGAGAATCTTTTAACAGAAAAGCCATTAAGAGTCAAAAATATCAATTCGTTGAAGGGTTTTGTTTTTAGACAAAAAAGTGTTTGGGTAGTGTTGGTTAAATGTTGCGCTTTCTTTTAAATCTTGTATGACCGATTATTTCATCTGCTTTCCTCGCTAATTTTTTCCCAGATTATTATGTCTCAGTCATTTCCTTCTGCGGTGAAAATTTTTAACAACGGTGCTTGCACATCTTTTGCGATTTGAGATTCTACGAGATCACAATACACATGCAAGATAAGAAAATATACTTTTGGATTGGCTACAAAAGGACTTTGATCCAATTCTTTGTAAATACTGGGCTGGAATCCTAGAAGTTCAGCTAATCTCCTTCGTGAACAATGACTGTGGGGTGTTCATTTATCTTTACGGTTATTTTTATCGTGACAGAATAACTGAATTCAATCCTATTTTTATGAGAGTGTATTTTTATAGATTTCTGCAAATAAGGTTATAAAGAAACGAAAATACTGCGATTCGCAAAATGAGGATGACGATGACGATGAAGATGAGGATGACGTGTCACTTGAGGTATTAAGAAGATAATTTTTTGAAAATTCCTGGACGTTCAGAAGTTAGTGCTGAGGATGTAGCAGAATGGGTGTGTGATTCGTAAACCCTGGGTTTCAAATTCTAAATGATGATGAACTTATTGAAAGTATGAGAGAAGTAAATGTCGAGGAAGAAGATGACCTTAATGTCGAAGTTGAAGCAGACAAACAGGGCCATCAACTAGTGAAGTGTTTGCCGGCCTTGAAACTGCGTTGAAGGTAGATGGCCGAATCATGCAACTTCTCATTGTCAAGCTGATGCGCGACTTGGCTGCCTGAAAACGGATGAAGACAGTCAAACAGCTTACTTTGGCCAAGACATTCAGCAAGAAATGACTTTCAGCACTTGCAAGTACTGTATAGTACTCTATATAACATGTACATAAAAAGAGTTGCCTTTTCATTTTAATTAATTAAAACCGCCTTTTCTTTAAAAATAATTTTTACTCCCATTTTAACATACAGTACATACAGTAATTAATTAATGTAGACCCTTTCTTCATAAAAAATCCAATTATCCGAATGGGGACGTATCCCAAATGATTCGTATAATTGGAGTTCTATATACATTTATACAGGCAAATGTGTAAATGTTTAACAATAACAGGTCAATAATACTATAAGATTATAGATTATAGAGTTTCTAAAAACTCAAATATTAAATATTCTAGAAATGTGCCTCGCACGTGAATGATAAGCATACATAATATCTAAAAGGTTGGACAAGTAATGATACATTTTAAGAACAACCTTTATAATCTCCAAAATCGATAGGTTCGTACTGAATAAATAATGCTAAATAAATATGTTTTTAAAAATTTATGCAATTACAATTACAGATTCAATGATATAACTTGTTTTTCTTTGATCTTTCATTTAAATAGTGCCCGAACCTGATAATTAGACAGTCACAAAATCATTGTAAAAGAAAATTACATTTTATTGAACATCATAACTATTTCACAAATATTCATAGTATTTAGTACCAAGAGCACCACACTATTCTAAGCTCGTCGGACAAAAAGTTTATCTTACTTCCTTTAACATATGATTTAAATACACAGATTTAAAAAGTCTTTGTTGATGTAAAAGTAAATAGGGTTCCTTAACCCAAATATTTTCGCAAAATTGTCTAGCTATGTCAGTAGGATTGAATCTCTCAACAAGGGAATTCCCAGTTTCCTTTTTATAAACAACGAGTTCTTCACAGTTTTATTAGCTTGTGGTATTTTAGATCTCCGTGTTGTTGAATCAGATCATCTAGCGATGTGTTCAGAATGATTTGGAGGCTTGCTGTTCCCATAGAAATGTTAAAAGATTCCGGAAGATTTTGCTCCTTAATAGTTTCATCGGATAGGCTTTCATAGGCTTCATAGAAGTTCACAATTTCATAAATGAGGTCGGTGACATTGTCACCGATAAGGCTACAGTTTGCCATCAGTTCTTCTTACTGCACAGTCGTAATACTGAAGCTACTTTCTTCATCTCCTCGAGAAGAGAGTTGCTTCAAAGTGAAGTGGGAATCATTATACGTGACAGCAAAGTTCTTGGGCAATTCCAGATTGAATGTAACCAGGTCTTGTCGTTCCAATGTCATGCTGATTGCGAAGACATTCCAACAACACGGCTCAAAATTCATTCCTCGTCATGTCGGATAGTAAGATTTACCATATATGGCATAATATCGTACGCACACAGTAATTTTTCCCTTTTAAGCCCTGGGTTCAACAAAGACGTTATTACACATAGGAGTGAGCTTCTCTAGGACAGCGTTTTCAGAAAAAAGTCTTTTGTGCTGAAAATAAAAAATGATGAATTAGTTGGTATATAAATAGCATATATAAAAAATTTTGAGGTAACAACTCATAAAAATGTAACCTTTTCGCAAATACATACTTTTTCTCGAAATGGCTTGTTTCTTCTGCCTTTCTTTTGGTACAAGAGCTTATTCGGATAACTAATTGTCTTGCACTATCTTGCGTCCGAATACGGATGCAGTCCCCAATGCTTAACACTTTATCGCTCAAAGACATAGGTTCTTTCTCAAACATGTTTTTCAAATTCATCTGAAAATAAAGGCAAATTACAAACACATTGCAAGTTCAAAAATAAACTTTTCTAAAGATAAAAATTCTAAAAACGGTATTTTTTAAAAAAGTTACTTACGTCGGAACATTGTTGTTTCGTTGCTGTGCTGGATTCATGCTCGAAGTGGTGAAGAATCAAAATAAAAAAATCTAATGAAAAATTAACCATGGTTAGTCGACCGTCCGAGCGAAAAAAGTGCGTACACTCAGAGCGAAAGCAACGAAAGAAATACTGAACGTTTCTCTGGATAGCCCTATATCGGGTAGGAACTCTTTTATTTCTTCTGAATGGTGTTTGGGTAAGTGGTAATGAGGTCACTTTCGAAAGAATCTGATTAGCCCAAGGAAATATATTTGTTCACCTAAGCGGAGGCACATAACGGTGTGATACGGTAGACACCATTTTATAAAATAACATACTCAAATAAGTTGTGGATGATGTTACGGGGTCGGCGGAGCTAGTCAACCCTCGCAAATTTGAGAGACGGAATTCGTAAATCAACCACTGCTCCCGGACGCCACAATGTCATCTTCTTGACTCAATTTTGTAAAAAGCACACCCAATCAAGAAACTAATGATTTCATATCATTAGGTGGTTAAAGAGGTCGTTATCACAAAAAACGAAAAAAAAAAAAAAATCACCTTTGCCGCAAAATAAAACTTTGGGAAAATATTCTCGTTGCCATAAAATAAAAACGAAACTTTGGAAAACATTACGTCATTTGAGTACGTCTACGTCGCTTCCAAGATGGCTGCAACCACGACGCTCTTTGACGTCATTTCCGCCGGCCGGTTATCCCAGGTTACTATTGTGGTTTTATTTTTTTATGTGCCTTCGGTTCACATTTACATAACTTGCAATAGGTTTTTCTCTTATGTATTTTCATTCTATCTAACCAGTTGTCAAACATGGGTATGTCAAGCCAAACATTTTGAGAATTGGCTGATTTTTTTCATTAATCATAATTCATATTGTTGCGTTCTTTCTTACTTCTGACACCAGTTGTTACGTTATTTTCTTCCTTCCCGTTCGTACGGGGTTCGTGTGGATTTGGAGTGAATAACGACGACACTACTTGATATCGAAACACACTTTATTGGCCAGTTTTGTCAGGACAGCTTCAAAACACGTTTACAGTCGTCGATGAATTACTATAAACAAGCTGACACGATCAGCGACACAGCCTCCTAGTTAACAGGCTATCACGGTGGAAACAGCTTCACGGCAAAGCACTAGAGTACAGCTCCCGAGTCTGCTTGGTTGTTCTCCGAACTCCACGTACTCTCAAGGCTCTTCACGCTACAACTCGCGATTCACTCGACGACACACAGAGCACCGTTCTCGACTCTTCAGTTCAGTCGTTCCCGGAGCTCAACACACTCTCTCGACGATGCACTAACCGCGATACACTAAGAGACTCCTTCGGTGCACTCGATGACCCACTCGGCATTTGCTGGCCGGCTGTCACTTGCTGGCACTCCGCACGGACTAACTGAGACACAAACTCGATACTAACTAACTATCTCGCCCTCTACGAGGCATACTCACAGGCACACATATTCGCCCTCTCGACGAGACACTCTCTCTGACTGCGGACCAGCAGGCTTTATATAGCTTTCGGCTTGTGTTTGAGAACATTCTGGGCTAAACCGGTAAGAATTCGTTTCAGAAGGTTCTCCATCCGTCCATGGCATATAGCCAATTTTGTCGCCAAATGTCGCCAAACGGGCAATTTCTCGCCAAATGTGGCAATCATGCCTTCCTTGCTATTTTATGGCAACCCTAAAACTGCTTTGCGGGAAAGCCATCTTACCGCGCCTGTACATTTCGTAACAATATTTTAATTTACACAGCAGCTATAATGCTTCTAAACTTTGGGATCTTACTCACAGGTTACCAAAATATTAAACAAAGTAATCAAACACATAAAACCAACACATCAAACCAGTGATTTGTGTTGAAAACTGAGTGCACATTCGCTCATGGGCTATGACTGCAAGATAGCCAATTGTTAACTTTTATTTAAGCTTAAATAAATTAATAAATTAGATTTAATAGCTACAATATATTGACATATGCGTATTTTATGAATTCGTTAAGGAGTTTTTACGCAGCTAAAGCAGAAAAAAAAAAAAAAAAAAAAAAAAATGACGGAGAAGCAGAAAATTCGCAAAACCACACAGACTTAAATTTAATTGGAATCACGTAATATGGCGACACTGTGCTCATCACCAGACCAGCTATTCAAATTTTATTTGCAAAAATGAAATCATTTGCTATGTCTAGAATACAGACTGCTAGAACACAGAAACAGTAAATTTTCTGAACAAAAAGAGGCACACAATAAGCTTGCAAATAATTAAAATGAAATATGTAAATTCGCACTTTCTAAAAACACCTGTGCGCACACCTGTTTAATACTATTGCGAGAAAAGGCAATGCATATCTTATTTTTAAAATTATATATCAACAAATTTGCAGTGTTTTATGGACTTATTTGTAAAAACTTCTCTTACATTTTACTTTCAACAAAAATCTGCTCATTTTTCTTTTTTAAGCAATGTATCTTCTAGAGGAACTTTAAAGCTCTAATACAGTCTTCTATTAAAGGGATTAAATGCGAAGCTTACACACTCACAGTTGGGTGCTGAACTAATCTTTCACTCACTGTCTTGACGCCAAGTTCTCGAGTTTCCTTTTAATTGGTGTTGGAAACAATTACCCTTCAATAGAGCCGCCACTGATGATATCGCAACACTGCGTGGTTCCGAACTTGAGGATCGGAATAGCAATTTAGTTCCTGCTGCTTCAAGTAATCCTGCGTAACTTGTTCGCCCTTCTTGCCTTATCACCTTTAAATCACGCGACGCTGATCTTTAACCCCATGTAGCGTGCCTATCCTTAAAATAATTGGTCCAAAAAATCTCGACAGCTTGACAGCATTGTGATCATTTTGAGCGCAGTCAATCCGTTATAACCACTCTCGATAGTTTGCTTAGTCTAATTTGCGCTTATTGAAACCATTTCTTACATCGAATGTTTGTCCAGCCTGACAGTTTATCGAGAGATATTAAATTGCTTTGGCGCTGCGCTATTATGGCCTCGAGCATTCGATGGATTAAAGAGCTGGGGAAAACTAATTGACGATCGCGAACATGATTGAACGTTGGAAACGAGGAAGAAAAATAATTGTCATATCGAATTCGTTTCAGTTACAGCTCTAAGAATCTATACCTTACACAATCCAGTCAGATGACGTAACATCTAAAGCATGTTGTTTGTGATTTTTTCTACTTTGTAGATTTCAGTAACGAAAGGTAGTGAGAAATCTTTTCAGTGTCTATATGCCGAAACCAAAACCCAATTTCATTGAGAAAATGTCGCACTAAACTGTATAGCGGATCACATTCGTTTTCGTATACATGTATTTTTTAAGTTTATGTGCATAGATCTTGTACCAAATACTCTAACATAGGCTCTAATCTTTTTTTAACATAGTATTTTTTTGCTTATTTTAAGCCTTGTTTCTGCAAAATAAAATCAAAATAATTTATTCAAAACGTATCAGTCGGTGACTAACATAATTCGGACACTCGAAACGTTTTTTGAGATATTTTGGCAGATGAAGTTTCTTGTCATAAATTTTTGTTTTAAATGAAAATACATCAGAAGAGCTATCGTCTGCATATGAAAATTATTAGTTATTTAGTAAAATATATTAACAGTTCCATATCTGAGTTGAATATGGCAGGACACTGCAAACTAACGACAAGTTCTGTTAGAAATTTAATTATTCATTATTTTAAAGAAGGTAAAAGTATTCGAAATATTCAAAAAGTCTTTAATGTCAAGCTTTCAGTTGTCTTTGATGTTACGCAGTGATGGAAATTGTATAGAACTTTTGAAAATTCACAGAAGTCTGGGCCACATTTCAAGCTAATACGAAGGAGGCGGTGATTTATCCTACAAAAAATAAAATAAAATAAAAATAAATAAATTTAAAAAATATTAATGCTGGTTAACTTTTAGTTAATTTAGAATAACAGTTTGCAATAAAGTTAACCCTGAAACTGTTAGAAGAATCGTTAAGGAATATGGATATTATGGGTGATCAGCAAGAAGGAAATTATTCGTCAACAAGAAAACCAGGAAAATATGACTGACATTCTCATAATCTATGGTAAGCAAAGATTTATCGTATGAAAATAAAGTATACTTGCAAACGAGTCGCAATTTAATACATTTAGGTCCGATGCACGAATTACTGTGAGGCGAAAATCGAAAAGTAAAATGAATCCAAAAAACGTATTGTCTGCTTTTAAGCATGTGGGTAGAGGCATAATCGTTTGGGAATGTTTCACTACTTCTGAGATATGGAATGTAGTTTTAACAAAATACATTCAAGTTTTATCAGGATAACGATCCTAAACACGCAGACTTTAATATTCGCTCGTGGTTACTGTATAACTGTCCTGAAGTTATCAAAACTCCTCAATATTGTCAGCATTTATGAAGTGAGTTGTAGAAAGAATAGTTAAATATGGAATTTTTTCCAAAGTGCATATCCAATAAAATACTGAACATCAGCTGTTTTCCTTTTTTTATTAAATATAAATTGTTGCTTCAAAATGTCCGGATGCTTACGTGAGCTCATTTTCAGAACTTTTTGAATAAGTTAATAATAATAATAATAATAATACCTTTCTTTTCTTTTCTCTTTTTTGGAAAAAAAAAGAGTAGTTATTTCGCTAATATTTATTAACTGATATTTCAAAATGAAACTAGAAAATACAAGCGTGTGAAAACAAATATGAGCCACTGTATGTAGTAATATTATTCATGACAGATGAATGAAAATCTGAAATTATTTTACACATCATTAACTGAAATAAAAAGACTTAAATAATTAAAATTTCAATAATTATGGTCTAGGTGAAGGAAATTCTTATGTAATGTTCCTGGTAATTCAACAAAATGATATTTAATCAAATGAAAGAGAAACACACCAATGTAAAACTTAAATTTAGACAGTTATTTTGGCGTAGATTTTGCGTAAAACTCTATCATTTTCAAAAGGGATCAGACACAGATTCCTCTTTTTCAGTTGGAAAAGGAATTTTTGCTTCAAAATATTTTTCTTCGTCAGAAAAAGAACCTATATCTGATCGCCCTTGAAATCGATAGAATTTTGTTTGAAAAAAGGGGCCGAATTACCTCTCCATTTATCCAAGCTAAAGTGGTATTTGTTGAAGATTTAACACATTTGAGGATTTTTAGCAGCCTCATCTTAAAGAATCTGCATTACGTGGCGACTGTAAAAATTTTCGAAACAACTGCATGCAAATTTGGATTGATATTTTATACTTTAATAAAAGTGAAGACTTCAGTAACCGTGAATTTATTTTTAAGTTAGTCAAGTAACTTGATTCCAAAGTCTTCTTTCTTATTTACTTTGATGCTAACGTAGTTATTCTCTAAATTATTTTAAAACGCGTTCTAGGAAATTCTTATGTTACACACTTCACGTTCAGACTCATTTAAAGAACTCGCTTGAGACTATATAAAAAGTTAGACTTCGTAGAATTATTCTATCTACGATAGTGAGGCAATTTTAAAAAGGTTGTTTACCTTATTTTGATAAATTATATTCTGGAAGTATCTGTCTAGAATCATTATTCAAAATAATTAAATTTGCAGCCACTATTTTTGAACATTCTGTATAAGCACGATATTGATTAAATATATATATATATATATATATTTGACATAGCAACATTGTATGCATAGCACAACTTTATATATATATATATATACATTTCAAGTGAATATATCTGAAGCGCGTATGTATTCTATGCGTGCGCACACTCTCTCGTGCAAATGTTAACCGAAAATCTGCTTTCAAATTAGCATGTTTCGCAGGATAGGTGAGGAAGTCGTAGGGTTTCACTTCTTAATTAGCTTAACACAGTTCCTACTGAAACTGTCAGTTTCCTTATTACCCCGTCTGTGGAAATAACAACTGAGTCAGAAGAAGGTTTAAACAATTTATTTATTTAGAACTTTAAACTTAAAAGATGAAGCTATGCTCGCTATTAAGGAACATATTTTGATATTATGAAAAGAAGTGAAGCTTCAAACGGATTTTGACCTGAGTTTATAGAGGGGGGAAAATCTGTTAATCAAGCTAACTTATTTTTAGATAGTTAATACATTATTTAAATATATATTTGAAAAATGCTTTTGTATTTTCAGCAAACATCATACTTCAACCTGTTTATTACCATAATCATTACGGAGTGAATATAATTGGCGAAAGCAGTCGCCGTTTCATATGTTTCGATAAGAAGAGTAAGCTTATCACGAGAGTAAGTTTGCTATTTTATATTTTTTTATAAAACTGTGCTAAGTTTGTTTCTTTTTCTAAATATCCTACTGTAGTCTTATAAAACTGTTCTAAAATTTTTATCTTTTTTTAAATATTCTACCACAGTCATTCTCTTAATTAGGTATAATTCAGAAAATGTCTATAGTACAAGTCAGGAGAATATGTTTATTTAAGTATATATTTGTTTAAGGAAGAATAT
The DNA here is from genome assembly GCF_044657685.1 of Stegodyphus dumicola. Classification (NCBI taxonomy): domain Eukaryota; kingdom Metazoa; phylum Arthropoda; class Arachnida; order Araneae; family Eresidae; genus Stegodyphus; species Stegodyphus dumicola. The sequence goes on from NC_140780.1 coordinate 122,390,673, forward strand.
ATTGATCTTTCTTGCCAGATTTATTTATACATAAACTTTTATCTTGTATATTTATTTATTTCCATTAATTCTGTAATGCCTTTTTCTAAGATTGAATAAAAGTTTCTTCCTTATTTTATTCTTTGCAAAACTTAATGTAATTCAGTAAAAAACATTATTAAGAATCAGTTCATACTTTTTATAATTAATGTGTTACATGGCTGTCGTGAGATTTCATTAAATTATACCAATTACGTTGCAGAATTTCTTTCGATGTATTCAAATTTACACGTTTGGGGGGAGAGAGGAGGAGTGGAGGACAAGGGAAAATACAGATTGAATACATTGTTATTGCTATAGGAACACCTGGTAAACCTGCGTAATGACTATTAAAACAGTTAAAGTTCTATAGCACAATGCGAGAAATTTTCAGTATCTACGAACAGTAAAGAAAATGTTTAAATAATAACAATTCACAGAACTGCCGAAAAGTCGTTCCATATGAATAATGTTTTTTCATTTAATAGTATGCTCAGGACAGCAATTCTAAACGAGTAAGTCTGGGAAACTGAATAGAAACGGAGTTTCCATATATTTACAGTTAGAATGTCTGTGACATATAACCTTATCAAGAGTAATATTTTTTTTTCAAGTTTTGTATTCATGATTAGAAACGAGCATTCATTTTTAAATTTTGTCATTTATAGCTCAAATAATATGAAATCTAGGATGAAGGGAAAATTTAAAATTGAAACATCGCAGGAAATGTCACACAACGTAACCTTTAAGCTGATTTTGAAATATGAGGGAAAGAGATAGTCTAGCTAATTGTAAAATAAAAGCATTAAAATTTAATTACGTGTATATTTCTTATTGCTTTGTTTGGCTTTATCTGTCTGTTGCTTGTGAATGTATACATGCGGGCCTTGAAAATCGAAAATGATTTACTCGATAAAAGAAATCAAAGAAATAATGTCTCCAACAAAAAGAAAAGGTAACTTTTCACTTGTAGAGTCATTAGGTTATTTTAAAGCAAGGGACATGAAAAATGAACGATGCCCTCGCCAGGACTCGAACCTGGACATCTCGCATACCGTTACACCACGAAGCATGCAGAAAGGAGGGAGAAAACACCTTATACGCTTCAAAACTAAGGACTTTCAAAACGAAGGACGGTTTATTTATTGATTTATTTAATACAAAGAATACAAATATTTAATACAAAGTATGGAACATATCTATCTTAAAAACAGATTAATTATTTTAAGACCCAGATTCTCAGGACTTTCAGATTTTATAAATTTACAGCTATGAAACAAAATGAATTTGAAATTTTAGAACTGTCTAAAATATGGTCCGGAGCACAATATTTATGCCACACTTTTATATTCTGTTCTCCTAAATTAATTATTAGGTTCCTTCAAATTAATAATAACTTCTAGAAGTAACAATGGACAATAAACCGAACTTCGTTTTTTTTTTAATTAATCTAAGATTTTAACCGTACAATTAATTAAAGTCACATAAATATGATAAAATACTTTTGAGTCTCCAGTTATCAAAACTGCACATTACTAATTTTGTTCAATTGCATTCCACACCACTGGTCCCTCCTCTTACTGACTGTTGGCTCTTTGAAAAAAATGAGAGGCAACAGAGAAAACCCCGCCGTGCAGCTGTCAAGGCCAGCCTCCAATTGCGACACCATATATAACTATTAATTGCGAACGCCGTCAAGCAAATGAAAGCAAAATCAGTTTCAACTGACACGTGCTATGAAAGTATCGGCTATCTGATCAGAGTAACATCCGGTGCATTAATTGGTGAAGCCGGATTGATCCGCGATGAGATTCTTTCACGGAACACGGAAGCGGCAGATTTCACAAATTATACCTTGCTCGTCGCTTCTTTGCTACTGTCGAAATTTTCTTGATAGTAATCCCTAACGTGAAGCAGAGCATGCCGTTACGCTTGTTATCGTGAGACGTATCAGGGATCTTAAAATTATACTAGCGTCGCTCATCTTTGTGTCCACGGAGACGTCGACAGGTAGAAATTACTGATGACTTCTTGCTTTATTTACCTATCGTCCACATGTTCTTGCTCTCGAGATGTAAAACTGAAAGACTTTAAAATTAGAGTTATAAAAAAAAATAAAATTTAATCTTACAGATTCTCTTTCATACATTTTTCAGAAATCAAGTTGAGAAGCCGTCTCCAAAACACTGAAATTGAACTCGTACTCATTTCGCTAGTTCTTAGTTGGGTTATATTCTTTCTACAAGCCAAGAAGTCACGTGATCGAACAGGTTTTTGAAAGACGGTTCATGGGAAAACATCCACGAATCAAACCGAAACTTTCTTGGTCTAAAATATTTAAAACAGGAATTCCTAAACCTTCTCTTGCATCGACAATTTTTAAAAGAAGTTTCCTTCATTGACCCCTTAAATTTTTCTCAATATGGAGCATATAACACAGTCATAGTATATATAATTGCACATAAATAACTTAAAGGTAACGGTTAGACTAAGAACAGAACATTTTTTAAGGTTTATTAGCTTTATGTTTTATTATTATTTTTACTATTACTATATTAGTTTTACACATATAAGCAAATTTTACAGATATAAAAAGTTAATGTGATGTTTAGGTTTGATGCACTGATGCAATTTTTTTAATATTTTTCATATAACTTATTAATTTAATTCTTAAATTACCTCTTTCAAATATATTCAACTTCTTTCATGTTTTGATAGTAAATTATTAACCTGATTAAACTCTACTTCCATTATAGTCTGTTACTTTAAAACAGGAACTTCAAGGTAGTTTTCTGACACCCGATTTGGCTCGCAATCGCGCGAACGACAGCTGTGGGGGAAAAAAAGGCTACTCGCTTAACTTTTTTGTCCCACTTCATTTTGTTTAGCGGCCCACCAGCGGCTGAGCGGTAAAGTTGCTGAACCCTGGTAGTTCGGTCCGAGGTTCGAATCCTGCGAACGGGCTGGCTGCATGAGCGTTTTCGTGGTTTTACGCATGTGTAACGTGTATACGAGCCAGTTTCCCTTAGAAAGTCCTCCACAAAGGCATCCCTCCCCTTAGACAGATAGCCCTGGAGGCTTTGCCGTAATCATACACACATACATTTCGTTTAGCACGTTTCGCTTAATGAACTCGCAGCACAGGCACTGTACACATACAAACATCCACGCTTTCTCCGAGATTGGAGACCAGGTCCATCGGTACGTCATTTAGAGTTATTATCCACTATCCCGTCTGGGCAACCTTCGTTTGATTTACTTGATTACGACAAAGCACGCTAGGGCTATCTGCCTAAGGGGATGGATGGTTTCATGCAGAACTTTCTAATGAAAGCTGGCGCGTATCTAACACACTGCTTATTAAAAAAAAGAATCCTTAAAACTGTTTTTCAGCCTCTGTATCAGTCTGCTGTTCTGCAAGATAAAAATTATGAGAATATAAAATTAGTCCTCACCCTCATAATAAATACTATGATTCTAAATAGATGATCTGTAAAGACCTCGGGCGGATGGTTGCAATAAATTTCCATACTTTATACGTGAATGAGATGATATAATAATAAAGAACGCTGGAAACAAAAATTGCTGTCTAGTAAAAAATATGTCTTGAAATTGGCAACACAAAAAATTTACCTCAAAATCTTGTTGTCATAGTAAAAACTGATTTACTAATGTTCCCTATAAAGCTGGATTTCATGAAACAATTTATGAAAGCACTGACAAAAACGAAGAGATAATTATTTTAAATAACGTTGCGAAAGGTTCGGACCTTCTTTATCACCAACCAAAAAGGAAAGGTAATTTGTGTCGAAATTGGTGTTAGGATATTAGTGTGAGATGAAAATTTTTAACTTACCAGAAATGAACATTAAATAAAGGAGGGGAAGATACCAGGGATGTTTCAATGCTAGTAATATGACTACAGAATGTTGACTCAAGAAAATCCAGAGGCATCACATAAAGAGAAAGAAGTGATGCAGCTCCTGTTGGTAAAAAAGTGGAACAAAGAAAATGAATGCATCATCTTGGACTAAAAATATTTCATATGTAAAATGTTGTAATTTAATGTCTTTTGTGAATATACATACACCTAAGAATGTTTTTAGAATCCTATAAAATGGGCATGCTCTATATGAAGCACTAGGTGTTTCATGCCGAGGGTTAGGTTAGGATATTTGAATATGGCAAAGACACGAGGGCTATCTGCTTAAGAGAGGAATGCCTCGTGGAGGACTTTCTGAGAGCAACTGGCTCTTATTTACGTTACAATGGGGAAAATATAAAAACCAACCATGCAGCCAGCCAGTTCGCCAGGGTTCGAACCTAAACCAGCCCAGTATTTAGCAGTTTCAATCACGGGAATTAATGTAGCGGGGATTCTCAATAGTGCTTTGACCTAGTACCTACTTCCTAAAGAAGGACCTACTACCTTCTACTATTTGACGAGAAAACCATTTCGATTTTATTCAGCTGACGCTTAATTCTGAAACATTATGAAGTTAAATGTTGAACATTTTCTTGCCTGATTTCGAAGGTGGCCATATTGAACACAAGTTATTTCGAAAGCTTGTGTGGTGCTTTTGAGGAATCCTTCCCAGTTCAGAACTTGCAGGCAGTTTAATGAATTCAGGAGGGAGCGACAATCTTTCAAAAATGAAGGTTGTTGTAACCGACTGGTTACTACTGCAACTGAAAAAAAAAAAAAAAAAAAAAAAAAAAAAAAAAAAAAAAAATCATCGTTGAGAAGCAAGCGTTAGAAAATAAAATTATAGAATTTAGGGTAAAATTTCACTCTTTATATTGAAAATATAGTGTAAATAAATATTCTGGAGGAAAAAATTGATGCCAGGAATCTTTGGAGTCGCTGGGTTCTTCAGCGCATGACAATCCAACAAAATCAGGTTCAAACAGAATAATGCAAGATATGTTTCAAAGATTTGATGACGGATGTCCAAAAGCGAATTTCAAAATCGTAACAAGTCATGAAATGGCTATATCAGGTATGAATACACCTCGAAGGCTTTCCTTCCCTTAGGATAACCGTTGTATGCTTTGAAATAATCAATAAACTATACCAAACCAAATCAGTGTGCCGTATGAGTTTATCCTGCTGAAGAATCTCCCGTCAAGTTCGAGAGAGGGGGACGTATTGGGAAGAAAATGGTATGCTGCTTACTCTCTATAAGTGGACATACTGAAGTTATGATGCTAAAAGAATTAAAGCACAGTGACTCAAACAGTAGATCATAAAATGCTAGCATAACGTTCTCGGGAAAAAATAAGAATCACAAAGGTTAGAGTGAAGGATATTACTGGTTTTAAAACAGTGCAACAGGTCACTCGGCAAAAAGAACATTTCAGTTTCTAAGGGACTCAGGGATTCAGCGTCTTGGCTGCGAAAGACAAGGAAAATAATTGAGGAAAAAGTTTTTGCTTATCTAAAAATGCGTACGTTAGTTTAGGGACAATATTTCAAAAGAAGAATGTCGAGTTTTGAAATGGATTTGAAAGGATGAGATGCTGCATTCAGAACAAGAAAAGTATTATGGTATTAATCTACTTTGATAAAAATTCTCAAAATTTTCAGATTGACGAAAGTATGAGCATTTTCTGCAAAAGTGGTTTTACTTTATTTATTAATTTATTTTTTTCATTATTCAATTAATTTATTCCACTAGTCAAAAAAGTGATACCACCACTAAAGCTGTAGGTAATGGGTAACGTCATCTATGATTAGTATGACCTATAAATTACTATCAATGTCTAGGTTAAATTTCTGAAAAAATAAATGTTTTTTCTATCAACCTATATATACTATAATTATGTATTCAGGAGATATCATAAAATAAGGGTTTTAGTTTTAAAAGTTAATAAGAAACTTATTTCTCACCTTATGTGGGTGCAACCAGCACTCCCTGAATGTAATCAGTACAGTGCGGCATGATTCTTCAAAATTCAACGCTCTCTGTGCAGTGTATGCCCTTTGATTTTCCTCTGAAGCCATTGTGACTGGCAGCTCATTTATGGGCATACTGAAAAACTGTCAAATACCCAAAATAAATACTTCAGAAACTTGAGTTTTCAGAAACTTGAAAAGATGCCGTTTATCGTATCTACAATGATGTTCAAAAATAGTTTTAAGTACATAAAAATAATATTTCATAAAGTAAGTAATCAATTTTCACAGAATGAGAAAAAATAAAGCTAATTATTAAATCCAATTTGATCAGTCTGTCTGTGACAGGCAAATAATGGCAAAACATCATCCGAAGATAGGGCAAGTGTTTTGAATGAAGTTCGTTTTCTCGCAAAAGTATGCAAGTCAGTGCTTATCGCGTCAAAATACTTTTTAATGGTGACGAAATATCATTTGGAAAAATAGTTGAGGTAGGATAAAAAGTAGTGGCAACATGTCGACATCTCTGCAAGGATTTTATTACTGTACGTACAAATTCTTAAAATCCATCAGTATTATGTTCTACCGTGTCTACTACTTTCTACCAAATTACTGAATGTTGTTGTACACCATCAACACATCTACTTCTGTTGATGAAGCCCACCAGCGGCCTAGCTGTAAAACCAGATAAAATGGCAGGCTGCAGGGTGTTTTCGCGGTTTTCCCCATATGTAACGCGTATACGAGCCAGTTTCCTTTCAAAAGTCGTACATGAAAGCACCCCACTTCTTAGGCAGATAGTGCTAATATACTTTTTCATAATGTACCACACAAACCAAACTTCTCTTGATGTTCCGCATCGACCAGCTTTTAGCACGGATAGGTTCTCTTTTACTATGTTGTTGTCATGGATTCATCGCAGTGTTTCTTTTGTTTCGGAGAATAGGTAACAGACACACGAACTCATATCCGGCAAGTGTTAGTGTACTTCTCATAGCTGTTGTTACAGGAAATCTGTAACAGCTCTCCCATTATGACACAATGGATGATGAAATTCGTTAACAATAAGTATCACCGCTTTCTTCTTTGTGCTGAATGCAGATGATGAGTTAGGTGACGAATCCCTTCAACCTTCATGAGAATGAGCTGAGTTACAGTACAAGTACTGTCACAGATTTCGTGCGACGGTGGTGATGGGAGGCACTGTAATTTTCCTAATATTTGGCTGTAGTGTCCGTGTGATAGTCTCTTCGTGAAAATGGAAGAACCACTGCGACGGACCTATCACAACACTACAGTAGATTCATTAGAGTATAGAGGAAGATCCATGCTATAAGGCCGTCTCAACGGGACGTCTACAGAAGTGGACGTGCTGATCATGTATTACAAATTATAGTAATTTGACAAAAGAGTTTGACAAAGGCAGCTGATTTATATTAAGGGACTGTATGTGTTTGTACTTAGGGTAAGAAAAATCTTTTAGTACTATCAGGGTGTTGTCACTACTTTTTATCCATCCTTATAATTCACCATCTTACTCAGAGCACAAATTCTAATTGCGATTGATATGTGTATACGAGGTAGCTGAGCTAGCATTTCCTATTATTGGCAAAAGCTTACATTTGCTTACACATTTTTTACTTTTTTATCAAAATTTCGGTGTTTACATATAATTTCGATTTTATTTGTTTCATAATATGATTTAAGTCGTATGCATTCATGATCGAATTTTCAGTTTGTATTTATGCGGTATGACCCTAAATAAATACGCTCAATTTTATTCAATAGTTTTTCAGAAATCAATATTTGTGTGCATATTTTGCCTTAAACACCAACAACTAAACTGAAAAAAAAAAAAAAAAAAAAAAAAAAAGAATAAAAATCTCTCTAATTAAGAAATGATGCAGATTCAATTGCAATAACCTTCATATAACCTCACTTTATTCTAATAGAAATAGAAAACAGCAGCTAGCGCAGAAAATACCTTTCATCAGATATTTTTTTTAAAAAATGCTATAATTTTCCAGCAATATAATTTAAATTATTTCAATTTAACACATGCTTTTTCATCCTTTGTAAGAAAATTTAGCGAAAATTATTTATTTATGTTTTTGTTTTCCCTGTCTCCTTGTTGATGCAAAGATGCAAATGATACTTTCAAATGTTTCTTTAGTTTTCGTATGACAAAACAAAAGTTTTGTAGTCTTAAGAATTTTATTTTCTCCGACTATTAAATATATTGCATCATCTAACCGTCTCAAAATTATGGAACTACACATTTTCCGTCGAGGAAGCAATAAATTTGAAAACGCCCACTAAAAGAGTATCCATAGCATACGCAAAAATTGCTGACATAATTTCAACAAAAACTGCGTCTGCTTTCGGGGGGAATGTGGCAGCCTCTCTGTCGGAGGCTATTTTAACTATATGTTAACCCCTCCACTGTCCGTCACCTCTGTATCTCAAAGCGATAGGAATCACTTTGACATCTTACTTCCTGGACGATGTTTGACCACGACCACCTCTGAACTTTCTTGAAAGAAAGCATGGTTTTTGAGTGAAAGAAGTTGCATGTGTGGCCTATGTGCCAGGAAGATACTTTTAAGGGGGATAAAGCCAGTGTCTCTTTAAGCGCGAAATTTATCGCTGATGTAATATATTTCAGAGTTGTCTGACGGAAGAAAAAAAAGATATTCATTTAGATGGTAATACCTAAGTAATGCACTACTCTTCGTCTGGGCGTCTCAAATAATCTTTCCTAAACTTTATTTATTTGGGGGGGGAGCAGAAGGAGGCTTCATTACAAGTCGGGGAGAAAAAAGCGTTTGTGTTTTTCTTTTTTTTTTTTTTTTTTCAAAATTCCCTTCATACACAACTTCTTGAAATATTTTGCTAACAGCATGTTTAGCACTTTAGGCAAACAATGAAACAAGGTTTTGGAATTTCAACATTAAAAATGTAAGACATAGGAAATAATTTCGACAAAGAAAATAAAACGTGAAATGAGTAGTTTTCTGTCATATATTAATTTGAAGATTTAAAAGAAATTGCTTTTCACATCTCCAGGGCCGGAGCTAAAGCCGATGCAATCGAGTAGCACCGGGTGGCAAAATATTTAAAATTTAAGGTGACACTGGGCGGCAGCATTTAGGAGCCGCGGAGATTGCACTATGCGGCAAAAATACTAACGCCGGAAGTTCACATTTCTGAACATATTTAGTAAACATAAAGCTAGCAGGCATTTTTTATTCTCATCTTTCTTTTCGCCTAAACGTTCCTTCGATTTGCAATTTATTACATGAGCATATTATCATGCCTGGGTTGACCTTTAAAAGAGTAATAATATCCCTTAGCTTGACTGCAAAAAGAGAAAAGACATAGCTAATGGTTACCAGCTAGAGCTTTAGAAAATGCATAGTGCGAGTTATTTTAAAAGTACATAAAGTATATTTAAGTGTATAAGCAGGGAACAGTTACCAAATTTTTTGCTTTGGCTTACATACTACTTTGAAATAATTAACAAATAATTCGGTCACAAAAATGTGCAATTAAAAATACTTATTTCTAAATTAAATGAAAAATATTTAAAAACATTTTTAGCTAATCCTACATACATTAATCAAACTTCTCAATGGCAGAATCCGCCTTGGAAATTTTTGTACTTCTTGGAAATCTATCTCTGCTACAGTCAAGTCCGAGTGAATCCTGATCATTCCTAATTTCAAAAATAAAATTGTCATCATCCATGTTTGTCCAATCTTTTAAATGATTCGACAAACTTTCTTATTTATTTTTCGAATGGTGATGATCTGGAACTTAACACTAAAGCTCAGGCTGTTTCAATCAGTCAAAATAAGTTAGACGATAAGTTTTTCAAACTGTTAGTGTTATATTACTGGAGTTATAAAAAATGGTGAATTCTTTTAATATACGGGTGTCCTATTTTGGTTGAATTTATGTAACAAAATCTTACTTTTCAGATAATGCCTGGCTTGGCGAAAAATTTATCCACTGCGAACTTCTAAGGGGTCAGCATGCTTAAATAGAATCTCCTTATCTTAATGAAGCTTAAATTTCCCTTACCGAATATGTAAGCAGTTAAATTCAATTGAAGAATCTAATCAGAGAGAAAAAGACAATAAAAACGCAGAAAAGTCAATCTAAAGACGGCGAGAGCTAACGTTTACTCCCTGCATCAATACTGCAACACCATTACTTTCTTTTATAAAGATGTTAATCTAAGCGAGTAACTTGAAAGCGCAAATTAAAGATTTTAATTATTAAAAGAAAAATTTTAAATGTCTCATAACCCCAAAAACGTTTTGAGTTGAATGAATTAAAGTTGAGGCATTAAAGTCCAGAGAGAAAAATTAGTGCTAAGTCATAATTTATATTCGTAATTTATCTAGATTATGAGTTTGATGACAGTTTGCAAACTCGAAAAATAAATGCCTATCGCGTTAATGAAAAGTTTTTAATGTCTAAATGAATTATGCTTCTAACATTTCCTAATCCATGGTTTTAGAAAAATTATTTTTGCTTTGGTTACCGTAACCGTATCCAGCCTCATATGCTTCCCAATAATTTCGAAAAATATTAGAGATTTCTTGGCAGCCAGGAGAAAACTATATAAGATCGAAGAGCGCATCAGTTTCTCAGTTGTTATTTCAGTGCTGACATTGGAGTACTGAGATATCTGTGAGGGCATCACATTTTAGATTTGCTTTGCATTGCGTTGTGTTTAGCGTTCTTAAGTGTAACTACTGATTATGCTCTGCGATACTGAGAAGAGCTGTACGAGCGCTTTTGTGAAAAGTTCCAGACCTGTGAAGTATTTCTTTTATTGAAATAAATTTTATGAAGCCTATCATCGGTTCTGTGTGCATTCAATCTGTTGCGAACTCGTACGCACGCAGTAATATCAATAATATGGGAGTTAAGCGTAATATTTTTCTCATTTTTTGAATGCCTCATTTTTCCATATTCAATGATACAAAGAGTGATTTACATTCCCCCTTCTCTTCTCACTTTTGTTAACTTTATGCATTCAATAACATTCTCATACATTCCGAATTAGCACTCCACTAGTGACCGAGTAGTTCGTTCAATATTGGGAGTTAGACTGGGATTATATCCCAGGCCAACGCGCTGGCCCGCCTGGCTGGTTTTCGTGTTTTTCCCTATGTTTAACATGAATGCAAGCCAATTTCCTTTAGAAAGTCCACTACAAAGGTATTCCTCCTCTTAGGAAAATAGCCCTCGTGTTCTTTGCCATATTCAAATAACCAACCGAACCATTCCGACTAACGCCAGCCACTGAAAGTAAATTCGTCGCTATCTAAGCACTTCTCAAAGCTTGTAAGATATTTATTCACAGTAATAATCGTCTTTTGTTGGGATGAATCAAAATTTTTTTTTTTTTTTTTTTTTTTTTTTTTTTTTTTTTTTTCCCGGAATAGTCAGGACATGCGATATAGTGGGAAGAGCCGATTCTTAAAATATTTTAAACTTCAATAATGAAATATAATTCCTGCCATATGATTTTTACTTCATTGTTCATTATCTCATAGCATTTCTTTAATTAAGACACAATAACACGCCGAATAAATACTAATTCAGAAGTCAAACAACAAAAATCAGCGTTATTTAGTAAATATAATATATAATTTTGTAAATATAACGCTGATTTTTGTTGTTTGACTTCCGAATTAGCATTTCTTTAATCGCAAAAAAAAAAAAAAAAAAAAAAAAAAAAATGCTGTGTTTTCTCTGATTTTACAGTAAAATGCGGCTTGCTGCAAATTTTATAAAGTTACTGCAGAAAGTGTTATACAAGTTAGATAGAGAATGGCAAGTTTTGGGAACAGCTGAAGAAAAAATTCAAATTTTTGGTACAAAGTTCATCTGAGGGAAAATTGCTAAAATAAAAATAACGTTTCCTAATTTAATGACTTAGATAAGGCTGCACTATACCTCCCGCATTCATCAACATCAATTGAAAATTATTGTAGACAATTTACAATAATTAAGAATAAAGAAAAAACTCATAATCTCTACTGATCAATGGACTCCTTCTGACAAAAGTAAAATTAAAACGTTCACCAGCTTCACATTTTAGAATTTTTGAAAGGATAATTTAGCAAAGTCTACGTATCTAAAGCATTTGAAATACCTAAAATTTAATGCACCGTTGTTTTAAGCTCTAATGTTAGACTAAAATTACGTAAGAAATTAATATACACGTTAAGTACTACGATTGAGCCGCCCAGACGGTATTGTGGTTAGGAGAGCCTGACTGTGATACCGAAGGGCTCGGGTTCGAATCCCGGAGAAGGCATGGATGTAAATTGTCTGTCCCCTCATAGGGGGTAACAGGGGTCGCCTATTAGGTGCCTCCACAATAAAATGGCCACCACTTCTGGAGTGGCCAATGCCGTTATAAGCATGTGCACGCCATTGAAAAAAAAAAAAAAGTGCTATTGTTGCAAGGTTACAACTGGAATTTCAATTACAATAATTGATAAATATTCATCATTGCTGATCGCATAGATAAATGTAGTGAGAGGAGTTTCGACATCTTTTTCTATATGAGCTAATTTAGAGGTTTCGCATTGAATTCATTCATAGTTTAAGATAATTTCATCATATACACTTAAGAGAATCACAAGAACAAGTAAAAATTTAGTATTTTCATCCTTCCCATCCCCCAAGATTTAATACTTACTCTTTTCTTGCCATAAGTTAGTACCAAATAGGTTTGCCACCTCACATGCACCTAGAATTAATTATCGCCACCCGCATGCATACAAACACTGAGAAACAAGGAGATTCTCAAGAGAAATAATAATGAAATAATAAGAGCTGAATGCGGCGTGTGAATGTGTATTTATATATATAGTATATATATATATATGTGTGTGTGTGTGTTTGTGTATATATATATATATATATATATGTATGTGTGTGTTTGTGTATATATATATATATATATCAGCTATTAATAATATCTCATTAATAAAAGCTGAAGTAATGAACTGTTAACAATTAATTGATAATTATACATTAATTAGTAACTGAAGGTAAAGATGCATAAGTATACGAGAAGAAAATTAATACTTCAAAACTTTTCACGATCCACCGAAATTGTTTTTGCTACTCTGTAATGGATCGTAATCCCCTTTTCTGGAATTATTGTCTTATGATACACTAATAACTTAATTTTATGGCATTTGATGAAGTACCTTAATATGAAGACATTTTTTCTTGAAATTTTAAGAAGAGTTTAATTAAGGTATAGTAAATTTTGCTACCCACTTACTAAAATTTTTCAGGAATTCCGTGGGAAATGCTTTTTTTATAGAATTCTTAAGTTCTTTCTTATTAAATAACAATTGAAGCATGAAACAAAAAGCCGGATCTATTCAAGAAGACTGAAAAACGCAAATAATCAACTGAGAGACAAATTTCTTTCCCTGCTTTCGCCCCTTAAAAGACTCGTCCGCTAAATAATGAGGAGTTCTTTGGAAAGGGGGTTGGGAGTATATTTATAACGGAGCGTTTACCTGGGCAAAAAGTAAATGAAATAAAAAAAATGTAATATTTATGATAGAGAAATAGAAATTTATTTTTGTTCTCTATTTTTTGTCCATTATTCCTTTGTTGGATGAAAGGGATCCTTATGCGAGCTTATATGATTAGAGTATCATCATTGTTAAATTCTCTTTTCTTGTCTGATTTATAATTTGAATTTTCGGTCCCCGTAAAGAATTTCATAATTCGGAAAATGCTTCCAATTTATGTACTGAAATTTTTTCTTCATCTTTTTTCTGAAGTGGAAACATAAACTAGCGGATATAGATAAAATCACCTTCTGAATTATTTTGAACATTTTTTATGAAAATATAATGTGATCTATCTACTTCCAAAACTGTATTTGGTCCTGTTGTTTAATTGAGTTAAAACTCCTCAAATAAAGAAAGATCAGATTTGTTAAATTTGCTGCATTCTCATATCCTTTTGCATACAAATAGTGAGTACACATCCGCATATTATACTAAATGTTATTATTACTAAATACATTTCCAAAGCTTATTTTAATTTTGATTTTGATTAACGTCTATGAGTTTTACTTAAGCTGTCCTGTTTACTCCTTTCACTTCTGAGATCTATCCATTATCTTTAGAAGAGGCAAATTATGTAGCTTAACCTAAAAGAATAAGCGCGCAAAGTACAACCAATTCACGCTGTTGTTCAGCGCGATTAGAAAGTCTTCTGCTGCCTTGGAACTACTACGTTTCAGAGTACAATTTTAATGAGCGCGCTAATTTGAACTTACTGATTTCCGGTAAGTGAGTTTCAATAACGTACTTCTTTAAAAAAAAGGTGAGACTTAAGTAGACAATTTCCCAATGTATGGAAGACTATTGAATTCTGTTCTGTGCTTGTAATGAATACTCAATACTGTGGATGGTCAAGTTTTCCTTTAAAAGGTACAGAAGCTTTTAATCCGTTTAAAAAGCTAATTTTGCTTCCTGATATATTTTTGTGATGAATTTAGCCTGTTTTTCTGCACTTTGTAAGTTCGGTTTATTTGGTGCTGAGGGGGGAAAAAAGAAAGAAAAAGCAAAAAAAAAAAGCTGCATACAGACAGGAATTTCTAACAAACTGATAGTCAATGAGGCGTGAATACTTAATGCAACAATACTTAAGAAAATGAAGCCTATTCGTTTGTCAATTAAATCAATTCAAATAAATTTCGCTTTACATAATCGCTGGCTAAATGAATTCAAGTTTAATTAATAATAATATTTAGCGATCAGCCTCTTCTGGATTTTTTAAGGACACCATCTTTAGGTGTGAGGAGGATTAGTTACTTTCTGTTCTTAGCCTGAATCTACACCTATTGGCGAGATATCGGCTTACGCTATTTTCAAATAAATAGTTCAAATAAACGAAATCCTGAAATAAAAAAAAAATTAAATAAGTAAACTAAGTTACCCTTGACAAATTAAAATATCGACAGACGTACAATTGTAAATTTCAAGATCGAATTTTTAGATAGAACAGTTTGACTTAAACATAAATGAAAGCGTAGAATTTTACAAAAAATTGAAGGAAATGCCCATTCCTGTCTCTTACTCGTAAATTCCAACTTATGTCATGAAAACATCTGTTTTCTTTAAACAGGAGACTAGTCTATTCAGCTAACCCCCTCACTGAGTTTCGAACTATGGATCTTCCAGTTATTAGCAAGACCTGCTACCATTTACACCAACAGAGCTTACACAAGACTTCAATGCAATAACTCCTTATATTCGCTTCTTATATATTTATATATTTAAAGGTCGAGTGGGGAGAAGCTCGAGACTCCATGTACCAAATTCAGGTGCCGGCAAATTTCTGTTCGCCACATTTTAGATCGGGCGCTTCTGTAACGACGTCATATTTTCTCGGGGCAGAGAACACGAAACATCACCTAAGTCCTCGCCGGAATTGGAGCTACGAATTTTCGGCTGCTAGATGGGCATTTACATCCCGAGAGCATGCACATGTGAATGCGATAATTTCTTATAAAGTTAATTAACTAACTTTAAACTATTTATTACACAGAAAATTAATTTCTCATGAGGAAATTAGTATTGAGTCATGAGCTCATGAGCTGCAGTCACAAAAGCAAAGAAATCTGAATGCGTTAATAGCGACACATACTTTTTTAGGTCAGTCGCTTACAAATTTCTTCTACTCGAGGACTCCTTGGCAGCTGTTATTTTTCATAAATTGTACCCTCCGTATTAGTAATATACTTAAATAATATCCTTAAATATTATGACAGTGACTTTTGTGTCATATTTATATATCGTAACTGTAAATAAATAATGAAAAAACGGAAGACTACAAATATTCGTAATCAAGTTCTCTTCTTCAAGTTTTCATAAGTTCTGGAAACATGGTTCCTCCATTCAAGTATTCTGTTATTTTCTCGCTCATTTTCTCAAAGAGCTAAAATTTGTCACCACCTTAAGCTAATCTTTTTCTATACTTGACTTTTAAAAAATATCTTTAGATTCTATTGTTCTGAAACTTTAAAGGGTATAATTCTTTATAGAACTATTTTGAATTCCAAATGTATGGTCTATATTTGTAATAAAATATTTGTTAAGTATGGATTAAGTATGGAAGGACCTGGAGTCAATAGAGCCATGCAACTTAATAAAAGGCTAGAAAGAATTGTACTAAAGAAAAACCTGTAAATAGGCCTTTTTTCGAAGTAAAAGAACGAAGCAAATCCAATCCACCAGTCCATACTAATGCTCAATTTATTTCAGAACTTGTTTGCCTTATGAATTGTTTATTGTTTGAATTATGTTACCCGTATTCTTCCTTTTTTTATTTACCTTTAAACGTTTTTGTTCTTACCCTAACGGATAAGCGTTACACAATTTAGGAATCACCGTTCTAGGCGAATCAACAAATCATCAGTATCGTTACTCTCACATCTTTCTAACAGCTTATCTAATCTGATTTTTAATTTGTCTTCATATATGTCTAAAGCAAGAAAAGAAATGAAAAGTAGACTGGGTAGGACAGAAAAACAAAAGGGTAAAATGTTAAAAGAAATGCTTAAAATCTTATAAAAACTTAAACGAAATGTAGTTGCATTTTAAGTTAAAAAAAATAAAAAAAGTGTTAACGTTAGAATAAGTTTTGTTTTAAAATCACTTTCTCTGCTTTAATTGCCATATGCTCTTTTGTAGTCTAAATTCAGCATGTTTACCGTGCTGATAAACTTAACAGATGGACAATTCACCATTGCTTGCATAATTACTTTTTAAACTCTTCTTTGTTAATGAATGAATTTCATTTCATTTTTTCACGGATGGCCATAGATTAGCCGATAAGTTGGAAAACTCGAAAATTTGAGCTGCGGAAGAAGAAGCATTAAACTAATATTACAACAATATTTTTTCCTATAATGCCAGCCTTTTTCGTCTATTAGAGTTTTATTAATTATAGCAGTTTTTATAACTTTGTAATTAGTACGGGTATAACAATGTTACAAATGTCATGAATAAAATACTATGATTTAAATTTCTTTGTACAATACAGATTTAACACATCCCTGATATAACCTGGAAATTTTGTCGGTTTCTTTTTATACTTTTTTTTAAGTGACTACAATTAAAAAACAGAGTTATTTCCAACTCATTTTTCGTGAATTAAAAGAAAAGAAAAAAATGTCTTTTAAGTAATGAAATAGTAATAGCCACTCTGTGAGTTCATGATATACTTTTAGGTATTTTTTAAAAAATTTGAAAGACGGATTAGAAAATTACCAACGTTTAGTATTCCTTACTTTTACAGCGAATATCAAATAAAACACAAAAACCTTTTCTAAAGCTGTTGCAATATGCTAGAGAGAGAGACTGTTTCTAAATTTTCTTTCTCTTTCCGTCATCTAAACTATTACGTGCCGCCTAGACGGCCGTGGGGAGTCCTAACGGAATCCTTGTACCCCCTTATCACACACGCTTACAACAAGGTTTCGGAAAAGAGAGGGGCACTTCACATTGGTTAACTCCCCCTTTCCTCATTCAGGTTGAACAGGAGAGGTCAAAGGTGGGCATTATTTTGGTCCACACAGAGACTCAGAGTGCCATATTTCACGGAATACTCTGGCAACAGCAGAAAATCATGGCAAATCGAGAACTGGCCCTCCAAGGTGAGAGGTGGCTTGACTTTTACACTCAGCGTTAACAACGGGTGGGTGGAGCTGCATTTCGATGCTGCCTTTTAAACCGATAAATGTGTAAACTAGCCTAATGATGTCCTATTTGGAATTGTTCCGCAACTGTTATTTATGTTCCTAGCATCTTTATAGCGAACATGACGATCTGACTCTTTAAATGATGTATTGCTGCTTGCTTGAAATCAGTGTATGGCCCGAGTTTAAATGATGATCTCCGTATCATGCAGTCGTTACGATATTCAGATTCGAAGAAAATTACCTTGAAGCTTACCAAACAAAGGCAGATCTCTCTAAATTACTAACATTATATTACGAGGCCATATCTGTGCCAAGAGCGAAACCGATAGGTAAGAAAGATGGCCTGATTAAATAAAAACGTGGAAAAGGAAAGGAAGAAATTCTGAGCAAATGGAGAATTATTAGAGAAATGAAGTTGGATCCAAGCCAACTGATTTGTAAACAAATCGCATTGCTGTTATCTGAAAGGCTAGCTACAGCAGTAGAATAGCTAACTAGAAAATCTTCATCAGATTGCAGAATAGAGGGAAGCGTTTAGAGTTTTACTAACACATTTTTATTAAAAACCCAAACCCTTCTGGAATAAATAACGACATCAAATTTAATACGATTGGTAGTGATGCCCACCGCATTATTTGGAGGAAATCGAACCCAGCTCTTGATCTAAGTGATTTATTTCCAATAATCAAACATTGAGCCACCCAGATGGTATAATAATTAAGGAAGCCTACTGCAGTTCCGAAAGGCACGGGTTTGAATCCCGGAGAAGGCATAGTTGTAATTGTTCGTCCCTTCATAGAAGGCAAAGGGTGGCCGTCTATTAGGTGCTTCCACAATCAAATGGCCACCACTTCTGGCCTTAGAAATGGCCATTGCTGAATAAGAAAGTGCCCGCCATAGGATAAAAAAAATAATCATACACTGAGAGGGATCTGTGATTTTGCGCGCTTACATAGCCGAATCAGAGAGTTTGTGGTTATGATTGGTATCATGATACACGCTGTTTAAAGAACTAATGAAGTAAAGTATCTTCTGAACCTGATCTTAGACAGTAATTTCGTAATTTAAAAAGATAATGAAGCAAAATGCACAATAGATAATGTAAAGAAGAGGCTATTTTACCTCTGTTAGCAACAGCTGCACAATCCTACTAACTCTCTGGATTCCTCATTTTGGATTTGGGTATTTCTCCTTTCTGCTCTAAAAATAGTAAATGCTTATAATAAACATCTCTGGATTGAGTCATTTTCAGATTATCCCACATTACATGGCTATTACATAACGCTAGTGACATTCTCTGTACTAAAACTCAGTCAGTCAATAATCATTTCGCAGAGTTATTTATCAGCGAATCAAAATTAATTCATTCTGATTTAAGATTTTACCTCAAACACATCGCGTTTTTTTTTCCTGCTTCTCGGCATATCTAGACTGCGGCTGCGCTGCTGCTTTCTCAAAAATATAAATGTTATGCTCTGGAACAGGATTAATGTGTAAGTTATTTGTGTCTCTAATTAAAATAAAAACGAACATTCAAATCTGCCACCACTGCTCCTTATTGCCTCTACAGCACTTCAAGTATTTTTATAGTACGCTTCAACGTCTACTCAATTAACTTATCTATATTATTATATTAAAACATTTTGCTCCTGAAGAGGACAGACCTCTGATCGCCTTCTAAATTGATATTTTTAATGCAAACTGAGGTTATGGCATAGTCCGAGTGAGTTTTCTGGCAAATTAGAAGGATGCCTTCGTGGAAAGCTTTTAAGGGAAGCTGGCTTATGTTCTCGTTACACAGAAAACCACGAAAGCTTCCATCTAACAAATCCGTTCACCGGGATTTGAAATTAAGTCGAACTATTAGTACTAAGCGATGTTACCGCTTAGCCGCTGGTGGGCCAGAGTTTAAAGAAACGAATTTAGTAAGTGATAAACAGCACCTAGCCCAGTATTAATAAAATGGATAAAAACTGTAAAATGATGCATTTAATATTTTAATCACACTTGTGTAAAAATATATAGTTCACTCTTGATAATTACAAACGAATAAACACCGCATAAAAGCAAATGGTGAGTTAATGATAATTACGTAATGCTCTCGAAAGCAAAATAAAACAATTGTGAATTGTATATCAGGGTACCTCCAGCTACTATGCATGTTACCCAACAAGCTATGCGAAGTTCACGCAACAAGTCTACCATTTATTACTTTAAGCTGTTCGACCATTCTTGTGATTATTAACCGATTTTTTTCTCTCAGACAAGCCTTTTGTTCATCCCTGTGATCATCATCATCATCAGACTCATTAAGTTTGGCATAACGAGCCAATTTCTCTTAAATGTCCTTAAAGAAGGCGTCTCTCTTAAATTTTAGGCAAATAACTTTTATGCGCTTTGAGAAAAATCTAAATAATCCAATCTAACCATTTTCTTCTGTTTGTTATCGTAAAATTGACCAAGAGATGCAAAAGAGCCGCAGAAAATGCCAGAGCTCTTCAAGCAGAAAATTTCTATGTATATCAGTCTCATATATCGACCACAGGGTTGGAATATCAGACAAGCTTAACTATGTAATACATATTTTGAATGTTTTAGCAATTTCTTCAATATAAGCTGCACTAATTTTGACTGAAAAGTTTTAAACTAGTGTTATTTCATCGCCCTCCCAAAATATCAATTTTGTTTTGGCGTCTTTAAGACGTCGGATTTGTTTTCATGTGTTTAATTTTTGACAGTTTAATTAAACGAACTACAACTGCCAAATATACATATGTTACGCAATGCCTTTCTAAAAATATAACGGCTCAGTTGCACTGTTATTCTAATTCAGGTAGTTTCAATTGGAAATTAGCATAATAGAAAAAGTAAGAAGAAATAGTATTTTAAGTAAGTATTTAGTATTTTAAGTACCACAATTATTATTATCACTCGAAAGTGGAAGAACTTCTTAGGGAAGTTAACCTTCTACTCCCTCCCCACCAGATGAATATCTGAAATTGCGTACGTATTTTCAAGTTTGGTTATTAATTCAGTTCGATAAGTAAGACATGGCTTAAATTTTACGCAATTCATTTGGGATTTTGAAATTCACTTTCAGGATTCCTGTTTTAATCCCGATGTTATTCTGTATTAAGGTAAACAAATGACTGGAATTGCTGTACAGACTTAAAATTGATTACATATGTTTGTCTTTACTGATGCGTCGTAAGCAAGGCGCTGTATGTATTAACAATGGAAATATGAATGGGAATAAAATCTTCACATGGTTTTTTTAATCGGTAAATTTTTTGGCTACACCATTTTATGTTATTTTTGCCACTTTCCTAAAATAATAAATGATACTTTTTCTTCATCGCCATTTGCTCGGGAGAAATCGTTTATTCACTTTAGCGTCTTTTAAATATTTTCTCTATTTTTTTTTTAACCTTCATCGAAACATTAGGAATATATCCGAATAGTTAGACTGTGATCATTATACTGAAAACATTAACGAAATTTCTTTTCTTTGATGCAATAACAAGTCCTCTTATTTGCACGTTTGAGATCAAGTGCTTCTCTACAACTTCAAAGAACTTAATAAAAAAAAAATTCCGTTTCTTTTCCTTAGCTTGGTTCCAAATCAATAACATTTGACTCTGTTGCTTTAAAATAGACATAATATATTTCTCTCTCTTTGGCTCCTATTTTTTAGGATGTCATTCGTTCATTCATAAAATATTCTGGTATAGTTTTTTTGCCAAGCAAATAATAGCTTTTGATATTTGATTTATAACTGAGTTATGTTTATACGCATCTGGCAATTCTTGTTGTTTTCATCTCTATCTAAATTAATAATGTACACTAGGCATAAAAAAATGCACTCATTCCCATCTGTTAGCCTTGTTTATCATCAAAATTCCTTACAGAACTCAGTCTAAACTTCATGAAGGAAAGAAAAAATGTACTTTAAAGTTGTAAGTTATGATACTTTTCCATTATTTGTTATAGCTATTTGTCGTGAGCGTCATAAAAATCACTTCAACTGTGAGTTAGTAAAAAAAAAATTAGTAACCCACTGTATACTTGCAAACATATTTCACTCAATGCATCAACGAACAGGATTCTTGTGTGAAATATAAAGAGCTTAATTACATTGATGAAATGATATAGAAAGAACATACGAGTTTTTTTCCCCTTAACTTGTGAAAGTCGGGTATCATTTTTTTCAATCTGTTTCAGGAGGGTGGGGAAGGGCATGTTAAGAAATACAGAAATGCTCACTAGTTTTTCAATTCGTAACCTCTTGAGTCTATTAGATTTCCAATGTTCCGTCTTGAAGCTTAGAGCTACGGCAGTTGACTTCGTCTTGAAGCGTAGCTCTTTAGAGCTTAAAGAATATACATATATACTATATATATACATATGGGGTATATGGGGATGTCCATAATGCATGTAAATAAAAGAAAATCAAACATGCATACTAGCAAAACCATGAAAACAATGAAATGTATGAAAATAATCATTAATGAAAAGAAAACAGATATAAAAGTGCTTTGCAGTAAGAATTAATGAAATAAAAACTGTTACGTGGAGCTGAAACTTGTAGCATCGGAGGATGCCCCAAAATTGAATTAATACCTTACGTTTAATGATGTAATCTTAAACAAATTATTATAAAACAGGCTAAAGAGGGCTAACAGGTAACCTAAGTCTCTTTCCGAAAGACTTTAAATAAACACAGAACTGTAAAGTAAGCTTATACAAGTTAATCTAATTTTCTATTTTAACTATAACTTTAGTTTAATGACTTGATAAAACTATTAAAAAAAGATGACCAACTATGATAAGACTGTTTAAAATAGATGATGTATGTTTCTATTAATAAACAAAGTATTTACACTTGACAGAATTAATTTTCAGATCCTAGTAAAGCATGGTAAAAAGACAGAAATGAGTACTTCCAAAGATTCTGTAGTTCATAATATCCACCTGTATCATTTCTTATACCTTTCACAGCAGCCAGTTTCGCATTTGTAAAATGGAATTACTCCACATATCCGCAGATGAACTTCGGGCCACGTTTCAAGTTGAGGGTGGACTTGCAGTGCTGAGTATTTGTAACAATTACAGCATACGATCGGTATCGTTTCAAGTCACAAAAGGTTGCATAAAAGGTCGAATGCCAAGTGTCAGGAGTACTTCAAAAACAATGCGTGAAAAATACTTTTCTCTACTGCAGGTGTGAAAAAAAGATGCCACATCAATAGTAATTTTGAATTTTGTCCATTTTTTCATCTAGGAGTGCGTGTTAGTTCCGATTCCGTCACAAAAATGCGAACATGCGTTGACAGAATCCAATAGATCACGCTGCAACGAGCTGGAACGGGAAGGTTGCTTTTGAAGAAGTGTGGGGAGGTGAGGGAACTAAGCACCAGGAGGCCCATGTGATAGGAAAAGACATTCGGCTCATGAAAGCCGCGCAGAAACAAATTACTTTATCTCAAATTCATCACGCGGCCAACTATGAGGGCCGTTAAAGATATACTTTCTTTTTTTTTTTTTTAAACCTTATAAGATCGTAAAAATATATAAAAGATGTGATGAAATTTAATATTTGCATTTCAACAAAATGACTATAAACTTGGCAAATTTATGTTGCATTATTTATTAGCACAGCAGATGCAATATAAGAGATTTATTGAATTTGATCTTATTTTATTTCACTTTATTTATTATTGTTACTTTTCATTTTATTTTTCTTCGGCTTGCGTATTATACAAATATTTTTACCTGTTCCTTCTTCACTACTTTAACGTACATAAAGCAAACGATTAAAATTAAATTTTTATTAATTTAAAAATTAAGTATTCAGTAATATTTTGTTACCTTTCATAATTTCAGTATAGTATATTGTTATTTTTATTTTATTAAGCATCTATTATAGCATAAAATTTTCCTTTTACCTGAAATTAATCAACTCATTCAGCATAATTAGCTTACGCCTATTGTAAGGAATCTGTCTCCTTCCTTATCTCGTGCCTTCGTGGTATCAATGAAAACACGTGCAGCTAGCGATTGGGAGGTCCACAATTCGAATCCCGGCGAAGACGTCACTGATTATTCGTGCTTCCCAACTTCAAACTAATTCTAAATGACTCAACAGTGGGCCCAAACTAAAACGTGGCGGACGATAATTCGTCACCACCAGAACTGGCGGCTAGGTCCCCGCTTTCCCAGTCGCCTTTTAAATGATGAAGAATGTAAAGTATTTTCTCTATCCTTACCGCGTGCCTTTGAAGTGTAACTGGAAAGCACATCCGGCTAGCCACTGAAAGCTCCGGAGTTGGAATCCCGACCCTGGCGTTGCTGATTTGTCACGTTTCCTGCTTCGACAAATCTTTGATTCTGCACTGTAACAAAACACTGAAGTGTAAATTCATTGTTGCATTATGAGTATTAAAAAAGAAGAAGAAGAGATATCTTTTAGCATTTTGCGAAATAAAAGTATACCTAGGCAATAATTGTAAATATTTGTCTAGGTAATTAATAGCATCTTAACAAACTCTTATTGTAATTATTAACAGAGCTCAAATTGCGCCGGAGCCCACCGGAAGCCGGCTCCGGTACTTCTTAATTTTTGGGATAAATCATAATTGTAGTCGGAGCGCACCGGAGCCCTAAATAAGAAGGCTCCAGCACTTCTTTTATGTCATTGAACAACAATTTCAGTAGCAATTTGGTATCGAAAATTTTATTTTTTGCAATAAAATTACATTAAAAATCGCTTATTAAATTGTAGTTTGTCTCTTTACATTTTATTTAATTTTATTATTTAATCACTTAAATCTTTAATTATTTAAATAAATAATAATTAATTAGTTTTTATTTAATTAAATAATAATCGATAAGTATTAATTAAATAACTAATAACACACACAGAAAGAATGTCTATCAAAAAACTGATAAGCAAACTCTTAAAACTACGAATACCGAATCAAATTTCTAATTAATTAGCAATACACTGTTACACGTAATTAAAACGAAGCTTCTGAATTTTGAATAATATTTTTTTTTTTAATTACTCAGTATAACATACTTGCAACAGAAAAGAGATAAAGAAATTTTGAAAGCTGTCAAACAAAATCAACGCAGCTCGTATTAAGCAAGATACAATTTAATATAAAGAGTTTCAAACGAATTTTTATAAAGCATTCTGATAATTCATATCACTTTATAAGCATTCTGATTCTGCACCTTGATGGCATTTATGAAGTCATCAAGGTGGCGTATATAGAGTTTTTCAATAGTTTAAAATTATGTTAGTTTCAATATTCACAAACATTACAATAATGTTATTGTAATACTTGTATTTTAAATCTGCATTCGAGTTTCAAAATTCGGAAATACGCTATGACTTATATAAAACATTGCAATATATGACAAAAATTTGTAAAACAAAAATATATATCAAATTGTCACCCTGCATAAAGAATGCTGTTTCTCAAAGATGACCGCAACCCAAAATTCTAGATTATCTTAGTCTTCTGAGAAGTTGGTCGCCTTGGAGAGCTTAACAATCAGCGATATAAACGTAAAAAATATTACAAAATTCTTGCATTAAAATTTTTGTTTAATAATTTCTTCCTGTGTAAAATATTCATCCAATGAAGTCTGCCTGCTTAATTTTTTGTTATTTGGTACATCAGTCTCTTTCATAAAAGTTTTCAACTTCATGAAGTGATTAAGTCAACTTATTAATTTCCAGATAGTGATTTATATCTTGTAATTTTTTATATAATTCAGATATTCATTTAATGGAAACAGCTGAAATTTCTTCCCCCCTTTCCAGTTAGTTCTTTTCTCTTCTTTTTTTTTTTTTTTTATAGAAGATGTATTTCGGCGCGCATTTCAAAAATGTTTTTCTCCTTGTCATCTTCAACACAAAGCTGTTAAGCATATTTGAAGTTGCTGTTGATGTTAATACCTAATGAGCAGCTCTTTGACTTCATTTTCTGTCTGGGCTAAAATTTCTTCATGCGTTCTTTTATCTTCAAAATTATACTCAAATAAGTACCACTTTTAATACCTTTTATTACTCCCAGTTCGCTCAAGATTCATGTCTTGTGAAAACAGAAACTGGTACTAGTTAACAAGACCAAATATCTTCCATCTGCTATGAAAATGCGTCAAAACGCATGGATTACAGAATATTACTGATACAGAATATTACTGAATATTGCCGTTCAGTAATATTCTGTCCGAACGGTGCCTGTCGAGTGAAAAAAAAACAGAGTGAATTAAAAAAGTAAAATTTAATTTAAGTTACGAAACAAAGGTAAAAAAAATCAAAAACATTTACTCTTAAAAACAGAATTTACAAAAAAAAAAAAATTAATATTTATTTTTCTTGAAAGTAAATCGTGGTTTTTAATTATATTAAGAGCCAAAAATATAAAATTCTAAAACTTTGTGAGCTGTGTTAAATAAACCACTCGAAAATGTTGCAGACAGACGGCAAGAGGTCATATCCATAGTGTCAATACAATCCTTGTGCGGCTTTGGTAGTTCTTTGTTGTAGCTGGCCCCGAGATTAAATCGCCAATCAACCGAGATATCTGGCTAAAATATGGCTGCGTGTCTTTATACCTCGCCACGTGATCGTATATTAGCACCGGCTGCTTGTTCTTATACCTCGCCATGTAATCCTTATATTAGCACCGTTTTGTATTTTTGCTCTCGCCGTGTGTTCTTATATTTACTTTTGATAAGGTTTTCGAATTCGCATTGTTTATTTTAAAATACATTCATTGCTTTTTTTTTTTTTTTTTTTAACTTTCAAAGAACGTAAGCCTAGAAAAGCTATTAATTTCGTTTTGGCATTTTGCGTCGAATCACTATAAATGGCGTATTATTTTTCAAATTGTTGCCACCAAACGTTGGAGCCCTGCATTATATTTAAAAAAATTAAAGAACGGTGTATTTAATTATGGCAAAGCACACGAGGGCTATCTGCGTAAGGGAAAGGATGCCTTCGTGGAGAATTTTCTAAGGGAAATTGGCTCTTATACACGTTACACATGGGAAAAACCACGAAAACGCCCATGCAGCCAGCCAGTTCGCGGGATTCGAACCCCAGACCGAACTACCAGTGTTCAGCGACTTTACCGCTCGGCCGCTGGTGGGGCATTAAAGAATGGAGAATCTGCATAAATGTGTGTATGTTTCTCCTTCTCGCATTGTGACGGTACCTAGCACACTATTGTGACGACAACGGTACCTAGAGCCATCAAATTTTAAATAACGCAATCGTCCACCCGAAAAATGGGCATCTGGAAGCCCTAATTTGGAATTTGTTTTATTATCTATTTCATATTTTGTAAAACTTTAACGAAATTTTGATTAACAAACTCAACGATTTAAAAGCGAGCAATGGCAACACTCTACGGGGGGGGGGGGACTTTTTATCACTAGCGCGCGGAAGTGTATCGGAAATTCTAAAGATATGCTCATTTTAAAATTATTTTGCGATTTTGCTATTGAACTGAATTTTATGGTTTAAGTGCGAAGAACATGATATTTAATAAATAAAGGTAACACACAAAAAGCTAAAAAAACGCCCCTTTAGACAAAATTTAATCTGAAAGTTTTCAGATTTTAATTTGTTTTTTTTGGGGGGGGAATATGACGTTAACAATCTTTAATTTACCAAGTAATGAGGTGGATGCGATATCACGTTTTCAAGAGAGTGGTTTTTTAGACAAACGAGTTTGTGAAAAATGGCCATAACATGAAACTTTATGTTAACGACGAAACCATTTAGAGGTACAATGTTAAAAATCACAAAAAGAAGAAAGGTTTCCGTGTTGGAAATTGGTTCAGCAGTTCCAGAATATCGGCCATCACTACTATTAGATTTATGTATTTTTGATGTCCATGAAATGGTGTGAAAAACAGCTTAATATGTGTGAATGTACTGTAGTGCTGTAACAATTACATGTAATAAAATAATAATAATAAAGATTCTTAAAAATATTCTTATGAAACGACATGTAAGTATTATTGTTATTATTGTATATTGTGTTCGTTTTTACATTAGTGTTTCATGAGCTTGGTGAAATTATAGCTGAGATCTTGTCGCAAATCTAAAATCGCCAAATACAGTTGTGGGACGCTATATCAAAGAAATACCGCGGCTTTTATCTTCGCAACCGCTGGTTGTAATACCAGCGATTGCGAAGATAATTCAAATCACAAAAATGTTTTTAATGGCAAAAGTATTCAGGTTTTTGTCCTTTTTAAATTTAAAAAAATCTAATTTATTACGATTATAAAATCTAACTTTTATACAATCCCTTCATCCTTGCAGTTATATTTAGGAAGAGTTTATATTCATTCCGAAAAATAAAACACAAAAAGTGTAACTCCCATTCAATAAAAATTAACCAAGCTATTTAATTTTAAATTTCAGATCACATTCAGGGGACGTATACGAGTTGAAGAGTGAAATTTTTGTGTTTATTCAAAACTAAAAACGAAATATCAATCTAGAAAATGATTTCTGATGTTAATAGATTAAATTTTGAGTATGGTTATTCAGACTGTCGTGGAAAACATTGAATTTAATGGACTTTATGTATGAACATTAGATTATGATTCTAAAATAATAAAACTGCATGAGAATTATTAATAACTTTTTTTAGCATTTGAAAACTTATATGAATCACTTGTGTGAAAATTCTTTTAGCTTATCAGACGTAACTAAATTATAATTTAAAGAATGTTATATTCTAGTAAACCAACAAAGGAATACCACTAAATGAATTCAGAGGGGGGAAAAAGTCAACTTCGAATTATTCTAAATTAATTTTTAACAGACCCATCAATGCAAGCTGAAAATGATGTCAAAAATCTTAAGTTTGAAATTAAATACCTCGGTCATTTTTTGTCGTAAGAGAATCAAACATTTTATATTTTATTTGTATGAACTTTTATTAAATGTAACTGTAAAGATCGGGACACAGTATAAAAGGTTAGATTTCACATTCTTTTTTAATTTAAATTTTACAAAGACAGGAATATTTGTGTTATTTAAAATGTTTCTATAATTGGAAGCTTATGTCTACGACCAGCGGTTTCGAAAATAAATGTCCCATAAAGATTTTTATGGACAGGATGTACAATAATCGTAAATGCATGAAGCCATAAGTGATTTACTTTTGTGTTTCTCGCTTTATTCCTCCTCGCTTTAAAAACGTTAAATTTTTTGTATATAAACATTAATTAGAAAAGATAGTTTCTTTATTTTGATTAGTAATTATAAGAAATTTCTGAGACTCATTATCATGTTCGAACATCAAAGCTTTTTCTTAAATGAGAAACTTCCTCTAAAATATGGAGTTAAAAAATAATAAAAATGTAGAGAAAATATCTGAAATAAATTTCAATTGTAACTTTAGATTATTATAAAACTTTAAATGTTAAACAGTGGAACTTACTTCTTCATTTAACTGCAGCAGAGAAATATTGATTTCGAAATAATATTTAATTGTAGGTCTTGAATAATTATTCATAACACTTGAAAATTCAATAATGTTATATCTGTTATATTAAAATCACATATTAAACAGTATACAACGCTGATTTACTTTCCAAAACATATCCTACATTTTGTACTTTGTTTAAACGAAGAATTTTAAAATAAATTTTCTTGAAAAAGGAAAAAAGACTTCTATAAAGTTCAAAATTATTTTCCGTCCAGAAATCAGCAGAAGGCTGATGTGGAGTATTACAAAAGATGTGAAAAAAAGTGGAGAAAAATCAGGACATTCATTTCATTTATTTAATAAACTGTCTCTTTTCGTTGATGAGTTTCTCTCTTTCTTCCTTTTTTTTTATGTCTGTCTAATCTAACCTATTCCTAATTCTCTTTTCTTTCGCGAGAATGTGCTCATGTTCGCCAGAGGCAGAATGAAGATTTATGGCAGAATTAATCTAAAAAATTTATTTTCGTGATTTTTCTCAGGAAAGTAATTACACTTGCTATGCCTTTTTATGCTGTTTCATCATATTATGAGTGCATTCTTCTAATTATGAGCAAGAAAAAGTTTAGTGATGCATATCCTATTAAATACTTGGAATATGTATTAATTGCGACAGTAAATCAGGGGCATAAATTTCAGTGCTTCTCGAACACAGAACGAAAACAATGTAGAACATACTAAACAGATCGCCTTCGAGGAGCTGATTTGGGGATACAGAGAGGGATAATGCATAAGCATTCTTTGTTTTTAAGCAATTTGTTAATTTCTTTATTAGGTAATTTATTTTCATTGCAATTTACGTGTTATTTAATAAAACAGTTCTATACATTTTCTCCCCAGAAGAAGATTTCTCACCCTTTAAAAGGGGGTGTATATAAGGTATTTTCTCCCTCCTTTCCGCATGCCTTTGGGGTGTAATTGGAAGCCGTGTATTCGAGATATCCAGGGTTCGAATCCCGGAGAGGGTACTACATATTTTTCACGTCTCCTGTTAAAAGAAAAAAAAACCCTAATGACTCTGCAAGCTTATCACTTTCATTTACTGCATTTCTATGTCCAAAAATTTCATTATTCTAAACATAGCCTAGCTCCACCAAACGGCTAACATTATCAGTTCATATAGGACGACTTGCTAATTCTTTCTTAGCGTGTCCTAACTGAAAGAGTTTTCGAAAATAATCCCCATTTACAAACTATTTACAAACTTGTTGTATTTCATGCAGTGCGTATTATCATTTCCTTTAATATCCATCACAACATATTTCTTTTCTATTTTGCACAATTTAGAAAGTGTGCTGTTAGTTGTAGATGACATCTAATTTTTCAAATAATTTTACTTTTGTAGGCAAAAAAGAATAAAATTAAAGTGTGCTGTTAGTCATAGATGACCTATCTCATTTTCAAGTAATTTTACTATTACAGTCAAAAAAGAGTAAAATTATGTATTGACTTAAACGTGCAGTAATTATGTTTATATTTTAGCACCCAAAATTCTAATTAAAATGAGTTATTCAGCAAGTGATCTTAAGTATTTCCCTGTCATCTGACATTCCCGTTATCCGATCGCTATTTAGTTCCATTAAAGATACATAACGACACGATACATAGATACATAATGACACGAAAATGTTTTCTGGGAGATTTTTAATCACTCTAAATAAACATATGCTCAGGAATATCAAAGGCTATAATATAAAATTAAAATTGATTTTCATTTCATAGATATTCGCGTTTATTTATTTTTCCTTCCCATTTTTTGTAAAAAAAAAAAAAAAAAAAAAAAAACAATATCCAGACAAAGACTTTGTTGAAGCGATAATGTCAAAAACATTAATGTAGAGCCAAAACAATCCTGATGCCCGAGCTTCTTGAGTTCTGAGACTTGTCATTTTTGCATGCAATACGTTCGTTAATAGAACGGATATAGAAAACAAATTATGCCCCTTGAACTCATTAATTGCTGATTTTTTTTTGTTTGTTTTTACTTGTTATTTTAGCGCAATTGTGAGCGCGAAGCGAAAACGACGTTCAATTCTCTAACTCTATAAGCCTGAAAACTTATTTTTCATACAAACTGGCCACATTTCTACTCTGAATGCTGTTCGATTCTGCTTCGAGAGTGAATTAGAAGAGACTGGACATCGATGATTTTCTTCATAGTGATGAATTTTAGGAAGCCTAAAGATCCACATACTTGATGATTAATTTTATATGACTTTTGCAGTAAAAAGAATTACTTTTAAGAAACAAAGCCTTGTATAGTATCTCAGCGAAAAATCCCCAATTAAACCGCTGCTTCACAATAATGTGCTTCATGAAACAAAGTCGTCAGCTATACCTTAGATAAAGTGGAATGCATTCTATCGAATATTCGCACGGAGAAAAGAGGAAGATTCCAGTAACGTTGCACTTTAGACGAAGTGGAATACATTATATCAAATACTCACATGTATGAAAAAGATAAGAGTTCCACTTCACAGTTAGATAAAAGTATAACGCCTCATATAATCAACCAATATGAGCTCGAAGATGATGCTCGTGGGGATTTGGCACAAATCTAAATTGCTTCAGGAGTAGACATTACTGCATGATATAATGTATGTCTTTCCATGTAGGATAATGGATACGTAAAACCGTTTCGTTTTACGAAAACAATGTCAAAATAAGCTATTGTAAGGACAGTCCCAGCTGATGTTATCTTCAGATCTGTGTCCCAAGCCAAATAAAGGACTACCGTTTGTTGATACTTTGACTTTTGATACTTTGTTTGTTGATACTTTGACCCCCGGGGAGGTTGACTCAGCAGAATTCCTGGAAAGTACTGGCTAGGATCTGTACTTAGGCAGTCTCAATCACAGGGGTATACGTATAATCATTCTTCACAGGACTAGAACCCGAATTTATTCTCAGGATGGTTCAGGCTTGGCAGGGACCGTACTGGTACTATCGTGTCTGCCCCTTGACTGTGGCGTTGTTACATCGTATGGTATGTGGCTATCTTTGGGGGTTTGGTCTCATTCGGTTCCTCGTGGGGGGACTTGTACTGGTATGGACCCCCCTTTGAATTTTCGATGCTCCCGGAGTAGTGACCGGGGCAAAGAGTCTTCGTTTTTTAACTCTTCATAGCGTTCTTTGGTCCTATGCTTCGTGGAAGCCCAAGTGGGACCAGTGCGGCTCGCGCCCCCTTGGATGGTCTCCGGAGTACAGACGCAATCTCCGGAAGGCTCGGTTCTATGGCGGGGTTCGTCTCTGGTGTTCTGTTGATACTTTTTGAAATGTGTGTTCAAAGGCAGTACTGCTGCACTTTTAAAAAATGCAATTGCTTCCACCACACCCCACCAAATTAAAATAAATTATTTTTTTAAAGTTGAATCAGGGAAATGACGCATTTATTTTTCTCTCAGATTTCTTCTTTTCCAAACTGAATGCTTTAAAAAAAGAGTTACTCCTCGGTTGAAACATATGAAAACTCATGCAGAATATTTGTTCTGAAAGTATTTTTCAGAAACTAGAAGAGGAAGTATGGCTTCTCTTCTAGTTTCTAAAGAATGTTGTTGGATGTTGTGCAACAATTTCTTTGTAACACTAAAGCCACAAGCGTTGCTGACTGGTGGGAAAGAGATGATGAAATGCTTTCAGAAGTTCAGTATTTCTTTTATCTTCATTTCAAGCGTTCCCATCTCGATTTCTTTATCGATAATATGGGAGATGTTAGTTTGACATAGTAAACGATTTCACAACCAGATACTTTTCACGCAGCTTCGTTATCTTATTTGGTAACTATTGTTGGACTATCAAGAGAGATACATTTGATGAACAGTATAAATGGGAAAAGACTATGCTTAAGCTGCACACTAATACATTTAAAATAAGTTTTGCTATATAAAATGTAAATTACTTGCAACGAAGCATATGCTAATGTATCGTTTTAACAAATAAAATATTGTGAGAATACTCAAAAGCTAATCTGCTTTTACATAAAATGAAGAAGAAACAAGACATTAGTTTCATCATTTTTGAGTAATTTATAGCCTTTTTAATTGATATACTAATTTTAAAAGGGAAAATTTAACGATTCATTTTTGTTGAAAAACAAATTGAACTCTTCTGTAGTGTCTGTTTAGATGACTGTATCTGAAAGAAGGCTTTAAAACTCATGTTATAGCATAATCAGCGACTTAAATTTTCTCTTACTTCAAAGAACTTGAAATTAAATTTATTTCTAGGTTTACATCATAATGGACATATTTCATAAGATTTTCATTAATTTAGTCTTCTACTCGAGAAACATTACGAGGGGATTTATGAAACTTTAGACTAATATTTAATATACTAATATTAAATGACAGTGTAATTATATGATGATTTGAAATATTTATTAATGCTACTATTTCAAATGCTCACTATCTTAGCAAATGTGAATTCCTTTAACATCTGTGTTTTTTTAATAATACTTTTGTCTTTTAACCAATCTTTAATCATTTCATACGCAAAAATAGTAATAACAGTAAGGTGTTTATTTTTATTTAGTTTCTTTACAATATGAAATTCAAAAAAATTATATTTATATATTAACGCACATTTTATTTGCTGCTGAAATCTTATCATTGTGGTTGTCAAAAGAGTTATGTATCTCATATTTTATTTTTATAGTTTTTGTTTTGACATTTCTAATATGTACTGAATGTGATCAGGAACCAAATAAATAAGTAGAGTGCAATTTAAATCAGGACAGTAAGACCTTAGTGATTCTGACCCATTATAGTGCTTTTACATACAGTACCTTTAAAAAACTGATTATGTGTTTCTAATTTAATATGCCTTCAATATCGCCTTTTCGGAGATCAGTAAAGAATTAGGTTAATATTAAAATTATAAACTGGCGAATGATCGTGATTCGTGTTCTGGTTGCCATTCGGTTAAATGAGAATAGAGCAAGTAATGATGCAAAAGACAATATTCTGACAAAGGAAAGCAAATAAGAAGCTGTGACTTTGAAATCGCGAAATTTAAGACTGAAGAGCTAAAAATATTACTTCGTTTAAGCTGCATTTATACTGAAGTGATGTTCAGTTCGATACAAAGATAATATAGTCTAAATTTTGAAACCAAACGAAATCGAAACTTTGATCTGGTATACAGAAGGAAATCAACCAGCTGCATAGACAGGTAGTCTTTCCCCATGAAATCCACATTTTTCTTTCCGCTCAGTCATCACACGGAGTCTGCACACGTAAGGCACAAGAATAAGGCATCTAGAGAAAAAGGTCCCCGTTTTACTGCTATTAAATTGCTATTAAGCCAAGTTGTAGCCAAAATGAGTAACAAAACGAAAGGTTTTAATCCCGTATTTACGTATTAAACTTCAACTCACCAGTAATTCTCTTCTAAGATACGATAATTATGTATGTACGCAGATTATAAAAAGATTTTACTTTGGAAGCTTTAAATTTATTTTTAAAGCACATGCATTATTTCCAAGCTATTTTTCCGTATGCAGTGAAATCCAAAGTTAATTTATGAAAATTTTCATTAAATCAGTCTTTCTATAAGTGAAGGTTCACCTTAATCACGATATTCTATTAAAAAATATTCTCGTCCTCCCCTCCCCACATACTTCCGAGTTATTAAATTCTTTACATTTTAAGTAAACACGTAGCAGATGTTCTTTTTGGAAATTTCAGTGCTGGATTTTTTCCACTGATTTTCTGAGTTTCGGGTCGAATAAAATCGTGTACATGCTTTTCGTTCAAAAGTTCCTTCTCTCATTGACGAGTAACAATTCGATTTCCCTTTGATAGTTATATCTCCCTCACTGATACCCCTTTCACCCAAATCACTTCTACTCCCTTCCCCCGCACCGAAATCAAGACTGTTCTGCGTTTTTCTGCTCGATAAAAGGCGCTCTCGGCTTAACATTTTATTGGTCATGTGTGTAATCATGAAGATGCAGATCGAATTAACAGACAACATGTAAACTTTCTGCTGGCTAGAAACGTGAGTTTTAAAATTGAATAAGTCACTGGAAGAAGCATTTTTTTTTAATTAGTTGAGTGCTTAACTTTTAATATGTTGAAGATGCCCAAGAGAAGAATTCAAATCTTAAAGAAAAAGATGAATTGTTCAAAGATCTTGAAATTCTTGGTTAGTGCAGCCAAAGCTCTATTTCTAGAGCTTTTCATTATAAAAGTTGAGGAATAAGCTAAAACGATGAGAGAGAATTTTGTATCAAGTGACGGAGGGCTCAAAAGTTATTGTTCGTCGGAAAGTGTATGGTGAGAAGTAAGAGGCAGATTACCATACGGCTGATAACTGGATAAAAGAAGTTTAATCTAGGCTGCTAAATGAGTATAAGTCATACAAAATTTATGATGCAGAGGAAATAGGACAGCATTTCAGAACGTTAACAGAACACACATTAATATTAAAAAATGAAACAGCAGGTGGTTGAGGAAATTGAAAGAGTCACTGTGAACACACAGAATGGATCTCAATATTTGAAAATTTACCTTTAACTTGCCGCAGCAAAAGAACTCATGGCTCATGTAGAGTACTTTTACTGATTTTCTTTTGAAATAGAACAGCGAATTGAAAAGTGAAGAAATAGCTTTACTATTTAGATAACTGTGCAGACACATCCCTGATCTCTTTCTGAAAAACATCAGTGCCGCTGCAAATACAGCTCCTAACAATCAGACCATGGTATTATAAAAGTTTTCAAATGTCATTACAGAAACTATGTTCAAAACATTATAAACAGAACTGAATCTTGTGAAAATGAAAGCATTTTGAAAGAGGTAACTAAGTCGTTATCTCTGCTCGACGCCATGCATATACAAGGCCTCAATCTCTTAAAATACAGTTAAAAATCTGCTTTCGAAATGTGGCGTATATGTAGAAGAAGCTTCACAGACATCTCAAGCTATAGCTAATGTTTCAGACGTCACTGAGGAACGTTATAAAAATCCATTTTTAGAATACATGTCAACTGACTACAATATTGAGACAATGTGTGTAAAAACTGACCACGATATT
Organism: Stegodyphus dumicola; assembly: GCF_044657685.1. Classification (NCBI taxonomy): domain Eukaryota; kingdom Metazoa; phylum Arthropoda; class Arachnida; order Araneae; family Eresidae; genus Stegodyphus; species Stegodyphus dumicola. The sequence goes on from NC_140780.1 coordinate 122,426,908, forward strand.
ACAGAACGTGTTAAAAGAACTGCACAAACTAAGTCGGGGTAATACAGAAGAAACAGATGACACACCAGCAACCATCAATCTAGGAAAGCACTTCAAATTAAAAAAAAAGGGGGGGGGAACCACTTGACCTGGAAGGTTGGTTTGGTTTATTTAATTACGGTAAAGCACTCGAGGGCTATCTGCCTAAGAGGAGGAATGCCTTCGGGGAGAACTAATGGGAACTGGTTCGTATGCACGTTACACATAGCGAAACCCGCGCCAATGCAAATGCAGCCAGTCCGTTCGCCAGGATTCGAACCCGGAGAGAACTACCACCTATTCAGCAATTTTACCGCTCGGCCGATGGTGGGTCTCCTGAACTGAAAGGTTTGATTTGGTTTATTTAATTACGGCAAACCTCACGAGGGCTATCTGCCCAAGGGAAGGGATGCCTTCGTAGAGAGCGTTTTAAGGGAAAATGGCTGGTCTATATGTTACACACGGGGAAAACTACGAAAACGCCCATGCAGCCAGCCCGTTTCCAGGAATTCGAATCCCTGACCGAACTACCAGTTTTTAACGACTTTACTGTTTAACCACTAGTGGGCGCTTGAACTGAAAGGAGCCGATCAAGAAAGCTAGCAGCAGTTTCACGAAAGTGAGAATTCAATTAGAAAACTGTTAATAAAAAATATGAAACGGACCCGAATAGAAAACAACTGTTTGTTTAAAGTTAAAAATTTCATTATATACATAGTCCTAAAAATATTTTTGCAAAAACTTAAAAATTTCGAAATTACATAAATATTTTAATTTTTGATCAGTACTTAAAGATTAATGGTGGTGTATTTAATTATGGCAAAGCACACTAGGGCTATCTGCCTAAGAGGAGGGATGCCTTTCGTGGAGGACTTTCTAAGGGAAACTGGCTCGTATACACGTTACACATGGGGAAAACCACGAAAACGCCCATGCAGCCAGCCCGTTCGCGGGATTCGAACCTCGGACCGAACTACCAGTGTTCAGCGACTTTACCGCTCGGCCGCTGGTGGGCCTTAAAGATTAATGACTGGACTTGTTATCAGTTAGTATTTTACAAAATTAGTTTAAAACTTATATCACAATTTGCAGTTTACAAATTGCCTTTTATTAAACTCAGCCGCTTAATATACCCAAATAGGCTTGGAACGGAAGTGATTTTTATAAGCGGCGTACTGTTAAAACTAAGAAATAAAATTACGCGTCGTTTATAAGACTTTTGCATGTAGTATAATTGTGTCTCCTTTTTTTAATGTAAATAATTTTTATTAATGAAAGATGTTTCCAAAGCCATATATTGCTTACACCTTGCACGGAAAAAAAAATCGGATAGTTCTGTATCTCCTGTTCTACTGGACCCGATTGACGAAATTTAACTTGCGTTTTGAATGTCTCGAAAGCGCGACTTAGGATATACTATATTAGATTTATATATAGAATTGTTCTAACATAGTTACTTTGATGCAAAATGGACTTTGTATTAAATAGCATACCTATTTTTTTCCTCCATTTTGATTTTACCCCTCAAATTATGCCGAAATATTAAATTTTAGAAGATTTGGTGAGAAACCTAACGAGAAATTTTAAAATTTATCTTGACGCACTTTTTTTGAGTTTGCGCCAAGAATAATTCACTTTGCGAAATTCTTAATTTATGGTAACCAATTTTCTTTTCCCTTTCACTGAGCACGAACGGAATAAAAGGTGCATCGGTCATTCTTTCAAATAATTTTAACAAAGTGCGTAAACCATATTTGGCATTAATGGCGAATTTCAAAACGCGCCAATGTATAAATTCAAGTATATCTTCGAAATTTTGAATAAAAATTCTAATTTTTTTCAAGTATGCCTAGAAATGCATCCACTTTAAGATGATGGCAAAAATTTTATAGATAATATTTAAAACATTTTTTTACGATAAATTTAAAAATTACTCAGAAATACAAATTTTAATAATAAATCAGAAAATAGCTGCGAATTTTATTTCCATTTAACCTAAATTTCGAATTGTAAAAGAATGAATCCATTAATTTTAATGAAAAAAAAGAGATACTAATTAATATATACCAAATTCAATTAACACTGAGGAGCTAAAATTTTGAAGGCTAATTTTTTAAAAACTGCTCTTGTGATTTTCACAAAACTTGGCATTTTGGCATAATCTGAGTCGTAGAATCGAAATATGGAATAATATAGCATTTCATAAAAAGTCCGACTTTGAGTTAAAATAAATACGAGCAATGTTATAGATAAATCTAATATATATCCTAAGTCGCGCTTTCGAGGCATGAAAAACGCAAGTTTAATTTTGTGGATCGCCCCAAAGGAACAGGAAATATAGAGCTGTCCTTTTTTTTTTTTGGATGCAAGGTGTATTATGGTACATAATAATCGTTCGCGAGATACCTAACAATAAATTCTTAATAGTACAGTCTTCGAGAAAACACCGTAGAGAGACAGAAATATAAGAAGAAAAAGAAAATTTACTTGAGTTTTCTAATTATTTTTAATGATAAATGAATGAAAATTAGGTGATATATGTATTCCCCCCAGCTGGCACTTGAGATTTTTTGAGGGCAGTGAGAGAACTAGGGAAATGATAAGCCTCCGGGCAGGTGATAAGGGGAGAGAAATATTGGGCGAAACGTAATTTAGAAAAAAAAAAGACATATAAACCAATAAAATTATATGCTAAATTTGAGCTAAAGAATATTTGAACAGTTTTCTTCCATTTTTTATTTTATTCATGAAATTCTGTTATACGTAGCGTTTATTCGATTTCGTAATTTAATTTTTATTTTAAATAAAAACATTTAAAATTGTATATAAATTATCTATAAGTTTTATTAAGTAATTACATATCAATTTTTATTTTTACTAATACAGAACTTTCTTTTTCTCTTACACTTTAATACAGTTTACCTTTTATCTAATTTATATGATATTACGTTTATGATATCTTTTGGTTTTCGATTTTCTCGATATATGATTTTTAGTTTACGTACACTAGTTGCTCTCACTCTTTTTTGCCCCATGCAACCTTTTGACCACTGACCATCACCCCCTTTTCCAAAACTCGAAAAATAAGTATACATTTATATAAATTCAAATTATTTTTAACGTGTTTTATAAATTAAACAAGAAAATATTGATAAATACCAAAACTTGCATAAAACTAGTTTTATGTTCATAAACTAAAACAAAATACTTAATATGCAAATAAAAGGGAGACCGCATTCCCCTTCCCGATCTGCACTATTTATAATTTTTTTTTCCGAGAATAATTATTTTTATACTACGTTTATTAATATTACATATATATTTATTACTATTCAGTACTTAAATTTACTTTCATGTGGCATTAGAACAATACAAATTTTTATTACACGTTTAATTTCCTTTTTTTCCCTAGGAGATAATCCAATAATTGTTCTAATTAGGTTAAAAATATGTAAATCAGGTTTATAATTTAATTTAATAATAGCATCTTAATTCCTCATTCTTAATTTAGGTATTTCCTCTCTGTATTCTAAAAAGAGTGATAATGTTTCTGGACTGCGCCATTTCCAGATTAATCTGTGCCACTTTGCTTGCGAAAAGCAAAACCTAGCTAATTCGAAACTTGAACTCAAAATTTTGAGAACTAAAAACCTTTTTAACCTAAACCAAAATCTCTTTGTGAGTTTCCATACTGGATAATTGAGCACTTTAGCTTCTGCCTCTGTTGCTTCTTGTACGCTATTTCACTATGCTATCTTCCTATTGCAATTGTATAAAAAATTTAAATATTCTGGAAATAGGCGCGATTAGAGTGCCAAGTGAATGGTGGCCACAAAAGTCAATTGAAATAAAAATAAATACTTAATCTTACTCGGCTGCTAAATTTTCCAGTCATTATAGATTCAATATTTTAGCATTCTACGCAATCAGAATTCCTTCTCCTCTATATGGATCTAAGTTCTACGCCATCAGTACTTCTAGATTACACACATACACACACACACAAATTGAGTTATTAAGTAAATTACTAATTATGAACTAAATCACTTTTTAAAAACAACAGAAAAATTGAAAAAACAAGCATAAAATTTTTTTTTAGTCTTCTGTGTTCAAAGTCTGAAACAGAACTTGTCAAGGAAAAAGTGTCTTGAAGCCTCAAACCAAGTTGATTAACTAGACCATACAAACATGTTTCATCTGACAAATCCACTGAGACTTCTAACGGTATTAAGCGAACTCAAATGTCTTTACAAATTAAACTTAACAAAAGTCTCATTAGATTTGCCCCTTTTCCCGACGTGCCTGCACGTTCTAAAACATTTAAAATAAAAAAAAAAAATAAAAAGTGAACAAACATACAAAGTGCTACAAATAAAACCAAAATTTTCATTTTAGAAAGTGTTTCTGGAATTACGATAGGTAACTTCAGGTGTCCTTAACGACTTTTTCTAGGTTTTAAATTCCTTTCTTATTTAAATTCATTTAAAACAATTAGCAGCTAAAAGGGCTATTTTTGACTAGATTGGTCATTCGGTTTATAAAAATTCTTTTTTACTCCTATTTTTCTTTATATTATATATGTATATATATATATATATATATGTGGTGTACCAGCTTTAGTCGTAGCTTAAATTATCAGACGATAAGTTTTAAAAAAAAACAGGATCCATTTATTATTATTCAGGAGAAATAGCAGTTACAAAATCAGATATCCGGAGTAAATAAAAAGAATTACTAATAAATTTTTGTATGAAGTTTACTGCGTCGTGACATTTAAGAAAAAGCCCCGATATTCTTTCGCGAGTCCTTTTATAGCCTCTGGAAAGGCGGAGCTTCAAAGAAATGACGTCAGCCTCGTCAGCCAATCCAGTTCGCTTAAAATATTTCCAGAACATTCTATAACTGTACGTGTAGAAAAGGCGGGAAAAACAACTTGACTACTGGGCTGTGGATTTAATTCCACGTACTTTCAAATAAGAGAACGTCGCCATTAAAAATGAAAAGAACATACAGTTAGAATTTTAAGTGTATTCTTGACTATGGAATTTTATTATTACATATATATGTGTGTGTGTGTGTGTAGTGTGTGTATGTCACTTATAATAATAGAATTAATCGAACAAATCACTGACAGTTTCCACACTCATTAATTTTTTACTATTAAAGAAAAATATCTATATCGTATGTAGTTTATAGCTTGCTGGTATAAGAAGATAAAATAAGGTAAAATCACCAGGCGAAAATGATCAAACAATAAAATGTATGCAGTATTTTTGAAGAAAAAAATTGAAACAAATATATGTTAGCACGTATTTGTTTAAAAGCCTAGTAAAATTTAATTTAAATAGTAACGCGCAGGAAAAATGAAGAGAAGCTTGAAAGTAATGTAATGGACTATGTTATGTATTGAATATCTATATTTTAAATGAAAAATTCAGTAAATCTTATTAGTGGTGAGAAATAATTCTTGGACACTTATGATGATAAATTCATTTGTAGGGCAATATACTTAAAAATGTAACATAGCAAAACATGCAATAAAAGGGAAGCTTAAGACAGATGTTTCAATGCCGACAAGCACCTTTCCTAGCGGATCGGTTGTCCTGACGACGGAGAAAAGGAAAATGAAGAAAGAAAGACGATTCAATAAAATACAGTGGATCTACTCCACAAAGTCTACCCAGATATCAAGCATTTTGGTCATCTGGAGGTGGTAGTCGTCGCAGTGTTTATTTATATTGTCAGATGTACTGGTCTTTTTCAGAGACAATCATTTCTTAGGAAGGATGTTGCAGCGAGTAGTTTCAATTTACATGCAATATAAGTTAAAATATATGAACAGAAAATTAAAAATACGGAGTTCAAAATGAGGTTAAGCAGTTTTAAAATCATATAAAGGAGGAAAACTAAAGTACGTAAATAAAAACTTAAAAAGATATTTATAAAACAGTATTGTTATAAACTTAGAGCTGTTTGCTTACAGTCGTAGATTTTAAATAAAATAAAACTGCTGCATTACCTATGAAAGTCTGCAAATATTTACACAGAGTCCTTCTTTGATATCATATCATAAAATGACAAGTATTTCTGAGAATAAATACAAAAATTTACTTTGAACATCGCTTCTCTAAAATAGTTCCCTCCACAGGAGACGAAAATAATAAGAAGTCGAGGGTTGTCATCCTGTAGAAAGTTTCACTGTATTTAGAAGAGGCAAATTAAGAAGAGGTTCAAATTTTTATAATCTAAAAGCTGTGAAGCAGAGATGCGTGGATGGAAATCCCTGGATAACATTAGTAGAGCGCTTTGGATTTAAGACTCTTTTAAATGTTGAATATGAACTTGCTGTAATCCATTTTTATTTCAGCGCGTGCGAAATTTTCACTCATTTTTTATTTTGTATGAAATTGTGCTCCTTTGAAAGTCGGAAATAGTGACTTCTGGTTTCACTTGAATGTCCAAGTAGAAGAATAAATGGTATTATATTTTACAAAAGTCTTATATGGCTTATATTTTACGAAAGTCGTGTTCTTCTCTAGAAATTTAAATTCTTAAGAAAAATGAGATGTAAAATGCATCTTCATTCATTTAAAAAAAATTTCAAGTATTTTCACCTACGAGGTTTCTTCCGCCTATTAAGACGGGGAATAAAGAAATTCGATTCGTGTAGTTGGTACAAACCAAAAGATTTTTACATCCAAAAGTTGTTGTAGCATTCTACGCATATCGAAAGCATCTAACACAGGTAAAAACGTAAGAAAGCTTTATGGCATCATTTATATAGTGAAATAGAAGGGAAAAGGAGAAAACGAGCAAAATTATCTTTTTCAAATAACTTGAATTTTGTTAATTTTATTGTCCATCACTTTTGTGAGTGATGTTTCCAGCCTGCACGTTCAAATTTTAAGTAAAATTTACACTTATTCAGTTTCCAAGTTATTCAGTTTCCAACTGAATAAGTGGCTCTTTGGTGGAGTTTTTGGGCTCTTTCATCTTACTGCGATAATTAAAGTATATTCGTCAATGTAATTCGCATAAAATTTTATTCAAACTAATTTCATTAAATGAAAAATTAAATCCATGCAAAGGGGGTAAAATAAAGGTTTTGAATGTAATATGGAGTGTTGGGAATCCAAAACGGAATCATATATCTTCATAATGTTGTTTCCAACAGATTAAATAATTCTTAAGTAGCATTACTGCAAAAAAAAAAAAAAAAAAAAAAAAAAAAAAAAAAATACTAGTTAAAATGTAAAAAATTTAAATAATATTTTCTTCTTTAAAACTGATATTATGAACTGAATCTCGTTGTTTCGTCTCTTTCCAATTCTGCAATCTTTCCGATCTTACGATCCTTTCAGTAATTTGCTTGTAAAGTGCTTATTTAAATTAATCAGTTATTTTATATTACACAAATTTACAGCCACTTCTTTCCGTTTCTCTGCCAGAATGCAAAGTTAAGCTAACATAACATATTTAAGTGAAGGTTGGAGATTGCTTTAGCTAGAGCGCGTTCCGCCTGATGAGGGCCATGTCACTAATTGTTATTCTACGATAGCATTTCTGTCTACGGCGTTGCTTTAATCTTGCAAATGGTGCTGTCAAGCCGGTGTAGGTTAGAGTCAGATTGCGTGTTTAATATTTCTGCATAGACTTTGGCTAAGACTCAGTTTTAATTTAAAATTCTACGTTTGAGTTTACGCTATAAATGCTGGCTGAGTTTGTAAGCACGAAGAGTGCTTCTGTTCAACTTATTTACGTTTCTATTAATGGAAGGATCTTTTACACTCTTCATACTCTCTGTTTGCATATTTAGACATAGCGATAAGTCGCTTAGTTCTATTTAGAGTCTTGACCTAGTGTATATCGCAAAAACGACTGCGACTCTACACGTTTAATAACAAACATTAATCTTAACATTCTGTTTCTTTTTTACAGGTTTCCGGAGAAAGTCCACGTTGTATATTTGAAGAAATATTCAGTCCGGATGAGATGTACACAATGCTACGGTCTGTCTTCAAAAAAAACTGGTTTATAGGTTTTAATAGAAAAGGCAAACCCAAACTGGGATCGAAATACGTCACAGGAAATTGGAATAAATGCTACTACTTCACAAAGCGAGGCCATTCGTACTTCAACCTCCACAAGCATAGACATACTGGGCCAAAAATTTTACATCCGGAAAAATTGTACCGTGCACTCGAAAAGCAAAGACTGATGCAGAGGCGTAAGGTTGCAAATGGCTGAAACGCTTTCAGAATGATCGGCTATATTTCGCCTAGGAAGCTTTTGACCTCAATTCATTAGCGATTGGAAGAAGTTAAATTCGGCGACAGTTGTGATCGTGCCATTCGTACTTTTTACTCCTTTTCTCAACTGTCGCGTTTCAACTTCTACAAATATCACTCATTTCTTCGATGTCAGTGATGAGTGCATTTCCAGTGTCGTTAAAGTATAACCCCGGTTACCGATTTCATCATTTATTGTATGTTATGAATGGCGCATAAATTCTTATGTGCAAAAATGTAACTCTTTGTTTCTAAACTTTCCTAATAGGGAAACAGAAGAATGTTGCATTTGTTCTTTTTCAGTATAAAATGCAACTAATTTAATTTCAGAAAAATTATCACTGAAATATGTTCCTATTGTTAGCATCTGTTTAAGTTACATCTAATCATAGAAATAGGTAAAAATGTGCAAATTTTTTAGTCTGCAGCGTATGAAGTTTTAGTTAGTTTTTCAGTATTCTCTTACTATCCTTTATTTTAAAATCAAAGCAAATATTTTTTTAAGAACAAATGTGAAAAAATAAGAAATATTAATAATAATCTACTATATTTTAAACTAATATAGTTTTCAAAGTATTTGTATATTCTATATAAAATATGAATGGATATTTTTTCCTGAAACCCAAATACATTTTCATGCGATGTAAGCTTTGTGGGAAAAAATGAGCTGTGATAAACACAGTACTGATTGAACGATTACTATTATAAGCAGTCTTTTATTAAAACAAGCTGCAACTATAGAAAGCTCCAACTTAGGGAATGCCATATTTTTTACGTTTTGTTAATCTTTATTTTTCATAGTTTTGTGAAATACAGTTTTTTTTTTTTTTTTTTTTTTTTTTCAGTATATGCGTCTCTTGAAAACTAAAGTTAATTTAGATTTTCTTTTACCTGATATCGGCTCTAAGGCTTTAAACTCTTTTCTGTGTTAAGCTTCATTTCTCATTTTAGTTCACAAAGTGCTTCTGAAAATGTCTGCTTCCCATTTTAGTTTAATTTCGCTGAGGCAAAAAGTGAATTTTCGATTTTTCTATCACCATCTCTGGACATACGATATGCAGTTTTGTATTTATATGGATTCTCCCCATGACACGAAAAAATGTACCATAGTGATAAACACTTGGTATTTTTATTGGATTTGAAATTCAATAGACACAAATAGTGACCATTACATTATTCGAATTGCAAAAGTGAACTTTTAGCCGAATGCATACTAGTGGGAGCTACTTTTTCAGTCAAACAGCACAAGCTTATAAATATTTTACGCAACTACTAATTGTTTCTCCATTACGTAGTACACTATATATCACGTTTGCATCATCCTATATTACACACTATTTTATAACTGAGCCTTTACCAAGAACTAAACTACAATTCCGGTTTCTTTACGTACGGCAAAAGGTTTATTTCAAATAATAACAGCATAATAAAATTTGTTTATAATTTAATACAAAATTATAAATTTATTGAAAAATCTATTACGTTATAAAATTTCAATTGAAAATCGTAATTATTAAATTTGCTGTAAAATTTAATTCTCCTCTCGAGCGTGAATATGTTAAAAAACAGAAGCTTTTCGCAAAACTTCTGTTTTTTTTTTTTTTTTTTTTTTTTTTTAAACCTCCTTGGCATTCGAAAATAAAATGCTACATGAAGAAAAGTCACACTCAATGGATAAGCATTTCGATCACCAGTCCTACAATAGTATAGCATATATAGTTAATTGTAAATGGAGGGTCTCGAGTAAACAAATTGCTTGAAATACATATTTAGGTAATCCATAGTTTCCACAGAGTTATTATTAAACACCTGTTGAAACTTATGACTTATTTGTCTTTACGATGTGTTTTGTTAGGTCTGGTTTTCATTCTGCCATTTCTAGAACGATGAAAATTATGATTCTGTGAGTTGATCACCTGGCAGGATACCTAACTGAACTCGAAATAACACATCTTCTAGGAAAAGGTTTGATTAAGTGCGCACAAATATAATTTAAATTCTACAACAGCAGCATTATGATTAAATATTCCAAACTCTGGCGCTAACGAAACAACTAGACCCCCGAGAGTTCATAATAATAAACTTACTATAAGATAAAGTTCGAAATAAACAACAAATATCAGTTAAAACTAACACTGCAACAGAAGTTTTGCTACAAGCAGTTAGGGCCAACAGTAATGTAAGAAAAGTTGGCCATTTTAAAGCAAGAGGAATTAGAAACGTAAATTTCCCTAAGACAGTAAACAAAGATAAAAGGTGACAGTAGTCATTGTATTAATTAAAAAGGTTACAAAAGAAGAATTACAATAATAGGCACTTGATTCAACTTGCGCTACCCTCACTGTGTGTGTAGCTTGTATAATACCAATTCTTAATCTAAATCAGCGTACGTAGACACACGAAGCCTTTAGAAAAGAATTATAAGAGTGAAAGTTTCCAACAAAATTAAGAAGTTCTCTGAATGTATTTTACAGATGCAGGAAAATAAATGTGAATTAATATTTTCGTGATGTTAGGCAGTTAGCGGGCATTTAGATCAAGAATACAGACTAATAAAGAGCAAGAGGATTCTAACCACTGGGGAATTCATTTGATCTCATAACTAGGGACCATGTTTATTTTTTCAAAGTCTGCTATACAGCTACTCTCACTACATTACTACTAAGCTTCCATTCTACACTGAGAAGAACGGAGATGCATCATGAAAATTTTGGTGATGTTAATAGGCAAGTTTGGAAAGTTGAAAAAAGGGATAACCCATGTGTCTTCCTTACAACTCATTTGTTTTAAACAATGTATTTAAAATAATAAGTTCCCCAAATGTGAAAATGGTTGTTATATGTTTAACATGTATGTCCCTATAACTTTACAAGATAGCATTCTTAGGAATTTTAAACATATTATATAATAATATTTCATTATTAATTAACGGTTTTTCAAACAAGTTGTCAGCAGTTTAAATAACAGATAATTTATGAATTACTGTTATTTAATTATTTATAGTTATGTATTAGTTAATCAACACTACTTTTTAAATATATTCAGGTTACAAAAAAGTACAGTTTGATAAAAAGAGCTCCTCTGAACTCTTTTCTCTTACTTTATATATAATGCTCAAGCATGTTTTCTACAATTTAATTAATTTCTGTTATAGTTCTATGATTATATCAGATAGGAATACTTCAAATCCCTCAACTGAGCAGAAATTTTTATAATACTACCTCGCAGTTTATATGTAAACGCAAATTAGGACATAAAAATCTTCAAGATTTTATTTTAAAGTGGAACTGATGCCAAGAGCACTGACAGACATCGGCCTACCTCATTTCGAAAGAGCTCGAAAAATTCAAATAGTCGGCGCTCATGAGACCAAAAGTAACCATGAGCAATAGACCTAAAAATTTGAGAAAATTCCAAAAGAAAGAAGCAATCAAGGAATAAGAAGCAAGCAAGATGACGCCAGTAGCTTTTGCTTCTTTCTCTTGGAACTTTCTCAAAATGTTAGTCTATTCTTATCTCTTGAGCACAGCTTCTCCTTTGTCACTTTCGCTCCTGCAGCTGAAGAAGAAGGTTTTATAGTCAAACCTTCGAAACTAATCCTGAAAATTTTATTGAAACTTTTATATCTATACCTTTACCAAAATTAAATTTGTGTAATTAATGAATTTAACTTAAATCAACTCTCACATTATGAAAAAAGTGTTTCCCTGTTATTCTTAAGCATAATCAATTTGATTCCATTGTAAATGGGATTTAAAGTCCAGAAATCAAGAAAACAGGAAAGAAGTCCAGAAAAACTATCGCTTGGTAGTTTTTCTGGACTTCTTTTCTGTGTCCCTTTAATTGATTTGAATTTGATTGATCAAATTAAATTGAAATATATAATTTCAAATTCATTTTCTAAAACTGAAATACATACGAATATTCTACTGTAAATGTGTAAAAACGTAATATTTTTAAAAATCTGACTTCTTTTTCGAGGTAATTTTTTTTAAAGAAAACCAGTGATTGTTAGAGAAATTTTGTCCCAGAACAATTTTTAAGCATATTTTTGTACACTTTTATAGCTTATTAGTCTATTTATTTGAAAGTAAGTCCATATAAGTAAAATTATCTTAATTAATCATTTCCGTTTAATATGAAATACATTCTTTCCATAAACGAAGCATTTCCATTTATGTTTGTCAAAAAACATTTCACGTATAATCTAAACTTAAATTATTCGTTAATTTTAAATTCTCTAGTCGCTGTTGCAATATGAAATTTCTGAATTATGATTTTTGTGCTATGTATTGCTACTTAGTAGTGGTCAAATAAAGCAGTGGTCTCAAACTAGTGGCCCGCATGCGGCTCTCGAAAACATTTATCGGAAATTAATTAACACTAACGAGCTTTTCAAGCAAGCAACAATTCGCAAATAAATTTTGTCAAATTCGCATTTTCAGAGTTTTTATTAATATCTCGTGCAATTCGACACAACCAATTTGTAAATAAAATTTTTGTTGCCAAATTAGCGTTTTTGCAGTTTTTAATACCCCGTAGCAATCAATAATTGCTATCTCGAGCAGCCCTCAATAACCAGCTCGCAAATAAATGTTTTGCTGCCAATATAGAATTTCAGAGTTTTTAATTAATATCTCGGCTGATTAAAATCGTACCAAGATGAGAATGGTCGAAATGGCTTCCCTCGAATTTTTTTAAATCCGGGGCGAGGTACCTCTCTCGAAACTCAACTCCCCCCCCCCGTTCCGGAGGAGATGATGTTACAAATAAACGAACCGACAGACGCGCACTGATTTTAATAGTATAGACTATTGTGGAAAAATTTTGAATAAAAGTTTAAGATTTTAATGACTTGGAGTCCAATTTACATTATTTTAATTAGCATTAAAAAAGAATGTGGTTACAACGCAGGAAATCTACAAATGGAGCTAATTAATTTTCAATGTAATATAAAAATTTGAAGATCTAGAAAAATCTTATTCATAGATCTGAAGATAACGATTTGATTAACAATTTTTCAAACTTATAAGATATATACTCTCAATTACGAATTTTCGCAATACGAATAAGCGCTTTGCATAGGAATACATTTATATGAAGGATGTTTGTCTGCAGTTCTGCAAAAATAAGTAAAATTAAGTAATTAAGTAAAAAAAGGAACTAGACTGACCAATGAACATCTACAATTCCTGATGAAGATAGTTTCTGGTGATGTTTCTCCAAAGTTACAAATGCCATCAGGTACTATAACTGGAAGGTATAGTAAGAAATAAAGAAATATATGATTATTTACATGCATGTATATATTTTTAGCATGCGTCAAAAATTTAATAAATAAAAGAAAGAGAATCATTGTTAATGCTCAAGTTTGTTCCCCTCAGAAAGATTTTGTAATTTGTTTTAGTTGAAGCTAAACGTAAGTTATTGAATTGTTTATTCAACACACTGGACTTACTTGAAATAAATATTAGTATGAAAATTTAATGTTTAGCCACATGCAGTTTCAGTTTGAGACTACTGACATGTATATATTTAAAAATTTTAGTAATTTATAATATGCTTGGGAAATTAATTTATACGCTTTTATAATAGTTCTTAATTACAATGTTAACCGAGGATAATTTACAGTTGTCTAGATAATAGTTTTCATAAATATATACAATTTGTATGAAAAATGTGCAAAACTTGTAGTAATTGTTGCTGAATTTAGAAGTCTTGCAGTAAAGGAAGATTGGCTAACTTAGATCATAATAGATTTTTTTTTTTTTTACATTTTAACCTTCTATACACTTATGTACAACTAAAGTTATTTTTTCAAGTTACTTAACAACGAATGGCGTTATGAATCACTTAGATCAGATAAATAGTGCAGGTGAAATAACAGCGCTATTGCCATTTCTCGTGGTGCTATAATTAAATGTTTTACTCGAGTTCCTTAAAGCAAAATCCACTATGTGCCAAAGTTGTGTATCACTACCTCTTTTTTATAGTTAAGTTAAATTTATTGTTCATATATTAATATCAATTATATTTTATGATGCTAATTTTGAAAAGAATGTTAATGAAATTTGAACTGAATAAAGCGATGTTTAAAATTTGTATTCGGCATGATGTAATAAAACCCTGTGCAAATAAAAATGTGTCTTTTTTAATATTTTATTTCTTTAAAAATCCGAAGTCATTTATGGGTGCTGGGAGCTAGCGCCACTCCATCCTTCTGCTTGAAAATGAATTAGATTATGAATTATATATTGTAGGATTTATACCTACTCTTCAAAGAGAGCCATCCGTTGCTCTGAAGGCTCATGAAAAGACGGGATCGGTGTACTACTGCTTAGCACTCTAAGACTCTTCGGAAGTCTTAAATAAAATTAAGTTATAGACTGTCTACTAAAAATAATACAGTAGAATGCTATCTTATGTTTCAAGTTATTCATCTGTTAGAAAGGATAGATATGCCCATGCTTTGTTGTCTCAAGGAAAACTTTTTCTAAAACCACGTTCCCATAGAACTAGTCTGAAGAGCAGACTTCTAGTCGCAATGTTTTGCGACGATGGCGAAAAACTTTTTCAATAGTGAATTTCGCTTAAGTTAACTAATTAGAAGGAAGGTAGGATTACGGGACATAATTACAAATAAAATTCTAGAAATATGTAAAGGAAAGTAAATATACGAAGTATTGAGGAAAATTATTGTCAGGCCTGATAGCAGTTAACTTGGGGATCTAAGATCTTATTTTTGAGCTTTAGTCTCTTATATAACATTTGGGTTAACTATGCAGATCGGTTCTGCCATTTATCATGATTTCGCTCTAGCTAAACAAACCACTGTCATGGAAGTTGAGTCTTTCAGAAACATCTTTCATTTGATAAGAATATTTGAGAATCAGTATTTAAACTGTATCTTGACTTGCCAATGAAGAGAACTCAATAATTTGTGATGCTTTGACACGGCAGGAGACATCTTAAGCACTCCCCACTAGAAGAAGAAGAGACACAACATATTAGACACCCTATATGCAGGCCTCTTTATGGAAGAACGGACCTTTTCTTGTACTTATGATTACTGAGGAATCAGGACTGTTGCAGGATGGCTTCATCTAATTAATACATTTAGACTGAACTGAGATGTCACCATTTAAAAGCATCACTTGCTAGAACAGAAAGAGATTTTCGAACGTGTAGTAACCTTAGACGACTTTGGATTTCCTCACGGCAGACATTTGCAGTGATAAGAAATCCATTGATTCAGATGAAATTTTGTGGGATAATTAAGATATCTACATGCTAACTAACATATAAACTTCGTTTAAGCTAGAATATGTACCCAAATCGTAACATACAACGTTGGATACCCTAATATATAATCCTTCTTATTTATTGTTAGTTTTTTCATGTGTATTTTGCATATTCCGTGCATTAATGCAGATGTAAATACATTTTCAACTTTAGTAAAAATTTACTTTAAATAAGTTTCGATCGTCAACTGAGCAGTAAGTATCGTTTTCTGAATCCCCTTTTAATTGCGCATCAGTGTAAATTTGACTGTTGGTGTTATAAGGCTCAAAATATCCTTCAATTAATCAACAAATTAGACATTCTATGCACTGCCGTATGATACGACGAAACCCCAGAAGTGGATATGCAAAATGTTCTGTACATAAATTTACAAGACTATTTGCCTCGTCAGTTATACTGCAAGCACCCGCAGTATTGCCTGATACAGTTTTGATAAAAGCGTCTCTTTCAGCGAAGGCATTTACAACTGCGTTGCAAATATCAGTTCCTATTGCTGCTCGTCAAGATGTTAAACTAATCAGTTCTTTTTCATTATTTCCAAAACAATAACGAAAAAAAAATATTCAGTGACTTACTATTATTTAATAACATCTTCCTTTTCTTCGAAATCCTCAAAGTAAAATGGCGAGCATTTTACCCATACTTCTCTCATACATTCGACACTACTGGACACTTTTATGTGTTCAACAATCATGCTTGTATCAGTAGAAGGGACAAGTAACTATATATTTGATAGATTGTCTACATTTTTAGGGATTTTGACAGAGTACCTATACTTTTATTTGGCCTAATAATAATAGATTCTGATCGTTCTTGCTTTGTTCAAGAAAGCATTTATAGTTTGTTTCATAATGTCTGTTATACGGGCAACATTTCGCCTACTACCCGTAACATGTATCTTATATTGCTTTATTTCTTTTATTACACATGTTATAACATTCAATTCACTAATTTTGGAATTCTTTGCTATTCGATTCTGATAAATTTTTCTTCTTGTTTTCACTATCTATACATATAAGAGAATATAAAAACTAAGTTAAATTAAGTTACAAAAACTAATTTATTCATTGAAATAAATCTTAATTTTTCGCAAATGCAGAAATAATTAAAGGATAATTATTTAAACTTCCAAATTTAAATATTTCTACTTTTCAAAGTTACAAAAAGTACAAGGTACAAAATAGAAACAATAGTAAATGATTTGGAAAAGCTAAAAAGAATAGAATATTAAAAAAATTTAAAAAAAAAGTAAAAACCATCAATCAGAAGCTGAAAACAATAAATGTAATAAGATAATATCTTAAAACACATAAGCAACAATAATGCATTTGATACGTATATGTGCCCATATTGGCACCTCGTAATGTAAGCTGGATTACAGGCAGAGAATGCTCAAGGAGTCATAACATGAATCACCCACGAAAAGTCAATTGAGTTGAAAAAAAATTGTATCTGCTGAACTATTCCCTCACGTAAAGTAAAATTATACCTGTATAATTAGCAGTAACTCTTAAAACTTAATTTGAATAAATTTTAATCGTATAAAATGACATCACTTTTATATGGCTAAGTGAATCAAGCTTTATGTACCAAGTCTGTCTTATATTAGAATTTCCTACTTGAGTTAATTTTTTTTTATAATTGCTTTTCAGTTCTAAGCATTTCCTTCAACATGACTTAGATTCAGAGAAAATTTATTAATAGAAATCACGCATTTATAATCAGCAAACGAAGAACGAATTGATTAAAAGAGGATAACATGTATGTTTTGACTGATATGATCTTTATGTTTTCTGATAATGATCCTGAAGCTAATAATCTCATCATTTCTTTATTTTATCGGAACTTGCTAAGTTAAGGTATATAGCATATCTACGTTTTTTTTAGACAAAGTAAAATTTTTGTTCATTCTCCTAAATTAAGTACACTGCATCTCTTTATCTTTGGATTATGATGAATTGAAAATTTAATACATGA
This sequence comes from Stegodyphus dumicola, assembly GCF_044657685.1. NCBI lineage: Eukaryota > Metazoa > Arthropoda > Arachnida > Araneae > Eresidae > Stegodyphus > Stegodyphus dumicola. The sequence goes on from NC_140780.1 coordinate 122,444,493, forward strand.
GCTCTACAATTTTTAAACGAAACAAATAAAAATTTAATCTAAATCCAAACAACAACTTTAACCGTAACCTTAACCGCAAAATCTTAACCATAAAACACATTAACAGAATACACTTACTCGAAATACGAATGACAAAAAATGTGAGCAATATTTCCATATTAGAGGAAATTCACTTTTAATAAAAGAGGGCAATGAGCTCAGAAATCAAACACTGAAATATGCGGTACTCTGAGCACAAAGGCTCACGAATGCAGTCTCCGTTAAAAGTTAATCTAAGCTATAAAAGCTTCTTTGTCAATACAGTAAAGGTTTCTGGCTTTGTTAAGACTGCGAAGAACAAACTAAGAATAATTTTTTAACTTTAAGAACTTTTAGAAACTTCAAAAGACACATCTTTTGAAGACCTATAAGTGTCGAAAAGCTGAAAGGGGACATGAAAAGCGTTAAAATTGAAAGCAAATAGGGAAAACCAGAGTTGGATGGTAAAATCTCAAAACGAAAGAGCGATGAAAAAAACGGAAAAACAAACGCCAACACCACCTTAATAGCAAACGATGAATAGTGAAAGAGGAAAAGTTTGTGAACTAAGGGAAAAAGCAATTAATATCTGGAAATGCAAGCGTTTATTTAAAAAATAATGATTTTTATTAATAATAATATATCTAATACGTAAGAGAAATTTGACCTTGAAAACTTCAATCTTTTACATACATGATAATACATGTACATACTCTATATGCGCTAATAAATTTTCAAACATACATGCTAATACGAGGGCTATCCAGAAAGTAGATTACGTTTTGGAATAAAAAAATAAACAAAGTATAGGAAACAAATTTTATTATATACAGATGAAAGCCACACTCAAATACTACTTTTCTACATAGTCACCATACAAATTAAGGCATTTATCGTAGCGATGTACGAGCTTGGAAATTCCTTCGTCGAAAAATTCGGCCGCCTGCGCCTTCAACCACTTCGTTACCTCTTCTTGCAGCTGTGCGTCGTCATCAAAACGCTGCATAGCCAGCCACTTCTTCATTGCTGGGAATAGGTGGAAGTCGCTCGGTGCCAGGTCGGGACTGTACGGCGGATGAGGAAACAACTCCCACTTAAAAGATTCAAGAACTTTACGAGTGACATTTGCCGTGTGGGGCCGGGCGTTGTCGTGAATCAACAAGATCTTAGAGCTCAACATTCCTCTGAGCTTGTTTTGAATTGCTCTTCTGAGTTTTTGGAGAGTTTGGCAATACCTTTGAGAGTTTATTGTAGTGCCTCTTTCCAGGAAGTCCACCAAAATTACACCTTTTCTGTCCCAAAAAACAGTCGCCATCATCTTCCTTGCCGACATTGTTTGCATGCATTTCTTGGGTTTTTGGGGAGAACTTGTGTGCCCCCACTGCATTGATTGCAATTTCGTTTCACAGTTCACATGTTTCACCCATGTTTCGTCACCAGTAACGATGCGATCGAGTAAAGAGTCACCATCCTTATGGTAAGCGTCCAAAAAGTTCAACGCTGCAGCCATTCGCTGATTTTTGTGGTCCTCTGTCAAGATTTTTGGAATCCATCTTGCACAAAACTTGTGGTAACCAAGCTTTTCGCTGATGATTTCGTGCAACAAACTTCGCGAAATTTGTGGAAAACTCAAAGAAAGTTCCATTATTGTGAAATTTCGATTTTCACGGACTTTAGCATCGACTTTTTCGAGAAGTTCGGCGGTCACTATGCTGGGTCTCCCACTTCGATCTTCGTCGTGAACATTGGTTCGGCCATTTTGAAATCTTATGACCCACTGACGCACTCCACCTTCAGTGATAATGTTGTCCCCATACACTTCACGAAGCTGCCGATAGATTTCTATCGGTTTACAGTTTTTTGCAGTCAGAAACCTTATTACTGAGCGCACCTCGCGGGATTTTCAATTAACGCAGACATTTCAAACCGTCACAGTATCTGAACGGAGCACAGCACGAACCTCTCACTAGCACGGCTAGATGCAGACTGAGCTGCGCAACGCTCTGACCCCAAGATGGCCGCGCTAGCCCCGCCCCTAGCGGACACAGACGGAAACGTAATCTACTTCCTGGATGGCCCTCGTACATGCACAGCCACGTTCACACTCTACACAGGCTAATAAATTTTTCAAATTAAATTACAAACCTTATCATAAACATATTGTAGAGACATTAGGTTAATTGGAAGCAGACAAGATGAAAAATTAGCAAACGCCTTCGCCGGGAATCGAACCACGGACCTCTGGAATACCGACCCAGCGTGCAGAACCACTACACCACGGAGGCATGCTATAAAAGTGAGAGAAACACCTTATAATATGCGTCTTTGATGGTTATGATAATTTTAACTGTTTAATTCAGTTAACGTACTGATTCTAGATATCTGACTAGGATGGGCTGACTTCTCCCTCTGTTACTCAAGAAATCGATACCAGGATGAAACCAACTGTCTTCCACAGCTTTAAGTCTTTGAGTTAGTTTAGGTTTTGAGCGATTCAATGATGCTAATGATCTCGCTGACGTATCGCAATGTTTGCAAAATCGATAGTAAAAGCCTTTACACTGGTGTGCAAAAATTAAGGGCGAAGTCGAAAAATTAGCATATCAGCTGAACGAAGAGGCAGAGCGGACAGAAAGACCAATCAGGAGATTAAGTAAGGTGATGTACGGTAGCACATGCGCAGATATGCAGGTAGACGTAATGGGGGAGTGTCTGAGTAGTATAAAGCATGTTGTCGGTGTAAGATCAGTATTTCTGGCAAAGAGATTGCACACCGTATAGCAGTTAAAATCACACCGAGTTGCTGCCTCAGCGAGAAATGGCGAATAATCAGTCTGTTAGACGACATCTGGATGCTTTTACCCGAGGTCGAATCATTGGGAAGTTGGAGGAAGGAAAGCCGCAGTGTGACAAGTGTGGCTGCAGAGTTCGGAATTGCTCACAGCATCGTTTCACGACTTTGGAGACAATTTCAAATTACAGGAACAGCTATCCGGGGGTTTAGTAGTGGTCGTCCACGAGGAACCACACCCGCAGATGACCGGTATATTGCCTTACAGGCCAGAAGAAACAGGCGGCAGACAGCGGGAGAAATCGCTAGACACACGACACAGGCGACTGGACGACCGATATCGCGTTTTACCGTGACCAGAAGACTGCACGGTGGTGGTCTGTTTGCACGACGCCCTGTACGGTGTGTGCCTCTAACGCCTGCCCATCGGAGAAGGCGTTCTCTGTGGTGCCGGGAACACCGGAATTGGAGAGACAATGAATGGGGACGAGTACTCTTTACAGATGAGATCAGATTCAGTCTGAGTAGCGATTCTCATCGCATACTCATCTGGAGAGAGCGGGGAAGCCGCAATCATCCCTCGAACATCATTGAAAGGGACAGGTATGGAGGTGGCGGTGTTCTCGTTTGGGGAGGCATCATGCTTGGTAGTCGTACAGACCTTCACATCTTCGACGCAGGTTCAGTCAACGGGACCCGTTATTGTAACGAGATTCTTCTTCCATATGTGCGTCTTTTTAGAGGGGCTATGGGTCCGCAGTTGCTTTTCATGGACGACAATGCACCATGTCATGGCACAGTAGCTGCCGAACAGCTCTTAGAGAGTGAGGATATTGAACGTATGGATTGGCCGGCACGATCTCCGGATCTCAATCCCATCGAGCATGTATCGGATTTTCTAGGCAGACGCTTGGCAGCTCGTACCTTACCACCAGTAACAATTCCGGAGCTTCGATTGGCGCTGCAAGACGAATGGGCAGCAATGCCTCAACAACTCATTGACACCCTCATTCTCAGCATGGGCAGACGCTGTGAAACCTGCAGTCAGGGGAGATCATATCCCCTATTAAAGACCTAATGTTTCTTGCTGGACACCCATCACAGGGAGGTTTCGGCCTTCAGTCGCATTGCGCTCCATGCTACTTTTTCAATAAAGCTTCTTTTTATCCCTCTGATTTCTCTTTTAGTAAGTGTTGCTTACATTACTCATGTCCTTACGTATTGGGGATCTTACGGTATTAAATGTGTTGATTTGGAAAGCTTTTGTACAAAGTTATATTGAAAAAACCGTCTCGTCCTCAATTTTTGCACACCAGTGTATTTAACAATTAAACTTGATACTTGTGTTAGCGGTTGAGCACACAAGTTGTGACATCTATCTCATTTACTAATACTGCAAACAGTTGTAGGCCAGTAACTTCCCTGACATTGAAAATGAATGCATGTTATATTGTTATCTTTAAATTTAATTGTTTCGCGATCTCAAGAGATGTAACAGAAACATTCTTTGGTATGAAACTCAAAAAGACTTAAAAACTGAACTAAAAGGGAAAAAACTGAGCCAAAAAATATATGGCAAATAATAAAATAAAAGTATCAAAGTGCCATATTGGCAGTGTATTTTTGAAACAACATGAAGGGTAAAAACCACTTTATAGTGTATAAAACTGCTTTCAAATTTTGGAGGTCATTAATAAGTTACATTATTCAAGGAGATTTTCGAAAACATAAAAAGTTTCAAAGTTCTTTGAAAAATCTGACTACTTCCAAACTCATGGGTCAATATAAAAGCATCACTGCAACAAAATGAGAAAATATATATGAATATATGAAATTGGGAAATAACATAAAAAAAGAAAGGCAAATAGGTTGTGGGTTTATATATATATATATATATATATACGAATTGTAACAATTAATCAAAATGTAGAAATGTAGAAATATATTTCAAGAGTTAGAGCAGGAATATACAAACACTTAATAATGACAAAATTTAAACAAATGTGCTCTGTTGATATTGAATATTAAGGGTATTAAAACATGGTATCAAAATGCTTCCTGCTGTTACTAGTTGAAAAGCAGGTTACATCTAAAGTTTACAATACAGGATTTTACAGCTTGATTGATTTCAGTTCAAGTGCAGAGCATGACAAAAAATATAGTGACTAAATTTGTGTGAAAAGCAAGAAAAGAAATATTTTCTAGAAATATTAGCAGCTAAAAGGTGAAATTAGTTTATTCTCTGTTAGCAGCAAAATATTGTTTGATGTTAACTTGAAAATTTATATAGATATACATTATTACTTTTGCATTTTGTAAACACTAGACAAAATATGAAACTGCATAGATTCAACTCATAATTTGTTTTACCATTATTCTAAACTAATATAAAGCACTAATAACACTAACCTATTTCAAATAAATATAAAATTAAAAATAGTATCTAAAACGAGCACATTTCATTGAATTATATATGAATAAGATATTAGCCAGCTAAAATCTCAACAGAAAATTACTTTTATTTAGTTGGCAAGTCTGATATTCTTGCAAAATAATTCATAGATGGTTGAGCGAAATAAGTAATACTTTTTAAAACTGACTGCAGCAAAATAATTGGATGTACATCTTAATCCAGCATTTTTCTCCAAAGAATGTTCAAGAAACGAAGGTAATGTAACAGACTATCATTTCACCTTTTAATATTCAAAGAATGAAAATAATGTGATGATAGGATATGATCTTTTGATTTTCAATCAAAAGTCTCCGTAATATTGTTTAGCAGATGCTTTCAAGTTAATGTTTGGAATATTTTCCTCTCTATCGAAGGAAATTGAAGGCATTTCTAAACATAGACGGTTATATTTAGTATACTATTTTTCAGAATGAAAACAAAAAGTAGAAATCCAAGTAGTACTTTCTTTATATTTTTTAAATATTATAACCGGAAAAGAAATGGGTCAGCAGGTTATCCGAATAATGCATGATTATTTCAACAAAAAGTTTGTAATAGAACAAAAACTATTTTCTTTAAATATAAAATATTCTTTAAAGATAGTTCACTTCGGCTACCACAATTTAGAAGGTTTTCTGATACTACTGCAACTTAAAAATTCTTAAATGGTAATGTCGAGTATGGAAATGCAACCCGTTTAAATTACTCCTTAAATGCATGGATAACATTTTTCTTTTAAGTTCTCTACCTAATTTAAGAAGATAGATTAAAGAATAACCCCAACATTGGGTCGTTCCAACGTTGACAGTTAATCATTCGCTTGTTCCTAGATTCAAACAGAAGGAAGGGGGAAAATATAATGTTTGATTCGTGACTCATGCAATTTATCTAATTCAGTTCCTTGAGTAATTTCCTGAGAGTTCTTCATCTGTAGAAGTAGTTTGTCAAAAGTGAATCGCAGTCCAATAAGACAAGAAGTGGAGAATAATTGTAGATTGATTCGGCACCTTCATTTCTATCCTTAACATCTCCATTGAATTGCTGTTAATTACTGAGGCCATAAAAATGCGACGCACGTTCTTTGGTTGCCGGCAGCTCCTTCTGGTTGCGCTCCACTAATTAAGAATTTTTACAGTGAGCGCTTGTGCGGGCATTAGCCCACCCATGATGGCTACTGGAAATACTGATTTCGGCTTCCCATAGCGAATACTTCTCCATAAAAACATGGTGGACACCATGCTAAATTCATAAATTCACTATCCATTAATTTCCACCGCCCCTCTTCAATAAACCGCTATAATTTATCACGTGCAATTGGTAAAGAACAGTTATGCTTGAAAATGAAGCAGGGAAAAAAAAAGCATTAAGTTTTAAAAACTACCAGTGTTAAACTGAGATATTGTAAATCATAGCTCTTGTCTACTTCCATTTACATAATATGCATTCTGTAATGTAAAGGTTTAATGTGTAATAGTTTTTGCACATCGAAATAGCTCTAGCATTAAAAACGAATTTTTATGCACTAATTTACGTTTATCGCATTAGATTATATGGCCAGTTAATCAACAACATATCTCATTTTTTTAAACCCTAACTTTTATCAACATAAAATCAAAAATATTCTGTTTTTAAAATTATGAAGTATAATTACAAAAATCTATAGTTTTGTTTTGTAGTCAAAATCTAATTTAAATTTGCAAAACTTTTAAAATATTATTGGTACAAAATACATAGAGGTTAATTTACATTTACTACAAAATGTGTTTTGGGATAAAACCGTTTTACATCATATTAAGTATCAGCTTATTATTATGTAAAAAACTGTGACTTTGTGTGTGATATTTTACGAATTGTTTGACGTAATTATTTTTGCACTATTAACGTATTAACTGCTCTACAACCTCAAATAAAAAAAAGTGCTATTGAAAGAAGAAGTGGTTTCGACGTTTTTTTAAAAAAGTCAAATTTTACAGATAACCTTTTGGACTTTAGTTATGTACCTTTACCTTAATCACTTTGTACCAACTTTTAGTGTTATATGCCTTCGTTTGTCAAAAATTTCCGAAATTATCCTATATCGCAAATGTCGAAGAAAATATGCAGTTTATTAGAAAAAGTAAAACAATCTCATACAGAAGTAGAACTATTAAATTAAATTCAATTAAATACCTTTAGATGAAGATTGGGCCTTTTCTGCAGTACATATTTAGTTAAAAAAGAAGTTGTTATTCTTAAATGATTTTGATCAAAGTCTCTGAAATCTGCTCTAATAAAAGCATCTATGAGGTTTTAAGCAGAAATTTTAAGCGAATTAGGATGATAATATGAATAATAATATGAACGAAAACAGATTTTAAAAAGCAAAGATTTAGCTTTGTGAAATGATTCTACACTGATCTTCATGCTTTTAAGCAAGATTTTGGCTACTTTATTTTGGGCAGGATGGCAGCAATGCCCCTGCAGCACTTCGAGAATGTCATCGCATCAGGAATTTCGTGATGTGACTTCGCGGTGTTATAAGAAATGGAAGCAAATAATGACAGTCTTTTCCTCAGATGCCTTTAACAGGCTCTAAAGTAAAATATTACTGACTCAATTGCAGTTTGGGTAAAGAGTTAGGAGGATGTAGTTCAGAGAGAAAGAATGTATGCAAATGTTAGGTTAATCGAATATAGCAAAGCGCACGAGAGATATCTACTTAGGGGAAGGCACGTTTTCGTGCAGGACTTTCTAAGGGAAATAGGCTTTTAGTCACGTAACACAGTCATGAAGCCCACTCACGTGGAATAAACACTAATTCGAACTGCTGGAATTCAGCGGTCTTAACCACTTGGCTGGTGGTGAGGCACATATGCAAAGAAGTCGTTGATTTGTACACCATTAACGCCACCAACCAGCTCCACCACTAGCACTAACCAGCAGAGCTCCACTCTAGCTATCATCACCGAGTAACTTCAGATCTATTATTTCACAACTGCTCTAATATTTCTCGCAGTTAAATATTACCTGAATCGAAAGACAGGCGTTATGTTATCATTTTCCTACATTACCTGAATCGGAAGAAAGGCGTTATGTTATCATTTTCCTAATTTTGTTTCGTAAACCATCCTTCTTATATTAAAAAGAATATTGAGCCACTGTTGTCATGGGAAACAAATAAGTAACTGCTTTATTATTTTAAAATTATAGTAGGAAAGCTGATGAATCACATGAGGACTAAATCTTAGAAGTTTAAGCATTAAGGACTAGAAGAATATTAAGAAGTGTATGCATAATTTTCTATATATGCAATTCTGCCAGATTTTCTTGAATAATCCAGATGTTATCACATTTAGGGAAGAAAGAGCTATTATGAAATAACAAAATGCAAGGATGTTATTTCCATTTTAACAGAAATAGGAATAACTCACGAAAGAAGTATTCTGAACCACAGAAACTTATAACTACACTCATGTCCATAAATTAAGGATAATGCAAAATCAGGCAAAGGAAGAGTTAGAAGAAAAACAAATTTGACTTATTTGTAAAGCTAATTTATTAAGGAAAAGGTTAGGAATTTGCTAATTTATTAAGCAAAAGAAGATGCTATATGTTTGATATTATTAAAAAAATTAGCGAATTTTTCTCCCTGGAACAAATTGAAAAAAAAAATATTACACGGTTGGTATGAATGTTAATACATTGTATGTCTCCCAGACGATGCAATACAGTCCGTACAACGCCTAGGCATGCTGAGTATCAAATTATCGATCTGGTCTTTGGGGATATTACACCACTCAAAAAGCAATGCTCTCCGAAATTCCGGTAGACATGTAGGAGGAGGTTGACGGACTGCAACTCGTCGGCCAAGCATGTCCCACATGTGCTCTACTGGATTCAAGTCCGGTGAGAATGCTGGCCAGTCCATATGGGTGATATCCTCCGATTGAAGGCATTCGCTTACGATGTTTGGACGGTGAGGACGGGCGTTGTCATCCATAAACACAAATTGTGCGCCCATGGCGCCCCGAAAAAAACGTACATGTTGTTCCAGAATGACGTCCCGATATATTTGGCTTGTCATGGTTCCAATTTCAACATGCAGGTCAGTTCTGGAATCCAGAATAATTCCACCCCAAAAGAGCACTCCTGCACCACCGTAACGGTGTCGTTCAATGATGTTTTCTTGGTGGTAACGGGTACCTGGAGCTCTCCATATGAAAGTCCGGCGAGAATCAGACTGCAAGCTAAACCTGGACTCGTCGGAAAACATCACACAAGCCCACTGTTGCGGTGTCCACTATGCATGCTCTCTACTCCAGACTAACCGCAGGCGACAGTGAGTTGCAGTAAGTGGAACGCATCTGACAGGTCTACGAGCATATAGACCAATTTGCCCTAAGCGTCTGTACACGGTCTGCCTTGAAATTGTCGTACCAGTGGCTGAAGAGAGCTGACGAGACAGGTCTGAGGCTGTGCTCCGCGTCTTTCTTTTGGGCAGTAACTGCAAAATACCGGTCCTCATTCGGCGTTGAAACTGTGGGGCGACCTGTGCTGTAACGTCTACTCACATTACCATCATCTTGGAATCGTTGCCAAAGCCTGGAGATGACACTCTGGGCAATTCCAAGTTCGTCTGATACTTCCAGTTTGGTACGCCCAACATTCCAGACGGCCGATAATTCTAGCACGTAAAAAACCATTCAAATGCCTCCTTTGTGTCATAACTATTCGGTTATTGCACTGAAATGCTTATAAAGCGCCTGTTAACAATTTTACTTCTTTGCCTGTATTCCTTATATATCACTCTCTTACACTCTCGTCATTGTGATGTACCATCGGTGTCATCTGTTTACTTCCTGAAATTTGCATATGATTCTTGAAGATGTGTGTAGTGATTTTACAGGTGATATATTTATTTTAGAGTTCGATTTCCGCGTGACTCCGAATTATCCTTAATTTATGGGCATGAGTGTATATCTCTAATTAAGTGGTAACAGAATTTTTTGTTTACATGTAATTTCATGCATGACTCAAATGCCCATGACAGGCAAAAGAGTAGCAATACATATATATGTCGCTCAAGAAAAAAGTCTTGAAAATCTTATATAGACAAATATTGCAGCAACAGAGAAAGGAACTGGAGCCGAACTACCATTGTTTCGTGGCATTTTAGCCGTTCAACTACTGGTAAGAGAAGAGATTCTAGTCCCATCTGCATACATGATTTCTTCCTGACTAACACTAATTTTGTGGCTTTAATTAACTAAATGTTTTGGATGAGTTTAGGTTTAATACTCAATTAACGATATGTAAAGGTAGTTTATGAAGACAAAAAGAAGAAAGATCATTGTCTTTCGAAACGCGTAGAAAACTTATTTAAAATGAATGCCACTGTAACATCTATATTTTGAATAAATTTAAATCTGATGTATTTCATTACATCTGTTACTTGCTAATGCAACTTAGAAGTTACCCATTGACGTGTGAAAGGTAATTTTGGTAGAACATTATAATGCAGGTATTTAGTACATATTCAGATACAAACTTTATGGGAATTTTTTTTTCCGAGTTTAGAGCTACTTTAAAAATACCTTTCTAATAAAACATCAAATTTAATTTATGCGCATGAATTGTAGGAATTAAAGCACTCACAGCTCTCCTTGATTTCATACCCATTTTTGAACAAAACTCTATCTTTTAAGATAAGAAACCATGCACAACAGAAATAATTATTCGTAATTAACATGCACAAAATTGCTACGCTTCGAACTGTACAACAAAAAAATAAATAACCAGAGTTTGTGCTATGCATGTTTCTCATTTCTAAAATATTCTTTGTAAATTGCGAGGGATCAAACTAAATTTACAAATGCTAAATTTTCAAGAAAACGAAAACCCCAAGTGGTTAAAATCGCTGAATACTGCTAGTTCGACCCGGCTTCGAACCCAGCCAACCAACTTTTCTCTTTGAAAGTCCTCCACTAAAACAACCCTCGCATTAGGCAGATAACGCTCATGTGCTTTATTAGCAGATAGCTCTCATGTGCCAAATTGAAATAACCTAATTTAACCTGATCAAGATAGCAAGGATGAAAAAGAGGGTTTTGGAAAATCCCTAAGATTTCTGAAGGTGATTACATTTTCTAAAAATCTAAGAGTCATGGCCTTAAAATATCTATCTATTTGTATATTCTTCTTCCTCTCTCTCCAAGCTCTTATTTTCTATGCCCTATTTGCTCTTCGTTCTCATTTCAGATTTTATAATTAAGAACAAAGCCAATGAGGTTTACATGAAGAGTTTGCTAATCATCGAAATTGTCCCAAAACTGAATATTTTCTCAAACTCATGTCAATGTTTAAAAACTGTTTCTGATTAAAAAAAAAAAAAAAAAAAAAAAAAAAAAAGAAAGAAAGAAAGAAAGAAAGAAAATAAAAGAAAAAAAAAAAGAAATTAATTTTTGTGCATCAGGATTTTTTTTAATTGCTATATTTTTTTACTTAATTCAGCGACGTGGGAGGTGCCCGTTCCCCCCAGGGCACCGTTCTGTCTACGCGCCTGCTGTGTAATGGTTAAAATTCGATAACAGACGTGAACTAAAGTTCTCTTACTCTAAATCCTTGCGCTATTGCACATGATTTTAAAGCACAGCACTGCAAGGAAAAAAGAAAAACGTAAATTTAATCACAGTATTCGAGACATCCCCAGAACACGATAAGAAGTAAAAAATTAATCATCGAATCCCCTGGTGGCTTTTAGCCTTGAAAATTTTCTAACTGAATTTCCAAGTCATAGTTACAAATCAAATGCATCTTTATTATGCAAGAATGCCTCTGAACACTTGAAGCAGTGAATAACAACTCATCCTTTTTGCTTTTTTCCCACCTTGAAGCCGAGGAAAACATCTTTGTTTAACCTTTCTCACCGAAGAAAACTTATGATTAGAGCAGTCAAAGGTTTCATATTATTAAATTTCGAACTGTTGAAGAGAAAATGGTTTAAAACTTTTGTCATTTCATACATAAATTTTAAGAACAGCATCACAGGCAGTATTGAAAACTAAGAGTGCCTTTTTGCTTCCAAGAAAAATGAAAGTTGCCCACCAATTAAAAGAATAATTTAATACCAATATTTTCACTATTACAAAAATAAAATACTGCTAATATCAGCATTTCATATAAGATGTGGTCTTGAAATATTATTGACATTTGTAGCAGTAATATTAGTAGTAAACTCATGCCAAATAATATGCATTGTGAAATAAAGGGCAGATTGGTTATAATTATCTTCTAGGTCCGAAAATTTAGTATCTGTTGTATTATTCGGGACAGATTTTATCGTGCAAAATCTTTCAATCACTTTCAATCGGAGAATAGCACAATAATTTCATAACTGTTTATCAGTTATAATATTTTTTCAGGCTTAAAATTACAAGGTTCATCTTATTAGTTTCACTGCATTCAAAAGCCTTTTTCTCCGTCATGTTTTCTGGGATAAATTTAAACGTTCTAAATTAAAAATACGCCTTAAACAAAGCGTTTGTAAACATGCTCTGATAGTTACTGGATTTGGTAAGTATAGCAAAACATGCAAAGACTCTCTGTCTAAAGGAAGGGATGCCATCGTGAGGCATTTTCCTCGATAAATTGGCTCATATCCAAGTTACACGTGAGAGAAACACAAAAATCCCCATGCAGTCAGTCCGTTTGTATGGATTGGAGCTCAGATCAAACTACCAGTGTTCAGAGACTTTACCGCTTGGCTGCTGGCAAACTTGCTATTTACTGATTGAAGACAGAATGCTGCTGAAGAAATTGTTTGGTAGTAGTTACATAATATCTGGGCAATGTACATGTTTGATTTCTTCTTACATGCAGACGAAGGAATTGTCCTAGAAATGAAAAACTCAGGTTTCCAGTCTGAACAGAGAAGACGGATCCGAGATTATGATATGCGAATAATCTTAAATTTAACTTTAATAATAATTAACGTCAATAAAGATAATCTCATTGCACTACCGAAACTAGAATAACTGCCAGGCCCAACCAGTTGTAGCATTTCCTGCGATGTATTCAAACATATGAATGCATAAATAGCTAAATTAACAAATATTGAATTATATAACTTAAACTATTTTGCTCTATCAAAAGACTCAAATATTTTTTGAAAGGCATAAGATTGATCAAACAGTGTTCTAAAACAAAAGGAAACTTTCCAAAATGCAGGAAATGTCTTCCTTCAACTAGCATAACCATATTTAGGATTGCTCAGTTATAGAACATAAAAACTCTTCACCATTTCGCTGATTTCACGAATGTAAATAAATTTTGAAAAAAATTATTCAAGGAAGAAAAAGCGAAAATTTATTATAGGCTAATAGAGGTGTAAAATCTGTTCGTGTATAAAACCAATTTCGTGGCACATCATTCTTCTTTCAGGGTGGCCTTTCACGCTATTTGGGTGAAACAGAGGATTAGAGAATGTATCTTAATTATATTGTTAGTCTAGAGTTCAGTAACTTAATTACATCTTTCGGTAAAATACTTACACCTCGTGTGTGGTTAAACTTGGAAATAGGATGAACACTATCCTTGCCTCATGTCGTTCACTTAAACTGTTAGGAAGCTGAAATTGTTTCTAACGATGGGCTGTCTTTATTTGCCTCTACAATAGAAATTTAATAACACCTTGCGTATAGAATTAAGTGGTAATAAGTAATTTTTGTAATGAAAGGTCTTGCAATGTTAAATCAAAGAACAGCATATAAGCATAGTTAAATATTCGGAATAATAAATTTTAAATTTTTATCATATTGTATTAAACTGTACTATCCCTCTTCATATCAAGATTAAATTATCTACAATATCAAAAATAACAACTTTTAAGCTTGCATTTGTTATGTATAGTTGAATATTCAAAGTAACTTCTTCGGAATTTTTATTTTGTTTTCTACCAAAATAGAACATTCCTCTTCATTTGTAGGTTAAATAATCTGCATAAACTGAAAAAACAAATTGTTTTTGATACCCACTTCTGAATAACTGAAGTTGAACATAAATTAGCTTTCTTTACCAACTCAAAATGTGTCTCTTGGTATAAACATCCATAGTTATTTGATGAAGTTATGCGCATCATTTTATTATGCAAGAAATAAGGAAAGAATATTCATATACTGAAACTCTAAGAATAAAAGAACAATTGACACTTCAAAGCTTCAGTGATTAAATACAAAAAATAACTATAAAATTTTAATTCTGACGTAGTTTCGAAGACAAACCTCAAATTTAAAATTAAGAATAAAGTTGTCTTAGCTGTAGAGAAGTTCTATGAAGTACATTTCATATTTCAGTTAATATCAAATGAAGAGAAAGTGACTACGTAAGATTACAAAATTTTTAAAAAATAAATATTTTCCTTTTAACTTATTTAAAATACAAAACATCAATAAAATTATCTCTATCTCCCACAAGTATCTAAACAATGAAATGATTGCAAAATGCAATATTAAAGCCTGAACTAAAATGTGGTGGTCGCCAAATCTAGACAGCGACTAAAAGCTGTCAGCAGCTAGATTTAACGATTGAGTCTTCTTCTCCACCTCAGTTGTTTTTTAAATGGAGGATAATGTAAGGAATATTATTCCTCAGCACGCACCTATCTTCGTGGTGAAGCCTGTCCAGCTGGCATTCGAAAGGTCCGGTGCTAAAAATCCCGATGAGGACATGGATGAATTTTTTAATATTTCTTGCTTCGATAAATACCTAATTACTTTCTAACTTTAGAATATCATGTCTATTAATTTGCTTTTAGCAGCATCTCAGAAATCTACCTGTCCTAATCTTTAATTATATTTTAATTTTAATTGCTTATAAAATCCTTTGAAGGAAAAATATTTCATGTAAGGTATTCGAGTTTCTAACAGGCCGAGAAAACTAATAAGCTCGAGATATCCTGTTAGGTAAATGCTCTTCAAAACCGCGTTTTCTTACTGTATTTAATAAAATGATACGCCATCATACTCGACAAAAAACGCTAGAATAATTTAAAATATTGAAAGTACAATTACATGAGCAGAGGTTTTCTCTTTGTAATAAGGCAAGGTATTCGCTCAAATACATATTCCGCAACTCAGTGATATGAAAATGGAAAAGACAAATAAAAAGGGTCTGTCAAAATAAAACAATAACAAATTTTTAAGTGAATGGGAAGTTTTCTGACGATGAATATGCATTCAGGTTCAAGTTTAAAATTTCATTTAACAACTTCCAAAATTACATCTACCTGGTCTCGATTTTTCTGTATATCTGTCAATTCAGACATAATTTTTTTCCTAATTTTCCTTTCCTATCTGCATATTTGAAAAGCAATATATTTTAATAGAAAATTACCTTTTCTCTGTAACTAATTTACTAAAAATAATATAAGCTCGAAATGTTCAAGCGTAAATATTAATTACGTATTATTATATGTTCAAGCGGACCGCACATTAACCGGTTATACATTTACGCAACTGAACTATTATATAAATTTCAAATGACTTGATATATGCTGAAAACTATTAGATGTCGAACCAATTTTTATAATATAGTGTTTAAACAGTTGCTTTGCACAGCAAAAGCATTTCAAATCATTATTTATTTACTATATAAGTTTTGATATTTTAAATACTAAAACAAAATTTAGATATAGAACTTAAATTAATTTAAATAAAAATATTCACAAATACTAAATAATGATCACACATATACAGTAAAAATTACCTCTCCTGTAATATTAGGTGTTGGTGTATTTAATTATGGCAAAGCACACGAGGGCTATCTGCCTAAGGGGAGGGATGCCTTTCGTGGAGGACTTTCTAAGGGAAACTGGCTCGTATACACGTTACACATGGGGAAAACCACGAAAACGCCCATGCAGCCAGCCTGTTCGCGGGATTCGAAACTCGGACCGAACTACCAGTGTTCAGCGACTTTACCGCTCGGCCGCTGGTGGGTCCCTGTAACATTAGGCATTGCGAACTTTTTAAAACATTTTTAATCTTTGCCCAATAAGCTAGTGAATGCAACTACTGTTATTTAACGATCACACAAAATTTCGATGCATGATAAAATCTACTCTGAAATAAAGTTTCTAAAAAAAGAATTATTATTTGCAGATGAATTTGTCATATAGAAAAAAATATTTAAGGTTTTAAAGCTGAAATGAATGCCCAGAGAGAAGAAAAGGTTTTTGAGCTAAAATTATTAAGACCTTCAAATAAATTAAGAAAATATCCCGTTCTAGTTTTGCTCTTCTTGTTGGGATAATTTGCACTTTTTTTTTAATTAATAGCACTTACCTTTTTAAACATTAAGGCTGTCTGCACTCTGAAAGTGATCTAGGGATCTCCATAATTTACAAAAGAACGTCATAATTATTCTAGAAAGAGATAGGCAAGGAGCAAACGATACCAAACGAAACATGATTTTGGTAGGAAAAGAAAAGAAAAAAGTTTTAAGTCTTTCGAAAGCATCAAAATGCCTTTTATCATATTTAAAAAGAATGATGAACAAGCAAAGCATTGCGTTTGGGAAAGGCAGTGTATACACTTCCCCCCAAAACAAAAGGCTAAAACTATGATATGAGAAACCCATAAATGTGCAGGAAGTTATGAAGAGCTGAAGCACCGCGAAAAGTGTAGAAGACGAGGAAATATGTTCAATTTCCGTAAGAGGCGTGGCAAAAGAGACGATCTAAATAAAAAGAAGTTCACAATAAATATTTGGAGTTACATGTAAGTATTTGTTATACATTTTAAAGATGTTCTGAAGATGTTAAATGTGACTTGTGTTGAGTGGTATGGACGAAAGGCGGTATAACCAGTTTT
This sequence comes from Stegodyphus dumicola, assembly GCF_044657685.1. Classification (NCBI taxonomy): domain Eukaryota; kingdom Metazoa; phylum Arthropoda; class Arachnida; order Araneae; family Eresidae; genus Stegodyphus; species Stegodyphus dumicola. The sequence goes on from NC_140780.1 coordinate 122,461,600, forward strand.
AGCTGGCATAGTATGGAAAAAAGTTTCAAATGTATCTTACTGATCTATTTGAAAATATCAAGAAAAGCAAGTAAGCGTTGGTAATTCAAATGATAAAGTAATCGGAGTAATCGATCAATCAAGTATCTCTACACAATACTTGATCTCTACACAAGACGCAATGATTATAAGCTTGCTAACAGAGTAAGATTACTGCAGGCATAGCCTAACTTTCTAGTCTCTTAAATGCGGCTCGTGAGCGGCATGCGATTTTTTGATCCCTTAAATTCGACTCTCTTACAACAGACAGTTTTATTCTTTTTAATATAATTTAAATAATATAAAGTATATTTTGAAACAGAAACTGTGCAAAGTCTTTATGCTTCTTTAAATATCAATAATTGAATTTCTTGAAGTGCAAAATGTGCATAAGATCGCGTAAATGATTTCAAACTGATCATGGCCAATCATCACAATAACAAACAAAATAGTAGATAATTTTCTTTCTCAGAATTATTCCCATGAGCATATTGCCCTTTAGAACAAACAATCGTATTTAGAACAAATAATATCCAAACAGCACAAAAGATAAATACGAAAATCATTTAAAAATAATCAACTCTATTTTTTCTCTGATTTATTTTATTACAGGCAGTTTTCCTATCAGTCGTTCTTTTTAGTCCTCTGTTTCTTAGTAGCTGCGATCCAGTGTTTCAGAAAATTTGTTGTTACTTATAGGCTACTACTCTTACGTGGTTCAGAAATGGCTTGATAATCACTGAAGAAATCTATTTTCAAGTAGGGAAAATGCTGTACATGTTGGGCCTGTTTTAATTTTGGGAAGGATCTGAAGTCTGGTGATTCGTGTATAGACTTGTAGAGGGTGAGATAAGCCTTCTTACTCGTACGTGATCAATAGAATTTGTTAAAATCTTCCCTCCAATAGTTGTGCACTAATGTACAAAATTACTTTTCCACCCCTTATTAAATCATGTCTTTTTATATATGTTTTTGCACAATGTTCTTACTAACATGCTTTACACATACGTTTTCCATATATAACAACGTCATGATGATAAGTTAGTAATCCTAAGCAGATATCATTATTTACTTCAATTACGATTACACTCTCCGAAATGTTTTGGGGTGGTGAGGAGGAAGATGGATTTCTCCATTAAATAACAGCGATTTAAATTTGGTTAAAAGGATTGTCAATAGCAATAGTCGAGACAGACGTCTATAACTTTCATCATCAACTCTTAATTTCAATAATGTTCCATCAGGCAGTGAAGATCCATTGGGTGCAAATTTTTCTCTTTTATAAAGTTTCGTCAGCATACATTATACTGATAGTTGGAAAGCTTTTGTAGTTTACGATATTTTCTCGACGCTACTGGAAGAATTTATTCTTTTCTAGCCAGTCACAGGTGTTTTAATTCTTTCGTAGATTGACGTTTTTTGTTTTGTAACGGTATAATATGTGTAAATGTAAGAGCATAAAATGTAAATAATTAATTTGAAAGTAGAATAGAAGAGAAACACGCCAATGTGACAATTAAAATCGCAATAACAAGCTTGTATTTGGCGTACATATATTAAAACACTCAATCGATTTCGAGAGCCTCTAAAGGTTCCTCCTCATCAGGAGAACGAAATTACTAGAAAGGGGAAAAAAGAAGAAAAATAAAGCATTGGCAAAGGAGTCCCAGAAACACGTAGTCTATCAGCACTGCACGTGGTCGTAACCGGATTTTGAATCAGAGTTACACTGGCTATACACTACTTTTAGTTACTTAGAGTTACACTACTTTTACTGACCAGGCTATCTGATCAAACAACTGACACATAGACTAAAACGCAAAGAAAATCAGTGAAGTCAAAAAATAGGTAGCGAGGGGCAACTGCATCTTCACGCACCAAGTCTGAACCTCGAATTCGAAAGTAGTTTACAAATATTTTAATAACTATAAATGTTCAGTTTGCATATTTTGCGTTATCTTTTTGTGGCAACACTTTTTCATACTGGATTCCTTTTTAGAATCCAATGTTTTATTTTTAAGAGAAGATTTACTTTTGCTACTAGAGATGAAAAATAAAGGATTTGATGTTAAAATGCTAGTGTTGTTTGTAGTTTAGTAAACTACTGTTAAGGTAGTGTATCTGCATTTTATTACGTTGTCTCAGCTAAAAACCAACAATCTCTCTGGATTTCGTTTTCTTTTGTGCCTGACATATGCAAAAGGGAATATCCTAATAGATTCAAACTGATAACGGAAAATTTCAATCATGCTCTGCGAAATTCTTTTGGAATTCTGACAAGTAGAATTTCTGTTTTAGAGTAAGATCTTTGATTTCGTATAGCCAGCATAATCCAAACGCTTGCAGACTTCCTTGCAAGTTCTTATCACTTCTAAGCGCCATACACTAGAGAACGCAACTAGGCACTTACTTTCACCTTAAATTTTCAACTGAACGTAATGCAAATATTCCAACCTGCCTAGTCATTTACCTGCCTAGTCTACGACGTAATTGATTGCTACAAAAAAAGAAAAGAAACCAGAAAAAATTATATAAATTATGTACAAAGAACAGAATTCTTCATCTAATATATAGCATGCGTTTTAATTGCCGTAAATTTAATTACATTAAACATCTTTTCCTGTAGACCCACCAGCGGCCGAGTGGTAAAATCGCTGAACACTAGTAGTCTGAGATTTGAATCCCTGCGAGCGGGCTGGTGCATGGGCGTTTTTGTGTTTCTCCCGTGTGTAACGTGTATAGAAGCAAGTTCCCCTTAAAAAGCCTTCCACTAAGGCACCCTTCCTTCAAGCAGATAGCACTCGACTGCTTTACCATAAACCAAACAAATCTTCTTGTATAGGCCATACTTCAAAGTTTCTTGGAAACATTATTTTATATTAGCAATGGAAAATATATATTCTCAGAACACTTTGAAACGAAACGGTTTGCAGGATATCTGACCAAATAAACGAGCTTGTACAAAATATAATATTAAATTTTCCATTATATATCGAAAGATTTACATGCTTTGTCAAAGCTTGATTCGGATATCGATCTGAATACTTTTTCCGTAAGGAATTGTAAGAGGAAGCTGAGCATGAATCTTCTTTTACATATCTGATCCTGAGTCCCCTAAGCAAGATTCTGTGTTACCCACCTTCCTTGATGCCTTAAGCATGTGCTTTTTCTGTTTAATGGTTAATCCAGTCGCCAAATCCTGGTGGTGACGAATTATCCTCCACTGTTTTTTAGTTCGGGCGCCAGTGTAGAGATCATTAAGAATTTTTGAGGCAGAAAAGGGATAAATACGCTTTGCTCTCGCAGGGATTCGAACTCCAGACCTTCAGGTTGCTACCGGTATGTACTATTCAGTTACACCATGAAGGCACGCGATAAAAGGAAAAAAAAACCTTACATTCTTCCCCACTTAAAGTGTGATTAGAAGTGAGAAGATCTAGTTGCCAAATACTGGCGATGATGAACTATCGTCTGCCACCTTTTAGTTCGGACGTCATATGTAGAGTTATTAGATTTTTCTTGGGAAACGCAGGAAAACGAAAAATGATCAATCAGTGTTCATCGGAATTCGAACTCCGGACCTTGTATTGCTAACCGAAGACTCTTTCCAATTACACCATAAAGGCAGTTGTTGAGAGAAATGGAAATTCAAGCAGAGGCACCTCATGGAAGAATGATAGATGTGACAGGCAAAGTTGAGCAAGAAGTCTTGGTAAGGAATTTGAAGAAAATGTTCAGAAAGGGGTTTATGAAAACTTTACAATGGCGAAACATCTGAGAAAAACGGAAGGACAGAGGGAGGAGAAAGGTAAAAGTAAGAAACGAAGGTCTAGAAATATTATGGCAGCAACAAAAAAGGCACAGCGGAAGAAAAAATTTATATCTAGTACGAGACCTCACGAAAGGATGCAATTTCAGTAACAAGGCAGTAAAATGAAACAAGAAGAATTGTTACGACTAAGAAAGATTTTCGGGTCAAAAAGGGGAATCAAAAGATGAGATGATGAAGGGACCAAGTTCCAGAACCAATCAGCATCAGGGCCGCAGCTCCGCTTAACAAAGACACGCTGCAAGCCGAGAGTATGTAGGAAGAGGAAGGCGAAAAGCGAAAAAAGAATGATCCACAACCATCGTCCATGCAGAATCAACACACTCAGCCTGCAGCAGCAAGGGATATACGTGGTCAAATCATAGCCGTTGAATTGGCAGCATTACGAGGATCATAAAGTCGCCGCATTGAAGGAGCGTGGTTACATCAATAGATTGAGCTCAACGGGAACCAAAGTCTACAAACAACAAAGTTCCGGTACTGGTGTTACCGACGAATGACGAACTGCAGCCGCACAAAACGCAACCGAATGAAAAAATAAAAGCTACGTTATTTTTTTTTAATATTACAAACTGAAGTTTTGTTTCGACATTAAGATGAAGTAATTCATATGTGTTGCAGAAAACTTTAAAGTAGTGCAAATAGCTAAAAATAGCTGTACGAGTTTAAGTGCAAATGACCGTCTATAATTCTGGAAAGATTTCAGATTTGTTTCTAAATAGTAATATATGTTGAAATGCTAATTTTGGAAAGATTTTAAATTGAAGAGTTCCTAAACTGTGATGTATGTTCAAACGTAAAATCTGGAAAGAAAACAAAGTTAGTTGTTTGAAATTGTAGTGTAAGTTTAAAAATAAAAACAGCGTTCTTATTTTGACTTTCTGTAAATGGGAAATTGGATAAATAATGAGGAAAATAAGCTAAATCTACAGCCAAGCACGCTTAAAGTAAAGGATGAAATTTACTTTACTAAAAAGAAAGCAGGTAGGGTAGATATTGTAATGCTAAAAGATGCGATTAATACTAATATGATTGCAGAGTTGAGTAGGGTTAGCACGCGAAAAAAAACAACTGATACACAATTGTGATTGTTCAGAACAAACACAATGGATAGATAAAGAGAAGGAAGAATTTTACCTAATTAGTATAAATAAAAATGAAGGGACTGTAGTAAAATCAATGTTCTGTAGTAATATCAGTGTTTCATAGTGAAATGAAATGCATTAGTGTCTCCAAATACTGTAAGTTTTTTTTCCTTCCAGGTTCAACAGGAAGGAGGTTTTATAGGAGATTTTAAATTAAGAATTAGTAAACAAAAGTAAATCTAATGTAAAGAAGTTATGAGTATTAGAATTGTAAGGTTTAAACGCTTTTTATAAAGCCCACTTGAGGACTTTATTCAAAGTTGTTCTGAAAGAGGCAAGGACGACACTTATATTTAAATATTACTAATGGAATGTTAATTTAATTTACATCTTTCCATTCTGCGAAATTAACGATTGTGAATTTAATTTATATCTTTACTTTCTGCCTCCTTTCGCCACGAGGTTCGCTTATTCCATAATTTATGTAGATTTGAATGGCCAGCAGTTTCACTATGAAGTTAAACAAATTACGAATGGTTGCGTAAGAGTTTTGGACAGCAATGCAGTGCTGCCATGCCGGGCAAAGTATTGCGTTATTGGACTCAAACCATTTGTCTTGATTAAATATTTGTAAGTAATAAGCTTTTGTCCTGATCTAGGCGAAGGTTTTAACCTCTATTCATGTTTTAAATTGGTGAATTTGTAGCAGTTGTGAAAGGAAGTTTGAGTTATAAACGAGATCCAAATGCCTGGTAGCCTTTTGTTTGTATAATTTTAATTTAGCTCCTCACAAGTGGTGAGGTAAAATAAATTTAAAGTTATTTTACTTCTTTGTTTGTTTAAACTTATAAATTCTGGTGGTAATAATTCATCTCCCAGAACATGAGTAACACATTAGTTTTACTGAAATTGAGCTAGTTAAGTTATTTGTAAGCACAGCAGGTGTTACAATATATAACCACATTCGTTACATGAAAAATATTAAATTCTCCTTAATGTATTTCAGAAATGTCTTCCCATTTGAAACCTGTTTCGCTGCTTTTAAAGCGATGTAAATAGGGGTTTGAAGCTTTTGGAAAATCTAGTTGAGACTCATATTTCCTGAGTTCCAACATATGGTTCTACTGACATGAAGTTTGACCACCCCTGATCTATGGCAGTAAAAGCAATGGGTGAAATAGTTCATAAATTCATAGAGAATTTTTTTCTCTCTCTCTCTCTTTCCTTTTTTTTTTTTTTTTTTTTTTTTTTTTTTTTTTTTTTTAAGTCATTTATTGAAAATTTCTTTGAAAGCAACTATGTGCTTTCCATCTTCTGTTGGACAGAATACTAAACTTTATAACAGAAAGTTCGACCCTTTCTGATTGACTTATAAGTTAGGTCAAATTTTACCTTTTAGAGAAATGATATTTCTAAAATACTTATCATAAATATTCACAAAACTATGTGTACTACTAAACTTTCTTAAAAATAAATAAAATTAATTACTCATAGGATTCACTTTCTTGTTTTGTGCTAGGCCACTTTAATGTCTCTTGTATAAAGAGATTTTAGGAAAATGACTTTTAAATTAATACGGTTATGTAAGATAGTTCCACTATAAAGAAAAATCAAATTTAAAATGAAACAGCTTATTATCCGTATCGACAACAGAGAGAAATATAACAATGATCTAAAAACCCTTTGAAAGTGCTGCTTTTTTATCTCTCTGATGTATTTAATTTCTTCTCAAGGTATCAGTGTATTTTTATTGACAATAAATTGCGAAGGTTACAATCAAATGCTATTACTTCATTATCTCGAATGCTAGATTTTAGATAAATATATGAATTTTGCTTAAGTTTGACAATAGAAACAATATTTTTTAAAGTTAGGTTTCTAAATTTTATTTGCCTTTCTAGGCCATATTAATATTTCTTCAAGCAGATTGATGTAATCAAACATACAAAAAAAAAAAAAGAGAGAGAGAGAGAGAGGGTGAGAACTTTTAATATTTTAAAAATGCTTCAAATTCCTTACTAGTTGGCACCCAAACGATTATTCCACAACTAGTATGCATTACATATTGTATAAAATCTGACGATTATCGGTTCCCTTACCAAGAAAAACCTTCATACATTCATCCATTCACTTTAGGTATCCGATCTTAGATCACAGAGTAAAACTGAATAGTTTATGTCCGAAATCTATGCCTGAAAAAACCACAAATTTGTGCAATATTGCGTTCGTCGCAAAATAATGAGTCAAAAGTTTTATTATTTACTCGAACTTTCTGAGAGAACCTGATCATTAACAGGGATTTAGGCAATCCTTTTTATTTATTGAATCTTTAAAGTAACGTTAAAAACTCAGCAAGTGTTCATAGTAAAATCAACACTTTAACCTTGGCGTGGTTAATCTATAGCTCACTGCTTGGGCACTTCGGTACCAGAGCCATTGAGCTCACAGTTTTTGCTGCAAAATCTGTTAGGGTTATTATTAAAATATGAATGAAGATAAAATCTTAGAAGTGCTCATATTATTTTCTAATTGCTTATTTTCTATCTTAAAAAGCAATGTATTAGAGTTAAATTCAAGTTGTGCCATCGCTGATCTTAAGTTGCAGAGTATAGTCTCTACAAAAGTTATCAAAATTGGTAATTTGCCAAACAGCATGAATGGTAATACGGTGCAACATTATGCAGAGCGAAAAGCGAAAATGCTAAGGTTGCACATATTTCTAACATCGAAAACTCTCTCTTGCTTAGGAATGTAGCATAACAAAGAAAAAGTTGTATAAACTAAGAGAGTTTATTTTCTTGCTGTTATAAATTTTGTATAAGAATGTAAAAAAATGTTTCATTTTTTTTAAATGTCCTTTTTAGTAGTGTACATATGGGAATGCGAGTATGTCTTTCTCAGGCATTAAATTCACTGTGGAATTGTCTATATACGTACACGCTTTCTTTCAATTTCTTAGTCGTATACTTCTCTTTATATTTTTCTCAAAATTCTATCTAAAAATTTGAAAAAGCTAAATATTGAAGTTAACGGGCTGCACTGACAGTTAATTGAATTAATCGACACTGACAGTTAATTGGAGATTGATACATCTCGTTTTAGTACAGCCATCGCATTCAAATAATTCACCGAAAGAAAATTATTTCAAAATAGTGTTTCCTTTTTGTTAACCTCAGCAAATTTCTTTACTCCTTTTTTGCATGACTTCCGGAGCACTTCGGATGAAATGGAACATTTTGTTTCAATAAATGCGCCCATAGGGAAGAACATGAATTTATCTGAAGCGCAATCTTCTCGATAAGTAACATCATTTCCGAGACAGCCATAAAATGGATGACGATGAGTGCGAACCCCAGTTCTAAGATGGCTGATGATAACAGATCTAACGCATTGGTTTTTATCGCCATTATCATTCCTCTAATTCCTCGATACCTCTCTTCATACGTTATAAGAGGTTTTACCTTTTACTGGAATCCCCTTTCGGTCGTAAATATCTAAGAAAGATCAGGTTTAGGAGCACCCCCACCATCCTTTTCAGTGAGGCCATCATAGTTCAGTGTTGGAGAATCCTTATTTCACTGAAGACAGTCATTCCGACAGCAAGATAAACTAATGGCATGACACGAGAGAATCTGTTGAACAATGGAATGAGAAACTTTATGCTTGTCGTATAAAACGGCTATCTTTTCTTTAATCCGATGTGACGCGTTATCACGTCTGTCTTATACAAATCAAGAAGCTTATATTTTATTCACTGAAAGATCAAAGACATGCTCAGTTGTAGTTTGTTTAACCTTATATAAATTGTACTTTCAGAGCAAAAGATGAAAAGGGAGTCATATAATCGATCAAATATTTGCAGTTACAGCGATTAAGTTTCATCGTTCGACTAGAGGGACTTTTTTTTTTTTGTGTGCATATTTTATTAAAACAAACCTGTGTAACTTATAATATATGAACTTAATAAAGTTCAAATAAATATGTTCTTGCCTAAAACACGTGCCAATCTGTTTGTAATAAACGTGCAAGGTAAATAGTAAAATGCTTATAATAAATCTTTATTTAATGCATCATTGTCAAATGATTTTTATGTCATATATTCTTATTTATTTATTTACTTAGCTGATGACACCCGTACTTACATATGAGTAAAACGGAAAGTAAAATCTTTTATCTGAAAATTAAAATTAAGACGAATAAGAGCGATATTATTTCCCTCTACTGACAAATGTTATATATTTGTGTGTGTGTGTCTGTCCGTCTGTAATAGAAAATCCGTAGCAATGTTGATAGCATAGAAAGTAGATCCATACTGATAAGGAAACTTGGCAGTCGAGTAAGATTAAATATTCATCTTTATTTAAATTGGCATTTGCAGCCACAATTCACTTGGCACTCTAATCCATGGGTATTAACGAACATATACATTTTTGATACTGTTACGATATAAAGAGAGCAGAGCAAAATAGTGTCCTAACAGGAAGAGAAGTAGAAGCTAAAGTTCGCAGTTATCCAATATGGAAGCTAACCAAGAGATTTTGGTTTAAGTTGCTTATTAAGAGAAAGGTTTCAGTTCTCGAAATTTTGAGTTCAGATTCCGAATTATCTACATCCTAAGCGTTATGCAAACCATGTAATACAGATTATCTAGAAATTGACACTTTGGTTGTTTATTCTGGCATGCAGCGGGAGATGCACTGCTCCCCCTCCTTCCAGATTCCTGAATGAATCCCCTCAGTGTCCTGACATATGTAAAAGCCCAAAAATGAATATCTAGAAATAGCACAATCCAGAACATTTATTTATGCGTAGAAGAAAACACTGGAACTTTTAACAGCTTTCGGTAGCAATCATGGTTTATGATTAAGGCATATAGGTGAAGATAACGAATTAGATTTCGATAAATCATCAATTTGTATTTTCACACATATCCAATTAATTTGACAGACAATCATAATTAAATATGATAAATGTCTATGTACATTGGAGTTTTTTAAAAGAAATGACGTAGGCATCTGAGAAGCAAAGCGGCGCGGGGATGACAGAGCAGCACTTAGGGAAAGGAACGGAATAACGTTTAGTTTATTGTGCCAAGAGTATTTGTACTAAGTCTAATGTAATTGTACAGACAAGCTACGACTGGTTAATTTGAGGTTATTATATAACATAGAATGATCTCGAATTTGGGAGAACAGATGAATTTGGGGGAAGAGCACCAAATCTAGAATCGTTGATTTTGAGGGCGCCAATTATTTTTAAAGCAGCTATCGTATTTTCTTATATCTTGCATATTCTCCCCCCCCCTTCAAAATAAAAGGTCGGGAAAGCAGAGTGGTAGAAAAGCATTAGTAAATTTGTGAAGCAAGGGAGAGTTTATTATATGAGGAAAGACATGAGGAAACAGGGGCATAGCCTGCAGGTTTTCTTATGGCCTGTCATGATTCCTGATGCTTTCTCATATACAGATTACGAAATACTGAACAGATAATTTACAAGTAATGTAATTTCTACAGAAACTAAATAATAAATTAATAATAATAGTTAATTACTTAATAATAATATTAATATTAATATTTATAATAATTTTATTTAAAAAAAATTTAACTGAATTTAATTGGAGTTTTTCAATTTCTAAATTTACATCAGTAATAAGTAATTTCAAATATTTTTAAATCTTTAAAAAACATGCTGCAGACTAAGTAAAACTTTTCCTGTTACGTAATTTTCAGAATTCTAATTTACTTCATTAAATAGCCATGGAAAGAGACTTCCAAACTCAGTTTGGTAGCTGAATGTTTAATGCAGCAAAGAAAATGTTAAATACAGAAGGAATGCATTTTGAGAAAGTAAAGTCCAGAAGCATATTCAAACGTATAAACAGCAATTAGCACAAAGAGTAAGAAATGCTCAACGTAATAAATTAAAAGGTAGAGATTTAAACAAAGGAAAAGGGATTGGCTCAAGCTAACTGCAGTAGACCTCTCATATACATAAATTTTAACTCGTTGAGGTCACAGACAATCATAATTTACACTTGCTTTCTCAAGAAACTTGTTTCCTTCGATTTTCAGAAACGATTATTTATTTTAATGCATTAGCATATTTTCTTTACTTTAGCATCATAAAATAAATTTATGATGTTAAACACCAAAAACACATTAACGTAATAATTTATGGGGTTTATGTCGCCACTTATGAAAATTTCAGCCAATGGTTTTAAATATTATGGAATTCCATAAATTTATTTTTATAATATAAATCCTATAGGAAAAAAATGTAATCTTGAGTGCTTTGTCAAATCTCTTTAGTTAAAAATGTGAAGATTATGTTAGGCATATTGTTCTTGAAAATTATTATAAATAATTAATGTTTTAGAAAAACATTTCATGATTAATGGATTTCACGAATACTCTTCAGATAAATAAAAATTTCAAATTTTACTCATTACTAAGTTTCGGAAATGAAGTATATAACAAATATCTCTGCAAGTAAAAAAAAAATTCAGTTCAAAAATATTTAACTTTTAGCTGAAAGCTGGAATTTTTAGACGTGATTTCTTAGATGAACTACTGCTCAGTTTTCGCGAAAAGGTGTTTTTTTGGTGGGGAGCGTAGGGTAATAAAAATTTTAGAATTTTGATAATGAAGCTTTCATTTAATATACTGCCTCATAATATCAAGTCAGACAGGATGAAAGGTATTTTAGTTTTTATTTCTTTCTTAACGTGAGCTGCCTACTATATGATGATAACATACCTAGTTGTAAATTTAAGATGTAACAAGTTAACTTTTCAAAATTAATAGACGATGCAACGGTAACATAAAAATCACAAATCCAGTGACACCGTTCTGCAAAACCACTTAAATTTGTCACCAGGAAACTATCCTGGCGTGAAATTAATAGTGTTCAATTAATAGCGTTTCAACCTTTTTTGGGATCAGATCAGTCCCGATGATGAATGGTATTATTTTATAGCTAGTAAGGATATTTCATGAAGAATATAGTTTACATTAGCCCCAAAATTTATGAAACAAAAGTATTTCAAATTTGTTACTTTGTGGAGATTCATCTAATATAGCCTAACAGTTAAATTTTTATTTTAAAACAGCTTTGCTTTCATTCTCATTTTCATCCACTTTTTCTTGCCAGAATATTAATAAGCTTTAATAAGCGTGTATTTAAATGAGGTAGAAAGTAGTAGTATTTAACGGAAGGGTTTTGAAGGTGATTTTAGAGCTTGTTACGGCTGCTTGGACGCCACGTTGCTATCTTGAATCACTAGCGATAAGATTTCTGTGGTGTTGAGCGCTTCTAGCCATTCAGCTTGTTTACATCAACTTGTACAAATCAGAAAGTTCTTGCGCGTTAATTATCCTGTGAGCCGTTAGGGTAAACTTATTACATTTTATTTCAAGTTCATTCTTACCTGTTTTGAGTTAAGCCATAAGTGTTAGCTTTGTGTACATCCAAGTGGGGCCATCTGCGAAATTATAAAGGGTTCTTTACACCCTTCTTCTGATTTTTTGTCTTAACTAAGACCTGAGGAAAATTCCTTACACAGTCTCGTTAGTTTATGTTACCTAAGAAAACGAGACTCTGTAACTGATTAAAAAGAGTTGGACTTCAAAGTAATATAAGCAATGAACAGCAGAACAACACATTATTCTTTATTTATATGCATACAAAGACCTGAACTGATGTCGCCTATCTTTGAATATTTAAATAACAAAAAATTATTACTGATAGAAAAGTGCCCAGCTCGGAATTTAAAAAAAAAAAACGTCTTTCTAAATATATTGGTCATTTATTTTGTAAGGAATTGTGGCATTATTTCCACATTCGATGTGTAATGGTTAGCACATCCAAATTAGATCCATCTTTCGATTTCTGGTGAGGATGCTGTTGATTTTTCACGTTTCCTTCATTCAATCCTGTACTTAATCATTGAATATGCTTGCTAAGATATGTAGCATATCATTTGCTTAGATATGAGCTCAGAGTTTGGCAGGGATTGAGTTTACCTTACTTATAACTATGACTTCAATCGCTTTAATCACATATAGGCTGTAATTATACAAGATACCTCATTTAATTATCAATAGTTTGGCAAGGTGGACAAATTATGCCTTCCTTCTTTATTTTACTTTTTTATGCTAATAAAGAGACAGTTGACTCACGACCTAGTAATCTGCGTCGTCCTTCTATTTAAAAGAATGCGTCAAATATAATTCAACCAAAAATTTGCATCCTGTACATTTAGTGCTGAGGTATATTAAAAATTTAAGTTTGTTTTCAAAGCACGAGATGTCTTCAAACATACATACATTTGAATACATAATTTATACCAAAATTCAATTTAATTACGTAGTAGATTTTAATTCCTTCTGCAATTTAATAAAAGATGCGTCTTTACAAAAATGTGCTATTTTTAAACAAATTCATTATAATAATATTTATTTTAACGTAATATTTATTTTAAACTATTAGAATAAAAACTGACTTCATCCTAAGTTTTCTTACTGTAGATTTTCTAGGATACAATAGTTTCTTAATCTCCTATTTATTTCGCAGTTAATTTGAAAAACAAAATACTGATTTTTGAAACATAAAATTTTTATCAAAATAATATAAACATTTACAGAAACAAAACTAATTAGTGGATTTCTTAAATACGCAATTGAATACAATATTATTAACGTAATATTTACATTCATTCTCAAATAAGAAAAATAAATTATTTGTAATCAGTATTTTAAGATAATTAAAACTTCACATTTAATATCTTTATTGTTTTTATGCTGGCCCTAATATTTTATTTTCAGTAATATGATACGAAAAGTGTCGTTTCTTTTCTTGTTTGGTTATAAAATTCCTATTTTAAAACACTTCATTCCATGTTTGGGCTCTACTCTTATATGCGCCCTAAGATCACCAAATGTGGCGATATGTGTTCTGCGCTGGTTTTTGGCGCGACTACGTGTTGTATGGCAACCCTTTTGACGTTTAAAACTCTTTTGCTGGAATGGTTTAATTGCTGGATGGTTCGTGTCATGCGTGTTTTGAAATGGCTTATGTTGCAATAAGAGACGTGGTTGCAAGAGGGTCTGGGAGATTATTTTTAATGCTGTGCATGATGGAAGTAAGGAAACCTTGATGCAGTGTATTAAAGAGTGGGCTGAGCCTTGTACAACTATTTTTTTCAGATGGCTGGAAATCTTAAAAGGATTTAGGAAAAGAAGGTTTTGAAAATTTATTTGTGAACCATAGTATGAATTTTGTGGATAGTGAGTCTGGCTGTTATATAAATACAATAGAGAGTACGTGGCGGCATGTTAAAGCTACATTATGCTGTCCGAAAAAACATCCATTATGGTGAGCGCATTTTATCTTATTGCTTTTATTTTGTAGAATGTTATGTTCATTGTTTTTTACTATGAATTTCTGTTGGTATTGTTGTTTTTTGAATTATCTGTAATTTATTTTAGTTTATTTTGTCGATTTTGTGCACAATGCCTAGATTGTGCAATTCGTAGATGTTCTTTAAATTTAAACAGAATGCTGTGTACATGGTATTCTTTGAAATTTATTGTTGTTATGTTAATTTATTAAAGCGAGGTGTGCGTAGTTTGTAGATTCCTTCTCTGCCTATATTGGGCATTTCGTAGATGTTTTTTTAAGTTAAAACATATCGCTGTGTACATGGATTCTTGTCAAATATTTTTGGTTAGAAACTTTACGTTTTTGCTACCTAAATTTTTTGTTTCGTATTTTCAGCTTAAATTGTGTGTTCAAAACGTATTTTTTGCATATATTAAAACCGCGTTTTTGGAGACATTTTAGGCTTAAAGTTTGAAATGTAAACAAAAAATTTAGATAGCAATATGGCACCGTGGAGTTTCTCGCCAAAAATGTTTGGCGAGAAATTTGGCGACCTTAGGGCGCATATAAGAGTAGTTCCTATGTTTAATTTACTGTAGTTTATCACTAAGCCATCAATGGAAAAGTTTTAGGTATGGGTTAAGATTATTAACGCTCAAAAGACTGAATTTAGGATTTAACTATAATTCATGGAAATTTGGAGCTGAAATTAATATGAAAGTGTGATAAATGCACCTACAATAAAAAAATGAGTATCCATATGTTAAGACTGCTAAAATACTTGAACAACGCCTAAATACTGAAAATAATCAAACGTGATTTTCTGTTACATTTCGATGAACTGCGGTTTTGAAATTACATTATTCATTCATGTCATAATTTCGTTAATATAATCTTATAATCTTAAGAAGTAGATTTCTCTTGTTAACATTGTTTCCTATTAGCAATACACACCTTTACACTGCATTGCATTAAGAGACTTTTTACTTTTTGTAATGCATGAAACTATTATTGCAGTTTTCATTCATCTAAAAGTTTTCACTGTATTTTATTTTAGCGCACCATTTTTATCAGGAAACTTTAACACTGAAAAATTTTTAATTAGTGGTTTCACTTTCTTTTCTTTTTTTTAATACAAATATTATGTTAAGAATATTACGTTCAAGTCGTTCTGATCCCATCGAGAACTTTTTTCGCATTCAAAAATTCAAATCAAATATCTGAAGGAAACTTTGAGATAAAGCAAGCATTTCCCTTCAGTTAAAAAGTT
This sequence comes from Stegodyphus dumicola, assembly GCF_044657685.1. Classification (NCBI taxonomy): domain Eukaryota; kingdom Metazoa; phylum Arthropoda; class Arachnida; order Araneae; family Eresidae; genus Stegodyphus; species Stegodyphus dumicola. The sequence continues at coordinate 122,477,180 of NC_140780.1, forward strand.
TAGCATGTCATGTAAGTTCCCGGACATACAGTAACATTTTAAAATTTGCCTTCCCGTTTGCATTTTTTAGAAGGGGACGACATTTTTGTTTCTCTGACGACCACCCTCATAGATGACGACCTTTCCAACACCCCGCTTTCACAGAAAAGAGGAAACAAGTGAGAACTCTACTTAACAGCTCGTCCGTGACCGTCTGCCAAGCGTGATCGTGTTTTATATTGTCCAAGAACATTTTTGAAACAGGGGAAAGAAAATGCAAGGAGAGGGTACTGCTTCGATGAATAGAGTAAAAGTCATAAATCTCCTTTATCTGCAAATAAATAATAATTATAAAGCTTAAGAATTTACAAAATTAGGAAAGCGGTGTGCGGTCTTAAATAATCTGGGACAGCTGGTTTACCGTAAAACAGCTAGAACGAATTACGGAGAGTTGAGCAGGTCATGTTCGGTTTTTACATTTATGTAGTTTAAGAAAGCAGTTGTTTCAGTACGAAATAATTTTCAAAGAACGTACATGATACGTTATTGAAAATACATTAAGTGAAACCTGGCTTTAAATTCATTTCTCATGGTTTTTTTTTTTATTTTAATTTTAGAATACAATGGATTGCATAGTTACCATGTTCCAACTAAATCTCTGTTTTGGAATCACATCAGCAATTGACACAGACGTATGATTTTTTGATGTGACTTTTTTCAAATTTTGAAATAACCTTTTCAAGAAATGCTATCCAAACGCAACGTAAGAACATTTAATATGTGATCGTTGATTTCTTACATTTAATACAGACAATTTGTGTCCACTGTTACTACATTTTTTAAGCAAATTATTATTTAGGAATCATTAAGTTTCCAAAACTTGAGTCTGAGGTTCAAGAGGGTTATGACAGCAGCCGAGCGGTAAAGTCGCTGAACACTGGTAGTTCGGTCCGAGGTTCGAATCCCGCGAACGGGCTGGCTGCATGGGTGTTTTCGTGGTTTTCCTCATGTGTAACGTGTATACGAGCCAGTTTCCCTAAGAAAGTTCTCCACGAAGGCATCCCTCCCGTTAGGCAGATAGCCCTAGTGTGCTTTGCCATAATTAAATACACCACACCACAAGAGGGTTATGAAGCAGCAAAAAATATTTAAAAATTTAAAGCACTGTGTTAAATAAACAATTGATAGTTCATCAATAATGTTAGTATTTCATTAAACTGGACTGCACACCCAGTCGATGACAGATGTATTTAAAGTCATCACCTCGTACTGGTTTTCCTTTTTTTTTCCCTCTTTATATGTATATATACATATATGTATGTATCATAAATGATTTGTAAGTCTTCGACATGAATATGCATAAAGACATAGTTGCATTAAAGATCCTAGCAGTCACACCGATTTTAATATTTCTTTATCACCTCGAAAACCATTTTCAATAAACGTTCTTGAAAGCTTTTACCTTACTGAAGACGTTGCAGTTAGAAGCAAAGCAGCGACAGCGACCTAGCTAGAAAAAGAAATGGAGAGCCAATGGCAATGTGTTCAAGATGAAATCCTCGATCAGAATGATTTAGTTTTGATTGAGCTTTTTTTTATTGGTTTATAATAACTTTCTAAAATTATTTCTGACTGAAGCCTTATGTAAGTATCTGCGCCATTAGCGCTATACACGATTCGAACGACAGATTAATTTTGAAACGAATCAGTTTAGAGAAATTTATTATAAGTAGTTACTATTTTTAGGAAATAACCAAACTGAAATAGACAGGTAAGGGACTTTTGCAAATTAGACTTTTGTTTCACTATACAAACTTTGTTTTATTACATATACCCTATATAACGGGACTTTGTTTTACTATATATACCCTATGCAATGAAATGATTTGGCGAATAGTTGCAAGGGATTTGCTATGGTTCTTTGCGTTGTAATAATTTGGATAGGCTTCACTGCGTAGGTAGGATGACGACTCGTGAAGGACAAACGTAGTTGTAATTTCCACAAGTAATTTTACGTCTTGTTCATTACACATCATCTTTATAGGTGCGCTATGCGGCCCACAATTTTATACAGATTACAATTTATTTACATAGATATAAGCAGCAGCGAAGTAGAAGAAAGGGGAGTATGGAACAGCAAAGCGCTCGACATATACTAAGTTATTTCTCTAATATCATTGACTTAAAGCTGTCACACTACAGCTGGATTATATAAGAGATATGAAACGTATTAATTTTCAGATGACGCACTTTCGATTCAAAGATATGAAGTCGACGCAACCAAATTAAAAACAGAAATTAAAACGATTATGAGTAAGATTGTAGAGTTCAACAAGTTCACTTCTGTATGAAAAACTGGAGTAGTAGTAACTACGCAAGAGAAGGGTTAAAGGACCCTTTATTAGTTCTATAAAATTTACAACGCGTCAACTCGATGCTAACAAACTTCGCCTCTGCTTGGGCTGTATCTGAAAATCAAGTAACGAAACTAAAATTTGAAGATATTAACAAGTGATAGAACTAACCTACAGGGCTCAACGAGATCCCGTTACTTAAACCCTCTTTGAAACTAGTGGCAGCAAGTAAATGCAATTAAGCCACGTGAACCAGCTATAAACAAACGTATGTACGGCAGAGGTGACGATTATTGCCTAAGCCTCTTTTCTCCTACCGAAACTCGGCTTTTAAATATTTTCTTCAAAGTAGAAATTTGCATTCGTTCACCCGCGCTGCAAAATTTAAATATTCTGGCACTGACAATTAAGGGAATGAAGGCTTGTAGGAAAGTTTAAATTTAAACTTTAACTTGTTGGTTAAAATAAACATAAACCCCTACAAGGTAATTAAAAGCAAAACGCATATAAAAAAGGTAGTTTGGAAATAAGTGAAGTAATGATAAAATTTATGTACTATTGTATGTTAATATAATTATGTTACGATAAACTTTGACGTGTCCTTATGAAAACACACTGAATTTTTCCATATATAATTACTACTTTTATTTGTTCATTTTTTTAATATATTATGGAGATAAATTTAATTTTTTAATATAATGAAATATTTTAGCACAGTTCAAAAAGCCCAGTTGCCTTTAAATAAGGAACGGACTGTTTAAATGTAATTAATTATCAATTATTTAATGTGGATTTGCCCATAAAATATAAATGTTGGTATTTACAGAAAAACTATGGTGTCTTCCAATTTTGTACAAAATGAGTAAATTAGAAATGTCTTAATAAAGAGCATAATTTCAGTGAAACTATTTGAACTCATGATAAATGGAACGAAAATGATAAATGGAAATATTATGAAAATTTGAAATTTGTTGTGATTATGTGCAATAATTAATGGATGCATTCAAAATTCTTATATTTCTAATAATGTGTAAAAAAAATTTGAAAAGCCTTGCCTGGACAGGTATCATTATGAAGATTCCAAATTTAATTGTGGCAGATTACTTTCAAATCTGATTTTTTTCTCTCGGTCTGGCTGCTTTTTATCTATTATTTTATATTATTATTGTAGGATAATGTAAAATTCTTTTCATTTGCTAGACCCCACTTGAGTATACAAGGTATTCATCTTACCATTAATTTTAATTTTTGTGTATTTCTTTTTTTAACTTCAATTACGTAATGATCAATGATTATGTCAATCAATTATGCATGAAGAATTTTATGCAATAAATCATGAATAGAAATTTGATATATTTAACCAGTTACCTTGTATAAGAAGTGGAGGTTTTTATGTGCAGTCGTACTTAAGCATTCCAAAGCTATTAGCAAGCAGTTAACGTTGATTCGCTTGTAAAGGACTTGCCCATTTCTCATGAAAGTTTACTTTATTATTATATTGCATTGTATTTCTGTTAGATTTTGCGTATTGTTGTGTGCGCACGGATTCGTAATAAACTGAATGCACACAGAACTGATAATAACTTGAAACATTTAGTTTTATCCAAAGAAACATTTCACAGGTCTGGAATTTTCCACAAAAATACCAGTATCTGAGAGCACAATCAGTAGTTACACTTCAAACTATTCAGAACGTTAAACACAACAGAATGCAAAGCGCATGTAAAAGGTGAAGCTCTCCGAAGTCGCCCTGAACTAGGAACTAACAACTGCAACTGAGCAATTGACGCTCTCTCCGGTCTTACATAGTTTTCGCCCGGCCACCGAGATATTTCTAGTACTTTCTACTTCTCGAAATTACTGGAAGGCATATGAACAGGGAATACGGTTAAAGCTACATAAAGGAACAATTACAGTTATCAAATTACGATATTCACTATAGTTATACAGGGACCGAAGCAAAATATCGTCAAATGGTTGCCAAGTTTTGAGACTTTTCCGCGGTTTTTCGCAAATTTGGCGACAAAAGTTCGCCAAAACCGTTAGTAGATAGAAAATAGGGGTTCTGCGACAGGTGGGTCAGTGGGTCAGGGGGCGTGGTCAATGACATCACAGAGGGCGGGGCCAAAGGCAACGTCATCGCACTAGGAGGCGTGGTTTCGAGTGGAGTTGAGGTGTTCGTAGACTACTGATTGAGTTGTAGACCTCCTGCTTTTCATTTAAAGTTAGTTTTTTTAATTTGGCAACGGAGTCATGGCGTCCTCTAGGGACGAAAAAAGAAAATAATGTATTTAGGAATTGCTTATGGTGTCCTCTAGGGACGAAAAAAGAAAATAATGTATTTAGGAATTGCTTATGGCGTCCTCTAGGGACGAAAAAAGAAAATAATCTATTTTAGAAGTTTCTTTTTTTTTTTTAAATGTTCTATGATTCAAAATATAGGATCGAAACCTGAAACAAAATATCTGCTTTTCTGGAAAGAAATAACTGTTAAAAATATCGGAAAGAATAACATAATACTCATTAAAATTTCACACACACACACACACATGGGCTTTTATCGAAAGCCTCAGCTTTCTGACACCTGAGGGTCTCTCTTCACAGTTTCACAGTCATGGGGTTTTTTTGAATACCCAGGTGCCAGCCCCTTCCCTTAACTCCACTGTGAAGTCATTGACCACTTTAAAAATAATCCATTTTGTTTTCCATTAAACATTATTTATATTGATATGCCCATAGGCTAAGGAGTGCATATTGATATGCCCATAGGCTAAGGAGTGCACTCCATCCTTTAAAATATATCTTTTATCATCAAAAGCTGAAAGTGCGATTTTATTTATAGCCATGGTAAAAAGATGATGGTTCTTACTCTGAATATTATATTGTAATTCTCTGGTGAAGATAGATTTCTCTAAACAATCTCTATAATTTTTATGTTTAAGTTTCCTTTTAATAACACTTCGTTTAACTCCTTTCGCGGTTTTCTTCTCACTTTCATCCAACAGTAGAGAGTACATTTTCGCCCTCAGTCCTATAAACTCCAGTATTGGTTCGGAATTCATTTCATCTTTGAAGCATCCAATTTTCTTTTTATTATTGATATTGTATAAAGCATGAGTCTTCGGATAATCTGACATATCGTACAGATGCGTATGAAAACTCATATCTCGATATACATCTTCTGTTAAAATTTCGTACGTGAGAGAGTCTGTGTCAGTAAAAAGTAGCTTGGCTCTTTCTCCATATTGTTTTTTGATATGATTGTAATGAAAATTGTACATATGATATTTACTAAGTTCTAGTATGACAAATCCTACATATATGGGCCTGTTTAAACTAACACAGTTTTTCAACCTTTGTACTCCAACCAAATCATTATCAAAAATTCTGAAATTATGAAAGGTTGGTGCAGCTACCAATTTTTTCGCTTTTTTTTCTGTATTGACTAATTGGACATCAACATGTTTCCTCACGTTTTCCATACTTTTACCGTACACACTATTGTTCATTAGTTTAAAAAAAATTTTCTCATATCCTGTCTGTGCATTTTTACGTTGATCTGTATTAAACTGTATATAAGGTTGTAACCAAGCTTTTTGTTTAAATTTTATAATTTTGTGAACATGCATTAATTTCATACCTAAAGAGAGATATAACTGTAAATTTTTATGATAGATGACATAATTAAATTTAGGATTTAAATTAGGAACTAATTTAGTATTCGAGATAAATTTATTATTTTTCAGTACACTGACTGCATAAGGTGAAAGATGATTAGCTATTATTTTCATTTTTTCTGGAGCTAAGGGATAATCGTTATGAGCATTATGAAGTTCTTTGGGATATTCAAGGTCTACTTCCAAGATGTATCCATCCAAACTGTCTTCTGATAAAGTCAAAATCTTTTCTATGACATTCTTATGAGGTTCAACCCACTCAAAACTTCCATAGGGTAAGGGTTGACTCATAGCCCACCCGTAGAGATTGTTTGCATCAAGGTATAAGATATATTTACTTTCTTTAGTTGAATCAAAATTTTTCAGATATTTATTATTTGCTACAGACTTACGCTGGGTAATCATGGACACACCTCCACGAATGCCCTGCTCTATAAATAAATGCATATTAACATCCGTTAATAATTCCAAAGCTTGATCAGTCATTTTTAAGCAGGCTTGCCAAGCTAATCCAGGTGCAGTCATCAAATGCGCACAATCTAAACTATAGTAAGTTTTACAAAGCTGTCTAAAATTTTCAAACACATCTGCTAATTGTAAAACATCACTTTTTACGTATAAATCATGATATTCACCTAAATTTTGAATATGAAAAGCTTGCCAAACAGTTTGGGCATGAATGTAATCATCCGAAGATATACTTTCACCAGTTAAAGTACTTCGAAAGTTCTCTATGGATGGTAACTGAGTATCTTTAAATTTATCAAAAGAGTTGATATATTCATATGGATATATTCCCTTCCGTAATAATAATTTTATGTTTTGATCATTGGGAAAATTTTCTTTTAAAATCTTAAATTTTTCTTCAGGCAAGTTAGATACAAGTTTTTCCAAAGACGCGTTCATAAACTGTAAACTATCAATAAAAATTAAAGATATTCTTAGATTATTCCATTTTCTTTTAATACTGAAAGAAATATATTTTTCCATATTATTAGGTATAACATGAAACTCCCTGTTTTGAATTTTGCCGATGCCTTGCATGATTAAATGTGCATCATAGTGTTTTAAATTATGAAATACGACAGGAATTTTCTTTTGAAGTTTAAATTTCAAATTGCACTTATTGTGCAGAGCTCCTCTATACTTTCCCGTAAGATGATCGTGATCTTTTACACGATCATTATTCAAATTTTTTTTGCATAAGTAGCAATGAGTTGCATTTTTAAAATTTTGTTCATCTTGAGATGTCATGGAAAGAGGTACAATACTATATAATTTTTCGGCTATTTCCTCTTCTTCACGTAAAATATTTTGTATAAAATGGTCTACTGCATTTGGACCTCTATATACTGTTACAGGTTTAACGCTTTTCCCATCAGGTCCTACAATTATGTAAGCATATCCACAAGCTTTATGATGATGTATTTTTTCTGTAAAAGACGCAGTAGCTACATCAGATGTACAAGTGTCTATGTTTTCAATTAAAGCTTCAAAATCAGCATAAATAATGTACGGAATAGACTCTTCATATTGATAATTAGTATATTCTAATATTTTTTCTTCTTCTGATGGCATTTTAATTCTCTGTATGTTTTGATGTTGACAGTATTTTGTATGTTCTTCTAACAGGTTTTCACGGGTGAATCTATGCAAACACCTCATGCAATAGAATGTGCTTGCACGATGTTTTGTGAGATCACCTAATAACCGGGACATATTTCTTATTAAGCAATAATGTTGTTTAGTGTCATCACTGATTAAAAGTAAATTAATACAATCAGTTTCTTTTCTGTTTGAAATGTAGAGGGGAAAGACTTCTTTTTCTTCATATCCAAATACATTTATTCTAAGATTATTTAGTTTTTCAATAGATGATATTTTTGTAATAGGAACAGGGCATTCAATATTTCCTAATTTTATTTCATGTTCATAGGGTTTATAACGATTTACTCGTTCTGGTTTATTTTCTCTTGAAAAGGCATATTTGTGTGCAAGTAAGCACCACACTAAACATTTTAGATCCTCATTTTGAATGTTTAAAATGGCTTTTTTCATGGCAAGTTCTTTGGGAAGAGGTATATAACTACTAGCGGCTAAGGGATGATATCGAGCTGTGCAGAGTTCTAATTTTTCAATTTTATCTAATGTCCATCCCGAGCCATTTTGTAAAAATTCTTCAAACGATTTTTTTATCTTGTTATAGGCCTCATTCAATTGTTCTTCAACATTCTCTATTGTTAAATTTGTGAGGCAGGTAGATCTAAAATGTGATTTAATAACCTCTTCGTCCCCATCATGTCCTATTCTAGAGAACTGTGCTGTTACTATAATGTACCATTTTAAAGCCTTTTTCTCATTGATTTCTTCCTCGAGTTTCGACATAATATTGAATTTGATATTATTTAAAAATATTTCTAGATCTTGATTAATTTCTTTGGTGGCGATAATTGTAAAAGAACTGAAGACGTTTAAGGCCGACGCTGCATGCTTCATACGCTTGTTTAATGGATGGGGGTTATTACTTTTCCTTTTAATACTTTGAACAGTACCATGTTGAGTACGGTTATGTTTCATTAGATCATGTTTTCTGCTAAACACGTCGTTGCATTTTTCACATGAAAAGGTATTTTTTTTAACATGAATATTTTGTATGTGTCTTCGTAAACTATCTGCTCTCGTAAACTGAGCCTGACATTCTTCACAGTGAAAGATTTTTCCCTCATGTGTTTTTGAATGACGAACTAAATGACTTTTATTGCTAAAACTTTTACCACATATGTCGCAAACCTGTGAAAGATAGAAAAGCGGCTTTCAATATGCATGCTTTCCTCATTATAAAATTACTCATTTTTAATTATCCCTCACAAAAAAAAAATTTAATTACATAAATCATTTTAGAAATCGTTTAGTATTAACTCTTTACGTTTAAAGAATTTTAGTTTAGTTTAAAAATCTCTCTCTCACTACTTTTTTTCCTAATAATCACACATTGTACAACAACGACTGAAGGGAAAGAGAACCATTGAATAAATAACTATATCTGCAAGTCACTATTAAAAAGAAAAAAAAATGTTACCTCTCTTGTACTTGGTTGAGGTTCCATTCTTTCAGAAGTTAGAGAGTTGAATTCTTCCTCCTGAATTCCAAAGTCGATAAACTAAGAAAAAAAAAAAGAGAAAAAACTGTGTTAATAAAAAATATTTTTTTAGAATATTCAAAAATGGTGACTGCTGTTTAAAAGTATTTGATACTTCATTCATTATCTTATAATAAATATACTTTTAAAATAAAGATTCAAAATAAAAGCATCTTCTCATAAAAATAGTTCATTCATGCATTAAAAATATCATGCAACGATATACAAACTCGACTGATTTCCTTCAGACTCTTACAAATGCTTTAAAAAACTTTTTTTGAACTCTAAACTATGTAAAAAGCAGGCTATTTAATTCAAATCATACTTGAAGCAAACATATAAATCATGCATTAAAAAATAGATTGATTATAATTCATTTTAAAAAGTTCATCTAGTCTGAAAAAAAAATAATAATTAAAATAATATATAACAGTTCTAATACTTACATTGGAAGAAACAGATTGGTGATCTTGTTCGAAAGCCATCGCAAAAAAAATATTAAGCTCTGTGAATCAAATCAGGAAGACTTGCTCTTTTCAAGGTTGAGAAGTGAACTGACTTTTTCCATTTCTGAAACACCTTTTATAGGGATTAAAGAATGTTCTCGAAACATTTCAGATTTGTATAATCTGAACCAGGACAACAACAACATTATGATAACCCTTTCTTTCGAATACGATTTATACTTCCATTAACCCTTATCATAACGTGAAGTCTACAACGCTTATCAAGGATCTTCCTTCACTTCTGTATGTATTGTCAAACTTCGAATAGCAACAACAACCTTAAGATAATACATTCTTTCACATATGATTATCAGAGTTTTAGAAATTTTCCATTACTCTATCATGATAAGTGGATGATGCTTTTAAGATTCCCCTTATGCATATATGTAATGTCAAACTTAAGAATAACAACTCTTTCAAATAAGTTTTCAGTGATTATCAGAGTTTTCCATTAACCTATCTTACCATGATAACGCAATAATATAATGACGCCTTATAGACTGTCCTTCCCAAACAAGACAAGACAAGAATGTATTACGATAAGTGTTGATGAATTATATTGGTGAAGATATATTTTTATGTATTAATTTTAAAAATATAAGAGATTCTTTAAGGCAGGAAAAAATTGTTCATTTATTTTGTGATAGGTTTTTTGAATCGAAATGTTATGAAGATTATAAAAATGCATTAATATAAGTACAGCTATTCTATTTAAATTTCTGTGTTTGGTTGATGTTATGACTATTTTTTTCCTTATGTTTTTAATAGAAATATATTGAAATTTTGTTTTAATTTTAAAGCAAACGTGTATATCAAATGTCAGTAAATGGATATTGCTGTTAATTTGACATTAACTAATGAAAGAAAATTCCAAGTATATTTTATGTATAATACAGAAATTTATTCTTTGAAAATAAATGTATTGAAAGGTAAAAGCTTCTTGGTGAAATGAATGTTTTTCATAACATTTAAAAACGATGTAAAACAAATATTGATTGTAGAGAGAAGAAAGAGTCTATATGTAAAAATAATAATTTTATTCACTTAATAAGGTTCCCATTTTCGTGGAGAACGTATATGTTTTACAGATTTAACATGCAATATCCATTTACTGACATTTGATATACACGTTTGCTTTAAAATTAAAACAAAATTTCAATATATTTCTATTAAAAACATAAGGAAAAAAATAGTCATAACATCAACCAAACACAGAAATTTAAATAGAATAGCTGTACTTATATTAATGCATTTTTATAATCTTCATAACATTTCGATTCAAAAAACCTATCACAAAATAAATGAACAATTTTTTCCTGCCTTAAAGAATCTCTTATATTTTTAAAATTAATACATAAAAATATATCTTCACCAATATAATTCATCAACACTTATCGTAATACATTCTTGTCTTGTCTTGTTTGGGAAGGACAGTCTATAAGGCGTCATTATATTATTGCGTTATCATGGTAAGATAGGTTAATGGAAAACTCTGATAATCACTGAAAACTTATTTGAAAGAGTTGTTATTCTTAAGTTTGACATTACATATATGCATAAGGGGAATCTTAAAAGCATCATCCACTTATCATGATAGAGTAATGGAAAATTTCTAAAACTCTGATAATCATATGTGAAAGAATGTATTATCTTAAGGTTGTTGTTGCTATTCGAAGTTTGACAATACATACAGAAGTGAAGGAAGATCCTTGATAAGCGTTGTAGACTTCACGTTATGATAAGGGTTAATGGAAGTATAAATCGTATTCGAAAGAAAGGGTTATCATAATGTTGTTGTTGTCCTGGTTCAGATTATACAAATCTGAAATGTTTCGAGAACATTCTTTAATCCCTATAAAAGGTGTTTCAGAAATGGAAAAAGTCAGTTCACTTCTCAACCTTGAAAAGAGCAAGTCTTCCTGATTTGATTCACAGAGCTTAATATTTTTTTTGCGATGGCTTTCGAACAAGATCACCAATCTGTTTCTTCCAATGTAAGTATTAGAACTGTTATATATTATTTTAATTATTATTTTTTTTTTCAGACTAGATGAACTTTTTAAAATGAATTATAATCAATCTATTTTTTAATGCATGATTTATATGTTTGCTTCAAGTATGATTTGAATTAAATAGCCTGCTTTTTACATAGTTTAGAGTTCAAAAAAAGTTTTTTAAAGCATTTGTAAGAGTCTGAAGGAAATCAGTCGAGTTTGTATATCGTTGCATGATATTTTTAATGCATGAATGAACTATTTTTATGAGAAGATGCTTTTATTTTGAATCTTTATTTTAAAAGTATATTTATTATAAGATAATGAATGAAGTATCAAATACTTTTAAACAGCAGTCACCATTTTTGAATATTCTAAAAAAATATTTTTTATTAACACAGTTTTTTCTCTTTTTTTTTTTCTTAGTTTATCGACTTTGGAATTCAGGAGGAAGAATTCAACTCTCTAACTTCTGAAAGAATGGAACCTCAACCAAGTACAAGAGAGGTAACATTTTTTTTTCTTTTTAATAGTGACTTGCAGATATAGTTATTTATTCAATGGTTCTCTTTCCCTTCAGTCGTTGTTGTACAATGTGTGATTATTAGGAAAAAAAGTAGTGAGAGAGAGATTTTTAAACTAAACTAAAATTCTTTAAACGTAAAGAGTTAATACTAAACGATTTCTAAAATGATTTATGTAATTAAATTTTTTTTTTGTGAGGGATAATTAAAAATGAGTAATTTTATAATGAGGAAAGCATGCATATTGAAAGCCGCTTTTCTATCTTTCACAGGTTTGCGACATATGTGGTAAAAGTTTTAGCAATAAAAGTCATTTAGTTCGTCATTCAAAAACACATGAGGGAAAAATCTTTCACTGTGAAGAATGTCAGGCTCAGTTTACGAGAGCAGATAGTTTACGAAGACACATACAAAATATTCATGTTAAAAAAAATACCTTTTCATGTGAAAAATGCAACGACGTGTTTAGCAGAAAACATGATCTAATGAAACATAACCGTACTCAACATGGTACTGTTCAAAGTATTAAAAGGAAAAGTAATAACCCCCATCCATTAAACAAGCGTATGAAGCATGCAGCGTCGGCCTTAAACGTCTTCAGTTCTTTTACAATTATCGCCACCAAAGAAATTAATCAAGATCTAGAAATATTTTTAAATAATATCAAATTCAATATTATGTCGAAACTCGAGGAAGAAATCAATGAGAAAAAGGCTTTAAAATGGTACATTATAGTAACAGCACAGTTCTCTAGAATAGGACATGATGGGGACGAAGAGGTTATTAAATCACATTTTAGATCTACCTGCCTCACAAATTTAACAATAGAGAATGTTGAAGAACAATTGAATGAGGCCTATAACAAGATAAAAAAATCGTTTGAAGAATTTTTACAAAATGGCTCGGGATGGACATTAGATAAAATTGAAAAATTAGAACTCTGCACAGCTCGATATCATCCCTTAGCCGCTAGTAGTTATATACCTCTTCCCAAAGAACTTGCCATGAAAAAAGCCATTTTAAACATTCAAAATGAGGATCTAAAATGTTTAGTGTGGTGCTTACTTGCACACAAATATGCCTTTTCAAGAGAAAATAAACCAGAACGAGTAAATCGTTATAAACCCTATGAACATGAAATAAAATTAGGAAATATTGAATGCCCTGTTCCTATTACAAAAATATCATCTATTGAAAAACTAAATAATCTTAGAATAAATGTATTTGGATATGAAGAAAAAGAAGTCTTTCCCCTCTACATTTCAAACAGAAAAGAAACTGATTGTATTAATTTACTTTTAATCAGTGATGACACTAAACAACATTATTGCTTAATAAGAAATATGTCCCGGTTATTAGGTGATCTCACAAAACATCGTGCAAGCACATTCTATTGCATGAGGTGTTTGCATAGATTCACCCGTGAAAACCTGTTAGAAGAACATACAAAATACTGTCAACATCAAAACATACAGAGAATTAAAATGCCATCAGAAGAAGAAAAAATATTAGAATATACTAATTATCAATATGAAGAGTCTATTCCGTACATTATTTATGCTGATTTTGAAGCTTTAATTGAAAACATAGACACTTGTACATCTGATGTAGCTACTGCGTCTTTTACAGAAAAAATACATCATCATAAAGCTTGTGGATATGCTTACATAATTGTAGGACCTGATGGGAAAAGCGTTAAACCTGTAACAGTATATAGAGGTCCAAATGCAGTAGACCATTTTATACAAAATATTTTACGTGAAGAAGAGGAAATAGCCGAAAAATTATATAGTATTGTACCTCTTTCCATGACATCTCAAGATGAACAAAATTTTAAAAATGCAACTCATTGCTACTTATGCAAAAAAAATTTGAATAATGATCGTGTAAAAGATCACGATCATCTTACGGGAAAGTATAGAGGAGCTCTGCACAATAAGTGCAATTTGAAATTTAAACTTCAAAAGAAAATTCCTGTCGTATTTCATAATTTAAAACACTATGATGCACATTTAATCATGCAAGGCATCGGCAAAATTCAAAACAGGGAGTTTCATGTTATACCTAATAATATGGAAAAATATATTTCTTTCAGTATTAAAAGAAAATGGAATAATCTAAGAATATCTTTAATTTTTATTGATAGTTTACAGTTTATGAACGCGTCTTTGGAAAAACTTGTATCTAACTTGCCTGAAGAAAAATTTAAGATTTTAAAAGAAAATTTTCCCAATGATCAAAACATAAAATTATTATTACGGAAGGGAATATATCCATATGAATATATCAACTCTTTTGATAAATTTAAAGATACTCAGTTACCATCCATAGAGAACTTTCGAAGTACTTTAACTGGTGAAAGTATATCTTCGGATGATTACATTCATGCCCAAACTGTTTGGCAAGCTTTTCATATTCAAAATTTAGGTGAATATCATGATTTATACGTAAAAAGTGATGTTTTACAATTAGCAGATGTGTTTGAAAATTTTAGACAGCTTTGTAAAACTTACTATAGTTTAGATTGTGCGCATTTGATGACTGCACCTGGATTAGCTTGGCAAGCCTGCTTAAAAATGACTGATCAAGCTTTGGAATTATTAACGGATGTTAATATGCATTTATTTATAGAGCAGGGCATTCGTGGAGGTGTGTCCATGATTACCCAGCGTAAGTCTGTAGCAAATAATAAATATCTGAAAAATTTTGATTCAACTAAAGAAAGTAAATATATCTTATACCTTGATGCAAACAATCTCTACGGGTGGGCTATGAGTCAACCCTTACCCTATGGAAGTTTTGAGTGGGTTGAACCTCATAAGAATGTCATAGAAAAGATTTTGACTTTATCAGAAGACAGTTTGGATGGATACATCTTGGAAGTAGACCTTGAATATCCCAAAGAACTTCATAATGCTCATAACGATTATCCCTTAGCTCCAGAAAAAATGAAAATAATAGCTAATCATCTTTCACCTTATGCAGTCAGTGTACTGAAAAATAATAAATTTATCTCGAATACTAAATTAGTTCCTAATTTAAATCCTAAATTTAATTATGTCATCTATCATAAAAATTTACAGTTATATCTCTCTTTAGGTATGAAATTAATGCATGTTCACAAAATTATAAAATTTAAACAAAAAGCTTGGTTACAACCTTATATACAGTTTAATACAGATCAACGTAAAAATGCACAGACAGGATATGAGAAAATTTTTTTTAAACTAATGAACAATAGTGTGTACGGTAAAAGTATGGAAAACGTGAGGAAACATGTTGATGTCCAATTAGTCAATACAGAAAAAAAAGCGAAAAAATTGGTAGCTGCACCAACCTTTCATAATTTCAGAATTTTTGATAATGATTTGGTTGGAGTACAAAGGTTGAAAAACTGTGTTAGTTTAAACAGGCCCATATATGTAGGATTTGTCATACTAGAACTTAGTAAATATCATATGTACAATTTTCATTACAATCATATCAAAAAACAATATGGAGAAAGAGCCAAGCTACTTTTTACTGACACAGACTCTCTCACGTACGAAATTTTAACAGAAGATGTATATCGAGATATGAGTTTTCATACGCATCTGTACGATATGTCAGATTATCCGAAGACTCATGCTTTATACAATATCAATAATAAAAAGAAAATTGGATGCTTCAAAGATGAAATGAATTCCGAACCAATACTGGAGTTTATAGGACTGAGGGCGAAAATGTACTCTCTACTGTTGGATGAAAGTGAGAAGAAAACCGCGAAAGGAGTTAAACGAAGTGTTATTAAAAGGAAACTTAAACATAAAAATTATAGAGATTGTTTAGAGAAATCTATCTTCACCAGAGAATTACAATATAATATTCAGAGTAAGAACCATCATCTTTTTACCATGGCTATAAATAAAATCGCACTTTCAGCTTTTGATGATAAAAGATATATTTTAAAGGATGGAGTGCACTCCTTAGCCTATGGGCATATCAATATGCACTCCTTAGCCTATGGGCATATCAATATAAATAATGTTTAATGGAAAACAAAATGGATTATTTTTAAAGTGGTCAATGACTTCACAGTGGAGTTAAGGGAAGGGGCTGGCACCTGGGTATTCAAAAAAACCCCATGACTGTGAAACTGTGAAGAGAGACCCTCAGGTGTCAGAAAGCTGAGGCTTTCGATAAAAGCCCATGTGTGTGTGTGTGTGTGAAATTTTAATGAGTATTATGTTATTCTTTCCGATATTTTTAACAGTTATTTCTTTCCAGAAAAGCAGATATTTTGTTTCAGGTTTCGATCCTATATTTTGAATCATAGAACATTTAAAAAAAAAAAAAGAAACTTCTAAAATAGATTATTTTCTTTTTTCGTCCCTAGAGGACGCCATAAGCAATTCCTAAATACATTATTTTCTTTTTTCGTCCCTAGAGGACACCATAAGCAATTCCTAAATACATTATTTTCTTTTTTCGTCCCTAGAGGACGCCATGACTCCGTTGCCAAATTAAAAAAACTAACTTTAAATGAAAAGCAGGAGGTCTACAACTCAATCAGTAGTCTACGAACACCTCAACTCCACTCGAAACCACGCCTCCTAGTGTGATGACGTTGCCTTTGGCCCCGCCCTCCGTGATGTCATTGACCACGCCCCCTGACCCACTGACCCACCTGTCGCAGAACCCCCATTTTCTATCTACTACCGTTGCCAGCTTGGCGATATCTCACCAAATTAGCTAGATAGCCATTTACTCAGTGTTATGCAGATTTCCTTGTATTCTTATTTTTCTGACAGAGCATCGTATCTCTAGATTTTCATGTTACATTATATAGAAAAATGCCACAATTGCATTGAAATCATCTATCTATGTACAAAATTCGTAACAGTGTAAATTTCTAAAACTGATTTTACATTGTTTTACAATAAGAACATGTTAGTTTTGTTTTATAACGAGTAAATAAGTAATAATTTTAATAGAATTTCATGAATATGTAATAGTAATGTTTTATTTTTATATTAATTACTATAGTTTTTTGAAAGACTTTTAAAGCACGAGAACTGTCAAATTTGCATTGTGATATTCAAGCGACATTTCAAGAACTGTAAGCGTATACATTACTTCGTAAAAAAATTAATACTCCAAATTTAGAGCTCTTGTTTCATAATATTTGCTCAGAACATTTCAAAAGCTTTAGAAACTTGTCTTTTTAGAGAATTTACGACTGTACACTAAAATATTATTGAAATTTATACTTTGCAATCATTTAAGTAATTATTTCGGTCAAAAGTTTAGGATTTGTATTTTTCAAATTAAACTTCTCTGTTCATTTGCTACTTCGTTAATGCTTTTTCTCTGAAAAGGCTTCTCTGTCGCCAAGGCATTTTTCCTTTCAAGGAGGAAGGAATATGTAAGATAAAAAACATGTAACTATAAATTCTAATTTAAATTAGAAAATAGCCTCTTAATTCCCTTTTTTAATTTGGGTACATCTCCTCTCTATTCCAAAATACAGTAAGACCCCGCTTAACGCGGGGGATACGTTCCATCAAAGTAGAGCGTAATGCGAAACAGCGCTAAACGAGGCTATCTTTACATGTAAATATTGGGGTTAGGGGAAGATGGCTAGGAAATTGGTTAGGTATTAAATTTAAAAAGTATGTTTTTTTAATAAAAATAAAACCAAACATTTATTTCTTAAAGCCCAAATTAATACCAAATTATTATTTCTTGCAAAAGTAAAAACAAAATATAAATAACAAAACGAATATTCTTAAAAAAAAACAAATAAAATTCTAAGTCAGTCATATTTAGTTAGCCTTCCGCGTTTTCAGTGTTCTGCCTTTTTGTGACAAAAGTATCTAATGTTGATTGCCTTTTTCTTTTGCGTTGTTCTCTTAAAAGTTCTTCATAAACGGATAGAGCATCTCTAACACCACGCCTTACTTTTGAGCTCCTGTCAAAATTCGGATCATTTTCAATGAATTGATCCATTATTTCAGTTATGGTAGACAAACTCCTTTTTACAAACGCCATCGAAAGTTCTTTTTGCTCTTCTTCTGAATCACTGCTGTCAACATTTTTGTTTTCTTCTTGTTCAGTTAATTCCTTGAGCTCATCATTAGAAAGACTAGCCGCTGCTTCTTGAATTATTTCTTCGACATCTTCCGCATTTACCCCTTCAAAATATGTCTGTACAATACCGCACCAAACAAGAAATACAAGAACACTCTTTCGGATATGTATTTGAAACCTATCGCTGCATAATATTTCGGGGAATCCCCGTATGCTGCGAGCGATTTCGTGGAATCCCCGGGTTAAAATAAAAGAGCGCTAAACCGAAACAGCGCTAAACGAAACAGCGTTAAGCGGATCTTACTGTAGTAATAACTAGATCAGGACTGCGTCATTTCTAGACCAATCCGTATATATGACTTACATAACGCTGATGACGTCAGTAGTATAAAAATACGGGTTCTGCTGCACGCGGTGTGCGGTGTGGGCGTGGTCAACGACGTCACACAGAAGGCGGGGCCAAAGGCAACGTCATCACACTAGTAGGCGGGGTGACGAGTGGAGTTGAGGTGTTGGTAGATTGCTGATTGAGTTGTAGACCTCCTGCTTTTCATTTAAAGTTAGTTGTTTTTTTAAATTGGCAACGGGGTCATGGCGTTCTCTACGGACGAAAAAAGAAACTAATTTATTTTATAAATTTCTTTTATTAAATGTTCTATGATTCAAAATTTAGGATAGAACCCTGAAATATCTGCTTTTCTGCAAAGAAATAACTGTTAAAAATATTGGAAAGAATAACATAATACTCATTAAAATTTAACACACACACACACACACACACACACGGGCTTTTATCGAAAGCCTCAGCTTTCTGACACCTGAGGGTCTCTCTTCACAGTTTCACAGTCATGGGGTTTTTTTGAATTCCCAGGTGCCAGCCCCTTCCCACAACTCCACTGTGAAGTCATTGACCAATGATAACATTCAAAAAAAATATTAATTTACTTTTTCTTTATCAGCCTCTATTTTATAATGACCGTACGCTAATGTATGGATACCATCCTCCAAAATATATCTTTTATCATCGAATGGGGAGAGACTTAATTTATTCTGGCTAAGAGTGAAAAGATGATGTTCTTCACTTGCAATTCTATATTGAATCTCACGTCTAGACTGCAGGTTTTGAAGGCAGTGCTTGTAATTCTCATGCAGGATTTTACTTCGCACGACGTGACGTGAAACGCCGTTTGCCGTCTTCTTCTCCCCCGTCTCCGATAAAAAGGAATACATTTTTGCTCTCAGACCCACAAATTCATAAACCAATTTAGATGAAAATTCATCTTTCATACATCCAATTTTTTTCATGTTTTTCTGACTGTAAAGAGGATGATTAGGGGGATAGTCTGATGTATCATAAATGTCGCTGCGATGTTTCATATCCTCATATACATCCTTCGTACGAATTTCATACGTGAGAGAATCTGTGTCAGTGAATAACAATGACGAATTTTCTCCGTACTCCTTCTTTATAATATTGTAATGGAAGTTGTACATCAGAATTTTACTTAATTCCAAAATCACAAAACTTACATAGATTGGTCGATTCAAAGTGAGGGTGTTTTTCAATCTCTCCACTGCAACAAGATTCTCACTGAAAATTTCGAATCGTTTAAAAGTGGGACATGCTACCAATTTTTCTGCCTTTTTCCGTTCATTCACAAGTTGCACGTTAACATGGTTTCTTATATTTTCCATAGTTTTACCATAGATGGAATTATTCAGTAGTTTAAAGAAATCTTTCTCAAAAGCAGATTTTGAGTTCTTGCGTTGTTCTGTATTAAAATCAATATATGGTTTTAGCCAGGCCTTCTGCTTAAATTTCAAAATCCTATGTACGGCAGTCAATCTCAAACCTTCCTTTAAATAAAATTGTAAGTTCTTATAATACACAATATAATTTTGTTTATGCTTCAAATTGGGGATTAATTTAATTTGGCTATTGAAATTTTGATAGGGGAGGATGTTTTGAGAGAAAGGAGAAAGATCTTCTAAATTAATTTTTAACTTTTCAGGTGCGAGAGGATAATCATTATGAGCGTCATGTAGTTCAGGAGGATACTCCAAATCAACTTCTAAAATATAACCTTCTGTTGAATTTTCACTAATGGAAAGAATCCATTCAGGAGTTACAGCTTCCGCAGAAATCCATTCAAATTCGCCATAGGGTAATGCTTGCGACATCGCCCATCCATACAGGTTATTTGCATCTAGATACATGATATAGCTCTCTGGGTTTGTTGAATCGTAATTTGGCATATAGTGATTATTTGCCTGCGCCCACCGCTTTGTAATCACTGAAATTCCCCCTCGTATCCCCTGTTCAATGAAGAGATGCATATCTACATCGGTTAAAAGTTCTAGAGGCTGCTCAATCATTTTTAAACATGCTTGCCAGGACAGACCGGGTAATGTCATTACATGAGCACAATCGATTTCATAAAATTGCAAACACAATTTCCTAAAATTTTCGAATACGTCTGCCAGTTGTAAAACGTCTGATTTCACGTACAAGTCGTGATATTCCCCCATTGTACGGATGTTGAAGCTGTTCCATACTGCCTGTGCATGTTCGTAATCTGACGCTGAAATCTCCTCGTCCGTTAAACTATTGTGAAAGGCGGCAGGAGGTGGTAACGCCGTCTCTTCAAACATCTCAAAGGACTGGATGTAATCGTAAGGGTAAATGCCCTTTTTCAAGAGAAGAGAAAGATCCCCTTCTCTTACATTTTCCTTTAAAATGTTGAATTTTTCTGCAGGCAGATTTTGTACCAGTTTTTCAAGAGATGTATTCAAAAACTGGAAACTGTCGATGAATTGTAAAGAAACTTTGATCTTATTGTGTTTCTTGCTAAGGGCAAAAGTGATATATTTTTCCATATTCGTAGCGATGACTTCAATTTGATGGATGGTCTTCGATCTTTCCCAGTCCCTGCATTATATGGTGAGCGTCATAATGCTTCAAATTATGGAAGACCACCGGTATCTTTTTCTGCAAGCGATATTTCAGATTGCATAAACTGTGTAATGCTCCTCTGTAATGTCCCGTCAAGTGATCGTGATCGCGAACGCGATCCTTATAAAGAGGCTTCTTACACAAATTGCAAAACGTAGCCGTTAAAAAGTCCTGCTCTTGTTGGGGTGTCATAATTAATGGAACGATGTGAGTTAATGTTTCCGCAAGTTCATCTTTTTCACGGATGATATTTTGCAGAAAATTATCTACCGCATCTGATCCTCGATACACGTGAGCAGGTTTTAAACTTTTGCCATCGGGACCTATTATGATGTAAGCGTACCCGCAAGCTTCATGCTTCATAATGGGTTGTGTGTATGAGGTAGCATGACTCGGTTCCGACGTATGCACTTTTTTGACGATAGCCTCAAAGTCAGCATATATGATATATGGAATTGGATGTTGGAAATGTTGATTTCTAAATGAAAGAAATTTATCTTCCTCCGAAGGCATTTTAATATGCTGCGGTGAGTGTTCTTTGCAGAAAGTCATGTGCTTTTTTAAATTTCGCTCTTCCGAAAATCTGTGGAGACAGCGATAGCAGTAAAAAGTGCATGCCTTAAGACGTGTTAAATCTCCCATTAACCGCGAAAAATTTCTAATGAGGCAATAATGACTGCCTCCTTCATTAGAAATGTAGAGCAAATTAATACAGTCCTCATTTTCTTGAGGGGATACATAGAGGGGGAACACTTCATCATCTTCATATCCGAAGACGTTAATACGGATATTATTCAGTCTTTCAATGACTGGTATTTTCGTGACTGGAACGGGACACTGGATCTTTCCTAATTTAATATCTGCTTCATAGGGTATGTAATGACTAACTCGTTCAGGGTTATTTTTCCGGTCAATCTTCATTTTATGTGCTAGTAGACACCATACAAAGCATTTTAAGTCCATGTTCTGGATATTTAAAATGGCTTTCTTATCAGCCAGCTTTTTGGGAAGGGGGATTTAACTACTCGGGGCGAGCGGATGATATTTTGCCACACATAAATCTAATTGATTTATTTTATCGAGAATCCATCCCGATCCCCGCTGAGTAAATGCTTCGAAGGACTTTAGGATTTTTTGAAATCCCTCTTCCACATGACTTTCCACAGTTTCCTCCATTAATTCAATAGCACATTTAGATCGGAAATGGGGGGCAATAGTATCTAATTCCCCATCCCGTGTTGTGCGTGTTAAATGAACTTTTGCCACGACATACCATTTAATAGCAGATTTGTCGGCTAATTCTTCTTGTAATTTTGATGTAATTTGGGGGCGCATCTCTTCAAAACATAACAAAAAGTCGGACGCATTTTCCTCAGAGGGTGTAAACGTATGTACACTAAATACGTTTAAAGCACCTTCTTTCCTCATTTTTTTCACGGGACGATAGAGCGCATCGACCTTCCTTTTAGCGTAATGAGCCGTGCGCACATGTTGTAGCAATTCACTCTTTTGAGTGAACACTTGGTCGCAAATATTACAACAGTGTTCTTTAGAAGGCTTGATATGGGTCAAAGCATGACGTTTCAAGTCAGAATTTCTTGCAAATGCTTTCTGACAAACATCGCAAGTAAAACTTTTTTCTCCGGTATGAGTTTTCATATGTCTGGTTAAACTCTCCTTGCGGGTAAAGAATTTAGAACAGATGGTACAGACCTAGGAAAATTAAAGGGGAACCCTATAAGTATACATCTTTTCAAGGTGTATGTTACATATTATATAAATATGCGTCACGCAAAGTGTAATAAAAATTTCTCATCTACCCCAACTATTTCACATAACGCGCTTAAACATAACAGATATAACTAAACATAGTTTCCTCAAGATTTAAATCCTTTCGCATTTAACTCAAAGATACGGAAAAACATGAAGTGAATAATACCCTGAAAGCGAGCAGTTAAGTGAGAATCTTTACAAATACGGAAACGATCGCTGATAATGATCAGGTAGAAACTCTTCACAAAAGGGTCACGTGTGCAAAGCTGGTTAAAGTCACAAAGCAAGATTGCCAATTGTATCGTTACTTAAAAGATAACAAATAGAATTCTTCTACCCCCAAACAAGAATATATTTTCAATAGAAAGTGTGTATCTAAAATATTTAACTAACTACCGATATTTTTTCTTTTCTAACATTTAATGTATACATGGATTTACGTTGCATTTCAAGTACTGAGAAACATAGTTATTTCAGAATTTAAGATTCATTCATGTCTTAAGCGTGTAACGGAGAAGGATTATTGTTAACATACTACATTTTCTGATACCGTACCGCTACCTTTCTTAAAACACAACAACTTTGCAAATTATATGCAATACATAAAACTGAAAATGTAATATCAAAAATCACAACTATACATATGTAATTAAATATCAATACCTCTTCAAGAAACATTTATCAGCGTTAACTAAGTTCACGTTATAAGTTTAAACTTTCGAATGAGGTACTAAAACTTCAAAACATACACTGATACTAAAAATTCACACCGTAAATCATGTAAAACATACCTAACAAACTGAAAAACTTAATCTGTAATAATCCATTTTAAAACTTTTCCCTCACATAAGAGGTCCTGAAGGAATGATCCACCCTAAAATAATTTTTGCAAAATAAAATATTTTATAAAAACTTACATGTTCCGGAACCATACTGATTATCAGATCTCCAGCAACATCATTTTCAAAAGTTGACATTTTCAATTTAGAAAATATTAATCAGGAAGACTTGCTCTTTCCGAGATTGTCGAGCGAACTGACTTCTTCCATTTCTGACGCAGCGTTTTATAGGGATTAAAGAATGTTCTCCAACATTCCAGATTTGTGTAATCTGAACCAGGATAACCCTTTCTTTCGAATACAACTTCAACTTCCATTAACCCTTATCATGATAACGTGAAGTCTACAACGCTTATCAAGGATCTTCCTTCACTTATGTATGTATTGTCAAACTTGGAATAGCAACAACAACCTTAAGATAATACATTCTTTCACATATGATTATCAGAGTTTTAGAAATTTTCCATTACTCTATCATGATAAGTGGATGATGCTTTTAAGATTACCCTTATGCATATATGTATAAGTAATGTCAAACTTAAGAATAACAACTCTTTCAAATAGTTTTTCAGTGATTATCAGAGTTTTCCATTAACCTATCTTACCATGATAACGCAATAATATAATGACGCCTTATAGACTGTCCTTCCCAAACAAGAAAAGACAAGAATGTATTACGATAAGTGTTGATGAATTATATTGGTGAAGATATATTTTTATGTATTAATTTTAAAAATATAAGAGATTCTTTAAGGCAGGAAAAAATTGTTCATTTATTTTGTGATAGGTTTTTTGAATCGAAATGTTATGAAGATTATAAAAATGCATTGATATAAGTACAGCTATTCTATTTAAATTTCTGTGTTTGGTTGATGTTATGACTATTTTTTTTCCTTATGTTTTTAATAGAAATATATTGAAATTTTGTTTTAATTTTAAAGCAAACGTGTATATCAAATGTCAGTAAATGGATATTGCTGTTAATTTGACATTAACTAATGAAAGAAAATTCCAAGTATATTTTATGTATAATACAGAAATTTATTCTTTGAAAATAAATGTATTGAAAGGTAAAAGCTTCTTGGTGAAATGAATGTTTTTCATAACATTTAAAAACGATGTAAAACAAATATTGATTGTAGAGAGAAGAAAGAGTCTATATATAAAAATAATGATTTTATTCATTTAATAAGGTTCCCATTTTCGTGGAGAACGTATATGTTTTACAGATTTAACATGCAATATTTTTTTTTCATATTAACATCATGATTCTGTAAATTTTCATTTTTGATATAATCCATTGGCATGTTGATTTCAGTCAAGGCTTTTAAAAATTCGTTTTTAGCAGGAATATTAATCTTTTTCTTTTTGTTTGTAAAAATGATATTGAATAAGTCTATAATATTTGAGTGCTTAATTTTTTCCTTATGATAAAGTACCTCGCCTTTATCATTCCACTTAAGAATATCAGGATGTCGCTTTAAAATAGCTAATGCATTTTGTGCTTTTCTTCTCATTCGTAAAGGTACACTGTCTAAGATAACAGTAGAATAATCAGTTACAGTCATCTGTTTGTCGCCGTCTGTCACAGATGAAGGGGCTTCTTCCTCTTTCACTTTCTTGATCTCAGCTGAATCGTCTAAAGAATTTTGTGAGTCGTCTTTAGGAGGTTTAAAGGGTGAATTGTATTCCTTTAAATTCAATTTCTTTTGTAAAAGTTCATAATAACGCACTATTTTCTCACGATCGTCAACTGAACTGTTTAAAATATGCATCATGGCTTTATCCAATTCACTTAACTGTTTATCAGAAATGGTATGCTTTGTCATCATCTCTTCTGGAACTAACACATATTTCTTAGTGAACTCCATTGATTAGTCCTGTAAGAACACTGAGAGCAGCAGGAATCAAAACGTTTAGAAAACCTCCTTTTTGTAAAATTAATTTTCGTTTCTTCACAAGAGAAATCTTACGATTTCCTAATTTTCGTAAAGTTGTTTTATGCTTACAGAGAGACTTCTTTTGTTGCTCTGACAATGGAACGTTTCCTTTGAGTATGTTTAAACTACATTCGCATATAGCTTTTATGCAATTGATATTAATTTTCTTTAATAGCTGTTTCCGTAACTTTAACGGACAAATGTTTAACAGCTGTAACTGTCTTAGCTGTTTCTTGACCAGCGTCATTTTATAAAATGATGATGCATTTTATAAAGCTGTTGTTTTTATTATTTTTTAATAATGTTTCATTTGATAAACATACTGTACTTGGTTAGGTAAAATTTGGGTGCGTAAACGTAATTCTTCCGGAGTTTCACTGCGCAGATCAATGAATAAATAAGAAAAAGGTTTCTTGGTTGCATCTTCATATACTTCTTGAAAAAACTTTAAATGACGCGGAAAGAGCTGTTTTCCTAAATGTAGGATTTGACTGACATCTCTTCTGTTTTTACACAAAATCAAATAGTGTGCATTTAAAGTCACTTCACGCATTTCTTTTCCCTTGTGAAAAAAGTTTTGTGTGATAAAAATAACGCTTAAATTTAAATGATGACTTCCTTTTGTAAATAAGTTAGTCAGACGTTTATCATTCCCACATTCACTCATCAAATCGTCTATGATGAATAATGTGTTGGAACCTAAATATTCTTGATATTTAATTGGTAAACCTTCGACAAAAGTAACATTCGGTATATCATTATACAGAGGTTGGTAAATTCCATAACACCATACTACTTTATCGGGAATCGTTGAAAACATTTCCTCTTTATACTTTAACAGTTCTCGTACAAAATAGGTTTTCCCACATCCAGTGGGTCCCGAAATCACCATTGTGAAAGGATGTTGTAGCTTTGGAAATTCCATATTAAATGAGACAAGACACATAATGTATAAAGTTTAAATGTATTTATTGATAGAAAGAAGATCTTACATGAAATTTCTTGATTACAAAATTATATACTTTAATATCATTAGATATATGTTGAGGTATGAAAGATAACAATATATCATTGAGAGATTGTCCACGACATTTACAATGTAAATAGTATATGCAATATTGACCACATACTGCTGTTACATTAGTTTGGAGAGTCATCGAATTAAAGTCCATCTGTGGAAATCGTTCTGCATACTTGGTTATCGGTCCAGGAAAATAGGATGGGTCATGTCCATAGGAATCGAAAAATTCTAAATGCTGTGGGGATGAAATGTAAAAGGCTAACCAGTGACTACCGGATTCAGATGCACGATCTACATTAGCTATAAAGCAACTTGGATATTTCTTGATCTCGATAGGGAGTCGATCACTTGCAAAAACTCCCAGAAATGCTTTTCGTGTCTTTGCATTCTGAGAGAGTGCTCTGTTTATTTCAAGGTTGTCCATTGCTTAATTAGCAAAATCGCATAGTACATGACGAGATTTTGTTATTTCTATCACGTTTTGAAATTCTGCATAGACTAGCACCGAGAGAGTCACAGAGAGAGCTTTAGCAAATTTAATTTCTACTCGCAAATTACCTTGATGCTGTAAGTTAAAATGAGATCCATCACACATATCTGGAGTTAAATCGAAAGCATATAACACATGTCCTTTCACAAATTCTTCTCGAGATAAATAGATGCCTTTGTCGCGATTAAATCCAGAAAATAAATTGTGGTAAGCACGCACATAATGATTAGATTCGAAATCAAGGTCCATTGGTTTACATGGAACGGGTTGTCCATCTACATAAATCGATATAAAGTTGACATGATGATGGGCAAACAGAAAGGGATTCATTGAATATTGTCCATTCATTGCAGCATTTTCTACACAAGTAATAATGACTCGCTTGGGCATCAATCCTAAAAATACATTATCTTGCATAAAAGACCAACTTCCCTTAGATACTGAATATGCTTTGCATAATACTCGATCTATAGGGTATTTAGCAGAACTTTTTTCCAACGCTTTTACATGTCCGAGAGAGACTCCAGGGTTTACTTTTACTTTTCTGATAAACAAAGAAGCATGATCCAAGATCACTTTATAATCGGCATCTTTCTCAGTAGAAACTAGACAGAAAGCAGATTTACTACGCACCATTTTAATTTTCACATCAACTAAATTTAACATGAGTCGATTTTGTTGAAAAATGTCACAATGTAATTGTCCTATCAAATCCACACTTTGACTGTTTTTTATAAGTTCACCGCGAGCTTTTAGTCCAGCATCCGCATCTTGAGCTAAGACATCTATTTTATTAGGTGAAGTGTCTTGGAAAAATCCTTCGCAGGTGAGTAAACTTTTCTTTGCATCTTCCCCATAATTCAATAATGTTTCGATGAAGGCTCTATAGGGATAGGTATTTGTCGCAGATGAAATGTTTCTTTCATTTAAACTTACATCTACTTGCGAAAAGAGAGAATGTAAAAATAAATTTACAGGGGCAACCGGTTCTTTGTCTGTTAGATTGGATCCGTCTGCCTTAACTACTTTAACTTTCACGTGTATATAAGAAGCAGCTAGATCAATATAGTCTTCACCACTGCCAGAAATATTAAATTCGATAGGTCCTCCATCTCGTATATTTGCGAGAGGGTGATATTCCACAAACTGTCCTTTTTCTATAGCTGTTTGCGTAGGAGGAATGGTAAATAAATCTAATTCAGATTTGACGCAAACGGGAGAGTCTCGATGTATATACGAAGTCATACTTTTTTTTTTAAGAGAAAATATCCTGTGCTTTCACCTTCTTTGATCGGTGAGAAATGGTACGCTTTTTCCTACGTTTCTGCTTTTTATTGACTCGTCCAGGACCAATCATGTTCTTCACTTTAGTAGCAGCTTTATCCGTTAATATATTTCCGGCTTCTTTCAGTCGACGCTTAGCAGCCTCTTTTACATCTTGTCCTTGTGATACATCATTTAACAAATTCAGTCCACTATGCCATACTTGTTTTCCAATTGCTTTGGCTCCTGATTTAATAAGAGGTACGGCAGCGCGAAAGAAGGATCTGAATAGACCCCCTAATCCGTATCCTCTCTGATAAAGATTACCTTGATAATAATTCAATCCATGTCCTGTTTGTTGTACATAATAATCTTCAAAAGATTTTTGACAACACTGATAAGGTACATACATTATGACAAGTATTTTTGACGGAAATGAAGTTTCACGTATGACCTTCCTCGTTCAAATGGCGTAAATGCTCCCATATGCGTTCTTATATCGATTTCCAAAGTGTCTATCATTTTCCGATTCACAGGTAAATAATGAGGTCTATCAAATAGTGCACTCACCACTTCTCCATCGCTACCAGTTACTCTTACAATTCGAAGAAGAGGAGCTAAAACATCTCCTACGATTTGAGGTTCTACAATATCCGTATATATCATTAATACACGATAATGTGCACAGGGGTCGGCTGCAAAAGGACTTTCTACAACAGTTTCGGAACTATCATCTGTAGATGTAATTTCCATGGGTTCAAAACCTAACATTTGTGCTAACCCATCATGTAAAATCACTTTAGCGTTATTTTTCACTTTGATTTTCACTCGTTTTGTTACTGGGTTATAATTAAATATTATTTTGTTTTGATGTTCTTTAATATAAATAGCTTTTAAAATATCAGGTACTGTTTCATAACATCCTGGAGGTAATCTACGACCTAACATTTCACCATCTTTCTCTAAAACAAATCCAATTAAGTTATTGTCTGCATTCACATTGTGCCATGTGTGCGGATATAGCAATTCAACCAAACCAACTTCCCACATACCTTTTAATTCAATGGGAACAGGTAAACGTGTTATAAAATGTGAAATTTTATTTTCGGGGAAATAATTCATAGAGCTATCGCTCGGAAGTGTTACGTAGAAACTCATTTTCACAAATGATTCGGATACAATATTTTCTCACACTTTATATCGAGAGTAAATTAGAAGCTGGAATCCATTGATTGAATTTGTCGGGATAACCACGATATTTTACAAAGTATTCTGTCTGTTTCTTACGCATACGTTTCTTTAAAATTTTTTCAATGCGATATTCCTCTTTCAGTCTCACTTTCTGCAACTCTTGTGCATAAAACGTTCCTTTTACTGAGTCTCCAAGTAAATCTTTAATTCTATACACGGCTGGATGTCTTTTAACACACTCTGTCACCACAAATAGTTCTTCCGTCCAATTGGTTTCATAGCCTTTTTCGAAAGTAAGCTTTAGTTTGGAAACACGTACCACATCTCCTACAGCGAATATACATTTAGAAACGTTAGAAGGATGATCTTCATACAAGGTAAACCATACATCACTCTCATTTTCTGAATTGACTTCTATGGGAGCTCGCTTTATACTTGAATGAAAAGTAGCATTATAACTTTCTATTAATTTGTCCAAGACATCTACATATTTATACGTATTTCGAGTAGTAAAGTATTTCCACATTTTTGTTTTCAAAGTGCGATTAAACCTTTCCACCACGGATGCTTTGGTAGTATTGAATGTATTGAAAAGTTTAACTTGATTTCTTTTTAAAAATTTTATAAACACTTTATTTTTAAATTCGGTGCCCTGATCCGTTTGAAGGAATTTTGGTTTACGTCGACTCATTATTTTTTGAAACGCTTTCACAATATCTTCTCCTCTCTTTTGTTTCAGAGGAACAGCCCATGCATATTTGGATAATATGTCAATACAGGTTAATATATATCGATAACCATCATTATGATCACGTAAATGTGAAACATCCACTAAATCAGCTTGCCATTGTTGATCTATAGAATACACGATTACTCTATTCGTTGGAAATTTTCGGCGAATCGTTTGTGAAGCGTGTACGCATTTATTCCCTGTAACCATGTTTGAATCTCTTTCCTGGAAACTTTACCTCCTGCAGCACGATGTAAAGCTTCAACACCACCAAAACTTGCAACATGAGCCGGATCCTGATACGATAAATTCATATTCATAACCTATTGAATTATTCTTCATATGGATAATGATAAATTCCCACTGTCGTTAAGACGTAGCGTAAAATCAATAGGAATTTTATGAAATTCTGTAAAAATATAGATGGATGATAAAATAACACATAAAACAGTGTATAAACACACCGCAACGGTGGCTTCTCCTGGGGCAGGCATAATTGCAATTGATGAGCTGATTCAAATTCCATTTTCTTATATAGGCTTTTTTTACCTGAATCTGAATGTATCCCGTCAGCTTAGTGGTTAAAATCTTCAAACTACTGAGCTGGTGAGATATTTTGTTTGAGAGTTCAATTCTATATTTTGAATCATACAACATTTTTTTAATAAAAGAAACTTCTAAATAAATTATTTTCTTTTTTCGTCCCTAGAGGACGCCATGAGCAATTCCTAAATAGATTATTTTCATTTTTCATCCCTAGCGGACGCCATGACCCCGTTGCCAATTTAAAAAAAAAACTAACTTTAAATGAAAAGCAGGAGGTCTACAACTCAATCAGCAATCTACCAACACCTCAACTCCACTCGTCACCCCGCCTACTAGTGTGATGACGTTGCCTTTGGCCCCGCCTTCTGTGTGACGTCGTTGACCACGCCCACACCGCACACCGCGTGCAGCAGAACCCGTATTTTTATACTACTGACGTCGCTAATTCAAAGCTTAACTAAACATTTCGAGAACCGAAACTTTCTCTTAATAAGCTGCTTTTTTGGGTAACTGAGCACTTTGCTTCTACCTCTGTTGTCACTAAGACGCTGCTTGCTGCTTTTCTTCTTATCGCAACAATATATAAAACATAACTGCTCTGGAACAGGAACGATTAATGTGCAAATATTTGTGGCCGCAAAATAGTTAATTTCTATAAAAGAAATGTGATTTAAATTCGCTACGACTGAGTCTTATTGCATCTATATGACTTCCAAGTTTCTTCTTCATTCCGTATGCGATTCTGCTACGTACGTTTCAACATCTATCTGTGTCATTCCCAGATCATCACACTTTATATACATGTGTGCATGTACGTGTGTGTGTACCTGAATAATTTAGAAGAGGAGATTCAGATACTTGCAAACATGGCCGATACAACACAGTTTTCTTTGTTCTTGAGGAGCAAAAGCTTAATATTAGTGACACATTGTAATATACGCAAAGTGCACGTCCTTTCTTGATTACTCGTGCATATTTTCTACATTATGACTGCATGACTGATGGAAAAGGTAAGTAAACAGCAACATGTTCGCAGGACAGCAAAAGCAAGAATAGGAATGCGACGTACCCCAGAATGAGCCAAGTCGAGCTCAAAAGGATTGAGTTTCACTTCCGAATTTTCTTGTTGGATATTATTAAAATGTTTCGGTTCCAATTGAAATACTATTCGCTGAAGCGTTTATATTAATACCTGCATCAGTAGCGTTATGTAAAAATCATATGACTTGGATTATTTTGAAAATGATGCAGTTTAGAGAAATTTACTTAAAGCAAGTTACTATTTTCAGGACAGAAAGAGGAATTACCAAACTAAAATGGAGAAAGGGACTATTGCAAATTAAAGTCAGAATTTGGCTTTACAATTTCATATATATGTGTGTGCGTGCAACGAACTTTAACCGAGAGGATACACATTATACTGAGTAAAATAGCATCCTAATCATGAATAAGTGGTTAGTGACCGAAACGCCGTCGCATGGACCTTCGACCTAAGGTTCTACACCAATCAGAGTTATGTCCATGCGACGGAAAAGAATCTACCATCCCCCGCCGGCGGCATTCACTGAATTAATAATAGTAATATTACAATGCTAAATTGACAATGTCATCTATACAAAAATTGTTACATAATAATCCGTATGAAAAATAAATATGCAATCAATTAATCACTACATTGTCATTGATCTATATTGTGGAGAGTGGAATTGATATATTAACCAGTTTTTAAACCTATGTCTTCTTCAATACATAACTTCCTATTCTTATCAGTTACACACCTAATGATGTATGTCCGTATTATTGTTGCAGTTATCCACAGAGTAGGCCAGTCACATCAGTTTAGGCAGTTGATAGTTCCATAGCCCAAAGTATATGATGTTGTGTAGACTACTCAATGTTCATATAAACTGGATTCTAAGTTAACTTTTGATAAATTCGAAGTACACTTTAAGTTCATTGTTCACGTAAATACTTCTTATACACTTCGATACATCATAACTTCGTGCCCTTAACAGTTTGCACACCTAATTATGTGTGTCCATGGCAATTTGCACACTGTGTCGCAGTTATCCACAAAGCAATCAAGAAATTGCAGTTGGGAAGTTCATTGTAATATGTACACTATTTTACTATTATCCACAGAAGCAAATGTTTTGTAAATAATAACTTGGCTCCCAAATGATAAAAAAAGAAGAAAAGAAAACTAATTCTTAATTTTTTCAATACAATTCTAAAATGTGCAAAATTGCAGATTTGTTATACAATTCCAGTCTATGCAAATTGACTGGTATTCCAACAATATAAAGCACATATTCTAAAAAATGCTATTATTTATTCCATTACATGTATCTAATTGTTTATAAAAAGGCTACAGTAATGCACAATTTCTTCAAAGGTGTTAAAACGTCTAATGGAAAACAGGAACTAATTCCCAATTAAAATAGACATAAAATACATAATTATTCAGTACATATTATTTACCAATCATCATACCATAAAAATACACATGTTTCAAATACTGCAACTAATTTTTCATTACAGTTAGAATATTTACCAAGCAATGAAACTACAAATGTACATGTTTAAGAAAAAAAAAGCTGCAACTAATTTTTCATTACAGTTAAAATAATAAATTTCTACAAGTATAAATAGCACAATTAAACAATTTCAGTCTTTACAAATTGACAGTAACTACTATATACTATATGACTACAATATAAGAGCACATATTCAAATATAGCTAATCATTCTTGTAAAATGGCTATAATAGTGTCCAATTTCTTCAAATAATTAAAAACATCTACAGAAAAACAGGAACCAATTCCCAATTGTAGCAAACATGAAATACAAAATATTATTCAGCACATATTATATACCAATCAGTTATACCATATAAATGCACATGTTTCAAATGCTACAACTAATTTTTCTTTACAGTTAGAATAGTTATTAATCCATCATAATATATATAAATGCACACTGACTGCCGTAGCGATGGGCTCGGGTTCGAATCTCGGAGAAGGCAGAGTTGCAGCTGTCCGTCCCTTCATAGGAGGCAACGGTGGCTACCCATTAGGTGCTTCCATAATGAAATGGCCACCACTTTCGGCCCTTGTAGCTGTGCAAGGCTAGTGGCTATTAAATAATGTGCCCGGCCATTAAAAAAAAAAAAAGAAAAAGAAAAAAGTTTTAAATATATAATTCTACTTCTGCTTAATTTTATTTATTCTTCTTTTCATCATTAGATATATATTTTTGTTAAACTGCAGATTATTTTTTCGTACCTTTGCTTTTCACTTTTTCTTTTCGATTTTGTAGCTACTTTCAATTTTCCGTTTTTCTTTATAATTCCTCAAGTCAGTCCTTAATTCGCTAGTCTTTTGTTGTGGTTCTATTTTTCTGACACTGTATCTTTAAAGTTTTATAAATGGAACTTATGAGTACCGAAATTTCTTTTAAAAGTATCACGCTTTATCTTTAAAAGTATCTTATCGCGCTTCACTTTCTTCCGTGGTATGTACAAATTTAATTTCATTTTTAAATATTCCATCTTAAGCTTCTTATCCTCGACAATTCCTTAAAGCTGTTATTGTAAGATATTTTAGCCCTTTGATGGAAGCCGCTGAATAGTAATGCTTCATTATAACTGCTTTTTATATTTATAATTATTCCTCGTCAAGTAACTAAAGGGTCAGATTTTGGCTTCAATGTCTGTATTTAATTCTATCATTTGATAAATTATTTTACTTCTGTTTTCGCTTCGGCAAAGGATTTTGACATATTCTGTATATGGGTTCTTGTAAGTTCTGTTTTCAAAAAGCTGAAAATTGTAACGTAAGCATATATAATGGAACTAAAGTAAGAGTGTTTAACGTTTATAGCGTTGAAATCGAGCAAAATTTGGGGTATCAAATTTCAACGAAAATATCCATTTTGATCCGTTCTCGAATCCATTTGAGCGATGCTTCTGGCTGACATCTGTATGTGGGGACAGAATAAAGGATTCTTTTTCCCAAAACGAATTATAAAATGTGTTTAAAATAGATTCAGAAGAGGCTTTTTGTGATGTCTGTAATTACGTATGTATGTATCTCGCATAACTCAAGAACAACTAGCCTCAGAACATTGAAATTTTGTATATGGGACTGCTATAACATGTAGTTGTGCACCTCCCTTTTTTGGATGCAATCAGATGCACCAAAAGTATATATATATGTGTGTGTGTGTGTGTGTGTGCGTGTGTGTGTAAGATAAAAAATATGGAAACAAACTTCTAAATTTAATTGGCTATAACCTCTTTCATTATTTTATTTTTGAAGAATTTCCGGTCTTTACTTCCACGCATATAAAATCATCTCCATTTATCCAATCATAATGAAATGCGAGACATTTCTATGATTCTATCATAACTAAAATACTATAAATTTCTATGTACATTGATTTTTAAAATTAAGATTCAGGCAGTTTAGACGGGGAAGCAAAGCGAGGAGATATTAGCAAGGTGGAATTATTTCCGAGCGCTATTTATGCAAAGTACATGCAGAAAGTACTAATTGGTCAATTTGAGGTTGTTAGATGATCATCGAAGATTTTCGAATTTGGGAGAACAGATGAATTTAGGGGAAGACCACCAAATTGAAAATGTTAATTTTGAGGTCGCCAATTATTTTTTTAAAGCAGCCATCGTATTTTGTTATATATGTACCCACACTGTTACCCGCCTCGGTGAGCTCAGTTTTTTATTCTTATATATTGGTAAATTGTGCATTTTTTGCTTTAAAAGTGATTGAATTATGTTTTCCTTATGTTCTGGTTACGGATTTTATGCCTTTAATTAATCTGCATGCAATAATTATAGAATTATCAACAATTAAAAGCTGTTAAAGAGCTACTAAGCCCAAAGAAGCCTCCATTTATTTACATTTAAAAAATTTTAAAGTAGAATAATGAATTCAGTCAGTTTCTGCACCAACATCCATGACTTCTGGAGAGTGGAACCAAAAGTAAACGTTCAGTTTTGTGCATCGTTGCCCACCGACTGAATTGCTTGTTTTTGCGTAAGAACTCTAATTTGAATTGGAAAAAAAATTAACTGTTTTAACTGTATTTGGTGTTTTATATTTTTCTGTATTTTACAATTTTTAATGAAGACGTTTTGAAATTTTATGTATTTTTGCTTTGCCGCAGAGTGACAAATTAATTGATTGAATGAGAAATCTATCTCTAATGAAATTCGAATTAATAAGCTGAAATGAAATGCAGTAAGGAATGCGTATAATTTAATAGGCCGTACAAGGAAATTATGTGGTGGCCCACATCAAATTTTCTTTTAAAATTTGACTCCGCACATAAGTGACGTTGGTTACCTCTCTGCTCCATCCGGGTTAGAGATCCAGAGAATGTATGGGTGTTTGTAAGTGTTATAGTGATTGCAATGCATGGGGACACTTAAAATTTTGAAGAGCCGGAAGTCCTCTTTAAAAAAATTTTTTCAAATAAATTATGACGGAAAGTTTTCGCATATTAAAAGCTGCTATTCACTTACGGAAATCATGAGTGCTCAGTAGTAATTTTTTCCTTTTCAGTAATAGTCGATAGTAATAATTAATAATCTGAGTCAAAACATAATCATACGAACCCATATTTATTTTCTGTAATAGCTAAAGGCAAATTAAAGGAAGTATTCTGTTCAGAAAGGAGGGAGGCCCCTGAAATTTGTTCACATCAGTCCATTAATTTAATACTGAGAAAAAAAAAGGCTTTATAGCTTTTGCCGGAGACAAAAATGCTCCATTTCTTAAAGAGATCCATGGGGGGTTCATGAAACCATCTGAAAAATTTCTTTTGCTGTTTTTTCTCGACGAGTAAAGTGGCAAACAAATGAAGGCGCAATATCGCATTCTTCAGCTTCGCAGTCGGACATAAGTCATTTACCGACGACGTGGCCCTTGTCCACCCCCCGTGCGCCTATTTAACCTCTATGTCAGTGGGGTGACGATCTTTGAACGCAGAGCTATGGCTAACTAGACACTTAATGAAAAAAAAAACTCTCTTGCCCTAAATAGAATTTGGATAAGGCTACCTCTTTGCAATTGTCTTCCGCTAAATACTTTTAAGTTAAAAGAAATATGACAAGTTCAGAATCAAACCTAACATTATACATGCTTAATTTCATGATTACGGGAAACAAAATCAAGAGCAAATTAAAAGAAGTGCGAATGAACTTGCCCAATGAAATGAACGGAATTATAATTCAGTACTTATATATAAAACAATAACGGACACATAATGCACATTTTTATAAAGATTGAACAAACAAAATAAATAAAACGTAAGAAAACGAAAGCTACGCAACAATTAACAATTACTAATTTTACAAAAATAAATATATAAATTCCCAATATGATACTGGGGATAAGTATAAGAAGACTAAGCAATGGAGCACAGTAGATAGAGCAAAAATTTTAATAAAAACATTAGTCGTCATATTCGTGTTAAAAAAGAAAATCACAGTTAATAATTTCTTTACCATACTGATTGCTTATTAGCTAAAGGATTGGTAATCAATAGAGTAAAGATAACTGCAATTAATTTAAATGTCAGAACTCAAATGCTTAAATTTATCAATAAGCATTAATAATCTTGGTGAGTAACATATTTATGGCACCACAGCAAGAGGTTTCAAAAATACAAATATTTATGTAATAAGCAGTTTGAGGTCATCAACAGAGTCGTGCCTACATATTTTTTCACCTGAGATAAAGCGGTAAATGCGTTCTCCTATATACAATGCAAGGTTATTTAGTGAGAGGACATATATAATGCATGCATTACGTGTGTAGGTATTATGTGTATATATTATAAACATGCATTATTTTATACCTATATATGTAACCATACATATAGTATAAGTTCAATATATTTACACTTATTATATTCATGAAGAATAACTATTTCAACAATACCTAATCACAGCTTTATATATTCTGCAAATTGAAACAAATCTAATGAATTAAATTTTCATATCAAAAGCATTAAAATTGTGCTTTTTGATAAATGGCAAATAACATCTGAAGTAGAATAAATAGTAATGCACCAAAATTTATAGCAAAGACATTTCTAAAATTTATAGCACAGACATTTCAAGCATATTTATAATTTACTTTTCCTTGTTTTAACCATGCAAAACCATGAATAATTTTTTTCAAAATATATTTAATTACTTAATTTATATTCTACGGAGAGAATGGCCATATTTGAATGTTTTACTTGACCAAATGGAGATCTCATATAATTTTTTATTGCTTTAAGTCCAAATTTGGCTACAGATGAACTAAATTACAATCCTGAATTATTTTTAAAAAAATCTAAGCTTAGATAATTAGTATCCAGAATTATTGAAATAGCATGGTTTTTAATTTATGATTGATTCTTTTACCATTCAAATCATTAGATATTTAAGTATTAATCTGTTGCCTTTAAATTACTTAAATCTAATAACATAAATTTTTTACCAGTTAGAAACTAAAAATCGTAGGAGTTGACGTAGAATTTGACATTTCTGCTTGGTTAAGCATAGGATTTCATCTTGAAACTCATTTATTAACACTTTGTTTAAATAATTATAAGGTTTCATTTTCCTTCCTCTCAAAATTCTGGTAATTGGTAATTTAGTAAAATTGCTTCGTATTTTATCTTCACTTTTAATTCGCCACATCAGTTAGCTCAGGGACTTCAATATGTTATATTTCGTGAATGTGATAGGTGTTTTTCACTAATTTTTATTCATAGAAATGAACAAGTTTTCCAGGAATGATATAACTAATTTCGATGTTGTAATTTTATATAATACATATATAAACTTAAATCAACAATTCATCGCATTCATTAGCTTGTCTTTCTTTACGTTTCTTTCCTTCCGAAATTGTATTTCTTAAAATTTGTTTAGCAAGAAGCATATCTTTTAAATGTATTTTTTTATATAGATAACCTTAAATAGAATCAACAGAACAAAACTAAACTTTTTAAAAGGTGTTCTTATATTTAAAATCAATTAATTATATTGGAATTAGCCAGAACAGTTTGTTTTAAATCTTTCACAAGGTATTCAAAATTTTAAACCTCCTTTTTTATTCCTTTATAATGAAAAAAATGTATTTTGCTCTTTCAATATAAACAGCAGAATAACTCAAAAGAAATATATCTTACCTTAAATACTTGTATTTACATTCCAGTTGATAGAGAATAAGACAAACTAATTAGCCAGTTTGCTTGCATTAAGTGGTCTGCTTCGGAAATAACTATAAATGAAATTTGTATAGTTCTCGCTCAAACTGAATTCTTGAAAAGAGCCATGATCCGTAAGCCTCGTTTACTGGAAAATTTTATTGAAAAAATGAAGCGATGGCTAATAAAGTAGTACATTTCAATCATCACTTTTTTATTCTTCCGATGCATTTCCAAAAGGCCTTCATGCGTTAGAACCGCTGCAAAAATCTCAGTGAGGTCGCCGTCTAAGCTCAGTTAATGGACTTTGGCAAGCTTGTTATGACGAAGTAGGAGCAGTAATAGCTAGTTCAGCTTAATGAGAGAAACAGAGAAGTACTAATGTCGACAGTTTAACATTTTCCATGGAAGTTTGGTCTATACAACTCGTTACACAAAGCATAAATTAGCTCCTTATAATGCTGCTTTCAATAAGAAATTTTAATATTAGTGAAATATGTACACTATTATGCATCTACATTCCTTATAACACAAAATTCTCTTGATACTCTTTGATGTATTCCAAAATTAAAAGTCAAAAATCATTAAATTTCTTTTTTTAAATAAATTTCTGAATTTTCGTAGTTAAATTGGCGCCCCGTCCGGGGTCTGGTCATCAGATTTCTTTGTAAGCTAGAAAATGCAGGGCCAATTTTGATGAGGCGATTAACTCAAGACGCCAGGATACACGGAAGTGCTTATTTTACTCAACACAGTAAAAGTAAATTGCTTTGTTTCTAAATTGAATTGTTAATCAAATTTTTACGGCTAACAGAATATCGTTTAATTTAACATTAAATAAATATATTTAGTACTTTCTAAGTTCTACCATTCAACACCTCATTTCGACCGCAAGGGTGAGTTGAGAGGGGTTAGAATGATGTCTCAACTAAAGCCTTATCCTAAAACAGCAGTGACGATTTTATTCCGAGTTCACTCCCAACCAGAAATATTCGTTGACTATTATTCTTATTTTAGGCTCCGTTTTCTACCATCTCGTATCAACGTAAAGGATGGTAAGCTTATGTTACACCAATATAATCACATGTTTCGTATTAGATTATCTTCACATATGATCCTTCTTAAGAACCAACTTCTGTTAGCAGTTGCTTTTTTCCCTCCTTTTTTCTTTTGCTAACATATAACGTTACACTGCACTGGATACCTTAAACGTTCTTTTTTTTTTTTTTTTTTTAAATAGAAAAGTGATGTATTATATAGATTTCCGGTAGTCCAAAAAGCCCTAGTTAGTGATGGAGAGTCTTTTATTAGATTGAAACATACCAATACAAGTAGAAGTAAGCAACAGATTTGCCGATCTAATAATTACAATGGAAATATTCTCATAGGTACAGACGAGAAAGTAAATTACCAGAAAATTCGTACGTGTACAAGGGCTGAAGCAAAAACTGAAGTACAGAAGGGCGCTGACTTTACTTTCCTTTATTTATAAAACAAGTTATAAAAACGCAGATTATGATATAAATGAATCGAAGGAATATTTCCATATCGGGCGTATTGGGAATGAAATTACTGAATTTTAAGGATAGAATGGAGGGGGGAGGAAAGGTCAAGTCTTAATTGGCTCAATTGACACTAAGCCTGACGGGGGTAATCCCGGTTTGTCTTTCCCTTTCTTTCCTTTTCTCATTAATCTGTACAATTCACCTTTATTTTCAGACTAATCTTTTATGTCAATGTTCAAAATTATTAGCTACCTGTTTCTTTTAATTGAATCCCGGTTCATAACTGTTAATGTGTTTTCCTTAGCTTCTTACCTTGTTTAATAAGTGTTGCATTTTTTATGTCAACAGAAAGCACTGGTTAAACAAAATCAAATAAGTAAACAAGCTACCTGTCTTATCTCATTTGCATTAGTATATGATTTAATTCTACAATTGAGACAGGAAAAACTAAGATAAAAAGACGATGGCAAAGCGATATGGATAGAAGATCATTGGTTCTGTGGTTCTAATAATGGGGAAAATCCATTATTAAATCTCTTACATAATTTTATTGAAACTGTTATCTGAAACAATTCGAGAAAAAATTAAATTCAAAAGATTTCAGTAAAAAAACCAAAAAGTGTATGAAAAACCCGTAATTTTTTATGCAGAATTACACATGATGCGCCATAATAGAAAAATGTCTGTTTCTTATTATAATTAAAGAAATGTTGTAATATCATTGCTTTGGTTAACTGAACTTATACATATGTAAATTAATATTTACTTTTATGCAATAAAAATGAGATTTTATTTTCCATCTTCATTAATACTTTTCATAACATCAAACGTATGATTGGTACAGAGTCATATTTCTTGAACTTGATTTTAATGGTGCTTATTCATTATGAAAAAGTTAACCGTTTTGATTGGTTTTTAGAGTCATTAGGATTTTTGAAGTAGAAGGCATGAAAAATAAGCAGTGCCCTCGCTCTGATGCGAACCTGGTCCTCTCGAATACGCTTGTAGTGCGCTAACCGTTACACCACGAAGGCATGCAGAAAGGAGGGAGGAAATGCCTTACATACGCCCCTTTTAAAGGGCGACTAGGGATTGGGGGGAGCCAATCGCCAAATCTTAGTGGAGAAGAATCATCATCCACCACCTTTTCTTAGGTCGGACGCCACTGTAGAGTCATTAGGATTTTTGAAGTATAAGATACGAAAAATGAGCAATGCCCTCGCCGGGACTCGAACCTGGCCCTCTCGAATACGCGCCGAGTGTGCTAACTGTTACACCACGAATGCATGCTGAAAGGAGGGAGAAAATACCATTTCTCATTTTCGACTTCCACAATTTAAGTACTCACTGAAAAAAAAATAATAATGATTTTAATATAAGAAAGTGTTAATTTGATTTTCTTAACAATGATACAAGCAATTAAAAGATTAACTTTCAACAGTTTTGATTTAAATCCACAAGAATTTCATTATGTTTGTCTGAATGAGTTTAAAGTTATAATATTTTTAAAATACTACTATGCACAATTTGCGTAATTTTAATGCTAATTAATTTTAAAAATAAAGCTGGCCAAGAAAAGAAGCACTGGTAGTTCGCCCAGGCTCTATTTCTAACGCCAGAATTGGCTGGTTGCCTGAGGGTTTCGTGATTTTCCTCATATGTAACGAAAGCAGGTTCTCTCATAAAATCCTTTAGAAGAACAAACCTTCTCTGTTCGCTGTGATTGAATGGATAAGATTGCTAAACACCTTTAATTCACCCTGACTTCAGCTCCCGCTGATACCTGCAAATGTCGCACAATTTATTTTTGTAACACTCATATGAGTACCTACATTTCAACCTTTAATATATTTTTAACTGCATCACAAATAAATTTTGAAGCAAAAATTTTAAACGTCACTGGTGTCGTCAAATAATATCTATTTAAGGCTCCATTAAATGAATCGATATTAAGTATATTTTAATTTCTACTGTGCTCTGTGTTCATAAAATTCGAAATGCCTAAAGCATATTCTTCACGAATCACCTGTTAAATAATAATCCTCAGATTCAAAGTTTATTTAATGTCAGAAGGAGAAGGACTGATAAGAAAAATATTTTTCCTCTCCACACTTTTCTAAGATCTCAAAGTATTTCAAAAAATTTAGTATTCAAGAGAGTCAGAAATTTATAGATAACCTTGTGAAAGAGAGAAAATATGGACAGCAAAAAACTTGGAATTATGATGTAAAATATTGATTAAATTTATTTTTAAAATATTTGGGAAAAAAGAAATTGACATCCCCCACGATGCATCCTTTTTCATATTTCTCATAGAAGTCTTCAGAAAAACTTCTTTTTTTGGAATAAATGCATTCAGTTACTTCAAGGAAGAAACTTATTTTTTTTCTTATTATAAAATTATATTTAATGCATATTCACATTAAATGTTAGAGTTCAATAGAATTGTTAATATGCGGTGTTTCTTAAACATTCATATTTTCACTACAGTTGTTCTAAAAATATAAAAATATTTCTACATGTATTCTTAAATATCTTCATGAATCATTTTTGAATTTATAATACATGAAAACTCTTTTTCACGTTATATATTATCTATGATCTACCATCTGATTTCTTGCATTTATCGTTTTTTAAGCAACAATAATATTTGTTTACAGCTAGTATTAAGTGTTCAGAATGAAAATGCTTACAAATTTCGCATCTCGTATATGCGCAAGTCAGGAAATAAAACTAATGTATCAAAATTGCAACCGAATAAGAAAAATATGTGACTAAATCTTGAAATTCCATAAATTTATCTTGAAACGCTCAGATGAGTACCTACTTAATATATTTTTAACTGCACCACAACTAAATTTTGAAGCACAAATTTTAAACGTAACTAATGTCATCATATTTCGCAAAAAATGGTTTTCTTGAGAAGAAAGGCTTTTCCATAAAATCTTGGATACTTAAAAAATGTTATCTGTTTATATTTTTTTTAAATGGCTTCAACTATTTCGCAAAAAATGGTTTTCTTGAGAAGAAAGGCTTTTCCATAAAATCTTGGATACTTAAAAAATGTTATCTGTTTATATTTTTTTTAAATGGCTGCAGGTAACTGAGTTTTCAAACGTTTAAGTATTTGCTTTAATTCCTATATTTACATTTTAAAGTATTCCGAATCAGTGCATACAGTCAGTTACTAATTGATTTAATAAATCTTTTGTACGTTTCGAAAATTTAGCTTCAACTTTAAATGAGGGAGTTTGAAAGAAAGAGAATTTACCTTAATGATAACTCCTACAATAGT
Source organism: Stegodyphus dumicola (assembly GCF_044657685.1). NCBI lineage: Eukaryota > Metazoa > Arthropoda > Arachnida > Araneae > Eresidae > Stegodyphus > Stegodyphus dumicola. The sequence goes on from NC_140780.1 coordinate 122,521,194, forward strand.
TAGGTAACGAGGATTTAATCCAATTTACCCGGACTAAATCCCTTTTTCCTAAACTGGTAGCCCACCAGCGGCCGAGCGGTAAAGTCGCTGAACACTGGTAGTTCGGTCCGAGGTTCGAATCCCGCGAACGGGCTGGCTGCATGGGCGTTTTCGTGGTTTTCCCCATGTGTAACGTGTATACGAGCCAGTTTCCCTTAGAAAGTCCTCCACGAAGGCATCCCTCCCCTTAGGCAGATAGCCCTCGAGGCTTTGCCATAACCACACACACACACACACACCTAAACTGGTAGATTTGAGCCACATTCTACTCAAAAGACAACATTTCCAACTTACTATCAAAATAACTTATGCAGATACAGTTTTATAATTTTAGTTAATTTTCAATCCTATGAAATTTTATACTTATATCAATTATTAAAATGGTTACTAATTTTCTTTTTCCAATACATTCTTGTATATCACAATTACTTAATACAAAATGTTTTCCTTACTTGCAAATACTGCAACCAAAATAGAAAATAGGTGAATATTTTCTGAAAATCTATATATTTTTTTAATCAGCAAAAAAGTACATAAGCATCTCATATAATTCTATAGTACCTATTTTTTCCCTGAATAGATACAAATCTTGAAACATCTTCACATTCCCGAAATTTATGAATTTGTGATTGCATCGATTATTCACAAAAGTTCCAAAACGTGCGCTCTCTCATTTTAGACCCCCAGAAACCATTTTCCTTTACTAGTGGAGCACATCAGTGAATTTTTTATTGCATATATTTATCTTCAAAGCCACAAAATAATGCAGTTATCGATCATATGCTTGCTAATATGATAGATTTCTTGATTGTCTGGGAGAGTTCGTAGTCATTTTGCTCGTATATAATATATGTATATATATAAAGGGATAATTGTTTAAATTTTTATTATTCAGAACATTCGTCAATTTACGCTAAATTGCCATATTTACTGTCATTATTCAACAATCATGTGAACATCAGTATTACCAAAAATTTTATGTTGTAATTTTGTTTGCTTTCAATAATTAGAAGATGAGGAAAGTAAATACAGGACATATAGGACATGAAATTATGAACATGCTTTTCGAATGTTTTCAACTCTAGGAGGGTAAGGTTATTCGTATGGGCAGGTCTTCGAGTTTGGAAAGTTTCTATAATGAGCTGGTGTAGTGGTTCCCAAACTGTGCGCCGCGGCAACTCTGGGAGCCGCGGCATCTTCACAGAGGCTACGCGAAATATTGTAAAAGCTTCCTAATTAATTGAACAAAGCTATTTGACCTAACTAAACAAAAGACAAAAGTGTTTCAAACAAACAAAAGACAAAAGTTTGTACGTTTCGAAAATTTAGCTTCAACTTTAAATGAGGGGGTTTGAAAGAAAGAGAATTTACCTTAATGATAACTCCTACAATAGTTAGGTAACGAGGATTTAATCCAATTTACCCGGACTAAATCCCTTTTTCCTAAACTGGTAGCCCACCAGCGGCCGAGCGGTAAAGTCGCTGAACACTGGTAGTTCGGTCCGAGGTTCGAATCCCGCGAACGGGCTGGCTGCATGGGCGTTTTCGTGGTTTTCCCCATGTGTAACGTGTATACGAGCCAGTTTCCCTTAGAAAGTCCTCCACGAAGGCATCCCTCCCCTTAGGCAGATAGCCCTCGAGGCTTTGCCATAACCACACACACACACACACACCTAAACTGGTAGATTTGAGCCACATTCTACTCAAAAGACAACATTTCCAACTTACTATCAAAATAACTTATGCAGATACAGTTTTATAATTTTAGTTAATTTTCAATCCTATGAAATTTTATACTTATATCAATTATTAAAATGGTTACTAATTTTCTTTTTCCAATACATTCTTGTATATCACAATTACTTAATACAAAATGTTTTCCTTACTTGCAAATACTGCAACCAAAATAGAAAATAGGTGAATATTTTCTGAAAATCTATATATTTTTTTAATCAGCAAAAAAGTACATAAGCATCTCATATAATTCTATAGTACCTATTTTTTCCCTGAATAGATACAAATCTTGAAACATCTTCACATTCCCGAAATTTATGAATTTGTGATTGCATCGATTATTCACAAAAGTTCCAAAACGTGCGCTCTCTCATTTTAGACCCCCAGAAACCATTTTCCTTTACTAGTGGAGCACATCAGTGAATTTTTTATTGCATATATTTATCTTCAAAGCCACAAAATAATGCAGTTATCGATCATATGCTTGCTAATATGATAGATTTCTTGATTGTCTGGGAGAGTTCGTAGTCATTTTGCTCGTATATAGTATATGTATATATATAAAGGGATAATTGTTTAAATTTTTATTATTCAGAACATTCGTCAATTTACGCTAAATTGCCATATTTACTGTCATTATTCAACAATCATGTGAACATCAGTATTACCAAAAATTTTATGTTGTAATTTTGTTTGCTTTCAATAATTAGAAGATGAGGAAAGTAAATACAGGACATATAGGACATGAAATTATGAACATGCTTTTCGAATGTTTTCAACTCTAGGAGGGTAAGGTTATTCGTATGGGCAGGTCTTCGAGTTTGGAGAGTTTCTATAATGAGCTGGTGTAGTGGTTCCCAAACTGTGCGCCGCGGCAACTCTGGGAGCCGCGGCATCTTCACAGAGGCTACGCGAAATATTGTAAAAGCTTCCTAATTAATTGAACAAAGCTATTTGACCTAACTAAACAAAAGACAAAAGTCGCCGGCCCAAAATATTCTTGCGTACGCGAGGCGACAATGCTGCACCTTCTCGATCGCGTTATACCCCACGGCAATCTAAAACCCGAGTACACGTGTAAGGCTAGTACGAATCTTTTAACGGCTTATTCCTTAAAAAGAAACCGTGAACGTTTCTTTGTATTGTTGCTTAAGTTAAGCTTATCGTGTTGTTTGATTCGGTGTTCATTGTGGTTTGCATGTAGCGACTTTCAGAAGTCGTTTCTTCCCCGGAGCCGAAAATCCGCCATTTCCTTTCCGGTCGGATATCATGTCGGATGTAGGCTTGTCACAGAAACACCAGTCAAATAAGCTGCAAAAGTAGCAATTTCGTTGCCGGATTTATTCGGAAAATGCTCCCGTAATTTGACAAAAACATTCAGAACTATAATCTTACGTAATTGCATAGTGGTTTTCCCAACGAGATAGTATACTGGTAGAAAGCAGGGATAAATAGAAGGGCTAGCTCATTTCTTTGTTCGACTCCTCACCGACACGAGCCTAATGGGGAGACGTAACAGGCAATAATCTGACGTCACTGTGATGCCACCTGTCCTGATTTCCCGCGTTTAAAACAGTAGTTCCATTGAACTGCGAGACGATTTTCTGGAGGTTACATATCCCAAATTAATTTTAATAATATATATATCTGTTTTCTAATAATGTATACATTTAAAATAATTTATATATATGTAATTTTAGTCAGTTTTTATTTTAAATTATATATTGTAAAGTATCGTTTACGTAATATGGCTTTTTGCACTGCAGTAACGTGCCGTAGCACTTACAGAAGTATGAAAGGATGAGATATTTTATTTCATGGGACCAAAGGATCCAAATGAGAGTTTGCTTTTGACGAAAGAATGGATACACAAATGTCAAAGAAAAGATTCTATTAATGTGAAGAGCGGAAAAATCTGCAGCGAACATTTTCTATGCAGTGTTTATGAAGATGATATGAAAAATCGCTTGTTTGGATAGCCACAAAAAGAAACTGTTGAAATGGAATGCTGTGCCGAAAGTAAATTATGATGACAATAATAAATTGAAATTGATGATGACAATAATAAATCAAATTTTAATGATTTTGAAATAAAACCCACAAATGAAAATGTAGATCATCCTGAATGTTTAAGGATAAACAAGAATGCATTGATAATTTGAAGAACAAAATAATATCCTTAGAAAATTGTATTAAATTGTATTAAAGTATTGAAAAATAGAGAAAAGAAAAATTTTAAAATGTTTGTTCAGCGACAAAAAAGGTGGACGACATCTAGACAGAAATTTGTATCAGAAATTAAAATCTCAAATAGCGAAATTTGGCGGGGGGAGCACAAATCGGAGAATTTGGAAAAATGTCTAAAGCCTATTTTTATAAAGACGCAGATTAATGCATTACTAAAAAAGAAGAAAAAAAAATCAGGTGGACTAGTGAAAATATTTCACGTTGCATTGTCATAAGAGCTCTTTCATCTTAAAGCTATGATTTTTGAAAAGAAAAAAAAAATTAAGAAAAAAATTGGAATATCTTTACCTAGTATTATCAAATTAAAGAAATGGTGTTTATTTTATTTTTTAGTGTTTTCTAAATTTTAGTGTAGTCCAAGAATTCAAAGTAATGTTCTTACTCTAAAGAAGGAAAGAGGCGAATATTTGTATTCTGTAGAAAAAATATGCGTTCTCAGTTTCGACAAAATGCATATAGATTGAAAACTCTGCTATGACTCTAAACTGGACTAAGTTGGTTCTTTTCAAAATGTGCAGTTTGTTTTAATCAGAGGTCTCATTTCGCGCTCTGCCTCAAATTACTGAGAAACCACGTTTTAGATAGAGGATTTGTTTTAGAAGATGTAACTGTTTTAAATTTTGATATTATTAAAGAGGTTTTAACTAGAGATTGAGAAGAAATCAAACTGTGTCACAAACTAGAACCAAATTATTTAATGGTCAAGAGAAACGAGAGACAAATAGTCGCTCCAGAGAAAACATTATTTTCAAAAAGTACCGCAAAAGGTATACTCTACCCCACAAAATATTATGGAGTCTCAAGGCGGGAGCGTCACATTTTTTTTGAGCTCTCACGTTTCTACTAAATAACGGCGGAAACATCGATACTTGAACATCGAATCATGTATCAGTAGTTGCAGTACTTTATCAAGAATACGGAGGTGTAAATTTTAAGACGATAATATACATCGTTTATAAATAATTAACAATTGATTGAATTTATCACGTCTTACGAGTAACTGACAGCTATAGGAAGCATGCCTGCAGTTTTGCATCTATTCAAGTGCTTCTTCAGTGAAATTCTTTATGAAAGTCATATTCAAATGTGCAGTGATCAACGAAGATCTTGCTGATAAAGGTTTTGTTCCTGTACGGCTTTCAGGATTTTAATTATTCATTTTAATTTAAACTTTACTTAGGCAAGTCTCTGCAGAAAGTATACGACCCCTGTAAAGAACGTTTTCACCCCTCGCCTCTTTTGTGCTTGCAGAAGTTGGGGGTCTGTTGAGAATCGTTAAAAATCCCCTCATATTCTCGACCTTGAGAGGATTCAAGTTTCAGCGGAAAGGATAACGGCATTTCCTAGATGTGAGATAACTACCCAACTTGTATTGGTACTGTCTGGATAATACACATTCAAGGGAGGACTGCAAAAGGTAGACTTTTCTGAATTTAATTACCCTGAAGTATTCAAGTAGTTCAGTTCACAACGTGAATTATTTTATTCTAAATGCAGACTCTAATAACAAACAACAATCTAACGCAATTATCTAATCCTCAGCGTTGTTATAAATCTTTCTGTAATAGTAGGTACTGTTAAAATTCTGCTGACTTATTAATCTAATATTGGTTTTATCAAGAGTGCATAAATTTATCTTAATGATTCTTAATTAATGTGCAATAATTTATCTTATATAATTTTACTTTGCTTATTATAACAACTAATAATATTTTTATTATTTTCATTATTGTTAATATATACTATATATTAATGAATGCATAATATCAATTGGTTTTGAATTTATCGTGATTAACTGTCTACTAATTTGTTTAATCTTTTTTTTTTTTTTTTTTTTACTACAATTTTATTGTTTACCTGTAGTAGTAATTTGCTTATTGTATGTTGCTTATTATATGTATTGTTTGTTGCTTGTTGCTATTTGTTATTCCAATTTTGTAATGTTATAGTGCGCTGCGGACGGTTTTTTTTCCCTCTTCGTTATTAGTATTCATCTTCCTGCCATTAGCGCTAGTTCTCACCTCACTTCAAGCATATGAAGTTTTCTCACCTAAAAAATACAGTAACTTCAGTGCTATATACTGTTCTTACATTTGCTTTGTGTTCCTCCGACTTTCTTCATCGAACGAGTGAGCACTCTGTGCAAGGATTAGAACTTTAACAGGTTGAGAGATCCTCTGAGTTTTTTATTTTTAAGCTAATATTACTCTTTATCGAACGAGTGAACACTCTGTGCTAGGATTAGAAATTTAACAGGTTGATAGACTCACTTAGTATTTTATTCTTAAGTTAATATTACTATTTCATGTTAAATGGGGTCAAGAGAAACCTCCCCAACTAGATCAATTAGGACTACCAGCTCGAGGTGTGTGAGCCCAGAGAGATTAGACCATCCATCTTCCAGATTAGATAGGATTAACACTTTGACTCTGCACATCAAGTCACTTTTAGCAGAGTACAGATCTAAACTAAACTAAACTAAAAATCGCAGACCACGAAGCGGTGTCCAATTATATCACAGAAATACTGGCTATAGCTTCTAATCAGGAAATCTTAATTGCACGACAGGAGGGACAAATACTTCAACTAGAACGACAACTTAATGCCAGTCTCTTCTCTCAAGCAAGAGAGCAGCACAGTTTTAAGGTCCCGGAGCTACAGGAAAACCATCCTACAGGACAACAAGACCGCCGGAGTTACGCAACTGTGGCCGGTAAGATTCAGAAAAAGAAGCCCCCTTCCATACAAGCAACAGCCATTCCCAAGCAAAAGCCTTCTGAGCACGTTTTACTTATCAAGGGGAAAGATTCAGAGCGCACGCCAGATAGTGTGAAAGCGCAAGTTCTAAACAACATCAAACCTCATAAGCTTGGCATCAACATACAGCAAGTGAGGGCCACGAGATCTAAAGAACTCTTGATTAGGTGCAAAGAAGCCACACACCTGCACAAACTTAAAAAAGTAATTGAAGAGTCTAGCGTGCTGACAGAGCACTTAGAACTAAGGATTCCCCGTCCGTTTAGGAGCTCTCTTATAGTATTTGGGGTACCCTGTGACATAACGGCAGACGAAATAAAAGCAGCATTTGAAGATCTTTTGCCAGAAACGCGGTCGCCAGTTATCTTTCCAAAAGGCCCGAGACCTAGGGACGAAACTACCTGTAATTGGATACTGGAAGTGACAGCAGATTTCAAAGACAGGCTTCTCGACCACAAGCGGGTTTATATTGGATTTACTTCCTGTCCGTTTAGAGAATACGTAAAAATAACCCGCTGCTATAACTGCCAAACCTTTGGCCACCTAAGTAAAAACTGCAGATTCCCACCAGCCTGTACTAAGTGCGGAAAAGGTCATTTAACACAAGAGTGTACGGCAGAAGAGGAAAATTGTGCGAATTGTGTTCACTCCAATACGCATAATAGCACAGACTTTGACGCAAGTCATCCGGCAAGTTCTTCAAAATGTCCTGTGTACCGACAGGAACTGCAACGAGGCAGCAAAACACAGCAACAACGGATGTAGGCAGTAACCAATTCCGCCAACAAGTCACAGGACTCAGGTTTCTCCAAGCAAACCTGCAGAGAGCTAGATCTGCAACACTTAACTTCATGGATATTATGACAAAGGAAAATGCCGATATCGCCCTCATACAAGAGCCGTACTTAGCACATAGTCATCTGCCAGGAATTCCACCCACAAGCAAGACGTTCCAGTCAACCTCTCAACAGGCTGTCATAATTTATAATGGTCCGCTATCTCCCCTCCTTACATCTCAGACGCAACACTCAGTTACCATTAAACTAGAGACAACTACGGGACACCTTCAAATTACTAATGTGTACTTTCCACCAAGTGAGGAATTAGATCCACTATTAATAGAAATCAGCACTGTCGTCAGAAAAGGGAACAACCAAATCTTATTAGCAGGTGATTTCGATGCTTCAAGTTCCTTATGGGGGGCGCGAGTGGAAAACGTAAGAGGCAAAATGGTTTTAGAATATGCAATGACAAACAGATTAAGCATCATAAACACGTCAGACTCACCGCCCACCTTTCGCACTATAAGGGCGGAAGGTTGGCCGGATTTAACCATGGTATCTTCCCAATTAGCAAATCAAATGTCGGAATGGCATGTTATGGACATTCCCTCTCTGAGCGACCACAGAATAATCAGCTATCTAATGGGCGCTCAGTTAACTTATACTCTGAAACAGAGGTTCAAGACAGCTTATGGAGGACATCAGAAGTTCCTTAATTTGCTTCGTCCTTATGTAGGTCAATTGATTTTCAACTTCCAAGCAAGCAACACCATAGACGGACTGGATGATGCCTACAGGCATTTAATTGGAACCTTAACAAGTGCAGCAAAACAAACGTATAAGAAAAAAAACACCCAGCCAGAAGAAAGAACTTTCCTGGTGGAATGACAAACTAACGGCAAACAGAAGCAGAGTTCGGGCGCTCAGAAGACTGGCACAGTCAGAAACAGATTCCATACAAAGGGACCAAAAAATGCAGACGTACAAGAAGGCACTTGCGCAATACAAACTACAGATAATAAAGGCCAAATCCGACTCCTGGCAGGAACACTGTAGTAGAATACCGGAAATTTTTGGGAAAATACAAAAAATCGCCGCAGGTAAGGTCTTTAGACCGACTCAATTGACTGCGAATGTGGCCCCTGACGCACCAAATACAAGAAATATTCTTTCGGTAATACTGAAAACGGTTTTTCCTTCAGATGATCCCGCCAATGACTCAGAAACGCATACATTAATAAGGACGCAATTTCAAGAAAAATTCTGGTCTTTCATAAATGGAGACTATCTCCCACCAACAATAGAGGAGGTAGACCTAATCATAAATGGTTTGGCAAGGAAAAAGGCACCGAGGCCGGATGGCCTAGACAATATAATACTCAAGGCATTGCATAATGAGTTTCCAGAGCTGATCCACTCAGTCTGCAAAGCATGCTGGAAAGTAGGACACTTTTCGAAAGATATGAAGCTGGCAGAGATCGCTCTGTTTCACAAAAAGGGGAAAGATCCCTCGGATCCGACCTCCTACCGCCCGGTAAGTCTCCTTCCCACAATTAGCAAAGTTCTAGAAAAAATCATTCTAATGAGGCTAAATTATTTCCTGAATAAAAGTTCAGTAATTAATAAAAAACAGTATGGCTTCCGTGAAGGAATATCTACGGAACAGGCAGTAGCAGATCTCCTGAAAGTGCTGAAAAAGAACAGAGAGGAAGACAATCACTCAATAGTAATATCTATTGACATAAAGGGAGCCTTCGATAATGTCTGGTGGCCTGATGTAACAAAAGAATTAGATTCAATCAACTGCCCAATTCAGATCTTAAAGTTGATAAGGAGCTACCTTGAAGACAGACAAGTCCAAGTAACTACAAACGATGGAATAATCCAGCATAAACTGGAGAAAGGCTGTCCACAGGGTTCCTGTCTAGGGCCAACCCTGTGGAACCTAGTAGCTAATTCAGCGTTCCAAATTTTTGAGATGGAGAGCGAAATACATCTGCAGGCTTTTGCGGATGATTTCCTTCTAGTAACTTCGGGAAGAAAGAATATCGAGAAAATTACACAAAATGCACTAAATAGGTTCTTAGAGTGGGCACAAACACATAAACTTACGATCTCAGCAGAAAAAACTACCATGCTATTTATAGGGCGTAAAAGAGTAATGAAAAGAAATCCTACCATTAGACTCAACGGTAGCTCAATAAAATGCTCTTCAAACATAAAATACCTAGGATTTATCCTCAACAATAATCTCTCTTGGATTCCCCACTTAAAAGAACTCAGGAAAAGATGTATCGCACTCACAAACACAATGCTACGCACAACAGGACTGCAGTGGGGAGCACCACCATGGGTGCTTAAGAGGTGGTACCAAGCAATAACAGAAAGAATTGTTCTCTACGGCGTAGCGATCTGGGGAAATACACTCAACGTAAGCATGCGTAGATTACTTCTGTCCATGCAAAGACTCAACTCTTGCTCATCTGCAAGGGCTACAGAACTACTTCAACGACAGCTCTGCAGGTTCTAGCAGGAATTCCTCCGCTAGACCTGCAAGCGGAAAGGGAGTCGTTAATTGCAAGAGTGTTACGGCTAGGTGAGGATGGAGTTCTATGGGAACAACACCACTTTGCTGAAGACTTTGAAAAACACAAGCCAGTGACTCAAGGACATCCGGCTGAAACACATCTAAAAAAGTGTATTCTAGGCCACTATGTGACACCAAAAGATAACCACACAGCTATATTTACAGATGGCTCAAAAACCGAGACGGGTACTGGCAGTGCCTTCTGCGTTCTAAAACGTAATACAGCTGTGTATAAATGGAAAAGAAGACTTGGCAGTAGGAACTCAGTATTCCAAGCTGAGCTGGCAGCACTTAAAGCAGCAATTAATTATGTGAAGAGGAACAGACTTCTCCACATTACTATTTACAGTGATTCTGCCTCTAGCCTTGACGCAATCAAAGGTTACAAAAGTAGAAGCCAGTATGTCCAAGAAATTAGAAAAATCCTCCTCAGTCTTCCACCATCAGAAAGGCCATGCCTCACGTGGGTTCCGGCTCACGTGGGCATTAAAGGCAATGAGGAAGCAGACACCCTGGCAAAAGAAGCGGCAAAGGAGGTCTCAAGAACAGAACTGCCAGATAAATTACCTAGGTCTCATCTCAAAATTGATCACTCTAAAACAACTGATAGACAGGTGGCAAGCCAGATGGGACACAGCAGATACAGGAAGGAGAACGTATATGTTCTTCCCAAAAACAACGCTAGAGTTAAACTGCAATAGTGGTAGTCAGACACAGTTTTATACAGGTCATGGCCCATTCCTGACCTATCTGCATAGATTCAGCCTGAGTGACACAGAAAGATGTCAATGTGGAGAGGTGGGGGATCCAGACCACTACGTCTTCCACTGCACAAACACGGCACAGTACCATATAAGAAAGCCAAGTCAAGCTTACTGGCCACAATGGGCGGCAAATATGAGAACAAACAAAACAGCAAATACAAAGCTACAAACGGTAATCAGCCATTGTCAGAGAAAGTATTCTCTAATACGACGATAAGTGTCCCCAAATAGAAATAATCAAGTGCTTAGCGCTCTGAATCATAAAATGTATAAATCACACTAAATCAATCTGGGCACACACCTCGAACCTCTCAACCCAAGACTAACTTAGATAATTAGGACTATGGCAACAACCTGCCTATATTCTTTATAATGTTTACTTTTGCAATTAATGTACAGGTCTAGGACTCGCAAGACCAGATCGTGCCAGTAAAATCTTCAACAGCAATGAGTTTTTCCTACACTTACTAATCGTGTATTTAAATTACAAGTTTGTGATAAATAGGTTCAAGAAGGGCAAGGTCAACTTATGTTATCACCTCAAGTTTATGAATGATATTATTATTGGTATGGCATTTTTGCCTTCTTAATTTTAATAAATATTCAACTTTTTATGCAAATCTTAGGGAAGAAATATCTGTATTTATGTGATCAATTGCATGCTTGAATCTCTTCCCTAGTGATCAGCATTACGTGCTTAATTATGTTTTGTATAAATTATGTGCATGTTCTAAGGTGATAAAACTAACTATGGAATTAATGTAGGTAAGTTTCTCTTTGTAATTATGTATCAGCATTATGTATTCAAGTGTTTGGAATCAGATATCAGTTTTACTGAGTATTGTGCTGTACTTTTCTGTTTATGTTCACTTTAAAGTACTCAAGTCTGTATTTATTCCTTCTCAGCATGTACTACGAAGGTCAGTTCGTACTTGGCTAGGATTTAGACTACACAGCAGTACTTAATGATCAGTTTTATGTATTATGCTTATCAGTTTTATTTTTAATTTTCATGTATTATGTATGCATTTTTAAGTGTTATGTATGCAGGCATTAGGGATCAGCTTTCTGTATTTCTGTACTCAGTATCATGTTAGTTTTTCACTTTAATATTCAGTTTTGTACTTATGTATGTATTATCCTGTCTGCAAGTACTACGAAAGAAAATGTAGGTGAATGGTTCAATTTGTAAAACAACTACAGTTTAAGTATGCACAAAGAACTAAATTATGCAGGAATTTGTTATCTTAGTGATAACAGGTACACAATCTTTTAAATGTTCTTACATAAGAGTCAGGCACATGGAAAGTAAACTGCGTTAAATTATGTTTGGGCGCTAGGATTTTTTTAATCATCTTTTAATCTCTCTCTTTATTATTTATTTATTTTTTATTTATTTTTTTTAAGTTTACTATGTGCAATAATTTAATAGGTTACAACTTTCCTCCATGCAGGACCAACGATTTCACAGAAGCCCCGTAAAGATATGACGGTTGTGTCACGATAAGCACCCGCATGTAGACATTTAGCAAGTCCAGAAAATCCACGGCAGTTAATTTTTCAGGCAAAGTCCTTCTATCTTTACTTTATCTAACACAAGTTTCTGTCTATTCTAACAGCGATTCTTAACAGTCTTTTGATTGCTTCTTTGCTTAATTTTAAGTAGTTCCTAACAGGATACTCTTTCCCCGTACAACAACATCCAAGCTTATATGTAGACTATATGAGGCTCTTAGCCGTCTATTCGGCTGCGTTCCCGGAGCAGGATGGAGCAGAGAGTAGATGGTTTCTGCCAGGAAGATAACACACTGTGAGGCTAAGGCCAGGTCAGTGGTCTTCCTTGGTGGCGCTCACTCACTCACTCTACCCCACAGGAAATCAGAAAGCATCTGACTTCTATGAGTTAATCGATAATATCTTCGGTATTATGAATAGTAACAAAATAGTACCAACAAGAATAACAAGTATTTAACAAACTAATTTTGTTAAGTACTTGTTAAAGTTATTCTTATTGTATCCTTTGTAACTAATTATTGATTAGATTTTGTGCTAGATTAGCATTCTAGATAAAATATAATAGTATAAAACATCCAAGTAATTGGCATAAAAATACCTGCTTCCTTTACTCACACTTTTGAAAAATTAAATAACTGTTTTAGGTACTATGAATAAAGCTATTTTGTCAAAATTAAGGTAACAATCTTATATACATTTATTTAACTGTAATATAGATATAAGTATAAATTACAAAATTATTTAAAAAATATCTATTATATTGAATCGGAAAAGAATTATAACAATGTAAAATTTACAATTAGGCAAAAAATTAAACGTAGGTTAGCAGAAATGTTGCCATATATGTCACATATGTTTAAACCTATGTCAATGTAAAGTTGTTTTTTGAGTAAATTTAAATAACTACTATTATAGTTATCTTAGAAGCAGTATAAAAATTCTCTCAGTTAGCATGCAGATAAAGAAATGATTAGAAATAAACGTGCATTAAATAAAAAACCTGCAAAAAAAAAAAAAAAAAAAAAAAAAAAAAAAAAAAAAACCACGGAACTTTATGTTAAAAGAGCAGCACATTTTATCTATTATTTTTAAATTGAGTAAGCATTATTAAATTTTTTAATGGTTCAGTCTAAAATGCATAAAGCAGTAACATTGCCTCTTCCAAATTATTGCTATCTTTGACACACAGCTCATTTTAAACGCTGGTTCAAAAACGCTAATTTCCAAGCTGTGAATTACTATATTGGCGCGCTCAGTGTCATCATGGCTACGTCATCACTTCTCACTTTCTGCTTCAGGGGGAAAAGCTTATGAGCTAGCCCTTCTCTTCTAAGTCCTGGGTAGAGAGCGTATTGCAACCTTCAACCGGTTCCAACATTAATGTCACGTGACTGCTGCGCGAATTCCGAAAGTCCGGAAATACTTTACATTGCTTTCTATGGGACGAAAGACTGCTGCTCTGCTTGGTCACATAAAATTTAAGTAAAAATGGTTATTCGCTGCAGCGCCTACGGATGTAAAGAAAGTTTCGTGAAAGGAGGACTTGTAACCTTTCATAGGTAAGTTAAAACTGCATGATTTATTATTTTATTTTCAGTACTTTTGTCATTTTACTATCTCTGTTGAATTGGTTGGAACGTTTCAGCCATATTGTATAAGAAAATTGCCGCCATATATGACATTTTCAGCATGTATTATTAGCATCAAAATGTATTAAATACTGTGACACTATTTACTGGAATCACCCTTTAAAAATAATTGAATTTTATATGTTTTTTCCGTGTATTCCGTTGAAATAGAAAGCTGCGCCAATTGGCGTTAACTTTTTTTCGCCAAGTCGTACGCGTTTTGATTTCATAAACAATTACTGCCTGCGATAAAAAAAGAAAAATGCTATTATTAGCATTAAATTATTGAGAAAAGATTGTGCGATATGTTTACTTTGTTAAAAAAAAGCTGAAGATCTTGATTCATGCAACATTGAACATAAACAGTTAAACAGCATTATTTTAAAAAAACAGATTACTTTTTATAAAGCTCAATGCTTTATCATTATTTTCTATAAAATCAATTAAAATTAAAATAACCTGGATTATAATTCTGTCTCATCTACGATGCTGTTAGAAATTTATTGTAATTGAAAAAATGTGATGTGAAAAACTTACCATATTTTAAATAGTATTAAAAAAAAAAGAAGAGTGAGAGAATTTTTAAATGTAATATCGTTTTGATCCTAATAATAAAAACTGAGTTGAAGTTTGTTACCGTTTGATACATATTCAATATAAAATATTTGTTATAGTTAATAAGTATTGATCCCCGCCATGACATACAAATGAGTGTGGAAATCAGTAATTAAGATTGCATTATTTTGTCCCAGTAATATAATCTCAAGAAAAGAGAGTGCATTATTTTGTCCCAGTAATATAATCTCAAGAAAAGAGAGTGCATTATTTTGTCCCAGTAATATAATCTCAAGAAAAGAGAGTGCATTATTTTGTCCCAGTAATATAATCTCAAGAAAAGAGAGTGCATTATTTTGTTCCAGTAATATAATCTCAAGAAAAGAGAGGTAATCAATGGCATAAATACATACATACTTGCCAACCTATGACACTCAAAAATCAGGAGATTTTTTTAAGAAATCAGGAGATTTTTCACAATGTTAAAAAGACTTTTTAAATGATAAAAATATGGTTTTTAATAATGAATTAACTTTAAATAGTAACTAATTCTTAAATGCAAGCAACACAAAAATACCTTACACATAAAAAAACATTTTTATTACTTGCATCGTTTAAGGAAAAAAAAAAAAAAAAAGACACTTTAATCAGTTTTCATACAAATGTTATAAACAGTGGCAGATTTTGCTTTCTTTAAGAAAGTAACTTCCTAATTTTGTTCACTGCAATTGCCACGTAGGCCTGCTTTCGCTAATAAAAGTTCTAATGTATCATCACTAATATTAGATCTAAATTTAGTCCTCGTTTACGCAACAACACTGAAAATCCTCTCACACTCTGCACTACTATGGGGAACTGTCAAGATGGCCAACACAATTCTAGATAGTTGACTATATTTTAAAATTCCATCAGCACCTTTCAGTTTTCCAATTAAACTCCACTGGGTGTCAATCCTAGCTGATTTCATAACTTCATTCAAGTTTTCTAATTGTAAACTGCTGTTATGCAGCTGTTGGAACTGTTTCAATTTTTCCTTCCTTTTAGAACTCCTTTCAAGATAATAATAAATATCAACAATGTGTTCATCCACATTTACTGGTAAAGAAGCTTCCCCCTTTTCAGCTGCTAAATTTAAGAGGTGACAGGTGCACCTCATAATCTGCAAATCTGAATTTTCCTTTCTTAAGATGCCTGCAACACCAGTCTTCAAGCTTACCAATACTGGTGCATTATCGGCACCAAGGGCTAAGCAATTATACAGAGGGCCTGCATTTTCTTTTAAAGTTTAATAATTAGCTGTGGTATATTAAAGCCTGTCAAATGTCCTTCTGAAGTGAGGACAGAAAGTAAACTGCCCTCAATTTCTGAAGACTCTGGATTAAAAAAAGAAACAACAATTGGATACAGTTTTGAATCGGTATTATTGCTTCCATCCGTAGAGAGGCAGAACGGAGCTGTTTTAGTGCAATCAATAACTGAAGATTTATTTTTCAAACACATTTCTTTAACAATTGCACCTGTTTTGGTTCTTGCACTTGAGTATTTCTTAGCAATTTCACTATCGGGAAACATTTTTCTAAATAAAGCTGCAGCGTGATCCGATGCATTCAGTGGCAGGTTGTGCTCCAGTAAAAACGCAGAGAACAGACATTCTGCATTAATAACTTTTTGATCCTTTGTTTCCGAAGAAAATTTTATTTTTTCAAAATGACTCACGTTATCCTTGTGTTTTTGTGTTCGCACATGTTTGAGAACATCCGCCCTTCCACATTGCGAAATCGAAAAATCGCAACGACAGGCGGTGCACATCGCAAATTTATTACACTTCCTTGAGGAAATAATGGAAGGAAAGTCAACTGTGTACGATTTTTGAAACGTACATGAGTATTTCATTCTCGCAGACATAACAAAAGATGATAATTTCTAAAACTATTTCCCGAAGGCACGTGCACTCACACAACTCAGGACAAATTGAACGAAATAACTAAAGAACATCCAAATAACAGCTTGCCTTGTCCTCATTGGCTAATATATGCCAGCTGACACGCAGTGGAGTTCGATGCCCATTGGAGAACGACGTTTCTGGGATACGTATAATGCTCTCACTCACAAAGCAGAAGTTATCTGATTCGTAAGGTTTTGTTTTAGATATAATCTAGAGAAAATTCAGTTGCTTTCAGACGTCCAAAATCACTTTTGTTCATATAACAAAGTATTAAGCCAAGTTCCATAAAAATCGTGAGAAATTTTAAGAATAAGAAAAAGTCGGGAGAAATATATTGTAAATCAGGTTGGCGGGAGATCGGTCGAAAATCGGGAGTCTCCCGCCTAAATCGGGAGAGTTGGCAACTCTGTACATATAATACAATGTGATTTTCTTTTTCTCTTTAGGATGCAATGCATTAAAATTAAACGAGATTTTTTTACCTTCTCAAATATTATAACAGTAGTGCAATTAATTTTTTAACGTTATTCAAAATTAAAGTTTCCATCTCAATTTTTTATTATTTATTTTAGATTTTCTTCCTAAAATTATTTAACCTAAACATCTTAAACAATGGTGCAAATAATTTAAAGCGATTATTAAAAATATATATAAAATATTCAGGAAAAAAGGAGTTAAGTTATATCTAAATAAAATTGTAAAAAATCGAACAACCTAATTCGAGGCCGTTATTTGCTGACTGCTAGCAGACGGAAATAAAAAGCACTACCTGCCATATCAAAAGCGGACCAAACTGGCGATGAACAGCCTAAGCTATCACTCCCCAAGAGCGCCAAGAGCTTTAGTCACGTGGTATATGTTGGAGACACCCTAGCAGACGAATTCTCTGTGGGTGAGCCGTCTACCTGTTATATGAAGTCATTGGGTTTTCCAGCCTTGTGAGGTTTTGAAATTATGCAATGAAATTTTGCATTAAACGTGCAAACGATCGTTTGTCAAAGATGAAGCAGATGCCATAGCAGTTGCTTTCTTCTCTTCTCGGTCAGTGAATGAATGAATGAATGGATGCTTTAATTGTTTTTCTCATCGAGAGTGGAGGGGAGGCCAAGGTTGCTTGAATCTGCAGTTTCACCAAAAGAAGAGGATGGCTTCCTATTGGTCATAGCATGACTGACATGATATGAACAAATTTTTAAATAAAAAGATGGATTTCACACATTTTTTATTTGATTCTGTTCTTTTTGTTCAACAATATTCGTACTTCATAGCGTAATTTTTATAATATGACATCTCGAATTCGTAGAACTATATTCTGCGTCGGACGCATATACTTTCTACTATATCCGGTGTTCTCAAATAAGCGTTGCCGGCTCGGTTCGGACAGTTAGTCTGGTGAAATTAAACTCAGCACTATACAGTGATATAAATTAGTTCATGTAGTATAGTTACTGTTATGTTACTTCTTATTTGTTGGTTTTGATACACATTTTTGTGATTTTTTGCCCTTGTATCTTTGATAATGGACCAATTTTTGAACAGTCATAAACGTAATAGTGCAGATAAAAAAAGTATGATTTCAACCAGTGGCACGACTGTGAAGGAACGAAAATATCGTAACTATGATGACAGTTATTGAGTTTGGTTGTAAGTCAGTAGAAATGAATGGGGAACAGAGACCGCAATTTGTACTGTGTATGAAAGTTTTGGCAACAGGTTGTTTGCTTCCAAGTAAATTGAAGCGCCATTTAGAAGCTAATCCCCACAGCATGGTTGGGAAATCTCGTCATTATTTTAAAAGAAGTTAAAAGAACTGAAACAACAAAAAAATACATTTTTTACTGCGTCAGTACCAAGTAATGCTTTGCTAGCATTTTACTAGGTGGCTTACAGAATCGCGAAATGTAAGTAATGACCTTTTCTAAAAAAACACTACCTAAACTGCAGTATGAAAAATGAGGGGAAATCACAAAACTAATTTTGAAATTCAAAAGAGAAGCAGACTAGAAGGAACTGAAAGCTTACGATGATGATTTAATTAATGATAGATAAGAAATAACTAATCATTACCAAATAAGATTAGTTAAATAGTCAGAATTTTAACTACTAAACAATTAAAAGATCAAAGTACGTAAATATCAAAATAATAGATGGAATATAAAATACTGTGAAAAAAAATCAAAGATGGGTGAGAAGAAATAATGGAAATGGCCCAACGTCTCTTCTACAGGACTTCTTGATATCTACAACAGTCATAACATGCGCAGACTGTTACCCTCTAGCGGCAGATGTTGAACTTTCTTGAAGGGAACGTGCATCTGCATGTTAAAAATCCGGTATAACGTCACAGCGCATGCTGACGTTCTTAATGACATAAAAAGCTTTTCATACCCGATGTAACATGTACGTGTTTCCGCATGTTGCAATCTGGGATGACGTTACGAGCAGAAGGAACATGTTGTAAGGCGTCCTTGTTAACGCAGCAACGGTACGTTTCGTTGAGCGCATCATTGAGGTCCGCCCTCAGATATCGCTCAGATTTATGATTCATATGATCCAAAATCCTAAAATTCACCTACTAGTACGCCATAACTATGAAGTATTATCAAAATTATATCCATGCAGTAGGTATATGAGTAGTATATGCTATGTAAATAAAATATACAATCTAAATATGCTATAAATACATATAATAATACAATGTATAAAATGCTGCTATTTTTCTCTATTATTATATAGAAATGCCTTAATATTATATATAAAATCTAAATGTACAGGGCATGGAAGAACATCAGTGTTTGCAAATTCTCGATTTTGAAAATTCAGTCCTTCTAATCAATCAATCTAATCTTGAAGATTGGTTTCATTATCATATCTCTTACTCTATACGCAATATAACATCGATTCGCAATATAACATTGATTGCAACAGATCGGATTTTTCTCATAAACTGCCCTTAAATGGCTGAGTAGCTAAACACTGGTAGCACCACCCGATGCGAAGCATGTTAACCGAGTTGGTTGAAGGAACTTTTTTTAGGTTTCGCTCTTGTATAACACGAGTACGAGTTGTACGTCCTTTAATAGTTCTCCACGTGGGCATCATTGCCTTTATGCCTTTTTGAGTGCTCAATCATAAGCAAACAAATAATGAATAATTTCTAATAAGCCAATAACAACCTAAAACTAAATTTGCGTCAAATTCCTTTCTGAACTTGCATGAGTCTCTTTTTTGCTATGAAAAACATGCGTACAAAAATGTTAATACTGAGCATGATATGCGCAATCGGCAACGAGAGCATTTATTTCATATAAATTATCATTTTTTAGTTTCTATAAGCAATCACCTAGACTTTGCTAGTATTCATCAGAGGTACTGGTTCTAGGTGGTTATTTTGAGCATCTTGTAAAGTAATCTTCAATCTAAATGCGTAGAGGAAGTTTATAATGTGTAAAATAAAACTGCATCAATTATGCATCCTTCAGCTGATTGAGCGTGCATTACCAGAGTACCTAGTTACAAGAACTTGTTTCCATCAAAGTACTAATCCTTATGAATGTGTTTAGAAGAAGCTGTTCCCACAAGAAGTCGTTGTTCTATCCTAATAATTCACAATGAACTAGACATTACATCCCACGCAAAATAGACTGAAACCACGTGATTAGCTATTCAGCTAGTAAAACACTGAGAGTTGAACTCGTAAAAAAAAAAAAAAAATAAATAAATAAATAAGATAGGCACGTAATAGTAAAGGAAGTACTAAAATATTCAGACAAAATGCTGACTGAATGCAAAAGGATAAAAAAAAATGCAGGTAAAAGAAGTACAAATATGCAGATTTCAAAATACACACATAAATCAGAGAATCGAAAATTAAATAAAAATGTAAGAATAGTTATACAAAAGAACAAGATTAATTTCGGCCGGTAGGCTCACTAAAAGAATTTTCAAATATATTAATGACGACAAAAAGTTATCAGTTGGAATAGGAGCATTATAAATTTCAGGCATTCGACCTGAGAGAGTTTTAATTGCATCAAAGATAGAGTAATCAGCAAACAATATATTATTAATGTCCTAAATTATTTCAAGGAACTCTGAACAGACCCAGAGAGGTTTGCATTGTCGTTTTTTAGAGGTTTATTACTTCCTATGTATTTCGGAGTGAATTGCTTCTAAGGTCTTACTTGGAGTTTGGTTTTCAAATGGAAAGTCTAAACATTTTTTTCTTCATGATAAAATCTGAATGAGCCTTTGTAAGTTTAACAAGTTCCATGGGAGGTTCAGGTAATCGCATGGCAAATTCCTTCGAAGAATTTGACTCCTGGCCAGCCGTCAGAGGCATTTAGGCTTATATCAGGGCTATCTCTTCATAGTCAAAAGATTCTTCGGATTCTTCCTGTAACTGGCAGCATGTACTTTATTACAGTTATTGCATCTTTATCAAGGCTTTAATCTACTTGACCTCTTAACCAGCAAATTTTTCAAACACGATTTTGTCAAAAATTCCATAGAGTATACACTCTCAGATTACTTTTTACACAATAAATGAAAATGATCGTTTAAGGAGAGACTGTACAGCATTTAAAGTTAGCTTTTGTGCGTATACAACGCAATAATTACCTATTCATACCAGAGCTAGACATTTCTTATTTTCGTGTCGTCTCTTTAGCAAAGTCGTTTGTTTATGTTAGAAATTAGCCCTTTTCTCCTTTTTGGTAAAATATTTAGCAACTGTCCCTTTCCATCAGTTATCTAGTGATCTCTTTCTACGACCAGTAATATAATGCATGCTAGGTTCTTCTCCGAGAAATTGTGTAACCGGAAAAAATAAATAAATTGGAACCGTCATAGAAGCATATTTTTCTTTGAATATATGGACTAACATATTTTTCGGATGCAGTTTCTGATCCTCCTTGAATAGTTTTACATTATACATATTTATATTTTCATAAGTGCGTTCATTCAGCTCTCTCTATATATACGTTATATATTGTACTGTTAATACAGTAATGTAAAATTTACTCTCCAAAAGTTTTGCTTTCTCATTAATGACCTGGCGGCTTCTCTTAAATTTAAAAGCATTTTGCATCATATTTTTTACGACAGAAGCCATTATAACACAAATAAAAAATTTCTGAGTACAAGGGCTGCGATAAAATGCCACTAATGGGAAAAGAGAAACTGCTAAAAGTAGACCTGAGAGGAAACTAACTGAAAATTTAGGTATGTGACTGTCAGCTTTTTAGTAATAGTAAGTAAACTTAAAATATGTACTTCGAAATCTAATAGATGGAGCCACTGTAAATATAAAGAACGGTTGAGCGTAAGAAATTTGAAATATGTGCTTTGGAATCCAACAGATGGAGCCACTACAGATTTCTCATAAAGGAATTCAGTAGTTATCACTGGCCCCTTAATTGCTCGCGTGTAAAGCGGCCTTTAGATTCTTGAAAGATGTGTTATACGAATTCGTGAAATACGAACCGAAGAATTTATACAAAAATTAAGATCAGCTATCAAAAGTTAAAAAGAGCTATTTTTAATAATTAATATTAACGACTAATAAAAATGTTACCTATCGGTACTGCATAACATTTTCTTCAACAGCACAGGTCACTTATCACTTGGCGGTTTCTTCATCATCATTTGGCATTTAGCAACAAATTACTACAAATTTAAATGATTGAAAATATTAATTATTTCAGAATGTGCATCTAGAGTACAAACCTTCAACATAGTATGTGATAAAATCTTTCAATGCCCGTAGCAAGTAAATCTTAGTCATTTAGCTTTAAAATGACACAAGAAGCACGTTAATTCTATTGAAATATTAACTAAAAGTAAAGATTTAATGTCTCGTAAGCAAGGCGATACGCATATTGAAGTTAAAATGAATTCAAAATAATTCAGCTGCTGCAACGTGTAAAAAATACTTTAACTTAGTGGTAGGGAATTTTATCTGTGGTGCCATCTCTTGACGCATTCTTTAAATTTTATTTACAGTACTTTATTTTTCCTAAGAAAAGAAATAAGATAGCTAGAAATTAAAAAGACGTTCTTAAATTTTTTTAACATTTTGAAGGAAAAAATGCTATTTGTATTATTTTTTTATTTACTAATCCCGTCTGAAACTGGAAGAAATTAATGAGTTGATTTTGGACTTCAGACGGTACTTACGTATTAACGAAACCACCTTACTCAATTTCGCTATCTTTACTGAATGTACCAAATTCGGGCAACCATTACGTATAACAATTTTTCAGACAACCATGCCCATAACTGTTCTTTAGTTTTAATAGAAATGTCGTATTTTTTGTATGCATCCTTTTTATTTTACACCAAGTTCCAATGATTGTTATAGACAATCGGAATATTTCTGCCTTAAACTCAGTTTCAAAATAAGCGTTTGAGGAATTTGCTTTCAATAGAAAAAACTGCGACTTTTGAAGCAATGCAGCATTTTGCCACAAAATCACTAAATGGAACAACAGTTTGACTCTGCCGCCTAACGGGATAACGGTTTGTGACTCTGACTGCCGTTCCCAAGAGCCCGGGTTTGAAACCCGGAGGAGGCATGGATGTTTATTAGTATCTGCGCGGCATGGGGGCACTCTAAATATGCGGCGAGCTGAAAATCATCTCGAAAGTTTGTGGTAGGGGAAGAGGTGTGGAAGATTCTCGCACTCGTCCCTCCCACGATGCTCTTCATCAAAACTGTGGCGCATCTGAGCAAAGTCGTGCTGTCACCTGTATGGTGCTCAAAGCTCTTGCCAACGACAGGCGCAATCTTGCACTCCTTGCTACGGTGAATTCCGTGGCCTTGTTCTAATGTTACCGTCAGACAAGTGAGATAAGTCACAATAACAACAGCACTTTGGATCTACTCACAGCCAACTCTATAATGGCCTTGAAGCGCAAAAGTCACGTGATCAAGATGGTCGATTTGTTCTGACCAAGGAGGTCAGAGGTCTATTCTAACCCCCTTGGTTCTTATGGTAGCGTGTGGCTACGAAACTGTGGTCGTGAATTTTGTGGATATATATTTTGCCAATAGTGTTATGTAAGTAGATTATTTTGGTATTCTAAGTGATTTTAAATAACGTGAGCTTTATGTAATTATAAATAATAGTTTTATCTATATTTCGTTTTATATATTTTTAATTTTTAGATTTATTTGGGAAAATATGTAGCTGTTTTCAAGCCTATGCAAGTGTTTCGTTTTAACAGCGAATGCATTTACTTTAGTTTGAACATTTTGAGTAGTATTGGTTTGACTATTTGTTTGGAAATCAGGAATTCTTTATTATTTTTGATTATTTGTTTCTAATAACATATTGGAATACAGAATGCCTCGACATTGCAGTGTATTTGGCTGCAAATCCAATTACGACAAAAATGAGAATGTCACTACTTACTCTTTACCTAAATCACCTAAAAGAAGAGCTCAGTGGTTAAGGAAAATTCCGAGAGATTTAAGCAAATTAAAAAACCCCGTAATTTGTATAAAGCATTTTGATGAATCACAGATAATAAGAAAGGACTGTGTAATCTATAAAAATGAATATAAAGAATATGACAGAAAAATCCCTGGTCTCATTCAAGGCGCTGTGCCATGTATATTTGAAAATGCTCCCTCATATTTAAGTACAAATAAATCGAAACCTCGCAGACTTGTTGATGTATAAGAAGTAAATTATAAGAAAGCCGTTCAGGAAAGTTTACTTCAGCAGAAAGCTGATTTAGAAAAAAATGCATTAAAATGTCCTCAAGATGTGGTCAATTACTTTCGGGAAAACATATGTAAATATAAAAATAAATGGTTTTACTTAGATGACGATGATGATGATATAATTCGCTTATGTTTATATGCAGCTCATGAAAATTGTCCAAAAATTTTGGGATGCATCATTATAAGTACTGACATGAATTTTGAAGTATACATTGAAAATCGGAAAGGAAGTAAGAAGAAATTTTCAAAATCACCCGTTGTTGATACAATTTCAGTATTACATGATTTAATGAACAATGTTGAAACTTCTGTTACTAATACAACATTTCCATCTGTGTTAGAATCAGCAATTACATTACTAAATTCTGTTGATTGTAATTTAGATAATTCTGAACATATTTCTTTTATAATAGAGCAATTACAATTGTTAAGAGTATCAAAAAATAATAGGCGTTACAGTAATAGAACTTTAATTTTAGCTTCAACATTATTTGTGCAATCTTCTTCGGCATACAATGCTTTACTAAACTGCGACTATTTGTGCATTCCAAGTACTCGAGTCTTACGCAATATTATGAGTAGTTATTCATTGTCAAAATTAAGTTTGGCTGGCAGCATTAATTATTTAGAGAGGAAAAAATGTTTTCTTAATGAACAAGAACTTGTAGTAAATGTTTTATTAGATGAAATTTACACTCAGCCTATGTTCAACTTTAAAGGTGGTTCTATTTATGGAGGTTCTCATGATAAACCAGCACTTGCTGCCAAAACAGCTCAGGTTTTCATGATAACATCAGTTTTCTCTTCATATAAGGATGTAGTTAGTATTGTTCCAGTTAATGGATTGCAAGCTAATGAGCTACAAGATATGATTCAGCAGATTTTAATAGCATTAGAAAATATAGGATTTAAAGTTGTTTGTTTGATTTCTGATAATAATGCTGTGAATAAACGCGCATTTGAACTAATGACCCCTAATAAAACTTTGCAGCCATATATTAAGCACCCTTTAGATGATTCAAGGCTTCTCTTCTTTCTTTTTGACACAGTTCATATGTTAAAATCAGTACGCAATAATTGGTGCAACAAAAAATTAATTACATTTCCTGATCTAGAAAATAATGATATTTTAAAGAAAGCTAACTTTAAGCATTTGGAAATCATGTATGATATAGAGAAATCTTCCATTATTAAATATGGCCATTTACTTACAAATAAAGCTCTTTATCCTTCAACAATTCAGAAACAAAACGTGAAACTAGCACTTCAAGTCTTAAATGAAAAAAACATAGCAGCATTAAAATGTATATCAAAGGATCATGCAGATGTTTTTGTGAACTCAGATGAAACTTGTGATTTTATTTCAGTATTCACAACATGGTGGAAAATTGTAAACTGTAAAAGCAATTTTGAAAGTAAGCGCTTTAATGATAAATTTCGTGGTGCTATTAACTCTCAGAATGTTGAGCAGATTAATTTCTTAAAGAAACTAGTATTGTGGCTTAAGATATGGAAACAGTCTGTTCCAATAAAAGAAACTTTATCACCACAAACATTTCAGGCATTGATAATAACTACAGATGCATTCATTCAATTGATTCCATATTTGTTTCAAAAGTATGAGGCTGAATACATATTATTAGGAAAATTTCAAACTGATGCTCTTGAATCACGTTTTGGAATGTATCGGCAAATGTCAGGTTCAAATTATTACATAAATTACCTACAATTATTAGAAAGTGAGAAGAAGCTTCGTTTTAAAAGCAATATTATAATTTCATCATCAAATATCAATATCCCTTTAACTTCTCTTTTACCAGATTATGATAAGGATTCTATCTTTACCTTTGTGAATATTGATGATTATTCAAATTTACTAGTTAATGATTTTTCTACATAAAATGTTCCTTCTGATATTTTACCAGTGCTAGTTTATATTTCAGGTTATGCTTCCATGAAAGAATTAAGGGTGGTAAAATGCAGTATTTGCCAGGACTGGTTGCAAAGTGTTCATTCGGTAGATATAGCAGATGATATTCTTGGTTTTCTTAAAGAATTAGATAGGGGTAAATTAACTTTACCGTCTGAAGTTGCTTTACTAACATCTTCAATTGTACATTTCTTATTTGGTGGAATTCTCGAAAGCATGGAAGATACATTTCTTATATCAGGAAAGCAACTGGGTATTTTACATAAGTTATCTTGCATACAGTTAGGTAGGTAACTTTAATTTAACAGATTCTTGCATTTGTGGAATGACTTTGCAAACCCGATTAGAAACTATCTGTTTGATAACTTGTAAAATAATGTTAAATAATTACACAAAACATAAAAATGACAAAATTAATATAAAATGTTCATATAAAAAAGTTAAAAAATTTACCAGTTAATTTCAGTTAATAAGTCACAACTGTTTGTTTTTATGTATGCTTCTGCATAAATGATGTATGAGTGTGTATATGGCACAGCTCCAAGTTTTATGAATCTATTTTTGATAGTGGAATAGGCCTGTAATTTGGGGACACCACTGTAAAAAAAAAACGAGCCTAATCACTTACCTCTTCGGTGGTTTGGAAAAAGTGATACAACATAAAATTGGAGCTGGCACAAATAGAAGGTTGTCCTTTTTATGAATGTAATTAGCATTTAATTTGCCAAAATTTTCTTGAAAGATTTATTTATAGCATAACATGCA
This sequence comes from Stegodyphus dumicola, assembly GCF_044657685.1. Taxonomy (NCBI): domain Eukaryota; kingdom Metazoa; phylum Arthropoda; class Arachnida; order Araneae; family Eresidae; genus Stegodyphus; species Stegodyphus dumicola. Next base: position 122,548,171 of record NC_140780.1, read on the forward strand.
TGTAAGTTTATTTTTATACACAAATTTCCTAGCATTTAAGGAATTTTTAATTCATTTCCCTGTTTTGATAAAATTGTGATATTTAAGTTTTTATTAGTGAATGAAGTGATGAGAGATGACTATGAATATTTGCATTCTAAAAATTTATATAGCTGATGCGATGGGAACGGCATGAATTTTTACAAAATATTCTGCTCTTAATATTTATTTTAGTGTTAAGAAAATCTAAATAAAATTTACATCTATAAACCTATTGAATTTTTCCCCTTTTGTGGATTTTATATTATTTTGGGAACAAATTTGATTTAGATTACATAAATGGATTCCATTTTTATTAAAATTGCAGAAATAACGTTTTTTTCTGGTGATTCTCAATGATATTTTTAGTTACATAAACAAAGTACAATTGTTTTAAAAATTATTGAAGATATTCATTTTACCGGCTGTGAAAATATTACACTATGAAAAATTTAATGCAAGTCATGCGACCTAGTCACGTTTATTAATTTTACTTATATTTATATTAAGAGAAAACTATTATTTTTGGCAAGTTAAATTTCGCGCTTATAGCGAAGAGAAAAAGATCGACTATTTTGATCACGTGACCTTCCGAAACTGATTTCGCTTCAAGGCCATGATAGAGTTGGCTGTGGGATCTACTTAGTGACAAAACAAATCTACAAAGTGATCGCCATGAAATTATCATCAAAGCAAAAGAAACAAAAAAATCTTGCAAGTAGGTTTATTAATTGATTTTCGGAACAAATGCTTAATCAAAACGTAAATTATATTTGTAATAATCTTTTTCAATTGAAAATCACCAGTTAATTTTTATTAATTAGTTATTTTAATTCATTAAATACTGTCAGTAATTATGCTGCAAGCGAAATTAAATTTCCATTTTTTTTAAACATCTGTAAAGGATATTAACAGAAGCAGAATTGTTTAATATATCCAAAAAAAAAAAAAAAAAAGAAAACTGGATAAAATAAAAATTCTGTTAAATGGCTGAGGTTCATATAAGTGTATGTATGATTAAAATTCGTATAAAGCTAATATTAAATTAAATTTTAATTAAGAAATTTGAATTGCAAAAAATTAAAATAATTATTATTGCTGTGAACTAATTTACAATATCGTTTAAATTAAGTGCACATATCTAAAACCATGAAAAAATATATTATTCCAAAAAATTAAATATATTATTCCAAAAAATAATTGCATAAGTGAATAATTGTTGAGCAGGCAGGAGACAGACTTATCAAGGTGAAGTTGCCTCCAAACCTAACTCTTCAATTACTCAATTCGTGTTTCGCCATCCGTATAGGCAAAGGCAGAAGTAAAATTCAAAACCAAATGTAAGACCAAATGTTATGAATTATTTAAAAAAAGAAATTTAAACAGTGGAATTTTGAGAAAAAAGCAAGTAAAAGATAAGCTTAGAGAGTAACATTTTAGAGTAAAATTAATTAAATGTCAATTAAGTGTAGAAAACCAAATGTTTTAGAAAACCAAAGTATCTTAAATTCAAATCAAATTTAAGTATCAGAAAGCACTTCAATTTCTTCAGACACATTTTTTTTTCTCTCTCTCTTCCTCTGTAAGAAAACAGAAATGTTGCTATTCACGATTATGCTACTTTTAAGGTATAAAAGATTTCTTTAGTCCATAGTTTTCAAACTGAGAAATTTTCTTTCTCTTTAATTATTCTTTTTTTTTCTATGTAAGTACCTCTAATAATTTTTAATCTGATTAGCAGAATCTATTTCCACTGCAAGGTTTGCAAAACTTAAGGTTAAATTATTAGCAGTTTATTCCTGCTTCTTAATTTTAAATGTAATATAATTAAATTTTAATTTATTTCAAAATATTTTTTGCAAAATATTATGCTTAAATTAAGTCTTTTAAGTCTTTTTTTTTTTCATTATGAGACCTTAATTTTTTAATGCTTATTATTATTTTATTAAAAACAATTATCAAATTGCATACCTGCACTGTCCAAAATTATATATTTTTTCAATTAAAAAAGTTTTTGTTCTACGTATTTCTATTTGCTTCACTTTCGTTTTGTAATCTATTTTCATCCCCAGCCTGATATGTTTGGGCTGAAGGATGCACAAATTGTTTCTGATTTAATTCATTTTAAGTTTAATTGTGCATCTGTTAGCTTGGAAACAGTCCTTTTTCTTTTGCATTTCTTGGTACAGCAACCCTATGGAAAAGATATGCCGCAAAATGTAAATCTATTTTTCATCATTTTCTTGTATTTGATTATTTTTACAATGATTTAATACAGCGGATTTTGCAATATTTTTCCAATTCCTATTTCTTTTTTATCTCACTGAGTGAGATATTTAAATCTGCTTTGAACTTATTTTGAATTCAACAGTTGCCACCGACTTATTGAAATTTGAAACGAGTTATTTGAATTTCGGTTTTCTGAACTCAACTTCATTTTTTTATTTTTCAAATTTTTATGTTTATACTATATTTATATGTGTGTGTGAGAGAGAGAGAGAGAGAGAGAGAGAATGTAAGTACATATACACACAACTTGATTACCTTATTTCAAAAACTGTAAGTGAAATGCGGTCAGTTACAATTTCATACAGAATCATCGATTTAGTATGAAAATGTATATTATATAGACGGATGCGATAAATAATGGCTTGTACAGCCTAAAATGCTCGAAATCAAATTTGTGTTCCATATAAGTAATTTGGAATAAATTATTAACATTTTCCATTAAATTCTTTTAAATGCAATTCCTTTAAGTGATAAGTATTTTTAAAGTTCTATGTTATTAATGTTAATTTTCAAGAGCTTAAATGACATTCCTATTTTTTTTTAACTTTGATACATCGGTTTGGAATTGATAGATGCCACGAAATTTATTTTCTGTGGCTAGAAATCTGCCAGTCACAAAACTAGTTGTCATGCAAAATCGGAAGATTATAAGAAGATAGGGCCTTTTACATTCTAAATTCTTATTTAAATTACTGATTATTAGCTTCAGATTGTGTTACTCAGTTTAAATTTCAAGTGAACTTTAATAATTATGAAGAAATAATGAATTAATAATAATTATGAAATTTATCAATTTAAGAGAAATGTAAATAAAGATGAATGACTTTTTTAAGCGGAATTTCTTACATTTGAGTAAAAATACTGAAAATGTAAAGGACTTAAAATAATGTTGAAAAAATAAGAATGAGTATGAAAATTCTTGCTTAAAGTGTTGATTTACAAAAATTGTTAGATTATTACAATAGTATATTTTCGTAAAGTAAATATCATATGAGTTATATTACTATTGAATAACTTCAGAACTTATAACTTGTTAAACATATAGAGCATATTCTAAGGTTAAAATAAAATTAAAATGCAAAGAGAATTTTTGCATACAGTTATCAAAAAGTAGTATTTATTACGGAAAGCTTAACAAATTACTAAAATTGATTCAGAACGCATATCTAAAATAGATGCACTGCTATACCAATTTAGCAAATGGAAAAGTGTTTCCTACATTAGATCTAGCATCTGGTATATAAAATGAAATGAAAAGGATATTGAAAAATCAGCATTCACAACAAATTTTGGTCTTCACAAATTCAACAAGTTTCTTCTGGTTACAAAAACTCCCCAACTGTTTTGCAAAGAGCTTTTAAACGAATTTGAACTAAATATCAAATTTATTTTGCTTGAAACTATTTTGGTGATATCGTAAGTTTCTCCCAAAGTTATGAAGAACACTAGAATACACTTAATTATTATTTGACATTTGAGAAAACCGTAATGTTAAAAGAAAAACATAATGTTAAAATATACAAAGCACTATTTTGCTAAAGAAAAAAAAAAATTTTTTTTCTACTCTGCACTTTATTTCGTATCAATAATATGTGCTAACAGCACTTGAAAAAGCAATAAATACTCTGGAAAAGTTTGGATTTTGTAAGATCGCATGTATTACCACTTTCCTTCCACACAACTTCGATAACACTGATAACTCTCCAGCTCAGCCAGAAAGGTTATAATTAAAGTTTTCCCAAACTTCGTGTTTTAGAAGACTGTTCTAGTGAATAAACAATAATGAAATCTGGAATATAAGTTACTGTAGACCAAAGGAACACAAAGAAATAAAAAAAGGGTTCAGATTTTCGCCACATGTCAGCGCTTTTCAGCAAAAATTTAGTTCAGAATGGAAAATATTCTTCTTCTACTCAAAGTACAAACTACCCTTTTGTGTAAAACAAAGCTATCGGTGCTATAAAACTGTTCTGATTTACCAGTCTGTGTTTGGAGAATTAAGAACATGTTTTATTCATTAAAAATATTTTATGAGAACGGCAGCAATTTCACTGCGAAAATGTCGTCGTTTGTAAAGGTCCGATGACAACACTTGTATTAAGTAGGGTGATGGGAAAAAATTCATGAGAATTGAGAATTTCGCGTGTTTCCAGGAAAGGGACAGCGGAGCGTTCTACAAGAACTGCTGCTGCGGCTGATAGAGTTTCTTGTTTTCAATATTAAGTCACATATGCTCGAGCAAGGACAAGTGAGCTGGGCATTCCCTGGTTTATAGTGCAAAAGAAGTTGGGAACCTTTTTGCAAAAGAACTCGGAAGAAATCCAAACGGTGCAAGATTTCAAATTACAAGATGTGCATATGCGAACACGGTTTGCTTAACGATTTCTTACGAGAATAGTTGTTGACAAAATAAGGCAACAAAACATTCTATTATACAGATAAGCACAGTTTAGCCTACATGAAGTTGTTACGTTTTCAAACGGGAGCCATTCGAATGAAATGTCCCCAAACCGTTTCTCCTGTTGCACAAGCATCAGTAAATGTCTAGAACTACCGCATGTGAGATGTCTCTTTCCACAATGTGCTGCATATCGAATCGCTGTATTCTGATTGCGAGACTATGTGGTGCGGATTTATTGCTGATTTTATTCTCTGCCAGTATTTCTTTGAGGGACTAATTCCTGAAAATCTAGTACGGCGATTCATTACTAGTGAATGTTATCGTCAGTTATCTTCACAACATGTGATTCCTGCCTTGCCAGAATGGTGATGTCTAGACAAGAGTTTTTCATGCAAAATGGAACTGTTACTCATGTCAGCCTACAGATAAAGAATGCTTTGCGCAAATTTTTGAGATCTCATGGAATTACAAAAAATTTTTCCGAATTTTCCGCATCTTCGTTAAACAGTTTTAAACGGATTAATTTCTGGTTGTGAGGATTCCTAAAACACCTTTTTATCAAGGAAATATTCAGAATACTTTCCTGCGATAACTGATCCCGCTGTCCTGTGCTTTCATTATGTCACAGATGCACAAGGCATTCTTATTAAATACACTGACGAGCCAAAACTTTATGACCATCTCCACATTTTTCAATGAACTCATCTGGCTGATGTGGAGGGCACGTGATTGAGTGGGATTAGTATTTAACTGCTGCTGGAGAAAGTTAAGAATCATGCAGTTGTTGTGTTGTGACTTATGTCACTTGTCTGACAGTAGCATCAGAACAAGCCCACGAAATTCATCGTGGCAACGACAGCAGGGTTGCGCCTGTCATTGGTGAGAGCCTTGAGCTTCATAAGGGTGACAGTACGACTTCGCTCAGTTCTGCCCCAGTTGTGATGGAGCGCACCCCGAAGGGACTGGTCTCCCACCCCTGTTCCCCTACCAAAAACGACCCGGGCGTTTTCGGCACCGTAGTAGACTCCCTTAATCACTATACCGTCTGGGCGACTGGTAAAGAATCATTCTTGCACTTAACAAAATTTACGAAAAACGACTTTACGAATGAAGCGAAAGGCTGCTGGCCGAAGCGAATTTGATAGTGGGCAGATTGTAATGGCTCAAAGATTCGGAACGTGTACCTCCGAATTTGTAGTACTGGTAGGTTGTTCACGATCTGCCGTTGTTACTATTTATGCAAAGTGGATAAATGACGGTGAAACCAAGGTCAAGGTATTGGACATCCAAGCATCGTCAAAGATAAAGGACATCGCAGACCATCCTGCTCGGTACAGCAAAATCAGCGCCGGACAGTGACTATGCTAGCGCAATACAACGCAGGTCCAAGTGCAAGTGTTTTGGAATACATAGTTGAGAAGACACTGTTGGATATGGAACTGCGCAGCAGATGTCCCTCTTGTGCGCCTCTGTTGATCAAGCGTCATTGTCAACTACGCCTAGTGTGGGCCTGGAAACATCGATACTGGACTATGGATGAGTGGATGACCATTTCTTGGTCGGATGAATCATGATATCTCATTCATCATGTCGATGGTCGTGTCAAGGTACGCCACCTTCCAGGCGAACAATTGCTCCCCCTTGTATAACAGGTCTACACAGGTTGGTGGTGGCGGTATTATGCTTTGGAGGACGTTCTCATGGTCGGCTCTGGAGGCCTTTACTTGTTGTAGAACAGATCATGAAAGCTGAGTGCTGCCTGAACTTAATTACGGATCAGTTGCACCTTTACACGGCATCTATCTTCCCAACAGGAAATGAAATCTTCCAGCAGAACATAGCCCCATATCACAAGGCTCGAATGGTATTGAAGTGGTTCGATGAGCATACGAATTAATTCCAATTAATGTTTTGGTCACCAAACTCGCCAGATCTAAAACCGATAGAGCACATTTGGATGTCATGGAGTGGTAGCTCAAACACCACCATGTTGGAATGTCTCGGCTCGTGTGACTGTTGCTTATACATTTGGTACAGCCTGTCTCCAGACATCTATCAAGAACTTGTAGCACCTATGTCAAGGCGACATGAATCTTGACAAGATTCTTGACATATTTCTTTTTTTTTATTTTTCTTACCCTTAAAATCCTTAGAACAACTCTATTTCGTTTAGATATGAACAGGACTTAATTCAGAGGCGTAGCTAGGGTCTTCAGCGTCCGGGGACAACTGAAGATTTTGCGCCCCTTTCTGTGTGCCAAGAATGAAAAAGGTTTCATTCCAAAATTTCGTAACATCAATGTGCCGACCTATGACAGATGTTCCCTCTTGCCCCACCCGAGCTACGCCACTGGCTTAATTTCTAAAATTAGAAATACCGGAGCCCTATGGAAGACCGTCAGCAAAGAGGAACAAAAGTAAATAAATAAATAAAATGACTATTAAAATCATTAATAATTTAAAAATTAAATAGTTAATTATCATCAAAGTAATTATTAATTATTTAATTAATATTAACAATTAATATTTATCGATTATTATAGAATTAAATTAAAACTAATTTAGTATTATTTATTTAAATAATTAAAGATTTAAGTGATTAAATAATAAAGTTAAATAAAATGTAAAGAGATAAAGTAAAATTTAATAAGCGATTTTTAACATAATTTTATTGCAAAAAATAAAATTTTCTAGACCAAATTGCTACTGAAATTGTTGTTCAGTTACATGAAGTGCCGGAGCCTTCTTATTTAGGGCTCCAGTGCGCTCCGCCTACAATTATGATTTATCCCAAAAATTAAGAAGTACCAGAGCCGGGCGCCTGTGGGCTCCGGCTTAATTTAAGCTCTGGATATGAATCAATAATAGCTGCACAGCCCTGAGAAAAATGTGCCAATTTATTACAAAACGTGAGCAGTACTTCTTTATTCACATTATTATTATAAGAACAAGCTAATGCTGGAACACTCAACACTTGGTAAAGTATTCGATATCTTAGTTTTACACATAACCAAGTCTTTCCTCTTCTACTTCTATTTTTTTAAGAATTACAATAATTTACATAAACAATCATTAGGATTTTTAAGTCGAAACCTTTTCAGTTACCCGGTGTCTTTCTCAGATCTTAAAAATGTTTTCTGGAATCGTTGACTTAACTAATGAGAAAAGCATCGCTGCATAATTTCCTTTATTTACGTCTAAAGATTCCAAAGCACTCAACTGTGATTCTAGTTTTTCATAAAGTTGTGAAATTGGAATATTTTACCCTTTTAGTAGACCTGGAGACAATAATTCATGAATATTCATGAATTCTATTAAAAATTCTTCCTTCTCAAAACGGTTGAAAAAATTCAATTAATTTATACACTGATAACCCAGGTTTCATTCTAGGTCTTAAATATTTAAACTCATCTCCACAGGATAAAGAATAAGCATTACGATTTTTTGTAAACTGTCCGAAGTAAATTAAGTAACCGATCCGGTATTTAAATCACCGTCAAATTTCGTTAATTCTATTTTAGGTAATTTTTCTGAGTTTTGAATCCAGTTTGAGATATATTTTTTTTCAACATCTGAGTGCACTGTTTCGGCAAAAATTGTTTCTTTAATTTTAAGAAATCTTAATTCGTACTCACAGCATTTCGTCATTTCTTCTTCCATTTTAGTTTCTCTCATATTTTATCTTTCAGAGGTTCTTCTAAAGGTTCATGTAACGCTCCTTCGCACAGCTGCCGTTAGCAAGAGGAGAAAAAGGAGACATGAAAAAGTTTCGTCTTTAGGACCCGTTCAGAAGACCACCGTCTTCCTTCCCTTTATACCTAAGCTTCAATGAACAATCACGTCTCCGAATTGGCAGATTTCTAATAATGTTTACACATTTTTAACGTTGTTTACTGTTGTTCATTTTGTAATCTGTACTTTTGCAACTAGTACCTGAACTTTCGTAATGGTTCCTGAAAAATATATGCTTTTTAATTATTATTATTATTATTTTATAAGCTGTTATTTAGTTCACTCTTGGTGCTTGTCGGTATGGTTAAAAGATGGTCATGGATTTTTAAACTGTTTCCCGATAAGATATAGAACTCAAACTTTGTACATACACTGCTTGTGGATGTGGTGTCACGCTTTTGATTTTTAAAGCATTAGATTTTTTCAAATTTAAAGTTGAAACGATTTTTTGCAAATAATAACTAACAAACTGAGAATCTCAGAATATTATAACCATAACACACTGTGGGGGAAAAAAATTAAATGAAATTTTTAGCGTAATTTTTTAAAAAAAATATTTTGGGAGAATTTTTGAAAATCGTTCATATTTTTAGACTTTTCGACGCCCATTAATTTTAAAATTTCATATCTAAAAATATATCGGTTACAAACTTCCGACATTTTAACAGCTTATAAAACAAACTTTTCGCATTTAAAAAAAAATGATAAAGGAAATTAATTGGATGATTTTTTTACTTTTTGAAAGATATGCAATGAAGCAGAGTGGGAAATATTAGTTCTTCTTGGGCATCAATTCGAAACATCGGTTTCAAAGTAATAATCTCATTATACCACATTATTTTTATGGCATTATTTATACTATATAAGTTGTTATTGTTGCCAGTTGTGAGTTCAGCGTGAGATTGGAGATATTTCTGAGTTAACTTTCTCTTAAGATGCGATTTGCATTCCGTTGTGCTTAACGTTCTTATTAGATTGAAGCATAACTACTGATTATACTTAGTGATATTCTAAACACTTGTACGAGTATTTCTGTGGAAAATTCCAGAATTTTGAAGTGTTTCTGTTGATAAAATAAATTTAATTAAGCTATCATCGGATTTGAGTGCAATGACAATCATTTACGAACTATTATCAATCTATTACAAACCCGTACGCACGCAACAATATTCTAATTAATTAATGTATTAAAATTGTTTTGAACGTGTTTTACAAAACAAAAACAGGTAAAGAAAAATTCTTGCATTTTATGATTTTTTTTGCAATTTTTCTGGCCACATAAGGTTTTAAAAAAAGGTTTGTAATTTATGTTTATACTTACCGATTGAATAAATAGCACTAGGTTTGATTTATATATATGTGTGTGTCATAAGGTTCGGAGAACAGCCTTGGTTGCGCCAACTTGGCTCCTTTAAGGATATGGGCGACATTTTATTATGCCAACGGAAGTAAATATCATGTGGGGCATAGGTGCTAGGGAGAAAAGGAAAATACACGGGGAAAAGCGGGATTAAGATGTGTTTATATTTGTTTGGCACCTGATTCCTAATTTTGTTCTGTTATGTTGCTAAATTAGCATTAAAAGTCAAGTAATGTGCATCTATTGCGAAAACGCAGGGCAATTACTTTCGATATACATGTATTAATATATCACATTCCTTCTCATATGATCTACATATGTATCAGATAACTAGCTATTTTTGACACTTATTTCTGGATGTGTATTATTTTATAACTTTTTCTGCTTTGAAAACCCAAGTATTGAAACATTATGTGTATGCTTGTGAAAATATTATTTCAGATATTCTCGTATAACTAACAATACTATAATCTCGTATTATTCAGTTCTCATATAACTACGATAGAAATATGCTTCTATTATTTACTTTAAAAATGCAGTATTTGATAGCCTTCCACATAATAGCCATTCTAGAATTAGTTCTGTAATGTTATATAATGTTAATTATCTTATGCATTATTTTGTCTAAATATTCATTTTCATAAAGAATATATAATCAATGTAGAGAATGCGAGTACAATATATTTTAAAGACAGAGATAATAAACAAAAAATAAAAGGGAGACTACACATGCAACCAGATAAAAGTGACCATATTCTAAAGAAAGTTAATAAACTCAAAATGATGTGAAAGTATAGCCCATGCCACAAAATTCGCTTAAGCATTATTTCTGACTTTTAAAGTGGAACATATATATTTGAGTGCATTTTTTTTATCTAAAATAAAATCAGTTATTAGTTGCTGATGAAAAAGTAAGAAAACAACTTTTATGGATAGAAATTTATGTAGCTGAGTATTGAAAGACTAATACTTCATCGACACTGAAATAGCAATTTATATATTGTATGAAAGTGAAAAAAAAAAAGTGTTGTTTTTTGAAAACTTCAAAAATCTAAATAATTATCAGAACATATTCTTAAAACAACTTAAGAATATACTTTTTCTTAGAAGTTATTTTTTTATAATTATATGCCATATACTTTATGTACAGATCAAGCATGGCCAAACTGAGATTCGGAATTCATAATTTACTCACGTAATAAACAACTCACGCTGTGTATTGAAATTCAGTAATAAAATTTTAAAGATTTGAAATGATTAAATGTCTATTTAGACAGCTTTTATTCTTTAAACAGCAAATGCAAACTGAGAAACCTTTTGCATTTTTTTCGATAAAACCTTTTACTTAAAAGTCCTAAAACATATACAGGTATGGACTAAATTATTTATTATTTTTACTGCTTATTTAAAATTATATACTTTATAGAAACAAGGATGGGTTTGCAAAATACTGAAAAGAAAAATTATTTGAAATGAAAATGTGACTGAGATCATATTTATTTTAAAGATTTTAGATAAAAGTGAATTTTTATTTTTTTCTCAGAAACTAATTCATTAATTGCAAAATCATTCCTTGAAGTTATTAAGAACACTCTAATAAATACAATAAAAAAAACTGGGGGAGACATTGAAAATTGTAGGAGAAGAAAGACATTTTAATTGTAAAATTTTTCTTTAAAAATTTAAATTAAAAAATTACTAGCAAAAACTTTTTTTCAGCTTAAAATTATTTTATCTCGAAAAAACCATTTAATAATATTCATAAAAAAGTAGATGAAAATGCTTAAGTTTTTTTTTTTTTTTTAATCATTCAAAAGGTACCGAATCCCTTGTTGCGTTGAAGCCGATATGCACTTGTCTTAACTTTAGTTTTAATTTGAACGATATTTCTGGAATACCTAGCATCAGATAACCTTGTCTGTATTTGTCTATAATTTCCGTATCTTGTACAGTTCTATCTAATTTTTGGGGGATGCTATCACATATCCCCAGACATCTATCAGCGCGATTGTTTCGCTGACAGTCCAGCAAGCAGTAACTAAAATTAAGTGAACCGCGTAAGTATAGTACGGGAAATCTCCCCATTTGCCCTGCTCCCGAGAGGTAAGGAACATTCAACCAAGTTCTACCTCCAATTCGGTGAGGCAGTTAGTGCTTATTCCCATGTGTGTGTGTATGTGATTATGGTAAAGCCTCGAGGTCTATCTGTTCCCATGTGAATGGGACACGTTGGAAGAACCGGTTTTCGCTACCGCTCGAATCTGCTTTTGTAAACGGGGCTTAAGTGAGTGGAATTTAGAGCATTAATCTTTCCAAACTTTATTTTCAATACTGGATTCTCATTGCAGCACATATATCCAACTACAGATCCAAGAGTTTAGGTTAAAATAACACGCTGAATAATGATCATTGTAGAAGTCAACAACAAGAATCAACGTAATATTTGTAAATTTTGCAACTAGTCCTGGAAAAGTTGCAAATTACACTGATTCTTGTTCTTGACTTCTCCAATAATCCAAGAGTTTCGGTAGAAATCCACTAATTTTCAGAGTAGTTCGGATATTTTTCTTCACGCAGCTGGTTGAGAAAAGGGGTTGCCAGATAATGAATGATCAAGACTCACACCTTTACTTAAAATTTGCTTTATTTATATACATTTAATTTTTAACTTTAATTACCATCTCGAAATACTCATATTATTGTATTTAGTTTCGATGGGAAAATATTTTCTATAAGAATGAAATTGAAGCGCAACCCAATTCAGAGTTTTCCCTACAGGTTTTTCCCTTCTGGCAATTTAGTATCGTATTGTGAATTGCACAAGGTTAATGAAGGAAAGGTGTAGAAGTATGTGTTGGTGAAATATGTTAAGTAATCTATATCGAGGGAAGTTGTTTATGTTATTTATAATGAAAACGCTATAGCGTTCAATTTTGTGATAAGACTTTTATAAATATTACTTAAACATGCGATACGGAATCTATGATGACTGTATTGAAACTGATTTTGTAAATTACGTAACTTGGAAAAGTTGATTGTTCATATCTGAATAAAATGAGTATAACCTTATTTGTTTTAGGCATCTTATACTTAAAGTGTTAGTACATAATTTTGGTAGCTTTTTGAAACTATAGGAATGGTGGAGCCGATATTCGATTATCAGTTCCGACTGATCGTCGTTGGCGACAGTACCGTCGGTAAGAGTGCTTTGTTACGGGCATTCACAGAAGGAAAATTTACAGAAGTTTGTGATCCTACGGTTGGTGTAGACTTTTTCGCGCGTCTCATTGAAGTGAAAAATGGAGTCAGAGTAAAATTACAGTTATGGGATACAGCGGGTCAAGAACGTTTCAGGTAAATGAAGTAAGAAATAAATGTAGTAAATGAATAAAGAGATTAATTCACAAAGAAATATTTTACTCGTATTTTAATGCATACAAATATTCCATCATGGATTTGATGCTCCCCATTAATACGATAAATATGAGCTAGTTTTCCTTAGGTTTGGTTTATTTGACTATGGCAAATCAGGCAAGCAAAGGCTATCTGTGTAATGCGAAGATTGCCTTCGTGAAGGACTTTCTGAAAGAAACTGGCCCATATCCACATTACACATCGAAAAAACCACGGAAGCAACCGTGCAGCCAGCCCATTTTTCTTTAATCGAATCCAGGATGAATTACCAGTGTTCGTGACTTTGTCTCTGCTGCTGGTGAACCCAGTTTTCCTTAAAAAGTCTTCCTATAAGGTATCTTTTCCTTAAGGTAGTATCCATTGTGTGCCTTGCCATATTCAACTAAGCAAACAAAACATGCATTTTGATCAAAGAAAATTTACCATGGATTGTGAAAATTAAAAATTTAGGTAAAATCCTAGTATACGGTATCGCTTTTAGCACCAAAATGAATAATTTACTGCTCATCATAAACACTGCATTTACTGATCATCATAATGTTGCGAAATCCCATGAATACCATATACTAGGATTAAACCAAAATTTATGTATGTATATGACATTTAATTTTTAACTTAAAGTACCAGCACAATTTTTAACTTGAAGTACCAGCACAAAGTACTCATATTATGCATCTGGGGTAAGTGTTTTTACTGTGATGTTTTAATTTTTTTTTTTTAAGTGTAAGACAGTGATGTAAAATTGAGGGGATAAAAAAAGATTTGATGTAATTTAAACTAGTTAGTTAACCGCTTCCCTTACAAATTTTTTTGAAAAAAATTGCAAAAAATCATCACATTTTAAAATTTTATTATTAAATACAAGGAAACAAAATATATAGGTTTTAAGTTGAATTTTTAATTTTTCACAGGTGTAAAAGCATTTAGTTTTAATATTAGTTTACTATCCCGAGTTGTCTCGGCAAATAAAAAAAATTAAATATTACTCATTGTATGATAGTTTTTGAAACAAGAGACAGCACAAAGTGATACCTGACATTCTATACACTGGTATCTGGTCTCTTTTTCTTACTGGCTTACCTCTGGAATACAGGAGGACAGAGAACACTGTCTCATTGGATTTGATTTTTTTTGGTAGCAGGAATAACATCTGGAAAATGCGTTGAGGTTATAATCACCAACTGAAAAATCATCGCTTTCGCTATCTTCCATCATCGCCATTATTTTACTTTTTTCAACTATCATTCTTTATATATTACTAATCCACAAGCCGACGTATACTAGACAATAGGGAAAACATGTTACTAGGCAAAAGCACCGCGAAACCAACAAAACTTGGCAAACTGCCAATAAAAGCTGAATATTTCCTTTCATTTCCTCCAGGCCGAGTAAAACCGTGATGAAACAAATCGTACTGACAAATTCTGCTTCGCCCAAGTTTTCTCGGGATAATAATTAACTGCAATATATATGAACTCTGGATAATCAGGCAAGCGGTTAAACAAGTGTTTTTGGACATTTCATTCATTCATTAAACAGCTTATATATATTACTTTTTTTGTCTTTGCAAAATACAGACCTTTTCCATTTCTTTTTCATGAAACTTTGTTCTTGTCCTTTGCGTGCTATAGAATTTTTTCTTATGTACTTTTGAATTTATTTTCTACTACGGTTAGTAGCAAACTGCTTCATAAAAATAACTGCTGGTTTTCCAATGCAAAAACATGGGGCTGTTTTTCTTCAAAATTATGTGTCTTTAGAAAGGAATATAATCCTTAGAAATAATTTCATATTGTTTAATTTTATAGTTTTAATGGTACAATTCGGTATCTCTTCAGCTCACTTTATTGTAATTTTTCAGCCTATCTAGTATGTTCCAACTTTCTCAGATCTAGAGTTTATAAAAGCTGTTTTATAGTCTGTGTCTGCATCTGATTCACAGTCATTGAATGTTTTGTCCCTATGCCGCATTATGCGTTTACGCATGCGCAGAAAGTTTGTAGCTTTGAGGTCCGGATTATGGACTTCCAGATTAAAGACTTTGTATTGTATTATGTAAAACTTGTAACTGAGTTACTATAAAATGTAAGGAAATAATTCTTTTAATTATAATTATCAGATTTTTTTCCCTTAATTTCAACAATACATAACCTAAAACTCTTCTTTATTACTTCCTTAAGTACACATCTCATACAATCATTATGAATTTGGTTACATTTAATAATTAGATTTCTTCACAGTAACTTTTCACAGGAGTTTCTGAATGAATAAATCCTTCATTTCAAATAAATTTATAAATAATTTAATAAATATTTACGTTTTTTTAAACGCAGAAACATGCTTTTTGCAAGCATATACATAACTACCCATATATATTTCATATTTTTCATTTTCAGCATGTGCAAATATTTAATTTCATATTGTTTAGATGCACAGATGCATTCATTATGATGAATGCACAGATATATAATGAATAAAATATAATGAATGCACAGATGCGTTCATTATATTTTTCGAGTAAAGTAATTTACAATAATTTAGCATATGCCCGAAATTTTTAAATAAGAAATATGTATAAGTATAATTAGAATGAAAATTAGGTACTTTTCCGTTTTGCCGGTGCAGGCGATAAAGTCGCCAATAATGGTACAACTGATGCCAAGCGGAATATCTTCTCAGGTAACCTTTTATGCCTCATCTTCAAAACAAGTCGCAGTCGTTTCTTATCAGATTGATTGTTTCTTCAATACTGCCATACAATTACATGGAATTTTTACCCAGATAGTTCAATTTTATACCCTAGGGCCATTCGCGGTAATTAAGTCGATTAAGATACAATCACACCATTCACCCGAAGGCGAAAATATAGAACAGGCAAAGTCAAAGGTTAAATTCATCAATTCTAATAAGAATGCACTAGTAAAGTACAGCACTGCAGTTTTACATAATTTCTGAGTAAGCTATTCGTACGAATTGAAATAATTGCTACATTTAAACTGGTATTCCAAATCAAGATTTAACTTGAAATTAATGTACATAATTACTGAGAGAATTAGATTTTTGTAGCTTAGTTTACATGATATGAGATCACTTGGGGTCACGTGATATGAACCGGCAAATCAGGGTGTTGAATCATGAAAACATTAAATTCTTAAATTCTTTTTACAAATTTGTTGACTTTTTACAAAATTTTAAACGATATTAAAATGTTTCTGCCTTCAAAATAAAAAATTCTTAGAACTAACATTTGTTAAAATTTTTTATGTGCGTACTTGTATAGGGTATGTTATCGCCAACAAAGTCTGCTTGGCGAGATTTGCGCCGACGAAACGGAAAAGTACCGAAATTTACATGCATTATTTTTAGTATCCACTCATAGGTCTGTTTTTCTTCGAAATCCCTCCTCGATGGCACCTCTCCCTTTAGGCAAACAGCTCTTGCATGCCTTATTCTATTTAATAAAAACTTAACCTGACCTATGTGCCTGATTACAAATATTTTAAAATGCATAATTTTATATTTAGCCATCAAGTTTCAAACTTTTGACTTAAAACACATTTCAGGATACATTCGTTATCATATTCAAATCTTCTAGTAAATATATTTTGGCAGAGCACTCAATACCTCTTTTAGCAATTTTACCCAGTTTAATATTTCTCTGGTAATATAATAAATAATAACTATCCATTTCATATTTAAACATTAACTGCAGTTGTCATCAGAGTGCAATCTTGATTGCCTTACTCTGCATAATGTTGCTTCATTCGTCGAATTCGCAAATGTATCCATCTTCTGTTCCACACATTTGTGTAAAACTGTACATAATTTTACACAAATGTGTGGTTACAAATCAATGAAAAGTTGAACTTATTCGCATATCTATGTATATATTTATTAATTTTGACGAGGATTGCAGCATTTGGTGGTAATTTTATTTTTTAATTAACCCAAATTAGTAAAATGTGTAAGCCTAAAGTTATTATTTTTCAGTTATGTAAAAATAAAATGATTAGCTTAAAATAAGCAACTATAAAGCCTCTCCTCTAAAAATTTTTAAAAAGTACATGTTGCAATAATATGTGGATAACAAAAAAAATTATTTTATTTAAAACATTTTGGCATTTGTAACATAAAATAAAAGTAGTAAATACTCTTTCAAGGTTATTGAAAGACGTATACAATTTTAAAGGTACCGTACAATATTTTTCATTCTTTAAGCATAACATTTTTGCTAAAATCAATATTTTTGTAGTTCAACAGCTTAGAATTTCATAAAATAAATTCATAATCAAAATCGCTGTTATTAGTTATCGAAAAATAACCAAGATGTGATTTTTGCGTAAATGTCAACATATGCAGTCAAAAGTCTTTAATCCGGACGTCCATAATCTGGACTGATCTATAATCTGGACCTCAAAGCTACAAACTTTCTGTGCATGTGCAAACGCATAATGCGTCTATGCATGCGCATATGCGTTTAATGTATAACGGATGGTATAAGCAAAGCTAAAATTATTTAATTATCTATTTCAGTTAATGTTGCAGATTGCGTTGTCCCTTAATCTTCGAATTGGATCCGGCTTATTATTTTTTGCGGACTGTTTTATAAAAGTAAGCATGAACTTTCGATTATGTCAAAAAGAATTTCCGATTCTGGAGCTGCCAAAGGATCTACAAAGCGAAAGAATGTTTCGATGTCCATCAAGCGAAAAGTGGAATTGCTGCAAAAAATGGATAACGGCATATCCTTTGTTTCTCTAACCATTCCAAAATCTGTTTATCAATTTCGTGCTGCTGTAGGGGGGGACGTCGTGGCGCGCAATGAAATGGAAGTTGATCTGTCAGCACTATCCTTATCTTCAGGGCAGATGTTTTTATTTTATTCGGCATATAATTCCTAACTAAATGTAGTATTTCATCTCGATCACAAGTACACATCAAATAGTTTTCTGGTTGCAATTTTCTAATTTCGACTATGCGTAATGTATGCTTTATGCATGAGCACGTTGAAAGAAATGTTTAATAAAGTAAACAAATAAATATTAAGCTTTTCTTCTTGTAAATTTTGATACCCTTTAGAGCATAATTGCTCTTTATTTCATAAATTACGGTTTCATGTTTTTAATTTTATAATTTCTGCATGCCATCTTACCAGATTTAAACTGATGATCTATAATCCAGAAAAATCAATAATCTGGAATCGCCGAAGTCCCGACGAGTCCGGATTAAAGACTTTTGACTGTATATGAACTTTTTTGTTTATAAAGTACATGAAAATTGAATATTGATCACAAATTACTGATGAAAATTTAAATTCAGTATTAAGGATCGTTACAAGTGAGCTAATCTATTTGAGATGACTGCAAACGAATATTCAAGAATTTACGTCTCATTAAGTATATATGTTATCAAATAACTGTTTTTTCAACACTGCTTTTGTAAAAGAAGTATTCAAAGCTATAAATTTAAGTGTTTGATTAATTATTATCAATACCTTTTTTTTCCCCTTTCCTGTTTCAGATTCCTTGAAATTTAAGTGTACATATTTGTGTTTCATTGATTTTCAATCTGTCTGCAGGTCCATTGTTACCCCATGTTCACCATCTGGGGTCTGTTTCAAGTAAAAAAAAAAAAAAAATAAGTGCTCATAATTCTATTTGAATTGTAATTCTTTTGAAATTTCTACTAGGGGAGGTATTTTCCCCTCACGTCCTGGCAAGCAATAGGAAAACCTAGTGATGGCATTCCCTGCATGATGCACTAAAAAGACCTTTTTGGCCAGTTTTTAAAAGTATTTGCTTACTGCTGTTTTTTGGTGTTGCAGTTTTTACAAACAGGAGTGTGTAATTTAATTTTTTGTGTTGGAAATTGCATTAAAATGCATTTTTTATTTACTTGTGCTTGGCTGTTAAATTAATACATTTACTTTGTGACATTTTGGTATTATATATTCAGTGACGAGCTGTAGTGGGATTGTGTGACCTCATTGTGAACCCCAAGTGGCATGATCAATTTTATCTGATCATGAGATTTTTTGGTCAATTAAGTACTTATTAGCTTATAATTTAAAATATTTGGCTTTAGTGTAGAATAGGGTGCCCCTACAATGGGTGACATTTTTTAAAAAATTTTGGCAATGAAACCTCACTTCTGGTTACCATGATAGTTTTAACTTTGTTTTAGCTTCCCGATTTTATTTAGATGAAAATAGATTGATGTGTACATGGACATATTTAAGGCAGTGCGCAATGCCTAGTTTGTGCAATTCTAGGATATTTTTTTAAGTAAAAACAGATCGATGTGTACATGGATACAGATCTTATGCAATTCTTCGACTTCTTATTTTGGTTTTGTGTAGCGGCCATCTTGAAATTGTGACTTCCTGGCGCCGATCTTGGCGTTAAGAAAGAATCGCCAATAAACAAGGGGCACCCAATTGTAAACTTTTACCAAATATTTTGCTTTCTTACTTTCTTTAATAATATAAATATCATCTTAATAAATGGAAGTTTTTGAAAACATAGACTAAGATAAGTAATTATATAGATTTAGCTGATAAATGCTGTTTAAATTCAGTTTTTGTTAGGAGCTAGAAAATGTTGCCATTAAATGTATATGTGCCTGTATAATGAATGGTTTAAATTCATACAGATTTTCTGGAAAGTATTTGAAAAACTTACATTTTGTTCTTGGAGCTTGTGTAATGTCAGAAAACAAAACTGAGTAATCAAACTTCAGTGGAGCCGTGACTGAACAAATTATTGCTTCTGCAATGACAGAGCCTGTCATCACCTCGTAACACCTAACAGCCTGTGGGGGACCACACACATGAATTTCTTTTCTTAAACTTATTTAACAGGTTTTTCTTACAGATAAATATATAAAAAAGAGGGGGGAGTGTCAAATTATGTGATGCAACCTATATTTATGTTAATTGGCTAAAATAATATTGTTAGTGTAACATACTATATGCCAGAAAATGCATTTGGGCGAAATCAGGATATCTGGCTTCCTGTAAAATGTGGTAGGAAAGTGGGGAGTAAATACAAGCATGTACAAATGACATCTGTATGGCTAAAAGCTTTGTAAACATGTTCTTTCTTTATTTTTTTAAAAGGTAAAATTACTGATTTGTAACACATGAGCAGTTGCAGTGTCAATGATAGTATATATACTAATGTAATTTTGTGTAGTGGTATTGAAATTATAGTTTACTTGGAATAATTCTGGAGACTTGCTTACAATATCACAAAACAAAAGGTGAAGTGTCATTAACTAAAAGTTTTTTTTTCCCCTCCGTATCTTTACAGGACAATTACATGGTCTTATTACCGAAATTCTGTGGGTGCTCTCTTACTGTATGATATTACACGTCGTTCTAGCTTTGAGCATTTGGTTGAGTGGTTATTTGAAGCAAGGCGTCACATAGAACCAGGCTGTGCTGTGTTTGAGGTATAATTTAATATTTTGCACATTTAAAATACAGTCAAAAGTCATTAATTCGGACACCCATAATCCGGAATGATCTATAATCCAGACCTCAAAGCTAAAAACTTTCTGTGCATGTGCTGCGTTGGCACCTGCGCACAGGCGTTTTACGCGTGCGCGTAAGACCTTGACTACTGCGCATATGCGTCTGCGCAAGTGCAGAATACGTTTTCGCCTGCGCGTTTAATGTATAACGGACGGTGTAAGCTAAAATTATCTAATTATCTATTTCAGTTAATGTTAATGATTGCGTTGTTACTTAATCTTCGAATTGGATCACGCTTATTATTTTTTGCAGACTGTAAGAGCAATTTTATAAAAGTAAACTTGAACTTTCGATTATGTCAAATAGAATTTCCGATGCTGGAACTTCCAAAGGATCTACAAAACAAAAGTATGTTTCGATGTCCAACAAACAAAAAGTGGAATTGCTGCAAAAAATGGATAAAGACATGAAGAATGTGACAGAGAGGTTAGTGAAAACGAAAAAATTTCGATTGACAAGTTAGTCGGTATTCTCGGCACAGCAATTAACGGGACTTGAACAGCGGGACTTTGTAACTGAACAAGAAATTATGTCTGTTCATAGAATTAAAGAGAAAGTATTATCACATAAAATGAAGCAACTTAAACAACTTACATTAAAAGAAATGTTTGATAAAGTAAACAAATAAATATTAAGCTTTTTTTTTTTTTTTGTAAATTTTGATACCCTTTAGATCATAATTGTTCTTTATTTCATAAATTACGGTTTCATATTTTTAATTTTAGAATTTCTGCATGCCGTCTTACGAGATTTAATCTGATGATCTATAATCCGGAAAAATCGATAATCCGGAATCGCCGAAGTCCCGACGAGTCCGGATTAACGACTTTTGACTGTATTACTTTAGAGAATTGTTTGTTGTAATTTCAAATGTCTTTTATACTATGACCAACTAGATAATCAGTACTGTATCCAAATAGATATTCAGCAAAATAAAATGTAAAGCTTCCTAGTCACATACAGAATCATTTACTGCATTATGCTATTTTAGGGAGAACACCTTTATCTTATTCCATTAAATGAAATATATATGCATGCATTTCCCCCCACAAATCTTAAGCTTTTCTTATTTGTATATGTTTAATATATTCAGCAACTGGTATGCTGAAGTGAATGCAACTGGTATGCTGAATGAATAATATTGCATTTATTAATGTGACTTTTATTAAATCATGGAGCTTTGCTGGAAAAAATTGAAATACATATTGACAAATTGTATTTATGAAGTGTTCATAAACGTTCTGTAAGCAGCAGTGAAGTTGATGTACCTCTTTATTTTTAATGTTTAAATGTATCAGTGTGGACTTTTATACAATTAAATTTTCATTTTTATAATATGAAAGGGCAGGACTCAGATTCAGAATGAAACCTGCTCAGATACTTCTCAGTTTTTAAGCAAAATCCAATATTTAATTCCAGGTAAAACTCCAGATAAGATGAGCTGTGATACTTTGTTATGCATCTGAATCATTATAATAACAAAAAAATCTGTAAATATTTTTTTTTTTTTTTTTTTTTTTTTTAAGTTAGTGAAACTAGTAGCTGAGTGAGTTCAGTCTTGTCTGAAAGGGTAAAATTCATTGAAAAAACTTGAGCACCTGAGGCAACAAATTTTCCTGTATCATGGTATAATCTCTTTAGAAAGAAGAATATTCATTGGCTCTACCTATTTAGTCTAGAAGGTTTTGAATCATTTAGAAGCTAAAATGAAGAAGCAGTTTTATCTGATTGGGGGGGAGGGGGATCAAAATACTTAACTTTCTATTATCTTTAGAATCGCCCTGCCTGCAATGGGTTTGGCTGTTCCCAGTGTGTACATTAAGTTGCAAGTGTTTTGCCATTTGAAACAGCACTGTCGTCTTTGGATGCTACAGATGTTAATTTAGTCAAATTTAATGCATTATTTTAATTTATTATTAATTATTTATATATTTACATTTAATTGTTTGTTCTGATTTATTTATTCATTTGTGTTCATGATTTTTGAGGTTTCCATACAGTGTCCTATGCTTCTAATTTTAGAAATTAAGCCCTGTAAACTGTGATAGAATTATACAGGCTGGTAGAGAAATATAGGTGTAATTATAAATAAGCAAAATTGTTCAAAACATCAACAACAGATTTTACTTTCTTTAGGCCGAATTGCACCAATGCCTTTTTCTCTTGCCAAGGCAGCTATTAAAAGCAGTTACCCAAAAGAACCAATAGTTTGTTTCTGGACAATTCAGTCACTATTTTGAAATAGTTTCTGAAGTTGAGAAATTACAAGGATGTCAGCAAACACTAAAGAGAATTTTTTATGGAGTTCCTGAAGTCTTATTAGCTATCTTAAAACCTCAAGTTATTATTTCCAGAATTATATGTTGAAAAAATTTCAAATTAATGTTGTATTGCCACTGGCAGATAAGCTTCTGCTTTCAGGAAAAGTATGGAAATGAAAATGTCTTTTTATCTTTATAACATGTTGGAAAGTATAAAAGAGGGAGAGAGACCCAAATGCTGGTTTTATTTATTCTTTTCCGATGAGAAGGTCAAAATCACCAATGTTTTCCTGTTTTTGCATATAAATGTAGAGAAAGAGATAAATACATCAGCTTAGAAATCTGTTAGGAAATTTTAATAAATAGATTCTACAAAATTAGTGCTTTATAAAGCAGAACTGAGGATGAGGTTTGTGCTTCCACATCTTTAAACCTGTATTTATTTAAAATTTCAGGTACCTTTTGATAATATGTAATTTGGAATCAGTTTTTAAAGTATAATGTGAAAGGCAAATTGCTACCTAACTTACTGAGCATACTTATCAATCCAGTTGTGTTCAAGAGCAGTGACTATTAAGCTTTTAAATAAATTTTTATATTTAAGTATTAAAATGTCGTCTTCAGATCTAAGTTTACCAAGCAAGTGGTATAAAATATATATAAACCACATAAAAGGATATCCATCTGCGTTTTAATAATTTTTTCTTTTTTTTCCATTTTTGTACTATTCTTGCACCAAGAAAGCTAAAGTGTTGTTAATTACAATTGAAGTGCTGTTTTTACACCTGTTATCTGAAATTATCTCAGAAAATACTGTAAAGGGTATGAAAATAAACCTGCCACTAAATGTGGTAAATTGTGGTTTCTCTAAAGCATCTAGAAGTCCAGTAGTTATTTAGGTATCTGAAGTGTAAACTGAAATAGGGAATGTACCTGAGAATAGTAAATCTCCTTTAGTATTTCTAGGTAGGAATCTAGTAAGAAAATGTTTCATATTTTGTTCATATAATTGATATTTTTTGTGTATTATAATAACTTTAAACAATTTTATATTTCAATCTGTGCAGCAGATCTGTCAGATAGAAGCTGAAATTTGAAAAGGTCCTAAGAGGCTTCCAAGAAGAGGGCCTCCTTTTAAAAAGTTATGCAGCCTGAGTATATAGTTTTGACTTGGAATTCAAGAAACTTGAGGCTGTAATATGATTGCATCCTTTTATGGAAGTGGATGGTACGTCCTTGATCCCTTGAGTTTTGTTTCAATTAAAATCATTCTCTCCAACCCACTATACAGTTAAGCACAGTGGTAAAAATTACCAGTTTTTGATTGACTGAAATTTTCTACAAAACTAGGAAGTAACATATATTTTATTTTATTTTATTTATTTATTTATTTATTTTTTTGCGAGATTACTCAGATTGCAAATGTAGCATTATGGACAGTAACAATTGAAGCAGAAATTCATAAAAAAGTTTTAGAATATTGATACCAGATAGATATATTCATTTCTTTGTGTGTATTATCCATACATCTAAAATGTATGCTCACACATATATATTTTAAATAAGGCAAGTATACATTAAGAAGTAAATATGTGGCCACAAAAAAAGCTAGTAATGATAGAAAGAAACCTTTTTGAAGATTTTATTAGGTTTATTTTCCAGTGTGTGAATTATTTCTGTTTTAAATATAGTTTAGCAGCTAGCCCTTGCATGCTTTGCCATAACCAATTAACCAGCCAATCGTCTAGAAATAATTTGTAGAATATTGCAATAAAATAATATGTTTTCAGTGCATAACAGAAAAGTAAAATCTCCAATAATAAATAGAGATATTGAAAATATATTTTAAATGTATAGATTTTATATGTTATGCAGCTGCATTTCAAGTGAAGTATTGAAGAGTATTTACTACAGTTTCTTTTCTGCACAAAAAATTATTCCTTTATAAAATGTGAATTATTTATTCCACAAGAACTTTGCATGGTCATATATTTTTTCCTGCTTGTATTAGAATTACAATTGACTTTCGGATTTTCATGTTCTTATTTTTTACTTCAATGTTTGACTGGAATAAGTGTTTAGTTGCCCATGCTACTTCCATGGTGAATTTTACCAGCAGTAGAATTTTACCAGAGTAAAATATATACTTGCCTTTGGTAGCTAATTAACACAATATGTATATTTCTGTAAAATTAAGCAATCTGCCATGGTGTAAAACATTTACTTCCATGAAAAACTATCAAATCACTGTGGATAAAAAATTCTGAAAGTATTAATACTTGTTTGAACACAGCATTGAAAATGAAGAAAGTAAGACAATCTTGTATTACCTTCAGCATTTATAAATTAAGTTGCATTTTACTAAGACAAGTGAAAACTGTCTCCAATTTTTGCAGGCAAATAACCATTCTGTGCTTTTAAGTATTCAGATAACCTAACCTAATCTTGAATTTTTTCAGTCTTCTAAGAATGAGCAGTATTTTTTTTAAAATTTGAGTGGTGATCTTATAAAAAATTATTTGTGGGGAATATGCATTGAAAGAGATGTGTGATAAAAATAACTGAGGAAATATTTCAGCAGAAATAATGTTTTTCTTTGATGAACATTCAATTTATTTTTATGAAATTTCTCTTAAATCTTGCAGAACATTAAACAGACTTTAGGACATTCCTTGAGCTTAAAATTTCTGTTTAAAGTTAATTTATGAAAATAAAAACAATCTTAAAGCCTTATTCTTTTAAATTATAAATGACTTGCATTTTTTTTTTTTCATTTTTTGGCACAAGAAGCAATAATGATCTATTTAT
Organism: Stegodyphus dumicola; assembly: GCF_044657685.1. Classification (NCBI taxonomy): domain Eukaryota; kingdom Metazoa; phylum Arthropoda; class Arachnida; order Araneae; family Eresidae; genus Stegodyphus; species Stegodyphus dumicola. Next base: position 122,573,988 of record NC_140780.1, read on the forward strand.
AATAAAATACACTTGTAGCAGCATTGAATGTTATGCTTTTTTTAACAAATTATGCTAAATTCCAGAAATGTTGATACTAATATATTAAAGCTAGAAACTAGACTGTTCCTTTACTAGTTAAAAGTGGAATGCGCTAGTTCTTTTGAGACAAGATATGGATGTGCTGTAATTGAAAATTATCTTTACACTGCAAAGGAAGATATTTCCATTTCTACTGTATGAGAATTTTTTAATCAAATGTCTAAAAAATATACATCTTATCTTTAAAACCTGTTGCATGTGTCATTTAATATTTGAATTTTTATTTTCGGATATTAATGTTTTGATTTAAATATTGCCTTGATTGCTTTTTTTTTTTAAATATGAAAATATGCTCAAGTTATGTTCATTTCACTGTAGTATGAATAAATTACATGTGTGTTTGTGAAATTTTATGATGTTCTTCATAACAAAATTTTACTTGTATTTTCAGCTGATTTAAAAAAAAATTGTTAAATTAGTAATTTAAATCCACAATAACTGAGTAAGTTGTAATTGATGTTATAGAAATGAGATTCTTTTTTTTTTTTTTCTTTTCTGTTCTTTTTTTAATGACTCCCCCCCCCTTAAAAAAACTTCTGAATTTCATAGTAAAGTACTGAAGAGCATCAGCACATCTTGGACTTTTGGCCACATTTGCAGCACAATCATAAGCTGCAGTATATTTTCTATTGCTAACGTACACATTGTAAAAGATATTGAATCATAGCACCTCAAAATGAAGAAGAGAAAGTGGCTATGTTAAATCATGCATCTTTTGTTTAAAAATTGTGCGACTCATTAATGCTTGTCAGTACAGATTGACTGTGTTATGGCATAGTTAAGTATTTTAAATTGTTCTCCATATTAAGTTGTATCCAAATTGTGTCATTTGTTTTAAAGTAAGTAACATTTTTCAAGTAATCAGATTTTTCTAACATGAGTTTTTTTAGATATGCATATATGTAATTATTATTTTTAAAAAAGTGGCATCTGAATTGTTAAGTTATAGAAGAAATATTTACCTTTTCTTCTTTCAGATTGTTGCTTGTAAAGCTGATTTAGAAAGCAGTAGAGTTGTATCTACTGAAGAAGGAAAAGCATTTGCTGATTCTTATGGTTTGTCATTTATTGAGACTTCTGCAAAAACTGGTTATAATTTAGAGGAAGCATTCACAACCATCGCTCAGGAAATTTATGAAAAGATTCAGAGTGGTGAGTTTAAAGTACAAGATGGATGGGATGGCATTAGGACTGGCTTTAGTCGATCAGAAAATACCGTGCATTTGATTGAAGCTGAAGTACAAAGAGACAGTTGTTGTTGAATGCATTTAGTTAAAATTTACTACTGAAGAGCAATTAAAAATTATTTTAGGCATGATACAAAACATTTTATATGTGCTAATTGCTATGTTGACAGTTTTGAATAATTTGTGGACATAATTTATTTCTAATTTTTGATTTACTGAATATTTTTAAGGCATTCATTTAATTATTCATTATATTGTTCCTATATTTTTAAACTGTTAACTTAAATGAACACTGTGATTTATGAAAATAATTTAAAAAGTAGGTTTGTTTTTAAAATTAAATGTCTGTAAATTTATATAAAGTTGAAACAGCATCACTATAAATGGCTATATCACTTTTCAAATTGTTGCTATCACATATGATCGCCCTGTATTATATTTAAAGAAATTAACTAATGAAGAATCTGCATGAATGTGTGTATGTTTCTCACATTGTGAAAAATTTATACCTAGAGCCATTAAATTTTGAATAACAAAGTCCTCTACCGGGCATGTAGAAGCCCGAAGCTTGGATTTCAAATTTGCTTTATTATCTATTCTGTAATTTTTGTAACTTCAACAAATTTTTGATTAAGAAACATAACGATTTCTAAGCAAGCAGTGGTAACACAGTGTACGGACCTCCAGTGTGTGAGACTGTCTATTGGAAATTCTGAAGATATGCTGTTTTCGATTATTTTTAGGCCTAGTGCTCTCAGAACTTGTATGTTTAAATGAAAAAAAAAAAAAAACCTTTTGGGCATAGTATAAAATCTGAATTTTTTCCTTAGTTTCTATTTGAAGATGCCAAACTGTATCAGTGTATACAACATCTAATATATGTATTCAACATAAGAAGCCTTTTCTCTCTCTCACACACACACACAGTCCTTCTCATTATTAACCGTCCTGTTTCATTTATAGATACCATTTTCCATGTTTTTGTGGAAAACTGTATGTATTCAGTATATAAGGTTTTTCAATAAAAGCTGATTTCTGTTATTTTACATCGTATTGAAAATAGTCTGTTAAGCTTTATTCTTAAAATATATGTAAAAACCATCTTATGAATGGGTTTTTCATTTCATTCTCAAAGATAGTAAGTGTGGTTTATGGTGATTAATCCAAAATCCAACCTCAAAGATATTAAAATAAATGAATTATTGATGCTGATACCTGAGCTTAAAGAGAATTTAATTATACACATCATAAGTTTTGGAGATTAACAGCAGAAGAGTTCTTGAAGCCATGCATTTGCTAAATTTTCTTTGTGAAGCAAACAGAATCAGCCATTTATCTTTCTGTAGTTCTTTCGTAAATACTATTCAGGCAAACAAACTTATGTAAATTAAAATTACTGTAGGTTTAAAAAAAAAAAAAACTTTCAAGTAATTTTTAGAGTGGATAATATTAGGTGCGATTACTAGATCTCTGTAATAAAATTATCTCTTTATTTATTAGAAACAGTGTTAGTAATTTTATTTCAAAGCATATAATAAAATCTCTTCTTCTTTTATTGAACAAATCTTGTTGTAATAGTTATGCATTTTCGATGTATTTTTTAAATAAAATTCCATTATCTGAATTGATTTTTAAATGTGTGCTTGTACCAGGACTGTAAAGGAAAGTTATGTTGTTGAAAAGCTATTTATTTATTTATTTATTCCGTGTTATTTTATTATGTTAATTCTTATAATCTAGTGCCTTTGAAAGCCTTTTAATTCAAAGTAGCTGTTCTTGTAATAAAACATTCTGATGTTTAAAAACTCCTGTAATTATATTTGCCTTATCTCTGTGTCATGCCTTATTTAAAGTTTATGCCTTATCTCTGTGTCATACCTTATTTAAATGTAAAACATTTTAGCTGATAACATGATAGGTGATAACTGATAATTGATCATGATAACTCATGATAAGAAAAATTATATTAATTCCTAATTAATATAGTTCTAAATACTTTGGCTGGGTTCTAAAATACACATGGTCCCTGTGGTCCTTAGAAATCCATAAGTTTTTTGAAAATGACTTTGTTCCTTAAAAGTCCTTAATTTCGGCCCAAATCGGCAAAAGGCCCTTAATTTTACTTATCTGACATTTTTGTCTTTTTTTTACGATTGCCATTTTGAGTGTGAATTAACATTTTGATGGAATGATTTTCAGTTCATTGAGAGAGAGAGATGTATTTGATGGGTTATCATTTCAATTCTTCCCTGCTTCTTAATAGGGCGAGAAGTCCTACCTTGATTGAAACAGTAACATTTCAAATTTATTTCTTTTTTAAGAATGAAGAGTTCGTAAAATATTACATCAAAAACATCTTTTTGCTTTTTGAGATAGCATATCATAAGAAATGAAATCGTAAATTTTATGAATTATCAACATTTTGGTGATTTTAAGATCAATTTGTATACAAAATTTTTTATCCAGATAATTGCGAAGTTCTCGACGATTTTTTTACAAACATAATAAAACTGATAAACATCATTAAAATAATGATAATATAGTAAAATTGTGACCAAGAAATAGCATTAAAATAACATTACTTTCCATTTTGACAACGTAGGAATATTTTGATTCTGAAAAATAAGTGGGATAATAAATACTATGAAACAGTTTCTGAAGCACTTCTTAGCAAAAACAAAACAAACAAACAAACAAAAAACTGCTTTAGTTATTTTAAAATTAATTTCATTTTTCTTCATTGATATTTTTTATTGTTTCCATTAAAGTTGTTTCATAATATTCAAATATGTATCAGTTTTCTCTTAAGAATTCACTTTACAGTTTTCTTTCCTGAATTCTGTATAAAAAAAATCTTCAGGCCTTTTTGCTCTTTCTGAGTTCACAGGAATAGTTTTTAGATATTGCACGTCAAAAAGACTGGAAGGCTTTGAAAGCAAGATTTATAGGCCTACAATTCCAGGAAAATGTGACCAAATGAAAGATGTTTTCATGGTATTAACATGTAATGAATGTGTATTATAGGAAATTTGTGATGAATTTCATACTTTATGATACATTTTTAGGAGGGTAGTGAAAACAAAGTTATTTAAATTTTCTGCTTTTGATCCAAGAAGTATTTCTGTTAACATCTTTATATTTCCTTTATTTTCTCCTCTGTTTACTTGACACAGGCATTGAAAGTTGCAAAAATACTTTTCATCTTGTCACTTGGAAGGCATTTGTAGAAAGGAATTCTCTTAATAAAGAAACTGAAAATTTAAAAGATTCATCACATTTGTCTCAGTACACTCATTGTACACAGGGCTGGTACTAGGTCTTTTGTGACTTGGTATAATCTCTATGAGCCCCAAATTCTGCTACCCAGTGTGTATTCTAAATTCTAAAATTTTGCTATCCCTAAATTTTGTTGCTCATTGCTTCACTAGCTTCTATAAATTCTGCCTCTCTGGCATTGGCCCTGATCTTGTGTCATTTCATATTTAACTCATGTTGTACATATAGTTCCTTCTATTCATTATGCAGACATAAAATTAGCTCCTTCTATTTGTGCTTCTTGAAACTGAATAACTGAAATACTAAAATGTAGAAGAAACTCACTGAGAAAGAAATTGATTGCATAAAGAGAAAGAAAATTGTTCTTCGAAGGTATATTGTCAAAATATTAACAAATTAGGGGATGAAGCAGAGACTACTATGAACATAAATTTGTTTATTGAAACAAAAGAGATGTTAAAGTAGAAAACTGATGTAAATTATCTAAAATATCTTGAAAAGTTTCCAAATTTAAAAGATGTATGAATATTTTGTTTTGTTCTGTCTTGTTGCTAGGAAATACAATATATTTTTTATGTGTAATTATCTCTATTCTAAACTTTAAAATGTTCTAAACTAGGTTTTGAATAATCTTCTTAACAGATGTTTTTTTATAAATTAAAAAAAGCAATTAATATTGACTGTGTAAATCTGTAATGACTCAGGGTATCTAACTATTTATACAGTCATCCCTCGCTACGTCGCGGTTCATTTATCACGGCCTCAGTGCATCACGGGTTGTTAAAAAATATTCAACAAAAATTCAAAATTGAGGAATTATGGCACGAAAGTTGCCTGCATGCCAGCAGAAGGCATGGTGTGCCCACGCAATTCAAAATTCACATCTTTGATCGGCTGGCTATCATCCCGCCATTTGATATCCCTCCTGACTCGGGAATCTCGCAAGCTGATTGGCCTAGGCATTTCCCCCACCTTCGTTTTCATACTCGGTGAAGACGACCTCATTCAAATCAATATTTGAGTGTACCCCTAACCGACGAACTCGTCAAAATGACAAGATCGCCGAGTGAGGAAGAAGAGAAGGTAGCTGCCGACGGTGACAACAACGAAGTTGAAGAACGTGGCCTTACCTTGGAAAACCTGCAAGAGCTCTGCAACAAAGGGCCCAAGAAACTGACAAGCTGATTATTACCGTAGAATTCAGTAATGGTATTGACGGTGTTGTACAAGGGCATCTTTGCTCAGAAGAAAACCCACCAGTCACAACTTCCCATCAGGATGTTCTTCCTTGTACACCGAAAACGTTCTGCAGAAGCTCCTCCTGCTGCCTCTATGCAGCTACCCTTAGCTCTATCCGAAGCTGCCCGCGATGATCCAGCACCCCTAGCACCTGACAATGAGGTGTCATCAGAGGAGCATTAACTCTCTCATTAGCTCACATTAACCTGTGCAGTAAATCATCTTCATTTTCTTCACCTCCATCATACTGCACATGTGTTTCATTGACATTTATAAAGATCAAGCAAAGAGAAGCTATTGTCAGAGGTGAGTTACATACCTTGTTATAAAAGAAAAGTTGTTATAAGAATAAAAGAGTTCTAAAAACATATCTACAGTATGTACACGTAGTTACATCTATGTATGTTACACACACGTATCCTATTTATATTATTTACACATTATGTTATTTATACTAGTAATATTTTATTTACGTGTTTGAAACTATTTAATGTCCTAATGCTACATATACACTTATTGATAATAAACATACACAAAAAATGTACGTATGTTAAAAATGAGAGGGTGACACTACTTCGTGGTTTTTCACTTATCGCGGCCGGTATTGGTCCCTATTAACTGCAATAACTGAGGGATGTCTGTAAAAGTATTTGTAATTAATTGCTTATCCGTAGACTGTAAAGTGACTTACTATGTCAGGAGCTTCTATGGCTTATTGGAACTTTATATTAATACTACAGATACATTACAGCGTTTTCCGTATACTTATAACTACGATCAGCGGTCATTTTGACCACTTGCTCTGAATAGAAGACTTGCTTTTAGCTAATATTATGTAAAGCTAATGCTTATAATGGTTCATTTTGCTTGTTTAATAAGTAAATTGAGTAAATACATGCAACTAAAAGATAATTTAATGTAACAAAGAGCAAAATAAAGTGAAGTGAGTAAATATATTAATTGATAGATAATTTAATATAGCTTAGAGCTAAAAGAAAAAAAAATCACTCTAGATATTTTTTAACTTCTTATTTAATAAATTGATTCATAAAAATTTTCAATATGAAGTAAATATATTAAAGATTACACATATTTGTACTTTATGTGGTTTTTCAGTAGATACAGATTACTAAATTTTACCTGTACAGGTTCCACAAACATATTTTTTACAGTATTGAAAGTTTTTTTACCTCTGCATGCATTTTCTTTGGCATTCTTTAAGTTTACGGGAAGTGTTGACGCAAGTATCAATTCTCTTTTTGTCGGATACAGGAAGCATGTAAATTTTGGATGAAATGTACATCTAGGCTCCTCAGATGTATTCAACATAAAATCAGGATGGCTGATGTTCTTATATTCAGTTATTTCCTTGTAAATTATCCATGCATTTATCGTGGCCAAATCAAGAATATTAGAGAAAACATTAACTAACCAACATCTAGATGAGGACTTCACTGAGTATTTTCTGGTCATCTGGTCCAAAACATGAACTCCATATTTGGTCGAATTCTAAAAATTCACAACTTCGGTGCCATTTTTCATTAGATGCAATTTCCAATATTGGGTGGACAGTACTCTTGGGCAGGACATTCTTGTTCTTTTCCTTGATAAGACGTAAGCGTTATATTGTCATGCTTAGCAGTCTAATAGAAAAGAGCTCATCCCTTGTATTTTTGAAAGAAAAAGGGGTTGATCTTTACATTATGGTAACTTGGCGAAAATTTGGTAACCAACTCTCCTACAGCAACCCTCTATTTTTTTTTCCCCGCCGCCATTTTGTCTTCACGAAGTAAAGACATGTTTCTTTTCTTCTTATCTACTGAACACTTCTTCCAACAATCTACTAGCCGAATTACACTTATGCTAGAAATTTTATCAAACAAAACTGCTTAATCATGACAAATATTCACTGCAAAATTGGGAAAAAGTGCACAATACCATACACCTTACGCGTTTTTCAAAATAACACATACACATAAACCATGTACACGCCGACTTATTTTTACTTAAAAAAACATCCCAGAATTGCACAAAAACGGCATTGCGCACACTCTTCACTATATCCATGTACACTGTTTTTTTCTCATAAATTACAAAAATTTCACGAAAATACATGACAATTTTCTCAATCTTTAAACCCGGTAAAAAGAACATATATGAAATTACCTGATCGCGAAAAAGTATTTACCCTTTACAAATATGAACATTTCCACATATAAAATAAATAAAATATCCAAAAACTTTTACCTCTAAATCATCTATTACATTATACACGTCACCAACGAATTCATACCGCAAGCATTACAAATACTTAGTATCAAATATTTAAATTATTTCCATGCACGTTTATTTCAACTTAAACGTATACCAAATTCCTACAAACATAAAATTCACAAAATAACTATCATTTAATTAAAATATCACTAAACCATGTACACGTCGACTTATTTTTACTTAAAAAAACATCTCAGAATTGCACAAAAATGGCATTGCGCACACTCTTCACTATATCCATGTACACTGCTTTTTTCTCGTAAATTAGAAAAATTTCACGAAAATACATGACAATTTTCTCAATCTTTAAACCCGGTAAAAAGAACATATATGAAATTACCTGATCGCGAAAAAGTATTTACCCTTTACAAATATGAACATTTCCACATATAAAATAAATAAAATATCCAAAAACTTTTACCTCTAAATCATCTATTACATTATACACGTCACCAATGAATTCATACCGCAAGTATTACAAATACTTAGTATCAAATATTTAAATTATTTCCATGCACGTTTATTTCAACTTAAACGTATACCAAATTCCTACAAACATAAAATTCACAAAATAACTATCATTTCATTAAAATATAATTAAATTTAAAAACACTACTTAAAATATAAATGAGCACATACATTAAATTAATAAAAATTACCTTACAATTCGAATTACTTTAAACTAAATCATTGCTAATAACAATTTTCCCAATAATACCAAATTCCTTTTCACCTTACATTTAGAACAATGCATAAAAATAATATCAGTAGATAGAAAATGGGGGTTCTGCGACAGGTGGGTCAGTGGGTCAGGGGGCGTGGTCAATGACATAACAGAGGGCGGGGCCAAAGGCAACGTCATCACACTAGGAGGCGTGGTCACGAGTGGAGTTGAGTTGTTCGTAGACTACTGATTGAGTTGTAGACCTCCTGCTTTTCATTTAAAGTTAGTTTTTTTTTAAATTGGCAACGGGGATTTTTTGAGATATATGCTCATGGCGCCCTCTACGGACGAAAAAAGAAAATAATTTATTTTAGAAATTTCTTTTTTAAAAAAAAAATATTCTATTATTCAAAATATAGAATTGAACTCTCAAACAAAATATCTCACCAGCTCAGTAGTTTGAAGATTTTAACCACTAAGCTGATGTGATACATTCAGATTCAGGTAAAAAAGCCTATTTAAGAAAATGGAATTTGAATCGACTCATCAATTTATTCTGATACTTTTATCCTTTCTAGTTTTTCATGAAACTTTAACTTATTTCTCAGGTTTTCTGTTTCATAATAACATATTCATTTACTGTCATATTTTTTTAATACTTAACGTTTCTAATTTATTTGTAATATTTTATTTAATTTCCACATACTATTTTTTTCATACCTTTCATAAATTTCAGAATACCTGATTTTAAACTTATACGTTATATTTCACAAACGTTCCCGCACGTGCTGTTTATTTGTTACATTACTTAATTTTAGATGCAATTTCACACTTTTTTTAACGTTATAATGTTCAATATATTCTGAATTTTAACTTCATTTACTTTTTTTAAACCACTCTAGTATTCTATACACACTTTAACTTAGTGGTTTGAAATTCTATTTAAAAAGAAACGTTTATTTTTCATGATCTTAGTTCTTTTACTAAATTTTCTACAAAATTTCTAATTTCTTTCACATGTTCAACAATATCTTCCTTACATTACCGAATATTTTTTTTAAAAAACTTAAGTCTATAACTGTTAATTACTTCTCTTACGTTCATGATTTCCCTTCTGTGTTTATATTTCTTAATTCTAGCTTAACTTATTTATTATAATGTTTTTATTTCTGTCTCATCACTCGTAATTCCAACATTTTATCCCTTTTTATTTATTTTAACGATATGGATTGTTTTCATTTATTCCATATTCAAACATTTCCTTACAATTTTTATAATACTTGTTTTATTCTCCGATCATAATAGATCATCTACAGGTTTTACTCAGAAATTTCCATTCACAACTTTACAGTTTAATACCATTTATATCTAACTGTATTTCTTTCTCATATAGTTTTACGATCTTCAAAGTTTCTAACATCATATTTAACTTTAAATCCCTATTACCTTTAAGTGTGTTGATAATTTTCATTTCTAATTTTACATCCACGTTCAGTGTTTCATCCACACATACCAAAATATTTCTTACATTTTCTGATATTTAGTCTATGTCATATTTCAGTACTTCAAATGAATTTACACTGCTCACATTATTATTTTTTCATGTTTTAGAGACACTGACTATACTAATTTTACTATTTTTCCTACACTAATTGCATCTATGTCAGCACTCATGATAAACTAGCAATTGTTTTGCATCACATGCATAAAGAAATTCTTAAAACCAACTTTTTCAATATCGTACTCAAATTATTGTTTTCCAGATGGGAATTACCAGTATTCTTTGGTTTTACTCTGTTACATCTTTTTAAATTTTAACATCTTACTTTTAATTCTAACATACATCTTTTAAACAGTTTTTTCTTTTAATGATAGCTTTACCTTATTTGTTCAAATTAATTCTTTCATTCACCTTCTTTGCTACCTTTCAGTACCTTCATAATTCACTATGCAAACGCAATGTCTTTCACTGACATTCAGTTTAATAATACCACAAGTTTCCTTAATTGACAAAAAGCGAATTATTTCTCATTTCAAAATAGAACTACTATATTTTTGCACAAACATTACCTTTATCTATTCAAGCCACCCCTTAACCTGTAACTGACGTAGCGATAGGAAAGGAGATTCTTATCATATGCTCTTTCGACATTTGAGGTTTCTAGAACTTCTTTGACAAGTATATCAATACCATCAGAAAATATACTTAACACTTTTACCCAGTTTAAAGGCAACATACTGTTATAAGAATGGTTTTAGTTAAATTTATAAGACAAATAAACGCATTTTGTGCTAAATAGGCATAAACATTTAGATTCAGAATATTTCTTTTTAATCCGATGTAAGACTTGAATTTCATTCATGATACGGATTGTCTCTTGATTTTCTTTTTGTTTACCTTACACTAATAGAAAATTTTTATTTTACAAGTTCAGCTTTTAATGAAATAGAAATAAAAACTACGATACACCTGCTGTTTTTAAGAAAAGGAACTTTGATATATTTCTGGAAATGTAAATGCTTTTAGAGTTTTCTTTCAATAACGTTGATTTTCATTACTTTACTAACTTCAATAATTCTCTTATTAGCTAATATGAATGAAAGAAGATTGTCAAAAATGTGACACAGTATAATTCTTACGAACATACGTACCTTTACCAGCATACAGATATTACCGATTGAAATGAAGAAAGATACAGATATTTTACTCCAATCTACATTAAATTAAAAAAAAATATTTAAACTTTCATACATTCCAAAGAATAAACGAAAACTCAATAGATATTGTCATGTTTGTATATATGAGATAAAAGTTTTATGAATGGTATTTAAAGTAATGCTTAGAACTTCATAAAAGCGAACATTCACTATGTTAATACACATATCATCAGCTATTTACATTAATCAATGTAATATTAATCATTACATATACTATATGCATATATATTTAAAGTTTAATTGTCTTACAATTGAATAATTAACTATTGAGAGAAAGAGGTTCATATCTTACACTATTTAATTCACATGGAACAAATTTTTCCATCAACCACATTGAACCACGTTTATTAAATTCGCCAAAGCTCTTTTATTTCTGCATTTTCACACTCACGACACATTTTAAATGTAACTATTGATTACCATTTCAAACACCGATATCATAACTCAGTGTAAAACTACATCATAACTCATGTTTTCCCTACTAACTACAATTTTATATATTCAAGAAGTACATCTAAGACATGATCATTTTCTATGTTCTAGCAAATCGATTCAATTGCGAACATACTATTAAGACTTGCGATTTTAGAAGACTTGCATGTATTAACGATATCAACGTTTCTTCGTTTTTGTAAGATTCGTATCAAACCATGTCGCATTCGAATGTGGTGTAAGAGATCACTTTTTCTTTTAAACACTTGTAAACAATGGATGCAATTTATAAGAAGAGAAGTATCATGCTGTTTCAAAACATCATCATCAGCATATTTCTGTTTCTTTTGACACCAGCAAAATTTAAAAAAAAAAAAAAAAAAGGTTCGTGAGATTTTCTTCAAATTCTGTTTTATTTGAAAAAATGTCCGAACATTCAATACGATGTAAAGAATCATATTGTTTTAAATTCTTATGCTCACTAAATATTTTTTATCACGATTTACTCTTAAAAGTAACTTTATAAGTTTTCATATCCTTTTTACATGAAAAGAACTTGTGATTATTCACTACAAAATTCTAAGACGAGAAGCTTCGCGACTTTTCAAACTACAAACTTAAATTTCTTAGGACATACACTACATCTGATGTTTCTTTCATGAGATTTCAAATATCTCTTCAGATTACTCCTATTCAAGAAACCTTACAAATATATCACATAAGTTCAGCGAATAATCGCTTCATAAACTCTTAAATTTTCAACACGAGTGAATCACTTGAAGCATATACTGCACTGTAAACATAGAATACTTAAAAAAATTGTTATAAAAAATAAAAATACATTCATTTCACCAAGAAGCTTTTCTATTTAAATACATTTATTTATTTCCAAAGAACAAGTTTCTGTATTATACATAAAATATACTTAGAATTTTCTTTCATTAGTTAATATCAAATTAACAACAATATCCATTTACTGATATTTGATATACATGTTTGCTTTAAAATTAAAACTAAAATTTCAATATATTTCTATTAAAAAAAACACAAGGAAAAAAAAAATACTCATAACATCAACCAAAGACAGAAATTTAAATAGAATAGCTGTACTTATATTAGTGCATTTTTATAATTTTCATAACATTTCGATTCAAAAAACCTATTACAAAATAAATTAAACATTTTTTTCTGCCTTAAAGAAGCTCTTATATTTTTAAAATTAATACATAAAAATATATCTTCCCCAATATATTTAATTCTATCCTCAACACTTATTATAATGCAATCATGTCTTGTTTGTGAAGGATGATTTACAATACAACCTTCGCATTTAAATAGTTTTTTAATCACTGAATTTAATTCAGTTTTGATAGAGTTTATGAGTTCTTTAAAAAGTTCATCATCATCACTTACCATATCCGAACAATTGTTTTTACATTTGATTTGCAACGGTAAAATAATTTCAAAAATACTTTTATATAAAGTATTAGATACATCAGGAATAATTTCTTTCAATTTTTTTAAAATATCACAGTTTACTTTTAGGTATGTAGGTTTTAGTTTAAAAGAATTTTCATCTTGTTTAAAAACTTGTTGAAAAATACACTCACCTTCTTTGTTGAAAACTACCAACTCATTATTGCAAATGATGCTGGCAGTCGTATAGACAAGATTAAATTCATATATTTTTGAGGAAAATTCTTGCCATGTTGCAGGAGTTATAACAACACCGCGTGTAGTAGGGTATAATATTTTATTTTGTTCCACACATTCACGTAGATGAATGTTCATTCTGTTTTCAAACTGATTTATGGACACAAAATATCCCCAACCAAGAGTCCACTGTGCAATCAACTTCGAACTTTCTTTTTTCTGTTCTCGATTATTCGGCATGAAGATATTTTCAGGAACAGACTTCATATAGTGGGCAAACCAGTCATCTTCTGGAAGTTCATCCTCATTATCTTCCAAGCGTCGTTTTTTAATTTTCGAAATTTTTATGTTTCGGAATGTGATACTAATTCTAGGATCTTTAACGTCAGGTTGAGAGGGTATTCCGTGCATCCAAAATTGATTCGTTGGGGGTTTCATTACAAGGAGAGTTCCATGAGTTAAGTCCACGCTTCGAGATGTGAAATTTCGCCTGGTAAATACCATTTGACGTTTTGCACCTAAACTGATGATAGGTATATCACTTTCAGGTTCGAGACAAGTTTCATTGTCTTTATGCGTTGAAATTTTCGCCACTCCGTCAGGATAATAGTTCAATAAAGCAAAATTATATTTTTTGCCAGTTATCGTTTCAACATAATCTTTTACATTTAGAAGAGTTTGAGTCCATGGTTCTGCACAAATGCTCGTTCCAGAGAATTCGTAACTAAGTCCTTCATCACCAAAACCGAGTACTTTTCTTCGTGGAACATACTGGGTCCCATTAATTTCAAAACTAATATTTTTAAAATCATAATTTGATAGTTCATCTAGCAAAATATCAGCTTCATTTCGTGAATAAAATTCTTCGTATAATTCCACATTTAACTCTGTATCACATATATTCCTCATATTCGCTTCTGAATCTAACGACAATTCTGAATGATATAGAAATACGTAGCATTCTTAAATAGCAAAAATTATCTAAAACATACATTAACGAAATGATTTCATCAACACTTATCGTAATACATTCTTGTCATGTCTTGTTTGTGAAGCCAGTCTTTCCGGCGTCATATGTGTAAAAATAATCATGATAGGATAGTGGGAAAGAGTTATAGTGTCCTAATGTTGTTATTCTGAACCTCGATATTACATATATGCATAAGGAGAATCTTAAAAGCATCATCCACTTATCATGATAGAGTAATGGAAAATTTCTAAAACTCTGATAATCGTACGCGAAAGAATGTATTATCTTAAGGTTATTGTTGCTATTCCAAGTTTGACAATACACACAGACGTGAAGGAAGACCCTTGATAATGGCTGCACGTTATCAAGGGTCTTCCTTCACGTCTGCGTGTATTGTCAAACTTGGAATAGCAACAATAACCTTAAGATAATACATTCTTTCGCGTACGATTATCAGAGTTTTAGAAATTTTCCATTACTCTATCATGATAAGTGGATGATGCTTTTAAGATTCTCCTTATGCATATATGTAATATCGAGGTTCAGAATAACAACATTAGGACACTATAACTCTTTCCCACTATCCTATCATGATTATTTTTACACATATGACGCCGGAAAGACTGGCTTCACAAACAAGACATGACAAGAATGTATTACGATAAGTGTTGATGAAATCATTTCGTTAATGTATGTTTTAGATAATTTTTGCTATTTAAGAATGCTACGTATTTCTATATCATTCAGAATTGTCGTTAGATTCAGAAGCGAATATGAGGAATATATGTGATACAGAGTTAAATGTGGAATTATACGAAGAATTTTATTCACGAAATGAAGCTGATATTTTGCTAGATGAACTATCAAATTATGATTTTAAAAATATTAGTTTTGAAATTAATGGGACCCAGTATGTTCCACGAAGAAAAGTACTCGGTTTTGGTGATGAAGGACTTAGTTACGAATTCTCTGGAACGAGCATTTGTGCAGAACCATGGACTCAAACTCTTCTAAATGTAAAAGATTATGTTGAAACGATAACTGGCAAAAAATATAATTTTGCTTTATTGAACTATTATCCTGACGGAGTGGCGAAAATTTCAACGCATAAAGACAATGAAACTTGTCTCGAACCTGAAAGTGATATACCTATCATCAGTTTAGGTGCAAAACGTCAAATGGTATTTACCAGGCGAAATTTCACATCTCGAAGCGTGGACTTAACTCATGGAACTCTCCTTGTAATGAAACCCCCAACGAATCAATTTTGGATGCACGGAATACCCTCTCAACCTGACGTTAAAGATCCTAGAATTAGTATCACATTCCGAAACATAAAAATTTCGAAAATTAAAAAACGACGCTTGGAAGATAATGAGGATGAACTTCCAGAAGATGACTGGTTTGCCCACTATATGAAGTCTGTTCCTGAAAATATCTTCATGCCGAATAATCGAGAACAGAAAAAAGAAAGTTCGAAGTTGATTGCACAGTGGACTCTTGGTTGGGGATATTTTGTGTCCATAAATCAGTTTGAAAACAGAATGAACATTCATCTACGTGAATGTGTGGAACAAAATAAAATATTATACCCTACTACACGCGGTGTTGTTATAACTCCTGCAACATGGCAAGAATTTTCCTCAAAAATATATGAATTTAATCTTGTCTATACGACTGCCAGCATCATTTGCAATAATGAGTTGGTAGTTTTCAACAAAGAAGGTGAGTGTATTTTTCAACAAGTTTTTAAACAAGATGAAAATTCTTTTAAACTAAAACCTACATACCTAAAAGTAAACTGTGATATTTTAAAAAAATTGAAAGAAATTATTCCTGATGTATCTAATACTTTATATAAAAGTATTTTTGAAATTATTTTACCGTTGCAAATCAAATGTAAAAACAATTGTTCGGATATGGTAAGTGATGATGATGAACTTTTTAAAGAACTCATAAACTCTATCAAAACTGAATTAAATTCAGTGATTAAAAAACTATTTAAATGCGAAGGTTGTATTGTAAATCATCCTTCACAAACAAGACATGATTGCATTATAATAAGTGTTGAGGATAGAATTAAATATATTGGGGAAGATATATTTTTATGTATTAATTTTAAAAATATAAGAGCTTCTTTAAGGCAGAAAAAAATGTTTAATTTATTTTGTAATAGGTTTTTTGAATCGAAATGTTATGAAAATTATAAAAATGCACTAATATAAGTACAGCTATTCTATTTAAATTTCTGTCTTTGGTTGATGTTATGAGTATTTTTTTTTTCCTTGTGTTTTTTTTAATAGAAATATATTGAAATTTTAGTTTTAATTTTAAAGCAAACATGTATATCAAATATCAGTAAATGGATATTGTTGTTAATTTGATATTAACTAATGAAAGAAAATTCTAAGTATATTTTATGTATAATACAGAAACTTGTTCTTTGGAAATAAATAAATGTATTTAAATAGAAAAGCTTCTTGGTGAAATGAATGTATTTTTATTTTTTATAACAATTTTTTTAAGTATTCTATGTTTACAGTGCAGTATATGCTTCAAGTGATTCACTCGTGTTGAAAATTTAAGAGTTTATGAAGCGATTATTCGCTGAACTTATGTGATATATTTGTAAGGTTTCTTGAATAGGAGTAATCTGAAGAGATATTTGAAATCTCATGAAAGAAACATCAGATGTAGTGTATGTCCTAAGAAATTTAAGTTTGTAGTTTGAAAAGTCGCGAAGCTTCTCGTCTTAGAATTTTGTAGTGAATAATCACAAGTTCTTTTCATGTAAAAAGGATATGAAAACTTATAAAGTTACTTTTAAGAGTAAATCGTGATAAAAAATATTTAGTGAGCATAAGAATTTAAAACAATATGATTCTTTACATCGTATTGAATGTTCGGACATTTTTTCAAATAAAACAGAATTTGAAGAAAATCTCACGAACCTTTTTTTTTTTTTTTTTTTAAATTTTGCTGGTGTCAAAAGAAACAGAAATATGCTGATGATGATGTTTTGAAACAGCATGATACTTCTCTTCTTATAAATTGCATCCATTGTTTACAAGTGTTTAAAAGAAAAAGTGATCTCTTACACCACATTCGAATGCGACATGGTTTGATACGAATCTTACAAAAACGAAGAAACGTTGATATCGTTAATACATGCAAGTCTTCTAAAATCGCAAGTCTTAATAGTATGTTCGCAATTGAATCGATTTGCTAGAACATAGAAAATGATCATGTCTTAGATGTACTTCTTGAATATATAAAATTGTAGTTAGTAGGGAAAACATGAGTTATGATGTAGTTTTACACTGAGTTATGATATCGGTGTTTGAAATGGTAATCAATAGTTACATTTAAAATGTGTCGTGAGTGTGAAAATGCAGAAATAAAAGAGCTTTGGCGAATTTAATAAACGTGGTTCAATGTGGTTGATGGAAAAATTTGTTCCATGTGAATTAAATAGTGTAAGATATGAACCTCTTTCTCTCAATAGTTAATTATTCAATTGTAAGACAATTAAACTTTAAATATATATGCATATAGTATATGTAATGATTAATATTACATTGATTAATGTAAATAGCTGATGATATGTGTATTAACATAGTGAATGTTCGCTTTTATGAAGTTCTAAGCATTACTTTAAATACCATTCATAAAACTTTTATCTCATATATACAAACATGACAATATCTATTGAGTTTTCGTTTATTCTTTGGAATGTATGAAAGTTTAAATATTTTTTTTTAATTTAATGTAGATTGGAGTAAAATATCTGTATCTTTCTTCATTTCAATCGGTAATATCTGTATGCTGGTAAAGGTACGTATGTTCGTAAGAATTATACTGTGTCACATTTTTGACAATCTTCTTTCATTCATATTAGCTAATAAGAGAATTATTGAAGTTAGTAAAGTAATGAAAATCAACGTTATTGAAAGAAAACTCTAAAAGCATTTACATTTCCAGAAATATATCAAAGTTCCTTTTCTTAAAAACAGCAGGTGTATCGTAGTTTTTATTTCTATTTCATTAAAAGCTGAACTTGTAAAATAAAAATTTTCTATTAGTGTAAGGTAAACAAAAAGAAAATCAAGAGACAATCCGTATCATGAATGAAATTCAAGTCTTACATCGGATTAAAAAGAAATATTCTGAATCTAAATGTTTATGCCTATTTAGCACAAAATGCGTTTATTTGTCTTATAAATTTAACTAAAACCATTCTTATAACAGTATGTTGCCTTTAAACTGGGTAAAAGTGTTAAGTATATTTTCTGATGGTATTGATATACTTGTCAAAGAAGTTCTAGAAACCTCAAATGTCGAAAGAGCATATGATAAGAATCTCCTTTCCTATCGCTACGTCAGTTACAGGTTAAGGGGTGGCTTGAATAGATAAAGGTAATGTTTGTGCAAAAATATAGTAGTTCTATTTTGAAATGAGAAATAATTCGCTTTTTGTCAATTAAGGAAACTTGTGGTATTATTAAACTGAATGTCAGTGAAAGACATTGCGTTTGCATAGTGAATTATGAAGGTACTGAAAGGTAGCAAAGAAGGTGAATGAAAGAATTAATTTGAACAAATAAGGTAAAGCTATCATTAAAAGAAAAAACTGTTTAAAAGATGTATGTTAGAATTAAAAGTAAGATGTTAAAATTTAAAAAGATGTAACAGAGTAAAACCAAAGAATACTGGTAATTCCCATCTGGAAAACAATAATTTGAGTACGATATTGAAAAAGTTGGTTTTAAGAATTTCTTTATGCATGTGATGCAAAACAATTGCTAGTTTATCATGAGTGCTGACATAGATGCAATTAGTGTAGGAAAAATAGTAAAATTAGTATAGTCAGTGTCTCTAAAACATGAAAAAATAATAATGTGAGCAGTGTAAATTCATTTGAAGTACTGAAATATGACATAGACTAAATATCAGAAAATGTAAGAAATATTTTGGTATGTGTGGATGAAACACTGAACGTGGATGTAAAATTAGAAATGAAAATTATCAACACACTTAAAGGTAATAGGGATTTAAAGTTAAATATGATGTTAGAAACTTTGAAGATCGTAAAACTATATGAGAAAGAAATACAGTTAGATATAAATGGTATTAAACTGTAAAGTTGTGAATGGAAATTTCTGAGTAAAACCTGTAGATGATCTATTATGATCGGAGAATAAAACAAGTATTATAAAAATTGTAAGGAAATGTTTGAATATGGAATAAATGAAAACAATCCATATCGTTAAAATAAATAAAAAGGGATAAAATGTTGGAATTACGAGTGATGAGACAGAAATAAAAACATTATAATAAATAAGTTAAGCTAGAATTAAGAAATATAAACACAGAAGGGAAATCATGAACGTAAGAGAAGTAATTAACAGTTATAGACTTAAGTTTTTTAAAAAAAATATTCGGTAATGTAAGGAAGATATTGTTGAACATGTGAAAGAAATTAGAAATTTTGTAGAAAATTTAGTAAAAGAACTAAGATCATGAAAAATAAACGTTTCTTTTTAAATAGAATTTCAAACCACTAAGTTAAAGTGTGTATAGAATACTAGAGTGGTTTAAAAAAAGTAAATGAAGTTAAAATTCAGAATATATTGAACATTATAACGTTAAAAAAAGTGTGAAATTGCATCTAAAATTAAGTAATGTAACAAATAAACAGCACGTGCGGGAACGTTTGTGAAATATAACGTATAAGTTTAAAATCAGGTATTCTGAAATTTATGAAAGGTATGAAAAAAATAGTATGTGGAAATTAAATAAAATATTACAAATAAATTAGAAACGTTAAGTATTAAAAAAATATGACAGTAAATGAATATGTTATTATGAAACAGAAAACCTGAGAAATAAGTTAAAGTTTCATGAAAAACTAGAAAGGATAAAAGTATCAGAATAAATTGATGAGTCGATTCAAATTCCATTTTCTTAAATAGGCTTTTTTACCTGAATCTGAATGTATCACATCAGCTTAGTGGTTAAAATCTTCAAACTACTGAGCTGGTGAGATATTTTGTTTGAGAGTTCAATTCTATATTTTGAATAATAGAATATTTTTTTTTTAAAAAAAGAAATTTCTAAAATAAATTATTTTCTTTTTTCGTCCGTAGAGGGCGCCATGAGCATATATCTCAAAAAATCCCCGTTGCCAATTTAAAAAAAAACTAACTTTAAATGAAAAGCAGGAGGTCTACAACTCAATCAGTAGTCTACGAACAACTCAACTCCACTCGTGACCACGCCTCCTAGTGTGATGACGTTGCCTTTGGCCCCGCCCTCTGTTATGTCATTGACCACGCCCCCTGACCCACTGACCCACCTGTCGCAGAACCCCCATTTTCTATCTACTAATATCCTCAAATAATTAAAAATACTAACTTACCTAATCTTCTTCAGAATCTTGATTACGTGGCGGATACACTTTTCTAATTCATTCAATAAATTATTCAAAGATTTTTTCTGCGAATTTTTCCTCCATACTTCCTCCGCTAAATAAAAAGCAAACTTCTCTTTATCACAATGCCTAAATACCCATTTCGAATCACTTTAGTTAGGGCCATGGGATCCAAAAATTACACAACACTGTTTCACACAACACAGAATAAAGCTAAATACAAAATTTCCACATTTTTTCCCGATTTCCCCCCTTTTCCGATTAAAGAACCGTAATTCGTCCATTAATATCACATGACATATTCCATGATCTCTCATTTCCCTCACGCAAAATAATGCGTAATCGGAACTGAGTACTGCTCACATTATTACCAAAGTCCCAGGTAGTAACCTTTATCGCCTCCAAAATGTCGCCAAACTACCAGTTACCATATTGTAAAGATCAACCGAAAAAGGTACTTCTCTTTTTGAACGATTTATTGTGCCAATGCAGCTTATCCCTGAACTTCTCATTTCTTTTACTAATTTCAGTGGAGTAAAAAAGAAATGTCCGTTTTTATCACTACTTGAGTTACCATCATTTATTTTTCTCCTTGCATATGATGTTAGCCCAGCTACTTCTTGTAAGACATTCTGCTAAGAACGTCTCCCTGTCACACTTGTTGGAATATTTCCTTTTTTCAAACTGAAACATCATTCGCTGTTTTTTCATCGTTTTGAATTTCCTTACTTTGAATGCATTTTCCTCATTCTTGAGTTCTGTTTTGTTGCCTTTTACTATTTTCTTGTGCTCAACTACTGCCATTGATTTAACTTTCGAAAACTATACTGGTACTACTGAGAAAAAAGAACGTTTTAACACAAGGGGGAAACGGCAGACACGAGGTGCGCAAAAATTCCAAGCAGGTGGTTTTATTCTCCTCCTTCTCCTCTCCTCCCCATTCACGTCTGTAAAATATGCAACCTTCCTTACCAAAAGTACACTTGTTTATTTATCAGCAAAGCGAAAATAGCTAAAAAGGTTTAAAAATAATGAAAAATATATGATTTTCTGGATACGGTGAAAATGACCGATAGCTGTAATTCTAGGTATAAATAATATTGGCGAAAATAATTATTCAAAATGGACAGGAAAGTATCATGTAATATTCGTAAGTTTTTAGAAAAAGTAAAAAAGTATCAGTTATGTCCAATTAAAATGGAGATACGGTCAAAATGGCCACTGCCGTAATTCTAGTGTTAAACACTGTATATTAAGTGGATTATAATTTCAGAAACTCTACATGAAGCTGTGATACTAAGTCGATCAGACAGTCAAAGCATAACTAACTTTTAAGACATACCAATCTTGCCAATGTCAAGCATTCTTGTCTCTTCTGATCAGCGTTTTTCTCTGTTTCTCTCTCTTAGTAAGCAGCAGTGGCAACTGCCACACTTGTGTTACAAATCATGCCGTTTATGATTTTGCTTCTCATTTTAACCTGTGCCACTTGACATAAAAATTGCATAAGCTTCTGAACTAACTTAAATGTCGCTGATCTTCTTTAAAATGTATGTGGGACTATTACAAGCGTAAAATATACGTTTAAATTTTGTAATTTAATGCTAATTACCGTATAAATTTTACTAAGTTGATGTTGTTCTAGAATTTGTTTTATAATTATGTTAAGTATTGGACTATGTTTAATGGTAATATTGTTAATTAAAGATTACTAAATGGTACTTAAAAATTTATTTTATCCTTAGAACAAACAGTATTACAAAAGTGAAGTTCAGGGATAGATAATTGCTTGAGTTTATTCAATTCCCTTTTCTGATTAATCCTTAATTTTTTTCATTAACCGTTTGAGTCCGGCGCGCGCTTTACTTGTCGTATGCCAAAAATACGGCGCAGCGCGATAGCGCTTCTCTTGTTTTGTATCGAGAATGCGAAGACGCTGCTGTTGGTTAGTATACTTTACGCAATTATTGAGAGCAGTTGTAGTGATATCAGTAGCAGTTGTTTTATAGGAATTGGAAGTTGTTTAAATTTTTTTACTAAGTGTTATACTGATAATTACGAAATAACCAATGTCAAGTTCTGATTCTTTTGAAAGTGACTATATTATGAGAAGTGATAATGAAGAGTATAGTACTGACCTTGAAAGTGATAATGGAAGTGACATCATCATTCGTTCTAAGAGATTACGAGTTATTAGTGATAGCAGTGATGATGATGAAGTAACTGCAAGTACCTCCGATGACGATATTATTGATGAGTTTTTACCCGTGGATACAATTTTTTCGAACGAATCGAATACTTTTTCTGAAGTACCTGGACCAAAGCATGCCCCTCCTCCTGTTGCGAAACCAATTAAATATTTCAATTTTTTTTTCCAATTTACAATATTTTTTTTTTTTTTCAAGTATACTAACCAACAGCAGCGTCTTCGCATTCTCTATACAAAACAAGAGAAGCGCTATCGCTCTGAGCCGTATTTTTGGCAAACGACAAGTGAAACGCAGTAGCTCTTCGCCGGACTCAAACGGTCAATATTCCTTTAAACTACTTAATTTCAATGTGCGGAATAGTTGTTATCCCACATGGGGACTTGGTATTAAATTTTTACGCACACTTTTCTACAAGCACGATTCTTCCAGTTTCTAATGGATAACGATTCCAAACTTCATAATGGATGCTAGGAGCAAGGTAAGAAGTACAAAGTTCGAAACTAGAACAACGTGCTTAACAGATTCATATTATGAATTGCCCAGCTCAAGAACTACATCTTTTATTAATTAGAAACTGAATTAATTACAAGATATTCAATTAATAATTGGCCAATAAAGTCCTCAGACTGAAATTCGATGTAATGCACATGGAAAGCTTTGAAGAGATGTATGGCAAATTGCAGTTGTCTCCTCATTTCTGTTTTAAATATGTTTCATTATAAGCACTAATGCCTTCTCTTACTTTATGTTAAACATAATTAATTTCGATAAGCCTTTTTACTGCTAGACCATAAATTTAATAAAAATATCTTATGCGAATTTTCAATATTACTATACAATTTTCAATTTTTCATACATTCTGTCTAATAGTTTAAATATCATATCATGTCTTCCTTCGGCTATCAAAGTTCATGTCGATGTCCACTTTAAAAAAGCATTTTTACTTTTAGTAATGGAATGTTTCCAGTCTCTTTCTTTATTTAATACTTCTTTTCTTCTAGAGTTTTCCAAACTTATTAGCACCGCGACTTAAGAGCTCTCTAGGAAAAAAAAGTTGCTTTCTATATGAAAGAGAAAAAAGGAATCCAGAAGAAAATGGTGCTATAACGGATTAACAATTAGCATTAAATTAAGTTAATTAATAATTGTAAAATCATAATTTAAATAAATATATCTAAGTGTAAAACAAAAGAAATAATTTTCAAACATCTTTTCACTCTTAAATGAAAACTGTTTCAGGACACAACCCATGTTTCGGGAACTATTCTAGTTTGTTTAGGATTTGAAGTCTGCGTTTTCAGAAAGCAGGGCCAGCTGTTTCTAAAGGATCGCGGATACGCAATTTCATGAGAAACTCCCCGGATTGCCATAAGTGTACCTACGATCAGTTTTAAGCGAGAAAATAATCATCAGTTTGTGTAGGCTCTCGTATGCCACAGCCCACCAGTCGCCAAGCGGTAAAGTAGTTGAAGACTGGTAGTTCGGTCCGAGGTTCATATCCCGCGAACGGACTCGCTGCATGGACGTTTTCGTGGTTTACCCCATGTGTAAACGTGAATACGAACCAGTTTCCTTAGAAAGTCCTCCATGAAGGCATCCTTTCCGTTAGGCAGATAGCCATCGTGTTCTTTGTCATAATCCAATACACCAAACCAAAATCTCAATAACGCATCGTCGTTATGAAGCGGTCACCAAGTACTAACCAAGTACTAATGCGCTCACAGCTCACCTTCATTTCAAGTCCATTTTTCTCAAAATTCTAATTTAATTTTTTCAAAACAAGAAACCATGCGCAAGAAATGGAAAAAAGAATTTTTTTTTTTTTTTTTTTTTTTTTTACTTGTTTAGATTCTGTTATGCATTAGAATGCTCAAGCCAATATTTTTTATCATATCATTCATATATCTATTGATCTTTACTGGAAGTTCTTGTTTAGTATAAAATGCTAAAAGAGGCAGTAATAGACCTAAATGACGTTATTATCCTTTGCTGTAGTAGCTCATAACAAATGCAAGGAAGTAACAAAGTGTTTTAATTTGGTCGTATTTTTTTAAAATCTTAAAAAAAGGGGGAGGGGTGAAGATAAGATATAATTCAGAGAATTTTTTTTAATTTTTAAGGAATTACACATAAACTATAAGATTCAGTCAGAAGAAGGTAAAGACGGGAAAGAAAGAAAAATATGAAAAAAATGTAATTAAGAAATAAATTTCATTGTACTAAATAAGTTTTTTTTTTCCTTTTTACTTTAATTTTCATATACTTGTTTCGTAACTGAAATCGAAAGATCATTTAGCGCAACAAAATGTAATTAACAAGTGATTATACAGAATAACTACCTCCGAGACTTCTAAATTTTTTTTGTAATATGCAAATAATCACATTAAAATTTTCTATGCTAAATTTTCTTACTACAGTAGACGCTCGTTTTTACGAACTCATAGGGACTACGAAAACAGTTCGTTAAATCGAGAGTTCGTAATTTAGAAAGGCATCGGAAATTGTTAGTATTTCACATTTTAATGTTTTCGAGACAGGTTAGTGATACTATTGCATGCTTTTATTTATGTATTAGGAATTATTTTTAATAGTGTTACTACTTAATAAGTGATATCCATTCTATTAAACGAACAAGAAATATAAAATATTTGTAAAACGTACCTTTATTAAGTCATTGAGCAACAAAATAATCACTTATCTTTGTCTGTTTTAAAACAACAGATTATACAATGCAAGACTCCATCTTCTCTATATTTGTTAGCATTTCACAATTATCACTGGCCTCAAAAAATCGTCTAAGTTCTGAAAAGTATTCAGCAGCTTGTTTCAAAGTCGGTCTTGGTGTTGCTTCATTTTCTTCTTCTTCTGGATCTGAAAGTCTCTCATTCTCGTTGATTATGCTGCTAATAATATCGTGATCCGATATTTTCTCCTTGCAGATGACATTAGAATCCATTTAAAAAATCCTCGAATGAAAGTTCTGGCAACTGTGGATTTCTACGGCGAAGTTCATGCATGAGAACCTCATCTTCGTCGTGAGATATATTGTCATGGATTTCTTCAGTTACGTCTGTTTCTTTAATAAAACCTGCATGTCGAAAGGCTTTAGAAATTGTTTCATCTAAAACATCATTCCATGCACTGATTGATAAATGCATTGCACCAAGAATATCAATCTGATAACGTTGTTCCCTTTCCAAGCCAAGGATTACTCTTTGCAAGAGCTCTGTCTTATATTTTCGCTTGAAACTATTGATTATCCCCTGATCCATTGGCTGTAAAACTGCAGTTGCATTTGGTGGGAGATATTCCACACGGATTGCCTGAAGCCCAGTGACTTCCATGTGTGCAGTACAATTGCCCACGATTAGGAGAACTTTGCGCTTCTCTGCTGAAAAACAGTTATCTAAATCTCTCAACCATTTTTCGTAGATGTTACCAGTCATCCAGGCCTTATTATTAGCATAATATGCATCAGGAATCTTCTGAACATTTTTGAAACACCTTGGTTTCAGATATTTTCCAATAAAGAGCAGAGGCAATTTTTGTGACCCAGTCATGTTGGCTGCAATCAAAACTGTAAGTCTCTCTTTAGCTTTATTACCTCCAACACATTTATCTCCTTTGTAAGCTAATGTTCTTTCTGTCAAAATCTTAAAAAACAAAGCCGTTTCGTCCGCATTAAAAACGTCATCTGCAGCGTATTCAGAAAGAAGCAATTTCAACTTTTCTTCTTTCCATTCATTTGCTGATGACATGTCTACTGCTGCACTTTCACCACACACTTTCCGGAAACTCAAACCATTCCGAAATTTAAATTTCTGTAACCAACCATCCGATGCTTTAAAATCTTTGATGTTTAATTTGGAAGCAAAAAAAGTGTGCTTGTTCTTTAAGTACATTTCCATCAATTGGAATGTTTAAGCTTCTCATCTTTCGAAACCAAACAAGCAAAGCCCTTTCCAAATTTGGGTGTTTTGATTCTCGAAAATATTTTCGAGAGGAGGGTCCACATTCATCGTTTCCGTTTTTAGCTTTAAAGATCTTCTCTCTTGCCTTTAAAATCGTCGATAAACTATTTTTAGGAATTCCATATTTCTGAGCAATTTGTGTCTTGCTTAATATTTTTTCGTCAACTTCTTTTAAAATCTTCTTCTTTATTTCAACCGCTAAACAAATTCGTTTCTTCATTTGCGACATAACTCTAAGAATCTTACTTAACAAAAACTGGCCCAATCTCCCTCTCGACTAACGAGACTTCACTGATTGAGTTGTCCAGATCAAATGACTATGATATTACAAAAAGCAACAACTCTCTTTTAGAAGCAACCCAAACCCCTTTAACACGAATGGTCTCACCCCCACCCAACAACATCAGGCCGATGCTCTTCTGAGAGCCTCCCACAACAAACAACACCATAAATTTGTCCTAATTCCCCCTCTTCTCCGCCCCTCCTTCCTTACTGTACTTCTTCGAATGTTTCGCACTTGCTGCCTCAAAATAGTTGGAGATTTTATTTGACCTTCACACTTCGTCCCAATGAAACACGCAGAAGTATGAAAACTGAGTTCGCAAAAAAGAGACTTTCCTGATTTGTAGTTCGTAAATAAGAGCGCAAAATTACATTACATCTATGGGAGTGTATTCGGGACCATTCGCTAGTTCGTCAAATCGAGAGTGTTCGTAAAAAAGAGGTTCTTAAAAATGAACGTCTACTGTAATTAATTTTCTTTCTTTTTAAGCCTGCAAGATGAAATGACGTAATGTTTTTCCTAAGAATATAAGAGTGGCAGTAACGTATATGAGTCATTTGGACTAAAAAAGAATGGATTTCTTTTTCCCTGCAGAATAGAAATTGTTCCTTAATTGCATTTAGTTCCCACTTCCGGATGTGACCACGGAGCAAAGTAATATTTTTTGATGAACTTTATGTTAAATCCTTGGTAATCAGTCGAATTTATACTGAAAACTTGGATATATTGATTTTCTGATGAAAAAATTTCTATCCATCAGACATTCTCAAAACTGCTAATTTTTTTTTAAAATCAAAATATCTTATTTTGATTTATTTCAGGGATTCGAAGATGTTTGGGGAGGAGAGTTGTCGATCGTCGAGAATAACCCCCTGACTATGCGCATATCTTTAAAAAGCCTGGTGGAATAACTGCATCTGAAAGTCACTTCTGCTAGATTTTGAAGTTCCTGCACTTTTATTCGTGGTCTTATTATTAACCTGATATTTATTGCATTTTTCATGGGTAACTGTTTGAGGTATAAATTTTAATATATAGATTCTTCTTACTTATACAGCAATTAGTTTTTGTGCAATATCTTCTTATATTAATATTTTTCAGTTCTGTTTTTTAGGCTCTCATCGACAGTGGTGTTCTGACCTAATTACAAGCAGTGTAATTCATGTGATCATTTAAAGTTATTACATTATTAAAAATAACTACTTGAATAAAAGAATGTGCTAATTTGTACATTATGACATGTTTGAGATAAGGCTTAAGTGCATCAGTATTCAGCGATTTCAACCTCTCACCCACTGGTGGGCCCAAAGTAGAGTGATTAACTACCTTTAAATACTACATGTTGAACGTAGAGGTTCATTCTTGGCTGAATAAAGTCGCTAAACACTGGTAGTTCGGTCCGAGGTTCGAATCCCGCGAACGGGCTGGCTGCATGGGTGTTTTCGTGGTTTTCCCCATGTGTAACGTGTATACGAACCAGTTTCCCTTAGAAAATCCTCCACGAAGGCATCCCTCCCCATAGACAGATAGCTATAGTGTGCTTTGCCATAATTAAATACACCACACCACCAACACCATTCTTGGCTGAAGCAAATCTTCAAAAAAGGGGGGGGTTATAAAAAGATTCGAAATAAATACCATAACAGCTCAATACAAATATTTATATAGTGTTATCAAATATTGGCCAAAAATTTGCATCTCTCACATAAATAGCACCGTCACCAAAAAAAAAAAAAAAAGATCGAAATTTATCTGTGGCAGCGTAGTACAGATTTGAGCAGAGCCATGCCAGTAGTAGGAAACGGACAGTTCAGGGGCAGGAGGAGGTGCGAGGTGCAAATTCAGAGGCGGTGCAAATTCAGATTGCGAAGGCGGATTGCGGATGAGCCAGCACCCGGAGGCGCAGTAGATAAGGAGTGTGTCAAGATTCTTCATTTAACTGATAAGATGACGTCACACTTTGATAAGAGATTATCTTTTATTGATTTTCCGGAGGTTCTTTGTTAATCCATGTTTAGACTTATATTTTCCTTTGTATTCCAGCTATTTTACTAACTATATGATGGTTATTTTCTAAGTACCTTTAACGACGATTATTTTTTAATTTAATGATTAATTCAGAAGGCCTTAATTTTAGATGTAAATTTTTTCAAGACTTCCTTATATACTCTGAATTTTACCTTATTTCCTAAATCTTCTGTTCATAATACCAGATTTACTTTCCGTAAGCTTAATTACATTACTCATTTTTAGTATTAAATTTATTCTACCCAGAATTCCTTTTAATCAATACTTTTAACTTATCTGTTATATTTTACAAGTGTAATTACTAAAACACGCTTTTTTTATGTGTTATTTTATTCAATGTTAGATGCAATTTGAAACTTTTTTTGCTCTTTTTAAAGTTAGCGATCTTCAACATACTCTGTATTTTAACTTATTTCATGCATTTTGATCATATAGATGACCTTTACTTTATTTTAGATGTTACATTTTTAGCTTGTTTTATACATTTTAACCTTCATAATATTCAATGTACTCTAATTTTTAACCAATTTATATTTTCACACTGCATACATGAATGTTATTGGATTGTTTTCATACATTTTGACCTTCATTATTTCCAATATAGTCTTAATTTTAACACAATTCCTATATTTTCAGATCATATACCTGACTTTTATTTAATTTTAGATGTAACACAATTTATATAGTTAGTTTTAACTTTTTCTTAAGTTTCCAACATAACATAACATAACAATAGGGCGCTTCCTTCTTATGAAAAGAAGGAAAGGAGTTTAGGCAAAATTGCCCATTACTCTTCCGCCATTTGATCATTTAAGTTAAGGGATTTAAATGGTAACTCCCGTAAAAGGTAAATAATAAATAGATAAGATCTCAAACTGACACCAAATCTATAGTATCAGCAAAAGATCCCATCTCTAAGTTCAAGGTGTCGGCTGGATCGTAAAAACTTCCCTATTGGATGGAAAACCGATTCAATCCCTCCCAAACCACCAAACGCAATTCTTGACCAAACAAGAGTGCGATGGAGAGTCAAATAAATAAATAAATAAGGAGGGCAGAGGTGCATTCTCAAGCCAAATGGCCAGGTAGTGTATAAAGATTTGATAACATTATATTCCAAAACACAGCTTTCCGATATACTCTGAATGGTAACTAATTTTCTATATTTATAGACTATGTACATGACCTTTACATTGTAGGGTTTATATTTATTTTAACTAACATTTTTTTTAAAGTTTAAACTATCTTTCCTGTCAAGCCTTACTTTCCCCTGGAATTGCCAATGCCAGAGTATGTAAATTTTAGTAGAACGCGCAAGGATTCAAATTGTCAGCGGAAGTATCTGAGTTAAATAGAAAGAAAACGAGTTCGAAGGTGTGCTTTCTTGCTTCACGAGCGTGGAGGTGGCTAGTTAGAAATTGAAGAACCACGCGTTTCGGCCTGTGTGCTTGCCTCGGCAGTTTGTTAATCTTTCAACGTAATATTCAGAAGTTTGCTGAATTATCAGCGGTATCTTAGAACGCGGTGAGGTTAGTTACGTTTAGAGAGCCTCGTAGTTAGTCACTTGTTACTATTCTTTTCTTAGTTTCTTATTTTTATTTTACCGCCGGGTCGGCGTAGTTTGTGAGCGTCAAGAGCACGCATTTGTAATTTCTAAAGTTGAATAAAAAGGGATTTAAACCCTTCTTAAGACTTCCAGTTCTTAGCAGTCACCATTATTGTTGCGTGCAGGTTGGAAGCGCACAACGTTACATTGGCGCCCGAACACTTGTCGAACTGAAATGGCCGAAGTTGGATGGAAGTTGCTGGACAACAACAAGAAATGGCAAGCCAATTGGAAGGATTTGGATACCTGGTCCAGACGATGAGAGCGTCAATTAAGCCAAACGTCAATTTCGACGAAAAAAAATCGGTGGCTATATTTCTAGAAGGCCTAGACAATCACTTCCAGCTCTACCCTGTGCCTGAAAGACACAAAAGTTGCCATCGCCACATCTGCACTAAGAGGACAGGCCGCGCTATGGTGGAAGAATATAGGCAAATTTTTATTAGGGGAATTCGAAGGCCAGACATATACATTTGAAAATTTCAAAAAATCGTTATTAAAGGCCTTCCCCATAGTGAAAGATCGAGCAAGGCTAGAAGCCGAACTGTATAGTTTTTATCAACGGAATATAAAAGATTTGACGGACTTTATTCTGCGAAAAATTAAGCTGACGGATATGCTGTATGGGAAGAAACCCGACACGGAGATTATTGAAATAATCTTACCAAGATTGTTACCTGCTGTTAAGACTACTTCGAAATTAGAAACCCAAGCACATTGCAGGAGCTCTTCGAATTGGCGGTCAAGTTTCAAAATCGCAGAATAGCGGAAAAAGCTAGAGGGGCATCGTATTCTCAAAGTATCCGAAGGAAATCTTCAAATGAGCAGACCAGAAATGCAAACCGCTCTTTTGGGGGAAAGAGCTATCAAGCTAACTCATCGAACCTCGAAGGTCAAGGTCCAAAAAGGAAATTTGAAAACAAACGCCCGCGTACCCCGAAGGCAGAAGTTGAAAGGAAAGCTTTAAACGAGTAGAGGGGCCTGTGAAAGCGAGGGTCCAGACCCCGGAAGTTTTAAAAAAACCCTCAAAAAGACACTTAAATACGGTCATCGTAAAGAACTCACATCTACCAATTATACAAGTCCTGCTTGGCGATGTACCAGTAGAAGACCTCATCGATACAGGAGCAGAAGGTAATTTTATGAGTGATACATTTTTCAAGAAGAATTTTTATAGGTTACGATTATTTAAAAACAGAAACACAGAAATTATAGCGGCGCAAGGAAAAACCTGTCAATGCATCGGGAAGTTATCATTAAACATACAGGTAAAAGATGAAAGCCTCAAAGTATTAATTTTTGTAGTAAAACACTTGCAAAATCCACTTATTTTAGGTATGGAGTTTTTAAGGGCCGCGAGGGCCAAATTGAATTTTCAGGACAGTTCTATTGTGCTGGAGATGGACCGGAGGGTGGTGAAACCAGTGGAACAACCGCAAGTCGACCTTAGCCATTTGAATGACCAGGAAAGTCAAGCCATCCAGCAAGTGGTGAGTACTTTTTCAAATTTGTTTTCAGAACGGCCTGGTAGCTGTCAAATAGTTACGCATGAGATACAGTTAACTGCCGACAAACCCTGTAGGACTAAACCTTATCGCTATGATAAACAGAAAGAGCTAATCATAGAAGAACATATTCAGGAAATGTTAAAGAACAAAATAATAACGCCCATAAATAGTAAGTACGCGAGTCCAGTCGTACTATGTAGGAAAAAGAACGAGTTTCCTCCTTCGGATAAAAGGGCTTGGAGGTTTGCTATCGATTACAGAAAACTGAATAGTATTACTAAATTCCCAGTTTACCCTTTGCCGGTTATAGACGAGATCATCAGACAGATCAAATCGACAAGATATACGTCTACTTTGGACTTAACGTCTGGCTACTATCAAATAGCTATGAGACCCGAAGATATACATAAAACCGCGTTTATAACAAAATCGGGCACTTATGCATTTTTACGCATGCCTTTGGGTTGTGTGGGGCCCCATCAACATTCCAGAGAGCTATGGACATTGTTCTAAAACCTGTCCTAGGAAAATCGACTTTATTCTATCTAGATGATATAATTATAACGAGTAGTACGTTGGAACAACATATTAAATATCTAGAAAAAGTTTTTAAATTATTAAAAGAGGTCGGTCTTACAATTAACGCCTCAAAATGCAAGTTCGCAACTAAAGAACTTAAATATCTGGGTTATAAAATTTCGCAAAAGGGTATAGAAACTCAAGATTCAAAAATAAAAGCAATCAAGAATTTCCCACCTCCCAACACCGCCAAGAAACTTTCTTCTTTCCTTGGGTTATGTTCTTATTATCGGTGATTCATAAAAGATTTTGCTAATATTGTTGAACCCTTGTTAGTAATTAAAAGAAAGAAAAGTAAATTCACGTGGACAGCAAAAGCAAATACCGCATTCGAAAGGTTAAGAAGAAGCGCTTATCAATGCCCTTGTTTTGAAATTCTCTGAGGGGGACGAAAACCTGGAAATTGCAGCAGATGCCTCGGACTATGCTGTGGGTGCGGTACTTATGCAAAATGGCCATCCTTTGGCATATTTTAGTAAAACGTTGAATCGTACACAAAGGAATTATACAGCTACAGAGAGAGAAACATTAGCCGTATTAATGGCTGTACACAAATTTCGAGTTTATTTCGGCAAAGCGCCAGTAACAGTCTTTTCGGATCATGCGGCTGTTGGTAGACTTTACTCGGGGAAAAACCTAACGCCCAGGTTAATAAGATGGGCTTTAAAACTCCAAGAATATAATCTAATAATAAAATATAAACCGGGCAAGGAAAACAATGTAGCTGACGCACTTTCTCGTATAAAACTGGACGATGAAAGCAACGAACTTAAATGCGCTGTGTTGACTTCAAAAATTTTAGATTCTAGAGATACAATTATTGCTGAATTGAAAGCTGATCCTGAATTTGGAAGTATCTATGCATATTTGAAAGACCCCGAAAGCTTTGAGCACACAGATATCGATGCGATAAGAAATAGAGCAGAAAACTATGAAATAATAGATAATTTATCATTTTATACGAAAACAACAAACGAAAATCTCGAGTACAAACCAGTCATCACAGCCTCGCTTCGATTAAGCATTTTGAAGGAATTACACGACGCGAAAACAGCGGGTCATTTAGGGGTCAGAAAGACTTTAAAAAGGCAACGCGAGGCGGTATATTTCCCGCAATTATACAAAATAGTAACTGCGTATGTCAGGTCCTGCAATCAATGTCAGTTAATAAATGATATTAATTACAGCCCGGCCGGGTACTTAAATAGCATTCGCGCTACATTTCCGAATGAAATTTTAGGCATAGATCTTGGTCCTTTCCCCCAGAGTGAGTTAAATAAAAATCGTTTTTATTTAGTAATTGTAGATCATTTTTCAAAATGGACAGAAATTGTTCCACTTAAACGCGCGTCAGCCAAAACTGTCGCAGATGCATTCTTACACAGATACATTTTAAAATACGGTGCACCGATAAAAGTCATTAGCGATAACGGTAAACAATTTGTTAGTCAAATATTTGAAAACATATGCACTGGACTTGGACATAGCAGAAAGAGTTAATAAAAACATTATAAAAATAATTCGAAGTTACGTTAGCACACGTCACAAGCGCTGGTATGGCTACATAAATGAGTTAGCTTATGCTTTAAGAACGGAAAATCACGATACTACGGGAAAAACCCCAGCAGAATTATTTTTAGGACGAAAGTTAATTACGCCATTAGATAAATTATTCTTTGTGCAACAAAGAGAGCAAGAATTTAAACAGAAAGACGTGCAAACACTTATTGGCGAGGCGGTTAAAAGCTCGGATACGGCAAGAAATAGACAAAAGTTATATTATGATAGAAAACGCCGTGAAGCAGATTTTAAAGTTGGGGATAAAGTGTTGAAGCGGAAATTTTCTTTATCAAGTGCCCTAGACAATTTTACTGCAAAGTTAGCTCCAAAATTTGAAGGCCCCTATATAATTCAGGAAATCAAGGGAGTCGTATTGTACCTTAAGAACGAGAGAGGGGAAATCTGAAAAAGCAAGTCCCGACCATAGAGCTATAATGTACTAGAGAGAGAAACGGCAACCCTGAAGGGGAACAGGAATGCGAACCACGTGACATTTGGAACATTTCCCAAATCGTTTTTCCCGCGGATCTTCCTTCCCATTACAGTTCTATGGAGAATTTGTGAGAAGCAAATGTTTTGCGTGTACGCGCATTGTTTCGGACTTCAAAAATGGTACTTTCGTGCTCCGCATATAGATGAAATTCCAGATACGTGAAAGGTGGAGGAGTAACATTTCACAGCTGAGCTTTTTCTAATGTTTTAAAATGTAATTATATAAAATGTAAAGGTTTTTTTATCCACTCTACTTGCCGTTTTCTAACAAAAAATAGATTTTCTAATTTTATATAATATATGCATACTTGAAATAACATTTAAATAAAAGTATCTTAATATATATGTATGTTTCTAATAACTGTGTTCCGAAAAAAATGTTAAAATTTTAGTAATACAATATAATTTTAATTAGTCTAGTATTCTGCTTTGGCGACATTTTTCATACGCCAACAGACTGCTTTGAATGCGTTTGTTTATATATTCTTTGTATGCGTTTGCTCATGCGGACATGTGCGAAGTAGTAATGTATGTATTTAATACTTGGTAATGTTGATGTAACACTGTGTAAGAACTGCATAAAATTATGTTTTTTTTGGGGGGGGACATGAATGACTTTATTTTATCCCCTTTTCTTGCATCCAAATATAACAAATATGTTTACTTTCAATCACGTATTTTCTTTCTTATATCATGTTTCTGGCATTTATTCCAATATTAAGAATTTGTTAAGTATTAAGAAAATAGAAATTATATAGCAGTTAAATTTCAAAACTTTAATAGTTTTAAGTTTCTTTTTAAAAATAATGAACATTATTTAAATTTTACCTTCTAAAATTATTTAAAATAAGTGCGACTACATTGTGCAACGTGCATAATACATATATATATATATATATATTTTTGCTAGTAAAAGGAAGTCTTAATTTACCACCTTTTAGTTTCATAATTTAATTATTTACCAGTCTCTCTCTTCCTTTTAACTTATATCTGCTATATTGACATTCATTTTTAGTTCAGTTAATTTAATATCTTTCTCACTTTGATTCGCCTACTCTGTAGTTCTCTGTAATACACCGTATTAACATTAAATTTCCTTTTCGTATTAATATTAAATTTCCTTTTTGTACTATTTTCTGTTTTCACTCATTTTTCTTATGTTATCTATTTTTTTTTTATTCTCTCCTAAGTACTAAAAAACCTTCTTTTTTATTTATTTATTTTACTTATTTATTTTTTAGTTTGTTATTAGTTTATTATTTATTATTTAGTTTATTATTTATTAGTTTATTATTTAGTTATTAGTTTATTATTTAGTTTGTTCTCTTCAGTTTTTTCTATTTTATTTTAAATTTTGTAGACGCCGAGGAACATATTACAAAATATTATTCTACAGCATGAAAATTATTTAAATTTTAAAAATTAAAATTTAAAATAAAGTTAAATTTTAAAATAAAGTGTCCAATTTTAGGGAAATTAATAATTTTGTCTGGTGTTTATAGATCTAACCTCTTCTGCAAATTCAACGGCAGCTTCTGCGAAATGACATCTTTCCAAGTTCGCATTTCGAACTAAGAGAAAAGAGAGGAAAAAATCGCCAGCCATGGTGATAGTACGCCAAAGTCTGGGTTCAGTTCCATTTCATGCCCAAACTCCTGCAGCTCATTCCTGTGCCGCTTTTTCACCCGGTTTTGAATGGCGATACTCCGTCTAGTATATAACAGGTCTATGGTCCCGACCAGGTGAAAAAATATTATAATCAAAATGATTTTGAAATCCTTAAAAGTTTCTTGCTGGACTCAAGCGTAAAAGAAGTAGAAGGTCCAGAAGTAACGTCACCCGTTCCACCACCCAAGAAGCAGAGAACTGAAGAGAAACCTAGCCCTTCTACAACCCATGCGACGGTACCGAAAAGAAGAAATGAAATCTCTCAGACTCCAGCATTTAAGAAATACAAGAAAGTAAAGCCGCCGCGTAAAGAAACCTTGGTAAAGATGAAAACACCACCTACAACGTATCGCAGTAGAAATTCTAGATCAAGGAGAACGCTTCCAGGGCCAGAGAGTCAGGTGCAAACAAGGCCGCCGTTCCCCAGAACGAAAAGACAGCAGGAGGAACGAAAAGACAACCACCAACAGAAGAAATTCAAGAATGATTCCAGACCGGAGGACGCCAAGACCAGCCGTCCAGGGTAAAAACGGAAAAGACAGCAACCCGACGACTACCACTCCAAGAGGCCAGCATGCAGAGGGCGAAAAAGGAAAAGCAACGTGGACGACACTCGGAGGACACTAAGGAGAAGACTGACGTCGATAAAACCTATAACGTGGGAGCAGTTCTGCCAGAAAAGGATGTCGGAGTTCCAATCATCGAAAACTCAAAGATAAGTTAAAATCTTCTATAAAATTTTTTTCTTTTGTTCCGAAATGTTATGCGTAAATACGAAGTTCTATGTTTTGACGGAAGTCAATGTGTCTCAGTTGAGACTTAGTTTTGTTTTACTTTATTTAGCTAAAGCAAAAATATTATTTTCTAAGTATAAAATCTAAGAACAAGCAGTTTCTGTTGGTCGAAAGACTAATTCTGTTATGTTAAAACCAAAATTTGGCCGAAGATAAAAGTAACTTCGTATTCTTGTATTAATAAGAACTTTAGTTTCAGTGCCGCCAGCTTGGCGAAGAATGAGTAAAGTAAAAATTTATTTTTCTCTTATTCATTTTATGGTAAATTGTAAAAATCATATGTATTAGAATTTTGTAAATATACGTAAATACTTGAAAGTTATGTAAAAGTAGAATTTAGTCCAGAAGCATAAAATTTTAGATGCTAAAAGTAAATGCTCGAAAGAAATGAATTCAAATTTAAGTATTAAACTGTAGATAAAATCATGCTTTAGAGCGAAAGCCTGAATGTCTAAAGATGAATGAGAGATAATTTAGAATGAATGTGTTTTGTAGGGTTCTCCACCTACACTTGAATTTTAAGAATGTTAAACTAGCTCATCGAGTTGCAGAATGTCGAGTAAGGTGTGTCTATTTGGTCGTTGAATTCTAACAAATCATTGTGGTTAGGGGAAGTGTTGCAATACTAAAACACGAATATTCCCGTTTGACACCACACATGGTGGAGAGCCAGGGTAAAGTTAAATTCATGTTTGAATACTTGAATGAATGTGAATTAAGCATTAATTAAGGAAAATAAATCGTTCAAAAACAAAAGCTTATTCAGTGGCAAGAAAGTGTAAATTATAATGTATTTAGAAAGATACTGATACTTATTCCTTCCAGATGCTGGAAGGAAGAGAATAGATTGATCGCTGAAGTCCAGGAAAGGTTGCTGTAAGAAGAGAGAGTTAAATAAGTATATACAGAAATTTATTCTACCTTTTGTGAGATAACAGATTTTTTTTTTTTTTTTTATGTAAACGAGGTTCTTAAAATTTAGTTCAGAATTGTGGAAACTTTTGAACAGATCGTTTCTAGGACCTGCTTCCAAGTTTACCAAATTCTGGCAGCGGCAAATGTAGGGTTTATATTTATTTTAACTAACATTTATTTTAAGTTTAAATTATCTTTCCTGCCAAGCTTTACTTTCCCCTGGAATTGCCAATGCCAGAGTATGTAAATTTTAGTAGAACGCGCAAGGATTCAAATTGTCAGCGGAAGTATCTGAGTTAAATAGAAAGGAAACGAGTTCGAAGGTGTGCTTTCTTGCTTCACGAGCGTGGAGGTGGCTAGTTAGAAATTGAAGAACCACGCGTTTCGGCTTGTGTGCTTGCCTCGGCAGTTTGTTAATCTTTCAACGTAATATTCAGAAGTTTGCTGAATTATCAGCGGTATCTTAAAACGCGGTGAGGTTAGTTACGTTTAGAGAGCCTCGTAGTTAGTCACTTGTTACTATTCTTTTCTTAGTTTCTTATTTTTATTTTACCGCCGGGTCGGCGTAGTTTGTGAGCGTCAAGAGCACGCATTTGTAATTTCAAAAACAAATAGTTGAATTTCAAAAACAAAAAGTTGAATAAAAAGGGATTTAAACCCTTTTTAAGACTTCCAGTTCTTAGCAGTCACCATTATTGTTGCGTGCAGGTTGGAAGCGCGCAACGTTACAACTTAATTTTTAACTAATTTCATACGTTTTAACCTTCGTAATTTCAAACAGGCTCTTAATTTTAGCTTAATTCCTCCATTTTCGAACCATATATATGAGCTTTATTTAATTTTAGATGTAAATTTTAACTTCTTTTCTACCTTTGTTTTTAGTTTGTTTTTAGTTTTATGGTTTTAGTTTCCAACATACTATGAATTTTAACCTAATTTATTTATTTTCACACTATGTACATGACTTTCATTTAATTTTTAACTACTTTCATACGTTTTAACCTTCGTAATTTCAAACATATCCTTAATTTTAGCTTAATTCCTCTATTTTCTTACCACATATATGAACTTTATTTAATTTTAGATGATATTTTTAACGTGTTTCATACATTTTAAACCTTCGTAATTTTTAAAATACTCTAATTTTGAACTTGTTTATTGCATCTTCCTACCATATACATGAACTTTAATTAATTTTAGATGTATTTTTTATACATTTCTGACACTTGTTTCTTTCTAGTTTACAAAATACTCTAAATTTCAACTCTTTTTTTATAATTTTCGATTGTAATCACGCTTTTGATTTTACTATTTCAGCTAAATTTACACGTTTAAACGTCTTAAATATAGAGACAGTTTACAATTAAGCATTTTATTTTAGAACCTTTAACTGTTATTCCAACCCAATTCGTTGAATAGCCTTACTTAGTCTATATTTTATAGTACTGTTTTAATTTGCCTACTGTACAATTTATCCTTCTGCAGTAGTTTTACCATGAATAATGCTGCTATTTTATTTCATTATTAACTTCATTTGAATTTTCAGATTTTAACATTTCCTGCGTATTCTGGTAGTTCCTTACATTTTTAATACCTTTTATATTTGAACGCATGTTTTTAAACTCTTTAATGTTACCATTGTTTAGTTTTGAGTCCCAATTATCTTTAAGCTAGCTTGATAGCTACCGAAGTTTTGCAATGAAGTGCCAAATTTCATGTCCTCATCCAGAAGTCTTTCCCAATATTTTTAACATGTAATACCTTTTAGTTCAATATATTTTGCCAACTGTATGCACTCATTCCCTTATTTTTTAAATTTTGGGTGCCTTGAATATCCTATTTTTTTTTTCTTATTACCCTTTCCTACGCTAGACAATTAACAATATTTTTACCTTCATAGGAAACTCTCTGAGAAAAAAGCCCTTCTTTATATTTTATATATAATGAAATAACTAAACACTAACGCTTTTAGGATTAGTCTTTTACTATGGAAAACTTACTAAATATTATTAAATTCATAAGTAGATCACATAATGTTAATTCAAAATTTTATGAATGATATTTTACTAATGCTTCAGACTGCATAAAAGTCAGCATTCACTATCTTAATATATGTATCATCAGTTATTTACATTAATCAATGTAATATCATCATTTGATTACATGCATATATATTTTTTTATTTTTTTATTTTCAAGTTAATGTTCTATTTTATTATACGTGAATAATTAACTGTTCTAAGAAAATGCTCTGTATCTGACAATATTTATTTCACATTTAATAACTTTTTCCAAAATCCATCCTGAGCCATTTTCAATAAACTCATCATAGCTCTTTTTTTTTATTTTTTCGAAAGCTTCGGTAATTTCTCTTTCTATATCATACGCTTTAAGTAACTGGAAACAGTTGCGACGGAAATATGGGTAAATGTATTCAGGTTCCCCATTTTCACACTCACGACTCATTTTAACAGTAACAACTGCATACCATTTCAGACACCGATATGTTGCTATATTATCACTCAATTTTTCTACTAGTTGTGATTTTATGTACTCCAGAAACACATCTAGGTCTTGATCATTCCCTGTATTTGAGAAAATCGACTCAGTAGCGAACATATCCTTGAGACTTGTGATTTTAGCACCCGAACGTACACTGACAGGATCAGCATTTCTTCGTTTTTCTATGGTTCGCGTTAGACCATGCTCCACTCGAATATGATGTAAAAGATCGCTTTTTCTTTTAAAAGCTCGTGAACATTGAGTACAATTTCTAACATGAGTAGCTTCATGCTGTCTCAAAGCATCATCACTGGTGAAACTCTTTGAGCAACTACTGCATTTAAAAACAACTTCGTGTTTTTTCATATGTCTTCTTAAATCTCTTTGGCTTGTAAAAATTTCCGAACATTCAATACAATTTTTAAGATGGGAAGCTTCATGTCGTTCGAAATGATCAAGTTCACCAAATACCTTTGAGCAGAATTTACATTTAAAAGTAACTTTATGAATTTTCATATGTTTCCTAAAATACCTGTGACTTGTAAAATTTTCCGAACATTCAGTACATCTTTTAAGATGGGAAGCTTCATGACGTTCCAAATGATCAAGTTCACTAAATTTCTTAGGACATTTACTACATTTGTAGCTTCTTTCGTGAGATTTCAGGTGTCTATTCAAGTCACCCGTTTTCGGAAAACTTGTAAACATATCGCACAAGTAAAATTTCGAAGATGAATCGTTTCATGAATTCTTAAGTTATCAATGCGAGTGAATCGCTTGGAACACATACTGCATTGGAAAGGTGTTTTTTAATCATGAATTTTCATATGCCTATTTAAATCGCTATGTCGAACGAATGACATTTCACATTCTGAACAATGAAAGGATTTCTCTTCCGAATGGATCTTTAGGTGACGAGTCAAATTGTGCTTTAGACCAAACACTTTATCACAAATAGGACATACCTGAGAGAAAAGAGCAGAAACTCATAATCAGGAAAATAAATTAGTACATATGTACATACACATATCTCATACACAAACTCTCCCATAACAAAAATGAAATTTATTAGAATATTCATAATGTGTATGCACTTCTTAGGCTGTAATGCCTGAATTCATCATAAATCTTAAACGTTACCACCATAAAATTTTCCTCTTAAGTCATTTTTCACAAATTTAATTTCACTAAGTACATCATGTCCCAATAACATAAACATTATACGTGTAATAAACCTTAAACATATTAAAAATATATTTCATAAAACACAGTAAAACCTACCTGTTTAGGTATAAATGCATCAGTTGTAGTATTATTGGAGATTCAAGAAACTGAAGTATTAGCCATTTTAAACATAAAAATGCAAGCAAGCAACCAGTGCACAATCGTAAAACTAGTTTACAAGGTACTGTAATATTGATTTTGGAAGATATGAATTATATATGCTATAACTACGGATCTTGAAATCCCTTAAATCACCAATCAGACAATATGGATCAAAAATCAATATTGTTTAACCAATCAAATGCTTTCCATTTACTAATACATATGGAACATTCTAGAACATTCATTATCATGTGATTTCATCCTTCTGTAATTAGCTTATCAGATCTATTTCGATAACATGGTGTTTTCTGGATGACGCCAATCACCTTAGCAAAATTACTCGATTAAGGTTAAACAAGCAAACTGCTTACTAAGATAATAAGCGCATAATTAGGCAAGGAATGATCTTTCATTTAGAATTAAACATATGCATGTTATTAATCGCTAAGAACTCAAATGAACGTTTAAAAGTATAACGCTTTTTATAGCTTTAAACACTGTTTCAAAATAGAAAAGCACTCCAAAATGTTTATACAAAATCACATTATCCCCATATAGTTTTCAAAAGTGTAACCGAATTCCTATTACTAGGTTTATCAACAACAAATTGTTTTAACAACAACAAATTGTTAATGTTTTCCTAAATTTACCACATTTACCCAGTTCCCTAATTTATAAAATAAGCAACACTGAAAATAATAAGAGTTGAAACATCACTATTTTAGAATTTAGGAAAAGATATTCAATAATGAGAGCGAAAATATACTGAACTTCATGCAAGATTTTTATCATTTCATACCAAACATTTCACTATTTCGTAGATTCTTAGAATATATCCCATTTGTTTTTCAAAGAATATATACCATTTCGCATTAATTAGGTAATGACATGCGAGTTTAACTGCAGGTGTTTACTGAATAATACTAAAACTTTCAAAGAAAAAATCAAATATTTTATCATTTTTCATGAAAATTTGTGAATAATAACGACATGTCATAGAAGACCTAGATGTGTTTCTGGAGTACATAAAATCACAACTAGTAGAAAAATTGAGTGATAATATAGCAACATATCGGTGTCTGAAATGGTATGCAGTTGTTACTGTTAAAATGAGTCGTGAGTGTGAAAATGGGGAACCTGAATACATTTACCCATATTTCCGTAGCAACTGTTTGCAATTATTTAAAGCGTATGATATAGAAAGAGAAATTACGGAAGCTTTCGGAAAAATAAAAAAGAGCTATGATGAGTTTATTGAAAATGGCTCAGGATGGATTTTGGAAAAAGTTATTAAATGTGAAATAAATATTGTCAGATACACAGCATTTTCTTAGAACAGTTAATTATTCACGTATAATAAAATAAAACATTAACTTGAAAATAAAAAAAGTAAACAAAATACATGCATGTAATCGAATGATGATATTACATTGGTTAATGTAAATAACTGATGATACATGTATTAAGATAGTGAATGCTGACTTTTATGCAGTCTGAAGCATTAGTAAAATATCATTCATAAAATTTTGAATTAACATTATGTGATCTACTTATGAATTTAATAATATTTAGTAAGTTTTCCATAGTAAAAGACTAATCCTAAAAGCGTTAGTGTTTAGTTATTTCATTATATATAAAATATAAAGAAGGGCTTTTTTCTCAGAGAGTTTCCTATGAAGGTAAAAATATTGTTAATTGTCTAGCGTAGGAAAGGATAATAAGAAAAAAAAAAAAAAAATAGTATATTCAAGGCACCCAAAATTTAAAAAATAAGGGAATGGGTGCATACAGTTGGCAAAATATATTGAACTAAAGGTATTACATGTTAAAAATATTGGGAAAGACTTCTGGATGAGGACATGAAATTTGGCACTTCATTGCAAAACTTCGGTAGCTATCAAGCTAGCTTAAAGATAATTGGGACTCAAAACTAAACAATGGTAACATTAAAGAGTTTAAAAACATGCGTTCAAATATAAAAGGTATTAAAAATGTAAGGAACTACCAGAATACGCAGGAAATGTTAAAATCTGAAAATTCAAATGAAGTTAATAATGAAATAAAGTAGCAGCATTATCCATGGTAAAACTACTACAGAAGGATAAATTGTACAGTAGGCAAATTAAAACAGTACTATAAAATATAGACAAAGTAAGGCTATTCAACGAATTGGGTTGGAATAACAGTTAAAGGTTCTAAAATAAAATGCTTAATTGTAAACTGTCTCTATATTTAAAACGTTTAAACGTGTAAATTTAGCTGAAATAGTAAAATCAAAAGCGTGATTACAATCGAAAATTATAAAAAAAGAGTTGAAATTTAGAGTATTTTGTAAACTAGAAAGAAACAAGTGTCAGAAATGTATAAAAAATACATCTAAAATTAATTAAAGTTCATGTATATGGTAGGAAGATGCAATAAACAAGTTCAAAATTAGAGTATTTTAAAAATTACGAAGGTTTAAAATGTATGAAACACGTTAAAAATATCATCTAAAATTAAATAAAGTTCATATATGTGGTAAGAAAATAGAGG
Source organism: Stegodyphus dumicola (assembly GCF_044657685.1). Taxonomy (NCBI): domain Eukaryota; kingdom Metazoa; phylum Arthropoda; class Arachnida; order Araneae; family Eresidae; genus Stegodyphus; species Stegodyphus dumicola. The sequence continues at coordinate 122,618,888 of NC_140780.1, forward strand.
AATTAAGCTAAAATTAAGGATATGTTTGAAATTACGAAGGTTAAAACGTATGAAAGTAGTTAAAAATTAAATGACAGTCATGTACATAGTGTGAAAATATATAAATTAGGTTAAAATTCATAGTATGTTGGAAACTAAAAACATTCAAAAGTAGAAAAGAAGGTCAAATTTACATCTAAAATTAAATAAAGCTCATATATATGGTTCGAAAATGGAGGAATTAAGCTAAAATTAAGAGCCTGTTTGAAATTACGAAGGTTAAAACGTATGAAATTAGTTAAAAATTAAGTAAAGGCCATGCACACTGCTCAAAAAAAAAAAAAAAAAAAAAAAAGGGACAGTGCTGTATCACCCGTTCTACTGGGCCGATTGACAAAATTCAAACTGCGTTTTTCATGTCCCGAAAGCGCAACTCAGGATATATATTAGATTTATATATAGCACTATTCTAACATAGGTATTTTGACACAAAATCGGACTTTTTCTGAAATAACATACCATTTTTTTTCCATATTTCGATTCTACGACTCAGATTATGCCAGAATACCAAGTTTTGTAAAAATCGTACGACTAGTTTTTAAAATATTAGCTCTCAAAGTTTTAGCTCCTCAATGTTAATTGAATTTGGCAAATATTTATTAATATCTCTTTTTTATTGAACTTTTTTGATTTTTTCTCTCACATTTCGAAATTTAGGTTCATTCCAAATAAAGTTTACCCATTTTTTGTGTTTTATTTTTAAAATTTCTATTTTTAAATAATTTTTATAAATTTTTCGAAAAAAACCTTTGTATTATAACCTATAAATATTTTACCATCATCATAAGGTAGGTGTATTTTTAAGCATATCTGCAAAAAATTAGAATTTTTTATTCAAAATTTTCTAAGATATACACGAATTTACATATTTTCGCGTTTTGAAATTTGGCATCTTTTTTTTGAGCGATAATAACGCCAAATGTGATCTATGGATTTTTGTTAAACTGAATTGCCACAGCTATTTTTAACCTTAAATTTCAAGCAAAATTGTACGGAGAATTAATTATATGAAATTTTTTCCCTCAATAAGGCGTAATAAATATTTATTAATACTATATGAAAAGCTATTTTTTAAATTATAGATGATATTATTCAAATTTTTAACAATTTTTTTAAATTTCTCTCTTTCTTCCTTTTTTTAAAAAAATAAGAGTGCATTTTTCTAAGAGATCTTAGAAATCTTTTCTTTTTACCTTCGGCGTTTTATCGTCTGCTACTTTACTTCGTTTAAATCGAATTGTCTAAAACTGAGAATTTTCGTTTAATGTTTATTTGAATTTTATGAAAATATTTTATGACATTAACTGCATAATTTATTTCTAAACAAACTGTTGCTTTTGAAGTGGCTGAAAGAGCGGCAGATACTATCATCCATATTTTTAAAGCACAGTATATTTTTATAGAAACATAAGATTTAGAATAATCATTTATATAAGTCAAATTATGATATAAACATGCAATCCTCTAGAGACTGAATTAGTGGAAGTTCAATGGTTATGTAGAAATGATCTGCAGCTACTTAATGGCTGGATAAGTCAGCAACTTCTGTGGACAAGTAAGAATAATTATATAAACGACACACAACATTCTGGATTCAATTAACAACGAGGATACGATGTTTATTAAATGAATTTAAGAAGTTTTAAAACATAAAAAATCAACTCATTTTTTATCCTAAAATGTATTTTTGTGCGTAGCGTATTTTCGTTATATCCTTAAAATTCTAATTTAGAATGTAATTGTCAAGAACTGAATCCTAATCATCAGTAATATAATAAGTAATTATTACGGTTATTAATAAATCCTTCTTATAAAGTAGTAGCAAATATTTAAAAAAAACTTTCTGTCTGAATGCAAATATTTTTCTATGCAAAATTTTTAATTTTATATTAATCAAGATTGCACATGATATTATTTATTTGCACTTCAATTTTTACCGTCAGCTCTAGTAGAAGTTACAAATCAATTATATTTAATTAAGGATTGGATTGGATTATTCAATTATGGCAAAGCACACGAGGGTTATCTGCCTAAAGGGAGGGATGCCTTCGTGGAGGACTTTCTAAGGTAAACTGGCTCGTATACACGTTACACATGGGGAAAACCACGAAAACGCCCATGCAGCCAGCCCGTTCGCGGGATCGAACGTCAGACCGAACTAACAGTGCTCAGCGTCTTTACCGCTCGGCCGCTGGTGGGCTATTTAATTAAGGAATGACCATCTAAGCGTACCGTAACAGCAATTCAATTATTGGCGCCGTATCTTTCATGTTACTCCCGATTTTCAAGCTACATGATTTTTAATGAGTATTCGGGTTTTGCTAGTAACTTCATTTGGAAATCGCGCTTAAACTAGGTTAGTTGGTTATTTGAACATAGAAAGAACATGGGAGCTATTTGGTTAAGATGCTTTCATAGAGAACCTTTGTAAAGAGAACCTAAAAAACTACGAAAACCAACCATGCAAGCCTGGGTTAGACTTCGCAACAAACAATTAGTATCTAACAATCTTCAAATGCTAGGCAACTGGTGAAGCTCCAATTAAATCTCCAATTTAATTTGTAAGTATTTAAAATATTGTTGTATACTTAGACACAAAAAGCAGAATTTAAGTTTTGTTAACTCGTTAGTAAACTACCAAGCCGTAATGCAAATGAATATTCAATTTCTTTTGCAATAATTGTATTCACTTAATATTCTTGGAATATGAGCTAAAGAAGGAACGTTCTCGGAAGATTAAAGAAGTGTTTAAATCCAGTGATATAAGGTTTGTCTTACAAGCTCAGGATCAAAACGATTCTGCAATTGCCCCAGTAGTTGACTTGTAAATGGCTGTGAATTAAGCAGATGACTTTTAATCTTACGTTTTCAGTCATACAACGTATTCCAAATGTTTTGTATTGCATGATAATGCGTCTTTTCATTATTCAATAACCAGTCGGAGAACCGCTTGTGTTCCGAAAATAAGTATGTGTACTCAATCGTCCTGCATGTTTTTCAAATTTGTCTTCTTGTGATTTTTTTTTCTTTCCCCAAAATAAAGTTGCCTCTCAAAGGAAAGTTTTTTGATATTGAAGAGACAAAAGAAGTATGGTGTGGTGTTGGTGTATTTAATTATGGCAAAGCACACTAGGGCTATCTGCATAAGAGGAGGGATGCCTTTCGTGGAGGACTTTCTAAGGGAAACTGGCTCGTATACACGTTACACATGGGGAAAACCACGAAAACGCCCATGCAGCCAGCCCGTTCGCGGGATTCGAACCTCGGACCGAACTACCAGTGTTCAGCGACTTTACCGCTCGGCCACTGCAAAAGAAGTACGACATCTACATTTAGAGGCATGTCAAAAACAAATCTCTACAAGCCTTCTCTTCCATTACATGTTGTGCAGGCAGACAAAACGTTGCATCAGCGTAAATTCTATAATCTATTTTTATTACACTCTGATTACTTTATTAACATACGGTGAATATATAGTAAATCTTTTACTTCAGCTTAAGTAATTCGGAATTTTTGACGGAATTGTTGTCGGAACTAGGACTTAGAAGATGAGTCAAATTAAATATTTCGATAACCCAATAAATTCAAGGTCAAATTTCAATATTTTATTTTCGAAGGGAGGGGAAATTTTTTCAGTTTTGCTCCATTATCCTAAGTATATTTGTTTCGATTCTTTATTTTTTCATAAAAGCTAAAAATTTACGTATGGTATACATATAACGCATAGCTTCAAATGAAAATTTAATAATATACGGAGTGGTTATAATTAAAGTTCCACATTGAAACGGTCGTAAAACGAAAACTACTGTATCAGATGTTATCAAACCTGGTAATCGTGTAAAGGAGGTCATAGGAATTTATTTTCCGCGAAAAAAAGGAAGTTCCAAACCTCACCACCAGGGGGGAAATGGCGCTTTATGCAATATTTTTAAACGAAATATGAGTCGGAATCTAACTTAACCTTTTGTTACACGGGTTTAATATGTTGTATACTCTTAAGAAACTTTGAAGTAGGCAAATTACCATTTAAAAGCGTTAAATTCGATAAAAGTCGAGTGCGCCATCCGTGTAAGTGAGAAATTCGTCCGTGAAAACCACGAATTAGCGATTAGAAAATGTGAGATCGCAAATGACTCGCACAAGTGCGTACAATCTGGAAATCGTTTTCTTACAGATCACTAATTTGTAATTTTTGAAGCCTGAATTCGGCACTAAACCATGAAGATACTGATTCAAAACGCTTTTAATCGATTTGGGCCAAAGATATACCTCATCTAGTACCATTGCATTCTATCTAGTACCATTGCATTCTCCTATTGCATTCGATTGCGTAGCAGTCATTCCACACCGTTTAGTGTCGAATGACAGCTAGTTTTATAACTGAACCATTTTTCTCTGAAGAGCAGTCGACAGCTGGACCACTGTGATTCCAGCTCACTTAGAGTCAATGTTAAAATGTTTCGTGATACATGAACTGCAGTAACGTGGCATTTTAGATACTACGATTTTTATGCAGGGCTAGGCCCCACCTCACGTGTGTCGCACAGTTACTTAGGCAACATTTCACGAATGAACGTCTTATGAGCCAACACTTCCCCTCTTCCCACCAGACCTCAATCTCTGTGACAACCTCTGTGGCTATTGGGTTATCTCAAAAGCACTGTTTATGGTGATAATCTAAACAATTTGGCAGAAATGAAAAATGTGATACACTGACATGTCCGTTACATTCCTCCTGATATGCTAAGAGCTGCTGTTGAGAATGCAGTAACAGGATTTAACTTGCTTTCGGAAAATGCTGGACGCTACATTGAACATGCTTGGTAGCACGTTTCGCAAAATATTAAACACATTTTAAACAGATGTTTTCGTGTCTTATTTCATTTGACAATATTGTATACAGCGCCATTTTCCCCCTAGTGGTGGGTTTTTGAACTCTTTTTTTCCCTCGGAAAATAAATTCCCATAACCTCCTTTACACGATTCCCAAGTTTGATAACATTTGGTCCGGTAGTTTTCCTTTTATGACCATTTCAAATGGGAACTTTAATTATAACCACCATGCAAATTAAACTTTAAAAGTTTGACAAGTTGGTTCAAGTCCCAGCTTTAAAAATATATGTATATAAATATAAATCTTTTACATTAATCATCCTAGAAAGAATGTTTTACGAAGCTAATCTTTACCTCGCGTTATAGATTGTATAAAAAAACATGATCTTTAATATGATTTAGATTGTTTCAGCTGATATAAGAATCGGGTCACTCGGTGGTTCAGAATAAACCCTGCTGGACTGTTTTATTTCTTTGTCCTTTAGCAAAAATATCTTAATTAAAATATTTATTCTTTGGACTTCGCTTTAAACTTAATTTATAGTTAAAATGACTAGAAAATGAAAAGCTGTTTTCAACTGAATCGCAATTCATGTAACTGATATTTTAAAAAATTGACAAGAATGCAAAATTTATGTCTAGCAATCGAAAAATCTTAATTTTCTTGTGTGAGCACTGAAAATAACTGTAGAAGAAAAGAAGAAAATTAGGGAGAAAAGTAAGCAAACATTTGCAGGGAAATTTGGCTGTCAGGCATACCAAGATGTTTAAAAAAGTTGGACGCTTTTGAATATATTTTCAGGATACTTCAAAGAATTTAGGCGTTCAAAGAGAAAACACTTGAACGTGTACACCAGCAAATACCATCAATTGAGCTTGTGTTAGCAGAAAAGACAAAAACGATATCATTGCAGATTAAAGTGAAGAGCGACTGGTTTTAGTCTATATGGTTGTATAAATTTAAATTCGTTATAGAACATCATATCGTATCATAAATGGAGAATCCCATAATTTTCTCAGTCAAATTATTTGAAGATTCAGGAGTTTATCCAGTATTTTGTATGTGGATGTCACCTAAAAGCGTTTTTTTTTACCCTCCTGATGAAACAGCGGCCGAGCGGTAAAGTCGCTGAACACTGGTAGTTCGGTCCGAGGTTCGAATCCCGCGAACGGGCTGGCTGCATGGGCGTTTTCGTGGTTTTCCCCATGTGTAACGTGTACACGAGCCAGTTTCCCTTAGAAAGTCCTCCACGAAGGCATCCCTCCTCTTAGGCAGATAGCCCTAGTGTGCTTTGTCATAATTAAATAAATCAAAACCTCTTGATGAAACCAGTCTTTCCTTTCATCTCATACCTTCAAAATGTTTAGTCTCTAAAGACTGATAAAACTCTAACGAAATACTTCGTGAAGAACTTTCTAAGGGAAACCAGCTGTCATACACGGTACACATGAGAAAATCCACGAAAACGCCCATGCAACTAGCCCGTTTAGCGGGATTCGAACCCCGGAGTGAACTACCAGTGTTCAGCGACTTTACCGCTTGGCTGTTTGTTGGCCTTTATGAAATGGAAGGCGATAACTTTATTTAAAATAATTGTCAGAAGTACCAAAATGTTTCGAAAAGTTGGATGCTTTTTAATATACTTGCAGAATGCCTAAAGAAAAAGAGCAAGAATAAAGTAGAATGCTTGAAGGAAAAGATAAGAAAAAATAAATTTTTGCGTAAAATTTAGTATTTGAATTTTTTTAAATTTAAAACCTTTTAATCTTATGATATTTTATTCTTGCGATTTCAAAAATAAAATATTTGACTAAAACATGAATAACATTTTAAGAAACCAAATGTAGGATAAAATTGTGTAAAGCAATGGGCACAAAGATAAAACTGTTTTAAGCAGTGTATGCAAGTCATCCTAAGTTAAAATGTCGTTTATACATCTCTCTTATTTATATATCTCTTTTCTGAACGGAACATTGAAAGGCGTGTTAACTTTGCTTTACTGTATTTTCTCTTTTAATATATGCAGTTTTCAAACGCATAGTAGTCTGGGTTACAAAGTATTCCTCCGAAAGAAACGCAATTCAAATAAATAAAATCAAATTCTGGAAAATTTATATTAATAAATATATTTAAAATGCTCAATTCGAAGGAATAAATAGAAAATTTTAAAACAATTATCTCAAGAGACAATGCAACACAAACAATTAAAATAAAAGTATAAGAATTTAAAAATTACCTAAAATAATAACTATGACAAAAAATATATATAAAGAAAACTATTTGAATAAAAATAAACGCTGCACCTTTATTTACGCAGTTCGAATAGGTAAATAGAAATTTTTAAAACAGTTATTTGAAAAAAATATGCAACTTAAATAATTAAAATGAAATTCAAAAAAGAAAATATTACTTAAGATAATAAGTTATAATTAAAAATATAATCGAAAGAATATTATTTGGAAAAAAGGAACGATGGTGCCTTTTTTTCCTCTCACGGGAAAGGAAACTAGGTTGCTATATATTAAGAAGTTCGCCAAGTGAGCTATTCTTGGCGCAAACTGACAAAAAAGTGCCAACATAAATTTGTGAATTTCTCCGTAAATTTCGCTCCAAATTTTACAAAATTTCATATTTAGGCGTAATTTGAGTCGTAGAATCGAAATATGTAAAAAAATTGGTATGTTATTTCAGAAGAAGTCCGATTTTGTGTCAAAATACCTATGTTAGAATAGTGCTATATATAAATCTAATATATATCCTAAGTCGCGCTTTCGAGACATGAAGAACGCAATTTGAATTTTGTCAATCGGCCCAGTAGATCGGGAGATATAGGACTGTCCTTTTTTTTTTTTTTTTTTTTTTTTGAGTAGTGTACATAGTCTATAAATATAGAAAATTAGTTACCATTCAGAGTATGTACAAAACTGTGTTTTAAACTGTACTCAAGATCTCAATTCTCTGGCTCAGGCCCATAATACCATTAGTTTAGTCTGGGTCCCAGGTCATTGTGATTTTGCTGGAAATGAACTAGCTGATAAAGTAGCAAAAGATGCTTCGCAACTCCCCATGTCTGGCCCAGAACCATTTTACCCAGTTTCATATCAAACGGTTAAAAAAGAAGTAAGAAGCTGGATAAAGAACAAACATGATGATATATGGTCTAAACTTCCAGACTGTGCTCATTCTAAATTGGTGCTCAGTACACTTAACCTTTCAGGTAAACTCATACACCTCAGTAGAACTAACTTACGCCAGGTAATTCAAATTGTTACTGGACATGCTTATCTAGCTAAGCATCTCCACAAATGTGGTCTTGTTGAATCTCCTCTCTGCCCAGCTTGTGGAGAAGAAGAGGAAACATCTTTTCACTTTTTGGGACGATGTCCGGTGTTCTCTGTCCCTAGAAACAAATTCCTTGGGTTTCCCTATATTACCTTTGATCAAGCCCTTTTATACAAAGGGCTCTCTGGCATAATAGGGTTTCTGATGTATACTAAACACCTACAGGTAAGGTGAATATGGAACCACAAGAAACAAGCTTTGAGACGCCCTATGAGTTCTTTTTTTTTTTTTTTTTTTGAAAAGAAACTATGCAGGGATTTCCCTCTCATAGCTGTGTTTTGGAATATAATGATATCAAATCTTTATACACTACCTGGCCTTTTGGCTTGAGAATGCACCTCTGCCCTCCTTATTTATTTATTTATTTGACTCTCCATCGCACTCTTGTTTGGTCAAGAATTGCGTTTGGTGGTTTGGGAGGGATTGAATCGGTTTTCCATCCAATAGGGAAGTTTTTACGATCCAGCCGACACCTTGAACTTAGAGATGGGATCTTTTGCTGATACTATAGATTTGGTGTCAGTTTGAGATCTTATCTATTTATTATTTACCTTTTACGGGAGTTACCATTTAAATCCCTTAACTTAAATGATCAAATGGCGGAAGAGTAATGGGCAATTTTGCCTAAACTCCTTTCCTTCTTTTCATAAGAAGGAAGCGCCCTATTGTTATGTTATGTTATGTTGGAAACTTAAGAAAAAGTTAAAACTAACTATATAAATTGTGTTACATCTAAAATTAAATAAAAGTCAGGTATATGATCTGAAAATATAGGAATTGTGTTAAAATTAAGACTATATTGGAAATAATGAAGGTCAAAATGTATGAAAACAATCCAATAACATTCATGTATGCAGTGTGAAAATATAAATTGGTTAAAAATTAGAGTACATTGAATATTATGAAGGTTAAAATGTATAAAACAAGCTAAAAATGTAACATCTAAAATAAAGTAAAGGTCATCTATATGATCAAAATGCATGAAATAAGTTAAAATACAGAGTATGTTGAAGATCGCTAACTTTAAAAAGAGCAAAAAAAGTTGCAAATTGCAACTAACATTGAATAAAATAACACATAAAAAACGCGTGTTTTAGTAATTACACTTGTAAAATATAACAGATAAGTTAAAAGTATTGATTAAAAGGAATTCTGGGTAGAATAAATTTAATACTAAAAATGAGTAATGTAATTAAGCTTACGGAAAGTAAATCTGGTATTATGAACAGAAGATTTAGGAAATAAGGTAAAATTCTGAGTATATAAGGAAGTCTTGAAAAAATTTACATCTAAAATTAAGGCCTTCTGAATTAATCATTAAATTAAAAAATAATCGTCGTTAAAGGTACTTAGAAAATAACCATCATATAGTTAGTAAAATAGCTGGAATACAAAGGAAAATATAAGTCTAAACATGGATTAACAAAGAACCTCCGGAAAATCAATAAAAGATAATCTCTTATCAAAGTGTGACGTCATCTTATCAGTTAAATGAAGAATCTTGACACACTCCTTATCTACTGCGTCTCCGGGTGCTGGCTCATCCGCAATCCGCCTTCGCAATCTGAATTTTCACCGCCTCTAAATTTGCACTTCGCACCTCCTCCTGCCCCTGAACTGTCCGTTTCCTACTACTCATGCCAGGTTAAGTAAATGGGCTGCCATTACCGTCAGAGAGGCTATGTCCATCCCAGAAGCCGGATCCGGTGAAGTCCAGTGGCGTAGTGGATTCTACAAATGAGATCAAGTTTATAGTAGTTGAGCGAATCCTGTAAGAGTCTGGACAGAGCGAGCGGACTTTACACGGAATCTACGTGTTAGTAGCCTTATTCCCCAGCTGAGGAGCGGAATTCGTCCAAGAAAAACCGTATGTTAACATTGCGAGTCTAAAGAAGTGAGGTACATATAAGATATACTCAATCTAAGATATTATTTTTGTTAATCTTCCTATGCAACTTTAAATTTCTTCACTTGTTTGTTTCAATAATAAAACCACATTTTGGTTAAAGTTTTTGTATTTCCTGCAAAATTATACTTCGAAGTTATATCAGTGCAAGTTTTCAAAGAATTAAATTGAGAATCGTTTTCCACTATCGTAGTGCCCACCAGCGGCCGAGCGGTAAAGTCGTTGGTAGTTCGGTCCGTGGTTCGAATCCCGCGAACGGACTGGCTGCATGGGCGTTTTCGTGGTTTTCCCCATGTGTAACGTGTATACGAGCCAGTTTCCCTTAGAAAGTCCTCCACGAAGGCATCCCTCCCCTTATGCAGATAGCCCTCGTGTGCTTTGCTATAATTAAATACACCACACCAATCCACTATGTAATTTATATTTAACACTATTGTAATCTATACATAATTAAACGCCTGATTTGAATATAAATATCAGACTTAATAAAAGTCTACGTTTTAGGTTAAGTTTGTGCACTAATTTTCACACATAAAGTATTGATCGAACTAAATACTTTATTTTCATATCAGTTGTAGTAACTTAGAATCAAGATATTCTCAAATAGTACATAGATTTAAATGAAATAACATTTTTCATTAACCTGCTTATCTCAAAACATACCTGTATATAAAACATACCTGTATGCAAACTATATCTATTTTTACGAAAAATATTGAACCAGAGGTACTAATTATGCCGCTGAAGGATTATGCAAATATTCGAAGTCGAATACATAAGGGTACACGTGCGTGCCCACGGAGTTGTGATTGCGGATGGGATATAAAGGCACAAGAGGCTTTGGAGGATTTGTGTGCTTGTACTCTTTCAGGACATTTGCCGTGTTTCTCGCAAGAGTTGGGTCACTTTTATAAGACATCAGGTAAAATGAGTAGTCACGAAAGTATGGATCACGGAATAAGATGGAAAATTATGGGTAGATTGGAGGCAGGGCAATCACAAGCGAAAGTAGCTACAGAGCTTAATGTAACGGCCATTGTCGTCTCAGTTTGTAGAAATAGTTTCAGGACACTAGACCCTTTTCGGAAAGACTGGACAAAACCGACCAAGAACCCTGACTGCTATGAAGTACAGAGGGGAGATCTTAGAACCCTATGTTCGACTTTTCAGGGCACAGCTGCACCTGGGTTCCCGTTAATAGACGGCAACGTTAGTCCACATAGGAATCTGCTGGTCAACAAATGAAAAGTAAAGTTATTCGTCTCATGCATTGGCCACCCAGATCTCCTGATCTTAACCCTATAGAGCCTGTCTGGGGCGATATTGCAAGGGCAATTTGATCTCGCCATCCCAGAGTTGAAAACTGCCTTGCTGCAGGAGTAGGATCGATTACCATAGAAACTTCTCCACTGCCATCTGTTCAGTAAGCCGTCACGCTGCGCGACCTCTGTGGCTGTAAGTAGGGACCACACATCATATTAGACTCATTTTCTGTTCGATATCACACCGTGGATTTTTTACATCTAAGCACTATGAGCTTTGCTAATAATAATAATGCCTACATAAAGTGATTTTTGAATGGTACATCCCTTTCTCTGTTATAAATGTATATTCATAAGAAATTTCATTAAAATCTGTTCATTATTTTTTCAGAAACTATATGTAATGTGCAAATTCTCAAAATCTGTTCATTGGTTTTTCAGAAATTATACGTAATGTGCAAATTCTCTTAATTTTGCACATGAGTTTAATAACGTAAATTATTTCCACCTAATTAGTATACCTAATTAGTATACCTAATTATTATCTATTACAAGATGTTATGGCTGAAAATCTATTCTATACAGTTTCAGAACTATCAGGCCGACTAAATATTCCAAAAATTAAAAATATGATGATTTGAATAAAAATGGGTATGTAAGTTGTTATGATGTATGGGTATTCCATGCTTTAACAAAGTAGAATACGCGAGCTCGAATTTCGGCTCCTTTTCTGAGGTGAAGAGAGGATAGAATACAATAATGTTACAAGAAAAAGATCCATGGGAAAAAAGTTGCGGTAAGTCAGAAGAACCTTCTTTAGAAACATCATCACGAGGGAGGCTGCATTCTGAAAGTAATGTTTGTGTATAATAGAACTGCAATACTATACTGAGGTAGTACGTGTGAGTATAGCTTGCACTAACTAGAAAAACAGTAATCTTATTTGAGATAGACATATAGCAATTAATAATGAAATTTAATAAGAAAAATAACATAGCTGGATACATTATGAAGATAGGGCATGGTCCCAACACAGGCACGGATATCGAGGTTCACTCGTGCAACTCGTTGCTCTCCGTCAGCCTGTAATGTTGCCATACGGGTTTAGACTGTCTTTCGCTCATTTTCGGTTTTCTATACAGGTTTGAGTTCGTATCGCCTATTTGGCGATGGCGCTGGAATACTGTGAATTCTTGCCACGAAATCGGACAATAAATTTGAAAAAATACTGTTCCTAAAAGACGGTTTTAAAAGCAAAAACAGAAGAAAAGCTTCCAGAACTGACGAGTTATTCAGATATTGTCTTCCATCATGACAATGCTTGGCCTCAAATATGGATGAATGTCAGCCAAAGAATTACAGAATATAATGCTGGAATTCTTTAGCTCGCCTTCCATGTTCAATAGACCAAAGTTCTCTCTGATATTTCCATCTCTTCAGATCACTTCAAAATTATCTGAACGGCTTGGAGTTCACTTCTTTGGAGACCGTCAAATAGTACCCTAATAAGTTCTGTTCGAATTAACCTAATAACGTTTTTTTTTTAAAAGAATTTTCTAGCTGCCAGAAAGAAAGCATATATATATATATATATATATATAATTTTAAACAAATTAAATTTAAATTTTAACAAACACGTATAAAAGTAAAAAAGCAAATTTAAAAAAAGCAAATTTAAAGCCAATATATATATATATATATGTGATGTACCAGCTTTTGTCAGGAATAAATAGATTGTTGAAGAATCATCAATGTAGTCGTAAGTTAAATTATCAGACGATAGTTTTAAAAAACAGGATCCATTTATTATATTTCAGAAGAAAATAGCAATTACAAAAATCTGATCTCCGGAGTAAATAAAAAGAATTATTAATAATATTTTGTATGAAGTTTACTGCATCGTGACATTTAAGAAAAAGCCCCGATATTCCTTCTGCGAGTCTTTTTATAGCCTCTGGAAAGGCGGAGCTTCCTTGAAAATACGTCAGCCAATCCAGTTCGCTTGAAATATTTCCAGAACATTCTAAAATTGTACGTGTAGAAAAGGCAGGAAAAACAACTTGACTACGGGGCTGTGGATTTAATTCCACGTAATTTCAAATAAGAGAACGTCGCCATTAAAAATGAAAAGAACATACAGTTAGAATTTTAAGTGTATTCTTGATTATGGAATTTTATTATTACATATATATATTTAAAAAAATGTGTAAACATATAAAAGATTTAATTCTCGAACTAATCTGCATTATCATTTAAATTCAGAAGCATAAGCAAATCAAGTGCAAAACCAATCCATGAAAATAAATTCACTAATTTAGCAAATTAAAATTAATCCATACAATTTTTTTTTAAATGCATAAGTGAATGACTGTTGAGCAGGCAGGAGACAGACTTATCAAGGGGAAGTTGCCTCCAAACCTAACTCTCCAATCATTCAATTCGTGTTTCGTCATACGTGCAGGCAACGGTAAAAGTCAAAACCAAAAGTAAAAAGTGAAGAATGTCCAAAAAGAAATACCAATAAAGTGGTACCCTTAGAAATTAGCATTTAAAAATTAAAGTTTTAAAAGGAAAGTACTAATGAAGTCTTTTGAGAAACAAGCAAGTAAAGTCAAGTATTAAATTAAACTTTTTTTAAAAAAAATAAATTTAAAAAAAACTAATTTTTTATAAAAAATAATCTAGAAACTAATGCATTTTAGAAACCCTTGTCTACAGACACCTCCCCTACACGAATATGCATATCAATAAAAAGAAACTAAAAAAGAACTAGACATAATCCATATAAACCAATAAGAAACTTAAAGAACTAATTTACAATTTTTAAAAAACAAATATATACTTAAAAATATAATTTCATATCTAGAAAATACTTAAATACTACATAAAAAATTTTTAAAAATACTTAAAGCAAGTAAATAGTAAGTTTTAATTCTAACTTACCTACTAAATGAGCGTTGGGGTCTGCAAAAGTGTTTTTAAAGAGAAGTAAGTGTGTTCTTCAAATTAATTATATAGATGGCGCTTATGTAGGTAAAGTTGACTGCCAAGCTGCTATCTTTGTTATATTAAAAATTTTTTGCAAACATTAATATTAAAAAATATATCTAGAAAAAATTAAAAATCCTAAAGGTATGTAATTCAAGTTTTAATTTTAACGATAAATTATTTAGGGAGTTAAGCCAATCAAGAGGGGTAAATTTGCTCGAAGTAAAATAGAGTTAAGTGGTATTGTGAATTAATAAATGTAAACTGTTTGTAATGTGAAATGTGTGTTGTGTTGAAAAATTGTGTAAAAATTGCAAGGCAAATAATTAAAGTAATGGAGTAAAAATGAAATGTTTTAAAATGAAAGTTTTAAAGCAAAATTTAAAATGTCAAAAAATTTCCAGTCCTTAAAAAACCTCTAAAAAAAATCCCAGTAACTTCCCAAAAATTTCTTAAAGAAGTTAAATTTAAAGAAAGAAAATATTGAAAGTTTAATGAACTTGGTTTTAACTGGTATATCAAAACTTAACTAAATACTGGCTAAAGTATGGAAAATTAGAAGAAGAAGATTAAAATCTTCACTCAATTCGGGCTATAATTGAGACTTTTGAAAAGAGTTGGCCCTTTATTAGTAAAAGGAAAGAATCCAGTATTGATTAAATATACACATTTACAAATTTATTTACTATAAAAATTTACAAATAATTTCTTTACTCTTCTTTATCCTTCATTACCCTCCAGCTAAGGTTTAAGGTAATGTTATCATATCAAAAAGAGCCAAAAAATTATAAAGTAAAGTTAATGCCTGCCTTTTTAATATATAAATTAATAAATTTTGGTGGTACTTGGTTATCAACTTGAACATTAATTAACTTTATTATTTCTTCCTTTAAATCGTCTATTTCAGAACATATATTTTTTATTCTGATTATTTGGCTATGAAACGTGTTTACTATTACTTTTCTAGAGATATTAGAGTTCCAATTAATTAGTTTAATAGAATGAAAATGGAAATTCCTTCTTTTATCATATAATTTAATTTTGCTGTGTTTAATAATTTGCAGGTGTAGGTATTCAATAGTATCTTGATTCGTATTCGTTTAATTAAGTGTTAAACTATTTGGGTAAATTTTGAATTGCTCAAAAGTAGAATTATTATTGAAAGTTATAACATCATCTATGTATCTAAAAGTATGAGCAAATAGCTTTAATTCATTTTTATTTAAACTTAGTTGGAATTTATATTCAAAAGTAAAAAGAAATAGGTTACAAATTTGTGCAGAAATTATACACAGCAAAATTAAATTATATGATAAAAGAAGGAATTTCCATTTTCATACTATTAAACTAATTAATTGGAACTCTAATATCTCTAGAAAAGTAATAGAAAACACGTTTCTATTACTTTAAATAATGAGAATAAAAAATATATGTACTGAAATAGACGATTTCAAGGAAGAAATAATAAAGCTAATTAATGTTCAAGTTGATAACCAAGTACCACCAAAATTTATTAACTTATATATTAAAAAGGCAGGCATTAACTTTACTTTATAATTTTTTGGCTCTTTTTGATATGATAACATTACCTTAAACCTTAGCTGGAGGGTAATGAAGGATAAAGAAGAGTAAAGAAATTATTTGTAAATTTTTATAGTAAATAAATTTGTAAATATGTATATTTAATCAATACTGGATTCTTTCATTTTACTAATAAAGGGCCAACTCTTTTCAAAAGTCTCAATTATAGCCCGAATTGAGTGAAGATTTTAATCTTCTTCTTCTAATTTTCCATACTTTAGCCAGTATTTAGTTAAGTTTTGATATACCAGTTAAAACCAAGTTCATTAAACTTTCAATATTTTCTTTCTTTAAATTTAACTTCTTTAAGAAATTTTTGGGAAGTTACTGGGATTTTTTTTAGAGGTTTTTTAAGGACTGGAAATTTTTTGACATTTTAAATTTTGCTTTAAAACTTTCATTTTAAAATATTTCATTTTTACTTCATTACTTTAATTATTTGCCTTGCAATTTTTACACAATTTTTCAACACAACACACATTTCACATTACAAACAGTTTACATTTATTAATTCACAATACCACTTAACTCTATTTTACTTCGAGCAAATTTACCCCTCTTGATTGGCTTAACTCCCTAAATAATTTATCGTTAAAATTAAAACTTGAATTACATACCTTTAGGATTTTTAATTTTTAATTTAATTTTTTCTAGATATATTTTTTAATATTAATGTTTGCAAAAAATTTTTAATATAACAAAGATAGCAGCTTGGCAGTCAACTTTACCTACATAAGCGCCATCTATATAATTAATTTGAAGAACACACTTACTTCTCTTTAAAAACACTTTTGCAGACCCCAACGCTCATTTAGTAGGTAAGCTAGAATTAAAACTTACTATTTACTTGCTTTAAGTATTTTTAAAAATTTTTTATATAGTATTTAAGTATTTTCTAGATATGAAATTATATTTTTAAGTATATATTTGTTTTTTAAAAATTGTAAATTAGTTCTTAATGTTTCTTATTGGTTTATATGGATTATGTCTAGTTTTTTTTAGTTTCTTTTTATTGATATGCATATTCGTGTAGGGGAGGTGTCTGTAGACAAGGGTTTCTAAAATGCATTAGTTTCTAGATTATTTTTTATAAAAAATTAGTTTTTTTTAAATTTATTTTTTTTTTTAAAAGTTTAATTTAATACTTGACTTTACTTGCTTGTTTCTCAAAAGACTTCATTAGTACTTTCCTTTTAAAACTTTAATTTTTAAATGCTAATTTCTAAGGGTACCACTTTATTGGTATTTCTTTTTGGACATTCTTCACTTTTTACTTTTGGTTTTGACTTTTACCCTTGCCTGCATGAATGACGAAACACGAATTGAATGATTGGAGAGTTAGGTTTGGAGGCAACTTCCCCTTGATAAGTCTGTCTCCTGCCTGCTCAACAGTCATTCACTTATGCATTTTTTAAAAAAAATTGTATGGATTAATTTTAGTTTGCTAAATTAGTGAATTTATTTTCATGGATTGGTTTTGCACTTGATTTGCTTATGCTTCTGAATTTAAATGATAATGCAGATTAGTTCGAGAATTAAATCTTTTATATGTTTACACATTTTTTTAATATATATATATATATATTTTGGCTTTAAATTTGCTTTTTTTAATTTTGGCTTTAAATTTGCTTTTTTTAATTTTGGCTTTAAATTTGCTTTTTTACTTTTATAAGTGTTTGTTAAAATTAAAATTTAATTTGTTTAAATTTAAATTTCATTCCTTGCGGTGGCGCAAAGAATTTAATTAAATTTAATTAAATTTGTATTTAAATTTATTTAAATTAAATTTATTTAATTAAATTCAATTTATTCTTATATATATATATATATATATATATATATATATATATTGTTGCGTGCGTACGGGTTCGTTACGAAATGAATGCACAAGTCCGATGAAAAATGAACAAAAATTTATTATTATCACAACAAAAATGCTTAAATTTTCTCAAATTATCCTGCAGTATTACAATATCTCACAGTAGTTATCTTTTAACTACTCAAATATCCAATAGAACGTAATTCAAAACAGCTAAAGAACGCTAATCCGCGAATTCGCTACAATCAACAACAGTAGTTTTCTAAACAACAACAAACTAAGCAACTACTACAAACTGAGATGTTTTCCTCCTTTTATAAGATTTTAAAATCACGCGCTAGAATTTTCCAGTACTTTCTCGAAATCAAAAAGAGATATTTATTTATTTAATGCACGCGCTCTTGTATTTTCAATTTTCCGGCTTAGCTTTCTTTTAATATTCGTCACGCGCTGCACTGCGCGAGAAATAAAACCATTTAATTTATAATTGAACTAACATTAGCCTTTTAAATACCAAATTCGTAACATTGCCCCCTTCCCAAGGACTGCACGTCCCGGGCAGTATAATCCCTGGACAGGAAGCTAAACTTACAACTGTGGCATAAATGCAACTGAGGATAAACATTACATTACAATATCAAACAACATGAACAATAAATGCAATAACTAACTTAAACAAATCAAATGCTATCAAATACAAATCAAATCAAATACACATTTAAAAACAAAAAGGACCATGGTCTTATACTATTTACAATTATTTACAATACGTACTATGGCCATAGTAATGAGCTAACCTGTCGTAAGAGTTCGAAGACTCACGGATCCGAACCACGACGTCATTCGTGTTCAGTTCTGTATATGGACCATCCGAAGGTGACTGTAATTTAGGACTCAGTCCTTTTCGTTGAATTGGGTTCCACGACCACACCTTGTCTCCTTTGTTGGATCTCTGTCTAGTAGCTCTTATGTCGCATCTAGTCTTCATTTTCTCCGTCGCCAAGTTGACTCGCTTTCGTGCAGAACGGCCCAAGGCCCAAGGCGTTTGACTTCCGGAGTACCTTTGCAACTTAATGCAATTACCTCCACAACATCGATAAGGAAACTGAGTTGGATAAGAAAAAGCAATGGCTAAAGGAGAGATGAACAAACCTTTAAGGGTTTATATAGAAAGAAATGAATAAGGAGTCCGCATATGGGACGAGCAATTCTCTCTGCTTTCAGCTTGTAATTTAAGATTGAAAGAGAGAAAGGAGTTAGTTGAGGCGAATTCCGGAACGCATTGCGTTTATGGAATCGGAAAGGTTGGAAGACAATCAGCCGGGAAACATAATTTTCCAGGGCTTGGGAAAGGTAATATTAGGTAATACGGACAGCCGCAGTGATAGCTAATGCCTTGGGGATGAGCGAGGGGGGGAAGAGTCTTACGACTAAAACTGAATCCAGGGAAGAAGGAGCGAAGAGGAGGGGGGGGAGAGAGTCTATTCAGGAAGGCGAAAAGTTCTCCGACCGCCCGTGGCGAGAGGAGAATAGGAGCAGCTACTGGAGCGGAAAAGAACCGTGAGGAAAGTTAACTGTGAAAAAGACGGAGAAATTATTAGATGAGGAATTAAAGGGACAGAAATAGAGCAAAGGAAGGGAGTAAGGGGAATTAAGGAAGCGAGATTAAAATTTTAATTATTGAAGAAGGTCTTGTAGTGATGAAATGCAAGCTTGTGATACCTGTGCGAAAATAAAGAATTGATAAGTTGTAATTAGGTAAGAGGGAGCACTGCAGGAATGTTTATAGAGTAGCGTAGCTATTGCAATTTTATTTAAGTCTAAATTTTAATGGATTTAATAGTAGTTAAATAATTAAACTATTGCTGCTATTTTTTAATAATTTAGTTTAATGTTAAAAGTCTGGTCCGTGATATGTGAAAAGATGAGGTCCTGGTAAATGGGGGGAGGTCATGTTTAGTGGTACAGATGTGGGTCGCGGTAAACGAGGCCAGATTAGGTCTAGCGGGCAGTGATGTAAAAAGAGAGTTAATTAAGGGTCGCCGGGTTAGGCCCGTGAAGTGCTGGTTAAAGTTTAGTTTTAAGAATTAGATAGAATTCCTAGTCAAGTAAGCACCTCCGCTTAGGCTTCCTAGGAAAGATGTTAAATGTTCTATCAAGAACGCTCCTAGGTCGCTTAGCAGAGCTAGGCTCTGCTGAATTATAAGCAGGAAGTGAGTGCAAGACTGGGTTTTCAATCTGAGATAGTCTATTGAAAAACTTTGCCGAATTTTGCCGAAAAAAGGCATCCAGGGGTAAAATTTTGAGGTCATTATGAAGCACTTCATTCCGGACGAAATAATGAGCATTGGTGAGTATGCGGAGCGTAACACTCTGGAATACTTGGAGTTTCTTTAGGTGACTGTTGGCTGCGGTTGACCAGATGATAGCTGCATAGGTGAGGATGGGGAAGATGGTACTGCGATAAAGTAGGATCTTGTTGCTGAGGGAGAGGTTGCTGGTACGGTTGATAAGTGACATTAGTTGAGTTCTGACAGTTCGTGCTTTGGCTATTGTATAGTTGATATGAGTACTCCAGAGTAGTTCCGCATCCAGATAAACTCCGAGATATTTATAGGAATCCACCCAGGGTATCTCCTCATCAAATAACCTGAGTGGTTGGAGTTGACTATGGACATTCCTCTTTCTGGAAAAGAAAACGGTGGCGGCACTTTTTGCGACGTTGATTTTGATTTTCCAGGTAATGAGCCAGGACTCCAAGTCTGTTAAATAAAGTTGGAGGTGGTTAAGAGTGGCGTTAAGTGTTGGGTGCTGAGAAATGATGGCTGTGTCATCTGCGTAAAGGGCTAGATCGACACTTGGTGATTGTGGTATGTCATTTACATACAAGTTGAAGAGCGTAGCGCTAAGAATTCCTCCCTGAGGCACCCCCGCCAGGATAGGGCGAGGAGAAGAGACAGAATATTTTACTTTAACAGAAAAGGTGCGATTATTGAGGTAGGAGTGCATGATGTGCACAAAATTAGCCGAAATTTCAAGTCGCATGAGCTTGAATAAAATTCCGATGTGCCAACATCTGTCGAAAGCCTTTGCTACGTCTAAATAGACTATAGTTGTAGGCTTTCCACTGCGAGATCCTGTGTGAATGATTTCTACTACCCTCAGTAGCTGGGTCTGAGTTGAGTGTTTTGCGCGAAAGCCGAATTGTTGAGGAATAATGATATTTCGACTTCGGCAGAAATCATTCAGGTATCTAAGCAGTATAGCTTCGTAGATTTTACTAAGTGAAGACAGAAGGCTGATCGGTCTATAATTTTGAGGGACCTTAGGGTCCATGCCAGGTTTTAGAATAGGAATGACTAAAGCATTCTTCCAGCTAGTAGGATAATATTTTAACCTTAGCATTGAGTTAATCAAAACTGCTAGGTAAAATATGAATTTAATAGGCAAATTTTTAATCATGCGATTAGAAATCCTATCAAGGCCGGGGGCTTTTGCAGGGGTGAGATTTTTGACAATTGCAGAAATCTCAGTCATGGTTGTGGTGATGGGTTCCTCAGAGTGTGTATCTGAGGAGAGAAATTCTTCAACTTGGTGTTGGACTTCATGCGTGTGCGGTGCACAGGTATCGAACATGGGTCCAGTGTTTAATGAGAATTGTGTTTGAAGACTGTCCGCAATGCGTTCGGCCTTCTCAGTGTCTGTTAATGCCATCCGGTCATTGACCGTGCCCATTAGGGGGGGAATGTCATGTTTGGGTTTGCGAAGCCGTGCGCTGGCAACCCAGAGGCTATTGTCAGAAGTCTTTAAGGACTTAAGGTAATTTGAATATTTTTCGTCTGCAAATTTTTTAATGTCAGACTTGATCTCATTCTGGATTCTTCGCAGTTGCACTCGAATGGATTCTAAACGGGTGTTTTGCCAATCTCTGCGAAGACGGTTTTTAATTTTGATTTTATTCTTGATGAAGTCAGGTAATTTATAGTGATTAGGTCTGAATTTGGGTTTGGAAGCAGCTGTGAACGCACTTCCCAGGGTTTGGTTGAGCCTGTCAAGGGCTAAATCAACCTCCTGATTATCGTTAATTTTGATAGGGGGGAGAATACCATTTTCCAAAACATACCGAAAGTTGTCCCAGTTAGTCGAGACTTGCGCCGGTAAATTTTGATTGATTTTGGTTGTTTTAAGGGTGAGGTGAACCGGGTAATGGTCAGAGGACAATTCCGGAATCACTTTGATCGAATAATCTAATGGGATATTTTTAAATAAGGCCAAATCAATAATGGAAGGAGCACCTAACCCCCCAGGAAACTGGTAATGGGTAGGTGAGTTCGGCGCTATAATTTGGATTCGGGCGTCCTGAACCCAAATTTTGAGTTTATCGCCATAATTGTTGGCAGTGACACAATCCCAACTTTTATGACGGGCATTTAAATCTCCTGCGATAATCAGGTTATTTGCAACACCACTTAGTTTTCTGAGATCAGAGAGAAATGCCGGTCCCTGTCTCGGAGGCATGTAGCAGGACGCTACTGCTATTGGGGGGGGGAATTTTGAATATGAATTTGGATAATTGTCGCTTCTAGGGCCTCCAGTGGTGGCGTGGGTATTCTAGAATGCTTCAATGAGCGTTTTACATAGATGCTAGTACCGCCACTAGCACGAACAGTGTCACTGATGCATACCTCTCTATCATTTCGGTAGCAGAAATAATTCGCGATGTTCGCGCTAAGTCCCTCAACCAGATGTGTCTCCTGAACGAGGAAGAGGTCCATGTGGTGCTCATTAATAAAATCCCGGACTTCGTGGATCTTGTTTTTTATTCCGTTGGCATTCCAGAACGAGATCAGGAGGTTTTCTTCTCTGTTGGAGCTGTTGAACTTGATGCTTTAGTTGAGGAGTCCAACGTAGGCTTCATAAATGAAAAATGCTCTCTCAGGTCCGGTGGAGACTGTCCGTAGCTGAGGCAGGGCATTTTTGAAGGCTTTCAGTAGTGTTTTATGTTCAATTCCGAACTCTGAAGAGATCTGGAATACACAACGGAGGGTATCAGTGCAGCTGTAGTCCTCTGGGGTTGGGGCTAAAGCCTGGGCCGGTGGTACTGGCTGTGGTGCAGGATGCAGTGCCGGGGCTTGCTTGAGGGCTTGCTTCTGACCTTGCTTCTGCTCCGAAGTCATATTAAGTCCGGGATTTTTTCGTCCGGAAGCGATTTCACTAAATAGGGGATCTGTACCACTAAGGAGAGGTTTAGCTGGCGCCGGTATAAATTTTGATTTCCCGCTATCCTTACGAATATTGGGGTTTTTGCCCTTGTTCATGGGATTCCTGGGACAGTGGAACCAGTTGGCCGCATGCTGACCAAGGCAGTTCGCACATGTGTTTGGTTCCTCAGGGTCTTTGGTACACTGGTACGCAAAATGCGGGCCAGCGCACCGCAGGCATTTGATGGGGAGCGTGCACACTGCTGAACTGTGGAAGTATCCTTGGCAGCGCCAACACTGACTGGGTCCCTTTTTTCCATGGTGTTTTTCCACTTTTATTTCGACTCCGAACATGAGAGTCTCCTCGAAGATGTCGTAAACATTCAACGAGGGGTTCAATTGAATTAAGAACAAGGGCATTGGATAGCGGGATTTATGCCGACGCAGTTGCGTGACACTTATCACCGAATAGCCAAGAAGCTGAAGTTCTGCTTTGATTTTTTTCGGGCTTTGCATTACTTGGCAGTCCCCTTAACATGGCCTTTACAGGGCGATCTTGCTTGAGGTTGAATGATTTATACTCGGCCCCCTGGTTATTTAAAATTTGGGCGACCGAGCGGTAATCATTCTCGTTTTGCATCTCTATTCGGAGATATTTGCCTTTCATGCGGCATATGGCTGTTGGAACTTCCGACTGCACTAGTGAAGTGAGGAATTCAAAGTCTTTAGGGTCGACGAAAAAATAGGGAATTCTCTTTTTCGACCCTTCGGACGAGCTATTGCTTGGGGGGGGAGTACCGGTTTCAGCGCTCTCCTCGTTGATCTGAGTGACTGGTTGTCTAGGCAACGAGCTTTGCTCTGTGGGTTGGGTGGGGGGGGAGATCGTCAGAGTTTTCGCTCCAAAATGGAGGCAGGCTATTGTTATCGGCATTACGTGCGATGAGATGGCGGGGTGGCTGTTGAAAGCCATCTTTGTCCACTTTCCTGATTTTTTTGTTTTTGGGCGAGGTAGGAGTAATTTCTCGTTTACTGATGGTTAATTTTTCTAATTTCTGGCTATTGCTAGCAATGATTTTGTCGGCTTGTAATTTTGCCGGTTTTAGGAGGTATTTTTTGACTGGGGAGTTTTTCCCGACATTTTTGTCCTGGTCGCTGACTTTAACGTCAGTTTTAGAATTATTACTAGTAGTGTTAGTGACATTTACCAGCTTTTGGATGCATTCCTCCTCTGTAGGAGGGATGCTGAATAGAGGCAAGTTTAGGCGCTTGGCAAGAGAGGTTAAGGAAGAGAGAGTTACCTGCGACTCTTGCTTGATGCACTTGAGGTCAAATGAAGCACATGGCGTCGATCTTCTGGCTCTCGATAGATGCTGTTCTAGTTCTGTGAACCTGGTCTTTAGCAGATATAGTTGCTTAATATGAATTAGAAGGTTCTCAGGATTGACATCAATTCCATTGTTGTCCGAAGAGACAGGGAGTGTTGATTCAGATGCTGCTGTCGTATCCATAGGATCAGCGGTTGGAGTTCGTGAAGTGCCGGCCATTTCTTCCGGCTTCTCGTTCGCGTTGTTGCTAGGTGAGGAGCTCTCGAACGTGCGTCCGTCACTCATGGTGGCTACCCTGCAGAACGGTGCATCCCCTCAAACCGGGCCTGGGTATCTTGGATGTGTTCCTCAGGCGATGAAGGCGCATCCGTAGGGCGACTAAACAGGCGGTCACAAGGCAGACGAAGACCGAAGAGCTTCTGGGATGGAGAATAGCTGGTAGTCTTGAGTTTCCTTTCGACCCTGGTATGATTTCGGCAGCTTCCCGAGCTGGGTCTTTCGGACAAGGCGTCGGCATTTCTAGGTGAGGATCCCTTTTGAGGATGGATAGTCATGCCATCAGATGCTGAAAGCAGTTTGTTGTTTTTCAAGTCTAGGGAAAAATTGTATTTCCTTAAAAAGTCCAATCCGAGTATGCATGGATCTGTAATATCCGCCACATATGCCGTGTGATGGTAGGCGGCACTTCCAAACGTGATGTTTACGTTTAACTTCCCAGTTATGTCGATCTTGTCACCAGACGCAGTCTGAAGGGTAACACAGGATGGCGTCCAAATAAGTTTATCTTTAAACTGTTCAGCTAAATCTTTCCTAATGATGGTAACATTAGCTCCTGTGTCAATGATCATACTGCAAGGAACTCCATCGATATTCCCATTGATGGACAGTCCGTTATTGTTGCCACTCACTGTATAAATTTTAAGAGCTTTAAAACAAGGTTTTTCACTATCTGGCAACCTCCGTTCCTCGATATGGTCACTAATTTGTTTACTGCGTTGTTGCTGGGAAATGGTCTTATTTTCCGTACCTCGGGGTGTTCTGCAGTTTCTGCGTATGTGGCCTTCAACTCCGCAGTTCCAGCACTTTAGAATTAGTTTCTTTTCACTTCTGTTCCGTCTCAAGCCACTGACTTGTCTGGTAAAATCATCTGCTTTATATTCCGTACCCTGGGGTGTTCTGCAATTCCGTCTTAGGTGACCTTCACTACCACATCTCCAACACCTTAGAGCCACTTTCTTCTCCAGTATGATGTCATTTCAATACAGTGTTATTACCTCTTAAAATTAGCTAAAAACTACTAAATGATTATCATTTGGGTTCAAGCAACTCAAATGCTTTTGGTGAAGCACTAATTTTATCTACCTACATTTGATTTATTCAGTGTTCAAATATCTTATATTTATAAAATGTTAAGGGATATTGTTTTTAACTTTTTTGTACAAAGCTAATTACATAATACTTATTAATTGATATCTCATCAGCAGTAAGCCAAAGAAAAAACATTTAAATTCTTATCAGCTTTTGAATTAAAAAAAATTATGGAAACCACTAAACAGCCGTATATTATCTATCTGTATGCAGAGTTTAAGAATTGATTTTACAGCTGATATTTCCCGCATACAATGAAAGTAAAAAAAGATACTAGCGTAACAACTTTGTCTCTGCTTTAGGGTCTGTTAGTGACAAAATAAAACCGGTTGCTGCACCAGAGAGTGATGCTTCAAGGCGGAAATAATAAAGTGTTACCTGGGCAGTGGAGGGGTTAATAATTAGCTGTTTCTTTTTATCGTATTCTTTTACTGTTTTTTATTACACAGATTTTAATCTGAATCCCACATTGTGCTTTGAAGAAATGTACTTGTTATTTTAGCCATATTTTACCCTGGAAATATGACCTAGTTTTTGACTTCATAAGCAAAACCGAATCATTTTTTAATATGAATTTCATATGCCTGAATATTTTCTTCAGAGAAATGTGTCAGTTTTAGGCAAGGGCAATTTAATTAACGCAGATCGCAATTCATTACGTTGTGCATTGTGTTCGCATCGATAATTTTCACTCGAATGGTAAGATTTTCGCTGGAATGTAAGATTATTTATGAAATTAGTTTAATGTATATTTGAATTTTTGCTGCTTTTATTAGTTAGTTGTTTTAATTCGTGTCTCAGATTACTTTTACAAGCACAGCATTATAGCATTTTTTAACTGCATTTTCCATGAGTGATTTCAGATTGCTGGCCTATAAAATTTATGAGCGAGGCGTTATTTTTAAATGTATTGAGCGAGCTTTAAATAAGTATTTCATACTCCCTTCGTTAAAACTTATGGCCGCTGGGGAGTGTATAGTGGTCAGCGAAGACTGACCGCATATGCTAGAAGGCTGGGTCATCGAATCACATATGTATGTTGGTAGGGGCACTGTCTTTGCGGAATTGGGATACATAAATTTAGTCGATCTGAAACTCTTTTCGAGAGGTAAAGGAGTAGAGAAAAAATAATAAAAGGCTTTCGGATTCTATTTTCTGGACTTCGTTTGTTCTTTACGTTGGCTCATTCACTCTGTATCTTCGATATTCGATTTGATGACCAATGAGAAAAGTCGCAAGTTTAACTGAGTTAAGTTCAATTGCCGTCAGGATCGCTTAAAATATGTTAGAAACTTTTGCTGAAAATATTTATTTTACTCAAAGAGTTAAACTCTTATGATGCTAATTCTTAATAAGCCAGGGAATTCTTAAACTGTGAATATAATTAGGCATTCCAAATTAATACATTCATAAATGTAATTGGACATTCGTAAATTCTGCTGTGAATAAGAAATTCAGAAGCTTATTGTTTAATTTGCTGTTATGACCTTCTTTTCTATTCATCATTTTGTGAATAATGACTTTGCATCTCTTCATCCCACTTAAAGTAGTGAGGTCAAAATCTTCATTAGATTTATGTACCTTAATAGTTATATGTCGAAGTTTAATGAAGTTGAAAAATGTCCTTGCAAACCAGTTAGAATTTCCTTTTATTTTCCCTGTTAGTATTCTTTTAATATGTAATTTGCGATCCAGAACTCAAAGTAAAAAAAAAAAAAAAACATGTAGGCTTTTACTAAATAATGTCTTAATTTGGAATGCATAGTTCTGATATTTAAATTTTGACCGTGACTCATTAGGAAGAGAATCGTTGAAACAGAAAGTTAGAGGTTAGCTGTCTTTATTTGTAGGCATTTGCTTGATGACTAGCAACTTTAATATTTTTTGAAATTTTTCCAACAGCAATTTTAGAATCTTTACTGGTCACTGAAAAAGCTGTATTTATATAAACATTGCACTGGATTTTAATGTTAAATTACAAATGAATTACTATCGAAAATAATATTTTTATTGGAATTCACTTCTGTGTATAGGTTTGAAGAATTAGTATAGAAAAGAGATATTTTGGTAGTAGCTGGAACCTTTCGATGCACCACCAACAATTTATTGACGGCTATTGGAGATGAAATATATTTTAGAGTCAGCAAAGTGATTAAGCTGTTTTTTTTTTTAATTTGCGGTGGTTATTCCTTGGCAGTGGCATTCAAAGTCACATTAAATAAGTTGTTCTCCGCAGCTTGTATCTGCCTCCATATAAACTCTGCTAAATAAGAAAGCAACCCTTGTAACATTCTCTGGTCCCTCAAGGTTATGCATTCTTTATAGCTTCCAAATTTATCAGTTATTACTTTGGCATTTATTATTTTTAAAGAAATCTTTAAGATCTTAGCCATGAACATAATCATTGAAGTTCTTGGCATAATCATTCACGAAGCACCGACTTTTATCGCCTTGCAACTTCCTATGCTATTTAAGATAGAGGAATTTTCTTCTCTAACCATTTTCTTCAAAGCAGCTCTCAGTTCTTTATTCTAACACTTTGTCGGCAATTTGCTAACATAACATTTATATCCTACGTGTTCCATTATGTACAGTTTTGTTGCATAATTGGATCATTTGCGACTATTTAGAAAAATACCATATGCTTGGAAATAATGGGTTGCTCCCGCTTTTATATTTTGGCAAATGTAATAAACGCATGATACAAAATGCCTTCAAAAATCATACGAAATGAATAAAAGTTCTGAGATCTTTCTGGAAAAAAAAAAAAGAATTGCTGAAAAATATGGCGCAATGCTGATATGCTAACAAATTTGAAATTTACGTTGGAATTAATATAAAAGCCATTTCCACCTTTCCTACAAAAAGAAAAAGAAATAAAAAATCGCATCGTTCTAGTAAAATGCGGAGTAGTTTCTGGAGCTGTCACAATGCCTGCAGAGAGTTTGAGTCGCAGGTGATCTTTTTTGTGATATATCGACGGGTGCCAGCTAATATTCTAGTACCGAAAAAGATAACAAAGAAATTTTAAAACAAATGATGTACAGTAAATGTTCCACGTTTCCTGGTCCTGAGCCTCTGTTCTCTATTAATAAAGATTTACATCTACTGCTAGGGTATGTTGCTTTTCTGGCAAGATCTGGCACATTCGTAAATGTTTTTCTGGTCTAGTATAGAGTAATGAGCATTACAAGATTACAATAGCATGATCATATATAACTGCTTATTGCATTTTCACTACATAATAAATATAGGAAAATGCTAAGAACTATGCTGTAGAACCATGCCTTCGTAGCAAGAAAACAACGTCCTAGTTTCTCTTTTATCCTATAGGTTAAGGATTTCCAGTCATATTCATTTCAACAATTCAGTCCTGTGCGAATAGATACGATAAGCAAGGTCGCTTATCTTGCTTTCTACTTACTGTGGAACCATCTATCTATTTGTAATGGTCAACGGCATTCCTTTGGTTCCTCCATGTAGGATGAATTAATTCACAAATTGATCTCTCTATTCTTGAATTAAATTTAAGTTGTTTAATAATTATAAAAAGTTTTATAGAGAAGTATTACATACTAATTATATACAGGATAAAAGTATTTTTATCGTCCAAAATTTCCTGTTCTCCCTTTCTGAGAGAAAAAATGCGGGGGCAGTGTATGTTTCCTAAGTCTTCCTTGCTGACGGAAGGGTCTGTGGTGAGGCTAGAAAATTCTGAGCTTTCTGCATTTATTTAAAGAAAATCTATTTGATTACAGCTAGCCTTTTGAGGGAAACAGCTTCTATAAACCCGAAGCACACTTAGTGCAAAATATCAAAATATACAGATCTAAACATAGATCCCGATTTTGTCGCCACGCAGCTATCCCTTGCATGCACTAAGGAATTAAATTAGATCTACGTTCTTCTTTACGCTGAGCTAATGCAAACAAATAAAGGTTCTACCATTCATTTCAATCATTGCTGAAGTCGCTTCTTTCGGAATACTGCCAAAAAAAAAAAAAAAAAAAAAAAAAATCTGAATGCTTTCAGATTTTACATTACGCTCAAAGGAGCGTTTCTTTAACGTTTTGTGTGTTACTTTTATTTATTAAATATCATGCTCTTTGCACTTAAACTATAAAATTCAATTCAATAGCAATAGCACAAAATAATTTTTAAATGAGCAAAGCTTTAGAATTTCCGATATACAATCTCGCGCGCTGGAGATAATTTCCCCCCCCCCGTACAGTGTTGCCATTGCTCTCTTTGAAATCGTTGAATTTGTTAATCAAAACTTCGTCAAAGTGTTACAAAATATGAAATTGATAATAAAACAAATTTAAATTCAAAATTCGGGTTCCCAGCTGACCATATTCTGTAGAAGATTACGTTATTCAAAATTTGATGGCTCTAGGTACCGTTGTTTTATCTCAATGCGAGAAACATGCATACATTTATGGATATTCTTAATTATTTAATTTCTTTAAATATAACACAGGGCTGTAATATTTGTGGTAAAAATTTGAAAAGTGAACCGACCGACGTTTATAAAGAACCAACGCAAAATGGCAAAACGAAATTAATAGTCCTTCAGGGCAAATTGTCCCTTTGGACTTTAAAAAAAGAAAAAAAAAAAAAAAAAAAAAGGTAAATTCTCTAGTATCTCAAGTATGCCAATGCTATTTCCATCAGTCATAAATTAAGCGCTAATTACTGTTCCATAAAGTGCAAATTCATTTCCTGAACGACCACCATCAGCAACTTTATAGAGATCTTTCCCTTACAAATTTAGCTGTTATGCATATTCATACATTAAATCTTTAACAATTCAAATTTTCGCTACAATCTTACTGCTTTTTCCCATTTTTGTAAAAAAGACTAAAGCCTTCTGATCGTTTGCTAATTCAAACTGCAATTTGCGACAATTCCGCTGTAGATAATTTCCCATTTGTGTATTTATTGCTAAATGTTTATTGTGAGGATACAATTGACGAAATCACATGCGATCGCTGGTTTCGAATATTCAGGGACGGCGATAGAAGCTGTCAAGATCATCCATGTCTGAGCGTCCATCAGAGTTTTACGAAGAGGAACTGGGCCAAGCCATAACAGTAAGTTCAAATCCAACTGTAGATGAATTGATAGAAATCTTCAAGTACAAAGTAGTGGAAGAAGGCTTGTTACACTAGGCTTCAGCTCAAAGTTCGATCTTTGGGTTCCACATCAGCCGAGTGCAATTCATCGAGAGGGGCGAGTCACGATATGCGTTTCCTTGCTTTTCTGGTACAATAATGAGATATGGATTGTCGCAAAAGTCGAGAAGGATTGGAACGTGAGGCGTCGTAGAGATGTGTGTCGCCTTTCTGAACTGCCTTCATTGATGTCCAAACTAAAATTTCATCCCAAGAAGGTCTTTGACAACACTTGGTGGCCTAGGGTACTTACATTTTTGAAGAGATCTGGTGTTCTACGTAATATTTTTCGCTTTATTAAAGATTTTTTTCTTGACAGGTCTGCCTTGCTTTCCCTTGGCCATGTCTCCTACTTCTCGCACTCTGGAAAGAGGTCGCTCTTGAACTCTTACTGTGGAATTTGATTATGAAGGATCTCACGAGACCCTCAGGTTGCCCGGGGTGTAAAACAATGCTTTTGCTGATGATCTACTGATTTGTTTTCAAGGACAGTGCTTTCTTAATACGACTCAGAAAACCCTTCATGGGTTTCAGATAGGTCTAGATACCAGAAGTTGGATTTTAATTCTAATAAATCTAAAATTATAATAATTAAAAGAAAGCATGTCTGTTATACAAACCAGAATGGTACTCCCATAATATTTTACTAGAAATGATGAATGAAATTAAATATTTAGGCTTTATTCTCGATGATAGGCTCTTCTAGAAACATCATGGTATATATTTATCCAAAAAATGTGAATCGTGTCTCTTGCAATTCTTTCGGTTTAAAATCTAATGTTATTGATATGATTTACAAACAAGGTGTAGTGCCTTTTGTTTGCTACGGTTCTAGCGTACGGGGAACAACTTCAGAAAAGAAGACTCATTCCCGTATTCTTCGCAGAATTCAAACAATAATTTTACCAAGAGTTATGCGAGACTATAGAAAAATTAACCATAAAGCGTATTTTGCATTCACCCTGATTGATCTTCATGTTTAACAAGACAAAGAATCTAAAGATAATATTAGCAAACTTATGTTGGATACCAAGGTATTGTTTGAGGATCTTCCTTAGCCTTCTGATCGTTTGCTAATTCAAACTGCAATTTGCGACAATTCCGCTGTAGATAATTTCCCATTTGTGTATTGCATAGATGGCTGTAAAATTAATAATCGAGTTGTACTAGCTTATGTGTTTTCCATCATGGTTCTGAACTGGAAAACAGACGCTTTAGATTTCCCATTAAATGCAGTGTTTATCAAGCCTTTTTTTTTTCTTTTTTTTTTTTCTGTATCTTATTGAATCAGTTAAGTGGATACTTAGTTACTCTTCTTTAAGTTGTAACTTTCTTATTTGCACTGATTATTCTTGTAGATACATAACGTTCTTTTTTGATTAATGAAAAAAAGTGTTAAAGAAAATTCGGGCACCATCTTCTTTTGCACGTCAAATCTTCAAAGCAAATCTTAAAGAAAAAAAAAAAAAAAAAAAAAAAACACCACTTAGCAATAGTTTGAAAACCTTCTGCATAATCCTTTCCAGCCAGCGACTTGAAACTCTGAAAGAGGCCTTTACTCTTCGCTTGCACTGTGAGAAAACTCATGACTGTATTTTTTATTATATCTTCCTTCCATATAAGCAACTATTTCTCCATCTAATGGATGGGTTCCTGACACTGTTTGGTTGTAATTGTAGCTTTCATTAGGTGCAGAACCCTTAATTGTTTCCCGAATTCTTTCCTTGTCTGTAAGAAGCGTTAATACCGTATAATATGATAACTTCAAATCCCGCGCTATGGTATTCATCTCCTTTTCCCTTCATATTGCTGAATAACTTTCATTTTACACTCTAAATTAATCTTTTCTGAGTTCTTAGCTGCCGTATTAGTAGATGAAGGTATTTAATCTTTTAGTAGAAATTTTATGAGCATTCGGTAGAATTTAATTAATGCACCATACGCAATAGCACGAGAGTTAAAACTTTAATAGAGGCAACTATTTATTTAAAACTGGCAGAAAAGGCAACAACTGTATTTCCTTTTGAAATCTAGGAAGCGTTTATTGAATGCTATTCTGAAATGTTAAATAATTTCAACGTATTGTTTGCCGTTGTAAGGAGGCGTTGAAAACCCTTGCTTGTCAATGGTTTGTTTCAAACAGGCAAGGTGTTTGCATTCAATTCACCTTGGATGATATTTTTCCCCACAGTTCCAGCTTTTTTTTTTTTTTTTTCATTTTCCTTTCTTTTCTTTCTTTCTCTCTCTCTTTTTTTTTTTTTTTTTTTTTTTTTTGAGAATGAAGCAACATGTGAAATTGTTCCAAAAATATCTTTATCCCTACCTTGAAGCTGTAAGTTAAGAATAATATTTAACTTTTTGGTGACGTCTGCGAGAAAAGCAAAATCCTGCGGCCAAATCGGATCTTCTGTTTGACGGAAGGATTGGTCTCGTTCTTTAACAAATTCTACTAGGCAGGAAGCAACTTTTGAAAACTTTGTAAAACTTTGCCTCTACTCAACCAACGAACCTCCATATGAAATACTCAATCACCAACCATACTGGTAATATAGTCCAGCAGGCAAGTGCCTTGAACAAACGTCTCTGAGTTGCCTGTGTTCTAACTTTGTTCACTGTTTTAATTATTGTTTGCATTACATTGCTCATACTTAGAAACTTCCTACACAGTCCTGGTGCATTACACCATAGTAAGACAGAAATTTCAGAAATCTGTTGACTTTACGACACAAGGTAAAATGTGCCTGTCGTTTTTCAAAATGTTCGTCAATCCCTTCTGCGACGTTACCAAGCATGTATTACTGCTGATGGTCGCAATTTGAAATTTATTGTGAATACTGTATTGCTACAAAGAAGCACTCTGCGTTGATTTTGTACATAAACACATTTTCCTCTCGTGTCGTTTTTTTTTTTTTTTTTTTTTTTTTTTTGCGTTTCTGCTTTAACCCATCACTTTAGACCCTATACTCCTATACAAAAAATGCATGTTTTAGTACGCTCCACCACCCTCCAAGTTTGTCCCATGATCTATGAAACACCCTGTATAAAAGAAGAAGTAGTTTTAGGATTTATTTTAAGCAAGCAAAAATTAAAGAAAATTCTAATGAGACAGATGTGTTCGTTTTCTGCTGCATAACAAATTAAATGTTGGTACGATATTTGACACTGGTGGACAATAAGCATCTTCAACATGTTTCAACGTCGAACGACATTTGGTCTTAATTAGCGTTAAAGCTGAAAAAGTAATTTAATAAAAATATGTGGTGCTAAATGAGAGAAGAACCTTTAATGTCATTTCAGAAATAGTGAGAAATCTAGTTCTAACTCCAGTCCAAAATTCATCAAGGGTTTTTGCGAAAACTCAAGTTTTAAGTTTGAATCGCAACAATTTCCTTTTATACTTTATATAACAGTTCAAAGCATTAATGTCAATTAATGTAATGTCTTTAAAAGTGCAATCTCATTAATGTCAATTAATGTAATTTCTTTAAAAGTCTTATGAATGCAGTTTCTTTAAATTCAGCCATCGAATTGAATTTTCGCGATCCCGAAATTTTGATTTGCGACCCCATTTGGGATCGCGATCCATAGTTTAAGAAATTTTGATTTACGACCCCATTTGGGATCGCGATCCATAGTTTAAGAAACTTTGATTTGTTATAATTTAGGAAGTAATCAATGTCTTAAGTCATCAAATACAGTTTTACAACTTGTTTACTAAACATACTGACATAGTTTTATGACTGGAGTTTTGAACTTAATCTAGCTCCGGCTAAGCCAAAATTAAAGACCTTTTTATATTTTTTTCGGTAAA
Source organism: Stegodyphus dumicola (assembly GCF_044657685.1). NCBI lineage: Eukaryota > Metazoa > Arthropoda > Arachnida > Araneae > Eresidae > Stegodyphus > Stegodyphus dumicola. Next base: position 122,653,538 of record NC_140780.1, read on the forward strand.
TAATGTACCTTTGAACTATCATTCCGTTGAGCTTATTTTCAAAAAAGCAACTTATGCTTCCGGCAAAATATGTGAAGAGATAATGACGCCTTATCTCGCAGGATGAATGCACGTTTGGAATGCATTAAATGTAGTTTAATCGACTGCTACTAAATATACGTCCTTTTTAAGAAAATTCCCCTCAGCCCAACCGGGAGCATAAGGCTTGGAGATATAGAGTTTTAGGTTATCAAACATGTCATGAGCATCGTTTGAGAATGCAACCTTAAAAATGTGCAATTACGTTCATCTGCAATTACGTTCAAAGCTTATTTCGTTGACCTATCAATAAATCAATAAAATAAACTGAGTGGGCAAGTATAATGTTGAGCCTGGAATCAAAATAACGATAATTACTCAGGAAACCAAGCGGATCACTAAATTCTTAACACACGGCTATTTCGGGAGGCGCGATCCTTAACGAAATCCGTTCATTGACTGAGAAAAGAATGGACTCCACCCTTTCACTAGAGAGGGAATTTTGAGTTTTGAATGGGAATCACTTAACGCGACAATACCTTTTAGAGAAACTAAATGAATATCTAAATAATCCTGAAGCTACGGGTGACCAGGTATGAAGGCCACTGAATACCGGCTCTTTTGTTCTTATTAACGGGCACGTAACTGGGTTAGCTACGCTTGTAACTCGGAAAAGGAGTATTTAATTTCAGCTTTCCCCTTTCAGCAGGTTTGTATGCTCGGAACTCGCGGTCTTGCGGAGTGTTCCAATAATGTGGTTCAATCTCATAGTCATCTTCTTACTCGCCGGGCAGGTCGTGTGTCAGAGCAAACCGTTTCCTTTTGGACCTAGGAGAAGAGTGCTCCCGGGTCAAAGGTCATCTGGCTGTTTTGATTGCGTCACTGAACTGAAGCAATGCATCTTGACATGCACTGAGAAGTTCGACTGCTCTGAAATGAATGTCAAAGGTAAGGGTTAATAATGAAGCAGAGTTTTACGATTATAAAGATTCATTAGTCTCATTTGAATTAGTGTAAAAAATTTTAATGCTAATATAGAAAATTCACCGCCTCAGAAATATCAATAAAATGTATGCATATAAAAGTAATATTAACAGTATTCATATCTATGAAGCATCGTATATTAAGATAATACAGATATCTTCAAAAATATATCCTTCTCAATGAGATGGGAAATAATCCTCTATATCATTAAAAAAATTGTAAATTAAGGCATTGATGTAATATGTAATTTTCTGGGCGTATCGGAAGATATTGTATGAAAAATCACTATCGTGGACAAATGACGAACATACCACGGCTAATTTAAGATGCATTTTCGTGGCCTATGCTTTAGAATCTTTTTGATTTGCTAATACTTAAGAACATGTCTTAGAATAAATGCAGATTGTATCAAGGTAATAATAATAACAGCATATATTTAAATTTACCTGTACTGAACACATATCACAGATCACAGATAGGACAAAAAAAAAGGGGGGCCGAATGTCGGTATTACGCGCATGAACATTTTAAATGCTAATTTGAATGAATTTTAATTATTTTAAAAATGGGATACAAACTAATGAGAATTCTTGAATACCTACGCATAGTAAGAAGCTTACAAAGTCTATGCTGTTACTCATATTTTCTACAAATCCTAAAGATAGCTCTAAGATGGTCAAAGTATGAAAATATATATCCATCAAGAAGTCAGCAGTCAATATTAATTATAATAATAAACATTGTTAATCTTGTAGTGGGCCTCGAAATTGGACCACAGTGATCGCATGTGGCTTGAGAGTTGACCATCTTTAGCAGCATGTTATCATATACTACGCAGAAGTTACCTGAATATAAAAAGAAAAATAATACTTCTGTTTTGATGGAGAGTGGCTTTCAAATTAAAAAAAATCAGCGCTTCTTGCGTTATTCGTCTATTGCGAAATTATGTGAAATACAAATTAGTGAAATAAATTAAAATTATTAGAAAAAATATTAACTTAATTAAGTTGTTTTTAACTTGCGACAGCCGGTATTACTCTTTCTTCAACTACATTTCCACTCTCCTTAGTTTAAATAGAAAAAATTTTAAATTATATAAAATTGATAAATATTGCTGAAATCTTAAGCAATATTCATTCATATTTAATTATTTTTAAAGGAAGAAAGCTGTATTATTATTAGAACGAAAAGAATATACTGTATATGATTCCAAAATTCGGTATGATTTTATTTTATCAAGCATAATATTAAAATAAAATTACAGGCTTTATCACACTTGCGTGTAGTGAAAGCGTTCTTGATATCTGAAGGTATTTTTAAAGAGTTTACATGAGCGTAATCATTCCCATTTATTCTTATTTACCCTATCATAAATATATGTGATACTTTCTACATCATAAGTATATTAATATGTTATCATTATAATCACATAAAATCATATTAATTGAATTAATATGATTTTAAAATATTTCAGAAACCTCAGTATTTCAGTGCGTAAATTTGTGATACATTTTAGCCGGTGTCAGGCCAGAATAAAATGAAAAATAGAAAGACTTTCCTTTAGCAGCTTTTTTTAATACTCGATGTTACTTCTTTTCATTTTCTTAGGCTTATTTCAAATAAGGGAAAGCTTTTAGAATTTTATATAAAATATTTTAATAGCGGTTGAATTTATGTAATTTAGAAACCTGAGAAATATCACGTATTTAAAATAAGAAATATTTTTTCCCGCTCAAGAAATTAAAAAACAGAAATGCAAAACTTGCAGGATGAAATTGAATTATTTTTTCTTATTTCGTTACTTTACAAAGCTAGATAATATATATTAATGTTCTCGAGTAATCCTGAGTGAGTATAAACTTCTGAATGCAAACTACTCGTATTACAGTTAATTTGCGTTTTACAAAAAATCGCTGAATTGGTTACAGTATGAATTGATTGTGATTTTCAACTACTTCCCGCAGTGCATTCGCATCGCCTTTTATTTTTTCTCAGAGGGATCAGAGTCAGTTCTTACTCTAACAAACGAAATGCGCGGTGGTACAGATCAATTACTTTAGTGTAGTTCTTGAAATTCAGATGCTTGTACTAACTCAAGATTGCTTTGGAGAATATGAATACCCAATGAACTTCCTGTACTCTCCTTATTCACCGATTAATTAGCAGTTAAATGTGTGCTTTAGTTTGCTTCCTTTTCTATGATGAAAATTAAGATGGATGTTCATGGAAAATAAGAATAAGTTTAAACTTTTAATCACTTTTTAAGAAAGAGAGGGTAGGAAAACCCACAAAAACTCTGATAATTGCCCGGTCACACAACTGACAACTGCACATATTTTTTATTGTCGGGCCATCCTTGCTGAATTGTTGAAAACTGGAATCATGTTTAAGAGACCAAATCTCTATGATCTCTATGACATTTTGTAAGTTGTCAGGGTTGCAGTTGTACTTATCTTCGCCCATGGCACTATTTGAATAGGCCTTTATCATAAGCAGAACCTGAAATATTTACTTTTGATTGCCATATAATTTTATGATATATTGCATTTAACAGGAATAATTAATTATTTCACTTTATATTTCGATCTAAATTAAACGAAATCATCAATGAGAAGTGAATTTTCCTTTTGCATTAGCATGCGTGAAAAGTATTTTATGCATCTGAAGCATCACTTCTTCGTTATGAATTAAATAATAAATATATGCCGTTGTAGCTGCTGAACTGTATTGCAAAATAGGTTCCAAAGAGTTTAATAAGCATATCTTATTTGACTTCAGGCCCACCAGCGGCCGAGTGGTAAAGACGCTGAACACTGGTCCGAGGTTCGAATCCCGCGAACGGGGCTGGCTGCATGGGCGTTTTCGTGGTTTTTCCCATGTGTAACGCGTATACGAGCCAGTTTCCCTAAGAAAGTCCTCCACGAAGGCATCCCTCCCTTTAGACAGATAGCCCTCGTGTGCTTTGCCATAACTGAATAATCCACTAATCTTCAAATAATCTGAAAAGTGTGTAAAACGAATACGATTTTTTGTTAATTTTATGAACTGATTAAAAGACTCTTAGTAATCAATCCTCAAGAGTTCGAAACCAATTCTGACTTCTTTTTTGGATATCTGTTTGCTTAAACATATAATCAAATTCCTTAAAATATTACGAGTAAAATACAATAACACTGTTACCATGATAAGTAAAAAAATTTAGCTCTGGACACAGTAGAGGAGAAGCAATAAAAGATAAAAATAGTAAAATGCAAAGAACTGCGCAATAATTTCATTGAAGGCCAAGGGGAGGAGTCAAAACCAGAAAGTATTTGGCTAAAATATTTGACAATGCTTTCTAGATTCCGATAACTTTTTTTAACCTCTTTTATTTTAAATTAATATTTTCTTAGTTCATGTTCTCAATTTTTAACTGTAACAAAATTTACGACCTAAAAGTTTTAGAATTTTTAACAATTAAAATTAATTTAATACGAAATTTTATATATTTCTTTTTATATAAATTTATCGTTTATAGTAATAATAATATCTATGTGATATTTATTTTCTAATTATTGAGGAATGTTAAATAATTTATACTACGTCATTGCTACTGTGATGGTTTGTTGTGTACATAGCTGGAAATTACCACACAAAAACTGGATCTTTACCGCTTATGATAAAAATTTTGCTATCAGATACGATTCTTTCCCCAAAAAACAACCTTAGCTTGAAGATAATTTTCCCTATACTTCTAAATTTACTTAAGTTGTTATCCGTGCCTTTGGAAACCGAGCGAAATAATAATTAGTTATTTTAGGAAGTAATTTTACTAAAACTAAGTAAAAATGTTTCTATATGCTTAAAAATGATATTATCTTTTATTTTCCTAATTAGTTTTGAGAGTCATTTTTGACCAAGAAAGGAAACAGTTGAGTTAGAGTTTGTTGGTTTCATAAAAAAAGCTAATTTATTTCTCATTAACAATTATTTATTTTCATAATTTTTTTTAGGAATACAACAAATGTAAGTAAGTTTTCGGAACTATAACAATATGAGTTTGAAGGTAATCTTTATCAAATTTCATTGCAAAATAAAAAATATTTTATGAGAAAACTCTTAAGGAAATTACCTGGCAATGTAATATGATAAAAATGTCATTGAAGTCACAAATTGAAATTCCTTTTCACTTCTTATAGCTAGTTAATGTAATTTTTAATTTGTATTAAAATTTATAATTAATGTTATTAATGTTTAATTAAAATATGTACGAGAAGAAATAAAAGACTTTATTAAATATAGCCAAATTGCTACAGTATGTGTAATTTTAAAGCTTAACCTTGAAGTATAAATATAAGAATCAGACCTCAAGTATTAATCTGCATTTCACTAAGCAGATTTCTTTTCTCACAAATATCTGCAGATTGCCTGTAGAGATTTATGTAATAGTTTTTAACAAGCGTTTTTCTGTACATTTAACGCTATGCTTTTTTCCCCTCTTTGAGAAAAATATTTTGAAATTTAGAATTATGATCAGTATTATGATCAGTAACTTTCTGTATATGCTGACTGAGGATTTCCGTATGTGAATTTTAACTGAGATGCTCATTCCATTTCATTTGATTTCAAAACAAACGCAACTTTTTCATTTCAATACGTTTGAAATAAGCTATATGTAAATGCACAATGTTACTTTAATACATTTAATTTTCTTAAATGGATAACTATAACAGAATAATATTATTACGCAGATGATTCTAATTCAAGCATACGTAGAGGATTGAAATGTTTCCATAGTACCGCTTTTTGGTACATCTTCAGTTACACGTAATATTTTCAGAAGGCTTAGAGCCTTTGCTTCAAGCGCATAATCTAGGTAAAACTTGTTCCATGGCAACTCTGGGAGTATATTTTTAATGCAAATTATGTATAGCAAATTACAGTTTCCCTATGAGAAAACAATCTTCGGAACTTTTGATGTGAAAACCTTTTTTTCAGAGCAAAGGGTATTTGCTACTGTTTCATTAAATTTATATATGAGCATTTTATACTCTTGGCTCGAAACTAAAAGTATTTCATCCAGAAGATTAGGATATATTGATATAAATTAGCGGCTTAGGATATCAATCACTATCAGAATAGCAGAGTGATTACTTTCATTACAATCATGTTTTTTGGTGAAGATATGCTAAATTTGTACTTCAAATGAGAATCGAGGCTTCTAGAGTTCGCATTCTCTGGCGAACAAATATTCTGGCTTATTCGTAGGATAATTAAGCATCCCGTTTTTTATTAATTTATCTGTAAACTCTTATTTCTCTTTTTCTTTATCATTTGTCTACAATTATACTAATATAGTTTGAGTAGCACTCGGTCAGATGAATAACTGTGTGACAAATACATTTGTGAACTGCCGTTAATAGCATAAAATGATTCAAGTATTGTAAATATCTTGAACAGACTGTGGGCGAGAATCAGAATCAATAATGCTTTAGAATGTCAGCCTTCTATTATCCTTCTTACATAGCTCTACCAAAGGGTAAAAATTAAATATTATAATGATTTTAAACTTTAGCAAAAGATTTTCAGTTCATTTTTATGTAAAGCTATCTACCTCATCAAAATCAGATTGAGTGCCCTGTTGCTTTGTCGTTGAACAGTATACGGTCAGAAGGATTAAAAGCAATCCTCCGGCTTTTCAGTATTGTTTCATTGAGTTAGAAAAGAAGGGAAAGAGAAAAAAAGTTCCTTTGAGGATTGTAAAACGATTGTTAATTCTCAGTATTAGTAGTTTATCTGTCAGAGACACATCAAAGTTTTTAAATAAACTCGGGTCAATAGTTATGGGTATAGTACTCCTACTGAAAGAAAAATGCATTGTTTGAACAAAACAGTTTACTAGCAGACTCCTTACACTCAATGTATGAAATATGATATGAAATTACGGGAGTGATATGATATGATAATATGAAAACTTCGTATTACGGTTAAAAAAAGAAAAGAAGAAAGAGTTAAAAATATAAAGAGGTGAAAATGCAAAAGAATTTTAAAATATGAAATAATATCTGATATTTACAAACTCCTAAACTAAATCTTTATCGTTGAATGGAATTATAACTTCAGTCGAACAGAATTTGAATTTTAAAAGCTCTGGCATTAGTTTCAGCATTTCGTTTTATCAGAACCACTATTTCTTCTAATCTGTTTGGCGAACATGTGAGTGTCCTGAGTAGAACAGTAAGTTTACTTTAAACTATGTCCTTGAAATTGTAAAAGATATGACAAAGGAGGAAGGGTTTAATTACCCTTTACAGCCGCTCCCGCACTTTGGGATACAGAGACCAGTACTCGTGGTCTGAACGTAAAAATAAGAACTACAAACTAACTAAATTTAACTATTTAGTACCTATTTCCCCATATTTGACTATTCAACATCTTTTGCCCCCATTTTATAGCGTATGACCGTTTTTATATTCCCGAAAATTCCCCGAGGTAATGCATAAAAACCTTGGAAGAAGGAAAAACAAGTTTCGCTTTCCCACTAAATCCATAGCTTTGTTACACGGTCTACCCCAAATCATCACTTTTTACTTCTTGTTCTCTGTGTGATCTGCATACTTTCGCAATATATACGAGGAGAGGCTCAGAAGGCAAAGAGATTTGCCCCCATGATTCCTATCTCCAGGATCCTATTTCAGGCCTTTTGACGTCAAACCTGCCCAAGAAGTTAGCTAGTTGAACGAAATAGCGCACTTTCTGCACGCATGAATAATAAATGCATACTGAAGTAGCGAAGGAGCATTCCCCCATCAAATTCAGTAGTCGTTAGTTGTTGCATTTGTTTGTGTTAACGAAATACACCTAACTTAGCTTGAAGACCTCATGCATTAAGCCAGTATAGTATTGCTGGCCGCCGAGACGGTATAGTGATTAGGGGAATCTGACTGCGGTACCGAAGGGCCCAGGTTCGATTCCCGGAGAAGGCATGGATGTAAAATTGTCTGTCCCTTCATAGGACGGTAACGGTGACAGCCTATTAGGTGCCTCCACAATAAAATGACCCCCACTTCTGGCCTTAGACCCCTAAGGCCAGTGCCGTTATAGGCAAGTGCCCGCCATTGGAGAGGGGGGCGTATTGCTGCGAAGAGCTTTTGGTGAGATTTAACTGATGTGTACTGTCTTCCGCTGTGGTAAGAACAGTTATTTTTATTACTGATCTTTGCCAAAAACGTAGAACTTTTCGTAGTGCGTAGCCATAATTGCTTATCTGATGTGATTCATTATGCGGAATTAAAAAAAAAAAAAACACACACACACAGAAAAACAGGAAAATGCAAAGTAGAAGGAATAATCTCGATGGATCTGCCAAATCCAAATGAGAGTTAAAGTTGAGGAACAACCCATACGTATTGAATCCTCCTTTGGAATTTTGAGTTATTTCCGTTTAAGATTTTTTACAAGATACGCTCCGTTGGTTTCAACTACAAATTCATTCTGAATATTTAATAATCTAAACGCAATAAAACAGCATAATTTTGAAGGCAGTTTTGTAAGGAATTCAAATTTTTCACAGATTTAATATATCTGCTTTCGAAGTTGTGACTAATTCTTGGAAAATAAGAGATCAGTAAAAAATAAGACTTAAATTTAACACAAACATTTTGCTTTTTTATTTCCTTGTAAAATAAAACCGGTGAATAGATACACTCAGTGAATGTTGACCAGGAATATTTCAAGGCATACAGGCAATTAGTATTGAATTGATGAGGCTTCGTTTTTACTACGGCTCTACGACTAATGCAGGTCATTTTACCAACCATAAATTCACTACTTCATCCCAATGCTAGCTCCCATTGTCATCGTGAAAGATGAAATTTCTGTCAGCAGATGAAAGAACTTTTTCTACTCTACTTAGTGAATATATTCATTCGTGACAGCATTAATTTCACCTACAAAGCTATGCATTTCAAGATTTGAGATGAACCTTTATATCACCGGCGATAGGACGCTTCATGCTTGAACGCATCAGGGTTTAAATCCCACTTTTGTCGGCGTTATTCAGGTATTTCTTCTTTTTTGAGTGTAAAAAAGATTGTTGCTTTGATCATTACAGGTAACCTTATGCCACTGATTCATAATGCATCTCCCATAATTTTGACTACCAATGGACTGTGAATCAGTGGCTGTAGCTGTTTATCCCTTTGTTTTAGGAAGACTTTCATTGCAAGGCAGAAGACTACTCAGAAGTCTGTGCAGCCTTCTGAGCTCCTAAGCCATTTACTTTCAGATTAAAATTCACTGTCCATTTTGGAAAAGTAATTGAATTCTCCAGTTTTTATATCGGTCAAATATATTTCAAGCTGAATTAGCAAGACTATAGACATTTTCTCAAGATAATTATTCAATTTTCCAGGCTGTTCGTCATAGGAAATGGCTAACACGTTTTCTAACTTGTGAGTGATGGCAACCACATTTCATGACGATTTGACAATGAAGCATACTTTCGTTGTGGGAAGAAATAATCTAAGTATTTTGCCAGCAAAATCATACTTTAACACACACACACACACACACACAAAAAAAAAAAAAAAAAAAAAAAAAAAAAAAAAAAAAAAAAGTCATCAAAAGCTTAACGTAGCCTTCGTCTCTCAAATGCGCAGTCACTATCGCACGAGACAATGTTTCATCAACTGACAATTGCTAAAGTCAAATTTCTAATATACTCAGATTGGGAAAATATTAAATCTAATTAAAAAATTTTGAAAATCTAAAAGGCGAATTAAAAGTAAACATATTTGCAAGAAAAAATATAGTTTTTGTTATTTAAATCAGTTACTTATTTTTCTAATTTTTAAAACTTATTTACTTTCCATTGATCACTTTCTAAAAAGTTTTCTGTGTAATGAATATTTATTTCAGCTCCTAGATTTTTCTTACCAAGAACTTAAAATCGCGGAAGTAGGAAAAAATTGAATAATCAAAACTGGATTTTTCTCCATTAATATCATGATTTAGAATATACCCGAAGCTATTTCTTTCATTTTGTTGACTACGAGATTTACAGCACAAAGTAAGAGATGTCAAGAATTAAGTCTGATAAGCCATAACTGTAAAAAACACATTATCGAAATTGTTATGATTACAGCTACAGCTAATCTTAATAGTTTCGAGAAATGTTCAAAACAGAAAGGCGATCGATGTTGTTTAAGAAAAAAAAAAAAAAAAAGTTCTAAACTTCTTTAACCTGTAGTGGAAGTTGCTTAGCTGGTTTCGTAGTCGTTCGATCTATAAAATCAATTTAATTCTTTCAGATGTGTCAGAGAAAGCGGGTAAGGATTCCCTTTTTAAATATACAAAAAATAGTGACCAGAATGACAGCAAGAAACGGGTTTAAGAATTTGAACTCTTACCTCTCCGCAAACAAATAAAATTTCTCTTTATTAAGTTTAAAGTTGCTCTCAGTCAAAAATATCTGAAAAATAGAATTTATTAAAATTTTTTAAAAGGTTTTGGATATATTCTCCAATAAGGAAAATAAATGACTCCGATTTGATTAATCTGTGTCAATTAGGATGCTGTTTTTCTGTAAGATACTTACTGTATATTCAAAATTTTAAGAAGCCTGAATGCAAAAGACAATATCTTAAGTGAACGTTCTAATTTACACACGTGTACTCCAATTCCCATACCCTAGACTGAATTAAAAATTTACTTTTACTGAATTACGCAAAAGTTTCGAAATCTCAAAATTCAAAATATATATCCTTTTTATTTTTCTACGATTCTGACGTTTCCTTTTTTTCATCGAATGCGTACATTCACGAACAAATACATACAAATATTAGAGATAATAATGATAAAAATCGCTATTTGCGTATGTTGTTATTATTATTACTACACACGCAAATTATTACAAACGATTCTGACGTTTCCTTTTTTTCATCGAATACGTAGATTCAAGGACAAATAAATACAAATATTAGAGATAATAATGATAAAAATCGCTATTTGCGTGTGTAGTAATAATAATAACAACATACACAAATCCACATTTAAAGAAATAATATATGACATCAATTTGAGCTGGCTTATATTAAAAAATCTTAATTAATTAGAAACTTACATAATTTAAATTTATTTAGACTTAAGTTGAAATTTAAGTTAACAATATGGGATAAAACTAGTATACAAATTAAAATATTTATTACTTTAATTAAAACGTTCTACGTACAAAATGTGGGGGAGTAAGAAATTCCAACATAATGAGACTACTGGTTGCTACAAAGGCCAGTGAACGCCCTATTTTTTGTACACACTAATGACGTGACCATTTAATTTTTTACATCGGCGAATAAGTAAATAATATTAAATAAATCCAACTAATAATAATGAATTACTAATGCTCGATAATGCAATAAAAATAATACATATTACATGAATAAATTACTAATGTACAATATATAGTAATAAATAAGTTGCTAATGTACGTATAACATTAGTCAAAAATTGTAGAAAAATATTAACATCGAGTACATGAATTCAGAAATAAAATGAAATACGGAATAAAATGAAACGATATTTAAATTTTTTCTTAAATTTTATCCCATTTAATTCTTATTTGAAAATTTCATATCAAAATCATGTTACAGACGATGAAATGGTGATTAGAAAGTAAGCTTACAATACTACAGGTAACGAAATATTGATGCATATGTCCATTAGTAATTGGATAGATAAATCAACGGAATATTAACATTTTCGTGCGGGTTTGATTCCTGAAGAGTTTAGCTAGTGAAGAATTTTCGTGGTTTCCCTTAAGTTCCCTTACCGGTGCGACCCTCTTTCGTTTAGAAAGACCAAGGATAGGTCTCATGCAAGCAACCTTCGAGTACTTTACGACTACCATTTATCTTTCAATATAATAAAAGTAAGAGTCTGTCTGTATCTGTGTGTGTGTCTTGCTTTTGTGCTGCGCGTAAGCTAATAGACCCAGGGCTACGAAATTTGGTATATAGGTGCATCTAGACAGGAGCCAGTGCATCTCCAAGCAATTTTTTCAAAATTGAATGAGATTTTTTTTAAAGTTTTGTGATGAAACCGGATCAAATTGAAAATTCTCATTATATCAGCAACAATGGCACACAGCCATTGTTGCTGATATACCACTGTTGCCATTGTTGCTGTTATTAGCACTGTTAACACTCGGAAAAATGAGGGTGATAATTCTGGCAGTTTTTTAATTTAATGTTTCTCTTGGGTATTGGACGTTTGTCAAGAGAAAAGTGATAAAATTGCATCAATTTATGTTTACGTTTTCAGAATTTTTTCCTAGAAGATTCTTGAAATTCTTGAAATAATTCTTTTCTCTAGAAGATTCTTGAAAGTAGGCTGACACATTTTCTCAGAAGATTACCTAAAGTATCGTGACATTTTAATACATCATCCTATATTGGGCGTTATTAAAACATAATGATTTTTCTGTATATTTTTTTCATAATTCTAATTTGTAAAATTCAAAATTTCAGAAAAAGAACTATTCAAACTGTCGAGTAAGAAAATATTTGAAAACATTTGACTCATCAGAAATGGCATGGACATTTATTTTATTGTAGAATTTTTATATATATTTTTATGTAGTTATGGTGGTGGTTAAGAAGAGGGATATAAACTATGTTTTTAACAAATGTTTAATACACACCTCATGCAATCAATTTGCTAAAAATCAAGATATGTACGTTTTCTGGTTTGCTTGGGAAGGGAGAAGGTTTGCTTTGCAAGGGGAAGGCGGGTTGTAATTTCAACAAAGGAAAAAAAAAGTTGGAAGAACTTACGGGGCCGTCGGTCCCAGGTGTTCCTTTTAGGCATTTTTACGGTACATTTAGAAGCCAGACGAAGGCTGGCCGCTTAGCGGGTAGTCTAACATAATATCCAATACAAAAGGTGTCCCAAAATGGCTGATACAATTTCAGAGATTAACTACAAGAAAACAATTAAAGGTATGAGTATATAACCTCTATAAACAGAAAGCAATATTGATGAATTATTGTTTGGGGAGAATAAATTAAATCATTGTCTGTTGAAATTACGAAGACATCATCTTTAAAAAGTGGCATCTTCTCTGAAAATGAGTTTTTGCATTATTCAGTACGCAAAAACAAACTTAACTGGAGTTTAACCTTCTTTTAGAACGCAGTTGCACAAGAATTTTACTTTACGAGCGTCATAATAGAGATTATATTATGCTCTTGAAGTACAAGGATGCACTAGGAAGGTAAAATACATTTGTTATTCATACGAGACGTGATATTCTTACAATCTGGTTAGTAACATAATTTACTGAGCAATCTATCATTTCACCTTTCAACAAGATAGCTCTTCTTCATTTTCATATCAGTTCTTAGTGAATTATTTAATACTATTCTACCAGAGAGTTGTGCCCGAAGTATTACAGTACAAAACTCAAATATCTGTGAAATGATCACATTGATTTACGAGACTCATTCCTTTATCTGCTTTATGTGGGACATGCGGAAAGACAGAATATTTGTTTCACCTCTTCCACTGGATACTGATGAACTGAAGTTGAGGATCACTGTAGTGATGAAAATGATTCACAAAACAATATTCGAAAAGTGTAAGATAAATTGGATTAAATACTGGATGTTTGCTCATTCTGACCACCTTTAAAGTAAATAAAACATTAAATATTTCCATTCAAAATAGTATTAAATCATTTGTATAACCATAGCACTTATCACTGTATAAAAACCTGAAAGTGTGTAGGGTTTATATTTATTTTAACTAACATTTATTTTAAGTTTAAACTATCTTTCCTGTCAAGCCTTACTTTTCCCTGGAATTGCCAATGCCAGAGTATGTAAATTTTAGTAGAACGCGCAAGGATTCAAATTATCAGCGGAAGTATTCTGAGTTAAATAGAAAGGAAACGAGTTCGAAACTGTGCTTTCTTGCTGCAAGAGTGTGGAGGTGGCTAGTTAGAAATTGAAGAACCACGCGTTTCGGCCTGTGTGCTTGCCTCGGCAAATTGTTAATCTTTCAACGTAATATTCAGAGTTTGCTGAATTATCAGCGGTATTTTAGAACGCGGTGAGGTTAGTTACGTTTAGAGAGCCTCGTAGTTAGTCACTTGTTATTATCTCTTTTTAGTTTCTTATTTTTATTTTACCGCCGGGTCGGCGTAGTTTGTGAGCGTCAAGAGCACGCATTTGTAACTTCGAAAGTTGAATAAAAGGGATTTAAACCCTTCTCAAGACTTTGGTCTATTTCCAGCTCTCAGCAGTCACCACTTTGTTGCGTGCAGGTTGGAAGCGCGCAACTTTACAAGTGTATGAGACATTTTGTATAAAAATGTTTTCATGTATCAGTCATCCCATACAAAACATCTGTATACTGCCCTACAGGGAATGCTCACTAAAGTTCGGAGTCAATCGAGGAGCTTTTGGAAGAAGTTAAAACTGTGGAAATGAGGTATGTGATTATGCATTATGAGCTAAGTATGACGACAGACCCTTAGTGTCAAAAGTTGGAGCTCAGTACTATAAAGCACTTTCTTCCTCATTCACAAATGACTTTAAAGCTTAGTAAGCATTATTTTAATATATTACTCATTAGATCCAAAAGTATGAATGTTCCTTGCATATACTCAGAGTAAATATTAAACAGCATTTGTGCTTTCTGAACTCAGAAAAGCAGCCTCTGTTAGGTTTCAAGACTTTTCTGGTTTCAAGACACATTTTCTGAATAACTTAACATAATGAGCAAAGTCTGATCTTACATAATTAATTTAATTTCTCAGGACAAAAATTCAATAAGAATTCTGTTATATTTCTTTTTTAAAACTGAGAACATTGTAAGATTTTCAACTTAGCTGTGAGCATCACTGTAGGTGGCAAAAATACTTTACCTAAAACTAGGTTATAAAATAGGAATACATTGAATTGATTATTTGATAATACCGAAATTTTTTCCTTCGGCAGATTTTTCAGATGAAGGAAGTAGAGCTCGTAGTTATATCAGGAATTTACGGAAAGTAAGCGGGAGCATATTAATATACATATCATATTAAGATAAAGTATAAGGTATGTATTATCAGAAAGCTTTCTCTTAACAGAGTGAAACAGTATATGAAAGCAGTCAAAAATGTTTAATTTGAATATTTTTATAACAGTTACACATTTATAATAATTATTTGTCAACAGTAAACAAATTTAGCTTAGTTTAAAAACGATAAAATACCTTGCGTATTTAGCATATTCAGAAGTTTAAACAAATTAGACATGGGATTATAGAGATTAATAGCACGTTTAACATCCACGTGAATTTATTTGCTTTTGTATACAATCAAACTCAACCAAAGAATAAAAGTAACTGTTAAGAATGACCACCGAATTCACAACCGGGAAAGTTCGCAGAAAATAAATAAAAGTATGAAATGCGCCTTATCAATAATTAATTCTGCCCATTACAAATGCAAACCTTTCCTGCATAACCATGACCTAATTATTGACGATTAGCATGCAATGCAACGAACCTGAAAGTGACAGATAACGCCTTATTGGATCAAATTTTAAATACGTTGAAGAGAAAATATGCTTGTTTACAAAATCAAAGTATCTTAAGATAACTATTTCACAAACTGAAGAAGAGACAAATTGTTTTTAAAAATGTATTTAGGTTAACACTTTCGATTAATTTCTCAAAATTTTATCTCTCATAGCCTGTATTTATATAACCACAACATTTTTATATACCTAACAAAACAGATATATTCACTGGTGTTAAAGTTTTTTCCGAATAAAACAACTTTAGAGTATTACTGATGTTATTGCTCATTTGTCAGCACTTCTTTGCTGTATTATAAGACATTTTATCAGTTTCTGTAGCAGTTATAATCCTATAAGAATGAAACATATTAAAGATGTACTGCTAGTGATTGAAACACAGCTATATCAGAACATCAAGTTTGCAGTATCTTACCCTAAAATATGTAAGCTGAAGCCCTGCTAAAAGCATTTATAATAAGCATCTTCCTTTATTAAAAAACTTTAAGCACAATTTAAACTTGTTCAACTATACATAAAACATATAGCAATAACCAAGTACATGGTTATGTCTTGCATAGTTTCCTATTGTGAAAATTTGTATGTAAGCCAACGTTCTCAGAGAAATCTCACGAAGACTAAAAAGTCTGTAACCTCTAAACTGTGCAGAGGATCTGGTAATATACGTATATGAGACTTTTAAGAAACCAAATTGATCAATTTCATGAGTAAAAAAAATCAATGGTAAAAATCAATGTTAATTTAAGTATCTGACGTCGAGTATTCTTAGCTATCATAAAATGTAGTCGACGTTGCAAAACTGTTTAGTGAATTATCACTATGTCTTTTAAAGTACTACAAAGCAGAAGAGTGTATAGAACCCTTTATTAACTCAAATAAAGTTTAACAGTCGACACCAGCTCGTGCTCACAGAAGCCAACATTTTTTTGTGTAAATCAAACGGTAATGATTAAACTTAAAATTGATGAAGTTAAGTATAGCCTAACGCTTCACACTTTAACTATTGCTCGAGCTGGCTGTGATTGGAAGTCAGCGTAAACAAGCCTAATGGCAACAATAACTCAACGCCGAAGAATTCTAATTGCTAGAGAATCAAAGCTAGCACCGTGCCCTTCGAGCAGCGAGAACACGCTGTAATTTCACCCTTCAAAACCTTCCTTTAATACTTCCTCCTTCCTATTAATTTGAATATCGCTTGTGCTGGAAATTTGAATTCGGGCAGGGAAAGGAAATGAGGTTTGATAGGAAAGGTACTTTAATTTAAAATAACCTGTTAGAAAATTAAATGATACTTTACAAGTATTTATTTCAATTTTTAACTACATGGAGGTAATTTCTTACAGTGTACCAATATGGGTTTTACAGTTCATTTTCACAGGACTCGGATTTAAGTTGATACGGAGAGCCTTCCCTCTGAGTTGAGAGGTTACTTTCGCTGAATACTGGTAGTTGGACCTGGTTTCGAATCCAGGTAAATGAGCTGGCTGTGTGGGTATTTTTCGCTGTTTTCTCCACGTGTAAAGGAAGTAAGAGCTGTTTTTCTAAGAAAGTCCACAACGACGGCATCCCTACCTCTAAGCAGATAGCCTTTGTATGATTTACCATATCCAAATAATTTAATCTACCTATTATGAAGTACCATTACTATTAGCACGCCTATCGTTTAGAATTCCTTAGTCGGTGCAAATAATAACGTCTAGGAAACTGCTGAACCGGTAAGTATTTAAACATAATATGTCTCCTGAAAAGCCTATAGATCTCGTTTCTAATTCGCTTAATAAATCTGAAAAAAAAAATTTAATTGAGCTATCAGTATTCAAATTTAAGCGATGTAGTTTCGGAGAAATAATGAAGCTGTAAATATAATAAATATAATTGAGAACATTGCAATAACGTTAAATATCGGAAATAATAAATATTAGGAAATGCTTATTCCTGCTTTGTGACCTCTAATTACTCGACGTTCCTATTTACCTCATTTTTAGGCAATGGCTTGAGATGTCTGTACGTAGCAAGGAATTCAACAACCGCGCTTTGCATAACTTAGCCACGCTCTCAATATTCCACTTGATATCATTTTGAGACTGATTGCTTTCAGTAACAAATATATGTAACTGTAGCCGCGATTAAAATGTATTTCTTTAAATAAGTTTTATTAAAATTACACTCAGAATACATTTAACGCTTCCCCTCGAGCATTTGAAGAATTATGTGCGTCTTATCGCTTCAAAGCTTCCATTTTTCTAAATTTCAGAGTTGTGGTCTTTGCTTGTGAATACAATTTAAACTCTCATTCTAAAGTATTTTTGAACAAATACATATATATTTAGATTTCATCCTTGATCTTTACAGAAGTTGCAATATAGGAAGCTTAAGCTTAATATGAAGTATTATATTCCATACAAACGTCTCAAGATGGCGTTAAACTAGCTTAAATACAGCATCTTATGTAAATTATATTCTCTTATGTCGATCGTTTCTGGAGTCAAAACATACCTTTGATTTTCTTTGTTACATCCGAAAATACCAGAAATAAATAGTATTTAAAAATATATTTGGGTTAAGGAAAGGTTTAATTTATTACACGAGAATATGCTTGAAGAAGTTAAACAGATTGAAGTAATGAAAAACTAAAGAACATCCCAAGTTCGTACCACAGATTTCAGATCTCTGCTCTACCATGTAAATCATGCAAAAGGTTAATTAGCAGTATAAAAAACTGCTCTAATTTAAATTTAAGCCCATTATTAACTAAGGCATATTTAATTCATAATTTAAAATGCAGAGTGTTCCTAAAGTCAAGAAATTTTAGCTTTAAATAATGAATTATTTGCATAGTATGGAAAAATCGAAAGATTTTTGTGCTTAATGCAGAGACAAAACGGCGATTGCATCATTTTGAAGGGGTGGTTGGATAACTGGTTATAGCAAAGAGCGTGTATTTGCCTAAGCAATAACTTTGAAAGCATTTTCTAAGAAAAACTAGCTCCTATTAGTGTTGCACTTGCGGCAAATCGGAAAGAACCCATGCAAGCGTGTCTTTCGAGGGGAAATGAATCCGAAACGAACTACCCGTGTTCGGCGGTCTTATCCACTTGACATTTGTTGGACTTCATTGTAGACGGTAAGTGGGTTTTTAGATTTATGGACTTCCTTCTATGCTAGGAATATACCCCCTGCGGGGCTCTTAAAAGAACAGCGCATACAATATTAAGCCGAGAATAATAAAAGACCAACCACAGCAGTCCAATATATGCATATTTACTACTGCATGCTTTATGTATGCTAGGTAGAAAGGTTTACTAAAACTTCCTAGAGAACTTCCTGTTAGGGGCACAATATTAAAGCGCATGATAGATCTACGCGATTCAGGGCAAACATGTATATTACAGCTCGTATTAGAAGCTGTCGGATGCAACACTGCATGCGAAATTTCTTAAACTGGAAGTGATTTCCTTAACTGCCGTATAATGATGAACTCTAGATCTTTCACAATCAAAAGATTATCCCTGTAAGCTTTGATTCCAATCCCCAAACCAAAAAATATTGCGTAATGGCGGTAAATATCAGGAAAAGTCGGGTGATCAGAATCATGGCGTCCCCCGAAAACATTGCGGCAATAACAACCGGATTGAAAATGTGGTGGAAAGACAACACCAGGATAAAAACATTCTGGTAGAAAAGAAAGCAAGAAAAAACATCGCAATGTAAGAAATTGCGGTAGAAAATACTCGGTACCCAGAATGAGATGGCCGCAGTTTCTAGAAAATGATACAATGCTTATTATCGAATAAACAATAAAAGCTATCCTTTCAACACGAGAAATCATTTGGCTTCTACATATTAAGCAAATATGAGTAATTCGAATTCTAAGAGTTAGAGATACTTTTGAACGCACTAGAAAATCATACTTAATAGGCTTGTAAGGTTTATCCTAAGTTTAAAACAGTTATTTTTAAGTTAATGCACCTTTCCTATCTCTCCTAGCTTCAGCTTACAATTTAGTACCAAAATGATTTTTTTGAATCGCGTTTAATGCAAATGAGAAGGCGCAGTATTTAACTCGAAGTTCCACTGACTTCAGGAGAGAGAATCAAGAATTTCCAAATAGCGCGCGTTTGCCTTTTGGCTACGTCTCTCTAAGCTGTTACTACTCTCGGCCGTATTACGAGCCCTTGATAGCTTCGCTAGATAATTCGATATTTAGGGGCCAACTAGTTTAGATTTGTGCTAGCTTCGACTAAATCTCTTTAGTTAGTCATTAGTTAGTTTTTATTTCTTACACTTTTGAGTTTAAACCCAAGTGGAGGCTTTGCTGTACTCCCTGAAAAAAGGGAGCCGACTGTACATCTTTATTTTGAGCGATAAAGGGTAATTAACCCTTCTTGAGTTTACGTTTCTATTTCTGAACTTAAACGATTATTCGCTTAGCTATTCATTAGGTTCCTCAACACTTAGTTAATAGATAAAAGGGAGGAACTTCTTATGCTTTATTAGGATATATTTAATATTATCGTGGCAAAGAGGCAAGACTGCGCCTGACGTTCGAAAGAACCTTGGGCACCATGCATGTGAAAGTACGACTTTGTTCAGTTCCGTCCCCAGTTTTGAAAGAGAGCGCCCCAGGACTAACGGGTCGGAGGGCCTACCCCCTCTTTCGCTATCAGCAACATTTCTGGAAGACTTCGGCTTGCAGCACATTTAAAGTACCCCCATGCAGTCTGAGTCACTAACTACTATTCCGGTTTTACTGAACATAATATCTGATACTGCCTTCTAAAATTCCAGACGGTCTCCTCAATATTGTATCCTTATGTTGTAGTCGGTAAATTTCATTTTATATGTTATTGCACTCTGCTGTTGATTTCTATTTATGTTATTGAATTCATTAAGTTGTAGTGATATGTGCAATATTTTTTTATCCAATGGTGGGCGCTTGCCTATTCAGCAACGGTCACTCCTAAGGCCAGAAGTGGTGGCCACTTTATAGTGGAGGCACCTAATAAGCGGCCACGGTTGCCTCCTATGAAGGGAGGGATGGACAGTTACAACCATGCTTTCTCCAGGATTCGAACCCGGGCCGTTCGGTACTGCACTAGGCTTTTCTAACCACATACCATCTGGGCGGCATGTGCAGTACTATTCTATTGATTTAGTTTTTAATTTCTTTTTTTTTTTCATTTTATTTATCTTATAATGTTATTCATTTTTAACAGAAGGCTTTTGCCCCATTGGAGACCAACGTCCAGACAACTGCTCCCTTTCAACTACCGCATTCCTAAATGTTTGTAAAACTGATTCGGATTGCCCAGGAACCAAGAAGTGCTGTCACAGTGGTTGCAGTAAAGTGTGCGTCAGCGCATTGCCAGTTCCACCTCATCAGGTGGGCAGGAGGAATCGCACTCCATTTAAGGTAGGTTGACTACAGAAAATATATTAAAAGTGATGATTGAAAATGGGCTTCCAGTTCCTGAAAGATCATAAAAATAAAAGGAAAAGGAAACAGACTTATTATGAATAAAATAGAAAAGATGTTTCAATGCCTTATATCATACGTGGACATTTGCTGAAATTTGGCAAAGCACTGCATCTTGCTATGAAAGAACGAGCAGCTATGAAAATGGGAACAGTTTTCCAAATTCCAGTCTATAGTTTCTGTTTTTAGCAACAGAATAGTCTGCTAACAGAAGAAATATTACTTGTACAAAATAATTTATGTAGCATAAAGGAATAAATATATTATGTGTTTAAGTTGTAATTAAAACCAAGTACTTTTTATAACAAAAACAGAAAATAAAAACTTATTTTGAATGTATTAGATATTCCTTTGACTAACGTAACTACTTTTTTATAATTACAGCCTGTTGATATAAAGGGAAGAAAACAGAAAAACGACATAATTCGCAAATAGTGAAATCTCTCTTTCAGCAAAAGAATGATATTCCAAGAAAGTGTGAACCTGCACATGTACTATTAGATGTTTGACTATTAAAGTAGGTAGCTACAGACTTCTGTTGAATTTTCCCCAATCCTTTTTTAACAAAAATATCATTCAATAATATTTTACAGTAGTTACTGTTATCGTCATTATGAAAAAAGTACTAAATTACTAAACGCAAGTAGCATAAGAACTTGTATGTGCTATTCGTATTTACTCCTTCAATTAGCAAGTGCTTTGTTTTGAACAATTTAGTACTAATATAATATCACTACAATTAGAATGTTAAAAGTTATTATATTCTTTTGGTTTTATACACATAAATATTAATCTCTGGTATTCGCATATATGATACGCCGCTTGAAATCTTGATAGGAAAACATAGACTTGCTATTCAGATATGTTAAGATCATGACAGAGTATACTTGCGATTCCAAAATACCTTTCAATTTATAAAACAACATATAAATAAGACTAATTTATAGATTATTTTACTTGAAAAGAGACTTCCTTTGCTAGAAGACTAAAAAAAATTGACAGTTAAGGGTATACTTGGTTTTGAAATATTAATCAGATGCTTGGCTAATAAAGACACACACAACGTAGTCCAGAAGCTGCAAAAATTTTAATAAAGAAAGAAATACAAAAATGCAAATCATCGGTATACAGCTTGTCTGAAAATGAACTGCAAAAGGAGGGATTTCTTCGGGTAACGTTGTTCAGATCAAAATTTCATCGACAGATGGTGGTGAATAACTCTCCAATAATGATCACAATAACACTGAAACGGTATTGGAACAACTCCATCTGTTTGCGAATACCATGAACAGTTACTTTAATGAGTTTCTTGCATGCCAGTAAAACATTTTACTCTGAGTGTGATCACGACTGTCGACATAATACCCTTTACCGTGGAAAGTTAAATTAAATATTCACCCCACCTTTTCATCAAAAGATCTCGCCTTGTGATTAATTTTCATGCGAACAGCACTCCTTTAGCTAATTTGTTTAATTTCTGCAGCTTTTTTAAATATTTAAAAATTTTGGACGTCCTGGACAAAATGATTAATCTCTGGCTTTTCAAGTCTTCCCTACCCTGAAGTTTTCTCATCTGAGATTATTGAGAAAGCAATAGTTTTGAATCAAATATATTTGTCTACCTCCATATCAAAGCTGACTGAAAGTAAATGATAATAAGAAATACGGTTAAATAATTAAAGCGAGCAAAAACAAGTTCAAACTTATAAGAAGTGTCAAATTTTTCAATCTGTTTTTAATGCCCATTAATATTTAGTTTTGCTTTGTAAATTTTTATTCTGAGTTTCATTGCTAACTTCATCATATATGAATTAGAGACATGATAAAAACCAACTTTTTTCAAACCAGAACATCATTTTTATAGATATGAATAGTGTTTCAGGGTTTCTGTAATAATAAGCATTTTAATAAATAATACATTAATAAAGCTCAGTAGCATTTCTGTTATGACCGGAGTTAGCAATGATTTTCATTAAGATCACGATTTCAATTTAAATTTAGATCTAGAACTAAAAATCTGAATACAAAAGGAAGAATGCTATTTTCAATCGTTTAAAAATTGTGTGAATATTTCCTGCGATATTTCCAGGATTGAAAGCAAAATTTCTTTTTTGTATAAAATGTAGCACATTCGAATCTTGATGTTATGTAAATATAATCGCTTAACTACATAAATACTGCAGCATATTAAAGTGAATGAAACCTTTCAAGTGCACTGAAAGTTAACGCTGAGTGACAAGTTATCATTCAGGTTAAAAAAAAAAAAAAATGCGAATTTGAAATCATCTGAATATTATAAGAAATTTTCTTAAATATTAGAAGTGATGGCTTTCTACAATGTAATTACCTTATTATAAAAGGAATTGTGTTCAAATTCTGTGCAGGATAATGAGACAGCATTTCAAAGAAGAAATCTTGTAAATGTAAGTTAAATAATGCCGTTGCATTTGCTGTGATAACATAGCAAGTAATAGCCACATAAACAATTCAATGGCATTCATTTAAATAGCACTGATGTGAAATATTTCACAAAATTTTATTATTAGGGTATTAATTATTTTTGCACCCCCATTTTCATTCAGAGTTCTTGAACGGTCATGTAACATATTCATTGTTCCGAGGCTATTATGTTTATGGGAATATAACTTAAAAAAGTGAGAAATGAGCTTATTATTTCTTTTACGTTTCGTGCTACAATCATAACCCTATTATTCATAACTGTAAATAACTATACAATGCAGCAAGAAAGGGTAAACTTACAGGGCAAAAGATTTAATCCCATCATCGTTAGCTCGTCGCAAATCCACAACTGTTGGATTAATTATTTACTCGATTGCATAAAAGCAAGAAATTTTCATGTAATCTACTATCATGCAATGTTATAAAGGTTCCGGCACTTTTATCCAAGTCGGCGACTGTTTCTCGCGCTTCGCATGGACGTCCTGGTAGTTTGATGACGGTTTCTTCCTTCAACTAAACTTCATAAGGGTGCCGGTTACCTTTGTGTCTCTATACTGGGCCACCCTTGTGTCTTGGCAAACAAAGCCCAGTTTGAAAAAAGGTACTGGCACTTTTATGTACGTTGGCCGAGCTGGTTAGACCATGCCCATCCATCCCTGGATACAGCAATCAACATTTGTAAATATGATTTTTGTTTGATGTTTGTTTTGTTTCCAGTAGCTTATGAGTGGAAAACAGCATTTTTACTTTCACAGCTCGCTTATACGATCAGTAGGGAGATTATTGTATATTTTCCTTTTGCTGTATTTCTCTTCTGTAGCAAAACCAAGCTCAGGTACTAAGTTGAGATATACATAGGTTTTTAAAATTATATTTACGAAATTTTAGGAGTGTTCAAAGTAGTCTCCGAAGTTATAGTCTCTCATTATTTTCATCTTCGAAATGAAAACGACGTCCGCATAAGTTCTCTTTTAGATTAAAAAACAGCCAAAAGTCACATATAGCTAGATCGGGTGAATAGAGTGGATGTTTTATCCCTTAGATGTTTTTCTGTTCAAGAAACTCAACTGCCAATCTTGCTGAATGAGAAGATGCATTGCCTGGGTGGAGCATGAGTCTCCTAACATTCAGTTATTGAAGAATTCCTGGAAGACAGTGGTGTACCAGTTAGCTGTGACTGTCTTCCGGTCTTATGGGGAACCCAATGGTAAACTATGTATTTTTTCATATGCAGTTCTTCATAAATAACTTTACGTATGGCAGAGGATCCAATGTTAAGTTCCTTCTGTATCATTAGGTGCAGCGATCACCATCGATTAACATTTTCCGTATGGCAGACATAATATCTGGGATTACAGCTGACAACGGTCTTCCTGTGTGTTATTCATCCTGAAGAGAGTTGAGACATCTATGAAATTCTGAATACAATCACGACGTGGACCTTCGTTTCCAAACGCTAATTGTAGGCGTTGAACGCATTCTTCTTAATTTAATCCCACTTTAAAATCATAGAAAATCATAGCGAGATAATATTCTCGCTTCAGTTCTATTTTCCTTCTGCCCAAAATTTATTTTAAGCTAACCTACTTGCAACTGACCAGTAAAAAAGTCGTCTGATAGGCTAAAATAGTTCATATTTTCAAATCTAACTGTTAATTTTTTTCCTACCACTTATCGTTTGAGCGTATCTAAAAAATTTCAGAGTTACCTTTAATCATCCTGTTAGTTTTTTATTATTTTTATACTTATTCATTTATACACTTATTTTTATTATTTATATACTTATTTTTATTATACTTATTTCTACTTATTTATTTATACCTTATTTTTATTACGGAATAGCTTACTAAAGAAACAGCAGTTAAATATAAGAATATCGTCTCGATTCTGCAAACGTCTGTCAGGTTACGTTACGGGAAAATTTATTTAGAACAGAGCGAATATCTGATAATCTGATAGAATATCTGATAAGATCTATGTTGACTAGAAGGCCTACTTTTTTACTAGTACGCGTTTTGAAATATAATGAATATGACTTAAAGGCATTTGGAAAGATAAAAATGATGAAATTCTTGATGGTTCTTCAAACAAATTTCAAAAAATATCCTTGCTATTTCTGGCCTTGTCGCAATGCGAACTCCATCATAGGATGAACTGATCATAACATGGTAGAGGTTAGGAATTCACAGCGAACAAATGGGAGCTCTTATTTGACGGCCAGAAGGTGCTAATGGCACTGCTAATACACCAAACAGGATTTACTGAATAATTCCTCACTGATAATCACAAAACTAAAATATTGTACTGAAATTGTCGAAAATCTAGCCAAAACCTATATCAAAACTAGGCAGCAGAATATTTCTTCATAATAACTGCTTATTATGAAGATAATAATAACTTCATAATAACTGTAATACTCATCTCTATAAATTCAAAGAAATTGTCAGTGTGTATGCAGAAGTGTAAGTGGAGAGCTTTGGCCAGAACATGCTTGCCTTTAAACTATGTTTAGGATTCAAAACGAAAATACCATAAAAAACTGCATTTGGAGGCTAATGTGTGAAAGTGATCTACAGCAAAACCTTAAATTTCGACGAATTTAAAAGGAAACTTCTCGATTCATTTCTAGAAAAAAAATTTAACACTAAAATATTTTCAAACGTCATCCTTCTGTTATTTGATTCATGCAAGTCATTACCAATATATATCCCCACTTATCAACTATTATTTTTTGTGATTTTCTTTCCATAAGTCGCTCCTTTAAAAAGAGTTGATTTTATACTTAAAAAGGTATAGACCTGTGATTATAAAAGCAAATATATGGTAAAATATAATCAACTTCTTTAAAACATTTGCTATCCAGAAGAAACATATTAGCGGCATTTGCTCAGAAATAAAGAAAAGGTTAAAATTTATCGTCCAATTTATCAATTATCTGTAAATGCAGATGCAAAAGCAATCTAAGCAAAGAATTAAAAAATATATCTATCATTTCGTTAAAAGGAAAATAAAAAAATTATCGCTATAGTAGATAACAACCAATGAATTACTGTAAAGTATTATTACTAATGAATCATTATCACGAATTCAATATTGCCACATGCACACGACAATGAAACCAAGCATGTGAAACCCATCATGCAGCTTTAACTAATCGTTATTAACAAAGGAAACTATTATAATCATTAGCCCCCTCCCTATTTTGTTAACAATGATTATAGCGATTCTAATACTGAAAGCAGGCCATAGTGAAATTAAAATACCATTTTTTTTGGAACTTTTAATTAAAATCGTGCTTAAAGCTCTAAAATAAAGGAAAAAAATCTGAAAATTGTGAAGCAAAATTTTATAGAACGTTCGCTTAGCATTCTGAATTAAGAAGCAAAATAAATATACCCTTTCTTAGATTTGTATCGGTAAAAATACACCATATTTATCCAAGGTGTTTTAACAAATATATATTTCTTTATTGCATTGATGAAGAGACACTTTTCAAAAGATTATGCATATCATAATTTCTTATTAATTCAATAAATTGCTGATACAAAAACAACAACAACCAAAAAAAATGATGCAGATTAATTTCTATGAGACACATTTACACAGCGTCTCTATAAAATCCTTGCGCGGGAACTATTTTAGCAACTATTGGCCGTACACGTATACTTCCGATAATAAATATTTATGTTTTATCATTTTTAAATTAAAAAAAAATTAGTTTTCTGAAAATTATGAAATTTAGTTTTTTTATACGGTGCCCCGGCCCAGTTAGTTACATTTAGTAAAAGCTAATACTCACTTTAAAAAATATATATAATGTTTATTCCTGTAAGACAAAAATTGACTGAGAATTTTAATTTTAAAGTTTGAGGTCATGTTTTTCTGAAAATTCACGGTTAATACACAAACTGAACAGCGAAATATGTGAATTTGTACATAACCAGATAACTAAACGTAAAACCTTACTAAAAGGAAAATATCAGTTTAGAAAAAGGTTTCTTATGTTAAGAAATTGAGTAACGAGCAGTAATGTGCAGATTGCTGCCAAAAGTTTCGAACAAAGCTTTTTTGTTTTCCCCAAAAAGGACATTTTCTCATTTCTTGTGGAATGACTTCCATTCTGAAAATTTTTGTTTTAAAATCTCCTGAATTGAATTGACGTGAATACAAAATTTAACCTCACTTTTTTGTAAGCATGGAGATAAAGTAGCATGTTATGAAGGTGTTGCTGATGTAAACTTTCCATGCCATCAAAAATGAAAAAACAGTATTCAACAGTCATACTACAGCACATAATTTACTAGACGCAATGCCGATCTTAAATCTTGAGCAAAATGTTCATCCTATTTTAATAACTTCTTTTCCCCCTTTTTAAGAAATTACATACTTTCTTAATTGGAATACAAGAATAATCACTTTGATAAGAATAATTTAACCATATGAAATCAGGATACGTGAATGCAACTGATATAGACATGGATAGAAAACCAAAACTACAGCTACTATAAAGGCTACAGCTATATTCATGTTTCCTTAATTCTTTATATTAATCAATGGTCAAATAACCTTCACCTATTTTGAAAAAAAGATTATTTGGCTACTATTTTTCTTTGTAATATGTAACTTAATTATCCCTTTAATTACGTTACGTTCTAGACACTGAAATTAACTAAGAATGTGCTTTACACTAACCGTCATAAAAATGACAAACAAGAAATAAAGAAAAGGATTTTTTCTTTGTTGTAAATTGGGTACATATTGTTATAATTAAGATGAATTTTTTTTACTGGCTTCATCAATATGAGAACTTAAAAGCTTTCACCAGTTTTTCCGAGTTTGAAAACAATATAAACATAACAGACACAAGAAAGCAGTTAAATAAATATTCATCCATCATCTGTGACCTCGATTACAATTCAACTCTTTTAATTAAAGAAATTCTATTTTCGCTTACTGATGTATGCTTTAGTTTCCAGTTACGTCTTTCAGGTTTTTCCTAGCTATAAAGAAATAAACAAATAAAAATAAAGAATAAAATAAATTTTATTCTTAGAGTTAGTTTTATTTGCGTATGGCATTGTGGCTTTGTAAGCTTGGAGATCAATAGGAGTACCAGAAAATAAAATAAAAAACTCTGCACTTTTTTTATTCATCACAATTACTTGAAGGCTGATGGAATTATTCGAACAAATTTCGAAGAAGCTTCTACAGAAACTGCTGTTGTTGAATTTGTTTCAGTACTCTCTTGCAGTGGAAGGGAAAAGAGATCATTCTGAGCGAAAGGCTTACAAAAACAAAATTAAAATTCAAAGCATGGATGTTTTTTAACTCGTTCCGTAAAGAATTCGGCTTCAGAAATGGAGGTTAATGGGAAAACGAGAAGTTATGTTTTTCAGTTTGAACAGGCCTTTTTCTCGAATATTCTGATCATTTCGAAAAAATCAGAAATCAAAAATTTGAGTGCGTTATCTGATTATATCTAAACACTTTTTGCAATTCAGAAGTAACTGTTTATCTTCGAAATCTTTCCTTCTTAAATGAAATTTTATTTGTCAGTATAATTCCATGTCCGAAAGTTACTTCTACTAAGAGATAATTTTGATTCGTAATTTAGTAGGTAAAACAAATATTTAGAAGAGAAAAGAAGTCTTAACAGCAATTCAATATATTTTAATGAAATAAATAATGTAAACAGAAATATGGGATGAACTTCGAAGATTTTGCTAACACAATGCACAAACACTATGAAATTAGACAAATGAAACAGCTCTAATTTCAGTAAGCAGAAGCAAGCTGCTTAAAACAAACAAACAAAAAAAATTCATGAAATGACTCAAAAGTCGACCCAATGCACACGTAAACAATAAGATAACGCGCAGTCATAAAATCTGGTGTGGAAAGATTTTTTTAATGAATGGTAAACATTCTGTAGGTACATAAATCAAGTGTTGCAGATGCTTCAGAAATATTCAATAGTTTAAAAGCATGGGTTTAGTTTAGAAACAACAGAAAATTCAGCAGTTTATGAAAGCATATTTATGATATGAGACAGACCAGTGATTTCAAACTGGAGACCCACGAATACATTTCAATTATGTTTTTGTTGTAAATACACCGTATTGCAAAGATTTCAAAATTTTATTTATTTAAAGTCTTATTTAAAATTCTTTTTATTACCATTAAAGACGAACATGAATATCTCACTAAAAATTTATAAATAGAACTATTTAATTTACAGTGTGATAAAAATTTTATTCAAAAGTTTGAAAGTACAAATTTTATTAACTCTTATCTAAATTAAAGACACACATTTTATTAAATTGTATTTGTAGTTGTGGAAAAGTAAGCTCAGTTATGAATTTTAGTACTAGGAATTATCAGGATTCGAACCCCGGACCAAACTACCCGTGTTCAACGACTTTACCTCTCGGCCGTTGGTGGGCCCTAAGCTGCAGCAAGAAATAAGAAATTTATAACTATTTCCATACAAACATATGTATTTTTATATATGCGTTAAAGAAAACTTTAATAAATAAGAGATAGGGTATAGGTTAACATTATTTATTCTCGAGTTTTGTCATACTTCAAAAAATTTTCATTGAAAACTTAGAAAATTTTATAATTTGTTTATTTTTAGTTTAAATTAAAGTCAGTTATTTAATTAATAAAGTCAGTTATAGAATTTGAAATAAATGCCAGTCTGAAAATTTAACATTTAACTGCAATAAGTTAACCCAGTGGTCTCAAACCCAAATTGTATGAAGGCTGCATGCACGACCTGAAAACAGCTCGCGGGCCGCATGCATCACCTAAAAGCAACTGAGAGGACTATTACTTTAACAAAATTTCAAACTAAATTTCAAACAATAAATAACTAAATTTTAACTGAATTTTAAATTTCACTTGCTAAACCTTTATTTAAGCATTCATAAACAATAATGATAGCAACGCAAAGGAAAAAATTGAAATTCATCATGCCAAGTTTCTATCTGTAACAAATTTATCTTAGTTACGTTTCGTAATTTAAATGTACTGGCAACTAAATATTAAATTTTTGGACTGTCACTTATTTCGGATAATTCTAATATATTGAATTAACCACTAAATAACTTACTTTTAACATAGACTTATTATGAAAACTTACCAAATTTTCTGATAAAACGTTCCCAATGGAACAAAACTTGAGAATAAATAAAGACGATTAACATTTTTTATGAACGCAAGCAGAAAAAAATCTATATGATCGTATGAATATAATTATGCATTTCTCTATTTTTTACTACCAGTTTGACACTTGGTAGTGCTTCGAGTTTGATAACGTTTGTAGACTTGCAGAAAAATTACTGGAAACTATTTTTATCACGGATTGCAAATGGTCATCGACCAGCCTGGCCTTTTTGTTAGACTTGGTTAATTTTCAGCTGCGAAAAAAACCTGTTCACACGTAAATGTATCCCCCCCAAAGGCGATTATTCTTACTGCAAAAATTCGCAAATGAAGGTATTTATTTTTTGACAAGCAATATGCATAACAGTTAATCAGAGACAAAATAACACGCCGAATAAATACTAATTCAGAAGTCAAACAACAAAAATCAGCGTTATATTTACAAAATTTTCACAGGACTAGTTTCGATGGTTCTACCGAACCACCATCTTCAGCTGCAAAACCGCAAATGAACAAAATAGGAAATAATGATTAGATAAGATAAGAAAGCCTGGACAAGAATAAGCAAGTGGCGCCATCTGTTGGCGAAACAAGAACTAAAACATAATTTCTCTAAAAGCCGAATGCAAATTTGGATTGGAATTAGGATCGTTAACTAGAACAAAAAGATTTTTATGAATGTGAAATGCCTCTAGAAAATCCAGTTCTCCAATGGAAGATGTTTATTGAATAATTTTGGCAGCAGAAAAATTGAAAGTGTGATTTTCGGACCAACAATTTTGAGCAACAGAAGACTTCTGTGTTTCCTTTTTTCTAACATATGCCTCATGTTCTTTGACGCGAAATTTTAATGTTTGGCCAATGTAAATTAAACCACATTGGCAAGGAATCCTATAAATACCCCAGGAATTCGTATCCGGAATGGGGTCCTTGAGTATAGAAGTCAGAATTTTATTGATGGGAGAATAAACAACCCGAAAGTTAAATTTCTGCAAAATATGTGCAACTTTATAGCTAATTGATGGAAAGAAGGGAATGACAACAGAATTTTTATAATCTCCTAAAATAAGAGTGTGGCTTTTAGTGTGTTGAGATGAAAATTTTTTAACTGCTTGATTAATAATGTTGGGTGAAAAGCCCCTGTCAATAGCTATTGCTTTTAAATAATTTAGTTCTTCATCAAGGGCTAGTTTGGAGGAGCAAACTTGAAGAGCACGGAAAACATAGGAATAAAATGAAGCTAACTTTTGTTTAGTCGGATGACATGATTTAAAGTGTGGTGGAAGGCAAACCGATGAAGGTTTACGGTAAACTGTAGTACTGAAGTTGGATGTGATAGTCGTCATGGATAAGAACACTTACATCGATGGTGTCACTAAACTCTTAAACGAAGGACCATATAATCCGATCCCTAAAGATCCTTCACCTTCGGACTTGTCCAAAATAAAAACTGCGATCAAATCTTCGCAAATCATTTCAAGCAACTTAAAACATTCGCTTATCCCATCTGTTGCGAATTGTGCCAGATTATATGCTCTTCCCAAAATTCATAAAAGTGGTATTCCTTTCCGCCCTATTGTATCAAATTTAGGTACTGCCTCGTATCCATTAGCTAAATATTTAGTTTCTAGATTTTCCACTCTATTAGACAATAACATTTACACCATAAAAAATTCAATAGAGTTTGTAAAAAAGGTTAAAAACATTTCTCCTAGTAATTTACTCATGGTTTCTTTTGATGTAAAATCATTATTCACCAATGTCCCAGTGGAGGGTGCATTAAGATGTCTAGAAACCAGACTTCGCGAATTTCATTTCTCTTGCATCGAAATTGATGAGCTAATTTCTCTCACTCAACTCTGTTTGAAACAAACACATTTTGTTTTCCAAAATAAATATTGTTGCGCCTGCGCACGCATTTCATTACTAACGTCGGTGCATGCGTCTTGAGCTCTTGGAGTTTGTGACATGAGATTGTGAGCTAAGAGCGTGTGAGAGAATTCGTGGCTTCGAGTGGCCATGAACTATGTAAATTAATGAGAATTAAAGTGAGATATAATACAGTCCATTGCTCCTGAGTTTATTGAATTATAGTGTAGTGCCTGTGCAAAACATCGTGGTCCGTCATGGGCCAGAGATCTATGGATTATGAGTTATATACAAGTAACAAGTAAGTCAGCAGTTTCGATTTAAGAATAAAGTGCCATTTTGTTATTTTGAGATACTGTGTAAGAATTTTGAGAAAATTTATATACTGTGTTACTGTGTTTAAGTAATTGAGAAGAATGACTTATTATCTTGTGTTATTTCATTAAGAGTACAATGTTGATAAAAGGTGCGCTTAAAGAGGATTTAAAGCTATTGGCTTTAGAACTGAATATAGAATTAAGCGAAAAGATAACTGTTACAGATTTAAATTTAGCGATTAAAAGTAGTGAAGCTTTTAAATCCGATCCAAATTCGGTAATAGAGTTGGGTAATTCCATAGTAGAGCATCGTAAACCTGAAGAAGCTAAAGTATTACAGTTAGAACAAATTAAATTAGAGAGATGTAAAACAGAACTGGAAATTGCTTGATTGCGAGCTGAAACCAAAAGTGTTAATAATGATCAAAACGAAACTAAAGGAGAAAGTTCCGATTCCTTAGATTCTCTTATTAAAAGTATAAGAACACTAACATTGAAGGTTCCGAGTAAACCTTAAAACTGGAGTTATTTTTTCTCGTCTTTAGAAAGAGCTTTCGCGACAAAAAATGTGCCTGAGAAATCTAAAGCGGAAATATTGTTAAACTTGTTAGGGGAACGGGCTTCGAACATTATCGTGTATATTAGAGATGAGGAGCTAAGTGACTATGAAAAAGTAAAAGCTATTATTCTAAAAGAATTCGAACCTACACCACAAATTGTTTTAGAAAATTTTAAAAAGGCTCAACGCCTAAATGAGTCCCATGTGCAGTTCGTGTCGCGATTAACCACAAATTTCGAATATTACTTAAAATTGAGGAAAGTGTCTGATTTTGAAACTCTGAAGCAGTTAATAATATCAGACAAATTGTTTGAGACATTAGATCGAGAAACGTCAGCCCATATTTCTGTAAGGCAAGCTGAAAGTTGGTTTCCGCCTCAGCAAATGGCTAAGGAAGCAGATTTATTTTTCACATCTCGCGGAAAGTCCCTTGCCGCAAGTGTGGACAGTTTTCAGAAACCTCGCAACAATTACAAAACGTCGAAAAATGTTTCAAAGGTATTCCTTGCCGATGCAAAAGGTTTAAAGTGTGTTCTTTGTGAGGAAAATCATTTTTTTGG
The DNA here is from genome assembly GCF_044657685.1 of Stegodyphus dumicola. NCBI lineage: Eukaryota > Metazoa > Arthropoda > Arachnida > Araneae > Eresidae > Stegodyphus > Stegodyphus dumicola. The sequence continues at coordinate 122,687,509 of NC_140780.1, forward strand.
CAAAATGCCCAAATTTCTTGAAACAACCGGTGAATGATCGGGTTGAAATCATCAAAAGTCATAAATTATGCTTTAATTGCCTAGCATTAAACCACTCCGTCAAAAACTGCAAATCAAAGTTTTCGTGTTCCGTTTGTGGGAAAAGACACCGCATGACATTGCATTTTCCAGTAGAAACTAAATCATCGAAAGAGAAGGAAAAAAAAAATAAAAACGAAACAGCGAGTAGTTCCAGTGTGCTTTCCCCCCCTAGCGCCAGACTTTCTGCCTAACAACGGTAATATTCTACTTACAGCGACTAGTGTAAACAGATCCAGAAAAAGTGTTCTTCTGAGCACGGCTATTTGCTTTATTAGTGATAGTATGGGTAAGCTACATCCAGTCAAAACATTACTTGATGGCGGCAGTACTTCATCGTTTATAAGCAGAGACTGTGCGAATAAATTCAACTTTGATTATGAGAAGGTAAACATTGCGATTTCCGGATTAAATGATTCCTTGTTTACAATTCGAAAAAGAGTTTCGGCATGCATTAGCAATAAAGATAAAAGTTACATGAGACATTTAGACTTATTAGTAGTACCAAAAATCACGCAAGGCTTTATTCCTTCAAGGAAAATTGCTATTAAAATGCAGGATTTTTGTAACATAAAATTAGCTGATGAGAATTTTAATGTTCCAGAACGTATAGAGATGCTTTTAGGAGCTGAGGGTTTCTTTGAGATATTAAAATCTGAACAAATTCGATATGAAAACTCGAGTCTTATTTTACAAAACAACGTGTTCGGGTTTATAGTGTCGGGAAGCGTTACATCAGAACAGAGCCGCGTACATTGTGGGTTAATGAAAACATCTAATGACTTAGAACAAACAATGAGAAAATTTTGGGAAATAGAGAATGTTGAAATAGCCATTCCAAAAAATAAAGAAACAGCAATATGTGAAGAACATTATGTGCAAACTCATAAGCGGGATGAAGAAGGGAGATACATTGTAACAATGCCACTAAAGGAAGATCCTATTTGCTTAGGAAATTCAAAGGATGTTGCCCTTGAGAGATTAAATTCCCTATGGAAAAGATTAGTTAAAGACCCTGAATATTTGAGTCTGTATCAGGATTTTTTAAAGGAATATGAAGAGCTAGGGCATATGACTGAGGTTGAAGAGAAAAATGAGCCTAGGGTAGTGTACTATATGCCACATCATGGGATATACCGACCTCAAAAAACAACAACTAAATTGAGAACAGTGTTTAATGCATCGTGTTTAACATCAAATGGAATTTCGCTAAATTCTTTACAACGTAATGGAGGGGTTATTCAAGATGATCTCTTGTCAATCATGCTTAGATTTAGAAAGTACCCATTCGCATTTACGGCGGATATTAGAAGAATGTATAGAATGATTAAAATTAACCCTGAACAGAGATGCTTGCAGCGAATCCTGTGGAAAAAAGAAAATGGTGCACCTGTGAAAATCTACGAGCTTAATACTGTGACTTACGGTACAGTTAGTGCGCCATACTTAGCTATGAGAACTCTTAAACAATTGTCGATTGATGAAGGTCCAAAATTTCCATTAGCTGCGCCTGTCTTACTTAAAAACTTTCATATGGATGATGTGCTTAGTGGAGCGGAATCTTTGAGTACAGCTAAGGAACTTAAATCTCAGTTAACTGCAATACTGAAGAGTGCAGGAATGACACTGCACAAGTGGTGCAGTAATCATGCTGAACTTGCGGAAGAAGATCACTCCTATTCCTTTCCTAATGAAGCAGAATCTACAACACTTGGAGTGTCTTGGAAGTCTAGAAGAGACTGTTTCTGTTTTAGAGTGAAACTCGATAATGACATAGTAGTTACCAAACGACAAATATTGTCCACAATTGTAAGATTGTTTGACCCGATTGGTTTACTAGGGCCAATCATAAGTAAAGCCAAAATATTCCTCCAACGGTTGTGGTTGTTAAAGCTGAATTGGGATGAATCACTACCAAAAAATGAAGCTGATGAATGGAAGAAGTTCTCTACTGAACTGGAAGTTTTAAGTAAAATAGAAATTGAAAGGCTTATTCTTATTGCAGAAAAAGACTGTGTGGAACTTCATGGATTTGCAGATGCCTCTGAGGTAGCATACGGAGCAACCATATATTGCAAGTGCCGTTCGAGAGATGGAGAAGTGAAGACAAGGCTAGTGACGAGTAAATCCAGAGTCTCGCCTATTAAACGAGTTACTATTCCGAGACTGGAGCTTTGTGCGGCAGTCCTACTTGCAAGGTTGATGGTTAGAGTAATATCTGCATTAGAGATTTCTGTGAACAACGTTTATCTGTGGAGTGACTCCACGATCGTGCTTTCATGGATACAAAAGGAGCCTTACCAGTTGAAGACATTTGTTGCAAATCGAGTGGCAACAATTCAAGAGTTGACTAATGGTCATCAATGGCGTCATGTGTCATCAAAGGAGAATCCGAGTGACCTTATATCCCGAGGTTTGGATCCCAGTAAACTTCTACAAAATGATATGTGGTGGAAAGGCCCTCTGTTCCTGAGATACGACGACTACCCAAATAGAGAGATTCCGGTGGAAGTCATTGTGAAGGACTTTCCAGACGAAATTAAAATCCTTAGTGACTCTAATATTTTTCTTAATGTGAAAGCTAACCCTTTCATTGAGGATTTCTTAAATTTAAGTAACAATTACACTAAAATTATTCGTGTTTTAAGTTTTATTTTTAGGTTTGTAAACAACTGCAAGGGGAAGGATAAGGTTTCAGGTCCTCTTCAGAGCTCAGAATTAAAATTAGCTGAACTTAAACTGATTAAGCTAATTCAAGATAGTGAATTTAAAAAAGAAATCTCAAGCCTTGAAAAGGAGGGTAAGGTACCTCCAGATAGCAAGGTAAGAAGTGTTTTTCCATTTTTAGATCAATATGGAATTTTAAGAGTTGGAGGCAGATTAGCTAATTGTAAGTTGAATTTTGATAGAAAATTTCCTATAATCTTACCAAAGAATCATAAGTTGACTAATCTAATTATTGTGATGTTTCATAAGAAATGCATGCATATTGGTCCACAAGGCTTACTGTCTATTGTTAGACAAGGGTTTTGGCCCTTAAACGGGCGCAACACTTGTAGAAAAATAGTACATGAGTGTGTCGTATGTTTCAAAGCAAAACCAGTGCCCTGTCAACAACTTATGGGTCAACTCCCTCAAGAAAGAGTCAGCCCGAATTTTCCATTCAATTGTGTTGGAGTTGATTTTTTTGGTCCTTATTTTATAAAATACCCACATCAGAGAAAAGGTCGCCTTAACAAGGTGTATGTATGCATTTTCGTTTGTTTTGTTACCAAAGCTTGCCATCTTGAGTTGGTAACAGACCTGTGTAGTCAAGCATTTGTTGCAACCTTAAAGCGTTTTCTCAGCAGGAAAGGCAAGTGTGCACGCATATTTTCAGATAACGCAACCAATTTTGTTGGTAGTAACGCAGAATTAAGGAAATTGAATAGGCTAGTCAGCAAACCAGATGATGAATTAGGTAATTATTTATCGAGTGAGAGTATTGATTGGTCGTTCATTCCCCCTAGAGCTCCTAATCATGGAGGTCTTTGGGAGGCAGGTGTCAAATCTGTTAAGTTTCATTTGAAACGCGTAGTAGGCAATTTGAAACTAACCTATGAGGAGTTTCTTACAGTAATTGCTCAAATTGAAGGCATTTTGAATTCTAGGCCCTTGCAACCTTTATCATGTGAACCAGAGGATTTTGATATCTTGACACCAGGCCACTTCCTGATAGGCAGACCTATCACGGCTATTACAGAACCTAATATTTTAAACGTTAAAGATAATAGATTAAAGAGCTGGCAAAAATTGACTAAAATAGTACAAACAATTTGGAAGTATTGGAGAAATAACTATTTGAGTGCAATGCAAGGAAGAACTAAATGGTTCTTTGAAAATGACAATGTCAAAGTTGGAACTATGGTAATTTTAAAGACTGATAATGTTCCTGTATGTAACTGGCCTCTTGGCAGAATCGTAGAGATATTCTTAGGTAAAGACAATAAGGTTAGAGTAGTTTCAGTGAAAACGAAAGGAGGTATTTTTAAAAGATCAATTAATAAAATTTGTCTTTTACCTATGCCAAATTAAACAAAAAGTATGTTTGTAATTAATTATTGTATTTTCTTATTATAGTAGTTTGATTTTGTTGATGTTATTATTTGATGTTTACAATTATTTACCTATATTTCGTATTGTCACTCTGTGTAATTTTTTATTGTAAGATTTAATTTTGAATGATTACATCATGTCAAGGCGGGCGGTATGTTGCGCCTGCGCGCGCATTTCATTACTAACGTCGGCGCATGCGTCTTGAGCTCTTGGAGTTTGTGACATGAGATTGTGAGCTAAGAGCGTGTGAGAGAATTCGTGGCTTCGAGTGGCCATGAACTATGTAAATTAATGAGAATTAAAGTGAGATATAATACAGTCCATTGTTCCTGAGTTTATTGAATTATAGTGTAGTGCCTGTGCAAAACAAATATTACAAGCAAACTGAGGGATTAGCCATGGGAAGCCCTCTCAGTCCCATCCTGGCTGATATCTACATGCATTATTATGAATCAAAATTGTTTGAAACTTTAAACTTCCCGGCATGGTTCCGCTACATAGACGATACTTTTACCCTGTTTGAAGGTAATAAAGATGATTTAAATAAAGTTCTTTCAACAATGAATTCTATTGATCCTGCTATTCAGTTCACTTTTGAACTTGAGACTTGCAATTCTCTTCCGTTTCTCGACATTCTGGTCACACGCAACACATCCAACTTCAGTACTACAGTTTACCGTAAACCTTCATCGGTTTGCCTTCCACCACACTTTAAATCATGTCATCCGACTAAACAAAAGTTAGCTTCATTTTATTCCTATGTTTTCCGTGCTCTTCAAGTTTGCTCCTCCAAACTAGCCCTTGATGAAGAACTAAATTATTTAAAAGCAATAGCTATTGACAGGGGCTTTTCACCCAACATTATTAATCAAGCAGTTAAAAAATTTTCATCTCAACACACTAAAAGCCACACTCTTATTTTAGGAGATTATAAAAATTCTGTTGTCATTCCCTTCTTTCCATCAATTAGCTATAAAGTTGCACATATTTTGCAGAAATTTAACTTTCGGGTTGTTTATTCTCCCATCAATAAAATTCTGACTTCTATACTCAAGGACCCCATTCCGGATACGAATTCCTGGGGTATTTATAGGATTCCTTGCCAATGTGGTTTAATTTACATTGGCCAAACATTAAAATTTCGCGTCAAAGAACATGAGGCATATGTTAGAAAAAAGGAAACACAGAAGTCTTCTGTTGCTCAACATTGTTGGTCCGAAAATCACACTTTCAATTTTTCTGCTGCCAAAATTATTCAAAAAACATCTTCCATTGGAGAACTGGATTTTCTAGAGGCATTTCACATTCATAAAAATCTTTCTGTTCTAGTTAACGATCCTAATTCCAATCCGAATTTGCCTTCGGCTTTTAGAGAAATTATGTTTTAGTTCTGGTTTCGCCAACAGATGGCGCCACTTGCTTATTCTTGTCCAGGCTTTCTTATCTTATCTAATCATTATTTCCTATCTTGTTCATTTGCGGTTTTGCAGCTGAAGATGGTCGTTCGGTAAAACCATCGAAACTAGTCTGTGAAAATTTTGTAAATATAACGCTGATTTTTGTTGTTTGACTTCTGAATTAGTTAATCAGATCTGTAACTTCAAATCTTTGAGTAAGATTTATATCACAATGTAAATTAATTAATTCCATTTGTAGATTTCCTGGTATGTTATTCACCTCCCTTTTAATGATAATATAAATGATTTAAAGTCGTACTCCAAATCATTAAATTCCTTTCATTTTCTTTCAAATTCTTGTCCTAACAATGATAATTTTCTAACGTATTCTTGACATATTTCATTTGGATTGGATTGGATTATTTAATTATGGCAAAGCACACGAGGGCTATCTGCCTAAAGGGAGGGATGCCTTCGTGAAGGATTTTCTAAGCGAAACTGGCTCGTATACACGTTACACCTGGAGAAAACCACGAAAACTCCCATGCAGCCACCCCGTTCGCGGGATTCGAACCTCGGACCGAACTACCAGTGTTCAGCGTCTTTACCGCTCGACCACTGGTGGGCGTCATATTTCATTTGGAATAATAGAGATGGATTTAAGACTTAGAAAATGGGCGAAATGTGTTTGATTTCAGTTGTGTTTTCCATATTTGCAATTTACTTTAAATGTACTTACTACTTATTACTTGTTCCACCATGGATAGCATGACCCTCGTTGACATCCTGTCGAAAACCCTTAGAAACATTTCAGAAATGTGAATTGAAACCGCGAGCATCTAAGGGAATTCACAATGACGAGGTGATTTAATGGTGATATAATAATAAAGATCTTTCATGAAGATTTTGTTGAATGAAACCCAAGTTCTCTTATTAAGCTATATGAAGTGTTTATTAATTTAAATTAACCAGTTATTTGATGTTACGCAGCTTTATTGCCACTTCTGTCTTCCTGTTTCCTGCCAGAATGCTAATTTTAGTTCGCGTGCATTTAAACGAAGTAGAAAGAGAAGCGCATCTTAGCGATTATTCTGTACACATCGCTACTTGCTAAAAAGCAAATCCAAAGACAGGTAGCTCACAATGGCTAAATGCTTGTGCAGCACCACGATCAACGATCCACGATAGTATTTGAAGGGAGGTTTTAGATTTCTTAGACAGAGCGTGTTCCGCCTGCTGAAGGCCAAGTTACTAGTTGAAATTCTACGATAGCATTCTACCTACGGCATTGCTTTTTATTCTTACCAACAATGCTTGAGACGCCGGTATAGGTTTGGAACAACTTGCGCGCTAATTATTTCATTGTAACCTTTGGCTAATTTACCATTTAGATTTAGTTAATAAATGCTGATTCAATTTCATAGACACATTCAGCATAGTATTGGATATTACATTGTTCCGGATAGAGCACGCATATTTATGCTAACAGTTGCGACTGCCATGGAAGTACAAATAATTTAAATAATTCAGAGAAATCCTGAACAGGATTTCAATGTTCAAGATAATTGCGAATAAAAATATTTAACTGATTTCCTTTTACAGCGTAGATAGATATTCCCTTACAGAGATATAGCGAATGTTCATCTTTGCATCCTTTCGCACAATTCTTTTGAGGGAAAATAAACAAGTTACTTGCGATTAAAAAGGTTTAAATAGAAACCAAACTTTTTACATAACACACAGAATGTCATATATTCTACCAGAAGTTAAAAGTTTTATTCAATGTATCTCCTTTTATGCCAGTACAATACTAGGTACACTAAATTGAATGTCTAAATAGATTGCAAATTTGTCTGTAGAGGTTGAAAACCATCGTCTAAACAATATTTTTGGTTTCAGTATCATCCCAAAGGATAATAATTCATTGCTAGTTTTATTTTAGAAAGCAGAAATAATCTCTTGGCGATACATTTGCGAATCTCCTTTGTTCGTTTTCGATCAAAATTTCATCAATTATAATCATTTTACGAAGCTAAATCTTTTCACGTAAAAAGTATCTAACTTCTGGCTCTCGATTTACGAACCTAATTTTGAAAATTCTTCATCATTTGACTCTCTTAACATCCTAATAACGTTATCCGGTTACAGTTTCAGTTTGCGAAACATATTTGGGAAGAACAATGCTTCTTGAATCACAATATAAAAAATAACATTTTATTTACTGGCTGCAACACATTTTTACGGAAGACGAATTTAGAGATTTTCCTAAATCATTCTAGAGCAGCGGTTCTCAACATTTTGACTAACACGTACCATCTAAGCAAAAAATAAAAACCTTTAGTACCGCCACTACAACGTACTACTACCACCACCTCTTTTGAACAAAGCTTAGATGGCATAAATTTACGAGTGTTACAGAAAAAACTCAATCAGGATGTTGGGGTTTTAATTTTTGAATTTAATAGTTAAGAATACTTTGCTTCTTTGTGTACCACCTATTTTTCTCTTGCGTACCACTAGTGGTAAGCGTACCACCGGTTGAGAACCCCTGCTCTAGATTTACAGAATCAAACTTGAAACACCATGTCTCACCACCAGCTGCGAAAGAATCTAAATTTTAAGACGCGCTTTTTCCCCTTTTAATAATGCCTCTACAATATTCAAAGTATCCGTTAGTTTATTGGAAGTACAAACATTCCTTTTTTAAAACTTTAAATGAAAGTAGAATTGAAACCATGGCTACATCAAGAACTTCTGCAAATGTTTGGCATGACATTTTCGGATCGGTAGCAAGTAAGTCGATACATTTCCAAGCGGTTCAGCGCTCACATTTTTCACTCTGCTTAAATTTTAATCATTATTAATGCCTTCAGCGCCGTTTTTCGAAGCTTCCAATACCAACTGAAAATTGAGTCATACACGATCGTTGCTAAAATTTGCGACGATAATGCAGATGTTTCATCGAAAGTTTCACAAAACAGAATTTGATTACATATCATATTTCTCATTTTAAATGACGCTATTAATTTTGAAGAATTTCAGAAGCTGAGTTCCTTTGTAGTCAGCCTGCGTACATTTATTGTGGGGCTCATTACCATGTTCGGGTGTATAACTGTTGGAATAGCTTCATCAATAATTTTGAATATACTCGAATGCTCCTACAGTTGGCCAGTTGTCTTGGGCAACAATGGGGACGGAACGAGAATTTATACCCATTTTCGGACCAAGTTTGACTAAGAACACCACTGCGAATAGATGCTGAGGGTCTGATAATTCTCTTTCCCTACCCCTCGACAGGACATTCGGTTCAGCAAATTTTAAGCAATTTTCTCCCTCCTTCCAGCATGCCTTCTTGGTGTAACGGTTACCGCACTCGACGCGTATTTGAAAGGTCCAGGCGAGGGCATTGCTGCTTTTTCATGTACTTTTGCTTCAAAAAACTTAATAAATCTACAGGGGTGTCCGAACTAAAAGGTGGTGGATAATGAGTCTTTACCACCAGGATTTGGCGATTTGGTCCCCTAAGCCCCAGTCGCCCTTTAAAAGGGGGAGTATATAAGGTATTTTCTCCCTCCTTCCAGCATACCTTCGTGGTATAACGGTTAGCACACTCGGCGCGTATTCGAGAGGTCCAGGTTCGAGTCCCGGCAAGGGCATTGCTCATTCTTCACCTCTCCTGTGTCAAAAATACCTAATGACTCTACAAGCTTTACGCCGCGAAATCCCTGTACAGTTACAAACATCCATGCTTTCTCAAGGATTCAGATCATTGCCTAGTTATTTGGTAACTAATTTTGCAAACCAATATACTGTCTATAGCGGTCTGTACACTTGTAACATCTGTTGCTGATGAATGTTTTATTTTTCCTTTGTCAAAATGAGTCATTCTACCAGACAGGTTCTACTTGATTCCTTGTTTTGTTCTTATTTATTTTCACTGCTTTTCAGCTACTGTTGATGAATAAGTATACTGCGGGGGGGAAGAGGGGGGACAGTTTTATATCTACCGTTCTACTTGGCCGATAGACGAAATTGAATTTGCGTTTTTCATGTCTCGAAAGGGCGAATTAGGATATGTATTAGAATTATATATAGCATTGTTCTAATACAAGTATTTCGACACAAAATCGGACTTTTTCTGAAATGACATGCCAATATTTTTCCATATTTCGATTCTACGACTTAAATTATGCCAACCTGCCAAGTTTTCTAAAATTCGTGCGAGTAGTTTTTAAATAATTAGCTCTCAAAATTTTAGCTCCTCAGTGTTAATTGAATTTGATATATATTTATTAATATCATTTTTTTATTAAACTTATTTGATTCTTCTTTTCACATTTCGAAATTTAGGTTCATTACAAATAAAATTTGTCCATTTTTTTATGATTTATTTTTAAACATTTTTTATAGCCATCATCTTAAAGTAAATGTATTTCTAATGCATTTAATGTTATACCTGCAAAAAATTAGAGTTTTTTATTCAAAATTTCCGAAGATATACGTGAATTTGCATAGTAGCGCGTTTTGAAATTTGGCATATTTGTTATAAGCGATAATAAAGCCGAATGTTGTTTACGCACTTTGATAAATCTATTGGAAATAATGAACGATGACTTTTTTCCCTCCGCTCGTTTACAATGAAAAAATAAAAAAGGAAAGGAAAAATAGGTTGCTATAAATTAAGAAGTTCGCCAAGTAAATTATTCTCGGCGCAAACTGAAAAAAAATGCGCCAAGATAAATGTTGGAATTTCTCCGTAAATTTCGCACCGTATTTTACAAAATTTAATATTTAGGCATAATTTGAGTAGTAGAATCGAAATATGGAAAAAATATTGGCAAGTCATTTCAGAAAAAGTCCGATTTTGTGTCCAAATATCTATATTAAGACAATACTGTGTATAAATCTAATACATATCATAAGTCGCACTTTCGAGATATGAAAAACGCAAGCTGAATTTCATCAATCGTCCCAGTAAAACGGAAACTATAGAACTGTCCCATTTTTATTTCATTATATATATATATATATATATCTTGCGAAGTATACAAATCAGCTCATTATTAAACTGAGGTTTGGTTTGGTTTGGTTTATTGAGATTACGGCAAAGCCCACTAGGGCTATCTGCCTAAGGGGAGGGATGCCTTCGTGGAGGACTTTCTAAGGGAAAGTGGCTCGTATACACGTTATACATGGGGAAAACCACGAAAACACCCATGCAGCCAGCCCGTTCGCGGGATTCGAATCTCTGACCGAACTACCAGTGTTCAGCGACTTTACCGCTCGGCCGCTGGTGGGCTTATTAAATTGAGGAACATTTCTTTAACCCCAACAATTTTCATTTAAAAAATTTTATTCAAATAAAAAAATCAATATGAATTCCTGACCTTTTTTCCATTCCCCCCCCCCCCGAAGTTTTCGTAAATGCCATTCTTCATAGTTATTTTTTTTTAAATAAAATTCAAAAAATTCAAAGTAATGGTGTTAAAATGTAGAAACAGTCTAACTTGCACTCACCATCGTTAGCCTTTTAAAATTACATCATTGAAAATGTAAGTTAGGAACTCAACATAGATGAAAAAGTATTTTGCTCAAAAGTGTCTTAATTTTCTTTCTCAAATTTCATTCTCATCTAAACTCTTCCACAAGAGCTTCCATTCTCGCCTCTAAAAATAATTTTCTGTGACTAAAAACTGAACATTATTAGCTGGATTTATCTCTTGCGTCAGTATTACTTGTGACATGTTAAGATTTTGTAAAATATATCCTGTCATTTTCGCCTTATTTAGATGGAATAAATTAGATGATGAAAGTGACATTAAACCCGGAAGATTAATCTATATTTAGACTTACTACATTTTGGAAGGGGAATTTTATGAAGAGAAAATGAGATTTAGAAAACTTTTAGTGCTGTTATAATTAATTTGGCATGGTAAATGTCATCTTTTACGTTACTCGTATAACTATTGCATGTTATTAAAATAATATGTTATTTTTATTCTCATTACTTGGAAGAATGAAAACACTACATCTGATGTTAAACTCACTAGAACACTAAAAATTTATGAAAGCTATTATATCTACTGACAGTGGTCACTATCAGTTCACACTCGAATTTTTAGTCAAAAGTCTGGAGTGCATGGTTATCATTAATTAAGAGTAAACAAGCTTTTTCTTGAGATGAATTAGTAAGTCCGATGGAAATATAACTCCACAGAAAGTATTTTTACAAGAATGACCAATAACATCGTAGACAACAATGTTTGCTTTATGAATTAACGCAAGTTTTACTTTAAAAATAATAATAAAGCTATCGAAGAACTACTGTTAATATTGTTGACATCTTGCTGTATTAAACGAAACTTGAGGAGTTTTCAATGCCAAAAATTTCATTTTAGTTTAGAGAATAATCATCAAGTACCTTAACAGTAAACAAATTTACCAAATACCATTTAGTATTCAATCCCACTTACATGCAAGTTGAAAAATTAATCAAAATAAGATCAACTCTGAGGGTTCGTATTTTAGGCGAACAAAATTACAAGATCACGGAATTGAACTGATTTTCTTCCTTTGAAAGGCAAGTACGAGTGTAAAGTAGATATTGGGTCAGTTGAGGAAAACTGGCATTTATCAGAGATTGCCACGCCTAAGAAATAACACCAGTATAAATTCAGCCTCTCTTAACTGTATCAGATAAATCAAAATTGTATACAAAAGAGCTTTTTTAAGATAAAAAGTAAACAGAAAGATTTTCTTAAACAAATGCGTACCAAACAATTCTAAAATACATTAAAATTGTAACTGAATATGTCCACTTGTCTCCTAAACAGCACTTCCTGGATACCAGAACTTAAAGCAATTTGAAAAGCTTAATCTCTGTGAAGCCTCATTTGGAATTGAATAATAAGCTTCATATTCCGGGTAATCATAATACTGGAGCAAATAAACATTAAAACAATTTTGATATGAAGACTTCGTTTTGATATTTCTATTTTGTGTTTTCCCTAAATTATATAATTATATGTTATAATTATATAATTTAACATGACTTTGAATGTTAGTAGTCTGCTTTAATTATTTTTTCGGGACTTTTAAATTAACTGCTGTCGAAATTTCTGCTGAAGTGAATGATTTAGATAACCGAGCTTGTTGATGTGAGTACCGGAGATTTCAATTTTCCATCTGTCTCGATAATGCTCTCTTCTCGAAGATGATTATTTCAGTCTGTGACAGTTTTATTAGCCTAATACAGTTCTTTTTGGAGAAATATGACTAGTATGCGTATGAATTTTCATACTATCTGTCTGCAGCAAGTAAGCATATAGTTAATTCAAAAGTCAAACTATAAAAATCAGCGTTATATTTTCAAATTTTCACAGGACTAGTTTCGATAGTTTTACCGAACCATCATTCTCAGCTACAAAAGCGCAAAAGTCTACAGACTTTTGCGTCTGGATACTCAACAAATTCTTTTGCGCTTTTGCAGCTGAGGATGATGGTTCGGTAAAAACCATCGAAACTAGTCCTGTGAAAATTTGAAAATATAACGCTGATTTTTTTTGTTTAACTTCTGAATTAGTATTTGTTCGGCGTGTTATTGTGTCTTAAGCATATATTTATTAAAAATTACAGCCATCATTTAGCACCCGATAACAGTTAACACACAAGTAGTATTTTTCATTCAGATTTAGATATTCTTTCAAACACGAGGCTCAAATCGTACAAATCTTGAAACCATTTTCTTTCCGATTTTTAGATACAAATAAACTCTCATCATTAAAAAAATTATTTCATAGCTTTGTTAATGGAATAAAATTATGAATATTACGGTAATGAATATAAAATATTAATGTATGATGTCTTGCACAAAATTTTCATAGCCGGTTAATTCTCGTGAATTTATTGTAATAAACATTTATTAAAATCCTAATAAATTAATTTGACGGAGTACGCACAAGAATTACAGGCAGGGGCGTAGCTAGAACTTCCAGCGCCCGGGGACAACCGAAGAATTTGCGCCCCTTTCTGTGTGCCAAGAATGGGAAACATTTCATTAAAAAAATTCATAGCATCAGTTTGGCGCTCCTTGGATGCTGCGCCCGGGGACAGATGTCCCCCCTTGCCCCACCCTAGCTACGCCACTGATTACAGGAAATACCACAGAGTAAGATTGCTTTGTTCTAACATGCTGTGTAAGAAGATAAGAGCTGACTATGCATATATCCAAACACAACATTATCATAGATACTATTTATTGTAAATTGACTCTAATAGCAATAGAATCATTTAGACTTCGGTATAAAACTATTTTTAACATTTTTTTAATATTAAAATAAGAAAAAATAAATTTTAAATGCAGTGTGATAATTATTTTTCGGCTAACTAAAATAATGTTTCAAAGATACGAGTACTATTAATATGTAAAAATCTCAAGTGACTAGAGGTGTAATTTATTCATTAAATAAGTCTTCTTTTCCTAGTGCTAATGATAACCACACATTGAATGCTTGTAAATTTGTCGCCATGAATTTCAATTCCACAAACGTGGTTGGCAATGTTAAAGTGTCAAATGCTCTGTTTTACTTTATAACTATACAAAACTTTTTCAATTCATTGCTGACACATTTAAATACAAACTTAAAGTATAAATTAAAAAAGAACCTTCGAAACTAAGTATAAGAGAAACTCATAGTAATAGAAAAATATGTTCAAAATGAAATTATGGAATGTAACTCAGATGCTGAGAATAATTAATGTATTATAGTAAAAATTATGTTATCATTGCCTTGAAACAACTCTAATGATGGCAATTCGAAACTTTATTTAACAATAAAACAACACCACAAGCAAATTACAGAAATCACCAAACTTTTAAAATACAACATTATCATGAACATTCTTTCTTGAAAACTGATTTTAACAAATCACAATAATCAGCTACAGTCAATTCAGAATAAGTGATTTTTAAAACAGTTTCGTTTTTAGTGAAATTTGTAAAAAGTATACTTCAGGTAAATTTCAGAATGTTGAAGCCTGATTTAATAATAATTCTAGATGTGAGCGAAAAAATATTGACGATCCTGAATACGATGAATTTTCATGCAAACTTCGTCAGTGTCAAATGAAAGCGATAAGCTGAGCGTCATCGCATTCGGGAACGATATCATTCTCAGAAAATCACATAAGCAGGTGATCTGTTGGATTTACAATTCATCAACAGTGGCATAAAAATTTGAAATAAGTTCAAAGCGGATAATGCTATCAAAGATTCTCCAAACTCTCAGCATTAACTGCTCGATAAAGTGATCTGGTCACGCAGTGGATGAAAAGGATGCTATTGAAGTCTCTATAAAGCTTTCTGGAATCGATAACCTGGATTCAGTGTGTGATGGGAGGGGAAAGAAAGCCTTTTTAGCCATCCTTTGTCAATTCGCTGCAGCATGATTATTTTCTTGCTATATTATTATTAAACTCAAGCTCTTAGAAATTAAAATAACATTCATATACTCAAAGTTTAGCAGATGGCTTCATAACGTATTTTACACGCATGGTAATTACTCATTAACTGCTTCACATAGACAGAATAGCCAGCTGACAGTTGACGGGAGACGGAGACACCATCATTCTACCAAGAGGTTAAGTGGTATTAATTATTTTGCGTCACCCATATATCTAGTAGTAGGAGATACATCAAATAACATTGTAAGATTTTGTGGCCGTTTTGGAGCAGGACATAATTACATAATATACATAATTATTACAGGTATTGAATGACTTTATAGCAAAACACTTAGAGACTTTTCAGAAATTTACAAACGTATATTGCGCGACATTAAAATATAGTAGTAATACACAGAGTTAAACTTTTAAAAACAAACTGAGGGAATATTAAATTCTTACTCTAGGCACTGTATTTTGTTTTGCACTCGTTAAGTCTTTATGCTCACGCAGGGCCGTTCCTAGGCTATTGGCTGTCCGCGTACTTTCCTAAGATTGATGATCCCAAATTTAAAAAATAATCCTCAATGTTTAATAAAATCTTTATTTCATACTCACTAATTACTTAAATGACAAATTGTATAAAAAGGTGCTTACTTATGACAAGTACTCACAATGAATTAAAAATATTCAGTCGTGGTATTGCGAGAGTCCGACCGCATAATTCACAAGTGCACATCAGTGTAGCCACTGAGGGAAGGGTTTCGGAAATGGACCAGTGAACTTCTATTGCTCTTGTGACGGTGAATTTTTGAAACTGGACATATGAGCGTATGTTGTTTATGTTTTAATTTGCATTTGTTTCGCAGTTATAAATGTATGGCGTAATAGTTGAAATTCTCGTAGTGCTTTCGCTTTATGAATTTCGCTCACTTTCGCGATTTTTATCACGCACCCTGATATTCGGATTGATGTTCGCGGTATATTATCGTTCTTTATATCGAGAAAATGGCTCAAGATACAATTAGCCTCAAATATTATGCATTTACTAATATCTGTGAATTAAGAGAATTCAAGTGTATAATTTTGTTTGTTGAGCTGAGAAGGACTGGAAGTGTTACAATGAATTTACTATTTTTTTAGTGCTTGCATTCTTTTGATTCTGAAAGTGTAAGATTCAATATAGATATTCCGTATGACCTGATTATATCTATTGTAACGTTAAAAGTTATATACAAATAAATAAAATATATTCTTTGTGAATAAGATAAATTCATTCTGTTTGAAGAGTATTTCTAATGCAGAAAATGCATTTAACAGTGAACAGTTACTGAATGTAAAATTTAAAATACTGTAGTTTTCAGTCTAGGCAGCATAACTTTTAAGATGCATGTATGTATATATATATATATATAATGTGTACTGCTTTGAAAGGTAGTTTAATGCTAAATTAAAATCATTAAACAGAAATTAATATAGAAAAACTTTACTTACAAACGTAAAGTTTTAAATAACAGTATGCAACTGTAGCAGCACAAATGAAATTCCTAAAAAGCACTGAGAAATAATATTTTGACCTGTGGATATATAGTACAAGTTATTTTCAATCTGACATAGTACTCACAACTTCAAACTAATTCTGAAAAACCATGAATAAGTCTAATTAAAATAAAAATTCTATTTACAAATTGTTCGTACCTTTTAGTACAGCTATAATTCTGCTTGAATATTAGTAACATTTTAAATTTGCATTCATTTTTCTTTTATTAATTGCATAGTTTTTCTCTCTGAAAAATAACAGCAGTCATGATATTTTAAATAGTATTTTCAAGCCTGAATAATTAAATGAATCTGGTTTAAATGCTATTTCTTCACGCGGATGCAAAATTTAGATATAATAATAATAATAGGCAATTGCCTAATTTTATTGAGAGTTTTTAAATTACTCTCAATAAATTTATGCAATTGTATTTAAAAATTGTAAGACAATTTTTATTCCAAATATATAGAAATATATGTTTTTTCATCTGAACAGAATTTAGTAACTGAAACACATTTTAAATAAAAATTACAGTTACCATTTTGCAGTCAGTTACCCTTAAATACAAAATGTTACATAACTGTTATAGAACTTGTAAATTTAAGTTCATATCTTTACGATATGAAGAATGCTGACAAATGTAGTTCCTTGAAAAGAGAAACCGAGATTGATCAGTCGAAGTTTTGCGGAGTAGCCAACATGTGTTTGTATTTCTTTCAAATTCTTTCAACCAGGTAGCGAGATCTTCACAATTGCTTATATTTGATCTAACTTTCGCAATGAACATTTTCAGAAGAAATCGACTATGCTTTAATTATTTTGAAAAGGAAATTGCGTCACAAAATGTTTTCAGCCATCTTGCTTAAAGAGGCCAAAGGTCATTTGACATGATAGAAATATTACTGGAAACCTATTGGTCCATCCTAGAAGCCACTCCCTCGGTAGCTACACAGATGCACACTTGTGAAATATGCAGTCCGGCCGCCGCTGATTTTCGCCACCGGCGTATTTTTACGCGCTGAACCCCCGCTGGGAACGGCCCTGTGCTCGCGAATACAGCTGAAATCTTGTAGTTAAGACAGTGATAACGAAGTCAAAGACTAAAAAATGTTGCCCAATACAAGCGAAACCAAACATTTTGCCCTGAGACGAAACTTCTGGTTCAATTAAGTCGTTAGCATAAAATTATGAAGCGATTAATGCAACAAATATTAGAAAAATAAATAAACTTTCAGTATGAGAGTAACTAATACAAGTAAAAACTGGATTTTATAACTTCATGCGTTGGCAAATATTCGAAAGTTACCACTCGATGTCTTGTCTTCGATGCACTTCTAGGATTCTTTTTTTATTTGATTATGACGACGCACACAGTAGTATCCACTAAAGGGAGGAGTGACAAACAGACAAGTGTAAGGACCTTTAACAGAAACTGGCTCTTATCCACGTTACACATGAAAGAAAAAAAAAAAATAATAAAAAAAAAACCTCTCATGCAGCCAGCCCGTTTGCCGGCATTCGAACCCTTTACCAAACTACCAATTTTCAGTGACTTTGTCAGTCGGCCGTGGATCTACTTCCACGACTCAGAACAACTTCCAATGCAGTGCAGAAACCTTTTATTCTTTATAAGCATTATATTGCCTTATAACTTTTAACAAAGCGTATTCTCTGTCACTTGTCTGTAAAGCTACATTTAATGGCCAAAGTGAGCTACCTCAAACATCATGGCGAGTTATCACTTACGCATAACTGAATATTAATAATTAAAATTTATTAATCTCACAGCTTGTGGTTCAGACTGAAATGTAATACACCAAATAAGGTTTTAAATTGCGCTCCTAAATAATTCTTAAATTTAACAATAAGTTAACTGCTTCTTTGCAAGAAATCAGTGTCTTGTTGTAGTGAATGGATACATGGATTAGTTTATACCAGTAAGTAAACGTTAATAACAATTGTCCCATGAATGGAATCGTTCAAAGGCTGAGCCAAATCCCCATCGAGATGGTTAATAATTAAGAATATCATAGATCTTTTACTACAAAACATTTTAAAAATTTTTTTCCAAGATTGTAATATTTGTACTTCGATTGGCAAATGTAAAAGAAAAAAAAAAAAAAAAAAATCATGTACTGAGTACTGGAGAAATTCTTTCAACTATCTTTAAAACGCATTAATACCTGTGCTATTATCAGCTTATTTTCAGTTTAAACAATTCGAGCACCACTTCATTCTCGATACTAATGCCGGTAATGATAAAACACAGGTTCGTTTTTTTACAAGAAATGGATGTCTTAAAATATAGGTAATATCTAATGCAAACGTATGCTACTGGCTGGTAAACCTGTACATCCACGGTACGATAGTCATAACAGATACAGAACTCATATGCTAAATAGATACTCAGATACAAGAGTTTGGTTATTTGGTACGTGTAAGTGAGTAATAACTAAAAAATTAAGACAAAGTTTTATTTCAGAAATTAAAATAAATACTAATTAATATTTTGCGGTCATCTTTGTACTAACGGTTATATATACATTCATGATAATGTGGTAATCTAGTGTTCATTTTCAAAGTCTTTCAACTATGAAGAGATATTTTGTTGGTTAACTTTTACGAACATTAACCTACACATGGTATAATTAAAACTCAATTTCCATTAATGTTTATTAAACCTGCTCAGGCTCTAATTTACCTCTTGGGCCCACCAGCGGCCGAGCGGTAAAATCGCTGAACACTGGTAGTTCGGTCCGAGGTTCGAATCCCGCGAACGGGCTGGCTGCATGGGTGTTTTCGTGGTTTTCCCCATGTGTAACGTGTATACGAGCCAGTTTCCCTTAGAAAGTCCTCCACGAAGGCATCCCTACCCTTAGGCAGATAGCCCTAGTGTGCTTTGCCATAATTAAATACACACACTAATTTACCTCTTCGCAGCGGAAACAACCAAAAATGTCCATACATTTTTATACAGTGTTTGTCGTTTGCTAAGTCAGCTTAGCACTGCAATGTTGCTACGTCATTAAATGTATTTTTATTCTTTTTTGTGCTAGCTTAATTAGCATACTTCTGGAATGCACGATGTGAATAGAAAATGCGAGCGTAAAGCATGGATCATCTAAAAACCTAAACCGATGACTAAAATTCCAAATAAAACCTTTAAGCTCAGTCAAAGGACCTGAATCTTTCACAAAAGTATTTTACCATTACTTTTGTTATAAAACACTGACTTTTCAGCGTGCTACTGATTTTTTGAATTACAATGCGTAATTTTTAACAAAAAATGAAGAATTTGGCGAATTTTCTGATGATATTTCTGCCTATTCTGGAGCTAATTCTCACTAACCGGATATAAATTACAGTGCATGCATTCTTTATAGTTTAAATAAAGGTTTTGTTATCTTTCGTTTTTATTTCAGAAGATCATAAACCAAACTCAACGCCGTATTACACTGTATTAAAAATCGATGGCTGGATATAAGGCAATATAATTTACTTAAAAATGAGCTAAGTGGACCTTTTTTTTTTTTTGAAAGGAGATTGATATTACTACTAACATCGCAGTGATCCTGTTAAAATAATTTTAGATATTCTTTGGACTTAGTTTAATAATTTCTATCAGTTTGCCACAAAAGGTTTGTTAAAAAGAGTATCAAAATTGCTCTTATTAAAGCTATTTTTATAAAACTACTTTTTGCAACTCGCACCCTAGATGGCCAAGTGGTTAGCGGAGACTGACTGGCGTATTCACAAAGCCTACAGACAATTTCGCTATGGGCTGCTCTCATTGGAGGAAACATCTGCTTGGCGGTCACATTTGGAATGGCGAGTTATCGCCCTGTAGGCGTGGTAATTAACGCCAAACAAACGGAAACAGCGTTTATTTTATTCAATATTTTTTTAGTTTATGAATGAAAGCTTAGAGGAATTGTGTGGAATATATCTTAAATAACCTACTGATGTTATTAATAGTTTATTTGTATTTGAATTTAAACTTTTAAAAGCACGTAATTGTTTTACAAGAAAAGGTGTTTATATGGAGACATCATATGCACTTTTTCGTTATTTCACTTAGAAACAGTCTGTTGTGTAAATTTTCATAGCTCATTAATTTATACAAATAAAGGAATATTAAAAAAATTAACCAAATGAAAACATTCAGTAAACATTTAAAGGTGTCGGATACTTATTCTTTTTACGAGTAAGTATAACTAAAATTATATTTTATTCCATTATGCGCTATTTCTATTGAAACGCTTTTCGGGATCTTGGATCGTAATCTTGCTTACTGGTACCTACTACAAAGAGTACAAACCAGTAAATAAAAATAAGAAAAATTAACATTAACAAAAATAGAGAAAATAAAGGTGTTTAATTTTTAACACCGTACCCGAAGGCGAAAAGACAAATAATGACAAAGTCATTCAATAAAGTTAAAATAAAAACAAATCCGTATAGAGCAGAATTTAAGAAAGCTACAAGCGGGGACAGAACCGGCGACCTAGAAGTCTGAGAATTATTCCCGCGCTCGTTACCACTGGGTTGTGGTTTCTCCGGTGGGTTATGCTCACTTTTTGGTACACGACGCTCAGATACAAATTGTAAAATCGATGAACCAAAAGTCGCCAAGCACTAGATTCTGTAACCCTACCTCTTTTAACCAATCGGAGTAAACAGCAGAAGAAACGGTCTGTAGGCTTTGTGAATAAGCGACTGGACTGCTAGTTCGAACTCCAGCCTGTGGGTTTGAATCCCGCATAAGGCTTGATTCCTTACTGTGTGCTCTTTCCTGCTCTTGCTGGTGTAACTTCGATTACCTCTTGTTGGTATACTCTGGGCAGTGCTGTCGGTACTGAGATGGATATTTAACTGATTTGTTCGGCCATCCCCAACGAATGCATTAAGCGACAAGAGTTCGGTTATTTGGTTAAAATAAAATGCAACTTTAAAAGATTAAACTAATATTTTAGTAAGTTGCATTGTGAAATATAAATAATAGTTATACATGAAAATATTGTCTTATCATGTACTGCATAAAAGTCCGGTACGGTAAAATGAATAGCATATGAAAGGGGACTTCGCATTCTTAAAGTTTAGGAGCCACTGCAGTGCTTATTTCTTATCATTCGATTAGAAGACCCGATTTTTATTGACAGTCAGTAATGAAAGAGAAAAACTTCAGCATAAAATAGTAAGTTTTTGGAACTATATTCCATCCAGTTTGTTACTTCTAATTTCATCGATTTCTGGATGAAGGTTATTGTTAGCTTTAACGCTCGCAGAAGATTTAGTTCTAAAGAGAATTCCATAAGAATACTCTTTAGAACTCAAAGCGTGCTTAAAGATAAGATAGATGATTTGATTTCTATGTTTTGAAACAGTAATGCCTCTAGTCTAAATTTCTCACGTAGATTAAAATTTCTCAATGGTACTGAGTTCAAATATATATTACTCACATGTTTATGTTATATACTGAACATTTATTAAAACTGTTTATTTTCTTGTAAATAGAAAAACAAACAATTAAAAAAATTTAAAGACTGTTTATTCATTTTCTTTGATTGGCTTGGTTTGTTTTATTTGATGACCGCAAAGCACTTGAGGGCTGTCTGCCTAAGGAAAGCGATGCATCCGTGGAGGAGTTTCTAAGGGAAATTGGATTGTATACACGTTAAACATGAGGAAAACGCCCATAGAGTCAACCCGTTCTCAGGATTTGAACCTCGAACCGAACTACATTTAGCGAGTTTACCACTTGGACGCTGGTGCCTCATTTCCTTCGAACAAATTCAATAGTGTATGGTAAACTGATGTAATATGAAATACAGCAATGATTGGGATGCATTACAGAATTGAGCATTACATATAAAAATTTAAAAAGCAGTGTGTATTATACGCTAACTTAATCATGAAAGAAAATTGAGTACGAAGTAGAGTTGCACAAAAATTAGAAAAGAGAAAATATAAATATAACATTTCTTTACTATAAATATATTACAAAGGGGCTTCTTGCTAAACAGAGACTTTGGCATTTATAAAGAGAACTCTTCTTGAAACGTGTAACAGCAGCTAAGGAAATTCGTATACTTTGAGTTGTAATACAGAATCACATTAAAGTATTACATGCAATAAATAAATAAAATAAAACATAAATGAATCCCAATGTAACATAAAATTACAGTTTAAGAGTCCTTAAAATGTTTATGATAAAATATGAAAATACGTTAATTAAAGAAGCATTTTTTTTTTTTTTAATTTTCAAAATATCATCATAAAGGTATCCTATATTTAACAATTATATTTGTACATCAGATCCCTTAAAATATAATGACTTTAAATCGAGCAGTACTGATCAAAATTGAATTAGGGTCATGAAAAAAGAAATCACAGTTGACAAAAGTACGTAATAATACACATTTTAATTATTGTTAACTTGCCTTTATCCCATAATTAGACAGAATTTGCTGATTTTTTTAAACTTATTCCGATATAACGATTAAAAATTTAAAATATGTCTTTCCAGCTATAAAATTATTGTCACAGAAAGTTTAAGAAAAATATTTGTGCATTTACAATCATCAGTACGTTTTATTTCAAAGACCTATTCAGTTAGGTTTCTAAAGCAAACAGAGTAATTCGCTCTTATTTTTGTGGAGTTGTCATAACAAAAGTAAGGTCAAAAGTAATCAATAGGCAACATAGAGGAAATCTGACTATCGTCAGTGATACTTGCATATTGCCTTATTTTTAGCAGAAAGATTTTAATAATTTTATATTAAACTGAAGTTTAAAAAATAACAGAATTTAAAAAAAAATGAATAAATATGTAAATAAATAAAAACTTTCTGGACATGTAAAGTGGAACTAATATCTAATTTTTATACCCATAAAAGAAAAGCAGCCGAATTGTAAAACATATTCCTTTTAACGTTTATTCTAACAAAAAATGTTCTCCTTTATTGCCTTTTTCAAAGGGCAGCGCTTCTGAACGGGCTTAAGACTGATGGATTTTACATTTTACTGGTATCTTATTTCCAAACTATACATTAGTTTTATCGATAAGTAGTTTTGAAATAAACATTTTGCTGCAAGAAACATTCAATTTGTATTTTGAAGCATATGAAACTACACAAAATTAGAACAGCTCCAATTAAAAAACATTTCATCAAGGCTAGCATGTACTTGTAACAACAATGAATTGGTGACATAAATACAAGCAAGTGATGATTATCATCTTAGATGAAATCTTGGACGGTTTTCTTATGTTACAGATGTATTATTGATTAGGTATTCAGAAAAGGAGAATCTACATGAGCTTAAATTAGGGCAAAATTATCATTATATTTACGAGATTAAAAAACGCGGCCAAATATTTCTATTCGCTCTCTTAGTAGGCTGATTAAGTGCTTAATAACTATGAATTGCCCCCCACCCCCACAAGTTTATATTTGCTTTTCCTTCCCCTTCCTCTACTAGTCTCCAGGCAAGAACCATATTTGGTACAAAAATTCATTTGCTCAAGTAACGGGGTAGAAATCGCTTCTTTCATTTTTCATATATTGTGAAAATTCCGCAGACAAAATGCAGAAATTAAAATTTGCTTTGAGCTAAAAAAAAATGAGTTATGTTAAATTTTATATTATAATTTTACCCCGTTTAAAAGAATTAAAAGAGTCTGAATATTAGATATTCACAACTGCACTACAAGGACATTTGCATTGCAACTTTTAGCTTCTGATTAAAAAAAAAAAAAATACCGTATGTTTACGAATACAACGCGCAACAGATTTTTTTTCGATGCACCAAAAAAAAAAAAAAAAAGAAAAATGTCCGCGAATATGGCGTGCATATTTTCATCAAGACTACTGAAAGCTTAATTTACAGGGGGGGGAATCTTTTTTCTGGATTAGGAAGCATGAAAAAATCAAAGAAATATGATACCGATCGACGGTTATCGAGAAAGAAATCTGAGTTACCACCTGCAGCTTTGAACCTCCTGCTTAAGTCAGTGTTGCCAGATAGTGCGATTTTTTGCAAATTTGCGTCTTTTGACAAACTTGTGGTACTAAAATTTTGCGAAATTTTTGCTACATCCATAATTTTTTTATGTTACTTTTTGCGACTTCAAAGATATTTTTAATACTATATCGTAAAATGCTTTTATGTTAAAATAATATATCAATTTAAAATAATTTACATAAAAATAAACAGTTTATTTAGGCTTAAATAGAAGTTGACATCTGGCAATACAGAGCCTGACGCTGGCGTAACGAGAAGTGAGTAGGAGAAAAGGAAAAAGTGGAAAAGAAAGAAAAAAAAACTACTTCAGGACCTCTCACCTCCCCCCCCCCTTCGTCCCCCGTGCGTTTAGTTTTTTCAGTCAGTCCCCCCTCCCCAGTTCTATGGTGATAACGAATCGAACAAAAGAACTTGCAGCTTGCGCGCGGTTATTAAGTACCCAAGCAGAGAAAGAAATGAAATTCATTCTCCTGATTTATAACGGCCGACCAGCGGCGGAGCGGTAAAGTCTCTGAACGCTGGTAGTTCGGTCCGAGGTTCGAATCCCGCGAACGGGCTGGCTGCATGGGCGTTTTCGTGGTTTTCCCCATGTGTAACATGTATACAAACCAATTCCCCTTAGAAAGTCCTCTACGAAGGCATCCCTCCCTTTAGGCAGATAGCCCTAGTGTGCTTTGCCGTAATTAAAATAAACCAAACCAAATCTAATTTATAACATTGCTAAGAACTAACTATGCAATGGAAATATATTAAAAATCAAAGCAACGTCATTTTTCTAAATAACGCCGCAAATAAATTTAACAGTGTGAAAGAGCAAGGCTTTCGTAAGTAATCTAATCAGAATCTGAAATAACTCGACTACGCAGGAACGTAAATCTCACTACAAAGCATTTCTCAATTAAAATGTTCACAACTAAGCAAAAAAAAAAAAAAAAAAAAAAAATGCAAACTCAAAAAATTTAGTACAAAAGCAGTCTACGTGAGGGATCTCTTAAGAATGGATATGCCCAAATTAATTTAAAAAGAAAACCTAAATTAAATAAGGATTAATTTAAAAAACAAATGGATATTGAAAATGAGCAATATAGTTTTAAAATTTTCGTTAAAGCTAGGATATATACTAATTCAGAAGGCAAACAACGTTCACTATATGTTCTTAGTAGTACCAATTGACAGTAAATTTGTGATGACTTCAGATGTCATGTTAGCACGCGTAACTATGACGTCATAAAAATCCCGTGATCTCTGACGTCAATTGCGATTTTTTGAGTCCTGTTTTGCGACTTTAGCTGAAAAATTTCTGGCAACACTGGCCTAAGTACGTAGCAACACATGCCGAGTAACATTTTAATGGGAAGGAATAAATCGGTTAGCAGAATTCAATTCTACAACAACAACAACAAAACAAAACAAAAAAAAAAAAAAACTGCTAATCTAAGTATGTTATATAAAATTTTATTCGTTAAACAATAGCGTCAGTCGGCAACGATCACTGCACTAAATATGGATTTAATAGTCCTGAGTGATTCTTTAAAATCTACCGTTAATCTAACAAAGGCAGATAACTTACCACACCATGGCACTTCTTCCCACTTTTTCAATCTGGTACACAATGTACAATGTCAATCTTCCTCGCCTTCTGCTCTGCTGTCATCACTGATACTTTCCGAACTGCCGCTGTTCTCTTCTTCCTTATCAGCTGAGCTCTAGTATGCTGCCAATGTTATGACTAAGAAGCCAAGTAAGCAAAAATCATTCAGAGAACAACAGTTGGGTATACCCTCTACAAATCCCGGGTCAGGATTTATTATTTGAGAGGGTACAGTAGCATCATA
This sequence comes from Stegodyphus dumicola, assembly GCF_044657685.1. Lineage (NCBI taxonomy): Eukaryota > Metazoa > Arthropoda > Arachnida > Araneae > Eresidae > Stegodyphus > Stegodyphus dumicola. Next base: position 122,713,917 of record NC_140780.1, read on the forward strand.
TAATTTCATATTTCCTGGGGATACCGAAGCTTCAAAAAGATATAACTTATGCCGACCAACTTGCGTTTACCTGGCCTATATCGCTTTGTTTCGTGCACCTCAATTTTTCGGATTAAAATTATACAAAAAAACTTGCGCGTGGTATTCGTGAATGTACGGTAATTAGACTAGAAGAGAAACACGCTAATGTGACAATCAAAATCGTAAAAACAACCTTGTATTTAGCGTAGATATAATGAAACACTCAATCGATTTCGAGGGCAGCTAAAGTTATAACCACGTGCAGTGCTGATTAGGACCACGTGTTTCTGTGACTCCTTCTCCTTTATTTTCTTCTTTCTAAATATTTCTTTCTCCTGATGAGGAGGGACCTTTAGCTGCCCTCGAAATCGATTGAGTGTTTCATTATACCTACGCTAAATACAAGGTTGTTTTTACGATTTTGATTGTACGGTAATTAGTCTTTCAATTATTAGATTTGGAGATGGGATGTTTATATCAGTTTGTAGGGCCGTTTATGTTATTCTTTCTTTATAGATAAATGTGAGCAAATCTTCGTAATACAATAATTTTGATTTATTTAAAATTTACGACTATAAGAAAATACTTCCAAATTCCCGTTGTAATAGCTGTCTCATTAAGTTTTACTTACTTTCTATTTTTCTCTCAGTATTATTTTAAAGATATTTAATTTTGTTATGTATTCCATGTTTTTAATTTCCTGTTCTTGCAGTTCTTTTTAAAGCCTACGTTTGTTACCTGTAATGTTGTTGTTAGAAGTCTCTGCTTCTAGACCAGTGGTTCCAAAGCTGTGGTAAGTGTAACCCTAGGGGTACGCGAAAAAATCGACGATAATTGTGGGAAACAACAAAGTATTACAATGAATACTGATTAAAAAAAATCAAATGTTCTAGAAGTCTAATTTTTTCATTGACTAAAAGGAAAGAGATAGTGAAGAATTCCCATGTAACCGTTACTTACCAAAATATGTACGAAAGCAACGTAATTAGTAGTAACTTGCCCACACTAACGCCATTTATATTGCTCGATTCGTGCACGTCATAAGTACCTCCCTCTTTCCTACTTAATCACAGCGAACTGTACAAAACGATTGGCAGACAATAACATTTTTAACATTGAGTAAATCATCAAAAGCGTTATGCAACGGTTTTTCTTTACAATTATATTACAGTAAAATTTGTTTGAGTGTGGTAATTTTTTTACATTAGTTGCTGCTCTTTTAGAGTTGTTAGATGTAATGTTTTTGTTTAATAAAATTGGTAAGTTGTTAAAAAATGGATTTTCGCCCAAAACTAAAACTACCATAGATAAATAGCTCAGGTTTAGCGTCTGCGCCAAGCATTTCTACAGTTGGACCGTGATGAAATTGGTAAGAGATCGGCTGACTAACAGTTAAAAAATTCCAAACAACGGTCCGTTTTTCAAAGAAAAGAAAATATAAAAGGCCACAAACACCATCCCAGTCCCACAAATCGCACTAAGAGTTACATTGAGCTCTGTAGCCACCGGCGCTTGTGAGTGGCCTGCCTCCAATCTGCCGACATAGTCTCCACCTCATTCCCGCATCCATACGTTCCATGGAGGTAGGAAGTAAGAAGGAGTCGCCCTAAACAAGTTTCTCCGTACCCTGCTCTGAAGCACCGGCGATCCCTACGTGGTGACCAAAACATTGGGTCATTTACCATTTAGTTCTATGGGATTTGACGCGTTTGGGTGTAAATATTTTGTAATTACGTCGCAAATATACATATAAATGTATATATTTTCTTTTTCTACAACACTTCAGAGTCCTAAGTATGTGAAAACAACATATTTTTAAACAACATTTCATTCTGAACGGAATTAAATGCTATACTTTTCACAGGACAGTTTTCTCAGAATGGTTTAATTTCAATGAAATATTTTCATAAGTTTTCGCTAATTACATTAGAAAAAAAAATTAAGGTAATTCGATTTTATTCAGTTAAGGTACAAAAATTAAGATCAAAGTTTATTGCATTATTAATATTAAAATTATGCATTATTTCTTTTCTATTTATAGAGCTTCTTCCTAAAATACTTTCTTAAATATGACATGATTTTTTGGCTTCTGAGGCATCTTTTAAATCGAAAAATGTAAGTCAATTTATAATTAATGCTCTATTCGGTTCATTTTAAATTAGATAATTATTAGGAATTAGCGAAATACTTTAAATAAGTATTTCGCTAATTCCTAATAATTAAATAGGTATTAAATAGTATTTGACTTTCTCTGAACATTTCTGAAAGGGAATAAAATAATTTTTTTTTTAAGTATTATTTAAAAAAAATTATTTTATTCCTAAGTAATATTTAAAACTTGTAACTGAGTTATTATAAAATGTAAGGGGAATAATTCTTTTAATTATACTTATCAGATTTTTTTTTTTACCCTTCATTTCAACAATACATATTCCAAAACTCTTTATTACGTTCTTAAGTGCGCATCTCATAGCATTTGCTTTACAATACCTTTTAACAGATTGCTTTCTAATACGAACAATTCTTGCTTAAATAGTTTTATAACGTATTTGTCAACAGAATTTCAATTTATGTTTACAACTCAATATTAAGGTTATTATATATTTAGATAACATTTATAATCATTACAAATTAGATACATTTAATCATTAAATTTCTTCGCAGTACTTTCACAGTTGTTTATAAGTGAATAAATTCTTCATTTCAAATACATTTATAAATAATTTAATGAATATTTAAGTATTTTGTCAAAGGCAGATACATGTTTTTTGCAAGCACATGCATAAATACCCATACATATAATTTTGACGAGGATTGCAGCATTTGATGGTAATTTTATTTTTAATTAACCCAAATAAGTAAAACGTGTAAGCCCAAAGTGATTATTTTTCAGATATATAAAATTAAAACGATGGGTTTAAAATGAGCAGCAGTAAAGCCTCTTCTCTAAAAAATTTTAAAAGGTACATGTTACAATAATACATGGATGTGAAAAAAGTTTGTTTTATTTAAAACATTTTGACGTTTGGAAAATAAAATAAAAGTAGCGAATACTCTATCAAATCGGGGTATCGGGATATCAATTCAGGGTATCGAAAGACGTATACAATTTTAAATGTACCGTAAGGTATTTTTCATTCTTTAAGCATAACATTTTTCTTAAAATCTATATTTTTGTAGTGCAACAGCTTAAAATTTTATAAAACAAATTCATAATCAAAATCGCTGTTGTTAGTTATCGAAAAATAACCAAGATGTGATTTTTTCCGTAAATGTCCGTAAACTATACAAATTGCTATTATCCATCACACTATGAATGTTTCTTTCATGCGAGAGTGTCCCTTTTTCGATTTCTATGGAACTGTCGTGTGTCGAAATACTATCAGAATCTTGTCAAGCGAGCTTCTGAATGTAAACAAAGAAACACCCCGTCTGGTGACCCAAGCTTCAAAGCAGTGCTTCACTTCTAGCGCGGAATGGCCCCTCCTCCCTTTCCTACCTCCATGATACGTTCGGGGTTACTCATTTTACTTGATATCTTGTAAAATTTACACATCTCTTGTGAGAAATCCGGCGAATGTTATGAAGGAACACGAGCACACAAATCGCCGAGAACCCAATTTGCCCTTATATCCTCTTCACAATAACAGCTCTGCAGACAAGCATGTGTATACTCTTACGTATTCATTCGACTCTGAATACAGTAGAATTCCAATTATCCGAATCAATTGGACAGGACAATTAAAAATTAATAAAAAATTTGGATAATTGGATTTTTTCCGAAGAAAGGGTTTACGTGCACTTCAATTAATTAACCGTATGTACTGTATGTTGAAAATGGGAAAAAACAATTTTTAAAGAAAAAGAGGTTTTTAATTAATTAAAATGAAAAGACAAAACTTTTGCGTACATGTCATATAGCGTACTGTACAGTACTTATAAGTGCTGAAAGTCATTGCTTGCTGAATATCTTGGTTAAATTAAGCTTAAAATTTCTTAGCCAGTCGTTACTTGCTTTAAAGGATAAACAACAAAGCTTCTGAGCTAAGATCTTAGCTTTTTCACAAAGAATCAGACCCGAAATTGGATTTCCCATAGAACATTGCTGCAAAAACAGCTTGAAAACGACATCTTCTAAATTTTTGTTTGTTGCGGCCTTCATTGATTTTCTTGAAGAACTTCTATTTTCGTTTTCAAGCACTAACACGAAGTTTAAAAGTGTAGGTTTGCTCCTTTTAATGTCTGAAATCGTTGATTGTCCAACACTACGTTTCCACCTTAATTTTTTTCTTAAATTCTGAAAGCGATTCAGATGATCAGGGATTCGGAATTCGGATAATTGAAGTTGTATTGTATTTGCATAATTCTTCGGCGGCATTATTAGTACCTTTGGTTCAATACTTTTCGCAAAAGAAATCGTTTCGTTCTATTGTAGCAGTCGTTAATTACATAAATTTAATAAAACACTGACAATTTTGCACTCAGTTCGATAAGCATTAGAGAAATTAATAATCTTCTCTCCGTGTGTAAATACTACATAGTAACTCTGTTCAACAAATCATCATAAAAGATTTGTTCCTATACATATAGCTACATACATTCTCATCCATAATGAAAGTTACATTTTTGAATGTCTGTAAAATAATCAGTCTTTACTGAAAACAGCAATAACAGTATACTAGATTTTTATGTTTCTTTGGATCATTATAATTTTAATATAGGTTCTCAAAAATTTCCATTTTTCGGTTTCATTTAAGATATAGAATTAGAATACTTTAGCAGAAGTTTTTCTTTAGAAATTGACATGGTCTTGTTCAAAATAACAGTAACATTGAATTGCAATCAAATTAAAAAATCGTTGCTATTTGTAGTAAGTATAAATGCCAATGACATGACTATTTTATATAAACAGTGCCTGAACTCGAATTTGAAAGGGCAGATTTTGCCACATCACTTCATACATCATTCACAGTCAAGTGACTTTATATCTCGCTTTCGGATTTTACGTTGACCCTGAATAAAAAGATTGAAATGGGAATACTTCTTACCTACGCCATACTTGCCAACCTATGACACTCAAAAATCAGGAGATTTTTTTAAGAAATCAGGAGATTTTTCACAATGTTAAAAAGACTTTTTAAATGATAAAAATATGGTTTTTAATAATGAATTAGCTTTAAATAGTAACTTATTCTTAAATGCAAGCAACACAAAAATACCTTACACATAAAAAAACATTTTTATTACTTGCATCGTTTAAGGAAAAAAAAAAAAGGAGGGAATTTTAGTTTAGAAAATTAGGAGAAACTTCCTAATTTTGTTCACTGCAATTGCCACGTAGGCCTGCTTTCGCTAAGAGAAGTTTTTCTAATGTGTCATCACTAATATTAGATGTAAATTTAGTCCTCGTTTATGCAACAACACTAAAAATCCTCTCACACTCTGCACTACTATGGGGAACTGTCAAGATGGCCAACATAATTCTAGACAGTTGACTATATTTTAAAATTCCATTAGCACCTTCAGTTTTCCAATTAAACTCCACTGGGTGTCAATCCTAGCTGATTTTATAACTTCATTCAAGTTTTCTAATTGTAAACTGCTGTTATGCAGCTCATGGAACTGTTTCAATTTTTCCTTCCTTTTAGAACTCCTTTCAAGATAATAATAAATATCAACAATGTGTTCATCCACACTTATTGGTAAAGAAGCTACCCCTTTTTCAGCTGCTAAATTTAAGAGGTGACAGGTGCACCTCATAATCTGCAAATCTGAATTTTCCTTTCTTAAGACGCCTGCAACACCAGTCTTCAAGCCTACCAATACTGGTGCATTATCGGCACCAAGTGCTAAGCAATTATCCAGAGGGCCTGCATTTTCTTTTAAAGTTTAATAATTGGCTGTGGTATATTAAAGCCTGTCAAATGTCCTTCTAAAATGGGGACAGAAAGTAAACTGCACTCAATTTCTTAAGAATCTGGATTAAAAAAAGAAACAACAATTGGATACAGTTTTGAATCGGTATTATTGCTTCCATCCGTAGAGAGGCAGAACGGAGCTGTTTTATGCAATCAATAACTGAAGATTTATTTTTCAAACCCATTTCTTTAACAATTGAACCTGTTTTGGTTCTTGCACTTGAGTATTTCTTAGCAATTTCACTATCGGGAAACATTTTTCTAAATAAAGCTGCAGCGTGATCCGATGCATTCAGTGGCAGGTTGTGCTCCAGTAAAAAGGCAGAGAACAGGCATTCTGCATTAATAACTTTTTGGTCCTTTGTTTCCGAAGAAAAATTTAATTTTTCGTTTTTTTAAAAAAACAACTCATGTTATCCTTGTGTTTTTGTGTTCGCACATGTTTGAGAACATCCGCCGTTCCACATTGCGAATTCGAAAAATCGCAACGACAGGCGGTGCACATCGCAAATTTATTACATTTCCTTGAGGAAATAATGGAAGGAAAGTCAACTGTGTACGATGTTTGAAACGTACACGAGTATTTCATTCTCACAGACAAAACAAAAGATGGTAATTTCTAAAACTATCTTCCGAAGGCACGTGCACTCACACAACTCAGCACAAATTGAACGAAATAAATAAAGAACATCCAAATAACAGCTTGCCTTGTCCTCATTGGCTAATATATGCCAGCTGACACGCAGTGGAGTTCGATGCCCATTGGAGAACTGGAGAATGACGTTTCTGGGATACGTATAATGCTCTCACTCACAAAGCAGAATCTGATTTGTAAGGTTTTGTTTTAGATATAATCTAGAGAAAATTCAATTGCTTTCAGACGTCCAAAATCACTTTTGTTCATATAACAAAGTAGTAAGCCAAGTTCCATAAAAATCGTGAGAAATTTTAAGAATAAGAAAAAGTCGGGAGAAATATATTGTAAATCGGGTTGGCGGGAGATCGGTCGAAAATCGGGAGACTCCCGCCTAAATCGGGAGAGTTGGCAACTCTGCCTACCCCATTGAAAGAGGCAGAAATGGCAGAATTTTCAAAAAGGCCTGAAAAAGAGACGTAACCGAATTTTCTCTCCCAGACCTTTATTTCTTTAAGAGGATGAACTAACAGCTGCTGGATATGAGCACCTCTCTCTCTCTCTACTCTGCACCCCTATGAGAACAGGCCTGCTGTTATGCTTAAGCTGTTATTGTGCGTCCTCTGGAGGAAAGGAAATAAAAAAAACTACTGTCTGTACACAACGGCCAAGGTCTGGGAGGACATAACGTGGGCACACAAGGTCCTTGAAGGATATACATTGGTATCCTGTGTTAATACAAGTATATCGTAAGCTTAAAAGTTGCACTGCATAATCAAGTTAATAGAATCCCATACTGTGCCAGACTTTTAGATTTTAGGGTTGATGAGACTAGTGGAAAATTGTCATTAGTAATACCTCCCGTTGTCTCTGTATCTCATTGCTTTTGACAGCTGTTGTCTGCATTAATTTTGAGTATTCTTTTCAGTGTTGACTCTGGGTTGGGAATATGTCCCGTAACCGGGAACGTGTATGTTGTTGCTACCTTTACCAACATGTCCGCCTTTTCATTTCCCTCATGCCCTACGTAGGCTTTGATCCATTGCAGGGTGATGAGACCATCGGTAATAAGGAGACGTTCCCTAATAGCAAATACCAGGTCAAATTTAGAGGCGAAACCCCTAATAGCTTAAATACTAGAAATGCTGCCTGCTCGTATAACTGTTCTGAAGTGGATACGAGCACCTGAACGTTAACTTCAAATAAAGCGCTATTGATCTTGGTACGGGATACCATATGCAAAATGGCGAAATAAACTTTTGCGTGGCAATGCACACCACCATTTAGATTCCTAACTCACCGAATTCATGTTCGGCGATTGTATGAAAAGACGTAAGAGGTAAACCGATGTTACGGCCGCGAGTGGGTAATAAATAATTACAAACATCCATACCTTCTCCGGGATTCGAATACGTACGAATATACGTTCGAAATCAAAAACTTCATGATGAATTAGGCATTGAAGAACTGAAATATTTTTATTGTTGCTCCGAATTTTTATGCTAACTTCGCAAGTATCAACAACCTTGTTATAAGGGTCTACGATTATGATGTAAATGACCCAAATAATTGTAAACGGCCTATGGCCATAGTTAGTACTCATATTGTTTAATTTGTATTAATTTACTCGTACTGTACTTTATGACTTATCCTATGATTTAAGTGCACCAGTTGACTCACACTATCTGCATTGTATGTATTATATGTATCTTTAGGACTCAGACAGCTAGTTTTCACTTTCTCAGCTCTCCCAGATGGAATTTTCAGGTCTTTATTGCAATTTGGCGCACACTTTATTTCTGCTAGAATATTTTATTATCCCATTACTCAAAAATAGATCATAATTTATTAAAAAATATATTATATCTTATGTTAGTTACTCATGACAGCATTCGAAGCAACCTACATGTTCGATAAGGGGTAGGGTCCTTGACTCAGATATCCTGGTGTTACACCGCTTATAAGTGCTACGGATTCGAATCCGGGCTCAACGATAAGGCAGCCGGCAAGGCTTAAAAGTATCACAATGAAGAAGGCGTCATTTAAAGAACGATAATAGAATCGAAAATAACGTAAAGCAGTGATGGTGATTTTAAAGAAAAATTCTTTTTGTGTGTACAGAGCCTTGAATATACAGGCAAATTCGTTATCAACAGCGATAACGAAAATTTAATAAAAGTAGTATATGTTTTTTAACCCCAAAACCTATTTTAAAGAAATCTAGTGAAATAACTAAGTATTTTCCAATTAAATATTGGGCCATCAGAAGACTGACTATGACGATAAAGATAGACATAATTTTTTTATTTTTTAAAACACTGTCATATATTAAGACCACATAGTACAGGTTCTTAAAATGAAGCATTACAAAACTCTTTATGTAACTATCTACGTGTAAAAAGATATTCAATTTTTTTTTTAATGTCAAATCTGTAAGAAAAAGAGAAGGGAAGGAACTCTAGAGATCAGCTTACAAGTAAAGGAAGAAAGGAAAAGAGATAACATTCTTTACCTTAACATGGCTAGGACTAAGATGCTACTTTAGCTCTTAACTTTTTGACTCTCAGTTTCCTTCCAAACAGTCACTGCAATAATATCAAGTAATTTTTTATACTACTTAACAAAAGACAAAAAATGTGTTTAAAAACATGATCAGAGATAATATCGAAATAAATATACCGAATGAACACGCACATTCAGGGTCGTCATTAAAAAAAAATCTTGCTGATATATGAACTTCTAGCGGCTTATCTGCTCAACCAATCGAAATGGAATTTGATATATTGTTATTGGATGGTATACCCTCGACACTGTGAAGATTTCAAACAATATAGCTCTCGTGGTTACGGCTACAGTGAAATAATTTCGAAAGGCAACAACCGCCTTTTTTCCTGTGCAAACTGATCAGCGCATTGAAAAATTATAAATGGCGTTGCAACGATACATATATGACGAAAATTGCTGGCGTAAAACATTTGCAAAGGAGAGCATTGTAAAGGATAAATGACAACATAGAGAAGAGGTGCATTGAAGAACTTTTGCATAATTCACAGGGATAGACGGCAGAAACACCAATCACAGAAAACTACGTGCAAAGCATTGCTTGTAGGAAACCTTTAATAAAGCAGTGTGGAAAGATTATTTCTTATTTCTCACGTGACAAAGCGGCACGTCCTCTGCCAATTCCCATCCTGTCCATCGGACCAAGTCATGTATTTACCTCCCTGCATTGCTCCAAGCAGCACACACGAAGACTGCCAGCAGAAAACTGGCAACAATCGCAAGTTAAGTGGAATATAGTGGCTATAGTGGAATAAAGTCAGCTATAGAACCTGTAATTGTTTCTTATATCAGGTGTTCGAAGGTGCTAACAAGATCACAGGAAAACAACGAGGTGAATTGATAAAGTTGTTTTACCTAAACAAGGAAAATGCTGAAGCAATGCGAGTTTTTCGGTGAAATCATAAGTTAAAACGAGGCCCTACATGGTTTGGTAAAATAATCTGAAGAAACTGGATGTACAAGTGACTGACCGTGATTTGGATGACCATGTATTCTTGTTGAAGTTGTTGCGGAAATGCATAACACTATTACTGCATACTGCAAGAAGTTGTCCGTAGCTTGAATGCAGCGGAAACCACAGTTCTCAGACACTCTGTTCTGTGAATGTTTCCCTATCGATTCCAGCACGTTCAGATGTTGCAACCTGAAAACGAGTAATAGCGTGTCGAATGTGTGATTTCTTTCATCAGCTACAATGAAGATAGAGGTGGCTGCTGTGGATATTATGGACGGATGAGGAGCATTTTTCCTGCACTGGGAACGTAAACTCCGAGAACTACTTCTACTGAGCTGCTGAGAATCCTCACGATGTGGCACCAGCGTCTTTACACGTAGCTAAAGGGACAGTGTGGTGCAGCATCGTAAGCATATTCGTTCTTATTCCGTATTTCTTCGAAGAAGTCACTTCCGCAGGTATGGAAACATGCTTCATCACAAGTGCTCAGTATAACACAATGTTGCAGAATTGCTTAATTCTAGAACTGCTGAAGCAAAATGTTGTTAATGACATTAATATCGTTGATAAATTTAAAATTGTCTCATAAATGTGTTAACGTTACTTCAACACCTGAATGACACATTTTAGCAGGATGAAGATGAAAGAGGCCAAGGAGGTTTGGCTCTTACTTGCGAACGGGCTGGCTGCATGGGTGTTTTCATGGTTTTCCCCATGTGTAACGTGTATACGAGCCAGTTTCCCTTAGAAAGTCCTCCATGAAGGCATTCCTTCCATTAGGTAGATAGCCCTCGAGTCTTTGCCGTAATTAAATAACCTAACCTAACCTCACTTACTTAAGAACTGTAGACGACCCTTCAAACAAAGTCATTGTCATGAAGTTCAGGATTTAAATTAAATATGTGTGAACCCTTGTCGACAGTAACTTTAGGAAAAAAAAAAAAAAAAAAAATCTGGGTAACGCTTGTACTGTTATGTTTGAATTGAGTAGCTTTAATCCGGAAACACAAAGCGATATACACACTGATGGAGAAAGCAGTGTACACTCTGATAACCAAACTAAAAATTTCCCAAATTTTAATAATAATTTTTAATTCACTGTGAAAAAAAAAAGAACGCACTATATCTGATCAGATTAACATTTATTATTGACTTTTCTATTGTTGAGTATTAATGGATACATCTGAAACTGGAGGCAGCTACTTTGTGTTCCTAAAAAATTAAGCAAATAATACTGCTTTCAAGCGACAAGATTGTTGAAATGGCGCGAAATAATAATGAAACTAAATTCCCGAAACATTTCTTATTCACTCAAATGCAAAAGTTAAAACTGGACTGAACAGGAAAAACAGTAGTTGTCACGTAATGGTAAACATTGGCATAACACTATTAATATGTGCCTCTTATCATGGTATCATTTAACCACTCATCAGAACAATTAAAAGAAAGAAATACGAGGGCCATCCAGGAAGTAGATTACGTTTCCGTCTGTGTCCACTAGGGGCGGGGCTAGCGCGGCCATCTTGGGGTCAGAGCGTTGCGCAGCTCAGTCTGCATCTAGCCGTGCTAGTGAGAGGTTCGTGCTGTGCTCCGTTCAGATACTGTGACGGTTTGAAATGTCTGCGTTAATTGAAAATCCCGCGAGCTGCGAGGTGCGCTCAGTAATAAGGTTTCTGACTGCAAAAAACTGTAAACCGATAGAAATCTATCGGCAGCTTCGTGAAGTGTATGGGGACAACATTATCACTGAAGGTGGAGTGCGTCAGTGGGTCATAAGATTTCAAAATGGCCGAACCAATGTTCACGACGAAGATCGAAGTGGGAGACCCAGCATAGTGACCGCCGAACTTCTCGAAAAAGTCGATGCTAAAGTCTGTGAAAATCGAAATTTCACAATAACGGAACTTTCTTTGAGTTTTCCACAAATTTCGCGAAGTTTGTTGCACGAAATCATCAGCGAAAAGCTTGGTTACCACAAGTTTTGTGCAAGATGGATTCCAAAAATCTTGACAGAGGACCACAAAAATCAGCGAATGGCTGCAGCGTTGAACTTTTTGGACGCTTACCATAAGGATGGTGACTCTTTACTCGATCGCATCGTTACTGGTGACGAAACATGGGTGAAACATGTGAACTGTGAAACGAAATTGCAATCAATGCAGTGGGGGCACACAAGTTCTCCCCAAAAACCCAAGAAATGCATGCAAACAATGTCGGCAAGGAAGATGATGGCGACTGTTTTTTGGGACAGAAAAGGTGTAATTTTGGTGGACTTCCTGGAAAGAGGCACTACAATAAACTCTCAAAGGTATTGCCAAACTCTCCAAAAACTCAGAAGAGCAATTCAAAACAAGCGCAGAGGAATGTTGAGCTCTAAGATCTTGTTGATTCACGACAACGCCCGGCCCCACACGGCAAATGTCACTCGTAAAGTTCTTGAATCTTTTAAGTGGGAGTTGTTTCCTCATCCGCCGTACAGTCCCGACCTGGCACCGAGCGACTTCCACCTATTCCCAGCAATGAAGAAGTGGCTGGCTATGCAGCGTTTTGATGACGACGCACAGCTGCAAGAAGAGGTAACGAAGTGGTTGAAGGCGCAGGCGGCCGAATTTTTCGACGAAGGAATTTCCAAGCTCGTACATCGCTACGATAAATGCCTTAATTTGTATGGTGACTATGTAGAAAAGTAGTATTTGAGTGTGGCTTTCATCTGTATATAATAAAATTTGTTTCCTATACTTTGTTTATTTTTTTATTCCAAAACGTAATCTACTTTCTGGATAGCCCTCGTATATACACATGTTATCACTAACTATTTCACGAACAGCTGTTAGCCAAAAAACAACCAAAACATTTTAAAAATAATATATGGAATGTGAATGATTTTGGTATAATTTCTGAACTTGTTCTCAAGACCATTTATAGCAAAAAAATGGACAATAATAAATTTTGCACACACAAAATATTGCTTCTGGGAAAAAAACCTATTAGAATCGCTTGTAAGTTCAAAATTTACATCATTAAAGCTTCCCTTTTGTATTTAGAAATTCTTTTTTTTTATATGTAGATCATACAACCTTATTGCATTACTCAATGTAACATGAAAAGAAATAATACTTAAATATTAATAAATAAATGATAATACCTAAAAATTAATAAAGACTCATTTTTCTAAAGCCCAAATTTGTAAATTGATAGAATTAAAAAAATCTCCAAGGTTTATTTTCATTTACTTATTTCAACGTTAAAAATATTGAGCAAACATGAACTATAACTTCAAAGACCTTTAAACTGATGATACGGAACGTCAAAGCTGTATGTAAGGAACTGTAGGGAACATGAGTTTGTTCCTTACAGAAAAGTGCAGATCGAAATTCATAAAATAACTGCCACTTTTTCTCATTTTCTTAAGCCTAATTTCTCCTGGCTAGACATTTGATCGCCTCGCATGGCGACAGTATTACGATTACACCTGTGAGACAGCGCCATTAAAAAGTCAACTTTCTAAACTGTAGAATAATACACTACAATATTAACCAGAGTATTTTTATTGCTTTTATCTGTGAGATATAGGCGAACATTTCTACCATCATTATCGATGTGCCGCATTGCTATTTTCATGCAAGTTCTTTTCCAGGTTTTTTTTTTTTTAAAGGGGGGGGGATGTTTCTTTTTGTGTAAGCAGTCATTTTCTCCACTTTTTTAGTCAACAAATAGCAACAATGCTACATTAAAATCACAACTCATCAATCTCACATCTTTACGATGATTCTGATATGCAATCGCTGAAGCTGTAAAACTTGTTGCTGCATGTTCAACATCGTCTTTGCTAACGACGTAAGTTAGGAATATTATTTTAAATTAAAGCAAAATTTTTCTCTCTCTAACATACAGCAACACACTACATTTATTTCAAACATGTGGCTACACTGCTAACACACTGTGCAAAGCAAGTCCAACAATATCAAACATTTAGATAAATCATTTGATTATTCTTCTGTCCCTTTGAGTAGATATACAGGTTTCCCCAATTTACGAAACTACATATCCAGATAAAACAGACATCATTAATTTATTCAGAAAATTGTTTTTAACATTAATATACCTAAAAAATCAAATCATACCAAACAACACAAAAATCAATTAAATGAAGCAATCTATTTAAACAGAACTAACGTACGTACAATATATAGCAGAACCTCAATTATTCGAGGCAATTGGGGTCGTAATCACACCAGATAATCAAAAACTTGAATTGCCAATTTGTATTTGGACAAAAAGTGAAACTGTTCTATTTGAAAATCTAAAATCAAGTGTGCAACTACTATTAACATTTTTAAAAACTCTTTTGTTAGTAGATAAAATTTGTTTCCTTCAATTAAACAGATAATTTATTCAAGATTTAATTTCATGAAAAAACTGAAATAAGCAAGTTCTATCATAGTTTACGCAGATTGGGAATTTTAACCTAACTTCTTACATGCATTTTAATAATGCATCAATTGTTTTGAAAAAGTTTGTTACACTTTTCTGTGGAGAAGCGTCAGGTTGTTTATCTAAATATTAAACAACGTTGTTGAAGGTTTCAGTGGCTGAGCGGTAAAATTGCTAAACACTTGTAGCTCGGCATGGGCTTAAATCCCAGCGAATGGGCTGGCTACTTGCAGGTCCAGCACCAAAGCTGGTGTTGCCACACCTGGCATCAGAAGTTAATTGTGGCAAAATCTTAAGAATTTAGAAACTGGGCGACAGAATTTAGGAGGGCATAAAGCTTGCACTGAATAGCTAAAAACTCGGCTCTAAGAGAATCGAATTTGTATAGTTTTCATAATGTGTAAAATGAATCGGAGCCCTTAAAAAGTCGCCCAAGAAGGCATCCCTTTATTTAGGCAGATAGCTCACGCAGCTTTGTCAAAATCAAAATAAACCACAGCTAATTTTCAAATTGTCTATTTCATGATCAGCTTCGGCATCACTCTCAGCAATGTACTTTTTATTGTTCTCCCCGGGATTTAAGGTACGAAGGATGTTTTCGTCACTCAAACCCCAAAAACATGTTTCGCTTTTCCTTTACTTATCCATTCCAAAATATCATCTTCAGCGATGTCTTCCCATGCTTTCATTCTCTGAAAAGTCTACGAACACATTGTCATTTACTGTAGATGTCATCTATAATACATGTAACCGCATCTTTTATTGCATTGCACAAAAGTTGGGCCATCAAATGACCTATCATTGAAAACAAATACCAAAAGATAAGTCACTGACAAAATTTGTAAATGTTCCTGATTTTCCCTGTACCCTTTCTAACGTTACTACATTTTTTCAATTATTATTTTTTTTTAAACTGAATGCCGGCTCGGTTAGCAGAGGTTCTAGTATACTTATTCTTTTCATCTCATTAGAAGATAACAAGGGCACTGGAGAGAGACAGCTGCAGTCACATGATGTTCTAAATTGGTTCGCGTAAGCTTCAACCGACAGATAAAGTGGGATAAGATAAGGATCATGCATAAGTTTATCTTCATCATTTGTATCAAGTCACTGTGTCTACTTTTCTTAAGTCTGCCTCAATGTCAGAAGCCCAGGTTTCCTATCTGCATTAAAGCAGAAAGTACTAAAAATTGCAATATACATCACAGAACAAATGACTTCACTGCAAAAATAATTTAGGGCGTAAAACACCAATTCCCATCTGAAAACAGTTGTTCAGATCAATCCATTAAAAACATATCACAAACTGATGTAAAATGAGTGTATCTATGATTCAAAATGTTCTCTGTATTATTATATAAAAGTAAATTTATATTTTACAGAATTTAAAATTATATGATACATTTTTCATATGCAAGTTATACATTTCCTGCAAAACATTTTTGAGCAACTGAAGGGGGGATATCTAATCTGGCTGATGCAAAAGCTCTGAAACACAGCTGTGACTGATTTTTAAACTGACATGTTTTTTCTATCATACAGTTCTTTGTAAGCAATAAAAATATCTTGCAAAATTAGCCAAAACCAAAATGACATATTTCTTATATATGTATAATTCAAACACACATTTTTAGTATCCATGCATAAAACACACAATGAAAGCCATATATTATTAATATTATTGTAAAAGCAAAATGTTTTTGTAGATTTGTTTTTATAATAGAAAAACATTGTTTCCCGTCTTTCATAAATTTAAAGAGATTTCGTAAAGCAAGGAATACCTTTATGCATTATTTTCAGTGGAAAAATGCAACAAGAAACACATATTAAATTGACTTTTTTATTTTTTTATTTTTCATTAAATTATACTGATATCATCTCATTTCACAAAATGAAGGGCAAAATGTCACATTAAATTTTACATAATATTAGAAAAAGAACAAATCAACTAAAAATAAATCATGAAATGCAACATTATAAGATATTTTATACACGTTGGAAACATTTTTATACAGAGACAACAAACAGATACTGTGTTGAATTTGTCTTTGAATTTTTTGGGGGTTGAAGATGACATTTTAAATATTTAAATAATGGGATGGAATATTAATCCATACAGCTCATTATCTGGACAAATAAAACTTTTTGTCAGGCAGCATAACATAACCACATTGAATTACAATACATATACTATAGCCTTGAAGATATTTCCTGTCACATTCAAAACTTAGCATATGGTACAAAAACTTCCCTATTGAATACAAGCTGCATTCGTGTAGATTTGTGCGAGCATGTTCACAATGTACAAAGCAATAAACAAATATTGAAAAATTAACTCTACAAATGATGTTCGTAATACCAGTCAGTCCTTCAAAAAACAAAACAGTGTTCAACATTAGAAATTAATCCTATGACCACAGTTACAAAATTTATAAAATTTGGGGAGGGGATCATAGCTTTTCTTCCTAACAAACTGACCGCAGTTGAAATCTGTTTCTGTCAATGCGATAGCAATGTTCCCTACATATATATATTCAGGCTAAAAGTATTTACAGATCTTGCATTTGGAGTGTAAAGACAGAACGATAAACATCTGATAAAATACTAAAATTTTGATGAGTTCCAGAGCTCTCATTTGCAGATGTGAGATGCCATGAACTTAAATCTCATTTCAGTAGATAAAATCTTTGCAATGGCTTTGAAAATTTGGCAGCTTATACTAAAAATGATTGCACTAATATGTAAATATCATTTGCAGGTTATCTTTTACTCGAGATTCTGTGTGATACATTCTGTTTGCCTTTCTCTGGAGATTTATAGTTTCTTTCTTCCCTCCTTCACACATTAAATGTTTTATTTTCTTTAAACTTAAATCATTTTTTAGAAACTTATGTTAATGAATAAAAGAACTGTCTGGTTTTAGGATGCATATACACTGCAATCATTTAAAGCAATACTAACTTGTCCCCCCCCCAAATGCCCTATTAAAAATATGAACAATGTCAGTTACAAATATAAACAAAATTCAGATAGTAATGAAACTCCCTACGAAACTGAAAAGTTACCAGCAGTTACTTCGGTACTTTTCCATTAACGGGATGACAGCTGTAATTGTGCGCCAAAACACTAAATGTGGCAGCCTGTTTACATATGTTATGAGGGCCATGAATTGAAAGTGACTGTGGGGATCCATTCAGTGCAAATTTTGACTGCAACGATACAACAGGAGGAAGTAATTTCACTCTGACTGTTGGA
Source organism: Stegodyphus dumicola (assembly GCF_044657685.1). Taxonomy (NCBI): domain Eukaryota; kingdom Metazoa; phylum Arthropoda; class Arachnida; order Araneae; family Eresidae; genus Stegodyphus; species Stegodyphus dumicola. Next base: position 122,731,696 of record NC_140780.1, read on the forward strand.
CAGTAGATGTAGTAGCAGCTGCCGGATAGGAACACCTGCGAGTTAATTATTGCCAATTTTACTGATCTCAATATGGATATCATACAGATACTGTTGGAAGGTTGTGGGGCAATGCAGAATGGCAAAATAAATATAAGCACGGCACTGTCCCACTGTCCGCCACCACCCAGATTCTATTTAATTGCATTCATATTGGCACTGTCCCACTGTCCGCCACCACCTAGATTCTACTTAATTGCATTCGTATTGTGTCGACTGCATGAGATAAAAAATCTCTGCACTAATGTTAAACGAAATCAGCAGCCTTATGCCTTCACTGTAATCTGAGATTAATCTGGTAAAATCAGTTTCATATTTTTGTGAATTTTTTCATCTGTCTTTATTTATTTTGGACTTAGTAAAACAGTAATTCTTTTCATTAAGCTGTTTGTAGCATTAAAGTTGCCATCTAGTTAGATTTTGCACCAACATTTACGTCTGGTGCCAAGTAACACTCTGTTAACTAGGAAGTACCATTATAAGACTTTACTACCCAGATAACAAAAGCTGTAATAATTACTTTTTACACCTGAAAATTCTAAATCAGAAGTCATACATTATAACCCTTTGCAATCCAATTTTTACAACAGATAAACATTTGTTAAGTTCAACTTATTTTCACATTAACAAACATAGTATAATGAATTAAATACATAAATGTTACAAAATTATTATAGAAATAGATAATGAATCAATATCAAATAGTGATGTAAAAGTAAAGACTTATTTTTAATTATAATTATTCAGAACAGAAAATGCTGCAACAAAATACACAGCTCCTTCAAAAAGATCAAATCTTACAAACAAATTTTAAAAGGCATTCCTATGCATTTGATAAAAAATTTATTTTGTATAAAAATATTACTCGTACATTTCTAAAAAAATCTACTTTTGTACTTTGAAGCCGAATCCTACAACATGTATAATCAAATTCCATTAGCAAATAAGCTGTAAAATTAATTTGCTAAATGATCAGCTTGAATTTTATTTAAATCTGACACATAGTGAAGGAAAAAGTATTCATACACTTGCATGATTTGAAAACAATTTAAAATCTTATAAAGAAATTTTAATTTAAATGTATGAATTTCTATTTAGATGAATGACATCATTCTTGAAAAATATTTTAACATTATTTAACACAATAAACTTTTCAGCCATCATCTTTATATCATTCTATAAATATATCTAAATCATCCACCATCGAAATTAATTCTATTATATACATGTTTGTGTGTATGTGAATGTATGCATACACACATACTTTGTATACATATGTATATATAATACATGCATACACACATATATATATGGTGTGTGTATTGCCCTCATATACACATACTCTGTATATGTGTGCATATATAATACATACACATACATATTGCTCTGATATATATATATATATATACATACACGAGGGTAATTCAGAAACTAATCTCTGCTGTGGCGTGGCGCTAGTAGGACTGAGTGAGGCTACTGGTACATTAAGCAATCTGTGATTCAGTAAGCCTCCTGCTATCCTCGTGAAAGTGTTATACTGCTGCATATGTGCTGGTTATAATATCACAAAATTTGTGCTGCTACTAAAATCCCACCAAATGCGAGATAAGAGGAGTAATACGATTTCTTTGGGCAAAAAAGCTGTCAGCAACAGACATTTATCAGCAACTGTGTATCATATATGGCCCGAACATTATGAGTGAAGATGTGCTGTGTCAATGGTGAGATTTTTCAAAGAAGGGGAAAAAAAACATTCATGATGAATCAAGGCGTGGGAAGGCATCTGTAGTGAATGATGATCTTGTCAAACAAATTGATGACAAAAATCTGTCAGATCCGTGGATTCACAATCTCGGAACTTTCAAAACTATTCCTGAACATTTCCCAGACTGTTTTGTACAAGGTAGTCACAAAAAAATTAGGCTACCGGAAGTTCTGTGCTCGATGGGCACTGAAGCTTCTCACAGAAATTCACAAAAGCAATTGAATGGGCACTACCTCACTTTCTTTTCTGGTACCACATAGAAAGCGAGGAGTTTTTGAACAGAAAAGAGACTGCTGATGAGACTTGGGCAGTGCATGTGAATGCTGAGACAAAACAACAGACAGTGGCATGAGATCATACTGGTCTCCGACCCAGCTGAGGAAAGCACGTTGAACTCCAACAGCGAGGAAGTTTATGGTCACCGTATTTTGGGATGCTAATGGAATCTTGTTTGTGAAATTCATAGAGCAGTGTACAACGATCAATTCTAAAGTGTACTGTAACACTTTGAGAAAACTAAAAAGAGCAATCCAGAACAAATGTCACAGCCAGCTGATGTCTGGTTTTCTTTTCCTGCATGGTAATGCTTACCCTTACAGTGTTCAGTAAACACAAAATCTTTTGCACTAATTCAAATGGGACATATTTCAACATCCCCCACAGCATGGACTTGGCTCCTTCTGATTACCATCTGTTCTTAGCAATGAAGAAGTGGTTGGGACACCTCACTTCGCTGATGATAAGAAACTTGTGGCAAGTTGGTTGAACCACATTAAAAACCACTGTGGCAAGTTGGTTGAAGTCGCAAGCGGCTGAGTTTTGTGCAGAAGGGATTGGTAAGTTGGTAAAACACTATGACAAGTGCTTCAATAAATATGGTGATTATTTGAAAAATAGAGGACAACTGTATCTTTTACATATAAATAAAGCATAGTTGAATTTGTGCAGGTCTTTTAATTACAGCGAAACAGAGGTTAATTTTCAAATTGCCCTCATATAAAGTATTTATTTTTCACAAATACTTCACAGTAGCCATAGTTCAGCAATTGTTACTAATAACGATTCAAAGATATTATCATTGCCGATGTCAAACTTTTCATGAACTGCACTATGTAAGACCCCAGAATAATAAATATGCTGAAAATTTTACCAACAAAAAATTGCAAATTTAATAGCAACAAATCAAATGATCTCAAAATACATAAACCAAGCACAAATTACAAATTCTGTCATAAATCACTATTTCATAATTTTTGTGGTTGTTTATAACATTTGGCAATAAATAACATTTAAGACTGAACTGCACCAATGCCTTTTCTCTGTCTTACCAAGGCTGCTATAAAAGGAAGAAGAGTATCTACTTCCTATTAATATTCTTCCATTTCAAACAAGCGGCTGGATTTAATAGACAGTGATTTGTGTTTTTGAATTATGATGTCGGCTTTAAACTTATCTAGTAGGATAATAACTAACAATAAATCTAATAATGACCACCTAAAATAATAATTAAAAATTAATGCTAAAATTTAACTATGAAATTCTGAAAATAATTAAATTTTTTATTAGAAATATACAGTGCAGGATTTACACATAAGCTACACAAGCTATAGCTTAAGGCTCCTGCTTTCTTAGGGATCCCAAAAAAGGCCTCTAGTTATCTGAAAATCATATTTGGCACTGACGTATAATATTTGGACTTATAAAGGGCCCCATATTTCAAATAGCTTAGGGCCCAGAGGCGTAGCTAGGGTTTTCAGCGCCCAAGGACAACTGAAGATTTTGCGCCCCTTTCTGTGTACCGAGAACGGAAAACATTTCATTCTGCAATTTCATCACATCAATTTGGCATCCCTTGTATGCTGCGCCCAGGAACACATGTCCCCCCTTGTCCCATCCTAGCTATGCCACTGTTAGGTCCTTATCAAGCCTAAATTTGGCCCTGTAAACATATGTACCTGACGAAAATTTAAACTTTTAAAAATCAATTATAATCTTATTTTTCAACTTTACTTTCAATTTCATAAAACTGCTGGTAGCTTTTCTGATCAGCCTCTTTCAATTCAATAATTTTTCCTAGAATCTGCAGGGGTTTTCTAGATTTGATTGAAGTTGGCTTATTGGCACTTTCTTTTCTATCACTGTCACTGTGAGATTCAGTTACTGCTGCTCTGTGACTGTGATTTACAACAGTCATTTTTTCACAAATTGGTGTGAAAACATTTTTCAAAAATCAAGGGTGTCCAATCCATGGTCCGCATGCAGCCAAAAAACAAATATGAATGCAGTTATTACAACCCACCCTGATGATACATTTTACTTTTGCAGTCGATGTTCATAGCTGGCTTTCAACATGAACAGATGGGTTATTTGACACTCTTGAGTTGGAGAGAAATAAAATGCATTTTGAGTGGCAAAATATAGCAAGCCTAAATAAATGCGAACAATCATTTACATTTAAACAAACATAATCCTAAAAATGGGGAAAATGTGCAGCTTTACTTTTCATCCATTTATAGCTGACATAAATATACTCTACCCAGATATAAATATACCTGTACAGTCATGCATTACATATATCATCATTATTTGGCAGCACACACATTTGTGAACAACTATTTTCAACAGTGAAGCATATTAAGAGTAAAATTAGAATATTGGATGAGCACCTTGAAAACTTCCTGAGAATTGGAACCACTTCAATCGAACCAGACATTTATGCATTAGTTTCTCAAATACAAGGTCTAATATCCCATTTATTTTAAGATTTCCTGTTATCTTTGTAATTATAAATAAAATTTATAATGAAATTTTATGCACATAATGTCAAACACAAATTCAGAATAATTCTATATTGCTGTTATTATGGCAATAAAAAACATAAATTAATAAAATTTTAAATATTTAAATACATTTCTTTTTTTTTTTTTTTTTTTTTTTTTTGGCTCATCAGTCATTGTTAGTGTTGGCAGTGGTGGCTAGCCATATGAATCATGTGAATCACTGATTCACTTAAAATGTAGTATACACTGAGCACATTTGAACTAACATGGCCAAATCCACAAATTTCTCTCTCCCACAGGTAAAATATAAAAATTTCTTTCAGCAGTCAAACCTGAAAATTTTCAAAGATATCTACACAACTGGGCGATTCATTTATTTTGGAGGTTCATGAGCTGCCACTGGTGTTAGAAATAATTTGTACAGCCACAAATATCTTGTCTTCTTTCTGCATGGCCCAGTGAAGCTAAATAGTTGAACACCTCTGGTCTATATATTATCATCAACTGCAACATATACTAAAAATGAATAGTCATAACTTTCCTCACAGATGTCTGAAACACTGACTATAAACTGCAGTTCCTCTGAGGCCTCTCATAGATGAAAACGAACATTTTTTAAAAGCAATTTTCAACAGTGTTTTGAGAGATTATTCCCCCATGTATTTTTTGTAGTATGCATCGTCTCTTGCAAAGATATTGACATAAATATCCTCTTTGAAGCACCTACATTTTCTCAAGATTTAATTTTGTTTACCTTGTTTTGAATAACATTTGAAAACATTTACAATATCCTTCTCTAAAGGCTAGATGACAGAAATCGCATTTACAGGAAGAGACACTAATTTAGCGTGTTTCAGAATGAGATTAGGCGTGCATCTAAGATTAGGTGTATTTTTTTTTTTTATTTTGCAGTTCACTGTCCCCTTTTAAAAGAGAAGTTGTAAAAGTACTTTTCATCCATGAGTTTGTACTGTTGAGTTCTTGATTTATTTCAAACATCAAATTTGTCTGCTTTTGCCAATACTCAGTGGTATCATCTTAATTGTTGCATGCAATACTACATATTAGTTACATATTAACTGATACCAGCTACTATTTCACTTTTAAAAATTAATTATCAGAGGAGCAGAACAGGGAGTTAATGCACAGAAAACAGATGTAAAAGGATATGATCCCAGATATCTGCAAGGGCAAAGTTTAGAAGATCAACTACCAAACTCTGCTGATAACTCAGATACAAGGGATGGTGAGCAAGGAACTAGAAGTGGGAGAGTGATTAGAAAGTCAGACAGGTATTTGGACTGATTTTAGAGTCTTAAAAAAAAGAAAAAATTTTTAACTCTTAAAAAAAAAAAAAAAAAAAAAAAATGCAATATTTAATAATTTGTAAATGATAACATTTAATATTTAGTAACTTGTAATTGACAACACTTTTGGAGATATAAAAATTAGAACTATGCTAGTATCACAGTTCTCTGTAATATAATACATTCTATAGTTATAAATAAATAGTTTATAAAAGGTAAAAGTGCACCCTCATTACTTTATACCACATACAGTGTAAAAGGCTCATTTTGGAATTCTAATAGAGAAAATACTGCTTATTCATGGCATTTTAGAAAACTTTGAAATTTCTGGGCCAAACCCGTAATGCTCAGAGGGTTAAATGCAAGTTCTCTTTGGCTGTACTTACCAACAGCATCATTATCTTTTAAAAATTTAGCCCTTTTTTTTTTCAAGTTTAAATCATTTTCCTCAGGTATTTTTGACATATCAAGTTACACACGTAACAGATTAAAAAATGCTTCTTCTGGTGATATGCTTAATTTTAAAACTCATGTTGCTAGCTTCCATTAAAAGACTGACACTGCACAATAATAATAGAAAAAATTTTATGAAGTTTTCTGAATACTCGCAAATATAATACATGTACTTCAATGGGAAAATTTTGAACTTTAATAGGATGTAAAAGTTTCATTTCCACCCCCTATCAGCTGTCATTTGAGAAGGTACACTCACTTATTTACAGTATTTTTAGAGATGCTTTTGATAATCTCAAGATAAGGAAATTCTGTCAACTCCAATCTGCACAAAAGTGTTTACAAACAATATCTAACAGGGACTGGGAAAATAAAACTACATTGACTAAAATTTCAGTCAAACCCATTTTACAGAAGCACTAAATACTTAAATAATAAACAAACCACATTCCTCAACAAGCTAAATGGGAGAGCTACAGGCAGCTTTAATAGGTACCAGTAGGTTATGCTAGCACTGAAGACTCAGTCTTTCACTAATTTGAGCTTTATAAGTAGCAAAGATGAGTTTAATAAACGGCAGTTTTCAGGCTGATTAGTATACATTTGTTTTAGCTTCTGAAACATAATAAGTTGATTTTATCAATTTTCTATTCCTAGTTTCAACTAAATGCAACACTATTCTAAAAACAGAAATGATTACACCAGTTCTTAGTTCAAACTGAGGAAATAAAGGCATTCAATAAGAATTTCTTTAAATATTTCTATATTTTAGAACTTTATCACAATTTCCAAAACCAAAATTTTGCAAATTTGAATTTTCTACAGTGAAAATAATGAAATTTGAATGGAGAAACAGATCAGTGTATTATTAAAACAATTCTCATATTAGTATAACAACTATAAAAACACACCTCAGCAAACTTCAAAGAAATTATTACATAAACATTATTAAGCCTTTATATTATTCAGATTATTAAGTATATGTTAATATAATTATATTATTACAAATAACAATATTTACTACTATTAAAAACACACAATCTGGACTGCAAGATCATGGGTGTTTATTTAATTTGTGTCATTAAAAACACACAATCTGGACTGCAAGATCATGGGTGTTTGTTTAATTTGTGTCATCAATATACAGCAAGCTGTATATTGATGAGCAGCTGAATAAGCAGCTGAATTGTTAAAGCCATGCAGCACTCTGGATTCCATTACCAGCAACTGAAAAAAGCTCCCTCTGGATTCCATTACCAGTAACTGAAAAAAGCTGACAAGCATGGGTTCTTGATGTTCTTCCAATATGCAAAGTAAATACAGGCCTTCCATAGAAAATTTTCCACTAAGATAACCTTCATATTAGGCAGACAGTCAGTTTTATCACATTCAATCAATCTAAATCTTTAAAGCATGGCTAAACATTTCAGAAAAAAAATTGAGAATTACATTCACATTTAATGTTGGATGTCTTCTTACAAAAACAATTAATAAAAAATCACTAACATGGCATCTAACACTTCCAAGAAATTTAATGACACTGTTGTCCTTTTAATTCTGCCTGTAATATTTATATGATGACTTTCATGCGATTACAATCTCCGATATTAATACCAATAATAATGTGAGGACCAGCCTCCTTAAAACAAGTAAATACTCTTAATAGGCATTTTACAAGGAAATCTGATCTATAAAACAATTCCTGCATTATAGTACTAGACAGAACACTTATGATAAATAATTTTCATACAGCTAAAATGGACTAGAATACTAGATGTATGATTTTTATATGGCAAATTTGGATTACAAAGGGTTAATAAAATGTACATCACTGAAATTTTGGGGAGACTTTTACCAGATAACAAAAAAATGCTTTCAGAATTTTTCAGAAATTCTTTTCAAAACTTAAAATTTTGATACATATAAATATTTTGCATATTTTAGATGACAAAGCTTTGACACAGAAAACATTAAGTGTACATTTAAATTTTTGATTACACAAAATATGCCAAAATTCACTTTTAATTTTTTAAAATTATTACTCTTTGGGGAAAAAAATTAAGACATTTAAAGTGAATCATCAGCAATTTGTAAAGAGAAACATACGTGCGGTCAAATTTGAAGGTTCGAAGAGACCCCAAGTTGTAAAAGTGTAACTGTCAACATTTAATTTTAAAACATTTTCAACTAAAACTGAAGCGGAGGTTGATCTTTACAATATGGTAACTGGTAATTTGGCGACATTTTGGAGGCGATAAAGGTTACTACCTGGGACTTTGGTAATAATGTGAGCAGTACTCAGTTCCAATTACGCATTATTTTGCGTGAGGGAAATGAGAGATCATGGGATATGTCATGTGATATTAATGGACGAATTACGGTTCTTTAATCGGAAAAGGGGGGAAATTGGGGAAAAATGTGGAAATTTTGTATTTAGCTTTATTCTGTGTTGTGTGAAACAGTGTTGTTTAATTTTTGGATCCCATGGCCCTAACCAAAGTGAATTCAAAATGGGTATTTAGGCATTGTGATAAAGAGAAGTTTGCTTTTTATTTAGCGGAGGAAGTATGGAGGAAAAATTCGCAGAAAAAATCTTTCAGTAATTTTATTGAATGAATTAGAAAAGTGTATCCGCCACGTTATCAAGATTAGGTAAGTTAGTATTTTTAATTATTTGAGGATATTATTTTTATGCATTGTTCTAAATGTAAGGTGGAAAGGAATTTGGTATTATTGGGAAAATTGTTATTAGCAATGATTTAGTTTAAAGTAATTAGGATTGTAAGGTAATTTTTATTAATTTAATGTATGTGCTCATTTATATTTTAAGTAGTGTTTTTGAATTTAATTATATTTTAATGAAATGATAGTTATTTTGTGAATTTTATGTTTGTAGGAATTTGGTATACATTTAAGTTGAAATAAACGTGCATGGAAATAATTTAAATATTTGGTACTAAGTATTTGTAATGCTTGCGGTATGAATTCATTGGTGACGTGTATAATGTAATAGATGATTTAGAGGTAAAAGTTTTTGGATATTTTATTTATTTTATATGTGGAAATGTTCATATTTGTAAAGGGTAAATACATTTTCGCGATCAGGTAATTTCATATATGTTCTTTTTACCGGGTTTAAAGATTGAGAAAATTGTCATGTATTTTCGTGAAATTTTTGTAATTTATGAGAAAAAAGCAGTGTACATGGATATAGTGAAGAGTGTGCGCAATGCCATTTTTGTGCAATTCTGGGATATTTTTTTAAGTAAAAATAAGTCGGCGTGTACATGGTTTATGTGTATGTGTTATTTTGAAAAATGCGTAAGGAGAATGGTATTGTGCAGTTTTTCCTAATTTTGCAGTGAATATTTGTCATGATTAAGCAGTTTTGTTTGATAAAATTTCTAGCATAAGTGTAATTCGGCTAGTAGATTGTTGGAAGAAGTGTTCAGGAGATAAAAAGAAAAGAAACATGTCTTTACTTCGTGAAGACAAAATGGCGGCGGGGAAAAAAAATAGAGGGTTGCTGTAGGAGAGTTGGTTGCCAAATTTTCGGCAAAAAATCGCCAAGTTACCATAATGTAAAGATCAACCGAAGCGGAATCACATTTGTAACATAAAAAAAATAATACTAGAACATAAAGTATTCCATGAAACTTATGTAAAGACACTTTCAAACAAATATTTAATTTACGAATTAAACAACACATAATGATTTGGAAAGGCAGACAGAATTTAAGTTCTTGCAAAACAGAGTGAAATTCAAATTACTTATATAATCTATAAATTAATTAAAATACTTTGTTAGTCATGGAATTGTTTGTATATTCATTAAAATACATTAATTTCATACATTCTAATGAATGACTGAATAGTACATGATTAATGTTGATATTTGATAAAAATATTTCATATCTAGGACAAAGTTATGTACATTTATAAATTCCATGAATAAATTCACATAATCAATGAATAATGGAATTTACAAAATTTTAACTTGCTCTGTATTAGTTGCAGAATAAAACTAATACATATATTTACCATAAATAAATAATTCTAGAAAAGCTAGGTTTATGCTATGTGATTTAGCAAAACTTAGAAATCCTTTAAACCATATTTTTACACGATTAAAAGCAGCGAAAGAATTTCACAACATTAATTTATGATTTCAATAACAAACAAATGTATGCAAACTAAACCATAAGTTACTGTCATATAACAGCATTTTAACATAGACTTTAGATAAAAAAAAAGTGCTTCTACTTATTTAGACAACTGAGTTGGCTGTTACATTTTATTCCAATAAAGCCTGTTATAATTTGGGTTACTTGCATAGTTTCATTCATTTATTAAGTACAATTTTTTTTTTTTTTAAATTTCACAGAATCGACCCAAAACTAAAGAGAAGCTTATTGCGAAAAATATGCCCAGTTCACAAGCTAGACATTTTGTCAAAGTAATAAATATCCTGCACTTACATACTTTACAAATGACATAATGTACAATTATGCTTTGCAGATGAAATAGTTTTTTACAGTAAAATATTTATTTTCTGGGAGAAAATCCAGAAAATACTGATTTAAAATAAAAATTTGCAGCACAATGAAGTGCCTTGTACAGTTTTTTTAAATAATAAATTTCTTATATAAACACTTTAAAAGTGTTGCAAAGCTCATTATAAAACTATAATAAATCTAAATATCACATATGTTAAGGAATCTTACCAATTGTAGGTAATGTATGAGAGTCAAGATTTGTAACATTCTCTCCGGCACTACTGGGGGCAGTTTTAGTTGCTGATACATTTAAATTAGGTTTTGCAGCAAGGCTAGCACGTACTGTTGCCATGCTACCACTACTGCTACCATCTTGCAGGTATATCTGATGAGAAGGCTCACTACTTCCAGCATTGCTAGCACTCTGTGGTGGGCGAGGTAAGCGGCGTCTCAGCCAACCATGCCTTAAGGCAGCAGGAGGTGTTAAGCGAGCCACTGGATCCCACTCAAGACAACGTTTTAGAAAATCTATGAAAAGCACATCATCACAACCACGTAAAGCACGAATCCAATCCTTACTTCCAGGTGGACCACGTAATTTACCCCGACGAGATCGTCCTCCACTGAGCACCAGTTTACCATCAGGCTGCACAGAAGCAGTACAGTAGCGAGGATAACCTTTAGAATTTATAAATGTTTTCGCACGTTTTGACTGCTCAAGCAACTTAGGAGATGGCATACCTAAAAGTTCTATCATACACGCCAGTTGATCACTTTCATCTTCACCTGGTAACAAAGGATAACCAGTTAGCAGTTCTGCTAATATGCAGCCTAAACTCCACATGTCAATTGGCATACCATATTTTGAGCCAAGAATAACTTCTGGAGCTCGGTAGAAACGAGACTGTATATAAGTATAAACTCTCTGATCTTCAAAACAGCTGGACCCAAAATCGATTACTTTAATACCACTGCGTCCTTGCTGTTTCAGCAAAACATTTTCAGGTTTTAAATCACAGTGAATTATTTTACTTCTATATAAGGCGTCTAAACACTGCAACAAGGAATGTGCAAACTTGCGAACCAGCTGCAAGCTAAATCCTTGAAATTTGTTTTTCTTTATAAGTTCATATAAATTAATGCTAAGAAGCTCAAAAGTAATACAAACATGATTACGGAATGTAAAATGTTCATACATGTGAACTATATTCATGGTGTTGTCTTTGTCTTGTTTCCGTAGATGGTCCAATATTCGTATCTCTTCTTGAGCTTGCCGGTAAAATCGTTTTTCATTGCGCACCATTTTTAAAGCAACATATTGATTATTTTTATGATCATAAGCTTTAATAACTTGTCCAAAACTACCTTTGCCAATTACTTTCAGCATTTCATACCTATACGATATCTGATCATGTGGAACATGAATGTAAGACCCTGTGCTGTCATCATAACCACAATTAGAAGGAATACCAATAGCACCCTGTCTTTTTTTAGCATTTGCACCAAGAAAATAAATATGAGAATACGAATAAATTTCTTGCTGCTCATAAGGCGACAATTTATGCATATATAATTTCATAACCTGATCGGGAGTAGCAACAAGAATTTTTGGTTTCGCAGAACAGCTTTTGTTGCTGGATAAGCTGTCCCCACTAGTTGCAGGACGGACTTCTGGTAACTGAGGAACGGCCTTCGACGAAGAATCGCTATGGTCCCTTTCATTTTCATATAAAATACGATTGGGTAAACCATTTTGACAAGCAGTTTTTAATCCTGCAACAGTTTGACTTTTAGTAGCTGGTAAGGATGTTTTGCTGCTTTTATCACCAATCTGAGGAAGGAATGACTCTTTAGAAGTAGAGCTTGGATTTCCATTAATGCTTGTAACAAGAGATTTAGTGCGAGGCAGAGGCATGTTAGTTAATTTTACTTCCGAAGACATTCTCTAAGCCTAAGTAAATTCCGTCATCTAAAATTTTTAAGCGAACTGAAAGGATCGAACGTAAAAAATGCGATTCAAAACCTCTTGAAGAATTCATGCCGTTCCGCATCCTTTTAATCGAGAATTTTTATAGCGATCTTTGCCGCACGCTAAAAACATCAATACATTCAGTTTCACTCAATGTGTTACCGACCGCATCAGACAACAGCAGACTGCCTTCACTTCAGTTTCAAGAAACCGCTGTCAAAACGATTCAAGGCATTCTGCTACCGAAACTGAAACGGTATGATGTATGATTATTTTATCATACCTTAGTATGATTAGTTTAGTTTCGGATTTATATTAAAATAAATCCTTCAATAAAAGGAGGTTTTAATCAAAACATAGAATTATTTAACGAAATTTTGAATTAATATTTCAAAGCAGTGGGCATTTCTACCATAAAATTTAAAAACTTTAAGGGAAGTCTTAGAATGCGTATTATTTTTTAAGCGTAAATCACTTTTTAACGTATAACACGTAACAAGACAGAAGAATTGGAAAATGGCAATTTTCAAATTTTGAGGAAAGGAATAAAGGAAAGAAAAAAAAAAGAAAAGAAACAGAGAAGTATACACGTATAGAATGAAAGCAAAGGGTTAAAAAATATGATTAGACTGTAATCAAAATGCTGACCTGGGGCGTGTTCATGTAAAACTCTACGTAAAAAACTGCAAACTGCCCAGAATGTTGTTCTGCGGCACATTACAAACGCACCATAATATATTAGAAACAGTGTAATTCATGCGGAACTAAACATAATCCCACTGAGAAGATTTTACTACCATCTGGCCAAACAGTTTCACATTTATGTACAGGGTTATCCAAATTAAACTTCTCCAACTCAGAGGCCTGTGTAGAGTGTTGTATGGGTCATAATGTGATGAAATTTTAAAAACAGACACTTCAGATCATGCGCTCGAGATTTATTAAACAACAAAAAAAAAAAAAAAAAAAATTAGTACAATAAGTTGCCGATAGGTGGCGCAGCAGATCAACAAGACATTCTACAGATGTTCTATATGTGTTCCGTGGTTCTCAATAACTCTTTCAATTCTCAAAGCAGTGTGTTCCACAGCGGAACGCAGTAAGTCCACATTAATTCCACGAACATGTCGAATAATTGCGTCTTTCAGATGTGCCAAGGTTGCTGGGTGTTCTCAGTAGACCCGATCCATTAAGAATCCCCATAAACAAAAGTCACATGACATGAGATTAGGCGAGCGGGGAGGCCAAGCTGTAGGGAAACAGCGGCTGATCACACGTGCATCGGTAAAAGTTGCCCGTAACACCTGTTCAACGCCACGAAGAATATGGGGAGGTGCACCATCCTGCATAATTATCGTGTCCTGGAGGCGGCCACGTTGTTGCAGTTCAGGGATCACAAGCGTTTGCAACATGTCCTGATACCGTTTTCCTGTGACAGAGCAGGTTTTGAACCCTGTTGGAGTCATCTCTTCAAAAAAATAAGTCCCAATGACGAATGTTGCAGTGAAACCGCACCATACAGTAACCTTTGGAGGGTTCAAGGGCACTTGATGGATTGCGCGCGGGTTTTCACTTGCCCAAATGCAGCAGTTGTGCGTATTCACTTGACCATTCAGGTGAAAATGGACCTCATCCGTCTAAAGGATGTTCCATGGCCAAGCAGCATCGACTTCCATTCTGGCAAGGAACTGCAACGCAAATGTTTCCCGAACTACAGGATCCCTGTCGCACGGCTGATGACGACTACGGATTTCGTGAGGAAAATAACCGAGGATTCGACGCATCACACGCCAGACTATCGTATAGTATATATCGTATAGACTATATAGGGCATATCAACAGCACGAGAAACAGTTGGCACACTGACAACACCATGTGGTGATTGGCTAGTGGGGTCCACGACCGCCAAAGCAACGTCTTCTACGTATGCAGATTCCACAACCTGTCGTCCTCTACCTGGTAAAATTCCCAGCTGTCCCGTTCTTTCGAACTTCTTCATCATGTCTCGTAGAGCGCGTGGTGTCATTGGTCCTCGGCGTAAGATCTTCAGCCGACGGAATGCTCTTATCGCAGCACAGGAGTTCTCGTCATTCTGGTAGAAAAGTTTCACTAACAGAACTTTGTCTTTCAAAGTCGCCATTGTGCATGAGTGAGCTGGAAACAACTGCCTGTGCAAGGCCTGTCTTCCACTTTCGTACGGCTCGTCTTTTGGATACATTGCGCAGAAGCTTTATTTCTGCAAATCACGTTGCTGCAATATGCACATTACTAGTGTTACAGCGCCACCTATCGGCAACTTCTTGTACTAATTTTTTTTTTTGTGTAATAAATCTCGAGCGCATGATCTGAAGTGTCTTTTTTAAAAATTTCATCACATTATGACCCATACAACACTCTGCACAGGCCTCTGAGTTGGGAAAGTTTAATTTGGATAACCCTGTACTATAAGTAACTCTGAACTCAGAATTTATAATTACGGTTATAAGAACGATACTCTTAAAAAAACGCCAATGTCCTCTTTCAATCCAAATGTAATCTTGGAAGTCTGATTTTTATAATTTTTTTCTCATGTTATTCTGTACTCTTTTGTTTTTTTAAATTATGTATATTTATATTTAGATCTTGTGTGTATTGTATTTATTTGTTCACCGCTTGAGACCTACTGATGATTCAAAATTACTTTTATAACATAGATTCAGTTAGACAGCTTTGAGGCTTGAATTTATTGCGATTGAATCTCTTCAAATTTAAATTAAAAAAAATAAAAACTTACTATATCTCAAATAAGTTTATTTCTAAAATATTTCGAAACTTTCAACTATGTTCGAAATGGAGTAAGGCGTAAACCTAGGCACCCAGGTGTATCAAACACCGTTCCACAAGAAGGCGATGATTCAATTTCAGCACTACTTTGGCTTTTGGAAATATGTTATCTCGGCAAATTAAGAATTTGCATTGCATAATTTACAAGCAACCAAAAATCAAAGGTTAAGTAATAAATAACCAAATATCGTGTATTGGGTATGTAATACGTACAGGAAATTTATAATATTCCCCTCCCATTTTCTACACCCGGGTAAGAAGATTGCAAGTGATTCAAAAATGCTACACTTTTGTTGACATGCTTGCAGAGCCCTTCGTCGACTTCGTTACATTTTAATGATCTGAAAAATAATAAAAATTAGCCCAGACAAAAAAATCAAATACGCCATCTTGTAGAGAGAAAGATTCTCTTTCGAATAACATAAAACATTATGCGAATACATTTTATTTTTACCGCGTAATTTTAAACACAACATAAATGGCCATCACTTTTGTTTCAACCCAATAACTATTGTCAGAATTCCGCACAATGAAGAAATATCTAAAAATACATTCACTGTGACCAGAAACAGCTATCAGCCCCTTTTTCTAAGTTCTTATCCACCGCTGGCACTCCATTACGACTGTCTAAAAACAAAGTTGGTAAGATTTTGATCATTAAATTACGTATTGAAATTCGCAATCCAGGGACCCTGCATTTGAAGATGCCCCAAAATTATTTAATTAGTTTTGTAAAAATAATAAACAAACCCAGTAAATATGGAGTTCAGGTACTTATTCAATTCTTGACGGGAAAGTGCTATATTAGAATACATATGATTCTGGTTAGTTGCTATGTGGGATGTAAAAATAAGCGTATAAATGGGGAATTATTTGGGACGGTCGCTGCGCTGAAGAGTAACAATAGCGTCCGTCAATGGCATATTAGAAAACCAAATCGTGGCTTCATCATTTAATGAATTATCATGTTATTTATTATTTTACTTTTTATATTACATAGCCTAAAATCATTTACATGAACTTATAAAACACATGTAAGTTTATTTACAGGAGATTGATATATCTTTTTAAGAAATTACATAGGTGCTTACTTTTTCTCGTATATTATACAATAGGAGAATAAACATCAAAATGAGCAGAAAATTTAAAAAAAAAATATTTTGGCAGGTTTTCCGGTATCAAGTGCACCTTCGTGCGTTTTGTATGTTAAGAGCAACGGACTAACTCAGATATTTTTTAATTACTTATTTAAAACTTTATTTGTCTGTGTTTTTAATTTCGAATGTTGTGAAATGAAATCTACGATTAATTTAAATAAGAAAAACAATGATTAAACTGATTGAATCGTACAAGTTTCTATTTTTTTAAACGGTGGACATAATGACATAATAAAACAGAGAATTCTCTGCTAAGATGCAACGTAAAATATGCAAATTAAAATAAAAAAATTAACAAAGCCATACCCTTTTTTTTTTTTTTTTTTGTTTTTTTTTGTTTTTGTTTTTGTTTTCAGGGTGTCAATGTGCAAAGTTTAGAAGATGTATAAAGCAGAAGAAAAATAATTCGAACTCTGGGAAGCTGTTGAAACTAGTATTCGAACAGTCTGTAGTCACATATAAAGTTTAAAACAGAAAGCAAATGAGTACCCTCTTTCTGTGTCTATTTGTTCCAGTACGTGTAAACATACCCGCGTTACTGTTATTAAGGTGCTGATTCATTTTCCATATTTTGCTATAGCTATTTATTACGTCTTCTAAATTATTACTCAACATTTAGTTCTTTAAGCACGATATGAATTTCCTTCTCATTTGAAATGAAAGCATCCTTCGATGAATTTTCTTGATTCCAAATTACCTATATATAATTTCTTAAAATGCTCTATAAACAGGGCCAGGCCCACGCCAAGCCTAATCTGCGCCGTCGTGCAAATGTCTAGCGAGCGCTTTTTGCAGTGATGATATTAAAGGGCTTATGGTTAATATTTAAAATGAACCATTATTAACATAATATAAAAAAATTACGTTTTATCTTTTAATTTGTCTAAATATGCAAACATTTTGGGCTTTGTTAAAACCCCACACTCAAACATATTTATTGAAAAATTATACATACATTTATGTTATAAAAAGCCACCCAACCGAAGGCATGGATGTTTATAAATGTATAGTGTCCGTGCGGCATGGAGGTCACTCTAAATATGCGAGGCGAAAGTCCTCTCGAAAGTTTGGTGGTAGGGGAAGAGGGGTGGGAGACTCTCGGACCCGTCCCCCAGGGCACTCACGTTCCACGTCCCCGTTCTGGAGGGATGGTCAAAACATCTGCCATCAACAGCGCAGTGGCTAATCACACCCGCAGGAGGCTATTCAGACCACCTACGTTCGAGCATGCGCACAATCAGCCCAGGTACCAGCATTTTACGCCGATTTCTGTAAGGCAGGCGGTAGCGAGAGCGAAGGTTGTTAACCCTAACTCAGCAATAGAAAGGGTTGTTAATAGTTCACCAGCAAGATAATAATTTGCAAGTAATAATTATCAGTTACAAAGACGAGGTCAATCTATATAATGTTCAGGAAATGATTAGATAAAATAGGGATTTACTGATGGTTCTAATTGCAAGCGAGGACGTGTAATTAGTTTAAAAAATCTTTAATGTATTTACAGAAAGAAAATTTCAGAAATTACTTTAATTCTTTTATTTAACAGAGGAATTTTTATGCAAACTTAGACCCTAGTCTTATAGCATAGGACTGTCAGAATTTATTATTCAATAAAAAACTTTAATGAAAATTATAATATTCTTATATACTCATAACTTTTTCAGTATCCACACATGTTTATAGGTTCAAATGCCATATTTCAAAATCAAAGTTATTTATGAAATAAGACCTTATAAATTCTGATAAATCATTTATGTGTGCAAATTTTTAAATCTAAATCTCTTACATTAAATTATTTCGGTCTTTTAAATTACATCCCATTATTTATTTAAATTTAATTTATTAATGTGTTTGTACTAATATTTCAAAGTTCTTTGAAATACTTTTTGTGTTCTGAAATTGCCAAGTATTTCTATAAAAAAATAAACAGACATACAAAATTGTTAATGACCAGTATTATATGATTAATTTTTCATTTAATAGCTAATTTAATCGCCTTTAACTTATTTCATGTCTAAATTTTCTAGACAGAAATCCTCTGTCTAATTTTTATTATCTTTTCTAAGACGAAAATTTTCAAAGAGGAATTAATTACAGTCTTGATTGTGCAACACATATCTTTGAAGCTAAATGTATTCTAAGAAGTACAAAAAATGTAAACAAAATTTTATCTCCCCCCAAATCAATCATTTAAACTATTCCAACCGTTCAGGAAAACGATAAGCATTGTGAACATAAAAATCTGCACTTTTTTATATATACTTTAATAAAAGGAAATGTGTTTCTTCTTTATATATATATAAGAAAAAGAACCCATTTTCCTTTCTAATCTTTTGAAAGTCGCCAAATGTTGGGTTCAAATCACGGATCCGACAACTCAATGCGCATGCGTGGTTAATGTTGGGGCGAATAGCTCAAGCGGTTAATCGCACCACTGCTGCGAATAGCATCGCCCCATCAACAGAGGCCCTAAATCCGGACAGCAGAACGAAGTCATTTAAACACTGTGACACAGACCGGGCCACCAATCCGGCCTGCTAACACTACGTCATGATATACAGATGTAGTCTTTAGGCGCCCCCAGGAGGTAATCAAGGAAGGATATGAATATGCAGTTTTGAGGCTCCAGGCGTCTACTGGAAACCTCAAGCAGTTTAAAGGCTCGCTGAATTCGCTAACTCCACAGACAGGGGTGTTTCGCTCCAGACAACTATAAATATCTGACTAACTATAAAATAACGGACGAGAACGCCATATAGTCCCTGCCAAGCTTGAACCAGCCATCGGTAGAGAAGACTCCAGTCCTGTGCAGACTGATTTTAAACACCCGTCGCCGAGACTACCTAGGTACAGATCCTAATCAGTAGCTTCCCAGGTTTTACCTCAGTTGACATCCAGAGGAACTTTCAAATAAGACAACAATTTTCCTGCTCAGACAAGCAGCGAGACAAATTGCTTGTTTTAATGATTGCCCAGCGCCTTTTTTACTCGGCGCCGACGTGCGCCGCACGAACTTGCACCTAATATCGGCGCGGGCCTGATGTTCATCGAGGCTAACGGGTTTCTAGATTCCAAGGAGGCCTCTAAATCTTCTTATAGTACTTAGGATATGTAAAGTTTTATGATTTTTTTTTTTCGATTGTAGATTTTAAAGATACACAATTAGAAGCAGATCTGTAATAGAAATGATTTGTTTCACATATGATTGAAAGAGAATTTTTTAATTCTTCATTTTATTTATATACTTGACTTTGGAATTAATAAATAATTTACTTGCATTAATTGGTCATACCTATATGACTAAATAAATAAACTTATTTTAGCAGTAACATCAATAAGACTTCTTTATTCTCTTCTACGCCCCACCTTCATTATAAAAAGAGCTTAGTTTAATATGTGTAAGTTTATATTTTCTTCAAAACATACTATACTGAAATCAGGAAGCAGAATGCTTGAAAGGAGGAAATGTACTTTTAATGCTTAAATAACTTTATATTAAAGATATTAAATTGTAAGATCATTTCCCGAAATACTTTGTATGAAATATAATTTTCATCCGCGACACGTTGAAAAAATTAATTGGTTTTGGAGGCTCCGAACAGGTCTTCGGGCCTTTAGTTTGTTTAATCAGCTCCTGCTAATAACATTAAAAAACTGGTGCATCAGTTTTATATTCTGATGCAAGTTAATTATATTTTTCTTTTCGAACGCCGGGCTTTATTTTGACTTTTATCGACATTGGCCACTCATAAGGCTGGGAATGGCGGCCATTTTATTGTAGAGGAACCTAATAGGCGGCTACCATTACCTCCTGTGACGGGACGGACAGTTACAACCATGCCTTCTCTGGGATTCGAAACTGGGCTCTTCCGTATTGTAATCGGCTCCCCCTAACCACTATACCATCTAAGTTGTAAGCTGCCTATACTGAACACAACGTTGATTTGCTTGCCAATTTCCTTCATTACCTTGAAGATTTTATAGATACATGAATTAAATATACAATATACCTTACATACTTAGACACAAATTCACAGGCTCACCAGAAATCAAGCCATAAAAGTGCTGAGGCTAGTAGTTTGACCGAAGATCAAATCCCAGCGAACAGGCTGATTGCATAGGAGTTTTCATGGCTTTCTCTACTTCTAAATTTTAACACAAGCCAGGTTCCTTTACAAATTGTGGAATTACAACCTTAATACTCGTATAACAGCTAAGTGTGTGGAACCTCTTAAACTGGTAAGCGAATAATTGCTTTAGCTCAGGAAACAGAGACGTAAGCTCAAGAAGAGTTAATTACCCTTTATTTCTCCAAATAAGAATTTACAGTCGACTCCTTTCTTAGAGCGTACAGAAAAGCCTCCACTTGGGCTTGAACTCAAGAGTACTAAGAAATTAAACTTAACTAATACTTGACTAAAAAGACATAGCCGAAGCTATCAAAATTCTAAGGAGTTGGCTCCTAAATGGTAACTAATTGGTGAAGCTACAAGCGCCTGAAATACGGCCGAGCGTAGTAATAGCTTCTAGAGAGTGTAGCCAAATGGCAAACGCGAGCTGTTTGGAATCTCTGGCTCTCTAACGAAGTCAATGGTACTTCGACTTAAATACCGCTCTTCCTCATTTGCATTAACCGCGATTCTAAAAACATATTCTGGTGGGAAATGGTAAGCTGAAATTAGGAGAGATAGGATAGTAGATTTAACTAAAGATAACTTTTAAAAACTTAGGATAAACTTTACATCTTTCCCCGCCAGAATTTAAATACTCGAAAAATAAGGTCTCAAAAACGACCTTGTTTAAGAGTTTAAATTTTAAAAAGTTCAAACCTAATTCAAAAATTCAGTTTGAATATCAAACTTCTAACATTCGCATTTTTCAAAGAGTTTGAAACTTTAAACTATTCTGTTTAGGTCCAACTTTACAAACAGATCTATAACTGGACTAAAACCAAGAAGAATAAATTTACAATTTGCACTGGAACATATACACTCTTAGACAAAAAAAAAAAAAAAAAAAAAAAAAAAAAAAAAGACACACCGAGAAGATATAAAGCAAATTCGACACAAATCGATATGCATACAGGTTTCGACGGAAAATGCAAAATTTTACATTTTGGCTACCAATGAATGAACGGTTGTAGCACGTGATCTGCGCAATTGGCAGGATATTCAAGAGGAGAAATTACGATTCCAGCTCATAAATTCGTCACGAATTTCATTCCGTGTACTCTGGTAGACAGTAACTATGCCTCGCATACAGGTGCGCGAAAAATATGCGCATATGTCAGAATTTGAGAGAGGTCGTGTAGTGTGCTCAAAGAAGCCGGTTGGTCTTATCGGGGAATAGCTCGACATTTGAGCAGGAGCGATGCCACTATTAGACGATGTTGGCAGGAATGGGTGAAGCAGGGCCACACACAGAGTCAAGAAGGAAGCGGTAGGCCTAGAGAAACGACAGAACGTGAAGACCGAGCAATCGTCAGAGCGGCACTCACATCCCCAGATGCATCATTATCATCGATTGTACGTGCAACTAGTGCTTCAGTGACCACAAGGACCATTCATAGACGGCTCACAAAAAGGCAGCTGAGGTCCCGGCGCCCCTTGCGCCGACTACCATTGACCTCTGTAGAACGTCAAGCCCGTTTGCAGTGGTGTCGGGCTCATTTGCACTGGAATGTCACTGACTGGAGTAGAATAGTCTTCAGTGATGAGTCCCGCTTTGAACTGTGCTCCTATGACCAGCAAAGGCGAGTCTCGAGACACCCCGGAGAGCGGTTTGATACTAACCTGACTGCCTTCCGGCAGACAGCCAACAACCAGGTGTGATGGTCTGGGGTGCCATTTCATTTCATAGTAGGACCTCTTTGGTTGTCATCCGTCGCAACCTTACAGCACAGCGGTATGTCGACGAAGTTCTAAGGCCCGCTGTGTTGCCCTTCATGTTACGCCACCCTGGGCTTACATTTCAACAAGATAATGCCCGCCCCCCACACTGCACATGTTTCTACTGCTTGCCTTAGTGCTTGCCGAACATTACTCTGGCCAGCAAGGTCGCCGGATCTCTCTCCTATTGAGCACGTTTGGAGCATTATGAACAGGGCCCTCCAAACAGCTCGGGATGTTGACGATCTAAAGCGCCAGTTGGACAGAATTTGGCACGATATCCCTCAGGAGGACATCCGCAACCTCTATCAATCGATGTCAAGCCGAATAACTGCTTGCATAAGGGCTAGAGGTGGACAAACGCGTTTTTGATGTTTTTACTTTGTGAAGCTTCAATAAATCATCCAATTTTTCTCAAACTGTAATCATTTGTTTTTCTGCACATGTACATCACTTCTACCGATTTTCGTCCCATTCGAATAACTCCTTCTTGGTGCGTCTTTTTTTTTTTTTTTTTTTTTTTTTTTTTTTTTTGTCTAAGAGGGCATCTGCTTCCTCTTGCGTTTGATCTTGTTTTTTGGATCTCGGTCCTTCCAAATTAGGCCCACCAGCGGCCGAGCGGTAAAGTCGCTGAACACTGGTAGTTCGGTCCGAGGTTCAAATCCCGTGAACGGGCTGGTTCAAATCCCGCGAATGGGTGTTTTCGTGGTTTTCCCCATGTGTAACGTGTATACGAGCCAGTTTCCCTTAGAAAGTCCTCCACGAAAGGCATCCCTCCTCTTAGGCAGATAGCCCTAGTGTGCTTTGCCATAATTAAATACACCAAAAAAAAAAAAAAAAAAAAAAAAAAACCCTTCCAAATTATCTGGAAGGAAATCGTATTAGTTTACCTTTTACAAAAATTTACAATTCCTTATAATTACTTTTTATCGACATTTTTTTGGACTTCAACCACTCTTCATTCATGCATATTTAAAGTCCTCTTCCCTCCACGCTTTCCAGAAATTTGTTACGATTGAACTGAGCCTGTCATTGTTGTGTTACCGCGAATACACGCTACCACTAAATATCATCTATCATTTGTTAAAACCTGACTTTCTTAGAAAACTCCATAAATACAAAACGAGCCTAATGTACTAAACGACAGCTTGATTTAAACTTTCAAGTGTTGGCTGGAGAGCCTAACTTTAAACACCCTCATTCAAATCATTCGTTTCTACAAGATTTTTCCCTTGCAGTTTGGCCAAAATTTACCTTTTGTAGAAGTTTAATTTTAAAGTACTTCAAAACTGACATTTAAAATTTCTACATTCAATACAATGTTTTAACATACTTAACTTATAACATTTTAAAATTTATTTTACATCATCGTTATAGTTGCTTCGTTTCCTAAAATTTTAACTTCACGTTAACAACTTTCACTATTAACTGAAGTCTTCCGACCAAAAGATATTCACAAACTAAATTCTCGCAAACTTGCGAATTCTTAAAAAGAGATATTTACAAGCTATAAATTCTCGCCAACTTGCGAATACAAAAATTTTTCTGTTTAAAAGATAATTACAACTAAGTTCTCGTAACCTTGCGGAAAAAACTTTGTGTTTTAAACAGCATTTAGCAGTTTTAAACAACATGACATAAACTGAGCGCTCAATGTAAAATAGGCAAACAAAGAAAATTTTCACTTATATTTTTTTCTTCTAAACTCCTCCATTCTAATTAAGCAAAACTGCTGAAAGCAGGGTACTTCAACATCTGCAGTTTCCTCCTTCGGCTGGGCTGGCTTGTTCCCTCCGTCGGAATGCTGTTGTGTCTTTTCCCTTTGTCGATGAATCTGCCAGCCTTCCGGACTGGTCGCGGGTTTTGAAATTGGAGTTTTCTTTTCACCTCTTTGGGGCCACTTCTTTGTTCAAGATCTTTAAATCTTCGCTTAGCTCTTCTGGTTTTTTGAAACGGCAAGGCTCCCGCGTCGGCTCGGTCTGAAGCTCTTTTGACCTTCCTTGTGGTGGTTGCCGCCGAGGAACGCAGAATCTCTGGCAAAGCCTCTCTCCTTGAATCCGGAATTCGCTGTTGTTGTGCTCGTTTTACTGGAACGGCATCCGCTGTTCTTTTTCTTTTCACCGCCGGTACTGGCTTTGGTTGTGCATCCACTTTCCTGGCCGGCTCTTTCGTAGGTATTATGTTCCAATTTTTTGCTGACTCTGGACCTTGTGCCACTTGGATATGTTTGGCTGGTGTTTCTTTCGCCCTTTCGGCCTGCTTCCTTTTTGCTGTTGGGGGATTCCAGCTGAGTCTGACTCCAGCTGAATAAAATTCTTGGCTCGCTTCCAGAATCCTGCAATAAATCTTGTAGAACTTGGAAGTCAGTACAACTATAATATGGTTTTAACTGTACAATATTAGCAATTACTGGCCATTTGCAGCCTTTAAATAAAAAGTTGAATATTTAATTCTTTCAGTGATTAACGGCCCTTAAACCTGGGTTCAAATTCGGCCACTCTGTTTTTGGGTGCAGACGATAACAAAATGTTTCAATTTTAGTATTTTTTGACCGACAGTATATTCTACATCCCATCTATTTCTATCATAGTAAAGCTTCTGTTTCTGCCTTGGTACGTCGGAATTTTTAATGGTCTCATTTATAATTGCCTGGATAGCTTTCAATTTAAATTCTTTTGCCTTTGCTGCACACTAAAATCTTTCTCCCTAGAAACAATTATGCAGTTATTTTTTTTTTTTTTTTAGTATCATGCTTTGCTGTTCTCAAGGCAAGACCTAACTCATTACACACAACTGTCCCAGCGGTCGTGGTAATTCTTAACGTATCCTCGAATAATTTTCACAATATTCTTATTTACACGTTCCGAAATATTCGATTGCGGTCTATATGGTACCATTTTTAGATGGCGTATACCAAGTCCCGCGCAAAGATTTTTAAAATAAATTACTTATACACTGTCTCCCGTTTTAAGATATTACTTTTACTGGGTCCCCGTATTTTAAAATATACTTATTTAGAAACCAATCTGCGACTATTTTTGCTGATGCTCGTTTAAGGGCGACTATTCCAACCCATTTTGAGAAATGATCTAATATGGTTAAAAAATATCTGTTTTTATTTATTTTTGTTCTAGGGTGACGTCCGAGCAAATCAATGCCAACAAATTCATTTGGAAAAATTGTCTTTATGTTATTTAAGTATCTGACCGGGTTGTAATTAACGTCGTTTATTTATTGGCACAAGTGACACGACCTGACATACGCCGAAACCACCCTCTGCAACTGCAGGAAATAAATCGCTTCAAGGACCCTTTGTAACGTTTTTCCAATTCCTAGATGACCCGAAATTAGCGAATCATGCAGCTCTCTAAAATAATTAAGCGTAGACTCGCTGGGATCATTGGCCGTAATTCTTGATTCTCGTTAGTTATTTTCGTGTTGCTTCGGTGCTTTCGAGTTGGTGTCAAAACCTGGATACCATCATTTGAGACACTCGTATCTGTCGAGCTACCTCCATTTGAGATTGTCCATCTCAATCCCTCGTCCAAAAGAAGGTTTGGCAACTGTTTTTTTACTAAAGGGCGTATTTCAGCAATGCGAAAACTCGGTGGGTATCGTGGGACGATGATAGTAATATATAAATATATAATACAAATAAATATATAACATTAATCATAATAAATAAAGCTGATTTATATGGATTGTACAAGTTGTAATATTCTAACTATTTTTTTTTTGTTATTACGAAAACTCTTATTAAAAATATTGCTACAGCATGCTGCTCATAAATATTGCTAGCTAGGCAAAAAAACTGCAAACTGTTGTTGTTTGCAACTGAAATCAATTACTGACACAAAACAAGCAGATGATATGAAATTATTTTCCTAACATTAACAATTGCAAAAGCAATATTTTTTTTAATTTTTCGTTATCTTTTAGTTTAAAGAGTGGATTGCGTATTCTGCTTACAACTCGAAGCATAAATTCATGAAATAAGTTTATGAACTAACAGAGGTAGCGGATGAAAAGCGTAGCACGCCGTTGTTGAATAGAGTATACGAGGATAATGAGGACAGAAAATAGTTCATTGCGAGCAGAATCAGATGTTTCTAGCAGTCGAAAATTGATTCATCTAGTCATAGAAATCTCGCATCTACATTCGCTACGATTCAGTTTTTGTTAAAAGTTTAAATGTACAATTCACTCAATTGTCAAAATGGCGAAGGATTTTTACTAAAATTATTCCTTACAGTTACGAGTGCTTCTTGTACAAATATCTGAAATTTAAAATTTAGTTATTTGAACAATCGTCAGTTTAAACTTGCTTCTCGAGCAATTTGGTACCAGAAGCGTTGCGTTGCCAGCCCCTGATCTAAACGATTGGGGGAATTCATTAACCGAAGTAGTGATTTTTCATGCTTGTGCAAAATTCTATTGAACCAGTCATTTCACGTAGGCTCAGAGAGTACTTCAGAAACTGATTGTTTTCATGTTTCCTTAAAAGAACATAGAAAAGTAACAACCACCAAATGCCTAAATTGTAGTTACCATTCTTCAATTCTTTGATTGCAAAACTTTTGGAAACCAGTATAAAAGAAATGAAGAGACATTATTCAGGACAGCGCAGTTCATGCTATAAACAGAGCTAAAGCATCTTTCTATCATTCAGGGCAATGCTGCATTTTGAGGAAAAAAAAAAAAATTGGTTTTCTTTAATTAAGAACATCCCTGTCATGATACAATTATACGCGAAATTCTTACTTCGACATCGGTTCAAATGCAGGCAAACGGGATGGTTGCATGGGAGTTTTCTTGGTTTAGGCCAAGTGTAACGTGAATACAAGACTTTAAAATGTCCTGTACAAAGGCATCTGCTAGGCAGACAGCTGTCGCATGCTTTGCCATATTCTAAGAAACCTAACCTAATTTAAAGTATTTATTTATTAAAGATATTTTCATAGTTATTTATAATATAAGGGGTGATCAAATGAAAAGGTACGAAACGACGTAAAAACGTAACAGTTAAATATTTGCATATTTCGCTATGGGAGAACGTAGCGAGACATCTCGGTATGCGATTGGAGTCTCTGACTGGGATTGAAGCATGCGCGGGCGCCAGCATGCGCAGGAGAGAGAAGAGGCTCTTACCAAAAGCGGCGTCCAAATGATACGGCAGTCCGTATGAAGACAGGATGACGTTCGCGTTGTAAAATTCGACGACTGAGGAGCAGCGAGGTGTTATCCGATTTCTGACAGCGGAAGGTGAGAAACCGGCAGCTATTCATCGCCGGATGATGACAGTTTACGGGAAGAAATGAGTCTCTTACAAGTCTATAAGAAAATGGAGTGCCCGTTTTCGTGCAGGCCGTGAGAGTGTGTGTGATGATCCGAGACCAGGCCAGGCAAACACTATCATCACGGGCGATCTCATCGATAAGGTGGACGACCTAGGGAGAAGTGATCGGCGTGTCCCATTGCGATTGTTGGCAGTGAAGGTGGATGTCAGCTATGGAACCGTGTGGACAATTGTTCACGACAGGTTTGGATATCGGAAGGTGTGTGCCGCTTGGGTTCCGAAGCAGCTCACCGACCAGCAAAAGGAACTGTGTGTGGGGTAGCATTGCAACATCTGTTTCGGTATCATGAAGACCCCGCTCTCATGGAGCGGATCGTCACAGGTGATGAGACCTGGTGCCGTCACTGAGCCAAAGACAAAGCGGGACAGCATGCAGTGGAAGCATGAATCATTACCTCTCCCCAAAAAGTTCAAAGCCGTGCCGTCAGCAGGCAAGGTGTTGCTCACCGTATTTTTCGACGTTCAAGATCCGCTACTTGTGGAATTCCTTGAGCACAGAAAAGCCTTTAACTCCGATGTGTACTTGTGAGACACTCCGACGCCTACGCAGGTCCATCAAGAACAAATGACCAGGGCTGCTCCATGATAACACGGAGGGTGTGGTTCTGCTCCATGATAACGCGCGTCTATACATCTTGGACACATGGAACTGGCCAAGTTCAAGTGGGAGACGTTGGACCATCCGCCCTACAGTCCGGACATGTCGTCGTGCGATTTCTATGTGTTTGGTCCACTGAAAAAAAGACCTGAAAGGGAAGCGCTTCAACTCGAACGACGTACTCAAGGACGCTGTGAAGGATTGGGTCTCCTCACGGCCACAGAAATTCTGGGAACAAGGAATCCTGCGGCTTGTTCATCGGTGGAATCGTTGTGCTCAGGGCTATGGTGTATATTTTGAATAAAGTCTACATTTGTACCCACCGTGTCGTTTCGTACCTTTTCATTTGATCACCCCTTGTAGAATGTTAGCTGATAATGTACAGGATATTTGTTTTTAAACTGACACTACTCAGAGCCGATCTCTCAACTGAAACACCACGAAATTTGTTAGGGGGATTAATGACGATATGGCAAAAAAATTCCATGAAAAAATTAGTTCCAAAATTTGCCGATAGGGAAAACGAGGCGGTATTCTAGTCTACCCAGCTGAGAACTAGAAAAATCAATAACAAAGAAGAAATTTCAGTTTAATACTTTCAGTGAAGAGACTACAGTATAAAGATATGATATTTCATTGCCCAATAGAACTTTATTCACAGAGATGATATTTCAGTGCACCATAGTACTTTATTCACAGAGATGATATTTCGCTGCACCATAGTACTTTATTCACAGAGATGATATTTCGCTGCACCATAGCACTTTATTCAAGAATTCACTTTTCAGGAGATGACATTGACCTCTTACAAAGTGACCATTTTTAGTGGATCACACATTGCATCTTGTACCCAACATTTTCGACGGGCCGGAAGTAATGTGTCACCAAGACTGATTGGACATTATTCCGTTTGGTTGGGAAATTACATACTATGTTGTTACCATTTATAAATTCAAGAAGAGCGGCGGTTGTGTTCGATTGATGAAGATAGAACAACTTCAGAATTAACGTGCGCTGAGGTAAAGTGAGTGACCGACTTACAGACTTTGATGTCGTTTACGTAACTGAGCATTTGCATTAAAAAATTTTATCTGCGTTTCATGCAAATTTTCAGTTGTGTCGAATAGAACAGCCTATAAGCAACTTACGAATCAGAACTTTCTGATGAACCGATTCCCCTTCACTGAGTGAATTTGTTCCGATTCTACGAAAAGGAGTGGTTGTGCTTTTACAGTTGAAAGAGAGCTCTTGTTGGAAGTATGCCAGGACTAGGGAACTGCTATTCGTTCACGAACTGATTCATTTTGCTAAACGAGTTTGCGCCTGATTGGCGGAAAAAGAACGGCGTTCTTGTTGGAAGCGTGCCAGGAATTTTCGTTTTTGTTTTAGGAGAGAAAAGAATATCTATCTTCCCATGTTTGAGTTTAATTTTAATCGTACTCAACTATTTGAAAAATTTTTATTCCCGAAAATTATTGTTAATTCTGTGTCGAAAAAAGGTTTTAGGGAATCTTTCTGACCTACAGTTGAAAGAAATCACTTCATAGAATTAGTGTTTTATTTAGTCAATTCTTCCGATTCTTTCGTTATTCGCTCCAGCTTCGTTAAATCTGTCCTAATCCCGCTATTTCTTCGATTCTTTCTCCTCTTCGTTCCATCCTCGTTAACCGCTCTTCATTCTCTAGTCTTTCCGGATCTTTTTCATCAAGGTTATTGTTGGTGGACTG
This sequence comes from Stegodyphus dumicola, assembly GCF_044657685.1. Classification (NCBI taxonomy): domain Eukaryota; kingdom Metazoa; phylum Arthropoda; class Arachnida; order Araneae; family Eresidae; genus Stegodyphus; species Stegodyphus dumicola. Next base: position 122,762,054 of record NC_140780.1, read on the forward strand.
TGAGTCATACAAAGGAACCGATTCATTTCAGTGAGCGAACCGCTGTGATCCGATCCCATAAGAGTGGTTTTGCACACAATAAATTCACATATTTTTTATTAAATGTAATGGTTAGGAATAAAATTTTTTAAAAATCCATACAAAAAACAAAAAGCGCTTTCAAAGCTCTGGCTGTTTTTCTTTTGATATATTACAATTAAAATATTTAACAGAAATTCACAATAATTTTAAGATATAAATTGTCAAAAGATTTCAATTTCTCAGGTTCTTCGTTTGAAATGTTGGAATAACACTTGTAGTTCATTCATTAGCTACATGCAGAGCCAGGACCAAGGGTGAAACAGGCTTTAGGCAAAAGAGACGCTTGCGTTAGGTAAACTGCTGGGAAAGGCCCCAAATTTGGTGTGAAATTTTCGAAATACGTTAAAAAAATAAAGTATGATCGTTAATTTCAGTTTTGAAATATATCGAGATGAAATTATCGACTTTTTAAACGTCATATCTAAAGCAATAAAAGGCCGCAACATACCTGAGCATTAGCGTGTTTTGCTTAAACAATTAAGGAAATAAAATCTGTTAAGTGTTAACGATTTAATATTTAAAGTGAGACAGAAGAATCTTTGTTACATATTTTATATGATTTTCGACTTGTTATTATTGTTTCATATTTATATATTATTGTTTCATATTAATGCCTCGAATTGATATAAGCATCAACTAATAAATCATTGCAATGGATTGAAACTAATATTCTCTTTAAGAAAATCAATGTAAAATTTTATGAATATAATACTTCTAAGAATAGAAAAGATTAATAAAGATTTCCAATCAAAAAATGTAAGTTTTCAAAAAGCAGCAAGTTTAATAGAGGGATTAACATAATATCTTAGCTGGATGAGTAATTTCGTTACAAATCAACTTCTCTTAGGAAATTCTCCCCGAAGGCCTCTTTCTCCTTAAACAAATAGCCCTCGTATTCTTTAGCATGTAGAATTAAACAAATAAACATAACAGAAGAATTATTTCTTTCTTTACAGAAAATGCGAGAAAATATTCTTGACAAATGTGAAAGTTTAGCTTTAACAAAGAATAAAACAACGTAATTCGAAGCAAATTGAACAATCAGATTGTCAAAGATCAACTGATAAAATAACTAATTTTTCAATTTTTTTCGGGGGGGGGCAAAAAAGAAGTGACATATATTTTAAGCTGACAACTAAAACAGAGATGCGAAAACTTTAACAAGATACCTTCTGGTTTCCGATTTCTAACTGCTAAGAATTTAATGTCATTGGTTATAGGTATTTTAAAAGAAGCAATTTGTAACTTAGTACTTAAATAGCCAAATGACGTAAATACTTCACATGTGCCATCAGATATAGACAGTTTTAAAAATCACTCTATTTCAGAAATTCTGGGGCCGCTAAAGTAAGGTCAGATGTTTTAAAGTTAATTCAGGAATACGATTTAGTTCCATCATATATGAATTTGGAAAATGCGTTAAGAATATTTTTAACGTTGCCAGTTACTATTGTTAGGATAAAAGAAACTCAAGAAATCTTAAAAATTAGAATTAAAAAAATGCGCAAAATATTCCATTTTGCCCCCCCCCCAAAGGAACTGTCATATACCACTATTTTTCACAGAACATAAATTAAAAAAACAAATAGTATTCGGAAAAAGTTATTGTCAATTTTATTTCGTTAAAAGAAATAAAGATTGCAGTGAACTCATGAACATTAATGTAATACTTTTATATTAATTGTTCTATCCTTTATATTATTTCATTGTTATTTGCTATTTATCAAAAAGGTATTTTTTAACCTTTTCATTTAAAAACTATAAATTCTTATATGCATTATTTTTCTAAATATATAAAGTTAAGATTAAGAGCTGTCCTAAACATTATGGTATGATTTGATATATTGATCTTCGTTGAATATAAACTTGTACAGATAAAAAGTTAAATGTTGATTGCATATAGAAATTTGCATTTACTTCTTTGCCTCAGGTGAAAAAATAGGCACAGCTTTGGATACATGACTCAATTATTTGAAAGCTGAACTCATTATGAGACTGTGATGCCATCCTCAATGTGCTAAATTAATATAGACCTTCTCAAATGAATCTTTTCAACTCTTTTTTATGTTCTTCATTCATATTCTTTTCATATGCTTCATTGATGAATACTGCGAATTTCTTTCCGTCGTTTGCAACTCACAAGATAAAAAGAATTCATTTCCAGTTCCATTTTATTAAAATTTTATTGCTATTTACAACAGAGTTTTACAAAATTTGACAAAATGCGTAGCATTTTAACACTAGTCAGTTTATTTTACAGGATAAAGATGAGACATTCTGGCTTCTAGGTAAAGAGTTATGTACCATTAGAAGTGTTTGAATATATTTTAAATTATAATAAAAACATAAATATTTGTTAAAACAGAGTTAATTTTATGATACTTGCTGACATTTTTTTTTTTTTCATTTTATTATATTTCCACTTTAAAGAGCGATATCTTTTAATAAAAGTTTTCAATAATTAAATTAACATATGGAAGTAACAAAAATATTTCAAAAGTTCTTATTTCATTAGAAATTAGAGCGATTAAACTTAATTGATGAATTAGATAAATTAACAGGCATTTTACTAAGTCAAACACTTCTAATTTTTCAGGAAAAGTTCTGTAACACTCGGTGAACCAATAAGAAAGAGGAAAAATTCTGATCTAAGAGGAAAAATGAAGTATTCTAGATTTTGTACTTGTTTAGCTATTTTACATATATAGATATAAGTCTAAGGCCTCTTTAGAAATGACAGAGACAACATCAATCCACGAAACTAAAGGTTTTTAGTTTCTATTGAACTATTATTTAACTGAATTAAATTCCTCTTGATAATTATATGTCTTTAAAGTATATTTTGCAAGTATACTGGGATGAAATGAAATAAGCTTGGTTATTTATTATGTTATATGCACACTAAGAAGATTGAAAACGCTTATCGAATTATGGCAGAAGATATCACAAGTAGAATACAATTAGTTAATAGAAATGCCTTATTGTTTGAGAATGAAAATATTATTACTGAGGTTGACTAGTTGGCTGCTCTGTGAATGAAGATTCTTGCTGCGCATCTAAACTGTTTTCGGAAGTGTCGCCTTTCATTCTGGAGTAATAGCGAACGTGTTGTGTGGTAAGACTGGTTTCTTCACCTTCTGCAGCAGCTCTTGAAGGAAAGCAAGATGAAAAAAGCCCCGTCACGCTGGAACCTGAAAACAAAGTCTATAAAACGTCTGCAGTAATTTTATTAATTTAATTTCTCCAATGAATATGTAAAACAAGCTGATGTAATTAAGCATTTTGAAAAAATTACATGCATTTGATTTCCAGCATTACTTTTAGAAGGACATGACATCTATTTCAGACCCAAATTATTTTCACAACAACGAATCTACTGGTATGAGAGACTGTTTGGATAAGATTTTCATGTTATGGCTGCACTGGAATATAATTTAGAAAATTCTTGACTTGAAGGCAAAATGCTATTAATTAGAATGACAGAGCGTGTTTACGAGATCTATCAACAGAAGATGAGTGATATTAGTTAATAATATCACTCACCTTCTGGATAAGAATTAATAAATTTGCTCATAGAAAGTTTGTTTTGAGACAGAATTATTTTGGTGGGAATGCATCTTTAAAATCAGTGCTGGTACACCACATGTCAGACAATTCAAGCATCACAAATTGTTTTCCATGACATTTTTTTCACAACAGTTTCTATGACATCATCGTTCGATCCAGACTATGATGTTATTGAAAAAGGTAAGGCCGGAAGTTTACTGGGCGCAGTCGTAGCCTCCATCACCAGTTCTTCTCAAATATGGTTGCTACAGTGTGGCACACGAAAAACTAGTTCGTCTGTCCACAAAGAGCCTACATTTTGCTATTCTTCGTGGAACAAATAACACAAAACTTGTTCACATGGTTTCTATACCTGTGGGGGATAATCTACAGTGGTCGCAACAACGAAGCAGACGATATGATCACGACTCAGATGAAACTCTCGTGAGTTGTTTTTTTTTCGCTCCACTCTGGAATTCAAGTTAAAAATCACTATAGCCAAATCAGACTGGCACTTAGGTACCGCACTAATATGGATATCAGTGAAAGCAAATCTCTCAAATTATACAATTAGTAAGAGGAACTGTTAAATCTGTCATACCTATGAGAAGAGTAGGTTTTCGTGAAAAATAATGGATCAGATTTCAAAATATCCCCCTAAATGCAAAAAAAGTTTAAAAATCGAAGAAAGGAAATTGACTTGAGAGTTTGACTTAAATAGAATCCAGAAAGAAGTAATTTATCCAGCTGAAAGAGGCAGCCTTACCGGGATGAAATTAATTCTTGACCATCAAAGCAACAGAACGGCCGCGTTTATGCTAAAACTTGACACAAATATCTGATGTATAGGGACAACAAGACTTCGAGATTAGATGCTGCCATAGCAATTAGTTACTTCGACTAGGCGTTTCTGTAAAACAATTGGCCATGCTTGCGATTGACTTTGATTTAGAAAAGATTTCGAATTAATAACGATAGCTCATTTGGCCGTACGGCACAGAGAATTCGTCAATTCTAATCCTGTCGAATTCAGTATCTGTAAAGGCTGCATTACTCATTCAAAATATTTCGGAAGAACAACTGTTTAGTTCAATTTTTCTGTTTTGTCACATACTATAAAACAGCCAATCACCCCAAATGACTTTGGGGTTACTGTGTAAAGAAGGAAATGGTTCTCCATTATAATGATGAAAGTGATAATGGATTCAATGCTGATTTGTTGGAAACGAACAACTTACAATTTTTTGCGAAAGAAAGGAAAAAATCGAGCCTCTTTATTTCAGTGGTAAATTAGGCAGACAAATTAATTGAAAGAGCTGTTTGATCAAAACAAATGGATATGTAATAGGAATCTTACACATGCCGCCCTTTACAAAACTCGAAAACCTCATTCGTATTAGAACAGTTGGATTCGGTGTTCACCGAAGCACGTGGCTTTCCCTCTCTGAACGCTTGTTTCACCCCTGGTTTAAGACGCTTGTTTCACCTAGACTGCTATTTATGAAAATAGGAGAATACCAGAATGATAACAGCTTCGAGAATTTTATAAATTAGTCGCAAGGAAGAGAAGAAAAAGATTATAAGTATGAAAAATAAAAAGTAAATACAGAGAGAAACATTTTAAAAAGTTGTAGAGACATTAGGTATTTTTGGAAGCAGGCAAGATGAAAAATCAGCAAACGCCTTCGCAGGGAATCGAACCACGGACCTCTGAAATACCGGTTCATCGTGCAGACCACTACACCACGAAGGCACGCTAGGAAAGCGGGGGAAATACCTTACATACTCTCCCTTTTTAAAGGGCAACTGGGGTTTTTAGGGTACCCAGTCGCCAAATCCTGGGTGTGAAGAATGCTCATCTAACACCTTTTTTAGTTCGGGCGCCACTGTAGAGATATTAGGTATTTTTGGAAGCAGGCAAGATGAAAAAGGAGCAAACGTCTTCGCAAGGAATCGAACCACGGACCTCTGGAATACCGGCCCAGCGTGCAGACCACTACACCACGAAGGCACGCTAGGAAAGCGAGAGAAATACCTTATAAAGTACAACTGAATATTTTTGAAATAAATTTCCCATTAAGTTATGTTCGAGGCAAATTAAATTTAAAAAAATATAATTTCCAAACATACTGTAAAATTCTATGCATTGCATTAAGCGCAAGCGTCACGCGTAACATCAGACTATAAAAGGCTGATGTCCATATTTTAAGGGTATATAGGGCACGGTATCCGCAGAAAACATCGCGGACGAAAACGTCGCGGAGAAAACAAGTCAAGGCGAAAACGTCGTGGCACAAATCATCGTCGGAGAAAATAAAGCAAAGACAAAACATCGTGGTACACAATATCGTCTTCGAAGAAACTTCTCAGTTTAAAAACATCGTCGTCGAAAATATCGTGGTAAAAAATATAGCACCTACAAATCATCGCAGACATGCGTTCTTCAGGCTTTAATAATTGTAAATAGATATTTCTTTAATGATTTGTAAGAGCAAGATGGACAGAAGGATAATTTTTACTTTCCTATTTTTTATTAATTAATAAATTTATAAAAAACAAAACAAGAAATTTAAACAAAAAAGAATTTCCACTATAAGAATATGAGATTAACAAAAGTGAAGAAAACAATCTTTTCCCCCCTTATAATTAACTTAGCATTTTTTTTTTTTTTTTTACAGAAGGATAATTTTTACTTTCCTATTTTTTTATTAATTAATAAATTTATAAAAAACAAAACAAGAAATTTAAACAAAAAAGAATTTCCACTATAAGAATATGAGATTAACAAAAGTGAAGAAAACAATCTTTTCCCCCCTTATAATTAACTTAGCAATTTTTTTTTTTTTTTTACGGATAAGTGCATGCAGTTACTTATTTTTATTTTCCTAATCTTTTTTAGATTATACTTTTCATGAAAAATTACCAGTAAAACTTTATGAAAAAATAATTTATTATTGACTTTTGTTAGTTAACTATGTCAGTTTAATATTCTATTAAGTGCTTATAAGTTGCATTAATTTTCTATGTTTAAGTTTCCATTTTCAGGAAATGTTTATTAATTAATAATAAAATATGAAGTTAAAATTATCCTTCTTTCCATCTTGCGCTTCTAAATCATTATGCAAGTATCGTTTTACGATTATTAAAGCTTGAATTATAAACGCAAGTCTGCGATGTTATCGTAATGGGATTTGTAGATACTTTATTTTTTACCACGATATTTTCAACTACGATGTTTTTAAACTGCGAAGTTTTTGAACTGCTTAATTTTCGACGACGATATTTTGTACCACGATGTTTTTAGAACTGCGATGCTTTCTCTTTGCTTTATTTTCTCCCACGATGTTTTGTGCCATGATGTTTTCTCCTTGCGTTGTTTTCTCCGCGGCGTTTTCGTCCGCGATGTTTTTGCAGCGATGTTTTCGGCTGTAACCATACGGCACAACATATATAAACAGATACTATATCGTATATTTATCTAATGTATAAATACAGAGTAAAAGGCAGTTTAAAACCTAATCCAACTTGCGCGCTGAAATCAGCAGTTAGTGATGGTAATAAAGTAAAATAAATATTTGAAACGTTCTAAAATCCCTCCCATATTCAATTTAGAATAAATCAAACACAAAAAGCAAAAACTAGAAGCACAGTGGCAAACTGCATGAGAAGGGCAAAAGATGTCAAAAAAAAAAAAAAAAATTACATCTTTCGCTGCATCGTCATCCTTGGTACAAAGAAAGAGGTAAATAAAAATCAGCCTGTTTCTGAACCAGCAGAGAGACAAATTAAAATTTAATTCTTTAAATAATCTCAGAAAATAAATCAAAATAATCTGTATTTTTGTCAGTCCAAACCCTACAGGCCGTAGTAAGTAGTGCAAAAGCTGTAAAATTATACCATTGAAACCACTAACAAGCTTAAAAAGGCTTAAAAATTTAAAATACTTATTTTGAGTGGACCGAGTTCACAAAACGAAACTTGTATTTACAGGGAATTACATACATGAAAAAATAATAACGCATGAAACATTTTGAAACCATACAGGCCAGAGTTAAAAAAATATTTTTATATCATCAAAATCGTATACAAGCCAAAAAGCTTAAAAATTTAATAATAATTATTTTACATTTAAGTGGACAGAGTCCTAAAAATAAAACATGTAAAACAGAAGCAATCCGACATACGAAAAAATAATTACAAATAAAAATTCGATCAAAAAATATAAAATAAAAATAAAATAAAAAATATAAAGAAGAGTTAATTCTTTAAAATCTGTTACATTAGAGCAGCAAAAGTTTTGAAATGAAAAAAGATAAAAATTCTGTTTGCCCAGAAGTAAAATAATTTAAGGGTTTAATTTATTTTGCATAGTATCTATCTATGTATAACCCCTTTAGAAATAAATTCATATTTATAATTAGAAACATTCTAAAATTATTCGAAATTTAAATAATACATGCATAGATTTTGTTGGGGGGTCCAGTAATGCTAATTTAATTTATAATTTAAATGGAACTCATATTAGGTCTTCCTGAATACAACTGATGAATGATAAAGACCACCATGTGTTCAGTTCTACAAAAAAACTCGTTGATAAGAAATAGTAGTTTCCTTTCATTCTATTACTCTGACTTTTAATTAAATTAGTCCTAATACTTGACACTGCTTGAGTTTTCTTGGACTGCTCATCATATAATTAAAATTTTAATTTTTGTTTTTATTGTTTTACTTTGTTTAAGTTACTGATATTATTAGTATCTTTCTATTTCCTAAAAACAGTAAAAATAAAAAGCAGTTTTAAACCTTTTGAGAATTTCTCATCTGGCGATAGAAATAGCCATTTCATTAACCATTACAAGAGAATACATAAGCAAAAAAATTAGAACATTAGAAAAACTGTTCTCTTTATCCATATTTTATTTTTATCACATAAATATAAGTTTCCTAACTCAAGCAGTAAAATCTTAGTTTATAGCATGTAAACTGGAATCGTGGAAAAAGGGTTTGATGGAAGTAGCCATTTCATTAAACATTACTGCAAAATTTTAATGCAAAATGTTACAATACAAAATCAAATTGGTTTGCTTACCTCCGCTTGGTTTTTTATCTAATACAAGCGCCGTAATTCAAGCAATCGAAACTTAGGTAATATTTTGTTCAAGAGCAAAATTTGATTTATTGTTAACGGAAATAGACATTTCATTAAAATTTTCATGAAAATGGCTAAGAGGAAATATTAAAATGCTAGAAAATAAAACAGTTTTGTTTAGCTGTACTAGTGTTAGCCATAAATATAACTCATACTTTCGAAAGGTAGGATATAACACACCACAAGTGGCTAATAAGGTAAGATAGCTGAACATCAAAGCTTCATCCGGTTCTATTTTTTATTTGTTTTATTTAATTTAATTATGGCAAAGAACGCCAGGGCTATCTGCCTAAGGGAAGGGATGCCTTCGTGGAGAACTTTCTGCGGGAAACTGACTCATATACACGTTACACACAGAGAAAACCACGAAAACGTCCATGCAGTCAGCCTGTTCGCCTGGAATCGAATCCAGGTTGGAACTACCAGTGTTACCAATGACTTTACCACTCGGCCGCTGGTTGACTGATTCGGTTCAAACAGCGGCATATGAATTAGTAGGGCAGTGTTTTCGTGCTTTTCGCTACGTGTAACATGAATATGAGCCAGTTTCTCATACTTCCAGGGAACATCTCTGGTGACAGCTCTGTTGTGCTTTGTCATTTCGCATTAAATAAAGATTATCTTATTATAGCATATTTGCTTTCAGAACGAAGAACTATTTATAACTATTGTGGACTTGAATAAAAGAAAACTTGTATAAAAAGTGAAGTCTTTTCTTTTTCATTACCTGTATAATGGGCCACTGAACGTCCAACAATCCAAAGCACCATGTAAATAATGAGAGATAAGAAGCAGAGAACAACGCCAGTTATCAAAAATGTAATAGGACCAGCCCGATCAAATTCCTTTAGATACAGAAAGAATACCGAATTATATTACTATATGTATAAGCAGCATCGAATGAACTTATCAGTAACATATATAGTTAAAAATTTCTATTTAAGAAATGGTTTAAACATATACAGTAAACCTAAAGTATTCTAGTATGTATAATACCATACGATTGTAACTGAAAATAAAATAAAAAATACTTGTATTTGTATTAACACAAAATAAGAGTTGTAGGTTTTCATTTAATTTTACCCATAGTTATTTTAATTTGCTAGCCTTTCCTGTCTTCTTTTATTTCCCTCCCGTTTCCTCGTCAAGATGTAAATTAGAGCGAACGAGTGTATTTACACTGAAGTAGGGAAAAGTTTAGTTAGAGCGTGGTTTAATTATTGTGAGTGTAAATTGCTTTTTCTTCCAGCTATTATCGGCTTTGCATTCTTGCCACCGAGTTATTATCCTGCCGCTGTAGGTTCCGAGTCAACCTTTTAGATTAAACTGAATTGTATAGTGTTGCAATACTCTAATTTTTAAATTTAGTATTACGCATCTTTTCGGATCTCATCACGAGTGGTCGATGTTTGTAAGCACGTACGTCCACGTCTTCTGTAAATTATATTTGTGTTCAATAAAATGGTCTTTTACACCCTTTCCCTGGTTGTGTTCACCTTCAAGCCTATGCAAGAAGTCTCTAGGATTAACACTTAGGTACATCTAGCTACATTTTACGATAACGAAGAGAACTAGATCCCACAGAGAAACTCACGTATATGATTGCACTAGAAATGGCGAAATGAAAAATGATATACTATTCATAATCTTATAAAACTATTAATAATTTAACAAAATACTTCTTAGGAATCCACGCAGCGTAATTGGTGTTGATTTAACATAGAAATTAAGTTTCTCAAACTAAAAACTCTTGAATGGATAAAATGAATAAAGTGGAAATACATGAAGTATTTTATTGCTTGATTTTTTTATTTGCAGTATGTAGGTATGATAAAGATGTATGATTCATTATAAAAAGAGTTTAGTCGTTTTTTCGTTTCCTTCGAGCTATAAAGTGTGCTACTCAAAATTAACACTTGTCTTATATTTTTTATCTTAGAGTTGTTAAATTTTAAAATTCCTTTGCAGAACTTAACTAAAAATTACTTTAACGATTGCTAATGCATATTAATTATTCGCGAATATTCAGTATAAATAAGCGACGCAACCAATAGTAAAAATTTCTTTCTATTACAAAATATTTCAATTTTTAACTTACATGTCCTAAAACTACAGGCATAGACATCTCTCCGAGGGCAGCCCCAAACACAAGGAATGAGGTTATAGTAGCTGAAAAGATATTTATATTACAAAGTATGTGCACAGCTTAATCATGAACTAATAATTGACGAAAACATTTTTATTATAAAACATTATAATACAACATTTTCTAAATAATAAACAAAAAAATTACGTTTGTAATTTTGAATGCAATAAATGTTTTTTTTTTAATTACAGACTAGAAACTGCAGAGTTTCGACGTTAGTTTTCTTAAAACGTTTTTACCGTTAAGTTATGCTACCATGCCATTTATTACCCAGGTGAGTCGACAAGTTTGTCACTGCGCAGAGTACACGTTCTATAAATTGTCTTTCATGCGGTCTATTAGTAGCTATTTTCCAGAGTCAGCCAGTTGTTGGGCATCATTTCTATAGGTGCAGCGCGTAAAAGTACGCGGGTGGCGAAAATCAGGGGTGGCCGGACTCTCGCGATACCATGCCTAAATATTTGAAATTCAATTAATTCATTGTAAGTACTTGTCATATGTAAGTACTTTTTATACAATTTGTTATATACAAGTACTTAGAGAGTATGAAATAAACATTTTATTAATAACTGATCACTTAAAAAAAAAAAAAAATTGGAAGCGGCAATCTTAGGAAAGTACGCAGCCAATGGCCTAGGAACGGCCCTGATCAGATCTTTAACTTTGATTTCAAACTTCCTAAGAGCCTTTCAAACTCCCTACATTTGAAAGCAATAAATACATTTCTTAATAATTTAAAGACATTAAAAGTCTTTAGAGGAGACTTCCCAAAATATTTAACTCATTACGTTACTCTACCTTACATTTATTATCCACTGGGTTTGCAGATATTGCTATTGTGAGAAATGTAAAATATTTATTTATCTTCCAAATGATCCTGCAATAATCTATTTTCAGAGTGCTGTTATTCTGCAAAGAATAAGATTTTAAATTTTTCTTTCACCTTTAATCGTAATAGTAATTTTTAATAGTAAATTTTGTGTTTTAATTACGTAAGCGTACTTAATTGTAAACTTGGGAAACTGGCGATTTATTTTATTTATTATTTAAAAAAAAAAATTTTTTTTTTTGTTTATTATTTGAGAAATGGTATCTTCCGCACAAATGTATTTCTTACATTATAAGAAATGCTTTATTACAGATATATGATACGTCTGAGAACATGTTCAACTCAAAATAAATGGTTCTCGAATGTGTTATGTAGAAACGAGCCAATTTCCCTTAAGATGTCTTCTATGAAGTTAAATTTTCAGTAGTCTGCGCTTTTAAATTAAAGGAACAAACAATAAAATATGAAATTCTGTAGACCTTCTCCGTGCTTCCCGTCTACTTTAGTGAGATATGGTCGATTTTTCATATTTTTACTTTGGCGTTTACGAACTCGTGAGACAAGGTTTCATATGACATCAGTGATTACTTGCTAAATTCCTGTTGTATTAAAAATATCTGCTAAGCATTGACATCATTTTAATAATTCAAGCGATAAGCTTTCCGCTTCACCAAAGAATATGTACTGTTAAGAAGGAAAGCTTCGCAACAGCAGGAGTGGCTCCCTCCGAACGAAAAGGGACACAATTGCGCATGCGTGAAATATCTGTCGCCAAAAAGCGCCAAAGCTCGAAGCTGATGTCGAAGTTCGAACAGGTTCGACGGTCACGTTTATCAAAAGTTCAAAGCTGTGTGACTCCATTTGTTTTCCTACATATTGACAGATATAAAATCAGACATCAAACTGCGATATGGATAATACAAGTTCAACTAGTAGAGCAAAAAAGCACGAAAATTAGAGTTTAAATTATCGCGAAAAGTCAAAGAACGATTCATCTTAACCCGTATTCCTCAATTTCCTCCTCTAGGTTTCTTATTAAGGCTTAGAAACCACAAAACCGTATTTTGATTAAATTGTTATTATCTTTAAGAATGCCAGCTGTTAAGTCATTCGTAATGAACTCTGGTGAAAAGCTTGATAAAACTGATTGAAATTGTAAACCAGTATTTGTTTAAAAGTAACCGAAAAACTATGATAATTTAGAAGCAAATTTACCTTTTCTCAGTTTTTTTTTTTTTTTTTTTTTTTAAATCACGTGTACAGGCTTTCCGAAGCGAATATTTAAATTGTTGATATTCGCGTATAATACCGGAAGATACTTACGGGTAACTTTAATGTACTGCTCTGTAAGTGATAGCGCAGTTGGAAAGACGGAACTCATGAATAATCCAATGATGCAGGTACCAAAGATGAGGATTCCTTTGCTGTGCTTTAGCGCGAGCATCAGCAGCATACCGAAAGTACAGCCTACCTACGAATGAATGAAGTGAAAAATTTCATCATTTAAAATAAATGCAAAATAAAGGTTCTGAAATAATCTGAAATCAAAATGAAAGAATTAAGGAAATCAAAATGAAAGACTTGATTTCAGATTGCTTTATTTTTAAATTTTAGAAAGGCAATGTGACAAATAACACATAATAGCAAAGAAAGCTATTCAAATTTTGCTTATAAAATGTTCTATGTCATTTCTTTCAGTCATATGAATGACATCCAGATCACAACCATATTCTAGCCATACTTATTCTGCCAGATCCTGCGCTCCTGCTTAAGCGAACGCCATATCATTATTCTGAAAGAAAATATCACATATGTCATAATATACGACGACATCGGAATCCATCCGCAAAACACTAGGAAGTAACTTTGTCTTTATAAGCTGCATACAGCCATCACACGCATACAGTCTTCTTGCTTTCACGAAGACACACAAAAGCCAGATGAAAACTGCTGATGTCACCCACCCATGAATGCTTACAGCAATCGGTGGATACATTCCGTAACATCAATGAAACTGACGTTGAACGGAATTACAAAATGAAATTTGGTAAACTGCTGCACACAAAGGATCTTCCACTGAGCAGCTGTCTTTTGACTATTAAGTTCTCAGGTTTCTTTCAAAAGCTTCCTCTTTTAATGGAATACTAAAAGTTCCCTTTTCCACTTAATGTCCACTAAATTAATCTATAACAAGCGACTATGTCATCTGAAATCAGGTCAGTCATTTTGAATAACCCCATAGATCGGGATTGTCAAACTAGTCGATCGAAAGCGTTTAGTCTGCTATACCTTAATTGATAATTATTTTATATTTTTTCGCTCAGTGGCTCGCAATGGTTGACTGAAAAATTGTCGGTAGAAAACCTACTCAAAATCCAGAAAAAGGTGGGCAACCCCTTTGTATGTTAGTATTTGAGACACTTGAAAAAAAAAAAAAAAAAAAAAAAAAAAAAAAATCAAAGTATAATACACATTTTTACTGCAAAAGTTACGCAATGAAGTCTTAAAAAGTAGGAATAGGAATGCATTTATGGCTTAAAATATGCAAAGTACAGCTCACTTTTACGGGATGTAAATCAGATGAATCTGAAAATAGGATAAAATAACACATTTTTTTTATAACGATGACGGAACAAACTTAATTACTGAGTTCATCAATGAAACTCGTAAATTGACACGGTAAAAGCTAAATGTAAGCACTGTTTTTATGATCTTCCAAGCACTTCCGTGTGCTTATACGTATTAAAACTGCGTTTGCTCAGTGGAGGTGCTCCGTGGGTTAAAGTACAGTTCTGAATGTCTCATACATAAAGTTTTACAGAAGAATAGCAAAGAGGTGTCATTTCTTCGTATTTTAATAAGTTCTAAATCTCTGTCAAATAATGTTCTGAACCTGACATTTCCTTTTTTATGTATCTTCTATTTAAACTATATTATATCTTTCATTTTGACGACATTAAACTAAAACAAACGTAAGGAGCTTATTACTTATCACATATGTTAGTTTCATATGAATATTAGTAGTTTTGCCCAAATTTTAACCATTTAAAATAGTCTGACTGCTTGGGTGATAATAATTTTCCCTATGCATCATACATATAAACTAGTTTCTCTTAGAAAATCCTTCACGAAGGTATACTCTATATGATAGGTCTCTATCGCTTTTATTGGAGCAATATATATACCACTGTTCAATGAAAGTAAAACACCAAAATTGAGTAATCAGATCGGCTAGCCAAACCCGGAGCACCTTGAGAATAAACGGCACGTATGGCTGTGATAGTTTTTACCGCATCACCTACGATGTTATCCCTACATTCGAGGACAGTGACATATCCCGTGACAACTGTCGTTATGATTCCTGCAGCGAGAGCTCGTATTTCGAAGTCCATTTCTTTTAGTTAGTCACATGAGCTATTTCAACTGAAAACACATAGAAGATAGTGGAACGCTAAATAGGCGAAAATCTTTTCTGATGAGTTGTAAAATAACAGTCGGACCTTCGCTTACTGCCCGAGGGAAGAGCGGCATCTTGAAGACATTGCACAGCGTCATGTTCTTATATATATATATTACTCCATTTTATTTACAGTTTCGCCTTCTTCGAATCTCAGAATGTTCGAACCGTACCAGTGGTGCATTAGTGAGAGCTTGGAACGAGAAGTGTTACCATTCCTTTTGAACTTTCTTGGGCTAACTTTAAAGAAGTTAATGCGTCCGCCCATATTGCATGAAAACGTTTTCAAATGTGACCAGTTCTTCCTTAGTCTGCTTAGTTGCCTGATTTATCCGAAAATCTCGATGATTTCTCGAAGGGCAGCTCAGATTTCAGCACTCGCAGTTATCACTAACGGATTGTGTGTATTTATTGGATCTGCATTAAATGATATTTTCATGGATTTTGATTGGTGCATGTTGTCTAGTGCAATCCGATTTTGATTGGTGCATGTTGCATAGTGCAATCCGTTATTACCATAAAAGATGGACATAAAAGTATTGAATTTAGCACTTTCCTTCTAATGTTTCGAACATTTCTACCTTACATTGTATGTCATCGCTCCTGTAAATATTTGCGTTATAACTCCTATCCTTAGTTATATCATATTTTTACTAAACATCAGCGTATATTACTGATTACCTATTTGGTAACCTCAGGATAATAGGAAACATGCGCATAATCACCACAGTTTTTGTTTTAAAAGCTAAAAAAGTAATCTACTCTTTTGAGGTAGTATTCTACATAATTCCCGTATTATTGCTTCGACCTCTGTTTACTTACGATATTACAACCAAGCATGAATGCAGGGGCCAGTCGAGTCGCCAGAGCAATGGAGATTAATCTACCTGCTGCAAACATTCCCTGTAAGAAGGAGGAGAAAAAGATTTAAAATTCAGAATTAAGAAGAAACGTATGTTATTCAGGCCCATTTACTTTAAATAATAATTGAAAATTATATAGGTAAATACATTCATAAGCGTCGAAAACAGGAGTACATATGCCCACCAACGTTCGGTAGTTGCTAATGTTCATCAACATAAATATTTACATAAGATAAATCTGTTCTTGATTATAAAAGGCAAGTGTTCCAAAATTTCTTCAGTTTTTCTTTCTGTGCTACGGTCATGAATGCACCATAATAAGACAGAAAATAATTCTAAACTACAGGAAAAAGAAAAAGAAAAGTTAACTATATACACTAAAGTTTGTTATTCATTTGAACATACCCAAAAAAGAGCATTTAGGTACGCTGCGTTAGATCTCTTTAGATTAACTGGGCCTTTAACAGCATAAGAATACAAGTATCCTCCGTAAACTGCCTGTAAAAAAAAAAAAAAAAAAAAAAAAAAAAAAAAAAAACATTTTATTTAAACAGGAAAGAATTCAGTTACTTCACAAAATGTGGGGAGGAAGACGAAGAAGCAAAATATTTGCTTTATCTGAGACTACTTTCATAATATTTTGGAGATTGAGGCTAATTTTCGTATGCTTGTAAACATTAAAATAGCGCAGGAATTAAAACGAAATTCGGAGATTATAGCAAGGATTAACGAAATTTCAATTTAAAAAAATTGGTTTTTAGTTAAATTCCGAAATTTTGAAGCATGCCGATAATGGCAGTGAAGATTGCTGAGTAGTTCAAACTTTTTCTTCTTCTTTTTTTTTTTTTTTTTTTTTTTGTACACGAATTATTTTGGAGACATAAAATCAGCAGTAAATCTCAGGCATTTTCCATGCGAAGGTTTGTCGAGAAATTCCACGAAATCTCTTTCTCCCCCCCGTGCTATCGGCGGCGAATACTATCTGAACAAAAGCATTATTCTTCGCTATTGAATTTTCCGACGACAATTGTCACGAAAATTTCAGGGAGAATAGAGCCTGTAAACAAAACAACAGGTGCAAAGCCTGGTATTTCGCAGTTGTCCTCAGCCCTCAAAGCGGGGCGTAAAATATTAGCAAGCAATGTATAAGTGACTTACAAGTCATTATGTGATAAGGTGCATTCCTGCCACGTGGTATGCGTGTCGTAAAGCACTAATTGTTGCTTGAGTAGAATGATATAGAACATGGGCGACTACGACGGCTAACGAGTAGTGTTTCCCAGTAATAAATAAGCTATACGATAAGCTTATAATCTTCATATTGTGACACATAAATTAGTGACGAAGGTGACTAAAAGTACCCAACAGAACGTCACTGTCACTGTTCCAACGTGTACCGATGAACTCATTACATGGGAGGATTAACTCTGTCGAAAAACAAAAATGTACAGCATTAACCGGAATCTAAAGACAAAAAATGGTGAAATTGTCGCGCACTTGTGACAGGTGGTACAGGAGAACAATATAGCACGCGAAACTGTCACTGAATTTTTGCACCTTAAATTTCAGAAGACGTGTAACATGGAACTCGCAGATAATAGAATGCCTGCAATCTTACAGATATAATATTATATCTGAAAATCTGTAGTTGCAAATATTCCGGGAGTTCGTACCTCTTTATACACCATCTTCGAGAGGCTGCGGCTGATTGCGAAATGCCACATTTTGCATACAATGTTTTGATCATATGCTTGATCTCTTTGGAAGGTTTCGTTATGAATTTTGTCCGGAAGTCTAATCGCTTTTTTTTGTAACCATAGCCATCTCAGTCGAGTGAAAAGCTTATGTACAAGATTAAAGGGATTGCTGTGTTCTGTGCATGTTGCCCACCACTTCTTATAAAAATAGTATAGTTAAGAATATCTCTATCCAGTTTTCTTCGTAAAATCATTGAGGATATAAGGCTTTTTACAGAAATTTTTTTAAAAGTATGTTGGTTGACTATCCTCTTTAATCTCAAGTTACAACTAAGATATATAAGTTCTAAGATTTGAATATCTGATCAATGGTTTTGAAAAGAGTACGAATACACACTGGATACTTCACTAAATCATCGAAAATAATCCTTGATTTATCTTTTTACGAAATTAAATTTGTCAACACATTTCTTACGGTCAAATAAAGTTGTACATATAATTTAAATTACATACCTATATTTTTAATACTTATCAGTTATTCAAGTATACATATAAGTAATAGTAAAGATAAAGTTAGAATAAATCTATATTGTTAACAGAGTAGTAGCTAGGGTTTTCAGCTTATGGGGACAACTGAAAATTTCGCACCCCATCGTATGTGCAAAGAATGGAAAACATTTAATTCTAAAATTTCGTAACATCATTTTGGCGCCCACTGGATGCTGCGCCCAGGGACAGCCCCTTTGCCCCCCCTCTAGCTACGCCCCTGATTGTTAACGTATATTAAATATATACGGAAAAAATAATAAAGCAGCAATAAGTAAATTTAAACGAAATGGTTTAAATGTAAATGACGCATTGCTCAAAAGACTGATGAAGACTACACAATACAAGATAAAGATATTGAAGATCTTACACTAAATACATAGTGTATACTGTAAAAAAAAAAAAAAAAAAAAAAAAAAAAAAATGAGAGAGAGAGAGAAAGAAAATTATTTTTAAGCGGCGGGGGGGGGATGAAAAATTTAGAAAACCGCTGTCTTTTAAACAATGTGTGTATGGGGAGGGGGCAGAATAGAAAAGAAAAAGAGACAGAATGATAAAATCACAATATTGCAAAAGAGAAAATATCACAAAATTGCAAAAGGGGGTTGATGCATTTTATTTTGGTTAAAGTAAACGTATGAGCGCACAGTGCTCCCGGAGCAAGTACTATAGCATTTAAGCAATTGCCTTATGAAAATAAAATGAATCACATCTAGTTCAAGTAACAAAATGAAAAGATAAGTTTCAAAGAAGTACACATTAATAAATTTACCCCTCATAAATTTCAAATTAGAAAAATTAATTAAATATATTCAAAAAAGGCAAGAATGGGAAAATTAACTAAAACGTAAAAAATATCGTAACTATTGCTTAAAGTACGCATAACTTTAATCAGTAATCCTAAAAGCGATTTAAACCGAAATTTTATTAAAGTTGATTCGGAAAAATTTGCCTCGAATGTGTCGCCACCTGGCGTAGCTAGAACGCGCTAACAATCAAGATTGTGTTGCAATGCAGTTCAGATGCGAAACTTGAATATATAAATTAAATAATTGAACTCAAAAATATATAAACGCATACGCACACACAAAAAAATAAAATATGAAAATAAAAAAAATAAGAGAAGAATGTAATACTAACATGAGCATAGTTTTAATCTTCTGGAAAGCTCTGCTTCTCTTTGCAGTTTGTAACTAGTAAAAAATAAATGTACGAAAATCTTAACACCATAATTAAAATTTTAAAGTTTTTTGCAGTGTGACCCTGTAATTTTAACAAAATTTACAGGGTACTTTAAATCTAAAACTCAATCAGTGTGTTTACTAAATGAATCTGTATTACCTTACGCTTCTGAACAAATTAACTTCATTCTTAACAATTTCTGGGTATTAATATTTCAAAAAATTAATTAATTATATCCAGAATGGTTAACTGCGTGCACACACACACACACACACACATGTATATACATAAAAATATATAAAATAAAGAAACAGGAACAAAAACAAAAATCAAAATACTAAACAAAAATCAAAATTAGATATTTAACTCCCTTTAAAACTTTGTACTCGGATGTAATTCTGAAATGGTGATGTACATGTTGCATGACTTTTACAGATTATATTGTTGAAGCATAATCCGCAAATAAACATACTGAAGCACCAAAAGTCATGTCATTGACGTCAATGTCAGACAATTACAGAAATGTCATTGACGACAGAAAACATAAGCGGCTGACATGACGTTAGCATACAGGCATATGAGAGAAACAAGTGTGAATTGCAGATTAAAAATAGTGAACTTATGGTTTCACTTTGTTTCTAATGATTTTTTAATATTCTGGTTTATACATTTAACATTATTATATTAAATGTATAAACCCTGTACGTACTAAGCACATGCGTCATTAATATTACATATATGAGAATCATACGACAAGAATTAATTTTGAAATGATGCAATTTAGAAAGATTTGCTTAAAGCCTATTACTATTTTTAAGACAGCAAGTGGAAAATAATGAAATATAAAGAAGATTATAGGGGTTATTATAAATGAAAAATAGAATTTAAATTTTATTTTACATGTATGAACTATGTATGACTCTATGTATGTATATACAAGTGTGTTACTAAAACAATGGGCCTATTTCTACCTTTTATGTCCTTACATAGCCCGATGGAGTGAAGCTTCGTATTAATATTTTTTAATTGCTTTCATTGTTTTATACATATTTCAAAATTCAAGTTTCAAAAACAGCATTTTTTAAAAAAAATTTAAATTGCTTAATATAAAGAAATAGTTTTTATTTTTAATTGTGTATAAAGCAGTCTTTAATTTAATTTTGCCTTTTTACAGTAAATAACATTATTATAAAATGCCTCACTATAACTCAGCTTCACGCTGAGCGGTTAATTTTACAAAGGTTTACAAGTAATGCTGTTTTGCTCTCATTGTCGGCTTGGCCTCCGCAAAGCGGGGAATAGGCAAAATTTACATCTTTTGCTTGATTTCATGCTATTATTTTAACTTAATTTTTTACTTTGTTGTTTATTCTTTTTAGTTGAATGTACTTTTCCTATTATACTGTATTTATTCATTTGCGTTGCTTTTATTTTTCTTCGGCATTATCAAGCTCAAATTTTGCCATGATTACGCACTTTTTACATTTATTTCATATTTTTTCAATCAGTTTGGAATTCATTACAGACATTTTGGTGCAGCGCAGGGAGGGGGAACTTCTAAGTTCATTCGTTATTTTTTAAGAAAATTTCCAATTTTCTAATTTATTTTCGGGAATGAACCGGCGAAGACAGAGGCTCAGCTAATGGAATCACAATGAACATCGCCCCTTGATGAGACGTATGTGTGGCTTCACTACCCATTATTTTCATTTTCACTTTGCTTCCTGCATTGTTTTATTTTCAAAAAATAAGAGAAATTCCAGAATGCATTTATTTCTTACTGAATGATACTATCGTTTACTTAAACATACACACATCTGCAAATTCATTATAACTTATTCCATTTTAGATTAACAATTTTTCATTTTCTCATATATTTTACTTTTATTCGTTTTTTTTTATACATTTTATTTTTAATGCGTACGCATTTCCACTTTTTTAGCATTGCACATTAGCCACGAACAAGAGAAGCTCGCATTATTAAATGCGCATAAGCAGCAGCAAATACCATGTAATGAAAAAATCAGGATAATAGATTTAAAAATTTAAAAAAGAATTTTTAGAAACTGCGTTCAGCGAACTTTTCATCGAGTAAAAGTCAAAATCTTAAAAAATATTTCAAAGCTTTTAGAATAAGGAATGAATTTATTTCGAATGAAAGTTTCTTTTGAAATCTTAAATGTTTACACGAGGTTTTTTTTTAAAAAATTAAATAATTAAATGGATTATTATTTTATTAGATAGTATATATATTTCAATCAGTACTTACGTATTATCGCAACCAGGTTGGCGCTATTTGTAAGTTTCAGTAAAAATGTATGAATAGAAAGAAAATGTACACTTATTAATTACGGATAATTTTTAATACAGTTTTTTTATATTATTTTGTTTTAAAATATAAAATAGCAATTAAACCCTTCCGGTTTCGAATTTCAATAAGTTGCAGAATTATTTTTTCAGCGGAAATCTTTTGGCTATTGCTTTTAGCACTGATTGAAAACGTATTCGCCATAACCATGTACACGTCGACTTATTTTTACTTAAAAAAACATCCCAGAATTGCACAAAAATGGCATTGCGCACACTCTTGACTTTATCCATGTACACTGCTATTTTCTCATAAATTACAAAAATTTGCACGAAAATGCAGGAAAATTTTGTGAATCTCCACATGCTCTTTTTACAAAACTGCGTTTAACACGTAGGGTTTCCGTAAGTAGGGTCGCCAAATTTGGCAATTTATGCGAATTTTGGCCTGGTTGCGATAATACGTAAGTACCTTTCAATCTTTGTGACTACAAAATTCTAGTTAGAATTATTATTCAAAATTTATTTCAGTAATTCTATAAATTTAAACTGATTTTACTGAAGAGGTGAAAAGTTCAATGATGTAAGTGAATTATAAAACTTTTAAATTTAAAATTTTAATTTAGCTGCATTTCAGTGATCAGTAGAGAAAAGCCTTTACTAGTAGTTAATTTATAAGGTATTTCTCCCGCTTTCCTACAGTGCCTTCGTGGTGTAGTGGTTCTGCACGCTGGGCCAGTTTTCCAGAGGTACGTGGTTCGATTCCCGGCGAAGGTGGTTACTATTTTTTCATCTTGCCTACTTCCTAATAAATCCTCATGTCTCTACAAACTGATGACAACTAAGCAGGGGAAGTTGGATAAAAGGAAGTTACAAGTTTTCAGTTCGTATTTCACTAACGTTGCTATTATTATCGATATTGTATCTCAAGTTGTAGTTAAGTAGTTTTTCGGTTTTAAAAAAGGTGTAAACAAAGGATTTATTACAGTATTCCCCTTTGAAAAAGTCAGGTTTGGTCAAGTGGAAGGTTCATCAATCTAACTCTTCAAAGAAATCCGTTACCAAGCGAGGGAAGCAATGATTTTAATGAAAGCTTTCAGACTAGAAAAGGTTTTCTGTATCGTACCGATGAATTAAAACTCGCTCGCATGAATATTAAATTTTAATGAAAGATAAAATGCTTTTTTTTTTATTCGAAAAAATATCTCAGAAATTTTCAGCAGTCAAGAGTAAAAAAAATCATCACGTTTCAAAAAAAAAAAAAAAAAAAAAGTAAACAGACTTAAAGTCCTACTTTATTGAAAAGGATTTACCATCTCTAAGACCAGGGGGAAAATTGCGTGCGAATACGATTTGATCTTAATCTTCTGGCAGTTCCTACAAAAGTTTCATAGGAATGTGAGAAAAGAAAGAAACGGTAAAGTAATTTCATTTAAAGATTCGTGTCCCGCTCACTTTCCCCCGATGTTTAGAACAAACTCATACTTCTTTCGACTACGTCCAAATATCCTTCATTATCTGTGTAAAAATCCTATTCCTTAACCTCTGATTCGGAGAATTCTTAAATTTGGAGACGAGATTCCATATTTAGTTTGTCTACAAATGAGTCGTAATAATGATCTACAGGTTCTGACTGATGCCATTCATATATTCTGTTCAACATAGAAAAAAAATCACTGAAATTTATATTAACAAATTTGTCATCAAAGCAGGCCTTTTCTTTCCCTTCAGAAAATGAAAATAAAGATGAAAGATTTATTTTTCAGTTATAAAGAAGTAATAGAGAATGAAGCCTGTTATTCCAGGTGAACTGATTAGTTTTAAAAATTTTGCGCTGCGCACCGTTGGAAATATAACAGAACTGAGAGAATGTCAATAAACAGTTAGTAATATTTTGGCAGATAATGATAATGAAGAAGAAAAGATTTAACGGAAGATTCCCTATTTTTGTGGAATAAGTAGAAGCTTTGAAAACTCTCCATCATTGCATTCACCTTGTAGAGTCATTAGGATTTTTTTGAAGCAGTAGACGTGAGAAATGAGCAATGCCCTCGCCGGGACTCAAACCTGAACCTCTCGAATACTCGCCGAATGTGCACCCGTTACACCCCGAAGGCATGCATAAAGGAGGAAGAAAATACCTTATAGCCTTACTAATGCATCTGTGTCATACATTTTCCTTTCAACAAACTTGAAAGAGCGAATGTCAGTGAATGACAAAAACGGAAAAAAAAAATCCTCTTTTTTTAAGCTATAAATACAGATAAAGAAATATGTAATTAAAATTTCGGAATTTCTCAGTTTTTAAGCCTAAAAAAAAAAAAAAAAAAAAAAAAAAAAAAGAGCTGAATTTATCTAAAAATATTATTAAATTAGTAATTTTTTCTTACACTTAACATGTGGTCTTAGAATAAGAGGGCTTGATAACAGAATTCGAGTAAACTAGTTTATTATAAATGATGATCGTTATAACCCCCACTTGTTGTAGGCCATTCCATTAAAAGTCCCGACAAAATTTTTCTGCCTGCCGATCACTCGTTATAACGATCTTTTTTCGTAAAATGCGAGGGTTTATTATAACAAGAGTCAGCTGTGCAGATTCATCCCAATCGAAGAAATTATGATCAGGAGGAATGCCTGCTTTTGTTGTTTCAGGTTTCAGATGCTTATATTCTTTTGAAATTTATTTGCAATCTTTAACCTTTAGTTTTAAAATTTTTAAATTGTTATTTCTACATTCATTTTTTAGCATCTACTGAAATTCTAGAGAAAAATTTCAAGACTGAATATTCCAAAATCGATGTACCACGGTGTTAAATCGAAAGCTTAGTAGTTTACAAGATAGTATTGACAATTTTACAATGGGCAAATAAAATTTACAATATAATGAAAGTTGTAAAACTATTAGAAAACATCATCTACAAAATAAAAAGAAAGTCTATACAGGGAAGTAGAAGTATAATCCAGAAGCAAGAGAGTTCAGATGCTGGAAATCTCATATCAGTTGATGGTACACTGCAAACCATATAAATACTCTTGGGAACGAATTCTTGCAAATACCAGAAACTTAAGATCTTTTCATTTTCGTATTTGAATTAATCAACCTACAATCGTCCTTAGACTGGTGCTTACTCTTGGACCTAGTAGTAAGTATAAAGTATAAGAGTAAGAAGCATAAAAAACATAAAATAAAGTACAAAAATAATCATAAAAAGTATGAACTAGAGGAATTTACTTCTTTATGCGTCCATAAAAATGTATTTTTGATTACAGCAATTATTGGATTTTTTTAAGTTTATCATAAGTACAATAATTAATGCAACAGTCTAGTCTGTAGTATATGTCGTGATAAAACATTAGCTTAAAATTTATATCTTTAGTAAAAGTGAGCAATACAAAATAAGGTTTTTGAATTTCTTGTTTCGTGCAATCGCTTAGAATGTATTTTCTCGCTTCCTTTCCAAATGCCTTCGTGGGTAACTGGAAGCATACTCGATTATTGCATCGAATAATATTATATCGAAGCACACTTGCGTATTTGGGAGGTCCGGAGTTCGAATCCTGGCGGAGGCCTTGCACATTTTTCACATCTCCAGCATGGAAAAAACTAATAATTCTACACTGGCGCTCGAACTAAAAGGTGGACTACAATTCATCACCACCAGAATTTAACGATTGTGTCCCTTCACCCCCAGTCGCCCTTTAAAAGGGGGAGTAAGTATGGTATTTTCTCCCGCATGCTTTCGTGGTGTAACTAGAAACATACTCGACGTGTATTCGGGAGGTTTGGAGTTCGAATCCCGGTGACGGCACTGCATATTTTCACGTCTTCAGCATTAAAAAAACAAATGACTCTATGCCTGTTTTTTAACATTAACTTTTAAGTTTTCTAATAAACATAAAGTAAAGGTATTTTCTTTAAAATGAAGCTAAATTTTTCTGAATGTTATAATTAAATTTGTCGCCATGTTTGTGACTAAACAAAATCTATTTTCTATTGTCAAAAGTTGTTTCTTGAACAACGAACATATTTTCAGTAATAGCACAATTAATTAATCATTAACTTCGTTGCTGTTGTTTAGACTAACTCCCTTTGTAAAGGAAAGACTATATAAACATGGAACAATTGCAAAGGATGGAAATGATTAGTAAATAAATAATTCACGTAAAATATGCACAATTAACATGCAATAGGGATTGAAGAAAAATGGTCGATTTACTTGGAGGCCATCATAGAGAAACATTAATGATGCGCACAAAAATGTGATAAGAATGGTTTGTAAAGGTGGCACAGGATTTGTATCGAATTTTTCTTCCGAAAAATCTGTTGGAATCCTGGGTGCTGAAAAAGTATAAATAGGTAAATAATTATTATTAAAAGGTAAAATAAGAGGAAAAACATGATTAAGACACACTCTTTTGGGTAATAGAATTAAACATTTATTGAATAAAAAGATATTATTTAAAGTTATTCCGTTTAATAATTCTTTAACAATTTTAGTATGCTTAAATATAACATTTAACTTGAAACTTTCAAAATCCAAGTACAAAATGGAAAAGAAGTAAAAATTCGCATTCCAGTATGATTCGAAGAGCAAAAATAAATGCAAAGTGTAAGGCTGCATACTTCAATGTAACATTTTTGGGAGAGGTAAAAGACAATATAGCAAATGTTTTATGCAATAGATTTCTTTCTTTCAATGAGAAGAGTAAAGACACAGAGAGAAGAAAAAGAATATTACACTAATGAAATAATAGAGCTATTAAATAGAGAAAGAGAAGGCGAAACAAGCCACCGTTAATATGATTCAGAAAGTGCATATAGAGAATAACAAAATCAAATGCAGTAAGAAAATCGTAGAAGGACTACAGACTGAAAAGAGTAACTCAAACTATAGAAAATCGGGAAAGAATGACGTCATCCCCCCGGATGATGAGCCAGTGACAAGAAATTTCAAAGTTGATGGGTCAGTGACCAGAAGGTTTGAAATCAAGTATCGACAAATAAAATCACTGTAGCACTGCCTTATCTATTGAATAAAACGTAAAGCTATAAAATATTTATATTAGCTAAGAGGTTTCGCAGTGCAAAATTTAATATACGTATAATACAAGAAGTATTATTTATTTTCTCTTTTTTTCGGTTTAAAATCATTATTGAAAAGAAGACAATTTAGAGGCAATTTTAAAACAATTAAAAAGCAGTTCTCAAACAGAAGCTTGATTGTAACCAGAAGCAAAAGTCAGCAGTTTAAAACTTCTGAAATTAAATACTTCTGACAGAAAAGTCGGAAAAATAAAATTACACTATTCGTTAAAGTGGAATGATCTTGTCTAAGTTAAAATTATGTGTTTTACTTTTTGTCTCATTTATATTACGTTACGATTATCTCATTTTTAAATTCACGAAAGATGTACTTAACTCTACAAGTCACAGTGCATATTTTAAATAAAAGATCATGCCTAGCTAAGGGGTGAAACAAAAATCATAATGTTTTCATTGCCACTGGATGATTAAAGTATTCTTAGAAGCTTTGATGAGCTAATATTATTTCATATTTCCTTATGCATTCTTTAATAAAGATGTAAAAATGAGTACCAAAATAATTAAAAAACTAAAATCCCTCATTCATGTATCTGATCTTGAATTCTAAAAACGATACAAATCTCACTTTGAAACTTCACTTTACAGAGATGACAAAAGGATTTTAGAATGACCCACTTTCACATTCAATGCCTCTAAACCCCTAATGCAGATAAACAAAAACGAAAGTATTAAATCTTCAGTCAGCTATACATTGGCTTGTCTCCAAATGGACTTTTTGTAGATAAATTTAGAATTAATGCGTATAGAAGAGGAAATACAAGGGTTATTTGTCAAACTGGGAAAATGGATCTCCGGGGGGGGGGCAGACACCGATGCCAAAGTGAAACAAGCAAAAGGTAAGTCCAGTACACACCAATAACTCTGCTTTTAAATCCCTGGAACATTTTTAGTTTCTTCATATATGAGAATTAAAACTTTGACATATAGCTATGTCTAGGATGCGTCATTTATGATTAATGTCAAAAGAGATTTTGATACAACCCAGATGTCACGAAATTCCGGTTGCTTCAAAACGAGTTCAGAGCACATTTATATATTTGGTCTCAGTGGGTTGTTCTGAAAAATGCTGCCTTAAGATCACAATGAACACAAATTTCTTCAAAATTTTAAAGTCTGTTTTAGTTATTCTACTACTTACTGTGTTCATAAAAGTCCTTATTCGGCCTTTATTTTAGCAACCGTTAGTCCTAGACATAAACTTTCAGTTACAAAAAATGTTTTAATTGATTTAAAGATTCATGTTAGGGCATTTTTAAATTTTACAAAAATCAATTTTATGAAAAATTACCAAGTCTAACTTTTTATGCGGGCCTCCCAACTTTGTATTCAGCACAATTTCGTAATCATTATTAAAAATGAAAAACAAAATGTTTAACTCCCGTGCGATAAAAATTGACAGATATATATAATTTCAAAATTTCGTATACTTGACATCATTTCTAACTTACCTGAAGTGTTGGTTAACAAAATAGATTAAAATAATTCGGAGGTTGTGAATTGTTTTCCTCTTAAATGCTGTTTGGTGATATTCTTTTGTGATTTACTAATATGTGATATTCTTTAATTTATAGTTTTGTAAATACGTTATTAATATTCTCATGAAGTTTTATTACTTAAAAATCTTTATCTAACAATAATAAAAAGTTCATTGAGTTAGGTTTTTTTTTTTTTTTTTTTTTTTTTTTTTTTTTTGGAATATCGCAAAGTCACTAAGGTTATCTGCCTAAGATGATGAATGCCTTCGGGGAGGACTTTCTAATGGAAACTTGCTCCTGTTCGCGTTACAGAAAGGGAAACCTACGAAAACCAGCTATGCAGCCGATCCGTTCGCCTGGGATCGATCCCAAAAATGGTTGATTTAGCAGTATTCAGTATTCGTAAATACTCGGCCGCCACTGGTGGGGCAAAAGATCGTTAAACTAGAAGTAGATTTAATAGAGCAAATAAGGTTACCAGTTGGCTATGTGCCAATATTGAAGCCTGCCGATGTTTCCTGCAACACGAGTTCTATGATTTTGTGAATCAGACCTATTTTTTGAAAAGAATTGACAATGATCAAAACTTTTCACGGCAATATATATGCGTAGAAAAGCTTATTTCTTAAGCTGTTACTTTCAGAAACGTTTTTCTAAACGGATTTTTTTATTTTTAGTTACGTACAAATGCATATATTTCACTCCCCTGAATATGTGGGGCCCTGAATACGATCTCCACTTTTAAAATAAAATATCTCAGTTAGTTTTGAGAAACGAGAATCAAACTTCTTGTATTTTTTTTTTTTTTTTTTTTTTAATGATAAGGGCCCACCAGCGGCCGAACAATAAAGTCACTGAGTACTGGTATGGCGGTCCGGGGCCCGAATCTCGGGCAACGGACTGGCGGCATGGGTGCTTTCGTGGCTTTCTCCATTTCTAACGTGTATACGAGCAAGTTTCCCTTAGAAAGTCCTCGACGAAGGCTAACTCTCTCCTTAGACAGATAGCCCTCGTGTGCTTTGTCGTAATTAAACTAAACCAAGCCAAACTTTTTACAGTAAGTGTAAAATTTTCCTAAATATAAGAATAAGGACCGTGGAAAAGTATAAGAAACTAGATTTCGTAATTTGGCAAAACTGCTTTCTTTCTTTCTTTATTTATTTTTATTTAAAAGTGCCAAAGCATGAATATTTGCGTCATTTGAAACACTGTTGCATTCAGAATTATATGTCTGCGAGCAATGTTTACAAAAATAGCCGGGTAAGGATTTACGTGAACATAAGTTTTCATCCTATTCTAACAGTTTTTTCCAACCTTCTGGAAGCTTTATAATTACCTTCATGATCCTTGGGATACTCTTAATTTCTTAATATCTGAGATAACCAGTAAAAGTGTTTCTTTTGAAGAAACGGAAGTTTCATGAAACATTATTAACAGTTGCTCAGTCTTTCTTGAACTAAGATAAAATTTAGAACTTATTTCATTTTCATCGTCACATCGAAAACAGTACAGAGGGACTAAACAATTTAGCTACTAAATAAGGTGCAGAGAGTTTTATCAGAAAAGAACCAAAAGAAAAATAGAAATTAGTTAAACATAACATCGTTTATTTGTAAAATCGTTTATTTATCTCATGAATATATTTCTGAATGTTAAGAGGCAGTACTTCCAACAGCTCTTATTTCTGATGCAAAATATAAATGAATAAATTTTACCGTTAAATAGATTAATTGGCGTTGCGCAGTTGTTGGAAAATTTCATCGAACCGAAAAATTTAACAACTTCAATACATTAAATTTTATAAGCTAAAAAACTGTTAAAAGGACGAGAATGGTGGTAAATACTGAATAATAAATTTATTCATTACTCTTAAGTAAAACTGCACAAAATGCAAGTACTTGTTACTAGGGTAAAATACATTAAAGCCCTAGCAACGGCGAATTACAACCGGATCTTGCGTGATTTGAGATGAGGTTAACCAGGTAAATACTATGACGTAACATAAAGCATTCAACATGGAAAAACAGATTTCTGTGAAGATTTATGAATAATATACTATAAATAACTGAGATTGCATGATGAAACATATACTATAAGAAGTAAGTGGGCATTTCTATTTAAAATTTGAGAAACATCTCAGTTCTTTAAACGGCCTCACGGATTAGTCATATTTATTTTTTAGTTCTTACTTTGGAAAAAGCTAGTAATTAAGAACCAAAAAATTAGTATAGGCGGAGCTTAAGTATATGAATTATTATTTAATTAAATAATAATAATAACATTATTAGGTTGTCTGGAAAATAATGCAGGTTTTTAACCTATATCTTAAAGTATCATAACTCAACTCAAAAACAATTTTATTAATCAAAATAAGCCCCATCCGAATCAATGTATTTTTGCCAACGAAATACAAGTTTATTTATGCCGGTAGAGTAAAATTCTGGAGTTCTAGACGCGATAAAGTTGTCAAAGGTGTTTTTGACCTCGTCTTGGTTTCTGAAGCATTTCTCCTGCAGAACGTTATCCAGATGTTTGAAAAAGTGGTAATCGGTCGGCGAGAGGTCAGGCGAATATGGGGTAAGAGGGAGAGTCTCGCATCCCAATTCGTCCAATTTCTGTAGGGTCAGTTGCACGACGTGCGGCCGAGCATCGTCATGGAGAAGAACTGGCCACTTTCTGTTGACCAATGCCGAGCACATGCGTTGCAATTTTTGGTGCATTTCTTTGATTTGCTGACAGTACGTATCTGCTGTAATCGTTTCGCCCAGATTTAGGAAGCTGTGGTGGACGAGACCGGCCTCAGACCACCAAACAGTCACCATAATTTCTTTTGGTACAAATTTGGCTTTGGGAAGTGTTGTGGTGTCTGACTGCTGTCCAACCACTGAGCCGAATGTCGCCAGTTGTTGGAGAGAATCCAATTTTCAACGCAGATAACAATTCGATCAAGAAAAAGGTTGTCTTTGTTGCGAAGAAGAAGAGCAGACGACACTTCAAAACGGCGATTTTTTTTTTTTTTTTTTTTTTTTTTTTTTTTTTTTTTTTTGATTTTGTCTCAATTCGTGAGGCACCCACTTATCGAGCTTCTTTGACTTTCCTATACGATTCAAGCGATCAGAAATCGTTGTTTGGCTTACGCCAAGCTCTCGAACAGTTATGCACGGGTTTGTTTCAACTAAAGTCTTCAAATCGTGGTCATCAACAGCTGAAAAGCGTCCACGATGCTTTTGATTTTCCAGGTCAAATTCTCCGCGACGAAATTTTTGGTATCACCGTTGAACTGTAGATTCATTAACACTTTTCTCACCCATACTTCATTGACATTTCGAACAGTTTGTGCTGCGCTGTGGCCTAGCTTGTACTCATAAAAGTAAATTTGCAGAAAATTCCGTATTGACATTTCAACAAAAACACCTTAGTAAATATTTTTGAAAATAATTTTGGAACAAAATGATTATTATAGAAATATAGAGCGAAAATAGAGCTTCAAAATGATATATAAACCAATGTAATTCAAAATATTTTTGTTTCTAAAAATGTACAGGAAAGATAAACAATTGCAAAAACCTGCATTATTTTCCGGACAACCTGATATTTAATTAAAATCACAAGAAATGTTTTCATTTATTTTAAAAGCATTCAATTAAAAAAAGCAACAAAAAGAAGCAGAATTATAAAAAAACTTCAGTAACTAGGTCAGATCAAAAACTGATAAACTCGAGAATTAAATTTAATTATATTTAAATGTATATCATGAAACTGAATTAATGCACTCGAAATTCGGAATAAATTGAAAAAGCATCTGACAAAAATTAATTCAGATATTAATGTTATAATTTATTTTGATCAGTATTATAATGGTTGTTAAATTTTCGAATGCAAAATCATACTTTTATTAGTCTAAAATACACACTCCGTATTTATATTTGAAATAAAAATGGATATTGTATTAGGACCATGAAAATGCTGACATCCATTGCAATTGCAGTCTGTAATTGCAATGTATAAATTGTACTGCCATAATAAATACTGAACTGCCAAAACATATCTGAGATTATTAAAATTCTGACAAAGGGAAAGCCTGATTTAAATCTTACAGCAGTGAACAGTTCAGAAAAGTTCTGATGGCTCATTTTAAAAGCAACAGATAATTTGCAAGAGATATACTATACAGATAGTCGTTTATTTTGTCAGTTAGGAGAGGGAGCATTTATTTACATTCGCATTTTAATGTTTTTCACAATATACTTAATGAAAAATGTAGAAATCACAATATTCTAGCCAATAACGTTATTAAAATAATGAAAAATGCTGAAACAACGAACCTGAACTCTCACTTTCACATCCATCTTTATTTTGATTGATATCTCCTCTTCTAAATATCTTTAAATACACGTCTTTACCCAACAGAGTAAGACTCAGCAGTGCCACTGGTACCTAAACAAATTTTTAAAACAAGGAAACAAGAACTTTTTTTAAATATTTAACCCTAAAATTATCAACTTTTCAAAATAACAGCTTTTAGATGGTTAAAATCAGATATGCATTCAATGCTAGTACTTCTAATGTTAAAAACAAATGTCTGCCTTTAACAGGGCGATACTGGAAATACTTTTTTGACCCTTTAACGGAACTAAAAATATATGCTGAACATGGGTAATGGGAAGAAAGCGCTAGTTTTTAAAAAGTTTATCTATCACAGCTGTTAGTTTGAATCGCATTCGAAAATTTCAAATGAGAAAGGTGACGTATGGTACCTGCATTTAAACTGTAATCATGTCAAAAACAGAAAGGTGTAATTAAAATATTGATATTTTTCTTCCATATAGAGAAAGTAACCCACAGATTGGTGTGAATGCACTGTAAACGAATTGTTATTCCTTTTTTCGTTTTAGGTGATCCAGCACATCACTAATGATCCAGAGAGGAGCCTGATGTAAATGAAATACCATTTCCTCATTCTGTAGGGCCAGCAGGGCTTTGAGGGCCCAGGAACGTCTTTATGACTGATGGTAGATGCTCGAATCAAGATTTTGACATCACCAACAATTTGGATAGGATTTGCTCATGACGATTTAAATCGCAGCAGTATATACAATTTTACTGTTAATTTAAAAATTAAAAAATTGATAACCTGATCACCATGCCCATGCTATCATTGATAAACAGGAAATCACGTTTGCTATGGGACCTCGTTTCCTCTTGCATCATGCGCATGACAGAGTCAAAATATCACACAAACAGAACGAATTTATGGACTACTCTTGCCCAATAACAAATTTTCAAGCTGTTAGCCATGGAATTATGGTTTCGTGAATATCTTCCTGGAGTGAGGTGGGTACCTTTATATCTGGAAATAGTACTAAACCACACAGCTTACCTCCTTATCATTACCGATTCGTGTATCTTCGTTTATGGCTGCGATTTTCCCTAACGTAGATAGGCACTTTCATTGCGACTATAGGCCTTGACACCGTGTACAATCAATTACATATTGGCTTGAAGAAAATAGAACTTGCTTCTTTTTGGAGTTAAGATTGCTTCCATGGCCATATCATTCTTCTAATCTCAGTCGTATTCAGCCTTTGTTGGACAAAGTGGAACGATCACTTCCAAGCTTGGGAAAACCCCCGTCCAATCCGAATAAAATTAGAGCTGACATTATATCATTATGGGGATATATTTCTCAGTAAAGATATCAGCATCTTGTTGAGTCCTTGTCTAAAAGATTATGCGCTATACTCAAAGCTAAAATTTGATCAGTGCATTTATAGAGGATATCTCTATTTTGGCCTCTCAGCATATAGTATGGAAAATGTATGTCGATGAGTTTCGCCTTCGTGTACCGATGCTTACGGCTAGAAACTGCACGTGGAATGACGTTTTACGCTGGCAGAACGCTTTTATATACTGCCTCAACAGCAGCACATAGAACCTCAATGCTCCGATTCCACACACATATTCCTTTGCAAAAATCTCCTTATTTTGGTTCCATCTACCTGCTTTTACATTTTTTCAGATATTTTTGAGTCACCTCGTATATATATATATATATTATATACATATATATGTGTGTAATAATTCAACAGATTATAATGTATTTCTCTCGCCTTCTTAGCATGCCTTCGTGGTAAATTGGTCAGCCCGCTCGACGCGAATTCGAGAGTTTCGTGGTTCGAGTCTCGGCGAGTACATTGCTCATTTTTCATTTCTGCTTCCAAAAAAATACCTAATGTCTCTACAAGATGACCTGAGGATTTGGAAAAAAAAAAAAAAAAAAAAAAAAAAAAAAAAACAGCTAAACAACTGCGCTTATACTTAAAATGTGAGAACGCAGAAAGTAAAGCTTTCAGACCACTGATTTGAACGCATAATTTTATATTCGTGGTAGAGCAAGCCTTGATATGCATAAGGATTCGAACGGCATCATTTATGGGTGCATTATGCACTCCAATATTTTATACAGCTTACATCTTCTTAGACAAAGGACGAAGAAGAAAGCAAACTTTATGTGGCTAGCAACAAGGCGAAGCAGGGAAAAAAATACCTGCGCGGTAGTAGCAGTGGTATTTATTGACTTTGTTAAAATTCTGGAGTTGCTATTGGATGCGAGCTGTCGCACTACAGGATAAATTTTGAGACGATGTAATTAATTTTAAGACAGGAAGGGACATAGCCAAATATTTATATGTATCTAATAAAGTTCTACAACTGAGTTTTATGCAGTGGCAGTTTACGCTTTGGTGGCTTTTCTTTTCTTTTTTTTTTTTTTTTTTCTTTTTTTTTTCTTTGCTGCTCTATTTCACTGTAATTGGATATTAATTTCAAATTTACTGTTAATTTTTATTTATATGGAGAAAGACAGACAGAAAGAAACTACAAGTATAGGCTGCTGTTATTAATTAATTAAAAGAAATTTAATTAAAAGAAAGATTTGTTCAACTGTATAGCCCGTTTAGACTACAAATAACAAAATGATAAATACTGAGTAATGCTAAAATCCCAAACACTTAATCAAAACCCATGGACTGCTATAATGATAAATAAGAGAACATTTTTCTAATTTTTGTCATCAGAGATGCAAAATTTAGTCAAATAATTAAAGATCTTAGTCTGAATTTTTTTTTCCTTATGCTGTTTAATCCGAAAAAAGTTGAGATCTTTCTTAACGAGTAGAATTAACATAAACAAATATGTGTATGGGATTTGACGATGATATTTGGAGTAAGTTAGAAGATATTTTAGAATCAAAGTGAAACTTTTGATTAGATTAGAATAATAACAATATTCAGCTAATTTTAAAGTTCAGCTTAAATTCAGCTAATTCCAAAGGTCAAGCACACGATGCAAATTAGTAATTTTTGAAAGGGTCGTTGAATATGAGTTGCTGAAATGTGTTGTGTATGCAGATGGTAATATGCAAATATCGTACGTTGCAAACAATAAAGATTCACTGTCCATACACATGCTAACTAGGCACTGATTAAAGAAACTAGCATTCTGAAGAGTTTGCAGAGGTTTATTTAGATGGTGATACGAAGTGTTCATAAATTTCTAGGATACGTTTTAATCATATTTGTATTTCTATGGCTGAAATAAGATGAATGATAGACAGTGAGAGCTGGTGTTCTGTTGGATACATTGAAGCAGGACAGTCAGTGAAACATATCGCTATTTTTCTTGGTATTGATTATTCAATAATAAATATATAAATAATTCCAAACAAATCAAACAATTTTCCGGAGACTTATATCCAGTCGATCAAGAGTTACCGTCTCTTCTGAAGATTAGTATATTGCGACCAAGCGAGCGACTTTCACAACTGTTACATCCATGGCTGCGGCATTACTTTGGTGAGACAATACGCTGTTCGCCGATGGCTTCTAAGGACTATACGCCGGAGTACTAAGTGTTTGTATTCCATTAAGAGCCCAATCCAGAGGGAGCACAATAAAGGGGTGTCGTCAACATTTCAAATGGACTGTGTCAGATTGACACAACGTTCTGTTCACGGACGAGTTCAGATTTGAAGTGAAATGAGTTGGTAAACGTGTAAGGATCTGGATAGAATGAAGCACCCAGAATTAGACACCCAGAACACCATCGAACATCACGCATTCAGAGGGAACAGCATCATAATGCGGGCTGAAATTTGAATGGGATACCGTACTCAGCTGCACGTTTTCGAAGATAGTTCTGTAACGTCTGTGCGGTATCGGGATGAAGCTCCTGATTTCTTTCTTATAGATATGCCCATTCCCATCTTGTCAGCATCGTTAATGAGTATCATGAGGGAGAGATAATTCCTCATATGGAGTGGTTACCGTAATTACCCTTCCCTAATCTCATTGAAAATATTTGGGTTAGCCTTGGGTGTTCTCCGTCTGCACATTTACCTCTTCCAGGCAGTCTCAGACAACTGGAAACTGCCCTAATAGAGGAATGGTCATTGCTAGGGTTTATCTCTACATTGAAAGCATGAGCAATCGCTGTACATTTTGTGTGAAGGTACTGGGTGGTCAGATACCTTGTAAGGATCTTAAGTTGTTGTTGAGATATTTCTAATCGCATTCTTATTGGTTAAAAGGAAGTATAGCTCTCTGTCACGTCCGATACATTCATTAGCTTTCGGTCAGGTCCGAATTATTCTGAAACTTAATCCCATTCTTTATGTTATTTTTGATTGGCTATTTATTGTCTTGTTTAGGATTTTTTAGACTATGATCTGCTGTAAAGTTGTAACCTCTGTAACCGCTTATCTCTGCTTGTACTTATCTCTGCTTGTACTTATCTCTGCTTGTACTTATCTCTGCTTGTACTTATCATCTCTGCTTGTACTTATCTCTTCCTGTACTTATCTCTGCTTGCTTGTATTTCTTTGCATGCAACTCTGCGTGTATCTCTGCGTATCTCAGTAATAAATATTTGTTTTGCGAATCACAGCATTTTCTATATTTAACAGCAGAGCGTGGTACTTCAAAAGTTAGAATTTGCTGATAGTTTCCCTAATTGAATCTTCTATTTCAGTGTAATAATTTATCGTTCGCGTGATTTTGTTTTGGTGTTTCGTGAATGATGGCTTTTTTCAGAAGTGAAAGGGAAGCTTTTGGTGTTGCGCCATTTGATGGTGTTAATAACTTTACTGTTTGGTGTCGAAGAGTTCAAGCTGTATTTACGGCAAAGGAATTGGATACATTTTTGGAAACAGAAGCAATTGCGGATAGAGTTGGAGATGTTTTGAAATCAAAAAAGGCTTATGCCTTAATACTTGCGCTTCAAAATGATAATGTTATTGCTTCTCTTCAACGTGAAGACACTGCATGTAAAATATGGAAGAAGCTACAAGCTACGTATAGCGCTAAAGGAGCAGTGAGTCAAATTTTAACGCGTAAACGTCTAGCTACCATAAGAAAATCCAAAGATGTGTCAATGAGACAGCATATCGACAGCATAATGAACTTGGTGAGTAGTCTACGCGTCTCTGGCTCTGAAGTAAGCGACTTTGATATTATTATTTACATTTTAATGTCTTTGCCAAAGGAATATGAAAATGTTAAGGTATCTCTAGAAAATCAACCAAGTGATAATTTGAGTTTGGATTTTGTTACAAGCAGACTTATTGATTGTGAATCTTTTATGTTTGATTATAAAAGTGAAAATAAGTATTCTAAACCAAATACGGATAACTCTGTTTTTATTAGTGCTCGTAAAGAATTGTTTTGTACTTATTGTAAAAGAAAAGGACATTCTGTTAAATTTTGTAGGAAAAAGAACTGCGTCTGTCATAACTGTGGGAAAACTGGTCATTTCAAAAGTGAATGTTTTGATAATTCTAAAAAGCAGGCAAATTCAAATAGTAATAAGTATGCGTCCCCTGCAATATCTTTTATGGCTAGAAATCTTGTGCATGATCAATTTATTATTGATTCTGGTGCAACTTCTCATATGTTTTCTCTCAAGGAATGGTTTACCTCAATTAAGCCTAAGAGCTGTTAAGTGCGCGTCTAAGTCGGCGGCTTTAGAAGTGGAAGGAATTGGTGATATTTGCGGTAAAACTAAGAATGGTGTTGAAATAATGTTAAAAGATGTTCTTTACGTTCCAAAATTAAACGGACAATTAATTTCTGTCAAAAATATTGGCAGGTTTGAGCGTAATTTTTAAAAATGAAATAGTTTATATTGAAAACAAAAACAAGCGTTTTAAATTTGGATATTTGGACAAATGCGGACAATATTTTCGTGATTTTTCACCAAACCTATTTACAGCTTTAGCAGTAAAGAATGATGATTTATGGCACAGAAGATTAGGACACTGCTGTGATCAAAAATTAAAACTAATGAATCTTCCTGCATTTCGTGAAGTATCCTTTCGTGCCAAACAAAGTGCTTTGCCTATATAAAAGGGTTCTCGAAACCGCTTATAACTATACACACTTATAACTATACTTATAACAGAATCGAAACCGCTTATAACTATACACACTGATATATGTGGTCCAATAGAACCTCAAACATTCCATGGGGCAGTGGCGTAGCGAGGGGGGGAAGGGGGTGCATGATGCCCCGGGCACCGCTCGTAGAGGGGCGCCAAATGGTCTCCAAACAAGATTTTCCGGAAAATTTCAGTTTTTATTTAGATCGATTTCTGGAAAATATATTTAAAATTAATAACTATTGTAATATAATTAATTATTTATTTTCTTGATTTGTCTGATAAAATGTGTAATAAAATGTTTGCAGTACATCAAACAAAACGTTCTCCCTGATCACTTTATTTCTCCAAAGTAGAGATATATTTTTATTTTTTAAACGAAATGCACGTATATCTCCAGCTTCTTATTTTAAAACGATAACACGACCTTGTCCCAAATTTCTCAAACATATCCAGCTTCAAAAATCCCATTCCATAATCTGGAAATGACATTTTGGGAAAATCCTAACGCTTCCGCTACAATGGATTGCGTTTGACTCTCCTGTAAACGACTGATGGCCTTCCTGGCTACCCATTCAACTAAGTCATCTTGCTGAGACATCGTATATTCACTGCTACGAAGCATTCAACGCATGTCAATTGTTTTTAATCTCTTATTACAAAAGGAATACTGCAGGTCGCTCCTTACTCCTTATCTAAAACGCATAGTTTTCGACGTCACAGGCAAAATTTGCATATTCCCATCTTTATAAACCTTATAATTTTCCTTTATAATCTCTTCTATTTCCTTTTGTTCAAAAAGGTTGTCGATTATATGGTTATTTCATACCGAACCCACGATATCCCCTAATTGTTTTGAGCAGTGAATGTGACTGCATGACGTTACTCCGCAGTAGAAAAGAAACGGAACCTAAAACTTCACTACAGATCTATAAAGAAAATGTTTTTCCAAATCTAAGAGTCGCACTTCAAATACTATTTACTATTTCATTATCAAATGCTAACTATGAACGCTCGTTCAGCAAATTAAAATAAATTTTCACATATTTACAATCAACGATGAGACAAGATCCCCTAAGTAATCTAGCATTTTTAAGTGTGGAAAGAGAAAAATTTGAAAGGGTCGACTTTAATGAAGTAAATAATAAATTTGCTTCATCCAAGGTAAGAAAAATGTATACATAGTAATTAATTGCATTCATGTATTATATTATTATTAATAAATATAAGTGCCCGACCAAGTCGAGGTGCACGTGATTGAAGCGAGATGAGGGCAAATTAAAATTTTTAAGTTGGCTGGTGGTGTGTCTGACAATTTTAGATCTTTGGCACTCCAAGCACGAACGTGTCCAGTTGGCTATGTCCTTTTGCATGCTAGGCCATACGAAACGTTGCTGTATCAGTTTCCTTGAAGCCTTGATGCCAGGATGTGACAGACGATGTAACTGACTAAAAATGGCATGGGAAAATCCGGAGGGAACATAAGGTCAAAGTCTTGAATCCTGAACATCACAATAAAGTGATTTTCCAGGTGACAGCTGCATAGGCTGCAAGTTGAGAATGGTGGAAGATTTGCTTTTCAAGAAGGTTTGTAGTTCTGAATCCCGGTGTTGTTCATCCGCAAGGGCAACAAACTTTATTGGCGAAGGAACACCTAGTTCTTCAATACGAGACAAGGTGTCTGCAACAATATTCTGCGAACTCTCAATATAACGGATAACTGTTGAAAATTGCCCTATGAAGTCTAGGTGTCTCATTTTACTAGGAGAAGTTTTATCCTGTTGAAAAGCATAGGTTAAGGGTTTGTGATCTGTGAAGATCATGAAAACGCGTCCCTCTAGCATATGTCGAAAATATTTGACAGCTTCATAAATTCCTAATAATTCGCGATCGTAAGTGCTGTATCTGTTTTGTGCTGGTGAGAGGTTTTTAGAAATAATTCTTGATCTTTCTGTTGTAAAACTGCTCCTATACCTGTTGTTGATGCGTCAATGTGTAGAGACATTAGGTTTTTTTTTTTTTTGGAAGCAGAAAAGATTAAAAATATGCAACGCCTTCGCCGGGAATCAAACCGAAGACCTCTGGAGTACCGGCGCAGCATGCAGAACCACTACACCACGAAGACAGGCTAGGAAAGCGGGAGAAATACCTTATGCACTCCCCTTTTTAAAGGGCGACTGGGGTTTTTAGAGGACCCAGTCGCCAAATCCTGGGTGTGGAGAATCCTCATCCAACACCCCTTTTAGTTCGTGCGCCACTGTAGAGACATTAGGATTTTTGGAAGCAAGAGAGATTGAAAACTTAGCAGCCGCCTTTGCCGGGAATCGAACCGCGGACCTCTGGAGTACCGGCCTAGCGTGCAGAACCACTACACCACGAAGGGACGCTAGGAAAGCGGGAAAAATACCTTATAAACGTAGAGTGATAATGGTATAGATGCGGAAGGATACTGCAAATTTGTTGCCGAAATTAAATCATTTTTGCATTTTTGGAACGCATCGCGAGATTCTGTGGTCGAGGTTATAACACGTTTATCGTTTTTCTTGCTTCCAACCAAAAACGAATTTAGAAGTGCTTGTATGGTTGCTGCATGAGGTCAGAAACGTCGATAAAAATTGAGCATCACAAGAAATCTTCTTAAATCCTTCACTGTAGATGTTTCGGGCATATCGCGGATAGCGGTGACTCTGGGAGGGGTCGAACGCCATCAGCGGAAATTTCATGACCAAGAAAGGATACTCTTGGTTGGCCAAAAACGGATTTAGAAGGATTAAGACTGACACCCTACTTTTGAAAACGTTCAAAATCTGTTCTCAAATGTGACAGGTGTTCTTGCTCTGAAGAGGAGGCGATTAAGACATCATCAAAATAAGGTATACGAAAGTCGAGGCCGATTAACACCTGATTCATGAAGCGTTGTAACGTATGAGCAGCATTGCATAAGCCGAAAGTCATGATCGGAAACTCAAATAGTCCAAAAGGCGTAATAACCCCAGTTTCACCTGGGTTAACAGCTGGGAATATCAGCTGGGTTAACGGGCACTTGGTGATACGCCCGCTCAAGATCAAGAGTTGTAAAAATAGCTTTTCCCTCTAAAACTTGCATACAGTCTTGAATGTGCGAGACTGGGTAACGATCAGGAATTGTAACTGCATTTAACTGGCAATAATCGCCACTTACCATTTCTTTTCCGAACTAGATGGAGCAGTCTGGCCCATGAACTTTTTGAACGACGGCAAATTCCCTGTTCCATCATGTATTGAAATTCCTCTTTGGCGGCTTTAAGCTTGTCCAGAGGTAAGCGTCATGGTTTAGCGGCAATTGGATGTCCGTTAATTTCAATATAATGTAGTACATCGTGCTTGCGTTCGGAAATACCCATAACTGGGCGCGTGATTGTAGGGAATTCTCTGAGAAGTTGATGCCATGGGGAGTTACCCGAAATCAGTTTAATGCTCAAATCTTGACTATTGAGAATTTTACTCCAGGATAAGTTAAGTTGGTTGTGGAATGTATCAAACGGCGATTCTTAAGATCGACAAGCAAAGAAAATTTTTGTAAAAAGTCAGCGCCAATAATAGGACAGTAGCAATAATGAATGGCCATTGGAAGTTGCGGCGCAATCCTAAATCAACAGATATTAGGCGTTCACCAAAAGTTTGCATAGGAGTTCCATTTGCTACTTAAAGTTGTAACTTCGTAAGGCGCTTTTGTTCGTGAAAATGTGGTGGAAGGACAGAAACATCAGCCCCGGTGTGTACAAGAAACCTTAAGCACGAACTCTTTTCGATGACGAAAAGGCGTCATAATTCCGGCCGCTGTCATTCATGACTTCGAGCAACGGCCCTTCTCGTTTCCCTGGTCGTTATAACGACACACGGTGGGTGACATTTGTTTGCCTTGTTTCCAAATTTGTGGTGGTAAAAAACAAATACCCAGAGGCGGGCTTTCATAACGTTTCCTTAGTGGGCTACGACGTATATTTCGACCACGTGATTTGGAGCGGATGTGCTGAAAAGGTTCAGCTTGGATGGCTACTAACTGAGCAACTTGTTTGGACAAATCATCAATTTGAGCCTGTAACGCCACAATACCTGGACCAGGAGCCTGCACTGCGTGTATTTGCGCAGAAATGGCCAGCTCGTGAATTTTATCAGCGATTTCGGGAAGATTTTTAAGTGGCTCGCTACTGGCCGCTAAAATGGTTTGCATGTTAGATGGGAGTCTATTCATCCATAATGTTTTAAGAATGTTAACCATTAGGTTACTGGCGGCTAAGTCTGACATTTTAGACAGCAACTGAGAAGGCCTTATATCACCCAACTGTAAATCGTGCAACAGCTGCTTGATTTTAACTGTCTCGGATTCTTCATAAACAGAAATTAATTTGTTTTTTAAAGATTTGTATTTGTCCGTCTCCGGTGGATTCAAAATTATTTCACGAACTGATTGCAGTACCTCTGATTCTAACACGGCGATCGCTGTATAAAATTGAGTTTCGCCGGCAGTAATGTGACTCAATTTAAACTGCGCATCCAACTGAATGAACCGTAAACGATGGGTCTCGGCGACAAAAAGGTGGTGGCTTAACTGCCAATCGCGCCAATTGTGAAGCAGCATAGTTATCAACCAATTTAGACTAATCAAATATGCACAGTAATAATATGTCTAGAAAAATAATCAATATGTATATAGTGACCCAGTTTTTTGGTACTTGAAATCAGAGAAATTGGCAGCTCAAATGCAGCAGACGATACATATAACCGCTGAGATTATGACAGAAATATGTTGACTCACCGGAATGCGGCACAACGCTTGAAATCACAGGTGAAATATCTTACTTGCATCTCATCACACTGAATAACTTACTGGTGCTCAGAATTTTGACATATAAACTCCATATTCATGCAACATTGAAGGTTGCTATTCGCAATAAATACGAGTCACCAATTATGTTAGTACAATTTTTTGAGACAGATCGTTAAATAATTATAACAATTTAATAGAATAAATATTATTTTGTCTTTGGTTGCTATGGGTTACCAGACTGGCAGAGTTGAGTTGTAGTAGGCAAGTTGCCACATATCTATTTATCTATAATGCATATTAAACTTTTAATTGTTCAAAAATTGTACTTTTTAAAAACACTTATGTAAATATGTAAAATAAATAACACCTTTTTAACTAATTCTAGATCATCGTATGTCTGATTTTTTTCGCCGACACAGATGCATTTCCGAATCCAAGGCTAGTGTAGTTAGGTAGTGACTATTCTTAATATATTTTTGAGTATTTTATGGCAGATTCAGCATTTTATTATTATTTGCATTATTTTCTTATTACGAATATATTCTATGCATTATATACTGGAAGTTTTTTTTTGGGGGGGGGCGCCAAAAAGGTATTTTGCCTCGGGCGCCAGTTATGCTT
The DNA here is from genome assembly GCF_044657685.1 of Stegodyphus dumicola. Taxonomy (NCBI): domain Eukaryota; kingdom Metazoa; phylum Arthropoda; class Arachnida; order Araneae; family Eresidae; genus Stegodyphus; species Stegodyphus dumicola. The sequence goes on from NC_140780.1 coordinate 122,806,302, forward strand.
GCTACGCCACTGCCATGGGGACGTATTTCATGACTATAATTGATGACTACTCGCGATTTATGGAAATCAGACTGCTCAAAAGCAAAAGTGACATTGCTGATGAACTCAAGCTATTCTTTAAATTGAATCGAACTGTTACAAAACTGCGCTGTGACAATGCCAAAGAATATGTCAGCGGAGAATTGCATGATGTTGCTAAAAGAGCAGGTGTAAAAATATATCCTGCACCTCCCTATACACCTTTTCTAAATGGTGTTGCTGAACGAGCAAATAGAACTGTACTGGAAAAAGCTAGAGCAATGATACTTGAGGCAAAACTGCCAAAATTCCTTTGGGGTGAAGCAGTACGTACGGCTGCTTACATAAATAATCGACTCCCAAATAGTTCAATTGACAATCGTGTTTCTTATTTTCTGAAGTTTGGTGAAAATCCTGATTTAACAAACATGCGTGTATTTGGCTGTGATACTTATACTCTTATGCCACCATCGCAAAGAAAGAAACAAGATGAAAAACCTGTCAGAATGATATTTGTGGGTTATTATTTCCCGATAGTTCTGATTTAAGTGAAAATGACAATCATGACATTAAAAATGAAGACAAATCAATTTCAGACACTGATAACGGCGAATTAAATACTGCAAATAAGAAGGTTGTTGTATTTAATTATGGCAAAGCACACTAGGGCTATCTGCCTAAGGGGAGGGATGCCTTCGTGGATGACTTTCTAAGGGAAACTGGCTGCAAATAAGAAGAAGGAATAAAGAAAATCTTCAAGAGAAAAGAAACAGCCGGTTAGGTATCCTAATCCTGAGATTTATCAAGTAATGTTTGCACAACAAGACACTGTGACATTTGAAGATATTGCAAATCTACAACAAGTAGAATAAGAACTATGGAAAAGAGCTGTGGACGAGGAAATGAAATCTATGGAAGATAACGACGTCTGGGATCTACAAGGTTTACCCCCTGATAAAAGATTTCCTGCAAAAGGGTTCTACGTAAAAAACGAGATGGAACTTACAAAGCCAGGCTTGTTGCTTGTGGCTTTATGCAAAAGGAAGGCATAGATCATACAGACACGTTTTCTCCAGTGATAAGTATGTGCTCTTTACGATTAATCCTACTAATTATCAATAATGAAGGTTTTCAAACTTTTACTTTAGATGTGAAGACAGCTTTCTTGAACGGTAAGTTAGATGAAATCCTCTACATGGACCAGCCAAAAGGATATGATTATATGAGTGGTAAGAAATGTAAACTTAAAAAGAGTCTATATGGTGTTAAACAGTCTCCTCGATAATGGTATCAGAAATTTCTTAATTTTGTTATTAAATTAGATTTTAAGCAATTGGACTCTGAACCATGTATTTTCATAAGAAATTTAAATTGTAAGAAAGTAATTATGGCTCTTTATGTAGATGACTTATTAATTGCAGGTTCGGACGTAAAAGAAACAAATATTATAATATTATTGTTGTCTAGTGAATTTCAAATGTCAAAATTTGAAAGGGTCTCAGGATTTTTAGGCATTAGACTGAAATTTGAGTCTGGTTGTTTATATTTAGATCAGAAACCATATATTGAAAAATTACTTGATAAATTTAAAATGTCTGATTGTAAAACAGCCCAAACTCCCACTGAACCAAAATCTACAGCAGCGGATTTTCAGAAAGAAAAATGCATTTCATGGCCCATACAAAGAATTAATTGGATCTTTACTTTACTTAGCATATATTACAAGGCCAGATATTTTATTTGCTGTAAAATGCTTAAGCCAACTGCAGGAGCATCCTACTGATGTTGCCTGGTGTGCTCTAAAGCGAATTCTTAGGTGCTTGAAAAACACCTTAAATTTAAAATTGATATACAAAAAGGGTGATTTCGAAAGGGCAAACTTATGTTTGTATGTAGATTCATATTGGGTATTCTGCTTGCTTGTATTTCTTTGCATATAACTCTGCGTGTATCTCTGCGTATCTTGGTAATAAATAATTGTTTTGGGAACCACGGCATTTTCTATGTTTAACAGTTGCACTAACGTTTATTTTGTTTTAAAACTATACTATCCCCATATTTTCCACTTCCGGCCAGAATTAAACGCATTAACTTGTTTATGCAAATTGTACTTGCTAACGCCCAAGTATTTAAGTTGTGGCTTTTTGCCAAGAGTTAGATAAAGAGATAGTGAACCGCCTTGCCACTGCATTACACGCGAGTTTTCAATCAGCTGCTGTCCGCCTTTAAGGCCAGAAGTTTAGTCCTGTTGATATTTAAAACGTATTAGAGGTTACGGCAGTTTAAGTACTACATATGTAATATTTTAAAGAAAACGTACGTAAACATACGTAATATTTATTTAGGTATTTGTGTAAACTATTCAAAGTCAGATCTTATTTAAAATTTTAGTTAGTAGTTTTATATTTTTACGTTCAGACCACAAGTGTTTGGTCTCTGTATCCCGAAGTGCGGGAGCACCTGTAATATTGTAGAAAATAAAGGGTAAAGTTAACCCTTCTTGCTTGTGTTTTCCATTCCACACCTATTTGAACATAGCTTGAGTAAGCTCCTTGTTCCCATTCAGGACACGTCATGTTCCCAAAACAGATTAAAAGGAATACAAGTCCTGATAACCTTATTAATGTACGTTTTCCTTGTTTGCTTTTAGCAATAAACTTCAATTTATTCATGACTCAAATGAGAGGTCATCACATAATTTACGAAAGTTAAATATTGTTTTCATCTTTGTGAATGACGCTTGTTTTCTTTCATGCATTAACATATTTGCTACCTTCATATGCAATTTGGTGTTAATTAAAACTTTACATTTCCATTTTTGTTAAATTTACCGTCGCGTGCTTAATTTTTGGATGCCAGTGTAGCTTCAAAAACAAAAATGCCTGCTTGCAAGTTCCTTTCTCGACCACTTGTCCCTAAATTCTTCAGGTTTTAGAACATCTAGGGTATAATTCCCAATTTTTAAAGCTGCACAAAATCTGCTTAGTGGTATCCTTCGCTTAAAGTGGATGAAACATGACCAAAGAAAGTATTTCGACCTGCGACTATACGGAAAATTATAAATTATTTCACATCAGGTACAAGGAAAATAAGTTGCACGCTTAACATTCAAAGCGCAGCACTGGAAATAAACTGTTTCTTTCACCAATAAAAGTATTCCATTGAAAGTATTGATACTGAGTAAAATATACACGATTTACAACAGGTGTATTTATCGTATACAAGTTAAGAACTCAAATTCATCTCAAATGTAACTGGTATCAAAAATAAGTTCTCTTTCTGAGTGATTATTATGAAGGCATTCTAATGTAAACCTCAAATAAAAAAGTAGACGAAAATTTATTACATTTAAAATAGAATTCATTTTCCTTGTGTCACTGCGAAGTCATTATTTTTCCTTCCCTTTTTTCAAAAATCTAAAAATAAAAGATATATATAAATATAAATGTATGTTTAATTTAAGAAATGGATTAAATAAAGTAGATTTCAGGCTACAGTTTTGGACACTTGACAATATTTATAAGAAATATATGAAAGTTAAATAGTTACATTTACCAGGTAAGAAGAAAGGTCTGAATGAAAACTGTTTCTTATAGCTGACAACAATGAAAAGAACATTTTACCCTCGTATGATCAAAACTATTTGAGATTTCTAGAAATGCTGTAATTCGAAATTTTATGTTCTACCTTTTATTGATTCTGGAGAAAATGGTTTAAGTCATATAATTCTGAGTATTATTTTCAGTGCGAAAACCACATTTAAAAAATTTTTCGACCTAGAATGTCTTTTGGGAGATACAGCATGAAATAAAAATTTAAATTTATGAGCCCTCTCGAAAAGTGATAGCAATTTGTAATTTCATTTCAATTTCAAAATCAAGGCGATTTTAAGTATGTTTTACGTCCTCTTACTCTAGTGCTATTTAGTCATGCAGCCTTTCTTCCTGTATATGCCTATGTGTATATAAACATACGGAGGATGTTTACAAATACAGGGTATATACAAATGGTGAGAAACCTTTTTGTGATTTATTATGCAATAAAATAGGACGGATATCAGGTCATCCTCATACCGTCTAAAGTTCCGTACATCACATCGCATCGCACTATAACTTTTCGGTATTACACGAACGCCCAGTGTGTAATATTAGTTTTCGATCATTGAAACTTGAAAAACTAGAACTTCTAGAGCTTGGTAACAATTTCTAAATGACATCAACGAAAAAAAGAAATCGCACGGGCATAAATTAGATGAATCCTCTGGAATGTGTTGCATTGCTTAGAAGTCATCAGTTCTTGCTAAGAATTAAAAAGCAAATAAAGAGGAATGATTAATTATGACAAGGAGAGGTATTTAAGTTGAAGATTTGTTCTTGTATTAAAACATTTTTTTCCTTATTTACGTTTTTTGATTATAATCGAAATTGTCACGACTCAAAACAGCAAATAAATAAATAAAACCTTCAACAAGTTGACAATGATACACTGAATAATAAAAGGAAAAATATCAACAGTAGGCAAGAAAAATAGCATTATTATGAAAATAATTTGAAGAAAGGTTTAAAGATTTGGAGGATTTTGGAGCCAGATTTTATATTATTTTCATTGCCGTTAAAAATGAACTCACCAGAAAATCTACAACTGGAGCTAATTTATTTAGAGTGTGATATAAATTTTATTCAAAGATCTGGAAATACAGATTTGTTTAACTTTTATTCGCACGTGCCAGAAAATAAATGCCCTCATATACGGTTTTTTTAATAAGAATAATCTCTTGGTTTGAGACTGCATATATGCGAAAAGTTTATTTTTCAGTTGAGCATTAATCTAGGAAAAGAAATTAATTGATCTATGAACATCTACAATCAGTGATCAAATAGTTTGATTTATTTTTCTTCAACGGTACAAACTTTATCAGAATCGAAACGTCCTCAGATGTCAAGTTGCTGCCATAAATGAGTAAATTTATAATTATATGGATAAAAACATATGTATTTTTTCTGTATGTGTCGTTGTAAAATTTAACAAATAAAAGAATAGCTTGCCATTATTTATTTTCAAGTTTTTATCCACCTGAGAATTTTTCTCTGAACATTTGGGACGTTTTCATAATTTGTTTATTTTTGTTCAAGTTCAAAGTAAGGTTACTCAGTATTTAATTCGGTACCTTAGAATTATTTGAATATAATTATAAAATGACGGCCAGAAAATTTAATTTTAAGCTTTCAACACGCCTCACTTACAAATTATAACGGACAGAAATTTCTTGCAGACGAACCTTTAGATTTCAGAGAGAAAATAATACAAATTTAAATATTTCTCTTGCGTTGTTATTATTATTGTTATGTATGTTTTGATAAGTAATTAGTAAAATAAATTAAACTTTAGTAAATTAAAAAAATAACGGTTTAATTTATTATTTTATTTTTATTTAAATATTAAAAAAGTATTTCTGGCCAGTCAGCTGCATTTCGGTCTGCATGCAATTTCAGTGTGATACCACTGCAATGAATTATTATTGATCTGCACTTTGCTGCATTCGGAACTAAATGGTATCAACGTTTTTTCGAATATAGTCAGTAATTATTGATACATTTGGATTCTTAAGTTAACTGCAGCTCATTTTATATTACAGCACTTTTGGCACCCTTCGATGTTTTGATATTACCATAAGAGCCGACATGATCCAGAATGCATTGTCGATGTGAGTCATTTTCTGAGCTTCTTCCAAATTGGCAGCTGGTAAAGGCTCGTCTTCATCCAATATATGAGCTGGAACTGAAGTATTGTCGATGAAAGGAGAGCAATCTTCATTCAGTAGAAAAGGTTGAGCAATCAGAGGACTAATAAAAGCTCCAAGACCGTAAAAGAAATGTAGAGCCTATAATATTACTAACATTAACGGAAATCTATAACACACTGAAAGAAACAGAGCAATTAAAACAATTATATTAAAGCCACATATAAACAGAAATTGTACTAGTTCAATAGTATAACTAGCAAATTCTTCTGAAATAAAGTAATATCTTTTCTGTTGTGCACCAGCTGTTCATTTACACAACATCTAATACTTTTTCTGACCTGTCGAGATGACGCTAAGCTTACGTCAGAAAGAAAAAAGATCAGAAAGAAAAAAGAAAGCTGAATGTAATTAAAAAGTTGTGTTTAACTGAGATGAAACTTAAAATATCGGGAGTATAAAAAATGCAAAAAGCTTGCGAGTTACTAAACAAATTTCGATGTTTTACAGCGGTATTGAAAAGTAATTAGTAAAAATTAGTAATTCCCTATCACCAACCTCTCGAGCGGACTTTTGGATCGCCGTGTAATTTGAGGGTACTATACGCTTACAATCATCCCTGCTTTCTCCGGAATTTGAACCCATGCCCATCGGTACGGCAATCAGCGTCATTAACCACTATACTGGCTGTGCAGCGAACACTTTCTATAAGGGTTCAACGTTTTCTAATTATCCTTAACATCTTGTAACGAAATTTGGTTTAACTGAGAAATATCTAAATCAGATAGGAAAGGCAAAGAGCTCGGTGTTACTGAAATGAAATATACGTAAGGCCTTGAATATTTAAAATTTGTTTTAACGAAGAAAAAATCCATAAATAGGACAGGCCTTTGTGTGCTACAGTTTTCTTTCAACAGGATGATGTAATTTCAACATGTAAATGATTATCTGACAAAGTTGCTCCGATTGTCAAACCTGCACGGTCAGCGAGTCTCTCATTTATGCTAATCTTAGCTAGAATCTTTATAACAAACAAGGCGTGTTGATGTATTTACGATACTTAGATAGACACAGACCTTTCTAAACATATTTTGAACTGACAGATCTTTCTAAACATATTTTGAAAAGTGACTGAATCACAAACATCTAAGAATTAACATTTAAGTAGTACTTCATGAAGTGACTGAATCACTAACTTCTTCAGTAGCTCTTTAACCTTTATTGTTCGTAAAAAAGCACGATTATTTATTTTTTTTTTACAATCTAGCCTAAATGAGAATAAAATGCACTTGCACCTGAAACTAGTTACCAGAACTTCCACAACACACTCATTCGATTCCCTCTAATAATTTTCAGCTTTAGTCTTTGGTTAAGAATACTAATCATTTATGTGTATCACAGTAAAATCTGAATACCAGTCATATTGGAAATCAGAATACGACTTGTTGAATATCTCAGTTTTATATGTCTTCGTCCTGTTCTTTAATTTTTCAGAAAAGCATATAAAAGGTAAACTATTCGTGAAGGTAACCATCCTGTAAGAGAAGTGTTAAGATACATGCGAAATCGTTTAAATAAAATTGAAAATCCGAAACGCTACGCTGAGACAAATGAACTATGGATTAGATTTCGTTGCCAACAATAAAAATCTAGCTAATATAATGTCTAAAATTGAGCCATAACTTGTTAAAAAATACCACTTAAAACTCTATTTTTAGCCAAATAATTCACTAGGCATAAAAAATTATTCTTTATGTAACCACTTTTGTTTTATCGAAAATAAAAAACAAGTATTATCAGTAATACTGAAAATAGTGCATTCACTGCGTCTAATTACAGTTTTACTAAACTGTAATTTAAAGCTACAGTTAAAAAATTACTAAAAAGCTAATAAAATCAATATTGGCATCCCATTCCTATGATCGCGCTCAAAAATAAATACCTCCATCTTCTTGGCAGTAAGTCAAACTTATATAGTCTTTTTGTTTTTAAGAAAAAAATTGTTTCAGTACCCATTCAGTAACATGAAAAATCTTTAACTGAGATAGGGTTTTTGCTCGACTTCTTGAGATATCTTGCATGATAGAATATTCTTTCTAGTCCTGCTTTCCGCATGACTTTGTGGTATAACTAGAAGCATTCTCAATGCATATTCAGGAGGTCCGGTGTTCGAATCCCAGGGTGGGCACTTTGGATTTCTTCAGTTCCTTCTAAAAATTCTAAAAAGACTATACAAGAACTAAAAGTGTGGTGAAAGATAATTCATCACCACCAGGATTTGGCGATTGGGTTCCCTAATTTCCAGAAACGCCCTTTAAAAGAGGGAAGTATATAAGATATTTTTATCTTCCTTTCTTGATGCCTAGTTGTATATGAAACTACTAAATATTCTTGTGCTAAATTATAGATTGAATTTTTGGAAAATATATGTTGATTTGTTTATAGTTGCGATCTAATTACTAATTATAAAGAAATGAAAGATATTATACTGATACATCATTAATAACTTACATAACTGAGTAATAATAATTTATAATAAATCCAGATATCTTCGTTAACTATTTTCTCTTTTCATTTGTCATAAGAATTATTTTTACACAGTTAATTCCAGTTGCGGGATGATGAAAAAGTCCGTGACTTGAACATTCGAGAATTTCAAAACAATCTTCTACATTTATATATTTGAAAGTATAAATTATAGTCTGCTACTTGAGAGTTTTGTTTCCATGCAAAATGAAGCTTTAAAGGAGAAATGGATGGAAAGTTGTGTTTAAGTTCTTTCCGAAGAAAATTATTCGTATCTAGTTATTAAAAAATGTTGCGAAAGCCATGATTTTTCAATATCTAAAGCTACGATAGGTAATGTTGTCAACAATAAAGGGGAAAAACGTCAAAATTTAGCTTCAAGTGGGAAAATTGTTCCAAATACGTATCGAAGAAGAAAACGGAATGTTTGGAATGTTGCAACAGTAAGATATTTAATGTTGAAAGAAAATCCCCCAAGTCAAAGGATAGTTCATTAAGATGCTCAATGTTAATGTGAATAAAATGATTAATGCTGATTTAAATCTTGAAAAGGCAAAAAAAAAAAAAAAAAAAAAAAAAAAAAAAAAAAAAAAAAAAACATACTGCGCATCGTCTTTCTCCACGGCATAATGCCGAATATAGAATGCGCTGAAGAATTCTTTATGAGAAACACTCATCTGGATAAAAATGAAGAAAAATGTTGTCAAAATAGATGTATCTTGGGTGTACTTAAATGACTGCAATAAAAAGAGATTCATTTATAATCATGAAAGAGGAGAAATCTTAAAACATCGTTGAAGGAAAGGGATTTATGATTGTTTCTGTGTTTTCCTATAACGGCAAATTAAAAATAAAGAGAGTGAAGAAAAATGTTAAGATAAATTCCACATATTATCAAAAACATATTTTACATCCAATTTCCAAATCTGAAATAACTTATCGTTACACACAGTGTGATCAGTCAATAGAACAGCATGAGGACAAAGCAAGCAGCGACACGTCAAAATCTACTGTTAGTTTTCTGCAAAAAAGTGGAACAAGAAACGGGTATCAATGTTATACTCTTCACGTATATCCCTACTAAATCACCAGATAACTATGTTTATTATTGATTATCAGATTTATGGATATTTGCTCTTTTAGACTTTTAAAAAGTGGATTGTCCAAACGTCGACCTACAACACTCCTTAGATTTTGGAAAGCTGTTCAAGAGTAAAGGTATAAAATATTTATTCAACAGAGAATTTAAAACATAAAATTTTAGGTAAAATATTTCTGTAAATAAAAATGAAAATCGTCTAAAATATGTACGAACATCCTCTGTATTTCCCTGAAATTTTAATAAGATTTTTATTTCCCCTTTGAATTTGGTTTGAAAACTGATATGTTTGTTAACCTAAGGTATCATTTGTTTTCGGAAGACAAAATGAACATTTATTTCTATATTAACTCTGTTTACTGTACCTGTAAAAATGGAGATACATCTTTTCCATATATTCTAATCATGCAAACGTTAGCCACTGTATCAATTGTGCCCATAAAAAATCCCATAACTGCTAGAACAAAGGCCAGAATCCAGAGCACTTTACAGAAGGGAATGATAGCCATTGTTATGCACATCATGGTGATACTCAGCACTAACAAAGCATAGTGAGATATCCTGAAATAAGGAAAAATGAAATAATTTTTTATGATTTGCATGCATATATTTTTCAGAGTACAGTTGAAATAAAACGATATATTACATTAAACAGAATTTATAAACTTAAATTATTCAGATATACTAGGCTAATATAATAACTCCATCAATATTGTCACTTTATAACATTGTTAAAGTCGTTTTCGTTATATATCTAAATAATGTCATAGAGAAGAAACATTGAAAATGCTTTTGCATTTTCACCTCTTTCGATCAAGGAATTTTCATCTATCAACAGTTTCATAATGGACAAAATATTTTGTATGGTTAATAAATCTGATAATATTCAGTCAAGCGTTTCAAAGAATGTTTTTCTGAGGTTCTATGTAACGTCAGATTAGATGTAATTAAATCATTCTTACTATTACAGGTTCATATATATAAGGACTAGACGATGCAAAACCATACATCCTTCAATCTCTTTTGTATTAATTTCGAAAATACATAAAAAAAATACACACATACACAAAGAAATAAGAAAATAGCTTTTTTATTTGCTCGTGTGCCTCTTACTTTTTCATTCAGATGCCATCCTTGAGACAAGTTCCTTAAGTTTCTCTCACTCCTTCGTTGATTTTGCTTACCAGCTTTTTACAGTCAAACATATTGCAGCACTGTAGCGTCTGTTAGAAAGTATTTACAAAATAAATCAGTCTTCAACTATGACTTATGCAAAAATATATGCTGCTTATTTCTTTTGCTAAACCAATACAACAACCCAATAATTTCGGATTGACAACACTTCATTTAAATTCGGTGGATTGTCCAACACTTCGTTAAAACAATAGGCACAGAATTGTTCACGGATTAGAAACGATTCAATCCTTGACAACGTACCATGATCTTAAGAGGTCAAGGAAATAGTTATAGTGAAGGAAACATTTAAAAAAAATATAGTGTCATTATTTGCGGAAGATTTTTAGGTTATCGTAAGCTTACTCAAGTACAACAGAATGTGTGTTGAGGTGAAATCTTGAATCAATATGACTGGACTTTATTTACTGCAATGAAGGCTCATATTCATAAATAATTTCCAGAGTTTTCTCTAAAGACTTTTTTTTTTTTTTTTTTTCTGTTTTTTCTGGAATTTAGTCACAGTTTCTCTCCCCACTTTGCAACCAGATGGGAGAAAACTGCCGCAACCAGTTGTTGGAATTAAATACTTGCAGATGACGCTGTTTACTTGTTTGACTAAGGCAGAGCAAACGAGGGTTTTCTGCCAAAGGAGAGCGGTACCTTTGAAGAGGCCTTTTTAAGGAAAACTGGTTCGTATTTATGATCCACATGAGAAAAACACGAAAACATTCCATGCAGCCAGACCATTCACCAGAGTTCTAAGAGCCACTGCAATAAGCTTGCACAGTATAAGTTTATGTCTAGAATATTTAAATATGGCAAAGTACACGAAGACCATCAGCCTAAAGGATGGGATGCCTTCGTAAAGGGCTTTCTAAAGGAAATTGGCTCACATTTGTGTAATGCAAGAGAAAACCCGCACAAACACCTATACAGATAGCCTATTCCCCGGAATCCAAACGCGGGCCAAACTACTATTATTCAGTGGTATCAATCATTCTGTCACTGAGCGGCAATTTTACTCGGAAAGGAAGACGTATTTAAGTTAGAAATAGATACATCTGCTGGATTTGAAAGTGGGATAACTGCTGCTTTAGTCCATTTTTTTAAATGCTAGTAGCGAATTGAACATTCCATGTTATGCGCTTTCTGTAATTTAATCTACATATGCCGGCAAATTCATGTCACTTTTTGTTCCATTGTACCATCTGTCTCAAGACGGATGATAACATCACCAGCCCAGGGGCAGACAATGAATAGTAATCGTTATGCAAGCTTCCCATCTTGAAAGTCCGTTTGCAAGGAACTGAGAGAAAGAAAAAAGCGATTGACTCAAGAAGTACTGCTTCAGGAAAATGTCTAGCCACATGTTGCTGATAAAGCATTGGCATCAATACCTGAAGTCACGGAATAACACTATAATTTCCTTCATACAGCTCGACTTATCGCCCTTTCTGAGCATTCTCGATATCAAAAAGACAACTATGCGAAAATAATTATGAAGTTGAAAAAGGCCATGCCCCATAATGTTAAAGAAAATAGTCTATTTCATGATTTCATGAAAACTCAACGAAAAAAATAATTTATTTGAAAAATAGAAATATACAGGCCAATGGAGTAATTTGATTTTGAGTAAGAGAATCAGCTTGAAAAATATTTTCTACGTATATGTGCTATTTCGGGTTTACTTTAATTTGTTGTTGATACATAAGTTTCTAACACAATTCATTCTGTGGTCAACTTCATATACTTATTTTCTACAGCAAATAAGTCGGAATTTTCTTTTATTAGTTTACACTTGAGCGTAATAATGATTGCAATTATTTCAAGATAGTATTAAGATAAATTTTATTACCAGAAACTTGAGGATTGTAAATCATATCAGAATTCAAATTAGACGAGTTTTTGTAACTATTTTGAATAGCAACAAGCAATTATGATGTTCAGTAGGTGAATAAAAGATCGTTTTCTAACCACTCACACCTTTAACATCCGGAAGATATGATGACAGGGAAATAATACACTTCCAAATCACATTTGCTGTAAGCTTACTTGACTGACACCTACCTCATCTCCAAAATTTTGAATTGCAACTTTCTTTCAGTATAGGAAATTTAGCGCCATATTTGAATAAATAGATTTGCGAAGTGAATATGTAAGGAGTTATCGCATTCTTTCATGCGTCTTCCCCTGATATAAGTACTTAGTACGTCCAGCTAACAAGTGGAAGATTCGCCGTTTGAAACCCACCAAAGACACATTTGATTTTCTCATGTTTTTTGTCTTCGAAAAAATACAGAGGCTGTTCGCACATTTTTTAGACGATTTCGGTAAGCGGTAATAAAAAATCGTTTGCTGCAAAAGAAGTAATTGCAATTGTACTATGTTTTTGAAAGTCAAACTTATCGTCTGTGGCTTGAAAGTTTTGTTTTTATTCAAAATGGCGAATTTAACAAAGCAGTGGTTCGAAGGCTACATTTACACTCTTTCCGAAGAGAAATATGCATACTCCGTTATCCAAAAACGATGTGAGAGTCATGGTTTTGTGATATCTAAAGCGTCGATAGGTAATATCATCACCAAGAAATGAAAAAAAAAAAAAACGTCAAATTGGAGCCTCAAGTGGGACAAAAATTCCAAAAAAATATCCAAGGAAAAAACGGACATCTTCGACTATTGCAAAGGTACGTTGTTTAATATTAAAAGAAAATCCCCCTAGTCAAAGGACAGTTGCAAAATCATTAAAATGCTCAGTGTCTACTGTAAACAAAATGATAAACGTTGATTTAAATCTTAAGAAAGCGAAAAAACGCTATGTGCATCGTCTTCTTCCAAAGCATATCGCTCAACGCAGGACACGCTGCAGAATTCTATATGAGAAACACTTATCCAAAGAAAAATGGAAAAAAATTGTCACAATAGATGAAGCATGGGTGTATTTATATGAATGTAACAAAAAAGAGCCATTTAGTATCATAAAAAAGGAGAAAAAATTTAAGTACATGGTTCAAAGAATCGAAAGAAAGTTTTTCTAAGGGATTCATGATTGTTGCTGGTTTTTCTTATAATGGCAAGTTAAAAATAAAGAGAGTGCAAAAAAATGTCAAGATTAACTCCAAATACTATCAGGAACATATTTTATCGCCAATTTTTCCGAATGAGATACCATCGCTTTACACACAGTGCCATCCATCTGTGAGACTCCATCAGGACAAAGCTAGCAGTCACACATCAAAATCCCATGTAAATTTCCTAAAATAAATGGAACAAAAATACTGGTATCAAGGCCATACCCTTCACTGGTATCGCTACTCAATCTCCCGATGTGTCACCTATGGATTTTTGTGCTTTCGGACTTTTAAAAACAGCATTATCCAAACATTGTCCCAAAACCCTAGCAGGACTCTGGAAAGCTGTTCGGGAGGAATGGGATAGAATACCTCTTCTGCCACTTCAAAAGCAATTATTATCCTGGAAATTGCGGTGTCGAAAGATAGTTCAGAATAAGAGATGTCAAAGAGAACATTTAAAACACAAGAATTTTATGTAATTTAGTTTTGTGAATACAATATACATCGTCTAAAAAATGTGTGAACAGCCTCTGTAGCAGTGTCTAATGTGGCGTCAGAAGTAAAATGTGATGGAAGGCAATTATCCACCTTCTTGAATTCAGTCTCTTGTCTCTCCCTAGTTGCCTTTTTAACGATATTCTCCTTAAAAACTAATAGTCTATTTAAATATGCAATTTACTACCTTAAGATAACGATCAAACTTTACTTAATATTAAAAATATTCAAGATGTGTATTAATAACGCAAATAAATTACAATCTGAACTTCGATAGAAAAAAAAAACGATAAGCGTTGACTAAGATAGGGATTTTGGTGTAAGTTCCTATAAATAAAAACTTTTATTTCTGATTTTTTTCTCTTGTTATTATTTTCGTGGAATCATGTGGGAAGGAAATACTGGTAAGGCTCATGGTAAAATCAAGTCGAAATCATGAAATCGCTTTTCATACTGAAATTAGGAGAACTTAATTTTCGGTTTAAACAGCGTAATAATAGTTTGCCTGTCGCAAGAAAGGTTAATAAGCATCGGTAGAAAAAGGTTTTTTTAAATATTTATTTCGTTATCTTTCTCGACTTTTTATTTTCTTTCCCTGTGATTTCCTTAACAGATGCTCCACACATTCGCATTTAAGAAGATGCAATTTTAAAAATGGTGTGGAATACTGCTCCTTGAAGAAAGATCATCTTCAGAAATGCATTCACATTTGATTAATTTAATAATGGTCTGGAAGATGAAAGCATTTTAACAACTGATACAGGAATTTTGTGTAAAGCGTGGAAGTTAAAAATATTACACTGTATTTCAGTTATATGCAATTACACTTTTGTACAAGTCACAAATTGTTTTGAAGATGTTAAATGTTGAAACAAGGCAATAAATTAACTTTTTGCAAAAATCAGTTGCATTTTAGAACTCGATATAAATGGCTGTTTAAATGCCTGTGAATATAAGAATTTGTTGCTAATGAGCACGAAGAATGATGCTTTTTTAGCAACAAATAGTACGAAGAATACGTTTCCAACTTAAAATTTTAAGTTGGAAACGTTTTTAAGTTACAAAATTTGTACTTGATAACCACCAACTTAAAAATATTTTTTTAAGTTATTAGTAACATTTTTTAAGTTATTAGTATGTAACTTATTAGTAACATATTTTAAGAGAATTTTATGTTTTTCACTTAGGAATCACCTTTCATCTTCTGAATTTAGGTGTTCTTACACGCTCACAGATGAGATACTCAGCAAAGTATCAATAAACTCTGGCAAAGAATAGAACTCGAATGTTTTCTGCTACAATTAATTGTAATATTTTTTTTTCATTTTTCCCTTTGAATAAATCGGAGCCTCAACTTAAGTTAGTAAGTTAAACTATCAAACTTTTGTCCAAGCTTAAGCTCGGAAAGATCTCTAAACTTAAGTTACGTAAAGATTTTCAGTACACTTAAGGCTGGAGATGCAGAAATGACTTCGAAATCTTTCACTACATTACCATTTTTAATAAATTAACATAACATTTGGAAGGGAAGAGAAGTTGATTGAAAAAGAATATACATTTGACAAGTACTCATGAAATCAAATTAGTTTCCCACGCTTATTCTTTCCTATTTCTGAGCTGAAGTGTCGTATTTATTATCAATACCGAAAAAAATGCAGCTTTAGACAAAATATTTATAAACAGTAATATATAATGTAATTAATATATATGCAATAATTCCGGAAACAGAGAAGAGGAATCAGCTTGCAGTCGTCCTGGCTGAGTGTGAAGGTTTACATTGAAGGTAGCAAAACATGAATTTGACGAATTTCCAGTCTTTATTTCCACGCATATAAAATCATCTCCATAGTTGTTTATCCAATCATAATGAAATCCGAGACATATCTATGATTCAATCATAATGAAATATGATAGATTGCTCTATGTCCATTGGTTCTTATATTTTTATGAAGCAGGCATTTTAAACGGAGTAGCAGAGCAGCTGGGATATTTTAGCAGTAGCTGAAGCTAGGAAAAGAATGACGTAATTAAGTGCCGCAGGTATTTATACCTAGTTTGATGTACAAGTACAGCTATGATTGTACAAGTATGCTATGATGTACAAGTACAATCTATGATTGGTTAGTTTTAATTTTATTTGCCCCTTTGCATAACACAGAATATTCTCGAATTTAGGAGAACAGATGAATTTAGGGGGAGATTACCAAATCTAAAATATTAATATTGAGGTCACCAATTATTTTTTTTTAAGTACCTATCGTATTTTAATATATCTTACATATTCAACCCCCCTTCAAAAGAAAGGTCGGGAGATTAGGGTGGCAGAAAAGGATGAGCGAAGCAAGAGAAAGTTTAGTATATGAGGAAAGACATGAAGTAACATCAAGGACATAGCCTGCAGATTTACCTATGCCCTGTCAGATTTATGACCTTTCTCACACATAGATTATGTGATACTTAAACACCTAATTTACAATTATTGCAATAACAATATAATTTTTAAAAAAACTAAATAATAAATAGAGACAAAAATTAAGACAAATATAATAAGTCCTTTAGTCCTTTTGAAAAAAATATCCAATGTCTTTTTTGAATGTCGAATGAAACGTTTGTAAAATCTGTTGACTAAAATAATTCCACCAGGTAAATGTTCATATACTCTAAAAGTCTTTCAAAGTAAATGTTCACATGTTTTTCATAAAGTAAATGTTCACTAAAAATTTGTCAAATTTTCGTTGATGAACACATTTCCATTATAATATATATTAAATTGTGAACTTTCATATAATTTTATATTCAGTAAAATATAATTTTCATATTTAGTTAAGCTCATATTTAAAGAAATGAACTTTTATAGTCAGTGAAATATAATATTCAGTTCTACAATTAATTAAATACGTTTTTATTGAGGCTACACATACTTAATACAATAATCAGTATTAAAATTCAATATAAAAGTATAATAATATGATGCAATACTAAATAATACACTAACACTTTGACAATTAATTTGTCCTGTCCTCTCCAACGAAATCAGCGTACTAGCTTGCTGGGGAATGCAGTACGATAGGTCAAAAAAAAACCTCCGTTCCTTAAACAAGGTAACTAGTTTTTAGCATTGTACAATTGTCAAAGTTTTTCTTTCATAAATGTTTCATATTACATAATAAAAATACAACATTATACAAAATTAAGACTAAAATTTAAAACAAATAACTTGTATAATCAAGTTAAGTCTTTTTAAATTTGCAAATATATATATATATATATAATTAAATTTACCCTACAATAAGAAGAAGAAAATAAAAATTTAGTTTTAAAATTAATGTGTGTGTGTGTGGTAGCACTTCTGTGCTAAACTAGGGTCAGAGGATCGTGACTGATAAAGAAAATAGAATTGACCCAAGTCGTGCTCATGGTCATAGTTGAATCTCCTAACAAAAAAGAAGAAAAATTTTAGGGGGATGTTAGGAGTATATCTAGGGGGACAGCGGGCGTGTGATACCACTTCTTGTATCCTCTCTAAAGAGAAGATGCAAGGAATAATACACATAGTGTGAAACCTAGTGCCGGAAAAAAATAAAAACATTCGTATTTGAATGAAAATCTGGTATAAAATCCAGATTTTTCAAAATGTGGTGGTAGAGTTTTTCCTCTCCTCATCTTCTGGGGTATGGGGGGGGACGTATACAACAAATTTTAAACCGAAAAACTTTGGGAAGAAGGAAAGGCAGGACAGGAAAGGAGACAAACTAGGAAAGGTCAAGATCTTGAAAAATAAATTCGTCAGAATTGGGTTTAAAGTCTAGATCAGGTATTATACTTCATAAAAGTGAAAATTTTTTAAGTAATCTTCGACAGAGATAAGAAATCTACTATTTCTAACAGTTAATTTAAATTCTTTGTCGAATTAAAAGGTCTGAGTCTGGTTGAATGAACAATTTCTGATTCTTTTTAGTTTGAGGATTAGGTTTATCAATTTCAAAAGTAACCTCAGAATATTGTTTTAAAATTTTGTAAGGACCTGAAAAAGGAGGAGAAAATGTACGTGTATTAGGAAATTGACATTCTTCGTACATGACTAAATCACCTACTTTAAAATTACTAGGTTTAATGAGTATCATATCTTTCTTTATTTACATTATGATAATCAACAGATTTTTTTAACAGTTTTTCTGCCTCTTCAATTGGTGGATATAATTCCTGATTTTGAAGTAAGGAATGATAAGGTAATTTTCCATACATTAAATATGATGGTGGAAATTTTGTTACAGAATGAGGAGTATTATTATATTCTTCAGTAACTTGCGGTAAAAATTTTGCCCATGCTATATTACCTTGATAAGAATTTAATTTACATTTTAGTCTAGTTATAATTGTTTGATTAACTCGTTCAACTTTACCATTAGTTTGAGGACTATTAGCAGCAGTTAATAATTGTTTTACATTATGATTCCTTAAAAAGTGCTTAAATTTTGAATATTAAAAGCAGTATTTCTATCACTTAAAATTTCCTTTGGTACTTGAATTTGAAAAATTTGTCTTAAACAATTTATATCAGTAGTTACACTTTTAGAAGCAAAAGTCAAAATATACCTAGTTGCATGATCAATAATGATGTGGATACACTTTTTTGTACAATTATTATAATTTAGACCACCAGCAATATCAATAGATAATATTTCAAAAGGTTCACTAACAGATGGTAAAGCTGTAGAGCTATTAGGTATTTTTGAAAGCAGGCAAGATTAAAAATGAGCAACGCCTTCGCCGGGAATCGAACCGCGGACGTCTGGAATACGTGTCTAGCATGCAGACCACTACACCACGAAGGCACGCTAAGAAGGCGGGCGAAATACGTTATATACTTTCCCTTTTCAAAGGGCGACTAGGGATTTAGGGGACCTTATCGCCAAATTCTGGGTGTGGAGAATCATCATCCACCACCCTTTTAGTTCGGGCGCCACTGTAGAGACATTAGGTATTTCTTGGAAGCAAGAGTCATGAAAAATGAACAATGCCTTCGCCAGAACTCGAACTGCGGAATTCTGGAATACGCGCCCAGCTTGCAGACCACTACATCACAAAGGCACGCTAAGAAGGCGGGAGAAATACCTTATAAAGCTTGCATAAGACCAAATTTCTTTTGTTTACTTTTTATAAAACTGACATGCATGCAATAATTTCTAACATCTTGAATAATTCCTGGCCAATAATATTGAGGGGATATTAAATTTAGCATTGAGGACACACTAATATCCCCAAATTTTAGATGAGCTTTTTCCAGTAATTTAGTACGAAGAGATATGGGTATTAACATTTTATACAATCCTTGTTTTTTAATAGTTAACACATCATCCATTTTCTTATACTTAGGGTTGCATAAATTATCTAAATTTTGATGTTTTTTAAATTTCTTCTAATCATAATAAATTAACTTGCAAACTTATATGTTGACAAAAAGGATTTCTGTTTAGCATATTAACTTCAACATTAGTGGACCCGTTTTTATACTTAATATCAGTCGCACATAGATAATTTTAAAGACTCTCTAAATAATCTACCTATAGGATGTTTAGTATCTTTAAGCAAACTAGAGCAGCATGATCAGTATGTACAGTAAAATGGTTACCATGTAAATAATAATAAAATTTATCTATATCATCAATAATAGCTAAATACTTTAATTGATTTATTGCATAATTTTGTTCATAAGACCTAATTTTCTAGAATGAAGAGCAATTGGATATAAATTACCATCTGGGTATTTTTGTTTTAAAACTGCACCAAGAGCTTTAGACGCATCAACAAATACATGACAAGGATATTTTGGATTAACGAAACTTAAAATGGGTTTTGAAATTAATGCATCTTTTAAATTTTAAAAAACTTTTTGACATTCATTAGTCCACTTATAAGAAACACCTTTTGAAGTAAGTTTCTTAAAGGAGGTCTAATTTTTGCATAATTTTGAATGAATTTATGGTATACGTTTATACTTCCTAAAAATCTTTGCAATTCTTTAACATTTTTAGGAGGTTGTAATTTCTTAATGACTTCAATACTTATATTACTGGATTGATATATAAAACCAGTAAAATTTCGAAATTCCAAAATTTCTCTTCCTATGCAATTTTTTGGCAGTTTTTATATTTCCCATTTTTTTAATTCTTCTGACGTTTGCTTCAATATTTACATATTTATAGGAAATTTTGCAATTTTACTGGTTTTGAATTTCATTTCTTTTGTGCCTTTATGGAGTTGGTTCTAGATTTCTTACTTTTTGTTTGTACATATATATATATGTAAAATTGTGTATACAGTTTTCAATACTGTGTATCAGAATTTTATTTCTCGGTCTCGATTGATAGATACTTCTGACTGAATTCATAAGACTGAATACGTTCCGAAGGGAATGTGTACTGTATTGATTCGTTGCGCTGACGACAATAGTGGAGTCCCCCAGGACAGGCTTTCTATCCGATTAGAGTCGCAAAGGGAGGGGGAGGGACGTTGTGACAGCGATCCTAATGGATCCCCCAGTTCATAGACAGTCTGACCTACACACGTTCTAATACACATGAGTGACTCCTGTGAATGCAGTTACTTTTGTGGGGAGTCTAAACTGTATTCCCCCTGCACTCGGCGGTGATGAGCGTCTCTGAAAAGATCCAGGAAAATATTGGGCTTTATGACGCATACAGCCGGATTTAGCGACGTCATTCAAAATGGTATTAGAAATTATCAATATTAAACCATCATGCGTAAGAACCATCATGTACCAAAAAAAAAAAAAAAAAAAAAAAAAAAAAAAGACATTTAAAAACAAAGAAAATGCCAGGAATAAAAAAATTAAGAGAACAAACATAAAATTTTACTTCACAAATATTCTCTTTGCATTTGGAATAAAACACGTTTAATATTATTTCTTGATATAATATTTGCTATCTACGTTTTTATCTGAAAAATGTCTTTAACTTTTTAAATTTTGAAGTAAGAAACGTCCTAAGGCTGGAGTTTAGCCAGCTTTTTGGAACCATAGCGCTAGGTTACGCTGCCGTAAGTATTTTATCCACTGCTCTTAACAGATATTACCGTTATATGAAACATAAAGCTTTCAATTTATCTTGCACGTTGGTTCACGCAAATTCTGAAAGTGCTGCCACTCGGCAAAACATAAGAGTTTTAATTTAGGTTTTAATTTTAATCAGGCTATACCTGCTTAATTTGTTGAGGTATCTAAGAGAAATTAACACTTTTTTTAATAATTTCATTATTAATAATCAAACCAGTTGATGCACTTTTGAATACATTTAATGCACAATAAGGCTAGATGATAATTTTTACTACTAAAAACTGCAGTATTATTTTATTTAATAAAAGATGTTTCTAAACCATAAATGTGCACCTGATTAAAACAGCTTGATATTTTATTTACTTATTTTTAAGTCTTTTTTAATACATTTCAATAAATCTTGGATTTAAATTTAGGAATACGTTGCTACAGGAATTTTTTTCCCAAGTACACCGCTCGTCAGAGTTAAATGATAATGGCAGAAGTAAAACTTATTGAAACACGGTTAAAAGTAATTTGTACGAAAGCATTATACAAACCACTGGCTAACAGGGTAATTTATATCATGCATAATAAAGCATAATATAAATTACCACGTTTGCGTGTTGGTTAATCTCAAAATACAGAATTTTACGTCTAATTTCCGGAAATTTTATAATGTCCGGGAAATGATCCTCGCTGTGTTGCAGCAAATTTTCTTTAGTATGATGTACAGTTACATCTGAGAGAAAAACTGATCTCACATCTTGATTTTATAGAATTTACCGAAATAATGGTCAAATATTGTATAATTTCATACCATTCTTATAAAACTGCATTCTTCAGAACTTGTAGGGTGAGGAGAAGCATTTGATGCTCTACAATTCAGTAGCCTAAATCATCTCATACATCCTTAATAGTCTTCCAAACTGGCTAGCAAGCTGGTTCAAATCCGGTGAGCCTTTCACATGAGATGTTATGATTCCAGAGATACTCGATGAGAACGAACATTGTCATCCGTTAGCAAAAAATCTGGGCCAACAGCACCCTAAAGGCCCGTTCCCACTGGGATTTATCTGAGCTAACGGAGTCAGTTCCATGTGTCGACTAACTCCGCTGTGCCTGCAGTTCAGATTTTTCAACTTCGTTCACATATTTGTGACTGGTTACACAACCTCCATCAAAGACATACAGCTCGTGCGGCCGATTTGCATTATTTTATTTTGCCTCAAACCTGAAATTGTTTCTGTGGAAATGGAAGAACATGGGAAAGGGAACAAGGGAAAGTAAATTAAATGTTCCTAGCTCTCTCAAGATCAAAACGCCTCTAGAATCACAGGTCAGGCTATATCTAGACTCGTCAATAAACAGTATGGCTCCATTCCTCTTGATTGCATTGAATATGACCAGAACACCACTTTAAACATTTCCCTTTGGAAGATTAAGGGAGTGCGACACAAACCACTCGTTTTCTCGCATAAAGTCGAGATTCGCGTAGCCACTGTGCAGCATCAGAATGGCTGATTCGAGTTCCCGTGGTAGGATGAAGGTCTGAAACCAACTCTCTTGTAGTCGCTTTATAGTTTCTTTGAGCTGACAGCAGAAGAAAACGGTTTTAAAAAGGAACGTTTCGAAGACCGGTCTTAAAAAAGGATGTCTACTAGCGGACACACTGCTTAAAAAGCGGTTCCAGTTTGAAGAATATTAAGATCTTGGATAAGGTTCATTTATGTTTGCCTCTCCTTGAGTCTATCAATTACCTGTCACTTTTGCCTTTCTTAAATGATGCCTTTGAATCATAACTAATGAATAATGATCACTCTCGGAAACTGCAGTTACTATAAACAACACTACGCATCCGGATTCCAACATGCTTCTATTGTGCAGCACATTATCACTCGCCTAATTTGCGTATTTCCTGCACCAGCTTATGCACAGAAGCGCAGTTGTGAGTTCCGTTGCAGATAATAAACACAAATAATTGTATAATTGGACATGGGTTGAAAACTTTAATCAATGAATGCATTTTTTTCAGATTATTCTTTAATTTTGGCTACCAGTACAGTTACTTATAAATATATTCCTTCTAAATGATTCAATGTGCTTTAATTTCGGCTATTCTATTTGTAAACTTTTATTTATTTTTGTTTAAATACATATTTCAAAAAATTGTTAGATTAAGGGATCATATTCCTACATCGTGGATTTCAAAGATACGAAAGTGTTACAAAATCTGTGTATAAAACAAAGAGAAATATATCTTTCGAATCTTTCGAATAAATCTTGTAGCTTTGCAGAAGGATAATAGCATATTTTCATATAAACTATTAGTCAGAAAGTCAGAAGTTAAAGTCATTAAAGTTAGAAGCATTTCGTGTGACTCTAAATCGTGTTACAACTGATTATAAAATCATGTCAAATATTGACTGGTGATATCTTCGATAGTAAAAAGAATTTTAAATTAACTCCCCACAATAATCATTGTGTGTTTTGAGCATTGAAAATTAAATCAAACAATGGTGTAAAAAACTGTAATCCAAAGGAGCTATTTTCATTATCTTAGGATTACAAATTTTAAATTTCCTTGATTCATTTTTGGGTGTAAATAAAATACATATACATCATTCATTATGATATTACTTCTTGAGTAAAATGTTCTGCAGCTGAAAAATAATTAAGAGAAATATATTTAAGTCCAAATCCTTGAATTAACTGCTCAACAATAGTTTTTTTGCCCAATGGCAGACCCAAACTGTCCACAGATATTGGCCACTGCTAAGTACTAAAAGCGGTGGTCACTTTATTATGGAGGGGCCTAATAAGTGCCACCTTTGCCTCCTATGATGTTGACGGACAAATACACCCATGCTTTCTCCCGTATTCGATCCCGGGCCCGTTGGTATCGCAGTCGGCTTCCCTAACTAGTATACCGTCTGGGCGGCTGTTTAACAATAGTATTTCTAACAAAATCATTTACACCACTTAGCTGTGGATCACAAGCAGGGTCCCTTTGGGTCAGTCTGGGAAGACCTAGGCACAGTGTCCTTCCACAGACCCTAGTGCTCAATTTGTTTATTTTTATGAGGAACACAACAGCTTTGAACTGTTATAACACGATTTGGGAGCGCTCTAAGTCTTGAGGCCTTAGGACCAGGCCATGGGAAGGCAATAATCAGGTCCTGGTCATAGAACGCACTTAACAAAGTCATCATGAGGAAAAGAGATTCAGATTTCTGTAGCATGCTAATAGCATATCGAACTTTGTTATGGGAATAATTCTTAATAATTCATTGTGTGAAGATTTCAGAACTTGGCATACGCGACTCTAAAACAGAAATTTTCTATGCCATTAAATTTATCAATTATTTAGATTTAATGAAGTAGAGTACATATATAAAATTTTAAAGGAAATTGACAATAGTACTAATCATAGTTAAGCTAATCTGCGACTAAAGATTGTTTTGATCTATACTTATTAAAAAGATTTGATTATGTTAGAGATACAGCTCACATGAGAGCTGGAATATAACAGAATCATCTCTGGGCAGAAATGCCATGAATTCAAAATCGCATTTCCCTGCGAAAAGAAATAAATTATCTACTTTATCGCTTTGAATACTTCACAATATCGTTTATATAAAGCTTTTTCATCTCAAAAACGTCTGTATATATTGAATAACGTCTTTTAACACACTAAATACAATAATAAACTTTTTTATCCACGATATATGTAGCATCTGTTCCTTTCTTCAATCTAATGCTGGAAACAAGTGGAAAGAGCATTTAAATTATAAAAGTCTTGTCAAAGATTCTCCGAAACGAGAAACAACAATCGTACAAATAAAAATATCAAATCTGATATTAAAATACTCAATTAGAGTCTAATCTTCTTCATAACTACCACAATTAGTAGCCAAAGTAGTTAGTTGCTTTGATAAACTAATTTCTTTGTGAAATGCTTTGCGTTCGTTGGAAATGTATAAATGTTTTACGTATAAAGGCTTGCGATTTGTGGAAGTCTCCCAATTGCATGCTGAATCTTTTGGAAAATACAAATTTCCATTTTTACTCTTTCTTAATGAAAAACTGTATTTTACAAGGTCATCTATGCAAAAAATTTCGGTAATTTAGATACAGACTTCAGTGTCTCTCATATAATTTCTTCTTTTGCGTTTTAAGGGTCAAAAACCACTACATTATTTATACAGTTAGACATGGCTACCTTGCAAAGAACTTGTCAAAAGAGACATAATCAATATTTACGCAACGTGTTAATAATATGTAAATGATGTAAACGAAGCAAGAAGTTATTGATTAGGAAAAGCAAAGAAAGGTTAATTTTAGATGTTAATGTCAGAGAAACCAGCTATTGCTATTTATGCCTAAAAGAACTAAAGGGCAGAATGGTTTTCTCTTTAACGATGAAGAATATCGGACTCGTTTAAATTGCTAAGGACTTGGTTTTCATCTCTCACTTTCAGCTGCTGTATATATATATGGGGTACTCAAGCCAGAAGATATTTAGAAATAATAATTAAATTTTGGAATATAGAAAGTTTTTATTTTTGGTCTATGCCACTTTTCTTAAGCTGAAGCTTAAAATAGCCTTTTCAGATGCAGAGTTACCGAGTATGAAATGCAGAAAAACAAAATATTCTATCTTAATTTAATAAAAAATTCTTAATTTAATATTGTGCAAGTTTTTAATTTCATATTTTATTTTTTTCGACTATTGTGATTAAATGTGTTACCACTCATTAAAACAGAATTATAAAATTAGCTTGTGTAAAACATTTTAGTCCTCAAGCAATATTTTTGGGTGATAAACTTCTATAAGCCCTCTTTTGCGTTGAAATTTGAGTTCTGTTATCGGAGTATTTCAGATTAGATTGTAATTTATTTTCTGAGATGTCTTAACTGTTATTTTTTAGACAAAATTAGGAAACATCCAGATGCTACCTACTAAAAAATAAAAGAAGGTGGATTTGAATTGACTTAAATTTGATTCCATTATCTACGAAAAAATGAATGCACTGAAGTATCAAGTCAGGAGAAGAAAAAGAAAGCTGAAAACACAAGCGATATATAACTCTAGAAATAAGAAAATTATTATCAACATTTTTATAATTTTAACAATTAAATTTATATTTTTTAATAATTTTCATTTCAAGTAAAGTTTTATTGGCGACACTTTATTTTCAAAGAGTGAAAAAATAGTCAGATGTTTTATTTGTGAAACTTGCAAGCACTAAATTGAAACCAAAATTACTAAATAAGTTTCAGAAATAAAGTAATGAAATTCAAGCTCAAAATGTGAAATTTTTAAGCTATTCTAATTTTAAAGTGAATTAAGTTAAATTTGAATTAAATAGAGACACATTTAATTTGTACAATTCTGTTTTAAAAATTGTTCAGATTAAATGTCTTTTTTTTTCCTTTTTTTTCTTTTTTTAAAAAAAAAAAAACATGATCTGTAATTCATAGTCAAACTTTTGTTCTTTCGGGACAAAAGGGTATTTTTAATTTACGGTCACTTTAGGCTTCACAAGTGTCAAGTGATTAAAGACTGCTGAATGCTGGTAGATGTCCTAAGATCGAATCCAGGCGAATGGGTAGTTACATGGTTAGTTTTCATGGATTTCTCCGTGTGTAAAGCGAATACGAGCCAGTTTCCCTTAGACAATTCTCCACGAAGGCAGATAGCTCTTGTATACTTTCCAGTATTCAAATAACCTATCCACCACTTTATATCATGATACATATCTGCCTATATATAGAACTTGCTAGTCACTCTGAACTGATCAACAGTAGATAAATCATAAATAAATGATTTATGTAAAGAATTAAGATTAATCTCTAAAACTAGATACTGACTGGTAGAAATTGAACAATACTTAGCAGGAGATAGCAGTACAATAGGATAAGCAGATGTATTCAGATTGAGAAAGAGCTGGATGAAACCAAGAAAAGGTATTCAGAGGTTGAGAAAGAGCTGAATAAAACCAATAATTGTCTTGATAACAAAATAGCGTGACAACGCATACACCATTAGCTTTGAAAAAATAATCAATGGAATGAAGATGCTTTCCACTAAAGGGTCATTTCATTCATACAGTGGACTAATTTATTTCACGGGCAGTGAAGATTTGTTACTGACGCACTTAACCAATCAGTTTTGAAAATAGGTTACTTTCATTATAGCTTCCTTAACCATGCTGCTTCATACACCACTGATTTTGAAAATTACGCTATAATTTTCATCAGCTTCAGAATTGGCTTTTACTGTTATTTCTTAACTTACAAGTAGTCTTTTCTCTTATTAGTATGCTTGTTTCGCTTCGAAAACTTCAGTTTCCAAGGAAATAGGAAACAAAAATAAAATTATAAAGTACCCTTAGAAACTACAAATAACAGTAATTTTATTTGAGTGTAAAAAATAAGGAGTACGGGTGATTGGTAAGATTTTAAAACACTTTTCTTCTGCAATCTTCGATGCTTCAATTTACCTGCTGCATGAAAAACACCAAACGCCTTCCAAAAATTAAAAATATGGATGCGTTCTGGATTTCCATTTTTCTGAAGCTGTGCGTCCAAAAATCCATTAATCAACCTATATCGATTCATTCAAAGATTTTTGCTAATGTTCCCCCATTAGTTGTATACATTTATGGAGGCACTTTTCTTATTTACCGCTACCTGCACATTAGTTATTAAGAGAAAAGTTAGAGAATCTTGCCGATAATCTTGTTGAAAAGCTGAGGTAACAGAAGAGAGCTAGAAGACCCTCGGATTATCTTTGAAAACTCTCCGCTAAAACTAGAACGAAACTCCCCCCCCCTTTCTCGCGGGTGTAATTCATTCTCTATGTGGTATATCCTGAACAACACGTTCGGTGATGAGACGGCTAAGTGACTAAATGAGCAATGAATTTTGGTCATTTCAGACGAATGCGTTAAGTTTCAAGTGTCCGATTACTTGGAAAAATTACACAATGAAAACAATAAATATAATGAAAATACTGATCATTCATTCATGAAGGAAATGAAAAATCTGATTATTAGAATTTTTATTTGTACAGTTTAATACAATTTCGTTATTAATTTTAATTTTGACATCAGAAAAGAATCCATTTATAAATTTATTTTACTTTTATTAACTCATTTGTTTACTGATTCATTTAAAAAAAACCTTTAAAAAAAGCATTATTTTGTAATACGTATCCTTATTAGTGAAGCTTTTTGAAGCCTACCGTTAATAAAAGAGCAAAAAAGAAAAGGTAGTTTAACTATTTCAGTCCTTTCGAAATTGGAGCGCGGGGTAAAAATCGCGAACTAGAATTTCATATGTTTCATTCCAATCATGTTTATCTGGAGATGACTGTTTTGAATTTCTTTTAACTTATTAACAGTGTAATCGTTTTATGAAATAATGCTCCTCATAAAGAAATGAATGGAATGTAGAAGTAAATCTATCAAACTTTCAACTGCTGTAGCTCAGCTTTTCCCAAAACACATGCCTACAATATTTTGCTAAAGATGGTAAGCATTCACACAAGCAGCTTACAACTAAACCACTCTTTCGCTTATTTCTTTGCAGTAAAAACATATTATTCACTCTCACTTTATTATTCGCCAAAAACTGGATGCATAAGCAGAGAAAGAATTTTGTCATTTAGGGAAAATATTTAGTGCAACAAAGGACCCTTCTCTTCCTCCATCGATGCAGAATTCATTGTTATTCACCCATAATGAGATGACGCTGGAATGAATTTTTCTTTTTTAGGCAATAAATCCTGGTTCACGGAATTTAATTTAAATTTCATTAATTGCAGGACATTGTATATAATTTTTAATTACTTGGTTTCATACGGCTATCATTGTCAATTATAACTGCCCGGGTTATTCAATCAGAGGCATGTGTTTCATATTTTTTTTTTGAAAAAAGAATTTGAGCCCATTGTTTGGCCTCCTAGGCAGAGATGACGGGGATTCCTTACAACTTTTTAATTTTCTTACCTGAGAACTATCACTCTTCATTTTTACTTTCAAGAAAGAGAAAATTCTTTTATAATGTAACTCATTTCTCTCATAACTAAGCCATATTACTGACATATATGTCAGACGGGAGTCGCAGCTATTATTTAGGGAAAAAAATGCATCATTCTATGAATGTATCCTTCGAGAATTTAAGCAAATCCAAATTTTTATGAAAGCGATTTTCTTGTTCTGAAAATGAAGCTTTAGATGTGTTCCGGCACTAATTGTTTCGCCTTAGATGACGTACAATGCATTTTAAAATGATATTCATTTATATGAAACTCTTATGCGCAATTGCTATTTAAAATCATTTTGCATTTTGCTTGCTACCTTAATTTAGTTAATGTTTTCTAGCATTATATGTATTATATTTGTCTACTTCTATTTCAAATTAGTACTTATTTGCCGCCCAACTGGAATAGTAGTTAGCGATGCTGACTACCGTGCCGAAAGACCCGGTTTCGAATCCCAGATAAGGCATGGATGTTTGTAAATGTATAGTGTCTTTGCGGCATGGGGGCACTCTAAATATGCGGCGAGCCGAAAGTTTTCTAAAGGTGGCAGGGAAAGAGGGGTAGGAGACCCTCGGACCCGTTCCCCTGGGTGCACCAAAATTGGGGGGGGACTGAACGTCACCTGTATGGTGCTCAGGGCTTTTGCCAACGACAAGCACAATCTTGCACTCCTTGTTACAATGAATTTCGTGAGCTTGTTCTGATCTTATTGTTAGACAAGTGAAGACAAGTCACAGCAACAACTGCATTTATTTATTATACAACAAATATCCCCCTTATCTCATGTAGATATGATACAAACAGAGATTGCTCAGAATTTCTAATTTTGAAGGAATGAGAATTATGGAAAGAAGTCGAGTAACTGTACAGCTAATAAAAAATGCAAAATAGTGTTTTCAGTAGTTTTGTAGGAAAAAAAGCTGTGCTTAAGAATAAGAAGCAGGGAGTTTGAGTCTCACTAACTGGATTAGCATTAGTTAGAATAAATGTAAAATATTTTATCATAATCGGGGGGGGGAAGATTTCATTATGAAAATGCGGAAATTGTTTCGAACATATGTGTGGTAAATAGTAAATATAAAGATATGGATTGATAATTCTAGTTGTTGACCAATTAACGACTGAACAGTCTATAATCGTGTATAATATTCTTAAAGCATAAGAATTTATAAACATGTATAAAAATTTCGCATATTTTTGCTTAAAGGCATCAAATGGCTATCCTATTGTTGTGTGCTTTATTTGATTCATTTCTTAGACTAAATCACGGATTTGCGATCGATCCTTTAAGATATAATTAGCCATGCATCTTTTTTAAAAACACACTATAAGAGTATAGGGAAATGAGCAAATTTTGAGCGAATGTAATCACTAATGGATGTCTGTAATAAATATATGATAAATATTACATTTTATCTGTTTCTTTAGCATCTTGATAAGTATGAAATTTAAAGTAATGTAGTTCATATATGCATATCAATAGCTTAAACAATAACTCTAATTAAATTAAATTAAATTTCGATTCATAAATGTATTTTAAATTATAAAATTGGTCCCCCAAATTTTTACTGCATGGCGACCCAGCAAAAGACCTACTCATGTATGCAAACATTCTGAAATACTTGGAAATTCTTCGAAACTTGAACTCTCAATTTTTCTCAATATATATACATATGAATCAACTTATCAAAAATACATAATAGCAGGAGAATTGATTATTAATATTTTATAGAAAATCTAAAATAAATTGCTAAATATAGGATTTTTGATGTCCAGTAGCAATCATTCTAACGAATTTGGCCACCAATAACGAACTTCCTGACGGAATTTTAAATATTCAAGAAATTTCTGAAACCGCACAGTATCGCCAAATATAGTTATTTGTATATTATTTCAGTTTCCCATTCACAATGATTCACAATGATAATGATAATTACATACATTTTGACTACCATCTGCATATTATGGGCCATTTCTTTCTTGAATTGCCTTTCGTAGGGTAAGGGACATCTTACCAGTTGGAAAGTTCTTCACAAAAGGCTTACAAAAATTAAAATTTCAGATATTTTTAATAAATTATTTAATGTGAACAAAATTTGAAAGCCACCGTATTTGATTCCTTTTACAGTTTGGAATTTTCAGGCTGCAATTAAAGTAGGTTAAAAAAGTAAGTAAATGAAATATAATACGTAAAAGAAGTAGAATTTAAGTTTCAAAAATAAAGCTCCATACTCAAACAAATCGGCCTGCAAGTCTTTACTTAAATATTTTTAACATTTTATTAATTTAAACTAATTCTAAAAAACACACACGCTGATACGTATTGTAACCTCGGTTATACGAAAGTATGCAAGGTCAACTGCTGCTACAACTTCTGCATTGCAGGATGATAAGAATTACGTTTATATTAGTTTTACACGCAAGCTTTCATTTTCAGTTTTTCTATAGATGAATTAACTAAGCACAATAGCAACAAGTCTTACAAAGTGATTCAATATATCACGAAATTCAGTGGATTAAGAGGCATTCCGGATTTCAGTTCTAGGATTTAATTCCGAAAGAAATAAATTTTACTATTTTTCATCAAATTTAGAATCAAGTATTAAAGATTAACTGGCATTATTTATATCTTTGCAGTTTTAGCTCATAATCTGTGTCTCTATACTTAATTTTTAAACTTAAACTGCTTTAAAAATATAACCACAAATGTGGTAACTTTGTTATAAATGTAAACTCCAATAAAGTATTCTTAATAAAAATGTATATCAGAGTTAAATTCGAAGGGGGGAGTTTTTAAAAAGTGTTGTTTGGACAGCTTCATGTTAAAATAAGCTGTACAAAAGCAGAACCGGGTTTTTTGCATCTGAATTGTGCTAAATCAAAATTGTGCGAAATAAAGTCTGTGAAAAGTAGAACTGAATATATATTCATATACACAAATGTGCTTAAAATAAAAAGAAAGGGAGGGGAAAACTGAATAAGCAAGGGAACAAGGGAACCTTCCTCCCTCTTCCCTTTCGCTTTATATTTTTCTCATTTATAATGGTAGGGGGAAAAAGAAGAAAACTCCTCCTGTGGTAATCCGGCCAATATAATAGGTTTCGCAACGGAGATACACTCGTTTGAGTGAATAACATTTTTACACTGTCGGAAGGAGAGCCTTTAATAATGGAGAGAATATAACTCTTCTTAATAAAGAAAAATCTATTTAGGAGAAAATAAATCATTCTTTTCTTCATTATCTAATAGAAGCCAGCTAGACTGTTATCCTGGTAATTTTGTATGTAAATGAGTTTCATGAAAGCATCTGATAAGCTTTCTTAAAAAAATTTAAAGCGAAAACTATTTGGGAATCTAAAAATAGTACTAAGTTTTAAATGAAAAATTCCTTTAATTGGGAAATAATATAATTTAATAATAACCTAATGCAGGAATAAACTAATTTAATAAATTTTGATCAAGCAAATTCTATGCTTCTCATAGTTCATTTAAGGATTTAATCCTGTATTCTCGACAAATTTTGCAGTGTACTATGAATATGGGAAAAAAGAACGTTGAATTGATAATTCAGAAGAAAATAATAGTAATAAAGCGCTGCAGGAGCCTATATGTTTCTTTCATAACAGAAAGTAAGATATTTTTGCATTCCTTTATTTTGCGAGAAGATATACTATATAGAATGGAAATATCTGATACGCTGAAAGCTTAAATTCTTTATTTTTAAAATGACATCCTTCCAAATATTAGAACTTCTGATTTTTGCTGTATATGTTTTCAACGAGATGAACATATTTACATTGTGGTTTTGAACATAACTATAATGCACAGATTTGTAGCTTATCTCCTCTTTTCTCAGTATATTCAACCTTAGAATTGCGCAGATTTTTGACGCAAAGAAATCGATGCCCAAGTTGCGTTCCTGTTAATTGGGTCTCCAAGCCTAGATAATTCCTCAAAATCTCTGCGAAAGTAAAAAATAAATAAATAAATAAATAAAGTAAGTAAGAAATAAAACCTCAAACTTCCTTGGAATTATAACTGTCTAGTTTGGTACCTTAGTGTGATTGATTGAACTGTTATTATGAGATGATGAAAAGTGAAGAATTTTTCCTACTGATTAGCGATAAAATTGTTTTAACATAACATAACCTTTATGACTTTTAAAGGGAAAAATTCTGTTCCGTAATTATTTAGTAACAGCAACTAAAAGCAACATTGATTTTCCTCACAAGGTAAAACATTTTGCCTTTTTTTTTTCAATAATTCGTATTTTTTATTCAGTAATGTCAGTAAGCATAAGTTGATTTAAGAAATGTTAGCTGAAGACATCCTTGTAAGATGCTTCACTGAACCAAATTTAAGAACTTTTATAAAATATGGACCCACCAGCGGCCGAGCGGTAAAGACGCTGAACACTTTTAGTTCGGTCCGAGGTTCGAATCCCGCGAACGGGCTGGCTGCATGAGCGTTTTCGTGGTTTTCCCCATGTGTAACGTGTATAC
Source organism: Stegodyphus dumicola (assembly GCF_044657685.1). NCBI lineage: Eukaryota > Metazoa > Arthropoda > Arachnida > Araneae > Eresidae > Stegodyphus > Stegodyphus dumicola. The sequence continues at coordinate 122,840,033 of NC_140780.1, forward strand.
GAGCCAGTTTCCCCTAGAAAGTCCTCCACGAAGGCATTCCTCTCTTTAGGCAGATAGCCCTCGTGTACTTTGCCGTAATTAAATAATCCATTCATAAAATATGAACTGGAAGACTAATTTACCGCGCATGGAATATTTTATAAAAGTAGAAAATATATAGGATCATGTAATCTGTGGATAAAAATTGTTTTAAGGACAATACATATTTAAATATGTCTTGAGCGGTTCGTGTAAAAATCCTGTTTCCTGGTAAAGAAATTAATTAAAAGAGTTTAAACTCTCAGATTTCAAGAACTTTGGTAATATGATAAATTAATGCAGAATTTAAATTTGCGTTCCCTGTACATAGAAGTTTCCAGTTAGTAAGCTCTTCCTTGCTCCTCAAAAGTCTTAAATAAAGGCTCGATCACCCGTAACATACAAAATCAGCCCCCAAAAAGAATTGTCGAAGTTGTGCTTAACACCAAAAAACAATAGTAAGAAACTTCGATATATTGGCTCTATACAAACTGAAATTCCTTAAACGCAATACTCCGGAAATTTTTGCGTTTTTACAAGTTGTGATTCGAAACTAATGTTTCTAAATTAATGTCTTTCTAACGTAGAAGGTATCATTTAGGAATTGGTAGTCGAATATTTAATATTATAGGTTTTCTTCTTAGCAACGTTTGCACCGAGATTCTCAAAATTTTATTTAGTGGCATATCGAGTAATTTTGACCGTGCAAGGATAGAACTGCTTTAGCGTTTTGATGATCATCATTTTCAATTAGTGATAAAATCCTGTCCTTAACAAATAAAAATCAGCAATATAAGAGGATTGTGTTGCCTCACAACGATGCATAAAACCTTCTATTTAATTTCTACATTATAAAACTCCTCGTTCATCAGCAAAACAAGGCGAATATTTTAAAACATTGATATATCTGTACTTCTTAACAACATTCTTCAAAGGTTTTATTTTATATGATAAGTATGGTAAATAAAATACGTTTATAATATCCTATAATATATCCAATGCAAAAATTTTTACTCTGCTTTTCCCGTATATTATAGTCTGAGTTTAAAATAAAATATAATGGTGATGAAAAAAATTTGTAATAACATGCAGACTTCAATCATATATGCATTTAGTTTTATTCGAACGGCATAAATCTTTTTAATATTTTGATATTTTTCTAATATATTGATTTATTTTTGATATTTTATTTAGTGTCTTCCACTTCCACTGTTTGAATGCCTTTTAATGCTTCAGGATGATAGTCTTTTATTAATCAAGGAAAGGAGCTATCCATATTTAAATGTTCATTGAACCAGAATTTTCGTTAATCCCTTCTCAATGATTATTCAATGCTTTTACACGATGATTTAGGGTGCAATGCTTTTTACAACATGTACTATGATTCTAAACTAATGAGTGGACTGTATAGCAAAGAACTAAATAATTTATTGACAGTAATTAACTAAATTCAGATCTAATACATGCTCTGGCATGTTGCTCAGCCGAATCCAGACGGCCAAGTGAGAGTTTCTCTCCCTATCCAATAGGTGGCGCTGTATTCTAACTTAACACAAAAGCTATTTAGTTTATTTATCTCGATTTGAAATTAAGTTTTTAAATATTAATTTTCTTTCCATGTTCTTTCAATTTTTAATAAACATTCTGAATTTATTGTATAGGGTATTTTTTGCCCTCCTTTCCGTAAGCCTTCCTGGCCGCGCCGGAACTAAACGTGGTACACAATAAATCGTCACCACTAGGACTTGGTGATCGGATTCTCTAATCCCTAGTTCCCGTGTAAAAGGAGGAGTGTATAAGGTATTTTACCTCCTTTTCGCATGGGAGGGCATGGCACATTTTTTATATCTCCTACATGAAAAAAAACTAATGCCTCTAAAACTGTAATAAAATATTCAAATAACTTTCACAAAAGTCAAGAACCTAATTCTAGAAACAAAAAATAAAAGTGTTTAAAAATTTCTAGAACGGAAAGCAGTGATTTTTTCTTCTTCAAATGAGAATGTTTATAATACAGAAATTTCTTCAAGGTATTAAATTGCAATCTCTGAATGCTGCAATTTTTTTTTCACTAAATCGGTTGTGGAACATTTTTTCCTCTTTGTCATGTTTCCCTACGAACGCGTTCAAACATTTAAATTTCGTATATTTGTACTATATTGTATTACATGACCAAAATTCTCTTAATATGAATGCCTTCCTTATTTGATTCATTTCTTAAAAACCATTAAAGGGATATTTAGTCAAACAATGTTTTTGTATAGATGCGTTATTAATCAAATAAAATTAAAAGAAATTAAAAAATTTACACTTACGGGAACTACCATGGCACTTGAAAAGAAAATAAGCTCAATCATTTCTAAATAAGTCAATTTTTTTTTTTTTTTTTTTTGGTTTATACTCCAAAAGTTTAAATGGAAATTCATAACATAATTTATAATTCTAAGAAAAACAATCAAGGACTCGGAGAACGTTAGAAGACAAATATTTTGGTAACGAAGCTCTAAGTAATATAGCTAAGAAAATAATTTAAAAAGCAAAACAGGAATAAGATGCAATACATCGAAAACAAATTGGAATGGTAACTGTTTAGGATAGAGATAAATGCATTAACACAATTTAATAAGCATGAAAAAAATTACATTCAAGTACAACAAATTAATAATCTAATTTAAACTTGATGTAATTTTAATTTTCAACAGAATAAGAACTTTTATCAAGAATCATTTTCACGTCTTTTAGAAAAGAATGGCTACAATATTTTATGGTATATAATGAAAAAACAAATAATGTGATTTTTGTTTTAAGATTCAATTTACTTGAAAATTTACATTTAGTAAGTTCATTCAATTGTATTGTTTTATTGCGGATACTTGTGAGCATTTATTTTGTTCATATATACAGGGTGATTCTAATTTTTTTTTTTTTTTTTTACAAATTAAGAGGAATGATAGTACTCATCCAGATGAGCAATAATTACCATAGAACATAAGATCGCATTCCACTCTGAGAGGCAGAAAAGAGGAACATTTGAATTCCAACCTGAACTTACAACAGTGTTGGGAGAGTGAATGAACGAGACCAAAAGTTGTACAATCAGTTTAGTGAAAAACTCACAGAGATTGCACAAAACGGATAAAACCGAAAACTTGGGGTTCGAGTGTTAATTCGAACTTTGATGGCAAACTCTTAAATGCACATCTTTGTTTGGCAAGGTCTCATTCTCGCAAACGGTTGCAACAAGTTAATTATGTAATCAAGGGCTGAATATTATCAACTAACTCCAACTTCCGCTGTATGCCGAGATTAGGATGAAAAGTTCATGCTGTGTTCCGGCTGTCAGAACTTCGTATCCCATAGAAAGGCGCTTTAAGTAGAATGAGTAAGTCCACACATTACAGTAAGTCCAGGAGGACAGGATAGAAGATAATACTAGATAATTTCCCCTGATAATTTAGATAATTAACTTGTTGCAATCGTTTGCGAGGTTGAGACCTTGCCAACTAAAGATGTGCATTTGAGTATTTGCCATCAAATTCTGAGCTCGAATTAATTAATACTCGAACACCTAGTTTCGATTTATCCGTTTTGTGCACTCTCTGTAAGTTTTTTACTAAACTGATTGTGCAACTTTTGGACGCGTTCATTCGCTCTCCCATCTCTGTTGTAAGCTCAGGTTGGAATCCTAATAATCCTCTTTCCTGCCTCTCAGAGTGGAATGCGACCCTATTTTCTATGGTAATTATTGCTCATCTGGACAAATACTATCACCCCTCTTAATTTGTAAAAACCATTTAGAATCACCCTGTATATATAACCCTTCTCCAAATATAGTATATACATATATGTAATATATTCAAACTCAGAAGCAATGACCAAGAGCAGGAATTTTGATGGCGAAGTGTTGATCCATAATGACTAGAAAATTGGTGGCGAAGGCAGATTAAATATCCAGTTTTACTTTGAGCAACATGTTGCAGCTACAGACAAGTCGGCACATTAAATGTGCCTGTTCCAAAAGGCTTACAATTTTTATTACTTTGTAGCAAGAAAACAGCCGCAGACATACAGCAGTATAGCTAGGCCAAAGCGTGGAAAGTTCAGGATGAAATCTGAAGTCCAACTGAGTTAATTTTGGTTTTCAAAGCATTTTGATTGGACAGTTAATATTGCTGTAAAATTTCTATTGGCTGGTTGAGTTTTAGTTCCATTTACATCATTATAATTACGTAAGAATCTATTACATAGAATAGTCTCGAAATGATGCAGTGCAGAGAAGGGTTACTATTTTTAGAATAGAGAAGGGAAATTTACGTTGCTAATTTAATCTTTTATATATTCTTTATTTTTCTTACATATATATATATATATATACATATTGTTTGAAATTGTTGCCCTCGTAAATTTTATCATCTTAGATTTATTTTCTAAAGAATCTTTGGAATAACAGTTGAAATGGTAAATTTTATCCTTGAACTCTCCCCCCTCTCATGTTATACTCTTATTTTCTTTATAAATACTTATAACTGATTCTTATTCCTGTTTTGCTTTTTAAATTATTTTCTTAGCTATATTACTTAGAGCTTCGTTACCAAAATATTTGTCTTCTAACGTTCTCCGAGTCCTTGATTGTTTTTCTTAGAATTATAAATGAGCATAAATTGCATACTACAGTATTGAGTGAGACAATGGCGTTGCTCAATATGTAATGACTTTTGAATATGATAAAGAATATTTAAAAAAATTTTCAAAACACTAATATACCACTGGTACTTACCAATATTAGAGACATTATCTTTTTAGGTGTCAGAGTTTTTTCAGCTTAAATATCAATTATTTTAGGATTAGTTGGAACCGTTTATGTTAATGCTTCCACTAACAATTTCCGAATTTTAAATATTCTTTTTTATACCTTTGATATTAAATAGTTCTAAAACAAATAAAAAAAGTAATGATGTCTCAGTTTACATATTTGTATTCCAATGTCCACGGAAAATTAAACTCATTAGCTAAGTCATTTAATCCGTCTAGCAATAACTCTAACTAATCCGTAAGTAACCTTAACTGAAACTATAATGCAGACATTACTGTTTAATATTTTGACACTATTTCAATGCACTTTTGTGTATTATGTCTGTAACAAGACCCAGGGAATCCGTCGTGTTTTAAGTTTAAATCGTCGACTTTAGAAAGCTTGTTATGACGAAGTTCAACCAGTCCATATTTTAATGGAAGTTTTTTGTCAGTAGAAACTTCAGTAAAAGCTTCGATTTAGATTTACAGAAAACAATACAAAATCAAGGATGCTGGCGGCATTGTGTTTCCTAGGCACGTTTAGTGTATATATACTTCGTTACCATAAATTTAAATTAATGTCAATATTTTCAATCACGTTTATGGATATGAAGCTCCTAAAGTAAAGTTTAATTTCAGAAAGCAATATATACAGTATTTTGAAATCGCAACACATTTGAGCATAAAATAATGTCATAGAGTTTTCGCTTAAATTATATAGTAGATTATTTATAACAAAATTTTTTTTCTTAATCTCCTTCTTGGAATTAAAGAAAAACTTGCAATAAAAATGGAGGTTAAAGAAACCCGTTTACAAGAAGATAATAAAGTAAATCAGCTAATACAAATTTAAATAATTTAAATAATTAAATAATAATTCATTGACACTATGCCGTGCCAATAATAAATTTAGAGGCACCTTGATTGAGATGGCGGCGAAACATGATTAAATGGGAATCAGACAATCATCCAAGTATAGTTCCGAAACAGAAAGTAACATCAATAATATAATGCTTTAAATTGCTGACAGCGCTAAGCAGAAACGAGATTCGTCATAAATTGCAACGTCACACGGCTAATGCTTTCATTCTTGTCGCTGTATCCACCATGGTACTCGTTCATTCCTGAGCTAAAGTCGAAGCTATGGTTGCCTAGTTGACAGTTCATAGCGTTGCAGACGTCGTCGCACCATACATGGGAATACTTTGTGTGAGCAATACACCAAAATTTCTGACACAAGGTACGCAGTGTGAGTGTAGGATTTTTAAAAGCTGGACAAATTGTCAATAGACTTGGGCATTTATGAATGTAGATCGGTGAAATTCTGTGTCTCTCTGTATAGCCTTCTCTTACCAATGGTTTCAGATTCTGTTTGATCTCGACAAATGCGAGCAGCATTTGCACCGCAACTTCAATCCGCAATCCCGGTGGTTATGATGATACGCTAGCGATTAAATTCTCAGATGTGCTAATATGAGTTTTTTCCTTTTATACTAAACGTAAGACGATCTTCAACAGAATAAATGAGGAATAAATGATTTACGAAAGAAAAATCGGCACATCATCTGCCATTTTAGTGCCTGCATGTGTCGCCGTTTTTGCCTGTAATTTGTAATATGACGTGAAAAACTAATTACATGCATTCCCAGCATGTTCTATCCTTTCTGTAAGTTACAGATTTGTTGTGCACTTCCTTTATAATGTAGCGATTTTAAAGCCTAACAATGTGAAACTATATTCAGAACAAGTTGTTTTGCAATGAAAATTTTGGAATACTTTTTAGGTAGATGAGAAATTTATTTTTAAAGCAATTTCTCTTATATTTAAATTATTTTTCGTAATTACGAAAGCTTACTTTCACGTAAGGTTATTTCGTATTATTTTCCTATTCTATCTTAAAACACCAGGAAGAGTTCTGAATATTCCCATGCATTCCAAGTCACCTGCCAGGCGTTAATATTTTACTAACAGAAGTCCATGTTATCATCTATAACAGTTTCACTTCGAGAAAAGAAATTAGAGATTAGAAACACTTTGCCTTATTTGTGATTAATAACAGTTAAAAACTAGCTGCATTTGTTAACATTTAATAGCTGCAGACCTTTTCATGCCTTTAAATAGAAAATGTCAACGTGTTTGATGTGATCAGTGATCAGAGAAAGTTGACTGTCGCACCGGTGATCTTGGTTTCGGATACCGGATAAGGCATGTGATGACTTTCACCCATTCAGAAGTAATACCAATCTTTCCTAGCAAGACATTCTAGACAATGTTTTCAATGACGAGATGGCGAAATTTTTGACGTTTTCAGCCGCTCTGAAGAGTGCCACATAATTGAAAAAGGCCCACTCAACTAACCGAAAACGCATCTAAATCATAATTGTTGTTAATATCAGACTAAAACAGAACTTGCCAGTTATTAATTTTCAGAAGGCAATGTTACTAAAACTTGCATCTGTTAAAGGATGCTTATGCAAATATTTCCTCTTCCAAATGATTATTATATACGTCTAAAATGTAAATCAAGGGTGTTGCTAATTACGAAATGCTATGGGAAGCTTATTCAAACTTCTCTTAAGATATTTGAAGGAGGATACGAATTGGAAGGAAACTGTCGTATATAAAGCTCTCCCAAAATTAAGGAATCTGAAAGTCGTTAAAAGTATGTTTATTTTAATCTATGTTAATTCTCGCCTTTCGCATTTAGTTTTTAGTGCCATTAAAACCGTATAAGGCGCCGTAATTATGAAAAAGCGCATAATCAATCTGAAATTTGAGTGAAAAGTTTGAAAATGTTGGGGTATTCAAATGATTAGTATTTCATGGCATGTGCACATTGCAGGTATGAGTAATGACATGTTGAAGCAATATGAAGAAAGCAGATTGAAAAACTGGTTTCAATCGAAAATCCCATTTTCTCTTCGTTTTATGTAATGTAATATACGAATGTGCTGCAATCCTCCTGGCTTTTGTTTTATGTGTCAGAGGTAGTGTTATGCCTCGTTAAAAAGAAGAAATTCATACTAACACATCTCAGAGTTAATTCATCGGGGAATCGCAGCCTACGAGGACCATGGAAAATAGTACCGCGTAATTGCTGCTCGCGTTGGTCGGGTTTCAATGACTGTTGTATGAATTTGAAATCAGCGGGTAACGAAAGACCCACAGAACAACATGTGGGATCTCAACGACTCCCACTCACCAATGCCCGAGACGATAGGCATTGTTCTTAGAGATCGTAGAACCGCATCGCCTACTTTGTTTTGAGAAATTTGTGTATGTTGCTCAGCATGAAGTATTCCCTTATACGGTGCGATGATGTCTGCAGTGTCCCGAACTGTGAACTAAACAACTCTAGATTCGGCTTTGCTTGACACTATAGCAATCAAAGCCTAAAATGGTGTACTCAATGACGCACATACATGCGTCAGTGTCATAAAATTGTCTTCCCTGAGATTTGCTTATAGCATTATAATGACTTGATTTTGTGTGATGAAATCAAAGAAAACAAACGTTAGAAACTTACATTTTTCAACGTCATATCGTTTCATCACTTGGATTCATAGCATGGAATGTCATCCTTTTCCTTTTCCCCACCTGTCTGCATATTCTGCACTTTGGGCAGTTACCTTTACACTGTTGAAATTTCATTGCCCATAGATGTGCCATATCGTCGGAGCCTCCGTTGCGCTGTTTTCAACAGGACACTGTTCAGAAAGGATATTGGCCACGCTATCCTAAGTATCCTCATAAGATGGGATGTTCAACTTCTACTTTGGCCTGCTTAGTCTTCAAACTCTGACGAAATAAAAATACCTTCTCAGTGTTTGCAGAAAAACTGTTACGAGAACACTCGCTGGCTAGTATGACAGGTGAACTCTGCCTTAGTACTGAAGCCTCAGAGACTGCAGTACCCGAAATTACCATCTACAGTCTGTTCGACTCCTTATCCAGGAATATGACAACTGCTATTATTGCCAGAGGGTTATGCTCGGGGTATTGATTTCTTTATGTTTTGCATCCCAAACCTGCTCGAAATTTTAATGACTGAAATCTTCCTTTATAATTCGTTTGTAAAATAAATCTAATTCTGTTTAGTGCTATCCTTCAGGGTGAAGCAATTTTAATGGCAGGAGTGTTTTACCGGAAAGGTATTTGAAGTCAGTTCGAAACAGATTTGAAAGCATGTTCATTTTCCTTTCATGTTATCTGATATCGTAAAACGCTTCTTGTGTGATTACTAGTGCTACTATATTTCTCTGTTAGTTCGAAGTAGGTTTTATAGTTCACTTTGTCATAAATGGCTTTCTTGACAATTTTATTCACATTCATCCATTTTTTAATTAATTTAACGCCTGCATTGACACATTCATATTGTTTAACAAGCATTTGATCCTTTCGTTGAAATTAAAATTTAAATATGCCTGATATTTGATGATATTTTCCAAGCCGTTGATTGTCTTTCATAAAATTGTCATCGTTTCGCGTTCAAGGTAGGTTTTCTTATTTCTTCATTGTGCCGAATATAGCCACCGTCGAACAGCTCTTAGCCACAGAATATTAGTTGAAGCAAAGTAACCGCCAATTTTATAAGCAAAGCTTTGAATTGTTTGTGATTAAACGCATTAGATGTTGAGATATCCGTTGTAAAAAATTCCTTTTTAGTTATCTAATGTAAATTTAAAGTGTTTTCCACAGTTACTCTTGTTTTTAATGGCATCATTAAAGTACTCATTTCAACATCAGGTTTGCAAATCCATTCTCTTTGACTATCATAGGAACTTCCTTTGTAGTAATTCTAGACACTGTCTCTTTCGAAAGATAAATATTCTGTTTATCATTCAAAATATTTTTTCCAGACGTGGGACATTTTTACATTCTTAAATATAGTAATTTCTCGATGATTTTAAATAGTCTGATAATTCCTATGCTATATTATCATTATTTTCATCCTATTATTCCTATGCTATATTATTCCTATTCCTGATAATTCCTATGCTATATTTCATTATTTAGTTTCATCGAGCGCTAAGCTATAAAACTTGCACGATTTCAGTTTTCAATCAGAGAATTTTTAATACTCTTAATTAAATCGTCGACTTTCATAGTAATTACCTGATATAAAATATTCGTTTCCTTTAAATTAGACCTTTTTAAATTCAGACATACAGCCAGTTTTATTTACGTAAGATGTATTTCGCAAATTCCCCCTCCAGTAGCAGTATACATATCTTGGCCATTTCTTCGAGTCTCAAATCTGTCAAACAACTGAACTTATTGGTCGCCTCAGAGATCCATCAATGCCCGTGTGGTAAAACGGCAGAACGTTAGTTGTTCGATCTACTAGATTCAAATCGTGGCGAAGAGGTTGGTTGCATGAGTGGTTTCATGGTACTCATCTCTTATGTTAGTGCGAGCCAGGTTTCCTTAGAAAGCCCTCCCTGAAGGCATCTCTTCCCTTAGGCAAATAGTTTATTTTAATTCAAATAGCTTAATCCTTTCCGCCATCAATGGCTGGATATTTGCTTCAAAGCTCACCAACAGTTGTGATGTAAAATCGCTAAACACTGGTAGTTCGATTCGGGTTCAAATTCCGATGAACAAGATGGAGAAATAAGCGTTTTTATGGCTTTTCCCACGTGTAATATAAATATCACCTAGTCTTCCTTAAGGGGGCTCATACACCTTAAACCCCTTATGATCTTCGAATATGTGACTGTTGCAAGAATTGGGATAATTTATTTATTTTAAAAGCAATTACTTCCACCTTTTTACAGCTGACTATATAATATAGCTGCTTTAGAAACTAGTAACCAGAAAGTTTGTGTTGCCACAAATATTTTTGTAATTTAATCCGCGTTGTGACAAAAGTTTTCGTCATGTTTCCACCTTGCGCGCATGATATTTTAAAAATGGCTAATAGTACATACTTGAAATTTAATGGAATTCTTTATATGGGCACTATTTTCTAACTGAACCAAAAGTTTGATGAATATTGTAGTATTCAAAAAAATTATGCACGGAAACATTACAGATTTTTTTAATAAAATACATTTTATAAACTCAACTCCAAATAAAATAAAACTTTAACATGAAATTCTTAGAATTTTAGGTTCACAGTAGTTTTCAAATGTTATAAAAGCTATATATTAAATATGAAATTAAATTATGCAGCAGAATGTTTTAAACTGTGCGCGCAAGGTGGAAACTTGACGAAAAATGTTGTCACAAAGCGGATTAAATTATAAAAATATTTCTGGTAATACAAACTTTCTGATTACTATTTCAGAAAACAGCTATATTATGTAGTCAGCGGTAAAAATGTGGAAGTAATTGCTTTTAAAATAAATAAGTTATCCCAATTCTTGCAACAGTCACATAATCGAAGATCTTATGGGTTTTAAGGTGTATGAGTCTCCTTAAAACGGTTTTCCACGAAGGCATCTCTTCCATTAGACAAAAAGTTCTCGAATACTTTGCGATAATCTAACCAAATAGAACGCTTGCTCGAGGGCACTCATCGGGAAGGGCTCGTGGTAAAAACGTTTTATCACATGGAGGTGAAAATAATTTAGGTAGGAATATTCCATTGAAGGTAAAAATCTTTCCTACCTCCATGATTTATGATTTAGTCATCTCACCAGCATGAACCAAAGGAGCACCGTAGGAAGTAGAACGATACTGTATTGACGAGAAGAGAAGTAAGACATACTCAAACAATCAAGCATTATACGGAAGTCGATAGCCTGAAGTCGAGAGCCTACACCCTGTAGTTCAGATTAGCAATTAGCGTGGCTAACTACAACTCTACAGCTCAGAGGGAAATAATTTAATCCTAGCTGACTCAGAACTTGGACTTCTTAATTAAAAAAAAAAGTATGTGTTTAGAGATTTTACATGATCAATCCGATTCCGGTCTGCAAGGAAGCCATATTTGCTAGCATGTTTCGTAGAATATCATCTTTTGACATTACGTGCTTTTAAAATAGTAATCCTTTCTTGGCATATCAGACTTCCTGTACTGCGGTCATTCTAAGCAAACATTACCTGGCCTATGCAATTTTGCACTCAGAATCAACTTGTCACTGAGATGTATTTTAATAAAGAAAATTTCGGTGAGTATTTAACATAAAACACACTAATATTTGACTACTACAGATGCGATATGAGAAAAGCTTAATACTGAAATGAAAATTCCTAAACAGAGTAAATCATTTTTGCAGTATTCAAACCCCCATCAACCAGAGGAATTTTCATAGCTATTTGGTGAACTGACAAATTTTCGATTGTAAACCATTTTGTAATATAGAAAAGTGGGTTTTTTTATATATAAAAATTTTATATTTTCACAATTTTGTTTTTATATCAAATTTTGTATTTTAAAATAATGGAATGCCGGACTGGTGTCCGTATATTGTGTAGAGACATTAGGTATTTTTTGAAAAGAGGAGATGTGAAAAATGAGCAATGCAGTCGCTGGCACGAATCTCTCGAGTACGCATTCAGCGTGCTGACCACTACACCACGAAGGCATGCTAAGAAGGCGGGAGAAATATCTTATATACTTCCCTTTTAAAGGGCGACTGGGATTTAGGGGACCTAATCGCCAAATCCTGGTGGTGGAGAATCATCATCCACCACCTTTTTTAGTTCGGGCGCCACTGAGGAGTGATTAGGTTATTTCGAAGCAGAAGAGATGAAAATGAGCAGTGCCTTAGCCGGGACTCGAACCACGGACCTCTCGTCGAGCGTCGAGCGTGCTGACTGCTACACCACGAAGGCATGCTAAGAAGACTCTCCCTTTTAAAGGGCGACTGGGGATTAGGGGACCCAATCACCAAATCCTTGGTGGTGAAGAATCATCATTCACCACCATTTAGTTCGGGCGCCACTGTAGAGTCATTAGGATTTTTTTTTAAGTAGGACTCATGAAAGATGAGCAATGCTCTCGCCTGGACTCGAATCCCGAACCTCTCGAATGCGCGTCGAGCGTGCTGACCACTACACCACGAACACATGCTAACAAGGCGGGAGAAATACCTTGTAATTGAATAACTCCGTTCTTTACTTATGCTTTTGGGTTTTCAACATTTTATGCATTACAGTTTACTGCTATTAAAAAACAGCATCATTTATCAACCGCGTCAGTAACTCGCCAGTAAGTCTCGCCAATTAGAGTTAGTTTTTGTTTTTTATCCAATTTTGAAGAATCAGTAAAGAATTTTATCAAGAAAGTTTTGTTGGCTTCAAGTATTTAATGAAATCTATCCCTCTTTGCATACAATGATTTGGTAATTTTTTTAAAATTATTATAGTAACCGAAATAAATTCAGAAGTAGCAGTGTCTCGACAATTAGATTTAGTTTTTATTTTTATTCGAGTTTGAGGAATCAATGAAAAATTCGGGCAAAACAGTTTTTTTTTTTTTTTTTTTTTTTTTTGTTTTTTGTTTCTAAATGTAATTAAATGAGATCTATCCGTCTTTGTATACTATGATTAGATTTCTAGGATTCAGTATTTTAGTTTACTTAGCATAGTAACCGAAATAAATTCAGATAAATATTTAGTTCGAAATTTCGGTCTTTTGTCTGTACACTAGCCGTAGCTTTCTAGTTACTGCAAGTATTAAATTAGAATTCTTTTGGAAGAGAAAAAAACTGCAGAGAATTTTCAGCGGACGTTTACGTTATAAGTATCCTTTTGAAGTTTTTTAAGCTTCTTTCATCCTTCTTAATCATGTAAGAATTAAGTGAAAATTTTAAAAATTTCACAACTCTTAAGTAAGTGCGCACCTGATATAAATTAGTTTCGATGGTTGCGGGAGGAGGGGTGTATGAAGTGAAAATGAAAAGTTTTATATTAAACTTTGTATTTTTGTCTTAGAACATGAATCTTTCTGGACTTCATTTCTGATTCTTCCAGTTCAGAAGTTAGAGATCTAAGAGAAGCTGATAATTTAACCTTTAATTTAAGTTGGATAATATTTGATCAATATTGTACTGAAATCATGGATGAGTAAATTTGGGATTTTAACTCACGTAATTTATATATAAATATGGTACATCAGAAATATTTTAGTGTAACTATCAATGCTTATAAAACGCAATTAAATGAATGGCAAGGGAAAGTCGCCAAATATCTTAATATCGGTTCTGAGTGAAAACTAGGAATATCTCAAAAAGACCCAATTCAAACACCTGGAGAAGTGCGAAAGCAAATATTTATTATTATTGAATATAATGATTTAAAGCTAAAAGTTTTTTAACAATGTACGTCAGCAAATGAGAGACTTTGCCTGTTGAAACGTGTTGTAAAGCTGGAGTTAATGTAAGAAACTTTTACCTATTTTTATGTATTTATTTTCATCATAACATATATTGTTCCAAATGTATATACTATTTGCTTTCTAAATAATAGTTTTAATAATTCTCTGTCCCTTTTCTTTCATCCACTTACTGCTTCTGACTTTTATCTGTATGTCATAGCTCTAAGAAACAGATTTAAATCCTTGAGGAACTTTAAACGGTTAACGTAACATCGATTTTGGTTTATAAAGTACGTTTCAATTTAACTTATTATTTGCATGTCGTTCATGCAGCTTATCTCCTGCTCACTGAACTTTGCTATTAAGATTACATTACTTTCACTTAGCAGATACCTATATTTTGCTTTGCGTTGGTTTCTGTTGAAATGAAAGTATTGTTTAGTTGCATTAATTAACCAAAGAGCTGGTTAACGATATTGTACTTTTCATAAAAGACTCATCGCAGCTTTGGGTAATGTAATAAATAAATTATTTTCCGAAAAAAAAAAAAGAGTGAAAATATAGATGTAGGGTGATTTCCGAACAATAGTTACAGAAGAAAACACGGATAAAATTGTTTCTTGTAAAAATAAGATTGTTCGTTCTCTGTTCAAGCAAAAAAAACTTCATCTGCAATGGCTGAATTAGCCATCCAATGCGCATGTACAAAGCGAGGGTGTGTCGTTTTTAACAGGGGTGGAGTTTTCTCGTTGGTAGCTTCAACAACTGAATTTCAGCAACCACCATTTTGCTGATTTATCAAATCCCTCCCCGTCGCATCGTTCAATCAATAAGTCAGCCTCCGTAATCTTGATCCCTTGTGGGCAACAATGACTCAGAAAAACAAGCATTCACGAGCGAATTTTACCCATTACCATACAAATCAAATTAAAGTTCTGAACTGTTCTCAGGTTTCCAGACCACTAAGCAACTGAGTATTAGGGGAAGTCATAGAAAAACACGGAGATCGGAAAATGCACACATGAATTTTTTCCACATCTTTTGAAAGATTTTTTTTAATGTCATGAAAAGGATTTTACGGGACTGCAATTCCGCTGATATGTCAGTTAAAAGCCATGTACTCTATTTTGACGCAATTCGAGCATGCTTTAATATAAACTCATATTTTTTCCCTAAAATGTTACATTTTATTTAATACAAATTGAATTGAGAGAAGTTTCAATTTAGGTTTTAAACTGGACAAGTTTCGCAGATCTTAATTCGTTGTCGTTTTTGCTTGCAAAATCGTCAGCTGTCATATAACTGAGCAGTTATTTTTAAAAGTAAAGGACATTTAGATATGAGAATTAATTTGTTATAGGATATAAAACACCGTTTTTTAAATACAGCTTTCTTTTTAACCAAATGCTACCTTTCGTATACCTAATTTCTTCCAAATGTGAAATTTTTCTCAAGGAAATGAATGGAAATAGTTCTCTGCAGCCTGTATTCAGAGATCATTTGTAGAGTCGTTAGGATTATTTCGGAGCATGAAACACGAAAAATTAGAGATGTGTACCCCGGATCTTTCAGTTACTAGCCGGACATGCTTCTAATTACACCACGAATCTACGTGGTAAGAAAGGAAAAATTCCTTACATTCTTCCCCACTTAAAGGAAGACTGGGGTGGACCCACTCACTAAACCCAGGTGATGACGAATTACAGACCATCACATTTTAGTTCGGCCTCGACTTGTAGATCTATTTAGAATTTTCGAATCAAGAAACGCAATAAATCTGCTATGCTCTTGCCGGAATTCTAACTCCAGACCTCTCGACTGCTGGGCGGACGTGCTATCAATTATACAACGAGTGCACGCAGTAAAGAAGAAGAAATTCTTTACACACCGTTATTCGAATAAAATAAAGGAATAAATGAAATATACAAATAATAAATTTGTCGAAGATATTTAAAATGATATTCGACCAGCAACACACGTTGTAATGATCGGAGTTACATGAAAGATTATGAAGTAAATATTAGTTTATATTATTCATTAATATGCATAATGCTGCGGAGTTCTGAACAAAATTCCCTGCTCGAATAAATTTTACCCAAAATCATATTCAATTATATGTTCTGATTCGGAGTGAATTAATGACGGTCTGTTTGTTTCAGTGAACGAGTTTCTTGAGATGTACCTAGAGTGAGTGGTTATTTCGATATCAGTTTTTGATTTCCACAAACCATGTCGAAGCGATTTTATTAGCAAAATTAGAAAATGTGCATCTATGGAGAAAGCTTCTGTGCAATATGGGGAAGAATGTTCAGAAAAATATTTTCTTTCAATGAATTCAGAAGGATATCTCATTTTACTTAAAACAAATATTTCTGGATATGTATTTAAGAATGTAAGAGGTTTCAGTAATATCGCTTCATAGCTTTCGATATCTAAGTCCAAGGCTTCATATCATAGTCAATGCATTAAAATAATTTGAGAAAATCCGCAAGATTTCTAAAAGACGTTCTCTAAAGTTTTAGAATTTTTAGAAAGAGAAAATACGAAGTTAATTCTTCATATATATTGCATAATAAAATTCAGATGATAATAAAATTTATGTGGCAAAAGCAGATGCATGGCTGCTGAATTACTCAAATGAAAGCAATAAAATACTAAGGAACTGAACATGAAATACAACAAAAAGAGAAAAGCATCTGAAAAATTGCTTTCGTAATTTTAATATGGTTACTGATGAAAACACTAAGGACGAAAACTTTGCAGGGAAAACAACATTAGGATAACACAATGTTTGTACAAAGCATCACTGTGTGTGTGTGGGGGGGGAAGCTACATCGCAGTACCGAATATTGAAATACCGAATATGCATTTTAAAATCTGAAAATGAATGCATACGATTTTATCGTCAAGCTAAGTCTTTTTCCTTACCACCATGATTTATCATCCCGGTGTTCCAAAATTTAGACGTTTTATCGCTGTTCTGTTTTCTATCAAGCTGTTTTAGTTTATACTATGAGGTTTTAGAACTGTAAAGCCTTTTTCTCTACTTTCTGCCCACCAGCGGCCGAGCGGTGAAGTTGCTGAACGCTGGCAGTTCGGTCGGGGCTCGAATCCTGGCGAACGGACTGGCTGCATGGGCGTTTTCGTGGTTTTCCCAATGTGTAATGTGTATATAAGCCAGTTTCTCTTAGAAAGTTCTCAACAATCCCTGCCCTTAGGCAGATACCCCTCGAGTGCTTTTCTATAATCAAGAACTTTTCCACCATGTACACTAATATTTCTCCCTCGTTGCTTCTCCACGAATTTTCATCCGCGATGTTTCGGCTAACATCTTTCAATATATATATATGTAAACAACAGCTATCTTTACGGGAGTGAAAATAATTTTTTGATATTAAGTAACTATCAATGAAAGAGAAAACATCTCTAGTAGAATATCTGAATTCTTTGATATGTTATAATCACAGAATATTTGTGGGATATGTATTGAATGGGATTATTCAAGAGTTCTTGTGGAATTCTTATCTAGTACTGGTACCCATGTGACCGAGTGGATAAGACCACTGAACGCTAGTAGCTCATTCCAGCTCCGGTTTCCAGTGTATGCTGTATAATATTATACAAGTAACTCTGGATAATATCCTAATCTTGTTACAATGAAAAAGAATAAAAACCATCACCCGATAGACTGTTCTACAGAAGTGGATCTAATTTCAAGCGAAATTATCAAATCTAACTGTGTAAAGAAGCAAGATGGAAGAAAACGGTCAAATGCAAACTGCACAGAATCATTTAATTACTAAAAAAATATCATCTAGAAGAACTCTAACGCATAACAATTACCAGGTAAAAACTATCAAATGGAAATCAGTTACAAGAGGAGTTGCTTTGACACAAAGCATTGTAGAAAAATTTCCGTTTTATTTCCTTTATATGTGAAATATTACTCTTGTTCAAAATTCCGATTTTATGTTTTAGTCAGCGTGCCCCACAGTGGAAATTATTTCAGGGTATGTAATCGGAAATAAAAAAATAATAAAAAAAATAATAATAATAATAAAAAAAAAAAAACAGGCAAGAAGGACTGGATAGTCGAAAATTCTGGAAACTTTTCCGGTGATTGGCCAAAAATGATAAATACGAAAACCGATCCGAATTTGTTAGAATCAGTGCACAGTATATTTTGGAAAAATGAATAACACTGAAAAGAAAGCTAACTTTTCGGAATTTATAGGAATCAGTGCACAGCATATTTTAGTTTAGGGACGAATAATTAAAAGAAATGTAACTTTATTATCTCTCATCCAAGAGGAGAAATGAAAAGGCGCCAATGAAAATTCATGCTTTTTTTTAATTAATTAATTTATTTATTTATCTCACCACATGGCGTTTTCATTTAAGATTTGAGGTCTTTAAATCTCTAAGCTTCTCCTCACCAGTGAAAAAAAAAAAATAGTCGTTACAAGCTTTGGTGCTGTACGTTGGTGTCCACAGGAGGTTTCTATCCTGCGAAGAGGGCAGCGGGCTGGGCTGCGTCCCAGTTTTTATCTCTCAGGCATACTAAAATTACAAAATGTTTTCTTTTTGTTTACATCTCATTTCTTCGGAAGTATAGTATGTAACCTCTGTATTAATTTTCCTAGAATGTTGTCGCTCCGTATTTATTTAGTGAATTATTTCATTTAAAAAGATGTGTTTATTGAATATTTTGTTAAAGGTGAGAGTAACTTCATCATTGTTAGCGTTATTATTATAGATACCTACATTTCTATTTGCTTTTATTCTGTAACTGCACTATTTTATTTCTGAAATTGATCTATAGTTATAGTAGGCAAGGCAGGTATTATGTTAAACAAATTGTGTTCATCGTTTTTAGAAATTACTTCATAATTGTGAAAAAAATGCAAAACTTCTGTATAATTAGTTCCCCTTTCTCTAAAGCATTTTATTAACTTCCCTTCTAAATTACAGATTATTATAATAATGTATTTTTATAATTTACCTAGTAAAATTTTTAAACCTGATATCTGCTTTACAGAATTCAGCATCTTCGCAACTTATTTCTCCACTCCAAATTTTACAGGCTGTAACGTATTTATTAGATCATGCAATAAATCCATCCCATTCTGCGCAAAATTAGTTCAATTTTCAAGTCAATTATTTTTTTATCATATAATTTCTTATTTCAGAAGAAAGCTCTAATACAGCTATTAAGATGTTACGTAATCCATAATTAAGGATTTTTCGTTTCTAGATATTTCTACTGCATATTTTTGTTTATTTCTTTTCTAAGGTCTTCGAAACATCTTAGCATTTAATTAGTTACGTGGGCTTCGTTTACAAGTGTTATCTGCAAATCGGTAACACAAAAATGCAATTGAAAAAAAAATATTGTCACCAGTAAATAATTTCTAATTGTGAGGTTTCTTTTTTAATTAAATAGAAATAAATGCATTTAAAATGACTTTTTGGAAAAAAAAATACATTTTTGTATTGCAGATATGTTTTTTTTCTTTAATATTCTGTGCATTCTCAGTTTTCCCTTAATGTAGCTATCTCTATTTTTGACTGGCTTGATTCGAATTACCCTACTTTCGATAAAAATGAGCAAATGTTAAAACTGAGACTGTGTTTTTTATGCAATATTACATGGAAATTCAGAGAATGGCATATTTCAATAATATATTAGATGCTCACACATTTTAATTGCTACATTTTCATCATTTACAATGAAATGTAATTTTTAACAATACTGCAAGCATAATCAAAACAATCTTGCTTTTTGAAATAATAAATTTAAGATTTATGTTTATCCCCTCTTCACACTTCATTCTTTTGTTATTGAAAATTACAGCTTTAAAAGCTTTATTTTTTAAGACTTGTGTGACTTTGTCCCCTTTCCATATTTGGCATATATACATTTGCTGACCGTTCAAACGAAGCCACGTCATGAAGAAAATATAGAGAAAATCTGAAATTTCCATGAAAAGTTTAATATGCTAGGATCTGCAAACAGTTGGCATGTCTCGACACGCATCCGTTACAGACAATAGTAATGATACATCCAAATAGTGTAAAAAGAGAGAACTCATATCAGCAATTCTCAGAATGCTCTCATGAGAAAATCATAGGCTACCAAGACTAAGAGACTTTGGATTATCGTAACGCATAATTCTCATTGCGCTGATCGAGATGCCTTCTGCACTGCTAATAGAAATCGTACAACCATATCAGGTACCTCAAGTCTTGAAAGTGCATCTGTTGCGCCCTCAAATTCCTTAATCTTGTGACGTCTCGCATACAGTAAGATGGATGCCGCAAAGCCTTGGATTGTCAGCAACAATTCGTGTTTCAACTTTTGGATTATCGTAACGCATAATTCTCATTACGCTGATCGAGATGCCTTCTGCACTGCTAATAGAAATCGTACAACCATATCAGGTACCTCAAGTCTTGAAAGTGCATCTGTTGCGCCCTCAAATTCCTTAATCTTGTGACGTCTCGCATACAGTAAGATGGATGCCGCAAAGCCTTGGATTGTCAGCAAAACAATTCGTGTTTCAACTTTTGGATTATCGTAACGCATAATTCTCATTACGCTGATCGAGATGCCTTCTGCACTGCTAATAGAAATCGTACAACCATATCAGGTACCTCAAGTCTTGAACCTCAAGTCTTGAAAGTGCATCTGTTGCGTCCTCAAATTCCTTAATCTTGTGACGTCTCGCATACAGTAAGATGGATGCCGCAAAGCCTTGGATTGTCAGCAAAACAATTCGTGTTTCAACTTTTGGATTATCGTAACTCATAATTCTCATTACGCTGATCGAGATGCCTTCTGCACTGCTAATAGAAATCGTACAACCATATCAGGTACCTCAAGTCTTGAAAGTGCATCTGTTGCGCCCTCAAATTCCTTAATCTTGTGACGTCTCGCATACAGTAAGATGGATGCCGCAAAGCCTTGGATTGTCAGCAACAATTCGTGTTTCAACTTTTGGATTATCGTAACGCATAATTCTCATTACGCTGATCGAGATGCCTTCTGCACTGCTAATAGAAATCGTACAACCATATCAGGTACCTCAAGTCTTGAAAGTGCATCTGTTGCGCCCTCAAATTCCTTAATCTTGTGACGTCTCGCATACAGTAAGATGGCTGCCGCAAAGCCTTGGATTGTCAGCAAAACAATTCGTGTTTCAACTTCCTTTAACGCTACAGCACAGGAATAAGTGCCTAAAATGATGCGTTCGACACGCACCTAGATGCATGAATTTATTGACTTCGTCTTGTTTTACGCATCCGGCTTCTATTTACAGCCTCTTGATGTCCGTATCCACCGAGGGGAACAAACGTTGAAAGCATCCAAGTACTATGCCACCGGGAATCGAGGTTCGAATCCCGCGAACGGACTGGCTGCATGGGCGTTTTAATGGTTTTCCCCATGTGTAACGTGTATACGGGGCGGTTCCCTTCCAAAGTCCTCCATGAAGGCATTCCTACCCTTAAGCAGATATAGCCCTTGAGGCTTTGCCGTAATCACGTAAACCAAACCAAACTATTCTTCATCTTCATGCAGACCCATTCTTGGATTGATGGCATAGAATGCAATTAGGCAATAAATTCCATTCACCTATAGTCAGCATATTAGATACATTGACCAGCCGCTACTAAGGTGTTAATGCTCGTGACATGCTATCTTCGGAGCTTTTCCTCTATACTTTTAAACTCTATACAGGACAATATGCTGCTTCCTTAGTGCACATGGCGTTCGTTTATTACTTTAGCTGATCTGTTCTCCAGATCTCTCACCAAATGAAAACCCATGGAAAGTGGTAGGAAAAAGGCAGAAGACAGCGGCCAGCTACGATGACATATTGTTTTGGCACAACACTGAAGACGCATAGACTGCATTACTTCTAATACTATCTATTTAAGTCTCTTCGACTGCATGCCTAGCTGCATGACATTTGCTATTGTTGCTAGAAGCGGATGCTTAGTGGTTCTGATTTCCGCATGTTTTCATGTACTACAAAATTACCTGCAATTTTAATTATTTCATACGTTCCTTGAAATACATTTATAAAATAAATCTAGTTTTGCTAACAGTATCAATAATTCTTTGGGAAGAAGTATTCGATTCCTAGTAATCGTTCAAAAGGGTTAAAAAAGGTGATAGAAGTAAAGGCATTAATATAACGAAGAACACATTTTACCACTACTGTGGTGAAGCAAATACATCTTAAAAAGTTAACTTGCAATATTATAGGTTTCGCATCCTCTGTGCAATATATTCTGTTATGAGCATTTTGATTATTTTCCACTGGATAAAAGCCAGTTTCTGTTGATCGCCCAGCTTGAAGACTGCAGTAACCTTCTTTCTAAATTAACTAACTACTATATATCTATCCATTCGTGTGAAGTTATAAGGCATTTTCTCCCTCCTTTCTGCATGCCTTCGTGATGTAACGGTTAGCACACTCGGCGCGTATTCGAGAGGTCCAGGTTCGTGTCCTGGTGGCATATAAGCAAAATGTACAGTGCTAGGACAACGGCTTGAATTTGGCCAATGACAGTCCAGATGACCATCACCATTAACTCCGCCTACGATGATGTCACAAGGCCTGAAATTGGTTTTGTAGTAGTTTTTTTTTTTTTTTTAATTTGCATTATGACCTCTATTATAAAAATTACTGCTACTGAACTCCCTGACTCATTTGAAAATCAAATAATTTAATCATTAGATGACACTGTTACAGTTAGAAGTAATTTGAAAAATATGATCAATAAATGTATACAAGAATTTACTCAGAAAACAATTTCTTAGTAGAATATCAGAATTTCCAATCCAAATTATGAACATCTTATTTGCTCTTTAGCACATAATCGTTATTTATTCATTTCCTTAGTTTTATGAATTTAAGCTTGCCTAAATCATTATGCTACTGATACATAATATATTGTAACTTAATTTGCACGATTATGTAAGCATTATGATTATATATAATTGTAATATATTGGATTAAGATATGATTAAGTAATTTAACAATACAAATATTAGATTAAGCTTTCTAACTTCTTTAATTTTAATTAAATATGAATATATTATAAATAAGTATATATATATATAACATAAATTTTTATTAATAACTATTTTGATTAAAATATACATTATGACTATAATAATTTTGTTTAATTATGTACAATATATTAATGTTTGTTAATAAAATTTTATAATAATTATCTATAATATATATATTAAATTAATATAAAATCTGCATTTCTTTAATTAACATTGCTGATCATTGGAAATTGCAGAAAATGCAGATATTTATATTGACAATCCCAATATTTTCAGAAAGCAATTTGTATATCATCATAGTTCTCACGGTAAATTTTGCAGGAAAATGAGCAGAAACAGTGTCTCAAAAAGTGCAGATTGTAAAGCTTTTGTGAAAATAATGAATAAGAAAGACACAAGATATGTAAGATGCAAGGATAAATTTGTCAAAGTGAGTTACTCGTAGATTTAAGTTTACTTATGTAAGAATAAAAGTAGTGTTTGTTAATATTAAGTTTCGCCCATCCACAGCCAACTGACAAATGAAAAACTATGAAAACATAAGAATAATAATTAAAATCGAGCAAAATATATACCTTAATTCGGCATAAATTTTTAACATAACTATGTCAACTGCAAGAGCACTTGACATGGTTATGTTAAAAATGTTAGTTATGTTAACTTTCATTCCGAAAAACTAAATGTACACTGCGCAAAAAAAGGGGGGGGGGACAGTTCTCTATCTCTCATTCTACTGGGCCAATTAGCGAAATTTAACTTTTCCAGGAGCAAAAAATTTTGCTTTTGCTTTTTACATTGCCATGTTTCTGCTCCATTTGATATAATGAGCTTACATAAGCGTATTTAAATTTATATTAATCTACTTTATCTTAATGTAGTTTTATGCACATAAAAGTCAATTGTTAATAATTTGTGTTTTCACTTGTAAAATACATGCATATATGTATATGTGTGTCTATAAGTACATATATGTATGTATAAGTGCATATCTTACTTTAACATCTACTCAATCCTTTGGCAGGAAAACTATTAGTAAGCCTGTTTGGGAAGCATCTCTTCTAGCGGTGTTAATTTTAGGTGCTGTATTTCATCATACATAGACCATTCTCACTTAGCATACATAGCCCATTCTCACCATCTGGCTGGAGCTAATTTTGTATTGGAACAGTAGAGTAATCTTAATATTCCGAAGCAAAAATTATACAAATATATACGCAAATATGAGGACTTTCATTCCGAAAAACTAAATGTACACTGCGCAAAAAAAAAAGGGGGGGACAGTTCTCTATCTCCCATTCTACTGGGCCAATTAGCGAAATTTAACTTGCGTTTTTTATGTCTCAAAAGCACGACTTAGGATATGTATTGGACTTATATATAACATTGTTCTAATATAGGTATTTTGACACAAAATCGGAATTTTTCTGAAATAACATATCCTTTTTTTATGGCCAAATTTAAACCGTTGTCCTACCAGTGAACATTTTGCTTATATGTGTCCCAGTGAGGGCATTGCACATTTTCCCCGTCTCCTGCTTCAAAATACCTAATGACTTTACAGTGGCGCCCGAGCTAAAAGGTGGTGGATGATGATTCTTTACCACCAGGATTTGGCGATTGGGTCCCCTAATCCCCAGTCTCCCTTTAAAAGAAGGAGTATATAAGTTATTTTCTCCGTCCTTTCTGAATACCTTTGTGGTGTAACGGTTAGCACACTCGGTGCCTATACGAGAGGTCCAGGTTCGAGTCCCGGCGAGGGCATTGCACATTTTCCGTGTCTCCTGCGTCAAAATAACCTAATGATTCTACAAGTTATATTTCTTATCTCATTTCTCTTTTACAATAGGATGACACATATTTCCTCAATACTTATATTTACATACATTACCAACGTGTATATGGTATATTTATAACTATATAAAATATTTACAAAATCTTCGATATTGTAATAAATTCAAGGTTTAAAAGATAATCGAAAATTTTATTAAAGAGAAATTTTGTAATGAAAATTTGGTACGGTGAGTAAAGTTTTATATAGTTGTAACGCATTTCTCTCTCTATATCGCGTGTATATTCAGGGTGTAATTGGAAACACGTTCGCTAGCTTTGGAAGGCCTAGAGTTCCAATACCGGCAAGAGCATTGCTCATATTTCCTCCTTCACAAAACCTGATGACTCTATATAGTGACAGTGTGGAGAGAAATTCATTTTCATTTACTACACAAATGTCATTTCTGAGAAAATGCATTTTTATATGCCTTATTAGTATCACTAGATTAATATCACAGAATGTGAGACCAAGTATCAGCTTTCCTCTGCCTGGAATTTATTTCCATGCTGAGGTCCTCTATTAAATAAATATTGAAATAAATTCAAGGCAGGGGAAAGCTTATAATTGGTATCCAAGCTTTTATATTTTCCATTTCCTTTTTCAAGTCATAGCAAAAATGTCCTCAGCACTTTATTTAAATTATTAATACTCTGAATATAGTTTCAATAGATTTCTAGGAATCCTCACTTTTACCTATTAACTAAATGTTGAGGAATCTACTGAATTACTAAGCGAATAGTCGCGCAAGTCCAAAAATAGAAACTTAAACTCAAGAAGAGTTAATTACCCTTTATTGCTCAAAATAAAGTTGACAGATGGTCCCTTTCTCAGAACGTACAACAAAGCCTCCACTTGGACTTAAACTCAAAAATGTAAGAAATAAGAACTTAAGACTTACTAAAGAGATTTAGCCAAAGCTAACACAATTTCTAAACTAGTTGGGCCGTAATATTAAATTAGCTAACGAAGCTATCAAGAGCACGAATACGGTCGAGGGCAGTAAACTTAAGAAGAAAGAGAGATGTAGCCAAAAGTCAAACGCGCCGGCTATTATATTTCAGGAAATCTAATTCTGTCTATCAAAGTCAGTGAACTTGAACATTCTCTGCTACTCATTTGCTGTATATGTAAGTAGACTTGTAAGCTGAAACTAGAAAAGACAGGAAAGGAGCTTAAAAATAACTGTTATAAAATTAAGATGTAACTTACAGATTAATCTATTTTCTTCTACAAATTCAAGAGTAGCATACATTTCGATAAGATATTCAAATCTCCTATTTACTTTGATAAAAATATGATGGCTAATACTTTTTAAAAGTATTAAGTCTTAAAAATTATATTTCACATTCGTAAGAGTAAAATTTGAATGTTTTTCCAAAATATATGAGCTTACACTGTTATAGAATATTCTAAAATGCTCAACTTCCAGAAAAAAGTAGTAGTTAGCTTTTTTGGAAAAGAAATTTCGCTATTATGTGGTTTAGAGTTACAAATTGTAAATTTTGGATACAAAATTAGTTGAATATCTTTTTTTAGTATAAAACTGTTGACATTTCTTTTAATGACTTGGCAGATATTAAATAACGCTTCTTGTAGATTATTTATATGGATTTAAATGAAAAATTATTCTTAAAGACTATTTTAGTATGTTTAAAAAATTATGCTTAAAGGCTATTCAATTATATTCCAAAACAATTAGTCAAAATTTAACCCAATATGAATATTGGCAATAACTTTAAGTTTTACCAAAAATTAGTTTTGAAAAGGTCCTTGTAAATGTAGTTTGCAATGACTGTTTATAGATAGGCTGAACACAGTATTTAAATTTCAATAAACGGTTCGTAAATTATCATACAGCATTTGTTATTATCCTTAACATGGTGCCAGAAATCTTGAGGCCATTGTATAGATTTTCTGGGGCTTTACTTGGAATAGTGCCATAACCCATTTTGCTGACATTAGAATAATCATGAAATATTTAACGGAAAGTTGAAAGCTCAAGAATTAAAATCAGTTTCGTAGCATGAAGCACTATATGTAGTTAAATTCTCCTATGAAAGTTTTCCTTGCGAATTGATGACCTTAAAGGGCTGAGGAGAAGGGAAATATATTTTTATTAGTTAACTGTTCATTGTTAGGTTACGAATAGAAAGTGGTCTTTAATCATATTTAACCATTTTTAGGGCTATTTAGAAGTTCTCTTTAAAAGGGGATAAGAAAAATTACCCGTATTTTAGAGATAATTGTGCGTACAATTGCATGAAGTAAGTAGTCAGAAGAATTCTTGCACTTAGTAGATTTTTAAAAAATGCTTTCCGCAGAACATTTTTTTATATATTTAATAAAGCAAGTTGTAAACTCTTTACATTATTCATGTTTTTGATGCGAAACTTTGAAGCTATAAATATTTCTATAATTTGAAATTCACATGGAGTAACTTTAATTCGAGAATACAGAAGTAGTGACTTAAAATGTGTAAGAAAGAAGGGAAGATTGAGATAGGACATTTCGGATTAGAGTCTAGAAATTCCTTATCCTTTTGATGGTCACCAACGAAAGCTCGCATTACAAATATACGACTGACATACATCGCGTGTATTTGGGAGGAAAGAATTGCTTAATCTCGCAACCGCCGAAGGATTAAAATACCTTGGGACATAAACATGCAGAAGATGAGATAATGAGGCGATTGTCTCAGATAAAAATGAGAAATGTTGAAAAAGTAAAGTATCATAAATTAAATAATAATGTGAAATTGATTAAAAAAATTCTTAAAATAGGGCATTATTGAGATTTATCTCACATGTTAAAATCTGTTGCCACAATTTTGTTTTAGGTTATATTTTTAAAAAAATATTGGTTGGAGAAACAATTTCACCGCTTGGCAACCACGTAAATTAAAAGCCTGTTTTGAGTTATTTAATAAAGACTTCGTGTTTCGAAATAAAGTAGTGCTGTGCAATTTCAAGGCATAATCAATGCAAGAATGTAGAAATATCCCAGGCTTTCTGTGGCAGTGAACTGTTCATGCATAATCCTTCATATATAAGGCCGCAAGCGTTCTGTGTTCGACACCATTCTACTAGAGTTGTCAAAGTATATTTAGTCAATGATTCTACTAGAGTTGTCAAAGTATATTTAGTCAATGATTCTACTAGAGTTGTCAAAGTATATTTAGTCAATGATTGTTGGTTGATTATTATTAAGATGACTTTTGAATCTGTGAAGTTGCTGCTGGAGGGTACGCTGTGCTCAACTGACAGAATTACAGACAGTTATTACAGTAATATAAAGTGAAATTTAAATTGATTTTGCAACATATTTTTAGCATGAGCTGAACAGCTTTTGTCTTGAAATGCTACGATAAAAAGTTTGTAACAGGCTCTTTCGACTTAAAATTAAAAATTCGTGCTTTTATTTTATTTTTAGGTTACAAGATTTTCGTATCTCTTTTATAGCATATTTCGCTTTGTTATGCATTGGAGGTTTCCACATATAACGCAGGCACGCGCATATTACATATATAAGGTATTTCTCCCGCCTTCCTATCATGCCTTCGTGGTGTAATGGCCAGCACACTCGGCGCGTATTCGAGAGGTCCGTGGTTCGAGTCCCGGCGAGGGCTCTGCTCATTTTTCCTCTCTCCTGTTTCAAAAATCCCTAATGTCTCTACATAAGTATGTATGCTTATGTATATAAGGCATGTGCACTCAAAGTAGACATAGTTAACAAGGCCACCAAGTTCTTTAACCAAGAACAGGAGACAAAAAAAAAAAAAAAAAAAAAAAAAAAAAAAAAAAGAGCACAGTTTGATGATGCTCTTAAATCTGCGATATAATGTATGTGGAAATAAAACTGCAAGGAATGCGCCGTGAAAACAAATGTCAAAAAGTCAAAAAACGTTTAATTGGAAAAGGTAAATCTGCCTTCAGCTAAGATAAGAATTTCTTTTTTTATATACAAATTGCTTCACATATTTGAAATTATTTGCTTACCTAACGATAAGCATGAAAAAATAAGGGTTTTCCTATATTTTAAATTATCTGAATCTGTTTAAAACTTAAGTAATTGATTTGTACAGTTCTTTTTTAGCTCACTACTACAGAATTTTATATGAATAGACTTCCACTTTGATTTTTTTTATTTCGTGAAATGGTCAAGTATATTTTCTTCATAATACGAAGAAGATGTAAACAAATTAATTTCTATTAAATTTTGACAAATGTTTTTATTACTGTTAATTTATAGTTCAGTTTTCTTTTCTAATTTAACGTATTATTATTTTTAATTCAGCCCATATTGAGAAAATTTCATCGCATGCACCTGATAAATGTATTCAGTGTGTACGTGCCTATAAAAGGATATACATAGTTAAATATGAATTTGACGGAATTCTTGGGAGCAACGATAAAATTGTTTCAATTACTACTATTAAGTACAGAGACAAAAATTAGGCACATAAATAGGAAGTGAATTAGAAAAGTTACGCACTCACTTCAGCATGAATATTATAGGAAAATCAATAAATGAAAGCTATTATATATGCAAAGTATAACAATGGAATTTGTTAAAATTTATTTCACGTATTAAAATATCATTTAGAAAAGAAATCAGATATTAAAGTCTATACCTGCTTCAAGGATTTTACTCTCTAAAATATTTCCTACATTTTTAAAAAACGTAATATTCCAAATTTTGTTTCATATTCCATTTAGAATCCCCTCCATCCTCAGAGTAACGATCGGAAACTGTATCTAAAACTGCGGGTTCTTGAATATCTTCCTCCATCAACAGAGGACCGGATGCTTCTTCATTATGATCCCATTATAGTCGCGTTGAACGATAAATTAACATCGATACCTGAAAATTGATTAGAAGCGTGGATTTTAATTTAATCTTCCAACACTGTCTCTCCAACGGTTTTCTGTGATAGCGGATGAATTGAATTCGGTTGAACGTTTTATTTCAGAGCAAAAATTGATACTTTTTAATGCTACTTTCCTACGCTTAGTCCTTGAAGGGTATACAATACCAACCAGCATGTAAATATAACTCAGATATAATTTAAAGATGACTGCAAATTATACTCATCCATTTTTTGTTTAATTGAGGAATGACTATATATACACATAAAACATAAATCCAGTGTATGGAAATGGTTAAAAATTATTAGTTTTATTAATCTTCTTTACTCCTTTTCCTGTTTCAGAGCAACACTTGAATGATTAGTTTAAAAGACTGTTATTTTTTATATTTGTTAATGAATGTAACGCTACGGCCTTAGAAACGCAGCTTCTACTGGATTTATAAATTAGCTTCGTCTCGCAGGAAATCCGAGCTATGATTAGTTAACTTTCCGTTTTTTGTTTATTTATTTTATTTTATTTTATTATACTTATTTATTTATTTATTTATTTGTGTGTGTGTTTCTTGCATTTTGGCACGTTGGGTAAGATAAGATATTGGGCATTCCACGTTCCGTCAGACTAAACAACCTACGTGTCCAACCCAACCGCCGAACTAAGACCACGGGTTCAACCCCTGTCCTCGCACCTTGGAGGGGGCTGGGGCCGTCACCAAATGGCGACACTAGTCGTCAATTTTTCTACCAGTCACACGGGCTGCCCGTCGCCAAAGGACATTACCCAAAAAACCCGGGACGCCACCCCGGGCTACTAGAACCTTAAGCTCTAGGACGTACCAGACCCACGAGCCGATCGATAAGCGATCTTTCTGGGGCCTTTAGAACGACAAGGTTCGTTCTTTGTATACTTCCGTAGCCGAGATTGCCTAGGTACAGATCCTAGCCAGTAGCTTCGCAGAATTCTCTGCGTCGACCCCGGGAGGGGGGGGGAGCTTTTAGGTAACTTGCTTCGTTCCTATGAAATATTCTGCAAAGTGCATTTTACTGTGAACATTTTTATAAATGCAATTCTAATAATTTTATAAATGCAATAAATTATTTTTCATTTTATTTCTGCCCACCAGCGGCCGAGCGGTAAAGTCGCTGAACACTGGTAGTTCAGTCCGAGGTTCGAATCCCGCGAACGGGCTGGCTGCATGGGCGTTTTCGCGGTTTTCCCCATGTGTAACGTGTATACGAGCCAGTTTCCCTTAGAAAGGCCTCCACGAAGGCATCCCTCCCCTTAGGCGAGGTAGCCCTCGAGACACACACACATTTTATTTCTTTTTTGGAAATCTTATTTATTTATTTAATGTATTTTTCATTTAGCTAACATGTTATGTAACGTACTTTATAACATGCTATATAACGTACTTTATTATTCTTTACATTAAGCACTTTTTTTGCATTGGCAATTTTTTTTTGAATAATTACACTTTATAACAATACCTGGTATTATTTTCGTGTTCTTCTGAAAATAATATGCAAAATATAATTTTTATTATTCTGTAATTTAGTTTTATTATATATATATATATATATATATATATATATATATATGTAATGTTTTCAGCTATTCCAACACATCGTGGGCGAATGGTGAGGCTATTCCATTACACGTTCTGGCAGATGGTTAACGAAGCTGGGGTGATTGAAACACGGAGTAAAATGACGACTCAGGACTTTTCACTTTTAACAGCAAGCATATCTTTATTTTAATTTATAGCAGATGACTTTTTCCAGATGAAGTTAATCAAATAACTTATTCAGTAATTAAACTATTAGATACGACTGACTTTAAACTTTAATACATCATAACGTTCTAACAAAGAAAGAGGAGCATAGCGGAAGCGTTAGCAGGACGAAGGCGAGAAGGCATCTGTCTAGGAGAACTTATGACTCAGCATTTATATGAATGGTTATGTAACAGAGTAGCTTCTAGAAAAATGTAGAAAACTTATGACGCAGCATTTATATGAGGAGGTTATGTAATAGGCGTGAATGTTCTAGCAGGTACTGGGTTAGGGGACGATCCTGAATTGCAGAAAATTAATTAAAGGTTGCTGGTTCGCAAAGAGCAAAGCCATCGTATTTTTTTTTTTTTATTTTACATCTTCCCCCCCGTCAAAACGAGAGGCCGGGGTGAGAAAAGCATTAGTACAGGAGTGAAGCAAAAGTATGAGAAAAGACATGAAAACATCCAGAACATAGCGTACAAGCTTTAACTGTTGCCTATCATAGTTCATGACTTTCTCATATAAAATTTTGACTTTATAGCATATGAAATTTTGAACATTAAAACAATGAGTTATAAATAAATATACAATATATGACTAATTTTAAGACTATAACATAATAAATATGGAATACTGATAAATAAATAAGTTATAATTACAAAAGTCCTCAATTTTGTTAAAAATGTCCATTTCATAAAAAGAGTTCGAATAGAATGAAACTATCTGGTAAAATCTCTAAATGCCAGATAGTCCACAAATATGATGCATTTTTTCCTCTCATCGTAAAGATTGACATGTTTTACACTTCAATACAAAATATTATACTTATTCAAAAAACAATTCAATATAAATAATACAATTATACACTAGAAAATGAACACTTTGACTTTAAAACTATGGCATGTCCTCGCCAACAGATCAGCGTGATTACTTGCTGATGGTTGGGGGGTGCTAGGTACAAATATAGAAAAACCTCCGTTGCCTAATAGAAGGTAACTGGTTTTTGGCATTGTACATTACCTCAAAGTGGTGTTAGAAAAATAAAAGATCATATAAAATCAAAATTATAAGACGGATAACTTGTATAATCAAGTTAAAGTCTTTTTTATAATGTTGTAAATTAGAAACAAATATTATCCTACAATAAGAAGAAAATTTTTGCTACAAAATAATTCAAATTATGTGAAAGATATAAAAGGTCAAGATCGGGAGAATAATTTGTCATAGTCGGGAAAATAACTTGTCATAGTTAGGGTTTAAGTCTAAATCAGGTATTAAAGGTCATAATCAGGAAAATGTTTAAAAGAGAATTTTTAAAAAAATTAATTTTAATTTTGAACAGACATAGGAATTCTACTATTTCGGACAGTTTACTTAAACTCACTTGCTGGATTAAAAGGTCTTAATCTAGTTGAATGAACAATTTCTGATTTCTTTTTAGTTAAAGGATTAGGTTTATCTATTTCATAAGTAACTTCAGAATATTGTTTTAAAATTTTATAAGGTTCTGAGAATGGAGGAGATAATTTACGTGTATTAGGGTATTGAAATTCTTCATACATTACTAAATCAATTTTAAAATTACTAGGTTTAAAATGAATATCATATCTTTCTTTATTTACATTATGATAATCATCAGATCTCTTTTGGGCTATTTTTCTGGCTTCTTCTATTGACGGATACAATTCTTGATTTTGAATTAAGGAATCATAAGGTAATTTTCCATACATTAAATATGATGGAGGGAATTTTGTTACAGAATGAGGGGTATTATTATACTCTTCAGTTACTTGGGGTAATAATTTTGTCCATGCTATATTACCGTGATAAGAATTTAGTTTGCATTTTAATCTAGTTATAATAGTTTGATTAACACGTTCAATTTTACCATTAGTTTGGGGTCTATTTGCAGTAGTTAGCAATTGTTTTACATTATGATTCCTTAAAAAGTGCTTAAATTTTGAAGATGTAAAAGCAGCGTTCCTATCACTTAAAATCTTTTTAGGGACCTTAATTTGGAAAATTTGTTTTAAGCAATTGATATAAGTATCTGTAGTTACACTTTTGGAAGCAAAAGTCCAGATATATCTAGTTGCATGATCAATAATTATGTGAATATACTTTTTAGTAGAATTATAATAATTTAAACCACCTACAGTATCAATAGATAATATTTCAAAAGGTTCACTAACTGATGGTAAATTTTGCATTAAACCAAATTTCTTTTGTTTACTTTTCTTATTAAACTGACATACTTCACAATGTTTACAATAATTTCTAACATCTTGAACAATTCCTGGCCAATAATATTGTGGAGATAACAAATTTAGCATAGATGATACACCAATATGACCAAATTGTATATGGGCCTTTTCAAGTAATTTCGTACGTAGAGACATGGGTATCACAATTTTGTACAATCCCTGTTTTTTAATAGTTAAGACATCATTCATTTTCCTATACTTAGTATTACAAACATTATCTAAATTTTGATATTCTTTTATTTCTGATAATATTTTATTTTTGATAATAAATTAACTTGCAATCTTAAATGTTGACACATAGGATTTCTAGAGAGCATGTCAGCTTCAACATTAGTAGATCCTTTTTTATATTTTATATCAAAATCATACATAGATAATTTTAAAGACCACCTAAATAGACGACCAGTAGGGTGTTTTATATTTTTAAGCCAAACTAAAGCAGCATGATCAGTATGTACAGTAAAATGGTTACCATGTAAATAATAATAAAATTTATCAATTGCATCAATAATAGCTAAACATTCCAGCTCAGTAATGGCATAATTTTGTTCATAAGATCTTAATTTTCTAGAATGAAAAGCAATTGGATGTAAACTACCATCAGGATGTTCTTGTTTTAAAACAGCACCAACAGCTTCTTTGGACGCATCAACAAATACATGACAGGGATATTTAGGATTAAACAAAGTTAAAATAGGTCTAGAAATCAATGCATCTTTTAATTTTTGAAAAGCTTTTTGACATTCATCAGTCCAATTATAAGGAGTATCTTTCTTAAGTAAATTTGTTAATGGGGCTCTAATTTTAGCATAATTTTGAATAAATTTATGATAAACATTAATACTTCCTAAAAATCTTTGTAATTCTTTGATATTTTTAGGGGGTTGCAATTTCTTAATAACCTCTATATTTGCATTACTGGGCTGGTATTTACCTGCTTGAATTTCATATCCTAGAAAATTTATTTTTTCTTTAGCAAAATTACATTTAGATTGTTTTAATTTTATGTTCTCTTTCTCACATATATCAAATATTATTTTAAGATGATTTAAATGTTCATCAAAATTTGGAGAGAATACTATAATATCATCAAAATAATTTAAAGCAAATTGAATCTGATATTTGTTTAAAATTTGTCTAAGAGCTCGTTGGAAAATAGCTGGGGAATTTTTCCAACCAAAAGGTAATCTAGTAAACTCATACAGTCCAAAATTTGTAGTGAATGCCAATTTTTCAGTATCCTTTTCATTTAATTTTATATGCCAATAGCCTGATGCCAAATCCAATGTAGAAAAGATATTTGCATTTGTTAATTGATCTAATACAGCATCAATTCTAGGAATAGGTTCAGAATCAGTTTTAGTAATTTGGTTAAGCTTCCTGAAATCAATACACAATCTGCTTCTGGATTGCTCGTCTCTCTTATAAGCTAAAGTTACAGGAGCAGCATAAGGACTATAAGAAGGTTTAATAATTCCAGCTTTTAACAATTCATCTATTTGTTTTTTAATTTCACTATTATCTTTAGGAGATGCTCTATATGGTCTATAGGCTATTGGTAATTCAGAAGTTAATATAACTCTGGGAGGTTCAACCCTTATACAACCAACATCATATTTACTTTTTGCAAATATATGGTTATAATCATTCAACAATTTCTGTAATTTACTATCAGAATTTTTACTATTTTCAAAATAATTACCACAATTTTTAGAACTAAGATCATTTTTACATACAAAATTTTCGCTATTATCAAAATATTTACTAGATTGTTCAGCAATGATATCATTTTTACATACATAATTATTTTGGAAAAACTTGTCTACTTTAACATTTTTACTTACCTGTTTTCCAAACTGATACACTTCATAATTATGAAAATTCAATTGTAATTTAAATAATGAAACACATGGTGATGAAAGCAATAAATAATTCAAATTTGAATCTATTACATAAAATATCACATTATTTTCTATTTTACCTACTTTACACTTTACTTTGATTATTTTCTCTATATGAACTTGACTAGATATTGAAAATATTTTATCATGGGATTTCACTGAAATTTCTCTAAATTTTTCACCAATTTTATTAAAAATGTTTAACGGTAAAATGTTAATTTGCGATCCCGTATCAATAATACTGGGAATTTTTTCCTGTCCAATTTGGACATTTACTTTAAAGTAATATAATTTTTTAACTTCTCTTTTAGGAACCGTGTTATAATTAATAGCAGGTAATTGTGGATATCGATTTGGCCGATACGCATACTGTAGAGGTCGGTATTGCACTTGTTGATAATTAAAAGGTCTCACACTACGAAAACTTTGATAAGGAGTGGCTTGCACTGGTCTGGGATAATAGCACCTCGGAACAGTTTGCCTTGGAGAAACAAATTGGTAATTACTATTTTCTAGACCATCTAACGGAATCTTAACTGGAAACAGTTTCCTAGCAAGAGTAATCCAGTCTTTCGGTGTGTCTATTTTTTGCACTGTTAACAGCATTCTTTGAGGCTCAGGAAGTCCTTCCGTAAGTGCTTCCACCATTGTGGAATCTGTTAGTTTCAAGCTGGCTCCTAATTTCAACTTATTACGAAAATAAACATCAATATTATTAAATTTCTCGTAGTTTAAAGACACAAAATCACTAAAAGTAACAGATTCCGATGTTGTGAAGTATGTCTCGAAAATAACC
The DNA here is from genome assembly GCF_044657685.1 of Stegodyphus dumicola. Classification (NCBI taxonomy): domain Eukaryota; kingdom Metazoa; phylum Arthropoda; class Arachnida; order Araneae; family Eresidae; genus Stegodyphus; species Stegodyphus dumicola. The sequence goes on from NC_140780.1 coordinate 122,876,623, forward strand.
TTTATGTTGTCCCAGTCTTTATCTAAACAATCACGTAAATAGAGGGCTAAAGCCTCTCCTCTAATACACTCTGAGAAAACAAATTTCTTTTCCTTTTCTGGAATGTTCTTTGCGGCACATTTCTCTTCAAACAATAGAAGATATTTGTCTATTGGAAAATTTGTACTTGTGCCATCAAAAATAGGAAATTGGAATTTTATTGTATCCACAATAGCTACGGATTCTTTCTTATCAGTTGACATTTTTGCCGTTTTTGAGCGTGTTAACATTCCAATCACAAAATCTTGAATTTAAGACTTCGCATACATAACATCAATTTGAACACTAAATAAATCACTTTAGAAGCACTTGATAAAACGCATAACTTTGGAGCCGAAGTAAAACACTTAAGCACCGCCGGAAAAGAAGCAAAAGCATAAGACGATAACACACTGTCCTTGACCCACTGTTGCATTTAGAAGCGCGCTGTAAATAAATCCAGGAGCTTTTTTCCCACGTAGAGGATATATCCTGCCGACTAATTAATAACTGTAATGTTTTCAGTTATTCCAACACATCGTGGGCGAATGGTGAGGCTATTCCATTACACGTTCTGGCAGATGGTTAACGAAGCTGGGGTGATTGAAACACGGAGTAAAATGACGACTCAGGACTTTTCACTTTTAACAGCAAGCATATCTTTATTTTAATTTATAGCAGATGACTTTTTCCAGATGAAGTTAATCAAATAACTTATTCAGTAATTAAACTATTAGATACGACTGACTTTAAACTTTAATACATCATAACGTTCTAACAAAGAAAGAGGAGCATAGCGGAAGCGTTAGCAGGACGAAGGCGAGAAGGCATCTGTCTAGGAGAACTTATGACTCAGCATTTATATGAATGGTTATGTAACAGAGTAGCTTCTAGAAAAATGTAGAAAACTTATGACGCAGCATTTATATGAGGAGGTTATGTAATAGGCGTGAATGTTCTAGCAGGTACTGGGTTAGGGGACGATCCTGAATTGCAGAAAAGTAATTAAAGGTTGCTGGTTCGCAAAGAGCAAAGCCATCGTATTTTTTTTTTTTTTAATTTTATTTTGCATATATATATATACGTAAGATATAACAAAATACGATGGCTGCTTTAAGAAACGATTGGCCATTTCAAAATTAACTATTCTAAATTTGGTGTTCTCCCCCCAAGTTTCATCCGCTCTCCCAAATTCGAGATTTTTCCACGTTACATAACAACCTAAAATTAACCAATCACAGATTAGCTGCACTTGTGCATCATACTTTATAATTACTCTTCACAAGCAACTACGTCATTCCTTTTCCTAGCTTCCACCACTTCTAACATCCACAAGCTGCTAATCCTTTCTGTCTAAAATGCTTACGCCATACTTTTAAAAATCAGTGTGTATATAAAAATTATTGTATTTATCTATGATTGGATAAATATCTACCAAGATGATTTTATATTTGTGAAAATAAACCTTGGTGATTCGTAGAAATCTATCGTCTGTATGGCTCTCCGCTTCGCCATACTTACAGCCTCTAGATAAAAGTACGAGATTCTTCCTACGCAATTAAAATACTACATATATATATATGTAATACCTTAAAGGATTTATCCGCGTATTTCTTCTTGCTGTGTAATTTCCCACTAGCTTGTAGAGTACAAAGTAAATACAGAGAGAAACATTTTAAAAAGTTGTAGAGACATTAGGCATTTTTTTTTGGAAGCAGAAAAGATGAAAAATTAGCAACTGCCTTGGCCGGGAATCGAACGACGGACCTATGGAATACCGGTACTCTCCCTTTTAAAGGGCGACTGGGGTTTTTAGGGGACCCAATAGCCAAATCCTGGGTGAGGAGAATCATCATTTAACACCCTCTTAGTTCGGGCGCCACTGTAGAGACACTAGGATATGTTTGGAAAAAAAGCAAGATGAAAAATCAGCAATCGCCTTCGCCGGGAATCGAACCACAGACCTCTGAAATACCGGCTCAGTCTGCTGACCACTACACTACGAAGGCACGCTATAGGAAGGCGGGAGAAATACCTTATAAGCAGATATGATTTCGAAATTTCTGATTTACATTTACAGTAGCAACGAAACAACGTAAAATGTATGCACAGAAAGGAAATCACATTCTGTAATCAAGGACAATATTATTGAAATTAATAACTCAACTGACTTTTATGAAGTACAGAATATAATTATATTAGTAAGCCTATATGTTCCTTTTAATAAGCTATGTTGTTAATTTAAGCCTTTTCCTCTGAAATAATATACACCGTATAATTTTCTCTTCTCGATAGTAGTAAAAAATTAGAAATGAAAATAAAAATAAAAAAGGAAACATACTCGAGTGAAAAGTATATATACACGTTTTATTAGTAAAATTTTATAAAAGAATACTATTATTTTTATTAACACTCCCTAAGAGCTTTAAAAATAATCTGCTAAGGGGATAGCAGAATAAAGTTCTAATTTATTCTATAAATTTATGACAGCTTATCAGACGAATATGTAAAAGGGAAGAAACAAAAGTAATAAACTCAACAAACTTAACCTTAGGCATTCTAAGAACTGTAGTTTATCTTAGAAATATATCACAGAATGAAAGGTCCAATGTGACTGCAAAATGAGATGATGTTATCAATCGACAAAGGATTCAACTTAGAAATAAAACTGACGAGTTAAACGTATGAAAAGACGTAAAATAAAAATAAAAATAAAAATAAAAATAAAGGTAGTCGATTAATCATGAAATTCTCCAACGTTTGCAATATTTTTGAAACCCTGTCTTTCAATTGGATTATTTAATTAGGGAAAAGCATATTTAAGACATAATGCTATTATAGGACATGCAGAAAGACATCCTACAAGAAGATGTCTTCGTGGAGCATCTTTTACGGGAAACTATTTCGTATTTAAGTTATACGTGAAAGAAAATTAATACGCATTCTTTTCATCTTGCAATTTTTGGTTGTAATTTTATAATTTTTCGGTTTCCATTTTGTTATTCATTTATTTTTTCCTAATGTTAACTTTACTTACACGCACTTACACACACACATACACAGAGAGAGAGATTTCACGCTTTTCAATGGGTCTTATTTCCATATTTTTATAATATTTAGCCTTGGCTTTTCAATGCATGCGCAGATATACACCGTGTCCACAAAGACCTTACCGGACCTTTATTTTCGCAATCATTGGTCGCAAACATATAGTTTCATTTACAAAAAATGTTTTTAATGATGTAAATATTCATGCTTTGGCACTTTTAGCTCTCTAAAGGTATGCTATTGTTCTGACTTGTCTGACAGAAACTTGTCTGACAGAAACATCAGAACAAGTCCACGAAATTCATATTGGCAAGAAGTGCAAGATTGCGCCTGTCTTTGGCAACAGCCTTGAGCACCATATAGGTGACAGTACGACATTGCTCAGTTTCTCCCCCAATTTTGAAGGAGAGCACCCGAGGGGAGACCGGTTCGAGGGTCTCCCACCCTCTCAAGAGGACTTTGAGGTTTAGAGGACTTAGAGGCTCTAAATATACGGCTCGCCGTATATTTAGAGCGCCCCATGCCGCACAGACACTATACTTTTACAATTATCCATGCTTTCTTAGGGATTCGAATCCGAGCCTTTCGATACGGCAGTCAGAGGTACTAACCACCATCCTGGTTGGGTGGCACTCTCTAAAGGTTAAGGGTTTGACTTTGAAACCCTATAGTTTTCCAAACTACCATGAATAAATGCAATATTTTGATTGCAAAATGACTCTTTTTTTGTACCTTGACTCCTTTTCTTCTAATATACATCCAACATAAAATCAGATTTATCAGGAGCTGGCAGTATTTTTCGTATGTAACGAATTGGAAAGCCATCCTTTTATGCGGAATTTTACGTCTATAGCCTTTTTAAATGTAAGAAATCAATTTTATGAAAATTACGGCCTGAAGTCCACTTCAGCAAAATTTATACTTGAGGAAAATTTTATACCCATTAAAAAAATACAAAAAATGTCATATTTATACGCTAGAAACTCACAGTGATATTTTATTTTAAACTTGGACATCGTATTCAGGGGCTGTACACAAACTGAAGAAAGAAATGTTTGCATTTGTTTGTAATTAAAAATAAACTATCAATTTAGAAAATAGTTTCTTAAGTTAACAGATTTAGTAAAGAGCGTTTCTATGCAGGCTATCGTGAAAAGTATTGATCAAGATCAATTTTTCAAAAAAAGAGAACTTAATCATATAATCTTATATAATTCGTGTTCTAGAATACATTGGCAGGCTTCATATTGGCACATAGACAACTTCTAGCATTATTTGTATAAATTTAAAATAAAAATATTTTTTTTAAATAATTTTTGTATGATCATTAGATTATGATTCTGAAGTAATAAAATTTCACCAAAATCGAAATAACGCATTTCTAACGTTTAAAAATTTATAAATTATTTATGTGAAAATTCTTTCTGAATATTTACTGTAACAAAGTTGTAAATAGAATGTCACAGCCAAGGAATATCGTAGAATGACATTTAAGAAGGAAAAAAATCAACCTTGAATTATTCTAATTTATTTATTAAACGGCCCTTCAAGGCAAGATGGAAATGACGTTAAGTATCCCAAATTTTGAAATTAAACAGAAATGATTAAATAGAATTAATTTTTTTGTAACACGAGAGTCAAACTTCAAACTTTCTGCTTTTATTATATATATATATATATATATATTAATTACAATAAGTATAAAAAATTCCCTAAATATAAGTATAGAGACCAAGGGAACATAAAAAATTTATATTTTTAAAACTTTTATACAACTGATATTTTTTAATTCAAAAATTACCAAAACGTGAATATTTGAATCATATTTATAGTTATACAGAAACATTCTTAAATGCATAAATGCATATTTTATTTTATTAAGCATTTTTTTTTTCATTTTATGAACGTATTTGAAAAATTCCAACACATGTATATTACACAAGGAAACTTTCACATTAGGAATTGGAAATCTGGAATAAATTGCTACTTATTTCTAATAGTTTGGCAATTCAAAACCACAATATCCAGGTAATTTCATGCATCATTTTTAGGACACTTTTTCACAACAACGGATGAATAACAGATAATTTAATAACATATCAGTCGGTTTATTAATTGAATTTTTTAGAAATTAGTTTAGAAATTTTTATATGATTTAGTAATTTTTATTTAGGTATGAGTATTAACAGAATTCGGAATTCGCTTTTGTGAAATAATCATTTGTGTACATTTCTAGTAGTAGCTTCTGCAGATTTAAATGATTCTTTAATAAATAGTGTTACGAATTTGGTATTTAAAAAGCTAATGTTAGTTCAATTATAAATTAAATGGTTTTATTTCCCGCGCAGTGCAGCGCGTAACGAATATTAGAAGAAGAAAGCTAAGCCGGAAAATAAAAAATACAAGAGCACGTGCATTTAATATTAAATAAATAAATATATCTTTTTGATTTCGAGAAAGTACCAGAGAATTCTCGCGCGTGATTTTAAAATCTTATAAAAGGAGGAAAACATCTCAGTTCGTTAGTTAGTTACTTAGTTTGTTGTTGTTTAGAAAACTGCTCTTGTTGACTGTAGCGAATTCGCGGATTTGCTTTCTTTAGCTGTTTTGAATTAAGTTGTATTGAACGTTTGAGTAGTTAGAAGATAACTACTGTGATATATTGTGATACTGTATGATTATTTGAGGACATTTAATCATATTTGTTGTAATAATAATAAATTTTCTTCATTTTTCATCGGACTTGTGCATTCATTTCCTAACGAAACAGTACGCACGCAGCAATAGAAACTAATAGCTGGTTAACTTTATTTACTTTATTATATCTTTCTCACTAAATAAATGCATTTAAGAAACTATAGAATTAGTGCAAAAGATGCTTATTTTAAAACAGCTGAAATCAATTTTAATAAGTTCTTAAGCAATATGAGTTATATTTTAAAGAATATAAGCCTTCAAAGTTAACTATATCAAGAATGTTCTGTACCTACTTTTCTCATTAAAAGACACCTTTTCTTAAAAATCCTACAAAAGACTAATTAGAGTACCGCTAAAATCTTGTTTCCGAATTTCATCGCACTCCGTAGTATCTTCTAAAATAGTGGATATTTAAGTCATATTCACAGCCATCTTTTCAGAGTTACTGCGCTTATTTCAGAAAATACCGCCATTTAATACCTTTCTAATATTTCAATCTGTTAAATGTGAAAGATTAGCTTATTCCGTGGCAGTAGCGTTAACTTGAGAAAAATATCCATAAAAACTGCTTAGAATAAATATTAGTTTCATATTTTATTTCGCATAAATAAAATATGATACTAATATTTATTCTAAACAATAAGAAATGTGGAAGTGTAACATTTTCGACATTCAATGTAGCATTTTTGAATATCTTTACATAAGTCAGAGGGCATTGTATAAAAATAGTTATGTAATGCATATTAATGAGTATATTAAATGAGAATGAGTTACTGAATAAATTATTAATGCATTATAAATAAGTTTTATATTAAGATACTTTGGATGTTGTCATTAATAAAATGTCAGTTCAAATAATTAACTAAAAAAGTGACATAATTTAGTTGCAAAATTTCTTTGTAGGCGGAAAGAAGTATCATACACTGTTCACAATTACTCTGAAAAGCAAAATAATATTCGACAGTTTACAGAAAATCAAATTATTAAACACTAATTTATAAAGATAAGAATTCTCTAGAAAGAGATTATTTTTAGTCTTTTTTTTTTTTTTTTTCCTGCATTTCAAAAGTTGACAAACTAGTGCTTAAATTTCTTCGAAGATAATATCAAGTACCCAGACTTTCTCCAGACTCAGTTTTAAGTCTGAAACTTACACATTTTTATATCCAGAAGATATGACACTTAATTTTAGGCAAAACTCAGTTTTTAATATAAACCAATGCCAATCTAAAACTGAATTTTTTTCTAAACTTAAATTTCATATTCTTCTGGTATTATCTCTTTCAATACAAATACTTAAGCTATTTTTTTTATCGAACCTCATTATTAATAACTTTGCATCAGAAAATTATTATAAAAAGTACTTTACACTATCGAAAAATCTCACTAGCATGGATTCACTTAAAGCCTTACCTTTGGACAAGAATTCCTCCTATAGCGGAACCCAGAAGAACAAATAGAGATTGACTAAAGAAGACCCAAGACATGGTTGCGAATACAGTGTCAGTTTTGCACCCCAAATCGAACAAGACAGGTCCCAAGAATGCAACACACATACCAAATGACCAAAACACTGCACATAGAGTCCCAGTAACATGCTTATTAGCCCACAGTAGCTGGTAAAAATGTTCTCTCTTGGTTGGGATTGTCGCTACAGAGGAAAACCCTCTTAATGCACTTCCTAGTTCAATTTGAGAGCCACCAACTTTATCAGATGATGGAATAGTTCCTGGCTGAAGTTCATTAGGAGCCTGGTATTCAGAATTAACGTCCTGAGACATATTTCTTTATTTCGCAAAAATAGATTAAGGTATTAAATACAACTAAACTGCCGCATCCTTTTCTTTGAGCAAGTTATGACACGTGCATCTAGAAGCTAAGGAATGCTAAATAATAAGCTTAGCAGTTTTTTAAACACAACTGACTATTTTGTGAAATAAAAAACAAACTATATAACTACAGTTTTCTGAGAAATCTCTTAGCTGTGTATATCAGAAAGTGGTAAAAAATAGATATCACCCTGGAATTTTGAAGAAAAATTTCCTTTCAGACTCAATTTTTCGATTGCCAAGTGCAAATAAAGGCGTCTTTTGCATAATAAATCATGCAGATATATTCCAGACTATTACTGAGAAGGCAACTAATTAACGTAAAACTCCATGCGCAAACTGAAAGTTCAGAAAGGATGATGATCCGACAGTTTCCTTGAAATCACTGCATAAAAGCCATTGGATGTTTATTCGAGGAATCAGAATTCACAAGGGATTTATCGGAGCAACCCCCCAACTTTTCAGGACTGAGTGCTGAGTTGTCCCAACAGGATTCCCTAACGCATGGCTCCTGTTTCATTGGGTGTCGCGCGAACTGTGTCCTAAAAAGACGTATTTTTAGCGCAAATGTAACCGAAATCAAAGGAACAGCGCCATCTTTTGGAAAGCTACAAAGTTCTTTCAAAAGTTCCTTTCGCGGAATTTTCGTCTTAAACTTTCTATCAAATTTTTCAGTTCGTAAATCTCAGCTTAGTATTATCATTTTATTTTCTCATCGAGAGTATTTTCAGGTATATCTGAAAAGGTTACAATGCGATGTTAAAGGCGAAATTAAATAAAAGTTAAATCAGTATTGAGACATGTTGACTAAAAGTCCAGCTTGTATAATTATGCTTATGAGACCTTAACAAATAGCTTCTGAAAATGGAAAGTCTTGTTAGATATTTCAATTTTTTGTTTATCAGGCTGTTTGTTATCTCTTTGAAATTAAAAAAAAAAAAAAGAAAGAAAGAAACAAGTGTGAAGATTTATTGCTCGTCAACATTTCCGGAAGAACACTTCAATGGTTATTATTTTATTTATCTGTTCAGAAGGGGGGAAATGTTAGTAAGTATAAATTGAGAAGTATAAATTTCGGATAAATTGATATATTTATATGCTAATTTTCTTTCTTTCTCCTTGTTTTCTTAACTATTTTAATGCACAGTCGTTAACTATTATTGATTTAAAATATGTTGATTTATGTCAATTAAATAAAAGTACCATTTCTTCCATACTATATCTCTAAGCAAAGATATTATTATCACATTTTTAAAATTTTCCTTTGAGTCCACCCTTTCATCTGTCTGTAATAAACTATTTCTACAAGTGAATATTTTAGATAAATGTAGATGCAAAATACATAGAACTTTACGGGCCATCTTGGACCATACAGTAGTTTGAGGATGCAGCTTGCTAACACTACACCAAAAATGTGAGTTCGACTTCCGAATAAAGTTTGAATGCATGTGCATGTTTTCGTCCTTCTCATGGGTGTGATATTAGTCTGCTCCCTGTGTTGCATCCTGGGCCATGTCCTCGGTGATGAGGCGATTAAATCTAAATGGCCAATGAGTTCAATTATCCTTGCCAAATTGCTCTCGAGCAAGTGACTGGCTATAGGTAAAAGAAAAATTTTTCAGCACTATGAGAAACAAATGCTACCTGAACTAAACGATAGTTGGTTATCAACAGATAGACATATTCAGCTAGAGCGATAAGTAGACAGAAAGTAAATACATATATATATATATTTTTTGTATTTAATATTTAGTTTGGGTTTGTTTAATTATGGCAGAGCACTAGAGGGCTACCTGCCTATTCGTATTGAACAATAAACCGGAGAAGTACGACTTCACCTTTCACCCTTCCCGTTCTTCGATTTTTCTTTTTCTTTTTTTGCCGAAATTATGTTTTGATTTGAATCATCTCTTCAATTCAAAACAAAATACAATTTCTTTCTGTGAGTTTGTAGAGACATTAGGAGTTTTTGGAAGCAGGCAAGATGAAAAATTAGCAACCGCCTTCGTCGGGAATCGAACCACGGACCTCTGAAATACCGGCTCAGTCTGCTGACCACTACACTACGACGGCACGCTAGGAAAGTGGGAAAAATACCTTATATACTTCCCTTTTTAAAGGACGACCGGGGATTTTAGGGGACACAATCGCCCAAATCCTGGGTGGGGAGAAATCGTCATCCACAACCCTTTTAGTTCGGGCGCCACTGTAGAGACATTAGGTATATTTTTGGAACCAGGCAAGATGAAAAATTAGCAACCGCCTTCGCCTGGAATCGAATCACGGACCTCTGAAATACCGGCTCAGTGTGCTGACCACTACACCAGGAAGGCACGCTAGGAAAGCGGGAGAAATACCTTATAAGTTAGGTAAAGTATATATGTTAATTAAGTAAACGGAAAACTTCGCTTTCTTTCTCTTTATGTATACAGATTTACTGTAGAGCTCTAAGCAAACGCGACGTTATCCACTTGCACAGGGCCAAGTGGATAAGATTTCTAAACACTGATTCGCATTCGTATCTCAGTGAACGTTCTGATTGCATTTCCTTTGCGTAGCATCTATTTGCGTACATCTAAGTCATCCTATTTCTTAAGCAGATAATTTTTCTGTGCTTTTCCATAATTAAATAATCCAGCTGCACAGGAGAAAGAAGGAAGCCAACAACTACACAGATAATATTCTCTCTCAGCAAAACGAACTGCACAGAAAGGTTTTCTTTTCCTTCGAATACCATAGGATTCTTGAAACCTTCAGAAGATGATATCTAACAAAGTTTTCCGCTTATAACAGTTAAATATTTTCCAATAAATTCTATTGCCTGAAAGCCAAATTATAGCCAACATGGAAACTGGAAATTGTTTTAATCACACCTTTACATGCATTAAATTTCACTTAAACAGCAATTATATTTCAAGATTTTATATTTGCTTATGAGTAGACGAGAAGCATTAATTAAAGCTGAATTTTTTATGAGAATATTTTCTAGTTATTTTTCATCATGCATTCAAACCACGTTTTGCCTCCATGATGAAACTGAAATTGGAAAATTTTGTCGAAGCTGTGATTTGTCGAAGTTGTTGACGTTCATCTTAACCCAGCTTTAACTGTGTTCTATATCAGAAAACGCAAAAATTTTGTTTTTTCTTTATCATTATCAATACCGATCTTTTTGGTTTAAGTATGCACAAAACAAAAATATCGTATTTTTAAAAATCATTAATGTAAGATAATTTATCATTGATTTTATACGTTTCAGTTCAAATCAATGTAACATAAACTTAAATCGGTGTTCATCTGGATAAACAGGATTTGCAAAAATCGAGGAAATGAATAAATAAAAGTGATTAATAAAGTTCATAAAAATAAAAATACAAACATTTAAAAATCATCAGATGTATCATTAAATCACAAGTCCTAGATGTCTTATGGATTATTGCAGAGCTATTATTAAAAATAAAGTAAAGATACAAATTATTCAGAAGATGAGCACTGCTTTTAAACTATTCAGTGCATAGTTTTAATCTGAAAAGTAAAAGATATATGGAATAGAATGCCATGTAGTATAGCATCACTTCTGAAAACCGGCAATTTAACCAGGCAACATGCATGATAAATGAACTGGAAGCTTAAGATAGCGTTATTAACAAAATGCAACGACCGTACAAAAAAAAAAAAAAAAAAAAAAAAAAAATTAAGAGTTAGACTTTTTAATGTCAGCATAAGGAAAAAAAAGAATTACTGTGAATATTCACTAAAAGACGACTGCCCATGGTCCAGATGATTTGATCATCTACGGCCATCAAACTCAAACTGTATACAGTCAGATTTCAAAGTAGCTAATGGGCCACAATTTTTTTTTTAACCAAATGAAACTAAATTTCAAATTTCACTGATTAAATATTTATAAAAACGTACATACATAACAATAGTAATAATACAAATGGAAAAATTCAAGCTTACAATATTTATTTTATATCTCTAAGAAAATACCTGTAAGAGTTTCTTGTTGCTTTCACTTATTTTGCTACAAATATTTAACTATTAGTACGTTTAAATTACACTTTATAATTCAATTTGTAATAATTTTATCTTTTCTTGGTCATAATTTTACCGTGAAACTAATGTTTAGTCAAGCAGCCTGTTACCTGAACTGAGATTTCATGTTAATTTTCAAGTACAGACTCTTTACAATTTAAGTTATATTTTGTTGTGTTCTCAAGATTACTCAAGCATGGAAATTTATTGGCACCTAATATTTTAGAGTCCACAACTGTAAAACTACGAACGAAATATGTAAGCGCAGACACAACAGTAGATGTTATAACTATATTGCAATCCACTGCGCAATGAATTTATACTATATCTAAATCTATAAAAAATTAACTTAATAATTGTTTATCTTCTTTAACGACTTTTATTTCAATAGAAATATCAAAATGCAGCCTATTGTTTCTTCCCGGGGTGACTGTATCCTTGAATGTTGAACCAGCATTAAAAAAATAGAGCAACTCAATAAATAGGCCGCCCGTAGACAAAGACTACAATAAATTTAAATAACATTAAATTAACAATCCAATCCAATTATCCAATAACTAAATTAACAATCCCAAGCCTAAAATTAAATTAAAGAATTTTAAAATTATATCAAGGAGGAAAATAAAGGCTTAATAGACATTTAATAGAAAAATATTATTATAAACTTGTAACTATTTACGCAAAATCATAAATTTAAAATAAATTAGAACTGTTGTTATAATTACATCTCTCAGATAACCACCTCCGAAAACGATCGTTTCTGAGAACTTGAATAAACATCATCTAAGACGGCTAATTATAATGCAGACCAAAATCATCTGGACGTGTGGCTGGTCATCTTAGAGGGACTTTAGAAAGGATATCTATATGCTGTATAGATTATAAACTGATGTAAATATCACCCCTTAGATACAACAACTGAAACTTTCACTTATTTAATTTACCAGAAGGAAAACATTTCACCTTTGAAGGTCCATACAATTGAAAATCTCCGGTTATATAGTATTACAACTGGAAATTTCTGGATAACATATTAGACCGCTTCGATATAATAATCTTTTCAATCATAATATAAATTCCATATAATTCATTTTTACTGCAGCGAATGCGAAATTTTCATTTAATTTTTAATTGGTACACAGAATCTTCATATGTTAAAGATGAAAACAGAGATTGTAAGGTATATTTTAATTTTATAACATTTATTTTTATTTAGTTAAAATTTCCTATCTTGCCTCGTTTCAACTTACAATTCCCTACCAGAATGAGTTTTTAGAATCGTGTTGAATGCAAATGAGGAAGAAATAGTATTAAAGGAAAGTTCAACTTACTTCGAAAGAGACAGCTAGGAATCCCGAGTAGCGCGCGTTTGCCTTTGGGCTAAGTTTCTCTTTAAGCTCCTATTACACTCGGCCTATATTACGTGCCTTTTGATGGTTCGCCGGTTAGCTTAGATTACTGGCCAACTACGTTAGAATTGTGTTAGCTTCGACTAAATCTCTTAGTTAGATATAGTTAGTTCTTATTTCTTATTTTTAAGCTCAAGTGAAGGGTTTGTTGTAAGCCCGAAGAAAGGGGCCGACTGTTCATCTTATTTTTGAGTGAATAAGGGGTAATGAACCCTTCTTGAGTTTACGATTCCTGCTATTTTGAACTAAGTGGTAATTCGCTTAACAGTTCACTTGGTTTCTTAATATTTAATTTATCAGAATAAAAAAGAGGACCTCTACAAGGTCTCCCCTGAACGTCACATTTAGATGGATAAATAACATTTTGAAGAATTTAATTATTTTATAAGGGCTCAAACCGAAGAAAAGGGGATGAAAAACGAAAATCTTGCAGTTCGTGGTTATCTACTGCTGGGATCACCTTTCCCTTTTAAAAGGGAAGGATAGAAATGTTTGGTCTTCTTCAGTTGGTATACTGATCATATTTCCTTAATTTTTAAGATTCGAGTAACTGATAAACGCCCAGCAAACGTCATTACATTAAGCAAGCGAAAAGGCAACTGCTTTTTTATAAAGCATCAAAAAGTGGTATTAGAAAAGGTTTTCTCCGACTTTATTCTTGAACCTTTTATCCCACTTACGAATGCAAAATGGAGCAGGCAACTTTTCCTAGAATCGCGCTTGCCAAGAACTAGTTTACATAGTAGGTATTTAACCGCAATATTTCATAATAATGAGTCAACATTGCGTTCAGTTCTGCATTTCGTTCGTCAATCAGTCAGAAGAAAGAAAGGATAACCGGACCTAACGTACACAGCTTAATTACGTGAAAGTCCCGGATGCAGACTCCTCGAAATATTGTCTTCTATGAAGTGGTGAAGGAATGTGCTCAGTTTTCGACAACTAAAGCACAAATTACTAATTACAAAACAAATTTTTAAAAAAATTTCAGAATAAAAATCCAGTTTTCAATACGTTTATATAGAAAAAGAATACAAGGGTCATTTTATATGTAAACTTTAAAATTACAAACATATTCTTTACGTAATAAATTTTATTATCTTGACTATGAGACCTAAAAAACATTACTTAGTCGAAAAAAAATTTAAATCTTATAAATTCAATTCAAGCCTACACTATAAATGTATAAAATGGTTGGAAACATCCCCAAATTTAAAATAAAAACAAAACAATAGTAAAAACTGATTAGAATTTCTAAATCAAACAATATAGACTAAAACCTTGGAACCTAAATGAAAGATTGCGCAGCCTATTAGCATTCAAACGCGGAGCTTGGAAAGATTTGAAAGATTTGATGATAAACACCATGAACATAGTATCACAGGGAATCTGGATATTATTAAAGACCTTAACTTAAGAAAGCTTCTAAATTTTGGCACTGAAATTATACCATTCTATAAGGTTTAACTAAATAAATGCCTCAACACGATTTTACATATTTATAGAGTAGGTTTGATTAGAATTCATAATTTTTTTATATTTTTTCGACTAAATAATGATTTTTTAGGGATCTTAGTCAAAACGGCAGAATTTTTTACGTAAATTTTTTTTTTTTTTTAAGTTTACATTTCGCAGTTATAAATGATTGTTGTATTTTTTAATACACAGACGTGTTATGAACTAGATTTTTATTTTGCTTTTTTTTTTTTTTAATTTGTTTAAATTGTTTGTTATTTGTATTTTAGTTGTTAAGAACTGAATTCCCGTCGGGGTAATCGCTTGACAGAGAGTGTAAATCTATTTTTGTAAATCTACTTTCAAATTTGTAGAGACATTAGGTTATTTTGAGGCCGGAGAGATGAAAAATTAGCAAAGTTTTCACCAGGAATCGAACCACGGACCTCTGAAATACCGGCCCAGCGTGCAGAATCACTACACCACGAAGGCACGCTAGGAAAGCAGGAGAAAAACCTTATAAATTAAAAAATTTTACTAGGTCAGTACAATCTTTTTCTTCTAATATATAAATTTTAAGCTTATATGTATAATGAATAAATACAAAGTAATGAGCACCTCAAAACCTGTAATTATATATATATATATATATATAATGTTTTATGATCTTAAATTCATTTAGTGCGAAATCAAGTTACTACTACTTGCGCAATTGCTGCAAAGTTAGTTAATAATAATTTATTTCCTAAACAATATTGATTAATTGATTACATTATCTCCTAAGTTTAATTAAAGTAGAATTATTTTAAAAGAGTGAATCCATGCTGGTAAGTTATATTTTGAAAGATGTTTTGAAGTAACTTGAAAGTAAAATGTTAATAATGTTTTAACGGGACTGGAATTAAATCATCATGAAGAACAAAATTTCAATTGTAAAAGGAAAAATTAAATTAAAAACATGTAATCATTGTCATTGATCCGAAATTAGTTGACTTTTCAAGGGGAACAAACCAACTCCCATTCAATGAACAATAATTAATAAAAATACGTAAATACGAAGGTGTTTCGTCTTTACTCGAGTCATCGGGTAAAGCCAAACCGGCATTTCCAGTCAAGCCAAATATTTTCGCGAATAGAAGGGACTACGAACCAATGCTGATACTCAAAGATCTTATTCTTATGAAGCATTTTAGCCAATTCAATTTGGAGTAAAAAGCAATTTCTGTAGAGAAATCCGAAAAAACTCGAGTAACCGTCCCCGAAACCCTCATGTTAATTTTTCCTTTTACAATTGAAATTTTGTTCTTCATGATGATTTAATTTCAGTCCCCGTTAAAACATTATTAACATTTTACTTTCAAGTTACTTCAAAACATCTTTCAAAATATAACTTACCAGTATGGAATCACTCTTTTAAAATAATTCTACTTTAATTAAACTTAGGAGATAATATAATCAATTAATCAATATTGTTTAGGAAATAAATTATATATATATATATATATATTACTTGTTTTAATTAGACAGTCGGATTCCCTTAGTCCGTGCCAGTTCTGAGTCGGCTGTTAGTTGCCCGCCGAAACGGTCGTTCCGAGCTTTGTGCCCGGTGCGCCGCGCAGCTGAGGCATTCCACGGGAAGGCCCCGACGCCGAACCGCTTACACAATATATATATATATATATATATATATATATATATATATATATATACATACCTTTGTCTTCTGAAATTCAAGTCGTAGCTTTTAGCTTCTGCTATATATGTATCAGAAGAAGACTTGAATATCAGAAGCCAAAAGCTGCGACTTAACTATATATATATACAAAGTGTCTCAATAGCAGGATTACATATTTGTAGGTGTAAATGCAATCTTGTGTGAGGGAATGATTTCCTGAAGTAACTGCTGGCGTTGGTCGGTGCATTCTCGCAAAGTTTCATTTCACAGATGAAAGCAGGGGTATTAGGTTATTTGAATATGGCAAAGCACACGAGGACTAAGGGAAAGACGTCATCGGGCAGGACTTTCTAACAGAAGCTGCTTTGTATTTATCCAGAGAAAAGAGAAAAGATAGTATACCGAATGCGGAGTTAGATGATATGCTGCTGATATACGGGGCCACTTAGACATCACCACTTCGGGAACAGTAGATCGGATATGATGCCCCGGTGCATTGGCCTGCTCGATCGCTGGACCTAGCATGCCTTAGTTATTTCTTCATTGCAACATGAAAACACTCTTGTATGGAGCTTTGAGAAACTGGTTGCACGCATAGCAATCGCTACCCGGAAAATTCGAGACATGCGCGGCATCTTTCAGAATATTCGGAATTTCCTGTACCAGAGATGAGAAATCTGCATTACAGCTCATGGATGACACTTAGACAACCTTATTTAATCTCTATTACTTTTGTTAATTTACATTTATTATTAAAACCCATATTTACCTACATGGTGTGCTTTCATTTCGCATGTTTTCTATAGATACTACAGCATGCACACCCTGCACGATTACGTGTAGTCTGGGTGCATCTTACCTCTCCTACAAGCAACCCTGAGACCTTGACTGTATATATATATATATATATATATTATTATTATTATTATTATTATTATTATTATAAGTAAAATTGTAAGAACAATACAAAAAAGACCAATTTTGGTGAAAATTTTTTTGCGCAATGTGCTGCAAAATTAAGGAAATGAGAAGATAAATTGTAGTAGCTCGCCAAATATATATATATATATATATATATATATGTCTGCCGCGGATATATATATATATATATTTCTGCGGCAGACAGCTTATTTCTAGTGTGATGTCTTTTAGTGCTTAATAAATTAGCTGATTTGAAAAGAATAAACGCACTTCTTAATAACTTAGATATTTATTTGGTTTTCCCCCAGTAACTGTTTTAATTAACACAATTCAAAATATATTTAATTTATAAAATATTCAATAAATATTTTACAATATGCTGATACGTAATATTTTAATAATTGGTAGCATTATCGTAGCCACAGTCTTATACGAATTTTTACAGATTTCAGTAAAGTTACTAAAGTACTTATTGATATAATTAAGAGAGATTTATAATACATTAACAATATTTAATGATATTTTCAAGCAAAAGGCTTATAATGAATTATATTTCAAGCAATATTAATGCATTTCCTTATTTACTATGGTGCACTTTGGCTTATAGTTAATGCCTTCTATAAAATCTTTGCACTACTAATATAGATCATTGTTATAACTCCACCCGATATTTTCTGAGTTAGTTTATCCTTTTTTTTGTTACTTTTTCTTTATGGATATTATTTTTAAAAATATTCCGTATTCCTCCAGTGAGGTTCACATCAGGACTATTTCCAGACCAATCTAGCGTCTGAAGATTTCTAGAAGTAAAATCATTTTTCACGATTCTGGATTAAGGCAAGAAGCATTGTTTTGTTGAAAAAATTGCACTTACTTCAGGAACTCAAACATTAAGATCTAGAGAAACATATTTTGCCAAAATCTCCTTGTACAGTCTATAACAAAAAAAAAAAAAAAAAAAAAAAAAAAAAAAAAAAAATCGACGCACCAAGGAGTAGTCCGATGGAGACAAAAATTGGTGGATAGGAAGCTTATATACAGAATAGAAAATTATTAAAATTGCAGAAAAATTGAATGATTTATTTTAGAGTTACATAGTTACAAAGTAACGAGCTCATTAAGGCGTTGACCCAAATCTAACCTGGATACAAGCTGCCACACGGCATGTCATAGACTGATAAAGCTCCCAGATGGTCTCCTGTGGTATTTCTTGACAAATTTGCTCTAATTGTAGGGCTAGGTCATCAACATTCCCGGGTAGATGCAGTCGCCTTTCCATCATATCCCAGGCATGCTCGATGGGAGAAAGATCTGGCGATCTGGCTAGCCAAGGAAGTGTTTGATAAGCTGTAAGACAGTTCATAGCAATACGTGCCGTATGTGGTCTGGCATTATCTTGCTGAAAAACAAGGCCAGGGTACTGCAAAAGGAACGGTAGCAAAACAGGTTTCAGTATGTCGTCGACGTACCGCTGTTCCGTAAGTGTGCCTCTAATAACGACCAAAGTGGCCCGACTATCAAGAGAAATGGCACCTTAGACCATAACTCCTGGCTAAGGGCCTGTGTGGCAATGCAATAGAAAAAGCAGGATCGGCACGCTGCTCTGGGGCGTCTCCAGACACGTTTTCGATGACCGTTACGACACAGTTGGAAGCGGGATTCGTCGCTAAAGACTATTCAGCATCATTCCAACCTGATCGAGCCAAGCACCACTGTAATCTGGCTCGACAGCGTGCAGGCGTGAGTGGCAGATAGCGTAACGGTCAGTACGAGCGTAGATTTCGCTCTATCAGCCATCTGTGAATGGTCATAGTGGACACTCGTGTGCGGGTTACACGTCTGATGGTTGTCAGCGATGAATCAGGCGTTGTGACAGTTGATCTAAAAATCAATCTGTCCTCCAGATCTGTTGTACGAGACGACGAGCTTGCAACCAGAGAAATCTTTAGAGAGAGAAACCTTTAGATCCCAACATTTCAAAAGTTCCTAAGAGCCTTTAAGATATGGAGAATTCTGAAACAGTCCATGTTACATTTGCTGGAAGTTGTCCTACCTGCTGAAATAAATTAACAAGAGCTCAAGATTTTCAAACTCAAACATTAAGATCGACGACCTTCGTTTTATAACGGCTCGTATGGTTTGGTTTCATAAACTGAGCTAGACGTTAGAAGACTATTTAGAGAATTACCCCTAAGTCTTAAAGTACGAAAAAGTCGGGAGAAGGATGTAAATAACCCTTTGTTCACAGATGGCCCCAACTCGTGCTTACAAAAGCCACCACTTTTGACTTAACTGAAAAGATAACGATTAACATAAAATAAAATGAAAGTCAAATTAGCTTAACGGCTTCACAGGTTAATTAGCTTAACGGCTGTGTCATTAGTCCACCATGCAGGCTGGTTCTGACTCGAAAGTCGGCATAAACAGGACTAATGACAAGAAGCACTCAACGCCACAGAAATCTAATCGCTAGAGAAAGCAAGATAGCAACGTGGCCTTCAGGCAGGCAGAACATGCTCTGAATTCACCTTACAAAGCCTTCCTTAAAATACTAACTTCTTTCTCCCTCATTTGAAAACAAGTGCACAAGATCATTTGCATTCTGGGAAGAAAGTGTGAGTTTAAAGCAAGAGCAATAGGAAAGGCTGCTTCAAAATAAAATAGCAGTTAAGTAAATTAAATAAATCCCTATATCTTGTTAACAACTCTTTAAAATACTAATTTCAGATATCCGTCTTGTTTGAAATTATTCACTCGAAAATTCAATATGAATCGTCATCTAAAATCTAACGTATGCCAAAAATTATCACTTGCTTCTGGGAAGCAAAAATCTAAGACTGATACTGTGGTTGCTTTTAAACATGTAAAAATCGTGAATGAACCAAACCCAGCCTGATCCGTATTTCAAAGAAATTTTGAAACGTACATTACACTGATGGAATGAAAGTTAGGGAACGGAGAGTAAAATTTAAATGGTTTTTACGAACACTAAAGAAAAAAGCGAATTTGATATCTGTTAATTTAATTTATACCTTATCAGATTAATTTCTCCTCCTCTGTTCTGGTTCTTTTCATTCTACCCTACTACTGAGTATAAATTAAAGTACAAAGTAAGAAATGTTTTGTCTAACATTACCTTAACATATTAATTTCATTACATATAATGTGATATGAAAGTTCACATATGTAATATGTATGTATACAAAACTTAGTTGCCAAGCTTATGAAAGCCTACACATTCAAACTTAATTACGTAGGATAGCAAGTGTATTTAATAGATATTTAACATTAAAGTGTAGTTTTAATATTAAAATGTAGGTTTAATATTAAAGTGTAGGTTTATTGTACAAAAATACAAAAGAATCAATGACTATGTAACATTTATGACCAATATCTTAATTATAGCGGTTTTACAAGACTGACTGTATTAGAAGTTTATATAAAAACTTAATCACCCATACAATATCATCTATGCAATTTCTATGCTTTCAATCAAAAGATTTGCCGTCTCCTACAGAAATATTTAAATTCCTATAAAAGGTCCTATTGTAAATGCTTATTCGTGAACGCATTCACAACCATGAAGAATAAAGTTCGTGTTTCACAAATAACAGAATTTTCCCTGCTTTTTACACCTACTTCATGAACTCATCCACATGCATCTTTGCTCTAGTCCTTTGCACTGTACTTAGCAGTCTTCCATTAAAAGTATAAATCACTCGCTTCAAAGCGTAGAAATCAGAACCTCCAAATCAGGCAGGATTAGATAGCTTATTCTTAGATAGCTTAATCATTAGGTAATCATTTTAGAAGCCTTTTCTACCACCACTGCCATGCTCTTTCCATGCTAAAAAAAGAATGCAAATCAAAATTATTTCTCACCAGGGATATTTTTTTAAAATTTAATTTCTTGGGAAAACAAAATTAAAAATAAATAAATAAAATATAAAATAAAATCTAAAGGCTTTCAGATTTTACATTACGCCCAAAGGGGAGTTTTTTTTAACGTTTTGTGTGCTACCTTTATATATTAAGTATCATGTTCCTCGCACTTAAACCATAAAACTCAATTCAACAGCAATTTCCGATATACAGTCTCGTGCGCTGGAGATAATTTTTTTACCCCCGTACAGTTTTGCCATCGCTCGCTTTGAAATCGTTGAGTTTGTTAATCAAAAATTCGTTAAAGTGTTACAAAATATGAAATCGATAATAAAACAAATTTCAAATTCGTGTTTCCAGATGCCCATATTTAGTGGAAGATTACATTACTCAAAATTTGAGTGCTCTAGGTACCGCTGTTTTATCACAATGCAAGAAACATACATACATTTATGCCAATTTTTCATTATTTAATTTCTTTAAATATAACACAAGGCTCGAATATTTGGTGGCAACAATTTAAACACTGAACGGACATTTATAGCGAACCAATGCAAAATGCCAAAACGAAATTAATAGCCCTTCTGGGCTAAAAAGAATCTAAAAAATGGTATATATCAATGTTTATTTTCCCAATACAATCAAACGCTTTCAAAACAACAACAACAAAAAAAAAAAAAAAAAAAAAAAATTGTATTTCTTTTACAGTCTTTATTTCAAGATTTATTAAATATGTTGTAAGACATCAAGAGTTCCCCCATAACAAGAGAAATAGTTTCCTTCTCTTCTCTTAAGTTATTACAATTTAAAACAATATTTATAAAACTAAAGGAGTTGCTTAAATATAAAATTCTTTTTCTAAATATTTAACAATAATATTTTATTTGAGCATTGAGAGGTTTAATTTTTTAGAAGCATAGAATACTGAGTTATCGTAATACATTTTATACCTTATATTAAATAAATTCAGTTAATGTTCATTTGTTAAGCATTAAAATAGAAAAATATCCTTACAAAAGAAACTGAAGGGGGATGCATACATAAGAACGGGTAGAAACACCTCACGGTTTTCAGGATGATATAAAAAGATAGTGCATTCTAATGATAATTTTTTTCAGTTAGCATACAAAGGGAAGACGTTTTGCGTAGATACTTATGTGTGTCTTTCACTCTGTTCAGTAAAAATATTGCCAAATGGTTTGCATTATATTAACACCCGCTGCTGAAATCTGAATAACTTCTAAAGAATGCCTCTACCCGCTGCAACATATCCCGTGAGATGTTTTTAAATGCATGGGTTATGCAGTGCTTGAGCTCATGAAATGTAACTGGTTTTGTTGTACGCACAGCACCTTTCAAATATCCTCACAGAAAAAGTCAAAAGGGGAAAGTCTGGAGAAATGAAGGTCATAATAACGTTTCCAAATTGCAAAGAAAACAGCCTCACAATCTAATCATATATACCAGCTATGCTTATACGCGTTATGTGAGACGTAGCCTCATACTAACTTTAAAGAAATTAGTAACTTAAATTCAGCAAAATTATATCTTCCTGTTTATGAAAATTGCAACACCATAAAAGAATGCAAAGCAGAACATGATATGGAAATTATCAGAATTTCAGACACATAGCGCATACATGGGATAAGCAGCACCTCTGAGCTAGTCTTACCATTAAATGGAAGGCTGGAAGGCCAGAGTGACTGGGCTCCTTTGCCTGACAGCCATGGGACTGCCTTACACAGATTAAAGCCCAGACCTCCGGATATATTTATTTGTACTAAATCAAAAAAAAAAAAAAAAAAATACATGGGCATACAGGGCCGTTTTTCTTTACAGAATTATGAGTTACATTGTTCTGTTTTGATCATAATGATACTTCTTGACATGACATGCATAACACTTACAATACTTTTTACAACACATGATGCTTGATTATATATTACAATACTAATATGATACATTTTACAACACATGATGCTTGATTATATATTACAATACTGATATGATACATTTTACAATACTTTTTACAACACATGCTGCTTGATTATATATTGTTGCGTGCGTACGGGTTCGTTAGGAAATGAATGCACAAGTCCGATGAAAAATGAACAAAAATTTATTATTATCACAACAAAAATGCTTAAATTTTCTCAAATTACCATGCAGTATTAAAATATCTCACTGTAGTAATCTTTTAACTACTCAAATGTCCAATAGAACGTAATTCAAAACAGCTAAAGAAAGCTAATACGCGAATTCGCTACAATCAACAAGAGCAGTTTTCTAAACAACAACAAACTAAGCAACTACAACAAACTGAGGTGTTTTCCTCCTTTTATAAGATTTTAAAATCACGCGCTAGAATTTTCCAGTACTTTCTCGAAATCAAAAAGAGATATTTATTTATTTAATGCACGCGCTCTTGTATTTTTAATTTTCCGGCTTAGCTTTCTTCTTTTAATATTCGTCACGCGCTGCACTGCGCGGGAAATAAAACCAATTAATTTATAATTGAAATAACATTAGCTTTTTAAATACCAAATTCGTAACACTGCCCCCTTCCCAAGGACTGCACGTCCCGGGCAGTACAATCCCTGGACAGGAAGCCAAACTTACAACTAAAGCATGAATACAATAATAAGCATTACATTACAATAATAAACAACATGAACAATAAATGCAATAAATAAAACAAATCAAATACAAAATACAAATCAAATGCAAAATACAAATCAAATACTAAATACACATTTAGAAGCAAAAGGACCATGGTCTTACACTATTTATAATTATTTACATTACGTACTATGGCCATAGTAATGAGCTAACCTGTCGTAATGAACGACTTTAGGTTTAGAGTTCGAAGACTTACGAATCCGAACCACGACGTCATTCAGCCTTTTTAGGACTGTGTACGGGCCATCCAAAGGTGACTGTAATTTCGGACAAAGTCCTTTCCGTCGAGTCGGATTCCACAACCACACTTTGTCTCCTTCGTGGTATTGATGTTCAGTAGCTCTTGTGTCGTATCGGGTCTTCATCTTCTCCGTCGCCAAGTTGACTCGCTCTCGTGCAAAGTTGTGCATCACTTCAAACCGGGCCTGGAGATCTTGAATATATTCCTCAGGCGATGAAGGAGCATCCGGAGGGCGAGCAAACAAGAGATCACAAGGCAGACGAAGGTCACGACCGAAGAGCATCTGTGATGGAGAATAGCGGGTAGTCTCGTGGATAGCACTGCGGTAAGCCAGTAAAAAGAGTGGTAATTTCTTGTCCCAATCCTGTTGGTTTCTGGAAACCACTAATGAGAGGTTATTAAGGATGGTTCGATTGAACCTCTCTACCATGCCGTCCGACTGGGGATGTAATGGCGTCGTTTGAGTTTTGTCAATGCCGAGTAGTTTGCATAGTTCTTTGATTACTGCCGAGGCAAAATTCCTTCCCTGATCGGAATGTAACTGAAGAGGCACTCCGAACCTGGAAATCCAGTGCTGTATCATTACCTCAGCTACTGTGACAGCCTCTTGATCAGGAATATGATAAGCTTCAGGCCACTTGGTGAAGTAATCAATGACAACGAGTATGTATTTGTTGCCATCAGCGAGTTCGTGGCAGAGGTCCCAAGATGTCAAAGGCGATACGTTCAAACGGCGCACCTACGTTGTAACGTTGCAGCTTGCCTCGGCTGCGTTTCCTCGGTCCTTTCCGACCTGCACAGGCATCGCAAGATCGGCAGCACTTTTGCACGTCATCCTTTGCATTATTCCAGTAAAAGCGCTCACGAACTCTCTGTAAGGTTTTCATAATTCCAAAGTGACCTCCTGTAGGGCTGTTATGTAGTTCTTTAAGGACATCAGGAATCCAGGATCTTGGAAG
Organism: Stegodyphus dumicola; assembly: GCF_044657685.1. Classification (NCBI taxonomy): domain Eukaryota; kingdom Metazoa; phylum Arthropoda; class Arachnida; order Araneae; family Eresidae; genus Stegodyphus; species Stegodyphus dumicola. Next base: position 122,901,474 of record NC_140780.1, read on the forward strand.
TATCAGTTGCCATCGGAACGTTTTCCCATCATCCGATTCGAATTTTCGGTATAAGACGCCGTTTTGAATGTGAAGTGAATCCCAGAGTGCCCAATACTGTTTGGTTGTAGGACTACAGATAGAAATGTTCTGCCAGGTAGGTTTTCTGGTTGATGACTCCATTAAATCAATTATGGCTTTAATGTCGCGGTCTTCCAGCTGGTCTTTCCTGACTTCATCATCATTCCACGGTTCTCGATCAACCGATGTTGATGTTGTAATTTGTCTTGCGACCGGAGTCAGCAGCTCGTATTTCGCTTCCACCCTGGAACAATATCGGCAGCTTTCTTGGCAAGGTCTTCTAGACAGGGCGTCGGCGTTTCCGTGTGATGATCCCTTACGATGACGGATAGTGATGTCATATTCTTGGAGTCTCTGTATCCACCTGGCTATTTGACCCTCAGGATTCTTGAAATTTAAAAGCCAGGTCAATGATGCATGATCGGTGCGGAGCAGGAATTTTCTGCCGTATAGATAGTGATGGAAATGTTCTACAGCTTTGACTATGGCGAGCAACTCTTTCCTGGTGACACAATAATTCCTCTCCGGTTTAGACAGGCACTTGCTCCAGTACGCCACTACACGTTCTTGGCCGTCTATTTCTTGGGACAAAACAGCACCGACACTTTCATTGCTCGCGTCGGTGTCGAGAATAAATGGTCGGTCGAGCTGAGGATACGTCAGGATTGGTGCAGATGTTAAAGACTCCTTTCAGTTGTTAAATGCATCCTCGCATTCTTTTGTCCACAAGAATCTTTGCTTGCTCTCTGTCAGCTTGTGAAGGGGTCTTGCGATGGACTAAAAGTCCTTCACGAATCTTCTATAGGTGCAAAGCCCTAGGAAGCTTCTCAGCTGATGGACATTTTCGGGACGTTTCCAGGATTTAACCGCTGATACCTTTTCAGGATCCGTGCGCACACCTTCTGCAGAGATGACATGTCCCAGGTAAGTCACTTCCTTTCGGAACAATTTGCATTTAGCGGGACTCAGCTTCAGATTGGCTTCTTTCAGTTTCTGAAGCACCTTCCTAAGATTTACTAAATGTTCTTCAAAACTCTTTCCGACGATGATGATGTCGTCCAGGTATATCAGGCAGGCTTCGTAGGAAAGGCCTTTCAAAACAGTCTCCATAAGACGTTCGAATGTTGCCGGCGTATTACACAGTCCAAACGGCATCACCTTGAATTGACAAAGCCCTTGTCCCGTAGTAAATGCCGTCTTTTCTCGGTCTTCAGGCTGTATTTCTACCTGCCAATACCCACTCTTTTAATCAAGTGTTGAGAACCACTTGCTTCCAGAAAGAGTGTCTAGAATGTCGTCAATTCTAGGAAGAGGGTAACTGTCTTTCTTCGTAACCTCATTCAACTGGCGATAATCGACGCAAAATCTTGTTCAGCCGTCTTTCTTTCTGACTAGGACGATGGGAGATGCCCATGGACTTACTGAAGGCTCGATGACATCGCCTTCTTCCATATCTTTTAACAGTGTTCGCACCTCTTCCTGTTTAGCAAACGGTAGACGTCTTGGATGTTGCTTGATTGGGGGATGATCGCCAGTATCTATTCTATGTTGTGTCAAACTAGTTCGACCCACGTCAGAAGACGAGCGGGAGAAAACAACTTGAAGATCTTTAATGACGCGATCGGCAGCATTTTTCTCTTTATCGTTTAATTGTGCATTCTGCAATAACTCCGATGTAATGCTCTCTGAGGACACGGATTCTGGGATGTTACTCTTTCTTTCAACGCTGGTTACTGGAGTACATGTTGCAACCACTTCACCTTTCTTAATAACTCTCGACTTTTCAGTTACATTGGCGACTCTCACCGGGATAACCGTTCTGGATAGGTCGACGAGTTTTGAGGCTACTAGTACTCCTTTTGGGATATTACAGTTATTGGGATATTCTATGATGCCGTAGCGGAAATTTCTATTTTCGGCAATGGATCCAGGAAGTAAAATTTCTGTTCTTGCCGGTATTGTGATATTGTCTTGCGCTATGATTTTATGGACAGATTTAACTTCTTCATCATTAACTCCAAATAACGCTATGTCCTCAGATGTAGAATGCAATTGGTTATTTTTAAAGTCCAAGGAAAAATTGTATTTCCTTAGAAAGTCCAATCCGAGTATGCAAGAATCAGTGATCTCTGCTACATATGCCGTGTGATGGTAAACACTTCCAAACGTGATGTTAACATTTACTTTTCCATCGATGTCGATCTTCTCACCGGACACAGTCTGTAGGGTAACGCAGGGCGGCGTCCAGATAAGTTTTCTTCCCAGTTGTTCAGCCAAATCTTTTCGGATGATGGTAACGTTGGCTCCTGTATCTATCGTCATATTGCAGGGAACTCTATTAATATGTCCTATTATGAAAAGTCTATCAGGTTCAGTGTTCCTTCTAACCTTCTTCGGGAACACACAAGGACCTGACTCGGAACAGAGAGCTTACTAAAGCTATGTTCACTAATTGTGGTAAATAGACAGGATACAGACGAAGGGTATACAAAACCCTTTATTTTTCTCTATATACAATAACTTCCGTACTTCGGAATACACTGACCCTCCACTCGGGGTCTAACGTAAAAAAGTATAAAAATAAAACTAAACTCTAATTTAACTTTAGAATAATACACGTGGAAGATTGGCCTTATAATAACAGGAAGCGTATGTAGCACAGAGACTGTGAACACTACAATACGTTTAATTTATCAAGAGGATTAAAACCTCTGGCCTGGAAGGCAAATAGCAACTGCGTAACTTCTAAGGTAAGCGGCCTGCTTCGAACTCACTGCTTCCTCTCTTCCGCTTGGCAAAAAGGCCACACTTAAGTACTTGGCGTTCGCCAGACAACTTTGCATAAAAACCTTCACGCTTATAATTCTGGCCGGAAGTAGAAAATAAGAAGTGATAGTAAAGATTTAAAATAAAATAAACGTTAGTAAAACTTAAGATCCTTACATACTTCCCGCCAGAGTTAATTAGTTTGAAACTGAGGTCTAAAACGACCTTGTTGAAAACTTTTAGCTCTAGAATCTAACGCGAGGCCAACCTTTTACAACCATAACTTAACTAGAAACTAGAAATTTAAAAGAAAGAAATTTGTTACAATAGCAGCTCCCAGGATATACAACAATCTTTTTTTCATCTGTACTGCATCTAAACAGGAGCTTTATTCAATTCTGGTTCCTTCCAGAGATCTGGAAGGAAAACTAGTTTAATGAAATGTTACACAATGACATTGCAAATAACATATAGAATATACTTCTCTTAACATTCTTATTTCATTCATGACTATTTTAATTATCTCTCCCCGTGCTCTCTGACATGTGTTGTAAAAGAACACCAAACACGAATGTGTTTCTGTCTACGTGTGCCACACTTCCTCCTACAATCAAAACACTAACGTGTTAAAATTCAACATAACGAGACCTCTTAACACACCCTAATTTCAACTCTAAACCCTGAGGTACTATTCTAAAAGTGGCTAACTCTAAAGTGTAGCGTCAGAGAGCCTACTTACATCATTCAACCTTTACCACATATTCGCCATGATTTAATCTTTACAGTCACACGAATAACAAATTTTTAACATTACTTTCACTTTTACCATATCACGGTATTTCTTAACATTTAAAATAACAGTTCACATGTATATAAGAACATATCAACATGCCGTTAATTTTACAAATTTGAAAACATACATTAGTAGTACATTGTTAACTTCTATCTTTTCAAAGCAAGTGCCAATTCTTTCTACATTGAAATAATACTACATTTCAAAAAGTCTTTCAGACTAAAACTTCTTTCTTGCTAGAATGTTTTAAATAAAATTTATACAATAACTTTTTACAATATTTAAGTCTTTACACAACGCTATTATACATCAACTTTAGTTTTACGCACGAGTAATTTAAAAACATAATACGAAAATCGGTCACAACTCATTTCTCGCCCTTTTGGCGATAAAGGTAGACCTCGCATGAGGTAAAACTTCTTGAAATCTGCCACTTGCAGTAAGAATGAAAGATTAACTTAAGTTTGCAAAGTAACATAAAATTTTACTTATCTTTATAATATTCGGACATCCTTTTCTGGGCCCAGTCTTTAAAGGTACTGCCGATAGTAGCTTGGTTTATCCTCCTTCTTGTACGGGCTCGCCCTTCAGTGCTTTCCTCTGGAAGCTTCCTTTTCTCACCAGTACGGCAACCCTTGAATACTTTCCTTTTCTCCTCTGCTTGTGGTCTTTGCCGTTTGATGGCAGCTGGTCTTGGCGGAACCGGGAAACTTCTGTCGTGATCCTGCTTGGACCTCGTTGTTGGCCGTTCAAATTTTTCTTGTACTTTTTCCTCCGCCGCTGATGGCCCTTCCGCAGTTCGGCGACTTTTGCTGCGGAGAGTTCTGTCGGATGAGTAGATCTTCCGTTTTAAAGCCGGGTTATAGTTGCCGTCATTTCTCCTGGTCCTCTTCACATACGTCGTCCTTCTCCCTTCTTCATTCTGGGGGTGTTCGTGAACTCTGTTTTCTGGACGGTGGAACGGCTTCTTTTCCTTGTTACCTTCCATTTTTCCGCGGGGCAATTTTCTTTTCACTTGCTTCTGTCTCTCATTGGCTTGCCCTTGTACTTGTCGTTTTTTCACCTCTGGAACTTGTACCTGCGGTGTCTGCCGTGCCGGATCCTGCAAAAGATCTGAAAAGATTTGCATTTTATTACGATCGAAGTAGGGCTTGATTTGATTAATGTTTGCGGAACAGGTTTCACCATTTATGGCTTTTAACACTACAACAGCGTGAGTTATTTTTTCTATAATATATGGTCCTTCAAATCGTGGAAAAAATTTGGCAGTTTTATCTTCTGGTGCTGAAGAAAGTGAATGCTTAATTTTTAAAACTTCATCCCCTACTTTATAAGTTACTCCCCGTCGTTTCAAATCATAATATAATTTCTGTTTTCTTTGTGCTACTTCCGTATTCTTTTTTGCTTCTTTTATTAGTTTTTCTATATCACCCATTTTAAATTCTGGGGCTCTTTGTTGCACATAAAATAGTTTATCTAACGGTGTTATAATCTTTCTGCCTAGAAATAACTCAGCAGGAGTTTTGCCCGTTGTATCATGTTTTGCGGTCCTAAGGGCGAAAGCAAATTCATTGACATAGTTATCCCAGCTTTTATGAAAATTTTTAACATAACTACGGATAATTTTCACTATATTTCTGTTGACCCGTTCCGCTATATTTGATTGCGGCCGATACGGGGCCATTTTTAAATGACGTATGCCCAGTTTTTGGCACATGTCTTCAAATATATTACTTACAAATTGAGGACCATTATCCGATATAACTTTTAGGGGCGCCCCGTATTTTAAAATATATTTATTTAAAATAGAATCGGTAACCAATTTCGCGGAGGCTCGTTTTAAGGGAACAATTTCGGTCCATTTACTAAAATGATCAACCATAACAAGGAGATAGCGACTTTTATTTAACTGACTTTTTGGGAAAAGGCCCAATAAATCGATGCCAATTATTTCATTTGGAAATTCGGATTTAATACTATTTAGAAACACGGCCGGGCGGAAATTAATATAATTAACTGCTTGACATGTTGGGCAGGACTGGACATACGCCCTTGTTAACTTTTGCAGTTCAGGAAAGTAGACTGCCTCGCGTACGCGTTGGATAGTTTTTCGAATACCAGCATGAGAAGCTAAAGGGCTGTCATGGAGCTCATGCAGGATATTTAATCTAAGACTAGCTGGGATAACAGGTCGAAATTCGTTGTTGGAATTCGTAGCTTTTGTGTAGAATAATAGACCATCTATTAGTTCGTAATGGGCCGCCCTATTTCTTATCGCCACAATATCTTGGTGGCTAAAATTTTCAGGATCCTTCAAATACTCATAAATACTTCCAAACTCAGGATCCTTACCCAGTTCTGTTATTACAGTTTCTCGGGAATTTATTGTACACGCTGTAAGCATTGCAACTTTTACGGTATTACCCTGTTCGTCTAATTTAATTCGTGATAGGGCATCTGCTACGATATTTTCCTTTCCGGGGGTATGCTTGATTACCAGATTATATTCTTGCAGCTTGAGTGCCCATCTTATTAACCTTGGGGATAAATTTTTCCCTGAGTACAATCTAGTTACCGCCGCATGATCAGAGTATACTGTTATCGGCGCCTTTCCAAAATAGACTCGGAACTTTTGCACTGCTAACAGAACTGCAAGTGCCTCTCACTCGGTCGCGGAATAGTTTCTTTGTGTTTGATTTAAAGTTCGGCTAAAAAATGCCACGGGCTGCTGATTTTGCGAAAGTACCGCTCCTACCGCATAATCCGAAGCATCCGCAGAAATTTCTAAATTTTCATCCTTTTCAGGAAATTTTAACACAGGGGATTGCGTTAATGCTTGTTTTAATTTTTCGAAAGCACTATTGGCTTCGGCCGTCCACGAGAATCTTGCCTTTTTCCTTTTTAATTTTAACAATGGCTCAGCGATAGCCGCAAAATCTTTTATAAAGGACCTATAATATGAACAAAATCCTAGAAAAGAAGAGAGCTTCTTTGCCGTGTTTGGAGTCGGGTACTTTTGTACAGCGATTATTTTTGATTCATCTGTCTCGATCCCTTTTTGCGATATTTTGTAACCTAAATATTTTAATTCAGGGGCTGCAAATTTGCACTTTTCGACATTAACTTTTAGACCGGCCTCATTTAATAAAGAAAACACCTGTGTTAAATCCTGTATATGTTGGTCGAGATTATCACTAGTAATAATGATATCGTCTAAATAGATAAATGTGGACTTTCCAAGAACAGGTCTTAACACAATGTCCATGCATCGCTGAAATGTTGCCGGGGCGCCTGAAAGGCCAAACGGCATACGCAAAAATGCATAAGTGCCAGACTTGGTTATAAAAGCAGTCTTAGGCACGTCCTCAGGCCTCACCCCTATTTGAAAATAACCAGTCGTTAAGTCTAAAGTCGTCATAAATTTGGTTGATTATATGTTCCTTAAAATTTCTTCTATGATCGGCAACGGATATACCGGATATTTCGTTATGGAATTTAATTTACGGTAATCAATAGCGAATCTCCACCTTTTTGGATGCTCCAAAGGATAATCATTATTTTTCTTACATAAAACCACCGGGCTAGCATAACTACTTGAGATGGGCGTTATGATCTTTTTACGTAGCATATCGGTAATATGCCATTCTATAATTTTTTCCTTATTCTTATCATACCGGTATGGTTTTTGACGAACTGGCAATGCATCTCCGGTGTCAATACTATGGTTAGTAACCTGAGTAAATCCTGGAATATCACTAAATAACGAAGCAAATTCACTTACCACTTGTCGGATTCTATCTTGCTCGTCATTAGGCAGGTGGTCAAGATTTAACCTTGGCGGTTCAACCTTTTCTACACGCACTGGTTTCATTGTCAGCTTAAGGGACGCTTCATTAAAATCCAGTGTAGCTTGTGCGTCTGAAAGAAAGTCTATTCCTAAGATTAAATGTACTTGCAAATTCTTTACTATAAAAAACATCACCTTTACTTGTTCGTCCTTGATACGGATATACAAAGGTACTTTACCTACGCACTTACATTGTTCTCCTTGCGCCGCTAATACTGTCGTATTATCCGCATTATATATGCGGTATTTGCGAAAATACTTTCTAAAAAAGACTTCTGCCACACAGGAACACTGCGCGCCGGTATCCAGGAGTGCGGTGGCCGGGATATTATTCACCAAGACTTCAATCTTCGGAAGAGTCAAATTTTTCACCTTTACTGTATTTAACTTGTAGGAAGAGGGGTTTTCGTGGCCTTCGGATTTCCGCACCCTCTCGTCAGCAGAAATCCGTTTTAGTTTAAATTATTTTTCCTTTCCGTGCTTTCCTTCTTTTTCCCCTGGCCTTGAGACTTTTTTCCTGGGTTGCTATTGAACTGTCGACGTTCGCCGGCTGTTTTTGAATGCTCGAGTTTCCTTGCCCACTGATTCGCTTTTTCTCCGTAGCCGTATGCTTGAGTTTGCTGTAGTTTTGGCGTACCAAATTGGTTTCGCTGTTGATATTGGCGTCTTCTTTCGACGTCCGCCGTTCTTCTACTTTCAAACTGGATTGCTAGCTCAAATAACTTTTCCAGTGTAGTCGGATTTCTTAATTCAATAAAGTCTTGCACTTGGGGCAGTAACCTCGGCAAAATCACTTGAATTATTTCAGGATCCGGACGGTTTCCATACAAGAGCTTGAAAACGTGAATTTTTCTTAAAATAAAGCTCGAGAGGTTTTCGATTCTTTGTTGATATATACTAAAAAGTTCCGTTTCTAATTTCGCACGATCCCTTACAACAGGGAAGGCTTTTAGTAGGGCAGTCTTGAAATTTTCGTAAGTATAGGTGGGACTTCCTGCTTGACCCAAGAGACTTCTGCCGATACATTTGAAACAGTTAAGCGCTTGGCCCCTCAAAGCGCTGGTAGCTAAGGTAACTTTTTGAAACTCGTGCACGGGGTAGAGCATGAAGTGGTCATCCAATTTTTCCAAAAAACTGGTTACCGGTGAGTTTCCATTAAACGTTGCTTCTGGTTTCATCGAAGCGCGCATGGTCTGGACGATGTACCCGAATCCTTCCAGGGAGGCAGCTGGCATTTCTGGATTCTGAACCGTTTCTGCAGGCAGCACAGGTTCTTCTTGAAACTCCACCATGGTTATTCTTCTTCGTTGAGCGCCACTATCAGGTTCAATGTTCCTTCTAACCTTCTTCTTGAACACACAAGGACCTGACTCGGAATAGAGAGCTTACTAAAGCTATGTTCACTAATTGTGGTAAGTAGACAGGATACAGACGAAGGGTATACAAAACCCTTTATTTTTCTCTATATACAATAACTTCCGTATTTCGGAATACACTGACCCTCCACTCGGGGTCTAACGTAAAAAAGTATAAAAATAAAACTAAACTCTAATTTAACTTTAGAATAATACACGTGGAAGATTGGCCTTATAATAACAGGAAGCGTATGTAGCACAGAGACTGTGAACACTACAATACGTTTAATTTATCAAGAGGATTAAAACCTCTGGCCTGGAAGGCAAATAGCAACTGCGTAACTTCTAAGGTAAGCGGCCTGCTTCGAACTCACTGCTTCCTCTCTTCCGCTTGGCAAAAAGGCCACACTTAAGTACTTGGCGTTCGCCAGACAACTTTGCATAAAAACCTTCACGCTTATAATTCTGGCCGGAAGTAGAAAATAAGAAGTGATAGTAAAGATTTAAAATAAAATAAACGTTAGTAAAACTTAAGATCCTTACAAGTCCTTTACTGCCGCCTCTCACTGCAGAAATCTGAAGCGCTTTAAACTGGGGCTTTTCATTATCTGGCAACCTCCGCCCCGCGAGATGGCCACTAATTAGTTTCCCTGCTGTTTGTTAGGAGAGGTTTTAACATCCGTACCCTGGGGTGTTCTGCAGTTTCGTCGTATGTGTCCTTCAGCACCGCAGTTCCAGCACTTTACGGTCGGTTTCTTGTCACCAATATTCCGTCTCAAGGCATTCAGTTGTCTAGTTAAATCGTCTAGACGAGCAGTGACTTGATCCCCTGGCTCCTAGACTTGAGCAGCTCTGACTGGATGGCGGTCTCGACGGGTGGCTTGCTGGGCTGCCTCGAATTTCATGGCGTACACTAAAGCGCTTTTCAGATCTTTAATATCCGCCATTCGCAGTGCTTTCTGAATTTCAGGGTCCCGGATACCATCGATGAAATATTGCAGGGACAGGATTTCCCTTCTTTCTGTCGGGCACTCCGAAAAGGCGTGATGTGACAGCCTTTCAACATCCGCGGCGAGCTCCTGAAGTGTTTCGGTCAGCTTCTGTTGACGGGATTTTAATTGGAGCCTGCTGTAGTCTTTTAAACATTTCTTCCCGAAGCGCAGCTCCAAGGCGCCGGACAGAGTTTCGAAATCTAACCTTTTGTTTTCGGGAAGTGTCTGAAGGATATTCGCTGCGTCAGCTCTTAAAGAAGCGGCGAGATGACAGGCCTTAGCTTGGGAATCCCATCCATTCGCATCCGCCACGATAGAAAACTGTGTCTTATACACCTGCCAGGAGGTCTTCCCATCATATGTCGATTGCTTCAGAGAGGGACGAGCAGGCATGGGTAGAAATTTTAAACCATCCGAAGTGCTCCATGCCGTCGCTACGAATTTCTTAAAAGTGTCAACTTCTTTGGCGACGACAGCAGAAATTCTGTCTTCGATTTGTTGTTCAATATGTCCTTGGACGGCAAAAACTCTGTCTTCGATTTGTTGTTCAATATGTCCTTGGACGGCAGAAACTCTTTCTTCAATTTGTTGTTGGAAGGCCGAAACTCTTCCTTCGACTCGTTGCTCCACAGCCGACACTCTATTTTCTATTTCATCTTTGACAGAAGAAACCTTTTCTTCAATTTGCCCGACTTTATTTTCGACAGCTCCTATTCTGTCTTCCATAGCCTCAAATTTACTTTCTATTAAGCAGGTTATTTCTCTTTTCATTTCGTCTTGACCTGCTTCAATCTTTTCTTGTACAGCTTTTATGTCTTTTTTAAAATTTACTTGACCAGCTTCCAACTTTTCGTGAACGGCTTCCATTTCCTTTTTAACGGATCTCATCTCTCCTTTAAAGGAATCTTGGCCCAATTTCATTTCTTCCTTAACGGATTCCTGGCCCAATTTCATTTCTTCCTTAACGGATTCCTGGCCCAATTTCATTTCCTCTTTAATTTCTTTATTAAATGAGGCAAAAGCTGATATTAACTGCCTTAATTGCTCTTCCATCGCTCTTGTTATTGGCATTCAAATCCCACTTCTGACACCAAAAATTGTTGCGTGCGTACGGGTTCGTTACGAAATGAATGCACAAGTCCGATGAAAAATGAACAAAAATTTATTATTATCACAACAAAAATGCTTAAATTTTCTCAAATTATCATGCAGTATTACAATATCTCACAGTAGTTATCTTTTAACTACGCAAATGTCCAATAGAACGTAATTCAAAACAGCTAAAGAAAGCTAATCCGCGAATTCGCTACAATCAACAAGAGCAGTTTTCTAAACAACAACAAACTAAGCAACTACAACAAACTGAGGTGTTTTCCTCCTTTTATAAGATTTTAAAATCACGCGCTAGAATTTTCCAGTACTTTCTCGAAATCAAAAAGAGATATTTATTTATTTAATGCACGCGCTCTTGTATTTTTAATTTTACGGCTTAGCTTTCTTCTTTTAATATTCGTCACGCGCTGCACTGCGCGGGAAATAAAACCAATTAATTTATAATTGAACTAACATTAGCTTTTTAAATACCAAATTCGTAACAATATTACAATACTGATATGATACATTTTACAATACTTTTTACAACACATGATGCTTGATTACATATAATTGAATCAAACAGGGTATGATTCACAGTGCTAATGAGTAAAAGGTGTTACCTGCCTAAAATATTTAACACCAATTACAACATTTGACACCTTTAGCAGAGTGCAACACGACCAAGAGATCTATATACTACTCTGAGCTTATCATTACTATACATACTGCCTGCATGTAATGCGTGATATGCAACTAAGACTTACAGTGCAGCAAGGAGAACTTGCATTACTTCACTAACACAATACACGATGCATAATAATACAGTACATAAGACATTAACACAGGATTACATTGTTCCAATACAATATTACAATACTATACAACCATTACATGCTATACATAATTTAAATACGATTCTTTAATACCATATAAAATTACAATACGAAGAAGCTAGGAGTACAAAATGTAACTAGCTCTGATCTCTACATTTTATGCTACATACTTGCACTACTTGATAACATTGGAGGGACTAGCCTGTTGGCAATCAGTTAGTAACGGCTAGTTACTGTAAGAAAAGGTGAGTGTCTTATCACTCAGGTCCCTTTACTCAGCATGAGAGAAGTCAGCAAAAAAAAAAAAAAAGGAAACTCCTTTTCTTATTTCGGATGAATCTTGGCATCCTGCCAATCATTGAGAATTGAGTAGCTAATTTATTTTGGGTGTGTCACTTCACCTTAATCAGGTTATTGCGCAGTTATGGAAAAGGTAGAGAGTCAGTCAGATCTTTGTAGTAGTTTTAGTGAGTGCTTCCACTTGGAACGTTACTTATTAGGCTGCTGTGCTGCATTATGTCTCTAAGCTTCCTATGATCAACTGTATTCTTTGTTAGAAGTTCTGCCCATTTTGGCTTATGGACTTCTAACGGCTTCTTTAAGTGGATTGTGCTTGTGTTTGGACACTGGAAAAGGTAGCGATCTGGATCACTGACTTCTCCGCATTGACACTCATCCGTGATTCAAAGACCGAATCTGTAGAGGTAAGATTGGAAGAGTCCATGGCCCGAGAAGTACAGAGTTAAAAAGTTTGTGGTACTTCTTTGCTCTAGCTTTACTTTGGGAAAGAATGAGTAGACTCGTCTGAATGTTTTTAGTTAAAAGTTAGGGGAGTTAAAAGTTTTTTTTTTCAAGTATTTGAGAAGTCTTTCTGGAGTTTCGATCCTATTTGTGTCATTGGCTGCCTCTTTTGCTAATTGATCAGCTACTTCATTTCCATGGATGCCTACATGAGTTGGAACCCATGTTAGTTTTGGTCTTTCAGCTTCTGATTGCGTTGCGAGTTTTCTTTGAATGTCCTGGAATAACTTATTCTTGTTTTCAATGCTCAGAATGGCCTGTTGACTGGACAATGAGTCACTTAATATTGTTGGCTTGCAAATGCCATTCCTTCTTGCATACGTTATGGCGGCCTTGATTGCTGATAGTTCTGCCTGGTAGACGGTGTTCCTGGCATCTAGTCTACGATTCCATGTGTGCACTGTACTGGGACCTTTTAGAACACAGTATGCACAGCCAGTACCCTCACTTGTCTTAGACCCGTCGGTGTAGATTGCAAAGTCAGTGTGGGCAGGAGCTTCATACATAGTGGTAACCGTATTCGCTAGATTGAAGGCTGCTGGGTGTCCAAGATTTGCGGGCCGCATTTCTTCATAATCGATAGCAAAGTAGTGCTCATTTTATAATTTTGTATCTATACCAATACGAGTGACTGTTGCAATTGCTGCTTCTCTTTGGGCCTGCAGATCGAGCGGACGGATCCCTGCAAGAATTTGCAGAGCTGTTGTTGATGTCGTCTTGTAAGCTTAACAAACTAGTATGAGGTGCTGTCTTTGTAATGAGTAGAGCAGGTTTTTCATATTTTGAGTCTGATTGAGGACCCTGATCACTGCTCCATAAAGTAGGATACGCTCTATTACTGTTAGATACCAGTTTCGTATTAGTCGAGGAGGAATCCCCCAGTTGAGACCCATTTCCTTTGTCATATTGTTTGCAATTTTGCTGCATCTTTGTTTTAGGTCTCTGATGTGCGGTATCCAGGATAGACCGTTGTCTATGCGGAACTCTAGATATCGTAAAGTATTAACACATTGAATGGACTGATTGTTGATTTTGACAACTAGGTTCCGTCTCATTCTGCCTTTCCATCCCACAAAGAGCATTTTTGTTTTATTTCTTGCTATGTGCAACTTGTGAGTCTTTGCCCAGTTTACAAAAGCATCGACTGCTTTTTGCGCTCGTTGTTCTATATCTTTGACTCCTGATACTATGAGAAGAAAGTCGTCCGCAAAGGCTTGCTTAACTTGGTTCATACCTGCCAATGCCTCAAAGGCAGTGTTAGGGGCCAGGTTCCATAATGTGGGTCCCAGAAATGATCCTTGCGGACATCCTCTTTTCAGATCCTTCGTTACTATTTCTTTGTCTATGGTAATTTGTACTTTCTTGTCTTCTAAGTAGCTTCTAATGAGTTTTAAGAGCTGCTTCGAGCTGTGCACTTTTTCTAGACGCAAGTGATGTCAGGCCACCAGACTGCATCAAAGGCACCTTTGATGTCTAAAGAGATAATGAGAGTATGCCTATTGGAAGCTCTATTCTGCTTTTTATCATCCAGAAGGTCCTATACTGCCATGTCTGTCGAGATTCCCTTCTTAAAGCCGTATTGTTTCTCACTGATTACATTGTGTTTTTGCAATATGTAGTTGAGCCTATTAAGTATTACTTTTTCTAGAATTTTGCCTGTTGTTGGCAGTAGGCTGATTGGGCGGTACGAGGCTAGATCTCTTGGATTCTTGCCTTTTTTTATTGAATAGTGCAATTTCTGCTACCTTCATAGAAGTCGGGACATGACCCAGTCTCCATCATGCGTCTTTATCTTTGATGAGCAGCACGTTATCCTGTCTGGGTTGTGGCTTTTTCACTTGTGGCTTATTTTTCTTCTTCCTAGTAACCTCTAGAAATCCTTCCTCATCGTAGACCTCGTCTTTCGACTCAGTGTTAGAATTAACTGGATAGGAACTTCTTAGTTGGGAGTTAAGACTGTCTACTTGTTCCTTTAGCTGCGTAAGCTGCTCCTTTAGAACTTCTATTTGCCCTTCCTTATTGGCCAAAAGAGGTTCCTGCTCAGTGGCTATGAGAATGATTTCCCTAAACAGGGAGGTAAAAAGATCTGTGTCAGCCTTATTAAGTTTCACCCTGCCTTTACTGTCAGTTAAGTAACCTCTGATCTGCCAAGTTATGTTCGTTTGTTTTTCTAGTCTCGATGAGGATATCGTCGGTTAATAGGTGATGTCCCTCTGGAACTTGCTGTTGCCACCGAGTGACTAGGTGAAGCGCCACGTGACCCCATCAGTTAAATACAGAACTTCACACTAGAGATGTAAAGGAAGAGTTAAGCGCTAAAACTTAGAAATGGCACAGTCACAAAATAAGAGTGATGTTGGTGAGCGATCACTTTGCAAATGTACAAAACCGTACAAGAGGTTACAAGTAGGAGACTTATATTAACAATTTACTCTGAGTGAGTGAGGGTGTGACACTTCTTATATAACCGACTATGTTTCAAACTCATAAGTGTGCACAGTACAGGAAAACCAAATTTGGTGCTAGAGGTAGCTAAGCCCGTGTGTGGATGTAAATAATGGATTTATTATGAGGGGTAAGGAACAGGGGAATGTGGGAGGGAGCAAGAGGGATTAGAAGTTAGGGGAGAAATGAGAAATAGGTACGAAGTAGTTAGAAGAGTTTAGGATAGTTAGAGGTCGAGTTATCAGAGAAATAAAATTTAATGAAAGAAGGGAAAAAGAAGAGGGTAGGCAGGTGAAAACAAAGATTGTCGTTAGAAAGAGGGGGTAAGAGAGACAATTGAGAGGTGGTTGGGAAGTTCTGAGGTTAGTGTGAGCCGAGTTATTGGAGAGATAAAACTGTATTAAATGGGGGAAAGAAGGGGGCAGTAAGACAAAACTATAAGTATCGTTAGATAGAGGGAGGTATGAGAAACAAAGGGAAGGTGGTTATGAGAGTCTATTATAAGTAGAGGGCGAGTTATAAGAGAAATAAAATTGGATTAAAAGGAAGGGAAAGAAGGGGGCTGGCAGGCGAAAACGAAAGTTGTCTTTAGATAGAGGGGGATATAAGAAACATAATGGAAGTGGTTAGAAGTGTCTAGAGTTAAAAGAAATTGAGAAATCACAG
Organism: Stegodyphus dumicola; assembly: GCF_044657685.1. Taxonomy (NCBI): domain Eukaryota; kingdom Metazoa; phylum Arthropoda; class Arachnida; order Araneae; family Eresidae; genus Stegodyphus; species Stegodyphus dumicola. The sequence continues at coordinate 122,917,127 of NC_140780.1, forward strand.
AAATAAAACTGTATTAAGTGTAATTAAAAGGGGGAAAGAAGAGGTGCTAAGGCTTGTACGTTTCTTAACTATGTGTAATGTATCAAACGAAAGGGAATGAAGTGTAGAGTTGAAGGAGAAAAAATGGTTAGATTGAGATAGAACAATTAGGAGGGAAGAAAATAGAGAAATAAAACGAAATTAAAGCTAATTAAATCCAATTAAAGTGTAAATAACTCAAAATTTAGGTAGTGGTATGAGGTAAACGGGAGAGTAGTTGGTATGGGGAGTCTATGTACCAAATTTGATGAGAGTAGCTAACGATTTAAAGAATGGGGGGGGAGGCTTAGGAAATGAAAATTTAAAAAGTGATAGGGAGTATGTGTTTCGAATTTAGAAACTTTTCTACAGAATTACAGTCCGGACTTTGAAAAATCTAGCCATTAGCATGGTAGGCAATTGCAATCTGCATTTTAAATAGAAATCAAACCAATATAGTATATAATACATACAAAATTTAGAAATGAGAACAATGCGGGCAGTATTAAACACTATTAAAATATTTCTGCACACAATAAATAGTACAAACAGTTCGGGAAGCACAATTAAACAGAACTTATAAACGCGCGATTTGAAAACAAAACCCTACGATTGCTAAAGCACTGATAAACTGGGTAAATGATGTTAAATTATACGTTGAGATACATAAAAAATTAATCATTAAATTAAGCTAAAATTCCTGGGAAATGGTAATAGCAAATATTGTAATATGTTGCAACATTGATATAGACAATCAAAATTACAGTGAGAATACTAATTAGATACAATTTTTAACACTAGATGGTACTATTGTAGGGTGAGAGGGGAAAATGAAAAGAGGGCTCTAACTAAAGTAGTTTAGGAGAAAACTTAAAAGTTAAAAGGGATAACAAGGGGATGAAAAGCAGGGGGCGGCAGAGGTTAAGGAGAGACTACAAAGAGTAGGATAAGTGAGAAGTTGAACAACAATAGTTCGAGGGCGCTAAGTTACATAGAAGCGGAGTTATCAAAGAAATAAAAAGACAGGGAAGTGAGTTAAAGAGGGAAAGAAGAGAGGAAAAGGCTTGACGAAAACTTACTAGAAAGTTATAGAGGAAATAAAATTAATGTTGGACTGAGACTTCGAAATTACTCTACCAGTAACTTAAATAAATAAAAAAAAAAATACAGACATTTTAGTAGGAGAGAGAGAAAAAAAAAGTTAGAAAATGCAGATATAAAATTATTAAATTTAAATCAATAGTCAGTAATTTTATATCAATTTCAATTAGTAAATTTCATCAATCAGTAATTTTATATATATAGTCAGTAAAATATAACAAGATTGCAACATAAACATGAATGGACAAATAAATGACAAAGTTGAAGTTCGAAACATAAACAAAGCCGCGTGGTAAAAAGTACCAACTAATGTCAGCAGGTTCGGTGCTAAGCGCGCATGCGCTCTGTGGGTGGGGAAATGTCCTTGTTAATATGCTAACCCTGAGAGGCTTCTTGAGAAAACAAAAACCATGCAACGCCTGCGTCGAAAAACTCGACTTGGAAGAAGTTAGCAGGGGAGGAACACGAGTCACGGATTATAAAAATAACACAAAAATGTGCATAACAGATGAACTAATAAACATGAATTCAAAGTAAAGGTAGAGAAATAAAGAGTACAAGGAGACCTACCTTGCCGAGGATGAATGATGATGATATTCCAGATAGAAGCCAAGATATCCTAGCAGAAATCCACAAAAATGACACTTTTCGTACTCTAATGAGAATAATTATAACTCTGCACAAGCACACACCACCAACACAAATCTCGCACCGTTAGAAAGCGAAATGTGCCAGCTTTCTGTAGATATCTATGTTGAGATCAGATGGCAATTTGGTCACGAGTAATCACTGAACAACGACGGAGCATAAAGCAGCACTTTATTTTCTCTTTCCGGTTCTTCATTCAAAAACAAAGGCTCATGCGTAGACAATGGATGGAAATCTTAAAATCCAGTAACTCCGGAATTATAAGTCGTAGAAACACAAATCAAACATAGAAAACTTGCACCTCGTTGAGACCTTTACGATGTTACTGAACTTGTAGACACACGATAAATATTACCTCTATTATAACTCGTTAAATGAGGAGCTCGGGTAAGTGTCCGCAACGCTCAACCCTCAGCTAAATGAAAGGCTGTAGCTGCATGCTATATGTAATGTCCTGTTATCTGCCCGTAGTAAACATTTCATGAGGAGTCATTATGATTAGTCGAAGACGAAAGCCCAGTACCTGTAGGTAAAACCGTTTGAACTGGGTCCAGTGATATGTCCGCAGGAAGGAGAGTTTTCCAGTTGTCAAATCGCAACTTGTCTGGGACATAATGCCTTCTCAGTGATGCGTATATGCAAACAATGAGCTTGAAAGGACCGGACAATCCGCAAACTTCGCGGATTTCTTCGCAAACAAAACTATATTATGTTGCGTCAGCACAGGATATCAAATATCTTATCCTCATTACTGTGACTCATTTGACACAGTTACATGCGTGTCATTCTCAGCTTCAACAGTTCGTCGGCATCTGCAATGCCATAGATTGCGTATAGGCATTCCTTTGCGCAGAATTCAAATCATGCAAAATTACCAACGCCTGCAGTTGCAATGAGCTTATCAACACAGCTACGGGCCTACCGGTTAGCGTATTTTCACTTTCTCCCTAGGAAACGCAACCTGCGACTAAATTTGGCGATTTACGAGGTCTTGACGAAATTGTGTGGCTAGCGCATGCGCACAGATGGACGAACTATCGTGATGATATGTCGTATTTTGTAGCGTGATGCTTGATCGCCGATATTTCGTTATGGTGGCTTATATGTAATTGTGCATGTGTCAAACATAATTACTGAAGCAGCAAACTTCATATGTGATTAGTGGGAGGGGGGTATTAACTACAGAAAAATGTCGGTTCATTTTCAACAGAGTGTACTTATGGTGCTTTTGTTTTATGGCTGGACTACGTGTCGAGCTATTGACAGTTACTATGCTTACTGCATATGGTTAGCGTGGTCGCATTACAGTAAAGGTAAATATTAGGTATACACGGGAGAAAAAAAAAACTTTTTCAGCTGAGCATGAGCTCATATGCTATGATAGAAATGTAGGTAGAAGTGCTTTTTTTCCGCTTATGGAATGCTGGAGTTGTACATACCATGTCTCAGCACCTGTGTTATTACATCTTTCATGTAAATTTTTGGGATTTAGTAAACCATGATATTTAATAATGATTATATTTGGTTGAAAGTGAAGAATAAAATAATTCTTTTTAATTTAATAATGACTATTCTTAGTTTATCCTATATAGTTCAGTATTAATAACTCTAACTATGACATGTATTCTATATATTTACCTATTAAATAATTTTGTTAAGATATGTATTGTTTCTTATAAAATATCAAGTGGCTGTATTAAAGTTAATAATTTATTTATTTTAACAATTTTTATTTAACTCATTTCATCTTCCTTTGCTTCCGTTGTCTAGTTTGTAACATATACAAACACTTACCAAGTGTGATATATTTTCCTTTATATATATATATATGGGGACATATCATGAGTGGCATTATATCCAAAATATGTATTTAAGTTTTAAAGGAAAATTCAATCTGAGAAATATTTTATCATGTAAGAAATGTTTGTCAGAAGTAACATAGTTAGGTAATATATTTTGAAAGATCATGTTAAGTAATTATTACATTTATAAGTGTAGGTTTATTTTAGATTATAACATATAGGTTTGGTGTATTTAATTAAGGCAAAGCACACTACGGCTATCTGCCTAAGGGGAGGGATGCCTTCGTGGAGGTCTTTCTAAGGGAAACTGGCTCGTATACACGTTACACATGGGGAAAACCACGAAAACGCCCATGCAGCCAGCCCGTTCGCAGAATTCGAACCTCGGACCGAACTACCAGTGTTCAGCGACTTTACCGCTCGGCCGCTGGTGGGCCGATTATAACATATACTTGAGTAATTGATTATAACTCTCCTTTTGATAACAGAGTTAAGTAAATTATAAATATATCTTTTCTTACTTAGACATAAGTAATTATCATTTCTGTAACTTTTTCTTCATTAAGAGACTGTTAGTTTTCACACTTTAAAAAATTCTATAATTTATAATTTAATAACTTGCCCTAATACATAAAAAGTATATTTTATAACTCGTAATGATAGTGTTCCATTTAAAAACTGTTATTAGAAACGTAGGTACTTTTTCTGTTATATAGGCACTGCAAAAAACAGTGTTAAAATATGTGATAACTTGCTGAAAATAGCAACAATGTGATCAGCTAAGTCATCTTGGTTTTATGAGTGAACTGAGCCAAATATTCATGTGTTATTATTTGTTTATTACACTTTCTTATTCTCCTTAAATAAATGTAATTTACATGCCGTACAGCTTGGGTTGTGCATTTTTGAAATACTAACCGTAGTCAAGACACAATAACGCGCCGAATAAATACTAATTCAGAAGTCAAACAACAAAAATCAGCGTAATATTTTCAAAATTTTTACAGGACTAGTTTCGATGGTTTTACCGAACCACCATCCTCATCTTCAAAACCGCAAATGAACAAGATTTGCGGTTTTGCGGTTTGTTCATTTGCGGTTTTGCAGCTGAGGATGGTGGTTCGGTAAAACCATCGAAACTAGTCCTGTAAAAATTTTGAAAATATTACGCTGATTTTTGTTGTTTGACTTCTGAATTAGTACTAACCGTAGTCTTTGTGCATTGGACTGCAATATATAAATCATTTGTAATGAAATCTAGAATTTGTTCCTTTTGATGTCATTTCAAAACAGAAGATATATTTTATTTCCCAGTCCTCTATGAAAGCATGCAGAACCTATTTATCGGGCCCTCTTGACATTCTCATTGAGCATATGGCACAGAAATTAAAAAAATTATGCACGATGTTCCATCGATTTAATTTAATGTCTGCTGGACTTGTTTCTGGCTGTGCTAAGCAGCATTTCCAAAACAACAAAATGTTGTTCAGACCATGAACATCCTTGAACAAGAAACTGTCACTGCAATTTTTTACATCCTGTATAGCATGGCTTTATACTGACTGCTGTTAGAGATATAGTGAAAAGTCAAAGATCTAGAATATTTGTGACATTGGCAATTTCAGATTTGGGATTTTGCTGCATATTAGATCTTAAGTCCAGTAAGACGTTAATTATAAAATTAAAAATATGAAATGGTGTTTATGAAATACCAAAGTATGCATGACCTAAAGGGAATCAAAATGTACAAAAAAGAAAAGCTCAATATTTATTTGTTTGCTTTATTAAGCATTTATTTCAATGTAACTTGTTTAATTTTTTGTGCTAACACTTTCTCTTTAATTCTATAGATAAAATTCTTGTTCAATAGCAAAGTTGCCTGGGATTTACAAAAAAAAAAAAAAAAAAAAAAAAAAAAAAAAAAAAAAAATTGAGGAGGAAGCAGTAAAATTACTACAGAAAAAAGGGATTTCTCATAGCTGAAAATTTTGTAAAAATAATCCTGAAATGATGTGTTTTACCAATTACGATACACCAAAATAACGTTTCAATCTTAGATCTTGCCCAGAAAAAAGTCTCGTATCTCGCACTTGGTTTGATGGTTTGAAGGATCGCATCTAAATTTCCTTAGAGCTGTAAAATTTATGTACCATTGGTACCATGGACTAACCTCAGTTGAGTTTTGTAATATGCAATACAGTTGTTCATTGGAACAATTATATGCGGAAATTTTTTTAACCATTTTATATCTAGGTTATGTCTCATGCTTGTTTCTGAAGTCTGTTAATAAATGATATTTTATAAAATCCTAGTTGATTTCTCATTTCAACTACAACTGTGCACAATCCTAAATGTTGGAAATTATTTCTTACAAATTTTAATTTTTATGAAAATTGTTAAAAAATATATAGAAGCATTTATCATGCCAGCAAATTGGAGTTAATGGCAGTCATATGGACGTTGAACAGGTTAAGAGAATTCTTAATCGACATAAGATTTACAATACAGAAGCATTTACTGAATGAGAAAAATTATTTCTAATGTGTCAGCTAAGTAATTTGACAATTGTAGCGTTTAAATATTAATTACATTGGCAAAATGACAATTTTATGTGCTACCTCTCTTGCAAGAAATATATCTCATTTTAAAAGCATAAAAATATTTTAAGACTTGTTTTTAATATTTTTCCCCCTCTTATTATACAGCAAGGATTATATACATCATAAGTTTGGCATATTGTTGCTATTTTAGGTTATGTGCTATTAATATATGCACTATGCAGTTACAAGAAATAACTATTTTGAAATTTAAAGTTTGAAAATTATGGCAATTATTTTAATTAATAGTGTCAAGCTGATATAATTACAGAACAATTTTCAAATTTTAATTAAAATCAAATTTTTTAATACATAATGAAGCAATCTTTCATTGAACATTTTTATAAACAAAATGGTATAAATCAAAGAACAAGTTACCAGTAATTTAAATGGAAAAAGGATTCTCGGATTAGGAAAAAAAAAAATAAATAAAAAAAAAAAAAACCTTTCAAATTATATTTAAACAAATTAAAATTGCTAAAATATAAAATGATGTAATAAATAAATAGTCATATTATTAATTAGCATTTAAAAGGCCTGCAAGTGCATTTATAATTACAGGTGGTAAAAGGGCTCAGGCACTTTTTTTATGCAAGTGAACCACAATTTTAACACAGAAATTTTGTTTTAATAGTAAACATGGCTTAAAAATCCGATTCTAACTTCTGAATGCAAGCCTATCTTTCCACCGCACTCAAGCCTTGCACAGAGGTTGAGACCTTTGAGGAAAGAAAAGTACTCAATTATATGTGAAAAGCTTATTCTCCAGGATATGCAATGAATTTATGAGAGCGGATAAATTTTGTATTCCTCAAAGAACTTAAAGTGACCCCCTGGTCGTGCACGTTCAATGCTAGTGACTTCCTTCTGCAGAGCTATAGACTTTCTGAATGATGTAATCAAACGGGGGAGGAGAACCACTGCTGCTACTTGTACCAAGAAGTCTTATATTTATTCTCCCGTTGTATTCAGGAAAAGTAATCAGGGAAAATTTCTGCTTGACGACTAGAATTATATCGACAGGACATCGCGATCAGGTAGTCTTGAACGCTTCCCTCTTTATCCTTAAAGCTACACTTTTCAGTTAAATTTCTTTCCATACCCTCATATTCTTTCTAGAATTCTCACTATTCTTCTAAGTGGAGCTTTAATCGTTTTATCTTTTTTCCTTGGTGTGCTGAAAAAAAAAAAAAAAAAAAAAAACTGATACTTGTTATCCCTTGGAATAGTACATTTTATGTATAATCAGGGCTTAAACTCAGACGGAGATTGGCTGACCTGCTTCTTAGTATCTAAGTGGAATTGTAATTCCGGACAATGCATCAAATAAGACGAGGTCCGATACTTTGTTTTTTCTATTTAACTATTCAAAACTAATTTAATAATTTATAAAATTTCTTTTTATCTTAACATTTTTCTTAATTTAATCAAATTAATTAATATTAATTTAAATTTATTATTTAATTATTAGCTATTTTAATTATTTATTTACTTTTCTTTCCTTCCTCATAGTCTTCCATAGGGCTCAGGCACTTCTAATTTCAGTAATTAAGCCCTGGTATATAGCATGGAGCATTAAGTCCTCAAGAGTTAATGGGAACGGAAGAGGGGTAGATAATCTTTGGATCTATCTCCTGGTCATTGTTTAAAAATGAGATAGAGCTGGGCAAATTCATATCGTCACCTATAACGTATCCAAGGTTTAAACTAATGACAGACATTGCACTCTTAGTCAATGATTTCGTAGACGTTTTTGATGTTACTATCAGAGGAGTCTGTGATAATATTTAGAATTTAACTAAATCAAAAGTAACTATGTGTTATTAATTGCTTCAACATTCAATTAATTTATTATTAAATAATCAATTAGTTAAGTGATTTTTCCTTCTATCGTGTCTAAATAATTTTAAATTCTGAAGCTGTCATTTCAATATACATATAGAAACTATAAATTTATTCATTATTTCATAATGTAATGGATGAATTAATATGCTTAAGAATTGCAATCTATTGTGCTTTCAGCTGTTACAAAAAAATGCCTTCAAAGCTTCTTAACTAGTACAATTAAAATAATCCCCATATCTTAAGTAAAATTCATTGTACGAAATATGAGGTACTGAATATCACGAAAAGTAATAAAACATATTGCCCATTAGGAATTCTGTGGATGTATAGCAGAATAAAAATATTATATTATTAATTGTTATTTTATCGACACGAAAGTAGTTGATGAACACTTCTTTCACCGAATCAATTGGACGTAAGCAATTCCACGCTTCAGCAACATCACATCGATGTGTATGCCGAAATGAAACTTTAATCAAAGTGCACATGTTGACACACATAATCTTTCTTAAAAATACACTTTGCTGTTTCCGATTTGCATTGTTTTGTTTTGGAAGATACAATCCAATGCACGTGGGAAACAGCTTAAAAATGTATTTCCCAATTCTCCCATCTATCTTCAGTATTAAGATCACATCTGATCTCAAAGTCGAAATCCTCTTTTCCTCCGAACTTGGAAGACACTACTTCGTAGGAATATCCATCAAATAAAATTTTATAAAATTCATTTTCCACTTCGTTTGACATACTCGCAGCCATTACAAATTAGAAACATAAACTGACAGCGCTATTTCCTTTTGCGCATGCGCTTGGTGTCACAATTTCGCCAAGAACTGATAAATCGCCAAATTTAGTCGCGGGTTGCGTTTCCTAGGGAGGAAGTAAAAATACGCTACCGGTTAGCAACAGATAGTCTTCTTTGATGAAGTCCGCTTCATTTTCGAGTACACGTTAGACGCTGTAAGGGGTGAGTGCCATCTTCCGGAGTGCATTATCCCGTCATATTGGATGATCACTAGACATGATGATTTCAGCGGATACGTGATTTCGTCTGCTAAAAATTCAAGGTACTGTCATCAGCAACTGCTACATTAGGAAGGTCGTGGAGCCAGATGTCATAAAGCTATTCAACGCATTCTTGGAGGCGTATTTGAATAGGACAATGTTTATCAACATTTTGCAAGAAATGTTTAACACATGCTCTCAATATGTCATAAACCGCCTCTTGCCTGGCCTGTAAATTCATCAGATATGTCTGAACACATCTGGGGACCTTAACTACTTTCATATTATGCAGAAAGGTCGAGTACTGCCAACAGGATTCCCAAAAGAGAAGGGAAACGCGAACTCAGCTTGCAGCACTCCTGGAGCCAGGAACATTACATACATTAAAAGAACTTGGTCTTAAACCCCTAACGCAGAGCCAGATTAACATTTTTAGAGGCCCTAAGCACTTAAAAGGTTTAAATGCTTCCATATAAAGTCCCGCCTATTTTTTTTCCCTTTCCTTCTCTCTCGGTCTTGTTTACCTGCACCGTATATTACATTGTAAAATCGACGATGGGAAATTTTTGCGATATCCCCTTTCCTGAGTTTCAAAGGACCTTTCTGTAGCCCCTTTTTTCCTTTATGCTATAAGCACGTGCTTATTTTGCTTAATGGTTAATCTAGCTCCGCTTCAACGCTACACCGGCAACCCAGGGTCACGACTCACAAGAGAAAGAAGACTACGAAGCATCTAACTGACACCGTGTTATTGGCCGTCATGCTACCCACTCAGATGCCCAAAGTCACTACCGTCCGGAACAGCATACACTACCTTTTCTAGCGACAGGAACCGGATTCATATTATTATGACTTCAGAACCGAAATTGTTATAGAGGATAGTGCTAAGCTAGTGTATGCAAGCTCAGGGGGTTACATGGAGATATAATAATAATAACTGTAATACGTACCCCGTCCTTGACATTACACGACTGGTACCAACTGTGGAACCCCCATATGAGGCAAGGGGCTGGATCTCAGAATTTAGTCTCCCAAGAGTAGAATATACGCTAAACATGCTACCACCCCGGGGTCCCAATCCTGAGTGGCAGGATTAGGACCCCAGGGCATTTAAAATGGTCTCTATAACCACGGCTACCTCCAGTGCCCGCGGGATCCCCACTCCCAGTTCTCAGGTTTCACCGTGGCGGGAAACTGTCACTTTGGAGAGCTGACTGGTCGTTTCAAAGGTTACCTACCAGCACTACGCGGGCTGCAGTTTATAATAGGTCATTACCTAGCAAACTCGGTGCCGTCCCACAGCGAGCTACATAACCTACTGCTCCGTGACTTATGCCGACCCATCCAGGCAGGCCAACAGAGTTAGTCCTGAGGTATCTCCTCCTGAGCACGTGGCACCGCCAAGTTCAATGATATTATACCCCTGTGGCCCAGACTGCCAAGGTACAGATCCTAACCTCACAGAATTCTCTGCGTCGACTCCCGGGGGGGGGGGAACATGGGCATGGGGATATATCAAAACACATCTGATTTTTTTAGCAAGTTCAATACAGAAAATCTTAATGCGAATTAAATTTTATTTGTTCGCAAATGATTACCTTTATAGCATGAGATCATGAAAATGATACTTAGAGCCAAATTACACCTAAAAGAGCAAAATTCATAAAGAAAGGTAGGATTTCCTATACTGGTTATCATAAATTACGGAAAAATCAAAAAAATCGCGATTACTAAAAAAAGTTAAATGTAGAATTTAATGAAACTTACCCACAATATACAACACATATTAAGGTATCAAATAACATAAAAATAAATTACAAGGTAATTATGGTAGTATAGGAATTAGCACATGTATAAAATGAACAAATCGAAGGTGTCAGTTTGCTATAGGAAAAGTACCTGAAATATGGAATATGGTCGCCCCTAGAAGGAATACAGCACATACAGCGATGTGCGATGCTTTCAATTATGCGGTCTATCAGTTCCATAGGAAGCGATAGCCATTGCTCTTGCAAAGCAGTTGCAAGCTCGACAAGGGTCTGAGGGGGCGGATTGAGAGCAGCTAGACGTCTCCCTAAAGCATCCCAAACGTGCTCGATAATCCGGGGATCGAGCTGACCACTCCATGCGCATAATTGTTTCCTGTTGAAGATAATCATCTACGAGTAGAAGATAATTATCTACGAGTAGGCCTATGTGGTCTTGCGTTGTCGTCCTGTAACAGGAAAGCATCACCTACTGCCCCGGCATATGGGCGCACATAAACATCAAGGATGTCATCTCTTTAAATCTGGGCATTCACGGTTCCCCTTGGAAAGACATGGAGGTCTGTACGTCCACCCAATGAGATGCCACCCCAAACACAGACACTGTCCCTTCCGTATGCATCTCTTTCACGCATGCTTGACGGATGATAACGGGTTCTAGGTTCTCTCCATATCAAATAACGCCTACTATCGCTTTCTAGACTAAACCTGGACTCATCCGCCTCCATTGATCAGGCGTCCAGTGGACATGTTGTCGTGCCCACTGAAAACGGTCCCTCCTATGGCCTGACGTGAGCGGCACACAAATGGCTGGTCGCCTCGCATACAGATCACCTTCGTGAAGCCTTTCTACGCACAGTTGACATTGACACGAACCTTCCGGTGGCTGCAGCAAGGGAGGATCTAAGAAGAGTCGGAGTAGCGGTTCTATTCCGGCGTGCACATAATATCAAATATCGGTCATCGGCGCTCGTCGTAGCAGTTGGCCGTCCTTGGTTGAACCTCCTAGATGCCGAATCTGTGGTTTGAAATTGCCTCCAAAGTCTACGAACCACAGAAGGACTCACATTTAGATATCTGGCCACTTCTGCTTGACTTTGTCCTGCCTCTAGTCTCCCAATGGCTCTCCATCGCAGTTCTGCAGGCAAATGATGCCTGGAGGTCATTGTTACGAATTGACTATCTCAGATTTCTGATGTCACTGTCACAGTGAAATATGTGGGGCTGCTCTCAAACATGGACTTTTATGGTCCTCGCAGATGACGTATTCCGAGTGCAGCGCCACTAATTTGCATATTGCAGGTTTACTTAGCAACATATTCAAATTTTACCCGGTTTGGGCTTATTTTTGAGGGAGTTATCGCTATTTTTGTGATTTTTTCTTAATTTATGATAACCAGTGTATTACACAATCTAAGACAAAAAAAAAAATGGCGCACCAAGAAGAAGTTATCCGATTGAGACAAAAATTGGTATATGTGATGTACATGTACAGAAAACCAAATGATTACAATTTCAAAACAGCTGGTTGGTTTATTCAAGAGAAAGAGCTTCACAAATTGAGCAAGTCAATTAACGCGTTAGCCCACCTCCGGCCCTTATGCAAGCCCTTATGGCGCCTTGGCACTGATTGACAGAGCTGGCGGATATCCTCCTGCGAGATATTCTGCCAAATTCTGTTCAACTGGCGCGTTAGATCGGCAAAATCCCCAGCTGCTTGGCTGGTCCTGCTCATAATGCTCCAAACATTCTCAATAAGGAAGAGATCCGGTGACCGTGCTGGCCTAGGTAGTGTTGGGCAAGCACGAGGACAAGTAGTAGAAACTATCGCCGTGTGCGGGCGGGCCCTAGCTTGCTGAAATAATAGCCTAGGATGGCGTGATATGAAGGCAACACAATTTGACATAGAATATCGTCGACATACCGCTGTGCACTAAGGGTGCCGCGGAAGGCAACCAAAGGGGTCCGGCTATTAAATGAAATGGCACCCCAGACCATCACTCATGGTTATCGAGGCGTATGGCGGGCGACAGTCAGGCTGATATCTCACCGCTGTCCGGGCGTCTCCAGATACCTCTTCGCTCGCCATCGGGGCTGAATTCGAAGCGGGATTCACCACTCAAGGCAATTCTATTCCAGTCGGTGACATTCAAGTCGAATGTGCCCGACACCAATGCAAGCGGGCTTGTCGGTGTGCAGTGGTCAATGCTAGTCAGCGTAACGGGCGCCGTGACCTCAGCCCTCTTTTTCTGAGTCTTCTGTTAATGGTTCTTGCGGTCATTGAAGCACCAGTTGTACGTAGTATCGATGATAATATTGAATCAAGGGTTCTAAGTGCGGCTCTGACGACTGATCGGTCTTCACGTTCTGTCATCTGTGTATGCCGACCGTTTCCTTCATGACGCTGTATTCGGCTATGGTTCACCCATTTCTGCCATAATAATCTAATAGTGGCATGGCTCCTATCCAAATATTCAGCGATTCGTCGATTAGACCAACCGGCTTCTTTGAGCCCAAATACATGTCCTCTCTCAAATGATGAAATCTGCGCACCTGTATGCAAGGCATAGTTACTACTTAGCAAAGTACACCAAATGAAATTCGCAAAGAATATATGACCTGGAATCGAAATTTCTGCTCTTTAATATCCTGCCAGTTGTGCGTTTAAGATGCGCTGCAGCGTCATATTATTCACTGGCTGCCAACTTTAAAATTTTGCATTTTGCATCGAAACCTATATGCACATCCAATTTGCATTACTTCTTCTTAGTGCACCTTTTTTTTTTTTTTTTGTCTTAGAATGTATCATTAATGGCATTTTCTTCGAAATGTTGCATTTACCGCATGTTATCTGAAAGTTCCAAAAGTTTATACTTAAAATCACCTCTACAAAAACATCATTTCTCAAGCAGAAAGCCGTCATATATTGTTAAAAGAAAAGATGCGAATGTAAAACGGAGAATTAAAACATACAGTTTATATATGAGATTGAAGTTCCAACACCGGATGCAAATAGGCAACCAAAATTAGTATAAAACGCAATCTCGAAGTCACACAACAACGCCTTAAAAAGAGGCATGCCGGGCTATGCGTCAGTACGAAAGCAGTGATAGTTCCGTGCAATCGGAGATAGCCAACGCGGAACGCTTGAGCCAAGATACCATTTGCATGACGAAGTGCGTTAGAGGGTTGTCGGGATGTTGACAGCTAGTACAAGACAATCCGCAATTTCGAACTGAATCTGCATTAAAATGCCATCAATAGGCTGCGGAATCATTACCAAAGGGATCAAAGCCCTACAGAAGACGCGGGTTTGAACGCCGGAGAATTACCGCAATGGCACGATCGCTTCCTGTTGCTATGTGCAAGACGCCGTAGATCACTAACAGCACGACAGTTGGCGTCGCATCTCTCTGCTGTTGAAGAACGGCGCATATCCCGCCAACGTGTCGACTGCATGAAGGTGGACTGTACGCCCGATGATCTGAGGTTTGTGTTCCTTTGTCCCTATCGGGTGTCACACCGCGGTCGAAATGGGTCCGTAAACATGGCAGTTGAACACCAAAGCAGTGGGACCATGCACTCTTTACGGATGAGTCTAGGTTTAACATCCAGAACTATCACCAAAGAGCAATGTTATGGCGAGAGAAAGGGACACGCTTTCGGGCCCCAAACATCGTCGAAAGAAACGATCAGAGGAGATTACATTGCATAGCAATGAACGGCCATACCGACCTCTACGTCATTCTTGTTGGTTTCGTCACAGCTGTCTGATATTGCGAGAGAATTCTACACCCTCTTGCGCGGCCTTTTATCGCTGCAATGGGTATCAACCTGTAAGAGCAGACGATAACGGCCGCCTGCACGAACTCGAGTTGTGCGGAAATATATGAAGAAGGGAGTTATTCCACACCTATGATGGCCTGCTAGATCACCGGACGTGAATCCCGTAGAGCATGTGTGGGACATGCTGGGACGAAGGACAGCAGGTTGCAGTGTGCTGCCAGATACTCCGTCAGATCCGAAATGCATTACTACAGGAATGAACGCTACTGCCACAACACTATTACCAAGCCTGCCTCGCCGTTGTCCAGCATACATTTCAGTTCGAGGGGACCATACCCGTTATTAGCATATTTCCATTGCACATTCTTCTGACCCATTTTATCTTTCGCGATGTAATGGTCGTAATACATGAGTTTTTGTATACTCATGTATTACGACTGCTTTACTGTTTGCTATGTGGCTTAGTAATGCTACACCAACTTCTTGGATCAATTTTACTCATATTCATTAAATGGTTTTTGTTTTATTCCGTGTGTTGTCTTTGATGCTTATTTTTTTAGCAGGAATGTAGTTTACCTTATCTAAAACCTACGACAATGCTCATGGAGGAAAAAAAAAAAAAAAGATGTTAATACATTTATCAGATTTGCGATTTGATACGAAACTCGATAAAACATGATTTAAAAAATATTTATTTATTTACTTGTTAATGGAAAGCTGGTATACGAACTGTAAAACAGAAGCCCAATACACAGAATACATAGAATAAATAGACGTAAAAAAAAGCCTAATACAGAACAATACAAGATTTTTAAATGCCACTGGATCATTGATTCACACTAAAACGAGTAAGCTTACAGAACAGTACTGAATTTTGAATGCCAAGTTCCATGTCACCAACGCTATTGTAGATCTTGAAAGATAGCATTGGTGCCCTCCCCTCTTAGTTTATTTTTTCCCCAATTTCTCAGTCTGCATACTCGCATGTAGTACACCGTTTCCTTCTCTCTAACTTGTCAGGTTGTGTGCCTGAGCTAAAGACTGGTCAATGAACTAACTGCGACCCCATACAGTGAAACCGTGTTAAAGTACAAACATAGGAAGAGCGGATAACTTTGAAGCAGTCAGTATTAAATTTTATTAAAAAGTAAGCTTAATGATTAATATAAAAGTAGTATAAACAAGAGATACAACATTTATAAAAGTCCTCTGGAAACAAGGTAACTGAAGAAAGAAAGCAGGAATATGGATAGACTTTACAAAGTTTAGGACAAATGCCAAAAACTGTTAAATGTCATGTCTTATGTCTAAATTAAAGTTAGGTTATTTGAATACGGTAAACACACGATGATTATATGCCTAAGAGAAGGGATGCCTTCGTACAGCACTGTTAAAGGAAAACTGGCTCACAGTCAAACTATACAGGGTGTTTCATAGATCATGGGACAAACTTGGAGGGGTGGTGGAGCGTACTAAAACATGCATTTTTTGTATAGGAATGTAGGGTCTAAAGTGACGGATTAAGGCAGGAACGAAAAAAAAAAAAAAAAAAGACACGAGAGGTAAATGTGTTTATGTACAAAATCAACGCAAAGTGCTTCTTTGCAGCAATACAGTATTCACAATAAATGTTCAAAAAAGAGAACACTAACAGTAATAGGAACTACAGCTGTGATTGGCCGACAATGCAGCGGTAGAGGGCGGTAGTGAGCCAGACAAACCACGATCCGATGCATCAGAGGATCATTCGCAACTCTGATGTCGAGCGTGATGGGTGAGTTTACGCACAGGGAAAAAGCTGACATGCATCTCATGTATGGTGCTGCCAATGGGAACGGCAGAGCAGCGATACGGCTGTACTAGGAACGGTTTCCGAACAGGCGTATACCGAAGCACACAATGTTCGACAGGTTGCATCGGTCTATGTGTAAAAACGGGTCATTTGAAGCCACCTCTGACACTAGGATAGGAAGAACAAGTGCACGACAACCTCGCATTGAATAATTCATCTTGAACATTGTGCATGAATCACCTCAGACAAGTACAAGAGCTGTTGCACGTCGTCCGCAGCTGAGTCATTCCACCATTTGGAGAGTATTGCATGAAAATGGTTTGCACCCATACCACTTGCAGAGTCTAAGCCTTGCAAGAGATAGATTACCCTTTTCAAGTTCATTTCTGTCATTGGTTCTTGGAGCAGTGTGCGGCGCAGGCGGATTTCCCATCGGATGTGCTATTCACGGACGAGGCAACTTTCTCACAGGACGGCATCTCCAATAGCCACAACATGCACGTGTGAGCAACTCACAACTCACACGGCCAACGTCCACATGCATTCCAAACCCGCTTCTCCGTGAATGTGTGAACAGGCATTGTTAACGACTACCTACCTCATAGGCCCATACCTCTTACCTGCACGTACAAATGGCTTATGTTATATTTTTCTGCAGGAGGTGCTACCGGAATTGCTGCAGGATGTTCCGACTGTAGTTCGTGATCGCATGGAGTTCCAGCATGATGGTGCACCAGCCCATAGCCACGTGCGAGTCCGCAATTACTTGGATGGGACATTTCCGGGCTGATGGATTGGCCGTAGTGGACCCATTCGATGGCCACCCTGTTCGCCAGATTTATCGAGCTTGGATTTTTTTTATGGGGCCATCTGAAGAGCATCATTTACGATACTGCCGTTGACTCACTGGAGGACTTCGTCGCACGACTATCCATTGCGGCTGCACGCGTGCGCGAAATGCCTGTCGTTTTTGAAAATGTTCGTCATTCCCTTCTGCGATGTTACCAAGCATGTGTTACTGCTGGTGGTCGCAATTTTGAACATTTATTTGTGAATACTCTATTGTTACAAAGAAGCACTTTGCGTTGATTTTGTACATAAATACATTTTTCTCTCGTGTCGTTTTTTTTTTTTTTTTTTTGCGTTCCTGCCTTAAACCCGTCACTTTAGACCCTATATTCCTATAAAAAAAAATGCATGTTTTAGTACGCTCGACCACCCCTCCAAGTTTGTCCCATGATTTATGAAACATCCTGTATATAGAGAAAACCACGAAATTTATAATACAAATGAAACTGGTCTGTTTTACAGATCATTACCAGAAAACACATTAACGTTTAAAAATGAAAAAACAGCTGGTTTTAAAAATTTGAAGAAATGAGTTATTGTGTTTTTAACGTGCAGTATGGATGCAATATGTAAGAAGACGTTCATTGGTTATTGGAAAATGCGGAAAACCTCGATGATTAACCCTTTCCGGCACGCTACCTTTTACAGTCGGAGTTTTAATTAAAAAAAAAAAAAAGGTAGGCAGTCTAATTAAGCCTAGAGTACACAAGTAAAATTTTGTGAAGATAGCACTTATCGTTTTAATTCTGTGGGCACACTGATTGAATAGAGCTTCGAAAAAAGTGCTGAAACGAACATCGCTGTCAATGAACTGACCGATGAGATGCGGTGAAACAAAGAATACAGACTCTCAGTTGTCCTAGATTATCGGTGAGCCCGTTCTGGGCACACCTAGGGTTCGCCGTTTGATTTTAGGCAAAATTTCAAGGTAAAGATTTAAAATTAATATAGAATAAGGAGATTAGCATACAGCCCAAAAATAATACAGAAATTTCTTTTCAAACAATTCATTTATACCCTAAAAAAATCTGGTGGATGGAAGATTTCTTTGAAAAATGAGGGTCTTAAAAAACTAAACATGGCTAATATATATATGGTGGTTTGTGTTGAGCTGCCATCTACTATAAATAAAGAAGGTTCAGAGAGACAGCAGTTTGTATTTAAAGGATGAGGAAAGCATAGTTGCGCAAAAATGAATACAATGCATACAGTATGGAATCAAACAAAAAAAGGCTTTATTGAACCCATATTATCTTTACACGATTGCCTGTACAAGAGGAAGAATAACAAGCAGATGTTCCTTAGTATGGGATATGCCCTCCCCTTACTGCAAAGGTTGCTTCGCACCGTCTTTCCATACTCAGCACCAGATTGTCCAACAGACCTTAAGGTAAGAGTGCCCATTTTTCAATCAGCATCTGTCACAGTTGTTGGGTGTTCCCCGGAGGATGTAGTCGTGCTGCAAGGTGTCTCCCCAAAGCATCCTACACATGTTGTATGGGATTTAAATCAGGGAAGTACCCTGGCCGATCAATTCGAGTGATAACTTCACTTTCCAGTAGCTTCCGAACAGCAGGAATCCGGTGTGGCCGTGCATTGTCATCCATAAAAACGAAGTCTGCTACAATGGCACCTCGGAACAGACGCACATGGGGAAAGATCACCTCCTGACATAATGCCTCTCCAGACGAGAACTCCAGGACCACCGTAACGGTCCTTTCTGTGATGTTACTGGGATGAAACCGTGTCCCGACCTCTCTCCAAATCAACTGGCGTTGAGAATCGCTTGTGGCACTAAAACGACTTCCATCTGTAAAGAGGACACGACTCCATTGATGAGATGACCAGTTTTTGTGTTCCTTGCACAACTCTAAATGGTGGCCAACTTTCAAAGGGATGCAGCGTTCAGGACGACGAGCGAATAGGCCAGCTTTGTAAAGGCGTCTGGACACAGTAAACCGCGACATTTGTCGCTCTGTTGCTGAGCTATGGAGCTTGCTAACTGGTTTCGGGCTCTTTTCGCCTGCAGGACGATATATCGGTTATAAGGTATTTCTCCTGCCTTCTTGGTGTGGTGGTGTGCACGCTGGGGGCGTATTCCAGAGGTTCGCGGTTGGATTCCTGGCGAAGGCGTTGCTCAATTTTCATTTCTCCTACTTCCAAAATACCTAATGTCTCAACAGTGGCGCCAGACCTAAAAAAAGGTGGTGGATGATGACTCTCCACACCCAGGATTTGGCGATTGAGTTCCCTAAAAACTCAAGTCGTCCTTTAAAAGTTGAAATATATAAGGTATTTTTCCCGCTTTCTTGGCATGCCTTCGTAGTGTGGTGGTCTGCAAGTTGGGCGCGTATTCCTGACGTCCGTGATTTGATTCCCGGCGAAGCCGTTGCTCATTTTTCATTTCTCCTGCTTCCAAAATGCCTAATGTCTCTACAGGGTCATTCACTGCAGTTGTTTTCCTGAGGTGGCCATCGCCAACCTTTCTAACAACTGTACCTATGGTTTGGAAGGCTTTCCAAGCACGTGAAGCGACTCTTTTGTTGGTTCCGAACTCTTCAGCTGCACTGATTACACTACGTCCCTCCTCCAGCTTTCCGATCATTCTTTAACGTGTGAAGTCATCCAGGTCAATTCTTCTAGCCACATACAGCGAAAAAGGAAAGCTGCAATCTCGGTGATGTAAGGTAAAAACGCCGCTGAACTTTCTCAGCTTTAGCATGCAGCATCCAATTTTTCGGGCAACAGAGTATAGATCACAACGCGTCGCTCTTTTAAACCAACGATCGGTCTGACCAACTACTTCCTATTTGCCTCTGGCCAGTGCTTACTGTAATCTGAGTGTGTCAATGTTCTTAGGACTACTGGGAAATACTAAAGTTGGACAGTACTGAAATGTCAGTCTAAAAGCATACTGGTCTACTGGAGTGACAAACTAAAATATCTGAACTGAAAGACTGATATCTCTGCTTGCGATAGTTGACGATAAGTGGCACGTTGATGAAATCGAGGCAATGAAATATCAAATCACAGGGCATAATCGCGTTTCTGAAATCTTAATGTGACATAAAAAATTGCATTCCATCAGTCTTTTTTTTTTTTTTTTTTTTTTTTAAATCATTTAATACTTCGCAAATGTCCCTATTTAAAGCTACATTCTTAAAAGTGTGACCATTTGCATGTCTTAGCTATACCCACTGTTCTCCTAATTTGCATAATCTTACGGTTTTTCCTACTTGACGATGCAGTTCCAATGCTGAGCATGTTCGATGAACTTACCTTTAATTTAATAAAATGAAAATGATTTTACAAAATTTAATTCTAAATAATTGTCATTAATTCCTAGCTAATTAAAACGGATGCCAAAACGAAACAAAAGTACTAAACAATTAATTGAAAGAAAACAAAAATCAAAACCGATGTATGAAAATTCGCTTTTAAATTAAAATTTGACAATACTCTTACAGTAGCATGACATGTCACTGAAGGAAAAGGACTGTAATTTTACTACTTTTAAGGAGCATGTATAATACCTTATTTCTTTGATTCTATGCAGTTTATCTCCCCCCCCCAAATAAATGTCGCTAAACATAGGGTGCACTTTAGAATCGATGGTGGTGTGTTAGAATTGCATATATTCTAAATTGTTAGTTATTCCAAAATACTTAATTTCCCCAAACATTTCTTTAAACATATTTTATTGTTATTAAGAAATCAAAATCGAGTATTAAAGTATCTTTTAGATTCATTTGAACATTTAATTACATTTATTTGATCGGTTTGGAGTCACAGTTCTTTTTTGTGTTTATGGTAACCGTTGTGCCTTAGAATCAATGATACCTTAGAAATGAAGAAATATGGTATACACATTGCAGATCTAAAATTTGCTCACACCCTTTTAATTTTTGCTGTAAACTAGTTAGGATTATTGTTTTGTACCACAAGTTTGATGAATAATCTGTTTTCTTCAGAAATTCTATTGAAAATTAAGTAATCTGACTATATCTTTCAAGTCATTATTTTAAGATTTTTCTTAATATCTCACTTTACTATTTATATTTGCTTCATGATTTCCTTTTTAGTAAGTTAGAAATATCAAAGTCTTACATAATTTCAAAAACTGGTATAAAAAATCGGCTTCTAAGCCATTTGTAAATTTATACTTCTCAGCAGTACAGCTACTGGAGATCTGAGGCTAGACTCGAATATCTGTGAGGCTTCTATCCCTTTAAATAATATAAAAAATCGACTAATTATTTTCCTAATAGGGAAATAACTAAATTTAATACATTTTAAAGAAAATATTAAAGCTGACAAAAGTAAGACTGAAAGTTAATGCATCATGCAGTTTTCCAAATAAAGTTGGAACAATGGACTATTACAGTACTAATCTCTCCCATTACAAAAGTTAAATTCCGTTTATGGCATTGATATTTAAACTATTAATCATGCTCGGATAAGCATTATTCTAAGTTAAAAATTACTACAGAACAAACCAATGATTCATTAAATTGTTCTCATTCTTAATCACACTCTCTCTCTTTTGCAAATAGTGTATACCATTCTATAAGGTTTGTTGAAGGCTTTCGAAAGGCAAAAACAGGATAAATAAAAATAAATGGAAGTAATAAAATGTTAAGATATTAGTTAGTTTTTTTGCTATATAGTTATATTAGTTAGTTTATAATAGTTTTATTAGTTAGTAATATTAGTTAGTTTCCGAGAAGGTTTTGCATTGTGCAGCAGCATCATGTCAAAAAAATTGGAAATTGACTTAAATCTGCTTTAGAAGAATGTTCTGTTTATTTAACTATTTATAATATGCAAATATTTAATACCATTTTCTAAATTTTACAGTCTTTGGCTAAATTTTATTTTGTATTTTTATCAACACTTTCATACTAACAAAATCCTGAGTAAGGAAGGAAAGCTTTAATTTATCAAAGTGCTTTTAAAGACAATGAAGCTAAAACTGATAATAAATATTCACACTATTGTGTGGATAAGTTCAGTAACATACCATATACCAATGCAAAACAAAATTAAATACAAATATTTATTGATTAAAAATTGGTTAAATCTTCATATAAAGTTATACACATATTCACAGTAGATTAATATAATTCAGATCAAATAAAATTTAATAAGAAAAATTAGGCTGAACATCACGAGGGGTGGGTAATACAATTTGTATAATTTAAATGTTATTAATTCAATAAATTTCACTTATCTGCAGAATAACACTTTTATTAGAACACACTAAAAATTAAAAACTGGGAGACACAAGAAATGTAATGAAAAACTGAGAGAGTTGGCAGCTAAGCTGAATCTCCAGAACAATTTTCAATTTTCATTACATCAGTCAGCAACTTCAGAATCTATCACTAAGTAGCACTGCATATTTTATGGAAAATAACTTTTTCTGTACTTTTTTTTCCTATATAATTTTATAAATACAGTCCAATACTGTAGGACTCAAGCAGCAGGGATATGAAAATTATAAAAAATTTCTTATTAAAGAAAGGTCAGTTATCAAACATTTGTACATCATTAGCTATTAATTTGGAAGAACTGAAGTCTCCCACTTCTGAAGAGCTTGAGGTATGCATTTAATCACATTCAAATCTCTATCTATGTAATTTTCAAGAAAACAGTTTTTGCAGAACTAATACTATTTCAATTAGTTTTTGCCATTCTATATTTGAAAAGATTGCTACAATGTGTAACTAATAACATAAGAGCACTTCATAAAGTAAGAAAACTAGATCAAATTACAAAGCACAAACTTCAGGGAAAATATATAGGTGCCTAATTTTTAATCAGAATAATAAAATAAATTTTTTTAAAAAAGGTAAGTTGGAATCTTAGTGGTAAATGTTTTCAGTAAGAGTGGTAGATTAAAAACAAATGGGGGCACCTAAACTGAACATTTAGGGCCCTTCAATTTAAGACATGATTATGTTTATATTATGTTATATTATGTTTTATTTATATTATGTATATATTATGTTATAATTAAAAAATAGTCGATGATTTTGGGGCCCTTCACTATTATGACCCTATAAATCTGTCTGCAATATGTAAAAACAGGCTCCTTGGAAATTTTTGTTACTTCCCAATGCATTTTCTGAAGAACAAAGAATTTAGCATTTTTATCACTTTGGCTTGAAAGGAAAGTTGAAGCTACGATAATGTAATTAAAATTACATTATGTTAATGAAAATATTGCAGACAATTCATATCTCGTTGCTTTTCAGCATTATTTACACTTTATGAGACTGTTTCAGGAAAATAAATTAACTGGATTAAATGAATATATTTTAGGGATTAAAAATTCTCCAGATAATATAATGCAATTGTAATCTTAAATTTTGACTCCAGTTGTTTCATCCAATACTTTTCATACATCACTCCTATACGAAAACTAATTTTCATCTAAAATCATACGAAGCCATATTTTGATTCTTAAATGCAAGAGTGATATCTTTAAACAGGTTATGTAACCAAAATTTTTGATACATATATTATTAAACTTACCTTAACACCTTGTAGACAAGACCAACAATTTCACCATAAATTATGGCCAAATTTTATCTCTAACCTAATGTATAGAAAACTGTAAGAATCCATTATTTTGAAATGCTAAATAATTATTTCCCTCCTTTTGAGCTCTAAACTGCCTATAAACAACTGAAATATAATTAATTTTAATACATATTTGGCTGACATGAAAAACATAAAACTGACCGGTGATAAACATAAACTGTGTGGTGACCGGGTGTGAAAGAATAGTCCCAATGTAGCTCATGCATGTCATAAAAGGTGACTAAAATGGGTACCCAGTGTCTGGGGGTTATAGCTGGGCATCCCTCCCTCCAAGGGGTTTATAAAAATGGAGGCCTGGCCCTCCAGGTTGGGGGTTGAGTGGAAGGCCAATCCCCTTGCCATGTAAAAACTTGATTCAGAAATCTCAAAAGGAACCTTCTGGACTGACACATTCCTGATGACCTGGCTTGGACTGGTACAACAAAATGGTATGTGGAGAATTCTCTGTAATCATGAACTATATAGAAAATATTGGAAATATGGTGAAAATGATATTGTGAGAATCATAAAGGCATCTAGTATCAGATGGCTGGGCCATGTGTTTAGATATGATGATGCATTTCCAACCAAAAGATAACCTTTTCGAGAATTGAGGGAGTAAGACGAAAAGAAAGACCACCCACTAGATGGATAGATAATGTCGACCAAGATTTAAGGTTAATTGGAGTTAACTGATGGAAGGCTATTGCGCTGAATGGGGTCAGGTGGAGGAAACGTGGAGAGACAGTCTTGCCTGTAACAGGCTGTGGATCTTATGAAGAAGAAAAACATAAAATTAGGAGATCCAATACCAGAATATAAAATTTGAAATTTCAAGAAAGGGATAAGGAAAGATGCCTTTTAAGTGCTTTGTCCTTTTGCTCACACATAAAGTCTTTATGAATCTTCACTATTTATTGCACTTTCATAAATTACAATAGAAAATGCAGAATTTCCATGAAACTTACTTTCATTTTGAGGCACTTATTCCAATATTTAACTTTGTTTAATATACGGGAAAATTTTCTTGAAAGTAACAAAGAAACTTAAAAAATGTAATAAAACAATCTGGGAAAAATAACAACTGCCCCAAATGGGAGGTCTACAGCACAAAATTTTAGAACAGAAAGGCAAACTTTATTTAAATTTCTGAAACACATGCTCTTACTGCTTATTAAAAAAATAGTAAAATAGTAAAATTTATCAAAACAAAATGTAATGAAAACATGAACTCTTACTTCCTATTAAAACGAAAAAGATGAAGCAATAAAAATATTACACAAGTAGGTCATGTTTTGCTAATTAAGAAATGAAAAATAAATTATATCAAGAACAGGTGGCAAAAAATACTAGATTATTATTGGTATAAAAATGTTCTGTATGGTACCAGATTTTCTTAAATTAGTTCTTGTCTACAAGGCGTTAAATTTTCAATATGCTTTCACGGCTTACTCTTTGCTATCTGCACATTACAGTATTCCTAGAAACTCGAAATTTTGCATTATACAGATAAATGCTGAACTAAAATTAGATGCATAACATTTCCATGTTGGCAATATTTGAAGCAATTATAAAATTTGAATCCAATATTTAAAAGCACTTTTTTAAAAATTATTGAGTATATGAATTCATATGATCAACAACTGAAGTTAAAGCCGTATATGAGTTTAGATGATCAACAACTGATGCTAAAGCAGTATATGAGTTAAAAAGCTTTCTTTCATGTTTGGGCATTACCCTTTCAAGCATAAACATTAAATGATGATGCATATTAGTGAAAGATGTTCCAAATGATACAGACAAATTAATCCAGTCTCGAATGCAACAAGCAGAAGTAATTTCAGTCCCAGTAAAAAGAGATGGATTTTGAAGTAATCCTCTAGCTGACATCACACCTAAATTTTAAAAAGAAGAGTAATCAAAATTCCTAAATATATAACAAAATTGAATGTATAACAATAAAATGGGCACAGAGTCAGGAAAATGTTTTGGTTTTCTAGTTGGCAGCTTAAATTTTAAGGAAAGTTGATAAAATTTGGAAACAGTAAAAATTAAAAATCTCAAACAATTAAAAAAAAAGTATAATATGTTTTTGCCACTTATAACATTTTATTACAAAAACACATTTATTTATATCAATTACATTCATACAATTTTTATAACTAATTATATTCAATGTTTTAAAATTTCTCGAAAAACTGATTGTAATCAATCAGCCTTAAAGTCAAAATTTCTCTTTTGGGGATTCTGATTTATTCTATTACTCATCAATGCAAAACATAAATTAAGAGAATAAAATATACAGAATTTTTATTTGTCAAACTTTACACAAAGATTTAAAGAAATTATTTCTAAACTATCAATCAATGAAATTATGAATGTAAAATTTTTAAAAATTAAACCTTTACACTTTAGGCATGATTTTTTTTACATTATTTATACATCAAATTTACATGTTAAAAAAAGCATACTTTCTCCACAAGGAATAACTTTTAATTTCTCAAACACATGAATATCAATGCAAATAGCTGTACATTTTGTGATATGCTTTCAAATTCTTTAGAAATTTTAACACTCAACAATTCCCCACCCTATATAATGTGTAGATGAGCCAGTTGCCCTTAGAAAATCCTCCACGAGGGCAGCCCCCTTAGACAGATAGCCCTAGTGTGCTTTGCTATAATCAACTAAACAGAAACCAATACCTGATGGAATATTTTATACCTTTCTTTTCCTTTCTGCAATAATCTACTATATAAAAGTTTTATACTGGTATTTATGTAAACCAAAAATGCTGAAGAAAAATCCTAATGGTTAAGCTGCTTTTTTTACTACTACAGTTAAACGATTCTTCACTACTTACTGACAAATCTACTAGAATTACCAAGACTGTCCGATGACCTATATAATAACCACAGATATCACATCCCAAAGTGATGGTTTAAAATAAAATGTAGTTAGCACACCAATCTGAAGATAATACAAATTTAAAAGTATAACAGGGGAAAAAAAAAAAAAAAAAAAAAACGGCGGCTTGTAGGCAATTCAGACTACATTACGAAGTTCCAATTGAATCCCAAATACAAATTCAACACACCCTATTCAAACTTGGCTTAGGTTTAAGTATTCGAAAAGCAGTTTGCTGGGGATTTAGCTAATAAACTAAACCAGCAGAGAAGCAAATTAAAGTGGCAACCCACCTATGCTGCCCCACACCCAAGAACTTTGCTTTAAATAATTTGCGTTCTGTAGGAAGTGCACCAAAGTATAAGTACAACCAAATTAATATTATAACTGGGTTAATTAACACAAAACTTTACATGGTTACTAAAATTTTTAACAACTTTTGCAAAATTTTGTTTAGAAGAATGTATATGTATATTTATTTTCAGAACAATCAGTTTCCTTTTCACAAAATTTCATACTTTTTTGTTACTTTATCTTTCATCATCATAAGGTTTGGTTAGCTTTATTCGATTATGGCTAAGCATGCAAGGGCTATGAGAAGGGATACCTTTAAGGAAGACTTTCTAAGGGAACTAGGTCATGCTCATGTTAGACATGGGAAAAAATACAAAAACATGCACGCAACCAGCCTGTTCACTTGGAATACAACGTTGATTAAACTACCAGTGTTCATTGACTTTTCTGCTTTACTACACTGGTGGGCTACCATATGTGGGATACTTGCATTTTAGTTAAATATTTAACATAGGTACCAACTATGCAGGGGCACCATCATCTTAGGCTGTGTGATGCATGCCTATAAATATGAAATTGTGTACAAAGAATTATTATTTTTCAACTTAATCATACAGTAAAATCTTTATTAATGACTTTAAGTATATAGTTTTTGCATTGTACTATTAATTAGAATTCCAAATTCAAAACAGAACGAGTAATGCATTGTTAGAACTCTCTAAATTCTGCCTCTACATGCTAGCATCATTAATAAAATAATGCATTTCAGCATGCAGTGTGCACCCCCGGGGCTCGACGTAGAGAACTTTGCAAAGCTACTAGCTAGGATCTGTACCTAGGCAGTCTCGGTCACAGGGGTATAAAATTTATGAGATTGTCTAGAGGTTCTGGAGGCCCTGGAAAGGTCATTCACTTCCTAGCCCGGTGGACTGGCAAGTCCTAATGTGGTGTAGCACCCTCAGATTCGCTGGGTAATGTCCCACTGTGACGGGCAGCCTGAGCGACTAAAAGGTAGCAAATCTGACAACCAGTGTCACCCAAAGCTAGTGGTCACCAACTGGTGTTCCGTGATAACTTTTTGCTGGTCTGCAGAAAAACTGGGACATTATTTATATTGTTATGAAGATTCAGTTTAAAAAAGGACGAGTAACAAAACCTATTATGGAATATGGATTATACTTCTTTAAAATTTTAGCTACCACTTTTAGCAAAATTCTTTCTGAATTTAGTGACTTTTTAGCTACTTTTGCAGGTGTATCTAGCAACATTTGAAAGTGAGGGTTGGCATCCATGGATATGCTGCTGTTATCAACATTAGTGCAAACTGGAATTCTCTTTCATTTTGAATTACAAATATATGCTATTGTAGTCGTTAATAACACAGTTTTTCTCCATATCAATAGGCAGCTTGATGGATTTTTATGAATGGAACTTGATGGAATTATAAACAAGAATGCAGATGGTTCATTCATTTTTGTTTACAAGTGCATCACTAGAAGTTTCTGTTTTTGTTTTGTCTTAACTGTTGATCGATGGCACTATTGCTGATTAAGCGATGATTCTTATGTTTACATTAATTAAAAATTGGCAGCATAACACTATCAGTTTATTGATATTGCTTTGCATTTGCAATTTGTTCTTGCTTTTCAAGAAGTTCTTTTCAGCGATACGGAAATGTGAAGCTTTCTGTACAAGAAAGTAAGATTTTTGTACTTTTTCAATGTGAACGAAAAATGTGTAGTTTGCTGATTATTACTTTATAAACGTATTTACCTTTTTTTTTTGCAATTCATATTAGTGGTCCGCCAAATATAAAATTATATATGTAGTGGTTCGTGAAGTTCTATGGCCGCTGCCCTAGGCGACGCATCCTTCTCTCCAAGGTGCGAGGGTGGAGGTTGAACCTCTGTGCCTGGTTCTATGGGGTGAAGGAACCTGCAGTGTGATTCAGTCTCAGGAAGCAGGGAAGCCCTCATCTTACTTACTTCGGTTTGTGCAGCATATGCAGCACAAAGGGAAAACTTTATCCCTCACTTTCTTCTGCAACATACCATACCCAGATTTTCCTTATTTTTGATCTTCCTTCCTGCATGCTGCCTCCATACAGCAATCAAGCAAGAAGAAATGAGTACAGTCAAAAGTCGTTAATTCGGACACCCATAATCCAGACCTCAAAGCTACAAACTTTCTGCGCATGCGTCGCACTGACGCATGCGCGTAAGACATTTACGGCTGCGAATATGAGTGTGCGCATGTGCGTAATACGTTTACGCTTGCGCGTTTAATGTATAACGGACAAGCTAAGCTAAAATTATCTAATTCAGTTAATGTTGCAGATAGCGTTGTTCCTGAATCTTCGAATTGGATCCGGCTTATTATTTTTTGCAAAGCTTGAACTTTCGATTATGTCAAATAAAATTTCCGATATGTATTTACTATTATGTAAAGGATCTACTAAGCGAAAGTATGTTTAGAAGTCTATTAAAAAAAATTGGAATTGTTGTAAAAAATGGATAAAGGCACATCCTTCGTTTCTCAAACCATTCCGAAATCTGTTTATCAATTTCACGCTGCTCTGCAGCTCGGGGGAGGGGGGGACGCCGAAACGCCACGGCGCGCAATTAATTGGAAGTTAATCTGTCAGCACTATCCTTATCTTCAGGGCAGATGTTTTTATTTTATTTCGCCTATAATTCCTTACTAAATGCAGTATTTCATCTCGATGTACTCCGTCTTTGATATGATTTAAATCAAATTCCTCGTCATTATAATTCGCTTCCGATAAAGAAGAAAGTGATACAGAGGCTATTGAAAACGAAAAAATTTCGATTGACAAATTAGTCGGTATTCTCGACACAGCAATTATAGGACTTTAACAGCGGAACTTTGTAACTGAAGAAGAAATTATGTCTGTTTATAGAATTAAAGAGAATGTATTATCACATAAAAAATGAAGCAACTTAAACAACTTACATTGAAAGAAATGTTTAATAAAGTAAATAAATAAATATTAAGCTTTTTTTTTTTGTTAATTTTGATACCCTTTAGATCATAATTGTTCTTTATTTCATAAATTACGGTTTCATCTTTTTAATTTTATAATTTCTGCATGCCATCCTACCAGATTTAAACTGATGATCCATAATCCGGAAAAATCGATAATCTGGAATTGCCGAAGACCCGACAAGTCCGGATTAACGACTTTTGACTGTATTTGTTGTTTAGCACAGAATTTGGAGCAATTTGTATTGCATTTTAGAGATTACTATTATGCAAAGGCAAGTTTTCTGTTTCTGAAGTTTACATTTAAGTTTAAAGTTGTTTACTTAAAGCTGACTTATTTTATAGATGTTTATTCTTATTTTTGAGATTGTTTCAAAATTCCACAAGATAATGTATTAAATGTGTAATTTTAAGTGAAGCATTCAATGAAACGGGGGGGGGGCTTTCAAAGGACTTAATTCAATCGATATTTTGACCATGCTCTGAAATATAAAAATTACTTAAAAATGATAAAATTTAACAAGTGCAGCAAGTATAAAGGTAAAAATGCCACACATATTCAAACTACAAATTGCAAGAAAACTAGTTAATTAATAGTTTATAATGTTACAGAAAGGTATTCTTTTGCTATGATCATTAGTTATGAATTTAAAAAGTTCACTGTCTTATAAGTATTTATTTTAAACATGAAAAATTTCGCTCAGATCAAGACTTAAACTCAGCTGATGTCTGGTTCCAGTGCTTCTCAGTTTTTGAAGTGAAATCACAATTCCAGCCAGAGTGCACAGGAGCTTCAAATCTGACAAACTCTATTGTACACTTGAATTGCTATATTAATGGAGAATATTATGAACAAAAAATATTAATGCCACATTCTATTTAGCAGTTAATAAAACTTATCTTGGTATTAAAACATGCTTGGTATTAGAACGAATGACTGAATTTCTACAGGGAGACCGAAACACATGGTAAAACTTCAGCAGCTGAGAAAGAAAACCTTCCTTGTCAAAATGCGAACACTCGAAAATTTTTTATGAGCTATTAATTTAGTCAGGATGTGTTTAAATAGATAAGGAGCAAAAATAAAAATATTTGTTTTTGTTTTATTGTCTCATTGGACTGTACAGCAGTTAGTGGCAGCTGACGATTAGTCTGAATGGCAGGGTGAGGATTTAAATTCCATGTAAGGATTAGTTATTTAGGAGTAATTTAGGATAGAAATTTAGTTGTGTGTTTCTTGCAAGCATAATATCAGACCATCCCTAGTAATGTAACTTGTACAATATTTGGCTATTCTTGAAATATGCATGAGAGGCATGTGTCCAGTTGTTTAAAAAAAAAAAAAAAAAAAAAAGAAAGAAAGAAGGAAGAGGAAAAGAAAGCTTACCTTTCAGTCTCTGCATTATGTCTTATTAACTTATTTTTTCATTTCTTTTATCAGTGTGTTGATTATGCAAACAGATAAAAAAATGCATAAAACTGATATATTTAAGTAAAAGTAGGAAATGTAAGCACAATTTAGCAAGGACATTTCTTATTGCTTGAACTGAATGAGTTCATAAATTGCAATTAGAAAAATCATATGAATACCATATAAAGGATATAGCAGTTTCTTAGTTCATTTCAATCAAAAAGTGTCTGGGGTTTCTTATGTGACACAACAATGAAAAGAATCCAACAAGTACAAAATATAACTTTGAGGCAGATGGCAAATTGTCACTGGTACATCAGGAACGATGCAATTCATCGGGAATTAAATATTGACAAAATCAACGTCTGCTTTGTGAAAATTGCAAGAAAATTCTTCAGAAACATCCATAAAGTAAATAACAGCTCCATCCCACAGCTCGACTACAACTATCAGGATAGAGGCAACAGAAAAAGACCGAAAGCGGTCCTAATACATCTTAACACATAAACTGCGATTATATTTCTTTTCCCCTTGATAATGTATCTTCAAATCTAATTTAAGCACTGAAATATGACTTATCTATAAATAATTATACTCTGTTTTTATTACACGACATAAGTGTCGCCATCTAGGAAGAGTTCTTCGAAATACAACCAAACTCAGGAAAATACAAATTGCCATCTGTTTGGATGCTCAGCCACATAAGGTTTTTTAACTAATTTATGCTGTAACATAGCCAACATAATATCTATATCATCCTTATCCCATTTGAAATAACTATTATTACATTCCATGATCCTTTTGCTTTACTTAAAAATTATTCACATCACCTAATAATAATGTATATTTTGGTTTTACTTTAAACTCCTCCCCCCGGCCAATGTCTGTCTTGCAAGTAGATGCACTTCCTTTTCAGATCCACCATTGGTCAAGACGGCCAGTAGCTCCACCCTTCGCACCAAAGTACGTCCGACCACCGAAGTCAAGCAGCATAAGGGGCGGTCACTACTTGGGAGGGTGACCGCCTGAGAAAACACCTTCAACTCAGATTAGCTGTCGCCACTAAGACGTTAGCACGCAGCATTTCACATTTACACCACCGAACATTCGAACTAGCTCAAAGGACGTGTCTGAAGACTCATAACTTGCAGCTTCACGAGATTTATCTCAACTACGAACTGTTTAACGTTAGGGTAGAAAAAGATATGCCATTTTTGCACAAATTCAACACAGGATGGGTTTCTTTACCCGGGTGCCTGCACACAAGTGTTTCTAACACCTGAGTCTTCAATCAAAAAGCACAGTCACAGCTCACAAAAGGCCAATACACAAAAGAAATAATTTCTCCCCCCTCCCAAACACAATATGTATAAAAAATGTGAAATCAATACCTGTAATTGACTGAAATCAATAAATTAATCATCTTGGGTGAGAAAATGCATACAGCTTTTCATCTCACCAAAGATGTTTTATATTTCATTTATCAATGGTCAATAAATTTTAAGTTAAACTTTAACAATGCAAAATTCAAGACCATGTTCATTGATAGAAAAAATACTACTTATGAAGGATATCAATTGCTTTTAAATAATCCCCTAGAGATGGTGAATGAAATTAAATAGTTAGGTGTTTTGTTGGACAGCAAATAAAACAGGAAAAAGCATATTTCCTACATTTCTAATAAATGTGAGAGACTTCAGTGTGGGCTGAATTGAATTGCATGTAATAGTTTTGGAGTTAAAATGAATGTTAGCACAATTATTTATATACAAGGTATTGTTCCCTTTATTTCATATGGATGTAGAGCTTGGGGATTGTCTCTAAAAAATAAAATTAACTCTAATCATCTGCTTCGAGTTCAAAGACAAATCTTACTGCAAGTTATAAGGAGTTACTGAACTATTAGTTACAATGATGTTTTGTAGGATTTACACCGTTGGATTTGTTTATTCTGACCTATATAGATTACAAGAAGAGTCTTGAAATTGCTCCAATTTTCCTTTTGATCATTCATTGCCCTTTTCTGTTCTTCCTCATTCTTCTGTAAGACAACCAGGTACAGATTCTGGATAAGTATGGACACTGGTGAAAATTCATTCTCAATTGTGTGCTATATGAATAGTAGTAGAATTGATGACAAAGTTGGTTTTGCTTATGTCATTTTTGAGGATGATGTTGAAATTTAGTATCACCAATTTTGTATTAGAAATGAATGTACTGTTTTCATTTGAGTTTCTCTGTATTAATTTTGAAATTAAGTGGATACTTAGCTAGGATGGATGTGTTTCCAGCTATTTAACCTGCATGGATTTACTCTCTTCCCTGGACTTCCTTAAAAATACCTCATCATGTAATGATATTATTGTCAATATACAACAATCTCTCAAAGGTCTGCAGAAGAAGGGTATGCCAGTGTTTTTTACATTTGTCCGTGGTCAATTGGGTAACTATGGAAATGAGAGAACTGATAAAATGATTGAACAATGGAATTGTGAATATATATCTTTTGATAAGGGAAGGGAACTGTTACAATAAAATTCTTCCCAATATATATATATAAGTAGAAAGTAGTAAATCATAAAAACGTGAGACCTAGTTGGTCAAAAACTGCACACATTGAGCTGCAAATTTTAAAATAGATTTACAACAAAAAGAGAGGTTAAAAACCAGCTAGAGCCGTAAAGAACATTTAAACTTCCTAATTCCTGATATTACATGTAAAACAACATTAAATCATCTAAATTAAAGTGAAATCAAAATATGTATGCGAAAGAAAAGCTATCCGTTATACATACAACAGAAAACTTGTACAAGAAAATCAAAAATTGTATGCAGAAAAACTATATACATATTTGTATTTGATTTCATTGTATTATTGAAAGTTGATGTTATTACTTGCGATTTTGCTTTTTTTTTTACTTACAATCTGTAAGCCTCGTATGATACTTTGTAGTGCACAAGGATTTCTTTTTCTTTAAATACAAAAAAAAAAAAAAAAAAAAAAAAAAAAAAAATCACATCTGTTGTGAAATTTCATTATGTTCAAAAAATAAGCAAAAAGCTTGATTCTAATAATAAGTTAATTTGTGAACTTTCTTGAATGCAGAGAAATTTCCATCTTCTAATTCTTTATTTGAAATTTTATTAAATGTATATAATACTAGTCCTATGAATTATTTAAATTTAATGTTCTCTATTTTCCTCTTGAGCCTGAAAATGAACATAAATTTAAACCACGTGTAAATACCATCAGTATTTGTAACAAGATAAGTGAATTTTTATTACGTTTATTTCATTATTTCATATGCTGTGCAATATTTAATGACAGATTAATATGCAAATACCATAGCCAACTTTCAAATACATTCAAATCTAAATTCCATTCATAAATACACGTCTTTAAAATTTGGTGTCCAGAAGCATGTCCTTTATGAAAACTCTGGATATGCCCCTGCAACTCTGATATATGAAACACAGAGAAGTTTTTACACTGAATAGAACATAATTTCAAATAATTTAAAACTTAAAAATCTAAGTTAAAAATAGCTTTATAGCTTTTTAAAATAAGCTCATCAGACTGTCTATAATATGATTTCAATGTAAAATACAATGATTTAATATTTAATGCATTATTTTAAATTCTATGTTCTTTAGCTAATTTCATTCCCCTTTTGTAAATTTTTAAATGTAATTCTAACTTTTTAATGTAAATGTTATTAAACATCTTTGTAATTTTTTCATTCCATTTTGTAATTTTATACTGATTATATCTCAAAGAAAAGCTTTCATTTATTAAAGTACTTTTAAAAAATGATGAAAATAAATTAGAAATCAGAGTGCATATTACCATGTGGATAAAATTAGTAAAGCTCCATTTATAAGATTTCAAGCAAAATTAAATACAAAAAATTACCCATTAAACATAACTTAGGTCTGTATAAAACACTTATGAAAGCTTTATCAATTTTACTGTGCTGAAAATCACTAACATTGAATAGGATTTGCAGGATTTATGGTTCATTAAGAAATCCTTGTCATTGTCTATTCTTACGAATTACTAATCAAAAATTTTTTCGGACACTTCCTTTTCTTCTAACATAGAGATCAACAATGTTTCTAGAGCTGTATTAATTTGAAAGAAATGATCTAAACTCACATACACTAAAAATTGACAGGTTTGCTGATTAAATCAAGACACATGATAAAATCTTGAAACTTATTGCATACTACCAGTGTTTCATGGCTTTGTCACTGACATGCTCAATATTTGTATAGCATATCAGTGACAAAAGTTTCTTAGATGATCCCATCTAAGAAGAGGAATGGATGCAGTGTGCTTTTGAGTGCAGAGTTACAACCACATGGTATCACTGAATGGGGCTTCTCAATTTTCTAGTTTTATTCTCCCAAGTTAATAGATTTTATGCTTGCAGATGCTTTGCATTCCTCAGAATGATGAAAAAATTTGTAGAGACATTAGGTTATTTCGAAGCAGGAGAGATGGAAAATGAGCAATGCCCTCGCCGGGAATCGACACGAACCTTTGGAATATGCACCCAACATGAAGACCAACCACTACACTAAGGTGAGAGAAATACCTTATAAAGTAATGAACTGAAATGTTATTTTCAAAGCATCACTACTGCAAAGTACAAGGAAAGAGTAATCAGTCTTGTGGAGAACTCAGATTGAACTACCAGTGTTTGGCACATTTACGATTCAGCCACTCGTAGGCGCTCAGGTTTCTGATTTATAGAATTGAATTAAGTGATCAAAATAGCAAGTTGTCCATATGTTATCCTTGTTATTATTACATCTTGAAGGAACTATACTGTTTTCCAATAATTTATCCAGTCTTGCTCTGGCAAAATATAATTTATAGATTTTTCAGAGTGTTAAATCAGTTTGTTATTAATAAACTGAATGATATTAAAGTAATGCATTTCCCTGCATTAAACACTAGATGCATCTTTAACACATCACTGTATATTAGGGTTATTCCTTTCACAAAGCACAAGAACTTCGATTTATATTTCAAATACAATCAACAAGCTATTAATTAATAAACTGTATGGCTTAAAGGCAATAAACACACTTCTTAATCATTTAAATTTTTACTGTTTAATTAATAATGTTTATTTTAACTATTTATTAAAATAAGTGCACATAACATTTATGATTTAAAAGCAATAATTCTTAAAAACTAAAATCTTTATTTATTTGTTGCTAATGTATCTGACTGATAAAAGTTGAAATGCATTTAACTTAATATATACAAATAATGCTTATGAACAAACATTACTGCTTTGTTGTAACTAAAAAGACATTTCTAATACTAGTATATTATTTGAATTATTGAACTGGTATAAGATTAGTGTTTAATAATTTCTGTGAATTTTACGATTTTAATGTTTTAAATACTTTTTATAATATTTTGAAGTTTTTAAGATAAATTCCTTTAATCATTGGACTTCCTAAGTTCTCAGTTTGGAATACAGTAAAATTCCAGAAATCCACAAAGCTTGGGACCAGAGGTGTGGATTTTAGGACAGAAAAGATAAAGCATAATATTCAGACTAAAAGTGCAAAATGAATAAGACGTATTAGATACATTTAATTAAATTACTATATACATTATTGCAATAATTTATTATATGCAATTAATTATTATTACATATATAAATTGATTATATTATTCATTCTATTATATGTACACAGCATCAAGGTTTGCCGATTTCGCCTCATGCAAAGATTTCCGGTTTTGGATTCTGGTGTTAGAATCACTGTTGCTGTAAAATTTCAACATCTTTTCTTTATTTTTCGTATATCATGCACAATCATGTCGCAATTCCATACCATTCTGCTATAAATCAAGGAGTAGCACCTGCTTCCATCTTTTGCAGAATTTGCACTTTTTGCATTACCATCAATGCAACGTGTTTATGTTTTTCAACGTTGCAAGCAGTAAAATCACAAGTGCATTTCTTATCTGTCATTGTATTAAAAAGGGCTGAAATTAAAAATATTCTTAATTTATCCACAAAATATCCGGATTAAAAAAAGGCACCACTAAACAATTTCATGAAATGAAATAACAAAGCTCAGAAAATACAACCACATGAATCGTGAACTTGAACAAAGAGTTGAGTGAATCGTCTGCTTTTTTACCTCGATGCAGATAAGAGGAAAAAAAAACTTATCTTATTTATTTTATCTTATTTTTTAAAACTTTTTTATGTCAATAATTTGGTATTTCCGTTTTGACTCATTATTATTCGGTAAGTATTTTTTTCTTCGATATTTCGCACTCAATGTTGCAGTTTCCGGAACCTATAAACTGAATGTTTATATTCTGAGAGGCAACGCAGATTTCAGGTTGGCGGATTTTCGGTATTTAACTGTACTTTTATTTATTTTATGTAATCCTTTTTTTAAAATTTTAAACAGAAATGAACAAGACAGAACTTGCTGCAGAACAGTGATTGCCTGGGGGGTGATCGGAAGAATATGAATCTTAGGAAACAACTAATGCAGGATATAATATTTATAATGTCTTAAGAATTATGCAATATGAATATTTTAAACAATATCAAATAAATTCTATTTAATATCTACAGAAAAGGAAAATTTTAAATTTTGCTCTAGTTCACTGCTTTTGAAACAACAAACTTTAAACTCTAACAAATTAGATGAAAATAACTTTCTTCTAAATTCATTAAACTTTTGAGTTTTATTTTTAGGTAAGTATAAATTTTTTTTGGGGAAAAAAATCTAAACTGAATTTCAAAGAATATATTGTTACGAATTTGGTATTTAAAAAGCTAATGTTAGTTCAATTACAAATTAAATGATTTTATTTCTCGCGCAGTGCAGCGCATGACGAATATTAAAAGAAAGCTAAGCCGTAAAATTGAAATTACAAGAGCGCGTGCATTAAATAAATAAATATCTCTTTTTGATTTCGAGAAAGTACTGGAAAATTCTAGCGCGTGATTTTAAAATCTTATAAAAGGAGGAAAACATCTCAGTTTGTAGTAGTTGCTTAGTTTGTTGTTGTTTAGAAAACTGCTCTTGTTGATTGTAGCGAATTCGCGGATTAGCGTTCTTTAGCTGTTTTTAATTGCGTTCTATTGGACATTTGAGTAGTTAAAAGATAACTACTGTGAGATATTGTAATACTGCATGATAATTTGAGAAAATTTAAGCATTTTTGTTGTGATAATAATAAATTTTTTTTGTTCATTTTTCATCGGACTTGTGCATTCATTTCATAACGAACCCGTACGCACGCAACAATTTTTGGTGTCAGGAGTGGGGTTTGAATGCCAATAACAAGAGCAATTAAGGCAGTTAATATCAGCCTTTGCCTCATTTAAAGAAGAAATTAAAGAGGAAATGAAATTGGGCCAGGAATCCGTTAAGGAAGAAATGAAATTGGGCCAGGAATCCGTTAAGGAAGAAATGAAATTGGGCCAGGAATCCGTTAGGGAAGAAATGAAATTGGGCCAGGAATCCGTTAAGGACGAAATGAAAGCCGTTCAAGCTGGTCAAGAAGAAATGAAAAGAGAAATTACTTGCATAATAGAAAATAAATTTGAAGCTATGGAAGGCAGAATTGACGCAGTTGAAAATAAAGTTGGACATATTGAAGAAAACGTTTCTTCCGTAAAAGATCATATTGAAGAAAGAGTTTCTTCGGTGAAAGAAGAAATAGAAGAAAGAGTTTCTTCTGTAAAAGAACATATAGAAGGGAGAGTTTCTGCTGTGGAGGAACGAATTGAAGGAAGAGTTTGTGCAGTCCAACACCAAATCGAACAACAAATTGATGAGAGAGTTTCTGCAGTTGCCAAAGAAATGGATACTTTAAAGAAATTCGTAACGTCGGCAGGGAGCAGGAGTGATGATTTTAAATTCTTACCAATGCCTGCTCGTCCACCTCTGAAGCTATCCACGTATGATGGGAAGACCTCCTGGCAGGTGTATAAGACACAATTTTCTATCGTGGCGGATGCGAATGGATGGGATTCCCAAGCTAAGGCCTGTCATCTCGCCGCTTCTCTAAGAGCCGACGCAGCGGATATCCTTCAGACTCTTCCCGAAAACAAAAGGTTAAATTTCGAAGCTCTGTCCGGCGCCTTGGAGTTGCGCTTTGGGGAGAAGTGTTTAAAAGACTACAGCAGGGTCCAATTAAAATCTCGTCAACAGAAGCCTACCGAAACACTTCAGGAGCTCGCCGCGGATGTTGAAAGGCTGTCCCCTCTCGCCTTTTCGGAATGCCCGACAGAAACAAGGGAAATCCTGTCCTTGCAATACTTTATCGACGGCATCCGAGATACTGAAATACAGAAAGCTCTACGAATGGCGGATGTAAAAGATTTAAAAAGTGCTCTAGTGTACGCCATGAAATTTGAGGCAGCCCAGCAAGCCACTCGTCGAGACCGCCACCCAGTCAGAGCTGCTCAAGTCCAGGAGCCAGAGGATCAAGTCACCGCTCGACTTGACGATTTAACTAGACAACTGAACGCCTTGAGACGGAATATTGGTGAGAAGAAACCGACCGTTAAGTGCTGGAACTGCGGTGCTGAAGGACACATACGACGAAACTGCAAAACACCCCAGGGTACTGATGTTAAGACCGCTTCTAACAAGCAGCAGGGAAACTAATTAGTGGCCATCTCGCGGGGCGGAGGTTGCCAGATAATGAAAAGCCCCCGTTTAAAGCGCTTCAGATTTCTGCAGTGAGAGGCGGCAGTAATGGACTTTTCATAATAGGACATATTAATGGAGTTCCGTGCAATATGACTATAGATACAGGAGCCAACGTCACCATCATCCGAAAAGATTTGGCTCAACAACTAGGAAACAAATTTATCTGGACGCCGCCCTGCGTTACCCTCCAGACTGTGTCCGGTGAGAAGATCGACATCGACGGAAAAGTAAATGTTAACATCACGTTTGGAAGTGCCGCTTACCATCACACGGCATATGTAGCAGAGATCACTGATTCTTGCATACTCGGATTGGACTTTCTAAGGAAATACAATTTTTACTTGGATTTTAAAAATAACGAATTGCACTCTACATCTGAGGACATAGCGTTATTTCTCATTAATGATGAAGAAGTTAAATCTGTCCATAAAATCATAGCACAAGACTATATCACAATACCGGCAAGAACAGAAATTTTACTTCCTGGATCCATAGCCGAAAATAGAAATTTCCGCTACGGCATCATAGAATATCCCAATAACTGTAATATCCCAAAAGGAGTACTAGTAGCCTCAAAACTCGTCGACCTATCCAGAACGGTTATCCCGGTGAGAGTCGCCAATGTAACTGAAAAGTCGAGAGTTATTAAGAAAGGTGAAGTGGTTGCAACATGTACTCCAGTAACCAGCGTTGAAAGAAAGAGTAACATCCCAGAATCCGTGTCCTCAGAGAGCATTACATCGGAGTTATTGCAGAATGCACAATTAAACGATAAAGAGAAAAATGCTGCCGATCGCGTCATTAAAGATCTTCAAGTTGTTTTCTCCCGCTCGTCTTCTGACGTGGGTCGAACTAGTTTGACACAACATAGAATAGATACTGGCGATCATCCCCCAATCAAGCAACATCCAAGACGTCTACCGTTTGCTAAACAGGAAGAGGTGCGAACATTAAAAGATATGGAAGAAGGCGATGTCATCGAGCCTTCAGCGAGTCCATGGGCATCTCCCATCGTTCTCGTCAGAAAGAAAGACGGCTCAACAAGATTTTGCGTTGACTATCGCCGGTTGAATGAGGTTACGAAGAAAGACAGTTACCCTCTTCCTAGAATTGATGACATTCTAGACACTCTTTCTGGAAGCAAGTGGTTCTCAACACTTGATTTAAAGAGTGGGTATTGGCAGGTAGAAATCCATCCTGAAGACCGAGAAAAGACGGCATTTACTACGGGACAAGGACTTTGGCAGTTCAAAGTGATGCCGTTTGGACTGTGTAATGCGCCGGCAACATTCGAACGTCTTATGGAGACTGTTTTGAAAGGCCTTTCCTACGAAGCCTGTCTGATATACCTGGACGATATCATCATCGTCGGAAAGAGTTTTGAAGAGCATCTAGAAAATCTTAGAAAGGTGCTTCAGAAACTGAAAGAGGCCAATCTGAAGCTGACTCCCGCTAAATGCAAATTGTTTCGAAAGGAAGTGACTTACCTGGGACATGTCATCTCTGCAGAAGGTGTGCACACGGATCCTGAAAAGGTATCAGCGGTTAAATCCTGGACGCGTCCCGAAAATGTCCATCAGCTGAGAAGCTTCCTAGGGCTTTGCACCTACTATAGGAGATTCGTGAAGAACTTTTCTTCCATCGCAAGACCACTTCACAAGCTGACAGAGAGCAAGCAAAGATTCTTGTGGACAAAGGAATGCGAGCATGCATTTAACAACTTAAAGGAAGCTTTAACATCTGCTCCAATCCTGACGTATCCTCAGCTCGACAGACCATTTATTCTCGACACCGACGCGAGCAATGAAAGTGTCGGTGCTGTTTTGTCCCAAGAAATAGACGGCCAAGAACGTGTAGTAGCTTACTGGAGCAAGTGCCTGTCTAAACCGGAGAGGAATTACTGTGTCACAAGGAAAGAGTTGCTCGCCATAGTCAAAGCTGTAGAACATTTCCATCATTATCTATACGGGAGAAAATTCCTCCTCCGCACGGACCATGCCTCATTGGCCTGGCTTTTAAATTTCAAAAATCCTGAGGGTCAAATAGCCAGGTGGATACAGAGACTCCAAGAATATGACATCACTATCCGTCATCGTAAGGGATCATCACACGGAAACGCCGACGCCCTGTCTAGAAGACCTTGCCAAGAAAGCTGCCGATATTGTTCCAGGGTGGAAGCGAAATACGAGCTGCTGACTCCGGTCGCAAGACAAATTACAACATCAACATCGGCTGATCGAGACCCGTGGAGTGATGATGAAGTCAGGAAAGACCAGCTGGAAGACCGCGACATTAAACCCATACTTGATTTAATAGAGTCATCAAACAGAAAACCTACATGGCAGGACATTTCTATCTGTAGTCCTACAACAAAACAATACTGGGCACTCTGGGATTCACTTCACATTCGAAACGGCGTCTTATACCGGAAATTCAAGTCGGATGATGGGAAGACGTTCCGATGGCAACTGATACTTCCAAGATCCCGGATTCCTGATGTCCTCAAAGAACTACATAACAGCCCTACAGGAGGTCACTTTGGAATTATGAAGACCTTACAGAGAGTTCGTGAGCGCTTTTACTGGAATAATGCAAAGAATGACGTGCAAAAGTGGTGCCGATCTTGCGATGCCTGTGCAGGTCGGAAAGGACCGAGGAAACGCAGCCGAGGCAGTCTGCAACGTTACAACATAGGTGCGCCTTTTGAACGTATCGCCTTTGACATCTTGGGACCTCTGCCACGAACTGCTGATGGCAACAAATACATACTCGTTGTCATTGATTACTTTACCAAGTGGCCTGATGCTTATCCTATTCCTGATCAAGAGGCAGTAACAGTATCTGAGGTAATGATACAGCACTGGATTTCCAGGTTCGGAGTGCCTCTTCAGTTACATTCCGATCAGGGAAGGAATTTTGCCTCGGCAGTAATCAAAGAACTATGCAAACTACTTGGCATTGACAAAACTCAAACGACGCCATTGCATCCCCAGTCGGACGGCATGGTAGAGAGGTTCAATCGAACCATCCTTAATAACCTCTCATTAGTGGTTTCCAGAAACCAACAGGACTGGGACAAGAAATTACCACTCTTTTTACTGGCTTATCGCAGTGCTGTCCACGAGACTACCGGCTATTCTCCATCACAGATGCTCTTCGGTCGTGACCTTCGTCTGCCTTGTGATCTATTGTTTGGCCGCCCTCCGGATGCTCCTTCATCGTCTGAGGAATATATTCAAGATCTCCAGGCCCGGTTTGAAGTGATGCACAATTTTGCACGAGAGCGAATCAACTTGGCGACGGAGAAGATGAAGACCCGATACGACACAAGAGCTACTGAACATCAATTCCACGAAGGAGACAAGGTGTGGTTGTGGAATCCGACTTGACGGAAAGGACTTTGTCCGAAATTACAGTCACCTTGGGATGGGCCGTACACAGTCCTAAACAGGCTGAATGACGTCGTGGTTCCGATTCGTAAGTCTTCGAACTCTAAACCTAAAGTCGTTCATTACGACAGGTTAGCTCATTACTATGGCCATAGTACATAATGTAAATAATTGTAAATAGTATAAGACCATGGTCCATTTTGTTTTTAAATGTGTATTTGATTTGTTTTATGTATTGCATTTATTGTTCATGTTGTTTATTATTGTAATGTAATGCTTATTAATGCATTTATGCCACAGTTGTAAGTTTAGCTTCCTGTGCAGGGATTGTACTGCCCGGGACGTGCAGTCCTTGGGAAGGGGGCAGTGTTACGAATTTGGTATTTAAAAAGCTAATGTTAGTTCAATTACAAATTAAATTATTTTATTTCTCGCGCAGTGCAGCGCATGACGAATATTAAAAGAAAGCTAAGCCGTAAAATTGAAATTACAAGAGCGCGTGCATTAAATAAATAAATATCTCTTTTTGATTTCGAGAAAGTACTGGAAAATTCTAGCGCGTGATTTTAAAATCTTATAAAAGGAGGAAAACATCTCAGTTTGTAGTAGTTGCTTAGTTTGTTGTTGTTTAGAAAACTGCTCTTGTTGATTGTAGCGAATTCGCGGATTAGCGTTCTTTAGCTGTTTTTAATTGCGTTCTATTGGACATTTGAGTAGTT
The DNA here is from genome assembly GCF_044657685.1 of Stegodyphus dumicola. NCBI lineage: Eukaryota > Metazoa > Arthropoda > Arachnida > Araneae > Eresidae > Stegodyphus > Stegodyphus dumicola. The sequence continues at coordinate 122,961,353 of NC_140780.1, forward strand.
AAAAGATAACTACTGTGAGATATTGTAATACTGCATGATAATTTGAGAAAATTTAAGCATTTTTGTTGTGATAATAATAAATTTTTTTTGTTCATTTTTCATCGGACTTGTGCATTCATTTCATAACGAACCCGTACGCACGCAACAATATTGTCAGCTTTTTCCATTTGAAATTTACATGACGATTCAGTTTTTAACCATTATCAAATTCATATATATTTAGATAATACTGAAAAATTCAACATAAAATAAGCAAACATAATAAGGAAAAACATGCAGGTAATTTGCCCTACAATTAACTATCAGGTCCAACCACACCTCCATTGCATAAAAGTATTGTTAATTAAGTTGGGTTTGGAAAGAAATCACCAAATGTGCAGCAAACTGAAGGAATGAGACATCAAGGGCAGTTTTTCACATATGGACAATTTGAAGAACAGAGTGAAAGAGTTGTTCTAGCTTGTGAGTGTTGTCAAGTTAGCTTGTTGTGAAGTATACTTTTAAAATATTTCAGAAAATGCAGTACAGTAGTTAGAAGCCACATTTTTTACTTACTTGTAAATTTTCAATCATTGAAACAAACTGTCTAGCATGTGAGCACAAATATTTTACAGTGCATTGGGTGCTAATTAAAAACATATTTTTCCTTACCATTTACCCCAGTCTTTTCTTGAAAATTAACAGCATCTCTTAGATTAAAGATGTCTCCATTACCAACAACAGGAATATTCAAACTATCTTTAATTATTCTAATGCCATCTAAATCTACAGCTTCATTTCTTTGAGTTTTAGTTCTTCCATGAACACTGATCCATGAAGCACCAGCTTTTTCAGCTCTCTGGCAAAATTCTACAGTTTCCCTACATTGAAAGAAGACAATAAGCATTCAACAATGTGAACAGATAATATAAATTACTTTAAAAGTTTTGCTAATATAGATTTTTTACAAAATTTTGTTTGCATTTTCTTAATCATTTTTAAAAAGTTCTAAAAATTACCACTAAAATTCATTTCTTTATTTCCTTGATTTTTCACAACCATATGCAACAATTTCCCTACCAACATAATGAACTAGGTATCAAATTAAGTATGAACAACTGAATAATTTTTTATGTTTATTAGAGTTATCTGAAAAGTTGTGTCGTTTTCCCCCCCTTTTTTATGATAAATATAAATGAAGTAGTACAAAAACATAAGAAACTTTCCCAGAATCACAAAAGCACTAATTTAGTCTACAACGTTTTTTTTTTGCCATTTCTCAGGTAGTCTGAAAATTCCTCTTTCAGCGAAGCCATTAATGACATGCAGTTCAACAGTCACCAAAGAAGTGAACAACAGACCTATCAGGGAATTTTGATGTGACCTGAGGAGATAAAAATCCAAGAAAGCAAGGTCTAGGGAATAAAGGGGTCAACACGAAACATCCCACCCATACTCAAAAAGTTTTTTTTTAACATTCATCAAAATGTGCTGGGCATTGTCATGATGGAAGACATCACCTTGAAGACTGGTCAGTTTTAGGTGATTTGCACAGATTTTTGCTTTTAAACCTGCCATTTGGGAACAGTATTTTTCTGAATTTATTATCTGATTTGGTGACAACATTTCATACAGTAAAATTCCTCTGTAGTCTTACCATATGCAAAGCATTGCTTTTTTGGGATGTAGACCCTTTCAATGTTTCTAAAAGAGGTTCTTTCAGATTACAGCAAGATCTTTTTGTAGTAACATTGTATAGTATCCCATTTTCATCTCCAATAATGAGCCATTCCCCCCCCCCAAAAAAACGGGGGGGGGTTTCTTCATTTATTTTTTCATCAAAGAATCACATGCCAAGCTCAATTAAGCATATTCTGGTTTCTTAAGGTATTGGGTACCCATATATTGTAGTAGCTTAACCCTTTCAGTGTTACAAACAGATTTTTCCGTATTGAAAGATGGCTTTCCAAATTGCCTCACACGGATTACTTTGCTAGCTTTTGATGAATCTGAAAGCGTTTCAAACGATTTTTTCTGCCTTACATTTTCCGTCTTGAAATCATTGATGACGGAATATTCTGTACTGTCGTTCCCTCCGACCTCCTGTCGCGCTTAATTGGTAGTGGGGAAACAGCGATCGTTAGACAAAGACAGATGGACAATGGGAGGGTCATAGATAAAAACATAAAATCCAGCCGTACCATCTGCCGACCTGAGGGCGATTTTCGTGCTGAAACTGGAAAATACTGGAAAGCCTTCAACGCAAACCTTTATGTATGTGAAAAATTTGCGAAGCAAAATTTCTTCTGCAAAAGTAAATGTAATTTGCACGGAATCCATGAATAATTTTTAAAGAATTCGGCATCACCTAATTTACAAATAATTTCTTTTAGCATAGAATAAATACTTAAACAGGTATTTATGACTGTAGAAGCAGAGAAATTTGATATAATTTTTGTTTTAGCTGTGTGTATTGATTAAAAATACTGTATTTTTAAAAATTATTATAACAGTTCACAAAAAGAGTTACTTCAATATATAATTTGAATAATTGTTCTGAAATAAAAATGAGATTTTTGAAAGAGTTCAAATCTTGTAATCCCGTTTCAAACTAATGTGTCATTTATGTGTTTGTATTGAAATTCATTTAGTTGTGTGAATGTGAAGTATGAACATTTTATTATTGAAATATGAGGACAAGGTGCATTTCCTTAAAGAAAAATTGGTTTTACTCTTCTCATTTCTCGTTTAAAACGAACTACTGAGAAACTTCCTTGGCATGATGTGAAAATCATTCGCAAATAATATCGTATTTGATTAGATTGCTTTTGGCGTTTATAAAATAAGGTAGTGAAAGTACATGAAATTGTATGATGCATTTTTTACCCTAAGAAAATTACTTCCGTTTTACTGAAAATGTTATCGAATAAAAGGGTCCGGACGATATTTGACTATGAATATTTTACTGTTATGAAGATGTGTTTATTTTCAAATTTCGAAACGGTTGGGACATAAAATTCTCAGCAGGTAAGAGTAAATAATTATGAAAAATAGTTGTTAGTAGAAAAGACATGTAAATAGCTTTTTATAAAATCCTCGCAAGCATTATACAAAGGTGGAAAAAATATGATGGTGATCTGGGTGATGCAAAAAATTTCGAAAAAGATAAGAATTTCCGATTATTTGCCTATATCAAGATTTGAAATGACACAATTAGATGCTCAGGTAAAGATAGACAACTTTAACTTTCATGGAGGACTTTGGGGGATGGGAAAACAATTTGTTATTTACGGCTACTGTTAATTAAAACAAAGGAGGGCTGTCTCTGTATGGGAAGGGATGCCTTCTTGGAATACTTTTTAAAGAAAACTGGCTCGTATTCACGTTACAAGTGGGAAAACTTAATTCCAGATCAAACTACTAGTGATCAGTGACGTTACTGCTCGCCCGCTAGTGGACGTTATTCATGACTGAGGACTGATGAACTATGTTAAATTAGGTACTTATTACCCTTTATTTTTAAATTCATTAGTTAATACTTATGATTCTTTTACTAAAAAGGCCAATTATATGCATGTATTTCTTGAAATCAGTTTTCACATCTTATTAACAATTTATGTGCAGTTTTTATGGCATCTTTCCTTCACGTCCACTCAAATAATTTCACAGCCTAAGAACAAAATAGGATTATTTAAAATTTAATATCTATGCTTTGTTTGAAATATTTCTCTTTGGTTTGGTTTATTTGAAAAGCGCTCGAAGGCTATCTGCCAAAGGAGGGAGGCCTTCATGGAGAACTGTCTAAGAGAAAATGTCTTCTATACATGTTACACAATGGAAAAATCACGAAAATGTCCATGCAGCCAGCCCGTTCGCTGGGATTCGAACCGAACTACTCATGTTCAGCAATTTTACTGCTTGGCCGTTGGTGGGCGTATCACTTTTTGAGATAATTATCATAATATTATATGTTTTAATAGGCATCAATAACAATGAATGCTTACTGTTGTGATTTACGTTTCCAGTGATGTTAATCTCGTAATTAATACTCTTGGCTCCGTGCCTAAGAGCAGTAAAGCTTCAACTGAGAACTTTTTAAGTGGAACTGGCTCATATTTCCCTAATTAATACAAATGTAGTAATATTATTCTTGTCACTGTCAATGATACCAATCGTATGATTTCGTATTCACTTTCGGAGCAAAAAGACATTGAGAAAGAAATCAATTTGGGGACAAATAAAAAAGAATTGATGAAATAAGTATTATAAAAAAGCAAAATTATTTTATATCTGGGCCATTTGTTACCATTTACTTTGTGTTTTAATATCTTTTCATATTTTTTTTCAGTATTGCTTTATTAATTCTTAAATATTTTGTAAAATGCAAAAAATTTATGAAATTCATACTTTCTTTCAATTCGAAATATAATTTTCTTTCCCAGTTCTAAAAATGTATTCTTGATATTATCGAATAACAAAAAGATACAGTATTCACTAAATCAATGTGCAAGTATCGTTAATTTAAGTGCATTTTGGTAGTAGATTCCTGATAATTGTAATGTACACATGCTTCAAAAAGATTAAAAAAAATTGCACGACTAAACAATTTTTTCACCGTTCTGGGCAGAACCATGGTGTTCCAATTTCAAATAAATAAATAAATAAGTAAAAATAAAATAGGCTTCAGCACAACGACAGTTTTTTGACTCATTTTATTACAAATGTATGAAGCAAATTTCTTTTCATTCTGGAAAAGAAAGAAATATGTCAATAAATAATATGTTTTCCAGTGTGCTATTAGAATAAGAAATCGATACTCGTCTGATGCAAATTAACTGATATGTATTTTTAATCAAAATTTTGCAGGAGAGATTTCAAATATTACTTTCAAGCACTGACTACACAGAAGTTGCATTTTTAAGTTTTTAAACGCAGTTTTCGATTGTTTCAGCATCTTTTATAAGTGCTAGGAACCATCTTATTTCTCTAAACTTTCTTTAGCAAGGTAAGGAACAATACATTCAATGGCACATTTTTTGCACAATCGCTTTGCAGACACTTAAATTTCACAAGTCTCTCATGCATTTGTAGACGAAATAGTCCATAACTGAAAGCCTAAATTTTTTCAGTTAATTTCTTACATTAAAATCATAACCGCTTGTACTCTTAAGATGTTCCCGGATAACTAGGCATTATTCTAAAATAGAAATGATAAAATCATTTGAGATATAATTTTCCCTTCTCAAAACAAACTATTTATTTTGCCAAAATATAATCGAAAATAATTCTAGAGCTATGAAATAAATTCAAGAAGATAAATAAATATTTTAAAATTCATTCAGTTGTATAAGAAAGTAAATAACGGCAGCACAACATTATAATGCATCATCATAATATCAGCTGAGAGCTGTAAAAAAGTTTCATTCCTACTAAATGGTTTGTATGACTCTCCTTTTATAAAAGCTCGAAAAAGAGAATATATATATATATCATGTGCACTTGGTGAATTGACGTATTAAAGGCATTGTTGTATGTGATATAAATATTTCCTTGTTATTTTATGAAATAACAAGCAAGCCCCCAAACAAGCAAGTCTGGAGCCCATTCAAATACCCTGTAGAATTTTAACAAATTATTTTATAGGATACAAATATGCACATGCTTTTTATGAAATATGCAAACCTCATGCAAATATAATTTTTTTTTATTAAATTTAACGATTATGAAATTAATTTTAATAAAAATATATTACTCTACATAAAGAAATCTGCAGGCATCTTTATTCCCATTATTTTTCTATTATTATCATCGAAAAAAATAATAACAGTCCTTTTCTTATAATAAGCTAATTAGATTAGTTTAAAAATACGCCCTGCGAAACTTTTTATCCTCCTTGCTTCAGTTTTTCTTATGAGAGTTACGCACTTTCTTTAACTTGTTGATATAAGATCCATTTATTTTAAATACTTTTCTAAAATGTTTTATAAAAAATAAGAAAATAGTGCAAAATATTTGGTTGAAAAGTTATGTAAAACTGGATTCAGTACCCAAAACAATAAATAAAAAATGAAAACAGATTTTATATTAGGTGCAAACAGGCATTTTTTTTTTTTTTTCATTTACAGACACATGCATGTTTCAAGAGCATTTGGGTTAACGCCACTTTGGGCTAAAAATATTTAGAAACAGCATATCATTACAATTTCCGATACACAGACTCGCAGGCTGTAGACAAAAGTGTTTTATTCCTTACAGTGTTGCCATTGCTCACTTTGAAACTGTTGAGATTTTTAATCAAAAATCCAGTAAAGTTTTACAGAATATGAAATAGACAATAAAAACATATTCCAGATTCTAAATTCGGCCTTCTAAGTGTCCTTGTTCGGGTGGAGGACTATGTGATTCAAAATGTGATGACTCTAGGTAACGTTGTTTTCCGCAATGCGAAAAACATACATACGTTCATGTAGATTATCATTATTTAGTTTCTTTAAATAAATACAGGGCTATAATATTTGGTGGCAACAGTTTGAAAAGTGATTCGATGCAAAATGTGGTTTCAAAACTAATAGCCCTTCTGTACCAACACTCATTTAGATTTTAAAAAGGATTTATCAAATTAAAAACATTAAAATAAAATCCAGAAACTTTCAGATTTTATATTACACCCAAAGGGACTTTTTTTCACGCTTTGTGTGTTATCTTTATTTATTAAATACCAAGTTCTTTGCAATTAAAGCACATAAATTCCAATTCAACAGCAATATCATAAAATATTTAAAAACAGCATATCTTTAGAATTTCCGATAAACAGTCTCGCACGCTGGAGATAAAAATATTTTATTCATTAGTATTATCACTGCTTGCTTTGAAACTGTTGAGTTTCCTAATCAAAAATTCGTCAAAGTTTTACAAAATATGAAAGAGATAATAAAACAAATTTGAACTTAAAAATTCCAGTTTCCAGTGTGCATATTCGAGTGAAGGATTACGTTATTCTTAATTTGATGGCTCTAGGTACTGTATTTTTAATAATGCAAGACATATATTCATGAAGATTCTTAATGATTTAATTTCTTTAAATATACAGGACGATAATATTTGGTGGCAACAATTTAAAAGTTGATTCGCTGTTTATAGTGAAACGCTATAAAATGCCGTTTTGAGACTAGTAGCCCATCTGTCCTAGCACCCCTTTGGGGGAAAAAAAAAAAAAAAAAAAACTATGATTTTGAAAAACGAATTTGTAAATATATACAGTCAAAAGTCGTTAACCCATAAGCCAGAATGATCTTTAATCCGGACCTCAAAGCTACAAACTTTCTGCGCATGAGTTGCGTTGATGCATGCGCGTAAGACCTTTATGGCTGTGAATATGCGTGTGCACATGTGCATAATACGTTTACGCATGCGAGTTTAATGTACAACGGACGGTATAAGCTAGGCTAAAATTATCTAATTATCTATTTCAGTTAATGTTGCAGATTGCGTTGTTCCTTAATCTTCTAATTGGATCCGGCTTATTATTTTTTGCAGACTGTTAGAGCAATTTTATAAAAAGTAAACTTGAACTTTCGATTATGTCAAATAGAATTTCCGATATATATTTACTAATATGTAAAGGATCTACAAAGCGAAAGTATGTTTCAAAGTCCATTAAACAAAAAGTGGAATTGCTGCAAAAAATGGATAAAGGCATATCCTTCGTTTCTCTAACCATTCCGAAATCTGTTTATCAATTTCACGCTGCTCTGCGGAGGGAGGGGGGGCACGGAGCACAATGGATTGGAAGTTGATCTGTCAGCACTATCCTTATCTTCAGGGCAGATGTTTTTATTTTATTTGGCTTATAATTCCTTACTAAATGTAGTATTTCATCTCGATGTACTCCATCGTTGATATGATTTAAATCAAATTCCTCCTCATTATAATTTGCTTCAAATAGTGAAGTAAGTTACACAGAGGTTATTGAAAAACGAAAAAATTTCGATTGACAAATTAGTCGGTATTCTCGACACAGGAATCATAGGACTTGAACAGCGGAACTTTGTAACTGAAGAAGAAATTATGTCTGTTTATAGAATTAAAGAGAAAATATTATCACATAAAACGAAGCAACTTAAACAACTTACATTGAAAGAAATGTTTAATAAAGTAAACAAATAAATATTATATATTTGTAAATTTTGATACCCTTTAGATCATAGTTGTTCTTTATTTCATAAATTACGGTTTTATATTTTTAATTTTATAATTTCTGCATGTAATTTTACCAGATTTAAATTGATGATCTATAATCTGGAAAAATCGATAATTCGGAATCGCCGAAGTCCCGACGGGTCTGGATTAACGACTTTTGACTGTATATGATTGTAAAATCCATTCTTAAATTTTGCATATATTACGCACATATTTATTATAAAATTGAAGCATTTTGCAGAAGAGTTTCCAACAAAATTGTACTCACAGAAATGCGTTCTTACATTTGGTTAAATGTAAGAACGTAACATGTCTTTCTCTTACGATACTGAGAAAAGTTTAGCTCTATTTCTAAAAACAGATCAAGTATTTTCAAATAGATTGCATGTTGAAAAGAAGCGGTAATGTAAAATGACTAGAAGAAAGAACATGATATGCGCTGAAAATTAGAGGAGGGATGATAAGAATGAAAGGCAATGTGCGTGGTCATCCACATATTATATATGGTACCTTTGATGAAAAAGACAGCTAATCTTTGGAATATGGTATCAGGTAGATTAGCAACATTTTGGTAGGCGATAAAGGTTACTACCTAAGACTTTGGGAATAATGCAAGAAGTACTCAGTTCCGATTATGCATTATTTTGTGCGAGGGAAATGAGAGATCATGAGATATGTCATGTGACATTAATGGACGAATTACAGTTCTTTAATCAGAAAAGGGGGAAAATCTGGATAAAAATCTGGAAATTTGTATTTAGCTTCATTCTGTGTTGTGTGAAACAGTGTTGGTTAATTTTTGGATCCCATGGCCCTATCTAAAGTGAATTCGAAATGGGTATTTAGTGGGATTGAAAGGGATAGTAATAAGTGTTTTTTTAAGGTTGTGCGAGATAGAAGTAAAGATTGCTTATTAAGTTTTATTAAGTCTGTTTGGAGGATGAAGGTTTTCAACATCTTGCTGTGAACCATAAGTATGATTTTAAAGATCCTGAAACAGGCGCACATACGATTGCTTTTTATTTAGCGGAGGAAATAAGAAAAGTTTATCTGCCACGTAATCAAGATTCTGAAGAAGATTAGGTAAGTTAGTATTTTTAATTATTTGAGGATATTATTTTTATGCATTGTTCTAAATGTAAGGAGTAAATAAATTAATATGGTATTATTGGAAAATTGTTATTAGCAATGATTTAGTTTAAAGTAATTAGGATTGTAAGCTAATTTTTATTAATTTAATGTATGTGCTTATTTATATTTTAAGTAGTGTTTTTAAATTTAATTATATTTTAATTAAATGATAGTTATTTTGTGAATTATATGTTTGTAGCAATTTGGTATACGTTTCAGTGGAAGTAAACGTGCATGTAAATAATTTAAATATTTGACACTTAAGTATTTGCAACCATTTTTAATGTTTGCGTTACAAATTCGTTGGTGATGTTTATAATAGATAATTTAGAGGTAAAAGTTTTTCGATATTTTATTTATTTTATACGTGCAAATGTTCATCCTTGGAAAGGGTATATACTTTTTCCCGATCAGGTAATTTCATATATGTCCTTTTTACCGAATTTAAAGATTCACAAAATTTTCATGCATTTTTGTGAAATTTTCTAATTTATGAGAAAAAAGCAGTGTACATGGATATAGTGAAGATTGTGCGCAATGCCATATTTGTGCAATTCTGGGATTTTTTTTAAGTAAAAATAAGTCGACGTGTACATGGTTACTGTGTATGTGCGATTTTGAAAAACACGGTAAGGAGTTTGCGATTCTGCACTTTTCCCCAATTTTGCAGTTAATATTTGTCATGATTAAGCAGTTTTGTTCCATAAAATTTCTAGCATTAGTGCAATTCGGCTAGCAGATTGTTGGAAAAAGTGTTGAGTAAATAAAAAGAAAAGAAACATGTCTTTACTTCGTGAAGACAAAATGGCAGCGGAAAAAAAAAAATAGAGGGTTGCTGTAGCAGAGTTTGTCACCAAATTTTCGCCAAAAAATCGCCAAGTTACCATAATCCAAAGATTAACCAAAAAGACTTCTTTCCCGCCATCCACGAGTCAGTACCCCCTAGACCTATATAACTATTATCTATTTTGTTCGTATAACTGGGCTCCCACTGTAAAATTTAGAATGATACAAAAGAAAATTCGAAAGTGCAATTTACTTTAAAAGTTTTCTAATATCGATATTACCTGCTAATTGCAATAAAATTAGCTAACTACAGAGCACAAGAAATATAGTAAGACTAGAATTCTCTTATTGTGAGTGTCGAGTTTAGTACTGTATGCGAATAAAAGTTTTGAATTGGTTTCGTCTAGTTGAACCTTGCTAATAGCCGAATGATAAAACACTTGCCGATAGTTTGATTTAGGTTCGAACATAGGTGAATGGGATGACTCCATCATAGGTGTTTCGTGCAAAGTCAGTTTTCCTTAGAAAGCCCTTCACGATGGCAGCCCTGGTATGTTTGCAATAAATAGCTCTTCTATGCTCTGCAATATCCAAATAGTATAAACTATTTTTTATTGAAAATGAATAAATTAAGCATTTTGTTTTGTAAAAAGAAAAAGTATCTTGTTGAATTTTAGTTTCTTAGAGGAAAGAAGGAAAAAAAGATTATATATTTATTTCTAACTGAGCCAGCCAGCCATGTGAACAAAACTTAATTTTGCTTCTTTTAGTTGAAGTAGAAACATATTGTGCATTTTGGTGAATAAAAAGGGTTTTACACTTCAGTTTTGCTTTAGAATGTCTGTTTTGTATTTTGTTTTACGGAAATTAAAATCTTTAATTTTTTTGTCCCTAGATGGGAAAAACATTCTCTGTACAAAAAATAACAGTCACACATGTTCGTAATAATAAATAAATATGAGCCTATAGGAAGTAAACCTGTTGCCAAGACTTTCTTAAATATTCAGATAGATTGTGATCATATTATCCTGGGTATTCGTTGAAATTAGTTGAATTTATGTTGCTTACTTCTACTTCAGTGCATGTTTTATATAATTTCTAATATTCGCACTTTGATCATGTGTATTCTTGAACACATCAATATTCTTGAGAATAACCTAACTGAAAAAAAGATGAATCTAATCATGATCAGATCAACACAATTTTATTTTAAAATTCGTTATCATTTGCATTTTTTTGAGCGCAAACATACTTTTTTTCTTTTCATATTTCAAAACTTTTACCATTTACACCCTTTAAAAATAACTGCATATTATTATACTGAAAAATGAAATTTAAGAATGTATAGAATTCTGGGAAATCTTCATTCATTATATCAAAAACCAAATTATAAATATAAATATTTATAAAACTATATGTTTCTGCATTAAGTAACTACACTGAAAGTAATACTGATAGAAAATGTTTACTAAAACTATGCATTGCTTCTATTTAACTATAATATTTTGAAAAAAATATTTTAAATTTTCCAACCTCATGTACAAAACTTATATTCAATAAAACGCATGAAGAGCGTTGGCCCATCAGTGAACAAGCAATAAAGTCTCTGAACACTGATAATTCGAATTTCAGCGAACGAGCTCACTGCGTAGCCCTTTTTTTTTTGTTTTCCCCACATGCAACGTGTATATGAGACAGTTTCCCTCAGAAATTCCTCCACAAAGACATCCCTACCCTTAGGCAGGTTATGTTCGAGTGCTTTGCCATAGTCAAATTAAATAAAATTAAAAAAAAAAAAAAAGTAAGCATCGTGAGCATTTGACTAGAGTCTCTGTTTAATTCTTTCTATATATAGAGAAAGAGAGAGAATTAAAGCTATAGAGATTAATAAAACCATAAGCATCAATCTGTCAAAACCCAATGTCTTTTTTCATTAATGCTCTTTTTTCATTAATTTTTCAATGCAGGAATTTCTAAGAGCACCTGTTTATTTGCTCTTAGCCCCCCTAATAAGTAGTGGAATAGTAAAATATACTGATATTTTCTATCAATATGTCAAAACCCGATGTCTTTTTTCATTAATTTTTCAATGCAGGAATTTCTAAGAGCACCTGTTTATTTGCTCTTAGCCCCCCCCAATAAGTAGTGGAATAGTAAAATATACTGATATTTTCTTAGATTTTAAAGAAAACAATATCATTATGGCACAATTAATAAACTCGCGGCTTTCCTTACTCATGGCTATACACAAAGGTGGAAAATTGCATGACAAAAACTTAGACGTCTGTAATTATGATTAGTAAATAGACAAGTTTTTTACTTCATGTTTAGTTAATTAGTTCTGTCATTATATCAAGTAAATTTTGAAATATTATTTATATCCGTCACGTCAAATAAACTCTGGATCAAAAATACCTGAAGTTGCAAATAAAATAAGAAATTTTCTAAGTTAAAAAGATATTTTATTGAAAAAAATAAACTATCTTGGGAACTATCGCAAATCATATTGTTTTAGTGAAAAAATATTCCTTTTATCCTAGCAAGCAATCGTATATAAGAGGTAAATTCAATAACTAAAGTGAAGGGTATTAGAAACACAAAAATATTTTGATATTATTGCCATATGCACATTGATTTCCATAAAATTTAAATATATATATAAACATGCACACACACATGTATACATGCATAAAAATGGAGGTTTATGAATGGAAAAAAAATTAAACATATATTTATTTTTCTTTTAAAGACTTGATTTTTCAGTTTCCCTCAAAATTTTCATTTGATAACAAATTCCATAGCATAAAGCAAACAGTTACTGTTACAAGGTCAGATCACTATCGAAGCATTCTTCTTCTTGAAAACTCCAGAAGGGAAAAGTTTTGACAGTGATTGATACTTTTACAGTCATCACTAATTAGTTCATCTAGATGATTCTCCGCAGGTGTAGGGGGGTAAAAAAACTGCTTAACGCTTTCGGTGGATACATTGACAGAAACCTTCCCACTTTTTGACGCAATTTCTTGACAAAGCTGCTGACGCTTTACAAAACAATACCTTATCTCTTTCAAAACCTCCAGAGGGTTAAATACCCCCTTTTCCTTAAATGATCATGTACTGCACTTTTGGAATATTTGGTGTCATACTGATACCCCTGAACTGAAAAACTTAGATTTTCAGCACAAGCTTCCTCTAATAGGTCCTTTTTTTCTTTATAAAGGATGGTCATCAAGAGGAAACATCATTTTCAAGGCTAAAATTTCCATGCACAAACTTCTCAAATCAAACTTCAAACTTTGTCATCAGTAACAGTGCCTTTCTATAGATAGCACAAATTTTGGCAGCAATCTGATGAACAATTTGTTTCTTTTTTTAAAATAAAAAAGCATAATATGATGAAAATGGACTTCTGGGTTCTGATTCTTAGCACTGTACTAAAACAAAATTTATGGCACAATATAGGCTAGAATCATGCAATGTGAGCAGAAAAATGCATTGAAATATATGCTTCAATTAAGGACACTCTGTCCCAGGAATAACAAAATAATTAGAAGGAAACACATTTCAATTTGAAAACCCACAAAACTTTTGGAATAATTGAAAAAAAAAAAAAAAAAAAAAAAAAAAAAAAAAACAATTTAAAAATTAAGGAGACTAAAAATTTATCTTACTTATAATTGTGAAGCTAACAAAACAAACATATATAAAAAATAAAATCTCAAACATTCAAAAAAGCAAATACGGTTTTAAAAAAAATACTAAAATTTGGCAAAAAACTGTGTTCCTATTTTGGATAAAGAGTCAGAGAATCACATAACATGAAATCCAATAACAACACAGTGGCAAAAAACTGCTCATTCCACCCGAAATTTTTTCACTTTCCGATTATTCACTCCCACCAAAAAAGTCACAATTCATTGTTGACTTTGAATTCATGAGCTCACTGGTGACTAAATTTTTACCAAGCTACTGTCTACAACAGCCATTTCCAAAATGGCAGTGAACTAAGAATTCCACACAAGAGCAGCCAATAAATAAAATTGCTAAACCAAGAAATATCAGCAATAAAACAGTTACTTATTTTGACAAAGCCTTTTTTGCACTGTTGTTTTTCCCATACACAAAGCTATCTGTTTGTGCTTTAAAAAAAAATCATAGAACTGTACAAACTCAACATCACACGCCAGCACTAAGCATTGGCCCAAATGGACATATGCCATGCACATACTTGGGTTGCCATATAAATACTTTTATGGCATCAGGGTTTACTACATAAATATTTGGAGACACACAGCTTTGCCTCATGGATACTTTTCGGTGGGGCTGTGGTAAATAGAAAGTATCAAAAACTTATACTATTACATCATCCATAGCAGTTATTACTCATTTGGTATTTTAAATAAACTTGGGAAGCTTAGACTAAAATTGAACTGGAAAAAGGTGTTTAATTAAATTAAAATGTATATCTACACAGTGCAATCACTCCTCTTTTACTCATTTTTGAACAGCAATTACCCTTATAAACAGAAGGTTAATAAAATATTTACACTTCTAAGACCAGCTCACTAACATGTGGAAACAAAACTTTCTACTTTGCTAAAACTGTATGAGGTGGGTAAAATAATTTTTGCAAGAAAACAGCGATTATATGACCTCCTCATCAGTTTTCTTTTAAAGGGGCAACTTTTGTTAATTTTGTGTTATTCAAAGCAAGGGCTTTTTATTATTTAAGAAGATAAACTTTTCCAAAAAATGTCAGGGAAAACAAAAACTTTTTTTAAATGATTTTGATTTTTTCTGATCTTTCTAGGAAAATAGGCCCTGATTTTCCTGGTGCATGAGAATCATATTTAATTAAAAACTTTCAATATTAAGCAAAAAATATTTCCTCAGCTTTCACCTTTTATTATTGTTCCTGTATGGCAGATTATAGGAATTCAAGATTCAAAAGATTTGAAAACCTTTGGGGACTTTTAAAAATTTGGATTCAGAATAATTTAGGAGTAATCCCACCTATAACACAGGCTTAGCTCAAATGAACAATGGGATTTTAAATATTTATTTTTCAAACTATTACACACATTACAATAAGTGATACATGAAATTAAGGAAAAAATATTTTTTCCACCACTGATCAATAGGTGGCAGCACATCCAGAGAATGCTGTGATTGAAATCCCAAAATGGTGACTATGATAGGGAAAAGTTTTTATGTATTAGAATATGCAAGTATTCCACCCCCCAGCTATTTATGTACAGCATCCATTTGGGAATCAACATGGAAAGGAAGCACTAAGTCATTAGAACATTCTGCGGTGGATTACACAGTTTAAAGGTAGAAGCAGTGGAGAGGTTGAGGCATAGTTTTGTTCAAAGCCCACACAAGACTTCAATAGCTGGCACCAGTTAACTTGAAATTCCCCTGAATATATATAATGGAAAATTTTACAAATAAAATAAAATAAATAAATTTGAAGCCATATCACCTACAAATGGTGCAACATTTATCAGTGGATGATAAAAATTGTTGATTTGACATTTGTGTTCATATGCAAGAGAAACTAGGAAATTAAGATTTGGCAAAGAAGCTGATTTTCTCAGATGAAGCAACCTTCATTTATCAGGAAATGTCAATCGTCATAATGTTATAACGTTGAGAAATGAAACTTGCCATGACATTGTGCAGTTGTAAAGAGACTCACCCAAAATCATTATTTTTTTGTGTTGTCACAAACAAAATTGTATGGTCTTTTTTTCTTTGTTGAAAAATGGTAACAGTTAACAATTATCTGGACACATTGCAAATTTGGTTATTTTCACAACTGCATGAAGGAAACAAAAGTTTTGCATTTCAACAGGATGGAGCCCAGCTCATTGGTCTTTGCATGTACATGCATACTTAAACGAGAAGCTTCCACACCGATGGATTGAGCATATGATTGATAGTGATTTGCCGTTAATTACATGGGGACCAAGATCCTGAACCTCATGCCATGTAATTTCTTTTCATGGGGTTACATCAAAAATTCTGTTTACGAACCACCTATGCTGAAAACATGGAAAAAATCAACACATTTGGGCAGCATTAGGAGCCATTGACAATGTGATACTACAAATGTGGAACGAACCTGAGTTTGCCATGTAACGGAAGAGTGATACATCAAACTTTTATAACTAAAAAAAAAAAAAATAAATAAAACTACTCGGCATAGTTTCCTTTAATTCTGTGTATCACTTATTTTAATATGTGTAACAGTTTCGAAAATAAAAATATTTAAAATCCAGCCATTTTCATTTGGTCTAACTCTGTATATTAGCCCCTAAAAATGTGAATGGTGTTACTGCAGGAGAAAGCAATTTGCATATTATGCTTTTGGGGTACTTTCTTGTTAAAGAGCCATTTCATTAGCTTTTGGCAAAATCTGAAATTTTCAGGTTACAGAATAAGCGATTAAATTTGTCAGCTTCTGTGACTAAGTGTGGTGGCTGTTTTAACAAGGAAATACTGCTTTTCACAATATAAATTTCTACTATATGTGTAATGAAGGATATTCTAGATACTTATGATCTATGAATTTTGTAATTGTTTAAATTAACATTTTCAGAAAATTCAGTTTAATATTGCAACTCGACAACATGGCATACTATATGATATTTTCAGATCAGCAAGGAAATTCAGATCAGCAAAATTTTCTGCACAGTTCTCCAAGTAATCAAAGTAGATGTAAGTAGATGTTCCTTAAGTAATCAAAGGCATGTACACTAGTACATATTAAATACACAGAGAAAAAGTTCCTCTTCTCTTCTCATAAACCAAAATTTTCTGCACAGTTCCCAAGTAACCAAAGTAGATGTAAGCAGACATAACTCAAGTAATCAAAGGCATGTACACTAGTGCATATTAAATACACAGAGAAAAATTCCTCTTGTGTTCTTATAAAGAAGTTATCTTATTATCTACTATTTTCTAATGAATACAACATAAAATCACACAACATACCTTTTATGAACAACCTAAATATATAATTCAAATTTAATACCTGATATTCTCATGCATGCGAATTTTTAATGATACTGTATAATCAGGATCTGAAATTCGGTTTCTAACTTGCTGAATCATAGAGTGAACTACCTCCGGCTTCTCTAATAAACATGCCCCATATCCACTTGAAAGGGCCCACCTTGGAGAAGAAAAAGTATATAACTAACTAAAATACTTTACATAATATGCACCATCTAAAGGCAATATATGGCAGAATACATTATGACCAAGAGTTAGATCTACAGAATAGTCTCCCACTATTTGTGCATGTTATGTTCCAGGACTCACTGCAGATATATAAAACGGTAGATTATAGCAAATGCTACACAAAAGATACCTGAACAGCATAAATTAAAACAAATAAGTTTAACTGATAGATTATGCATTGCAAGATAGCTGATAAATTATGCATTGGAAGATGCTACCAATATTAAATATGTAACAATAAATTACACTGTATAACACAATGCATTACATATTACACTACTTAATAAATACATTGCATATTACACTACTTAATAAAATATAATAATATGCAAAATGTACTGTACGCTGCAGTATACTCTCTCTTATTAAAGTAAGGGACATTTTCACCTAATCTGAAAAGGATGGATGTGAAATCAAGATACACACTTTTTGAACTATGCAATGTAATGCATTGTTTCATAGTACAGCTGAAACAGAATTGCCCCTCTTTGCAACAAATATTAAAAAAATCATGCAATCAGCATACCATTGATGAGGATATGGAGAATACTAGAAGCAGAGCAGAGGCTCATTAATAGAAGAGTGGACACAGGAAAAAAGATGAATCATTTATTTGCTGATTGCTGCCAATAACCACAATATTAGAATCATAATAGTTTTAAAAAATAGGGGACACTAAACTACAATCTAGCTCAGCTGTTCTCAACCTTTCGACAGATGCATACCATCTAAACAAAAACTGAAAATCTTTAGTACCACAACTACAAAGTACTACTATCACCACTACTCTTGAACAAAGCTCAGATTGCATAAATTTACGAGTGCTAGAGAGAAAAGTCAATCAGGATGTTGGGATTTTAATTTTTGAATTTAATAGTTAAAAATACTTTACTTCTTTGTGTACCACCTATTTTTCTATTGCGTACCACCAGCGGTATGCACACCACCAGTTGAGAACCCGTGATCTAGCTCATTCTTCTTCAAATTCATTAAAATACTTTTATATGCTATTATGTTATGTAAATAAAATTAATAATTCATGTGACATGATTTACCACTCATTTAAATTTAAAGCAAAATTTAATACAAACAATCAGACTATTAAATGATGGTTTAGTCTCTATAAAAGGTTGTTCAAATAGAAAGATTTCTCTGAACGTAACTAGGGAAGGAAATGAGATGAAAATATCAGTACTTTAGCTATTTTAAAAATTAATCTTAAAAAAATTCATTTTAATACTATTATTTAAGAAAAATATAGTACAGTACAAAGACCGAAATCTGGATGTCCCTTATTGGGAATGGTCTAAAATCCGGACCTCAAAACCACCAAAAACGTTTTTCTCGTAGGTTTTACGCATGCGCATTTGACTGCCCCATCCGCGCATAATAAAACAACTGGAAAGTCAGGTTCCTTAATTTCACTTCGACACTAAATAAAATATCTTGTTATTGAAGAAACAATAATTTTAGCACAAATTTGTACGATCAGTAATTTGGCTCTGTTGCTGTGAATCTGCTTGGCACACATCTCAAACCGAAACATTCCACGTAGATACATCATTGATCTGACACCAAACTGGTGAATCATTATTTATTATTCTTTCCTTTCATCACCGCATGTTTTTCAAAATATGACAACTTGAGTAATGATTCGTGTAGCGATGCCTAATTTTTTTTTATGTTAGCAATTGAATAATAAAGGAGTATGTTTGCCTTTTATGTTGACATTACGCTTGGCAATGATTACAGATTTAAGTTAAATGCGCTAAAAAATTTTGACGAGGAAAAATTTACCAAAAATTTCTTCCCATATGCTAAAAACAGATTTTGTTGATGATACTCATAGACACACAGATTACATTTAGAGCTATTTAAATTAAGAATAACTGATTTGTTATTCACATAAACCCAGAACCAGCGCCAGGGATCGTATGGCCGCACCGAGTCGCAGAATTTAGGACCAACAGAGACTGCCTCAGGCAGTAAGATATCTAGCACCAGCCCTCAATAAGTATATATGGGAATTTAATTATTCAGAACTCTCATAAGCCTAGTATGTGGAAGAAATAGACATATGTATAATAAATAACTAATCAAATACAATTCAGGCTTAATTGTCTCGGTGCTCGATAGAAGCAAGATAAAATTTAAGAGAACAACTTGTCATTAGTCGCCAAACTCATGATGCATAGCCAAATATGCATGGTGAAGACTAGCTAAATTTGATGATGATAGTTGCAAACTTTAAAGGTTTTCGGATATCACAAAACAAAGGTGAAATTTTCCAATTAACGGATTTTGTAAAGAAATGTGGAGAAGTGGTAATAAATGAAGATGATATAAAAGAAGGGTGTCAATGTGATTACAATGCTTCTTAATCACCAATCATACCATCAGTATGGTTCTAGATCCAGAAAATACACCTACCGATAGTGCAGAAAATGACAAAGAAGTTACTGAAAACGAGAAAATTTCGATTGACAACTTAGTTGGAATTCTTGGAACAGCAGTTACAGGACTTCAACAATGTAACTGAACAAGTAATGCTTGTCTATAGAATTAAAGAGAAAGTATTAGCACAAAAAACAAAGCAATTTAAACAGCTTGCATTGAAAGAAATGTTTAATAAGGTAAACAAATAAATATTAATTTTTTATATACCCTTTAGATCATAAATACTTCATTATTTCATAAATCATAATTTCTACATGCCATCTTACCAGATTTAAACTGATGATCTAATATCTGGAAAAATCCCAAATCTGGAATCGGCAAAGTCTTGACAAGTCTGGATTTTGGACTTTGTACTGTATTTATATTTTGACATCAAGGGTTCAGAGGTAAATCTGTGTTAAGAATACAATATACAGGTACAATACAGGAGTAAGAAGATGTTCATCATAATTAAGCTGCACTATTTCCCAATGTTTTAGCCTGTTTCTCACTCGATGTGCATTCGGAACTTTTAAGTAGCTGCTTTCCCTTTCCTTTTTGGCATGTATGTGTGTATGTCTGGCTGTAAACTCAAGTAACTTAAATGAAGGATAAAGTGGATGACAAATTGCAAATAATGATATGGAAAACAAGAAGCAAAGATTACAACCAAAAATAAGTGGTGTTAGCTGATTTCTGCATGATATTTCCGATTATTACAAACCTATCTCTATCTATTGGTTATTGATAACCCACACTTCCTTTCATGCCAATACTTCAGCTAATGCAGATTGGCAACTGTGTTTTTCATTCGAGCAAGCGGTATGTAAACAAGAAATATTTTCTGCAATGTTGTAAATAAAGTTATGTTTTCTTGTTACAAGGAGTTACTTTCTTGCCACATTACATGTAACTGACCTAATAGAAGTCATTGGTGTTTGATCACTTCTAAAATACATGGCGTCTATGATAGGGCTTTTTGTAAACATAAAAAATATCTATAAGGAAACTGGCATTAAGTTCTTTTTCTTGGCATGTTAACAATTATCTGTGGAGATATTAATAAAGAAGATTCCAATGCCATTCTTGAGATGGAATCAAAGCTTCAAAGGTGAAGCTAAAAATATGAGATAAAACACAAGCACAGGAGCAAATGGATCACCTGCAAAAGCTTCTACTTTTACTTTAACATTATACTTAAACATAGTTTCAGCATGTCACCCTAGAGTATTTTATCTCATTTTAATTACATGCACATTTTTTAACATTTAAAGGAGAGCTACAAAACTACAAAAAACAAATAATAGATTGTATGTCAGAAGATGACAAGGCAGAAGACAAGCTCAAAAATGAAAATTACACAGATGACCTATATTTAAGCACTTAAAAAGGAATTTTAGATAGTAAAAATTAAAGAAACTTATGTGAATAGCTTAACAAATTTTTATGAGTATAAAAATTTATGAGCATAAAATTTACTTTTTTGTATTTATGAGTATTTTATGAGTATAAAAAGGATGTTTCAGCTTCTGAAAACTGTGTTAAAGATAATTGATGGAAACATTACAGAATAGTTGCTATTCCGAATCCTATTTAAGAAAATAGACTCTATGGATAAATTTCAGTATCTTATACAATACAAAGTCTGAGATCCGGACTTGTTAGGACTTCGGCAATTCCGGATTTGGGATTTTCCAGGATATTAGATCATCAGTTTAAAACTTGTAAGATAGCCTGTAGAAATTATAAAATTAAAAATATGAAACCATGATTTATGAAATAATGAAGCATTTATGATCGAAAGGGTATAAAAATTTACAAAAAAAAAAAAAAGTCTTAATTCTTATTTGTTTACTTTATTAAACATTTCTTTCAATGGAGGTTTTTAAGTTGCTTCTTTATGCTAATATTTTATCTTTAATTCTGCAGACAGACATTTCTTATTCAGTTACAAAGTTCCATTTTTCAAGTCCTTTTAACTGCTGTGTCAAGAATTCGACTAATGTTGTAAATTAAACATTTTTTCATTTTTAATAAACTTTCAGTCTCTTTCACTATCGGTAGTGGTATTTTCTGAATCTAGAACCATACTACAGATTTCGCCGTCTGTTAATTGATTGATAATTGGGCCCTTGACACCACAATGAAAAACTTCTGTTACATCATCTTCATTTATTACCACTTCTCCAAACTTCTTTAAAAAATCCATTAATTGGAAAACTTAACCTTTGGTTTGCGATATCCGAAAAACCTTCCCATTCGCAGCTATCATGTTCATCATCCTCAACATGAAATATGCTAGCTAGGCATAAATTATGCCAAGCATTTTTTAAAGTATCTGGAGACACATCCTCCCATGATCTTGTGATGCTACATATAGCAGATTTTATACTAAACTATTTCACAAATTCTTGAATAGTCTTGCCATTATTCAAGAAATTTAAAATGAATTTAAAAAATTCTACTTTATATTTACATTTCAGCAGGCGCACTATTCCAATATCCATACGCTGAATAATGAATGTACAGTTTGGAAGAAAGAATAATATCGATACATTATCTTTCATTAAAACATTTTACATAACCTAATAGCATATATGTGAAATATGAGCTGAACAGTCGTCTATAATCAGGACTATTTTTGTGTCACCAGGTAAACCAACCAAATTCTTCCGAGCCTCGGGTATGAAATGATTTTCAAACCAAACATACATTAACATTTGTGTTATCCGTGTTCTTTTATTTGCATGATATATAACAGGAAAATCTTTACTCCTTTAAATGCTTGAGGTCGTGTATTTTTTCTGATTACGAAAAGTTTATATTTCTTGCCAATATTTCTTAGCACATTTAACTTAAATCCGTAATCATCGCCAAGCATAATAGCACTATAAAAAGTACCATTTGTTATTAACTTACGAATATAAAAAAATTGTCTGGGCATTGCTGCATGAGTCATTACTCAAGTTGTCACGTGTTGATAAGCATGCGTTGATGATAGTAAAATAAATTAAATGATTCGCCTGGTTGCCATCAGGGATATAAAATATTAAAAGATGTAAAATCAACAGTGTTTCTATCTAGAATGTTTCAGTTTGAGATGCATGTGAAGCAAATATGCAGCTACGCAGCCAAATTATTGATCACACAAATTTATGCTAAATTATTGTTTCTTCAATAACGAGGTATTATTTAGTGCCGAAGGGAAATTAAGAATCAGGACTCTCTACATGTTTTATTTATACGGGGAAAATATCAAATACGCATGTGTAAAACATTGGGGAGGGGGGGACGTGGTTGCCGTTTGTGAGGTCCGGATTTTAGATCATTCCGGATATTGGACATCCGGATTTTGGACTTTGTACTGTATAACGAACATTACAAATTTTTGAGCTAGGGAACTAGCAGATAGTTATTCCATGACTTAAGTGAAAATTTACAATTATTCTACAATGGCCCAGAAATCATTCACTTCACTACTTTAACAACAATATCTAAAACATGAAACCACCCACTATTTTATATAGATGATCTAATTCAAAAGTCAGTTAAAGAAAAAGGCCTGAAAAATAAATGTTTTATAATTTTTACGATGCAATAATTTCCTTCTCATATACATATTAGAAATAAAACCAGTTTTTAAAAATATTCATATCTGCAGATGCATGTGCATGCCTTTATAAATATGGCAGCTTATTCAGAGAGAGGTAACGTTTTGTGGACACTAAATACTTTCTTTTCAGAGGCATCTAACTCTAGTCTTCGGGGGGGGGGGAAACACTTTGAGCTAACTATCTAGCAGTTTGCCTTAGGTTCAGAAGCACAGGAATGAGTGCATATGAATTAACTGAATTTTCAAATAGTGTACCATGAATATGAAAAGCACATATATGAAAGAGTTACATTTAATGACACATTAAACAAATGAACAGGAAAAGGACCAGAAATAAAAATAAAATTTCCACAGTACCTATTATCATGAAAAATTACATTACCAGAAAAAAAGATAAAAAGAGTTTACATCATTATTATACATACTGATATTTATACTCGTAACAATAAAATTAGTCAAAATTTAATGCTTAGGCAATGATTTTAATTATATGCCCTATGCATTATGAAATATGAAACAAATTTTTACTCAAAACACAGAGAGCATATAATTAAATTCAGTGATGATGTCATTAAATTCAACACGCCTGTGAATAAAATTTAATTTTCTTACCTTTGAGGACAACCACAGTTCAGATCAACCCCATCAGAATAACTGCAATTAAAAATACAGAATTCTGAATAAAATATACATGATTTTTTTTTTAAAAGCAAAAAATTTTACATCATATACATTAAAATAATAAGGTTTTTCTCACTGATAAGTTAGTTCAGCAGAGTCAGCAAATTCATTCCCATTTTTGGCAGCAAACTGTACAATTAATGGTCTGTCTTCTATGTAAAGAAACATGTTTCTAAAATTTTTCAGAAAATATGCAAAAATAAACAAATAATTAAAAGTTTGACAGCTAAATAAAATGACACATTTACAGCATGTAACGATAATTTAAAAAGCACATACAGACAACTTTTTAAACATTTTTAAAAGACAAAGTCCTTAATGGATAAAATGTGATAAGGATTTGGCTCATAAAGAACATGAGAATGATGTTTTCTAAAAAGAAGGGGGGGGGGAGACTTCTCCCAAAAAGTTCACTACTTAATCAAAGCATGTATGTTAAAACATAATAGCTGTGAGTATTTAGTGTAAGAACGCAGAAGTCTCAGATATACCTTGTTGACCCAATACGTGTATATTAATGTTTCTTTGCCTAAGCATTGTTGGCCAATCATACATATACTCAAGGCTACACTTACATTAGTTTATGCCAGTCTTAAGCCTGAAACAATGGACAGTCTTAAAATGGTGTTCTAGACAGTTCTCTTAGTTATTTTAGCTAAAACTAGACTGCTAAAAATAAAAGATTCGATGAGACACTTCACAGCTCATCTTTTATTTTAAACATTCTTGCTTTCCATTCACAGAAAAGGCAAAATTGTTACTGTTTGGTTTGTATTTTTACTCTTATTTTACACATTCTTGCTTTCCATTCACAGAAAAGGCAAAATTGTTACTGTTTGGTTTGTATTTTTACTCTTACATTTCCTCTTTGCTGTATGTGCCTTTTCGTCAACTGTTCTGTATTCTTAGATATTACATGCAACAGGTGCTTTTCATGATCCATTTCTTAATAAGTCACTTAATTTAGAAAAGGCAGCATCACAATAGCAAAGAAAATTTGCCTGAATTATGTACAGACAGTTTTTTCTGACAGTGCCATTGATAGTGGTAACGAGCCAGAAAATGATGCTTTATCAGAAGATAACAATAAGCCTGACATTAAACAACATGAAGTATCATAAAACTTCTGATAAAAATTACTAGGAAATATATGCTGCCCACAATGATTCTTGGTTTAATTATACTAATGGAACAAATGAAAAAGCTAGAATGGGAAGATTATTTAGCCAACTGATATTTCACGAGCACCCATTTTCCTTAAAATGACCAGGGAGAGATTTAAGCAAGTACTTAAATTTTTTACCTCAGCAAAAATTTACAAGTAGCATATAACATAAACAGCTTTTATAAAATCAGACCTGTTTTGAATCCTCTCATTTGCAAATTTTATCTTCATAAATACTACAAATACGTGCATTTTAATCTTTATAAAAATTACACAAATGAAGGAATGATTCCATTATGTTTAAGACATAAAAATGTACCATCCAGCAAAAATAATAAAATACGGAATTTTAGTTAAGATGCTTTGAAACGTGAGAATGGCTATATATGCAACTTTGAAAGGTACTTTTCCATTCAAGGCATACCACAAATGTCTGGTGCCATATTTACATCTTTTGGCTTATTTCTTTCCCTGTGCATTTGGCTTGGTATTATATAAAATGGAATGATCAAGAACAGCAACAAGAATAATTTTTTAATTTCACAACAAAATCTTTTAAAATCCATTCTGTGTGTGTGTGTGTGGGGGGGGGAGAATAAATGACCTTGTTAACAAATATTCTTCAATAATTATAAACTAATTAATTAAACCAGACAAATTCTGGAAGAATCAGTCTTTTCTTCCCTTAAAATGGTGTACTACAAAGCTCTTCAAGGCATCTGTATGTAACTTGGGTCCTTGATTAACAATGCATACATAAGGAGGGGCAAACATCATGACAACAAAAGCCACATATTAAAATTCAGGAAATTTCAAGAGGCAAAACTGGATTTCCTAACAGCTGCAAGTCAATATTTATATCAGGTTTTAAACAGTAAGAAACGTCTGCAGTAAATTAATGACAGTTTTACATTTTTAACTAATTAATGTGGTTTCATATAAATTTAAATAAAAAATATCTACTTTCCTTGCTCTATATTTAGGAAATGTGTTCCTATGATGAACAAAATTGAATCTATTGTATAAAGTAATTGGACACTCTTTTCTTGAAATAAAATTCAAACTAAGCAATGTCCTCTGGTTTCCTTTACCTTCCCCGGTTTATCAACAGGTCAGGTTTTTAGTGAAACAATATTAGGTGTTTTCTGATTATCTGCTCCCCCCCCGAAAAGTCGCAATTCTTGGTAACTTTGTAAACTGGGAAAAAAAACATTTGTTTGGTCATCTTTACAGCTCACAGGTTCTGTTCATAAATAGTAATAAAAAGGATTTTATAAGAAACAAGAAATTTACGAAAAAACAAAAGCTGGTTAAGTGAATATTTACATTTTTACAGCTGGAATATACTCTTAAGAGCAATGATCCTTAAATATAACACATATAAATCGATGTATACTTAAGCATCCATGTGGAGGTTACTTATTGACACAAGTATACTAAAAAAAATGCCAAAACATGGCAGAACTACCAACAGTTGAAACAGGAAGTGGGAATAATTAGAAAGTACCATAAACAAAAACTGAATGAATATGTATTGCTCTTCATGAGTAGGGTAAAGTAATAAGCTTTTTATTCAAGTGAAGAACAAAACACTGATTTTGAAAACAGATTTAGTGATTTTTCTTTTGAAATTCTCTCAAAAGAATAAAATACATGACACAGGACAATTTGTACTGAGAATCCATGCAGAAGAAACTGCTATTCAAGGAAGAAAAGTTACTTTAAGCAAAGCTGTCAACTTTGCCAGGCTTTTGTATAAAAATTATTATTTAGTTTTTCTGACAACTAACACAAAATAAATAAATGAATTTAATTTGTTAAATGTGGATTAAATTATTAGTTGCATTTTATTTTTCTTAATCCTGGCAATGCCATTAATCCTAACCTAAGAATTGTTAAACCTTTTAACTAAAAATAATTGATATTTGATAGAAAAAATAATTTTATTAATATCACCAGAAGCGAAACAAAATTTTGTTAATTTTATGTTTCACTTTGTCTTCCATTTTGAATTTTGACTAAATCTACACTAGAAGCATTAATTTAAATTAATCATGACTAGAAGCATTAATTTAAAAAATGATTCTCGCAATTTCATTTACATTTGAATCACTAACACAATTTGGGCCCTGACTGCTACACTGATCCAGCAAAATCTGCCGGAACTTCAAGTAACTGGAGTTCTGCATTTTATACAACTTTTCAAAACTGTCTTTTGGATTGTTTTGCTGATTCTGGACATTGATAACTTATTATTAAACTCATATTCACGTATATATGTTGTACTGCATACATGTCTCCATTTGCCTGCCATTTGAACTTTTTAGACAACACTTAAATTTTGAATTGCTTTAAATTAGATTGAGAAAATAATACTCAAGATTAAGGAATTTATGTATTTTACCAAATTGCATTTGCAACTTTTTAACAAATATATACAAGCATTTTTAAAAACAGTATTTTAAAATTTGTTTCTCATTAAACACAGATTTCAAATTTTGCTTTGTTTTTGAAATTTAATAAAGCAAAACTGGTTACACCTTTTTTCTCCTTTGAATGATTTGAGAATTCCGAAGCTTGAAAATTTTGGAAATCATTCAGGATTTGGATTCAAAGAAATTCAGGATTTGATTTACCACAATTTTTTTTTCCCCAATCCAAGTTAAAACCTATACATATATGCTATTCAGTAACATTTGAGATACATTATCAGCTTATCAAAGTGCAAATTTATATAAGTCAATTAAAAATAGTTAATAAGATAAAATCACTGCAAAGTGGGTAATGCAGTCAAGATTCATGACTCAAATATCTATTATTAAAATTCCAATTAGGATAATAAAAATGAAGCTTTATGAGGTTAATGTAACAGAATGGTAGGTTAGATGGGATTATGAATCATGTAAAGAAAGACTCAAACATCTATAAAAATTTCTTACAGAAGATGTAATTTTAATAAATATCTGAATCATGCTTTTACTAATCATAGACATTTTCTAAAGTATTATGGAATGACATCTTTTATATGAAATATTGCACGTGTGTGTTGCAGATCAGAATCTGATTTTATTAACATTATTTCAGAATTAACACTGTTCATAGACCCATAAGGAAGCTATCTTTCTGCAATAACAACAAACTAATGATTAAGTGCAAACTATACAAGAAGGTGGATGTCTAATATAATTAAACACCTCCTGGATGTTATATATTAGTTGAAGAATGAAGTATGCTGTTTTTATATAACATATGCAATATTTTTCTACATTTCCATTTTGTTATTTCTTATGCAGAATTCATCATACACACTATCAAGATAATGTTTCAGCTCTTACTTGTAACACCAAGCCCCCCCTCCTAATTGTGCCATGAGAATGCATAAGAATTACACTTTATGCATTTTTAACTCATGATTTACATCATATTTACAAAATAAAATAGGACATGAACTTCCACAAGATAAAAAATGCGCTATATATCTACAATAATTCTAAATTAAAGTTGAGCAATATTTATGGTAAACATTTTCTCTCTCTTTTAAACTTTAAAAAAGTTGTTAACTTTTAACATAAGTTCAAGCAACCAAATATAATATTATACAAACAACCAACTCACCTATACTTGTAGAAAAATCAGTATGTCTTGCTTTTAAGGAATCAACAAAAGAATGACTCACAATCATTGGAGTAAATGCCACATCACAACCGTATTTTCGAACAAGCATTCGGAAAGGCAATCTAAATTTAAAAAAAAAAAAAATACGAATCACGTATCTTGAAATAAGTAACTGTTTAAAATAAATAATTGTTTTTCTAATTATCTTTTTAAATAAACACAATCATGTGGCTCTAAAAAATGCTTACTTTTAATCAGAGAAAAAATATCAGAACAACTAACTTTCACATATAGTATCTCAGAATTGCAGTTCTAAAAACACACCCTTTTTCTAAGCAAAGCTTAGATACTAATAAAAAAAAAGTTTAAAAGAGATAGAAAATGTTTACTACAGTCAAAAGTCGTTAACCCAGACTCGTTGGGACTTCGGCGATTCCGGATTATCGATTTTTCCGGATTATAGATCATCAGTTTAAATCTCTAAAGATGACATGCAGGAATTCTAAAATTAAAAATATGAAACCGTAATTTATGAAATAAAGAACAATTATGAACTAAAGGGTATCAAAATTTACAAAAAAAAAAAAAAAAAAAAAAAAAAAAAAAAGCTTAATATTTATTTGTTTACTTTATTAAACATTTCTTTCAATGTAAGTTGTTTAAGTTGCTTCGTTTAATGTGATAATACTTTCTCTTTAATTCTATAAACAGACATAATTTTTTTGTTCAGTTACAAAGTTCCGCTGTTCAAATCCCGTTAATTGCTGTACCGAGAATACCGACTAACTTGTCAATCGAAATTGTTTCGTTTTCACTAACCTCTCTGTCACATTCTTCATGTCTTTATCCATTTTTTTGCAGCAATTCCAGTTTTTGTTTGATGGACATCGAAACATACTTTCGTTTTGTAGATCCTTTGGAAGTTCCAGCATCGGAAATTCTATTTGACATAATCGAAAGTTCAAGTTTACTTTTATAGTATTGCTCTTACAGTCTGCAAAAAATAATAAGCCGGATCCAATTCGAAAATTAAGGAACAAGGCAATCATCAACATTAACTGAAATAGATAATTAGATAATTTTAGCTTATACTGTCCGTTATACATAAAACGCGCACGCGAAAACGTATTCTGCGCTTGAGCACACGCAAATGCGCAGTCGTAAGAGGTCTTACGCGCACGCGTAAACGCCTATGCGCATGTGTCAACGCGGCGCACGCGCAGAAAGTTTTTAGCTTTGAGGTCCGGATTATAGATCATTCCGGTTTATGGGTGTCCGAATTAACGACTTTTGACTGTATAAATATCACTAAACTTTAATTTAGAATTATTGTAGATTTAATCTTCAAATTATTCAAGTTTAATTCGAGCTGGAAGTTGAGATTTTCCTAGCTATACATAACTTATTAAAGCTTGAATGAATCATAGCATAAAGTTTATCTCACTTCCATGCTATGCTAAATCTCTTGGGTTCACTCAATGTGTTCTTTAGATAATTAAGTGTGAATATTTTCATACTATGGCAAACATCAATATGAGCACAAAACAAGCTGTAACAAACATGTATGTTCTGTTGTTTAGTACTGGACTGTAACATGACTTGTGAATATCTCAGTGTAGAACTCAAGAAACTTCAGAGACATAATGTTGACCAAATCTATTTATTGGCCTTCAAACATTAAGTTGGCTGAGGAACGGCAAAGAAAACGGGGAAACCTCTGGCTTCAGAAGCACATCTCGAAAAAGTTCTGCAAAGTTTGAACTCCAGTAATTCCCAGCAACCTTGAAGCTTAAAAACCATAACAAATTTGCGTCTGCGCCGCTCCTCAATACAAAGACAGAAATACAATTTGCATAACATCAAACAAAACACAAATCAAAAGATTATTAGAAAGTCTTCAGCACTCTATTGCAGGCAATCAACCTTTGGGTTATTAATAACTAATCAAAGAGGGAATGCTTTTTAAAACAATAACATTACATAAAAAGAGAGATACATTTTAAATGCCTCTGACCTGAATATGAAAAGCACTATGCAGTATGAATTAACTTCAATAACACTCAATATATCATTTGTCCTCAAAAGCAATAAGAATAATTAACTTTTTTTAAAAACTGAATATATAGACTATTACACAGCTGTAACAGCATACAGCAATTTCAGCTTTGTTGCCAGATTTTATAGGCAATGGAAGAAGGCTTCACTTCAGATAGAGCTCAAAATTCTTTTTTGCAGTTGCTCAGACTTTTATCAATTGCCCCCAAATGCTTACCTTCAATATGGGTTTTGAGCTTGAAGAAAAGGTGAAATCACATGAGAGTCAAATGTCAAAGTTGCATGGCAGAGAGGGAAACACAGTGATATTTTTTAACCCAAAAATTTCATCACATGCAATGATACATGGTTTAGTGCATTGTCATGATGACTACTTTGCTCGCAATTTTATCAGGGTTGCCACTCAAACAGGATAATGGAATTCCCTGACTTTTCCAGGTATGTTTCGAGAAAATTCCAGTCTATCCGCGTAATGTACGTTGGCTGTGCTAAGAGGTAAATTAATTATGGTATTACTTGTACTGTGTAGCAAATTCACTTAATTATTCAATAAATCTCAGAGGACATTTATTCTTAATTATTCTTGGTACACTTTTTTTGATAATTTTGTTTACTTTTCCACTTAAGAAACTTAATAAAATTTAAGATATATACATTGGATAACAATTGTACGTTTTATTTAATTATTACTCATGATCATCACCAGTTCAACATGAGGCTAATCCGGTTCTTATAAATCACAATGCAATGCTAAAAGTTAGGTTAGATTTTAGGTAAATTTAATTTGTGTGAGGTGTCTTCTTAAAAGGCACCTTAACACTTGAAAACACAAATATAATTATAATAGGAGTTGTTTTCTCCACTGAAGATTGAGATTAGAATCTTCCCAATCTGGAATAAAATAAGGCTTTTTTTGCAGACATTCTGCAGCTAAATGAAAGAAAGAAATCTATTTAATGATATTTTTTTACTAAATTGAGGTATTTTATATTTATTTCGCAGCATACATTAGGAAAAAATATGTGCATTAAATTTCGTGATGTCATCATACTGCTAGAATTAATTTCAGGATTATGCCGAGAGAAAATTTCTTGAAATTTGGAAATATTATTTACTAATGATAAATAAATTTAGAGGGAAGAAGCAACATTAAATGATATGAATAACATAAAAATAAAGATAATTGCTTAAAAATTGAATTAGAATAATCAACGATATTTTAGCGAATATAGTTATACAGTCAAAAGTCGTTAATTCGGACACCCATAATCCGGAATGATCTATAATCCGGACATCAAAGCTAAAAACTTTCTGCGCATGCGCCGCGTTGGCACATGCGCACAGGCGTTTTACGTGTGAGCATAAGACCTTGACTATTGCGCATATGCGTGTGCGCAAGTGCAGAATACGTTTTCGCCTGCGCGTTTAATGTATAACGGACGGTGTAAGCTAAAATTATCTAATTATCTATTTCAGTTAATGTTAATGATTGCGTTGTTCCTTAATCTTCGAATTTTATCCCGCTTATTATTTTTTGCAGACTGTAAGAGCAATTTTATAAAAGTAAACTTGAACTTTCGATTATGTCAAATAGAATTTCCGATGCTGGAACTTCCAAAGGATCTACAAAACGAAAGTATGTTTCGATGTCCAACAAACAAAAGTGGAATTACTGCAAAAATGGATAAAGACATGAAGAATGTGACAGAGAGGTTAGTGAAAACGAAAAAATTTCGATTGACAAGTTAGTCGGTATTCTCGGCACAGCAATTAACGAGACTTGAACAGCGGAACTTTGTAACTGAACAAGAAATTATGTCTTTTTATAGAATTAAAGAGAAAGTATTATCACATAAAATGAAGCAACTTAAACAACTTACATTGAGAGAAATGTTTAATAAAGTAAACAAATAAATATTAAGCTTTTTTTTTTTTTTTTTTTTTTTTTGTAAATTTTGATACCCTTTAGATCATAATTGTTCTTTATTTCATAAATTACGGTTTCATATTTTTAATTTTAGAATTTCTGCATGCCATCTTACGAGATTTAAACTGATGATCTATAATCCGGAAAAATCGATAATCCGGAATCGCCGAAGTCCCGACGAGTCCGGATTAACGACTTTTGACTGTATTACATGGTTAGGCTAGATGACTGATTACTATTTTTTTATTTGACTGCAAAATGACAAGGTATTTATAAAAAAGAAAAGAAAAAAAAAAAGATTTTGCGGTAAAATCCTAGTATACGGTACGGCCTTCGCACGATTTTGAAAATTGTCGCCAAGAACAAAATGACTCGTTTACTGCTCATCATCATGTCACCAAATCCCGCTGTACCATACATAGAGATTATTCTAACCAAAGAACGTCTATGTAAAGAAGAAAAGGTTCCATACACGTAAATGCTATTACGCGGCTAGAAAGTGGAGGGAAAATTTGCCAAGGGATTTGGCGACGGAACCTGGAGGCCAGAATTTCCCTCTCCGCGATGTGTACAGGAAATTGAGAAACACGTGTTAAGAAGAAACGTTCTTTGACAAAAAAGAAAACTACGAAAATCCATTTTTAAATTATTGCGAAAAATCCTAGAAGAAACGTTTTATCAAAGAACGTTTTTTCTTGGATTTTTCGCAATAATTTTAAAAACGGATTTTCGTAGTTTTTTTCCCCCCCTCAAAATAACTAATCCATGAATTAATTTACTTGCGCCAAAAGATATTTTCTTTTCCTTTAGATTAGAGTTTAAAGAAATTTTAAACGATATTCATTTTATGAATTCTTGATAACGTGACCTTCGAACTTCGACACCGGTTTCGAGCTTTGGCGACATATATATCGCGCACGTACAGTTGTTTCTCTCTATGATGGAACGGAGCCACGTCTGTTGCAGAGGTTTTCTTTCTTTACAATACATATTTTTGATTCTAACCTTCATGGTACCGTATACTAGGATTAACCCCTTAACTGCCGCGGGCGTATATATACGCCTTGCTCAGCCGATGCGTTAACTGCCCCAGATGCGCAGCCGATGCGTTAACTGCCCCAGATGCGCAGCCGATGCGTTAACTTTGCGAATAATTTTAGGTGTAGCAGCGCAAAGCAAATGATAGCAGTTTGGAAGGACGTATATATACGCCTGGGGCAGTTAACGCATCGGCTGAGCAAGGCGTATATATACGCCCGCGGCAGTTAAGGGGTTAAAACCATTTTGTTTTATACGAGAACAGGTACTTTCTTTTGTTCATGCACTGCACATGGGATTCTCGAGGTTACTGAAAACCAAAAGTTGCGGGAAACTTGATTTGCCTTTCTAAAAGACAATCAAATTGGAGCTGCGAAAATTGGCTCTATGCCAGCTGCCCGAATGACACTCACGTGATACACAATTCGCCAAAAAAGTGATCTCTTCCGACGTCGGCGCAAAACTCGCCTTTTTTGGCGGGATCGTTGTATGAAATTCCCTGACTTTTCCAGATTTTGACTAAAACACTTAAATTCCCTGACTTTTCCCTGAATTTTTTGGTCAATTTCCAAATTCCCTGACTTTTTCCGGTTTTCCAGGTAGCGGCAACCCTGTTTTATGATGCCATCGCATAATTATTTTTCTCAAATGCTCAAGCATCTATAGCTGCCTATTCCTGTATATTCCTGTCCTTTCAGTGCTTGAAAGCATCTTACACACTACTTATTCTACACATTCTCCTTCCCATCTATGAATGCTCTGTATCACCTGCAGATAAAACAGCACCCTCATACACTGTTCTAAACAACTGCAACACATAAATTATATTCTCTGAATTTTATACAAAACTTAATTGCATGACACTGCTCTATACTCCTCTGCAAAATCTTACCATAGATTTTGTTGATGTACAACTTGCTACAAAGGTACGGACTCAAATGAGGAGGTCACACTCTATACCGGCCTCATCCCCCACTTTCTACTCCTAGTTGTCCTGTGCTGAAAAAAATATCACCCTCACTATATTTTGAATAGCTCATATATATGGTTCAGTAAGGAATATTAATGCTCATTTCAGAAAGTGGACAACTGAGTTTTCGACAATGAACAGTATATTTCAATTTTCTAAATTTCTATAATGCTAATTTTAAAGTAAAAAAAATGGTTTTAAAACTGATAAATTTTAAAACTGCTGCATTTCATTACTTCTAGTGTAAAAATTTGTCCAATGCCTTAAAACAATTAATGTTCTAAAAAAGTACTAATTAGGATTTTTAATCTGAAGTACTAATTTAATAAAATTTCAATATTTTGAAGTTTGAGTATCTTATAAGAAGGTTTAAAAGATTTCATAAGCATTCCTGTTGTCATTTTTAATTAGCCAAAGACATGAAATATTTAAATTCCTTTTATCTGAGGAATAATAATTTAAGCACTTAAAAGCCCCCCCCCAAAATAAACAAGAAATTGTTTTAAATAATTGTAGGTTCATCTTATCTTCAAACAGAAAGGGAATACTCAAAAACCATTTCTGGCTTGAACTATAATTGTGATATGAATATGAAATTTACGGGAAAGATTCATTATTATATGACACATAGAGTTAAAATTTTTCACAAATATTTGTGCTTATTTTTTTTGCACCTTGTTTTAAGTAAATTATTAGATCCCGTTGTATATTATTATTTATACATTATTAATTTATGCAGCACGATAATTTTATAATTAAAGGTTACTTACATATTAGCACAACCACTACTGTACTGAAATTTTATGATTTTTACAGAGCGAAAGGAATGATGACTTATAAAATAATAATAAATGCATTTTACTGAGGTAATTATCTTGAAAATCAGGTAACAAATTTACTTAAAAGCACTTTTCCTTCTTTAATCTGGATGAAATTTTGTAATGACTGCTTTGAAAAGATATTCATAAACAGCTGTTTTCTTTAGTGATTTTGCAACAGAATTTTAGATTCCTCAAAAAATTTCACTATGGTTTTGTCTACTTCAAAAAAATTGCATAAGTGCATATTTTAAAATTGAACTAAGGAGAAAAAAAAAATAATCACAATTTATCAATAAAAACCATTGGAACTAGGATTATAATAAAAAGAGCACATACAAAAATGGTGACACTGCTTGCTAAAACTGGAAAACTGCTATGTGAATGGTTGCCAGACTTTACGGCATTCTGGTAGTTCAGTGAATTTTACTAAGGTGGTTTCAGCTAATACATAAGTACCTTTATTTGTTATGGTTTTTGCATTATCTTCCTTTAATCTGTTATCATATTTGTGTTTCAATGATGTATTATTTTTAACAGTTGCAATACTATACAATATATTCTATACATACCAAGTTCTAAAAAGAAAGTGTAACAAGAACCTAATAAATATACAGGGTATCTGGTAAGTGAATACATACTTTAAAAGAGAAAATATGTAATGTAACGTATTTTCAAGGGTGACTATGATATATAACTGAAGCTTATTCTTTACCATTTACGTTTCAAGTAACTGAAGATACCTCTATTTCTTAGCAAGAGAGATAGAGTAAAAATTGCAGCAAGGTACAAGGGTGGAATTCTGTAGTGAAACTCAAACATTGGTGGAGAGCTGAGAACTGTTGTGACTTGCAACACATTGTGGCTTTTCCCTGTAAGACTAGGCAAACAAAGAATTGTACAAGACTTTGTTCCACAACTAACCATCAAATGAAGGAAAGAATCTGCACTATTCTGAATGCATCACCTTAAAAGGACCACAGTTATGTATACACACATTTAGAGGTATATTATGACAATGCTGGAGAATATGCTGCATTGTAAGTTTTTTCTTTGAATGATAATAACTGCAGTGAGGCACACATGGCAAAATTTCATGTTATTTTTGCATTCACCCTGCCTACGATGCTCTTTACAATATGTAATGAATTTATAGATTGATATCTGAACTTTTTATAGGTACAGCTTTGAGAAGGTGGTCAAATGAAGCTAACAAGGACAGTATTCATAAGAACAACTGGAAAATACCAGGAAAGCATTATAAAAACACAGCTATGCTAATTTAAAATCAAGCCTTTGAAATGTGTATTATTTCTCTATGAAGCTAACTATTTTACTGTCATGGCATTTCTATGAAATATGCATGTTGCAACAGGAAATTCAAGGCTGTTAGCAACTTGTATTACCCACAAGACACTCATCAAGAAAGATAAATGTACCAATAGTATGCCATGAATTTTCAAAGCTGAAAAATAAGTTCAAACTTAAATGATCTCACTGGATGACACTCTTTTCAGTAACCTGCTAGTTTGTAAGAAGTTTTCCCATAAGCAGTCGACTTTTTGATTATTCGCATCCCAAGTTTTAAGGGCGACTATGATATATAACCTTCGCAAGTTTTGGCCCATTTTTACTGTTCCTCTCTTTAATGACCCAAGCGAGTCCTGGAATTTCAAAGTTCCTCAAAATGTCATGAATAAATGGTATTTTCTTGAAAATAATTTAAAAACTACTCTCTCACTTTGCATCTTGATACCTTTTCTTCCAATATACATCCAACCCAAAATTGGATACCTTAAAAGCTGGCAGAAATTTTCATGTGTAATGAATACAAAAGCCACCCTTCTATATGGAATTTTCTTAATTCATCATAATGCTGAGAGGATTTAGATGTAAATCTCCATTCAATAACCCAGCCCCTGCCCCATGGGCAGTAAATATTATTTTATACCAAAATATCACACTTCTATACTTAATATTTTGTGTATAATACTTATGTTAAAAATGACATATACAGTAGACTCCCGATTATCCGCGGGCGGGTTATCCGCACCTGCAGCGCAATTTATTTTTTTAATAAGCGTAACTGAGCGAAACGTTAAATTTGCTAACATCATGCTTATTTATGGCAAAAATATCCCAGGCCTTCTTGGAACCTTCCCCGCGGCCTTCTCAGAACCTTCCCCTCTGATGAGTAATTGATTTCTTACTCACCCTTGCAGTGCCCACTCCACTGCCCTCTCTCGTCTTAATTTTACTGACACATCCACTTCCTCCCACTCATCGTTGTTAGTTTAAGTCAGATAGTGTTTGCAAACCAGTCGGAGTTAATTTCTTATCTTTTATTGTGTTCAGTGCTTATGCTTTTTGGTTTTGTGTTTTTCGTTACCGATTTAAAATGTCAGGAAAATGAAAGAAGGTTGTGTTGACGATTGCACAAAAACTAGAATTAATTTCCAAAGTAGCAAACGATGCTACAAGGCAGCAGATGGAATTGGATTACGGAATCGTGGAAACAACAGTGCGTGACATTCTAAAGCAAAAAGACAAACTGGTGAACTTTGCATCAATGATGGACAATGCTTCCGCAATGAAAACGCGAAAAACTATGAAGGGTTCTACCTTTGATGAGCTAGACGCGGCAGTGACGGAGTGGTTAGCTCAAGTTCAAAAAGAGGGTACTCCTGTAAATGGTCCTATCATTGCAGCGAAGGCAAAAACCTTATTTGAGTTGTTAGGCCTGAAAGGAAATTTTGATGCGTTATCTGGCTCGCTGACTCGTTTTAAGTAGCGACATGGAATTCGAGAAACTGGACTTCATGGAGAGAAACTTAGTGGTGACCAACAAGCAGCCGACGATTTCCACCATGAATTTGAAGAATTTGTTTTAAAAGAAGAGCTATCTTTTGAACAAATTTACAATGCCAACGAATCAGGACTTTTGTGGAAATGTCTTCCCACTCGCACTTTAGCATTTAAAAGTGAAAGTAAAGCGGTGGGTCATAAAAGCAGCAAGGAAAGGATCACTATCATGTCTTGCAGTAACGCTACCGGTGGACATAAATTTAGACTTCTTGTCATTGAAAAGTAAAAAAAAAAAAAAAAAAAAAACGAGATCTTTCAAAGGCACAAGGATAGAAAATTTGCCCATTGATTACTTTAACAAAAAAAAAAAAAAAAAAAAAGGATGGATGAAACGAAACATTTTTCAAGAATGGTTCGAAAAAATCTTTGTTCTTCAAGTGCGTAAACATCTTAAATCGAAAACCCTGCCTGAAAAAGCTGTGCTATTGATCGACAACGCACCTTCTCACCCAGCAACAAGCGTGCTAAAGTCTTCTGATGGACAAATTTTTGCAAAGTTTCTCCCCCCTCAAATGTTACTGAGCTAACGTTACCCATAAACCAAGGAGTCATTGCAACAATGAAGAGAACATATCGAACCAAGCTGCTAATGACGAAAATTGAAGAAGGTTATGATCTGAAAGAGTTTTGGAAACACTACACAATCTTGGACAGCATCTACGATATTGCATCTGCATGGGACTCAGTGAAACCATCAACCCTCATAAAATCATGGAGAAAACTCATGCCTAATGTTGAAGCCAACAACAACCTAACCCCTCTGAGGTGGGAAGAAGAGAATGAAGATGTAGACACGCCCACGGCAACTTTTGCCGATATGGTGAAAACAGTTCCAGGTGGTGAGAACGTCGATGCTGAAAACATTAACGAGTGGTTGGAGTGTGACGTCAACGAACCTGGCTTTAAACGCTTGACAGATCACGAAATTGTGAAGAAAGCAAGGGGAGAGACTGAGAATGAAGGACAGCAAAGTGAAGGCAAAGAAGAGCCCACTGTGAAGATGCCGAACACTCACTGCCGAGCACGGACTGCTGAGCTATTTGGAAGAACAAGACGACGCGGAGTTGGCTGAGAAACTTATGCTACAAAAAATGCAATCTCGGATCAAGAGCTTCCAAAGCAAGAAGCAAACACAAATGATTGATTTCTTCAAAAAGGTGTAGTTTTACAGTTATGCTTTTGTAATTACATAATACATTACAGTATTAAAACAGTACATATGTATTAATTTTTCTGTGTATCCTTGACGCCTCTCGTAAGTACAAAGCACTTTTCTGTTTTCATTAACAAAATGCATTTTAGATTAGTTTTGAGTGATATACTAAAATATTAAGAGTTAGTTAAACGTTTCCTGCTATTTATTTTACGTTTTATTGTAGATAAAACGTAAAAAAGTTGGAATAAAACGTTTCAAAACGTTGGATAAAACGTAAAAAAGTAACGTTTCAAAGTTGGAATGACTGTTTTCTCTTTTGCTTTACCCATTTTTAGCTTTTTTCGGATTATCCGCGATTTTTGTTATCCACGGTGGCCGTGCCACCCAATTCTGCAGATAATCGAGAGTTTACTGTAATGGATACTTTAAAACTTTTGAAGGGAAGCCTACATCTGGATTGTTATTTTTCAACCTACTCAAGTAGTACTCCATAACCCATTACTAAAACAATTAGAAATGCTCATTAATTTTTATTTATAAGATATAAATAATTTTTAATTTATGATCTAAATCTTCCAGTACAATTCATTCAATTTTCCGATGATCAAATCCAGCACTGGGGAACACTATCCACTACTAATACACTAATGGCCTATTACTAAGACATCAGGTTTACTGATCTCTTTATTATATTTTATTCTAGGACACCAGATAAATACAGGAGAAAAATTATATACAAGAACTAAGAAATGCAACACGGGAAATTTGAGGGGGGGGAAATGACAATGTCTGTTTAGTAGTCAACCAACAAAACACTGCTAAGACATAACTTTTTCAATGAAAGTAACACATCTACAATAAATGCTGAATTCCCTGTTACAAAGAAAACATTCATATACAACATAGAAAACTGGCAAAGGAATTTCAATTTACTTTCCCAGGAAGAAACAATTTTCTGTTCAGAAATCATATTAGTCTTTTTTAAAAGGTCATTCTGATATTAAAACACATATAAAGCCAAAGTTAACTACATATGGATTAAATAATGGTAGAAAACTGCCATTTACTTTCCCAGTAATATATTATACAGTTTAAGACTAATAGTTGACTCATTTGTGATATCATTATATAACACTTAAGAGATTTCTTCTAAACCTTCAATATCAATATTTTTAACAATAAAACACACACACAAATTTATTTCAAGAATGGTACTTTTTGATTATTCGCACTCCTTATGAAAAGCCAGAGAAAAGTATTCACGAGTCAATGCAGTATGTCAGAAATTAATTTATGGCAGCCATATCTCCACTACAACAGCTATCTGCTTTATTATTTGTTAGCTGTTTAACAATGCTGAGATTGTGCATGATGCCAAATTTGACCAATTTTCTGATTTTTTTTAAACGAGAAGTAGATCACTGTGTACACACAGAGAACTACAGTGAAAAATTGCAAACCAATTTTTCTAAAAACATTGTTTTACAATCAAAGTTTCTTACTTTTTAAATATTTTTGCTTGTATGCTCTTTTATGAAATTCTTAGTGTATCACCATACTGAAAATGGATCTTGCCTTTGGTACATTAACTTGATGGAAGATTAGTTGCCAGAGTTCATGACTTTTCAGTAGGGATCACAAAGTACCTTAAACACTTGCAGTCAGATCTTAACAATTCTAATGCCTAAGTGGTTTTGACTAACTCCTAGCTGATTGTAGAACAAAGGCACAATTCTTTTGGTACTTAAAGATTATAGTATACTTGACATGAAATGGGAACTGGCACATTTCAGCTTTGGTGAGAAGCAGAATTACAAGTATACACAAGCAATTTATTCAATGTCTAAAGCACATACTTGGTTTAATATATACAGAAGCAATTTAATTTGCATTCATTATTTTATTTGCTACAGTTCTCTAAGGAATTTAAATAAAAAGCATACATAAACAGACTCAAAACTCATTTTAACACATTGAGTTCTACCATATACAAAAAAGCTGTTGTTTTTGACCATTTATTATATGTAAATATTAATTAATTAACATATCTATTCCCTAACATCATGTAACATATTTGCAAAATATAATATTACATTTATACTTATTTTCAGACCAAAATTAGTTTGTATTCATTTGGATACAAAACGTCTACAGGGGACAAAAAAAAAAAAAAAAAAAAAAAAAAAAAAAAAAAAAAAATCTTATTTTGTCCATTAATTTTATGTTCCATTAAATCAAAAAAAATTCTATTTGCCTTTTAAAGTTTTAGGCTGTGTGCCACCTAAAATCATTACTTTATTCCACTATACATACAATTTGCAGCTGAATCTGAATGCATGTCACAGTATCCAAGTGGTTTAATAGGTTTATATATGTTGTGGGTATTTGGATACAAACTGTGCTAAATGTGTTAAATAGATGCTTTCCAGTGGTCGCAATTCAGTATTTGCCACCCAGACAGTATAATGGTTAGAGGAGCCTGATTGCGATACTGGAGGGTCTGGGTTCAAATCCCGGAGAAAGCATGGATGAAAAACTGTCTGTCTCTTCATAAAAGGTAGCAGTGGCCACCTGTTAGGTGCCTCCACAATAAAATGGCTATCACTTCTGGCTTTAGTAGTGGCCAATGCCGTTATAGGCAAGTGTCCACCATTGGTTTAAAAAAAAAGTGGTCGAAATTCAATATTTGCTACTAATGATGCATCAAAGACGTGATGCTTGAATATAAATGCTGATATAAGATGAAAGATTAAAATGGCATTAAATATTTAACTATGAAAAATCGAAAAAATTTTTAGCAGTTGAAGAAACATGAACTACATGCACATGTGAATAACAAACTATAAGCACCCAGTGGAAATTTGTAACTGTACACAATGAATGAATTTCTTTTTTGTATCAGTAACTGTCTATTTCTCAAAAAGACTGAAACCTTTTTGAGCATTTATAGCAGCTTCGGACAGAATCCTCATTTCTCGCCAAGGCTGCTATAACACAGAAACACTTATTTATTTAGCTTCCTTTCCCATGGGCATTGCAAAGTAAAAATTCAGCAGAATAACGATAATCCATAACCATTTGATGTGCAAGCCGTTTTGGATGAAATTAAACAAAGTTTTTAAAAACTTTAGTACGGTGAACTTGTAGATAATTTGTTTAAACTTTAAATAAAAATACACTATATTTTTATAACATATTTTTATTGACGATCTGAATTTGTTACTTTAAGTTATTTAGAATTTTCCACATATGCATCATCAGCACATTCTTTTTATAGAAAACATACTTTTAATTTCTGCAAGTATTTTATTTTAGATAAATC
The DNA here is from genome assembly GCF_044657685.1 of Stegodyphus dumicola. Classification (NCBI taxonomy): domain Eukaryota; kingdom Metazoa; phylum Arthropoda; class Arachnida; order Araneae; family Eresidae; genus Stegodyphus; species Stegodyphus dumicola. Next base: position 123,004,357 of record NC_140780.1, read on the forward strand.
CACACTTTCACACATATACTCTGTTCTCTTAAAATAAATTTTGAGTTCACGTGATTAATACATGAAGAATTTATGGTACACCCTAATTATTCATCCAATCCTGAGAAAAATTACTGGGCTTTATGTCGCCAAAATAGGCAACTTAGAATGCACAAAAAGTTTGCATTCTGCCAGCATGGGATTCGGCTCTTGAAATTCAACAGCGATCTCTGTGGTTGCTCTTTATTGTGATTAGTGTGTGCAACCCCTCCTTAAAATGAATCATGATGCCACTGTCATATTTGCTTGCAAGTGAAAGTGTTACATATACAAAAGAAATATCCATAGAATAGTAGCACTTTGCTAGCTTTTTTTATCTACTATTATAAAAATCTTACAGTGAAAAAGAATTTGATTTAACGAAAGTTCCGCCAAAAAATGCTCTTAATAAAGTTAGAAAACAAAACATGAAAGCAGTGCAGGTCATAATCACCATCCAAGTGTATGATTTTCCACCAACGTTTGGTAGTTTTTCAAAGCCTTCAGCCACGAAACTTGGTAGCCGCGAGTCCATAAACAAATCAATCTCATTTCTGACATCCTGTACAGAATGGAAAAAAGTGAAAACAGGTAGAAGTCCGAAGGAGCAATGCCAGAGCTGGTGTGATCCCATTCACATCCGTACAGAGCCCCGCCGGTGAATGCAGGCACATGTGGTTTTGCATTATCTTGATGGAACACTACCCTTCTGCCCTGGAACTTAGTTTGCTGCGATTCTTTGACAGCAACGTTAAAAGCAGACTAGCATCTTACTGTACACCTTACTATTGTGGGTTTTTCCAGATACTCTTTGTGGATAATAACATGGCAAGCCCACCAGATAAAAAGCATGATCGTTTTGTTAGTCAAATTGCATTTAGCAGTGCTGCCAATGGGCTTACAGGGCAGAAACCAATCCCCTTTTTGGCTTGTGTTGACGTAAATCCACTTTTCATCACAAGTGACAATCCAGTCCAGAATTTTGTCCTTGCGTTGATATTCGAACAGATTAGTACGGGCCCAAACACTTCCGTCCTTATCTGCTTGAGTCAGCTCAAGCGACACCCAATGACTGAATTTGCACGTCAAGTTTTATGCTATGCATAGTGTGACTAACAGACATGGCACTAATGTCTAACTCCTTAGCAAACTCTCGACTGGTTGCACACTGATCTTCTTCCATAAGTTCTTGCAGGTGGGCCTCATCAACATCAAGAGGCCGGCCAGAGAGCTTTACTTCTTGAATGTCATAGTCCTTGTTTTTGAAATTTCTGTAGCAAACCTTTACAGTGTCATATGATACAACTTTAGTACCTAAAGCTGTACACATGATTTGGTGGCATTTTGTAGCTGACTTTTTTCTAACAGAACAGGAAGTAAATGATGATTTTAATCTGGTAGTATGATAGTTCCATTTTAAAAACCTCGTACTTAATGATAACAATATTTTTTTTTACAAATTTCACAGCACAGTGTTCTAAAGGAAGTCTCTTTCTTTCAAACGCAAAAAATCATTTCACAAAATATGATTAAACACAGAAAGGTGAACTCTTTGTGCAGATGATATTTATGGTGGTGGGAAACTTTCATTAAAAGCTGATAATTTATTAAATGTTATCAAGTGATTATGATAACAGTTTTTTCTTCATTAATGCAATTCTCTCACTTTTCCCCTTAAAGTTAAAATGGGTTGATGTATACGAAGAAGAAGAAAAAGGTTGTTTTATTATGGATGCTTCTTGCATTTTTAAATTTGTTAATTTGTTGCAGTTTAACATAATTTTCAGTTCAATACCATTTTTTTTAAATGGCTACCATTTTTAATGTCTGAGGTTGGAGAAAAATTAGTATTTAATGATAAGCGACTTTGCAGGAGGGTTAAGCAGATAATCAAAGTGCACCAAATTTATTAATTCACAATTTTTCAGATTTTCAAATACATTTTGAAGCTGGCTTGTTTAAACTATGTGTAATGAAGCAAACTTGCTTACATCAGAGATGAATATACATAAATTTTTTTAAATATCACTTGATTAACATTTCAGAAATTAAAAATGGAAAAAATTGCATATAAGAGGCTAAATAAAGAGATATTATTTTAATAAATTTAAAATTTCAATGCTAGCATTTTCTGTAACTGCTAAAAAAGTTATTAATCTAATTATATGTGCATGAAACAGAACGGTTGAATTAGCAGAAGATTCAATTTGCTTTTTTAAACTGATTCACATTTACACATGTCAACACTATTTTAAAAGTAACTTCTCTGGTGGACACACAGTTTTTTTTTCTTCATAAACTACGTAGCATATTCGGAAACTAAGTACCGTTTCATTCTAGCGCCGTTGTAGCGCTGTGGTAGGCGTCCCGCGCATGCACAATAGTCTTTCTTGTTCACTGACTTTCAACTGTCGCCATTTTGGTTCCTCTATGTTGTGTTTTCAGTTTGCTGTGCACATTCAAAATGTTTAAGACAATTAGTTCTCCCGCTGACTGTGAGATTCGTGCCGTGATTACATTTTTGAACGTGAGGAATGTTAAACCGGCCGAAATTTATCGTCAAGTGACAGAAGTTTACGGTGAATAAGCGATAAGTGATGGAATGGTGAGAAAGTGAGTAAGAATGTTTAATGCAGGTCGAACAAATGTCCACGCTGAGGCTCAAAGTGGTCGGCCTTCTGTTGTCACCGATGATTTGGTAAGGAAAGGTGATGAAGCAATTCATGAGAACAGATGCTTGATGGGTTTCAAAAATGCTCACTGATGTTCACAAAACAAAGCGACTTGGTAGTGCCCTGACATTTCTCAAGCGGTACAGTGATGAAAACTTTTTAAACCAAGTTGTGACAGGTGATGAAACTTGGGTGTGTCATTTCACACCAGAATCGAAACAACAATCAATGGAGTGGAGACACACTCATTCTCCTAAAAAACAAAAGTTCAAAGTGACAATGTCATCACAAAAAATCATGTGCACTGTCTTCTGGGATAGGAAAGGCGTTTTGCTTACTGAATTTCTTTCCAGAGGTGAAACCATTAATGCGGCATGATATTGTGAGACTTTAACAAAACTAAGGCGTGCCATTCAAAACAAACGAAGAGGAATGCTCAGTAAAGGAATTGTGTTGCTCCATGACAATGCTCGGCCCCATACTGTTGGTGTCACTCAATCGTTAATTCAACAGTTTCATTGGGAGCAGTTTAATCACCCGCCGTACAGCCAGGACTTGGCGCCGTCCGACAATCACTTGTTCCTGCACATGAAGCGCGAGCTTGGATCTGACGATGACACGAAAAATGCTGTGGAGTCGTGGTTATCAAAACTGGCGGGAAGTTTCTTTGACGATGATATACAAAAACTGGTCACCCGCTATGACAAGTGTTTGATCATTGGCGGAAACTATGTTGAAAAATAGTTTAAGACATGTATTTTCATGTAAAAATAAAATTGGATTCGAAAAAATTGTTTTACTATTTTTTTTTTTTTCAAAACGGTACTTAGTTTCCGAATACGCCTCGTACTTCTAAGCATTTTATAAAGAGTCCTTTGTTTTCTCCCGAAATTGCTAAATCATTTACTCCCTCTTTCTTTCTGTTATGTTTTTCCCTACTAATGATATTCTTTTCATATATGTATGGCAATATACTAAAAATATAACAGCTGTGTATTCAGTACATCTATATTAAGTAATTCTTAAAGTATGAATACTTCTTGTTAGTTATTTATATGAAAAAATAAATAAATAAAAAATAAATTAATTAAAAAATAAAATAAACTGAATTGCGAAACTTAGAAGCCATAAATGTAAACAACACTCAGGAATATGTGATGTATAAAATTCTAAGTTAGAGTAAAGAGAAGGATACCCCTTGCATTATTGCGAAGTTGTTGTTTCATTTATTGCCAAGTGGTGGTTTATTTATGGTAGCCTGAGTAGTTGAATGTTATGGAAACCTTATTATGATGTAATCGGTTGCATGATTGCGGTGAATTTGTAAGGGCTTGTTGTGTGTGTTGGTTAGGAAGTACATTGCTTGTTTTCTGGTTTAGACGGTAAAATGGCTGAATGTGGCAGGCAAGATTAATTTGAAGTTTCTATATGATTTGGAAAGAAAGGGGAAAACAGCTTTACTTTACTGGTGTGTAAATGAAAGTTTACTTAGTAGACATTATTAAGTGTCCTGTTGTAGGAAGGAAATGCGTATGGTCGAACGATACAGCACTACGGAGAGTATTTTTTACTCTTATTTTGTGAATTTATGTGGCAACGCTAGTATACAGATTCTAGTTCAGATAATTTTAGGAAGTTTTTGGATGCTGTTAAGGAATTTTGTTTAACTGAAGACGTGCTAATTTATAAGTAAGGTAAGTGGATATTTCCTTTGTGTAGTACAAAGATCAATTCCCTTTTTTATGTCATGTCATTGTTTGATTTAAAATGTAGTTTTTTGAGATTATATATTTTTTTGTTGGCTGCTTCTTTGACTTTTTAATTGAATATAGTTTGATGTGTACATGAAAAAAAGTCAAGTTAGTGCGCAATGCCTAGTTTGTGAAATTATCTGATGTTTTTTTAAGTGAAAATAGGTCAATGTGCACATGGATAAAGTCAAGGGAATGCGCAATGCCAAGTTTGTGCAATTCTGGGATGTTTTTTTAAGTGAAAATAGGTTGATGTGTACATGGATACAGTTTGTGCAATTCTTTGTCTTGTTATTTTGGCTTTGCGTAAAGGTTATTTTTGGCGCAAAAACTGCTACTACACAAGCCAAAATAACAAATCAAAGAATTGCACAAACTCGGTATCCATGTAACGCTAAAAATCGCCAATTTTTTGCTAAGGGGTACCCATAAATATATATTTACCAAATTCTGTAATCTATGCAATTCTTGATTCCAAACTAAGCATATAATTATAATTTTATCTCTATATACAAAATATTTGCCATTCATTTAGTTAAAACACTTTTTTACTAAAAAATTGAAATAGTTACATAAAAATAATATTTTCACTTTAATGACAAAATATGCTGCTACCATTTTGTTGAAATTTAATGTAATATTGATTTCTTTCTTCCAAAGGAATTATGTTTACATTTAAAACAGCATTAGTTACAATAACTTGAGGGTAAGAATATAAAGCAAAGCTATTTCCATACATATTGAAGAAAAATAGTAATTTTGAAACACATTTAATACTCCAGTCATTTACACACAGATTACTTAATGACATTATTAAAGTAAATAGGCAAAACAGGCATGATGGAAAATAAAAATGATGCAGCTATTTTTAAAATAAAAATTTTACTTACTTTGAATACCTCACCATCGGAGCACATATTGTAGTAAGTTTTTTATTTTCAAACAATTTCATCACTCCTCTTTGCTGACAAAAGCTTTTCCTCTCTTCTGTGAACAAATCCATAATGTCATACATAAGAACTTGAAATGCCCAGTATTTGAAAATTTTCAGGAAATAAATGCAAAGAGAAATTTCACGGGAACTATACCACAATACACCTGTGGGAAGGAAGAACGTAGTGTAATTAAAATTATCTACAGATGAAATAAAAACTCTTCATTAAATAAACTTATACAACATTTCTAAAAGTAATTAATTACCTGTAATCAACTGCTATAATTCTGAGTAATTATTTTCATAACCCTTGAATATATCTCTATAATTATACAAGTAATCAATCAAATATATAGTTAAGCTTGGGAAATGCTGAATGCCAAGTAAAATTCCAGATAATTGAGCATATAAAAAGAACAATTCATGGAAAAAAATTCCAGTCTCGAATTATAAAAAGACATATTTTTTGTTACCAAATAGAATATAGTCTACATAAAAAATTTTAAAAAAATGCATTTCAGACATAGAAATTGATGTATTTTGTAGGCCTTAAATACGAAATATAAAACATCTTATTCAATTGAAAAATCCCATAGAACCACTGAAAGCTGTACTGGTAGACATGCCGCCAAACTTACAACTTTGTCCTGAAGGGATTAATCTGACGATGCAGTCTCTTATGGACATAATTGCTGAAGGGGACAGATAATTTCTACATTTGACAATTTCAGTCGAGCTACTTGTTGTTTCACATCTCATCCTGTAAACAGTTCCATCACTCTAGCACTCACTAGTGTTTCATCCATGCCAGAGAGATGTGTCGCATTGGTCAATCAGCAAGAAGCGCACATCATGTATTATGTCAATTCTCTCCTGCCTCAGAGTCTCTTTTGGCGAGTGTCGTGAGGAGGAGAGAGACTGCTATACAATGCTCCCAGTATGAATTTCATTTCAGTATGTGAAATAAAATATATTTTTATATTAAATGCTGTTCCATGCTGCTTCATTCAAATAAAGGAGTTAGGTCAGCCAACGTGATCTTTAATGGTGACTTTCATACGTGAAGTGTTTTACAATAACGGACACTTCTGGTTTTGATTCTTCTCACTGGAACGTATTCTATCTGAGCAATGGCTGATTTCGAAAATTCTACTGTGACGATTCTACCTTTTATTCAAGTTGATCCATCTCTTTGGTTTCACATGTTGGAATCAATGTTTGAATTAGCAACTCCTAAACAGGTATCAGAACAAAAGACCACATTCAACTATGTTGAGGCTCACTTACCACCTAATATCACCACTGTTGTTCATTATGTCATCATTCAACCTGATAAAGTCAACCCATATGAGGATTTGAAAAAAAAAAAAAAAAAATTATCGAAAGATGTTTTGAATCAGACTCGAGAAATTCATTGGCTGCTACATAAAAATAATATTTTCACTTTAATCTCCAGCAAACTCCTCTGCATTATGAAGTGTAGAACAGAGAATGAAAATACAGAAGACTAGAATGCTTTAATCAAGTGATGCCTGTTCCTGTCCAAACTATATTAGCATCCATCTCTTCTATTACTTAAAATAAATCAGCGTAGCTGATTGAATTTTCGCTATAAACAACACTAACATTTCCATCATCATTCCCAAGAATGACCCTTCTTTGGAAAATGCCAGCTTTTCCTCTCAGGCTCTACTTCATGAAGAAATCAAAGCTCTTCGGTAAGATGTTTTTGAACGTCATCGTTCCAGACGTTCAACTCATACCAGTTTTTCTGGTTGCAAACATTGCGACTCATATGACAAGTTGCAATGGTATCATAAAAAATTCAAGGACAATGTAAAAAATGTGTTTGACCGTGTTCCTACAAGGTAAATTTGACGAAGGAAGAGTACATGCGACCGACTCATCCCATCCTCACACCTTGTGTCGCCTTTTCATTATAGACTTTCATTATAGACTACAGGTATGGGTTTTCTAGTAGATTCAGGAAGTGATGCTAGTTTAATTGCTGCCAATAAATTTAAACTTAAGGCACCATTACTGAAAATGTTTTATGCTACCAATGGAACATCCATTTAATGTTTCCAATCACAAAACAATAACTGTTAATTTTGGTTCAAGATGCAATTTTACTTTCTCTTTTTATTTTTGTGCTGTTACATGTTTGATCATAGGTGCAGATTTTTTATATTTCTTCAATTTACCTCTCAATTTACTTAATAAGCGTCTAATTTAACAACAAATTTTAAAGTAGTTGCCAAATTAAATAACTGTAATCTTTTTTCTGTAAAATCCTGTTATATTAATCACGGATTTGGTAAATTATTGTTACAATATACTGATATTACTAAATTACTGGATCCCAATCAACCTGTGAAACACAATACTGTGCTTTATATATATATATATATATATATATATACTAAAATGTCCTTCAGTTGCTATTAAACCCAGATGGTTAGCTCCTGACTGCCTCAAAATTGGTAGAGCTGAATTTCAGAACATGATTCAACTTGGTCTTATGACATCTTCAAACAGCCCCTATTCTTTGTCTTTACACATGATGTCCAAGAAAGGGGTCTTTTGAATAGCAACCTGTTTGGCGACTATGGATCTCTTAATGCACAGACTGTCAAAGAAAAGTATCCTATTCCGATTATAGCTGGTGTTACCCCAGAATTGCATCATAAACAAATATTTAGTTACATTGATCTCAAAAATGCATATCACCAAAATCCTATATATCCGGGTGAGGTACATAAAACATCTATATGCACTCCCTTTGGTCTGTTTATAAGTTTGAGAATGCAATTTGATTTATGGATTTGGGTTTTTTTCTGGATATTAGATCATCAGCTTAAACCTAGTAAGATAGCATGTAGAAATTATAAAATTAAAAATATGAAATCATGAATTATGAAATAATGAAGTATTTATGATCTAAAGGGTAACAAAATTTACAAAAAGAAAGATTAATATTTATTTGTTTACCTTGTTAAACATTTCTTTCAATGTAACTTGTTTAAGTTGCTTCGTGTTTTGTGATAATACTTTCTCTTTAATTCTGTAGACAGACATAATCTCTTGTTTAGTTATATTGCTGAAGTCCTGTAACTGCTGTTTGAGAATAACAACGTTATTCTTAAAAAGAGAAATTAGAACTCAGATTGATTTACTTGTTCCAAATCTTAGACAAAGAGTGGAAGAATGCATCCGAAGGAATACTTATGATATCAAAGACAGAAATTTTGAGATCAGAGAAAAGGTTGCCATTCGGGATTATAGATCAGTAAATTCCTGATGGAAAATTGGTAGAGTGACAAATAAGGATGGAGCACTGCATTATACCATTGACGTTCAAGGAACTTTACTGCGTCGGCACGTCGATCAGATCAGATCGGTAGGGAGAGAGGTTCCGTCTGCACCGGTAATCTATGAACCTCGTATGGCTGCTACTTCAGATGGCAACGTGAAGCCCCAGGCTCAGGACAAGGACATCGAACAAAGAAGTGAAGCTGTGCACACTTCAGCCGGACTTGAAACATCGTCAGTTCCAAGGAAAACTGAGCCAGTCATTCCAGTGAATCTTGATAAAGAGTTGCAGCAACCCCAGCCAGAACTTAGACGATCTTTGCGCATCCGAAATGCTCCTCAGAGATTAAATCTCTAAATAAGTGGGGAGGGATGTAGCATCTGATTTCGAGAGTATCAGTACTCTTATACATGAGAAGGTCTATGAACGAGAGTAGGAGAGAATGTAATGTAACTGCGTAAATAGCGCATCGCTACTGTCTTACGATTTAGTTAAGAAATAAATGTTTGTGCCGTGAACTAGTCTGTTTTGGTTGCGTCATGCACTTCACTGAACCCACACTGCTAGAATTGACAAAGAGGCCTGCAATGAACTGAAGTTACTTTCATTGGCAACCACTTCATCATCAAGGTTATGGAGCCTGATGTTATACTGTTTATTCAAAACTTTCTAGGAGATATTTAGGACAATGCTTCATGTTGTTGAAAAATATGAAGATTTCACAGCATGATGGACACCAGTCCTTTCTTGGCCAATTCATTCACCAGACATGTTGTCATTAAATATGCCTGGGACGTTGTGGGCCAACACTCCTGCAGTCAATATGGATCAGGTTTGGACTTAGTTAACAGCAATATAGAATTCAGCTAATTTTCAAGTACACAATCAATTTTTATGCACAATTTTTACAATTAATATGTTCGTATTGCTCTATAAATTTAATTGTTTCTTTGTAATATAACATGTTGTATACGGAATAAACTGCATTTGCTTCTGATTATTTATAAATGAAGTCGTAATTTTCACAAACACAAGTATATTATTTAGATTCACAAGCCAATGCCCCTATCATATTACTTAGAATAACAATGTAGGACATTTCTGATTGTCCACGACTGCATTGAAAAGTACTTATGAGGTGATGTACCATGTCACCAAAACGTTATTATGTGATAATTCATGAAGTCACCAAAAAGAATTTATGGGACAACCCTCATATAGCCTGCGCCCCAGGTGGGTTTCTATTTCTCAGGACATTCCTGCTAGTCTAATGCAGATTACGATTCATTCTATAGGAATTTCAGTGTTTTAGCATTGCAATGCACTGCATATTGTAATTCACATTAGCTTCAGTAAAAGCTCAGATTTCGTTTTCTACATGCATGGAGTGCAATATGGCTCATTAAAAGGAATTATGTGCCCTTCTTTCCGTCTCATTCCACGATTTTGGTGCTGAGAATGTGTGTGATAGGCATTTTGTGCAATTCCGATATTTTTTAAGCAAAAACAGATTACTGTGTACACGAGGAGAACAACAGTGGGGGAAAAAAAAAAAAAGTATGCATTTCTTGTATAGAAAAAGAATGTAAAAAAGCATGCTACACTAGATACATCATTGAAATACACACAAAGATACCCAAATATTTCTCCCCAAAACAACCAATGAGTTTGTGAAGGCTCTCCAAATTCGTCAATAAGTTCACAACATTTTAGTGGGGGTGCAGATAATCAGAAAGCACCAATGACACTAATGCACAGAGATAAAATATGACAAACAGCTTTTTATTTGATAAACAGCTCATACCTATCCAAAATAAATACAAAATAAATAATCATGTAATGATAGAAGTATAAGGCAAACACAATAATTAACCATTTTATTACAGTGTATCTGGTAAAAGAGGCTTATAAATTACATGTTTATTACATGAATGCAGCATTTGGAAGTTATTGATAATAAAATGCAAATGCATGATTACAATAATTAATAGCTTAACTTTGCATTTGGCATATAAATTAACTATACTTCTGCAAATGAATAGCGTTGAACAAACAGTAACAAACTACATATTAAACAATGATTACAATACAATTTTCTTTTTTGTCCATCTAATTCAACTTATGTCAAATGTGCTAAATAGCCAAAACAGAACCATAAAAAAGGTCTGTTTACTGAAAAAAGAGCCTTTTAACTGGCGAGCACATATTATTTAATCTATTAAATGGTAAAATATATATATATATATACATATATATTTGTATAAGACATCAAAAGATGAGGAAAACCATGTATCCCACCTTTTTAACTGCTAGAAGAGGTCTCCCATCAATACACAGCTGCCCTGGATGGTAAGATGGTTAACAAAAGTTGATTCATTGCTGTATGTGTTGGATTTCAATCTGAATCTTGAATACGGCATAGATGTTTGTGACCATAACATCTTTGCTGAATAAGGGCTCTCAAAATCTCTCAATATATGCATCCTTACAAGATGTTGATCATAGGGAAGAAGGTACAGGACCCTCAGATTCCATATCCCATGATTCTCTCAATCAAAAATGGAATGAAGCCCGGCAAATACACTTTGTATGCAGCCTTAAAGAAATAATAATTTAATCGCATCAATACATACAGAAGAATTAATTGTAAGGTCTTTATTTGGGTTTATTACCACAAAGAACCTATTGGTGAGAGTGCCTTTTTAGTGATAATGGTTAAAGTAGTTATTATCAGATGGGGAAAAATATAATATTCATATAAAATTAGCAGAAATATATGATAATATGCATATTTAGCTCTTTAAACATGATATTTAGTCCATTTGAATTAAAACTATGAGGAAAAGCATGGCATTAAACATATGCAAAATAAGATTTATATATGATTAAGGAAAAGTTATTTTAAATTGTGTGTGTGTGTGGGGGGACCATGATATTAAGCATAAAGTTTGCTGAAAAAAACAAGGAATTAATCACATATAAGCCAAATTTAGCTTTTGAAACATATTTACAGTATATGTATAAAAGTTAGGAGAAAATAACATGATATTAAGTATAGGTAAATAAAAATCAACTTGTTAAACATGATATAGTTTGTCTTTAAGGAGAAGAGACTTGACCACGCCTGTTATGAAGGGGAGTTCATTTCATTGAGGGGAAAGATGAAGAGAACATGTTCAAGGTTACAAATGGTTGAATCCAAATTCCATTCATACTAGATGCATGCAGCCTGTTCTGGTTTACCTACTGCTCGGACTGCCCTATACGTGATGTAGGCATGCCCAAGTATCTTATTGTGGTGGACAGAATAAACTTAGGATATATAAATTAAAATTAGCATAAAAAATAAAAATAAACATGATATTAAGCACACGTACATAAAAGCATAAGAGAAGAGTAACTGTTAGTTATTATAACCTATTTCTAATTAATTCTTCTATTACAAACAAATTACAAAAATGTTTGCATACTTATATATAGAACTACTTCATTTTCTTTTTATTCCAAATAAATGGCTCTGAAAAAGGTCTCTCTTCCAAACAAACCTGTGCAGGAGATACAATTTACAGGGATACAGTCTTTAATTGCATTTGAAATTTCCATGAAAGGCCATTATTTTAATTTCATGCCAAAACAGGTATTCAAGCAAGTGATTTGTTAGGCTTTCTTTGTAAAGCTTAGTTTTTAATAACTTTACATTAAGAAAGGTGTAAGAATCAGATAAAAGACCAATAAATAAGTGGAGAATACCCTACACATGCAAACAAAGCAAAGATAATAATAATTATTGTAATACAGTACAAAGTCCGTAATCTGGACTCGTCGGGACTTCAGTGATTCCGGATTACATATCATCAATTTAAATCTGGTATGATGGCATGCAGAAATTATACAATTAAAAATATTAAACTGTAATTTATGAAATAAAGAGCAATTATGATCTAAAGGGTATCAAAATTTACAACAAAAAAATGCTTAATATTTATTTGTTTACTTTATGAAACATTTCCTTCAATGTAAGTTGTTTGCTTCGTTTTTTGTGTTAAACGCGCATATGTAAATGCATTATATGCATGAAGAGAAATTATAATCTAAAGGGCATCAAAATTTACAAAAAAAAAAGCTTAATATTTATTTGTTTACTTTATTAAACATTTCTTTCAATGTGAGTTGTTTGCTTTGTTTTTTTGTGCTAAACACGCATGCCTAAACATTAAACGTGCATGCGTAAACACATTACGTGCATGAAGAGAAATTCTGATCTAAAGGGTATCAAAATTTACAAAAAAAAAAAAAAGAGCTTAATATTTATTTGTTTACTTTATTAAACATTTCTTTCAATGCAATTTGAGAGTCTTCGTTTTTTTTTGCTAAATGCGCATGCATAACATTAAACGCGCATGCATAAAGCATACAAAAAAATGTTTGTGGCTTTGAGGTCAAGATTATAGATCATTCCGGATAATGGACATCCGGATTACGGACTTTGTACTGTACTATGATAAGCAAACTGATAGGGTTCGTAGCCACATTTTAGTTAAAAAAAAATAATCACCTGTCTAATTACATTCTACACAACTGCATAACCTTAAAAGAAAAATTAGACTTGTAATTTAAAATATGAGAAATTTAGTATTTATTAAGGAAGAATGAGCATTACTCAACCATGGAAAACAATTACTTTTTTTTTTTTTTTTTTAAATTTTAAATAACAGTTACAGAACTAGTTTACAATGAGAGGGAAAAAAAAACTATGCAGAACTAAATTATATTAGAAGATTTAACTATGAAATTTCAGTTCAAAACATAAGAAATAAATAATAATAAGTCATATTTATTACATTCACTTGGCACCTAAAAATAAATACAATTTATTTTTCCACTCATCAATATTCTGAACATTTTCTAAATTTTCATTGTATAACAGTTTTCCCTTAACAGATATTGCAAGCATGGTAATTTAAGCAAAAATAAGTAAAAAAAGGAACTTTTCTGAAATCAGAAGATGGGAAATTGCTTCATGCAGTCATCCTTTAACAGTAAAAGCTTAACTAACCAGCATACTCGGAAATTGCCGAATATCTGAAAATTCTAGATAGTCGAGCGTAACTGGTAACAGAGGAAAAGGGATAGATTGTAGCTGTTCTTTAGATTTTTCAGCTAAATAATGCTTTTGACATTCCAATACGTGCATCATAAAAAAAATAGTCCAATAGAACTGAAAAATAATCTGCTTAGCAAGCACAGTAAAACTCTTCTTATCTCTGGAAATATCACAAACGTTATTGCGCAATATGCGCGCCTTAATTCTTCTGCACATGATATTACGCAATTGGAATCAAGAGCTGTCAGTATTCGGAGAATAAATAACTAAATAAAGGAAAACGCCTCTTTGCTTCGTCTGGTTTTCACCGTCATGCATCCATGTGGAATATTTCTCATTGAGCAGGACACGTCGCGCTCTGCACGATATCCTTGTCATTCTGATATTGATTAATAAAGAGATTTACCAATCTGGGGTGTTTTTCATTCTAATTTTGAACAAATTGCATTATATTTCCCGAATAGAATCATTCTTCACTTGGGTTGGTAGACCGAAGACCTTTTAGTGATATTGAATCCAGGTTGGAAAGTGACCCAAAAAAAAAAAAGTCTTGCTTGCTTTGCTGCGAACTGTAACGGTTTCAATATTCGAGATTATGGGAGAACCCCCAACTTCCGTACTGTATAATGCAGTGGAAAGAAAGAAAAATAAAAAACGACTATTTGATTACATTATTTATGCCATTCCAAATATTATTCCTTAGAAAACTAATCTGTGTTAAAACACACAACTTTTTGAAGTTTATCTATACTTCAGCAGATACTGCAAATATATTATTATAAATATTCATACATATACAGTCAAAAGTCGTTAATTCGGACACCCATAATCCGGAATGATCTATAATCCAGACCTCAAAGCTACAAACTTTCTGCGCATGTGTCCCGTAGACGCTGCGAATATGCGAATGTTACGGCTGCGAATATGCATGTGCGCAAAATATGTTTACGAATGCGCATTTAATGTATAACGGATGGCATAAGCTAAGCTAAAATTATCTAATTCAGTTAATGTTGCAGATTGCGTTGTTCCTTAATCTTTGAATTGGATTCGGCTTATTATTTTTTGCAGACAGTAAGAGCAATTTTATAAAAGTAAGCTTGAACTTTCGATTATGTCAAATAGAATTTCTGATATATATTTACTAATATGTAAAGGATCTACAAAACGAAAGTATGTTTCGAAGTCCATTAAACAAAAAGTGGAATTGCTGCAAAAAATGGATAAAATAATATCCTTAGTTTATCTAAACTTTAAAGTTTGTTTATCTAAACTTTGTTTATCTTTAACGCTGCGGCACGCAATGAATTGGAAGTTGATCTGTCAGTACTATCCTTATCTTCAGGGCAGATGTTTTTATTTTATTTGGCTTATAATTCCTTACTAAATGTAGTATTTCATCTTGATGTACTCCGTCTTTGATATGATTTAAATCATATTCCTCGTCATTATAATTTGCTTCCGATAGCGAAGAAAGTGACAGAGGTTATTGAAAACGAAAAAATTTCGATTGACAAATTAGTCGGTATTCTCGAAACAGCAATTATAGGACTTGAAAAGTGGAACTTTGTAACTGAACAAGAAATTATGTCTGTTTATAGAATTAAAGAGAATGTATTACAGTAAAAGGTCATTAATCCGGACTCGTCGGGACTTCGGTGATTCGGGATTATCGATTTTTTGCGGATTATAGATCATCAGTTTAAATCTGGTAAGATGGCATGCAGAGATTATAACATTAAAAATTTGAAACTGTAATTTATGAAATAAAGAACAATTATGATCTAAAGGGTATCAAAATTTACATATAAAAGCTTAATACAGTCAAAAGTTGTTAATTCGGACACCCATAATCCGGACCTCAAAGCTAAAAACGTTCTACGCATGCGCTGAGTTGACACATGCGCATAGGCGTTTACGTGTGTGCGTAAGGCCTTTACGACTGCGCATATGTGTGTGCGCAAGCACAGAATACGTTTTCGCGTGCGCGTTTTTTGTATAACGGATGGTATAAGGTAAAATTATCTGTTTCAGTTAATGTTGATGATTGCGTTGTTCCTTAATCTTCGAATTTTTCCGGCTTATTATTTTTTGAAGACCGTAAGAGCAATTTTATAAAAGAAAACTTGAACTTTCGATTATGTCAAAGAGAATTTCCAATACTGGAGCTCCCAAAGGATCTACAAAACGAAAGTATGTTCTGATGTCCACCAAACAAAAAGTGGAATTGCTGCAAAAAATGGATAAAGACATGAAGGTGACAGAGAGGTTAGTGAAAATGAAAAAATTTCGATTGACAAGTTAGTCGGTATTCTCGGCACAGCAATTACGGGACTTGAACAGCGGAACTTTGTAACCGAACAAGAAATTATGTCTGTTTATAGAATTAAAGAGAAAGTATTATCTCATAAAACGAAGCAACTTAAACAACTTACATTGAAAGATATGTTTAATAAAGTAAACAAATAAATATTAAGCTTTCTGTTTCTAAATTTTGATACCCTTTAGATCAAAATTGTTCTTTATTTCATAAATTATAGTTTCATATTTTTAATTTTAGAATTTCTGCATGCCATCTTACGAGATTTAAACTGATGATCTATAATCCGGAATCGCCGAAGTCCCGACACGTCCGGATTACGACTTTTGACTGTATTTATTTGTTTACTTTACTTTCTTCGCTATCGGAAGCGAATTATAATGACGAGGAATTTGATTTAAATCATATCAAAGATGGAGTACATCGAGATGAAATACTACACTTAGTAAGGAATTATAAGCCAAATAAAATAAAAGCATCTGGTCTGAAGATAAGGATAAAGCTGACAGATCAACTTCCAATTCATTGCGTGCCGGGGCGTCCCCCCGCCGCAGAGCAGCGCGAAATTGATAAACAGATTTCGGAATGGTTAGATAAACAAATGATATGCCTTTATCCATTTTTTTGCAGCAATTCCACTTTTTGTTTAATGGACTTCGAAACATTCTTTCGCTTTGTAGATCCTTTACATATTAGTAAATATATATCGGAAATTCTATTTGACATAATAGAAAGTTCAAGCTTACTTTTATAAAATTCCTCTAACAGTCTGCAAAAAATAATAAGCCGGATTCAATTCGAAGATTAAGGAACAACGCAATCTGCAACATTAACTGAATTAAATAATTTTAGCTTAGCTTATACCGTCCGTTATACATTAAACGCGCATGCGTAAACGTATTTTGGGCATGCACACACCCATATTCGCAGCCGTAAAGGTCTTGCAGAAAGTTTGTAGCTTTGAGGCCCAGATTATAGATCATTCCGGATTATGGGTGTCTGAAATAACGACTTTTGACTGTATGACATAAAAAACGAAGCAACTTAAACAACTTACATTGAAAGAAATGTTTAATAAAGTAAACAAATAAATATTAAGCTTTTTTTTTTTGTAAATTTTGATACCCTTTAGATCATAATTGTTCTTTATTTCATAAATTACGGTTTCATATTTTTAATTTTGGAATTTCTGCATGCCATCTTACCAGATTTAAACTGATGATCTATAATCCGGAAAAATCAATAATCCGGAATCGGCAAAGTCCCGACGAGTCCGGATTAATGACTTTTGACTGTATTATTAAAAATATTCATTCAATCATAATAAATGCGAATATGAACTGACCACATGGAACAAGAATGTAAATTATTAAAATCTTGATAGAAATTCAAATGTGTGTAGTATTGGGTGGGAGCAAAAGAATACGGAATATACAGGAAATTTTCTACCGCGTTCACAATTCTTTGACCAATAAAACAACGTGCACCTGTCTGTACTCGCGAGCACCAAAGGTTATGTTAATGCAGAGAAAGGGACGAAAAGCTATTTCTGCGAGTATGATTCACCATCTGACATTCCATATAAGGAAGAAAAGTTGCTTATTTAGTTTCGGCTTTGGTATGGAGAAAAAATTCGCGTTCGTTTAAAAAAAAAGCACTAAAAGCAAAAAAATAAACACTAAAAACAAACGACCCCCCCAAAAAAATTACGGGTTTTAGAGAAGTAAGGAAGCATTTATAAGGGCTTTTATATTTTATTTTCAAATATAAGGACTTATAAGCACTTATAAGGACTGCTACAAACCCTAAACTAAGAATAGCAATGAAAGAAAATAAAAACACAAGAAGAATGGTTACTACCTCCTAACAACACATTTTAGGACTACCAGCTTTGAAGTGACACTATCATTTTTATCAGGGTTTACATTTACCAAGTTGTCTGTGATAGTGCTACCATTCACTTTTCCAATCAGCAAATGTTTCCCCCAGAGAATTTACCCATAAGGGCATAGCTCTATTATACTCAAGCAATGCATGTTTAACCAGCGAGTGTGCGCACTGGGTCCAAAGGGCCTGCGCGAATAAACAAACCTTTCTTGAAGCCTGCCTATTTCATGCAAGTTGTTCAGGTCCAGCGTAGTCGTATCTGAGGTCGACTTCTTTGTTTCCGAAGTTTTTTTGCTTGGGCTTTAATTCGGAACCCCTTGATTTTGATCGGATTGGATCTTTTAGACCCAGCACGCCTATTTGTATTTCTACTCCATAGCTGATTTGTGATAGTATAAAAATCAGCAAACATTCACTTAATCTTACAACAAAGAACTGTTATAAAAGTTATTAGATGTTTCAATTGGCGAAGATGTATTGAAGAAAAAGAGGATGGAAATGACCATGAATTATTAGTTCATATGATACTGATACAGAAATTAAAGCTATAGTGTAGAATTGGGTGCCCCTTTGATTGGCGACAAATTTTGTTTAATTTTGGTGATGAACTTGGTTTTAGCTTCCTGATTATTTTAAAGTGAAAACAGATCGATGTGTACATGGACAAAGTCAAGGCAGTGCGCAGTGCTTAGTTTGTGAAATTTTCTGATTTTTTTTAAGTGAAACTATATCGATGTGTAGATGGACACCGAGTTTTTGCAATTCTTTGACTTAATTTGGTTTCGTGTAACGGCCATCTTGAAATTGTGCTTCCATGGTGCCAATCTTGGCATCAAAAAAGAATCACACACAAACACATACACAAAAAAAAAAAAAAAAAAGGGGGGGGGGCATCAAATTGTAAACTTTTGCCGAAACTGATATAGATTCTGAAATTGAGAGTGAGAATGATATAAATTGGTTTACTGGAAAATAAATATCCGAAACAAACAAACAAAAACAACAACAACAACAAAATACCAGGTGCAGTGTTTGTCAAGCAAAAAAGCACAGAAAAATGAGAATGTGCTTTGTCGAATGTGAAAAATATTTGTATTTGGAACACACAACAACACTTTGTCTAATGTGCTACTAATATTTGTTGTTGCATTTTTTTTTTTTGTGTATATACTGCTAATAAAAAATCAATACAGAGCAAAGGTTTACTCTTTTTTCCCCTATGCTAATAAATAATACAATTTTCTAATCCTTTAAGAAATTTTATTTCATGAAAGCATTTGGAGAAATTAAAAATTTTAATGAGCATATTTTTAAAGTTTGATCATAAAATTTATTACTGTCATAGATATAACACTTTTTCCTAAGATTTACAATATTTTCTTCAAAGAACAGGAACTGCGTCTTCTGGACCTGTTGAGTGCACGTGCTCCTGGGTTAAGAATATACACATATATTTGCCAAGTACAGTACAAAGTCCGTAATCCGGACTCGTCGGGACTTCGGCGATTCCAGATTAGGGGTTTTTCCGGATTATAGATCGTCAATTTAAATCTGGTAAGATGGCATGCAGAAATTATACAGTTAAAAATATGAAATCGTAATTTATGAAATAAAGAACAATTATGATCTCTAAAGGGTATCAAAATTTACAAAAAAAAGCTTAATATTTATTTATTTACTTTATTAAACATTTCTTTCAATGTAAGTTGTTTAACCCATTAGCCGCTGGTGTTGCGTTGATGCAACAGTCAAAATAAATGCGTATATAAACATAACTACCTAAGATATTTTATACCAGCAGATGATTTTGTGTAGGGAATATTATTTCTGTAAAAAAATATTTGCCTTCAACAATCATTTTGTTTATAATAATTAATCTCATACTTTTAGCAAAATTTTCGACTGGGTATTTTTGCTGAAAATATTTAACAAAAGAATCACCGTCTTTATGAGTGATCTATTTGTAGTCAAGGTCACCGTTTATCAGAACATTACATCAGTCAGATGTTTATATTTGTGTTGGGAAGGAAGGGAAAACAGGTGTTGCGTTGGTAGTTAATCTCCCTTTTCACTCATTCCTTTTGATGTTTGTTCTGGTTGTTCAAAAATGCCTAGAACGAGGTATCTTACATTAGAAGAAGCCCTACAAAGATTTTTTGATGAAGAAACAGATGATGATAATGTTAATAATGACCAGAATGAAACTGATATTGTTGTTGTTCCCCCAGAAATTGCAGAGGCTAGTGACAAAGGGCAATGTTTTAAATAATGATAATGATATTTTACCAAATGATACTGCTGGGGAAGTTGAAATTCATGTAAGAAGTAAGTTTCAGCCTTCTAAAAGAAGTTATAGTCATACTAAAAAGTTTAAAAAGCAGAAGACTGAAATCTTGAAGTAGATAAAAAAGGAACTGTTAGTTATGTCTCAGGAAGAACATGAAGAAAGAGATAGAAAAGAAATTATAAAAGACAAAACACAAGGTAAAACTAGTGCACAGATTTCCAATTTTCTTTTTGGTTTAGACTTTTACTCTCTTCTTGTTGAACAGACAAATATATACGCTCAGAAAAAAAAAAAAAAAAAAAAAAAAAAAGGCCCAGAAGTTATTGCATCTGAAGCCTATATGAGAAGATTTATTGGAATATTATTGCTTACAGGATATCATTCTTTACCTCAAGAGAAAATGTATTGGTCTTTTGATAAGGACATTTCTGTTCCTGTTGTACGAGAATTGATATCACGTTTGCAGTACAGGAATATGAAGCATTATTTGCATTTGACAATAGTCAAATTGACCATACAGATAAATTATATGAGGTGAGACCGTATCTAAACTTACTAAATATCACCACTTTTTACCTACTTTGGAAATATAAAGTCTCTTTTAGATTTCAGACGCGAGAATGCATTATTCCTTTTGCAAACTCCTATCGAGAGTGTAGAATTAGCCAGAAATAGATCAGCAACAGGAAGACCTAGTAAATTCAGCATTCAAAAACCAATGCATGGAGACGGTAGACATTTTATCGTAAAGTCCGTTGATAACAAAAGTGTTGTAAAGAGTACCATAGCCAGACTGTTTATAGTACTACCATAGCCAGACTGTAATGTAGCTTTACATCATGATTGTAATCAAGGTTTTCATGTTTGAATCTTTCAAATGACATAATCTGTATTTGTAAAAGAAATACAATGTATATTTTAATGTTAAATTAATTACAAGTAAAGTGATTTGTAGATTTATGAAACATTATACAGCTAAAAAATAATCTTGCGCTCCACTTAAAGAAACATCACACGAGTACAATCCTACTCGCTAAACATCCATAGTCTTATTCCGCTGACATTGCGCGAACGCAACACTCACTTTTTCCACAGGTAAGAGCATTTTTTTTAAAATTTTCAATGTCAATTTATGTTATAAATGCTTAATTTAATATTTGTTATTATTTTCATGAGAAAAGAAACATTCCTTGTAGTTTTGGCGATTAATGGGTTAAGATGCTTCCACAAAAAATTCAAAATTTTCCTTTTTCTAGTGTCATATATAGTCGACTTTCCAATGCCATACTTCTTGCATAATTTTGAGACAGATAGGCCTTTATGAATTTTTTGTTGCAATTCCACTTTTTGTTTAATGGACATTGACACATGCTTTCGCTTTGTAGATCCTTTGGCAGCTCCAGAATTGGAAACTCTTTTTGACATAATCGAAAGTTCCAGCTTAATTTTTATAAAATTGTTCTAACAGTCTGCAAAAAATAATAACCTGGATCCAATTAGAAGATTAAGAACAGCACCATCTGGAGTAGAATAGACTTTAAGGTACCCCTTGTATTATGGCGAAATTGTTGTTTGATTTATCACCAAGTTGTTGTTTCATTTATGGTAGCCTTAGTAGTTGAATGTTATGGAAACCCTATTGTGATGTAATCGGGTGCATCTGGGAAATTTTGAATCATGGGATGTTCTGTAAGCGTTTTTGTGGTGTGTGTTAAAACCGTTTAGATAGATTTGAATGGGTTTGTAGGAAGAAAGGTTCAGATAGTCACTATGTGAAGCATTCGATCAGAAAGAGTACCTGGTTTGAAAAAAGTCATACAAGTATGATTGATATTTTGATTTTTACGTGGCTCTGGGTGTACGAAGCAAACTCGAAAATCATGGTAAGTGAATATTTGCTTTTGGTAGTGCTTAAATGTATAACACGTTTTTCCTTTTTTATGTTATTTTATTGTTTGGTTTAAAATGTATTTTAATGAGATTATGCATTTTTTGTTTGCCTATATTGCAGAATTTGGAGCTCCTTTGACTTTTTAAGTGAAAATATATCGATGTGTACATCGACAAAGGGAGTGCGCTAAGCAAGCTTGTGCAATTCTGGGATTTTTTTTAAGTGAAAATAGGTCGACACGTACATGGATAAAGTTAAAAGAGTGCGCAATGCCATTTTTGTGCAATTCGGGGATTTTTTTTAAAGTGAAACTAGGTCGCCGTGTACATGGATAAAGTCAAAGGAGTGCGCAATGCCATTTTTGTGCAATTCAGGAGTTTTTTTTAAAGTGAAAATAAGTCGATGTGTACATGGATACTGAGTTTGTGCAATTGTTTGTCTTGTTATTTTGGCCTTGTGTAGAGGCGATTTTTGGCGCAAAAATTGCCGCTTTGCAAGCCAAAATAAGGAGTCAAAGAATTGCACAAAATCGGTATCCATGACCCACCAAAAATCGCCAAGTTTCAAGAAGGGGTACCCTAAACTATACTTTTACCATCTGCAACATTAACTCAAATGCCTGACATAATTTTAGCCTAGCTTATACCATGCGTTATACATTACACGCGCATAAAGTTTGTTGCTTTGAGGTCCAGATTATAGATCATTCCGGATTATGGACGTCTGGATTACAGACTTTGTTCTGTATTATACTACACATGCTTAGCTGTTATATAAACAGAAAATTCATAAATTGGCACAGCTTTAGTATTAGTCCTTTTTAACGAGGTTTTGCGAGCGATAAATGAAAAATTATAACCCAGTTATTGATGGTACCCTGAATACGGAGCTAAAATGCATGCCACCATTTCTGTCCATCTAACTTTAATGAATTTGATAGGTATCAGAGCTTTGATCGTGGGATAAGCTGCAAGTTTTTTTATTAAAGTTACTTTTGTCTTAGGAAAGAACAATATAAAAACAAAAATTTTAAATATAATTTTTAACCCTATAATGCTACCCTTTGAAAAACCTACGCGAATGGCAATCATTTGTGTCCGAGACAAAGTATGCGTAAGCGTGCTTAAAACTTATTTTATAAGCTAATTAAAATAAAAGTATACTACCTGCAGGTGATTTCATGATGCTTGAACTTTAAGTAGGCAAGAAAATATGGTTGATCTTTACAATATGGTAACTGGTAGTTTGGCGACATTTTGGAGGCGATAAAGGTTACTACCTGGGACTTTGGTAATAACGTGAGCAGTACTCAGTTCCAATTACGCATTATTTTGAGTGAGGGAAATGAGAGATCATGAGATATGTCATGTGATATTAATGGACGAATTACGGTTCTTTAATCGGAAAAGGGGGGAAATTGGGGAAAAATGTGGAAATTTTGTATTTAGCTTTATTCTGTGTTGTGTGAAACAGTGTTGTGTAATTTTTGGATCCCATGGCCCTAACTAAAGTGATTCGAAATGGGTATTTAGGCATTGTGATAAAGAGAAGTTTGCTTTTTATTTAGCGGAGGAAGTATGGAGGAAAAATTCGCAGAAAAAATCTTTGAATAATTTTATTGAATGAATTAGAAAAGTGTATCCGCCACGTAATCAAGATTCTGAAGAAGATTAGGTAAGTTAGTATTTTTAATTATTTGAGGATATTATTTTTATGCATTGTTCTAAATGTAAGGTGGAAAGGAATTTGGTATTATTGGGAAAATTGTTATTACAATGATTTAGTTTAAAGTAATTAGGATTGTAAGGTAATTTTTATTAATTTAATGTATGTGCTCATTTATATTTTAAGTAGTGTTTTTGAATTTAATTATATTTTAATGAAATGATAGTTATTTTGTGAATTTTATGTTTGTAGGAATTTGGTATAAGTTTAAGTTGAAATAAACATGCATGGAAATAATTTAAATATTTGATACTAAGTATTTGTAATACTTGCGGTATGAATTCGTTGGTGACGTGTATAATGTAATAGATGATTTAGAGGTAAAAGGTTTTGGATATTTTATTTATTTTATATGTGGAAATTTTCATATTTGTAAAGGGTAAATACTTTTTCACGATCAGGTAATTTCATATATGTTCTTTTTACCGGGTTAAAAGATTGAGAAAATTGTCATGTATTTTCGTGAAATTTTTCTAATTTATGAGAAAAAAGCAGTGTACATGGATATAGTGAAGAGTGTGCGCAATGCCATTTTTGTGCAATTCTGGGATGTTTTTTTAAGTAAAAATAAGTCGGTGTGTACATGGTTTATGTGTATGTGTTATTTTGAAAAACGCGTAAGGTGTATGGTATTGTGCACTTTTTCCCAATTTTGCAGTGAATATTTGTCATGATTAAGCAGTTTTGTTTGATAAAATTTCTAGCATAAGTGTAATTCGGCTAGTAGATTGTTGGAAGAAGTGTTCAGTAGATAAGAAGAAAAGAAACATGTCTTTGGTGGCAGGGAAAAAAAATAGAGGGTTGCTGTAGGACAGTTGGTTGCCAAATTTTCGCCAAAAAATCACCAAGTTACCATAATGTAAAGATCAACCAAAAATATAATTTATTTAATTTCAATGTTAGTAAAATCTTTTTCTGATTCACCTTGCGAAACAGAATTTTCTTAATCACTTAGTTCTTTTAACAGATTCTGGATAGCCTCAGGTCTACCCCAAAAAGTTTCTCTGCGAAAACACTTGGACACCTTCAAGGCAATGCATCATCAAGTGCACATGTTACAGCTAACCATTTGTCTGTGAGACGAATATTGTTCTAAAAATGCCGCTTGCGGAAATATTTCGCCAAGAAGGAATGTTCTTTTCTGTAGTAGCCATGGTCATATAAAGTTACTGAGTAGCCTGTCCTATTTCCTGTTTCAGGGGAAGCAGGTCAAAGTTACTTGTAGTGGGCTTCGTCTAGGAGACGAATGGGTAGCATTCTAGGGTTAAAAACGCCAAAATTTGATAGTCAAGACTGATGCTTTTAATATTACATCAATGATTCTTGATACTTTTCTAAATATCAACTCTGCATACTATAAACTCTACCCCCCCCGGGGACCAAAAAAAAAGATTTTTAGTAAAATCATGTAAACTCTTGGTGTTTTCTTTACTAAGGAACCACATGCAGATTTAGACTTGTTACATGTTTCTTAAAATGGGGCATAATCAAAACTACCATGGTCTAAAAATACTTTTTTTTTTTTTAAATTTGAACTACAGGGATATGCAATTGTATGAATTCATAGAGCAAAATCAGGTTTTCATTATGGCTTTTATAACATTTTTATAATTTGTCTGACTATACAAAAATATGTTCCCTAGATTATGGAATATACTGCTCATAATTTACAGTTCTCGAATTTTATAAATCTCACAATCTAATAGCTGTATATGAATAACCTTCACTGAGTATTATTACTTTTATTAATAGTATGTTGACATAATTGTCGAACTTTTATTTTTAATTTTATGCAAATTTTGTACATTACTTAAACATTTAATCTAACAGAAATCTGAATTTTTTGTAATAAAAGTGTACAATTTATATATATGAAAGTTTGACTACATGACAAGTACTTAAACACCGATTTCAATGTCTTTAAATGTAACTGTTATAAAGTTTAGATATATTCTTTGCAATCATATAGTGTAACTAAACTTTAGGTAGACATTAAGCAAATTATCGCTACGTCTAAAGTAACAAATGAATCATGAGAATAGTGTAAAAGATCCTTTTTTAAAACTACTAAATAAGAAGAGAAGGTACACTTTGTACTTACTACTCAGTCAGCCACCTGCAGCAAAATAACTTACAATAACAATTAAGTTAGTGTAGACTGAAGAGTACTCCTTGTATTATTGTGAATTTGTTTTATTTATCACCAACTTATTGTTTCGTTTATGGCCAAGTTGTTGTTTAATTTATCATAACTTGAGTAGCTGAATGTGCCGTAAATATACTTTTACCTAGAATTGGGTGCTCCTTTGACTTTTTAAGTGAAACTATATTGATGTGTACATCGACAAAGTCAAGGGAGTACGCAATGGCAAGGTTGTAAAATTCTCTGAATTTTTTAAAGTGAAAATAGGTCGATGTGTATATGGATAAAGTCAAAGGAGTGCACAATGCCTAGTTTGTGCAATTCTGTGATTTCTTTTGAAGTGAGAATAGGTCAATGTGTGCATAGATACAGAGTTTGTGAATTCTTTGACTTGTTATTTTGTCTTTGTGTAGCGGAGATTTTAATTCGCTGCTACACAAAGCCAAAATAACAAGTCAAAGACTTGCACATACTCGGTATAAAAGTACTGCCAAAAATAGCCAATTTTCGCCAAACGGTACACGTAAGTAATCTTTTACCTTAATTTAAATTAAAATAAACTAGTAGCCAACAAATCAGTTTAATACGAAGTTGGTTCAAAACGTAAGAAGCGTGCAATCCAATTATCGGCAATTATAATTCAAGACTAAGACTACAAATCTTATCGTATCTAGCAACCTAGTAATACGGCCACGAAAGGCTACAGAACAAATCCTGCGAAGACTCTTGACCTCAGGTCTAATAAAAATCTATCGGAAAGCAAATTATGAAATTTAACTTCGCTGCATAACTAAGCAACAATTTCCATGCAATTTTCAATATTTTGTTACATTCAGTGTTACTATAAACACTTCACAGCATGACGTCCGCAATTTATGTATAATTTTTAAATGCCATAACGATTACCCTGAGACAAAAGTACTAAATTTAAACATTTTTAAAATTTAATTTAACAGTTAATTTTCTAATTATGAAACATCATTTTGTTTCTTAATTTTTGGAGAGAGAAAATCAATGCACACCTTCGGGAAATCTTGGAGAGCAGTTACGCTTTTACTTTTGTTTTTTGTAAATCAGAAGACTTCAAAAACATCATTTGTGTCAGGAATCAAAGTTTGACGGAATTATACACAATTCTGACATAATTATGGTCATCGAAAGAGAAATGATTGCTGAAGGAAAAAAAAAAAAAAAAAAAAAAAAAAAAAACTATAGTAAATACTTTGCGTAACACGTTTCTACACAATGCCTTCAAAAAGTAAACGAACATCTCTACCGCTACTGTTGCCAAATAACAAAATGCACGTTTCTGCAATCTAATTTTTTGACAAAATTTTAAATTTTCAGAAAAATTTACCAACTCACATATGAAATTTTTGTAAAAGAATGAACTTTCTTCTATTTAAATTTTTCTTTCGATGTTAGCCAGTCCAGAAATTTTGCAAAAGGTTAATATGGCATATTTCAATTTTTTGTATAAGTTGAAAATGAAAGACGTAATTTTGAATCATTATTATTATGCGTTAAATATTTCCATAATTATTTCATCAATTAATTTACTGTTGTGTATAAATTATAATATTTGATTATGCAAACGATATGTTAGGCACATCACTAGCTCTGCAGTTCTGGTTTCCCTTTACCCGCGTTACGTTGAAAATAGAATGATGTCTATTTGAATCTTGGCGTGTTCTAAAAGTGACAGCTCTTCGGTAAGTGGAAGATTTCTATTATATTTTATAGCTAAATATTATTCGTAAGATAGAAGAGTCTGTGAATTTTTTACTCCTTCGAGTTTTCATATGTGTTTCTGTTTTGCTTGTTTGTGATATGATTGGTATGCATTAAAAGAATGCAAGGGAAGTAAGTTTCGTTTCCGAAAACTTGAAAGTTGTCTGTTATTTTTTAGTATAAAGTGAATTAGATTTTCATTTTAGTACATCGTTAAACTGTTGTTTTAAAACGTATGTCTAGTATAAATGTTGTGATTTTTAAAGGATGCTGTACTCAAGAATTAGTTTTAAGAACACTGTAACTGTTTGTAGTAACATTCAATGTGATAAAATATTTGGAATTTCCGGAGGCCATTATGTGTCATGTACGTTTACATTATATGTACTTTCGGTTTATCTTAAGAAAATGGTACTGGGAATTTTTTTTTTTTTAGATTAGTGATAAATTGTAATTGGAGCATGGAAGTTTTGATCTCTGATATGGTCAGAGATCAAACGTATTTCGGTAGTAGTGCATAATACATTGCCATTAAATGGATTTTCTTTGAAGTTCATTAGCATTGTTTAATGCTTTTCTCTTGGAATAGATAATAATTTGTAAAATATGAATGTGTTATGGAATGTAAGAATATGTAGATGTTGGATAACTCCTACATTCTAATTTTGAAAGCTGCTTTCGGTTTATGCATAGTTTAGTACTGTTGATTTCCACGATGGTTATGAATAATAGAATTCAGGTCTTTATTCGCGTATTATTTTTTTAATTGATAAAATGGGAGAAAATAAGATATTGGTTATTCATTTGTGAAATAAATATCCAATCTGCTGATAAAAGGAAGTTGTAAGAAAAACATAAGGTATTTGCAGATGACCCTTGTCATGCTTTGTTATTAATTACAGTGTTAAATGAAGTTATTAAATATTGTTAACTAACACTTAACCCGGGAGAAGTCGCGCGGGGCACAGAGTCCCATGCGTCGAAAGTGAACAATCCTGACTGGAAATATTTCACGTTAATGAATCATCCTTCTAGTATCCTCCTGTCTGACACTCCCCTTGGAATGTGTATTGTTATTTTTGCTTATTTTTCTTTTCTGAGAGAGAAGCAATCGTTTCTTGGAATCCATGAGGGAATGGGGTGACTCAGTCACCCCGTGCGACCGTTACTGCTTCGAAATTTCTTATTAGTAGCAGTTTAGCTTCGTGCTTTCGAGTGTTTTCGTTGTTGGTCTGTTGGATTATTTGATAAATAATGGCTTACAAACGTAAATTTACCGAATATGAAAAAGAGATGGAACGTTTGAGAACTCTATTAGATGAAGTTTAGTCTTCTGAAGAAAAAATTGATCAAGATAGTGAAAATGAATCTGATGAAGAAATATACAGTTCTCACGACAGCGAAAGTGAATTTGAGCAGAATGATGAAGACGATGGAAATCCTGATTTAGTAAAAAGTATTTTTATTAGCAAAAATAACACAGTTTGGCAGAAAGGAAAACCAAATCAAAAAGTAAAAATGTCTTCTAAAAATATAATAACTCATTCACCAGGATTAAAAGGAACTACACACAATATAACGGAGCCTCTAAAAAGTTGAGAATTGTTTTTCAATGCTAAAATGATATGATTCATTGTAGAGTGTACAAATATTTATATTGAAAAAATATCAGTAAATTACACCAGAGATCGAGATACCAAAAGGACAAATAATGTAAAAATTAGAGCACTTTTTGGGCTTTTATATCTGTGCGGCTTGCATAAATTGCCACGGTACAACTCTGATATACGCCCTATTTTCACCAAATGGGGCGATATGTGTTCTGCGATGGTTTTTAGCGTGATTGCATGTTGTATGGCAACCCTGCTGACGTTGAAAAATCTTTCGCTGGAGTTCGTTGGTTCGCGTCATGCTCTGTGTCTGAGAAGCTAGGAGGGATAGATAAAATGGTAAAAATTGTTGAATTGAAATTCGGCAAAAGGAAATATCATCGTGGCCATCCTGTTGAGGGGCAGTGGGTATTTGGAGGTGTGGAAAAAGGGTCTGGGAGATTATTTTTAGTGGCTGTGCATGATAGAAGTAAGGATTTGTGATTATTTGTTATTTTATTTATTTGTGAACCATAGTATGAATTTTCTGGATAGTGTGTCTGGCTGTCGTATAAATACGATAGTGATTACGTGGCGGCATGTTAAAGGTGGTATGAAATTGGTATTTCTGCTGTTCGAAAAAGCATTAATTCATGGTAAGTGCATTTTATTTTATTCTTGTTCTTACTTTGTAGAATGTTATGTTTATTGTTTTTTTAGTATGAATTTCTGTCGTTATTGTTGTTTTTTTGAATTGTTTGAAATTTACTTTAGTTATTTTGTTGATTAGTGCGTACCGTCTGAATTGTACAATTCGTAGATATTTTTTAAAGTTGAAACAGAATGCTGTATACATGGCATTCTTTGAAATTTATCGTTGTTATGTTAATTTATTAAAGTGAGGTGTGCATAGTTCGCAGATTCGTTTGTTGTCTAAATTGTGCAATTCGTAGATGTTTTTTTAAGTTGAAACAGGATGCTGTGTACATGTTATTCTTTGAAATTTATTGTTATGTTAATTTTTTAAAGCAAGGTGTGCGTAGTTCGTAGATTCGTTCGTTACGTAGATTGTGCCATTCATAGATTTTTTTTTTTTTAAGTTTAAACAGGATGCTGTGTACATGTTATTCTTTGAAATTTATTGTTATGTTAATTTATTAAAGCAAGGTGTGCGTAGTTCGTAGATTCGTTCGTTACGTAGATTGTGCCATTCATAGATTTTTTTTTTGAAGTTAAAACATATCGCTGTGTACATGGAATCTTGTCAAATAATTTTGGTTAAAAACTTTACGGTTTTGCTATATAAATTTTTTGTTTTTGTTTCGGATTTTTAGCTTAAATTGTGTGTTCAAAACGTGGTTTTTGCATTCGTGAAAACCGTGTTTTTGGAGACATTTTAGGCTTAAAGTTCGAAATGTAGACAAAAAACTTAGATAGCAATATGGCAGCGTGGAGTTTCTCGCCAAAAATGTTTGGCGAGAAATTTGGCGACTTGAAGGCGCATATCAGAGTAGTTCCATCGTCACATACAAATACACAAGATTTGTGGGCTACTGATGGATCGAGCATTGAAATTTTACGGAACGCAATGTCATATAAAAGATTTAATTTTTGGTTAATCTTTGGATTATGGTAAATTGGTGATTTTTTGCCGAAAATTTGGCGACCAACCCTGCTACAGCAACCTGCTAGTTTTGTTTTCACGAAGTAAAGGCATGTTTTTTTTTTACTCAACATTTTTTCCAACAATCTGCTAGTCGAATTACGCTTATGCTAGAACTTTTATGAAACAAAAGTGCTTAATCATGACGAAGATTAGGTGCAAAATTGGGAAAAAGTGCAGATTCGCCCACTGCTTGCTGCGTTTTTAAGAATTGCACATACACGGTATCATCCATGTACACGTCGACCTATTTTCACTTAAAAAAAATCCCAGAATTGCACACAAATGGCATTGCGCACACTCTTGACTTTATCCATGTACACTTCTAAAGTCCTAGCTAGTAACCTTTAATGCCTTACCAAAATGTCGCCAAACTACCTGTTACCATATTCCAAAGATTAGCCTAATTTTCTTCTCGTGTGTTTACTGTTAGACAATGTGACCAATCAGGAAGCTCACAAAAGATTGGAAAAACTAGTGGCTGTGAGAGAATTTTTTGAAGATTTCAACGAAAATTGCCAAAAGATATAGATTATTGGTGAATATGATATTATCGACGAAAAATTGGAGAAATTTCGAGGGCGGTGTTCCTTTCTTCAATATATACCCAGCAAACCAGCGAAATACTGAATAAAAATATTTGCCTTAGTAGATTCAAGAATATTTTACAGCTATAACATGGAGATATGCGCAGGACAACAGCCAGAAGGTCCCTTTAGAGTTGAAAATTCACCATTTGAAATTACAAAACGCCTGTGCACCCCTTTGTTTGGATCAGGCAGAAACATAACAATGAATAATTGGTATAAGAATTATCCTCAAGCAAAAGAACTTTTGTCAAAGAAGCTAACTATTGTAGGAACCCTGAAGAGAAACAAGACTGAAATTCCCACCGAGTTTGTCCAAACAAAAACTAGGAAAGTTTATTCTTCTATATTTAGTTCCAAAAGAATGCGACACTAGTATCGTGTGTGCCTAAAAAATTAAAATGTGTAGTTTTGCTATCTACAGTACATCGTGATGATGCTATTGATGAAAGTGATGATACCAAGAAACCAGAAATAATTCACTTTTATAATGCAACAAAAGGTGGTGTAGACAAAGTTGATGAAATGTCATCATTATATTCGACAGCTCGAAAAACCATCACATGGCCGATGGTTGTTTTTTTATTGTGTGTTGAATGTCGCTGCAATAAATGACCGAGTTGCGTTTTTGTCAACGAAGACCCCCTCCCTTACAATATCGAAATAGGAGGAAATTCCAAAAAAATTTGGCTATATCTCTTATACAGCCCCACATAGAGATAAGAAAAAATATGCTAATGCTTCCTAAAGTGCTTCGTGAAAGCATCAATAATGCGACTTCTAGTGGATCAGAAAAACGCCCATCAAAGAAACCAAAACTCGACAGAGGCCGATGTGCTATGTGTCTAAGGTCCAAAGACAATAAAACTAAAATTTCTTGCAAAATATGTGATAATTTTTCATGTAAAATTCATTCTTCCTATGTTTGCCAGAAGTGTATGTCAGCTTCTGATTCCTGATTGGGTATGTAATTATTTTGAATGGAATTTTTTCTTTAATATTGAAATGAGTTTTCTTAAGTAAAGAAGTATAGTTTCTCAATGAAATATTGCAATTATTGTTTATGATCAAATGGTTTCTATAAAATTTATAACACATTTTCCTAACGAATCTCCCACGCGATCTCCAATGTCAGTGTTGGGTGGCGCACCTTCTGCCGGGTTAAATGAAATTCAAGGAAGACTATATATTTTCATGCCAACTGAAATGTCACACAGAGGCTGACCATAATTCTCTCAGATAGAATAAGATAGGAGATTCCATGCACACAATAATATGTATATACAGAGTGATTCTAAATTGTTTTTACAAATTAAGAGGGGTGATATTACTCATCCAGATGAGCAATAATTACCATAGAACATAGGGTTGCATACCACTGAGAGGAAGAAAAGAGGAATATTAGAATTCCAACCTGAACTTACAACAGCGTTGGGAGAGTGAATGAACTGGACCAGGGGTTCTCAACTGGTTGTACGCAAGAGAAAAATAGCTGGTACGCAGAGAACCAAAGTCTTTTAAACTATTATTTCAAAAATTAAATACCCCAACATTTCATATTTTGTTACACTTTAAACGAATTTTTGATTAACAAACTCGATGATTTCAAAGCGAGCAATGGCAACACTGTACGAAACAAAAACCATTTTAATTTTCAGCTCGCGAGACTGTGTATTGGAAATACTAAGGATATGCTCTTTTTTAATATTTTTTTATATTGCTGTTGAATTGAATTTTATCGTTTAAGTGCAAAGAACATGATATTTAATAGATAAAGGTGATACACAAAACATTAAAAAAAGCCCTTTTGGGCGTAATATAAAATCTGAAAGCTTTTAGAATTTTTTAAAAAATATTTCTAATCAGAAATTGAAAAATAATCATTGTAAAATGTAAAGGTGGTACTAAAGGTTTTCAATTTTTGTTTAGACGGTATATGTTAGTCAAAAGGTTGAGAACTTCTGAACTAGACCAAAAGTTGCACAATATGTTTAGTGAAAAACTTGCAGACAGTGCACAAAACGGATAGAACAGAAAACTTCGCATTCAAGTGTTGATTTGAGCTCAGACTTTGATGGCAAACACTCAAATGCACAATTTTGGTTGGCGAGGACTCAACCTCACAAGCGATTGCAGCAAGTTAATTATCTAACCCAAGGGCTGAATATTATGAACTAACTCCAACTTCAGCTGTATGCCGAGATTAGGCCTGAAAATTTCATGCTGTATTCTGGCATCGGAACTTTGTGTCCCATTACGAGGTCGCTTCAAGTAGAATGAGCACAGCATAGTAAGTCCAGGAGGACAGGATAGAAGATAATAAGGGGGAACAACTGCTACCTTGATAGTTTTTTCCCTCTAATAATTTAGATAATTAACTTGGTACACTCATTTGCAAGGTTGAGACCTTGCCAACCAAAGATGTACATCTGAGTGTTTGCCATCAGTCTGACGTCGAATTAGCACTCGAATGCCAAGATTTCGGTTTTATCCATTTTGTTCATTCTCTGTGAGTTTTTCACTAAACTTATTGTTCAAATTTTGGTCTCGTTAATTCTCGCTCTCCAGCTCTAAATGGATATTACATGTTTGTACTTCAAGTGAATTTATGTAATAAATTTCGGTCTTCATTGAAACTTGTCATATTCCGTGTTTCAGCTTTGCGATGTAATTAGCATCGCTGTTGTTCGCTGAATTCGTAATCTGTATTTTCCGTTGTCTACATGCTGTTCATAGTAGAGAGTATTCTTTCTGCAGAAGATTTACTTTTTTGCAAACAGCAATAAAGTATATTAGATTACAAAAATCCTTACCTTTCTTTTTACACACATTACAGTCTATTAGATTCTAAGAATTCTAACACTAGACTGTGATTGATCATATCATAAAATATTTTGTATAAACTTATGAATTTATTCACTTATTTGGTTAATATTCCATAATCGGGGTCAGTGCCAAACCTGGCGAGAATTTTTTATTTTGCGCGATTTTGATTTGGTTGTGGTTTCCGGCTGTATGCTTTCTTATGGCAAACCTATACCTTTATTTCGGTAATTGTAAGACCTCGAATTTAATGTAGCAGAAGTTTTTTTTTTTAAATTTATTTTTGAAATACTGTGTTTGTTTTTAAAAGTTTTACTGTTTAATATTATATTTATATACAGTCAAAAGTCTTTAATCCGTACTCGTCGGGACTTCGGCGATTCCAGATTATCGATTTTTCCATATTATAGATCATCAGTTTAAATCTGGTAATATGGCATTCAGAAATTATAAAATTAAAAATATGAAACCATAATTTATGAAAAAGAGCAATTATGATCTAAAGGCTATCAAAATTTACAAAAAAAACTTAACATTTGTTTACTTTATTAAACGTTTCTTTCAATGCGCGCATGCGTAAAGCATACGTTACGCATAGTCGAAATTAGAAAATTCCAACCAGAAAACGATTTGATGTGTGCTTGTGATATTTATAATGACGAGGAATTTGATTTAAATCATATCAAAGACGGAATACATCAAGATGAAATACTACATTTAGTAAGGAATTATAAGCTGAATAAAATAAAAACATCTGCCCTAAAGATAAAGGATACTGCTGACAAATCAACTTCCAGTTCATTGCGCGCCTTGCCTCCCCCCCCTTCCGCAGAGCAGCGTGAAATTGATAAACAGATTTCGGAATGGTTAGAGAAACAAAGGATATGCCTTTATCCATTTTTTGCAGCAATTAAACTTTTTGTTCGATGGACATCGAAACATACTTTCGCTTTGGCAGCTCCAGCATCGTAAATTCTATTTGACATAATCGAAAGTTCAAGCTTACTTTCATAAAATTACTCTAACAGTCTGCAAAGAATAATAAGCCGGATTCAATTCGAAGATTAAGGAACAACGCAATCTGCAACATTAACTGAAATAGATAATTAGATAATTTTAGCTTAGCTTATGCCGTCCGTTATACATTAAACGCGCATGCGTAAACGTATTATGCGCATGCATAAAAGCCTATGCACATGCGTGAACGCATTATGCGTTGACACATGCGCAGAAAGTTTGTAGCTCTGATGTCCGGATTATAGATCATTCCGGATTATGGGTGTCCGGATTAACGACTTTTGACTGTATATATATATATATATATAATACATATATGTTTAATATTATATTTATATATCTATATATATAATATATATGTTTAATATTATATTTATATGAATATTGTCAGATGGTTAAGCTGTTGTTGGTGGGAGAATGTTGGATTTTGGATGACTTGAAGTTATGAATGTTTTCATGTAATTTTATTTAGTTAATTATATTTTGTAAAATTTTGTTTCTTGCATGTGACAATCAAAAGATTTGGGGAACTACTCTTATATGCGCCCTCAAGTTGCCAAATTTTTGGCGAGAAACTCCATGGTGCCATATTATTATCTAAATTTTTTTGTCTACATTTCGAACTTTAAAATGTCTCCAAACAAGCAGTTTTCGCATATACAAAAACCACGTTTTGAACACACAATGTAAGCTAAAAATTTGAAACAAAAATAAAAAAATTAGATAGCAAAAACGTAAAGTTTCTAACCAAAAATATTTGACAAGAATCCATGTACACAGCAATATGTTTTAACTTAAAAAAAATCTACGATTTGCACAATCTAGGCAGCGAAAGAATCTACGAACTACGCACACCTCGCCTTTAATAAATTAACATAACAATAAATTTCAAAGAATACCATGTACACAGTGTTCTGTTTCAACTTTCAAAAACATCTACGAATTGCACAATTTAGGCACTACGCACTAATCAACAAAATAAAAAAATAAACTAAAACAACTAAAATAAATTTCAAACAATTAAAAAAACAACAATAGTGACAGAAATTCATACTAAAAAAACAATGAACATAACATTTTACAAAATAAGAACAAGAATAAAATAAAATGCACTTATCATGAATGAATGCTTTCTTGAACAGCAGAAATATCAATTTCATGCCGACTTTAACATGTCGCCACGTAATCATTATCGTATTTATATGACAGCCAGACATACTATCCAGAAAATTCATACTATGGTTCATAAATAAATGTTCAAAACCTTTTCCTAAATCCTTGTAAGATTTCCAGACTTCTGAAAAAATAGTTGTACAAGGCTCAATCCACTCTTTAATACGCTGCATCAGTGTTTCCTTATTTCTATCAGCACAGCCACTAAAATTAGCCTCCCAGACCCTCTTGCAACCACATCTCTCATTGCAACATAGGCCATTTCAACACATGCATGACACGAACCAACGAGCAATTAAAACACTCCAGCAAAAGAGTATTCAACATTGGGTTGCCATACAACATGCAGTCACGCCAGAAACCAGCGCAGAACACATATTGCTACACTAGGTGATCTTAGGGTGCATATAAGAGTAGAGCCAGATTTGGAATATTTAAAAGTTTTGAAGTTTTTAACGAAAGTTGTTTAGTGTATTGAATTTCACAACGTTGTTTTATCATTTAATCAATTTCATTTACTATTCTATTTGCACATAATAATCGCTGTTCACCACTGTAAAGAAAAATTTGCTATTCTGTGTATGTTTAAAACTCGCTTTGCAGTGCTCTAATCTGATAAGTGTATATATTTATTTACCCAATAATGATTTACAAGAATTGTTCATTCTACTATTGTATGATTTTTTATTACATGGATAAGACTATGTTTTTACTTGCAAAGCTGTTGGACTTTGTTTTACTCATGTAGTATTTTATCATTTCGTTTTATTATTCCGTTTACATAAAATAATAGCGTTTTACTACTAAAAAATTTAGAAGTTATTATTCTGTTTATGTTTAGTGATTTTATTGCCAACAAAAAAATTTGCAAAATTTTGAAGGCCAAAATAGTTTGGTGTCAACTTATCCTGCTTATGGAATAATATTGGCCACTTATTTTAAATTTTATCTTCTGGTCATTTCAGAATTAAGCCCTTTATAACGTGATATTGTTAATGTTTTATCACTGGTGCTAGGTGTTTCACACAGTACAAAGGCAGAAAAAGTACTTTAAAATTTTGGACTGCAGTATGAAAATTAATTATTTATTTCCTGTAGATGTGGATGATGGATTTTACAATATTCTTCTAACAGATTGAAATTCATACACATCAAGGTTCCTTCGGGCTGAGAAGTTATATTTCCATCGTATTCTGGTTGGAGTTTTTGTATTTCATTTTGCCTACATATTTGACATGATGATTACAAAGGAAGTTTAGTACAGTCAAAAGTCTTTAATCCGGACTCGTCGGGACTTCGGCGATTCCGGATTATCGGTTTTTCTGGATTATAGATCATCAGTTTAAATCTGGTAAGATGGCATGCAGAAATTGCAAACTTAAAAATATGAAACCGTAATTTATGAAATAAAGAGCAATTATCATCTAAAGGGTATCAACATTTACAAAAAAAAGCTTAATATTTATTTGTTTACCTTATTAAACATTTCTTTCAACACGCACATGCGTAAAGCATACATTACGCATAGTCGAAATTTGAAAATTGCAATTGGAAAACTATTTGATATGTGTTCGTGTCATTTATAATGACGAGGAATTTGATTTAAATCATATCAAAGATGGAGCACATCGAGAAGAAATACTACATTTAATAAGGAATTATAAGCCGAATAAAATAAAAACATCTGCCCTGAAGATAAGGATAGTGCTGACAGATCAACTTCTAGTTCATTGCGCGCCACGACGTTTTCCCTCCTTACCCTATGGAGCAACGTGAAATTGATAAATGGATTTCGTAATGGTTAGATAAACAAAGGATATGCCTTTATCCATTTTTTGCAGCACTTCCGCCTTTTTGTTTGATGGACATTGAAACATGCTTTCGCTTTGCAGATCCTTTGGCAGCTCTTCCAATGAGGGCTGGAACGGCACACCAAGGAGCAATGAAACAGGAACCAGAAGGACTAAGCCAGAGCGATGCAAGATACTTATACATGAAGTAGACATGATGTCATCAGTTTATACTCAGTTTATACCGTCCGTTATACATTAAATGCACATGCGTAAACGTATTATGCGCATGCGTTAATGCATTATGAGTTTACGCATGCACAGAAAGTTTGTAGCTTTGAGGTCCAGATTATAGATCATTCCGGATTAAAGACTTTTGACTGTAGTTGCTAAAATAGATTTTTGTTTATGACATAGAATACATTTTACAGTGAAGTATAATCTCTTAATACACACATGGTTTCCAAGGTAATCATTTTTAAATTGGAGTCATTAATCAGTTGTTTCTGTGGTGGTAACTGACATTGCTTTATTTTGAACAGAGTAAGTAAAATTGGAATCTTTAATTATGTAACCTATGTGGGTTCATTGAGCTATTCACCTTAGTTTGGCTCTATCAATTCCATAATAATGGCCTTGATCAGGGAATTGAACTTATTTACTAGTTCACGGTAGGTAGCTCCATAACTGAACTGCTGTCACAGGATGGTGCGTTAACCAGATGCATTTTCTTTTGGGGTTGGGAAATTAGCACTGCTATCCCTGTCTCCCAAAAAAATCAGAGAAATTGAAATTTGTTGTCCAGTTGTTCCAGTTTTTGGTATGTTCACTAAGGTAGCTATCAGAATTAATTTTAAAATTTTGCCATTATATATATATATATATATATATATATATATACTTTCCTTAAAAATTTTGTAAAATGATCAATTCCAGAGTAATGTAGTTTTGACTACCTCAAATAAATATATATGGCAAAAACATCCAATAACAAATTTTATTTAATCCAGCACGTTAAAAAAATCATTTAAAATCTCTTTTATAAAAAGCAGCATGTATAATTTTTGACTCATCTCAAATAAATATATATATCTGTTTTAACACTAGAAAAAAATTCTAGGAGCAGTAAATAAAATCTCTAAAAAGATAGAACAGCTAACCCACTGTATCTGCAAAGGGAAAAAATAAGTTTTCAGAAATATCAATAACGCATATATTTGTTTATATCAACTCACACAGTTAAAGAGCCAATACATTGCTCAATACCCAACTATAAATCTCTGTCATTCTGAAACAAAATATCTAAAACTAAAATCATTCCATGGGAATGAAGGACAACATGCTTCACTTTCAATAAATTTCACCATAATAAATATGCAGCTACATCTAGTGGGAAAAAAATTAAATGTTCTCCTAAAAAGTCATATGTGGCATGCCTGGCCACAGAGTGAATTAAATGATGATTCATATGTGACACAACCCGACCATAAGATAACGCATGCTGGTGTAATGCAGATATGACATGCCTGTTCCTAGGGTTAATCTACACTAAATATTATGCTCCAAAGGGGTTAATTTACACTAACCATCATTTGGTTAATATTCCATAATCGGGGTGAGCGCCAAACCTGGCAAGAATTTTTTATTTGGTGCGATTTTGATTTGGTTGTAGTTTCTGGCTGTGTGTTTTCACAATGGGAGAAACATACGTACATTTATGCAGATTCTTCATTGTTTAATTTCTTTAAATATAAGACAGAGCGATAATATTATATGGTGGCAATGATTTGAAAAGTGATACAGCCGTTTAAAGTTTTCGACGCAAAATGCCAAAATGAAATTCATAGTCTTTCAGGGCAGATTGCCCCTTTGGACTAAAAAAATCTGAAAGGCCTTCAGATTTTAAATTATGTCCAAAGGGACATTTTTAACGTTTTGTGTGTTACTTTTATTTAATAAATGTCATGTTCTTTGCACTTAAACCATAAAATTCAGTTACACAGCAATGTCGCAAAATAACTTTAAAATGAGCATATCTTTAAAATTTCCAATACACAGTTCCGCTCGCAGGAGATGAAAAGTTTTTCCATCCCCAATAGAGTGATGGGGAAAAAGTTCTTGCCATTGCTCGCTTTTAATTCGTTGAGTTTGTTAATCAAAAATTCTTTAAAGTTTTACAAAATATGAAATTGATAATAAAACAAATTCCAGATTTCAAATTTGAGCTTTCAAATGCCCATATTCGCAGTAGGACTACGTCATTTAAAATTTGATGGCTCTAGGTATTGTTCTTTTATCACAGTGTGAGAAACATACATACATTTATGCAGATTCTTCCATTATTTAATTTCTTCAAATATAATACTGGGTGATAGTATCTGGTGGCAACGATTTGAAAAGTGAAACATCCTTTTAAAGTTTTCAACGCAAAATCGCCAAACGAAAACAATAGTCCTTCAGGGACAAAGTCCCTTTGCACTAATAAAAAACTCAAAATAGCATTACATATAAGTAACTGGTTTATCACCGTTTCTTGTGGAACACAAATTTTGTAAAACCTGAACCCTGCCAGTGGCCAAGTGGTTTAATACTGTTGAATTATAGTAGTTTATAACTTATCTATAATTATAGTAGTTTAGGCTGGCTACATGGATGATTTTCATGGTTTTTCTCATGTGTCGTGAGTCAGAGGCAGTTTTCCTTAGAATGGCGCTTCACAAAGGCATCTGTCTCCTTAGGCAGATAGTCTTTGTGTGCTTTGCCATATTTGGATAACCAAGCAATATTTGGTATCTGAGTTGTTTATGTGAACATGTATGAAGTGTATTAATTCTTTAAAAATGGAAATTGCTAATAAAGTTACATTATACTTAAAGTTCTGAATATTTGCTATATGTTATATATTGAAATTTTTTTGCAGTAAAAAGGACGAATGTGATAAATAAGCCAAAGTCGCAGTTTTATCTTATTAATTGCTTTAATTTCACATCTTAACTAAAAAAATATTATTATCACAATTTTCTTTTATCTTCCTTTTCCCCATAAATACGATGAAATTTTCGGTACTTACATTTTATCGCATCCATCTTTGTAAAAGTAGCCAAGCCAAATTCTGGCAACCATGCTCATAACAGTCGCTTCAGTCAAGTAATGCCGCCATTTTTGTATGCATTCTATTTTTTTGCATTCCAAGTTCCTTTGGTTTTTATACAAAAATCATATTTTTTGCCTTCGTTTTAAAATGTGAGCGTGTGAAATTCGTCAGCAGTGGAAGAAACTACGGTAAAATTTCGGCGGTGATACAGAATTTTGCTGAAAATTTTCTAAAATGAGCATCAAAGAAATGCATTTTCTAGGTAGCCACTGTTACTGAAGATTGCACAAAGCCGAAGTCTTCG
The DNA here is from genome assembly GCF_044657685.1 of Stegodyphus dumicola. Classification (NCBI taxonomy): domain Eukaryota; kingdom Metazoa; phylum Arthropoda; class Arachnida; order Araneae; family Eresidae; genus Stegodyphus; species Stegodyphus dumicola. Next base: position 123,046,173 of record NC_140780.1, read on the forward strand.
CAATTCTCTTATGCTTTTTTTTTTTTTTTTAAGTGAAAATAAGAATAATGCAAAAATAAATAATTACCGAAGCATTCGAAAAAGAATGTGTTTTATTTTTTAATGCATGACGTGATCCTTATTTAATAATTCAAATTTGTATTTTAAATTGCTAAAGTATGTTTTTTTTCCTATGTTGATAGTGACCAAACTTACTAGAAATATCGATAGCTTGGGAATCTTTCTGAAAAAGAAAGCACGAAAACCACCAGCATGCACATGCTGAATAGCTTTTACATTTTCATCCATAAAAAATTGTACCAAGTTGGTTGCGATAGTACACAAGTACTAAATGTTTTTTGCCAAACTTTTATGTATTTTTCTCTTTGCAGAAAATCTAGAATGTTCCTATTTGAAATTGGGAACATTCTAAAAGTTTGTAGAATGTTTCAGAATCTAATTCTTAGAGAATTTAGAGCATTACGTTTTCAGTACGGTTACTTAATATACTTAGATTGTTTTAAATTTTTAGGAAAGAATTCTAATACTGATAAAATGAATTTTTAGCGTAGTGTTGCTAAAATTGCCTAAAAGAATTCTTCATATTGCAAATAGATTTCAGCGATCACATCTTTCACATTTACAGTTCAACTTTAAATTATTATTTTTCCCAATTAGTCTTTCAGAATTTAAAAAAAAAAAAAAAATGTATTATAATTAGGTTTCCCACTCTACCTGGAAAAGCAGGAATGTCAGGGAATTTGAAAATTGACCAAAAAAGGTCAGGGAATTTAAATATTTTAGTCTAAATCTGGAAAAGTCGCCGAATTTCATATGGCAATCCCCAAAAAAGTGATTTTTGCACCAGTGTTGGAAGTTATCACTTTCTTGACGAATTATGTATCACTTGAGTGTCAGCTGGTATAGACCCAATTTTTGCAGTTCCAGTCAGATTGTCTTTTAGAGAGGCAAATCAAGTTTCCAGCAACTTTGGTGTCTAGTAACCTCAAGAATCGAGAGACTTGCGTAGGCATGTGTTGTGCATGTTGCCAGCATTGGAAATGATCACTTTCTTGATGAATTATATATCACTTGAGTGTCAGCTGATATAGACCCAATTTTCGCAGCTCCAGTCAGATTGTCTTTTAGAGAGGCAAAGCAAGTTTCCAGCAACTTTGGTGTCCAGTAACCTCAAGAATCGAGAGACTTACGTAGGCATGTGCTGTGCATGTTGAACGAAAGAAAATACTTTCCCATTCTCGTATAAAACAAAATTGATGTAATCCTAGTAGAGTACAAAGTGTTTAATCTGAACTGGTTGGGACTTTGGCGATTCCGGATTAAGGGTTTTTCCGGATTATAGGTCATCAATTTAAATCTGGTAAGATGGCATGCAGAAATTATAAAATCAAAAATATAAAACCGTAATTTATGAAATAAAGAGCAATTATGATCTAAAGGGTATCAAAATTTACAAAAAAAAAGCTTAATATTTATTTGTTTACTTTATTAAACATTTCTTTCAATGTAAGTTGTTTAAGTTGCTTCATTTCATGTGCTAATACTTTCTCTTTAATTCTATAAACAGACATAATTTCTTGTTCAGCTAGAAAGTTCCACTGTTCAAGTCCTGTAATTGCTGTGCCGAGAATACCGACTAACTTGTCAATCGAAATTTTTTCGTTTTCACTAACCTCTCTGTCACTTTCTTCATGCATTTATCCATTTTTTGCAGCAATTCCACTTTTTGTTTGATGGACATCAAAACATGCTTTCCTTTGTAGATCCTTTGGTAGCTCCAGAATCGGGAACTCTTTTTGACATAATCAAAAGTTCAAGCTTACTTTTTATAAAGTTGCTCAAACAGTCTACAAAAAATAATAAGTTGGATCCAATTAGAAGATTAACCCCATTAACTGCCAAAACTACAAGGAATGTTTCTTTTCTCATGAAAATAATAACAAATATTAAATTAAGCATTTATAAATGAATTTACATTGAAAATAAAAAAATGCTCTTACCTGTGGAAAAAGTGAGTGCTGCGTTCACGCTGTAAGGATCTTAAGTTTTACTAACGTTTATTTTATTTTAAATCTTTACTATCACTTCTTATTTTCTACTTCCGGCCAGAATTAAAAGCGTTAACTTATTTATGCAAAATTTGTCTGGCGAACGCCAAGTACTTAAGTTGTGGCTTTTTGCCAAGCGAGAGAGAGGAAGGAGTTAGACGAAGCAGGCCGCTTGCCTTAGAAGTTTTACTCAGTTGCTGGTTGCCTTCCAGGCCAGAGGTTCAATCCTCTTGATAATTTTAAACGTATTGTAGTGTTAACAGTTCTCTGTACTACATGCGGCTTCCTGTTAATATAAGGCCAATCTTCCACGTTTATTATTTCAAAGTCAAGTTAGAGTTTAGTTATATCTTTATATTCTTACGTTTGGACCACAAGTAGTGGGTCTTTGTATTCCGAAGTACGGAAATTATTGTAAATAGAGAAAAATAAAGGGTTTTGTATACCCTTCTTGTGTATCCTGTCTACTTCCCACAGTTATTGAACATAGCTTTAGTAAGTTCTCTGTTCCGAGTCAGGTCCTTGCATGTTCCCGAAGAAAGTAAGACGCAACATTGAACCTGATAGCGCAACGTCAGCGGAATAAGACTACGGATGTTTAGTGATTAGGATTGTACTCCTGCAATGTTTCTTTTGAGTGGAGTGCAAGATTACGTTTTAGCTGTATAACGTTTTATAAATCTACAAATCACTTTACTTGTAATTAATTTAATATTAAAATATACATTGTATTTATTTTACAAATACAGATTATTTCATTTGAAAGATTCAAGCATGAAAAGCTTGATTACAATCATGATGTAAAGTTACATTACATACTTTGCATCTATAAACAGTCTGGCTATGGTACTATTTACAACAAAGTCTTTTGTTATCAACGGACTTTACGATAAAATGTCTACCATCTCCGTGCAATGGTTTTTGAATGCTTAATTTACTAGGTCTTCCTGTTGCTGATCTATTTCTGGCTAATTCTACACTCTCAGTAGGAGTTTGCAAAAGTAATAATGCATTCTCTCGTCTGAAATCTAAAACAGACTTTATATTTCCAGTAGTAAAAAGTGGTGATATTTAGTAAGTTTAGATACGGTCTCACCTCATATAATTTATCAGTATTATCAGTTTGACAATTGTCAAATGCAAGTTCTGCTTCATATTCCTGTACTGCAAACGTGATATCAATTCTCGTACAACAGGAACAGAAATGTCTTTACCAAAAGACCAATACATTTTTTCTTGAGGTAAAGAATGATATTCTGTAATCAATAATATTCCAATAAATCTTCTCATATAGGCTTCAGATACAATAAATTCTGGGCATTTTTTTCCCCTGAGTGTATATATTTGTTTGTTCAACGAGAAGACAGTAAATGTCTAAACCAAAACGAAAATCGAAAATCTGTGCACTTAGTTTTACCTTGTGTTTTGTCTTTTATAATTTCTCTTCTATCTCTTTCTTCATGTTCTTCCTGAGACATAACTAACAGTTCCTTTTTTATCCACTTCAAAGTTTCAGTCTTCTGCTTTTTAAACTTTTTAGTATGACTATAACTGCTTTTAGAAGGCTGAAACTTACTTCTTACGTGAATTTCAACTTGCCCAGCAGTATCATTTGGTAAAATATCATTATCATTATTTAAAACATTGCCATTCCTTTCTTCTTCGTCACTAAGCCTCTGCAATTTCTGGGGGAACAACAGCAATATCAGTTTCATTCTGGTCATTATTAACATTATCATCACCTGTTTCTTCATCAAAAAATCTTTGAAGAACTTCTTCTAATGTAAGTTATCTCGTTCAGGCATTTTTAAACAACCAGAACATGAACCAGAACATCGAAAGGAATGAGTGAAAAAGGAGATTGACTGCCCGTATCCTGCTGACGTTGCGTGAACGCAACACCTGTTTTTCCTTTCTTCCCAACACAAATATAAAAATCTGATGTAATGTTCTGATAAACGGTGACCTTGACTAAAAATAGATCACTCATAAAGACAGTGATTCTTTCGTTAAATATTTTCAGGAAAAATACCCGGTCGAAAATTTTGCTTAAAGTATGACATTAATTATTATAAACAAAATGATAGTTGAAGGCAAATATTTTTTACAGAAATAATCTTCATAATATTCCCTACACAAAATCATCTGCTGGTATAAAATATCTTAGGTAGTTATATTTATGTACGCATTTATTTTGACCGTTGCGTCAATGCAACACAAGCGGCTAATGGGTTAAGGATCAATGCAATCTGCAACATTAACTGAGATAATTAGATAATTTTAGTTTAGCTTATACCGTCCGTTATACATTAAATGTGCATACGCTACGCATGTGCAGAAAGTTTGTAGCTTTGAGATCTGGATTATAGATAACTCAGGATAATGGACATCCGGATTACGCATTATTTTGATTTATTTTGAAAGACTTTGTACTGTATATGGTACACACAGGCTTTGGCGACAGAGCATTAAACCGAACATTTATGATGAGCAGTAAATGGGTCATTTTGGTGTTGGCGACAGTTTTGAAAATCATGCCAAGGCCATACCATATACTAGGATTTTACAAAATCTTTTAAACCTTTTTTTTTTCTTTTGAATAAATGCTTACTTTTCATTTTGAAGTAAAATAAGGAACATAGTAATTAGTCATCCAGGCAAGTGGTGGTACGCAAGAGAAAAATAGGTGGTATGTAAAGAAGCAAAGTATTTTTAACTATCAAATTCAAAAATTAAAACCCTGACATCCTGATACGATTTTTCTCTAACATTCGTAAATTTATGCGATCTGAGCTTTGTTCAAGGTCAATAGCCGCTTATAGACTTTAGCAAGAGGCAAACGATCTGTCTGCATGGCAGTTTTCGTGGTTCTTTCATATTGTACATTTCACAAATATTCATTTGGTCATAGACAAGAAAATCTGCAATAAATGATGTTTTTAAAAGGCATGATAGAAATGGATGCTGCATTTAATAGAAAATAAAAATAAATTCTATAAAAAAGAAAAATGTATCTCATTAATTCTCTTATCAATTTATTAGCATGTCAGCACTGTTATGTTGCCATTTCCTGGCTGATATTGCTCTATTTTCAATGTGAATAATTTTTTACGTTGGTTTGCTATCTCTAACAGTAAATATTTTGTCATATTGTTGCTTTCTATTCTTTGCTTTTCCACGCAATTTGTGAGAATATCGTCATCTGTTTTTGAAGAAATGGTAATATATTGTGCATTTAAATATTTGTGAAAAAATAATAAAATAAACCTATATTTTTCAAAATGGAAAAATGCATAGGCTTGACTAAGCAGGAAAAGTGATGATTCACAGGTGCTAGATCCAGGACAATCTGCTAGCACTAAGAATATTGAAAAGAGAAGAAAAATTGTTTCTAGAAAATATGATGAAAGCTATTTATCATTTGGATTTACTTGGAATGGAGATCAACCAAGATGAACACATTCATCAACTTCAATGTGTTGTTTGCGGTGACCTATTATCCAATCTGTAAACCATTGTTTCTTAAAAAAACATCTTGAATGGTAATTTAAATCACCATCAAATCATAACATCATGGTAATTTAAATGAAAAATCTGAAGAATATGTTAAAAGGAAATTATCAGAGTTCAAAAATAGTAGAAGAGTAGTGAAAGGTTTTATTACTTCAAGTGAAAAAGCTTTGGAAGCTAGTTACTTGGTAAGCCTGGGAATTGCAAAGACTGGGCAGGCTCACACTATTGGAGAAAACCTTATATTAAAATGGTAACCAGTTTTTAATCTAATCCTTCTATGTTTGCATATTTAATACAAATAGCTAATAGATTGTGCAAATGACAAAATATTTTTATAGCCCAAAGGGTGTTAACCCAGATGGGCTATTAATTTCAAAATGGCATTTTGCTTCGATTTACTTTTCAAATTGCTGCCATCAAATATTATCACCATGCATTCTTATATATAAAGAAGTTAAATAACGAAGAATCTGCATGACTGCATAAATGTTTTTTTGCATGGTGAAAAAACAGCAGTACCTAGAGCCATCAGATTTTGAGTAAAGTAGTCTTCCAACCGAACATGGCCACTTGGAAGCCCGAATTTTGAATTTCGAATTCCTTTTATTATCTATTTCAGATTTTGCAAAAGAATTTTTGATTAAACAACTCAAGAGTTTCAAAGTGAGCAATGGCAACACTGTTTTGGAGAAAAAAAAATTATCTCCAGGGCACAAGACTGTGTATCGGAAATTCTAAAGGTATGCCGTTTTGCTATTTTTAAATATTTTGTGATATTGCTGTTTAATTGAATTTTATGTGTTTTAAGTACGAAGAACATGATAATAAATAAGGCACCAAGCATTAAAAAAACGCCCCTTTGGGCGTAATATAAAATCTGAAAGTATTCAGACTTTCTTGCTTTCTTTTTAGCCCTAAACATGCTGGCACAGAAGGGCAATTAACTTTGTTTTTGGCATTTTATGAAGAAAACTTAAATGTCCGTTTCACTTTTCAAATTGTTACCACCAAATATTATCTTCATTATTTAAAGAGGTGAATGAATAATGATGAAGTTTATGAAGAATCTGCATAAATGTATGTATGTTTCTGTGATAAAACAATGATACCTAGAGCAATCAAATATTGAATAACGTAATCCTCCACTGAATATGTCATCTGGAAGGCCTAACTTGGAATTTAGAATTTTTTTTATTATCTCTTTCATATTTTGTAACACTTTAACGAATTTTTGATTAACAAACTCATCGATTTCAAAGTGAGCAATGGCAACACTGTACGGAAAAAAATTTTTTTATCTCCGGTGTGTGAGACTGTGTATCGGAAATTCTAAAGATATGCTCAATTTAAAATTATTTTGCGATATTGCTCTTCAACTGAATTTTATAGTTTAAGTGCGAAGAACATGATATTTAATAAATAAATGTAAGATGCAAAATGTTAAGAAACGCCCCTTTGGACATAATTTAAAATTTGAAATTCTTCAGATATTTAGGTTCTTTTTTCTTTTATTATTATTATTTTAATATTTCTATTCAGAAATTGAAAAATAATCATTGTAAAATGTAGTGGTGGTACTAAAGGTTTTCAATTTTTGTTTAGATGGTACACGTTAGTCAAAAGGTTGAGAACCGCTGATCTAGGCTAACCATTTAATATAACTATATTTGCCAAAATATCGTTGATTATTGGAATTCAGATTTTAATCTTTAAGTAATTAACTTTTTAATGTTATTCATATCATTTAATGTGGCTTCTTCCTTCTAAATTTGTTTATTATGAATTAATAATACTTTCAAATTTCGGGCAATTTTCTCTGGCTTACACCTGAAACTAATTTCAGCAGTATGATGATGTGCCATCACGAGATTTAGTGCGCATACTTTTTACTTATGTATACTGCTAAACAAATATAAAATACCTGAATTTATTTTAAACATAATTAAATAGATTTTCTTTCATCTAGCTGCAAAATGTCTTCTAAAAAAGACATTTTTAAATAAAGATTGGGCAGATTCTAATATAAATTTTTGGTAGAGAAAACAACTCCTGTTGCAAGTATAATAGTAATGATTTTAGGGATCATAAGTCGTATGTTATTGCCAAATTTTTGTATTTTCAAGTGGTACTATAATTAATTTACCTATCAGCACAGCCAGTGCATGCTATGTGGGTAGACTGGAATTTTCTTAAAACACACCTGGAAAAGTCAGGTAATTTCATTCTCCTTACAACCGTGTATAATTTTTTATTCCTTTTATTTTTGTCTCCCTTTGGGAGTAACATGATGCTTAAAGGAGGCTGAGTATACATTTATGGGGCCTATCTGGGTTTGATTCCAAGAGAAGTTGGGAATATTTCTGATTTTAATATTTTGGCAATTATTAAATCTCTTGTTTTAAAAGTCCTCTTGCCAATAGTAGATTGAAATAGAGGGGAAAATCCTTGGATTTCATCCCAAATTTGGTCCACAATTTTGGTCAAAATTGTGGTGAAATGCACTTAATCCTCATTAGATTTGTTTTAGTGTTTTAAATAATTATTTGTGCGATTATTTTATTATTGCATATTGTTTATTTATGCTTTTTGAAATGACACATTTCTAACCATTTACATTTAGGTTATGACCATTTATTTAGGAAACATATTTCTGAACATTTTCCAGTATCTGTCTCCTTTGACATTACCAGGTTTTCTTACAGGGTTTCTCTACAAAACCGTTATCAGTCTAAACTTAAATTGCTGACTTTTATATTCTTCTGGAATTTTAATTTGAATCCATGTAGAGAAAACTTTGGGACAAGTTGCTATATTTCTAATAGGTTAAATGTATATTATTTGCAAATTTGTTTTTGTAGCTTAAAATAGTTCATGAAATAAATCTTAATTTAAGCAGCTGTTGTTTAAAAACCCATACCTGTTAGGTATATGCTTTGTTCTAATAGCATATCTTTTCTCTTGCAATTCTTTTCTGAATGAGTTTGCTTATCAAGTTTATCATTCCACACTTTGCCCTCTTCCTTATCTTAAACCTCTGTGTTACAACATGTTTGATATCTGGCTGATGTGGTGATATTTCTAGATAAATTTCTTTTCCTGCTCTTTTTGTGATTGGATTTTCTGAAAATCTTCAGGTTATATGCCATATTATCAGGTCATGTTTTAGACTGTTTTAACTGTTCAGTTTTTTTTTATTTAAGTGTTTTAATATGTATATACAATTTATTTAGGCATTTATTGTAAAACATTTTATGCTCTCCAGGTACAAAAATGGAAACCGTAAGTTCTGTAGATCATGATGACAGCAGATCTGAGTCTACATGCAGTACAACACAGTCTAGGAAGTACTACAGAGCGACAAACCATAGGTATAATGTTAAACATGTATCTCATAAGCATAGGTAAATTTGTTCTATTTATTATCATTACATCTGTGTTAAAATAAAATTCCTTAAATGCTTTCTGTATACTATAATGCCTTAGTAGCATACATTGCAAATGAAATATCATAGAATAATGCATGCTTTTAAAATATATATCTTTCTTATTTCTGTAAAAATAAGAACTAAAATATCATGCACTCTTTTGTCATACGAATGATAGTAAAAGAACACTCTTTGTTTTCTTCATTATATCGTAAGATCTGAAGCATAATTTATTTGCCATGTTTAAAAACTGCCAAAAGATGAAGTATGAGTATGTGAAACTTCTTTTAAAAAAAGTGTAGTATTAATGCTTGTGTTATTCCGAAATTCTGCTAAAAAATATGTTAGATTTACCGTATAAGATCTCAAATGTTTCATTTTAACAGAAGGTAGCCCCTTTTAATGTATTTCATTCTTTTTTTACTCTAAATTGGACCCTCTTGAGCTATTTTGAATTATCCATTAATTACCGTATGTTTCTGTGTATAAGGCGAGAATTTTTGGAACCCTTCCTAAAACTAAATTATGGGGTATGGCTTATACAGGATGTCTCAAAAGATCATTTACACCTTGGCATGCTAGTCTTTTAGACCATGACGAACAAATTTAACATTTGGAGTTGTGCCCAAAAGCCAAACTGTGATGTTATAGAAACATGATTAACACACAAAGAAAGGGAGTCGATATCACCATTAACTTGATTTGTCAAGTTAGAAATTAACACAGTTGAAGAAAATAATCATAGTTACAGAAAATGTTAATAATTCCTTCCATCCACTACATTGCATGCTTTACAACCTTGATGCATGGATTCTTTTATCATCCTAGTGATGAGGTTGGTGTAGGATGTTATGGGTGTCTTGTATACTAGGGACTTCCCACAAGAAGAAATTTGTGGGGGTGAGGTGAGGGGATCATGATGGCCTCTTGATTTCCTGCAGCACAGCTTCTGTGACAGGTATATGTGTGTGTATAGTAAATTAGTGCTTGACATGGCTGCTTACTCAGAAAGCTTCATCGTCATTTAATCTGCAGTGCAGTTGTCCAAACAATGGATCACTTAGCTGACATCTGTTTGAGAAGTTCTCTCTCTATATATATCTCACGGCTTTTCCATTTCTGTCCACAGCCCCATAATTATAATGCATTTCAGCCAGTTCATTATGAGTCAATGCATCCCTCTCCACCATCATTGCGTAAAATGATTCTACACTCCAATATCAGTACTGACTAATCATGGTTTCAGACACAACTGCCTATGTAAAGCTTGTTCATCATAGTCTGACAGACCAGCATGCAAAATCCATTAGCTGGATGTTGGCAATAAATGCCAAATTCAGCCTTTTTCTGTTTCCTTAATTTATATTTCTCAACTCATGGAAAAAAAAAAAAAAAAAAAAAAATAAGTGAGATTCTTTTTATGAAAATGAGTTATTTTAAAAGCTATATATAATTGCTGGTTTGTTTTATCACCTCAAAATGAAAAATCCGATGTCTGTGAAATTTGCACCTGGCTAATGGAAATGTACCAAAATGTGCACCTTTGGTACAATTCCATTTCCACATTTTATGTGCTAATTATTTATGGTATAATAATAGAATACCATAAATAAATAGCACATAAAATTACAGTGGAAAAGGGAGATTAATCTTTTAACTTACGTTTTAGGGTGTTTTTTAAAGCAGTCATTAACCCTCCTTCCCAGGACCAAAAAAAGTTTTAGAAATTCTTCAAAATCCATGTCAGAATCTGAGTTTCTAAGTAGTCTGTAAAATTCACTTTCACTCATTGGGATATCTGGATGCATATTATCATCACTTTCTGTATTAGAATTCATGTCCTCTTCTTACACAAAATTGTTCTCGCTGCCATCAATGCAGTGCTCACAGAGCTTAAATTAACCAGAATCCTTCTCTTTTCTTCTCTGCTATGCCAGAAAAAGGAAAACCAGTATGTGCAATAATGCACTGCAAAGAAACATTTGTCTTCAGGCTTCATTTATTTTGTATAAGTCTTAATAAGCTACAAGAATTCTATCCTTCCACAAACACTTGGAGGCCAAAAATGATAATGTGGTTCATTAGCCCAGCTATCTCCAAACTTTTCTAATCACATACCCCTAAGACGAAAATAATTATACGTTGTACACCATATAATATAATGTAATATGCATGCACTTAAAAACCGGTGTAGTTATGGTGGAGCTTCCCGGACACAGTGATGAATGAGAGAACCTTGCTCTCGCATGTTACACGATCATACACTTACAAATAATCACGAACCTGTTTCCTTGGCACGCACCCAAGTATCATTGCACATAGATGGCTGGTAAAGGCAAAACAGTGTGTGGAGGATTCAAGACTATTGCTTATAATGATGTTTCTCAAAAAAAAAAAAAAAAAAAAAAAAAAAAAATCGCAGGTAATTGGGTAATTTTTTTTTCTTTCAACATGCTTTTACTCTATTATCATATCCTTCATTGTCATGCTGTGTGAAAAGAAGAAAATTGCTGTAAAAAAAAAATTTATATTGAAGTTCAGATAATCCAGATTTCGCACTTCGTATTCTTTATATTTAATTTTGGTTCAGAATGCTAGAATTATAGTGCTGGCATTAGACAATAACTAGCACAGCTGTATAAGAACAAGCTTAAAAATTAAGTTCTTAATGCCACTTGCTTAAATTGGCTATTGGTATTGCAAACTGAAAGTATTTTGGAGTATAAAGATACACCTGTGTGTGAGAGCTCATGGAAAAAGTCATGTCACATTCATGAATCTTGCAATTATTCAGTTGGACTATTATAGGGTATTAGCTGAACTCTCTAAAAACCAAATATATGAAGTACATTATTTATATTACAAAATAATTTGTATTGTAATTTTAATGGAATGAAAGCATCTTATAACTATTAGACATGATGTTCATTTAAGCTGCAACTGACATTTTGAGTAAAACGAATCTGGGTTCCTTTAGTCAAAAACAGATACATACCATACCAGTGCCATCTTACTTGCAAGATTTTTTATCTTTTGTCTCTCTGAGAAAATTCTAAGGTGTCGACTATCTCGGGTATTTGAAATAATGCAAAATTATGCAACTGTAGACTATGATGGATATCACTTGACGCAACAATTGGTATTATTTGAAAGATAAAACGTAATGATTTTGTTACATTTAAATTAGAATTGTCATACTGTGGGGAAAGGCAACGACCATAGTTGATAACACACATTTTTTACTATTTACAAATATAGATTACATTAGGATTACAATTAATGAAAATGGTATACGAACGATCGAGCGACGTCTGCTCCGCTCGCCAGCTAATCCTCGTCTTCTTCCGAAGGCAGGAAACACATGCTGATGCAATGCATACGTCATACAGTAGGGGATTAGGGAATATCATGACATAACGTTTCCCACATTCGGCCATCATGACCGGACAGGCGACCTCGCCTGAAGCAACATAGTATATCATCAAATTAAAAAAAAATTATAATATAGTAACATAGGTATGAAAAAAATAATCCGTAGATACAAAGCTGAGTATATTTACACAAACGGAGCAAAAAAATAGATTAAACACACCACAGCAGTTAACTAAAAATAAAAAGAACATTAGTATGACAAAATGAATTAAAAAGTTGATATGAGGAAAAAAAATTATTAGAAAGTTCTCAGGTGTCATCTGTCCAAACTCAGGAGGACCTATAATGCTGACAGTTGTATAAAAATCAAGTGATACGTTCAATATTGTTGGACCAGGGTTTCATGTATTCAGCACAAGTAGATGTTTTGGATGGTCCGTCGAAAAATGCACACTTTTCCACATCATATGTGTCATTTTGTTTGAGCCTGGTGACTTTATAAGGTCCGAGAAATTTCTGTTTGAGTTTTAGACCAGGGCCAAACTGAGTTTGTTTGATAGCCACGAGGTCATGAAGTTGAAATTTTTGTGCCTGTTTTCGTCGCAAATTATAAGTATGGCGATTTTCGTCTTGCACTTTAGAGATTTTCTGTTTTGCGTCCTTACGGAGATCGTCACGTTGCTGAATGAATGCAGATTTGATCTCTTCGTCGATTAGAGCAGCGATGTTTATGTCGTTTTGCGATTTCACTTTAGTCCCAAAGAGAAGTTCAAAGGGAGTAGAATTGATGCTACATTGAAAAGTTGAATTAATAATTTGTTGCACGGCGGGAACATGGCGGTACCATTGCTCAGGGTTGGTTATGGAGAGTTTAGAAAGGACAGCAATAATAATGGAGTTCAAACGCTCAACTTGACCGTTCGATCGTGGGAGGCCAGCTGTAATAAGAACGTGCTTTATTCTCTGTGTGTCACAATAGTTTGCAAATGCAGTGGATTTGAATGCAGGGCCTCGATCAGAGATAATCCGTGAAGGATTTCCGAAGACTGATCTTTGAGATTCCAGCCGACTGATAACTTCATCTGCGTCTGTAGACTTTGTCGGATAAAGCCACACGAATTTAGTAAACGAGTCTATAACTGCCAAAATATGTTTGTATTTCTTTGATGTGGTGGCAAGGGGACCTAGGTGGTCAATATGGTACGTGTGCAAGGGTGCATCGTCTTTCTCAATGGGGTGCAGTAGTCCATCTTGTTTGCCACGCTTTCGATTATTGAGGATGCATGGGATGCAGTTACGGATACACCGCTTAATTTTTTCTTTCAGATTTGGGATAAAATATTTGTTGTTTAAAAGTTCTTGAGTGCGGATTACGGCGAAGTGGCCTCGTTCGTGAGCTGTTTTTATGACATTTGCCTGCATATCCTCAGGCACCACAAGTAAGTCAATGCCGTTGACGTTTTTGTACAGGAGATTGTTCTTAACGAGAAAGTTATCATACGAAGGCATCGTTTGAAGGAGTGCTTTAATAGCCGTAATATGCGCGTCGGTTTCTTGTGCTTTGCGAAATTGGAGAAGGACACTGTCTTGGATAGTCATGCAACATGGACTGCGACTGAGGGCATCCACGTGAGCCATCTTTGAGCCGGTACGGTGCTCAATTTCATAGTCAAAATCTTGGAGATATAAAACCCATCGGGCTATTCTCGAATTGAGTTCCTTTTTATTTAAAGTTTGCACAAAAGCGTTGCAGTCAGTGATAATTTTAAAATGTGCACCAAGGACGTAAATACGGAACTTTTTTAAAGCTTCAACAATTGCAAGGACTTCGAGTTCATAACTGGTGTATTTACGCTCATTGTCCGATGTTTTCTTTGACATGTAGTAGACAGGGTGAAAGCTGTTATCGTTCATAGATTTTTGTAGTAGGACTGCCCCCAAGCCATCAATGGATGCGTCGGTATGAATTTCGATAGGACTCTTTTGATTAAAAATACTTAAAACTGGTTGTTGAGAAAGCAAATATTTTAATCTGTGAAATGCGGCTTTCTGATCAGCATGAAATTGAAAGGGGGTGTCCTTACGAAGGAGATCACTAAGGGGTTTTGCAATGCTAGAATATGAGGGGATGAATTTCCTAAAATATCCCGTGAGACCGAGAAAGCGTTGGACGTCTTTCGTACTCTTAGGTTCGGGGTAGTTAATTACAGATTTTGTTTTCGAAGGGGAAGGAAAAAGTTTACCGTCTTCAACGATATGTCCAAGAAATTCGATTTTTTTGTGAAGAAATTGACATTTACGAAAATTAACTTCTAGACCATATTCACTAGCAACTTTGAGTACTTGGTTGAGACGATGAATGGCCTCATTTTCATTTTTGGCGGGAATAACTACATCGTCCATGTAGGGTAAAACATAACCTTTGACAATTAAATCACGAAAAACATAATTTATAAAGCGCTGGAATACTGAAGGGCAATTTGAAAGACCAAATGGCATTCGAAGAAACTGGAATTGTCCATTGTGAGTTACAAAAGCTGTATATGGTTTACTTTCGTCCGCTACTGGCACATGAAAAAATCCGTTACGTAGGTCAAGAGTACTAAAAATTTGGGCGTCTTGCAGTTTATCCAAAATGTCATCAATAAGAGGAAGAGGAAAATGATCCTTAATTAAAAGTCGATTAAGTTTCCTATAATCGATGCAAACACGGGGTGTACCATCTTTTTTATGCACCACGAGAACTTGACTGGCATATGGAGATGAACAAGGTTCAATAATTTTAAGTTTCAACCATTCATTTATTTGTTTGTCAACAATTTCCCGTTCAACAAAAGGAAGGCGTCTAGGAGGGTGAAAAATCGGTTTATCATCGGATAGAGTGATATTAAGTTTAATATCTGTCGTCTTTGTTTTATTTGGGACATAAGAATTCAGCAAACGTTCTGCCGCAGCACGAGTTTCTTTGGAAACATTTGAACCAATATCAAAAGCTGGAACATCGTCATTTATTGCAAAAATGAAAGATTCAGGAGCAGTTTCAAAGCATTGCTCGGAAGGTTTTGAAAAATATATACCGTCTGGTGTAATAGTTAATTTAGCATTTTTAATTACGTTACAGCCTACAATAAGAGAAAATTGCATAGAATGATTTGGAGCAACTCTAATATTAGCAGGAAAGTCCTGATTATCAATGTTGATAATGGTTTGAAAATACCCAATAATAGGAATTTTCGTGAATCCGAAACCAGTTAACACTCCAGAATTATTTGAAAGTGGTGGGGAACCAAGTTGAATCCATGTGTTTTCGTTCAGTAATGTGACCTCACTTCCAGTGTCAATTAATCCAGAAATTGTGCTATTGAGTATAACGACAGTTTTACACATATTACCGTGAGAGGTTTGTACTGTATTTACTTCGGCAGGTGGAATGGAAGTCTCATTTGATGTAGTGGGGCGGCAATCCATAGGTTTATGTCCAAAACGATAACAAGTTAGACACTTTGGGCCAAGAGAACGATTAGGACAGGACCGTGAGAGGTGTCCGACCTCATTGCAGTTAAAACAAGTTTGTGGTTTAGTTTTAGATGGACCAGTATTATTAAATTTCGTGTCGTGTTGTTGGTCTGAATTTTTGCGTCCAGTACCACGTCTGGGGCCATTATTCGTATTTTTAAAATTTGATGGATGAGAGATATTTGTATGTCTAGTCGTAACTACAGATTCATAAGTGCGTAGCTTTTCCTTGAATTCAGAATATGATTTTGAATCGTAGAGAATAATTTTATCGGATGGGGTACCTAGTATTCCTTGAATGGTATACTGAATGACAGAAGCCTCGTCGATAACACCGTCACCACGATTCGCAATTTCGCACATTGCGATAAAATATTGCAAAGAGCTTTCATTCGAGCGCATTTTTCTTCTTTCGAGTTGTTTATGAATTTCAATAGAAGTAATTTTATTGGAGAACTCATTAAGTAATACTGTTTTAAACATGTCGTATGAATTGAGATTCCGTTGTGAAAACAAAAAAGTTTTAGCAGTACCCACAACAAGTCTTTTCGCAAAAACTAATTTTTGCTGGTCGGTAAGATTTGGGAATAATTGGAAATTATCCTCTATATCGTTGAAAAAAGCACGGACTGAATAGGAATCATTGCCTGAAAAGTTTCTGCAAGTGTTTGAAAGATCTCTCAAAATAAACCATAAGTCATGACTCATCTCGCGAATCTCGGTGTTCGCCGTCATATAAACACCGGAGCGACTCAAATTCAAATTTATTACTTCCGCGTCAGAAGAAACAACGAGTTTTGGGCTTGGCACCGTGGAGGGAGGGGAAGGGGGAACAGAAGAACTTAGACCTACAGGCGTCGGTCCACTGTCGGTGTTTGAATGATTGTCATCGGATAAAAAACTAACATCTAGGGAATTGTGAAAATCCGTCAGATTAGTGAGCGCATAAAAATTTTTTTCACATAAAACATCTTTATTAGTGGAAGCTTCCAAATGCAATAAATTCGCCACTGATATAAAATCTGATAAAGAAAAATCTTTTAATAGAAGTTCTTTATGTTTTGCCAAATCGAAACTGTACGGGAACGCGGCAAAATTTCGCATTCTCTTTCGCGAAGAATGATCAAAATCGGAATATCCGAGCACGGTATTAAATAATTTAATAACTCGTGTTGTGCCATATTTAAGAGAATTCGCTATCAATGGGATATCACCTAATTTTAGGGCCATAGTTCTTTAAACAGTAAAATAGGACAATATGAATATGAAATAGGGTATGTATGAATGAGAATTAAACAGTATAAACACAGCTTAAAATCGTAATACTAATAAATTATGAACGAATCAGGGAAAAATGGGCCTACCTATCGTCGGGGCAGTCCTTATAATCCAATATATATCTTGGCCAATCCAATGTAATCCAAAATCGAATTTCGATTTAACGTCCAAAATCAGAAGAATGGACAAGTAGCATGTAACATCATTCACATATGTCGTCCAGGTTGAAGAATATTAAATCGTCATAAAGGCACGTCTTCATTCTCATACGTCGTCTAGCTTTCGTCATAAAGGCACGTCTTCCTTCACATACGTCGTCTAGCTTGAAGAAGAATATTAAATCGTCATAAAGGCACGTCTTGCCTTTGTTAGCTTTCTGAACATCTTTAGTAATTGCTGGTGTCTAGGGTTCGATTATAACGCATGCATAAAAGGCACGGTCGAGCCCCCAAAATGTGAGGAAAGGCAACGACCATAGTTGATAACACACATTTATTACTATTTACAAATATAGATTACATTAGGATTACAATTAATGAAAATGGTATACGAGCGATCGAGCGACGTCTGCTCCGCTCGCCAGCTAATCCTCGTCTTCTTCTGAAGGCGGGAAACACATGCTGACGCAATGCATACGTCATACAGTAGGGGATTAGGGAATATCATGACATAACGTTTCCCACAATACAAGAATTTTTTGCAAATTTTTGGACACATGAGTGCATTAGAAGGCTAAAAATTCAACATTATCTGAAATATGACTATCCTGTTAGAAGCAAGCAATGAAATTCACAGTTAATAACATTGAAACGCTATATAATTTCTCAATTAAAAATTTCTTTTTCTTTAGGGGTGAATGTTTAGTCATAATCACTTTTTTTAATAGAATGTGATAGTGGTGAATCTTCTAGATTTAAAATTCATTAACAGCTATAGCCAGAGAATCAAATGAACTAATGAGGAAATCATTGACAGCATTTTAAAAACAGTGCATAAAGGTTGGGATCATGATGGTGATAAAGAAAAAAAAGTTGTTTCAGTTAAAACTGATGAAGAAAAAAAGGTATTTGAAATTTTTGGAGCAAAGTATGTAACTCACCAAAAAGTAATGATTGTATTTGATTTATAAAGTGGAAGCTGAAGCTAGAGTATCCTAAAGTTTTGAAACAAACTGCCGTAAAACAGATGCCATGAATATTAACCTTTTACACGCCAAACTATGATGCAAAAGTAAAGTAAACGTTTTGTTGTGAAAAATCGATTTAAAACTCAAATATAAGAATTATGAAAAAAGATAAAAAAAATTTTAAAATGTTTTTAATGATTTATAACATGTTCCATAAATGGAACATTGGCGGGAAACAGTTTTTTTATATGATTTTTGTAAAACATAATTATCGACATTCTAATTCGAAGCTTCATTTTTGTCTGCACTTTTTCAGCATTAGCAAGTGAATTTGCCAACGTTATTCGGAAGTAACATAGATTAAGCAGAAAAATAGGGAGCCTACACATTTATAACCGCTAAGCTACTCCACCAAAATTTCTTAGGAGAAGATATGAAGCTTCCACAGAAAAAAGCTTTCATAATAAATTAAAACAAAAATTACATAGTTGATAAGCAAAAATTTATAAAATAATTCTACATTAATTGTTAGCAGTTTATATTGAAACAAGGAAAAGAGTTGTAGAAATAAGTAACAAATAATCTCCATACAAAAATTCACACTGCAGGAATGGAAGATGCCGAACTGTTGAAAGTTTTTTCCAGTTCTTCATAAAAAGAAGAAACTTTTCCTGTTTTATCTCCTTATGCCAACTTGGTATTTTTTATAATATGAAAATATTTTTTCAGTTTTTGAAATCTATTTCTTGGCATTATAGAAGAAACTACTAGGACAGATAAATCTTCTTGAGTGCTCCAGTATACATCTTCACCGGGTGGGTACTCCATGATACCCACTAAACAACAGTAATCCAAAAAACTATCCAATATCGTTTTCATCTACTGCTAAAACTTCTCCTTTCTGCATTGCGTAAAGACCTGTCATATTTACTAAATGCAGCAAATATTCTCTAGTTAGGAATTTGTGAAAAATTTCAACTGGAGATAAAGTAACTAGTTCAGGAAACACTTCGCAAATATTTTCAATGCTGCCAGTTTTTAGAATTTTGTTAAAATTTAAATTTTCCCCCACCGATGTTCACTGTTTTTCTCTTTCGCATTTAGTTTTCGCTTCAAATTCTTCCTTCCCTTTGAAGATGAATGTTCTTGAGGATCGAATGAAATTTCTTGAGATATTTCATCATCTATTTTATTAGAAATTTCGATTTTTCCACATACATCCACTGACAGAACAGGCTAAAAATATCTTCATTTACATCTTCCTCATCTGTCAAACATCCAGTTTCTTTTGGAGGCAGTTGACAAATATCAATACACTCTTCATCATCTGATAATGTATAAAAATATACCAATGCTTCTTCAATAGACTGAAATGGTTTTGAATGAGCCATCTTATCAGCGTAGCGTATCTTCACGAACTGGAAAAAAAAAAAAAAAAAAAAAATTGAAAACAATGGGAAAATAATGAAATCCACATTACAAAATATACGCCTTTTTCACTGAGTCATAAACAACCTCTAGCGTCTAGCGTATCAAGAAACGCCACATGCTTTTCTCTAGTAGCTGTAACTCACTTCAAACCCTTATGGGAATGTGTGAAAGGAGAGGAGGGGGATATATGGGAATCAAAAACAGATTAACAGTCATAAACATCTGTTTTCCACACTTACTGGAACTTTTCACAGTTGGAAAATCTTTCTCCATACCTATTCGGCAATCAAAGTAATTTAATCATGTTAAAAAATATACCTTTACATGCCAATGTTCCCTTTCTGGAACATCCACATTTCTTACCTCATAGTAAAAAGTAATAATCATCTTTCTATGATAACTTACGGTGTATGCATAAAATGATCCTTTTTAAATATCCTCATCGAGTTTTAAAAACATATGTTGAATTTTTAATTTTATATGAATTTTTGAATTTTGCTCTTAGAAAAGAAGAAAAAAAGGTGAAATAATGAATTTTTTTATCAAGATAATTTTTCTTTTAGAAGAATTATATTGCTACTAAAACATCAATCCTTATTTACTCTCCATGTAATAATTTATACAAAGCAATATTAATAAAATTGTGTTTTTTATAAAATTTTAAATTTGATGTTCCATTTATGGAACATTGGCATGTAAAAGGTTAAAAAAATATGTATATATTGGTATGTTTTTAATCACTATTTCATTATAAGTGGCTTTTATTTTGTTTTTCAAAAATGTCAGACGGAAATTATTTGCTTTTAGTTGGTATTTTTAATTTTTTTTTTTTTTTTTTTAAATTTAGTGTGCTTTTTTTAAAAATCTAAATTTGATTATTTTTTCCTTGATCTGAAATTTATGATTATTAATTTATTATTAATTGTGATATTTTAATGTATGCTGCGTAATCAGTCGTAATGGCTGAGTGTAAAAGCAGGAAGACTACATTGACAAAACTTAATTTGAAGAATCACTATCTTTATTTTTATGCACATCCAATCATTTTCTTGTAGACAAGATCATAGTTAGCAACAATAATTTTTATGTACATAGCCACTATACTACTTCATCTTAGATAAAGAATTCACTATGTTTTGCACAGCTGGAGAAGCTAAGAAAAGGGAAGGAAAGGAATGACGTAATTGCTCATGAAGCAGTATTTATACTAAGCAGGTGCGTGCGTATTGCAAATTGGTAATTTTAGGTTTAAGCTGCAATTGGTTAATTTTAGGTTTTAGTTCTCTTTGGAAGTATGTTATGGTCGTATGATTTTGGAAAGATTTCGAACTTGAGATATAGGATTAACTTAAGGGAAGAATACCAAATTTATAATAGTTAATTGTGAGGTTGCCAATAATTTCATAGCACAGCCATCGTATTTTATTTATTCCCCCCCTCCCTTCAAAGAAAAGTTGGAAGAGCATTTCGGGAGAAAAAAAAATTAGTGTATTAGCGAAGCAAGACAAAGTTTATCATATGAGGAAGCATCAAGGACATAGCCTACAGGTTTTACTGTGCCCCGTCATTTTTCATGAACATTCTCATACGTAGGTTATGAAATACCTAAGACATATAACTTACAACTGTTATAACAATATAATCTCTAAATAAAACTGAATAAATTAAGACCAATATAATTTTTGAAAGTCCTTTAGTTCTTGGAAAAATGTCCATTGAAAATTTTGTAAACTTCCTTTATAAAAATAGTTCCATAAAGTAAATTTTCAATGAAATGTTCTTCAAACTTTCTTGATGAAAATATTTCCCATGAAAATTGGAAGCTATACCACACAATTGTTATGATTAATTGAATTTAATACAAAATTAAGACTATCTATTATAAAGTCTATAAAGTCAAATGAATATTACCCTACAGTAAGAAAAAAGAAAGGGAAATTTTTTTTTTAATTATGTAAAATGTATATGTGTGTGTGTGGGGGGGTAGCACCTCTGGGCTAAGCTGTGGCCAGAGGATTGTGACTGGTAAAGAAAATGTAAAAAACCAGTTTCATAACCATAGCTAAATCTCCTAACAAATAAAAAAAAAAAAAATTGGGAGGGTTGGGAGTGTTCCTAGGAGGACAGCGGGCATGTGCTATCACTTTCTGTATCCTCCCTAAAGAAAGTATGCAAGGAGTAATACACATAGTGTAAAAACTTATGTCAGGAAAAAATAAAAATATGTTGTCTTTGATTGAGAATCTGGTATTGAATCCCGATTTCCAATTCTAAAGAAAAGTGTGGTATTAGAGTTTTTCCTCTCCTCATCTTCTGGACTGTGGACGCCTCATCTCCTGTATACAACAAATTTAGAACAGAAAAACTCCGTGAAGAAGGAAAGGCAAGGATAGCAAAGGAGCCAGACAGGGAAAGGTCAAAATCAGGAAAAATAATTTGTTGTAATTAGGTTTTAAAGT
Organism: Stegodyphus dumicola; assembly: GCF_044657685.1. Classification (NCBI taxonomy): domain Eukaryota; kingdom Metazoa; phylum Arthropoda; class Arachnida; order Araneae; family Eresidae; genus Stegodyphus; species Stegodyphus dumicola. Next base: position 123,068,341 of record NC_140780.1, read on the forward strand.
CTTCATCAGTTTTTAAAATGTCATAATTGGGGAAAGTTTTTTAATGAACTTGGAAAACTAAAATAAATTAATTTTGCACAGAAACAGGGATTCCACTATTTCTAACAGTTAATATAAATTCACTAGCTGGATTAAAAGGTCTGAGTCTGGTTGAGTGAACAATTTCTGATTTCTTTTTAGTAAGAGAGTTAAACTTATCTATTTCAAAAGTAACTTCAGATTATTTTTTTAAAATGTTGAGTAAAAATATATTTCAGGTTAGCCCTTGGTTAAAAGTGGCAATTTTTTGGCACCATTCCTATTTACGTCCAATGCCCCCTCCCAGTAAAATGGCATCCAAAACATAATGCATAAATAAAACAAAAGTGTATAATCTCAATAAACTGCTTTTTAAATCAAACGGTGAAATAACATAAAAAAGAAAATATATGTTATCTCATCTTTGCACTACAAAACGTTTCTTCACATGCTTGTTTAAAAATGTGTTTCTTCGATGTACCTGACACACAGAATTTCTTAACAGCATCCAAAAACTATTTTAAATTATCTAAATAAGAATCTGTATACTGCCGTTGCCACATTAATTCACAAAAGTAAAAATGAAAAATATCCTCTGTACTTCTGGACTATGGTAGCATTTCTTTCGAAAATCCCTTTTTATTACATCCCACATATACTTTCCATAGTGTAAATGTGAGCTCCGATTTCGAAATCCTTAAATCTCACTCTGTAATTTACCAAGAGGTGAACGAAGCCATTTACATACCAGTCAAATCAATGTTTTCTTTCCCAATCATTCCCAAGTATACAGAAACTTCAGGTTAATCATATTATCACCAGCAGGCATTTTACAGTGTAAAACACAAAATAAGCAGCATACTTCCTAACCAACATCTTACCCTTACAAATATTTTCTCATCAATCAAAATTACCTCAATCACACATTACAACCGATCACGTCATAGCAGGGTTTTCATAACATTCAACTACTCAGGTTACCATAAATGAAACAATAACTTAACGATAATCCAAGGGGTACCCTAAAATATAGACTAACCAAATTTTGTAAGGGCCTGAAAAAGGAGAATGTTTACAGTTACTAGGCTATTAAAATTCTTCATACATTACTAAATCACCTATTTTAAATTTACTGGGTTTATAATGGGCATCATATCTTTCTTTATTTACATTGTGATAATCATAAGACCTTTTTTAGGCAATTTTTCTAGCTGCTTTAGTTGGGGGATATACTTCTTGATTTTCAGATAGTGGATCATAAGGTAATTTCCCATGAATTAAATAAGATGATGGGATTTTTGTTACAGAATGTAATGTATTGTTATATTCTTCAGTAACCTGACGTAACAATATTACCCTCATAAGAATTTAATTTAAATTTTAGCCTAGTTATAGTTGTGTGTGTTGGTTTATGCATTAGCACTGAAGGCGTAATGAGTAAGTTTCCTCAAACACAGTTTTCTTTAAAGAATCATAAGTTAATACGAAATCTTTATTTAATAAAATAGGAGATTTTTGCTTAACTTAAGCATAACAAAAAGTAATAATCTTCACAGACATTAAAACACTGAATTATTGAAAAGAATAACTTGCATAGAATCATCATCAGTCCTAAATATCATCAGGCCTACCTATTTAGGCAATAAAAAAAGAAACAGGAACATACGTTGACACAGTACCTGAAAGAGATAGCACTAAACTGAGTTAGACCTTTGGCCGTGATATAAGTAGTTACAGTGAAAATCGAATACACTGAATGTAGCTAAGGTGAAAGTCAAATATACTGCATTGCACACGAACTTTACTTTTTCTTGCCAATATACGTCTTGGCGCACGTTCGTTTCAAATGCCTTTTGAGTTTCATTATGCAAAATACCTAAATTTATGCTAACATTGCCCCTGTTTTGCTAATGAAACTCGTATCAATTGCAATTCATTCCTGCAAAACTGAAATTTAGCTTTAGGAATTGGTTTAGTCATAATATCAGCAACCATTTGCTCTGTATAAAGATAAGCAAGTTTTACTATTCCTTTGTTATTCAAGTCGCATATATGATGAACTTTTGTATCAATATGTTTTGTGCGCAAACTGAATTTTTCAGATTCTACAAGTCTTATAGTAGACTGATTATCTTCAAATACCTTTATCGGTAGAGTTTGGGGTAGATTGAAATCTTCTGTTAATTTTAATAGCTATAATAGTTCTTGCGTAGCTTGCGATAGTGCAACATATTCAGCTTCTGCTGAGGATAAAGAAACACAAGTTTGTTTTCTTGAAAACCACGAAATACAGTTTTTTCCTAATAAAATAACACTTCCTGATGTAGATTTTCTATCTTCAATATCTTGTCCCCAATCAGCATCTGAATAAACTGTAATATTAGGTTCTTCACTCGACGAAATTTGTATAGATTCTTTGTCGTGTTTAAGTATCTAATGATTCTTTTAACAGCATTCCAGTCCTTTTGACGTGGATTATTACACCTTCTGCTGAGTATGTGAGTTGAAGCTGTGATATCTGGTCTTGTGATAGACGATATATACAAAAGACTTCCAATAGCTTGATGAAAAATATCATTTGAAGTTAGGAGATTTTCTTCCTTGTTTAGGTTATAATAGTTTGTTTCCATTGGTGTGCTAGCGGGTTTCGCTTCTTCAAGTTGAAATTGCTTGACAAGTTGATTTATTTAATTTTTCTGTGATAAGAGATAACTTTCATCTTCCTTGCGATTTATTTCCATGCCTAAGAAATATTTAGCTTCACCAAGATGCGTTATTTGGTAATGTTTCTTTAAATCATTAATTGTTTGAAGAATTAGTCCTTCTTCTGTAGAACTTATTAGGATGTCATCAACATACACTATTAAATTAATTCTTTTATCACGAACCACTTTTGTGAAAAGACACGGATCTGCTTTGCTTTGACTGAACCCAAGATTCTTCAATGTATTTTCAATTTCTGCATTCCAGCACCTAGCTGCTTGTTTGAGACCATAAATCAACTTCTGTAATTTACAAACTTCATGTCTTTCTTCCGGAACCACGAATCCTTCTGGTTGTTCCATATATATTTCTTCATTTAAGTTGCCATACAAAAAACCTGTTTTAACATCTAGTTGATGTACCTTGGCATTATTATACGCTGCCCATGCTAAGAAAACTCTTATCATAGTGTGTTTCACTACTGGTGAAAACGTTTCATCATAATCACTGCCGTATTTTTGAGTAAATCCTTTGGCTACTAAGCATGCTTTGTATTTTATATTTTTTACCAGTTTCATCATATTTTGTCTTAAACACCCATTTGCTGCCTACTGCATGTTTTCCTAGTGGTAATTCTGTAAGTTTATAGGTTTCATTTTCTTTTAGAGAATGTATTTCTTCTTGCATAGCCTTGATACAAGCTTCTTGTTCACGTTTTGGTAAGTTTATAATTTCTTCAAAGCTTTCTGAATCTTTATTTTTAGGTAAGATTGATTCTTCGTCTTCTGCTTTATCAGGGAATCTTTCCGGTGGGACCCCTTTGGTTGATCTGCTAGAAAACCTTCTTTCTACATTTTCTTCACATTTAATTAACTTTTCAGAACTTTCTGAATCTTCTGTAAAATCATCACCAAGAGATGTTTTTTCATAAAGTTCTTCATCTTCTTGCGAGTTATTGAAGTGAATTAATTCTAAATCTTCAACATTATTTTCTGCATGTTTGTCAGACAAAGACGCGTTTTCTGAAAATTTAACAGTTCTACTAACTATTATTTTCCTTCCACCTACATAAATCCTGTATCCCTTACTTCGTAAATCGTATCCTACGAATATTCCTTCTTCAGCTTTGTTGTCGAATTTACGCCGTTTTTGTTTGTTCACATAATAAAATGCTTTACAGCCAAATACTCGTGACTTAAGTTTGGTTTTCTACCATTCCTAAATTCATATGGTGTTCTATCTGTGGCTTTAGTTGGTAACCTATTTTGAAGATATGCGGCAGTAGCTGCTGCTTCAGCCCAGAATCCTTTCGGTAATTTAGAGTTTATTAGCATAGCTTTTGTCATTTCTATTAAAGAGCGATTTTTCCTTTCTGCGACGCTGTTCTGCCCACACACATCTGTGTGCACTAAATCCAGTGGATTTTTAGATCTAAAACTAGTTTTGGGATAAGATTTTTCAGTTAGTTTCGCTTTTACACAACTAGAACATTCCACACTGTGAGTGCATTTGCCAAGTTTAATGCTGTCTGCCAAATCATTTTTGTCAAGTGTTTTTATGGCATCTATATTTCTGTGGCCTAATCTTTGATGCCATTTTAGTATACATTTCGTATTAGAACATGAAACATCATTAGCTAAATATGCTTTCTCGTCAATTGAGTTTGTGGTCAATTTATATAAACCTTGCTGAGCGTTGCCGTCGGCTACGAGTATATTGTTATGCTTTATGTAACACTTATTACTATCAAATGTAACAATGCAACCTTTATTCGTAACAGATTGAACGGAAAGTAAGTTACTATCTAAACCTGGTACATACAATACATTTTCTAATTTTATTTGTGTAACCTGACCCTTTAAGTTTTGAACTTTAAAATAGCCTTCGCCAATACCATAAGAATTTAATTTAGCACCATTGGCTACAGTTACTATTTGTTTATTAGAGTCATTTAACTGAGAGAAAAAATTCTTATCACTCGTCATATGAGTTGAGGCTCCTGAGTCGATAACCCATTCTTGCGTTTGCGTGTTTTCATGTTTATTTTCCACTTTTAGTACTTGATTAAACTGAATCTGCAAATTTTCAGTTTCAATACTTTTAAGATACTTATTTTCTTTAAGTTTTGTTATGTTTTCTACACTTTGCGTATTTGCTATTTGGCATGCATTACTTTTATAATTTTGAGAATAATTTCTTACTTTACTGTTATTTACATCTGTTTTCGGGGAAGTTCTAGCATTGCGTTTTAAATGAAAACAGTCATTTATCGTATGGTTATTTCTCTTACAATAAGTACAATATCGTGTAACATACTTTGATTTATTTTCGCTTTTATTTTTTAAAGCAACTGAATCGTATTTTTGAACTTTCTTAGTTTCCACACGTCTACAATACTCATCTATAAGTTTGTTTTTAACATATTCTAGTGACAATTCAGCTTCCGATTTACTTTCTATTGCAGTTATTAAGGAGTTGTATGAATTTGGTAAAGAACATAGTAATATTGCTATTACCGTATTTACGCGAATCTAATGCACTTCGTTTTTGGCCAAATGTAGTATTCAAAATTGGGGTGCGCATTAGATTCGAGTGCAAAGTTCGCCGATGACGTCAACCAAATTTCTCGACTACATTTACCGTTACATTTATCGTTGACACATTATTGCATAGAGGATACAAACTGCAGAGTACGTAGTCACGAAATGGAGGGCAAACAGAGAAGAATGTCATATGATGCTACTTTCAAACGTAAAGTATTTCTTTATGCTGAAAAAAAAATGGCAATAGAAAGGCAGGGAAAGAGTTGAACGTAGCTGAGAGCAATGTTCGCTTGTGGCGGCAACAGAAATTGGCACTGTTTGTAACTAAAGCTAGTAGAAAGAAATTCACTGGCCCTCGCAAAGGAAGACACCCTAAAATTGAAGAAAAAGTTTTGGAATTTGTACGTGAAAGGAGGAAGAATGGACAACCTGTGACTAGTGACATCATAAGAAATAAAGCAAAAGAGGAGGCTGAAGTTCTTGGAATACCGAAACAAGAGTTTAAGGCTAGCCGTGGATGGGTGGATCGGTTTATGAAGCGGATGGGTTTATCTCTAGGACGCCGTACAACAATATTCCAAAAGCTTCCTGCAGATTTTGAGGGAAAACTACTAACATTTCAGCGGTATGTCATCACACTTCGGAAGGAAAAGAATTTTTCAATGCGGCAAATTGGCAACACTGACGAGACGGCAATTTGGTTTGATATGCCTTGTAACTACACCATTACGGAGAAGGGGACTAAGGAAGTTATCAAAACTTCGGGACGTGAAAAGCAACGCATAACAGTGATGCTGGCAATAACAGCAGACGGGTGCAAACTTCCCCCTTTCTTAATCTTCAAACGGAAAACATGCCCTAAAACCGTTAAGAATGAAAAGCTGTTCCCAGATGATGTCCTGATTCGAAACCAAGAGAAGGGGTGGATGACGGAATCATTAATGCTTGATTGGCTCCGAAATGTATGGAAACGCCGTCCCGGTGGGCTCTCTAATCCACCATCAATGCTTTGTCTGGACGCATTTCGTGGTCACCTCACCGACGACGTAAAAACGAAGATGCACAGCCTAGGCAGTGATCTTGTTATCATTCCTGGAGGGATGACGTCTGTGTTACAACCCCTGGACGTTAGTATAAATAAACCTTTTAAGGGGTACGTTCAGGCGGAGTACGAAAAATGGTTTTGTGAGCCAAACCGTGTATTGACCCCGACAGGAAAAATTAAGCGTGCTGCACCGCACATTGTTGCACACTGGGTTTCTGCTGCTTGGAAAAGCATCGAAGCACCAATGATTGTGAAATCTTTCAAGAAATGCTGCATTTTAAATTCATTAAATGGCAGTGACGATGACGTGCTCTGGAACGCCGAGGATGACGATGACGATGATGAGGAAAGAAGAAATGAATCTGCTTCTGACGAAGAGAGCTGCGAGGATTCCAGTGATGAAAACATTAGTGAATAAAGACGTTTACTATTAATCAGTGATTGTAGAAACTGTTAGCTAGATAGAAATGTTACGATTTACTTCATGTTCATATTTTACGATAGGTACCGTATATAGAGTAGTGCTAATTAACAATGATTGTTTCACATGACAATAGCCCACTATTAGGTTAATTCTCTTTTCTGCTACTTTATGTATAAATCCATTGTTGTATAAAATATGGTATCTAAATTTAAATAAAATTATCATATTAATTGATAGTTTATATACAAATCCATTGTTGTATAAAATAAGATTCAATAAATTCCTCATATCATTGATGCGCATTACATTCGCCGACAAACAATTTTTTATTATTTAAAGTTTTAAAATGGGGATGGGCATTAGATTCGATGGCGCATTAGATACGCATAAATACGGTAAGTTATTTTCTTTAATTTCTTCACCTATATTACACAGCTTTTCAGACAATTCTAGTACTTTGATACGTTCCTGCATTTTAGAACTTTCATTATATCTAATGGAATATAGCTTTCTAAGAAGAAATAACTTGTTTGTTAAATTTACATGTTCATGGACACATTTTAACTTCTTCCAAACATCTTTTGCAGATTTACTATGCAAAACATGGATAATTTGCAAATCCGAAATGTTTAGGCATATTAAAGCTTTAGCTTACGATCATTCTTTAATCAAATATCAGTAACAGTTTCCGTGTTTTCTTCGAATACAACATCATCTAAACGTTCTTTTATTAGAAGTTGTTCTATTTTAAATTTCTACACTGAATAATTTTCATCTGTTAACTTTTCTATACAAATTGATTCTTTTAGAGTAGACATTATTATTTGTTACAATTATTCTTATAAACTTTGTAACTAGTATTTTCAACAAAGAGTTTTAATAGTTTATGCCCCTGGAATCTTACAACATTACAAAATTTCAATTTTAGAATTTCGTTTAGAAGCATTTCCACAAGGCAATTACCGTACTCAGTCTCATAATCTATTGTTGGTTTATGCATTAGCACTGAAGGCATAATGAGTAAGTTTCCTCAAGCACAGTTTTCATTAAAGAATCATAAGTCAAAAAATTAACTACGAAATATTTATATAATAAAATAGGAGATTTTTGCTTAACTTAAGCATAACAAAAAGTAATAATCTTCACAGACATTAAAACATTGAAGTATTGAAAAGAATAACTTACATAGAATCATCATCAGTCCTAAATATCATCAGGCTTACCTATTTAGGCAATAAAAAAAGAAACAGGAGCATACGTTGACACAGTACCTGAAAGAGATAGCGCTAAACTGAATTAGACATTTGACCGTGATATAAGTAGTTAGGGTGAAAATCGAATACACTGCATGTAGCTAAGGTGAAAGTCAAATATACTGCATTGCACACGAACTTTACTTTCTCTCGCCAATATATGTCTTGGCGCACATTCGTTTCGTATGCCTTTCGAGTTTCATTATGCAAAATACCTAAATTTATGCTAACAGTTTGATTAACTTGTTCAATTTTAGAATTATTTTTAGGTGTGCTAGCAGTAGTTAATAATTGTGTAACATTATGATTTCTTAAAAAATGCTTAAATTTTGAAGAAGTAAAAGCAGCATTTGTATCACTTAAAATTTTCTTTGGTACTTGAATTTGAAAAATTTGCCGTATTTGACGGCATATAAGACGCACTGGCATATAAGATGCACCCTTATTTAGAAGGCCACACACATGTAGATGTAGAAAAAGTTATCTGTGTCTAGATCTTTATCCAGGCTAAAAATAGCATTCAGTATTGAAAGTTAACCTGTGTCTTTCACGTATAAGATGCAGGTAACTTTTTTGAGACCAAATTTAGGAAAAAAAGTGTGTCTTATATGCCGTCAAATACGGTAAGTATCTGTAGTTACACTTTTAGAAGCAAAAGTCCATATATAATAAGTAGCATTATATATAATGATGTGAATATATTTCTTAGTAGAATTATAATAGTTTAAACCACCAACAGTATCAATAGATAATACAAGGTGTGTCTGTTAAATTCCAGGACTGGGGCTAATGAAAAGGAATTAATAATAAAAACAAACATACGTTTAATAGTCTTCAAAATAATCACGTTTGGCAGTCACATACTTTTGTACACTCCAGTACAAATTCTGGAAGCATGCTTCGTATTCCTCTGAAGATATGTTTCGAAGTTGAGTGGTTACGTTTTTCTTTATGTCTTCTACATCCTGAAATCGATGCCCTTTGAGAGCAGTCTTAAGTTTTGGGAACAAGTAAAAGTCAGGAAGTGATACAAATCAGGAGAATGATTAACCTCTACAATGTCATGTTTTGTCAAAAAAGCAATTCACATTGAGAGTGCAGTGGGGCCTCTCATTGTCGTTCAGTAGGAACCAGCTTCCTTTATCTATATTTGGTCGCACCGGTGTACTCATTTAACTAACCAATGCAAAACAGCTTTGTAATACTCTTTGTTGACAGTTTGATTAGGTGGCACAAACTCATGATGAATCAGTCCATGTGCATCAAAGAAAGCGATCAACAGGACTTTCAACATCTGGAAACGGAATTTTTTTCTGTCTTGGAGATGGTGATATCCATTCAGCATTCTCTCTTTTTTTCGGCATTGTACTGGTAACACCAGGATTCATCGCTTGTCACGATCAATTGCAGAAACGATGGATCTCGGTCAGCTGTGTTGGTTAAGTTCCCACAAGCTTCCATTCTGCACTGCTTCTGAACATCTATCAAAAAATGCGGCACAAAGCACGAACAAATCTTTCTTTTTTCCAAATTCTCCCTCAAATCTTGTGCATCATGTCCTTGCCCATATTTAACTTGTCCGCAAGCATCCTAAGTGTCTTTCGGCAATCTGCAGTCACCAAAATGCGGACTTTTGAGACCTCATTTTCTGTTCATTTTGTGATGGGTCGCCTATTGTGATGGTCATTTTCTGTGCTTTCCCTGCCATCACAAAAGCATGCATACTATTCAAAAGTATGGGAGTGGGACATAGCAGCATCTCCATATGCAATTTTTAGTACCTCGTAGATTTCACTCATCGTTTTCCCAATTCTGAAACAAAACTTGATATTCACTCTTTGCTCCATCACAGACCATGACACATGCTCTAATGATCCACTTGCGTTTACCTTCTTCAAACCAGAAATGCTGACGCAATCACTGCACATTTGTTCCACCTTTGCGCCTCATTGGTTACGCTATCACATCCGCATGATGACGCGTTTCTACAGATTTTCATTCATTAACTGCATATACAGTCCTGAAATTTAATAGACACACCTTGTAATTAAAAAGTCTCACTAGCTGATGGTAAAGCTTGCATTAAACCAAACCTCTAATATGACCAAATTCAATATGTGCTTTTTCAAGTAATTTGTCACGAAGAGATACTGGTATTACAATTTTGTATAATCCACATGATTAATTTTTTTTATACTTAGAATTAGATACATTGTCTAAATTTTAATGCTCTGTAATTTGTTCTAGGATAATAAATTAACTTTCAAACTTAAATGTTGATAAATAGGATTTCTAGGTAACATATCAGCTTCAACATTATTAGAACCTTTTTCATATTTTATATCAACATCATACATAAACACTTTTAAAGACCATCTAAATAACTTACCTGTAGCATGTTTAATGTTCTTAAGCCAAATTAAAGCAGAATGATCAGTATGTACAGTAAAATGATTGCCATGTAAATAATAATAAAGTTTATCTATAGCATCAATAATGGCTAAATACTCTTCACCTTCCAGCACTTCACCTCTTGGCAATTTTTACGTGAGCGCTGGCGCGTCGTATTTTTTACAATATCCGTTATTTTACCGCTTTTGGCTCGAAAAGCGACAGAAAGTGTATTGGTAATAAATTTGTTAAGAAATAAAATACTAACCTTATTATTGCAAAATACAAACGATATCACATTCAAATATAAGTAAATTATTTTTAAGTTCTTATGTTAGTAGGATAGAAATGCAATGATGTATTTCATTATAGGAAATTTAAAATTTATTATTTGATAATTATATTTGAAAATCGAAGCTAATTTTAATATTCATCAAAGGCTATAGGCAAATAAAAAAGGAAAACGCACTCACCTTGGTAGGAAAAAAAAAGTAAGTTTAGCATTACTTACTTCTGCAAGGAAACTTACTGGTTACAAAAATGCATTTTAAACTAACTATGATATTTTTATTTATTAAAAAAATAGAAATAAAAGAAAATAAGGAATGGAAATCGCTATTGGTCTCCCATCCAAAGTCCATGTCTTCCTTTTCTTCATCAGGTAATCCTTGAAGAAAGCGAGCAAAATCAGCTGGTTGCACATTTTTTTTTTTTTTTTTTGCCATGAAAACCGATATAAAAATTACAGTTTCAAATGTATACAAATTAAAATAATGCACGGCAATTAATAACACAAAATTACAAAATATTTGAGAAAAATATTTTCCGAATTTTCACCCATGGCCACACACATGTCGTAACTTTTACAAAAAAGCTGCCATGTAGCACAAAAGCCTCCCCCCCCCTCAATAATGAAAAGTCAAATGACTTCTGTTAGCACATTCCATGATGTGGGGAAGGGTAGAAAGGAGGACTAGAAATGACCTTCAGATGTCTCAGCTTCAATATACAAAAAATGTGCATTAAAAACAGAATTTGGCGTAAATTTTGTGCATACGTGCGTTCTGGAAGGTTAATTTAGTAATTGCATAAGTTTGCTCATAAAATCTTAGTTTTCTAGAATGAAAAGCAATTGGATGTAGATTACTGTCTGGGTGCTCTTGTTTCAAAACTGCACCAAGATGCACTTTAGATGCATCTACAAATATATGACAAGGATATTTTAGATTAAATAAAGTTAGAATGGGTCTCGAAATTAATATCTTTTAAATTTTGAAATACTATTTGACATTCAGTAGTCCTTTTATAGAGAGTATCTTTTTTAAGCAAATTTGTTAAAGGAGCTCTAATTTTTGCATAATTTTGAATAAATTTATAGTATACGTTTATACTTCCTAAAAATCTGTGTAACTCTGTAACATTTTTAGGGGGTTGTAATTTTTTAATAACTTCAATATTTGCATTATTAGGCTATTTTCCAGCTTGAACTTAATATCCTAGAAAATTTATCTTTTCTTTAGCAAAGTTACACGTAATTTTATATTCTCTTTTTCACGCATGTCAAATACAAGGTAACCAGAAAAGTTCTTGCCGTTTCTGATGTGACATTGAAAGAGTGAATCCAAACGTAAAAATAGTTGCCAAACCTGCTGATGAAGTAGTTAGGATCGGAATCTGTACATTGACCAAGAGTATAAAAGCACATTGTACTGATGCTTCAAACATATTGCTGCCACGCAATATCCCGGCACTTCAAACATAACTCGCACAGCGACTGATTGAAATGGAAGCATCAAGGGTGCTTGTTCGGAGTTGTTTGCTGTAGGATTTTAAAGTTGGCCCTTCAGCAGGAGAATCAAGTCTCTGAATTTGCTAGGCCTTTGGGGATGATGCCGTTAACGAATGAACCTCTAGGCAATGGTTCTTAGAAGTTCAGGTCAGGGGATATATCTGTTAGTGATGTACCTCACAGTGGTCAGCCACAAGTGCTGGACGATGAAGTCCTGCGAGTAGCCATAGAGAATGACAAATAGCCAAATGTGTTGAGCTTGCTGCACATTTCCAGGTATCTGATAAAACGATCAGATTCCATTTGCGCCCTATAGGAAAGGCATACAAGCTGAGCAAGTGGGTACCTCCACTCACTATCCGATGCAAACAAGCAACAGCTTGTTGCTGCCTGTTTGTCATTGCTTACTTGGCACCAAAGTGCATTAATATTTGATTAAGTAGTCACCAGAGATGAAAAGGCGGTCCAGTATGACACACTTCAGGCATTCCAGAAATTGGTTCTCACTTTGGGACCCTGTGCTTTACGCTGCAAGATGTTCTCTCCACCCACACAAGATCAAGCTGTCTGGTGGGCTAGTCCCCAAGTGGTGCACTAATGAGCTCCTGCCAGTGTGCCTGACCATCACGGCAGGCCTGTACTCACAGTAATTGGAAAGTGTGCATCAGGCACTGACACATAAAGAGGCAGCATTGGTCAATCATAAGAGTGTACTCCTTCTCCATGATAATGTGAGCCTGCATGTGGCTTAGGAGGCCAGAGACACTATCCAGCAACTGGACTGAGAGACACTACCCCATCCACCATACTCCCCAGACCTCGTGCCAACAGACTACCAACTTTTCCATTCCATGGATAGTCGTCTTCTTGGGAAATCCTTCAACAACCGGCCAGACCTCAAAAATTCCATCACGGACTTCTTTGCGTCCAAGACTCTTGAGTTTTATCGCGCTGGCATCGCACAGCTAGCCACTCGTTGGAAAAAGGCACTGGATGTTGATGGTGATTACTTTGAGGATTAGTGGTGATTATTATTTGTTTTATGACTTTTTCTTTCTAACTGTAAATAATGACAAGAACGTTTTGGATTACCTTTGGTTTTTGGTTACCTAAATATCTTAAGTTATTTAAGATTTTCGTCAAAATTTGGGAAAACTGCTATGTCATCAAAATAATTTAATGCCAACTGAATTTGATATTTGTTTAAAATTTGAGATCTCTTTATAAAACAGCTGGGGAATTTTTTCCAATGAAAAGGTAATCTATTGAATTCATAAGGGCCAAAATTTGTGGTAAATGCTAATTTCAGCATCTTTTTAATTTAAATTAATATGCCAATAACCATATGCTAAGTGTAATGTGGAAAAAAATTTTGCATTCGTTAATTGATCTAATACACTATCAATTCTAGGTATATTTTCTGTTTTAGTAATTTGGCTAAGTTTCTGATATTCAATACACAATCTGGGTTTTGAATTTTCATCTCTCTTATAAGCTAAAGTTACAGGTAAAGGGAAGGAACATAAGGACTCAATGAAGGTTTAATTTTACTACCACTTAACAATTCACATATTTGTTTCTTAATTTCACTGTTATCTTTAGGAGATGCTTGGTCTACGAGCTATAGGTAATTCTGAAGTTAAAACTACTCTAGGAGGTTCAATATTGATACAACTCACATCATATTATTTTTTAGCAAATAAATGATTATTGTTACTTAGCAATTGATCATTAGCAGTTTCACTATTTTCAGCTTAATTATCAATTGAAACACTTTTCACACAATTATTATTGACACAATTTTTACATACAGAATTATTTTGGAAAAGTTTATCTAACTGAGTGCCTTTATTTATTATATGTTTAAACTTGCATGTTTCATGATTATTAAAATACAATTGCAATTTAAATAAAGAAACACAAGATGATGTTGGTAATAAATGTGTCAGACTAGAATTCACAATATAAAATACTATATTATAAGTAAGTCTACCTATTTTACATGATATTTTAATTATTTTGATTACTGAAAGACCTCCAGATAGAGATAATTTTATGTTAGGATTCTTCACAATAATTTGAATTTGTGCATTAATACAGCTTAAAGTAATTTTGAAAATTACATTTATTTGTCTGCCTGTGTCAGTTATGGCAGGTACATTTTGTTGGCCATATGTGACATTTGCTTTAAAATACTTTCACATTTTAGGTACAGTTTTTTTAGAAAATTCATTATAATAAGTTAAAGAAGGGAATGGCTGATATGGATACCCTACTTGTTGCGGCTGGAAATACCTCCAGGCCTGATTTTGAGGTACATATTGCCTAGGGTAAAATGGCTTGGAGTACGATATCTAGGCTGGTAAAAATTTTGTTGTAAATTTTGCCTGGGAGCTGCAAACATAGGTACATTATTAGTATTCTGTAATTCTCCCTGAACTTGAGAACTTGAGGTAGGAAATTGCTTACGTGCTAAAGAAATCCACTCTTGTAACAAATTAAAATTCTGGACAGTTAACAACAACCTCTGTTGCTCTGGATGTCCTGATTTAGAGCTTCAATTAGCATTTTATCATTTAGTTTCAAACTGGATAGAATTCTCAGTTTTTGTCAGACTTGCCATTCCAAATCGACACATTCGCACACACAGAATACTATGGTTTCAACCCTTTAGCATTATGAAAACACTAAAGGTTTCTTTTTATCACTAATATTTTTACTTTCACATTATTTTCTGAACAATAAAAAGTATTTATCTGTAGGAAAGTCACAATTTTGACCATCAAATATGGCACATTGAAATTTTACCATGTTTATTACTGAAGAAGCTATTTCTGTTTTTTTTTCTGTAGATAGTTTTGCTTGTGACCTCGTTTCCATGCCGAAATGCACTAAAACACACCACTGAGAATTTTTTTTTAAACACTCTGAAGAATTTGCAGAATGAAGCACTGACACACACTTTTAAAAAACTTTACACTGAATCACTTTGGAAAAAAAAATTGAAGCACCATATTTGAATATTCGATGATATGTGCAAGCATTTGAATATTCGCAAGCACACAACTAGAAGTCTTTAGCAGATGTCATCACTAGGATTTTTCTACTGTACTTCTGTGACCTTGACGCACTTTACTGAAGACACAGAAAAAACACCATTTCATTTGGTAGATGCACAGTTGATCACTTTTTATTAATTTTTTGTTTTCGCAGTCACTTTATCGTTGACATCCATTGGGAACTTAATGGAAATCCATCGTTATCATCGATGGAAATCCATCGTTAGTAATCTGACCCACTTGTTAATAATTGTGATATTGTAATGCATACTGCTTAATAAGTCATAATGGCTGAGTGTAAAGGCAGGAAGACTTCATTGGCAAAACTTAATTTGAAGAATCACAATCTTTATTATTTTTATGCACATCCAATTTTTTTTTTTTTTTTTTTTTTTTTTTTTTTTTTTTGACAACATAGTTCAAGATCATAGCAGCAGTAATTTTTATGTACACTAACACCATACTACTGCATCTTAGATAAAGAATTAAGCATAGCAGCGTAGATAATGTTTTGCACAGTTAGAGAAGGTAAGAAAAGGAAAAGAACAACATAATTGCTCGTGAAGCTATCTGTTAATGAAGCGTAAATAAAATGTCACTAATCTTCTTTCAAATATGTATTATAAGGGTAAAATATTTAATGCTACCTGATAAATTTTATAAAGTTGATTGTATTTTCAAATTTGTTTTATATAATTATATTTATTAAATAATGTTTAATAATAGTGCATTCTACTTGTGGATCTGTTTTATTCGTAGGAAGGTATCATAAAAGTGAAGTTCAGGCATAGCTAATATCTTTAATTGAATTTATTCAGTTCACATTTGTTGATGGGTCCTTTATTTTTTTCATTAATGGTCCTTAAAAGTACCATGTGCAGAAATGTGTACGAATCCTGTTTTAGAAATCAAGCTGTATCTGATTCAATGGATTGATTACACTGAGCACTTTAAACATACCTTTCTTTATTTGAAGGGACTGTAGTGGATTTTTGTGCATATTTTACTGTCATTAACTAGAAATAGGTGTTTAGGATGCATATAAAAGTCATTTAATTCGTGGAATCAGAGGTTCTAATAATACACTTGAAATATATTTCTGAAAAGTTTTTTATTGTTTTAAATAGTTTTTTAAATTATAAATTTTGAAATTAATATAACTGATTTCTGAACATATGTGCTATATTGCATTTGGGGGCCACCAGCGGCCGAGCGGTAAAGTCGCTGAACACTGGTAGTTCGGTCCGAGGTTCGAATCCCGCGAACGGGCTGGCTGCATGGGCGTTTTCGTGTTTTTCCCCATGTGTAACGTGTATACGAGCCAGTTTCCCTTAGAAAGTCCTCCACGAAGGCATCCCTCCTCTTAGGCAGATAGCCCTCGAAGCTTTGCCACAATCACACACACACACGCTATATTGCATTTGATAAAATAACACTTGAATATTTTTCTGTCAACTCGAAGAACGTGAATTTTTGCCAGATTTTCATTCTTATGTATGATTCCTATGTTTGAAATAAGTATGCAAAGTGTATCAATGAGATGATGATATAGCACATTGGGATGATACTGTAGCTGTTTTTTGAAAGGCTTTATAATGTATAAGGGTTGTTCCAAAATGTAATGAATGCATCTTTTTGGAGTCCATGTCATTGAAATTTTAAGTCTGGACTTCCTTTTCAAAATAACAGCCTCAGTATCTGTGTTCCATTTCCAGAGTTGAATAGTTTTTCAGATTCATGTTAGAGATCATTTTCTGAAAGTCGGTGTGTAAAACATTTCACTTCTTGCTGCATGCTAAACTCCCGTCATCTTAATGCATGCAATATGTAGGCTGTATTGGGGGATACTCTGAATTTCTCACGAGTTTTCTGCTAAGCTTCAGGATTTGCTGTGCAACTTGTAGCCTGATGTTACCCTGGGAAGGGGGGGGGGGAACTCCTTCTGGGTTGGTTGCTGTTATGTCCTTTGAGAAGTCAAATATATCCATGTGTGGAAATCACTCTTGTTCCTAGTTCCACTGTTTTTTCACTGTACAGCTTTCCCTGGAAAAAAAGCTTTGATGTGTTTTGGGGCAGTTTTTACAAGTTCTATATGATCTGGTACCATTTTTATTAATTTTCATTCCTCTGAAATAGTGGGTTCTCAATCTAATAATGGTCTTTGTGATTTCTCTGTTTGCATCAATCTCACATGTATGATGGTCATTCTTAATAGATTTCTCTTTGAATGTATATCTGGCAATGGCATTAGCATCTTCAAGAGTGTTGGGGGGTTGAGTTATTGAGATTTCTTGCCATTTTAGCCAGTTCACCGGCTGCCTCGATTCTATCGATTCCAACGTGCAGGTATCTATCGCATAATGCATGACTTTCCCATCTGGTTGATTGTTTGTAGGTGTCGGTGTACATCCTGGGTGAGTCTTGAATGTCTCTGCAGTATTGCTTCTAGGGCAGCCTTAGAGTCAGAGTAAGTTATAAGCTTTATCAGCATCATTTAAGTCGATGTAAATTCTCAGGGCTTCCTGGATTGCTCTTAATTCACATGTGAAGTTGGAAGTGATGTTGCCTGCTCCATGGCTTTGGAGTATAGGTGCTCTATTTGGTAGAGTGATGTGAATACCAGCTGCACCCTTTTGTGTAGCGTCATCTGTGTAATGTTTTACCAAATCAGCTCCCAAAAAAGGACTGAATTGTTCGAGTACCTTTCGCCTTGATAACGGCTTGAGTTTCCTTTTTTGTACCATGTTCCAGATCGAAATTTATTTTGATGTTAATGGGAATGTAAGAGGGGTAGGTTAGGCTTTTGAAGGACAGTGTAGGTGTCATGATTGAGAGTAATATTTTCTCTGATCTCATTTTCATATTTTAGAGTAGATGACCTCTTAATAGTTTTGACCTGTTGTTCCAGTTTCCAAAAGTCCTCCTGGAGATGTGCCAAATGTCTCAGCTTCTGGCCTTGTTTGTAAACTTGAGTGTGAGATATTTCGATCTCTGTAAAAGCATTGGAAGTCCACACTCCTGTTTTTTGCCTTAATGTTGCTTGGTAGATGAAATAGCTCCAGATATTATTTTGGCTGCTCTTGCCTGTATTTTGTCAAGTTTCCCCAGTGCGGTCTCAGAATGTGCCCAAATTGTTGTCGCTATTCAAGGTTTTGTCTTATGAATGCAAAGTAAGTAGATCTTAGTGTTTTCAGAGTGGTCCTCCCAATCCCTGGCACATAATCTATTTAGAATTCAAAGGTTCTTTAGTGCTTTGTTGGAGCAATTTTCCAAGTGTGTAGTAAAGCGTAGTTCAGCATCTAAGGTCACACTCAGATATTTTGGGTTATCCACCTTGGTAACTGGTAAGAACTGGTAAGCCATCCCTTAATATGGTAGCTTGAAAAGATTTCATGCATTTTTGATCTGTGGAGAAAATTGTTTTGAGAGGGGGGGGGAAAGTAAGAGGTCATTTTTATGGTTCCAGATCAAGTGAAAATTCCTTGTTAGCAGCCAAATTTGGAAGCTGTATTGCAATCCAAATTTTATAGTAAGCAAACAAATCACCATAATCACAACTGCTCATCGGCTTCATTGACGTTAACAAAGCGTGGTTTGGCTCTTTTTAAAGTAAGAATTACGGCATTGCTTCAACAAAATCGGCACAATATTGCCATTATTGTGTTTTCAAAGTAGCCATTATATTTAAGGAAAATATGCTTGCTTTGTTATGCAGAGTATGATGATGTGGTTTTAAAAAAAGAAATTTAATTTAAAAAGAAGTTGTATTCATTGCATGCTATTTATTCAGTCTTAAAAGCAGTGTCTGAATTTTAGCCAGTGGTAAGGGTAAATCATAAGCCAACTCTTTTATAATGGTAAAATATTGCTTTTACTAGCATTTGGAGGCTTCCAATCATGAACAAGCAAAATTTTTAGAAGTTTGGAATTATTATGGACATTTTCATGTGTCTATATATTACCCGGCCTTTCATTACATGTATTCAAGTAGTTTCTGGAATTGCCATATTATGACTGTATCCTTGACTGTGTATTCATATCTCATTTTGAAATTTTCAAGTGTATATAAAAACATATCCTTTACATTATATTATTGTATGTGCCATACTATGCAAGTGTTAACTTGTTTTAATTTTTTTCATTTATCTTTGTTTATCCAAATTTTACATGAATATTGCCAGTACCCAAATGCATAAAAGTGAAAAATAAGATCTTTATTATTTTTTTCTCCTTTTTGGAGTTTATTCCTGTTTCTTAATTTTGTTTATAAAGTTTTTAAAAGTAATTCAAGTATGAAAATCATCAGAAATATCTACACTTTAGAGAATTAGAATAAAACCTTCAAAAATCTTGGCCTCTGCAAAAAATTGCTATGGATGTTGGATATTACCCAGTGTAATAGAGTATTTCTTAATGGAGAGAAATAAATTTTAAAAAGCAATTTTTAAACAAGAGAACAAAACAAATAAATTGCTTTATTGTTGATAATAAATTACTTCAAACTAAAGGATTTAAATCAGTCTTTCAATTAATCAAGTGAACAGATATTTTATACAGGGAACAAAATCTTCTATAAATCAACTGTATCTAATATATTTTGGGTAAATGGATTAAGTTGAAAAATTGCTATGGGAGCATGACTGCAGTAGAGTCAGGAAATATAGAGAATGGACAGTAAAACAATAGTTGGAATTTTTATGAGAAATGATGGATACAGATTTGAATTATTTGGTACAAAATGGAGGCCGTATGTTAGACGAAGATCAAATGCAAGTTGAAATTAAGTATGCATATATATATTAATATAAAAACTGGAGGTAATAGCATTCCTTTTTGGGATAATTTGCTGTTAAGACTTGGAAAATCTGCATAAAATTTTCGGTCAAAAGATGAATCATTTACCATGCTGTAGCCAGTAGACATATTGGGCAATTTTTATAGAAAGAGTCTAAAATAAAATAAGTGAAAAAAGAACTTAACTTTCTGCAAAAAATTACATAGCAAAAAAAGAAGTAGCTGGAACTGAAATCATATTGTAACTATCAGATAGTCTATGCAGAAATCTAAGAGCTCTAAACAAAAAATATAGACTTTTAAAATGTTTACAAGAATCTTTAACTTTAATAAAACTTGTCTTTTCAGTGCCTAGAAAATAATAAGCTGTGAGCTGTTCTAGTCCCAATGGTAATTAAATGTCCTGTCAAGAAGTAGCAACTGGTATAATAGCACTTGTTTTTACTGTTGAAAGCATTTATAGTTTGTATATGTTTGTTAAATAAAAGTAAATAAAGGCAACTAGAAACAAAATATGTTTTCATGTAGTTTAAATAGGGAAATGTTTTTTAAATCTTATGCTGGACCTTGTTTCAGCCATTAGTCACTGCCAAGTGTCCCAGTAGTCTGGAAACAAACAACAGTTGGCATTCTTTGCAGAATTACTTTCTGCTGTAACATTTAGGTTACAAGAGATGTAAAAGCAGTCAGCAATCATGTAAGCCAGGCTGGGTACATTGGTGAGTTCATCAGATCCATAAAATGGAAATGTTTTTGCGAATAGACTTGGCCAGTTCTGGGACAAAAATTGACCACATTCATGTATGTTATGAGTTATAAGTCTTCAATAATGAATCCCAGGACTTCATCCTATTCAATTCTTCAAAGAGATTTTACTATTTTACATTCATGTTAGGCTTAATAAGTATCTTAATAGTAGAAAAGACAGCAAGAGTATATGGTTAAAGTAACTTGAGAAGAAGTGTCATCTACCTTCAAAACAAGTGTCAGCAACCATTTTGCAGTCATAAACATATTTTTTACCATTAAGGCACACAGAAAAAAGGGTTCTGATGGTTGCTTTAAGAATCAGTAAAGATAACTATTGGCTGCACTCTCTTGCTAGTTCCTCTAAATGTAAAGAAACACCAGCCACTTCAAAACCAAAGGTATTCAGAATTAACCAGCGCTCTGCTGAGATTAAAATATTTTGAATGCATATTAACTGTGCATTAGTAATGATATCCACAAATGAGCCATCCCCGATACCTACAGCCAATTGCAGAGAGATACATAAAATTTTAATAAGGGTAACAACCATTCTGAGCGCTTTGTCTGTTAAGAACTTTTAGATGATGGGAAGAATCAGGTCCAGATTGCAATTGATTGTATAGTTCAAAGTCTAAGATCCAGACTTATTGAGACTTTGACAATTCCAGATTTGGGATTTTTCAGGATATTTAGATCATCGGTTCAATGGTGACAAGTAGAAATTATGAAATAAAAAAGGCAAAATAATGAAGCATTTATGCTAAAGGGAAAAAAAGAAAAAGAAAGCTCTCTTTGTTTACTTTAATAAACATCTCTTTCAGTGGAAGTTTTTAAATTTGCTTCATTTTTTGTGTTAATACTTTCTCTCCAATTTCTATAGATGAACATTATTTCATGCTCAGTTACAAAGGTCCATTTTTCAAGTCCTGTATCTGCTGCTTTGAAAATTCCCACTAAATTTTCAGCTGAAACTTTTTCATTCTCAACAACCTCTATATCACTTTCTTCATTATTGGGAGTGATATTTTCTGAATTTAGAACTGTACTACAAATTTTGCCATTCATAGTAAATTGACTATTTTGGCATTGTCATCTCATTCAAAACCTCTGGTATATCATCTTCATTTATTACTACTTCTCCATATTTCTTCTCAGATTCCATTAATTGGAAATTTTTTTTTTTTTTTGGGGGGGGGGAATATCTAAAAACCTTCAAAGCTTAGGTAGCATCTGCTATATCCTGTAGGTGATGTGTCGTGAGATTAGCGACTAAGGATATGTTGTTCTGCTGAATTTTGTCTTGCTTCTCTCACATTTTTAAGTTAAGTCTGAATTATATTATTTATTATACTTGCGACTATTTTCCACACATGCTTGAGGCTTATCTGCGTCTGAATAGAGAAATTCCCACATGTACTTAAGGCTTATCCAGGACCATTGCTAGACATTTTGTGGCCTGGTGTAGCCTCTGTGCGCTCTCCTGCCAAGTGCTTCCTTAAATTCTAAAAATTTTTATTTCCCTAAATTCTGTCACTTGATGCAACTACACTGGCTGTGGCACCAGTCCGGGGCTTATATGAATAACAAATTAATTATTCTCAATTCAAACAGGATTAAATCTTTTGGCATATGTATATCATTTACAAAATCTATTTTTTGCATATAGAAAGAAATTTCTGTTAAATTTCTCCTCGTTAACATATCTGAAGTCTGTGATCATTGCCAAACATAATGTAATCATAAAAAGTTACCATGCTCTTTAGTATTCAATTATTAATATTAAAAATAAAAAATTGTTTCAGCATTGCTGTGTGAGTCTTTTTTTTTTCAAGCTGCAGTGTGTTGATAGTAATGTGATGAAATAAAAAAAAAATAATAATGATTTGGAAGGTTTGTATGTGTGGCAGAGTAAAATTAAGAATCAGGACTCTTTACACTTTTTATTATGAAAAAATATAAAATGTGCAAGTGTAAAGCATAAAAACAGTTTAAAAAAAGTTGTTGGTTATCTGGAGGTTTGGATTTTAGACCATTCAGATATTGGATATCCAGATTTCGAATTTTTTATTGTATGCATATGTCGATGGTAGATAGTTGGTTTAAACACAGAACTTCTATCACGGACAGGCATTTCAACTTTGACTGTTAATTCATTTGTCAAGTCAAAAAAAAAAATTTTTTTTTCAAGTTTTTAATCTAAGTTGAGCAAGGTTCGTATGTTGGTCAAAAATTTCACATCTTAGAAGTTTTTCAAATAATTTCAAACCAAATTTTTGCCTTCAGTTTAACCAGTAGGTCAAACTAGACTAAAGTTGCGTAGCTTTGATTGGGATGAAATGAGCTGTGATTATGCTAAAAGCATTGTTTTGAACAATTTCCAATTTTTTATGGATGCTGTCAGCAGTGGTATAACTAAGAGGGCAAGAGGGACATCTATACCCAGGCAGAGCAGATTCAGGGGGTATCAGATTGATGAAACAAAATTTTAGAACAAAATGTTTTCTATTTTTGGCCAGCAGGAGAGGGTATAAAATCTTCAGTTTTTTTTTGGGCACTGAAAACTATGGTTCTCGTCTTCAGATGTGCTAACAGCGCAGCTCCATATTCAGTAGCAGGTCAGATGTAGGTCTTAAAGATGGTATAAAGTAAATTGTTTGAAATATCAAATTTCACCTTTGCTAGTCTATTTAACAATTTATTTCCTGAAGTACCAGTTCCTGCAGCCTTAGAAGAATACCCACTCCAATTTAATCTTGAATTCAAAATGGTTCTAAAGTACTTAGCATTTTCAACTTTACTGAATTGATGTAGGTTATATAGAAGTGGAACAACTTCAGGTTTTATACTCAAGGTAAAAACCTGATAATCAGGCTTTTTGATATTTATAGTAATTTTATTTTTTATTACTATATATTTATAGTCATTTCATTTTGTCTTGACTAGAATGAAGGACTGTCTCAGACCTTATAAAGGGAGTCCTGTTTTTTTTATTTTTTATTTTTTTAAGTATTACGATGCACCATAGTGCCAGATCATTTGTGAGCAGACGAGGCTCTGCTATATTATTATGTTTATAATACTTTCAGCCACAGTGATCAAGATTAAGTTTTATATTAAGTTAATATTATTGTTTAAAAGGAGATATTGAGCCTCCGAACTGGCTTTGTTAAGTGGTCGAGTAAATCAGGTTGCTTGTTCCACACTACTATTTTAAACCCACTTTCCTGTCTGGTGGTGTATTTAATTATGGCAAGCACACTAGGGCTATCTGCCTAAGAGGAGGGATGCCTTTCGTGGAGGACTTTCTAAGGGAAACTGGCTCGTATACACGTTACACATGGGGAAAACCACAAAAACACCCATGCAGCCAGCCCGTTCGCGGGATTCGAACCTCGGACCGAACTACCAGTGTTCAGCGACTTTACCGCTCGGCTGCTGGTGGGCCCCTTTCCTGTCTGAAGTTCAGTAATTTCTCTCCAGATGGGGAGGAGGGAGACTATGATGCAAAGAATAGAAATCTGCAAGACTGAGACCTATATTTAGGCAGACTCCAAACACATCATCACTTCCACATAGAGGTAAAATTGTAGTAGTGCCCCCCCCCTCTTTTTTTTTCATTTCATTAAATCTACGCAGAATATTTGCATTCCTTAAAACTCAAACAGGTAAAGTGATATTGATTTCATGCAAGATAGTGATACATTGGTACTTTCTTATTAAAGTATGAATCATGTTTTATGACCAAAATTAGCAAGCTTAATTGCCATATTCATTACATTTAGAATTTAAATTGCACCAAAAGCTTATGTGGCTGCTGCTGTGTAATGAAAAAAACACTGGTTTCTTTGTTATTTTCTGTTGATAATTGTTTAACATAAATAGTGCAGTTATTGAATTTGAGTTAAAATAGCATGCTGAGTAACTATTATTGGAGGAGTTAAAGCAACAAGAATCAGCATAATATTCATAAATTTGCAGGACTAATTTCTAGAACCTTCTTCGTCAGCTTCAGAACTGTGAAGGAGAAAATGCTGGTTTAAAATGGTAGGGAAAAAAAATTAAAGTTTGTCTGGAGCTAATCAAATACGAGTTGAAATAGCACGTTGAATAAAAATTATTAGAGGCATTGAAGCAAGAAGAATTAGCATAATATTCGTAAACAAGCTTGAATTTTTTTGTTACTGTTTTCCATGTGGTGTGTGCTCACCATTTTGGGCCAGCATTTTCTCCTTCATACTTCTGCAACTGAAGAAAAAGGTTCTATATTTAAACATTCAAAACTAATCCTGCAAATTTATAAATGCTGTGCTGATTTGTTTTGCTTTAACTCCTCCAATAATTATTATTTGGCATGTGAACTCAAATTTGATTAACTTCAAATAAGTTTTTTTTTTTTTTTTTTTTTTTTTTTTTTTTTCTATCATTTTCCACATGGTCTGCTCAACATTTTGTATGAGCATTTTTCCTTTGCACTTCTGCAGCTGAAGAAGGAGGTTCTGTATTTAAACCTCCGAAACTAGTTCTGTAAATTTGTGAATATTAGGCAGATTCTTGTTGTTTTAATTCCTCCAATAAGTGCAATTATTGTTTAAACAAAAGTAAGTAAATATATTTAAAGCAAAGATAATTTGAAGAATCTTAAATTGGTCTTTTTCGTTTGGAATGAATGTTTTCTTAAATACGGTGCTAAGTGCTCTGGAATTATTATTATGTAATGTTTTCCACACCACTGTAGATTTTGTAATAATTTTAAGATTTCTTTTTTTAATTCTGAATTTCATCTGTTTAATTTGATTTCTTATGAAGTGTGTTTCTTATTTTAGGGTGTTTGTAAACCGGAGCTTGCATCTAGAAAAGATCCAGTTCTTTGGCTTTGACATGGATTATACATTGGCTCGTATGTCTATTTAATAACAGTTATAATTGTGTTTCTGTATTATAAATGTTTTGAGCTCGAATAGTTTATATAAATTTCAAAAATGCAGGTTCAAAGTTTTACATGTGTTATATAACTGAAATTTGCACTGTTTACTTATTACCCTGTTATTTATTTGTTGATATTAGTGAATGGAATCTCTTATATCTTTTGAGATGCTACCCAAAAGTTTCCAAGAATGTGAATAAAAAAATGTAACATCTGATATTTACTTACTCGATGTTATTTATGTTACTTACTTTGCTAGATGATGTTGCAAACAACCTTTCTAAATTACACTGTCATATCGAATCTCAATTTAGTCAACATATATTTTCAGGGTTTGTATGGTCCTTAAGAGTCCTTAAAAGTCCTTAGATTTTTTGGAATCAAATTTTGGTCCTTAAAAGTCCTTAATTTTGGCCAAAATCAGCAGAAGGTCCTTAATTTTAATCATCTTAAATTTCTGTCAGTTTTTACGACTGCTATTTTGAATGTGAATTAGCATTTGGGAGGAATATTTTTGGTGATTCACTGACATATATGGTTATCTTTTGAATGGGTTATAATTTGTTTCTATTTCTAATATAAATGATAGAGGATACTTGAGTTTCTAAGCAAGAAGTGAAACATAAGCATTTCGAAATCCATTTTTTCTAATAAAGAGCTCTTAAACAATTTTTCACTTTTGGGGATGTGAATTCTTTTATTAAACGGTTCTAAATTGGGCGATTTTAAGATCAGTTTCTATAGAAAATTTTTAATTCCAAGATCTGAGGATTTTTCAACGATTTTTTTAAAAACCTTGTAGCATTGATAAATTTCATTAAAATAATAGTAGTATATTGAAATTATATTTAAAAAATAACATTAAAATAAAACATTTTTATTTTTTGCTGTTATATTATAAAGTTTCATTTTGGCAACTTATTATACAATATTTTGAAGTTGAAAAATATAAACAAGGTATAATGCTATAGAAGCACAATTTACAAAACAACTGTTAGCAAATGCAAATTTAGCTATATGTAATTACTTAAAAATGTCTTCTTTTTAATTTTTTCATAGTAAGAGTTTTTCCCATGTAATTGTCTCAGAATATTAAAAATTCTCAGAATATGCATCAGTTTTTTCTACCAAATTAATTTTACACTTTTCCCTAAATATTTCTGGCTTTTTGCTGTTACAGAATTGGTAGGATAAATTTTTTTTAGGGTTTTAGACATTGCAGCTTGGAAAGTTTAAAAGGATTTGAAGGCAAGATTTATAGACACATGACTGTAGAATGTTCGAGAACTATGTGACAAAACGAAAAATGTCTCCATGGTTTCAACACGTAATGTATGTATTTTACAGAAAGTTTGCAATGAATTTCTTACTTTTTGAAGAAGTCTGGAAGAACAATGAAAACATAATATTTGAATGTTTTACTTCTGATACTAGAATCTTTTTCTTAGCATCCCTTTATTTCTCTACTTTTCACTAGACATCACTTTCTATCTTCCCTTTATTTTCTCTATTTTTCACTGGACACAAGCATGGAAAATATCAAAAATGCTTCTAATCTTATCACATGGACAGGTATTATAGAAAGGAATTTTTTTATTAATAAAGAAATTGAAAACTTACAATTTAAAAGATTCATCTAATATGTCTTAATGCATCATACACAGAGCTGGTATTAGGCATTTTCCCACCTGATGCAATCTCTATTGATTCTAAATTCTGCTGCCTAGTGCCTTTCTAAATTCTGCTTCCAATGTCTGGTCTAAATTCTAAACGTTTTGCCCCTTCTAATTTTTGCTGTTTGGTGTGTGACTAAATTCTAAAAATTCTGCCACACCAGCTCTGTAACCAGTCTTTGTTATATATATTTCATATTTCTTCTGAGTAGCAGCACTAATGCTTTTGCATAAACCACACAATCCCTGCAGTGGGGACCTGCAGAACTACACACTTTCTCCCACTGAGGATAAATGCTGAACCATGTCACAGGATTCTCTCAACCATGCTCCACCGTGCAACAATGGTTCCATCTAAGCACATCCCCACACACATCCGCAGCCCATCAATCTCTTCAACGTACTGAGCTGACAACCCTACCCACAAGGCTGGTTCAGTTCACAGCGACCAATTGTATCTTCTCATATCACATTAAAAATGCTTGGAAGGGGAGTGTGTAGTGATCTCGAGAGCTAATCAAATCCTCACATTACAAAGTAATTTGAATATCAGAATCTGTCACACTGGAGTTCTTTTGCAACAACGATATAATATTCAACTGCCATATAACAGATCCAGAATCAAATTCCAGGGTTGCTATCATTTTCATGAGCATGCGAAACTTGTGCACTGCTATACTTCTCATTGGTGCTAATAGATGGCATCACTAGCAAAGGAACTGCATACCAAACAAGCATGCAATCCCTACACTTGCACAATTTTATTGAATCAGAAAAGTCTTGATGCATATTTTGCAAAAGTTCATGCTGGTTCATTTATGGGAGTACCTGATTCGTTCAACATCTGTATTACTGCTGTGCTATTTGTTAGCTGAAAGCTGGTGATTTTAATCTCAGCCATTCTTCTCAGTCAAGGAGGACAACTGAAGTTGATGACAGTAGGTAGAAATTTATTGAATCAGACTCTTATTATGTGATAAAAAATATTGCAAAACATTTAACATCTGTCTTTTAAGCATTCATGACAGCTTGAAGATGAGACATGTAAGGATACATAAGGGTTTTTTTGGGGGGAGGGTCTTACTAAAGAACCAGATGATCAGTTTAACTGTATACTGTCAACAATTAGGCATTTTGAATGAATCCAGAAGCATTTAGAGTGCATAAAGGAGTTGTGTTCCGTCATGACAATGTAAGACCACATAAATTTAATCGTCCATAAAAAATTATTGTACCTTGAAAGGGATATGTTCCCACACTCTTAAACTTCAACTACTGCATGCTGCCCATACTTTCTATGGAAATTCCTTAAAAACTATGAGCTACAAAAAGTATGAAAAACTACATAATTTACAGAAAGGTGAGAGGGAAATGGTATACAAAACCAACTTATTCATTCTATGACTGCTTAAAGACGCCTGACATCATGTATCATGTTATGAGAGTCTTGCTGGTTTTGAAGGGTAGCCATTTGTAAATCTGCAAATTCTCACTTAATCTTTCCATTCAAGCACCCTGCAGTGAAAATCGTTTTACCCTGCAGGTCATTCCACTCTGCTTGTCTAAGAAAGTGTAGCACATGCTTCTTGTGGGTTGTGATTAAACTAGAAGTTTATGAATTATGCCATCTGAAAGTAAGAAGCAAAATGTTAAAGTCTGATATTCTGGAGAATTTTCATATACAATAAAAGCTTGACTATTCAGAATGTTCGAGAAATGCCGAATTTCGCATGTGAATTTTTCGAATAGTTGAGCATATACAATATGCAGTTCGGGGTAGACATGTGAAAAGAGAATAAAATTTCTGGTCTAAAATTATAATATTCATCTTATTTGTTACCAAATTGAATATCAAAAGCGTAAAATCAAGATTATGTAAGATTTCAAAAAACAAAATTCTTGCATAAAATCCTTTGTATTTTGTAGGCCTTTCAACATATAAAATTAAAACATCATATCCAGTTGTCATCAACCATGAAAGTTGGCAGACGTGCCACCAAACTTGTACCGGTCATTCCAATAGAAGCTTAAAGGAAATCACCATTGTTTATTCATTTTCAAATAGTCAAATATCATGCTATTAAAATATGCTTTTGTTATCACTCATAACTTTGAAAATGCTCCATACTGTTCCATAGAATGGCGATCCCAAATTTTAAACATTTTTCAAGCCACAAGGAGAAACCAATAAATAGCCGTTAACTTATATTTTTTCTTTAAAAAACTAAACTGACTTATCGAGAATTAATCCGGTTTACATAAAACTTATTCAAAGATCTTATGATTGTGTTGTGACATTATGCTTATACATTACTGGTGCTAAATAACATTATTTGGCTACAGTTTTTTTTTTTTTTTCTTTTTTTTTTTGGGGGGGGGGTCAAAAATGGTCAACAAGAAAGGACGTTAAGTACCAAATTTTTTAAATAATTGTAATACTTTTGCCCAAAATGGATTTAATGGAACTGAGACGGATTTTTGTTTAATATTTTTTTTAGAATAAATAAAATTCTTAAATCAGTAATACATTAATATTGTACTGATACAGCCAACATTAGATTGAATAAACTGCAAATGTCTGTCTGATTCAGTGAAATTTCTTTTTTCTTCGTAAATCTCTCTCTCTCTAATGAGATGCAGTTCCAAAACTTCTATGTGTATTAAGAGTTTTCTCACAAAATTTCAAAAATGTTAAAAAAAAAGTTTCACTGTATCACCCCCAAGAAATATTTTTTCCTTCTGTTTCATCAGAATTTCTTCTTGGAACAATGTATTTTAAATTAAATCTCTTCTTTTAGCATTTCTGTTATGGCTAAATTTTTGTTGCATTCAAGTCATGACTGTATTTCAGGTCTTTCAAGCCTCGAAACAGATTCTTCAGCTTTGTTTCTGCATGTTAAGGCTTTTAATATGTTTATTAGATCTTGTTCTTTTGTTGTGAAACTGTCAAATTCTTCATCAGATGAATCTGAATAAAAGTTAACTGAAAATAAAATATTCTGCCATCCTTTCCCAAGAGTCCAATTTGTAACGGAATTCCAAGCAATGACCTCATGAATGACATTCATTAAAAATAACAACTGAAATTCTCTCAGGGAACTTTAAGCATTCACATGTCTGTTCATAAATTTTCCTGATAATCCTTTTCAAGTTTGGGGTTTTGGGATCCATTGATTAGATCAAATGTTAAGGAGAAGGTATATAGTTTTGATATTGCTGTAACATAGTTCCTTATTATGAGGATACACTCAGCAGTTATCTGTAAGAAAAACAACTTGACTGTCTTTGGCTTTTCAAACTTTGGCTCACTACAAATCACACAAAAATGCATTGAACCAGTAAAGAAAAAATACTTTCCATCCAAGCATTCTTTTGATGATTTATTGACAAGAAGATGTTTGTTACCTGCCAGAGCTGTAGAATGTTTGGCTTTTCCAGTCATTGATAATTTTATTCTGTTTAATCCAGTTGTAATTATGCCAATAAAAATTGTCAATCTATTCTTTCTTTTTTTTTTTAAAAAAACCACAAGCAGATGCTTCATTAGCATCTGCTAAAGTTGGCAAGAGTCGGAAAACATCAAAATAGCAGACCCATTTCTTCTGCATTATAAATATCTTTTAGTGCTATATCGTTTCTTTTTACAAAATCTTTAGAAAAAAAGCAGCTTATTCAACTGCACCCTTCCTATTGGCAGACAGTGTTTCATCCGATATATCGATCTTGCGAATTCTGTGATGTTTTTTGAAATGAGCAAGCCATCCATCTGAAATTTTGCAATCTTTCTCGATGTTTACCTTTTTGGAAAAATATTTTGCTTTTTGAATAAGCATTGTCTTAGAAAGAAGAAATCCTTCTTCTTGTTTTAATATAAAACACTCATATATACTATTTTGTTGAATTTTTAACACGTCAAGTGCTGCATTGGTCTCTTGGGACCAACAGTGAATTTTCTCTTTGCCAAGCATCAGTTCCTTGGGGGACGATCAAAGTTAAAAAATAAATGTAGTAATTTCAATGAAATTCATTAAAACCTATTCAAAAACATTTTTTGGCATTGTAGGTACTTGTAAAAGGCACAGTATTTGGCTGATTTCCTTTTGAGTCAAACTGTTCATTTTGATCACTGGTTTCATTCCATTGCTTGATATAACGAATTATCTTTCAACAGTGACAAGTGTAAAATCGATGATGAATGTAGAGTACATCATTTGCTCCAAGTACTGATTCAAATACATTTGCTCTAAGGACTGATTGATTACAAACTGTGTTATTTGAGTGTACCATATTATAGCAAAGAAAAAGGAGTAGTAATTACTGCAATGATTTCTGCTTTAAAGAATGCTCAAATAATACTGGAGAAGGTGTTTTTAACTGTATTAATCATTATTTTATAAATAATGGTTTAGAATGTGAAAATTCTTTATCATTTTCTTCAGATGATCCTAGTACTATTTTGAGGAAACACACCAACCAGTTTTAAGCACCTAAGTTTGTCCATATCACTTCTTGCATAACTGCAAAAAAAAACTACTCAAAAATTTATTGGCTCAGAAATGTTATTACAATATATAGATATATATATTTTTAGATAAAAGTTCAAAAAAGAAGTATAGCTTCAAATTTGCTTAGTAAATTGTGGGGTGGAATACACAAACTTGCTTAATAAATTTTGGGATGGAATACAAACTCTCATAACATTTTGAAATACTGCAGTGTAAGATGGTTTTTTTTCCTTGTAATATCTATAATAAGTTTTAACATTGGGATGCTCTGATTAGTTTTTTGGTGCTCAGTCAGATAATAATAAAAATGAAGGAAAGAGGTTGAAAAACATTTTTTAAAAAAAGTTATAATCACATACCGTCAAATTATATCCATTATTTTGAAGAAAACTTGGCTGTTATTCATAACTGTCAATATTAATTTACAACAGCAAGCTTCTTAGTTTAAAAAAAAAAAAAAACTGTTTCAACTTTTTATTGAATCTGTTAAATTCATAAAACCAGCATTAATTTTTGAAGAAAATGCTGGAATCAATCTGGCATGTAGTCCATTTCAAAATATTTCAGAAGTGCAATAAACAGAAATTGAAAATTTAGTGATTGATGCAGAAACAAGATTATATTTAAAAATTAACAAGTTGAACGAAAATGAAATGAAATTATTTTTTTAATTAAGAATGAGCTTTTATTTTTTGATTGTACTTTTATATATAATACCTAAGTTCCCTCGAAATGATCCATTTATAAAACGCACTTATTTTGCTGACTTTAATTCGAGAACTCTTTTATATTGCTGACTTTAATTCGAGAATTCTAAGTTTCTGTTCATCTATTCACTACATGGTGAAAACTTTCTTATCCATTATTGATGAAAAACATCTTGATCAAGTAAAAATTGAGTTTTCTATGTATCAAATAGATAATTTAAAAAGTTGCAGATTTGCATTTTTTTATTAGATCGAAAATAAATTTCAAAATTAAAAGATATGAATGGGTGCACTAAATGCAAGTTATTGCTTGTTGTAATGCCTGCACTTTTCCTAATATCTTATTCAAATGCATCCTATGAAAGAATTTATTATCATTATTGTTGTCATCATCGGCAAAAAGAATCGGACTGCATTTTGACCAGATTTAGGCATGATTTTGTTTTTTTAAGATATTTTCTTCACAGAGTCGTAGCTAGGGTTTTCAGCGCCCAGGGACAACTGAAGATTTCGTGCCCCCTACTGCTTGTCAAGGATGGAAAACATTTAATTCTAAAATGTAACATCACTTTTGGTGCCCCTTGGATTCTGCGCCTGGGGACAGATGCCCCCCTCTAGCTACGCCCCTGTTGCTTCAATAATATATTAGTAGATTGAATACTTCCCTAAGAGAATTATTTTTAACTACTCAGTTTTCCAGTTGTATGTATTTTATGTTAAATGTAGCCCAGTTAATTAAAAAATATATACCTTATATGCACATTTATAAAGTTATAAAAATGTTGTTCATGCATTGACCACTGATAAGTTTTAGTGTGTATCTATGCACATATACCATACTTGCCTGACCTTACACCTTGAGACTTCCATTTGTTTTGGTCTCTTCAAAACACATTGTGGGGTGTAGCATTAAATTCTGATGACTTTTTAAATCATCTTTTTTTCTGATTTCGGCCAGTAAAGTCAATTTCTAATTTCTGCTGAGGTCTCTATGTGAATAAAAAAATAATGAAGCTCACTGAGAAATGGTAAAACATGATCAAACAAAAACAATCAATATATCATTGATTAATCTTTGTTCTTAAAATAAATAAGTGACATTTAAAAAGTGTTCAAAAAATATGATTTTTCTCAGTGTAATGCTCAAAAGGTTTTTAAATTACCCATAAAAATGTGATGATAGAAGGCATTACTATAAGTCTTGAAATTTTTGGGGTGGTCAGATGCTTTACTTTTTAAATCATATTTATAAAAATCAGACATATCAATTTCATGTATATTTATTGTACTGCTTTTAAAAGTGTCTAATTTACATAAAATTATAAATCTTCACGGTGATATAAATATTTTATTGCTAAGATTTTTTAGTTATTTAATTTGAAAATGTGACTTATGAGCTCGTAGGGCTTAAAAAGTACAGTTAAAAGTTGTTAATCTGGACTTCGGCGATTCCAAATTATAGATCATCAGTTTAAATCTGGTAAGATGGCATGCAGAAATTATAAAATTAAAAATATGAAACCGTAACTTATGAAATAAAGAACAATTATGATCTAAAGGGTATCAAAATTTACAAAAAAAAAAGCTTAATATTTATTTGTTTACTTTATTAAATATTTCTTTCAATGTAAGTTGTTTAAGTTGCTTCATTTTTCATGTGATGATACTTTCTCTTTAATTCTATAAACAGACATAATTTCTTGTTCAGTTGCAAAGTTCCACTGTTCAAGTCCTATAATTGCTGTGTTGAGAATACCGACTAATTTGTCAATCGAAATTCTTTCGTTTTCAAAGAAAGTGACCTCTGTGTCACTTTATTCGCTATCGGAAGCGAATTATAATGACGAGGAATTTGATTCAAATCATATCAAAGATGGAGTACATCAAGATGAATTACTACATTTAGTAAGGAATTATAAGCCAAATAAAATAAAAACATCTGCCCTGAAGATAAGGATAGTGCTGACAGATCAACTTCCAGTTCATTGCGCGCCGCGACGTTCACCCTCCCCCCCCCCACACGCAGAGCAGCGTGAAATTGATAAACAGATTTCGGAATGGTTAGATAAACAAATCCATTATCTTTTATCCATTTTTTGCAGCAATTCTACTTTTTGTTTAATGGACTTTGAAACATACTTTCACTTTGTAGATCCTTTGCATAGTAGTAAATATATATCAGAAATTCTATTTGACATAATCAAAAGTTCAAGCTTACTTTTATAAAATTGCTCTAACAGTTTGCAAATAGTAATAAGCCGGATCCAATTCGAAGATTAAGGAACAACGCAATCTGCAACATTAACTGAATTAGGTAATTTTAGCTTAGCGTATACCGTTCGTTATACATTAAACGCGCATTCGTAAACATATTTTGTGCATGCGCACACGCATATTCGCAGCCGTAAAGGACTTATGCGCATGCATCAAGAAAGTTTGTAGCTTTGAGGTCTGGATTATAGATCATTCCGGATTATGGGTGTCCGAATTAACGACTTTTGATTGTATTTGAAAAGGTTTTATCATTGCATTCAAATAAAATGATTTTGATTAGAGTTATTTGAAACCATGCTTATGCTTAAAAAGTGCTTTTTTATATTTCTAGAGTATAAGAACCCAGAATATGAAGCTCTGCAGTTTAGACTAATTGTTGATAGATTAGTTTTTACTGGATATCCATCACAGATTAAGGATTTTGAATATGATCCAGCTTTTCCTATAAGGTAAGCATAAAAATTTATAACTGTATTTTTTTTAATTCTAAGGTTATATGTATTTAACATGTATCTTGTAATTTCATTACAACCAATTAGAAAAAAGGTTTCATTAAAAAAGTGAAATAAAATGTTATAGTGCTTTTCACTAATATTTTTATTATGACAGAATTTGATTTGCTAATATGGATGCTTGATTTAACACTCATGGTAAGTGTATGTTCAACAATTTTCTTTTTGTGTGGAGAGGATCATTTTCAGAGTCTGGTTTTTGTCATCTGCCCCCTTTTTAAAATTATCCAGAAGCATATCATCATCTGGGTTTTGCTGAATACTGTTAATGCAGTATTTTTTAAGGGTTGAATCACCTAGAAAGAAAATTTTGAATGCTGTATGTAAAGTGTAAAATTTATAAAAGGCATGTTTCTAAGGGTTAGTGTAAAGTTGTTTAAATATTCCCAAGTTTGGAAGGACTATCTGCCTGAAGCAAAGATGACCGCTTGCATTCATGTTACACACGGGGAAAACCATGTATTAATCTCAGGCACTAGTGAGGCATATGGTTTTAAGAAAATGTTGATTTAAAAGATATGTACCATTTTTAGAGGTACTTGTGTGGTGGAAAAGTGCATCTCAGTATTTCTTTTATGAAGACATAACGTATGATATAAAAATTAAATTTTTATTTTTTCCATCCAATTTTTGTTTAAATTAGTGTTTTCAGACGGTAGAAAAATAATTAAATTCATAAAGGCAGGCTATTTTCATCAAATAAGGAGTGACAGGCAAAAAGAACTTGCAGTATATAACTGTAGTTAGGAAATGCAGTTAAATTCTTCACGGTCAGTTTCCAATGTTTTTAAAGATAATTAATAAATAGTAGCATCATAGTGTAGTTAATTATTACCCATTAAGAAAATAATGCATAATACTTGCACATTAGAAATAATAGTAGAATGTATTCTGTAATGAAATAAGTTATGCTGTGATTTTCCATTCAGTTTGAAACATGTTAGGTACTGATGTAGTGAATGTTTCGCTGATTGAGAGTTTTTAAGCTCTATGTATCAATATAATTCTTATAGTATAATGACCTGCAATGTCTGAGTTAACCGCTTCCCTTACAAATTTTTTTGAAAAAAATTGCAAAATATCATCACATTTTTTTATTTTATTATTAAATACAACAAAATGAAACAAATAAAAATATGTAGGTTTTAAGTTGAAGTTTTTAATATTTTGAAGGTGTAAAAGCATTTATTTGTAATATTAGTTTACTATCCCGAGTTATCTCGGGCAAACGGAAAAAAAGTTAAATATTAATCTTTGTATGATAGTTTTTGAAACAAGGGACAACACAGAGTGATGCCCGACATTCTACACTGGTATCTGGTCTCTTTTCTTACTGGCTTACCACTCAAATCTCTTTCACGGGAGCACAGAGTACACTGTCTCGTTGGATTTGATTTTTTTTTTCCACCTCTTCATAATTATTATCTGAAAAATCATCACTTTCGCTATCTTGCATCATCGTCATCATTTTATTTTTTTTTTCAATGCATGCATCCTTCTTTATACATTACTAATCCACAAGCCAACGTATACAATGCAATAGGGAAACTTGTGACCAGTTCCTCCAAAAGAATCGCGGAACCAACAGAATTTGGCAAATTGCCAATCAAAGCTGAATATTTCCTTTCATTTCCTCCAGACCGAATAAAACCGTGATAAAAGAAATCGTACTAACAAATTCTGCTTTGCCCGAGTTTTCTCGGGATAAGAATTAACTGCAATATATATGAACCCGAGATAACTCGGGATAATCAGGCAAGTGGTTAAATAAAATCAACTCTGAGATACCATAGCATTGCTATAACAATCTGAGTTTCATAAATCATCCTTAAAAATTTTGCCCAATTTAATTATTGCTTTTATTTATCTAGCATTCTATAAATGTCTAGAAATTTAGAAAGAATTAATTAACTTGTAAGTAAGTTTTTCTTCCCCCCCCCCCCCCCAAAAAAAAAACTCTCAGTAAAATGCACCTAATATATCGAATATTTTTACATTTTTGTCTACATTAGAATCAATATCAAATTTGAAATGTCATCCTTTAAGATGTTTCTCATTGATTTATGATCAAAATTTTTTCCATTTATTATTTTCCCATATATACTTTGCTTCCTTCCCTTCTTTTATAGTTTTTTAAGTTAAATCATATGATATAAAGTCACCCATAAACTTCGTTAATCTATGTTTTATAAATTTCTTGTTTTTATAAATTTCATTTAAGAATGGTAAAAAATATACATATTTCAAAATTAACTATTTTATTTCTTCATTAAGTATACATTAGAAATCTTTTGCTTAAAATTCTTACCAGAGCTGCCTTTCTGCTGGCACAAAATAAATTTTGCTCAGCTTATGTCAGAAACTGGTTAAAATTGAAAAGAGGTAACAGTAATTTCTGTAAACTGGTAAAAACATGTGAAATGTTAATTAGTAAAATTTACGAACATATGAAATCATTTTAGTGCAAGTTTTTACATATATTAATTGATATATTTTAATAATAAAATATAATTATATCTTTAATTAGCATGTAAATGTAATTATTGGAAAGAGTAAACATTTCCAAATTGATTTTGTTGATATCTGCAAAATCATGTATTTGAAATGTATCTTTTTACGCTAAACAATAGAAAGTCTTTAAGCAGAGAACCCTCATATACTTTACTAGCTAAACAAAGAAAACAAATGTGAAAAATAGTTTATTGACTCGTGGCTCTTGTAAATGCACTGATCAGATAAACTGAATTATTGAAGTTAATAAAATCATGGCTAATTCACCAGACGTAGCTTATCTTATAATTTCAGAAATAGTTTCATATTTTGTAAGCAGTTTTGTCAAAAGGGAAGATTTAATGTAAATTGTTGAATTTTTAATGTTGTTACTGTATTTATTCGAATCTCAGCCACCATTGATTCTAAGCAGCACCCCAGATTCTCATCACACTTTTATAAATAAAAAAATTTTTAAATATAAAAAGGTTTATTGATATCTGATATTTACGAAATTAAAAAAAAAATTTAAATGCAAACTACCAAGAAGTGAATGAGTAATTTATTTTACCGGTATACAAAAAGTTTGGTATACAAATCATTGGTTGATAGATATAGCTTTTCTTGTTGATATGTTTAAAAACGGAGTTGCATTAAACAAAGAAAAATATGATGAAATAATGAAACTCACTCCAAGAACCAAATGTTACATTCATGTGTTACCCGTTTGGCAATGTTGATGTGGAAAATATAACTGAAAATATAAATTATATATTCTCTTTATCTCTTGAGAAAAATGAAGTTTTTCTTCTCCAGAATGACATAATTTTAAAAGCACATAGTTCAAAACCTAAGAATAACTTTTGGATGAAGTAAAGTATCCTAATTTAAAGAAAAAAAAATGTTGCATTTTAACATCATTCATGGGCTCTACCTACCTGTGTGAATCTGCATTTTCAACGATGAATATAATTAAGACAACATTTTTTTTCTGTCTCGTAAACAACCACTTAAAATCCAGTGCAAGGTTAGCAGTTAGAACCCAGGCAGCATGCATTCGTAAATTGTGTGTGAAAAATACATGCAAATATATAAATGGCCCTTCATATAAAAAATGAAAAAGTGTCCAGGGAAACAATAATAAATATTTAAGTGTATTTTTGCATTACAATATCCGTAAAATTTATGTATTTTCATGCAAATTACCGTGCTTTGTGCGTAGTGTTTACGTACATTTTAAGGATTTTCATATATTTTTGGTGAACATGTGCATATATTTACCCTAAATACGTAAATCTTCCCATTTTTTTACTTCGTATATTTTTAGTCAAAATTTACGTTAAATCTGCACATTTTATTTATTTCTTTTTTCTTTTCAGAAACGTATACTTTACGCAGAAATTTATGTAAATGTTCCCTATTTTTTACTATGCATATTATGCATAACTTTTGGTAAAAATTCATTTTTCATGAATTCTACATATATTTTCAAAAAACTACGTACATTTTTTTAATACCTTATTTTTATACCACATACGTTTTTCCAAGTCATAATATGTTTATTTAATACCATATTTCTATCATTATATGCAGATAATACATCCACATTACGAATGTAAAAATGTCATTTCAAAGTCATAAAAGATTTTTCATAGACTGTTGCTTTTATTTACATAGAGATAAAATAGAATATATTTACCAGACGTAGTTAAACTTCACAATATTTAAAATACGCTATCCACACATTTTTCCCCTGCATGTCCTGAAATCTCCCATAGTTTGTTAAATGTGATGAGCTAAAATAAGAAATGCAAAAGTTGTTCATTAAGTAAATCAGTTTTCTAAAAATACATAAATTTAATATTGTAGAATTTTATATTAAAGGAATTACTGAAGAAAATCTAAATAGCTTAATTATTGAAAACTATAAATTTTTATTTAAAAAATTCATATTTAGTATTCTTTATTAAATAATCAAAAAAACTAAGCAAATTTCAAAAATAAATTACTTTTATATGTTTTAACCAACAAAAAAATAAAAGTAATAAGGGATACCTACCTTACCTTTTTTTTTCAGATTACGACTTTTGTGTAATGCACATTCAATAAATATATACTTGTAGTTTTCACAGTCATTCTACCTATGTATCTAGCTTTATGAAATTTCTTCTTTATTAATGATCATTTTATTTATGTAATTTTTTTTATTTAATGTATCACAACTAATGCTGTTTTCAAGATATAGTGAAACTTAATAGGTTTTTTTTCAGTCATTTTAAAAAGTATTTTTGTGGAGCTAATGCTATAAATATTTTGTGCATTGAAGAATAATATATACTAATTGATATAGTATATATGGCAGTGTCTAAAATTTTGGTTTGTTGTCTCATATAAATTGAAAGCCAATTTAAATTAATAATAATAAAGGATGCATAAATTAGAAATAGCAACTGTTTAAAAAAAAGTCTTAATATTATTATTCAGAGAAAAGTCAATGGAATTTAAATGCCATAAACTAAAGTGCATCTTAGACATGGTGCTTTATCATTCGTAACTTGGGAGGAAGGAGTAATTCCCTTTTCAGTTAATCATCAATAATAATAATAAAAATCCTTAATCTTAATTTTTTTTTTAATTTCAAACAAATTTGTAGAGTTTAGTGCACAAAACGTAACTTACAAAAAGTATATTATGCCATTTACATTTCTGTTCAATTGAATTTGATTTGTTTTAGGTATATTAACATAAAACATTATTATAAACAGGCATTCGTATATTTAATGCATGGATAGGTTAATTTTTGAAAGTAGTGATATCTGTTATGATTTCAGTGTTATTTTTGACTTTCAGAAAACAGGAATTATAATTAATGATTGATTCTTCATATGTTAAATATGTTTCAAGTTTTTCCCATTCTTTATAAAGAAAATACTTTGACATCTTATTATTCTTATCCAATTCAGAAAATGCCTACAAAATTCGAAATGATTAAGCTATGATATTAGTACACATTATTTTAGTTTTCTAGGTTTACATCAAATTTTCAAAATTTTATGAGTCTTCGCAAAAAATGTAAAAGCAATAGAAAACCGAATTCATTTTTCCAAATTCAGCATCTGAAAAATAAGTGAAGACAACAGTTAGGAAAATGAACATCATCAAAGTATTAATGGTTTGAAATTGCCATATACTTTTTTCTAATTTCAATAATACCAAATTAAGTATTAAATTCCAATGCTGACAGCAAAATTGGCATAACCAAGTTTTATAGGAGTAGTAAATAATGTAGCAAGAAAATTTTAATCTTTATGCTACATCTGTCAATAAATAATATTCTGATGTAACTTGTACACTTTCATAAGAATGGAAACAATTACTTAACAACAAAAAGGTTCCTTTCTCACTATCAGAGTAATGAGATGAAATATTCATCTTTATTTAATGTTACAAATTATATTGAATATACGAATTATATATATTTATAAATGAAAATAATTAATAGTATGCCTTAAAGTATCTTCCACATAATGCATATTTTAACATTAATTCTTCTATTCTTTTATTCTGAGAACATTTTAGATGCTTATTTAAAGATTACTTAATACTAATGATAGACAGCATCCTCAACAGCTGATAAGGAACAACTTCATAATGATGTCAACTTCTTTATGAAAGTCAGCCACTATTTGAAATACAGAAATTCTTTTGAAAGTACCTTTACAAAATGGTTTTCTTACCCTTACGAATACCAATTTGTAACTTGTAAAAAGCAACTTCCAAATTTTGCTACCTAGGTATCAGACTTTTGAATTAATTTGTTTTGCTATATGGGTTAGCAAATAAATGAAAATTTACTTACATTATAAACATAAAAGTAGACACCAGGAAGGTAGCTTTTCGTATGTATTAGAAATTAATTTACATAAGGATGCAAAGACCTTTATGGCAAGGTACAGTTGTGAAAATTTTCATAATGGTAATTATGACATTTTGAACATGGGCTGATTTAAATAAAAGTACTGCTATCATTATTAAGCATTTCTCCAAGAATTGTGAATGGTATTTAAATGACACCATTTGCTTTGTTCTATGCTCTTTGCAACAAGTTATCAGATCCTTAATTACATATAATAATCTATGAGATATGTATTTTT
Source organism: Stegodyphus dumicola (assembly GCF_044657685.1). Lineage (NCBI taxonomy): Eukaryota > Metazoa > Arthropoda > Arachnida > Araneae > Eresidae > Stegodyphus > Stegodyphus dumicola. The sequence continues at coordinate 123,110,349 of NC_140780.1, forward strand.
ATGTAACTGATTTTACACTTGATCTGTAACATTTCTACCAGATAGGATTACTTTATAATACAGAAAGATAAATTAAATCAAGCTGAGTTTATAGGATAGAAATGAGCAAATTTTCAAAAAAAGATTTATTTTTTTACTACATTTGATAATACTTAAATATTAATAAATTATTTTAAAATACATTGAACAGAACCAAAGAGAAACATTTTGCTTAGCATCATGATCATTTTACAAAAAGAGCATTCAGTCAACATGCAGTTCTAGACATTATATGAAATGGAAATATTTTGTTCAACTTAATTTTTAGACAAGCAAATGTTTTCTGTTTTTAAAATTAGCCTATAATACATTAGAAGAAAAAAGAGAATTCCTTATAAATATACATATTGGGGTTTAAAGTTTTGTCTAAATAAATCATGCTTAAGTTTTAGAGATATCAGATTGAGAATTATTTTAATTAAGTGCAAGGAGAGGCATGTACTAAATTAGCAGCACTACCAATAGCATATTTTGCTTTGAAAAGAACTAGAATAAAATAGGATAGCAGAATGTAACATCTTTATTTACTAAAATAAGTTAAGTACAAAGAACTTAATATAAATCAAAGGATGTTTAAAAATGTTTTAGATAAATCATAGAAACTATAATTTAGTTTCAAGTTAAATTTGCATAAGGGGGAATTCAGTCTTGTTTTGTCAAGAATATATGTGTGAAATTATAATAAAATTTTACGTCTAAAATATGCCAGAACTGCCTGCTTAAAAACGTAACTTATGATTTTAGATGGAATGCAAATTCAAGTAACCTAATATTCGTTAAATTAATACATATTGATATTCTTGTAGCTCTTTGATTTAAAATAAAAGTTAAAAATGCTTTAAGTTACTACATTGGTGATGTTTTATGGTTAACATTATCTTTTGTTTACTTAAGTACTAAAAAGTGTATTTAAATACAGGAAGTTTTATGCAGTAAATTATTAGTTAAATATATGGCTATTTTATATATTTCAGTAAACCAGAAACCAATGAACAATTAAAAGTATTATCAGTAAATTCCTCCAGAACCAGAAATACAAATCTCTACATACAAATCTTTAATTAGGTTATTAATGACATCTCAGTTTGCAATATAAAATATTTTATGCCTACATTCTCGGCAAAATAAGACAGCTAACAGAAAGATAAATAGCAATAAATTTATAAATAATACTGTAAAAAAGTTTAAAAAAGCCATATAGAATAAATGAAAGCTTAGACTAAATTTTTGAATTCTTCCTTCAAAAATCAATTTAAATTCAAAACTTTATCTTCATTTTTTAGCATCTCAAAACAAGGTTACTGCTTTCATTATGTAAATTTCCTGTCCTGGTAAAATAGAAATTGTTGCTAGGAAATATTTATTGCCAACTTTGTATGCAAATAATCCAGTGAAAAAATTCATTTGGCTTGAATACTTTCTTTATTAAACGAAGGAAAAATTCCCATTTAATATTTATTTATGATCCACATAAAATTTCTTCTTAATCATTATACTCTGATGTCAAATCCATAGAATTTTTTTAGCAATATTAATATGGTATTTATCATTAATAAATTTTCTAAAAAATATCCCACAAATTTATAAGTTAGGTACCCAAAATATAATTCTGTGTGACTCTTAATGTATGCATTTCCTTACATATTCTTAAAAGGAATTAAATAATAAATACAAGTAATTTAAATAAAATAGGATCAGTAAAATTATACATTTTAGCAGCTAATAGCAGTTATCAAATTTTAATAAATTCTTAAATAATCATCCTGTTAGATTTATTCAATGCAAAATGTGAAAGATGGAATAGTTCCATAAAGTATGTAAAATAGAAAATTACCTTGCAACGTATCCAACGCAACTTCATGGTTGTACATAATAGCATATCCAAAACATTCTTTGCTTCATTCTCTACAAAAAATATTTAATTTTATACTTAAATAAAAAATTCAGATTTGTTATAAGCAAAACATCAACTCAAATTACCAGAGTTGAATGCAAATATAGTGTTACTCCATTCTTGAAAGCTAGTTTATTATTTTAATTTTAATTTTAAAATAATAAATAAATAAATTTTTTTCCTTGTAAAAGATCACCATCCAGAATATTGTTCAAAAATAAATAATACTACTGTAGGCATGCATTTTCCACAAATACATTTAGTACAAATAGCTCTTTAGGAATACAAAAAAAAAAAAAAAAAAAAAAAAAAAAAACCATCTGTAACATAATATAATTCTTTGCTTCATTCTCTACGAAAAATTTTAAATAATTACACTTTAACAAAAAAATTCGTGTTTATTACAGCAAAACATCAGTAACTCAGTTTACCAGAGTTGAATACAAATCTAGTTTTCCACCATTCTCAAAAACTAGTTTATTATTTTCAATTTAATTTTTAATAAATAACAGCTTTCAGGATTTTTTAATAACTTTAATCCCCCCTTGTAAAAATTAACAGCGTGCAGTATATTTAGAAAATAAACAGTACTTTAAGACATGCATTTTCTGCAGACATATTTAGTACAAATGTTTCATTCTAGTTCTGTTGCAATACATGAATTTATGCAATTTAAATTAATCAAAATTTATAGGATTACATTAATCAGTAGGTTTATTAGAATTCGTAGATGTAGAGAATTTTATCTTCACTATCTGAAAATTTAGTTTCATTATTTTTCTTAAAATCTGAAATGATAGTTTCATTCCCCCTTAAATAAGGGCATTTATAGTGCCCCCTCCAATGATACACCATTATTTGAAACTTTTTCTATTCTGCAAAAAACTAATATGCCACACGACACATATATTTTCTAAATGTGAAAATTTCAAGGTAGCTTAGAAACTATTATCATTCTTAAAAATGCTAAATTGTGTAGATGTTAGGTCAATAAAATCACATGCAGAAGTAATTTCCATTCAACAACATGATTTTACATATCATCAAGATATGCTGAGTGAAAATTCCTGAAATGTTTTATTTTTTGGAATGCCATACTGCACTATTAATAGAGTTGACAAATTATAATGAATAGTGTAAGTAAGACTCATTTTTCTTTTAAATGCTTAGTGAAATGCTACGAGAAAAATTGTGTGATTATATTAGAGTTCATATTTATAGAAAATAAATAATTTCTGTGTCCCATTCATAAACGATATTAATTTAAGCATACCATTATGATTTCAGTAACTATGAAACAGAAAATCCCAGATCTGTTTCTTTGATGGTCTAGTAGATTAGATGTCCTGTTTACTAAAACTCAACAGGACTCACCTGACTGTCATACTTTTATTTATTTTTTTTTTTTTTTAATTTACAGATGGAAAAAAACAGCAAAAACATCAGCAATTTCTTGATTTTATATGAGCATTTTTGTACATTTACAATTTTCATTTTTTTAATACCTAGATATATCAAAACATATAATTTAATAAAATTGTAAGAATCATGTTAATTTTATTAACAAGTAAAAATTTTGAGTTAAAGTTCCTTTCCTGTCATTTCTTAACTTTAACTTACTACTTCTGGCCAGGGTTACAGCCGAAAACATTGCAGCAAAAACACCATGCACGAAAACGTTAAAATTGAACTTAAGATACTAAGAATTAACTAAACTAATCTAATGAGGTATAGCTGAAGCTATCAAAATTCTAACAGAGTTGGCCCCTTAACGTTAATAGACTGCGAAGCTATCAAGGGCCTAAAGTACGGCCGAGCGTGATAATAGCTTATGAGAGAGTAGCCTAAAAAGGCGGACGTGTGCAGCCAGAATACTTGATATCTCTCTCCCTAAGACCGAGGAACTTCATGGTTAAATACCACTATGTAATTCAGACGTGATTTTACAACTACGTTCTGGCCAGAGTGTTCGCCGCTAACATCGCGGACGAAAACATCGTGGAGAAAACAACGCAAGGCGAAAACATCGCAGTTCTAAAACATTGTGGTACAAAATATCGTCTTCGAAAATAAAGCGGTTCAAAAACTTTGCAGTTTAAAAACATCGTCGTCGAAAATATGGTGGTAAAAAATAAAGTATCTACAAATCATCGCATGACGATAACATCGCAGACATGCTTTTTTCAGGCTTTAATAATTGTAAATGGACATTCCCATAATGATTTGTGAGCGCAAGATGGAAAGAAAGATAATTTTTAACGTTCATATTTTTTATTAACTAATAAATTTTTGCTGATAAAGCAAAGATTAATGCAACTTATAGCACTTAATAGAATTTTAAATCGACGTAATTAACTAACAAAGGTCATTAATAAATAATTTTTTATAAAGATTTTACTGGTAATTTTTCATGAAAGTATAATCTACAAAAGCTTAGAAAAAGGAAGTTAAGTAACTGCATGACCTTATATATAAAACAGTTGCTAATCAAATATTCTTATAGTGAAAATTATTTCTTGTTTTGTTTCAATTTATTCTTAAAGTGTTATTAAAATTTTTATGCACAGCCTGCAGTAAGTTACTTAAATGTCGATTTGTTAGTTACAACGAAAGTCAGCTACATAATATTTCAGTAGGGTTTGGATTTATTAGATTATGCCAAAGCACACTATGGCTATCTGCTTAAGGGGTGGGATTTCAAAAACACTGTTCGGCTTAGAGAGATAGTCACCAAGAACGTTCTCTGCAAGTATACATTATTTGTAAGAAACAAAAATAAAATTTTAAAAAAAAAAAAAAAAAAGTGAAGATTTTTGTGATTTTCCTGAAGCATAATATGCATATGAACCAGTTCCTGAGAATATACTCCACAATGGAATCCCAAACCTTAAACATATAGCCATAGTTTGCTTTGGCATAATCTAATAAATCCAAACCCTACTGAAATATTATGTAGCTGACTTTCGTCGTAACTAACAAATCGACATTCAAGTAACTGACTGCACGCTGTGCATAAAATTTTTAATAACTTTTTAAGAATAAACTGAAACAAAAGCAGAAATAATTTTCACTATAAGAATATTTGATTAACAAAAGTGAAGAAAATAATCTCATAATTAAGTTAGCAATTTTTTGATAGATAAGGTCATGCTGTTACTTACCTTCCTTTTTCTAATCTTTTTTAGATTATACTTTCATGAAAAATTACCAGTAAAATCTTTATAAAAAGTTATTTATTAATGGCCTTTGTTATAATTATGTTGATTTAAAATTCTATTAAGTGCTATAAGTTGCATTAATTTTCTATGCTTAAGTTTCCTTCTTACTTTATCAGCAATAATTTATTAATTAATAAAAAAATATGAACGTAAAAAGTACCCTTCTTTCCATCTTGCGCTCACACATCGTTATGGGAATATCCATTTACAGTTATTAAAGCCTGAAAAAAGCATGTCTGCGATGTTATTGTCATGCGATGATTTGTGGATACTTTACTTTTTACCACGATATTTTCGACAATGATGTTTTTAAACTGCGAAGTTTTTAAACCGCTTTATTTTCGAAGACGATATTTTGCACCACAATGTTTTAGAAGTGCGATGTTTTCTTTTACGATGTTTTGTAGCTCGACGCTTTCGCCTTGCATTGTTTTCTCCGTGATGTTAACGGCGGACACCCTGGGCAGAACATAGTTGTAAAATCACGTCTGAATTACGTAATGAGAAGAGCAGTATTTAACCGCGAAGTTCTTCGGTCTTAGGAAGAGAGATACCAAGTATTCTGGCTGCACATCCACCTTTTTAGGATACTCTTTCGTAAGCTATTATCACACTCGGACGTTCTTTAGGCCCTTGATAGCTTCGCAGTCTATTAACGTTAAGGGCCAACTCTGTTAGAATTTTGATAGCTTAGGCTGTACCTCTTTAGTTTAGTTTAGTTAATTCTTAGTATCTTAAGTTCAATCCGAACCGTCGGCTTTATTGTACACTCCAAGACAGAGTTTTGTTAAACATTAGATGGAATAATAAAGGGCTAGTTTACCCTTCTATCTTGTTGTTTCCTGTCACAGGAACTCAAGCGATTATTCGCTTACCAGTTCTTAGGATTCTTCACTCCCAACAGTAACTTAGATTTACAAAGTGAAGAACTCTACAAAATATTCAAATAATTTAAGGTGTTTGGGATCAAACTAACTACTAACTTTTAAATCTTTTCAAGCAGTTCTAACATAACCATCAAGTTTTGACATGGAAAATTAGATACTCTTCTGTTATTGGGGGACCAGATTCAGAAATGTATGGAATACATATTGGTATATGCATGTATGTATACACATGCATATATTCATATGTACATACATGAACATGTCCATACATACATACATACATGCATATATACTCACATTTCTGAATCTAATCCTGATAACAGAACAGTGTTGAAAATTATGTATAGAGAACCCGAAGCTACAGTAAATAGTAATAACTTTACTTAAAACTGAAAGGGAAGCAAGCTTTTTTTCATGAATTTATTTTCTGTCTTTAATTAATCCAGAACAACAATAAAACACAAACTAAACTAAGAAAAAAAGAAATGCATTCATCAATGACTTAAACTTATTCAGTAATTGCAACTGCATGAAAATTCAGTATAAAAAGAAATGAACACAAATATGAAACAAAACTTACCTGTGTTTTATCGCATAAAATTTCCTTTTTTTTAATAGCATGCTATCTTTGAGTTAAATATTATATATTAAGACAAATTTATAAAACTAAATTCAAAAGTGGTGAATTAAATTACTGTAAGGGGAAAAACTAAAAACAAGAAATAAAAAAAAATTAATTTTTTTAAATAAATGAAAGTTACATGCTTTATTTTTTTGCATAAGATTTTTCAAGAACAGTCAGTGTACATAATTTTTAGGACAGATTTCTTAGAAATTAATCATGTTAATATTGCCTTTCTTTTTCCATTAAGCTATGTCCTGCTACTCTTTTTCTTTTTAATTGCAGTATGTTTTAAGATAAATAATGAAACATTTGAGTAAAAAATGATATAATTTATAAAAAAGTGGAAAACACAAACAGTGAGAAATACGATAAGTGCCAAACAGGAAGTTTTCAGTTTATTGATCTGGTATTCTATATCATAAACAGGATCAAATGCTGAAAATGAATCATTCGGCATGTTCACAAAGTCTAATTCCTGGAATCGTGCTGTTCATGCAGTTTTACATAGGTGAAGAAAGCATGACTATTAAATACTAAAAATATAAAATTTTCACTTACTTTCTTCAAATAATACTGTAATATCAGATTCGATACGGCAACATTAATGCATTCACTGAAAAACTCGCGCCATGCTGACTCACAAATTATTTGCGCAAATGTCCTGCCACATACCCAGAAGTAGAACAGATGTTTCTGCTTTGTCATTAGTCAGTAAAAGAGATTTACTTTGCTTTTTTTTTTTTTCAATAATTAAACATATTCAGAAAGCTTCTAATTTAATATATGAAATAAATTTATTTTCGTAATGTATCAATTTCTATTCAGAGCACCTCGGAAATAAAGTAATAAATTGATTTTTTCTATGAAAAATAGAAATATCTCTGTATGCACATGCTCTGTATATAAACACAAAAATGGGTATTTTGATAAGTTAGCATAAAATTAACCACTTAAATTTTACATTCATTTAACGGGAACATTATATTTATTCTGAAGATCTCCAGATTAAGAATGTCCTTAATTGTTTCAGGAAAAATATAATGTAATTATTTATTTACATTTTCTCATATAAAAAAATTATTGAAATCACTATATTATTTTTCCTGTGTATTAAATACTATTGAAAAATGTTACCCTCGTGTGATTTTTATAATAATGATTAAAACAATTGAAATTTATGTAAAATATCAGGATTAAGCTAACAGATTTGTGGAATTATTATTATTATTAAAATGTAAAAATAAATTATATATGACAATAAAACTCTATTAAAAAAGCTTTTTTTCTGGGTTCTTCCTTTTTTTTTTTTTTTTTTTCCCCCGAAGGAAAAAAAAAGCAAGTGTTTAAGATTTTTTAAAAAAATCAACAGATACTCTGAATCATAAATTTTTTTCAAAGGTTTTTTAGAAATCATGTAATATTTGTAAAAGCAACGATTGAAAAATACCGTGATATTGGTAGTTTTTATCAGTACATTTTGTTTCATGTAATTTTCATAAAAATAGCATGCGTAAAATACGATAAATCATCGATAATATCTACAGGTTTTTTTATTTGTATTACTTTCATAAAAATGACGTGTTGCCGCAAAAAAATACCCTTATTTCACCCAAACTTTGTGTCTATTTTTGGAAGCATATTGCTTTGGTAATTATATTTCAAGATTGGCAGACACTATGCAGACTTAAGTCTTCTGCTAACTACAACTACGAGAACTAACTTTAGATGAAAATGATGTATTTTTAATGTATTTTGAATTGTTTGATTAGAAATACATTATTTGAAATTATTAGTCCAAAGGGGCTTTGTCTCTGAAGGACTATTGTTTTCATTTTGCGATTTTGTGTTGAATCACTGTAAACTGCAAATCACTTTTCAACCTGTTGCCACCAAATGTTAGTTCTGCATTATATTTGAAGAAATTAAATAATGAAAAACCTGCATAAAAGTATGTATATTTCTTGCATTGTGATAAAACAACGGTACATAGAGCCATTGAATTTTGAATGGCGTAATTCTCCTATGAATATGGGCATGTGTAACACCAAATTTGAAACTTGGAATTTGTTTTATTATCGGTTTAATATTTTGTAAAACTTTAACGAATTTTTGAGTAACAAACTCAACGATTTAAAAGCGAGCAATGGCAGCACTCTACGGGAAAAAAACACCTTTATCTCCTGCGCGGGGAACTGTGTATTGGAAATTCTAAAGATATGCTCGTTTTAAAATTATTTTGTGACATTGCTATTGAACTGAATTTCATGGTTTAAGTGCAAAGAACATGATGTTTAATAAATAAAGGTAACACACAAAACATTAAAAAAATACCACTTTGGTCATAATTTAAAATCTGAAAACTTTCTTTTTTTTTTTTATTTTTTTATTTTGGTTTATTATATTTGTGGCTCTTAGTATTATGTCCATAGCATGTATTTTGCTTTAAATGCAGTTGTAAAAGAGTTTTTTTAAGGTAGGGTTAGGTAAGTACATATTCCGTATTTATTATTAAGTTGTAATAAATATTGTAGAGCTTTTTTTTTTAGTTCACTTTACCTATGCCACTAGGTGGAACACAACACCTTGAAAAATTAGAAGTAGCCCTTACCTTGGAAAAGTCTACCCATGCCTACTTTAGAGCGTTGCATAAAAATTGAGCAACACTGTTTATCTATTTCAGGTTATTTTCCTTTTTTGGTCCAGTGAAAGACTGTTGAAGATTTACAAGCAAAATTCATTTGGTCTTTACGTCATCGACGTATATTTGTTTCATTTGTATCTGCTCTGTTTCTGTTGTTTTCTGCATATGAAATCGTCTTCCATTTCATACTTGTCATAGTGAACTTGTCTTGATGCCATCCGATATCTTTGATATTTAGGTGATTTAAAAAAGCATATACAAAAAAGTTCGTGAATACACGTGGATGACAAAGTTCAGGAGAGACTGAATACCGAAGATAAACTTTGGAATGTCATGAGTCATTGATTTAGGTGACCAGAATGGACAGTTAAATTTTTCCATTTGAAAGGCATGGAAACTGAATTCCCCCCCCAATCCAACAAATTAGATTCTAAGCTGCACTTGGTTTTAGTTAGCATTGACACTGGAAAAAAAGTGCGACTTAGATTCGAATAAATGCCATATGTCGAACTCTAAAAGTTAGGCACTTTGATTTTTATGTGGATGAGGATGGTGAATCTGCTGCTTTGTAGCCTCGGAATAAATACTGTATGGTGCGTGAACTTCTGCTATTTACTGCACTGCTATAAGTTTTTTTGTTAATTTATGAGTTTCTACTAGTTGCCATAACTGCTGCTATTCCAATTTTATCGTTGTGACTTATTTCACTTGTTTAACTGTAGCAGTACATCATATCCATGAAGTTTATCATGCCTAAGAGACAAGGTTTGCATCTATTGTCAGCTTAGGCCTTGGACATCTTACAGGTGACTAGGAATTAGCCCAGTTTTGAGAAAAAATGCCCCAAAGAACAGAACCAAGGTTCTCTACCTCTCTTCTCCTTCTGATAGAACTTCTTACTCAACTGTATCTTAAATACACAGACACACAATTCATTAACAAATATTTGTGCCTTCGGTAAGATTTGAACTCAAGTGCAAAGTTATAGTGGCCTGTTCCCCTCTTACAGACATCATAATGCTGTACCTGTTTTAAACAATTATATAACCTGTGTTCGTAAACACTTTAGCAGAAATTTTCCAGCTGTTTTCTAGACTTTTTTAATTGTTTTAAGTAATGACTGCGTGCTTGGTTATAAAATAGACAGTTACACTTTTTAAATTGCAAAATTCTTCATGAATGCACATTTTTATGAATGAATAAAATTGTCATATATTAGGTATTTATAACATTTTTAAACCTTTGTACTCAAGGCCTTATTCGCTTGGGCAAACCAGCAACTCGAGATGTTTTTCCGTGTATTGTGAATTTCTTACAGTTAATTTAAAATGATTTCTCAGAAATCTAATGGTTCTTTTATACCTGAAGATACTTGCTATCCTGTGGCTCTTTCACCAAGTACAAGCTGTATTCTTTGTGGTATTTCTTCGGATTCTGTATGGGTTATCCATTCTGAATTTGTCTCTTCTGTGGAATTTATGTTGCTTTCACATTCGCTATTACTCTGATTTTTCTCTTACTTACACTTTATCACTCTCCTCATCACTGCTTTCCTTGTCTCTCTCATTAAGTAGTCTATGCATACATGCAGTTTCATTCTTTATCATCAAAACATCAAACTCATCATCATCACTCATCCCTTCATCCTATTCCATCCATGCATGTTGGGCTCCGTAACTCTGAAAATAATATTCCTGTTGCCAACAACTATCGAGTTCAAATTAATGTTGAAGATGCATATATATCAATAAATCTAAAAAATGTAGTAAAGATTGAAGATTGGCAGTTTTCTTATATGCATGTATTGTTGAATTCACTCATGAAGCAATATTGCTTGAACCAAATCTAAGTAAACATCATTACTGCTTGAATTATCATGTCAAATCATGTGATGATTGAGAGTCACCTCTCAAGTGCAGAGAGTTGAGTGATATTTTAGTTTGTTACTAATGTGTATTTTTTATTTTTACCCCCTGAGAGCATGAAAAACTAATTCTATATGTAATGTACTCCATATATTCTTTAGAGGACTTTGGTTCGATACTATGTATGGAAATCTTCTAAAAGTGGATGCATATGGAAACATTTTAGTCTGCTATCATGGATTCAGATTTTTGAAAACGTAAGAATATTTCTTATTCTCTCCCCCCTGAAGATATATTTATTATTTGGATATGTTGGTATAAAATTACTTTCTTGCTTTTATTTCCTTTTTTGCTGAGAATAATGAAAGTTTTTAATTTTTGGTTTTATGTAAAATGTTCATTTTTTATATAGATGTGTATATGTATATATATGTGTGTGTAATTTTTATATATATGTGTGTGTGCATGTGCAGTTTCAAGCAATAAAACTCCTTTCATCCAGCCTACTCTTGTCAAGATTGTTTGATATTCTTTTCAGACATATAAAAGTAGTCTTTATTTGTGTTTTCTTTTATTATTGATTTAGGATTTAAATATGTAAAAGGTTTGCACACTATGTATTCTTTAATGAGGTGTTAATTAATTCAGATATAGTCTTGAATTATTCACCAAATATATAAAGAACATTAGCGAAAAAACAATTGTGGGCTTTAAATGTATGCTAAACACAATGGCATTATGTTGATTCTTTCCCTGTACAGGGACATTTTGCTTTATTATGTGCAGTGTACTGCATTTACATTACATTAGTCTTTTTTGATTTTTGTTCTATTTTTTTATGCAAGATGTTTTTTAATCTCAGAGATAAAGTGTCATGGCTGCAACAAAATATATAGCTTTTGTTTTCCTTAAAGCATAAATTTATTGTAAACTGTAAATCCCAAAATTTAGTCTTATGTAATAATTTAACATTTTCTATGCATATAAAATTAATGTATTAGTTTCATTTCAATGGAAACGTTTCATGTTTTATTCATATACTTTTTAGCACAATAAAATAAAATTTTATTCTTAATTTTAAGACCATAAAGAATTAACTTCAATATTTTGAAGTAGATGTGGGCTGTGTTTTTAAAGAAACAAAAAATAACTAATCTTAAAATTATTCCCCCCTTTTTCTTGAAGATTTTGTTATAACTGTATAATCTGTGTTGAAATAAATCATCGTAAATGGGAAAATAAGATTTTCTGACATGCGTTGAAGTAAATAGTAATTTGGCATACAGGGAAAAGGCAGCCAAAATTTGGAAAAATGGGATATAATCAAGTCCAATTATTTTTTAATCCTGCTCTATATTGCTTGTATATATTTATACAATTTTAAGTTAAATATAATTTACTATTTGTGCACATCATACTGATTATTTGGTAAAGCTGTTGATATTCTTGTCCAGAAACTCTTTGCACTTTTAACTATGAAATAAGCTTTTCATTGGAGAATGTTGGCACCAATTAAAAGTGAAATGTGATATGGCTCCAATGAGAGTTCTTATGCCATTGTAATATAAATCAGATTATTAAAACATGTATTCTTTATTCAAGGATATGTCAACAGTTTGAATTTTTAAAATTTTTGTTAATTTCTTAAATTTTAAATAATCGAATAGATAATTCTGTTTTTATTTCATGGCATACAATTTTAAAATGTATGCGTTCATAGATTTAAAAAAAGTTGTGCATTGAAATATTTTTCTGCAAAACATGAAGCAGGAGTTATTTATTGCTATTTGATTATGAATATCATTTCTTTTTTTAAATCATTTAATAATTACCTTTTGAAATCTTACTTAATGTCACATATGATTAAAACATAAATTAATTGCATAAAAAACTGTGTTTAATTTTGTCATTATTTGTATTTTATGCATTATACCTTTGTCAGTTACAGTGTAGTAGTCTGCTAAATATTGAAAGTATTTTCACAGACTACCATCATACCACTACCATTCAAATTTAGATTTAAAATACCTTCAGTAATATCTCATGACATTAATCACATACAGAGGTCATTCGAAAAGTAATGGACCTATTTTTACATGTAGTGAAACTTAATCCACTAAACACAGTTACTTTGTTTTAAAGTATTCCCCCCCCCTTGATCTAAAAAAAAAACCAGTCTCACCTTTTTTGTCTACTTCCAAGTGTATCTTAAGTCCTTTTTTGATATTATGTTTGAGATATCCTTTACAGTATAGTATTTAGTAATTTATGAAAATAAAATGGCTTAAGTCATATGATTTTAGGTTTGAAAAATACTTATAGTGTGCTTTATTATTATTAGTGAAAGTTGTTTGTTTCAAATATAGCAAAATTAAGTTGCATAAGACTGTTATATTGCTTAAAACTTTGATAATGTACTTGGTTAGCAAAGCACAAAAGGTACGATACTTTACAGCTTCTTTTCTATATCCTAAATAGTATTGCATGTAGCTTGTTATGAAATCAGTGAGCAGCTCATCATATTGACAGTTTTCTCAATGACCATTGGGTGGTTTTTACATTAGATTCCTTAATTAACTTCATTATTTTATTTGAGTTGAAGTAGATGTGGGCTGTGTTTTTAAAGAAACAAAAAATAACTAATCTTATCTTAAAATTATTCCCTCCTTTTTCTTGAAGATTTTGTAATAACTGTATAATCTGTGTTGAAATAAATCACCATAAATGGGAAAATAAGATTTTCTGACATGCGTTGAAGTAAATACTAATTTCGCATACAGGGAAAAGGCAGCCAAGTTTTTTTTAACACACAAATGGGATATAATCAAGTCCAGTTATTTTTTAATCCTGTTCTATATTTACATTAAGCTTATAGTTATTAAGACATTAAGCTTTATAGTCAATATTGATTGCATGACAGAATGTAAAGCTATAATAATTTAGGGGAGCTTACCACTCCATTCGCCCTTCAGCTCTATTTAATAAACAAATTGGCAGAAATGGTACATGCATGTTTTGTTCATGTGTCAAACTGTAATCATTTCATGAATCTCTGCTGTGGTTTTATTCATCTGTGTGCAATAGTTTATTAACTCCCCGTTCTTCCTTTAAATCACTTTTGATTTAGAAAAACATATGAGCTGTATACTGTCTGCAACAAAAATGAACCTGTGGTGTGTTGGGAAAGCATTCCATTTGGGAACTGAAACCAGAGTTAATCTGGTAGAAACAGCCGCACTGTTTCAAGTGGTTCTGTTTTTATGTCCTTTTGGTTACATTTTGAATACCCTGTTTGGTGTGGTTTTAATATACTATATTCTTTTTTAATTATGAGACAATCTTAAAGCATTCATAAAAATAACATTGCTAATTCTAGCAATGTCATTTCTATGAAATTAGCAACTGTAACTTTCAAAATATTTATATGAAATCAGGTAGTTTTTCTATGTCCTTAATCTTGTATGTTATCAGCTCCATTTTTCTCTACGTAAATGAACATTTTGTCTTTAAATTCATATTAAATTGTAAATAAATAATAAAGAGCTAAATTTGTCATTTTCATATTGTTTGGTTAGTTGATTTATTTAATTGCACCAAAGTATTTAAGGGCTATATCTGCATAAGTGGAAGCATGCTATCATGAAGGACTTTTTAAGGAAAATTGTCTTGTATGCATGCATTTTTGTATTGTATTGTGTATGTCAGTTTATACTTCAAAAGATTAATGATGCTAAGTATGCATCATTAATCTTTAATGCATTTGATTGATTAATTAATTTCATTAATGCATTTGATGCTAAGAATAGCTGTTACTATTATATGACAAAATCTCCTTTATTTATTCGTAATAGATTAATTTTGTTTCCTTTTCAGGTCTGAAATTTATAATTTGTATCCTAATAAATTCATTCAGCACCATGAATCTCGCATATATATACTGAACACTCTTTTCAATTTGCCAGGTAAGGCAGATGTTAAATAGTTTGTTGTGTTATTTTTCTCTGATGATTTGAGTTTTTAGTTCTCTCTCTCTCTTTTTTTTTTTTTTTTTTTTTTTTTTAGAAGCTTATCTATTAGCTTGCTTGATTGACTACTTCACAAATTCGACAGAGTACATTCCGTAAGTGTTTTTTTAACTTTAGTATTTTTGTCAGTAAAGAGTGCTCTGCAGTGTATCGCTTTTTGCCATTCATAAATATAAAAATTTTATAACACTGCTTTAAAATCATTAGAAGATATAGCTGGGAAATAAGTGCACATATTCTGCATTTCAATTAATGTATTTTCTTTGCTATTTTAATTTGTATTTTTGAAAATTAATTATCGGAGTACAGGAGTAGGGTATACATTTTTTAATTTTTGATTTAGATAACAGGGTTCATACAGTCTTTAAAAATACTTAAAAGTTCTAAAGTTTTTTTAAATGATTTTTTATCTGTAAAAGTCCTTAATTTTGGCTAAAACCAGCAAAAGGTCCTTAATTTTACTCATCTGCCATTTCCTTACTTTTTTTTAATGACTGCCATTTTGAGTGTGAATTAACATTTTGGAAGAATATTTTTTGGTTATGCATTGACAAATATGTATTTGGTTAACATTTGAATTCTTTTGAAATTATACGGCAATTTCAAGATCAGTTTGTATGTGAAATTTTGAAAAATTTTCTTACAAACATAATAATGTCGGTAATTATGAAAGTAATGATAATGTATTATAATTATATGTAAGAAAGAACACTAAAATAAAACCTTCTGCCATATTTTAAAGTAATATTACGCTCCATTTTTGCAACTTAGAAATATTTTGATTCTGAAAAATAAGATAATAAATGCTATAAAGTACAGTTTCTGAAACACTTCTTAAAAAAAAATTGCCACTGCAACTATTTAAAAATTTATTTCATCTTTTATAGTTTTTCATAAGAGTTTTTTTCCCCATGTAATTGTTTAAGAATAAATAATGCTTATCAGTTTTCTCTTGAAAACTCAGTGTACACTTCTCTTTTCCCAATTTTTTTTTTTTTTTTTTTTTTTTTTTTTTTCAAAATTCTTCTGCCTTTTCCTTGTTTCAGATTTGGCAGGAATAATTTTTTGTTTCTATTTTAGACCTTGCACCTCAGAAGGTCTAAAGGCAAGATTTATAGACTTACAATTTCCAGAAAAATGTGATGAAATAAAAATTTCCAGAAAAATGTGATGAAATAAATAATGGACATGTTTTATAGGAAATTCTTATAAATTTCTCATCTTTTGGAGAATTTTTGGAAGAACAGTGAAAACAAAATTGTTTGAATAGTCTCCTTTTGATCCCAGTTTAAGTCTTTAGTTTAACATGGTTATCTTCCTGTTATTTTCTTATCTTTCAACTAGACACAAGCATTGAAGCGGTCAACAAAAGCAAAGAAATTGAACACAGGCACTTGATTATTCATTATATATGTCAGTGCACCATACATACTCCACAGTGTCTGCCTTAAACTGTAAAAATTTTGCTATCTCTAATTTTTTTTTTTGCTCGGTGCTTCACTAAATTCTAAAAATTCTGCCACACTGGCTGTGGTGACCGTGTATTATTTCATACTTATTCTGTATACTCATATTATTAAAGAAGTAAAGTTAGCAGTTTCTTCTGTACATTCCAAGTAAAAGCAGTTCTTTAAGGCAACATAAATCTTTGATTAAATACGAAAATTATAAAATAAGCGAAAACTCGCTGAAGAAGCAGTTGGTTTTATAAAGAGAGAAAATTATTCTTCAAAGGTACATCATTGAAACATTACGAAATTAGGAGATGAAGCAGAGACTAGTTGGAAAATTGATTTGTTTATTAAAATACTTAGAAACTTAGAAAAAAACTTAGAGAAACTTAAAACTTAGAAAGATGGTAAAGAGAAGGAAACTGATATAAAGTAGCTAAAATATCTAGAAAATTTTAAAACTAAAAAGACAAATAAACATTTTCTTGTTTGTTATTGCTACAAAACATTTGTTTTGTAGTTTTTAAGGTATAATTATACTAATATCATTTTAGAATCAATGCCATGAATTATAATCACTCTCAACTCAAAATGCTCTAAGTGTTTTTAATGGTTATTTTTAAAAAAAGTTTAAAAAAAAGTTAATGTATCCATGTAAATCTGTTATGATAATCTTATATCTAAGAATTATTATAATCTTATATACTTAGATATCTGTTATCCTATATCTAAGTATGTAATTTAATTCTTTGTGAGTAACTTCTCACCCTTGGAAGCTGTCTGAACATGTTAAGGTGAGGTATTGCTCTTCCTTAATCCTTATTTTGGATGCAAAATAAAACACAAAAATGTAAAAATTGACATAAACCTGAATTCTTTATGGCTAATGAGACTTAATAGTACAAAGCAACCTATCTCTTCTACTTCAGTGGCTTATTGGAACTTTATCTTAAATACCATGCTGTTAACCTGGCTGTTAAGTCCATGCTGTTAACCTGGCTGTTAACTCCAGAAGATCTACACGAAATTACAACACTAACTATGTTAAATAAAGTGTAGCTAACTTTCAACGATACCAACATCAGTCGTTCGCATCTGCTCTAATCACTGACTATCTGTCTCTAAGCAAGCAGCTGCAGTGACAATAGCAAGGCTTCTGTTATGAGTCATGCTGAGTATTATTTTACTTCACAGTTTAACTTATGCCATTTGACATGAAATTTGCATATATCTGGACTGAGCAACTATGTGACAAAATGAGGCATAAAAGAAAGAATCAGTAACCATTAGTAAAATTTGAATGAAAAGCCAGTAATCTTTAAAATATGTGGGACTATTATAAGTGTAAAATATGAATGTTTCAAAAACGTTTATGATTTAATGCTAATTAAAAAAATTGTAAAATTTTATTCTTGAATTTGTTTTGTAATTAATATAATCATTAGATATTATATTATAGATAAAAATTATGTATTATTGTGTAAAATGTATAATAATAATGCATCCTACTTACAGATTTATTTTATTCTTAAAAATTAAGTGAAGTTTGAGGATAGATGATTGCTTTCGTGTGTTCAGTTCCTGTTTACTTGATAGGACCTTAATTTTTTTCATTGATGGTCCTTAAAAGGCCTTAATTTCCACACACATAAGTGTGTACGAACCCTGTTATAATTATAACACTGTTTATCTTTCTCATTACCAAAGTTTGTTTAAAACAAAGTAACAGTAAACTTTCATCTAATTAACCTCTACTTAAAATTTAATTTGTAAATAAACATAACCTTGGCTGACTTTCTGTCAAAATTCTGATTCATGTAGAAGGGGTTTTAATTGCATAGTTTCGTAGATGACTGGTCACATGAAAGTTTGCTTTTGGGCAGGGAGGGAATTTAGTGAACGAAAGTCCCCAGAGAATCCTGTCGTCACCTATCTTTCATGTCGTTGCTTGAGATTCACAAATTAATCTTAAGATTTGTATTTGTTTATAGCTCAAGGAACAAAATTTTCATGAATATTATATGGATTATATGCATATATCATTGCTTGCTTTCAAAAATAGGATCACTGAAATGCATGGAACTGTGGTCATTGGCAGAAGTATTTTTTGTCAGTAATAATTATTTATTTTGGAATAATTGATTACAATAATTTAATACAAATTATGCAATATCATTATTAAGAATTTTTAATGATTTTATAATAATATAAGTAATTATAATAATAATTATTTCATATCATACTATGATAGTTATTTATATTTTGGAAGTAGATATCAAATCTTTATACACCACCTGGCCACTTGGCTTAAGAAAGTACCTCTGCCCTCCTTATTATTTTTTTTTAAAGACTCACCATCACACCCTTGTTTGGTCAAGAGTTTGCATTTGGTGATTTGGGAGGGATTGAATCAGCTCTTCATCCAATTGGGAAGTTTAAACAATTTAACCGACATCCTGAATTTAGGGATGGGATCTTTTGCTGATACTGTATATTTGGTGTCAGTTTGGGATCTTATATACTTATTTATTATTTACCTTTCACAAAAATTACCATTTAAAATCTTTGTCTTAAATGATCAAATGCAGAAGAGCAATGGGCAACATTGCCTAAGCTCTTTTCCTTCTGTTCATAAGAAGGAAGCACCATTATTGTTATGTTATGCTATGATAGTTATTTATTGTTGTTTACTATAAAATACAGATATATGTATTTGGAAAATGCTTGTATTTCTGCCGATACATAAATAAATAAATCCACAAACACAATCAAACAATAAATTATAAATGATGATCCATATATAATAAACATATCAGATTATTAAAAAATATTGTCAGTGTCCTAAACCCTGTGATGTTTGAAAGCTGTGCAAAATAAATAGAGAAAATTAAGACTTGAAAAGCCCTATTGCATATCCATTCATCCTGTTTCATAAATAAATCAGTTTAAATCCTGCATGCATGTTTACACTGATGGTTATTTAAGGCCTGTTACCATAACAAAGTTGCTGTCTCTCTATTTAGGCAGGAGACTCCCAATTTCTGATCATGTTCTCGGCAATCCATTTTACAGCAATTTCTTCTCCGTTTTGTCCTGTTCTTAAAATTTTTCACAATTTTTGTGTAGCTTGGCTTAATATATACTTTGTTATTTGCTCTCAAAAAGTGATTTTTTGGCATCTGAATGTACATGGTTTTTCTCTTGATTACATATAAAAGAAAACCACAGTCATTTCATCAGTGAGTCATTGTGGCGTGCTTCTGCTTTGTGTGTGAGAGCACATGTGTCCAAAAATGTCATGTTCGAGTTCTCTAATGAGCATCAAACGTCACTGCACGTCATCTGGCGTATATTAGCTAGTGAGCACAAATCAAGGTTGAGGTTGTTATTTCATTCTTCTCGCTGCTGAGTGCTATGTTTCATGTGCTTCAAAAATCATTACACACTTGACTTTCTGCCTATTAATTCATTGAGCAAATGTACATTGTGTAGCATTTGTCATTGTGATATTTTGGTTTTGCACAGTGGAAGGGCCAATGTTTTTAAACATGTATGTACATAAAGATGTGAAATGTATTTAAAAAAATTAAAAACTGAATTTTTCTGTGGAAACAAAAGATTTTAGCATAAATTTGTACGATCAGTAATTTAGCTCTGTTGTTGCGTATCTGTTTGTCACGCATCTCAAACTGAAACATTCCACGCAGATACATCGTTGATCTGACGCCAGCCTGGCGAATCATTATTTATTATACTTTCCTGTCATCATCGCATGTTTATCAAAACATGGCAACTTGAGTAAAGACTCATGTAGCGATGCCTAAACAATTCTTTTTTTAATGTTACTAATTGAATAATAAAGGAGTATGGTAACCTTTTATGTTGACATTACTCTTGGTGGTGATTACAGATTTAAGTTAAATGTACTAAAAAATGTTGACAAAAAATTTACCAAAAATTTCTTTCCATATGCTAAAAATAGATTTTGTTGATGATACTCATAGATCCAAAGATTACATTTAGGGCTATTTGAATTAAGAATAACTTATTTGTTACTCACACAAACCCAAAAGCAGCTCATATGGCCACATCGAGTCGCAGAATTTAGGACTCGCAGAGACTGCATCAGGCATTAAGATATCTAGCGCCGGCCCTCAATAAGCAGCCTATGGTGGGAATTTACCGTATTTGACGGCATATAGACGCACCCTTATTTAGACGGCCACACACAAGGAAAAAAGTTTCAATAGCATGGTTTCTTTTAGTTCGCACGTTTCGTAAAAGCCAAATAAACAATTATTGAGTGCAATTACCTTCACGTATAAGACTGTATCCTTCACGTATAAGATGCAGGTAACTCTTTTGAGACGAAATTTAGGGAAAAAAGTGTGAAAATTCAGGCTTAATTGTCTCAGTGCATGCTAGAAGCAAGATAAAATTTAACAGAACAACTTGTTGTTAGTCGCCAAACTCGTGATGCATAGCCAAATATGTATGGTGAAGGATAGCTAAATTTGATAATGATAGCTGCAAACTTTAAAGGTTTTTGGATATTGCAAAACAAACGTAAAATTTTTCAATTAACCGATTTTAAAAAAACGTGGAGAAGTGGTAATAAATGATATAAAAGAATTTTTTTCATTGTGATGACAATGCCTCTCAATCATCAATCGGCTCATCAGCGGCCGAGCGGTAAAGATGCTGAACACTGGTAGTTTAGTCTGAGGTTCGAATCCTGCGAACAGGCTGGCTGCACAGGCGTTTTCGTGGTTTTCCCCTTGTGTAATATATATATGAGCCAGTTCCCTTAGAAAGTTCTCCACAAAGGCATCCCTCCCTTTAGGCAGATAGCCCTTGTGTGCTTTGCCATAATTGAATAATCCAATCATCAATCAATCAATGAATGGCGAAATCTGTAGTATGGTTCTAGATCCAGAAAATACTGCTACCGATAGTGAAGAAAAGTGACAGAGAAGTTACTGAAAACAAGGAAATTTCAATTGACAAGTTAGTTGGAATTCTCTAAATAGCAGCTGCAGGACTTCAACAATGTAACTAGACAAGAGATTATGTTTGTCTACAGAATTAAAGAGAAAGTATTAGGACAAAAACGAAGCAACTTGAACAGCTTACATTGAAAGAAATGTTTAATAAGGTAAACAAATAAATATTAATTTTTTATAACCCTTTAGATCATAAATTCTTCATTATTTCATAAATCATGATTTCATATTTTTAATTTTATAATTTCTACATGCCATCTTACTAGATTTAAACTTATGATCTAATATCTGGAATCACCGAAGTCCCGACGAGTCCTGATTTCGGACTTTGTACAGTATTATAAAGCCCGATTGTTGCAAGTCCTGTAATTGCCATATCGGGAACTCCCACTAAAGTCTTTCCTTCTCAGAATCATTGTTGTCACTTTCTTCATTATCAGTAGTGATATTTCCTGGATTTAAAACCATACTATGGATTTCACTTATCATTATTTGATTATTGATTGGGGCAGTATCACTGCAGTGAAAAATGTGTTACATCGTCTTCATTTATTGTCACTTCTCCATAAAGTCCATTAACTGGAAAATTTCGTCCTCTTTAGTATTTAAAATGTGTAACAAAATAATATTCTTAGTTCGCCTAATTCTGAAATCACACTTTTAGAAGCCCAAATTATGCCAAGGTTGTTTGAGAAGACAAGGTCCAATTGCTTTCCAGAACTTCAAGAATTAAAAACATTTTCTAAAAATTCAAACTTTAATTTTGATAAAATAGCTGTAATAATAGCCTGTATAAAATAATAAGGTGGATCAAGTTATAAAATTACAAAAAAAGCACATTTGCTGTTACTTGAATTTAAGTTCATTTTAATTTAATTCTTTCTCTCTTCCTGACTGCTATGCCAACACAAGAAAACCAGTATGAACAACATCCCACTCCAAGCAAATATTCTTGGAGCTTCATTTATTATTATTTAGGTCAAATTTAAAAATGTTTGCAACCACTGAAGGTCCAAAAGCTTGGCAATAAACATCAATCAATGTGCTGCTATTTGTCACATTGTGATTCTGTATCTGAGTAGGTGCTTGAAAGTACATTTGGGGGCATGGTAATCTGAAGGTTTGGATATCAGAAAAACCCAGATATTGAACATCTAGATTTTTGGACTTTGTACTGTATTATTGTCAAATTTTGAGCCTTTAAAAACCAATGTAAAATGTATGTGAAAATGCTTTCAATGTACTAAATGTAACAAAACTGTAATTTAAATGCTACACACTGGAAAATGACTAATGTACTATCGAATAACAGATTGCTCAGAAAATACCAAAAGAGATGTCAGAAATGCAAATTTTGAAATTAAATATCACAGGCAGTCATTGCTTTACAAGAATCAAACTTTTTGTTTTTGTTTTTTAGATTAATTGTAAATTTTTACTAATTATTATTATTATGGGGAGCAAGAGACAGCATAAAAGTTAGCTTTCATAATTTTTGCAAAATTAAACTTTTTGTTTAAAAATGCTATAACATGAATGTTTACATAATTTAAAAAATTTTAATTATTGGGAGTATGTGTCTGTGATATGTGGTTGCAAAAATAAAGGCTCCATGCTTTTATGGATGCAAGGTATATTGATGGAAGTATGTTATTTTGAAAGGTTATGCTTATTTTTTATTCATTTTGTTTCTTTCTGTTTTACCTAATTAGTATCATATAGGATGTCATTTTAGGGCACCAGTTCTGAAACTGTGGTACATTGCAATATTTTTAGTCGTACAGTTTTTACAGAAAAATATTAAATGAGTGTAAAATGACATCCCTTTTAACATTTTTTTTAAATCTTTATTATTCAGAAACGCGTATATCTTTTAAGTTTTTTACTTTTAAGACTCTATCTTTAATGTTGAAACGATGTTGTTAAGATTTTCAAGAATCGTAGCGCCACTCCAGTGTACTTATTTATATTTTATTGTAATGTAAAAGTTTCATATGCAAGTATAATTAAATAATATGAATTTAAAGGTTTTATTCTTTGATTATGTACACTCCATTTACAATGCAGTGATTTTTAATGGCAAAATGCTTTTATGGTGGTACATATATTTTTGTTTCATATTTATGTGGTACAAAAGTTGAAAGGTTTTGAGAACCTCTGTTTTAAGGGTAAAAGTGGTATTAAAAATTATTATCTCATACTTATTTTCCAATTCGCTATATTTTTTGTTATGCCTAATTAGTATATTTTATAATATCATTTTAGGGGTAAAAATGGCATTAAAAATGGGAACATTTTCATGTCTTACAAATCTATTTTTGAAGATGTTAGGGATGCGATTGACTGGGTCCATATGAGGGTATGTATAATTTTTCTTTTATGGGAAACTCTTAAATGTTGCTCTTGATTACACTTATGTGTAGCAAAAGTTCATATGGATAGAATAGTTTCTTGTACTGTTATTTTTGTGTGTCTTTCTAATTATGCTTGTATAATTTCAATCCATTGTAGCCTGATCTCGCATTTTTTGCTATAAATGATCTCCATTTTTTGCTGACTGTGAATTAAATACAGTCAAAAGTCGTTAATTCGGACACCCATAATCCGGAATGATCTATAATCCGGACCTCAAAGCTAAAAACTTTCTGCGCATGTGCCGCATTGGCACATGCGAACAGGCGTTTTACGCGTGCGCGTAAGACCTTGACTACTGCGCATATGCGTGTGCGCAAGTGCAGAATACGTTTTCGCCTGCGTCTTTAATGTATAACGGACGGTGTAAGCTAAAATTATCTAATTATCTATTTCAGTTAATGTTAATGATTGCGTTGTTCCTTAATCTTCGAATTGGATCCCACTTATTATTTTTTGCAGACTGTAAGAGCAATTTTATAAAAGGGTTTAATCCTAGTATCCGGTGCACACGGGATTTGGCTACTTTTGGCGACTTTATGATGAGCAGTAAAAACAAGACATGAGTTGTCAACGGTTCATTCAAGATACATAGTATAGTGTAGTATATACACACATACTAGTATATATAGACGTTCTTTGGATAAATTTTGGTGTTGGTGATAATTTTCAAAATCGCGCCAAGGCTGCACCGTATACTAGGATTTTACCTTATAAAAGTAAACTTGAACTTTAGATTATGTCAAATAGAATTTCCGATGCTGGAACTTCCAAAGGATCTACAAAACGAAAGTATGTTTCGATGTCCAACAAACAAAAAGTGGAATTGCTGCAAAAAATGGATAAAGACATGAAGAATGTGACAGAGAGGTTAGTGAAAACGAAAAAATTTCAATTGACAAGTTAGTCGGTATTCTCGGCACAGCAATTAACGGGACTTGAACAGCGGGACTTTGTAACTGAACAAGAAATTATGTCTGTTTATAGAATTAAAGAGAAAGTATTATCACATAAAATGAAGCAACTTAAACAACTTACATTGAAAGAAATGTTTAATAAAGTAAACAAATAAATATTAAGCTTTTTTTTTTTTTTTTGTAAATTTTGATACCCTTTAAATCATAATTGTTCTTTATTTCATAAATTACGGTTTCATATTTTTAATTTTAGAATTTCTGCATGCCATCTTACGAGATTTAAACTGATGATCTATAATCCGGAAAAATCGATAATCCGGAATCAACGAGTCCAGATTAACGACTTTTGACTGTATTATATTTTAGTTAATAATAGGAGCTAAATTGATTAACCAACTTGTAGATCACAGTAAGCAATGTATTTTCCATATTTTCATGTATAAATGGGTGGGACTTTGGCAATTCAATAACAATAACCAAATGATCACTAGTAGCAGTGCTACTGTATATCATTATGTGTTTTAATACTAAAGTATGATTTAAAAAGTTACGTTTTTGTCTTAATGTAACATAAATATTTTTATTCAATATTCACCATCAGTGCATGCTGAGTGTCAACATTTACTGATGTAATTATATTTAGCAGTTATTTTGGACATTCATCAAGCAACTATGTGAATATTGACTTTCACAGTAGCATGTACATGCAGATGTTGAATACTGCATGTACATGAATTCCATGTACATTATTCCATGAAAGGATTGAATGTCGTGTTAATTCCAGTTTGTTTTTCTTTAAAGAGAATAAATTAATACCATGTTGGCAAGATATTTTCTTTTACTATTTTTGTTCATATCTCTTCCTCCACTTTCTTTTATTTAGGGCAACTTAAAAGAAGAAACAATCAACAATTTATCAAAATATGTAGCTCGTGATGAGCGTCTTCCTATGTTGTTTAATAGGTATGTTTTTATATTTTTCATCTAATATTAATTTAAACAATTATTTTTCAACTTTGGAATAATTATTATTTGAGGGTAATGTGACATTGTTATACATCTGCATACACACAATGAGTTCTTCCTTCTATACTGAGAACCACTATCAGATGAACATTTTGTTTACATAGGTCTTCTCTCATGCTTTAGAAATACACTTCCTTGCAGTCATAATCTCTTAATGCAGAAAATTCTTTGTTATTGGTTATAAATATGCTGCACTTACATATTTTTTTCATTATTATGAAAGTTGTGTTTAGTTTCTATAAAATTTTAATATTCTATTGACATACTAGTCAAATTTTCTACTACCATGCTTATAGTTATAAATATCTGTAATTTTTTTCTGAAGCATTCACTTCAAAATTCTATATTCTGCACATGTAAGCAGTTTTAGGAAAAGTCATCATTCCATCTTCAATCTGTCACCAAATTCTTGAGAAATTTATTATCTTTTGATGTAAATAAAATCACATTACTGTTATTATTTATTGTGACCATCGGAATTTTTCATCGCATGCTGTAAAATCGGCAAACATAAGTGCTTGATTTTCATTATGCAAATTTAGACGTATTGGTTTATTTTTTGTGATAGATTTTAGAGTATTTTGTCTAATGTAGGTTAATTAGCCATTATTTAAAAATTTCTATCTGAAGCCTTAATATTATTGAAAATTATGTTGTGAAAGAGAGTTCTCTTGCAATTATTATAGTGTAAAGTAGAATTTAGCATCTGTGGGAATGAGAAATAATAGCAAGGAAGAGATTGTCGAGAGATCTTATTTTCTTGAAGACTTTTGTGGAATATGGTGAATAATTTGAGAAATGATGCTCATATAATAAGTATCTGTAGATTTATGACATGATAGTTTTCATCAGGGCCATGTCTAGAGCCATTTAGGTTTTGAATGTAATTGTAATTTGTTAACTAAATAAATTTTTAAGTTTTGTTAATTCATTAGTTTGAAGATAGGCACACAAAATTGTTAAATGGAAATAAAAATAAATATTCAATTATTTTAAGAACAAAGTTTTATCTTCTGCTTTTGCCTTCTATTATTAAAAATATTCATTTTACTAACAGTTTTTAGAATATCCTTATCTTTGTGCATTATTTGAAATAAATGATGCACTAATCTTTATTTGGAAGTGCCTTGCAGGAAAATGTGTTTACCAATTTCAGTATGGAAAATGAAAATCCTTCTTAGGCACTACTCACTGGTAATGTTAAAAACTGTCTTAAAATTATTTTAGCATTATAGAACACAGGGATGGCCAAACTTAAAGACGATGGGAGCCACAGGATAGATTTGATGAATGTTGAAGAGCCACAAGTCCAAATTTATGTCATTTCAAAAATAATGAGACAGGTTTTGAAGATAAAGAAACATTTGCAGTAAATTAATGAATATGTAGTTAACATGATTACATATAAATAGGAGTAAATATATCTGATATGTACTGTTTTTTGTTCAGAAAAGTTAAGTCACAAGAAAATAAAAATTGTAACACATGTATAGAGCGTTTTTTCTGCAGGTAGTGAAACCAAATATTTTCTTCTGATTTCCTTTATACCTCTCCATTTACTGTTGTTTTATTGTAGTAGAATTTTGAATCGGAAGCATATTCATTGGTCTACAATTACATAAAAAGTGTTACTTTGAATAAATTACAAATTATTTAAAAGAGAAATGAGTTTTTTTTATAACTCATGAGGAGTCTTTTAGAAAGTGTAAATTCAATTATACAGGTCAGTATGCGCTGCAGAGAAACTGTTATTCGAGAAAAAATATTTATTTACAAATATGCTATGAACTTGTTTCGCTTTTTCTTAAAAGGTAATTTTGTTTCTCCATACAATTAACATAAGGACCAAAATATTGAAATCATTCGAATCTTTAGATCCTAACCTAAGAAATCATTAAAACTTTTTTTCCAAAACTTTGGAATAACTACTTTTACTGATGCCCAGTGTAGAAGAATTCACACACGCACGCAAAAGATATCAATTTCATTGGTGTTTGAATAATCAGTATCTTTCATGCCTGACTGATACATCATTTCAGCGTGGCATTCAAACAGAATCTGCACACCGTGCATCATTGAAAATTTCTCGAAACTATCTCTTGAATTGTCCCGATAATTTTTGATGTAGATAACAAATTTCATGCGCATCATTCAAAGTTCTCATATCTCTCGATTCATTCCGATAATTTTCGACATAGATAACAAAGTTCATACACATCATTGATAATTACTAAAAATAAACTATTACTCAAATTGTCCTGATAATTTTAGACGTAGATAACGAAATTCATGCTCATCATTGAAAAAACTCGAGACAACCTCAAATCATTACGATAATTTTGGACATACATGACCTATTTCTAATAAATCTAATACTTCATGCCAGCCTATATAAATACTTCGTTGAGTACGTATTTCATCTGTCTACCAGCCGAACATTTCAACCTAGCTGTTTAATTCTGAGCTGGTTTTCAAGTACATGGCAAATCAAAAATAATGTTGCAGAAAGAAAACATACCTGTCACTACTATAATAAATTTGTTTCACAAATGCAGATGTAATGTGAATGCTTAACTCTTCATATTTCTGTGGACATACACAGATGTTCGATGTAGAGGCCTTTCGTAACACGGTAGACAACTGCACAATAGTTTAGTTTGTAAGCTCTTGCCAAATAGGTGTTATGGATCCATCATGTTCTAAATGTTGGACCCATAAAGGTGGTCAAATGACGTACAGCTTGTCTTGAATTTCTAAGTAAAATAACTGAGAAGAAAGTTTAAAATAAATTATTGTCAGCCAAACTGTTACATAGTACAACTTTCCATTTGGTTATCCAACCTGTGTACAGAAAATAAATCTTAAATTGAGTTTGAAATGGAGCCTGTAATCAGAAGATATTTAAAAAAATAAAGGATCATACTTTAAAATGAAATGTTTATGATAGCAAAATTACACAACTTTATACAACTGCTTGATCCTACTTTTCGTCTGACTTTCATGAAGGATGTTTTAGATGTACAATGATGATCGAAAACTAGAAGGCAAAAAAAGCATTAAGTTTAATAGAAGTGTAATGCTGGCATCAGAGCCGTGACAGCTGCAGAGAGGCAGTACTAAGGGGTGAAAATTTTTAGGTATGCCGAGCAGCAAAATGCCTAATGCAAGGTAGAAAGAAAAAAGGTCATCAAACCAGAAATTGAAAAATACAAGGAAATATCACAAGCTAAAGAGATTTCACCAATATCAATATGCGGATTTTGACAGAAACTTTGGAGAAGAGATGTTTGTGTTCTGTTGATCCCTCACTCCTTGATGCAATGTTATTGATATGAAAACTTGATTGTTAAGGTTAAAGATCTCTATCTGGAATAAAAATATTTGATAACATGGGAATTAAACATTTTGACTAAAATTTAAATCATTGTCAAACCAGTGAGATTCCTCTGATGACTCCAAATATTTCAGCATCCACAACCATTGATGAAGTAAATGATCTCTGCCTACGATAATTATTACAAAAGATAGTTTCATGTGGGAAAAGATTTCTTTAAGCATATTATTGTGAATGGTTGCAGAATCTGTGAAACAATTGCCTAAAAATGCGTGACTTGCTCAGGGATAGGAAATTAATTTTGAAGGGGTTCTGCAGAAAACTGAGACAACTAAGTAAGAGGCTGAAGGTTTACTTCACTAAAAGTAAAATCCTCGTAAAATTCTTCCACAGATTGAAAGAGCTCTATGTGGATTGCAAGGTGAAACAGGTTTCTTCAGCAATTACTCATGCCATTCAAGGACTGAATAAAAGTAGTACTCTACAATGAATAGCAAGTCTTCCAGGTGGTTCACAATTGTTGTGAACAATGGGATCTCACAGGAATGTAAGAAAATAGTGCCTGAAGTAAAATCAACTTGAGAGAAAAAATATTAGGGAGAATAATTAAATAAAAATTTTAGCATTGCGTTTTAGATTAACTTCATATTATTGTGTTCTGATGACCATAACCTGTTCAAAAGAAAATAGGTGGTGTGGTGTATTTAATTATGGCAAAGCACACTAGGGCTATCTGCCTAAGGGGAGGGATGCCTTTCGTGGAGGACTTTCTAAGGGAAACTGGCTCGTATACACGTTACACATGGGGAAAACCACGAAAACGCCCATGCAGCCAGCCCGTTCGCGGGATTCGAACCTCGGACTGAACTACCAGTGTTCAGCGTCTTTACCGCTCGGCCGCTGGTGGGCTCAAAAGAAAATAGGAATATTAATTACCAGAAATGGAATTATCTGTAATTTTATGTATTTTTTCCTTTGGTGATAAGCCAGCAGTGGACATTTTGAAATCTATCAGATTTTTAGATACATAATGTCAGAAATTAAATTAGTGATTAGTAAAGAAATGTGGAAACTACAGGATTTCTGTTTCAAATGCCATTTGTATTAAAAAATTAAATTATATTTATTCAAAATCAGTTGCATTTCAGATGGCAAAAGATCACAAGTAGCTCACGAGCCACAGCTAAGGTGTCAGAGAGTGGCAGTTCGGCCATGTATGTTATAGAATGCTGGTATAATTTTATTTTGGCTTTAAAAGTCAAATTTTCTGAAGCATTGGCTAGTTTCTCAGTCTTACTTAAGGTTATTACTTATTTCATTTCCATTTTAATTTCAGTAAAATTTGTATTATTACTATAAATTCATTCAATGCAAGTTTCAAAAATCATGAATTGTTTTCTGTGTAATCATATTTATAATCACCACCAGTATGCAAATTGGTTATAATTCTATATGGACTAGTTAAAATTATGTTAATGCCAAAAGTTTCTACTCCTATTTAAGTGAGGGGGGATAGAATAATATGTCCAGTTTCATTTTCCAAGTAACTAAAGTTATGTATATTTGATTTGCTTATACTGATATATAATACCACTGTAGATGTAGAATCTAGTCCTATTTCTTAAATAATGTAGCCATTCATCTCTAAGCAACTGCCTTTTAAGTTTCATTTATGGATGGATGTTTAATGAACTTTTAAAAGTTAATTTTCTTTTAAGACATTTAATTGCATCATAACATGATAGACCATATTTTATTTGACAAAGGTTTGATAATTTAATGCCTTGCTATTTTAATATATACAGTCAAAAGTCGTTAATTCGGACACTCATAATCCGGAATGATCTATAATCTGGACCTCAAAGCTAAAAACTTTCTGCTCATGCGCCGCGTTGGCACATGTGCACAAGCGTTTTACGCGTGCACGTAAGACCTTGACTACTGCACATATGCGTGTGCGCAAGTGCAGAATACGTTTTTGCCTGCGCGTTTAATGTATAATGGATGGTGTAAGCTAAAATTATCTAATTATCTATTTCAGTTAATATTAATGATTGTGTTGTTCCTTAATCTTCGAATTGGATCCCGCTTATTATTTTTTGCAGACTGTAAGAGCAATTTTATAAAAGTAAACTTGAAATTTCGATTATGTCAAATAGAATTTCCGATGCTGGAACTTCCAAAGGATCTACAAAACGAAAGTGTGTTTCGATGTCCAACAAATAAAAAGTGGAATTGCTCCAAAAATGGATAAATACATGAAGAATGTGACAGAGAGGTTAGTGAAAACGAAAAGAAATGTTTAATAAAGTAAACAAATAAATATTAAGCTTTTTTTTTTTTTTTTTTTTTTTTTTTTTTTTTTTTTTTTTTTTGTAAATTTTGATACATTTTAGATCATAATTGTTCTTTATTTCATAAATTACGGTTTCATATTTTTAATTTTAGAATTTCTGCATGCCATCTTACGAGATTTAAACTGATGATCTATAATCCGGAATCGCCGAAGTCCCAACGAGTGCGGATTAACGACTTTTGACTGTATATTGTCAATAAATGAAAATGGGGAGGCAGAACACGTAGTTCTTGATTTATATGTATATATGCACATATATTTTTAAGTGTTATTGTATGCAACCTTTTGCTGGTGCACTTGCCAACAAGTTCAATGAATCATTTGCATAAGGAGCAAATTACACTGAAAGGCTGCCTTGTTTAATGAGATTTTAAGCTCATCATAGCAGATGGACTATTTGATGTTTTGTCATCATTCTTCCATCAGCAGTTTTGAATGCCGTTATTAATTTTCTTTAAAATATTCCATTATTACATGTAAATTTTTTGTAATTGAAAGTGTAAGCAGTTTAGATTGTCCATTTACGTGTTTGTGTAATGCTTTGAATTACTTTATCTACCATGTGAAATACAGAATCTATGATTATTTTATGCTGTAAAGACAAGTCATTCTTTGTAGACATGTCTTTTTGCTGGCTTAAGACATATTTTACTACTGCTGTATTATACTATATGCTGCCCTAGATTTTTATGCTGAAAAATTTATTTATCCATCAGTAAGATAATTTAAATTTCTAAATGCATTCTTCTGCATTAGTTAGAGCATCTCAATCTTGCATGAAAATAAACGTGCTCCGAAAAACAGGAAAATAAACTTAAAAAAATCTCGTTAACAAATCCCATGAAAAGACTTTACAAGCCCCCTGAATTAATTTTATGGAGGAAGTAAGAGTCATAAATAAAGGCTTTAGCTCAAAATTCAACATTTTTCGTATAGAAAGTTTTGTGCGAGTCATAAATCAGTAAATGTTTTTATTTCCAGAATGCATGAAGTTGGCAAGAAAACATTTCTTCTAACGAATTCGGACTATGGCTACACTACGGTATGTAATTGTTTGGTTTTTATTCCTGTATCGTTAGAAAATCGCTGCAAAAACTGGGAAAGGCTTCTTTTTATTAAATTTATGATGGCATTGTTTTGTAGGAGAGCATAAAGATATTTTGTTTTTAAATCAAGAGCAACAATATTGCACTTCTAAAGATGAAAATTAGTTTGGTGGTGATCCAAAATTAAATGATGGGTTATACTAAATCATCTGAAATGATATATTCTGAACTCTGATTTTTGAAAGCTCTTCTGGGTAGCAAATTGTTGTATTTCTAACCCTTAAATTAATATATGAAATGAAAGAAAAAGATATACCTAAATGAGAAATAACATTTTCTCATTTTAAATCTGAAAATATAACTCCAGAGCAACAGCTTTAGCTCTTGGGTTATTAGACAACCTAAAGTTAAGACAAAAAAGACAATCTTTTCTCGTAACCTTATATACAGTATAAAGTCCATTATCCAAAATGATCTATAATCCGGTCCTCAAAGCCACAACCTTTTTTTTTTTTTTTTTTGTGTGTGTGTGTGTATGCTTTATGCATGTGCATTGGGAGGATGTCTCTCCAGATACGTTAAAAAATGCTTAGCATAATTTATATCCAGCTACCATATTTCATGGTCAGGATGATGAAGATGATAGCCATGAATTTGAAGGTTTTCGGACATCGCAAACTAAAGGTGAAATTTTCCAGTTATTGGATTTTGTAAAGAAATGTGGAGAAGTGGTAATAAATGAAGATGATATAACAGAAGTTTTTCATTGCGACGACAATGCCCCAATCATCATTCAATTAACGGACGGCAAAATCTGTAGTGTGGTTCTAGATCCAGAAAATACCGCTTCTGATAGTGAAGAAAGTGACAGAGAGGTTATCGAAAACGAAAAAATTTCGATTGACAAGTTAGTTGGTATTCTTGACACAGCAATTGCAGGACTTGAACAGCGGAATTTTGTAACTGAACAAGAAATTATGCCTGTTTATAGAATTAAAGAGAAAGTATTATTACATAAAAAACGAAGCAACTTAAACAACTTACATTGAAAGAAATGTTTAATAATGTAAACAAATAAATATTAAGCTTCCTTTTTTAATTTTGGTACCCTTTAGATGATAATTGCTCTTTATTTCATAAATTACGCTTTCATAGTTTTAATTGTATAATTTCTGCATGCCATCTTACCAGATTTAAATTAATGATCTATAATCCGGAATCGCCGAAGTCACGATGAGTCCGGATTATGGACTTTGTACTGTACTATATTCGTTAAGCTTCTGTATACAGTATTTAGTCTCTCTCTCTCTCTCTCTCTCTTTTTTTTTTAGATGATAGTAGTCATTTATTTATCTGAAATCTCAGTTGAGAGATTTATTTTCCTTTTTGTAGCAAGTTCATTTGCGAACATCTGTTGCCAAAATAAGAAGGTATTAATTGAAGAACTTGTTAGTGCCATTTGTCTGATAATACAGTAGGTGCCTTTGATGTGCTTATTTCTTTATTGTAAGAGCCTTTTTCTAGTCCAAGTCTTAACAGTAAAATTGCTCATGTAAAAAGGTGTTTGTTATTTTCCTAGAATTTGGAAATCGAATCTAGTGTTGGAAAGCCTGAATTTCTGATCCATGAGTTTTCTTTATTTCCTGTGAAAGTTTGAATAATAGCCAAAGCACATGAGCACATATTTATTTGGTTATAGCAGAGCAGAGGTATGCTTCGTGGAGGATTTTATAACAGAAATTGTTTGATAGCCACATTACACATGCAAAAATCACAAACATGCCCATACAACTAGCCATTTCTGTAATTGAACCCAGCGCAAACTACCAGTGTTCAGTAACTTTACTGCTCAGCCATTGGTGGGCCTTTATGTGAAGGATTATATATTTTGAATACCAAAACCAGGTTAACTGTTTTGTACTTGTTTAACTACAAATTTTCTTTTCTGTAACCTTTTAATTGTGTCTAGTTGTGTGCAATATGACAACAGGGAAATGTAAAATAACATTAATGAATCATATTGATGAGACAATTATATTTATATTGTTGCAAGGTAGCCATTATTCACCTAAAACTGCATCATGATTGTAAGTACTATTAACCTCTTCCCTGATTATCCTGAATTATCTCAGGTTCATACATATTGCAGTTAATTATTATTCTGAGAAAATTCAAGCAGAATTTGTCGGTATGATTTGTTTTATCATGGTTTTACTCGGCCTGGAGGAAAAAAGGAAATATTCAGCTTTGATTGACCCAGTTTGCCAAGTTTTGTTCTTCTGGCAGGACTGATCACGTGCTTTCCCTATTGTATAGTATGTGTTGGCTTGTGGATTAGTAATGTATAAAGAAGGATAGTTGCATTGAAAAAAGGTAAAATAATTATTTTCTGCCACATCAGGAAGACCCGGCATTAGTTCTTCACCACGCAGCTTAACCTCAAGGCATTTTCCAGATGTTATTCCTGTTACTGAAAAAAAAAAAATCAAATCAAATGAGACAGTGTACTCTGTCCTCTCGTAAAAGAAATTCCAGAGGTAAGCCAGTAAAGAAAAGACCAGCTACCAATGTACAGAATGTCAGGTATAACTTTGTGTTGTCCCGTGTTTCAAAAACTATCATACAAAGACTAATATTTAACTTTTTTTCATTTGCCCGAGATAACTCGGGATAGTAAACTAATATTAAAACTAAATGCTTTTACACCTGTAAAAAATTAAAAATTCAACTTTAAAACCTACATATTTCGTTTTCTTTCATTTCCTTGTATTAAATAATAAAATAAGGAAAGTAATGATTTTTTACATTTTTTCCAAAAAAATTTTTAAGGGAAGCAGTTAGTAATAGACATAGAATAGTTAGTATTACTTTCTTCTTCATGTTTGGTTGGTTGACTGACCCATTATATTAGATCAGTGGTAGTCAAACTTCAGGACAGTGGGAGTTGTATGTTAGGATTTAGGAAATTTCACCAGTCTCAACTGTATTTTCTGTCTTTCTATTAAGCTACAATTTCTTCTCTACATTGTTTTAAGACTAATGAAAACGGATTTCTTGAAAAGAAACATCTGAAGTGAGTTACTGAGAATTTTGCACTTTTGTGTATGTAATTAATGTGGTTGCAAATAAACAGAAGTAAGAACTTTTGTCTTAGTTAGGAAAATTTATTTCTATGATAGGTGTATATAAGTCTTTTTACTAGTGTATGAGGCAAATGAACATTTCTCCCAGACTGAAAACTAAACATTTTCTTCTGATTGTTCTAATTTTTGTAGTTTCAGTGATATATGAATCATTAAAATTCACCCTGTGATGGCACTGTATGGCACACTTATAGTATGGTATCCAAAAATTTACCACAATTCTCTCAAGTAATCATTGTGATGCTGCTGCTTTTAGAAAATTCTTGAATCATGTCTGCAATTATGCACATAGGTAATATATTACAAATAGCTGTCGAAAGTTACTTATAAACATGTGGTGTATATACCCTGTAATGTGAACATGACTGCAATTTTCTACCAGTTGAACTATTTAGCTATAGTTTCTGAATTTTATAGTGTTGATTAAAATTTGAGGTGTTACTGAAATATGTTAATCAAAATTTTATTGGGAAAATGATACTCGAGAGTTTAATTAATGTTACTTTCAAACTGTACTTAAATACTTCAGTATTAAGAAGTGTTTTTCCACTTATTAATTTGAAGGATTCGAGATGGGATAATTAAAAACCTACTTTGATATTCCGATTCAAATTCGAAAAAATTCAGGATTTGTCCCATCTTTAGATTTTTTCCAATGCAAATTTAAAATGAAACATATTTGTAATATTCTTCTCCAAAACTCGAGATATATCATCGTAATGTCAGTTTGTGAAGTTCATTAAAAAATGCTGCAAACTGATGAATGCAGTCAAAGTGAAATCCATGAAAATGCCGATTAGGACAACAAAAATGAAATTTCATGGTGTGCTGAGTGTAACTGAAGTTTGGCATTATCAGCTATGCAAAGAAAGATTCATGCTGGTATTCCTGTTAAAATTTCTTACAAAAGTGGATTTCAAATAAATATCCAGATCGAGCTTTTACTAATGATGGACGTTTTCTGATATGGAAGATTTAATGTAAATATTGTACATGACCATTCTATAGGTCAGATGGCAATGTTACTAATATTATTTTGGAGTCCACTCTGCTTCAAAGTCTACAAAAGAACTAGCAGCTAATGATCCTATAAAATTTAGTGTGGTCTAAGTAGAAAGAAGGATGTCAAGTATAATTAAATATCACAAATGTTACATATTAAAATCAAAATCGTTACATATTAGTTGAAGAATGAAGAATTCTGCAGTTTGCACATAATGAATGTAATTTGTTCATATATTTCCATTTTTTATTTTCTTTTATGTAGTTTTTAGTCAGATGTAGATGTCTTTCAGTATAAGCTTGTTTGATACTGGACCAGCTGGGTTTCAAATTTGAAGGTGCTGTCACATTTCTTCCAATCAATTTTGACATACCCCTATAAGAAATCTAATATCAATTTCTGGTAATCGTTGATGGTGGGGTGAGTTGCATATATTTGTAAATTTCAGCTGAAAGTTTTAGAACTATACAAGTGTCTAATTAAGGTCCGCAGAACATGACAATTTGAAGGGATAAGTGTTTGAAATGTCTGGAGATCAAATGTGGTATTTCAAAATTGAAAATTTACATAGCAAAACTCCAGCAGAATTTTACAGCACATTGCAGTGTATAGTAAATTTTAGTTCAGATTTCCATTGAGCTATTCACTTTCACAAAAAACAAGCCAGCTATTAAAGATGATTGAAGGCCAGGAAAACTAAAAATAGAAGAAAGAAATAGGATTCTTGCAAATATGCTAGAAAGGAGGAAGATTATCATGTAGCATGTGGAGGAATATCTCAAGCTACAGTGATGTGACTAATATGAGTACATCATATTTTGAGAAATACTTTCTAGAAAAAAGCTGCTGAGTAAGTTTCTTACCACTTGATGTGACTTTATTTAAATAAAGGTTTAATGATAAAGGTAAGACATCTGTTTCCAATAATGTGATGAAATATGATTCAATTACTTTGAACCAGAGTTTAAATTGTGGTTAGTCCAGTGAAAAAGCTAATACTCCTTATAACCCCAAAAATTCTGACACGTGCAATCATAGATGAAGTAAGTGATGTTCTCCGTGTAGGATACGAAGATGTCATTAGGAAAAGTAAAGAAGTCTATTTTGAAAGAGCCCCTTTGTGTGTTGAGTTTTTCTTTCCTGAAAGAAGTTTCTTCTATGACTGTCCATGCCATTCACAGTGTGAAAAAAAAGTAGTACCCTAAAAACAATACCAAATCTTCCGTAACACTAAATCGTGATTATTGAGAAACCGGAAGTCAAGATGAATGGCAAGGAGAAACTGCCTCAAATGAAATCCAAGAAGGAAAAAGAATATAGCCAGTTTTTAAATGACCTTCTCATTTATCTTTTGTGATTAATAGCTATTATCTGCTCTAAAAATAATGTGGTCATTATAGAATAATTCGCTGAAACCAAATTATTTTATTTACTAATTTCTTTGCTACTGTGTTGATTTGTACACAAAGGACATTTAAAATTGATTAAATTATTACACACATAAAGTAAGAAACTAAATTATTAATTGAGAAAGAAATGTGTCATTGCACTGTTTTTTTTGGGGGGGTCAAAATGCAATTACTTTATTTAAAAAATAAAACTGCTTTTTGAGTCAAATGAACCTTATTTGAGGGGTCAAAGAGCTTGACTTGCAAGCTGCAGTTAAGGTGCCTGAGAGCTGCATGCACCTCATGAGCCTCAGTTTGGCCATGCCTGTATTAGATAGTAAAGTATGCAAATAAAAGCCATTAATGCCCATGCTTTATTATTTGTATATATGCAACAGAAGTCTACGAAATGTAACTTTGGAATCAATAGGATGTGTAATAATGTAATAAAAATTATTTTAAAAGTGTATTTATTGATAACTCCATTTGTTTAAATATATAATGTGTGTATTTTTAATGCGAAATGCTAATTTAGTTAATTTAAGAATCTTCATCAGAAAATGTGTACACCACCTCCCCCCCCCAGAAAACAATTTTTCTGTTCATATATTTGAGAATATGTTATACTTTGCATTAATTGCATTTTCTTTTCACATTACAGAAAATAATGTCTTATCTTTTTGACTTTCCTTCTCAGGAAAAAGTAGGTATAGTTTTCCTATTTATTACATTATGTTAAATCATGTTTTTTATTTATTTTTTATTTCAGCTGAACATGCAAATTTGAATTCAAATCGTGCTTAATAATTTTTATATTTTTGGAGGGTGCACTTTTATTATCTAGCAAGCAGAGAGGCTATAATCACCAAAATAGGAAGTAACTTGCCAAAAATGTATGCCTTTGTATTATGGCCATCTGTCTGTTGTGTCACATTTTTAATCATCAGCACAATTTTTTAAACGTGTAGTGTTTTGTTTAGATCCTATCATTTCAAATTTCATCATCATATAAATTTTTTAGTTCATTGTTTGGTTTCTGGGATTTTCTAAAACTAGAATGGAATCCATAAACTTTCTGTAGAATTGAGGATTATTGCTAAATAATAAAATGCATTACTGAGGAATAAGACTTTTACTCTGAGACTGCTCTTTATGGAACTGTAAACAAAAGGTAAAAATGAGAATAAAATTTAACTGCTGTCATTGTTGCCTCAACATAATAGAAATGACGCTTACTGAAATGATTGCCAAAATTACATTGTTAATTAGTACATCTATGTCTGCCAGATAATGAATGAATAATACTAATTTTGTAACTCTTTATTAAGTATTCCATGAAAAGAATTGGCTGATAAATGTACACTTGTGGGAAAAAATTAAATAAGCTACTCTAATAAAATGCCTTATATGTTAATGTTAATTCTATTAAATTCTATTTTTATTAAATTAAGGTCAGAGAAATGTGGTTGATAGTTCAAGGTTAACATAGAACCAACAACTTAATGTTGTTTGTATTTATATAAATGGAAAAAATTTCATTCTTAGTTTTGCATTCTATTTCAGCGAGATTGGAAAGAATACTTTGATTACATATTAGTTGATGCACGAAAACCAGTTTTTTTCAGTGGTGGAACAACTTTACGGCAAGTTAATACAGTAAGTATTATGATTTTACATTCATTATATATTCAAAAATTTGCATAGTTCTGTTATGGATTTTCCATTTTGATTGAGTTTTGCTGTTACTGGGTTTCTGAGCCTGTAATAGGACTCATTAGAATGGAGTATAAAATAATGTTCTGCAAAGGCTTCTGTTGTAAAATTTTGTGAATATTTTAAGCCAGGGAAGTTTTTGCTTAGATATTAATAATTCATATAAATTTGTGAATTAAATTATAGTCTGTTTGGAACAGTTTAAGCAGAATGACAACTGATAAAAAGAAGGAGCATATGGTATTTAAAATCAGGCAATTAAATGAGCATTAATATTACTAAAACACTATAAATTTCAAGGAAATTTGATTTACATATTTTTCCACGAAGAGCAAAAATATTCTGCTAGCTTTCATTTTTATAATGAATTCAGTCATTCTAAAATTTCTTTGCTTGTAATGAACTGTTTTAATTTGTAGACATTACCTAGCTGAAAGTTTACTGATTAAGGAGAAAAAAGATATGTCCAATTTTCTTCAGATACACAAAGTATCTTTCTAAATAGCTTACAGTTTTGAAAATTTTTATACTCAAATTGGCATCTTTACCTAGTGTCTCTGAGCATATTTCCTGCTTTAAATTCTTAATTTTAAAATCGAAACCATGGCATATAGGTGCATATCTAAAACATCTTAAGTTCAAATTTTACACAGAGTAGTCTATTTTTAGGCTTACTGGAAGTCAGGTCTAAGAATTTGTGTTCAGAAATGGGAAATAGACTTAAGTGTTTAATGCAAAACAAACAAGGTTTTGTCATAAGGTGAAGAAACTCCAAATTTATTGTGTTGATTATTTTTTTGTTTGAATATACACTTTACCTATTTCACATTACAGGAAACTGGTGCTTTGAGAATTGGGATTCATGTGGGCCCTCTAACACCAGGCCAAGTATATTCTGGAGGTATTGCAAAAGCTACATTAATTTTAAGCACCATATATTAGTTTTTAATTTTTATATTCTTTTCAAAGGAATGAATGAAATGGCTGTGTGGTTGTGTTATAGTTAGCAAATATTCTTAGTTTTAATTGCATTTAGCCCCACTGAAATTTCAGTATAGTTTTAATTAAAAAAAAAGTATTGAAAGATTCATTTTTGCCTACAATATAATATTAGGCTCTTAATTAGCTTTTATAATGGAATTTTTCCTTTTTTATTTATAATTTTTATTATTCTGTAATATCACAAAAATGGGCACACTTATTCTTGACTAAGATCTGACAAAAATAGTTTAGACTGAAAATAAAAACCTGTAAATAGAAAGATTAATTTAAAGTTTTTTTAAAAAAAGTAGTTTATGAAAAGTACTGGCAGTTATTTCATGTAGATAATAAAAATAGCAACTAAAGAACTAACATGCATGATTGCAAGAGCTAAAATTTTTATTGTTTGTATACAGCATGTTCATAAATGTTATTATGCGACTTCTCATTTTGCAGCTGTTGGCTGTAGGTATTTCCAATTATAAAAATCTTTAAATAAGGCAAATTTCATGCCTTGGCAATTTTAAATTTCAAAAGTCAATTTTTTAAACATTGCAGTATCCCAGCCCATGTAGTTATGTTTTGTAAAAAATTTGCATACAAAAATAAAAGGTTTGAACCCCCCCCCCCCAATGTAGCAAAACATTTACATATAATGTTATGACTTTTGTGTGTATATATATATGTATGTATGTAAGTAATTTTAGTGAAATTTTATGTGAAAGTGTAGTATCTTGTACAATATAACATGAAAGGTCGGAAGAAACAAAGCTCTGCCAGAAAAATAAGATTATGGGGACAAGTCTATTTGACATTGAGGTAAATGGCTGTCTTGCTAAATTGGTGAGATATAACTGAGAATGAAACATACTTCTAGTCCAATGGATATGGTTACAAACGAAAACATTATTGAGAAAGCAATGCAAGTCGAAAACTTTTTTGTACAAAACATCTTGGAAGAAAAAAAAAAAAGCAAGGAGAAGCCATCACAGTTCTAAAACTTCCTGGTATGAAATATGATTGTAAAAAGGAAGAAAAAAAAAAAGCAAGGAGAAGCCATCACAGTTCTAAAACTTCCTGGTATGAAATATGATTGTAAAAAAAGTTCAAATAATAAAAGCAGTTTGAAAAATAAAGGAGTTCGAAAACTTCACATGTAAAATCATCATAGTCAAAAATATTGTGGTAAAAATAAAGCACCTACAAATCATTGCATGACAATAACACTGCAGATATTCCTTTATGAGACTTTTAAAAGTTGTAATGCATATTCACATAACGATTTGTTAGCGCAAGAAGGAATGAAGAAAATGATACTTAATTTTACTTTGGCATAAAAGCATCACCATGTTGAAGAAACGCAGTCATTTATTAGCACTGTATGATCACTAATTTTGCTGTATAGCTGCCTTTTTGCTTGGCATATGTCTCAAACCGAGACATTCTACCAAAGTTCACTGCTGATTTTATATGCGTTGAATAACATAATCCTGGCATCAACACGATGAATGATTTTCTATTATTTTTTGCTTTCATTACCACTTAATTATCAACTGGTGGCAGCTTAAGAAATTATAGCGATATCTAAATCCTTTTTTTTTTTAAACATTAATAGTTGAATACTAAACAGCACAGTAACCTTTTATGTTGATGTTACACTTTGCAAAAATTACAGATTTCAGCCAACTGCTGTGCAAAGCATTGAATGTGTTGACAAGGAGAAATTTAACTGACTTTTTTTCCAATATGAGAAAAAAAAAAAGAGTGCTGTTTTATTTAAGAATAACTGATTTTTTGTTCAGGTGCTTGAAATTTATGTGGGAATTGATTTGTGTAGGATTTGGATAAGCCATTAGCATACCTAGGAAGTAGACATAAGGATAAAAAATAACTAAACTAATATAATTCAGGCTTAACTTCCTCAGCACACAATAGAAGCAAGACAAAATTTAGTGGAACAACTTATCTTCAGTCTCTAATCTCATAATACATGACCAGTAATATATAGCAGACAATAAGCTTTATGATGATAGCTGTGAATTTAAAAGTTTTTGGATATGGCAAACAAAAAGGAAAATTTTTCAATTGATGGAATTTGAGAAGAAATTAGGAGTAGTAGTAATAAATGAAGATGTTATAACAGGCGTTTTTCATTGAGATGATAATGTTCCAGCTATCAATCAACTAACAGATGGCAAAATCTGTATGACATAGGTAATCAAGAAAGTGGCAGTCTTTCTTGAGAACAAAAAAATTTTGATTTACTGTTCAGCAGAAATTTTTGATGTGGCA
The DNA here is from genome assembly GCF_044657685.1 of Stegodyphus dumicola. Taxonomy (NCBI): domain Eukaryota; kingdom Metazoa; phylum Arthropoda; class Arachnida; order Araneae; family Eresidae; genus Stegodyphus; species Stegodyphus dumicola. Next base: position 123,153,608 of record NC_140780.1, read on the forward strand.
GTTACAGGATTTAAACAATGTAACTTTGTAATTGAAAAAAAAATCTGTTTATGTTTAGAGAAAGTATTAGAACAAGAAATGAAGCAGCTTAAAGAACTTGGATTGAAAAAAATGTTTAATGAAGCAAACAAATAAGTATTAAGCCTTTTTTTTATAAATTTTTATCCCTCTAGTGTCAAGAATGCTTTATTATTTCATAAGCAACCATTTCACATGTTTAATTTATAATTTCTACAGGTCTTCTTACTAGGTTTAAACTGATGATATAAAATGCAGAAAATTCTGAGAACTAGAACTGATGAAGTCTGGATCTTGGACTTTGTACTGTATTTACATACAATTATTAGATTATGATCGTAAAGTAATAAAATTGCTTGTGAATATTATCGACACAATTTTAGTTTTTGAAAACATAAATTACTTATCTCAAAATATTTTATAAGAAACATAAATACGGCAGATTGTGTGGAACTCAGCATATAGTATCCAATATCCAAGTCCTAGTTATGAAGGCCATCTTCATACTTTTCAATAATCTTTTTTTACCTCCATGGTGGTCCAAACGATATTCTTCTTTGCTTGGCTCCACTCATTAACTTTCATAAAATGCATTGTTAATGAATTTATTGAAAATTAATGCAAATAAAACATAAATTTAGATATAATAGTGAGGGCTTTTTCTTGAATAATAGCAACAGGTGTACTGATGCTCATGGGCAGTAATTGAGAGGTAAACAAGTGTAGTGTGCACAGTCATCACTTATCAAACTCAAGTTGTATTCCAAGTGAATATTGTGTCCCTAACACATTTTGTTGTCCAAATACAATGTATACCAAGTTGGGCAGAATTCTAGGGAACAGGCTGGCCATTCCATTGCTTTCCTGAGCTGACATAGGTAAAATTCTTACTCAGCCACATCTTTCAGTCTATTAGAGTGCAAAATTCTCTAATATGTGTGTTTCTAAATACATTAGTCTTAAACTCATTGATGATGCACATTAATCCATGGTTGGGGTTATTGCAGTTGGGTTTCTTCATTTTATTGTCATATTTCTTTAATGTGATACAATTACTTTTCTCTGTGTATTAAAATTTTATTTTTTATGTTATCCACACATGGAAAATTTATGCTATTATTTGAACTATTTAATAGGTATTTATATATATGCATGAGAAAAAATTTAACACATTGACTGCCACAGCACTTTCGGATTCTGGTCCGAGAAGCCAAATTGATTTAGTCGTATTATGTTATTAAAAATACTAATTATGATTTGTAACAATCATTAAAAATTTTACAGGATTTTTTTTTTCTTTTGGTAAGAAAAAGTGTCCTACGAATTATCTCGTAGTCGGCTTTTGTTAGACAAAGCTCTTCACAGAAGCCCACTACAAGTTGATTTGCACAGACATGCTTCAACTTGTTGCCTCGGTACAGCTAAAACAAGTGCTATGCGAGTAAGTAACTTGTAGCGGCGAAAGAGTGGGAAGTCAAGAAACTACGGATAACTCATATTGAGTGTCCTGAAGAAGAGCTCTAATATGAGTTATCTTGTGTTGGGAAGTAACGTGTTAAATGATACTCAAATCTACTAACTTTTATCAAGCCCAGTATACTGCTTCTTTTATTTCTTCTTTTACTTATTTGAATAAAATGATTATTTTATTGTAGACAAACATTTTTAATGAATGCATAGATAAACTGGTCCAAAATGCACCCGTTTAACACATTTGTACAGTTTTTCTGTGTGAAGAAAAAAAAACAGCAGCAAACAATAAGCTTACCGAAAAAGAAATGCAGCATCCAGGATGAAAATCCAGCTCAGAATGGTTTAATTTTGGTTCAGGTTTATATCCCTTTCACTGGGAAAATTATAATTGTCTCAAGCATTATAAGGCTCACCAGCGGCCAAGCGGTAAAGTCGCTGAACACTGCTAGTTCGTTTCGAGGTTCGAATCCCGCAAAAGGGCTGGCTACATGGGAGTTTTCGTGTTTTTCCCCATGTGTAACGTGTATACGAGCCAGTTTCCCTTAGAAAGTCCTCCATGAAGGCATCCCTTCCCTTAGGCAGATAGCCCTCGAGACTTTGCCATAATCACACACACTGAAGCATTATGTAAATGCATGCATTATTATATAAGAATTATGCAAGAAAGATAATTTAAAAATGACCCAGTTTAGAATGATTTATTAGAAGCAGTTATTATTTTTGGGATGCAAATGGGCAATAACCAAATTTAAAAGGAAAGTTAAGGGGCTGTTGCAAATTAAAATTAGGGTTTTATTTTGTGTATGTTGTAATCTTCCAAATCTCCCATTTCAAAAAGAAAAAATCTTAGTCACAAAATAATAATAATAATAAATAAATAAAAAATAATAGGAAGAAAACGTTTTAGAGGAAAAGATGTTAGAAAATGAAGAGAAATGTTACCAATGGGAAAAATATAAAATTTTTAATTAAATTATAATTTTGGAATTCTGGAATTTAAATTCTGACCATTGCATTTTTAAATCTAAGCACAATTTTTAGAATCATTGAAATTTTAGTATTCAGACCAGTTTGAAAAATTCAAATGAATGTTAGGATTCTTTGGGGAAGGTCTTTTAAAAGTTTTTCTCTTTCATCACAAAATATCAAAAACTTTGCATGTCAGCTTATTTCAGTACATGCCAACAAATCATAAATATGCTTAACATTCTAAGTGCCATATTTATATAACATTGTAAGTATTCATCATTTTTTTATATATCACTTTCATTTCAGTTTCTGTTTTTATGTAAACACAATTCTCACACACAATTCTCTCAAAATTTTATTTATTATTTTAATAAAAAATTTAGGGCATATCATTTTTAGTTGATTGTTGCGTTATTTTACCTGTGTTTGAAGTCTGCTCAAGCAGTTACTGAGAAAGGTCTTCATTTCTTGCACATGGTAGCAGGCTTCATTAAAGTGCACTAATAGTACTAAAAAAATATGTTCTTAAAAATTCTAGCCTTCACCTTTTTGTATATGAGAAGGGTTAAAGGAATATTTATTCAGGGATGAAAATACTCCTCTAATTCTAAATCTACTACTCTCTTTGGCATACTCTATTCTTTACATTCAGTTAATGACCGTACTTTCAAATTACATTTATTATCATTTCACTATCTTCATTATTCATATTCATAACTATTAATATAACAATATTCTAAATTTTTAATATTTATGTATAAAACAATTTGTATATAGTTTTCTTTGCTAGCAGTATAAATTATTTCATTGTTATTTGTTTCATATTTATAGTCCTCGAAATAATTCAGAACTGAAACTATAATTAAAGTTTAATAAAAATGTTTGAAAATTAAAAATTGGTTACTGAATTTATTCATATTAGTATTTAAAATTAAATTTTTAGTACAATGAAGTTTAAATTTATAGTTTCCATAAATGGAGGAGTCAGCATAACATGTTAGAAGTTCCAATAGTAATAATTATTAGCAATTTTCTAATTGATGATTATATAAAACAGTTGAGTTGGAGTAATTAATTATTTCTATGAAAAATTTTAAACATGCATTATAAGTAAGAGTATAAGGTTAAACAAAGCAGCAAAATAAATGCAATACCATTAATAGAAAATATCGATGTTTTTTAACAATTTGTGTTTTGATTAGACAAAGCAGCAAAATAAATGCAGTATCATCAGTTGGAAATATCACAATTAGTATGTTATTTTAAAAAAAAATTTTTTTTTAGCCACAGTAGGTATCTTCCTCATGTAAGTAGCAAAAATTACTGCATTTGATTACTGTTACAAATGCTGTGTTCAATTCATCTAGATCATTAAAAGATAAAACTGCTTTTAATTCTTTCCATTTTTCATTATGTAGTAATTTCCTTCTTTTGTCGGTCATAATTTCTTATATTTTTGTATTTTTTACCCTCCAGGAAATTCTGATGTGTTTACTACTCTCATTGGAGCCAATGGAAAAGATGTGTTATATGTGGGTGATCATATTTATGGAGACATCTTAAAATCAAAGAAAACTCGTGGTTGGCGAACATTTTTGGTTGTTCCTGAACTTTCACGTGAAGTGCATGTGTGGACAAGTAAATGCCAACTTTTCAACAGATTACAAGATTTAGATGTTCAACTAGGTGATACCTACAAGTAAATAGTTTTATGTTGTTTTTCAAAATCTCAGTTGCATAAGTCCTTCCACTATATTTTATTGACTGGAAATTACCTTTTAAACCAAGTTTTTTTTGTTTACTTAATTATGTACTAATGCAAACATTTGTTCTATTTAAGTAATTTTTTTAATTTAGTGTGTGTTCTTTAGCCAAAAAAAAAATTAATTTTTGAATTTTTCTTTAAACTGAGTATTTTTTTCAGTTCATGTGTTTAGTTTTTTTATAAAGAATGGTTTGCATGAGTGATTTCTGGGTCAATCATACATTTGTATATTTGTCCAGAAATTGTTTTATATATAATGAAAGATGCTGAAAATTAAATCACGAGAAACATTAGATGGTATTTCTATTATGTTATTAAAAAAATGTTACCATGATAAATTAATGCAGTTTTTTACATTAATAAAGGATTTCTATAGTTGAACTTGCCTGCATTTATTTTATGTTTCACTTTTTCATGAAGCCGGCATATTTTGAGCTTTCAGTGTGAAATAAAGTACAGTTTATCAGTACTTTCGTATCTACTATGTTCATGCATATTGACATAAACTGCAATCCATGTCTTGCTAAATGAAATTTTTTTCTGTTGTTGCCTTGAAGCAAAGAATGATGTCTTGTATGCTAAATATTCTGCACTTTCTTAAATATATAAGGCTGTATAAAAAGTTCAGACTAGATCTGTTGACAAAGAAATACATTAATTACAGAAGTTTGAATATGATCTCTTTAAAAAATAGTCTTTTTGTTCAAAAGGCACCAGTCCCAGCATTACTACCAGTGCTGAAATGGCACCTTAAGCAGGGTTCATAGCGGTCCTTATAAGTGCTTATAAGTCTTTATATTTGAAAATAAAATATAAAGGCCCTTATAGGTGCTTACTTTTTCTTTAAAGCCCTTATTTATTTGTTTTTAGTGCTTATTTTTTGCTTTTAGTGCTTTTTTTTTTCTTTTTTTTTTTAATGAATGCGCTATTTTTCCCCGTACCAAAGCCGAAACTAAATAAACAACTTTTCTTCCTAATATGGAATGTCAGATGGTGAGTCATACTCCCGGAAATAGCTTTTCCCCCTTTCTCTGCATTAACATAACCTTTGGTGTGCACAAAGAGTAGGCAGGCAGGTGCCCGTCGTTCTGTTGGTCAAAGAATTGCGAAAGCAGTAGAAAATCCCGCTATGTTCGGCATTCTTTTCCTCCCACCCAAATACTACACACGTTTGAATTTCTATCAAGATCTTAAAAAGATTTGCATTCTCGTTCTGCTTGGTCAGTTCATATTTGTGTTTATTATGATCGTTATGCTTATATTATGAGCATATGTATGAATGTTTATAATAACATAGTTGCAGTAACTTCTGAAGTATAGTAAACTTCCAAAAATGGTTATGTTTTAACACAGATTAGCTTTCTAAGGAATAATATTCGGAATGGCTTAACTAAAGGGAAAGTCAAAATAGTTTCATTTTTTTGGCCAATACATTATACTGTATGAAAGTTGGGAGGTCTCCTCTTTCTCCGCAAAATCTTGAATATTGAAACTGTTACAGTTCGCTGCAAAACAAGCAACGGACCTTTTTTGGGTGGGGGGGGGTCACTTTCCAATCTGGATTGAATAGGACTAAAAGTTCTGCGGTCTACCAACCCAAGCGAAGAATGATTCTTTTCCGGAAATTTAACGCCGTCTGTTGAAAATTAGAATGAAAAACACTCCAGTTATTTAGTTCTTTTTTCTCCCAATACCAGCAGTTGTTGATTCCGATTGCGTAATATCACGTAGGGAAGAATTACAGCTCACGTATTGCGCAATAACATTTGCAATATTTTGCAGAGATAATTAATTTTGATGTTCAGTCCGAGATTTGTTTATGAGCACTTAAAAGAGTTTTACTGTGCTTGCTAAGCGGAATATTTTTTTAGTTCGGTTGGTTTATTTTTATATGATGCACATATTGAAATGTCAAAAGCATTTATTTAGCGAAAAATCTAAAGAGCGGCTACAGTCTACCCCCACTTTGCTCCTTCAAGTTACTTGCTCGACTGCCCGAATATTCGCCATAAAGTGCGCGGTATGCCAAGTATGCGGGTTAGTTAAGCTTTTACTGTTAAAGATGACTGCATGAAGCAAATTTCTATCTTCTGATTTCAGAAATGTTCCTTTTTTTTTACTTAAATTACTTTGCTTGCAATATCTGTTAAGAGAAAACTGATATACAATGAAAAGTTAGAAAATGTTCAGAATTTATATTTAAATTATTTAAATATCAATATGAGTGGAAAAATAAATTGTATTTATTATTAGGTTCCAAGCGAATACAATAAATATGCCTTGTTATTATTTATTTTCTCTATTTTGAACTGAAATTTTATTAAATCGTGTAATATAGTTTAGTTCTTCATAGTTTTTTTTTTTCCTCTCATTGTAAACTAATTCTGTAAATTGAACTATTATTTAAAATTAAAAACAAAACAAAAAAAAAGTAATTATTTTCCATGGTTGAGGTAATGCTTATTCTCTCTTAATAAGTACTTCATTTCTCATATTTTAAATTACAAGTCTAATTTTTAAGGTTATGCAGTTGTGTATGATGTAATTAGGCAGGTGCTTATTTTTTTCTTAAAATGTGCTTGAAAAGTGTTTTAAGGTGCTTATTTTTTTAACTAAAATGTGGCTATGAACCCTGTTAAGTCATTTTACATATATTACCTTTTGCGATTTGTGCCAGGTCTTATCACCATGGGGAAAAGACAACCTTTAACCTACATCTTCATTTCTGAGAAAAGGAAGAGTCAGGGTTCGTAGCGGTCCTTACAAGCGCTTATAAGTCTTTATATTTGAAAATAAATTATAAAAGCCCTTGTAGGTGCTTACTTTTTCTCTAAAGCACTTATTTTTTGTTTTTAGTTCCCCCGCATCTAGGCTGCAACTAAATGAACAACTTTTTCTTTCTTATCTGGAGCATCAGATTGTGAATCATACTTCCGGAAATAGCTTTCTCCACATTAACGTAACCTTTAACCTTTGATTCATGTGAGTAGAGACAAGTGCACGTCGTTCTATTAGTCAAAGAGTTGTGAAACGAGTAGAAAATTCCGGTATATTTCACATACTTTTCCTCCAACCCACAGACTATAGTCGTTCCAAATCCCACGTGGTCAGTTCATGTTCGCATTTATTACGATGATCATTATGCTTATATCATTAGCATACGTACGAATATTTATGTTTGCAGTAAATGCTGAAGTATAGCTAATCTTTAAAATGGGTGTGTTTTTAACACAGATTGGCTTTCTAAGGAAGAATATTCTGAATGGTTTAAACAAAGGGAAAATAATCGCAAGGCCATGTGTTCCTTGTGTAAAACTGAAATCAACATAGCAAGTATGAGAGAATCTGCTTGAAAGTGTCACATGGATCGTAAGTAAACCAAAGTATATGGTGCAAAACAGCACAAAAGCATACGGGAAAATGAAAAGTATATTGGTGCATTTTTCTCAAAAAGGTCATATTACAGAAGAAGAATGCACTAACATTCTTTTGGAATATTCAGATTTCATCAAAAATGTTGTCCAGCCATACCTTACAGAATTTAAAACCTATGATGTGAGAAAAATGAGATTAGATCCTTTTTTGCACACATTCAGTAATGGAAAATACTTTAAGATATGGGAAACATTTAAAATGATCTTTATTCTTTCCCATGGGCAAGCCTCTGTTGAATGAGGATTTAGTATCAATAAAAATGTGGAAACAAAAAATCGGGGGGGGGGGATTTGGTACATTGCCTAGTGCGTAATTTGTGATTATGTGAAACATGCTGGTGGGATACACAATGTGTCAATTACGAAAGAGATAAGAGCAGCAGCTTCATCAGCTCATTCACAGTATCAGTTATATTTGGAAGAGCAGAAGAAAGAAAAAAAAAACTATTGAAAAGAAGAAAAAAAAAGAAAAGCAGCAGAATCAACAGATGAATTGATTTCTCTTAAAAGAAAGAAAACTCTCTTAGAAAGAGAAGTTAAAGTGCTTGAAAATAAAGCAAATAAACTTGCTGAAAAGGCTGAAGTTACAAAAGACTTTGATCTTTTAAGTAGATCCAATGAAATGTTAAAAACTATTTGTGAAAAACAAACTGTCTTAAAAGATTTGGATTCAGACATTAATGAAAAGAAAAAGAAAAAATAAAATTAATATTAATTAATAAGCATAAATCATTAAATTAAAATTTAATTAATAAGCATAAATCTTTTTTCTTGTTTCTTTTTTATATTGTAAAGTACTTTGTATGGATATAATAAATACAGTTTATTATTATTTATTTTCCTTAAACTGATATTTCGTCGTTAAATCTTGTAATATAATTTAGTTTCACATAGAGTTCTTCCCCCGCTTCTCAACATAAACTAGTTCTATAAATTGAACTGTTATTTGCTATTAAAAAATAATTAATTGTTTCCCATGCTGATTCTCTCTTTAAATACTGAATTTCTCTGATTTTGAATTACGGTTAAATCTCATTTTTATTTTAAGGTTATGCAGTTGTGTATATATGTAATTAAACAGGTGCTTATTTTTTTTTCTTAAAATGTGCTTGAAAAGTGCTTATTTTTTTAACTAAAATGTGGCTACAAACCCGGAGAGTCGACCAGAGCTAAGTCCGACAAGTAGAGCAGATGTAGAGATGATAATACATTTGTGTGAAAGAATAATAGAATTTGCCAATTGTGTGTTTTTATGGAAAGTGTTAATTCTGCTGAAGAATTGTGCAAATATTCAGAGTCGAATACATAAGCATGCACATGAGTATCTGCAGAGCTGTGATTGTGGAGGGCGCAAAGGGATTTCAGCGATGTGAGTGCTTGTACTCCTTCACGATATTCACCATGTTTCTGGCAAGAGTTGGTTAAATTTTATTAGGTATAGGCTAAAATCAGTAGCCACAAACATATGAATGACGGAATGAGACTGAGAATTGTCGGTAGATTGGAGGCAAAACAATCATAAGTGAAGGTGACTCCAGAGTTCAGTGCCTTCAGGATGCTAGATCCATATCAAGAAGACTTGTACAAAGTTGACAAAGATCCACAATGATGAATGAGGATTGTCATTTCATTTGGCACTTTCAACATGGCAACACTGGACTGCTACAGATTTACAGCTCTCCCATCAGCTGTATGCTGCCATTGGAACCTGAGTTTCAATTTACAGTTGGCTTCCGGAGATGGGACTGTGCGCCAGAACACCCACTGTTTGCATCCCGCTCACTGCAGCACATAAGAAAGGACGTTTAACAAGTTGCAGACAACATGCATCTTGGACCAGACTTCAGTGGAACACAGTGTTCTTGATTCTCAGTGTACTACCTGTATCTGGAGAGAGCCTGGAACATAATACCATTTCTTCCTCATCAGGAAAACTGTCATTACAGTGGTGTAGGTGTAAACGTTTGGATTGGCATTATGTTTAGCATCACACCCCTGCATGTGTTTGATAAATGCTTTCTTTGCTATGAGGTACATTGTGGAGATGGTTCCTGTTAATGGACAAGGATGGGCGTTGCTGACCATTAGCTTGTCGACGATTACCTGGAAAGTGAGGATATTTCCTGCATGGAATTCATTCCGCGTATCAAAAAAAGTATTGTTGCAAAATGCCCATCTGCAGCAAGAATGCTTCCCTGCAATGCAGGGTTAGAGTTGCCAGAAAGTGGCAGGAAATGTCGGTTGTCAGATTTGGCACAAAATCGCCCATTTGGCAACAAAATTAGCAATATGCCATAGACAGAGTAAGAACATTCTAGAGCGCATTCTTAGCTGTTTTCCTCGGGAATGTTCTCGAACGTAGGGTAAAGGCTATATATACCCTGCCTATATGTGGAGAGAGTAGTATCTTGAGTTTAGTAGCAGTATGTTGAGTTCAGAGATTAGCTTGAAAGCAACCGAATAAAGTCGGAAGCTGTACTTAAGTGCTTTGCCATGAAGCTGTCTTTACCATTATAGCCTGAAAGGTGGGTTGCTGATTGTTTCAGCGTGTTTATCATACTTTTCCGATAACTGAAACATTTCTTTGGAAGTGTCCTGTGTAATATTGGTGAATAAATTTTGTTTTGATTCTTCAAGTGTTATCATCAATTACTATAACCCATTGAGCGCAACAGTATCATTACAGTGGTGGAGGCGTAATGGTTTCGGTCTCGCATTATGTTGTTCGACGTTACACCTCTGTGTGTGCTTGACGAAGGCTTCCTGATTGTTATGAGGTACAGAGTGGAGATCTTGGAGCCTTATATTCGACTTTTCAGGGCCACATTTTGCCCTGGGTTCTCATTAATGAACAGCAATGAATAAAACAGCAACCACATAGAGCTCATTGATTATTACCTGGAAACTGTTCACCACAGCATTGGCCAGCCAAGTTTCCTGACCTTAACCCTATAGAGTATGTCTGGGATGTTTTTGGGAGTGCAATTTCATCTCACCATCCTCTTTCAAGAACCATTCCGAAATTGAAAACTGCTTTGCTGTAGTAGTGGGATCGACTGCCACAGGGACTCCTGAATTGCCTCTTGTCCAGTATGCCGTCACACTGTGCAACCTGACTGTCTGTGACAGGGGACCATACCCCCATATTAGACTTATTTTCAATTCAATATCACAACATGGATTATGGACATTCTTGCACTATGAGTACTGAAAATCATGCTTACATAAAATTACTTTTGGGTGGTACGTTATTATAAATGTATATTCAAGCCAAATTTTATTAAAATCTATCCCTTAGTTCTTCAAAAAGCCGACATGAGGAGTAAGTTCTTTTAGTTTTACACACAAGTGTATGTTGTGATAGGTGAGAAAGTCACGAACAAGTAATGTTTGGTAAACAGGATGCATTGCTAGGTTCAATTTCTAAAATTAGAAATGCCAAAGCCCTTTAGAAGGCCATCTGGAAAGGTTAGCAAAATAAGTAAAATAATAACAAATTAAAGAAATTAAAAAATTAAAAAATGTGATGAAATAAATAAAAAAAATTGTAAATTAATAGCAAATATTTATGTAATAAAATTCCTGAGTTTTTATTATTGGGTTTTCAGCTGAAATTACAATTTGGTGAAAAACTGAGAACTATCAGAACTTGTCATCGGTGGGCTTCAACTATATTTAAACCTTGGTGCATTGTTATTATGGAGAATGCAATTATTCATGTGGTTCCTTTCTCCAAATGCTGTCCACCAAGCCCTCCATAACTTCATTGTTAACTTGTGCTGGCAGTAAGGCCTTTGGGGAGTAATTCAAAATAAATACTATCACAAAGATTTTTTTAAAATGCATGGTCTTAATTACAGTGTGATTCATTTTCACGTTTTTCAGTCATTGAGATTAGTCTGTTCCACTGCAATAACTTCCACTTTTTTCTCAGGTCATAACCATAGACTTAATAGTCATCACTGATGTGATGGTATGAAGTATGGATTATCCATAACATTCTCAATCAAATCATGGCATGCTATAATTCAATAATCCCTTACCCCAGAGGTCAGCAATCGAGGTTGAATTTGGTAATGACATACTGCATGTTCATTTCTGACATTAGGATTGTCTACAGTGACCCATATAATTTGCCAATGATGTCTACAGTAGCATTGATCAGCATTTGATGATGTGCATGATCAGACTATTGATTCATTCCATATTTTCTGGGGTGATGCTTGGGGTCATCCACATCATTCGTTGTCTTTGGAATCTTGGATATGCTACAGCCTTTGAAGTGTCTATGCCACGTTAAGCATTGGTAGACAAAGCATGTTCTCTGTGGCCAGTTTACAATGTTCAGTATAAAATTTCTTATTGATTCATTACTCTGCCTTTCTGTCAATCATGTCATTGCAGATTACCATACATGTGATAAAAATACCACTGTAATATCTTTCAGTATTAACACAATTATGTCTCTCTGCACACTACACAATCAAGATTGATCACAATAACTGTAAGCACAGTCCTATACCGCCATGTTGACAGATTACAGACAGAGCTGATCTAGAAATATTTTGATTTAGAATATGTCGATCTGATTTTAGCCTGTTTGCTCCCAGTGTGGGAAGAATGAAGTTTCCTCTTGTCCCTAAGAAATCTTGCAGCACTATCACTCTGTGCTGCATCACATACTGAAAATAAAATTAACATGGATAAGTAATTCCTATAAAATCTTATTGTTGTTAAAATGGGTTCTTGCATAGATTATTTTTATGGCATAAAATTTAAATTCTAATACCTAAAATTAAAATTACTTAAAATGCAAAATTAGTAACAAAATTTACATATTACTTCCATGCAATAACGATGCAAAAACATTTATGAAATTAAATATCCTGTTTAAATTCATAAATGTTTTTTCCTAATATACTGCATTGTCATGTTTATGTTTAAAATTGGAAACCACTTGCACTGTGCGAAATGTTTCTAAACTCTGATCATGCGTTGCATGTAACATGTTTATTTTTTGTTGAACAAAATAGTAAATAATACTCTGAATAACAGTAATAGTAATAATGAAGTTAATATGAAAGGCATTCCACTCAATTAAGTGTGGCAGCATTCTGTCATCATTTATATGCTCTTAAAATATTAAATAAAACATTCTTTTGCACTATATAAAATATCACAGTGGGCCACCAGTGATACTTTGCTCCTGTATCACATTTGATACAGTGGGCCCATGGAGGGTAACTGGAGGGTATGATATATAGTATGCTGGGAATAAAGGGGTTAAATAATTCATTTATATAATTTTATTATTTCTAGTTAATTTTATAAGGAAATAGCATTTTCGCTTTTGCTAATATTTCAAGAATTAGCTGCAGATGTCTTTCTTAAACATAGATTTTTTAAACTTAGTAAAATTTGTAAATCCCTTTTGTAATGTAATGGCATCGGAAGATTACTGAACATCCACATAGCATGGAAGATACATGGACATATACATGGAAGATTTCTGAACATCCACATAGCCAAGGGATGTAATTTAAGAAACAAAACTCATGCTATTATCTGTTCTAAACATTGTACATTGCAGAGTAAATCTTTATTGGCAATCCATTCATTCATCTTAAAGGGAAGGGTAGACACCTGTTTAATCTGGTACTATGTAGTCTGAGAACTCTTATGATTTTGTAAGTTTTAAGTCCCTGTCAGTAATTTGTGGATCTGTAGCTAAAGTAATGCTGTTAGTAGCACTCATAATTTAAGAACTCTCTACATTCTGGGTCAAGTGTTTTGACTTTGCAGTACTTTTAATTACAACCAAGTGTTATTGCAGCTGTTTAGGATGTCAAGTAATGGAAATTGAGGTTGAGAAAAAATGCTAAGGAAAAGCAGAACTCGTGACTTGTACTTGGAAACTAGAGTTATGTTAGGTGAAGGAATTTCTGTAGAGGCATTTAAGCATTATGGGATCAGATTAGATGTATAATTGTGTTTATGGTTTAAAAAACAAGGAAAAGAAGGATAATTTTAGATTTTTGCAAAAAAATAAGGATGGGTAAATTCACTGCCTTATGTAGAAGTTTGTTTTATGTTTTTAGCTTTGTTATAACTTTTAAATATTGCAAATTGTACAAAAGCTGTTCACAAAGTAAGTTTCCATTATTATGTGAAAGAAAATGGATATAGATATTGGTAAAAATACATATTTCATAACAAAACATTTTACTACTTTTCAACTTGGTTATCCAGCATATTAAGGCATTTATTATATCGAGAAACAAGGTTATATGTGCTAGCATCATAGATGTGAGGTTAGCCAGCTTGTTATTGCAACATTCACTTCTTCCTTGTCATCAAAACGCTGGCCACTCGAGAGTTGTTTCACATGCAAGAATAGCTGAAAGTCACTTGGTACCAAGTCAGGGCTATAAGCCTGATAATTAATTTCTTCCCAGCTGAAGGACTTGATATAATTTTACAACATGAGTAGAATGTTGCCTGGCATTGTCGTGCAGTAAAAGGACACCATCACAAAGCAAGCCGCATCTCATGCTTTGAATAGTATATCACAGTTTTTCAGTGTTGTGCTGTAAGCAGCACTATTAACAGTTTGTCTCTGGCCATGAATCTGCCTGTATGGCACCTTTCCTGTCCCAGAAAACTGTGCAAAATCATATGCTTTTGTGTGTAGAAATGGTCTGTTTGAAGTTCCACCACATTAGTGAGGTGGGGTTCTTATGTTTCGTTAGTTATTGTTTCGGTGATGGTATGACGTGGGAATTCCAAGTCTCATCATCAGTCATGATGTGCCTAACTGTTAACCTCCATGGTGTTGTATCAGCTTAGAAATGTTAAAGCAGCAGCAAAACATTTAACTTTATGTTCCTCTGTAAGCATTTTCAGTGTCCACCATGAACACACTTTTCTGTAACACAGGTGTTCAGCAAAAATTTCATACAGAACAGGAAACACCAGTGAAAAACTGGAGATTGTGAAATATCTGTTCACACAAATTTGTGTATTATTTTGTATTTATTTATTGTATTTTTATTAGTAAATGTTTGTATTTGAATTAGTTTGTCAAACTAATTCACAGTAGATGACTGGCCACTTTTTGATTCATCATGCATGTTCACTCTGCCTGAATTGAATGATGGAACCCATCTTCTAATCATTCTCTCACTTACAACTGTATTGCCATACACTTCACAGATTTGTCTATGGATAACTGTATTGCCATACACTTCACAGATTTGTCTATGGATTTCACACGGTCACATGTTCCTTGCTTTAAAAAAGTGAATTATGGAATGAAATACACAATCAGCAAAACCTTCTATTGTTTTGCACATCTTTAGTGCAAGCTTTACATGTGTTGTCATTTCACCAAATGAACTTTATGATGCATTCTTTAGTCACTGAAGGAACAGTACCACACTTATTATATATTGGATTATATTTTGAAAGTTACTTTCCAAAAAACTCGTACTTGGGTGAGTTTGCAAGCGAAAGGGATGGGCATTTGTATATTGATAACTATGGGTTATCGTAGGAATAACTTCCTGTTGTGGAAAGCGGAGCATTACATGCTATAAAAAACTTGATGTCATTCAGTTCAGAGTATCTTATTATCTATGAGTCCTAATGAATTTTTAATTCTTTATATCTAATTCATAGTTTACCTTTTGCTTGCAATTTGCATACTTGGCTTCTGCATAGTGCAACAAAATTTTCCCTTATGTCCATGTTGCTTCATCTGTATAGTTACTGTTTTTACTCCCTTCCCTTAGAGAAATGGATAGCAGTTGCAAGGATGCACCTGATATCAGCCAGTTGCGAACAGCTATAAGAGTAAGTAAATACCTTGACTTCTTTATAAAATTAAAAGTATTTCAAATATGTATTTATGTATGTATATTTATGTAAAACTAAATATTTTTCATGTTATTTGTTTCTCATTAGTCTAGAAAATTTTTATTACTTTCATTAAAAGTGAGTAAGAGCATTCTGTTTTAAAAGTTTATCTTAAAATAGCATTTATTTGCTTGTTGCCCTGAGTTAAATGTGGAAATAGGCTGTTGCATTCCCCTTTTCCATATTATAAGAGATATAAGTTTGAATACTTTGGTGGTCACAATGGCCTTTTTTTATTATTTACATATATATTATTTCTAACAATAATGAATGCCTTTTTGCTTTTGAAAATTAATTGCAATATCTTCTCATAACATCTTTGTAAATTTAATTGTGTCATATGAAAAGAAATTGGAGAAGGGCAAAAAAACCTTTGGTTTAGAAGAGATCATGAGAAAAGTTTGACAGTTTTAACAGCAGATGAACTTAGAAACATACTTTTGCTGGAGTGCATTTAATCTCATTATAATGGTAGTGGAAAAACTTGAAACTCGTTTTTTTTGTACAATAATTTAGTTTTTTTGTAAAATTTTATTCTGTTTTTGTGTTTGAAGATGGCATGTGATAAAATACAAATTTTGCTTAGCTAATTCTAGAACTATAAATATGTAACAATGAAGCATATTGTATATTGTGGGTCAGAAGCTCAAGATGCTATATATCTTGTAAAACATCTCTGCTTAAGGAAAGCTTTACTTCATGGGATCTGGGATTGAAGAATACAGACTAACTAATAATGCGAGATAATTTTTAAGTGCCAATTTCAATAAAATTTTTGTAAATCGTATTCAGTCAGAATGAATGCTTTTAGTTGCATTTTGACTTTTTCTTCTTTGGTATACTAAAGTATTTAGCAAGATAAAATATGTTTTACATTGATAGCTTCCTTAATTTGATATCTATATTTTAACAATTTTATTTCTTATAAAATATTGCTAGGGGGGATGAGAGACCATTTCATTATTAAAAAAAAAATATTATCCCAAAAATCGTGTGTCTAATTCTCTTGTTTCTTTAACATAATAAAAATCGGTCTTTGTTGTGTCTATTTGCTTTGTAGTTTATGATGTATAAAATCAAGTTTTATGCATTTATTTGTTTAATATATTAACTCTAGCTGTTAACCTTTTGTTTTGATTATGGAGTAAAGAGTAATTTTTCTGACTTCCTCATGGTGACTGTGTCTACCTTAAAAGTAAGTAGATCAAAAGTTTTAAAGTGCATATCAAAACTTTAAAATTCAGTCATTTTTAGCATGCTGAATTAGTATGCAGAAGCTGCCATTCACTGTAATTAAATCAGTGTAAAAAACCATCTCATTTATTTCTGTTCCTTGGGATTTAATTTAAATTTTTAAATGTTGCCAAGTTGTGAAATAATGCCATTGTTTGAGAGGGACATTTGGAGATTGGTTTTTGCGATTTTCTGAAGGATAACTTCCCTCAGTGCAAATTTTAATTTTTCAAATTACTGTTAGCAGATATTTGGCATTGGCTTTCCCAAGTTCATAATTAACTGATTAACTTTACTAGCCTTAATAGCTGCAATTCTTGTTTTGCTGTATAAAAGGTACAGGGTTCGTAGCGGTCTTTATAATATTTGAAAATAAAATATAAAGGCTCTTATAGGTGCTTACTTTTTCTTTAAAGCCCTTATTTTTTTTTTTTTTTTTTTTTTTTGTTTTTAGTGCTTATTTTTTTGCTTTTATTGCTTTTTTTTTTAAATGAACGCGCAGTTTTTCCCCATACCAAAGCCGAAACTAAATAAACAACTTTTCTTCCTAATATGGAATGTCAGATGGTGAATCATACTCCCGGAAATAGCTTTTCCCCTTTTTCTGCATTAACATAACCTTTGGTGTGCGCGGAGAGTGCTGGCAGGTGCCCGTCGTTCTGTTGGTCAAAGAATTGCGAAAGCAGTAGAAAATTCTGGTACATTCGGCATTCTTTTCCTCCCACCCAAATACTACACCCGTTTGAATTTCTATCAAGATCTTAATAATTTGCATTCTCGTTCTGCTTGGTCAGTTCATGTTCGTGTTTATTATGATCATTATGCTTATATTATGAGTGTATGTATGAATGTTTATAATAACATAGTTGCAGTAACTGCTGAAGTATAGTAACCTTCCAAAAATGGTTGTGTTTTAACACAGATTAGCTTTCTAAGGAATAATATTCAGAATGTCTTAAATAAAGGGAAAGTAATCGAATAGTCAAAATATTTTTTTTTTTTTTTTTTTTTTCCCCAATACATTATACAGTACGAAGGTTGGGAGGTTCTCCCCTTTCTCGCAAAATCTCGAATATTGAAACTGTTACAGTTCGCTGCAAAACAAGCAACGGACTTTTTTTTTTTTTTTTTTTTTTTTTTGTCACTTTCCAATCTGGATTGAACAGGACTAAAAGTTCTGCGGTCTACAAACCCAAGCAAAGAATGATTCTATTCCGGAAATTTAACGCATTCTGTTGAAAATTAGAATGAAAAACACCCCAGATTGGTAAGTCTCTTTCTTTTACTTTATTTAGTTCTTTATTCTCCCAATACCGGCAGCTGTTGAATCCGATTGCATAATATCATGTAGGGAAGAATTACGGTGCACGTATTGTGCAATAACGTTTGGGATATTTTGCAGAGATAATTAAATTTGACGTTCATTCGGAGATTTGTTTATGAACACTTAAAAGAGTTTTACTGTGCTTGCAAAGCAGAATATTTTTCTGTTCCATTGGTTTGTTTTTATATTATGTTTGTTTATGCACATATTGAAATGTCAAAAACATTTATTTAGCGGAAAAATCTAAAGAACGGCTACAGTCTATCCCCCCTCCGCTCCTCTTTTTAAAGTTACGCTCGACTGTCCGAATATTCGTCAATTTTCAAGTATGCGGGTAGTTAAGCTATAACTGTCAAAGGATGAGTGCATGAAGCAAATTTCTGTCTTCTGATTTCAGAAATGTTCCTCTTTTTTACTTAAATTACTTTGCTTGCAATATCTGTTAAGGGAAAACTAGTATACGATGAAAATTTAGAAAATGTTCAGAATTTAGATTTAAATTAGTTAAATATCAATATGAGTGGAAAAATAAATTGTATTTATTATTAGGTTCCAAGCGAATACAATAAATATGCCTTATTATTATTTATTTCCTCTATTTTGAACTGAAATTTCATCATTAAATCTTGTAATATAGTTTAGTTCTACATAGTTTTTTTTTTCTCTCATTGTAAACTAGTTTTGTAAATTGAACTGTTATTTAAAATTTAAAAAAAAAGTAATTATTTTCCATGGTTGAGGTAATGCGTATTCTCTCTTAATAAATACTGCATTTCTCATATTTTAAATTATGAGTCTAATTTTTAAGGTTATGCAGTTGTGTATAATGTAATTATTTTTTTCTTAAAACGTGCTTGAAAAGTGCTTATAGGTGCTTATTTTTTTATCTAAAATGTGGCTATGAACCCAGAGGTAGTATCAGCTTTTTGAATGCACTGCGTTTTATAGTTGGAAATTTTAGACACAAAATCAGTCTAAAATTAATTGGGTGATTTGTTTAACCTGTGAAGAAGAAGGGTCTTGGCTTCTTGTAGCTTATTTTAATGTGTAATCATCAATGCTTGAACTAAGGAAATATTGATATTATGGTGATTTTAAATTTTAAAAGAATCAATTTTATGAAAATAAAAAATTAACTTTTTATGTTCTCTTTCAGGTCCATATAATTATTTTCAGTAAAAGTTTATTTTCCTTCTACAGCATAACATGCAAAAGCTTGACATGCGTATAAAAAAAAAAAAAAAAAAAAAAAAAAAAAAAAAAAAAACAGCAGAAATATTTAAAGTTTGAAATCTTTTTCAGGTGTACACAAATTAAAGAGAGAGATTTTTGCATTTGTGTGTCATATTAAAAAGGAAATTTCAGTTTTTAAAAATATTTCTGATGTTAATAAGATGAGTAATGAGCTCGGCTGTGCAGACTCTCATGGAAAGTATTGATCAATAGAATTTGTTTTGAAAATATTTTATTCACAGAATCTTAAAGCATTTGCGTTTTAAGAAAGCAGTAGCAGGTTTTGGTATTAGCACATAACTAACTTGTAAGGTTAGTTGAATAAAATACAGCTTCATGATATTTTTAATGATTATTTGAGTGTGATTCTAAATTAATAAAACTTAATGAGAATATTAACATATTTTTAGCATTTAAAACCTTATAAATTACTTGCATGAAAATTCTTTTTCTTTCTTTCATACCATATGTAACAAAGTTATAAATAAAGGAATACACACAATATAAGATTACACAGTAGTAAATTGCTAAGGAATATCAATGTGTGTCATTAGGGGGAAGGGGAAACAACCTCAGTTTATTCTAATTTATTTTTAAATTAATGCCTCAAAGTAAACCAAAAATGTTAAAAATCTGAAATTTGTCGTCATAAAAATTATGAAAAATATAATTATTAATTTTTGTTGCACAGGAACCAAATTCCTTGCCAAACATAAACATTTCCAGTGTTGTTTTGGCTTGTACATTTGGGTTTCCATTCACTCTTTTCGGTAGATCTTTTTATCTACCCCACAATTTTCTCAATTTAACATTTAAAATAAAATGTCTAAAATTACTAATTATGAATAAAAATGGCAATATAAGAAAATGTAAGCAATATAATATAATGTTTACTATGAGAAATTGTACTAACTTGGAAACCGAAGTAGCAGCCATTTTCCAAATAGCAGTGCTTTACTTAGTGATGCTATACAGCCATCTATGATCGACAGTTGAAAGTTCTAATATTAAAGAATGAATAAACACAGGAAAGGAATCTGTTAAGGCATTTACAGAAGAATAAACAAATTGTAACAAATTGATAATATAAATAAAAATAAACAAATTGTCTACGAGAGTGGACATGATGCAACAAAGGGTTAAGCATTTCTTGTTATTCGCGGCATAACACAATATTCTAAGCAAACTCCAACCTTATAGAGCACTTTCCAAATGAGAAATCCACTGCACAACTCTTCTTCTATGCAGTGCTTCAATCGTCATTTCTCTCTCCTGAATCGTCTTAAATGCGCTGAAATACTATTCATTCGTATATCCTAACTTCCTTACGTGCGATTTTGATGTTTGTCAGATTATTCCTTCCTTTTGTTGCACTTTTAATGGCCAGCATTGTAATTAAATTTGCTGGTTTTCAATTTATCAGAATGTAGTTCTTTTTCAGATGTAGTTTTAGAGAAATTTTTGAACGCTGAAATAAGAAAGGAAATGTTTTGCTAAAAGTTTTGACAACAAAATTTTAAAATAAAAAATTAAGAAAACACACAAAACACCGAAGACAGTATGATTGTCTCATAACAAAACTTAATTTCTACAAATTGCAGTTTCTTTCACTGTAATTTTTCAGATTTAATTTTATCTAATCAGAATTATTTAAGTCAATACAGATATTTGTATGAATGCTAAGTGTTGAGAATAATCACACTTACTCCCTGGTTTATAATTTGATGTTATATGTATATTATCCGTAACTGTTTATATTTTTGCTTAGGTTGTATTGGCAATAGTCATTGTAGTGTAGTTTGGTGTGATATGTAGAAGTGGGCTATACCATGTGTGTGATTAATTCCATCTTTTTAATAAAGACTGTCACCTTTTTAAATCTTAACAGCAGAGCGTGGTTCTGTTATTCAACACGCTAGAGGCGAAGCATTTATATATGTCTTGTGGAACTTATTTGTTTGGAAAGGAATCATTCGTTAAGTGAAATTTGAAGTGGCAGCACATGATGAGAACACAAAGTATTGTGTTGAGCCGTTTAATGGTAAAACCTTTTCTCTGTTTAAGCGCCGTGTTGAAGCTATGTGTGCGGCCAAAGAACTTGATAAATATTTAGACATTCAAGCGGATGAAATGAAAGTTGCTGAAATCAAAGATGCAAAAAAGGTTTACGCATTGCTGCTAACCCTTCTAGATGGTGCCATGTTGGCAACCATGTTGAATGAATCTTGTTTCGAGTGAAATTTGAAGCAGTTTAAAGAATAAATACCTGAATGTGAGTGCAGTTAGTCAAATATTAGTATGAAAGAAATTATCGACACTGAAGTAACACCGAGATTGCAGTATGCAGTCTCATATTAATGAACTGTTGGCGATCTTAACTGAACTGCAACTCTCGGGTGCTGAAGTCAAAGATATCGATATGATTATTTATTTGTTGATGTCACTACCTGCTGAGTATGGCATTATTAAATCAACGATTGAAAACCAGCCAAATGAAATGCTTACGCTGGACTTTGTTATACAAAGACTCTTGAATGCTGAAGAATTGCAAGGTAAGAGAAATTCTTACGGTTCTAGTGTTTCTGGCTCAAGTAATAACATAGCTTTTATCCCTGATAAGCGTGATATCATCTGCCACAAATATAAAAGTAAAGGTCATATTGCCAAGCTTTGCAAGAAAAATTAGTTTGTTTTGGATGTGGATGCTCAGGGCATTACAAGAAGGATTGCAGATTTAAGCATAAATCAGATTACAGAGAATTGGCTGCAGTAACATTCATGGTTGGAAATTTCATTCTGGATTCTGGAGCATCTACACACATGTGTAATAAAGGTGAGTGGTTTGAAGAAATTAAACCTTTTTATGGAACTTGCGTGTGCTTCGAAAAATGATGTTTTAAAGGTAGAAGTTACTGGCTTAGTACCTGAAACATTAAATGGGAGAGAAATATTTCTTAAAGATGTGTTATATGTGCCGAGTTGAATGGTCAATTAATATCTGTGAAGAATATTCAAAAAGCAGGTTACAGTGTAATTTTTAAGAATGATGTAGCTGTTATTGAAAAGAGGAATGAAAAATTAGAGTTTGCTAAACTCAGAAAGGGCAATATGTGAGTCAATTTGAACCTGTTAAAGCTTGATTGCAAATCATAGTGCAGAATTATGGCACAGGTGCATGGGGCACTCATCTGATAAAATGTTAAAAGGAATGATTTTGCCAGTATCTGAGTCACCATCAAGTTTTTGTGAAGAGTGTGTACTAGCGAAACATTCCAACACTCCTATGAACAAAGCATGTGCTGATGAGAATGATACATACTGACATATGTGGTCCCATTGAGCCACCCACTAGGGAAGGTGAAAAGTATTTTGCTACAATCATAGACGATTTTTCTAGATTTACTGAAGTGCATCTCACAAAGCACAAGAGTGACATAAATGAAGTGTTTAAATTGTTTCTAAAGCAGAATCCTGATCTCTACAAAATCCGGTGGAAAGTGGTGTTGTGATAGATCCTACCCCTCCAAATTCACCTCCTTTGAATGGTGTGGCTGAGACAGCCAGCAGATTTCTTTTAGAGAAAGCCCGAGCTCTAATATGTGAAGCAAAGCTTTCTAAATCTTTTTGGGGTTATGCTGTACAGACAGCTGCATATCTTAAGAATAGAATTCCAAATCACACTGTTGAAAATCTACCTTATGAGCTCAAATATGGGAAGCCACCTGATTTGAATATTATTAAAGTGTTTGAATCTGATGCATACATGAGAGTTCCTGATAACTTAAGAAAGAAATTGGATCCAAAATAAAAAAAAAGATGATTTTTATTGGATACTCTACCATGGGTTATCGTTTACTGAACCCGGTCACAAATCATGTTGTGGTCTCTCGAAATGTATTGTTCAATGAAGAGAAAAAGAAATTTATCTCAGTTCAAGATGATTTTTCCATAGAAAGTAAAGATTCTGCTAAAGATGAAGTAATATGTGATTCAAGTGATGTAGAATCCGAAGAAAGTCATGAAGAAATTACTAGGCAAAGAAGAAATATAAAATTACCTGTAAAGTTGAATGATTACTAATGAAGCTAATGTGGCAACTCTTGACACAGTAACATATGAGGATATAACAACATTGCCAAAAGAAAAGCAAGTCCTATGGAGGAAAGCCATGGATGAGGAAATAGCTTCTCTTAATAAAAATGAAGTGTGGAAGTTGGTCAATTTGCCAAAGGATGAAAAGCCAATATCCTGTAAATGGGTGTTGCGCATCAAACAAAACAATGTTTACAAAGCTAGACTGGTTATTCGTGGCTTTGAACAGAAGCCAGGCATTGCTTACTTTAGACCTATGCTCCTGTAATTAGTACATCACGTCGACTTGTGCTGGCTATCATTATTCAAAAGAATCTTGAGATCTATGCATTAGATGTAAAGACTGCATTTCTGAATGGTGATCTCCAAGAAACAATCTACATGGAACAACCAGTGGGCTACAGTGACAACAGTGGTCGTGTGTGCAAGCTTCTTAAAAGTCTTTATGGACTTAAGCAAGCACCAAGGCAGTGGTTCAAGAGATTTACTGATTTTAGAGTTCAGTTAAACTTCCAACAACTAAACTGTGAAGCATGTACTTTTGTGAGAAGAACTAAACAGAGTGAAATATTTATTGTGTTGTATGTGGATGACTTACTTGTTGCTGGTTCTAATGATTCAGAGGTAAGAATTTTGATTGAATTACTTAGAAATGAATTTGAGATATCCAAGGCTGAAGTTGCAAATGAATTTCTAGGGATTAAGTTTTGAATATTCACAGAACAAACTTACTGTAGGCCAAAAGGCTTATGTTGAAAAACTGTTAAATGGATTTAGAATGTTAGATTGTAAGCCATCTGATACTCCCCTAGTGCCTAAATCAATCAAATTTTATGAATGGTGAAAGATTTCATGGCCATTATCGTGAACTTGTAGGTGCTTTGCTGTACCTATCTATGACAACTCGACCTGATATTCTGTTTTCTGTGGACTGTCCGAGTCAGATACAAGAGCAACCCACTAATAGTGCTTGGGCTGGTCGGAAGCAAATTCTTCGATATTTAAAAGGGGCATCTGAACTCAAATTATTATTTTGTAAACATAATAGTGTTGATATTATGTTAAATGTTTATGTTGATGCTGATTGGGGGTCAGATACGTATGATAAAGAATCTATTTCTGGGTATATTATTTTCTTTAACGATTGTCCTGTAACTTGGTCTGTTAAAAAGCAAACATCTACTGCTCTGTTCTCTACTGAGGCAGAAATTTTGGCTTTAGCAAAAGCTATTCAGAACCTAAGTGTATTTTATAATGTATCTAAAGAAATTTTAGGAGTCGACAACATTAAAGTTTCAGTTTATGAGGATAATCAGTCTGTAATTAAAACAATATTAAATGAACGTAATTGTGCTGGACTGAAACATTTGGATATTAAAGTATATTAGGGATATAGTAAAATTGTATGATATAAATCTTGTATACAAGGTGTGTTCGAAAAGTTTGGTGAATTTTACCATAAAAAAAAAAAAAAAAGAAAACAAGAGAAACAAGCAAAATAGCTTTACTGGCCTTCAAAGTATTCGCCATTAGCAACAATACAACAATACACTTTTGACATTGGGTGTACAATTGTTGGAAACTGTCTGCAAATGCTTCTTTCGGTATGGCTCGAAGCACCGTGGTCACACGTTGTTAGATCTCAGTAATGTCAGAAAAGTGTTGGCCTTTCAGAACTCCTTTGAGGCAGAGAAACAGGAAGAAGTCGGTGGGAGCCAAATCTGGAGAATATGGAGGGTGATCCAAAACTGGAACCTGGTGCCTGTCAAGGAATTGGGTTGCACAGTTCGCAGTGTGCGGCCGGGCGTTGTCATGGAGCAGATTCCACTGTCCATTTCAGTACTGTGGCCGAATCCAGCGTATGTGTAGCAGCAGCCGTTTCAAAACCCCCTTGTAGTATTCCGCATTGACGGTTGTAGCCGCAGGTACAAATTCACGATGGATCAAACCCTTACTGTTGAAAAAGACGATCAACAACGTCTTGATCCTGGATTGTGTCAAACGACTTTTTTACTTCCTTGTATGAAGTAAAAAGGAAGTATTGTAATCGCGAAAAGTTTTAGGCAGCATATTTCAACAAAAATATCCATTTTGACCGCTATCGAATGCAATTTAACGATGTTTTTGCGTCATATCTGTACGTAAGGACAGAATAAAATACTCTTTTCCTTCAAAAAAATTATAAAACTGCTTTAGAATTAATTCTGAAGAGAATTTTTCGTGGCGTCTGTACGAACGTACGTACGTATCTCGCATATCTCAAAAACGAGTAGCCTCAGAACATTGAAACTTTGTATATAGGACAAATATGTAGCTGTGCACCTCGTATTTTGGTTGCAATCGGCCGCACCTAATGAGTTTAAATAAAATGCAAGAAAAAATGCGTATAATTTAATATTCCGTACAAGGAAGTCATGTGGTGTACACATCAGATTTTTTGGGAGGGGGTGAGTGACAACGTTGAACACCATGCCATGGATTGCCACTTGGTCTCCAGATCGTATTGATAGCACCACGACTCATCCCCTGTAATTATTGTTTCCAAGAATTGCGGATTTCAGTCACACATGTCGATAAAATTTCCAGAGGTTTCCATCCGGTATTGCTTTTGCTCATCTGACAGCGAGTGCGGTACAAACCGGGTGCATATCTTGCGTTTATGCAAATGTTTGTGCACAATGGTGCTCACACTGTCTAGGTTTATCTGCAATTCGCCAGCTATCATTCTTAAAGATAGCCGTCGATCTGCCACAAGCATCCATCAAACTCGATCCACATTGTCTGTAGTTGTGCTTGTTGTAGGGTGCTCCGATCATGGCTCATCTTTGACATCCTCCTTTCTGTCTGTAAAGCATATAAACCACTCATAAACACACCTTTTACTCACTGCTTCCTGACTGTAAACTTTCGCTAACATGTCATGTGTCTCCGTCGCCATTTTGCCTAACTTGAAGCAAAACTTTATGTTTATGCGTTGCTCCATGTCACACTGACAATCTTTCTCACACTGACTGTGTTAAACTGCTCATAGTGTGCGCTTCCTCTTATCTGTTGTAAAATGGCCGTTAGATGGCTCTAGATGACATTTCTCTCACTGCGTCTGCATGAGTGCAAGATCCTAACCGGAATGATTTTTTAATTTTGAGACCAATCACCGAAGTTTTGGAACACACCTTGTATGTTTCTAGTGAAAATCAGTTTGCTGATTTGTTTACAAAATGCTTGCCTAAACCATGAGAACAATCAGACTTATCCCCTGGTTTATGATTTGATGTTATATGTATATTAACTGTAACTGTTTATATTTTTGCTTAGGTTGTATTCGCAACAGTCGTTGTAGTGTAGTTTGGTGTGATATGTAGAAGTGTGCTATGCCATGTGCGTGATTAATTCCATCTTTTTAATAAAGACTCTACTTAATTATCATTAGCCTCTGATTCACCTTTTTAAACTTAACACTAAGCAATACTTTATTAAAGCTTAAGATTTAACAAGTATGAATTTACATTTAATTTTCTTAAAATTTATGTATGATAGATTATAAACTTTATTGAAGTAACTATGTTCACAATTATTATTTTACTTTTTGCCATGGTTAAAACATTTCAATTTCTTCTTCTACAAGGTTTCAATTGTGTAAAATCTTAAAGATAATTAAAAAATTGGGGGAAATTAACCAAAAAATATAAGCTAAAATTTAGTTTAATATTTTTAATTATGTCTTATAAAATAAAAATACTTAAATTTGTCAATTTCAAGTCATTTAAGTTAAAATTATAATAAATACTTAAATTTGTCAAATTCAAGTTTTTTTTTAAATTGCATCATGTTCTAGAGTGTAAACCTCCAAATATTTCATATTTCATGATTAGTAGCTGTTATGTGCATGTATTAAAAAATTAGAAATTCAGTTAGTTGCTGTTTTAAATTACTGTTTATATGCTTGTGCATTTTATAAACAAAGTTTTAACCTTGAATATTTTTTTCTTAGGAAGTATCTCATGAGCTTGATATGTCATATGGTATCTTAGGCAGTACTTTCAGAAGTGGTATGGCCTTGTTTTTTTCTTATGATAATTTTCCCCTCTACGTACCTTTTCTTTCTATCAAGTGTAATATGCATGATTTATTTATCAAGTGTAATATGCATGATTTATTTTTCAGGTTCAAGGCAGACTTTTTTTGCTAATCAGATCTGCCATTATGCTGATTTATATGCATGCACATTCTTAAATTTGATGTATTACCCTTTTAGTTACATGTTTAGAGCACCTCCAATGTTGGTAAGTGAATTTTAAAGTTTAAAATACTGTAACAAAGCATTATAATTTAACTCTCGTCATTTATGCACAGGATACTATTGTTTAAAGACAAGTAAACATAAAAGCAGTTACCAACGTAAATGCCAATTGTATTTATTGCAGAAAATTTTTCTACATATAAATTGATAGGCAAATTCCAAGCCCAGCTGCTGGTTAAATCAAAGTGTTTCACTATCATTATCCTGAATTCCTGAAACATTATCCACAGTTTTCTATTGGTAATAAGTGTACTTTGCTACAAAAAAATAAGTTATTGCTAATTCTAAGTTCCACAGTTACTGCTGAATTAGATCTGTCTCCACGTCGACGCCACACACGTATGCGGTGACCGTCACTAGATAAACAGAAGCGTGACTCATCTGAGAACACCACATTTCGCCATTCTGTCATCCACATCACTCCAGTCCGGCACCATTCTAAACGTTGGCATCTATGCTGTGGGGGTCAATGGCAGTCTTAACGGATGCCATGAGGGCAGGCCACGTTCAACCAATCGACCGTAAATGGTTCTGGTCAACACGGGAACATTCAGGATATCTTGCACATGTTGCAGAATCGCGGTACAAGTGATTTGTGGGACCGCCACAGCTTTTCGGCAGATGTATCAATCCACGCGTGCTGACATCACTCTGGCTGCACTTGCTCCTGCATCCCTCCTCCTTCCCACATTTCCTTGTTCCAACCATGTTCGCCGTAGCCGATGCGCCGTGCTCGTATCCATGTGAGTATCAGCTGCAATTTGATGGAAGGACCAACCCGTCCTTCTGAGTCTGACCACCGTACTCCTCATAAAGTCGTGTATCTGCTGGAAATGCCTTCGTTGACGGCGGCCTGTCATTTTTCTCCTATTACACATATCCTCCGGGACAAAAACCAACTTTCTTCGATAATTCGTCTGGCAGAAATAACAACATGAATATTGCCCATTCTGCACATTCCTTCCCGTATATCTTACTTCACGTGTGTCGGAGAGTTGCGCATTTCACATCATTCACATGACTCAGTGACGTGCGTCTAATCTAAAATTTGCATAAATTTCTGACCATTCTTTGGTGTTGCATTTTCAGTGTCGAGCAGTGTATAGTGCTGCATATTGAAATTTGGCATATTTGTTGAAAGCAATAAATAACAAGATCAAATGTGGTTTAAGCACTTTGTTAAAGTTATTTGAAGGTAAGAACGATGTGACTTTTTCCTCGCTCCTGCACAATGTACAAATGTAGGAACAATGCATCTTTTTTTCCTCTCCTGCACAATGGAAGGGAAAGGAAAATATGTTGTCACATATTAAGAAGTTCGCCAACTGAATTATTCTTGGTGCAAACTGAAAAACATATGGCAAGATAAATTTTTGAATTTCTCTGTAAATTGCGCACCAAATTTTACAAAATTTAAATTTTGGGCATAATTTGAGTTATAAAATCGAAATAAGGAAACAAATTGGTATGCTATTTCAGAAAAAGTCCGATTTTGTGTCAAAATACCTATGTTAGAACTATGCTATATATAAATCTACTATCTATCCTAAATCACGCTTTTGAGACATGAAAAACACAATTTGAATATTATTAATTGCATAGTAGAATAAGAGATATAGAACTCTTTCCCCCTTTTTTTTGGCACAGTGTACAATGTTATTTGAATGCATTTTAACTGTAAGACCACTTTCAATAAACTGAAGTAAGATACACACCTGATTATGAGGTATTTGTAGATAGTATTCAAATCTAAATAATGCGAAGTTTTATGTTTATAAAGATAATTTTAAAATTTCATGTCTTTTTTTTTTTTTTTGTGTGTGTGTGTGTGTGTGTGTGTAAATTTTACTCTCTTGAGTTGCATATTAAATTAAATTATTGCTTTTACTGTTATGTAAAATTAAGTTAGGTTTTGGAATAAACCTGTATTATTTTACTAAAGTATTTAGCTAGAGAATTTCTTATGTTGAAGTATGGAAGAGGTAACAAAACTTTAGAACAAGTTGATATTGTATTTTGTTGTAATTGCCTTGGGTATTTCATTTTATTTTAGTGTTTAGAATGTGATATACTCAACATAGATCATTATGCATGATTTTGTGTAACGTTTGTTAGCCAGGTTATTAGTTACAAATTAATCGTGTTTTATTTTTGGTAAGGCGGTACATGGACACTGAGTTTATGCAATTCTTTGACTTGCTATTTTGGCTTTGTGTAGTAGTACACAAATCCAAAACAACAAGTCAAAGAATTGCACAAATTTGGTATCTATGTACAAGTTGACCTATTTTCACTTTAAAAAGCATCAGAGAATTGCACAAACTAGGCATTGTGCACTCCCTTAACTTTATCCATGTACACATCGATCTATATTCAAGTCAACCAACAAAAAATATACAATCTCAATAAACTACATTTTTAATCAAACTATGAAATAACATAAAAAAGGAAATTCATCTTAGCACTACACGAAGGAAATATCCACTTTCTTTTTTACAAATTTCCACATCTTCAATCAAACAAAATTCCTTAACAGCATCCCAAAACTTCCTAAAATTAGTTGAACTAGAATGCGTATGCTAACATCCCCACATAAATTCACAAAAGTAAGAGTAAAAAATATCCTCCGTAGTGCCAGTATCATCCGACTTTTGACCATTTCTTTCCTACAAACAGGGCACTTATAATGGCTACTAAGTAAACCTTTATTTACACACCAGTCAATTATTGCTTTTTTTCTCTTTTGTTCCCAATCATACAGAAACTTCAAATTAGTGTTACCACATTCAGCCATTTTACCATGTAAACCACAAAATAATGTACTTCTTATTCAAAATCTGACACACACAAGCCTCTCCAAATCTTTTCCCATCATTCAAATTCACCACAAGCACGCAACCAATTATGTCATAATAGGGTTTCCATAGCATTCAACTTACCATAAATGAAACAGCAACTTGGCGATAAATGAAACAGTTTAGCAATAATCCAACGGGTACCTTTAAATTACTCTAATCTTATTTTTTCATTTTATTTGTATAATAATATATGTATAATTTATATAAAAGTTTTTCTAGTCATTTGTTTACTGTTATTTTTATATTGGAAGGCTATTATTGTGTTTATTTCTCTATAGTGTAGATATGTTTCATTTAATGTAATTTATGCAATTATTAACTTCAGAAATCAAATTCTGCATCTTCCAGCTTTAATAATCTTTAAATTGAAAATGTTTCTAAGTGAAACTGATAGAATTTGACAAAAATTTTATATGAATAGTTATATGCCTGCGTTGCATCGCGGTATCAAATTAATAAACGTCGAGGATACAACATTTGCGAGTTGACTGTAAAGTTTATCTTATCTTTCAGCGGTTTTCAACTTAACGTAGCAAACATAACGCAGCAAATAGCAAAGCATTAGTTACAGTAAGTGCTTACAAGACTGCAAAAAGCAAAAATGTGAACTGTGCATTGCGAAATAAGATCTCGGAGACAGGCAGATGATCTGGTGGCCAAAACATTCCGTCCAGCATTGAAACATCATTTCAAATCTAAATACCTGGTGGACGGTACCACGGGAGGTATAGATGTGGCTGTAGTGCGTTGAATAGTTGGCAATAATACTGTTGGGGCAGTTCGGGCCTGGCGAACAGTCATCCTATCTTCCCTCGTATTTGTGATACTTGGCTTTCCAGAGCCTTCATTTCGTCATCAATTTCCTTGTAGCAACCATTCCTGCCAATGGCTTTGCACAGCAGTGTCTGTACGCTGCAGGTGACGGCCTATTGTTCGGTATGACCACCCAGCTTCATGCAACCCTACAATGCGACCACATTCAAAGTCGTTTAGTTGTCTGTAAGGTTTTTGATATCGTCATAATGGCATCTTTAGTTGCTTCTTTATGGAATTACAATGGCAGCAACAAAAAAAGAGATAAATTTTCATCCTCTGTTACTGGCTTTATACTTTGTGAATTGCGCACTAGAAATGTGCGCTATGATCACAATTCATTTTCATTTGCCTTAAAACTTTGATCATTTGCATGCTCGATCAAGATGTTTTTGCTTACCAAATTTGGTCGTGATCGCAGAAGTCCTTCTTAGTGCTTCGATTTTTTTTTTTTCAAAAGAGGGTATATGTAAAGCAAAGTACATAGTTATAATGTTTTGCAAAAAAAAACTTAAGCACTCATAGGCAAGACACTAAGTTTGTGAATTGGCCTTTTTGAAAACTCCATTAGCAGTTTTGAGCTTCACGTAAGTCGAAATGATGAAGCTTCACATAAGTTTGAGCTTCACTTAAGTCAAAACGAAAGTAAGACGTTTTTATCTCAAAAGTAAGAGTCAAAAATATCCTCCATAGTGTTGGTATCATCAGACGTTCGACCATAGGCATTTCTTTCCTATAAACAGAACAATTATTATGGCTCAAATTAGTCTTACTACATTCAGCCATTTTGCCGTGTAAACCACAAAATAATGTACTTCTTGAATAGAAGAGAAACATGCCAATGTGACAATTAAAATCGCAATAACAACCTTGTATTTAGCGTACATATGTTAAAACACTCATATGTTAAACACTCATTTGATTTCGAGGGCAGCTAAAGGACCCTCCTCATCAGGAGAACAAAATTACTAGAAAGAGGAAAAAATAGAAAAATAAAGCATTGGCAAAGGATTCTCAGAAATACGTGGTCGTTATCAGAACACGCGTGGTCGCAACTGGATTTTCAATCAGATTTACACTGGCTGCCTACTTTTACTGAGCCAGGCTATCTGATCAAACAATATAGTTTGCATTTTAGTCTTTATGTTATATGTTTGATCAAATAGCCTGGCTCAGTAAAAGTAGGCGGCCAGTGTAATTCTCATTCAAAAATCCAGTTGCGACCGTGTGTGTGCTGATAACGACCACGTGTTTCTGAGACTCCTTTGCCAATGCTTTTTTTTTCCCTTCTTTTTCCCCTTTCTAGTAATTTTGTTCTCTTGATGAGGGGGGACCTTTAGCTGCCTTCAAAATCGATTGAGTGTTTTAAAATATGTACGCTAAATACAAGGTTGTTATTGCGATTTTAACATACTTCTTATCCAAAATCTGACACAAGCCTTTCTAAATCTTTTCTTATCATTCAAATTCAATGCAAACACGCAACCAATTACAATAAAAAGTCCGAAATCGAAACTTCGGCAATTCTTTATTTGGGATTTTTCCGGATATTAGATCATCAATTTAAATCTAGTAAAATGGCATGTAGAAATTATAAAATTAAAAATATGAAATTTGATTTATAAAATAATGAAGTATTTATGATGTAAAGGGTGTCAAAATTTACAAAAAAAACTTAATATTTATTTGTTTACCTTATTAAAGATTTCTGTCAATGTTAAGTTGTTTAAGTTGCTTCATTTTTTGTGGTAATACTTTCTCTTTAAATTCTGTAGACAGACATAATCTCTTGTTTAGTTACATTGCTGAAATCCTGTAACTGCTGTTTCGAGAATTCCGACTAACTTGTCAATCGAAATTTGCTCGTTTCAGTAACTTCTCTGTCACTTTCTTCACTATCGGTATTTTCTGGATCTAGAACCATACTACCGATTTCGCCATTCATTGACTGATTGAGAAGCATTGTCATCACAATGAAAAACTTCTTTTATGTCATCTTCATTTATTACCACTTCTCCACATTTCTTCACAAAATCCGTTAATTGGAAAATTTCACCTTTGTTTTACGATATCCGAAAACCATTAAAATTAGGTGCTGCCATCATCAAATTTAGCTATGCTTCACTATAGATATTTGGCTATACATGCTTGGTGACCAACAAAAAGTTGTTCCATTAAATTTTATCTTACTTCTATCGCGCACTGAGACATTTAATCCTGAATTGTATTAATTTATTTATTTATTATACTTATGTCTATTTCTTGCAGATGCTTAATCAGAGTATTTTAATTAATATTTGGCTTATCAGAGTTCTGAATAAATAAATTCTCACATATACTTAAGCCTTATTGAGGGCCGGCTAGATATCTTACCGCCTGATGCAGTCTCTGTGGGTCCTAAATTCTGCGACTCTGTGCGGCCATACGAGCCCTTGCACTGGTTCTGGGTTTATGTGAATAACAAATCAGTTGTTCGTAATTCAAATAACCATAAATGCAATCTTTAGGTCTATGAATATCATCAACAAAATCTATTTTTAGCATACGGAAAGAAATTTTTGATAAATTTTTATAAAATCTGTAAGCATGGCCAAGCGTGATGTCAACATAAAAGGTTACCATACTCCTTTATTATTCAACTACTAACATAAAAAATTTGTTTAGGCATCGCTACATAAGTCATTACTCAAGTTGTCATGTTTTGATAAACATGTGGTGATGAAAGGAAAGTATAATAATTCTCCAGGTTAGCGTCAGATCAACGATGTATCTACGTGGAATGTTTCGGTTTGAGATGTGTGCCAAGGGGACATGCAGCAATGGAGCCAAATTACTGATCATACAAATTAATGCTAAAATGATTGTTTCTTCAGTAACGTGGTATTTTGTTTAGTGTCGCAGTGAAATTGAGAATCAGGACTCTGCAGATGTTTTGTTATGCGCAGAAGGGGGGATTAAATGTGCATGCGTAAAGACTATGAGTAAAGCGTTGTTGGTGATTTTGAGGTCCGGATTTTAGATCATTCTGGATAATGGACGTCCGGATTTTGGATTTTGTACTGTACATCATAATAGGGTTTTCAGAGCTTTCCAACTAATCGGGTTACCATAAATGAAACAGCAACTTGGCTATAATTGAAACAACTTAGCAATAATTTAAGGGGCACCCTTAAATCTACTGTAATCTTATTTTTTCATTTTATTTTTTATTTGTATGTATGTATAATTTATATAAAGGTTTTTCTAGTCATTTATTTGTTGACTCTTATTTTTATATTGGAAGGCTGTTATTGTGTTTATTTCTCTATAATCTAAATATTATAGATATGTTTAATTTAATGTAATTTATGCAATTATTAACTTCAGAAATCAAATTAGATTAGCAGGAAACATTTTTTATTACCTGCATCTTCCAGCTTTTGTGCCAAGAAAAACTTGCAGAACTCTTCCTAAATTCCATCATAGAGGTCTTTAAACCATTTTGAACATCATCATAAATTAAAAATGTATTCATTAGAGCATCTTTTCCAAAAACTTTGAATCATTTTCTGAACAAGTTTCCAGCATTGTAAAATGGGAACTTTTTGATCGTGTAAACTTTCTTCAAGTAAGGCAGGTAAGAAATGGCCTGCCATAAGTGCAGAAAATTCTAATGGATCTTCAGACATTGGACACGAAGGCTGCGAATTTAAGCAAGCTTCAATTTGAACTCTCAATGTTGTAAGTTCTTCTTGCGTCAGAAGTTGCTCACTTATGATTTGTATGAGATGTTTGTATATTTGACTGCAGCTTCCCATGATCCTCCAAAATGAGACGGTGCAGGTAGATTAAATATCCACTTAATACCTTCAGTTGAGCAATATTTATTAACCAATTCATTTTCCTTCGAAGAATTTACTACTTTTTTCAGTTCCTTATGTGCAGCAGTAAAATTTGTGCCACAATCTCTGTGCACTTCTATCGGTTTTCCTCTTTGACGATACAAAGTGCTTCAAAGTGGCAATGAATGATTCTGATTATAGATTGCTTACTAATTCAATATGTACAGCTCTTGTAGTAAAATGCACAAACACCCAAATTTAGCATTAGATTGGTTTTACCCTTCGACCTTGTCTGGGCTTGACTTGAAAGGGCCTGCATAATTGATTCCAACCTTGGAGAAAACCTTCGACAGAATGGCTCCAGACAATGTTAAGTCAGGCATTATTAGCACGTACATGATGACATTTCACACATTTCCAAATCTGTTGTCTTATAACTGGCCTAGCGTGGATTATCCAATATTCTCTTTTAATCACTGAAAACAATAGCTAGAGATCAGCATGAAGATGGGATTCATGAAAATAATTTACTAAAATCTGTGTTATGGGATGGTTCTTGGGCAACAAAATAGAATATTTTCTGTTTTGCACGATGTTGGCTTGTCTTAATCTTCCTCTGACACATATAAATCCATTCTTATCAATAAAGATTATCAAAGTATCTTACGATTTAAGTTTAACGATTAATTCTCCTTCAGAAGATTATATTCATTAAAAAACTAATCTTTTTGAGCTACTCTAACAATTGCATTTCTAGCACATTGCAATTC
Organism: Stegodyphus dumicola; assembly: GCF_044657685.1. Classification (NCBI taxonomy): domain Eukaryota; kingdom Metazoa; phylum Arthropoda; class Arachnida; order Araneae; family Eresidae; genus Stegodyphus; species Stegodyphus dumicola. The sequence goes on from NC_140780.1 coordinate 123,189,625, forward strand.
TTCGGTTTTAAGATAACCTTTAATCCTTGCTACTGTAGACTTAGCTGAATTATTTGCAAAACGAAAACACCATGTGATGATTCTCTTAAGTTTCAAGAATGATGAAACTTCATTAAGTACTGGAATTTGCAAAGCAACTGTTCCAGTTGAACAAGAAACCTTTTTGCATTGTTCTTTTAAGGACTCTTCTGAAAATGGTTAGTTGATAGAGATTGGAATATTATTTGAACTGAGCCGCTGAGGTCCTGTCCACCATGAGTAGAAAGTTCTGACAAACTACTACTAAAGACAAAAGACCTCTTGATGCACAATCAGCAGGATTCTCTTTTCTGTTGTAAAATATTTTTGTAGCATCGAAATTTCACAACAAATTAATAAAAGTACAGAGCAAAATGATTCCTCTTACCTTGTATCCAGTGCAGCATCAGCAAGATCAGCTAATTAACTTAATCCAAAAAAAGGTGTAGACGGAAATTGATCATAAACATATTTAATTGATACATACAAATAGATTAAGAATCCTTAGTATTCAAATGCATATCGAAAAGAGAGTTATATACACTAATAGAGAGCATCATTATCACTGTCCTTTCCTGAAGCAGTGAGAAAAGTAAGAGTCGGGTAGAAAGTGAGTTACACAATTAACTCCTGTGCGGGGTGTCCAGATTACACTGCTTATCGTGCTATTGACAATAGTCCGTCACTATTTGCATACCAACACCCCTACTTGGTAGTGATTCTCAGTGTTTCTCGAACACAGTCTTGCCCAGTGGTTTGGTGAGTAGATCCACAATCATGTCGGAACTTCTGCAGTAGTTTAGACTCAAGATATTGTTTTGTTGAAGTTGTCAAAAGTAGTGGTATTTGATGTCTATATGTTTTGTTCTGGAGCTATTTTTCCCCATCTGTGAAAGTTTAATGCATAATTTGTTATCTCCATAGAGAGTAATCAGCAGATTTTGTTTTAGTCCTAGATCTTTAAGTAAATTTAACAACCATTGTGCTTCTTGTGCTGTATTAGCTGGTGAAATATGTTCTGCTTCAGTTGAAGATAGTGCAATGCAGTTTTGCCTTTTGCTGCTCCATGAAATGCAGTTATTTCCTAGTTTGAATATGTATCCTCTAATGGATTTTCTTGTTGTTCTGTTATTCGCTCAATCTGCATCTGAATATGCAGTTTGTATAGGTTCTTGAATTTTGTAAAGACCAACTTAAAGTCTATAGTTGTATATAAGTATCGAATGACTTTCTTGATAGCATTCCAATCTTCGTTCTGAGGTTTCTCGTTCCTTCTACTCAGTAGATTGACAGCGCATGCTGTATCTGGTTTGCTGATTGTTGCAATATATAATAATGCTCCTACTGCTTGTCTATATTCTGTATTATCCTCTAGAAGATCATCTTCAGTTTCTAGTTTGCAGTAGTTTATTTTCATTTGCGTATATGTTGGTTTTTCATTTTGAGGTCCAAATTTTTGAATCATTTCTTCGATTTTATTCTTTTGATTTATGGCAAAGGTTCCATCTTAATCTTTCAATATTTTTGCCGAGGTAGTATGTGACTTCTCCTATATTTTTACTTCCTTGTACGAAGTAAAAAGGAAGTATTGTAATCGCGAAAAGTTTCAGGCAGCATATTTCAACGAAAATATCCATTTTGACTGCTATCGAATGCAATTTAACGATGTTTTTGCATCATATCTGTACGTAAGGACAGAATAAAAGACTCGCTTCCTTTAAAAAAATTATAAAACTGCTTTAAAATTAATTCTGAAGAGAATTTTTTGTGGCGTCTGTACGAATGTACGTACGTATGTACGTATCTTGCATATCTCAAAAACGAGTAGCCTCAGAACATTGAAATTTTGTATATAGGACAAATATGTAGATGTGCACCTCATATTTTGGTTGCAATCGGCCGCACCAAACATATATAAATATATTTATATATATATATATCCACTCTATTACCCGGCTCAGTGATCTCAGTTTCTTTACTCTTATATGTTTGTAAATTGTACATTTTTTTTCTTTAAAAATGATTGAATTATGTTGTTTTTATCTTCCGGTTAAGGATTTTATGCCTTTAGTAAATCTGTGTGCAATATTTTTAGAATTATCAGCAATTTTAAAGTTGTTTAATTGCCGCTAATCTGAGCCTGTTTTTAATGGCGGCTATTGATGTTTACATTTGAAACAGGAAACTAGTGGATTTGTTGCCAATCTAGAGAAACTTAGCTTCGCAACAACAAAGATAACGCATTCATTTATTATTGCCAATTAAATCATGCTTAATTCTTTCTGGAATTTTTTCGAGGAAATAAGCATTTGAGATTTACTTCGTAATTTTTAATATAGATATTTTGAGTTTTTTATGTATTTTTGCCTTCTCGCGAAGTGAGAACTGAATTAATTAAATGAGAAATACTCAATCGTCTGTGAAAAATTGTTTTGTTTTGTTTGCTTAATTTCTTTTATACATAGTTCTAGCTTTATTATAGTATTTGAATAGAACATGTGGCAACGATTAGATAATTCTTTAAATGATATACATTTTGTGCATTCTGAGTTATAATATGAATGAAATATAATACTGTTAAGTAAACCTAGCACCAGAGTGTCTCTATGGTAAACAAAGTGAATTTTAAAGAATGCATTTATTCTATTGTGGTTTATGCGCTGTCGGCGAAGTAGGTTTAATTCAATCTAATAAGTTTAAATAAAATGCAAGAAAAAATGCGTATAATTTAATATTCCGTACAAGGAAGTCATATGGTGTACACATCAGATTTTTTATTTCCAATTTAGAGTTTAGCTGTTGAATTGTTTTCATTACATCCCCATCTCTTTCACTTCCTATAAGCATATCATCTACACATATTATATATGTGAATTTTCCATTAATGGTTTTGAAAAACAAGCATGGGTCTGCTTTACAATTTTCAGATTCCAAGCTCTAGTGGCTTATTTTAAACAATATATAGATTTCTTCAGCTTGCAAACTTATAGATCATTCTGGATTATGGGTGTCCGGATTAACGACTTTTGACTGTATAAGCTTTCTTAATATTTTATTGTTTTGTACAGTTAACATATTTATGATCACTGTTTAATGCTTATGCACTTGCGTAAGTTGTATTTATACCTTGTAGTTCTGAAAATTACTTGCAGTATGTGTGGATAAATTTATATTTTATTGGTCTTTATTAAATTATATATCCCTTACTATAAGAATTATGATGTATAATCTTTCTTGCTTCTCAACTGTTTTTATGTTTCATTTGTATAATAATGAACCGTATCTCTAAATTCAGATGCCTCATGAGTCAACTGTTGAACACGAAGAAAAATCTTTCTTTTCTAATAGTGAAGTTGATGAGTTAGAAGAGGATTTATCTCAAGAACCCATTAGAAGACGATCTAGGCTTGAGAATAGTGAAAGTTCTGTTCCGCATTTATATGCTGAAACTCCAAATGTTGTTACTCATCATCATGATACTGATGATGATGAGGATACAGATAAATCTGCTGAAAATTAATGCTTTTGTTATAGTAAACCATTTTTGAAGCATTTATAGATGACTACATCTTTTTTTTTATTCCTTTGCTTTTTTTATATTTAAAGTAAGCTTACTGGCAACCTGATCATTAACTTTCCTTTATTTAACATTAGTTGTCCTTTATTTAACATTAGTTGTTTCATTTTGAAAAAAATTATTCAGGGTTAAATATTACTTTTCATTAATTATCTTCATTATGTATTCATTTGGACATTGAATTATGTGTATTTAATATTCTGAGTGCTGCCAATTGATATTTGAACAATAATGCATTTTTTTTTTTTTAGTGTTTTAGATGCTTATCACATTTTTAGATGAAATAGTCAAAATTTTACTACTTTTGGTTAATGTTGCTTTTGTGATAAGTTTTTGCTTTTAATGTTATTATTTATTATTTTCTCAATAGAATATTAATTTTGAAGTAGTTCCGATTTTTTAAAATGTAAGTTTTGCCAGTTTTTTTTAGTAACGTGTTAAACGAAAATTACTCGTATAAGACCATTAACTTGCAGTTAAAAGGAATGCTTTTATCTACTAAAGCAATTGTATTTAATTTCTGAATAAATTCGTATACTACTCATCATCATGATACTGATGATAAGTAGGATACATACAAATCTGAAAATTATAAGAATTTTTTAATAACAAAACATTTTTGCAGTTTTTGTAGTTAACTATACCTTTTTGTGAATATCTTGCTATGTTTTGTATTTATAAATATGTTTGCTGGTAATTTGAATTATATTTGACAGTGAAATTAGTTGTTTCTCTTTTACATTGAAAGAATTATTCAGGGTTAAATATTGTTGCTCATTAGTTATCTTTATTTTCTCTTCATCTAGATATTGAATTATGTATGTGTAATAAATAATTCAGTATCCAAATTATGTTATACTCTTAAGAAGTAGTGTTTGCCAGAGAAATAATAGTTTTCTGTTTGATGCTTATCACATTTTTTGATAAAATACTAAAAATTTTATTTTTGTTATGTTGCTTTTGTAGTGAGTTTTTGCCTTTTTTTAAAAAATTATCACAATATTTGAATATCATTCTTGAAGTAATATCAATTTTTTAAATGCAAATTCATGTATTTATCTGTAACACATTGTCAATTACTAAAACATGAACATTCAGTTGTAATTAAGAATTCTTTAATGCTATGAATGCAATTTAATTTTTAAGTAAATTGATATACTTGGTATTTTAAGGTCATATTTTCTTTAATTTTATATTAAATTTTTTAAAGTTTGTTTCGCACATATCATACATAGTTCAGTTAGTTGCTAACTATGCATTAAATTAATAAATTCTAAATTGTAAATTTAATAAATTCTACCTTCTGAATCTCTTGGACTTCTTTTTTTGAGCATTGAAGAAATGTTTATGAAGAAATAACATTCATAGTTTCCCGTTAGAGTATTTATTCAAAAGAGAAAATACTTAATGTTGGTACTTAAACCCTCAGAGTTACTGTGGTTTATGCAAAACTTCTAGTTATAAACATTTTTTGTATATCAAATGTTTTAGTATTAAAAACTTCTTCTGCATTGATGTGGGTTTTTTTAATATAAAACAAGTTTTTATATAACCTTTAGTTTTTCAGATTTTAAGATAGTAAATGCTCATTTTGCTTAAGCCATTTGTTAGAGCAAAACACCCTAGTGCTGTTTGTTCTGGGACTGAAACTTCATGGAGAGAGGCTAGCATCTAAAGACTGCTGGACACTAATAATATGAATCTCAGATGACAGTTTGGCTGCATGGATATTTTCATGGTTTTCATTATGTAATTACACTTCTGCTAAAAAATTAAGCTACAAAGGCAAAACATGGAATAAAAGGCTATTTAATGGATATGCGTGAAATTGATCCAAGATTGGTGTGGCATTAGTAGACTACATAGCAAACAATAAAGCAAAGATTTAAAAAAAATATGCATTAGGTCCATCACATCACAAAAGACTAAATGTGTAATAGAAATATCCCACTAAGAACAGGTATGATACCTTCTAACTGAAATGCATGCTTGACAACAGCAAAGCAAGCTGGCAATGGTGTCGGGAATTGCTTGTTGTTGCAGTTGCGCCCATTCCTGTAGTAATGTGATTCAGAGCTCATGAAGGGTGCTTTGTGGTGTTTTGCAACTTGCTATTCATCATCCCGCACATTCCCTATGGGATTCAGTCCAGTAATTTATCAGGGCCATGGCAGATATGGAATGACTTTTCTCTCCAGATAATTCTGTGCTACTTGAACTCAGGTGGGCAGATGTTATCATCCATAAATATTGTGTTGGTACCCATTGCAGTGATTAAAAAATGCACAAGAAGGTTTAGCACTTTCCTAATATCAGAGAGCTATGTTGAAACTACTAGGAATCATGTAGATGTCAATGCATCCGTTTGTTGCTATCCGAGTCCATACAAGTATGTTCTCCTATGTAATGGTCTCTCAACAATGTTTGCAACCCAGAAGCATGTCCTTAGCTTTTGCCATATCATTCCCCCCTTTGGGAATTGTTCTGGTTATTAAATCGAGACTCATCCATAAAGGGTGCGTGACCCCACTGCTCTGGTGTTTAACTGTGATGTTCACAGGCCCAATTTAACCGTGCTCTGAAATGAAATGGGGACAAAGGATCACAAACCGCAGGTTATCAGGGGTACAGTCTACCTTAATGCAGTCAACATGACACAGCTTGGCAGCATGTGGGCCCATCCTGCAGCAGCAGAGATGTGATGCCAGTTGTTGTGCTATTAGTGATCTACGGCATCTTGCATATAGCAACAGGAAGCAAAAAGTGATGCCTAATTTTTACAACTACTCAGAATAGGACAGGAAGAAATGAACGGGATACCTGAATTTCACCAGTGATTTTTTAAGTATAATCCCAACACACTGTATAGGTCTGTCCATATGAAAAGATGGACACCATCACTCTGATATGATGTGTGCGGAAAGAGTTAATAATAAAGTGAAAAACCTGCTTTATATTAGCAACACGTTGGCAGACAAAAAGCAAAGGGCTACAGTTTCCTCCAGACAGCATGGTACTGGTAAAGCAGGCTACTTTTTCATATCATATTCATGTAGATTGCTTCAAATCGAGAGTTTGTATTTACACATGTAATCAAAATGGTGAACAAATTTCTAATACACAAAATTTGCAAAAAAATTTCATCTTTATTTTTTGTTGTCATCTAAGAATTGATAAATCTTTTGGTGGAATACAGTTTGTTTTTGGAATTATCTACTCAAGAGAAATAATAAAAATAATTGTGTATTTCTTTTAGGTATGGCTCAGATAGAAAAAAACATTTGGGGAAAATTCGAAAAATATCTATATGAAAAAATGCATGTACTGTTATAAATTATTTCTGTATTTTCTATAAGAAGTATCTTTCTTTACAGAGTGAATAATCATTTGATATAATCGAGAGCATCTACAAAGCATGAAATTTTTTTCATCCAGCATCTGAATTACTGCTTGTACCATTGTTTCCTTGCAATGAAACAAATGGCAAAAATATTTTAAGGACTATCAAATTAAAATCGCATCTTTATTTTAATGCAAGATCACCTATGTTATTTCACTAAGCCATGCAACTTGACTTGGATACAGCACCTTTTTAGCATACATATTTACAGTAGTTAAATCTTAAACAGCTGCTTTGAATTACAAAATTATTAAACTTTACAAACATGATTGAAAAATTAAAGGAAATTCAAAATTTTCCGTAGCATTCTTCTACGCTGAATAAAATTCAGATTTATAAATTCATATCTCGTCATTGAAAAGCTTTTTAACCCTTTGATGGTCATCAACAAGCTTAACTCCCCTTCCCGTTACGCATATCAGTGGGCACAAACGAACCAGCTCACATTACAAAATTTACGACTGACAGTTATTTCAGAAGAAAGAATTGCTTAATATCTCAACTACTGAAGCATTAAAAGACACTTTATGATGAATTTTGACTTATCTTGAATGTTGTTATTTATGTACTTTGATAAAATTTAATTTTTGGTGCATCTGGAATTGAGTTATTCTGCTGTTTCGAGGAGAATAGTTTAAATATAAAAGGTTTCACTCTCTATTTTCCTGTATTTATACATTTCCTGTTCTTGCCATTAAAGTTTTTCATAGGCTTATTCCTTTGTGCTTACTAAGTCTAAACTTAGGGTTAATCATGTTTTGAATAGTGAACAATTAATTTCAAAGATTCCATTTGATAATGATCTTATAAGTGATCAAAGTTTAGTGGATTTACCAGTATTTTTTTAATTTTATGTACTTTCTCACAAAAAAAAAAAAAGAAAAGAAAAGAAAAGAAATAAAAATTATTAACTAATGATAAATTTTGAAAGTAATATCCATGCTGATCTTTGTAAAAACATTAAACAGAGATTTCAGTTAAAGACTATTTGCCATGAAAACTTTGAAAGATATGAAATTAAAAAGAAAAGTTAGTAATAGTGTAATTGTTCTTGCAGCTTTAACATCAGTGACATGATCAAAATATGACTTGGTAAGATGAAGTGGGATCTTACCTATTATGTTAGCTATTGAGAGTACCTCCTGCAATATATTCTTTATATCTGAACTCTTTCCTGAGTACTCATTCAACTGTTTTCCAATTTATTTATGTTTCTTTTAATGACAGTCTTTTTTTTATTCACTGCTATTAGCATTTTTCATTGCATCTCATGGCTGAAGGGACATCCAGAAATTTTATAGACCAAAGTTAAATGTGAGGGTTCCCTTTGTAAAGACATCATCCAAGAGTGAGCGATCTTCTTATAAGTAGGTTTGCCAAGTCTCATCGTCTGTTAATGGAGATATGAAAGGGTAAGGAATATTGTCAGAGGATTGCTTTGCATTCATATGTCAGTGGAGAAACTGAGTCTAATTAATGATAGTCATATCACAAGTGCACAGTAATCCTTCAAACAGGATGCAAAAAGAAAAATTTTTTACGTCTGTGTTTATAATGTGTATGTATATACACATGCAGGCTTCATAAAAAAAAATTTTACTGTAATATTTTTAAGAAAAGTGGAAAAGACATACGGTGAAGGGTTAAAAGGAATTTAGAGATGTTTATAAGACATGTACGGTACATGTGTTGTTACTTTTAACCACTTTTCATTTAGTTGCTCCAAAGTTTTATGCCTTTTGAGATTTTCTCTTTTATTAATTGAGGCAGTATGAAAGTACCCTGACTAAGTGCTGTTTTGACCCTACTCTCTTCTTTACATTTCAATTCTTCCCATTTTCTTGTTTTTTTTTTTTTTATCCTTTCCTTTTCTCCCCCCCCCCAGATGTGACATGCCCTCGTGATGTACTGCTCTCATGTCGTCAAGCAACTTGTGATATTGAACCTGTGTTCTTACTCGATAAAGATATTAGTTACCCAAATTCTATTGGGGGATTGTGCACTGATATTTTTCACAGTTAACTCATTTTATTTCCAAAATGGTTTCCTTTATACAAACATCTTAAATCAGGAGTCAGCAACTTGTGGTTCGCGGGTTAATTTTGTTTGTTATATGAAAATTTTAAAAATTGCCCTCTAACGCAACAGCTTATTGTGGGTCTGAGAAGTTGTTAGTAATGATCGCGCAAGTGCTACTTACATTGCATATCGTGGTATTTGTCAAATGTGATCTTTTGCTTTTTTTATTTTATTTATTACCTACCATTGCCATGTCATTTTCGAGACCAGATAAGAGGGGGGGAATGAACTTCCAGTGTCGTCATTTTAAAGCAGAATACAGTGTGAAATATTTTATGACAGAATTAAATTACAAAATATACTGTTTTTTTATGTAATGATTTAATCCTCTGCGATTTCCATTGGATACGAAATAAGGGTCGCTTGAAAATAGCCTAAGTTTATTTCTCTTATTTTTAATGTGGATCCCGCTTTTTCTCCATATAGGCTAAGAATATTGTAATATTCATATTTTACATTTCGCTTTGCACCTAGATGGCACTACAGGTTTACAGCATTGTAAGGGAGTACTATTTTTATATTTTTATTCCATGCGCCCTAAAATCGCGTGAGCCATATTGTATGTTTTTAAAAATTATTAAAATTTCTGCATTACTCTAATTTTGTTTATAAAGATGTGAATAGTAATATATATTTTAAAAAAGCCCCGTATTTCAGAACCATTCTTTGCATTTTTATTCCATGCACACTAAAATCACCTGAGCCATATTGTATGTTTTTTAAAATTTAAAAAACTTAAAATTTCTCCATTACTCTAATTTTGTTTAATTAAAAAAAACCTAAAATTTCTGCATTACTCTAATTTTGTTTTTAAAGTTGTGAATAGTAATATATGGAGATAGAGAACATATATATAATATATTTCAGAACCAGAATGTGTCCAAATCGTGATGAATACGGCAGAGGATTAGTAGCTGTGCAGAATGAGCATGATATATCTTGTTACCAAACTTGCATACAAGATTACCCTCAATAAGAACATACTAGAATACTGGTTAAACATAACTAAACTACTTTATTTTACTAATATGAAATAAAATGAATGAAAAGATGAATTAAGGTGAAAGTTAATATTACAGTTGGTAACCTCACAACTAAGGTCAGTCCAAGCAGGATTCATGTAACGATGAACATTTTCTCACATTATCATATATCCAACATAATCAACTTGGCTACAGGGAACTTGAGATTTGAAGAAACACGTCTTTTTTCCCATCAAGTCTTGGAGGATCCGCAAGCTGTCTGCTCACCTCCGTTCCTTTCCGCATCTCGAAGCTATCTGGGCATTGTCTCGATTGCTCTGTGCTGTACTAAGCTGCGATGACGTCACCTCGCTGGGTATTCGCTGAATCAGTGTCTCACATTCTCGGCCATTCTGCAAGACATTGTCCCCGATGTCTATTGAGTGGACATCATCATCATGAGGTACCTGCAAAGAAAAATTTATAAAAACAAAGAGTATCGGGTCCTTAGATTTGAGCTGATACAATTATGAACCATTTGACCATGGCTTTATAAGGTCAGCCGCAGTAGATGTCATATTTGGTCCTTCATGCCATCCTACTTTTTCAAATTCATATCTATCATTCAACTTAATAGCTATGACTTTATAAGGGCTGTGAAACTTAGGTCGTAGTTTAAAACCAGTCCCACACTGAGTTCACCGAATGGCTACCAAGTCGCCAATCTTATAAGTCTTGGTTTCTTTCAGTTTTGTTAAACTGTTTACGATTCTCCTGTTGTAACTTCAAAATATTGTTTTTCGCATTTTTTTTCCAATGACAGATTGTGAACAGTTACAGTTTTGTAACAGAGTCCATTAATCTATACTAAGGCCAGATGTGGTGGTCTCTTTATTATGGAAGCGCCTAATAGGTGAGCCGCTATCGCCTCCTATAAAGGGACAGACAGTTACAATCATGCCTTCTCCGGGATTCGAACCCGGGCCTTCGGTATCGCAGTCAGGCTCCCCTAACCACTATACAGTCTGGGCGGCTCGAACGGTGAATACTTTGTACTTCTCGTAGTTGTACTGTTGATTATTCTCTGAACATCTGGAACATACTTAAACCATTTCGTTGAATCTTCATGTGATAATTTTGACAAAACAGAAATCAAAATTCTATGGATTCGCTCAATCTGTCTACCTCTTTGAATACCCGTAGTAATTTTAACATGTTCTATTCATTCTTCAGTACAATAAGTTGCAAATTCATTTGATGTAAAGGCACTACCTTGATCAGAAATGTTTCTGGCCGGATTTCCAAATACAGTCTGTTGTTGCCTTAATTTTGAAATGACTTCTTTCGTAGTTGGTGAGTTCACTAGATAGAACCAAGTAAATTTCGTAAAAGTGTCGACCACAGTTAAAATGTGTTGGTATCTCTTGTTCGTCGATGGAAGTGGTCCAACAAAATTGACATGGTACGCACTCAAAGGAACATTTTCCTTCGGTAGAGGATGAAGAAATCCTTCTGCTTTTCCATGCTTCTTGTTGTATAGTAAACATTCTACGCCGTTTGCAATCACCCTTTCAACTTTACTTTTCAGTCTAGAAATATCGAATTCTTGCTCTACAGTATTCACAATTTTCTCTACAGCAAAGTGACCTTTTTGATGTACCTTCTGTATGATTTTGTTTTGTAATGTCTCTGGCACTACTAGCAGATTTTTTCCATTTTCAAATGTGTACAAAATACCATTTCTTAGGAAGAATCCATTTTCTTCTCCTTTCTCGACTAAATTCTTGATCAATTTCACATGCTGATCTTCATTCTGTTGTGCTAACAGAATCCTCTCAGTTATATAATGTCATATTAAAGCAGTTAAAATGTCAATGTACAGTTATAATGTCAATGTTAAAGCATCAGCATGTTTCATTTGGCTTCCTGAACAAAGTACAATTTCGTAATCGAATTCTTCAATAAACAGCGCCCATCTTGGAAGTTAAATCTTCTTATCCAAAGTTTTATAAAAAGTGCTACAATCAGTTACAGTTTTGAATTTAGAGCCTAACAAATAGTTTCTACACTTCTTAATAGCTTCTATAACTGCAAGGGCTTCTAATTCGTAACTACAGAGTTTCTCTTGCTGTGGTGAAGTCTTCTTACTCATATACTGGATTGGGGGATAATTATTGTCGTCAGACAATTGGAGTAGTATAGCACCAAAGCCTTGACTATTAGCATCAGTAGGAAGTTCTAATGGATATAATTGCCTAAATATGTATAGAACAGGTGCTTGAGAGAAGATTTGTTTTAATCCGCAAAAAGCTTCCTGTTGTTCGGAATCGAACTTAAAACCTGTGCCTTTTCTAAGAGGTTTGGCTGTTTTAGCATACTGTGGAATGAATTTACCAAAATATCCTGTTAGTCCTAAAAAGCTTTGTAGTTGTTTAAAATTACGCGATTATGGAAAGTTTTGAACAGCAACAGTTTTGGAAAGTGATGGTCGAATAGTTTCGTTTTCAATTACATGTCCCAAAAATTCAATTTTTCATTTTAAGAACTGACATTTTCTGAAATTTATTTGTAATCCGTATTCCGAAGCGGTTTTGAAGACTTTCTAATTTCTCTAAACATTCAACTTCATCCTTAGCTGGTACGATTATATCGTCCATATAAATAATTAGCACACCTTCATTTAGCAAATCTCGAAATACTGAATAAATATACCTTTGAAAAACATTTGGGCTAATACATAAACCAAAAGGAACTTTAAGAAATTCATAATTACCATTATGTGTTACAAGCGCGGTGTATTTTGTGCATTTCTTATCTATATCTACATGGAAAAGGCCATTTTTAAAATCTAGTGTCGTAAAACCTTTGCTTCTTCCAACCGATCAAGTATTTCTGGGATTAAAGGCAGTTTAAATTTGTCTTTCTTAATCCTATTTAATTTCCGATAGTCAATGCATAATCTTTTACACCCGTCTCGTTTGTTACACAAAACTATAGGTGCAGAATAATTAGAATTACTAGGATTTATTATACCATCTTTCAACTATTCTTTAATTTGCTCCTCAACAATTTTTTGTTCCGCGAAAGACATATATCTCCTATTTTTACAGACAGGAATTTCATCGTATAAATTTATCTATCAGATTTTTTATTTTTCAGAGGCTCGTGCGAATTAATTAATCTACACAGTCTTTCTTTATGTTCCACATTCGAAATATGCATTAAATCAATCTCGCTGAGAGAAATAGCATTCACCACACATGCTAGGTAGTTAAATTCCAAGTTACTTCTGCTTTCAGGATTGTTTACATTAGAATGCGAAAGAGCATAAACATTCTTCAATGACACAGCGATATTCAAATTTTCCATAACACAACGAACGTTATCAGAAGCATTTCGAAATGAGTCAGCAGTTATCAAATTCATATTACTTTATTCCAATGAGAAATTATTTGAAGGCAATTCTCGGTGTAAGAGAAGTTTAACTGATTCATTACGTCCAAACCTAGCATAATTTGATTACATAATTATTTAAAAACAAATTTTAGTACGAAATGGAACACCCATCAATTAAAATATCAGAAATAAAAAATCCAATGGGAGACGTTTCTTTTGCCCCGATACCGAATAATGTGGTAGGATTTAATTTTAGAAAACCAAATTTGCTTATGTAACTCTGCGCTGCATATTGTAACATCTGAACCAGTGTTAACTAGACTATCAACTAAATGATTATTTATTTCTACAGTTTTCATTATTCTACCGTTATCTAGAATTTTCTGAACAAACGATGTTTGCTTCTCGGGGATTTCGTTTTGACAGTCAGTCGATTTATGCCCGAACTTTTTACATTTTAATCCGCCTGATTTGTTTTTACACTCAGATGATTTGAAGTCTTGCAGCTTTGCATCATCTAGAATTTTTGTGATTTGACTCCATGTGAATGTGGAGTCCCTAATCACGACTGAAGGAAGCTTCGAGCTTTGCTTCGGAAATTCGAAGTTATCATTAAGTGATTAACACGAGTCTTGTACAGGCTTCTGATTGGTTGGCTGGGCAATGGTTGTGCTCGACTTCTCCTCGGGAGCGGAGTCGGGATTTCTTCCTGTGTTGTACACGGCTTGTTAACAACAAAAAATAACTCCTCTGGTAGTAGGTGTAGATCCCTGTATTTTGCAATTTTCGAGTTTCTGCTTTGCATCCTTTTTCGAGAAGCGGTCTCTTTCAGAGGCGGAAATTCATTATCGGTAGGAGTGGGCTCCTCGGTTACGTCTCTCAGTACAGAGAAGCGGTTACTGGCTATGATTACTGGAACTGGAGGAGAAGTTGGACGAAATTTACGCTTGTTGCTTTGTTCCTGAAAATCCATATCTTTCATTGAGTTATCAGCAGTGTCCTCTATAGCAGCATTGGTGGAAACAGCTTGCGCGGCATCATTTCTGAGGTCGTTCTTTACCGAGTCCGTGAGTCCAGGAAATTGCTTGATTTGTTGCGAAAAATCCTTAACTAGAACTGTAATCATAGAGTTGAGGATCCGGTAGGCGAAGGAGTCTTCTTCAGTCAGGGCAGAGCTTTTGCTAAGCTCGCTAAGCCTCTGGTAGTCAGCAAGTAATTTCCGGAGAAAATCTAAGGTAGAGTCAAAAAGTCGGCCACGTTACTAGCAGTGATATCCAAGAAAGCAGCCGTTAAGGCACGCTAGGCCCTTTTACAGCGCCAAGAACCGAAGTTCAGGCACCAACCTACTATACTACCTTAACAGCAGAAACAAGTAAAAGTACAAGTTCTAAAAAAAAAAAGAATGACCAAGGTGAGATGTTAATTCAATCGAGTCGCTAACGAGAATAGCTTTAAAGAGCTTGAAGACTGGTTCCGACAAGAAGGCCACTTCCAGTGCTAAAGCAGATCCTCCTTGACGTACAAAAAATATCGCCGATTACCAATAGTGCTCACAGAATAAACGCAATTTACTAAGCTAATTCTTTGAACCGCAGTCTCTGAAGTAACTAAGACGTAGAATGATTTCTGGCTTTTGGAGCGGTGTATTTATATAGTGTTGCTTGGCCTTATGGAAGCTTCTGAAAAATCGCTCCTCCGGCTTCAAAAAGCATTTTCTGAAAACTTGTAGAAAATCGCCAAGTTTGCGCGAAATTTCCAAATGTCACCAAAGACCGATCAGGAAAGTTTTCACCTATATCTTAGCTACTAATTGATTGAGCTGTTTTCGTGATTTAAAGGTTCATTAATTCTGAATACGAACAAATGCAAGAAATAAAAACCTACAACTAGAATACGTGACGAAAGATACACCCTAAAATTATTACAAAAAGTGTAACAAATAAGTAAATAAAATCAAAGCATAACATTGTAACAATATACGAAAACATTAGTTTGACTTCCAAACAGAAAAATCGTTAAGTCAAGTCTGAGGATGTGTGCAGCTATTATAACTCCCACATATATTGTATGCTCATAAAATACGTTGGCATCTTCTATTCGTTCACAGTTTCAAGAATCAAGCATGGAGTCCCATGTAGAAGGTTTCCGTCCAAATTGCCAGCTCTCATAGTAGACACGTTCGCTGCAGTTTCTACCATAATGAAATCACTGATTTTCTCTTTCACGTACAACCCCTGATCTCCACCGTGAAGTGAGGATATTTCGAGAACGATGAATGGGGCATGATGCACTTCCTGCACACGAGAATCTATACCTTGAGTTGCCCTATCGACATATTTTGGAGGTTTTTGACCTAGAGGCGCACGGCAGGACTTTAAATGTCCTTCTCTATTACACTTCCAGAAGTCTGCTATTATTCTCATTTTATTGCATTTTAGATGCTTGTACAGCCGTCTTCTTTTCAGCTTTGTCATCGTTTTCCGCATTGTTACACTCTTTGAAGACGAGAAACACTTCTGATAACACTCTGACCTGTCTGCACTTTCACGATATGTACTAGAGCCGTTTTCAAACCTTCGTTACAAGCTAATCTCAATGCTTGTTGCATATCAAGGCCCGTGAGGGTGTTGACAAAATAATCGAGATTTTAGTTCGAAACCGAAATTCGAAAATGCTAGTTTTGTCAATTTTCCGATGTCTGTCGCTAGTTCTTGAAGAGTCTCTCTTGCTGTTTATTGCCTGTCTTAACATGCGGTCTGTGATAATTATTTC
The DNA here is from genome assembly GCF_044657685.1 of Stegodyphus dumicola. Lineage (NCBI taxonomy): Eukaryota > Metazoa > Arthropoda > Arachnida > Araneae > Eresidae > Stegodyphus > Stegodyphus dumicola. The sequence continues at coordinate 123,205,829 of NC_140780.1, forward strand.
AGAAAATTTTCCCGAAACCGCTATTCTAGAGAGCATTTACTACTTATTTACAGTATCTGATATATTTTTGGCTGGAAGCATTCCGTAAAATGTCTGCAGCTTTTTGTAAAGCGACCGCCAAGTGTAGGTCTTTACAGGTAGAGAACTGCTGATTCGCCTGTAGTCATTTTGCGATATATTTCATGTACACTGAGAAGATTTTCTTGGCGAGAGCTTGATTACGAGACGAAATAAGTGAGAAGGAATGTGACTCATAACAGGATTGATAGAAGCATTATTCGTGGAAGGCTGAGCTGGGACGTAGTTTACACATAAAGCCTGTTCTAGGAATTTCTTGTCTAATCGTAAAATTTCTTTCTCTAATCTCTTGTGAATAGCAGAAATTTTCTTGATCAACATTCTGTATCATCTTTCTAATTTTTCTTCTATATCAGGAACTTTCTCCATTCATAGCATTATTTCCTCTTTCCTGACAGTGCTTTTTTCATTTCAGTAGCAATTGTTACTAATGCGTTTTCCATTTCTGCCATCATCTCAGCGGATTCGCCTCAGTTTCAGTTGTGTTCCTCATCTGAAGGAAGACCGACGAAGTACTTTTTATCATTTTTTATGTAGTCGCTTCTATATATTTTTTTTCATTTCCGCATTCATTTCAGTGGCATTTTACTTCTGGATTTCTCTTCATCTCAGCAGCTTCCTCCCTGCTAGCAGCAAATACTTCTATAATAGCTTGAAGCTGTTTCAGCTTCCTGGTTGTAGGCATGCAGAGAAATCCCTAATTCTGGCACCAGTTGTTGCGAGCTACGCTTTCGTGGAGGTATCTTCAAATAATTGAGCAAGAAAAAAATCGACAACTTATTGTAATTAATAATAATATAGAGCTAAATAAATAAATAGCAGCTATAAATAAATCAAGTAGAACTTATAGAAAAATATCAGATTATGGATATTACTCACAGAATAAACTTTAAAATATAAGTCATGATTCCTTCAACTAAGTCTTTGAACCACAATCTCTGAAGTAACAGAGAAGTAAACTGATTATTGATTATCGGAGCTGCATTTATGTAGCGTCAACCGACTTTCTCGAGTATTAGCTTAAAAATTATTTTTCTGGAAATTTCCAGAAAATATTCAAGCTGGCGAAAATTTTCCAGATGTCGTCAAAGACCTATCAGGAGTATTTTTTGCCTGTTTCTTTAGCCTAAATTATTTTCACAATTTAAACATTGATCAGTTTAGAAGCACAACCAATGAAAGCAATAAACACATACAATTACGTGCAGTCATGGAAAATACTACATAAAATTTAATAGACATAAACATTATGAAAAAATGTAATTAAGCAAAAATGCAGTCACAGGCAAAAGTGGACGGGATAGTATAATTTCATCATTGGTTGTGCAGATTCGTTGCACTAATTGTGCAACTCCACCCGGAGAACACTAGAGCATGTAATAAATGTAATAAAAAAGAAACTGAAATTGAATTGTACATGAGAAAGAAACTGAAGTTTAATTAGTAATTAATAACAATGTAATAACATATTTTTGTCAGACTTATTAACTAGAAGGATGAAACTCTCTTTTTTTTTTTTTTTTTTTGTCTGTCTTTGTCATCAACGAGTTTTTAATGTTAGAATTGTAGGTAGTGTTTGCCATTCGAATGCAATTGTCCAAGTGTTCATCAGTGCACTTTGAGACAAGCCTGAACCAAAATTGGGTATTTTTCTTTAGGAGTTAGAGGCTGAATATTTTTAGAGCTTGAAGAAAGTGATTTTACAGGTAAATCATTTTGAAAATCAATCAGTTCAAACCCCATTGCAGCACTATCTTCTTGAGAATCAAAGTGTTCCATGACACAAGTAGAGAACTTTTCAGCATCAATCTCTATAAAGGCAATTTAACAAATTGTGCAACAGTTGAAATTTTGAAATCTTGGAAGCGTTTGTTGAATTCACATCTCAAAACTGAAATAACTTCAACGTATTGTTTGCTGTTATAAGGGGGCGTTGAAGACCCTTGCTTGCCAAGGGCTTGTTTCAAACAGGCAAAGTGTTTGTATTAACCTTGGATGATATTTTTTTCCCACAGTTCCAGCTTTTTTGAGAATGAAGCAACATCTGAAATTGTTCTGGCAGTATCTTTATCCTTACCTTGAGGCTGCAAGTTAAGGAGATTAAACTATTTGGTGATGTCTGCGAGAAAAGCAAAATCCTGCAGCCAAACCGGATCTTCTAGTTCACGGAAAAATTCGCCTCGTTCTTTTAAAAATTCTACAATGAACTTCCGTATGACGCCCTAGATTTAAAAAAAAAAAAAAAATGATTTATTTTTGAAACTGTCAAATAATTCATCTGCAGCTTCTAAATATGCAGTTTTGATTTTATTTCACAGTCTTCATATAGTTTCTTATTCTGTGCAATAATGTTTGAAATTCGGAATGACGTCTCAGTTGCCGCTTTATTCTTGTTTAATGGTTTTAAAAAAGTTGATTGTTGAGAATTAAGTTTAAATTTTAGCTGCCTTACCTTTTCTTTCCTTAGAGCAGAATTCAGTGGGAAATTCTTTTCAATATCTGCGTGAACTGTTATGAAAGACGTTCAACGTTCCCTTTGTTCCCAACTGATACATAGCAAACATACAAACTTGTCCTTTACCTGGCTAAAGAATAATCGGTTTCCCATTCCAAATGAAAATGATAAGTTTTTTTTTTGTTTGAATACTCCATCATTACAACAGAGCTAGCAATGCGTAAATCAAACTATCCAAGTTAGCAAATGTTTACTATACACACGAAAATCATAACGTGCACAACTTCGCACGTATAGAATAGACTACGAGATTAAGCTGACATTGGCAGCTGCCCGGGACAAGCAATTGTATCTTCGTGAGAAAAGTTCATTGTCGTGGACACCTGGGTAAGACTCTATTTCAATGTAACGAGTAGTTCATTTTGCGAATGTTGAAGAGCATGAAAGTAAAATATATACATATAGCAAACTTAAATGAGTTACAAATAGAGCAAGCAGTTGTCGGTCGGCACTAAATCCCCGAACTGGGGGGGGGGGGGGGTCACGTGGTCGGGACTTTTTGCGTAAGCAGACGTCACAACGAAGCTCCGCCCAGCATCAACAACAACTTCGGTGGATGTAAACATAGTCACAACGTTAATTCGGAAATCTGGGGAAAGTCCTTGTCGGTATCTGTGAATATGTATGTCTGAACGATATAGAGCATTCTGCAACTGAGTGACTTGGTTATGATTCTCCGTATAAAAAGCAAAAGAATAATTAATGATAATTTTTTAGATTGGTCTAATATAGAAAATGTAGTATACGTAAAAATATCTTCAGAAAGATATTTTAGTATCAGATATTTTTAATAAAACTGATTTATTTACACTGGTTCGTACTCACATTATACCCTAAAATATCCCTAAAGCCATCCAAGGTTCGAAATTTAGTTGAACCATTGATATTCAAGAGTTTTATGCACTTAGGCAGACGTAAACTTATTTTTTTAACTATTCTGCTGATTTCTTATTTTTTATATGGTAAGATTGCTTCGTCAAGTTCACTGATGAGGCCAAAGTTGGCCAAATTTATTAAAGCCAAAATTAGCATATAAATTATCTCTTTCAAAGAAAGAGTATAAAAATAAATAAATAAGTAGTGTTATCTATTATTTTGTAATCAGACCGTAAGGATAGATTCTAAGATTTTTGAAAATGCCAACCAACTGCATTTTCATTATATTTGCCATTTTTTCCTCACATCGCATCATTCATCATCATCTGAAAACTTGTGAATAAAATTTATATAGTTACTACTAAAACATCTGTATGTTTTATTGGATTTATGATTGCTTGCATAATAACAGATACTTGTCATGCCACCACTGATACTTGTGGATAAATATCTGACTCTCATAACTGTTTATAATGATATCAACACCATCAGAAATAAATTTCTTTGGCTCCAGGCAAACTGAGATTTTTGTTCGATCGCTTTCAAAATCAATGGTTTTATGCAAAATATACGCCCCCTTTTTTAAAACTAATTTTAAATACTTTAGTTTGCTTGTCAGTACACTAAAGTTTAGAAAAAAGTAGTTTGTATTTTCTGACTTTGCAAATCCAACAGATACATAAATCATAAATTGCAGAAAAAAAATTGCAATTTTTTATTGTAAGCTGAAATTATATGCATTTGAGTAAAAATTTCATTATATGATGTAATTAAAACTTAAAATGAGCAAAATTTCAGACAAACATCTTGTAAATACTATTTGCATCATTATCACATTTGTCAAACAATACGCTCATAAGTGTTAAAAAAGCAAGCACAATATTCATATTAAAAATTGTTTGCTCATTCTTTCTCTAATAAGTATCTTTTTTAAATGTTAGTGTACTTTTATCATGCATCTTAATAATACGAATGAAATTGTAGCAATTAATAAATATCAGATTTTTATATGTGGCCTTCAACACACTTTAGTTTCGCAGTACTACCTCTGTTATACTTTTATGGAACACTGCATCTCTGAATATTAAAAAAATATGGATATCAATTGCATAAGCTGCATCTTTATGAAGGATAAATTTAATGTAGATTCCGCCAAATTGGAAAATAATATTTGGCAGGGCCATGAATGTGTTTTTTCTACACATATCAACCATTGAACTTACTATTGAATTTCATCTACATTTATCTTGGTTATTACCACCTGCATTTCTGTCATTAAACTTGATTTAGTATTTAACTATTATTTTAATTTTCAGGTATGCATATATGGAAAAAGATTATTAGAAAGTAAGGAGGCTTCCTTGCAATGATATATTGCTAAAGATACATAAGCCTGCAAAAAAAAAAAAAAAAAAAATGTTTTAAAGTATATAAATTATATCTTAATTGACATAAATATAGCCATAAACAGCAAACCCACCAGCGGCCGAGCGGTAAAGTCGCTGAACACTGGTAGTTCGGTCCGAGGTTCAAATCCCGCGAACGGGCTGGCTGCATGGGAGTTTTCGTGGTTTTCCCCAATGTGTAACGTGTATAGGAGCCAGTTTGCCTTAGATAGTCTTCCACGAAGGCATCCCTTCTCTTAGGCAAATAGCCCTCGAGGCTTTGCCATAATCACGCACATGATCAACAAACCAATTTACAATATAATTTGTTATTTGACAATTTTCAGCAACAATACATTTGCTTTCCTTTCTTATCTTTTAATTTTTTTTTTTTTTTTTCCAAAGCCACAAAACAGAAAATAAATCCATGACTGTTTAAAAATTTAAATATAAAATATTTAAAGAAAGTGTGAAAAATGTAGAGAACACAATGTCATTTTAAGCATGAATATTTATAAGAACTGTTCAAATAAACTATCATTAACAGCAGCACATGCATCACAATGACAATGAGGTAGCTGATATATTTTTTTAAAGACGGCTGGCATGTACTTCAACAGTAATAGTGCTAATTTGGCATCAAGCTAGGGTTTCAAAAATTTATAGTTAAATAACTATAACAAATTCTGCAAAAATGGTGCTTTTTGGTATATAAAGAAATTCTTCAAGTTTTGTACGTGCCAAACAAGTATTATATCTCCTTTTGTGATCTAGTCTTGACTAGCCTATATAAAATAATATAATAAAACATTTGTTATCATACAGGCAATCAATCTCTTCAAAACTTGTTGCACTATGCATGAATTACTTTTGTTTGATATTTCATAAAAGAAATCTCCATAACTAACTCATATTTTGCTAATTCTAAGGTATGGAGATCACTGTACTGCGAACTAGCAACTAAATATCTACAATTATGTGATACGGCCGAGAGTAAACTTGGAAAGATTCGTTATGTACTGCTAAGCAATTTTTGCTGTATTTAATATTACTATTGCACTTTTAATTCTCGACAGAAATATGATACGTCGCGTTTTAAAGAAATTATTCTTGACTTAGATATTTAGCGTAATTGGTGCAGTCTATAAACTAACTGTTCTTATTTTTAAAATTGCAGTTTTAATTTTTTAAATTATTGAATCTAACTCTGTTTGGATCATGATTATACTTACAAATTAACACTGCATTAAATAGATTATAAAAAAGGACTGAAGAGCTATTTGCCTAAGAGAAGGGAGGCCTTTGTGGAAGATGTTTTTATAAGAAAAATTTTCACTTCCATATTACACATGGAAAAATCCCCAAAACTCTCATGCAATCAATCCATTTACCGGGATTTGAAATTGGTTTGAACTAGCAACATTCAACAACAACTGGCTATTGTGAGTCACTTCCGTGACAGGAAAGTGCAGTTAATACACATTAAGTATGAGTCCCCACCAGTCGTTGGGATGTTGTGACCACTGAACGCTGGTAGTTCAACCCAGGTTTGAACTCACTCAAATAAGCTAACTACGTGGTTAGTTTTTCTCCATGAATAACACGAATATGAGGTAGTTTCCCTTAGGAAGTTCTCCATGAAAGTATCCCTTCCCTTAGGCATCTAGCCCTTGTGTACTTTGCTATATTCAAATAATATAACCTGACCTTAAATTTGAAAGGCGTGTTCACGGTTATGGTAAATCAAACATCTTAAAATATTTTTTAACATTTTGTTGAACTATAGAGAAAACTACTCATTATCTATAGTATGTGTTACTGATTGTTTTGCATTTCTAGATAGCCATACTGTATAAGGTCATTTGGTCTTTAACTGTAATAGCTGTTACTTCTACATGAGATCTTTTACATGATAGTTCTTCCATGCAAAGACTATGTAAATAATATATACCTTTAAACCAGATTCCTTTCCGATATAAAATGAAATAATACCAGATGTCACATTTATTACAAAAAAGGTTCGTAATTTTAAATTCATTAATTCTTCATTTTAATAATATAGAGAGAAGCAAATAGTAATTTATTTTTCTAATACAATGTAGAAATTAAAGAACAAAACATTAATTATTGGGTGAAATGTACTGCAAATAATTAATTTAAAACTGAAATCTCATATATTTCTCAGTGATTTAAAATAAATACAAGAGTGTATTAGAAAGATATACATGCTATAATGTTAATATTTAAAAAACTGTAGTATTTTCAGGAAAATATTTTCTACTTTCTGAAACCCATATCGCACAAGCATGTTTCAATTTATGCGTAGAAATTTACTGAGCGTAAAGGGCGTATTTTTGATGTGACATCATCTTACACGTAGTTTAGATGTCACGTGATTTCCTTGCGCGTTTGCTGATTTAGCGCCGACCGCTGTTGTCAGCGTCAGCTCAATGGAGGAATCAAGCTTAGCAGCCAATCGGAGCGTTAACACAATCTACCGAAAGTGTCACCGCAAGCTACTAGTAGCTCGCGATCAACGGTTTGGCGATCACTGCTCTTGAGAATGGATCAGATAGATAATCTTCCACCTCTCTTTCCCTAGAGCCAAACCACTCGAAACGACTTTCGGCTGGCCAATATTTTAAGATCCCCATGTCGCACTGACACTGTGAGCTTAGAAATATCCATGCATTCTCCGCGATTCAAGTCCGGATCCAATAATATGGCAACCACTGTACCGATAAGTGCAGCAAGTAAAAATACACAAAAAGCAACATTACAACCAAATGTACTCAAAGTAGTGGCAAAAGGTTAAAACAATAATGCGCTTTTTGTTATTAACAATGGTCCTTCAACAGTACTGCCCTATCACTTTTTTTTTTTTTTTTTTTAATTCTTAAAACTCAGTGTCAAATTTGTTCGTTGCCCACAAGCAGCCGAGCAGTAAAGTCCCTGTATAGTGCTAGTTTGGTCCGGGGTTAGAATCCCACCAACGGGCTGGCTGCATGGGCGTGTAAGGTTCGTTTGATTTAAATAACCAGTTTTTTTATGCTTTGAATCTATGCTGTCACTTCCCTCTTTCCGTTTTCCCTCCAGAATGTAAATTACTTCTCGTGTATTTAAGAGAGGGTTTGAAATTGTAAGACAGAGCATGTTATGCAACTCGTGGTCACGTTATTAAGTTTGCTACTTTAAATAAGAGTTCTTGTCTTCGACTTCACATAACAATTGCCGATAGGTGAAATAATAACATTGCCGATAGGTGAAATAATAACATTGCCGATAGGTCCATGCCGGTGAAATTCTGAGCAAACTTCGCGTTAGACTGCAGTGTAGCCTTTTGCTATTAAATTATTTAAATTTAAGCTTTATATTTGACTTACTCATTAAGTTTCTAGCCATAAATACTGCCGGAATTGTACGCACTAGAAGTGCTTTCTGTTCAACTAATTTAATTTCAAATAAAGGTTCTCTTACACTCTTCTCAAGCTTCTTTTGTACCTTAAACTTAGCGATAAGTCGCTTAACATCTACGTAAAGTTTAACATTGGATGGTACCCAAAGGAGTTAAATTTTACAGGCGTTTCGTTTTTCGTTTGTAAAGACGTACTAACCAGTTTCCCGTAAAAAGCCCTCCACAGTCATCTCACCCTTTCGAGGTTGCCATTGGGTGCGACGCCGTAATAAATTAAAAAAATTCTCTATTGTGAGGTTTACAGGTAACATATACTTGCTAAAAGCCTGACTGATCGCTTGCATTGTTGAAAGCAAAACACAATTACAGCAGATTAACGAAATCAAAAGCACTGCTGCCAATATTAGACTGTTTTGAAAACTCTACATTGAATTTTCGATACGTAACTTGAATACCAGTCATCTCTTCCACGCGAAGGCATTCCTCCCCGCAGGCAGAGAGCCGTCGTGTTGTTTGCCGTAATTAAAATAAAATGGTATTTAAAAAAAATGCTATCGCTATAGAATAGTACACCATGTTTGAATTCGTTTATAGACTTTTGTCTCTAAAATTGTAATGCTGTCTCTCTGATGTCTAATGGCAACAATCTTCTACAAGCACTTGTTTTCTTGCAAACTAAAATCAGAAAATTCCAATCTGCCTTGACACCACCCTACAATGCTACTTCTTAAATCTTGAGTTAAAAAGAAACTGTAGGGACTTATATTTATTTTAAATAACCAATTTTATTTAATTTGTTATTCTTTCCTATAAAGCCTTCATTGCCCTAATTGTCAGTGCCAGAATATTTAAATTTGGTAGCGCGCGTGAAGGAATGCAAATTCTACCGTGAAGAAAGAGTTTAAAAACCGAGGTTCAGTAGGAAAGAGGGAGAGTTAGACTATTCCCGTCACCTCTGTTGCTTAAGCGTCTGCTCCCCAGAGTTATTGCTGGTTCGCGAGGCTTAATTGCATTTACTTGCTACCACTAGGTTTTGACGGGGGATTAAGAAACAGGACTTATTCTGAGCCCTGTAGTTTAGTTCAACGACTTGTACATATCTTCAAATATTTGGTTAGTTCTCTGCTTTCAGTTACCGCCCAAGCAGAGGCTTAGTTTGTTAGCGTCGAGCTGACGCATTGTAAATTTTAAAGAATTAATAAAAGGTGCTTTTAACTTTCTTCCGTGCAGTTACTACTCTTACAGTCTTCAAGCAGGAGTTACTCTAGTGGACTTTACATTGGCGCACGATTTACTACGCGAATCCGATGGCCAGCGAACAGCGCGAACAAGCATCCCCACAAGAAGTGGCAGACCAAATGGTGACCAGCCCGTTGGATGGGTTTGGCTTTCTGATACAGACGATGAGGGCGGCAATTAAACCAGCGGTGGTATTCGACAGCAAAAACTCTGTCTTCTCATTCCTGGAAGTCCTTGATACTCACTTCCAATTGTATACGGTACCCGAAAGACAGAAGGCAGCTATTGCCTCGAGTGCCCTCCAAGGACAGGCGGAGTCTTGGTGGAAAGCAATTGGAAAGTTCTTACTTGGAGAAGTTGGAAGCATAACCTACACGTTTGAGAATTTCAAAGCGTCACTCTTAAAAGCGTTCCAGATAGTTAAAATCGTGGTTAAAATCATGCCAAACTTGAAGCTGAACCGTACAGCTTTTACCAACTTAGGGTTGAGTACCTTACCGAGTGTAATCTGCGTAAATTTAAGTTAGTGAATATGTTATACGGTAGAAAGCCCGACAGCGAAGTCATCGAAATTATATTAGCAAAATTATTACCCGCAGTTCAGGATTTCGTCGAACTCGGAAGTCCATGAACGTTAGAAGAATTATTCGAATTAGCCGCTAAGTTCTAGAATCGGCGAATAGCAGAAAAGTCGAGTTTTCCTACCCAGGGATATCATCAACAGTTCTCCCGACAGCCGACTGCGGAAAGAAGTAAACACAATAGAGGAAAGCGTTTTGGAGCCAAGCCGTCAACGAGTAAGAATGAAAAGGATGAAGCCAAAATCCCCCAGCGTACCTAGAAAACATCAGGAGGAAAGGAGGTTTTAAACGAATAGAGGGGGCATGAGGATTTGAGGGTCCAGACCCCATAGGCATCGCAAAATCCGTCTAAAATGTATATAAACACCGTGGTAGTTTTTTTTTTTGTAATTATTTTAGTGATTTGTTTAAGTGGCAGAATTTGATTAATATTTCCATGTATAATGCTCTTTAACAAATCATTGTGCCAATCAATTTGTTTTCGTATTCATTAATTCTGTTTGCAGTCTTGGTCAGGAAAAATACACGCTTAAAAACATGAATTCAGAAATAGAGAAAAAGCACAGTTTTGTCTCACGGCAAAGATTCGGCAAGCAATGGTCTGAACTCGCGAGATATTATACAAAACACATACACTACAAGTCTGCATATTTGACAATGCAATCTTAGAATATTAGCTATTCCATACAAACAGATAACTCGACATGAGTAGTTCTAAGCAGTACGCTAGATGCGGTTTTCAAACCAGACTAAAAAAAGATACTAAGCAAGAAAGTACAATTTTGCGTAATATCCACATTTCGCGGAACCAGAAGACGCCTTTTTGCCGGTGGGGAAATATCAGATGTGATACAGAAATTACATGGAAAGAAAAATCCAGGACAGGACAGCGTTGCCAATAACATTCTCAAATTGCTCCTCAAAACAAATGGACATCTTTTCTCCTATATCTTTTTAATGAACGTCAGCATTTGCATACATTTCCTAAATATCTGAAATTTGAGGCAATATTGCTATTTACGAAAAATATGAAAAAGCAGAAAGTGCCTTTGTAGTGAACAAAAACAGTATGGTGCTTCTCAATTAAAAAGGCTATGTGCGACCTCAAAATTGTAGTTCTATCAGGCAGAGCTTGAGGCCGTTATGGAAGATATTAGCTTTGTCGACTCGACCAATATTACTCAAAGAAATATCTACTCAGATTACTTCTCTTGCAATGCTTAATAACTTTGCACTCTAGACACCCATCACCAACAGTGCAGCAAATATGCAACCTCTTGCGGAATAGGAATGGATTGAAAATATATTTCAACTGCGCTGACATTCAACATAAACAGAATTTTCATAGTTGGTCAATTATGTCCAAAACTGATGGACAGATTTTAATGAAATTGGCATGTAGGTTGACGTACAACAACAACATTGTAAAAAATTAATTGAGTGCAGGTATTTTAGCAAACTGCCGACAAAAATATGTAAAAATACAGAAGAATTACAAACAACAAATGCAGTTTTAAATTCTCTTTAATGACTACCTTTTATTCGCTACCATAGATTTTTCATACTTGTTTCTTTGCTTCAAAAAGCAAATTCTTTAAATTCGGCTTTTAATTATTTTTTTTTATTTCGAGTCAAAGTTTTAAGCTCCACAACTTCATGAAGTTTAAAAATGGGGATGGATTGTCACTGAGGAAAATATACATGAAAACAGGACCGTAAGCCAAAAAATTCTATGAAACTGTCCTGTATGCAATTCAGAGACAGGGCAGTCAAAGATTAAGGTTGAATTATATCCAAGTATTTCTAGATAAATTGTAATGTACTCAGAACTATTATATTATACCTGCCTAATAACGTTTCGAACCGCATTTAGCTTGCAAAATAGCAGCCACCCTGCAAGGCATGGATTCGAGTGGCGGTTATTAAGCTCACATAGCTGATGCTATAATCTTATAGAGTCTACACTGGTGTGCAAAAATTAAGGACGAGACGGTTTTTTTTAATATAACTTTGTACAAAAGCTTTCCAAATCAACATATTTAATACCGTAAGATCCCCAATACGTAAGGACATGAGTAATGTAAGCAACAGTTACTAAAAGAGAAATCAGAGGGATAAAAAGAAGCTTTATTGAAAAAGTAGCATGGAGCGCAATGCGACTGAAGGCCGAAACATCCCTGTGATGGGTGTCCAGCAAGAAACATCCGGTCTTTAATAGGGGATATGATCTCCCCTGACTGCTAGGCAGGTTTCACAGCCTCTGCCCATGCTGAGAATGAGGGTGTCAATGAGTTGTTGAGGCATTGCTGCCCATTCGTCTTGCAGCGCCAATCGAAGCTCCGGAATTGTTACTGGTGGTAAGGTACGAGCTGCCAAGCGTCTACCTAGAAAATCCCATACATGCTCAATGGGATTGAGATCCGGAGATCGTGCCGGCCAATCCATACGTTCAATATCCTCACTCTCTAAGAGCTGTTCGGCAGCTACTGTGCGATGACATGGTGCATTGTCGTCCATGAAAAGGAACTGCGGACCCATAGCGCCTCTAAAAAGACGCACATATGGAAGAAGAATCTCGTTACAATAACGGGTCCCGTTGACTGAACCTGCGTCGAAGATGTGAAGGTCTGTACGACTACCAAGCATGACGCCTTCCCAAACGAGAACACCGCCACCTCCATACCTGTCCCTTTCAATGATGTTCGAGGGATGATTGCGGCTTCCCACTCTCTCCAGGTGAGTATGCGATGAGAATCGCTACTCAGACTGAATCTGCTCTCATCTGTAAAGAGTACTCGTCCCCATTCATTGTCTCTCCAATTCCGGTGTTCCCGGCACCACAGAGAAAGCCTTCTCCGATGGACAGGCGTTAGAGGTACACACCGTACAGGGCGTCGTGCAAACAGACCACCACCGTGAAGTCTTCTGGCCACGGTAAAACGCGATATCGGTCGTCCAGTCGCCTGTGTCGTGTGTCTAGCGATTTCTCCCGCTGTCTGCCGCCTGTTTCTTCTGGTCTGTAAGGCAATATACCGGTCATCTGAGGGTGTGGTTCCTCGTGGACGACCACTACTAAACCCCCGGATAGCTGTTCCTGTAGTCGTGAAACGATGCTGTGAGCAATTCCGAACTCTGCAGCCACACTTGTCACACTGCGGCCTTCCTCCAACTTCCCAATGATTCGACCTCAGGTAAAAGCATCCAGATGTCGTCTAACAGATTGATTATTCGCCATTTCTCGCTGAGGCAGCAACTCGGCGTGATTTTAACTGCTATACGGCGTGCAATCTCTTTGCCAGAAATACTGATCTTACACCGACAACATGCTTTATACTACTCAGACACTTCCCCATTACGTCTACCTGCATATCTGCGCATGTGCTACCGTACATCACCTTACTTAATCTCCTGATTGGTCTTTCTGTCCGCTCTGCCTCTTCGTTCAGCTGATATGCTAATTTTTTGACTTCTTCCTTAATTTTTGCACACCAGTGTATGTGTGTTCTTTGGTAGCATATACCCTGAACTCTGCGTTGAAAACGAAGTAGCGAATTCTCGTTATGTCTTTAAGAATAAATACTGCAGAAGAAAGGTTTAAATAACTTTTTTATTTAAAATTAAATTAAAACAGATGCACGCACTTCGTGTTCACAAATTACCACCACGTGTGGCTCCGTAACAGAAAATAAGAATGTAACAAATTACTAGTAAATTAAGAATTCTAATGATTTGCTCCTTAGCTTAATCGGAAGTACACAGCAAAGCCGAGCCGAGAAATATCAGTATAAACTGAAAGGCGTCGAACACCGAACTAGAGAGCTAATTTTAAACTCGCACATAAACATCGGAACTAAGTCCGCTACTACTACTTTTGAACTCTTGATACGCAACTTAAATACTGCTTCTGAGACACATTTAAAATTTGCATTTACGTCATACAAAATTTCCATTCCGGCAGGAAATTGATATAAGAACGAAAAGGAAATAAAACTAAAAATAACTGGTTAGAATAAAATAAATCCTTACAATCTATGTTGCAAGTCTTCAGCCCCTGAATATATTAGAAACAGTAGTGATGGAACTCAAAACCATTCATCCGAATCGAACCACAAATATTCGATTCGGGTTATGCCCGACAAAGTTGAAGGCAACGGCTTTAAATGAAATTCACCATCGTAACAGTGTAGCAAATATTCTATTGGTAATGAAAATTACATCCGAGAGTAGAACTGATGTATAAGTGAATCAGTATGGCTGTCATTGATGTTCAGGTACCTAGCTAATGTAACGATTGTTCTGCTGGAATAAAGTTCCCATAATAGCATCGCTCAGGGGCGTAGCTAGAGTTTCCAGCCCCAGGGGTCAACTGAAGAATTTGCGCCCCTTTCCTGTGTGCCAAGAATGGAAAACATTTCCTTAAAAGATTTCGTAGCATTAATTTGGCGCCCCCTGGATGCTGCGCCCGAGGACAGATGTCCCCCCTTGCCCACCCTAGCTACGCCACTGGCTGCAGTATTAGCCTTCCTAACGGCGACTGCAACCGCCCAATAATATATCCATGCTCCATCGGAGTTCATCGGCCTAAGAGATCTTTTTTTTTTTTTTTTTTTTTTTTTTTTTTTTTTTTTTTACCACCATTCACGGTCCATAAGTCTATGAGTTTTGACTTCATTTCCTCTATTGTCACTGCTGAAAGAAGTTTAGTTAGTAGAATTTTACTTGTTGCTAACTCTCTCGGCTGATATTAGTCCTGGATTTCTTCGTATGAACGACAATGCGCGACTGCACCGAGCTCAGGTTGCTGAAGAATAGCTTGGTCACGGTGTGGAGCGGTTTAAAGGACAAGCTCAATCCTCAGACCGGAATCCGATACAGTATTTTTGGAATTATCTTGGGAGACAGGTTACTGCTTTAAGTCCTCTTCCAAAGTCGTCAGTTGAGCTTAAATAAGGATTACTCAGTGTCTGGTCGTTGCTTTCCATTTCACTGACCAACAACTTAATTGACAGCATGAACCGCCGCCAATTTATTGCAGTTAGAAATGGAGACATTCATTATTAGAACCCATTTTCGAAATGTTATCACCACTGTTTTCCTCGAAAACCTGTAATGTAATGTTTCTCCAAGATTGGATTTCTCTGCCAAGGGTGCAATTTTTTGTTGTAATTCATGTTAGTGTTAAACTTTAGAAACATTCTATGTCGCATTCATTAAAGAACTACTATATAGTGAATATGTCCTCTCAATTTTTTGTTTCCATGTTGCTTTATTCTCAAATTAGACGCAAAAGACATGTTTTTTCTTAACTTTTGGAGGGTGGTGTATGTTCCACAAGGGGAAATCCACGAAAACGCCCATGCAGCCAGCCCGTTAGCCAGTTTTCGAACCCCGAACCGAGCTACCAGGTTCGAATACTGGCTAGCATTCCCCGATTTTCAGCTGGTGGGCCTTTAGACAAAGGAACCAGTATTTACAGCTTATCCCGCTGTAACTTTTTATTAAGTCTTTTAATATCGCGAAGCAGACTGGTTATTTAAGTAAACAGTTTCTGCGTCTTTTCGTCACGAGGTTCACTCATTCCAATATTTACGCAGATTTCGAATGGCAAGCAGTTTTATTTTAAAGTGTAGAAATTTACGAATAGGAATCTAAGTGTTTTGGTATGCTTCCGCTGACCGGTCATACCTCTTGATGTTGACTAGGATGGGGAGGATGTTCCGGCCTCTCGATAGGCAGTGACGTGATGTCAGTCATGAATTTCGTACGCGCGGAGTTTGATTTAAATTTTGAATCTGGCAACACAAAACTGTAAGTACGAAATGTTTATGTTTAGAACAGTTGTATGTATAATAATGAAAATAAAATGTGTATACAAATGCAACACCCTTGTTTTATGGGTTGCAGTCGAAAACATCGCGGACGAAAACGTCGCGGAGAAAACAACGCCAGACGAAAACGTCGTGCTACAAAACATCGCAAAGAGAAAACACGGCAGTTCTAAAACATCGTGGCACAAAATATCGTCGTCGAAAATAAAGCGGTTCAAAAACTTCGCAGTTTGAAAACATCGTCATCGAAAATATCGTGGTAAAAAATAAAGTATCTACAAATCATCGCATGACGATAACATCGCACACACGAGTTTTTCAGGCTTTAATAATTGTAAATGGATACTCCCATAATGATCTGTGAGCCCAAGATGAAAGAAAGGATAATTTTTACTTTCATATTTTTTATTAACTAATAAATTTTTGCTGATAAAGTAAGAAGGAAACTTAAGCATAGAAAATTTATGCAACTTATAGCACTTAATATAATTTGAAACCGACATAGTTAACTAACAAAAGTCATTAATAAATCATTTTTTATAAAGTTTTCACTGGTAATTTTTCATGCAAAGTATAATCTAAAAAAGATTAGAAAAAAGGAAGGTAAGTAATTGCATGACCTTATCTATAAAAAAAAAATTGCTATCTTAATTATGAGATTATTTTCTTCGCTTTTATTAATCTAATACGCTTATAGCGAAAATTATTTCTTGTTTTGTTTCAGTTTATTCTTAAAGTGCTATTAAAATTTTCATACACAGCGTGCAGTCAGTTACTTGAATGTCGATTTGTTAGTTATGACGAAAGTCAGCTATATAATATTTCAGTAGGGTATTAGATTATGCCAAAGCACACTGTGGCTATCTGCTTAATAAGGGGTAGGATTCCTTTGTGGAGTACATTCTCAGAAACTGGTTCATATGCACATTATACTTTAGAAAAAATCATGAAAGTATGCACGATTATTTTTTAATTAAAGTAACCATAAAGAATATTTTTTTCAATAAAATGAACGTATTTAGTGCTTCTACGCATTAAGCTATTGGAAAAAGATATCTTGAAAGAAGGTATATTAATTTCCATAGTTTACGTTTTAAATAAAACAAAAGTATCTTTTCGTTTTAATAATTTTAGAAATCTTATAGTTTTTTTTTCATCTGTAATTAACTGTAGTTTTAGTTTCACAGTTCATAATAATAAACAAAGATATACTGAGAATTATCTAAATCAATGAAGTAAATGTAGAATTCAGTTTATCCATGTACACCACTGTAAATAACAAATATACTAATTGCTTGTCTAATTTCTTTTGATGACTGAACTGGGAAAAAAACCACAGTACTTTTAAAGCATTATACCAATTTCATGTACTTGTAAAGCACTTATATTTTACCCTTTCTTTTTATTTATATTATTCTCATTAATTACATAAAGTTTTATGCCTTAAATACATTAAATCGTAAAAGCAAATTTTATAATTTTTGCGTGTAAAGACTGGACATCAAATTTTTGACGTTATTTTAACAGAATAAAACATGTTTCGGGAAAATCTGTAAATGTCTCTTATTGGTCTGAAGAAGTATTTAATAATAAAGAAATAAAAAAAGAAATAAATGTATATTACACAGTTCTGAAAACACACTGCTTAAAATTTATATAATTAAAAAATATATTTAATTTTGGAAAATCTTGTTCCTCAGATTCTAAATATTTTCCATTCTCAGCGACAAAGTCTGAATTTATGATGTTTCTATCATACGTATAATCGGGAAGTTTCGCCTCCTTAATCGAACTACATGAATATGTAATTTTGGTGGAAAAAGATTAAAATGTTGTGTTATTCATTATTCGTTTTGCTGAAGGTTGGCCAAAAAAGAAAGAAAAAGAAAAAATGTCAATTAAATTTATATTTTTAATATACGTAATTCATTGATGAAATTATATATTAATTAAATAAATCTGTAGGTATGAATACATATATGCAAAAGAGGCAAAGGGCTTTATCAAAAACAAACAAGGAATGGCGATCTAAAAATATTTGGAGAACTCTTAACTAAACTTATCTGGGTTCTCTTTTTAAACTGCATGCTAGCTGTAAAACATACAAATGCTAATAAGTTAAGAATGTTATGTCTGTCTGTACGGGGAGCATCATCAGTAATGACTGAAATTTTCAGCTGTCTTTTATTAACCAAATAGCCTTAAGCGCCCAGAGGGGACAGATTCCCAGGAGTTAAGCTTGATCGAAACGCCCGTTCTAATGTTTGACTCTCCCCAATAGTATAATTAGCTGTAATTCGTCATAAGTCGAGATATTTTGGACAAAAAAAAGACTTCAAAGTGGGGGGGGGGTCGACTTATACGCGGGGCCATAACAAATTAAAAGAATCGGAAGTTCAAAAATTTCTTTATATAATGCAGTTGTTTTCTTCCCGCACTCAAATTGGACGACTTATCAAATAAGTCACTTACTTGAAGTAATTTCATGACTTAAATTATGTGGCGAACTAATCACAGAGTTTCATACTTTAACTAGAGTAAGTTTCAATTAAACCAAAGAATTTTCGGCCCCCGAACAATAAAAAGCCTGATATTACATTAATTACTCAGTGGGTTAAAGATGCTTGGAACGAAATACCCTCTGAAATGATTATAAAATCATCGCATCGAGAGACGACCAAATCTGTTTTCAACAAACATCGAAAACGCCCGTGTTTACGAATTTGTCTTGGAATAGTTTTCCTTTCCCCCCTTCTGCGGTTTCATCCATTCATCCATTGTGTGCAGTTTCACCTTAGGGCCGGATTGCACCTGCGAACGTCAATAGCTTTCCATATTTCTCCTTTATTTGCTTCAAAAGAATGATTGACATGTCTTTTAACAACTCGCGAAACCAATGAGCCATACACTAACGTGGAGGGGAAAGAACTAGATAGAAAATAAACGAGGCGTTGGGGCGGTTTGCCATTGCCTGAATGAACAGGCGCTACGGGCGACTTCGATGCGAAAGAGTTAAAAAATGTTGTATTAGTAACGAACTAGACGGCACGGAAGATGATGCTGTTTTTGAAACTGAAAATGACGACAAAGGCTTTGTAGTGATTGTAACAATACAGAGTTCGAGACTGAAAATATGTATGATGACGAGCCAATGACGACAGAAGAGTTCTATGAAATGTTTGGCGAATCTGACCATGAATCGGACGTTGAAGGATTTTGATTTTGTTTATTTACCAAGGTATTTTTTATCGTATATTTACTTTTTTTTTCCTCAGATGATTTTGAATAAATGTAGTACTTAAAAAATTTTTTCGAAGTTTCTCGATCGATTTCGGAAGTGGGGGGTCGACTTATACGCGGGTATATACGGCACAATATAATAAAGACAACGAAAATGAATGAGGACATTATTTAAAATAAATAAGGACTATATGCAACTTCTCACACTCCCACACATCGCCATTATATAAAAATTAAACATGTTACAACAATAAAATGAATAAAAAAGAGGGAATCTGAGCAAACCAGTACTCCAAATAAAAACATGTGATTCGAGTATATACAAGTATTAATATATAGTATAAATCACAACCAACATACTAATTAAGCCTTGCATGTATATTAAAGAGAACATATATCAAAGTATAAGAAATGGCTAACTCTATGAAATATAAAGATGAAAAAGATAATTTTGTTTGATTTAAAACGTAAACTATGGAAAACATGCCTTCTTTAAAGATATCTTTTTCCAAAATGTGTCAGATGCTTTTAGTTGAATGCGTAGAACACTGATATGAACAGATATGAGCTAATTGAACACTAATGCACAGAATATTTTATTTAAAAATATTCTTTCTGATTATTTTAATTATAAAATAATCATGCACGAAGCGAACTCGGATTTTAAAATTTAGTTATGGTTGATATTCAAAATCATATGTTTATAAAGCATTTAAAATAATACATAAAAAGTTACATTTTCTTATTTCAAACAATTTGTCATTTTGTAAGGATCTTAAGTTTTACTAACGTTTATTTTATTTTAAATCTTTACTATCACTTCTTATTTTCTACTTCCGGCCAGAATTATAAGCGTGAAGGAGTTTATGCAAAGTTGTCTGGCGAACGCCAAGTATTTAAGTGTGGCCTTTTTGCCAAGCAGGAGAGAGGAAGCCGTGAGTTCGAAGCAGGCCGCTTACCTTAGAAGTTACGCAGTTGCTACTTTGCCTTCCAGGCCAGAGGTTTTAATCCTCTTGATAAATTAAACGTATTGTAGTGTTCACAGTCTCTGTGCTACATACGCTTCCTGTTATTATAAGGCCAATCTTATTCTAAAGTTAAATTAGAGTTTAGTTTTATTTTGATATCTTTTAAGTTAGACCCCGAGTGGAGGGTCATTGTATTCCGAAGTACGGAAGTCATTGTATATAAAGAAAAAATAAAGGGTTTTGTATACCCTTCGTCTGTATCCTGTCTACTTACTACAATTAGTGAACATAGCTTTAGTAAGCTCTCTGTTCTAGTCAGGTCATTGTATGTTTCCGAAGAAGGTAAGAAGAAACATTGAACCTGATAGTGGCGCCCGACGAAGAATAACCATGGCCGAGTTTCAAGAAGAACCTGTGCTGCCTGCAGAAACAGCTCAGAATCCAGAAATGCCAGCTGCCGCCCTGGAAGGATTTGGGTATATTGTCCAGACCATGCGCGCTTCGATGAAACCAGAAGCAACGTTTAATGGAAACTCACAGGTAACCAGTTTTTTGGAAAAATTGGATGACCACTTCATGCTCTACCCCGTGCACGAGTTTCAAAAAGTTACCTTAGCTACCGGCGCGCAGTGTTCCTGTGTGGCAGAAGTCTTTTTTAGAAAGTATTTTCGCAAATACCGCATATATAATGCGGATAATACAACAGTATTAGCGGCGCAAGGAGAACAATGTAAGTGCGTAGGTAAAGTACCTTTGTACATCCGTATCAAGGACGAACAAGTAAAGGTGATGTTTTTTATAGTAAAGAATTTGCAAGCACACTTAATACTAGGAATAGACTTTCTTTCAGACGCACAAGCTACACTGGATTTTAATGAAGCGTCTCTTAAACTGACGATGAAACCAGTGCGTGTAGAAAAGGTTGAACCGCCAAGGGTAAATCTCGACCACCTGCCTAATGACGAGCAAGATAGAATCCGACAAGTGGTAAGTGAATTTGCTTCCTTATTTAGTGATATTCCAGGATTTACCCAGGTTACTAACCATAGTATTGACACCGGAGATGCATTGCCGGTTCGTCAAAAACCATACCGGTATGATAAGAATAAGGAAAAAATTATAGAATGGCATATTACCGATATGCTACGTAAAAAGATCGTAACGCCTATCTCAAGTAGTTATGCTAGTCCGGTGGTTTTATGTAAGAAAAATAATGATTATCCTTTGGAGCATCCAAAAAGGTGGAGATTCGCTATTGATTACCGTAAATTAAATTCCATAACGAAATATCCGGTATATCCGTTACCGATTATAGAAGAAATTTTAAGGAACATAAAATCAACCAAATTTATGACAACTTTAGACTTAACGAATGGTTATTTTCAAATAGGGATCAGGCCTGAGGACGTGCCTAAGACTGCTTTTATAACCAAGTCTGGCACTTATGCATTTTTACGAATGCCGTTTGGCCTTTCAGGCGCCCCAGCAACATTTCAGCGATGCATGGACATTGTGTTAAGACCTGTTCTCGGAAAGTCCACATTTATCTATTTAGACGATATCATTATTACTAGTGATAATCTAGACCAACATGTACAGGATTTAAGACAGGTGTTTTCTTTATTAAATGAGGCCGGTCTAAAAGTTAATGTCGAAAAATGCAAATTTGCAGCCCCTGAATTAAAATATTTAGGTTACAAAATATCGCAAAAAGGGATCGAGATAGATGAATCAAAAATAATCGCTGTACAAAAGTATCCGACTCCAAACACGGCAAAGAAGCTCTCTTCTTTTCTAGGACTTTGTTCATATTATAGGTCATTTATAAAAGATTTTGCGGCTATCGCTGAGCCATTGTTAAAATTAAAAAGGAAAAAGGCAAGATTCTCGTGGACGGCCGAAGCCAATAGTGCTTTCGAAAAATTAAAACAAGCATTAACGCAAGCCCCTGTGTTGAAATTTCCTGAAAAGGATGAAAATTTAGAAATTTCAGCGGATGCTTCGGATTATGCGGTAGGAGCGGTACTTTCGCAAAATCAGCAGCCAGTAGCATTTTTTAGCCGAACTTTAAATCAAACACAAAGAAACTATTCCGCGACCGAGAGAGAGGCACTTGCAGTTCTGTTAGCAGTGCAAAAGTTCCGAGTCTATTTTGGAAAGGCGCCGATAACAGTATATTCTGATCATGCGGCGGTAACTAGATTGTACTCTGGGAAAAATTTATCCCCAAGGTTAATAAGATGGGCACTCAAGCTGCAAGAATATAATCTGGTAATCAAGCGTACCCCCGGAAAGGAAAATATCGTAGCAGATGCCCTGTCACGAATTAAATTAGACGAACAGGGTAATACCGTAAAAGTTGCAATGCTGACAGCGTGTACAATAAATTCCCGAGAAACTGTAATAACCGAACTGGGTAAGGATCCTGAGTTTGGAAGTATTTATGAGTATTTGAAGGATCCTGAAAATTTTAGCCACCAAGATATTGTGGCGATAAGAAATAGGGCGGCCCATTACGAACTAATAGATGGTCTATTATTTTATACAAAAACTGCGAATTCCAACAACGAATTTCGACCTGTTATCCCAGCTAGTCTTAGATTAAATATCCTGCAAGAGCTCCATGACAGTCCTTTAGCTTCTCATGCTGGTATTCGAAAAACTACTCAACGCGTACGCGAGGCAGTCTACTTTCCTGAACTGCAAAAGTTAACAAGGGCGTATGTCCAGTCCTGCCCAACATGTCAAGCCGTTAATTATATTAATTTCCGCCCGGCCGGGTTTCTAAATAGTATTAAATCCGAATTTCCAAATGAAATAATCGGCATCGATTTATTGGGCCCTTTCCCAAAAAGTCAGTTAAACAAAAGTCGCTATCTCCTTGTTATAGTTGATCATTTTAGTAAATGGACCGAAATTGTTCCCTTAAAACGAGCCTCCGCGAAATTAGTTACCGATTCTATTTTAAATAAATATATTTTAAAATACGGGGCGCCCCTAAAAGTTATATCGGATAATGGTCCTCAATTTGTAAGTAATATATTTGAAGACATGTGCCAAAAACTGGGCATACGTCATTTAAAAATGGTCCCGTATCGGCCGCAATCAAATATAGCGGAACGGGTCAACAGAAATATAGTGAAAATTATCCGTAGTTATGTTAAAAATTTTCATAAAAGCTGGGATAACTATGTCAATGAATTTGCTTTCGCCCTTAGGACCGCAAAACATGATACAACGGGAAAAACTCCTGCTGAGTTATTTCTAGGCAGAAAGATTATAACACCGTTAGATAAACTATTTTATGTGCAACAAAGAGCCCCAGAATTTAAAATGGGTGATATAGAAAAACTAATAAAAGAAGCAAAAAAGAATACAGAAGTAGCACAAAGAAAACAAAAATTGTATTATGACTTGAAACGACGGGGAGTAACTTATAAAGTAGGGGATGCAGTACTAAAAATTAAGCATTCACTTTCTTCAGCACCAGAAGGTAAAACTGCCAAATTTTTCCCACGCTTTGAAGGACCATATGTTATAGAAAAAATAACTCACGCTGTTGTAGTATTAAAGGCAAGAAATGGTGAAACCTGTTCCGCAAACATTGACCAGATAAAACCATTCTATGACCGTAATAAAATGCAAATCTTTTCAGATCTTTTGCAGGATCCGGTACGGCAGACACCGCAGGTACAAGTTCCAGAGGTGGGAAAACGACAAGTACAAGGGCAAGCCAATGAGAGACAGAAGCAAGTGAAAAGAAAATTGCCCCGCGGAAAAATTGAAGGTACAAAGAAAAAGAAGCCGTTCCACCGTCCAAAAAACAGAGTTCACGAACACCCCCAGAATGAAGAAGGGAGAAGGACGACGTATGTGGAAAAGACCGGGAGAAAGGACGGCAACTATAACCCGGCTGTGAAACGGAAGATTGACTCATCCGACAGAACTCTCCGCAGCAAAAGTCGCCGAACTGCGGAAGGGCCATCAGCGGCGGAGGAAAAAGTACAAGAAAAATTTGAACGGCCAACAACGAGGTCCAAGCAGGATCACGACAGAAGTTTCCCGGTTCCACCAAGACCAGCTGCCTTCAAACGGCCAAGACCACAAGCAGAGGACAGAAGGAAGATGTTCAAGGGTGGCCGTAGTGGTGAAAAACGGAAGCTTCCAGAGGAAAGCACTGAAGGGCGAGCCCGTACAAGAAGGAGGATCAACCAAGCTACGGTCTGCAGCACCTTTAAAGACTGGGCCCAGAAAAGGATGTCTGAATATTACAAAGATAAGTAAAATTTTGTGTTACTTTACAAACTTAAGTTAATCTTTCATTCTTACTGCAAGTGGCAGATTTGAAGAAGTTTTACCTCATGCGAGGTCTACCTTTATCGCCAAAAGGGCGAGAAATGAGTTGTGACCGATGTTCTTATTATGTTTTTCAATTACTCGCGCGTAAAACTAAAGTTGATGTATAATAGCGTTGTATAAAGACTTAAATATTGTAAAATGTTATTGTATAAATTTTATTTAAAACATTCTAACAAGAAAGAAGTTTTAGTCTGAAAGACTTTTTGAAATGTACTATTATTTCAATGTAGAAAGAATTGGCACTTGCTTTGAAAAGAATAGAAGTTAACAATGTACTACTAATGTATGTTTTCAAATGTGTAAAATTAACGGCATCTTGATATGTTCTTGTATACATGTGAACTGTTATTTTGAATGTTTAGAAATAACGTGATATGGTAAAAGTGAAAGTAATGTTAAAAAAATTTGTTATTCGTGTGACTGTAAAGATTAAATCATGGTGAATATGTGTTAAAGGTTGAATGATGTAGTTAGGCTCTCTGACGCTACACTTTAGAGTTAGCCACTTTCAGAATAGTACCTCAGGGTCTAGAGTTGAAATTAGGGTGTGTTAAGAGGTCTCGTATGTTGAATTTTAACACGTTAGTGTTTTGATTGTAGGAGGAAGTGTTGAACACATAGACAGAAACACATTCGTGTTTGGTGTTTTTACAACACATGTCAGAGAGCACGGGGAGAGATAATTAAAATAGTCATGAATGAAATAAGAATGTTAAGAAAAGTATATTCTATATGTTATTTGCAATGTCATTCTGTAACATTTCATTAAACTAGTTTTCCTTCCAGATCTCTGGAAGGAACCAGAATTGAATAAAGCTCCTGTTTTGATGCAGTACAGATGAAAAAGAAAAAAGATTGTTGTATATTCCGGGAGCTGCTATTGTAACAAATTTCTTTCTTTTAAAATTTTCTAGTTTCTAGCTAAGTTATGTTTGTAAAAGTTTGGCCTCGCGTTAGTTTCTAGAGCTAAAAGTTTTCAACAAGGTCGTTTTAGACCTCAGTTTCAAACTAATTAACTCTGGCGGGAAGTATGTAAGGATCTTAAGTTTTACTAACGTTTATTTTATTTTAAATCTTTACTATCACTTCTTATTTTCTACTTCCGGCCAGAATTATAAGCGTGAAGGAGTTTATGCAAAGTTGTCTGGCGAACGCCAAGTATTTAAGTGTGGCCTTTTTGCCAAGCAGGAGAGAGGAAGCCGTGAGTTCGAAGCAGGCCGCTTACCTTAGAAGTTACGCAGTTGCTACTTTGCCTTCCAGGCCAGAGGTTTTAATCCTCTTGATAAATTAAACGTATTGTAGTGTTCACAGTCTCTGTGCTACATACGCTTCCTGTTATTATAAGGCCAATCTTATTCTAAAGTTAAATTAGAGTTTAGTTTTATTTTGATATCTTTTAAGTTAGACCCCGAGTGGAGGGTCATTGTATTCCGAAGTACGGAAGTCATTGTATATAAAGAAAAAATAAAGGGTTTTGTATACCCTTCGTCTGTATCCTGTCTACTTACTACAATTAGTGAACATAGCTTTAGTAAGCTCTCTGTTCTAGTCAGGTCATTGTATGTTTCCGAAGAAGGTAAGAAGAAACATTGAACCTGATAATTTAAGTACAAAAAAATTGTACTTGAAACGTTTCAGTCACTGAAAATAAAAGTTAATGTAAAATGTGTGCAGTTTTAATCCTAGAAAACAATTTAAGGAAAATTTTATTAAGTTTTTATTTCATTAAATTTTATCTTTAATTAAAAATTTACAAGAAAAATTAGTCGCTTCAAAGTTGCTAGGTAAAGAATTCCGATGGCAAAGAATCGCCGCAAAATAGAGCCTCACTCAGAAATATTAATTTTAATTTCGCTACAGATTTCTGTAGCACATAAATTAAGACAATTTTAATGTTTTTCTTCTGTGTTTCTTAATTTTTCAGAATATCTTAAGAAGTTGGTCCGTAAGTTCAATAAGTAATTACAAAATTTTCGAGTAAAATGTGTATGAAAAATTAAATAAAATACTTTTAAGCGCTTATGCTTAAT
This sequence comes from Stegodyphus dumicola, assembly GCF_044657685.1. Lineage (NCBI taxonomy): Eukaryota > Metazoa > Arthropoda > Arachnida > Araneae > Eresidae > Stegodyphus > Stegodyphus dumicola. Next base: position 123,232,343 of record NC_140780.1, read on the forward strand.
AAGAAATGTCTAAATCCAAAGTTTTTCTTTTTACTAATGGCGGGCCCTCAGCCGACTTCGGCTTGGCCACTACTAAAGCCAGAAGTGATAGTCACTTTATTTATATTTATTATAAATAGGTGGGCCACCTTTGCCTCCTATGAAGAGACGAACAGTTACAACCATGCCTCCTCCAAGATTCTAACCCGGGACCTTTGGTATCGCAACCCGGCTCCCCAAACCACTATACCATCTGGGCGAACTAAACATAAAAATAAATTTAAGCATTCCAATTTTAAGCGACCACTCAAAATTCCATATCTTTTTAATGTTGTGTGGATGTGGTGAACTTGCTTAATGATTAAAATCTATGTATATTGTTCTCAAAAACACTGTTCGTCTTAGAGAGATAGTCACCAAGAAGGTTCACTGCAAGTATACATTATTTGTAAAAAACAAAAAACTGCGTGACGATTTTCGTGATTTTTCTAAAGTATAATGTGCATATGAAATAGTTCCTGAGAATGTACTCCACAAAGGAATCCTACCCCTTAAGCATATAAGCCGTAGTGTGCTGTAGCATAATCTAATGAATCCAAACCCTACTGAAATATTATATAGCTGACTTTCGTCATAACTAACAAATCGACATTCAAGTAACAGACTGCACGCTGTGCATGAAAATTTTAACACTTTAAGAATAAACTGAAACAAAACAAGAAATAATTTTCGCTATAAGAGTATTAGATTAATAAAAGTGAAGAAAATAATCTCATAATTAAGTTAGCATTTTTTTTTATAGATAAGGTCCTGCAGTTACTTACCTTCCTTTTTCTAATCTTTTTTTAGTTTAGACTTTTCATGAAAAATTACCTGTAAAAATTTATAAAAATGATTTATTAATGACCTTTGTTAGTTAACTATGTCGGTTTAAAATTCTGTTAAGTGTTATAAGTTGCATTAATTTTCTATGCTTAAGTTTCCTTCCTGGTTTATCAGCAAAAATTTATTAGTTAATAAGTAATATGAAAGTAAAAATTGTCTATTCTTCCATCTTGCGCTCACAAATCATTATGGGAATATTCATTTACAATTATTAAATTACCGGTAAAAAAAAAGCATGTCTGCGATGTTATCATCATGCGATAATTTGTAGATACTTTATTTTTTACCACGATATTTTCGACGACGATGTTTTTAAACTGCGAAGTTTTTGAACCGCTTTATTTTCGACGACGACATTTTGTACCACGATGTTTTAGAACTGCGATGTTTTTTCATTGCGATGTTTTCTCCCACGACGTTTTGTAGTACGACGTTTTTGTCTTGCGTTTTTTTCTCCGCAACGTTTTCGCCCGCGATGTTATCGGCGGACACCTTTTTATGGTAACTGACATCACAAAATAAATTGGAACTCAATCCAGGTATTACTCTGTCTTCGATTGGTGTAGATCCTTGGACTACACATATGCTCCTTCTATAGAAGAATACAGCGCATTACAGGATGTCGCTCTCATTCAGTTGTAATATTATTTACAGTACAGAGCATCGTATTGTTAGGTAACAGAAAATAACCAGCTGTAAAAGACTGCATGTAGAATTATCCTCAGTCTTGATGAGAAGAAGGGTGTAAAGAACCCTTTATTTCCATAGTACAGTTTCACAGATGGCCCCACTTGGGCATACATAAAGCCAGCACTCCTGGTTTAACTCAAAACATATAACGGTGAGCTTAAAATGAAATATAGCAAGTTTAGCCTAACGGCTCACAGGATAAATTAGTACACAAAAAGGCTATGACTCGTAGAAGTCAGCCAAAACAAGCTTAATGGATAGAAGCGCTCAACGCCACAGAAATCTAATTGCTACTTCAAGATAGCAACTTGGCCTTCGAGCAGGCATAACACGCTTTAAAATGACCTTTCCAAACCTTCCCTTAAATACCACTTCTTTCTACCTCATTTGAATACTCGCGCGCTATAGTTTATTAACACTCTGTCAACAAATGGTGGATGAAAACCCGACTGAAAGGAAGGTTGCTTGAACTAAAAAATAACTGTTAGTTAAATTAAATAAATTTCCGCAACAGTAAGTTGACAACTGTATTCAGATTAATATTCTATATTCTCCTACAGATATTTAAGATACATTAAAGCTCTCGTTACATTTCATTGCACTAAGATTTATTGAAGCTCTTGTAATTTTTGTTCGCTGTGCTTATAAATTTTATCTATTATATTCAGGTTACTATTTCATTAAGTATGTGTAGTTAATAAGTGGTCATACTTTATATTAAAATCTGTGGATGACTCCGCCATTAATGCGACTTATTCTGTGTATTTCATACTTTTATTATGTTCTAATGTGTTGGCACTGCTCACTTCCTACTTAATTCTTTGGTTAATATTTCTTAAACCTCATATTAACTTCGCATAGCTTATTTACCGTTTTCGCACATGTACAGAGGGTGTTCGCACATTTTTAGACAATTTTGTTTTTCTATAAAAAGAAATCGCCAGCTTGGAAAAAAAAAAAAAAGTTTAACTGCAACTAAGTTTTTGAAAGTGTACATTATTGTCTTGTAGGATTCCCCACTGTGTAATTCTAAGTTACAGTTGAAAGTGAAGAATCTTAAGAACTAGTAAGCGAATAATCGCTTGAGTTCGTGTACAGGAAACAACAAGTAAAGAAGGGTGAAATAACACTTTATTATTCCAATTAAAGTTTAACAAAACTGCGTCTTGGAGTTGTACAATAAAGCCGTCACTTGGGCTTAACCTTAAGAGACTAAGGATTAAACTAAACTAATCTTATCTAAAGAGATATAGCTGAAGCTATCAAGATTCTAACAGAGTTGGTCCCTTAACGCTAATTGACTGTGAAGCTATTAAGGGCCTAAAGTGCGGCCCGAGCGTAATAATAGCATACGAGAGAGTAGCGATGGACACAAGGCTATGTTTGTGCTCTATCCGAAGAAAATTATTCGCATTTAGTTATTGGAAAATGCTGTTAAAGCCATGCTTTTTGGTATCTAGAGCAATGATAGATAATATTATCAATTAGAAAGGAAAAAAAAAGTCAAAGTTTGGCTTCAAGGAGAAAAATTGTTCAAAATACATATCCAAGGATAAAACGGAATGTTTCGAATGTTGCAAACGTAAGAACTTTAATGTTAAAAGAAAATCTTCGAATTTAAAGGACAGTTACATAATCATTAAAATGCTCAGTGTTAAACAACAAAGTAAACAAAGTGTTTAATGCTGATTTGAATTTAAAAAAGGGGAAAAAACGTAATGTGCATCGTCTTTCTCCACGACATATCGCCGAAAGCGCAGCGCGCTGCAGACTTCTCTATGAGAAACAATTATTCAGACAAAAATGAAAAAGTCTTGTCACAATAGATAAATCTTGGGTATATTTAAATGATCTCAATAAAAATATATCTATTTATTATCATCAAAGAGAAGAAAAGAAAGTTTTTCAAAAAGATTTATGACTGTTGCTGGTTTTGATATAATGACAAATAAAAATTAAAGAGATTGTACAAAACTAAGCTCAACTCCACATATTATAAGGAACATATTTTATACCCAATTTTCAACTGTGAAATGCCTTCTCTTTACCCAAGCAAATGCACTTGAAAATCCACTGCTAATTTCCTGTAAAAAGGGGAAGAAACGGGTATCAAGGCCATATACCCATCACTCATATTCCTACTAAATCTCCAGATGTATCATCGACGAAATTTTGCGCTTTTGGATTTTTAAAAAAACGAATTGTCCAAACGTCGACATATATAACCTTTCTTGGACTTTGGAAAGTTGTTCAAGAGAAATGGGATAAAATATGTCTTCCACTAGAAAAAAATAAAGCTTCCTTCTCTTGGAAACTATATAAAGGTATAAGATATATAAGAAACTGGATAAAGATAGTGAAGAATAAGTGTTATCAATTGGAACATTTAAAGCACAAAACGTTTAGGTAAAATATTTCTATAAATACAATAAATATCATCTAAAAATTGTACGAACAGCCCTAGTATTTCATTTCATACCTCATAACTATGAATATTTCGCTATCTTTCCATTATGCCAATTCTGTTATTAGTGCCTACTGTGTTTAGTTTACTGTATCTCTTATGTGTGTAGATCTTTTGTGTTTACTTAGATATTGCTTGTGTAAAAGGTGCTAGTGGTATAGGTATTGTATCCCGCGGAGCATAGCTTCTCATAGTGCAAATGTACATATTCTTGTTTAGTACAGTGACCTTTCAAGGTTTCAACTAATCAATCTCTACATACGTATGCTGACATGAACTGACAAACCCCTAACTCACTGGCAGGCTCATGAAGCTCAGTCTATAGCAGTGGTAGTAGTATTATGTTAGCATCCAGTAGTCAGTTATAGTATACTTACATAATAAGACAACGACCACATCTTTCATCTAGATAACAGCACAGCACATTTTCACTAATGGATAATGAAGCGTTCAAACGAATTTCCAAATTGCCTTTTTAATTATTTGATATTAACCAAATTTAGAATTTATAGACTGAAATGGAAAGATCAATACAACAGAGAAAAACTTCTTCTAGCTGTGATGCTTCTAGAATGTTGAGAGAGATAGTCAACTTGAATTATCATTAAGAAAACTGATTGCTTTTGTGACAATAAACGGCAAACCAACGTTCAGTTTAGTAGGTTATACAAAAGTTTGTCCTTCTTTTAGAAAGAAGACATATGCTGCTCAAGATCAGACAAAGGTACTTTAATGTATATCTTCCATATTGCAGCTAAAGTAGAATTACATCTTAAAAGATTTTTTAACAATCTGGAATACTTAAATGTTTAACTCAATGATGCTGCATCTAAAACAACTATATGTTGCAGGCAAAATAAAGTGGTTGTTAAGTCATTAAATAGAATTAATTGTTAATTGAAAACTTACATGAAAGAACGTAAACATTCATTTTCGAGTATTTTTAACTAATATTATGGAAAGCATTACTTTTTAACTACTGTTCGGTGAGTAAAACATCAAAACAAAATTAAATCATAGTAATTTTATTCACAATAGTTTTCATAGAGTATGCTGTATTTCCTTTTCAAAATCATTTTCATGTCTTTTTGAAAATATAACTTATATTTTCATATTTTCACCAGTTTGTCAGCTGCATGAGAGAAGAAATCTTGAGCGCTGTCAGCCACTTTCTTAACGCTATGTTGGAGCACAACTTCAGCTCTTGGGCCAAAGTTTTTAACGTCTTGAACAACGGTGTTAAATTTATTAATCAAACTCATTACCTTGAAGACTGTGCCAAGAGATGTTCCTCCACTTACGTTACCAGCAATGTCCAATAAGTCGAAGCTTCCTGAAAGCAAAAAATAGGGAAATAATTCGGTTAGATTTTCTTTGGTCATATATTCATTGCCTTAAACTTTTTTTCATGCCAAGAAGTACTAATACATAATCCTTCAGAAAACATGCATACATATTTTAACGAAAGAAAATTAGGTACTGACATATTATACCGTCGACCGTGAAAATTGGCTACCATCGAGCCATGAAAAATTCCACTGAAGTTGCCTTCTGAGGAACTGTGAAAGAACTGACACATCTTTATTTAGTAAACATTCAGTTTCTAACTTGCTTCATTTCTGCGCTTCGTAAAATTCTCGCCGATTTTACCGAGAGCTCTGTTAAGAACTTTAAGAGCATAAACTTCCTGCAGCTGATTGTTCTAGTCTATTAATATTTGTCGGTTCATATCCAGTTGTTCTTCTTCCTATTCAGCAAATGGTAATTCTCTGGACCATTCCTTTGGACTAAAAAAAAAGTCTGATAGGTTTCAGACTTTAAATTACGTCCAAAGGGGCGTTTTTTTTTTTTTTTTTAAAGTTTTGTGTGTTACCTGTATTTATTAAATATCATGTTCTTTGAACTTAAACCATAAAATTCTGTTGAATAGCAATGTCGCAAAATAATTTTAAAATGAGCATATCTTTAGAATTTCCGATACACAGTTCCCCGCGCTGGAGATAAAAATGTTTTTTCCCCGTAGAGTGCTGCCATAGCTCGCTTTTAAATCGTTGAGTTTGTTACTCAAAAATTCGTTAAATGTTTACAAAATATGAAATCGATAATAAAACAAATTCCAGATTTCAAATTTGGTGTTACACATGCCCATATATGCCCATGTATCGAGAATCAATCGCGATTAAAGCAAACGAAAACACAGATGTTATGAGTGCGTTGTCTCGTCACGCTTGTAGAGTCATTAGTTTAATTGGAAGCAGAAAAGATGAAAAATATATAACCGCCTTCGCCGGGTATCGAACCACGGACCTCTGGAATACCGGCCCAGCGTGCTACCGTTACACCACGAAGGCACGCTAGGGAAGCGGGAGAAATACCTTATATACTTCCCTTTTTTAAAGGGCGACTAGGGTTTTAGGGGACCTAGTCGCCAAATTCTGGGTGCGGAGAATCATCATCCACAGCCCTTTTAGTTCGGGCGCCACTTGTAGAGTCATTAGGTTAATTGGAAACAGAAAAGATGAAAAATATACAACCGCCTTCGCCGGGAATCGAACCACAGACCTCTGGAATACCGGCCCAGCGTGCTACCGTTACACCACGAAGGCACGCTAGGGAAGCGGGAGAAATACTTTATACGATAATCCATACTTTGAGCTAAATTGCGCTGCTCTGTGGCATTTTCACGGTCGACTGAATAGCACCTAAATACCGAAAAGCATTTATTTTGTATTGGTATCGAAATAAGTTACAGGTCAATATATTCATACATATCATAGATTAGATTAGGTTTAATACAATCTTTGTGCACTTATTTTGCGTAGCTACTTAAGAGGGTTCAAAGCGTCAGAAGTGGTGGCCTTTAGCGCCCATAGCACAACGGCGAGTGTTTGGTTAGTGTGTCCGTAGAGATTCTGCACTTCCCGCTTATTTCTTGAGGAAGGACCTCCAGCATAGCCAATTTCTTACGGTTCCCCATTGTCATTTCGATTCATTGGCACATGTAATGCGTCACATAATGCAGTCATGAAAGTACCGACTTGTGTTGAGCAAACACCATATAACATATCGTAAGTATAATTCAATTTAACTTCGAAACCAATGGGTAGATACTATTTGTTAAAGTGTGTATACATTTTCTGACTGATATGTTTTTCTGTCTGGTATATATCTCCATTTTATTACAGTCCCTTTAGTTTTACATTTTATAAGTTTGTATCAGTTTATTTGATACATGTGAAAATTCATTTTTTCATGGATTACTTTGAACCAGTCATTAGTTTCTTCTCGCAAATGTTGAAAATTCTGCATTTCGTGTTTTTGCCCTAATGCCGTAGCGTAACGTTTTCCTATCCAAACATCCTTACAATTAATTTGGTCTCGGTTTTTTTACATTTATTTGTGTTTTTTGTAACAGTTCTTCGAAATAAATTTTCCTTTTTTTCAGTTATTAGCAGATTGTTTAAAAATTGGCCATAAATGCATATGTATATAGAGATAGATATGCGCACAAGTATACATACACATAAGTATATCCATACACATAATCTGCATGTGACGGTTTTGAACTGCATATGCATATTTTCCCTCTAATTTAAAGGAAATAATGCCTTTGAATGTAAATGCATAAAAGACGTTTAATGCATAAAAGAAATAACACGAAGTTGAATGAAGAAAACGATTGTCAACAGCACAGTTTTGCAATTCCTTGGTCATCCATTATTAATTGGAAGCATTAATTTGCGAATTTGACATAGACATTCAAAAATTCATATTGCTGTTCTCTCTTAAAAATATGAGCTAAAAATTTGTATATTTGTAGCGTTTCTGTGCATTTTGAGACTTAATGTATCTTTTGTAAGTCATGCAAAATACGTTCAAGGAACATTCTTTTTAAAGTTGTGTAAGAATTTATGCCTGTGATATGCATTGCCGAAGCCTATTTATATTTTTCTATGAAGTGCTAATATATAATTTCGATCAAACTCATTATTTAACTTTCGAAATACATCTACTTTTACAGGCTCATTTATAACATAAATTCGTTGAATATTTCAAATAGTTTGAAATATTACCGAATACTCTTTTGCAAGTATTTGTATCAAAGATTCAGCATTTTCTCGTCTGTGTAATAAAATTACATAATTCCCTAGCAGCAAGTGTACAATCAAAAACCATAGCACAGAATATGTCTAATTTCCTTTATCGAGGAACTGTTAAAGGATTTTAAAACTTGAGCTACAGGAACTGTAAATGTTTTTGTGGTGTGCGAAGGCCAAGTGACTGTACTGTCCGAAAAAATCATATAATATTTTACCCCAGGTTACGGGGAGTAAAAATATTTAACATATTATAAAAGAAGTTCTTAGATAGGAGAACCGGATTTTGATTTCTGCCAGGAGAGAAAAATAATAGGTTTGGCTTTTGAAACAGAAAAGAAATGTAAAGGAACTAAAATTTGTCGAAAAAAGTGCTTAATCAAAAGCTTTGACCCTCGAAACTCAGTGCACTTGCCAAGAATGGCCGAACGCAATGGTCATTTACCCGTCTCATCACTATGAGCCTTGCTTAGATTTCCCCACACTGAGAGACAGATATTATACTCACGAGGCTTGAGTTCAGAATAACAGTCAGCATCCCTTAACCGTCCAAGACAATTTTTACAAAAGCATCGACAAAATCAAATGCTTCCTGTCTTCTCGACATTAAATGGAAGCAGCAGCCATCAAACATAGCCGGCAAATGCTCAAGGAATAAAAACGTAGAGTTAACCATATTTACTATTAAAAGGGCCGCCCAGACGGGAAAAGTGGTTAGTGACTCTAACTGCCGTACCGAAGAGGCCAGGCTCGAATCTCGGAGAAGGCATGGATATAGATTGTGTTTCATTTCATAGTGGGTAACTATGGCCGCCTATTAATTGCCTCCATAGTAAAATGGCCATCGCTTCTGCTCTTAACAGTGGCCAAAGCCTAAAATGGCTAGTGTCCGCCGTATCCTTCAAGTATTTTCCCCCGCACATGTATTGTTTTCTTTATCGCTTGTCAATTCAGTAAAGTATTGTTCGAACGCGTGGAAAAAATCTTCGAATGAATGACTTTAAAAGATAACAGCATCGCATATGTATCTTTCAGGTTTCTTCGTAAAAAAAAGGGTTCATGTTATACGGAACATACCTAAAAATTAATAAATATAATTCGAAATTATAGGTGCGCATTATACCCCGGAATATAAGATAACTTAATAATAAGACGCACATTAGATTTATTAACCTAAAGACCTTAGCTTAGAATCTAGAGAATTTAAAAGCTTTGTTTTTAATAATGCGTTAAAATTTTTCCTGAGCGTTAATGATCGAATAAGCAAAATTAAAAATATAAAATGTGTTTTGTTCAATATTTTATATTTGTCGTTGGAATTCTTCAGAAAATAGTCGAATACCTAGATTTTAAATTTCGAGATTTTCATCAATTTATAATAGTTATACTCACGGACTAAGTTATACTCACGCATGATGTAGTTTTAGAAGTTTTGTTTGGAAAAAAAATAGTATTTTCGATATTCTAATGGTCTTTAATTATGAGATCTGCGGATGGGGCAAAAAAGGCTAAATTCTGTTGAAATAAAGCCCCATCGGCGGAGGAGCGGCAAAGTCGCTGGACATTGGTAGTTCATCAGGCCAAAACTCTCATGCTCCTATTCGTAAAATTCAACACTTTATAGTAAAACTGCTTGCCACAAAAAGCTACAAAAATTCTGAAATGAACGAATGTGACAAAAAGAGACAGAAAAGAAAGAATTAAATTAACATTTCGTTTAGTAAAATGTAAACATAAATGCCACACTAGTAATAATGAAGTTTAGCACCAGCATTAAGCACAAACTCTAATTAAATGAGATAGCACAGATCACTATCTACTTATCGCATTACACTGTTTACTTAAATAACTAATCTGCTCCAAGATATTAAAAATATTTATAAAACTTTACAGTAGGATAAGCTGTAAATACTGATTCCTTTCATTAAACGGCCACCAGCGGCGATGAGTAAAATCGTTGAACACTGGTAGTTCGGTCCAGGGTTCGAATCCTGGCAAACGGGCAGGCTGAATAGGCGTTTTGGTGGCTTTCCCTGTGTGCTATATGAGTCAGTTCCCTTAGAAAATCCTCCCAAAAGGCATTCCTTCCCTCAGACAGATAGTCTTCGAGTGCTTTTCCATAATTCAATAAACGAACCTAAGCCGTTGAAATAAAAATCCTGATCATATTAGAATTGATCAAAGTCCATATTTTCTTGAAATGTGTACATTCAGTCGTGAAACTACCAAACTAACTTTGACAGCCGTGCTTATTAGAAATAATTTTTTAGAAACAGAACGTTTACCATTAGCTGAATGATAACCATTCTTAATGTTGGGAGTTCCATACGGAGTCGAATCTTTTAAACAGGTTATATGCATGATCCATTTTTGTGATTTTCCTACGCGTTAAAAGAGATTATCACACTTGGCTACAGTCCCTGCTAGACGGTACTTTTCTGAGAAACGAGATTCTGGTAGCACTGGTTTTGAACGGGAGGATTTCTAGAAAAAAAGAGCCCCGCCTGAAGCGAAGTCCCGCCTAGCTACGGAAACGATGTTGCGGCTAAGCGGGATTTTTTCATACCTCACGGAAAATGTCTCAGCTGGACCTAAATCCTGGGTAGAGACAACCAATCAGACGAAAATTCTGCTTCTGAAGCATCCCGTGATCCCAATCTGAGCGATAATCGATTAGAGTTTGGCGTTCAAGTCTTTGTAGCAAGTGAAAATGGTAACTCAGCTAAGTCGGTTTCCTCGAATTGTGCGGGCTCTGAGAATTTTCCCTTTCGACGTCAAATCCCGCGTAGCCGAAACATAATGTGATTGGGACCTGAAAGCTCTAGCGAAAGCTTTAGGCAGGTAGTTTTTTGAGCACTTGACGTTACTTCCGTAACTGATTAAAAAAAAACAAGAAGCAGGATATTAATAAGTTGTATTAGCAGTTAGTAATAAAATATATTTTATGAAAAATGATATCTACAACTGCAGGAAGAGCTGCTTTATTTCGAATAAATGTGAATAAAATGTTGAGTCCCTTTACAAGAGTCATGACGAGGGATTCCTGCTTTTCACGAGAAGTAATTGCTAGTAGTAGAAACTTGTATCTTGCTTTTAAATACTAAACTTAAGTTGAAATGTTTTGAAATATTTTTGTGATGGGAAATATACTTTCATTTCTGTCATAAAAATAATATTACTTATTTAAACTGCAGCAAAAATGAAAAATTATATAAGACTGGCTATTGAAGCAGATGTGACATTAAAGCACTTTTCAATTAACAAAACAGAATATCCAAAATTGTTAAAGCATATTAAATGCATCTATTAAAATTATACTCTCTCTTTTGTGTGAAAAATTGTTATTTATATTATACTAGTAAACAGTGTATCCTGATTTAGTGAAAGTAGGTTGTTTTAATGCACTTACGAAAGACAAGAGTCTGTTCAATTTCCTCAACGAGCTCATGAATTTTGGACTGAACTTCTTTGACAGCTTCTTTGACTTTCTGGTACTCTTCGGGAAGCTTTTCCTTTAATACTTCAAATGTCTGCTCCATCTTATGCAAGAGATCAAGAAGCTAAAAGCAAAGATTTTCATTTAATCTTGAAAAAGATGATAATATATTATATCAGTTAATTTGAAAGACATTAAGTACGTTCTATACCAAATTCTGATACATTAGCGTAACTGGTTTAAAATGGTGAATAAGTCTTGTATCATTCTTTTTTATCCAAGAACCTGTAATACAACTGTTTTCGCTGCAATAAATCTATCTTATTAATGTTTGCGACGTATGGTTAACATCGGGAGAATATCCGAGGAACGAAACAGTATTGAACATCGAACTGTTTTCGAATTTATGACCAAAAAGTAATAACACGGGCAGTATTCATGAAAAATGAATATACAGTGGATAAAAAAAGTATTAGCAATTTCCTGTAATTGATCATATTAGCTAGCAAAGGAAATGCTTGGCAATTTTAGTTGCCCATAATAAATGCAGGAGGTAATAAAACACAAATCTAATGAAACCTTAATTTTAATATGCCTTTTACACAAAATATTCAACAAAAACGTAAATTTGCATGTCAAAAATGTATTGTCAAAATTCTAACTGCTATGCAAATTTTGTTATGTTGAGGTCACGTGCTTAGACTGAAAAGACACGCCGTTAGTGTTAAGTCTGCAGTGCTACTTCAAAACTTTTAAAACGTTATTTTGCTGATACCGTGATAACGATGGCTTCGGAGTCGGATATTAACATTAAAAGCGTGATTATTCAGCCCAGAAATGAAGGTTTATATTGTAGAGTCATTAGGTTAATTGGAAGCAGAAAAGATGAAAAATATGCAACCGCCTTCGCCGGGAATCGAACCACGGACCTCTGGAATACCGGTCCAGCGTGCTACCGTTACACCACGAAGGCACGCTAGGGAAATGGGAGAAATACCTTATAAAAATATCGTGCTATAGGAATACAACTGAACATAAATCTATTTACTGTTAGAAGTGTTGTAAAAATGTTCAACGAGAGAGCATCGACGGAAAATAAGATTAGAAGTGGACGGCCTCGAATGTTTTCTGCAAGGGAAAGCGTACATTATCAAATTTTTTAGAGTGACGGACGACAATATGTGTAGAGAAAGCCAAACATTGAGCTAAAATTCAGGATTTAACCCCAACCGTGAAACATGGTGGAGAGAGCGTCGTAATTTGGGGCTGTTATAGCAGCAAACGGAGTTGGTAACCTGTGCTTCATTGATGGTATTATAAAAGCACATACGTACACTGACATATTGCGCTATAACTTGAATTTCAATGCTCAAAAACTTGTCTTAGGAACATCATCCGTGTTTCAACAGGGCAATGACTCGAGCGAACCTCATTCGGGAGTAGTTATTCTATAACGTTCCTCGCCAAATAAAAACACCACCTCAATCCCCTGACTTAAATTCAATTGAAATTTTATGGCACAAATTCGACCTAGAAGTCAGGAAACATAAAATTTCGTGTAAATATGAATTTAAGCGTATACTTCTGCAATAAAGGGACAACATTCTCAATAGCACAACCAAGACTTTTCTCTATGAGAAATAGATAACAAGCTGTTATAAATGCAAAATATATGAATACAAAGTATTAAATTTTGTTCCCACATTTTGCTGTATAATCTTGCCAATACCTTTAAAATTTTAATTTTTTTATGCAAATTTACGTTTTTGTTGCATATTTTGTGTAAAAAGCATATTAAAACGAAAGTTTCATTAGATTTGTGTGTTTACTGCCTCCTGTGTTCGTTATGTCCACCTAAAATTGTCAAGCATTTCCTTTGTTAGCTAATTATGATAAATTATAGGCAATAGCCAATACTTTTTTATCCACTGTTTAACGCGAAATCTGTGATTTCATATGCGACTGTTAAGAGAGAAGTACCCTGGTTTAAATATTCAGAAACAGTCAATGGAACATGGCCCGTGTTCACAGTACCCAAGTTACCACTGAAGAAATGGATCCCGAAGTTGAAGAGATTATTATGGGTATCAGGCGTATAAAGAGCTTACTTCAGCAACAGAGACTTTAGCCTTTTTTTGAGCTATAAACGTGAAAAATTAGCAATGCTTTTTTTGGGGGATTTGAAAGACGGATTTTGCTACTATTAGTTAAACGTGCTAACACTTTCACCAGGAAAGAAAACATGGAGAAAGGCAATAACTCTATATAAAGCTTACTATAGAACTAAAGATTAGCGCCGTGTGTGTGGAGACCATGTCCCATGAATAACTGCTAATGTCTAAAGTCCGTTCTCAATGGACTGAAACATGTGCCTAAAATGAAGAGGAATCATGTGGAATCTTTTCACGAAATGTTATTTTAACAGAATTTGATAAACACCTGTTTTAAGCTTCTGAATAAGATTTCCACTTGTTGTAGTTCTTTTACAATAGTGAATTACAATATTATTAAAACAGCAGTCAACGATTTGTTTTATACGTGATACTCAGTATTTTAAGCAATGAAAATGTGCTTTTTCTTAACTACTACTTATTATGTGTATAGGAGCAGCATGAAAAGACGATTCTACACCGTTGGCAATAAAGCTGGGTAATGAGAACTGCAGTGTTTACTTAGAAGCTATGAGAAGATTATATCGTACATGAACGATATTCTAAATAATTTTAATAGACAAAGTTTAATAAGTATTATATTTCTGTTAACATAAAAATCCAGGCACTTCACTTATAAAATGCCTACCAGCAGCCTACCAATAAAGCTGCTGAACACTGGTGTTAAGACTCGGGTTTTAATCCTGGCGAAAGGTCTGGCTACATAAGCGTTTTCTTAGTTCGGAGTCAGTTTCCCTTAAAAAGTCGTCCACGAAAGAATGCCTTCCCTTAGATAGATAATCTTCGTGTGCTTTTCTGTAATCTAGGTTATTTAATAACTTACTAAAACGTGAGCTTCTTCTTCAACTTTTTCGAATAGATCTTCAATTTTCTTCACTACGCTTTGAGATAACGTGTTCTGAAGACCAAGTTCCTTTAATACATGAGTTGCAAAATCGGTCACATGAGCTTCCAGACGAGATTCCATTTTCTCCAAAGTGGTTTTAAGATGAGGAACAAACTAAATGAGAAGTAAAAGTATAAAACAACATGCATTTAAAATAATAACCGTATTAAATATATTTGCACATTTTTCATTGAGAGGTTATTTAACTCTTTTAGGAAATTCATTGTTTTAACAAATTTTAAATTGTTTAACTACTACTGCAAAATGTATTCTATTACTCTAATATGATTTTACCAAAATTCCGGTTTTATCAAAGTACATAAACCTTTCTTTAAAAATTGCCTTTAGTTATTAAAAGGAAAGCTTTTCTAATACAAATGATGCGTATAACAAAATGCGCTGCATCTCAGAAGATAATATGTTTCCAGAGCTCTTTACAAATAATATACATTTACTCCATAAAGATCATAGTACCACCATAATTCTCTTTATGTACTTAAATTATTTCCGTGCTTTAACCCCAATCTTTAACACCTTTAATCTTCGTATGCTTGCAGGCATAATTATAGCCGTAATTTATTGCTTGCTTTTGTCTACTTGTAGAATATAATGCATTTAACTAATGGAAGATTATTTCTTCATTGAGTAAGTTGTTATTTTATTTGTTATTTGATCTGTACGCGTTTGAAAATTAAAGAGTAATCTAAAATACTTAACATCTAAATATCGTATGAGAAAGTCACTGTGTATTTTTGGTTCCGCTTAAGAAATGAATAGGATAAAATAGGCTTTCAAACTATGACAATTTTTATTTGGAAACTTTTAGTAAAAAATAGCTTAGAAGAGATATACAAATAAGCATTTAGACCATGTTAATTTTGGTTAATTGAAATCTTTAAGTAAAAAAATAGTTTAAGAAATAATTTTAAGTTTATACAGGTTATCTGTAAAAACAATTATGATTAGTAAGATATTACTTTTACTGTTACAAAGCTCTCAAAGGAAACTTAGATTGCAATAAACTGGCCATAAAACTGGCCTTTAAAACTGTCATAAATTATGTGATATAGGCCACTTTCCCCCTAAAAAACTAACTTGTAAAAATAACTTTTAAACTAGTAAAAAATCGAATGCTAAATATTATAACAAAAGTTTTACTTTGTTATAATTCCAAAAATTGTTGAATTTACAAAAATAATTATTTTATATTTATTTTAAATAGAATTTGTATGGTCAGAAAATTGTAAATAATAGATAATGCAGCGACAAAAAATTTCACTCACTAGTAAGTAATCCGTAGAATACTACTCTTTATAAATACACAACTGGTTATTTGAGGGTTTCTTAATTTTAAAATTACCTTCATGTAGTTTTTGGCGTACTTCGAATGAAATTCTTTTCATAACTTAAAATACTAATGTCTTAAAATTATGCACTTTAATTTTTTTGTATTCTTAAAAAATTATTTTCAATTTTTTAGCTACCATTAAGACTCAGTTACATAAGTTGCAAGGCATTTCCTCCTTTCTTCCCACGTGCCTTCACACAAAAAGCACGTCCAGCTAGCAATCGAAATATTCGGAGTTCGAATCCTGGCTAAAGCACTGCTCATTTTTCATTTTTCGTGCTCCAGTGTATACGTAAAAACTCTGCTGTTGATTACTTCATGCAACATCTTATGTAGTTATCCTCGCCGGGATTCGAATTCTGGACCTTCCGACTACTAGTTGTACGTCCTTCCCATTACACTACGAAAGTACATGGAAAGAAGGAAGAAAAAAAACCTTGCAAAGTAATATTCATTTAATTTGGAATCCCTAATTTTGATTTATTTTGTAGTTACGTGAATAAATTGCCTGTCGATTTGTTTAATATCTTCATGCTTTGGATTTAAATCTATAATGCACGAAGAATAAAATTACATATAAAATTTTCCATAAATTGTATGCATATGCTAAATACAGGTATATATCAAGTTATTTCCGAAAATGTTTTGAAAATTCATTTTCTTTTACGTTAGTATAATACAGCGCCATATAAGATGTAAAAACACCATAATGAAAGTTCTATAAGAAGAATTTTATTGAAAGATTTACATTAAGACATCTTCATAAAGCAAAATGTTTTGCAGCATGCTACACATAGAAAGCGATAAAACAACGTTAAGTAGGGAAAAAAACCTAAGCTTATAAAAAGTCACTATTATCTTCTACTGGGTTAAATTTCATTTAAAAAATCAATCTTCCAGAACATAGAGTAATTACACCCCTTCCGTCATACTACTTATCTTCTAAAAAGTAGAAATTATCTTAATTAATTAAGCTACATTAATTTAGTTTTTACTCACACCCAGCAACAGTAATATCACTACAAGCTCGACATTATGATGTCATAGAAACGATAAAATTATGCCAGAACTTAAAATGTACTGCATTCATTTAATTTACTCTTGTAAACAGGATGCTACTAACATGGACAATCCGAAATCGCCTATAAAGACATGTTCAAAATTTATGTTTAAAATTAGATAATAAGGGATTTTAATTCTTAATTTTAATTCTTAATAGCGATGCTCAATTAAAATAAATTAAAGGTGGGCATAGTAGAATTTGATTGCCTTATGATCAAAGACAGAAGTCAAATCACCAACTTTAAGGAAGAGGACACTACTTCATTGAAGACATAAAAGTCAAAATTTATTTGAAATTAAAATTAATATTTTGATGAGAGACAATTTAATTTACTACTTTAGCTGTGGAATGTAATTATGTAACATATCATGCTAATTATTGTGATGAAGAATAAAGCCCATAGTAGATTTATAAATAAATTCAAGCAAACTCCTTTTTTTTTAGTTAAACAATAGCATGTAATAAATGCTAATTCCATAAAGATTTCAAATTCTGAATTGGCGCGGCAGCGTTCATAGTAGGATATTAAAAACACACCATAAGGCAGTAACTGTAATTTATTTATTACCTAATATGTCAATTAATAGTTAAAGGTATGTCATTTACTAATGTGTAAGTCATTGTCCATTGCGTAGATTACTTTTTGAATATGGTGCCTGCGAAATGATGCCCCGTCTGCACAACACATTCATCTAGGTGGTGTTGGAAGCTTGTCATAACTCGGCGTAACGTATTCCCTGGGACACTGCCGACGGCAGTTTTGATGCGATCCTTCAACTCAGGAATGTTCGGAAAACTTCTTGTTTCAGGTGGCCCCGAAGGAAAAAGTCTGCACATGAAAGATCAGGTGAGCGAGGCGGCTAGAAAATGTCACCAAAACGGGAAATTACTCTAAATGAAAATATCTGTCGCAATGGTCCGTCCATCTGGAACTTTTCCATGACGTCCCAAGTTGAAATGTTGCCGAAATAGACGCTGGGTAGCAATAACAGAGTAGTTATTCTTGAAATAACTTTCAACACCAAAGGTACGATGCTGTGCACTCCACCGATCCATATCACTGTCACACTCGAAATGGAAGCTCATTAGTACACGAATGCGGCATGAGCTGGCGCGCATTCACGCATTACGTCATTGTACAACTCAAGTCAAATTATGCTATGAACGCTGCCGCACCCTGTATTAACTAAAAGATTTTAGATCCTACTAGATGGGTAGGCGGATTATCGCTCCGGCTGAGATATTACAACAAAGTCTTGAGAAAGTTTTAAATAATCTTCCTTTTAAATAACCTTGAAATTAAAAAGAGAGGACCACTTTTTTATTTGTGCTTACAGACAAAACTCCGCTGTTGCTAACTGTAAAATAACAAAGTTAAAATTTCAAATTAAAAGTAGGAGGCTACACAAGCTAGCTCAACTTTAATAGCGCGATTTAGCTTCGCCTAGCAAAAGAGCTGGGCAAAATAAAACTGAAACACCAGATGCTGAAAGCTCTGTGTCCAAAACATCCAAAATTCTTGACTTAAATACTTTCCTATCTAATTTGCATCCTGGTGAGGGCTATGGGAAGAAGAAGTTGTAGTAAAGTTTTAAACAATAATAATTGGTTAATTAACATGAAGTACTATTCATATGCATCTCATCTGTCATAAGTAATCATAATATCTAATCATTTAATAGGCATAACTAGGCTTCTGTGCTTTTAACTGGCAAGTATTAAACATAAAATGGATTTCGTCAATAAAATGTGTAGCTTTTTCAAAGCGGTATAAGCTTGAATTTCTTTTTAATCATAATTGTATAATTCCAAGCATTTCTCACCTCTTTAGCATCGTTGATTACTTTATGAGTTTTATCAGCCAGGCTCATAAGCTGCAATACCGTGCCCAACTTGGTGCCTCCAGTAAGATCAGTCAGATTGTCCAAAAGATCAAAACCATAGAAAACACCTAAGAAATATAAATTAATTATATCGCATTTTGACCTTTATATACTTTCAGGAATATATCAGGTTTAAAATTCCTTCATTCTTGTTTAAAATATTCTTCTGTGATATAGGTTCTCTTGAAAGTAGGATACATTAAATTCATATGAATAAACTTTCAAAGGAATTTACTTTTTTAACGATTAAAAATTTAAACTTTAGAAGCAGAACAATTATTATTTTTATATATCTTATCTTTTATATACATAATTATTTGTATATAAATGGACTATAATTAGATTTTTTAACTAAGAATATTTTTATTATAAGCTCCTTCTTCAAAAATTCCTTTTTTATAGCACCTTTCTAAGTTACTTCTAAACCTCAGATAACAGCTTGCATTGAATACAACCAAAAATTCAAACTCGATAAATGCTATACATCTACGGCGGGAGTTTAAAGAACCTTTTCTATAGCTTCCAATGCTTCCAAATTTAAGAATTTTCTCATTATCTATTGAATAATATTAGTTAAAATTACTAAAAGGGCATGAAATTTCATTTTAGAGTTTGAAATTATTAAAAATTTAAAAAACTTGTTGATGTTTTTCCAATTCTCATATGTTAAGAAAAGCGATTACGTTTTAAATATGATTGTAAAATTTGATGCTAAGAGAAAACTGGAAAGAAACTTGCACTTTTTAACAAACTGATGGCGACATATATAATGCTAAAGATCGTAAAAAAAGAATTAGGAAGAAAATAAATAACTTTACCAACATTGCATGAATGATATCTGATACATAAAAAAAGCGTGGAACATGAATTACATGAATTAACTGTAGTAAACAGTTTATAATTCAATTACAATCAATAGGATTGCTCTTATTGTATTTTTAATGAGGTATCTGATGTTCTTCAAGATTCATTTGATGACTGAAATATTGTAAAAAATCATAGTGTCTGGCAATCTAACTCTTACAAAAAGACAAGAGATAAGAAGAAATAGAGTATACAACAACGTATAAAATGCTGTACTTTGTTTGTAACCACCCATGATCATACTTCGCATATCCAGATAGTGATTTATAAAGTATTCCAAATCTAAAAATCTAGAAGATCTATTTAGTGTCTAAAGCAATGGACTAAACATTTTCTTTCCAGTTTCATAAATAAACTGAAGAATTCTGAATTTAAAACTCAGTATTTGTCATCCTCATTTACCTAACAAAGGTATTACCAATAAATTATTATTGTATTTTGGACTGCACAAAGTGAAGCTAAAATTTGAAGGAAGTGCATGGAAGTTGCTTTAAAAAATGTGGTAAAAGGAGTTTCACGAAAGCCTTTTATTTGTAACGCGAAAATATTGATTTTAGTCTGTAAAGCTGTTTTTCTTGGATGGAAATTTACAAGTTTTCGTGTGAGATCTTCTGAGCGTTCCTTAAAAAATGAAGGCAATTTCTAGTCAGGGCTATATAAGAGAACATACCCATGCATAAGGCATCCATTATATTCTCTTTAAAACAAAGAAGTTGCACTTTATCTCCAGGCGAAAGGAAAGAAAAATGCGTTTTAGGAAATGAATAAGAGAATTAGTTCAAAGTAAAAGTATTAAATGGTGAAAAACTGTCTTAACTTTAACTTGAAAAAAGCACGAGTAGTTTTGAAAGTTATCGTAAAAATAACTTAATTGATGAGATTGTTTTAATATTGAACGAAAAAAGTTCTTAGCGTTTAATTACTAAACAATCAAACACTTTATCAGTAATCACAAATTTTTAGTTTGTATTTATGGTTTGAAGCCTGACAATAAATTAAAATTTCCGAGGTTCCGGATGACAAGATTACAAGATTTAATGGCTTAATATAAAAAAAAAATATTGGTTGTTGATAAGTGCGTTTTACATTTCAGACCTGCAGTAAAAGGCATTAAATATTCAGTTGATTTTAATACATTAAGTTTAAAGCATAAAGTTGGGTTATAATAATTAATATACTATCTATTTATTGATATTAATATGTTTTTGAGGGGTAAGGTGCTGAAGTTGGATACATGACTTCTTTCCATACAAGTTCTGTGATATGACTTATTTCTGACAGTAACATGAGAACAAATTCACGAATCTTATCGTGGAGCAGAACGTGGGATTGCGTCTGTCGTTGGCATGGGCTTTGGATGCCATATTGGTAACAGTGAGAATTAACTAAAACTAAAACTAAAACTAAACTCAGTGGCGTAACAGCCCTAGTGGGCCAAGGCCTGCAGTGCCCGTAATCTGCTTTCTTGACCGTGGGCCCCGGGGTGCGTAACAAGTGGTCAGCCCTGAACAAGTGGTCCCGGGGTGCCCCTGAACAAGCTTGTCGCAGGACCCCCAGTGTTTAGTCCCCAAGCGAACTTGGTACTAACAGTAAGAATTAGCTTGCCAAAAAAATTTTGAAGAAGAATTCTCCGGTATTCTGAACCAAGGGCCTACCACTCCTCTTCCCCTGCTACAAAACCTCTCGAGAGGACTTTCGGATTGCCGTGTATTTTAAGAGCGACATGCCACAAAGACGCTCCCAAACATACAAGTCTTCACCGGGATTCGAATCCGGGCCCAAAGATACGGCAGTCAGCATCAGGACAGCCCTTTCCATATATAAAGTTTGCATGTAAAAAATGACTTACTTTGCTTCCTAATGAGCTCTTGAATTTTCTCGGCCAACCTCTTAAGTCCAGCTAGTAGCTCATCAATTCTTTCATGTAGTTCCTTATTTACTTCAGGAACAATTTCTTTTAAATGAGTTAAAGGTTCTTCCACATGATGGATAACATTTACGAGCTAGAACAGTAGAGAAAAGTCTGTAATGATCTAAAATTGTTAATTTAATAATTTAAAATGTATGTTTTTTTTCTACTTCTCTCAGCTATATTATATTATAATAATTCAAATATTTTAGAGTTATATTAGTTTGCGTACATCTGGGAATGTTTCAAGTATGCAGAAGCATGCAGCATTTATGACTGATGCTCATTTATTTCTATTATTTGAAAGCCTACATATGTATATATATTATAAATTGCATATACTTAAATACGTTTAATTGTAATAAACAGGCGATTTTGTGAATTTATAAACTGAAAAAAAAAGCATAAATTATTGTAATAAACAATAAAATAGATGCAAATTTAGTAGATGCAAGAAAAATAGTCAATAGCGTTTTTTGGCTGAGGTTGACATCTTCATGAAAATGCACATTTTAAATATAAGTTAAAATCAAATACATGAAAATTAAAAATTTATATAGCCGTTTTGTCACTGTCAGATTCAAACTTCTTCAGGCAGTGGGGAAACCTGACCCTGATACAAAAGCTATATCTGGCTCATTTCTGTTCATCTCAAAGTAGTAGATGTATTAAAATTTATTATTGTAAAATTATTTGTACCTTAAAAGTTTTAAAGGCGACACCTCTATGCAACTAGCCTGAAAAATCTATTGTAAATACAAAAGCAGTTTCAATATTCAAATTGAAATTCAATACATCATAAAATTACCGGTGGGTTATATGCATAAGAATGACAAAATGGCCATGAACACAACTTATACAAAAAAAAAAAAAAAAAAAAAAAACTGAGAGAGATATAATTGTTGTATCTATGTCAGGTTTTCCCGCCTTTTGAAGAAGTTCGAATCTGACAGTGATAAAACGGCTTTATCAATTTTTAATTTTCACGTGTTTATTTGATTTTAATGAAATTTAAATTTTCATTCAAATCGCAATCTCATCCTAACACTATTGACTATTTTTCTTAAATACTCTATATTTGCATCTATTTTATTGATTTTTACAATATGTTTGCCTTTGATTTCAATTTATTAATTCGCAAAATTGCTTGTTTTGTTATAATTTAAAATATTAAATTATTTTATGCCCATCTTAGCAATAAAAAGCAGGATTATGATTCTGAAATTCCTTCTTGTAATTTACTTTTTTCATTGTTTTAGATATATATACATATTTTAAAACAAATATCTGAACGACAATTGCATTAGTTATACCTTTTTTGATTTAATTCATCTGCATAATATTTGCGTATTTAATCGAAAAACGTACAGTTAATAATCCTTCTTTTCACAAAATAAATAAATTAATTAAATTAAATAACGTTATCTGAATTAAAGCAAATATATATACCGAGGTTACTTTATTTAAAGGGAGGGATACAGATCCTTTTTAACGAAAATCAAGCTCTACCAGAAATGGTCTACGAAAGACATGTTACACAAGTCTAAAATCTGGAAACCTCTATCTTTATTTTGTTTCTGTGTTAGCTACAGAATAAGGAAAAAAATCCATTCTTCACTGAAATATTTTTATTATTTCTGATATAATTCTTATTGTAAAAAGTTACTTCTTTGATATTTTAAAAACTTTGATCATTTAGTGGAAGAGCATGTTCCAGTCTTTTCTTGTTTCATTTATCTATTTAACAGATTCTTTTTATTTCCCAGAAAAGTAACACTTAAAATATTTTGTTTAAAACGTAAATAATCACGTAACTTAAAGGAAGAGAAAGGATTCACTGTTAACAATATAAAGCTCTTCATCCTTGAAAGTTGTCAGTATTACTTTGTTAAGGACTTTACGGGCATAGATATGCCATATTATGTAAACGTACAAATATGAAGTAGTAGAATAAAGGTGAAATAAATCAGTCGGGTTGGTGAGCGTAATAATCAGCATGCTACGGCTAACCAGTTAAGTACACGCATCTACATTCACTGGGCTTTAAAAACTTGGTTGCATAACATAAAAGTGCCATATGACAGTAAGTTTTTTAAATTTTACTTAAGCATTAAAAATGGCGAATGCGAGAAACAATGCAATCTTGCTTAACTTAGGGGGTCCAATAAGAATGCAGGTTTTTATATAGGTAACAATAAGTTCTCTTTATTCTTTTAATTGATGACATTTTACAGTTTCGGGACGAGTTTTTCATTAATATAAAGCATGTATAAATGCAGTGTTTTAATAGCCGATTAAAGAAAATTCTGATCAAGAGCTGAGGGAAAATGTTTAATCATGTGGATTTTGAGTTTACGAGAACATAATTACTTTGATAACTTTCTCATTAATTCATTTTAATTATATGCAAATAATTTACTTTAAATAAATTCAAGAGTTCACAATAAAATGGACAAAAGTTTAGAGTTTCTGTTTAAAATTTCGAAGTGAATGAGTAACTATAACTGTAATTTACTCGTATAGCCTTACTTTTCCGAAGAAAATCTTTACATCTTCTTGGATGATGTCTTCTAAATCCTTGAATAAATCAAGAGCAGATGATCGAGAAGCTGGAGAAAAAATTTAATTAGTAATGCCTCATGCTCAGTAATGAAACATGCTCAGTAAATTTATTTTAAAATATGTACTTACGTCGGGCAGGTAAAGCTGCAGCAGAAGCTACAACCAAACACAAGACAACAACGGCGTATTTCATCTCTTTTACTTGAAACGCTTCAAAGCAACTGCATTTAAAGAACAAATAATTAGTCCTTTTGAGGTGAATAGGAGCAGCATTTAAATTGGATTAAGCTCTATTATTGAAAAAATAAGAATGAAATTTATGTTAATTAATCTTATCAATGAACTGTTACAATAAATTTTACTATTCTGCTGTCTAGTGTTAACAACTCGTTGCGGTTTGTTTTGCTACACGATGATTTAAAACTGCTGTTTATTACTTTATGGTAGTGTATACTAAAAAATTTAAAACTATAACCGTGACTTATTTCCTATTTCGTTATATAGCCGTCAACTGCCAGGGAAGTATAATTATATTAAAATAGTATTTTCTTAATGAAAGAGACAAAGCACAAAACGAAATTCATCTTACAAGCTAAATCGATGAAACTCACAACCTCATTTCAAGAAAATAAATGAGACTTTCTGTATTATTAGGCTATTAGTGCTAAGAGAATTTTCTCTCATTGCATCTAAGAAAATGCACACTTTTCGAAAATTGTTCATAAACTATATGTGACAATAGGATGTCCAGATAACGGTGCTTTGAATATTCCTTGATATATAGTTCATCTACCTTAACTGAAGTCCAGATGCATAAGTTGGTATTTTAGTTATTTTAATTATGCATAAATTTTATGGTAAATTCATAATTGAATTTACTAGTAAATTTCGCTTCATAAATAACAAGCTTACGTCAGCCAATACTTAATTATCACTTTAAAGTGTCAAATTGATAACTTTCTCATTAATGCATTTTAATTCTACACAAATAATTTGCTTTAAGTAAATTTAAGAGTTAACAGTAAAATGAACAATATTTGAGAGTTTTTGTATGAAATTACAAAGTGAATGAGTACAAAATAACTGTAATTTACTCGTATAACTAAAATGCAATTACTAGAAAATAACTTTATACAATTTCAAATAAACAAACATCATATCACAAATTTGATTTAAGTTGTTAATACTTTCTAATTCGTAGATCTTGCTGCTTCACTCTCAGAAGTTTATTAAAGGTATGCTGATAAACTTATTGATAAGGTCCTAACTTTCATAAACTATGCATTAACTTGAACAGAGGCTCACATTTCAAATTATAAAGTATCCATTCGTAACTTAGCTTTCTCCTCAATCAGTTCAGATAAGATTCAGGTTAAAAATTAAAATGCCTGTAAGGCTAGTTAGTCAGCGTTTAATTGAAAATAATTATCAAACTGGCATCTGGTTACAAATGGCGAAAGTCGTGTCTAAATTAACGTGCAAATTTAAAAGGAAACACAGCAGAGAAAAACAATTTACCGAACAATAAATATTAATAAAAATAGAAATAAAGGAGGCTTAGATGCTGCCAGAATGGAATTTAATTGAGTTTTCTAAATATCTTAACGCTGCAGTGCAATAACCTGCTGTGCTGACAAAGCCCTTGAGGAAAAAACATCTTATTTTTCATCTAGAAAATTTCGTATTTTTTTTGGGGGGGGGATACTGATGAACTCGTTTAATCAGTCCTATACCAGTTTGTCGCAAAGCAAAACTTAACGTTTTTCTTGCCGTCGACATATTAACCGAAACTTTCTCTAATTGATAATGCAATGCAAATTCGTTAAATTTACAGTTATATTTTAAGTGACAAAGAATTTTGGTGAACTAAGTTGCTCGTAAGGACCATTGTCTAAAATCAGGACAAAAACTGCATTGCAACGTGGAAAAAAATTTTTATAAAATCTTTCAAGTATTTAAAAAAATAATTATAGTAATGTACCTAAGTTTTCAATTTAGAGGACTAAATTTCACTTACCTCTATGTAAAATGTGATGTCGAAAGAGGAATTTTATTATGTATGGCTGCTTTTTATTTGGATTGATATGTTGACAGCTGCAAGTTCTCTTGCTGATTAAGAGACAACGACGTTCATTTGTGAGTATAATACTTTCTCCGATAAGTTAAGAATTTTTAGCACCTGTGACGCTGATACAGAACACTTCAATTCAAGTAGTTTAAGTGTTTGTTTATATGTACTGGGTTTACATCCGTATCTTTTTATCAGGGAACTAAACAAGTGTTTAAAAAAGAAAGTAAAAAGGTTATGTTTATTTTAAATTTATGTCTCACCGTAAGCACGCACACACATACACACACACACACACATACGCATACAAATAACAAATCCGTATCAGAAAATAACAAGAAGTATTACATCATAACGATTTTTTTTTGTTAAATTTGTAAATTACCTGATGAATTAGCTTTGTAGAATGTGTAAATAAGGTATATAATTCTTCTGAAACGAAGCTTATATGTCAGCGAAAATCACGCTAAGAGACTTGAAAAATTAATACTATATTAAATTAAAATCTAGCATCTAAACCTAGAATTAAATTTTTGAAAATTGAAGAAGTTAACACATTTTACGAAGCGTCATTTATTTATAAGCTTGTTTTTTATCCGTAATTTTTTGAAAAATAAAAAAAAAACCTACGGAAAAATTTAATATAATACGGTTTGAAGAACTATTAATAATGAGTCCTATATATGAGGTAAGGGTTAGATAAGTTATTAGGATTTTCGGAGGCCGAAAGGTGAGAAATCAATTCTACTCTTAACAGGATTCAAACCACAGGTCTTCCAAATGACAGCTGGTTAACAGCTAACTTTAAAAGTGTATATACGGAATTCCAGCCATGAATTCCAGCCATGAATTCCAGCCATGAATGTTCCAAGTGCCAACTTGATGTGCTCATCACTTACACCTGAACAGCACTCACGGAGGAGTGTGATAATGCCTTAAAGAGCAACAATCCGCATTCAAAAATACACCGAGATAATACTAGTTAAGGCGTTATTAAAGCATATTGCAACTTTAATTGAAGTGATCGATTAGCGGTTGATGAGGCAAAAAAATATCAAGCTTAACAGATGATTAATTATATACCGTATCGAAAGCCAGTTATCTAAATCGACTTATTTATACTTCTACCCGAACATGAGTATAAATATATTCCCCAAAATCGACCGAATAATAAATTTCCATTTACTGCAAGCAGAGTAATTTAAAAAATAACTAACGTGCAAAACGCATTTAACACCAATCAATTTATATTTTTACATTTTTTTTACAAGAAAAATCTTTCAAACGTAAATTCCCAATATTTATCAAAATACGTATATCAATTTACTCATCAAAAATTATTATGATGAAAATATTTACTGCTGAATTGCAGTAGACATATAGGTAAAAATTTTAAAAATCTAACTATATTTTGCAGTTTTCAAAACTTTTAATGTGTTATTTCCCGAGCCTCCAAACGATCGATTCTCATAACGAAAATTATAAGCATTAACCAAAAAGATTGACTGAAACTTTAATTTACATGTATTTTTTTTCATGTATCAGTTCCATTCATTTATAGTGTATTTCTTACTTATTGTTACCAATATAATTGTTTTCAGTTAATGTTCGCTCACACTTTTACAACAGAAGATATGCATTCATTCTATCAATACGAACAAATCAAATGAGATTTGGTTAATCTGGTTATGGAAAAGCACGCAAGAGTTGTCTGCCTAAGAAGATGATGCCGTCGTGGAAGACTTTCTGAAAGAAACTGGCTCGCATCCTCGTTACACACGGGAAAACCATGAGCCAGCCCTTTCGCCGGAGTTGAGCTCGGATCGAATTGCTAGTGTTTGTCGACATTACCCTTTATCCTGGGCAATTAAATGAGGTTAAACAGAAAGGAAGAAATCTGGTGTTTTGGGAAAATGTACAGGGAATTATTAAAATCCGTCTTACTGCTGTAACATGCTTCGTATTGCATCGCTGTGCTGTACTGTTTCGCGCTGTGCTTACAATTCAGGTTTTCATGTGACAAACAGTGAGCTGATTATGAATTAAATGTATAACTGACTGCAGGTGCAGTACAAAGATTGATCAAAACCATAATAAGTTTTACAACTACTTATATTTGCCGATTAAATAAAAGTATCCCCTTGTGGATTGTCTGGCTGCTTGGGATTTTTCGTTTTTTTTTCAAATGTGTAACTTGAGTCCCCTTACAAAGCCCTCCTTGATGACACTGTTTGCCTTAGGCAGATAGTTCTCTCCTGCTTTATTATAAAAAATCGAACAAACAAATAAGTGATCGAAGAAAAGTACCAGTTTAAGAAATATAAAGAACTAAAGTTTAAGAACGAATCGCAAGTTGAACTAACTGTATTCATAGTTTGCTTTTGTGCAAGCATGTTATTGTTGTGGCCCATCTGACCTGTCTGACATTACCCGAACAAATACAGGAATGTTATAATGCCGAGGAGGGCAAGATTGCGAATGTCTTTTTCATGGGTCTTGCGCATCGTGTAGGTGACAATACAACATTGTCCAATTCCGTCTCAGTTTTGAAGGTGAATACCTCGGGGTGACGATCTGAATATCTCCTACCCCTCTTGCCCTACCATCAAACAGCCCGAAAGGACATTCAACCCGCCATGTATTTTGAATGTCCCCATGCCGCACAGATCCTGCATAATCACAAACATCCCTGCCTTTTTCGGGATTCGAATCCCAGCTCGACGATACAGCAACCAGGATCACTAATCACTATACCGATCGTAACGGCGTAAGCATGTATTATAAGTAGTTGATATGTAATCATTAACCTCAGTGAAAAGTAAACAAGTTCATAACTTTATTTCAAAGTGTTATAATTTAATCGATTAGGATAAAACAAGAGAGGGCTATCTGATTAAGAGACGAATCCTTTCGTAGCGGATTTTCTATCCGAAAAAGCTCTTATTTCAATGATGATAAAATACTGAAGAAATATGTTTTAGTAGAGCAATTAAATGATCGGTGCAAACTATTCTGTTGGTTTAGAAAAACTCAGCTTAAAAAAATCAGCTGTTAATTTGATAAGTAGTGAAAAAGATGCAAATATAGCTAAATATATTATAGTATATTCATTTATAAAATATTTATTACTTATTGCTGCTCAAAATGCTGGTCGCAAAACATCGGCCCTCTTTCTTCATCTGATAATGTAGTGATGTTTTTCAATTTTCCATAATTTCAGTGATCCCAAATTTTTTCAAAAGGTTTGTTTCCTCGTAGTATCGAAATGCTCCCGAATTTTGTCTAAAATATCTGTTTCTTAATCTTTTCCGGAATTATTTATGAGTATTTAAATCTTATTTTAAAATTATTTCACCTTTTTTAACGTAGAAAGTCAGCTCTTTTTCTTTTTAAAACAAGCTGAAACCTTCCTTGCTAGTACGCACTTAAATTTTAACTTTGTGTAATACTAACGTTCAAATGAATATTATTGTATCACTACGGCATTGTAATAACAATAAATTAAGCATTTCTGTTTTCAAAGTGTAATCAAGCTGGTGGCCAAATTTTAGGCAAAAAGTTTAATACTAAAGGACGTTTCTGACATTTTCTTAGGCTGATTTGGTGCAAGACATCTTGAAAAATTAAATGTGCTCTCACAGGAATTGCAACTAAATCAGGTACTAAATGAATGTGTTGAAACAACATCAGAAGTGAGCATGTAGGATTTAGTCGAGTGAGGAAGGAGATGATACCTCATCTTGCCAAATGATGTCGGTTATACAAGGTGTCCACTAAAGTCCGGTAGCACCCGTTTAACTCCCGAACAGCTGCAACTATATTCATAAAATTGGTGTCTAGTAAAGTGGCTATGCGCTAATTGGTGAGATAGCTTACATCGCCACCTGGTGTAAAACGGCGGAGTTAGCCTCCCTATCTCGAAAACGATATGAGACAGAAAGAAAAAGTGAATTACAAAGTTGTAGAGCATCGTCAGTTTAGAGGATTGTAGTTCAAATCCCGTGGGGTGCATCCTTGTACTGATTGTCTTTACAAAGGAGTAGACAATATACAGATCATGCACAATCGTGTCGCAAAACGCATCAACTCAACGTAACTTGAGCTTCGTGTGCGAATTTGTGCATTATGCAAATAGTGTATGAAACGTCACACCAGGTCACATGAGACAGCTATAAAATGGCTTTCTCCTCGGGGTTGTATGTTCAAGTTCACGGTCATAGAGCGATTTTCAAAAAAGGATTATTGTGAGATGGTCCTACTTACGGGTTAATGTAAGGGCAAGGAACGAACGGCAGCGTGGTTGCATCGGCAACGTTTTGCTGCAGTCCCGCATCATTCATACAAAACCACCCTACAGATTGTGAAACGTTTAAGGGAGATGATAGGCTGCGTGACTAGCCGACTTCGATCCGGCAGACCAGCTAAGGTAGGGCGGAAAGGGCAACTGGAAGATGTTTTATCATATGGCCTCACATATTCAAACAGCAGCACGAGAAAAGTGAAAAGTGTGGCCTCTCAAAAAGTCGCTTTTGGAAAATCCTAAATGAATTAAGTGCTCATCCATACCGACTAGCACCTAATCAGCCATTGCTGGACGGGAATAAAGAAATACATTTCGCATGGTGCAACTTAGTCATGAACCAGATAGACGTCCAGCCAACATGCGTTTTACAGAATGAAATGTAGAATAGGCAGAAAACCCATTACTGGGAACTGAAAATCGATCACGTTCTGCCGAAGTTTGACATAATCGGTTTTCGATTAATGTTTGGTGTGTAATTTATAATAACAGGCTAATCGGCTCAATATTTTCCAAGGTACGTTAACGGCCGCCCAATATTTAGAACAAGACATAATACCGGATTTTGTTGAGAAGCCGCAGTTGGTTCAACTCCGGAATGGATGGTTCCAACATGATGTCGCAAATGAAGCAGTACATAATTGAGGAATTCGGATCACTTGACCTGACTCCAACGGACTTTTCCTGTGCAGATACCTCAGACAGCAGGTGTATGCGATACCTCCTCAAACATTGCAGGACCTTCAACGAAGTATTACAAATGCTTGTGCAAACGTGTCCCCCGCTGTACTACAACGTGCAACATGAAGTACTCACAAGAGGCCAGATGTGCTTTCACTGATGGAGAGAAATTTAAAATATCGAAAATAAAGATAGCTTGTGATAACTAGTTGTATTTTTCTTTCTGAGATCGTTTCGTAACGTCACACTTTCGGAAATCGCGAACAAACAAATGCGCGTTTAAAACGTTCTAAACGTTAACATTCATGTCCCCAAGGTGTCTTTTCGTACTAAATCGACGATGCTCTACAACTTTGTAATTCACGTTTTCTTCCTATTTCGTATCTTTATTGAGATAGAGACGCTAACTTCGCTGTTTTCCACCAGGTGGCGCTGAACGCTGTCTCATCTAGTACAGCATAGCCATTTTTCTATACTTGGACACCACTTTTATGACTATAGCCGTTACCATTCGGCAGTTAAACGGGTTGTACCGGACTTTAGTGGGCACCTTGTTTATTATTTGGCAGGATACCATATTTCAGTTCGGGCGCCACAATAGAGTTCTTTCGTATTTATTCTACAGGCAATTTTGAGAAAAGAATCGTGCTTTCGTTGGGAGTTGCAACCGGCTTTTCCATTTATTTACCAGGTATGTTGGTAACTAAACAAGAGGACATAGAAGGACTAAAAGAAGACATAGAAGGACTTCTTCATGTCATCCCTTCCTCGTTATAGCTATTCTGTCGCTTGTCATAGAGA
This sequence comes from Stegodyphus dumicola, assembly GCF_044657685.1. Classification (NCBI taxonomy): domain Eukaryota; kingdom Metazoa; phylum Arthropoda; class Arachnida; order Araneae; family Eresidae; genus Stegodyphus; species Stegodyphus dumicola. The sequence goes on from NC_140780.1 coordinate 123,264,430, forward strand.
TGAATGCGCGTGCCGGTTAACCTAAAGGGCGCAGCGTGGCTTTCATCTGATTATGACACTATCCAAACGGTAACATGAACTTTAGCGGCGTTCGCGGGAAGCATCTTGTAGAAAACAATCTGAATTGTGACAAGGTAGCTCATTAATTTTGCACCATGATAATACGTCTGTTGACAACGATGTTATCGTTCGTAAATTTTTGGGCAAAAATTCAGCAGATGTGGTTCCTCAAGCTCTGTAGTCACCTGTTAAGGCACCGTGTGACTTTTTTTCGTATTCAAGGTTAAAGTGGCGTCTTCATTGCTTCTGGTTTTAGTGTGTTGCGAGAAAAGCATGTAACGCCAGCAGGCAGAAATAAGTTAAAAAAAATTGGATGGCTGCCCATTATTTATGGAAAAGAAAAAGAGAAGTAAATTTTAACGTAATAGGAAAGAAGTCGCTACTAGTTCTGAAGGTATTTCACAAAATCGAATTTAACAGATATCTCGATAATTGGAGAAGACGTTGGCATAAGTGCTTTGCAGTAGAAGAGATTACTTTTCAAGTTATATTGTAATTATTGACTAATAAATTGAAATCTTGTATTTTATGGAAGCATTTCGATAACGTTTTGATCACTGTAGGAAACCTGTTTTCATTTTTCAATAATTTGGTGACTTCAGAATGCCATTAACTTCTAAATCACGTTTCAGAACGCAAGATTTCGTTATTCCGCCTTGGAATGTTTTATCTTAAAATTACCTTGGAATGCTTTATCTTTAAAATCTTCAATATCGAAAAAGAAATTTTATTTTCTGAAATCATCTGACATTTATAATGCGAATATAAGCAATATCGTTTCCCTGATATAAGTATTAATTAAAACTCTTATCTCATCAGGAGCGAGTTTATTAAGGCTTCTAAAGAAATGCAAAAGACTGCATACTTCTGCATGTTTTGGTACTGAAATAGCAAGAATATAAAAAATAGTTGGCCAACAATAGCCAAGTTGATTAAGAGTACTGGACATTTCGTACACTGTTCTGACTTCGTTATCAACTAGATGGTTGCTTGGCGTCTTCTTGATCTTCCTCAGATACAAACCAGTTTTTCTTAAAAGTCCCTCTGGCAACATACGAAATTAAATTGAAATTAAGATAACCTTATATTAAAAGCAACAAGTTAGTTAACTTCAGAACTCGGAAGAGAGTCATATAAACAGTGAAAAGATACGCAGGATTAATAAATTGCCGTTTGATCAGAAGATACTAAATGCAAATTCCAAGATTTCGGAAAACACTAACTTCATTTCATGCATTTGTTACTTCATTCCTAATTGCTATGATACCTACACGTGAAATTGCAAATATAATGCTCTCAGTTATAATCGAATGTGAAATATAAAAGAAATTTGTTAAGTGTTCTTCTGTAAGTTATACCTACATAGAGAAACCTCTGTAAACTTTATGAACATTTCCCATTCCCGATGTTTCTTTTGAAATCGATATTTGCGAACTTTTTATCCCGCATGAAGCTAACTGAAAACAAAATTCAAACTAATACTATTTTTGCTATTATTATCAGATGTAGGTTCAAATGCATTAAAAATATTTAATATTTACTTGTTAAATACGTTTCATAAATATTAAAGCCTGTATGGGGACCTTGATATATATTTATAGAGCGATGCGACTTCTAGCAGACTGGCGCAGAAGCTCCGAAAAGTTAAATATCACTACTTTAGAAAGATCAAGTGACCGACTGCCTAAGTATTTTACATGGGTTATTATTTTGTTCTGATTTTTCAAATTTTAAATAAACCAGTAAAAAGTTCAAATTTATTAGATGATCACTTTGCATGCTTTTCCACTTTTCCCAATAAAGTCATTGCTTTGAAAGTTTACCTTGGATACGTTTTGCTTTATATATAGAAAAAATAATATTTTGATGATATCATATCCACTCTTAGTATGATATGCACACAGTCGAGTATTTGCTCTGCCACTGCAATGAAGTTCTATGCAAATGGCCTATAAGTAGCTTAATGCATAAGACAGCTGAAAACTCGCAACTCGTATCGAAATCAGTTCCCAGTGAGAAAATTGGCAGAATGGAGTTTTAATGGTCTTCAGTGAATTTTAACATTCCGTGCAAATTTGTCATATGAGTCAAAATGCATTAATAAGATTACTCTGACGAAGTAAATTAAAAAGCGAAATGCCTGTTGAGGGAAACATTCATGCAAACGGAGAGGCAAAAGAAGCTTGCCTTTAAACCAATAGAATTATTAGCAAAGGCAAATCGTGTGACATACACAAGAGGCTACAAGTACAAAATGTTTCATCTGCTGCTTTGTTTTCTGCTCAAGAAAATGTCACAAAAGTCTCAAGAAATGTCAAAAAATCATTTTCATTATATTTGACATCTTTTGACATCAAGCAATTTAAAAACAGAGCATAATAAGATTAAGCAATTATTATATTTGCCGGCGTATAAGACGCACCCCTTTTTTATGCATATTTTTGAAAGATAAAATTTTATTACTGATCATTATAATTAATTTACAGTATTTTAAATATCCAGTAAATATGCTGTAATACTTTTGGAAGATACTCAATATATCTGGGAAATAACACCTTTTAAGCTTCTTCGTCAAAACCCAGACACTCATCTCCAGAGCTAACTGAAGAGTCACTTGAAACATATTCTAATTCAGCATCTGAGTCCTCATACAACAAATTGTCCTCTGTACCATCCAGTGCATTATTAATGCCCCTTTTCTTAAATGATTTAACCACTGTCTCTGTTTTAACAACGTATCATGGAACCCGTTCACAAACTTGAGAAATGCTAGGCCTCTTCCCTCCTTTTGATGGTGTAACCTAAAGATTTGATGACTGCATCCAGCTGTTCCACTTCTAATTCATGTTCCATGTTTTTCAGGGTAAGCAATCACATGTAGCTTGTATGCAATGTTATAGCAATGGCGACGTTGTTTTGGAGCCATAATTTGCCAACAATTTTAAGAAAATTAAACAGTACAAATTTTACTCACTTAAAAGTCATTCACAAAAATTGGAAAGTTTAAATGAACCAGCTATGATCTTAGATGACAGCGCATGCGCATTCACTGGACTCTACGTAATATACCTACATTTCGCAAGAGAAAAAGAAAAAAATCGCATACCTCCGAAAAGAGGAGATTTCCAGAAATGAATGTAATCTAAAACTGAGTATCGACGTTTTTCAGACCTATTTTCAAAGAAGCAAATGTGCGTCTTATACCCCGAGAAGTACGGTAAGTGCTATTACAAATTAAGATTAATACAAATGTATTTAAACACTATTTAAGAGAATACAATGAGTTGAAAGCCATCAACCAAGATAAAAAAACAACCTAAGGTTTCATTTCTACAATTCATTTTAGTATTTGTTTTGCTTATTTTTTTGTGTGAGTTCAACCGCTTGTTTATTATAATGTTTTAGTTCTTGTAAAAAAATCTGCAGTGTCTTACAATTTGATCATTTACTTGTAAAGTTGCGCGCCTCCAACCTGCACGCAACAAAGTGGTGACTGCTGAAACTGGAAATTAGACAAAGTCTTGAGAAGGGTTTAAGTCCCTTTTTATTCAACTTTAGAAATTACAAATGCGTGCTCTTGACGCTCACAAACTACGCTGACCCGGCGGTAAAATAAAAGTAAGAAACTAAAAAGAGATAATAACAAGAGACTAACTACGAGGCTCTCTAAACGTAACTAACCTCACCGCGTTCTAAAGTACCGCTGATAATTCAGCAAACTCTGAAGATTACGTTGAAAGATTAACAATTTGCCTAGGCAAGCACACAGGCCGAAACGCGTGGTTCTTCAATTTCTGACTAACTACCTCCGCGCTCGTGAAGTAAGAAAAGCACACCTTCGAAATCGTTTCCTTTCTATTTAACTCAGAATACTTCCGCTGATAATTTGAATCCTTGCGCGTTCTACTAAAATTTACATACGCTGGCATTGGCAGTTCCAGAGAAAAGTAAGGCTTGACAGGAAAGATAGTTTAAACTTAAAATAAATGTTAGTTAAAATAAATATAAACCTTACATTTGCCGCTGCCAGAATTTGGAAAACTTGGAAGCAGGTCCTACAAACGACCTGTTGTATAGTTTCTACAATTCTGAACTAACTTTTAAGAGTCTCGTTTACACATACACACACACAAAAAAAAATCTTATGTCACAAAAGGTATACTAAATTTCTGTAGATACTTATTTAAATCTCTCTTCTTACAGCAACTTTTCCTGGACTTCAGCAATCAATCTTGTTCTTTTCCTTCCAGCATCTGGAAGGAATAAGTATCAGTATCTTTCGAAATACATTATAATTTATACTTTCTTGACACTGAATAGATTTTTGTTTTTAAACGATTTATTTTCCTTAGTTACTGCTTAATTCACATTCATTCAAGTATTCAAACATTAATTTAACTTTACCCTGGCTCTCCACCATGTGTGGTGTCAAACCGGAATATTCGTGTTTTAGTATTGCAACACATCCCCTAACCACCATGATTTGTTAGAATTCAACGACCAAATAGACACACCTTACTCGACATTCTACAACTCGATGAGCTACTTTAACATTCTTAAAATTCAAGTGTAGGTGGAGAACCCTACAAAACACATTCATTCTAACTTCCCCCTCATTCATCTTTAGACATGCAGGCTTTCGCTCTAAAGCATGATTTTATCTACAGTTTAATACTTAAATTTGAATTCATTGCTTTTGAACATTTACTTTTAGCCTCTAAAATTTTATGCTTCTAGACTAAATTCTACTTTTACCTAACTTTCAAGTATTTACGTATATTTACAAAATTCTAATGCATATGATTTTTACAATTTACCATAAAATGAATAAGAGAAAAATAAATTTTTACTTTACTCATTCTTCGCCAAGCTGGCGGCACTGAAACTAAAATTCTTATTAATACAAGAATACGAAGTTATTTTTATCTTCGGCCAAATTTTGGCTTTAACATAACAGAATTAGTCTTTCGACCAACGGAAGCTGCTTGTTCTTAGATTTTATACTGAAAGAAAATAATACTTTTGCCTTAGCTAAATAAAGTAAAACGAAACCAAGTCTCAACCGAGACACATTGACTTTCGTCAAAACATGGAATTTCGTATTTACGCATAACATTTTGGAACAAAAGGAAAAATTTTATAGAAGATTTTAACTTATCTTTGAGTTTTCGATGATTGGAACTCCGGCATTCTGTTCTGGCAGAACTGTTCCCACGTTATAGGTTTCATGGACGTCAATCTTCTCCTTACTGACCTCCGAGTGTCGTCCACATTAGTTTTTCTTTTTCGTCCTCTGCATGCTGGCCTCTTGGAGTAGTAGTCGTCGGGTTGCTGTCTTTTTCGTTTTTCCCCTGGACGGCTGGTCTTGGCGTCCTCCGGTCTGGAGTCATTCTTGAATTTCTTCTGTTGTTGCTAGTCTTTTCGTTCCTCCTGCTGTCTTTTTATTTTCTGGAACGGCGGCCTTGTTTGCACCTGACTCTCTGGCCCTGGGAGCGCTCTCCTTGATGTATAATTTCTACTGCGATACGTTGTAGGTGGTGTTTTCCTCTTTACCAAGGTTTCTTTACGCGGTGGCTTTGCGTTCTTGTTTTTCTTAAATGCTGGAGTCTGAAAGTTTTCGTTTTTTCTTTTCGGTACCGTCGCCTGGGTTGTAGAAGGGCTAGGTCTCTCTTCAGTTCTCTGCTTCTTGGGTGGTGGAACGGGTGACGTTATTTCTGGACCTTCTACTTCTTTTACGCTTGTGTCCTGCAAGAAACTTTTAAGGATTTCAAAATCATTTTGATTATAGTATTTTTTCACCTGGTCTGGACTTGCTTTACAGATTTCCCCTCTCTCGTTCTTAACCAGTTCGCCGTTAGGAAAATCGCAAACATTTCGTGCCATTTTTCGCATCCAAAGGTAAACTTTTTGTGTCTAAAACTGGGCTCAGAGTATTTCTTTCCCCCTTTCACAACCTGTGAAAGCCTTTAGAAGTTCTGTTCAAATCAGATTGAACAGCGTACCTGTCACACTGAAGGATGATGAATAACGACCCCTAAGTGGCAACATAAAACACAAAGACTGGTGTAGTACTTAGAGCAGATATTTTTCCCTTTGCACTCAACCCCACTTCCACTTCCTGCACCCAACCCCAAATCTATTGCAATCTATTACAATGTAAATGTAATTTTTAATTGTCCAGAAAAAGCTTTATATAAAGTAAAAATTAGGGCATTAGCTAGTATTTGAAATGTTCTTGAATTTTGTTTTATTATTTTGATGGCCTGTAACAAAAGAGAAGATTTGAATCGTTAAGAATTGAAAAGATAGCATTCAAATCCCTTTGTTCGTTAATAGAAAGGGAGAATGCTGTTGTGAATCTCATAAGATATGATGAGGGTGTAGCTGTTCGAAGAAAGTGTCCCCATCCTTTACTTTCCTGAAACAGCCCCGCTGTGATCCTAATGCGACACCGCTGAGAAGATAAGTAACCCATTAATCGCCCCTTTTGATTTTCGACTCATTCTGTGGGGGTTGGAAAAAGGTCGCTGCGTCGTATGTGTCTCGGGGGTTACGGTTCAGCCCATATTTCACCCCGACGAGAGTCTGCCGACGCTAACGGATGACGATGCCTTTCCTGTGAACGTATCTCTCTCGGGGCAAACGGTGAACTGGTTAAGGTACAATACGACTCCTTTGATTTCCTGAATTACATAGGGGCCTTCAAATTTTGGAGCTAACTTTGCAGTAAAATTGTCTGGGGCACTTGATAAACAAAATTTCCGCTTCAATACTTTATCCCCAACTTTAAAATCTGCTTCACGGCGTTTTCTATCGTAATATATTTTTCGCCTATTTCTTGCCGTATCCGAGCTTTTAAGCGCCTGGTCAATAAGTTTCTGCACCTCTTTCTGTTTAAATTCTTGCTCTCTTTGTTGCACAAAGAATAATTTATCTAAAGGCGTAATTAACTTTCGGCCTAAAAATAATTCTGCTGTTGTTTTTCCCGTAGTATCGTGATTTGCCGTTCTTAAAGCGTAAGCTAACTCATTTATGTAGCCATCCCAGCGCTTGTGATGTGTGCTAACGTAACTGCGAATTATTTTTACAATGTTTTTATTAACTCTTTCTGCTAAGTTTGCCTGTGGTCTATACGGAACCATTTTGATATGGCGTATGCCAAGTCCAGTGCATATGTTTTCAAATATTTGACTAATGAATTGTTTACCGTTATCGCTAAGGACTTTTATCGGTGCACCGTATTTTAAAATGTATCTGTGTAAGAATGCATCTGCGACTGTTTTGGCTGACGCGCGTTTAAGTGGAAAAATTTCTGTCCATTTTGAAAAATGATCTACAATTACTAAAAGAAAACGATTTTTATTTAACTCACTCTGGGGGAAAGGACCAAGAAGATCTATGCCTAAAATTTCATTCGGAAATGTAGCGCGAATGCTATTTAAGTACCCGGCCGGGCTGTAATTAATATCATTTATTAACTGACATTGATTGCAGAACCTGACATACGCAGTTACTATTTTGTATAATTGCGGGAAATATACCGCCTCGCGTACCCTTTTTAAAGTCTTTCTGACCCCTAAATGACCCGCTGTTTTCGCGTCGTGTAATTCCTCAAAATGCCTAATCGAAGCGAGGCTGGGATGACTGGTTTGTACTCGAGATTTTCGTTTTTTGTTTTCGTATAAAATAATAAATTATCTATTATTTCATAGTTTTCTGCTCTATTTCTTATCGCATCGATATCTGTGTGCTCAAAGCTTTCGGGGTCTTTCAAATATGCATAGATACTTCCAAATTCAGGATCAGCTTTCAGTTCAGCGATAATTGTATCTCTAGAATCTAAAATTTTTGAAGTCAACACAGCACATTTAAGTTCATTACCTTCATCGTCCAGTTTTATACGAGAAAGTGCGTCAGCTACATTGTTTTCCTTACCCGGTTTATATTTTATTATTAGATTATATTCTTGGAGTTTTAAAGCCCATCTTATTAACCTGGTTTTTCCCCGAGTAAAGTCTACCAACAGCCGCATGATCCGAAAAGACTGTTACTGGCGCTTTGCCGAAATAAACTCGAAATTTGTGTACAGCCATTAATACGGCTAATGTTTCTCTCTCTGTAGCTGTATAATTCCTTTGTGTATGATTCAACGTTTTACTAAAAAATGCCAAAGGATGGCTATTTTGCATAAGAACCGCACCCACCGCATAGTCCGACGCATCTGCTGCAATTTCCAGGTTTTCGTCCCCCTCCGGGAATTTCAAAACAGGGGCATTGATGAGCGCTTCTTTTAATCTTTCAAATGCGGTATTTGCTTCCGCTGTCCACGTAAATTTACTTTTCTTTCTTTTAATTACTAACAGTGGTTCAACAATATTAGCGAAATCTTTTATGAATGACCGATAGTAAGAACATAACCCAAGGAAAGAAGAAAGTTTCTTGGCGGTGTTGGGAGGTGGGAATTCTTGATTGCTTTTATTTTTGAATCTTGAGTTTCTATACCCTTTTGCGAAATTTTATAACCCAGATATTTAAGTTCTTTAGTTGTGAACTTGCATGTTGAGGCGTTAATTGTAAGACCGGCCTCATTTAATAATTTAAAAACTTCTTCTAGATCTTTAATATGTTGTTCCAACGTACTACTCGTTATAATTATATCATCTAGATAGATTAAAGTCGATTTTCATAGGACAGGCTTTAGAACAATGTCCATAGCTCTCTGGAATGTTGATGGGGCCCCAAACAACCCAAAGGGCATGCGTAAAAATGCATAAGTGCCCGATTTTGTTATAAACGCTGTTTTATGTATGTCTTCGGGTCTCATAGCTATTTGATAGTAGCCAGACGTTAAGTCCAAAGTAGTCATGTATCTAGTAGATTTAATGTTTCTAATAATTTCCTCTATAACCGGCAAAGGGTAAACTGGGAATTTAGTAATACTATTCAGTTTTCTGTAATCGATAGCAAACCTCCAAGCCCTTTTTTCCGAAGGAGGAAACTCGTTCTTTTTCCTACATAGTACGACTGGACTCGCGTACTCACTATATATGGGCGTTATTATTTTGTTCTTTAACATTTCCTGAATATGTTCTTCGATGATTAGGTCTTTTTGTTTATCATAACGATACGGTTTAGTCCTACAAGGTTTTCCGGCAGTTAACTGTATTTCATGCGTAACTATTTGACAGCTACCAGGCCTTTCTGAAAACAAGTTTGAAAAAGTACTCACCACTTGCTGGATTGCTTGACTTTCATGGTCATTCAAATGGCTAAGGTCAACTTGCGGTTTACCTGTATGTTTAATGATAATTTCCCGATGCAGTGACAGGTTTTTCCTTGCGCCGCTATAATTTCTGTGTTTTTGTTTTTAAATAATCGTAACCTATAAAAATTCTTTTTGAAAAATGTCTCACTCATAAAATTACCTTCTGCTCCTGTATCGATGAGGGCTTCTACTGGTACATCGCCAACCAGGACTTGTATAATTGGTAGATGTGAGTTCTTTACGAGGACCGTATTTAAGTGTCTTTTTGAGGGTTTTTTTAAAACTTCCGGGGTCTGGACCCTCGCTTTTACAGGCCCCTCTACTCGTTTAAAGCTTTCCTTTCAACTTCTGCCTTCTGGGTACGCGGACGTTTGTTTTCGAATTTTCTTTTTGGGCCTTGACCTTCGAGGTTCGATGAGTTAGCTTGATAGCTCTTTTCCCCATAAGAGCGGTTTGCATTTCTGGTCTGCTCATTTGAAGATTGCCTTCGGGTACTTTGAGAATACGATGCCCTTCTAGCTTTTTCCGCTATTCTGCGATTTTGAAACTTCACCGCCAATTCGAAGAGCTCCTGCAATGTGCTTGGGTTTCTAATTTCGAAGTAGTCTTGAACAGCAGGTAACAATCTTGGTAAGATTATTTCAATAATCTCCGCGTCGTATTTCTTCCCATACAGCATATCCGTCAGCTTAATTTTTCGCAGAATAAAGTCCGTCAACTCTTCTATATTCCGTTGATAAAAACTATACAGTTCGGCTTCTAGTCTTGCTCGATCTTTCACTATGGGGAAGGCCTTTAATAACGATTTTTTGAAATTTTCAAATGTATATGTCTGGCCTCCAAATTCCCCTAATAAAAATTTGCCTATATTCTTCCACCATAGCGCGGCCTGTTCTCTTAGTGCAGATGTGGCGATGGCAACCTTTTGTCTTTCAGTCACAGGGTAGAGCTGAAAGTGATTTTCAAGGCCTTCTAGAAATATCGCCACCGAATTTTTTCCGTCGAAATTGACGTTTGGCTTGATTGACGCTCTCATCGTCTGGACCAGGTATCCAAATCCTTCCAATTGGCTTGCCATTTCTTGTTGTTGTCCCGCGGCTTCCATCCGATTTTCGGCCATTTTAGTTCGACAAGTGTTCGGGCGCCAATGTAAATTTGCGCGCCTCCTACCTGCACGCAACAAAGTGGTGACTGCTGAAACTGGAAATTAGACAGAGTCTTGAGAAGGGTTTAAGTCCCTTTTTATTCAACTTTAGAAATTACAAATGCGTGCTCTTGACGCTCACAAACTACGCTGACCCGGCGGTAAAATAAAAGTAAGAAACTAAAAAGAGATAATAACAAGAGACTAACTACGAGGCTCTCTAAACGTAACTAACCTCACCGCGTTCTAAAGTACCGCTGATAATTCAGCAAACTCTGAAGATTACGTTGAAAGATTAACAATTTGCCTAGGCAAGCACACAGGCCGAAACGCGTGGTTCTTCAATTTCTGACTAACTACCTCCGCGCTCGTGAAGTAAGAAAAGCACACCTTCGAAATCGTTTCCTTTCTATTTAACTCAGAATACTTCCGCTGATAATTTGAATCCTTGCGCGTTCTACTAAAATTTACATACGCTGGCATTGGCAGTTCCAGGGGAAAGTAAGGCTTGACAGGAAAGATAGTTTAAACTTAAAATAAATGTTCGTTAATATAAATATAAACCCTACATACTAAACATTATTACCTGCATAAATCAGTACGCAAAAGGTTATCCTTTTAAATTTATTAATGCAAAATTAACACGTTTCATGTGGATCATAGCCTAGGAGTAAATGAAATTAACATGTGAATGACGAAAATAAAGAACATGAGTGAGAAATTCATAGCAAAATGAAACAAGATCTTAGAGATAATAATAACTGAAAATGAAATAAACATGAATATGAAAAAATATGCACGGGTAGCTATTGCAATAAAATATGATTTACATGAAACAATAGAACAGTAATGAAGCATAGAGATACTATATTTTCTCAGAGAAAGAATTTACCTAATAAATTGAATTGTGTAGGTCAATAACTGTAACATCAGGAACTTATGTATGATATGCAATAAAGTAAAGCAAAAATAAAAGGTTTTTGAAAAAAGGTGTATATAAACCAATGCACGATGGGTTACTGATTTTTAAGTACAGTATAACTTTATAATTATTATGTACAGTATGTATTAAAAATTAAATTTGAATTCCTAATGAAATAAAAATTAAATTATTCTTGACTGACTATATGAAATAAGATAAAGGCATTTGATGAAAGAAGACAGTAATGGAGAATAGGAGGAGGCAAGATGTGAAAAGGTGCGAAAACATTTCAGAATGAGAAACCAGTGGGGGAGGACTGAACCTGCGATCCTTGATATACCGCAGCGCTTACTATTCAGCTAGCTCTGGTTGACCTGCCACCAGAAATAGTGAATTTTGTAGAAATCGCTGCAGAAGAAGGTTAAAACTGAATAGGTGTTGCCGTATGGCTGGAGGTTCTGGTCATCCTCGAAGATTTCGTAGCTGAAGAATTATTTATAGAATACTACTTCACAGTTAAATGTTTTATTGCACAAGCTTTTATTTTGTCCATGAAGATAGTCTTTGATTCTTAGGTCTATGTCAGGCTTCGAACAGAGAACATTTGTAATAAGATTTTGTAGATTTTATTTTGAAGAACTTGTAGTTTATGTATGCTTCTGCCGCTTATAGTGTTCCATGCAAGTGAAGCAAATGCTCATAGGGATCAGATGATAGCTTTATAAATGCACGGATTAATTCATTAGAGAGAGGTTAGAGTTTTTGCCAGTTAGTAGTTTGATGGAACTGAAGATGCCGTAAGTAGTGCTGGTGATTTTACTGATGTGGGTAGTCATGATCTCTGTAAGCAAAAGATCATCTTTATGTAATTTGAACGCCATGTCGAAATGTGTAAATAAGAAGTTCTTCGAGATCAAGAAACTTGACGCTAATTTAACCAGCCATTGGCTATTCGTTCACTGAATGGGAAATAATAACAACATGTATACGTGCTCTACGTGTATTCTAGGACCACACTACACGGCTCTTCCTTTAAAATCTGCATTTTATGCAGGAATTTCGGGCTTGCAGAGTTCGCAGAGTATAATTCAGCTATATTGCACCGCTCGGAGGCCCCAATCCCAAAGGCGTGGAGGAAAAACGAATATCTCTATCAGTAAGATATAAAGTTAGTAGAACCTATAACAGTTTTTATTAGCTATTTATAATATATACATAAGGTAGGTCGCAACGTACTCCACCTTTGCTAGGCTCTCGTCTATAACATTATGCTTCTACTTCTACTGTGAATTGTTCACTATTCACTTTAGTATGATAACTCTAATTCCCTTGGCATTATAATAATCTGTGAGGAGAATTATAAGAGAAAGCTTACGGTAGTTGGGTGGGAGTTTTTTGTTCCGTAGTTCTAAGTTCAGAGATAGTCTAGCATATAGTGAAGAACGTCAGCTTCTTCTTCTTTAGAACCGTAAGCACAGTCTACATTCTTTCTCGGGAAGCGGATGTAGTATGATGGGAATTTCTTATGGTTAGTGCTCGCTTGCAGATAATAATAGCTGGATTTTTTTGTAATGTCTTGAGAGTGGTATAGGAGAAGCTTGCACTGGTAAATCTTCTTGCATACTCGTCGTTCCATCTCTCCAACCATTTTTCTAATTCATCCTCTGCCATTCTTTTGAGACAGAAAATTACACGTCTACACAGTCCTTCATTGAACATAATTTTGTTAATTCGTCTACCCTTTCTTTACCGCTGATCGCTATGCTGTCTCAATCCAATTTAGGGAAGTGGGCTAAGTTGACTTTTCTGTACAGGAGCGAACTCATATTTACGGTCTCTGTGTGGCAGGAATTTATTTTTTCTTCCTCTGCATGGCGGGAATCTGACTGTGGGATAAAATTTGCATTAACTACGTCATGATCGTACTCATGTGAACGGCCCTTTACTTTAATGCAAAGGGCAAATTGTTTATGAAAATCATGGTTTTTCTTTCTTTATTTGTTTTTTAAAACTGTACAAATACGCACGTGTAGATGCGTGCACTTTACGATAATGCCTATGCCTCTCCAATCTTGATAAAATACTTTGTTAAGCAGAAATGACGTCCTGGAACATTTGGCTTTTATAAACATAATGATATATTTCCAAAAATAACAAATGCTTTACGGTTTGCGTGTCACCTATCAGTCTTGAATACGTTACACTGTAAGGATCTTAAGTTTTACTAATGTTTATTTTATTTTAAATCTTTACTATCACTTCTTATTTTCTACTTCCGGCCAGAATTATAAGCGTGAAGGAGTTTATGCAAAGTTGTCTGGCGAACGCCAAGTATTTAAGTGTGGCCTTTTTGCCAAGCAGAAGAGAGGAAGCCGTGAGTTCGAAGCAGGCCGCTTACCTTAGAAGTTACGCAGTTGCTACTTTGCCTTCCAGGCCAGAGGTTTTAATCCTCTTGATAAATTAAACGTATTGTAGTGTTCACAGTCTCTGTGCTACATACGCTTTCTGTTATTATAAGGCCAATCTTATTCTAAAGTTAAATTAGAGTTTAGTTTTATTTTGATATCTTTTAAGTTAGACCCCGAGTGGAGGGTCATTGTATTCCGAAGTACGGAAGTCATTGTATATAAAGAAAAAAATAAAGGGTTTTGTATACCCTTCGTCTGTATCCTGTCTACTTACTACAATTAGTGAACATAGCTTTAGTAAGCTCTCTGTTCTGGTCAGGTCATTGTATGTTTCCGAAGAAGGTTAGAAGAAACATTGAACCTGATAGTGGCGCCCGACGAAGAATAACCATGGCCGAGTTTCAAGAAGAACCTGTGCTGCCTGCAGAAACAGCTCAGAATCCAGAAATGCCAGCTGCCGCCCTGGAAGGATTTGGGTACATTGTCCAGACCATGCGCGCTTCGATGAAACCAGAAGCAACGTTTAATGGAAACTCACAGGTAACCAGTTTTTTGGAAAAATTGGATGACCACTTCATGCTCTACCCCGTGCACGAGTTTCAAAAAGTTACCTTAGCTACCAGCGCTTTGAGGGGCCAAGCGCTTAACTGGTTCAAATGTATCGGCAGAAGTCTCTTGGGTCAAGCAGGAAGTCCCACCTATACCTACGAAAATTTCAAGACTGCCCTACTAAAAGCCTTCCCTGTTGTAAGGGATCGTGCGAAATTAGAAACAGAACTTTTCAGTATATATCAACAAAGAATGGAAAACCTCTCGAGTTTTATTTTAAGAAAAATTCACGTTTTCAAGCTCTTGTATGGAAACCGTCCGGATCCTGAAATAATTCAAGTGATTTTGCCGAGGTTACTACCCCAAGTGCAAGACTTTATTGAATTGAGAAATCCGACTACACTGGAAAAATTATTTGAGCTAGCAATCCAGTTTGAAAGTAGAAGAACGGCGGACGTCGAAAGAAGACGCCAATATCAACAGCGAAACGAATTTGGTACGCCAAGACTACAGCAAACTCAAGCACATGGCTACGGAGAAAAAGCGAATCAGTGGGCAAGGAAACCCGAGCATTCAAAAACAGCCGGCGAACGTCGACAGTTCAATAGCAACCCAGGAAAAAAGTCTCAAGGCCAGTGGAGAAAGAAGGAAAGCACCGAAAGAAAAAATAATTTAAACTAAAACGGATTTCTGCTGACGAGAGGGTGCGGAAATCCGAAGGCCACGAAAACCCCTCTTCCTACAAGTTAAATACAGTAATGGTGAAAAATTTAACTCTTCCGAAGATTGAAGTCTTGGTAAATAATATCCCGGCCACCGCACTCCTGGATACCGGCGCGCAGTGTTCCTGTGTGGCAGAAGTCTTTTTTAGAAAGTATTTTCGCAAATACCGCATATATAATGCGGATAATACAACAGTATTAGCGGCGCAAGGAGAACAATGTAAGTGCGTAGGTAAAGTACCTTTGTACATCCGTATCAAGGACGAACAAGTAAAGGTGATGTTTTTTATAGTAAAGAATTTGCAAGCACACTTAATACTAGGAATAGACTTTCTTTCAGACGCACAAGCTACACTGGATTTTAATGAAGCGTCTCTTAAGCTGACGATGAAACCAGTGCGTGTAGAAAAGGTTGAACCGCCGAGGTTAAATCTTGACCACCTGCCTAATGACGAGCAAGATAGAATCCGACAAGTGGTAAGTGAATTTGCTTCCTTATTTAGTGATATTCCAGGATTTTCCCAGGTTACTAACCATAGTATTGACACCGGAGATGCATTGTCGGTTCGTCAAAAACCATACCGGTATGATAAGAATAAGGAAAAAATTATAGAATGGCATATTACCGATATGCTACGTAAAAAGATCATAACGCCTATCTCAAGTAGTTATGCTAGTCCGGTGGTTTTATGTAAGAAAAATAATGATTATCCTTTGGAGCATCCAAAAAGGTGGAGATTCGCTATTGATTACCGTAAATTAAATTCCATAACGAAATATCCGGTATATCCGTTACCGATTATAGAAGAAATTTTAAGGAACATAAAATCAACCAAATTTATGACGACTTTAGACTTAACGAATGGTTATTTTCAAATAGGGATCAGGCCTGAGGACGTGCCTAAGACTGCTTTTATAATCAAGTCTGGCACTTATGCATTTTTGCGAATGCCGTTTGGCCTTTCAGGCGCCCCAGCAACATTTCAGCGATGCATGGACATTGTGTTAAGACCTGTTCTCGGAAAGTCCACATTTATCTATTTAGACGATATCATTATTACTAGTGATAATCTAGACCAACATGTACAGGATTTAAGACAGGTGTTTTAGATTAAATATCCTGCAAGAGCTCCATGACAGCCCTTTAGCTTCTCATGCTGGTATTCGAAAAACTACTCAACGCGTACGCGAGGCAGTCTACTTTCCTGAACTGCAAAAGTTAACAAGGGCGTATGTCCAGTCCTGCCCAACATGTCAAGCCGTTAATTATATTAATTTCCGCCCGGCCGGGTTTCTAAATAGTATTAAATCCGAATTTCCAAATGAAATAATCGGCATCGATTTATTGGGCCCTTTCCCAAAAAGTCAGTTAAACAAAAGTCGCTATCTCCTTGTTATAGTTGATCATTTTAGTAAATGGACCGAAATTGTTCCCTTAAAACGAGCCTCCGCGAAATTAGTTACCGATTCTATTTTAAATAAATATATTTTAAAATACGGGGCGCCCCTAAAAGTTATATCGGATAATGGTCCTCAATTTGTAAGTAATATATTTGAAGACATGTGCCAAAAACTGGGCATACGTCATTTAAAAATGGTCCCGTATCGGCCGCAATCAAATATAGCGGAACGGGTCAACAGAAATATAGTGAAAATTATCCGTAGTTATGTTAAAAATTTTCATAAAAGCTGGGATAACTATGTCAATGAATTTGCTTTCGCCCTTAGGACCGCAAAACATGATACAACGGCCAAAACTCCTGCTGAGTTATTTCTAGGCAGAAAGGTTATAACACCGTTAGATAAACTATTTTATGTGCAACAAAGAGCCCCAGAATTTAAAATGGGTGATATAGAAAAACTAATAAAAGAAGCAAAAAAGAATACGGAAGTAGCACAAAGAAAACAAAAATTGTATTATGACTTGAAACGACGGGGAGTAACTTATAAAGTAGGGGATGAAGTACTAAAAATTAAGCATTCACTTTCTTCAGCACCAGAAGATAAAACTGCCAAATTTTTTCCACGCTTTGAAGGACCATATGTTATAGAAAAAATAACTCACGCTGTTGTAGTGTTAAAGGCAAGAAATGGTGAAACCTGTTCCGCAAATATGGATCAAATCAAGCCCTACTTCGATCGTAATAAAATGCAAATCTTTTCAGATCTTTTGCAGGATCCGGTACGGCAGACACCGCAGGTACAAGTTCCAGAGGTGGGAAAACGACAAGTAGAAGGGCAAGCCAATGAGAGACAGAAGCAAGTGAAAAGAAAATTGCCCCGCGGAAAAATTGAAGGTACAAAGAAAAAGAAGCCGTTCCACCGTCCAAAAAACAGAGTTCACGAACACCCCCAGAATGAAGAAGG
The DNA here is from genome assembly GCF_044657685.1 of Stegodyphus dumicola. Taxonomy (NCBI): domain Eukaryota; kingdom Metazoa; phylum Arthropoda; class Arachnida; order Araneae; family Eresidae; genus Stegodyphus; species Stegodyphus dumicola. Next base: position 123,281,867 of record NC_140780.1, read on the forward strand.
GAGAAGGACGACGTATGTGGAAAAGACCGGGAGAAAGGACGGCAACTATAACCCGGCTGTGAAACGGAAGATTGACTCATCCGACAGAACTCTCCGCAGCAAAAGTCGCCGAACTGCGGAAGGGCCATCAGCGGCGGAGGAAAAAGTACAAGAAAAATTTGAACGGCCAACAACGAGGTCCAAGCAGGATCACGACAGAAGTTTCCCGGTTCCACCAAGACCAGCTGCCTTCAAACGGCCAAGACCACAAGCAGAGCACAAAAGGAAGATGTTCAAGGGTGGCCGTAGTGGTGAAAAACGGAAGCTTCCAGAGGAAAGCACTGAAGGGCGAGCCCGTACAAGAAGGAGGATCAACCAAGCTACGGTCTGCAGCACCTTTAAAGACTGGGCCCAGAAAGGATGTCTGAATATTACAAAGATAAGTAAAATTTTATGTTACTTTACAAACTTAAGTTAATCTTTCATTCTTACTGCAAGTGGCAGATTTCAAGAAGTTTTACCTCATGCGAGGTCTACCTTTATCGCCAAAAGGGCGAGAAATGAGTTGTGACCGATTTTCTTATTATGTTTTTCAATTACTCGCGCGTAAAACTAAAGTTGATGTATAATAGCGTTGTATAAAGACTTAAATATTGTAAAAAGTTATTGTATAAATTTTATTTAAAACATTCTAACAAGAAAGAAGTTTTAGTCTGAAAGACTTTTTGAAATGTAGTATTATTTCAATGTAGAAAGAATTGGCACTTGCTTTGAAAAGAATAGAAGTTAACAATGTACTACTAATGTATGTTTTCAAATGTGTAAAATTAACGGCATCTTGATATGTTCTTGTATACATGTGAACTGTTATTTTGAATGTTTAGAAATACCGTGATATGGTAAAAGTGAAAGTAATGTTAAAAATTTGTTATTCGTGTGACTGTAAAGATTAAATCATGGTGAATATGTGTTAAAGTTTGAATGATGTAGTTAGGCTCTCTGACGCTACACTTTAGAGTTAGCCACTTTCAGAATAGTACCTCAGGGTCTAGAGTTGAAATTAGGGTGTGTTAAGAGGTCTCGTATGTTGAATTTTAACACGTTAGTGTTTTGATTGTAGGAGGAAGTGTTGAACACATAGACAGAAACACATTCGTGTTTGGTGTTTTTACAACACATGTCAGAGAGCACGGGGAGAGATAATTAAAATAGTCATGAATGAAATAAGAATGTTAAGAAAAGTATATTCTATATGTTATTTGCAATGTCATTCTGTAACATTTCATTAAACTAGTTTTCCTTCCAGATCTCTGGAAGGAACCAGAATTGAATAAAGCTCCTGTTTTGATGCAGTACAGATGAAAAAGAAAAAAGATTGTTGTATATTCCGGGAGCTGCTATTGTAACAAATTTCTTTCTTTTAAAATTTTCTAGTTTCTAGCTAAGTTATGATTGTAAAAGGTTGGCCTCGCGTTAGTTTCTAGAGCTAACAGTTTTCAACAAGGTCGTTTTAGACCTCAGTTTCAAACTATTTAACTCTGGCGGGAAGTATGTAAGGATCTTAAGTTTTACTAACGTTTATTTTATTTTAAATCTTTACTATCACTTCTTATTTTCTACTTCCGGCCAGAATTATAAGCGTGAAGGAGTTTATGCAAAGTTGTCTGGCGAACGCCAAGTATTTAAGTGTGGCCTTTTTGCCAAGCAGAAGAGAGGAAGCCGTGAGTTTGAAGCAGGCCGCTTACCTTAGAAGTTACGCAGTTGCTACTTTGCCTTCCAGGCCAGAGGTTTTAATCCTCTTGATAAATTAAACGTATTGTAGTGTTCACAGTCTCTGTGCTACATACGCTTTCTGTTATTATAAGGCCAATCTTATTCTAAAGTTAAATTAGAGTTTAGTTTTATTTTGATATCTTTTAAGTTAGACCCCGAGTGGAGGGTCATTGTATTCCGAAGTACGGAAGTCATTGTATATAAAGAAAAAAATAAAGGGTTTTGTATACCCTTCGTCTGTATCCTGTCTACTTACTACAATTAGTGAACATAGCTTTAGTAAGCTCTCTGTTCTAGTCAGGTCATTGTATGTTTCCGAAGAAGGTTAGAAGAAACATTGAACCTGATAACACTAACCCTATATTTTTACACAAAGAATCGAAAAATGCAATAAATATTACATAGTAACAGGGTGAAAAGTACATATACGTACGCAATAAAGAAAATTACTTACTAAAATAATATATTGCTATAAATAACTGAATATCAGCTTGAGAAAAATTAATTAACTTTTTTAATAGATACCCCGCTGGACGAAATTTGAATTAGCTATAGTAGTCATAATATGATTTGTTTCTGTAATGTAAGCTTGGACACGTTTATTAAGAAATATATTATTGGGCTATGCCATGCATCCCAGTGCAAAGGGCAAGCTTCTTCAAAGGCAAGCGATTCATGAAAAGTGCATTTTAAGATTGAAAGTGCATTTCGGTTGATGTATTAATAAAAATTAATTAACCTGCTACAATGGCCTAAATTACTATTCCTCAGCCCAGAGAGCAAAATTTATGATTCATAAGGGCCATGTCTAATCAGTTACTGTGTAACAGAAGGTTTGCAACCTCTTAGATTAATGATAATGGGGGGGCAGAAAAATGTATAATTTTCTTTAGGAACACTAGGAATAGGCGCCAAATATATAAAGGCCCACTGTACTATTAATCAAACATATCAAACTTCCCATGATGCGACACTAATGCCCCGTGCTGGTCGCTGCCCTAGGCGCATAGCCCATCACACTCTGTAAGACAGCCCCGTCAAAGCTGGATTGTCTTCTTCTACAATCAATGTATTATTTTTCTCTTCGTACAGAAAAAAGGACACCATAATTTGTAGTTTAGAAGAATATTTCAAGACAAACATTCTCAACCGCAGGTTCTCGGACCGGTGCCGGTCCTAAAACACTATTCGCCGGCCCTTCCAAATACAGAAGTATTATAACACTATGCCTACCGTCGTTTACAAGAGAAATATATTAAAGTCTGGCCACTGTGTATATTATCATGCATACTGCGCAACGCATTAGCTCACGGTTTCTCAGCATATCTGTTGTTCTCTGTTTAATTTACGTTTATTAGTATTAGGGAACCTACTGTGGTGCCACAAACGTGTGTTTACGGATAACGAGTACTCATATTGAGCGACACATTAGTTTTCTATGGATAAACGCTTATTAGTCATTGACGTCCGTTGTATAACGGCAACTGTATTATTAGTGTAATAAACAGAACGAGCCTCTTTAAATAATTTTGTCAACAAGAAAACAGAAGGTAAGCAAATGGCAATGAAGAGTTTTAGTTATGAATTTATTATTAAATCCGATTATTTCACCTGTTGCCACTTGAAATAAGGAAAGGTGACGGGAAGAGATTACCAAGTGGCACTTCAGTATGGTAGATCAGCGATTCTCAACCGCTTGTTCTGGACTAGAGCCAAAATATGTCTAAATTATCTGGGATATCATTACGGGTAAAACATCTGTTAATAAATATACTTTATTTAAAGAAAGTATGCTAAAAAATTTCAAAGAGAACGGAAACAAGCGTATTAAGAGCTAAGTTACTGGCATTGACCTTGGGTATATGACTCCCAGGCTGTTACTTTAAAAATTGAGATCCCTCACTATTGATGGCGTATACTGAGACACTGAAATGAGAAAAAAATTCCAATTTATTTCCCTAGGAAAAGTTTAAACATAATAATTAGAATATTTATTATTTCGGTTGATGAATTACTGTAAACATTTCTCCCTTGAAAAACAAAATCGCAACTTTAAGAGTTTCTCACCAATCTCGTCTCAAAATCGTAGTAGCGATAGATACAGAGAGCAAAGTAAGAAGTAATAGACGCAAAAAGTTTAATCCGAACAGAAAGTATTGTTATTACCACTACATGTTTGGCTCAAAATGTATTTCTGAAAATGTCAACCTAATTGGGACCAAAGCAAATCGGAAAACTTGCACTAGCGGCGGAATTAGCGGCTGATTTTGCTGCAGGTTATGTTCAGGATCGCCGCAAACACGAAATATTCGTGACTGAGAAACACACGGGCTTGCAATTTTGAAAAATTCCTGCTCAGATGCTTGTTTATTACTTGCTACAAAAGTTAAAAACGTCTTAAAATTATATACCGCTAGTGGCATGGAAATTTTTGCTTTAAAGGTTTCAACGCTTGATCTCGGACTTTGCCGAGCATTGCCCATTCATTATTGCCAGAATCAATAAGGGTATAATCAGAGCAGATAGTTTAGATCACTTAAACTTATTAATTGATTTAAACAACAAAATATTAATCAAAGGTGTAGCTAACCTTACTACTCAGTGTGACAGTACATCCAATTCCAAAATGAACGATGTAATTTCAGTACTGTTGCGTACGTACGGGTTCGTTGGAATTGAATGCACAAGTCCGATGAAAAATGGACAAACTTTGTTATTACCACAACAAAAATGCTTAAATTTAATCAGATATTCGTTCAGTATTACAATATCTCAAAGTAGTTATCTTGTAACTACTCAAACGTTCAAGAGAACTTAATTCGAAACAGCTAAAGAAAGCTAATCCGCGAATTCGCTACAGTCAACAAGAGCAGTTTTCTAAGCAAATTCTTAAAACACCAACAAACTAACTAAAATAACAACGAACTGAGAGGTTTTCCTCCTTTTATATGATTTTAAATCGCGCACGAGAATTTTCTGCAACTTTCTCGAAATCAAAAAGAGATATTTATTTATTAAATATTAAATGCACGCGCTCTTGTATTTTTAATTTTCCGGCTTAGCTTTCCTTTAATAATCATCACGCGCTGCACTGCATGGGGAATAAAACAATTTAATTTAGAATTCAACTAACATTAGCTATTTAAATACCAAATCCGTAACAGTACATAATAAATTAAAATATCATGATCTATTATCCGAATATTATGAAATCCAATCTTTTGATAACAAATGATGAGCACAATGTTACGTACCACATTTTAACTGAAAGCTAACCGGTTTATGCCAAATCAAGTTCAGATCGCAAAAGATGAGTTTATGTATACAATGGAAAATGATCTACTAACACATATTAAATCTCTGGGTTAGTCCTCTCCACCTAATTTCTAAATAGGGCGGAACCATCAGTTCCTAAGCAGACTATAGGAAACTTAATGCTATCACTATTCCTGAATTATACCCATTTCTCGAATTAATGATTTTAACAACATTCTGAAAGGTAAAAATATTTTCCAAAATTGATCTTTTCAAAGCATATTTCCAGAGTCCTGCAGCCGAAGAAAATAAACAGAAAACCGCCATAATCACGCCATTTGATCTTTATGAATTTAATGTAAAGAACTTTGCGAAATGAGCCAGATACTTTTTAAAGATTTATACATGAAGTATTTCAAGGTTTTGACTTTACTGTTCCATATCTAGATGACGCATTAATTGCGTTTTCCTTAGAAGAACACCTACATCACCTGAAGTTTGTTTTCGATGGATTAGATAAACACGGCTTGAGAATCAACATTTCTAAGTTAATCATGGCTATTGATAAATTGGAAATTTTAGGATATCGGCCTCTATCTGATAACGTCGAAGCAATATTGAACTTTAATTAACAAAGACTATCCATGAACTGGAAACTTTCCTAGGATACTTAAGTTTTACTGAACATTTCTGAAGGATGCTGCTAGGACACAAGCAATAGTTCCTGAATACCTAAAGGGGGCTAAGAAAAGCTATAATAAAGATTAAATGTATCGATGAAGCTATATTAAACTTTGAAATATGCAAAAAACGGATTAGGCAAATACAAGGATTATCCCAATTTCGATTTGCTTTTATGCATCGATACATCTTATTGGGCTATTGTTGCAGTCTGCCAACAGTTAAAAAATACAGCGCTTTATCCAAAAAATTAAGTGAAGTGAGTGTTGACTTTATATCCATTTTGAAAGGAAACTTTGAGTTTAAATGAGCTCGAGGTTGACAAGTAAATTTATGTTTGTATATTTTAATTTAATCACTCTTAAGGGGTGAGGTAAAATAAACTTAAAGTGTTTTAATTGTGTGACTGTTTGACGGCTAGATACTTTAGTGGTAATAGTACACATCACATAACATAAGTAACATCTTATTGTATTAACCTAGCTAAAGTATTTAGAGTCTACAGTAAGTGTTACAGTTTAATTCAGTAATGGGCTTCCTTACTTTGTTATTTGTGTATTACGTGCACTTATTTCTACGGTTCGAATTATCTTATCAGGTTCAATGTTCCGTCTTACTTTCTTCGGGAACATGCAAGGACCTGACTCGGAACAGAGAGCTTACTAAAGCTATGTTCAATAACTGCGGGAAGTAGACAGGATACACAAGAAGGGTATACAAAACCCTTTATTTTCTCTATTTACAATAACTTCCGTACTTCGGAATACAAAGACCCACTACTTGTGGTCTAAACGTAAAAATATAAAAATAAAACTAAACTCTTAACTTTGAAATAATAAACGTGGAAGATTGGCCTTATATTAACAGGAAGCCGTATGTAGTACAGAGACTGTGAACACTACAATACGTTTAAAGTTATCAAGAGGATTAAACCTCTGGCCTGGAAGGCAACCAGCAACTGAGTAAAACTTCTAAGGTAAGCGGCCTGCTTCGACTAACTGCTTCCTCTCTCTCGCTTGGCAAAAAGCCACAACTTAAATACTTGGCGTTCGCCAGATAAACTTTGCATAAATACGTTAACGCTTATAATTCTGGCCGGAAGTAGAAAATAAGAAGTGATAGTAAAGATTTTAAATAAAATAAACGTTAGTAAAACTTAAGATCCTTACATACTTCCCGCCAGAGTTAATTAGTTTGAAACTAAGGTCTAAAACGACCTTGTGGAAAACTTTTAGCTCTAGAATCTAACGCGAGGCCAATCTTTTACAAACATTTTTCGCTAGAAACTGGAAATTTAAAAGAAAGAAATTAGTTTTTACAATAGCAGCTAACAGGACACGCAATTGTTTCATCTGTACTGCATCTAAACAGGAGCTTTTATTCAAATCTGGTTCCTTCCAGAGATCTGGAAGGAAAACTAGTTTAATGAAATGTTACACAATGAAATGGCAAGTAACATGTATAATTATATTTCTCTTAACATTCTTATTTCATTCATGACTATTTTAATTATCTCTCCCCGTGCTCTCTGACATGTGTTGTAAAAGAACACTAAACACGAATGTGTTTATGTCTACGTGTTCAACACTTCCTCCTACAATCAAAGCACTAACGTGTTAAAAATTCAACATACCAAGACCTCGTTACACACCCTAACTTCAACTCTAAACCCTGAGGTACTATTCTGAAAGTGGCTAACTCTGAAGTGTAGCGTCAGAGAGCCTAACTACATTCATTCAACCTTTAACACAATTCACCATCATTTGGTCTTTTTACAGTCACACGAATAACAAATTTTTAACATTACTTTCACTTTTACCATATCACTGTATTTCTTAACATTTGAAATAGCAGTTCACATTGTATATAAGAACATATTAACATGCCGTTAATTTTACTCATTTGACAACATACATTAGTAGTACATTGTTAACTTCTATTCTTTCTACATTGAAATACTACATTTCAAAAAGTCTTTCAGAGTAAAACTTCTTTCTTACCAGAAAGTTTTAAATAAAATTTATACAATAACTTTTACAATATTTAAGTCTTTACACATCGCTATTATACATCAACTTTAGTTTTACAGAGTAATTGAAAAACATAATACCAAAATCGGTAACAACTCATTTCTCGCCCTTTTGGCGATAAAGGTAGACCTCGCATGAGGTAAAACTTCTTGAAATCTGCCACTTGCAGTAAGAATGAAAGATTAACTTAAGTTTGCAAAGTAACATAAAATTTTACTTATCTTTGTGATATTCGGACATTCTTTTCTGAGCCCAGTCCTGGAAAGTAGCGTAGATTCTTGTTTGATTTATCCTCCTTCGTGTGCGGGCTCGCCCTTCAGTGCCTTCCTCTAGAAGCTTTCTTTTTTTTTCAGTTCGGTCACCCTTGAATACCTTCTTTTTCGCCTCTGCCTGTGGTCTTGGCCGTTTTATGGCAGCTGGTCTTGGCGGAACCGGGAAACTTCTTTCGTGTTCCTGCTTGGACCTCGTTGCTGGCCGTTCAAATTTCCCTTGTAACTTTTCCTCCGCCGCTGGTGGCCCTTCCGCAGTTCGGCGACATTTGCTGCGGAGAGTCCTGTCGGATGAGTAGATCTTCCGTTTTAGAGCCGGGTTATAGTTGCCGTCATTTCTCCTGGCTCTCTTTGCATACGTTGTCTTTCTCCCTTCTTCATTCTGGGGGTGTTCGTGAGCTCTCTTTTCTGGACGGTGGAACGGCTTCTTTTTCTTGCTACCTTCAATTTTCCCGCGGGGAAACTTTCTTTTCACTTGCTCCTGCCACTTAATGGCTTGCCCTTGTACTTGTCGTTGTTCCACCTCTGGAGCTTGTGCCTGCGGTGTCTGCCGTGCCGGATCCTGCAAAAGATCTTTGAAAATTTTCATTTTATTACGATCATAGTAGGGTTTGATTTGATCAATGTTTGCGGAGCAGGTTTCCCCATTCCTGGCTCTTAACACTACTACAGCGTGAGTTATTTTTTCTATGACATATGGTCCTTAAAATCGTGGAAACAATTTGGCAGTTTTATCTTCTGGTGCTGAAGAAAGTGAATGCTTAATTTTTAATTCTTCATCCCCTACTTTATAAGTTACTCCCCGTCGTTTCAAGTCGTAATACAGCTTTTGTTTTCTCTGTGCTACTTCCGTATTCTTTTTTGCTTCTTTAATTAGTTTTTCTATATCACCCATTTTAAATTCTGGGGCTCTTTGTTGCACATAAAATAATTTATCTAACGGCGTTATAATCTTTCTGCCTAAAAATAACTCAGCAGGAGTTTTGCTTGTTGTATCATGTTTTGCGGACCTAAGGGCGAAAGCAAATTCATTGACATAGTTATCCCAAGCTTTTATGAAAATTTTTAACATAACTACGGATAATTTTCACTATATTTCTATTGACCCCTTCCGCTATATTTGATTGCGGCCGATACGGGACCATTTTTAAATGACGTATGCCCAGTTTTTTGCACATGTCTTCAAATACATTACTTACAAATTGAGGACCATTATCCGATATAATTTTTAGGATCGCCCCGTATTTTAAAATATATTTATTTAAAATAGAATCAGTAACTAATTTCGCGGAGGCTCGTTTTAAGGGAACAATTTCGGTCCACTTACTAAAATGATCAACCATAACAAGGAGATAGCGACTTTTATTTAACTGACTTTTGGGGAAAGGGCCCAATAAATCGATGCCAATTATTTCATTTGGAAATTCGGATTTAATACTATTTAGAAACCCGGCCGGGCGGAAATTAATATAATTAACTGCTTGACATGTTTGGCAGAACTTGACATACGCCCTTGTTAACTTTTGCAGTTCAGGAAAATAGACTGCCTCGCGTACGCGTTGGATAGTTTTTCGAATACCAGCATGAGAAGCTAAAGGGCTGTCATGGAGCTCCTGCAGGATATTTAATCTAAGACTAACTGGGATAACACGTCGAAATTCGTTGTTGGAATTCGTAGTTTTTGTATAGATTAATAGACCATCTATTAGTTCGTAATGGGCCGCCCTATTTCTTATCGCCACAATATCTTGGTGGCTAAAATTTTCAGGATCCTTTAAATACTCATAAATGTTTTTAAATTCAGGATCCTTTCCCAGTTCGGTTATTACAGTTTCTCGGAAATGTATCGTACATGCTGTGAGCATTGCCACCTTTACGGTATTACCTTCTTCATCTATTTTAATTTTGGATAGGGCATCTGCTACGATATTTTCCTTTCCGGGGGTATGCTTGATTACCAGATTATATTCTTGTAGCTTGAGTGCCCATCTTATTAACCTTGGGGATAAGTTTTTCCCTGAGTACAATCTAGTTACCGCCGCATGATCAGAGTACACTGTTATTGGCGCCTTTCCAAAATAGACTCGGAACTTTTGCACTGCTAACAGAACTGCAAGTGCCTCTCTCTCGGTCGCGGAATATTTTCTTTGTGTTTGATTTAAAGTTCGGCTAAAAAATGCCACGGGCTGTTGATTTTGCGAAAGTACCGCTCCTACCGCATAATCAGAAGCATCCGCTGAAATTTCTAAATTCTCATCCTTTTCAGGAAATTTCAACACAGGGGCTTGCGTTAATGCTTGTTTTAATTTTTCGAAAGCACTATTGGCTTCGGCCGTCCACGAGAATCTTGCCTTTTTCCTTTTTAATTTTAACAATGGCTCAGCAATAGCTGCAAAATCTTTTATAAAGGACCTATAATATGAACAAAGTCCTAGAAAAGAAGAGAGCTTCTTTGCCGTGTTCGGAGGCGGATACTTTTGTACAGCGATTATTTTTGATTCGTCTGTCTCGATTCCTTTATGAGATATTTTGTAACCTAAATGTTTTAATTCAGGGGCTGCAAATTTGCACTTTTCGACATTAACTTTTAGACCGGCCTCATTTAATAAAGAAAACACCGGTCTTAAATCCTGTACATGTTGGTCGAGATTATCACTAGTAATAATGATATCGTTTGAATAGATAAATGTGGACTTTCCAAGAACAGGTCTTAACACAATGTCCATACATCGCTGAAATGTTGCCGGTGCCCCTGAAAGGCCAAATGGCATACGCAAAAATGCATAAGTGCCAGACTTGGTTATAAAAGCAGTCTTAGGCACGTCCTCAGGCCTAACCCCTATTTGAAAATAACCAGTCGTTAAGTCTAAAGTCGTTATATATTTGGTGGATGTTATGTTCCTTAGAATTTCTTCAATAATAGGTAACGGATGTAGCGGATATTTAGTTATGGAGTTTAATTTACGGTAGTCAATTGCGAATCTCCACCTTTTTGGATGTGTCAAAGGATAGTCATTATTTTTCTTACATAAAACCACCGGGCTAGCATAACTACTTGAGATGCGCGTTATGATCTTTTTACGTAGCATATCGGTGATATGCCATTCTATAATTCTTTCCTTATTCTTATCATACCGGTATGCTTTGTGGCGAACTGGCATTGAATATCCGGTGTCAATACTATAGTTAGTAACCTGAGTAAATCCTGGAATATCACTAAATAACGAAGCAAATTCACTTACAACTTGTCGAATTCTTCGCTGTTCTTCATTAGGCAGGTGGTCAAGATTTAACATCGGCGGTTCAGCCTTTTCTCCACGAACTGGTTTCATCGTCAGCTTAAGGGACGCTTCATTAAAATCCAGCGTTGCTTGTGCCTCTGAAAGAAAATCTATTCCTAAAATAATATGTGCTTGCAGATTCTTTACTATGAAAAACATAACCTTTACTTGTTCGTCCTTGATACGGACATACAGCGGTAATTTACCTATACACTTACATTTTTCTCCTTGCGCCGCTAACACTGTCGTATTATCCGAATTATATATGCGGTATTTACGAAAATACTTCCTAAAAAAATCTTCTGCCACACAGGAACACTGCGCGCCTGTATCCAGGAGTGCGGTGGCTGGGATATTATTCACCAACACTTCAATCTTCGGAAGAGTCAAATTTTTCACCATTACTGTATTTAACTTGAAGGAAGAGGTGTTTTTGTGGCCTTCGAATTTCCGCACCCTCCGTCAGCAGAAATCCGCTTTAGTTTAAATTATTTTTCATTTCCGTGCTTTCCTTCTTTTTCCACTGGCCTTGAGACTTTTTTCCTGGATTGCTATTGAACTGTCGACGTTCGCCGGCTGTTTTTGAATGCTCGGGTTTCCTTGCCCACTGATTCGCTTTGCTTCCGTAGCCGTGCGCTTGAGATTGCTGTAGTCTTGGCGCACCAAATTGGTTTCGCTGTTGATATTGGCGTCTTCTTTCAATGTCCGCCGTTCTTCTACTTTCAAACTGGATTGCTAGCTCAAATAACTTTTCCAGTGTAGTCGGATTTCTTAATTCAATAAAGTCTTGCACTTGGGGCAGTAACCTCGGCAAAATCACTTGAATTATCTCAGGATCCGGACGGTTTCCATACAAGAGTTTGAAGACGTGAATTTTTCTTAAAATAAAGCTTGAGAGATTTTCGATTCTTTGCTGATATATACTAAAAAGTTCCGTTTCTAATTTCGCACGATCCCTTACAACAGGGAAGGCTTTTACTAGGGCAGTCTTGAAATTTTCGTAAGTATAGGTGGGACTTCCTGCTTGACCCAAGAGACTTCTGCCTATACATTTGAACCAGTTAAGCGCTTGGCCCCTCAAAGCGCTGGTAGCTAAGGTAACTTTTTCAAATTCGTGCACGGGGTAGAGCATGAAGTGGTCATCCAATTTTTCCAAAAAACTGGTTACCGGTGAGTTTCCATTAAATGTTGCTTCTGGTTTCATCGAAGCGCGCATGGTCTGGACGATGTAACCAAATCCTTCCAGGGCGGCAGCTGGCATTTCTGGATTCTGAGCCGCTTCTGCAGGCAGCACAGGTTCTTCTTGAAACTCGGCCATGGTTATTCTTCTTCGTTGGGCGCCACTATCAGGTTCAATGTTCCGTCTTACTTTCTTCGGGAACATGCAAGGACCTGACTCGGAACAGAGAGCTTACTAAAGCTATGTTCAATAACTGCGGGAAGTAGACAGGATACACAAGAAGGGTATACAAAACCCTTTATTTTCTCTATTTACAATAACTTCCGTACTTCGGAATACAAAGACCCACTACTTGTGGTCTAAACGTAAAAATATAAAAATAAAACTAAACTCTTAACTTTGAAATAATAAACGTGGAAGATTGGCCTTATATTAACAGGAAGCCGTATGTAGTACAGAGACTGTGAACACTACAATACGTTTAAAGTTATCAAGAGGATTAAACCTCTGGCCTGGAAGACAACCAGCAACTGAGTAAAACTTCTAAGGTAAGCGGCCTGCTTCGACTAACTGATTCCTCTCTCTCGCTTGGCAAAAAGCCACAACTTAAATACTTGGCGTTCGCCAGACAAACGTTGCATAAATACGTTAACGCTTATAATTCTGGCCGGAAGTAGAAAATAAGAAGTGATAGTAAAGATTTTAAATAAAATAAACGTTAGTAAAACTTAAGATGCTTACAATCTAACTTCGTAAATTTGCCCTATTCAGTTTATGCTTTATTTTCAGCAATTAATTCGATCTTAAGCTTCTATTCAAACGTCAAATATCAGCCCCTTTTGGCTTAAAAGTAACTTGATTTTAATACCACAGTCCTATTATTTAAAATTCTTATAAATTTAAGGTTTCTGTGATCTTAGCTTCCTAAGAAATTTTTTTCTTATTATTTTAACTAACTTCTTACCTAAACATTATGCCCACATAAATTGCATCCTAATACCTCCCTTCTTTCAGCAAATATTTTGATTTTAACTTCCTTTTAATTTTGTTGCAACTTAAGTTTTATTAGTTTAATTTTATTGCAACTCTATAAGTCTCAGCAATTCAAGCTTGAAAGTTCGAGTTTCTTGGAAACCTTATTTGACGGTCATCTTAAGATGCATTAACATGCTCGGCCAACTCAATTTTCCTTAGCTTCCAAAGTATTTTATTCTCAGTCCGTTTTTGCGTAATAGTTCTACTTCCACCATAAACAACATAGTTACAATCTAAGCTAATGTTTTATAAATCTCCAGAAGATTTCCCATTACATTCGCTATTTATTTCCTTTAAAATGTAATCTAAGTATTCCCTCCCAATTTTAGAATTTATACTCTTGCAGAGCTAGAATTTAATTTCATTTTGTAAGACATGTTATTCAACCTTGCCTGTAAAAGCAGCATCACGCATTAATAATTTTAGTGCCATAAAAACCACTTTACAGTTATAGTACTTCCATAATTGTGTGGGTTATATTTTAGCTGCTATCTGTTTGCGTTTTTCCAGCCTTTGTCATTTAGACTATTTTAACATCGTATCAAATCCTGCGCAAAAATAATTAGTTGATCATATATAATATCCATATCATATTTGAAATGCACCCATTCGTAAAATCTGCATTCATCTTATAAGGTATTTTCTCCCTCCTTTCTGCATGCCTCTGTGGTGTAATTGGAAGCATACTGGACGAGTCTTCGTTAGGTCCAGGGTTCGTATCCCGGCTAGAGCACTGCACATTTTTCACGCCCCTGCTTCAAAATAACTTATGTCCTATAGTGGCTTCCGAACTAAAAAAGGTGGTGGTTGAGGATTTTTCACCACTAGGATTTGGCGATTGGTTCCTCTAATCCCCAGTCGCCCTTTAAAAGGCTAAAGTACCAGAAGTTGGCGGATCCCGACCCACATAGCCAAAGAAGTTGATCTTAAGATCATAAGACACTACGCAGAGTATATAATGTATTTTCTACCTCCTTTCTGCATGCCTTCGTGGTATAATGGTAGCGCACTCGGCGCGTATTCGAAAGGTCCAGGTTCGAGTCCCGGCGAGGGCACTGCTCATTTTTCACATCTCCTGCTTTAAAATAACCTAATATCTCTACTATCTTACTATTAGAATTTAATTTTTCAATATTGTGTAGAGACTTTTTTGGATTTTGGACGAGAAAAATGTGAAATTAAATTGCTTCCTTCTGAGAATTAAGCCAGCTGCTAATTGGATGTGTTAATCACTACCCAAGAAGGACACGCGCGAGAGAAATGTTGTAATCTCTAACAAGTGTGACACTCAGCAGAAGGCATTCAAAAATATATATATATATATATATATCGAATATTGTAAGAATGCTTCAGCAGAAGAGGCCTGCATGAGCTAGCTACATTATTGTATTGTAATGCAGATTTAAATTTCTGATCATGTTCTAATTCTAGAAAAGGTACTTGCTGTATTTCCTAAGTTTTTGATATTTTTAGTGGCTGTAAAAGTAGTAATGATCTCGCTTTACATCGTTCTATCTAATTTTTGTTTGATGTGAGAAAGCCCTAGATAAATTAATATTTTAGCCTCTATACTATCACTTTAATGACAATGATCACAATTACAAAAGTGCGGCTTGCGGCTTCAAAACTGGAAAATTTACAAATAACATGATGTTACAAATAACATCATGTTATTTGTAACCTACTGAATAATTAACGAAGCAACAAATGCAACAATCTGCCCATAGCAGTAATCTCTGTCGACATTTATGAAACATTTATGTTGCTGTGGGGAGCATATTATATTCATTTATTATATTTCTTTATTTTATATTCTTTGTTTGGTATAATCCCCAAATACCTTAAGGGAGGTAATTGCTCACTATCTAATAGAGACATTAGGTATTTTGGAAGCAGCAAGGATGAAAAATATGCGACGACTTCACCAGGAATCGAACCACGGACCTCTGGAATACGCACCCAGCGTGCAGACCACCACACCGCGAAGGGATGCCAAGAAGGCGGGAGAAATACCTTATAATCTTAATTACAGAATTCTCCAAGTAACAACTGACTCTGGTACACTGAAGCATCCAGTTAAAGCAGGTGGCCCTTATATCTTTTACCTTTTGCGCAAGTTGTTTCTTTCTTATTAGTGGTGATAATATCTTTGTAAAATATCTTGAATGCAAATACAAAATTTTACATTTTCAAATGTTGGACTTCAGATCAAAAGTTGCACATCTTTTCTCAGGAAACTAAAGTTCTTGTAATAGAAAATCTATGATCCCTCAAAAGCAAACGCACATTAACTTTTAACTTTTAACTTTTAAGGTATTCATCAATGTTAAAAATGAGCATATTTAATAATTGCTGCATTAAAATGACAACAAGAGAGGAGCAAAATGTATGATTTTGTCCTTCTATTCAACAAGTGGCATAAGGAGAGCTGTAGCAATGATTAGCGAACAGTGAGTACAGCACTTAGAACGTAGAGTGCCCAGAGTTCTTGCCAAGTGTATGGCTTCTACTTATAAAATATTTATTTTGCTGTGTTTCGTTCGCGTTACAGAACTAAGTAACCTGATAATAAAAGTGACTGTCTTTTTCCAGAAGCAAAATTTCTCGAAGTCATTCCTTTCGAGTTAATTTTTAAAAAGGGGGTGGATTTGACAGCTATTTTCAATTCGAATTTTAAGCACAACGGTTCAAGCATTTTAGTTTCTCAACTCAGTTACATATGAATAACACGCGAAGACAGATTACCCTGGCTGCCACGCATAAAAAACATCATCAAAGCAAATATTTCTTTCTTTCTTAGTACATGCTAGCTGCACAAGAGGTGGATCCTCTCTCTTCAAAAATATTTGGTATCTTTCTGCTGCAAATCAAATTGCAGTTCATGGGTTTGCATCTTAACACTTACCTTTAGCATTATTTTAGCTAAGCTATCTTTTAATTATATGCCTCAATACAAAGGTAATCTTGGTTCCTTATAAAGAAAAAAATTTGGTATATTATTAATTAAACTGTGCGGCATAAAAAATTATTACAGTTTGCTGAGCAAAAAAGGAGCAGGAAATGGTTTTTAAAAACTGATATGTTGACTAAAAGTCTAATTAAATTATTGGAAGAAAGAATTTGCAAGCTTTGATTTTTTTATCTATTTAGTTTCATTTGAGATTTCGACCTGATGCGAGAGGAGAGAGCTAAAGAGCAATGTAACTTGATCTGTCAACTTATTTCACAGCTGCATTAGCTTTTATTTGAATCTAGAAACTGTGTAAAAATAAGAAGCATTGCAATTTCTGCTTAAGCATATTTTGTGTGAATCTCATTACAATTCCTGCATTTAACAGTATTGAAAACAATTTCACTAAACTGTATGTTCCATATCAGTATGCATGAATCAGAGTTTGACAATTTAAATGACCTTGTGACAGAAGCAATCATTGACCTTTTTTTTTAGTTATCATTGGAGCTTATACAAGCTATTTATTCAGAAATATACCAACATTACCTTAGTAAAAAAAGAAGTACTTTTAACATATATTTCATCTATGAATTTTGATGCTTTGAATAATCAGTAATTAGGCATAGTCAGGCATTAGATAATTCAGAACAATAAAAAACGATTTAAATCCAACTTTGTTAAACAAGAAAGTAAAACATGAACAAAAAAGTAAGAGATCAAGATGTAATTTTATTGAGACTGCGTAGTGTTGTTCTATGCTTCCGAACCCCTACTTGTTCTGAAATTTAAGTAATATTAAAACAGTAATAATAAAGCTTAGAAGATACAGCATAGAACTGTCTTTTAATATTTACTTACTCAGAGAGTTGCTTCGACCAAGAATCAAACTTGAGAAACTTCAGTCTGCAGAACAGAGTGTAATTGTACTAGTTAAAGATTATTTTCTAATTTGTGCTTATTTAAGTGCATGGACAATGGGATTTCTTTTATCATAATCATTACCATAAATACTTTTGGATTAAACTGAACTAGTTGTTTCTTTTCCTTTCATTTATTGCAACAAGAAGTAGAAACAAATAAAATAAGTTACTCTCCTATGCAAGTTACAAAACGCTTTGATGTAATAAATTGGTAGATATAAAAGGAAATCAATCAAATCTTTGGTTTAATAAATTAATAAAATTAAATCATTGTTTTACTTTAAAAGAAGAAATATTAATAAGGCTTCAGGGATATGCAGTGCCTCAATAGTAAAGATATAATTAAACGTATCTATCTTATGTAATTATAAATTTAACAAACTAGTCTGCCAAAATAACTTTTACCTTCTAAATAAACATTATTTTCCATCCTCCGACGTGTAATTAGCTCTTTAGCACCAAATTCTGTCATCTGTAATGCAAGTCTTATTCATTCCTTAATTTTACTTCTCGAAGGCACAAGGCTGTAATTATGACACTTCCAATCAATTTGAATAATGCTTAAGATATTATGTTTCTCAAGTTTACTTTGAGAGACTCGAGTTAAAGTAGGCGGTTATTCATGCGAATTTGTCCTTCCCTCCCCCTCTCCTTATAAGATCAGCCATCGACGTCAGTTTCCAGGGGCCAATCAGAAACGAGCTCTTGAAGTTTGGAGGAGAAGCTATAAAAAAGGTTACAAGGCTGATCTCTACTTCTTCGTATTCCAGTCACACCATACGAAGAAACTTATTTCGAGTTCTTCAATTTTTCCGAGGATGAAGGTTCTTTCTACCTTTCTTGTGCTTCAATGGCTTTTCTTTACGGTAAGTATTGAAATGCTTTGTAAAGAGTAAATTCGTGAATTTTCTTCTCACCTCGTGTTGTTTAAACGCTGTAATTAGTTACTGGTACTTTTCATTATCTTTATTTTCGGTAGAAAATTTCATACATCCAAAGAGAGTTTAAGAAATATAGTCGGATTTTCTTAATTGCAAACACGTTAACGCATATAAACTTATCTGAAAAACATATTGTCTATTAAAAGGTACTAAAATAATTGAAACTGTATGTTCTTAGGTGACTGTGACTTTTGCAACATACGAAGTTACACAGGACAATAACTGCGATCAAACCAGATTTCTGATATAAGACAGAATCCAGGCCACTGAAAGGTCATCACTCTAATTTACATGAAACTGAAACCTACTCTGAAAGCACAGATGCATTGAAACTTTTCTCTATCAATATTTCTAGAGATGCTGCAATATGTTTAGTGCAAACAAATGCTATTCTGGTTGTTTTCTTTGCAATTAAATTATTGCTGTAAATGCTGAAACGCATCTCTTAGCAGAATAAAAAAAAAGATAAATGATATTTCTCCTTCATATTTTAATTTTAAACTGAAAAGGTTTCAGATGTAGTTAATTTTTAAATGCTTTAATGCTTTTTGATCAAATATCATATATGAAGATTTCTGTAGAGATTTTACGTAATTATTTGATTAATATACTTCGGTAATTCAAAAGGCATTGGTACGGAAGTAATATTTAATCTTTCCTTTTCGATTATCATTAGACCTGGTACAAGCTATTTCTTCAGAAATATTCCTTTTAACATATGCTTGATTCAAGAATTATAATGAAATAGTTTTAATAATCAATAATCAGACTTTAGATACCTCGTTTTCATACGAACCATAAAATTAGTAAAATCTAGTTTGAACGTTGTTACGGAACAGGAAAAAAAATATATCAAGACAAGTTTTTCATTTGAGGCAGTGAATGTTACTCTGTGATTTCGAATTCTTTAAATGTCTTAAAATTCATATATTTTCAATAGTAAGAAAAATAACTATGTCCAGAGCACAAAGTACAGATATCCTTTTTAATAAATATATAAAATGTGCAAAGGTTTGGCTCGAACACGAGGCTCTGTCAAATCGTAGTTTGCAGTTGTGTTATTGAAGTCTTTTCCTCTTGCAATTCTTAAGTAATAACTTTATTTTTCCCGATTCACTGATTTTATGAAAAATGTTAGTCTTGTATTTGCATAAAATTATTAGAAGTATCCGTAACATTTGGTAACTTCCGAGTCTTCAGTGAAATATGTTTTTTAAGTTAAACTGCTAGTTATTAACAAAAGTGAATTACTTTTTTCAGATAAATAAAATTGGTTTAATTGTTTTAAGAAAGTTTACATGAAATTAATGCATTTATGGTTTTCCACTTAATGTCTCAGCCCTTAATTATTTTTTTCATTCATGAGCCTTTCTGTATCTACAGAAGGTAAGAGAACAATGAGGAATACATTTTAACACAGTAAAAGATTAATTGCTCTTTTTTAAAATCTACTTAGCTATTTTTGCATTCGCACTGTATGAGTGCAAATATTTGTTCTTATTTTATTAGAGGAATAAATTTTCATAAAAACTCATTTTTTAAATATTTTTCTTGCTGACAAACTTCTTGTTATAAATGCTACAAAATGTCTCAAATGAAAAACTTAATTATATCTGATAATGTAGAAACTGTAGAAAGAGCTGAAAAATATTTTAAAATTTCGTAAAATCATAAATTTCGTATCTGCTTTTGTATTAAAAAATCAGTAGTTAGCCATGAGTAGAACACTGAAAATACTCTGCATTCAAAGTAGGAAAAACAAAGAAAATATGTTATTTTGCACAGAAATTTTCTTTAATTTTTCTATTTTGTATTACTACACGATTTTAAAGCATAGTATTAAGTAAATTGTGAGAATTCCGCAGCATATATATAACATGATTGTAATATTACCAAACAGCCTTATCCCAGAAAAGGATACAATGAAAATTTGAAAAAAATTAATTATAATGTCGTATTGGAACAAAGCTATTGAGCACTTTTGATAACTCATGTTATCACATGTTTCAAAATTTTCTTCACATAGCTTTGCTGTAAACAATGAAACATTTCAATTAAATCATTGCGTCTGCTTTTAATAATGTAAAAGTGTTCGTAAAAATATATTGCCTAGTCCACTGAATGTAATCCTAATAATATTGTATATAATATTATTAGGGAGGAACTATGTCATTAAGAATTAAAAAGCTGAATGTGTCTTCAAATTGTGACAATTTTCTTGCGCAGTAACTGATTTTCGCCCTTTGTGGACTAGAATACCTTAGATACCTCATGTATATCAGAAATATAAACTTTCCCTCTGAATTTTAACTTGATTCTGTACTGAATTAATTAATATAAATTGATTACTTAAATTTTAAAGTTCTCATGAAATGACGTGAAAAGAATAACATCGAAATGGAGGTAAAAACGATTTTCCTGATAGTCCTCTTGATTTAGCTTTGTAAACCTTTCTAAGCGAAAAGAGCCTCAACCCTAAATTTCATGACCTTAATTTCAGTAAGCCTTTGCGCTTCTAGGCACTTTTATGTTTCCTCTTGAGTTTCTATACGAATCTTTATTTATTAATATCTACAACGAAAATTCAACGAATAAGTTTCTCTTAAAATTCCTCCATGTAGGCATCACTTTTCTTAGGCAAATAGCCATCGGATGCTTTATCTTATTCAGTTAAACCAAGTAAATAAATTCAGTGTGTTGGACTTTAGAGGTTTCTTGAATAAGTGATTGCTTTCTACACAAAATCTTTCAATCAAACAAATATTACTTTTTCAGACAGATGATAGACGTAATCACGAAGTTCAAAAAGGAAATGAGACATATTTTTCCACAACTTCATATTTTCACACCATAAAAAGCTTACATACATCAAACTCTGTTATTTCAACTCTTGCTTCCCCTTATTCTCAATATATGTTAATGTTTTTAATTCGATACTTTTAGGCTTTAAAAGGCCCAGATAAAATTTCTTTTTTGGTATAATTACACTGAGTAATGAGAATCAAAAAGCGGCATACTTTGCTTTTAATTCAGCCCTTGATTTAAAATTTCCTTCCTTTCTAATTTTCTCTGTAAACATATTTTTTATTTATGGAAACATTCACTCGTAGCCAATTAATCTCTCATTTATGGGTGACGCAGGTTTATTGATCATTAAAGATTTTAAACGTTTTCTGTGGTATTCCATTTTAGAACAGTTTTCCGTTGCTCCTAAAATATTTATATCAGACTTTAGCTTTTCTCTCAGGAGTTTCGCATATTAACTTCTTTTTTCTTCAGCTACACATCTTGATGTATGCTTTTCTCTCTTATAAAATACTCATTTCTCAGTAGCATATGTCTCATTGATCGTGTCTTGATTGGATTTTCTTGACAGTCTTGTAAACATCCAGGAAGAGGGTTAATTATTTTTCTCTTACTTTTTATAGGATTATGTATTGCACTAATGAAAATAAGTTTTCTTTATCTAAGAATACGCAATTTCTATAGCTCATGGTTTTGTATTTTATGAAATACGCCAAATTCTGTTACTTAAGAGTTTAGAAGATATGCAGAAAATAAATATAAAGATCTGAACAATATCGCAAAAGTTTTGCAGTTTGGAAAACAAAACATCGTCTTACTTCAAATGTCAAATCGAAAGAAGTCAACTGAAACAGTCGGTCTATTTTGCATGTAATTCTTGGTTGTATACGGTAACTGTAGATTCAAAACCCCTGCGGGATCAAATAACAGAATTTGAGAGGTGCAAAAATTTTGGCAGCTGTTTACGAAAAGCATTATATCAACCAGAAATGTCGCTCTATCAAATTCTTCACTAGTGGTTAGCAAAATTAATTACGAAAGCTATTTTAATTTTAAAATAAATAAATAAAACTTATGGTTGAATGACTTTCCGTCAAAGATGATACAATTCCTTAAGATTACAAATAATTTCTGTAATAAACAAAAAATATGTATTTAAATAAATAAAATGAAAATTTATAAATTATTTCTTTTCTCTTACTGTAGATAAATTTTAAGAATCTCATTTTCCGTCACTATCAGGAAAAGCTAGTCCAGGCACACAAACTGACAGCGAGCATACACTGCAGTGCACACTTATTGAATTAATGTTATCGTGTGACATATCGCCAGCAATCGTTGCCTGTATGTTTCTATGCATAGGCTCAGATTGGAGGAGTCTTGGTGTCCTTACAAAAATATAATAATTACCGAATTTGAAATTAAAAAAAAAGCCTTTTCTTGACACTTCCCAGAATGTAAATGTAAAATTTTCTTGTGTATTGCCGTAGAATTCTTTATTTTAGAAATTGCGGTTATTTCGTTCTTTCGTTAGATTCGTTGAAGTCTATAGTTATAAGCGTTTAACTGCTACAAACAACAGTCATTTAGTAATATTTTTCCACTTTTTAATAGAACTTTTCCTAAATGCATTTGTAGGTGTGAATATCATGTTTTTTTAATGAGATAAGTAAATTCGATTTTATAAATTGCAGCAAATATGTATTTGAGGAACTTTCATATAAGTACTATATTTATTGATGGTTCAGGAGATAAGTATTTTTCAGCTATGAGTAAATGATTAAATTTCCTTCAAAAATACAGGTGATGGTGAGGCAAGCGCTTTGCTTCATTGGATCAGAGGTCAGCTTCATTAGCAGTACTCATAAGGATAAATCAAAAAAAATAAGAAAGTGTATATAATAGTTTTTAGAGCATGGCTTTAACACTATTGCTTACTTTGGAGTAAAAATTTGGTTCCGAAGGACATGAAACTATCTTAACTGATGCAACTTGATGCCAATCATACTAAGTACTGTAATAAATCGAAGAAACGTTTGTAACGAACTTTAAAGTCTTGAAATAAAAGATGAGGATGTTTTTACTATTTTTGCAAAGTTTTTATTTGCATTTTACGAATATTCTCGTTAAACAATTATAAAGAGTTCTCAATAGAGAAGGTATTGCGTAATCTACTGATATTAAATTGTCCAAAATAGATCATGGGGGGTGGAAATGAAAATGATATACAAAAAATACTTTTACCGAAAGAGATTATTTACAAAATTTCTGAAATTATTAATGAACAATTTCACTTGCTTCATATAAAATATAGAAAGCGTAAGAAAAACCCAAAGTTTACAATGCATTTGGGATGAAACAGCTGCTAATTTTAACTCATCATTATTGTCTCTTTATCACGGAAGAATACGTGAGTATTTATGGCCATCGCACGTTAAAAAATACAACAGAGAGAAAAACTCATGTCTTAAAATTTGAGTTTGTTACAAATGAAAGATAGCGGTGGGGAAATTACGTTGAAGTCTATACTCATGGCGCCAAACAATGACAGCCCATAAAGATAAATTTATATCAAAAGCTAATAACAATGAAAATACCACTTCCACTCACTGCCAACTCCCAATCAGCCCATCTGGGATCCTACAAACGGTGTTCTTTAATGGGTTCGCAACGACAACTTTCTTTTTGCTATTTGGTTTATGAGTAAGTGAAAAATAATTCTAGAGCACTCTGAAACCTGGAGCAACACCTCCCGCGCGCCTAAGCGTTAATCAGATTGCGCTCACTGCATTGTTAGTCGGTAGGCATTCGCAACCAAAATGCCATTATAGTTCAAATTTGTTTTTCACGGTGCTAACAAAATCGAAAAACTTGTACCCTTGATAATCGTTTACTTCAAATATTTTATAACGCATGAATTCTGATTACAAAATATTATAATCATAAGCGGAAATAAGGCGGCTCTCAAGAGAGCAAAGTTTAACCAGATTTTTTTGAGTAAAAAATCAATTTATATAATTCTGACTGAACAGAAATCATACAATTCTGAATTTGTCTCAACGAATAATGACATGAAAACTAAGCGTTAATCAGACTGTTAATTGAATACTGTTGGAAATCTTAACGACTTAAATATGGTGCCTGAAGGTATAAATATTGTAATATGCATGATTAGCCTTATACTTTCAAAGTTTTACTGAGATAAGAATTTTAATAGCAGGAAGAAAATATTTGAACGATTAGAGTGGTGTATCCTGATATTTATTTACATGCCAAGGTTGAAAATGCTCTGCATATGATATTTTTGGTATAACGACAGGTATCATGTAGATAATCAGATTCTTCTTCTTCTATGTCAACACTAACGGCGGCTGTTATGACGCGGTTTTTAAGTTTAATCAGACTTGTAGGAAGTGGAGAAATAAAAACTCGGTACTTCGTGTATCTCCACAAGAAGTAGTCACACGATGTTAAATCCGAATTGCTTGATGGCAAACATACCAAATCCAGGTTCTAATTTATTGAACGGCAAATCTAGTACGGCTTTATTGAATTATTATTTGCTTTATTGAACAGCATAATTTATTATTTGCTTTATTGAACGGAAAGTCTAGTAGGCAAGTAATTTTGTTCATACTGTGTTTTAAAATGAGGCTGCGCAGTAGCAAAATATCTTGTTGTTGCATACTAAAGCACACAAAAAGCTTTTTCTATTCGACTGGCGGGCTATGTTGCTCGACTGACATCAAGAACGCTCACATGCACGGACCTTATAAGAAATAGACTAACCCAAACGGGTTTTCTCCCTCGTCTGAGGCGTTGCCGGCTGTCACCTTGATCACATCCGGAGGAGTAGGGACGACTGCAGAAATTTAACATTGGTTGCCTATTGCAGCATGTATAATTGTCAAGAAAAAGCTGGCTGTAGCGCCTCATTTCACAAATTAGAATTTCTACATATTTTGATTTTTGAAATTGAGATTGATTTTTAAAAATTTAGCATATTTATCAAGCATAATTAACGTTCCAAATAATTATAAAGCTATTGCATGCTTTCAGGACTTGATATTTTTTAGCTTTTCCTATGCTGTAAGGAAATTTGTAACTACCGTATATACCCGCGTATAAGTCGAGATAATTTGGGCAAAAAAAAGACTAAAAGTGGGGGGGGGGGTTCATACGCGGGGCCATAAAAAATTAAAAGAATCGGAAGTTCAAAAATTTCTTTGTATAATGCAGTTGTTTTCTTCCCGCACTCGAATTGGACAACTTATCAAATAAGTCACTTACTTGAAGTAATTTCATGACTTAAATTATGTGACGAACTACAGTGGTGGTCAAAATTGTGGACACTTTTGGAAATTTTTATGTTTTTGCCCCTGAAAAATGCGAATGCCTGCGAAATACCCTATGAATGATTATAAAATAATTTAAAAAGTGTTGTATTAGCAACGAACTAGACAGCACGGAAGATGATAGTGTTTTTGAAAGTGAAAATGACGACGAAGGCTGTAGTAGTGATTGTAACAGTACAGAGTTCGAGACTGAAAATATGTATGATGACGAGCCAACGACGACAGAAGAGTTCTATGAAATGTTTGGCGAATCTGACCATGAATCAGACGTTGAAGGATTTTGATTTTGTTTATTTACCAAGGTATTTTTATCGTATATTTACTTTTTCTCAGATGATTTTGAATAAATGTGGTACTTAAAAAATTTTTTTCGAACTTTCTTGGTCGATTTCGGAAGTGGGGGATCGACTTATACGCGGGTTTCTTATTTTCTACGAATTTTTTATGTCGAAGTGGGAGGGTCGACTTATACGCGGTATCGACTTATACGCGAGTATATACGGTACTTCTTTTAGAAAATAATATTTTAAATCTGAACTAATAGAAAATTTCAAACAAGCAATTTTCTCTTGCAATTTTTATGCTTTTTTATAGGTGTAAATAAGTAAAAAATGCTAAAATATTTAAAAACGAATTTTTGAAAGTTGTGTTTAAAATTCTAAATTGTGCTGTTTTTTAAAATTATAGTAGATGAGTAGTATAGCACAATTTCTATAAAGGAATTTTATTTCAATTATACTTCATAATACATCATAGTGATAAACACGTTTGATTCCTTAAAAATGTTTATACATTTAATTCTAATATTAAAAATTGTATTTAAGCGTAGTAATTAATTTTGCTTGTATTTTATAGTGATTATTTTTTTTAAATTTATTTTTAGTTCTGCATAAGATTTTTTTATTTACTTGTAAGGTTTATATTTATTTTAACTAACATTTATTTTAAGTTTAAACTACCTTTCCTGTCAAGCCTTACTTTCCCCTGGAACTGCCAATGCCAGAGTATGTAAATTTTAGTAGAACGCGCAAGGATTCAAATTATCAGCGGAAGTATTCTGAGTAAAATAGAAAGGAAACGAGTTCAAGGTGTGCTGTTCTTACTTCACGAGCGCGGATGTAGTTGGCCAGAAATTGAAGAACCCTGCGTTTCGGCCTGTGTGCTTGCCTGGAAGTATTGTTAATCGTTCAACGTGATTTTCAAGTTTGTTGAATTAGCAGCGGTATTGTAAAACGCGGTGAGATTAGTTACTTTTAGAGAGCCTCGTAGTTAGAGTCTTGTCTTTAGTTTCTTTTCAGGTTATTATTTTTATTTGACCGCCGAGTTGGCGCAGTTTGTGAGCGTCAAGAGCACGCACTTGTAATTTATTACGTTGAATAAAAAGGGACTTAAACCCTTAACAAGACTCTGTCTTTATCCAGTTTTCACAGTCACCTCTTGGTTGCGTGCAAGTTGGAGGCGCAACGCTACATACTGTTAATTTAATTTATTAGCCTAAAGGGGCGGTAGCCTAGAAAGGTTCGAAGCCGCATTTTGCGCTGTCTTACTATAAATGTCCGTGTCTCCTTGAAAATTGTTGTTACCAAATATTATCGCTCTATATTATATGTTAAGAAATTAAATAATGAAGAATCTGCATGAATACATGTATGCTTCTCGCACTGTGACAAAAACGACGGTATCTAGAGCCATCAAATTTTGAATAACGTAATCCTCCACCCGCACATGAGCATCTGGACGGCCGAATTTCGAATTTGTTTTAATCTATTTCATATTTTGTAAAACTTTAAAAAATTTTTGATTAACAAATTCAACGAGTTCAGAGCGAGCACTGTACGGAAAATAACAGTTGTATCTTCAGTGCGGAAATTCTAAAGATATGCTGTTTTCAAATGTATTTGGTTTACGGGCGAAGAACATGATATTCAATAAATATAGGTAACACACAAAACTTTAAAAAAAGGTTCCTTTTGGGCGTAATATAAAATTTGAGTGCTTCTAGATTTTATTTTATCTTTTTTTTTTCTCTTTATTACGCTTCGAAAAGTTTATGCTCCGAATTTTATGAATTATTAAAATAACTAATCCACTTTAATGTTAATAATTTAATGATCCTATAATCAAATAAATATGATCGTTTTGTAATGTTATTATTGTTTGGAAAATCACTGCCTAAAAATTTTCATTAATTTTTTTAAAAAAAAATTATCAGATCTTGTTTAATTTTACTTATTTATTTCAAAGCATCACGTACTATCAATCTTATTTAATTTTACTTTATTTTTACGCAAAATTAAGTTCACAAATTTTGTGCTTAGAGTTTTTACTGTTTTACCAAAGTAAAGATGCTTGTACAAGAATTACGCGTGAAAAAAATGCGCGAAATGCAGTAAAAAGTGCTTTAATGAGATATATTAAATCCTATTTGGAAAAAACTGTGGCTTTCATAATCTCATCACTATACAACGTATCACGAATAATTAAAAAGAGTTATGTGATACAAATGCCATAGGTTTCAGTGTTAAAGTAAACCAGTTCGTCCCTACTCTCTCTTGCCGACATGTCGGTGACGCGGGCCCCGCCTACTGGGTTAGTCTATCTCTTATAAGGTCCATGCTCACATGATGCTGACGTCATGAAAACAACGGAAAGAAGGAGGTCGTAAGACTTCCTCTATGAAAACGATACTAAATGCTTCCTGATAAAACCAAACACTTTTTGATTTATAATCGTTTAATCTGCCAGTTTCTTTTATGGTAACAGTGTATTTATTTTGAAAAAAAAAAAAAAAAAAAAAAAAAAAAAAAAAAAACAATAAAGGTTTCATGAATATGCTTAATATAGGGAAGAAGAGAGCAGAAATGTTAAAGCACAAGTTAGAGTTTGGTTGAATATTAACTTTCCAATGTTTTAAATGTTATAACTGATCATTTGAATTGCTGCGGTGCACTGTGTCAAAAATATTTCATTTTAAGGTATGATTTTGAAAAGTAAAGGTGGCTTCAAAAACATAACAGTACTGAAATGAAGTATGATAGTCATTTGTCATTAAAAACCTCAAAAAGAATTCGCTGAATTATGAAGTGACGTAGGCCTATTGTTAAATGTTAAATGCGTTTTTTTTTTCTCAGGATTACACAAGATTTTTATCAATTTCTGAAAATGCATGCTTTTTCCATTTTGTGCTACCTACATACGGAGAGCGATATTTCTTTTTTATGTTCAAAATGACAAATAATTTTACACATTTTATACAAAATATTTATCAACCAGAACTCCAAAAGCTTAGCTCAGGTGTCTTTGTCATTTCTAGTCTGTTTTTTGTGGTTTATTTATGTGTAGCATTTATACGAGTAATTTTCCCTTAAAAATCCACCATGTAGGTATCCCCCTTACAAAAATAGCCCACGTAAACATTTTCGATTTCAGATAATCGAACAAATTACCCATTTCTATCCACCTGTTTATCAGTTTCCTTCGCGTTACTGTATCCATTCTCTTCCATCTCCTAGCCCTAGTGTGCTTTGCCATAATTAAATACACCACACCACCACCACTTCCATCTCCCCCAGCGTTGTCTGAACGTTTAATTGACAGTATGAGGTAGGATTACAAAATTTACATAACTGAATTTATGAACTGTATTTAGTTGTTCTGTTAGCTTTAATTATGCATATGTATCGCTTTCTGCACATTTTAAAGCCTGTTAATAACATTTTCTACAGCTTATGATGTATATATATATATATATATAAAAGTAGAAAGAGAGACCTATATGGTCAAGAAATATATGTAATTATTTCAAGAAATTTGTGTATTAATTATATATATAAATATATATAAATATATATATATATATATATATATTTGTAAATTAAAGTAGTATCTATTACTGCAAATGTAATATTTAATTTAATAAAGAATGTACATGACTAAAAATTATCTCATAGGAAATTTAAAGTGAAATTTAGAAAACAAACGTGCACTATTGCGATAATTTTTAATTGGAATTTGTAAATAAATGCACTGGAATTGCCAATTAGAATTAAAAAAAGAATAAAAAGAAAATAAGAGAATAGTTGCGAATTCCATAGAGAGATCCCGACTTATTAAGGTGAACAGCAACCTCTCCATGCAACCATCAATAATTCATGAAAAGCTTGTTTCGTCATATCGCATATCTGAACAAATTCTTTTCAATTTTACATTTCTATTCAATTTTTATAATATACAAATTTAAATCTTAAAAGTTCAGCTATGCGTGACAATTCTACGGATAAACTATTAATTAAAACTAATTTCAAAAATAAACTTAACAGTCATACAGAACAATACTTAAAACTAAAAAATAAGGAAAAAAATGAGAAATTGAAATAAAAACAAGATGCAAATGAAAAGAAAGAAATATACCAATAAAGTAATTTAAACATAAAATAATTTACACATTAATAGGCCAATATATATATATATATATATATATATTTGAACACAAAATAATTTACACATTAATAGGCCAATATATATATATGTTACGGTGAAACACCGAAATCTGGAGAATGTCGACTTTCACCGGTGAATGTCAACATTCACATAATCGCTTGGTGTATGTCCGAAATATTTTCCAAATACTCTTACTTCTGACTTACACCGGTAAATGTCGACATTCACCATGTACTAATGGTGAATTTTGAACATATAAGAATATTATATTTTCTTCTCAGTAATTCAGTCGCGAAAAAACGCACTTGAGACTTAAAATAAGAACTTAAGAATATAAGAACTTAAAACACACAGTATATTCAAAATGAGAAAGGAAAAAATAGAAGTTAAAAACGTACTTAATTATACAGTACGTTCTAAATGAGAAAATAAAATAATTGTAATAAAAAACTTACTAAATTATGGATTCAAATCTTATTTATTGCAACAACTTAAACTATTATGACATTTTGAATGCACAAGAGGCCCTTGCTTTTACAACTTCATTTATTTGTGGAACACTTCCTTTTGCAATGACAGCCTTGCCCACCGCTTCTCGAATTAGC
This sequence comes from Stegodyphus dumicola, assembly GCF_044657685.1. Taxonomy (NCBI): domain Eukaryota; kingdom Metazoa; phylum Arthropoda; class Arachnida; order Araneae; family Eresidae; genus Stegodyphus; species Stegodyphus dumicola. The sequence goes on from NC_140780.1 coordinate 123,312,369, forward strand.
TGCAGCTGCTTCTCTCAGCTACATTTATCAGGTTCTGTGTTTCTCCTTACTTGCTTTGGGAACATTAACTGTCCTGACTCGGAACAGGGAGCTTACTAAAGCAATGTTCAATAAATGGTGAAATAGACAATACACATAGGAAGGGTATACGAAACCCTTTATTTTTCTGTCTTTACAATGATTTCCGGAACTTCGGAATACAGAGACCAACCACTTGTGGTCTGAACGTAAGAATATAAAAATATTAACTAAACTCTAACTAAACTAACTTTGGATTAATAAACAAGTGCCTAACTCCAAGATTGGCCGTATATTAAAAAAATCCGTATGTAGTACAGAGAACTGCTAACACTACGATACGTTTAAAATTATCACGAGGATCAAACCTCTGGCTTTGAAGGCAACCAGCAACCGAGTAAAACTACTATGGCAAGCGGCCTGCTTCTAATAGCTCCTTCCTCTCTCTTGCTTGGCAAAAAGCCACAACTTAAGTACTTGGCGTTAGCAAGACAAATTTGCATAAATAAGTTAAAAGCTTTAAATTCTGGCCCGAAGTAGAAAATAAGAAGTGATAGTAAAGATTTAACATAAAATAAACGTTAGTAAAACTTCAGATCCTTACATACTTCCCGCCAGAGTTAATTAGTTTGAAACTGAGGTCTAAAACGACCTTGTTGAAAACTTTTAGCTCTAGAATCTAACGCGAGGCCAATCTTTTACAAACATTTCTCACTAGAAACTAGAAATTAAAAAAAAGTCGTTTTTACATTATCAACTCCATGGACAATTACTTTTCATCTGTACTGCATCTAAACAGGAGTTCTTAGTTGAAATCTGGTTCCTTCCAGAGATCTGGAAGGAAAACTAGTTTAATGAAATGTTACACAATTAAATGGCAAGTAACATGAATACTTATATTTCTCTTAACATTCTTATTTCATTCATGACGTTATTTAATTATCTCCCCGTGCTCTCTGACATGTGTTGTAAAGAAAAACACCAAACACGAACGTGTCTATGTACAAGTGTTCAACACTACCGCCTGCAATCAAAACACTAACGTGTTAAAATTCAACATAACAAGACCTCAGAACACACATTATATTCATCTCTAAACCCTGAGGTACTATTCTGAAAAGTGGCTAACTCTGAAGTGTAGCGTCAGAGAGCCTAACTACATTCATTCAAACTTTAACACATATTCACAATAATTTGCTCTTTTTACAGTCACACGAATAAGTTAAAATTTTTGGCATTACTTTCACTTTTAACATATCACAGTATTTCTTAACTTTTAAAATAACAGTTCACATTGTATATAAGGACAAACTAACATGCCGTTAATTTTACGCATTTTAAAACATACATTAGTAGTACATTGTTAACTTCTATTCTTTTCCAAGCAAGTGCCAATTCTACATTGAAATACTACATTTCAAAAGTCTTTCAGACTAAAACTTCTTTCTTTCCAGAATCTTTTAAATAAAATTTTATACAATAACTTTTACAATTTTCTTAAGGTACCTTTCTCAAAGATTATCAATGCTTTTACAATATTCAAGTATTTACACATTCCTATTATACATTAATTTTAGTTTTACTCGCGAGTAATTGAAAAACATACCAAAATAGGTAACAACTCATTTCTCGCCTTTTTGGCGATAAAGGTAGACCTCACATGAGGTAAAACGTCTTGAATTCTGCCACTTGCAGTAAGAATGAAAAATTAACTTAAGGTTTCAAAGTAACATAAAGTTTTACTTATCTTTGTGATATTCCGACATCCTTTTTTCTGCCCAGTCCTGGAAGGTAGCGAAGACTACGGTTTGGTTTATCTTCCTTCTTGTGAGGGTTCGCCCTTCGGTTCCTTCCTCTATGAGCTTTCTTTTTCTTCCAGTGCGGTCACCCTTGAAGACCTTCTTTTTAGCCTCTGCTTGTGGTCTCGGCCGTTTGATGGCAGCTGGTTTTGGCAGAACCGGGACAACTCTCTCTCGTTCCTGCTTGGATCTCGTTGCTGGCTGTTCAAATTTTCCTTGTTTCTTTGCCTCCGCAGCTGGTGTTCCTTCATCAATTCGTCGACATTTCCTGCGTAGACTCCTATCCGATGGGTAGATCTTCCGCTCTGGAGCCGTGTTATAGTTGCCGTCATTTCTCCTGGCTCTCTTTGCATTCGTCGTACTTCTCCCTTCTTCATTCTGGGGGTGGTTGTGCTCTTTCTTTTCTGGTCGGTGGAACGGCTTCTTTTTCTTGTTACCTTAAATTTTCCAACGGGGAAACTTTCTTTTCAATTGCTCCTGCCTCCTAATGGCTTGCCCTTGTGATTATCGTTGTTCCACCTCTGGAGCTTGTGCCTGCAGTGCCTGCCGTACCGGATCCTGCAAAAGATCTTTAAATATTGGCATTTTATTACGATTATAGAATGGTTTTATCTGGTCAATGTTTGCGGAATATGTTTCACCATTCCTGGCTTTTAACACCACTACAGCCTGTGTTATTTTTTCTATGACATATGGTCCTTCAAATCGTGGAAAAAACTTGGCAGTTTTATCTTCTGGTGCTGAAGAAAGTGAATGCTTAATTTTTAACACTTCATCTCCTACTTTATAAGTTACTCCCCGTCGTTTCATATCATAAAAAAGCTTCTGTTTTCTCTGTGCTACTTCAGTGTTCTTTTTTGCTTCTTTAATTATTTTTTCTATATCGCCCATTTTAAATTCTGGGGCTCTTTGTTGAACATAAAATAATTTATCTAACGGCGTTAAAATCTTTCTGCCTAAAAATAACTCAGTAGGAGTTTTGCCCGTCGTATCATGTTTTGCGGTCCTAAGGGCAAAAGCTAATTCATTGACATAGTTATCCCAGCTTTTATGAAAATTTTTAACATAACTACGGATAATTTTCACCATATTTCTATTGACCCGTTCCGCTATATTTGATTGCGGCCGATACAGGACCATTTTTAAATGACATATGCCCAGTTTTTGGCACATGTCTTCAAATATATTACTTACAAATTGAGGACCATTATCCGATATAACTTTAAGGGGCGCCCCGTATTTTAAAATATATTTATTTAAAATAGAATCAGTAACTAATTTCGCGGAGGCTCGTTTTAAGGGAACAATTTCGGTCCACTTACTAAAATGATCAACCATAACAAGGAGATAGCGACTTTTATTTAACTGACTTTTGGGGAAAGGGCCCAATAAATCGATGCCAATTATTTCATTTGGAAATTCGGATTTAATGGTATTTAGAAACTCGGCCGGGCGGAAATTAATATAATTAACTGCTTGACATGTTGGGCAGGATTGGACATACGCCCTTGTTAACTTTTGCAGTTCAGGAAAATAAACTGCTTCGCGTACGCGTTGGGTGGTTTTTCGAATACCAGCATGAGAAGCTAATGGGCAGTCGTGCAACTCCTGCAGTATATTTAATCTAAGACTATCTGGGATAACAGGTCGAAATTCGTTGTTGGAATTCGTAGTTTTTGTATAAAATAATAGACCATCTATTAGTTCGTAATGGGCCGCCCTATTTCTTATCGCCACAATATCTTGGTGGCTAAAATTTTCAGGATCCTTTAAATACTCATAAATGTTTTTAAATTCAGGATCCTTACCCAGTTCGGTTATTACAGTTTCTCGGAAATGTATCGTACATGCTGTGAGCATTGCCACCTTTACGGTATTACCTTCTTCATCTATTTTAATTTTGGATAGGGCATCTGCTACGATATTTTCCTTTCCGGGGGTATGCTTGATTACCAGATTATATTCTTGTAGCTTGAGTGCCCATCTTATTAACCTTGGGGATAAGTTTTTCCCTGAGTACAATCTAGTTACCGCCGCATGATCAGAGTACACTGTTATTGGCGCCTTTCCAAAATAGACTCGGAACTTTTGCACTGCTAACAGAACTGCAAGTGCCTCTCTCTCGGTCGCGGAATATTTTCTTTGTGTTTGATTTAAAGTTCGGCTAAAAAATGCCACGGGCTGTTGATTTTGCGAAAGTACCGCTCCTACCGCATAATCAGAAGCATCCGCTGAAATTTCTAAATTCTCATCCTTTTCAGGAAATTTCAACACAGGGGCTTGCGTTAATGCTTGTTTTAATTTTTCGAAAGCACTATTGGCTTCGGCCGTCCACGAGAATCTTGCCTTTTTCCTTTTTAATTTTAACAATGGCTCAGCAATAGCTGCAAAATCTTTTATAAAGGACCTATAATATGAACAAAGTCCTAGAAAAGAAGAGAGCTTCTTTGCCGTGTTCGGAGGCGGATACTTTTGTACAGCGATTATTTTTGATTCGTCTGTCTCGATTCCTTTATGAGATATTTTGTAACCTAAATGTTTTAATTCAGGGGCTGCAAATTTGCACTTTTCGACATTAACTTTTAGACCGGCCTCATTTAATAAAGAAAACACCGGTCTTAAATCCTGTACATGTTGGTCGAGATTATCACTAGTAATAATGATATCGTTTAAATAGATAAATGTGGACTTTCCAAGAACAGGTCTTAACACAATGTCCATACATCGCTGAAATGTTGCCGGCGCCCCTGAAAGGCCAAACGGCATACGCAAAAATGCATAAGTGCCAGACTTGGTTATAAAAGCAGTCTTAGGCACGTCCTCAGGCCTAATCCCTATTTGAAAATAACCAGTCGTTAAGTCTAAAGTCGTCATATATTTGGTGGATGTTATGTTCCTTAGAATTTCTTCAATAATAGGTAACGGATATACCGGATATTTAGTTATGGAGTTTAATATACGGTAGTCAATTGCGAATCTCCACCTTTTTGGATGTGTCAAAGGATAGTCATTATTTTTCTTACATAAAACCACCGGGCTAGCATAACTACTTGAGATGCGCGTTATGATCTTTTTACGTAGCATATCGGTGATATGCCATTCTATAATTCTTTCCTTATTCTTATCATACCGGTATGCTTTGTGGCGAACTGGCATTGAATCTCCGGTGTCAATACTATAGTTAGTAACCTGAGTAAATCCTGGAATATCACTAAATAACGAAGCAAATTCACTTACCACTTGTCGAATTCTTCGCTGTTCTTCATTAGGCAGGTGGTCAAGATTTAACATCGGCGGTTCAGCCTTTTCTCCACGAACTGGTTTCATCGTCAGCTTAAGGGACGCTTCGTTAAAATCCAGCGTTGCTTCTGCCTCTGAAAGAAAATCTGTCCCTAAAATGACATGTGCTTGCAAATTCTTTACGATAAAAAACATAATCTTTACTTGCTCGTCCTTGATACGAATGTATAACGGTAATTTACCTATGCACTTGCATCTTTCTCCCTGCGCAGCTAACACTGTCGTATTATCCGAATTATATATGCCGTATTTACGAAAATACTTCCTAAAAAAATCTTCTGCCACACAGGAACACTGCGCGCCTGTATCCAGGAGTGCGGTGGCTGGGATGTTATTCACCAACACTTCAATCTTTGGAAGAGTCAAAATTTTCAGCATCACTGTATTTAACTTGAAGGAAGAGGGGTTTTCTTGGCCTTCGGATTTCCGCACCCTCCCGTCAGCAGAAATCCGTTTTAGTTTAAATCTTGTTTCTTCCTTTCCATGCCTTCCTTCTTTTTCCGCTGGCCTTCAGACTTTTTTTCTGGCTTACTATTGAAATCGATGCCAATTATTTCATTTGGAAATTCGGATTTAATGGTATTTAGAAACCCGGCCGGGCGGAAATTAATATAATTAACTGCTTGACATGTTGGGCAGGACTGGACATACGCCCTTGTTAACTTTTGCAGTTCAGGAAAATAAACTGCTTCGCGTACGCTTTGGGTGGGTTTTCGAATACCAGCATGAGAAGCTAATGGGCAGTCGTGTAACTCCTGCAGTATATTTAATCTAAGACTATCTGGGATAACAGGTCGAAATTCGTTGTTGGAATTCGTAGTTTTTGTATAAAATAATAGACCATCTATTAGTTCGTAATGGGCCGCCCTATTTCTTATCGCCACAATATCTTGGTGGCTAAAATTTTCAGGATCCTTTAAATACTCATAAATGTTTTTAAATTCAGGATCCTTACCCAGTTCGGTTATTACAGTTTCTCGGGAATGTATCGTACATGCTGTGAGCATTGCCACCTTTACAGTATTATCTTCTTCATCTATTTTTATTCTGGATAGGGCATCTGCTACGATATTTTCCTTTCCGGGGGTGTGCTTGATTACCAGATTATACTCTTGTAACTTGAGTGCCCATCTTATTAACCTTGGGGATAAGTTTTTCCCTGAGTACAATCTAGTTACCGCCGCATGATCAGAATACACTGTTATTGGCGCCCTTCCAAAATAGACTCGGAACTTTTGCACTACTAACAGAACTGCAAGTGCCTCTCTCTCAGTCGCGGAATAATTTCTTTGTGTTTGATTTAAAGTTCGACTAAAAAATGCCACGGGGTTGCTGATTTTGCGAAAGTACCGCTCCTACCGCATAATCAGAAGCATCCGCTGAAATTTCTAAATTCTCATCCTTTTCAGGAAATTTTCGCCGGTTGTTTTTGGATACTCGGGTTTCCTTGCCCACTGATTCGCTTTGCTTCCGTAGCCGTGTTCTTGACTTTGCTGTGGTCTTGGCGCACCAAATTGGCTTCGTTGCTTATACTGGCGTCTTGTTTCAATGTCCGCCGTTCTTCTACTTTCAAACTGGATTGCTAGCTCAAATAACTTTTCCAGTGTAGTCGGATTCCTTAATTCAATAAAGTCTTGTACTTGGGGAAGTAACCTCGGCAAAATCACTTGAATTATCTCAGGATACGGACGGTTTCCATACAAGAGTTTGAAGACGTGAATTTTCCTTAAAATAAAGCTTGAGAGATTTTCAATTCGTTTCTGGTATATGCTGAAGAGTTCCGTTTCTAATCTTGCACGATATCTTACGACAGGTAAGGCTTTTACTAAGGCAGTCTTAAAATTTTCGTAAGTATAGGTGGGACTTCCCGCTTGACCCAAGAGGCTTCTGCCTATACATTTGAACCAATTAAGCGCTTGGCCCCTCAAAGCGCTGGTAGCTAAGGTGACTTTCTGGAACTCATTTACTGGATACAGCATGAAGTGGTCATCCAATTTTTCCAAAAAACTGGTTACCGGTGAGTTTCCATTAAATGTTGCTTCTGGTTTCATCGATTCGCGCATGGTCTGGACGATGTAACCAAATCCTTCCAGGGCGGCAGCTGGCATTTCTGGATTCTGAGCCGCTTCTGCAGGCAGCACAGGTTCTTCTTGAAACTCGGCCATGGTTATTCTTCTTCGTCGGGCGCCACTATCAGGTTCTGTGTTCCTCCTTACTTGCTTTGGGAACATTAACTCTCCTGACTCGGAACAGGGAGCTTACTAAAGCTATGTTCAATAAATGGTGAAATAGACAATACACATACGAAGGGTATACGAAACCCTTTATTTTTCTGTCTTTACAATGATTTCCGGAACTTCGGAATACAGAGACCAACCACTTGTGGTCTGAATGTAAGAATATAAAAATATTAACTAAACTCTAACTAAACTAACTTTGGATTAATAAACAAGTGCCTAACTCCAAGATTGGCCGTATATTAAAAGAAAAGCCGTATGTAGTACAGAGAACTGCTAACACTACGATACGTTTAAAATTATCAAGAGGATTAAACCTCTGGCCTTGAAGGCAACCAGCAACCGAGTAAAACTACTATGGCAAGCGGCCTGCTTCTAATAGCTCCTTCCTCTCTCTTGCTTGGCAAAATGCCACAACTTAAGTACTTGGCGTTAGCAAGACAAATTTGCATAAATAAGTTAAAAGCTTTAAATTCTGGCCGGAAGTAGAAAATAAGAAGTTATAGTAAAGATTTAACATAAAATAAACGTTAGTAAAACTTAAGATCCTTACACATTTCTTGAAAATAAATCTCATCTGTGGAAAGTAACTTTTCTTTACAAATTACGAACTGACTACGTGTGTAAAGCTGCTTGAGGGTACCATTTTCGTTTGGAAGTTTATAGAAGTCGGAGTCTTCTATTCCAACAACAACCGCTAACACATTTCAGTTATCTGTACGACCACGGTCGACATCAGGGACTTGTATTCGTACAGTATCACCAATTTGAGCAGGAGGAAATTGTTTTTGTGAGGTTCGTAACATTTTTGTTGCTCGCAGTTGAATATTCTCTTTCGCAGCCGCTCTTTTTATAGAAATTAACTCGTGTTTTTCAGTCAGAACTTGATGTGAAGACGGGGTAGATTGCAATTCCTCTTCAATATTTTTCTTTGGAATATGATTTTCGGTATTACCACCGCTCAAATGTTTTTCAGAAGTATTACTAATTTCTTCAAGCTGTTCTTCGGTTTCAAAAGTATTGGCAATTTCTTCGAGTTGTTCTTCTGTTTCAATATTTGCGATTTGTTCGCTAGGCAGAAAAGACGATGCTATATCTCTTTTTGCTTGAACGCCAAACATGGCTTCATAAGGACTTTGGCGTATTCCTTCGTGGTATGTAGTGTTCTTGGAAAATTGAACAAAGGTTAAACCTTCTGTCCATTTATTTGTATCTTTATCGTTCATCCATACATTTAGCATATTCTGTATATACTGATTAGCCCTTTCAGCTGAGCCTTGTATTTGACTGTGACGAGGCTTTCCATGAACTATCTTAACATCTTTCCACATAGCGCATATTTCGGATATGACTTGATTACTGAATTCTCTAACATTATCTGATTGCAATATTGCAAATGTTAAAAATATTGCAAGAACGTGATACACTACTTCTTCAGCTCTCCTAGCTTTCAAAGGTCGTAGTTAGACAAACTTAGTTAAATGATCTTGATACACCATTATGAACCTATATTCGCCATCTCTGTTTGAGTGCAGATCTATCAGATCAACTTGACATCTTGAGTTTAACTCAGAACTGATCATTGGTTTCACAACAATACCTTTCTTAGGTGTACTGTGTTTCATTTGACACTGTTTACATAAATTTAAATATAACATTACATCTTTATATGTAATATTTTTGTATTTAATTTGCAACTCTTTAAGCGTACGTGTTCTTCCTCCATGGCCTATTCTGGTGTGAGTTTCATATAGTATACTGAACAATTCCCCATTGGTAACATAATACTGTACATTCGTTTCTCCTGGTTTTAATGGTACAATTAACTTCTCTTCATCATTAATTTTTAAAACTTCAAAACGTTTTAATCGTCTGTAATCCAAAGGTGTGTTGCACTTAGTTTAGCAGAAACCACTTCAGAAAGTATTTTAGAGTACTTTTAAAAAAAAAAATAAAAACAACTGTCTTCTCGTTTACCCGCAATTAATGCACTTAACTTTTCAAAAAAAAAAAAAAAAAAGAAGATTACTATTCACTCAATAAAGAAAGATCACGAAAGTATCCATTCAATATAAATTACGGTATCGGAAAAAAAATTAAGAAAACGTTGCCTGCGCCGTCAAACCTTGCATAAGACTGACTCCCACCAGAACAAAGGATGTGGCTGGAAACAGCCAGTCGCCTCTTTGTCTATTCCTCTCTTTTCGACCTACACCAGAGCATATCTGTGATTGTCGACATACACCGGTGAGGGTCCGAATGTACAAGAATGTAATGCAATATTCGACCTTTCACCGACGTATTTGGTGAATGTTGACATTCTCCGCTTGAAAGTCGACATTCTCCAATTTCGATCTTTTACGGTAATATATATATGTAGAGAGAGAGATACTTAAGTTTAAAAGCAATTTTGATTATCCTATCTGAGGAAAAAGTTATAGGCTGGGGAATATTTAAGAAGTCTTAACAGCAAAAGTGAAAATTTAGAGTAGTCAAAGATGGTAATCTAAGCCTTCTGTACGGGAAGTTAAAACTTGGTAAAACAATGATGTAATTATTAAAATTAAAGAAGCTATGAAAAATAATAAAGTAATTACGATTATTTAATTTTTTAAGAAGAACTTAAGAGCTTATCAAGGGTTAAATATTTAAAATATTAAACCAGGTTGCTTAACGAGTGCTGAATAACATGTTTTATTCCTCTCTACACTATAAGAATCTAAACCGTTGTAAATTAATTTTCTTTTTTGAAAAATTATTTCTTAGGCTGTCTTACATTGAAGTGCTTCTCCGACATGTTATCCTCACTCTTTGAATTAAAATTACAGTAAAAATAAAAAGCTTTAATAATAAAAAGTAAAAAATAATAAATAAAAAATAAAAAGTAAAAAAAATTAAATAAAACTAAATAAAAAGTAAATAAACAAAAAGTAAAAAATGTGCAAAATAAATAAAATAAAATAAAAACATATAAATTTAAAAAATGTAGTAAATTGAAAGGAAAACTGATAGAAGTGTATATAAAAAAATCCGAAAACGTTATCCACTCGATTTATTAAACATTTACGGGTAGTCAAATTTACAATTAAAAAAGGCCTGTATTGTAAATTTGAAGTCCTATCTAATTTAGATTTAAAAATTTTACTTGTGATAAAAAGAGAAATCTTAATTTTTTCTGGTGCTGCAAATTTAAACCAAGTTTGGAAAATGAAATATAAGAAGACCATTACAAGCTGAAAAAGAGCTTACTATTGTAGTCCGTATTGACTGTCTCAAAATCATGTGAATTTACTTAACAAAAATACAAGTGCAAAGGCAGGTTGCAAAAATTCTTCAGTTGAATTCGTCTGGGCAGAGTTACCATAACGAGAAACTTTAAAAAAGCGTAGAAAAAGAAAAAAAAAAACTTGGTGAAAGGAAAACATTGATTATGCAAGGCCGCTTTGAAGACAAAATATCGACTGATTTTAAACGTTAGAATTTCGATTTAAACTAATTCTGTCTACAAGTATAGTAAATAATGTAGCTAGTAAAAAATATTAAAATATTCACGTAAACAAGCGGTAATGTGTCTTAGAAAAGAAATTGGATTTTCTTCGTTAATAAAAGGAAAGCTGTTAAATTCCTTTTTTCTAAAAACAAAACTGAGAATGTGCATACACATTTTACAAGACATTGTATTTTACAGAATATTATTTATGTACGTTCCGTTGTTTAAAAATAGTGGACTGTAAATTAACTTGATGTTACTTCAGTATAGAACTCAAAAAACCTCAGACTCCTAACGTTGACCGAAACTTCTTTATTGACTTTCAAATAGTAAGTTAGGCGAAGAGGAACGGCGAAGACCACACAAACTCCGACTTCAGTGGCGGCTTACCAATACAAACTCAGAAGAACCTCCGCTTAGTTGAAACTCCAGTAATTCACAGCAACCTCGAAGCTCTAACCGCAAGCTTTAAAAACCTAACAAATTTGCGTCTGCGCCGCTCCTCGGTACAAAGAAAGAAATACAATTTGCATAACATCGAACATACCCCCAGCCTTGAAGTCCCAAGGGGGTTCAAACAATAAATTTAAACTGTTGAACTGCATAAACCTGAAAAAAAAATTAAAGTCTATAAATCAAGAATTAAATGGCAAAGCGCATAGCTTTGCTATAGGTCGTTTTATTTCACCATTAGACGTGCGTAAACTCACCACTCGAACTTTCTCATCCAGACCGGGATGCACTTTAATAATTCTACCTAATTTCCAACGTAGCGGAGGTAGATTTTCGTTCTTAATAAGAACCATATCACCAATCTTCAGGTCTTGTTGTACCTTGCACCACTTGGGTCTCTGCTGCAATCTAGATAAATACTCACTGCTCCAACGATTCCAGAAATGTTGAAATAACCTTTGCACGTTCCTCCAACGGTCACTGCAGCTCATGGTTTCTTGAATTTGGTTAGATTCTGGAATAGCGCTTAAAGCCGCTCCGGTTAAAAAGTGTCCTGGTGTTATCGCCTCCAAGTCGCTACAATCACTTGAAGCTGGTACTAAAGGCCTAGAATTAAGACAGGATTCAATTTGGGTTATTAATGTCAAAAATTCCTCGTATGTTAAAATAAGTTTTCCTAAACATCTTTTTAAGTGATGTTTCATAGACTTGATACCCGCTTCCCAAAGCCCTCCAAAATGAGGGGCAGAGGGAGGATTAAACAACCATTTAATATTTTCTGAAGAAATATAACCCTGTAGCTGTTCATCACGTTGAAAAATAGAAAAGGCTTTCCTTAATTCTTTATTAGCTCCTATAAAATTCGTTGCACAATCACTGTGAATTTCACACGGTTTGCCTCTACGAGCTATAAACCGCTTAAGTGTCGCGAGGAATGGTTTTGTTGAAAGATCTCCAACTAATTCTAAGTGTATTGCTCTTGTAGTAAAACAAATAAATAGACATACGTAACACTTAAAGATTTTGACTCCTCTACCAGGACGATATTTAACGTTAAATGGTCCTGATAAATCAATCCCTACACGAGAAAAAGCTCTACTTTGAGTAACTCTTGAAGCGGGTAAATCTGCCATTAGCTGAGTTGCAGTTTGCGCTCTAACTCTACGGCAGATAACACATTGGTTTATACACTTTCTTATAATATCTCTAGCATTCACAATCCAAAATCTATGTCGTATGACAGAAGTGAGTAGCTGCGTACCTGCGTGAAGATACGTGTCATGATAATGCTTAATAATTAAACGCGTAATATTGTGATTCTTAGGTAAAATCATAGGATGTTTCTGATTATTTGAAACTGCAGAGTTTCTGAGCCTTCCGCCTACACGCATTACTCCCGCGGAATCCAAGAAAGGACTTAAAGACAGTAATTTACTTGATGTCTTCAAGGGTTTACCAGATTCTAAACAGAATAATTCTGGAAATTCGGCTCTTTGCACAATCCTAACAATCATAGAAGTAACTTCACAGAATTCTTCAGTAGATAAATAACCCTTTATACGCTCTATAGGTAACTTGCTACAATTATTTCTAAATCTTAAACACCACGCTAACACCCGACATAACTTTAACCATGACGAAAATCTTGAAAACACACTAGGCTCTTCAAATTTGGAAGCATTTGAACTGAAGCTCTTTTTCAATTCCTTCAACATAACTTCACCCTCTAATTCTACACTTGAATTTTGCTGTACATGAATTACGGATTCGTTTAACCACTGCGGTCCCTTCATCCATAACTCACATTGTAGGAATTCTGATGGAATAAAACCTCTGGTCCCACAGTCTGCAGGATTTTCTTTCCCAGCAACATAATTCCATTGAATACCTAGAACAGCTTCCTGGATTTTTGCAACTCGATTTGCCACAAAAGGTAGCCAACGGCGAGGTTCGGACGAAACCCATGCCAATGTAACCCGCGAGTCGGTCCATGCGTAAATATTGTTAATAGGCAGTTCTATGCATGATAATACTGCATGTAAGAGGTTTGCTAAAAGTAACGCAGCACACAACTCTAGTCTCGGAAGAGACTGGGTTTTTAAGGGCGCTACTCTGGTTTTCGATGTCAGAAGGCTGACTTTGACTGACGAATCAAGGTCGATTGTACGGAGATAGATGACTGCACAATAAGCCTTTTCTGAAGCGTCGCAGAAAGCATGGATATCTATCACTACTGCCTTCGGACTCAAGACATACCTCGGAAATTGTAAGCATGAAAGTAAGGGTAATTCTAGATAGAAACGCTTCCATTTTCTACTTATTCTCTTATCAACGAGTTCATCCCAACCCAGCTGTAAGTTCCATAACTCTTGTAATAATATTTTCGCGTATATTATTGTTGGCGCTAACCATCCCATTGGATCAAAAATTTTCGCTACTTCTGATAAAATAGTCCTCTTAGTAAACTCTTTATCACTTATGCATACCGAAAAGTGAAACGTATCACTAGAGTTGTTCCAATTAATTCCCAATACTTTTACTTTCTTGTCACTGTTTATTTCAAGAGAAATATTGGATTCTCGTAAGCACTCGGGAATATTCTCTAAAATAGCTGAATTGTTTGAAATCCACTTCCTTAAGCGAAATCCACCCCTTTTCATCATTTCATGCAACTGCTGAACTAGAACATTCGCTTCCTCTTCACTTTGTGCCCCTGAAAGTAAATCATCAACATAAAAATCACGAAGGGCAATTTTTGATGCTAAAGGAAATCTAACTTGTTCATCTAATGCAAGTTGTTTCATTACTCTAGTAGACAAATATGGCGCACAGGCAGTCCCATATGTAACTGTCACTAATCTAAATGTACTCAAGGGCTCACTAGGACTGCAATTTTGTGAGTTCTAAACCGTAGAAGAATTGGAAACAGCTCTTGCTGAACTCTTGGCCCAACCATCAAAATATCATTCAATGAAAGACCCGATGTCGTTTTAGCTGAAGCATCGAAAACAACTCTCAGTTTAGTCGTAGTACTTGATTCCTTTAATACGGCATGATGAGGCATGTAATACGTAGAGTCAATAAGAATCTCTCCCTCAGGCACTCCCTCCATATGTCTCAGCTCAAGGTATTCCCTCATGAAATCCTTATACTGTTCATATATCTGAGGCCTTTTTAGAAGTGAATTTTCTAATGATTGGAATCTACGCATAGCTAATTGTCTGGAATCTCCAAGCTGAGAAGGCGGAGAGTGAAACGGTAATTTCACAGTATATACCCCACTTTCCTCTCTCGTATATGTAGATTTGAAATAATCTTCACATGCTCTCTCCGATTTAGTAAGCATGTCAAACGTAGGTACAGCATCCAATTTCCAAAAGTCAGACAGCATCTGATCAGTTTCCACTTGTATATTATTAACATAGATAGTAGGATTAATTTCTGTTGAATTATTCACACTACCTGAAATAATCCATCCTAGTTCAGAACGAGAAGCTACCGGTTTACCTTCTTCGCTTTTAATTATTTCTCCCTTTAAAAGAGGTAAGGCAATATCTACGCCTAAAAGTATATCAACAGGCCCACTTTTGTAAAATGTTGGATCTGCTAACATTAAATCATTATATTCCTCAACGTACTTCTTATCCAATGTAAAATGCGGCAAAGTTCCAATAATTCTATTGATGATAAATACTGGTGTTTTAAATGACACTTTCGCCGAAAAATGCGGAACGAAGTTTATTTCCGTAATCCCATTAGTTTTCGTATCCAAAGACCCTAAACATGAAATAAAATCTTTGGCATTTCTTCTTGCTAACCCTAGCCTTTGTACACAATCTTCTGAAATCAGGCTTGCTTGACTGCCAGGGTCGAGGAGGGCTCTACACAATTGGTATTCACCCGATGAATCTAACACTTTAATAACAGCCGTACATAATAAAACTTCACTCTGAAAATTAAAGTCTGAAACACAAGATTTAATTACTGGACTAGAACTTGCGATATTCTTCCCTGACCCAGCCGATTGAGCGCGAGGTTCTGGCCCAGGGAAAAATGGCTTAGCCGTCACTGATAATTCATTCGAAATGTTCGAAACTCCTTTAAGTGCCTTTGGTTCATTTTGAACTCTTTCGAAATGCAGTAGCGTGTGATGATTTTTAAAGCACTTTTTACATTTATGTGTACTTCTACACTCGAAAGCTTTATGGTTTGCAACCAAACAATTAAAACAAACATTATTTCTCTTGACAAAATTAACGCGTTCCTGAACATTCAGATTTAAAAACTTATTACATTTAAAAACTGAATGACCGGCTTTACAATACGTACACTGCACGCGAATCTCTGAAGCCAATGAAGTTAATTTGTCTTTTGTAACTTGTTTTTTAACACCTTGCGTTTTACCTGCTTGCAAGGTTCTGGCATGAGATTTCAAGAACTCTAGCAGATTATTAAGTGTTGGTATTTCCTCACTCTTTAATGTTCTTTCCCACCATCCTCTCATCGAAGAATCCAATTTAAACTGAACTATTAACATTAAAATAGTATCCGCGAATTGCTCCACTTTGAATCCTAGATTTTCAAACGAACATACACACTCTCTTACAGTGTCTACTAACGCTAATATCTGACTAGGAATTTCAGATTGTAAATTTGATAAATACAAGAGTTTCTTTAATAACGATGAAAGTAATTCTCTCTTATGTGAAAATCTTTGACACAATAAATGCCACGCTATTTCGAAATTCCTGTCACAAATAGTTAAAGCTTGAACAATCCGCAAAGCATCTCCTTTTAAAGAACCCTTTAAATATTGTAGCTTTTGTGCACCTGATAAACGGTCATTATCCACTATCGCCGTTTTAAATAAATCAGAAAATGATAACCATTCTTCAGTACTGCCACTAAATACAGGAAGAGTTAGCTTAGGTAAGCGTATACTCGCTATTTCACAAGGTTTAGTTTCAACACTAATGTCTTTAACATTCTTAACTCTGGTTAGCATTAAAATTAACTCATCAACCGTATCTTGTATGACCTGTTGTTCTTCTATAAATACATCAATATCTTTTTCTTCACACACTACAAATATGTTACTAAAAATATCCGAAAGTTAGGTCATTAAGTCATTTAATCTAGATTTAAAAAGTTCCAACTGATCAACATCAGCAGAATCGTAAGTCACTGCAATTTTCTCTTTCAGTTTACTTAACTTAGCTTTAGCTACACGCTTTTTAGTCTTAAGCGTTGTAAATTCCATTATCTAATAAGAAAGATAAAAAAAAAACACACTGACTCACCAAATTTACTGTGACTCCGTAGCCGACGGACCATAAAACATGTACGTTCCGTTGTTTAAAAATAGTGGACTGTAAATTAACTTGATGTTACTTCAGTATAGAACTCAAAAAACCTCAGACTCCTAACGTTGACCGAAACTTCTTTATTGACTTTCAAATAGTAAGTTAGGCGAAGAGGAACGGCGAAGACCACACAAACTCCGACTTCAGTGGCGGCTTACCAATACAAACTCAGAAGAACCTCCGCTTAGTTGAAACTCCAGTAATTCACAGCAACCTCGAAGCTCTAACCGCGAGCTTTAAAAACCTAACAAATTTGCGTCTGCGCCGCTCCTCGGTACAAAGAAAGAAATACAATTTTTATAACATCGAACAATTTACATATGAACAATAAATTACTTGTAATAGCACTTTATCCGCCTCTCAATTGAGAATAAATGATCATATAGCTGTAAACAATGTAATTTAAAAATTGTAGTTAATGCCTGCTTCTCTTTTAACGTTTGTCAAATTTTAAATTTGGTAGTTCTGTTTCCTATAAGAAGATTTTTTAATAATCGAACTTCTTTAAAAAATTTGACATCATTGCAAACATTTCTGATTCTAATTAGTTGAGTGTGAGTAGTATTATTTTTGGAGGTGTTGGAAGGCCAATTAATTAGTTTGATGGGACTGAAATTAAATTATCTTCTTTTATCGTATAATTTAATTTTTTTTTACTTTCTAGAATTTGTAAATCTAGCTAATTGATATTTTATTATTGAAGGTTAGCTTTGTTAAGTTTTAGGCAAAGAGAATAGATATTAGTTTTTTTCAATTTTCTCAAAATTATTATTCCTTAAGATGTCAAAAATATATCTCATAATATTTGAAAAATAGATCCATTGGTCTTTATTTAGCGCTATTTGGAATTGATATTCTTTAATAAAAAGGTATAAGTCACATAGTTGCGAAGATGAATTAGAACCCATGCGGATATCGTTGACCAGTTAAACTTGTATTGGTTTTTTTTTTGTAAGTAGTATTATTCTAGAGTTCTTTTTCTACATTGTTTGTAATAAAAGGCTTTTCAAATAATACTGAAGTTTTTACTTGCCTATTTTGGTGACTATGAATGTTTGACCCTGTAGTTCACTTTTGTTATCAAGTTCCTTTCTGTTACGGAAATATTGAAGTTTGTTTTTGTTGGTAAAAGATATGTTAATTTTGAAGTTGTTAAAAGTCGCTGCTTTCCTTTCTAAAAATGTCGTAGTTTTGTAGCTTGTAGAAACGATGAATGCTTTTAACTTATTTTCGAAGTTGTTGATGTTGAATGTTTTGCTAACTTCGAAAACTGGTCGAAATTTTGTGCCGACCACCATAACCCGGTCTTTGATAATTTGGTAACCTTTATATTTTTGTTGGAATTAATTAAGCAATTCCCATAAAACTTTTTAATGAAATTGTGGAGGACTTTAAGGAGACTTTTTGTGAAAAACTGGACTTATATTAATTTGTTACAGTTATTTTGAAGTTTCTCGGTATTTAAAGTAGCATAAAAGTACGTTTTTATGAGTTCCTCTTCTTTTTCCTCTTAGTTTTCTAACAGTAAATCTTAAACTGACTGTAAGTGGAGAAGTCGTTTTTACCAGTCGTACTTTGTACTTAGAAGTTGAACCCAAATGGGTAAAGAGATTTATGTTGCGAGATTTAGATAGATTCCTTTAAAAGTCTTGGGAATGATATCCAAAACTGATATTTTTATTTATTCAAAATCATGTAACTGAAAATGTTCAAGTACTGCTGTTGCAGATACTTTTTTGTTAGTAGCAGGTGGCTTTTGTTTAAACTTTTTAATATGAGATGTAGGGTTACTGATTCTGAGATTAAGATTATTTTATGTTTTTTCAATAGAGTCATAGTGATCGACCTGGCTTATTTTGTAAAACACCTGAATGATTCTAAGTTTATAGCAATATCTATATATTTTTTACATGTTTTTAGATGTGAAAAAACCTCTAAGATTACATAAAAATCTTAATTTTTAATCACCGTAATATAAAAAGTGAGTTACAGCCCAGCCGTATAAATTATTAGCATATGAATATATTAAATAGTTATTATTATTATCATAAGCTTTCATATATTTATTATTTGGTTTTGCGTATCTATTAGAACATTTTGATATTCCTCCTCTTATTCTCTTTTCTGTCTTTAAGATCAAATGGGCATCTCTTATCAAATCTAATTTAATTTCAGTCTTTTGTGACACTGCATCCCAAGATAAACCAGGAGTTATAAAATACCAAGCAGGATCTAATTTATAGGTTTTTAAACAAACACCTTAAAAATTTTCAAAAATATCTGTTAATAGTAAAACATCTGTTGTAACATATAAATTTGAATATTCTTCTAAATTTCTAACGTTAAAAGCTTTTTAAGCATAATAATCATTACTTTTCTAAAGTTTTTTGGATTCCTAATTTTTCTTTTATTCCATCATCATTTTTTCTTCTAATTTCAGCTTGTATTTATAAGTTTAATATCATTTTCTAGTTGCCTTTTTCTCCTTAATTTTCTTTCTTCTTCTATCTCGTCCATTTACATATAAGAGATTTTACTTAATAGTAAAATAGACATTGAAACTGAGGACCTCTTTTCTGACGCTTCTATTTTTTACTTATAATAAAACCATTTTTTACCTATAGTAGAATCATTTTTACTCGTAAGATTTATAATTTTTTTACTCTTAAGTAAGCTTTATAAATGACAAAAATTATAATTAAAGATTGTATAATATTGGAGATAAGCCCACTAGCGGCCGAGCAGTAAAGACGCTGAACACTGGTAGTTCGGTCCGAGGTTCGAATCCCGCAAACGGGCTGGCTGCATGGTCGTTTTCGTGGTTTTCCCCATGTGTAACGTGTATACGAGCCAGTTTCCATTAGAAAGTCCTCCATGAAGGTATCCCTCCCTTTAGACAGGTAGCCCTCGTGTGCTTTGCCATAGTTAAATAATCCAAATATTGGAGATACTGGATGATAATATTAGAGAGGAAAATGTAACTTTAAATAGTTTGGAGGGATTTATTTATACAGCACAACTATCTATAGCAGGTAAACGAACTTAATATCATAACGTAGATGCTTATTAATGATTCATACTATTTTTATCATTCATTGTACTCCTGATTATTTTATAACCGAAGGTACAAATATGTTTTTCTGTCCTGATGCTTCGGATAAACTTGAAAAATTTTTTATTACTATTAAAGTAGATGATATTGAAGCCTCTAAATTATCTGATGTAATGAATAATATAAAACTGAATGAAGAATATAATGAAGGATTTTTTAAGAGATGGTCTATTATGAAAAATGGCAATGTGGTAAAAAGGATTTCTTCAAAATGTATATTTTCTTCCTTCAGAGACTATAAAAAAGCTCCTACAAATTTTAAAATTTAACTTATATAAGTGAACATATGATATATATTAATAAAAAAAATTATAAGGAGTTGTTAAAGATTTAAACCTGATGTTAAATCATTATAAATGCAAACATGATGCAAGAGAAAAATGCAAGACATATTAGAGCCACATTAGGAGTGATTAACAAAGGAAATTCTGATTTTAATTAAATAAACGAAATCAAACTAGAATTTAAAAGATAATTATTTACAAATTAAAAAATTTATTACTGCAATAGAGAGAAGAATCGAAAATGTTTGATCAAGATGATAAAAGATTAAGATTCTGCAAAAAAGTGTGTTATTAATAACGAATTTATTCAGATCTTCATAAAACACCTCTATATCCTAATTCGCTCGGTTCAGTTACAATTCATCATGAAAAAAGAGTGGAGTATCATTCATTTTTTGAAATTGACAAAATATGGAATATTGGATGAAGATTATACATTTTTAATAGAAGAGAATGTTAGAAAACCACATTATTTTTACAAAGTTTCACTTTAGAATTTGTTGAAATTGATCCAAATTTTTTTATTTTGGATGCAGATTTAAACACAAATAAATCATTTTTATTCATATTCATATCAGTGATGTATTCAAGATAAAAAATTCGAATAAAGAAAGAAACTGCTATTGAACCGTACTTGAAAATTGAAGTGTTAGACTGGAAACCAATTTAAAAGGGTCTGAATTTCCATTCTTTATAAATGGATGCTAATCGTGACGAGATTTCTTAAATATATTCTATGTTCCCTTTATTTCTATCTTTATTGTATCTTATGCTAATTGTGACATATGTTGCGTGTGTTGTTTTGCTTGCATGTAGTTGCATTTGTTATTTAGACATAATCTGCTCGACATTTTTCAGTTTTTCTACATGTTTTTAAACAAATTTATGGTTTTGGTTGCATTTCTTTACAATTTGGGCACTTTTGAGAAATAGTGAAGTTTTTCTCTACCCACTACAGTCTGTAGAGTTGGACTGATAAAGGCACAAATTTCTAAGACTCATTCTATATGGTCAACTGAAGTTTTAAATCCTAATTAAAAAATTTTTGTCATTGCCAGCTCAGAAACAGGCTGATTCATTTATTTCTTTAATTACAATACCAACTCGTAATACGTACACCAACCCTTTGACTACGATGTGGCGCAGGATGTGAATAATCTAATTTCTTTTACTGTTTTCCTTTTTCTTCGTATGCACTGCTTTTGTCCCTTTTCATGCAATTACTCACTGTGCTTCTCAATAATATTTCTAATGGTTTGTTCCGAGTTGAAAATGGGATGGATTTAAATGTTTTATTTTTTTTATAATGTATAATATACTGCATACATACAATGGATATATTCTTAAAGGGCAGTTTAAGGGAAACAGATTCGTGTTCACTTTATACATGAGGAAAAACCATGAAAACTCCTGTGCAACTTTGAAGCGGGTCGAACTGCTAGTGTTCAGTAGTTCTATCGCTCGGTTGTTGGCAGGCTTTTAAGTTCAAATATAACTGCTATATAATGAATCTTATTTTTAATTTAACTCATGTTTAGCGTTAGGGTGAAAACAGGATTATATTGGACCAGCTCTTAACAAGGCCCTACTGTTATTTTAATTTATTCATTATTAACAAACAGAAAGAAGCATTAAATTTCTTAGTAGAATATAATAAGAATATAATCTTAGCAAACAATCTGGAGAAATACTTTAAGACTTGATATTTTATTGCAGCATTCTTTTGGTGTGGAAAATGAAGGCAAGCTTTATTTGAAAAACTTGTTGTGATGGCAGATTATATTTTTTTAAATGGACTTAATTTAATTGCTTACTTTAATTTAAAACTTTCTTTCCAACGTTCCAATTCTTAAGAAGATATCAGTGAGATCACTTTTTATCGCACATGCAAAATTAGTGAAATATTGTCCTAAATTTTCATATGAGATTTACTTTGATATGCTTGTTACGTTTAGAAAATTTGCATATTTGAAAGCATGTGATTTAAACCTTAGGCAAAATCAGAGGATGCAGCTTATCAGATGTTTAGGTTATGTAATTAGATCTTTTGCATCTTTCAAAGTTAGCAGTAAATATTACTTTCAGCAGAAATCATAACTTTCTCATGCTTACATGAGAATTTTAATTTGGTTTTTCCACAGCTGTTGATAGAACAACCCGCTGAAAATGAAATACCTTCACATCTTAAAATGACGGAAGAAGGAAAGAAAAGAAAGGAATTAATTATAATTCTGAAGACGAGAATCTTAAATCTCCGGCAGCGAGAGAATAGCTCTCATGCTTTTTCATATGAAGATATCCAATGACTTTCTTCTTCCGCTATGTAAAAAAATATTCTTTTTTATGCCAAGAGTACATTCTCCCATAACATGCTTTTTCACAGAATTACTCGTACTTCGAGGAGCGGTTAAAATTGAAAGGAAAAACTGCATCATTTTGTTTATTTACCATGCAAAGAAACTAAGGTTACAGAATAATGAATTTCTGCTACTTATAAAGTGAAATGCTGCCTTATTTCTCGAAAGCAAGAAATAAACTATGATCTTTCCGTTAAAGGACAGCACGCGCAAAACAAATTTCTAGAGAAAGATATATGCATCTGCGTTGTCTATAAGCTACCATTAAGTAAATTTATTGTCCTTATCTCTTGCAACAGTGTTCTTGTTTTAAGGTAAGTATTATCAATAAAAATATTGTTAAGTGATATTCTAATTCCATTCTTGATTTGAGGTAAACGTCTATGTTTGGATAATTTTTACTGTAGTCGAAATGAGCTGAAGACGGGCGTATGCTTTATAGTCTTAAATGTTAAGCTAGTGTATACAGAAAACTCTTTGGCATGTGTTGTCCTAAAATAGAAAAGATTCCTATACGTTTCAAAAGCAACTGAGAAACTGAAGTTTATATTCTGATAAATATTAACTCGTTTGGAATGAAAAGCTTATAAACTATACACATACACATGTACTCTCTCTATATATATATATTACAAAATTTCAAAAATATATTTTATGTATAATTTCAGAATAAGTCTCTTGTAGATATTTAAGAAATTTACATTATCTGTATTACATAAATCATATAGTAACAAGCATTATTCAGACACCCAAAATGACAAAAGCTGTGACTTATCGGATGCTACAATATCAAACTGTGAAGAAATCAGAAACATTTTCTTGCCTTGTAACACGTTACTTCCTAAAGTTAATGATCATTATTACCTTATCTATTGACCCGCTCTGAGTTTTGTAATCGAGTGGATAAAGTAGTTGAATTTTGATAACTCGATTTAGCTTTGACATTCTTATCGTCATCTAAACTACACTGCAGAGAAAAATTAAACAGAGAACTATAAAAACTCATGTAACGTGAATGATTTGTCAGTTGACAACATAGAACTTACACAAGATCTTTATTTTTAATGACTGACTTATCTTCAAAATTCGTAACTTCCAATTTTCAATTTCAATTTTAACGAAAAACATAAAAAGTATGATATAAAGTAGTTTAGGAAAAAGGTGGTGTTACAACTATTTAGATATACATAGAAAATATTAATTAGGTGTTCCCACTAATGGAAATGCAATCTTTTTTCATGCTACGTACGTTGTCCAAGAGTTCCTGCGGTAAAAATGTGTATTCACGATGAATAGCGCCTTGAAGCAGCTGGAGAGAACTAGGTGGGGCCGCCACTCCGTCCGCTGGATACCTTCGCTTTCCAGTTAATCGGTCACTGGTCGAAAGGGACGAACGAAAATTATCGTCCATTAGGAGGAAGTTTAAAAGGAATTATCACCTTTCTTACCGTCTGCCTTCGTGGTGTAATAAGAAGCACGTCCGAAGCACGAACAGCAGAAGATCCGAAGTTCGAACCCTCGCGAGTGAGTCACTGATTTTGCTGCTTCCTATTCTAAATAAATACCTAAAAAGTTCTACAAGTTGTTATCTATTTTGCCTCTAAACCACTTGGCATAAGAACCACAAAATTCATCTTTGTATACTTCAGGCTTCATAGGTAACAATGTGTAGATATGTAAGTCCATTCAAAATGATGCCTGTCCATACCATGGTCCCACCGCCTTTGCACCGGCGCATTTCACAGATATTTTCAGACTTATTTGGGCTTTATTCACTCCAGATTGTAACACGTCTGGAATCATTTTCCAAACAAAAACGAGGCTAATCAATGCACAGAACTCAGTTTAACTCCCTGGCAGTGTTGCTAGAAATTTTTGAGCTAAAGTAGCTAGAGAAGAAATGAAGTCACAGAAGTTCAGTGTATACAGAGAAACATGTTTCAGGCGCAATAGACACAAGTTGCAGGTGCTGGCATCAGGAAAAATGATCATGAGCCCGACGGTAAACAAAGTTGATGTCGCATAGTTCAGAACAGCCAGTAGAACTGCGTATGAAAATCAAGAGTCCGAAGAGCAATGGCGGCTCCTGAATCAGTGTTTTGCTTAAAGAAGCATATGCCTAGAATGGTTTGGAATTTTGGTATTATTTTAGCAAACTTAATTTATGATGAAACATTTATTTCTAATCATAATTTTCCGATTTGCTTTTATATAAATGACAGAATTGTTTTCACCTTTGATACAAATGATTTGTTATCGTAAGCTATAAAGGAATGTATTTTTTAACCTCATTTGTTTACGTTAAATAAACTTGTTAGTAAATATTAATTTCTTTTTCCTATTTAAGGACGTTCACATTACTGTATCCTTATAATCTGAGAATTCTGAATAACAAGAATAACCCATTATTAGAGGTGTTAAAACAATAAGAATAGGAGTAATATTCATAAAGTTTTAAAACTAGCTTCGAAAGTTTAAATATAAAATCTACTTCTTCAGCTGCAGAAGTACAAATAATGAAAGAGAAGCCTCTGCTCAAGCGATAACAATAAAAGGCAGAAAGTCAAGCTACTGGCGCCATCTGTTGATGAAAAATGAAAACAGCTACGAACCACCGATTCGACCTTTATGACGTGTTGCATTATCCGGTTAGTAAACACGATCCTCTGCCGGAAATGCTGTTGTCATGAATGGATGAACCTGGTCTGCAACAATGTTCACGTAGCGCACAGGTGCCAGGGATTTTTCGATGGGATAGGTCCTAATGTGCTCCATGAAAACATTGCTCACACCATAATACCCCAGCCACCGGCCTGTCTCCGTCCAACTGTGCATCCGGGAGACAGGTTTCGTTTGGGAATCGGCGTATTAACACACGCCTGTAGATGTGATGGACCAGGAAACGTGATTCTTCGGACCATGCAACTTCTTCTAATGTCCAATTCCGATGTTTCTTGGCCCATTGCAGACGCAGGTGGCGATGACGTACCGTCGGTGCAGGGACATGCTTTTGTACGCTGCACACTGTGTTGAGAAACACTGTCTGGGTCACCATTGTTGTAGCTAGTGTTGATTTCGGCTATTGTAGCTCTTCGGTCACGGCGAACAATGCATAGCAATCTCCGCTTTCCTCTGGAATCAATGCGCCGTCGACGACACACTGCTGGTCGGCGACTTGTCGTTCAACCATACATACACCGCTTTAGATATGTGCTCACAACAACTGCACGTGAACATCACACTAAACCCGCCGTTTCTGATACTAATGTTCCCAGTCGTCGAGACATAATGATTTGATTTTTATCGAAGTCTGATAAATCAGTTGCTTTTCTCATTATGTCGCTAATCACGCTATATTTGGAAAGATCGAATCGAATCGAACCTTAATATTGCGCAAATATCGCGCAGAGCGCGAAGTGTCCGAATCAATAACACATATTGGCGTAAAGAGACATAACATGAATGGTGTCATGATAAGTAGGACCTGGAAAGGAATAGTAGTGAGTGGAGGCAAATAAGGGAAAGAGGATCATGAAATGACCCGACATCGCAAATAAGGAAGGGCTGGAGTGTATGAAAAAGCAAGTCAATAAGTGTAGTAAAATTAACATGGCATTGGCTTAAAGTAATAAAATATCCTCATAGTTTAAAAGAATACAATGCAAAATAAGTACAATGAAAGACAAAACAAATGCAAAAACAATATGGAAAGAAGATGTAAAAAATGACTAAATGATGATCAGTCTTTTTGTGGTATGCGGCAAATGGCCTTAGATCATAGTCCTCTTCAAGCATTTTATAGTTGAAGAGATTACATGAATTTAAGTATTGACATCAAAGTGATTTAACGACAAATTTTGTGTTTGTCTTGTTAAGATATGTTTCAATGGTGTCAATTGAGATCTTCGTGAAGTGTGACATTTCTGACATAGTAATGTAAATTTGTAAGACAATGCATAGCCGCTTTATATACTCTAACATCAGCCGCGCAAGCGCAGTGGTTTTGTTCCTAGGCGAGCCCATTGTCATAGATGGAGGGTGGCCATAATGCAATGGTTCTTCGGTGTATATGCTAACGTTTGCATTTTTAGATATTAGATGTCAGGAGCAGTTGAACACGAAATGATCTGGCTTTACTATATTAAGTACTAGTATAAACACTGCTTGTTGGATGTCATACTTCTTACGAAAACGCATATAGTAAATAGACCGTGCCCTATTATATATAAAATTAATTAAGAACTTACAAGAGACCGCATCTGGTTTACTGAGTTATAGAGCACATGCAGTCTGTTTCCTTAAAATGCTTGTTGACATTTTTGTTGCCAGTTTTTGATACTCTGTTCCTGTAAAATAATGTTTAAAACATAATATTGGCCATCTTATATTGATATTCGGAGCACTGGTATTTAAAGCCGTCTCTTTGGCCAGATGTCTGCTGTTTTACATTACCGTTAAGATCTATTGCACGCAACTTATTCGGTATATATTGACTCGAAGTTCTGGATAGGACTGAAGTATGTCATATATTTTTTGCACTATTGAGACGGGTGTTTAAAGTACGAAATTGCCTATATAACTGTCTATATTATTTGTTTAGCTTTGGAACGAATTGAGATTTTGTCTATTCTTATTTTAACGGAAAGGACAATTGCAAATTTAAAGTTTGTTACTTCAAGCTTGGAAGACACCGTTATTCTAGTTGAGGTGGCGTTTTCAAGCGTGGACCACGTTTGGCATTTCATAGAACATATATGGGCTACCCACTTAGTCTTGAATTATTTACGTCCTTCGTTTATGCACATGGATATGGTGTTTTATCTTGAAATTCTTTCTTTTCATTTCAAGTTTAAACTTTGCAGTAGGATATCTGCTTACGGAGTACTTGGATATTTAAAGTTTTCTTGCTGTTTGAATTGCAAAACTTGCGCTTTCGCAGCCTCTTCTTTTACTAATATATGCGGTGGTGGAACAGCAGCAAGAGAACACAGAGCTATTGTTAATTTCGTTCTATAGCCCACTGCAAAGTTTAACACGATTAGATTAAATTATATTGCTTAAATATGACAAAGTACACAAGGGCTATCTGCCTAAAGGAAGGGATATCTTCGAGGAGGACTTCCGAAGAGAAATTGGCTCATATTCACATTACGCATGAGGAAAATCACGAACATCAACCATGGAGTTAACTCATTTGCCTGACTTTGAACCTGGGTTCAGCTTACCAACCCAGGTCGAGTGGTTAAGACTGATACCTGGGATTCAACAGTCTTAACCACTCGACCAACGTTGAGGAGAAAAGTGGGTCAATAGTCTTTTCGTTTGTACTGTCTTGATATTGGCCCATATCATTGCACCGTAATTCCCTAGTTTTGCTACCACAGCATTACACAAATGTGACTTATGCCTCATTTGCCCTTGAACTCTTTGTAAAGTGTCTGCAATTTCAGCAAAGCATTCTTTTCTGAAAGTGAGATGTGCAATCCAGCTGAATTTTGTGTCCAAGATAAGGCTCAGGAATTTTACTTGAAAATACTTTTTAATGCGCTTATTGGTGAAATTTATCGCGGGACGACGAATTGATTTAGGACTGCTTATGATATATTATCATTCTAGACTTTTCATTTTTAGATTTAAATTTCTCCTGTTCATAAAGGTTACTGAATATTGACAAGGTTTCTTTGCTATATTATTTCCTACTTAATTTCATATCCTCCGTTATTTCAGGATCCCAGATCCTGGAATGACTTAGATTCCTGGATTTCTTAACAAGACAAAATGCCTTCTGTCGTGATGCCGGAGGAAGTATAATTAATGTACTTAACAAATGCTGGAGCGTATTTATGTTATTTGAATTATTTTATAGCTGTAAAGTAATTTATTTTATGAATTTCATTTTTCTAATTAGCTGTTTCTCGAAGTCATTAGTCGTACCTGAAATACGACTTCAACCCACTTTCATTAAACAAAAGGGATAACACTGACCTGATCTACTTTGTTTTTCGTCAGCAATACAAGCTTATTGCTACGAAGGATTTCATGACAGAGTTTTAACTTTTGTATCATCTCCCGCATACGAAAATTTTATAGTAATGCCCTTTCCCAGTCATCGCCAAATAATGCGTTCCATGATCGCCCACGATAGGGTGAAACGAGAAGAAAACAAATTATACGAAGGTAGGGATTAGCGGGAACATTGAGAGTTACTCTGTTCTTATTTAACTTCTCCTATTTCCTCTCAGTTGTTAATATATTCACATGACACACCATAAATACTATAAAGTTTAATTCATACATAATTATCAATATTAAGTAACGTAATAATCATGTGTATTATACTGTGCATTGCACATTTACTTTCTCCGTTTGTAAATCATTCGTATGAAAGTAGAGAATTCTGAATTTTTAACATAATTTCAGAAAATGAGAAAAAAATGAAAGGAAAGTAATGAAACTTAAAACAAAAAACACTGGTTAGTTAAACTAAAACCTCATAAATGCGTGATAAATACCATAACCTTGTAAAGAAGGCATACGATTGGATTGCATAGCTAGAAACCCTAACGTCAAAGGTCATGTCTTCGAAATAAAATCATACAATTCTCCTTCTTAAATAAAATTTAGCTATAGATGGTTGCCGTTTCTGATAGTTCAGAATGAAGAAAAAGAATGACAGTCTGAAACGGGAGTTATGCTGTCATGCTTACGCAGGAACTTCGGTCATTACAACCTAATCGACATTTTTTTCACTGCCTTTTCTATTAAAGATTATATTCACATAGAAATCTTTGACATTTATATCAGTAACGCGTCTACACATCAAGCAGTACACCAAAATATCATATTCCCATTTAGATATTTTGATAAGCTATAAAAAATTAACAATATATTCCTCGTAGCAAGGCTTTCTACTTTTTCAGTCCTTAGGGCTTTCGATAAAATTACTAACGTACAATGAAATTTATAAATTTTGCGTATCCATATATCCTTTCATCTTGTTTAAGCATGTAGTTCTAGCCAAACAGCATCAATAGCCTGAAGGAATTTCTTATCAGGAGTCAAAAAGATATGAAAAATAACAGATTAAAAGGGTGCTGAAGTAGACTTGTTTGTGAATTTGTTTGGTTTATAGAGACCATTTTATATATCTTGAGGAGGAAAAAGTTGTTATCTAAAGCCAAGTAATTGATTACTAAATTCTGTACTTTTTGCTACTGATAACTTTCGAGGTTTTTGCGTTTTAAGTAATTATATGCAGAAGAATTTATCTAAGTTGTTACATTAAGACATTTACTTAACTTAATTTAATTTTCAGCATAATATATAATATAGGCCGTATACGTAAAACTGGAAATTTATAATTCTTCCTTGGCTTCAAGAAGTTTAAATTAACAATTATTGCAAATTTTTTTCTCGAAGAATGTTTTCTAGAATGAATTCATTCGAATTAATTTTTCACGTTTTAATGGGTAAAATATTTGAGATTTTTAAGTATTTTTTAAATTTCCCTTCTTAATATTCCTGCTTTACGTATTAAAATATTACTGTATTTTTAGCGAGGAAAGACTTTTCTATGAAAATTATAAGAAATGAGAAGGGTAAACATTTTTGAAATTATTTTTTATCCTCCTTTAAATTTTTTTCCTACCTGTTAGCGCCGTTCACTGAATTTCTGAAACATTTACATGTTTCTTTTTATTTGGAACTCTTCATTTTATATTGTAGGAAAGCGTAAAGTAAATTTACGTAACAGTTAAGGTAAATGTTATTGATGCAAATACATCCATTGAAAGAAACTGTTTAAAGATCCATTATAGACATTCTGTTGTAATAAAGTTTTTGTAACAAATTTATCTAATTTTATATGGCTAAATAATTCTAGTCCAAAAGATTTCAGTTAAAAAACCTTTATCTATGTTGAGTTGGATGGGAAGAACGCTATGTAATAATCAAAATATCTAATCTCTTCCTAATTTAACTTCCAATTATTTTTCACTCTTAGAATATTAAAGTTTCACTGTTTGTACAACTAAAATAAGTTCTACTTTTCTGTGTCATTTTTTGGTTCACAAAAGAATGCTCTTTAAAGTAGCTAGAACATTTCGGCTTCACAAGCTTTAATGTTTGCAGGCTTATTGCCAAACTTTTAAAGGATAAATGTTTCGAAGGATGAAGGTGACCAAGAGTTTTAAAGTATCTATTATAGTATATACTATCCTTTTTTTTAATTGTATATCTGTGTCTGAGTAATCAAGTGCAGGACTTAATGAAAGCATGATTAAAATGTATGATGGAAGTAAAAATTTCTTTAAGCTCGATTAGATGTGTTTACTAAAGTCTTGTTAGTTTTCGGTTGCCTTATAACGGCAATAGAATTTGAAGAATCTAAATGTATAAGGTATTTCTCCCACTTCCCTAGCGTGCCTTCGTGGTGTAATGGTAGCCCGCTGTGCCGGTATTCTAGAGGTCCGTGGTTCGATTCCCGGGGAAGGCGGTTGTATATTTTTCATCTTTTCTGCTTCCAATTAACCTAATGACTCTACAAGTGGCGCCCGAACTAAAAGGGCTGTGGATGATGATTCTCCGCACCCAGGATTTGGCGACTAGGTACCCTAAAACACTAGTCGCCCTTTAAAAAGGGAAGTATATAAGGTATTTCTCCCACTTCCCTAGCGTGCCTTCGTGGTGTAACGGTAGCACGCTGGGCCGGTATTCCAGAGGTCCGTGGTTCGATTCCCGGCGAAGGCGGTTGCATATTTTTCATCTTTTCTGCTTCCAATTAACCTAATGACCCTACAAATGTACTACGAAAATTTGCGAAAGGAAATGAAAAGAAGGGGAAAAAAACGGGGAAAATAAAGCAGATGGAAAAGGTTTGCTACACTATATTTTTTAAGTTTCCGAAACTTCTTTTATTATTGTTTTCATTTATTACATGCATAGTTGTTCAGTATTTGTTATTAAATTAAGACCTTTATGAGGTGTCTCCAAGCATGGTCTTCTGTGCTTGCAGAGGAGATATCACCAAGCACGGAAAATTCGATAATGGATTGTGATAATTATTTTAAAGTTTTATTAAAAATCATACTTTGGGCTGCCTTCTCTCCTATCTTTCTTTAATTCCTTTACAAATATTTTCTCATACCCCATGATTATACAAATTTAATTTACGAACAAATGAAACTAAATACGACTTCTTCTTAACTACAACTCATGCTACAGCGGAATCAGAGCATAGTTTATTGTCCATAGCCGAAGTGCTTAGTGTATCAGCGAAATGGCTTAAAAGATGTTCTTGTCAGTGAACGTAATATTTCGGCCAAGTTACAAGTGCTATTGCATTAATTGCTTATGTAATTTGCACAAGTATCTCTTTGTGCCGGTCAGACGTTGACACTTGTGACTGAAGAGAGGTAATTACTTTAGTTGTAAATTTAATATAGCAAATAGCGAACTCTTGCTTTGAATACATTATTTTTTAACTTGTCCAAGAAGATGTGGCCTTAATAAAGTTTTTATTAATTTAAATCTTAATTTCAAAATATTTCATTTCTTGGTGATAACGATAACTCTTCGAAGTAATTAAGAAGGTTCACATTGGCCGTTAGTTATAAAAAATAGTTTAGTTAACAGCTATAAGTTATCTTCCCTACTTTCCGAAAAGCACAAAGCCTGAATAACAACTGTTAACCGTATCAATAAAATTAGTATGTTCGCAGCCTCATGCTGATTTTTGTTTTTTCATTTCAGTCTGATATTAACAAGCTACATACATAGATACAATACATAAATACAATCATCTTATATAGCACTGAATTAAAATATATGTTTATCATATGTTGATGGTATTTTCTCCTCCCTTTCGTTATGCCTTCGTGGTGTAATTGGAAGCATGCTCGACAGTTCAAGGTTCGAGTCCCGGAGAGGGCATTGCACAATTTACACATCTCCCTCGTCAAAAAAGGCCTAATGATTATCCAGTAGTGCCCAATAAAAGATGGTGGACAATAATTCGTCACCATCAGGATTTGGTGATGGGGGTCCCCTAATCCCCAGTCTCCTTTTAAAAGGGGGAATATATAAGGTAATTTCTCCTTCTTTTCCTCATACCTTCGTGGTGTAGCTGGAAGCATACTCGACGCGTATTCAAGAGGTACAGGGTTCGAATCTTGGAGAGGGCACTGTAATTTTTCACGTCTCCTGCTTCAAAAAACTTAATGACTGTACAGTTTGTTATAATATATATATGAACTCAGAATGGAAAAAAAAGGGATGATGAAACGGCAACAGATTAAACATTTCAGAAAATGTGTATTCCGTAATAAGCATAATATACGAAATAAAAAGTAATTTTTGGTGACTTCTATGTAAAATTAAAATTATTACCGTCATCTTCAAAAAAGATATACATATTAACTATACCACCTTCTTCCTAAAACATATATATATGTGTGTGTGTGTGTCATCTTACACCGTACTCTAGCGAATGCAAAATAAACTTGTGCATCTCTTTTATGGACATTTTGAACAATAAACTGCTTATATTCAATAAAATATTTTCACCAACAACAGTCAGCCACCGGTAAGTACTACAATTCTAATATTTTTGTGTAAACCAGAACAGCAGCACGTTCAAGCACAAAATTCACAGTTGGCATTAAAGATTTCACAACACGCGTAACATAGAGTAGATATTCTGCAATATAAGTTTAGTGATCTTTAGTGATGATTATACTTAAAGAATGCTAAAACTATAAAACCAATGCTAATCTTGTAATTACGTGATTAGTTTTATTTTTTAACACAAGCCAACATATTTATTTCCTTAATTACGTGGACAATGAATATGAAAAATTATAATAGCCTTACATTTCTTCTGACAACAAATTGCTGCAACCCATAAATAGAACTAATTTAGTAAATTGTGTTGAAAATCTCTAATTACAATTCCATTACTCACATTGCAGCGATCAATTCCCTGGTCTTCGTTAGCTAAAAATATTTGATTTCGCGCTGACGGGCAGTATTTTGATTTTAAAAACATTTCAGTGAGTGTTGGACCGTTACATTGCTTTACGTTTCCCTACCATGCATTTATCATTCATTCAACATGACGAGTATTGCTATGCACGAAACATAAGATCATTAATTTACCTTCCCCATCGCAGAGAAAATAATAAGTTCTAAAAGCATATGATACAATATTGGGCCTGTAATTTATGTATTTAATTGATCTGTAATTGCAAGCAGATAGCCCTCGAGTTCTTTGTCGTATTTAATTAAATAAACTAACAATATATGATGGCTTAGAAGATCTTTTCTGTTTATTGTACCCGTATAACTCAGGACTACTTAAAAACTTGAGAGATTAAAAATAAACAAATTCACTGCGCAATAATTTTAAAAATATAATTTGAATTTATATATCTGACTTGCGCAGTTTAGTAGACATTTAAATTAAAAAATATTATACTGATAATTTCTGTGACGATTTGCAGAATTTGTGTTAAAATAAAAGAAATTTCCAACGTCATAAGTTTATAAGGTATTTCTCCCACTTCCCTAGCTTGCCTTCGTGGTGTAAATGCAGCACGCTGGGCCGGTATTCCAGAGCTCCGTGGTTCGATTCCCGGCGAAGGCGGTTGCATATTTTTCGTCTTTTCTGCTTCCAATTAACCTAATGACTCTACAAGTGGCGCCAAAACTAAAAGGGTTGTGGATGATGATTCTCCGCACCCAGGATTTGGCGACTAGGTCCCCTAAAACCCTAGTCGCCCTTTAAAAAGGGGAGTATAAGACCCACTTCCCTAGCGTGCCTTCGTGGTGTAACAGTAGCACGCTGGGCCGGTATTTCAGAGGTCCGTGGTTCGACTCCCGGCGAAGGCGGTTGCATATTCTTCATCTTGTCTGCTTTAAAAAAAAATACCTATTGACTCTGCAAGTTGAGCGACTTGGTACAGAATTGTTCTTTTTTCTTCTCAATCAATTATTTCCCTTTACCTGATTTCGAAGTTTCAGTTGAGCAGTGAAACACCTGAAAGTAATTATAAACTATCTTGATAAATGATAATAAACAGTGCATTTTACGTTATAAGGACTACTAATCGTCGAATGACTAAGGAATACGCGAAACACTTCTTAGGTTATCCTGGGATTTATTCCTTATGTTTGTAAGGCCTTTCTTCTGGAGTTTCCTGTGGTTTTCTTCATGTACAGCGTAAAAGCGGAACAAGATCCGTTAGAAAAATTCTCCACTTAGGCCTCCTTCCTCACAGATAAATAACGTGCTCTATTATAATCAAAATAATTCAGTCTAATCCATTTACATTCTAACTGTTTAAAATATTTGTAAATTTGCGTAATAGCGTAGAACTAATACTGATTTTGTTCCTTAACGGGACAACATTAAATAAGACATTATTATGCCCTGATTCTATTGATGCACACTTTGTGAGCTTCTTCATTCATCTTCATCATCTTATCATCACGAAAACTAATAATCTAATAAATAAGAATCCGGTATTAATTACCGCCACGAAAATGGTTTTGCTTAATGCTGACAACTAACGATGATAAGTTAAGCAATTATCTTTTCGCCTTCTCTACTTGCAACGTAATTGATTAAGGTTTCATGTTCTTATATTTTAGAAAGCAAATTTGACTCCCATGAATGCCCATTTGTGTTTAATTAGGTTCAGGCATCTTTTCGCGACATTCTTAAATAATCACCTTGCCTTAAATTATTCCAAAATTTCTAAACTGTTAATTTTTCCGCATTAAAAGCCTGTTAGATATTGATAATTTTATAAACTGAAAACTCTATGTGGAACAAAATGTAGCTTAACTAGTAGTTTAGTCTAAATTGTACCACCTTTTCTCGATTACCAATATCAGAGATTATCAATTTAATAAGCAAAATAAAGTTAATTAATTATCTCAACGCAGAAATAAATATTCTAAATTCCACTCGATTGAAAGGCTACCAGAACAAATAGTATGCGATGCCTTAATCATTACTAAAACAACGTTTTAAATATTCCCCTTACAACTTGTATTTAAAAATTTTACAGCAAAATTCTAAATTAAATTATTCGCAGTTTTTAAATCTACTGAATACTATTCTAGAACAGCTGATAACTACGTGATTCAAATAAACATTAACAGACTAGCTTACTTTTGAGCGATTTGCTACAACTAAAGCAAAATTTTAATTGTTTCCTATGTTTTTTCTGTTCACTTTTAGTGCTAATTATTGAAATTATGAATGAAAAGCAAAAACGAATGAAACTTTTAAAGAAAAATTCCTAATTACTTCTCACGTTTTCTTTCCCTTCGTTCTGTGCAAATTAAAAGAGAAAATTAACAGCAAAAAGATATGAAAAAAGAAAGGAAATAATTTTGAATATAAAGATTAAAAAAAGAAAAACGAGAGGAATCTGAAGAAACAATTAAAAGGAGTGATAAATCCATACCTATAAAACATTTTCGCTTAAATGAGGAATCTTTAGAAATCATTCATTCGGGCACTCGTATTTTTAGTTGCATAAATCTCTGGAAGTAAGAAGCACGATGATTTTTCTTCCCATATTTTCTTATTTCATTTTTTTCATTTTTCTTATTAAAACGAAATTCTATTATTATAACGTTGTTAACTTTAATTTCCACATACGTTTCTAATAATGTCCAAAAATCAAAAGGGAAATATAAAAAAGTGCTTTATCGGAATTTGATTTTCTATAGGGAGATAGATATACATACATTAATGTATACAGAATTTCCTTAATTTCACAACTTAAATTTTCTGTTCAAGCTGATCTTAAAAATTTAATCGTGAGTATTTTCCTAACTCTTTTATTACTTTACTCGTTACTTAAAATCCATTGTTCTATGTAAAAGGCATCACTAAAATCATATAAGATAATTATGTAGTTAGTTATAAGTGAGGAATACTACATGGAGTTTAATTAGGACGCAAATCTGTCTAAATAAAATTTTGAAATTAAATTAGTATCTTATTTAAACAAGCTGAAGAATTTAGTTCTATTGTATTTATTTCTTTGTGTATTTAATCTTGTTTTTCTGATATTTATTTTGCTTATTCGTTATATATAATGTTTGAAGCAAATAAGAAATTCAATTTACATATTGACAATTTAGTCGTATACTTATGCATTTAATTAAGTGAAAGTGGTATCAAAACCATGAGGATTTTAATTTTCTCAGAAATGTATTTCTTTTTACTCACTTGTATGAGTAGTTATAATTTAGAGCTGCAATCAGTGTAGGATATACGTATAAGCTACACAAGCTATAGATTAGGACCCCCCAAAAATTAAAATATAGTTATAAATTTAAATTAAAATATAGTATAATAGACTTATAAAGGGCCCCATATCTCAAATAGTTTAAGGCCTTATTAAGTCAAAATCCTACTCTGGCTAGAATCACACTGATCAGACAAAAAACTAAAAAGGCATAATTCAAGCTCTTTGGATTTATTTTTGAAACATTTTAATGATTTCTTTGTCTCTATTTTTATCATTTTTTGCGAACATATAACTTATAGTTTGAGATATAATCCGTACATTTGTAATTTAAATAGTTTCACATATTTTAATGCGTATGAATATTTTCGGCTTCAAAACTATCGGAAACGTAAAGTCACTTGACCCAAAAATGCTTGACCGTGTAGATGCTCAGGATCGAGTTTTAGCTCAGCATAATTAGTATCCCTTAACCACGTTATTGCATTTTTCATTTCCTGAACTGTAAAATATCGCTGAGAAATAATTTTACATACGTCTGCTGTAGGCCCTTTTTTGACAACATCCTTCCTACTACAACTATATCCTTAATCCCAAAGCTTTTGAATGTAATTCCTTAAGATTATCGAAACTGTAAACAAAAATTCAAAATAACAACAGAATCAATAACTTTCGTCAGAGATTTGGCTAATAATTATTACTTAATCCCATGAAAATTAATGTGGTTCCTAGGAATTTAAAATAACATTGAACTTGATTGAGTTGAGTGTTACAGTACACGCTAAAGAATGTTGCTTTTTTATATTACTTTCTGCAGTAGCTTCTGTTTTGTAATAGGGAGTCTTGTAGTTTTGAATATATAATTTTATTTAAGTTCCTGTTGGTTTTTTCCTAAGTAAATGTTTGTTCAGTAATATTAAAAAAGTTTTAGAGCGTTCACTTTCAATTTGTAATATTCTTCCTAGTTTGTTTCGTTAATATTAAAACTGTTTTAGACCACTGACTTTCTTTTCAATTTATAATAGCCTGCCTAGTTTTTACTATTATACTTTAGTTTGAAGAAAGAAATATAAGAAAGAGATGAGAAACATTTTTAGCGGCATTTTTATAAATAAGATTCCGTGTACGTGCATGTAACTTTCTTTACTCACTCTGCCAGAAACAGCCTTGCTACGCTTTTGAAAACTCCGATTTCCTTTAAACAAAATACATTCGCTGGATAATTCTATTTATACAAAGGAATTTAAATTCCCAGACTGATATTAAAAAGAATAAACAAAGAAGAAATTCAAAATTCAAGAACATGAAATCTAGGTTTTTATTATGGAGATGCAGAACGTATGTTGATTTTATAAAAAGTTTTGTATTTTCGCATCAAAACAAAAACTACGATTCTGACTGATATTTAAGGGCTGTTCAAAATGATAGGGTTTTAATATATAAAATCTAAATTACATATTTGAAGCGATGCAAGAATAAATATGTTTAAGTAACTGTCACTGCAAAAATATGAAAAGGAATTAATTCGTGATTAAAAGTTGTATTCACTGATGATTAATTAAATCCGTGTCATCCAAAAGCTTGACAACGTGTAGATTTCTTTGGTTATAAGAAAAAATATCTGAAGTACAATAAAATTCATTTGATAATTTGTAATTTTAAAATAATTTCATTTGGAGAATTAAGCTAGTAATTGCACTGCATTATTTAGATTATGGCTAAGCACACTAGGGCTGTTAGCTTGAAAGAAGAAACACTTTCGTGGAGAACTTTCTAAAGGAAAGTGGCTCGTATTCACGTTACACATGCAAAAGTAGGAAAACGTATTTTGATAATATTATTTGATATGAATTTATGTCATCGGCATACATTTATTTGTTTTTTGAAATTTCTCATTTAAGGGAAGATGTCATTAAATCCTTATAAAGATTTTACGTATTTTAATCATTAAACTGTTTCTTATGTTATTAAAAAGTCATTTAAGTTATAAGTTATTTTCTCCCTCCCTCCAACATGTCTTCGTGATGTAATGGTTAGCACACTCGGCGCGTATTCGAGAGGTCTAGGGTTCGAGTCCCGGCGAGGGCATTGCACATTTTTCACGTCTCCCACATAAAAAAACCTAATATCTCTACAAAGCACATGAAAAAAAATAAGCTGGATAAAAGCTAGGTTTAACATGAAAAAGGGAGGCAAATGCCTTTTCTTTTTAAAACAGTTTATTTTTTTTAATTTCACTTGTAAATTTAGTTTTCATTTAAAAACTTTGCATTTGTACTCAATGGATTTCAAAAAACAGAATGAAGCACTACTCGAAAATATTTACATAAATATGTTATTTTTTTTAATCCGATAGCTTTAAATTAGTGTCTCAATATCTTAACCCATCATGCTGATAGTTCTAAGAATTCTTCATAGCCTGAAAACAGTTTTTATCTTTTTTATTTTTCTCTACCAATATATTGGGTTCTTTGTACAGTAATTTCCTTCAAAGATTATGATTTCTTTTTAAATTTTGATGACAAACGTTCTTACTAATACTTAACTTTTTTCTTTTTTTAAACAAATTGACAAATTCAAATAATAAATAATTCAAAACAAACGCCAATACGAATTACACTTTCCAAACCAAACTAACAGTATACCACGTGGAACTATTTTCCATAAATAATAGAAAAGATTAATATGAGAAATTTCCGTTTTATCTTCAGAGAGCACTTCCTTGTAGTTTTACGTAATGGCTAGCTCCGGCTTCCGTTTACCGTAGAGTCCCCGTCGAGTGAAGTGATGGGGATTCCCGCATCAGCACAACCATAACTTTGCCCTCAATTTACACACACGGCAGGGTAGCGACTAGGCTAGGCACATCAAAGAAACCCAGGATGTCGTATGGTCTCCAGCCCACAAAAGCGCAAATAAGCAGCATTTAACTAGACAGCATATTATGTGTCTTTATTGCCCATTTCCTTCGTCTTACTTCACTACTGCACTGACTTTTAGGTAAAACATATAATGGTACTCTGCACTGCAATCTGTTTCATATTACAGTTTCTGAACGAAAATTGCAGCATTGCTGCAAAGAAATTACGATCTGCAAATTTACTTATGCATTGCCTTACGTATTTAAGGGTCATATAATACTTAAATTGTTCAGTCAAGGCAAGCATTTTAATTACTGTTACTTTCCATAAATAAAGTTTAATTTTATAAATTTTTCAACATTCAGTTTGTTAGTTAGCATCATTTTTGCATTTTAATGACCTAAAATAAAATTCCAAATCCTGGTAAACATCAACAAAATTTTGTTTCATATTTATTGTAACAAGCAACGGCTATGATCAAAAATAAGCTTAAAATCAATAATCTGGCGCAGTTATTAAATCGCTGATTTTTTTTCTAAGAGGTGTCAACAGATGCTTATAAATTTTATTGAATGTAATAATATTCTTCTCATCAGTCTGTTTATATGTAACCTATTTTCAATTCTTCTGTTCATAATATCACTGCACCACGAAGGCACGCTAGGAAGGCGGGAGAAATACCTTATATACTCCCCTTTTAAAGAGCGACCGGTGTTTTTAGGGGACCCAAGCACCAAATCCTGGGTGAGGAGAATCATCATCCACCACCCTTTTAGTTCAGGCGCCACTGTAGAGACATTAGGTAATTTTTTTTCCAAGCATGAAAGATGAAAATTTAACAACGCCTTCGCCGAGAATCGAAGCCCGGAACTCTGGAATACCGGCCCAGCGTGCAGAACCACTACACCTCGAAGGCACGCTAGGAAGGCGGGGAAAATACCTTATAAATTAATATGTGCTTCTTTTGCATAACAAGGTTTTCTTCAGGAGATATTGATGGTACAAGCTTTATACAGCAAATAGAACCTAAGGTACCTGAAGCGGTTTAAAAACCATTTCGCTCAGTCTTCAGAATCTTAGTTGGATACAGAATATGTTATTTTCATTATTATTCTGTTAAAATGTAGTTTTTTTTCCAGTTATGCAGAATTCGTTGAAGGAGGTATTTTTGCGACTTACAAAAAAGCGATTGGTAATTTTGAATGCACAGCAGATTCTTAATATTTCAAATTCAGTAACTAGAAAGTGCCGTGTTTTTTATTATAATAATAATTCAGAAGGAAAATATTCATAGGTATAGAGTTATACGACAGTTATAAAACACTTCGATAGATTTTATTCCGTTTTTAATGGAATTACAGATAGCAGTAACATTGTTATTGTAATCAAATTTTAATTAGCGTTTTTCACAACACGTTGTAACCAGATATTTCAATTTTGTTTGGTTCGGCTCCTTTTTATACTTCCTTTATATGATAAAAATATTTACTTACTAGAAAATGTTACTTTATATTGCTCAAAAGGTAGTTTATTTTACTAAAAAATTACTTTATTTTACTAAAACTTTTATTTTATTAGTTACTTAATTTTACTAGAAAGTGAATTCTAGACAGGAAAAAATATCAAGCATTTTAACTATATTTCAATTGCTGCCCGTAAAATAATTATAAATGCAACATTAATATTTCAGTTTCTCGGTAAGTAACTGATCTTTAGGAAGAAAGTAATAAAAAATTACTTAGTTTCTAATAAAAAAAGGGATTCGATGATAATAATAAATAATTTGCTTTAGCTGAGATAACTGTTTAAAAATAAGAAATTAACGCAGCTCCAAAAATTATAAGTACACTTCAAAATCATGCAAATGATGCCATACGCAAAACTTTGCTTGCATCACTAGTTCATAAGCAGAGAATTGGTAGAATAATTCCTTGCGTGTTAACGTGTACTAAGTAAGCCTAGACTGGGCTTCGAGCATTGTGACAGATGTGACGAATAGTGCAAGGGACTTAATGTAATTAAGATAGCTCTTGACAGGTATGAGTGGATATGTTCCGGTGAATGTGCTTAGCATTTAATTAAATGTAATTGTGGTAAATGTAATTGTTTAGTGATATAAAGGAATCCTTGTGTGCTGCGAAAAGCTGGATATCATGACTGGATTAAACTGAATCTGTAATCAGATCTGTCTCTAAATGTAGAATTTTACAAATTATATGCTGAATTTAAATGCAGAGTAGTGTAGAATTTAGGGAGAAAAAGAAATGAGAAAAGTTTTATTTTATCTTGAAATATTAAAAAAATATAGAAGATTGCTAAATTAACTAATATATCTGCTGGTACAATTCGAAACTGAGAAACAATGCAATGTGACTTGTAGAAATAAAAGAACTGCAATGAAATCTAATTCTTATTTTTTCTTGATTGCGGATGAAAGCTGTAAGATTCTACTTTAACAGAACTAAAAACTAAGTAATATCTTTCCAAAATGGCAAACTGATTCTTAAACTTACAAGTATTATTATTAGTCAATGAATTAAAATAAATAGTTTAAGATAAATATAAATTAGTATTTAAAGTTAGATTAGAACAACTGCAGAACAATAGCTTGTTCTATTTTGACAGAAAAAGCTATTGTTCTGCAGTTGTTGTAGTGCAAAGTGGCTAATAATACGAATGCTGTAATAATATGTAATAAAAGTTCGTAGACTTCCAAGAAACTAATATGATTTATAAAACAAAGTTTCTAATTTCTTTCTCAATTTAATAAATAAATCTCGGAAAGGAAATATATTTATTCATTATTTTAAATAAACAAGTCTACTATCTCAAAAGCAAAGCATTAGAATATCTAATTTAGCAATTTGAACGGCACGGATAATAATAATCCTGAATAGCTTCTAGGAGGTCAGAGTAACAAATAGCATCTATTATTATTTCTTTAATTTCAATAAATGTTTTTGGCCAATATCATTCGACAGTAAATTAGTACAATTTGAAACGTTATGAAGTATCATTTCAGACGTGCAGAGGTTTTATTCAAAGAGAGAATAACTTTCTAAGGTTCTTATGTTAAACATGATTTTGATCTTTACTTTAACTTCTTCTTTTCGCATTCTTCATCAAAATGCAAATTAGCTTGCATTTAAGCTGAGGTTTTTAGATCTTAAGAGTGAGAGTTCCCGACACTCGCGTAACGTGGTTAGGTTTCTGCAAGCTCTAGCTAAATGTCATTTTCTCGGATTTGCGTTCCTTCGTAGACGATATTTCAAAACTTCCTCACCGTTAAATTATCTGAGCCAGCTTGCAGCTTAGTATTTAAGTGTGTAGTCTTAGACTACACAGTTAACTACACAATTACAGACTACACAGTTACAGACTACACAGTTAAATACTAAGCTACAAACTGATCAACGTTTAAATTCATTTGACTGCTTATTTAATTTGCATTGCCCCATGCAATCGTTATCTGTAGCACGAGCAATGTTCTGGTTTGTTGAAAGTTCAATTTCACAAGAGCTTGTTTAAAAGCTTTGTAAGTCATGCAATGCTACACTCGGGTGCAAAATTAAGCGAATTTGCAAATTATGTCTATTTTTAAGAAATGTATTGAACTAAAGGTACTAGCTATACCGCCCAAGACTTATGGAAATATTCGAATACCTAAGCGTACACGTGCGTAACTGCGGAGCTGTGATTGTGGAGGAGATATACTCGTAAGTTAACAAATGGGCGAATTTCTTCAATTTGTGAGCTCGTACTGCTACAACTTCACGACCTTAAGCGTATTTCTTGCAGGAGTTGGATAATTTTATAAGTTATCAGGTAAAATGAGTAGCCCCGAACATAGGAATGATGAAATGAAATAGAGAATTGTCGGTAGAGTGGAGGCAGGTCGATCACAAACCCGCGTGCTTACAGAGCTCAATGTAACGCTCAGTGTATCTGCAATTTCTGGAGACAATTTCAGGATACTACATCTACATAGAGAAGGCGTAGGGAAGGTCAACCAAGATCCGCGATGACTAATGAGGATAGTTGTTTGGCCCTTTCAGCGCAGCGATAGAGGATGGTTACAGCTTCACAGCTCTCACGTGAACTGGATGCTGCCACTGGAACCCGAGTTTCATGGTCTACAAGTGCCCGAAGGCTTCATAAGATATGTCTGCATGGCAGAAAAGCGCGTTTAGCCGGTGCAGATAACATGCGCCGTGGACCAGACTTCAGTGGAGCATCTTTCCTTTTACAGATGACTCGAGATCCAGCCTGGACACTGCGTAAATGTTCTTAACTTCTTAGCGTAACAGTATCCGGAGAGAGCCTGGAACATTATGTCATGCCTCCCTCATCAGGAAAATTATCATTACGGTGATGGAGGCGTAATGGTTTGGACAGGCATTGCGTTGGTCGGCCTCACACCTCTGCAAAGGCTCTCTGCTATGAAATACACAGACTGCTATGAAATACAGAGAGGAGATCGTAGAACCCTATGTTCGACTTTTGAGGGGCAAATTTAGTCCTGAATTCCTGTTGCTGGATGACAAAGCATGTTCAGATACGGCTCAGCTGTCGACAATTACCTGAAAATTGAGGATATTCGCCGCATTAATTAGCCTTAACCTACAGAGCAAGTCTGGGACATTTTTGGAACAGAAATTTCATCTCGCCATCCGCCTCCGAGAACCATTCCGAAGTTAAAAACTATCTTCCAGCAGGAGTGGGATAGACTGCCACAGAAACTACTCAACTGCCTCCTGTCCACTATGCCATCACGCTGCGCGAAACTGTATGGATGTTAGAGGCTACCGTACTCCATATTAAACTCATTTTCAATACAATATCACAACGTGGATTTTTTACATCCTTGCACTATGAGCTTTACTGATAATCATGCG
The DNA here is from genome assembly GCF_044657685.1 of Stegodyphus dumicola. NCBI lineage: Eukaryota > Metazoa > Arthropoda > Arachnida > Araneae > Eresidae > Stegodyphus > Stegodyphus dumicola. The sequence continues at coordinate 123,356,802 of NC_140780.1, forward strand.
CACATGAAACGACTTATGAATGGTACAACTGAATGTTTTCAAATGTTTTAAATGGCTCTGTTGTAAATGTATATTCGTACCAAATTTCATTAAAATCTGTTCATTATCTTTTTAGAAATTCGATATAATTTTCAAAATCTCTTAATTTTGCACACGAGTGTATTTTAGATATAATGGTTCCTCGTTACATGTCCAGTCATAGGACTGAAGTTCCAATATCAGAATAAGTGTAACCTTATAACTTTAAGGAAGAGCTGATGTATTAGTCGAACTTAAAAAATACTGGTTACTTTTGCTTAAAAAACTTGAGAATAAAGATTTAATTAACAGAAAGCCAACCTTCAGTTTTACTCTAGATCACCGGTTCTCAAACTCTGGTACTGTACTACTGTTGGTACGTTACAATATTTTAGTGGTACAATTTTTTACAGAAAAAAAATTAAGTGAATGCTCAAAATGAATGTAAAATTACGCCCCTTTTTAACATTTTGTTTTAATTTTTATTATTCAGAAACACATCTAGCTTTATTGTTAAAATGACGACTTTTCCAAAAAAACTGATTAAATTTCACAACATTCACCACTTTTTTAAACCTTATAATATCTAAAATGTCAAAAAGACAGAATGTATGTATTTTTAAACGTATCTTGTCAATGTTAGCCTTGTGACTCAGGTGTCTTCTTTGCTTTTGTACAACTATGTTACTTGTAGTATACTTATTTATATTTATTGTAATGTAAAAGTTTCATTTACGAATATTACTTTGATTATATACACTCCATTTAGGATGCATTGATTTTTAATTGCGAAATGTTTTTATGGTGATACACATATTTTTGTCTCCTATTTATGTCGTACAAAATTTGAAAGGTTGGAGAACCTGTGCTCTAGATTATAAATAGCCAACGCTATATATCGGTATTATCCATATTTTATAAATATAATATATTATATGTGTGCATGTATTTCTTTTAATATATATTACATATCACTATAAAAAAGAAAAATGGAATTTTGTTGATATAAAATTCTAATATCCAATGTTTTACTTAAATGATTAGAGTAATGTTCCCATGAAATAAAATTAGTAATTAATTTCAACCAAAGATATGTATGCAGAAGACGGAATTTATAGAAGAAGGCGCTTTGTCGTTTGACAAACAGAAACTGCCGGTATTCCATTTGTAACTCCTTCAAGCCATAACTGAGTGGATGCCTTTCAAATAAGAGAAATTCCTTTTAGTACTATTTGGAGTGTTTCGAATATCTCGAGGTTTTATAAGCAGTTAATAATTCAACAGAAAAGAGATTGTTTGCCTATGGAATAATTTGGAGACCTTTTAGGAAATTACTGTAAGAAAATGAAATTTCTTAATTAAACCTTATTATGTATAATAAGATGTCGCTGACATTTTATGTCCTGTAATAATACAAAACTTACTTATTGAAACAGCCAGAAAGGACTGAAAATGTTTTCATGTAGAAGATTTGTAGCTTCTTCTACCTGTATCCCTACAAAAAAGCATGTCATAACCAAAAAAACATATATTTTAAATAAAATAAAATTTGAAATAAAGGACAAATTCAGATTAAAAAGATGAATCAATTATTTATACAAAATTGAATGAGTTAATGTTTTCAGCAACCTTAATTTTCTATGAATAAAGCACTACGCCACAAACTTTTAAAAGAAAATTAATTTACTTTCAAGCAGAGAGTAACTAATTAATTTTTCGATATCGTTTGAAGATGACGAAGCAGTTTGGAAAAAGGCGTCTTCTCTTGGGTTAATCTTCAAAATAGCAACATTTATGTGGAATTAGACCACCACCCGGTTCGTGCTTTTGTGATGTAAGGGGTTAGCAAGCTATTGACAAATCCGTAGTTTGAATGTCAGTGAAGGCACAGTTTTTTTTTTTTTTTTTTTTTTTTTTTTTTTTTATGTTTCCTGGCTTTAAAAAACCGAATGGTTTCTACATATTTATTCCTTAGCAGTTCTAAAAATGTTTATAAACCGTTTATTGGAATCACAGATTTAGAAATTAATATGTACTGAATTACCAGATTTTATTCCTATCAAGAACTTATGTTGGTTAAAGTTTCACAATATTCTAAGAAACAGCCCTACATCTCTGAGAAAATATACAACGAAATAAAATTTTTCGCATTATAAATTACTCGCTTAAAATTGGATTAGTGTGTTGAACACACGTCTTCAAATCAATTTAAATAAATTCATCTGGCTGACTTTTTTCCTTACGTTGAGTGTATTAAAGAGAAATGATTCATGAAGTCATTTTTTGCTTTAAATGATGTCATATTTTATACATGTGTTAAAGTATTTCTCCTAGTTATCAAATTTCATTGCATAATTTCCTGCATCATGAAATTTTAACGTTATTCCGGAAAATAAAAAGTGCTCGAATCAGAATTCCTTTAATTTGTAACATCGCTAAAGAACGATTTGAATGTATTATGAGTCAATTTTTATTTAACTTCTTAATGGACGTTAAATAAGATCTGAGCTTAATCTCTCTTTTTGTTATTAAATTTAACAGTTTCTTTAGGACATTTAACGTTTTAAAGAGAAGAACACAAAGAGCGTATTTATTGTGTGAGAAAGAAATTTGTAGTTCGAAGATTCATTCATTTATCTATTTATCGCGCATAAAACTGATAGGCGACATAAGTAATTATTACACTTCAATTGATAAAAGTACATTCGATATCCTTCGTGAATTTCATTAACCGCGATTCTATTCTTTCCACCGATTTCGGTATCTGTTTAAGCTCACAAACAAATTTTCAGTATCTATTTATTTAAAGTGACTAATAAACATTATTATTCAAATGCCTCGTTTTTAACTGTAACTTTAAAATGAAATATATTTTAATATTCCATCATTATATGTTAAATATAAAATATTCGATGCGTTTTAATTATGGTCATAATGGACATCAACTAAATCGGAAACTGTTTATTGATATGCACACCAGTACTGCATTCCTCTTCTATTTCTTTTCGATAGTGCTGAATACAACGCGTAGTAAGTCATAATTTTTTAAGAATTTTTATGTACTTCTATTTATTTTACTAATGCCAAAATATGTATGCATGAAGGACAGAAGTAAAGAAATAATAGCCTATCAACGTTAATTCCAGTTTTTAACACAAGTGAAAATCTGTCGAGCTCATGCTAGCAGCTGTAAAAAATTTAATTGTTAGGAGTTGGGTGCTTGAATATCGTGTTTTACACAAACTTTACTTCATAATATCTAAATTTTCATTTGTTGAGGGAGGATAAGGGGAAAATATCGGGTTATCATAATTGATACATTTAACATCAGCGATTTTATTAATACCTTTTATCAAAAACTTAATAAAATATCGGACTTCGGGGAAACTTAAAATACTTAACGCAATATATCGTTAAACAATAAGTCCTGACCTTAAAGTTCTCAAAGCTTAAATTTCTTAGCAATCGTATAACTTTTAGTTTTCTTTACTGTGAAGAAATAGCATTTCCTTATTTATTTGCAATTTTGGTCACGTTTCTTGGAGAAGTTTAATTCAATACCTGTATTAGAATAATCCATCTTCGGTTTGACAGCATTCTTGAGATTTCTAGCATTGATACGTTGACTGCTATTACCGCAGCATGCCAAGCAGTGAAATATCTCTGAGATGCATTTACAAAATAAAATTGAGTTCGGATTTGTTTAGAGTGTGAAGTCACGACCGAGAAAAGTTCAAAAGTTTATTTATTTTTTATTATTTTGTTTCGTTTTATGAAAAGAAGACTCTTGTAATTCCGTTATGAGTTCGTACATTTACATTATATATAACCAATCACATTTTTTTTTTGTGTGTGAATTTTCTCTTTAGACATTTCTCGAAAATAAAAGATGAGGTTTGTATGAACGTGGAGACTAGTGAACATTCCTTACGCCTCTTACATTGGCAGGCACTTTGAAAGATACAAGTATTGTCAGTACCTAAAAACTGCAGATACTTACTGAGTTTATTCATATGTCTCTGATGATGATGCTTTAGAAAAGCCTCTAAACGAAGACTACTTTTACCACAGCAGTTGTTCCATGATTCATAAAATTTTAAACCTGTTTGCTAGAAAATATATAATCAGAAGGGCACAAGTTTAAATAAATGAACAAAAGCACCGAATTTTTTTGTCTGAAATTCGATTATCAGGAGCAAGGTCTGAGAGAATAAACACTTCAGTGATTTTTCCCGCGTGTAAAGTAAATATGAACTAGTGTGCTTCAGAAGTTCGACACTGTTGAAGTACGTATCTCCTGCCCATTTTTATCGATCTACATTATACCTGTATTTTGCGAAATTGCGTTTTATTTTTGCGTTACATTATAGAACACATTTCCCTGAAAGTATAGTGAAATATTTCATTTGACTGTATTTTAAAAGGCTTTTCAAGCTTATCGTTTATCCGTATTCTGCGTTGTCGTGTTGGTACAAATGCTGCTTTATGTCTATCTGGACACCATTCTATAGCATTTATCATGACAAATTCAAAATAAATGTGATATCATGCCTAGGAAGTAAAACTAATTTACCTCTGATAGGTTTCAGTACGATGACTTCGAGACGTATAGTATTCTAATTAAAAGAGAAAGGCAGTAATATAAAAATTAAAATTTAGCACTAAAAAAGTCTTAGATGCGAGTAGATTTTGACTAAACCTCTATTGATTTCAAGAGCGATCTGACAGGTCTTTCCTGCAAAAGTTTGCTTTTTCCATTTTAGTAAACACTTTTTGCTCCTGAAAAAGAGGGACCTATGCCAGATCATCTTCGAAATTTAGCGTCTTATTTAAAAAATCTATCCCCGTCTGAGAGGTTTCTTTTCTTTTTTCTTCTTTATTTTAGTTTATAGTCTTCTTCATATAACGCACTCACCTGATGGTATAAGCATTGTAAGAGAACGAAACATATCGGTTTTGTGGTGTATTAAGCATAGTTGTGATAAGAAGGAGGATTCAGTTTAAATGAAATATAAATTTAAGCAAACTAGTTAATATGGACACTTATTTAAGCTAACGTTAGCTAGAAAGTTTATTTATACTGAGAAATATCTGTTAATTTAAAATTTAATCTTAATTCTGAAACTCATAATGAAATGTTATTGATTTTATTCCATTCTTCATCATAAGGCTTTTCAAACTTATCTGTCGTTTGGCATCTTGTGTTTCCCAAGTACCTTTGTGCAGACCGATTATCTTTCACTTATATCTCATGTTTCCTAGATAGATTTCTGTGGATCAATTACCCACGCGTTAGATAAGAGATAGAATTCCGGAATCTGACATGACGCTCGACTGCTTTAAGTCCTATTCTATGTGTGCTTATAGTCTTCAGTATTCCATTAATGGCACTGTGATTCAATCTTCTCGATGGGTAATGATTTTCTTACAGTCTGTTAAATTTCGATCACTAGAATGAATTCTTAGCACAGCAACACAGATATGATCTCACGTGGGAAAGAAGAAACCTGTTTGGATTAAGACGCAAAAAATGAGAATTTAAAATGCGTATGCGAGCATATGTAAAGCATGTATACGAGTACAATACTGCGCGAATGTTCGTGTCTCTCATTTGTTGCAACTATGTAAAGACTATTTGAGAATATAACCATTATATTTTTATTCATTTAATTTCAACAACAGAAGCATAATGTATTTTGAACTATCACTACTAAATTATAAGGTCAATATTTTGCATAAAATGTGGCCTTTTTTTTTTTTTTTTTTTTTTTTTTTTTTTAAGATTTTATTTAAAATTTTCCTGGCATTAAGGGAACTACTTTCGGCACACATGCAAAACATTTTCTTAGGAACTGCTTCCCAGATTAGTTGTACTTTCATCCAAAATATATCTCTTCATGTAATTTTGAAATTTTAAAGCTCTTTATCTATAAAACCTCTCAGGAATCCTGTAATACTCAATTTAATAAGTCTAATAATGCAGGGTTTCTAGTTATCTTTCTCCTTTTTCTTCATTTAACTAAATACTTTTAATAGAACTATGAAATACACCTGAGTCATTTTCTTACTGAACATTTGCAATAAATAGGAGAGAATTTATTTGGTACATTTTAATGAATAAATATTTCATAATCACGTTTCTTTCTCTCCAAGTTTGACATGAAAATGCGTCCCAATCTCAGTTAAAAAAAACCTCCACTAAAGAATCGTTCCTTAGCTATCGCATGCTTTGTTTTAATCAAATCAAATCAACGAACTTAGCATTTACTTACTTATTAAGGAATTAACACATACTTCTAGACGTGATTTTGTGTTGTAAGTGGTTAATAAGTTCAACTATCAATCTCATGCTTTGTTTGTAAGTGGTTAGTACGTTTAACTAGCAAGTGGCATGTCTGTCGCTTAAATCCTGGCAAAACTATAGATAATTTTTATGTTACCTGCATCAAAAAAGTCTTGTTTCTGCAGTTTATATTGTTACCATAATCAAAATTATTCCTACATTTCATTCGAAACATTGTAAAAATTCATTTAGAATCTTTTAAAAATTTCCTGACTGGTTTTGATCGATTGTTTAAAATATTCCTTACAATTTTTGTGACTCAATCATCGATCACTTAAATTTCAATATCTTTATGTATTCTTTTCTAGATTTCTTTGAAACTTTGAAGACTAAATCAAAGAACAATTTTTAAAAATATATATTTCATATTTCGTTACTAAAATTATGCTGTTATTTAAATATTGTTTCTACTGCGTATATTTCACATTGGCTTCGTTCCACAATTAATATGAAAAATATGCAGTGTTATTTGTCATTGCTGAAATGCCATGGTAGGCTTCTAGTAGTTCTACTTATTCCGTTTTTCGGACTTCCTACTTATGCAGGCTTATGCCTTCGGCTTCCGGGCTGAAGGATGAAAATTCCCGATAGTATTTTGTTAAGAGTGATGAAGATTATTTATTCAAAACTTGGTTACTTTGAACAACATTGAAATTCACGAAGTGAATTCAAACATCGTGCTTGTGAACGAAAACTCGACAGTCCATTACTAAAGCTCAGATAGACACAAACGTTGTATATTTCCCCTTTTAAAAACCTCTATAGTTATTATATGTGAGAATTTTTGGTTAAATACAACTTGGTGCAAAAACCTCCTGAAATGTATTCGGAGAATATAATTGTATTCTTAAAGTTAACTTCAAGACCAAATCTAATAAATTACACACACTTTTAAAGATAATTTTAAATACTGTTCAAAACATATTATCGTTTTAAAGTAAAATCAATAACTGAAAAGTTACTAAAGAAAGATTGGCTCACGAAAAGGACAATTAATAAATAAAAATTCTAAATTGCTTTCTCAATCTACTGTAGATCTCTCTGGTTGTCTAATGCTACCTACAAAAGAACAACTATTGCTTGCTCTAAAGATTTTGGTATTGAGACCTCTGCGTTGCAATTTTGAATTCCTATATACTTTATGTTCATTTAAATGAATGTCGTTCGCAAATAAAAAAATTAGGCATGATAAAATCATTACACTTTCAAAAGACACTGGTCATGAAGGACGAACTGTAGATCAACGGCGTAAAGTTATTTGCAGTGATGAAACAACACTTTCTTCAACAGTCTATAAAGGAACCACTTTTGTACAACATCATAATGATATATTTAATCATATTTTACTGTAGCGACAGTAAATAAACTTACTTCATTTATGATATGGAGTTAATCTCAACATATGAAGCGGTTCGATTTCACATCGTAGAAGAAAAAATGAATGTGACCCAAAGTATTGATGTTTGAAAAAAAAATACTTCCTTCTGTTATTGTGTTTATGTCGTTCAGGATGATAATGCACCATGCCATTGAGAACGAACAATGGCTTAAAAATTACCGTGGCCTGCCAAATGCAAAATCTCAGTCCATTTGAGAAACTTTTGATTATATTGAAACAGATTGCTCTACAAAATCACAACAGTAAAGCAGACTTAACTGAAACCGTAATTCCATGTATAATCTAATTCCAATGAATGACTTTTGCAAACTTTAATTAGTATTTTCAAAAGATGTGCATTAGTATTTAAAAATAAAGGCTCATTAATTATCTATTAATAATCTATATAACTCGAAACATGTTTAAAATTCATTTTGTAACTTTACCTAATTATTATCTTTGGCATTAAAAATTATTTGTAGTTTAATAGACTTATATTTAAAAAACGTTTTTATTAGTCTCAACGTTTCTTTCCATTCTCTCATTCATACTGTTTACAATATCTTTAAGCCTATTTTTTTTTAAATTTTCTATAAAATTATTTCTAAGTTGATATGTTATTTATTAACATTAGCATTTAAATTAATTTTCAAAGTGCGACTAAATGCTCAAGCTAACGCTTTCATAAAAATTTGTAAAATTTTTGCACTAAACTGTATTTTAACTTAAAAAACTATTTTTGTTAAATAAATGAAAACTAATTTTTTAAATAAATGAAAAGAGATGATATAAAAGTTACACTCAGATTATAACTCAAATTAAGTTTCACGGATGATGTATTAAAATTTTAGTGGTAAGTTGCTTACCATTGAAGCGACAAGTATTAACTAGTATAAAATCTATTAAAAATACTTTTAAATAACAAAGGTAAACATATTTTTAATTTTACTTTTCAAATTGCTTTTTGGCATTCTTAAATTTTAAGTTTTCGCATCTGAAATGTTTTAGACTTATATCTTTCGCTTGGAATCGAAGTCTGACTGAAGCAATTATTTTACAATATGAGACTACCATGTTCATATCAGCAACAAATTGATTTATGGAATAATTCTATACATCTATTTTTACTCCATGAAGAACTAAAACATGCTTGACTCGAAACAGTACTGAAAATGGTGCGAAGAATTTTGTCTTTGTCTTAATGTATTTAAGAAATAAAAATCCTTTGCAGAAGAAAATTGTAATAAATTCTACAACCTCTGAATAATTGATCTTCATTCTTTTTATAATAACGTACTGGCTAGATTTAATCTATTCCAACAACTTTTCAACATAATTGAAAGTGAATAGCAATATAAGTAAAATGTAAAATTAATTTATAACTAATCTGAGGTTACGTGGGCTAAACTTTTTTGATGATCTTAGAGCATCGTGTAATATAAGCGCTAACTACTTAACAATGGCAACTAATTATACGTCTGCACTTTCTGTAAAAGACACCTATCTACTCTCAAGCGTCTTAGCTATCTAAGTTTACCCATTATTTGATAATTATATACTCATCAGCTTTCTCGCCAATTTGAAACAAAGTCAACAGAAAAAAAGTAAAATTGCGCTAGCAAAACTGTCAGGTTAGCAAACAGTAATAACATGATATCTGAAGCTTTAGGTTTTCCTTTCATGTTTAGATAGAATAGGTGTTTTATAGAAATATAATAAACTAATAAAAAGCGTAATTTTAAAAAAATTAAAATTTGTGAAAATAAATGAAATTTTATAGTACATTAACATTAATTAATGTCTGGTTATATTGATTTAAAGATATTTTTGTTTTGCAGATGTCGTCGCACAGCGAAGCGCGGCTAGATAGCGAAGACTATCTTAAAGCTTTCGAGTCAACAGAAGATTTACCTGAATTAGTCGATTTTCGAAATAAAGATTTGGTTGTTAAAACGGAAATTTTACCGTTTTCAGATAACAAGGAATCTGCAGTAACATTTTATCCCTTCTCTGGGAAAGAAAATTCAGAAGAACAATTTGAAGTAAAACGCAATGTTGCAGCTTTAGCCCGTCTTGGAAGACTTAATCCTTTGCGATATGGAAACACTAATTTGAAACAACAAAATGAAGAGAAAAAAAATATTCAGTCATTGGCTCGTCTTGGAAAACTCAATGCATTTCGTACTGGAGACACCAATCTGAAAGAGCAAAATGAACAGAAAAAAAATATTCAGTCCTTGGCTCGCCTAGGAAGACTTAATGCTTTTCGTTCAGTAGATAGCAATCTGAAAGATCAAAACGAAGAGAAAAGAAACATTGCAGCTTTAGCTCGTCTTGGAAGACTTAATTCGTTTCGTTCTGGAGATGGCAGTTTTAAAGATCAAAATGATGAGAAAAGAAATATTCAGTCATTGGCTCGCCTTGGAAGACTTAATGCTTTTCGTTCTGGAGATGCCAGTCTGAAAGAGCAAAATGAAGAGAAAAAAAATATTCAGTCTTTAGCTCGTCTTGGAAAACTTAACGCTTTTCGTACTGGAGATGCCAGTGTGAAAGAGCAAAATGAAGAGAAACGAAATATTGCAGCTTTAGCTCGCCTCGGAAAACTTAATGCTCTGCGCTCTGGCAGTACTAGCTTGAAGGAAGAAAATGACGCGAAAAGAAATATTGCAGCTTTAGCTCGTCTCGGGAGGCTTAATAGTTTGCGATCTGGAAACACAGGTTTCAAAGAACAAAATGATGAGAAAAGAAACATTGCAGCTTTAGCTCGCCTCGGTAGACTTAATGCTGTACACTTAAGAAGTTCTGATTTGAAATCGGAAAATGAAGAGAAAAAAAATATTCAATCTCTAGCTCGTCTCGGTAGACTTAATGCTCTGCGTTCTGGAAATACCAATTTGAAGGAACAAAGTGAAGAAAAGAGAAATGTCGCCGCTTTAGCTCGACTTGGTAGACTTAATGCTTTGCGTTATGGGAGTCATCAGTCACATGAGGTTGGCAGGAGAAGAATGAATAGTGACGAAACTAGCAGCATGCAAGTCATAGATTGCAAAAGTACTCCAAACCTGGTGCAGCAAAAGCGTTACGTAGCAGCACTAGCAAGGTCTGGCCGCCTTCCAGCATGGCATTCCCAGAGAATGTGGTGGGGAGACAAACGAGATGATTCCCACCAGATGTCACAGAACTTTACAAATGGAGATAACTCAGAAAATGACGTAGAAGAGTTTGCACTGAAAACGAAAAAATGTTAAAGAAGCGAAGAATAAAATATTATCTGTAGAAATTGAAAACTTTGAGCTAAGGCAAAAAATATATAACTCAAGTGTAAAGAAATCTCCTACCTTTTCAATAAATGTTAAATAATCGTTAAACATTCATGTATTCATTGCAAGAAAACGAATTACCTAATGTGTTTAATATGATTTCAATCAAGTAAGTGACATAAGTTACAAAACTGATAAATAGTCAGAAGCAGAATCGTACTAATGTAATAATGAATTATGCTGCATATCCTCTAAGTAGTGCAAAGTTCCTTGAGTTTGATCTTAAGTTCTGTAAATCAGAGAGATAGTATATCAATCGATATGTGTTAATATTGGTGAAAAAGAGGAGTTTTATTGCTTTTACAATAATTAGCTATTGAATATGACTGTTATTTTACCCATTACGTGGATGATGCAAGTTGATCGTTGTATTTTAGTGATAAATGATAAAATGGCTTACTTCTTTTAGATTTATTTGTTTCAACTCTTCAAAAGTATTGTTTCTGCTTATTAAATAGACTGTTCTTGATTTATGAATTTTTTTGATGTCCTTTATTGGTCACATGTTTTTTACCTATGCATTTATTTCTTTACATCAGCACAGATTTTTATGACACGTTAAATACTAATTATAGTACTTCGTATAAAGTTAAAAGGAAAAAAACTGAGTTTACATTAGTTTCGAGAAGAAGGTTTAAAACTGTATTCATAAATAATGGTTTTCTTACACTAATTTCTTTAACTTCGTAATTTAATTTTAAATAATCATATTGTTGTTAAAACTTCTGAAAGATTTTCAGTATTTTAAAAGTACTTCAGTGTTGAATATTTTGCACTGTATTGCAACTAAAGTCATCTGAAGTGGCAATATGATAAGAATGGGTTTTGAGGAATTTTCGGTAGAGATGAGTAATTTGGACTAGAAGAGAAACACGCTCATGTGACAATCAAAATCGTAAAAACAACCTTGTATTTAGCGTAGGTATAATGAAACACTCAATCGATTTCGAGGGCAGCTAAAGGTCCTTCCTCATCAGGAGAAAGAAATACCTAGAAAGAAGAAAATAAAGGAGTCACAGAAACACGTGGTCCTTATCAGCACTGCACGTGGTTATAACTAGAATTTTAATCAGAGTTGCACTGGCCGCCTACTTTTACTGAGCCAGGCTATCTGATCGAGCAGGAAAAATTAGCGAAGTTAAAATAGGGAGCGAGGGGGAAATGCACCTTACGCTCAAAATCTGAACTTCAAATAATGGAAAGCAACCACTGAACGGGTTTCTATACCCTCTGGTAGTACCAAACGCGAGGAGGTAACGCCATCTATCGGCAAAAATAACTGAATTAAGATAGTAGAATTTTAAAGGCATTAGGAAGGACTGGATTGGACTTCAAATCATTAACTAAACCTGCTAAATCTTTGTGAATGTGAAAAGCCTCAAGAAAATCCAATTCACCTATGGAAGAAGCCTTTTGGATAATTTTTGCAGATCGAAAATCAAAATTATGCTTAAAAGTCCAATTATGATACGCTATTGATGACTTGTTAATTTCGCCTTTTTTGACATAAGATTCATGTTCCTTGATACGAAACTTCAACGCTCTTTTCGTTTGGCCGATATATCTTAAACCACATTGACACGATATACTATAAATTCCCCAAGAATTCAAGACAGAAACGCAATCTTTTAGAATCGAAGGGTGAATTTTATTAATAGGGGAGAAACCGACTTGGAAATTGAATTTCTGGAGAATCCGTGCAATTTTATAGCTAACAGAAGGATAAAATGGAAGCACGACAAGGTCATTAATATTATTTCTAACAATGGAATGTCTTCTTTGATGGGAATCTGAAAATTTTTTAACGGCTTTATCAATAATCACGGGAGAAAGTCCACGGTCAATCGCAACTGCTCTCAAATAATTAAGTTCATTGGTAAGCAAAGATTGAAAGGAACAAACTTTAAGCGCGCGGAATACATAATAGTAAAAAGAAGCCATTTTTTGCTTAACAGTGTGGCATGACTTGGCATGGGGTGGTAAACAAACTGCAAAGGGTTTACGGTACACAGTGGTGCTAAAATCAGTTTCATTGCGGATTATAAGAATATCAAGGAAGGGGCGGGAATTGTTGGATTCAATTTCAAGAGTGAATTGGATGGCTGGATCAATTGAATTCATAATAGATAGAATCTCTGATAAATCCTCTTTATAACCGTCAAAAAATGCGAAAGTGTCGTCAACATACCGAATCCAAAGACGAAAAGATAGTTTATCAAATAATTTCATCTCAAAATAGTGCGTATAAATGTCAGCAAGTACCGGACTGAGAGGATTACCCATAGCCAATCCTTCAACTTGACGAAAATATGCATTTTGGAAAACAAAGTGGGTTTGACTTAGAGAAACTTTAGTAAGCGATACCAACTCATTAATTTCAGTATGTATGAAGTGAAATTCCCGAAGCCTAGTTTCAAGACAATTTAGTGCTCCTTCGACCGGAACATTAGTAAAGAGTGATTTGACATCAAATGAAACCATAATGGAACGAAGTGGAGAAATATTTTTAAGTTTATCAATGACTTCAACAGAATTTTTTACAGTGTGAATATTGTTAGCAAGTAGAGGAGAAAATCTGGAAACTAAATATTTGGCCAAAGGATATGCAGCAGTACCTATGTTGGAAGTCGGAATTTTCAAGTCGGTTTCTCCCCTATTAATAAAATTCACCCTTCGATTCTAAAAGATTGCGTTTCTGTCTTGAATTCTTGGGGAATTTATAGTATATCGTGTCAGTGTGGTTTAAGATATATCGGCTAAACGAAAAGAGCGTTCAAGTTTCGTATCAAGAAACATGAATCTTATGTCAAAAAAGGCGAAATTAACAAGTCTTCAATAGCGTATCATAGTTGGACTTTTAACCATAATTTTGATTTTGGATCTGCAAAAATTATCCAAAAGGCTTCTTCCATAGGTGAATTGGATTTTCTTGAGGCTTTTCACATTCACAAAGATTTAGCAGGTTTAGTTAATGATTTGAAGTCCAATCCAGTCCTTCCTAATGCCTTTAAAATTCTACTATCTTAATTCAGTTATTTTTGCCGATAGATGGCGTTACCTCCTCGCGTTTGGTACTACCAGAGGGTATAGAAACCCGTTCAGTGGTTGCTTTCCATTATTTGAAGTTCAGATTTTGAGCGTAAGGTGCATTTCCCCCTCGCTCCCTATTTTAACTTCGCTAATTTTTCCTGCTCGATCAGATAGCCTGGCTCAGTAAAAGTAGGCGGCCAGTGCAACTCTGATTAAAAATCTAGTTATAACCACGTGCAGTGCTGATAAGGACCACGTGTTTCTGTGACTCCTTTATTTTCTTCTTTCTAGGTATTTCTTTCTCCTGATGAGGAGGGACCTTTAGCTGCCCTCGAAATCGATTGAGTGTTTCATTATACCTACTCTAAATACAAGGTTTTTTTTACGATTTTGATTAAGTAATTTGGTTAAAACTTTTCAGAATTATTTAGAAGTAATAGGACATATTATCAAAATATTTTCTATAAATATAGAAGAATATATTTGGAAAATTTTATTATTTTAAAGCCATATCTGAAAATAATTAGTTCTCGCTACTGATTAAGTACCGATGGTGATTTTATATTAATAAACGTTCAGACTGGATTGCAATGTATTATTTAGATAATGGCAAAGCATACAAGGGCTATTTGCCAAAGTAGGAGGCTGTATTCATAAAAGACATTTAAATTGAAACTGACTTGAATTCGCGTTGTACAAGAGAAAAACCACGTAATACTTGTGCAATCAGCTTGTTCGTCGCAATCTGAAATTAGAAAACTAACATTCCTCGGTTTTAGCTAGTAGACGCTGGTGGACTATAACAGTTCAGGGTAAGGTCATTTGTTTCATATTAATACATTTCTCACCCCTTATGAGAGGATTAATAATTCCTTCAAAAACTAAATTATTATTGTAAAATATATTTATATATATCTCAGTTAAAAAACATAGTTCTCCTTTAGTTACCTGTTAATTGAGCAATGCTCTCAGTATTTTATAGTTTCGTTATAAAAATCAGGAGTAAAATTCAGAAAGGATTATGTTCTTCCATATATCCATTGTTATTTTAATACAGTTAGTTCTTAAAAACACTTTCTCAAACACTAAACAGCATAGTTTAAGAATGCATTATTTTTTAAATTTGATGTAATATCATAGCTTGAGCAACTTTTGAAAAAAGGTCAATAGATATGAGAAACTCTCACATAAAATTTTCCAATCAGGTAATTAGAACTGGGGATATTTCAGTGACGTATTTTCAATAAAAGGCGAATTTACAAAACGAATCATTTTAAACCCTCCGAACTTAGAGCGTTAGTGTTATACATACATGTATACAGGGCGAATCTGAACAAGAGGGCAAAGCTTTAGAAGGTGGTAGAAAACGGCTATACAATCAATATTTGTAATAGAATGTATGGTTGGAACGCAAAGGGCGAGCCGTTAGGTGGTATTGTAAATAAATGGTATAAAAAGGGTCGATTCTCGTACCCAACGGTGATTCTCCATGAAAACAAATACATCAGACCTCATACTGCACATACTATCATCGATGGCGATCAAAATTTTGTTTCTTGAGCTCCTCGGTAGTGGTTGTCTCTACTTATCAGATTTCACTTCTTGTTGATATTTGTACTTGTATTAATATCTTCTCTGCACATGTAAGTTTGTTACTTGTTTTATTGAATTTTGTGTATAGCATATTGTATATGTATATGTTTTTATTGTAGGTTGTTTCTTGCCCATTGTATCTTGAAATTTGATTTCTACAACTTGTATTTCGTATTTGGATAACTTTATCTGAGGTTCTATTCGACATTTGTCCTGCTCTGAGGATATTTGCCTGATTCTTTCTTTTGGCATTTTGACCTTTTGGTCACCCTCCTTTTTCTTCCTTCTCCCTTGCCTCCGATTTCTCTTCAGAGATTCCCAGGTCTAGAACTAATACATCATGTGCCTTCGGGCTTTGTCTCAGGAACCGGCAGCGTTGCTGTCAGCAATAGTTCGGTATATTATTGAGTCGCAGTTGTACCCAACAGCATTTTCTACCGTGGATAGCCGAGAGGATTGATGGTTATGCGAACCATGAAAGTTCCAGGGCGATGAACTGGTCGAGGTGGTCTCATAGCTTGGCCAGATCTCTCGTGTTTGGACATTTTCCTGTGTGGCCATATCAAAAAGGCCTAATCTTTGAGTGCCCCATTGAAACCAATTTGGATCTAGTCGCAAGGACCGTCGTTGTTGTCGGCGATATTCGGGAAATGCCTAATGTCTTCGCAAATGTGCGTCAATCCCCCTATTCCGCAATTGTGGAGCTTACATTACAGATGACGGAAGGTCTTTTGAGCAATTTCTATGAGCATTTTCTGTTAACAAAATGTTTTCTGAAGTATCTCCTCTCATTCTTGTGTTAATGCTTTAAATGTGACAATGGAAAACTACTCTTTAACTTCTCACCGCTTGCATTCCGTCCATACATTCTATGACGAATATTTCTTGTAAGCTACCTTCTATCACTCCCTAAAGTTTAGTCCTCTTGTACATATGCACTCTGTATATGAATAACATTTAATTATATATTCATTGTACATATATTCCAACTTACAAAACTATTCTAAATATCGCAAATTTCCATGTTTTATTTTTAATTTGAATATTAATTTTGGGAAAATTAAGAGATCTGATTTTATATACAGCCTCTCACTCTCTATAATTACATTTAGTAAACGTGTATATTCATAATACAAAGCTGAATTATAAGGCATTTGACTTCCATATGTTAAAAATTAACATAGATATTCAGTTTCAGATTATGAGATTTTTATCGTCTTTTTCAAGTTACTTCTAGGGTTTATTTAAAAAATGCGTTATAATAATTCGAGGTAGATTGTGTTCTCTAAAGTCATTGTGACAATCTTTGATGTTTTACCAATAGGTAAAATTCCTTACTTTATAATTTTGTTAGATATGGCAAGCCGAAAGATTTTTCACATAAGTAATTTATATGTTTTCAAATGCTAAAAATTATTAATTTTATTATTTTAGAATCATAATCTAATAATCACACAAAAAACATTAAATTAGAAATATTTTTCATTTCTAATTTTTGCATATAATATTACCAAATGGCTATGTGCACCACTGTTTTCTATAATGGAATTCGATAAGATTCTGTAAATAGGATCTTTTCGGAAAAAAATTCACATTGATGAATACTTTTCATGACAATCTGCATTTATAAATACACATATTTCAGAAAAATTTAAGCACATTCCTGGGAGAAAATAACCAACTATGATAACCAAACCTGAAACGTAGTATAGCGCTAAAAGTAAAAGCAGATACGAAATTAAAATATTGTATTAGTCGATTTTGTTATAGCTTTCTTTACAGTGGGGGCAGAAATATTAAATGAAAGATGGATTCAACGTTAAATAAACTAATGCATTCAAAAAACGGAAGTAATACGCCCATTCAATTCTCTTACAATACCTGATTCTAAGCGGTAAAAGTCACTGAACGACAGATTATAATAAATGGAGTATTTGATCCAAAAAGTTTAAAATGTGGGGAACGCTGTTTCATTTACTTTCATTTTACTGCCGAAAGTTTAAATATTTTCTGCGGGAGAACTTCAGATACAAAATTTGCCTCCTGTGTTTAATTAAATTAACATTTACAACAGTAGCTGAAAATAAATGTTTTTAACAAGTGAGTGATCTAATGTCATAATATTGATTTTATATAACAATAAATAAGAATTTTCTCAAAATATTAGAAATCTTTTCTTCGTGTGGTCCAAATACTGTGTTTTTCTAAACGAGTAAAAATTACTGAGGTCTTAAAGTTATTGTTGTTTAAAAAATTATTAAATAAGCGCTTTTTAAAGTAGGTAAAAGACCCATTGTGATTTGGAACTAGATTTCATTACTAATACATTTGAGCTAGCTTCCTCGAATATATTAAATTGAACTTTCAAACGCATTTCGAAGATGGAATATAGTTTTCACCAAAATAGTTGTGTTCGATTTAACAAACTGTTCACTTTGATGCACCAAATTATGCTTTAGTCGACCAAACTAATATTAAATTTGATCGAAAACTATGTAAAAGAATATTAAAATTAATTCATTTGCTCTTTTAAGAAATGCGTGGGGGAAATGTACATCAAATTTACATTTCATCTAATGCATTTAAAATTTTAAGAATTTCGAAAATTTCAGAGTCAAATTTAGTTTTTTTGTATGCTTTGGATATGTATCATAAAGTATATATTTCTAAAGAAGTAGTTAACATAAACTAACTTATCAGTTGCATCCTCGTTCAATTCTCTGTGCGGCTAAGCTTTCGGAACCCAGTCGTGAACAGACCTGCATTTACATAGCATTTACTAACGTAATTTGTGTAATAACTTATATTCCACTCTATTAATAAGGAAGCTTTTATAACTAACCTCCCATTCGTTAGAATGATAGCTAAATCACTAATTTCGAAACTTTGTAATATCGCTGCCAACATACATACGGTTGTTCTGAACAAAAACAAAGAAGCAAATAGCAGAATAAATAAGATCAGTATGCCTAAACTATTAACAATTAATTAATAATTATCAATAAACAAACAAAATTTTATGAAAGGAAACCAACCCCCCCCCAAAAAAAACTTCAAAACAACTTGTAATCCACAAAAATTACTTTGCGATTTGCACTTTGCTTCTCATTAATCTAGGTTTATAAAAATGAAAAATAAAATAATTTAAATAACTGTGCGATAAATTAAGAGTCACTTGGGATCTAAAAATGAGATAAAGGAAGTCAGTGCTCTAAGAGGATTAAGGACCAATCCCAAGCTCTGTGAAATATATTTCACAGGACAGGACTAAGTGTGGGAAGCACCAACACATCACCATTGGCAGAACTAGTGTCGCTTTTTCACACTAACCGTCTTGAGAAATACACACTAACCTCCACTGGGCGCACTTACGCCACGCATCGGTGGTAATTGAAAAGTTATCGTTAGGGGCATACATAACTTGTGGTACAGAGCATGGTCGGGAGATACAGTTGCTGATGACAATGACACCACAATACAATACCATACATTACAGTTGATGGTGAAGTATAAATATGAATATAAGTATATGTACACAAATAAACAAATAGAATTGAATCGAAAAACATTAAACATTATTATCTTGGTTAAGTTATTGTGATATTAAGGTGATGTTTTTTGGAACAGTGAAATACATATTTGAGAATTGCATTGTGGGTGTCGTGGGCTTAAGTTTTGTCAGGACTCGTGTTTCTCTTCATTTGCGTTGGAAACATGAATGGTCCTGAATCGGAACAGGGAGCTTACTCAAGCTATGTTCAAGAAGGTGTGAAGTAGACAATACAAGCGAGAAGGATATACGAAACCCTTTATTTTCAATTTTTTACAGGATCTTCCGAGCTTCGGAATACAAAGACCAACCACTTGTGGTCTGAACGTAAGAATATAAAAACTACTAACTAAAACTCTAACTTAAAACTAACTTTGAATAAGTATACAAATGCCTAGCACTAAGATTGGCCTTTATTTAAAGAAAGGTACGTATGTAGTACGCAGAGCTTCTAAAACTACGATACGTCTGCAATTATCAAGAGGGCTAAACCTCTGGCCTTAAAGGTAACCAGCAACCGAGTGAAACTCGTAAAACTGGATAAAATACCACTCTATACCCGTATATCACTCGGTGGCAACCAGCCACCGAGTGAAACTCGTAAAAGTACAGTGGCAAGCGGCTTGCTTCCTAAAAACTCCTTCTCTCTCTCTCTCTTGGCAAAAAGCCACAACTTAAGTACTTGGCGTTAGCAAGACAATTTGCATAAACAAGTTAAAGCATTTAATTCTGGCCGAAAGTAGAAAATAAGAAGTGATAGTACAGTTTTAAAATAAAATAAACGTTAGTAAAACTTAGGATCCTTACAAGTTGATAGGTTTGCTCAGTGTGCAGTGTCAGTACGGAGTTGCAGTTCATAGATGTTTCACAGTTCATTGACAGTTCATGAAAAGTTCATGGATTGAGTCAGAGTTCATACATACAGTAGAGTTCACCAGTTCCAGTTATGCCATTTTTTGATGTGCATAACTGTGGTCGTATTTTCTAGGTTCTAAATCAGTACTGACCTTGATACACTAAGATAATCTATTGCATTGACTATAAAGACACCCCGATTGGAGAACTGGCGTTTGTGTCTGAGAAGGAGAAGAAGAAGCACTTATATCAGTTATGGTGCACACAGTTCCAGGCCGTGACGATGGAGTGTGTCAGTTATGTTTTTGATACTAATGTGGACTTTCTGATGCTTTATCAGGAAGCGTTTGAAGTCTGTTCCTGGTGCTGTGGGATGGCGGAGATGATGGTCTGCTGTTATTGGGCATTGGAATAAATAATGGTCTGGATCACTCGGATGCCACAAACGCATATTTTCGTGCTTGAAAGATTTCGTTCATAGAAGTACTTTGGTATGATCCATGACCAGAGATCTCGAATGTCTATGCCTTTTAAAATCTAGTTCTTAAAATGAATTTCATTTTTACAGAAAAAAAGTTTTAAAAAAACTAAACTCAGTGGCATAACATCCCTAATGGGCCAAGGCCTGCAGTGCCCGAAATCTGCTTTCTTGACCGCGTGCCCCAGTGTGCGTAAGCATATGCCCTGAACAAGTGGTCAGCTTGGTCTCAGGATCCCCGGTGTTTAGTTCCCAAGCGAATTTGGTACTCATTTTATCGACCCAAGTGATGGAAATCAAGGGATGAAAGGCTAAATCGACCTTGCCCAGCCCGGGAATCGAACCCCGGACCTGTGGTGCTCCTGCGCGATGCCACTGCCTTTTCCTTCTTACATATCCCATTAAAATTTTATGGAACATTATCCTACACTTATTCAACATGTAAGGGACCAAAGAAATATCGAAAATAAGAAACCATCGAAATTCGCATTCAGTCTGTTTTAAAGTCTCAGAGCATACTATGACTGTTCTATATTACATATCAAATAAGTAAATTCTTATCATCCATTCTTTAAAGAAATCTGCACACCTCGAGTACATTTTGAAATAAAATTCCTATACAATTACTCAGGACCATCTATGCCAATTACAAAGAGAGCGCTGCTAATAACAGAATCACGAAACAGATTAGAGTTGTTTGAGCCCCTGAGGGTTGTAAGGATGCAAGGGGCTACAGCACTGCAAGCGAGAAAGTCCAGTTGTTGGAAGATTTTATTAGGTACTCATAAATTATCCCTTCACAATAACTATTGAGATCTTCCCACCTTTCAAAAAAAAAAAAAAGGGAAAGAATGATCAAACGAAATCTCGACATCATTGTACACAAACAAGGATTTAATGTATAGTTCTGGACAAAGTGTCTAATGTAAATCTCCTATACATTTTAAGAAGTATTTTCCACATGTGCACAACACTTCAAAATCACTATAGATAAAGGCAACAAATTCTTCAGTAAATTCTATCCAGTCAAAAAACTCATTATAACATAATAGTTTGCAAAACAGACACATGCTGACACCCAAAATGTTTTCTCTAACGCTAAAACGAATATCAAGAGCACAGTTTATATCAACTATTGGACAAATGGAGTGTGGGCAGGAAAACACAAAAACAAAACCATTGCAAAGGCGTATTAGAACGCATCTGGTTAACATAGAAACCTCAGGTAAGACTACAGACTACAACGTGCCTTAAACAATCCAAGTCAGACTTAGTAAATGCAGAAACTATTGCAACATTTATTATTTATACACGCGAAACACTGTACAATATAATTAAAATAGAATTCTATATCAGTTGGTTATTAACGAGTTTTTCCGATCCCACTTTCCGGTGTGATTAGTATATTAAGATAAAATAGGAAGTTAAACGCAATCAAAAAGGTAATAAATTTTAATAACCATTCTTATATTTTTAACTAATGACGTATCGTAAAAAATTTATAGAAATATAAATATGCATGAATATATTTCAAGATTATTCGAAGTTCTTTATCTAATTTACAGGACTGTATTTAATCTAGCAAAACCAATACAAAGCAACAAAATAGAAAACATTAGGAATTTAGGAGAGTTAAAGCTTTGAAAATTAACTGTGACTTTGTCCTAAGTCAAATGCGAGATCTTCAAACACTCGATTCGGTGTGTTTACAGTTGCATCACACGATCCCAAAAGACAACGTCATTGATATCCTACATTTTCCTAGTGCATAAAAGCGTCTGGGGACTAATCTGAGGAGCCCAATAAACCGTGTCTAAATCTGATGAAGAATCATTGTCCAACTTCGATTCAGACGTCAGGTGCAAAGAGCATTAAGACTTCAGGAAGAAAAAAATCTTGTAAATAAAAAGTGCTCTTTCTAGCAGTCGAACGCAAGACTTCGGAATCGTCGTCTTGGCTCATTGACTACACCACAAGAACACATGAGAAAAATGCTGTTATTCATTACGTTCCCTTTGAAGAAGATCGGAAGAGACGGTTTGATTCTCAGTCTAACACTCGAAGTTCGTGGCATATTATTTAGAGCGCGGGATATTCGAATGACCTCTTGGTGTGCAACTCTTTGCACTTTAACAGCACGCGGAAGGAAGGAATTAAACTGCGTGCGCTGAAAGAAAACTTTCTATCCGTTACTTAATATCGAAGGCCTCTTCATAGTTGACACATACAATTAAGTATTCTGTATAATCAAAAATGAATTACGGCAGATAAAGTTATGTACTTCTGATAAATTTTCTTCCTGAAATTGAAGAAAATGTCAACATAATGTGAAAAGTACTGTAAGATTCCAACCTGTGTACTTTTAAGTTACAGTTAAAATGGAGGAACCTTAAGAACTGATAAGCGAATAATCGCTTGAGTTCGTGAGACAGAGAACAAAACATGAGAAGGGTTAAATACCCTTTATTATTCCAAAGAAAGTTTACAGAATACTCCTTCTTGGAGTTTTACAATAAAGCCTCCACTCGGGCTTGAACTCAGAAAACTAAGAAATTAAACTTAACTAATCTAACTAAAAAGATATAGCCGAAGCTATCAGTATTCTAACAGAGTTCGCCCCTTAACGTTAATTAACGGCGAAGCTATCAAGGGCCTAAAGTACGGCCGATCGTAGAAATAGCTTTAGAGAGAGTATAGCCAAAAGGCTAACACGCGCTGCATAGAATCTATGGCTCTCTCACGAAGTCAGAGAACTTCACAGTTAAATACTTCTCCTCATTTGCATTCAAACGCGATTCTAAAAATACTTTCTGTCCGGAAGTTATAAGCTGAAATTCAGGAGGATAGGAAAGTAACTTTTAACTAAAAATGAATTGCTAGAAAAATTAACATAAACCTCACAATACAATAGAAGAAAATCCAGCTATAGATAAATCAAAATATATATATATAATAACCTACAGAAACTATACGTGGATCATTGAATCAGTTTTGAATCATTCTGAAAACTTATTTTGAAAAATGAGTAATAACCTGGTTATTAAAAGAAAGAAGCATAAAAATGGGGTTCGGCTAAAGTTTAAAACAAACTAAAGATAAATCTGAGCTATGCATAAAATTAAAAGAATAGATAAGTGAGCTAATAACTAATTTTGCAACACATAGGATTTCTGAAAAAAAAGTAAATTATATTCTTTACTCTTAATAAACCAAAGAGAACATACCTTTCTAAAATTTTGCACAGTGTATGCACAGTAACGCCTTTTCTAACATTAAAATAAATTATGCTAGATCTGTAATTTATTTCATAATACTTAATGAAGACATAAGACAGAAGTCATGCAACAATTACTTTCACACAAAGAGTAAACCTTTTTGTGGCGTGCACGTCCTGTAGACGATCACCATTAAAAATGACTAAAATTTATAAGAACGTAAATGAGCATTCAGTACTGATAATTTTATTTTATTTTCTAGATGTCGAGGCACACTCTATGTCGATCGAGATCAAGGCAATAACAAAGACGTCTAATTTTGATATTGACCTAAAATATTTCTCAAGCTTTATACAAATCAAAGACCATTATCTCCAACAGAAAAAATAATTTGTAAACATCGAAAACAGCTTTATAACTCTATAATACATAAATCTCATCTTTATTTAATGTAGTGTTATTTATCTCATAGCCTTGTTTGCAACGCAGCGCTCTCTAAATGAATTAATACATTCCTAAATTATATGTATTGATTCATTTACAACCTTTACAGTGCAGTGCTTGGAAAATATAATCAATGTTTAAGTAACAATAAAATAGCTCATTTCTGGTTCGAGGTTATTAAAATCTGTCGTGTTAGTTTTGATTTGCTTTGCTTAATTATGGAAAAGCACGCGACGGCTATCTGCCTAAGGAAAGGGGTGTCTTCGTGGAGGATTTTCGAAGGGAAAATATTTCTTATTATTACACACGGGAAAAACCACGAAAGCGCCTATATAGCCAGCTCGTTCGCCCGGTACTCGAATCCCAGACCGAATTCCCAATATTCAGCGATTTTACCACTCTGCCGCTGGTGGGCCTCATTTAATTTTGAAGCTAAACATTCAATGCATACATACCATGCAAATCAGATTTTTTTATTTTAATTATCGTAAATCGTTATCAATTAGCCTCAAATTAATATTACTTTATATTAAAAAGTGAAAAACGTATTAAATGTGGATACATGATCAAACGTTGTTGATGCAGCTGCTGCTGGTCTATTCTAAAAGAAGTTTAAACTAGACAGAAAAGTGCGATAGCCGGCTGATAGTTGTAATGACCGATTTACTGTTACGTAGAGTTCAAACTCTTTTAGAAGAAAAAAAGTGATGATTAAGAAAAATAACATTTGGTTTGGTTTATTTGATTATGGCAAAGCACTGGAGGTCAATCTTTCTATGGGGAGTGATGCATTCGAGGACTTTCTAAGCGAAGTTGCTCGTATACATATTATACATGAGGGAAAAACACGAAAACGTCCATGCAGCCAACCCGTTCGCCGGTAATCGAACCTCGGACCGAACTTCCAGTACTCAGTAACTTAACCGCTGGGCCGTTGGTTGGCCATCAAAATGTAAATTCAAAAAACACATTTCATTGGTTAGCTATTAGTACAACCTATTCCCAAAAGTCCTTACTCAGCTTTTAATTTCGTAACAGTTTATAGCAAATATATACTCCCAAATACAAAAATATTTTAAATAACGCAATCAGAGTCGGGACAAGGGTGAGGCAAATGAGGAACTTACCTCAAGGGAACAATTAGAAAAGGCTCAAAACTGGCTATGAAACTTTAGAAACTCATTTGAAAAACAGCTGATGTGGTCAGCACATGACCCTCCGCCAATTCCATGCTTTAAATATAGGAGCATTTCCGCTTAAGCGTTTGTGAACAAATTCTAATTTCTTGATCCCATAAAGAGGAAGATCTGTAATACAAAATTGTATATCAGATTTTATTAAATATAGTTAGTTATGCGGAAAAGCTGTTTTTTCTAAATTAATATTAACATAATCAAATGCTTAGACCTTTATTTATTTTATTGAAAATTATAATTTACTAAGCAGTTAAATAACATATAATTCAACTGGCATTTTATTTCAAGAAAATTAAGTGTTTATAATGTATTTAAAATAAGTAGTTTGAAGCGAATAACGTAATTTCTTAACTTAATAACTTTATGCTATTCCTATAGTATTAACAAACCTAAATTCATTTTCATATGCACATATAAACCCCGCAGTATTTAGGTATCAGTAAACAATGGTCGTTCAACTGCAACAATATGTTATGGTTTATATATATAACAATGCATTATTTTGATTGCTGCAAAATTATTACGGGCTTCAAGTAAAGTACCATTTAGGTTTCTCCAGATTTACGCAATTACTCATCTTTTTGTATGAAAGCAAAAAGCTTAAATATGGAAAATAGAACTTTTTAGAAGTTTGATATAAAAGTTATCGTGGACGAAAAACTAGTCACACACAGACAGCCACACACACAGACATCAATGTAAAAACAGTAAAAATGTTGTTGTGGAGAACCTAAATCCTGTTTATTCATTGAAAACTCACTATCAGACTTTTGGACTGTAAATATTTCCTTTCGTACCTTTATGCACTCGTGTATAAAATTAAGAGATTTGAACATTACGTCGAATTTTCGAAGAACTAATGGATAGATTTTAGTGAAATTTGGTGTGAGTATACATTTGAAACAGAGAAAGCCATGTACCATTTAAGGTCATTTTATGTACTCGACACTATCAGTAAAGCTTATAGTGCAGGGATGTCCAAAATCCAAATTGTGATATCGAACGGAAAATGAATCTAACATGGGGTATGTTCTCCTCTCACGACAGGAGACTGGACTGGAGGCAGTTGAAGAGTTTCTACTGCAGTCGATCCCACTCCTGCAGAAAAGCAATTTTAAACCTAGGAATGATTCTCGGAGGGGGATGTCGAGATGAAAATTCCCTCCCAAGAGCATCCCAAACATGCTCTGCAGTGTTAAGGTCAGGATATCTGGATGACTAAGTCATGCGGCAAGTGTCCTCAGTTTTCAGGTAACCGTCTACAGTTGAGCCTTATGTTCATATGCTTTGACATCCATTAACGAGAATCCAGGACTAACTGCGCCTCTGAAAAGTCGAACATAGGGCTCTACGATCTTCTGTCTATACTTCATAGCAGTCAGAGAGCCTTTGTCAAACACGTGCAAAGGTGTGACGAAGTCAAACGCAGTGCCTGTCCAAACCATTACACCTCCATCACCGTAATGATTCTTTTCCCTGATGAGCGAGAGATGGCATAGTATTCTAGGCTTTTTACATATACATTCACGCTGAGAATCAGTGTCCAAGCTGAATCTCGAGTTATCTGTAAAAAGAAAGATGCTCCACTGAAGTCTGGTCCGAGGCACTTCGTCCTTGCAGAGCTTGGTTGTCTTTGCCTAGGTCTTCTCAACTAGATCCAGTATCCTGAAACTGGCATTAAACTAGCTATTAAGCTAGCTATTAAACTAGCTATTAAGCTTGTTTACGCCGGATTTTACGAGTCAGACTCTGCCTGTGGCTTAAGTAATCTATTAAAGTCCGTTAGGTTAATTTAATTATATTTTATTTTAAATTACTTGTTACTTCTTGAGTTAAGCCTGAAGTATTGGCTTTTTGTAAGCATTAGTTGGTGTCATCTGTGATGATGAGTTAATAAAGGTACCCTTACACCCTTCTCTGTACTTTGTCGTACTGAAGACTTGGGGGTAATACCTCACACAGTTTAGCATTAGTTTATGTTTAGCACAGTTTAGCATTAATATATGTGATAGCATTAGTTTATGTTTGCTAAGAAAATTTAGTCTACTGAATGGAGTTAGCTAACAAAGGTCATTGTTCAATTAATCTCTTTCTAAAACTGGATTAATAATAATCTCTTTTACAAAGTTGGATTGGTAATGCGAATATGTATTCAAAATTTTTACATTCTGGAAACATATGTCTGCGATGATTAGTAGGTGCTTCATGTTTTACCATGACATTTTTATGATAATTTTTTAAAAAAAGGGAAGTTTTTTAGTCTGTTTATTTTCTATGATGATGTTTTATACCACGCTATTTTAGAACTGCGAAGTTTTCTCTTCCCACGATTGTTTTGTACTACTATGTTATCCTCTTGCGTAGTTTTCTCCGCCACGTTTTCTTCCACGATGTTTTCGGGACCATTGTTTTACACTATTAAATACATAGCTGATCTTTTAGCTGCATTGCCCAAT
This sequence comes from Stegodyphus dumicola, assembly GCF_044657685.1. Classification (NCBI taxonomy): domain Eukaryota; kingdom Metazoa; phylum Arthropoda; class Arachnida; order Araneae; family Eresidae; genus Stegodyphus; species Stegodyphus dumicola. The sequence goes on from NC_140780.1 coordinate 123,384,678, forward strand.
CATTCACAACAAAAAATTCACACAACACACAACAGAAAATTCAACACGGGCTCACAGATAATACATTCACCTTTTGCTAATTATTGCACAGTAAAAAGCACTAAGAAAAATAGAAGGAATGCTTGAGCTTCTAACATGGGTTTACCAGAATGGACTGGGTATTCAATATTGGAAAAAGGTAAAACACTCAGAAAGGATATAGAATCAGGAGAGGAAAACTGTGACAGAGATCGTGTAATAATACTCAAAATTATAAAGAAAAAAATAAAAGGAAATATTTTAAAGACAGGAACAATCAACAAAGAAGGTCTAGCAACACGCACAGTGTAACAGTGCACTGCTTCTGATGCGATGAAATCTTAGTTTTAGCAACACTTAGAAAAAAATGCCCTTTCTATAACGCACTGGACGTTCTTCTTGTAGTATTATTTTGAATCATCAAAGGTAGCCAAGAAGCTATATAGTCTCTCACCGATGGATCGACATATTTTTATTCCCAGGCATGCATGTACGCACACATACTATATTAGTATTTCTAAAGCTTTCACTCTGAAAATTGAACTGCTAATTCATAAACTGACAGCTCGAGTTTCTTTAAACTAATTGTGCAGAATACCTTCAGGCTCAGTAACAAAATCATTTTATCATAGCAATATTCCCATTTTACTTTGAATGCCAAACTTTGAAAGGAATTGGAGGTAATCCGTCTAGTTACAAATCAAGCTCAGTTTCTTTAAAAGAGTCAGCCCTTTCTGCGAATTTGCAAAGGCCGATTAGTAAATTTTAAACCTATCGGATGTCTAAAAAGCAAATGTCCATAATGATCTGCAGTTTCCTTACATTTCAATGCGCATAGCACTTCGATTTGTTAGACATCTCGTTCCAATAAATAGAAAACGTTTGTTACAGCTTTCAAGTGATTAATAAAAGACATCTTTTATCTCATCATCATCGTTGTAACATGAACCACATAAACACTGCTTCAGTTTCTAAATTTTAAAAAGTCGATATTCGTTGAACACGGTGCGTCAGGAGGAAGATGAGATCCTTATTTCTGGAAAACAATGGGCCCACCAGCGGCCGAGCGGTAAAGTCGCTGAACACTGGTAGTTCGATCCGAGGTTCGAATCCCGCGAACGGGCTGGCTGCATGGGCGTTTTCGTGGTTTTCCCCATGCATAACGTGTATACGAGCCAGTTTCCCTTAGAAAGTCCTACACGAAGTCACCCCTCCCCTTAGGCAGCTAGTCCTCGAGGCTTTGCCATAATCATACACACACACTGGATAACAATTGGGAAAACCTCAGCCTGCTGCTCGGATATATACAAAAGCGAAACTTTCAAGCTGTGCTTGCCCCGAACTTTCTCCTTTATGGTGTTATCATGTATTTACGTGGCAAATAGTCAATGAGAAATGACCCTCCTTTTTTAAACGAAAACATGGTGAGCAAAATCTTTCGAGAAAACATAAGGTATTCTGAATTTATGGGGACAGGAATTTATGGGCTAAACTTCTATACCTTGCCTCTCTTGCTTCGGTTTGATGAAACTACGTCTCATCTTATGTCGCTAACAGAAAAAAAAATCTTTGTCAGCGTTTATTATACACAGAACTTCTCAAGAAGCTTCAGTTCGGCTTTCTTTCATTTCTGAAGTCAGCATTTTAAGTGCCTTCTGGTGCGTACCTGAAATTTGCTCAGCTTTTCCGTATGTCCTGTTTCCAGTGGTTGGCTATTTTGTTTTATAAATCACCATGTTGCTCACAAAAATAAAAGCCTTTATTGTTAAATAGGTCAAGTAGCAATAAAATTAATTTAAAACTAATGTGAGCAATCAGGACAGAAACAACAAGTGTGTTCTGAAAGCAATTTTTCTTATCTGATACCCCTTCATAAATTCCTTTTTTTATTACAAAGCAAATGCATCGCATTCATGCTTTAGTCATACCCATTCCCTCTTAAAGTGCTATTGAAATATAGTTCTCTGAAGTACACAAAGCATTGAAACACATTACTTTGATAAGCAAACAAGTAGATCATGAAATCTTATTATTTAAAGATGAAACTAATGTGTTAATTAATAATGTGCGCCAATGAGCAAATCTCGGACCCTTAAAACATTACATGAAATACAGAAAAAGTTAAAATTCCAGAAAGTAAGAACGATATTTCACTGCAAACAGCATTATAATAGTAGAGAAAATAAATGGTAATAAATCGTGATGGTAAAAATAAATAAACAATAATAATAATAATAATAATAAGTAACCCAAAGAATGCACACGCACCACGTTGATACGTTTTGCGATATCACGTAATAATGATGCTTAATAATGATGATGATAAAAAATAAATAAGAATAATAAGTAACCTAAAAGTAAACATCACACTTGCATCATGTTGATAAGTCTTGCGATATTATGTAACATGATGCTGTATTACTACATATGAGACATCATCCGCATATATTATGCACTATGTCTAACCGCGTTATCCTCATATATTATGTACTCTTCGGCCAATGCACTGCTTATTAAGTTTTATTAAAACTCAGTGCACTTCTTATTTTAAATACAAGACTGGTACTAGTGAATGTTTCATAACTACAAAAATTCTTATATACTACTTCAGGTTTCTTCAAACGAAACCCTTTTGAGGATGAATAATTGAAAATGCAGTGGATTGCTTCTTCTGTTTATCCGAGGGAGCAGAAGTCACTGTCGCTGTGCAAGAATCTGTGGGGTCGAACAGCAGAATCTTATGGTTTTTATTAAAAAAAGGTACTACGGAGAGTCAGGCAGAGATATGCATAGACACTGCTAAAAACAAAAAATGCATTGCACCTTATTGAGTCATTTTCAGGTTTTAAAAATTATGTTAGGAAGATGGTTTCCATTGCAACTGATGTAAGCTAATAGTAATGCTTGAAAGATTGCCCGTTGCAATTAATGCATGCTGGCAGTTATGCTTGAATGTCTCGCGTAACGCAATGCAACAGACGCCTAATCTTTGTTTCAGCAGAAAATAAACAAGACAGCAGACAATAGACAATGAAATGCAAGGTTAAGCAGAAAGGCCTTTTTAACCCATTCCCGTGCCATTTACCTCGACGAAACTTGGACCCAAGTGTTACGGGTCAGCCCACCAGCGGCCGAGCGGTAAAAGCCGCTGAATACTGGCAGTTCGGTCCGGGGTTCGAGTCCCGGCGAACGGGCTGGCCGTATGGGAGTTTTCGTGGTTTTCCCCATGTGTAACGTATATACGAGCCAGCTTTCCTTAAAAAAGCCGCCATGCGGCATCCCTCCCTTTCCGTGTAGTGCCTAAGGGCGGAGCACGTAATAAGCAAGAAACGTGTTATGGGTTAACGCATGGTAAACAAGCCAAACTGATGCTTGAGAAAAATCACAATACGAGCCGAAACGTAAATGCCTCTGTTATACACTGAAGGAACAAAAGTCATGAGATAGCAATAGGCAAATATACAGATGGCAGTAGTATAGCGAAGAAAATGTATAAATGCGAAGTGCTTTGGCAGGGCTTTCATTTGTGTTCAAGTTATTCATGTGAAGAGGCTTTGACGTGATTATGGCCGCACGACGAGAATTAACAGACTTTGAACGCGGAATGGTAGTTGGAGCTAGACGCATGGGTCATTCCATTTCGGATATCGTTAGGGAAATCAACATTCCGAGATCCACAGTGTCAAGAGTGTGCCGAGAGTATCTAATTTCAGGCATAACATCCCACCATGGACAGCGCAGTGGCCGACCACCTGCACTTAACGACCGAGACCAGCCACGTCTGCGTAGAATTGTCAATGTTCACAGACAAGCAACACTGCGTCAAATAACCGCAGAAATCAATGTGGGACGTACGGGGGACGTGTCCGATAGGACAGTGAGGCGAAATTTGTCTTCCTTGGGCTATGCCAACAGAAGACCGACTCGAGTGCCTTTACTGACAGCACGACATCGCCTGCAGCGACTCTCGTGGGCTCGTGAGCATATCGGTTGGTCCTTAAACGAATGGAAAACCGTGGCTTGGTCAGATGAGTCACGATTTCAGTTGGTAAGAGCTGATGGTAGGGTTCGAGTGTGGCGCAGACCCCACGAAGCCATGGACCCAAGTTGTCAACAAGGCACTGTTCAAGCTGGTGGTGGTTCCATAATGGTCTGGGCTGTTTTTACATGGCATGGACTCGGTCCTCTGGTGCAACTGAACCGATCATTGACTGGAAATGGATACCTTCAGCTACTTGGAGATCACTTACAGCCATTGGTGGACTTCACGTACTCAAACAACGATGGGATTTTTATGGATCACATTGCGCCATGTCACCGGGCCACAATTGTTCGCGATTGGTTAGAAGAACATTCTGGACAATTCCAGCGAATGATCTGGCCACCTAGATCTCCCGACATGAATCCCATCGAACATTTATGGGACATCATCGAGAGGTCAGTTCGTGCTCAAAACCCTGAACCGTCAACACTTTCACAATTATGGACGTCTATAGAGGCAGCATGGCTCAATATTCCTGCAGGGGACTTCCAACGACTTGTTGAGTCCATGCCACGTCGAGTTGCTGCACTTTGCCAGGCAAAAGGAGGACCGACAAAATAGTAGGAGGTATCTCATGACTTTTGTCACTTCAGTGTAGTCAATTTTGCGCGAAACTGCTGGCGTGGAAGTGAACATTAATCCTTCTGGCCTTTCGTAGTTTCAGAATACTTCCAAACTATTATTTTTTTACTTTCTCCCAAATCCATGACCGACGCGTCGGACTTTCCTCTTCACTACTTTCATTTATGATCATATGCCTTAGACGCTTTCTGGTTGGCGCAAGCACGTGACTATCACTGCTTTCACACTTCAATCTTTTGTATTTTGCATTTTGTAGGCGTTTATTAAATTTTACTAGCTAAACTGCTTTATAACAGCAATTATGAGAATCGTGACTAACTCTTGTGGTGTACTGGTGGGAACTAACTTTCGATTACGACCGTGAAATTAGGATGTTAATGTTTACGCGCCCGGCTCGTGATGTTTATGTTTGCCCCAGCTTTCTTTTCACGAGCCTGGTTCGTGATGTTTATGCTAGGCCCAGCTCTCTTCTCCCGAGCCTGGCTTGTGACGTTTATGTTTGGAACAAAATCTTCAAACTCGTTAAAGCACGGGAAGAGATTAAGCAATTGTCCTCGTTCATTAGATTTTGCGGCTTAGATTTCTAAGCCTAACGACACCAAACTTCTTCCTGCTGGGCTTCATCAGAACCGCAAAGGGAATGGACCTTATATAAGACTTGGGAAAAGTATATTAATCCAACTAAAGGTTTTCTTGTTTATGATACTATTCGACTACTGTTCTACTTGCGATATGCTGCGAGAATGACCCCTTGATCAAAGCTGGAGAAGTCTGGGAGGCTCAGAAAATTGTACTATGATTTGCGATTGTTCCGCTTATAAATTTCTTCTTAGAATGCTAATTTTGTTGCTAATATGTTAACCCATAAAACTAAATACAACATTCATTATTCAGCTTTCCTTTCAACAGAATCATAGCATGATCTGCTAAATGCTAAATTTTTAAAGCTATAAGGATAGGGCATGCAGCAGCACATTATAAAGAACCATACGAAAATAATAATTTAGGAGCAGATTAACAAGTTTAATTTCATTTAAAATCAAATAAATTTAATTTCTCTTTTGCAAATAGAAGTTCTATGCCATGCTCCAGAGGAACTTTAGATTCCCAGTAGCTTTAAATCCTTAAATTACAATTTTAACACAGTGAAATAATCTGCCTGGATAGCACCGTTTTCGATTACCTAGGATCTTTATTTTGGAAATAATAATACTTTAATTTCACTGAAAACGGAGTTTCAAAATTTTAACGAAAATGAATTCAAAATGCACTTAAAACGTTCTTGATAAAACAGACCAACTTCATCAAAACTATTATTACATGATAAATTTGTTGAAAAATTTAATAAATTTCTTCTTGAAATTTTTATACCAACTTAGAGTTTTTAAAAAATTCAAGAGCTGCAAATGATTAAAAAAGTAAAATATATGCAGCTTTTATGGAAATCTACATAACTTTATCTTTTTTTAATGGCCTGTCGTAGCACTACAGAAAGGGGATCTACTTTAGTGAGCTTTTAGAGGAATACAGAGCTTTTATAGCTTCGAAGACAACAGTAGAAAATCAAAATTTAAAGTTATAAAATGAAAGAATAATATTTAATTAGTAAAAAGCGATACTTGATTAAACAGAAAGGCGAACAGAAAAGGCCTTGCAAGATAGAAAATTAGAATAAATGAGTAGAAAGGTTTTTCCTTAAATACTAGTAAACATAATCTAAAGTTATGCTTTTTTACAAAAGTTAATTGATCTGTTGCCTAAAACTGGTTCCTTACTGACATATTAAGATGAATTTAAAATATAAAATGTATCTAGATTTCTGATTGATTGGTAACGGGCGAGAACTATCTGCTTAAATTAAGGGAGGCCTTCCAGGAAGACTTTCAAGTGGAAACTTCCTTGCATTTGCATTCTGCATGGAGAAAGCCACCAAAATTTCATGCATTGACCCATTCGCTGGAAATAGCTAATAGCGCTAGCAATTGGGGATAAGAAATCCTTGAAAATAAAATGCGCCATTGCTCGAATTTAAGCAGAGGATCTCCAAATAATCGATTTGGTGTCAAACCGTTGCTACACCAGAGCAGAAGGTGTCGATCCCCCAGCCCACCAACCGCAGAGCGGTAATACAGCTGAATGCTGGTAATTCGATCGAGGCTGAAATCCTGACAAATACTCTGCTAAGAGATTTCGTGGTTTATCCCATATATAATGTCAACAGGGACCAATTTTCTTTAAAATATCCTCAATAAAGTATCCATTCCCTTAGGAAAATAAGCTTTGTGTGTGTTTTCATAACTGAAATAATCCAGTCCTTTTATATTTGGGTCTTCGAATAATTGCAGCACTGAGAAGAATGCCATTAATTCCTTACGGGTTTATGTGGCCTAAAATCCTCGAAATATATTTTCTGTAACAGGTGCATTGCATGAATTTTTTATGTCTGTTATAGCTTTTTCATAAAACACCTAAAAAATATAAGCACGAATGTTTAGCTTCGAGATATGTTACATATTGCAAGAAAACTGTTCCCATTTCCCATATGTTGCATAGAATAGCTCTCCTTCAAAGAGTTTTTGCGATGTAATTTTTATAAAAGATCCTTGCAACTAAAGGAGCTTTTCAATTTAAAAATTGATCTAATTTATTTTTTAAGACCAGGATTAGTCATGGAAAGCAATTCTTAACATATTTCATGCAATATGATGTATCACACAGAGATTTATTGATTCGCTAAATGCTAAATGTAAAACCTCAAGGGCTTATAAAGGATTAAAAAGTGGTGATGAAACTTTTCAGCAGTGAAATGATTATTAAGTAGAATCGATCTACATTTGGATGGGGCTAAATACTCCTATCGATCTCTTCCTTTTTTAAAGCAATTTTACACCTAGGCTCAACAGAAACTGGCTAAGATTAGAGCCTAAAAGAGAGATAAACTTAGGTACAAAATAAATTCTAGTATTATTCATTAATTGCCTTCTTAGAACTTTTCAGTACCAAATGAAAGTGTCTTTCTCGATTGAGTTTAATATTCGTGGCATTTATAGCTTCATTATAATGTATTCACGGCTTCGGGGATTAGAAAAATTATTTCAAAAACTTCGCAAATCTCTTTCTGCCTGTTCAATATTAATAACGCAATTAAGTAAATGTGATAAAATTTAAAAATACATTTTATGGCATTTACTGCAGTTAATATTTTACCTTGAATGGTATGTGGGACATAAACAGGTGAATTTAATGATCATTAAAGACATTTTTCATAGCTTTAGATCAGAATAAATTATCACTACATTTAAAGTGCAAATATACAACTGTAGAAAATTCTTAATATGCATTTTAGATTCCTTTCATTCATTCAACTGTGCTTATGGTTTCAGCAATGGATATGCAGTCCTAAAATACCCCTTTTAGCTACCACAATAACATCTTTTTAAAATGCGAGTATCCTCTAATCTACAATAATGTTCTTAGCTCCATTTCGCTGTTATGAAACATCATCTTTAATATCTTTGTTCACTTATGAAACTTATGACTTAATGAAAAATATGTAGAGAAAGAATTCAAACATTTCTGGCTCAGGAAAGTGAACCTGAATTATAGGTTAGGTTTTTTTAGTACGTCAAAGCACATGAGGGCTTTCTGCATGCACGAGGCACCGTAGGCACGTACGGATGACTTCTTGGAGGAATTTCTAAGAAAACTAGCTCGTATCCATATTACAAGTGCGGTAAACCTCTAAAACCAACCAATGCAGCCAGCCCGCTTGTCAAGGCTCGAAATATCATTTTTCATTGGTCTTAACCACTTGGCTGCTATTTGGACCCCTTAGTTATAGGAATGTATCGTATCATATAAGCTGTATTCATATCATTTCTATATATTATTCTCGCATGGTTCCCATGCGCTTTTACTATACGTTAGTGTTATTATAGGTTTTGTTTGTTACTTAATGTCACTTGGGGTTTCATTAAGAACGTTATCCGTTACCTTAGAGATGATGAAAGAACTTTTCAGCTCCAACATCAACTGCTAATTTTGCTTTATAGGTTAATATTGTATTACACTATTTATTAGAACTCATACGTATTAACTTTTCCAAACACTGTGAACGTCGAAATACTGAGATTTATAAGCACTGGGGGATTCCAAACAATTAACGGCACCTATAAATTTCCGTTAGAGCAGGCCGGACGTTCAGTAAGCTTAATATTAATGTCTAAAATTACTTTTTCAAATTTGCACTTAGACGAGCGATCTACTAAGTGCAGGACTCCAGTAGGGAAAATAACTGTTTCCTCGCAAACTTCAACTCATACCTAAATTGGCATCCTTAAAATTAGTGTTCTCTCTGAAACATGAACTATGCAAATGCGGCTTCAGTGTTTGAAACAAAAATAAAGCCATTTAGAGCCAGATCTGGTGAATCTAGTGGATGGAGAATAAACTATAATAAACAATTCTTAATACTAGTCTAGGAAATCTAAATCTGAGTCTTGCTTGCGAGAGAGTTATTGTGAAAAAGTAATATTTTTCTGCTGTGCTGCCACACCTTTATGTCTTTGCAGAGTTGGGCCAACAAGTTAGCATAACAAACACCTTTCAAATTAAGCAAAAACACAATCTTAGTTTGGCGCAGATTTTGAGTTAAATTCTATAAATTTTGAAGGTAATGATACCCAGATATCTTTCTTTTTCCAGTAGCCGGAATTTGAAATTGGCTCATCGAACTGATGAGGCGTCGTGCGAAAGTAATTAAAAAACTTTCGATGTCATTCAAGCACATATCCTCATTTAAATAACTTGCATCTCCTTGTTTCTCACGTATTAGTTTAACTGAAAATTTTTGCTTCTTCTTGTACGTAACGTAAGAAGTACAATAAGTTTTAATCTAACAGAAATTGGTTCCATTTTAATTTTTAAAAAATGTAACCTAGGAAGTCAAAATACCACACAAAAATTTCAAAAATACCCTAAGTGTCCGATATGAAGAGCGATCTAATGGGTGCATATGACAACTTTTAGACTGAAATTTTCCTCTCTGTTGTTAATTGCCCTCGGAAAAGGATTTTTTTCCCCCGCGTTGCCACTTTTCGTGCAGATGGGCTTGTGGGATCGTAGCTTTAGTCTGTTCAATTTACACTCATGTCCATAAATTAAGGATAATGCAAAATCAGGCAGAGGAAGAGTTAGAAGCAAAACAAATTTGACTTATTTGTAAAGCTTATTTATTAAGCAAAAGGTAAAGAGCAAAAACGATGCTATATGTTTGATATTGTTAAACAAAATTAGCGATTTTTTTCCCTGGAGCAAATTACAAAAAATACCTATTTACAATAAACCAATATTACATGGTTGGTATGATTGCTAATACATTGTATGTCTCCCAGACGATGCAATACAGTCCGTACAACGCCTAGGCATCCTGAGTATCAAATTATCGATCTGATCTTGGGGGATATTACACCACTCAAAAAGCAATGCTCTCCGAAGTTCCGGTAGACATGTAGGAGGAGGTTGACGGGCTGCAACTCGTCGGCCAAGCATGTCCCACACGTGCTCTACTGGATTCAAGTCCGGTGAGAATGCTGGCCAGTCCATACGGGTGATATCCTCCGATTGAAGGCATTCGCTTACGATGTTTGCATGGTGAGAACGGGCGTTGTCATCCATAAACACAAATTGTGCGCCCATGGCGCCCCGAAACAAACGTACATGTTGTTCCAGAATGACGTCCCGATAGATTTGGCTTGTCATGGTTCCAATTTGAACATGCAGGTCAGTTCTGGAACCCGGAATAATTCCACCCCAAACGAGCACTCCTGCACCACAGTAACGGTGTCGTTCAATGATGTTTTCTTGGTGGTAACGGGTACCTGGAGCTCTCCATATGAAAGTCTGGCGGGAATCAGACCGCAAGCTAAACCTAGAATCGTCGGAAAACATCACGCAAGCCCACTGCTGTGGTGTCCACAATGCATGCTCTCTACTCCAGGCTAACCACAGGCGACAGTGAGTTGCAGTACGTGGAACGCATCTGACAGGTCTACGAACATATAGGCCAATCTGCCCTAAGCGTCTGTACACGGTCTGTCTTGAAATTGTTGTACCAGTGGCTGAAGAGAGCTGACGAGACAGGTGTGCTCCGCCTGTTTCTTTTGGCAGTAATTGCCAAATACCGGTCCTCGTTCGCCGTTGTAACTCTGGGGCGACCTGTGCTGTAACGTCTACTCACATTACCATCATTTTGGTATCGTTGCCAAAGCCTGGAGATGACACTCTGGGCAATTCCAAGTTCGTCTGATACTTCCAGTTGGGTACGCCCACATTCCAGACGGCCGATAATTCTACCACGTAAAAAAACCATCCAAATGCGTCCTTTGTGTCATAACTATTCGGTTATTGCACTGAAATGCTTATAAAGCGCTTGCGAACAATTTTACTTCTTTGCCTGTATTCCTTATAGATCACTCTCTTACACTCTCATCATTGTGACGTACCATCAGTGTCATCTGGTTACTTCCTGAAATTTGCATATGATTCTTGAAGATGTGTGTAATGATTTTACAGGTGATATATTTATTTTAGAGTTCGATTTCCGCTTGACTCCGAATTATCCTTAATTTATGAACATGAGTGTAGTTGCTAATGGCGATATTATCCGATTAGTGACGCCAGTGAAGGTTGATAAGCTTCCTGACTGCTCTGCTTCAGGTCAGGCTTGAGTCAGGGACACTCTGGGTCGTAAAATCATGCTCAAACTGATCATGTTAAAAGTACTATCGCAGCACAAGTACAATTCAAGCAGGCTTTTCTAGGCGATAGAATAGCCACATATTTTATAAGCTACGTGTCTCTCGCCTACATATAAAGCTACTTAGCTCTAAAATAAAACTGCTTATCGTGTAAATATTTTTGAATTATGAACTAAATAAAACCGATTAAAGAGCGGACAACTGAAATTAGTTTCGTACAGAAATAAAACACGTTAAGACTTGTAGTTATTTTACGCCCTATGTTGCGCGGTTGCGATCTGGCAATACTTTTTCATTACATTTTATTGGCATCAAAAGTACAGGTATTTTGATTTTCTTTAATAGTTTTGGAGAATTTGTTCGAATTGCTTGCATAACAGCTAAAAAATATCAATAGATACTTGGCATTCGGATTCTAATTTGAAATTTTAAAACACTGCAATCATTACACAAGAAGTGTTTCTAATGTAATAACAAATCTTAATTTATATATATAAAGAAGAGCGTCCGTTTGTTTGTAATTCATGCAAATCTACAATTGTATTTTGATTTTAATGACATTTTGCGCACTTGATCTTCAAAACAAAAGAAATATCTTTGTCTACGTTAAGTTTTCGAAAGAACCACCCCACGAGTCCACACTCCATACATACAGATTTTATGGAAATTTAATCACTTTTGATAAAAGCTCAGTGACTTAAAAGCTTTGTGTTACTACTGCCCTAGTTAAAATACTTTTCTCTTCCAAGCAGCAGTCTGTAGTCGTTTTCGGGAAAGCATAAGATATTTAACATTTCTTTTAAATTTATTCTGTAATTAATTAAAAAACTTGTAGAGTCATTAGGTTAATTGGAAGGGAAAAGATGAAAAATATGCAACCGCCTTCGCCGGGAATCAAACCATGGACCTCTGGAATACCGGCCCAGCGTGCTACCGTTACACCACGAAGGCACGCTAGGGAAGTGGAAGAAATACCTTATAAACTGAGCGATTCAAAATCAGCAAACGCAGCTTAATTTCAGTTATTATTAATTACTAGTCGGACCCGTGAAATTACATTAGCTGGACTCATTAAAGTCATATATATAGATAGATATAAAAGAGTGTTCGTTTGTTTCTTTGTTTGTAATCCAAACAAGTCTCCAACTTTATTACGATCTTGATGAAATTTTCCCATCTGACCTTCAAAACAGGATAAAGTTAACTGTCTATATAATATTTTGATAAACCACATCACCTTCTCCACACTCCGAACGTGTATATTAAATCGGTGCTCTCACGGCACTCATTTTAGGATTGCATTGCCGTTGTTGCGTTCTCACTATTAGAGAAAATCATTCATACTAGGCAAGAAATTTATATTTTTTTACAGAAAAATAAATATTAAATTTTCTGTACCATTTCAATTTTGAAAATTACGTTCACATCGCCGATGCTACGTTCCTATCAGTTCTTACTAAAACGGTTAGATGGCGTCGTGTTTGTTTATTCTTAAAACATTGTAAATCCTTTAAAATATAGTTTAAGTAGGCTGTCTGTCCCCCCCCCTTTTTTTTTTTCTTTTTCTTTTTGTGAATGCTTTGAAAATGACAAGAAATCGGCCAATAGCAAAGCAAGTACCAATTCTTACTAAAACCCTTACTTAGCGCCGCGTCAATTATTGCTTTAGAACAGTGTAGAAGCTTTGAATCAAAATTTAAATGAGCTATCTATCAGGTTTTCATAAATATTTCGAAATCGGCCAGAGTGGATGGTGATTTTCCGAAAGATCATTTCTGAAAAAAGACATAACTGATAACAAGCAAAATTCAAATCTTTAAATAATCGATGGATATTAATTTATAATTACATATAACAGTATACATGCAGTATGATTCCCTCTTGGCTACTTTTCTATTTTACGAATCATCTTGGTATTCTGATAGTTCTCACCGACGACCCGTTTGGGAATTCTTATGGCTGTCCTGATGATCTGACTGCAGCAGCATCTTCTTTTATTATTTCTTTTTATTAGTCATTCGTTTTCGCTTTAGAATGCTCTAAGAGTTTCCACTGAGATCTTGAATTTTTTTCGGAAACTGAAGCTCGAAAGTCATTTACATAACGCAGGAACTCGCCATTAAATCGCCATTTTTCATTTGACTGTTGCAGGATCGTCAGCTTGGATAACCATATATCAACTAACTCGTCTTGCTTTTTGCATCTATGGCTATATAAAAGGGTCGTTTTAGTGCCAGAATACGGTAGTGTTAATTATGTTAACAAGCTTATGCAGAAAATACTTCCCGGGAACACTGTCATCTTTTCATCCATTGATTAAGTAACAGATACAGAGCAAGATTTACATTACTGGACTGAATTTTTAAATGCTCTTAAATCCCCAGGAATGCAGCCACACAAGCTTACTTTTAAAAAGTATTCCTTATCATATTATTACGTAACAACAGTGCAACATACATGAGTGCAACGCAATATCAGTGCAACGTAACGTAAGTGCAACGGTACAAGGTTCACTGTGAACAGTCTCTTACCGAACGTAACAGGGGCTCCATCCTCATAGAAATACTACAGGTGAAAACATTTTTATTACTCTCATTTTATTGGCACCAACGAATAAAAGTATTACCTTCGATTTCAAGAGAATTTTTTCCCTATCCGATTTTCATTCGTTAGGAGTATCAACAAGGCACAGGGACAATCCCTTTGTGTGGCAGAGATTAACTTGAAAACACCATGTTTTTCATATGGTCAGTTACACCTAGCTTGCTCAAGAATCGGCACGCAATATTTTTTTTTCTATCCAAATAAAGTCTACAGTTTTATTCGAACTTGGTAAAATTTTGCATAATTCAACTTGAACCAAAATAACTCTCATTTGCATTTATCGCGATTCTAAAAACTCATTCTGGTAAGGAATTGCAATCAGAAGCTAGAAGAGATAGGAAAGTGTCGTAAACTTAAAATAATTGTTATAAAATTAAAATATATCTTACAAAGTAACTAAATTATTAATGCACACACGTACACGTTCCGATAATTACAAATAAGCATATGCCTGTTTACTTATTTGCTTCATTGAATATAATTCATTTAAGATTTGGGTAACTTTATGTTTGTACAGTAAAATAAATGCATTGAAACATGATCAATTTTCTAAAGACAATGAACCTAGATACTGTAGCAAGCGGTAAGCAAAACTGGAGAAAGCCTCTGCAAGAAATGATATGCAGCACAAAATGAGAAATTAAGCTTTAGAACACTGAATCAAGATTGCTATGTTTTAAATGTTTATCGCAGTGTAAAGCTTATTTTTTTTCATCAAATCTCAAAAGATAAAAATACACTATCTTCTTTTTCTGAAAGTAATATTTGCCGTAACGAAAAATTTACCTTCAAAGTTCTGCTACGAACTTGCCCAGTTTCTGTTGCATGTTATTTAGCTTTAGATGAGTTTTTGGACACTGAATGCATTATATTGAAAGGTGTGAACAATTAAATTGAGTATAATAAATAAAATTGAATAGATTTGATAAGAGATAAGATATCCTATAGAAAAGATGAGAGATCCTATAGAAAAGGATGAATCAAATCAAAACTAATTTAAAATTTCATATTAAGAAAAATTTATTATTTTAGACAACAACAACATAGCAAATTGGGAAATTACTAACTGCTAATTTATTGGAATATTAGAAATCGAAGATTTTAAGAGCACTAGAGATTTCTAGGAATTATTTTCATAACACAGCTTTCCAACGTGCCCATGATTAGGTACCTTATAAAACTCTTAAAATCGAGTTCTGGCGCTCTTTTAAGGATATCATGTTTATAGTTGTTGTCTTAAGAATAAAGCACTTACTTTTCACTGTTTTCTATTTTATTACAAATCTTTTTGAGATTTCGATCAAGAATTTACTCACAAGAGCAACCTTTGTAAATTTTGTACTTCTTGAAGAATAGCCTAACATTTGCAAAAATGTAATAAATACTTTATGCGATTTACAAATGTTTACTGACGCCCTATTGGCAGAGTGTCAGGGAAGACGGCTGTCATGTCTTTAGGGCCGAACTCTAATCACGGAGAAAACACGGATGTTTGTAAATATATAGTATCTTTGCTGCATGGGAACACGTAAATTACTGTGGTGCCGAAAGTTCTCTCAAGAGGCTGTGATAGGGGAAGAGGAGTGACAGTCTGTCGAATCCATCTCCCAAGGGATTCTCCATCAAAACTGAAACGGGGCTTCGATTTTCTAGTGGGTGTAATTCGGTCTCTTCCTAGTGGCACCTTGAACAAAGTTCTCGGCGATGAGACGATTAAATTACCGATGGGTTCGGTTATTCCTGACGAATGCTTAACCAGCAAAAGTATCATGCCTTTAGGGAAAATTACGTTAGTTAATATGTTAAGTTAGTTAATTAGTTAAATTGATCTCTTAAATAAATTATGTAAAATATCGTGGATCTCTACTGGCATTTCAAGCCGGATTCTAATTCTGGCAAAAGGCTAACTGCATGGGAGTTTTCGTCGTTTTTCCCATGCGTCATATAAATACACATCAGTTTCCTATAAAAGCCCTCTACGGAAATATCACTACCCTTAGGCAGGTGACAGTGAGAGCAGGGCCTGGACACCTGGGCGGCTTTCATTGACTATTCATAAGTGTCCGGATCCCGCAGCTGTCCATAAAAACTTTACCAGACAGGGGCTGATGTTAGAAAATAGACGAATTGCGGATTCTTACAATACCAATGCTTATTATACAATTACATACCAGTATAAAAATACCTTACATCAAAAAAAGGTGTTACTCCTAGTAATTGTACGTTTTACATTTTCAAGCCCGTTGAGCATTTAAAACATAGCATTAAGCATTGAACTACAAGAAAGTTGTGCTATATTGAATTAATACGGTAATATTACATCGTTATAAAATATGCATTAATATCGTTATAAAATATCCTTTTTTTTATCATACGTCCGGCTTCTGCCTGCTAGGAGGATCGGGGCTATCCCCTTATAATAATAATAATAATGCATTAATAGCCCTCTATATATAAAGACATACACTAAAAAAAGGTTCCTAAACTCCACTGACATATTACAGAGCAGTACTGGTGCATATTATGCGTGTAGTAAATATATAAAGATACGTTAGGTCGAAAGGGGGTGCTTATTGATTATACATATTATAAGGTATTTCTCCAGATTTCCTAGCGTGCCTTCGTGGTGTAATAGTTCTGCACACTGGGCCGGTATTCCAGAGGTCCGTGGTTCGATTCCCGGCGAAGGCGTTTGCTATTTTTTATCTTTCCTGCTTCCAAAAATATACCTAATGTCTCTACAATATTAGTTATTAATTACACATGCTTAATAATTATATATGCATTATCCATACATATTAATTATATATACATTGTACGTGCTTATTAAATATACGTAGGTTGTTTTTTTTTCAACCTCCGATACCACAGTATGCGGCAGGTGGTTGGTGTGCGTAGTAGGCGACTGCGCATCTCACCCTCCACACGCTCTGTCACTGGCGTATTCAACACGCCATTTTCTGTTGAGTTGCAGTCACGTAAACATGGCTGTCGTTATTGATTGTCCCGCCAAGTGTGAATTGCAAGCTGTTATTCGTTTCTTGCAGGCAGAAGGGAACAGTGCAGCGGAAATTCATCGAAGAATGAGTCGAGTGTATGGAAACAGCTTTATGAGTGATGGCGTTGTTCGTGAATGATGTCGAAAGTTTAAAAATGGCCGAACTGATGCGCATGATGAAGGGGGTCAAGGACGCAAGTCTGTCGCTACAGACGACATTGTTCAACGAGTTGACCAAGCGGTTAAGCAATCGTAGGTTCACCATAAGTGAATTATCGATGAAATGTCCGGAAGTTTCAAGATCTTCCCTGTACTCTATCGTTACTGAACAGTTGCGCTAACGACCACAAAACTCGCCGAATGGTTGCAGCGTTTGAGTTTCTTGACCGTTACAATACTGACGGAGAAAAGTTTTTGAAATCCATTGTGACAGGTTATGAGACATGGGTTCAATATGACACACCCGAAACGAAACGACAATCACAACTGCGGATGCACAGAAATTCTCCAAAGAGACCCACAAAATTCAAACGAACCTTTAACAACCGTAAGGTATGGCAACTGTTTTTTGGGACCAAAAGGGTGTGTTGCTTGTGGAGTTTATGCAGCCAAAACAATTAATGCAGATTCATATTGTGAAACTTTGCGACGCTTACGGAGAGCTATTCAAAACAAACGACGAAGAGGCATGCTGACTTCTTGGAATAGTTCTGATCCACGACAATGCCCGTCCTCACAGCGCTCGTGTAACCCAACGGCTCCTTCAGCAATTTCAATGGGACATTTTCGAACATCCTCCATATAGTCCCGACCTAGCGCCGAGTGACTTTCCTCTGTTCCCTGAACTGAAGCAATGGCTTGGCGGGAAGAGCTCCCAAAATGACGTGGAGCTGAAAGAAACCGTCACAACTCACTTCCAATCATTGGCGGGGATATTTTGTGAAGAGGGTATTGCAAAGCTTGTTAACAGATATGACAAATGCCTCAATCTTCAAGGTGATCATGTAGAGAAGTAACCTGTATTGTACATTACTTTTGGTAATAAAATCTTTTTTGTATATTCACCCGTTTTTTCTTTATAGCCCATCGGAGGTTGAAAAAAAAATAGCCCTCGTACATATTACGATTTCAAATTCGTTGAACATTTAACTAAACCATTATCAATACTTTGTTACATTAATAATATGTTCCCGATTTTTACTTACATATTACAGGACAGTACCAGTGTACATTATACAACTAGTGACTGTATAGAGAACTGTATGACTGTATATGACTGTGACCTCGAGAAGTGGTTCTTATTTATTATACGTATTATTAATTATAGATACATTATAAATGCTTATTAGTTATACATACATTATCCATACTTATTCATTACACATACATTATACATGCTTATTAATTATACGTATTACGATTTCAAGTTCGTTCAACATTTAACCAAACCGTTAGTAATACTTCGTTATGTATTATACCTTAATAATACATGTATACATATATAACATTACATTAATACATACATAACATAAAAATTGCATTCCCCTGTTCGATTACATTGAGCATTAAACTTATGCATTAACATTACATTAACTGGTATAAAGAGATTATGTATGAGGTTGGTATCCTATGGCTAGATAGCCCTCGTGTGCTTTAGCATAACATAAATAATTCTTAGCTAACGCGATTGTCATGAACATATCTGAGATAATTTACTGCTAGCATTCCTTTTGTCAATAAGCTCTATTAGCTGCGGAATTTGGGGCAAGTTCAGGACTTCTTTTTTAATTCCTGAATGTTGCATGTTGAGTTTTATTCGTTCAATTCCTCATTATTTATTCTGAATCATATCTCGTTTATACAATAGGAAACATTCACTGAGTCTTTTTGAGAGCTTTAATGAGTTTTATTTACAAGTAACATTTTCCAAGCATGAACTCTCATTTTTTTCTCAGAAGAAAAGTATATGTGAATCTACTCATTTAGACATACATAGTAGTAAAAAATTTAACTGCTAATGATAACTTAAAAAAAAATTAAATATGGAGTTCTTGATTGCCAAATTCGAACTTTCTGAAAAAAACTTGGCAGAATTTTAAAAATTTTGTAAAATCTCATAAACACAGCTGCATTGCTAAATATAAATTTGCATATTTTCAGTTCCCTTTTACTTCGATTTAATAATTAATTCTTTTAATATTTTATGATTCTAAATGAGAAAAAGCATTTTCAATTTCCTGCGCATTGGGTTATTTCCCGTAAGTTTAATATTTTATCGAAAAAATCGCTTCCTCATTTTTTCAACCAAACTGCAGTTTGCACTTACTCAAACTTTAAACTGATTCGGGAGGGGATAAAAAAGAGCAGGAGATTCTTTAGGAGTTTATTCGATTCATTTCGCTGATTACAGCTGGTGTAAAACAAATTACCGCTTTGGCAAATTTTTTCTATACCTCATTTGTTCTGCACATTCAATCCATAGTAAGCACATTAATTATCAGGTAAAGTGTCTGTCATTTTGTATTGCTCTAAAATGACTATAATTCGAGACAAATTTCTTAGAACGTTGCAGTGCAGGTCATCAGAAATGAATAAACAAGTCTAAATAAAGCACCTTTTAATACGAAATCGTAGTACTTTTACGTTATTGAACATGAAGCATGTGATTATGCCGTCATGCAGATGGATTGTCACTGAATTAGCTTGTGCTGCCAAACGGCAGATATAAATAACAGAAGCATAGGTTGAAGGGAGAGCTGCCTAGTTAGAGATACAAATAATAACTCTTCTACAATAAGATATATGATTTACAGACTTTCATTAAACTAAACAGGATATTTGAACGACAGAAAGAAGACAAAGGGTTAATTGTAACAAAGAAAGATTTCGGAATGCGTAGAAAAATTTAGGTATACTTTAAGAGGTGAAGTATATTTCGAGACGATTATATTATGAGTATTTCTCTGATGAAGTTAGCATACGCAGAATTTTGATCTTTCTGTACCCTTCCATAAACTTCGCACACTTCTGGTGTAAATTTGCATCAAAATTCAGCAGAAATTTCTTTTCTTTTGTACTGATTATTTTAATTTTCTAATAGTTATTTTTAATTTGAAACCCTTTCCTTTAAATCCTTGTTTCCCTCTTACAACTCCTTACCAGAATGAGTTTTTAGTATCGCGTTTTATGGAAATGCAGAACCAGTATTTAATGGGAAGCTGAGTCACTTCCGTACAAGAGCTCAGAAGCTCTCAGTAAAGCGTGTTCTGCCTTCGGGCTACGTCGTTGCTTTAAGCCTATCTTATTATGTTCGGCCTTAGTCTTACGTGCCAGTTAATATTCGCCGATGAGATTTAATTAGGGACCCACTCGGTTAGTTATTTATGCAAAGCTTAGGGTAACTTTTAGTTAGAATTAGTTTAGTTTCTTATTTTGCTATCTTAAGTTAAAGCCCAAGTGGAGGCTTTCCTTTAAGCCCGAGAGGGTCCGACTGCTATTATTTCTGTGAGTGAATAAAGGGGTATTTTAACCATTCTTTGAACCTATCTTTATAACTGTTAGAAGATCAGCGAATAGTCGCCAGAATCTTCACTAAATTTTTAGCAGGCAAGGACACGTAAATTAACTAGAACTTTGTAGCTTGATGCTCAACTCAGATTTAACTTTTGGCAGCATACTGTTCATAACAGAAAGTATTTTTTCAAGAAGTGCTGCACTTCCTAGAATAAATTTAGTTTACAAAAACTCTTGAACATCATAGCTTTCTTCGCTCATTTCTGAAAACTGTTGTACTGATCTCTCAGATTACAGGGGTGTCCTCTTTATTCCAGAAGCATTCAATTGCTTCACTGTTTTAAATCATACTCCATGGTTTCTCAGACATTCATTATATCTGTAAGCGACTGCAGGTTGTTGACAATGATTTATGACTGCCTAATAAAAGCATATTTATAGCTTTTATTAAAAAGGTACAAAGCGGTAAAATGGCGGAACTGTCGGTAGAGTATTTCCAAACCGTACCCCACTTTTTGAATCTCTGACATTACTGAAAAATTGACTAGTTTTACCTGGATAATTCTGAGCCTCCAAAGGGAGTGGAGCTTAGCCAGTTTGACTTGTAGCTCACAATTGTTCCGTGCTTTCGGTATTCCTAGCACAGGTGACAACTCATGGTGACAACTCTGCTCATGGTGACAACTATGGGTCGAATCAGAAGTGTGATGCAGAAGTCCTCGGTGACTTGGAATACAGAATTAGAGGTCACAACATTGGAGAAGTCTTCTGTGCCACTAGCACAGGAGAGCTCCTATGCATTACATTCAAGAATTCCAAGTCTCAAATTCAAAAGCTGCCGCAGCAACATTACCCAGCTGCTTCTTCATTTTTAATGAAAACACCTAGTGCATGAATATCTTATACTGCTCTTCCTTTTCCATCAACCTGACAAATGGATTTTTGGTATACTCCCATGCCAAAATGAAAGTATGAACATAACAGATAAATAACATCCAGGACTTCTTTGGAAAGTGAACCCGATCCTAACGGCATAGAACCGTTTTTTCTAATTACTTAGCAAAAGACATGTATTATCTCCAAACTGCCAGCTAAAAGCAGAGCAGAACTTCTAGCTGCTTCAGCATATTAATAATATCATTCGTTGCTTTCTGATTATCCGTAACCCCACCAGAAAGTCACCAGTATACTGGCGATTTTGTGAATTGATGAAAAATAATGGTTTGGCTATCTCTGCAGCTCATAAGTACTATTCTCTACATAAATAATGATAAAAAAGAAGCATTTTATGAGAAACCAATATCTGCATGACATATATTTTCCTTTCCACAGTCAATGTCAACTTCATTTTCACAGTTAAATGTTCAGCATATAAATCTGTCTGGACTCAAACACATTAGACGATACAGACATGCGTGGGTTGATGTTTGTTGCGTGTATACTTGAAAATACGCCATAAACAGAGCAATTTTGTCAAATGTCAAAACTAAGGATATTATATAATAATCAAAAAGTACTCTCAGCATATTGGCTTACCATTAACAGCATAAAACATTGCTGTGAGAAGTGGCTGCGTTCTTAAAACAATATTTTATGCTCCTTCAATGATAGCTATAGGACGCTCATGTACTGTAATCTCATTTCTGAGCAAATTCCTCTATGAACTAATTTTCAATGAAAAGTGTTTTTTGTAACTGACATTCTGAAACTTATAATTGCTTTCTTCCTATTGCAAAAAAAATACACTGCCCTCCAAAAGTCAAAGAATGAATAATTTTCTGTTAAGCATTACAAAACTAAATCATAAGGCATCAAATAAAAGTATAAAAGAGAAAGTGATAATAACAATAAATATATATGACAGAAAAGCAACATTTGTTTATAAACATTGGGAATTTTTCAACAATTACCCCTTTTTTACCTGCTTTGTTCTGATCTTAGTTATATGAGTATTTCCAGTTCAAAATTTTGTTTTTATATGCGCTCCCAATAGAATTATGGGGAGTCCTTTTATGGGTGTTTCCTGAGAATTCCTAAGGATGGTAAACTGCATTTCCTCCTTGCATAGAAAGGCTTATGGCCTTTGCAGTGTAGTCTTGAAGAAACTTTTAATCCAGTTCTTAGTGACAAGGTCTTCAAAGCCATTTTTCTAGCATCAGGCAAAGAAGTTCTTAGTGATTTCCCAGAGATCTGATTATGCTTCATTCAAATGAATAAAATTATTATTCAGAGCAAGAGGTGTCCCTGCATTTCACTGGTAACTTTATAAGGTATTTCTCCCGCCTTCTTAGCGTGCCTTCGCGGTGTGGTGGTCTGCACGGTGGGCCGGTATTTCAGAAGTCCGTGGTTCGAATTCCGGCGAAGGCGTTGCTCAGTTTAAAGTCTCGTGCTCCTAAAAATATAATTAATGTCTCTACAGTGGCGCTCGAACTAAAAGGGTGGTGGACGATGATTCTACACACCCAGGATTTGGCGATTGGGTCCCCTAAAACCCCAGTCGCCCTTTAAAATGTGGAGTATATAAGGTATTTCTCCCGCCTTCTTGGCGTGCCTTCATGGTGTGGTGGTCTGTACGCTGGGTGCGTATTCCAGAGGTCCGTAATTCGATTCCCGGCGAAGGCATTGCTCATTTTTCAAGTCTCCTGCTTCCAGAAAATAACCTAATCTCTCTACAACTTTTCCCAATTGGCAAGAATTTTATCATCAACGAGCTAGGAGGTGGTGTTGGCAAAAAAATGCCTTTCATCTAGACAATCAACATTGTTTTTCTTCAAAAACATCCTTCAGATTAAAGCATAAAATTTATGGCATCCCAAATTTGTTAACTTTCAAGTTCTTTAATGAAGAAAATTAATTTTGGCTATTAAATAGGAGGTGATGAAAGAGAGCAAGTCCCTTAAATGCATATTTAGTTCAAAGTGATTTGATCTAGAAACATTCAGGACAGAAAAGACATCTCTGATTCTACTGTCTCCAGGTAATAAAGAGAAAAGAAATTGTTAACAATACTTTGCTTGAGATTAACAATCAATGACTCATAAAGTAGAAAAGATCTTTACACGTGACAGTCATGGCAATACAGCTGAAAGCAAACTTTTAACATTCACGGAAAGTTGTCATAAATAATAATTGCTAAAATACTTGCACAAAGTTCAATTTTGCATAATCTAGGTGAAACATGCGTAAAATTAAAATTACAAACTAATTTCATAAATACAAGAAAATTTTAAATTTCGATACGTTAACTTGGACAGTAAGCTTGTCAATGTTTTCTAATTTTCATTAAAATAAAATGATCTGTAAATGTCCTAAAAGCACTTATTTCCAGAAAGCTATTCAAAAACAGACAATCTCGAAAACAAGGGCCATTGGTGATGATGTCTAACGTTAGGAATGGAGACAAATAAATAAGCAGAGATTCATCTAAATTAAAATATATTGAAACACAAAATGGCACAAGTACAGTAAATTCTACATGGTAAAGTAAAACAGTGACAACAACTAAAAAAACGTTGCCAAGAGAAAAATATAAAAAGCGTGTTGCCACACATGTTTTAAAATACAAATGGGAAATATAATCACAAATAAAAGTTATTTGCAACACTCCCCCT
The DNA here is from genome assembly GCF_044657685.1 of Stegodyphus dumicola. NCBI lineage: Eukaryota > Metazoa > Arthropoda > Arachnida > Araneae > Eresidae > Stegodyphus > Stegodyphus dumicola. The sequence goes on from NC_140780.1 coordinate 123,408,804, forward strand.
TGATTAAATTTCCCTCAGTCCTACACAGAACCTTTGATTGAACAAGGCTTTCTTTTGCACACTCTTTGTGAACATGTCTGCTGCATTTGAACTGGAAGGCACATACGTAAAGTTTAACAACTTCTCTTCAACCTTTTCTCTCAAGAAAAAATGCCTGAGTTCAATATGTTTGTTACGCTCTGAAGTGACATGGTTTTGGGCTAAAGAAATGGCACCCTGATTATCAACAAATATGCTTTGTGGAAAGTTTAAAAAATGTTCTCCCACAATTTCTTTAAAAAAAATTTGGAACCACAGTACTTCCTTGGCTGCGTGGCACATTGAGAGGTACTCAGCTTCAACTGTTGACAATGCAGTCGTCTGTTGTTTCTTACCGCTAGATGAGACAGCTCCACCTGCTAGTAGCACCACATAGCCACTAAATGATCGTCTGTCAATCTTATCACCAGCCCAATCAGAATCACAAAACACTTCCAAATTCTTTCCTGTCTTTTGGAAAGTCAGCTTTAATTCCTTGGTCTGTTTTAGGTAACGAAGGATATGTTGTACACCAGCCCAATGTTCCTTGCGCAATTATTGAATTGGCTCATGTAAGTAGTAGCAAAAGCTAAATCTGGCCTTGTTCCTCCTGCTAGGTACAAGAGCCCTCCAACAGCCTACCTATATTTTAATGCTCCTTCAGCATTCAACATGTTATCCTTAGTGGCTGTTGTATATTTCATACCTGGATCTAATGGTGTTGATGCTCCTTTAGCATCTTGCATATTGGTTGTTTTCAAGAGTTCACTAGCATAGACACTTTGGTCAAGAGTCCACAGCTATCTTCCCTTCTACTTATCCTAATTGAAAGAAGGTGATGTATTTCTCCCAAGTCCTTGATTTTAAATGTAGCTGCAATATTATCCTTAAATTCCTGAATGATGAATTCTTTGCTGGACATTACAAGAAGATCATCCACATACACACCTACAATTAACTCCTTTTCTTTATTGAAGTAAACACAAGGATCTGCTCTGGATCTTGTTAGGCTCGTTGATTTCAAAAATTTATCGAGGCACATATTCCATTCTCTCCCAGACTGATGAAGTCCATAAAGGCTTCTCTTTAGCAAGCAAACTTCTCTGTGTGTTTTCTCATGCAGACTCACGGGTGGCTGTTCCATGAAAATTGTCTCACTCAGTCTTCCATTTAAATAGGCTGCAGTAATATCAAGTTGATGAACCTGCCAGTCTTGCTCAACTGAGAATGCTAATAAAGTTCTAATTGATTTTGTTTTTATTACAGGTGAAAACGTCTCTTTGTAGTCAATTCCTTCGACTTGGGTGTAGCCACGAGCAACTAAACGAGCTTTATATCTTTCCACTTGTCCATCTTTGTTAAGTTTTCTCTTGAAAACCCACTTACATTTCACAACTTTCCTTCCCTCTGGCCTAGGCACTATGTCCCAAGTTTCATTTCGTTTTAAATTTTCCAACTCTTCTTCCATGGCTAACTTCCATTTTTCGGCATCTGGACTAGTTAATGCCTCTTCTAAAGTTTCAGGATCATTCTGGAAAGCTTTCTTGGGTGTTGAGCCTTCATATTTCTGTTTCTCGGACTGTCATCTGCACTGCATTCCACTTGTAATTCCATTTATTTCTGGAGGATTTTCTTCATAAATCTCTGAATTTTCCATGATATAATCCTTTGTCCACTTAGGCGCTGAAATTTGTCTTCTGGGTCGAGTCTCCTTTTCTGGTATATCCTCCACCTCCTTCTTTTCCTGTTGAGGGCCTTCGTCTATTACTTTATTTTCAACTTCATCATCTTGAGATGAATTTCTTCCAGAAACTTGTTGTGGGTGCAATGTTATAATGTTTCCAGTCATGGAAGGTTTCTCTTCAAATATGACATCTCGGGAACAGATTACTGTACTGGTTTCTTTGATGTAAATGCGGTACCTTTCATCTCCATCATACCCAAGGAGATAGCCTTTAGTTGCCCTTTTGTCCATCTTTCTCCTCTTCTGAACTGGGATATGAGTATAGCAAGTCGATCCAATGATGCGCATGTGTTTTATTCTGGGTTTCTTTCCCATCCATAATTCATAAGGGCTTGAATTAGGAACTGAAGACTTGCCTGTCCTATTCAATATATAAATTGAAGTACTGAAGAACTCTGCCCATAGGAAAGCTGGAAAGTCCACTTCCTCATTCGAGTATTTGAGAGTTCTGGCCATTTCTAGGACTGTTCTGTTCTCTCGTTCAGCACTGCCATTTTGTTCTGGTGTATATGGAGCTGTGAGCCTCTGGGAGATTCCATGCTTGTTGAAGATCTTGCGAACGGCTTGGTTGTCAAATTCTCCACCATTGTCACTGAGCATTTCTTTAACCGTAGCGTGAGCTATGAAATTTTCAATCACATCTTTTACTTCTGATTTGTGCTTTAAGAAAAAACAGTATCAAAATTTGGTGTAGGCATCTTTGAAGATTGCAAAGTAACGGTATTTCCTAAATGACTGATCAAATGGCCCACAAATATCTGTCGAGAATAATTCTCCAGCTTTTGTAACCGCTTTCCTGGTTCCAAACTTTAAACGGTGGGATTTTCCGTATACACAAGCTTCACATAATTTCATATCAGACTTAATCTTAATATTCAACTCTTTCTCTACAATGGCCTTTACATGCTTTTTATCTTGGTGACCCCATCGTTCATGATAAAGTTGGAGAGTTGATTCATTATTCTCAGTCATGTTGATGTCAATGTGAGTGTTAGGAACTAAGGTCTTCATCACGGCTTTGAAGAGACCCCCACCAGCATTTCTTGTTCCATGCAGAACTATTTCACCATCTATTTTTAAATAGCAGTCCTTAAATGTTGATTCAAACACACTGTTTTGATTTCTACCTTGAGATGCTAACACAGAAAATAGATTTTTACTTATTTCTGGAACATACCAGACATTTTCAAGATTTTTGATTTGATTCATCCCATTTACATTGGTCATTATCTTGATGGTGCCCTTTCCAATTGCTGGTAATGACTTTCCATTTGCCACGGTGATGCTATGAGGAAGCTTAAATCTTTTTAAGTCTATAAAGTAGTGCCTGTTATTGACGACATGCTTCGAGGCCCCATTATCAATAAACCAATCATCAGAATTCGTTTCTGGAGAAAATATTGTATCATCTACAGCTAGAAGTGTCACATTTGCAGCAACGCTATTTTTACTTCCCTTGTTTGGCCCTATATGTGGACTGCGTTTCGGCGGTTTTCCATCAGCTATCCATTTCTTGCATGTTCTGACCCAATGTCCTCTCTGGTGGCAATAATTACACTTGCCATTGTTTTTCTTGTTAATAGATGATTTCCGCTTAAATTCCGGATTTGCTATCAATGCTTCCTGATCTAAAGTTTCTAAAAAATTTGGATCTTTCCTTAATTCTCTTTCATGGGTGCACAATTGTGTGGTTAATTCATCTAAAGTTCTCTTTTCATCACTAAGAAGTAACCAACTCGATTTGAAAGTACGATAACTGGGAGAAAGAGTATCCAATATTTTACAAATCAACAGCATTTCTGGCAGTCTGTTTTCTTCATTATTTTCAAGCCCACTGTTCAGTTCATTCCATAGATTTTTCAATTTTGACAAATGAGCTGCCATATCATCATTTGACCAACTGAATTTGAAGAACTGTAAACATATGTTATAAAGTTGGTTATCGGACGAATCTTCGAATACTTTGTGAAGTTCCAGCCAAATGTCTCTTGCGCTGTCAAATCTCATTACCTTTTGTAAAGTGTCTTCAGTCATGGAGTTCGTAAGTACCATCATAGGGCAATTATTTGCTTTATTAAAAACCTTCATATCATCTCTAAATCTCTTTCGAATCTCTTCGGCGGCCGCATGATCAGGCTCCTCTGGCTTCTTCAGTTTTCCTTCCACGACTTCTAAAGCGTTTTCGTGATAATTTAATACGAACTTAATTCTTATATTTCCAAATAGGCCAATCACTTTTTCCGCATAACGGCTGAACCAATATCTTTGCAGCTTCCATTTTTGCGAACTAATTTTCCGACTCACGTAAGGCTTAAGAACTGCCGTGTTAGGCTTACGAACTGCCGGTAATGTTTATCTCCACTTCGCTCATAAATTTCCCCGCACAGTTATATCATGCTGGTACCCATAACCTGATGAAGTCTAACGTTAGGAATGGAGACAAATAAATAAGCAGAGATTCATCTAAATTAAAATATATTGAAACACAAAATGGCACAAGTACAGTAAATTCTACATGGTAAAGTAAAACAGTGACAACAACTAAAAAAACGTTGCCAAGAGAAAAATATAAAAAGCGTGTTGCCACACATGTTGTAAAATACAAATGGGAAATATAATCACAAATAAAAGTTATTTGCAACAATTGGGAGACTTAACAACAGGTCCAATTTTAAAATCAACTCAATATAGTTGCTCTTATGTGAATAATTTTTAAACATAAGACCCATTTTCAAATTTTGTTACATATGCTGTCCCAGAAGAAAAGAAAGAAAAATTCAAGAAAAATTAATAGTTAACGTTTAATTTGAGCAGTGCATCGCATAAAATGACTATAAATACATTTCTACAATTTAAAATATTAAAAAAAAAAAGATTGAAAATTTTTAGATAAAAATTTAGCAAATCGATAAAAATAATTTGTTTTCCACTTCACGTCAAGTCCGTTACCTTGAGATTATTTTACCCCCAATTAGTTTGTAAATCTGCCTAAAGAGGGGCAGTACATATTCAAAGTAGTCAAACTTAGTTTGACCAGTTTATCTATATCACTGAATACGTACTGCCCCTTTTAGACACAAACTAATTTGAGGTAAAATGATCTCAATGTAACGGACTTGATATAAAGTGGAAGACAAATTATTTCTCTATTGATTTGTTAAAGAAAGGAATTTCTGTAATTAATTTTTGTCATGAATATAACACACTAATAGTTCATGTTTAAAATAATTAAACTTCTTTATTTAAGAAAATAAATTAGGTTATAAAAAGAAAGAGTTTGAATAACATGAAACTTGAAAAGGATAGGCATTTTTGCCTACGATCACACATTTTAAGATTTATATCTAAAAAATTTCAACTTTTTTTATATTTTGAATTGTAGAAATATAGTCATCTTTATGCAATGCATTGTTCAAATTAAACTTTAAACATAATTTACCTTGAATTTTCTTCCTTTTCTTCTACGACAGCATATGTAAGCAAAATTTGAAAATGGGCCATAAAATATCACTATTTATAAATCACCTGCATATGAATGATCAAAATCCGAATGAATGGAGACAATGGAGACATTCAATTATGAGTTGCTTTTCTGCATCATTAGATTTTGTATACTATTTGATACGGTTTTTTTTCCTTCTTTTTTTTTTCTCTGTTGAAAAAAAATTTTCTTTGCAATTTAATTTTTGTACTTGGTGGTTCTTGTTTCAAAAGCTTTAAAACAGACTTACATACGCTTACTTGTAATAGAATTAAAAAGTAAACTGATTGCAGTATAATCAGTTGCAGAAAATGCAGGACATCCAGAACCAAAATTCATCTGTCCAAAATTCATCTATGATTAATAACGTGATTAAATGAAAATCTGTAAAGATTTGGGGTGTGAGTGCTATCAACACATATGCCTAATTTTATTACTGTTATACATTTAACTGTCACAAGCACTGAAATACCTAATTTTATAATTATTATACATTTAAATCCATCCTATTCATTCTTCAAATCTAGTGATGAAATAGGTTTAGAAATTATCATATTATGCAAATTTCTATTTCAAGGTAAGTAAATTTTGCCTCTTCAAGATACACAGCATGGACACTCAAAAAAAAAAAAAAAAAAAAGGACAGTTCTATATCTCCTGTTCTACTGGGCCGATTGATGAAACTCCACTTGCCTTTTTCATGTCTCGAAAGCGGACTTAGGATATCTATTAGATTTATATATAGATTTCTACCACAATTCCTACGACAACCCGAGAGGATTTGGGTAGAATTGAGACGCTCCTGAATGATGCCTTTCTTTCTGTTTGGGTTTTTCCCTACGGTGGGAGTTGAAAGAATGCAAAAAGGCTTCAATGGCATGGGTAAGGAAGTTATGCAAGAAAGAACTATATGCATACGAAAGATTAAAAAAATGTCTTAAAATCGTAAATGATGAGCAGTAAAAGCTAATGTAAGTGAAGTATGATGAAGGAAAGCATTCTACTTTGCCTATAGGATTTCAAATTATATCCATATCCGAATAGTTTAATGTCTTGGAAGGAACAAAGACATAAACAAAAGATTATCTTCTTCTAAAACCAACGGAGAACAATAATACTCGACAATGTTGTGAAAAAATTTAAAATAAATAAAAAAGCTCAGAACTTCCTAAACTTCCGAATACGAACCCTGACAAATTTAGGAACAACTCCCAACCACGTCGGCACCCTTCGCTATCCTCATCCGTTGCCTTAAATTTTTGTGCAACGATTTAAAATATGGCTCCGTCTTGTGAACAATCCAGTTAGTTTTAGTGATGTTGCTCAATAATTCAATAAATCTGCAGTGTTTACTACCGTCAGACTTTAATTTACTATTTATTTTCATTTCCATAGTGAATTGCTTATTTGATATATATTAAAAAGTAACAATTACATACAGTACGCCAGTAGATCATATTGATTCATTAAAAATGTTACGTAAATTATTTATTGACATATTTCATGAAATTAACAAAAATCTTCCCAGAAGACTACACTCAGTCAGTTCTCGCTCTGCTATTTTCTAAGCAAAACTAGTGATGACAAAACTTTCCAGTCATGTAATATACTCAGAAAGTGCGGGACGGTGTGGAGATACGCTACCGGGAAATTTCGAAAAACAATATGGCCCTGTTCCAAAACATGGCACTTTGTTAAGTGAAATTTCTTTCATACATTCAGTTGGCAACACTGTTCATTGTTTACATGTATTTCGAATCCTTCTTTGAAACATTCCAGAGACTGGTGATTATGCCTCTGTGATTTTATTTGTTTATACATTGCTTTCGTTTTTATAGTTACTGAATGGTAACCGACTATCATTATGGGAAAGCAGAATAGTTAAAACAAACTGTTGATAATGGCTGTCACTACAAAATTGCTAGAACAAATTGTCTCCAAATTTCCTCAGCAATTCTCTCTGGTTTTTGCTTATGGCTCCGCTGTTTTTCCTCAAAATAAAGAACTACTTCGTCAGGTAAGAATTGAATAGAGTTAAAAAAATTTTTCTGAAGATACCTGGATGGTTTAATCCTAGTATCCGTTGCACACGGGATTTGGCTACTTTTTGCGACTTTTATGATGAGCAATAAAAACGGGACATATACGATAAGTAGTAAATGGGTATTCAAAGAATATATATAGTTATGCATAGTATATACTATGTATATAGTGTATAGTATACTATCACTATATATACATAGACGTTCTTTTGGTAATTTTTGGTGTTGGCGATAATTTTTAAAATCGCGCCAAGGCTGCACCGTATACTAGGATTTTACCAAATGAATTTTTATAAGATATGCGTTCTGTAATGTTTTCATGCCATTAATTTTTAGTTTAAGGTCTGGATGGAGCATTATGTATAAAAATCTTTAAATGTAGAAACTTAAATTTCTTTAGGGAAATATGATCGATTTCATCTTTTCTGTGGACGACCCTGTTAAATGGCATCAGCTAAACCTTAAAATTAACAGCAAGCATTATTCTTTGGCTAAATTTGGAGGCGCTGAATTCATTCGAAGTGTTCAAGAGAATTTTGGAGCAAATGTATATTTCAATACCATGGTTGAAGTAGAAAATAAGGTATGCTTTTTTCTCCTTCCTCATAAGATTATTAACTCAAAAACTGCATCCATCTATCTGTTGAATACAATATTTTAAAACTTTCAAAGTTTTGAAATGAATGTTCTGAAAGTAGGAATAGTCATGCTCAGGTGTTAGATGCTATATCAGTTTCATTTTTTCTCTTTCCCTTGTCCATTAGTTGATGTTTAATGAAGCAATATAATTAGTCAACATGTTTTAATATACTTTTGCATTAGTGCCTGTAAAGTGCGGCAAGTTCTGTTTTTAAATGATAGCCTGGTTCCCAAGAAGTAACTCACTAAAAGAGGGGGGGAATGAATGTATGCCAGATATGAAAACCATTTGTGAAGTTCGATTCAAGCAAATTTTAATGAAATTTTAATTTTTAATTTGTTTGAAACTAAGCATATTAAAATTTTACAAAGCTTTACATGATTTTCATTTATCGAAACACATATTGTATTGTCTTAATGTACAAAGATAATTGCTTCCTCTTATGTAAAAATTAACCATCATTATAGATTCCATTTACCTTCAGTAAAATTGTTTTTACATTTTACTCGTATGGAATCAACTCTGCAAATCTCCTTCAATCTTTTAAAACATGTTTAAAAGTATTAATAGAATTTATTGTACTTTATTACAGTTGATCAAGTATGGAGTTGTTAGTACTAACCATCTGGTAGAAGACTTATTAGATTGGCAAACATTGTATGTAAGTGGAAGATTACACAAACCAGTGAGTATTTTCTGTTTCAGTATCATTGACAATTATTTGAATCAAAATTTAATTGCCTTTAATTTTGCTGTTAGGATTTTTGATACTTTCAGATTATCCTTACTCCCAACCAAAGAGTGAAGAATTGACTGGTGGCTTTGGAGAGCATTTGCAAACTCATTGCTGAGTTAAAACCAGTGTGTAAACTCCTTGGAGAGAAATGTTTGTCTGAGTATCCTTACATCTATTTCAGTGATACATCTAGTGTCGCTTATTTTTGTACATTCTTTTTCCATAGAAAATGTGAACATTTCTTGAAAGTAATCACACTAGTCAGTAGCTGTTTAGAAATAATGGCAGTTCTTCTACACAGAATTTCACTGACATATATTGCTTTGTCTAACAATAAATAAAGCAAATGATTATTGTACACAAGATAGGCTATCTTCGAACCAGTTTTCAACCACCATTCTAACACACTGCTTGCTATTTTTGACATTGTGTTTCTATAAAACTTGGCCATTTAAGAAATGCAACTTTATAGAATGTGGATTTTTGCATTCTTTATGGTTAGGCAAAACATGTTTCTGAACAAATATAATGCTTTCTTTTTCGTCAGTTCATAAACTCCACAGTACCATGACAATTCATTATGTCAAAAACAAATGTATCCAATGAAAGAAGGCTGACTTTCAAAAGTATAAATCCAAATATACTCAAACACAACCCGGATATCTAGGTTGTCACATAAATAATTTTTGGCAACTTAATTGGTTGCTATTTAAATGCTTTTTGATGACCTGATGCATTGTGTTATTAATACTTTTTCGTGACTCTTCAGTCAGGGTACAAATAATCAGCAACTACTGAATTTTTCAGATTTCCCTTGCTGTATACTAAAAATAAGGAATATCTTAATGCTCCATTTGGTTTTTGTTGCAAAATTTCAGTATCTTGAAAGTCTGCTTTATATGATCCATTCCATTTTTTTAATTATATATTATTCCCATTAGCAATATTGTACTGGTGATATAAAATTTACGAAGAAACTATTGTTATTAAAATATATGCTGGTTATAATTTAATTATATATATTTTTATTATCCTAATTTAGCTTATGTAAACATAGCAAAATTGTAGCAACAGGACATTTTAAATGTAGCCATATAAAGAGACACCAGCTAAAAATGATGTGTGAATCTGTGTGAGAGACTCATGCACACTGGTGCCTGTATAACCTTCTAACCAGCCAGGCTTTTCACTAAGAAAGCACAAATTTCCCAAAACTACTATGAGAAAAATTTAATTTCTTGATTTTAATATAAAAATTACGTATCCAGGTATATCGAGGTATATTTGTGTACTTTTAATATATTGCCTTACTTTCTTTGCCATGTTTTAGTTTTAATACACACACACACACATATATATATGTTCTTAAAGATATTACAAAAAATATTCTAGGCATAAATCTCAGTGCATTCAGTTGTCATTATATTTCCCATATGTAATGTGACAACAAGCCAATTTCCTTTTAAAAGTCATCAGTGAAGGAACCTCTTCATTTGAGCAGATAATCCTCATGTACTTTGCTGTAATCAAACCAAATGAAAACCAAGACTTCAACATGACTAATTTCATATTGTGTTTGGATTTCATCATCATCATTGCAATTTTTAATTGTTCACTGGATCTGTGCATAATTTTTTTGGGGTAGAGTAGACTTTAAAGTACCCCTTGTATTATGGTGAAGTTGTTTGATTTATCGCCAAGTTGTTGTTTCATTTCTGGTAGCCTGAGTAGTTGAATGTTATGGAAACCCTACTGTGACGTAATTGGGTGCATGATTCTGTGAAATTTTGAATCATGGGAAGTTTTGTAAGCGTTTTTGTGGTGTGTGTTGGTTTGATTCTTTAGACGGTAGAATGGCCGAATGTAATAAGATTAATTTGAAGTTTCTGTACGATTTGGAGCGAAAGGGGAAAAGAGCTTTAATTGACTGGTGTGTAAATAAAGGTTTACTTAGTAGCCATTATAAGTGTCCTGTACGTAGTAAGGATATGCGTCTAGTCGAATGTAAAATCCTTTTAGATGGATTTGAATGGGTTTGTAGGAAGAAATGTTCAGATGGTCACTGTATGAAGCATTCGATCGGAAAGAGTACTTGGTTTGAAAAAAGTCATTTGAGTATGATTGATATTTTGATTTTTACGTGGCTCTGGGTGTACGAAGCGAACTCGAAAATCATGGTAAGTGAATATTTTCTTTTGGTAGGGCTTAAATGTATAATTTTTTTTTTCTTTTGGATGTTATTTTATCATTTGGTTTGAAGTGTATTTTATTGAGATTATGTATTTTTTGTTTGCCTATATCGTAGAATTTGGTGTTCCTTTGACTTTTTAAGTGAAAATATATCAATGTGTACATGGACGAAGTAAAGGGAGTGCACAATGCAAGTTTGTGCAATTCTGGGACTTTTTTAAAGTAAAAATAGGTCGACGTGTATGTGGATAAAGTTAAAAGAGTGCGCAATGCCCTTTTTGTGCAATTCAGGGTTTTTTTTTTAAGTGAAAATAGGTCGACGTGTACATGGATAAAGTCAAAGGAGTGCACAATGCCATTTTTTTGCAATTCGGGGAATTTTTTTTAAGTGAAAATAAGTTGATGTGTACATGGATACCGAGTTTGTGCAATTGTTTGTCTTGTTATTTTGGCTGCCAAAAATCGCCGTTTTGCAAGTCAAAATGACGAGTCAAAGAATTGCACAAAATTGGTATCCATGTACCGCCAAGTTTTGCCAGGGGGTACCTTAAACTAAACTTTTCCTTTTTTTTTTTTTAACAAGTTGCGTTAAAAAGACGTGCCACGCACGTTGAGATGCTTTTGTCTCAAACCATGAGCAACGTTAACACCACATCGATAGGCATTTATCGCAAAAAGGAAAATAATGTGGTGCACACGTCACCTAACAACGGATTGTTTATTTCTTGAGTTACAGCTCTGGATTGCACTCACAGACATGGAGTGGTGTAAATGAGACACTTTACTGCTTGTTATATTGTAGTGTAAGGCACTGCAACTGTAAATTTTAGTCGTAGCGCAAATGGTTAATCACTCAAAATTAAAATTTATTATTATTATTTTTTTTTTTCTGTTTTCTGCATTTATCAGTTCTGAAATATCATCCTTTTAGCCTTTCAAACAAGTTTATTAATTTACCATTAGTCAGCATTTCTTTTATCCTTAACACATGTAAAATACATTTTTTACCATAAGGCGAAATAGGAAGGCTGTTAAATGACTTATCGCTTTTTAAGAGAATTCTCTAATTTTACTGATTTTTCCATTGTTACTATATTTTTCCAATCATTCCTTTCAACTGATTGCCAGCTCTTTCCATATTTACTATGTTTTTCGAAGCCAGCTCAGTTAATAGAGATGTTGGTTAATAGAGGCCCAATTAATAGAGCCTCTTTTGTATTGTATCATAATCTAAACAGTATATGTATTCTAAATAATATGTAACTGTGTACTAATATATCCATCTTTTTTTTGAACAAACATGGGCACTCTTTTTGAAACAGAATCTGTCAAAAGCTTCAACCTTTCTAGTCATAAATACTAGAATTTTTCTTTCACAGTTGCTGGAAGTTCCCCTGTTATGTTATCGAGTAAACATTCTCAGAAAATTTAGCTCTCATCTTATTTTTATGGGAATTAAAGTCTAGGCTTCTTACAGGTCATTCTGTAATGTTTGCAGTTTCCATTTAAAATCAGCCTGCAATTAAAAATTATGGCATATTTCCATTCTACTATAATTTTAGTTTAGTCCCCAGCATGTTGACCAGTAGACTTAAGGATTCAGAATGAAGTTATTGTTACTTGAAATATTTCAGGTAACCTGAAATTATCGTTGAATGTCATTAGTAAATGCTTGTAATAGCCTAATCAGAAAGTGTAATTTTATTCTTTTTGTCTAGTATATGGTACCTTTTTAATGCAGATTTGTAAATGATAGGTTGGTATTCATTATGTTATGATGTAATGTGGGGTTTCCCTTTGCCTCATTTTTCCAGGGCAGCCCCCTTTTTTGATAAAATATTCCACTGTCCACTTTTTAAAATGATCTTTCTGGTAGGGAAAATAATTGCTTCTGGTACATTTTACTTTAGTACAGCCAACAGTAATCTTTTTTAGCATAGCCATAGTTAATCCATGAAGAACTCTTGACAAGTTTTCAGAGCCTTTACTTACTGTTCTTCAGTTAATAATTAATCAAATTTATGACCAGTTGTGCATTTATTGTGTATGAATTTAGGAACTTTAATAGTTTTGCAATTTCGTTAAATTTCAAAATAAAATTGTTTTAAGTAACAGCAAGACAAGATGGCTTTCTTCCATGCTTGCAGTCCAGGAAGTTATTGACAGTTTTCTTGTGCTGAAATTAAATTTTCTGATTTAGTTTCCACTAACATCATAAGTATTAAGTATGATATACTAAACTATGTCTTTGAAAATTCACTGTCAGATGCACTCTTACATTCACTTTCCAACCAGTTAAAAACTAGAAAGGGAGCAAATCCTAAATTAATCTCTCAAATACTTCATTGAGAAGGAAGGGAGAAAGGAAAAAGAAGGGAAAAAACTTATATTGGGAATATTGAAAATTTTTAATTAAAGCAAAATCTTTCATTTGTATTTAATAAGAAAATTTAAGAATACAGTTTTTAGAAATACATTTGTGCTGCAGTAAAAGAAGTTCATAATCAAAATTATGAACCATCTTAAGGTTTATTTTCTCCATATAAAATGTTAGAGTGAAGTTCAAGTTTTTAAAATTTTTTCAGGCTTTCTTACCAGCAAATGTAAATGGAAAAAAATTTTAAAAATTAAAACAGACAAACAATACTTCTTATGGATTGCTACTGTGTGTATGCAGCAAAACCATTTATTATAGTTGCATTAAGTAGATCTCATTTATTGTCCACAAATCTTAAAGCATGGAATACTTAAATACTTAATTCTATCCGTGAAATTTATATCAGTCAGTTTTTTTTCAACAAATGAGGATTTCTTTTCTTAACAAATACTTTCTTTAGACATTAATAAAGCTGATCTTCCTAAAATTTTGATTTAAAATATAATTTTTTTTTTTTAATTTTTTTTTTTTTAGCATAGGATTCAAGAAATTTTTATACTGTATATTCATGAAAAGAGCATGATCAAATTTTATTGTGAATGAGAACTTATTTGATATGTTTTCAAATGTAAAAAATATTGCAAAAGCAAATTTAAAGTGTGGTATAAATTCAGATATCAGAGTGTTAGTGAAAATGGTGTGAAATATTCTCTCATTTTTATGCAATATTTAGTGGTATGCAAAAATAACTTCAGTATGTGCTGCTTTTGGTGTTTTTAATGAAAAGTAATAACCAAGTTGAATAAAGTCACCATGAATTTCTGTAAATAATCAGAAAAAACTGTCATGTTTTACTTTTGATCCTTAAACTGTGTATATTTGTTACTTGCATTAATTTAAAACACTGTTAACCTAACTTGTATACAAAGGGAGAGATATTATAATTGCTGTATCTTTATATATATAGATATATAGATATTATAAGCAAAGTTGTAAGTACAATGTATATATATATATATATATTATATTATTATAAGAAAGGTTGTAATATATATATATATATACTAAAAAAAGAAGCATTGAACAACAAACAAGAGGAATAAATGAAAAATCTGCGTGGTAGAAATATCTGGTGTTTGTAACATTTGGTGCAGCAGCTGCGACCTGGTGGTGTTTTCGTAATGCTGTGGCATAGATAAAAGGAGATTTTGGACCTGCTCATAAAACTAAACCTGATTGTTTCCCATAAGCTGCATCAATCTGTAAGATTTCTTTACTGATATTTCCTGATTCGTCATATTCCAAAACTTCTCCGTAGGTCTGGAATCTGTATTAATGATGCCACATCAGTATATACATATTATTATCCTGTAGACATTTTTTACCTAAGAAATGGTAAGTGGACATAAGAATCAAAACACATAAACAATTGTGCTTTATTATGGATATGTAGCAATCATGTGTTTTTACTTACTGATTTGACTGTGTGGCATGCAACAAATTTATCTTAGAAAGGGCCAATACAATCCTTTTTTCAAATTGCTGTTGTATAGTAGTCAACATAAGCCCTAGAATGTTTGTTTAAACCAAACTGATTGGTAAATAGAAATCCAGTAATTTCTGGATATGAGAAGTATTCCCAAACTGTCTGGGACACTGTTTGTTTCCCTGTAAACTTAATGATATAATAACTGAGTTCTTTGATTCATCTTTAACATATTATCTGCTGATCATCTGGAACATTACACTGGAGAGGTGGCTTAGACCTGGGCAATGTTACCATACATGGATCATCTCAAACACTCAAGTTAAATTTCCATTCTTCAGAAAAAATAATTTTCCCCATTGTTTTGTCATCAGTTTTGCATATTTTTTTAGCCTACTTAAGACACTGTAATCTTTGAAAAACAAAGGCTTTTGGATCATGCAGTGACCCCATAAGCTTCTTTGAAATAGATGCTTGCACACAATACTGCTGCTTATATTCACTCCATACTCTGCATCCCATGCAAGTCTAAAATCTTCTGTTGCCTCTTTTCTGTTTCTGAGTGGCAGACAAGAAAGATATTAGTTTTATAATGGTGTAATTTATTTTTTGTTTCTCTTTCTATCCAAGGTTTCACTTTAATGGAATTTCATAAAACATTGAATTGGTCATAAAAAGAATGATTATTGTATGGAATATAGTATAAATAAATACAAATTGTATTTTACCAGATTAACCCTTTGACGCGCGCGATATTGTTTTTATAATTTTTTTAACTAAAAACTCTAGAAATTGAATATTATGGTCCTAGAGACAAATAATATATGAATTAGAAAAAGTCTACTCTTGTCCATTGTTCTGTGGATGGTGGTCGCACTGTGAAACCACCGCGCGTCTAGGACTTTGAAACTTACTGAGGTAGTAGGGTGGGAAAACTTACATTTATCCATGGGTGTTTCTAATAAATGACGAAATTTACGAATTTAAAAAAAAAAAAAAAAAAATATGTAAGAATTGCATTATATACAATTTTTTTACATTATTTTACAAAGTAAATCGTTAGAAAAATTAAAAAATAAACATTTATGTAATTTTTCTGTAGCAGTGAAAATATAAGTACCTACATAATAAGGCAGTTTGGCTAAACGGATAAAAACGCTCGGTAAAATAAGGATAAAAAAATACTGTTTTTTTTTTTTTTTTTTTTTTTTTTTTTTTTATTTCAAAAAACAAATTTTTTTCGTGACACTGTTCAAAGCATGTTTTGTCTTTTTGGTACGTTGCATAGACCCATATTGCATGTTTTTTCGTCCATGTATCTTCTATGAGGTTTCTTCCTTGTGCCACAAAATATACACTTCCTGGATCTAAATTTCACTTGTATATGGCCAGCATTATTTAGTTTCTTTTCATCTGGCACATGAAATTTGTGGTTTTTTATGTTAATGGGGGGGGGGGCTTGGTCTTTTTGGCTTTGGTATGGATCATTCGTTTTCCATTCATACTTATTTTATTCGTATTTCGTTCCAAAATATTCAGAAAATATTTTTAATTTAAATAAAACTTTACATGCTTTCTATTTTCAATTATAGCAAAGTATAATTGCATTAAATTTAAACTACAGGAAATAATTTATAAAATCACAATACTAGCTTGGGGAGCAAGTGTGTTGAGGTCAGAGAAAAGTGTCTGGAAAAAAATACTTGGCAGGTGCATGTATTGTTTAGTAATAAAATAACTGTGTGGTTTCAAAACCCCTTATCTATATCTGGGTAAAAATAAACATTCCCATTTGAGAAGCAAGGACATGCCATTGTAAAGAGCAGTGGTTTCAAGGCACAACCACTGAGCCTCTAGAGCATTGTGACACAATGCTGTAGTGGCGCAGTGGTCGCGCCCTGAAACCACATAGCAAATGCCATACATATAGAGGGGTATTTTTAATATGCAGTTTAATTATTGGTATTTTTTATTGTTTATGATAGAAATCATGATGTGCGATGAATAACTTTTGAAATTTAAAGTTGCTTATATTAATAAACGGAAGTTATTTTGTCTCTTGAAAACGAATTTTAAAAGGCATCCGATTTGAAGTACTAAGACCTAAAACATGTATGATTCTGTAGTCATTTTGTGTTATTTAGAGGTAAAAGATCAGTAATCAATCAATCAAAAATTTCGGAAAGAAGAGGAGAAAAAAATTTGATAATTGGTGGTTTCAGGGCGCGAACACAACGTGTGAAAGGGAACTTCAGTTTACACATTGCTGATTTCATTTAACTTTTTCGAAAAAATTTGCTGGAAACCACGTGAATTTGACTTGGTAGGGATTTGGCTGTTCATTCTTCTCGTATATTCGCAATAATATCACTGCATAGCTATAATGATGTGATATAAATAGGTATCATATTTGGCACACAATTACGACTGGCACTTGTTAACCAAAAAGAATTGTTTATTCATTAATGAATGGACTTTGGCTAGGGGGGAAAAAAAAGAGGAGCAGGCTTAAGCTTGAACATATTGGAAACTATTATAAAGACTTATTTTAAAGATTCCCATTGTCCTGAGTTTTGTATCCAAAGAATGGTTGTCTCCATGTGTAATGTGGATACAAGCTAGTTTTCCTTAGAAAATCTGCAAAGGTACCTCTCCCCTTAAGGCAGGTTGCCCTTGTGTACTTTGCCATAATCAAATAAACCAAACCAAATGAATATGTATCCAAACATTAAAAGAAAAAGAGGAACTTATTAAATAGGTCTATAAATCTGAGAAATGCACTGATGACTCTAAATTGTGAATTTTCTGTTATATATATTTTTATATGTGCATTTTTTTAATTGAGTACATTTGTAGTTTATTGTTACTTTTTAACAGAAATTTATGATATGCATGTTTATTATATCTGTAACTTTTATTTAAAGGTCAGTGTGTCTTTTTAATCTATATAATTTTTAATATTTGCTTTTTTCACAAAATGCTTTGGATTTTGAAGTAAAAATTTGGACATGTCCCAGTTAAACGGGAAGAAACTTTGGTAACCCCAGTTTAATATTGACAACTCCCTGACAGACACTATTGTATTGCTTCCGGGATATACCTTTGTTAATCCTTCTGATATTGCCCTTGCAAGCAAATACAGGCAAAAGTCGTTAATCCGGACTCATCGGGACTTCAGCGATTCCGGATTATCGATTTTTCCGGATTATAGATCATCAATTTAAATCTGGTAAGATGGCATGCAGAAATTATAAAATTAAAAATATGAAACCATAATTTATGAAATAAAGAACAATTATGATCTAAAGGGTATCAAAATTTACAAAAAGAAAAAGCTTAATATTTATTTGTTTACTTTATTAAACATTTCTTTCAATGTAAGTTGTTTAAGTTGCTTCATTTCATGTGATAATACTTTCTCTTTAATTCTATTAAACAGACATAATTTCTTGTTTAGTTACAAAGTTCCGCTGTTCAAGTCCTATAACTGCTGAGTCGAGAATACCAACTAATTTTTCGATCGAAATTTTTTCATTTTCAATAACCTCTGCGTCACTTTCTTCACTATCGGAAGCGAATTATAATGACGAGGAACTTGATTTAAATCATATAAAAGACGGAGTACATCGAGATGAAATACTACATTTAGTAAGAAATTATAAGCCAAATAAAATAAAAACATCTGCCGTGAAGATAAGGATAGTGCTGACAGATGAACTTCCAATTCATTGCACGCCGCGTCGTTTCCCTCCCCTCGCAGAGCAGCGTGAAATTGATAAACATATTTCAGAATGATTAGATAATCAAAGGATATGCCTTTATCCATTTTTTGCAGCAATTCCACTTTCTGTTTAAGGGACTTCGAAACATACTTTCGCTTTGTAGATCCTTCACATATTAGTAAATATATATCGGAAATTCTATTTGACATAACCGAAAGTTCAAGCTTACTTTTATAAAATTGCTCTAACAGTCTGCAAAAAATAATAAGCCGGATCCAATTCGAAGATTAAGGAACAATGCAATCTGCAACATTAACTGAATAAGATAATTTTAGTTTAGCTTATACCGTCCGTTATACATTAAATGCGCATTTGTAAACGTATTTTGCGCACGCGCACATGCAAATTTGCAGCCGTAAAGGTCTTACGCGCATGCGTGTCCGGATTATAGATCATTCCGGATTATGGGTGTCTAAAATTAACGACTTTTGACTGTACTTCATACTTCATACCAGAAGCACTTTTTGACCCTCTCTCCTACTTGCACGATCCATTTAGATAACAGTGCTAATTTGATAAGATGACTTTTCTCCTGTAATTTAACATTGCCATGTATAAAAGCGGTATGCAAATTCTTATTTGAAGGACATATAAATATTTTGAGGAAACCAACTTTTTTAATTATACCTCTTTTTCCTTGCTGTTCATGCATTTGTGTGTTTCAATTTTAAAACTCTTGAGAATCAGTATAGTTTAGCCTCTGATTTTTATTTACATTATCTTTTGTGCAATATATCTTTGACAGTGAGTTTCATTGGTTTTTCAGAGTCCTTACAGTTTTGTTACAAAATATATATTAGGACAACTTAGAGCATTTTTTCAATTATTAAAAAAAAAAAAAAAAAAAAAACATAGAGTTAGTTGTTAGATAAATATGAGACAGTAAAGTTGTGTCTTTTAATATGTGTAATATATTCAATGTATCTTAATACATGAGAAACAGCCTATAGTAAGTGTTCCAAAAGCTGAAAATTTATATAAATTCAGGTTTACTCAAGAAGTAGTTTTTAAAGCTTTTTATAAAATGCTAATAATTTTGTTTTTAACAGGTAAAAATCATAAGTAATTCAAACAATGAAGATTTAACGAGGGCTTTACATACTAATCTGCAGAGTGCTCTTCATGCTTCCCTTCTTTCTTTGCCAGAAACTTTCTCTGAAGAACAGTTATACCATAAAATCAGTGAACTATCTTATAATGGTAAAAATTTATTTGTGAATTCCTAATTATATGTGTGTATATATTGTCAAATCTGTAAATTTGTTTTTGAACAAGAACATTAAAAATGCACGATCATATTATTTTAAAGATGCTTTTTAAATTTATCGTATATCATTAGAAATTAAGTTAGTAATCCACTGGTTTATACTTTACAGATGCATTTTGTTTCTTTATGCGTATTCTAGTGTTAATTGCATATCAGCATTCCTTTTGCATGCTGCATGCTTTAAATTGGCTGTTTTGAATTATCTTGTTTCATTGTAAATTATGCCAATTTGAAAAGCATCATTTTAACATAGATTAATTTCATTGCTATATTATTAAATTATTTTTTACTTTCTATTTGATATTCAGTTGAAGTTAAGTGAACAGATGTCACCACCAGGAATGGCTAATTCCATAAAATGCTTCTTTATTAGAAATCCTGTCATAGATATACTAAAATCATTTAGAAAATAGTTTCCAAATGTATTTAGTGCTCTGAGAATTTTTGCATAGTTGCAAATATGGAATCAGTTAGGAATTTTTATACATTAAAGCTTAAAGATATATCTTTGCTTTACAATATTTCAGGAACAACACAATGTATAGCTATGATATCTGCAGAGCATGTAATTGCATCTAAAATTAGTAAAGCTTAATTAATTCAAAGCTTTGTTATACTGAAAGACATAAAATTTATTTGTGCCAAAAATTTAATAATTTTCCTTCATTTCAGATAATAGG
Organism: Stegodyphus dumicola; assembly: GCF_044657685.1. Classification (NCBI taxonomy): domain Eukaryota; kingdom Metazoa; phylum Arthropoda; class Arachnida; order Araneae; family Eresidae; genus Stegodyphus; species Stegodyphus dumicola. Next base: position 123,429,247 of record NC_140780.1, read on the forward strand.
AGTATACATGTATGTATGCTAGTGTATTAGCATTATTTAACAAAAAAGATTTTATGTGTTTGTTAGGATATTTTTCATAAGTATTCACATTCGGAGGTGCATGTATGTTTTTATATCATAAACATAGTGTATGGATACTTAATTTTTCCCTCTAGATTATTAAAGAATTTCAAGCCTGTCTTGATGTTTATTATCTTGGTATCACAGGAAATTCTTAGATAATTTTTTTCTTTCCAATTGCCAATTTTCTACTTATTGATTATAGAATTAGACTGTAAATTTATATTGATAAGGGTTGAATTTATCACTTTTTTTTTTTTTTTTTTTTTAACTACGAGTGTAGACTACATATGCAATGTTCAGAGCTACGTTCAGCATTTATAAAAAAAATTCAAAGTGCCCTGCATTTTATTTTAGAAATGAACTCGTATTGTGACCCATTTAGTCAAAGGTATTCTTAGTAAAGTTGCAATTATCTTGTTCTTACCAAAAGGAAAATAAATGAAAAAACAATTTGGAGGTGATTTTATGCTTTACGGTATAGTCAATTAATGCATTTAGTCTTTTCATGCAGACGTGCCAGTGTAATTTTTTAAGCTTTGAAATGTTTCAAAAATGCAGCATTAATGTACAAAATCTTCTTTGTTTGTGGAAACATTTTGCATGTAGTGAAGCTTCATGCTTGCTGTACATGATTAATTTCTGACTAGTGCAATGTTTACATATTTTATTTTTAAGGCTTTAATCTGATCATGTTGTCTGTTAAGGCTGTAAATTTATATGTTAACAGGCGGTCTTTATTCGATTATGTCAATTTCCCTTTGATAAGTATTCTAAGAGGTGTGATTTCAAAAGTGATATGTTAAATGCTATTTGAATTTCTAAAAATGTGATTTTGAAGTAAGCTTAAACTTTTTAAAGATTCTGTATGTTTCCTTTTCTACATTAAAAAAAAAAAAAAGAAGAAATTAATCAAGAGTAATCACTATTTCATGTCTGTGATTTTTATTTAAGAGCAGCAACACAATTACAAAACAGATCAACACTATTTAATGTTTTTATCATAATTCACCATCAGTTGTAGTTGTGGAATATGGGGACTTTTCACAATTCTGTAATGTTGTCAGAAAAGTACAGGAGTAGAAAACAGAAGTAGAGTCAAACTTTTCGATTCGTGAATTTAATTCATTCCCAAAGACTGTTCATAAACTGAAATAATTTTCCTTTTAGGAATGGATGTAAAATGGACTTAATTTGTTCCTGACTCACAGATGATGTCGTATTTAAATTTTATAACAGTACTTTCTGCACAAATTGATTACACAAAATTATAACCAAACATAAAAATGTGTATAATCCAAAATGGAAATCATTAAATATAAAACAGAAAAGATACACATAATATTAAGCAGATAGAAGAGTTGAAAATTGAATTTGAGTTTACTGTATCAGTGAAGAAGAGTGGACAGCATAAATGGAAAATGATGAGGAAACCTTATCATTTGAATGAAAAATTCTCTTCCGTAGAAACATGAGATATTATTTTTAAGAGGCACCTTTGCTTCTCCTCTCTCTTTTTTATTTTTTCATCTTTTTGTCTCTACATGTTACTTGAACTTACTGAGTCTCTGTTTTTCCAGCATCTCTCCTATATGATTTGTTTCTGCCTATAGTTTTTAATGTTCCCAAACTGAGACAGCATTCTCATTAGAAATGCTTATGCTTTAGCTTGCTACTGTTTTGTCTGGATGATGTCATTACTTGAAAACTTTGCATCCTACCTCCCTTTGTACAAATTTTCTGATGAGAGAACTATGATCATTTTCTTTATTTATTCTTCATTTTAAAACATTTTGTCTACAGTCACCTATTATTGCTACTTTTGAAACTGTAGTTCTTTTTTGTTATGCCCATTTTTTATGCTGCTCTAGTTACTTCTTCATGTCTTTATTAACTTCCTAACAAATTGTTTTGCCTAGATAATAGATCATAGATAACAAAAGACGTCTTAAATTCTCAAATGCTCACAGTCTCTGCCTGCGATGCAATCTAACAATTTCCTTTAAGGTGAATTTATGGTGTTGTGTGTCACATGTTTGTAACAGGCTTTGTTAGGGAGACTTAAGCAACTGAAAATTAAAAAATAAAGTTTCCTAGGGACTCTGGATGCCATTACATGTATTAAAAGTTAATTAAGGTTAATTATATGCATGAATGTTTATTACATTACTTTAAAACACCTTTGAAAATCGTGTGTTGTGGACTTGAATGTTTATAACTCGAGACTGTTCATCATCTGAAGCACTTCTCCATGAAGTGAGGCATTTGTGATCCGAGGTTTTGCTGTATTCTTTTGGTAAGCATACAAAAATCTGATGAATGCAGGCTGAAATAGAGTTTCAGTGAACATCTGTAGAAACATCTTAATTGGTGAAAGGTTGTTCACTTTTTTGGGGGGGGAGGAGGCTAAATACATCTTTCTGTTCACGTTCTGGTGATTTATCTACTTATGTGACTTTGACATAGCACATTAGGGCTACACATTAGCTTAAGAGGTGAGATGTTTTTATGAAGGTATTTGTAGGTGAAACAGGCTCATAATTATGTTACACATGGAAAAATCTATGAAAATGCACATAAGACCACTTCCTTCATTGAGATTTGAACCAGGGATTGAACTACCAGTATTCAGTGATCTTATCCACTCAGCCATTGGTGAACTTTTTTTGAGTAGTGCTAAATGAGAATGAAGTTAAGGATTTTTCCTAGTCTGAAAGCAGTTCATTTATTTTGTTTATATATAGTTGCAGATTTCTCTCCCTTTTTCATGTTATTTTGAATAGACAATGTTTGACAATGTTGACATGACAATGTTTTGAGATATAAAACTACACAGTATGTTACAATATATCATTGCAAAATTCTTCATTAAAAAAAAATTGCTTTTTTTTAACCTAATCTGCTTTTGACATAAAAACAGTTACATAGTATGATTATCTTTATATTTGTCAAGACAAATTTGATAAATCATCGTCATTTAATTAATTATGGTATGTGAATTTATTTAAGGATCAGAAAAAGCTTTGGATGTAAATGATTATCTAAAAATTGTTTAGTTATATTAGCAGTGTTTACAAACTGCTTTATGCCCATTTTTTATGCTGCTCTAGTTACTTCTTCATGTCTTTATTAACTTCCTAACAAATTGTTTTGCCTAGATAATAGATCATAGATAACAAAAGACATTTCATAACATTTGATTAATTAACATAAAGTATAATTGAAATGGTTTTAGGAAAACAGGTTTCTTTTTCTCCTAGAATTGTTCAGACACCATCTGCATTTTTGCCCTTCTTAGGAATACATCAGTTTAATTAGCATTTGGCAATCAAGAAACAAACAAATAAGAACTGTCCAACTTCTAGGTAGATATTATCTATGTTCTGTTGCAGTTCCTATTGTAATCTCATTGATTAGCTCTCAAGTAGAGGAAGAAATGGTTTTCAGGCTTTTACCTGATTCTGAGTCAGTTTCCAAAATGAGGTTAAACATGCTGTAGATTCAAAAAGACATTTCTGAAAATGTCTCCTAGGAAATTTCACAAAGTTCCAGCCAAAAATGGTTATTTTGGAGGGTTTCAGTATCCTTTAAAACTATGTGTGGTCTATCAAATTGGGCATATAAAATTATCGTTTAAAAATCAGGCATAAAATTATCGTTTAAAAATCAGGCGTTAGTTTCAAAATATTTTTTAACAGTAACAAGGTATTATTTTAAACTGTTCTTTCAGATAAATGCTCAAAAATATATTTTTATGCTTGATGAGAATTATTATTGATTATTTTGTTTTATTTATTTAAATATTTCATACATTTTTGCCAAGAATGGCTTATTTTTAGAACTCTAATATTTTTTTCTAATTTCCAAGTCCAACCTCTTAATAAGGTTTCACTATAGTACTCATTGCTACTTTCTAAATATTTGCAGCCTTAGTTTCAACACTTAATAAAACTGCCAGGTTCTTAGCATGCTTTTGATTGTATACGTGATATTGGGTACATTTTCAAAATTGCATTACATGCGCATAGGACATACATGATTGAATAAAGATTACACTCTTGACATTTAACCATCATTTCAGTAAGTAATATCTCTAAAGAGCTCTAAAAATATAAGCATTGGCCACATAATTTTTTTGTTTCTTTTAAACTGCTTCTTTGTATTATTATTAATGAAGAGAACAAACAGTACTCAGTAATAATGATCCTTAAATGTATAGTTTTCACTTAGTTACAAACTATGAGTTGGCAAATTTTCTTGGGGTGCAGATAATCAGAAAGTACTTATTCATTCTTTATAAAAGAAAATAAGGAATTTTAAATCTTCAGAAATGAATGTATATAAATAAAGCACATATTATTTTCTTAAAGTTTAATATGCATAATTTGAGAACATTTAATTTTCTATGAAGTTCAACCATGCAGAAAAGTTAAAAAGTGCATTTTCCCTCCTCACCATGTCTTGAGAACTCATCATAGTCAGATGAAAAGGAGAAGCATTATACATTTACATTAATGTATATCATTTTGATGTGTAGTTACCATTCTGCAGTTATTTTTAAGCAACGTTTTATGTAATTCATTTATTTACATTCATGCACTTGTTTATAACTTGAGCACAATTCTACATACTGTTAACATCTCAGAATATTAACACTATTAAAAGTGACCACAGGTAGTCTGACCATTCAGTGAATATATTATTTTTATGCTATAATCATAGCGATAAACTATTTGTAAGCATTGTGAACTCTGTACTAATGATCTAAATTTCTAATTCAAAACCAGTACTATCAAAACTGTGCCCCTTACTTATCCAAACAGTAATTATATCATGGTACTAGTTCTAAATTATTACCTCAAATGATATAATGATTGCAATACAAGATTTTGCATGTCACATGAACTAACATTCTGATATCACACATTAGAATGGCATGAAACATTGTAGCACTTGTTATAAAAAATTTTCTAGAAGGAGGAAAGACCCAGAATCATATATACTTATCTTTATAGCATGAAACATATCCATAAATCAGTCTTTAGCCTTTTATGCATTTTTAGCTTGAACAAACTATGTAGCTTTTAATACATCTTTTGAAATTATGTTTCTGAAGTGGATTTGGCTATCTTAAAATAGTAACTATTCTAAGTACTGATGAATCTACTCACTCATAAAATATGGTCTACAGATTATTCCCAAAGGGTAAAAAGTATTACAAGCCATATAATTCATTCATTGTGATTATTTGAAAACAAAAGGAAAAAAATTAATAATTTTGCAAATTTGTGCCTATTTTTTTATATTTTTAATGTTGTTTGCATTAATTATATATATAACAATGTGTTAATTACTAATGGGAAAACTTGGAAATTTTTGTACTTATGTAATAAATGTCATTGAGTAATGTCTAAGCCTTGGAGCTTTTTGTTATGAATTTTCTCCTTCAAAGGATTTTATTTCATATAGGTTATATATTTTGATGATTCAATTTCATTTCAACCTCTAAATCATTATATAATCTGATTAAATGATTCATATGCTATTTCATATAATATTTATATACTATTTCTTTCATAAATTTAAGCTAACATTTTGTGTGCTATCTGCAAATTTTAAAAAGGCTGATAAATTTTAATAATTATGTACCCTTTTTGTCTGTTTTCAGTTGAGATATCTATTTTTTAAATGAAATGTGGTAATCATTAAAACATAGTTTTAAGCATTTGTAATGTTTATCTCACATTCTTATTTGACACTTTGATTGTTGTTGGCACAAGCTGGCACGCAAAGTTTGTTCACAGTACACTGCAATCATCGTTAGGTGCTTTAAGTGAGTATTGTTTTGATGTTGCTGGTGCCTTTAGATATTCAATTTTTCACAGTCAGTTATTCAAAAGCTTCAATAAATGTCTTTAGGTATAAGGCATTTATTTAGTTACACTTTTAGTTATTTGTACTTTTACATGAAAATTTATGTGGAAAAAAACATATTGTTTGGTGCTGAAGGTCCATCTTTTTCATGTGTTTTGTATCAGATTTGACTACAATGAAAATATTAGTTCTGTATTAAACTCTATTAAAACTCTAGAAAGCATGCATATTGAAAACTGTTAAAATACTGCAGACTTAAAACCAGTTCTGTATGGGTGAAAATTTTTGTGTAATTTTTACAATGAAGGTGATTTCAGAATGTATTTTGGAGAAGACAAAAGGAAAATTGAGAACATAGTGAAAAATCAGATTTCATACTTCCATCATTTATACTGTGATCATTTGAAGATGATGCCTCTTGTTCACTGGAATCAGACTCAACATATATTTGAGGTGAAACCGTGTTTTGTTTTTCTCTTTTAAATAATATTTTGCTTCTTAATTTTTATCAGATGTACATGTATTGGTACTTACGGAAAATCCCGTTGACCGTTTTTGCCTATTAAAGGAAAGATGCCAAACTGCGCAATTTTTCGGCAAAAATGGAAAAGTCTTCTTCAAACACGGGTTCGGTGTAGCCTTGATTACATCTGTTAGTTATTATTCTTGAGTAAAGACTCCTTTTTTCCCCTCTATCACGGATTTTTGAAAAAAAAATAATTAAACTTGGGAACCTGCTTATTACAGAATAGCATGCTGTTAAATATTTCCAAAGTTATAGAAAATTTCATTATAGTCATTTTTATTTATTATTATTATATTCATTCTTATTTATTCTTTATAATAATGAGTTTGAAAGAAAAATAAGAATAGAACATTTTTTCTTATATTTAGTAAATGTTTTTTTTTTTTTTTTGGTTTGGTGCGAGTGGCGCCATCTCTTGTGGTCGACGAGATTTTCCGTAAGTACCTATATATTTAAATTTGGATTCAGAACAAGTTATTTAATCAAAAAGTTAATATAATTCTTAAATATTAAAAAATTGAAAATTGACTTTTAAATTTGTTTGCTAATAAATTATTCTAGTTGCATATTTGTAGCATAATAATTGAGTGATCAGTATGTGCTTGAGGCTCATTGAAATTAAAAAATATGTCAACTTTCGATTAACCAGGCCCCTCTAAAAAATTTGTTTATTTGTTGAGGAACAACGGACAAATTACCATAGCACGCCATCAACATAAATGAAATTGTTTATGAAAAATATAAAAAGAAAAATAAGCATGTATAGAATAACAGCAGTGATAATAGGTTATAGATTATATCATAATGTTTAAAAATTGTTTCTATTCACAACTGTTCCTCTTCTGGAATATATAAACATTTTTAAATAATCTTTTGAAAGTAAACTGCTCAAATTTTAGAATAAACCAATTGTAAGGCATAATTCCTGTGTTTAGTGGTGCACCATCTTAAAAAAGTGTAAGTGGTAAGTACTCTTATATTGGCTTCAGCTCATTCATCCTATCCATGGTTTGTTATTTCTGACACATCTTCCTCAATTCCTGCAAATTTTCATCTAAATTCAATGTTAAAAAAAAAAAAAAAACTGTCAAAAAACATAATTCCCTACTTATTTGTTCATATGAGTTAAAACTTGATATATTTTCATATTCTCTTGTAAATATTAGTCTTTGATGCCATTTATAACTTAGCTTTATTTTTGCTTTGAATATTGATTTAATTTATATAACCAGATGAAATTTTCTCCAGATTAATGTGCATGAAAAAGTTAATATTAATCTTTGTATGATAGTTTTTGAAACAAAGGGCAACACAAAGTAACCTGACATTCTGTACCTGTCTGATACCTGACATTCTGTACCTGTCTGATACCTGACATTCTGTACAATGGTATCTGGTCTCTTTTTCTTACTGGCTTACCTCTGGAATCTCTATTATGGGAGCACAGAGTACACTGTCTCGTTGGATTTGATTTTTTTTTTTTTTTTCAGTAACAGGAATAACATCTGAAAAATGCTTTGAGGTTAACCTGAGTAGTAAAGGACTAATGCTAGGTCATCCTTATGTGCCAGAAAACTCTTATATTCCTTTTTTTTTAATGCAATTATTCTTCTTTATGCATTACTCAACCACAAGCCGACTTATACTATGAAGCAGGGAAAACATGTGACCAGTCCTGCCAAAAGAACTGCGAAACCAACTAAACTTGGCAAACTGCCAATCAAAGCTGAATATTTCCTTTCATTTCCTCCAGGCTGAGTAAAACCAAGATAAAACAAATCGTACTGACAAATTCTGATTCGCTCGAGTTTTCTCGGGACAATAATTAACTGTAATATGTACGAACCCGAGATAACTCGGGATAATAAGGCAAGCGGTTAATGATAACTATTGTAGATGTGTAATACTCTACGTGTGAGTATATATATTGTTCCTATGTCATAAAATTTGATAGCTTGATTATGGACTTAAAAATAAAAAGACCTTCATTGTAGTCAATGTTCAATCACCATATTTAAATTTTAGTGAGCAATAAATTCACTTTTTCTTCCAGCAAGATTGTAGCTCTACTACTACACTGCATCATTTAAACTTCTTACCAAAGAGAGTTCAACACAATTTATTACTGAGATGGAACAGAGATGGTAGATACAGAGATATGGAAGATGTTCTTCAGGTACTTGCATGTGCTTCAGAATGCAGTGAGATAGTAAAGAATGGTATGTAATAGAATCTTTTAAATACACTTTGTACAATATTTTTTCAAAAGTAACTATCCGGTTATGTATGGCAGTAGTTTGATAATGGGTTTTTATTTTGCTTGGTTTTGTTTTGCGAAGCTTTAAAAAATATCTTGTGTATCTGATCAAGCTCGTCACTGACAGAATATTCTTTATTGTAAAATACTTTTTTTTCCTTCAAATTTCTGAAAAATATGAGTTTTTATTTTGTGTAATAGCATGGGCTTCTAGTGAAGTTTTTTATGTCCAATATCAGGCAAACGGATGGAGGCACTCCTGTTGCAGAGAAGTTTTCCTTCTTAATAATACATATTCTTTGTATAAAACAAATTCATTTTGATATGGTATACACAGAATTTGATGACATTATGATGAGCAGTAAATGGGTCATTTTGGTGTTGGCGACAATTTTCAAAATCGTACCAAGGTTGCAGTGTAAACTAGGATTTTTAATAAGTGCTTTATTTATCATTTTGCGGCAAAATAAAAAAATAATAATCAGTCATATAGCCTATTCATTTAATATAACTATATTCACCAAAATATTGTTGATTATTGTAATTCAATTTTCAAGTAATTAGCATTGTTCATACCTTTTAATGTGGCTTCTTCCCTCTAAATTTATTTGTTATTAGTTAATAATACTTCTAAATTTCAGATAATTTTCTCTGGCATAATCCTGAAACTAATCCTAGCAGTATGATGACATAATATCATGAAATTGAATGCACATATTTTTTGCTTATGTATGCTGCTAAATAAATATGAAATACCTGAATTTATTGTAAAATATCATTAAATATACTTCTATCTAGGTTCGATGACTGAGCTACCCGTTGCAAATGGGTTAAACCTCCCAGTGTTAAGGGTTTGGCTTTGAAATTTCTGAGTTCGACAAAATATCATGAATAAATGGTATTTTCTTGTTTGTAATTCTATAACGACTGTCTCACTTTGTACCTTGACTTGTTTTCTTCCAATATACATCCAACCTGAAATTGAATACATTAGAAGCAGGCAGAAATTTTCATGTGTTGTGAATAGGAAAGCCATCTTTCTAGATCGAATGTTATGTCTATAACCCTTAGAGGGTCAAATCAAATTTTTGACTCAAGAATTAATCTAAAACTTTCACTATCATTGTTAATGAGTTAAAGTGCTTTTTAAAGTTTTTAGCTTACTATATGCTTCACTGAAACTAAGTTATGAAATAGCTAAATTAATGCATTGTTCAAAATATTCTTCATCACATTCTTCTCCTCCTCCCTTTTTTTAGTTTGTTTATAATGAAGCGTGTTTTTTATTAGTCCAAAGGGACTTTATCCCTGAAGGACTATTGTTTTCGTTTTTGCGATTTTGCGTTGAATGTCCATTTCACTTTTCAAACTGTTGCCAGGCCCACCAGCGGCCGAGCGGTAAAGACGCTGAACACTGGTAGTTCGGTCTGAGGTTCGAATCACGCAAACGGGCTGGCTGCATGGGCGTTTTCGTGGTTTTCCCCATGCGTAACGTGTATACAAGCCAGTTTCCCTTAGAAAGTCCTCCACGAAAGGCATTCCTCCCTTTAGGCAGATAGCCCTCGTGTGCTTTGCCATAATTAAATACACACTCAAACTGTTGCCACCAACTGTTAGAGTTCTGCAGTCCTGTTTGTATTTGAAGAAATTAAATAATAAAAAATCTGCATAAATGTATGTATATTTCTCACATAGAGCCATCGAATTTTGAATGACGTAATCCTCCTACAAATATGGGCATGTGGAAAACCAAATTTGAAATTTGTTTCATTATCGATTTCATATTTTGTAAAACTTTAACGAATTTTTGATTAACAAATTGAAGAATTTCAAAGCGAGCAATGGGAACACTCTACGAGGGGGGGGGAACCTTTTTATCTCAGGCGCGCGGAACTGTGTATCAGAAATTTTAAAGATATGCTCATTTTAAAATTATTTTGCGACATTGCTATTGAACTGAATTTTATGATTTAATTGCAAAGAACATGATATTTAGTAAATAAAGGTAACGCATAAAATGTTAAAAAAATGCCACTTTGGACGTAATTTAAAATCTGAAACCTTTCAGATTTTTTTATTTCTGTTATGTTTGATTCATCACAATCTACTCCTGGTATCTCCAGATGTGTTCAGTAGCTAAACTAGTATTTGGATTAAGTTTATTTTTAAATTTTTGTAAATTAGTTTCAAATTCATTATCAACTTTAATATTTGATGCACTAAAGTAAATTTTGTAAAACATTTTATAATTATTTCCTGCTAAACTTCTTTCCCTACAGTTTAATTTGCTGGATTGTATCTGAAATAGTAGTTTCTGTTGCAAATATTGAAGCTTTCATTCTTAAAGTTATTGATTTTTAAAACTTTTTTCTTATAAGGTGCCTTAAATGAGCAAATGATACATTGATCTAAAAGCTGTATTATTGATATAGTATTGTGAGTAAAAGAATAATTTTTGCCTTTATTTTTTTAATCACTTAATATAACCTATCAACCACTGTATCTTTAAATCACCTCAGATTTATGATTGTGTGTCCAGTGAAGTGATCATTTAGGTAAGTTGAACTCTTAAAGCAATGGAATCGAGATGTTTTGGTAGTCAGAAGTGATTTCTCTTTATCGTCAGCTATATTAACACTATGCAACAGATATATTGCTCTGTAAAAAATTTACCACCTTTAACATTTTGCATGGAAGTTTGAAGCACATGGAAGAATTAACACTATTACACATATTTATAAAGCATGCGCTTTATGCTGAAAGGTTATTGTGCACAAGTTCTAAAGCAGTTTCATGAGCTTTTTCTTGAACTGTGGATCCCAAAACAGAAATGATTTTTCTCTTTGCATTAGAAAACCATTCATACGTTACTATATCAACTGCTAAACTTTTTGGTCTGAGAAATTTGTTTTTTCCATTTCCTATTTTGCTGCATTCTTTCATTTGCCAATGCCATATTTTATTGCAAATGTCTTTATGCTGTGATAATCTTTACTAGCTGTTTCAATAGCGTTTTTTTTTTTTTTTTTTTTTTTTTTTTTCTGATGATAGTGCTTTGCACTTTGAGTTTATATTTACTCTTTATGGGAAAGAGCTTTTTAAAGTTTTAAAAAACCTGAACTAAACTGCGGTAATATCAGGTTTTGATGAAAGTTTCCCGCCACCACAAATATGGTATGCTCAAACAGTTCGCATTGACGTGTTTTATCATATTTTGTCAAATGATTTTTGGCAGTTGAAAGAAAGAGACTAGCTTTAGAAGTTCTAAAATTTGTAAAAAAATATTGTTATCATTATGTACAAGGTGTCTGAAATGGAACTATCATGGTAACAGATTAGAACCATCATTTAATTCCAGTTCTGTTACAAAAAGTCAGCTACAGAATGTCACCAAACCATGTGGCCGGCTTTAGTTACTAATGTATATCATATGACACTGTGAAGGATCGGTAAAGTTAAAAAATAAGGACTATTACATTTAAGAAGCAGAGCAGTCTGGCTGGCCTACTGATGTTGATGAGGCCTGCTTGAGAGAACTTGTGGAAGATGATCGGTATGCAACCACTTGAGAGCTTGCTAAGGAGTTAGACGTTTGTGCCATGTCTATTAGTCACACTATGCATCGCATAAACTTGACATACAAGTTCAATTGCTGGATGCCTCATGAGTTAGTTGACTCAAGCAGATAAGGACAGACGTGTTCGAGCCTCCACTAATCTGCTGAAATACGAACACAAGGACAAAATTTGTATTGGATCGTCACTTGTGATGAAAAATGGATTTACTTCGACAATACAGGCAAAAATGGGGGGTGGTTGGTCTGTGACCAGTGAGGCATTGGCAATGTCGCTAACCACAATTTGACTAGCAAAAATATCATGCTTTGTATCTGGTGGGAGTGCTATGGTATTATCCACAAAGAGTATCTGGAGAAAAGTAAAACCCTCGACAGTAAGTGTAAAGCGAGATGCTAGTCCGTTGTTGACACTACTATCAAGGAAAAACATCAAACTGAGTTCAGTACAAAGAGGTAATGTTCCATCAAGATAATACAAAACCACATGTGTCTGCATTCACCAGCTGGACTCTGTATGGACTCAAATGGGATCTCGAATGCCACACCCACCATATAGCCCCAACATTGCTCCTAAGACTTCTTGTTTTCACATCTATATCTTGATGATGCTATCTTTCATTCTGCACAGGATGTCCAAAATGAGGTTGATCTGTTTTCGGACTCGCGGCCACCAATTTTCTTTGTCGAAGTCTTTGAAAAACTACTAAAACGTTTGCAGAAAATCATAAATTTGGGTCGTGATTTTACCTGCACTAAAAGTACTGCTTTCATGTCTGAAATGGAACTATTGTCATATCAAAGTAGAACCATCATTTACTTCCAGTTCTGTTACAAAAAGTCAGCTACAGAATGTCACCAATGTTTTTTGGCAGAAAACTTTCATTACAACCAGATACTAGCATGTCCTTTTTTAACCATAGAAGCATTATTTATGCTGTATTATTATCAATGAGCGGGCTACTGTTTGAAGGAAAACAATTGTAACAATTTGCAGTAATGTAACTTTTAAATGAAAGGTTTTGAGTTTTTTTTATTAATTTGGAAAAATCTAGTTAAATTGAGGGAAATCCAGTTATTGCACTTTCTAAAAAGTACTGTGTTCATTTGGATAGTAAGTAGAAGTCAGTGTCATTAGTGGGGGCAGGGATTCGTCACTTTTCTCAACTCAATTTGTAAAACTTATTTAAGGATTATTGTCAGTTTGTTATATTGTTATAATTATTTTTAATGTAATATTTTCAGCTATTAAAGACATTGTCTGGTGGCCTAGTATAACCCAATCTGCCAAAGGAATCATAACAGCAGGTATGCCTTAGAATTTTGCATTGAACCAAAGTATAATTTTATATTATTTATTTATGAATACTTGGAACAAGGTCCTTTCATTAAAGAAAGCAGTGGTTATGATAATTATGGTGCTTTATCTTAAATCGGCTCCTTTTTTCTAGAGTTCAGTTTAAAACTTTTGTGTTTTTAAAACTTTTCTCTCAACCTCAAGATTTTTTTCCTTTTTGTATCTAAATTAACTTTACTTTCCTGTATAAAATATCTTTGTATAATAAACTGTATACTATATGTGCAGTCAAGAAATGATTATATTTTTGAAAAATCTTTTAGTCTATTGCTAGCTTGCAAATGGTTTCATGGAGAAGTAAGTCAATTCAGAGTACGTAAATACAGTAATCAGTTTTACACGGTTCCTTATAAAGTATTAAAATGTCATAGCAAGAGAATATAAACAATTACTGTTATTTTATATACACATAAAAACTCACTTCTGTGTTATATCCCTCCTTTACAAAGCAACAATTAAATCTTCCAATTCTTCCATTAAAGCATCTGGTAGATTGCATCATTGATAGTGTAGATAAAAAGGTTTAACCAAATATAAAATTACCTCAGAGCAGAGTATTTGCAGAGTAAAGCTTAAGTTACGAAAATGTTTCCAATGAAGAAAAAAATTATTTTTGAATAGTAAAAAAACAAAAATGTGTAGTATGTTGCATAGATAGTTATTTTGTATATATTGGATGTTTTTAACCTAATACAACAAATATTAAGGGGTGAAAGAACACACTTTTTACCACAGAATGTCTGGGCACAAGTGCTGTGGTGATGCACTAGAGGGCACATACCATTTTGGGATGCACATTTGATGCAAGAGAAGAAAGGAGAGGCACAAAACATTGAAACAAAGCTTTAATGAAGACAGACAAACATCAATAATAGCTTAACATGATGAAATAAAACAATTAGAATTGCATTAATAACAGAATAGTACAATGAATGAAAGGTACAAATGAAATCATATGTTCACACATAAAAAACTATTGAAATAAAATACACTTACGAAAGCTGTTCAGAATTGTGACCAGATCTATGCAAGTCATGTATTGGTGATATGAGGATTCCATTGTGGTCAGGAAATTATCAGGTATATCATAGTCTCCAAGTTTCTGCATATGCTTTCTCCAAGTTTCTGTAGCAGCTACTGAAAATCTGGCAATGAGATTTTCATTAGACTCAATGGGAGTCTTATATATGAAGGATTTTAGCTGTCCTTTTAGAATTGCCACCCAGATGGTCTAGTGGTTAGTGGAGCCAATTATGATACCAAAGGGCGTAGGTTTGAATACCGGAGAAGGCGTGGTTGTAACTGTCCATCCCTTCATAGGAGGTAATGGTGGCAGCCTGTTAGGTGCTTTCATAATAAAATGGCCACTGCTTTTGACCTTAGGATTTGCCAATGTCAAAAAAAGGCAAAATGGTGCCTGCCGTTCGAAAAAAAAAAGTCTCCTTAGAAGTAAATTGAGATTAGACAAATTGGGTAGTTGAGGATAAGTTGATGTGTTCCTTTCAGCCACCTGCATGCATGAACAGAAACATGGCATGCATGTAATTATAAACCACCTTGCTGAAATGCATTGATGGCTATCATGCTAGAACCACATTTTTCTGGTGGATGGAAGATGGTGCATGCTGCTACAGTTCTGGCAGCACTTGGAGGAATACCTAGTAACTCATCCTATTTGGGGGCCCACCAGCGGCCGAGCGGTAAAGTCGCCGAACACTGGTAGTTTGGTCTGAGGTTCGAATCCCGCGAACAGGCTGGCTGCATGGGCGTTTTTGTGGTTTTCCCCATGTGTAAAGTGTATACGAGCCAGTTTCCCTTACAAAGTCCTCCACGAAGGCATCCCTCCCCTTAGGCAGATAGGCCTCGAGGCTTTGCCATAATCACACACACACATCCTATTTGGATTCTCTGAAAATAGGTATGGGCCACTGATGTAGTAATTAGAGATACTTGCCTACACATTCACTGTGAGGAGTAATTGTTAGGAATATGGATATGATTGCACAGATTACCGCTGGCCTGAGTATGCACATTGTGTGGGTGCTGAAAATGCCATCATGGGAAAATGTGGCTTCATCCATGAGCAACAAATTTGCTGGAAATTCCAGATCTAATCCACCCTTTTTTAGGAACCTTAAGGTGAATTCATGCACAGAATAATTTTGCCATATGTGCAACCCTTGCATGTGTTGATATAATCACTGAGTGCATTAAGCTCAGTGTACCATGATTTGTGATATAGCTGTGTGACAGCCTACAACTATAGTGTTAATGTCAGGCTGCTGCCCTACCTGATGGATAATCTCTTCAGATATGGTTGATAATGAAACACTTCTGGCATGATCTGTGTTGACCATGTTAGTATAAAAATTTTCACTTTCAGAGAATTAGCAGAGCAAATACACAAACATCCCATGATTGGGAATGCACCTGTTGGAGGAGCATTGTCTTTAAAGCCTTTCTGCATGCCATTTTATTACTGTTGGCCACACTGCATAAAATGCACATCTACTTTTTCCTCAGTAATATATTGATTCATTCCCAGTAGCTACTGAACTTGTCTCCAAAAACCTCAGCTTTTATATCACTGCTCTTATACTTAACTGTGATATGCACTTGAAATTTTACATTGTGTAACATTCTTTACGTTCTTGGAAACTTTACATTCTGTAACATTCTTCACTGCACTTGAAACTTTACATTCTGTAATGAAAAGCTTTTGGTGTGTTTATCATCCATTAATGTTTCTTACATTAGTTTAGAAACATCCTGTGTGTTATTAAACATTAATGTTATTAGTATTTTTTAATGCAAAAATAGATTTCATGTGCTATTTTGATAATAAATTGATGCTGTTTTATGTTCATAGGATTTCTGAAGTCTGTAAAGTACAGCACAAGGAAAGTGCAAAAAATGCTGAAGTCATTGAAAAAATAAACTTGTAAAATTAAAATAACTATTATTTATTGTATATTTGCTAGATTTTATAAAAGCATCATATTTATTATTTTTCAGTGTCATATTTATTATTTTAGCTGCAATATTTTTCAGATTCCCTTTTCTTTCTATGAAAGTAGATTCTTCATTAAATAGTTTATAGGATCTTAACTGTGTAATATTAAATGAAATGTCCTTCAAAACATAGTAGACCGACAAGCAAGATATTATTCCTTCAAATGTAAATACAACAAATTCCTGTGAATGTTTTAAATAGATCTTGAATTTAAACAGAAGGTACCCCTTGTGTGTACAAACCAAATTCCATCATTTGCAGGTAGTGAAATAACATAAAACTGAATTTACACTTTAAAAGTATTGCAGCCGGACAGTGCACAAATTTGTTCTAATGGTCATGGTTTAGTTGATTATAGCAAGGCACACTTGGGCTATCTGCCTTGGGGGAGGTATGCTTTCATGGAGGACTTTCTAAGGGAAACTGGTTGATACATGTTACACATGAGTAACCATGAAAAATGTTCATTAAGGCAGCCTGTTTGCCTGCAGTCAAACCCAGGTCTCAGCCACTGGTGAACCACATTTGGTCTAACTAAGCAGACTCAACCTTTAATGGCATCATTTAATGTTGGCTGGCAAGCAGCTAATGGCAGAATGTTAATTGGTATAAACCTGCAAGTATCACTGCCAAAAGCCATACATCTAAAAAATTGTAAACACTCATTAACCTCATTTGTATCCTGGTGAGGACTAATGGAAAAAAGATGTTATAGTAAACATTGAAGTATTAAAAATTGGTTAATTAATATACAATATTCCTATAAGTTTGTCGAAACATTAAATTCTTAAGAAACTGAAAATGAACTCTTTACTTGATTGTTGTGTAGTCTCGTGTAAGTTAGTTCTAGGTTTCATCTTACAGAAATCTCATAATGGATAAATTAAATGGAGACTGCCTTGTCTGATTCAAATATAAATATTAGAAATATTATTAATAATACGAGAACCTATTGATCAAAACAGCAGAGTGTAAAAGAACTGGATTAAACCAATATATAAGCAGAGTATGAGAAGCCTTCAATTAAAATCATTTGTTAATTAACCTTGAAAATAATTACATTGTAATGCAGGGTAAATAAAAAAACTGTATCCAGCTGCAAATTAAGTTCATGATTTTAAAAAAAATTAATAAATTATGAAAGATTTTTAAAACATGAAAAATCCAGTGTTAATTTAACAAATGATTACTATTGGAGAAGTCAGACGACAAGGATTGGCATAATATTTGTAAATTTTTGTAGGACTAGTTTTGATGGTGTAACTAAGAACCAACTGCCTCAGCTGCCTAAGTGCAAATAAACAAGATAAGAAACGGTGATAAGATAAGCTACTGGTGCCATCTATTGCTAAAACAAGAAAATTAAAACATAATTTTCTTAAAGGCTGAAGATAAAGATGGATTAGAATTAAGGTCGTTAACTAGAACAGAAAATCTAATTCACCAATGGAAGATGTTATTTGAAGGATTTTAGCTGCAGAAAAATAGAAGGTGTGATTTTCGGACCAATGGTGCTGGGCAACAGAGGATTTGAGGAATGTAAATTAAAGCACATTGACAAGGAATCCTGTAAATACCCCAGGAAATCATATCCAGATTGGGGTCCTTAAGTATGGAACTGGGAATTTTATTGCTAGGTCCACTTCAAATCATGTCATAAGATTAAACAGAAGTTAGCTTCATTTTATTAGTTTGTTTTCCATACACTTGAGGTTTGCTCCTCCAAATTGGCTCTTGATCAAGAACTATTTCATTTAAAAGTAGTTGCTGTAGACAAAGGCTTTTCACCTAACATTATTAACCAAGCAATTAAAAAATTCCTATTTTTCAACATGTCAAATGGCACACTCTTGTTTTTAAGAGATTATGAGAATTCTGTTGTCATTCCTTTCTTTCCATCGTTTAGCTATAAAATTCGATGTACTTTACAGAAATTTAACTTTCAAATCTTTTTTTCTCCTATCAATAAAATTCCCAGTTCCATACTTAAGGATCTTATTCTGGATATGGATTCCTTTATTATTTACAGGATTCCTTGGCAGTGTGGTTTAATTTATACTTTGGACAAACTAAGAGAGCCGCAAAATTTCATGTTAAAGAACACAAGGCATCTAATTCAGAAGTCAAACAACAAAAATCAGCGTTATACCTACAAAATTTTCACAGGTATAAAATTTTGTAGGTATAACACTGATTTTTGTTGTTTGACTTCTGAATTAGTATTTATTCGGCGTGTTATTGTGTCTTAATTAACACAAGGCATGTATTAGGAAAAGGAAACAGAGAAATCCTCTGTTGCCCAGCACTGTTACTCCAAAAATCAGTTAATTTCTGAAAATCAAATCATAACGAACTTTTTTATTCATTATTATATTTTCTGTTGATTAAAAAATGAAAGTGAAGTTTGTGAGCTTTAACTTTTAGCTTTTTTTTTTTTTTTTTTTTTTTTTTTTTTTTTTTTTTTTTTTAATTTATTTATTTATTTGATAACTTATTGAAACTATAAGTGTTTAAATCCTATTCATTAAGTCCTGGAAGTTACAAAATGAAGCAACTAGAAAAGGCAATAAATGAAAATAGAATTGCTGAAATAATGCTTTTTGTGACAGTTAATGAAATGACAAATATATACAAATTAATTTAATATCATATTCAGTAAGAACAATTGTATTAAATGCTGTATTCAAAATAATGAATCTTAAAATTTTAAATCCAGATAACTAGAAGTATTGTTTGAGACAATGTTCCAACAATTTATAGGAAACATTTTAGTGTGGCACTAAAATTATTTAAATATTATTTTAAAAAACAGAGATGATGCACTAGCCTAGACCTTCAATCATGTATAGAAGTCTGTACTAATTATTTTGGGAGTTAACCTAAAGTTTTTAGAAAATGCTTCAAAAATATTTTGTATTTATTTGTTGTTTCAAAAATAAGTTTCCCATTTTTGTTAAAAAGTGTGATTAAATTTTTTTAACATGAAAGTTTAATTAAAATCTTATATTTGTTATAATGCATAATACGTTATTCTAAAATCTAGTGTACGCATCTAAACATCTCAGACAATATATATTGTGTTGTGGTAAATGACAGAGTAAAAATGTCTATAATATTTTACTGTGTGATTTGCTATAAAACAGAATTTAAGTTTAGTAAAAGTAAAAATGTCTATACCATGATACCCATTCTGTGATGTAAATAATATGTTGTGTAATAAAATGTAACATAACTCAGTAAATGGTTCAGTTGGTGTAAAACTAACTATTAGAGGAACAGGCTTGTTTAGTTAAGAAAAATATTAATTATTTATTTTGTAAGAAAAACACCTATGATTTTATAGAATCTGCTTATGACTTTAGCAGGTGACAGGACACTCAATTTAGTAAATAAAAAAAATCTGCAGACATACCCTTAGTTTTTCATATAATGGGTCAGATTGCCCACTTTCCCAAAAATACTACAGTACAAAGTCTGTAATCCAGACTCGTCGGGACTTCAGCGATTTTGGATTATAGATCATCAATTTAAATCTGGTAAGATCACATGCAGAAATTATACAATTAAAAATATGAAACCATAATTTATGAAATAAGAGCAATTATGATCTAAAGGGTATCAAAATTAACAAAAAAAAAAGCTTAATATTTATTTGTTTACTTTATTAAACATTTCTTTCAATGCAAGTTGTTTAAGTTGCTTCGTTTTTTGTGCTAATACTCTTTAATTCTATAAACAGACATAATTTCTTGTTCAGTTACAAAGTTCCTTCTATTGGAAGCGGTATTTTATGGATTTAGAATCATACTACAGATTTCGTCATCCGTCGATTGATGATTGGGTCATTGTCGTCGCAATGAAAAACTTCTGTTATATCATCTTCATTTATTATCACTTCTCCACATTTCTTTACAAAATTCAATAACTGTAAAATTTCACCTTTAGTTTGCGATGTCTGAAAACCTTCAAATTCACGGTTATCATCTTCATCGCCCCCTCACCAAGAAATATGGTAGCTGGCCATAAATTATGCCAAGTATTTTTTAACACGTATCTGGAGACACATCCTCCCAATGTGTGCGTAAAGCATACAAAAAAAAAGTTTGTGGCTTTGATGTCCGGATCATAGATTATTCCAGATAATGGACATCCGGATTACAGACTTTGTACTGTATTACCAAAATTTTACATGTAAGGTTCACAAAATTTATATAAAGGTTGTCTTAATTAAACAGGTTGCTTCAGTTCTTTAATTTCAGTTTTGTCAGAGAATGTTTTACTTGTATGTCGAAGAGAAATTCTTTTTGCGGAAACTTCTATTTCAAGGCTATTTTCCAAAACCACATCTAAAAAGAGAAAAGGGATTTAGTTTAGAGAATATAGTAGATGTGACAGTGTTCAGGACCTGTCCTTTTCCTCAGGACATCAGGATGGTCAGTCATAGCCATCTAATTTACCTTTTTTCTTCTACAGCCAGCATAAAAGCACATGTTCCAAAGAAGTCTTCTAGGCTTTGAATGTCCCCCCCCCGATCCTCTTCTGCTCGGCAACATTTTCTTTCTCAGGGAGGAAACTGTTCCCCATTCTCATCCGGCAAACTAAAGAGGGTCACCAAATAACAAAAGCATCAGTGGTGCCTCTTTAGGAAAGCACTTGACCAGCCCCTCAGCCAACTTTCCATCTTTTTTGAAAATAACACATTCCTTTCACTACCCTAGTCACCAGCCTTCAATTACTAGGAAGACAAGCTGGAAACTCCAATTTTCAACCCCCTCTAATGGTGGTTCCTTTGCAGTATAGCAGCATACAATTTCTAGCCTTTCTTCAGGGTCCTATTTCTACCACACAATAATATTTTTCAAAACATTTGGAAATAAAAAGTCACCTTGAAGGGAATAACTCCCCTTCCAATGGATGACAGATAAATTCAGGAATTCAGACGCTGCTTACAGCTTAGGTAAAATATTTTTGAACCATTTTATATACCAGATAAAGTTACAAACTGTTGAAATTACCACCTCAGTCAGAAAATAAAGATTGAATAATTTTACAGGAAGGAGGGGGGGGGGGGAATTAAAAAAATTAAATTAGCAAAACAATTAAGTTTAAACACCAATCAGTGCAGCATAAAATCAAAATTTTAAATTAATAAACCTTAAGGGTCATACCAAACAAACAACAATTAATCAAAAGAATAAAACCAGACTTAAACTAAAATAAGTTTTCAAACAAAAGTTAAATTAGTTACTTAAGTTTCTCCTTAATCTATTAATCTTTACCAAATTTCAGTAAATCAGTTACAACTGAATTCAAAACATTTAGTAACCACTTTAAGCAAAATGATCTACAAAAATTGAACATTAATTAAATTAAGTAACAAGTTACACTGTAAGGATCTTAAGTTTTACTAACGTTTATTTTATTTTAAATCTTTACTATCACTTCTTATTTTCTACTTCCGGCCAGAATTATAAGCGTGAAGGAGTTTATGCAAAGTTGTCTGGCGAACGCCAAGTATTTAAGTGTGGCCTTTTTGCCAAGCAGGAGAGAGGAAGCCGTGAGTTCGAAGCAGGCCGCTTACCTTAGAAGTTACGCAGTTGCTACTTTGCCTTCCAGGCCAGAGGTTTTAATCCTCTTGATAAATTAAACGTATTGTAGTGTTCACAGTCTCTGTGCTACATACGCTTTCTGTTATTATAAGGCCAATCTTATTCTAAAGTTAAATTAGAGTTTAGTTTTATTTTGATATCTTTTAAGTTAGACCCCGAGTGGAGGGTCATTGTATTCCGAAGTACGGAAGTCATTGTATATAAAGAAAAAAATAAAGGGTTTTGTATACCCTTCGTCTGTATCCTGTCTACTTACTACAATTAGTGAACATAGCTTTAGTAAGCTCTCTGTTCTAGTCAGGTCATTGTATGTTTCCGAAGAAGGTAAGAAGAAACATTGAACCTGATAGTGGCGCCCGACGAAGAATAACCATGGCCGAGTTTCAAGAAGAACCTGTGCTGCCTGCAGAAACAGCTCAGAATCCAGAAATGCCAGCTGCCGCCCTGGAAGGATTTGGGTATATTGTCCAGACCATGCGCGCTTCGATGAAACCAGAAGCAACGTTTAATGGAAACTCACAGGTAACCAGTTTTTTGGAAAAATTGGATGACCACTTCATGCTCTACCCCGTGCACGAGTTTCAAAAAGTTACCTTAGCTACCAGCGCTTTGAGGGGCCAAGCGCTTAACTGGTTCAAATGTATCGGCAGAAGTCTCTTGGGTCAAGCAGGAAGTCCCACCTATACCTACGAAAATTTCAAGACTGCCCTACTAAAAGCCTTCCCTGTTGTAAGGGATCGTGCGAAATTAGAAACAGAACTTTTCAGTATATATCAACAAAGAATGGAAAACGTGTCGAGTTTTATTTTAAGAAAAATTCACGTTTTCAAGCTCTTGTATGGAAACCGTCCGGATCCTGAAATAATTCAAGTGATTTTGCCGAGGTTACTACCCCAAGTGCAAGACTTTATTGAATTGAGAAATCCGACTACACTGGAAAAATTATTTGAGCTAGCAATCCAGTTTGAAAGTAGAAGAACGGCGGACGTCGAAAGAAGACGCCAATATCAACAGCGAAACCAATTTGGTACGCCAAGACTACAGCAAACTCAAGCACATGGCTACGGTGAAAAAGCGAATCAGTGGGCAAGGAAACCCGAGCATTCAAAAACAGCCGGCGAACGTCGACAGTTCAATAGCAACCCAGGAAAAAAGTCTCAAGGCCAGTGGAGAAAGAAGGAAAGCACCGAAAGGAAAAATAATTTAAACTAAAACGGATTTCTGCTGACGAGAGGGTGCGGAAATCCGAAGGCCACGAAAACCCCTCTTCCTACAAGTTAAATACAGTAATGGTGAAAAATTTAACTCTTCCGAAGATTGAAGTCTTGGTAAATAATATCCCGGCCACCGCACTCCTGGATACCGGCGCGCAGTGTTCCTGTGTGGCAGAAGTCTTTTTTAGAAAGTATTTTCGCAAATACCGCATATATAATGCGGATAATACAACAGTATTAGCGGCGCAAGGAGAACAATGTAAGTGCGTAGGTAAAGTACCTTTGTACATCCGTATCAAGGACGAACAAGTAAAGGTGATGTTTTTTATAGTAAAGAATTTGCAAGCACACTTAATACTAGGAATAGACTTTCTTTCAGACGCACAAGCTACACTGGATTTTAATGAAGCGTCTCTTAAGCTGACGATGAAACCAGTGCGTGTAGAAAAGGTTGAACCGCCAAGGGTAAATCTCGACCACCTGCCTAATGACGAGCAAGATAGAATCCGACAAGTGGTAAGTGAATTTGCTTCCTTATTTAGTGATATTCCAGGATTTACCCAGGTTACTAACCATAGTATTGACACCGGAGATGCATTGCCGGTTCGTCAAAAACCATACCGGTATGATAAGAATAAGGAAAAAATTATAGAATGGCATATTACCGATATGCTACGTAAAAAGATCGTAACGCCTATCTCAAGTAGTTATGCTAGTCCGGTGGTTTTATGTAAGAAAAATAATGATTATCCTTTGGAGCATCCAAAAAGGTGGAGATTCGCTATTGATTACCGTAAATTAAATTCCATAACGAAATATCCGGTATATCCGTTACCGATTATAGAAGAAATTTTAAGGAACATAAAATCAACCAAATTTATGACAACTTTAGACTTAACGAATGGTTATTTTCAAATAGGGATCAGGCCTGAGGACGTGCCTAAGACTGCTTTTATAACCAAGTCTGGCACTTATGCATTTTTGCGAATGCCGTTTGGCCTTTCAGGCGCCCCAGCAACATTTCAGCGATGCATGGACATTGTGTTAAGACCTGTTCTCGGAAAGTCCACATTTATCTATTTAGACGATATCATTATTACTAGTGATAATCTAGACCAACATGTACAGGATTTAAGACAGGTGTTTTCTTTATTAAATGAGGCCGGTCTAAAAGTTAATGTCGAAAAATGCAAATTTGCAGCCCCTGAATTAAAATATTTAGGTTACAAAATATCGCAAAAAGGGATCGAGACAGATGAATCAAAAATAATCGCTGTACAAAAGTATCCGACTCCAAACACGGCAAAGAAGCTCTCTTCTTTTCTAGGACTTTGTTCATATTATAGGTCCTTTATAAAAGATTTTGCGGCTATCGCTGAGCCATTGTTAAAATTAAAAAGGAAAAAGGCAAGATTCTCGTGGACGGCCGAAGCCAATAGTGCTTTCGAAAAATTAAAACAAGCATTAACGCAAGCCCCTGTGTTGAAATTTCCTGAAAAGGATGAAAATTTAGAAATTTCAGCGGATGCTTCGGATTATGCGGTAGGAGCGGTACTTTCGCAAAATCAGCAGCCAGTAGCATTTTTTAGCCGAACTTTAAATCAAACACAAAGAAACTATTCCGCGACCGAGAGAGAGGCACTTGCAGTTCTGTTAGCAGTGCAAAAGTTCCGAGTCTATTTTGGAAAGGCGCCGATAACAGTATATTCTGATCATGCGGCGGTAACTAGATTGTACTCTGGAAAAAATTTATCCCCAAGGTTAATAAGATGGGCACTCAAGCTGCAAGAATATAATCTGGTAATCAAGCATACCCCCGGAAAGGAAAATATCGTAGCAGATGCCCTGTCACGAATTAAATTAGACGAACAGGGTAATACCGTAAAAGTTGCAATGCTGACAGCGTGTACAATAAATTCCCGAGAAACTGTAATAACCGAACTGGGTAAGGATCCTGAGTTTGGAAGTATTTATGAGTATTTGAAGGATCCTGAAAATTTTAGCCACCAAGATATTGTGGCGATAAGAAATAGGGCGGCCCATTACGAACTAATAGATGGTCTATTATTTTATACAAAAACTACGAATTCCAACAACGAATTTCGACCTGTTATCCCAGCTAGTCTTAGATTAAATATCCTGCAAGAGCTCCATGACAGCCCTTTAGCTTCTCATGCTGGTATTCGAAAAACTACTCAACGCGTACGCGAGGCAGTCTACTTTCCTGAACTGCAAAAGTTAACAAGGGCGTATGTCCAGTCCTGCCCAACATGTCAAGCCGTTAATTATATTAATTTCCGCCCGGCCGGGTTTCTAAATAGTATTAAATCCGAATTTCCAAATGAAATAATCGGTATCGATTTATTGGGCCCTTTCCCAAAAAGTCAGTTAAACAAAAGTCGCTATCTCCTTGTTATAGTTGATCATTTTAGTAAATGGACCGAAATTGTTCCCTTAAAACGAGCCTCCGCGAAATTAGTTACCGATTCTATTTTAAATAAATATATTTTAAAATACGGGGCGCCCCTAAAAGTTATATCGGATAATGGTCCTCAATTTGTAAGTAATATATTTGAAGACATGTGCCAAAAACTGGGCATACGTCATTTAAAAATGGTCCCGTATCGGCCGCAATCAAATATAGCGGAACGGGTCAACAGAAATATAGTGAAAATTATCCGTAGTTATGTTAAAAATTTTCATAAAAGCTGGGATAACTATGTCAATGAATTTGCTTTCGCCCTTAGGACCGCAAAACATGATACAACGGGAAAAACTCCTGCTGAGTTATTTCTAGGCAGAAAGATTATAACACCGTTAGATAAACTATTTTATGTGCAACAAAGAGCCCCAGAATTTAAAATGGGTGATATAGAAAAACTAATAAAAGAAGCAAAAAAGAATACAGAAGTAGCACAAAGAAAACAAAAATTGTATTATGACTTGAAACGACGGGGAGTAACTTATAAAGTAGGGGATGAAGTACTAAAAATTAAGCATTCACTTTCTTCAGCACCAGAAGATAAAACTGCCAAATTTTTCCCACGCTTTGAAGGACCATATGTTATAGAAAAAATAACTCACGCTGTTGTAGTATTAAAGGCAAGAAATGGTGAAACCTGTTCCGCAAACATTGACCAGATAAAACCATTCTATGACCGTAATAAAATGCAAATCTTTTCAGATCTTTTGCAGGATCCGGTACGGCAGACACCGCAGGTACAAGTTCCAGAGGTGGGAAAACGACAAGTACAAGGGCAAGCCAATGAGAGACAGAAGCAAGTGAAAAGAAAATTGCCCCGCGGAAAAATTGAAGGTACAAAGAAAAAGAAGCCGTTCCACCGTCCAAAAAACAGAGTTCACGAACACCCCCAGAATGAAGAAGGGAGAAGGACGACGTATGTGGAAAAGACCGGGAGAAAGGACGGCAACTATAACCCGGCTGTGAAACGGAAGATTGACTCATCCGACAGAACTCTCCGCAGCAAAAGTCGCCGAACTGCGGAAGGGCCATCAGCGGCGGAGGAAAAAGTACAAGAAAAATTTGAACGGCCAACAACGAGGTCCAAGCAGGATCACGACAGAAGTTTCCCGGTTCCACCAAGACCAGCTGCCTTCAAACGGCCAAGACCACAAGCAGAGGACAGAAGGAAGGTGTTCAAGGGTGGCCGTAGTGGTGAAAAACGGAAGCTTCCAGAGGAAAGCACTGAAGGGCGAGCCCGTACAAGAAGGAGGATCAACCAAGCTACGGTCTGCAGCACCTTTAAAGACTGGGCCCAGAAAAGGATGTCTGAATATTACAAAGATAAGTAAAATTTTGTGTTACTTTACAAACTTAAGTTAATCTTTCATTCTTACTGCAAGTGGCAGATTTGAAGAAGTTTTACCTCATGCGAGGTCTACCTTTATCGCCAAAAGGGCGAGAAATGAGTTGTGACCGATTTTCTTATTATGTTTTTCAATTACTCGCGCGTAAAACTAAAGTTGATGTATAATAGCGTTGTATAAAGACTTAAATATTGTAAAAAGTTATTGTATAAATTTTATTTAAAACATTCTAACAAGAAAGAAGTTTTAGTCTGAAAGACTTTTTGAAATGTAGTATTATTTCAATGTAGAAAGAATTGGCACTTGCTTTGAAAAGAATAGAAGTTAACAATGTACTACTAATGTATGTTTTCAAATGTGTAAAATTAACGGCATCTTGATATGTTCTTGTATACATGTGAACTGTTATTTTGAATGTTTAGAAATAACGTGATATGGTAAAAGTGAAAGTAATGTTAAAAAATTTGTTATTCGTGTGACTGTAAAGATTAAATCATGGTGAATATGTGTTAAAGGTTGAATGATGTAGTTAGGCTCTCTGACGCTACACTTTAGAGTTAGCCACTTTCAGAATAGTACCTCAGGGTCTAGAGTTGAAATTAGGGTGTGTTAAGAGGTCTCGTATGTTGAATTTTAACACGTTAGTGTTTTGATTGTAGGAGGAAGTGTTGAACACATAGACAGAAACACATTCGTGTTTGGTGTTTTTACAACACATGTCAGAGAGCACGGGGAGAGATAATTAAAATAGTCATGAATGAAATAAGAATGTTAAGAAAAGTATATTCTATATGTTATTTGCAATGTCATTCTGTAACATTTCATTAAACTAGTTTTCCTTCCAGATCTCTGGAAGGAACCAGAATTGAATAAAGCTCCTGTTTTGATGCAGTACAGATGAAAAAGAAAAAAGATTGTTGTATATTCCGGGAGCTGCTATTGTAACAAATTTCTTTCTTTTAAAATTTTCTAGTTTCTAGCTAAGTTATGTTTGTAAAAGTTTGGCCTCGCGTTAGTTTCTAGAGCTAAAAGTTTTCAACAAGGTCGTTTTAGACCTCAGTTTCAAACTAATTAACTCTGGCGGGAAGTATGTAAGGATCTTAAGTTTTACTAACGTTTATTTTATTTTAAATCTTTACTATCACTTCTTATTTTCTACTTCCGGCCAGAATTATAAGCGTGAAGGAGTTTATGCAAAGTTGTCTGGCGAACGCCAAGTATTTAAGTGTGGCCTTTTTGCCAAGCAGAAGAGAGGAAGCCGTGAGTTCGAAGCAGGCCGCTTACCTTAGAAGTTACGCAGTTGCTACTTTGCCTTCCAGGCCAGAGGTTTTAATCCTCTTGATAAATTAAACGTATTGTAGTGTTCACAGTCTCTGTGCTACATACGCTTTCTGTTATTATAAGGCCAATCTTATTCTAAAGTTAAATTAGAGTTTAGTTTTATTTTGATATCTTTTAAGTTAGACCCCGAGTGGAGGGTCATTGTATTCCGAAGTACGGAAGTCATTGTATATAAAGAAAAAAATAAAGGGTTTTGTATACCCTTCGTCTGTATCCTGTCTACTTACTACAATTAGTGAACATAGCTTTAGTAAGCTCTCTGTTCTAGTCAGGTCATTGTATGTTTCCGAAGAAGGTAAGAAGAAACATTGAACCTGATAACACAATGTATTTCGCTCACTGATAGCACTTGGCAAAAGCTGCTTCTGGGTTATTTATGTTCATTTCTTCCATCAGTTTCAAAGGCATGATCATGTCTGCAAATTTTGTTTTCTGATGACAATATTTTATACCATAAGTAACAATAATGTGTCTTCCTCAAGGTGTAATAAACGGTGAGTATTAACAAGCTTAATTACAATTATATTGTAATTCTAGTTAATATACATATACAGTATAATTATAACTACAGGTATAATTTTTATTGTAGTTGTTATTACAAATTATGCAATTACAATTACATCATAATTATAGCATTTATAATAGACTTACTTTGTATTTGAATTAATTGTGCTTGCAATTCTATTGTAAACGGTATTTTTAATGGAATGCTTTGCAATGAAAAATGTAGGAAAAAGAAGAATTTTGGGAGTACTGTTAGGTTCCTTGTTACATTATATATTATTGTTTTTAGTTTAATTATCTCTAAAGCAGATAGCGTGTTCAACTTCCATCACTCCATTACATTGCTAATTCATAGTTAAACGTTAAAATATTAATGTTATTAAAATACTAGTTTTCTACTTTGAATTAAACAGAGTATTTGATTTTTAAATAGCTAAACAGTAATCGACTGCCTTTGAAATCATCCTCAATGAACTGAAAAATGACGCTATGCCAAATGTTCCTCGAAAACCAGCAAAAAAATATCTATGAATATGCCACTTCACCAAAACATTAAATAGCCAAGGAATTAATGAATAGGATTTCAACGCTTGGATATAGTTTCAATAAAATATCAAATAAATAAATTTTAGCTAAAAGTTAAAGCTTTCAAATTTTACTTTCATTTTTCAATCAATAGAAAATGTAATAATGAATAAAAAATGTTGTTTATGACCTGCATTAGAAGACCTCTTTTTTGATAAAAACAATCATGCTTGTAGACTAGTTTCAGACTGCATCATGAATGTTGACTGTGTCTTCAAGTATAAATTTATGCGAAGTTACATTTTCGCCACGGAAGAAATTTCGCAACACCTCCAGTTTCATTTATTTCTCTTTTATGCATATGCACAGATGTTCTTCACTATTTTAGGCATGGTGAAACTACATGTGGCTCTTTGCCTGTCTAAATATGGCTCACATACGAGGGTGACACAAAAGTCTGGCAAAGCGGAATGAAGCCATGGACTTATTTCTTATAAGGTCCATGAAGGAAGCATGGTAACGTCACCCCGCTGCTTGTAGACACAAGTTTGAGGCAAGGAACTGTGCAGCAAAAGAAACTGCAGGTTTATATTTTGTCCGTAATAAGGGGAATTGTATTGATGTATCAGCGGAAAAGTGTAGTTAACGAGAACGTAATTTCTAGTGGTGATCTTGGGGGTTGGTCTGTGCCCACAGTAAAGATATGTGTAAATCCGATTTGTACTTCAGGCGGAAACCCAAGGTCCTGTTACTGCTTTTAATCGGTTTACTAAGTTCCGTCATAGACAACAGCGTTGCGATTGTCCTTTTACGAAGTCAGCACCTGAAAACTTGAGCAGAGAGTTCGTCGTATAATTGTAGAGAACAAGTTGACGATATGCGCCAAAATTCATGCCTCCATGGGGATTGGCATGAGTGAAGTACAAAAGATGTTGCAAAGTCACTTGACTGTTTGGAAATATTTGGCTGATAGATTTTCTCCCACGAACTGACAAAGGTGGAAAACCAGGCCTGCGTGTATTGGTGTACGAAAATGTTTAAATATTTCATTAAGGGCATTTCGATGGAGTCTACGATATCGTAGCAGGCGTAGGTCTCTTGAGAATGATCTCCACTAACAAAAGCCAGCAAGGGACATAAATACTAACAAACGGTTGCCTCCCTCGTTCTTCAGTTTAATTAACTATGTTGTGACGATATTCCTAGATAGGCGTCTTACTGTGATTGCCGTACAGCACAGACAGTGCAAAGGTTTGTTTACCTGTGACCTTTGGAAGATTCGAGTAAATTGGCCGTGAAGTCAAATCATTGTTCGCTATGACATAGCACTAAGTCATACCGTAGTACGGACAGTGGAGACTTTCCTCATCTCGAAAAAAGACTCATGCAAAAAAACAGTTGGCAAATACCTCACAACTTGGGACTTTTTAAAATTTTCTAAACTGAAGGAACTGTTGAGTATAGCGGTAGTTGTTATTTCTTGTCTAGTGCATTGAGAATATGCCTTCCGACACTTGGAACCACTGCATTCAGGAATGTGTGAATGGATATCGAACTGTATCATATGCAGTGGGATTTTCCGGCGTATAAGATGCACTTTTTTGTAGACATTTTTGAGAGATAAAACTTTGTTACTGATCATTCTAATGAATTTGCAGTATTTTAAATATAAAGTAATACAAATACAAAGTAATACTTTCTGCAAATATCCAATCTATCTGGGAAAGAACACCTTTTAATCTCCTTCGTCAAAACCCAGACACTCATACACTAAGTGAAGAGTCACCTGAAACCTTCTAAATCAGCATCTGAGTCGTCATACAACAAACTGTCCTCTGTACCATCCAGTGCATTAATAATGCCACACATCTTAAACGATTTAACCACTGTCTCTGTTTTCACAGCATCCCATGAAGCTTTGACCCATTCACAAACGACGTATCGACGCAATAAGTATCGACTTATAAGACGCAGTATCGTCTATAATCGTCTTATAAGACAGTATCGTCTTATAAGACGCATTTTCGCCACGGAAGAAATTTCTTATAAGACGCACCCCGATTTTCAGACCTATTTTCAAAGAAAAAATTGCGTCTTATACGCCGGCAAATATGGTACTTAAAAATATATAATGTGCAATCTTCGGATCTGCCACGTTTCATTTTTTGCTTTTTCAAAAACTTTCAGTATTACTCATACAAAACTCCATATTAAAACAAACTTCACTTCGCTGCGGCACACCATTTTAATAATTAGTAATTCAATTTTCTGGGTTTCTTCGGTTAATTCCAGCGACGCTGCTAGACGATATCTGCTAGTCATAAATATCCTGATAAGTCTGCAAAATATTATTTGCTTATGGAAAGAAGTAAAATTTTTTGTTTGATTTTATTCAGGTAATATTATATATACTGTCATAGATACAAATATTGAATTTTGAAAAGCAAAAAATTTTTCGCGCGTAACTGTCATCCATTATTTTGCGGCAACTAGAAATATAATTCTTTCTAATAATTCTCGTATTTACTAGACTGAAACTCAACGATATACACTCATGTCCATAAATTAAGGATAATGCAAAATCAGGCAAAGGAAGAGTTAGAAGCAAAACAAATTTGACTTATTTTTAAAGCTTATTTATTAAACAAAAGGTAAAGAGCAAAAAAAGATGCTATACGTGTGATATTGTTAAAAAAATTAGCGATTTTTTCTCCCTGGAGCAAATTACAAAAAAAAAAAAAAAAAAAAAAAAAAAAAAAAAATTACATGGTTGGTATGATTGTTAATACATTGTATGTCTTCCAGACGATGTAATACAGTCCGTACAACGCCTAGGCATGCTGAGTATCAAATTATCGATCTGATCTTGGGGGATATTACACCACTCAAAAAGCAATGCTCTCCGAAGTTCCGGTAGACATGTAGGAGGAGGTTGACGGGCTGCAACTCGTCGGCCAAGCATATCCCACACGTGCTCTATTGGACTCAAGTCTGGTGAGAATGCTGGCCAATCCATACGGGTGATATCCTCCGATTGAATGCATCCACTTACGATGTTTGCACGGTGAGGACGGGCGTTGTCATCCATAAACACAAATTGTGCGCCCCGAAACAAGCGTACATGTTGTTCCAGAATGACGTCCCGATAGATTTGGCTTGTCATGGTTCCAATTTGAACATGCAGGTCAGTTCGGGAACCCAGAATAATTCCACCCCAAACGAGCACTCCTGCACCACCGTAACGGTGTCGTTCAATGATGTTTTCTTGGTATTAACGGGTACCTGGAGCTCTCTATATGAAAGTCCGGCGAGAATCAGACTGCAAGCTAAACCTGGACTCGTCGGAAAGCATCACACAAGCCCACTGTTGCGGTGTCCACAATGCATGCTGTATACTCCAGGCTAACCGCAGGCGACAGTGAGTTTCAGTACATGGAACGCTTCTGACAGGTCTACGAGCATATATACCAATCTGCCCTAAGCGTCTGTACACGGTCTGCCTTGATATTGTCGTACCAGTGGCTGAAGAAATCTGACGAGACAGGTCTGAGGCTGTGCTCCGCCTGTTTCTTTTGGCAGTAACTGCCAAATACCGGTCCTCATTCGGCGTTGTAACTCTGGGGCGACCTCTGCTGTTACGTCTACGCACATTATCATCATCTTGGAATCGTTGCCAAAGCCTGGAGATGACACTCTGGGCAATTCCAAGTTCGTCTGATACTTCCAGTTGGGTACGCCCACATTCCAGACGGCCGATAATTCTACCACGTAAAAAATCATCCAAATGCCTCCTTTGTGTCATAACTATTCGGTTATTGCACTGAAATGCTTATAAAGCGCCTGCGAACAATTTTATTTCTTTGCCTGTATTCCTTATATATCACTCTCTTACACTCTCGTCATTGTGACGTACCATCGGTATCATCTGGTTACTTCCTGAAATTTGCATATGATTCTTGAAGATGTGTGTAGTGATTTTACAGGTGATATATTTATTTTAGAGTTCGATTTTCGCGTGACTCCGAATCATCCTTAATTTATGGACATGAGTGTACTACTGTGGATCAATGTTTCAGCAGTTGACACTGCGACAAACTGACCTCTTCCTCAGCGCATATGTTCACGCACCACGGGGCCTTCCACGGTCAAAAAAGCAGATATCAGGGCACTTGCAGGCCATGGCCCACTCAGGCTGCAGCGTCACTGAGTTTAGTTTAAATTAACGTTCTTTACAACGAGTAAAGCTGGTTTAAATTGTATAATTTAGGCCAATTTATCCGCTCTAGTTTTGCATGTTACAGATGGTTCTCTTTATCAAAAAGGTCTTTGAAGAATAACTTCCTAATTGTAACCAGGAGAGAGGATAAGCATTTTCTCGTCGTGTGAAATCTCAACCGTTATTGTGACTGATCTCATTTGCCTGACCTCATCTTGAACAAGCCCACGAAATTCATCGTGGCAAGGAGTACAAGATTACGCCTGTCGTTGGCTAGAGCCTTGGGCACAGTACGATTTTGCTCAGCTCCACCCCAGTTTTGAAGGAAAACACCCCAGGGTGGATCCGAGGGTTCCCTCCTCCTCCATACGAGAAGACATTTACGAACACCCATGCCTTCTCCTGGAGTCGAACCTTGATTCTGCGGTTCGGTCGTCAGATTCACTAACCTCTCTATTCCGCCCAGTTGGGCGCCGCGACCGTTCCTAACTTCTGCTATCCGGTATTTCTAAAATATAACTCGCTCGACGCGACTGCACTGCTTAAATTTTGAT
Source organism: Stegodyphus dumicola (assembly GCF_044657685.1). Lineage (NCBI taxonomy): Eukaryota > Metazoa > Arthropoda > Arachnida > Araneae > Eresidae > Stegodyphus > Stegodyphus dumicola. The sequence goes on from NC_140780.1 coordinate 123,463,699, forward strand.
TAATTTCCTAAAGAGGAACATCAGTCTGTGACTTGGGCCGGCTACGGCAATTTCGGCTCTCTATGCGATCAATACAGCTGTTGTCTGTTAAATTAAATATATTAATAATTCAAGTGAAATTATAGCTTTATTTAGTTGTAATTTGCAGGAAAATGTTAGTTGGTGCCCTTGGGCGCTGCTTATGTTATCTATGCTAATGGGCCTTACACGCCTGGGACCAATTTAGAATCGCGCACACTGTGTGCAACATCTCGCATAGTCCCGTATTTTGCATAATACAAGAACTGTATCTTTAGCTACTTTAAAAAAAGGGGGAACTATAAAGTTTGATTTCGGCAGCAAAAATTTACGTCCGTATGTAACAAATTTTTGCAACATGCTAAATATTAGTTAAGAAAATTTTCTCATTTCTATGAAGCAGTTAGTAATTTCTTTAGACGGACTTTTCTTCACGTTAGCAATTTAAAAACGTTGAAGCGTATCTAAACGGTACCGCCATCTATTGAACAAAAGATCAAATAAAAGTATCGTCCATTTATCTGCCCTTTCTTTCAGAAGAACTGACCGTTTTTTTAGGTTACAATGGGGTAATATTCCTAACGTGACTCCGTCTGCCAATAAGTTATTTAATGCTGCAAATAAAAATAATAAAATTGTATACCTGGAATAGTAAAAAATTAATTTTTCCATGAGGTTTATTTATAAAAATAGTTTTAGTAATTATAATTTCTATCATTAAAAATAGTTTTAGTAAGTATACTTTTTAACATTAATTTATATTTCATGTAAATTTTCATGACTATTTCTTTCGGTATCTCTAATAAGTAATCTGTGTTACTTCATATGTATAAATACTGGAACTCAGCATAGATTTTAACGTAAAATATAAATTGTTGGGCAAACACAGCAGAATTTTCTTATATTTTTTTCATTGTCCTTCCCCCTTCCCAATTTTCTTTTAATGAATTTAAAAGTATAAGCCAGGTTTGATGCACAAATTTCACTTTTGTCAGTTTATAAGTGTTAAGAATTTTAGTTCTTACTTTTGTGTAAAATAGAATATACTAACCACTTTTAAAATTTCTAAGTGGGCCCAACTGTATAGGGGTTAGCGTCGCTGACTGCGTGCCGAAGGGCCTGGGTTCGCGTCCTGGAGAAGGCATTCTCGGTGCGGTATGGCGGCACTCCATAATTATGTGGCGAGCCGAAAGTCCTTTCCTGTGGTTTGCGCTCTTTGCCTCGAGGATTTCGTGGGCTTGGTCTTATCTTACTATTAGACAAGTGAGCATATAACCAACTTAATTTCAACTTAATTTCTTTTCTTTCATTTCTTAAGAGGCATTTATGTATATATATATAGAAAAATGAAGTTCAGTTGTAAACGGAAAGCTAAACCACGCGCTGAAAACTGCAGTAATTCAGTGGTAAAAATTTGAAATCAAACCAAAAAGACACACTCTGTAATTCTTGCAACTTTGTCCAAAAGCATTGTTTTGGAGATGGCGGAATTGTCCTTTGGAGAGTGATGGGCATGAGAAGCCTTGCACGTTTTCCAAGTATATTCAGTTACTCATGATCGTTATTGTGTCTACGTTTCCTTCTTTACATGCATTGTTTTTGGGTTGCTGTGAAAACTTAGCGCCTGTTAACACTTTACCGAACCATCAGAATAGAAATCGTCACTTAGTTAATGGCACTAACTACTTAGAGTTTTTTCTATTAAATCAAATTGCGCCATTGGCATATCACGTATCATTTTAAAATTTTAGGGGCGCATGAGCACCGCGCCTGCAAGCGAAATTCTGGTCAAGGTGGCAAATGTTGGAGAAGATAGAGAAATACATTAAATTGGTCAAAATTAGTATTTGAAGCACATAAAGCCGAATTTGTAGCTAGAGTAGGTGCGACGCATACATGCAGCGAATATAATGAGAGGCACAAGACTGACTGGTAAGAGCAATGAAACGTGTGAGTGCAAGTCGTACAGGAGGGCCCGTGATCTTGAGGTGCTCTGTGATTGGTGCATGATTTCAAAGTTCGCAAATACACAATTCAGGGAATTGTAAACAGTTCAAAAAGTAAAGTCCTTGGCATCATAACAGTCCTTACTCACAAACAGTAAGACATGAGCTAGATAAAATACGTAATCTATGTACATTAATTAACTTTATCACTACCACCACTTGGAATTGTGGTGTATGGTCCGTAGTCTCTTCACAACACTATCTTGGGTTGGGTCGTAATTCGCGAGAGCTCTGATTGCATCATAAGAGGAATTTTGAATGCTTGTAAAGAAATTACGAGAATTCATAAGAATCTGGTCGTGTATTGGCGGTAATTTGCTGGTTTCTCACAAACCTAGGCGCGTCAGTCATAGAACGGAGAATTTTGTTCTGCAAAATGCTTCCTTTCTGTTTTATTTGCAGTGGCCGATACCGGGACGGCGTAAAGTAAGATCGGTCTGATCAGAGTTACATACAGTGTGCGTTTAATTCTGAGATCTAGCTTCGACTTCCTTCCCAGGAGAGGATAAAACGCCGCAAACGCAGCATTAGCCTTGTTGGCGACATAGGTAATGTGATCTTTGAAGGATAAGGTCGAATCAACGTGCACTCCTAAATATTTGTATGAATTTGCAGAGGGGATGGAAATATTATTAATTCTGATGTCCACATCCACAGGAGCTAGTCGACCCATCGCCTATTAATCGGCTTTTTATCGCCAGTGCCTATCAACCGATAGCCTATTTAATCCGCTTCTTTTCGCCAACGCATACCGATCAATAGCCTATTAATCCGGTTTTTTTCGCCAACGCCTACTGAACGGTAGCCTATTAATCGCTTTTTTTCACGGGGCTACCTAAAAATAGCCTATCAAACGGTAGCCATGGCGATAAACAATTGCCATTTGCTATATCATCTGCATTTTATTATTAGTATTGAGGTACATTACTCACTTGCGTTAAGTGCGTTGCTTCGTAAATCCCACGTTTTCACACAAAAGTAGCTGCGGAAATCAAGTCCTAAGAAACAAAACGAAAATGAGCACAGAATTAAACCTGGGAAATCGAAGTCTCCTTTTCTTAAAGTTTGCGACGGTCCATAAGTCAGAATTGCACAGTGGGTGGGGCGCTGCAGGTCACATGACTATTTTTCTTCTGTAAAATTTATATTACTACTAAGATCTTTACTGCTTCAAAAAGCTGCTTTCAGTTTATGCATCGGGGATTTTGCGTTCTGAATTTTAGAAATACACTGAATAATTTTTTCCATGAAGACGATGATATTTTCGTCGGGTTGAGTATTGCAGATGATTTTGTGAGGTTTTGTTTTTTTGCTGTAGGATTGACTTTGTCAATCTCGGGAATGCATTTATGCTGGGAGGTGGTGGGCGCTTTTCTTTACGGACCTCGAGGTTTCTTTCAAATTTGGAGAATTTCTTCTGGTATTCCTTACAGCCCCTGTAACTGCTGACGTGGCTTTCCCCACAGAAAAAGCACGTCGGTTTCTCCTCTGGCTTCTCGTCACAATTACTTATTTACAGCAACGTACTTGGCTGGAATAAGTGCTGCGTATGGCCGTAAGCCTGACATCTGTAACACTGAGATGGCCCTTTTTCTTGGGGAGTATTTTTCTATGCGAGTGTTTATGCTGAACATGTTGTTGAGATGCATTTCCATCCTTATTTCTCTTAAGTTCCAAGAAGAAAATCGGCAATTTTTCTGTTTCGCCTCGTCTAGTTCGTGAGAAGTGCTTCACTTTGATAATTGGAAATTTGCGCCTCTCAAGGCCCGCGAATATCGCTTCTTCAGTGATAGTTTCTGGCATGTTCTTCATAACTGCACGTACAATCTTTTCGCTCGACATCTGGTACATATGGAATGGGACTTCCTGCGTCTCAAGCCTTTTCATTACGATTCTGTAGTCATCTACTGTTTTCGTATAAACATGTATGGGATTCGATTTCATTTAGGCCTCGTGCTCTTCTTTACAGCTTTCTCTGATAATTCTATTTAGTCTTAGCCAATCTACAGCTTTGTGAGGAATTACAATAAGTGGGGACGTCTCCGCTGGGGAAGTTCCTCCTTCAGCAATTTCAGCTCCGGTGGCTTCTAAGCTTTCTTGAATTTCTCGATTTTCTTGAATTATGTCCATCGGTCCAGGGCTATTTCTTGGTTTAACTGGGTTTCTGGGCATTTTCCATTCGCTTTCTTCAGGCTGCTTCATTTCTTCATCCTTTTCATTCGGTTTGATTTTCCTAGCGGCTGGTAAATCCTGCAGGTAAGGTTTTCCTGTTAGAATTGCAAGTATCCTATCAACTCCATGGATACTCATCATTTACAGCATTTTATCCATGTCAGGTTTTGCTTTTTCCCTCGTTACTTCCTTGGCAGCGAGCTCCGTCAGACAAGGTTCTGACGGATTTCTTTTTACTTTTCTCCTTCTTATGGTCTGCCGGGCTTTTCAGAAACTCATTTTTTCTCGGGAAATTCGGTTGTGATTTTGTTGAAAACTCAGAATCCAGGTAGTCACTCATATCATCATCATTGAGATCAGGAGGCCTGTAAAAGGACATTTTGTCACCCGAAGGTAACGCTAATCAAAGGTATCAAACTATTGGAATGTTCAGTAACACTGCGCTGACCGCCTACTGCGTCAACCACTGAACGCACTAATAATAATGATGTGCGTAGCGCGGTACAGAATGTTTATATGCTGGCGGGCCCTAACCATCCATAGACATTGGCCACTACTAAGGCGGAAAGCGGTGGTCACTTAATTATGGAAGCACCTAATAGGTGGGCCACCGTTGCCTGCTATCATGGAGATGAACAAATTACATCTATACCTTCGGTACGGCAGTCAGTTCGAGTCTAGGCGGTTTGTAAAATACACTGTTTCGTTAATGATGCTGGTATTCCCATAGCAAGCAGAGGCATAATTAAAGAAGAGACGACAGCAAGCAGTTCATTTTGTTTGAAATTTCTAAATGCTAAATAAAATCGATGATTCAATGCAAAGCCCTGTATTTAAAGTAAATAATAAGGATTTTATTATTCAATTGTTAAAAAGTAATAATTCCTTTTTTTGCTATTCCAAGTTTATAGAAATGCGCCACATGCATGCCATGTACTCTTTATACATAGGAAACATTGCACTCCTTACCGCGTGGAAGCACGTCCGACTGGCAATCGGAAGGTCATAGCTCGTTTTCACGTTTTGTGCACCGACAAGCACCTAATTCGTTCGCAACATAATATGACTTACAAATATGAACAAGCAGGGGATAATATTAACGTTAACTATATATTTCCCTTTCTGTAGTATTGTATATATTTGATTTCTAATCCTAATCGCATACTTTTTAAAGTAAAACAAAATTTTATAATAGTTTGCAAAAATACCAATACTTTGAAAATAATTAGAGAGAATCTGCGCATTGAGATGAGTTGTCAACTTCATTAAAAAGTGTATACTTTCTCCTCTTAACCTTTTCACCGCATTAATCGAATTAAAGTTTCTCCCCTCCTCCCAAAACTTAAAAAATATCTATGCAAATCATAAAATTAATATTTTGTCTCCATCTTCTAAGCGCATCCAAATTATCTCCATCCTATGAATCATTTGAAAGCACTGTGTCTCTGTTTTATTAGAATTAAATAAAGACTGAATTTAGCCAAATTAATAAACACTGAAGGTATTTACTTCTCGCTTAACATTTGAGATTAGTGGAAAGCTGATCTAGGGATTAATTATTGAAGTCATAGGAATTGTGCGGTAAAAGTTAATCAAAGCTCCACGGGAATATCTCAAAATTCGGTAAAAGGTATTGAACAGTAAAGGGGTAATTTTCTTATTTACCTATACTAACGGGCAATTACTTTTTATAATTTATTCTTTAAAATAAAAAGATTAAGTACTGTAATACATATTTTGAAGAATATGAATTCTGTCATCAACAAAATGCAATGAATCCTTGCAATGAATTTAATATCCAAACTAAATTACATATAAATTTAAACAAAAGTTACTTATTGTTCACCGTTGCTTATTTTAATCCTCAACAGCACTAGAACAGCCTTGTTTAAAACTCAGAAGGATTAAATGATGTCACCAGAGTTTCATACTGCAGACGACTGACTTTGTGTATTGTTATATTCAGTACGTTATGGAGCTTAAAGGAGAGTCAGGAAGATGAGACAAAAATAATCTTATTTGCTGTTATTCCTAAGCGATGTAAAAAGGCCTATATGCTTCGAAAATGTTAAGCGCTTTATTTAACTTTTCCCAAATTACTGCAAAAGCCAAAATATTATAAGAGTTCAGATTACAAATCTCCTCCGGAGAAATCGTTGTAGCAGGAATTTGTTTCCTGTTTTGATACATAGAATTCTAAATACGTCATCAATCTTCTCAGATGGCGCCTTGTGCGTCATCTTCTTCTCATTACGGTAGCCATTTATAGCCTAGTGGTGAAATTTAATCGGTTATGCCCGCATTATTGATTGTTTGAAGTGTTTTTTCTCCTTTTTTCTTTTCGTTTTTACCAAAAACATTATTATACTAATATTAATTATAATATTACTAACAATTATAAAACATAACCGTAATAATACATTAAACTTAACCACACAATATAGGAGTTTAACAAGTCGCTTTGTAAAAAAGCGTTAAGAATCATTTACTTTCTTTAGATTCTTGTCCGCAATGAGTTGTTAAGAAGCTGTTTCAGTGAACACAAAGTTTTGCTGTAAATTGCCTAAATAAATATTGCAGTTCATTTTGAATAAAATCGGTTTATAAAACTAAAACTGTTTTAAGATGCATCTTTATGGAAGCAATGCAAACTGGCTGCATCGCAGCCCTGTTTATGATTCTTCTGAGATTCTCAGTTTTAAGTACAGAAGGTGTTTCTCGTTTACATTTCTGACTGGAATCTTTTCGCATAAAATGCTTTACAATGAGGAGAAACGGTGATTAAAAATAGAAAGATTAGTTTTTCATTTTGACCTTACCCGCTCCTCCCGATTGTTTAGATTTCATAAAATAGGGATTAAAAAAAAAAAAAAAAAAAAAAAGAATTACGTAACAATTTACTTGAATTGAAATTAATATAATGTTTCGGACTTATGTGACTTGTATAAGAGTAAAAATAGAAGGATGATAACCAGCAACATAGCTTGAGTTTTTGTCCGAGACTTATCTAACTTTGAATTAAATATTGGATGAAATCATGAGGGAAGATAGCGTATTATTGTCATAGTAATATGGTGAAAAAAATGTGGTTGAAAGGAAAGGATGGAGTCTTTTTTTTATTAATAGCACCAGGCCCGTTCCTGGGGGGTGTCTGAGTGCAGGTTTTTTGAGCGCCCCTATATAATTTGAAAGGTATAATTTAATCTTTTATTTGGCCTTCGGACAGAAAAGGCCTTTATTTCCGCCTTTTGGACAAAAAATCATTCGATAATGTAATTGTGCTTCCACTTTACAGGATACCGACCGAATTCGGCGCCCCTAAATTTTGCCGCTCGGATGCGGGGCATTCGCTGCATACCCAACAGCAGGATTTCTTAAACTTTTTTCTGTCACGACCCTTAGGACCCCATAATATTTACAAAATTTTTGTGGGACCCCATAAGTATTGCGCAAATCCGAAACACGCGTGAGTAAAAGTGTCAATTTTTTCACTTGTACTGTAATATACTATTGTAGTTTTAGATCATAAACTTTAATTTCTAATTTTAAGACATAGAAAAATGCGAAAATTTTAAATAAGTAACAGACGAAATGACAGCGCCACGTGCAAAGCAAGGAAAGTGAACGTTTATATTATAAAAAGAATGAGTGGAAACGTTTCCGTTTCTTTTTTTTTCTTTGTCTGTATTGTCTTATCTTTATCTATTTTTAGATACATTGTGTATAAATATTTGGTAATTGAAAATTATTATAATAAGAAATATCAAAACTGCTAAAATGTTTAGCGACCCCCTGCTGCGACTCCCAGGTCCCGCGACCCACAGTTTAAGAAACCCTGCAGAAAGAAGAACCTTACAGGAACGGGTCTGAGTAGCACATCTCTGAAAATACCGTAGTGCTTCAGCAAGAAATATGCTTTCGAAAGAATTTCCTTCACGTTCTTTTGTTTTAACAGGCACTCGCGGTTTCAATGAAGGAACTCGTGGCGTCATCTGGTATTGAAGAAACGAAATAAAATTTTTCAGGGAAACCATCGCTATCTAGAGTTTTTATCGTCAACACAAAAATTTTCATTTGTTTATTAGTAAAAAATGAATTATTCTAAGAATTTAAATAAAATTATGTCTTTATGAAACATTTTCCATGCCTTTTACGAAAGCTTATAATACAAAACAATTTTATTCTTTAATTGAAATTTTTAAGTCTTACAATTATAAGATGACCTTCAGGATTCAATAAAGCATTACACTAAATTATCTTGCTCTTTAATTTAACATACATTGTTTAACAACAGAATAAATTTTTTAAACTACAAAGGGACTGAGATCATTAATTAATATTCTCGGCATAATAGATAGTTAGTTTCTCAACAGCTAGTCCTCTCGTTTTATACAGACAAACATAATCTTTTTTACTGTAAGAAAAGATTATGTTTGTCTGTATAAAACGAGAACTCAGTGGCTCATGAACTTTTTATTTAAACCACCTTTTCAAAATGCTTCCTTTCTTAGAAATTAGCAGGAGAAGAAATTAAATGCAGAATTAAAAAAACCAAATTCATCAGTTAAAAATCAATCAAATTCATCAATTAAAAATCAAATCCATCTCCGTTTCCCTCTATTCTTTTTTTTTTTTTTAATTTTTTAATTCAGTTTCATACACGTATTCTATAAAACAGTATGTATAATTTGTATTGAAACATTTTGAAAGCTTCTTCATAAATCCTCTTCGTAACAAATTCTCGTTAGGTCTCGAATTCAACAGCAAGAGTAAAATGAAGCATAACAAGTTTATAGCAGTTATTTCTTACAACGAATGTATGTTGAGATTAGTAAATTGAGTTTCACTAACAGCTAATTTTATTTTGACGCTTGTAGTTTTGGAAAGCATTCTTTCAGTTAAGAAGTATTTGTTTAAACATTTCAAAGCAGACTTTCGCAGGTATTAGTATTTTATCGGGCAAAGAAATTTGATAAAAATGTGAAGATCCATATTATTTTATTCTGAAGTGCCCAAACGGATATTCTTTAATCTAAAAGCTTTAGGTTAAGAAGAGTCCCGAAGCCGGAAAATCTCTTTAGGGCTAAGTGATGTAGAAGGTAATTCTAGTTTCCTAATAAGACGTACAGCTAAACAAAAGTAAAATGTCAACTCATATTGCATGGATTTTGCTGTTTTGAAGTTGTAGGAAGGTTTAGTTCAATAAAAGATTATAGTAAAATTAAGAATCATTTCTGTAAATTTCTAGGATGTTTTGAAAGATTTTGAAAATATTTTAGAAACACTCATTCTGTAATAATATGTTACATTTTTTTTTACTCATATTTTCCAAAACAAAATTTCTTTCCTTAAAAATGGACGGCATTCCATTGATATATGTCCAGGTAGTTTCGGAATATTCGAGAAAGTGCAATTCGGAATATTCATATAATGTGCAATAACTTTTTTTTTTTAATTGAAAATTAGGCTTTTCTTGAAATTTTGCTTTTGACGAAATAGTGTTTTCTATAAATTCTTTCCAGCTTCAAACGACTTCCAGTCTTTTAGAACATTTTAGAACAAATAATTTTTAATTGCTAAGAATAACTAAGATGAATGAATATTACTTTGATTAAGAGCTAATTCAACTTCCACATCGATGAACATTATGAAAAATGCGTCCTTGTGATTGGTTACAACGCAATAAATAAAACAGGCGAGATATGCACGAAGTATTTTTGTGGATTTGTTTTCGCTGAGTAATAATGTCAGATGAAAAAATTTACATGCATTTTTATGAATTGATCTTTCTGGTTTATACAATTATAAAACTGTGCAGAGCGCTGATTGTTCCTTGTTTATTCCCATACTTAATTTTTACACTGTAATCATTGAGCAATATTATGGTTTAAGACATCGCTATCAACATTCATCAGTATCCAATAATAAAGTATGTAAAAAACTTAGCTTGTAGGGTTTATATTTATTTTAACTAACATTTATTTTAAGTTTAAACTATCTTTCCTGTCAAGCCTTATTTTCCCCTGAAATTGCCAATGCCAGAGTATGTAAATTTTAGTAGAACGCGCAAGGATTCAAATTGTCAGCGGAAGTAATCTGAGTTAAATAGAAGGGAAACGAGTTCGAAAGTGTGCTTTCTTGCTTCACGAGCGTGGAGGTGGCTAGTTAGAAATTGAAGAACCACGCGTTTCGGCCTGTGTGCTTGCCTCGGCAGATTGTTAATCTTTCAACGTAATATTCAGAAGTTTGCTGAATTATCAGCGGTATCTTAGAACGCGGTGAGGTTAGTTACGTTTAGAGAGCCTCGTAGTTAGTCACTTGTTACTATTCCTTTCTTAGTTTCTTATTTTTAGTTTACCGCCGGGTCGGCGTAGTTTGTGAGCGTCAAGAGCACGCATTTGTAATTTCTAAAGTTGAATAAAAAGGGATTTAAACCCTTCTCAAGACTTTGTTTACTTTCCAGTTCTTAGCAGTCACCACTATTGTTGCGTGCAGGTTGGAAGCGCGCAACATTACATTGGCGCCCGAACACTTGTCGAACTGAAATGGCCGAAAATTGGATGGAAGCTGCGGGACAACAACAAGAAATGGCAAGCCAATTGGAAGGATTTGGATACCTGGTCCAGACGATGAGAGCGTCAATCAAGCCAAACGTCAATTTCGACGGAAAAATTCGGTGGCGATATTTCTAGAAGGCCTTGAAAATCACTTCCAGCTCTACCCTGTGCCTGAAAGACAAAAGGTTGCCATCGCCACATCTGAACTGAGAGGACAGGCCTCGCTATGGTGGAATAATATAGGCAAATTTTTATTGGGGGAATTCGGAGGCCAGACATATACATTTGAAAATTTCAAAAAATCGTTATTAAAGGCCTTCCCCATAGTGAAAGATCGAGCAAGGCTAGAAGCCGAACTGTATAGTTTTTATCAACGGAATATAGAAGAGTTGACCGACTTTATTCTGCGAAAAATTAAGCTGACGGATATGCTGTATGGGAAGAAACCCGACGCGGAGATTATTGAAATAATCTTACCAAGATTGTTACCTGCTGTTCAAGACTACTTCGAAATTAGAAACCCAAGCACATTGCAGGAGCTCTTCGAATTGGCGGTCAAGTTTCAAAATCGCAGAATAGCGGGAAAAGCTAGAGGGGCATCGTATTCTCAAAGTATCCGAAGGCAATCTTCAAATGAGCAGACCAGAAATGAAAACCGCTCTTATGGGGGAAAGAGCTATCAAGCTAACTCATCGAAGCTCGAAGGTCAAGGCCCAAAAAGGAAATTTGAAAACAACCGTCCGCGTACCAGAAGGCAGAAGTTGAAAGGAAAGCTTTAAACGAGTAGAGGGGCCTGTAAAAGCGAGGGTCCAGACCCCGGAAGTCTTGAAAAACCCTCAAGAAGACACTTAAATACGCTTATCGTAAAGAACTCACAATTACCAATTATACAAGTCCTAGTTGGCGATGTACCAGTAGAAGCCCTCATCGATACAGGAGCAGAAGGTAATTTTATGAGTGATATTTTTTTTAAGAAGAATTTTAATAGGTTTCAATTATTTAAAAATAAAAACACAGAAATCATAGCAGCGCAAGGACAAACTTGTCATTGTGTTGGAAAACTATCTTTAAAAATACAAGTTCAGAACAAAAGCCTTAAAGTATTAATTTTTGTAGTAAAAAACTTGCAAAATCCACTTATTTTAGGTATGGAGTTTTTAAGGGCCGCGAGGGCCAAACTCAATTTTCAGGAAAGTTCTATCGTGCTGGAGATGGATCGGAGGGTGGTGGAACCAGTGGAACAACCGCAAGTTGACATTAGCCATTTGAATGACCATGAAAGTCAAGCCATCCAGCAAGTGGTGAGTACTTTTTCAAACTTGTTTTCAGAACGGCCTGGTAGCTGTCAAATAGTTACGCATGAGATACAGTTAACTGCCGACAAACCCTGTAGGACTAAACCTTACCGCTATGATAAACAAAAAGAGCAAATCATAGAAAAACATATTCAGGAAATGTTAAAGAACAAAATAAGAACGCCCATAAAAAGAGAGTACGCGAGTCCAGTCGTACTATGTAGGAAAAAGAACGAGTTTCCTCCTTCGGATAAAAGGGCTTGGAGGTTTGCTATCGATTACAGAAAACTTAATAGTATTACTAACGCAAAAGGGTATAGAAACTCAAGATTCAAAAATAAAAGCAATCAAGAATTCCCACCTCCTAACACCGCCAAGAAACTTTCTTCTTTCCTTGGGTTATGTTCTTATTATCGGTCATTCATAAAAGACTTTGCTAATATTGTTGAACCCTTGTTAGTAATTAAAAGAAAGAAAAGTAAATTCACGTGGACAGCGGAAGCAAATACCGCATTTGAAAGGTTAAAAGAAGCGCTCATCAATGCCCCTGTTTTGAAATTCCCGGAGGGGGACGAAAACCTGGAAATTGCAGCAGATGTGTCGGATTATGCTGTGGGTGCGGTTCTTATGCAAAATGTCCATCCTTTGGCATTTTTTAGTAAAACGTTGAATCATACACAAAGAAATTATACAGCTACAGAGAGAGAAACATTAGCCGTATTAATGGTTGTACACAAATTTCGAGTTTATTTCGGCAAAGCGCCAGTAACAGTCTTTTCGGATCATGCAGCTGTTGGTAGACTTTACTCTGGGAAAAACCTAACGCCCAGGTTAATAAGATGGGCTTTAAAACTCCAAGAATATAATCTCATAGTCAAATATAAAGCGGGTAAGGAAAACAATGTAGCTGACGCACTTTCTGGTATAAAACTGGACGATGAAAGCAATGAACTTAAATGCGCTGTGTTGACTTCAAAAATTTTAGATTCTAGATATACCATTATTGCTGAATTGAAAGATGATCCTGAATTTGGAAGTATCTATGCATATTTGAAAGACCCCGAAAGCTTTGAGCACACAGATATCGATGCGATAAGAAATAGAGCAGAAAACTATGAAATAATAGATAATTTATTATTTTATACGAAAACAACAAACGAAAATCTCGAGTACAAACCAGTCATCCCAGCCTCGCTTCGATTAAGCATTTTGAAGTAATTACACGACGCGAAAACAGCGGGTCATTTAGGGGTCGGAAAGACTTAAAAAAGGGTACGCGAGGCGGTATATTTCCCGCAATTATACAAAATAGTAACTGCGTATGTCAGGTCCTGCAATCAATGTCAGTTAATAAATGATATTAATTACAGCCCGGCCGGGTACTTAAATAGCATTCGCGATACATTTCCGAATGAAATTTTAGGCATAGATCTTCTTGGTCCTTTCCCCCAGAGTGAGTTAAATAAAAATCGTTTTTTTTTTTTAGTAATTGTAGATCATTTTTCAAAATGGACAGAAATTGTTCCACTTAAACGCGCGGCAGCCAAAACAGTAGCAGTTGCATTCTTACACAGATACATTTTAAAATACGGTGCACCGATAAAATTCATTAGCGATAACGGTAAACAATTCGTTAGCCAAATATTTGAAAACACATGCACTGGACTTGGCATACGCCATATCAAAATGGTTCCGTATAGACCACAGGCAAACATAGCAGAAAGAGTTAATAAAAACATTGTAAGAATAATTCGAAGTTATGTTAGCACACATCACAAGCGCTGGGATGGCTACATAAATGAGTTAGCTTATGCTTTAAGAACGGCAAATCACGATACTACGGGAAAAACCCCAGCAGAATTACTTTTAGGACGGAAGTTAATTACGCCGTTAGATAAATTATTCTTTGTGCAACAAAGAGAGCAAGAATTTAAACAGAAAGATGTGCAAACACTTATTGACCAGGCGGTTAAAAGCTGGGATACGGCAAGAAATAGACAAAAGTTATATTATGATAGAAAACGCCGTGAAGCAGATTTTAAAGTTGGGGATAAAGTGTTGAAGCGGAAATTTTCTTTATCAAGTGCCCCAGACAATTTTACTGCAAAGTTAGCTCCAAAATTTGAAGGCCCCTATGTAATTCAGGAAATCAAGGGAGTCGTATTGTACCTTAAGAACGAGAGAGGGGAAATCTGTAAAGCAAGTCCCGACCAGGTGAAAAAATATTATAATCAAAATGATTTTGAAATCCTTAAAATTTTCTTGCAGGACTCAAGCGTAAAAGAAGTAGAAGGTCCAGAAGTAACGTCACCCGTTCCACCACCCAAGAAGCAGAGAACTGAAGAGAAACCTAGCACTTCTACAAGTCATGCGACGGTACCGAAAAGAAGAAATGAAAACGGTCAGACTCCAGCATTTAAGAAATACAAGAAAGCAAAGCCGCCGCGTAAAGAAACTTTGGTAAAGAGGAAAACACCACTTACAACGTATCGCAGTAGAAATTCTACATCGAGGAGAAGGCTTCCAGGGCCAGAGAGTCAGGTGCAAACAAGGCCGCCGTTCCCGAGAACGAAAAGACAGCAGGAGGAACGAAAAGACCACCACCAACAGAAGAAATTCAAGCATGATTCCAGACCGGAGGATGCCAAGACCAGCCGTCCAGGGGCAAAACGGAAAAGATAGCAACCCGACGACTACCACTCCAAGAGGCCAGCATGCAGAGGGCGAAAAAGAAAAAGCAACGTGGACGACACTCGAAGGACCCTAAGGAGACGACTGACGTCGATGAAACCTATAACGTGGGAGCAGTTCTGCCAGAAGAGGATGTCGGAGTTCCAATCATCGAAAACTCAAAGATAAGTTAAAATCTTCAATAAAATTTTTTTCTTTTGTTCCAAAATGGTATGCGCAAATACGAAGTTCAATGTTTTGACGGAAGTCAATGTGTCTCGGTTGAGACTTAGTTTTGTTTTACTTTATTTAGCTAAGGCAAAAGTATTATTTTCTTTAAGTATAAAATCTAAGAACAAGCAGTTTCTGTTGGTCGAAAGACTAATTCTGTTATGTTAAAGCCAAAATTTGGCTGAAGATAAAAATAACTTCGTATTCTTGTATTAATAAGAACTTTAGTTTCAGTGCCGCCAGCTTGGCGAAGAATGAGTAAAGTAAAAATTTATTTTTCTCTTATTCATTTTATGGTAAATTGTAAAAATCATATGTATTAAAATTTTGTAAATATACGTAAATACTTGAAAGTTATGCAAAAGTAGGATTTAGTCTAGAAGCATAAAATTTTAGATGCTAAAGGTAAATGCTCAAAAGCAATGAATTCAAGTTTAAGTATTAAACTGTAGATAAAATCATGCTTTAGAACGAAAGCCTGTATGTCTAAAGATGAATGAGGGGGAATTTAAAATGAATGTGTTTTGTAGGGTTCTTCACCTACACTTGAATTTTAAGAATGTTAAAGTAGCTCATCGAGTTGTAGAATGTCGAGTAAGGTGTGTCTATTTGGTCGTTGAATTCTAACAAATCATTGTGGTTAGGGGAAGTGTTGCAATACTAAAACACGAATATTCCCGTTTGACACCACACATGGTGGAGAGCCAGGGTAAAGTTAAATTCATGTTTGAATAATTAAATGAATGTGAATTAAGCAGTAACTAAGGAAAATAAATCGTTCAAAAACAAAAACTTATTCAGTGTCAAGAAAGTGTAAATTATAATGTATTTAGAAAGATACTGATACTTATTCCTTCCAGATGCTGGAAGGAAGAGAACAGATTGATTGCTGAAGTCCAGGAAAGGTTGCTGTAAGAAGAGAGAATTAAATAAGTATCTACAGAAATTTATTCTTTTGTGAAAAAAACAGTTTTTTTTTTTTTTTTTTTTTTTTTTTTTTTTTTTTGTAAAAGAGGCTCTTAAAATTTAGTTCAGAATTGTGGAAACTTTTCAGCAGGTCGTTTCTAGGACCTGCTTCCAAGTTTACCAAATTCTGACAGAGCAAATGTAGGGTTTATGTTTATTTTAACTAACATTTATTTTAAATTTAAACTATCTTTCCTGTCAAGCCTTATTTTCCCCTGAAATTGCCAATGCCAGAGTATGTAAATTTTAGTAGAACGCGCAAGGATTCAAATTGTCAGCGGAAGTAATCTGAGTTAAATAGAAGGGAAACGAGTTCGAAAGTGTGCTTTCTTGCTTCACGAGCGTGGAGGTGGCTAGTTAGAAATTGAAGAACCACGCGTTTCGGCCTGTGTGCTTGCCTCGGCAGATTGTTAATCTTTCAACGTAATATTCAGAAGTTTGCTGAATTATCAGCGGTATCTTAGAACGCGGTGAGGTTAGTTACGTTTAGAGAGCCTCGTAGTTAGTCACTTGTTACTATTCTTTTCTTAGTTTCTTATTTTTAGTTTACCGCCGGGTCGGCGTAGTTTGTGAGCGTCAAGAGCACGCATTTGTAATTTCTAAAGTTGAATAAAAAGGGATATAAACCCTTCTCAAGACTTTGTCTACTTTCCAGTTCTTAGCAGTCACCACTATTGTTGCGTGCAGGTTGGAAGCGCGCAACATTACAAGCTATAAAATAAAAATTTCATAATTTTTAATTTTTAGCATTTAACTAAACCATGTAACTTAAAATGTTTTTCACACAGTTTAGTTTGAGCGTTTAATATGGATAATCTAGAAAAAATAATAAAGAAAGAAAATTATCGGCTTTGAATGCAAGAAAATTAATCCTTTTAATCATCATAGCAGATATCGTCTTTTTTTTTTTTTTTTTTTTTTTTTCAAAGTCTGCAAAGTATCCCATGGCGTATGTTTACGATAAACATTTAAATTTCCTTTTCATTTAGAAATCTGATCTTTTTATCGCGTAAAATCATGAGACTGATAATAATGAAGGATTAAATCTTAATGAAGGATCGTTGGCAGCAATTGCACAATAATGAGGGGGGCGGGAACCTTTTGAAAAACTGCCGAATTCGATAAATTATTTCAGAAATTATGAAGCTCTTTCATTTGGAAGATTTTTTTTTTTAAATCTACCCTTAAAATTCAAAAATCAGTACTGATTAGTTTGCCCATTGCATGAGGATATGTGAGAAAATTAAATAAGTAACTAAATAAAAAATGTTTTTGAAATCTTGAAAAAATCCTCTTCAGTAATTTATTTTCATTATGCGTATGTAAGAGTGAAAAATTCCGGAAAAATCCGGTCAGCAGAAGAGGATCATCCAAATAAACAGACAAAGAAACTAAGCTAAGGAAAAACGTTTACGTATACTTTTCTTGTGTTATATAATATTTTATCGATTTAGATAACCAGCCCACCAGCGCTGAACACTGGTAGTTTGGTCCGAGGTTCGAATCCCGCGAACGGGCTGGCTGCATGGGTGTTTTCGTGGTTTTCCCCATGTGTAACGTGTATACGAGCCAGTTTCCCTTAGAAAGTCCTCCACGAAAGGCATCCTTCCCCTTAGGGAGATAGCCCTAGTGTGCTTTGCCATAATTAAATACACCACCACACCGAGTTAGATAACCAAAAAGATCGGCTTTATTATTAAAATACGTGATGACATGATTTTTGCTTGGGGAAGGATTACCATGGACCTCGTAAAATAATTGCGATCAAAAATATTTTTATTCCTAACTTAAAACAAACAGCAAAATTTAAATTGCATTCGAAATTGCTTTTTACTTGCTTGAAACAGACACAGTACAATGGTCTTAAATCTTACGAGTAGAGATACGAAATAAATTTACCAGCATTAGCTATTAAATGCAAGATATTTTTTGTGAACTTTTGAACACAAACTGGTGAAAATTAGGTGATTAGAGTAAAACTGGTTAAATTGTGTGACGATCGCCCTCCAGCGAGTTGTTGGACGGTCACATGTTCGGCATCTCCATCTTACACAATTGGCTGAAAACTGGCTAGAGGCAGCCAATTGTCTCCACAGCTTAAATCTTTTGATTTTGATAAGATTTTTATAAGACACTCCATTACTAAATCTGCCTATTCTGGTCCTCTGTACCCGTCTTTATGTTTCTGCCAGAATTTTTGAATCACGTTGTATAAATACATGCGTAGATAGATTGACAGAAGTATAGATATACATAATATTTATTATTTATTTGTCAAATGCCAGTTACATTGGCCGTTAGGCTATTAAACTCTTTGCTTGCCAATAGCGCTGAAATCTACAAGAAAAATTTGTCAGTGCATCACACTCGCCCAAATGTTCTGCCGTCATTGGCCGTCCACAATTACATAAATTGCATAAATATATTGCATATACATAAATATACTATATATACTATTTCCTGAAGTTAATATTTATATCCAGTCAAAAAATGACATTTATAAAAGGTAAAAAATAAATGGTATAATATTTTTTATCCAATATTTTACCAGAAGTTTATATGTTCCATCTTTAAATGCCTGTTCTAATTTTCATGAGCGAATTCTGAGAAACATTCAGAGGATACCTTTTTCTCAATAAAACCAAGTTATTCCTTTGCAATTTGTGTAGGTGGTGGGTTATTATTAAAGTAAAGCAGCTGAGTGCTATTTACCTTTAGAGGGTCTAATGGAAATTGTCTCATATTCTCCTTTCACATGAGAAATACTGAAGAAACAGCAACTAAAAAGAAAACAAAAAAAGAGGGGAAGATTCGGAGGCAGAAATTGAAACCGATACTAAAATACTAGCTTATTTTTTCAGTAATGCTGTCTAGTCGGTTGGTAGAGTGCAGTGATTTTTTTCATATTGTAATAAAATACATTTTTATTTGAGAGCTCGTGGCTACTTATAACTTTTTTCTATGGCTATTCTTGTTTAC
This sequence comes from Stegodyphus dumicola, assembly GCF_044657685.1. Classification (NCBI taxonomy): domain Eukaryota; kingdom Metazoa; phylum Arthropoda; class Arachnida; order Araneae; family Eresidae; genus Stegodyphus; species Stegodyphus dumicola. The sequence continues at coordinate 123,482,593 of NC_140780.1, forward strand.
CTATTTTATGTATATATGTATATACACTTTTAAGGATTTATTTTCTCTTATCTTCTTTTTTTTTTTTTTTTTTTTTTTTTACTAATTGATTTAATTTTCTTTTATCTATAGCTTCAAATCGTAACTCTGAAAACACCCCGAGCTCTAAATTCGAATTAAAAGTTCCTTTCATATTTTTATTTCTATCTGACTTATTTCTCAAAATTTAAAATCGCATTTAACTCACTCGAGTTGCTAGACACATATTCTATTATAGCAGTGACTACTTAATATCGCCATATTTGTTGTACATTTGCCACTCTGCTGCATTATTCTCTAAGTAATACATATTCTTGTAATAATGTAAAATGTACTTGCTAACTGAAAACTTTAAATATTTTTTAAAGTTGACCTGTTTGTAATTTATTGGATGATTAGTTTGGTTATCTCAATATGGAAAAACACGTAAGGTTTTCTGCAATAAGGGAAAGGGATGCCTTCGTAGAGGACATTCTAAGAGAACTGGCTAGTATTCATGTCACACACGGGGAGGGCCCCGAAAAGCAACCATGCACCCAGCCCATTTGCATGAGTTCGAATACAGGACGAACTGCCAGGATTTAGCAGTCTTTAACCGCGCGGCCATTAGTGGGCCGTAGTTCATTAAAATTAAAAAAAAAAATATGGGAGACTGTTTTTTCTTTAAATTAATATTCATTATTTATTAGTTAATTCAATGTTCTCAAATGCTCTTTTGGTTACCAATTTATACTTTAAAATCTCTCAAACCTTTATAGTCTAACGATCTAAAATGTTTTTTTTTTTTTTTTTTTTTTTTTTTTGATAAAGCATTCTCGAAATGCGTTTAATTGTTTTAAAGTCAAATTAACATAGTATATAATTATTTTTAATTAATTTAATTTTTTTTTTTTATCTAACAGGTAGGTGATGAGCAAACAACATGTCTATAAAAGCTTTGATTGATGCTATCTAAAGTTGCGAAGTGAAGTACGAGATCTTAAAAAATTAATACCAGACGGACAGGTAAGCTATAAACCGTCAAGCTGTGGTTTCATAGCTTTCAAGCTTGAATGCAGAGTGATCGCCATATATATGATCCGTCCTTCACAAGTATAAATGCACGAAGCCAAAAGGCTCTAGTGTCTTTTTATGAAGATTGCGAGAAGAATTTAAAATCCCTGAATTTTTAGATACCTTTGAATCCGTAGATCTAAATTAGATTGCGTGTTGGAAGTAATAAATGGAAAACTGGAACATTCAACAGCTAAAGGAATTTTTTTATATACTCTGCAATTCTTTCGACAGGAGAAGGAAAAATATTGCTGAAAGGCAGCATATTTTTTATAATCTTGAAAAAAGATGTTTTTGAATTTTTTTATTTGTTATGTTTCCTAGTTACGGTTTATTTATTTCCTAATGAATGACCATGTTAAAATCATTATATGGGAGTTTGCACCGTTATATACACTATCATTTATTTCAGTAGAAATTTAATTTTTTTCCCATCATATGAAAATAAGCTCGGTGGATTCACAAATTATGAAATAAAATGAAGAGGAATATATTAGTAATTTAACAGCAAGAATATAAAAGTAGAATTTATGTCATTAGGTTTCCTATCACTTAAATACCTAACATTGTAAATGTTCAATAATACCTTTTCTTTCACGTAAATTCCACCTTTGCCCATTCCACGTTAGAGATGTGGTGAATTACTTAAGTGAAATGGTTAATGTAGTATACTAGTATATAGTTACTAGTATGGTTAATGTAGTATACTACACTGGTGTGCAAAAATTAAGGACGAGACGGTTTTTTTTCAATATAACTTTGTACAAAAGCTTTCCAATTTAATACCGTAAGATCCCCAATACGTAAGGACATGAGTAATGTAAGCAACACTTACTAAAAGAGAAATCAGAGGGATAAAAAGAAGCTTTATTGAAAAGGTAGCATGGAGCGCAATGCGACTGAAGGCCCAAACATCCCTGTGATGGGTGTCCAGCAAGAAACATCCGGTCTTTAATAGGGGATATGATCTCCCCTGACTGCTAGGCAGGTTTCACAGCCTCTGCCCATGCTGAGAATGAGGGTGTCAATGAGTTGTTGAGGCATTGCTGCCCATTCGCCTTGCAGCGCCAATCGAAGCTCCGGAATCGTTACTGGTGGTAAGGTACGAGCTGCCAAGCGTCTGCCTAGAAAATCCCATACATGCTCGATGGGATTGAGATCCGGAGATCGTGCCGGCCAATCCATACGTTCAATATCCTCACTCTCTAAGAGCTGTTCGGCAGCTACTGTGCGATGACATGGTGCATTGTCGTCCATGAAAAGGAACTGCGGACCCATAGCGCCTCTAAAAAGACGCACATATGGAAGAAGAATCTCGTTACAATAACGGGTCCCGTTGACTGAACCTGCGTCGAAGATGTGAAGATCTGTACGACTACCAAGCATGATGCCTCCCCAAACGAGAACACAGCCACCTCCATATCTGTCCCTTTCAATGATTTTCGAGGGTTGATTGCGGCTTCCCCAATCTCTCCAGATGAGTATGCAATGAGAATCGCTACTCAGACTGAATCTGCTCTCATCTGTAAAGAGTACTCGTCCCCATTCATTGTCTCTCCAATTCCGGTGTTCCCGGCACCACAGAGAAAGCCTTCTCCGATGGACAGGCGTTAGAGGTACACACCGTACAGGGCGTCGTGCAAACAGACCACCACCGTGAAGTCTTCTGGCCACGGTAAAACGCGATATCGGTCGTCCAGTCGCCTGTGTCGTGTGTCTAGCGATTTCTCCCGCTGTCTGCCGCCTGTTTCTTCTGGCCTGTAAGGCAATATACCGGTCATCTGAGGGTGTGGTTCCTCGTGGACGACCACTACTAAACCCCCAGATAGCTGTTCCTGTAGTTTGAAATTGTCTCCAAAGTCGTGAAACGATGCTGTGAGCAATTCCGAACTCTGCAGCCACACTTGTCACACTGCGGCCTTCCTCCAACTTCCCAATGATTCGACCTCAGGTAAAAGCATCCAGATGTCGTCTAACAGATTGATTATTCGCCATTTCTCGCTGAGGCAGTAACTCGGCGTGATTTTAACTGCTATACGGCGTGCAATCTCTTTGCCAGAAATACTGATCTTACACCGACAACATGCTTTATACTACTCAGACACTTCCCCATTACGTCTACCTGCATATCTGCGCATGTGCTACCGTACATCACCTTACTTAATCTCCTGATTGGTCTTTCTCTCCGCTCTGCCTCTTCGTTCAGCTGATATGCTAATTTTTTGACTTCTTCCTTAATTTTTGCACACCAGTGTATATGTATGGATAACGAAATTCTCCACAGTGAAAATGTAAATGGTTTCCTGAGTAAAACTGTAAGTGTTTGCTTCAACTGGTAAACTGCAATGTATTTTCTTGACATGTTAAATAAAAGTATACACACAGGACGCCATATATACTACTTTCACTGGCAAAAAATGACGCTTAAGATCACCAAACTGCTCGGAAAAATAAAAAAAGTTTTAGAACGGTCGCGGGGAGGAATGGATTTTGCTTTAAGGAAGTTGGCATACGTTTGCTGACTTCTAGGTTTAAAATTTGGTTTCAAATAAAACGCTATAAGCTGAATTACGTGCTTTATAACCGCAGAAATGATTTCAAGCCAGATACTGTGTCGAAACTCCAAATCCGATTCCAAAAGTCTGAAAAGTGAAACATGGCTTATAGAATATAAAATCTGAGCGGAATCACTACTTAACTGCTGTAATTGGAAAAATTAATTTTTTTCTTCCCACATGATTTCAAATAAAAAGGCGCAATGTGTTTCCAGTCATAAATAACGTTATATTCCCAAAGATTCGGTTAATCTGTAGAAGCAATCTTTATTTAATCCTCCTAAATCTGTAACACAGCGGAGTTCTAGCGCCATCTATCGAGTAAAAAAGGCAAATAAAATATAATTAAAAATCAGTGTTAAATAAATATTAATTTTAAATTATTTAGTTTTTCGGGGTTAAAAGTTTACTAAATCTCTTGCATCTAATTGTATTGTAGACTCGGTCAGTTTGAGACCATCGATTTTAAAGATTTAATAGTATCAGCATTGATATTACTATTCTTTTTTTTTTTTTCTTTAGTGCGATTCTAAGACATCAGAAATCTGAGGGGAATAGAATAATATATGGTACATTTTTTTGGGGTTAACTGAACCTCTAATCGTAGTTCAAAGACGCACGCCAACTTAATGACATTGAGAATCAGTATTGAAGTTAATATTTACTTTACGAAATCATATTAAAGTTACTGACTGATTTTATAAATTCTATTTAATTTTGCTGACTGATTTGTTTTACAAAGAGAGCCAGTGAATTATTTTTGCTCTATTTGCAAAGCAAAACTTCTATTATCTAATCTTTTTTAAACGCTAGGAATATTTTTTCTACTTTTTCTTTGGCAGCTCAAAAGGAAAAACATACTCTGTATTTCAGATATATTTCAAAAAATTAAAATTCGCATATTGTAAAAACAGAAATCTTAAGTTAAAAAATGTAATAGTTTCTACTGGCCATCTCGAATTCAAAATCTATATTTTGTATACCCGCTATGGTTGGCAATAAATGCTACGACATGCCTCAGTATCGAAAGTGAATGTAAATCTATGCTGTTTCCACACATTGCAAAAGTTCATTTGAAGTAGCTTTGGGTGCTGTGTGCTGGTCCATTAATTTGCCAGTCATCAACCAAATATGTTTAATGGCGGCATATCGGAAAAGCGAGCGTCTCAAAACAACAATGTGATCTGGTGGGCAATGAAGATTTGTTGAATGCTGTGTATTACGTGCGGTGGCGCATTGTCCTGTTGAAACTTGGTTGCATTTTCATATAAGGTTAAATCCCAAATAACAAATTTTATTAGCCGCATTTCTATAAGCATAGGCAAAACGGATATCTTCAAGGTCTAGCAGCACTGAAACATTCTAAATGATCAAATGCAGCGCGAGATATATCAAGAAAACTATGCACTTAAACATGCATATTTTTCCTTTTTACAGTTTATACTTTAACACTTCGACTGCCATTCGGGAGACGACAAAAATTCTGATCAGGTCGCGTAATCCGTATTCGGCTGACAGTTCTTTGAGTACTTACGAGGTAAAATAGGTATTTGAAAAAATGGCTGTTGATTGTTGAAAGAAAGAAACGAAAATGATTGTTGCCAACAGCTAAATTCATTCCGTTCACTAAACTGAATTGTGCTTTCTTTGGTATCAACTTTTCTTTCTTCCTAAACAGCCAGTATGGTCAGTGTCAGTAAAATATGGTCAGTGGTATCTACACTACATTTATTATCACTGCATTTATCAGTATTCGAGTCAGAACCTGAAGATGCAATTTTGTTTATAATCTTGTTGAGATTTTCTGAAATCTCGACTGTTCCTCATCGCTAATATTCAAAATTTTGTAAGCCTCGCAACAGGATTTTTCTTCACTATTATAAGAGTCATTTACAAATTACTCTTTCATTCTTCTTTAGGCATTGCAAAAAGTTGGGGCAAATGTTTTAAGACAAAAAATTTGTAACCATTTGTTAGTACAGAAAAAATATTTTGAAAAGAAGGAATAATTTTCGAATCTCATACCCTTTCTTAGATGCTTCGTTCTTGAGGAAAGATTTTAAACTAAATGCATCTCCCAAAATGTTTCATTCTAGATGTTCTAGACTTCTACGGTCGGAAACAATTGACACATAGTATAGTAGGGTTTGTGGCCTTAAAAGGAGATTTTCTTACAAACTCGCGCGGCAGTCAACGCGTTAAAAGGGGTCGATTGTTTCCTACTGGTCTCTCATAAAATTCTAATATTATGTGTATGAGGAGGAAAATGATGGTTTCTTGTTAATTTTAAAGCTTGAAGCTGAATAACTACTTTAATCTGCTATTATTCTGCTTCAGCAGTTCTCAGTACATAAACTAAGTAACTCTGCACTGTATTTAATGTAAATAAAGTGTATTATTTATATTATATCTTCTTGATAGGTACTTAACTTATCGAGGCTGAATAACTATTATCATGTAGTAGACCAGTAACGATGTCTAAGTTTTCTCATTTTTTTATCCTATTTTCGAGAGTACATTTTTCTTAAAACTGCCCGAGGTGGCATTACATCAATTGTGCTCAGAATTCATCATGTATAGCCAAACGTCCATGAATTAAAGGCAAAACAATTTAAGGTATTTCTCCCGCCTTCTTAGCATACCTTCGTGGTGTGGTGGTCAGCACACTCGGCGCATATTCGAGAGGTCCGTGGTTCGAGTCCCGGCGGGTGCAGTGCTCATTTTTCATCTTTCCTGCTTTCAAAAAAATACTAATGTCTCTACATAGGTTGCAGAAAACTGTGATGCAGATGTGACTAACAAATGACTATTAGAGTTTAATTTGTTAAATCAGTTATCAGTAGAATCTTTACTGTCACTTCTCTCTTTTCATTTTCACGCTAGAATGGAAATTAGCTCACTTGTATTTTTGGTGAGAGTTTGAGACTGTTAGCGTTAGGGAGGGTCTGAGAGCTTGTTCTGCCGTTTGAAGGCCACGTTACTAAGTTTGCTATTTTAGATAAGAGTTCATGTCTTCGGCGATGCTACTTGCCGATAGTTTGAGTTCTCGCCGGTAAATTCAGAGCCAAATTCGCGACTAAATTACTCTGTGAAACCTTTGGCTCTTATTGTTTAAATTAAATTTACTGAATTTCTACTTTGAGTTTTCTTGTCATAAGTGCTGGCGGACTTTGTTAGCATCAGGAGTGCCTTCTGTTCATCTTATTAGGTTTAAAATAAAAGGGTCTTTCTTTTACATCGTTTGAAAGTTTCTGTACTTGCTCTCTTAGACTAAGCGATAATTTGCTTTACATCTTATCTAAGGTTTGGTCACAGTTTACAGTAGTAAAATAAGTTAAACTTTATTATACTTATTATATAAATGTGTAGAATTACGCGATAGCAGATCTGTGAATGATTTAAGTCTGAATGCTGATTTCTGAAAGTTAAACCGAGACTGTGTAGACTCAGTTCGTTTTGCATGAATTGAAGTACAAGCTTTTTTGTTTTGTATTGGTATGGATAATGGCGTGAAATACGCCTGGGATTTTTTTTTATCCGTGACAGAATTGTGGATAAAGCGGAAAAAGGTCAGGTTATACGAGACGTGGCAAATGAGTTGGGGATCGCCCAAATCATAATACACATTTAGGATAACATTTTCATACAGAGATAATACAGCTGTAACTACTAATTTCGACAGGAAGTTTTTATGTAACTGTAAAGGAGAAACGAATCCGCCGTTTAATTGCCAGCAAATGAACAGGAATTTTGACCTCAGTGCAAGAACTAAAATATCGCCTTTAACCTATTTAAGGATTAGAATGAAGTGTGCTTGCATATCTCTAACAAGTCCATTGACTCTTTGACCCCTCAATACGAAAACTAAGTCTTAAACGATGGTAGAGTACTCAAGCTATTTTTTATCACTCTATAGCGAGAAACGGGAAAAATAATCTGTGCTCTCGCAGGAATTCATTCCACGTACCTTCTGACTTCCAGCTGAATATGGTAACCATTTCTGCCACAAAAATTCACTCAAGGGAATGCCCTTTACATAATAGCGAACACAGCGAAATTATATTTCACTGTCGTCTATTTCTAGACAATAGTACGATAGAATTGACATTACATATTCTGCCGCAAACACTGAAGTTGGGCATTACTGAAGGTGGGTGGAGTAATGATGTAGGTGTGCAACAATTAAAAATAATTAAAAGACTGTAACTTCAAGGTAAAAGGATGTGCCTTGATTACTCAACGTTATTGTACTGAAGTTATTCTACTTCATGTAAGAAAATTTATTTTAGTGGGGATATCATTCATCTTTGCGGATGAGAATCCCTGATGGATGTATGCTGACACAATTCTGTACGCTGTTATAAAATCTAAAATTTTATAACAGCGTACAGAATAAGAAACCGATATAGGAGGTACAAGAGCCATAAGGTTTGTGCTAGTTATTGAAGAACAATCTGAGATATTGCTTTGTGCTCATTAATAATCATTCGCTACAAGTTTCTGTCCTTAAAAGTGTTTTGAAAGAAATAATTTCAAAAGAGAAAATATGAAGATGCACACATTAAGACTGAATCCATTTTCAATTGTTAAAGTAAAAATAAAATGATTGCAGAACTGCCAAAAAATATCCCACTTTAGAGAATTTACGTGTGAATTTCTAAGATTATTTTTAAATCGAACTTATGCTCATTTATTATGCTTAAATTAAACTTATGCTCGATTTCGCAGAAAAAATATGAAATAATTTTAAACAATTCGCTGCACATTATTTAGTTCAAAATTGCTTAATTAATTACTGAACCTAATAACTAAAATTTAATAATATAATATTTCAAAAACGTAATTATTTTGACTAGTGAAAGATGTGTTGTCATAATGAGGAGCAATCAACCCATCTAATGTCTCATCTTACCTTGAAATAAACGACGAAAAGTTACATTTATGATAGTAAATGTGAGATGATAACTTTATAAATTTTTCGGTTAACTGCTGGGTTCCTCCCTCCCTTTTTTTTGGCTTGATTTGACAGAAGAGGGAATGCGTCAGTTCACTGAATAATAGAAGATCTCTTAGCATTCCATAGAGGTAAAAGAACATCTGAAACTCATCTCCTATTTTTAAGCTGGAGAAAATGGGAGCGTTTCGTGCGTTTTCGCATTGAATTTTATCTTTGAAGCTCTCCTCCCCAGACACGGATGGAACAGTATACAGCAAATATTCATCAAACATTTCGAAACAGGGGAACAATAAAATCTGCATTTTTATCTCCTGCGTTTTTACCCGAACGAGACAATGAAAGCGAGGACAAATCTGATCGAATGAAAACTTTTGAACTCGAGGAAGATGGCGGGACGAAAGGAGCCGTAATTATTCTCGTTGTGGTTGCGTTTTTAAAAAATCCGAACGGTGCGTCGAATCGGGAGCGTGTGGCGGTGGGAAAGCAGCTGCCGATCGTTCATTAATAAGGCGCGCGGCAATCAGATTAGAATTCCGCCCTCGCTCCTCTTTAATTAGCGACAAGCGAGCTTACCTGCGCTTCGATTTCCCTCCCACCTGCGGTGGGGAAATAATCGTCCAATGCGGTGCGAATCTTTTGATCTCGAAATAAACATAAATCGAGGCGCGCGTTTTAACAACTGTTTTATTTGACCATTCGGTCGCACAAAACGGTTCCATTTTTGCCGCAGAAGGCGGAAGCGTCGTTATCAAACTCGAAAAGGTCGTCCTCGTAAATAAGATGGCAGGCCAATGAAGACAATTTCTGCGACTCCCGCAGCGGAGTTCTTTAAAGTCTCATTACAAAATGTATCTGGGCCGACTGCCATCTGTTATGTAAAACACATTAGGTGGCCCATTTTTGCTCATTGCGGCAGCGGGGCCGATAAGGATTTAAGTGGAGCCCGCAGGCCATAACAACCGTCGGCCATTAAGCGGGGAGATAAACCGCCATCGCTCAACCGCCCATCATTATGGCCGGCGACACAATTTTCATTCACCTCGAGGAAAAAGTTTTTCATTCGGTATTTTCCATTTTGTGACGAATTCCGAACGAACAAGTTGCCCGGATAAAGAAGTCGCTCGCTATCAATCCAGGCTTATCGGGTTTTGGCGCGAGCAGTCATTATTGGGAGATTACTGCGGGAAAGATTTGAATTTTAATGCTCGCCGGTCGGATATCGCATCGCTATGGCCATTTTATGCAGGCAAGCGCTTATCAGCAGTTGCGGAATGTGACAATGGGAAACGGCAATGACTCAAGCCCAAGGAACTGTTTTGCCCGTGAGGTATTCTTCATTATAGCAACCTCTCGACTAATGGCGTAGTTTTCTTTCTCCTTTGGTTTAAAATGAAGCCCCGCGCTATCTCGAACGCGCACGCCCCACATTCGGACTCGTTAAAACGGGATAGTTTAAAATTAATGGCTTAGCTCCTCCTTTTAAATTCATCCATAAGTCTTATTTATCATGGTGCGCTCGTAACGGCAGGGGAGACGGAATGACAGTCGGAGATAGGTGCGGGCAATTCTACTTATGCACTCCATCAGCAGCGGAATTGAAGGATTTTACATACTATTTAAGTGTCGCAGGGAGTGCGCCGCCTGCGGCTGCAGGCAACCTGTCCACCTACCTGCAATAAATGCTCTTCCCCGCTATCTTTACCCTTGCCTCGCTTCGGGCTCAGATATCCGAGAAACTTTTTCCGACTGCTGAATCAAAATATTCCGACTCGCGGCTTTATTTTACGCACAGTTTAATGAGATTTCCTCCCCGACATTTTATGGCGCCCGCTTTTGCACTTTTGTTCAATTTTCGTGCCCAAATAAAATAAGTTGAATCGGGGCAGCCGTACAAAATGCATTTCTTCTCCTTCTTCTCAGTTCCGAAAGGAAGTAACTTTCCCGCCTTGCTCAACTAACATCCCAAACGGGACTAGTTAAGCAGGTCGGGGAAGGCCAATACTTTTTTCATTCAAAAGTAGCGGCATTTTAATACCAGTCTACGATCCGATTTCATGCGAAGAATTGCTAACTCTTTACAAACGGCTCACTGACATTCTAATACAGATGTAACAAAAATTCAAAGCTATTAAACCTATGAATCCGTTAAAATGTGACCTGTCTGTAGAAACCCTAGAAGAGATTATAAATATTCAAAGAAATATCACCCTCGATGAAAATGATAACTAGCGTATTAAATGATAAGAAAAACTGAAGAACCGAATGCAGTGACGAAGATGTCTATTCTTCTGAAAGAACTATTTATTTAAACTTCACAACTAAACTAATGAATTACCTTGATAGAAGCGTATCGCATATAGAATATCAAATAAATGATAGACAAACTTAATTAGAGGGCGCAGTAACTGGGTTCTATATATATATATATATATATATATATATATACAGTGAAACCTCGTTACAACAATATTTTAGGAACCAAATAAATATATTGTTGTAGAGAGGCATATTGTTATATCGAGGGCCCACATATTTTGAGCATTTAATAAGAGTTTTTTTTTTTATTATAATTAGTTTAAGGTGCATAAAATACTACTTTTAAGTCTATATTTATAAGAAATTAATTTGTAAAATACTAATAATAGTGGTTTAAATACTAAAAAAATAAATAAATAAGATAAATTCACAAAACAAGCACAGAAATATTCACATACCTGAAAACACTTTTTATTGAAAATAATCCAATATTTTTGTTTGTTTATTGATTTTTTTAACTGTTAAGTTCACCAATACTGTATGCATTGAGTCTAGTGCACGAAAATGTTCTTCATTTGTCGACGGAAGGCTTGAAAAAATGTCCGTAGAGAATTCACAGATTGAAGAGCTTCCTGGGATGACAATAAGGACTGCGATGGACCTGTATTATCATCATCATCAATATCATAATCATCTTCATCATTGTTTCCTATCTCATCAGTAATTTCAGAGAGAATATCTTCATCAGTAACTCCTGCGAAAACCATAAGATCATCATCTGCTGTTAAATAGTCTTCTATACTAATTCCAAACTTTTTACCGCTTTTTTCCTCAAGTTGGAATACGGATTTTTTGATGTGCAAAACACATTCTTGATCATCTGAGAGATCACTGTCTATGGAATTTTCATCATTATCAGATTTCTTATCTTCCATAACACAAAGACCGGCCTTTTTCCAGCAATTCCGAATGGTTTTTTTCTGTTACTTCCCACCAACTTCCAGCAATATTGTCACACGCTTCCTTGACATTTACAGCTTTGAAAGGGTCTTCTACTTTATTTTCAAAGTTTACAAGTATGGAGTCCACCAACCGTTTTCTGTAATATCCTTTGAAGCACTTAATTATGCCCATATCAAGAGGCTGTAAAATTGAAGTGCAATTGGCAGGGAAAAAAGCGATTTCGATATTTTGTAGCTTTGGAAATGACTTGTGAGCACCGCAGTTATCTATCAACAAAACGATTTTTTTCTTTCTCTTCTTCATTTCATTGTCTAACTTCTGTAACCATTCGGAAAAAAATTTAGACGTCACCCAAGCCTTCTTATTTGCTTTATACCCCACGGGAAGACTTTTCACGTTCTTAAAGCACCTTGGCTTCAATGATTTACCAATGACGAGAGGTTGTATTCTATGCGTTCCTGTGCTATTTGTACACAGAAGAACAGTCAGTCTCTGCTTTGATTTCTTCCCTCCATAACACTTTTCACCCTTGAATGCCAATGTTCGATCGGGTAGGAGTTAGAAAAACAGCCCAGCTTCATCTGCATTATAAATGTCTTCTGGAGCATACTTTTCTAAGATTTCTTTCATCTTGTTTTGCCGCCATTCATTTGCGTCGTTTATCGGGGCTGACTTTTTCTCTCCGTGAACTTCTTGGAAAGTTATTCCATGACGATCTCGAAAACGCATTAACCAACCATTGCTAGCTTTGAAAGTTTCGTTCCCTAGCATTGCTGCAAATTTCCGTGCTTTTGCACATAATAAAGGTCCATTTATTGGGACATTTGTTGCTCTCATCTCTTGAAACCATTTTAAAACAGCAGCATCAATGTTTTCATTTGTCGCAACTTTCAGTCGTTTTCGCTCTGGGTTAATTTCATTTGAAGTTCAGCATCTTCGATTTGCTTTCTCTTCTTTAGGAACGTTGCAACTGTAGATTGCGATAATCCATGTTTGTTAGCCGCATCAATCTGCTTCATTCCCTCATCAATATCATTGATAACGTTCAGTTTATCTCGAAAAGATAGTTGCTTTCGCCCTGCCATCTTAGGGAACAATATCGCGTGAAAGAAAGAAAAGTTTAAACCAAATGTTTCGCGTAGAACTCAAAATCGTTAAAGACTATAAAACAACCTTTGAACTCACTTTTCAGTACGTCACTTAACAACACCCCGCCTCCATCTCCCCCTGTTCCTCTAACAAAGGGCACTTGTTCTGTGACAAGGTGACCAGACAGGTCTAGATGTCCTTAAACCTTATCAGAATTCCAAAGCTTACTGGGAAATGAGACTAGGCATACATTTACACTTCACCCCCCTCACCCACTCCAATTCCCAAAAGGGTGGTCTTCATCTGTTTTGAAATCTGAACAATAGCTATTTATTCAGGGATAAGTTGAATATCCACAATGAGTCTTAATAGACGGAAAAAATAACAAAAGAAAACGAGAAAAAAAAGCATTTGAAAATCAAAATATTATTATAAAGGGAGAAAATAATACTGAAATTTAGATTGAAAAAATCGTTTTACAGAGGTTTATTGTTCTAGAGAATACAGCAATATTGAGGGAAGATTAACATTAGTTTATATGCAAAATCACCGGGACCACAAAACATTATTGTAGTAGAGGGAGTTATTGTTGTATCGGGTATCGTTGTAGCGAGAGTTTACTGTATACATATAATTCAGAATAATTGCCGTAGATTTATTTTAAAATTACCATTAGAAGTTGAGACGTTTTCAGTTATTTTGTCACGTCCTTTAGTTAAGAGATTACTAGTCCTTCAGTATAGTTGAGTATGTCTTCTTACATTCTGTTGCATTAATTGTAATATTAATAATAATTAAGACTATATTTCATAGAAAGAAATTACTTGGAAATGACGCATGTTATAACATTGAAGCTTAAAATTAATCAAGGTTACATTTCCAAAAAGTGGCCATAGGTAAAGGTAAAGGTAAAGGTAAAAGTATGGGGGGGGCACCAACGATGTACCATAGGTCAACTGGTAATACCTTCCCATACTAAATCTTAAAAAAAGGGGGGAATTGCAAGTTTTATAGGAATTTACATAGACTGAAGCTTTCCAAAAGGTCATAGTTTTCCTCCTCCCCTTTCACAGCTTTTTCTTTCCGATAATCACGCCTTTCTCTTCGTTTCAAAGAAATGCATTCCTCATCAAGAGCTTCTACACCAGCAATCCAAAAGGCCCCTTTGCAAGCTCAATTGCTTTTGTTATTTATTTTATATCAATTCTTAAAACATTTATCATTTCTGAAACATTTTTTTCATTCTTTTTCCCCTTTTAGTTTGATTTGAGGACGAACATTTTTAATTACCACATAAGGCGTATAGATTCAATGTTACAAAGCCTCTCAACTCAAAATTTTTCAAAATAAAAAATATGATATCCGCTACAATGAGATGATGTTCAGTTAGACTTGTTTTACCAAAATATTAATATTTATATTGCATTCTACATTCAAGCAGTATACTTTATTGCTTGAAAAACTTTTTTATGTCTTGAAATCATGCTTAGTGATCCCTTGTTCCGTACACGTTCTTCCTATGTGCGATTTATCCTTTCTGAGAAACTTCATTTACACTAACCTAAACACTATCATGATTCTTATAATTTAAATAAAATTATAAAAATAGAATTTAAAACAAGTATTAAAAATGTAATAATTTATTTGAAAAGCATTTCGAAAACAAATTTCAATATGAAGACTATAGATCACAATTTGAAACACAAGAGAGATTTCAAATTTCGAATAAATAAGAGCATACTATAACCAACTGATAAAACAAAATGGTTATTGTTAAATAAAATTTATGGGGAATTATCACATTTTCTAGTTCAGGCTGTCTTGGTGTAACTGATAGTACGCCCGGCTAGCCAAAAATCTTGTAAAAACTCAATCTGGTAGGGAGTTGTAAGAAACGAGATAAGATAGGAAAGGTTCCTTAAATTGTAATAACTGTTATAAAATTAAAATATACCTTACAAAAAATCTATTTTTAAAATTATTGTTATTTTTATTATTGTTGTTTATTTTGCATATGTATAATCTGTAAAGTAAACAGAAGTCATAAATATTCCGTATTCTGTATAAAAATTCTGTAACTGAAACTGTACTGTAGTGCAAACTAGTAAAAAATCATTCACGTATTTTCGCGTTTGTTTTAAATCAAAAATAGCTCCCAGTTTTCCCCCTGAGAAGTTGTCTGTTTATACTGCTGCAAAATAAGAAGAAGAAAGAAAGACCTAATTGATTGCAATCTATATTGTTGTAGAATATTCCTATTATTAGCCCAAAGGCCGTTAGCACAGAAGAGCTATTAATTTCGTTTTGGCATTTTGCGTTGATTCACTATAAACGGCGAATTACTTTTATTGTTGCCGCCAAATATTAGAGCCCTGTATTATATTTAATACAATTAAATAATGAAGAATCTGTATAGATGTATGTGTGCTTCTTGCACTGTGATAAAACAACGGTGCCTAGAGCCATCAAATTTTGAATAACGTACGTCTGCACCCGAATATGGGCATCTGGAAGCCAGCCCAAATTTGGAATTTGGATTTTGTTTTATTATCTATTTCATATGGATCGCTGTGTTTGCGGGGGTGAGGGGTCACCGGACCATTATATCTTTCAGTGCCCACTCACGGAACAGTTCCACTTCCCGATACCAGCCAATATCTCAGCATTTCACAAGTTCCTAGCCAAAAACAGAGCGGCCATAAATAAAATCTGCAAAATAATAACCACCATTGCAGCATATGGCCAGGACCTCTGTCAACCAGAGTAATAGGGCTTACATGCATTACTTGCACTGACATATGCACTCTAATGCTCTACCATCTAATCTCTGACTGCATAGGGAGCAGAAGAAAATTGAACACCATTTTTAGGTGTTTAAATTTCTTCTTTTGTTATAACTTATTAAGTTTTTTTTTTTTTTTTTTTTTTTTTTTTTTTTTTTTTTTTTTTTACCGTGCCTGTATGTTAATTCAAATGTACTTCAAATGCCAGATGTTAAACAGTTGCCCCTGTATGGCCATGTATCCACACTAATAACTATTAAATAAACTCCAGGGGAGGACGCGGGACATATGCCTGTTAACCTCTGTTAAACTTCAGGCGTTCCCGTCCTCCGTCACCTGTCACCTATCTATTTCATATTTTGTAAAGCATTTATGAGTTGTTGATTAAGAAACTCAACGATTTCAAAGCGAGCAATGGCAACATTGTACGAAAAAGAAACATTTTTATCTCCATCGAGCGAGACTGTGTATCGAAAATTCTATAGATATGCTTTTTTAAATATTTTGTTATATTGCTATTGAACTGAATTTTATCGTTTAAGTGCGAAGACCATGCTATTTAATAAATAAAGGTAACACACAAAACGTTAAATAAACGCCCCTTTGGGCGTAATATAAAATCTGAAAGCTTTTAGACATTCCCCCACCCAATGAAGTTTTATTCTCGATACAGATGATAGTGTATAGACAGGAGAACTGAAGAGAAATAATACAGCCAAGATGCAAAACATGCGATTACATTCATGCTTACAATCATATTTTAATTACAGTTATGTTTACAAGCGTGTCTTAATTACATTCATTACAATCGCATTTTATTAATTATACTAATGACGTAAGAATAAATAAAACCTGTTACTGTTGTAAAGTATGAAAATATTACTGTTTTTAAGTCACTTATTTTGCTATTTGAGAAGCAATACACTGCTATAGTTTTGATGATAAATGAAAGATAGAATGCCTCATAAACTTTCAAAAGCTTTTTATTTCGCTACGACAGGAGTTTTTTTCACAAATTTGAAACAATAGCACATAAAACACCACTTTGTGAATGTAAATATTTTGACATATAGAAACATTTACCGTGAAATTTACATGAAAGTATTAATCAAACCTTATACATTATCTGCCAGCTCTTGTAAACTAAAATATTATAGCATAATTTATATAAAATTCTAACAATAGAATCAGAGCAGTTATCTTTCTATTGTTATATATATTAAAATTAGATGACTCTAATAATATGACAGAAAGTAATAGATTTTAATTTAAAAACTGAAGAAAGTTAATTAATTCAAATCTCTTTAATCTGATCATTAAATGAATAAATTTCTTAAGGTTGTCTAAATGTTTGTGACGCTGTTACGCTGCTATACCTTTGTGTCCTAAACTCAGAAATTGTATGGTTTAGTGTATCTGAATTTAAAGCTTGAGTCCCAGGAATAATTAATGATTTTAGCTCTTCGAATGTCTTTCAGACATCCTTTTTATTTATTCAATATAGTTTAAAACAGCTCCATGTGAAATAATCACCAGAGTCAAAATGGGAGTTGAGTGGAAACTACTTGATACAATTCCCAACTGAACTTTTCTGCATCTAACCTAACTGCTCTATTACTGAATGGTATTTTCAATCCGCACTCCACCCTCGAAAAATAAAACCCTTTTGAGAAGAACTGCATGAATTAGTATCAGTGAACTGTATTTTGATGATGAACTTCGAGTGCAAACCATCGCTCCGACAACTGCCGATAGTTCTACCCAGAAAAGACATTATCTTCTAAGAATACACTCGACCAGCTACTCACTTATATGAGGGCATTTCCCAATTTGCCCTTTGCTATTTCATCCTGTGGTCAAAATCGTTCAATCCCCCAACTTCCGCAACAATACCCCCTGTTGACGGAATCTTCTTCGATTCACCCCATCCTCCTCATCAGTAACCTCTACGGACGAAAGGTTGAATTTTCCCCGATTCGTTTCCTTTTCAAAAAGTTATCATTAAAAGAGTAATTTGTTGAGGCAGGGAATGCTATACGATAAATGGCTATTGATTTGCTACATTTGACAATCTGGTCAATATGCCAATTATTATGAAGTAATTTTAGAACGATGCGCAGGTGTGAAATGCAATTCTATTTTCAATCACATGTGAATATTCTAAATTTGCCTTTTGGTATTTCATACATGTCTCTTTAAACCATAATCGTGAATTTACCGAAATCTGAACCTGTAAGAAACCACAAATCCCAGGGTAATGTTTTCAGGGTGAAGGATTGCTACAGTGCTGAGATACAGTTTCCATAGTGTTCCATTATCGGCAGTTTTATTTCTAATTATATCATTCAATTAAACGTGAGCTGTCATCATTATAAGAGATTTTGTTTTTATTATTTTTTACGCTAACTTTTCTTACGCTTAATATTTCTGACTGAGCAAAGCCTTTCATGCTAAAGCGATTAATTTATCTTTAAAATATTTTATACTTTTTCATCTGTGATAATACTGAGTTTACGTAACATTTTACTTCTTGCATCTAAAAGACTACTAGCTAGTAAAGTAAAACTCCGTGAAAATTAGACCACCAACATAAACGTGTTTCCAAAATAAAAGTAATATGTTGGAAATAACACTTCTTTTGGTATTAATTAGAAATAAAAATGACATCAGTTTTTCCAGAATATTCAAAAATAGTACTATAGTAAGAAATTTCAGTAACGCTTCTTTCATTACAAATTATATACCGCAGTGTAAAAATCTGAATGTTCTTTACAACAGAATAATTGTTATATTTTAAAAATGCGTACTTTACAATTGTACTAATCACTTAAATTATCTCCTGAAGTTTTAATATAAAGTTATTTGGCTGTCGGAAACCATATGGGGAAAAAGTATGTACATATATGTGCGTATTTTAAATTTAATAGAGTAAAATTTACATTGATGAGAAATTAGCCTTTGGAATAGTAGGGAACAAATTATAGATTGCCTTGATCGACTTTTACATAAACTAAAGTCCCAAAACATTATACAACTAATAATGTACATCTCCTCCACGTTTCCGAATGACTAGGCTGCTCAGTGTAGCACCGAATAAACAAAGTATATTAGAGTATTTACCAGAGTATATCACGGGAAAAAAAAACACCTTCCATGATTGTCCTAAGGCAGTCGGTTCTTGGTGGTTGCCACTGCAAGGTATTTTAGTAAGATCTGAAGACTCTCTCATAAGTGCTCGAAAGAGTTTTAATCTGATGTGCGAAGAATCCGATAGAGTATCTAGAAGTCAGTAAAGAGTTTCTTGAACCCTTTCTGCGTCTCTCGGTTTGGGGTTTCATTGATTATTGTCTCCTGCAGATTCAAAACATCACCATCGGGCAATTTAGGGCTCATAAATAAGCGGAAAGGATTTGCAATGAGATACGAAAGCGTAACTCCTGCACGAGAAGACTCTAGATGGTACAGTGGTCACTGCATATGCCAACAGATGAAATCTGTAGCTTGGTTTCAGGAATGTGAGGGGCATTATATTACCATTACCATCAAGAACATAGTAGCGATATCAGAAGCTTGCATACTACTTTGTTCACAAAATGGATGCATAGCATCATGTGGTCTGCTCCACACACGAATCATGTCATTTGCTTAAAGGCTAGAAATGGGCTGCTCGAAGCTGAAAAAAATAATCATTGGGATGTCTACTACCTTATAGCACGTACTTGCTTCAGTAGTACTTATATTCAAATTAGAACGACATAAAGATTAAGATTGTATCTTATAGCATATTATCGCACTCCAATGAAGGTAATCTTTGCTCCTGGTGAGGCACATAACTAATAGCAAAAACTGCAAATCACGGTTATAGTCTTCCATAAAGTAGGTTTGATAAATAATATTTATCAAGTCTACAATAAATCCCAACTGCTAAGACTTGATTTTGCCGTCTTTGCATTTAGTTAGACCTTTTCTTAAACGTATCTCGCATCTGCCTTATACCACAAAAATTCGTGATTCCTACCACAAATATTGCAGACATTTTCTCACTCCGCCAAATATGACACTTACTCACTTTTCCTGTTACAGAAAACTGTCTTTCTGTAAGATTCTACCGCAGAAAACTGCAAGATACTTTCTGGCAAACAAATTTTTCAAATTATTGCACTTTCCAATGAACAGCATGATAAGGAAGTGGAGTAAAGAAATAAATTATCTTGTTAAGCTAATTATTGACTTTTTCATATTCGCAAATAAATTTATACTATTTTATGCATCAAAATAAGACATGAAAATATAGTGGAATACAGCGATTCCGGATCGAATTTAGTGACAGTAATTATAAGAAGAATTTTATAAAAAAATGGCGAATCTTAAGTTCCCGAAATTCTAACTAATAAAGTGACAAATAGCAATTGGACTTCTAAGATTTATGATTTACTCGTACTTAGGGCAGTACAAAACGATTTTTAATATATTCTACAGTCACTTGTTACACGATTCTCCTTTACGTGAGTTTCTGTACTTAAATTTTCAATCAGGTTAAAAAATTTCCAGACTATGGTTTCGATCATTCGAGAAAGCCTTTGAGATGAATTTGTCGACTAATCCTGACTAAGGTAAGGATACAGTTTGTAGAGGCATTAGGTTATTTCGAAGCAGGAGATATGAAAAATGAGCAATGCCCTCTCCGGGATTAAAACCTCTGGAATACGCGCCGAGCGTGCTGACCCCGAAGGCATGCTAATAAGGCGGGAGAAATACCTTATATACTTCTCCTTTTAAAGGGCGACTGGGAATTAGGGGACCCAATCGACAAATCCTGGTGGGGAAGAATCATCAATCACGACCGTTTTTAGTTCTGGCGCCACTGTAGAGACATTTTAGAATTTTTCGAAGCAAGGAAATCGTAGGAATAAGCAATGCTTTCGCTGGGACTTCGAACCTTGGACCTCTCGAATACGCGTACATCAGGAAGGCATGCTAAGAAGACGGGAGTATTACCTTATACGTTCATTAAAAATAAACTGCATCTTAAAATAGCTGTTCAAAAATCACTCGCAGTAAAGCAATATGATAACACAAACCTATGTTAATTACATAAAGTCAGTTTACGGAAGTGTACTTAAAGAGGAAGAAAAATTCCAGCTTTTTGAATGCCTTTTATCCATTTCTTTGCCATATCTTTTATCGAAGCATTTCATTTCTTCAGACTCGGATGCCGTTGGTTTATTCCGATAATATCTCATGTTCAAGATGTCTCTTACCCTTATATTAGCTTTACAGATGCTATTTTAAAGTAAAGAACATAATCAAGTTAGTTCCTACGGCAATGCGGCACATTATTGACCCTCGAAGCACAACTTTTCTGAGTAGTGTTCAAGAAATAGAAGCAAACTCACTGAATGAAATGATCAAGGTCAAACATAATGCCATACATAATCGACCTCCGTTTTTTATTGGACTTTCCATTACTGCAGTTTAATCCTGAATCTTATCAATTTAGTTGATCTCACAATTGGAAGAGATAGGATTAAGACAATAGATATGAATATAATAAACTGGGATTCCAGTGTCTAAAATCTAACTTCTGAAATGCTTAAAAAGTATGTCACAAAGAAATTGGAGGGACAAAAACTTGCGCATCAAACAGGATGGGGCACAAGCAGATACGTTATGGGTTTATCACATCTAGCGACGCATTATACTAGAAGAAACGTTTTCGAGAAATGAGGTTCTTCTTCTGTCATTGTACGGTTGCTAGCCGAAACAGAAGCAGACGGTTGCTGGAACCGATGTCCCCAGTATATATGAGGAACATTTTTGCGATTGAGGAGAAAATATTTCGTTTGCAAATTTGTCTCACGTATGTTTTACTCAAAGAATTGGTTTTCGCGTTAGTCAATCAATCAGATATCCCGAAAACGAAGATTCCCGGAAATGTTTCTTTTATGGATAGCTTTCAGGTCTGATAACGATTTTAGCCCCAAAATCAAGTAAATTCATTACATTGCATTAAAGATATAAAACGACAGCATGAGGACTTGGCACACTGTGCGTCTGAGATCATGAGCTGCATCTTTTAGCGCGGTATTTGTGTTTCCATTTATGATATTCGTTCTAAGGAATAACTTAAAAGTATACTTTTATTCATATCATAACCTAATATGAATAATATTTTATTGATTAATATATTTATTCAATATTTATTATTATCGTTTTTAATTTAAAAGCAGCAGAACTTTGTAATTAACGGTGTACGTTCTCACACGAGAAATTAAATATCCGATATTAGCAAACTCGCAACCCACTTGGCCATTCATTTTTATGTATATACTTAATTCGTCGACGATAAGTAAAGTGTAAAATCGAAAGTCATATGCAGTAAATCATTAGCGAAGACTATTCTCTTCTGAAAACAAACATTTTTAATATACATATATAAGCTAAAATTCAATGGCGCATGAGCCATGGCCTGCAGTGCCCTCATCTCTGCTTTCTTGAGCGTGGGTCCCGGCGTACATGAGCATATACCCTGGACAAGTTGTCAGCTTGTCGCAGGATCCCCGGTGTTGAGTCCCCAAGCGAACTGGGTACTCATTTTATCGACCCACTCAAGGAATGAAAGGCTGAGTCAAGCTTGCACAGCTCGAGGATCGAATCTTTGACCTGTGGTGCTGCTACTCTACGCGCCAGCCATTGCGTCACCAGGCCTTTAAATATAGTATATATCGTATGTTCACGAATACCACGCGCTACCAAATAAGACGCGCACCCGATTTTTTCGATGCACCAAAACCCGATAACCGTCGATTGGTATCAAAAATATGATACCGATCGCCAGTTATAGGAAGGAAATATGAGCGACCACTTGCAGCTTTTGCAGCTCCTGTCTAAGTACGCAGCAACATATACCCAGTAACATTTTAATGGGAAGGAACAAATCGGTTAGCTGATTTTAATTCTACGGCTGAAAGAAAAAAACTGCTAATCTAAGTATGTTATACAAAATTTTATTCTTTAAACAATAATTTCATTCGGCAACAATCACTGCATTAAATATGGATTTAAAAGTCCCGAGTGATTCTTTAAAATCTACCGGTAATCTAGCAAAGGCAGACAAGGTTGCCAGTGTTATGATTAAGAAGCCAAGTTTGTCAAAAACCATTAAGAGAATAGCATTTGGGTGAAAGTACCGGTATTTATCCTCTACAAATCCCTGGCCGGGATTTATTATTTGAGAAGGTACGGTAACATCATATAACGTTATATTTTCTGGGGATACCGTAGCTTCAAAACGAAATAATTTATGCTGGCCAACGTGCGTTTACCTGACCTATATTGCTTTGTTTCGCGTAAGCCTGCTAATCTAAGTATGTTATACAAAATTTTATTCTTTAAACAATAATTTCATTCGGCAACAATCACTGCATTAAATATGGATTTAAAAGTCCCGAGTGATTCTTTAAAATCTACCGGTAATCTAGCAAAGGCAGACAAGGTCGCCAGTGTTATGATTAAGAAGCCAAGTTTGTCAAAAACCATTAAGAGAATAACATTTGGGTGAAAGTACCGGTATTTATCCTCTACAAATCCCTGGCCGGGATTTATTATTTGAGAAGGTACGGTAACATCATATAACGTTATATTTTCTGGGGATACCGTAGCTTCAAAACGAAATAATTTATGCTGGCCAACGTGCGTTTACCTGACCTATATTGCTTTGTTTCGCGTAAGCCGCGTACCTTGATTTTCCGATTAAAATTAATTAATTAAACCTTTCTTATTGAAAAAAACAATGCATGAAAATGCGTGAAATTATGGAACGAATTGTTAAATATATGGATTTATTAAATGCATGGACATTCGAAACGAATTGGAGATGTATTTCATACGTTGCGGTTTGTCATTTGGCTTTCTATAGAATGCCTTGGAAATGTATGAAATATGAATCGTTTCATGCTCTGCCGGCCAGATTTCGGCGTTCTGTAGAAATCTGGAAACTGGAAGCTCTATAGAAAATCAAAAATATATTATTTATTTTTGTGAAAAACATTTTTTAAGTATTTTTATCACCTAATGCAAATAATTACATAAATTAATAACAGTACTGCTTTTTAATATCTATAGAATGTTTTATAGAATGTCTGCTTTCATACATTGACGATAACATGTACAATGTATCAATCATAAATACAAATACATATAATTAAATTAAACTTTTAATGAGGAACTTTCTGAAAATTGTATTAAATTTAAGAAATGTAACTAGAAAGTTTACGGTTTGTATTGTAGATTCAGGGTTTTTAGAAGCCAGGGAACTGAAAAAATGATTATTGCCCTCTTCGGTATTCGAGCTCCGGACCTCCCTACTTCTAGCAGAACGTGTTTCCGATTGCACCACGGACCCACACGTGAATACAGGGAGAAAATACATTACAATATAATTCAAAACTAGTATGAACTATTTCAATTTATAAGTGTTATTAGGTGATGTGGACTTCAATTTTTTTTTTTTTTTTTTTTTTTTTTTGTGTGTGTGTGTGTGTGTGTGTGTGTGTGTGTGTGTGGCTTACATGTATTTATGTTTGAGATAATAATGAACTTAAAATCATGCTTATATTATGTTTAAAGCTTGAAACTGAATTTATTGGTCTTTCAAACAGTTCACAGGTTATTTTTGATTGTAATGAATATCTTTTTCCATTTTCAGAACATGTCGTATATGGGAGTAGTATCCAATCCTGAAAAAAGAAATTTTGGAAATTTAAAACAAATTTTTCGCCAATGATGGCAGTTTTGTCGAGTAGGAGAAATGCAAAAGATTCTTCTTAAATTGCAAAGAAATTATGGTGAAGAAAATGAGTCGATAAATTACAGCATGGCATAAAACTTGGTATTATGTATATAATTCCAAGTCTTCCTTTCAAAGCATTAAAAAATTATTTATGCACGGTGGCACAGAAATGATTGGCATGATATATCATTTTTATATCATACGTTATTTTTAGGTAAACAATTCACATCTGCGAAAAATATGTAACTCCTTTTTGTAAAAGACATTTTTTAAATATTTTTATCACCTAATGTAAAATAATTACAAACAATTAATAACAGTTCTGCTTTATGATGTCCTCTTCCAACCTCAGTGCGTGTTCTGCTCAGACGGGAAAGTGGTTAGTGAACCTGACTGCCGTGCCGAAGGACCCGGGTTCAAATCCCGGAGAAGGCATGGATGTAAATAGTCTGCCTCTTCATAGGAGATACTGTGGCTATCTGATAGGTGCCTCCATAATAAAATAACCACTGCTTCTAACCTTAGTAGGACCAAAGCCTAAAAGCTAATCCCCGCCATATTAAAAAAAATAAAATAAAAAAAAAACATGCCATGCATATTTACCAGCTACCGAGAGGTAAACTGCTAAATACTGGTAGTTCGGCCTGAATTGAAATCTCAGCGAGCAGGCGGACAGCGTGGTAGTTTTTCTCATATGTAATGTAAATACGAGCAAGTTTTCCTTCAAAAGTGCTCCACGAAGGCAACCGTTTCCTTAGACAGATAGCCCTTGTCTGGTTTGCCACAATCTAAATATTCCAGCCCAATCCACCTTACTCTTTTTTCCATAGCTTTATCCTCACAATGTAGAACACTGTGCAACATAATGCAGCAGAAATTTTTGTGGATTGGCATTAAAAAATTTTCTCTTTCAGTTTCGCAACCGAGAGTAGTTTACCTTGATAAACTGTCTTCTTTAATTAAAAGAAAGTCATCTAAACCAGCAAGATCTCCAGCCTATACAAAGCACTATACGAATGTTAAATGCACAGTTTATGTCATTCCAAAGATAAACTGATTACACAGATTGCTTCCCGAATTTAATTTAGTTGCTCATTATTTTGTATTATTCTGTGCGTATGCTTTCTTATAGTCCTTTGTTTTCTGATATAATATTCTATAAGAACAGAAACAATATGTGCATCGATTGTCCAGACCTCCAGTTTTTTTTAAGACAAAATAATGAGTTTAGAGTGATCATTCATATTTATGAGAATATGCTGCTAATTATTCAAAATAATCATTATTTTCGTTTTAATAATGTTGTTTTTTGAGTAATACAGTCAGTTTTCTTAGAACAATCTTGAGAGCTAGCATAAATGTTGGTATGATAATAAATTTTATTTCGTAAGAAGAAACATGTTTTCCTATTATTGCCTTTCATGATATTTTATGGAATGTTAAATTCTTTAAATATAAATCACACAGAAATAAGCTTGTTTGGTATTTGGTTACGATCCCCTTAAATAAGAACAATTATGCTCCAGACACTGCTCTGCGAAAGAAGTAAAGCCTATACATATGTATGCCTTTTCACCGGAGCTTTTCGAACTATTCAGAATAAATATCCGTATTTTAGAACACTCGGTTAAATGCAGATTTAAAACAGAAATAAATATTCCGTTTTGTATGTACCAACTGCAAAAAGTATTTTTTGTGGAGCAATATTTTCGTGCATGCAAATTTGTTCTAAAAAATTCAAATAACAAACCATCGATTGTTTTCACGGTGGTGAAACAAGCAGTGTCATTATTGCGAACCATTTATTTTTCTTGACGAAAGTACGGAATAGATATTTCATCGATTACTTCTTCTGTAAGTGAATGTTTTGCCTTTTTATTATCCGATGAGGAGTGCTGAGCTTAGATGCTCTTTTTTTCTAAGTTTCTGGTTCTTTTCGTTTTGCTCATATGAATGCGTGTTTTAAGTCTATGGAGATGAGTAGTAAATTTGTAACTATAACTGTAAATTAGTTAAAATGCAAAAAAATAAATGTTACTTGAAAAACGAATTATTTGTCAAACTACGAATTACTAGATTTTCACTGCTTAAAATTACATTAAAAAAGGAAAAAAAAAAGAATTGCTATTGTATAGAAAGCATTTCAGAGTACTGCCATATGGAAGAAAGTGCATCTGGATTTACAAAGGATAAAGAATACAGAAAATAACGCTAAATTTGATTCGAATTACAATTTTCTAGGGTGATTAAGCAGTAAAATTTGTATATAAAACACTGAAAGCGTTTCAGTATTTGCAGGTTTGCATACCGCTATCGGAGATAAAATGTTCATGAATAGATTGCTGAAAGGTTGGCTGTTAGCTGAAGTAAAACATTTGTAGTTTGTATATATAGGTTACAGTTTTACCGATTTTATACACAGGCTGTGACACGTTCCTTTTTAAGCTAGAAAGCTAGAGATATAAAAGTATGCGGCTAAGTTAAAATTTTTGGAAGATTAAATTAGAGTGGCGGTTAAAATTGCAGATCAGAATTTTAATTTGGGGCATAGAATGCCAGTCATTGCGATCAAAGCAAAACTGGAAAGTTGGTGTATTTAATTATGGCAAAGCACACGAGGGCTATCTGCCTAAGGGGAGGGATGCCTTTCGTGGAGGACTTTCTAAGGGAAACTGGCTCGTATGCACGTTACACATGGGGAAAACCACGAAAACACCCATGCAGCCAGCCCGTTCGCGGGATTCGAACCTCGGACCGAACTACCAGTGTTCAGCGAC
Organism: Stegodyphus dumicola; assembly: GCF_044657685.1. Lineage (NCBI taxonomy): Eukaryota > Metazoa > Arthropoda > Arachnida > Araneae > Eresidae > Stegodyphus > Stegodyphus dumicola. The sequence goes on from NC_140780.1 coordinate 123,509,835, forward strand.
CAAAACTGGAAAGAAATTAAGGAAAAAGAAAGTGGTCACTAGTTTCTGCAGTTTAATAATTAAAGCAGTCATCGGAAAGACGAGTTAGGAAAGACGAGTTAGAAAGACGAGTCAAACTCGGCTCACGGCAAAATTTTAAGAGTGCTATCCCGTTGAAATAGAGCCTTGCTTGATCAATGTTGTACACAAGTTGTACGTTTCTGATCCAAGTTTAGAAGAGAGCAATTTAAGAGTATCCGTCTTAAGAAGAATTTAGAAGAAGAGATAATGGTTAAAGTCATCAGTAGCTTTATTCTTATGGTATTTGTCGAAGTATTATAGCTTTATTCTTATGATATTTGTCGTGTACTATGAAAAGTAGCGGGTCAAATTAAGCTTAGTGCCAGCTGACCTTGTTCCCAAAAGAGCATTAGCACTTTGTTTCCGTTAGATTCAATAATTTTATTCCTAACTGAGCTCGGTCTGCATATACCTCCTCATTTCATTTGTAACACAGTCTGTGTTTTTACACCTCTTTCTACAAATAAGAGAATATAAAGTCCACACCAAACCAGCGCTTTCAACTGCATAACACTTTTTATTTTGTATTGTTTTAGTGGAATATTATAACCTCTTTTTAAACCTTTCCGAGATATGCCACAAGGCAGCTTGTTATCGTCTCTCAAGTACCTTAGCCATTAATAACATTTTATCCTACATTTGAAGCTATACTATAAATATGCTTAATATAACTTTTTTAAAAATTAATATGTCGAGTTTTGAGAGTATTTCCTTACTAAATTCCGTACATTAAGTTAGCTGCAAAAGACCGCTTTTCAAGAGATTTCAAACAAATGTATTTCCCAATGTTTACGATACTTTGAAAAAAAAAAAAAATCTGACTGCAATATGCTAACCATGAACATGGAAAATTTTCAAATAAGTATTATTTCGGTTTAGGATTAATATATACATAATTCAGTTTAATAGCCATTCGCGTTGAATTTCCTGTTACTCTGTTAAGTATGTTCCTTTTAAGACTAAATAAAAAATAATGAAAGCGAAAAATCATATTATAAAAAAAATTGTGCTGCAGAACTTGGATTAATTCAAAAGGCTGTTCACATCTATGGCAAATAAGTTTTGTAATTTATTTTTCAAGATAACATAACTTTTGACAAAATTGGGGACTTAAAAATACTTTTTGAGAATATTACAAGTTTATGCCGGTGTTACATATGACAAATGTTATCTTTATAAACTATGCCGTTATTATAATAAATAAGTAATGAGGAGAATCACGCATTACGTATCGCCGTTACAAAATACTTTTAAGCAATAAGCTCAATTAATAAGCTTAAAATGATGCATATAAGTTAGCGCAATTTTTTGTAGCAATTACTTAGTCCTTCGAAATACTTATGATTTCCCGTTTTATCCGAGATAGCATCAGTCTGCACTTCCTTGAATAACAGAAATATTATGATATAATTAATAATAAATGCGATAAAATACCTATCAGATTTTGGGTTTAATGCGATAAAATACCTATCAGAATACCTATCAATTCATAAATTAGTATAAAACTTGTTAAAAAATATTACTTCAGTATTTCTGTACATCATTATAATCTACATGTTCATATTTAATTTAATACCAATCTGCTCATACCATAGAATGCACTGGGTTCTTTAGTGTATCTGAAAGGAATTTGGGAAATTACTCAGTTTCTGAAATTTTTTAACACAGCTTACTATTGGAGTTGGTTAATCAAATTTTAGAATTTAATGAGATAACTTAATACTTCTAAACATTTTCCAATGGAAATTTTCCCATATTTAAAATCATGGGACTATTTGTTTCTTTTTTGTATGGTACAGCATTTCTTAAATCTTTTCAGAGTGTCGAAATTCATTTCCACCCTGTTGCGAAGACAATTGTGATATGCTGCGTTTTCAATTAAATGCAAAATAAATTCAGATATATTGGAGTGACTTTTTCCTAAAACTTCTATTTGTTTTACTATTCCAGCTTTCTAAAATATTCGTTGTTCTATGGCATTTATCATAACACTTCCAGATATCACTAATAAAAACATTTTAATACTGGTTTCCTAAACCTAAATTTTGCAACCTCGCACAAAAGCATTTGCTATAAGAGAAGTTACAGCCCTTCACTTAAACAAAAGGAAATGTTTTCTCGATAGCACTAATAACAGTTAACTCAAAATCAACTGCAAATGATTTCGGAGCTTAAGATGGTATTTTATAATTCAGTTATAAGGTGTTTCTCCCGTCTTCTAGCGTTCCTCCGTGGTGTAGTGGTTCTACATGCTGGGCCGGTAATCCAGAGGTCCGTGGTTCGATTCCCGGCGAAGGCGATTGCTCAAAAAATACCTAATGTCTCTACACAGTAAAGCAAGAAATATATCTAATTTGTTTCTTTCTTTTTATCTGGGAGTGACGCATATGTAACTGGTTGCATCGACTGAATTTCCACCATCTGCGTGAATACTATGAAGAACTGACTAAACTGCAATGACCAAACTGACTAAGCTGCTTCCGTCACCAAAGCAGTCTCCATATTCTTTTAAACTATTCATAGCACTATTCCGAATGCAAGAATTCTGTTTTTCTGACCGTCATCAAATAATGAAAAAATTCAGAATATTTTCCTGGAATAGGGATGTTTTCTATGTTATCTAGCAATGGGTGATAGTCAAGAGTCTTGTGGTGATGCTTATGCATTTATGATTTGATTGATTTAAAGTTCGGTGCACTAGTAAGGTATTTTCTCCCTCCTTTCCACATGCCTTCGCGGTGTAACTGGGAACCTTTTCGACATGTATTCGAATAGTCCAGGGTTCGAGTCCTGGGGAGGGCATTGCCTTTTTCTCACGTCTTCTGTTTCAAATTAAAGAAACCCAAATGGCGCTACACACTAGCAATGAAACCTGATTTTTTATGACTCATTTTAACCGGCATGAGAAAAGGTTTCTTTACATATTGTTGGACTGATTGTTAAGTCTTCTCGACATTACAGCTCAGTTTATGTTTTTACACATCAGTGTTTGCTTCTTCTCTTGTTCAAGCCTGACTTTGTGGTCAATGACTGTCTCGTCTGTACGTATTAGACTACTTCTATTGCAATTGTTAGATCAGCACTGTTATACGAATGTTTCAACCTAAAGTCATAAACAAGGGCTGTTTGGTCTTTCTGAGTTTCATATTTCATTTATCTAAAACTTTGTTAAACTGCTAAATTGATCAGTGCAGTATATAACGAAGCTAACAAACGAAAAAAGAAGAGAAAGAAAAACTGCTCCTAGAAATTGGTCTGAAATGTCAAATGCGAAGATAGGCTATTGCGAACCACGTTATTGCTTTGAGGTATAACAAACGGAGGGTGAAGTGTCATGAACTCACCCTCTTTTACTTTTATACCATGGAGGTTCCTACCTCACCTCGATGGTTTATACCATGGAGGTTCCTACCTCACCTCGATGGTTTATACCATGGAGGTTCCTACCTCACCTCGATGGTTTATACCATGGAGGTACCTCCATTGTTTATACGAGAGGGTGTGGAAAACGGAGGCTAATATGAGAAGAATGGACAACAGCTATTTCCCGTCCAGGCTAAATTAAGGATAAGATCATCAAGGCTTTTTTAGGATAAGGCTATTTTGACCCATCACCGTTGAATTGCTAGTTAAAACAATCTTAACATATTCTTGAAAAGCATTTATAGTTGCGAGCAATGGTATGCATATTAAATGATGTATTTTACTTTGTTAATTTTTATATATTTGGAAAAATTGTTTTACATGCAGTATAGCTAATATTCAGTATTTGACTTACGTTGGTTTACATCAGGGGCTTCCGACGGGGTCGGTAGTGAGAAAATTTTAAAGGAGGTCAGTGACGATCAAGGGGTCGATAACCGAATATGTATCGGGAATTGATCAGTATAATCATGATCCCATTGATTGCAAGAAAATAAGAAAATTCATTAATAAAATTGATAATTAATTGTTTATTGACATAAAGGTGTATTATGGTAAGAAAAGAAAACACATAAAATAAATAAAAGGAAAAAGGCACTAAAATAATTTAGTTTTTTATGTTACAGTGTTTTACTTTCTTTGGTAGCATAAACTAGTGCCAAACTCCAGCAGATGTGGAGCGAATTATCGCTTGACCTGAAGTAACAATAGAGTCTTGAAAATGTTTAAACAATCTTTTTATTAAATCGGAACTAGAACACAAAATGCATGTCTCGTGTTACAAATCAACCACCACTTATGGCGAAGAAACTTAAAATAATAATGAAATTCAAATTTAAACTAAGCCTATTAGTCAAAGACTACACAATTGATTTTGAATTCTACGTTGGCTCAGAGCTTCTCACCGGAGTAACAACCTAAATGTCAGCAGCAATAACACAATGCCGAAAACTGTCGAAACCTAGTTAACGTGGCCTCGAGAGGCAGAAACATGCTCTGTCGTACAATCCAAAGCCCTAAATTTAAATACAGTCAAACAGATTTGCATTCTTGTGAGGAAACGTAAAGGATACTTGATAGTACAGGGGAAATTATAAATAATTGTTTAATTAAAATAACAATAACCCTACAATGCAATATAAGAAAGTAAACGCAAACGAAGAGTGAAAAACAAGAAACTAGTTGAATATTTTTGAACAAAGTGATTTGAGCAGTTTTATGATAAATATTAATGAAATTACATCAATAGGTCAAGCGTAAAGATCATTTTAATTAAAATAGGACTTTTGTGCAATTAGAATCGGTGATTTTGTTTTTGAAAATGTGTCTATATTTGCAAAAATTAAAAAAAAAATAATAGTAATACAAAAATAACTAAACATAAATTTATAATCAATTTTTTCCCAAATTTGGTCGTATTCTTAATCTAATCGTTATCTTTAAATTATTTATGTGCAGTTATTTGTATTATAATTATGTTGTGTACTGTACATTATAAAGAAAAATGTAAGGGTTTGGTGAAGAAAACCAGTCCTTTAAAAACTGTCGACGCAAGAACAAGTTTGGGAATCCCTCGTTTATAGAAATATTATGATAACAAATTCTGCCTTACGAACAAGAAAAAAAATTGCCATTCTCCTTCAGAATACGTTTAAACTTTCTGTTCAACTAACTTCATCCAAAGCCTTAATTTTGTTTAACGGAAGTTTTCAAACTATATTTTCATTATTTACGTGCACAAGAATTTAAATATTTCGAGTTTCACGCCGTTTAGTATTTTAAATAGGCTAATAAGCTTCTTGCTTTGTTAGCCTTTACATATTAGCTGGCAGTCATATCTTTTTTAATTTGAACCTTTTCTATTCAAAGTGTTTAATAAAATAGTTCTGTTTTATGAAAGACTTAAATGGGAATCCTGTGAAGCATATCTGAGAACGAGAGCTGTAATATATGAAAAAGATGAGAAGTCGACTTGAATGTAGATAATACTTCTGATGATCATAGTCCTTGTATGATTATGATCATACAAGGACTATGATCAATAGAAATATTAACTACAATGTAGAGTTTGTAGTTAATATTTCTAATGATCGTAGTCCTTGATCATAATCCTAATTATATAAATAAAAAGGATTTATCTAATTAAGTTGCAGATTTTAATTTACGCATGTTTGAATAAAGGAGAAATATTTCTTTCGTAATTAGATGTTACCCATATTTTAATACTATATTACACATATGAGAGTTTCTTATATCTCTGCACAAAAGCATATCAAAATCTTTTCAAAGTGCACTTTCTGTATGGAATAAGAATATAAAGTGTGTAATTCTAGCTAAGAAAGTAAATGTTTAATAAATACTTACGTACAACATCATATTCAGTTTCTTAATTTTATTTTCAGTCTTATAAATGATATTTTTATGCTTTTCGGATCAGCCGGCGATTCGTTTATTTCAATTAATATCTGGACCGTAGAAGCCACTTATACGCATCTAGTCTAGAGCGTCTGATCTACTTACAAAAGATTACCGATCCGAACGGAAAGCTCCTTTTTTATTTGCTATAAATCAGTTTGAATAACGCAGCGGAAAGCAAAGAAAATGCTAGAAATATCTCTTATTGCTTCTAGGATATGAAATTTTTAAATTTCTTACATTGTAATAACGTATTATTCCGGTGACTTTAGCAAAGGTTGAAGAAAGAAGCTGAGCCGAAAAAGATGGTGTCAGAATATTCTTCAATAGACTGTGGAGTCAGAAAAATGCTACATATAAAGGATACTCAGTAATTATGTCTTTACAAGCCGAAAAAAAAACAACCGTGTGGTGGATCCTGGCTGTAAACTTTACAGAGTCCTTAAAACAGTTGTGTTTATGCATATAGCGAATTAGGCGTGCGAATTAGGATTGCAAGATATATTTTCTCTTCTTACCGTGTGCGCCTCACCAGTGGCCGCGCGATTCAAGACTACTGAATATTGGTAGTTCGTCCCGGATAAAACCCAGGCAAACGGGCTGGCTGCAGGCTCGTTTTAGTGATTTTCCCTATTTGAAACGTGAATATGAGCAAATTTCCTTTAGAAAGTCTTCCTCGAAGGCATCCCTTCCTTTAGACAGATAGCTCTTGCGTACTTTGCCATATACAAGTAGTCTAGCCTTACAGCGTGCTTCCAAATATATGACGTAACTGGAAGTACGTCCGACTAATAATCGGGAGGTCCGGAGTACGAATCCCGATGAGGTCATTGTATCGGCAAGTACCTTACTCCGAGAAAAACTTAACGATTCTACAACATCAGACTCCTTAAAAGAAATAATTCAGTACATTCGCCAAAGATGACGCTATTTAATTCTATTCTGACTATATAGCACCATCAGTCAGGGAAAACTGGAACAAAATACTTATCTTTTACTGAAAAGCAAAAAATGAAATAAAACAAATAAAATAATGAAAAGGAAAATAAAAATGATAATGAAAATAAAATTAAAAAAATGAAAATGATCATGAAAACGGAAATTAAAAAAAAAAAAAAAAAAAAAAAAAAAAACACCCGGTTGAGATTTATTTACACGAAAGTCTCCCTCCGTTGTACTCAGTTGTTCAGTTTTATAATTTTTTGAAACTTATTGTGCTTTTAGAGTAAATTATACATATAATTCTAACGGATCCTTAAAGTTTCCACATGGAATTTTCCTTCTGGATTAAACTAGGTAAAAAATGAAAGATAGTTTTTTAAAACTTTCTGCTTTACCCTATTGCCAGCGCCTTATTTTTCGAACAAATTTTATGGCGATAACATCACAGACGACACCAGAAGAATTAACATGATTTTATTTGGGATGTAAATGAATGACGTTTAGTCACTAGTTTTATCACAGACGATTTCATTTATTATGATCTATGATGCATTAGATTCAGTTCCTCGAAAGTTAAATGCGTCTTTTATGTATATGAAGTATGTTAAATATGTCATTTTCTTGTAGAGCAACTGAGTAATTATCGGAGCAGGAAAGAAGAAAAATCATCATTGCGTCCGCCAGGATTCGAACTCTCGACCTCCCGGCTTTTAGCTGGACGTGCTTCCAGTCACACCACAAAGGCCTGAAGTAAGGAAGGAGAAAATTCTTTACATTCACTCTCACTTAAAAGGCAACTTAAGAGGAAGGGGGCCCAGTTGCCAAATCCAGATGGTGACGAATTATCGTCCACTATATTTTAGTTCGGATGCCACTTTCAGAGCTATTAAGTACTTATCGCAGAAGAGAACAAGAAAAATGAACAGTGTACTAACCGGGATCATCCGAACTGCGGGACCTTCGACTGCTAGCCGAAAGTGCTTCCAATTACACCCTGAAGGGACATGGTAAGGAAGGAAAAAATTTTTTACAATCCTTATCTATATTGCAAATTCATCATGGAAACGACTAAACCGCATTTTTTAGAAATTGTAATAAAATTAGATTAGCGCAAACTCAGTTAATTGCTATAATTAGACGCTATAATTTACTGTCTATAACATAGTGTTACAATTTCCAGGGCTAGTTAATTTTTTCTTGAAGGTCAAACACAGATGACCAGGCCCCTTTTTACATGATTGTAATAAATTTTTAATGCCTGTAGGATATCTGCTCTCTCTTACCATCTAGTGGCAAATAATTTACTTTGCTTAAAGCCCACAATTTTCAGCTTTCTAAAAAAAAAAAAAATTTTTTTTTGTTTGTTTGCTCAAACATAAATCCTGAAATACAAAACTGCAACTTTCTTCACCAGCCTACTAAATAAATGCAGAAATTAGCACAGTGAACAAATATAGGCTGCACTCGAAGTGCAGTCCTGGGAACTGTAGTATGCGTACTTGTTATTTTAAATACTTTACCGATATATTCGCAAATAGGGTATAACGTTGCGCGCCTCTAACTAGCACGCAACCAAGAAGTGACTGTGAAAGCTTGTATAAACCACAGAGTCTTATAAAGGGTTTAAGTCCCTTTTTATTCAACGTACTAATTTACAATTGCGTTCTCTTGACGCTTACAAACGGTGCCAACTCGGCAGTCAAAATAAAAATAAAAACCTGAAAAGAAATTAAAGACAATATTCTAACTACGAGGCTCTCTCAAATAACTAACTCACCGCGTTTTACAATACGGCTGCTAATTCAGCAGACTTGAAGCTCACTGGAACAATTGCAACTACTTCCCGCCAAGCACATAGGCCGCAACGCGGGGTTTTTCAAATCTCTATAACTACCTCCGCGCTCGCTAAGTAAGAATAACTCTCTCTCACCGAACTTGTTTCCTTCTATTTAAATCATACTACTTCCGCTGATAATTTGAATGCTTGCGCGTTCTACTCAAATTTACATATTCTGGCATTGGCAGTTCCAGGGGAAAGTAAGGATTGACAGGAAAGATAGTTTAAACTTAAAATAAATGTTAGTTAAAATAAATATAAACCCTACAAGGATCATATTTTATCTTGAACAAAAGTCGAAGTCCGGTCGATATTCGCAGTACGGTCATATTTTATATTCGATATTCACACATAATTTTCATAGATAATATTTGTTCTACCTCACGTGAAAACATATGTTGTTCAATCATTATGAATTCAGGAATCTTTTCCAGCATTATTTAACAACACTAAGTAAGTGTAAGAAGTATTTATTGTGTTTTATTTAAATCAGATATACTTCATTTATTAAAACCATAAATATCTCCAAACCGAAGAACTGGCTAAGAGAAACCTTTTCACTCGAATACTTACTGACATACAGCACTATTTATAAGTGAAATGATTTTAAAACTTTCCTTTACCGTCTAAGTTTACTATATTAATAACACATCCTCCCTTTTTAGAAAGGGAATTTGTTAAAACAGCCAAGAAAGATGTTTTAACAAATATCTGATCTGTAATGAACTCTGCTGTTACAGCCTTTCAGTTCTATTGAAATTGTATTTTTCAACTTCTTCTTTTCCTTCAAATTCTAATTGCATTTATTAAGTTAAAAAAATTCCAGGGTCCTTAAAAATAGGTGTTTTAGGTGTGTATGTATGTGCTTGTGTGTGTGCATAGTGAATTAGGCATGCGTTACATTGCAAGATGTATTTTCCCTCCTTGCGCGTGTGCCTCTCCGGTGGCCGCGCGGCTCAAGACTACTGAATATTAGTAGTTCATTCCGCATAAAACCCAGGCAAACGGGCTAGGTGCAGGTTGGTTTTCGTGATTTTCCATGTGAAACGTGAATTATGAGGGTGTTTCCCTTAGAAAGTCCTTCACGAAGGCATCCCTTCCCTTAGGCAGATAGTTCTCGCGTACTTTGCCATATACAGATTGTCTAGCCTTATAACGTGCTTCTAAATACATGGTGTAACTAGAAGTATGTGCGGCTAATAACTGGAAGATCCGGAGTAGGAATCCCTGCTAGGTCATTGTATCGGCAAGTAGCCCTTGATTTTTTTTTTTTTTACTTTTCACTTAGCCCTAGATTTTTGTTTTACTTTTTCTGTGCTCTAAATCTTACTATTTTGAGAAGCAGAAATGTGGCCATCTTTTAATCTTACACTTTTTACGCTCTTAAAATTCAATCTTCGCAATATTGTCTTATTCGGAAGTCAATTGCTTTAAAACTGTTGCTACTGACAAATATTTATTCCCTTCTGTTATATCTTTTTCTGCTTTTGTTTATCTTTGTTGAAGTTAAAATTTCTTCTTTGTCTCCCACCTATTTTTATTTTTGATTTATTAAAGCACAAAACTTTCCTCACTGATTTCAGGAACACTTTTGAGCCCGAAACCTGCGGCGACTACCGAACTCGATAGCGATTTTACCCGCTCCTGTTAATGGAAGGAAAACATAGTTTGAAGTAGTGCTTATGAAAAAAAAAACTGTTACGAGTTTTTTCGGATGCTGATTATTTTCCAGGGAAGAAAGAATTTTCTGATGATTTTCTAAGACATCCAGACTGAAATAACTGAAAGCTTTAGGAAACGCTTGGAAAAAAAAAAAAAAAAAAAGAAAACCGCAAGAGCCAGAATGGAGGAATACAATTTTTTAGAACAGCAAAATTTTTCATCTTCTTTAAAGGATGATTTTGTGCTGCAGTACACTATGGTCATAGAGAATACCGGTAGAAGTACTTGAAATGAAAAATAGCTTTTAAAATAATCAATTACCAATACAGTTACTAACAAAAAGAACAGAAGAGGTATTTTTAGTTGAATATTATTAATAGCTAATTCGAATTCAGCTGTTTAAGAAAGCTTTTGTTAAGGGAGTTAAATTATCCGTAGGCATTGTATAAAAAATAAAAGCTTCATATCATTTCTCCGACTGCATTATAAAAAATAAATTTTGAAAAAAAAAAAAGAATAAGATGTATGTGGAGGAATAAGTAGCATGTTGAATCCTAAACGCATCTTGCTCTGGCAGAGAGACGAAACCAAAACTGTTTTTCCGATTGTATTTGTATTCTGTACCATTTTTCACAGAAATAAACTTCGTTTTTCTTTTTCAGTCACCAGTCGGGAGCAATGCAGACTAAATTTCATGTTTTGAAAGGGTGAAACTTTTCCACCTTTGGTAGTTCGATTTTAGTTCGATGATGAATCGTAGGGAAAGTTCAATTATAGCAAATATGCAATGTCAAATATTAGTTACTGTTGTCAATTTCATCAAATGGTTTGATGAGTATTTAACATCAAGGTTTATTTGCTCACTTCAAATTATATTAAAATTCCATTACCATTATTTGACTAATATGTACGTAATTATGTTAACTGAGGAACGGCTCTGTCTTTAAGAAAATCACAGTCTTGAAAAAAATTTACTCACAAATGCTTTTCTAACCATAATTAGGATTAGGATAATTTAGATTTTAGTAAAGCGCTTGACGACTATCTACCTAGGCGGAAGGATACCTTTGTGAAAGACGTTTTAAGAGAAACTAGATCATATTTCCACTGGACCAGGGCATATACTGATACATTCCGGGGCCCAAAGGTCAAGAAAGGCACTTCAGGCCGTGGCCCACTAGGGCTGTTGCGTCACTGTGTTTTGTTTAGATCATATTTACATTATACATGGAGAAACCATGAATATTCTCATCCAGCTAGACAGTTTACCGGTATTAGCCACCGGGTCGAACTACTAGTTTTCAGTTATTTTACCGTTAGGCCACTAATTTTTTTCAACATGAAATATGAAAGATTTATCATTATAACTCGATATTATACAAGAGACCAGGAAAATGAAAACTCTGCAAAGTATGTGTGATGTGGGAAGTTTGTAAAGTATGGATAAAGTGAGAGACCTATAAAAGTGGATAAATATAAGAAATGATCTATAAACATATCTGAATGTATACTAATGAATATGTATCGTAACGAACATATTCTAACGAATATCTGAATCAATTCTAATACTCTCTTTGATCTGATTTTAATTTCACATACAAACTTCCTTCTGTTACCGCCTAATTTATTGCAAATGTTATATAGAAGATTTTTAGGGAACACTCTTTATTTTTATTTTAAACTTAATATCTATGCTGTTCTTTAAGGATTTACGAAAATATATTTCCGAATATGTAAAACTATGGTTCGTAATTAAATTATAATATTGCATGATTTTAAATGTAAGTATTTTATAATTTTAGAGAGTTATGAGCGCATTTCTGCATAAATATATGAAGGCATACCTTTGAACTTTTGCTCTTGGTTCTGCATATTTCTATGGTTAGATAGATCATTTTAATTATAATTGAAAAGTAAAGTGGTACGGTTACAAAAGAGATCGCGAGTTTTTTAATTTCTAATAAAAGCGTTTATGCCCGATTCTTACACTACATATTTAAAATTCTTTGCAGTACTCTCTTCTACTTGGCATAAAACAACCAAAAAGAAAAAAAAATCACAAAAAATAGTGATTTTTACATCCCAATCTTTATCGAAAAAAAGAATGCGAACTACGTAAAATGTCGTATCTTCAAATGTTGTCTTTCCATGCCACATTCTATTTTATTTCGTGGAAGATGACGCTATCGATCTATTGAGCAACAAAACTACAACGCCTCCCTTATTCTGGGAACTCTTTATCTTCCCGGAACCCATTCAAGGTAAACCGAACAAAGAAAGAACTTCCTCCGTCACTTTGGATTTAGTAGATTAATCACAAGACATAAAATGTTTTAAGATTTCTTTGCTAAGTGATATTTAAAATTGTTCTTGTTTCAAATTGAGGAATTAACTGAAGCATGTAAAGCAGCAGATACTTGCGAAAATAGACAGAGAAAAATTACCCTCCTTTTTTTTATTTTATTTTGAGTTGTAAGTGGAATTGTTTGAAGGAATAAGATAAGAGCTGGTGATCAAAGTGCCAATATTTAAAAGGTGTATTTGTTTAGCAACAATTTAATCTCTCGATTTAAAGAGAAGTTTCCATTTAAATATTTTTTACTGGACTAAATTTATACCGCACGTAATTTTTGGTGATCATTTTATGTAGCAATGTGTATGGCTTTAATAAATATGTAGAAAAAGAGTTGACATGGTCTCTCTTTTTTCTATTATTTTTTGGTCTTATCAAAAAATATCCTAGAAAATTTCATTTCGAAGTTATTTTGCCAATGCTTCGGGCTAATTAAAACAATTGGTTTCACCTTTCATGTGCATAGCACGTTTACACATTATTCAACATTTAACTGGGGCTTAACTCATTATTCAGCTCTCTTCCCGATTAAAACTGAAAAGACAAAAAGAAGGGCAATACAGTGACAGTTATGAAAAAAAATTTTACAGCTCGCATGCAGAATCATGCAGCTAAGAACACAGTTTTTTTTTTCTTATTTTTCAATTTTCTCAGATTTTCCCGTTAGATATCTAAATTATCTTTTGTTTTACCATACATATGAAATCAAATTATGATGGTTGAATGTCATTTATGTATTACAAATAATTTAGGATTTCTTTTGCTCTATTAAGAAAATCTTGTGTAATTAATGTAAGGCTTGTATACCTGTTAGTCATGCACAATTCTAATGTTGTGCTTTGTTTGATTGTTTTTATGGTTCTCAAAACGAAATGAAAACTAAGTTAACAAAATTCCTAAACTAAAAAAAAATATTTTGAAAAAATTGGATTCATAACTTAATAGTAAACAGGCCCAGCATTGTGATGTATTATATGTGTGCTTGTGGTGTTTCCAGAATTCGCAGAATTACTTTCACGGAAAAGTTCTCGATATTGAGTAAAATAGACTAGAAGAGAAACACGCTAATGTGACAATCAAAATCGTAAAAAACAACCTTATATTTAGCGTAGGTATAATGAAACACTCAATCGATTTCGAGGGCAGCTAAAGGTCCCTCCTCATCAGGAGAAAGAAATACATAGAAAGAAGAAAATAGGAATCACAGAAACACGTGGTGCTTATCAGCACTGCACGTGGTTATAACTAGATTTTTAATCAGAGTTGCACTGGCCGCCTACTTTTACTGAGCCAGGCTGTCTGATCAAGCATAAAGAAATATTAGCGAAGTTAAAATAGGGAGCGAGGGGCAAATGCACATTACGCTCAAAATCTGAACTTCAAATAATGGAAAGCAACCACTGGACGGATTTTTATACCCTCTGGTAGTACCAAGTGCGAGGAGGTAACGCCATCTATCGGCAAAAATAATTGAATTAAGATAGTAGAATTTTAAAGGCATTAGGAAGGACTGGATTGGACTTCAAATCATTAACTAAACTTTCTAAATCTTTGTGAATGTGAAAAGCCTCAAGAAAATCCAATTCGCCTATGGAAGAAGCCTTTTGGATAATTTTTGCAGACCCAAAATCAAAATTATGGTTAAAAGTCCAGCTATGATACGCTATTGAAGACTTGTTAATTTCCCCTTTTTTGACATAAGATTCATGTTCCTTGATACGAAACTTCAACGCTCTTTTTGTTTGGCCAATATATCTTAAACCACACTGACATGATATACTATAAATTCCCCAAGAATTCATAATAATAACTATTATGTTTACTATAATAAACATAATAGTAAAAAGAACATAATAGAATTCTTTTTACTATTATGTTTTCCGCGCGCTAAAAGTTTGTTCCTCTGAATCTTTGCTTACCAATGAACTTAATTATTTGAGAGCAGTTGCGATTGACCGTGGATTTTTTCCCGTGATTATTGATAAAGCCGTCAAAAAATTTTCAGATTCCCATCAAAGAAGACATTCCACTGTTAGAAATAATATCAACGACCTTGTCGTGCTTCCATTTTATCCTTCTGTTAGCTATAAAATTGCACGGATTCTCCAGAAATTCAATTTTCAAGTCGGTTTCTCCCCTATTAATAAAATTCACCCTTCGATTCTAAAAGATTGCGTTTCTGTCTTGAATTCTTGGGGAATTTATAGTATATCATGTCAGTGTGGTTTAAGATATATTGGCCAAACAAAAAGAGCGTTGAAGTTTCGTATCAAGGAACATGAATCTTATGTCAAAAAAGGGGAAATTAACAAGTCTTCAATAGCGCTGGACTTTTAACCATAATTTTGATTTTGGGTCTGCAAAAATCATCCAAAAGGCTTCTTCCATAGGCGAATTGGATTTTCTTGAGGCTTTTCACATTCACAAAGATTTAGAAAGTTTAGTTAATGATTTGAAGTCCAATCCAGTCCTTCCTAATGCCTTTAAAATTCTACTATCTTAATTCAATTATTTTTGCCGATAGATGGCGTTACCTCCTCGCACTTGGTACTACCAGAGGGTATAAAAATCCGTCCAGTGGTTGCTTTCCATTATTTGAAGTTCAGATTTTGAGCGTAATGTGCATTTGCCCCTCGCTCCCTATTTTAACTTCGCTAATATTTCTTTATGCTTGATCAGACAGCCTGGCTCAGTAAAAGTAGGCGGCCAGTGCAACTCTGATTAAAAATCTAGTTATAACCACGTGCAGTGCTGATAAGCACCACGTGTTTCTGTGATTCCTATTTTCTTCTTTCTATGTATTTCTTTCTCTTGATGAGGAGGGACCTTTAGCTGCCCTCGAAATCGATTGAGTGTTTCATTATACCTACGCTAAATATAAGGTTGTTTTTTACGATTTTGATTGAGTAAAATATTGTATATGATGAATTAAAAATTTCAATACTAGTGTACAGTATCTATTTATTTTGATTAACCAGTAATTTTATGTTAATTAGCTTTCTGTCTTTCTAGCTTTTCATTTGCCTGCCAAAATGCTAATTTCTAATTCGCGTGTATTGAAATTAGGCAGAAAAGAGATAATATTTAAAGGACAGTTTTAGATGATATAATCACAACGTGCTCCGCCTGTTGAAGGCCACGTTGCTATTTGATTCTTTTGTGAGCAGTTTATCTGCGGTGTTGCGTTATTCTAGCCATTAGGCTTGACACACCGATATCAGTTCTGAGCCAACTTGCGAGTTGCTGTCTATGTGGCCTTTGGCCTAACTTACAGTTAACTTAGTTTAATTTCACTTCCCTTACCTTTTGATTTACGCCATACATGCTGGAGGGCTCTGTAACTTCACAAGACTTGCCTTCTGTTAACTTCATCTTTGAGTTCAATAAAAGGATCATTTACACCCTTCACAGCCTTTGTTGTAATTTCCAAGACACAACGATAAGTCGCTTAAGTCTTTGCAGAGTTCTCATAGTTTATGTTACCAAAAAGAACGAGACTCTATACTGATATGCCAATAAAAAGTGCTATTATGATTCTGAATCTTCTGGTTCAAAACAGAAGGATGTTTTAAAATGTGAATTGAAAAGAAAATGAACAACAAAATCTTGACAATAAAATGCGATTTTAAACATACATTAATTTATATGATTTTTATTGTTTGCAACTTATAATCTAGCATCCCCCGAAAAAAGAAATTTGTTAAAGAACTATAAGTTCGTCTGACTGTGTATAAACAATTTCTTACATAAGGTGTTGGAAAAAGGGGGCTACAAGCTTTATTTCTTTAAATATTGATCCTAGGTTTGTTCTTTTAGTTAGAAAATTTATAAGGTATTGTATGCTTGGCTATCATAAATTGTACTTGACGTTGAAGGTTGTTTCTGGATTATTGCCAAGTCCTTAAAAAGTCCTTAAAGTACAACAAAAACAGAAGAAGGGTGTAAAGAACCCTTTAGTAACTCAAATGAAGTCCACAGTCGACACCAACTCGTGCTTACAAAAGCCAGCACTTTTGGCTTAACTCAAAAGGTAATGAATAACTTAAAAGTAATGATGTTAAGTACAGACTAACGGCTGCATAGGTTAAGTATCACGCAAGCTGGCTCTGACTAGAAAAATCGGTGTAAACAAGCCTAATGGCAAGAATAACTCAAAGCCACAGAATTCTAATTACTATAAAATCAAGGCTAGCATTGTGGTCTTCGGGCAGGCAGAACACGCTCTGATTTTACCTTTCAAAACCTTCCTTTAAATACAAACTTCTGTCTACATCCTTTAAATACACGTGCGTTAGTCAGTTTGCATCCTGGCCAGAAAGTGTTGATTTGAAAGCAAGAGCAGTAGGAAAGCTGATTGAAAATAAAATAACTATTAATTAAACTAAATAAATTCCCAGAGCTTTCTCAAAATGAGGACCCTCTGTTTCTTAATTTTCAAATGATCATCCAAGGGCGGGTACACAGTAATTTTTTTCCTTAGTCTTTCTCTACTGTATTAAAAGTTCACTACTGAGTATTTGCCTGAACTGCATCGAAACTCGATTTTTCGGTCATTCATAAACTCGTACTAATGGTTTTTGAATTAGCACGTTGTCTTCTTAAAACCCATCGACAAACATAGTGACTCTCACTAAAGTTTATCGAACACAAAAATGGAAAAGGAAAGCATTCTGTTTTAAAATCAACTGGAGTGGAGAACAGGAAACGAAAAACAAGAATAATTTATTGTGGCAAAACAAGACATTAATACCATTATTTAAAGCAATTTGATAACTTCACATTGCAGTCAAACACTCTAAAAAAGAGTTTACCCTTAATGATTTCAAAAAGTTTTTTAAAAATTGAAAAACAAAAGTTGATAAAAAAATTGCCATCTTATTTCCGTATTAAATTCCAGTTTAATACACGTAACAATTTTAAGCTGAACAGTTACTACACACACGCTAATATAAGAAATACTCTAAAAAGCTAAAAATACTGAATATAAAATCTTACATTTGAAACGACGCGTTCAAAATAGTAATGTCAGACGTTAAGGAACATATGCTATCATATTTTTCCATCATAAATTAAGTCTACGTGGGGATTTTCGCACTTGTTTAATAAGATTTAATTATGCAAGATTAATTGCGCATTTTTTCACTAAATTGCTTGCGCAGAAAGCTCACATCAAGTTTCCTGTAAGCGATATGGGAATAATTTTTATTTTCTCAGGACAAGAAATACACAGCGTGAAAACACTGATGCCTTTCTTCGATATATCAAAAATCTAATAAAACTTTTATTATTATGAAATGGTACATTAACATTAAAGTTCATAACATAAAGTTCTGAAAATAACACTCTAATTACATTTTTCAAAGCTGCTTACTTTTCACAAAAATTCATCATTTTTTAATAAATAGGTATAAAAAAAAACCAAGCAATATTATAACTTTCTATCATATTTGAACTACTAATTGTGCTACTAATTACATTTTAGGCTACTAACATCTACTGATTTTACTTTAAGCCAGCTCTGCTCTTTTTTCTTCTAAGTGTTTAACAATAAAAAACTTGCTAACAGTTTGCATTATGAGCAAAAAATACAAAATAAAAATTCTCATGTATTTTAAGTAATAACTGCAAAACACAATATATGAAGGAATAAACGAAAAAAAAAAAAAAAAAGAGAACTTTTTAAATGGACGGAGCACATATTTCAAAGGAAATGGAAGGTATGTCCTGCATTTTGATGCCATGTGATAACCCTACTCTCAGCTCTCGTCCCACAATTTGCTATAGTTTCTAATATCATATTGCGAATCTTTGCCATTAAGCAGCGGTTTCCCAAACTCGCGAAGCCTCTCCAGCCCATTTCTATGTCTTACAAGTTAATGATGTTTAAGAAACATGGATAAGTTACATGGATAAGTAAGGTTAGGTAAAGTAAGCTTTAGTTTGGTTTGTTTAGTTATGGCGCGAAAAAGGGAGAAATGCTCTCATGGAGGACTCTCTAAGGGAAATTGGCTCATATACACGTTACACATGTGAAAAACATGAAAACCTGCATGCAGCCAGTCCGTTCGCAGGATTTCGAGCCCCATATCGAACTACCAGTGTTCAGCGTCTTTACCTTTCGGCCTCTGGTGGGCCCAGGTAAAGTAAGGAGATATCTAAACAATTGGTGCAGTGTCCAACGAAGTGACCATAATACCTCAATTTATCTCAGCGCATTGTTGTGAAACATTAGCCATAAGCAAAGATTCTTCCAAAGTTCAACAAAACATACTAATTTGTATTAGATCAGATATTTTAAATACCGTATTCCTGACATCATCATGCTTTAACAATGCTTTCAGGAATAATGTTACTACAATAAATTCAGTCTCTGCAAGTTATTCATCATATGCAGTTCAATCCAAACACATATTCACTCATAACTTCGTAAATTTCTATTACTCTTTATAGAAGACAATTATTGGATTTTTAATCGTGTATCGGAAATCTTTTGTGATTCCTAAACATAGCGGATTTTCTTTTTTAAAACTTAAAATCATGTTTTACATTAAATGCAATTACAAAATTAGTGACAAAGTTCGCGTTCTGATTAACATACTTTAACAGTGCTACAATGATTGACTAAACAACGAGTCCATAGTACTACAACTACCTCTTTAACAGATTAAAAAAATCCAGGTAAAATACGGTAAAATATCAACACATAATGAAAGTACATTATAAAAAAATCTGAAAGCTTTCAAATTTTACATTACGCCCAAAGGGGCGTTTTTTTTAACGTTTTGTGTGTTGCCTTTATTTATTAAATATCATGCTCCTCACACTTAAACCATAAAATTCAATTCAACAGCAGTATCGCAAAATAATTTTAAAATGAGCATATCTTTAGAATTTCCGATACGCAGTCTCGCGCGCTGGAGATAAAAAAAATATTTTTCTATTCCGTACAGTGTTGCCATTGCTCGCTTTGGAATTGTTGAGTTTGTTAATAAAAAATTCGTTAAAGTATTACAAAATATGAACTTGATAATAAAACAAATTTCAAATTCCAAATTAGAGCTTCCAAATGTCCATATTTGGTGGAGGATTACGTTACTCAAAATTTGGTGGCTCTACATACGTACGGCTCTACGTTGTTTTATCGCAGTGCGAGAAATATACATACATTTATCCAGATTCTAATTAATCTAGATTAATCGGATTATCCAGATTCTAGATTAATCGGGTAATTTGAAACAGTTGCATGTACAGTAATGTCTTTGCAATGTAAAGGGCATCTTACAGAAATCTGCTTATATGCGATGCCACAATATTTTATACGGTCTGCTCAAAATTTTAATAATAATACCTTATCTAATTTTTATCGCATTGAACATGAACTTTTTTATCTAATTTTTATCGCATTGAACATGAACTTTTTCTATCTAATTTTTATCGCATTGAACATGAACTTTTTCTTCTTACCTTCTTCTCTCTCTTTGATTAATTCGGCTGCTTAAAACATTATTTCCTTACAAGGCTCATACAACAATTCAAGCTTCGTATATTGTAATTAAAATTAATCACATGCCAACATTATTTTAATTTATACGCCTTCATTTTTAAAAATGGATTTTTATTTGGAATTAATTTCTTAAACTGTAACAGTAGGTCTATAATAAAACTGTTTAAGAGACATTTAGTAGTACATTCTTTTTGAAGCTCCTTGCATTGTTGGTGCCTTTTGGTGAAATGTTTACGTCATAAAACAAAAACTCTAGATTTTTAGTTGAAAGAGATAAATTAGTTCAGTGGTTCAGCCGAGAAAATGAGAATTGTGCTTGATGATAACATTGGATGTAATCAATATAAGAACGCTAGATAAATTCTTTGTCTAGTAGATAGTGAACATGTTCAGCGTTGAACTAACTCAAATTATTTCGAAGAATAGAAATTATGAACTGCTGATAGAACTGAATTAATAGAAAGATCAAAAGATGTTTTAAGAAAACTACAATCGAGAGTATTAACAAAGCGGTGTTCATTAGCACAAAGATGAAATATCATTCGGACTGATTGTGCATGGTATGGCAGTAGCACGCTACTGAAATCGCAATTAAAAACTTTGAAAGACTCATCTCCAAGCATTTAAAGGATGGCTAAGCTGGAGTTTACGAAGAAATTCAAAAGGGTTCACAGGCTATCATAGAAATCTGTATATAAAATTTTGAATCTTAGAAGGATTGTATACTACAAAGAATTAAATACGATACATATAAATGAACGATTTATTAAAGATTTGGTCGGAAGATCATTTAAATTACTTTAAATACTGCCAAGATCATCAGTCAATCCTCGACACATTTTCAACGTCTGCTGATCAACGTTCAAGATCATCTCATTAATAACAGAGAGGAGAATTAACCCATTTCCCAGAGGAGTGCCCACAGCTGAAAACCGCAGAGAATGAAGTCTTCCTCTGTTGATCTATACAATTATACACAGTTCCCTCTGAGTATATGACATGCTTTTTAAAACCAAATTTATCAAAATAAACTAAATTAAAAATAAGATATTTTCCATTTATCGCATCACATATTTGCAAGCCAAGCTATCTAAAATTAGTTTTACCTACTATTATATATATATATATATATATGTAAAAGTAGTAAATCATAAAAATGTGAGACCTAGTTGGTCAAAAATTGCGCGTTGAGCTGCAAATTTTAAAAAAAGGGTGATTAAAAAAAGGGGAGGTAAAAAATTGCTAAAGCCGTAAAGAACATTTGAATAACCTAATTCCTGATATTACATGTAAAACAAAGTTAAAACGAAGTTATATATATATATGTGTAAGATACAAAATATGAAAACTTCTAAATTTAATTCGCTATATCCTCTCTCATTTTTTTTTTTTTTTTTTTCATTTGGGAACTTCATCTCTCTGTCCTAAAAATAGCGCTGAAGTCTAAACTGCGTCATTCAAATTAATCATGCGATCTTACCTAACCCTTAATGCAGATGCCTCTTGACCAATCACCAAATTGCAAACCAAAACTTTTCTCTTCGCGTGCTTCCATCTTGCATAACTACGCACCACTTCAGCTTTTGCTGTCTACTGTGCTAAGATGTAATTTCGCTGGCTTACTTTCTATCTCAACAATATGAAAAATGTAAATCTTCTCTGGAAAGGCACGACTAGAGTGCCAAGTGATGGTGGCCACAAATAAAAATGAAATTAAAACTGCCTCGACTGCCAAGTTCTTTAGTTATTACCAAGTTAACGTTATTAGCATACTTATGCAATCAAAATTCTTCTTCAATATGGATCTAAGCAAGCATCGACACTGCTCTCACATCGTTTAACGAATGGATAAAATGAAAAAGGAAAATATTCATCTGAATTTTTAATCAGGCCAAGGTCACTGTAACATCAAAAGGTTTAATCCTAGTATGCGGTGTACACGGGATTTGGCTACTTTTGGCGACTTTATGATGAGCAGTAAAAATGGGACATGTACGATAAGTAGTAAACAGGTCATTCAAAGAATATATATAGTATATATTATGTATGTACACACATAATATATAGTGTATAGTATATAGACGTTCTTTGGATCATTTTTGGTGTTAGCGATAATTTTCAAAATAGCGACGTTCTTTGGATCATTTTTGGTGTTGGCGATAATTGTCAAAATCACGCCAAGGCTGCACCGTATACTAGGATTTTACCCATCAAAATATAGTGCGTCAACAAGTATGGAAATGATTTACGGCGTCATCAAAGTGATATTGAATGTGATTAATTTCTTCGGTTAAATTTATTCAAGTTGTTTCCATCTAGAAAATTAAGTGCCGATATTTCGAATTTGCGTTTTGATGTTATGTGATGGAAAAGCTTTTTGAGTTTTTCTCCAAGTGCATCGTTAAAAATAACTTACTCAATAATTAGTTATATTTTTTAAATCTAAAAGTGTGGTGTTTTCTTACAAAATGATTTTAATTCGATAAATAAAAAAAAAAAAAAAAAAAATAAAAAAAAAAAAAAAGGTGGCACTGTATTACGAAAATATCAAATCAAAATGGATAAGTATTCTCAAGATTTTATTCAGATAAGATTTTTAAATTTTATTGTTATTAGTAGTTTTTGTCAAAAATTGTGAATTATTGTTAAAAATTTTGGATTTATTTTGTTGACAAGGTAAGAATTTTGAAATTATTTTGTAATTAAGATTATTGTTTAAAAATTTGAATGTTAAGGATTTTATAATTATTTTGAGAATGATGTGTTTATGAAATATAAATGAAATAATTACTAAATAGGAGAATGTTAAATATAGTTAAAATTAATATACAAATACCAAAGATTTAAGAAATTGAATAAAAGTATTAAAATTTATATGAGAATTTAATTAAGAGTAAATTGTTTTAAAATTTGTTTGGAATTATGGTAAGTGAATGTTATAATTATCGGTGTCCGCCGATAACATTGCGGCAAAAGCATCGCAGACGAAAACGTCGCAGAGAAAACAACGCAAGGCAAAAACGTCGTGCTACAAAACATCGTGGGAAAAAACATCGCAGTTCTAAAACATCGTGGTACAAAACTTCGTCGTCGAAAATAAAGCGGTTCAAAAACTTCGCAGTTTAAAAACATCGTCGTCGAAAATATCGTGGTAAAAAATAAAGTATCTACAAATGATCGCGTGACGATAACATCGCAGATATGCTTTTTTCAGACTTTAATAACTGTAAATAGATATTCCCATAATAATTTGTGAGCGCAAGATAGAAAGGAGGATAATTTGTTTTTCATATTTTATATTAACTAATACATTTTTGCTGAGAAAATAAGAAGGAAACTTAAGCACAGAAAATTAATGCAACTTATAGCGCTTAATAGAATTTTAAACCGACATAGTTAACTAACTAAGACCATTAATAAATATATTTTATAAAGTTTTTACTGGTAATTTTTCATAAAAAGTATAATCTAGAAGTTGCATTTAATTTTCTATGCTTAAGTTTCCTTCTTACGTTTTCAGCAAAAATTTATTAGTTAATAAAAAAATGTGAAAGTAAAAATTATCCTTCTTTACATCTTGCGCTCACAAATTATTATGGAAATATCTATTTACAGTTATTAAAGCCTAAAAAAAACATGTCTGCGATGTTATCGTCATGCGATGATTTGTAGATACTTTACTTTTTACCACGATATTTTCGACGACGATGTTTTCAAACTGCGAAGTTTTTGAGCCGCTTTATTTTCGACGACGATGTTTTGTACCACGATGTTTTAGAACTGCGATGTTTTCTCTTTGCGATGTTTTCTCCCACGATGTTTTGTAGCACGACGTTTTCGCCTTGCGTTGTTTTCTCTGCGACGTTTTCGTCCGCGATGTTTTTGCCGCGATGTTTTCGGCTGTAACCTAATTATCAGTAACTGTATGTTTAATATACACTATGATGAGGGAGTATTGGTTCAGAAACAGAGGCCTGTTTTACCTCTGCATAATTGTTCCTTTTACCCTCGTCATCTAATATAATATAAACGTTGAAGGCTCTCACTTTATTTATTATATAGAATTTTTATTTTTTATACGATGGAGTGTGATTTTTTTAATATAATGGAATGTTGTAGCGCAGTTCACTAACCACTCATGAAAATTTAATACATGAGTATGTTTAAAGTGGATTTTCCCTAATAGCTGGACTAGGAGAAAGCTGTGGGGTCTTCCAGTTTGTGTAAAATGTCAAAATTGTAAAATGTAGTAATAAAAGTGAAATCCATAATTTCAATCATGCTATTACAAATGGTAAAAGTATTATAAATGTGAACATTAGTTTGGTATAAAATTTTAAGATTTATGATCATTCGTAATAATTTGTCGTAATAATTTGTGGGTATAAAATTTTTATAATTGTGGTATTGTGTGTAAAAATTTTTGGAAATCCTTCCCTGAAATATCAAAATTGTGATGTGAATGTTCTAGAAAAAAGAACTTTCTACAGATTGGACTCAAATCATCATAGGACTTTATAAAAATTATTATTGAACTCAAAATTATACGTATTATAATTTTATTGTTCGAAAGCTAATTTCAGAGTTTGTATATTTCAAAATTATATATCTCACGTTTTGCCACTCTAATGTTTTTTCCCTCAAAAAGGCTTCTCTATCGCTCTGCTTTTTCTTTTTGAAAGGAGGGAATGTGTAAGATAAAAAATATGAAAGCAAACTTCTAAATTTAATTCGCTAATAAACTCTCTTATTTTTTATTTCATTTGGGAACTTCATCTCTCTGTCCTAAAAATAGTGCTTAAGTCTAAACTGTGTCATTCAAATTAATCATGCGATCTTACGTAATCGTTAATGCAGATGCCTCTTTGACAAATCACCAAATTGCAAAACAAAACTTTTCTCTTCGCGTGCTTCCATCTTTCATAACTACGCACTTCAGCTTTTGCTCTTTACTATGCTAAGATGTAATTTCGCTGGCTTGCTTTCTATCTGAACAATATCAAAAATGTAAATCTGTCGAAAGACACCACTAGAGTGCCAAGTGATTGTGGCCACAAACATCAATTAGAAATTAAAATGGAATTAAAATCGCCTCGACTGCCAAGTTCTTTAGATATTACCAAGTTAACATTATTAGCAGACTACGCAATCAAAATTCTTCAATATGGATCTAAGCTCGCATCGACACTGCTTTTCCTTGTGCATCTTATTATGACATATATATATAAACATACTTTTTTAAAATTTAAAATTTACCCCTTTTTGTGTTTGGAATCAAAATTATGTAGTTCCAGTGATTAAATATTATATATGCTTACACACGTAAAACTGCAATAAACAAGTAAATAGTTCATGCATTATATATTAAAAATAAATGCAATTTTCATTACGAAATGCAAATCATTCATTTTTACTCTAATAATATTTCTTAAAAAGTTTGCTGTTAGCATTATGGAGGTAAGAAAATGCGATGCTTATTACAAAATTAATATATAAATCAAAACAATAATAATATCCTTTTTCTTGTTGAGTTTCTTATGTTAGTTAACTTATTGCCTTTTTATTTGAATTGAACTATCAATTCTACTTTCTTTAACTCTCACCAGGATGTAGATAAGAGACGTGTATTTAAGAAGAAATTTCTTGGAAGTTAGACAAAGCGCGAGAGTTGGCAGCGACGCTGGCCGTAATACAATTTGCTTACGTTTCGCTGACATGCGTTAGCCTTTTTGTTAGCCGAATCACTCGCGCATTTACTTAAAATTTGAACCAACGCTTGTTAGGCTTTTGCATTGTTAATCTCCAGCATCAAAATTATGTTGAGTTTTAAGTTCACTTTTATGTTATCTGAAAGCCCGCAAATAGCAGGGATTAAATTTAAACTGTAAGCATAAGATGTGCATTTGTTCAATTTGACGTTTTAAATAAAAAAAAAGGTTGTTTAAACCTTCTTCCGACTCAGGTATTATTTCCATAGACGGGGTGATGACTCGCCTAACAGTCCCTGTAAGATTCAAGAAATTAAGTTAATTAAGGAGGTTGAACTCTACAGTCTTTCTTCAAAAAGAATCCCAAAATTTTTCCGGTAAAAGACGCATTTCTTAAAAAACTGTCATTTTTATTTTGTCTCAATTCTGATAGGCCGATATAGTTGAGGCTTCATAATAAACGAAAAGTTTATTTTACACATTTGGAATTCATTTTTATCGGAAAGTTATCAATCAAAATACCCGGGATCCGTAGATATTTCTGTGAGATCAAAAGCAAGTTGCCTTTCTGTGAGATATTGCCTCATGCTCTGCCTTGTAAAAATGATTGCCCATGCACATTTGTTTTTAAAATAGAGCTATTTAATATTTAGGATCACGGATAATATTCAAGATTGATATAAATTTTAAAATTTTATTTGTTCTTTGTTACACATTTTCAAAATAGCTGTGTCATTAGATCTTAATGTTTCCTTCAATTTATAAATTAATACCGTCTGGTGACATTATAATTATTATTTAATTACAACAAAGCATTTTTGGGCTATTTTTGCTCTGTATCGCACTAGACAACCTTATTATTAGGGGATAGAGTAATTTAATAAATTCACATACTTCTTCAGTTTCAATTAAATCTTAACAGTAGTTCTCCGTTAATTCCTTACTCAATTTAATTCTTAATGAAATGTATTTTTATTTTAATTTACTAATCTTTCATTTTTCAATCTTAAGCTGTTTACATTTGCTAAAGTAAAAATGCATTCTTGTTTTCTTTCTTTGATGTCAGTCTTAATCCTATTATTCTGTAGAATTCTCTACTTTTTATGCAGTTCTTTTAAATGAAATCCTTATTTCATCTCTTAAAATGTTTACAGTGTTATCTTTCTCTGCGTACCCATATTACATTATCCATTCTTCAAATTTCTATACTTGAAAGCATCGCATTAAGTATGCAAATTTTCAGAACTTTGATCCGCACTAATCACTTCTAATTTTTATGTGCGTTAGTTGTTTCTTTCTATACAATACGGAAATAATATTCTGTTTTACTCAGATTCAAATTATTTTTCCTGTTCAAAGCTGTCTTGCATTTTTGAACAGCATAATTCATTCATAGATAATCATCCATATTTTTCCAAGGGCTTAGTTATAACTATTAAAACGTTTAAGTATTTAAACGTTTAAGTTACCTTTTTGTTCATCATTAAAAGTTACTAATTTTTAAGCATTTAAAATTTTGAAATAAAATACTTCATTCATCCAAAATATTAAATTTTAATAATTAAAGAATACCTATCTATACTAGAAGAGAAACACGCTAATGTGACAATCAACATCGTAAAAACAACCTTGTATTTAGCGTAAGTATAATGAAACACTCAATCGATTTCGAGGGCAGTTAAAGGTCCCTCCTCATCAGGAGAAAGAAATACCAAGAAAGAAGAAAATAAAGGAGAAGGAGTCTCAGAAACATGGCGTCCTTATCAGCATTGCACGTGGTTATAACTGGATTTTTAATCAGAGTTGCACTGGCCACCTACTTTTACTGAGCCAGGCTATCTGATCAAGCATAAAGGACAAGAAAAATTAGCGAAGTTTGTAAGGATCTTAAGTTTTACTAACGTTTATTTTATTTTAAATCTTTACTATCACTTCTTATTTTCTACTTCCGGCCAGAATTAAAAGCGTTAAAGTATTTATGCAAAGTTTGTCTGGCGAACGCCAAGTATTTAAGTTGTGGCTTTTTGCCAAGCGAGAGAGAGGAAGCAGTTAGTCGAAGCAGGCCGCTTACCTTAGAAGTTTACTCAGTTGCTGGTTGCCTTCCAGGCTAGAGGTTTTAATCCTCTTGATAATTTTTAAACGTATTGTAGTGTTTGTTCACAGTTCTCTGTACTACATACGGCTTCCTGTTAATATAAGGCCAATCTTCCACGTTTATTATTTTAAAGTTAACTTAGAGTTTAGTTCTATTTTTATATTTTTACGTTAGACCCCAAGTAGCGGGTCTGTGTATTCCGAAGTACGGAAGTTATTGTAAATAGAGAAAAATAAAGGGTTTTGTATACCCTTCTTGTGTATCCTGTCTACTTCCCACAGTTTCGAACATAGCTTTAGTAAGCTCTCTGTTCCGAGTCAGGTCCTTGCATGTTCCCGAAGAAGGTAAGACGGAACATTGAACCTGATAGTGGCGCCCAACGAAGAAGAATAACCATGGCCGAGTTTCAAGAAGAACCTGTGCTGCCTGCAGAAGCGGCTCAGAATCCAGAAATGCCAGCTGCCGCCCTGGAAGGATTTGGGTACATCGTACAGACCATGCGCGCATCGATGAAACTAGAAGCAACATTTAATGGAAACTCACCGGTAACCAGTTTTTTGGCAAAATTGGATGACCACTTCATGCTGTATCCAGTCCATGAGTTCCAGAAAGTCACCTTAGCTACCAGCGCTTTGAAGGGCCAAGCGCTTAATTGGTTCAAATGTATAGGCAGAAGCCTCTTGGGTCAAGCGGGAAGTCCCACCTATACTTACGAGAATTTCAAGACTGCCCTAGTAAAAGCCTTCCCTGTCGTAAGGGATCGTGCGAAATTAGAAACGGAACTTTTTAGTATATATCAACAAAGAATCGAAAACCTCTCAAGCTTTATTTTAAGAAAAATTCACGTCTTCAAACTCTTGTATGGAAACCGTCCGGATCCTGAGATAATTCAAGTGATTTTGCCGAGGTTACTGCCCCAAGTGCAAGACTTTATTGAATTAAGAAATCCGACTACACTGGAAAAGTTATTTGAGCTAGCAATCCAGTTTGAAAGTAGAAGAACGGCGGACGTCGAAAGAAGACTCCAATATCAACAGCGGAACCAATTTGGTGCGCCAAGACTACAGCAAACTCAAGCGCACGGCTACGGAAGCAAAGCGAATCAGTGGGCAAGGAAACCCGAGCATTCAAAAACAGCCGGCGAACGTCGACAGTTCAATAGCAATCCAGGAAAAAAGTCTCAAGGCCAGTGGAAAAAGAAGGAAAGCACGGAAATGAAAAATAATTTAAACTAAAACGGATTTCTGCTGACGAGAGGGTGCGGAAATCCGAAGGCCACGAAAACCCCTCTTCCTTCAAGTTATATACAGTAATGGTGAAAAATTTGACTCTTCCGAAGATTGAAGTGTTGGTGAATAATATCCCAGCCACCGCACTCCTGGATACAGGCGCGCAGTGTTCCTGTGTGGCAGAAGATTTTTTTAGGAAGTATTTTCGGAAATACCGCATATATAATTCGGATAATACGACAGTGTTAGCGGCGCAAGGAGAAAAATGTAAGTGTATAGGTAAAGTACCGCTGTATGTCCGTATCAAGGACGAACAAGTAAAGGTGATTTTTTTATAGTAAAGAATCTGCAAGCACATATAATTTTAGGAATAGATTTTCTTTCAGAAGCACAAGCAACGCTGGATTTTAATGAAGCGTCCCTTAAGCTGACAATGAAACCAGTTCGTGCAGAAAAGGCTGAACCGCCGATGTTAAATCTTGACCACCTGCCTAATGACGAGCAAGGAAGAATCCGACAAGTGGTAAGTGAATTTGCTTCGTTATTTAGTGATATTCCAGGATTTACTCAGGTTACTAACCATAGTATTGACACCGGAGATTCAATGCCAGTTCGCCACAAAGCATACCGGTATGATAAGAATAAGGAAAAAATTATAGAATGGCATATCACTGATGTGCTACGTAAAAAGATTATAACGCCGTTAGATAAATTATTTTATGTGCAACAAAGAGCCCCAGAATTTAAAATGGGTGATATAGAAAAACTAATTAAGGAAGCAAAGAAGAATACTGAAGTAGCACAGAGAAAACAGAAACTATATTACGACTTGAAACGACGGGGAGTAACTTATAAAGTAGGGGATGAAGTTTTAAAAATTAAGCATTCACTTTCTTCAGCACCAGAAGATAAAACTGCCAAATGTTTTCCACGATTTGAAGGACCATATGTTATAGAAAGAATAACTCACGCTGCAGTAGTGTTAAAAGCGAGAAATGGTGAAACCTGCTCCGCAAACATTGATCAAATCAAACCCTACTATGATCGTAATAAAATGCAAATATTTTCAGATCTTTTGCAGGATCCGGCACGGCAGACACCGCAGGCACAAGCTCCAGAGGTGGAAAAACGACAAGTACAAGGGCAAGCCATTAAGAGGCAGGAGCAAGTGAAAAGAAAGTTTCCCCGCGGAAAAATTGAAGGTAGCAAGAAAAAGAAGCCGTTCTACCGTCCAGAAAAGAGAATTCACGAACACCCCCAGAATGAAGAAGGGAGAAGGACGACGTATGCAAACAGAACCAGGAGAAATGACGGCAACTATAACCCGGCTCTAAAACGGAAGATCTACTCATCCGACAGGACTCTCCGCAGCAAATGTCGCCGAACTGCGGAAGGGGCACCAGCGGCGGAGGAAAAGTTACAAGGAAAATTTGAACGGCCAGCAACGAGGTCCAAGCAGGAACACGACAGAAGTTTCCCGGTTCCGCCAAGACCAGCTGCCATCAAACGACCAAGACCACAGGCAGAAGCGAAAAAGAAGGTATTCAAGGGTGACCGAACTGGAGAAAAAAGGAAGCATCTAGAGGAAGGCACTGATGGGCGAGCCCGTACAAGAAGGAGGATAAATCAACAACTATCTGCACTACCTTTAAGGACTGGGCCCAGAAAAGAATGTCCGAATATCACAAAGATAAGTAAAATTTTATGTTACTTTGCAAACTTAAGTTAATCTTTCATTCTTACTGCAAGTGGCAGATTTCAAGAAGTTTTACCTCATGCAGGTCTACCTTTATCGCCAAAAGGGCGAGAAATGAGTTGTTACCGATTTTGGTATTATGTTTTTCAATTACTCGCGCGTAAAACTAAAGTTGATGTATAATAGCGTTGTGTAAAGACTTAAATATTGTAAAAAGTCATTGTATAAATATTATTTAAAACATTCTGGCAAGAAAGAAGTTTTAGTCTGAAAGCCTTTTTGAAATGTATTATTTCAATGTAGAAAGAATTGGCACTTGCTTTGAAAAGAATAGAAGTTAACAATGTACTACTAATTTATGTTTTCAAATGTATAAAATTAACGGCATGTTAATATGTTCTTATATACAATGTGAACTGTTATTTTAAATGTTAAGAAATACCGTGATATGGTAAAAGTGAAAGTAATGTTAAATTTTTTTTTTTATTCGTATGACTGTAAAAAGACTAAATCATGGTGAATATGTGTTAAAGGTTGAATGATGTAGTTAGCCTCTCTGACGCTACACTTCAGAGTTAGCCACTTTCAGAATAGTACCTCAGGGTTTAGAGTTGAAATTAGGGTGTGTTACGAGGTCTTGGTATGTTGAATTTTAACACGTTAGTGTTTTGATTGTAGGAGGAAGTGTTGAACACATAGACATAAACACATTCGTGTTTGGTGTTCTTTTACAACACATGTCAGAGAGCACGGGGAGAGATAACTAAAATAGTTATGAATGAAATAAGAATGTTAAGAGAAATATAATTATACATGTTACTTGCCATTTTATTGTGTAACATTTCATTAAACTAGATCTGGAAGGAACCAGATTTGAATAAAAGCTCCTGTTTAGATGCAGTACAGATGAAAAAAATTGTGTATCCTGGGAGCTGCTATTGTAAAAACAAATTTCTTTCTTTTAAATTTCTAGTTTCTAGCGAAAAATATTTGTAAAAGATTGGCCTCGCGTTAGATTCTAGAGCTAAAAGTTTTCAACAAGGTCGTTTTAGACCTCAGTTTCAAACTAATTAACTCTGGCGGGAAGTATGTAAGGATCTTAAGTTTTACTAACGTTTATTTTATTTTAAATCTTTACTATCACTTCTTATTTTCTACTTCCGGCCAGAATTAAAAGCGTTAAAGTATTTATGCAAAGTTTGTCTGGCGAACGCCAAGTATTTAAGTTGTGGCTTTTTGCCAAGCGAGAGAGAGGAAGCAGTTAGTCGAAGCAGGCCGCTTACCTTAGAAGTTTACTCAGTTGCTGGTTGCCTTCCAGGCTAGAGGTTTTAATCCTCTTGATAATTTTTAAACGTATTGTAGTGTTCACAGTTCTCTGTACTACATACGGCTTCCTGTTAATATAAGGCCAATCTTCCACGTTTATTATTTTAAAGTTAACTTAGAGTTTAGTTCTATTTTTATATTTTTACGTTAGACCCCAAGTAGCGGGTCTGTGTATTCCGAAGTACGGAAGTTATTGTAAATAGAGAAAAATAAAGGGTTTTGTATACCCTTCTTGTGTATCCTGTCTACTTGCCACAGTTTTGAACATAGCTTTAGTAAGCTCTCTGTTCCGAGTCAGGTCCTTGCATGTTCCCGAAGAAGGTAAGACGGAACATTGAACCTGATAAGTTAAAATAGGGAGCGAGGGGCAAATGCACCTTCACGCTCAAAATCTGAACTTCAAATAATGGAAAGCTAGACTTAGACTCTATAATTGACCGAGCTATTGCGAAGCAACCACTGAACGGATTTTTATACCCTCTAGTAGTACCAAACGCGAGGAGGTAACGCCATCTATCGGCAAAAATAACGGAATTAAGATGGTAGAATTTTAAAGGCATTAGGAAGGACTGGATTGGACTTCAAATCATTAACTAAACCTGCTAAATCTTTGTGAATGTGAAAAGCCTCAAGAAAATCCAATTCACCTATGGAAGAAGCATTTTGCATAAATTTTGCAGACCCAAAGTCAAAATTATGGTTAAAAGTCCAACTATGATACGCAATTGAAGACTTGCTAATTTCGCCTTTTCTGACATAAGATTCATGTTCCTTGATACGAAACTTCACTGACACGATATACAGTCAAAAGTCGTTAATTCGGACACCCATAATCCGGAATGATCTATAATCCGGACCTCAAAGCTAAAAACTTTCTGCGCATGCGCCGCGTTGACACATGCTTATTATTTTTTGCAGACTGTAAGAGCAATACTATAAAAGTAAACTTGAACTTTCGATTATGTCAAATAGAATTTCCAAATCTGGAGCTCCCAAAGGATCGTACAAAACGAAAGTATATTTCGATGTCCATCAAACAAAAAGTGGAATTGCTGCAAAAAATGGATAAAGACATGAAGAATGTGACAGAGAGGTTAGTGAAAACGAAAAAATTTCGATTGACAAGTTAGTCGGTATTCTCGGCACAGCAATTAACGGGACTTGAACAGCGGAACTTTGTAACTGAACAAAAAATTATGTCTGTTTATAGAATTAAAAAGAAAGTATTATCACATAAAACGAAGCAACTTAAACAACTTACATTGAAAGAAATGTTTAATAAAGTAAACAAATAAATATTAAGCTTTTTTTTTTTTTTTTGTAAATTTTGATACTCTTTGGATCATAATTGCTCTTTATTTCATAAAGTACGGTTTCATATTTTTAATTTTAGAATTTCTGCATGCCATCTTACGCAATTTAAACTGATGATTTATAATCCGGAAAAATCGATAATACGGAATCGCCGAAGTCCCGACGAGTCCGGATTAACGACTTTTGACTGTACTATAAATTCCCCAAGAATTCAAGACAGAAACGCAATCTTTTAGAATCGAAGGGTGAATTTTATTAATAGGGGAGAAACCGACTTGAAAATTGAATTTCTAGAGAATCCGTGCAATTTTACAGCTAACAGAAGGATAAAATGGAAGCACTTCAAGGTCATTAGTATTATTTCTAACAGTGGAATGTCTTCTTTGATGGGAATCTGAAAATTTTTTAACGGCTTTATCAATAATCACGGGAGAAAATCATTATACTTACGCTAAATACAAGGTTGTTTTTACGATTTTGATTGTCACATTAGCGTGTTTCTCTTCTAGTCTAGTTTGTTCTATCAACCGGCATTTTCGAGAATATTTTACTGTTTATTGTTTTACCACGTGCACCATTTTATTTACTTCTTTCCACGTGGCTATTAGTTTTTCGGATTTGGTTTATGCTATCAACCGGCATTTTCGAGGAAATTTTACTTTTTATCGGTTTACCACGTGCACGATTTTGACTTTCGTTGCTTCTTTCCACGTGGCTATTGGTTTTCAGTATTGGATGTTTCTCTCCTTTTGGAATGTTTTTGTCATATGTTGATGAAAATTGTCTTCATTATTTATTGGTGTTTTTTCATGTTGTAAGTAATTACTTGTTTGGACTTTCGGAATTATATTTCTTTTGTTCACTTGTTTCTTGCTTGTACCCTTTTCACAATATGTCCACTGACAGGAACCGATTTTGTAAGTTTCGCATTAAGCGTACGAAATTCTTGAATCATCTACAATTTCTACTTAAATGCAAACATCAAAATGTCATTCCCAAATTTATACATGTGAAATGTAGCCTTAAAGCTTCCGTTCACGTTTCAAAAATTTTGCATAAATTCAAATTGGCACGTCTTCGTCTTATTATAAGGGACACGCGCAAACGTTTATCTAAAATTGAATTTGAATTATATTACCTCCATTTAAAAATTGCTAATTCAACTGAAAATTTTTCCTCATTTGAACATACATCCTGGTCTAGAACCGATACCGTTTGTCAACGGCATAAAAATGTGCTTATTTCTAAATTCCTTAAACTCACACACCAGTCGAATAGTCCCACCTATCTAGCTGATCTTCTCACTGTAAACGTTAACTCCATCGTTAATATCTCCAATAGGAATCTTTCGGAGGATCAGTTAAAAGTATTAAAATATAATTTCAACTTTTCAAAGACATCTAAACCTTCAATTCCTCAAATCATAGCCCCTATAGAGAAAGCCTTTAAATTCTCCAAAATTTCGGAAACGCAAAAGGATACAATCCGCCACCTAATTACTCATAACGTTAATTTTAACAACAAATCTTTGGGTTCGAATCTTAGAAAAAAGGAAAATGAGATCTTACGTGAAATTCATTCTGATACTAATATCATTATCTCTAAAGCTGATAAGGGCGGACATATCGTTGTTATGGACAAACACACATATATTACTGGAGTCTCTAAACTGATAAATGAAGGCCCATGCTGCTCGATCCCTAAAGATCCTTCAACTTCGGACCTCACGAAAGTTAAAAGTGCTATTAAATCTTCCCACATTCTGCCAACTCAGTTGAAGAAATCACTTATTCCACCTATTACTAATTGCGCTAGGCTTTATACTCTTCCAAAAGTCCACAAAACCGGTATTCCTTTTCGACCAATTGTTTCCAAAATAGGAACTGCTTCATATCCTTTGGCCAAATATTTAGTTTCCAGATTTTCTCCTCTACTTGCTAACAATATTCACACTGTAAAAAATTCTGTTGAAGTCATTGATAAACTTAAAAATATTTCTCCACTTCGTTCCATTATGGTTTCATTTGATGTCAAATCACTGTTTACTAAGGTTCCGGTCGAAGGAGCACTAAATTGTCTTGAAACTAGGCTTCGGGAATTTCACTTCACACATACTGAAATTAATGAGTTGGTTTCGCTTATTAAAGTTTCTCTAAGTCAAACCCACTTTGTTTTCCAAAATGCATATTTTCGTCAAGTTGAAGGATTGGCTATGGGTAATCCTCTCAGTCCGGTACTTGCTGACATTTATATGCACTATTTTAAGATGAAATTATTTGATAAATTATCTTTTTGTCTCTGGATTCGGTATGTTGACGATACTTTCGCACTTTTTGACGGTTATAAAGAGGATTTATCAGAGATTCTATCTATTATGAATTCAACTGATCCAGCCATCCAATTCACTCTTGAAATTGAATCCAACAATTCCCTCCCCTTCCTTGATATTCTTACCACCCCATGCCAAGTCATGCCACCCTGTTAAGCAAAAAATGGCTTCTTTTTACTATTATGTATTCCGCGCGCTTAAAGTTTGTTCCTTTCAATCTTTGCTTACCAATGAACTTAATTATTTGAGAGCAGTTGCGATTGACCGTGGATTTTCTCCCGTGATTATTGATAAAGCCGTTAATAAAATTTCAGATTCCCATCAAAGAAGACATTCCACTGTTAGAAATAATATTAATGACCTTGTCGTGCTTCCATTTTATCCTTCTGTTAGCTATAAAATTGCACGGATTCTCCAGAAATTCAATTATCAAGTCGGTTTCTCCCCTATTAATAAAATTCACCCTTCGATTCTAAAAGATTGCGTTTCTGTCTTGAATTCTTGGGGAATTTATAGTATATCGTGTCAGTGTGGTTTAAGATATATTGGCCAAACAAAAAGAGCGTTGAAGTTTCATATCAAGGAACATGAATCTTATGTCAAAAAAGGCGAAATTAACAAGTCTTCAATAGCGTATCATAGTTGGACTTTTAACCATAATTTTGATTTTGAATCTGCAAAAATTATCCAAAAGGCTTCTTCCATAGTTGAATTGGATTTTCTTGAGGCTTTTCACATTCACAAAGATTTAGCAGGTTTAGTTAATGATTTGAAGTCCAATCCAGTCCTTCCTAATGCCTTTAAAATTCTACTATCTTAATTCAGTTATTTTTACCGATAGATGGCGTTACCTCCTCGCGTTTGGTGCTACCAGAGGGTATAAAAATCCGTTCAGTGGTTGCTTTCCATTATTTGAAGTTCAGATTTTGAGCGTGAAGGTGCATTTGCCCCTCGCTCCCTATTTTAACTTCGCTAATTTTTCTTGTCCTTTATGCTTGATCAGATAGCCTGGCTCAGTAAAAGTAGGCGGCCAGTGCAACTCTGATTAAAAATCCAGTTATAACCACGTGCAGTGCTGATAAGGACCACATGTTTCTGAGACTCCTTCTCCTTTATTTTCTTCTTTCTTGGTATTTCTTTCTCCTAATGAGGAGGGACCTTTAGCTGCCCTCGAAATCGATTGAGTGTTTCATTATACTTACGCTAAATACAAGGTTGTTTTTACGATTTTGAATACCTATCTATCTCGGAAAGTGTATTTTTTCCTTTCTAGTAACAAAAAAAAAATTCAGGTTAAAGGCAAAAATCGAAACCAACTCATTTTAATATTATTTTGCATGAAGAAATACAAATCTTTTATTCCATATTGCAGCAATTGGATCAAAGGCAGTAACTGTAAACTTTGTTGTACTTCTGTATAACATAACTTTGCATAGGAACTTTTAACTTCTTATTCTGCAAAGTTGAGTGATTTCTTTGATAAGATTTATCCGCATATCTTCGCTTTCTCCGTCTTTCATAGCTTGTTACTCAATATTTATTTGTCAGATGATATGTGTGACTTCATGAAAGGAATTTTGTATGTAGGCAGAGACAATTTTTTCAGGAATGTCTTCGCTGAAACAGGAACTTCGTCGCTTAAGGAAAACTAAATTTCTTAGAAGTTTAGTATTCTTCTATCGAGTCTTAGTCTAACTTATATCGAGTTTAACTGAAATTCGTGTTCACGTTAAACATAAGTAAAACCAAAGCAATGCCCATGCAGTCACTTTGTTTACTGAGATTCGGATCCGTATACCAATGCAAGCTTTTCAGTTGGATTTATAAGCAAAAATACTAAAAATTTGTTTTAAACAGAAATTAAATCTGGGATCTAATGGTTCGCAAATAAGCTAACTCCTACTACGTCCGCAGAAACTATTGATATGAAATTCTGTAGCTAGAATATTTAACGATTCACAGCAACTATATTGAGATATTTTATAAGCCGCCACGGAAGCCGCAATTACTTCAGGTTTAATTACTTCCTTTAATGCCATATGGCAATACTTATCTAGTCTATATGGCATTTTCCATTAATAAATAATATTCTAAAAATAACTGGCTTGACTTGCACTATTGTTTGCTTTAAGCATCTAGTACGTCATCATTGTCTAACCGTTCGTAGTATCACTAAGTTTTCTTAAGCATTTTCATCAAAACGTAAAATTCATGGTATATTTCTTACTTTCAAAACAGTCCTTTCATTTGTTTTCTTAATAACTTTAAAAGTTATCTTTTTTCAATACTCAGAAACTGTGTCAATTGCTTTCAACTCTTTTGAAATGCTGTCCTCATTATATACAAGAAATTATTGCCCTCACATGAAAATAATTAATTAAAAATTGGATTTTCTGGAATGATGGATACGAAGTTGCTGGTTTTCAAATAGAATATACAGAGGGTGTTCACACGTTTTTGTAAGGTTATGCAAAGATTTATATATAAACAAACCTTAGAATTTTATTTTCTAATATGTTCAGTCTGATATCCTTTTTGTTGAACTATGATACTACATCTTGATTTTCAAGATAAAGGTCCTTTTCTTAAAACTTCAAGGTTGATTTTATTCCACTCCTCCTTCACCATCTTCCAGAGTCCATCCAAGGTTTTGAGATAACTTAAAAGTCCAAATGCACTGTAATCCATCGGAGACAGATCATGGGACTTGGGTGGGCTAAATTTAAAGGGAATAGCTTCAATTCCGATTTCATTTGTCATTTTCTCAAAAAATAGAGCAGTAGATTTAGAGGTATGGCTTGGAGCCTTATCCCGATGAAACTTAACACAGTGAAGATTGTTTTGATTAGGAGATGGAATTTCTTCTTTAAAAATAGGCATTAAAATATATTTCTGACAGTAAACTAAATTAGTTTTGACATTTTTTTCTATTTTCCTTTTCTTAAGTTTTCTGTTATAAGAGAATCCAGAAATAACCATAAAACTTTTAGAAAAACTCCTTGTTTTCTTTGAACCAACATATTAAGTCTTTTCTCATTTTCGGTAGTAAATCGATCTTTTTCTATTGCAATCAGATAATTATATCCAATCCTCATCAAATGTACATATATATTTCCATTTTTTACCTGCCAAATAATTTTCATGCAGCAATCTGTACATAGTCTTACGGCGAGAAACATGTTTTAGCGTTAGACGATGTTTTTTTTTTTTTTTTTTTTTGTTTTTGTTTGTTTTGGTTAGCTTTTGAAAAACAAAAATCAGAAAAATCAGATTTTATAATTTTGTTCACAATTCCTGTATAGATATTTAAAGATTTTGCAATAGCTGTTTTTTTGGGGGGAGGGCCTGGATTTTCCATTAGAACTTGAGAAGTGACTTTAGATTTAATAAGCGCTGTATGTACCTTTGTTGGGTATGCATTTTTTCCCTTTTTTCAGTCACATGTAAACTTAGACGCTTCTTTCCTTTCATATTAATTATGTCACCTATTTAATTTTACTTATAGAAATAGTAAAACCATGCTTTTCATATCTTTTTTAATAACTGAATAAGAGTATCTTCTTCGGACAACGCAAAAATATAGCTTTCTACCCAATGTTCCTTTTTCATCGACAATTTAAAGAAAATAATATTTTTAATTGTAGCAGACGATAATTAAACGTTATTCCAATTTGATGCCAATCATGTTTATATTTTAAAATTAATATTTAAATTCATGGAGAAAATCAAATCGTTACAAAAATGTGTGAACACCCTCTGTATTTATTGTGTACAAAAATGTGTGAACAAAAATGTATGTACAAAAATGTGTGAACACCCTCTGTATTATCGGAGGATTGATAGCTTAGGTGTACACTGTGCGAAAGATGTAGGTGTACACTGTAGACGAAAACATAAAAATTTATAATTTAGCTTTCATAAAATTTTAAAGGAATTTCTGCAGTATCTTATACTCGTGTTATATTTTAACAATAAGAAAATTAAACCGCCGCTTAGAGCATTTAGGCAATGATTTAGCTACATTCATCGTTTTTATCCAGAATATTTTTATTCAAACAAGGAATAGTTCTTGATTTCCTTAAGATCGCGTATACACCTGGTAATTGCTCTCAAATACTATGTACTACTGCTATAGACGTTTATGGCATTCATTAAACAAAAAACTTTCTAATAATAGTTTTGTCTCGTTTTTAAAAATAATTTGCCACTTGATAATTTGTCTCATTTATGCAAATAAAAAATTATAAGTATTTTCAACATTAGCGTATGGAACATTGTTGTACATCAGAGATGTCAAACTCATAGGTACACTTGGGCCAAACAAACAAGGTTTAACTTTAGGCGGGCCGAAAAAAAAAAAAAATCAATATTCATAGAAACGTAGATTTATTTCGAATAATACAATAATAAACATATATATATATATATATATATATATATTTATATAGAAAAGAACAAGAACAAGAAAAAAAGAGAAAAGAACAAGAAAAAAAAAAAAAAAAAAAAAAAGAAAGAAAAATTTACGTCCTGATACTTGACATCTCTTCTCTGCTATTATCTTTCCTATTTCGGGAGAAATTTTGTTTGCAGTGATAACTTTCAACGCTGACCCAAGGTGAGCATCATTAATATGGTTTCTAATAGGAGACTTATTACCTTTCATGACTGAAAATAACTGCTCGCACCGATAAGTGCTACCAAACATGGAAATAATTTCATATGCGAATTTTCGAGTATTTTCAAACCTGGCTGGTAAATATTTGTAAAATTCAAGCACGCCCACTTCAATGAATTTTGCTTTCAAATTTGAGTTGCATTGAATCTCGATCACCTGCATTTGCATATGGCTGGGTACTGAGTCAATACTTATTGAGAAAATCGAAGAAAACAAAAAAAAAAAAAAAAAAAAAAAAAAAAAAAAAAAAAAATTGTCTTCGAGGGAACTAAAATCATTAAACCTCGTTTCCAATTCAGGTGTTAAATTTGCAATTTTTTCTGCGTATTTTTGATACGAACAAGTATCTTCTAAACTTGATTTGTTCATGCTGCACGTCGGTAAGTGCGTCAAATCTTCATTTTTAAGTTGCTTTTCCCAAAGAACTAGTTGACATTTGAATGCTTTAATTACGTCAAACATGTTCGTAATGATATGATCTTTTCCTTGTAACGATAAATTTAAATCGGTTAAGTGTTTGGTTATATCAACCAAGAAAGATAAATCTTGTATCCATATCGGATCGTAAAACAAACTTACGTCTTGATTTTTCGTTTTTAAAAACTGACATATTTCTTCTTTCAAATCCCAGAATTGTTTGAGAATCTTGGAGCAAGATAACCAACGTGCCTCGGTATAGTAGGACAAACCCGAATATTCACTATCTAACTCACTTAAGAAAGCAGTGAACTGACGCTGATTTAAACCTCGAGATCTTATAAAATTTATAACTTTTTTTATATATGAATATATATAAAACATTCTACATATTTATTACATCTTTTTTATTACATCTTTTTTTATATATAAAACATTCTCCATATTTCTTACTTTCGTGCATAGAACTTCTTGATGTATAATACAATGCATATGATGAATGTTTGAACCGTGAATTTCACTAAGATTTTTTCTTAGTAATGCTACGAAGCCCTTGTTTTTCCCGGTCATTGATGGAGCGCCATCTGTAGCTACAGAATTTAATTTTGCCAAAGGTAGATTGTATTTCTGCAGAAGTCCAAAAACACAAGTAAATATATCTTCTCCTGTGGTAGTACCAGGCATCGGTATTAGTTCCAGTAATTCCTCAAAAATGTTAAAATTCTTGTCACAAGAACGAAGAAACACTGCTAATTGAGCTTTGCCACTAATGTCCGTGCTCTCGTCACAGGCAA
The DNA here is from genome assembly GCF_044657685.1 of Stegodyphus dumicola. NCBI lineage: Eukaryota > Metazoa > Arthropoda > Arachnida > Araneae > Eresidae > Stegodyphus > Stegodyphus dumicola. The sequence goes on from NC_140780.1 coordinate 123,551,614, forward strand.
TGGAGAAACTTTCGAAACTAGATGATTTTGCTTTGATCTGATCACTTAAATTCGCGGTTAAATCAGTAACTCTTTCCGCAACTGTATTTCGAGACAGTGAAATTGATTGAAAAGCCTTCACATTTCCAGGACAAACAATTTCTCCAGCTTTCATTATGCATTCCTTGATGAAATCACCGTCAGTAAAAGGCTTCGAATGTTTAGCTATCAACTCGGGCAAGACGTAGCTTGCATGTACCGCCGCTTCACTTTCTTGCAATACTTTACTAAACATGGACTGTTGCTTTTTCACTCCTAACTTCAGCTCTTTCAACTTTTCTTCTCTCATTAATCCTTCGTAATTGTTATATTTCGATTTGTGTTGTTCGTAATGACGTTTAATATTATATAACTTTGGTACATTAATAGTATTATTACATATCAAGCAGATTATTTTATCTTTTATTTCACAGCAAAATTATTCTAATTCCCATTTTACTTGGAATATTCTATGTTCGTCAGCGATTTTTCGTTTAATTTTACTACCACTTGGTTTTGATATAGACATACTGAATACAAAGGGCTGGAATAAACACGGTTAACGTTAAAAAGTTAACAAAAATTTATTCTTTCCACAAGAGATAAATCAAAATGCTGAAATATTTCTTCAAAAATATTCTAACAATATCACAAAATGTCAAACGTTTAGCAAAAATCAATTCAAAACAAAGAAACTAATTCTATCTCACAGCGAAATCGCTACAAATCAATCACAGCATTAAGTAAACAAACAGTTCGCTAGAACTACAGCTACTACTGAGATGAGTTGTTTGTTCTCGGCTTTTATAATCTTTATAATTAATTTCTCGAATATACTGGAAACATCTATAAATATCTGGATTTTTGTGGATGGCAACAGCAATTACGAGATATTTATTTATTAGGTATTAAATGCACGCGCTGTTCTATTTTTAACCTTCCAACGCAGCTGTCTTTTCAAAAATCGTCTGCGTTGCTAAGGCAACATGAAGCAAATCTAATTACAATTGTAAATAAAAAAAAAAAAAAAAAAAAAAAAAAAAACTAACTAAATAAATAACTATGAAATCCGTAACAATATGAATTAAGTAATAATTAATAATAAAGCAAAGTGCATGCACATGCATGCACCAATATATCGTACGAAACTATGATTGGAAAACTGAGACCATGAGTTCGGCAACATTCGGCTATCGGGGGATGCGTACAAGTTCTGAATGCACGTGTTCCCCAAAAGCCGAAGGTAGCTGAACGCAAGCTACTCACACGCATTTGTAATTTAAGTAGTGTGTGTGTCAGCTCGCTGTGAGTAACCTAACAACACTGAATAAATTATCGTTAATTACTTAGCAGTAAAAATTTCATTTTTTTCTTCGTCGATATGTTATTTTATTATTATATATTATTATTTGCCGATATATTAGCTGGGCCGTAAAAATATTTGTTGTGGGCCGCATGCGGCCCGCGAGTTTGACATCCTTGTTGTACATTAAGACAGATAAGTTTTGAATTAGAAATTCTTAAATGTAAATAATTAAATTCCGTGTAGTGTGTTATACTTATCTTAAGAAAGGCCTTCATTTTGATCTCCATACTTTAGCGACCATTTTCCCCCATTTCGAATGTGAAGTTATCTTTCATGTATTTATTTTAAATATGTTCGAATCAATATGTTTTAAATATGGTCGAATTCTTTATTTTGTGCATATTATGTTTTTTATGAATTTTCGGAATGAAAATCGATAAGTTATCAGCAATATCTTTATATATAGTATTTCATCTAAGGAGTTTAATTTTAGGGATTTTTAAAATAGATGAAGGAAGGGGATTTGTTTACCTCTGTAGATGATTTAAAAATATCTGAGTAATTTAATCTAATATTACTTCGATGATTTGAAAAATGGTTTATCTTATTTGATTATGACAAAGCAGTCGAGGGCTATCTGTCTAAGGGAAGGGATGCCTTCGTGAAGGACTTTCTAAGGGACACTAGCTCGTATACACGTTACACATGGGAGAAACTACGAATAAGCCCATGCAGCCAGCCCGTTCGCGGGGACTCGTACTAACAGCGTTCAGCGACTTTACCGCTCGCCCGATGGTGGGCCGATGATTTGAAAATATTTAGAAAACCCGAAAATAAATTAAACAGTGATGTTAAAAATGAAATAATGAAAGAGTGCCTTGAAATAATGCCGTGGAACCAAAACTAGTGTGATTACATTAAAATATGATAGGTTATTTGTCTTCAATGAAAAAAAACTAGTTATAAAAAATTTTAAAAATTTAAAAAAGATGATGATCTACTGATAAAAAACGAAAATTTAATAAGTAACGCTTAATAATAGTAAATTTGGACAGTGTTTCAAGATTAGATCAGTAAGACTTGTATTGAAGCAGAATTCTGAAAATAAGGCTCTGACATTGCTCAAATTCTTAAAGATACCAGAAGAAGGATTGAATACAAATTAAACTGTCTTTATTATGTGACTAATACTGTAATGAATTCTCTATTACTGCTGGCAATAGAATGATGCAGACATCTCTATAAATAGTCTTATATTTCTAAACTTCAAATTGGATAACAAACTGAATTATTTTGAAGTACAAAATGTTTGTATTTTTTCGTCTTTAATCAAAGGAAATCCCCAACATTGAAAAATATAATTTTCTGGAAAGCATTTACTACTTTCCAAATCTTTCTCCCCTCTTCCCATCTCCCCGTGAACGCTGTCAGAAGAAACTTATCTGTTTTATTGGTTTCAGCTTCAGAGCAAATTAATCTGGGTTGTCAGTTGCAGTTATAAAATCTATAAGTTTTACTGGTGTCTTAGAATTTTGTATGGATATCTTCGGATTATCGGGTTAGTTTTATCTTTCCATTTGCTCGAGGCAATACTTTTCGCTGCGATTATCTTTCAACATTATTCGGTAATCCGTTTTCAAAGGTATCTCTTTCGCTTTTCGATCGTCTTCTTTCCATGGGACGAAACCTAATCGATATTTTTCGACAGACCATGCCTGAAGTTCCTTTAATTAGTTACATTTGCTTTCAAAAATTCCTGACCAGTTTTTAAAATTAGAGGTCTCTCGTTCTCTTGGGTATGTAAAAATAATCATCTATATATGTATATTCATCCCAATGAAATGTATATATATATATATATATATATATATATACATTTCATATATATATATATATGAAATGAAATATATATATATATATGAATGAAATGAAATGATATATGTAAGATATAACAAAATACGATGGCTGCTTTAAAAAATAATTGGCGACTTCAAAATTAACATTCTAAATTTGGTGCTCTCCTCCTAAATTCATCTGTTCTCCCGAATTCGAGATCATTCAAAATTACATAACACTGCTTCAAAAAGATAACTAAAACTAAAAATGACCAATCCATAATAATATAGCTTAGAATACTCTCTCCACCTACGAAGTATAAATACTCAGTCACGAGCATTACGTTCCCTTTTTTTCCTGACTTCTGCCATGCAAACGACTCTCTTATGCTTCCCTGCCTGAAATGACGTCGTAGAGCTTTTTATCTGTGTATATAAAAATTATTTGTATTCAACTATGATCGAAAAGTAATTTGCCTGCCAAAGAAATAATTTTTGATGTGCCTAAAAATAAAGATAGTGACTGGTCGAAATTAGTTTTGTCAACGTCTTATTCCTGCCTTATGTACCCAGCCATGTCTACAGCCAGAAGTTAAAAGTACCGGATTCATGACAGCGCGCTTAGTATATTACACGCATATATATATATGTGTGTGTGTGTGTAATAAAAACAAATTTTAGAAGTACTGACGTGGGAACAGTGAGGTACAGAAACGTAGAAATATTAATTGCGCGTCACGTAGAGCCAATAGATAGTAGATCCATATTGAGCAGTAATAATTCTGATTTCTGTTAAAATGTTGAATGCTGAATGACCACCAAACTTGGCAGTCGAAGCGGATTAACTCGTTGAAGCCCAAAACGCCCGAGACAGCCCTTCACTCAAACGACCACAACCACCTGAAACGGCCGAGATTGAGATGTTGTTTTCTTCCATCCCCCTAAGGTATGCAGTAACAGGTGCAGTTTCCCCAAATACATTGTATCAGTTTACTGCAATCAGCTTATCCTAAAAGTATTTATTTGTAGTTCCTTATCTTCAGGTCGAGCGTAACATTTAAAATCTTCATACCTCTTTGTGCGTTAATGGACGCGAGGGGAGGATTTTCTGTGAATCTCGAAAGGCATTTCGGTATTTTAAGCATACAGGTTAGCGAAGTCTTCGGTTTTCTAAGGGTTAAATCTTCATTTTTATTTCATTTGACATTTGTGGCCACATTTTTACTTGGCACTCTAATCGCGTCTATTCAAGAACAATTACATTTTTGAATACTACTGCGATAGTAAGAAAGCGAGGGAAATAGCGTCTTAATCGGAAGAAAGGCGGAAGCTAAAGTGCGCAGTTATCCATTACGGAAGCTCACCAAGAGAAAGTTTTGGTTTAGGTCAGAAAGGTTTCGATTCTCGGAATTTTAAGTTTAGGTTCAAATTAGCTACATCATTAGCGTTACGCATGCCATGTGACATAGATTAATCTAGAAATTACGCAGTCCAGAAACGTTACTGCGATTTTTAGAGTATAGAAAGGAAATACCCAAATTTAAAATAAGGAAGAGGAATTAAGAGGCTATTACTATTGTAACAATAGCAATGCATTTGAGTTAGTACCTCTGTGCATGTGAGAAGTTTTGTTCAAGCACATATATATCATAGTATATTGCCAAATACGACAGGAATTCATCGATAACTAAGCCTGCATAAAAGAAGTGCATTATATAAAGATTTATACAGGGTGACGTACACTGCGAAGAAAAAAATGGGACAGGTCTATATCTTTCGTCCTACTCTGTCGATTGACGAAATTCAACTTCCGTTTTTAATGTCTCGAAAGCGCGACTTAGGATATGTATTATATGTATATATAGCATTGTTCTAATATAGGTATTCTGACACGAAAATAGGACTTTTCTGAAATGACATTTTTTTTCCATATTTCGATTCTACTACTCAAATTATGCCAAACTGCCAAGTTTCTTAAAAATCGCTTGAGTAGTTTTAAAAAAATTAATTCTGAAAATTTTAGCTTCTCAATGTTAATTGAATTTGAAACATATTTACTAATATCTCTTTTTTTATTAAACTTACTTGAGTCCTTCTTCCAGAATTCGAAATTTAGGTTTATTCCGAATAAAATTCGCCTAATTTTTATGATTTATTTTTTAAATTAGTATTTTAAAATATCTTTTAAAAAATTTGAAAAAATATTTGAATTATAACCTATAAAAGTTTTACCATCATCTTAAAGTATTATTTAGGATACGATTAGATGTATACAGTGCTTAAATTGCGTCGGAGCCCGGCTCCGGTACCTCTCAATTTTTAAGATAAATTACAATTTTAGCCGGAGCGCACCGGAGCCCTAAATAAGATGAGCTCCGGTACTTCTCTTTATAAAATGAACCACAATTTAAAGGGAAAAAAATTAGAATTCCTAACGTTTTAGTTTAACAATAAGCAGACCTTGCAATACTTTTTTTCCCTAGAAATGCGAACTCATGAGAACATGAGACGTTCAAGTAAAATCCCCGCACTCACATGCGGAAAACTTTGCCTCTCAGAAGAGAAATAAATTTGGGGCGGGGGGGGGGTTGTTTCGGAACGCGTAAATTTCTCGCCATGCCATCATAGATACTGTATTGTTATCGATGCTTACAGTTAGTTGTTCTCGTTGGAAGGAAAATTTGTTTTTTTAAATGTGCGTTAAGTGAGAGCGATAAGAGTGAAATACTGAGATAAACTGCTCATGCACGTCCTATACATCGTCTTAATCCAGTATCCACTAATGGGGGGGGAAGCGTAAACAGCAACTTTATATTCATCCTTAGGAGTCAGATTCAGGACTCATTTTACCCCTGACACACATCTGCTTGATGGCTATAATTATATCAGTAGAGAGCCGCGGTCAAAGAGAACGTTCTGTCACCAAAATTCTCCTCATTTCTTTGTTTCCACCCACTTATACCTTCATTCTGTTTCACCCTGGAATTTTCATCAGCTATACTTTAAGTATATTTAATTTTTGTGATGATAAAAGAACTTACACCCCCCCTACGATCAGAGCTTAAATTGGGCTGGAGCCCACCGGATCTCAGCTCCGGTGCTTCCTAGTTTTTGTAATAAATCATAATTCTAGCTAGAACGCACCGAATAAGAAGCCCTGAACAAGAAGGCTGCGGCACTTCTTTTATGTAATTGAATAACAATTTCAGTAAGAATTTTATCTCTAAAATTTTATTTTAAAAATAAAATTATATTAAAAATCGCTTATTAAATTTCAATTTATCTCTTTACATTTTATTTAATTTTAATTATTTCATTACTTCAATTTTTAATTATTTCAATAAATAATAATTCATTATCTAATAATTATCGATTAAATTATAATTAATTAACTATCTGATAATTATCAATTAAATTATAATTGATTAATTATATAATAATTATTGATTAAATAACAATTTATAAAATTAATTAAGTAGCTATTAATTAATTCGATAGTAATTTACTATTTAATTTAAAAATTATTAATGAGTTTAATACTCATTTATTTATTTACTCTTGTTTCTCTTTGCTCACGGTCTTCCATAGGGCTCCGGCACTTCTAATCTTAGAAATTAAGCCCTGGATGTATATAGATCATTGCTCTAATATAGATATTTTGACACAAAATCGGACTTTTTTTTTAATGACATTTTCCCCGTATTTCTATTCTAAGACTCAAATTATGCCACACTGCCAAGTTTTGTTAAAAATTGCTTGAGTAGTTTTTAAAAAATTAGGCTTCAAACTTTTAGCTCCTGAATGTTAACTGAATTTGCTACATATTTACTGATATCATTTTTTTTTTTATTAAACTTACTTGATTCCTTCTTCCAGAATTCGAAATTTAGGTTCATTCCGAATAAAATCCGCCTATATTTTATGATTTATTTTTAAAATTTCTATTTTAAAATAATTTTTAAAAATGTTTCGAAAAAATTTGAATTATAATCTATAAAACTTTTACCATCATCTTAAAGTAGATTTATTTCTAAGTAAAACTTTTACCATCATCTTAAAGTAGATTTATTTCTAAGCATACCTGCAAAAAAATTAGAGTTTTTAATTCAGAATTTCCTAGGATATACGTTAATATTGGCGTATTGGCGCGTTTTGAAATTTGGCATATTTGTTACAAGCGATAATAACGCCAAATGTGGTTTACGCACTTTGTTAAAATTATTTAAAATATTAAACGATGACTTTTATTCCGCTCGTTTACAATGAAAAAACAGAAAGAAGAATACGTTGCTATAAATTAAGAAGTTCGCCAAGTAAAATAATAAACGATGACTTTTATTCCGCTCGTTTACAATGAAAAAACAGAAAGGAGAATACGTTGCTATAAATTAAGAAGTTCGCCAAGTAAATGATTCTTAGCGCAAACTGAAAAAATGCTCGAAGATAAATTTTTGAATTTCTCCTCAGATTTTACAAAATTTAATATTTAGGCATAATTTGAGTCGTAGAATCGAAATATGGAAAAAACGCGACATATCATTTCAGAAAAAGTTTGAATTTGTGTCGAAATACCTATATTAGAACAAATGCTATATATAAATCTAATACATATCCTAAGTTGCGCTTTCCAGATGTGAAAAACGCAAGTTGAATTTCGTCAATTGGCCCAGTAGAACGGGAGATATAGAATTGTCCTCCCCCCCCCCCCGCAGCGTACATATGGTAACTATTTCGAGTTAGTGAATTTCTGGATACCGATTTATAGTGATTAGATGTTGCTGTACAATTTTGCAATTGACCACTTTCTTATGTCTCACGTTGTTGCAAAATTAGATTTGATAGTTTCTCTATTTTTTGGTTACTTATACTGCAATCGAATTTATTCTATCAGACGTGATCAAATTATTAGAAAAGATGTAATGTGTACAATCCGAGGGCATTTATTACAAAATATTTTTTCCCCCAAAATGGCCGGACACTAACTGGGATGGCAACGGACACATCGAACTTTTAGCCATCTCATCAATGAATGAAACGGGCGTATGATTTTCTTTCTTTTCCTTTATATAACTATGTATGTATGTGTGTAGATTGTTAGATTTGGATATTTGTGTTATAATGCAAGAAAAAAAACAGTAAGAGCATAATTTGGAACATAAATTTTAGAACGGATGTTGATTTTAATGATAACGATTGCGGATTCGTTATGTTCCTTTTTGTGCGATGCTGTTTCAAATAATACCAGAGAGTCTTCGTCTGAAAATTCTAGATTATTCGCAACGGTCATATCAAGTGAAGCTTTATACTAGTCTGTGAAATTCTATCATTGAAACATATATTTTTAAATACCCTTCAGGGATACATGAACTGTCTCCACTAATCACAAAATATACAAACAGAGCCTAGGTGGACTCCTGTAAACTGCGTATTTTTTGTTTAAAATACGTTTAAATTAAATTTCACTTTCAGTCAAAATCTAGACATTTATATTAGTTTTGGAATAGAATAACTTCCTGCTTTTCTCCTATACTTAAATTTTATTTTGAATTTTGTATTGAATTTTATTTTAAATTTGAAATATGTGACTTGATATGAAATAACTAATGCCCTTATGATTCCATTTTCCTTCGTTCGATTAATTTGCTTTAATATTTATTTAACTGGCTTAAATTTATTACTTTTAATTTTTGTACTCCCATCAGATATTTTTTCAAGTTATGGCATTTTAATCTTTCTACTTGTCGCATAAATTAGTACTTTATGTGAACTTAAAGCCTTTTATTAATGATTACTGATGTTTACTTAAAATTCTTCCGTGGGAAATGTTTACTTCATCCTTTTACGGAATCCTGTTTTTCTTTTATTACAAGCAATTTTGGAAAAATACGAAACAATCAGATATGCAACTAAAATTAAATCCCTATTTTTTTTAATTCACTTTTTTCTTTTACTTTTAGAAGCAGCACAGTGTGCACTAATAAACATTGGGAAAGGAATATATTCATCTATAAAAATAACAATATCGTTAGAATAATAGCAAAAGTGTAGGATACAAAGAATTGAGAATAAGGCTATGCAGCACTAATTGCTAGATGCGACACGTATGAACTTGTGATTTGTTAAAATAGACTGCACTTTTATTCATTTGCCTGATGATACAAATGGTCGCTTACAAACTCTAGTCAATGACAGATGATAATTAAAAACTGTAAGATATACCTCATCTGACTGCTGTATAACTGGATATCTTTCTGAAAATTTGGGGAAAACGCAATTCCCTTAAAGTACTACAAATCTAATCTATGTTGGAAACATGTTTTTCGAATTTCAAGGTCGGGCACAAGAAATACCTTACTATTCAAGGGGAAAAAAATGACGTTCTGATATGCTGTCTGCGCATATTATATGTCATTGATAGCCCATCTTTATGTTAGTAGGAAACACATACCAGTAGTCAGAACTAATCAAAAATAAAAATTAGGTTTTTCTAAGAGCAGTGACTAGCTATTACATGGTTTTAAAAGAAGTAAAAAAATTTGTGACCAAAAGCAAAATATTTCAATAAACTAACAAAGATTTCACATTTTTAATTAATGTGGTTATTTATAATTTTTATTGCTGTTACACTGAATTTGGGAAATGCGTTCATAACAATGTACGAATTTTAAACTTTCCTACCATGCATTGATATATTTTAGGGGTAGGGGTTTCCTTACGGAAAAACGAAGCATTTCCTTTTGATTTTTAATTTTCTTCCTGTTTATATATTTAAACTAATTTTTATAAATTTAAACTGTCTTTAAACTGATTTTATATACGTAACTATATTTAGTTTAGTTACGTATTTAAATTAATTTCAGTAGGAAACAACTCAAGTCGAATAAAGTTGCAGTTGTCTTTATAATAGCATAATAATATTGTAAAGTCATTAGGTTATATCGATGCAGGAAACATGAAAAATGTGCAATGCCCTCGTCGCATTCGATCTCCGAACTTCCCAATTACGCATCGGACGTCCTTCTAGTTATACCACGAAGGCACGTGGAAAGGAGGGGGAAAATACCTTATATGCCCCTTTTAAAGAACGACTAGGGATGAGGGGACCCGATCTTCAAATCCTGGTGGTGACGAACAACCGTCTACCGCTTTTAATTCAGGCGCAACCTGTAGAGTCTCTTAGGATTTTTGAAATCAACAAACCCGCAATGTCTTCGTCGGGATTCGAAATCTGGACCTACCGATTACGAGTCGTACGTGCTTCCAGTTACACTACGAAGGCAATCACTACGTAGGAGGAAAAAAATACCTTATGACTTGAAAAAAATTAGAACTAGTGATGCTTCACTACTTTTAATCAATATGAACTCCTCTGGAATGCATGAAAACAAATTTGATAGAACAAAGCCTTTGCGGAGGAACTGCAATTGAGATAGAAAAATTATTTTTAAATATCGGTTTATAAAAACTGTTGAATAAAACGACAGTTTAGCTTTTCACGCCCCATTAACATGAGAACCAGCGTATGGAAATTACATCTAAAATTAAATCAATGCATTAGATAAGATCTGGATCCTTAAATAACATTTCATTTTATCAAGCTGAAAACACATCACGTCGTTTAGTATTATTTGAGGTATATTAAGGGTACATTATGTTACCAATGTATTCGTCTTTTCTGCTACCCCTACAGCTAGTATTTAAAAAAAAAAAAAAAAAAAAAAAAGTTCAATCAAGCTGCAGAAACGGAATTTTTTGTCTTTTGTTTGAAACGAAATTATTATACACAATATCATTTAAATGATTAAATTATTGAGTATTAAAAAATCTGAAGTATCGCAACGATAGCTAGTAATTATGTGTCAAATATAAAGCTATCGCTTGTCACAGTGTGAATCTCATTTAACTATTCAAAGACTTGCTGACCGGCTGGTCATCTCTGTTGAAACCTCCCCCAGACGATCATCTACTCTTCCGGATCATGTGGGTGTTTTGCGTGGATGGTTGCCTTAGAGATCCTGATTATCGATAATTTTCATCAAATCTATCGATGTTTACTTACTTTTTCAGAAATATAAGTTATTTTCAGATAGTATTCGGCTGCGGAAAGTAGTCGCTATGAAAGGTTTTCATTGTTTATTCATTCATAATATTTATATAATACTTATTTAATGTTAAATAATATTTTATATAAATTAAAAAATCGGAAGCATTTAAGTCTTTGTTTTTTCTATTTTCATGAATAAGACATGTACTTTTTTAAGATTGACTGCGGTCACCTGATGGTAAAAACCGCTTTTGCCGAACAACAGTCTAATTGTTAAATAATGTATTAAGTAAATAAAAGAAAGAAATAATTAAGCAAAAAGCCTATTTGCCTTTTACAGCGAATTGAATTTTTTAATGATAAAAGTTATATGTTAAAATAGACAGTAATGAACATACTATTTTCGACTTCGACGAAGTGATTCTGTTGTTGGCACTATAGAATTGGAAGACGGAATATTTAAATGCACTTTTAAGTTTTCAAGTCAGGATTTCTTTAAAGAATAATTTAATTCTATCAAAAAGTTTTTTAAGCAATAGACAAAGGATAAATTGGCTCACGTAAGCGATTAAATTCTCTGTCAATTAATCTTTGATTAAAAGTTTTCAAATTAATTAGAACGAAAGAAAAGAAATATTTGATTTCAAATATGAATTCAATGTCAGTAAGGGTTCAGCCATGTCTGAAAAGAACAGCATTAAGCAAGTAATGAGCATGCATAAGTAACTAATAGCTGATTAACTTTAAAACAAAATTCTAAAACCGAGAGGGAAATATAATAAATATGCGTAATTACAGAAACAGAAAATCATCCCGCAATTCTAAAAACGGTATAGCTTACAAAGATGCTGCCATCTAGTGTTAGTAGATATAATCACAACGAAATTCTTCCTTTTCCTTTTTAAAGAGACTCATAAATATTAAGATCCGGTACACGTTATTTTTTAATTAAAGAAAAAATTTTAATATTCTAAAAGAATATTGTTCATTCGTCTAATCATTATTAAGTAATAAAAATAAATGCGTATGTTAATTAATTAATAATTCTTTTATTATCTTGATTTTACTCATATATTTTTTAGAGTTATAACCAGTTCTTTATTTCATGTAGTTTTTCCAACTGATATTTCTGTTTCATCTTAGGTTTAAAAATATATTATTAATAATAGTAGTTTTAAACTTTCTATCTGCTTAATTGTTACACATACTTTGTATCATATCAACACAGCAATTATGTGTACACAGCAATTACGTGTATCACCCGTTTTATTTACCTATTAAATGTGTTTAACCCTTCATATCCGGGAAAAATCCGCTTGAAATTATTTGATTTTGTAGCTTAATATTCTGTGTTTAGATGGTTGAAATATAACCTTTATTCAGGTCAAGTTTTCGCAATTTCACGTCGAATGGTGGTTTATGGAGGTTTCCATTTTCAGTATTCTAAGTACCAGTTTTCATTATTCTATACTGGTGACTAATAAAATTCAAAGGGAATCCAAGCATGTATTAAAAAAGTATATATATTTTTAATTTTTTTAGTGGCTGCGGATGTTGTTTAAATGTGTCATACGTGTGAACTGAGAACTTTCTTACAATGTTTTCATTAGACTTTGTGGTAACGTGCATAAATAAAAATATTGAAAATATTATCTAAAAAGCTATATACCGTAATTAACATGAGGACAATCAAATGAAAAATCACAAAATGTATGCATACCTGTTTTAATCATACAGTTAGTGACATTCACCTCTTTTTGGACCCTAGGTTCAGACCAAAATGGCAGGTAAAATCAATCTCTAATATTTGAAATTATGATAGTATTACAGCTTCATTTGCAATACACATTCGCTCTACAGTATAACATACCCGATTAACATTTTTACCGTGAAGAGTTGTACGCCGTTTTCTCAGTATAATTTTTAAGTGGCCCCCCAGAAATATTTGCATCTTGCGAATATTTGGATAACAGTGTATAACAGATAATGGAATATTTGGATAGCGGTGTATAACAGATAATGGAATATTTGGATAACAGCTCAACAAGTGCAAGCCATTTTGAAGTCATCCAGATGGGAGCAAAACAATGTATCAGGGGCTTTAGATCAACGGAGATGCCCAACTAAATTCCTGACCCTAGTTTTTCCTGTAATTTAAGTGACATTCCACTCCTTTGCGCAAGCACTCTATGATACTGATACTGATTATGAAGTTGCTTATGTGACCCCAGAAGAGGCCTTAATAAGCTAGATAATAAAATTAAGCCACCGAGGGCATGTGACTTTGATGAGCTAGCAGTTGAATCTCTAAGAACGGTCAAGAAAGTGAGGTAAAAGTAGGGAGACTATTGTTTCACATACCGCTCGTGTGCCGATCTAATAAAAGCTACGAGAGACAAAAGTCAAGCCCGCGCAACAAAACAAGTAAATGTTGACAGTCAAAGATAGGTTACGAAGCAGTGATCTATAAGCATGTGAGTAGCAAATGGTCTGATCGAATTATCTTCTGGATTAATTTGGTAATTAAGAATTTCAGAAAACTTTGCAGCTGCAGCATCACAGCTGAAACGCTTGAGTTTAATAATATGGTCAACAATAGGGTCGATTTTCAAGTCCTCCTTGATCAGTTTAGTTTCTAATCAGGTAATGAGCATTTACAATTCTTCTCAGAATCTTATTCTGTACTACCTGAAGTTTGTGGAAGTCTGACTTTGAGGCTGACGCCCAGGCTGCAGATGCGTAGTATAGAATTAGCCTTATGATGCATAGGTTATATCCTTCTCTTTTTTCTAAATTTCCCAGTTGTATAGAAAGTTGGTTGGCCAAACCACAGGCTTTTTCTATGACATGCTTAACATGATAAGTCCATGTGAGCCTTTGGTTAATGATAACCCCTAGGTAATATACATTATGCACTTTCTGACATTTCTTAATAATTTTAAATCACTTGTAAACTGCGATCGAATGTAAAACAGGTAACTTCTCTATGCATTTCATTTTGACTTAAGATTTTGTTACTTATAGGAGAAAAAGGTTTTAAAAAAATTGAGAAATATATTCCCGTTAGATGGTTTTTCGCTTTTCTACTGCGATTGTGCGATAATTCGTCACTGCATATGCTAGATTTTCACTATCTACTATACAGAAAAATGAGGAATAATTATGTATGTCACCATGAATCACAAAGAAGAAATCCTATTTGAGCAAATATTTCTCAATTTGGTCTAGACCCGTGTTTCTCAAACCGAGCCTTACCGCCTCATTCCAACCGAGAGCAATCTAAGGCAGCGACTGAAGCTCATGTGATAATTGAGAGGGCACCATATCACAATCGGTGAAAAAATAGTGTTTTATGGCAGTAGTTTGAGTCTTACCTCTAACGTTCCAGGAATATATCGTTCATAGCTGTCGCATCTGAATACCAAAATTACATATGCTTTTGCCGTCTGGGATTATGCTTGTAAAACACAGCTATTTTGGCTGAAAACTCTTCAAAATATTTTACTACATCAGATTACAAAAAGCAGATTTATCAGGAATACATCAATAGATGAAGAATTTGAAATGAAACAAATTGATAAATTTATTGCCAAACTAGCCAAAAACTTGTATACATATTCCAAACTTGTATATATATAACCAAACAGCCAAAAACTTGTATATAACTTGTGTATGTATTGTAAAAATATTGTATACAAAGTAAACACTTGCTCAATTCTTCTTATCAGTTATGATATTTTTGATAGCTTTAATAGGAAAAAAGCCTGTTGTTAAATTAATTCAAGTTTATTTTTTTACTCTATAAATTTAATTAATTCTTAGATCCATTTTTCCTACTCCCTTTACTTTATGGCTGTCTCTTCAAAATTCGTATGGTTCTCAAATAGTCTCCTCTTCCCACAAATGCCTGTATTATTTTGAATTAAGGATATAAAGTAGTTTGCATACTGACTCAGAGATTTACAAACTGAATTGAGAATTGAATTCAAAATGTAAACAGTCGCTGACATAGTGCTTCAGTTTTTCTACTGCAAATATGAAAATATTTTGTATTAACGAGACATGAATACATTTTTTTTCTTTCTTTTCACTTTTTTTTTCTCTTATTTAAGCATTATGATGTCTGGACCCGAAAACATGAGGTTAGATAATTTGTTTACCTTTTGCTCCGTTTTGGAATTTTAATTTCGCAACGCATTCGTTACGCTACGTCTTGCAGTCGCCTGACTTAAAATCCGTTGACGCTAAGAATGTAGATGACAAGAAGGGGATTGGAAAATATATCCTCTCTTCAGAGGCCAAAACAATTCAAAATGTGCTCGGCCGAAGTTCGTGGTACTCGGGCAGGTGTCGAAAACTTTCCTGCCCCCCCCTAGAAAAAGAGGCATTTGATGTGTCCACTTGCTAGTCTTGAAAGCGCAATCCACAAACCCCTGTCACATGTAAGCGTTAGGGCCATTCCCGGCCTACTACCCAAATATGGTGAGGATGATATGGCGATCACCCAATGATGGATGGGGAGCGCCAACCATTCCACGAAGTTTTGTGAATTTATCAGGAAGAATAGCTCCAAAACGTAAAGCTGGATGAGGAGGGTGTAAAATGAGTACAACTCTCCTTTGCATTTTGTCCGCTATTTAAATGCCGTTAATGTCTGTACGGCATGAAATTCAATAGAGATGGACAGCATGCTGCAGCGAAACCAGCTTTAACTTATGAAGGATGGAAACACCGTCTTTTTTCGCTCACTGAGAACGAGTTGTTAACATGTTTTAGGGAACTACGGCAATAAAATAAGATACATATATCGCGAAATTCCTTTTCGTTTAGATTTTTTTTTTTGTTTTTGTTTTTTTGTTTTTGTGAGGGGTCTCCATACAAATTCCACTGGCTGCATTTTCAGCAATTTTGTATTAATAGTTGTATTAAAGTGTGACAAACAGATTACTTAAGTCCTGTTAAACATAAAACTTTAAAAGTGTAAAAGCTTAACTAAATTTTAATAAGCAATTTGTTCAAATCTGATGTGCATTTTTCAACCGCCTTTCACCTGCTGGTCGAAATTTGAACTATTACTTTTTATTGCAGTTTTCTTTTCCCTATGGTCCATATAATGTAAATACAAAGTTTTAAAAGAAAATACGCCAGCCAGAATGGACTCTACAGAAGTTTGAGTAGGGGCACTTTAATTACAACCGCCCTATATATGAATATATGTGCGTGTAATGATGTAGAAAATGACGCAGACAGATGTTGAAGCAGACACACAGAAGATAAATAACAAAAAGCAAACATGGCAGTCGAGTATGATTTCAATATTCGATTTTAATTAACATAGGCGGCTACAAATAACTTGTCACATTAATCGTTGCCTGCTCCAAAACATTTACATTTTTTATATCGCTGCTATAAGAAAAAGAGTAGCGTAGCAACAGTCGAGTTGGGCTGAGAAGCAGAAGCGAAGTGTCGTGTTCACGGCGAAATATTAATTCAGAGTGGGTTAGTTTCAATTTTGATATCAATTTTATTGGCTAATTAATAAAGCTTTAAAACTATTATTAGCTGAAGCTATTATTGGCTTATGTAAGTTATTTTCGTCAGACAGTTATATAAAAGTCGTATGATATGGATTAATCTAGAAGTGGTGCAGTCCAAAGAAATTTATTATAAGCAATTACTATCTTTAGAACAGAAAGGGGAAATACCCAAATTAAAATGAAAAGTTAAGCAATCTCAAATTTATGTTAGAATTTAGATTTATACAATTTCTTAACTAACACAATTTTTAATATATGTGTAAAATATAAAATATTAAACAAAATTATTAAACTTAATTGGAATCAATCGGCAATAGACTTTTAAAGTCATAAAATATAATTTAAAAACCCCCGCTTCAAAGATACGCTTTACACTATTTTTCGTCATTGCAGCATATTACGTCACTCTTTCCCTGCAGTATCCGTATTGCTGTAAACTTTTAGCCAATCACTGCTCAAGATTAACACAAAGATTTTCCGGCTATAGATAAAACCGCTGTGAATGCGCATTACCTTTTTCTCACCTGCTGCTGTTTGAGTAAACCACTTCTCTTGCTTCGCCTTTCTATTGTTTCTTCCTATTGTTTAAAATGTAAACTTTATATAGAAATTGTGGAGGGATGTTTAGCACCACTACTGTTGCCCCAATTTTAAGCAAATATATGTGTCTGAATAATTGTTGCTGTGTAAAATAAAAGCGGTATTTTACCATCAAGCCAGTTGTGATTTTCGCACCATTCACCATCTAAGCATCAGTCTTCTCAGACATGACTAAGAAGTGTAGTTTTTATCTTCTGCAAAAATCTACAGCATCATATATATTGCAGTTTTTGGCAACGTTTGGAATTGGCGTATATGCTGGTATACACGTATGTCAGAATTGTCAGGCGCCTCGAGTAGCTGAACTCGGAGAACTATGGAGGAAAGTTAGAGAACTTGCAGAACAATATAAATAACCACCTGAAAATTAAACAAAACTATAGCATTTATAAATTGTGAATATTTAAATTTTAATATACAATATTTCTTTTTTTTTTTTTTTTTTTTTTTTTCTTTTTTTTTTTGTTGTTGGTAAAGAATTCTGCACTCCTAAAAAATTGTAAGTCAATTTTCTATCCATACTGACTTTTCTAAACAAAAAGAAAAATTTAATTGGGGATTAGGCGTATTTCTAGGGAACACCTGGTATGTCCTATCACTGCTTGTATTCTCAGAATATCATTTTGTTTTCATGTTCCTAAATACATATTTTTATATAATCTGACATTAAAATGATATTTCTTAAAGTTTTTATGTATCTAGACATGAGAAAGTTTGTGAACCAAATTACGGGGCACAGTGAAACATCAAGGCTCTGTTCCTGAAGACTTCATTTGCTTCCTCATATCAACTGTGCATGTTGTATAAAGTTTGTTTGCTACTGCTCTAACCTCTTGCTAAAAAAGCTTTTTTGTCTCTGAAGGGGAGATATGCAAGATAAAAAAGTGTAAATCTCAATAAAACACTTGTAAATCTCAAAATTATAATTTAAACTAGTAATAGTCCTAATTCCTCCCCACTCCTCCCTGTTCTAAAAATAGTAATGCCTTTTTCTGGATTGCCTCATTTCTAGATCAGTCCATCTCGTAAAACTTGCGTAACGCTAATGAAGTAGCTAATTTGGATATATACAGTGGTGGCCAATATTGTGGACACTTTTGGAAATTTTTATGTTTTTGAACTTTGTATGCTTATAGAAAACGTTACGTTTCACAAAATGCAAACTTGTATATATCATTTTAAAGAGAATTTATTACTGAATTCAATACAAAACACAAAATTCAATTATTTGCAATACAAAAAAAGTTAAACGATAATAGTTATCGATATACATTAGATAGTGATGATTGCAGTGAGTTATCAGTACTTAGTAGGGTACCCTTTATTTTTGATTACAGCTTCGCATCGACGTTTCATTGAGCTGACAAGAGTTTTAAGCTCTTCTTTCGTTATTATATGATGCCAGGAAACAATTATAGCCTCAATTAGTTCCCTTTTATTTGATGGGCGCCTTATTCGGACAAGAGGTTTCAAATGGTGCCACAAATTTTCAATAGGATTGAGGTCAGGACTGTTTCCTCGCCATGACAACAATTTAATGCTCTTTGTACGAAACCACTCTTTCGATATTTTGGCCGTGTGGCAAGGAATAGAATCCTGCTGAAAAATAAACGAAGCATTGTTGGGAAAGAGATCTCTGATGAAAGATAGAAGTTTTGGTTCTAGAATAGTGTCAATGTATTTTCTGGCATTCAGTGTCCCATCAATGGCATAAAGGCGACCAATACCATCTGCTGACTTGCATGACCAAATCATAACACTAACTGGGTCCTTCACTGTTGTTTGAATGCAGTCAGGATGTAGCTCTTCTCCTATTCTACGTCTTACATATTTTCGCCCATCCCGACCGAATAACGATATCTTAGTTTCATCACTCCATATAACTTGTGACCACTGATCATCTGTCCAGTTAATGTATTCCTTTGCCCACAGTGTTCTTTTTTTTTCGTTGCTGAAAATTAAGATAAGGCTTTTTCGTGGAATTCTACCTCTCAGTCCAACATCTGTTAATCTTCTCCTGATTGTTCTTGAACTGACAGAAACACCAGCATCATTCAGATCACTTCCGATGACCGCTTATGACATTTTTCTATCTTGGAGACATAGTCTTTTTATTTTTCTGTCATCAATAGATGTGGTGCCCCTTTTACGGCCTTTTCCTTCTTTGTTTTTTTATTGAATTTGTCTCCTGATATCGTAAACAAAACTTTCGGACTCCAGATGTAGTCACTGAACCACCCACCTGTCTTACAATTTCTGCATAGGAAAGACCACTCTCTCGTAACACAATAATATTACATCTCTTTCTAGGTGTCCAATCTATTCTTTTATTTGATGTCATTGCTTCTTGACTAAATATTAAAATTTTTTACAAAAATTCCTACTTGTAATTGCAGTGTATAAGAAACAGGCCCTCCTTCTACAGAACAAAGCAAAATAATGAATTGTTTCAAGTATAAACATGATGTCAGCTTCTACTGGCAGTTACTAACATTTGATTGGTTCTCAGAACAAGAACAGTGATTGGCCAGGAAAGCTAGACATTACAAACCACTTCATAACTGTGTTTTTTATTTATATTAAAGGACATATAACTTTTTTTGTATAGCAAATAATTGAACTTTGTGTTTTGTATTGAATTCAGTAATAAATTCTCTTTAAAATGATATATACAAGTTTGCATTTTGCGAAACGTAACATTTTCTATAAGCATACAAAGTTCAAAAACATAAAAATTTCCAAATGTGTCCACAATTTTGGCCAACACCGTATATATATATATTGTTAATGGAGTGCATTTTACATAAACATTTTTAAAGTTCCTGGCCAGTACCTAAACTTTGAGCTGTAGCAATAGAATGAACAATTTCTCTACATCCGGCATTTCTTTTTTTGTTAATAGACTCTGAACTGGAATCGGGTATTTAGCTACTTTATGCTGCCTTTTCTTGTTCCCAATGAAAAAAAAACCTTCCTTGGTTATTTTCATGACAATAGCTAAAATAAATCTGGCGTCATCTTCCTCTGTCAAAGCCAGGTACCTCTCAGACGGGATAGTGAATAGGGACTCTGACTGCCACACCGAAGGACCTGAGTTCGAAAGACCCGTAGGACCGAAGGACCCGTAGAAGGAAGAGATGTTTGTTATAGTGTCTGTATCGCAAGATGGCATTCAAAATACAAGGTGAGCTGAAATCCTCTCTAGAGAGTGGTAGTAGGGAAAAGGAGTGGGAGACCCTGGATAGCAATAGAATGAACAATAACCTCAGGTTTAGTATTTCTAGAAATTCCATCCGAGGCGGAAGCTTAGGAGGATACCTAATATGCCTACAGGTGCCGGCGTTGCTTCATCCTGTACCTGTCAATTTCAGGCACTGAGATACGGACTGTAAGCTCCACATAGTCTTCAGAATGAGACTTATCTGACATTCATTTCTTCTTCTTGGCTTGAATTTCCAAACATTCTTTACAGTTTTCTCTTTCCCTACGAATATTGAAGTTATTAAAACACAATTTGCAGATCTTTTGTACAACTTTGTTTTCCGAAATATTGTCTTCTAAATATGATACGTTGACAGGCTCATTACGTTTCGAATTACATGCGAACTGATTTTTCACTGAATTCTTGGGAACAAAGCACCTTGTTCCCGAGAAACTGATCTTCGTCATCCAGTGAATCAAATGCTTCCTTCGAAAAAGGAGTTGTTGACAGTTCGACTCTAGCTGCGCAATCAAATATAGCCTCATTAAGGGACCTATTAATACCAAAATGAAACACTCTATTTTTAACGAGCTGAATAAATTTTAGCTCTCTACACCAGAAAGTACATTGGTTGCTTTGCATCCATGCTGTCAACATGTTTTCCGTATCCTGATTTGCTCTCTCAACAACGCCTTGCTTTGGTTATGTCTCTGTTTCCTGTGCACTAGCTTAAACTCTGGCCAGGATATATTTAAGTCATCATTAAATCTATAAAAAAAATTACCTATGTTACCCGACTGCAATATACACGGGACTCCAAACAACAGAAGTATGGCAAGTAATTTCGCTACAACTTCTCTCTTTGTTTTAAAAGGTCCTAATATTTTCAATATTCTTAAATGAAACATAAAAGTTAATATATAACTATTTCTAGTGGTTTGAAAATGGTGTGTTATTTTTGATTAATGGCCCTCACTGTATAGCTTTCTGAATTCGGAAATTTAATTAAAATCACCCTATAAATCGCAGTACACACTGACTACCAATAAGTATTTGGACACCTGTGATAGAAAAGAAAAACTAACTTTATTCTAAATCAATAGTTAGTAGAGCCTCCAGGAGAGGTAATTACAGCGTGGACACTCCGGGGCATACTTTCCACAAGTCTTTGTATGACAGATAGTGGTATTTTCTTCCACTCGGCTTGGAGAAGACATAGAAGTTCCTTCAATGATTTTGCACGGGTAGTGCACCCCTGAATTCGGCGATGCAACTCGTCCCAGAGGTTCTCGATAGGGTTCAGGTCTGGACTAAAGGCAGGCCAGTCCATTCGATGAACTCCATTGGCACCATACCAAGCTTTGGTTAACGTCGAAACATGACAACCGGCATTGTCGTCCTGAAAGTAACAGGGGTCCAACCCGTAAAACTGCCACAACGTAGGAAGCACATTGTCATCCAAAATAGTGCAATAGGCATCGGAGTTGAGCTTACCATGAATGAGGACCAAGGGACCCAGCCCATACCAGGAGAAACATCCCCAGACCATAATTCCACCTCCGCCGAACTTGACTGTTGGCACAATGCATTCTGGCAGGAGACGTTCTCCAGGTAGACGCCAGACCCAGACTCTGCCATCCGAATGATAAAGGGTGAACTTTGATTCGTCACTCCAAAGAACCCGTTTCCACTGATCTACGGTCCAATTTCGATGTGCTTTGCACCACATTAACCGAGCAGCGCGATTGGACTTTGTGATCAAAGGCTTATGGGCAGCAGCACGACCATGAAAACCAAGCAAATATGCTTCCTTACGGATGGTATTCATTGAAAAAATACTCCCGGATGCCTGTTGAAACTCCTCGCGGATGAGGGCCAATGGGTTGGGTGCAGTTCTTCCGAATTTCTCTGGACAGAACTCGTCGGTTTCTATCTCCCAGTTTCGGTGGTCTGCCGACTCGAGGCACATTCCGATAATCACCGCTCACCTTCCACTTTTTAATCACATAGGCCACTGTCGATTTTGGGTACTTCAGATCGCTAGATATGTCCCTTAAGGATCGGCCACATTTGTGATACCCGATAATTATACCTTTCTCGAAATCAGAGAGCTCCGAACTGCGAGGCAACTTGCATGCGACTAAAGCCGATGCTGTTTCCTACACGATATATACCGGCGGAGTCCGTGACGTACCTTAGGATACCGCAGATATCGTCATTCGCATAGGTGTCCAAATACTTATTGGTAGTCAGTGTAGTAGGCAACACTAACAAGCGGAATGAACCATGTTGGTTATTTTTACATTTTAACAAGGCGTATTTGGTTATGTTATGAAATAACTACTTAAAGTGTGGACTTATTATGTATTGCACACTTGATCAGTTATTTCATGAAGCATGGTATGAAATAACGAATTTCAGATTTTAATGGTAACATATACATAATAAAATATCAACAGTGCCCCGTCGTATGCATAAAATATCAATAGTGCCCAAGTGCAGTGTTGCCAACAATTTTTCAGCTAAAGTAGCAGAAGAATCGAAAAGTCACAAAATGTAGCTTCTGACGTCAGATTACGTGTTTTTAATGACATCATAGTTACGTATGGTTACATGATCTCTGATGTCATCACAAATTCAGTCTCCGTTGGTTCCGTAAATCACAAAGAGTAATTTGATTCTTAGTCATTTTAATTACGTATCGTAGGTTTAACGAAAGTTTAAAAACTATAGTGCTAATTATCCATTGCTTAAACAATTCATTTTTTATTTTAAATAATTCTCAGTTAATTAAAATCTTTATTTTAAAATTAATTTGCTCATATCCATTGTTAAGTGTTTCCTTTACATTTGGATTCTTAGCGCTTTTGCATTTTTTTTTTAATTGGCTGTTCATTTTTCTAATTCATTAAACTTTTAAGGTTTATTTTAATTGTTAATATTTTTTAGTGACTTTTCCGTTTTACTTGGTTGATTTATTAACTTTATCAGGTTTTGATTACTAATAAAATCTCCGTTCTTAAATTGTTACATTTATTTGTGTTGTTATTTAGAAAACGGATTTTGCTTTGAGTATTTATTCATCTCATTTGTATATTTTATAGAGTTTTGTATTCTTTGGCAACACAAACTAGATCTAAAACTCTAAAAGACAATCTGTGAATTATCACTATGTCTTGTAAGTACCACAGGGATAGGGGAAGAGTGTAAAGGACCCTTTTATTAACTCAAAGTTTAACAGTTAGCCCGATTCTTGCTTGCAGAAGCCAATAATTATGGTTTAATTAAAGATATGGATGAAACAAAACTAATGAAATTAAGTTAGCCTAATGGCTTCACAATTGAAAATAGCGCGCAAGCTGGCTCTGACCTAAAGTCTGTGCAAACAAGCCTGTGATAAACATTAGGTTTGACAAAGCATCAAGTTTATATTACAGAACTTCCTTTTCTCATGGGAACATACCTCGGTATCCGCTACAAAGGCCGAAAAGACTCGTTCAGGACATCTTCCTTGGGAGGTTTCCGTGGAAGCAGTTTGTAAATGTAGAAGCTTTTGTCTGAGAAATGCCGAAAGAGCAAGTCGCATCGCGCGACGGGAAAGGAGCTATGTTTTCCCTTCTGTAATCGAGCTGTTTTATTTTACTTACTTTATTTAGCCAAGGAAACTTGTGTTGAGTTTCAAAATAAATATTTAAAAGTCAACTGGTCTCAGCATTTCCATCAAGGAATTTCGGCACGTTATAGCTAAAATTTAGTGGCAGCTGTGTGATATGCAATCCACGGAAGCAGACTTCGGACGTCAATCCGGGTAAAGAGGATCACCTGGTTCCTGAATACATCTCATCTTTAAGTCGTGGGACAGTCAATGTCCAAAGATCATCAGTATCTTGTGGGACCGTTTCGAGTCCGAAAATATTTCAACTAGGTAAGTGTAAAAATTTCATCTGCTTAGGAAGTGGCTACGAAGTTTAAATTTTGGGGACTATCAGTGTCCAAAAAGTGATGCGCCTTGAAGTGTAAACTGTTTTGAGCGATAAGTGCTATAAAGTGTCTGGACTGTCCCCGTCCATAAAAGTCTTCTGATTAACAGCATTTTCATATTCCAAGCATCAACCGGTAAGTGCATCAAGTTTACAAATCCAGGCGGGTAGATTTTTATATTGATGCAGTGGGTTAAATTACTTTAAGTTATTTTTGTTATTTAATTTACACAAGTTCACGTAACTGTTTTTTAGTCGACATTGTTTCTATCGAGCTTAAAGAAATGCATTGCTTTGGCTTTGTGTTTCAAATAAAAAAGCATAAATTTTAGACTCTGAATTTGTGTTAATACATCTTTTAATGTCTGAAATATTGATGAGTTCTGATGAAAATAAGACATGGCTTTCTATTAAGCTTAAATAAAGTGTTGGTTTGGTTTTGTGTTTCAAGTAATGAAAGCATAAATTTTAGAATTTGAAATTGTGTCAATAGATCTTTAAATATCTGAAATGTTGATGAGTTGCTGAAATTAAAATTATATAATTGAATGTGTAAGAGAGAAATATTACTATATTTCTGAAGGTTTTAAATGTCAGCTGGTGTTTTGACATATCATTTCTAAGTCGTCCTGAGTGTTTTAAATATTAGAATTTTCCAATAAGGAGTATAAAACATTAGTTTGTAATGTTAGCTTGTAATGTATGTTGTACGAATGTGCTGCAACCCTCCTGGCCGATGACAATCGGCTTTATGGTTAGCACAGCACATCCAACACAGTTAAAAATACAGTTAAAAGATTAAAACAGAAATACAGTCAAAAACATCAAACCAGAATTTCCAGAATTGTTCTATTGCCATTTATAAAGTTTATTAAATCCTTTGCAAATCTAAACTCTTTAT
Organism: Stegodyphus dumicola; assembly: GCF_044657685.1. Classification (NCBI taxonomy): domain Eukaryota; kingdom Metazoa; phylum Arthropoda; class Arachnida; order Araneae; family Eresidae; genus Stegodyphus; species Stegodyphus dumicola. Next base: position 123,577,037 of record NC_140780.1, read on the forward strand.
TGCGGCAGTAGAATTCCTTTATGTTACTATGTTTTTTCCTAACATGTCGCAATAATACGCAGTCTTCGACGAAATGTCGTGCATTGCCTTCAACACTACAAAAACTACAAAGACTATTATATTGCAAAGTAAATCTTTTTAGATACGCCGAAAACCTCCCGTGTCCAGTAATTATTTGATTGTAATCAAAATCACATATCATTCTCATATTTTTGGAAACTTCGAAGTTCGACAAATAATCTTTCCCGAAACGTTCCCTTTCTCTTTCCAGCAATCATAATAGAAATCCTTGATTTTACCAATAGCAATTCTTTCCGGTGCTTGAATATAGAACGCATCCCCGACATTACCCATAGCAGGCTCTTTGACCAGCATGTCGGCCCTATCATTGCCCATAACACCAGTATGGGCTTTCACCCAGTTTATTTTCACTTCATGTATTTTCTCAACTTTTGCAAGGAAATCTTTTATGTATGAGACCAAAATATTGGTGTTATCAACATCTGCCACTAAACCAGATAATGAGTCAGTATATATATATATATATATATTAACATATGTTTTTACAGTCAGGTTGTAGAGACATTAGGATTTTTTTGGAAGCAAGAGAGATGAAAAATAGCAAACCGCTTTCGCCGGGAATCGAACCACAGACCTCTGGAATACCGGCCCAGCGTGCAGAACCACTACACCACGAAGTCACGCTAGGAAAGTGAGAGAAATACCTTATAGACTCCCCTTTTTAAAGGACGACTGAGATTTTTAGGGGACCCAATCGCCAAATCCTGGGTGTGGAGCGTCATTATCCGCAACCCTTTTAGTTCGGGCGCCACTGTAGCGACATTAGGATTTTCTTTTGGAAGCAAGAGAGATGAAAAATAGCAAACCGACTTCGCAATCAATCAAATCATAAATGCATAAACATCACCACAAGGCTTTTGACTATCACCCATTGCTAGATAACATAGAAAACATCCTTATTCCAGGAAAATATTCTGAATTTTTTTCATTATTTGATGACTGTCAGAAAAACAGAATTCTTGCATTAGGAATAGTGCTATGAATAGTTTGAAAGAAAATGGAGACTGCTTTGGTGACGGAACTTTCAAGTCGTGTCCATTGCAGGTTGGTCAGTTTTTCATAGTATTCACGCAGATGTTGGAAATTCGGTCGATGCAACAGATGCAAGCAGTTGCATATGCGTCACTCCCAGATAAAAAGAAAGAAACGAATTAGATATATTTCTTCCTTTACTGTGTAGAGACATTAGGTATCTTTTGGAAGCAGGCAAGATGGAAAATGAGCAATCGCCTTCGCCGGGAATCAAACCACGGACCTCTGGAATACCGGCCCAGCGTGCAGAACCACTACACCACGAAGGCACGCTAGGAAAGTGGAAAGAACTCGTACAACATACATTACAAACTAATGTTTTATACCCCTTATCGGAAAATTCTAATATTTAAAGCACTCAGGACGCCTTATGAAAATGATGTGTGAAAGGAAATGATATGTCAAAACACCAGCTGACATTAAAAACCTTCAGAAATACCTTATAAGGTTTTCACCAATCCATTTAAGAGCAAATATGATAGCAGCCAATTCGGCTTGAAAAACCGAAAACCACATGTGGCTTGAAAACCACATATGCTGTACCATTTCCATTGTCATAACCCGAACCGTCAATAAATATGCCCAGTTCTCTTATGTATCAGTTTGTATTTTAGTATAGTTAGTTAGTTCTAAGCATTAGCTTGTGTAAGAATTATAAGAATTGGAAAAGTTTCCAATTGAATGTGTATAAGGTAATTTCTCCCTCCTTTCTGCTTGCCTTCGTGATGTAACGGTAGTACACTCGGCGCGCTTTCCATCTTTCTTGATTTAAAAAAAATCCTAATGACTCTAAGGGAAAGACTAGGAATTCCCAGTATCTGATATTTTAGCTGTTCTTGCATCAATGCTTAGTTGTGAGTATGTATAGTATATTTAAAATTTCACTTACCCTTGAATGCATACTTTAACATACCTCGAAAATTTCGATGAAATTATATTGCATTATTATAAGTAAATGTATTATATTATCATAAGCAAATGTAAAGTATATTGTATTATCATAAATAAATGTAAAGTATATTGTGTTATCATAAGCATATAAGTTTTAAAGCAACTGAATGTAAAGCATTTAAAAGGTTAATATTAATTGTATTATCATTAAGTTCTCAACTAAACCAATTATAATTGAACGCATAATGTGCATATTATAGTGTAAATTGTTTTGAATTTGTGTTTTCGATTAGTAGAATATATTGTGAAAAAAAAATTAAGGTCTAAATTTTACTCCTCATAGTTGAAACTGCTATTTGTTTAACAAAATATATAAAGAGAGATAAAATCGTTAGTTATTTATCATAAACTGTAGTTTATCATGACATTCTTCGCATGAGTTAGGAAAGAGGCCTTAAAATCTTGTGTGAAGAGGTAGAGGAAAAGGTCGGAACTGAGCTTAGGATACTGGACCTAACACAACTGATTATGAGAGAGGAGAAACTGGTGAAAAGTCTGTTGGAAAATATCACTTCAATGAGGCTTGAGAGGAAAAAAAGGAACAGGATAGAATTTGGAGAGAAGAAAGAGGAGAGGAAGAAAGGCAATATAGAATGAGGAGAGAAAGTGAGGAGAGGCAAGATAGAACCAGGAGAGAAAGAGAGTAGAGGCAAGCTGGAATTAGGAGAGAAAGAAATTTTGTAATAACCAAACTGAAGTTACGAGCCGCAATCGATAGAAAAAGTTTGGAAATCGAACGCTATTTGCTAGGGAACCGGACTGCTGAAAATGAACAGAAAATCAAATTGAAGAAGTTTTTTTTGTCAAGAATCGATGTACTAGGCTCGATATCAAAGAAATCGCGAGCAAAAAATATGAAGGACTGAGTGACGATGAAAGGTGCATAGCATCCGGGGAAATTTCGTCCTCCGTTAATGCACATATTCGCCGGGAACTTTGCTCCCAGAAGGCAAAGCTAGCTCTCCTAAAGAAAACCTGATGAGCACAGAATTGTTTTCGCCCAACACTGAGAATGAACTACCTCTTATTAAGTTCTTAAAGTATTCTAAGTTAGTAATGTTTTGAAATCACCCGTTTACTTAGCATGTTTAAACTCTCAAAGTTCTTCCTTTGAAAGCAATTTTCTGTTAGAAGACGGAGCGCTATTTAAAGGCCTGGAAAATAATCGGAAACCATTGGTCATTCCCGAATCAGGTTTATTAAAAAATAAGCATAGTTACAAACACACATTTGCCCACCACGCGTAAGAAAATAAGATATAAAGACCGTACTCTGTTTAACTTTCCAGTACCCGGATGCTATTCCGGTAATAGACAAAACTTCTATTACTGTGGTGGATGCATTAATAAATCTTTCCACCAGAATGGGAATTTCTGAAGAAATTCGGTACGATTAAGGAACTTTAGTTATGCCAGTTTTGGCCTCGTACAAACCAGTCAAATTTTCAGTCCATTCGACAGAGACTCGGAAATTCGGTAGTGGTTTGTCCGAAACAAATTGTATTATAAATTTATCAGGGAAGAAAGAAAGATCCACTGTTTTCCATCTCATTATGTTATACGGTCTCATTATGTTATTATTAAGTCTTATACGGAGATGTCTAAACGGAATAATTATGTTTATTTCATACATAATGCAAATCAAACTGATAATGAAGTGGTTTCTTCTTATGTTGATGCTAGTTAAAATATTTCTGATTATTCTGATGTCATTAAGTGCAGTAGTTCATGTTCAAGTTTCGGGTCTCTGCATAAGAGGTTTCCAGAAACTGATAAACAAATGTCCTCAAGGCTTTCCTTTTCAGTTTGGATAAATGTATAATTAATATTACGTTTTAAAAATGTATATCGTATAACACTTGTTTGCAGGAAAAAACTGTAAAATTATACTTTCTATGTGTGTAATTAAGTTCAGTCCTTAATAATTGTTTTATTTGTTTTTTTTTTTTTTTTTTTTTTTTTTTTTTCACTGGCCTCAATGTAAGAGTCAACTTTAATCCTTGGTACTTAACCCATCATAGTGTAATATTTGTATATATATTTTTTTTATATTTGTGTTTTATATTCATTGTTTTTCACTGACTTTATGTGTCTCTAGCAGTGACAATTAAGCAAGAAATATCGGACTTCTACAACCAACCCCCCCCGGAGGGAAGGGGTTGTGACAAACATCAGGTTTGACAACACATCAGGTTTATATTAGAGAACTTATTTGTCACATGGGAACATACCTCAGGATCCGCCACAAAGGCCAGAAAGGAATCAAGGAAAAGACTCGTTAAGGAAACATCTTTGGGCGGTTTCCGTGAACGCAGTTGGTAAATGCAAAAAAACGGTTTTTTGCCTGAGAAATGCCGAACGAGTAAGTTGCATTACGCCACTGGAAAGCTGTTGCCTTTCCCTTTCTGTAATTGTGCTGTTTTATTTAACTTTTTATTTAACCAAGAAAACGTCTTAAATTTCAAAATAAATGTTTAAAAGACAACTACTATCAGTGTTTCCATCACGGGAGTTCGGGACGTTTCAAATCTAATGACAAGACTAACTCAACGCCTCAGAATACTACTCGCAAGAGAATCAAATTTAACAACGTGGCCTTCAAGAGGGCAGATCACGCTCTGATTCTACCCTGCAAAACTTTCCTTTAAATAGTCTTTTCTGTATACCTAATATGAATGTCGCACGAGCTAGAAATTTACATTCCAGAAGAAATGAGATCACTAGGAAAGACTATTAACATAAAATAGTTGGATAAAAGACTTAATGACAATTTTACAAGTTCTTAATATTATAATCAGGAGAATGAATTTAATTTTTTTCTCTGAGTACCACTATGTGGTGATGAGGCTACAAATCGCTTCGTTATCATCATATAGTTGCGAGAAAAACTGACTTAAAACAAAATTTTTAAAACAATAAAATCATCAATGTTAGCATTAAGGTGCATAACACTGTTTCACACTCTTTTGAAATATTTTCCGTTTTATTACTGTTGTTTTCGCGGAATTCACTTATCTGTCAGTAATACATTACAATCTTTGCTCCATGAATTTAAATAAAAATTTCTTTGCACAAAAGGCAATCAACTCGAGTACACATTCTTTTCTTACAATATTTTTAGCATTAATTTTTGAAATTTCATATATCAACTTAACATACACACACACACACACATATATATATATATATGTGTATATATATATATATATACACATATATATATATATACACTGGTGTGCAAAAATTAAGGACGAAGTCAAAAAATTAGCATATCAGCTGAACGAAGAGGCAGAGCGGAGAGAAAGACCAATCAGGAGATTAAGTAAGGTGATGTACGGTAGCACATACGCAGATATGCACGTAGACGTAATGGGGGAGTGTCTGAGTAGTATAAAGCATGTTGTCGGCGTAAGATCAGTATTTCTGGCAAAGAGATTGCACGCCGTATAGCAGTTAAAATCACACTGAGTTGCTGCCTCAGCGAGAAATGGCGAATAATCAATCTTTTAGACGACATCTGGATGCTTTTACCCGAGGTCGAATCATTGGGAAGTTGGAGGAAGGCCGCAGTGTGACAAGTGTGGCTGCAGAGTTCGGAATTGCTCACAGCATCGTTTCACGACTTTGGAGACAATTTCAAACTACAGAAACAGCTATCTGGGGGTTTAGTAGTGGTCGTCCACGAGGAACCACACCCTCAGATGACCGGTATATTGCCTTACAGGCCAGAAGAAACAGGCGGCAGACAGCGGGAGAAATCGCTAGACACACGACACAGGCGACTGGACGACCGATATCGCGTTTTACCGTGGCCAGAAGATTGCACGGTGGTGGTCTGTTTGCACGACGCTCTGTACGGTGTTTACCTCTAACGCCTGCCCATCGGAGAAGGCGTTCTCTGTGGTGCCGGGAACACCGGAATTGGAGAGACAATGAATGGGGACGAGTACTCTTTACAGATGAGAGCAGATTCAGTCTGAGCAGCGATTCTCATCGCATACTCATCTGGAGAGAGCGAGGAAGCCGCAATCATCCCTCGAACATCCTTCAAAGGGACAGGTATGGAGGTGGCGGTGTTCTCGTTTGGGGAGGCATCATGCTTGGTAGTCGTACAGACCTTCACATCTTCGACGCAGGTTCAGTCAACGGGACCCGTTATTGTAATGAGATTCTTCTTCCATATGTGCGTCTTTTTAGAGGCGCTATGGGTCCGCAGTTCCTTTTCATGAACGACAATGCACCATGTCATCGCACAGTAGCTGCCGAACAGCTCGTAGAGAGTGAGGATATTGAACGTATGGATTGGCTGGCACGATCTCCGGATCTCAATCCCATCGAGAATGTATGGGATTTTCTAGGCAGACGCTTGGCAGCTCGTACCTTACCACCAGTAACGATTCCGGAGCTTCGATTGGCTCTGCAGGACGAATGGGCAGCAATGCCTCAACAACTCTTTGACACCCTCATTCTCAGCATGGGCAGACGCTGTGAAACCTGCCTAGCAGTCAGGGGAGATCATATCCCCTATTAAAGACCGGATGTTTCTTGCTGGACACCCATCACAGAGATGTTTCGGTCCTCAGTCGCATTGCGCTCCATGCTACGTTTTCAATAAAGCTTCTTTTCATCCCTCTGATTTCTCTTTTAGTAAGTGTTGCTTACATTACTCATGTCCTTACGTATTGGGGATCTTACGGTATTAAATGTGTTGATTTGGAAAGCTTTTGTACAAAGTTATATTGAAAAAAACCGTCTCGCCCTTAATTTTTGCACACCAGTGTACATATAAAGGGAAAAAAATACTAACATATACGCTAATTGAATAAATAAAAGTTGTCCTTCGCATTTAACATTGATCTTTTTATACAGAATTTTAATAAGGAAAAAAAGCGTAAAGAATGATGTCTTGGAAATCTGTACATACGATGAGATAGTTATTCCAGTTATTAACAGAATTCATACTTTAGTTTTTTAAAGTTTTAATTCTGTATTGCGTAGAGAGTATATATATTAGTTCTAAAATTATTTCATTTAAAAATAAATCTAGCTTATGAAATAAAGTATATTATAGAGCGACACAACAAATACGTTCCAAGATTCATAATTCCAAATAATTTTGATTTTCTGTGGAGCTAACCTTTTTATAAAGTTAATATGAATTTATGTTCTCATAAATACAGACCATTTTCAGAAATGGTTGTCTCAAAAGAATCTACTAGTTATATCCCAACATACTGTAAAGATATCTAATGTCACTGAAAAATAAAATCTTCATATCAAATTATTCCATTTTGTTTGATCCGTATAGTTAATTCTGATAAAATAGTTGTTCGTTTTAAAATAAATCGACTGTACACAAATAACTTGTTGCTAGATAAATTTACTGATGCTTAGATGGGAAAAAAATCATATAAAAATGCGCTTTTTTATTTTACAGTTATTTAAAAGAAAATTGAATTAATAGCTCTTCATCATCCTGTTCATTGCCTTGGTGTGTTATTCTCATTTTATAAATATCTGAGCTATATGTATGCTTGGGTGAAGATGGTACAAAATAACACACCAGATTTTGTTTTGTTCCAATAACATCTTCATTCGAAGTAAGGAAAGTGGGAGTTAAAAATACATTCTGTATCGATGTTTGGTTTTGGTCGAAGTAACTCGGTGAAATACCCTTTCTAGAGTAACATTGATTAATGGAGAACTTTAAAGATTAAACAAACAAAGCAATCAATCAAACATGTGAAACTATGAGCGACTGACTCTAAAAACTGTTTACACCTGCTCTATGATCGCAGTCCAGATGCCAACTTCTATTCAAGGCTAAATAAATTGTTTTAATTAATTAATTTATTTATTATAAATTAATTTTAAAACATACGTTATTAGTCCAAAGGGCTTTGTCCCTGAAAGACAATTGTTTTCGTTTTGCGATTTTGAGTTCGTTCACTATAAATATCCGTTTCACTTTTCAAACTGTTGTCACCAAGTGTCACCAAGAGTCCTGCATTATATTTGAAGAAATAAAATAATGAAAAATCTGCATAAATGTATGTATATATCTCGCATTGTGATAAAACAACAGTACATAGAGCCATCGAATTTTGAATGACGTAATCCCACTGCGAATATGGGCATGTAGAAGCCCATATTTGGAATTTGTTTTATTAACGATTTCACATTTTGTAAATCTTTAACGAAGTTTTGATTAACGAACTCAAGAATTTCAAAGCGAGCAATGGCAACGTTGTACAGAAAAAACATTTTTATCTCCAGTGCGTGAGACTGCGAATCGGAAATTCTAAAGATATGCTCAATTTAAAACTATTTTGCGATATTACTCTTGAAGTGAATTTTATGGTTTAAGTGCGAAGAACGTGATATTTAATAAATAAAGGTAGCAGAAAAAATGTTAAAAAACACCCCTTTAGACGTAATAAAATCTGAAACCTTTCAGATTTTTATCTTTTTTTTTCTTTTCTTAACATAGAAGCGTTTTACGATATGTTAAAAAAATTATTTAACTCGTAAAATTTAATTCGCAAAATGTAGCACCAGAAAAAGGGGAGTAGCAAAAATTTCACAAAATAGCATACACATTTTTTAATCTCACAGGTTTGACTAAAGTAGCAAATTTAAGAAAAATCGTACGATCTGGCAGCAATCTGTAGCTAGGATGTATGTGTTCTTTTTCACTCTCTAAAATATAAGACGTATTTTTATAGCAAACGAAATTTAAAATGTTTAAAAGATTTAGATATCTGTATATTAACTTATAGTAACTCGTATTCTTAACAAGCATACACTAACGAGATGCTAGAAGACTGTGTGAGGAATTATCAAGTTTTAAGTACGACAAAGTCCGAAGAAGGGTATAAAGAACTCTTTATGAACTCAATATCTTTCACAAATGGCACCGACTTGTGCTTACAAAAGCCAACACTTCTGGATTAACTCAAAAGGTAACAAGCGACTTAAAATAAAATAGAATTAGATTAGCATAACGGCCTTTCACAGGTTACTTAACACGCAGGCTGGATCTGACTCGTTAAAGTCGGCGTTGAGAAGCCCAATGGTTAGAAACGCTCAGCGTAACAGAAATCTAATAGATACTAAATATAAGATAGCAAAGTGGCCTTCAGGCGGCAGATTACGCTCTCCTCTCTTTCTAAATTCACCTTCAGAAACCTTCCCTTAAATAATAACTTCTTTCTACCTCATTTGAATACACGCGGGCTAACTCATAAACATTCTGGCAAGAAAGCATGAGTTGAAACCGAGAATAACAGAAAAGGTTAAAAAAAAATAACTGTTAACATTGTTCAAAAATAAAATTAGCTGTTAGATAAATCAAAAGAGTCCCCACAAGCTATCAGTCAGATATCAATGGTTCGCAATATTTCAGATATCAGTATTCAGGTACCTATAGTCCTTTATATGAATTAAAATTCTGCAATGGAATATTCGCCACTGTTGAGATTAAGGTAAGATTTTTTTACATCCTTCAATTTTTTTTCCGTTTTGCTCCTAATCTAACTAACTTCGAGTATAAGTGGAAAATAAGTGGTTTAGACAAGAATACTATGGGTAGGCTGCAAGGTTTGCCTACAGATATTTCATTTTTTAATTATAACTATAATAAAAAGCAATGAAATTGTCCTAATAAGCAATAGAATATGCTCTGCATTCATAGGTAGAAGTAAGTTACGTTTAGTTTCCATAGGACAACTAAAAGTGTGTTATAATCAAGAAATTAAGATTAAAAATGTTAGTTTTAGTATACTGTTCTGTGTTGAAAATATGGCGAAATTTTGTGAGAGCAGAACAAAGAATTAAAATCCAGATATTGTAAACTCTGCGACTGCTTTCAGTGCCCGATTACGTACATTACTTTTGAAATGTTAAAAACATGGGGCTAAAAAAACCCTCCTCAGAAAACTCTTATTAATAAGTAATATATTTTATAAAAATTATTCGAACTACAGTGACTCAAATTACTGGAAGCTGAGATTAAATCAATATTTCCATAAACTAATGTCTTTATAACAAGAACCAACTGCATCAAAATCAATTGTTAATTAAATAATTATCCCAATTTGGAAACTTCTTTCTCATTTTTTTCTTTCTAATTTCGCTATCTATAATATCAAATAAGTTTTTAATTTAAAATAAATTTACACGACTGTGTAAAAATTCTTTCCATAAATTTCCTGAAACAAATTTATAAATTGTTTCGTTTGTCTTTTTCCAGATTTTCAGATCTTGAAAATGTCAACCAAACTGATTGGGTCAAATAAAATATGATGCATAAATACTGAACTTTTAAAACATTTCTTCAGCAGCTGCAACATTTTGTATCAATGCAGTTATCGAGTACTCGATTAGTTCTTTCATATGAATTTCTTGCGAATATTGAAGTTTACTATAAAGTAAATAAACATCACATTTTTTTAGAAGTACATGTTAAGCTTCATGATGCTTGATTTTAAATAAGACCGAACTATAGAAAGGGAAGTTGTCTTAAAAAATAACTCTATGGACAAAACAGTGAAAAAAAAGTCTACCTTGTTTTGCATTTTACGCTCATCGCTATATAATGCTAATTACATAGCGATGCAACTAAACTATTGGTACATACAAAAAATATCGGTGGTAGGATAAAATATGCCTAAAACATTTGTGTGCCAGTTTCTTCTGCAGTGAGAAATTAAAAAGAAAACGTGATTAGGTGCTAGCAGACTCTATTAAAGAGCAAAATAATTCCCGCTACTTACATCTTCATGAGTTCACGTGAAAAATATCACTAAATCATAGTGAATTTTTAACTGACTTTCTTTTTTCAATTTGGTGAATGATTATATATGAAGCTTTCTTGGCATATGCTTAAGAAATAAGGGAACTTTTCCACGAGATCCAGGGATTTTAATCGCACATCATCAGTTTTAAGCTGGAGAGAGAAGAAAATGCGTAGCCGACTCGAAACGAAAAAGTTCGATTCTTTTTGTTTAAAACTATTACTTATCACTGAGAAGTCCCCAGATTGTACACGAAAACAGATACTTCAGGTGAAATACATCGCTACTGCAGGTTCCTTCATATTGCATGTAGCATTGCCTGATGTTGAATGATTCTTGAACTTCATTGGGGGGGGGGAATACATAGCTATTGCGAGTTTCTTCGTATTGCATGTAACCTTGCCTGATGTTGAATGATTCTTGAATTTCATTGTGTTACCTTAGCAAATTAGGCGTAGCTCGGCAGTTATTACGTGATGTTGAAGAAAAATATATGTTAGTTATCACTTGAAACTGTGCAAGTTTATAAAGGGTGAAGATTTACATGGGAGGATATTTACATATCAGTTACTTTTCAAAATATTTTGTCTTTGTTTTTAGTGAAAATAGAGATAGCCGCACAAAAATTTAATTTTGCAGTTAATCTCTTGCATCCCACGTATCCATTAGCGGATACATGTTATAAAACTACATGTAAGCACACAAGGAGACATCAGAAACTGTGATTTAATATATTGGGATTAAAATGCATACATATATTCTCTAGGCTGGGTTATAAGAATTGTTAGATTACAAATTTTCATGACATTGCTCAAAACGTTCGTAGGTACAAAACGATTTTGAGCATATATGAATGTGCATCCATCTGGGATCCAAGCGATTAAGTGTTAAGTTACCTTTCAAATATCATAATATGCCAAATACGTATCAAACATACTTTGAAACTTAATATCTTTATAAGCAACTGGTTTATGATAGTGAAATTTTGTGTTCATATTTCGATACTGTATTTGCTACTTTATATTCCAAAGATTAATATTGTTGCGCTTTTCTATTATTCTGACACCAGTTGTCACGTTTTTCTTCCTTCACGTTCGTACGGGGTTCGTGTGGATTTGGAGTGAATAACGACGACACTTGATGAAGTATCGAAACACACTTTATTAGCCAGTATTGTTAGGACAGCTCCGAAACACGTTTTACAGTCATCGTGAACTACTATAAACACGCTGACTCGACCAGCGAAACAGCCTTCAGGTTAACAGGCTATCACGGTGGAGACAGCTTCCTGCAAAGCACCCGTCTCTGCTTTCCGGAGTACAGCTCCCGACACTGCTTGGTCGTTCTTGGAACTCCACGTACTCTCGAGACTCTCCACGCTACAACTTGCGATGCACTCGACGACACACGAACACAGCTCCTGACTCTTCGGTTCAGTCTTTCCAGGAGCTCAACACGCTCTCTCGACGATGCACTAACCGCGGTACACTAATAGACTCCTTCATTGGACTCGACGACCCACTCGGCACTCGCTGCCCGGCTGTCAACTCGATCGACTCCGCAGGGATTGACTCGCTAGACGAGGCACACACACTCTCGATGAGAGACACCCTTGATACTGACCGACTCTCCGAGTACCAGCAGGGTTTATATAGCTTTCGGCTTGTGTTCGGGAACATTCTGGGCTAAACCGGTAAGAATTCGTTCCAGAAGGTTCTCCAACCGTCCATAGTATATTGCCAATTTTGTCGCCAAATGGGCCAATTCTCGCCAAATGTGGCAACCCTACCTCCCTTGGCCATTTTATGTCAACCCTAAAAGTGCTTTGCGGGGAAGCCATCTCACCGCGCCTGTACATTTCGTAACAATATATTTTAAATGAAATGCCATATCTTCTTCGTCAATGACCTAAATTACACTACGTACTGCACGTAGCATTTCGAACAAATAACTATTTTTAGTTGATTCTTTTTCAAATTAGAAAAATAATAAATAATTAATATGACTTATTTTAAAATTAATAGCATTATATTTTCTTAAATTCATATATTTTTACTTTAGGGCGACTTCAAAATGACAATTTTTTTAACATTAAATTAAGAATGATTTCTAAAGTTTTTATGCGAAAATCATAATAATTGCCCATTCGTAGCCATTTAGGATTTATGCAACTGATAAAATTTTCTTAAAATTCTGACCAAGGATTTTCAAATTCTGATTGCAGGGACATCATATCATAAAGGCATAATTATCTTTCTTTCTTTAAATCCCATGAATTCACTCCATTTTTAATATTATGAAGAAGTATAAAAGCATATTTATAGCTGCATAATATATATTTGAAGACTATTACATACACAATCATCATACTTTTTATTGAAACAATATAATGCGAAGGATCCAAATTTTTACATTGTAAAGACATTAGGTATTTTTTTAAAGTAGAGAGATGAAAAGTGAGCAATGCCCTCGCCGGGATTCGAACCACGGACCTCTCAAATACTCGCCGAGTGTGCTTACCACTACACCACGAAGGTGGGAGAAATACCTTATATACTCCTCCTTTTAAAGGGCGACTGGGCATTAGGGGACCCAATCGCCAAATCCTTTTGGTGACGATTCATCATGCAACACATTTTATTAGTTCGGGCGCCACTGTAGAGACATTTTAGAATTTTTCGAAGCAACGAAATCGAAGAAATGGGCAATACCCTCGCCGGGATTCGAACCATGGACCTCTCGAATACGCACTGAGTGTGCTGACCACTACATCACGAAAGCAAGCTAAGAAGTCGGTAGAAGTACCTAATGACATGATTTCAAATTTAGTTATAGCTCTAGAAGTTCGCATGTCAGAAGCACAAAAATTAGTCATTTTATACAGTTATAATGTTTAAAGAATTAATCAAAATTTCTTAAAATTTCAATCAACCATTTCAGAGAATTTCTTGGAATGGAGAGGGAACTAATGTCGGGTCCCAGAGTTTATTTAGCCTTCTTTTAGAAAAGACGTACTTTTTATACCTAAGCAATTACTTATGGAGTAAGCAAAGAATGGACTCTACAGTAGGCTTACATATAAAATATTTCTATAAATGTTTACAGTACAGTAGGCTTACATATAAAATATTTCTATAAATGTTTACAGATTAATATGCTGAATATTGTAAGTCGAATTACATGTCATTGAAATCGATTTAATTGTTTTTAAAAAAGTGCATATTCATAATCCCTTTTTATTTCAAGCAATTAGAAATTTAAAAATAAGCATAAATTAACAAGCTTACTTCGATTTCGCAGTAGACTGTAATAGTAGACGGTAGTTAAAGTCCCAATAGACAGATATGTAGTGTCGTATATGGTTTTTTTAAACTCGTTTAAACAAATTTTTCCCCTAATTTCTTCCCAGTTTCAAGTTCAAAATGATACGGAGAAACCCCCATACAGAAATGCCTTTTAAATCAGAAAGATTTCTAATTTCAGTATGCTAATTACCATATATCCCAGAAAATAAGACCGGTCTTACATTAATGTTTTTTTTCAAAAGATACTTTAGGACCTATTCATGGATATCTTAATTTTCACGAGCAATACTTTATTCATGTATAACAATCTATATTTATTCATGTATACATGTATAAGAATCTACTTTAATATACTACTTCTACAAAAATTTATGCCTTGTCATCTTCTGGAATATTATCATAAAGGTCCGAATGGGCTGAATATTTGAATATGGGCTGAATATTCTGTGATTCCATTTTCTGTAGAAACTGTAGAGTCATTAGGTTTTTTTTAATGCTGGAGATGTGAAACATGAGCAATGCCCTCGCCGGGACTTGAGCCTGGACCTTTCGAATGCGCGCTAAGTGTGCTACTGTTACACCACGAAGGCATGCTGGAGGGAGGGAGAAAATACCTTATGAAATATCGGCTGTAATTTCTCATGTCTAGCCATGGACGTCTACTTAAATGAGCACTTCATGTCTATGTAGCTCACTCGTGGTGCATTGGCAACATAACTGTCAGTGATGTTATCCCAGGAATTCTTAAGTTACGTCGTTTTGCAGGGTAGGTTTCACAAAATTTCTACTCCGATTTCTCTCCATTCTATTTTCATTTAGTCCTTGATGTCCACGCGCAAATTGTCATTGAATGGTTTGTTTCTTGCAGTATCAAATACATCAGATGTATTACGCTTTATTATTTCAGTATCTTCCAGCTTGAACAATGTCGATTTTCTTAAAGATAGCTCACGTCGCTTAAAAAAGCAGTCAAATAACACTGTGACGCTTCGATTTTTGCTGGTGATATATCTAACTGTGCTATCAATGTGAGGGTAAATGCTTGAATAATACGTCTGCTAACGATAAAACCCTTTGCTGTCGGCATTCCATTCATAGACGATGTTTTCCAACTCAAAAAATAATGGTTGCCGATCTAATCTACATTTGTGTTTCTTAGCACTTCCCTCGTTCATCTACTGATAGAGGTTATCGTACTCTGATCGCCATTTTTGGACCATTCGACGATCCAGGATTTTCTGAAAGCAGCGGTAAGAGTTTTGCGTCGGGAATCTTCCACAATAATTTTCTTATCTTCAACGGAATAATTCTTTGGCATTATTCTTGTTTAGGGATCAAAACGCTAAAACCTTTAAATCAGTTATTAAATAAAAACGTTAACTAAAGATTTAATACATAGGGGTGGAAACAAGAACTGTTAAGTATAATCACTTCACAAAAACAATAAAAAATTGAAGATTCAAATTTAAGAATTTTTTTTTGTTTTGTTTTATACAAGGATATGAAGTACATTCGTTACAACACACGGTGTGCTGAATTATAACGATTCTAATTAGTCACAATCATGTACGTTCATTCTGCATTCCGTCTGGTCAGTCCGTCAATAATCCGGGTAATCCGGCTGATGATCTGAACTGGGGCTTATTTTTGAGGTAGGCCTTATTTCCGTCTGGTCAGTCCGTCAATAATCCGAGTAATCCGGCTGATGCTCGGACTTATTTTCCGATTAGTCTTATTTCCGGGGAAACTCTGTAGCTATTCGTATTTCTTTGAAGACTTAGAAATGTCTTTTATTTTATTGACTAGATGTCTAATTTGGCTATGTCGTGTACTGTGCGGATTCATAAATTTGTAGTTGATATATGTCACCGCATTATTTCTCTAATGATCCCTAATAATATTTACCTAATGATCATTGCATTTACAAAGTTAATAGACTAGAAACTTAACTGATGTGTAAAAAAACTACATTTCATTTAGAATATCTAAAACTGAAATATATGCACGTTTATGTGCGTCGGACAAAGCATGTAATTATAATACAAACTTTTTTCTTTTTTTTTTTTTTAACAAATGGCGGGCATTTGCCTATAACGGCATTATAATACAAACTCATCATTCAGAAGAATGTAATTTTCATAATTCATGAAACAACAGTCTTTAATCTGCCTTGTATAAATTTGTCAGCATTATCTTCAAGTAGCAAATGTGCATAATCATATGAATAATAATTTTCATAGAATAATTAATTCATTTTTATTTTAATAGTATCTAACGTCAAGTATTAAAGGCTTTAGAGACGATGTTTCTGATGACTACTTTAGAGGCATAATTAATAAGAATATGAAATGCAAATATGCCTACAGAAATGTAAAAAGCAATGCGTAAATAAGAAGATTATTCATCACTTAGGTAATGCACATTAAAAATTTAACATCAGTTGTTACTTTGTAAATCACACTACCCCAACTGATGCGTGAAAACTTACCTTAAGTGCCAAACGAGATGTGAAGTGCTTCTGAATACTGTTACCATAGCAACGTGTACTCACCGCACGCCCCCTCTCAACTTCTACAAATCCATAAGAAGTATGTTCCTATTTCCGTGTTTTAGCTGAGTATTTTACTGCAAGGAATGGAGGCTAAATTAGTCAAACTCATAGGAAATTTTTCATACTAAACAAACGGGTTTTTCTTTTCTAAACAGGCTTAAGATTTACATTTGCCAGGTTTCAAATAGTGCTGAAAACTTCCCTTATTACTGACTTCTTAAAGCTATTATTTATCATATTTCTTTTAAATGTATCTTTCAGTACAGAAGCATGAGACCTCTCAAAAGAAAATTGTGTTATACGTCATATGCACCTTTGTGAAGAGAAATGATATCCAACCTTTTTTCGGTTCATGGCACACATAACTGAACTTCCGTGACACAGTGATTTGGAATTTGAATTATTATTATTTTATTAATGTTCACATAATTCATGTGAAGGTCTGTGAATAGTGTGTTCCGCACTCTTTGAAATACGTGGATTTTTGGATCATAGACTAAAACACATATTAATTTTAACAAAAATTTCATTGCCAGAAATGCTGATTTTGCTTCTTTGAAAGTGGAAGTGAAATTTTTATTACCCTATTGTCAGTCGTGAGATTATCAAATGTTTCGCCGTGGCAGAACGGAAATGCAGCGTTTTCGAAAATTTCTTCTCACTACTGTCACCTGAATATGCCAAGTACAGCTGAAATTGACGACAAATCTGACCAGAGCCAGTTTCTCATAATTTGAGTTTCTCAAACAATGAAATCGTATTAGAGAGGTTACCAGAACCGTTTTGCCGCTACAGATGAGCTAGCTGTCTTTACAGTCCCCCATCTTCGCTATAATAAAAGATGAGTTTTGCTTCTTTTTATTTAGAGATCAAGCATTGGTATAGATGTTAGAAATCTGATACAGGCCTTCTCAGTATGAAATGAATTGATAGCTCATCATTTGATCTACTCAAAGAATGAAATCTTTTGCATGTGTAATTAAACAAATCTAGTGCTTTAAAATCTGCTGTTTTCCTAGGTAAATAAACAATCGAATTTTGTTCACAGCTTTTCTAAATGACACAGAAGGCGTATTTAAATTTGAAAGTTTCTGAACAAACCTCATAGGGTTTAGCGAAGTACTGGTGTGTAAACATGGGTTGGACAATAATATTGTAGAGATTTCTTAGATTAACTTAAGTGCATTTATTAAGAATTATAGATCCATTGCTCCTGATAATTACAACTTTGTATATGATTGAAATGAGAATTTTGTTAAATTTTTATCCCATAAAATTATTATTTTATTATTGCTGTTATATGCACAGTTAAACAAACATAAGTTTTTTTAAAAACTATTTTCTGTATTTTGTTTAAAACTCAAATTTATTGAAAAACCCTGCAAATCCATTACCTTGGTTTGTAACAGTATAATTTTATGTGGCCCCTTTCTGACCCCTAAATGACCCGATGTTGGCGCGTCGTGTAATTCCTTCAAAATGCTCAATCGAAGAGAGGCTGGGATGACTGGTCTATACTCAAAATTTTCGTTTGTTGATTTCGTATAAAACAATAAATGATATATTATTTCATAGTTTTCTGCTCTACTTATTGCGGCGACATATGTATGTTCAAAGATTTCGGGGTCTTTTAAATAAGCATAAATACTTCCAAATTAAGGATCAGTTTTCAATTCAGCAATAATTGTTTCTCTAGAATCTAAAATTTTAGAAGTCAACACAGCACATATGAGTTCATTCCCTTCATAGTCCAGTTTTATTTGGGATAGTGCGTCAGCTACATTATTTTCTTTCCCTGGTTTATATTTAATTATTAGATTATATTCTTGAAGTTTTAAAGCCCATCTTATTAACCTGGGCGTTAGGTTTTTTCCCGAGTAAAGTCTACCAACAGCCGCATGATCCGAAAAGACTGTTACTGGCGCTTTGCCGAAATAAACTCGAAGTTTCTGTACAGCCATTAATACGGCTAATGTTTCTCTCTCTGTAGCTGTACAATTCCTTTGCGTAGAATTTAAAGTTTTACTAAAAAATGCCAAAGGATGGCCATTCTGCATGAGAACCGCACCTACGGCATAGTCCGACGCATCTGCTGTAATTTCCAGGTTTTCGTCCCCTTCCGGGAATTTCAAAACAGGGGCATTGATGAGTGCTTCTTTTAACCTTTCAAATGCTGTATTTGCTTCTGCTGTCCACGTAAACTTACTTTTTTTTTCTTTTGATTACTAACAACGGTTCAACAATATTCGCGAAATCTTTTATGAAAGATCGATAGTAAGAACATAGTCCAAGGAAAGACGAAAGTTTCTTGGCGGTGTTGGGCGGTGGGAAATTCTTAATAGCTTTTATTTTTGAATCTTGCGTTTCTATACCCTTTTGCGAAATTTTATAACCGAGATATTTAAGTTCTTTAGTTGCGAACTTGCATTTTGAGGCGTTAATTGTAAGACCGGCCTCTTTTAATAATTTAAAAACTTGTTCGAGGTCATTAATGTGTTGTTCCAACGTATTACTCGTTATAATTATATCATCTAGATAGATTAAAGTCGATTTTCCTAGGACAGGCTTTAGAACAATGTCCATAGCTCTCTGGAATGTTGACGGGGCCCCACACAACCCAAAGGGCATGCGTAAAAATGCATAAGTGCCCGATTTTCTGATAAACGCGGTTTTATGTCTATCTTCTGGTCTTATGGGGAATGCCTTTAATAATGATATTTTAAAATTTTCAAAGGTATATGTTTGGCCTCCGAATTCTCCTAATAAAAATTTCCCTATACTCTTCCACCATAGTGAGGCCTGTCCTCTTAGTGAAGACGTGGCAATGGCAACTTTTTGTCTTTCAGGCACAGGGTATAAATGGAAGTGATTATCGAGGCCTTCAAAAATATCGCAACCGAATTTTTTTCGTCGAAATTGACGTTTGGCTTGATAGATGCTCTCATCGTTTGGACCAGGTATCCAAACCCTTCTAACTGGTTCGCCATTTCTTGCTGTTGGAGTTGTACAGGAGCTTCCATCCAGCTTTCGGCCATCTAAGTTCGTAAGATGTTCGGGCGCCAATGTAGTGTTGCGTGGCCCCAACTTGTCAGCAACTATGGTAGTGACTGCTATGAACTGTAAATTACACAAACTCGTAAGAAGGGTTTAAATCCCTTTTTATTCCACTTTAGAAATAACAGCTGCGTTCACTTGACGCTCACAAACTACGCCGACCCGGCGGTTTAACAAAAACAGAACTGTGAAACTAAAAATTAATGACAGGATGAATAAACAACTAGATCACTACCTACGAGGCTCTGAAACCGTAACTAACTTAACCGCGTTCTAAAATACAGCTGAGATTCAGAAAACTTACTGATTAAGCAGTTGAAAGATTCAACGAACTGCCGAGAAAGGCACACAGGCCGAAACGCGCGGTTCTTAAATTTCTACCTAGCAACCTTCACGCACGCGATTCAAGAAGCATACTTACAATCTCGTTTCCCTTCTATTTAAACTCAACTTAATTCTACTAAAATTTGAATACTCTGCGCGTTCTACTAAAATTTACATACTCTGGCATTGGCAATTCTAGGGGAAAGTAAAGGCTTGACAGGAAAGATATCTTAAACTTAAAATAAATGTTTGTTAAAATAAATATAAACCCTTCAGCCTAAATTTTTATGTAATAAAAAATAGATAAAAAAATAGAAAAAATACAGCTATAGAACATGCTTCATTACATGCATGCCCCCATCAACTTAAATTATGCATAAAATTCGATCTTATCTTTTTTTTTTTTTTTTACGCTAATTTAAAATGAAAACTTCTGATGCATTTCGAAAGACCAGTGTAATCGCTCTTATTCACGAATAAATTTGGACTTCTAAAGAGGGAAATAATAAATTATCTTTATTAATGCATCTTGCCTTTTCATTTAAAATTAAAGCAGTAGAGGACGAATTTTTTCTCTTGTCCTATTTGGAAAGAAATATAAACAGGAATGGGATTTAGTTTATCATTTACATTTTATTATAAATAATTTTGATTTGAAGCATATTTTTATTGCCCTTAACAAGAGATCAATTTTAGCGAGACGGAGAAGCAAAAACTTCTCTTCAACGTCATTGGTGTCTGTTTTTTCTATATGACCAAGCTACAGAAAAACCAATAGTATCAAGACCTTTGCAACATACATTTCATAGTACACAAATCACCTTGATGAACATGCAGTTCAGTTGCAACAAAAATTATCGGGCTTAATTTAAGGTTATTTGAAAGACTTTTTACGAAACACTTTTTATGGTGTAAAGCAAACCCATGTAACTGAAGTTATAACAAAAGACAATGAACGTTGGGTTAGCATTTTATAAGCTAAAGATGAAATTTTAATTTCACTAAACAGGTTTATTTTTGTATTGCTTTAGCAAATTTTAAAAGACGCCATTAAATTGCCACTTTTGGAATAACTTTTAACTCATTTCACAAAATAAAATGAACTGTATCTGCTGTCTGTGAAACAGAAATAATCCTATAATTTAAAAGCATAAATTTATAATACTACTTAATTTTATGGAAATACCACCCACGGTGTTTCTTTAAGAATGCATAATTCAAAATTTAACGACAATACCCTTATTATTTTGAAACCTATGAAAATATATTAAAATAAAAATTACTGCTATTGACATACGCTGTAAGAATGATTTCGTGAAAACGTATTCTGAGCGGAAAAGAAAGGTTCTTCCTCCCTGTGATGTAGTTAACGTGATTTCCGGTAGAGTGTTACGGAACTCTTGTTCCTAGAGTATACATATGATGTGATATGTACGTATCACATTATATAGAACTATATTATATTTGTTAATGCATCACATTATATATAATTATATGTATACGTATATATATATATTCCAGATATAAACTATGCAACTTACATTTAAGCAATTTATAGGAAGCACAAATTAAATTCAAAACCAAAACCCAAAATATGAGCTTTGAGTTGTATTAACTTGTAGAGACATTAGGTTATTTCAAAGCTGGAGAGATGAAAAATGATCAATGCCCTCACCAGGACTCGAACCACGGACCTCTCGAATACGCGCCGAGCATGCTGACCATTACACCACGAAGGCATGCTAAGAAGGCAGGAGAAATACCTTATAAACTCAGAGGCAATATTTCCTCCTAAATTCAAGTATCATATTCAGTTCTGAAATAACGAAATAGCGCATAAAATATTTTGCAAATACAAAAAGGTTATTATTTAAAAGAGAGCTGTGCAAAGCCAAAATTCGTACAAAAATTACCACATACACAAAATAGGTGCAAAACATAATAACAGAGAACTGGTTTTACATCTCTCAGTCAGGGGGTTCGTGTATCGGGAAATATAAAAAATAAAGCTATGTTTCTGAACGGACAAATGCACAAATGAATGAAATTAATCTTAAATTTAGAAAACAAAAATTAAATCAATATCTGCATTCATCAGTCCAAACCGTACAAACTGGAATCGAAAAGTTAAACACAAGTAAACCGCGCACCAAAACTGAAAATGAATCCAAAAATAGGGAAAACAGCACAAAGAATAGTTTAAAAATTAAATTTGGGAAATGTGTAACGTAAACAAATAATGCAAGCAAACACTGTAATCGGGGCTAGATTAACCATCAAGCAAAATAAGCACCGGTTTAGAGCATCAAGGAGAGGGGGCACCACGAAAATATCGTTAGGAAAAGGAAAGGGGCTACCACAAAATCTTCCACTGATGATTTTACCACGGAATGGTGCAGCTAAATTAAGTCTGAAAGAGAAGAAATTGCTA
Organism: Stegodyphus dumicola; assembly: GCF_044657685.1. NCBI lineage: Eukaryota > Metazoa > Arthropoda > Arachnida > Araneae > Eresidae > Stegodyphus > Stegodyphus dumicola. The sequence goes on from NC_140780.1 coordinate 123,599,560, forward strand.
AAAAGAAGGCGCAAATATATGTGAGAGCACCAAAATTTTTTAAGTGCTTAGGACCTCTAAAAGTCTTAATCCGGCCTTAACTGTAATCTGGAACAATGCAAGTAGTTTCGTCAGCATCATAGAGCTCTCTGTAACCACAAACCTAAGTATCGTATTGAGAAAAATAAGTATCATAATTGTTGTAAAAAATTTAATAAATTAAAAATTATTATGTTAATTACCAATAAACACAAATTATGTAAATAAATCAAGAAAACTTTGAATAATAAAATAATCATAGCGTTCAAATTACAGGAATAAATTTCAAAACAATAAAAATCTAATCCTTACATGTGCAGACTGAGAAAAGAAAATTTTGTGATGTCTAATTAAGTAAAACGTTTTAGAATGCATTTGATGTATTTTTAATGATTAATACTTTTTAAAAAAGTAAAATTAAAACTATTGTAGTTAAAAAAGTATGGTTTTTACCTTGATACTTGAGGAGAAACTTTAGAGTGAATGTCAAATGACTTTAATGAATTTATGTTAGAAGTAGTTGGAGTATTTTTCATTTAAAAGAAAGGTAAAGGAGTTTGGAAGACGAAATGAGTTGTGTTGTATTGTTACAGACCACAGCTATGTCAATGCGATATCTTTATATGTGACCAAAGATATATGAATGTGATATACACATATATAGCGATAAATATATGTATATGTATATACATATACATGCATATATATCAGACACACACATATATATATACAGTGGTGGCCAAAATTGTGGACACTTTTGGAAATTTTTATGTTTTTGAACTTTGTATGCTTATAGAAAATGTTACGTTTCGCAAAATGCAAACTTGTATATATCATTTTAAGGAGAATTTATTACTGACTTCAATACAAAACACAGAATTCAATTATTTGCAATACAAAAAAGTTATATGTACTTTAATATAAATAAAAAACATAGTTATGAAGTAGTTTGTAATGTCTAGCTTTCCTGGCCAATCACTGTTCTTGTTCTGAGAACCAATCAAATGTTAATAACTGCCAGTAGAAGCTGACATCATGTTTACACTTGAAACAATTCATTATTTTGCTTTGTTCTGTAGAAGGACGACCCGTTTCTTATACACTGCAATTACAAGTAGGAAATTTTGTAAAAATTTTTAATATTTAATCAAGAAGCAATGACATCAAATAAAAGAATAGATTGGACACCTAGAAAGAGATGTAATATTATTGTGTTACGAGAAAGTGGTCTTTCCTATGCTGAAATTGCAAGACAGGTGGGTGGTTCAGTGACTACATCAGGAGTCCGAAAGTTTTGTTTACGATATCAGGAGACAAATTCAATAATAAACAAAGAAGGAAAAGGCCGAAAAAGGTGCACCACATCTATTCATGACAGAAAAATAAAAAGATTATGTCTCCAAGATAGAAAAATGTCATCAGCGGCCATCAGAAGTGATCTGAATGATGCTGGTGTTTCTGTCAGTTCAAGAACAATCAGGAGAAGATTAACAGATATTGGACTGAGAGGTAGAATTCTACGAAAAAAGCCTTATCTTAATTTTCAGCAACGAAAAAAAAAGAACACAGTGGGCAAAGGAATACATTAACTGGACAGATGATCAGTGGTCACAAGTTATATGGAGTGATGAAACTAAGATATCGTTATTCGGTCGGGATGGGCGAAAATATGTAAGACGTAGAATAGGAGAAGAGCTACATCCTGACTGCATTCAAACAACAGTGAAGGACCCAGTTAGTGTTATGATTTGGTCATGCAAGTCAGCAGATGGTATTGGTCGCCTTCATGTCATCGATGGGACACTGAATGTCAGAAAATACATTGACACTATTCTAGAGCCAAAACTTCTAACTTCCATCAGAGATCTCTTTCCCAACAATGCTTCGTTTATTTTTCAGCAGGATTCTGCTCCTTGTCACACGGCAAAATATCGAAAGAGTGGTTTCGTACAAAGAGCATTAAATTGTTGTCATGGCCAAGAAACAGTCTTGACCTCAATCCTATCGAAAATTTGTGGCACCGTTTGAAAACGCTTGTCCGAATGAGGCGCCCATCAAATAAAAGGGAACTAATTGAGGCTATAATTGTTTCCTGGCATCATGTAATAACGAAAGAAGAGCTTAAAACTCTTGTCAGCTCAATGAAACGTCGATGTGAAGCTGTAACCAAAAATAAAGGGTACCCTACTAAGTACTGATAACTCACTGCAATCATCACTATCTAATGTATATCGACAACTATTATCGTTTAACTTTTTTGTATTGCAAATAATTGAATTTTGTTTTTTGTATTGAATTCAGTAATAAATTCTCTTTAAAATGATATATACAAGTTTGTATTTTGTTAAACGTAACGTTTTCTATAAGCATACAAAGTTCAAAAACAAAAATTTCCAAAAGCGTCCACAATATTGGCCACCACTGTATATAATTTTCTCTTCTCTGTATATGATATAGTAATTCTTTTTATTTTAATTTTAAAACAGTCATTATTGTTTGGGTAAAACTCTGCGTACAGTGAAGAGGCATAAATATAATAAGTACATAAAACTTACAAATTTATTTTCTGAAAACATGTTCATATTAACGCAATGGGAAGCCCACTTGTTTTTATGTTAATAATTCTTTACTTTTACTTTTTACTTTTAACATTTGTTCTTAATGATTCACGTAAATGAAGATTCTCAATAATTAGATGATTACCTACAATTTCTACACACAATAAAAAGAACCTAGAAGATGTGAACATTTTCGGCTTCTTAAATAACCTGAGCTGTTTGCCGAGATGCATGAGCTTTTGTTTGCTTTTACATTGGATATTAAATGTCATTAATTGATAACTAGGTTGATTATGTATATCTAAATAGTTATGCGGATAGATTTTGCACACAAAAATGGAAACTTTTCCTTGGAAAGTCATTTCTGCATTTAAGATTTTCTAAGAGTAACAGCTGGACGTTAAAAAAAAGCTTAATCTTTTCATCTCTTACGTCTCGTTTTTTTGTATTATTTTATGCTACTCATCCATTTACTTTTCACTTGGCGGCTTATGTTCCATATGATCTTTAACTCACTTTTCAAATTAAAACACTATATTGCTTAACTATCTGAGAGATTAAAAAGTACTTTTTAATAATTTATATCTTAGTTTCTTTTTAATAATATCCCTATTTGGTATAATTTATAATCCATCTAATTAATTATAGTTCATTGATAACTTTTATTAACATTTTCAGTATTAATATAATTACTGAAAATATTCCGGAAGACGTTACATGCTTGTATAGTCATCTGTGCTGCCTAACAATGAGGTCGCTTTCCATGTTGAACTCCCATATTCTGAATAATTTTGAGATTATATATTACATATGTAATTTTGTGTTTAATTATACCATCTAAAAATTAGCATTTCATATACTATTTGTTCAAGAGTATTTCAGGTTTTGAGACAGCTGTGACAAAAGCATGCCACAACGTATACATTATGGTTAATTACTTTTGAAATTCTTATCTCTGGAAATATTACTTGAGTACCTAATTTTAGAAAAGAAATTTTAGAGTTCTGTTAAATTAAATTCCGCATACTTTTCAGAACTTTCATTCCTCAGTAGTGATTTGTAATACTACCCAACAGTTTTTCTCTTTCAGAATTTATTACACTACTAATATTTGGGGTGACCTTATCATTTCCTTATAGTCCTTCTGCTCGGGTACTTCCCCTTTACATAACTTCCAAGAATCATCATTTGTAAATCATTTTCGATGTAAATATCAGCTTATTGAACGCTGGTCATACAATATTTAAAAATACTCCTGTGCTTAGGTATTATTTACAGAATTTTTTTCTATTACTGACGTTCAGTTTTAATTATATCATTCAGACCTATGATAAATTTTGTCTATTTATTTTTATATTTTATGACCCATAAATGGTGACCTCATAACTTTTATTACAATTTTTATCACCTGAGATATTATCTCGTAAGTCTTCTATGTATTCATTAACAATATTTTTCGCACCACAGACTTTAAAAACTATACTTGCAATTTGAATTTGCTCCTCATTAAACCCATGTTTTTGTTGAGAAGCACCTTTCATTAAATTTAGACGGAATAATTTCGTTAAAGCAAAACTTACCCAAAGAACCCACAATTTTATATCAGATTTTCTCTAACTTTTAAAAATAAAATTACATTCTTAATTTCGTCTTTCATATAACGATACAAAATTCTCCTGAAATTTTTTCTTTTATCAAATATCTGTATATGCAGCCATTTTTTATTTAAAAAATGCATGAGTAGGTGTTTCTTTTATTATATCATATAGACGTTAGATAGTTATATAGACGTTTTGTATGTTGTTCGTTGGAATTTAATTTTCTTTTTCACTGAGAAATAATTTCTATATTTAAATTCCTTTGTAGGAATAGAACTAATCATATAGAGTCTTTAATTTATTTGTGCCCCACCAATAGCCGAGGTGATAAGACCGGTCAATAATTGTAGTTCGATCATTGTTCAAACTCAGGCGAACAGGCTGAATGCATGATTGATTTTCGTGTTTTACCCGTGTATAACGTGAGTAAAAGCAAGTTTCCCTTCGAAAGTCCTCCCCGAAGGCATCCACCCTTAAGCAGATAACCCTTGTGTGCTTTGCCATACTCAGATAACTTAACCTAATAACCTTGTGCGTATCTGTATTTCACATTAACTTACTATGCACGTTTCATGCGAATTCCTAGTTTTCATTGTTTATCTCCTTCTTTACCTATATCGTTAATGTAGTATTATTACAAACTATTAAAATAGAATTAGGATTCATGTAACCTATTATTTGTTTGCCGTATGAACGAAAAGACACTTTACTAGTGCTTCAATATTATTTCGTTATATCCTTATTGTTGATGCATACTTTCTTACTGTGCTTTGAAATAAGGACTAATTGTTTAATGAAAATATTTTTTCCGTTTAGGCAAGATATTAATTTGAATATTTTCATTAATATGTTCAAATTAGTGTCAGCTATTTTTAAGGATAAACTCAAAATTAATTTACACATAAAAAGAATTAATTTAACTTAAGCTGAAACTTCAGCAACAGTTAGTTTTCCTGAACCCGGCTGATGTTTTCAAGTATTAATTTTTTTTTCTTTTTAAAAAAAATTATGAAGCATCAGAAGTTTTACGCATAGTGTAAAGGAACTTGCATTCCAACATTCAGGTTTCTCCTTCAGGAAACAATACTTCTGCTTACTTGTGAAACTTTTCTTAAGCTTAATTGGCGTAAAGCGAAGAAGCATTTATTTATCAGAAATAACTTACATTGCAAAAATTCCCTGAACCAAACGTGCAACCTACTAAATCATATCACATAGCACAGGAAACTTAAAATACTAACATAAAGGAAGAGCACAAATTATGCGACAAATACGCAACGTAGGATATATAAAGGGAAAATACTATATGTACAGCAACTTAGAGCCTATATAAAGTAAAAAAAAAAGTTATATGTATAGTGTAGTTTCATGTCCGTGATTAAGAGTCAACGAATTTCTAGTAAATGTTTAGACAGGATTTAGTCATTGGGGTTTGGATGAAGGGAACTGCAGGGGCCAGAATGCAAGGGGAAATGAAGATTATTATCTATTAAAAACCCAATATTTTAAATTGAATCCGTTACGGCAAGACAGGTCACGAACCTCTAAAGCTTCTTCTATATCTACTTAAAGTCAAAAGATGAGCTTTGTTGATCTGCTGTGGCTGATGAGAACGTCTTAAAATAACAACAGTATACTTGACTGCTTAGATCAGACACAACATTTCGTCTGTCGCGTACCGCTTAATGAGACAGTAATATAAAGTACTTCTAACCTCCTCTTTCAGAACTATGACTCCCCCCCGTTTCACCCCTTTTTAGTACTTCTTACTATATTGTTTTGTTACCATACAATTAACAGACTGCAAAGAATAAAAAAGAAAGGTCAGAAAAATATAATGAAAGAAAGACTTATTACTACATTATTTATTTCGAATAAATACAGTAATGGCACATATTCTAAATTAAAACATAACGTTATTAATGTATCATAATTATTTTAAATATCAGGTTTTTCTAAATCGGAAATGAAAAAATGAGTGAATTGATGAAGTTAGTGATAATTGATAAGATATAGAACTGTACTAACACCTTAAACATTCTTGAAATAGTGTTGTACCAGTGTAAAATATTAAATCTATAAATATTTTATAGTGAATAAATATATAACTTCTATACTAAATTTAAAACAAAAAAACTAAGACTCGATCTGCAAAGGTCCATATATTGGTGCTGCCATCAATATGTACAGGAAAAAAAGACCATTTTTCACTCTTAATTACATTCGTTTCAAAAATCATCAGACAGGTCCTTGATTCTACAAGAAATTGTATTGTTTCAGAACAGAAGGCTTTTACATCTTCGAATATGTTCTTCTCCAGACAAGCATTGAGCGGTATCAAGTTTTCAGCATTTTTTTTTCGTTTTTCCCACTTTTAGCGATAGTTGATCTCGTCTCTTGTGAATGAAAATTCATACTAAATATTCATCAAAATACTTTCTTTTCTTCTAAGAAGGAGCGGAGCTTAGAATTTTGTTATTATTAGCTGGTCTATCTATTACCAGAGAAATGCTAGTTTCATCCCAGTCCTCAGCTGGTTGGAAATGTTTGCCGCAGAAGCCAAATCAGAGTTATTATCCATATTTTAGTTCTGAGCGAAAACTAAATTTTCTAAATCTAGATTTCAACCATTTTTATTTTAAAAAAACCTTGTATTTAACAATATTAAAAGACAAAACTAATTAAAAATTTCAATCACAAACAAATTTAAATGTAATATTATTGTAAAGAAAGCCAGCTACATAACTCATTTGATAATTCACTCAATGTTAAAAATATTATTGGTTGCCAATCGTTTTATATGATTCGCTGTGGCAAAGCGGGAAGGAGGGCGGCTGCATACGTTGTGTCACTAATTGAGCAGTATAAATAGCTTGGCCGGATTTTTTTTTCTAAGCAAGGCCGGATGTGGTGGTCTCTTTATTATGGAGGCACCTAATAGGTGGGCCACCATCGCCTTTCCTATGAAGGGACAGACAGTTACAACCATGCCTTCTCCGGGATTCGAACCCAGGCCCTTCGTCATCGCAGTCAGCTTCCCTGACCACTATACTGACTGGGCGGCGCTTGGCCGGAATTAGACAGAAATAATCACGTTGCTTTCGTGCGGAGTTTGGTCATGACGATCACCATGGAATTCCTTGTAATTGCTGCATTCAATGACAAATTTTAAACTTTCTGAATTTTTTTTTCATCAGCATTCATTAATCTGACTAAATACACCCAGGGTATACATTTTTCTTTTATGTAGTTCTTTATAGGTACTTAAATGTCTTGAAAACTTATCTTAAACTTATATGACCTTTCAAAACTGCATGCTTTACCAAAAAAACAAAGTAATCCTTCTCTGTCCACTGTACTTTCTATCTTTTGTTTCGATTATCGGAAGTCAAGACTAATGGCTTAGTGTCCAAATGTCTGGCATTTGTATAAACTATCGGAGGTCAAGACAAAAAAAAATTATAACATTTTGCCGTAAAATTTTGTCCATTTTTCTCCAGTACATTTCCATTTATGTAGAGTATTATTAGTCGCAAGTTTATTGTTCTATTTTCGCAGTTTGTTTGTTTTAATATGCATCTATTTACTGTTCGAGTTCTGGTCTTTGCTTGCCTCTAATTTTCAGAGTTTGACGCAGAATCCTTGGACATGGCTGAAGACACTGTCAAAATAAATATTGCTTTTTCAAGACAGGAGTGTAGAGTATGTCTCTTTCCTATATTCTGTAATAAATAATGGAGCTTTCCACTGTAAATGCTTTTGGAATAAATTAAAAACATAAGTTATGGACTACGGTAGAGCTCTAGGTATGAGCACTATAGCAGCTACTATGGTAGGATATCATGAAACGTAGGAGGAGAAAGTTTTAAAGCAGCAAATGAAACAAGTATAAAGGAGGTATGATCATCAGGATTTCATATTGGGGGAAAGGGAAGAGCTTATCACAGTTTCGGACAAAAAAAGAAACGCAACGAAAGTAGAAGTTGTTATGCAAGATTTCTCGATGTAAACTTTAAATGAAATTTTGTCTTCGACAGGATAGATATTGCGCTCTTGAATTAAATCCGCTCTTGGGAATGGGATTGAAATTCAAAAAGGGCGTTAAAAATTTACTAGAGCCCTACGAAAGTTTTTAGTAACACTTCAAAAAAAGATGAAGAAACAAAGCTCAATAACTTCTTTTCTTTTTTTTTCACTTTGTTAATAGTCTATATCTGAATAATATTTTTATTGAATTATGTTTCATTATTAAATCCAATTACTGTAGTTAAAGAAATCTTCTCTATCTACTTTTGTGATTATCATTTTAATTTAAAATATTCAAATTCTTTATGAACTATCATTTTTATGTCCTCTTAACCTCATTATCTAAGATTCGTTATCAGCATGACATTGGAAAGACGCAAATAATGAGAGATTAATGTAGATCGTCCCTAAAAGAGAAAAAGCTTAAAGCGAAGTTTCATAAAAGAGGAATACATGGAAAGTAACTAAAAGTGTTAATTACTTATGAATCGCTTTTTTACACTAGAGTAGCTTTTAAAAAAAGTATAAAAATGAATAAAAAAATCAGTTCATTAAAATATAAACATCAAAAAGCAATATTATTCGTTTATTATAAATTTTTAAACTCTTAGGACAAGTAAAGGCTAATCATTAATGTTTCATTGTGTGATGCATATATATAATGATATATATATATATACCTTGAGCTAATTAGTAGCTAATGTGTGGAAGTTAATGCAGCTTATTAATTTGTAATTTTAAAGCAATAGTCACTAAACTGTCGTTCGCGAGCTACTGGTTGAAATAGATTTGTATTGCTTGATGGATTCAAATGACGAAGACATGCTAATAGATATTACTCTTCTTCTCTCTTTCCGGGTCCACCAGCGGCCGAGCGGTAAAGTCGCTGAACACTGATAGTTCGGTCTGAGGTTCGGATCCCGCGAACGGGCTGGCTGCATGGGCGTTTTCGTGGTTTTCCCCATGTGTAACGTGTATACGAGCCAGTTTCCCTTAGAAAGTCCTCCACGAAGGCATCCCTCCCCTTAGGCAGATAGCCCTCGAGGCTTTGCTATAATCACACACACACACACTTCTCTCTTTCCGTATCCCAGTATAGTATAATTATGCAGTTTTGAATCCCAGCACTCTAACTTCGGACGACTAAATTTCTGAGCTTGTAGCATGTGTTTTCGTGTATGTTGGTAATTTTAGTTATTCTAGAAAGGGAAATAAATTGTATATAAATTATTTATACCTTATGTAAGCTGCGTATTTATCACATTCATTAATCTTTTGTTACATCATAACATATTTTATATTTCATGACTAATGATGACTTCATACCACGAGTTTTTGGGCCTGTTAGAGATTAAAAACGTCATCCGTGTAAGTTTGTAGCGTATCTTATGTTAATTAACCAGTTATTATGATTTCAATCTTTTCTATAACTTCTCATTTCCGTATTCCTCACTAGAGTGTAAATTGTTTGTTTGAATATTTAAGCTGAGATATTTGGATTTTAAACAGTATTTCAGGCATATGAGAGCTACGTGGTTAGTTTCTGCCAGCTCTATTAGTTAAAATTACTCGGCTTTGCGGACTCTCGCCGCTAAATAATTGTGCAATCTTAGACTATTGCTTACCGTTTAATTTAAACTGGCTGTTTGTCTGCATCACCATGATCTGTGGCTATTGTAGAATACGGTTGTGCCTTTATCTTCCAAGTTCTGTTTAAATAAAAAGATACTTTCTAACGTTAGTAAGACTTTGTCATTTATCTCATATATAGCGATAATCTTCTTCCCGTCTGTTAGGGTTATAGAACTAAAGAAGCATTACCAGATCAAGCTGAACTCTACACATTAATGGCTGTCACTTCATCTTCGCAGTTTATAGAAGATTATAGAAATATTATTTTTCCCTTTTTTGGGGGCGGGGCAAGAAACGAAAATTCAGCGATATCCTCGCCTGGATTCGAAACACGAATCTTCTGACTGGTAGTTGGAGGAGCTGGATGCCTAGCCAGATGATAATTCCACACATTATTTTTGTACTCTTCTGTACAGCCATCTTCTTTTTCAGAGATGAAAACCCGAAAGTTAGGTTATGGCATAGCCGGGATTCGAACCTAATCAGATAATCAGATCAATCTGTAGATTTAACAATCTACAGATTGTTAAACAGATATGCTATTACTTATACCTAGACAGCACACATAGAGGAGTGATATAAAGTTTCATAGGATCGCTTTACTTTTGGAAAGCGGGAAGAATCTATATTAGTTAAGAAATGTACGATATATTTTCCTCAGAATTGTACAGTATTATTTTATAGAATATTATTTATAGAATATTATTTTATAGAAAGTTATGTAAGCTTAGCATTTTAATGCGAGTTTCGTTGATCATAATTCTTAAAAAGTAGGACTGTTGAGAGAATTTCATTTCTGCGGATGTCTGTAATTTAGTAATGGTTGAAAGTTTTAAGCCTATACCGCATGATTATTATGAAACTATATAGTAGACAAAGCGACAATTAAGTAAAATTTTTGCTTTGACGAAAGCCAAAAACTTTGGGTTGAGTAGATAAAACTTACACACTCTGAACTATCAGCATGATTCTCCTTCTATCTTGATTTCAACCCTCTTAAATATGAGGCAGCGGCCGAGCGGTAAAGTCGCTGAACACTGGTAGTTCGGTCCGAGGTTCGAATTCCGCGAACGGGCTGGTTGCATGGGTGTTTTCGTGGTTTTCCCCATGTGTAACGTGTATACGAGCCAGTTTCCCTTAGAAAGTCCTCCACGAAGGCATTCCTCCCCTTAGGCAGATAGCCCTCGTGTGCTTTGCCATAATTAAATACACCAAATTTTATACAGATGCTTTAACTGCTATTCAGTAATATATAATAATCAAATATGTAATTAGTGCTCCTTGGTAAAAATAGTCCTGGAAATAAAAGTCTTTGCGTGTTATTATGAAGCAGTTTTCACCAATTCAATAAGCATGTGAGATATCTTAAAATTCTAGACTGTCTGGTGAGCTAACCATTTTAACTTTTATAGAACATACTCAGATGAGTCATTTATAATTTTAAAATAAATTAAAACGTTAGATTTCCATAACAGCGGAAATTTTGTACTGAAATAAATGATTTATTAACAAGTTGATCAATATTTTTCAGTAAAAGAATAAAAACTTTAAAATCTTAACTAAGAGGAGAATGGCACTTACTATGCTCTATTAATTTTCTAGTTAGCGGTAATTAGTTAACTGCTTCGAATGCGGTTTTCAAGATACTAATCTATAAGACTGTATATTTCTTTTCGATCAACTTTGTGTTGGAAACCAAAGATTCAAGTAAATAATTAGGACAAAACAACGTCTTCACTTAAAAGGCTATTCGAAGCAAAGTTTGATGCTTTGTTTCGACATAAAATCCGATTTATTTAAGTACTGAAAATATTCTATTTTGAAACTATATTCTTCAGAGAAAAACTGCAGTGCTGTATTTCTGATAAACGTCAATCCTCTTGAAAAATTTCCACTGCGGAGCTGGATAGTTTCCTAATGTCAGTATTCAGAAAAGGAGTCGAAACAACTATGCAATTAGCTCCGTTTCTTTGAATTTCCTAAGCCGCAGCTCATATTTTTCTTTCAAACTAAAAAATATTTGAATTTTCTGTTAGCAGGTTTCGCAGTTTTTGAGCCTACTTTTGAACAAAAGAAGCTTCTCTAATCACTAGCAGATTACATGTTGAAATGTTGAAAAAACTGCTGAACTTCTGAAATCATTTCCCCGAAATTTTTGACTCGATCCTCGGAAAGCATGGGAGAATGGATACAGATAATTGCATTTGCGACTCTCGAAGAGAAACGTCGCACTGCCTTCAATAGTGTGTTCTCACTCGCCTATGTTATTTTCCGCAAACCTCAGTCAGCAACATTTCAACCTGGAAAAGAAGATATGTGAATAACAAGACGGCTCTTAAGTAGGCTTTCAAAGTCATAAATTATAAAAGCGAACATTACAGTGAACTACGATATCTCATAATTATGCCCTATAGCTTCAGTTTTCTTTGAAGATTTAGTTTCAATTTTGTAAGACTGCTTTGGCAGACGGTAGGATCTTTTCCATAGCTTTATATATTTATGTTTATTTTTTTTTCGTTTGCTGGGACAATAGGTTTCTTATGCCCTGCATTCTGTTAGCTGGCCCTCTAACGATGCAATAACGGGAATAACTCGATCCTGAATTTGAATATTAACTTATTTATTTTTTATGTGCTGTTCGCAAGAAACGCAAAATCACACGAAGCTATTTCAGGCACTGTTGACTGAACACAGAACATGTTCGTAACTTAACGATTGTTATACGAATGTTACTGGCTTCTTTGTGGATTGTCACTTCGTTCATATGGAAACAATTTTAATTACCTCAACGAATTTTAAATGATATTTACACAGTGTCTGCTCATAAATAATGCAACAGTACTCCTAAAAATTCTTAACATAAATATTTATATTAGATATCTATCTATCTATTTATATCTATATCTACATCCATCTATCTATCTGTCTATTATTTATATAGTCCAGAAAGAAGCCAATTTTTTTCGACGCCATTAACAACTGAAGGTGCCATCGGTGAGATACCCACGAATTCCTGAATTGATATTTTCTGCAGTAAAACACATATTTTGGCTTCAACATAAATTCTCTCGCAGTAACGAAGCCTTTCAAAGAGATAATTTTTAAAAACTGTTCTGTCAGGTAAAGGCACAGATCTTTATGACAAATATGACTGTGATATGCCAACTGCATCAGTGCATTTGTCAAACTGTAGTGATATATAACAACATTATTATCACACCAGCTTGTCAAATCTCCGCAGTATTCTTTCGGTCTTGTGGAACAAGCATGCTAAGACCGAAAGAGTTACAGAAGTAATACCCTTTCCTATCACAGTCAAATGTCTTCTAAAGGAATACCTAACATTTTTTATCCCTCTGTTAATGTCCATAGAATTGCTAATAATAATCAATAATTTGTTTGCAGAGTATCCAGAGAATAATAGCAACATCACTTTGGCATACCAAAGATAAAAAAAAAGTAAGTGGAAAGTAAAGCTTACTTTTAAATTTATCATATTAAACTGTGACTAAATGTTGCGAACAAGCAATTTAAGAATTCATAAGTATTTACACTTTAAAGAACAGTATAAACTCATTTTCTGAAGAGAATGTAAAACATCTCGTAAAGTGTCCTTGCGTACATATTAATGACGGATGTAAGTATACTCTTCCAAACATACGAAATAAATGACGTTTCTTATTTCAATGTTTGTTTAACGCGAGCGATAAAGTTAAGTTTGATTGTTTTCCAAAATCGCTAAACGAGCATGAGAAAATTGAGTTGTTTTAAGAATAAAGCTACTTTGAAACAACAACTTCATTTCTAATACTCTGTGTAGCACTCTTTTGCTATATAAGAATCTAATGTTTAGCTACACAGAGAATAAAGTCTAGACCATATGCTTCACTGTTCGTTGATAACATAAGCTGCAATACGTTTTGGCAATTCCGGTTAGTCCTGTCAATGCAGTTCTAACTAACAATTTGTATGAGTGTGTGTGTGTGATTTTGGCAAAGCCTCGAGGGCTATCTGCCTAAAGGGAGGGATGCCTTTCGTGGAGGACTTTTTAAGGGAAACTGGCTCGTATACACGTTACACATGGGGAAAACCACGAAAACGCCTATGCAGCCAGCCCGTTCGCGGGATTCGAACCTCGGACCGAACTACCAGTGTTCAGCGACTTTACCGCTCGGCCGCTGGTGGGCCCCAATTTGTATGAACAAAAACAACATAGCATCCAGATTTTATATTCTTTGAAGTTCATAGGAATGTTAACTCTGCACATATCTTCAAAAGTTTTCCTACAGGCTTCCGAAAAGAAAATTTCATTATTGCGAATGCAAATAAAGCTGACTGATAGCCGACTGATAAATTTTCTGTTAAACAAATAACAGTTAGACATTAGAGGATGTAGTAGTCAAACACTGACAGAAACAACTGCATGTAATTTAAATTAAAGCAATAAAACACCTGAGTGTCTTTCAAATAGAACGTTTTCGGTTTTGTCCATTTATTACGAAACATTCAAGTCCCATTTCCATCAGTCCAAGTTACGAACCTGAGGTCAAATAATATAATATAATAAATAAGTATTTAAACGTTATCTCATCAGCTTTTATTAGCCTACAAATTTCGTCAGATCATTACAGTTTAGAGGTTTTCTTTGTCTGAGGGAACTTCACTCTTACCGCTTTTCACCCCCTTATCGATCCTTCGGTTCCTGTCTTGAGGCGACATTTATTAACCTATTGTTAGAATTTACAAAGCGTTTTTGACAAGCATATTTGATTACACTTTTTATGCATAAAAGATACAGTTTTTTTATGAATTGATGATTAAATTTTGTTTGTCACAAGAGAAATAACTTAACGGATGTGCATACTATAAAGCAAATGAACTGTTAACTCACGAAAATAATGTGTTTTATATGCATGCAGCTTATGATCAGAAAGACTATTATAATCAGAAAGTTAAAAAATGATATAGATGATTTACAGTCAAGCAGCCGTGTGAAGTAAACATTTATGACTTCGCATAAATATGCAGCATTAGCAATCGATTACTGATAATCGAAGAAACAGGAAAACTTTTTTCATTTCACTTCCATGAATAGTCCGCATATTTAGGACTAATTTCTGTCTCTGTAATTTTTAGGAAAATGTTCCCTGGCAGTATAAGTTCAGTCACTGGAAAATATTTTTGCTTTAAAATTCATTATATATATTTTTTTAAAGAAGTCCGAATTTTAAGTAAATGGTAAGGGTCCCAGAGAAATAAGTATCGAACTTTACCTGTGGGATATGGGTATATCGTTATCTTCAGCATTTATAGGAAAGATATTGCTGGTTTTTGCCTTAAAATAAACTTATGAATCATTTTTATGAATAACCAATTAAGTATATGAAACATGCCTGTAAAAATACAATGCTGTTTATGAGTCCATACGGCTAGATTAAAGCAGTTACCGCACAGATGTTTCAAAATATCACTGAGATATCATGTAGGAACACTTGAGTTGAAATCCCGGATCTAGAAATTTGATTTTCTTTCATCCCATTTCATCATTTTTCTTTAAAATAGTTGCCTTAAAAAGATTTTTTTTTTTTTAATTCTGCAAATTAACGGGCATTGGTATTCAAACCAAATCTCCCCAAAAAAGAAAGAAGCAATTACTTCTTTCATTTCATTAATTAACTTTATGTGTTTTGCAAATCGTGACGTTTAAAGGCATATTTGGTTACCTAATTTTATTAATAATTAGCACCGTTAAATGTCTATGATTGAGAGTGCCTCAATAATAATAAAAGTCTTGCAATATATTTTAAAAGTACTGTAGAATCTTGCAAGCCATTTTTAAATGTAAAACTGTTTGTCTAAGGTGTGCATAATAAAATGGTTTAGTTTGGTTTATTTAATTACGGCAAAGCACACTAGGGCTATCTGTCTAAGGGGAGGGATGCCTTCTTGGAGGACTTTCTAAGGGAAACTGGCTCATATACACGTTACACATTGGGAAAACCACGAAAACGCCCATGCAGCCAGCCCGTTCGCGGGATTCAAACCTCGAACCGAACTACCAGTGTTCAGCGACTTTACCGCTTGGCCGCTGGTGAGCCCATTTTAAAATGAATAAGATATTCAGCAAAACTGAAACATATTAAATAAATGAAAACATTTTGATTAAATAATGAATTTTTAATCATTCAAGTTACTTTGATTGGCTTTTTCACGGAAATGAGTATTGTTTAAAGGAGATGATGTTTCTTTAATAAAATTTTATTTGGAACAACAACAGGCATGAATTGAGGCTAAGGAACTCTAAAAACCCAAGAGTAAGAGAGATTCCGATTTTGTTTTATTGTTCTCACTTGCTTTCTGAAACACTAAGCATGATCACATGCTTTTTGCATTTTGTATGGCAAACACTATTTCTGTTACAATTATATAGAGCTTTCAATGAGTTTGGTTAGAAGGAATTCCCAGTAATTATTAATAATGCTTTTTTGAATCTTTTGATAAATACCGTATTTGCCGGCGTATAAGACACACTTTTTTTTTTTTTTTTTTTTTTTTTTTTTTTTTTTTTTGAAAATAAGTCTGAAAAACGGAGTGCGTCTTATACGTCGATACTCAGTTTTTGATTTCTTCAATTCAGTTCTCTGGAAATTTCTTTTATTCAGAGTTATGCGATTTTGAATGGGTCAAAGCTTCATGGGATGCTATGAAAACAGAGACAATGATTAAATCATTTAAGAAGTGTGGCATTAGTAATGAACTAGATGGAACAGAGGACAATTTGTTGTATAAGTAATCAAATGCTGATTTAGGAGAGGTTTCAAGTGACTTTACATTCAGCTGTGGAGATGAGTGTCTGGGTTTTGACGAAGAAGATTAAAAGGTGTTCTTTCCCAGATAGATTCGGTATTTGCAGAAAGTATTATTTTGTATTCTTTTATATTTAAAATACTGTAAATTCATTATAATAATCAGTAATAAAGTTTTATCCCTCAAAAATGTGTATAAAAAAGGGGATGCGTCTTATAGGCCAGTGCGCCTTATACCCCGGCAAATAAGGTACTTCCTAGTGTTTCTTATAATTGATTGATACTACATACGGTTTGCTTCAAATAGTATACTTTCATAATAGACTGGAATATGAACTAGCCCTCGAATTCAAAATACATTATTACATGCACCTCTGTTATTGAGAATATATACATCATTGAAATTAAAATCTTTCAAAAACCTTGGAAAATTGGTTTGCCTTTTATAAAAGACTCATTTATTTTATAAATGTACATTTAGGAACCTCCACAGGATATAGTTCTTCAGCTTTGCAGTGTTATATTTTATTTGCACACGGAAAAAGTACACATCCTGTACTTAGAAAAAAGCCTATAACAGAGCCTTTGATTGTTAGTTATACGCAGTTATTGCACTGAAATCACAGTTAGGGAGCCATCAAACGGAAAAATATAGAACTTTCCCGCTAGATGAGCGGGCTGCGGCCAAAGCAAAATTTATAACTTCAGTGTGCATCTGAAAAGAAAATGTATAAAAACACTTCAATATAAATGAAATAAGTTCTATATACACCTGAAGGGAAAAAATAATATGGATGAAATAATTTTTTATTACAATTTATAAACTTGTACAGCTTCGACTCAGCACGCTGAAGAGCAAAAAAAATTCAGGGAAAAAAGAAACTTGCAGGATGCGAAAATTAGCGTTTCCAGAGTTTTTAATTTTATATCCCCGCTGATCAATGTCGTACGAAGATGAGAATGATTGAAATGGCTTCTTACGAATTTATGGAATACGCGGGTACCTTTCTCGAAACTCAACTTCCCGCCGTTACGAAGGAGATGATATTACAAACAAACAAACAGAAGCGCACAGATTCTAACAGTAGAGATCAGGGCATGGCCAAACTGCGGCTCGAGAGCCGCATGCGCCTCTCCGACACCCCAACTGCGGCTCGCGAGTTACTTGCTGCTTTTGTTCTGTGAACTGCTACTTGCTTGCAACAAACAATAGTTTAGTTTTTGAAATATAATTGCATTTTGAAGTAAAACTCATGCAATGACACACTTCTTTATTAATCGCTAATTTAATTTCTTATGCCATGTGTGTAATAATTTAATCGATTTCAATCTGTCCGCCGCAGACTTATCGTCACAGTAACACACAAAAATGCAAAATTCCATTTCTGTCAATTGATATTACGAATAAGTTACTTTTAGAGCAGATAATAGCCACCGGAATAGCACAAAATTTACAGATACAAGGTAATTTAAAATCTAATCCTCTCTTTTTTTCTCTCAGGTCAATTTTATTTCAGGCAGTTTTCTGCTTACATTCCTCCTGTGTGATCCCCTTGTTTCGCAACTGTTATCCAATGTGTTTGAAGATTTGCTATTCTTTGTAGAATACTGCATTTGTTCAACCCTGAATGGTTTGAGTAACCGAAGAAATCTCTTTCAAGGAGAGAAATCACTGCTCACATCGTGCTCTTTCAACTTGGAATAAACCTTCCCGTTCTTATTTGCTTAGGAGACTTATCCCATTTTAGGATGCGCGGGTGTCTTTTAAAATTAACTTCGTATCTCTAATCTCTCTTTATCTTTCGTATCTAATTAATTCGTATCTAATTTCGCGGGTGTATCAAATAATTTTTATACTATTTCTTCGCATATTTTGCAACATCTCATAGTAATATGCTGCAGTTAACACATTTTTCTCATGAAACTCCATCTTCCGTGATAATTCCTTGGTAATTCTAGGGGGAGATCATAATCATCAATGATTGAGCATGCTAAAAGTTTTGGGGAAAGTGCAGAATCACCCACTGCTTGGCGCGTTTTTAAGAATTGCACATACTCGGTATCCATGTACACATCGACCTTTTTCATTAAAAAAAAAAATCCCAGAATTGCACAAAAATGGCATTGCGCACTCCCTTTATCCATGTATACATCGACCTATTTTCACTTAAAAAGTCAAAGAAAATTAACAAAAATCCAGTTCTTACTCTTGTAAAAAGCGCCAAACAAATAAGTGGACGATTCTGCACTTTACCAAAATTTTGAACTCTCGTGAAGAACCACTGGTTTGACAACGATCTCAATTCTAGTAAAAGTTTTTAAATCATGTTTTGTCAATTGCTGTCATTCGTGATAGAAATCTTCCAACTTCATCATCAAATCTTCATTTCAATAACGTTGCATCAAGCTATAAGGGATCAACTGGATACAAGCATCTCTCTTATACAAAGCTTCTGTCAAAACACGGCATACTGATACTGCTGATATCGCTTTAGCTTGTGATATTTTCTCATACGTTGCTTGACGAACTTCTTTCTTTCTAGGTTGTCACAGCACTAGGTTTTTTGACCTCCGATATTTCTATAATTTTTCACCCCTTAGTTCTGCCTCTCACTGACGTTACACCGGTTACCCCGGCTCTGGTACCAGTATTACACTTTTTTAATATGTTGAGATTTTTCTTCTTCCTAATCTTAAAGCACTATAATGTGAAATCTTTTTGGATTTAGTCCTGAAAACTTTCAGATCTAAGTCTGTTCTTTCATTTTCTAGAATCATAGTACCCTCATACGATTACAGATTCCATTTCAAAAATTCATTTCAAACTCTATTTCGGATTTATTTTCTGTGCAAAGATTGTGTATCCGTTAGGCTGAAGATTAAATGAAAAAAACGTTTTATTTCATTCTTTCTTCTGAGTTGGAGTTATTTTACAAGGAAGTTTAAATAAAACGATAAGTTAATTGATAGTCTTTACGGGTTCAACAGTTAACAGTTTGAATAAAGTGGATCCGTACATCTGTGTGCCACGATCTCAGGAACTAAACTATCGTGTAGACATCTGCCGTGTCCCAAAATGCTTCCACATCGAGCATCTGTGCTTGTCCCATAGAAATTTAGAGAATTAAACTACCATATTATGTCTGCATCTGTGAAACAAATTCATTAGTAGTTACAGGTAGGTATTCATTTTGTACCATTAGCTTTGATTTCCCCTGTATTTGAAAAACAGCTAAAAATTCAATAGTCATGGCTGAAGAGTTCAATTGGTAGACAGTTGGAATATGTGGCCTACGAAACATTTATATAGCTCATGGCATGAACTGCTATATTTATTAGCAATAGGCTATCTATGTCCAGAATTATCGGGATGATTGGACAGATAGTTTCGAGAATTTTCAACGATCCGCAGTGCATTGATAATGTAAACGTTCTGGCAGATTTCGCTGGATGCCATACTGTAATAATGTAACATTCAGCGACATCAGAACTGACAATAAAGATTCAAATGTCATTGCAACCACATTTGGTTTTTAGTGAATTGGTCTATACTGGGCATCAGTAAACTAGCTATTCCAAAGTGTTGAGCTTAGAATGTTTAACGATTCTAAGCTTAGGATTCAAAACATTCGAATGAAGAAAAAAGCTGTAAGATAAACATCAATGTAACTAGACATTGATGTTTGGAATTTAAAATCTTTCTCAAAATCTTTCTGAGTGTAGGAAAATCAAAACGTAACTTCTAATTCATTTCGCATAGATTTTTTTTGAGTTAAAGAAAAAATACTTTTTTTTATAATTAATGATTTATAATTTAACTCAAATGAAAAATGTTTTACGCAACTGTATACATAAAGACCGATACATATTCTTTTGATTTTAGCTTATTTCTACTAAAATCAAACAACGATTATAAAAGGAGAAGGACAAAGAAAATTAGAAGAAAATGTTTGCTTTTTTCTTTTTTTGAAAGAAGAACGCTCAATTGCATAGTACAATAATTGAAATTTATATTTATATTTTATTAGGACTTACCTTCCTGAACACTGAGAAGGAGAAATAAAAATTATTTATTTACATTTATATGTAACCATGTTGATCATATATAAAAGGAGAAATTTTCATTAATCTACTTCAAAAGTTTCTTTTTATTGAAAAACCTGACTTATCACTTTAAGACGGTATAAATATGGATTTGCAGCTCTCGAACTTTCATGAAATCTACTATGCGGCTTCTATCGTAATAAAGTTTTGCCACCCTGGGTATAGATCATTTAATATTAAATGACACGTGTTTCGAAATGAAAGATTTTTGATGGATGCCACTTTCTTTCCTTCTTTTATTTATGTTTGAAAAAGATTGCAAACAATTTAAAATTACCTCATGTAGCGTAGTAGTAACGAACTTAAAAGTGTCACGTACATGAATTTTTACTAAAGGAAGATGTCTTGGATGGTATAGTGGTAAGTATAAGCTGGCTGGTTCCTTCACAATTGATCGAATCTCTTGTACAAAATGAAGATTTGAGATTCGAGTGTTTTTGCGGCCTGGAGATGTTTTAAACCTCCCGAAAGGCTATTGGTTGGAGAAAAGAGTTACGAAAATTATATTTCTATCACCAAGAAGGGTCATTGATCAAAAGCGGAAGTGTTTAGTCAAATAAGCCTCGTGTGATTTGCCTAAATTAAACAATCTTATCCAGTTTTACTACTCAAAATCAATATAAATGAGCAAGATTAAATTAAAAAAATTAATAAAGCAATAACTTTAATGTGATAATTATTAAAAATATACTTATTAAAAGTATCAGTAAGAGATGAATGTTTATTAGACATAACTGTTAATTTTTTCTCATTTCATTGTTAAAAATCATTCGGCAGGAAAAACTTTATGCTCTGTTTTTTTTTTAAAGTCTCCTATTTTCTGTTGCTTCGCTGGTGATAGATCATAAACTTCGTGGCCTCAAGCTAAGCATTTGTGAAGTTCTCTCTCGAATTCTGAGCTTTTTCTGTGGATGAGGTTACATATTTAGAAAACAGAACGCTGATTGTTGGACTAAATTTATAGGAGATTAGCATTGTTAAATTCACGAATTCTTTTTTAACACCTCAAAAGAATGCTGTTGTTTTCAATTTATTACAAAATCCTGTCCATGATGTTGCTGCCTATCGATTATGTATAAGAGTTTTAATTTATCTGTGTCATAAGAATAAATTTCTAGCTATATCGTATGATAAAAAAGTATCTGAATTTCATAACATTATTTCACAATTAGTGTTATTTTATGTCACTAGTGTCATAAATAAAATAGGTTTCGAGCACTCTATAACATTGCAAAATATTTAACTCTTCAACTTGCGTATATTATATTTGTATCTAGAATGAAATCCAAGAATTATGATGAAATTTTGTATCATATAGACTAGACATTTCATATACTTTTTTAATTTGATATTTTTCTGTTTACAGCGTTTTGAGCTCAAAAAAGGAAGGAAAGGACAAGCGAAGCTGTTTTTAAAGCTGGAATTCCTTTTTATTTGATTGATTTTAATTTCATTTAAAAGTAAAGTTTTTGTTGTATGAGTTGGCAACAACAGATACACTTTTATTAAAGAAGAGAAATGTTTATATTTTTATAATTTTAACTCTTCCTCGAGGTGTTAGATGATAAACTAAAGTTTTCACAAAATGTTACTGAATTATTACAATGAATACTATGGCTGATTATACCTGTCAGTTCCTTGAAAAGAAGAGAAATTAAAAAAAAATTGGGGGGTGGGGACCAAGAATCAAAAAACTGAATGAGTCTTTACAGCTGATTCTTAGGTTCTATAAATACTAAAATGATTTACATGAAAGTTAAATACATTTTTTATAATCTTTCACAGAATAAATTACATTTTCATTGATTACATGTGGAAAAATTGTATTCAAATCTAATATTTATGCACTTAACATTTTTTACAGTAGAGTGCCCATTCTCCGACATAAATGGGATTAAAAGATATCGGATAACCAGACAGTTTGGATAACATGTAGTTACAGACAATCTATGGCTACCTGTTAAATAAAAAATAGTACATTTTTATTACAAACTTGATGCAGTGCAAGCACTTTATATCTGTAGTAAAAAACTTATTCCATCAGAAAATATAGATAGGTCCATTACGATATGCAGTGCATAGTATAGGTATTTTTTAACAGGAATGAAATATATTGCTGAAGATATTAAATTATGTCTAATAGGCACTTTCTGAAGGTTTCTCAATAAAGCAAGATGATCTGTTCATAGAATTGCGACTCAGTTGAAAACAGTACAGATAACATGTTGTTTCAAATGGCCGGACACCTGCAACTTAATGCATTAATCGGGAATGGCCAATCCCTTCGATCATTTAACCATTTAGTTACCGAGATCATTGCTCAAGGTGCACCAATGGGAGCTATCGATTTTACTCCCGCGAGAACGGGCTACTTGTCATCCCAGATTTGATGGAGAACACCACAGGAGTGTATCTTAAGGTCTCCCATCCCTGTTTCCAACCACCAACCATTTGAGAGTACTTTCGACTTGTCAGTATTCTGTCATACATAACAATTCTAAGTGTCCCTAAGCTTCACAGACACTACACTAACAAACAGCCTAGCCTTCTCCAACATTTGAACCTCCATGGGAGCCCAACGATACGGCAGCCAGTATCACTAACCACTATACCGATTAGGGTGGCGAGTAGACATACAGTTCAACTGAAGCACGCGTACAACACATAATCATCATTACAGTAATACTGATAACAAATAATATTAATTTATTATTATTACATCATTAAGATTAAGAAGGAAGAAGAAATATAAGAAGAACAAGTCATAAGGAGGAAGTGTGTAAGAAATTACCATAACCCCATGCTCGGTGTTGTAGTGTAAGTAGTTAGCACGTCGAATTAGCGCTAGAAGCATTGTGGTTCGAGTCTTGACGAAAGTACAACTGATTTTCACATCTCTTGCATCAGAACTCCTACGACAATGGTGCTGAAGTAGAATGTGGCGGAAGATAATTCCTCATTACCTGAATCTACTCCACTGTACATCGTGTATCTGCCTAGTTGCCATTTAAGGTGGGGAGGTTAAGGAAGGAAATTATCACATTTTCTCGTGCATTCCTTTTGTTGTGTTAAGCTGATAGTACGTCCAACTATCAATTGAAAGATCTATGGTTCGAATCCTTGCGAGGCACAGTTATTGTTCACATTTTCTGCACCAAAAATCCTAATTTTCTCTAAAAGTGAATTTTATAATTTTACAGTTGTTTTACTTTAAATTTTTCATTTTCTATCATCTGTGATCTTGCACCGTATGAGTGGGATTGCCATCGGATCGGAAAATTTTTGCATAAAGTTCCAGCTAAATTAAGCATCGCTTTGAAAAAAATCAGTTTGAGGAAAACATGATCAAAATTAGTTTAATCTAAGACATAATTTTTTTCTTGCATCCTAAAACTTCTACATAAGTTATCATTACTATGTATTAATCATTTATGTAAAAGCTTTCTTTTAAAAAATTCTTTACTAAATTTACGAAATATGGTATTACTTGTATTATTTTACTTGTATTATTTATATGAAATATGGTATTACTTGCATTATTTTACTTATATTATACTTGTATTAAAGTTTCTTACGATCAAAAAACTTTCTTTTAAGCTTGACGTTACACAGTAAAATTTTTTTTAAACTAAGAATGAAGGCCTTGTTCTAAAATCCCAAAACATAAACTCTTCTTATATAGCAATTATAGAAATAAATTAATAAAAAATCAGTCATGATAATACAGTCAAATGAAATGTTTTTAAGACAATCGCGTACGGTTCCAGACTTTTCGGTTCTTCTGTGCAGGTCATTGTCTCCTAGAAGGGATGTTCAATATAACAAATAATTTATATTATCAGGAATGCTGGTTACCTTCATAAGCGGTCGTCTGCAGAAGTTGGACACTGCGCCTGTAGACGACCTTTGACGGCACGTTTTATTATGTTATCTGGACCACTTTGTGCATTGAACTGTTCTATTTACCCAGCATGCAACAAAAATAGGCATGTTCGTATTTTTTGCGAAGTTGTGTACGTTTAGCAGTTTAAGCGAATATTACATATTTGTTCATAAATTCGATTGTGCTTTTTACCGGTATAGATAGTATAAAGTATACAGTATAGAAAAAGGAGCATCACAAGCTTATTTAGATATTCAGAGTACAATATACGGTGAAAGTTTTAAGAATTTTGTGAGACTGTGCCCCATGAAAATGGCATTTCCTCAACATAAGTATTGAAAGATTCTTACAAATAAAAATTACCAAAAGATAAAGAATGAAATAGGTATATAATTTCCACTTTAAGTTTTATAGCTGTCGAACTTCTCTTTTTCAAGTAATTTTTTAATTTTCGTAAAATGCTCCAGATTATGCTTTTCATGTAGGTATTAGTACTGAGTGAACTTATCTCTTTAACAGATTAATGAGAAACGAAACTGCCTCATTTAGAAGAATTCGCCCTCCAGAAAAATGCTTTTTATTAGTGAGTCTATATGAGCTGTATAAAAAAGGCTTCGGTTCATAATTATAATCCCAAAATAGAACATCTTCCTGTAACAAAAAGATTAAGTTACTTGAATATGCACAGCATACGAGGGCTATCTACTTAATGGAAGGGACGATTTCGTGGAAGGCTTTCTAAGGGAAATTACTCGTATTCATATTACATTTTCTGAAAATCTATGCACAGAATGCAGTCAGCCGTTTGCCAAGATTTAAACCCAGGCCAAGTCATTATTTCCGCCTGAGATGCTTATTTTATTTTAAAATATTTTTTTAACTTCTAAGGCTTCTGATTATATATTATGTAAGCTTTTTAAAACATCATCTCTATCTTTCGCACAACAATGTAAAAATAAACCCTTGTTTATGGTCTAGTTATAAATTGAGAAATCTAAGTAGTGCATTTATTTTAATGTATTTCTTTTGCGTTATTTCAAACAAAAAACAGTCTTTGTAATTTTATAACAAAAGTGCAGCATCTTATGGCATACTGATGTACTAATTTCTGATAGAGATAGAATAGAGTTTCTTTTACGTAAAACCTCGCTTGAACGTGAGTCTTCTTCACGTCCAAACAATTGGATTGGAATTAATCCAAACAGCAGTCTTCTTTTTCCTTTAACTTTTTGTTCGGTGATCAGATTGCTGTCATGTAGAGAAATACGTGAGAAAAGAATGTTATTAAGTATTCAGTACTTGATAAAAAAAATTCTGAAATATTCTTACATTTCCTCATTTAATTTCACTAACAATGCTACTTTTAAACAGCTTTCCATATGCATTCCGCATGCTAAAAGTTATCACTAATTTTACATACTACAAAATGATATGCCTACTTTGCATTGCGTCACTATAGAAAAAGCAGCTTTATTTCAATAACTTAAACGCTTTTAAGTTATGATCCCTTGATGACTATCATTCCAAAATATGTATCTCTTGGTGTATAAATCTAAACTTCTTTGGTGTATATATATCTAAAATTTAACAGATGCTTTTAAATTATTTATTGAGAGCTACTTTCTAAGAATTTGATCTGACCAAGAATCTAGTGACCAAGAATCTCGATCGTCAGATGAATCTTTGATGTCTAAGGTACTGAAATTTGTTAACCAATTTTTCCTAGTTTCCATATAAAGTTCTTGTGTTGAAAGCCTTTTAAAATGAATAAAAAAGCACACAAAAACTATATAAAGCATTAAGTAATGACAGCAAAAAAGTGTAAATCTATGAATATATGTGAATTTTTATGTTACAAAATATTTAAATAGCTTGTTATCTACCTATCTATAAAACTTGCACTATTTATTTATCTGAAATAAGTTATGAGTTAAAATTATGTTATAAATATTTAGTTCTTAACTAATAAAACCCAAACTCAGTCAAAAGTGTCATCGTCGTTTTGTTTAACAAAATGAGCACAATATCATCGCGAAGCCTTATTATAAATTATATAATATTTTTCCAAAGCGTAATCAGATTTTTAACATTTAATTAACGTTTTCTTTACCTTTCCCTGATAGATTATTATATTACCCGTCAACCACTGTAAGTTTTCACTTAATGAGAAGGCATCCGAGTTATTCCAAGCTTTCAAGTAATGAAATGTTTCCGTTTTTTTGTATCATTCATATTTCAGTATTGATTAACTATTATATTTGTGAAGAACGTATCCAATCACATTGCACTTAAAATTCAAGTGGAAATGGTCAGATAATACTTCAAATAGTAATTATGAGAAGATTGACGCTGACTTGCTGCTAATGTCTGTTCTTCAAATAAAATCTTGGTCGTAAAAGAAAGAAAATTCTCCAAAATGTCAATAAGGTGAAAAAAGTTTTGCAATGAAGACACATTTCAAATCAGAGATAAGTGTAAGTAGAGGTTCTAGAGCAAAATTTCGAGAATTTCATAATATTAAGTTTGCAAAGGGGCGCTCTGTACTAAATCACAATAAAATGAAGGTTGACTTTAGAATTTGCTTGAAGTTCAAAATCTTCAGCTACCGCCTAGTGTTTAGAGGTTCTTTGAATTTGAATCCAAATCAGAGTCTAGCTTTCACAGGCTGAATAAAAAAGTGTTAAATCAAACATAATGCTACTCACCATAAAAACAGTATACGAGCGACTTTGCAGTTTGTTTATTAGAAATCAATTTTTTTTAGAGCTGCAATTTAGTAAGTTTTGTTTAAGGATTAACTGAAAATTTCTAATAAATCGATTGACATATAGCGATCGATGGCTGAAACATTCTGTATATAAACCTTTGAATCAGATTAGGTTGAACATATTCATATGTGTACACAGATTTTTTTCGTATACATTTACAAATTCTTTATGGTACTCTTAAATTTATAATTTTTACGTTTTTCTTCTTAATACTCATAATTTCATATTTTTCGATTTCTCATGAACATAAAGGAAGCCGTCAATAAATATGATGATAAGCGGTGGCTGTTCCGAAGTCCAACATACTACGTGGTAAAGTACATACGCTTGTGATTCCAATTTCTTTGCTTTAAAGACTTCTCGAGAGTTTGGTTTGATTTGATATCAAAATTTGCAATTCGGTTGACGGTTGATAACGTATGGACGATTACAAAGGAAGTCAAATAAATATATCTGCTGTAGTGAACATTACATGTAGAAAAATCTTTTGTCATTACGTAGAATTTTGCTTTTATTCATCCTGAAAATGAAACTTTGTGATTTTATTCCAAAATGATTCATGGAAGAAAGTTGGATTATAACGAAAGATCAAACAACATTTATATATATTGTATACTTAAAAATCGAATGTTTTTTTAATGTAATATGTCAAAGTAAATAGGACTGTCTGCTTATAGAGAGGGTTTCTGTTTTTGGAAGATTTTCTTAGCAACAATGTAATTATAAAATTTTAATTTTATTTAGACATTTATCATCAATGAAAATGCGAGTAAGTAACGTTCGACTACTTCTAAAAAGGATTTGGTGTAACCATTTTTGAGGTAAAGGATACGCTGAAAGGTGAGTTGACGAGCGGGCAGATTTCATTTTGATAATAAGAAATAAGAAAAGCTACTGAAATTCATTATAATTACTTTACGTTATTGGTTTTAGTCATAGGCTATTATATTTTAAGTAATTAAAAAATGCACTTCAAAAATTACTGACGGCAAAAACTGTTTCTCCTACTCTTGGATGTATGGCAGATGCTTAAATTTATTTAAGTTTATGCCTTAGATTACGAAATGCATAATTAAACTGAGTAATTTCACTAAGACAGTTGGGCGACATTTCGTTCTGTCTTAACTGATAGAGTCCTGCAACATAAACTGAGAGCAACAAACATAAAAATTATATTTAACATAAAAGTAATTAAAATATTTATTGGCACTTTCGCTTGAACTTATAAATAAGGAGACTAGCACTTGCGGCTTGATAATACAATAATAATTTGATTCTTTATAAATAAATTATTAAATGCCTAATATCTTGGCTCCTGTGCTAGCGTACCAGCTATTGTAACTGTTAGAGGAAATCTCTATAACACGGGTTCTCAACCTTTTCTGCTCCATGCATTCCTTTCAGCATTTCTAGACGATCCTTCTCCCGCTTCCTTCCAAAACTTGAAATATATATATATATTAAGATTTAGATGATTTTTAACGAGTTTCATAAATTAAACAATACAATGTGTAGAAAATGTTGATAAATAGAAAAATTTGAAAATAGTTATTTTTACTCTTAAACTAAAACCAAATACTTAACAGATGAATAAAAAGTTGACAGCATTCACTTCTAAAACTAAAATTCCCCCCTCTCCTGTCCAGGTTGTGAACCTCTGCTCTACAACAACCAGGACAGCACTCCTCCCTATTTCCTCTAGGCCTAAGTTGCCAAAGTTATCTCTCTCTCTCTCTCTCTTCGCTTAGATTTTCATTTGTTACTTAAACTATTTTCATTTTTTGGTGAAGTAGATGAAACAGTAGAAATGCAGGAAAGATTCAATATAATAAACAACGTGCTAAATAAAGTAAAGTTTGAATTTTGAGCTTCTCTATCATATTTCCCTTCCGCTTAACTCACCTATTGAATAGTATTTTATGGAATGTATTTTGCAGTGGATATTTTTACAAAATCCCGAGAGTTTTACTAGAATACCAAAGTTAGTGCTTCTTTTTTAGAAAAGAAATATAGATACCGCTAAATGTATTTTCTGTTATTATTACTACTATAAATTTGACGAAAAGAGCCGATTCTTTCTCAGATACATTATCTATGAAATTTAATTTTCTCTAGAAATATCGACTCTATATTTTGCCATTACATTTATTTTTCACTCCACATTTGCTTCTTTAAATCTAATGAAGAATAAGTGTTTAATAATCTAAAACAAAATCTCATTCAATGTATATTCCAGAAGCTAAAAACTATCAGTAAGAACCGAATCGTGTTTGAATAATAGCATTCTTGAGTAATAGTTATAAATTGCCATGAACATTTTTTAAACATTCATCTTGGAATTTTATAAACATCAGTATACTTGTGTTCTTGTCTAAAATTACTCAAGGTAAGTATTATATAAGCGTGCCTAAAAAGCTTCTTCGCCAAATACATAATGAGCATCTAATGGTGGAGCAGGAGACAAAGGCGGGAGAACAGTTAAAGAGTAATGAAGTTCAGTAATAAAGTTCAGTCAATTAAACAGAAAATTCAGATGAGCCTGGTAGTATACTTTCCGAATAAAATTGAAATTTTCCTCTTTAAAAAAATTAAACTTTCTTCAGATAAGTCAGTAGCATTTGGGAGTTAAACTGAAACCTTTCTGCTGAAGATGTGAAGATTTCAATACTTCGAAGGAATATTTTATGTGAAATTTTAAATCTTTCTTTTAACCTTTAGTGCCGAGATACTATTTACACTGGAGCAGATAAATTTTATTGTTTACTTGCGAACAAATACACATACCATTTACTTTTGTAAACAACCTCCCCTTTTTAGAGGAGTAAATAAAAATTTCCTCGCATTCTGAAAATGTCCTAAACGAAACTTAGGTTTCAGTAAACAGGCAAGACATTCAGAAAGTGTTTAATCTCACTTTATTTTAATTTTTCTTCTTTTGAGGACGCTTGCAAAATCCTTTTTTTAATGGTCTGATTAAAGCAAGTGAACCATGTAAATAGGTTTTCCCAGTCTTAATTTTCTATCGCATTTTAAGGAAGCGAAAAAGAAAAAACAAAGCATTAGTAGCGCGGATAACAAAAAAGTAAATACAAAAATGATAAGCAAAATAAGATTTTCCCGCCTGAAGTAAGCACTTTCACTCTAGACATGCAAATTAAAAATTAAATTAAGTGGACATGCAAATCAAAAATTAAAGCAAGTGGACATGAAAATCAAAATCCACACCAAGATTTGCTTTTTTTGCTCGAACATTGCCGAAATTATTTTTGTTTCATAAAATTATAGATTATAGATTTTTATTTTCATTAGTTTTTTGTTAAAAAAAGATGGGAAGAGGAAAGCGAGATTTTGCGTTCTATAAACATTGTAAAAGGTCATCTAGTCACCAAAAATATATAAAATGTAAGAAGGAATGGCCGGACCAGTTATTGAAGGCATGGATTTAAACAATCTGTTTGATCTGGGATTAACTTTATGGCATTCAATTGCTTAATAGAAAAGGCAGTCACATGAATTAATTATAGGTTAAAAACGATTTCGATACCAGCATCACGCATCCAAAGAAATACCGAATTTAAGATTAAATGATGTTAAGTCTGAAGCAAAAACAAATCGGAATCATCATTCTCAACTGTTCCAGAAAAATTAAAAGTCTGACAATATGATATTAGGTCATCATAAAGTGTAAAGGTGTTGTATTAAGACTATATGAATATACATTTTTCATTCACTTAATGAATGAAATATTATAAACAAGAAATGTTGCTTATTTATATTATTAATTATTTCTATACAAGATAAAATGCTTTCATAATTATTGCATGTTTTCATATGCAAAGAAAGACGAGCTGCAAAGAGGTATAAAATTTAAAATTAACCTTAAGTCAGCAATAAAGATAACGGAAAAAAAAAACTGTTCAATACCAATGGATACATTGTTTCTAATGAACAATTTGCAATGATATAAAAATATCATTGAAATACAATTAAAATTTAGTTTTCAAAATGTCACATCACTTGTTCTGTATAAAGTAGTGGAGATAAAATAGCATCTTTGTATATTTTTCTTCTGTTTTACCTGTTTTATGCTATGGATTTTTTCCTTTTTATGTTCCTTTTCAAAGTTAACTTTATAGGGTCCTAACTTTTACAATACTAACCTAAACGTTCTTCAGAGCCTACTAGACTACCAAACGAATTATCGTTCCATCTAGTGGAATACTACAAAGTCCTACGAAGATTTAAAATAAAAACTTTATTAAAGCTTGAACTTAACAGTCTTGTGCGTACAATCAAACTCCGCCACTTGCGGGTATTAACTAATAGAAAATTGAAATTGGAATGTAAAATGGATTTGTAGTTGGAGACAACACAAATTTGTGTAACTAAGTTTAGGCTAAACACGTTTCATGGCGTTTCACGTTAACTTTGGCTAGCAAAATAGCTAATGTCAGAATATTAACGTAACAGAGCTGTTAGCTAATGTCAGAATATTAACGTAACAGAGCTGGGTGAGAAGAACTAAAGCTGCGAGCATCGTTGCCAGAAGCTCTCTCCCTCTCCCTTAAACATTCAGAACTCTCACCTAATGTGCTCGTGATTCATTTGCATCCAGCTGAGGGCTAACGAAAGTTATAGTACAGATCCAAATCATGAAAATGGTTTAATTAACATGAAATATCTTATAACTGTGGTATAATAAACTTACTTGAACTAATCAGGTATTCCATCTACGAAATGACAACTGCTTGTATAACACATGGAAGTAGGAAATAAGAGGAAAAGTTCTAACTGTTTTTCCCATGCACTGGCTTGAAGCAGTGGCGAACCACTCGTGGAGTCCAAAATATTTAGTGACTTGCCGTTAAGGGGAGCAACAAGTTTTGACATGATCGGAGGTAAACATTTTGTAATTACATCGTAAATATACGTATAAATGTATATATTTCCTTTTTTTACAATATTTCAGAGTCTTAAGTATGTGAAAAGAATACATTTTTAAAAACCATTTCACTATGAACAGAATTAAATGCTATCCTTTTCCCAGAACAGTTTAATTTGGATAAAATATTTTTACACGTTTTCATTAATTACAATAGAAATTTTAAAGTAATTTGATTTTATTTGGTTAACGATTACAAAAAAAAATTTAAGATCAAAGTTTATTGTATGATTAATATTAAAATTACGAATTATTTTATTTATTTACAGAGCTTCTTCCAGAAATATTTTCTCAAATATGAGATAATTTTTTAGTTTCTGAGGCAACCTTTAAATCAAAAATCAGAATCACTTTATAATTAACACTTTGTTCGGTTAATTTCAAATTAGAGCACTTTTTATTTTAATAGTGAAATACGTTAAATATTGGTGCTGATTTCCATGGGCTAAACCTTCTATGAGTATTTCTGAAAGGGATTAAAAAAGTTTTTTTTTAATATTATTTGAAACTTGTAACTGAGTTATTATAAAATGTTAGGATATAATTCTTTTAATGCTAATCAAATTACTTTTCCCTTAATTTCAACAAAACATGGTTTAAAAATTCTTCTTTACTACTTCCTTAAGTACGCATCTTATAGACTGTGCTTTACAACACTTTTAACAGATTGCTTTCCAGTACGAATAATTCTTGCTTGAATAATTTTATAAATACATTTATTTGTCAACAGAATTTCAATTTATGTTTACAATTAAATGTTAAGGTTATTATATATTTAGGTAAAATTTATAATCATTATAAATTTAGATATATTTAATAATTAGATTCCCGGCGTGTGCAAATCTTTAATTTTAGTGCAATCACCACATTTTTCTAGTAAAATAATTTACAATAATAGCATATATCAGAATTTTTTACATAAGAAATATGTATAAATATAAATTGAATGAAAATTACATGTATTATTTTTTATACGCACTCAAAGTTCAGTTTTCCTTCGAAGTTCTTCCACGAAGGCATCTCTCCCCCCCCTTTAGGCAGACAGCCATTACATGCCTTACCCTATTTAAAAAACTTAACCAGACCTAGGTACATAATTACAAATATTTTAACATACATAATTTCATATTTACATTTAGCCATCAAGTTTCAAACTTTTGACTTACAACACGTTTTTAGATGCTTTCATTATAAAATTCAGATTTTCTAGTAAATATATTTTGGTAGAGCATTCAGTACCTCTCTTAGCGATTCTACACAGTTAAATAGTTCTCTGCTAGTATAATAAATAACAACTCTCCATTTCACATTTAACCATTAACCTTCTTATCATCAGATCGCAATCTTGATTCCCTTACTCTGCATAATATTGCTTCATTTTTGAAAGCATTTTAAACAACTAATTGATCTAAATTCATAAATGCATACATTATGCAAATAATTAAAAATATATAAATATACAAATTTTCACGTTTGTACCATTTAATTATAAGAAAATCGAGGTTTAAACTGCGTTATATTTTTGCGATATTTTGACATTTTAAAGGTACCTTAAGGTATTTTTCATTCTTTACGCATAACATATACATTTTGCTAAAATCTTTATTTTGTAGTCCAGTAGCTTAGAATTTTATAAAACAAATTCATAATCAAAATCGCTGTTGCGAGTTATCGAAAAATTAGCAAGATGTGCTTTTTGCGTAAATGCCACTAAACTGTACAAATTACAATTATCCATCCAACAATGAATGTTTCTTTTATGCGGAAGGGTCCCCGCTTTCGATTTGTGTGGAAGTACTATCAAAGCGCTGTCAAGTATGCTCTGGATGTAAACAAAAATCACCCCCTTTTTTGGATACCAAAGCTAGGAAGTATTGCGTCAGTCGTAGTGCGGGTTTGGCGCCTCCTTTTGTTCTTACCTCTATGGTATAACATTACTAATAACTTAGTTTCCATCGCTTTTTATTTGTTATTCTATTACAATGTCTCACCATCTGAAACAAAAAAGAAAATTCTCTTTTAGAGCTTCATCTGATAATTTGTCGCAAATCTTATTATTATGCAGCTGAAGAAGATGGCAGTCCATTCTGCCTCACTGCGATTATTAAACTAAGGTTTAAATTACAAGCGTATGGAAATTAAAAACTTGACAGATAAACTGGGCAGTCGCAATGAGCTAGATCTTAATAAAAATATTTTAAAAACCTACTGTGACAACCTACTGTAACCTATTGTGTTTCACTGACAATAAAGGGATAATGGCTTAATTTGAGGCTAAAAACCATTATAAATTAAAAATTATTAGATGGTCACGATTTCACAACGCAAGCAGCCTGAAAAACAAATCAAAATGATTGTTAAACGTGTAAACAGACAAGTAATAGTTGTTTCAGTTCTTTTCTCTAGATTCAACATCTGAAAAATTAAGAATAGAATAGTGTATAACCTGTTTTATGCCCCAGCAGTTCTACTTGCCCCCTCCTATTTATATTAATACATAGTTAGGATATATAGCAAATGAGTTGAAAATGGTATTAGTTATGACAAAACAAAGATTCATATTAAGAAAGTTCGAGTCAGAAGTGAACAACCATTAATTTTGTTAATGGCTTGCTATTCATGCAACAGTGCATGAATCTGTTTCGTAACTTGTGTTGCCCAGGCAGAGAAAAATTATTACATACTCTTTGATACAAGCATTTAAATGGGAATTTGCACAGTGTTAAACAGTATGTCGACTAAACTTCAATCAAGATTGCATTTTTAACAAAATAAAGATTGCAAGTGATTATTAATTAATAAATTATTATTATATTATACTCTTATTTAATAAAAATTTCGATGAAAGGTGAAATAAAATTTTATTCAAATATATTTACTTACTGATTTATAAAAAATAAAATCAATTTTCATCTCTAAACATAATTAAAAACATAACGAATATTTCACAAATTAAAGTAATGGATATGTTTAACTGATTACAAATAAATGAACAGGATTTGAAAATGAAAAGCACCGGATGGTTGTCTGACACTGATACTACCTCAAGCCCAAAAGCGGATTGACTGTGAGTGCTAGATTTCAAGAAACAGGCAAATTTCATTTTATTAAAAAAGCTAACTATATATAGAGTATTCCTCAGTTGTACTACATACTCCTCAGTTATTCCTACATACTGTGGTATCTTTTTCGACGAAGTATGCGGTTTCGAAACATTGGGCTTAGCATCTTAGAGCTTTATAAAGCGGATCCCTTAAACCTGAGGAACTATTCCGCATACAAAACTTAGTTTTACTGAAAGTAAATGTTAAAATTTAATTTTACAAAAAAAAAAAAAAAAAAAAAAAAAAAGAGGCCAAAGCTGAAATTTCAAAGCATGCTTATTTTGATCCGATGTCTCAAAGAGACGAAATAATGATAGAAATACCCATATTCCAAAACAGAAAAAAAGCACATTTTTATTAGTTTTATCATATATTTTTTATATTTTTCATTGTAACCCGACAGCTCTTTCGCCCTCGGCTATGGATCGGTGCATCGAAACTGATCAAGATCCCATTTGTCAAAGAAAAAATGAGGAAAGAAAGAGGGATGTTGGATGTTAGCACAAATAATCTTACAGTACGATCTTTACATGCGTGTCTTTACGAAATGATCGCGATGAAGATACTATCACTACAAAGTGGTCGTTAATGCAATATTTACTAAGAAACTTAGAGAATATGTTTCAATTTTTAGTGACTTTAAGTCGGGAAGTCGAAAAATCACAAATTCAGTTTTTGCATCAGTAGCTTTGTAAAATGCTACTGATAATCAATCAGTTTACGCTGCCATATACAAGCTTTAATAATTATAGAATTTTAATGCTAAAAAAATCTTGGCAGTAAAGAAAAACGGCATAGGAAATTCTGTATAAAAAAAAGGATCAGGAGAAAATTTCTAGTTCTTTGTTAGTAAAGATAATTTTCTTCCCCTGATAGTTTATAATCACAACAAACGAATAAGCAAAACAAAATGAAACTTTTTAAAAAATTACAAAAATAAAATCTTCAAATGATTAGATGGTAAACTTCAAAATTGTTCAAGTAGTCTGGATTTGAAATTGGGCTTTAGAGTTGTTCAGAAAGAAGAACCTTAAAAACTGTCAAAATTTATAAACAAAATCTAGCACTCTCACAGCTTTATAAGAATCACCATTGACGAAAGAGATAACATCAAGGAATACTGTAATTTCACTTTCGCCTTCGATTTTATAGGAAACGCTCTTTGCACATGATTGTTACTTCTGGCTTCTCTCATCTGAAACAGCCCACTAGCGGCCGAACAGTAAAGTCGCAAAACAGTGGTAATTCGATCCAGGGTTCGAGTCATGGCAAATGGGCTGGCTGCATGAGCGTTTTCGTGGTTTTCCTCATGTGTAACGTGTATACCAGCGACTTTCCCTTAGAAAGTCCTCTACGAAGGCATTCCTCCCCTTAGGCAGATAACCTTACCGTAATCGGATAAACCGACTATCTTATCTGAAAACACCAGAAAATTGAAATTTCCTTGAAAGGTCTTCTTCCGAGATGCATAATTCTCGCGTGTTATGCAGGACTGAATTAAATCGCTATAGATATTTGATTACTTTTTGTTCTAGAACATAATGAAATCATAATGCTTCAGTTAAAAAGCGATAACAAGCACAGACAGATAAAATAAGACGTTTGTTTACCTACTTATCTACATTGCGCTTAAACGCAGAGTCAAAGAAGATCCACTTAGCCGAAATCAAACTACATGTACTCTTAACTACTACTACTTCTACTTTTCTTAAAAAAAAAATTTTTTTTAAAGTTTTTTTTTTTTTTTTTTTGGTGCTGAATTTATATTGTATACTTTTTCGGTTTGTAATAGAATGCTACTTACAAATACTTTATATATACTTCTGATACGCTTAATTTTCCCATCAGTACATGCATCGAATTCATATATACAGAAAGAATTTCTTTATTTCGGCTCCATTAATCAATGTTTCGCATTATTATAAGAGAACTTGTAGACGCAATTCAGCACGTTTCTTATCATTTCTAAATCTTTACCCTGAACATAAATGTACATAAAATCCACACAAGTTTTCCTTTACAGATGGTCTAAATGCATTCAAACACTATTTTTTTATGATGTCTTTATCCTCACTTTTTTGATCGTATGGCTTTTCAAATAAGAGGATGGTGCTCCCAAATATTATCACTATATATTATTTTTAAAGATATAATATAAAAAAATTGCACGGCCACACTTAGCACTCTATCAGGAATTCTAAAGGTATGCTGTTTTTAAATATCTTGGGATATTTCTGTTGAATTTTATGTGATGCAAGTGCAAAGGAAGTGATGTTTAACACCTAAAATTAAAAGAACAACAAGTTAATAATAAAAAGCAAAAAATTGTGTAAATCATCTTACTAAGAAAACTGAATTTTGGATGAACTTATAAGGTATTTCTCCCGCCTTCCTAGCGTGGCTTCGTGGTGTAGTGGTTCTGCACGCTGGGCCGGTATTCCAGAGGTCCGTAGTTCGATTCCCGGCGAAGACTTTTGATAATTATTCATCGCTCTGGCTTTTCTAATTAACCTAATGACTCTACAGTGGCACCCGAACTAAAAGGGTGCTGGATGATGTTTCTCCTCACCCAGGATTTGCCGACTGGGTTCCCTAAACCACCAGTCGCCCTTTAAAAGAGGGAGTATATAAGGTATTTCTCCCGCCTTCCTAGCGTGGCTTCGTGGTGTAGTGGTTCTGCACACTGGGGCGGTATTCCAGAGATCCGTGGTTCGATTCCCGGCGAAGGCGTTTGCTAATTTTTCATCTCTCCAGCTTTTTCAATTTACAAACTGAGAAAAGATTGAAAAAAGAAACTAAGGGCAACACTCGATACTGTATCAGGAATTCTAAACATATGCTGCTTTTAAAAATTTTGTAATTTTACTGTTGATGTGGCATAAGTGTGTAAAAAGTGACGTTTAATAATGAAGTTAAGAAGACAAAAAGGATTGTGTAGGTCATCTTGTTAAGAGAACTGAATACTGATGTGATGAAATAAGAGAAGACTGAAAAAATGGGAAAATATATAACAATCTATCGAGAATTCTAAAAATATCTTATTTTTAAAAAATTTATGATTTTACTGTTGAATTTTATGTGGTATAAGTGCGAATAAAGCGATGTTTAATGGAAAGGTTAAAAAGGAAAAAAAAAAAAAAAAAAAAACGGTGTTTTAGCAGAACAGAGTCCAACAGCAGATTGGTGAGCTGCGAGCTCAGTGAGCGCATAAAAACCTTTGCAAACCCTTCAGTGCGAAGTGAAAATCTGAATTCTTTTACATTTTCTTTTCTATTTTAAATATTGGACAGCAAAAAGACACGACACGAAACCACATAAAAAGTTAGATTTTGTATTTAAGGAAGTCTTCCAACTCAAATGCTGAAAATGTTTAAAAAAAAAAAAAAAAAAAAAAAAACTAATATGCAGCTTATTATGAGAAATTTTGCAACTGGAAGTACCAGCCTAGAGTCAATATTTAAGGAAATAAAGCCTGTAACCGCCTTTTTTGAACACCTTGTATGATTTGAACTGCTCTTCAACTACAGTGGTTAAAGTATAGTATAGAAGCGGATTTACGAAGTTGCGAAAACCGCAGTTGCAAAGAGCCCTGCCTTGCAAATGGTACTTAAATACTTAACTGTTCTTTCTTTCTTTTTTTTTTTTTTTCTTTTCTTTTCTTTTTTTTAATAGTAAACACACCCAATGTCTTAAGGTATTTGGTCCCCAAAAGATCAAGTAACTATTTCATGAATTCGCCAGGGATTATTTTGTCTATTTTCTTATTCATTCCAACATTTATTAAGCCTGCTTTAGCAAGCATCTCTTTTTTTTATTCTAAAACACGGTGTAATTGAGTTTTTTAAAAGAAGACATGATAACTGAAATTCACATATGACTGAGCGCTAAAAAAAGTAAATAAAAAAAAAAAAATAAATAAAATAAATAAAATTTTGTTTCTTCTATCTCGCTATCCTTTTTATTTTCTAGTTTTGTAGACACAAACACACACATATGCAGGTGGGGGGACGCGGTTTAAGGGTATAACAAACAAAATAAAAGTATGTATGGTTTTCGGAGCTGATTGTATAATGAGTTTCAGCAGAACCGAATAGTATTATACCAGTAAGTCTACTGATGCAACCGAAATGAGAACAAAATTATTACACTGTAATGAAAAAAAGACATTTTTGAAGCAACAGTGTCTCAAATGAATTCATTCATTCTATCATTCAATCTATTTCTTTCAGATTATGTATCTTTTCTCCATTCTCTGTTTCAGAGACTTAATGCAAGTACAACTGATTCTATATTAAATACGATACACGGGGACCTTTTTTAAACCTTCAAGGTGTCCACGATTTTTGCATCAAAATAAAATGCAAAATTCTTTCACATTACATCTTCACCGCGCATGAATTTAAAAAAAATTCACTTGTGTAAATATTTGAAATGTTGAAATTTCAACGTACTGTTACTCAGGAAGAAATAAGAAAAAAATATTAATTATCCTTCAAAAACATTAAGAGTTAGAGCTAAAGCAGAAACATAATTTAACTTCGGTCAAGTTATATATAGCAATCTATTCTTGAATATTAATAGATTTCCTTACCAGTGCGCATTGTAATAATGATTTGTAAGTGCCAGCGCGATGTACTTATAAAGTCGGTGTCTGGAAGGATGCATATATTTTAATAGTTATATGCCAGTATCCTTTCATAAATGTTAACCATGCGATACACATTCCTGAACATCAGATGAGACCTGAATTGCGGACAAATTTAACGCATGCTGAGCAAATAATGAAATACAGATTGAAAGATTTTTATTAAATTAGTCATATTATTATAAAGTTTATTAAATTAGTCGCATGATATATACAACCGCATTCTATATAATTATGTGAGATGATCTTCAGTCGAAACGAAGCGAACTTTGAGGAAGACAATTTATTAAAAGAACTTTTAACAGTACAAGCTCTAATAAATTAATCCCAAATTTTTAACAGAACTTCATCAAACTAAAATATAAGATTTTATTTTTAGTATAGAATGTATAGTAAAGATTATTTGGGTTGAGCAAAGAATCTGAATCTAGCAGCCTAATGGAAGGAATGCCTTCGTGAAAGAAATTCTATGAGAAACTTAATCGTATTAACGTTTAATATGGGGAAAAATGCCCAAAAGTCCCACGTAGCCAGCCTGTTCGGCGAGATTTGAAAACAAAACGAACTACCAGCGTCCGGCAAATTTATAGCTCTGTAGCTGGTAGGCAGGATGCCCAATCTTACTTAAAAAAATAAATGAATAAAAGTAATAAAAGTAATAAATAAATAAAATAACAAAAATAAATAAATAAATAAAAATAAAGACAACACGAGAAGAGAAACATTCTGGCTTAAGGGATGACAGAATAAAAAATTGGAACCTGTCGCACTGATAGAAGTAAATGTAGTAATAACAATAATAACTAATTACTTAAGATAAAAGTAATGAAAATCTTATTTTCATGCGCTTTTATTCTGGAAAGAAAATAATTTTCATTTGTAAATTCTTACTTTGGATTAATTCCTCTTCATACGACTTCTCTGTACCAGAAATTAGTCTTCAACGAAGAAATCGCATAAACTGAAATATCAAAGAAGTAGTTGCGTTGATTTTTACGGGGAAAAAAACATAACCATTCGAAAAGATTCAATTCTTTGATCCTAATATTAGTATTTTTAGTTAAAAGCTTTATTTATCTATTTAGAAAATCTACAACTAGAACTACAATCTATTGCGCGAAAAAATAAATGGCGAGAAAAGCAGAGTCTAAAATTTTTTATTCGCAAACCATGTTTCCGGCTGTTTTTTCAACAATTTTTAAAACTAATTAAAAACAAAAGTAAGAAAGAAAAGAAAATTAGTGATTATGTTTAATTAACTACGACAGAATATTCGATAGCTACCTGGTCAGAGATTGAGAACTTCCTGTAGGATTTTCTGATGGGAAATTGTCGAATTTTAATTGCATATGGGAAAAACCGTGAAGACACTCAAGAAGACAACCTCCCGCAGTTACCGGATATTTAAATCCGTGATGAACCGTTTTCCACGGCTCTATGTTACCGATCACTGGTGGATTTTACAAAACCCAGTAGTTCTAGGCAATTATAATGAATAATTTGGGCAGGAAGTTTATTTTCGATGTGGCATATGCAAACATAGGTGCTTAGATAGAAAAAATGATCAAATAGCCACATAAAATTACGATACTGAATCGATTTCGATCTTCTGAAACAGGAATCTGCAATATATTGAAGTTGATCATTTTTATTACATTATAAGCCAAAGGAAAAATTACATTTTACATTAAAATAACATTAACTTTTTTTTGGTTTGCTTTCTGAATTAAAGGCAACGTTTCAAAGATGTCTTTAATTCAAAAAGCTTTAGATTCAAAAAGCTTTAGAATAGATGGGTTAGTGAGATTAATTCGCAGTTCATCATTCCTGTTATGAGCTTTTTCCTGGGAATCCCGCTAAGTTTGGTATTTTATTTTTGTCAAATAAGTCCCCCGCCCCTTGCCCACGAAAAAAAAGGTGTTGGGCTTTGGAATTATATTACAAAAAGCATTCTTTCATAGTTTCGAGGCTAGGTGCTTAATAATAAAATTTTAGAAATTTCGTTTTTGCTATTTCAGAGGCATATAAATTCAAATAAAATTATTATATATAATTTAGGTAGACACATATTTTTTTAAAAAAGGTTTTAGCAAATTTAATTTAAAATTATATCAATTTATAATAATTTCATTATGAGCACCTTTTAATTCTACAATTCACAATTGTTTTTACTGTTATTAGAGCTACATTTTATATTTGTTATTACAAAGTTTTACGAAAATATAACGGGTTTTAGATAGTTCGACTTGTTAGTTTATACATAAACATATCTCTTTTTCGGGTCAGAAACACTGATTTCCTTACTTATGAACTTAACTCTTAATATTACTAATTAAAGCAGTTTTTTTTAATACCCTATGAAATTTTGCATTCAAATCTCATGTTAAGCAACTTTTTATTTCATTTCTACCTCTGGCAATTATCGCCTGAAATCGAATAGAATGCTTAAAGCCGGCCTAACATTCACATACAATAAATTCTTTTTAATAAACTGCGCGTTTAATTTAAATTACTTCTACATCTTTGAGCTTAACTTTCCCATTTAAAACGATAATTTACCACAAGGAAAACGAATGACAAATATTAAAATTAATTTCATAAAATTTTATCTTACCATTCAGCGTAGGTCCGATATTCAATAAGACTTGAAAAATAAACTTCTTAACGTAATAGCGCAAATTAAATCCTCGTTTTCAATATTTCACATTTTGGAATTTTCTCATATAGCCTTTGGACACATTCTCAGGTAGAAATGTAAACAAAATTGAAGATAAAACTTTTCTGATTTTTTATTAATAAATTTAGAAATTTTCTGCCGGAAGACGTTAAGAAAACATAAACTTATAAACAATAATAAAAATTAAAAAAATATCGTGTGCTGTTTTC
The DNA here is from genome assembly GCF_044657685.1 of Stegodyphus dumicola. Classification (NCBI taxonomy): domain Eukaryota; kingdom Metazoa; phylum Arthropoda; class Arachnida; order Araneae; family Eresidae; genus Stegodyphus; species Stegodyphus dumicola. Next base: position 123,642,530 of record NC_140780.1, read on the forward strand.
GCTTTTTTATTTTGCATTTAAAATTGTCAGTTGCCTAAATAACAAAAAATTAAAATAAAATAAAAAAAAGCTAATAAAAAGAAACAGAAATTTATCAATATCTCATTTTTAAAATCTGGTATTAATGTACGTATTCATATACTCATAATACAACATCTGTTTTTCATTCGTTCATATGTATGACTCACCAACAATGAAAAATATTTAAAATACTGCAACCCTTTCAAGAGCTGCGCGGATATTTCGTTGTAGGCATAATTCCACTAGAGGGCGGGTCGTAGACAGGAGCCTGCTCTCTACGTTCAGTTTGTATCCTTACGCTTCATTCAGCTATTTTGAGATATTTACTTTTCATTTTATTAATAAATTACTTTATGCACAGAAAATCATATGATTCTAAAATGTGCAAAATTATATGAGAGTTTTTTTTGGATTCTGGAGCATAAAAATTATAAGAAAATAATATTTTCGACGAACTATTTGTTTTCTGAACATGCGTTTTGTACGCGAGTTCATGATACGGTTCTCAGTCAACAAGGCGTCATGGTTCGAAATGCTCTCAGACTGTTGAAGGGTCAGGGTAGGACGTAGTTTCCTCGTGGTCAATGTAAACATTCCAGGCCATAACCTCTCAGCCCCAGTGCAATGGATTTCCAATCTGCAATGGAAACATTTGCAGAGGCATGGGTGGCAGCCAACACCCAGACCCCCTTGACTGAAGCTGCAGAAACACAGGTTAGTAGGATAGCTTTTAGATGCTGTACGAAATGTTGTCTTAGCCGATTATTTGACTTGTCCAATTTATTATGATTGATATATATGCGTCTGAAAGGTATATTTTTTCAAACTGAATATGTCACTAACCAGTTGTATCGTTAAACATCTTTGCCCTTCACCATAACACATGGAACTTTGCTATTTCCTGCCTATAATAGTAGGAGATGGGCATGTTTAGCGATGATATAGAATGGCTGTAATCAAAACTTTGTGTAGGATCCACACTTTTCTGAGGCATGTTTTATAAAACTTTTTCCAAATTACTAGCCAAAATACTTGATAATTCTGATCAATATACAACTATAACAAGTCTGAAAGGGTTAGACTAGAAATGTAGACGTGAACTGTCAAGGTCAGCAACTCCCGGTTTAAAAACTAAATAAAGTAAAACAGCGTATACATTACCCAAAGAAATAGCCTACCTGTAATGAAGATACAGTGTTTCTTCTGTATCTTTTGAATGCTATGATGAACCAGAAGTTTAAACTGTTGAATTTGTTATTAGCAACGAGTGGTAGCAGTATGCTGCTCACATTGTTTACATTTGTTGCCAAGCTCACCTACTCCGCAGCATCGTCTGCTACAGGCAAATCAAACAGCGTGGTTCAGATTTACTATTACCGTTGCTATTATAGTAATAATTTGTATTTTAATGACTTATCATCGCCGTTATAGTACATTTTTCAGCATTATTTATTTTGTTTTAATTTAGTCACTCACTGTAAAGAACAATATTAGGTATTCTAGTGATTTAGTTATTCGGGTTTTCCGAATTAGTTAAAAAAAAAAAGGAATATTGCGATACTTTACTTTCGATTAAACCAAATCGTATTCGCATTTTCAAAATTTCTTTTTTGAACAGGAACTTTATTTCTAAAATTTTCAGAAAATGTTTGCATATAGGCTGACTTAACTTTCTTACTTAAAACTGAGATTATTTAATGTTTTTTTTTTTTCAGTTACTGTTCATGTGAACTGTGTCTGATATCTTTTTATGCTCATTAAGCATACAAATTAGATCTTAAACAAACAATTAAAAACAATTTAAAATTATAAAATGTATAATGTAGCATTCTGGCATATTCTGTTTTTTTTTTTTTTTTTTTCATGAATGCAATATAGACAATTTCTGTTTTGTTCTTTATAATTTGATATGGAATGAAGTGATAGTATGTAAAATTTTAAATTTTTATAATACTTTTGAATGCTTGCATCTGTTCTTAAAAAAATCATAAAATAAAATTTATATCTTAATGTGTAATGCTTACAAAGGACAGGTATTTTTTCCTTGTTGATTAGTTTATATAAAGCTGAATTTTAGTTATATTGTTGGTTTAGAGCTTTTTTAGCTCATTTCTTTTTAAATATTAGTTTTGTTTGAATGCAGTATCTGTAACTTTTTAAAAATATGTAAATACTGAAATGTCATGAAATATATTACCTACATTGTATATTATTGATATTGTACTGTTATTTTAATGAATAATTCAGTTATAAATTTTTACTTGTTATAAACAAAAGTTCTGCATTTATAATTTATAACAATATCATAAATTTATGGTTAAAAATTAATGCCATTGTATCTTTAGTACAAGTCCGAAAACTTCAAAATAGTTAGCAGTTACGATTATACATCTCGAGTGACTTGAATTTTTTACTCGACTTTTCAGTACAGGTCACTTCATTTATAATTAGCTGAGATTTATATATTCTAAGTTAAGAGTGTTTCATAATAATGTAGAGTAAAACTTTTTGAAGGATGAGATCATCTGCTGATTATAGTAGTTGAGAGAAAGCAATAAGATGCTTTGGAGCAGTCATTGTATGATATAATTTGTGTGTGTGTGAAATAGTTTTTTTTTTTTTTTTTTTTCATTACAGTAGCAAAACCAATCACAATAGAAACTGTCTAGAAGACTTTCTCTGACATAGGTTTCTAGAAAAAGTGTTTGAACATCAAATCAGATCTGATTTTTGCATTGCTTTCCTGTAAAGACTAGTGATTAATTTTTCCTGGCTGAAAAAAGTTATGTGTTATGTTTATTTCTTTATTAAACACAATCAAATATTGATAATTGGAAACTGAAGAGAATGAAAAAGCTAATGTATTTTACAGAGAAAATTTAATATTAATTTGAATTCTACAGGTTGCTCATCATTTCGATTCACTGAAAATATTAATCGATCTTAGTTTGAGTAATTGAATTTCTACTGTTCTTCTACTAGTTTCATTTGTTCTACTGCTGTTGCTGTTTTATGTGATGAATGTAACAATATCAATGTTAATTACTGAAAATTCATAATTCACCACATTATAAACTTTAGAATTATTTATAAGATAAGGGTTGGAGTGACATAAACTCGTCTGTGACCTGGATTTTCTCTCAATATAATTTTTTAACAGTTTTCCCATATTATATACAGGCATTATGTGTGTCTGTCTATATGTACACATAAATACAAAAAGAAACGCAAGAAGAGGCTAAAATTTAAGGTAAATTTTTATACCCATCCTGCACTATAGCTGCAGGACTGAAATAAATAAAATTAAAGATGATAAATTTAAAAGTGAATTGGTGTCAAAGCAAGGTTATTCCTCAACAATATTAATATTAGCAATTGTGTATAAGAGGTTTAACACAAAATCCATACATATCAAAATTAAAATAAGAATTCACAGTAATACAAACTAAAAATAAAAATGTAAAAGGGGAAAAAATATAAGATAATAAAATTATAAAAATAATAATTAATCTCCTTTTAATGAAAGTCCGATTCAAAACTCATCAGGGAAAAAAAGAATTAAAGTTTCACGAAAGTCGATTAACATGTTTCGAAAATGTGTTTCATTTGAGATCAAAAACTGAAAATAAGATTCTTAAAATTTTCATTTAAGTAACTAAAATTCATATAAAACTGGAAACTTGAATCACAAATGCACCATTATTTTTCCTATACGCCTTCGAAACATTTAATAAAGCAAGTAAAAACATAACATTGTGCTAAATTGACTACTTCCCCCCCCAAAAAAAAAACACAAAACATTACTTTATGTAGAAAGATTATTAAAAAAGATCAAATTCATCTAAAATCATTCTATGCAAATCTGAAATTCAAAAGCAAATAAATATAAAGGTATATATTTGTTTTACTCTTTATATTTATTTGCTTTTGAATTTCAGATTTGCAAATAAATATTTGTTTTACTCTTTATATTCATTTGCTTTTGAATTTCGGATTTGCATAGAGTTATTTTAGACCAATTTGATTTTTTTGAATGGTCTTTGTATATAATGTAAAGTTTTGTGTTTTTTTTTTTTTTTTTTTTAGTAATCAATTGAGCACAATGTTATGTTTTTATTAATTTTACCATGTGTTTCGAAGGCATGTGGGGAAAATCCTGGTACATTTTAGATTCCATTTTTTACTTTTATATGAATTTTAGTGCCTTGAATAAAAATTTAAGAGATTCTTTTTCGGGTTTTGATCTCAAATGAAACATGTTTTCGAAACATATTAATTGACTTTTGTGAAACTTTAATTCATTTTCCCGTGATGAGTTCTGAATTGGAGTTTCAGTAAAAGGAGATTAATTATTATTTTTATATTTTTATTATCTTGTATTTTTTTGCATTTTTATTTTTATTTTTAGAGTTTGTACTACCATGAATTCTAATTTTAATTTTAATTTTGTGTTAAACCTCTTATACATGATTGTTAATATTAATATTGTTGAGGAATAACCTTGCTTTGACTTCAGTTTACTTTTAACTGTAGAATCTTTAAGTCTGTATATACACATACATACACATACATACACATTCATTTCATGCATACACACTTACACATTTAATGCACACATACACATGCAGGGCTAGTGCTAGATGTTTCGCTGCCCAGTGCAATATCTGCAGCTCATAAATTCTGCTTCCCATACATATGTTTTTCTACCTACATGCATACACATATGATTTTAAAATATCTGAACCTCCAGTCATTACTGGAGCATTGGATATTTTTAATTTTTTATTGGAATTATGTCATATTGATTACTTCAAAACGCAAATGTGATGATTAACATTGGGATAATGTTATTTGTTATCAGCATGCCGTAATTAAGTTTCGGAATCATCAGCTGTCATTCTTAAATTTGTTAATATATTTAAGGTTTTAAAACATTTTTTTTTTTTTTAGGCTTTTAATGTGTGATGCTAAAGATCATGCATACTCAGCGAATGGTATATTGACTGGTATCTTTGGAAATAAAATTCCACACACATTTTAAAATAGCTAAATAAATTTATTAAGAATTTTCAACAGTTTTGAAAAATGCTTAGTTTTGAACCATGCGGTCTTCCACAAAAATTTTTTTCTGAAATGTAATATAAATAAATATTCATTATGAAAACTGGCCTATCGACGACTGAGTAGTAAATTCGCTGAACACTGGTAGTTCTTTCTGAGGTTTGAATCGGCTGCATGTGCAATTTCATGGCTTTTCCTCATATGTAATATGCATACAAGCTGGTTTCCCTTAGAAAGTCCTCCACGAAGGTATCCCTTCCCTTAGGCAGATAGCCCTCGAGGCTTTGCCGTAATCCAACAAACCAGATCATTATGTTAACCTATGATTATTACTTTAAAACTGGTGAACTTATTTATTGATTTTGGTTTTTAAATCTAATAAAATTTATACTTAATTAGCTATCTCAATTTAAATGCCTGCCTACAGATTCTAATTATATAAAACTAATATGTAATCATGTTAAAGCTAGTGCCAGAAATGTGTACTCTTATTGGACAACTTTGTTTGCATCTTGTTTGTGATGTACTAATATGGACATCTGGTAACATATATTGAACTTTGATAATTCCTTTTTTAAGTTGGACCAATTTCTATTGAACAGGTTCAATTTTTATTTCTGTGTGAATACTGTGGTATGTCTACAGGCACGGTAAATGACATTCTGTATTGTAAAGAAATGCATGTGGAAAAATTGAAAAATGTTTTCCATTGATTCTTTGCCACCAGTTTTAGATGTGCTGGGTTGGTCTGTATTTGGCATTTTCCTACCATAAAACCCAAAACTAGCAAAATTATGATAAAATGTTTCGCAGAAGGTGCATTTTAGTGTTTTAAATGTATTTTGATTATTCGTTATGGTGTCCCTGGCATCCCTCTGCATTTGGCAGGCTGGGCAGTCCTTCTACCTTCTTTTCTAAGCAGCTGCTGAGTACTCATGTGAGTGTTTAATGACAGGAAAGTAAAATATGCTTAGTCTTCCTAGGCTATGGAAATCCAGCACATCCAGAGTAAAAAGCTGTTGTTTTATCCATTATGTCATGTAAAACTATATTAGCTGTTGATGAGCTAGATATTGCCTCACTGTGTAAAATTTATTAAATGAAATCAAACATTTTGAAGTATTTTTATACATTATAATTTCATTTTAAAAATATAAATCTGTCTCTTGTGACATAAAAGAACATTTTTATGTTGATATTGGTCCACCAGTAGCTGAAGAGTGAAATCGAACACTAATAGTTTGAATACTTGACTGCATGTGTGTTTTCTTGGCCTTCCTCATATGTAATACAAATAATGGCCAGTTGCTATTAGAAAGTGTTGCACAAAAGGCATCTTTCTCCTTTGGTAGATAGTTCTTGTATGCTTTTGCCTACTCGGAAAATATTTATGTTGATCCAGTTACACCTTACAAGCCTTCTATCATAAAATTGTTAACTAGTGGCAGAGTGGCTAAAACCATTATAACTGGTTATTCATTTTGGGATCTTTCCTTGATGGCTTCATGGGGTTTCTATTGATGTGCTTTTGCATTATGTAATTTTGAGTTTGCTTTGCCTTATCAAATAGGAATATTTAATCTGTTACAGATTTCACTATTAAATGTTGTATCATTTTTTTCCAAGTTTTCATTTTTATGGCATATATGGCTTGCATATTCTAATTTTTGACGTAACATTTTCATTCTTAATTATGTAATTTTTACTATGTAAAGTTCTAAATTTGAAAAATTTTTTTGGGTCATATGATTGGACAATTTTTTCAAGCATTCAGCTTGAATAGCCAAACTCATTTGTCATTTGGCTGTCTCATCAGCGAGAGTGTTGCCCCAGGAAGTAGATCTATATAGCACTTGCGAGAGGGGGTTAAGGAATGACACACACACAAACAATCGAGCATTATTCAGGATTTGAACCTGCACCTTGGACTTCAGACAAGCAATCAGCCTCCACTATTAACTAGACTGCCCAGAGAGATTTGGTACTTTTTGATTATTCACATACCTATAAAAAGTCTGCAATGAATTGATGACTTTGTGAATTGATGAGAAATGTTTGTTTAGCTGTCCTTATGATTCGTAGGTACCTCTTTGTTCTTAAATAACATCAGAAAGATGCATTTTACAAGAAACAAATTTCACGAAGAAAATTAAACTTTTATATAGCCTTTATTTGCTATTTTGCAACTAGTAGATACTGCTAAGTGAAGTGATGGTTAAAGATAAAGCCTGTAAATTCTTGTGCATTTGAACACATGTGTGATATGTGCATGCATGTGTTGGCTGTTGTATGTAGACTTGAAAATATGCCGAAGACAAAGCATTTCTTTTGCATGTTGAAACTGGGGAATGTGAACCGATGCAGATGTTCTAAGAATTTAAAGGAGCTCTGAGTAGTAGAATTTAGGGATGGCAAAATTTTAAGAATTTAAATGAGGCACTGAGCATTAAAATTTAGGATATGCAGAGATTGCCTTAAGTGGCAAAATGGCCTAGCACTGGCCATTATGCAGATAATCAGAAAATACTGCAATATTTAACTTGCATCTGCTTATGAAAATATTTTACCATAAAACTAACTTATGTATATGAAGATCACTGATGATCAAAGCTGTGGTTATTTATATTCCAGGTACTCTTTCTGGCAAATGAACAGTGAACAAGCTGACTGCATATCGTACACATACTTATCTGTATGGTTTGGCTTAGTGATTACGGCAAATCCTCGACAGCTACCTGCCTAATGGGAGGCGGATGCCTTCACGGAAGACTTTCTAAGGGAAACTGGCTCATATACACATTATACATAGGGAAAACCCTGAAAATGCCCATGCAGCCAGCCTGTTCGTGGGATTCGAACCTCGAACCAAACTACTAGTGTTCAGCAACTTTACCACTCGGCCACTAGTGGGGCCCCTTTCCCATATGTGTTTGTTATATTGGGACACAATAAGCTAATATAAGGCCAGTTTCCTTCAGAGAGTTTTTCATGAAGGCTACCTTCCTATTAGGCAGGTAGTTTATCATAAAACAATTGAGAGCTATTTCCACAAAGAATTCATATTACTTATAAGCATATATAGCATATGCTTCACTGAACTTAGTTATATGATTTATATTAAATTTCCTGTACATAAAATGAAATTTTTTGTTCTGATAAATGAAAGATGTGCATAGCTTGATTTTCGGTTAATCATCAGCAATTAGAATATTATTTAAAGTTTGAATGATGCAGAGATACATATTTTAATCAATTTTGCTCAAAATTTCAGGTGTAATGCATAAGTAGAAAACAGTATTTGGGAAGAAATTCACTAACTGACAGGAAGTTTTAATGATTTTTTTACAAGGGCTACATATGCAAAGTCCTGTATGAAGACAGCCAGTACTTCCTTGTTAAAAGTGGCCATCTCACTCTCACCAGAATCAGAAGATTACTTACCAGAATTGCCAAACTTGTACTGTCAGTAATAATAATAATAGTAAACTTGTAGTAAAAGTAATGTACTATATATTATAGTACTGAATGTGCACAATGCCAAATATGTAAAATTCTGGGATTTTTCTAAGCAAAAGCAGATCGCCATGTACAAAGGGAGAACAACAATAATGTATCGTATAATTTAGTGCGTATAATGCTTAATGCATCATATAACCTTATTTAAGAATTCAGATTTGTATTTTGAATTGTTTTCTTTAGTTATGTTGATAATGTTTGCTGATAAATATTTCTGTGATGGCAATATGTAGGGCAAGAGAAAATGGTACCTTTGTTCTGTCCATGTGCATATCGCTCTGTTTTCACTTAAAAAAATCGGAGGATTGCGTAAATATGGCATTGTGCACATTAAACACTATAATGAAGATGTTATCTACTTTACAAATAAGTTACATTCTAAATGACTGTTCGTACCAAGAATTTATTCACAAAATGTTACGTTTGCTGCATATATCTCCTAACAGTGTTTGTGAGATGAGAGCTGTAAATACTGTTAGATAAACAATTAAAATACTTAAATAAATAATACATTTTAAATACTAGATATTTGAATAATAAATAAAACATTTGTGATGAGAAGTGGAAGAAGTTAGCATGTTAGATGGGCTAGCAAAATTAATTTCTGAAGTGTTTTTCACAAGAATTTGTGTGTCTTAACTTGTCTGAGCAGGTTTTCTTTTTCTCTGGTTGTAAATAAGATGATAGCACTGTATGTCAACATCCACAACAGACAATGTGAAATTTGTAAATTCTGGGATTTTTTAAAGCAAAAACAGATCACCATGTACATAGGGAGAACAACAGTAATATATCATATAATTTAGTGCAGACATTTAGCAGACCTTCCAGAATTTGGGTTTTGGTTGTTTAAAAAAATGAACCTCCAAACCTTTTTTGAATATGAATAAATTTCATTCTTTGAAGGGCCCACCAGCGGCCGAGCGGTAAAATCGCTGAACACTGGTAGTTCGGTCCGAGGTTCAAATCCCGCAAACGGGCTGGCTGCATGGGCGTTTTCGTGGTTTTCCCCATGTGTAACGTGTATACGAGCCAGTTCCCCTTAGAAAGTCTTCCACGAAGGCATCCCTCCTCTTAGGCAGATAGCCCTTGAGGCTTTGCCATAATCACACACACACGTCATTCTTTGAAAACAAGTTGTCCATATCTGTAAACATTCATAAGTTGGGTAACATGTAAATATTATAAGATTGCGGTTTTACTGTTTTTGAAGGGTGCCTTAGTGTTTTTTTAGTTTTTGTCAAATTAATTAAATTTGTTGCTCAATTTCTCCAAAATGCCGCTTTAACAAGAAAATGCCAGGCAGCAACCTCTTAAGGCATAACGATCTGATATGTTTTATTGTGGCCTTATGGATTTATTTAATGGTGCCATAATTTGTCTGTCATTAAGAGGTGAGTTGCTGTAGAAACTGATATGGGACATGATTGAATTAGTTTCTTATCAGCCCACATTAGGCTATGCGGTAAAATTGTTGGGCATTGGTAATTTGGCTGGGTTTAATCCTAAGGAGTGGGCTGGCTATCTGAGATTTTTTATCATTTGCATGTGTAACATGAATACAAGCTAGTTCCTCTTAAATCTTCCATGAAGGCACTCATTCCCTTAAGTTGATAGCCCTTGCATGTTCTGCTGTTATCCAAATATTCCACTCAAATTTGTTTGCAAATTGTCAAATACCTTTGTAGTATTGATGGGGTCAACATGCATTTTCTGTGTCGTGCAGATTTATTTCTAATATGCCGCATCTTAAAATTTAGTGTCAATTTTTTTTATTAATATATGATGATTTAGATGAAGAATTGAGATATTTTAAATTATGGCTGAGGTTACAGATGGTGATAGTATATAACTGCATAGTTACAGTCAGATGTAGTCCTTGTGACAATTTACTTCTGAGCAAAACCATTCTTGAGATGCACATTCTTATTATGAATCTGCACATGGCAATGAGTAAAATCTGCATACCCACTCTTAATTATATTTGTAACTTTTCTACATCTTGCAACACATGACAAATATGAAATAGAAAGCTAAGTGGTGACCGATGTTTTAGCTGGATGCAAGGCAGGCACATGATACATTCTAAAAAAAAAAAAAAAAAAAAAAAAAAAAAGCCTGGGTGGTAAGTAAAAAAAGTTGTTGTTCCTAAAAAGATTTCAGCTTGCTTTATCTTGATTGACTAAAATTTTTTAAGTTATTTACACCATATCATTATGCAAAAATCATATGACATGGATTAATTTGGAAATGATGTAGTTTAGAGATTTATATAAGCAGTTATTATATTTAGGAGTACGAAATAGCTAAATTAAAATGGAGAGTTAAGCGACTATTGCAAATTAAAATAAAAATTTTGCTTTACATATTTTTTTATCTTGTACTAATGGTACTGTGCCTGACTCACCAGTAGTAGATTGGATTCCCAGATTCTGCTCTCAGCAAATAGTAGGCTTTGTGTAGCTTTTGGGGGTTACCTTATGTGCAACATGAATATTAGCTGTGTTAGCTCTGCTGTGAAGACATTCCATTTGAAGGCAGGTAGCTTTCATATGCTAGCTGTGTTAAATGTTAAAATTTAATTTTGTTTTAACCTTAGTTTTGGTAAATTGCTTTCGAACCTCAATTAGTTAAGAAAATGTCTGTCTTTAAAGCTTAAATTAGTGTTCATTTGTTATAATTTTTAGCGTTAATTAAATTTGCAAAATTTTAGATTGTAGTAGCAATTTTAAATATACCCTCTCTATGGTATTCATGCAATTTCAAATCATTATGTCTCAATAATGGCCAATAGTATTTCAATGAAACACTTATCATTTGAAAGAGGGAGTATTCAAGTTTTGATTTGATAAGTGGAGGATGGTGAGAGTATGCAGTTTCAACACGTACTAGTGACATTTCCTTCTAACCATTTCTCAGCTCCTCAGTTCCTGCCAAATGTGTTGTTTGAACCAGCTGCTGAAATATTTTTAGGCCCTGCAGTTCCATATGTGCAAATTTGTTATAAATATGCAGTGTGATTTCCTTTGAAGATTTGCATCGAAGCTTCTGTTGCCCAGTGCCCCAGAAATGCAAAGAGTTTGACTATCAACTTAATGTGTGCCATGTGATAGGGTAAAGACTACATTGTATGTGTGTGATTATGGCAAAGCCTCGAGGGCTATCTCGAGGGAGGGATGCCTTCGTGGAGGACTTTCTAAGGGAAACTGGCTCATATACACGTTACACATGGGGAAAACCACGAAAACACCCAAGCAGTTAGCCTATTCGTGGAATTTGAACCTCGGGCTGAACTACCAGTGTTCAGCGATTTTACCGCTTGGCCGCTGGTGGGCCTTATTTGTGATTTAGAGACCTGTGTATTTTAATATTGTTTTATTGCAAAAATATTTGATACATATTAAGAGCCATGTGCCTGTGACCATACACACTCTGGCAGTTGAATCCCACTTGTATTTCTTTCTAGCAACATAAGCTAGCTGCATGGATGTTTTTAAGGTTTAAATGTATAATGTGCTTATTTTGCAAAGAAAGTTCTACTTTAAAGCATCCTTCCTAAAACAAACATGCTTTAAATTTTTTGTGTATTTTAGGTCTTTTGTTAACTGAACTCTGGTAAACCAAAATTTCAAGTGCAGTTGAATGAAGAAACATTGAACTTATAAAGAAATTATTATTTATTACATGCTCCACTATTAGGTACTGCAGGGAAAGGGAGGAATACTCTGTAGAAGACTTTTTAAGGGAAACTGGAACGTGGGTATCACGAGAAGGCACATACCTGCACTGGAACTCGAACCCCGGACTGAACTACCAGTCTTCAGCAGCTTTTACAGCTAGCTGTGGTGGGCCTTATCAAGAAACTAATGTTAAACTTTCTTAATAAGTGGAATTTTTGATTACTTGAAATTCTTTTTTTCACCCATCAGTTTCAAGTTATTATAACTCGGCTGCAATGTTTAAATGTATGAAATGTTTTTTAATTACATGTTGTGAGATGGTTAGACATGTTAAAATGTATTTTAAATGACTGTGTGCCCACGTTGATTTAATTATTGCATAAGTTTTATACTTGTGGTATCAGTACTAAGAGTAGCTTCTTGGGAAGTTCATTTTGGTTAATTTGCTGAGTATAATTGTTGGATAATTTATGATAGCTAAATTATACAGTTTCAGATCATTTGATATAGATACTGATGTTCGAAATTATTTTAAAGACTGTTCATGTAGATATGTAGTGTAAAGTATTAGTTAAAACGCATAATTTCCGTGTACAAATATCAGAATCTAGGGTCACAGTGAGCGAGTGTTAAAAAAGTTATTGAACACTTGCAGTTTGGTCCAGGGTTCGAATCCTGCTGCTTGGGCTTTTTCATGGTTTTTCCCTTGCATAATGTGGATATGAGCCAATTTGCCTTAAAAGTCCTCCATTGGTCATTCCTCACTTTGGCAGATATGATTGTGTGCTGTGCCATAATAATAATAAAAAAAGTCATGATCTTGCTGAAATATTTTTACTTGTTATCATGGAGTCTATTGCATTTCCCATTTTGGTATCTTTTTTATGGAATGGTGTTGGTAATTGAAATAAAACAGAACATATCACATTTTTCATTAGGTTTTATTAGGTAAGGATTCACCATTGACTTAAGAGGTTAAAAGGATGGCATGTAGGTAGTTTTGCATAGAGTTCATTTTCGGCAAAACTAACTGCTGCATTGGCATTTTTTCTTGCAGTTTTCATCATGCTTATGTTAATATAAGCCAGTTCTTTTTAAAAGTTTTCTTAATGATATGCATGCTAAGGGAGATATTCTATGAGTGTCATGCTGTTAATATTATTTCTAACCTATAATATTTATTAGCTATAACTTAACCTATTTAGAATTTCCTGGATGTGTTGAGGAGTGAATTTTGGCTTTGTGTTTCAGTAACTAAGATTACAACGCATTAGAAGATACCTTGCTTGATTCCAACTGAGAAAGCATATTAAAAGTGGCATGTGTAAAAAATATAAACCTTTGCTGCTGATGTAAAATGTTATTTTGCACATGGATGTCGAGGCACATGTCCTGCATTTAAGTGTTATAAATAGTAAATTATCATTTACTTTTGTTTAGGATGTTAAGAAAAGTGAATTCACAGTTGGTGTTTTTTCTCATCAAGTAAATGTTTTTGAAGGAGAAAATGTCCCGGATTAGCTGGCTGCCCTTAAGATGAGTTATTATTGATGAAAAATGCAATTCAGTTCATGTTAGGTTATTATCAGAAGTTCAGCTTTACATCTGAAGTAAAGCTTTATTGCTAAAATTTCTTAATGTTCTTTTTCAGGTATACATAATTCAGTTATGCACACCGTAATTATAAAATATATGTACAACTACTAGCCTAAACTTAAAAACTTTTAATAATTCACCAGAAAAATTTTATTTTTTATTGTAGATATGTATGCATTTATTACAACAGAGAATTAAGTAATTTGTTGATCAGCATTTTTAATAGCTATTTTAAAAAAATGGCTTTATTTCTGCTATTTTTCTATTTACCTGTGTAGTTTGATTTAAATTGAATATCTTTATGTGAATAATGTCTACTTAAAAATATTTTGCACACTTCATGTACAGAAGCATTAAAAGTGAAAAGCACTAGTACATAAAATTTCATTTATTTAAACATATGCATTAAAAATTAACCGACCACTCTAAAGGGGGGGATTTTTTTCCCTCTAGAAACTGACATTCTGTGGAAGCACATAAGGATTAGAATTTTTATAGATACTTATATATGTTTAATATTTTAAGTAAGTTTTAAATGTCTTTGAGCAGCTGAATACAAAAATATAAGAAGCATGAATGTAAGAAAAATTTGAAAGAATCGGTATGATAATTTAGAAAAATCTAAAATTGTAAAATGTTTCTTATAAGAATGCTGTACAGTTAGAAAATAATTGTACTGTAGTATGTTTTAAGAAAGTTTGGGTAAGTAAGTGGTTAAAGACATATAATTTAAATAATGATTAAAGTAAAAGGGGGATTTTAAGACTTGATTTCTAATGTGATAGAGAGTAATGCTAAACATAGGCAAAAGTATAAATTTAGAATTTTTTGATTACAGAGTTATAACAGTATCTGATGAAAGGAAAGTGCTTATCATAAGTTAGGTTAGTGAATGTATCTTCAAAACATATTCTTTAGAGTAAAACATTAAAAAGTGCATTTGTGTAAAATTATTATGATCTGTAAATTCAGGAAGAGCTAGAACTAGGAAACTTCAGTTTTGATGTTCTGTTTCTATAATGACGATGATATTGTAAATGTAATTCATTGCTGAAGAGAACTATAATAACTCTTTATAGATGTCTTAAGAAGCAGCTGTTTTTAAAGATTTTAAAATGTATGTTTTGCATGGTGATATGCTCTTTCCCATACATTGGTAAAAGGACCAACACATATTTTTGTTCACATTTTAAAAACATCTTGAATAAAGTAAAAGTGCAGTTTTTTTAACTACCTTTAAAACTCTTAGCATACATTTAACTGCATTTTTATTTAGGGTTTGAACTGAATCATAGGTTTTGTGCATAATTTAATTGCATAAACATTTTAGCTTGGAGTTGAATTTAAAGTATTTGTAGTGATTATGTATTCATATTGAAGTTTTTTGCTAATTTTTTTTTCCCTTTAAGGCTGAGGTGAGCAAACAGCTGCCGATTTATACTCTGTATTTTTAGTAGCTATTTTAATATATTTCGAATAAAAGTTTATCTTAAAACATATGAATATTGAATTTAAGTTAAAATCTTATGAATTTTATGACCCATGTAATGTAAACAAAACTATTTAATGAAGTACTGCTAGCAGTGTGTTTTATTAACATACAGTCTGCTTCCATCATATACGATTCATCAAATGAGTGGGTATCGTAAAAATTCAGTTGTGAGCAATGTGGCAGGAAGTTACCTTTTCGATTTCAATCCAGTGATCAGAGCTTTACATTATTTAGTCATGTGAAGAAGGGGGGGATTTTTGCCAAGCCTAATGTGAGAAGGGGGGTGTCTGGAATAAAAATACTCTTTAGTAAATGAATTTGTGGAGGTCTTAGTATGCTAATTGTGTACCATTTATTTTTTCATGAAGGGGATTCCTTATTGTTTAGTTTTCGTCATTAAAAAAATTAATTCTCTATGTTCTGATAAGTTTATTAGCCCAATACTAAAGCTTTAAAATGTTGGCAATTCGTTCTTTTAAAGGAGCAGTTACGCACGTCAGTTCCAGTGCTAAGCATTAAGGGAAATGTCATTAAAAAATGGAGCTTATGAGTAATATCTCTCATTTTCTGAAAAGGGAATTGCGCCCAAACATGCTTACTCACGGCGACATACGTAATGGTACTGAGTTTCATATAGACTGAACTCACTCTCATAAAGCTATATGTATCACGTGTGTGTATATAAATAAATAGCAGTTGTGCTTATATATATATATATACATTCTCATATGAATGTAAAATTTATATAAAACTTGACCTGGGCCATCAGATCGGAAACAGCGCGATTTATTGAAGCAGATCACCTGAGTCCAATCATTGGCCGAATGTTTGTATGCTAGTCATGAAAGTACGAGATTTCGTGATAATCCTTCTCTTTCCCCCAAGTATTGCGTTTTCAGTGATCTCCGTGTTATTAGCAATGAAAATAGCGTGTTTTTTGAGTTTTGTGATGGTATCTATTTTGAGTAGCTTAATTCATTTGAAGTTTTCTTCTGAGAGTGGAAAGAACTATTTTTCTGTTTCATATTGGGTTCACCAGCGGCAAGAGCACTGAACACTGGTAATTCGATCCGGGCTTATATCCCGGCGAACGGGGTGACTGCGTAGAGTTTTTATGGTTTTTTTACCTGTGTGAGGTGGATACGATTTCGTTTGCCTTTGATATCTTTCAAGAAGCTATAACATTCCTTAGGCATACAGACATAACGTAATCGAAATAATCCGTCAATTCTGAGTGATAATTAAAAAATTCTTTTTTGCGGGTGAGACAGATTTTCAGATTTACTAATTCAGTCGACTCTTTCGGCCATCTTTCTTAGATGAGCAGAAGAATAATTTCTGTAAGAAATGCTGCGTCCTTAATGTATCGTGGTTAGTTTTATTGTTGTAGAAATGCAAATGATATGAGGAAAATTTGATCTGAAAAATTAAGTTTAAATATTTCGGATTTTTGTTTAACCCCAGGTTTTTCTTTTTAAATAAAGCTATGTAATTCTTTTACTTGTGTCAGGTGTGCTATATATTTACATTTGGTATAATAATTTCTAATACCTAAACATCACTTCTGATTTTCTATATTACTTTCTTGTAATCTTGCAGAGACTGGTTATCCTTTACGGGAATGAGAAACGTAGAATATCAACTTCACCTACCACAATATTCAAACTAGGGTTCTTCCACATGCTATCTGGATGTGCTAACTCCTTTTATTAGGAGAAACCACCCACGAGGGAAATGCGATAATGCCTTATCGTACCTCTCATTTTAACATTGTCCCCTCTTGATATATAGTTTAACTGAATTTGGTTATCTTAAAGAAAAAAATGCCATATTAAGATTAAATCTTCACAGAGAAATTTACATGAAAAGTAGGTCTAGCTATTGACGAAATAGCTAAAACCTTGAAATACTGGTAATTCGTCCTAGGTTCTATTCCCGGCTGTTTATTGGGCTGACTGCACATGACCACTACGGCCAAGTTTTTCTTATGGGCAGCGTAAATATGGACTAGTCTGCTTAGGGTGCCCTTTTGCGAGAAGCATTCTTTCGGCAGATAACCCTTTTGCTCTTAACCATGATTAAATAATGCTTTTTAATCATATGAACAGTCATATAGTCCATTGTACGGACAATAATACGCCACCTAGTTGGTAGGATGCTTAACAGACACTGTTTTCGCATTGAATGGTTGTTATTATATACTGGGCGAAGCATGAACTAATTAAATTTGTTATAATGTTGTGGAATGATAATTGTAATAAGGATTGTAATAATGGAATAATTGTAAAAAGGTTGTGGAATCGACTGCACTTAAAACCTGTTAATATGAACGTTCTTTCGAGAGGTTGTGGCACGTGAAGTGGAATGACTAGTATTCCAATCCTGGTGTATTGGATGATGGGCAGATAATTGAATAATCGAGAACGAACAGCAACGCTATGCAATTTTCCCATCATTTTTAGGAGATGCTTAGATAGATGCAACTTGATATTATTAGTTAATAAAACCTGATATTATTACTTAAATAAGTATGGCAGTGCATCTGAGGTCTTTTTGCCTAAGAGGAAGGATTCCTCCACGAAGGAATTTCTAAAGAAAGCTGGCTAATATTTCCATTTCACACATGGAAAAGAACGTATCTAATGCAATCAGTCCATTCAGCCGACGTAAACTGAACTGTCAACGAACTGCTATTTATTTGCGGTTTTAATCCTTCTGGTTGCTAGATATTGATTTTAGATTTTTTTAAATGTGCAACAAAACACGCGAGGACATCCTTAAGCGAAAGGATGTTTTCGAGGAGGATATTTTAAGGGAAACTGGTTTGTATTCGTATTACTGTTAGGGAAAACCACTAAAACTCCCATGCAGCTAAACCGTTCGCCGGGATTTGAACCCGCTCGAGCCGTCACAGTGTAGCAATTTTACCGCTATGGCCAGTGATGGAATTAAAAGACAAATCCTGCACCCACGAGATGTAGTGTTTATACAGTTTGCAATGTTTTCGGATTGCTTACAGATTTTAGATATGCAATTCCAATTGCTAAATTTCTCAAAATAAGGTAGAGCATTTTCTGAAAATAATTTCGGCATTGTAGATTGATGGATTCTGTATATAAAATCTTGTTTTACATGGTGCTCGCAAAGGAAAATTCCAACTTCAGAAATAAATGTTATGTTTTAGTAAGTTACATTTAGTTTAGTACGTTATCTTTTCCAGATATATGGAGAATTGTTTGCCTATTTAAAACCCTTTTCAGCGCCTATTACCGATCAAAATTCAGGCCTTTTTTTACTAATATTAGAGAAAATTTACAAAATTGAAGTTTTTTTTTTATTCGTCAATAATTCCAAATCGGGTAAAAAACCGTAGTAGTTAGTAGATTTATAATTTCACTTGACAATATGTTTATCTTCCAAAATTCTATGCTTAAATGTTTGGAACTATTTGTATTTAACTCGCTAAAATATCATAGATATTTACTAATTCGAAATTTTGCTTTAGAGCGACCACATAAAACGTTAAATTTTATATTTACGAAACACTATTAATATAATTCTGAAAGAGTCGTTGTAGAGATTCCCACCTAGTATTGAGATACTTTGGAATTGGAAACATATCTGCTATTAAAAATTGCAAAATCCAGCCGACTCTGTTAGGCGGATACGTAATATATGACGTTAGAAAGGACTTTTATTAAATATGATAATGCTCATAATTATAAGTTTCATGTATTACACATTAAATGCATTATAAAGTGTTTAAAATATATATATGTGTGTTATTAAAAATAATTTATATGAGTATTAAAAATTTCATATATTGCAATTTAAATGCTGAAATTACTTAAGAGTGATTAAATTTGAAAGATCATATATTTACACTTTTTAGAACTAGCTCTTTGTGAGGTCACATGGAAGACAAAGATTTTATTTTGTTGCGTGGATAATAAATACATGGTAGCGTATCGTAACAAACCATAAACTTTGGAAGGACTCACTTAAAAACGTTTTAACCTCAATAAATGTTTAACTCCGATTTCGGACATCCTGTATAATATGTATGTGCGCGTATGTACGAGGCGTATTCGGAAACTAAGTACCGTTTTGAAAAAAAAAATAGTAAAACAATTTTTTCGAATCCAATTTTATTTTTACATGAAAATACATGTCTTAAACTATTTTTCAACATAGTTTCCGCCAATGATCAAACACTTGTCATAGCGGGTGACCAGTTTTTGTATACCATCGTCAAAGAAACTTCCCGCCAGTTTCGATAACCACGACTCCACACTTTTCGGTGAATGAGTGTGTCTCCACTCCATCGATTGTTGTTTCGATTCTGGTGTGAAATGACACACCCCAGTTTCATCACCTGTCACAATTTAGTTTAAAAAGTTTTCTCCCTCATCACTGTACCGCGTGAGAAATGTCAGGGCACTACCAAGTCGCTTTGTTTTGTGAACATCAGTGAGCATTTTTGGAACCCATCGGAAACACAGTTTGCGATAATTCGAGCGGTCAGACACAATTTCGAACAAAACAGTACGTGAAATTTGTGGAAATGCCTCTGAAAGAGTTGTCATTGTGAAGCATCTGTTCTCGTGAATTGCTTCATCAACTTTCCTTACCAAATCATCGGTGACAACAGAAGGCCGACCACTCCGAGCCTCGGCGTGGACATTTGTTCGACCTGCATTAAACATTCTTACCCACTTTCTCACCATTTCATCACTTATCGCGTATTCACCGTAAACCTGTGTCACTTGACGATAAATTTCGGCCGGTTTAACATTCCTCGCGTTCAAAAATTTAATCACGGCACGAATCTCACAGTCAGCGGGAGAACTAATTGTCTTAAACATTTTGAATGTGCACAGCAAACTGAAAACACAACATAGAGCAACCAAAATAGCGACAATTGAAAGTCAGTGAACAAGAAAGACTAGTGCGCATGCGCGGGACGCCTACCACGGCGCGGCGACGGCGCTAGAATGAAACGGTACTTAGTTTCCGAATACGCTACGTATTAGGTTTTTTTCGTAATTGGAAGTATGCAATCAGAAACAGATTCACGTTTGGTATAAAATAGCGGCACACTTGCTTGTCTGGTGAAGACCGAATTAACCAGTAGAGTGGTCAGCAGGACTAGCTGTAATATCCTTAGACCCAAGTTCGCATCCCAGAGAAGTCATGGATGTTTGTAAGTATATGGTGTTTGTGCGGCATGGGGATTTTAAAATACTGGCTGGCTGAATGTCTTCTCGAGTAATTTGGTGATAAGGGAAGAGAAGGTGAGACCCTCGGATCTTTTAACTGATGTGTTCTCTAACACAATCTGCACGGTTAATACGGTTGGATTATACTTATTCGACCATTGGCAAAATTCTGGTGTTCCGCCCACTTCTACCTGATTCTGTCTGGTGAAATAAAATATTTCCTGCTAGAAATATGGGGTTTAATATGTTGCTGTCTGAAAAGTTAATTAGTCTACTTTCGGTGTTGTATAAAAGTAGATGCGAAATAAGTGAAAAGGAGGTGGTAAGAGAGTGAAATGACTGACTGGAGACGCGTTTATTTTACGTGTAGAACCTTTGAGATTCTGCTTTCCAGGTTCACACATACGATTTCTACCGCCCATTTTCTTCTCCACTCTTTATGAAACCAAGAGATATCTTCATACCTACGCATTTTATCTACCTTGTATCAAAGCTCAAAAACGTTTTATCTTTGCACTGTGTTGATTATTTTTCTTCCGCATGTAATAAGTTATTTCTTTGATTGGCTTAGTTTTCATTATTGAGCATTCTTTGGATTCTTTAATCCTTATTTTTAGGTTCACGGGTTGCCAAGTATGAGCGAGGTGAAACGGTATCATCTGCCTACGGTAGTGCGAGTGATTATATTGTGTTAATTAGGATAAGTTAAATGAACTCAATAGTCCAAGAAAGATTATATTAGAGCTTTTTGTTTAATCATTTGCAGTTTGTTTAACAAAATGAGTAATTGCTGACCTTGTTGTGGGTTAACTAAGCTGCTTATTTTAAATTCACTGGGTAATAAAAAGGCCCACCAGCGGCCGAGCGGTAAAGTCGCTGAACACTGGTAGATCGGTTCGAGGTTCGAATCCCGTGAACGGGCTGGCTGCATGGGCGTTTTCGTGGTTTTCCCCATGTGTAACGTGTATACGACCCAGTTTCCCTTAGAAAGTCCTCCACGAAGGCATCCCCCCTTAGGCAGATAGCCCTCGAGGCTTTACCATAATCACACGCACACACACACACACACACTCACTCACACACTCACACACACACACTCACACACTCTCACACACTCACACAGACAGAGAGAGAGAGAGAGAGACAGACAGACAGAGAGAGAGAGAGACAGAGAGTAATAGAAAAAGTAAAACCAATATTGAAAGGCTTTTCCATCCCCCCCTTCATTTTTACTTGTTGCGAGGAAAATTACAGTGTATTATTTCTTCTTTGAATAGATATAACAGCGACCTATATTTTTTCCTTCTCTTTAGTGCACATGAATTACTTTGCTGCGCATTTCAGGAAATTTTTGCCAATACATTATTGTTCTTTATTATCTAGCAATTATTGTTCTTTATTTTCTAAACTGCATCGTATTATTACATAGGTAGATGAATTCATCGCGTACCGTTGTTTTCGAAAAATAATCTCGTATGTCTTTCATAACCTTAAATGTCAATAAAAATTTTTAAAATATACTTTGGACTGCGGAGTTCGGGAACAATCTTGCCAAGTACCTAATATCAGATTTTTTACCATTCCAGAACAAATTGTTGATGGCTTTAGAGTTATATGGATGAGATATTTTGAGGTGAAATATTTACTTATAATTTTTCTCAACGTTTTAAAGGACGGCGTGATTATAAGGGAATCTTCATTTAGTTTCATCATACTTAACCTTGTAATATTTTTCACTTGACACGCTAGATCGTGGGAATGAATGCATATGTCACTGTTCATAGTATGTGGACACTCATGGTGTGATAATTTGATTTTGCATCAGGTTTGGTCAAAAGCACCCGCGCGACATGGTCGGAGGGTCTTGTGGTTTTCTGCCGTCTACCGCACTAAGATCCTTGAAGTGTTTCATATTATATGCTCCTTTTCTTTGCTTAGCTGTGATGACCACAAACATCCGAACATGAAAAAACGTGCTTTCGGGACGGAATTCAGGCCCTCAATGTGGTTGGCCTTCTTAACTATCGAGCGTACTATTCGAGTAGTCGTCATTCTCTCATCTATGAGCATGTACATATATTCATTATGTCAAACGCTGTTTCTTTAAGCCTCAGTTTTGTAACCAGTTTTCTGATTCGACAAAGGTTACAGCCAACACTTTGCTTTCTTTGCATTTTCATGTGTAATATAATTTTAATTAATGAAAATTGCAGAGTATTTAGTATAAATTAATTTTACAAAATGCTGTTGGAACTCGGATTAACCTATCACTCTTTTAACCATCAGTTTTTATTATGGGTCAGTCCTTGAGGCGGTAATAAATCAAGAAGTAATAAGTAAAAAATCATAATTTAAAATAGACCATATTGCGCAATAAAATATGATGAAAATTGCTCACTGTATTCGGAATAAGAAGCTAAAATACTGTTTTAAAGACTACAGTATTATACTTTCGAATGCAATTGCAACAAAAAGCTTTTCTTTTAATCTTTTCGCTATCAATTTATTTTTTACATACGCCTTTTTTTTTCCTTCTTTTTTCTTTGATGGTGTACGATGTATTCCAATTTTATGTGTACACATTTAGTGAATTTTTTTTTTTTTTTTTTCGTCTTAAGAATAGTTTCTCTGGGATAAGTAGGAAAAAGGTGCTACAGCGGTTTCTTTTTTAATGAGATATTCAGGTATCCAGCAGATCTTCGAATTTACTGGGGCTTACAGGATCTATTGGTCGTGAAAGGGTTTAAAATTGCCGTGCGAGGATATAGTATTGTTATGAATAATTTACTGAGCAGTTTGTAAAAAATCGTATGCCATTCAGTCTTTATTAAAAAATATTTCTGTTGTTTAGCTGTGTGTTATTAATTTAACTACAGGGTACTAGCAATTACGAAGAATTATCTTGTACCGTAGGCCAGTGTATTGGATTTTTTATAGATAGCTTTTGATAATACAGTAGGTAAAAAATACTATGTGCTGCATTTTATCTTAAGTTAAACCACATGAGAGGAAGCAGATAATCTTATGTTTATCGTGTTTCGGCTTGAGCCTGCTTTGGATTTAACCTTTAAATAGCATTTAACACTCTGCGTAATGGTAAGCAAGATAAGGAGCAGCCATAACACGACCAGTTTTCATTTGTAATCTTTTTATTTTATTCGTATGATACAATATACTAGGTTAAAAATATATGTTTGTTATTGCATTTTCATTTGTTATTTGGTGGTGGTAGGAATTTCAATTATTTGTCCATTCTCTTACCCATCTCGATGTCTGACCCGAGACTGACGAATAATAGAAATTTCACTGTTTGTTATTTTACATTATAAGATATAAAAATGTAATTATTTATGTAATAATGAATTTTCTTTTTATATAATTATTAATTAAATTTATTATAAAGATGGTAATTTATGGAATTATATCTCAGAAATTATAGGATATTTAAGGAAGATGTTTTATAAAAAGCGTTAAAGTGTAATAATCAAGGTAATAGGGTTTTTGATATGTATTATTTTTCCTTCATCGAATCTGTATTTTTATATCAGAATTTAATGACATTTTATTGAGGAAATAATATTTTGATAATAGCTTAAGTTTACGGGAACGTAAAGCGTGGTGATGGAGATGCGAATACAGTATATTCAATTTAGCGCATATCTTCGCGGCTTGAAAGCGTCTGGGCGAAAAATAATTGACAGGAGAAACTGCTAAGTACTTGTCTTCATTGTGCAATAATACCCATATAATTAACGGCATAATATTTAAGATGATTATGCCCAGTAAACATGTCTACCGTATTAAGAGAAGAAGCTTTAATATTCATATATTATGTTCCTTATTGAAAGTCAAATATTAACCTCATAATATGTTAGATTCTAATTCTGATTCTGCATCCATATATCTAAATTGTTGTAATTTATTAAAAGGCTAGAGTGCGTAATGATTTCGTTTGAACGTAATTAATTCAGAGTGTGACTTAAATTGACTGCTCACAGATTGAACGAACCGATCTCGATTATGAGAAGGTAATGCTTCTTGAGAACATTTCGGGATCAGTTCTATTTGTCGATGTTATGTAATTGCTCAAAATGAGATTGAAACTGGTTTCAAGTGTCTAGCATTCCAGGAAATAAATACGAAAGTAAACCGATGAGCAACGCGGATTTTCGTTAAGGCGGGAAAAGATGTTTTTGTTATTGCTAGTTTTTTTTTTTTTTAATTTGGAGAAATAACCAGTCGGATTAAGTAGACGGGATATGAGGTCAAAAACCGCGAAAGTAGACGATATTTTAAGCTAACACACGCGTAACAGCTGTTTAGGAAGCAAGTTTTAATTTTGAAGTAATTCGAATGCTTCTGTTCCGAAGTTAATGTTTGAAATATTTAAAAATGTAATTTAGATTTAGTACAATTATATTAAATAAGTAATTAGGTAATAGTAAAAGGAATTCATATGTTCGAATAAATTTATATCAAAACCCAACGAAAGAAAAGTAAAGGTTAAAATAAATTACAGAATGGAACAGGAATAAATTATAAAGTAATAAACATACTATCAGGTTTATTACGCACCCACGACTACAGCTACTAAACACATTCATTTTTTTTTATACTCATCTAATAAAAGCACGTGTTTGTAGCTATTGAATAGGGCGTAGTAATCCTGATAGTAGGTTTACAGTAAGAGGGAATTTGAAAGCTTTCATTTGTGTAACAAATTTTTAGTTGGTCATATAAATGCTAATTCTTCAAAGAATTCTAATCATTCTAAATATTTGTAAAAACATTTTAAAGAGCATTAATGGGTGTAGTTTTAAGAGTTTTAATCGTGTTAGTTTATTTTCACTAGTTTTAAAGTTTGTTACTTGAAAGCGGATAATTTTAATTTTTTTCTCACGGTATTTATATTCCTCCGTACATTTTTAAAAGTAAAGATCACTGCACATGTCGTTGGGCCCACGTATAAATTCGAGACAAAATATGGACGTTTGGGAGTGTAGTTCTGTGCGAAATGAAAGTACTTAAAATCCATGAATACAAAAATCTTCTCGAGAAGAGCGTCAGTTATCGAGGGCGACACACACAGTCTGGATTTTGAGATGTTTCTGCAGATGAGAATTTAGAAACTTCTTTCATTTACCTTGATTTACACTGACAAACATCTTACATTTGTTTAGTTTTTTTTTTTTTTCCCTTCTTCTGTCTACTTTTTCATTTGTCACACGTTTCGAATTTAATATTTAAACCGGTTTCATTTGGAAGTATTGCGATGCCTGTGCTAGTGAATTTGGCTTCACTTTTTTCCCTGTTTCTTCCATAATGGTGATTAGTCGCATGGAAATAAAAATTTTGCTGGAAACAAAACGTCTGAAAGTAGTTTTGTCCGCAGTAAAGAAAGAAGCTTGAGTGAATATAATGGATGAACATTCTAAAAATTGATGTCACTAATTTATACTAAACTGTAATGTTCAATTTAAAAATCATGGCTTCAAATAGCGAGTCAGGAAAACAATGCTGATTATATTTTTTCATCTTTGTGTTTACTATGTATAACATCTTTTTTTTGAATTGAATTGACTAGCGATGAAACGAAGAATTAAAAATAGAATTATTTATTATTTTTAAGTTAAGTTTTAAAAACGAATGTATTCTTTAAGTTTTATCTTTTTTTTTTTCCCCCTCGAGAATACTTTTGTATTGAAGGATTTAAAGTACCTTCATTTCTTACAGAACTACGCTTATAAACGTCCAGTTCTTGTCTGGAATTTGTAGGTGGACCAAGCCGCGAGCTTCCGCTAACTATTGTACCACAGGGGGCGTCAATGACTTACACTGGTGTGCAAAAATTAAGGACGAAGTCGAAAAATTAGCATATCAGCTGAACGAAGAGGCAGAGCGGACAGAAAGACCAATCAGGAGGTTAAGTAAGGTGATGTACGGTAGCACATGCGCAGATATGCAGGTAGACGTAATGGGGGAGTGTTTGAGTAGTATAAAGCATGTTGTCGGTGTAAGATCAGTATTTCTGGCAAAGAGATTGCACGCCGTATAGCAGTTAAAATCACACCGAGTTGCTGCCTCAGCGAGAAATGGCGAATAATCAATCTGTTAGACGACATCTGGATGCTTTTACCCGAGGTCGAATCATTGGGAAGTTGGAGGAAGGCCGCAGTGTGACAAGTGTGGCTGCAGAGTTCGGAATTGCACACAGCATCGTTTCACGACTTTGGAGACAATTTCAAACTACAGCAACAGCTATCCAGGGGTTTAGTAGTGGTCGTCCACGAGGAACCACACCCTCAGATGACCGGTATATTGCCTTACAGACCAGAAGAAACAGGCGGCAGACAGCGGGAGAAATCGCTAGACACACGACACAGGCGACTGGACGACCGATATCGCGTTTTACCGTGGCCAGAAGACTGCACGATGGTGGTCTGTTTGCACGACGCCCTGTACGGTGTGTACCTCTAACGCCCGCCCATCGGAGAAGGCGTTCTCTGTGGTGCCGGGAACACCGGAATTGGAGAGACAATGAATGGCGACGAGTACTCTTTACAGATGAGAGCAGATTCAGTCTGAGTAGCGATTCTCATCGCATAGTCATCTGGGGAGAGCGGGGAAGCCGCAATCATCCCTTGAACATCCTTGAAAGGGACAGGTATGGAGGTGGCGGTGTTCTCGTTTGGGGAGGCATCATGCTTGGTAGTCGTACAGACCTTCACATATTCGACGCAGGTTCTGTCAACGGGACCCGTTATTGTAATGAGATTCTTCTTCCATATGTGCGTCTTTTTAGAGGCGCTATGGGTCCACAGTTCCTTTTCATGGACGACAATGCACCATGTCATCGCACAGTAGCTGCCGAACAGCTCTTAGAGAGTGAGGATATTGAACGTATGGATTGGCCGGCACGATCTCCGGATCTCAATCCCATCGAGCATGTATGGGATTTTCTAGGTAGATGCTTGGCAGCTCGTACCTTACCACCAGTAACGATTCCGGAGCTTCGATTGGCGCTGCAAGACGAATGGGCAGCAATGCCTCAACAACTCATTGACACCCTCATTCTCAGCATGGGCAGACGCTGTGAAACCTGCCTAGCAGTCAGGGGAGATCATATCACCTATTAAAGACTGGATGTTTCTTGCTGGACACCCATCACAGGGATGTTTGGGCCTTCAGTCGCATTGCGCTCCATGCTACTTTTTCAATAAAGCTTCTTTTTATCCCTCTGATTTCTCTTTTAGTAAGTGTTGCTTACATTACTCATGTCCTTACGTATTGGGGATCTTACGGTATTAAATGTGTTGATTTGGAAAGCTTTTGTACAAAGTTATATTGAAAAAAAACCGTCTCGTCCTTAATTTTTGCACACCAGTGTATATTAACAAGCTATGGAACGAGATTTACTATGATCGAGTTTACCAGAGCCATCTGGCTAGGATGAACTTATTTGGTTGAACCTGAATGGGTCGTATCATATGTGTTTAAGATTGCACACTCGCCTAAAGACATAATCTGAATTTTGAAATTTTAAGTTTTTGCCGTTAAAAACCATTCCTAGATTAGTTTTTCGTGATCATCGTATTACCCTACTACTATATCATTCGCATGGCCTAGCAATTATTACCATTCCGCGAGGCCTAAGCGGCCTGATCAGTACGCGGAGGTTAGCCATTCGATCCGGTATGAGATTTAATTTTATCTTATGTATTAAAAGTATGTGTATTGCTTAACTGATTGACCGATTTAAAGTTATAATCGCGCATCTTAATAAATTGTATCGGTACTTTTCCGTTTCGCCGGCGCAAATCTCGCCAAGCAGACTTTGTTGGCGACAACATACAGTATACACATAAAAAATGTTAATTCTAAGAATTTTTTTTTATTTTGAAGGCATAAACATTTTAATATGGTTTAAAATTTTGTAAAAAGCCAATAAATAAAGACAATAAATTTGTAAAAAGACATTAATTTAAGAATTTACTATGATTTCATGGTTGAAAATCCTGATTCGCCGGTTCGTATCACGTGACCCCAAGTGATCTCATCTCACGTAAACTACGCTACTAAAATCTAATTCGCTCAGTAATTATCTACATTAATTTCAAGTTAAATCTTAATTTGGAATACAAGTTTAAATGCAAGAATTATTTCAATTCGTACGAATAGCTTACTCAGAAATTATGTAAAACCGCAGTGCTTTACTTCGCTAGTGCATTCTCATTAGAATTGATGAATTTAACACTTGATTTCGCCTTCGGATGAGCGGTGTAATTGCGTTCTAATTGACTTAGAACTAATTGACTTATTACCATGAATTGTCTTAGGGGATAAAATTTAAATATCGTGTAAAAATTCTGTATGCCAGTATTGAAAGAAACAATCTGATAAGAAATGGCTTCAACTTGTTTTGAAACTGAGGCGTAAAAGGTTACCAGCGAAGATATTTCGTCTGGCATCAGTTATACCATTATTGGCGACTTTATCGTTTGCGCCGGCAAAACGGAAAAGTACCATTGTATCTGTAGTTTTTAATGCTTTAATTTTATCTACCAAAATTCATGTGATTTATAATACATACACCTAAATGCTATTTTTTTAAAACTATTTGCACTATTAGTTCAACAAATAACATGTTTATTACATTCGTCAATAATCGTCAGCCGCGACCTATGAACGAGGGTTTCGAAATGTGTTTTTGGCAAATTCTTGTACCCCGTACGTATGATTGTACTTTTTTCGGAAGAACTGCTTGAGGGTAATCGCGTAAGAGCTGGCCCAAAAAGGAGAAAAAGCATACTTCAAATATTTTTGCGTATTTTAAAATGTGCATGTTTGTGGAGGAAAACTGAAAAACTTTTTGAAAGTATCATCGGATGTACAAATTCGTGACATCTTTTATTGTTCGAAAATTGTCTGTATTTCTTGTTTTATCTTGCTGATAAGTTTAACGATGATTGTATCTCCCACAGTCGTATTTATATTGATTATGTTTTCAGTGCCTGTATTTGGTGATAATGACAGTTAATTGATTTGTTATCTATAAAATGAGGACGAATATTTTTGGTTCCTGGGGTCGATGTTCAGATTTTAGTACAGGGAATTATCCTATATTCTTAGAATAATTCTTTTAAATTTCCAGAGTTATAATTTAATTTACCAATTCGGTACTATTCCGTTTTGAGGGCCGTAAAAAAAATTGCAGCGAAAATGTATGCGCAAAAGCGCGAAATCTAGCAAACGCGCCCATTTAACAGCACGCCAAATCTAGCGTACGCGCTGATTTCAGATTGCGTAAGTTTATATAGTTCTATATTTCTTAAGACGCCATTGAAATACTAGTTTAATTTTTAAATCCTTTTTTGATATCGTATGGATTTAACAATTTGGGAATTGCCCATGACGAAAAGTCTGCAATAGAATTTTGGGTAAAGTGCATAATCACCCACTGCTTGACGCGTTTTTAAGAATTGCACATACTCGGTATCCATGTACACATCGACCTATTTTCACTTAAAAAAATTCCCAGAATTGCACAAAAATGGCACTGCGCACACCATTGACTTTATCTATGTACACATCGACCTATTTTTCACTTTAAAAGAAAAATTGACAAAAATCCAATTGTTTTTACCCATGTAAAAAGCGGCAAACAAATAAGTGGGCGATTCTGTACTTTACCGAGAATTTTTTTTCAAAGAAAAGGCATCATTCATTATAGAAAATTATGTATGAACAACCAACGAGATGATATTATGCTTTAGCGATAACTCAGTAGCGAAATAGCGATGCAGGCATCCATTCAATTATGTTTAGCAATTTTTATATAAATTATAATAATTATTTGAAGTAGTTATTTACTCTTATGTTTTAGCCTTTTTTTATTTAAATTATAATAATAAAGTATTATATGAAATTAACCTTTCATCTAAATTAAAACATCAATCTTAAATAGTTATTTACTATTATACTTCCTTTCTTGCATTAGGGTTGCCGCAGTTATTTTTGGCAGCACTGGCATCAACAGTAGTTTGGCGATTTTTTTACGGCCCTCAAAACCGAATAGTACCTAAAATTTTTTATTTATATTTTATATCTACAATACGTATCTAGAGAAAACTCATGTTCATCCACTTGTGAAGAACAAGTAGTAAATTATACTTTAACAAAATTATTATTATTGTGTATAACATACCTGTCAACTCTGTGAGAGTAGAAACCAGAAGCGTTTTGAAAAATTTCAGGAAAAATCATTAAATGATCTTTACAGAAAAAACGAATAATACTTGAATATTTTGAAACAATTACATGGGGCAAAACGCTTGTAATTATAATTAAGAAATGGAATATTGAAGCTATTCACAACAGCATTTTTGCTTTGCTAAAAAGTAATTCGGAAACCTTGCTTTCTAACACTTTTTTTTCTTTTGATTATTTTGAAATTTAAAATCACCGGAATGATAGGTGACGGCATTTTAAGACATGATAGAGGAAAATTTTTATGTTATTTTTCGAAAAAGTTAGCTTTAATATATTGTTTTATGATATCGTAAAAATATTTTATATGCATTTGCTAAAAAAAATTATAAAATTCACAGAGAACCTAATCAATATGTTTGTGTCCAAAGCACTCTTAAAAATCGCTAAAATATTCGTAAATCACTAAATTTAGAGACGCATAGTAAAATAATTCATGTTTTTACATGTTTCATTACACGGAAAAGGGGAAAATTCCTTTTTCGTGTAATAAAGAAGACGATTCAAATTATAGTTTGGCGAATTTCAGCAAAAAATATGCGCTTTAAATGCCAGTATGATGAGAAATCCCCAAATTGATACAATATTTCCGAGTGTTATTAGTGAATAAATTATATTAATAAATTAAATTATTAATTCATCTTAGTGCCTGATAAAAACTGATCACTGGTACACTTAATTCTGATATTGGCGAAATCAGCAACTCAGTCTTAAGTTTCACTTATGTTACAAATACTGTTGGTATTTATACATGGTATAAATTAACGTAGGAGTTTATTTTCAGTGTGAAGAGGAAAGTATATATTATTCATTCTGAAATAATTCGCAGCATCAAAGTTAAAAATATTTAATAAAATTTTGAAAAACCTGGAATTAGAAGAATGAAATTTCTCCGCGTTCAGAAAACTCTTAAATTCTCGCGTATTATTAGAGTCAAACGTTTTGCATATTTTCTTGGATATATGGTAGTCTCGTAACACAGGTAATTTGATTTCAGATTTTAGGTACTATTTTCTGTCTGACAGCTAGTCTGTGAGTTTCCCTTAGAGCCAATTTGCCTCAGAAAGTCCTCCACAAAGGCATCCCTCCCCTTAGGCAGATAGCCCTAGTGTGCTTTGCCGTAATTAAATAAACCAAACCAAACCCCTTAGGCAGATAGCCCTCGAGGCTTTGCCGTAATTAAATAACCTAACCTAACCTTTATATCTGATTTATATGATTTTTTTTTTAAATGCAATTTATAAAATCATTCTAAGTAGTGTGCCTACCTTTTCTACTCTTACTTAAATTTATTAATTTTTTGTAATTGTATCTTTCAGTGGAATCAGCTGACTCAAGACCTCATACAGTTCTTGTTTTATGAAGACATATACATAATTTATTTATCAAATTATTTAATATTTTACTGCTTTTATTTTCGCATCTTTAGCAAGTTTCATAGATATTTTCATTTGCTTATTTTACTAAAGATCTATTCTTTATCGCTGGTGTGTCAATAAGTTAATAACATGATACACAGGATAAAAGATAGGTTCTCTCTCTCTTCGCCCGCCCCCTTTTTTTTTTGTTTTTTTGTTCAAATGGCCACATACTTACTTCTCAGCATTTGTTGGAAATAGTCGAACCGATCAGTAATTTAGCCCTGTCATTACCGAGAATGGAGACACTACTAGGGGTGGTCTGATGTTACGCCCGCGAAAAGGCGGAAGGATGCATGAATAACCAAACCTTTCTCTGGGAATTCAAATCCTCATCCTGGCATTTAGACTAGCAGTCAGCCTACGCTAACCGCTATACAGTCTATGGTAACGATAAAACAAAAATAAACATTTTGTTAATATTCTTTAGCCCCGAGAGAAAAGTGTATTTTTACTTTGGCTAGTAATCCATTTAAAGAAATTTTTACCAAATGAATGTAGTGGGTAAATTTTTTTATGGGGGGGGGGTTAGCATTTTGACAAGACGGGTTTTTTTCTTCAGCGGCTAAGTTTTCCCGTGTATGTGGAAACTGAGTCATTCGTTCTGTATGTAGTACCAATATCAGTTCTACTAACTGTAAAATAAACTATGGCATTCGTATCTTCTGGTACTAGTATTTACTGTTAGAATTTCAATTCAGTTGCACAATAATAATTTGTACAACAGTTGTACAATAATGTATTTCCAAGTATTATCAATGAATAAATTATTAATTTATCGTAGTGCCTGATAAAAATTTGGAGTTTAAAGTTCCAGTGCACTCTAGCTAGAATTACGATTTTTCTAAAAAAACTGGGAAGTAGTGGAATCGGACATCGGCTGTATTTAAGCCTTGATCAATGCAAATTTTTCATGTCAAAAATAGCTACTAATAACTCGCTGAAATTGTTAAATTCATAAAGCCATGACAAATGAAAAACTTCTTTAACATCGTAAACTATTAACTAGCTGGTTTTCTTGCTTTATGTAGTTTGGGTATGTCTTCGGTTTTGCCTTCATATTTACTGCATAAAAATCTGAATATTGGTTGAATTAAACCTTTTAAATGCGTTTCTGCTTCATTTTCAGTTATGCTTCAAATTTTTTTAAAAGGCGTTTCACGTAATATTACAGGTTCAATACTTTCCAAGAAAACCCGAAAAAAGAATAAACACGCTTAAAATAAGACAATTTAAAAAAAACCTAAACAACTTTAAATATGTGGTACAATGTAAACTTCGAAGCAGAAACTCGCCTTCGCGTAATAATACAGGCCTAATAATAATAATGCCTAGAACGTAATAATAAATTGTGCTAAATTCAGTGCCAAGCAACGAACATCTCTTCCAGCTATAAGTCGGCCAACAGTGGAGCGGCAAAGTCGCCGAACGCTGATAGTTCAACTTGGGCCCGATTGCAGGCGAACGGGCTGGCTGATTGGGGGCTTTTGTGGTTTTCCCCATGTATAGCGTAGATACATGCTAGTTTCCTCTAGAAACTTTTTCACGAAACCATCCAATGGTTTACGCAGATAGGACTCGCATTCTTCGCCGTAATCAAACAAACCAAACCTCTTCCAGCTGTGTGCGAAAAAGAGACCGCTTGCAGACAGGGAACAATTAGCTCGCATTGCGGGTGGAAAGGAGGGGAAAGTTTTCTTCCTTGATCGTGTAAAGTTTATTATTTCATTAATGCTACTGGTATTTGAATAGCACGTAGAGACAGAATTAGAGAAGACGCAATAGCGCGCAACTTGTTTTAAATTTTTGGTTCTAAACAAAGTCGGTGATTCAGTGCAAAGCCTTATATTTAAAGTAATTAATGTGGATTTTACTGTACAATTGATTTAAATAATTCGTTTTTCACAATTCTATATATATAGAGGCATGTATTGCATGTCGTAAGACAACACCTCTGTAATTATTTAATAAATAATAGTAGGTAAAATAAGTACAAATAAGTACTTTGATTACAGTTTTAGTTTTTAAGAACCTTGCTTATTACCAAAGTACCGAACTTTTTGAACTTGCTTTTTATTTTAATAAAAACTGTTGTACCGAACTTTTTGAACTTGCTTTTTATTTTAATAAAAACTGTTAAAAATGTTTATTTTTATTATATTTATTCTTTTAAAAACTACCGTTACCCACTGTTTTAATACTACCGTTATTACCGATATTCTGCGGTATAAGGTATATTTTTTGCGCTATCGACGGATATCGGTGATTTTGCAGTCTTTTAATACCTGTTTTCTTTGTAGGAAGAGTTTCTTTTAATTCTTTTGTAACAAAATTCGGAATTTAAAATCTTTTTATGCCTTTGATATTAGACAATTTTATTATCGAATTGTAAATAGTAAAAAAGGTATAGAAAAGGAGAATCATGTATTACATAATGTCTTTACTCTCCAGTCTTCACAGAAAATAAAAGTGAGGTGTCAGTTCGTTTAACCCATCCAGGAATAACCGTAAATAAAACCACAAAAATTAAATATGGAAACAAAAAGAAAACTTAGAAGAATACGTCTGGTTTAGTGGCAAACTTCTTAATAAAATATGGATCAAGAAACTGATATTGAGATTATATATTTTAATTTTCAGAAAACGTAATTTAATCTCCTGATGCAATTCCGATGAATTTTTAATGCGTTACTCAAAGGGAGCGTCACATCATTTCAAGTTCAATTCTTAGACTTTGGAAAGGATATTATGTACTAGTACAGCTTAATGTGATTTCTAATAATAAACTGTAAAAAAAGCTGCAGTACAGAAACACTAATATGGGGAACATAGCATTGACAAGTTCAAACTGTGCAATTCATTAAGCTTAAATCAATATCAGTATGTTAGTTCCAATCATATGTTTTACTTTTAGAAAGCAGAATATACCGTTCTGTAAAACTGCAGTACTTTTCGGAATAAATTAATGCCATTAACCCTTCTCTAAAACTTTACATGGTTTATTTATAATATAAAACGTTTCTTGATCTCTTGTCCTGAATTCATGGAAAACCATGCATTATAGCTTGCAGGAAAGGAATAAAGTTAATAAGATAATTCATATTTAAAGAGGTTTGTTGCTTATTATATTGACACTATGCTGTATCAAATAAAAGGAGGCGTTATTATGACCAAGAAGATGGCTACGAAAATTGAGTATAGGGAACACGACATTCCACTGCACAGTGTATGCTGTATCAAGGTTAGGTTGGGTTATTTGAATACGGCAAAGTACACTAGGACTATCTGCCTAAAATGAGAGATGCCTTCTTGGAGGATTATCTAAATTGAAAGTGGCTGGTGTTCATGTTACATTGAGGAAAAACAAACCATGGAGCCAGTCGTTCGCCTAGGATATAGAATGCAGGTTTAACTGCCAGTATTCAGCGGTCTTAACCATTCGGCCATCGGTAGGGCGCAGTATCAAGAATGCAATGCTTTTCAGTTATCGTAAACAGTGTTCATGGAAGTTTTTTTTTTAAATTAAAGTGTGATTTCTGAAACAATGCTTCTTAACGTGTTTTAAAATGAAATGTTTTAATGAATTAAGTTTAAAAGAATTTTTTATGGCTTTAATTTTATTTTTAACGTTTTATGGCTAATTTAGTGCTCTTTCTAGTAATAATTTATCTGAGGCAAGTGCCTTACTTCTTTCACTCTTGTCCAGCGCCGCCCAACCGGACGGTTGTTAGCGACGCTGACTGCCGTATCGAATGGCCCGGGTTTGAATTCTGGAGAAGACATGGATGTTTGTAAATGTATAATGTCTCTGCGGCATGGGGTCACTCAAAATATGCGGCAAGCCGAAAGTCCTTTCGAAAGAATGTTGGTAGGGGAAGAGAGATAAGAGACAATCGGACGGGATTCTCTCCATCAAAATTGGAGGCGGAACGAAACAAAGTCGTACTATCACCTGTCTGGTGCTCAAGGCTTTTGTCAACGACAGGCGCAGTCTTGCACTCCTTGCCACAATGAATTTTGTGGGGTAGTTCTGATGTTACTGTCAGACAAATGAGATAATTCCCACAGGATACTGCAAAATTGGAAAATACTGTTTCCAATGAAAATTATATCTTCATGTTATTAATAGTTTTAATTATTTCATTTTATTGCTTCCGTAAACACGTCGTTAAAATAACTATTACCACAAGCATTTGCGTTGAAGTTTTTTACTTTTACAGAAATAAGTGAAGGAAGAATCTTATTTCTATTTGAGCTGAATCTTAACTATCCTAGCTGTGATTTTGATTTATTACATTATGACAAAGAGCAAGAAATCCAAATAGGAAACTAGTGTCCTCATTATTGAATTAACATGCTGTAAAAGAAATATTATATGTATTATTCAGTAAAGGAATTACTTTTCAAAAATTTCTGAATTTTATAGCCTAACTTTGTCTGAAGCCGCGAAACATCACGCTCTTGCAAGGGGGGTTCTCCAGTTTTGTAACATCGAATAATTTAATGTCTGAAACTTTATGCAGACGTATTTATTTCAAAGCATAATCAAACCGTTTGTTTCTTTTTGTTTTTTATGGTTTCTACTTCACTTGCAGTTAAATTTTAGGAATGACTGGGGAGGCAGAGAATGAATTACTAGTTCTGAAGTTTCATTTTGGATTATTTATGCAGAAAAAGGAAGCTAATTTTATTTACATAGTTTTGATACCTCACAGCGTGTTACTTATCATACTGTGAAGTATATTCAAAATATGTCTCTCTTCCCAACTAAATTTCGTTGCTTTTTTTAATTTGATCTAAGTTCAGAGCTTCCATTGTAGATTTTGAAAATAAACCGAATTATATGCTAATTTATTAAAGCGTCTAGTGTATTAATAAGCATTCTAAAATGTTCTAAATCTTTAATAAAAGGCTGAGGATTACAGTAATTATGAAAACAAAAGCAGTTTTATTTCGATTCTGTGTTGTATTTTTTTTTTTAACTCTTTCTGAAGATGCAAGAACAATCTCGGATGCCGTAACGATTTGAATAGGCCTTGAACCGCTTTATTCCTAATTCTGCACCTATGTTGTTTAATCCTAGTTCTTTGTCAGCAGGTTACTTCTGTTATTTAGATATTATCATTAATTTTTTAGGTTTGCATGTGCTTACTGAATTCTTTATTATTAGATGAATTTTTCCTTGTTTTAGCATTTTTTTTTTCCTTCATATCTTTAATTTGCTTTTATTTTAAAATTAACTTTTTTAAGCATTTGAGTTTTCATCTTCTTTTAGTATTTTTCTACTTATTGTCACTATTCTGTATAATTGTTGATTTACTTTTTGGCTTATCAGATTGCTTGCATGATTTATCGGCATTACGGAATCAAATTCCAGGAAATCTTTTTCCTATTCAAAACATACTAATTGTGTAGCTCTTGGGGGGCATATAAGAAAATTAAGAGTGAAAATTGCATCATTTAAAATGCTTGCAATTTTAAATAGAATTTTATAAAATATTATAAATAAAAATTTTATAAATACAATTTTAAGATAGAAGTGAAGAAACATTTTATGAATGTTTATATACACGAGTGAGGCTCTCAAATATTACGGGAAAAAAGTTGTCTATTTCGACTTGTTGAGATAACTTAATATTAAGGCGCTTTTTCTTCTTCTTCATACGATAGATATATCGGTATGATTGTTAGAGCATTTTTGATTTAATAGATTTTAGCAGTATATTTACTGGAAGGCAGTGCTTGGATGAAAGTACTTAATGGTAGCATAATCCAGCTAAAGAAACATTTCGACTGAAGACATGCTAAATTCCATAAATGAAATGCAATGCTTATTTGTAATAAAAAGTATATATATTGGGAGTATATTATATTGATACATATAATATACAATTTTTCTGAAAGCAATAACAATAACTGTGTATCGCGTATATCAGCTGAATATATCCAGAACTAATAATACCCAGAATCATAATAAAACGCATACATTTTTTTATGCGCATGCTCCTATCTCTTGCAGTACGAGTACAATGGAAAAATAATTGGCATATAAAAAAGTGTAGTGAATTATTGTAATATATGCGTATTTAAGTGGGATACGATATTAGTTTGATAACAGCATTTGATCTAGATTAGTAGAAGTTAAAACTGTATTTTCATTACATAGATTATGCATACATATCTATACTCTAACATGAGTAACAATTAGTAGTGTTAATTTTTTCGAGATTAAGTAAATATGAAACAGTTCTGTAAAAAAAATTTTTTTGTGAATTCTGTGTTTTATAAAATAAAGCATGACTATGAAATATTGACAAATATCAAGAACCCCAAATTGATCGTTACTTTTATGAGAACTAGATGATCACATCCTTAATCCAATAGTGATATAGAAAATAACATAAGATATTTTCATTGTTTGATAATGCATGTCATGTATTTTTTAGGCTCGTTTGCTCTCCATATTAAACTATTTTAAAGTTTATTCCTCCCCCCTACGAAGTTTCTGTGTGTAAATTGAATGTGAGAAGCCACTAATTTAACGTAGAAAATATTCCTGCTTCAGAAATGTTACTAATATCAACTTAAAACATATTTGTGCAACTGAGTGACTTCATTCATTTTGTTGTGCATCAAATTAGTTCACTCGCTTATTAACATAATTATGCGAATTTTTTTAAATATTCAAAATTTTCACGTTGTTTTAAGAAAAAATGTGTAATGTAAGCAGAAAGGCTTGAATTACTAAGGCTTGGCAAAAGTATTTAAAAAAAAAAAAAAAAAAATTCCAATTCATTTTGAGTCTAATATTTTTTCACACATATCAATATCATGTCTAAAATCCCGGAAAATACTGTAAATCTAGGTGCAAGGGTTAGTTTTTAAACACAATATGTAGTTTATATAAAATATTTTGCATTGTTTCAAGATGTACTGTGCCCTTAAACAACCGTATTCTGGTCTGGTGGACATGTGCATTGTGTGGCACAATGTGAACAACGATTCCTTTCTCGTTTCGAATTCAATTACCAGCCAGCATTTTCTTTACTGCCAGAACAGAGACCTTATAAATTTGAAGTAGATCTTTATTTTTAAAGGAAAGCATAATAAAAACTGTTGGCAGCACACATGATCAATAAATCATGCAGAAACTAAAGGCATTTTGAAACGAAGAAGCCTTCCCCCCCTTTTTTTTGGCGCCTGCCGAATTTATTAGTGCGCTGTAAGTTTTTATTAAAACGCGTGTTTCAGTCAAAAAGGAATTCACTTCTTCGTCAGATTTTATCCAATTTTATGTGTCTATGAATACGGTTTATTTGATTACGGCAAAGCTCTCGAGGGCTATTTGCCTAAGGGAAGAGTTGCCATCGTGGAGGACTTCCCATGTGTAACGTGTATACGAGTTATACACGTTACACATGGGAAAAATCTACCAAAACGAACATTCAGTCAGCCCGTTCATGGAATTTGAACCTCTGATCGAACAACCAGTGTTGAGCGACTGTACTACTCGGCCGCTGGTTGAGCCTAGAGACTATGAGTCCCTCTATGAATGTGTCTTCACTAAAATGATTAAATTATGAAACATGTGAAAAACTGTTGTTTTTGGATATATCTTCCAGTTATTTCACACGGTGCATTGTATTATTATCTTGAGGAATTCTAAACTTTTAAAATTAGGCAAAAATTCACCCTTGGACTGTAATAAAATTTTTTAAAGGTTCTGTGCATTTTGAGAGAAATCTGTTGGAAGCCTCTTTTTCAAGAGCAGTATTTTGCTCATGCTCTGGTGGT
Source organism: Stegodyphus dumicola (assembly GCF_044657685.1). Classification (NCBI taxonomy): domain Eukaryota; kingdom Metazoa; phylum Arthropoda; class Arachnida; order Araneae; family Eresidae; genus Stegodyphus; species Stegodyphus dumicola. The sequence goes on from NC_140780.1 coordinate 123,682,593, forward strand.
TATAGTACCTTAGATGCAAGTAGCTATGTGACGCGCGTCACCTATTTAACGCAGTCAAAAGGCATCATCAATCAAATTTAAGAAAGCTTTTATGCACTTTATAAAAGTAGACATTAAACTCATTAGATGACACTAATGGGTTTTCACGAATGTGTAAGTTATTTAAAAGGAAATCTAATTCAAGTATTTTTTTTTTGGAAAATTTTAGCTAAGCATAAATTAAAAAAAAAAAAAAAAAAGTTTGAGAAATTAAAGAGTGGTGTTGTAATATCTCTTTTTTCTGCCCTAAGATACTTATTTTTAATGCAAAATTTCAAAGCTTTCTGGAACTGACTTATGCTCATGGGCTGTTAAATAAAAATTCATCCACTGCATTCTCTGAAAAAACACAGATCGTGCTGTTAGGTTGTAGAATCGTTCGGACGAAGATTTGGTTGAGAGGAGCAAAATCGCCATGTTTTTCTTTTAAAGGCAGACCTTTTAACTTTTACTGTTTTCAGTTTTGCTTTAACAGAAACTTGTGAAAGGCTTCAGTTGGCTTACGTGGATTCTATAATACCATGTGATTCATGTTTACCGAGGATTAAAAAAAAAAAAAAAAAAAAAAAAAAAAAAGTGAAAATTTGATTTTTACAATTGGTGCACTTGTTATTGCCGTAAAGCCGCTGAACACTGATAGCTTGTTCCGTTTTTCTAATCCCGGGGAACGGGCTTCCTGCATGGACGTCTTCGTGGTTTTCCACATGTGTAACATCTATGCGAGCCAGTTTCACTTAGAAGGCCCTCTATGATGACATCTTTTCCCTTAAGCAGATATACTTCTGTGCTTCAGCATAATCAAATACACCAAACCAAAACAAACCAAACCGATCAAAAGTTTAATTCAATTTCAAGAAAAAACGGGGGGGGGAGTAGAGAAATTTAATTGCGAGGTTGAATCAGAGGATGTGGAGAATTCGTAACTGGATGAGGTATTTATTAAATTGTCTTTTCTTGTACCATTGAAACGTGCGAATGTATGATCAATAGAGCGAGCCGAAAGGAATCGAAAAGATTTCTGGGATTCTGTATGGCTGCCAATTATATGTACAGAATATAGATGGCCTAATGAATTATTATGGTCAAGTGAATTTGTCCTCGACCGTAGGCCTTTTACTACTGAGTACTTTGCCTGGCTTTGAGTAGTACGGGGGATTAAATCCAGAGGTTTTGTCTCGTAGCAATTTTTTCTGGAGAGAATTTTTGGATCGATGAGTTTCAATGGCCATGTTTTTCTTTTTTTTTAAACGTTTCCATCCTGCAAAGGCACTACAGTCTAATATCTTTTTTTCTGAGATTCAGACTTGAGCTCATTAGCAAGGTAGCTCTATTGGGTTTGCTGAATATTCTTCTTCGCCATGTTGAAATTGTTTTCTTATGCAGCGTAAAGAATATGTCAGTTGATTCTTAACCACCGTAGTTAGGGCTCGTAGACTGCATGCTTCATTTCACTGTGCATTTTACTTTTTTCTCTCTCAGCATATTTTCACAGGGGTAAGTATTAATTAAATCTACTATTAATCATGGATTAATAATATTTAATGAAAAATTCGATTCGCGTGCTATTCATGTGAGTGAGCAGTCTCTGAGAAGTATTGCAGTGAAGGAGTGACTTTATTCTGATTGTGGTGGTTGAAAGTTAAATTTATTATTCTAGAACTTAAAAATATCGGCCTGTTTTTTTTTTTTTTTCTTCTTCTTCCAGATAGATTTAAGAATAGATTTTCACTTCAGACCTGAAGCAAACTGTGATTTCACGCGTGAGAAAATTTCTTATGCTTAGTGAGCTTTCCTCGTAACGTAGGATAGAAAACATGCAATCTTGAATCCTAAGACATGGTACAATCCCTTAATGTTTTTAGTTTGATTCGCTTTTACAATTTAACATACATACATACATAGAACTGATATGTTTTAAATATATTAATTTTATTAGATGCAGTTAAATTTTAAATAATGCTTATTGCAGTGGTGTGCTGTCTGAATATGTCTCTCAAACAAATTCTTAACACTCGCAAGCACGCGAGGCGGCTGTTGTTTTAGGCTTTTCCTAACAGTGGCTTTCAATCTCTTTTTGTCCCGTTACACTGTTTTAATCGGGTATCAGAAAATCCTCCCTTGAGAGGATTTCCTTTTTTTTTTTTCTTTTTACATTCAGCTGTTTTATTTCAAATTACGTATAAAAGTAAAAATGTTTTATTTTCATATGATTTAAAATTAAAAATACTTCCGAAATTAGGGTTGTAAATGGATCCTATTTTTATGCCAATTTATATTAAATATAATGAATGTAAATAAAGTACGGTAGCTAGTCACTTCACTTCGCCTACGTTTAAAGTTTTCAGCCCTTTTTCGATCACATGATTTCAAACGTACTGTAACGTCCTGGCAGCGAGTTTTTTGTTACAGCTCAATAACTAAGATCTGGCGTATTTGACCTGAAACCTCGTGTGTGCATAGGGATCTATCTCCTTTCCTGTTGGGAGAACCCCTGGAGTATAATCTCTGTGTGTTGAACGCCAGTGAAATAAACAAACATTGGTTAAGTTTCACTTCCAATTTCAAAATTCCAATACTTAAATCCAAGGACTGTTTGCATGAAATATGTCATTTCAGTAAGTTGTCTTTACGTTGTATGTTTTGTTCTTACTAGTTTACAAAAACAGCTTACGAAGAGTATCGTAAGTTAAGATGCTTGAAAAGGAAATCTTCAGGCGTTTTTCTTGCGAGGGGAGGACAGGCGTAAATTCTACAAACATTTCAAAATTATATGATGTCGCACCTGAATATAAATCTCGGGAGAACGATCGCTTCTCTCAGCTTAGTAGATTTATTGAAACTTTTTGTCTAGCAAGCAATTCTCTTGCGACTCCTGATAACTTGACTTACCAATCTTACTCGTGAAAATTCTTTAAAGGGCTGTAAAGTATAATCCCTTTCGCTGTTGTTTTAGAACGGGGGTTTTTCAACCAGGGGGATATCCAACCTGGGGGAATTGCATAGTTGCACAAGGGAGGGCGGGTAGCCTTTTAGCCTTTTATTTACCTGTTAAATATTCAGCATAAGTTTATGAAAAAACTAATTTTATAAAAAAAAAACTGTTTTTATTTAAGTTTTGGTATTTATCAACATTTTCCGTACTTTTTCGTATTTAATTTATAAAACACATTAAAAAATAATATAAATAAATGTATATGAATTTTTCGAGTTTTGAAAGGAAAAAGGAGGAGGGGGAATGATCGTCTAGCAATGGTACATGGGACAAAAAAGGTTGAGAACCGCTGTCTTAGAGGAATGTTTTGAGGCTTGAAATTACTATTCTAAATCTTTATATGCCTTATTGAGTTAATAGGAAGAATTATTCCTCAAAATATTGTAAGAATTATTGAAAATTGAGTTTATTTTTTCCCAGTTTTGCAAAGAGACGTACGCTCTTAAAATAATTTTGGACATTATAATTCAGTTTCCATACTTTACATGCTTTAAAATGTTGCGAATTTTTTCATTAAATGATTGATTTTATTATATCACTTGAAAGTTTTGTTATGCTTGTAAATATTTTAACTCCAAAATTTATTGCAGTATAAATCTTGAAAGTTTAGTTATCTTAAGTATTAATCTTGATCTTTCAATATATATTTTTTTAAAGGTGCCTTCCTTAATATATTTATCCTATAAACTTCGTGATACTCGACACCACGGCATATGGCAAAAGTATCGCAATACGGTCAAAAGTAAGTGTAATTAACAACGATTACTCATGAACCTTCCGAACTTCTCTGGATGTGGTCAGCGGGTCAGTCGGTAATGCTTCAGAAGTGAGAACAAGAAACGGACTATTGTATGGTCCATGCATCCATGCAGTGCCAGGCCTTACGCTGCTCAGAGTGTTAGTTGATGTACGAGCGATTTCATTTTAGTTAGAAAGTTAGTTCTAAAAATATTGTAATTATTATTTTGAGTGTAAAAGTGAATATATTGTTCAAATGCATCGCGGTACACGCGTATGAAATTGCCTCCAGTTCGTAAGAAATATTGTTCCAAGATGGCTCTTGCACAAAGGAAGATTGTGGAAAAGAACAGCGAAGAACAACAACAACAAAAAAAAGGGGGGCTTATCAATAAAAGGAGGCAGACCTGTTTGATGGATAGTGTTCACAGCTTTATGTCAAAAGTACTAATAGAGTAATAGACTATCTATAAAGCGGCTAAACAGTTCTATAACTTAGTAGAGCACACTAAACATCTACGTGATCCTCAGTGATGGTGACAGAGGCAAGATTAAGCGCTGGAAAAATAGGTCGATCATTTGCAGTTTCATTTAGAGTGTGAAATAAAGTTAGTGAACTTCATTATCCAACTGCAGAAAATGTTATTTGGTTTGATTTACAACTGAAATTCCATATTTGGAGTAAAAAATTACACAAAAAGTAACACTGAAGATGTGATTAGACAGCCACCAGCTGAAAAGAACAAGTGTTATGGGAAGAAAACAAGTGATTTGTGCTTTACCTGTAAAGAGAATTACATTTCGTCACCCTCTTTGCGGAGACACAATTCAGGAAATAATTGTAGTAGTGGTGCATTCACTTGCGATGACGTGCAGCATACGAACCACCTAACAAACGGTGACAGTTAATGGATGGTGAGCAGACTTACAGTATCACGAAATTAAGTGTACACCCTTACCAAAATAAGTATGCTATCGCGAAGGTAGATAGCTCATGCATATTATATATGTTTCATGGTACTTTTAATTTTGCTTTGTTTGCTTTTCTTTTATTTTAACAGTTTAGATTTATATATGACCTTTTAACATACAAAATGCACTTTCCTTTATGTAAAGTTTTAATCCTTAGTATTACGAACTTACGCAAGTTCACGTAACGACGAATGTGTTATTTATGCCACTACTGTGGTTTTAGAAATTATTCAATTTGTCATGTATTTTTTTAATTTTTAAAAGTTTTCCATCTTCCATAATTTCGTAAATTTTTCAAAAAATATCTGTCTATTGCCCTAAATATGTTGCTGAATCTTAGAGTACTAAATTAACTTGAAGTACGTATTTGACAGTGTGTCTTCTCTTCGCAAGTTGTGTACGTTGTCCGGAACGGTGTAATGATTAGCGAAGCCAATTGTCAATCCCAAAAAAATGAATAAAATTTGTGACCAATAACATCTTTTTGGAATTAGAACAACTTGACATCTATCCATCCATAGTTCTCCTGAGAGGTAGTGTTAGGGGAAAACGAGAATCCTGTATTCAACTCTTGGGCCCAGTTGCAGCTGAATGGATTAGACTGTTGGACACTGGTCATTCGTCTTGAGTTCAGTTCCCGATGAACGGTCTGGATGTACGAGATTTTCACAATTTCCCAATGTGTAACGTGTATATGAGCTAGTTTTCACCATAGAGGCATTTCTCCTAAGGCAGATTGCAGGCCCCCCAGCGGCCGAGAGGTAAAGTCGCTGAACACTGGTAGTTCGGTCCGAATCCTGCGAACGGGCTGGCTGCATGGGCGTTTTCGTGGTTTTTCCTATGTGTAACGTGTATACGAGCCAGTTTCCCTTAGAAAATCCTCCACGAAGGCATCCCTTCCCTTAGGCAGATAGCCCAAGTGTGCTTTGCCGTAATTAAATAAACCAAATCAAACCTAAAGCAGATAACCCGGGTGTCCTTTTCCATAACTAGTAAACAAACCATTTAGCGCGTGGTGTTTTCGTTCAAAATTATGGTGAAGTTTAAAGTTATTTTGTCATGATGAGTCCTCAAAGCCTATGGCTGAAAAGTGTTTTCGATACTACGAATGATTATTCATGAGTCATTTCCAAGGGTTGTATATATTCGGATATGAGGGCAAGTGCCTCCATTACTTTAACATTAATCCTATTCCCTTGCATGTATGTTTCTGTAAAGATAATAATATGAATGAGTAATTATACCCCATTGTGCTTATTAATTAGTACGTAGCATCTCGGAATTTGCAAGATGAAAATTCAACCGTTATAATTTTGAATGATTTATTATTGTTTTGCGATTTTATACAGTACGAAAAGCAACAGGACATTAAAAACAGCACTTCATGTTCATTTATATCGATATATGATGCTGTTCAGACAGTTTTAAATATTTTAGAGCTGTAATACGTGTTTACTTATAATTTTTTCATTAGTACTGTATAGAATAGTATAACGCTTCATGAATCATTAAATTCAGTATTGTACCTTATAATTACTGTATCGAAGGAAATGATGTTTATTACTTCAGATAAAAACACTTACCACTAAGCTGTTATAACTTGAGTATTTTACCGGGCTTTTGCTTTGTGCACGGAATTAAGTGCAATATACGAGTATGTGTATGTATATATAAACACATGCATATGCATCTTCACATTTAAGTTCAAGCATTTCAACGTCTTGTTTCCGAAGTCGCCATTTTAAATTTATACCTTTGATCTATTGAATAACTCAGTTTCCGTGCTTTATAATATCGATATTTTAAAATGCATTCAAGGTAATTAAAAAAAAAGATAAACATATTGCTGTTTCTTTTATTAACTTATGAGTCTGTGCACCATTTCCAGCATCACAAATTTAAACTGTTATCATTGTGCCCATTTTAAAATCTTCTGTTTTATAGCATTTCAGTTATTTGATAGTACAAAAAACTTATCGAATCTTAAAAAGTTAATTAGAGCACGAATTTTAATAATTAAAACTGTTTGTGCCTAATTTTGTGCACTGAATCGCTTGCTCGGTGAGTATCGCCAAGGCTCGCACAGCTTGCTACTTTTTACCTAAATATCGTGAAGACATCGTTGGGAGGGGTGAGGGTTCCCTCGAGCTTCTGATGCTCATTATCCTTTGACTCGCGTCACATTTGCCGACTTCCGATGGAAAACGGAAGGGTACGATTAATCATCCAAGTGCACCCTCCAACAACTAGTGGATAGCTTTAAGTTGACGATTACTAGCCAAATACACGATTGAGTGTGGGGTAATAGGTGGTGTACCTAAAGGCGGAAACGTAGCTCGATGTTTTACTTATTGTTATTGGTAAGGAAATGAGCTGTAAATCGAAAATATGTGGAGTTTTAATTTGTAGCACTGAATAATGCTTTTGTGTAAATTAACTGTTGGGGGCTGAGATTTTATTAGGATGGTTTTCGTGTAATCTTTGCGAACGTGCATTTTAGAAAAGTGAATATTTTTATGTTGAATAGCGAACTAACTGTATAGGATTAACGCTCTTAACTAATTTATGCAATATCACATTTGCGGATGAATTTCATTATGTCAAAAAAATTTATATTCGATAGTATTATCGATTGAAATCTCGAAAACTGCAGAGCACAGAAGGATTTTTGGTATCTGGTACAAAGGAATCTGGTAACAAAGCCTTGAAGGGAGGTATTGTTTTCCGTTCACTCGATTTTTGTCCAGAGCAATGGAATTGAAATCTCTGGTACTTACATATTAGCGCAACAACCTTGGCGCATTTTGGCAATTTTTTAGGAAAGAAAAAGGTGATTCGGTGAATTTTCGGATTGCAACTTAGCGTGGATATGTTTACCTGAAAAATTGTTATGCGCATGGTTGCCAAAGTCTGGGGAATTCTGAAAATTTGAAGACTTCTATTAAGGTGGTTGCGATAATTCAAAAGTACCAATAAATATGCTTTCTCTAAATTTGTTTGGCACTTACATATTAACGCAACCACCGTGGTGCAGTTTGACGATTTTTTACGGATGAAAAGATAAAAGTTGGGAATAGAGAGCAAATTGCTGGTTTTCGCGACTTAAAAGTCTGTCAAATTATCGATATTTATCGTAAGTTAAACATTATCAACATATGAAAAGTCAACATACTTTAGCAGTGTAAAATACAAATTTTAATTGTTAAATAAGGATTACGCGGTGCATTAAAAAGTTAAAAGACGTATATTCGTCTCCAAATCTTTTTGTAATTTTTTTGCGCTGTTCTTTTCTCTGTTTTCGCTTAAAAAAATTGGACAATCGCAGAGATTTTATATCACCAGCTATCAACCAAACGCATCTCCTTCTTTTTAGAGATTCTGAGGCAAAATTCTGTTTTGCTGTAGAAATTATACCGCAGTTTCTTCCATTGCTGACAAATTCCACAAGCGCCTATTTTAAAATTAAATTCAAAGCAAAAAACTCACCATTTCTCTATAAATTCGTTGGAACTTGGAATACAACAAAAAGAACGCATACGAAAGTAGTGACGATGCTTGACTGAAGGGATGGTTATGCGCATGATTGCCAGAGCTTGGCGCGTTCAAAAAGTTTCTAAGGTGGTTGCAATAACACATAAGTACCCTATATTTTCCAAGTCTGGATTTGGTTAAATATTAGTTTTCGATACCTCTAAGAACGTATAGCTGATGCTTCGGAAAATTTGATATTAATTCCTTGCATCAATGGTAAATAAATAGTATGGCTGGTGTGGTCTACGTATGGAATGTTATGCAATTTGGCATTCTTCAAATCAATTTCCTGTTTGCATTCTTACCATCTGTTCACGCCTTTTAATGTAGTTAATTTCTCATTACGTTTTTATAGCAGGATGCTTATAGAGGGACTTTGAGGCAAAGGGCATCTTCAGAATTTTATGGTGATTGATAAAATTCCAAAGTTTGCGAGAAAAATAGGTGCTTTGTTATAGCGCCCCCCAAATCAAATTTGCGCCAGGATCTCAGCTATAATTTCACAAGCTTGTGGAGCGCGAATTTAAAAATAAGCAACAGAATATGCAATAATAACAATAATACTCGCATGTCGTTTCCTAAAAATATTTTTAAGAATCCTCATTATTATTTTTTCGCGTGTAATTGTTCAACTGCAGCACTTTCACACATATTAAAGCCATTTCTTACACCATTTCATAGACGTCAGCTCCTCTGCCCGAGAGTACTTAAATCTAATAGCAATGATGAACGATATTCTGGAACCGCTGAACCAATTTTCAAAATGGAGGCCCCCCTTGTTTTTGCGATTGTTAACATTGTACCTCTAAATGATTTCGTCGTTAACATAAAATTTCATGCTGTGGCCATTTTCCGATACTCGTTTATTAGGTAAAAGACCTCTTTCTTGAAAAAAATAATACAGTATCCACCTCATTACTTGCCCACCAGCGGCCGAGCGGTAAAATCGTTGAACACTGGTAGTTCGGTCCGAGGTTCGAATCCCGCGAACGGGCTGGCTGCATGGGTGTTTTCGTGGTTTTCCCCATGTGTAACGTGTATACGAGCCAGTTTCACTTAGAAAGTCCTCCAAGAAGGCATCCCTCCCCTTTAGGCAGATAGCCCTAGTCTGCTTTGCCGTATTTCTCAATACACCACCTCATTACTTAATGCATTGAGGACTGTTAACATGCATTTCACACACACACGCACATACACAAAAAATAAAAAATAAATACATAAAAATCTGAAAGCTTTCAGATTTTTGATTATACCCAAAGGGCGTTTTTTTAACGTTTTCTGTGTTACCTTTATTTATTAAATATCGTCTTTTTCGCACTTAAACCGCATAAAATTCAATTCAACAGCAACATCACAAAATATTTAAAAACAGCATTTTTTTATAATTTCTGATAGTCAGTCTCGTGCGCTGGGGATTAAAAAAAAAATTGCTTTTTCTGTATAGTGTTGCCATTGAAATCCTCAAGTTTGTTAATAAAAAATTCGTTAGTTTTGCAAAATATGAAATAGGTAATAAAACTAATTCTAAATTCAAAATTCTGTCTTCCAGGCGTTCTGAGGATTACGTTATTCAAAATTTGATGTCTTTAGATACGTCTTTTTTCGTAATGCAAGAAACATAATACATTCAGGCAGATACTTCATAATTTAACGTCTTTAAATATAATACAAGACGATAATACATGGTGACAACAATTTAAAAAGTGATACGCCGTTTATAATGAACCGACGCAAAATGCAGTTTCGAGACTAATAGCCCTTCTGGGCTAACCCTCCTTTGGGCTTAAAAAAAGGAATGGATATAATTTTTAAATAAGCAATGCGAATTCGAAAACCTCATGGAAAATAAGTATTATAAGAATACGGGTCGAGAGTAAGAATGCAACGCGGTACTAATGTACGATCACGTGGCGAGGTATAAGAACCATAGACCTGTTATATACATTATAGCTCTATGATAAGAACACGCAGCCAGATTTTGGCGAGATATCTCGGTTAATTAGCGATTCAGTCTCGGGGGCCACTGTAACAAAGAAGTACCGAAAATGCATTATAATGGAATTTCTCTTGGGGGGGGACTTCATTCTTTTTATCGTACTAGGAAGCGTGGACCAAGTGTTTTTTTTTTTTTACCGTACAGTTTTTTAGCAATTAAAGTAAATTTGATTTAAGGAAAAAAAAAAAAAAAAAAAAAAAAGTGTACATTGGGAGAGCAAAAACTGCATGCAAAAAAACAAAACAGCAAAAACAGGGAAGGGAAATATTTTTTTACTCCCGAAATGATGCTGAATCTCAGAATTAACAAAACGGGAGCAGCTGAGAATACTTCTGTAGTGCACTTTATTTTCGTAATTTACAGGTTTTTCTATTTTTGTTGTGAATATTTTTATTTGCTTTAATTCTGAACATTTTTCTATTGCTTGATTTATTATTCTATGTCATATATATCTTTTATTTTTATATTTATATGCATCTATATTTGATATTATGTATTAATTATTTTGCATGCTAGTTCTTCAGTATATACTGCTTAATTGAGACATAGAATTAAGTTTTTTGCTTCTTATCTTATTTTACTTTATAACGCTTATAGTATTTCATTTCATTTTTATATTGTAAGCTCTCGTATTTTTATAAGCTATCACCATCTGTTTACCATTCATAGTTATTATGCTAACTGCATGCAACAGATGTATATTGTATAATGTATTAACAGAACAATTATGTAATAACATATTTAATTCAATCGAAAATTGGAAGAGGAAGGAAAAAAAAAAAAATATTCAGAGTACTTTTTGTATCCAGTCGCTAACGTGAAATATATATATATATCTTGCGTTCTTATAAAGAATGTTTTCGCATTAAATTTTATGACAGCAAAATAAATTACACTAAAATATTTTGGTTGTATGATTCTTATGTGATGTGTGGAAATTTTTTCATCTTAATATTCTTTCACATTTAGGTCGTTCAAGCATTTTTGGAGACTTCGTATCCGTACGAGTAACTTCTGTCCAGCCTTCAGCCCATTATCCATTTAGACATTTATATCCCTATTCTACTGTTTTCTGAACCGTCTTACTTAATTGGCCATAGTTCAAAAATGATGAACGCAGTTTCAGAGCGTTTAACTACAGCCGGGAAGTTTCAATCAGCGTGCCATAAAAATCATCATCGCTCGAGATCGTGAAAGCATTAAGTGATGGCTTTTAAAATCAAGTTTAAAACTGACCATATCATAATTCAAATTGGCTTCATCATTTCTAGATTTTGGTTTCAAACCATAATTTGAAACCAAGTCTGTCAGGTAGTTTTCATTATGTGTATTTACATGGACTGTCAAATTATGCTAGTGGAAAATGTTGCATCTAATAAATCTTGTTGTATAAAGCAATTATTCTCTCTGGTTATTGAGAATTATGTGAATTTTCTATATAATTCTTAAACAATCAGTTATAAAATTTTTATCGAAATGTCAGATGCATTCTAGCGTCTGAACTGTTCGAACAGAGAAAAAGTTGTGTAGTAAGTAATCCGTGCATCTTTTCCGAAAATTACAAATGCTTGTAAAAAATATTTGCTAGAAATTAAAAATGAATGTTACATTACTTCATTCAGAAAAATATGATGACTTGTAAATCTAGAAACCAGCTTATCACTTATAAATAAATCTGACCAGTTAAGACTATAGATCTATCTAATCAGTTTATCACCTAGTAATGATGTAGGCTTTTCATGACTGTGCAAGAGTTAAACAAAGATTTTATCATAGAAAAACTATGGTTTGTTTATTGTGCATTCGATTACGATTGATGATTTTTTAATGTGTGCCGAAAATTTTACTCAGTTTTTTTAATAACATCAATTAATAGTACGTAAATGCTTCTTAGGAATATATGTGAACTAAAAAGTTTAATTGCAAATGCTGCTAATTAATTTTTCCTATCTTAATAATTTTAATACACGTAATATTTCACGTAATTTCAGTAGAAATAGTGTAAGAATGATGTTAACTCGAAAAATCGAAACTCTGCAAGTCTAATACACATGATGAGCTAAAGGTATTTTCGAACGAAGGTGAGATTTTTTAATACATTTTGTGTTTTTCATAAACATGTAACGATACCAGTATTTTATATAAATATAATATCAAGCACAAAATGTAATATTGCCAAATTTCAGCACAAATTGAACGAATTTTAAACTCGCAGAATGGGGGGGGGAATTACTTTAAAGCATTCTTTTAAATAAGCTCGGTTCTACTGTAGATAAATATGAAACATAATACATTATAACAATATAAGGGATTTCCCCCTCCTTCTTAGCATGCTTTCGTGGTGTAATGGTCAGCACACTTGGCGCGTATTCGAGAGGTCCGAGGTTTGAGTCCCGGTGAGGCTCATTTTTCACGTCTTCTGCTTTCAAAAAATACCTAATGTCTCTACAGTGGCGCCCGAACTAAAATGGTGGTGGATGGAGATTCTCCACCACCAGGATTTGGCGATTGGGTCCTCTATCTCCAGTCGCCATTCGAAAGGAGAAGTATGTAAGGTATTTCTCTCGCCTTCTTAGCATGCCTTCGTGGTGTAATTGACAGCACACTCGGCGCATATTCGAGAGGTCAGAGGTTCGAGACCCGGCGAGGGCATTGCTCATTTTTCACGTCTTCTGCTTCAAAAATATCATAATGTCTCTACAACACATATGTATTTGATGTACTCGGAACTAGTAATTACAAGTGCAAGTACTTAATTTTCTTGTATTATTAGTATTAAATTAATGCACGTAATTTTAATTTTTCGTAATTTAAACTTTGCTATAAATAATATAAAAATAGAATTTTCATACTATTTATACCGAAGTTAAAATTACTAGAAATGTTTTAACGTCTATTTCTGAGCTGTTCTAACTTCATTTGATATTCCTACTTAACTGTAACCATAAACTAGGCTATAATTCTTAATAAATGAAATAAGTAAATTTCCATCAGTATTGTTAGCTTACGCTGCCAATGTAAAAGAAGTTCCCTAAAGTATGAGAACGGTCATGCAGAATATGCAGTACGAAAATATAATCGAAATATATGTGGTGATTCTGAGATGATTGCTATTCTTGGACTTTAATTATTTCGCACAAAATATTACTGTACGTTTGCGAATTACAAACGGGCACAAACCTGAAAAGCCGTAGTATTCTAAAGTATTGGTCAAATCGAATATCATTAACCATGTAAACCTTGCAGCAGTATTAAATCTTGAAAATTTATATCTAGGGTGTGGGAAGCTAAAGGATTGACCTGAGGGGTAGATAAATTCAGATGAAGAAGCTGCATGGCAGTCTTTTAAAAATGAAAGCAAGAAATCCTGGAAAGCTGTTAAGGCACAGAATTACTAAACAAAAACGATGTTTTTCTTTAATCATAAGGTAGCCATCATGGAAGTGTTTTAGAATTTCAGGTTTTAGCTCTTCAAACATTGTAAATTTTCCCGAAACATTAAATGACGAATATAGTGAGTGCCTCCTGTCCCCAAGTGGCCGGACACTTGCTTATCAAACATTTATCGTGAATTTTGGAACCGATTTGTCATTTAGTCGTCTGGTACGAGATTATCTCACATTCTACTGCGCCGATTGACGAAATTTAACTTGGGATTTTCATGTCTCGAAAGCGCGACTTACGATTTATATGCAGCATATTTCGTACATACTTATTCTGATACAAAATCAGATTTTTTACCTGAAATGGCACATCTATTTTTTGTATATTTTGATTATACGACTCAAATTATGCCAGAGTTTTGCAAAAATCGCAAGCGTAGTTTTTAAAAAATTAGCTGTCAAAATTTTAGCTCCTTAATGTTTATTGAATCTGGTATTTTATTAATCCCTCTTTAAAAAAAAAATAAACTTGATTCCTTCTTTCACAGTTTGGAATTTAGATTCAATCAAAATAAAATTAGCAGATATTTTCTGATTTATTTTAAAATTTTTTATTTTTTAGTAATTTTAGTAAATTTTTCGAAAAATTTATGAATTATAACCTGTGCAATTTTTGCCATCACCTTAAAGTAGATGTATTTCTAGACATACCGTAAAAATGCACAAATTTTTTTTTAAATTCAAAATTTTCAAAGATGTACATGAATTTATATATTGGCGCGTCTTGAAATTTGGCGTATTTGTTATAAACGATAATAACGTCAGATGTTCTTAACGCACTTTGTTAAAATTATTTGAAAGAACGATGCAGCTTTTTTTCCCGCTCGTACACAATGAAAAAAAGGCAAAAGAAAATAGTTTACTATAAATTACGAATTTCGCCAAGTGAGTTATTTTTGGCGCAAACTGTAAAAAATATGCCAAGATAAATTTTTAAATTTCTCGGTAAGTTTCTGAGCAAATTTTACAAAATTTGTTATTGGATCCTAATTTGAGTCGTAGAATCGAAATATGGAAACAAAAATCGGTATGTTATTTCAGAAAGGTTTTTTTTGTGTCAAAATACCTATGTTAAAATAAATTGCTGTATATAAATGTGTATCTTAAGTCGGGCTTTCGAGACATGAAGAACGCAAGATAAATTTCGTCTATCGGCCCCAGCGGCCGAGCGGTAAAATCGCTGAACACTGGTAGTTCGGTCTTGAGTTTCGAATCCCGCGAACGGGCTGGCTGCATGGGCGTTTTCGTGGTTTTCCCCCATGTGTAACGTGTATACGAGCCAGTTCCCCTTAGAAAGTCCTCCACGAAGGCATCCCTTCCCTTAGGCAGATAGCCCTAGTGTGCTTTGCCGTATTCTCAATACACCAATCGTCTATCGGCCCAATAGAACCGGAATTATAGAACTGTTCCTTTTGTTTTGTGCAGAGTGTACATCGATGTTCCGCTAATCAAGGCCTACCAGCGGGTGAGTGGATAGGACACGCTGAAGAACAGTAATTCGATCCAGATTCGAATTTCAACGAATCGGCTGGCTGCATGAACATTTTCTTTCTTTTTCAATGTGTAACGTGAATACGAGCCAGTTTCGTATAGAAAGTCTGATAGCTGTGGTGTGTTTTGCCGTATTCTACTGAACAACCAAACAACAAATTGAATAACTTTTAGAAAAACGTTATCTTCTCCCATTGGCAGATAGTCTTCCGTGCTTTACAGTATTTGACTAAACAAACAAATTTGAAAACAAGAGCTTAAATTATTTTTTTTTTGGGGGGGGGGAGCAGACAGACACAAAATTGTGTGAAAACTAGCTCCGTGTACATAAAATATTAATGCGTTATTAAACATGATGTATAATATTTGCTTATACGTAACTCATGCTTGTTTAAAAGATTGGTTTATATCCCCCCTTTTTTATTATGTAGGTGTAAATTTTTTTCAACTTTTGTTAAGATATAGCAGTAAATAACAGTTACATCTTTTGCTTGATATTGAGCTTGGTATTATATAAAATGCTTATATACGTATCGTTATATGTTTAAGGGAACTGCAAGAAGCATTTAAGATACCTGACCGACCCGCGTACGAAAATACTTTTAGCATGTTCATTACGTGTGTAAAACTTTGTGTTTACTTTTTTAGTTAATATCAAAATTACGTTATGTTTTCTACTCCTTTTATTAATCATTCACGTATACCTCAATGATATTCTTGATGCTTTGAATCACTATCTCATATTTTTTAAAAGGTTCTGCGTATTAGTTCCTTTAAATTTAGTTGGAATTTGTATACAATGAAGTATTTAAAAAATTAAAACATCTAGACAATTTTTTCTGTTTGCTTTTTGGTGATGTTGAGATTAATACGTAGTAGAAAACGTCATTGCCTATCAAAAGAGTATACTCGATGTAAGTGAAACAAATTTTAATGGGTGCTTTACGAAACAGATGATCAAGGTATGTCAGCCTGTGACATATGATGGAAAAACATAAGGTGGATAACGGTGATTAACTTGATTAGTATAAACTATTGCGCTATATCAGTAGAATCTACTTTGCAGTTCGTTTAGGTCGGTATAGAACCTTGCCATGGAATATAGCTCTCAAAAACTAGAATAGGAATAGAAATCTAGCAGGGTATTTCGGACAGCCTTTATATGAAGGATCGCATAGAATTACAGCCAAATACCTGCAGACCTAAATGAATTGCCAAGTAGATTCCATTGATAATAATGCAGTAGTAATTCGTACCAGCCAAATTAATTACCGTTATTCTTCGTTTGTTTTTTCTTTCACATATTGTAGATAGACACACCCTGTTCATCTGTTTTGTAAAGTTTGTAAAGCTCAAGGAAAAGCATCCATTAAAATTGGTTTCATTTACATCAGGTATGCTTCTTTGGTAGGCAACCACGTTTTCTACTACATATTTACTTTCAACAACACCAGAAACCGAACAACAGATTCCCTTGTTTCCCAGGTGCGACTCTGACTGCCGTACCCGAAGGACCTGGGTTCGAATCCCAGAGAAGGCATGGATGTAATTTGTCCGTCCCTTCGGTGGCTCAGCTATAATAAAGTGACCACCGCTTCTGGCCTCAGTAGTTGCCTATTAACGGCTAGAGTCCGCCATTTTAAAAAAAAGATTCCCAGGTGCCTAAGAAATCCATTGGAGATACACAACCAAGCAGTCTGTGGGTTTTTTTTTTTTTTTTTTTTTTTTTTTTTTGTGTGTGTGTGTATGGGGGGGGGAAACAACGTAATCAAAATTGCTCTTTTTTTCCTTGGCTTTACTGAAATTTTATGTAACCGATGAAAATTATGACTCCCGATATTCAAACTGAAAAATTAGACAACACTAACTATGAAATATGGGGTTTCTCCGTGAAAATGGTCTTAATCCAGTCGAAAATTTGAGAAGTCACGCGTGGGCAGTTAATGAAGCCAGAAACTGCAACGTTAACTAAACCGAACTAGAACAAATAGTAGATCAAGGCGCTTTATCAATTATGCTATGAGCGTGAAATCATTTGAGGTAGTAGTGCACATTAAAAAATGTCAAACTTCATATAAAGCGTGGGTAAAACTGCACGAAATTTGTCAGCCGACAGGCCCTGTAATTAAAGTAAGCCTTATGAAGCAACTTTTCTCGAAAAAAAAATGAACGTGAACGAAAAAAAATGCAGGATTACTTAAAATAAACTACTTTCTTCGAAATTGTAGATAACTTGCTGAAATAGGATCTGAAATTATAGAGGAATTCCTAACTATTTTGCTACTATGTAGGTTAACCAAAGAATCTGAAAGTTTCAGAATAACGATAGAATCTTGTGATAAATTGCCAGGCTTAAACACGCTAAAAGTTAAATTGCTAGATGAATCTAAATATCGCCAATTTGAAGCGCAACAAAACAGCTGAGCGTAGGAGGCCTTAGTAATTATGTTAACGCGAAAATAAGTACAGTGGGTACAAAAAGTATTTGCACACATACATTTTTGTTCACAATTTATAAGAAAATGCATTAAGAAATACAAAAATTGGCATTTAAAAAATAGAATAAGCTTATTCATTTAAATTAATTACAAAAAATACAATAATATTTTAATATTGTTGCAAAAAATGTTTTTTATTAATATCTTATGTCAAAAAAGTATTTGCACACTCAACTCAACTTTAGAAAATTTGCATTTTTATGCTATTATTTGACAGTCATCCCGCAGTAAATAACATACGTAAGACGACTATAAAAGGAGGTGTTGTCGAAACGTTATCAGTTGACTGTCGATTTTAAATTGTAATGGCACCTAAGAAAACTGAATTGCCGATTTCGTTGCGAGAACAAATTTTTTCTCTACGTGAAAATGGCCTAAGTTATCGAGAAATAGGTAAAAAAGTAAATGTTTGCTTCTCTACTGTTCGGTATGTTATAAAACGTCATAAAGAAAGAGGATCTACATCAAATAACTTGCATTCTGGACGCCTAGAGAAACTTTCACTGCGAATGAAGCGAAAAATCATAAGAGAAGCATCGAAAAATCCATTTTTTAGTGCAATTACTTTAGCCAATTATGTCGCTTCAACATCTGGAGTTCAAATCTGTGCCCAAAGTGTTCGAAATGTCCTGCACGATGCACACATTTATGGGAGATCTCCAAGGAAAAAAACCTCTCATAACTGAACGAAATAGACTGAAGAGACTTGAATTCGCTAAGGAATATATCAATAAGGCAATTGATTTCTGGAAAAATGTCATATTCTCCGACGAGAGTAGGTTCAATATCTTTAAATCAGATGGCAGGAAATTAGTTTGGAGAATACCTTGTACTGCTTTTCATACCAAAAATGTGTTACCTACAGTTAAACATGGAGGAGGTTCTGTTATGATTTGGGGGTGCATGGCTAGCAAAGGAGTTGGTAATTTGTGTTTCATTGATGGGAATATGACAGCTCGAACCTATATTGATGTGTTGCGAGATAACTTGCCACAAAGTGCAATAAAATTGGGTATCAGTAATTCGTACTATTTTCAGCAAGACAATGATCCCAAGCATACTGCCGGTATAACACGTATGTGGTTGTTTTATAATGTACCCAGAAAACTTGCCACTCCACCACAATCACCAGACTTAAATCCTTTGGAAAATTTGTGGAATTCTTTGGATTTAAAAATAAGAAAAAGGAAGATTTCAAGCGAACAAGCCCTTATTGAAGAGTGGTCGAATACTGACCCTACTCTTACAGAAAATTTAATTAAATCAATGCCAGCAAGATTACAAGCAGTAATAGATGCTAAAGGAACGCATACTAAATATTAGTTGTTTGAAATTTGCTTACATATTTTATTTCTTTTGTATTCATGCAGGTAGGCAAATACTTTTTTGATACGAGATATTTTAATTTTGTTACAAAAAAGCATTGTTATTTATATTGTAATTTTTCTGTTTGTTTTGGATGATTAAACTTATTCTGATTTCGCAATACCAATTTTTTTATTTCTTAATGCTTCTTTTCATGAATTGCAAACATAAATGTAGGTGTGCAAATACACCACAGCAACGTGAAAAAGAAGTCTGAGTATTCGAAAGTCTTCAGGTGCTATAACTGGAAGGGAAAAGAGCACGAAGCGTAAGAATATAGAAAAAAATAAAAGCAAGTATCCTAATCAAGAATTCTCTTAACAAAGTTTTTCTTATTCTGCATTGTTAACAGAAAGCGAGAATTAGGAACATACAATATGCACCTCGATTCAAGAGCGACCCACACATGTGCAAGGACAGAAGTAAATTCACATCGATAACTGAAACCGAAACTTAAGTTTAGATAGCAAATAATGAATTTCTAGAAGTTAGAGGGAAAGTTGAACCTTGTGTACATGTTAATTCAACTTCACGGCGCATAATACTTAACGATGATGTGTTTCCCAACGTAAAAATGAACTTAATTTCAGTTAATTTAGAACCGCAACATAAATGTACTGTCTCCCTTAGAAATAACCATGCGTGGTTGAAGATTAAAAATAATGCAAGCAACGAAGCAAAATGGCCTATATGTCGTAAATCTACAGGGCGTACCTGAGGTTTCAAATACTGCACATGGTAATGTCTGAAACTGTTGCGTGAAAGGTGACGTGGTCTCATGAATGACACAGCTTTAGGTGGTGCAAAATATTTCATAGCATTCATCGACGACAAATTGCAGAATATTACTGTATCCGAAGCTCTTGAAACATTTAGGAAGTACAAATTTCAGGTTAAAAAGGAAACGGAGAAGCAACTGAAAACATTCCGCAGCGATAATGCAAAAGAATTCAGAATTCACGAATTTTATCAACTCTTAGGAAAGGAAGGCATTAAATACCAGTTCTAAGTGGAGTATAGACTGCAACAGAAGAGTTGCAGAGCGCGCTTATTGTACTCTAGTTGAAATGGTCAGATGTACAAGTTAAAAAGTTACCCGAAGGATTATGGGCAGAAATGGTATCAACAGCAGCTTACATACGTAACACCGATGCCTTACTAAAAGCAGATCAAAAACGCCCGAAGAAATTTAGTCTAAAGGAAAGCCTGCAGTATTACATTTCAGAATCACAGGAAGTGAAGCTTTTGCATTTAACCAGTTCGAACAGGGAAAAAAAAAATTTTTTCCCGAGAATTCTCGTTAAATATTTTGAGGAAGCAAAAGCATATCGTCTGTAGAAACCTGGAACTTCTGAAGTAACACAATATCGTGTTGTTAAATTTTTTGGAAGCGAGCTCGAAAATTTCAACAGCTGACGAACAGTAATTCATCGAATTTGTTCCTACTGAAGAAAATTCAGAAACCAACGAGAATTTGGAAAAGCCACATGAAAGGAGAAACAGGTATTGAAGAAAACGCAATTCAAGGTCAAAGTTCAGAAAGAGGACCAAGAAGACCTAATCTAGCAGCAAAAGTATGTTAATTTGGTAAACTCTGGAGTTTTTATAGATCCAGAAACTGTAGAAGAAACTTTATCCAGACCCGATGCAGAAAAAGTCGAGAGCACCTATCCAAGAAAAATGAGGAACAATACCTGGGAATTGACTGATTTTCCAAATAATAGAAAAAACCGTTGGCTGCAAATTAGTATTTCGAATAAAGTAAAAGGTGGACTGCGCAGTTGATCAGTATTAGGACAGACTCGTCGCTAATGGATGTTCGCAAAAGTATGGAATAGACTGTACCGAAAAGTTTTCACTCGCTGTTCCCTATACTGTCACCTACTGTTCCCTATACTGTTAGAATTATCAAATTATCATCACACATCGCTAATATGACTGTATCATATTAGCGATGTGTGATGATGATTTGATAATTCTAACAAAAGGAGGATCTTCTATGGTACACCTGAAGAAAACTCTTGAAATGAGGGACTTAAGGTAAAATAAAATAACGTTTAGGCATTAACATTGAACAAAATGAAAATGTATCGATTAGTTAAATTAAGCACAAAAAAGGACTCTTGGCTAAGTGCGGTATGCTAGAATGTAAGCCTGTATCAACACCGTTAGATCCTAACATGCGATCTATGCGAATCTTCGAACGGTGCCAAAGAAAACGAAAGTGTAGACAGAAATAAGTACCAATCCTTAATTTACTAAACTGTATCTACACGACCTGATATTTCAAATTTTGTTAGTAGACTGAGTCAGATTAACTGTAAGCTGAAATACTTTTACTGGAGACAACTTGGTTTAGAGGATTCTTGATTAGGATTTTACTTTTATTTTTTCTATATTCTGGCGCTTTGTTTCCTTTTCTCGTGCAGTTTTAGCACCTAAAGTCTTTCGCATTCTTAGACTTCTTTTTTGCGTTGCCGTCGTATTTAATAACTAACGCATCCTGCACTTAGCTATTTTGTGCGAGTAATTTAACTTTCAGCATGTTTTAAGGTCTAGCAACTTATTACGAGATTATATTGTGATTCTAAAATTTTTAGATTCTTTGGTTAAGCTACATAGTAACAAAATAGTTAGGAATTTTTATGGAATTTCAGATCCTGTTTCTGCAAATATATCTACAATTTAGAAGGAAAAGGTCCTGCATTTTATCGTTCGCGTTCATCGTTTTCGCGATAAGTTGCATTATGATAACATTTTAACAGGTAATCCAGGTAACAGGGCTGATAAATTTCGTGCAGTTTCTTTTACGCTTCATACGAAGTTTGATACTTTTTAATGTGCGCTACTTGAGGCAATTTCACGCTCAGAGCAATAATTGCTAAAACTTTTTGATCTTTTAGATCAATTTCTCAAATTCGGCTTGGTTAATTTCCGAAGTTTCTGGCTTCATTAATTGCCCACTCGCGACTTTCCAAAGCTCTGACTGGATTTAAAACCATTTACACTTGGAAACTCCATATTTTATAGTTATTGTTATCCAGTTCTTCGATTTGAATATTCGGGCTCATCATTTTCATTAGTTACATAAAGTTTAAGTAAAACCAAGGAAAAAAGATTAATTTTTATTACATTGTTTTCCAAAAAAACAAAATACAGACTCTTCACTTATTGCTTAGACATACACATCTCCAATGGACTTCTCGGGCACCTGGGAAACCGGGCATCATAACCTGTTGTTTGGTTTTTGGCGCTGTTGTGAGAAATACGTAGTAGAAAACGTGGTTACCATAGAAGCATACTGGATGTAAGTGTAATATAAACTAAAAAAAAAAAAAAAAAAAAAAAAAAAAACCCTATTAAAACCTATGTTTCACTTACACCGAATATGCTCTTTTGGTAAGTAACCACGCTTTGTACTACGTATTTACTCTCAACAACACCTGAAACCAAACAACAGATTATGTAGCCCTGTTTCAGAGGTGCCCAAGAAGTCCATTGGAGTTGTATACACTGCTCCCCCCTCCAAAAAAAGGCACGTTTTTCTGTCTCCCGTTCTATTGGGCCGACTGAAGAAATTTAACTTGATTCTTTCTTTCAGAATTCAAAATTTAGGTTGTACCCAAGTAAAATTAGCTTTTATTTTATGATTTATTTTATAAATTTGTATTTTTAAATAATTTTTACAGATTTTAAGTTATAACCTATAAAACTTCTGCCATTATTTTAAAGTAGATATATTTCTAGGCATACGTGCAAAATATTAGTTTTTTTTTTATCCAAAAATTTCCCATGACATACGTGAGTTTACAGTTAGTCACAAAAGTCTGCGTACAGACTAAATTTTAAATTAAAAAAACACTTAAAGCATAGAAAAATGTATTTTAATCATTGCATTTTTTTCTTCTATTAGCTAAAATTGTAAGCTTAAATAAAAAGTAAATAATATCAGTGTAATACTTTTTACATTTTTTCAAAAATAAATTTTGTCAAAAAAACTCAGAAATTCCCTCCAATAAGTCTGCTTACACTTTAAAAAAAAGCAAAATATAAGTTTTTTACATTACTTCAATACTTTGTAGGATATCCTTTATTCTTCAAAACAGCTTGCAGACGTCTGGGCATTGACTGAACTAGTTTAGTGAACTAGTGTCATCCGACGTAAATTTCGCCCATTCTTCCTGCAATTTACTAATTAGCTTATTTCGCGACGTAAGATTGTGTTTTCGAATTCGTTTCTCCAATTTTGCCCACAAATGTTCGATTGGATTGAAGTCTGATGACTGTGGAGGAGTACGCAACTGTCTTGGAGTGTGATAGAGGAGATATTCCTTCACAATTTTAGCTGTATGTTTCGGGTCGTTGTCTTGTTGGAAAATAAAGGTATTAGAAAGGTTTAAATTTGGGGCACTGTCTCGTGCAGTTTTCTTCAGAATATCCAGATAAACATACTACTTATCCATGACTTTATCAATAATGTGAAAATTTCCAACTCCTTTCGACGACATACACCCCCATACCATCACACCGCCAACTCCATGTTTGACAGTTGGATTTAAATTTCTCAGATTTAGTTCTGTTCATGGTTTTCTCCATACAATAGGGTGGCCATTAACTTTAAATATTGTAAATTTACTTTCATCTGACCAAATTACATTGTTCCAGAAGTCCTGCGAAGAGTTTAAATATGTTTTGGCAAAAGCAATTATTTTCTTTCTATTTGTCTCGGAAATGTATGGCTTAGACCTAGGTTTGCGTCCATGATAATCGGACTTTCGCAGCACTTTTCGTACAGTTTCAGGAGAAATTTCCTTGTTGCTAGTTAAAAAAATGTCTTTTGCAATGCTTGCAGCAGAAAGTTTAGGATTTTGTTTAATTCGTAAAAGAATTTTTCTTTCTTCTCTCTGCGTTAGTCGGTCTCCCACATCTTGGTTTTACAGCAAGAATACCAGTGTCAAGATAGTTTTGAATAACTCTTTGCACACTAGAAAATGGTTTTCCAATGGTTTTACCAATATAACGAAGAGTTTTACCTTCATCTCTCAATTTGATAATTAGTTGTCTCGTAACTAAAGGAATTTCTTTATTGGTTATCATTTTCGTCAAAGAAAATAGAAATAGCAACTTCCAATCAACGTGAAATTTGCTTCGGAAGTCAACGACCTTGAAAGTGTAACCTTCTTTGCATTCTCAAGTTTGAAGTTTAAAAGTTAGATAAGAAATCCCCCGCCTCCTTCGCGTTGTACGCAAACTTTATTGGCTTTGATTTCTGGCCACTTATCTTTTAAAAATTAGTGTGCATAAATGATTAGGTATGAAAATATTGCAGTTAAATAATTTCAAAGTCCCTTATTGAAACTAAATATTTTAAAAATAAAACTTTAAGAAACTACCCTTTTCGCACCTTAAAATTTGGATTTGATGTTACTTTTCTTGATGTACGCAGACTTTATTGACTAACTGTATATATTGGCGTGTTTTGAAATTTGGTATATTTGTTGTAAGCGTTAACACCAAATGTGGTTTGCAAATCTTCACTGAACTGTAACAGTTATTTTGAACTTTAAATTTTCAAATAACCTGTTACTGAGCATGATTCACACGGAATTTATTCTCATTTTTATTAATAATGCCTTACAAATATTAATAATGTTTGAAAGGTATTTTAATTTATAGAGAATATTAATCAAATAATTTTTTCTTTCATACACGTAAATATTTATCTTAGTCATATTATCTTCAGCTATTTTCCTTAACTTCATTTGTATATGCAACGAAATTTATTTGCAGATTTTAAAATCATTCAAATATAGTATATTCAGCAGTTCTGAATGCGTCAAACGCTACATAAAAATTATAAATAAAACATGCTGTTTTCTAGTACAGAAGTATTTACCAGCGGCAAAATTTACTAGAATGAACGATTTGAATGTTCTTTTCTGTGTGTAAAAAAGGTAACAAATAAAAATGGTACTTAACATATTAACACCACCGCAGTTAAGTAAAGTTGCGCTGTTGCTCGAATAAAGAACAATCCTGTTCGTACACAGTTATCTTTTGGATTCCTTTTTGCCTTGTTGTTTGCTGATTTTTGACGCCATTTTTTAGTGCTACGAAGATGCGTCTTTGGGTTTTGCCAAACATAAAAGAAGATGAAATTTTATTTTTTCAGAAGCGAAATATTTTACTAAAAAAAACGAAAATGTACCAATTCGCATGATATGAAACTTTATTTTGGTAAACGTACGTTTTGGAAATGTAATTTAAGACAGTGTGATCAGCAAGTGGGACTTAAAAAAGACAAACAAATAGAATAGTACATGTTGAAGTTAATCATAAATACAATTTCATAGATCCTGGTACAGGAGTTCATACACAAACAGTTGAAAGAATGTGGGGGGCAGTGCTAAATGGAGGAACAAGAGACATAGGGGGACAGCGAGACATCATTTAGAATCTTATTTAGCAGAGTTCATATGGCGACAGCATCAGGTCAAAGAAAATAGAGACTGTTTTGAATCTATGTTAAACTCTATATCGGCTCATTTTCCATTTCCTCCGATTGACTACGTTGATTTTAAATAAAGTGTTTTAATTTATGATTTGTCGCAAACATTTTAGGTGTAGATTGGCAGCACTTAAAAACCGCCAAATCTGCAGCTGCGGTGGCGTAAATACGTTAAGTACCCTAAAAATGGTTATGAACATGGTTTTACGTCCAAAGATATTTGATGACATTAAATGCATAGTAAATTTCTTAAAGAAAATGTTGTTTGCATTGGTAAGGGCTCCTAATATTATCATGAAGGATCCCTTTTTTTCAAAGCAAAATACATTATGTAAACATGGGATTTAGAATAAACACACTTTTTAAAAGCCAAATTTTGATTTGCCAAGATCTGAATTCCAATCATTAGTAATATAATAAAAGATGATTATTGTTACATTTATTTTAAAATTATTGTTATTTATGTTAAAATTTCGATTACATTAGCAGTTATTAAAATTTTTCTTGCAAAATAATTTCAAAAAATTAAAGTGTCTTTCTTTGTAAACATGTTGCTAATTTTATATCAGTCAAAATTTTAACACCTGCACTTCTACTCTTTTTGTCAACTCGGCTAAAAAGTATACATAAAGTAAGTTTAACTAATGAATGACAATCTAAGTTCTGAAGGGGAGAGTAACGGCAATTCAACCATGGATGACTACACTGGTTTCCGGTGAGTTTTTGGTTTTCTTAGTTTAGAAATGCTTGTTAAAAAATCATGCATAAATAACGTTGGTTAGTTATTTAAATGTGGCATGGCACATGGAGGCTATCAAAGGGGAGGAGTTCCTTCATAGAGCGCTTACGTAAGGAACAGTAGCTCCTATTTTCGTTGCACGTGGGAGAAGATTGCGTCTGTCTTTGGCAAGAGACTCGAGCACCATACAGGTGACAATACGATTTCGCTTAGTTCCGCCTCCCATGTTGATGGCAGCACCTGGGAGACGGGTTCGAGGGTCTGCCACCCCTCTTCCCTTATCATCAACCTCTGGAGAGGACTTTCGGCTCGCCGTGAATTTAGAGTGTCCCCATGCCACAAAGACACTATACATTTACCAGCATCTAAGACTTATCCGGGATTCGAACCCGGGCTTTTTGGTATCGTAGTAGGCTTTCCTAACCACTATACCGTCTGGGTGGCGGAAACAAATGTAGAAACACGTTTAGAAGGAAAGATGGAAATTGGAAGAAAGAACAGCAATTTGAAATCCACTTCATAGAAGTTGCTTGTTGAAGGAGAATAACCCAAAGGCAAAACTTATTTTGCTAAAGTTTTAGTGCAGTACGTCAAGTATACCAGCCTATGCTAACGAAAACATCAGAAGAAATATCATCGCAAGTGAATGTGAGGGGCGATTATTTTTCGATTGAACGGTTGTGTAAATTCAAATTAATTCGTACAACATATCATATCATAAACAAAGAATCCCAAAATGTATCAGTCGAATTAGAGGAAAATTCAAGAATTTATCCAATCCAAGGGCGTATATGTATATCATCTGAAGATTTTTTTCCTCTGAAGATTCCTATTGATGAAACCAGTCTTTTCTCTCATCTTATGCTAGTGTGCAAAGACGTTCAGTATCATTGTAAAAGTCGCTTCCCTATTTTGTTCTGACCAAATACTGATAAAACGACAGGCAATACATTTACTTGTATGAATGTCAGAAATACCAAGATATTTCGAAAATGTTTGTGAGGCGAACCAACAACAAACAAACAAATTAAATGGTTGATTTTTAAAATACTTGCGAAATCCGTGAAAAAAATAATTTTTTGAATAAAATTTAGTATTTTGTAAAATTTTAAATTAAAAATAAAATATTTCACTAAAATATTAATAATATTTAAAGAAACTAAAAATAAGTTGATAAAATTGTGTAAAGCAATGCATGCAAGTCATCCTAAATTAAATTGTCGGTTATAGATCTTTTTCATGTATATATCATTTCTGAACGGTGGTTTGAAAGGCGTATTAACTGTGCTTTACTGTATTTTCTCTTTCAAAATATGTAGTTTTCAAATTCATCGTAGTCTGGGTCAGTATTTTTTCGAAAGAAATGCAATTCAAATAAATAAAATCATATTCTTGAAAATTTATAATAATAAATATACTTTTAAAATACGCAGTTCGAATAACTAAATAGAAATTTTAAAACAATTATTTAAAAAAAAAAATGCTAGTCAAGCAATTAAAATGAAGTTCTAAAAAGGAAAAAAAAATATCAAAAAATAAAAACTTATGATTAAAAATTATAATGTAAAGAAAATTATTTGAAAGAATGAACGAAGCACCTTTCTTTTGCATTATGAAGGGGAAAGGAAAATAGGTTACTGTTTCGGTTGGACTAGAAACTTTCACTATGCCGATGTTCCGGTTTGATTAGAAACAAACTTTTCTCTGCCTCAGAATGGCAACAGGAACTTGACTTTAGATTTGTTATGACGCAGCTAGAACGCTGCTCCTGAGATGTAACATTAGATTCGATTCTAGATTCTAGATTAGATTAATTTTAGTATTTTAATAAATCCTTTTAAAACTAGATTGAGCATTTGATCATAGAATCAAGCGGCTGAGGCATCATTCTGCAAGCGGCTGAACCACCGCTTGCAGAAATTTAGATGTGGCATTTAGATAGGTCGTTAGATAGTTAGATACGTAGGCAGCGACATTGGTGATTCGATTAGTGTACATTAGTGCGTACATAAACATTTTTTGGTGCTACATGCCGGGAAGCCGGCTAATATTCGACAATATGGATTCGTAAGTATGGATTGCACGGTGTGAAGTGTGCGAAGCCTGCAAACAGGTAGGATAAGTTTTCTATTTTAAAGTAATTTTGGAAGATCCTGTCGCTAAGCTTAAATCGAAACGCAAACTATTAAGGACCGCAGTTTCCAAGGTACTAAAGAAAATTGAGACAGAATTAAGCAAAGATGACGTTAGTATAAATGTAATAGAAGAAACTTTAGACATATTAAACGAAAAGGCAAAAACTCTGAGTGATTTAAACACTCAAATAGAACAGGATTTGAAGGTCCCAGAGGATGAATTTGAACTTGAAGTTTCATCCGCTCTAGAATATGAAGAAAAAATCCAACTGTGGCAATTTAGAGCAAGAAAAAAATTGAGGGAATTACACAAACTCGAAAATTCGGATAAGGAAAGTATGAACATTCCTAATGAAACCGCTATAAATTCCAAACTTGAAAATAATAAGATTATTCGCCTTCCAAAATTGACTATCGCTAAATTTTTTGGTGATTCTAGCAATTGGCAGGAATTTTGGAGTCAATTCATGGCAGCTATCCATAACAATGACTCATTATCGAAAGTAAATAAGTTCAGTTACTTAGTCATTACTAGGTGGGGTAGCTTATAATGTCGTTTCCGGACTTTTCCTTACAAATGAGAACTACGATTCAGCTATAGAATTGTTAACTAGCAGGTTTGGGAGAAAAGATTTGGTAATAAATGCTCACATGAATAAACTGTTAAATCTGTCCCCTGTTAGAAATGTAAGGGATATAGAAAAATCTTAGGAATTTATATGATCAGTGTGAAACTCAAATTAGATGCTTAAAGTCAATGAACGTCGTATCAGAAACTTACGGTAGTTTACTTTGCCCAATATTGTTAAGATTAGTTCCATTAGAGATAACATTAGAATATAGTCGCAGTAGAAACAGTGACCAAACATGGAACGTTAACGAATTAATGGAATTTATTCGTAAAGAAATAGAAAGCCGCGAAAGAGCTACCCAGTTAAATGAGAGTAGAGAAACAAAAACAAAACACCGAGCGGAAATGTTTCATAACTGGAGGCATAAATCAAACGATTGTCTCCACTCCGCTCACGATAATGTAAACAACAAGCGCAATAAACAGTTTGAAAAAAGTTCGCCTAAAACGTATGAATATGTTGCTCCAGTCGCTAGTAGTAAATGCATATGTTGTGATGAACTACACGATTCGGAGCGCTGCGAAATTAAAACCGTGGAGGAAAAAGAAATATTTTAAAATCTCAAGCCCGATGTTTTTTGTGTCTAAAATCTCAGCATAAAATTAAGCAGTGTAAGGAAAGAAAAATGTGCGAAATATGTAATAAAAAACACAATAGGTCTATTTGTTTCCAACTCGAAACCAAATCGGAGAAAAACAAGGTCGTGTCGACAATTTCATCCAGTAAAGATGTTGTTCAGATTAGTCAATTAAAAACCGAAACTATCCGCAGTGCATTGCTACAAACGTGTATGATGATACGTCCATTTTATGAGAAGGATAATTTAGAGCCAGTTCGTATTCTATTAGACAATGGATCGATGAGAAATTTTATAATTCGGGACATTTCAGAGGAGTGTAAATTACCTGTTATTCGAAAGGAAACTTTGTCCGTATTTGCCTTTGGGGTGAACCAGGCAACAGAACAAACTTACAATGTTGTTAAAGTCAAACTAGAAAACAGAAGTAAACCATCCCTAAATATAGAAATTGAAGCTTTAGAAACTAACCAAATATGTGCAACTAATTTAGCTTTCCCTGATATCCTAGTTTCCAAAAATTAACAAAGAGACAATAGGACTACAATTAGCTGATTCTTGGCTATTCAGTGATAAAAATATTGCTGTTTTGATCGAAGCAGATTACTATCATGAAGTAATAACTGGTAGACTTAAACGTTTTAAAAATAAACCTATAGCTTCCGAAACAATATTTGGATGGTGCCTTCAAGGCCGGACTGATTCTAACAGTGAATTGTTAAACATGGACATTATTGTTGACGACAAATTGGTCTCAACACAGTTAAAGCAGTTTTGGGAATTGGAAACATTGGGAATAGAACAAGGGAAGGAAATTAGTAAAATAGATAATGACATTGTAGAGAATTTTAACAGAACTATCAAATTTAAAGAAAAGCGATATGAGGTTAAACTCCCTTGGAATGAACATTCGTCTGAATTAAAAACTAATTACGTAAATGCAGAAGTTCGCTTTAATAAACTGGTTTAAAGGTTAAGAAATGATCCACTGCTTCATCAGCAGTATCACTCAGTTATAGAACAACATTTAAAAATGGGTATAGCTGAGGAAATTGATCCATGTTTTGAAGAAACAGGAAGAATTTATTACATGCCTCACCAGCCAGTTATTCGACCTGACAAACCCGTGAGAGTTGTATTTGATGCATCCAGCCATTCGAAAAACGAATACTCTTTAAACGATTGTCTCTACTCCGGTCCTAATTTAAATCCACCATTGTTAGAGATATTAATACAATTTCGTACACATAGCATAGCATTTACTGCCGACATTGAACAAGCCTTTCTCCAGATTTCTCTGTCACCTGAAGATAGGGATGCTGTAAGATTTTTGTGGGCAAATAACCTTACAGATAAGGATGGGAAACCTAACACGAAAATACTTAGGATGACTCGCGTATTGTTTGGAGCTACATCGAGCCCATTTTCGCTTGCCGCTACTATCAAACATCACATAAATACCTTTAAAGAAACAAATCAGAAAGCAGTTAAACTATTGAACGAATGTTTATACGTAGACGATTTAATAGGTGGGAATGAAGACGAAAATGAAGCTAAACTCATATATGAAGATATTAGATATATATTGAAGGCTGCTGGTTTCAACATGCGAAAATGGATAACAAATTGTGAGAATCTGCAGGAAGTTTTTGACGAATACGAAAATGGTGAAATCCAGAAAGTTCTGGAACAGAAGGTATTGGGATATACCATTCTTCCTGCAATTTACTAATTAGCTTATTTCGCGACGTAAGATTGTGTTTTCGAATTCGTTTCTCCAATTTTGCCCACAAATGTTCGATTGGATTGAAGTCTGATGACTGTGGAGGAGTACGCAACTGTCTTGGAGTGTGATAGAGGAGATATTCCTTCACAATTTTAGCTGTATGTTTCGGGTCGTTGTCTTGTTGGAAAATAAAGGTATTAGAAAGGTTTAAATTTGGGGCACTGTCTCGTGCAGTTTTCTTCAGAATATCCAGATAAACATACTACTTATCCATGACTTTATCAATAATGTGAAAATTTCCAACTCCTTTCGACGACATACACCCCCATACCATCACACCGCCAACTCCATGTTTGACAGTTGGATTTAAATTTCTCAGATTTAGTTCTGTTCATGGTTTTCTCCATACAATAGGGTGGCCATTAACTTTAAATATTGTAAATTTACTTTCATCTGACCAAATTACATTGTTCCAGAAGTCCTGCGAAGAGTTTAAATATGTTTTGGCAAAAGCAATTATTTTCTTTCTATTTGTCTCGGAAATGTATGGCTTAGACCTAGGTTTGCGTCCATGATAATCGGACTTTCGCAGCACTTTTCGTACAGTTTCAGGAGAAATTTCCTTGTTGCTAGTTAAAAAAATGTCTTTTGCAATGCTTGCAGCAGAAAGTTTAGGATTTTGTTTAATTCGTAAAAGAATTTTTCTTTCTTCTCTCTGCGTTAGTCGGTCTCCCACATCTTGGTTTTACAGCAAGAATACCAGTGTCAAGATAGTTTTGAATAACTCTTTGCACACTAGAAAATGGTTTTCCAATGGTTTTACCAATATAACGAAGAGTTTTACCTTCATCTCTCAATTTGATAATTAGTTGTCTCGTAACTAAAGGAATTTCTTTATTGGTTATCATTTTCGTCAAAGAAAATAGAAATAGCAACTTCCAATCAACGTGAAATTTGCTTCGGAAGTCAACGACCTTGAAAGTGTAACCTTCTTTGCATTCTCAAGTTTGAAGTTTAAAAGTTAGATAAGAAATCCCCCGCCTCCTTCGCGTTGTACGCAAACTTTATTGGCTTTGATTTCTGGCCACTTATCTTTTAAAAATTAGTGTGCATAAATGATTAGGTATGAAAATATTGCAGTTAAATAATTTCAAAGTCCCTTATTGAAACTAAATATTTTAAAAATAAAACTTTAAGAAACTACCCTTTTCGCACCTTAAAATTTGGATTTGATGTTACTTTTCTTGATGTACGCAGACTTTATTGACTAACTGTATATATTGGCGTGTTTTGAAATTTGGTATATTTGTTGTAAGCGTTAACACCAAATGTGGTTTGCAAATCTTCACTGAACTGTAACAGTTATTTTGAACTTTAAATTTTCAAATAACCTGTTACTGAGCATGATTCACACGGAATTTATTCTCATTTTTATTAATAATGCCTTACAAATATTAATAATGTTTGAAAGGTATTTTAATTTATAGAGAATATTAATCAAATAATTTTTTCTTTCATACACGTAAATATTTATCTTAGTCATATTATCTTCAGCTATTTTCCTTAACTTCATTTGTATATGCAACGAAATTTATTTGCAGATTTTAAAATCATTCAAATATAGTATATTCAGCAGTTCTGAATGCGTCAAACGCTACATAAAAATTATAAATAAAACATGCTGTTTTCTAGTACAGAAGTATTTACCAGCGGCAAAATTTACTAGAATGAACGATTTGAATGTTCTTTTCTGTGTGTAAAAAAGGTAACAAATAAAAATGGTACTTAACATATTAACACCACCGCAGTTAAGTAAAGTTGCGCTGTTGCTCGAATAAAGAACAATCCTGTTCGTACACAGTTATCTTTTGGATTCCTTTTTGCCTTGTTGTTTGCTGATTTTTGACGCCATTTTTTAGTGCTACGAAGATGCGTCTTTGGGTTTTGCCAAACATAAAAGAAGATGAAATTTTATTTTTTCAGAAGCGAAATATTTTACTAAAAAAAACGAAAATGTACCAATTCGCATGATATGAAACTTTATTTTGGTAAACGTACGTTTTGGAAATGTAATTTAAGACAGTGTGATCAGCAAGTGGGACTTAAAAAAGACAAACAAATAGAATAGTACATGTTGAAGTTAATCATAAATACAATTTCATAGATCCTGGTACAGGAGTTCATACACAAACAGTTGAAAGAATGTGGGGGGCAGTGCTAAATGGAGGAACAAGAGACATAGGGGGACAGCGAGACATCATTTAGAATCTTATTTAGCAGAGTTCATATGGCGACAGCATCAGGTCAAAGAAAATAGAGACTGTTTTGAATCTATGTTAAACTCTATATCGGCTCATTTTCCATTTCCTCCGATTGACTACGTTGATTTTAAATAAAGTGTTTTAATTTATGATTTGTCGCAAACATTTTAGGTGTAGATTGGCAGCACTTAAAAACCGCCAAATCTGCAGCTGCGGTGGCGTAAATACGTTAAGTACCCTAAAAATGGTTATGAACATGGTTTTACGTCCAAAGATATTTGATGACATTAAATGCATAGTAAATTTCTTAAAGAAAATGTTGTTTGCATTGGTAAGGGCTCCTAATATTATCATGAAGGATCCCTTTTTTTCAAAGCAAAATACATTATGTAAACATGGGATTTAGAATAAACACACTTTTTAAAAGCCAAATTTTGATTTGCCAAGATCTGAATTCCAATCATTAGTAATATAATAAAAGATGATTATTGTTACATTTATTTTAAAATTATTGTTATTTATGTTAAAATTTCGATTACATTAGCAGTTATTAAAATTTTTCTTGCAAAATAATTTCAAAAAATTAAAGTGTCTTTCTTTGTAAACATGTTGCTAATTTTATATCAGTCAAAATTTTAACACCTGCACTTCTACTCTTTTTGTCAACTCGGCTAAAAAGTATACATAAAGTAAGTTTAACTAATGAATGACAATCTAAGTTCTGAAGGGGAGAGTAACGGCAATTCAACCATGGATGACTACACTGGTTTCCGGTGAGTTTTTGGTTTTCTTAGTTTAGAAATGCTTGTTAAAAAATCATGCATAAATAACGTTGGTTAGTTATTTAAATGTGGCATGGCACATGGAGGCTATCAAAGGGGAGGAGTTCCTTCATAGAGCGCTTACGTAAGGAACAGTAGCTCCTATTTTCGTTGCACGTGGGAGAAGATTGCGTCTGTCTTTGGCAAGAGACTCGAGCACCATACAGGTGACAATACGATTTCGCTTAGTTCCGCCTCCCATGTTGATGGCAGCACCTGGGAGACGGGTTCGAGGGTCTGCCACCCCTCTTCCCTTATCATCAACCTCTGGAGAGGACTTTCGGCTCGCCGTGAATTTAGAGTGTCCCCATGCCACAAAGACACTATACATTTACCAGCATCTAAGACTTATCCGGGATTCGAACCCGGGCTTTTTGGTATCGTAGTAGGCTTTCCTAACCACTATACCGTCTGGGTGGCGGAAACAAATGTAGAAACACGTTTAGAAGGAAAGATGGAAATTGGAAGAAAGAACAGCAATTTGAAATCCACTTCATAGAAGTTGCTTGTTGAAGGAGAATAACCCAAAGGCAAAACTTATTTTGCTAAAGTTTTAGTGCAGTACGTCAAGTATACCAGCCTATGCTAACGAAAACATCAGAAGAAATATCATCGCAAGTGAATGTGAGGGGCGATTATTTTTCGATTGAACGGTTGTGTAAATTCAAATTAATTCGTACAACATATCATATCATAAACAAAGAATCCCAAAATGTATCAGTCGAATTAGAGGAAAATTCAAGAATTTATCCAATCCAAGGGCGTATATGTATATCATCTGAAGATTTTTTTCCTCTGAAGATTCCTATTGATGAAACCAGTCTTTTCTCTCATCTTATGCTAGTGTGCAAAGACGTTCAGTATCATTGTAAAAGTCGCTTCCCTATTTTGTTCTGACCAAATACTGATAAAACGACAGGCAATACATTTACTTGTATGAATGTCAGAAATACCAAGATATTTCGAAAATGTTTGTGAGGCGAACCAACAACAAACAAACAAATTAAATGGTTGATTTTTAAAATACTTGCGAAATCCGTGAAAAAAATAATTTTTTGAATAAAATTTAGTATTTTGTAAAATTTTAAATTAAAAATAAAATATTTCACTAAAATATTAATAATATTTAAAGAAACTAAAAATAAGTTGATAAAATTGTGTAAAGCAATGCATGCAAGTCATCCTAAATTAAATTGTCGGTTATAGATCTTTTTCATGTATATATCATTTCTGAACGGTGGTTTGAAAGGCGTATTAACTGTGCTTTACTGTATTTTCTCTTTCAAAATATGTAGTTTTCAAATTCATCGTAGTCTGGGTCAGTATTTTTTCGAAAGAAATGCAATTCAAATAAATAAAATCATATTCTTGAAAATTTATAATAATAAATATACTTTTAAAATACGCAGTTCGAATAACTAAATAGAAATTTTAAAACAATTATTTAAAAAAAAAATGCTAGTCAAGCAATTAAAATGAAGTTCTAAAAAGGAAAAAAAAATATCAAAAAATAAAAACTTATGATTAAAAATTATAATGTAAAGAAAATTATTTGAAAGAATGAACGAAGCACCTTTCTTTTGCATTATGAAGGGGAAAGGAAAATAGGTTACTGTTTCGGTTGGACTAGAAACTTTCACTATGCCGATGTTCCGGTTTGATTAGAAACAAACTTTTCTCTGCCTCAGAATGGCAACAGGAACTTGACTTTAGATTTGTTATGACGCAGCTAGAACGCTGCTCCTGAGATGTAACATTAGATTCGATTCTAGATTCTAGATTAGATTAATTTTAGTATTTTAATAAATCCTTTTAAAACTAGATTGAGCATTTGATCATAGAATCAAGCGGCTGAGGCATCATTCTGCAAGCGGCTGAACCACCGCTTGCAGAAATTTAGATGTGGCATTTAGATAGGTCGTTAGAT
Source organism: Stegodyphus dumicola (assembly GCF_044657685.1). Classification (NCBI taxonomy): domain Eukaryota; kingdom Metazoa; phylum Arthropoda; class Arachnida; order Araneae; family Eresidae; genus Stegodyphus; species Stegodyphus dumicola. Next base: position 123,718,984 of record NC_140780.1, read on the forward strand.
AGTTAGATACGTAGGCAGCGACATTGGTGATTCGATTAGTGTACATTAGTGCGTACATAAACATTTTTTGGTGCTACATGCCGGGAAGCCGGCTAATATTCGACAATATGGATTCGTAAGTATGGATTGCACGGTGTGAAGTGTGCGAAGCCTGCAAACAGGTAGGATAAGTTTTCTATTTTAAAGTAATTTTGGAAGATCCTGTCGCTAAGCTTAAATCGAAACGCAAAGTATTAAGGACTGCAGTTTCCAAGGTACTAAAGAAAATTGAGACAGAATTAAGCAAAGATGACGTTAGTATAAATGTAATAGAAGAAACTTTAGACATATTAAACGAAAAGGCAAAAACTCTGAGTGATTTAAACACTCAAACAGGATTTGAAGGTCCCAGAGGATGAATTTGAACTTGAAGTTTCATCCGCTCTAGAATATGAAGAAAAAATCCAACTGTGGCAATTTAGAGCAAGAAAAAAATTGAGGGAATTACACAAACTCGAAAATTCGGATAAGGAAAGTATGAACATTCCTAATGAAACCGCTATAAATTCCAAACTTGAAAATAATAAGATTATTCGCCTTCCAAAATTGACTATCGCTAAATTTTTTGGTGATTCTAGCAATTGGCAGGAATTTTGGAGTCAATTCATGGCAGCTATCCATAACAATGACTCATTATCGAAAGTAAATAAGTTCAGTTACTTAGTCATTACTAGGTGGGGTAGCTTATAATGTCGTTTCCGGACTTTTCCTTACAAATGAGAACTACGATTCAGCTATAGAATTGTTAACTAGCAGGTTTGGGAGAAAAGATTTGGTAATAAATGCTCACATGAATAAACTGTTAAATCTGTCCCCTGTTAGAAATGTAAGGGATATAGAAAAATCTTAGGAATTTATATGATCAGTGTGAAACTCAAATTAGATGCTTAAAGTCAATGAACGTCGTATCAGAAACTTACGGTAGTTTACTTTGCCCAATATTGTTAAGATTAGTTCCATTAGAGATAACATTAGAATATAGTCGCAGTAGAAACAGTGACCAAACATGGAACGTTAACGAATTAATGGAATTTATTCGTAAAGAAATAGAAAGCCGCGAAAGAGCTACCCAGTTAAATGAGAGTAGAGAAACAAAAACAAAACACCGAGCGGAAATGTTTCATAACTGGAGGCATAAATCAAACGATTGTCTCCACTCCGCTCACGATAATGTAAACAACAAGCGCAATAAACAGTTTGAAAAAAGTTCGCCTAAAACGTATGAATATGTTGCTCCAGTCGCTAGTAGTAAATGCATATGTTGTGATGAACTACACGATTCGGAGCGCTGCGAAATTAAAACCGTGGAGGAAAAAGAAATATTTTAAAATCTCAAGCCCGATGTTTTTTGTGTCTAAAATCTCAGCATAAAATTAAGCAGTGTAAGGAAAGAAAAATGTGCGAAATATGTAATAAAAAACACAATAGGTCTATTTGTTTCCAACTCGAAACCAAATCGGAGAAAAACAAGGTCGTGTCGACAATTTCATCCAGTAAAGATGTTGTTCAGATTAGTCAATTAAAAACCGAAACTATCCGCAGTGCATTGCTACAAACGTGTATGATGATACGTCCATTTTATGAGAAGGATAATTTAGAGCCAGTTCGTATTCTATTAGACAATGGATCGATGAGAAATTTTATAATTCGGGACATTTCAGAGGAGTGTAAATTACCTGTTATTCGAAAGGAAACTTTGTCCGTATTTGCCTTTGGGGTGAACCAGGCAACAGAACAAACTTACAATGTTGTTAAAGTCAAACTAGAAAACAGAAGTAAACCATCCCTAAATATAGAAATTGAAGCTTTAGAAACTAACCAAATATGTGCAACTAATTTAGCTTTCCCTGATATCCTAGTTTCCAAAAATTAACAAAGAGACAATAGGACTACAATTAGCTGATTCTTGGCTATTCAGTGATAAAAATATTGCTGTTTTGATCGAAGCAGATTACTATCATGAAGTAATAACTGGTAGACTTAAACGTTTTAAAAATAAACCTATAGCTTCCGAAACAATATTTGGATGGTGCCTTCAAGGCCGGACTGATTCTAACAGTGAATTGTTAAACATGGACATTATTGTTGACGACAAATTGGTCTCAACACAGTTAAAGCAGTTTTGGGAATTGGAAACATTGGGAATAGAACAAGGGAAGGAAATTAGTAAAATAGATAATGACATTGTAGAGAATTTTAACAGAACTATCAAATTTAAAGAAAAGCGATATGAGGTTAAACTCCCTTGGAATGAACATTCGTCTGAATTAAAAACTAATTACGTAAATGCAGAAGTTCGCTTTAATAAACTGGTTTAAAGGTTAAGAAATGATCCACTGCTTCATCAGCAGTATCACTCAGTTATAGAACAACATTTAAAAATGGGTATAGCTGAGGAAATTGATCCATGTTTTGAAGAAACAGGAAGAATTTATTACATGCCTCACCAGCCAGTTATTCGACCTGACAAACCCGTGAGAGTTGTATTTGATGCATCCAGCCATTCGAAAAACGAATACTCTTTAAACGATTGTCTCTACTCCGGTCCTAATTTAAATCCACCATTGTTAGAGATATTAATACAATTTCGTACACATAGCATAGCATTTACTGCCGACATTGAACAAGCCTTTCTCCAGATTTCTCTGTCACCTGAAGATAGGGATGCTGTAAGATTTTTGTGGGCAAATAACCTTACAGATAAGGATGGGAAACCTAACACGAAAATACTTAGGATGACTCGCGTATTGTTTGGAGCTACATCGAGCCCATTTTCGCTTGCCGCTACTATCAAACATCACATAAATACCTTTAAAGAAACAAATCAGAAAGCAGTTAAACTATTGAACGAATGTTTATACGTAGACGATTTAATAGGTGGGAATGAAGACGAAAATGAAGCTAAACTCATATATGAAGATATTAGATATATATTGAAGGCTGCTGGTTTCAACATGCGAAAATGGATAACAAATTGTGAGAATCTGCAGGAAGTTTTTGACGAATACGAAAATGGTGAAATCCAGAAAGTTCTGGAACAGAAGGTATTGGGATATACCATTCTTCCTGCAATTTACTAATTAGCTTATTTCGCGACGTAAGATTGTGTTTTCGAATTCGTTTCTCCAATTTTGCCCACAAATGTTCGATTGGATTGAAGTCTGATGACTGTGGAGGAGTACGCAACTGTCTTGGAGTGTGATAGAGGAGATATTCCTTCACAATTTTAGCTGTATGTTTCGGGTCGTTGTCTTGTTGGAAAATAAAGGTATTAGAAAGGTTTAAATTTGGGGCACTGTCTCGTGCAGTTTTCTTCAGAATATCCAGATAAACATACTACTTATCCATGACTTTATCAATAATGTGAAAATTTCCAACTCCTTTCGACGACATACACCCCCATACCATCACACCGCCAACTCCATGTTTGACAGTTGGATTTAAATTTCTCAGATTTAGTTCTGTTCATGGTTTTCTCCATGCAATAGGGTGGCCATTAACTTTAAATATTGTAAATTTACTTTCATCTGACCAAATTACATTGTTCCAGAAGTCCTGCGAAGAGTTTAAATATGTTTTGGCAAAAGCAATTATTTTCTTTCTATTTGTCTCGGAAATGTATGGCTTAGACCTAGGTTTGCGTCCATGATAATCGGACTTTCGCAGCACTTTTCGTACAGTTTCAGGAGAAATTTCCTTGTTGCTAGTTAAAAAAATGTCTTTTGCAATGCTTGCAGCAGAAAGTTTAGGATTTTGTTTAATTCGTAAAAGAATTTTTCTTTCTTCTCTCTGCGTTAGTCGGTCTCCCACATCTTGGTTTTACAGCAAGAATACCAGTGTCAAGATAGTTTTGAATAACTCTTTGCACACTAGAAAATGGTTTTCCAATGGTTTTACCAATATAACGAAGAGTTTTACCTTCATCTCTCAATTTGATAATTAGTTGTCTCGTAACTAAAGGAATTTCTTTATTGGTTATCATTTTCGTCAAAGAAAATAGAAATAGCAACTTCCAATCAACGTGAAATTTGCTTCGGAAGTCAACGACCTTGAAAGTGTAACCTTCTTTGCATTCTCAAGTTTGAAGTTTAAAAGTTAGATAAGAAATCCCCCGCCTCCTTCGCGTTGTACGCAAACTTTATTGGCTTTGATTTCTGGCCACTTATCTTTTAAAAATTAGTGTGCATAAATGATTAGGTATGAAAATATTGCAGTTAAATAATTTCAAAGTCCCTTATTGAAACTAAATATTTTAAAAATAAAACTTTAAGAAACTACCCTTTTCGCACCTTAAAATTTGGATTTGATGTTACTTTTCTTGATGTACGCAGACTTTATTGACTAACTGTATATATTGGCGTGTTTTGAAATTTGGTATATTTGTTGTAAGCGTTAACACCAAATGTGGTTTGCAAATCTTCACTGAACTGTAACAGTTATTTTGAACTTTAAATTTTCAAATAACCTGTTACTGAGCATGATTCACACGGAATTTATTCTCATTTTTATTAATAATGCCTTACAAATATTAATAATGTTTGAAAGGTATTTTAATTTATAGAGAATATTAATCAAATAATTTTTTCTTTCATACACGTAAATATTTATCTTAGTCATATTATCTTCAGCTATTTTCCTTAACTTCATTTGTATATGCAACGAAATTTATTTGCAGATTTTAAAATCATTCAAATATAGTATATTCAGCAGTTCTGAATGCGTCAAACGCTACATAAAAATTATAAATAAAACATGCTGTTTTCTAGTACAGAAGTATTTACCAGCGGCAAAATTTACTAGAATGAACGATTTGAATGTTCTTTTCTGTGTGTAAAAAAGGTAACAAATAAAAATGGTACTTAACATATTAACACCACCGCAGTTAAGTAAAGTTGCGCTGTTGCTCGAATAAAGAACAATCCTGTTCGTACACAGTTATCTTTTGGATTCCTTTTTGCCTTGTTGTTTGCTGATTTTTGACGCCATTTTTTAGTGCTACGAAGATGCGTCTTTGGGTTTTGCCAAACATAAAAGAAGATGAAATTTTATTTTTTCAGAAGCGAAATATTTTACTAAAAAAAACGAAAATGTACCAATTCGCATGATATGAAACTTTATTTTGGTAAACGTACGTTTTGGAAATGTAATTTAAGACAGTGTGATCAGCAAGTGGGACTTAAAAAAGACAAACAAATAGAATAGTACATGTTGAAGTTAATCATAAATACAATTTCATAGATCCTGGTACAGGAGTTCATACACAAACAGTTGAAAGAATGTGGGGGGCAGTGCTAAATGGAGGAACAAGAGACATAGGGGGACAGCGAGACATCATTTAGAATCTTATTTAGCAGAGTTCATATGGCGACAGCATCAGGTCAAAGAAAATAGAGACTGTTTTGAATCTATGTTAAACTCTATATCGGCTCATTTTCCATTTCCTCCGATTGACTACGTTGATTTTAAATAAAGTGTTTTAATTTATGATTTGTCGCAAACATTTTAGGTGTAGATTGGCAGCACTTAAAAACCGCCAAATCTGCAGCTGCGGTGGCGTAAATACGTTAAGTACCCTAAAAATGGTTATGAACATGGTTTTACGTCCAAAGATATTTGATGACATTAAATGCATAGTAAATTTCTTAAAGAAAATGTTGTTTGCATTGGTAAGGGCTCCTAATATTATCATGAAGGATCCCTTTTTTTCAAAGCAAAATACATTATGTAAACATGGGATTTAGAATAAACACACTTTTTAAAAGCCAAATTTTGATTTGCCAAGATCTGAATTCCAATCATTAGTAATATAATAAAAGATGATTATTGTTACATTTATTTTAAAATTATTGTTATTTATGTTAAAATTTCGATTACATTAGCAGTTATTAAAATTTTTCTTGCAAAATAATTTCAAAAAATTAAAGTGTCTTTCTTTGTAAACATGTTGCTAATTTTATATCAGTCAAAATTTTAACACCTGCACTTCTACTCTTTTTGTCAACTCGGCTAAAAAGTATACATAAAGTAAGTTTAACTAATGAATGACAATCTAAGTTCTGAAGGGGAGAGTAACGGCAATTCAACCATGGATGACTACACTGGTTTCCGGTGAGTTTTTGGTTTTCTTAGTTTAGAAATGCTTGTTAAAAAATCATGCATAAATAACGTTGGTTAGTTATTTAAATGTGGCATGGCACATGGAGGCTATCAAAGGGGAGGAGTTCCTTCATAGAGCGCTTACGTAAGGAACAGTAGCTCCTATTTTCGTTGCACGTGGGAGAAGATTGCGTCTGTCTTTGGCAAGAGACTCGAGCACCATACAGGTGACAATACGATTTCGCTTAGTTCCGCCTCCCATGTTGATGGCAGCACCTGGGAGACGGGTTCGAGGGTCTGCCACCCCTCTTCCCTTATCATCAACCTCTGGAGAGGACTTTCGGCTCGCCGTGAATTTAGAGTGTCCCCATGCCACAAAGACACTATACATTTACCAGCATCTAAGACTTATCCGGGATTCGAACCCGGGCTTTTTGGTATCGTAGTAGGCTTTCCTAACCACTATACCGTCTGGGTGGCGGAAACAAATGTAGAAACACGTTTAGAAGGAAAGATGGAAATTGGAAGAAAGAACAGCAATTTGAAATCCACTTCATAGAAGTTGCTTGTTGAAGGAGAATAACCCAAAGGCAAAACTTATTTTGCTAAAGTTTTAGTGCAGTACGTCAAGTATACCAGCCTATGCTAACGAAAACATCAGAAGAAATATCATCGCAAGTGAATGTGAGGGGCGATTATTTTTCGATTGAACGGTTGTGTAAATTCAAATTAATTCGTACAACATATCATATCATAAACAAAGAATCCCAAAATGTATCAGTCGAATTAGAGGAAAATTCAAGAATTTATCCAATCCAAGGGCGTATATGTATATCATCTGAAGATTTTTTTCCTCTGAAGATTCCTATTGATGAAACCAGTCTTTTCTCTCATCTTATGCTAGTGTGCAAAGACGTTCAGTATCATTGTAAAAGAGGCCCACCAGCGGCCGAGCGGTAAAGTCGCTGAACACTGGTAGTTCGGTCCGAGGTTCGAATCCCGCGAACGGGCTGGCTGCATGGGTGTTTTCGTGGTTTTCCCCATGTGTAACGTGTATACGAGCCAGTTTCCCTTAGAAAGTCCTCCACGAAAGGCATCCCTCCTCTTAGGCAGATAGCCCTAGTGTGCTTTGCCATAATTAAATACACCAACACCAACACCAATCATTGTAAAAGTCGCTTCCCTATTTTGTTCTGACCAAATACTGATAAAACGACAGGCAATACATTTACTTGTATGAATGTCAGAAATACCAAGATATTTCGAAAATGTTTGTGAGGCGAACCAACAACAAACAAACAAATTAAATGGTTGATTTTTAAAATACTTGCGAAATCCGTGAAAAAAATAATTTTTTGAATAAAATTTAGTATTTTGTAAAATTTTAAATTAAAAATAAAATATTTCACTAAAATATTAATAATATTTAAAGAAACTAAAAATAAGTTGATAAAATTGTGTAAAGCAATGCATGCAAGTCATCCTAAATTAAATTGTCGGTTATAGATCTTTTTCATGTATATATCATTTCTGAACGGTGGTTTGAAAGGCGTATTAACTGTGCTTTACTGTATTTTCTCTTTCAAAATATGTAGTTTTCAAATTCATCGTAGTCTGGGTCAGTATTTTTTCGAAAGAAATGCAATTCAAATAAATAAAATCATATTCTTGAAAATTTATAATAATAAATATACTTTTAAAATACGCAGTTCGAATAACTAAATAGAAATTTTAAAACAATTATTTAAAAAAAAAAAATGCTAGTCAAGCAATTAAAATGAAGTTCTAAAAAGGAAAAAAAAATATCAAAAAATAAAAACTTATGATTAAAAATTATAATGTAAAGAAAATTATTTGAAAGAATGAACGAAGCACCTTTCTTTTGCATTATGAAGGGGAAAGGAAAATAGGTTACTGTTTCGGTTGGACTAGAAACTTTCACTATGCCGATGTTCCGGTTTGATTAGAAACAAACTTTTCTCTGCCTCAGAATGGCAACAGGAACTTGACTTTAGATTTGTTATGACGCAGCTAGAACGCTGCTCCTGAGATGTAACATTAGATTCGATTCTAGATTCTAGATTAGATTAATTTTAGTATTTTAATAAATCCTTTTAAAACTAGATTGAGCATTTGATCATAGAATCAAGCGGCTGAGGCATCATTCTGCAAGCGGCTGAACCACCGCTTGCAGAAATTTAGATGTGGCATTTAGATAGGTCGTTAGATAGTTAGATACGTAGGCAGCGACATTGGTGATTCGATTAGTGTACATTAGTGCGTACATAAACATTTTTTGGTGCTACATGCCGGGAAGCCGGCTAATATTCGACAATATGGATTCGTAAGTATGGATTGCACGGTGTGAAGTGTGCGAAGCCTGCAAACAGGTAGGATAAGTTTTCTATTTTAAAGTAATTTTGGAAGATCCTGTCGCTAAGCTTAAATCGAAACGCAAACTATTAAGGACCGCAGTTTCCAAGGTACTAAAGAAAATTGAGACAGAATTAAGCAAAGATGACGTTAGTATAAATGTAATAGAAGAAACTTTAGACATATTAAACGAAAAGGCAAAAACTCTGAGTGATTTAAACACTCAAACAGGATTTGAAGGTCCCAGAGGATGAATTTGAACTTGAAGTTTCATCCGCTCTAGAATATGAAGAAAAAATCCAACTGTGGCAATTTAGAGCAAGAAAAAAATTGAGGGAATTACACAAACTCGAAAATTCGGATAAGGAAAGTATGAACATTCCTAATGAAACCGCTATAAATTCCAAACTTGAAAATAATAAGATTATTCGCCTTCCAAAATTGACTATCGCTAAATTTTTTGGTGATTCTAGCAATTGGCAGGAATTTTGGAGTCAATTCATGGCAGCTATCCATAACAATGACTCATTATCGAAAGTAAATAAGTTCAGTTACTTAGTCATTACTAGGTGGGGTAGCTTATAATGTCGTTTCCGGACTTTTCCTTACAAATGAGAACTACGATTCAGCTATAGAATTGTTAACTAGCAGGTTTGGGAGAAAAGATTTGGTAATAAATGCTCACATGAATAAACTGTTAAATCTGTCCCCTGTTAGAAATGTAAGGGATATAGAAAAATCTTAGGAATTTATATGATCAGTGTGAAACTCAAATTAGATGCTTAAAGTCAATGAACGTCGTATAACTTACGGTAGTTTACTTTGCCCAATATTGTTAAGATTAGTTCCATTAGAGATAACATTAGAATATAGTCGCAGTAGAAACAGTGACCAAACATGGAACGTTAACGAATTAATGGAATTTATTCGTAAAGAAATAGAAAGCCGCGAAAGAGCTACCCAGTTAAATGAGAGTAGAGAAACAAAAACAAAACACCGAGCGGAAATGTTTCATAACTGGAGGCATAAATCAAACGATTGTCTCCACTCCGCTCACGATAATGTAAACAACAAGCGCAATAAACAGTTTGAAAAAAGTTCGCCTAAAACGTATGAATATGTTGCTCCAGTCGCTAGTAGTAAATGCATATGTTGTGATGAACTACACGATTCGGAGCGCTGCGAAATTAAAACCGTGGAGGAAAAAGAAATATTTTAAAATCTCAAGCCCGATGTTTTTTGTGTCTAAAATCTCAGCATAAAATTAAGCAGTGTAAGGAAAGAAAAATGTGCGAAATATGTAATAAAAAACACAATAGGTCTATTTGTTTCCAACTCGAAACCAAATCGGAGAAAAACAAGGTCGTGTCGACAATTTCATCCAGTAAAGATGTTGTTCAGATTAGTCAATTAAAAACCGAAACTATCCGCAGTGCATTGCTACAAACGTGTATGATGATACGTCCATTTTATGAGAAGGATAATTTAGAGCCAGTTCGTATTCTATTAGACAATGGATCGATGAGAAGTTTTATAATTCGGGACATTTCAGAGGAGTGTAAATTACCTGTTATTCGAAAGGAAACTTTGTCCGTATTTGCCTTTGGGGTGAACCAGGCAACAGAACAAACTTACAATGTTGTTAAAGTCAAACTAGAAAACAGAAGTAAACCATCCCTAAATATAGAAATTGAAGCTTTAGAAACTAACCAAATATGTGCAACTAATTTAGCTTTCCCTGATATCCTAGTTTCCAAAAATTAACAAAGAGACAATAGGACTACAATTAGCTGATTCTTGGCTATTCAGTGATAAAAATATTGCTGTTTTGATCGGAGCAGATTACTATCATGAAGTAATAACTGGTAGACTTAAACGTTTTAAAAATAAACCTATAGCTTCCGAAACAATATTTGGATGGTGCCTTCAAGGCCGGACTGATTCTAACAGTGAATTGTTAAACATGGACATTATTGTTGACGACAAATTGGTCTCAACACAGTTAAAGCAGTTTTGGGAATTGGAAACATTGGGAATAGAACAAGGGAAGGAAATTAGTAAAATAGATAATGACATTGTAGAGAATTTTAACAGAACTATCAAATTTAAAGAAAAGCGATATGATGTTAAACTCCCTTGGAATGAACATTCGTCTGAATTAAAAACTAATTACGTAAATGCAGAAGTTCGCTTTAATAAACTGGTTTAAAGGTTAAGAAATGATCCACTGCTTCATCAGCAGTATCACTCAGTTATAGAACAACATTTAAAAATGGGTATAGCTGAGGAAATTGATCCATGTTTTGAAGAAACAGGAAGAATTTATTACATGCCTCACCAGCCAGTTATTCGACCTGACAAACCCGTGAGAGTTGTATTTGATGCATCCAGCCATTCGAAAAACGAATACTCTTTAAACGATTGTCTCTACTCCGGTCCTAATTTAAATCCACCATTGTTAGAGATATTAATACAATTTCGTACACATAGCATAGCATTTACTGCCGACATTGAACAAGCCTTTCTCCAGATTTCTCTGTCACCTGAAGATAGGGATGCTGTAAGATTTTTGTGGGCAAATAACCTTACAGATAAGGATGGGAAACCTAACACGAAAATACTTAGGATGACTCGCGTATTGTTTGGAGCTACATCGAGCCCATTTTCGCTTGCCGCTACTATCAAACATCACATAAATACCTTTAAAGAAACAAATCAGAAAGCAGTTAAACTATTGAACGAATGTTTATACGTAGACGATTTAATAGGTGGGAATGAAGACGAAAATGAAGCTAAACTCATATATGAAGATATTAGATATATATTGAAGGCTGCTGGTTTCAACATGCGAAAATGGATAACAAATTGTGAGAATCTGCAGGAAGTTTTTGACGAATACGAAAATGGTGAAATCCAGAAAGTTCTGGAACAGAAGGTATTGGGATATAAATGAAATTACAAGGAAGACCTTCTGAAGATAGAATCACAAAATCTAACTAATCAAGCTCAAGGGGAAACAAATCTAATGACAAAAAGAGAAGTTCTTAAAACCATTGGAAAGCTTTACGATCCCATTGGATTTATAAGTACATTCACTATTTGGGCAAAAATACTGGAAATTTGGCAACTTGGAGTAGATTGGGATGATCCGTTACCATTGGACTTTGAAAACAGAATGAAAAAATGGATTAATGAACTGTCAGCGATTCAGGATGTAAAAATTCCGCGACATTACTTCCGAAAGACTAACAAGTCTGAATTGAGAGATATTCAAATGCATTGCTTTACCGACGCAAGTCAGAAGGCATATGGAGCTGTGATATACCTGCGATACGTCACGATGGACAGTGAAATAGGAAGCAGTTTTGTCATTTCCAAAACCAGAGTAGTTCCACTGAAGAAGCTGTCCCTTCCAAGATTAGAGCTGATAGGGCGCTCATCGGAGCACGATGAGCCTCGAATGTCAAAGAAAAGTTAGAGAAAAGACTCCAGATGAATGTATATTTTTGGTCAGATTCTTCTGTTACGTTACATTGGATAAAGGGCGATTTAAATAAATGGAAGCTATTCATCCAACATCGAGTAATGGAAATACGAGAGAAAACATCACCTGAGTCCTGGAATTATTGCCCTGGAGATGAAAACCCGGCTATATGCTGACCAGAGGAATAAAGACAAATTCCACGAAAGTAATAACGTTATCTGAACTACGAAATAGTGACATATGGTGGCATGGACTTAAGTGGCTATTACAGAGCATCGATTCGTGGCCCTAAACATTCAGAATCAGTAAGCGATTTCAAGGATCATGAAGAGCTTGAACTTCGAAGGGGAGCTGTAGTGAACTCAACAGTCACAGGTGAAAATTCCATTGAGAACGAATTCATTAAAAGGTATTCGTCATTCAGCAAATTGATTAGAACTACTGCGTGGTGTTTAAGGTTTGCGAACAACTGTAGAACCAATCCATCATTAAGAAAAAGTTTTTTGAGTGCTTCTGAACTATAGAATGCAACAAAGGTGCTAGTCAAATGTGTACAACATTCTGAATTTCAACCTGAAATTAAGTGCTTGAAGTCGAAACGATCAGTTCCAAGTAATAGTAAGGTTTTATCCTTAAATGTATTTCTGGATGAAGATGAACTTTTACGAGTTGGTGGGAAACTACGTTACTCCAATCTTTCAGAAGACCAGAAACATCAACTCCTTTTACCCAAAAGACATCATTTCACTGAGTTACTCATAGATCATTATCACAAAAAATCTCTTCATTCGGGCGTTCAAACAACACTTTCTTTTATTAGACAATTATACTGGATACCTTCCGGACAAGATAGAGTTAGACGCGTTATAAGTAAATGCATGACGTGCTTTCGAACAAGGAACCAAACCATAAACCAAATGATGGGAGACTTACCTAGAGATAGAGTTGTAATAACTAGACCATTCGAAAAAAAATAGGACTGGACTTTGCAGGTCCAGTTATCTATCACCAAGCCTAATTTGAAAAGATCTAGAGTTACGTTAAAATCATACATCGCGATATTTATTTGCTTTAGTACAAAGGCTATTCATCTAGAAGTAGTATCGGATTTGTCTACTGAAGCCTTTCTAGCATGTCTTAGAAGGTTTATTGCCAGACGATCTAAACCATCCATTGTTTGGAGTGATAACGCTACGAACTTCAAGGGAACGAAGAATATTCTTGATAAACTCTTTAGAATTTGTAGATCGGATCCTATTCAGCGCTTTAGTTCCGAAGAAGGTATAACATGGAGATTTATTCCTCCTTCCTCCCCGCATTTTGGCGGATTATGAGAGGCTAATATAAAATCAATGAAGAGAATTTTGACAAAGGTCGCGAAAATGACAATTTTAAACTTTGAAGTGCTGTATACATTAATCACACAAATAGAAGCCTGCTTGAACTCTCGACCTCTATCACCTATTTCGGCTGATCCAACAGATCTTCAGCCTTTGACTCCAGGTCATTTCCTAATAGGAGCTCCACTTTTGTCGATACCAGAACCGAATGAGTCTGTAGATTCTTTGACCTTGTCTTCTAGATGGACTTTAATTCAAAAACTTAGAGCTAATTTCTGGAACTGTTGGAGCGTGGAATATCTTACTCATTTGCAGAACCGCTCAAAATGGAATCAAGTGAGATCCAATCTCAAGGCGAGACAACTAGTCTTGTTAAAGGATAAAAACAAGACACCCATGAAGTGGACACTAGCTCGCATTGAGGAGACCTTTCCTGGTCCAGATGGACTAGTACGAGTCGTAGACGTCAGAACTTCAGATGGAATCTTTCGTCGAGCCGTCTCCAATATCAGCCCACTCCTATTTCCAAATGATGTTTGACAATTGTCCAACGGGGACCGGGATGTTCCGGTTTGACTAGAAAATTTCACTATGCCAATGTTCCGGTTTGATTAGAAACAAACTTTTCTCTGCCTCAGAATGGCAACAGTGAGAACTTGACTTTAGATTTGTTATGACGCAGCTAGAACGCTGCTCCTGAGATGTCACATTAGATTCGATTCTAGATTAGATTAATTTTAGTATTTTAATAAATCCTTTTAAAACTAGATTTAGCATTTGATCATAGAATTATAGCTGAACCACCGCTTGCAGAAATTTAGATGTGGCATTTAGATACGTCGTTGCATAGTTAGATGCGTAGGCAGCGACATTCGTGATTCGATTAGTGTACATTAGTGCGTACATAAACAGTTACCATAAATTAAGAATTTCGTTAAATGAATTATTCTTAGCGCAAACTAAAAAAAAGTGCGCAAAAATAAATTTGTGAATTTCTCGGTATGCTCGGTAAGTTTCCTACCAAGTTTTAGAAACTTTAATATTTAGGCATAATTTGGATCGGAGAATCGAAATATGGAAAAAAATCGGTATGTCGTTTCAGAAAAAATCCGATTTTTGTGTCAAAATAATGCTATGTGTAAATCTAATATACTATATCACAAGCGCGCTTTCGAGTTAGGACAAAGGTAAGTTAAGTTTAGTCAATCGGCCTAATAGAAGGGGAGATATAAAACTACCCCCTCCTTTTTTTATGCACAGTAGTAAGTCAGCAGTAAGTCAAGCTTCTGGTTTTTTTGGGCGAAATAAGGTAAGTAAATTTTTTTTTTGCAAATTCCCGAATATTTTTAATATAAATGAGTGTTGGTAATTTGTATCATCTTAAAAACTTCATAAATTTGATAGCAAAATTTTTGAATAAACATGCATTTAGTTAAAATTCTTTAAGGTTTTCGGTTCTGTTCTGACATTGAGACATTTTTTTACGTACATTTTATTTACATCTTACTTTTTTGTTTGATTTGCGCAAAGTTTCTTTCTTTCTGTTCTCATTCCCAGAATTCAGGTCACTGTTTATTAATTATTTGGAAACGTAATTGAGATAACTTATGTTCTTTTTGTGCTAGCATTAATGCTTCACGCGTGTAATGGGAAAAAAAGCATTCTTTCTGTTCGACTACTTATCTTCATAGAAAAATTCTAGTAACAAGCTAGGGTGTGCAGCCGTCAGTCTCTTCAATGGTTGGTTATAGATCCACATTTTCAAATTAAGAAAAGAACCAAATTTCGGAGTGTGATATAGTTGGTCATGTGACACCATTTGGTAAACATATATGAAGTTTACACTTTTGCATAGACTTGGTGCAAAGAAAGTTCCAATTAATAAGTCTCTTATCCCATTAAGGATCTTTTCTGGGGGAAACGGGAAAGTACCATGTTTTTTAAATGGAAGTCTTAAGCGGAAGGCATACAATGGCTAATAAACTTCGCATTCTAGACGATTTAAGGACAACGTTTCATATGCAATATTCTAAATATCTGCTAATGACTTACGATGCTGATGAATTGTCCAAAATATGATGGCGCGGGCAGTGATATCCGAATTTTAAGGGAAGGACATTTATTTCCAGGCAGTACTGCCAGATCATGCGATTTTTGAAAATTAATTTATAGTAAATAAATAAAACAGTTTGTTTAGACTTAGAAGTTGGCATCTGGACTGAGATCATAGAGCAGCTGTAAACAGTTTTCAGCGTCAGTCGCTGGTACTTTTTCACGTGTTTTTTTTTACATGGCCAGGCGCTTTATTTAATAGCCATTAGCCTTACGTCACTACAAGGGCCGGATGTGGTGGCCATTTTATTATGGAAGAACCTAATAAGTGGGCACCGTTGCCTCCTATGAAGGGACGGACAGTTACAACCATGCCTTTTCCGGGATTTGTACCCCGGCCCATCGCTGCGGCAGTCAGGGTTCCCAACCACTATTACCGGCTGGGCGGATTCACGTGTTTGATTGCTTTGTTTGCTTAAAGTTCGCCATTAAGCAATGCAACTGTTAGATAGGGTATTTTCAAGTGTCACCTCGACCAAAACCAAACATCGAAACAAAATGTGTTTGGAATTGCTAGATTCCTTAATTGGAATAAAAATGTCTTTGGAAGAAAAAAGAAATAAATGTGCTATGTTTACTTTATACCATTACCACCCAAGCATACATATAGCTCAGATATTTATAAAAAGAGGAATGAGTGTGACTTACGAAGGAAATGAATTGGATGATAAAGAGCTAGCAAATTCAGTTTTCTTTTAAACAACTGTAAAATAAAGAGGCGCATTTTTATGATTTGTAATCCTTCTAAACTTTAATAAATTTATCAGGTAACAAGTTATGTTATGATAAGATATTTTGTAATATATTTTATTCAATTTGAAATGCTAGTCGATATTTTTGAAAATGAAGAAACATTTTATCAGAATTAACTATACGGACCAACAAAATGGAATAATTCGATATGAAAATTTGATTTTTAATTAGATATCGTCACAGTGTGTTGGGATATGACAGCAGTAGATACTTTTGAGGCAACCACTTTTGAAAATGGTCTGTATTTATGAGAACATAAATTTATATTAGCTCTATAAAAAGGTTACCTCCACAGAAAAATCAGAATTATCTGGAATCATGAATTTTACAGCTTGATTACTGTGTCGTTTTTTAATGTACTTTATTTCATATGCTAGATTGATTTTAAAATGAAATAATTTTAAAACTAATATATACTGTCTACGCAAAACAGAGTTAAAACTCCAGAAATTAAGACATGAATGTCTATGAATAATTGGAATAATTATGTCATTTTATTCATAAAATTCCAAGGCATTATTCTATTCGCTTTTTTTTTTTTTTTTTTTTGTTTTTAAACTTTTGTTTAAAAAAATTCAATATTATGTCCAGTGACAACTTTTATTTATTTAGCATACACAGTTATTTTTCTCTTTTCAAAAGTAAAAATTTTGCTTATATAAGGAATATATATAAGAAAATTCTTCATGCTATTGCTTTAAAGCAAATGTGATACTGTGGTTCCCGTGAATAATTTTTAACACTAAGTTAAAATAAGTTGCAATTAAAAGTTAAAATACAAGATAAATGAAATTATAACAAGAAAACTGACAAATCAAAAGGGAATGTAAAACTGAGATCAAATTTAAATGTTAAAAAATGTTGATTAAAATTTAAACAATCCTAAAACATTTAAACATAAACACAAAAGTTATTTAAGACACAAGCAAAAATACAAAGAAGCGGTAAATGGTAAATTAGCCTAATTCGAATCTCATTACGAACTCTTCAGGGGAAATGCGCAATGATCTTTGAATCCAGCTAATTCCATATTAGCCACACAGGCCGTTTTTAGTTTGTTATCCTTTCTCAAATTTATATATATATATATATATATATAATAAAGTAGCAAGACAACATGAATTAGAGAGACCGGTACTTACGTATTATCGCAACCAGGTTGGCGCGATTTGTAAGTTTGAGTAAAAAAGTATGAATAGAAAGAAAATGTACATTTATTAATTACAGATAATTTTTAATACAGTTTTTTATATTATTTTGTTTTAAAATATAAAATAGCAATTAAACCCTTCCGGTTTCGAATTTGAATAAGTTGCAGAATTATTTTTTCGGCGGAAATCTTTTGGCTATTGCTTTTAGCACTGATTGGAAACCGTATTCGCCATAACCATGTACACGTCGACTTATTTTTACTTAAAAAAAAATCCCAGAATTGCACAAAAATGACATTGCGCACAATCTTGACTTTATCCATCTACACTGCTATTTTCTCATAAATTACAAAAATTTGCACGGAAATGCAGGAAAATTTTGTGAATCTCCACATGATCTTTTTACAAAACTACGTATAACACGTAGGGTTGCCGTAAGTAGGGTCGCCAAATTTGGCAATTTATGCGAATTTTGGCCTGGTTGCGTTAATATGTAAGTACCGAGAGACCTTAATGGTCAATAATTTTGCGCATTGAGCTGCAAAATTTTTTAAAAAATTTGTGAAAGTAAGATGAACATTTAAAAGCTTATACTAAAAAATGCATTTCACTCTATAGTTCCTAAGCAAAAATGTAAAATCATTCAACATCTAGAAACAATAATAAAGTAGTAAAAGCAATCTCATAAAAACTAAACGTTAAAATTACAAGTCGAGATGACTTCAACGTCAAAAAGATATGAGAAAAAAATAATAAATTTTAACGCACAAAGAATTTTAAAAGGACTGTTGTAAAATTAAACATATTACAAAAATAAAAAAATCGCAACAAATGGTAAATAGCTCAACTGGAGGTTTTCGCTGGATTTATCAAGGGAAAAGCAGCTCAAAACTGGAATATTATATAAAAATTATATATGCAATTTTAGAAATTAGTACTAAAAATACTGTAAAAAGCAATGTGCATTCGAGTTGATTGCTTTTTTGTGTAATTTGTGTAATTTTTTGTGTAAAAATTTTTCTTTGAATTCATGGAGCAAAAGTTGTATTATTGATAGATAAGTGAATTCCGTAAAAACGATAGTAAGAAAGCGAAAAATATTACAGAAGAGTGTAAAACAGAATGATGCACCTTAATACTAATATTGATGATTTTATTTTTTACAAATTTTGTTTTTAAGTCAGTTTCTCCTCCAATTATGGAGTGATAACAGCACCATATGTTGGGTAGAGAAAGAAATGGAATTCATTCTCCTGATTATAATATTAAGAACTAAACCAGCGAGATGACTAACTGTAAAAGCAAATCAGTTTTCTTAATAACAACACAAAGAAATTTAACAATGGAAGAACGGGGATTTTATTAGTGATGAGAATTTGATAAAGTTAATGAATAAACCAAGCAGAACGGAAAATTCACTGAAAAGCAAAAAAATGATGAATTAGACAATGAATTGCCAACTCAACTCAACTCAAAAAAAAAAAAAAAAAAAAAAAAAAAAAAAAAAAAAAAAGTAAGGAAGCACTTAACAATAGATGTTAGCAAATTAATTTAGAAATTAAAAAAAAAAAAATAACAGAGTTAAAAGTAAAATGAATGTTTAAACAAAGGATAATTAGCAATATAGCTGTAAAATTTTTATTAAAACTAGGATCCGTAATCAAAAGCTTATAAGAATCGAGTTACAGTGCATAATTTACGGAAGTAGTGGAGACGGAATTTGTGATGACGTCAGGGTTATGGGCGAAAACATCGCGGACGAAAATGTCGCGGAGAAAACAGCGCAAGGCGAAAACATCGTGGGAGAAAAGCAAGAAAAAAACTTCGCAATTCTGAAAGATCGTGGTATAAAACATAGCTTAAAGTTTTCACTTTCATTTGCATTGTTTTTTTGCCTACTTTAAGGCAAATAAACGTACGCTGTTTCTTGTTACAATTTATCTATTCTGGCTGTTTGCTAGGACCCAGTTCGCAACACTTTCTTCTAGGATAGGCCATTTCATAAGAAAAGCACATTTAATCTTTGACATAATAGCTATTGCGATTTAATTTTTCTTCCACCACGGATGGAGCTTTCACAGGCACCATACATTCCTGGGTGAACTCAGGGCTAAAGAAAGAGATCCTGGACTGAACCACGATTTCCATTTTCTTTTGCAGATTGAATGACTTTGCATTTGAAACCAGCACCGTGTGTGTTTCGTTTGGCGGTAGCCGTACTTACTGCTAAAGGGAATAGTAGATCAACTCTATTTCAACTAAATCAAATGCGATTTGTATTGTTCCCCTTATTGCTTGTCGGTTTAGTATAACATTGTTTAAAAGACTGGGAAAAGTTTTCGAATCTTCGAATGAATGAAAATCTTCCACTTCAAAAGATAAGAGCATCGCACATGTATGTTACAGGCTTTTTCTTAAGGAAAAAGGGTGCGCGTAATATACGGTATGTGTTTTTCGAGATTTTGAAAGGCGGTGTGGGATATCCTTTAGCGATTTTGAAAGGAGTGTGCATGGGACAGAAAAGCATGAGATGCACTGAAGTATAGTTAGTTTCACTCATTTTACTTGTAGAGCGTGCTGGATTCGGTTATATTTTTGTGTGTTTAAAGGTAAAATATAGAAGTTCTTAGCATATTTTCAAGTTCTAATTTTTAATGTTGTGCATTTCAAAAAGGGGAATAACCAGAGTACATCCTTACTAAGGATGAATAAGTGTGTAATGCGATAACATATCGCTTTTATTAATTATCATATGTATCTTCTGTGTATAAAAATAAGGTTATGGAAATGACTAAAAGAATAAAATTTTATCGCCATTCAGCTTTTGTTTAAGCACAGATTAAGTCCCTGTAATATAAAGTAATTAAATAATTTATTAAAAGGAGAAAAACTAAGGTCCTCATGTAAAAGTTAGTGTTTTATTGTTTGAGGAGGAGATTAAAATTTAAAAGCTCCATTCATGTAAATATCGAAATATGTAAAATATATCAGTGATCCAGTCATTACTTTAAATAACAAAAACGTTAAGAGGAGTGTGTAGAGACATTAGGATTTTTTTGAAACAGGAAGAAGTGAAAAATGAGCAACGCCTTCGCCGGGAATCGAACCACGAACCTCTGGAATACGCGTCCAGCGCGCAGACCACAACACCACGAAGGCACGCTAAGGAGGCAGGAGAAATACCTTATATACTCCCAAAGGGCGACTGGGGTTTTTAGGGGACTCAATCGCCAAATCCTGGGTGTGGAGAATCACCATCCAACCACCCTTTTAGTTTGGGTGCTAGTGTAGAAACGACTGGATTTTTTTTTGGAAGCAGGAGTGATAAAAAATGAACAATGCCTTCTTCGCCGGGAATCGAACCACAGATCTCTGGAATACGCGCCCAGCGTACAGAGCTCTACACCACGAAGGCACGCTAAGAAGGCAGGAGAAATACCTTATAAATGTAGCATTTTTTTAAATTTCCGGGTTATATGACTCAAAAAATATTTCATGATTTGTAGCTCACGGTGCCATTGAAGGCTATTTGTCCTACAAAATATGTTAAAATAAAGCCTCTAAACCATGCAGGACAGAAGAAATAATAAAGTAAATTGAAATTTTGCACCAAATAAAATCGAAGAAAATTTTTGAATATCGATTACAAATATGGACAAAGTTCTGGGCTTAATTTTTTTCTGGTTGATTCTTCGACTTCCCCTTTTCGTGTAATTTTTTCTTATTCACTAAAAAGGATGCGATTTCCTGCAAAATTCCGTAATAATTAAATTTGCATATTTATTGCTTTATGTATATTACTTTATTATTGTCAGTGACACTAAGGGATACTAAAGCACAACGTTTAAAATAATTTCCTTTTTCTGAAAAAAACTAAGCCTACCTCTGAATAAGACCATTGGGCAGTGGTAGTTAGAACTGAGTTCAGATCCTGACAAGCGAACTGGTTGCATGGGCGTTTTCGTTATTTTTCAGTCGTGAACACAAAATTGGAACTAGTTTTCCTTTAAACATCATCCACAAAGGCGTCCCTTTGCAGAGGCACATGGTTCTTGCATGCTTTGCCGTAATTAAATAAATCAAGCCTAACTAAACCAATCTAGTGAGAGGGCCCGCCAGCGGCCGAGCGGTAAAGACGCTGAACACTGGTAGTTCGGTCCCAGGTTTGAATTCCGCGAACGGGCTGGCTGCATGGGCGTTTTCGTGGTTTACCCCCATGAGTAACGTGTATACGAGCCAGTTTCCTTTGGAAAGCCCTCCAGGAAGGCATACCTCCCTTCAGGCAGATAGCCCTCGTGTGCTTTGCCATAATTGAATAATCCAATCCAAACCAATCCAATCTAGTGAAAATAGTATTTGAATTCTATCATGGCTATTTTTTTAGGAAAATATTAAACAGGAAAGGATTTGGTATCTAAAACAAAACGAGAACAATTAGGCACTTAAAATGTGTTACAGTTAAGAACACTTGTAAAATTACAGCTAAAAGTAATTAGATACGTGCAAAAGTTCTATCAGTTTTTTAATCGGAAAAGGAAAAACGGAGAGCACAAAAAGTAAATTAGCTACGATTTTCTGTAACCAACATTATTATGTATTACCTTTTGCCATCTGTCTGGTAGTGGGTTTTTACCCTACATTGATGAAATTCTTTTCTTTCAGAGTAAAAATGTCTGGTGATGCTGTTTTTAGAGATCCTCTACATCAGTGCTCTCAAATTACACGTGGGCCGAATGCACGATATGAAAGTAGCTGACGGGCCAAATTCTTCCCTCCCCACCAATAAATAAATAAAACATCAATAACAAATTGAAGTTTTTTAATTAAATTTTGAGAAGGGGATCTAAGAGAAAATTCTGATAAGTATATAATTCAACGCATTCACAGCAAAAAATTAAATTTTCAGACTGATATTTATTTCAAACAATCATAATGTGTTGAATAAACCACTAAATAATGAATTTTTATCTTAAAACAATTACGAAAGCTTTCCAAGTAGGACAACACGTAATGAATAATGACAACATATTTATTCTCTTTCTTTTCGTTATTAAATTTTCTTTTGACGCAATACTAGAAAAGTACACCGCTGGAGGAAAAAAAAAAAAAAAAAGACAGCTCTATGTCTCCCGTTCTGCTGGGCCGATTGATGAAATTCAAGTTACGTTTTTCACGTCTTGAAAGCGCGACTTAGGATACATATATTAGATTTATATATAGCATTGTTCTAATTATGTATTTTGACCCAAAATCGGACGTTTTCTGAAATCACATACCATTTTTTTTAATATTTCGATTCTACGACTCAAATTATGCCTAAATATTAAATTTTGTAAAATTTGGTGCGAAGTTTACGAAGAAATTCAAAAATTTATCTTGGTGCGTTTTTTTGAGTCTGCGCCAAGAATAGTTTACTTAGCGAACTTCTTAATGTATGGCAGCCTATTTTCCTTTCCCTTCCATTGTGCGGGAACGGGAAAAGAGTCACATCGTTCGTACCTTTTTACATTGTGCATGAGCGGGAAAAAAGTCACATAGTTCCTGGTTTCAAACACTTTTAACAAAGTGCCTAAACCACATTTGATGTTATTATCGCTTTCAACAAATATGCCAAGTTTCAAAACGCGCCAATATATATTTTCACGTAGGTCTTCCGAAATTTTGAGTAAAAAATTGAAATTTTTTGCAGATATCCTAACATTTTTGCAGATATCCGAAACATTTATAAAATTATTTAAAAATACAAATTTTAAAAATAAATCATAAAAAAGGGGCGAATTTGATTTGGAATGAACCTAAATTTCGAAATGGGAAAGGAAGAATCAAATAAGTTTAGTAAAAAAAATAGAGAATATACCAAATTCAATTAACATTGAGAAGCTACAATTTTGAGAGCTAATTTTTTAAAAAGTACTCGTGCGATTTTTATAAGATTTGGCAGTTTGGCATAGTTTAAGTCGTAGAATCGAAATATAGAAAAAAAAAATGGCATGCCATTTCAGAAAAAGTCCGATTTTGTGTCAAAGTACCTATATTAGAACAATGCTATATATAAATCTAAAACATATCCTAAGTCGCGCTTTCGAGACATGAAAAACGCAAGTTGAATTTCTTCAATCGGCCCCCTAAACGGGAGATATAGAACTGTCCCCCCTTTTTTTGCGCAGTATACGTATATTTAATTCGCAAATAGTTAAAATTTCTTTATTTCTTACTGCAACTTTCAGTTAACCTCATCGCCAGTGTCCACCCAGCTTCAACTAACTGATGTATTAACTCATCAGTGGGGTATGTGAGATATAAAATAAAAAAGCTAATGAATTGCTAACTTAATTTGGCAATGGCTCTTTTGATTCCTGATTTTATTTAGCTACGTCTGCTTCAAAGAATTTGTATTGCATCACTTACGTCATTATTTCATCTGCTGTAATCCTCAATGCTGTAGAGCTTTTGCCCAATCAAAACTGAAACAAGAAAAGGCGAGTTTACGAAGACCTCGGATGCTGAATACACTTTACTTTTTCCCTGCTGTCGCTTTGCAAGCACGTAATTAATCGCATTGCTGGTTTCATCTATTGTTTAAAGATGTGATGGACATACATAAAATTTTGGGCTGCTTATAGCAACCATGGTGTTGTGTCAACCAAGAATATATGCCCTAAGCAATTGATGTGTGATTGAAGATATATGTCAGGAATGTCCAGAAATAAATTTTGTGTTGAACTCCGCACGTGTGCCTGCAGGTCCATCATTTCATCAACGCAGAAGTTTCAAGCTATTTTCTATAAATTAGAAAACCTGATAGACGATAGCTTGAAACTTGTAAGAATATAAAATAGCTTGAAACAGCTGAATCATTACAGTAAATTGAGGCTTATTAAGAGAAAGGTTTCGGTTTATGTTACGAATTAGCTATGTCATCATCGCTATGTAAAAGTCATATGATATAAATTATTCTGACGCAGTCCGGAAAAGTTATTATTTTTAGAATAAAGAAGGGAAATACCCAAATTAAAATGAGGAATTAAGGGGCGATTGGCAATTTAAGTTATAATTTTGATTTACATATTTTGGGGTGGAAGTAGAAGTCCAGTCTCCTTGAGGCTTTGACAACCAATCTTCCATGAAATATGGACTCGACAACAACTTTTTTTTTTGAGGAAAATATAGACCTGAAGGTTATAGATGATCTTCTTTGTTAATTATAATCATCGAATTCCTCGTTAGTAATAATCGCCAAAAGGACTGGAATTGTGTTTTTTCGATACATATTTTAGCAGTTTAAAATCATCTACTTTCTTTCGTAAAATTACATTTACTCTAAACTTTTTATTTATTGTTTTTTTTTTTTTTTTTTTTTTTTTTTTTTTTTTTTTTAATGCCAGGCATTTATGTTTGTTTAGCAGTTGCTTCAACGCGGTGTAAAGTGAGCATAGTTCTCTTGAAAACCATAGAAATGCTCTTTTCTGATCATATTTTCACCGGTGTGATACCTAATCTGCAAATCTTAAATTTGTGATAGTGGATGCTATCTATAGTGGCGTATAAATATGCTCAGACACTGAAAAAGTTTTAATGCATCAACATCGAAATTGTCAAACGTCATTTTCTTTGAAGTAGTGTTTAACTAGTCTTCTCTGTATGTTAAGCATTTTTTCGAAAATTGTATGTTAAGCATTTTTTCGAAAATTTAAGACTTGGCTTTAAATGAATATTTTCTTGTTTGACCTGAAAGTATCTCACTTAAATCGAGAAATCACCTGCAGCAAGAACCTTATACAAGTTAATTCTATTGTTTGCATCTAAAAGGCAACATCTAAAAACTCGTATCCTTGAATTCTTCTGTAAAGTTTTCATAGAATTTGTGATATTTCTACTTCTGTTGTTTTTTAAAATATGGTTGTTTCAAGAATGTGTATGCGATTAGAAAATTAATAAATTTTTAATTTGCAGTTAGAAAAAACAAAAATATATTTGGAAAGTTGTTGAAATGAGTAAATTTCAACTAATTTTGTGCATTTAACTTTTTTTTATGCATGACAGAATTCAAAGGAAGAAAATTTGGGAGGTTATGAAGCCTGTCATATGGGATGCAACGTCGTACTGCCATAAATATGAAAATAATCGAGAAGACTGAGTAAAGTGTCTAATACAAAGTCTATTAAAATCTACTCTGCGGGATATGAGAGGCATGTATTAAGGAAAAAAATTCTTCAATGAATTAGCAGAAAATTTCGGCTTTCCTCTTCAAAATGCTTGAGAAATTAGAACTCTAAATGCTTGAGTAAGGCAGTTCGCTGATAGAAGCTGATTTCACAGCCCTTTTGTAGGATGGTCAATTTATAATACCCTCATAAAGAAGACTCCCAAAAAGTGTCAAAACGAAAACTTGGTTTCATTATTAGAATATAAGGGAAGAGGAATATCGAAGTGCGTGCCCTCTGTTGAAAGAGTTATCTGAAATTTTTTGATGGCGTAATGAATCAATACGGATATACTGATATTTTGAAATGAATTTCGATATAAAGCGTGCAAAAGGTTTATCTGTAAAATAATTCCAAATGCTACAAAAGCAATGACACCAAGCATACTGCCATGAATAGGCGACTGTGACACTTGATTGTCCTAAAAAATCATCAGTATAAAGTCTTAAATATTTTTGTTTTAATCTTAGCGAACATAATTGGCAAGAAATGAGTATAAAATTTGAAAACAAAAGCATTTCTTTTCTTTAAAGCCATTGAAATTTAGCAATGAGTAATGAATGGAGCAAAATTAGGCCTAGAGTTTAAATCAAGCCCAATCCTTGCTAGAAAAATTGCTATGTTTAAAAAAATAGTTATAATTCCTCATTCTCCGCCCTCTGTTATTTAAAAAAAATTTTTCGCGGGAGGGGGGGGGATGATCAAATGATAAGTGTCACTGAAAGTACTACTCGTGTAGTACTCGAAAGTAGTAGGACTAACGAAAGTAATTGGACTTCTACTCATGGAGGTAAGAAAGGAAGGAGTGGCCAACCGGCACTAGAAGTGAAGCACTGCTTCGAAGCTTCGGTCACCAGATGGGGTGTTCTTTGTTTACATTCAGAAGCTCGCTTGACAGTGATCTGATAGTATTTCGACACACGACAGTTCCATACAAATCGAAAAAGGGACACTTTCGCATGAAAGAAACATTCATAGTGTGATGGATTTGTATAGTTTAGTGACATTTACGCAAAAATCACATCTTGGTTACTTTTCGATAACTAACAACAGCGAGTTTGATTATGAATTTGTTTTATAAAATTCTAAGCTATTGAACTACAAAAATATAGATTTAAAAAAAATTATGTTTAAAGAATGAAAAATACCTTACGGTACCTTTAAAATTGTATACGTCTTTCGATACCCTTGATAGTATTCGCTACTTTTATTTTATGTTCCAAATGCCAAAATGTTTTAAATAAAATAATTTTTTTTCACATCCATATATTATTGTAACATGTACCCTTTAAAATTTTTTAGAGGAGAGGCTTTACTGCTGCTCATTTTAAACTCATCGTTTTAATTTTATATAGCTGAAAAATAATCACTTTGGACTTACACTTTTTACTTATTTGGGTTAATTAAAAATAAAATCCTTATTTTATTTCCTTTCAGAAATGTTCAGAGAAAGTTAAGTACTATTTAAAGTATTTCGCTAATTTCTAATAATTCTCTAATTTAAAATGAACCGAATAGAGCATTAATTATAAATTGACTTATATTTTTCGATTTAAAAGATGCCTCAGAAGCCAAAAAATCATGTCATATTTAAGAAAATATTTTAGGAAGAAGCTCTATAAATAGAAAAGAAATAATGCATAATTTTAATGTTAATAATACAATAAACTTTGATCTTAATTTTTGTACATTAACCGAATAAAATCGAATTACCGTAAATTTTTTTTCTACTGTAATTAACGAAAACTTTTGAAAATATTTCATTCAAATTAAACCTGAGAAAACTGTTCTGTGAAAATTATAGTGTTTAATTCCGTTCTGAATGAAATGTTGTTTAAAAATATGTTGTTTTCATATACTTAGGACTCTGAAGTGTTGTAGAAAAACAAAATATGTACATTTATATGTATATTTACGACGTAATTACAAAATATTTACATCCGATCGCGTTAAAACCAATTGAACTTAATGGTAAATGACCCAATGTTTTGGTCACCACGTAGGGATTGCCTGTGCTTCAGAGCAGGGTACGGGAGAAACCTGTTTAGGGCCACTCCATCTTACTTCCTACCTCCATGCTTTTACTTAATTTTTTACTCTAAAATGCATTACTTGCTCTAAAAATGCTATTATTATTATAATATAATGCATATATAGGCATTATATTCTACTTGCTATTTTTGTGAATATTGAAATACATATAAAATTAAATGTCAGATGCAAAAATATTAATTCCCCTCCCTCTTTTATGAAAGGGGCCACCAGCGTCCGAGCGTTAAAGTCACTGGCAGATCGGTCTGAGGTTCGAATCCCATGAACGGGCTGGCTGTATGGGCGTTTTCGTGTTTTTCCCCATGTGTAACGTGCATTCACGCCAGTTTCCTTAGAAAGTCCTCCACGAAGGCATCACTTCCCGTAGGCAGATAGCCGTCGAGATTTAGCCGTAATCATATAAAACAAACTAAACCAAACCCCTTTTATGAGTGTACTATGATAATTTCATTACCCTACCTTTATTTAACGATTATGACTAATCTTTTTTACGATGCATTATATATATATATATATATATATATATATATCGACTCAAGATGTGAATATTCAATCAGTGTCTTTTATATGTATACTGTAGGAGAAGGAGAATCAGATATTTTTGAAAAGCGCCAAAGAAGAAAACAAATAAATAAACCAAAAATCGTTGAAAACTAAGAAAACATGTTTGTACATATAATAGATATTTCTTCGGGTTCAGTTTTGACATCGTTTAAAAAAAACTACTTTTAAAACATTTTTGAGAACCGTTGGGAATTTCAAAGGCAAAACATGATCAGAAGGGCAAATAAAATGGCTTCACTTGTATGATCTTTGCAAAGCTCCATGTCTTAACCTTCCACGACTTTGTCCGAACCACTTCAGATATGACCACTCAACACTGGTAGTTCAATCAGAGTTCATATTCCAGTGAACAGCAGAATTGCTGTATGAGGTTTTTACTATTTCTCTTAAGTTTCATATAAATACAGACCAGATTTCTTTGAAACGTCTTTCAGGAAGGCATATTTCATATCAGTCAGATTGCCTTCGTATGCTGTATCCCCAAACAGCTCTTATACGTATATCCGCCGTTTTCATTCCGTATAGAACTTGTGATTTTCTTCAAAAAATAATAGATGCATTTTTAGTTTAAATTAGGGTCTGAAACGGTCTTAAGTCTTAAAATAATTAGATGCTACTAAGCCTAGCAGCGGGTTTGTTAAATCAAGAAGAGATAAATTCGAAAGTATTACAAGATGTTTTTATTTTTATAATGTTTTCTAATTCATCCATTCATCACATTGTGATAATAAAGAAATATTTATAATTATATATCTTAATTTCGAATAACGAAATAAGTATGTAAATTTCGAATAACGGAATTTGAGAATTGTATGGATGCCTCATTGGCAAACAGTAACTATATACAATACAGTAGGTATATACAGTACTGAAATAATGTTTATGTTTTTACATCGTATAACTAAAAAGTACACGTAATATGTATATTTGTGTCGCATTCAAATAATTAATTTTATCAGACAATATATTTCCTATTTGTCGCATCATCATAATTATAAAAATTCGCCAACTTCCCGAAGAGTAAATTACCATCATGCAGACTGCTCTAAGAAAATATTTTTTGTCAGATCTCTCTTGCTTAGCCCGTCTATTAGTCAGTTTACGTAACATTATGTTTCCGTAGTGGTAAATAATGAACAAAATAAATGCTATTCTAATAGCGTATTGCGTACAAATTACAGTGCATAATCGGTATATGATAAAACTGAAGACTATTTGTCAGCATTTTAACGTCAGGCTTTGGATAAGAAGGGGAATTAATAATAAAAAAACTTTAGTTTTTGAGAAAGTTGTTTATTTCCATTTTTGCATTTTATCTGCCGATTTTTATCCAAATTGATTCCTTACCATCACTTGAGACTTTTAAAAGCATCGAATTTTAACTTAAGGTATATAGGAATAATTTAATCTACTGTATGTGTTTATTTACGCAGAAAATTAATTACATGCATCGATTTATACTAGTTACAGCAGCCTTCAAATTTTACGGTGTTCATTAAATAATTCGAAACAATTACTTGTTAATCAACTTAAAAAAAAAAAAAAAAAAAAAAAAAAAAGAACTTTGTGACTATATAAGCACATTTTATTTTAACTGCATTTTAGTTTTAGCACATTTATTATTTATTATTATAGCTCATTTATTTAGCACATTTTAACTGCATTTTAGTTTTTAACGAGTTAACTGTGGCGCTCTCGTTTAAGAGTGCGCACCGTTTTGTATCGCCAGAATAGAGCCATGACGAGTATGTTCGTCAATCACAGAGTAAGTTGCGCTGGTAAAATATTGGATGAAAAAGATAGGTTTATTTTATAAAATTGAAAATTTTATTACTAATATTTACTTATTTGGTTAACATAAGCATATGTTACATACATATTAAACTAAAAACGCAACAAATTAAATTAAATATTATACATATAAAAGTGAGAATTTAAATTCCTGCTGTGGAGTGATATTCAGCGAAACAGGATACTATACACAATGGGACTTTGTAAATCGAACTCCAGTAACGCAATTCCTTCCTGATCTTACGTTTGTAGCAATGCAAACACCTTCGCGTAGGGTTTTTTTTTTTTCGATGTTCCGGGTATATAATCCGGAACATGATTCTCGCCTAGTTGGCTTATATTAGGTCTAAATGGCCGAGTTTGTGTCGATTTATTTCTTTCAATTGGATACGTCGCAAAAGTGTCTTCAATAAATTTGAGCAAAAAGTTGATACGCGATAATGTTCCATTATTTTTTTCTATAATATGAATGCATTCAGACACATAATGTCTGAGAAATGGAGAAATATCTTTTTGTAGTACTTTTAGAGTCGTTTTCTTGCTGTGGAGTACGCAATGATAATTCCATCGCTCATATTCACTCCAACCATTTTTTTTTATTATAATCAATCACTAGCTCCGGTTTTTTTGTTATTATTTTTCTTTTCTCTGTTTCTATTACGTTGTTTTATACGCGCGTTGTTTACACTGCTTTATACGCATGACGAGTATACTCGTCAATCACAGTTAACTGGTTAAAGACAAAATTAGATCTTATTTTAACTTGTATGTCAAAATTACTTTGCTACTAATCTGTGGACACTGCAGGCACAAATAATGAATCATTACATGCAACTGATGCAAAAGAAATAGCTTTAAAATCATTTATGTCGATAAAATTTATTTCATCACTTATTTCAGCTCATTTTTTTCCATGCGTATGATATAAACATAGTACTATAGAATATCGATTATCCGAACCAGGCGGGAATTACTTTAATTGGGGTAAGCAAACATTTTTCGAAAAACTGAACAAGCAATGCAAAAGTTTGTAATTATCATTGAAACCGCATGGAATTGTTTTCTGTTTTAAAGAAAATGTTCTTTACGCGCTACCATATATCGAATTCATTTTGTTTGTTTAATTATTTATAACAAAACCAGAAGTCTATCTGCCTAAGGGAGGAAATTTTTTTTCGGAGAATTTTCGAAGGGAAGTTTTCTTGGATTCGTTACATATGGAGAAAACATCATGCATCTAGCTAGTTCATCGGCGGTGAACATGCTCTCGAACCTACCAGTGTTCACAAATGTTATCTACTTAGTCACTGATAAAATGGAACTCGTATGCATTTAAGTTTAACTGGAGTCTTTTGTATCTCCAGCCATGGCATAGCTATTTCTAAAGATTTAAAGACTTTAGTATTTGATAGACCTTGAATTATTGTTGTAACAGTAATTTTCATTTCCCTCGATTTGCTGTGAAATATCTGCTGGTGTAAGATCTCATGGGTACTTAAAATTGTTTTATTAAGACTTTGAAACCTTTTGCTACACTGTAAAAAAGTAACTGCATTTTCTGCCTCTTTTTTACGCTACCATAGTAAATAGAAAAAAATTAATAACTACATTAAATGCTTTTATTTTGGTTACACAAGCATACAAACCGTGGTGGTAGTATGAGATATCTGTTCGAAAAGCATAGAGCAATTTGTTGCTTGGATATCGATCAAATGGGCTTTATTTTTAGATATCTAATTCCGATTACTGTTCTAAATAATCACACTTCTTTTTGTTGAACCTTGTCACGATGTTCATTCCTTGCAGTGAATACAAGATAAACCGAATGGTAGGATTACTGAAGATAGTCATTAAGCTTGTTGGCTCATGGTTTGGGTCCCTCTAACCTCAACTTCAAATAGTTCTTATTATTTGCACAACCTATATCACGTAACCTCAAGCAAACTGCACTAGTGTGCAAAACTTAAGCAACGTCTCTGATTTTGTTCGTAATTTCGCAGAAAATCAACTAGAAAACGTGAAACTCATGCTGTAGAGGCACAATATAATACTTGAAGGAAAGTATAATAGCAAAAAAACTTAATAAGACGAATGCAGTGCAGAAAGAATAGAAAAAGGCTTTATTGACAGACTAACGTTGGTAAAAAATACTATCTTACCAAAAGGAAGTACAACAAACCAAAGAGCCTTAAGAAGGGATATGACCTCCCGTAACTGCAACAGTTGCGTTGCACCGTCTCTGAATATTCAACACCAGGTTATCTGACAGTTCTTGGGGTAAGACTTGTTGCGTTTTGCGTGGCGTGACGTACCCTCTGATATCATAGTGCTGGTATTTGGATATGATGCTTGCATATCCAAATACCAAGCACTGTGATAGAGGTATTTGGATACGCACCAGGGTGCTGTTATTTGGATATGCACCAAGCAGGCTCTTCATTGTTGATGATGGGCCCCCCGAAAAAAACAAATTAAACTATTTCATGTTTTTGTGTTGCAAAAGGAATTTGTTGCTAGTTTTGCACACTAGTGTACTTAGATGGGGATTTTTTTTTTTTTTTTTTTTAAGCAGAGGAGTGAAGATTCAGCTGCAAACTATTTCTTCAGCTACTTTAAGTGGAACACGAAAGGAGATTCTAACGACATTTCAGATGATAGGGAAGAAAACATTCATTGAAATCGTTTGTTTATTGGTTTGGGGAATCACGATTCAAACTTTAGGTATTTGAGTTAAGTGTTTCGAATGTTCTGTGTACCAGGAAGAATGCTTAATCTTTTGAAAGGTTTTTTTTTTTTTTTTTTTTTTTTTTTTTTTTAAATTTTGAAAAGTCGTTAGCTTTTATTTTATTTCAAAGGATGACGATATCCCAAATATACCCATGATTATTCAGAAGATGGATTACTAAACCAGATCTCCAGAACTGAGCACGCTTGGAACTCTCTTGGAAGACAAGTTGTAATTCATTAGGCTTGTCTCGATTTGTCGTGAAATAGCAGAACTATTTGTATCACAATGTCATCATGAACTTTGGGAACTATTTATGTCGTATGGTGTAGTCCTGTTAAGTCTTATTCTATATTAAAATATTTTTAACTGGATTACTTCGGTTATAGCAGAGCACACGAGGACTATTTGGGTATGAGAAGGTATGCCTTCGTGAAAGGCTCCCTAAGGGAAGCTAGCTGATATTGGAAAAAACACGAAAACTTCTACACAGCCAACTTGTTCTTAAGGATTTGATCCCTGGCCGAGCTACCAGAGTTCAGCGATTTCACCGCTCGACCGTTGCTTTCACAGGATAAAATGTCCATTCCATTTTAAGAAATTAGAAGATGTGGCCTCTTGTACTTAAGATGTATCTAAATTTTCATTGGCAGTTAATGCTTATTCCGTTAATAATTATATGTCTTAATATGCCAAAATTTTCTGCATTTTACTATGTCATTTTTCTTTAAAAGATCTTTCGGAATTTAATTTTTGGCGCTAATGTATAAGGCCAATTAAACATTTCCTAATTACATTTTATGCTTTGCAGTTTTCTACAATGGTTATTTACAGAAAATAAAATGTGACCTTTTCATATCTCGCTTACTATCGGAAGAATGTGTATTAAATTCCCTTTCGTTGCTATTTGTTTCTTGATTTTTTGCTTTCATTTCCGATTTTAATTCCTTCGAATGTTTAAAAGTTTTCGCCACGAAGTTCAAGAAGCATTAAAATTCATTCCGAGCATTACTGATTGAGAAATCTTTAAAATGGCTAATGCGCCTACATGGAATTGGCATTTTTAAAGTATCAGTTAGAAAGGCTTTCCATTAAAAAAATCTAACGATCTTTCCTTTGCTTGTAATTTCTATTCCCTTTTGAAGAGACGAAAAAACTAAAAGTTCTAATCTATGCTTTTGACGATGAGTAATCCCAGTCTTTTGATAAATTACAAATGTTCCTGTCGGCGGATTATAATTTTTCAGAGTGCTGCAAATCCATGTTAGTTATTTTAGGAATTAACGAAGGACTTTTGTCTTTGGAATTAAAGCAAGGCCTTCAAGGTTGAGTAATTTCATGTTTTGTTGTAGGCATTAGTCATTTCCGCTGAAAGCTTAGTTAACTTTTGTTTCAAATATTATCGAAGTTCCCAAGAGCAAAATGCCTCAACACATAGGAGAATTAATAGAAACTTATAATAAGATGACGTTGCATTAATGCTTTATTTCGAAAATGACGGGGAGTAAAAGAAAATCGAGTTGCTCTCAAATTTTAAACCAGATTAGAATCGCTAGTTTATTAATGTGACAATGACAACTTCACATTTTCGTAAGATCTTCCATCTTGCATGAACTGCAATATTTCTTTTCATTACTCAAATGTAATTCTTGTGAATCTTTTACTTTGAAAATTTCATTTTTTCCCCTTTTTCCTTCCTCCCCGTTCTCTCTCTCTCTCTTCTTTTTCCCTTTCTCTCTTTTCTTTTTCTCTTTCTTTTAAATAAGGGGGATATTTATTTTCTGTTGCTTAGTTCCAGTCTCAAATCCGTATGTAATTGAATGGAACGTACTTTTCAAGACTATCTCTCTGTAGAAAAAAGTTGGAAGTACAGTTGTTCAAACTTTATCAAGTACATATTTTCTCCCGCCTTCATGCATTTGTTCATGACATTTTTAGCGTTTGTTAGGAAGATTCTAGATATTTGTTGTTTCAAAATAATACCGTTCGGCAGCTATGCTGAATCGGATTTAAAATTTCATGATACTGATACTAATCTATTTATTCGAAACGATAGCATTGCTTGAGTATAATGGATTGTGTACCTAGTTGCTTGTTTATTACTTAGCCGAATGTTCTTTTTTTTTCTTGATGCAGTGGAGTCATACTTACTTAGATATACTTAGCATGTTTTAAATATTCTTTTGTTGCATGAAGGGATTGACTCAATCGATTTCCATTCGTTTGAGATTGGTAATATATCAATATATGAAGACTATACGCAAGAATCCACCTGTGACCGAAAGACCGCTGAATCCTGGTAGTTCGAACCTTAACGAACTTGCCAGCAGCGTGGGTCTTTCATGATTTTTTTCTTCGTGCAAAGTGAATACGAGCCAGTTTCCCTTAGAAAATCCTCCTTGAAAACATTACTTTTCTTAGGCAGATTACCGTAGTTTATCTTATTCAGTTAAGTAAGGGAGAACTTTTAGATACGTTCCCCTCCTCCACCCAAAAGCGAATCTTTTTTTTAATATTAAGTTTCTTGATAAAAATTAAAAAATACGAGAAGCATAATTTTGAACAGAAAGAAGCAGACGTTCTTTTTAAATTTCTGCATCTTCTGCAGCTTACATTTTATTCAGTAGAACAATAATAAAAATACTCTGTATTCGGTAGCAATGTATATGGAACCAAATAAAAAATATGGTGTTTTGTTCCACAGTATTGTGAGTTTTGTTTTCTCAAAAAACGAAGTGATGATATAAATTCATTTCGCTTTCATTATTTTATATAATTTTACTTTTTTGTAACGAGTAATTAAAAAATGTAATAATTAATTGCTTTTGATATATATATATGGAAAGCCTTAAAACTCTTTCTGACTGTAATTTTACTAAAAATATTCTGCTGAGAAAATCATAATATGTATTTTTAAAAATAAGATAATAATGTATTGATATGATTTTTAGCGCTAAAACTTAAGTCAATTTGTTTTGTTCCGGTTTTTATAAAGTGAAAAATGATAGCGGTTCTTTCGGATATTTTTCTTCATTATGACTAGCCTTCTTCATGATTTCTGTAAAGGTAATAATAGGCCCCTTTTTTGTAGGTTGTAACAATGGGCAGTCCCTAATAATACTTACTGTAGCTGAATCCAAGCACACTTTTGAGCTGACAGAAGCAAAGCCATTTGTCCTACTATCTTGAATGAGAACTTTTTTAAAAACAAACTTATAACACAGGACAGTATAAAATACGTCATTTTCTTCACACAGTGTCTAATATATATTTAAACGCAGCAGTTCTTTTGGAATATTTATCCCAAGATGGAACAACTTATAAACAGTTTGTTCTTTTGCTTAGTGTACTTGTAAGGATTATGTTCATTTTATTAACAGTTAAATTTTAAGTTAAACTTCCTTTCCTATCGATTCTTAATTTCAACTTATCACTTCCGGCCAGAACGTAGTTTTTAGAATCACGTCTGAATGCTAATGAGGAAGATCGGTATTTAACCGCGAAGTTCTACAGTCTTAGTGAGAGAAACACCAGATATTCTAGCTGCACGCGTCTGCCTTTTTAGGCTACTCTCTCGTAAGCTATTATTATGCTCGGCCGTACTTTAGGCCCTTGATAGCTTCGCAGTCAATTAGCGTTAAAGGGCCAACTCTGTCAGAATCTTGATAGCTTCGGCTATATATCCTTTAGTTAAAATTAGTTTAGTTTAATTCTTAGTCTCTTCAGTTCAAGCCCAAGTGTCAACTTTATTGTACAACTCCAAGACGGAGTTTTTTAAACTTTAATTGGTATAATAAAGGATTATTTCACCTTTCTTACTTGTTTTTGTACACGAGCTCAAGCGATTATTCGCTTACTAGTTCTTAAGATTCTTAACTTTCAACTGTAACTTAGAATTACCACAGTGGAGAATCCTACATACTATATCATGGGAAACTGATATTCGATAATTTTGTTAGGTATTATGAACCAAATTTTTCTGTTCAATTAATGCAATATTTTCGAAATCTTAGAAAGTCGACTGGCGAAATATATATTTAACCGGCAGCATTTTTTAGGTAAGAATTTGATTTCCTTTCAGTGATAAAGGTAAAAGTGTTGCCATAAAGCATTAGTTTTACAGAAATGTTTTCCATATGAAATGGATGTAATTCTTTCTCTTCCTTTCTTTCCCTAGTCTAGGGACCAGCGGCCGAACGATCATGCAAATATTTGCTGGACGCTGGTAGTTCGGTTGGGTTCGATTCCAGGCCAATGTACTGACTTCATAGGTATTTTCGTGGTTTTCCTCATGTGTAACGTGGATACAAACGGAGTTCCCATTAGAAAGTTTTCCACCTTTTCGGCTTCATGTGATTATGCCAAAACCCTTACCTGCTTTGTCGTAATTAAAAAAAAAAAAAAAATCTTTCCTATTTTTAAAAAAATCTTAACCCCAGTCAAGCTTTGCATTGAAAGAATAGTCAAATTCTGCTAAAGTGAGGTATTTGCATGAAGTAATAAATAATGCAATAGAAGTAATGGATTAAATGTATAAATTCACAGAAAAGGCAATTAATGAGAAATAATAATAGGATAAGGTTATCTTATATCATTAAATAGGTTTCAAGATTTTAGACTTGCTGTGCCTGTTGAGAATTGGTCGTGTTACAATATTAAAGTAAAAAAAAAAAAAAAAAAAAAAAAATGTTCAAAGGCTTTCAGTAAGAAAGAATCTTAAAGGTTTTATCCATTATCAACTTCCATGATCATATGTGGTTTCGGGAAAAAGTTATACGATTCAAATTCCTTAGCTAATATAATTTAACCATATCAAAAAGTAAACTTTGTAGCGTGCAGAAATTACAAGCTTAGCATATATAATTGCTTTCTGAAATCGAAATTTCTTTTATTAATTAGTTTCCAGAAAGAGTGCTTTCAAAGACAAAGAGTCATCATACTTTTAATAATGAACTTTTTACCATTTCGTCTTTTAAGGTTAGAGAAGATTATAATTTTAAAAAAAAAAAATCCTGTATATGTGTAGTTCAATATTGTTAAATTAAGTAACTAATTGACATGACCTGAGCAGTCTTATTTATTGAGTTCGGTATCCCACTCTGAAATGAACAGATTCATCTGATCAGGTCGTATTAATTAAGTAGGTTTCAAGATTAAATGGACATTTTGAAGCAGTTGGTTTGCCAGTTCCAGTCAAGAGAACGCATGCAACGAAAATAAATTCTATTATACTCCCTATTTATTATCTCGCTGTCTAAAATACGTACTTCCGTATATTGCTGATGATTTGTACAATTTGTGAATTTACGAATCTTAAAATGAACTCCTAAAGGGATTTTTTTAAATAAACTTGGAATTTTTAATAATATATCTTTGAAATACATAATTTGACTTTTGATATTTATTGTAATTCTGTATTTTTCTTTAATGTGTAAAAACGATTTCTCTTGAATATATTTAATTATCTAGATATTTTCATAGTGTCGATATTATGGGAAAGGTGTAAATAAAGTACTTGGTTCTTTAGTTTTGCGATTGATAATGCGTTATCCCAGTATTGATAACTGATGGAAGTGTAATAGATGTATTTAGTATTATGTTATTTGTGAAAGGAAATAAATGTATTGTAAATTATAGTGGATTTTTCTTAAAAGGGTTCATAGTATAAAGAGTTCTTTATTAGATATACAAACTCCGTTATTTAAAGGAGCGTTATTTTTACAAATTCACTGTCATTTTCTTCAGTTATCTTCAGTGTTGTAAAATTCACCTTCACTAAGGTCATGTCTTACAAAATTTCATTTTGAACTTTTAAAGAAATAACATAGTATTTTCCAGTTATTTGCAGGGTTGGCAACTTTTCTAGTTTTAAAAGATTTGGTGATGGATGAATCACACAACATATACATTGCTTTCAGGGAACTGTTTTGCACAGTGGTGAGGCGTTGGCCAATAATTTTATGTAAAGGCATTCTTATCGTTCATTAAATATTTGCTTGATCGTTCTACAACAAAAGCTCCTGAATCTGTTGAATAAGTATTGATATGCTTATTGGAGGGTTAATGTATTCCACAATAACTCAAATATTCATATGCTTTTTAGATTATTTTGAATCACTTTACGTTGAACAGTTTTTAAGTGCTTTTTTTACGTCGTCTTATTTATTTAACATCTTACAAATTCTATATTAAATTAAACTTATGGCATTTTGTAGGAACATTAAGCATATAATGAGTAAGAAGGCGTAAGATGGTTTCGGTTGCTCATTGAATAAGAGAACATCAATTTTGGCAATAAATCAGATTTTGCTTGCCCTTTCATAGGTTGAGAGAAATTGTTTTTCGACTCGGGTGATTTGTTTTACTGATTTACCTCGAAATAACATATATTCTACAATCTTGAGAGTGTGATTTGATAAAGAAAGCTTCAAGCTTCTAATCAAATTCCAGGTAATATCATGTAGTGAATGAAGAAGATAATGAAAGAGATATATGAAGAATAATTTGGGTTTAAGATGAATTTTTGTGTAAAATATGGTATTGAATAGATACTCTTAAATTTTCTTTTAATGTTTAAACGACATTCTTGCCTGCCGATTTGTGCTATACGCATCGAAATAAAACTCATCATTATTATTTTTTTTGTTAAGAATTTGCAATTGAATTCTCTCAGTTGTTACATTTATAAACAAAATGAAAGAGATGTAGAAAATATGTGCACGGTTTTTTTATGCTTCTCTTTAGTTTTATAATGCATTTACTTCGTTGAAAAAAAAAGTTTTGAAAACTATCTCATCTCCGTTGCTTTTTTCCATCCCAGAATACCAAAGACTATCATGTAAAATGTTGGGGCAAATTTGCGTAAAATCCGCTAATAATTCATGCATACATCGAATGCTTTTAAGGAGGACCGATTCTTAGAAATGGAATCCATTAATTCATATCAGTTTTGGTGGGACAAAATTCGTAATTATCCCTGTTATCGGATTTCCCAGTTCTCCGATTGCATGCAAGAGGTTTTCTACTGCACTAATCTGAAGCCTGAGCATCCATCCTGGAAGTCGTTCTATCGCTATCGAAAATCTTTATTCCGAAGTGCCAGGATTAGTCTCGCCTTCGCAAAATCGCCAATCCTTTCAAATTTTCTGTAAAATCCAATCTTAATGCCTCTTCGTGTTATTGTGATCGAGGCATATCCGGGAAAAGATTAGCCTTCCTTTAAAAGCTCATGACGAGATCTTATCGGAACTATCCTCCGAATCGAGCAGTCTTCTCTATAATCCTCTTTTCACTGATCGTCATCGCAACATAATTTCAGAGAGGATTACCGCAGCTGCCTCTTTTATTTATTTGACTCATTTATTTTTTGGATTAAGATTGACTTTCGGACTGCTAGGTGAACGAACGTTCAACAATAAAAATTTTTTAACAATGTTAATGTTTTGTCTGACTTTCAAATACGAACAGAATGTTTATTGATTTATGTTGTTGAAGCGTTTTATCCTAGGACACTCTGAATTTATTTTTAACACACTGCGTACCTTTTTTAGGTGAAGGATAACTATTGATTCTTAGCTTCGAGGAATCTCTTACTTTATGAATGCTGTAAAAATGAAGTAAGTGTAATTTCTGAATAACAAAACTAAGCATAATGTACCACGAATTTATGCAGGCTGCAAACTGATATTCTCATGTAGTGAGCAGTATGTTTTGAAAAATTTTAATTTCTTAAAAGTTAGTGTAGGGTAATTTTTGAATTCATTTTACTTCCATAAAAAAATATAACTGTGAAATGGACTGTTATTTCGTTGCATTTGTTCATTAAGTGTGCGTTTTTAATAGCTTTTCATCTCGTTTTATTTTTAGAATTAATTTTGTTTAAGCAGCTATTTCAGATAATCTACCTAGAAACTATATATCCTCATTCTGAAAATATATTTTAGTATTTTGATGGCACATAATTGCTACTGAGAGGAAAAAAGATAAAAAAAAAAAAACTGTGTACACTTTTAGTATTAATATTTTCATTCATATGTGATACAGCATTTGCTTTTGAGTAAATAGATTGTAGTGTTGGGATATTTAAGTTCATATTTTAAAACCATAAATACATTTTTTCATACATGCTGGTATACACGTGTAATATATACTGTGAATACACAGGCAGGAAGGAAGAATACACAGGCATATACAAGGTGATCGTAATTAAACTTGGCCTTCTGGGGAATTTCGCCGAGGGGGAAGTTCAAACAATTTCCGCTAGGGGCGCATTACAGACAAAATGCTTGAAAAGACATGCAATAAGTAATTGTGAGCTATTTTACCGTTTTCGAGATCGGGCAGAGAAGTACTGTAGGCTTCGTGAATTTCAAAGCTGAAAGAAGTTGCGCTAGGGACCAGTGTCAGTGCGCCGGAGACCAATTAGTGGAGAAGCCGTTTCAGAGGTAGCAACAGCCGTTGTCGAGCAGTCACCAACGAATGATCATGATGCCAGTAGTGCACGAGCAGTGTCACAACGATTAGACGTAACGTATGGAACAATATGGAAGATACTGTGAAAAATATTGCACTTTTTTTCCATTTAAGATCTGCCACAACCAGCAACTGCATGTTACCAGCACTGACCGTCACTTATCTTTTGAACTGACTTTTCTTGCCCGAATGGAAGTCTATGTTTCCTGGCCGTGGAACGTCCTATGAAGTGAAGAGGTACATTTTTATCTCAATGATACGGTGAACACGCAGAATTGTCTAATTTGGGCCTTGGAAAATCCACGTGCTTTCCTCACAGTTCCACAACACTCGCTTAGTTACCGACTGGTATGTGTTCACTTCCCACTTTATCCTCGGACCATTCTTCTTCGAAGAAAATTACGATACTGGCCCTGTAACAGTGGTCAGACATCGTGACATGCTGAACAGTTTCGGCTTACTTACACTTCAGCATTAACAATGCGTTGCGTCTACCACTTTTATGCAAGATAGTGCCCCTCCACATAATGGACTCAGTGTGCAAATGCTTTTGCGGCAACATTTTATTGGCAAGAGTGTGGGTGATTACCCGTTCATTTCCCACTCCTTGGTCATCCCGTTCTCCCGATTTCACGCCGTGTGATTTTTAATTATGGGGCCATTTAGACAGCGTGGTTTATCGGGGAAACCTTGCAGCGTTGGTTGACCTGAAGAACCGTATAACGTCGCATGTGCGAAAGATCAGTGGCGTTCAGTTGTTGAACACCTTTTTCATTGCCAGCACATTTTGCACCTTAATGGGGGGGGGCACATTGAACAATATGCTTCGTGTTGCTGAGCAGTCTGTAACAAGTAAATGATACTTGTATTGGAATTTGGCCACCTAGACGGGAAAGTGGTTAGTGTCTCCGTACCGAAGGGCCCGACTTCGAATACCAGAGAAAGCATGGATGTAATTTATTTGTCCCTTCATTGAAGGTAACGGTGGCCCACCTTATAGTGCATCTGTAATAATGAGACCACTGCTTCCGTCTTAGTAGTAGCCTACGCTTAAAAACGGCTAAAGCCGCCATTGAGGGAAAAATGTATTGGAAATTGTATTTCGATGTAATGCGCCTTCCAGCGGAAAATTTTTAAGTAATGCTTATTCAAATCTTTCAGCGCATTTTTGCTCATAAATTTTCGAATCAATCAGCATTTTTGTTTCAGCTACAGAGTACTCTGAATAGGCCAAGTTTAATTACTATCATGTGTATTTTAATGTACTGCTGAAAAAAATAAAGAAAACCTGGCACGCTTGTCTAGTACATAGTATGTTAAATTCGTTATCGCAAAATACGACAGGGCATAGATGCCATGAACTCCAAATTGCCTTCCGAAGAAAAACACGTTTCTGCAATATTGAGATGAGTTTGATGATATTGTGGTGAGTTTCTACATTTCAAATGTGCTCGATTATGGTTGAGGTCTGTTGAACAAACCTGCCATTTCATGATCCCAGATTCGGATAAGTGCCGCTGAAATTACATTTAGAAGCGTGTGGTGACGTATACTCTTATTAGAAGATCCAAACCCATCAAAGGAAAGTATGGCGGGAATGAGTATAGCATGTTTGAAAGGATATTAACTTACCATTCTTCGAGTAAAGACGTTTATAAACATACAATAGGAATTTTATTTCAAACCAGCGGAACATACTGCATACCTTTACTAAGTCACTATTGGGCTTGTATAGCCTCTTGTTGACTGTCGTCTCGTGGCTAAGAAAGAGGTGCCTGAAGTTATGTTTACCTCTCGACATTAAATAGATTTTATAAACCAAAATGAAGTTAGATCTAAGATTTTTTTTATTAGTTAGGATATGCATGTAAGTTAAATTTATATGAGCATACAAACAGAACATTAAAAAGTCATGACTAACCGCTATGCAATAATGGTTTTTGTTGTTAGAACATATGATATTAGTATATTGCGTATTCAGTCTCCTCGTTTAGCATGATATTTTTAAGATTATTAGATCATTCATGTAATAAGAATTGGCCAGGACATTATTTTCTGTTGATTTCCTAGAACCCATAGGAATTGATTCATTTTTGACCCATAGGAATTGATTAATTAAATGTGGATTAATCCTTTTATGTACAACAAGATGAATGTTTATTTAAACTTTTACAACAGTACTTTGTGCACAAACCCATAACACACACACACACACAAAAAAAAAAAAAAAAAAAAAAAAATAGTGGAAACTACCTTATGACGGTAGAGAGAAGGTGGAAAAGTAGAGTACTAAACAAATAAAACGACGAAAACGTAAAATAATTTCCTTCACTATCTCCTTTTGCTACTGTTTCTAAAAAAGTTGTACCAACTCTTTCGTGTTGAAATTACTTTCTGTGACCCACTAGTAACTACTCCATGTCTTTACTGTTGAGTTGCAACCTAATGTTTTTGCCCAAAGAGGCTGTAGTATAGATAACAAAAATCCCTCAGATAGTCTGCCTGGAGCACTATCTGCTCATAATTTGGTCTAGGCTGAATTCGTGGTCTTATAAGCTACTTGCTACCAAGGTTTTCAATTAAATTAACACTTAGAGGCTTTGGGAAACAGTAGTAATATTTTCTACAGTTTAAGCGGTCGAAAATATTAATACTGTTTCCCAAAGCCTCTAAGTGTTAATTCTTTGTCAGAGGTTACTTCAAAACAGTTTTGAGAATCCTTTGTTGCCGGCTTGCGTGTTCGTTACTCGAGACACTAATGTATTTATAAATCGAGAACATAGCTTTAATATCCGGTTCTCAAATTTTTCATTGCCCCTCGATTATGAAGTTGAAATGAAGTTCTCCATTAGGAAGCTTTGCAACATTAAAATAAATATTCAGCATTCCATTCTTTTGAATTGCTTGTATGGCTAATTCATCATTGGTAAACAGGATCGGTATTAAGATAGTTTGTCATTATCGTTGTAAAAATAATATTTTTATTAAGAAAGGAACGGTTTCAGCGCGGGTTAAAAATTTAAAAAAATTGAAATGATATCAAGATTTACCACAACTCTTCGTAAACACAGCGTGCACAAAAGAATGAATGGTGCAGTTTCAAAAGTTAATAAATTTATTTATATTCTTGTAAAGGTTTAATACACAGCAACGGCAAATTTCCTAGCTTCGTCATGCAGTATTAGTAATTTGCTGTTCACCGCTTTATAAGGGTGGCAAGGTTAATATAGTTATTCAGATACTTTACTTTTAAAAAAGTGGTTGCATTTCAGACTGTATACTAGCTGGGGTGTGTGCATTCTACAAATTAATGATCTCTAGTTCATTTTTATTGAATGCACAAGTACTTCTCAAGTCTGGCTATCGATGGATTCGACATGCTGCAGATGGAGGCAACAACCTCCTTCCTTCGCCACCCTGTTAGCTAGATCGTACACAATGCGATTCTTTCTTAGGGAGGTTAAAGACAAAATTTATGTGCCACCATTGTTAACTTTCATCTAGAAATTTTATAATCAGTGCATGTACTGCAGGCGATTAAATGCACATACCAAGTTTTGAATGAATTTGATAGCTACGTAGATGTATGTCTTATGACCCAAGATGCATACGTTGGATAATTGCAATCGATATAAAAGAAGTTTGGGCAATCGTTGCTGCTGATGTTGCATGTTGTACCCATGTTGTACAACATACACAGCATTTAAGAGGTAGTCCAAATACTAATGGAGGAAACGAACTGAAATGAAGAAATTTTTGAAATTACGCTGTCAGCCTGTATTCTACAATCACTATCTTTAGTATCATTTAATGTAATTCATAAAAGTATCTTA
Source organism: Stegodyphus dumicola (assembly GCF_044657685.1). NCBI lineage: Eukaryota > Metazoa > Arthropoda > Arachnida > Araneae > Eresidae > Stegodyphus > Stegodyphus dumicola. The sequence continues at coordinate 123,763,973 of NC_140780.1, forward strand.
TAGTTTTTCCAGTGTTATTTTTAAGCTATCTTGCTTCTTCAGTTTTATCTTCCCGTTTTTTTTTTTTTTTTTTTTTTTTTGTGCGAAGCAGCTTTAACAGAGCACGGGAGGTACTGGACATAAATGTACGTTTCTTGCTTTCTATCTCCAAAATTTACGAAATGAAGGTTTATTTGCACATTAGCAACTATATTTAAAAAAGAGTGGCATCTCAAATTGATATTTAAGGACCGTAAGCGTGAAATAAATCATAACCTTTCCGATAATGAAGTTGCTTATACTTTTCTGGCTACGTGCCTCGTTCTTACCATCTACTGATTTTCACGATTGAGGGCGCTGGTTATCTGCTCGAGGGCGCTGTTCGCCAGAGCTTTAGTTTTGGAATGCAGCGTTAGTCATTTCAAGTTCCGATATCGTACGGAGAGTATGGAACAGTTTACGAACACAGAAATGGCGGACATGCACACCAAATAGTTACGAATTTACACCGTAACCTGTGTGAAAGAGGACATTCTGCAAGAGCAAGCATGATATAGGGCGACCACGAATGACATGTACACTTGCTTTCGCAGATGAGATATTGCGTCAAGTGGAAGAAACTCCTACAATGGTACAAGCACAAAAACCATTGCCCGTGATATTGTAGCATCTGAATCTAGTGTATTGCGCACATTAGCAGGGAGCGTTTACATCCATTTCATTTGCAACAGATCCAGTCATTGCAGCCTGAGTATAATTCTCGACGCGTTAAATTCGTGCGCTGGTACATTGACAAATGCAACTATGAGCGAGTATTATTAGCGATGACTTAATCGGGTCATATCTCTTACCACCCATACTGGTAGGAATGTTGATCTGTTAAAAATATATAAATTAACAAGAAAATGGAAATATTGAATGATATAGATCTAAGTAAAATATTGTCTGAACATGGATGGTTCCCGGCGTATCTTATACGTTTTGGCCTACAGGATAATGATAATTGTTTGACTTGCGATAAATCTAAGGACGCTAAACACTTCTTGGAGGAATGCGTGCTGACTGGGAGTGCAAAGGAGGAATGCAGAAGAAATTATCATAACGATTTTGAGAAAAATTATGGTAATTTAGTGAACTATGCAAGAAGAATTATGAAAATTATAAACTGTAATAGACAGTCTGTAGGTGTTTGCTGAGTTTTAATGTATGATTTTTAGTGCATGTATGTCTGAATTGCTTTTGTGGTTTTCCTTATTATGTGTTGTCTTTTATTTTAAGTTCATAACACAGTTATCTTTTCTTTTCTTTAGTTCGTTTTGTATGCTATGTTGTGATAAGGTCCAGTGAGAAACTGAAATTCACTGGTCGTATTTATTATTTTATTTATTAACTATTTTGTAACTTGGTCCTGGAGACTGGCTTTCCGGAGGCCTTAAATTCTAATGTTTCTTAATTAATTTATTTTAAGTTATTTTAATTTTTGTATTGAACATGGCCGGGGAGCTGGATGCCGTCTTTTAGACGGATTGGTCCCCTTTAGTCATATGGACAGATAAATCTGTCTCGGTTGGCTGGGGGACATCGCCTCGATAATTCACCACCCGTACTGGAGGATCGAAAGTATCGCATTTTTTGAGGGATGTACTGTGACAATTACTTGACGATTTCCTACATCTGTTCGGCGTGTAATGTGGTACCAACAAAATGGGGCTGCAGCTCAATTTGTCCTTGCCATACGGGATTACTTGAAAAATAAATTTGCGCAGCACTGGGTTGAGCGTGGAGGACCCATCCTATGGCCACCACGATCATCCGACTTATCTTGACTACATTTCTCCTGGGGGGGTACCTTGAAAGCAAATAGTCTAAGAGACTCTCGTTGACTATAAAACTGACATCGCCACAAGGATCTTCGTGGCAGTTGCAAGCGTCTGCCACATGTCGGGTGTTCTCAGAAGGTTTGACAGTCCATGCGTCGCAGTCGTGAAGCCTGCATAACGGTGAATGGTCGGAACTTTAAGCCACTTGTAGTGAAAAAAGAGTTTTTCCACCCATTATTTAGCTTGTCATTCCTTCACTTTTGTTTATCATCCAGCTGATTAGAGGTAGTAGGGGAAAATAGGCGGAATTCATCGTGATCGCAGACTGACATTGAAATGGACCATAAAAATAAGTCTTGACTTTCCTGATAATGAAGTCTCCGACGTTTCGTAACGTGGCGTAAGGCATGGAATCCTGGACGTTTTACAATGCACTGGGCATTTTGAAATGGCGCGCGCATCTTCGTGGCTAATAGCGAAAGTCTGACAGATGCCGGTGTATTTCAAAACGTCGTAGATTCTATGCGGTGCCCTAGGTACATAATTTCGAGCAACTTCATGATCAGGAAAGTAATGACTTATTTTAAGCTTATGGTCTTTAAATATCAATTTGCGATCACGATGTATTCATATTTTCCATCTTAATACCTTTTCGGGTGGCTGTCGTTGGTTTCTTTGCGACAGTCCCTAACAATCCCCTATCTCGTTAGAAGTTTGTTCCTCTAGTTTTGAATCACTCTGTGCAAGCACCATCGTGATATGCTTGTCCGCTTAAATGGCGATATTCAGTAATTTTAGATGTTTTATAATAAATTCTAATAATCTACGATCAGTGAAGTACCGTGCGCAGGCAGAAATCTCAGAATCGTTGAAGAATTTTGTGCGGCATTTGTATCTTTGCAGAGTTTTGAAATTGAACACAAGTAGTTGCTTTGAACTCTAGGGCTGGGTGGGTTGTAGAGTAATTAGTTTTTTTTTTAAAGCAGAGACGTGAAAAATGTGCAAATGACCTCGCCGGGACTCGAACCCTGTACCTCTCGAATGCGTGTATCGAGTGTGCTTCAAATTAAACCACGGAGGCTTGCGGAAATACCTTATAGGGTTAAGTGAATGATTACTGCCCAGACAATTCCAACTAAATGCCATAGTGAACGAATAGACAGATATTAAGCATAATACCGGAGATATTTTCACGCCAAGGGAAGAAAATGAGGCTGGTGCTTTTTGATCTAGTCTTGAAACCGAGAAAATAGATTATTTAAATTAACCGATGGCCCAGCGTCCTAAGTACAGCAGCCCGGGCGGCGAACTTAAATTCCTTCTTGTAATTCGGCGCTGATCTATATATATGAGAGGTTGCCTAGAACGTTAGGCTTAATGGGGGATCATGTGCATCAAAATATTAATTAAATAATTTATTCGATGCTAATATTTAATTTCAGTCTCCAAAGACGCTTTGTACGAGGAGGTTCAGACACGTTTGTGCGGGAAACAGACTGCACACCCATACTTCGCTTATTGACATTAGGATACATTGATTCATAACATTTTCTCTATCCATGAATTTCTCAAGTCATTTGAAAACCCGACTAGGCTATTCTTTTTCAGTGTTATAGTGTCCACGGACGATATTCTTCTTGTGTCTAAATAAGGTGCAATTTTCTGTGCCTTGAGAAAAGCAATGGTTCTGCGTTGAGTCGTCAACATTTCTGTCTCATGTCATTCAGATTTTTCAGTATAGCAATTCTGTGTTGAGTGTTTTACCAGAATTCTTGTAGTTGAGGTACACCTTTCGAATAGTTGATCTTCACTTGTAGCTTTGCTACTAAAACTTTGCTCGCAACTTGGGAATATTGGTGAGCCATCCAATGAGCATCTATAAGCATATCTCGCTGAAATTTTCTTAAATCACAATACTTGCCATCTTCATAACATAATTAGCACTTTAAGCTTCGACAGATGTTTATCGCTATACACAGTGTTCTCGGAAGTCATTATACAACATTTTATTTCGTAATTTTGGTCATAGGAAAATACTTCCAATTGCAAAAAATGCTTTAAATGACGCAAATATTTTTTTTTTTTTCATTTGAAAATTTGAACAACCAATTTTGTTAAAATTTATGAAATCTAAATTTTTATATGGTCCCCCCCTGGGCCCTATAAATTTATTTATTATTCTCATTATTCTCTGTTTGTTCTCATTTTAAAAAATAACAAATAAGACACGTTTGAATCCAGTACGACAAAAATTGGTCGAGGTATTTAATTTTAAAGTTTGAGATCATGTTGAGGTGTCTCATACGGATTGAAGAGCGAAATTGTGTGTGATTGTATTTAATTAAAAATGAAGTATTAGTTAAGAAATAAGTGTACAGTATGTAACTGTAATATTAATAGATTAATTGACGAATATTGCTATGCAGAACTTCATAAAAAAAGAATATGTCGTTGTATTTGTTTTCAAAAAGGAATCAGAAAAGAACAGAAATTAGTTTCTTCGTGTTTTAGAAAACAGTAGCAGACTTCAATATTAACGTATAGGTAACTCGTATCATTATTTGCACAAATTTTAAAAATTCTTTAGTTTAATAATTTTTACATTATTATTAGATTATAATTCTTAAATACTAAAACTCCATTAGAATATCAATAACGTATTTTTAACATTTGAAAACTTTTAAATTACTTGTCTAAAAATTATTTCGCTGTATCAGATATAATTAAATTATAAATTAGGAATGTTACATTATAAATAAAAAAAACACTAATTATGATTTGAAAGGGAAATCCCGCGAATTATTTTAATTAATTTTTTAATCAAACCCCTTAAGACAAACTGAAAATGAGCTCAGAAATTCCAGATTTTGAAATTAACAATCTCAGTCACTTTTGTCATATGGAAGTTAAACCTTTTCATGTTTTATAGTTGTTTATTATTGCTTAATTATACATGTTTGCTAGACATAAGTATGGGGATAAGGGGACCGTTTAAAAATTAGATTGTGTAATTTTTAAACTAATTTTTAAGTTAAAAAATATCATGAAAAATTTCGTCATTTAAAGCATTTTTGCATATCTTCGACTGGCGGTTGCGAAACTAGAGGCCGTGTAGCGACTTTTGCGGACACGGTGTATCGAGCTGCATTTAGATGAAATCATTACGAGAAATGGAATGCTGCAACGTGTTCCAAAAGTGATCGTCTTGGTTCTCTCTTTTTTTTTTTTTTTTTTTTTTTTTTTGGACGGACCATTTCAGTGTATATATGTCTATATAACGTGTGGCAAAAAAAAAAAAAAAAAAAAAAAAAAAAAAAAAAAAAAGTGTAAACACATTTTACTTCCGTTAAGTGCAGTAGTATCTAATACTATTCATGGCAATTTAATAGTATTTCTTTTCAACAAGATGGAGGTCATTCCTACTGTCTTCGGAATGTTAGGAGCCTAGTTTTTGAAGAATATTTGCGGAATAGGTAGGCTGGACCTAAAAGTAGCATTAAATACTGGTCATCACACAAATAATGCGGTTTTTTTATTATTATTCTGTTATATTTCAAAATTAAGAGAAAGTCCTTTTCTAATCTAATATATGCTTTCCTCCATTCTCTTCTAGTTCTTACAGTGAGATTCCCCTCCCCGACCCTAACTAGGGTTTGTAGGATGCCCTCGTCGAACTCTACAGATCTTCTAGAAAGTGGCATGTCTTCTAGGCTGTAGTTTTCCGGTTCGGAATTTCTCGAACCGCCATTAATATTATCTTACGCTTATTGTCGGACCCCTATATACTCAATATTCATATTATTTAGTTGAACTCATGAAGCAAAATGTGCCGAATATTCTCCTTTGTCGCTCACATTTAGCTTTTTTGAAAATAAATAAATAAATTCAAACTGCACTCTTCGAAACTTGCCTTAAGAAGTAATAACAAGGTAAAATTACTACCTGCTTTTAGCAAGTTGATGCAGGTAGTTTATCCCGTCGTTCCGCGCCTGCTCGAACTTTTAGTTCAATTGAGAAAAACTCATGATTTATGGGATGATTCAGTATATCCCACCTGAACATGTGACCTCATGGCAACGGACTCTTTCTAACATCACAGTTAAGATTTACGGTAGAAAATCGGAATAGGTCAATGAATTGGAAATAGTCGTTTAAAGATAATGCTTTCGAATACGAAATAAAATCATTCGTGATGTTTGCAATCATACTGGTCTCCATAATTGGTAATGCCCGAAACTGAATAGTGTTCGGATCGAACACTTGCCAAAGTTTTAATGGTTCACATTTGACTTCTTTAAATTGCCTATTAACATGAGGATTAAACTTAATAAATAATACATTTATAATAATTCAGTATATATATATGTACATATATATTCACCAGGAAACGTTTTAGAAAAATTTCAATTAAAAATTATGACAAATTATTGTAATTCTTGAAAGGAATAAATATTGGTGAAAATGCTTCGGGCTTAACGTCTGTAACAACAAAATTAAAAATGGCAAAAGTCTGAAAATTTAAAATAAAAAAAAACTGGAAAATTGAAAAAGGGTTGATGTAACAATTAGAAAACTGTTGCAATAGACTCACCAGGGAGTATTATTAGAAGTATTTTCTATGTCTTAAAAGGTGGCTATAGTCTTTAAACACATGCATCTACAGGCCTTTTTTTACCTATGTATCCTAGATATGTGCTTTCAAAGTTAAAGCTGGAAAAAAATAATTAGAGAGTTTTATGATAGTAGTTTCAACACTTTAGTTAATAAAATCCTGGAGGTGTAAAATCTATATTTTTATATGGTCTTCATTGAGAATAGATTCCCTTCAGTTAAATATGATTATGCTTCACCATCTTGAATTAAAAAAAAAAGAAAAAAAAAAAAAGAAAATCTGAAAGTTTTCAGATTTTAAATTACGTCTAAAGGATCGTTTTTTCAACGTTTTGTGTGTTACCTTTATTTATTAAATATCATGTTCTTCGCACTTAAACCATAAAATTCAGCTCAACAGCAATGTCGCAAAATAATTTTAAAATGAGCATATCTTTAAAATTTCCGATACACAGTTCCACGCGCTGGAGATAAAAAGGATTCCCCCCCGTAGAGCGTTGTCATTGCTTTCTTTTAAATCGTTGAGTTTGTTAATTAAAAATTCGTTAAAGTTTTACAAAATATGACATAGAAAATAAAACAAATTAAAAATTTGGGCATCCAGATGCCCATATTCGGCTGGAAACGTACGTTATTCAAAATTGGGATTGCTCTAGGTACCGTTGTTTTATCACAGTGCGAGAAACATACATACATTTATGAAGATTCTTCATTATTTAATTTCTTTAAATACAATACAGGGTGATAAAATTTGGTGGCAACAATTTGAAAAATGAATCGGACATTTATAGTAAACCAACGCAAAATGTCAAAACGTAAATAGTAGTTCTTCAGACGAACTGCCCTTTCGGACTAAAAAAAGTCCATATGCAAATTTCACTGAGGTATTAAAGAATAAAGTTACTGACATTTGAATGAGTCTTTTCGACTGCAATTAAATATTCATTAAAATTTTCTCTGTAATTTCTGTAAAATATAGGGTTCAAGTCACATGTTTTAGTGATTATACTTCCCCCAATAGAATAAAACGGCAGAAGTTAAATTTGTAGCTGCTTTCCTCAAATATTAACTTCGAATATTTCAGCGAATTGCACTTAAAATTACTGAAATATTTGCATTTTACTTTGTAGAGTCGTTAGGTTTTTATAAATGCAGGAACGTGAAAAATATGCAATGCTCTCGCTGAGATCCGAACTCCGGACCTCCCGAATACGCATCGGACGTGCTTCCAGTTACATCACGAAGGCACGCAGAAAGGAGGGCGAAAATATCTTACTTATTAAAAGAGTAATGATTATTTTATTAACTGGACGTGGCTGTATGATGATAATCGGATGAAAGGTCTAGTCGCGGCATTTTTCATTAAAGCGCTTGTTCTTATAAACCTGTCCTTTTTGTTTTAAGAAACTTTATTATTGGAAGTAATAGTTTAGGTTCAGTACTCGTGGATATAAAACAGGCTGTCATCCTTTTCGAACACTCATTATGTATATAAGAAAACACGATATTTTTTTTCTGCCCATTTTTTTCCTTGCTATTTAATTGTAATCGCCTTTGTCATAGTTCAGGTACTCGCATTAGGCCCTTTGATTAATATTTAAAACTGCTACTTATAATTTAATGTGACTATAAGTACTAATTACGGCATTTCTCCTGTTGCTGCCGTTTTGGTATTGTGATTAGACTAAGGTAATCTAAGTCTGTTGTTCTCTAAGGTTGGAAAGTTTGTTGTTCAGTTTCCGATGAGGGTTTAGATAACTTTTACTCCTTCCTCTGCACATGGTGTCAATATCCTAAGGACGGATCTTCTCTCTCAACGTTGCAACGACCAAGCCAGCAGTCTGGAAAATTTTGTGTAAATATGCATGTTCGGGAGAAAGTTCGTGCATATGCAGATTTTTTTTCAAACCAATGATCGTTTCATTCGTAACTTATTTCCGATGTATACAAGTTGGTTGTTGTAGCTGTCTAATGGAGTTCGAAGATAAATTTTTCTTTTAGCAACAAAGCATAGTCGTCATGTCACTGCTGGTCAGCCTATGCTACAAACAAAGATGCCGAAGACTTGTTTGTTTTCCTGTACCCAGAGCTCACAAAAGCGCGTATTTTTAGTGATGTCGTATACACAGAAATTGGACATGTCTGCATTAACTGAATTTGTCTTTCATAGATGAGGGCTGACTGAGTCTATGTTCATATTAAAATGTTGGCTGATATGGACTGAAAGTGATACAGTGTATGATTCCAAGCGTGCTCAGAATAGCGTAATCGGCTCCCGGTGCGCGACGGCAAAGAAGTCATGTTTTTCCACATCATATTTTTTATGATAAATGCAAATGGAGCACTACAAATATAAACTTTCATTGAATCACATAAGCACCATTTTATTCTATGACTTTTTGCCATCTTTTTGGCCGGTGGAAAATTAATTTTTTTTTTGAAAAGATCATTGGTTTGTTCGTAAAAAAATTACTGACGTGATATTTGACAGTCTTCAAAGAATTAAACTCTTGGCCATACTGAGAATTTTGAAGTGATCTGAAGAGGTGAACATTTGAGAGAGCAAGAAGCAGGGAACATAGGGATGACACAAAACATCTGAGCCAGACTAAATATATTTTTATCTCAGACATTGATGGAAATGTAGGACCGAGTATTGTCATGATGAAAGACAACACCTGATCAGTTCTGAGCCCTTTGCTCCGATTTTTGCTTTTAAACCTGCCATTTGCGAACAGTATTTTTTCCGATTCCAGTGTCTGATTTGATGCCAGCAATTTATAGTACACAGTTCCTTTGCAGTTCCACCATACACAAAACCCTATTGTTTTGGTTTGCAGCTTTCCTGTCGATGTTACCAAAGGAGATTCTTTTGGCTTACTTTATTTACTGACTGTTTTCTTGTAACATTATTGTGTAGTATCCATTTCTCCTCTTCAGTAACGAGCCATTTCAAAGAAGGAGCTTCTTTTTTATTCTTTTTCAGCAAAGAATCATGTCAAAACTCTGAGCAAGTATTTTCGGCTCTGTTAGAGTTTGGGGTACCCATACATCGCAGTAGCTTACGTACCCAATCTTCTTTAAATGATCCTGTACTGTACATTTTGGAATAGTTATTCGGTTTGATAGATCCCGAACTGTGTGTCTTGGATTTTCAGCACTACCTTCTTTTAACAGGTCTTTGTTTACAGAGGATGGTCACCCAGAGCAGTCATCTTCGAAACTGAAATTTTCACGCTGAAACTTCTCAAACCACCTTCTGAACTGTGTCATCGGATACAGCCCTTTTTCCATACGTAGCGCAGGTTTTATGAGTCGTCTGACTAACATGTTTTTCCTTTTTTAAAATTAAAAGCATAATATGACGAAAAGGAACGTTTGTGTCCTCCATTCGCACTGAAACAAAAGTTATGCAGCAACACATGCTAGAATTATGCAACATGAGAAGAAAAGACAATGTTTTGAAAATCCGCTTTTATCAAAGTCATTCTATACCAGCAGTAACAAAATAATTAGAAGAAAACGCGCTTCAATTTGAAAAACTGCGCAACTTTTGGAATGACCCAGTATTTTTCCTTTCTTATAATAAGTATATTAGGTAGCTGGAGTTAAATTTTATGTATTTGCCATTCTATTAAAATAATTGGTTGCGATTCTGAATTTTCTGTCTCACCCACTGTATTTCATAGAACTTTAAATGCTCACGCGAGCTGAGAAATAGTTCTTAGTGTCTTGGGTCGGTTTCAGGTCTCCCTTCTTTCTTTCTGTTTTAGAAATACCTATTTGAAAGAGGTGTCACATGTTTCATTAGTTGTGGTTCATACTTCTTAGTTCAACCCATGAATAGCCTAGAGTTTGGTGCGCGAAAACCGAAAATTTGCAGATTAACTCCTAAAAAACTTTGTGGTTGACAGCCTGCTCTTCACCGGAAGCCCTACCTGTAATATAACCAGTCGATAAACACATAGTTTGTGTATGTACACACGTATTATATGTACACATTACAGATGTTAGATAAACTGTTTTCGAACTTCAAAGCGCAAAAGAAAGCCATATTTTACTAATAATATCGTAGGAAAAGGAGATGTGTTTAATGTCTTCCAAAACAAACCCACTTATAAATGTATAAGGTATTTCCCGCCTTCTTGGCATGCCTTCGTAGTGTAGTGGTTAGCACGCTGGCCGCGTATTCCAGAGGTCCGTGGTTCGATTCCCGGCGAAGATGTTGCTCATTTTTCTCCTGCTTCCCCCCCCCCCAAAAAAAAATTCTCTTCAGTGGCGCCCGAAATAAAAGGGTGGTGGATGATGATTCTCCACACCCAGGATTTGGCGATTTGGGTTCCCTAAAAGCCCCAGTCGCCCTTTAATAAGGTATTTCTCCCGCCTTCTTGGCATGCCTTCGTGGTGTGGTAGTCTGTACGCTGGGCGCGTATTCCGGAGGTTCGTGGTTCGATTCTCGGCGAAGGTTTTGCTCATTTTTCATCTCTTCTGCTTCCAAAAAAACCTAATGTCTCTACAAATGGATCCACTTAATTCCAACATTGCGTTGTTCTGGGTTAACCGTACTTCTGTTGCGCTTTTTGCGTCCATGTGTATATGCATGTATGCGTATGTAATATAAAATTTTGATTTGTAATATTCCTTAGTTTCGTATCTTAAATTTTGTTACTCCCTTTTCCTTTCATAAAAGTCGCAGGAAGTGTACACTTAATCTTTCTGAAGTGGGTCATATCCCAAATTAATAGTTGTCACATGATTTTCATGTAGCACTAGTGTCACAGACTTAGTATATAATAATATAAGTGAAACTAAATCTCAGTTCTGTATTTAATAGTATTCCTTGTCTTAATTTTAAGGTCTAATCAAATTAGGGTTATTGCACTCCTTTTTATGAACAAAATTTTCTAACTAGCCAAAATTTGAGCGCTGATGCGCTTAGCAATATAATTATCATTCAGCAAATTGTTACAATTTATACATTCGTAACCTACAGAGATAACTAATTTACATATACATATTATACCAATAAAGATACGAAGATTCTTTCAGATAAAAAGAAACTGGAGAAGTCCAGTTGGAAAAATTCTCAAAACGCAGCATCTCTGAACAATATAATACAATATGCCATCAGTCCCCGCACGTTTAATATAAATGTTATTCTGTTACTTTTTTCAAAAAAGATGTTGCATATTTTGAAGATTGTTTAATTTTCCCCCATTAAATCAGTTTTTATCTTCACTCCGTTTAATTTTTTATTTATTACTGATGAAAGATCCTCCTCCTCTCAATAACACATGTCAACGACGTTACAATATTCATATTAAAATCCAAGTAAGTGGCGTAAAAAGAGTCTCACTTTAATTATATCGGATAAATTACACTGGAAAAATTTTAGTGAAACCCCGAGATAGAAAATCTATGTGTTGTTTATGTAAGACTTATCTGATATAGCGAGATTAAAAATGATTAAAAAATTAAATAGAAAGAAGCTAGCAGGCGTCTCATTCAAAATAATAAGTTGCACTTATCCTTTGAGCTTATAAAAAAGTCATATTAACAAGGGAGATTAAAACAGTTTCCAGTTTTTGTCTAACTTCTTGTAGACGTTGGAAAAATAACTCACAGTGCAGAGATTAAACATCGTGCTAAAAAAGTGCTAAAAATTATCTAGTGATTATGTCTGAAAATGAAGCACGACAAAGTATTAATCCGTTTTAATATCAAAAACCTTGGAGGAAAAAAGACGCTGCGCATAACGAAGGATTAATCGGAGAAACAAAAGTTGAAAAAAATGTAATACTGACTGGTTCTTAAAAAAAAAGTAGATGCGTGAGGGGAGAGAGGGGGCACAAAAACTACTGGGTAAAATTTGAGTTTAAATACTCGTATCTGGGGACGATTAAAATTTGCTGCTGATGCGACTCATTTTGCAGATAGGCTTTTTACCGTTATCTATTGTGTACACAGCTCAGAGCAATTCTATTAAAAACCGATCTTTTTTGTTCTAGTTTTCTTCATTTCAGGAAACTGCGCTTCTTCCTTAATCCACTGGTATTAGATGTAGGGAAAGGGTTGAGATCTGTGAAGGGGAAAGATGTCACAAATTGGTTCCCAAAAGCTGCCTGATTTTCCTCTCCTGCTTTGAACGTGAGGGTGGGAAAAAGAGGGGAATAAAAGGTCTCATCGCGGGCATTTTTATTCCGCCTTTCGAAAAATTTAAAATTCAAGAATCGTAATTAGTGTGCTAAAGTATGTGATGAGTGTATGTTATTGAAAGAAGATCGATTGACATAGTTCTGTTTAGCTGAGTACTAGGTGCAGTCGCTTTCACTTACAACGAACTTGCTTGTGTTGTGAACTGGCTCTCTGCATGCGAGAACTGTAGAAACAGATATGTGATGGCAAATTTTCTCTTAACAGTATTAATTTATATTTAACTTTATTAATCTACCTTCTGGACTTAATAAAAATAAAAAGATTTCGTTCAATAATTAAGTAGAAATGACATGTTTGATAATTAATTGGTAATTCATCATTTAAATAAGTTTCTATACGTTATATAACAAATATACTTTTTAGCATTCATGAAATATTAGCTTACATAAATGTATATTTTGAGCCATGTATTATTGTACGTACGCTCTGTTGCACGGTAAATCAGTTTTTTAAAATTATAAAATATAGTTTATATACGTAAGTCATGAAATTTTTGGTATATGTTACTAAACTTGTTTAGATTATAATAATGCTGCAGTTATGTAAATATTTTTTTCAAGTCTCCGCCTTTCATTTTGTTAAGAAAAGAGTTTACATGAAATAATTTTTTTGTCTTGTGTGTCCATGATATATCAGAAGAAGAACTGAAAGCAGATAATTCATAATTTGTATATATCTGTTGTTTCTCTCTTCTTTTTTATTTCACTTTCCTCAACTACAAATGTATTTCTGATTTAAATTGAATTAATTCAACTAAGGTAAAGCGCATAAGACAGTTATCTGCATAAGTTCCATCACAATTTTGGTAGGGCATACCAAATTGCACTAGTAGAAGGTCAACTACTCTGCGATATTGACTTTTTTAGCTTTTGTGTTAGAAAAAACAAAAATTTGTACTCGCTGTCTGATTGCGACGGAAGGCTTAAGTGGCAAATTAGGTGGCATTAATTCATAATATTCAAAGTTTATGTTTTTAACATGAAGCAAAAACTCCTTTATACTGGATTATTTTCATAAACTGCAGAAATTTAATTTGAAAATTTAGTCGTAGAAAGTGCAATGCGAATTCTTTCGAGTATTTAATGTTAGCTCTACTGTTTCATTAACAAAAATGATTTTTTTGGGTTATGTTAACGTGGAATGCGATATTGCGACTTGAGAAAAACTAAAAATGTCTTTGTTAAATGGTGTCTTATTAAAGAATAGTTTCTCGTAATATAAAATGTCCCATTAGTAGTCGAATGGTCACTGAATACTAGTAATCGTTGAATCCTAGTAAGATTCGCTGAATACTAGCAATTCAACCAAGGTTCGAGCCCCAAAGAACGGGCTTGCAGTATGGCTGGTTTTCTTCCTGTATAGCGCGAATACGACGCAGTTCGAAGGCATTACGAAAGTTGAAAAAGATTCATTAAGGAATAGAAAAAAAGAATAGTTGCTGAGATCCAGAAGCCATGTAAAATTGTTGAATCTAAATGTTATTCTTTCTAAATTTTAATTACAGTTTGTTAAAATTTTATTTTTCTAGTCAAAAACTTGCTAATAAGTGGCATACAAACCTTTTTTTTATTCTCAAGCATTTGATAGGATATTCAGTCATGAGATAACTACGGCATTTTGCGACCTTTGTTTAATTTTGCAAAATGTATTTTCAACTATATTCTTGTTTCAGAACTCTAATGCTGATTTGAATATATAATTTTGTCTCTCGTATTGCAAATATGTCACAAAATTATACCTTGCAGGGTCTGTTGCTGAGCGGTGGCGTGGTCTCTGGCGGTGGTTGTTTACATGACATGAACCCTGAGCGTCGTGAAAAGCAAGATAACACGTTACCTCCTGATCCCAGAAGTCCAGGTTCATCTTCCACAGCGCTTTCCCTGGTTGAATTTAGGCCGATGATGAAAGTTCCGCCAGCATCTTCTCTTCAGGCCGGTAAGCACATTAAAAACAAATAAATAAATCTAACTTATAATTATTACTTAAAAATAACTATTCATTGCTACAGAGAAAGATATGAAGAGAAAAAGGCCAAAGAAGAAAATTGTGCAGACATCGATATTGCAGTTTTTAGAGAATAAAAATTGTTTACAAAAGATATGCATTTTTTAAAATTATTTTGATAAAGATTTTTGCATTTATTAATCGTCTTTTATTTACCGAAAAATAAGAAAGGAAAAAAAAATTGAAACCAATTATCATTTTCTATAAGTATTTAGTTCCTCATTTAGCTGAGATTTAAACAGTCTAGGATACTCTGCAGATCTGATTACCCGGACTTTTCGAGGTATTGCTGTATGTAAAATGTTGAATAGGAAAGCTACTGAAAATCGAATACTAACGCAAAATGTAAAAACGGCTAAGTGTTTAATAAAATTTAATTTTACTTTAAAAATTGTTTCTTTTTAAGGGAAATATTCAAGATTAAATGAAAGTCCAACAGTTTATTAAGGTCTAATAAAACATGCTTGCAAAATAATACTTGTTGTTGGATTCTTTAAACTCCTTTTAAATTTTTATAATTTCTGAAAGTTTAAAACTTTTGCTGTGCAAGTATTGTTTTAGATTGCTTTTTTGTTCAATTTAATACAAATTTCAAAGGAAATGAAATTACAGTCCCTTTATGCAAACTCTCTTCAACTGTGTGAGTATACCAACATTATTATGCAAATTGCCCATTTCCGTTTCTGGATAAAAATGCCGCGCCTTTATGTCAATGCTCCGATTCTCTATTATTGCTATCGCAGTTTTATATATAGGATGGTTAGTAGGCGGGTGGAGAAGACATATGATCTCGTTTGGATTTTAGTGGTTTGGTTTAATTTATTACGGCAAAGCACACTAGGGCTATCTGTCTTCGTGGAGGACTTTCTAAGGGATTTTAGTGGACCTCTTGTTATTAAGGTTTTCAAAAACTTTAACACGTATTCTGATTATATTTTCAATGAAACATCATTTAGCAGGGAAAGAAATCAAAATAAATAATGTAGCTTATATTTAAAGAACCTAAGATACTGAAGAAAAATGTTGTGTTAACTTAATGGCACAACAAATAACTAAATACACAGCATATTTCTAATACTCATTAACACATTATAATTACTGCCCAAAGAAACAAACTAATAGTTTCTTCGAGTAGCGAGCCAGTTTAACAGTTTAAAATTTAACTGCAAGCGTTAAGCAACCAATTTATTAAATTCTATAATTTTGAAGTGATAGTAATTCTTTAATACACTGTTTTTTCTTTAGTTTGTTTCATTTACATAGATGAATTTTACTATTTAATAATAACTGAATAAATTAATATATTTTATAAAATAATACTGAATATTTAACAAATCACTACTTTAGAGTTAAAAATGTTATGCTTTTAATTATTTAGCATTATTTTTAAAGACGTCTCAAACCATGAGAAAGTTAAAGGACGGCGTTTTGTCTGGCTGTTTTCGAAGAGGTTGGATTTCCGTGAAGTTTTTATTCGTTGCGTTTGGTATACAAATGCGCAGTTTCTGTGTAACGATGTCGGCCATTTACGTTAATTGTGATTGATCAAAGTGTTGCAGCTTGTGCAGCCCAGAATGGGTTTAAAGGGCTGTTATAATTATGTAACTATAAAGTGCCTTCCTCTTTAAAAAAAAAAAATACTACAAACAGTGAAGTAGAAATGTTTATTTTAAACGCATAAACTGCTGCACTAACAAATACTATAGCACTAAAAATGGTAGGTAATGCAGCGCCGAATATTTGATACTGAAGTGCATAAGAAAAATGACCGATATATGATATTTGAGATTAAAAACCAGTTGTGTTGTCGGCCACATGTGTGACTAACGCGACCCTAAGGGCTCAGTGAAGTGTCGGTCACATGTGCCCGACGGGGCAATATATGTTAAATAAAAAACCTATGTTTTCTAAGTTACAGCTAATTCAAATTGTACGTTTGTGTTTTTGACGATGTGAATGAATTTCTCGTTAAGATTTAAATTTAAGCCCTTATACAGGATATCTCCATGCATATATTTAAATATTTCAAAATTGGAAATCAGACCTTTTCTGTACCCTGGCATAATGATTAAGGGGTACTCAGTCGCGTCGGCAGGTGCGATAACTTTGTTTAGGTATTAGAAACTTGAAGCAGATAAAAATGTGTTACTCTCTATGAGAAATTTAAATGCTAAATACTGGAAATATGGTGTCCGCCGATAACATCGCGGCAAAAACATCGTGGACGAAAACGTCGTGGAGAAAACAACGCAAGGTGAAAACGTCGTGCTACAAAACATCGTGGGAGAAAACATCGCAGTTCTAAAACATCGTGGTACAAAACATCGTCGTAGAAAATAAAGCGGTTCAAAAACATCGCAGTTTAAAAACATCGTCGTCGAAAATATCGTGGTAAAAAATAAAGTATCTACAAATCATCGCATGACGATAACATCGCAGACATGCTTTTTTCAGGTTTTAATAATTGTAAATGGATATTCCCATAATGATTTGTGAGCGCAAGGTGTAAAGAAGGATAAATTTTACTTTCACATATTTTATTAACTAATAAATTTTTGCTGAAAACGTAAGAAGGAAACTTAAGCATAGAAAATTAAATGTAACTTATAGATTATACTTTTCATGAAATATTACCAGTAAAAACTTTATAAAAATGTTTTATTAATGGCCTTTGTTAGTTAACTATGTCTGTTTAAAATTCTATTAAGTGCTATACTTTGCATTAATTTTTTATGCTTAAGTTTCCTTTTTATTTTCTCAGCAAAAATGTATTAATTAATAAAAAATATGAAAGTGAAAATTATCCTTCTTTCCATCTTGCGCTCACAAATCATTATGGGAATATCCATTTACACTTATTAAAGCATGCCTGAAAAAAGCATGTCTGCGATGTTATCGTCATGCGATGATTTGTAGATACTTTATTTTTTACCACGATATTTTCAACGACGATGTTTTTAAACTGCGATGTTTTTGAACCGCTTTATTTTCGACGACGATGTTTTGTACCACGATGTTTTAGAACTGCGATGTTTTCTCTTTGCGATGTTTTCTCCCACGATGTTTTGTAGCACGACGTTTTCGCCTTGCGTTGTTTTCTCCGCGACATTTTCGTCTGCGATGTTTTTGCCGCGATGTTTTCGGCTGTAACCGGAAATATGGAACAGTCTGAGACGCGATATTTTAGGAAAGTGAAATTAACGGGGAAGTATATATTCCAATTGTCTGTGTCAAGCAGTTGACAAAAACTCTAAAAGCATTTGTCTAAGGTTAGTGACTGAACGGAGCCGTGTTGAAATAACGTATTGAACAGCTATTAGTTTTGTCGTAAAGTTTAAGAGCAGGCTTTTGGAAAAATATTTAAAAGAATTAATATTAATTGTTCTCCTAACTTTCGTGCAAGTTTTGAGTAAAAGACAGTATGAAAAGAAATTGTGAATACATTGAATTAGCTCAGATATGTGTTATTCTCGATTTAGAATCTCGGTTTAGATTATTGACCATTAATAAAAATATATATAATGAAGACGCAAGCGACAACTTTGAAAGAGCTGAGCCAAATTTCTCAGACTAATAGTAGAATTAAACAATAACAATATTAAATCCTTATTTTAGCAAGCACTGCGCAAATCCGACACACGCGTGAGTGAAACTGTTAATTTTTTCACTTGTACTGTAATATACTATTGCAGTTTTAGGTCATTAATTTTTATTTCTAATTTTAAGACATAGAACAATGTGAAAATTTTAAATAAGTAACAGACGAAATGACAGCGTCATGTGCAAAGCAAGTAAAATGGACGTTTATATTATAAAAAAGAATGCGTCGAAACGTTTTCGTTTTATTTTTTCTTTTGTCTGTATTGTCTTATCTTTATCTGTTTTCAGACACATTGTGTAAAAATATTTGGTAATTGTAAAATTGTTACAATAAGTTGAAGAAATATCAGAACTGCTAAAATTTTCGGCTACCCACAGTTTAAGAAACTCTGATCTAGTTAATCAGTTTCGTTGCTAAATGCGTCAACTCCAGTAGAAAAAATTTTTTCAACTATAAATAATATTTAATATTCAGAAAGAAGTATATTATAGGTGACAACAATAAAGGAAATTTTAAACTTGAATTCCAAATATTCATGTAGTGATTTATATGAACATACACAGTTGAACAAAGAATTTCAAAGAAAAGTATTAGCTGATGAAAAATACGCCAGTGAAACAAGAAAAATTCTAACTATCCACATCATCTTTCGAGTAGAAATGCATCAAAAATTCTACAATTTACTTTTTAGCATCTTAAATATTTTTTTATCAGTACTGTATAATTTCTTTTATACCATCTGTCGATATATAACTCACAATCAGTCCCCCCCCAAAAAAAAGGTGGGGACGCAATTCTATATCTTCGATTCTACTGACCTTTTTTTTTACTTATTACGTACTCCGCCCTTAGACACTACACGGAAAGGAAGGGATGCCCCATGGAGGTCTTTTTAAGAAAAACTGCCTCGTATCCACGTTACACATGGGAAAGACTACGATAAAAGCCTATGCAGCCAGCCCGTTCGCCGGGACTTGAACCCTGGATCGAACTACCAGTGTTCAGCGGCTTTTACCGCTCTGCCGCTAGTGGCCCGGTTCTGCTAGGCTGATTGACGAAATTCAACTTACATTTTTCATGTCCAGAAAGAGCGACTTAGATTTGACAGGAGAACCTTAAGAAACCCCTTTGGGCGACTGTTAAAATCTTAAATCTTTCAGATTTATTTTTAATATTATTATTATCATTATGAGATTTGCGAATTTCTGCAAGATAGCATTCCATAATTAATATTTCATGAAAATACGTGTGTTAGATATAATGCTTAACATGTAGAGCATTACATTATTTATTGAAATTATAATGTATCAATTTCTAAATTAACACATGTTTTAGTATGATTTAAAAAATACATTTGATTGGGAAATTTATTGTATTGTTAAATTACATATAATTGCCATATTTAAATTTTTGCATAACCCAAAATAAATATTATGGAGATCGGTAAACGCTGGAGCGCGACCGAGGTCTGAAGAAGGTTTTTATTACTCTGTAGAGTGATTAGATTACATAGATAATGGAACCGGAAAATTCCGAATGCCTTTGTCTGGATTCGAACATCTGATCTCCCGAATAACTCGTTGAGAGTGCTTCCAGCTACACCACGAAGGTATGCGGAAAGGAGGAAGTAAATACCTTATAACTACTTCGATGTATCAATGGAAATTAAACATTTCGGTTCATGTCTTATTTTGATCGGCAAGGCAAATAATAAAAAGACAGTAAACAAGATTGCACTCAAATAAAACCGGTTATCTTCTACAGTTCTCAATATCTTTTGAAAACAATGTAAGAAACTGGGGAAAAAATGAAAGAAAATGAAATTCCTCGCACCTGAATTATTAAATAGGAGAGAAAGCGTAGATAAAATTTTTAGATGGCTGTAAAAAACCTTCGGCTTTGGCAATGCGTCTACATGCCAGATACTGAAAATCTGTTCAAGAAAAATGATAAAATAAAGTACTTGGTCCAAAGCATTATTTTGGTCTGAAAAAGAAAGTACGAGCGCAGTTCCCTTAATGAGGTGATGGTTGCTTTTAAAGATATAATGGATTAAGATAATGATTTCACGGGGAAGAAGAATGTTGGGAAATATGCAAAGTCATAGAATATCAAGTTAACCTCATCTAGGTTTGCATATGGAAGACCGTTAAAAAGCAATCTTTTGTAACTGATTACAAGAGCTTAACTCCTGCCGGGCTAAGTGGCGATGTTAACTTTGGGAAAGTGGAACTACACATTTGCTATTTTCAATTCGATTTCCTTGTGATTTTAAGATTCCGCTGAAAAGTAACCTGGGAAGGGATATGGGCATTGCAATCTTAGATATCTGTACGCATGGTAACTGGCGATTTAGAGCGCAAAACGTGAAAGATGGACATAAACTGCATGAGGGAAATTAGCTTTCAGCCGTTGAATGGGAAGAAAGATAGTAGTATGTGGTAAAATCTCTTGTGGATGAAGAATCGGATAATTCCATAAGTAAACATTGTAGTAATTAAAAGTAAACATTATTCTGTAATTAAAAGTAAACATTGTAGTTCCTTAAAAAATGTCACGTGATAATAATTTAATATGTTACTTTATCAATAGATCAAAAATTGCTGCCATATTATGAATGACCTAGCATTCAAGTACATCAGAATTAAAGAACGAGAAGGAATATCTGTTTAGATGATTCCTAAGTTGATTGGCTGATTACGGCAAAGGACGCGAGGGTTGTCTGCTTAAGGGGAGGAATGCCTTCATGGAGAAACTGGCTCAGATCCATGTTACACATGGGGAAAACGCAAAAAACGCCCATACAGCCAGGCAGTGTATCGGGTTTTGAATCTAAGCCGAACAAATAGTGTTCAGAAGCTTCACTGCATGGCCGCTAGTAAGCTAGAAATTCCAAAGAGTCTTGGGTGCGTATTGTTATTTTCGACGCAAGCTTCAACTTCTGATTCTTCTATTGATGTCTCCTAATTTTTGAGTAGACGTTTAGCTCTGATATTTATTTTTGAGTTCTGGAGAGTAGTACATCGTATTTGTAAGATATCTAATTTTTGTAAAATTGCTAAACTTCAGTCAGCTACTTCATTAAACCTAATTGTCGCTTAACCTGGATGTTTTTAACCAGAATTTATTAGGATTAGCAAAGATTTATTATGCAAATACGTACAATTAATTTTCAAAACATTTCGTCGCTTGAAATGAACTATTCAATGATGCATCGTTTTTGTGTGGGAACTTTCTTATATTATTATTACTGTTATCCTAAAAAAGTCATGATCACAATTTATGCTAGCTATCAGTTCCTTATATTGTTGTTTTTTCTTTTTATTATGCAGTTTGTTAGATGATATGTAATATTTTCTGTCAAATATGTAGTATTCATCAGAGGGAAATAGGGACATCTGAAATTGGATGAAAATATTTAAAAATAGCAAATCAAATGAAATTCAGTTTTAGCCCGAATAAGTTAATACTACTAATGTGCATCTGGCGTTACAATTGTTTTTTGGTAATTGTACTCGAGATACATACATTAATAATAATTATTAAGAGATAAGTAAGTATTTTCCAAATCAGTTTGCTAAAAAGTGTGTATTCTTGTTTTTTGAAAATAAATACCAGCAGTGTGGAATGGCAACAACTCTTAGAATTCACAGTTTCTTAGGCTGCGAGAATGATTCAAGTGGAAAGCGATTTGGCAGCATAACTTAATGTGACTGAGAAAAACGTTTCACGTTTCTAACGTCAAAATTATCGATGAGATGTTTATCATAAACTATATCTAGTCGACGCATTATTAAAAAATAATAAAAAGATAAAAATTATGAAGAAATATATATATATATATATATTTCTTATATATCCTCTAGACTGCTATTTTTTACGCTGCTTCTACTGTTGTAAGTTGGGAAACGTATCGAAGACTATGAAAGCTGATATAATTCAAATTGTTTAATTAAAAAAGTCTGACGTGAACAGCACATAACTTCCTTGTACGACCTATTAAATATTCTTTTTGGAACAGCTATAAACTAATATTAAATATTGTTAGATATTTACAACAACCTGATACAAAATGTTACTAGGTATTTTATTATTAGACTAACTACGCATATAAACTGCTATTATATATGTAGTTAGATTTCATTTATTTGTCGAAAAATATTAATACTGCTATTTTTTTTTTTAATTTGTCATCGCCAAAACTTGAATATTTTCGGCATCTAAAACACTTCTGTAATCGGGAATATATGACTGCGACCAACGATTGCGAAAATAATGGCCGTATAAGGGGAGGGTTATACTATTATATGTATATGTATGGGTGCGTTTGGTATTGCCGATTGCAATAAAAAATGGAGGTGCGCAACTATATATTATAGCAGTCCCATACATAAAATATCAACTTTCTACGGCTAATCGTTTTTGAATTATGCCAGATACATACACACATACATACGCACGTACGTACATACAGTTGTCACGAAAAAATTCTTTTTGAATCCATTTTAAACCATTTTAAAATCTTTGTAAAAAAAAAAAAAAAAAAAAAAAAAAAAAAAGAGCCCTTTAGTCTGTACATACGTATAGAGGTAACGGGAAAAATTCGTCCAAATGCATTCGGAGGCGGTCAAAATGGATATTTCTATTAATTTATGACAGCCGAAATTTTTCTCGAGTACAGGGCGATGCAGTAGAATTAATATAATACATTATTAAATAAAATTAAATGGAAGGGTGAACGGTGACCTACTATGGATTGACAGACTCGCCGCTGCGGTAATGCACAATGAATTATTAAGAAATGCGTTTATTGCTGTTATATTGGTCAGTTTGGTGAACAATTACGTATTTATTAAATTTGAAAAATAAATTGCAGGTCTTTTGCTTTATCAAGTGGCAACACTCAGAGAACTAGATGTTTGCTTTTCTGTGATAAAACGATGTGTGGTTTTTCAATTCAGTTTGAATTTGCGAAAAAAATTTAATTATTTATGAGAATATTTTAAATATTGTTACTAAATTTTAGCTCTAATTACTCTTGTTTTCTATTATTTATTAAGGAGTGTTTCATATTCCTTCAGAAGTTTTGTAAGATTTTAATTAGATTTATAGCAATATATGTATGAATTTCACATCGAGAAAAGAAGCTCGAAAGAAGAATCATTTGTGTTGAAAAGCAAAATTAGAGCCAATAATAAATTTTCATTTTTATGTTGAATTTTTTTTTTTTTCATGCGTATTTCTATTTTACTAAAAACGTAAATAGCTCTTGAATACTGTAACAGAAGCTCCCTTTCTACCATTAGTAGTAATACCGATTTATTATCTTAAACTTGGATTTTGCTTTCTGTTGTTTCATTAAATTTTTGTTTCGATTGTTGCATAAGTTCATGTTAGGATACGAGATGGAGCGTAAAGAAATCCATTACGACCTTAAATAGGGTACACACAAATGTAATATTAATTAAATGACCCACCAGCGGCCTGTAAAAGACCTCCACGGGGCATTTCTTCCTATCCGTGTATTGCCTAAGGCAGAGCACGTATATATGTCATATATATGTCATAATTCCGGGAACATAGAAGAGGAATCAACTTGCAATCGTCGTAGCTGAGTGTGAAGGCAGGTAACAAAGCATGAACATAAAGAATTTCTAATCTTTATTTCCACGCATATAAAATCATCTTCATAGATGTTTATCCAATCATAATGAAATATGATAAAATTTTTATGCACATTGATTCTTAAAATTAAGACACGCAGGCAGTTTAGACGGGCAAGCAAAGCGAGGAGCCATTAGCACGGTAGAAGCTAGCAGAAGTAACACAGAATTAATACGCAGTGATACTTTGTTGGTTATTTGGCATGCAGCGGCAGATGCACTACTGCTCTTTCCAGATACCTGAATGAGTCCCCTTAGGGTCGTGACGTATGTAAAATTCCAAAGATGAAGTTTCTCCAGTTGAGATAGCTTTATAAAAGAAAAAGAGAAGTGAAGCCTTGAACTTCGGTGATCAACAAGCCATTTCTGGGGCAGCTGATGTCATGGAGGTAGGAAGCTAGGGGAGCTGATGTCATGGAGGTAGGAGATAGGAAGTCCTTTCTTACCTGCATGGCTGATGTAGAAGGACAGGGAGGTGGGGAAAGCTGGTCGGAAACACGTGAAGAGGTGGTTGATCAATACTAGTTTTAGTTACCTTATTCAAACATTGTTAAGTAACGTCGAAAGATCTCGAATTTGAGAGAACAGATGAATTTAGAGGGAGAGCAACAAATCTAGAATGTTAATTTTGAGGTCGACAATTATTTTTTTTAAAGCGCCTATCATATTTTGTTACATCTTACACACACATATGTATATATTAATTAAATTAAATACATTAATTTAGTGTGCATTGAAGGTTGGTGAGATACGCTTGCGTATAAAATGTTTATGGACGGTAGACATTCTTTTTAAGGTATAATATCTGGATAGTTGTATTTAATCTTAACAGTTTATGTGTTTTTTTAAAAAAGAATATTATTTTTTTTAGAAAAACGTTCTTGCGGTATTTTATAATTTTGTCCCCCCCCCCAGTGGCTACTACTGAGGCCGGAAGCGGTGGTCACTTTATTATAGAGACCATTGCTTCCTATGAAGGGACGGACAAATTACAACCATGCCATCTCCGGACTTCGAACCCGGGCTCTTCGGCAAGGCAGTCAGAGTCACTAACCATTTTCCCGTCTTTGGAGAGCTTTTTGTTTATCTCTCAAAATGCAACGGGGTCTTTTTATTTAAAATTGATACAAGAGGGCGAATTATACTAATTTTTATAACAGATTCTCCATGTTAAGCATAATTTACTAAAGGAATCCATTAGGTAATGCCAATTTGTTTTTTGATTAATACTGGTTTTCTGTATTCGTAAATTACATATGAACTTACTTCCATAAGAAAATCGTCAGTGAAGGCATTCTTCGACAGAAAAATTGTCTTTGAGTAGTTTGCAATAATTAATTAATTAACTGAATGACGATGGAATGAAAGGGGACTTTCAACAGCTCGGTTTGTTGAAAGGGTAAATGACTGAATGTTTTTCACATCATATATAAAATTAACGTTTTAAAAATGCAAATGATAGTTTGGATTATTTTTCTCCCCCCCCCCCCATATCGATATTTGGCTTATGAAAGTAAATTCGGGTTGATGGACAAACTAAATTTAGCTTTACATTTCATGAATATATGACTTTTTATTTTTCTTACGTTTTATTTGAGCAAACTTTTAAGACATGAATTTATCTTGTACAAACGGTTGTAGTACATTCATCTAAATTTTGAGCTTAATTTTTTTTATGAGCTTGCTTTGTGTGCATTGTTACTCAGTTAGCAGTGTATCACGTTATTTTTCACGTAAACAGATTCTAGTGAGGTTTTATTTAGTTTTTAATCAGTTATTTACTTTAAATAGTAGACTGTGATCGGCGAGAGGAAAGAGAGTTGGACTTTTGATGGACAATTCAATTCAGATTACATTCTTCACTAAATTACCTAATAGCATGTATCGATTTATGGAAAAAAAATCGATTTGTGGCATTGCGCTAAAAATTAGCGGATATTTTTATAGCCACAAATGGTACTTTTATACTGCCATTTTCCTCTGACCGTCTGAATTTTGAATATCGAAGCATATGAAGTAATACTGATAATTATTTCGTTTTTTTCTGCTGAGCACAAATTATTTGTAACAGGCCGATTTCTCTTTCCACCAGTAGTCGAGTAATTAAAAAAGGGACAAAAACTGTTTTCTAATTAAAATCCAGCTTAGCGAAAAGCTGTCTGCGTGTGTGTTTTCGTGTTTCTCCTCCTGTTATAACGTAAATACGAACCTTTATCCCTTGAGAGACCTCCACGAAAGCATCTCTTTCCTCATGCTGACAGCCGTCGTTCACTTTGCCATATTAAAAAATAAAACAAACTTTTAGGTCTGTAACACGTAGAGTAGCAAGGCAAAGATGATGACGGAGTTGTTTAAGGAAATGAGAATGAACGAACTTGACTGGCGGCAAAATGACCCATTTTTCGGCCTTTTAAGCTTCCCTGGGATGAGTTGAACACCGGTTACGAGCCAGACCAGATTGCCCACAAGCCAACAGGTGGCTGTTCTTACTTTAAGAAGAACAAAGCAAAATATCTGGAGGTATTTAGAAACTTAACATAAAATCTTTCTCGAAGGGCAGAGACTGCGATGCGGAGAAAAATGTATCTGTGTCGTGCTGGCACTGTTTAAGGTTCAGATAAACACATTTTGTTTGTAAGGTTGTCCGGTCGTTACTGGCTCCATAGTGTAGCATAAAGTACATATAAAGTGTTACTGAACGGAATATTTTGCTTTCATCTTCTTATTCATAAAATAAAAGTTTGAAGTTTATTTTATTTTCTTTATATATTTATTTATTATTTTGATGTAGTTTGAAGAAACTAATTTCTGGTGTACGGATACCCTCCCCAAGTTTTATGAATATAATTTATTTCTTTTATTATTAGTCAGAGTTAAAATATGCAGGTATAAATAGTTCACCCATAGTACTTAAGCATGCAGCTATGACACTGTATTTGTTCTTGAAGACTGCATTGAAGAATTTTGGCATCATATCGTCTCTACTATTTCAACAGTCTTTAGTGACATTCCCCATGTATGAATTTTAATAAGCTTAATTTTAATAGGCATTATAATCCTAATTGTTTAATTTAGGCGTGCGCTTCCATTTGCTGTTTGAAATTACCTAGAACTAGAAGAATTATTAGAGTGACGAGATCTCCACTCACCGAATCGCATAATTTTTTCGTTCATTATGTTTCTGTAACTGTAAGCCATTTCTAATTGTATGTATTTAATTTCAAATATTATGATCCACGAGAAAACTTTCGAAAAAGACTCAACGAACGTGACATTACTTACTGATATGTAGCGAATAAATATCGACCATCTCTATTTTTAACCATTACTTAGCAATGGCGTATAGAAAACGAAAATTCAAAGTTGTTAGCCAACCAAGAATTCGTATATTTGATGCCTGGACAGAAATAGTTGGAATAACGGAAATAATTGCTGAAGAGTTTGAGCCCCTGTGTATGTTGAAATCTTTCCGGCGGAAGAGTTATTATTCTTTTTCGCCTCTGAATAATTGTAAGGGTTTCCTATGTAATCTTTTTTTAAAGTTATTTCAGTACTGACCAGAAAAAGACTGATTTAAGGAAAGCTAAAAATTGAATTGTTTGAGAAAGAAGTCTAAATATATGTTTAGTAATGAAGAGTAATTATTTGATATTTTCGAAGAGGTTTTCCTGGATAAAAATACACATGCCTTCATTTCCTTTTCTGGATAAGTTCGGAGTATTTTAATTTGAATCAGAGGTTTTCAATATTAATAAACTAAAGAACGATAGTGTCTGGTATATCATAAAAAGTTATTGATTCTGAAACTTTTTACTTTACCTTTCTAAATCTCCACTTTAGAGAATTTGTGCCAATTGTTCGGGTCGCAATAAGAACATCATGATTTCAGCTGTATTTCAACGAATGATTGACACAGTAAAGCTTATATTCGAAACAGCCACCGCCGATCGTGATGATTCATATGTTCCCCTACATCTGCTATTATGTTCTTACACGAAACGACTGTTACCAACACGTTTAATCTTCGATTTATTGCAGTCCATGATATGGCGAGTAAAAGATCCATGTCTTCACAAACTTATAATCTGGTTGCGCTCTAATGCGTTAAGGCGTTGATATAATTTACGACACGGTTGTGTAATCGGTCTAATCGGCAGGTTATCTACTGCACTTTGGTAGCAGTATTGGTATTTGACATTTTTCCATGTCATGTTGAAGACACCTACGTACGTGAAGGATGTGCCGATACCGTTTAGTTTTTTTTATTTTTTATTTTATGTCTTTTAGGAGTATTACGTGTTATCATGAGATCATAAAACACGAGAATAAATTTCAAATACTTAGATGTTAAGGAAATTGCATATTAGAGACATTCCTTTTACTAATATCTGCTTTTGATGTTGATGCTACTATTTCTCTATAAAATAATTCTTGCGTGTTTTACTGCATGTGCAATAAGTATGGTTTGATTTGGTTTATTTAATTATGGCAAAGCACTTGAGGGGAGGGATGCCTTCGTGGAAGACTTTTTAAGGAAAATTGACTCGTGTACCCTTTACATAAGGGGAAGGCCATGAAAAAGCCCATGCAGCCAGCCCATTCGCCGGCATTCGAACTCTGTACCGAAATACCAGCGTCAGCGTTCGGGCGCTGGTAGGCGCGATAAGTATGAATAAGCATGTAATATTTAAAACAAATTATATGTAAAAATAAATTTTATATATCTCCAAAATTAATTCGTATTCTTTGAATCCCAAACCGCAATCAGAGCAATGAATAGCTTAAAAATCCTTTTATTTTTCATTTTGCTGCCATGAGACAATGTGGTACATACGTAAGCTGTAATGAGTTGAGAATTGGAAGGTCTGTGTGTTTAAGAAGATGCATATTTAAAAGTATATGTTCTGGTTATGTTAAAGTAGGATATCTAAATTACTGTTCTTAAAAACAAAAAATGAAAATTAGAAAAAATAAAGATATAAAACGTATGTGTTTGTGATTCTTATTTAGTGGCTAGTTTCACTAAAAAACTGAGACTGGAATTCTGTATCTAAAAATCATATATCTGTTGAACTAATATAATTTATGGGTTAATTAATGCCAAAAACTTGAGCAATTTGATTTGAATTCATTTCATTTAATTATAAAGTATGTTCTCCCTCCTTTTCGCATACCTTCGAGTGTAATTGGAAGCATAGTCGACGCATATTCGAGAGGTCCAGTATTCGAGTCCCGGCGAGAGCAATGCACGTTTTTCACCTCTCCTGCTAAAAAAAAAAAAAAAAAAAAAATTACCTTATGACTCTACAAGTGGCTCCCGAACTAAAAGGTGGTGAACGTTAATTCGTCATCACCAGGATCTGGCTGTTGGGTCCCCAAATCCCCAGTCGGCCTTTAAAAAGCGGAGTATGTAAGGTATTTTCTCTCTCCTGTCTGCATGCTTTCGTGGTGTGATTGGAAGATGAGTGTTCGTGGTGTAATTGGATTGGTGTAATTGGAATTAATATTCGACGCGTATTTGAGAGGTACAGGGTTCGAGTCCTGGGTACGGCATTGCACATTCTTCACCTCTCCTGCTGCTAATGTCTTTAATGAAGGGCGAGGCCTCGACCCAACTAGCCAAATCAATATTTAGACATAAGATTGTGTTGGACCCAGCCCACGCAACAACAAACGAACGCAAGTCATGTTTCCTTTACATATCACTGAAACTTTGAAGGGATATAAAATATCATAAATTTGATTTAATTCATAATTTTAGAGTAAAAAAACCCTCATTAAATAGATATAAATTGATAACCTTGTTACGTATTAGATATGAACAGTTACAAACAAATTAATAAATAATTCAAACTGAAAATAAATGGGGTTAACTTAAAAGGTTTTCCATTTATACTTCAATCTCTTCCATATCTGTTGTTATTAATTATTGTCACCATTTCTCGTCAAAACAATGTTTTTTAAATTTTATTAATTAATTTTTTAAATATATCGAAACCAGGTTATCAATCCCGTGCGCTCTGACTTAAGGGACATGAGTCAACAACGTGCCAAAAGTTATGCAACAAACGGAAACCTGATGATAACTCAAAGTATGCAAGCAAATTGAACGAAACTTGATGATAATATTTATTATAGCAACTTGTAACTTAAGAACGCAAGAAAACATGATACGGAATATTTACATCAGCAGGAGTATATAACCCCTAAATTCGGACGTGCAAACTAACTACAAAAAATGTTTCATTAGTGAATCTAGGAGGGGATTGGAGGCCAAAAATACGCCTCCCGAGAGCGTCCCACACATGGTCAATGGGATTAAGGCCAGGAAAGCGTGCTAGCGATCCATTTGGACAACAATCCCCGCCCCCCTCAAAAAGTTGGCACACATATTGAACAGTGTGAGGGCGGATATTACCTGCTTGCAAAATAAAGGTGTCGCTAATTGCAGCAGCATACGGACAAACAATAGGATTCCGTATACCTTTTGAGGATTGAGAGTTCCATTGGCAGCACCCCGTAGAAGAACACTACTGCTTGTCTAGGTAGGCATCTTTTTTCCGTATATTAAGACGGCAGATATCAAATGTTACCTTCTCTCCACATGTAAATATGTCAAAAACGATTTGCTCTAGAACGTTGAAGTTGAAATTTTGTATATGAGACTGCTATAGCATATAGTTGTGCACCTCCCATTTTTATTGCAATGGGACCCGGCTTATAAGTACATCCGGCTTTCATTTTCGAAATCGTTGATAGTAGTGTTTAATTATAGAAGTGTTTTAAATGACGAAAATATTTATGTTTTAGCAATGTAAATTAAAAACTAAAAAACCCACCGTTTTCGGTAGGTAACGAAATCTAACTTTTAATGCAGAGTCTCCCGGTTCCTATATTTATATTTGGGAAAGTTTTATACTCGTTATGAAAAAATAAAATCATAAGAAGTTTGATTCCCATACTAGAAAAATTAACCGGAATATTTAATTTGTTTTATTATTGTTTTATTATTGTTTAAAATTATTGTTTATTAATGCAAGCTTGCTAAGTAACCTTTTGTGTAATTTACCGTTCTGAAAATAGTAACCATGTAAATGCATTTTGGATCATTAGTTTATCAACTGTGAAATCTGTCTTTCACATTATCTGAACAAGACTACAGCTTTCAGTTGTGATTATTTACATAGATATTTGTTCATATCTTCAAAACTGTTAATATTATTTAAATGACTAATGGAATTGATATTTATTCGTTTCTTCAAAACTGTTAATGTTATTAAAATGACTAATGCAATTGCTATTGTTGAATGATGACAGCCACGCTTCATGGCAGTTTCGTAAAAGATGGCCGTTATTCTGTAATGCAGTGCGAATTGTTTATATATTAGCACATAAAACTTATAAACCCTGTAATTGTAAGTAGCATAATTAAGAAAGTGTGATAAGCGTACGTACACTGTATCTGACCTATGGCCATCGCGCATAATATGCAATCTAATATTCAAGGGTATCTGACATCAGAATTCTGTAGCTACAATGTGTATTAGATATTAATTTTTATTAGTTTACTTATGCTAATGTTTTAATCCGTGAAACATTTTGAATTCCTTTCAGAGCTCTATGCAAAATATGCTATTTATTATTTTTGGAAATGATATATATATTTGCTTTTTAAAAATTGTGCTGCAAATGCTCTTGCACTAAAACTTGCGGACCTCTGCTCTCTTTTTTGAGATATGTAAGCTTGACAATGATATGTCATACGTCTATATCATTTGGCTATCAGAACTATTTTAGGTAACTGGCTGCCATGCAGAGTATTGTTTCTGGAACGAAAAATCATGCAACTGAATTTCGATTATCTGAGTTAATGTAGACTGATGCGACTTCGCGTAACAGAAAACCGAGATAAAATGGGCGCCCACAGCCACTCACGTTTGTGAAAATTGCAACACCAAAAAGGAATCGTCATAATTGAATGCAATTTAATACACAGTTGAGTGGTAGTGGTACAAATAAATGATTAAATGTTCAAAGCAAACAAACAAGAACAAGAGATCAGAATCAGTATTTTGTGTGGCCACCACGCGCCGCAATAAGTGCTGCTACTCGACGTGGCATGGAGTCAAACAAAGTTTGAATGTCTGACTGAGGAAGAGCATTCCATATCGTTTGTACGCGTACCCAAAGTTCGTCTGCAGACGCAACAGGACGAGGATCACGAGCAAGACGCCGACCAATGACATCCCACACATGTTCAATTGGCGACATATCCGGGGAACACGCAGGCCAAGGAAGAAGCTGTACCTGCTGCGCTGCAAAGAAGGATTTAACAATCCGAGCAGTATGAGGGCGGGCATTGTCCTGTTGAAATACAGCGCCTGGCAAGCTTTGAAGGAAGGGAACAGCTTCGGGCTGTAGAACTTCACGGATATACCGGTTGCTGTTCAGATTGCCCACAATTCGTAGCAATTGAGATCGTCTATGATATGCTATGGCGCCCCAGACCATAACTCCGGGTGTTCGTCCACTGTGGCGTTCGATAATGCACTCCGGAAGGTGGCGTTCACCGGCATAGCGTCTGACACGAATGCGGCCATCATGGTACCACAAATTAAAGCAGGATTCGTCAGAAAACACGACATGCTGCCAATCAGCACGCCAGTCTCTATGCTGATTGGCCCATTGTAGCCGCAGGCGGCGATGGTCGTGCATTAGGGGGATCCTGTATAAAGGAGTCCGTGCGCGCAGTCCACACTGCAGCAGACGTCTACGAATTGATGAAGCACACAATGAAACACCTGTAGCTATTGACCACAGTGCTTCCAATTGTCTAGAGGAAGCTGTACGGTCCGTCCGCGCCATGCGGACCAGGTGTCTATCATCGCGAGCTGACGTCACATTTCGGGGTCCACTCCCGGAATTCCGAGTTGTCCGACACTCGTCCGTCCACTGCTTCCAAACGCGCATCACTGTGCTGCTGTTACGCTGCACACGAGAGGCTACTGCACGATACGACAATCCAGCTTCACGAAGGCCGATGATTCTCCCTCGTTCAAACTCTGTAAGTTGTTCAAATCTCGCTCTCTTTCGTCGACGAGGCATAAGTACAGATTGAGTTAACGTTTACCACTAGCAGATAACCACCGATAACCATACACGCCTCGCTACAGCCGTCTATTTATTCGGATCCATCAGCCGTTCAGAGGGCGCTGCTCAGCATACGCATGCGCTACGGATTTGCAATTCTAATCATTTGCATATCATGCGCTACTTTGCATTTCCTGAAAATTTCAGCTCACTCGCGTAAGTCCTTCATGGTGTTGCAATTTTCACAAACGTGAGTTTAGATTGAACATCATAGATGTAAAAAATGTCTCCAATTTATATCAATGCCATTTTAAACAACTTTTTATGCGTAAGAAATTCAGTGTAGCATATACATCTGCAAAGAACGTATACATCGGCAATTATTTTTATGTATATCATTTATTACACAAGTAAATGCGTAGAGTTCATACATTTGCAGAGTATTGTCACACATTCAAGTTACAGTGTAACAAAAACAGATCACTTTTAATTAATTTTATCGTTAAGAACTTTCTTAGAAGTGTCTGTTAGATACCCCTTCCATATACACCCATTTCATAACGTTTGTACATTTCTTTACTGCAGTGTAGCAGCAATCGTCATGTGTAATGTGTTGTTGTTGTCGTCGTGTCCATATTACATGGAACAATGGTTGCCAGAGCCTACTCCGAAGACAGGGTGTAATGTGTTACTTCTGTTAAGTACTTTCTGGACGCTGGGTACAATATTTACGGTTTCCTGGATGAAAGCCGGGGCAAGAAGGAGTCGAGAAAGGCATTTGTTTGAGATAAACAACTAGGAGGAGTGAGTGCCAAACCACGGAGATTTTACAGTTTGCATATTGTATGCAGAGACCGTGTTACTCTTACTGCCTTAGGTAACGAAATACACATAAGCTTAAGACACAATAACACGCCGAACAAATACTAATTCAGAAGTCAAACAGCAAAAACCAGCGTTAAATTTTCGCATTTGCACAGGACTAGTTTCGATTGTTTTACCGAATCTCCATCCTCAGCTGCAAAAGCGCAAATGAACGAGATAGGATATAATGATTAGATAAGATAAAAAACAGACAGAAAATAAGCTAGTGGCCCCATCTGTTGATGAAACCAGAACTAAAACATAATTTCTTTAAAGGCCGAAAGCAAAGATGGATTGGAATTAGGATCGTTAACTAGAACAGAAAGATTTTTTTGAATGTGAAATGCCTCTAGAAAATCCAGTTCTCCAATGGAAGATGTTTTTTGAATAATTTTGGCAATAGAAAAATTGAAAGTGTGATTTTCGGACCAACAATGTTGGGCAACAGAAGATGTCTGTGGTTCCTTTTTTCTAACATATGCCTCATGTTCCTTGACGCGAAATTTTAAGGCTCTCTTAGTTTGGCCTATATAAATTAAACCACACTGGCCAGGAATCCTATAAATACCCCAGGAATTCATATCCAGAATGGGGTCCTTGAGTATGGAATTCGAATTTTATTGATGGGAGAATAAACGACCCACTAAATGGCACACTCTTGTTTTAGAAGAATGTAAAAATTCTGTTGTCATTCCCTTCTTTCATCAATTAGCTATAAAACTGCACATATTTTGCAGAAATTTAACTTTCGGGTCGTTTATTCTCCCATCAATAAAATTCCGAGTTCCATACTGAAGGACCCCATTCCGTATATGAATTTCTGGGGTATTTATACGATTCCTTGCCAGTGTGATTTAATTTACATTGGCCAAACAAAAAGAGCCTTAAAATTTCGCGTGAAGGAACAATGAGGCATATGTTAGAAAAAAGGAACACAGAAGTCTTCTGTTGCCCAACATTGTTGGTCCGAAAATCACACCTTCAATTTTTCTGCTGCTAAAATTATTCAAAAAACATCTTCCATTGGAGAACTGGATTTTCTAGAGGCATTTCACATTCATAAAAATCTTTCTGTTCTAGTTAATTCTAGTTAAGGATCCTAATTCCAATCCATCTTTGCCTTCGGCCTTTAAAGAAATTATGTTTTAACTCTGGTTTCATTGACAGATGGCGCCACTAGCTTATTTTCTGTCCAATATTTCTGTCTGTTTCATTTCTTATCTAATCATTATATCCTATCTCGTTCATTTGCGCTTTTGCAGCTGAGGATGGTGGTTCGGTAAAACCATCGAAACTAGTCCTATGAAAATTTGAAAATTTAACTCTGATTTTTGTTGTTTTACTTCTGAATTAAATAAGCTTGTTTGAAATTACAGGGAAAGAGTGTACGACTATTACAAGGTTTACTTCGGACAGTGCGGACAGTCGGTTAATTGTAAATCTACTGTAGTATATGATGTTAAAAGAAAATAAATGAATATATATGTATTGGCTTGGATTATGGAAAAGCATTCGAGGACTGTCTGCCTAAGGGGAGGGATATCTTCGTGATGGTTTTTTTTTTTTAATATGATTTTTTTTTGAAACAAGAACTAAAAAGTGTGAATGTTGTAGATATTTTGAGTAACTGAAACTGAATGTATAATCAGGCCTGCGGTTGTATATCAATGAATGTGAACTATATATATCAAAATGCTTCATAAGCAAGTCGTGAAATCCAACCCTAAAGAGCAATATTCGTGTTCAATCTCGTTAACAGGGACTAGACTCATAAGCATAATTTCTCCATTTTGTGCCACCCAGACAATGTAGTGGTTAGGGAAGCCCGGGTTTGATTCTCGGAGAAGGCATGGCTGTAATTGTCCGTCCCATCATAGGAGGTAACGTTGGCTCACCTATTAGGTGCTTCCATTTAATAAAATAGCCACAACTTCCGGCCCTAGTAGTAGCCAAGTCTAAGTCGGCTAAGTGCCCGACAGCTGGGGGCGGGAGAATCTCCTTTTTATATTTAAAATTTTTTTTTGTTTTCTGGATATGATTTTTTATGATATTTATGCGTAAAGGATGAACTATTTACTATACTTTTTAGCAGAAATTAATTTTCTTCCATTTAGTTTATATATTTTACCTAATGATTTTGTGTCATTCAGCCTCCTGCAATGGATATGCGCATGAGGCATGAATAAATTATTAGTTTTCTTTTCTGCAGCAAGTGTTATTGGTGCCTTATTTGAATCACCTTATAGTCTTCAGTTTCTAACTTTTTTTTTCTTCTTGTCTCTGGACATTTGAGGAAATCGAGCGGCCGTCCTAATCTGCGAACAGCAAATCCCTTTCCTACGATAGGGCGTGATTGCCCCGCTCACCGATAACCGTGATCATTAAGTGGCCGCCGCCATGGAGAGCGGCCGGTGCCCCGTATCACAGTTCCCCTCTGACGCTTTCAAGTTCTCCGGAAACCGCGAACCCGGATCTAAGTAAAGGGTTGCCAAGCGAGTTCGTCGCCAAGTGGCTCCTTTCCCACCTTTCCGTTTTTAGCTAATAAGGGAATAAGGTTTTATTCCGTTTTAATGATTCGGGCGTTGTTGTGGGATTTGTCTTCTGTTCCAGAAGCCGAGCCCATTTCGTTTGCTTAATGCTCTGTCTCTTTTCTAGTTGCGTAGTCTTCAGAAATACGCATAAATAACTTCGCGCGTTTCCCCCCTTCTCCTCCTTTGGCGATTAATGAATGGTTTGGGACTACTACTTTTTTGAGAAAGAACTGCTAAACTATTCGGTAATAAATTATAGAATATTTTACTTTCAATAATGCTTGCGTTTTCCATTAAATAAGAGAGAGTGAGAGAGATTGGGAATTTGGATCGAGTAAAGGAAAATGTGCATAGATTTAAAAATATTATAAACGAATAAGTCTTACCTCCTTCCCGCCAAATATCGTAAAATACTTTAAGTATATGTATTGCATTCTAACTTTAGTGTCAACAGATTATCCTCTTGCTATTAGATTTATTTGAAGCCGGTGTACTCGTTCGAGTTGTTTGGTTTTATCGTTTGTGCGTGCTAAGTTTCCAGGAAATATACATTTTTCATTTTATATTAATTTTATTACAGAAAGAAAATGATTAAGAAATCCAATCTAAGATATCAGTGAATACTGAAAACAGGCAAGCATTTGAAGACGTATTCGATGTTATTGAACGAAACAGTTGTTTTAAAGTGATGTAATTAATAAAAATCCCAGCATCCCTATTTACGTTTTTTATGTATTCACCTTTCGACACATTGTCAATTCAATTTGAATTTTTTTCCATCTTATTTGTTTTATTTTTCTCTATCAAAATTAAATACTATTCTTTCATATGAAATGTGTGCAAACCTTTTAGATATCCTTTCATCGCTATCTTACACATCAGAGATCTCATTCGAATGACCTGCTGAAGAAATTCGCTAATGAGTGCAGAATACTCGTGATAAAGTTCTTGTTTTGTGAACTACTGATATGCTCTGCACCACTAGGTATGATAAGTTGCAAAATTATTTAAATTCTTTTTCAAAACTTAGCAGAAATTATCAAATGTAACATTTAAATACTTTGCTTATTTTAGAGGGTTTAGGCTGGGTAAATGGAATTTGTCCAAAATATTTGCATGTGAGGAGCACACTATTTCTCTTGATGGTATTTTTTTTTAATTGGTAATAACGCTGTTATCACCATTTAGCATTAAATAAGAAAGAATATTATTTCTGAGAGATACTGAGTATTTCTAATTGCTAATTGTGATGTTCTGTTTGATTTTTTGAGATTACTTTCTGCAGACGGTCCTGTTGTGAAAACAGTACATTATTACTATAGGTAACGGTAGATTATTATTAATTTTTCATATTTTATAATGATTTTTAAGCAAAAGAGAGGAAAAAAACTTTGTTTCCAATTTTGGGTATTTTATTGCATAATTTCTTTCAGTGTTTGCTAATTATAAATTTTACATGAAATTAGTCAGCTTTCCAAACGGATTTAATGAAGTGTTATGATTTCTGTTTTAAAAAAAATCTCCCTCCTTTTGCCGCGCAATTTCTTTTATGATACATGTATTTTAAAATCCAATGTTTTACGGGAAAAAGAATAAAGTGCGTTAAATAAAAAGAAAATTTTAAAATAGTTCGATTTTTATTTGGAACTGTATTAAAAAAAGACTGAAAGAAAAAAAATGAATTTTTAGTTAGTCTAATTTTCTTCACGAGAACAGATGAGAAATATGACACATTCGTTAGGAGGGTGGGGAGCAGCAATCTGAAGCTTACGATTTCCATTTAATACCTCAACAAAGGATTTATGATTAAAATTTAACATTGTAAAATTTTAAAAAATGTACTAGTTACATAACATATGGCATTAGAAACAAATTTTGTAGTTAGTTACGAAAAAGTTTTTGATGTTCATAAAAACTGTCAGTAGTGGTATATGTTATAAATTAAATATATTTTAATTTGCACAGTTAGTATCATTATTAGAAAAGATAAAATAAAGATTTAAGTTATAAAAAAGCGCTTTTATTGCTTTTAAATCGCGCCGCCGTTTTTTTAATCAGTAACAAACTAATATATTTTCTAAATTCAGTCGCAGATCTTACTCTTTACTGAATGGGATCACTCTGTTCAGTTCTAAGATATTTTTCCCGCCTTCTTAGGGTGCCTTCGTAGTGTAGTGGTCAGCATGCTCGGCGCGTATTCGAGAGGCTGGTGATTCAAGTCCTGGCGAAGGCATTGCACATTTTTCATCTTTCCTGCTTCAAAAAATACCTAATGTTTTTACACAGTCACAAACATAACAGAATAATAAAAGTAACACATACCATAACTATTTTCCGTCATTTTGCTAAAAATTTATCGTCGTAATTCCAAACAGATTATGTTTAAAAAAAGATCGTTCCAGTCATTAGAGTTTATATAATATTGCGAAATGTTTAAAGCAGCAAAACGCTGGTAGTTCGCATTCACTTGTTTCAGTTTTGGCTGGTTGAGTTGGGTTGGCAGATCATAGCTTGAGCCAAGCGGTGGTCAAGTGGGTGTGACCGCTGAATAGTGCTAGTTCTTTCTGAGGTTGATTCTCGACGAATGAGCTGATCACATGATGTTTTTGGGGTTTCCTCCGTGTTTGTGTCTGTTGCAGGTACAGGGAGATTGCCTTAGAAAGCCTGCGGAATAGGGTAAGGCTGACAATCTTTGTTTGTCATAGTTAAATAACAGTGTCATAATAATAACTAAACTGCCTCTTAGTGTTAGATGGTCACAGTGGGCCTGGTTATTTATTGCCCTACACCTAACTTATAGGTCACTGGATTTTATGCATATAACTTCTCTTCCCTCTTTATATATGTGAAAAATGTTTGCATTCGCTCTATCTTTGTCCACGGACCTATGTGGCTTCTAAGACCTTACTGATATTGTTGTAGCATTCCTCCCTTTTATCTATTAACTAAGTGTTGAGGAACCTAATGAACAGCTAAGTTAATAATCGCTTAAGTTCAGAAAGAAACGTAAACTCAAGAAGGGTTAATTAGCCTTGATTGCACAAAATAAAGATATACAGTCGGCATCTTTTTCACGGCGTACAGCAAAGCTTCCGCTTGGGCTTAAACTGAAAACTAATGACTAACTAAAGAGACTTAGCCGAAACTCACACAAATCTAAACTAGTTGGCTTCTAAATATGGAAATATCTAGCGAAGCTATCAAGGGCACGTAATACGGCCGAGCTTAGTAGCGTAGAGAAACATAACCAAAAGGCAAACGCGCGGTATTCGGAAACTCTGATTCTCTCTCCCGGAGTCAGTGAAACTTCGACTTAAATATTACTCCTTCTCATTTGCATTTAATGCAATTCTAAAAACTCATTCTGGTAAGGAATTGTAAGTTGAAATTAGGATAGATAGGAAAGGTGCATAGACATAAAAATAACTGTTATAAACTTAGCATAAACCTTACTCTGTCATAGAGACAATAGCGAAGGATAGGCAAAAGGAAACAGGACAAAGTTTGGTTTAGTCTTGACTTTATTCAATCAATTAAAACGAGTCATATGCAGCATTTATAAGTAAGAATTTAAACATTTTTTTCTCTAGCTTCATTTATTACTGTATAAATTTAAACAAAATAAAGTTAAAAAAGTTAAGCCATTTGAAATTGGGGCAATCATTTCGGATGCTTTCTGTTTTCATACTCATAAAAACCTTTTCATATTTGACAAAAAAGTGTATCTAATTATTCATCTTTTTGAAATAATGAGTTTATACTAAATTACAAACTTTTTTTCATTTTTAAATTAGAAGTGCAGATATTAAGTCAGGAATCTGTAGTACAGTAGGTGATTTCAACATTGATAAAATCTCTTCTATAAAACTAAAAAAGTATATTAAAATTATATTTTCAATTTTAGTGATCAATAATCAGAGACTGCATGTAAATTTAGTCATACTCATAAAAGAATATGGAGTGATAAAAATAATTGCTCGAATAAATCTTAAACAGATTTGTGGAACGAGACGTGCTTGTAAATAAGATAGAGCGATTTGCATTGTCTATTTTTTCACAGACAGACAAACGTTAGAAGAATAATTAGTATTTTATTAAGTATTAATATTAATTTATTTATTTAGTTATTATTGTTGTAATGAATGAGAGATTTACTCTGTTCTTAGTGTCTTTTCGTAAATTTATATGGTAGCTCTGTATTCTTCACACAACTGAAAACGAAGTAGAGAACTTAAATATATATTAAGTATGAAACTTTTATGTTCTTAATTTTTTTATATGGACAATTATTATACATCCTCAGCTCTCTTATTATGGATAGTAGTTGTAAACCGAGTAATATATTTGTATCCCTTGGGCGGATACAGAATTTTGACATTCTGATATGAATACAACCATCTACCCAGTTATAAAAACAGGTGTGACATTTGAATTGTGATATCACTGTTAGAGGAATACCAATGAATTCAGCTACCAACTTTCGAATTATAAAACAAGTGCCGAATCAAAAAATGCATCGGGGCTTTGGCCAACGCCTGTATCTCCTCTGGACCTCTCTTAACAACAGATGTACGCAGCTTGAATGAGTGAAGCGCCGTATGTACGAATCTCGTCATATTCGAAAAAAAATTTAAATATCTGCTGCATAAGGTAATTTTACTTTAGATGGAGTTCTTAATTTATGAGGAAGGTGTTGATAGATTATGTATATGTAAAACGACGTAGTTCACCGAAATGTGTAAAACATCTTTTTTTTTTTTTTTAATCTAGAAATAAAAGAAGGATAAGTAAGCTTAAACTGAGATACTTAACGTAAATATTCCGTATGTCATTTAACTTTATTTACGTATCTGTACTATATTTTTTATTAAAATAAGCTCCATTTCAGTATGCTTTCCATCAAGAATTATATTAAGCTTTCCAAAATAACGCTTAATGCTTAGTATTCTGTGGATTTTAATTATTAAATTATTGCTTAAATGCATTCGTGTCTTTAAATAAAGAAATTTGCCCTTACGCGTATTTGTGACTGTTATATTAATGCAGAAAACGACTAGAAATGCGACCTTTTACCCCCTGAAACGAATAATGAAAGTTACTGCTAAGGAAATTCTTTAATACCTGTTTAAATCAGTTCGGGTATTTGGAATTTGAATTTCTTTTGCTTTTGATTTACACCTGAAAATGTTGCTATTTCAATTTAGTTGATCACTGACAACAGATTTTGCACGACATCATACGTAGTATTGTCATCAAGAAGATAGAGGCTTACCATACTCATTTGATACAAGTATCCCCTAAACTGAGTATTCCATCAAGTGTGATGTAGGCTTTAGAGGCTTGCCTTTACTCATCTGATAAAAGTACCGTCTAAACTCAGCATTCCATCAAGTTTGATGTAGGAGTTATAATCTCGGACTGCTGACGATAATCTAATGCGGTATGGAGGCCGCGTAGGTGACATAACTGCATAGCATGACCAGTGCCTGGTAATACCCAACCAACATAGCAAATACCCTGGTTGGCTGAGTGCCAAACTCTCGACTACCTCAGTAATTACTGTATTCAGAAAAACGGTTTATTGACGTCTCCATGAGATTAACTTTTACATAAAATGCCCTACTGTATGCACCTTTTGAGTGATATGAAGCTCACGCAAACCATAGAAGGTTAAAAGATTTGCTATTTGATTGGCGTATGAATTTTAAAAGCTTTTCGTTAAGATAAGAGGCTTCTTTGAAGTTTTAAACCTTCTTTGAAATTCTCTATATAAAATGAATAAACTTAAGCCTACTTTGCAAGCTAAACTCTTTCACATATATTTTCAAAATTTTAATTGGGTAAAGATTTTTACTTTCTTCAATTTTCATCCATACTAATATTTATTTGGCCTGATAACCTGAGATACCGAGGGACCTGTAATCAAAGCTTTGTGAGGCTAGTAAAATGTCCTTTCTCCCTCAAATGACCCAGTGCTTGCTTATCAAGCATCTTATTCAAATGTTGCTTCCAGGAAAATCGTAGAAATGGACTTCGATTATCGTACTACTACAAGAAGAGATAATTCAGAATTATATGTGGGGGGAATGCATATTTTCAGTACTTAATTGCTCATAATTAATATAAGTTTTATTATTGTCGTCAAATAATATGTATTGTAGCTGAATAAAATGCAATAATGAAGTACTTAATAGCTCACTTTTGCGCATATACGAGAAATACATTTTCAAAAAACATTTAAGAAAAAAATGCATTGCAGCTTTCAAATGAAGAGAAAAGCAAACTATTAAATGTGTCGTCTTACGAGAATGCTTTGTTCTTATTTATTTGATCTTTCACCTCCCCGTCCCCATTTCTTATATCTGTCTTATATTTTACCTCACAAAAATTTCTTTCAATTTTTCTGATTTATTTCACCCCAAAATTGCATTGGGAAACTATCCTATTCAATGAAGCGATTAATACTTGTTTCAGTAAGAAGTAGTTACGAATGAACGGATATCTTACGAGATTTACTCTTTTCATATGTTTATAAGATTAAATTATCTTTCAAATTTCGTATTTCAGATATTGATTCAGAAATTATTTTAAAGGCTGTTTTATGAGGGTTTAGTTTGCGCTAGAAGTTGTTTTATTTTTTAGGCGATAGGAAATGTTTTTGTTTTAAGGAAACTCATTTTTTTTTTGGGTATCACTTCTTTACTAACGTATTTGTTGACGATAATCGTTTTAGCATTTTTCAAAGAGGAAGACTGTTTTATTTTCATAAATGTATTCTTCTGTTAGGAAATGAATCCAGAGCTTTTTCACACGCTGATGAGCGCGCTACTGTTGAAGCACTGACTAGTTTTTTTTTTTTTTTTTTTTTTTTTTTTTTTACATCTGCTTGATATTACGAGAGAAAGTTTCGCCCAAAGATTGAAGTCTTGCTTGTCTTATTACACTTAATTTAATAAAGTTACATTAAATGATTAAAAATACTGTTTTCACACCTCTGCAGTTCTGCATATAGTATACTATGTTCATTATATACATAACGATCCCCCCCCCCGTTAAGCCATAGGAACTTCGCTTACTGATAAGTCAGTGTCACCACAGGTCACAGCCCTGCGTAATGCGTTGTAATCCGCTAGAGAGTCACTAAACTGCGAAGAAAAAATAATGTGAGCTGCCAATGAGCCATGTCGATGATTTTTGGAATTAGCATACTGTCTTTCGGTTTGTATTAATTGGCAGCATTAAATATGTGAGAGAACTATCCTTCTGTAAGTTATTTAATTAATATTTTCAGAATTTAAATAAGTAAAACAGAAACTGAATTATGAATTAAAAAACTGCATGTGCTTTAGAAAAACTGCTGAACCAGAACAGACTTTATTTCAGCTTTTAATTCTTTTCCAGATTTTAATTCAGTCATTCGTGTTTATGTTATCATGCGTGCATGATAATTCGTATTTAAATTCCCTTAAGACTGATCTGGTTGATCCGTTCTTTCTTAAGCTTTTCTCTTATTTATGAAACGAAAATAATGAACGTAGTAACTGAGTTGATTTACCGTAACATTAAAGTTTTTCTTTTTCTCGTTGTTCCCTCTTTTTTTTTTTTTTTTTTTTTTTTTTGCCCCTTTTTGGTCATCCCTCTATTTTTTAAAATGTGTTAGTGCCTGTAGTTCTGTAGCAAACAAATCACAATATTCCACCTGAGAAGTTTTTTTTTGTTTTCTTTCTTTGTATGTGAAGTTGTTACGGAGCCATGGCGGGTCATACTATAAAAGTGTCAGAATATTGTGACGCTAAATCGCCGAAAGAGCGATAACACTGTGAATATGGAAGCCCTAGCCATATTTAGTTATCTCCGTGGAAGATCCCGGAGCAAATGATCCGTTCGCAGCCCAAATCCCCCGCTTTCCGACACCTCTGACAGGTGACAGGGTGTGGATTAGTTCCTGGGTTGGGACCGGAGCTTTAGTCCTCCGCCCGTCATGATCTCTCTTATCGGGACCCACGAAAGCTCTCGAAATGAAGTTTTTGCGTCGCTTAAATCTTCACCTGGTGAATG
Organism: Stegodyphus dumicola; assembly: GCF_044657685.1. Classification (NCBI taxonomy): domain Eukaryota; kingdom Metazoa; phylum Arthropoda; class Arachnida; order Araneae; family Eresidae; genus Stegodyphus; species Stegodyphus dumicola. The sequence goes on from NC_140780.1 coordinate 123,808,410, forward strand.
GCGATCGCCAGTATGAGGTCCATGGATTACGCTTCGTAATTGACTTGTCCCCTTTTTTCGCATAAACAACTGACTGTGATACCACTTCGCTTATCTCATATTTGAACCGCCGTTGTTCGCCGGATACGTTTTCCCCCGGCAGCAAAAAAGTACGTTATGGTTAAAACCCAAAAATTTTATTTTAAAACCGATGGCGAATCCTGAGGGAAATTTAAAAAAGAATAACATAAAATATTGCCTTTTTTCGGGGGGGGGAGGAGGTTTTGTATATACATGGCGCTGCTCTTGCTGTTAGCTACTTAGCTGATTTGAGAACTCAGTTCGTAAATCGATTCGATAAATGTTTAAAATCAACTGTTTATTCTTTGATTTCATAAAGCGCATTCAGAGATTTCATATCGCATTACCGGATATTTTAGTTTAATTTTCAAAAAGGAGAAACTGCATGTCTTTACATTGTATATATGTCAGAGATGAAGGAAGACAGATAATAAAATCTAAGAAAACTTGCTGACTGTTTCAAAAAATAATAAACTGATTATTGAAAATTATTTTTTATATATCAAGTTTGATTTAACTGTTGAAAAAAATTTCAGTCTTAATTATTCAAGTAGGATATTTTTAAGTTGTTTGTTGGAACCCCTCCCCGTCAAAGTAAGATTAGATATGTAGTATTTTAAAATCGTGATAATGTAACTGCAGTTTCCGTTAGACGTTTTATTTGGACTTTTTATAAAATCGGAACGTTTTAGGTGTTAATTATAATTTTAAAACTATCTAAATAAATATAAATATGCTCAGTTGTGGACCGAAATACAGCCAGCATTTTCGTTTTGGTGACTCGTAAACAAACACGGGAATAATGATTTTGTGAGAAAAATGTAGTAGTATTAATTTCGAAATTTGCCTTTAACGTCGTTTTACTTTTTATTTTTTATATTTTTTCGATATTATGACTATTTTATTTCTTTTATGTGATTATCGCGGAAGTTTGCCTAATAATAAGTTTATCAAGACAGTTTTTTTTTTTTTGTTATATGGAAATCAATTTTCCTGTGCAAAAGGTCTTTTAATAAGTTGCGTTTGACTTGACTATAACTATTTCTCTAAATTTCTCATTAGTAACTTCGAGACACGACTTCATAATTTTTTTTATGATTTTGTTTAAAATTATAATTCAAAGATTTTGTAAATCTACTTGTTACATTTGCTTACTTTTGCAAATCCAGTGTTTGGAATGCACCCCGTAACTACTGTCACATTTCCAGAAGAAGACAGGTTTTTCGTAGTATGACTAATCTTGTTTTTGCATATGGTGAACCGAGCTTATAAAACGTGTCCACCATCAAAATCAATCACTACCTCGCATAAGAAACATTATAGAAAACACTAGACATCATAAAAGCGAACGATTTGCGTATGAAAGCCACCCGAAGTGTGAGGCCCAATATATGCATTCTCTTTTTCTTCGCATTCTCTTCTTTCCTTTTTCTTACGTCGAGAGCGAGATAGAGCTCCTCCACCTACCACCGTTCCCCTCCACCCGACGCTGCTCTCCGGCCCGTAATCCCTCGGAAATGAAATCCGCGGCCTCTTGTAATTGCATTTGGGGCCAGTTAATCCCGGTGGCTTGAGCGCGACAGGCCGATATGGGTGGCTGATGTGAAGCCATTGGAAAATGATGAGTCGGGATTAAAATTTGACAAGAAGACCGGCTAAGGAAGCCCGTCTTTGCGAAGTCCGCCTTTTCTGAGAGGCCTTGATACAAACTGACACGCCCTGATTACACGCAGCCCTGGACAGTAGAAGACGCTTTTTGTGGATGGAGATTTGCCCGAAGAAAAAGCTTTGCCCCTTCCTCCTCCTGGCCCCCCTTTCGACGACGGAGACAAATTAATAAAGTAGAAAGACAGGTTGCTAAGTCATTTGCATACCTGCCAGAGAGGCGCCTAATCCTATTAGTCGGGCACCGGAGAGGCCTAGGTAAAAATGATACATTACGGGGATTTCTGGGTCTGTCAAAGGCGCGGGATTAACGGGGACCGTCCGCTTGTCTTACGTGCCCTTACTCGAGAGGCTTTACTGTCACCTCTCTTTACTCTCCCCTCCTTCGTTCACAGGTAAGTTGCTTCTTCATAAAACATGCCGAGCTAAAGAACTCGGCCAACTCTAGCATTTTTCTGCACTCGGAATTCTTTTTTTAGGCCCCTTCGGAAAAAAAAAAAAAAAAAAAAAAAAAAAAAAATTGTGGATTAGATGTTTAACTGAGCTCTTGGATTGTCGGGGTGCTCTGTTAAAAATGCAAAAGCTCAAAACGTCACTTCGCACGGAGACCTGGACGGAATTAAAGGCTCGATTTCTGAAACGCAGTATTTCTGGGAGGATAAAAAAGTCCTGGCTAAGTTGCTGTAAATAATATAGGATGAGGAACGTTATTTAAAGTTTCAGCGTCATCTGCTCGACGCCTTAAGAGATTACTACTCACTTTCTAAGCAAGAATACTAACTGAAAGAATTGCGAAACAATATTAAACGTAATGATTTATTTCATGTTGTCTCAATTGAAAATTAACGGAACTATATTGAATCAGTCCCCTTTGAACAAAATATCACATAATTTCATCCTTTAAGATAAAGTAAGAATTTGTTGCTGAATGGACTTCCTTACATTTTTGAATGAATCATGAAAAAGATAAATTGGAGAATCCATAAAATGAAAAAAAAAAAATTTGTCCTTCAAATATATTAGTCAGCATATTTAGTTATAGATCATCTCACAAAAAAGGTCCATACAACTGGCGCTGTTACCTTTGATGGGCTACTTTTAGTAGTACGTCCATAATCTGAAATTCAGGTGAAATGAACTCCGCTGCATGCTTTTAGTGTGCAGAATTAAGGTTGTTGTTGAACAAGTATTTTCATACTGTATCATGTGAACGAAATCTGCTGTTAAGTCTTCTACATAATATTCAGAATTAGTTACATCTTACCGTTATATTACGGTAAATACTTGTGAATTATTTTTCATAAGGCCAGTTTCAAGATTAGAATCGGTGGAAGAGCAGAAATTTTTATCATATTGGTAATCAATGGTTCTTTTATTTCAGACTCTATCCGAAGGTAAAGTTTGGTTTGTGATTTTTCTTGCATGAAATGTAACTAAAATGATTAATCCCTTTAGAAAAATAGCATAAATAAAACGGCTGTTGCCCAAGGCATACAGTCTTGATGTCAACTTACCATAAGCGCAAGTAAATAAACTCTGTATAATCTTCCTTTATCATTTTTTTCCCTGGATACTAATTCCGAGTACATGTTTTTCTTAATGTTCATACAGCCATTTTTTAACAATTTAACATGCAATTCCTGTTTAATTATGAATGCAAACGATATGATTAATGATGAGAAACCTTCCCTTGTGATTGCTGTACCTCATTAAAAACGTAGAAATGAACGCTTTGGAATACAATTTTTTTTAATCGTAGGTGAATTCGTTTAACTTTTTCACTGTTTAAACGTTCTTTAATTAAAAATCATTATTAAATGGATCTGAAACAATGGAAAACAATTAACTTCTTTAAGGTGTAAGATAAGCACTTAACCTGATTAAAGATTTGAATAAAATTTAAGAGTTAATTAGAAAGGTGGTAATTAATACACATGCTTTTTATGAGAGGTATAGTGGGTTTTGTAATCAGGGAAAGCTGCAGAGGGCTCTTTGTCTAGGAGAAGCATTTATGGAAGTCTTCCTGGCTTGTATTTGCGTACATATTGGAAAAGGTAAGTGGCCAGTTTAAGAAAGCGGGGCGAAACTATCAAAGCCGCTTTATCAGCTTCATATTGATAACAACATTAATAAGACATGAAATCCTGTTTATTGTTCATAAATTAGAAAATTATTATTGAAACTGATTTATAATTCCCCAAGTAATAAAACTTTATCCGTAATGCATGATTAACTTGTGTGGTTACATTATTTGAATGTGCAAAGCTCCAAGAGCTACCTACCTAAGAGGAGACATGCCTTCTTGGAGGATTTTCTGAGGAAAACTGGCTTGTATTTACATTACACAATAGGGCAAAACCAACCATGCAGCGAGCCCGCTCGAATGGGCTCGAACCCAAATCAGGGCGAACTACCTGTATTCATGAAGTCGTATATTTTATAATAGAATTTCACCCACGATCGCCGAATACTGAAATTTTGGCTATATTTCGAGTAAATGATAATCTTTATTTATTATTATTAATTAGCTAATATTATGAATTAAAAATATCTCGAAATGCAAAGAGAAACCCTTTGTACTCCACATGAAAGAAATAAAATAGAACATCTTCTGAAATTTTTTTTATTTTGTGAAATATATATACACACACTACATACATATTTGTGTGTGTATGAGATAGATTAAATAAAAAAAAATGCTGATATTTCTGTTTTATAACTTGGGAAGATGCTCTACAAGAATGTGTTAAACAAAAAAACTAGTCAATTTGTATTTCATTTATGAAAAGAAAAGTCGTTTTAACGCTTCTGTTATTCACTCGCATCGAGATAATTTTTAGATTCCGTGTTCGCGAGGTAAAATTATGAAATTGAATGTTTCGGTTTTAATCATTTGCTTTGATTATGAAAGTTTCACTTCATTGGCTATTTTGAGTATTATTTACCAAAGTGTTGAGTCATTAGGTTTTTTGGAAGCAGGCAAGATGAAAAATTAGCAACGCCTTTGCCGGGAATCGAACCACGGACCTCTGAAATACCGGCTCAGTGTGCTGACCACTTACACTACGAAGGCACGGTAGAAAGGCGGGAGAAATACCTTATAAAATACTTGTTTTTAAACTGCTCAAATTTTTCTTAAATGCTATTTCAAAGTGCTGCAAGTTTTTGAAGCAGTCTACTTTACACTTCTTAAGTTTTATCTCCGCAAGTGTTGCTGTAAAGTTTAAATAAGAAGCTTGAAAAAATTCAAACATTCGCGGAAAAGGAAAATTCATCACATTGAAAGGTGATTTGTGCCATCAAAATTTACAGAGTATTAGAATTTGGAGGGGGAAAGAAAGTGTACTTTTAGAAGCTAGCGTGATTGCTTTCGGGCGATATGTAAAGGTGATTGTCATAAGAGAACTGACTGCTAAAGTACTTTACATTCAGTTCTGTGGACAGTGGTAACTTTATTACAGAAAAACCTTGTCATGGAAGAGTTTTTACACTAACAGAGAATCAGGGTGCGAAGGGTTTCTGAAAATGTTAGGAAACGTTCGCTGTTAGGAAACGCTAGAAGGCAGAAATCTCAATGCATGTGCAAAGTTCTTGAAGACGATTTGGTGGTCATTTGGAGATTAGCCTGAGAAGCAGACGCTAACTTTAGCAGAATCCCATGCCGTTATTCATGGTTGCTTGAATCTGTGTATTTAAAAAGTGCAGTCATTTTTTACCGAAAAATATAGCACAAAGACAATTCACTTGTGGCCTTTCTAAAAAATTTAGCGAGAATTAGAATGGCTGTTTCAGTGGGGCGGAAGGCGAAGCCCACTTTTTATAGCATAGCGATTTCGACGTACAGAGCTTCCTCATATGGGTTAGCTGCTTATTCACATGTGAGTTCACTGCAGCTGCTTCATTCATTAAGAGTGACTATTGGTTGTAGTGTCACTGCCTCCTACATTTTAGGACATTAGTCTTTGAAAAACTTCCCCAAGATATCTCTGGAAGACTGTAAAATGAACGCGCAATGTTTGCTGCGAGATCTTCCAATAACAAAATGTGCTTCCAAAAGCCACTTATTTATACAAGGTAAAACATTCTAAGTAAAGATCCGCCATTCTTATCATGCAGCTGAATATTGTTTTCTGTATATTAATCATGCAGCTGAATATTGTTTTCCAGAAATAAAGTTCTGATTTCTGGGCTTATCAGCTCACGTTGCAATATCCTGCATCTTTCCCGAAGTACACGTCTGACATCCACAGAGTTCTTGTTATAGTTTATCACATTTGGTCCCTTCATACTGTTCGAAAGAGAAGATTGCATCCGGTCCTGAAGCACTCTCCAATCAAGGACGTTGTTAACTTGCTTGAATTGTGTCATACATTTTGCGGAAGATCATTTAATTTATTTTTAATTCTAAATTAAAAGTGAATAAATAGTATTAATTTTGGATGTCTGCAAATATGTTGGTGTGCTTTTAAACTTATATTTCTTTCTATTGATTAAAAAAAAAAAAAAAAACTGCTACCATCGTGACTATATTAAAGGCTCATTGGGGTTAATTTTTGAAAGTTTAGCTTACCCCATATTTCCTAAATTTTATTGTTGCAATGCAAATTGAGCTAAAAGTATTTTCTATGACCACATCAGTATTTGTATATGTTTGTATAAACATATCTCTTTATCTATCGCTCTATATATATACATATCTCTTTATCTGTCTATCTATACATATATATATATATGTCTGTGTGTAAGTTAAAAATATATAAATAAAAATCCTAACTTAAATTTGCAATAGCCTCCTAACTTTTCATTTTAATCTCGGCCTCTTTGTTCTAAGAATAGTAAGTGCTGATAATAAACGTCTCTGGATTCCGTCATTTCCAGATTAATCCTTGTCACAAGAGTTTTTCATAATGCTGGTGATGTTTTCCGAACTGAAACTCAAACAGGCTATTATAATTTGGAGTGCTATTAATTATCCAATCAAAACTAATCGATGATGAAATCGAAACTAATTTACTCGAAATTAAGATTTCACTCTGAATACATTGCACTTGCCTTCTTCTCCTAACAAGACTTGCTAACACCTGTTCACTTCAAAATAAAACTTTTAAACGTACCGATTTTATTCTCCCAAAACATGTGCTTTGGCACCTAATTTATTTATGTTGGCGTATTGAAATGCTTTGTCGGCGAAAATAAAAAGGAATATATAAATTTGCGACGACTGCAATTTTCTTCTTTTGTGTATGCTTCCATTATCTACCTTCATCAACGCCATTTCTAAATTTTTACATATATCTAGAATAACTTTGAGAGGATTTTTTTCCTTGTTCTATTACATTAAATTCCATAAGTTGACAATGGCTGAAATTCTTTAAACTTAGCAACTATCGTGATTGATTCAATCCTGGATAATAAAAGTGCAGTTTGATATTCAAATAAATATAGAAAGAATTTTCTCTTTCCTCATCGTGTGCCTCAGGGGTTTTAATTGGAAGCACATCCTGGCTAGGGCATCGTTGATTTTTCATGTTTCCGATTCCCCCTACCCCCCAAAAAATCACCGACTTCCCTCCCTAGTAGGTGAGAATTTAAGAAATTTTCTCCTTTTTCACAGCGTGTTTATCGTTCTGCAAATGTAATTATAAAATTCGTAAAAATCGCATGAAGTAGCTAAACAAGATAGTATATATATATATATATATATATATATATATATATATAAAAGAGCAGTGGCAAATTTGGAATATGTTCGTTGTTCTGACTGGATCGTATCAGTTAAAGGCGCCCTGCCAAAGCCGAGCGGCGAAGTCGTAGTTCGGTCCGGGGTTCGAATTCTGGAGAACGGGCTGGCTGCATGGGCCTTTTCGTGGTTTCCTCCATGTGTAACGTGGATATGAGCTAGCTTCCCTTAGAAACTTCTCCACGAAGCCGTCCCTTCTCTTAGATATCCCTCGGTTGCATTTTCATTATTAAGTAAAGAAAACCAAACGTATCAGTTAAAGCTTAGGCTTGAGTTTTCATGCAGTTTCAAAGTTGGGTGAAAGTTTCTTTTAAATATTTTTGTTTTGGAAACGTTTGCATTGTTCCTGCTTATCAAAATTGAGTCAGATGGCTTGTAAAAAGGAACAAAGTGTTGATACATACTTAGTTTCTCAGAGACTGTCAGTCTTTTATGATGTGTATTTTTCCTCTTCTAGCCAAAATTGTCTGTATGAAAGACTGGTATGGCTGTTTTTAAAATGACTGCCTTACAATGTATTTTGGTGACTACTGTTCGTAAAATAAAGTTTTTTATGCAGTTTGGCAGAATAGAGTTTGGTTTCACTATGTTTGGCATAAGGCTGAGCTAGTCGGAAGGAAACAAAATGGATCTAGAATTAGCTACGAATCTTCAAATTGCTGTAATTGTTAAACAATCCGATGGAATGTTTTGTCTGTAAGCGGATTTGGTGTCCTGGCAATATAAAATATACTAGCATTTGAGGGAAGTGTTTTTTTTTTTTTTTTTTTTTTTTTTTTCAAGCTTCATGTATAAGTGATAGTGAAAATCATGTGTGAAATAAATGCACAGTTAAGTCTTAAATAATTGCTTTTTCTTCGTAAAATAAATACACAAACCTCTATGTCACTGATAATGATAAAATAATTATGATGAATATTTTAATTTAAATTTATGATGAAATAATATTATAGCAGTTCTTTTCCTCCTGTTTGACAACGATATATTTACCAACTCGTCGTTTTAAACATGATGTAAATTGAACTCCCAGAGAATTCATTCTTAAACTAATAGCCTAATCGTAACTTAAGATTGTTTTAGGTTTTAAACTGTAATCTACATACGAAATTTTGAACGCAGATATAAGAAATATCTTAACAAAATGCATAATTACCATTTTTTAAAATTTAACAATTTTTACATCTTTTAAATTAAAAAAAAACAGTTTTTGAAACTTTAATGGTAAACTCCGCGAGATCGGACTATAAAGTGGAATTTCTAGCAATTTTTTTTTTTTTTTTTTTTTTTTTTTTACAAGCGTATTTTTTTAACTGGCCGTTGGAGATTCATGCGTGAAAAATCTTTTCGACTTTATATGGGAGAAGAGTTTTGTTTGTCAACTACTTGCTGAATAGATGCAATTAAGTATATACCCTTCCTTGGCTATTTGACGATGTGGGGCAACTTTGGAAATAATGCAGTAAGTAACTTAAAATAAAAGGCATTTCGACATAGTTTATTTTCCATTAGGAAGTAAAACTACCGCGAAATATCTGATTTGGTCACTCATTTATTTTTTCAAAAGACGATCACATAAAAAATTCTCCCAAATTTTACGGAAATAATGTTATGCAGAAGTTAGAATCGGAGAACTTAAAATAATGCAATGGCTATGCCATAGCTTCCGAAAATCCGAAACTTAATCTTACGAATATGAGAAAACTATAAAGAAATCTAGTAATTGATGGAAACAAATGACATCGGAGCGTTATTGGAAATTAATTCCTTCCTAGAATGAATGCTTCGAGTGTGATTAAAACATTTGGTGGACATTTTAAGAATCAAAGGTTTAGATCCCAAGGCTATATATGTGTTACCTCTTTCGGCATATACTAGGGTAAAATTACTTTCAGTTTCATTAAGTAACGCGTATTTTTTTAAGGCGGTTGGCATCTTTTATTGTGTTTCGCGATCTTTCGCTTTTTTTTACAAAGCAAAGGTATACGGGAAGTCTGCATTAAGCTGTTCGACTGTTAAAAACTGCAATTACACTGTTCATGACTTTTTAATTTTCTGGTAACTGTCATAGTTTTCAAACAATTTCATTGCAGTTATATTGAAATTAAGGCAATTGATAACCACTATAGGACACCTTAAATGTTTAGTGACTTTTACTATATTTATCACTAAAATTCTATAATTTAGTTTTGTCTGTTTCTGGTATTCTGTATCTTATATCTTTTTTCAGAATATTATTTCAGAATATTTCTTTAAATTTCAAACATTAATACACAGCCTCCTGATTCTAGCAATATTTTTAATATTACATTAATATTCTATTGAAATTAGAACTAGTAATAAACATATTCATCTCCGCTGGGATGACCCTCACGTGTCTCCCCCCTCGAAAAAATTTGCCTTTAATGAAAGAATGATTATACTGATTTTTAAATCAAAAGCTTGAAATTCTTAGTCAGTTTGGCTTTTTTTGTCTCTTATTCGGATTAATGGCAACGCAGACTAGGTCTGTTTGATTGAGAGAAGATATACCTTCGTCGTTGTAAGGGAAACTATTTCACGTTCGGTACACATAGGGAAAACTACGTAAAATTTCAGGCAGACGACCCATTCATGGAGGTTTTAACCCCGGTCAGCGTTTAACGGCCTCTGATGGACCTGTCAATGCAAAAAATATGATCTTGAACGATACTACAGAAGCTATTGCAAGGAACATATAAAAAAGCGAAAGAATCTTTTTGCTTAATGGACTACAGTCGGTATAATATAAAAATAGGTTTTATATGTATTTGAGAAATGGAAAAAAATCGCGTGACTTTTATTGCAAAATTTATTCCATATGAAAACAGAATGGAACGGAACCCGCAGTATCCGAAAGCGTTCTCGATAATATTTAAAGTTTTTAATCAGTTTTAAAAAAAGTGCCAGATTACTTTTAAACCTGTGAAAGATAGTGTACTCGTATATATACCATTTCTTACGAAATTTTATTCCACGTTAATACTAACGACGGCGTAATTCAAGTGGATATGCAAATAACTGATTATAACCAAGCGCACGGTGGCTATCATAATTGTGACTACTGCGGTCATAGATATTTTTGAAATTTAAATTTGTCTTCCGTTTATGTAACTGAAAAGTTAAACGGTGAAAAATTCTAAGCTTCTGCACTTGACCATTCGCACTTGACCATGTTCAGTGATGTAATCCATATTTGATAGCAGTTCCTTTAATTAAGACACAATAACACGCCGAATAAATACTAATTCAGAAGTCAAACAACAAAAATCAGCGTTATACCTACAAAATTTTCACAGGACTAGTTTCGATGGTTTTACCGAACCATCATCTTCAGCTGCAAAACCGCAAATGAACAAGATAGAAAATAATGATTAGATAAGATAAGAAAGCCTGGACAAGAATAAGCAAGTGGCGCCATCTGTTGGCGAAACCAGAACTAAAACATAATTTCTCTAAAAGCCGAAGGCAAATTTGGATTGGAATTAGGATCGTTAACTAGAACAGAAAGATATATTTATGAATGTGAAATGCCTCTAGAAAATCCAGTTCTCCAATGGAAGATGTTTTTTGAATAATTTTGGCAGCAGAAAAATTGAAAGTGTGATTTTCGGACCAACAATGTTGAGCAACAGAAGACTTCTGTGTTTCCTTTTTTCTAACATATGCCTCATGTTCTTTGACGCGAAATTTTAAGGCTCTCTTAGTTTGGCCAATGTAAATTAAACCACACTGGCAAGGAATCCTATAAATACCCCAGGAATTCATATCCGGAATGGGGTCCTTGAGTATAGAAGTTGGAATTTTATTGATGGGAGAATAAACAACCCGAAAGTTAAATTTCTGCAAAATATGTGCAACTTTATAGCTAATTGATGGAAAGAAGGGAATGACAACAGAATTTTTATAATCTCCTAAAATAAGAGAGTGGCTTTTAGTGTGTTCAGATGAGAATTTTTTAACTGCTTGATTAATAATGTTGGGTGAAAAGCCCCTGTCAATAGCTATTGCTTTTAAATAATTTAGTTCTTCATCAAGGGCTAATTTGGAGGAGCAAACTTGAAGAGCACGGAAAACATAGGAATAAAATGAAGCTAACTTTTGTTTAGTCGGATGACATGATTTAAAGTGTGGTGGAAGGCAAACCGATGAAGGTTTACGGTAAACTGTAGTACTGAAGTTGGATGTGTTACGTGTGACCAGAATGTCGAGAAACGGAAGAGAATTGCAAGTCTCAAGTTCAAAAGTGAACTGAATAGCAGGATCAATAGAATTCATTGTTGAAAGAACTTTATTTAAATCATCTTTATTACCTTCAAACAGGGTAAAAGTATCGTCTACGTAGCGGAACCATGCCGGGAAGTTTAAAGTTTCAAACAATTTTGATTCATAATAATGCATGTAGATATCAGCCAGGATGGGACTGAGGGGGCTTCCCATGGCTAATCCCTCAGTTTGTTTGTAATATTTATTTTGGAAAACAAAATGTGTTTGTTTCAAACAGAGTTGAGTGAGAGAAATTAGCTCATCAATTTCGATGCAAGAGAAATGAAATTCGCGAAGTCTGGTTTCTAGACATCTTAATGCACCCTCCACTGGGACATTGGTGAATAATGATTTTACATCAAAAGAAACCATGAGTAAATTACTAGGAGAAATGGTTTTAACCTTTTTTACAAACTCTATTGAATTTTTTATGGTGTAAATGTTATTGTCTAAGAGAGTGGAAAATCTAGAAACCAAATATTTAGCTAATGGATACGAGGCAGTACCTAAATTTGATACAATAGGGCGGAAAGGAATACCACTTTTATGAATTTTGGGAAGAGCATATAATCTGGCACAATTCGCAACAGATGGAATAAGCGAATGTTTTAAGTTGCTTGAAATGATTTGCGAAGATTTGATCGCAGTTTTTATTTTGGATAAGTCCGAAGGTGAAGGATCTTTAGGGATCGGATTATATGGTCCTTCGTTTAAGAGTTTAGTGACACCATCGATGTAAGTGTTCTTATCCATGACGACTATCTGGCCGCCTTTGTCGGCCTTTGAAATGATAATATCCGGGTTAGAATGAATTTCGCGCATTGTAGCTCTTTCTCTCGCAGTTAGATTTGGTTTCAAAGGTTTATTATTGAATTTCACATTATGAGCGATAAGATGCCTAATCATTTCTTTCTGTGAATCTGAAACTTTACTGAACTTGAAAGCTTTTTCGATAGGAGCCAAAATCTTTGGAATAGAGGGTTTACAGGTTTGTGAGAAGTTAAAATTATATTTTAGAATTCTCTCTTGTTCTTCTGAAAGACTAACATTAGAAATATTAACTATTGGCTTGATGTTTACAATGGGAAGATTTTTTGAACTACTTGAACTGGAAGACTGTAAAAGAAGTTTTTCGAATTTAACTGCAAGGGTGTTTTTATGACGGTTAACTGCATTCTCCGTTCTAGACCAAGACTTTTGTTCAAGGGCAGTGAATTTTGGATATGATTTAGCAAGTTCCAGATGAAGCTTATAGAGTTCATGTTCAATTTTGGACAATTGTTGACGTGTATCCCTTATCACGGACCGAAGTAAGGGAAGCTTGCAATTTAACAGAATTCTTGAAACGCGACTCGAAGGTTTTTGATTAGATTTGATTTGAATAAAATTGGGGATCAATTTTTTACATTTACATTTAAGTAAAAAGTCAAGATGATTCAGGAATTTTTGCCGTTTCAGGCGTAATTTAGTGAAACGATTAACGGATGAAGGCATGATAAACAGTGCAAAAATTAAAATAAATTAACTGAGCAATAATAAGGTACACACCAAAGAAAGAAAAATCCCTCACTGAAATGAATAGAAAACAAAACGTTTGTAAGCAAAACGCATGAAATCAGACAAGCAAAGCACAATATCTAAATGTACAAAACATAAACATAACTTGAAAATTGCAAAAATGTACTCACCGAAACTCCTACAATCACAAAATGGCGGCCACACCACGTGCAAAAAAGAAAGCAAAATGTACTGCTTACAAACGTTTTGTTTTCTATTCATTTCAGTGAGGGATTTTTCTTTGTTTGGTGTGTACCTTATTATTGCTCAGTTAATTTAGTTTGATTTTTGCATTGTTTATCATGCCTTCATCCGTTAATCGTTTCACTAAATTACGCCTGAAACGGCAAAAATTCCTGAATCATCTTGACTTTTTACTTAAATGTAAATGTAAAAATTGATCCCCAATTTTATTCAAATCAAATCTAATCAAAAACCTTCGAGTCGCGTTTCAAGAATTCTGTTAAATTGCAAGCTTGCCTTACTTCGGTCCGTGATAAGGGATACACGTCAACAATTGTCCAAAATTGAACATGAACTCTATAAGCTTCATCTGGAACTCGCTAAATCATATCCAAAATTCACTGCCCTTGGCCTAGAACGGAGAATGCAGTTAACCGTCATAAAAACACCCTTGCAGTTAAATTCGAAAAACTTCTTTTACAGTCTTCCAGTTCAAGTAGTTCAAAAAATCTTCCCATTGTAAACATCAAGCCAATAGTTAATATTTCTAATGTTAGTCTTTCAGAAGAACAAGAGAGAATTCTAAAATATAATTTTAACTTCTCACAAACCTGTAAACAAACCCTCTATTCCAAAGATTTTGGCTCCTATCGAAAAAGCTTTCAAGTTCAGTAAAGTTTCAGATTCACAGAAAGAAATGATTAGGCATCTTATCGCTCATAATGTGAAATTCAATAATAAACCTTTGAAACCAAATCTAACTGCGAGAGAAAGAGCTACAATGCGCGAAATTCATTCTAACCCGGATATTATCATTTCAAAGGCCGACAAAGGCGGCCAGATAGTCGTCATGGATAAGAACACTTACATCGATGGTGTCACTAAACTCTTAAACGAAGGACCATATAATCCGATCCCTAAAGATCCTTCACCTTCGGACTTATCCAAAATAAAAACTGCGATCAAATCTTCGCAAATCATTTCAAGCAACTTAAAACATTCGCTTATTCCATCTGTTGCGAATTGTGCCAGATTATATGCTCTTCCCAAAATTCATAAAAGTGGTATTCCTTTCCGCCCTATTGTATCAAATTTAGGTACTGCCTCGTATCCTTTAGCTAAATATTTGGTTTCTAGATTTTCCACTCTATTAGACAATAACATTTAGACCATAAAAAATTCAATAGAGTTTGTAAAAAAGGTTAAAAACATTTCTCCTAGTAATTTACTCATGGTTTCTTTTGATGTAAAATCATTATTCACCAATGTCCCAGTGGAGGGTGCATTAAGATGTCTAGAAACCAGACTTCGCGAATTTCATTTCTCTTGCATCGAAATTGATGAGCTAATTTCTCTCACTCAACTCTGTTTGAAACAAACACATTTTGTTTTCCAAAATAAATATTACAAACAAACTGAGGGATTAGCCATGGGAAGCCCCCTCAGTCCCATCCTGGCTGATATCTACATGCATTATTATGAATCAAAATTGTTTGAAACTTTAAACTTCCCGGCATGGTTCCGCTACGTAGACGATACTTTTACCCTGTTTGAAGGTAATAAAGATGATTTAAATAAAGTTCTTTCAACAATGAATTCTATTGATCCTGCTATTCAGTTCACTTTTGAACTTGAGACTTGCAATTCTCTTCCGTTTCTCGACATTCTGGTCACACGTAACACATCCAACTTCAGTACTACAGTTTACCGTAAACCTTCATCGGTTTGCCTTCCACCACACTTTAAATCATGTCATCCGACTAAACAAAAGTTAGCTTCATTTTATTCCTATGTTTTCCGTGCTCTTCAAGTTTGCTCCTCCAAATTAGCCCTTGATGAAGAACTAAATTATTTAAAAGCAATAGCTATTGACAGGGGCTTTTCACCCAACATTATTAATCAAGCAGTTAAAAAATTCTCATCTGAACACACTAAAAGCCACTCTCTTATTTTAGGAGATTATAAAAATTCTGTTGTCATTCCCTTCTTTCCATCAATTAGCTATAAAGTTGCACATATTTTGCAGAAATTTAACTTTCGGGTTGTTTATTCTCCCATCAATAAAATTCCAACTTCTATACTCAAGGACCCCATTCCGGATATGAATTCCTGGGGTATTTATAGGATTCCTTGCCAGTGTGGTTTAATTTACATTGGCCAAACTAAGAGAGCCTTAAAATTTCGCGTCAAAGAACATGAGGCATATGTTAGAAAAAAGGAAACACAGAAGTCTTCTGTTGCCCAACATTATTGGTCCGAAAACCACACTTTCAGTTTTTCTGCTGCCAAAATTATTCAAAAAACATCTTCCATTGGAGAACTGGATTTTCTAGAGGCATTTCACATTCATAAAAATCTTTCTGTTCTAGTTAACGATCCTAATTCCAATCCAAATTTGCCTTCGGCTTTTAGAGAAATTATGTTTTAGTTCTGGTTTCGCCAACAGATGGCGCCACTTGCTTATTCTTGTCCAGGCCTTCTTATCTTATCTAATCATTATTTTCTATCTTGTTCATTTGCGGTTTTGCAGCTGAAGATGATGGTTCGGTAAAACCATCGAAACTAGTCCTGTGAAAATTTTGTAGGTTTAACGCTGATTTTTGTTGTTTGACTTCTGAATTAGCAGTTCCTTTAATTAGAAATATTTAAGGTTGACTTAATGCTAATGAAATGCTTGATAAATAAATACTGCTTAGTGATGAAATAATTCCGAAGCGCGGAAATCTAAGAATGAGACTTTAAGGAGTAAAGTTAAACGTCTGTAGAAGAATGATTTACCTTTCTTATGAAATTAGCGTTTAATACCAATAAAATTTTAGACAATTTGCCAGTTAATAAATGCAAGATCAGCAGTTTTTATAAATCACGAGTCACTTATTTTGCTAGCTTATAAGAAGGTTTGCCGCTCAGGCGGTATAGTGGTTAGGGAAGCCTACTGCGGTACCGAAGTGCCCGGGTTCGAATCCCGGAGAAGATATAGATGTTTGTAAATGTGTAGTGTCCGTGCGAATTAGGGCATTTTAAATATGCGGCGAGCCGACAGTCCTCTCGTGTTGTTTGGTAGAAGAGGAGAGGAGTGGGAGACCCCGGACCACTCCCACCCCGGGGTGCTGTTTCTTAAAATTGAGATGGAAAATAAACTCTCTTTGGAGTAGGCTCTGGCAACCATTGTTCCATGTGGTATGGAAGTTTTAATTTCAAGTTGGTTTTTAAGAGTTGATTTTTACCAAGCTTAAGCAATCAAGGGCTCTCTGCCTTCATGGTGGACTTAAAATTGTCTCATATTCATGTTACATATAGGAAAAGGCGCGGAAATCTCATGCAGCCAACCCGTTTGCTGGGAATATAACCCCGGACGAACTACTAGTTTCTTAGGCTAAGCTTTTTAACAGATACTTTCTTTCATGGCGCACCAAATAATGCTCATTTAAAAAAAATTCCGTTTTGCTCAAAACCCCTCTTATCTGTGATATTATGTTATTGAAATAACCTATGTATTTCTTTAGAATATTAATTGAGATTTCCATAATATGACCTAAAAAAATATAGATTTGAATCTTAGTGTTAAAAGAGTTTGTGGCAAGCGATTTTATCACAGAAAACGTCGACATTATGTGCATTTTTCTTTATAACGCAAAACGGACAATAATCGTCAGGCGTTAAGCTAAGGAAATATACTGAGTGATTTGTATAGCCCATGACTGTGAACTATTTCCTTTTGTTCTTTGTATTTTTACAAAAATATAAGTATTTTGCAAGTAACAGAAGTGATGTAACTGTTTGCTTTCAAAATTACAAGCTGTAATTCTTCAAATGCATTATATGTCTAGCAAAAAACACGTTTAAACATACAGTCTAAAAGTTCCGAAACTAGCTTAAAGTAAATAGTTATAAGTTATAATTATTTTAAGTTATAATAAATAGTTATAGTTATTTGTAAAACAAATTAAGTAAAATTCTAGTACGCTTTTATATGTGTTTCTGGGCATCAGCATGGTACGGAAATTTTAGGTACCAGTGAAGATTCCTTTGTGTGCAGGAATGCTAGATATTGCAAGTAATCAGTTTTTTTTTTTTTTTTTTAAATAAAGGAAATGAATTGGTTTGGATTATCCACTTATAGCAAAGAACACTAGAGCTGTTTGCCGTATAGGGAGGGATGGCTCCATGGCAAACTTTTTAAATGGAAACCAAAACGTGTGCTGTACACATCTGAGAAAAAACATAAAAACCTCTTACAATAAGCCCGTTTCAATCGATAAGTAGAATTCGGGACGCACTATTAGTATTTAACATCTTTGAGCACTTGACTGTTAGTCAACCAAAGGACGTTTGGTCCTAATTATGTTATTTACTTGACGGAAAATTTACTAGGGCTGTTTGTCTACAGTGCAGGAATTTCTGAAGAGCAAATTGTTTGTATTTACTAAGTGGGGAAAACCCCATGCAGTCAATTCGTTCAGCCACCGTGGATTTACAAACAGGCAATATCCCCTCATAAAATTTTCAGCGGTGCAATTAGTTAGTTTTCGCAAAACATGGCTTAAACATATGCAGTTTAGCCGATATCTTATTTTCACGTAAGAGGCATACAAACTCTGTCTTAGATATTTAAAAAACGTGTAAAACGGAGCTCGAGCAATTTTTATAATATCATAATGCATATGAAGATACGGATAGACAAATTTTCTTTTTAAAATTAATTATGATTTGTTATCTCTTTCATACTCTTTAAACTTAAATTGTTCTCATTTAAGAAATATTTCTCGTATAAGATGGCTTTTATGCTACCTCCATAAAATGATACATTTGGCATTATATATGGCGTACAAGAACTGTTCCGAATCAAAAACTGTACTTCTTTGGTATTTGGCGTGAAATATTTATGAAGATATACATAATTTTCTCTAAACGAAACATTATCAAATTCGATGTTTTAGAATACTTTGGCGATGCTGGTGTGTAATGTTATGGTATTTAATCATAAAATTATTAAACATCCAGTCGTATTTATTTATTTTTGTAACAAGTGGGCATTATATTTCTTTTTAATTTATTGTATTGAAATAGAATCTGTGATACACTTTTAATCCGTTAATTAATGCTTGAAGCTTCGTTGATCGAACCAAATTTTCGGCCATCTAAAATGAATATAATTTTTTAGAAACGCGTTTTATTGGAGCTCCAGATGTACCTCTTTAGTCAGATCCACGAAGGGTAATCACTTTGACATTGAATTGGATTATTTTATTATGGCAAAGCACACGAGGGCTATCTGCCTAAAGGGAGGGATGCCTTCGTGGAGGACTTTCTAAGGGAAACTGGCTCGTATACACGTTACACATGGGGAAAACCACGAAAACGCCCATGCAGCCAGCCCTTTCGCGGGATTCGAACCTCGGACCGAACTACCAATGTTCAGCGTCATTACCGCTCGGCCGCTGGTGGGCCCTAATCACTTTGACATATTAGCGTGCTAGATTCATTTAAGCCATTCTTAACAGATTTTTTTATATCTGTTAGTCAGTAAGTTTCATAATATCTTGTTAGCTTTTTTTTTTTTTTTTCCTCATACTTCGGAATAAAATTTTTTTAGCATTTTCTCAGTACAGATATTGCCCCTATTTCTGTTCCCAAACCTTTGAATTATGTTACGTATACATTTAAGCAATATTTTGAATTAGTATTAATTTTGCAATTACTCGTCTTTCTTTTTCGGCCTGTTTATTCGGTATTAAGTCACGAGTAACATTATGAATTAACTAAGAAGTAACTTGAAACTGTAATTACAAAGAAAGTTTTGGATCTGTGTGCTTGTTTTTACATCAAATAAAGACATTTTCATATTGTTAATGCACTCTGGAAGGCATTTGTTGAATATTAGTATAAAGTTACTATGCTGTTCTATGAAACAAGGGGAGATTAAGCTCCGCACGACCTTTAAAATATTTAACTCACTGCTTTTAATTTAGTAGTTACCTTTTAACTCGAAACTGTGGAACAAAGCTCTAAGATGATGAAAAGCTAGATTAGGAAAAATGTGGTTTTTTCTTTTTTTTTTTTTTTTACTAAATCACGTCAGCGATCAGTCATGGCAAATGAGACATCACGCAGACCACTGAAGTTATAAGCACTAGTCCTTGGCAATCAGGGCATCACTTAGCGAATGTTAAAAAGAATTTATAAGTATTATAATTTAATTCATGACGATTAAACTAGAATGCCTTATTCAAAAATTCACCTAAGAACTTAAAAATAAATTAACAAAAACATTTGACAATGCATTTGCTGACATTCTATTTTACTCTGAAATGATTCAGAAATCGCTGAAATGCAGGTCTTCATAATCTCGTCGAATGTGATGTATGTTAACGAATTTCCGACTTTTGAAGTTTTAGCTCTCATGTTTGAAGAATGATGCTTAAGAAATAAAACATCTTGCTACCTATCTTCTCCATACCGCTTCTTCTGAAACTTCTTTCCTAGCACAGTCTAAATTTCCTAATTAGCAACGTCTTAAAAATAAAAAAATATCTATAGCATAAAATATCTCAATTGATAAGGCGATTTAGTAGCATCTTTACTGGCTAATGTAAACCACGCCTACCACAATGTACGTTAATCACGTATCTGCCTACTCTTAAGTAAAATTTGCAATGCTCTGTACCTGTCTAGCCGAATGTTTATGAGTGCCGTTTGCATCCTATAATTGTTCATAACTTATTTTTGCGATAAACAGCTGCAGTTTTGCTAAATGAATTCTTGGTTTGGTTTGGTTTATTTAATTACAGCAAAGCACACTAGGGCTATCTGTCTAAGGGAGGGATGCCTTCGTGGTGGACTTTGTAAGGGAAACTGTCTCGTATACACGTTACACATGGAGAAAACTACGAAAACGCCCATGCAGTCACGCAATGTTGTTACTTCATGATACTTTAACAACACAAATGCAACTTGCGTAACACTTATAAGCATGCCTGGACATTTCACAAACAACACAGCTGTTAATAATATAAAATCTAGAGTTAATTCACCTAACTAGCTATTATAAGGTTATGTATCTATCTTTTTATATATACTGTGTCGATAAAACAAAACAAAAAAAAAATAAATAAAATCAACAGCAGTATAGAGTAATAATTACGATTTGGGCGTGTAAATATTTGAGGAAGAATATGGTTTTCAAGCAAACAGAAACGTTTCACCGATTTTCAAGCAAAATTGAAGCTGAATCGTTGCGCTTGTAGCATAAAAAAATAACATTTTGGATATTTACCATATTTAATATTATTCTGACAGCCATGCATCATTTAAAATTCACTGACGATAGTCAGGTCGCAAAGAAATAATTGAAGTGTGATATGAAGAGATTTGCGAAAATTTAATTGCACGAGCATCAATTCTACGAAAAAGATTATAACTTATTTTAAAAATAATTCTCTTTTTTATTCTAAAATTTTAGAGATTTACTCAAAATTTATTTACCTCCAAATACCAGACAATCTACATCTTCTTGGCATTAAATTAGCTGGATGACAGCTTGGTAATCATTTTCAAGTGCTAATATAATTTGTTTATTTCTCATCTCTAAGAAAATAAATAGATTGTTATAGCAGACGTTTTCACTTTTAAACAGAAATGTACAAAGCAGCAGCTTATTACCACACAGTAACTGAAATTTGCTTAACATGGTTTGGTTTATTTAATTATATCAATGCTCTCGAGGGATACCTAAGGGAAGGGATGACTTCGTGGAGGACTTTCTAAGGGAACCTAGTATATGGTGTGTGTCTGATTATGGCAAAGCTTCGAGGGCTATCTGCCTAATGGGAGGAATGCCTTCGTGGAGGACTTTCTAAGGGAAACTGGCTCATATACACGTTACACATGGGGAAAACTACGGAAACGCCCATGCAGCCAGCCCGTTCGCGGGATTCGAACCTCGGACCGGACTACCAGTGCTCAGCGACTTTACCGCTCGGCCGCTGGTGGGCCTAAATGAATTTTTGGAGGTAGGTAGGAGTGCCTAAATCTTCATACGTTTTAAACTGTTAAGTTGCTACTACCCGCCCAACCTGACGAGTTCTCAACAGCCTACAACATAACAACAATAAATGTACTGTAAACAGATGAAATTTTTCTTCATTTTAAAACTGTCTTTGTGTAAAGTTCAGATGCTGGTGTGAAGTTTCGCTTTTTTCCTCATCCGTAGCTCATTTCGTGGAATAAAGGAATAAACAGTGAAACGTAAAATATTCTTTTAACTGAAAACAGTTATCCAAACACATTTGCGAAAGTCTCATAGGACATAGATAAGCCGTAATAATTCGCATCTAAACAATACGAACTGTCTTTTGATAAATAAATGTAAACAAACAAACAAAAAATAGAACATGTAAAAGTTTACACTTAATTATATTTGTGTATTTAAAAATTTTTAAATGGGAATCTACTCTGGACTAGCTTTAAAAGGCATAAAATTGCTATAGAATAGTGAAATCATTTGAGGTAATGAAGTAGTGATTTGAAAATATTAAGAAGGAGATAGATGTAGAAATGGATAGGAAATATGCGGACTCATAAGCTACCACATACGACCACCTGTGTATAGAAAATAAAGCTGTAAATGAATATATATAAATTAGAAATAGCCTGAAATACCAAAGAGAGCTCAGCTTACTCACTCAGTAGTTAGCAAGCTCACCACGTTTCGGATTCTACAAACTTCATGTGTTCCGGCCAGCTTTCCCCAGCTCCCTGTCCTTCTGCAGCTGCCCCAGACATAGCCTGCTGATCACCGAAGCCCAGCTTCACCTCTCTATTTCTTTTACAACGCTATCTCAACTGGAGAAGCTTCATTTTTTAGTTTTACATACGTCAGGACCCTAAGGGACTCATTCAAGAATTTGGAAAGAGCAGGGGTAGTGCATCTCCCGCTGCAGGCGAGAATAACCAACAAAGTATCAAAGTAGCTTAAAATGAAAATGGTGAAACCGAGTCTTTGGGGGGGGGGCGAGGGATCATACTGTTTTCAGAAGTATTGGGATTTTGAAGAAAAACATATATATATTTCATTATATTAAATCAAAATTCTAACCTTGTCCCTTTGGTTTTCCAATTTTTTTAAAAATTTTATTAGGAATATTTATTATTTCCTCTTTCTGTCTTAAAAATAAATGCGTTATTTTAAAATTAATCCGCGTCATATGATTCCTGCACGAAGCTTAAGGCGCAGGCACTTAAACGTTTCAGCGAATAGGATTTCAAATTTGCAAACGGAAGCTTTTTATTACCCAATAGGCATTAAATGTAAATTGAAAATAAATAATTCGGAACCCAAATTTCATTGCATTCACACTTTCGCTTCGCTGCTACCAACTTGCTAACGTCCACTGCTTCAAATATATTTCGAAAATGTAAAAGGCACTATAGTAGTATGCAAAATCAAATGTTTATCAAGTTATTGCAAGCAAGTAGGAAGAGTGCAGAGCTATGATTGACAAATGCCTTGCTTTTCCGACGATGTTAGTGAACCAAGGATGCGCAAAAGTGAATGCAAAAAGCTAGTGGAGCACTTATTTTTTGGTACCTCCCCCATCACCGACAGGAGAAAAAGCTTAGTCTCACAACTTTTGCTGCAAGAAAAGTATTTTAGTTTTTTTTATTCCTTTATTGGATAGGTATGCAACCGAAAGAAAAATCAGAGAGGACACAAAGAGTAGAAAACTTTCTGCTGGCTTAGAAAATTCATTATTTTTATTGGAAATCTAAAAAATGGCGGTTTATCACCTTGAATGAATTTGTAAGGTATTGGGCTAGATTTTGCCTAATAATATGCTTCTAATAGATAACATCAGAACTGTTTTTAAAGAAATTTTCTCCTATCAGGCTAATGCGATTTCGAACTAATGCGATCTGCTATTACATATGTACTCTGGGTATTAAACACATAAATTCCGCAAGTTGTCTCATAGGTATCAATTTTTAAGACAATTAATAATAAATTAACTTTACGAATCAAAATATTTAAAGCATAATTCAAAAGAATATAATGAATACTATAAGAGACCATAAACTATAATGTAGTTTATATTTACTTACGAGAAGCCATAAGGATGTGTAAACCTAACTCAAACGTATATTGCTTATGTGTGTGCAGTATCTGGAAAGTTATTGGGCTTAGATAATTAAACCTGTAGATAAATTTGCTGCTTGTTTAGACACACAAACGTAAGATTTTACTGGTTATGCCAATAAAGCAAATTAATGTATACGTCACCCAAGTTTACACTTACTTGTCTGTGCGGTATTTCCTTCGTTCTTAGAGGGCTCACCAGCAGCCTAGCGTTAAAGTCGCTGAAAAATCCCTTAAAAAGTCCTCCACGAAGGCATTCCTCCCATTTGGCAGATAGCCCTCGAAGCTTTGCCATAATCAGACACGCACACCATATACTAGGTTCCCTTAGAAAATCCTCCATGAAGTCATCCGTTCCCTTAGGTAGCCCTCGAGAGCATTGCCATAATTAAATAAACCAAACCATGTTAAGCAAATTTCAGTTACTGTGTGGTAATAAGCTGCTGCTTTGTACATTTCTGTTTAAAAGTGAAAATGTCTGTTATAACAATATATTTATTTTCTTAGAGATGAGAAATAAACAAATTATATTAGCACTTGAAAATGATTACCAAGCTGGCATCCAGCTAATTTAATACCAAGAAGATGTAGATTTTCTGGTATTTGGAAGTAAATAAATTTTGAGTAAATCTCTAAAATTTTAGTATAAAAAATCGAATTGTTTTTAAATAAGTTATAATCTTTTTCGTAGAATTAATGCTCGTGCAATTAAATTTTCGCAAATCTCTTCATATCACACTTTAATTAATTCTTTGCTACCTGGCTATCGTCAGTGAATTTTTAAATGATACAGGCAGCACAAATTTTCAGCAAATTCATCAAATCACTAATTTTTAAATACTGGATATATATAATGCTATAATACACCACTTTTTGTAATTTTTTTTAAAGTTATTTATACTGATATTATTTTAAAGCGTTTTACCAAGGCCCACCGCCACATCAGTGTTGGGTGCTAGTGAAGCAATCGGTACTAGTGGTATACTAGTCACTAGTACTGCTCAGTAATGATAGTTCGAACCCAGGCAAACGTGAATACGAGTCAGTCCTCCACGAAACTATCCCTTGCCGTATGCCTTCGCGTAATCAATGTCATAATCAATGCATAACCTAACCTAATCTAACTAAGGCGATCGAGCAGGAAAATCGCTAAGCTCTTGTAGTTCGATCTGGCCTCAGATCTCAGCGAACGGGTTGGCTGCGTGAAAAGTTTCGTAGTTTTGCCAGTATGTAACATAAATACGAGCAGGTTTGCCTTAGAAAGTCACCTGGGTTCGATTCCAGGGGAACAGACTGGCTGCATGGCCGTTTTCATGTTTTTCCTTATCTGTAACGTGTACAGGTGTGAAGTTTCCCTTAGAAAGTTTTCCACGAAGGCTCCCTTCCGTTAGGCAGATAGTGTAGAGGATTTTGCAGTAATTTCAATGCATGTAATCTCAATGCTCCTTTCTGTTAGACAGATAGCCTAGTGGAGTTATGCATAAAACATAATTTTGCATTTAAAACAAAAATTAGAAAATAATATAAGAATGAAATCTGTAATTCGTGGATTTATTTAATGTTTACGAAAAAATTTGATATTCGCAAAATCTTGGAAAATTACTAGCTTACTTAACTAGTAAATAGCATTTGTTTATAGTTTCAAGCTCTGCTTTGATTACAGCGTCACATCATAACATTTGAAGAGTTTATTTGCATGGTAGAAGAAGGGAGGGAAAATTATGATTTCTTGCCTCCGGGAAATGATAAGTAATTTTTAAAAATTAGGCAGGAAAAATACGTCATTAAAAATGCTTTGTTATATGAAATGTTGAGCTTATGAAGCGATATGCTGTCACATCGTGGTCAAATGACATGAGTCTCATCTTTATGTAAAAATTAACTGCTAATTCTTTGAGCTGAAAAGGTGTAGGTGTATTTAATTATGGCAAAGCACACGAGGGCTATCTGCCTAAGGGGAGGGATGCCTTTCGTGGAGGACTTTCTAAGGGAAACTGGCTCGTCTACACGTTACACATGGGGAAAACCACGAAAACGCACATGCAGCCAGCCCGTTCGCGGGATTCGAACCTCGGACCGAACTACCAGTGTTCAGCGACTTTACCGCTCGGCCGCTGGTGGGCCTTGAGCTGAAAAGATAAGTCTCACTTGTGAATGACAGTCTGCGCTGAAACACATGAAAATGAGTCACACTCATAATATCAGATCAGTTTTAATTATTGGTCGGAAATAGTCTTTGTGCAGAAGGTTAAATATTTCATTTTTATTTCGCCTTTATTTAAATATTTATGAGTGAAGGGGGGGGAAACTATCCTCCATTAAAAGTAATTGAATAATGACGTTTTTCCAAGCATTTTTTCATACTGAAAATAATTGGGAAGTCAGTGGCGGCTCCAGTTCCTAGTGAGGTAGAAAGTAAAATTATTAGGAACTGATAGCAAATATGAAACAGATGTAACTGCAGAAACACCTAGAGTCCAGAACTGCGGCTACTGAAATATCTGATACTATCTTTGATGATATATGAATAGATTTGGACCAAAGAAAATGGTAATAACATACTGAAAAAATGTACAGAAAAATTCAGAAAAAAAACTCGTCGTCATTATAGAAAACTTTTATTCTTGCATATGTTTGGAGAAAGGTTGAGAAAAGATTTTGAGAAATTATTATCCACCGAAATTAACTGTTATATAAAAAAAAAAATAATCGATGGTGATTTATGAATGGAATTAGTTAAAAAAAGACGTAATGCATATGTTTTTATATGCGAAAACTAGGAATCTTTAGCAGGCATTTCTTTTAACAATAGCTCGCTTTTTAAATTTTTATGAAAATGAAATGGTATATAAAACTAGCGAGGTAATGAAAAGCTGAAAGCGTTAGAGTTTATTAAATAGCTAGATCTAGCTATATGTATAGAAAATTCCTTTCCAACAAGGCCCCGAGTATAGAAAATAAACAAGCTTTCTTGGTGCAAATAGTGTGAAAACTTATTTGCACAGCAAGAGATTAATTGCTGCGGATAGCTTCAACTAATAAGAACACTTGTCCGCTGACAACAAATTTTGAATTTGAAGCAATGCATGCTGTGCGACTTGATATTGAATAAGTGTTAATTACACTCTTATGTGTATGTCTGGAGTGCTGCCCCAGAGTACACTTGAAGCAACAAAACTCTGGTACGCCCATACTGAGAGTATGGTGAAAAATATCTTGCTTGACACATTAATATAAGAATGTTTGTCAGCCAGACATTACGAGATTCTGGTTATATATTCATGAAGATAGAAAATAGCATAAGCACGTATGCTAATCAAGCGTATTAAATACTCTCTACAAAAGTGTGGGATATTTCCATTTTATGCAAATTTTTCGTGTTGCTATGTAATGATTCAGTTTTACCCTTCAGCTGTTTCCCTTTTGATAATTTATTAGGAATAAAATTTAATGCGGCCGAGTATGTAAGACCCCTGAGCACTAGTAGTTCGACCCCGGCGGAATGGTCTGGTTGCTTGAGGTTATTTAAGTTTTCCTTATTTGTAACGTGAATACGGGTCACTATTTCCTTAAGAAGTCTTCCATGAAAGCTTGAAGGGTAAAGCTGATTCGTTACAAATTCGCACGACAAACTTGCGTAAAATGGAAATGTTCAAAACTTCTATGAAGTGTATATAAATTCGTGCGCTTTATTGTAAATAAATAAACTAACGCAAGCTTAATTTAAATATTAGACATTATAGATTCGTCCTTCTCCCCGCTCCCCCCCAAAAAAATGTTGCTTACTTGAGGTTATAGATATCTAAATACGACTCACTTGCGTTATAAAGATTTCAGACACCATTTTTTAATCTTTGGAAAAAAAAAATTGTTTCCAGTTTCACAGTAGTGATTCCCGAACTGGTGGCCCCATCATTGGCGACCCGGATTCTATCCGAGGCAAACGGGCTGATTGCATGCTTAGTTTCTTCATGTATAACGTAAATTTGATCCATTTTTTGATAGTGTTCCACGAAGTCATCCCTTCTCAGGCAGATAGCCCTAATGTGTTTTGCCGTATTCAACTAACCAACCTACCCGAAGGCTTTCTTTGTTGTATTCTTTCTTGAAGAGTACAAAAAAGAATATTTAGAATTACGCGAAGGAAAAATTCTGAGCATTTGTAGAAAATCGCATATATGTCATGCAAATCGAAATTTATAAAATTAATTAAACGTCATGACGACAAAAAGTTTTTTTTTTGTAATTTGTGATCTATTTATTGACTTAAATTCCTTGAGTCTTTGGAGCTTTCAATATATATGCAATTTTTCTTCCCCTTATTTTACTGTTTTATAGTCTCATTATTGGGTTATTTATTTATAATTATAACGAATAACTTTGAAATAATTACGACTGTATTCATTACAAACAGTTTGGTGATTTGAAGAGTTTATCGAAACAAAATTAGCAGGGTTTTTAAAATTAAAAGATGTTGGGAATCATGGAGCGGTATTTATTACGATATTTTATAGTAATTTTGATACTTACTGTTAGTGATTGTGCATCCCTTAATTTTACTTTTTGACCCGATTATAGCTGCTGATAAATGAAAATAAACTGAACCATTAATAGTGAGTATAAGTACTGAAATAAATTTTTTGGTAGATATAAGCTTAGAGAATGCTGGGGAATGTAACAGCTATGAGGTTCTCTGAAACGTTTGAAATTACCAGTTATAGATTTTTTCTTCTTAACTTGTATGTGTATCTTTGTCCCCCTCCGTGTACTGTGGGAAGAATGTTTTGCCCCTTAATTTCACTTCCAATTTTACTTCATTACTGATGCGTTAAAAATGAAATTTTGCAAGTTTTAAAAAAGAAAATTTCCTCAAAATTCTTATTTAAGATATTTAAATTAACGTTGGAATTATTTTCTCATTTTGTCTAATATATTCAACAACAAAATGTTTTCGAGTAGTTTTAAGAAACTTCAGTAACTATAATTATATATTAAAGTACGCATTTTTGATATAGATAGCACCGAGATATTTTTAGAGGGGAAACTTTGATCTTTCCTCATACCGTCTGAAGTACTTTACAATAACTTTGTGTGAATATAAAAAAAAAAAAATCGTAGATTTTCATGGAATTCTAAATTTTTTAAAAATAATTTTGGGGTTTCATTAAAAAGGCCATCCAAAAAATTTACTTCTGTTAATGTTACTTAGACTGAAATAATCGAAAAGTAATATTTGGAATGCTGTCTTAAAGTTAAGAGAGTGAATGGTATTTTTATAATTTTTGTCTTACAAGACTCGTTTCTTAAAGATAGGAAAAATCCTAAGTTTTTTTGAATTCGAAATTGAAATCTGATAACTGATAATCTCGAATCGTTATGACGATTCTGTCGAGAACGGATCTGTTGAGGTTTTTATTCACGAATCAGAAAAAAAAAAAAAAAAAAAAAAAAAAAAAAAACTTACTTAATATTAAAATGTTGATAATAAATGATCAAAGGAAAATTTTCAATCTGCCTTTAATGAGAAACAAATTTAAAGTTTTCAAAAATACACCTAAAAATTTATTAAGAAGATATAAATGAAATGCGTAAAAACTCTAGCATCTTAAAAATCCGTTTTCTGAATGTAATTTTGGCAAAAATATTTGAGTGACAGCTTAAAATTTTTACATTTGTGGATTTTTTTTTTAATCGATGCAAGTATTGAGAAAAGGAGGCTTATATCAAGTTAACTGAATTATAATCGAAAAATTTGATTGAAAAACAAATCGAATTTCTGAACTTTTTTCGGGTGTTTTTAGGACCTAAATATTTCATTCTTATTCATTACACAAATTTTAAGCACTCCTGATGTTTAAAACAGTTACTCTTTCTTATAGACTTAAGTATAGCTTGTGTAAAAGGGGGACTTTTAAAAACTATTTTTGACATCACTGTAGATTTCAATCACTATTTGGAGACTGTATAAAAAAATCGTTTTTAGGTTTGGTAAGCTATGACACTGCATTGAAATATTAATAATGTCGGATATGAATGTAGGTTGTTTATTTATATAGGTATTACTGATTTCTAGCCGTACATTTTAGATCAATTAGTATTTAATTCATCTAAGCTTCATAAGCATTGTGAAATAGCATATTATTTACTTGTCTGATTTATTTGCCTAAATAAGTCCACATCACCCAATTTAAAAGAACATATTTTTGGCCCCAGTGTGTATTTCCACGCTGATATAAGATAATGATACCTGAAATGTGATTCCTTGGGCTAGCTGTCATTCAAAATACCATACTACAACATGGAATTCAGTAGGGTTTTATTAAAGTTATTTTATTGCTGAATTTCTAAGGATTCGCAAATCTATCATACTGTAATTCGTCACGTGCTTTTTGTGTATCGTCACATAAACATTTTCAATCTTTACAGAGGGCAAACGTTTCTGCGTCTGACCTGCTAGTCTGTAGATTAGGTGGGAGGGGGGGCATTACCGGAAAAGATAGAACCAGGTTCCCGGTCTGCACGCCTGGCGCCTCGAGGATTACACTAATCCTGTCCCGGGGATTAGAAGCTGCTGCAGGAGGGGCCAAGATTAGAGAAGATGCGTGCTGCCGCCTAGCTTGCGTGCCGACGATATTTGCCGGCTGAGCGCCACTAATCCCTATTCAGCATGCAGGCCCACGCTCGGTTTAGTCAGGGGCAGCCAGCGCTCTCCACCGCACACTCGGCAATTGCACTTCTCCGGCGACGGCCGCCTTCAGTCCTCTGCTGCAGTCATGGACTATTTGCTGCCGCCCATAGACTACACCGAGACTTGGAATCATTCTTTCGGTAAGTTCATTTCACTTTTGAAAGTTCGCTTGGTCACGTGTCTTCGGTTCATTACTTAGCTTCGACTTATTTCAATCACTGGCAGTAATTTATTTATTATGTTGAAATTAGTTGTCATTACTTCTAATCTATTTGAATTTTTTGTTTGAAAGCTTCCGCAGGGAGCTATTGTTTCCCTCTAAGTTGTCTTCTTTTATGTTTCACAGTACAATATCGCTTTAAGATGGCTTTAATAATCTTTCGATTGACTTCCACTTCTAAAGAAACTTACATTTATTAGAATTTAATTTGAATTTTAATCGCCGTTGCTAATCCCCCACGTGTCTTTTGGATATCATCTCTCGTGCTTCCGTTCCGTTCGGTCTTTAGTACGCGTTTATTTTTATCCTGTTTATATGAACTCTCTTGTCTTCTCTAATTATCTTTGTTTATTGAAAAGCTTCCTTTTAAATTCCGGAGCGAAATATTCTTCTTTAAGGATCTTCCTTTATTAATGTTTGAGTCTGAATTTTAGGTTTGTGCATCAAATTTTCTCCTATAATTGGATCATGATGAACTCTACGGGGAAATTTCAACGATTCGCCATCAGAAGTGTGTAAAACAGTAGATATTTTAAACTTGTATATAAATATTCCGAATGTATATACTTTTTTCATCACCACGAAAAAGTACTGAATTAAAAATGTGAAATAATCATTCGTTAATTTCTATACATTGATAATGGAGAATTCATATGGTTTTTGATTCTTCCATAAACTTTGTCAACTCTAGCATCAAGAAATTTTGAATCCCGAAAGGAAATTTTTCTTATAAATTTCTATGTGGAAAGTACTTTTTAAAATTTTTTTTGTCCAATGAATTATTTTCTTCGTTTTGAAGCTGAAGTTTATGAAGTATTCAGATTTATTTCTGTTATTAAGTTAAAACTAAAAAACACCGCTTAAGTATTAAAAATGTCTCGTCACTTTTCTTTTAATACTTCGTAATTTTGCGTCTTTAGAATCTATTAATATGTAATTTTTACAAATGTTATGTGTTCTGGTATGTTTCAAAGCATAAGAGCAGTTTCATTAAGTTAAGAATTAATTCTGACTCTATTTTAATTTTCTTTTGTTGCTTTGCCTTAATATCACCTTTTTAGTTGCTTCATTTAAATGTTTAAAATCTGGTTTTTGATAATATGTGAAAGAATCTTTATAAACAGTGAGGGTTAAGTAGCTATTTTTCAAGAGCGTAATAAAATTTAAATAATTATTTCTTTTGCGTCTATGGTTCTTTCCACAAATGTTTTGTTTTTTAAATCATGCCATTACTAGAAAGTACGTTTACTTAGTTACTAAGTAACTACTTACTCCGTGAATTAGCATTCATCGAATTACTTTAAAATAAGTATTTTTAGTTCCTTGGAGAAGTTTCCATATGCCGACAAATCTCTTTGTTAGGACGTCTATGTTTTACTTACATGAAACCTTTTTGTGCGCTTATACTGCAGATTGTTTCACATAATTTGAGACAAAATACATTCAACATAAAAGGCATTTCATCCGCAAAATGTTTTCCGTTTGGAGTATAAAATGATGCCACTGAATTTTCAAAAAGAATCTTATCTTATATTTAGTCATTGACCTCCCCCTTTGATTTAATTTGGGTAATTACTCAAGCTGTGAATCACCGTCATGGCGATTATTTTCAGCTCTGTGATTTTTAAAATTCATATTTATATATTAAGAGAATGTTAAGTACCTTATTTTTCGCCGTCATAAATATTTAGTAATTTACATAAAATATCAAGAAAATGCTTCCTTCTTTCTCCCTCTGTCTCTCTGTACATGCTTGTGTTCGTGCGTAAGTAATTCGCATATTTTAAGTTGATGTGTTATTTTCCAGATGCCTTTGAGGGAAAATAAGCGATTTCTGTAATATGGTTTTTCAGAAAGATATTTTTCTCTTGCGTTCCAAGAAATGCTATTTTTAGAAATTAGGTTTTAGAGTTTCAAGTTCAATTTTTAAAAAATTCTGTACATCTTTAATTAGAGTAAAAAAATTAATTTGAAAAACCAAATAAAAAATGAGTAGAATAATATAAAAATAAATGCCGTCATGAAATGTGAAAACGGTACTTACGTATTTCCTCAACCACTTTGGGCGCAGTTTAGCGATTTTTCACAAAAGAAAAACGTGATTCGGTGAATTTTTGGATTGTAGTCTACAATGAATATGGTTGCCTGAAGAACTATTATGCGCATGGTTGCCAGAGCTTGGGGAATTCTGAAAACTTGACGACTTCTATTAAGGTGGTTGCGATAATACGAAAGTACCGGTGAAACATAAAAGAGTAAATACTGTAATTATTTAATACGTGATATTACTCAATACTTTGATAAACATACAAATAAATCCCAAAATTAGGCAAAACAGCAATCTTATTTTGAACAAATATTATTCTATCGATTATTAATTATTATATCGATTTCGTGAGCAATCAGACACAGGTCCATCTCTTCATGAGCAAATAAATTCTACGACAGTTTGATAAAACTAAATGACAAATTTTATAGGTAAGTACTATTTATTTGTATCTGAAAGTATCAAGATCGGAGTTTGTAAATTTTGTATTTTGAATCAAATGATGTAATATTTTAGTGGACTATTATATTTCTTTTTAAAACAATATGTGATAAATGTAGTGAAATGAAGTATCAAAGTTTTCGTCCTCAAGTTTAGACGTTTGAAGATAAACCACGAAGGAATATTGTTATTTATGAATTTTCATCTTGCTTCTTATGCGACTTTGAAAATAAACATCACGATCCCTCCTTGCGTTTTTTTTTTTTTTTTTTTTGCATATGTATAAGAAATGAATGATTTAGGAGTCACATATGGTTAAGCACTAGAAAGCAATTCTCCCGAAGAAGTGTATTTTTTTTAGAGAGTGGAGATGGGGTCAGTTATGTAGTAACGTAGGCATTTTAACATTACCGTTCAGTATGTGTGTATCATATATATGTATTTACTTTCATCTGAGACTGATATATTCTACTAATTAGAGGTTTCTTGACGCGAATAATTATGAAGTAATTGAGAAATACTCTCTTTATATAACCATTTCTCAAGTTCACCAGTTTTCCTGAATTTGAAAAAAAATTTTAGGAAATTCCAAGTCTGCTGAATCCTTTTATCATCAAATCGAGGATATTTTTAATTTTTAAACCTATGGAAACGAAAATTGAAACAAAAAAACTTGGATCTATTGACAGGGGTCTTATTCATTAGTTCTAACTACTGCCCCTTCCATGTTTATAGTGAGCAAAGTCGTTTCGTATTTACGGAAATTTCTCGTCAGAGTATTTAGATTATGACAAAATTATTGTGCACTAGTTTTGCGCCATATTTAGTCATTTAGCGCTGAATCCAATTACTTAATGCGTAATAAATAAGACTACTTTTATTCCTTTGACAATTCTTTAGTAGCTTTTTTTGAAATTTTGTAATTTGATTTCTGAGGAAGATTAATAAGCATAAAGATAGGATTTTTTAATTTCTGACAGTGTCTCAAATAATATGCGAGTGTCAGTTTTTCTATTAGTTAAAGCTCCTTATTTCTTTAATTTTATTAACAAATTATACAGCTTTAATGTTTTATTTTATCAAACAGCCTTCCGATATCTGTATCTGCGAAAATTTATGTCTTTTATACCAGAAAACCGACACATCTGTTGAACTTTAAGAGGGCATTGATCTTGGAGAAGAGTTATGTGCATTTCAAAAGAATTTGCATTAAGTCTATTCTTGGAGGTACTGCTGAAAATTCTGCTGACTCTGTTTTTTATTATACTTTGTCAGACTTTATAGTCTACTGATTGTATCGTTCTTTAAGTTTTCCTGTGTGATGTTGCGTTTTGTTGAATTTTAGAGTTAAGGTTGGCGTGGTACTCTTTCATCTATCGCCCTTTCATCTAACTCTTTCATAGAGATCGTGAATATTTTTAAGATCGTAAATATCTCAGTGTTTCTTTCCACATAAATGCATTGCATTTCATATAATAGGTAATATTAATTGTGTTTGATTAGGCAATCTGCATATATTTTGCGTCCAAAATTAAATTTGTATTTAACAAGTAAATGTTTACATAAAAAATTGATTCCTTTCTCACGCAAGTTTTTTTTTTTTTTTTTTTTTTTTTTTTCTTTTTTTACTGTTAGGTAGGCCGTCCAGCGGCCGAGCGGCAAATCGCTGAAAACTGGTAGTTCGAATCCCGGCAAACGGGCTGGCTGCGTGGGTGTTTCCTTAGCTTTCCCCACGTGTAACGTGCATGCGAGCCAGTTTTCCTTAAAAGTTCATCTTCCACGAAAGCATCCCTTTCCTTAGGCAGATAGCCCTCGAGTGCTTTGCCGTAATTAAATAAACCAATTTAATGTTATGAGGGAAAGAACTTGTGTTTAAAGCTAGTTTAAGAGTTTGTGTGAGAATATTTCCTACTTATTTCGGTACATAAAATCGATTGAGCACATATCGAAGCTACTTTTTATAAACATGGCACTGATTCATTTAAAGCTATGAAACACTGGTAGTTCGTTTCGGCCTCTATTCCCGACAACTGAACGGACTAGCTGCATGATTTTTTTCTTATGCGTAACGTAGACACGTACTGGTTCCCTTAGAGAACCCTCTCGGAAGTCATATCTTCCGATAAATAAATTGTGCTGCTTGTATGCTTAGCCATAATTAAAAAGCTTCGTTTTGTAAAGATGGTATTTTTTCTCTTCATGAGGGTTGTATTAATTATATTAAAAAAAGTTATTGTTTTTGAATTTAGATTGTAGCACCGTCCCACCAAACAGCCAATTTTATGAGATCGGTGGACGTTGAATTCGGTTCTTGGTGTTTAAAAGGACTAGCCAAAGTTACTTTCTTTAGGTTCCTCCCCCCTTCATCTGTGAATGTGAATCTGAACCTTAAAGCTTTCTTCGAAACCTTTCTTCTCAATCCGACAGGCATCAATTGCAATAATAAATTGTTTATTTGCCTTTTAAATTTCTCTTTTCGTCGCAATTAATGAATGTATTTTAATGGGGATTTAACCCAGTTTTAATTTCCTTTATATCATGTTTTATTTATGTCTGTCGGAAATTACGAATTTGCCTAATAGCTTTCTGCAGAGTTACAAAACTTTGAATTCAAATTTTATTGTATAGCTTGCTGATGTATGCGGAACATTTCTACACTGTATAATTTATTTCGTTTTCGGTGTGGTTTAGTGTTATGCGTTTACTTTTTATATAAAAAGACTGGACCATATTTTGTTTTCATGCCAGCTGCCAAAACTTCTTTTTGCACTGTGTACAGCTTTGTAGTTATTTTATGTCAGAAAGATGTCAGGTAAAACTAAACATAAATTAATTACATTCTAAATGCTTATGCTAATAGAGATTTGATGTAGAGAATCTAAAGAATCCTTCCTTTCTTTAACGTCTTTTGAGAATTCCACCCCTCTAGAGATTTATCCGAATTGTCTTACACTTAATAAAACTAATAATTCACAAAATAGCATAGACTTTCTAGATCTTCAAATCATTAACTACAAAAAAATTTTACTTTTTGACAAAACAAGAAACTTCAATTTCAATACTAACAAATTAATAAATTGGAACTCCAACATATCCAAAAAAGTAATTAACAATACTATAATTAATCAAATACAACGAATTAAAATTATATGCACAGATACAATAGATTTACAACGCGAAATTTTGATCCTTATTAAAATTCTCAAAAATAATCTAATTCCCATTCAATTTATCAAACCATTGCCTTAAAAAGAGCAGGCGTTAAGTACTCACTCTAAATCATTTAACTGATAGGGATATGATAATTTGTTCCTAAACCTGAGAAGGCGGTATAAGTTGGATGACTGTCAGTTGAAAGATTTGTATATAGTGTAATTACTCAATTGTATATATTGTAAAATGCTAATTGTCTTCAGACTTATACTGTTACTAAAAAAATGGGCCTGTTTCATGCCTTTAGTCTGTCTATTAGCTCTTGGACAGTGAAAATTCCTTTTTCCTTTCTTAAATTCTTAATCATTGCGACACGACAATTAGCCAGAAATTAATTAATTTCCATTCACTAGTATTTTCAAAAAATTCTTAACAAACAGTCTCACTCAGATAAGAACTCCACATTATACATCCCTCAAGAATTCCAAGTCCCACCCACTACCATAAATTACTTCACCCAAGTCTTACCGACTGATATTATTCAAAGCCGCCACTGCCGCTAAGAATTTTCGGACACCCTACACTTATGAGTCAGACACGAAGAGAACACTTTGCCAACTCCCCCACTAGAAAGAATGTAAGTTACTTAATACCTTCTCTGGCCTTTATATCTCCATGTACATTCACTGATCTTATTTATATTATTTTCTATATTATTTTTATATTGTCTTTGATTTGTTTTTACAAAGTTTGCATTATTTATCTTATTTTGTAATCTTCTATGTTTATTTCAACTTTACTATGAATTCGATTTCATAATGACAATTTCCAATGTTTAATTTCTACAAATAATATAGTACTCAAATGCATAAACATGAAAGTGTCGAGGACGGTTACTCGGGTTAATTAGGATTTCTCTGCAATAATTGATTTTTACTCCAAATTGAATTGACTAAAATGCTTCATAAGAATAAGTTCTTTGGGTATCAGCATTGGTTCATAATTCCTTCTATTCGCGGAAATATTTGGCCTGACTAGAATTGCCGGTTTGGCTTTAACTTATAACTCGAGTAAAGACGAAACACTTTCGTATTTACGTATTTTTATCAATTATTGTTCATTGAACGGGAGTTGGTTTGTTCCCCTTGAAAAGTCAACTAATTTCCGATCAATGACAATGATTACATGTTTTTAATTTTTCCTTTTACAATTGAAATTTTATTCTTCATGATGATTTAACTCCAGTCCCCGTTAAAACATTATTAACATTTTGCTTTCAAATTACTTCAAAACATCTTTCAAAATATAACTTACGAGTATGGATTCACACTTTTAAAATAATTCTACTTTAATTAAACTTAGGAGATAATATAATCAATTAATCAATACTGTTTAGGAAATAAATTATTATTAACTAACTTTGCAGCAATTGCGCAAGTAGTAATAACTTTTTTCGCACTAAATAGATTTAAGATCATACAACATATATATCATATATATATAACATAAATAAGAATCAAATAGCTGTAGGCAATCATCCGGATAAAATTCTTTCTCGTTACAGTTGATGCTAAGTAATCCTCATTCCCGATGCATACTGTACGCCCAAAAATGGGAATTTGCATTCTGTATATGAATTCTAATGTATTTATGTCCACCAGCGGCCGAGCGGTAAAGTCGTTGAGCACTGGTAGTTCGGCCCTAGGTTCGAATCTCGCGAACGGGCTGGCTGCATGGGCATTTTCGTAGTTTTCCCCATGTGTAACGTGCGTACGAATCAGCTTCCCTTGAAAAGTCCTGCACGAAGGCATCTCTCCCCTTAGGCAGACAGCCCTCGAGGCTTTGCCGTCATCACATAAACCAAACGAAATCTAATGTATTTCGTTTGAATAATACTGTTTATTCGTAAAATTAGGATAGCCACTATGCGTAAATCTCTTTTGGTAATTGATAATCTTCGTGTACTTTATCATTATTCGTTTAAAAATTCGTTCAAAAACCATTGGTACCTGTCATTACTTGAATGACAGAAACTTGTTAGATGATTTGAAAATATATATATACTACATAATTAGCTTCTATACAAAAAATGTTATTTTAATTTAAATTTGGGCTTTTAATTCGAAAACATTGGATTGGACTATTTGGGGTTATTGCAGAGCATTTAAGGGCTATCTGTCTAACGGGAACGATGCCTTTATGGAGAACTTTTTAAGGGAAACTGACGCATTACGCATGGAGAAAGCCATAAAAACTCCCAAGCATCACTTTCTCCAGGTTTGAAACCCAGATCGAATTACTAGTGTTCAGAAGTATTACTGATCGACTCCTAATGGGCGTCAAGAAAAGGAGAGGATACATAAACTTTAATTTATTACATTTTAAGATGAAGTTTGTGGGCCAGAAATATCTTAGTTTATTCGAAATTTATTTGCTAGTAAACATCGATGTGTGCTTTTAGTGTCAGATTTTACAGCTAGCTGTTTAATTATTCGCCGTTTATTAATCTTCGTGGTATTTATCTTCATGAACGTAAAGAATAAATAAATTCTTATTAGAAGAATTATGAAACGAATGGTCAAATCTGACTTACAACCTAGATTTTTGGAAAAAATATTTTAACAATTAGCTTTTATTAATTTCTGTAATTTTTCGCAATTTCTTTTTACCATTCCAGATATTAATGGAGTCAGAAAATAAATGTATTTTTAGTAATTATGATAGTTGATCTCTACAGATTTAGCCTGCAATATTTTTCACAACATATAAGAAACTGGGTGAAAAAGGTTATACCGCGGCCTTTTATTTCTGTAGATAAAGGGCCGCTGTGTTTAAAGAATTTCGAAGAGTTAATAAACTGGCTGTCTATAACAGTGTATGTTTTAGAAAAGAATTTGGAATTTATAATAATGCTGAAAATTCTTAACCTTTTAGGTTTTATTTAAAGCCTTTTCTCATAGATATCCAAATGCACTATTTATGTGTTTTCTTCATATCTGTATAAGCTTCTACAAATGTATGCCGTGTGATATGTTTTTCGTAGACGGTGCAAAATTTCTGAAGCATTTGTATTAAACTTTAAAAAGTTGATTTTTCCATTAAACCAAAGGCATTAACCTATATGAATTTCATTTTTATGAAATAAATATCACCGCATACAGCTGAAAAAGGAAGATGGATAATTTTAACATGAAGGAGAATCCATAACATGTAAGAAATGCCATTCAGGAGCACTTAAATTAATGTGAGGCGGTATGCAGAATGATAAAGTTCTTTGATGTGGCATTGTGCATTAAGGTTTAG
Organism: Stegodyphus dumicola; assembly: GCF_044657685.1. Classification (NCBI taxonomy): domain Eukaryota; kingdom Metazoa; phylum Arthropoda; class Arachnida; order Araneae; family Eresidae; genus Stegodyphus; species Stegodyphus dumicola. The sequence goes on from NC_140780.1 coordinate 123,847,883, forward strand.
ATTGTGGAACTGTAACAATTGCCCACCACTGAGAAACCATTTTTTTGCTTTAAGCCGAAAGCGAAAACCTGTATGCATCTCATCTATATTAAAGCCATACCTGCTAATCTATGTGAAATAATGACATATCAGCGCGTAGAAATTAAAACTAAAGTTCTAAAAAAATTTAAGAAGTAAAACCCAAAACGTAATAATATGTCATCCAGGAAAAATTTAATTAATGCGAAAGAGTTTTGAACAAAATAATAAAACTTTTAAAATCTGGCATTAGATATTGCTATTTTCTATTATGGAATCGTATCCAACACTCACTTCTCATTTACTGTCAAATGAAAAATCATGCCTAATTTACTCACATATCCCCCCACCCAATTTTACTAACTGTACTTGTTCAAAATAAACAAGGGGAAATTACTTGCTAGATTAAAAAGCGCACATAACTACATATACCAATATTAGTTCCAAAGAAATTGTTTCTGCTTATTGCATTCAGTACTTTTTTTTTCACTTAAAACTTTAGCTTTACCATCCATCCATGTCGCGCATGCTGCCATACTATAAATCGGAAGTTTCTAAACCATATATTATAAATGGAAAATACGCAAAGAGGTTAGTATGCGAATAAGTATAGTATTTTATAATTATATCTTAATTTCGAAGTCGTCGGTGTTTATTAATAATCTATTGAGTGGTGTGTGTGCGCGTTTGAACCTTTAGCGATTTATGATATTCCTTAACATAAATCAGTTCTGTGACTACAGCTAATTGCCAAACAGAAGAATTATTGATATGTGTCGCAAATTAACAGTATTGCCTAATATGAATCACTTCTCTACCTGTGTACATGCAAAGTACTAAACAGCAAAAGCATCGCTACAGTTCTTTAGTGTAACTTAAAATGGATGAGAATTAGTATGTGTATCACAGCTTACAATGAACTATTTTGAAATATTTATATTCTTGTTTAATTTCCTTAATTAAGCGCAGTCTGCTGAGATAATCCTATTCATCAAAAATTATTTGCATGCGTGATCTAGCGCTATAAAGTACTTATTATATTGTATGGAATAAACTTGTTTAGCTTGTTATTCTGCAAAATGGCCAATTCTTAATGAAATGCAGTGGAGAGTAAAAAAGAAGTATACATATATATAAATATGCGTGTATAAAAAAACAAAAAGAAACAAAAAAAAACTTTGTTCCTTCGATGCAGACAATCTTTTTCATGGGGATTAAAAGCAGTTAGTTAAATGAATTCAAAATTATGCTTAAATGCATTATTTAATTAACTATCATAAGCAAACGGCTTCAAATATCAAATTAAATCTGTTATAAAGCTCTTTATGTTGAAATTTAGGTAGCTGGATTTGTTGGTATTTTGTGGGAAATCGCGGTTGCAGCTTGTGCACTGAAATCATTAAGAAAAATTATGGGTTTTGTCTTTCTTATATATTTTCTTTTGGACGTCAGCAACATTAGATTTAATTCAAATCGAGTTCATTATTTACGTTGAAATCTTTTTAAATTAAACCTAAATAAATATCTGATAATCTAAATAGAAACCTCCGTCTAAATAAACACATTTCTAGCAGAACTATAAATGGAATTAGCTATTTTCTAGTAGTAATAATGGTAATAACGAAATATATCAGATTTATGATATTCTTAAAAAGTAGACTTTTTAAAATTTGTTGTTGTTCCTAATGCTCACTTGTCTGACTTATAGTCACCCCAAGCCCACGAAATTCCTCGTGGCAAGGAGCGCAAGTTTACACCTGTCGTTGGCAACAGCCTTGAGCACCTGACAGGTGGCAGTGTAATTTAGCTCAGTTCCGCCCGCAATTTTGATTGACGGCACCCCGGGGGCGGAAGGCGAGCCCGAGGGTCTCCCACCTCCTCATCCCCTACCAATAACCTCTCGAGAGTACTTCCGGATTGCCCCCATGCCGCATGGACACTATACATTTACACACATCCATGCCTTCTCCGGGATTCGAAGCCGGGCCCTTCGGCACGGCAGTCAGCCGACGCTAACCATCATACCGGTTGGGCGGCCGTTTTTTAATATTCGTTACTTTAAAGGTATCCACTCGCAGATTTATGGTTTATGGTTAATGCGGTAATTTAAAAAGACCCACCAGCTGCAGAGCGGTAAAGTCACTGAACACTGGTAGTTCGGTCCGAGGTTCGAATCTCGCGAACGAATTACGGGTGTTGCTTAAGCGTTTTCGTGGATTTTCCCATGTGTAACGTGTATACGAGCCAGTTTCCCTTAGAAAGTCCTCCACGAAGGCATCCCTCCCCTTAGGCAGATAAGCTCTCGAGGCTTTGCCATAATCACATAAACCAAACTGGATTATGTAACATCTGAATCATTTTTATAATATATAACTTGAGCTCTTAAAATTATTTAAATTCCGCTTAGATTGTTTGTGAGTTTTGTGAGTAATAAAACAAACTTTTCCAATTTTGGTCACGTATTTCTATGAAACCCTTGAATAAACATAAAATTCTGATCCTCTGCTTCAAGACTTAGTACGTAAATGCTATAAAGTAAAATACCTAAGTTAAAGACCTTTTCTTCAGAAGATTTGCTAAAACTGTTAATGAAAATTACATTATGTTTTTCTAATGGTGCATTAATTGTAATTGTTGAGAACAAAAAATATAAGCGATTAATGAAATTCATTAAATTAAAAAGTCCTAAAATCTGCTAAGTATCCACGTAGGTGATCCTAATGTAATGTACGTATATATGAGAAGTAAAAAATACTACGAGATTAATATGATTTTAATAATGATAGACATATATTGATAACCCCCCCCCCAAAAAAAAAATCTTCTTAAACGTTTCGCATCGTATGAAAACTCAACTAGAATAATTAATTAGTAAAGATATATTTTTTCTGCTTGAAATTAAAACTACACTCACGTTTGTGAAAATTGCAACACCAAGAAGGAATCGTCATAATTGAATGCAATTTAATACACAGTTGAGTGGTAGTGGTACAAATAAATGATTAAATGTTCAAAGCAAACAAACAAGAACAAGAGATCAGAATCAGTATTTTGTGTGGCCACCACGCGCCGCAATAAGTGCTGCTACTCGACGTGGCATGGAGTCAAACAAAGTTTGAATGTCTGACTGAGGAAGAGCATTCCATATCGTTTGTACGCGTACCCAAAGTTTGTCTGCAGACGCAACAGGACGAGGATCACGAGCAAGACGCCGACCAATGACATCCCACACATGTTCAATTGGCGACATATCCGGGGAACACGCAGGCCAAGGAAGAAGCTGTACCTGCTGCGCTGCAAAGAAGGATTTAACAATCCGAGCAGTATGAGGGCGGGCATTGTCCTGTTGAAATACAGCGCCTGGCAAGCTTTGAAGGAAGGGAACAGCTTCGGGCTGTAGAACTTCACGGATATACCGGTTGCTGTTCAGATTGCCCACAATTCGTAGCAATTGAGATCGTCTATGATATGCTATGGCGCCCCAGACCATAACTCCGGGTGTTCGTCCACTGTGGCGTTCGATAATGCACTCCGGAAGGTGGCGTTCACCGGCATAGCGTCTGACACGAATGCGGCCATCATGGTACCACAAATTAAAGCAGGATTCGTCAGAAAACACGACATGCTGCCAATCAGCACGCCAGTCTCTATGCTGATTGGCCCATTGTAGCCGCAGGCGGCGATGGTCGTGCATTAGGGGGATCCTGTATAAAGGAGTCCGTGCGCGCAGTCCACACTGCAGCAGACGTCTACGAATTGATGAAGCACACAATGAAACACCTGTAGCTATTGACCACAGTGCTGCCAATTGTCTAGAGGAAGCTGTACGGTCCGTCCGCGCCATGCGGACCAGGTGTCTATCATCGCGAGCTGACGTCACATTTCGGGGTCCACTCCCGGATTTCCGAGTTGTCCGACACTCGTCCGTCCACTGCTTCCAAACGCGCATCACTGTGCTGCTGTTACGCTGCACACGAGAGGCTACTGCACGATACGACAATCCAGCTTCACGAAGGCCGATGATTCTCCCTCGTTCAAACTCTGTAAGTTGTTCAAATCTCGCTCTCTTTCGTCGACGAGGCATAAGTACAGATTGAGTTAACGTTTACCACTAGCAGATAACCACCGATAACCATACACGCCTCGCTACAGCCGTCTATTTATTCGGATCCATCAGCCGTTCAGAGGGCGCTGCTCAGCATACGCATGCGCTACGGATTTGCAATTTTAATCATTTGCATATCATGCGCTACTTTGCATTTCCTGAAAATTTCAGCTCACTCGCGTAAGTCCTTCATGGTGTTGCAATTTTCACAAACGTGAGTGTAGTTTGTTACTTATACGAACTCAAAATGTCTTACCTGCATAGTTATTCGGATCTCATCACGTCCTCCTCAACCTAGGAAAATACTTTAAGAAAACATGGATATTTTTTTATGTAAATAGCTTATTATAGAAGGAAATAATAAAGTCTTGTCTAATTGTTATGTCATTTATCTTGAAATTATAAGAATTACCACAGTCAAAATCATAGTTAAGAGCTGAGAGTAGTTAAAGGCATAAGAGCTTTATCGGAGAGGGGGATCAACGGGTGTTGCCTTTCGAACTTAAAAGTTTTCTCAGGGTTCATTACGTTTAAAGCATGAATCATTGAATAAATTTCTAAAAACGAGTACCTTGTATAAGTGCTAAATTGCATCCAATTAACGCAAAATATTCACCGTAGATTAAAATTACGATAGTTTGATTAATAATATGATATCAAATTATACAGTGAATATTATTACGTTGATTCTACATATAAACTCGCAGGCAGTCGTTTAATCTCTCTATGTGCATTCAATAGTTTTGCATTTGATAATCTGAAATGTTGTTATGTGATTTTTGAATTTCAGCATAGTTTGCTTAATTACATTGTAAACACGTTCTCAGACAGAACGCTCTAATTCAGTAGGCGATAAAGCGGAAATTCCTTCGCATTCGCCAGTGAGGTTTAATGGTTTCACAGCATGGTCTTTTTGACGCTTTTGAGTTGTCAGAGCTCTTTTAATGAAAAAAAAAAAAAAAAATGGTATGGCTCCTGATTATTGCTTCATTATGCTGATTAAATTTATATTTAACTTGTGTTTAATGATATTTAAATTAGAAAGCTGGATTTTTGAGCTAGCTAATGAGCCATGTCTTTTGTAAAAAGGGAATTTTCTTAAGATGAGTATGTGATTAAAGTTATCAAATGTGTAAGCTGATTCGATTAAATTTTTCCACAGCGTGTTTAAACGTTAGCAGCTGCTTTGAAATAGCTGTGTTTCTGATTTTTAGTGCCCTGTTATGAATTCCGTATTTCACAGTCCGTCATGTGCATAGTCTCTCATCGAAATACATATCTCCCACAATCCAACTGTTGGCTTTTGATATATGTTCATTTAGGTACCGATTATTATTATTTTTATGCGTTACTTAAATCATAAATTGCAGGTGTGAATATTTTCAAAATCATTTTACTTATATCTTGAATGTGTCTTAACAGCGGAACATACACAAAAACGAACCTAAATATATTATTAAAAGAGTTCCTGATCAAATATGTGAAGAAAAAAAAAATTAACTGTTCTTTTTAACTTCATTCTCAGATCGTATGTTGGGATACTAAAATATGAAAGTGTGATAATTTTTTTAAATAAAATAACGATAAAATATTCTTTGAAATCCTCGCTATTGTATTCTGAATATGGTCTCCTAAAAATAAGCTATACACAATTTAGTTAAGTAATTAGCACTATTGCATAGCGTTTCTTGATACAGATTACCCAAAATGACTGTGTTTCTGATGTTAACCGATGCATGTTCATCATATTGCTGCTGGGAAGAAAACAGGCACAATTAAAAAACAAAAAATTAAGTTTTGAGAAAAGGCTTTTAAAAAATTCCAACATAACTGCATTTTAATTACTGTGCTAATGAAAGTCAGTACTGAGATTTGCTTAACCTTCGTATATTAGGTACTGAAAGTTAACTTCAATTATACTTTCGCTTTCTTCCCTTAAAGCCAAACTCAAAGAACTTATAACGCTTATGACGAAAAATATATAAATTTAATAATTTACGCCAATAAACGGATTGTAATAAAAATAATGTATTAATTAATACAAGATGAAAAATATTAATCCATTAATGCATAAAATAATACCAAACTACAACCAGTTTTTGTAAAAAAATCTACATAGTGGTAGTGTCTTAGATGTGTGTGTGTGTGATTACGGCAAAGCCTCGAGGGCTATCTGCCTAAGAGGAGGGGTGCCTTCGTGGAGGACTTTCTAAGGGAAACTGGCTCGTATACACGTTACACATGGGGAAAACCACGAAAACGCCCATACAGCCAGCCCGTTCGCGGGATTCGAACCTCGGACCGAACTACCAGTGTTCAGTGATTTTACCGCTCGGCCGCTGGTGAGTGTCTTAGATGATAACTGGGACTGTTATGGTTAATAAAAAAAGGCATATTTTTTTATTAACCGTAACAGCCCTCTTCCTCTTTCAGTTAATGTCTATCTAACAGTGTACTCGTATGCCTTTATCAAGTGCATGCCTTGGCTACCAGCGAATTTATTTTTGTTTATTTTTTAGTTAGAATTTAGTTTTGAGTTTATGTTTAATGAATCATAGTAAAGCAAGCAAGGTCTGCGTGCCTTACAAGAGACGCCTTCGTAGAGTTCTTCTTAAGGAAACTGACTTGTATTCACGTTAGAATATGGGAAAATTATGAAAATCACATGTAGCTTACCTTTTTAGTGGGAATCGAAAATCTGGATCAAAATTACTCTTTGGTGATCTTATTCACTCCAGCGCTGCTGTGCTGAGTAGTATTAAGAGGTTATATTCAAGCTGAATTGAAATATGAATTCTGGTACAACAGCTGCTCCTGTGATTTTCTTCCTCAGTTTTCAGAATTTTAATATATATATATATATATATATATATATAATTAAAAAAAAAATCTTCGAATTGCAGAAACCTTAAGCAAGATATATACACTCGTGTGCAAAATTAAGAGAATTTTCATATTGTATCGAATTTCTGAAACCTAATGGAAAGGTTTTAATGAAATTTAGTAGGATTATACATTTATAACAGGGAAAGAGATGTACCATTAAAAAGTAATTTTATGTGCGCCTGATTATCAGTATAGCTCCTATTGCAGGGTTGCCCAAAATTCATGTTGTGATATTGAATTGAAAATGAGTCTGATATGAGGTATGATCCCCTCTCACGGCCAGACAGATCGCATAGCATCACGCCATCCTGGACACGAGGCAGTTGAGGAGTCCCCGTGGCAGTCGATCCCACTCCTGCAACAAGGCAGTTTTCAACTCCGGTATGGTTTTCGGGATGCAGTTGGCTTCTTAGGAGCGTTGCAGACATTCTCTGTATGATTAAGGTCAGGAGATATAGCTGGCTTATGCATGCGCTAATATCATCCCATTCCAGTTAATCGTCGACTAGCTCAGCTCTGTGTGGACGAGCCATGAAGTCTCTGGGCAACTGTAGACCTTGAAACTCTGGTTCCATGGATCCGGTATTCTGAAACTGTTTCTACAAATTGCAGATGACAGCAAGTGTTGCATTGAGCTCTGTAGCCATCTGCGCTTGTGATAGGCCTGCCTCCAATTCTTCATCTCATTCCGTTATGGTTGCATTTGTGGTTACTCATTTTACCCGATATCTTAAAAAAATAACCAAACTCTTGCGAGAAACACGGCGGATATCATGAACGAGTGCGAGCACACAAATCGGCAAAATCCCTTGTTTGCATGTATGCCCTCCACAATCACAGCTCCGATGACTTGCTTGGAGTCTAAATATTTGCATAGTTGTTCGATAACATAATTAGTATAGTTTGTGTAGTACTTTTCGTAAAAATAGGCATAATGTGCAAATTATCATAATTTTGCACACGAGTGAATCTTATTTCCCCATTTTGGAGCCATATAAATGGAACACGCATATCCCTGCTTGGAGCTGATATGCGAGCTTTTGAACCTTCCCTTCTATTATGAAACGGGAATGGTTTCTTTTATTTTGATTATTTAAATGTTTATGAGTAGCAGATTTTTATAGATTTCAAGATCAAAATAGATCATTTGGGAATGGGAATAATGTTTTCGTTTAATTTTTATGGGTACAGTTGCCAGAAGAAAAGGTAAGGTCCATCGTTTTGTTATCGACTGTCGGATTATTAACTGTTTTATGCAAGTTCTTCAAGTAATGCCATGCATATTAACTTATTTCATTAAATTAGAGCTGCTATAAAATAATGCAATATTAATCAAATGAAAGTGGTGCATTTGCTCATTTTTCGAAGATTTTTTTCCATACAATTCTGCGTATGACGTTAAGTTATTTAATGGCAAATTCTCAGTTGTATTTGCTTGCAAACATTTCAGGTCGATTGAAAAGTAATGCAGAACACAGACAGCAATTTCAAAAAAGTATTGTTACATAAATTTAACTCTTAATGTATTATCCATAGTTTTTTATGACCTTTGTCCAACTTCCAGGCAGCCTCTCAGTCTCTTACTTGAAAATGTAATTCTGGTTTTGCCGCAAAAATATTCATTTGTTGCATTTTTGATCTCCTGTTTACTATCGAAGGTTTTGCTTAGAAGAAAATACTGAAAGAAATGCGATACGTAATTATTCGAAGAAGCTATTTGGTCTCTTATGCGCTCGTCTAAGTATTATTTTCCATTATTAAGCTTATGTAGAGCCATTTTACAGGACGTGATTTAGCTTTATCCTGCTGAAGAACCACATCAGCGCTGTTGGATCAGTGCAGGTCGCTTGGTAGTTAAAACAGTTTTCAAATGATCTAACACAGGGGTGGGCAAACTTTTTCGGTCGCGGGCCAAAAATCGGGAAAAAAAAAAAAAAAGAAACGTTTTGACGGTCCAAGATAAATTTTTCTAAAATTTTAAAAGCAATATACAACTATTACAATTTAAATATGTTAATGAGATGAATTAAATTGCGATTTCATTTTTAAAAGTTCCTTATATTGAGGTTCGAAGTGACATGTACTGATTCTAAAGAACGAGTTTAAATCCTCATCTGTCTGTCTACTTCTGAAATAATTCTTTCTAAGGTTCATAGTTTAAGACTGGTTTTCGCATATATAAGATGAAGCAAACATAGCACTGATTTTCTGGGCGTGAGATATTAAATTTGGGAAACACTTTCGATAATGATTTGTAAAACTCTAACTTTGGCATATGTAGAAACAACTGCTTGAGATGATTGTTAGATTGCAACTCAATTAATTCAAGCTGCAAATCTGACCTCACTGCTTCACAATTTATGTTGAAAGGCATAGTAAAAATATCCAATTCGAATTGAATAGATTGAAATCTAGACAATGTTTACCCTCTTGAAAAAATTTTTTCGGTCTGATAATTTTTTTACAAGGACTTTCTGGATTTTGTTTTCTTTCATATTCGGACATTGCTTCGTAATTGGAATTCTTATGCTTAGATGTGAAATGACGGGAAATTTTATATTCTTTGAAGACTGCTAATGCTTCATTGCAGATGAGACACACTGATTTATCTTTTATAACTGTAAAAAAATATTTCCAGGTCCATTCAACATTAAAAGCAAGGCACTCTGAATCAACTTTACGTTTTTAGTAGCCTTTTTGGAGTTGAAATATTTTACGAATAACCCAAACAAGCACTAGCTACGCTATACTTTTCATAATTTCACCACTATTCAAAATGATGCTATATGTCTGCAATTTTTCCATACGCATTCAATAATATTAGAACTCGCGCCAAAAGAAAAAGCTGCAGGCTGGAGCTTAAAATGCGCAGTCTACCGATTGTGAAGTCTAATTCACCTATATCGGATTCTCGTATGTCTGCTCCCCGAAAAAGAGATAACGCTTGTTGGCGCCAACATACAGCTATAACTAACAAAGAACTTCCGGTTTAAACACTTTACCGATTTAAAGCTGTCTGTGCTTGCTATTTCTGTCGATTTATGTTTTGTAGAACAAAAATAGAGAAAGTAAAATTGTCATCAGTCCTTTGAAAAAAAGGAAGAAAAAATAATAATAGTTAAACAAAGTAGAAAAGGAGATGGATATATAATATATAAATATATATTTCTTTTAAAGTCTATCCGCCGGCCGGAATCTTCCGGCGAGAGTTTGCCAATCCCTGATCTAACAGATGGCACTAATAGTTTCGTTATTTTAAAAGTTGAAAGTAAACAGCAACTTCCATATCTCACTATATGCAAAGCGAAATCTTCAGCGAATGCAGATCTTACTTTCTGCGAGTTCTGGCTGCTGCTTCTCCTCATTTCTTTTTCTAGTGATTTTAAATCAAAACGTTTTTTCTCTTTTCTAGTCTTAAACAAAAAAGTGCAAATCGATACTATTTGGTGATGGTTTACGACTGTGAGTCCATGGCGTCATGCCGACGACAGATGCATTCTTATACTCCTTACCACAACAAAATTCCTGGGCTTGCTCTGGTTAGAGCAGACAAGTGAGATTAGCCACAATATATGGTAATTTCAACGGTTATTACTTGTATTGCTTCAAGTGGCTGCAGTTCTAAATCTTTTAGCATTTGGGGAATTAACTGTCTTTACTTGATATCAGACAGGAAGCAAACATGCACATATCGTCTTTTAAAGCTCTTTAATTCTTTGACTTGTCAACGACAGATTGTTAGCCTATGAGTGTCAGTTACAATGGAAAATTAAATGCTGTACCAGAATAACCAGTCTTTTATAATCAGCTTTATATACTATCTGAAAATGTTAAAAACTAAATTTTTTAATGTTTCAGTAATTTTTTAGTTCGCTCAGCATATTTAGCATCAGCTTAAATCATATATTGTGATTTTACGTTAATATTTTAGGAATATTATGTCTTGGTAGGTCTTCGCTATCTGAAGTAAGAGTAAATTTGGGCAGCGCGCAGATAAGCGTATTACTATTGCTCTTTGCTCAGGCCATCGCCATTTGATCTTTGCTGCTATTCATTTAACTTAACGTCTTCTATCAACATTTCTTTCTCCTTTTTTATCTCTTTCTTACGTACAGTGTTTTATCACCTTCTATAAAATATTAAACCAAACACCTTAATAATTCTTATTTGTTAGGTGACAATTTGTTGATGAGTATGAAGGTGTGCACATTTTCTAGTGCCCATATTTCATTGTCTTTCAGTTTTTAGTTGGCATGTTTGATTGTTTAGTTTAATGCGAGAAAGTTCGCATAGGCTATATGTATAAGATCTTCAAGCAGGACGTTCTAAGGGAAACTGGATTTTCACATTGCAGGCGAGAAAAACACGAAAACCCCATGCCACCAGCTCATTCTCTTATATATTAATCCGGTTGAATTACCGGTGGTTAACTATGTTGTCAAATCGTACTTACGGTATTTGCTCATGTCTGCAGTTTTTATCTAAACATTTCAATGAAAATTTTCAAGTGCGAATATTGCGCATGTCAAATCAGTTCCAATGTTCAATAACTTGCAGTGACTAGTTGCCATATACACTCATGTCCATAAATTAAGGATAATGCAAAATCAGGCAAAGGAAGAGTTAGAAGCAAAACAAATTTGACTTATTTGTAAAGCTTATTTATTAAACAAAAGTAAAAAGCAAAAAAAGATGCTATATATTTGATATTATTAAAAAAATTAGCGATTTTTTCTCCCTGGAGCAAATTACAAAAAACACCTATTTACAAAAAAAAAAAAAAAAAAAAAAATTACATGGTTGGTATGATTGTTAATGCATTGTATGTCTCCCAGACGATGCAATACAGTCCGTACAACGTCTAGGCATGCTGAGTATCAAATTATCGATCTGATCTTGGGGGGATATTACACCACTCAAAACAATGCTCTCCGAAGTGCCGGTAGACATGTAGGAGGAGGTTGACGGGCTGCAACTCTTCGGCCAAGCATGTCCCACACGTGCTCTACTGGATTCAAGTCCGGTGAGAATGCTGGCCAGTCCATACGGGTGATATCCTTCGATTGAAGGCATTCGCTTACGATGTTTGCACGGTGAGGACGTTCGTTGTCATCCATAAACACAAATTGTGCGCCCGTGGCGCCCCGAAACAAACCTACATGTTGTTCTCCCGATAAATTTGCCTTGTCATGGTTCCAATTTGAACATGCAAGTCAGTTTTGGAACCCAGAATAATTACACTCCAAACGAGCACTCCTGTACCACCGTAACGGTGTCGTTCAATGATGTTTTCTTGGTGGTAACGGGCACCTGGAGCTCTCCATATGAAAGTCCGGCGAGAATCAGACTGCAAGCTAAACCTGGACTCGTCGGAAAACATCATACTAGCCCACTCTTGCGGTGTCCACAATGCATGCTCTCTACTCCAGGCTAACCGCAGGCGACATTGAATTGCAGTAAGTGGAACGCATCTCACAGGTCTACGAGCATATAGACCAATCTGCTCTAAGCGTCTGTACACGGTCTGCCTTGAAATTGTCGTACCAGTGGCTGAAGAGAGCTTACGAGACAGGTCTGAGGCTGTGCTCCGCCTGTTTCTTTTGGCAGTAACTGCCAAATACCGGTCCTCATTCGGCGTTGTAACTCTGGGGCGACCTGTACTGTAACGTCTACTCACATTACCATCATCTTGGAATCATTGCCAAAGCCTGGAGATGACACTCTGGGCAATTCCAAGTTCGTCTGATACTTCCAGTTGGGTACGCCCACATTCCAGACGGTCGATAATTCTACCATGAAAAAAATCATCCAAATGCGTCCTTTGTGTCATAACTATTCGGTTATTGCACTGAAATGCTTATAAAGCGCCTGCGAACAATTTTACTTCTTTGCCTGTATTCCTTATATGTCACTTTCTTACACTCTCGTCATTGTGACGTACCATAGGTGTCATCTGGTTACTTCCTGAAATTTGCATATGATTCTTGAAGATGTGTGTAGTGATTTTACAGGTGATATATTTATTTTAAAGTTCGATTTCCGCGTGACTCCGAATTATCCCTAATTTATGGACAGGAGTGTAAAAGGCAAAACGCCATATACACATTGTACGTTCAAATACCTAGTGCATTGTTCGTATATACCATAGAATTCTTTTCCGGTCAATCATCTCTTCCGCCGAAGTACAGGTTTCACTGATTTATTTTGCTGTCATAATTAAAAACATCTCTATTCCCATCCCCTCCCCGCAGTAAATCATCTTTTAAGTTTACTTTAACAATTTTTCCAAATGATATCCTCTGGGACGTATTTTCCTAGGCTGTCAAAGCCCATGTATTTTATCCAATATACCAGACATATACCAGACATTTTTGTTGTTTGACTTCTGAATTAGTATACCAGACATGGTCAAACTGCGGCTGTCCGACACCTTAATTGCGGCTCGCGAGCTACTTGCTGGCCTTTGCTCTTTGAAATGCGACTTGTTTGCGACAAGCAGTTGTTTATTTTTTTAAATATAATTGCTTTTTGAAATCAAATCCAGACAATGACTCGCTTCTTTATTAAACGCTAATTTAATTTCTTATATTATGTGCGTAATAATTTAATCGATTTAAAACTGTTCGCCGGAGAATTATTGTCAGAGTAACAAACAAAATTGAAAAAAAAATTCCATTTCTGCTAATTGCTATCATAGCTTGTTAATTTTAGAGCAGATAATAGCCGTCAAAGAAGCCTAAAATTTACAAATACGAAGTAATTTTAAAAAAGTAATCCTGTATTTTTTTTTTTTTTTTTTTTGCTATTAACAATTTTGCTTTTTTTTTTTTTTTTTTTTTTTTTTTTTTTTTTCTATTTATCTCGGGAAAAACCACTTGTTTGACAACGATTTTAATAATGCTCAAAGTTTTCAATTCATGTTTTGTGAATTGCTATAATTCCAGATACAAATCTTTCAACTTCATCATGTTACATCAAGCAATGAAGGATCAACTGGATATAAATATCTCTCTTCTACAAAACTTCTATCAAAATACGGCATAACGATGCAGATGAAATTGCTTTAGCCTTGTGCTAATTTCTCGTACTTTGCTTGACAAACTTCTTTCTTTCTATGTCGTCACAAACATACTAGGACAGAGACACTTTTTGCCTCTTGGTAACTTCTAACATTTTTCAGGCCTTAGTTCTGCCGCTGAGTGACGTTTCACCGGTTTCCTCGGCCTCTGGTACTGGCATTATGCTTCTTTAATATGTTGATATGATTTCTTCTTAATCTTCGATCATCATATACGTTTGACACGTTCTTCACGAAAGCTTTATAGCCGAAAGGAATGTTGTAGTACTACGATCCACTGCCTGATCACTACAAATTTCAAGCAATGTATTTAGAAATTTTGGTGGTTTTACCCCTGTAAACTTTCAGTTGTAAGTCTGATCTTTCATTTCCTACATTCATAATACCCTCATACTCCTACAGATCTCATTTCAAAACTTCATTTCATTCTCCATTTCGGAATTTTTTTCTATACACAGGTTGTGTAACCATTAGGTTGAAGATTAAATAAAAAAACGTTTTATTTTATTCTTTCCTCCGAGTTACTTTATTTAGAAGTTGAAGACAAAACGATAAGTCAATTGATAACTTTATGGGTTCAACAGGGTCCAGTTTGAATATGATGGTTCCAATTTGATTTTATGGGCCCAGTTTGAATATGATGGATCCGTACATATGTGTAGCAAAATCTGAGGAATTAAACTATCGTATAGACGTTTACCATGTCTATGCATGTCCATAGAAGTTTGGAGAGTTAAACAATCATATTATATCTGCATTATAGTAGTTACATGTATGTTTTCTTTTTGTAACATTAGTTTTGATTTTCCTTGTATTTGATATTAGCTCAAAATTCAACAGCCATTACTGGAGATTTCGACATTTAGACATTTGAAATACGTGACCTACAATATTTTTATGTATCGTGGCGTGAACCACTAGATGTATTAGCGATAAGTCATATATGCTGAGATTTATTGGGATAGTTTCGAGAATTTTCAAAGTTGCGCAGATGTAATGATTACATAAAAATTCTGGCAGATTTTCACTGGATGCTACACGGAAATAATGTAACATTCAAGAACCATCAGGCGTGACACTCATGATTCAGATACCATTGCAGTCGCGTTTAATTTTTAGTTAATTTTTATATACTGGGCATCAGTTAACTAGTCATTCCAAAGTTTTGCGTTAAATATTTAGCGATTTCTTAGGTTAAGATTCAAAACATTCGAATGACGGAAAACGCTCTAAAATTCGATGTTTGGAGTTTAAAATCTTTCTGAAAATTTCTGAGGTTTGAGTATTCGAATGTCTGTAGAAGAATCAAAATGTAACTTTTAATGTATTTCGCATCTAATGAATGAATTCAATTATTTAAAGCTAGATTTGGTCTCAGTTTGCTGACACCTCGTGAAAAAACAAAATGATTAACCCTTAACTCTCCGTTGGCTCCGCTACGGAGCCATCCGGCATTTATTCCGCAGCTCCTTAGGCTCTGTTGTGGAACCATATGTTTTTAGCATGATTACGCTTAAGATGCTGCGATATCGTCGGCGTTGGCAATTGTTGTTTGTAGTTAAAACGAGCTCAGTCTCTGTACTGTTACGATTAAACATTTTTTTTTATCTTTTTTATGGTTAGCAACATGGAGAAAAATAAATATCATGATGAGAATTCAGAGGTGAATGGTACTGAAGACGTGTTTGATTTTCAAGTGTTAAAGGATATTGCGAAAGACAATGTTGATTATAATTCTGACACTTCAGAAATTATACTGCCGAAGAGAAGATGAATGAGAATTATTGAAAGTGAAGATGAAGATTCGCAGGAAGTGCTTCGAAGTGACACTTGCCAAGTAAACCCAGGATGTACATGGGAGATTGTTTTCAAAGATATCACACCATGGTCAATTACAAAATTTAAAATTTATCTTTCATTTGCAAGAGGAAAGTTCTTATGTATAAAATAAATAAAATTAAAAATATTCACAAGCACGTGTAATTCTTCTCACTTAAAATATGACTCCGTTTCACTGGTTCCGCTGCGAAAATGTGCCGGAGTTGCTGGTAGACAGTGGTACAAAAGCGTGTGGAGCGCTAAGGGTTAATTTTTATGCAAAAACGTTGATGGCTTTTTTTTTTTTTTTTAATAATTTTTCTTTCTCAAATAAAAGTTACTTTGCAATGCGTGCTGACTTGCATTTCTTCATTTATTTTTCTAAAATACTTATTTTTAATTAATTATTTATAATTAACTCAAATGAAAAGTGTTTTATATAACTATTTTAAGGGCTAGTACATATTCTTCCGATTTTAGCTTACATCTACTAAATTCAAACAATTACAAAAGGATAAAGGAAACAAAAGGAAATATTTGCTTTTCCTGTCTGAAAGAAGAACGCTCAACTGCATAGTGTAGTAATTTCAAATTTATATTTTATTGGGTCTTACTTATCTGAATACTTATTTACTTACTTATTTACATTTATATGTAACCATGTAAATCACATATAAAATGCGAAGTTCTCATTAATTTACTTCAAAAATTTCTTTCCATCGAAAACATGTCTTATTTTTGAAACGGTACAAATATGGATTTGCGGCTCTCGAACATTCATGAAATCTACTATGCGGCTTCTGTCATCAAGACATTTGGCCACGCCTGCAACGTACAATAAGGTAGTTATGCATCCAGCATTTTTCATATGCTCGCACGATAACTCCATGTGGTAATCCCCCTCCTCCGAAAAAAAAGTGCTGGTGCGAAAATTAGAAGTGTCAACTATTTTCTTCTATTTTGTAGTGAAAATTAAGGTGGAGACATTAGACGAGCACATACGGTATATAGAAAGCGCCTGCGTTCTTAAATACAGTATTTACTCTTGTCTAAAATATTCCGTTATCAAATTCTCTGCATAATATACTACATGGATATATTTTGATGGGATGAACAAAGATTTACTGTAATTATGGGGAGAAGCTTTCCAAAAATGTAATGAATAACTGCAATGATTGAAGGTTTCAAATAAGGTCCTATTTTAATATTTTGAAACTTTATAAATTGTCATCTTTGGTCTTAGTTTTTTAACTCAGTTCACTAAGCAGCGGTTAATTAAACGCTATTCCAGTTTAAAAAGGGAAACTGTGAAGCATTGCAATTGATAATTATTCAATTAGATGCAAAATCAAATCTAACGAGTTAACAAAAATTTCGATGCGTTAATTAGGTGATGAATTTTCACCTTTAATAAGCGAAAAGATTTCATTTTAAAAGATGTCAACTACTTTTTCCCCCCTCTTCCTTTTCAAGAAAACGAAAAGGGGAGGACGGAAGCAATCATCATCTGCATCTGCCTTACCTTAGAAATAACTGATTTATCCATAAATCCTTGTTTTTTTTTTTTTTTTTTTTTTTTTTTTTTTTTTTTTTTTTTTTTTTTCTCCTTTAAAGTTGATTCGTATTCACGGTCTTCGACATATTTATTTTTAAACTGCTGCTAAACCCCTTAACAACTGATTTTGTTTAATCATTTAGTTAGAACGTTTCTAATTTTTTTTCCTCGCATATTTTTAAAGGTCTTTTTAAGCATTAAATTTTTTCATTTTTTTTTTTTTAACTTACGATGTGAATAAAAGATTTCAAAATGTTTTGTTTATTCAGTAATGAGAATTATTCAGGTATGCCTTTGTAGCTTTTATTAAAAATACGAAAAAAAGTTTCATAGTACCGAAAGGAGAGAAATAGGAAGATCAGTTTTCTTTCCATTTCTTTTTTCAATTATACTATGCTAGACTAAGCATGATAAAATTGAAATAAAATAAACCTAGGTCTTCAAAATAGTTCAGTTTGCTGCTCACTTGCATAGAACTGTAATAATGTAATAAATAGAAAGAGTACTTGATTGTGATATGCATGGGGAATCATTTAATAGATTCATGGAAACAGTCCGCAAATAAATCAGGTGGTGCTCTTTCTAGACATAGCATAATGCTTTTTAAATTGGCGTATGACTTAATGGTTCTTAAACTGACATAGGGCTGTGCAGATTTAAGGAATACTAAGTTAGGTAAATTATGGAGAGACGATTAAAACCGTTGTTGTATTAATCGAAAACTGTTTATAAATAAATCTATAAATCTAGTATGCTTCTGAAATCATTACCATCGCATATTGGTTGAGTTGGTTGGGTTATTGTATACGTTTAATTTCCGTTTAGAAACGATTTTAGATTATTAGATGTGTGAATAAAATTCGATTTGGCATAAGTGTAAAATTCCTTGACTTTTTATAATTAATACGCATTTTGAAAAGTGCAATATGTGCTCTTGATTATCAGAGAAAATAAACGTGCATAATGCCGACTATGCAACTGGAAGAAGAGACTCTCAAAATGTCAGGGAGAGCTGAAGTGCTTCTCCGCAATAAATTATCCACCTACCCTTAAGAAGTTTGTCATGGTAAATTATTATTACTGCAGTTTATGTAACCAACCAACTGGTAAACTTAATATCTATTGGCATTCTTGAAATGTTCGTTCGTTTAATGAAATATGGCAGACCTATCTAACTAACGACAGGAATGCCTTCGTGAAGGCCTTTCTAAGAGAAATTGATATCTGTTTATGTTCCGCAGGAGAAAACCACGAAAACGCCCATGCTGCTAACCCGTTCTTCTTGAACTACCAGTGTTACTTTCTTACCCGCTAAGCGACTAGTAAGTGTTCTAGAGGTGTTCATGTTTTATGTGCGTAAGAAGTTTATAAAGAGAAAAAATTTAAAGAGGGAAGTGCATCCTTCCCTCTTTAAATTTTTGTTTGTTTGTTCGTTTTTCTGGCCAAGCGAAAGTAAAATAAGACACATTGTATGCATGTGAACCAAATATTTGTTTCGAAATTTAATTGAAAAAGGGGGGCTGATTAAATGTTATTTCATGTAGTATCTCTGAAGTAATATGTGCACTTCAAACAGTCTTAAAAATTAAAGCTTATTTTAGCTTAATTTTGTGGTAAATCCATTATTATTGTAATTTTAACTTTACGTGGGAACACAGAGAGTTTATTGATTTCCTGATAATTTTTCTTGATTCTCAACTTGAAACTAAAAAATGTCAATATCAAAAGGCTCTACAATAATTATGTCCGTATTAATCTGATTCTTGGATATACTGAGAGCCACCACTTTTCTTGTTATTTATTTATAAATGCGTATAAATTCACATAATCTTTGGCTTTTTATTTTTACTTATTACGTGCTCTGCCCTTAGGCACTACACGGAAAGTGAAGGATGCCCTGTGGAGGTCTTTTTAAGGGAAAGTGGCTCATATCCACGTTACACATGGGGAAAACAACAAAAACGCCCATGCAGCCAGCGCGTTCGCCGGGACTCGAACCCCGGACCGAAGTACCTGTTCAGCGGCTTTTACCGCTCGGGTAGTTTTAGGTTTGTAATTAGAACATATGCTGTTTTGTAAAAAAATAAATGTTGCGCAGAACAGCACAAATTTTAGGTACAATATACTTCGTTTGTGTGGAAGCTATATTTGTTAACTCTTGACATATAAGGCATTTCCATTTTTAGTTCTTAAATGTTTCATCCTTTTCTGCCCATAACTCATAAGTATTCGTGTTAAATATTTTAAAGCTTTGTTTTGCGAAAACTACTTGCTTAAAAATTAAATTTTGCTGTCGATTATAAAAATCGCCATTCCTAAGTTGCGAAAAAAGAATGAGCGATACTCCTTGTCATTTCATTAAATCATGAATCATTCTGCCAGTTAGTATCATTTCTAGCTAATTAAAACGATGTATGAATTCGATGATCTTTTATGTGTGCTCAAAATTTCTCTTTCATAAAAGAACATTTGCAGTAAAAGATCTAAACTCTACTCACTTTATTACTTTGAAGAATCACTTTTCAAAAATATTTTAAATTTACTCTGCGAACTTATGCCAAAATTTATAGGCTTATTATATGTCTCTCTAAATTTCGTCTTAAATCCTCACAATATCTTAAAGAATATTTGCAATGTATGTCATTATTTCAAAGCTCAACTCCTTTCCAATATTACTCTCTTCGCTTCCATGCTTAGCCCTCGGCGTTGGGAAAGCTAAGAGAAAAGCCTAATTCTGAGTGAAAAAGAAATGAAAGTAAATCCCGAGTAAGTCCTTCTGCAAACTCTAAATCCTCGATCCGCCTTTGTTTAGACGTTAGGGGTATTTTTAACTGGGAATGAAATCCGAAATTGATCACTTTTTGCTTGTGTTTTTGACTAGCAGTTTCTTTGATATCCTGCTTAAAATCCTCAATCTTGTCCCAGATTTGAAGGAATGCTGATTATCTGACTGTTAATGTAATTGCGGATGGCATTAAAACAAGGCATTGTTATTCACATATATTTTATATTCATGCTGACCTTAATCGAGTTTTGTGTACAATGCAGAATGTTCATATATATTTTGAACATCAGATGGAAAGGTTTCATTTCATTTTCAGTATCTGATTAATATGTTAACAAACTCCTAATTTTGTAACATGCGTTCATCGACATCTCGTTGTATAGGTCTGCATAAACTACTTTACGACTTTATTATGATTATGTAAGCAGTTTTTTTTATATAAATACTATAATTTGAATATTCGTGTGATACTAGTTAGAATCCCTACTAAGTTCCACATGTACAATGAAATTCCACGTAATTCTTCAGTAAGTAATGTGAAAATGGAGAAATCATTTAATTCTTATAATTACTATTTAAAAATGGCAACTGTTAAACATTATTCTTTTTAGAATTCGAATTATTAATGCTCACTAAATTTATGATAATTATGCATTACGTGTGTGGAGTTGGGTTGTTACACTTCGCGTTAAATGTACAAAAAAAAAAAAAAAAAAAAAAATAAAAATAAAAAATAAAAAAAATAATGTGCTTCTAATTGTATCATATCAGAAAAGGTTATTAAAAAAATGGGATGGCTGTCTGCCCCAGGAGGGATTAGTTAAAAAAAAAGTGGAGAATTTTGAAGGATAAACCTAGCTGGTAGGCCCACTAGCGGCCGAGCGGTGAAAGCCGCTGAACACTGGTAGTTCGGTCCGGGGTTCGAATCCCGGCGAACGGGCTGGCTGCATGGGCGTTTTCGTGGTTTTCAGCATGTGTAACGTGGATACGAGCCAATTTCCCTTAAAAAGACCTCCACGGGGCATCCCTCCCTTTCCATGTAGTGCCTAAGGGTGGAGCACGTAATAAGTAAAAAAAAAAAAAAAAAAAAAAAAACACCTAGCTGGTATTCATGTTATGCATATGGGAAACTGCAAAAATTTCTAGCAAGCAGCACATTCAGTCACGGAAACCGAACTCGGGACGAACTACAAGTGTTGAGTGGTCTTATCTACTCTGCCATTGGTAGGCAGGATTTTTTAAATGCATGTGTTAATACAAAAATCATTACGTTTAATTCCTTCTTTCGCCCATATGCTGTTCTTGTGATTGTCAGTCCTTCAATTTTGTGACAGATTTGTCTTTAAATCCAGTGTAATGATGACAGATACCAGGTAAATCTAGACATTATGTAATGAACCGATTAGACCGGTTTTAACACATAGCATAGAAGTTCGTTGACTTGAATTATCTGTCGCACATGCTGGATAGTATTTCCATGTCCTGGTTAAATAATAGAAAAAGTTACTACAGAACGAGTAGCCAACCACATTTCAATCGAACATCAAAGAATCAATGTAGAAGATACTGGGGAACATAACTCTGTCTCTTTAGACCTTTTGGCTCGGATCCCAGTCATGAAAGGAACATTCATGATCATGCATGATATCATGTATCATGTATAACTAACCATGGATATCATGTGTCATGTATAACTAACCATGGATATCATGTATCATGTATAACTAAGCATGATATCATGTATAACTAACCTGTTACCATTAGGTTACACTATAACAGCCTGTAGATGAATTTTGCTATTTAGTTATAATCTGTACATTTAGTCAGCATTTTTATTGGCCTGCTCGTAGCCAAGTAAGAAAGATTACTGAACACACCCAGGCTTCAAATTTTGCTCGCGGGATGGATGGATGCGGAAGTTTTCGTGTTTTCGCCCTTGAAAATATGCATCAAATTTTCTTAAAAAAACCTCGCAAAAGCATTTCTTTGTTCATCACGATAGTGGAATCTTGAGGCTATTGTTATCAAGAATGCACTGTTACCCGAGATTTCTTTTAAAAGACTCCATACATTTGGAGGTAGTCAGATACCTGTAAAATAAAATCAATTATTGAAATCATTGTTGATTTTAGATTTGTGCATTATAAACATTTTTTGCAAGGGCTTTAGCTACTGGAACAGACAAAGATTGTAGTAAAATTATTTAGTTACTTACGTATTATCCCATCAGCTGTGAAAGTTGGCCACCATTGAATCATAAATGTTGATGGAAATCCCCCCCCTGCGGAATTCTGAAAAAAAAAACTTACGCCTCTTTATCTAAAAAACAGTCGGTATTCCCCCGCTTCGTAAAACGGCTCTCATAGATTTTTTATTATTATTTTTTATTTATTTTGTTAGGCTCTCCGATTTTACCGGAAGCTCTACTTAGAATGCTTAGAACACAAACTTCCCGCAGGTAATTGTTCCAATATATTAGTGTTTTGTCAGCCGTATGCAGTTGGCCACCTCGTGTTCATTAAATACACATTTTTTATGGTAGGATGTCATAACTTTCAAAATATTAAACTGCTTGTTCTATAGAAGGCAGGTCAAAAATCTTAATTAATTTTTCCTCAAAATGGAAGGAAAAAATACAGTACTAACAGCTAATTTATGTCGATGATAAAAATAAAACGTGGTTTATCGAGAATCAGTTGGGGGTTACAACAAACAAAATCGCAGTTGTTATGAATGTGATATTACGTCACACTTATCCATAACTGATGCTAAATCACGCTGCCTGGCAATAGCTTCACGGTCAACAGAATAATGTATTAATACCATTATTTAAATTTATTATCATTCATCATTATTATCTTATCATTTCTCAATTATTTGTAAATGATTTTCCATTTCACTCTGATGGTTTGTACAGTCATTATCTTTTCTCCGCCTCAAATTTTGTAATGAGGGTTGAGTTAATTGTTTGGCAAATTAGAACACATCGTACAACTTCGCTATTTTGAAAAATTACCCTCCCGAACTCTTTCACAGCGTGACTGACAACACTATCCCAATCATCTACTTCTGGCACATAGCCCTCGTGTACGTTGCCATAATCAAGGGATTCGATCCTGCCCTAACTCCAACATTTTCTTCACCGTAGGCGATCAGTTTTTGTCGCTCCATATCAATTGAACATATTAATGATTAAATGCGCCCTCATTTGTTTATCATTTATAAGAACAACTTAACTGGCGTTTTTTAAAACGCTGGGCGGCTGCCTGTGTAGCCTTTGCCTAGAATTGGGCCCCAAGTTAATCTAATCCTAATTTAATTTAATTAGCGTAGTGCATTAAAAAACTGCATGAACCTTCTATAAGCTGATCTTTTTTTATTCGTCTTTGAAACTTCCTAACGTTAACCGAGTGGATAAGACCGCTGACCAAATCGAACTGGTAGTTCGATTTGGGTTCAGATTCCGATGAAAGTGTTGGCTGCGGGGGTCTTTTCTCCATATACATTTCATAAATGCAAGAGCTAGTTTCCGTCAGATAATCTGCCCAACTAGCGGCCGAGCGGTAAAGTAGCTGAACACTGCTGGTTCGGTCCGAGGCTCGAATCCCGCGAACAGGCTGGCTGCATGGATGTTTTCGTGATTTTCCCCATCTGTAACATGTATACGAGTTAGTTTCTCTTCGAAAGTCTTCCACGAAGGCATCCCTCTTCTAAGCAGATAGCCCTCGTGTGCTTTGTCTTAATCAAATAAACCAACCAAACCGTCAGATTGCTTTGCGCGAAGGCATCCCCTTCTTAAAAAGTAGCCATCATGTGCTTTATCGCAGCTGCGAAAATGTGTATAACTTGTATACAGGTTAATTTCTAATTTCCTTCTAAAAAACTCTTTACGAGGGTATCTCTTTCCATAAGCAGACATAATGTGCTTTACCATAATTAAAACAATCCAAATTTGGAATATTAATGTGTTGAAATGCCTTCTGATCTCTTGCTTGATCTGGCATTCTGTTTATTACTGAAGCGCTAAAAAACATTCCAAAATATAAATCATGTGAATACGGTTCACTTTCCGTTACAAAGTCCTTTACGATTGCACCCGTCCTCTTAGGCTGATAAGCCCTGGCGTGTTTTGACTTAATTCTAGTCCGAAATATAAATAATTTTTTTCGCAACTAAAAATCTTGATTAGTAGACTTAAATTTTCATACTAAATGACCAAATTGCTTTTAAAGTTTCAGTAAAAAACTTACAAATTAACTTTCGCCAAGAAATGGAACACCCTGTATATCCTGTACTTAAGGACAGATTATTTTTCATACCATATTATTGAATCATAGTTTGCTATAAAACTGTGATGATGACTTTTAAGGATTTGCTTATTATGGCATGCTAATTAATTCTAGCTATCTAAAATTAAGGATTCCTTCATGAAAGACTTTCTATCGGAAAAAAGGTCTATATTTGCGTTGCACATGACGAAGCTACGAAAACTTTATACAGTTAGCCCGTTCAACCGCTGGAACGGGACGATATCAGTGTTGTCAGGGCTTAAACTACTAGGCTACTAGGGACAATATCGTTTAATTCCTAAGAAATAAATGGATGAAGTCCATTTAGTTAAACTAGGCGACTCTTTACTTTAGGCAGTAAATTTTCTCAATCTGCAAGTTAACCTCAAAGTAAATTTAAGCAATATTCATGGAACTTTGACATACGCTAAACCGAAGGAAATTTTAGTGACTGAGAATCTAAAATTGGCAATCATTGAGCCCACTGGAGAAATTTCCTGCGCAAATTTTTAAAGATAACAGATTTAACGCCAGATCACGTATGAAAAGTAACGTAAAATCTCGGAACTAACTTCGTGTTCCGAATTTCACTTAACATGCATATTAATTTTATATTTATGGTATATTTATATTCGTCATATTATTTAGCAATTAATTATTCACTTGTAAAATTTAAAAAAAAAGTCTGCTAAAGTGCAGAATTATGTTAAATAAATGATGGCTTAGGTAAAGGCCTTTATTTTTGAAATTTAGAAAGATAGAAAAACGTAGAATATAGAAATTTTACTATTTGGAAATCAGTCTCATAGAAAGTTTCAAACTCATGCAAAGTCAGATTTTATATTTACAGAGCTGTTCTACCCATAGTATTGAAACTGTTGTAAAACTTGCAGTTATATTCAAAGAAAATCTAGAAATACTTATCTAGTAAAATCCATAGCCACCTTTTTCGAATTCATATACCTATTTTTGTTTTAATTCTCAATTATAAAAAAAAATGCATTGAATCAGAAAATAGAAACATCTTTTTATTTAAAACAAAAAACTTTGTTATTACAAAACTTTTAATTTCTTTATTAATATGTAGTAGCAAAATCTTTGTCTTTAAGAACTGCACTAATTCTTTGTAGCTTGGCAACAACTAATTTTTATATTTTTCAGCAGGAGTAGAAGGCCATGCATCTTGGACAATTCTCGGAAGTTTTATCAAATTTTGATCGAGAATGGTTTTTTTATTTTATCTTTTAGTTCATACCATATGTTTTCAATTGGATTTAGGTCCGGTGATTAAGACAGCCTTGGCCAGAACATCAATCCTGTTTCGCTCGAACCAACTTTTCGTTAACTTAGTTGAATGCTTCGGTTTATTATCTTGTTCGATAGCTGCACTTTAGTGGTCACATTGTGGTCTCGCTGTCAACAAAATAATAATAGCGGTCTGCTCATGGTCACACTGTGTTCTCTAAGATATCTACATGCACCTCTTCCTCTTTTGTCGAACTGCCATCTACACGAAAAACTGAGCCCACGCTATACCTCAAAAACCAACCCCACGACATAAAAGTACCACCTACCTTTAGCGGTTTTCCTTATGAATTTTGGATTATGTGCCTGGATTTGAAGTCTGCGAGCAAACTTCTTCCCATCTATTCCAAACAAATTTATTTTTGCTTCATCGCTTCGGATTACATTTCTGTACTATTCTTTGATTTCGCCGTTTCAGACATGGTACAATTTGGTAAAATGCATACGCTTTTCGGTATGTGTTTTCATAAAAGAAGGAACGCTCTTTGGATTTTGAGAAAATATCTTTTTCTTCTATCCCTATGCGTCGAACTGTTTTTATGCTTATATTAAGACTTGAAGCTCCTTGTCGACCAAAAATGGTTTATCTCTTGATTTTGAGGAAACGTTCTTTTCTTCTCTTGAAGTTAAAAGGTTCACCCTTTGTTTCAGACACATTTTTTAGCCGCATTGCTGTAAAAACTTTCTTTTGGGTACATCGAACATATTTGCCGATTTTTTTCTCATTAATAATCCATTGCTATGCATCGTTAAAGTAGTTTGTAACTCCGCGCTATTACAATATTTTCTTCTATTTTTTCTTTGTATAATTAACATAGGAAAAGCAATTATTTGGTAAGAAATTTCGCAGTTGAACGGGGAAAATGACACATTTTAAAATTATTCCTTGTTATTTTTTTAAAAGGTCGTAAATGCCATTTCTTTTTAGTTTTTCTTTCTCCCCCACCCGTCCAATTCACTTGTGGAATAATTCAGAAAAAATATTGATACGGAACCACTTCAGTAATCGGTTATAATACCTACAAAATCAATAAATTATAGCCCTAGGGCCCAAACAACACACATTATCCATAAATTTTTAAAAAAATTAAACAAACAATATTCTTAAGTTTTTTAGAGGGAAGATTTAGGCAGCAATATCCCTCTCTCATTATATATATATATATATATATATATATATATATATATATACGTTACTTTTATATATCGAATATATCAAACTGTAATGTACCTAATCTTCTGCTAAACTTTGTACGTAAGTAAAGGAGATGATGTAGGGGTGATTGGGGTCCGGATATAGCCGAAATTCTGGATTTTTTACTTCCTTAAATCCTGAATTTCTGGATTTGTGAAATGTTCACTCATTATCCTTTTCAAATTTTGTTTTGGATAAAATATACATGAAATGAAAACTCTCAGACTGTTGTAAAACTCAACAAATACCTTTAGACATTTGTACAGAAACAGAAAAAAAAAAGGGGGGAATAATATAGTAAACTTTTGGGCTGAGATAAGATCGAAAACAGAAATACCTAGTATTTAAATACTGATTAAATTGTTTTAATTTGCTTCCATGGATCTTTTGCTTAACGTTCATTTAATTACATGATATTATGATAGAATGTAGAACATAATGAATGATAGAATGTAGAGAACATCCTTCAGTAGTTATAACCTGGTTACAGAAATTATAAAATATTATTTGCACAAAAATAAACGTGAAGCTTTTGGGTCACAAAATCGCTCTAAAGCTCCTATTGGTTAAGATTCTTGGAATAACTAATTGAAAAACTAGAGAGCCAAAATTCTTTACGTTTCATTGAACCGTTGTTTTTTTCTAGCTGTCCCTCATCTCCAACACCAGCTGATATGCATACTTCAAGCTTTAATATAGTACAAAATATATAGTACAAAAGCTTTAATATAGTACAAGCTTTAATATAGCTTTAATATAGTCAAGTTTTAAAATGAAAAACCACTGCATGTATCAGAAAGTCTGGCTAATCATACTAAACTTTAAATTGCAGCAAAGAAAAATATAAAAGTAGCGATTTCCCCAAAAAACAATCTAAACTTCGCAATTATTTGTTGAGAAACTAAAATATAGTTAACTGTTTAAAATGATAAAAATAAACGCGTTTTAAAGAAATTGACAAAAAATATACAATTTTTCATTAATGAAATCGTTTGAAAATACAGTAGAACCTCGAGATACGAGCACCTCTATATACGAAAAATTCGAGAGATACAGGTAAAGGTAAAAATTCGAGATACAGGTACAGGTAAAAGTATGGGGGACACCAGCGATGTACCATAGGTCAACTGGTAATGCCTTCCCATACTAACTCTTAAAAAAAAGGGGGGAAGGGGAATTGCAAGTTTTATAGAAATTTACATAGACTGAAGCTTTCCAAAAGGTCTTAAGTTTGCCTATTATGGTTCATCGTGCAATCCCACAGTACGGCCCTAAATTCGAGATACAAGGAAAGCATGAGGGAAAAATTAGTTTCTAAATCTGAGCATTGACTAGAGTAAAGAGCATCGAGCCAGGCTGTTTTTATGCATGGCGCGTTTTCCAATCCGTCTCGACTCAGGGAATCCCTTCGTCACATCACGTAGTGTTCTTTGATCTACGCGTTTGTGTGCTTGTGTGTAAGTTGTTTTTTACTTTTAATGTGAAAATAATTATTTCACGATGCCTCCCAAGAAGACTGTGGCCTCAGATAGTGCTGCAAAGAAAAAGCAGGAAGCCATGGCCGTTGAAATTAAGAAATAAATCATATTCAGAAGTCAACAAAAATCAGCGTTATATTTTCAAAATTATTATATTTTCAATATATATATATAAGATATAACAAAATACGATGGCTGTTTTAAGAAATAATTGGCGACCTCAACGATTCTAGACTTTATGCTCTTCCCCTAAATTCATCTGTTCTCCTAAATTCTAGATCTTTCCACGTTACATAACGCTGCTTGAAAAAGATAACTAAAACTTGCAATTGGAATGCGTCACCTCCGAGGAGCAAACTGCATGTTTGAGAGAAAGCCTGTAAATTTCGCTGTGATACTGAGATAACAATAAGAAAGGATAACAATTTCGTAACAATGTCTTCCAGGCATCATGTGCTCGAAGAACTGCAATGGAGAGCTATTAAGTAGACTAGAAGCAGAACAATGTCAGACAGAAGTAGACCAGACAGACGATGAGCAATGGGTGTTTTTATGCGTGCGAAGAAATAGAACCGCAACTCCGACTCAACTCAGATCTTTCCTTCCTTTAGCCACCAGAATGTTGGAGTTAACGTCAGCTGTGCGTAGAAGGCTTCACAAAGGAGGTCTGTACACGAGGCGACCAGACATTTGCTTGCTTCTCACGCACGTCATGGAAGGAAACGCTTGAGTCGGGCGTGTCAACATATTCACTGGACGGCTGATCAATTAAAGGTTATTCTCTTTATGGATGAGTTTAGATTTAGCCTCAAAAGCCATAGTAGGTGTTATTTGATTTGCAGAAGACACTAAACCCGTCATCATCCATCAAGCATTCGTGAAAGAGATGCTTATGGAGGAGGCAGATCTGAGTTGTCTTCCTGTGTGTGGGGGGGGGGGTATCTCTTTGGGTGCATGCACAGAGCTCTATGTCTTTCCACGTGTAACAGTGAATGCTCAGGATTACAGAGATGACATCATTGATGCTTTTGTGCGCCCCTTATGCCGGGGCAAAGGTTATGATTCCCTGCTACAGGACGACAACGCTAGACCGCACAGGTTCGCATCGTGGATGATTATCTTCAGCAGCAAACAATTCAGCGCATGAAGTGGCCAGCTCGATCACCGGAACTGAATCCTGTCAAGCATTTTTGGGATGCTTTAGGAAGACATATAGCTGCTTTCAGTCCTCATCTTCAGAGCTTTGCCACGCTTGCAAGTGCTTCGCAAGAGCTCTTGCTTCCTACGGAACTGATAGACCGTATAATTGACACTATCACACACGCTGTAAGTGCTGTATTGGTTGTAGGAGAAATTTGTCTCTATATAGAAGGTAATTTTCCTGTACCAAATTGACACTTCCGATTTGTTCATTTTAGACAAATGCTAATTTCTATGACACCATAATTGTCTGATGATTTCTTTTCATGTAATTTTATAATTAAATAATTTGTAGGGTTTCGTTTAGTTTTTAACCAGTTGTTTTACTTTAATCTGCTTTCCTACCCTCCTCATTTCTCATTTTTCTTGCCAAAATATAAATTTTAGCTCGCGTGATTTTCAAATAAAGTAGAAAGGAGACGGTATTTAAAAGAATCTTTTAGAGAGTAGAATGAGAGAGTGTTTTGTCTGCTGAAGGCCACGTTGCTAACTTGATTCTCTTAAGAGCGATTAAGCCCCCTCCCCTCCTTTCTGAATGCCTTCGTGGTGTAACTAGAATCGCGTAATCGGGAGGTCCGGAGTTCGAATCTTTGTGAGGGTATTGCAGATCTTCTTCAGTTTCCTGTCGTCGGAAAATTCTAAAATGCTCTACAAGTGGCGCCCGAACTAAAAGGTGGTAGATGATAATTCATCACTGCCAGGATTTGGCGATTGAGTCCCTTTATCCCCAGTCGCCCTTTAAAAGGCAGAATATGTAAGGGAGTTCTTTCTGTTTTCTGCATGCCTTCGTAGTGTAACTGGAAGTACACTCGACACGTATTCGGGAGGTCCGGAGTTCGAATCTCGGTGAGCACATTTTTTACGTTTCCAGCATCAAAAAAACCTAATGACTCTACAAAATATTCTCACGTTTACTTCCTATTTCTTTTTGAATATCTATGTTTTCATAGAATAAATCCATGCAGAAAACATTATTACACTTTTAAGTCTACTATAGTCCGGGTTTGCTAGTGGGAAGCGGACTGAAAATTTTAAGGTTTTTATTTTTATCAAAAACAGATTTTAGTACATACACATACTTTTTCTATTACTACTTTACTTTTATTTTTATTTTCGTTCACATAGGTTTCTTTAATGTCTGTATATAATGTAATTAACATATGTATGTTATTTTTGAAAACAATTTCTGTGACAACTCATTTTTCAGATTAGACTTCAATTTGAAGCTTTCTGTTTCTTCTTCCATCCCTTTGAATTTTTTTCAATGCCTTTAACATATCTCACTGGGGCATTTATTTAAAGGATGAGATTTCCTTTTCTTTCACATCTCTGCCGTTTCACCATCGAAAGGTGAATAATCAACGTCATTTTAAATTTTATTGATCGAAACAGGCTTAATCTTCATATTCAAATAAATTGTTCAAAATCTTGCTAATAATGCCATTTGTGTAAGTTGCCTGAATCGATTCAATAGTAACATAATGGAGGAGATAATTATCAAAATTTAAAAACATTTCAACTTTCGTAATCCAGTGATCTGAAAGCAGTCGATCGATACGAGGCTTAGCTCAAGTATTGCCAATATCAGAAGTTTATATACGGACATGAGTAAGGTGGCTAGGCTTTCATCTGAAAATTGCCTTATTTTCCTTGCGCGTATTACTAACCATTGCGAAAGATGTGCTGGCCATAGCTTGGTAAATTAACATACTTTCATTCATGAGTATGAAAAATGTCTTCCATTTCATAGTTTGCTTCTGAAACTCTAAACTACTCCCTTTCTTTAAAATTGTCCACTGTTTCAACATCCTAATTTCTTTTACTACGTGAAACTGTATATGAAATAATTTGTTTCTTGAAAGATTCAAGGAGTCCATATAAAACTGTGAACTTTTCTATTTAATTTTTGTTTTAAAGAAAAAGCTTGTCCTTCCTCTGAGTTATGTGCATTCAATCTCTGCATAGTATTCGTAACTAAATAATCCAGCTGAGTGCATTTGATCCTTCAGAATTATGCCCCGTTTGCTTCAAAATTGTTTCTTAGACGAATTTTGGTGATAGCAAGGTTCATTTTTGTAATCATCGTATCGAGAAATATTATGAGCGGACGTGAAGTTTTGCTTACTCATAATATTCGTTTTGCGATTTCCTATAAAGAAAAGCCAAAATGTCGATTCCAAAAAGGTGTGCGTTACTTTTCCATAAATTTAAAATCCCTGCTATACCAACTTACGTTTCGTCTAAAATTAAGAAATATATCTCACTTAGAAACTTAATTTTTGTTTGTTTTTTCAGTTAATAACGGATGTTTTTATGAAGGTTTTCATGAAAACTAAGCATGCCTCAGGAATTAATCTTCCAACATAAATAGTAATTTTTGATGATTTGTTGCTACTGGTTTAAAAAAATAATGTCACAAAAAAAAAAACTAATTTCATTTATAGGCGTGTCTTTCCATCCCTTGTGACGATATCAGCAATGTAATGGTTCTTATTTCTCTCACCAGCCCAGCATATGTGTTAACTTCCTAATGAATGTGAAAGTAGTATTTTAAAATGATGTGGATGTTTACTAGTACGTAAGATTTGACATTTTTTTAATTAAGTTGTTAGTAGTATAAAGGATAATTTGATTGATTTCATCAAGTATATGAAGATGGAGGAGAGAAATTTTGTCGCATTCACAGGTTGAAATAACCTTAATCTCATAGGTTAATTACATATATAATATTTTCTATTATTTGTTTAGAGAATAAGTCCTCCCCCCGAAAAAAAAGGCCGTTTTATTTAAATGGCTACTTTAGCAGAGCGATGATTTTTCAAGGTTTCGCTACATATCTTGTCGTTAAACGGCTTATTTTATAAATCGAATTCCTATAGTTAGCAAAATAACATAAAGATCTTATGCCGTGTCGACAGAAGGTAGTCCCACAATTTCTCTGTGGCTGGATTTTCTGCATAACAAAGCAATAAAAGCCTTTCGTATGTTAAAAAATTAGAGCTTTACAGAACGTCTGTACAGAAAATGGAAATGTTTCTTTTCCTTATCATTTACCTTTTCGTTTTCGTTGCTGGAATCATTCCCTTGAGCTTCTTTCATTCCACGATCTTTCAGTACAGATGAGATCGGTCAAAATTGCGGTTATTATATTCCTTAAAGCTTGCATTTGAATTTAGTTACGTCTACATTTTACTGAAATATTTGTCAAACATAAATCATGAAGACACCAAGATGGAACTGTTTCAGTTTTGGAATTTTTTTTTTTTCGGCTGATGTGAACTCTGTTAGTTAATTCATTTAAACTACACTAGCTTCCAAAAGTTAAGCTTGCGACGGTAAGACGAATAAAAATGGAAAAGTAAAGTTTAACACCAAATTGCAGATGAAGATAGCAGATATGTTTATACATGAAAAAAAAAATATTACTTACATAGATGAAAACAATATTCAATTTTCGCAAATTATATGATATCACATTTGGGTCATAAACAAATTGATATTTTAGCTAAAAAGAAATTCAAATTTTATTAATAAGCTGTGTGACCACCTTGGATATCCACACGAATTTTACAGCGTTTGTCCATGATTTCAATGGAATGCTCAATTACTGTAGATGCTAGCAGTGGCTAGTCTTCTATTAAGGCAGTTTTCAACTGTCTGAGATTAGCTGGAGGAAGTAAACTTGCAGAGACAGAACATCTAAGGCCATCCAAATGATTTTGAATGGTATTAAGGTTTGAGGATAATATTTCAAACCGGAATATGTTAATTAGGAGGGCATTTATTCTATTATTAAGATAAATTTTTGCCTAGATAAGAATTGATTTAGATAGATAAGAATCATTATAAATAGTTAATGTTCTTTGAATTAAATTTTACTGCTGTTTTTCGTATTAACTATGAATAATGAAATTTGATAATTTGTTAAGTGTTTAGGTTTTTAGACTTGAGAATTTATGAAAAATGAATTTAAATAATAACCACATTTTTCATGTAATTATGATCTAATTGCTCTGACTGGGATTCACTTGTGTGGCCGTTTCCAACTAGCTAAGAACAAAATAAGATTTGGAACAAAATATGAATTCAAGACTTCACGATTTTAAGAGAGGTTTCTAAGAACTTTCAAACTTGTATTTTTTTATAACTATGGTTGAAGACAGCAGTTGTAACTGCTTAGCTCTCATATGCAAATTTTGATTAAGTAATATATCATTGATACATATTCTTTAATTTTTGTAACAATTTATTTTGGCTGATACAAAGTAAGCGTCGCTGATCCGGCAGTCCACCTAGTTATGGTGGCTGCTGGTTGTACATTAGATTTTACCTCCGCTGATCAGGTATTAATTCCGATTGGTTGACGAAAGCCTGGTCGGTGGCGAGCGAACTCTCCCGGTATGTATTAAGGATGTTGGCTGGATGGGATGGGTATTATCATCCATAAACCAGGAACTCTTGAACAATTCCTGCAGCATAGAGTCTTACAATGGGGTGTTGTACCTTATCCCAACAGTGCTCAGCTGTCAGAGAACAGTCTTTAAATATCTGCTGCAGGGTGCGATATTCCATTGTTAATCCAGCCCAAACCACGGTGCTGCGACCTCTGAATGCATGATATTCAATGATGTTCTTGACCTGACTCCATGTGCCTTGTTCTGTCCAGACCCTTCACACGGTGGTTTCAAAGGCATAACAGGTTTAAGCCGAGCTTCGTTGCTAAGCAACCAAAGCTTGCTACGTCATAGAAACTGCTTTAAGGATTTTGCATAAAAGTCCTCTAACTTTTCAACTTTCTGTCAAGTCGGTATAAGAACCACCAATCACAGCGAAGCAAATGTTAGTCGACGGTTTCGCTGAGTCAGCTAGCAGCTGCAACTTTCCCTTTCCTTTCCTGATGGGTTATGGCTTAAACCCTGTTTAACAGGTGTGCATGATATTACTGAAGTTTATATCTTAAACCACAAAGCTTTATGACAACAAAACCGTCTTTTGAACGAAGCATTACCATTTTATCTTCTGATTCCTGAGTCAAGGGGGTCACCCTTGAGAACAGGACGTTGCACCATTTTCAGGCTGTCCATTTAAGATGTATACGACACCTCTTTAATCTTGTACCCCTGGGTTGAAGCATTTAGTACAGACTTGTAACTTCATGTGAAGCCTTCAGTGCGTAATACTAGTAGACATTGTCTTATCAAGTGACCCTGCAACCATGGATGTAACAGATCTGGAAGCTGCTCTTCGATTTCGCTTGGCTACTATAGCAATATACTGATCTTCAGAAGAATTGGTAACCCTTGGTCGACCGGGCATAGGTCTCCCAACAATTGTTTGACTTGTTTGGAATTGTTTCCACTTTCTAGAACTTATAAAATGATCAGCACCAAAGAAAAGAGTTGAACCTTTGATTGTCTTATCAGGTTCAATGTTTCTTCTAACCTTCTTCGGAAACATACAATGACCTGACTAGAACAGAGAGCTTACTAAAGCTATGTTCACTAATTGTAGTAAGTAGACAGGATACAGACGAAGGGTATACAAAACCCTTTATTTTTTTTCTTTATATACAATGACTTCCGTACTTCGGAATACAATGACCCTCCACTCGGGGTCTAACTTAAAAGATATCAAAATAAAACTAAACTCTAATTAAACTTTAGAATAAGATTGGCCTTATAATAACAGAAAGCGTATGTAGCACAGAGACTGTGAACACTACAATACGTTTAATTTATCAAGAGGATTAAAACCTCTGGCCTGGAAGGCAAAGTAGCAACTGCGTAACTTCTAAGGTAAGCGGCCTGCTTCGAACTCACGGCTTCCTCTCTTTTGCTTGGCAAAAAGGCCACACTTAAATACTTGGCGTTCGCCAAACAACTTTGCATAAACTCCTTCACGCTTATAATTCTGGCCGGAAGTAGAAAATAAGAAGTGATAGTAAAGATTTAAAATAAAATAAACGTTAGTAAAACTTAAGATCCTTACATACTTCCCGCCAGAGTTAATTAGTTTGAAACTGAGGTCTAAAACGACCTTGTTGAAAACTTTTAGCTCTAGAAACTAACGCGCGGCCAACCTTTAACAATCATAACTTAGCTAGAAACTGGAAAATTTTAAAAGAAAGAAATTTGTTACAATAGCAGCTCCCGGAATATACAACAATCTTTTTTCTTTTTCATCTGTACTGCATCAAAACAGGAGCTTTATTCAATTCTGGTTCCTTCCAGAGATCTGGAAGGAAAACTAGTTTAATGAAATGTTACAGAATGACATTGCAAATAACATATAGAATATACTTTTCTTAACATTCTTATTTCATTCATGACTATTTTAATTATCTCTCCCCGTGCTCTCTGACATGTGTTGTAAAAACACCAAACACGAATGTGTTTCTGTCTATGTGTTCAACACTTCCTCCTACAATCAAAACACTAACGTGTTAAAATTCAACATACGAGACCTCTTAACACACCCTAATTTCAACTCTAGACCCTGAGGTACTATTCTGAAAGTGGCTAACTCTAAAGTGTAGCGTCAGAGAGCCTAACTACATCATTCAACCTTTAACACATATTCAGCATGATTTAATCTTTACAGTCACACGAATAACAAATTTTTAACATTACTTTTACCATATCACGGTATTTCTAAACATTCAAAATAACAGTTCACATGTATACAAGAACATATCAAGATGCCGTTAATTTTACACATTTGAAAACATACATTAGTAGTACATTGTTAACTTCTATTCTTTTCAAAGCAAGTGCCAATTCTTTCTACATTGAAATAATACTACATTTCAAAAAGTCTTTCAGACTAAAACTTCTTTCTTGTTAGAATGTTTTAAATAAAATTTATACAATAACTTTTTACAATATTTAAGTCTTTATACAACGCTATTATACATCAACTTTAGTTTTACGCGCGAGTAATTGAAAAACATAATAAGAAAATCGGTCACAACTCATTTCTCGCCCTTTTGGCGATAAAGGTAGACCTCGCATGAGGTAAAACTTCTTGAAATCTGCCACTTGCAGTAAGAATGAAAGATTAACTTAAGTTTGTAAAGTAACATAAAATTTTACTTATCTTTGTAATATTCAGACATCCTTTTCTGGGCCCAATCTTTAAAGGTGCTGCAGACCGTAGCTTGGTTGATCCTCCTTCTTGTACGGGCTCGCCCTTCAGTGCTTTCCTCTGGAAGCTTCCGTTTTTCACCACTACGGCCACCCTTGAACATCTTCCTTCTGTCCTCTGCTTGTGGTCTTGGCCGTTTGAAGGCAGCTGGTCTTGGTGGAACCGGGAAACTTCTGTCGTGATCCTGCTTGGACCTCGTTGTTGGCCGTTCAAATTTTTCTTGTACTTTTTCCTCCGCCGCTGATGGCCCTTCCGCAGTTCGGCGACTTTTGCTGCGGAGAGTTCTGTCGGATGAGTCAATCTTCCGTTTCACAGCCGGGTTATAGTTGCCGTCCTTTCTCCCGGTCTTTTCCACATACGTCGTCCTTCTCCCTTCTTCATTCTGGGGGTGTTCGTGAACTCTGTTTTTTGGACGGTGGAACGGCTTCTTTTTCTTTGTACCTTCAATTTTTCCGCGGGGCAATTTTCTTTTCACTTGCTTCTGTCTCTCATTGGCTTGCCCTTGTACTTGTCGTTTTCCCACCTCTGGAACTTGTACCTGCGGTGTCTGCCGTACCGGATCCTGCAAAAGATCTGAAAAGATTTGCATTTTATTACGGTCATAGAATGGTTTTATCTGGTCAATGTTTGCGGAACAGGTTTCACCATTTCTTGCCTTTAACACTACAACAGCGTGAGTTATTTTTTCTATAACATATGGTCCTTCAAAGCGTGGAAAAAATTTGGCAGTTTTATCTTCTGGTGCTGAAGAAAGTGAATGCTTAATTTTTAGTACTTCATTCCCTACTTTATAAGTTACTCCCCGTCGTTTCAAGTCATAATACAATTTTTGTTTTCTTTGTGCTACTTCCGTATTCTTTTTTGCTTCTTTTATTAGTTTTTCTATATCACCCATTTTAAATTCTGGGGCTCTTTGTTGCACATAAAATAGTTTATCTAACGGTGTCATAACCTTTCTGCCTAGAAATAACTCAGCAGGAGTTTTGCCCGTTGTATCATGTTTTGCGGTCCTAAGGGCGAAAGCAAATTCATTGACATAGTTATCCCAGCTTTTATGAAAATTTTTAACATAACTACGGATAATTTTCACTATATTTCTGTTGACCCGTTCCGCTATATTTGATTGCGGCCGATACGGGACCATTTTTAAATGACGTATGCCCAGTTTTTGGCACATGTCTTCAAATATATTACTTACAAATTGAGGACCATTATCCGATATAACTTTTAGGGGCGCCCCGTATTTTAAAATATATTTATTTAAAATAGAATCGGTAACTAATTTCGCGGAGGCTCGTTTTAAGGGAACAATTTCGGTCCATTTACTAAAATGATCAACTATAACAAGGAGATAGCGACTTTTGTTTAACTGACTTTTTGGGAAAGGGCCCAATAAATCGATGCCGATTATTTCATTTGGAAATTCGGATTTAATACTATTTAGAAACCCGGCCGGGCGGAAATTAATATAATTAACGGCTTGACATGTTGGGCAGGACTGGACATACGCCCTTGTTAACTTTTGCAGTTCAGGAAAGTAGACTGCCTCGCGTACGCGTTGAGTAGTTTTTCGAATACCAGCATGAGAAGCTAAAGGGCTGTCATGGAGCTCTTGCAGGATATTTAATCTAAGACTAGCTGGGATAACAGGTCGAAATTCGTTGTTGGAATTCGTAGTTTTTGTGTAGAATAATAGACCATCTATTAGTTCGTAATGGGCCGCCCTATTTCTTATCGCCACAATATCTTGGTGGCTAAAATTTTCAGGATCCTTCAAATACTCATAAATACTTCCAAACTCAGGATCCTTACCCAGTTCGGTTATTACAGTTTCTCGGGAATTTATTGTACACGCTGTCAGCATTGCAACTTTTACGGTATTACCTTGTTCGTCTAATTTAATTCGTGACAGGGCATCTGCTACGATATTTTCCTTTCCGGGGGTATGCTTGATTACCAGATTATATTCTTCCAGCTTGAGTGCCCATCTTATTAACCTTGGGGATAAATTTTTCCCAGAGTACAATCTAGTTACCGCCGCATGATCAGAATATACTGTTATCGGCGCCTTTCCAAAATAGACTCGGAACTTTTGCACTGCTAACAGAACTGCAAGTGCCTCTCTCTCGGTCGCGGAATAGTTTCTTTGTGTTTGATTTAAAGTTCGGCTAAAAAATGCTACTGGCTGCTGATTTTGCGAAAGTACCGCTCCTACCGCATAATCCGAAGCATCCGCTGAAATTTCTAAATTTTCATCCTTTTCAGGAAATTTCAACACAGGGGCTTGCGTTAATGCTTGTTTTAATTTTTCGAAAGCACTATTGGCTTCGGCCGTCCACGAGAATCTTGCCTTTTTCCTTTTTAATTTTAACAATGGCTCAGCGATAGCCGCAAAATCTTTTATAAAGGACCTATAATATGAACAAAGTCCTAGAAAAGAAGAGAGCTTCTTTGCCGTGTTTGGAGTCGGATACTTTTGTACAGCGATTATTTTTGATTCATCTGTCTCGATCCCTTTTTGCGATATTTTGTAACCTAAATATTTTAATTCAGGGGCTGCAAATTTGCATTTTTCGACATTAACTTTTAGACCGGCCTCATTTAATAAAGAAAACACCTGTCTTAAATCCTGTACATGTTGGTCTAGATTATCACTAGTAATAATGATATCGTCTAAATAGATAAATGTGGACTTTCCGAGAACAGGTCTTAACACAATGTCCATGCATCGCTGAAATGTTGCTGGGGCGCCTGAAAGGCCAAACGGCATTCGCAAAAATGCATAAGTGCCAGACTTGGTTATAAAAGCAGTCTTAGGCACGTCCTCAGGCCTGATCCCTATTTGAAAATAACCATTCGTTAAGTCTAAAGTTGTCATAAATTTGGTTGATTTTATGTTCCTTAAAATTTTTTCTATAATCGGTAAGGGATATACCGGATATTTCGTTATGGAATTTAATTTACGGTAATCAATAGCGAATCTCCACCTTTTTGGATGCTCCAAAGGATAATCATTATTTTTCTTACATAAAACCACCGGACTAGCATAACTACTTGAGATAGGCGTTACGATCTTTTTACGTAGCATATCGGTAATATGCCATTCTATAATTTTTTCCTTATTCTTATCATACCGGTATGGTTTTTGACGAACCGGCAATGCATCTCCGGTGTCAATACTATGGTTAGTAACCTGGGTAAATCCTGGAATATCACTAAATAAGGAAGCAAATTCACTTACCACTTGTCGGATTCTATCTTGCTCGTCATTAGGCAGGTGGTCGAGATTTAACCTTGGCGGTTCAACCTTTTCTACACGCACTGGTTTCATCGTCAGCTTAAGAGACGCTTCATTAAAATCCAGTGAAGCTTGTGCGTCTGAAAGAAAGTCTATTCCTAGTATTAAGTGTGCTTGCAAATTCTTTACTATAAAAAACATCACCTTTACTTGTTCGTCCTTGATACGGATGTACAAAGGTACTTTACCTACGCACTTACATTGTTCTCCTTGCGCCGCTAATACTGTTGTATTATCCGCATTATATATGCGGTATTTGCGAAAATACTTTCTAAAAAAGACTTCTGCCACACAGGAACACTGCGCGCCGGTATCCAGGAGTGCGGTGGCCGGGATATTATTTACCAAGACTTCAATCTTCGGAAGAGTTAAATTTTTCACCATTACTGTATTTAACTTGTAGGAAGAGGGGTTTTCGTGGCCTTCGGATTTCCGCACCCTCTCGTCAGCAGAAATCCGTTTTAGTTTAAATTATTTTTTCTTTCGGTGCTTTCCTTCTTTCTCCACTGGCCTTGAGACTTTTTTCCTGGGTTGCTATTGAACTGTCGACGTTCGCCGGCTGTTTTTGAATGCTCGGGTTTCCTTGCCCACTGATTCGCTTTTTCTCCGTAGCCATGTGCTTGAGTTTGCTGTAGTCTTGGCGTACCAAATTGGTTTCGCTGTTGATATTGGCGTCTTCTTTCGACGTCCGCCGTTCTTCTACTTTCAAACTGGATTGCTAGCTCAAATAATTTTTCCAGTGTAGTCGGATTTCTCAATTCAATAAAGTCTTGCACTTGGGGTAGTAACCTCGGCAAAATCACTTGAATTATTTCAGGATCCGGACGGTTTCCATACAAGAGCTTGAAAACGTGAATTTTTCTTAAAATAAAACTCGACACGTTTTCCATTCTTTGTTGATATATACTGAAAAGTTCTGTTTCTAATTTCGCACGATCCCTTACAACAGGGAAGGCTTTTAGTAGGGCAGTCTTGAAATTTTCGTAGGTATAGGTGGGACTTCCTGCTTGACCCAAGAGACTTCTGCCGATACATTTGAACCAGTTAAGCGCTTGGCCCCTCAAAGCGCTGGTAGCTAAGGTAACTTTT
Organism: Stegodyphus dumicola; assembly: GCF_044657685.1. NCBI lineage: Eukaryota > Metazoa > Arthropoda > Arachnida > Araneae > Eresidae > Stegodyphus > Stegodyphus dumicola. The sequence continues at coordinate 123,889,125 of NC_140780.1, forward strand.
TGAAACTCGTGCACGGGGTAGAGCATGAAGTGGTCATCCAATTTTTCCAAAAAACTGGTTACCTGTGAGTGTCCATTAAACGTTGCTTCTGGTTTCATCGAAGCGCGCATGGTCTGGACAATATACCCAAATCCTTCCAGGGCGGCACCTGGCATTTCTGGATTCTGAGCCGTTTCTGCAGGCAGCACAGGTTCTTCTTGAAACTCGGCTATGGTTATTCTTCGTCGGGCGCCACTATCAGGTTCAATGTTTCTTCTAACCTTCTTCGGAAACATACAATGACCTGACTAGAACAGAGAGCTTACTAAAGCTATGTTCACTAATTGTAGTAAGTAGACAGGATACAGACGAAGGGTATACAAAACCCTTTATTTTTTTCTTTATATACAATGACTTCCGTACTTCGGAATACAATGACCCTCCACTCGGGGTCTAACTTAAAAGATATCAAAATAAAACTAAACTCTAATTAAACTTTAGAATAAGATTGGCCTTATAATAACAGAAAGCGTATGTAGCACAGAGACTGTGAACACTACAATACGTTTAATTTATCAAGAGGATTAAAACCTCTGGCCTGGAAGGCAAAGTAGCAACTGCGTAACTTCTAAGGTAAGCGGCCTGCTTCGAACTCACGGCTTCCTCTCTTTTGCTTGGCAAAAAGGCCACACTTAAATACTTGGCGTTCGCCAAACAACTTTGCATAAACTCCTTCACGCTTATAATTCTGGCCGGAAGTAGAAAATAAGAAGTGATAGTAAAGATTTAAAATAAAATAAACGTTAGTAAAACTTAAGATCCTTACAGTCTGTTCTGCTTCTATGCATATGGCAGTACGTCAGTGCTCGTTGTCTACCATTCGTCTTCTTTCAGTCATAGGACACATAAAAAATTATCCTACGAAAGTTATGGACATTACGTATCAGTATTTAAACAAACCTCCTCAAATCCTTCAGAATGCTGAAAATCAACGACTGCCTAATTAGCATATAGTGGGGCAATCAGTGGTGGTTGGCAGTATACGATACTTGCATACTGTCATCTGCATCCTCAACAATTTTCAACTGTTCCAATTCAAATACGCTGTCAAAAATTCCCTGATGTGCACTGTGTCCTTAACCTTTAGAAACCAGTGTATAAACCTTTCACTGATAACGATTTTATGTAAAAAAGCGAAGCTACAAGATGTCATAATATCCATTAATTTTATTGCATTAAAAATGCAGTGAGGTTTGTGTCAAATTGTGATGCATTGCTTTTATTTTGGAGAAATACGTCATATTGCTGAATAAATGCTAGTGGGGAAATTAGTTGTCATTATCGTTTGTTGCTAATAAACTTTTACCTCTGACAGAAAGGAAAACCATTTTAAAAAAGTTTTTACATAAAAGCTACAAAATTTAGTAACCATGGGATCAGTAGGCAAAGTATCCAAAATACGGAATTGGTCCTAAAATATGAAGTGCAGCACAAATTTCTGCAAGCTTTATATCATTTCCTTTCGAAAATAAAAATAGTTTTAAACTATCCGTTTAATCTTTTCATTAATACCTTACTTAAGATTCCTGAAATGATTTTAATGCTAATTTGAATGGAAGAGGCATAAGCTTTTCATTTTCAATCTACCTTTAATCCAAAACATTCAGAATAGATACAGGGTAATTAGAAGCATTTATCAGTAGGACGTTAATTTCTCGTCTCTCCTTCATTGTAAATCATCAGATTGAGGCGTGTAAGTCAAAAATAGAACTGACGTTTGTTTTCTAAAAGGTGTTTAATTGGTATTAACAAGTGAACGTGTATGCCGAACTGCACAGTTTTATTAATCCCGTTTTATGTAGTTTTATTTTTATTCCGAGAGGCATATGCTTTAACGAAATCTGAGAAAGCGCATAAGATGCTTTCTGTTAAACCTGAGTAATGTCAAGAAATTCTCTTGACAATAGGTAAGTATTGTTGAAGTTTATCTCACTCGTCTGACCTAATAAGAACAAATTGACGAATTTTATTGTGAAAACGAGAGCCAAGACTGCGTATGTGGTTGGCATGGACCTTGAATACCATAGAGACGACAGTACGACTTTGCGCAGCTCCGTCCCAAATTTGATGTTCACTCGAGTTTACGGATCTTCCACGAAAGCACTCGAGAGAATTTTCGGCTCGCCTTGTTAGGCTACACAGACACTATACGTTTACGAACAGCCGTGCCTTCTCCGGGATTTGAAGCCAACGAACGATAAAGCAGTCAGGCTCACTAACTGATTAGGGCTGTTCTAGTAAATATGACAGAAGCAACGAAAGCTTGGCAGACGTATTTCATAGACTGTAACTAGGAGGATTCTTTTATGCATCTAAATCAAGAAGATTGACAAACTAGGGCAAAGCACGGAGAGCTATCCGCCTGAAGAAAAGAGATGGCTTTTAGGGAAATTTCCTACGGATAACTTATTCGTATTTAAGCTCCGCATGGAGAAAAATGTGCAGTCATGTTGACGAGGCTGCGGAATCGAACCCCAAAAGAACTATTATTCACGGGATTTACTTTTGGCTTTATTACATTTGGCGGAATGCTTACATTTCATTGGGATGTATGCTATAACATTTTATGGGGATGTATATTAATTCAAAACGATGTGGAGCAAAATTAATTATTCAGCACCCAAAGTCCATTGTTTTTTAACATCATTACAAGAAAAAAATGAAAAGAAAAAAAAGGAAAAAAAAAGCCTTTTACAACTTCTTACTGAATGCTTACCAATTACATTATAATAGTGTTGCGTTTTTTCTTTTACTTCTGCCACCAGTTGTTGCGTTATTTCCTTCCTTCACGTTCGTACGGAGTTCGTGTAGATTTGGAGTGAATAACGACACTTTATGAAGTATCGAAACACACTTTATTTGGCAGTATTGTCAGGACAGATCTAAAACACGTTTTACAGTCGTCGGAGATCTACTATAAACACGTTGGAACAATCAGTGACACAGCCTTCACACTGTCAGGCAATAACGGTGGAAACAGCTTCACTGCAAAGCACCCGAGTACAGCTCCCAACTCTGCTTGGTTGTTCTCGGAACTCCACGTACTCTCGAGACTCTCCACACGATGCACTCGACAATACACAAGAGTAAAGCTCTCGACTCAGCACAGTGTAAGACAAAACTCGACGATGCACTAATTTGCGATGCACTAAAAGACTCTCTCGATGCACTCGACGACCACCTCGGCGGTAGACTTCGAGACACTCGCTCAATGACTGACTATCAGCTCGCTAGATGAAGCATAAACACTCTGACTGCGGACCAGCAGGGTTTATATAGCTTTCGGCTTGTGTTCGGAAGCATTCTGGGCTAAACCGGTAAGAATTCGTTCCAGAAGGTTCTCCAACCGTCCATTGTATATCGTCAATTTTGTCACCAAAAGGGCGATTTGTCGCCAAATATGGCAAACCTAAAACTGCTTTGCTGGGATCTTACCGCGCCTGTACATTTCGTAACAATACATTTGAAATAAATTAAAAACTTGTCATGATTTTTTTAAAGATGCAGTAACTAAATCCCCCCGCCGCCTTTCTAAGGATTATCTGATTTGCCGCTTGGAGGGGGGAAAACTTTATTTAATGGTATTAAAATAACAATGAACTTCTTCTGAATAATTAATTTTGCTCCGCACCGTTTTGAATTAATATGCATGCCGATGAAATGTGATAACATGCATACCAATGAAACGCAGGCATTCCGCTAAAAGTAGCAATCGGGATATATTACCTGAATAATAGTTCTCTCTGGGTTCGATTCCGCAGCCTCGTCAAGATGACTGCGCATTTTTCACCATGCGTAACCTAAATACGAATAAGTTATTCCTATCAAATCCTCCAAAAAGCCATCTCTTTTCTTCAGGCGGATATTTTTCCGTGTTTAATCAGCTTGTCAATCTTCTACATTTAGATTCATAAAAGAATGACTGTAAATAGCAGCACTATATCTACGCCTAGGTTCTTTCTCAGATGATGTATGTAGGGGGAAAAGAAAGGAAGAAAAGAAAAGAAATTATGAATTGCGAAATTATGCAAAAAGGGAAATTGGTGGGAATACATCTTTTGAGCTCTAATTTCTGTCACGTCTTTTAATTAATTGGGAAAAGTTTTGAAGAACTAACCGTTTCCATCATTCACAGGTTTAAATAGCTTCTTTTCACCACCAAGGATAATTAAATATTTATTAATATGCCAGATCATCTTCATAACGTTCAATCATTTTATCAGTAGTTTATTCGTAAGAGAAATAGCATTATTTTTCTAGTCTGATGTAGAAAAATTTTGATTGGATTTAAAGTTTTGCTTTGCTTTTAAAATTAAATTAGTATTTGGGTACATCAAATTGTTTTAACTTTTTTATTTAAGTTAACATATTTTTAATTGTGAATTTCTATGCAATACATATTTAGAAATATATGAGGAACGCTTTTTGTTAACTGAAGTTCCAGAAAATTCTCTTGCGTCGTTATTTAAATACACCAGTTCATTCGAATTTTAGCTCTTTCAAACAATTAAAAACCTAATTTTTTTTAGTAAGTTACTATTTGCATTACTAAGAGCTTGATTGTTAGCAGCCGTTCAAGCACAATAAATTTGATTGAGGTTTGAATGGTACTGAAAGAGCGCATTTTTCAAGTGTTTACGCTAAGCCAGAAAATTGCTTCTAATTCTTTTGCTTTTCTCTGTCTCTTTTTTTTTTTTTTTTTTTTTTTTTCTTAAATGGCTACTAAAGTCACTTGTGTATTCTGTAATATGAATACATCATAACAGGAAGTGTTGACTATCAGTTCTTTCCTTTTAAAAAAATTCATGCATGAAAAAAAGTCTTTTTACTCAGGGCAATTTTTTTATATGGAGGCTAACCGCTTAAAATAGATTCTAAATAGAACTAAAGTTGTGTACTTGAATGAGGAACCACAATGTTATAGAGCCGCTGTATACAATATGTACTCATTTTTAGCAAATGTAGATTGTATATTTATTTCTGTAAATCGTGAAAGATTTTATGTAACTTTCATCAATCACGAAAGGGAATTATTTTGCTTTTCGTGTACTTTATAAAGTCGAATGTGTTATTGCATTTCCTATTTTTAGTCTTACTATCTAATGTCTACTTAATATTATATGTCAAGTTAGTTATCCACGGTGTTTATGGCGCAATAAAAAGTATGGCGTAGCCGAATTAGAAACGGAAAGAAAAAAGCAGTATTTTATTGAGTAGTATAAAATTATTTCATGTGTATAAAATTATTCTTAATGTACACATATGTGTGTATATATATTTTTATTTTTGTAGATTTCATTTTTATATTCTCCTGTAAAGAAATTTTGCATGGATATGAGAGAATGGATTTGCGTTTTGTGTAGCCGTTCAAATGGGTTGTTATTAGTGGGTTGAGAACATCTTTTGAGATTACAATCAATATTTTATCAAATATTTCTAAACGTTAATTTTGTTTTAATTTTTAGCTTCTGTTTCTGATAACCAGAAATCAGGTGATATGTCAGTTCAAAACAGGAACCTCAGAGAAATCAGGCATTAGGTAATTTTGTTAGTTGACAACATGTTAAGAATGGTTTTAATGAGTATCTAATATTGGAGCTGCTCTTTTAAAATATCAAAAATTATCTACAACTACTTTGTTATCAGATATGAATTTTGATCTGAAGTTTGTTCTTTTTATTTAAGTTCACGTTATCTTTAAAAGAGCTCAGAATGATATTCACCTATCGTTTGCTCTAATTTTATTAATCAGTTATCGTCAGCTCTAAGTTTGTCACTCATTAAAGTTGTTAAATGTCACTCCATTTAATCGTGCGGAACATCTGCAGCAAAGTACTGTTTTGGTTAGCGTGACAGAAATCATCAAATAATTTTCAAGAGCTCAGCTCTGAATGGATTAGTCAAAGTTGATTCAAAGATTGTGAATCTCTGCATGTTTAAACTGCATATTTAGAAGGCAATAAATGTATTTATAGTTACTGCTAAATTAATATTGATATCCATTAAAAAGTTTTGATAATTTTTAATAGAGGAATGTCATAAAAGTTTTGCCATAAAAGTTTTAAAGAGAAATTATTTGAGAGTTAAATTATTTGATGCTGTCTTTCAAGCCAAAACCATTTACATTAAAAACACGATGTTCTAGACTTAATTCTAGTAACCTGTAGCTGATATCTTTCAGTCAGTAAAGTTGTACAGTACGGGGCCCACTTCCTTGTAAGTTCACTCGCAGCGGTGAACGAGAGTTTCCATCTCCCCTCTTTTCTCTTTCTGTTTTCATCGTCTTTTTTTCCGTCATGAGTGTGGTGCTTTTCGAAGGTAAGAAGTGTCCCCAAGATTCTGATGGTTTTCTTTTACACATCTTCTGCCATATCCTTGCAATGATAGTGACGTCACAAGGAGAGATGTGTTATGATGTGCCATGCATAAAGAATCCTCTAAGGAGGGTCATAGTAGTTGAGGCGTCCAAGAACTGTGTCCAGTACACTGTTTTGGCTTCTGCTTCAAACAAACGGAAATCACTTTGAAATTCTCACTAGTGTCAGCCTGCAGCTCGAGAATATGTAATTGCGAACTCCTGCGCGCAGAGAAGATGATCATGGATCTCAGGTAAACGATGTCTTTCAGGGCGCCCACTTTATTTTGAGTACGGTTATGGTAATTCCGCGATTTTCTCTTTTCTTTCGCTGTGTTTTCATTATATTTTTTTTTCCATCATCAGCGTTTCTCGATTTCTAGCTGCTACCTCAAAAATGAATGCTATACCTTCATGTTGGATTCCATAGTAGGTAGGGCTGTAGAGCCCAATCTTTTCTCGTTAAAATGTGGGTCCTCTAAAAGCTTTGTTTTTTAATAATGAAGTGCATATGAGGTGCTCGACAAAAGGAAGGCTGAAAAATTACCTCAGTATTCACAATTATCTTTACAAGCAGAAAAAATACTGATTTGTCAAGGACTGTGTTCTGAAATTTGAATGAATGTTTTGGGGCATTATAATCCAGAAATATGAGATGGTAAAAAATTTAATGAAAAGGCCCGTAACTAAAAACTGTATTATAAAACAAATAAAACTGAAATAAAGTGTGCCAACGAAATTTAAGAAAGCGCACATTCGATTTTTGACATTAGCAGGGAATATGATCTTCCCTAATAGAGAGTGCAAACATATCGCAGACATCTTAATACCTACCAAAGGCATTCTAGCACATATTGCAAAACGGCATTCCATACTCAGTAAGGTAATTAGTTGGAATTTGGTGTAGTAAATTCCACCGCAACCTGTAGAGTCATTAGGTTTATTTTGGAAGCAGAAGAGATGAAAAACATGTAACGCTGTCGCCGGGAATCGAACCGTGGATCTCTGGAATACGCGCCCAGCTTGAAGACCACCACACGACGAAGGTATGCCAAGATGGCGGGAGAAATACCTTGTATACTCCCCCTTTTAAACGGCGAGTAGGTTTTTTTTAGGAGACCTATTCGCCAAATCCTGGGTGAGGAGAATCAGCATCCAACACCCTTTTAGTTCGGGCGCCACTTTCGAGACATTAGGTATTTCGGAAGCAGGCAAGATGAAAAATATGCAACGCCTTCGCCGGGAATCGAACCGCGGACCTCTGGAATACGCGCGCAGCGTGCAGACCACCACACTACGAGGGCATGCCAAGAAGGCTGGAGAAATACCTTATAAACGCTTAAAGTGGTCATCAAACTATTGAGATATTTCGGTGGAGAATTCCGCCGTTCAACAGCTTATTCAAGATTGTTTCATAAGTTCTTAACGAGATTTAAAATTAAGCCAATAATGCATCTTCTCTCTTCCTGTGTGATTTTTATTGGGATTTAAATCAGGAGATTTGCTTGGTCTGTTTATTCGTTGATTGCCTTCAGTTCCAAAAATTTTTCGGTAAGATTTGCCTGAAATGGTTGCGAATTGGTATCTGGAATGAAAGTTAAATACATATATGCCACTAGAATACGTAAGATTTTGTTTTGATACATCTGGACAGCCAAAGATCCTGTTTCCAATCCATCTTGGGGAGAGCATCCATTAATCACTTTTCCTTCCCATATCCTAATATCAAATCTATCCCTTCGTAATGGTTAGATTCCTTAATATTGGTGGGAAAAAGATTTCACACTCTTTGGCTCCCTATATAAATGGGTTCGGTTTCTAAACTTAAACTCGATTCGTCATTTAAGAGCAGAGAGGCCCAACATTTTGGCTACAGCTCTGATACTTTCTCCACTAATTTACGTGAGTCCCTTTTTCTTTCGAAATCGTTAAAATATAAACCAATGTCTTCCTGCTGTAAAAGGCTCTCTATCAAAGCTTTTGTATACATTTTGCTGCGATACTGAAGCTCTAGTAGCGGCTGCAAGCTACCAGTTAAATTTCTGTTGCAACTACCAATTACAGGTGGAAGACGATCTTGAGAAGCAATTTTTTTTTCCCTGAGTAAGCCTGCCCAATTTTCACGGGGAACAAAATTTGTCTGTTTTTCAAATATCCAGCCATGATGCTGCTTCCATAACTGTCCGCCCTGTTTACTACAGAAGTGGCAGTTCTCCATCTTTCTCTTCTAAACGATACTTTGTGACACTATAGAAAGCTCATTCGACTGAATGACAGAACATTCGAACATTGAAATAAAATTGCGGAAGTTCACGAGAAACGTAATCCACGCATTTAGATTATATTTTTGCCGTTATTTTCGTTTCAGAAAGAGATTTATGTGTATATAGGAATTAGCTTTATCTTTTGCGCATTCCTTGAAAATATAAATTGATTTATTGGTAACTCCATGAATTTTTTTAATGTACGTAACGAGTTTTAGGGACAAGAATATAAATAACAGTATGCTAGATGAATGCCATCCACGTTAGACATTTCAGTTATTTCTAGTAAATGCATATTTTTCTTGCACGTCAGAAAGGCTATGTTAAGTTTTTAGAACATCTAAAAGCCTTCGCTTAAGCCATCTTGTAAAAATCATTTCCTCAAAAATCAGATGCGACCATTCTCACAACAATTTAAATAAAGAAACTTCTTTTTATCTCACTACTTTCTGAATTTCTGTCCGAATAAGGATTATTTCAGAATCTCAAGTGTTGTTAATGTCAGAAGAAGATTACTTTGTTAAGGTTGCGGATTGAAAATGCTTGCGATGTCTGATAAATAAAAATACGCAACAAAGTATATCTCGTTGCTTCCAAACGTATAATATTATCAACTTTAAAAAGTCTGATCTTCTAAAATATGTCAAAGTTGAGTACTTAATTATATATATATATATATATATATATATATATATATTTTCTGTTCAGGACGTATGTGCCGAATCAGTCGCCCTGCTTTCAATGTCAGGAGCTTGGACACAGCAAGACGTCATATCATGGCGCCTCATATGTGATCGATATCCTATCGTATGCCTCTATAATGGAGGTCAAATGGCAAAGCACCTAAAAATTCTTGATCGGGAAATATACGCAATCTTAAATAAATCTGAGGTCATATTGTTATCCCTTTGTCAAATCAAAGACTATACTACATAAAATCATATAAAATGCAATATACAAATAAAATATTATTGACTAAAAATTAATAACATGATGAATTACTTACCAATATAATAATTAATTAATACAGTAATAAAAGTTGCCAACAATTAAAAGTCAGTAAAAGAGTTTATTGCAAGTATTATTATTCAGAATATTGTCATCTTATAATTAACATGCTCATAACAAAATTTTAAAAGAGTCCGCTGGCCTTATTTATGTCCCAAGGATCTCTGTATTGTAATTCCTTTGTTAGCACATAACCAGAGAAATTGTTAAAGTTTTTTTTTAATTTCCCTTGTTACGCATTTGCGATGTGTACTTTGAAAGTAATTGGTTACCTACGAGTTTATTGACGCACACACAAAATGGAAAAAAAAAAAAAAGGGGGAGGGGACTCTTTTTTTTGGGGGGGGGCATTTCCTAAAATTAGCATGTTGAATAATTGTAAAATTAGTAAATTAAGTATTATCTTTTGTGTAAGCAAATGCAATTTACAAAAAATTAAGCTTTCCAACTTTGTTGAAATTTTATCCTCAACCGTACTTATCGGTTGAGCAAATACACCGAATATGAACTTTTTGTTTTGTAAGTTGGTAAATCATATATTAAACGTATTAGTTATCGTTATTAGTTCGTTCAGTTCAGTTTCAAAATAAGTTATACTTTTACAACTAAGGTTTATCACAGGGCACACTGATATGCTTCGTGGACTGGTAGTTGCCCGTGTGTGAGCTAAGTGAGTAAGCAAACGATAAAATATGAAATAATTTCAAAACACTTCAAAAATTCCTCGCAGCGCTTTGCATAAATATAAAAGATGACCAATTTCACTCAGCCAAGATGCAGTGTTTTCTGTGCAAATGTGACTAAATCTATAAAATCAGTTTTATTCGAAGTATGGTAAGTAATTAGAAAACTACGAGGCTTAGAGAAGAAATGGGAATCTCAGAAATCGTAACTCTTCTTGAACGACATTTAGTACTCACAGAAACTAAATTCTAGAAACAAAGGGATAAAAAAAATATCGAATTAAATTTTAAAAAAATAGCTTTAAAGAAGACGAGTCTTGTTATAATTATATAACATTTGTGGGTTATAAAGTAAGGCTGTAATGACGTGCTAGAAAATGACTTAATATTCCCGTATTTGAACGCAGAAGTAGAGACGTTGTAACTATTAATAACCGCCATTCTCACTTCATCAAACTGCCGTGGTTTCCATCGATACTTTCAAGAGATGACAGTGACCATTACGAATCTTTTAAGAAGGTTTTCATTTTTTGCTTTGATGTAAAAGAATTCTGTTGAAACTAGACGAAGCAGCTGAGCATCAGAAATATTCGATTATTAGGAGAAATTATAAATGTGTATGTTGGGTGGATAGCTTCTTTAGCATCACATCAACTAACCTTCTTATAAGTATAAATACGTAAAGAATAATACAGACAAGGCTCAAACTGCTGTTTCTGTTTTTTTTTTTTTTTTTTTTTTTTTTTTCCTGTGTTCGCCACTGAATGAATTTGTTTATTTGTGGATCCTAAATGATTTTATATAACATAGGTTTTATATTGCCAACACTCCCAATAAGAAACTTAAAGGATGGTTTTTGACGAAATCATCAGTTTCAACTTTTGTGAACGTTAGACTGAACAAATTATCCTTGATTACTGCTTTTGTCTCTTTCATAAAGATGGTAACACATACTTCCATTAAGGACTTGTTATACTATCGATTTTTCAAATTTATTTAGCATCCATCCTCTCAACATCATTCTTTTAGTAATGAAGAGGTTTTGTTTTGATAGCTATAAGTTCCGGATTTGCCTGTGACTGGAAATGACGTGTTGGTTATTTCTAGCAAACCGCAATGTCTTTGTTAATGCTATCCAATTGGAGGTCTTCACACTATTATTAAAGATGATTATTTTCTTTGAAGGAATTATGAGTTACGTATGTATTGAAACAGTTGTTATTGCATCAGTCGAGAGCCACTGATCTGCTCTATTCACTTAGATAGACTATCCCTAGCGATGAAAGCGAAAGAAAAATAAGTAAATAAAATAGGGGAATATCGTATCTTTCGGCAACGTAAGCTTACAAGTCAAATCGTTTACTTCCAGATTAAAAAGTTGGACACGAAGATGATGCTGGAGAGTGAGAACACAGTGTTGAAGGCAGTGACAGGTCTGTTTGGGAGCTCGTCCTTAATTATTTATCCCCCTTCTTCTAAAGTGCCCCACCAATGCCCGAGTGATTAAGACCGCTGAATACTGGAGGTTCGACCGGAGCTCGATTCTTGGTGAACGGACTGTCAGCATAGTTGGTTTTTCTTATGTATAACGGGAATTCGGGCCAATTTTCCTTAGAAAATCCTCTTTAAAGACATCCCTTCCCTGAAGCAGAAACCTTGTCTGCTTGCCGTACTCAAATAACCAAATTACTATTCTCCTAAACTTTTGAAAGTATGCGGGAGTTAGGCAATGCCCAATAAATAGCTGTGTGGAAAGAACTATACCTGATTTATAGAAGTATTAATGCGTGGTAATCATATATGAAGATTTTGATGTAATCACCGTTGCAGAAAACTTGCCAGATGTCCAGATGGAGTTTATAGTAATCCCGTGTTAATTTGGATGCCATTTTTGATAAGTCCGCTTATGAAATAGATCGTGGGCAGTCATATTCTTGTTTAGGTAATCAGTCAATTCACTGCTAAGAATGCCTGTGTGAGCTTTAACTCGGTACAGTTTTATTCTGTTTTTGCTGTGTGTAAGAATCTTACTAATTTTGAAGACCAAATGTCCTTGAAACTGCCTCTAATGATTGCTTTGCTCCTGCATTCTCAATCTGTGCGGAAGATGGTGGTGTGATTATGTGCCATGTCCCATTTAAATGTTAATCGATGTAGAACGGAATTAGCCGGCTGGAGCCGTACGGATTTTGGAGAATTGCGTACTTTTAAAAAGGCTGAATACGTTTGTATCCCTTTGTTTGTTGTTGAACCATTTGTGTAAATTCTTAACTTTTTTATGAGATATTGTCAACTATGATGAAATTGATATCATAAGCAGCTGAGTGACTGTTTGCAATTAGAATACTACTTTAAGAATCTGCGTTAATGATGACTTGCGTATTTTTTAGACGTAGGGCACGAGATATTATAGTATTTTTTTTTTTTTTTTTTTTTTTCAGGAAAACGCAAAGGCTTTAGGCCAGTTACTTTCAAAACTACTTATGATGCAGCAGTCCTGAAGTCTAATCTAGTTAAGACTGCTGAACATATTTCAATGACCTAAAATTTTTTCAGCATTAATTTGGTAATATGTTTGATAGGCAGCATTAATTTGTAAATATGCTTGATAAGCCAGCTGCTGCGGGAGTGTAGTCTTTCAGAAGTGTGGAGGAGGTGCTCTGGAATTTTGATGTGTTTGAGAAACCATTGCTGAATTATTTTGTTGATGCACTGAATGAAATCTATCCAGAGTTTGCTATCCAAAGTTACTCATAAGAGTTTCCAAGAGCATTATTTGTCCTAATTCAGTGACCAGTTAATATAAACAATGGCTTCTGTTTCAGCATTTCTGGTTTGCTAATTTTTTATGTGGTTTTTGACATGTTGCAGGTATGGTTTTTGGGTTTCGCTTTACTTTTGAGTGGTAGAAAGAGCATTATTAGTTTCCTTTTCCAGCATTGTTTTAGGGAAGTTTTACTTCACCATGAACTGCTTGTCGTACATGAACAGCATTTGCGTACACATGTATATCACTGCTGATTATTACTGCAGTGTTAAGTTTCAGTGATTCCGCAGTTGCATCAATATTCCTCGTTGTCAAACCTGAACAAGAACTCTAGAGTAACATCTGTTTGAATCTTTTGAAACTGCAGATGTTAACTTGTCCAGATGTCTGAACAAATGTCCAGAGTCTGAACTATGTGTGTAGTCTTTTGTAACTAACCGAATCCCGAGTCGGTTGTCACCTATAGGATTTTATTCATTTAAGATCCTTATTCATTCTTAGGTTTATTGACGAAATTATAATGTCTGGTCATTTTGTAGTGTCAAGGCCCCCTGAATCGTAATGCTATGTGCTCCCTTGCATTCGCCTGGAGAAAATTTTACACGTTGCATTTTCAGTCGTATGATCTACGTGGAAGTCATATTGGACTTGATGCGGTAAATGTTTAGAAGCCATTGTCATAGCATTTTCATCGCTCGTTTGTGTATCATCCTTTCGAATAGTTTACATAGACAATGCGGGAGACATATTTTGGAAAGCACGCTGGACATTAATGCCCCTTTATATATGTCTTCAAGAAGACGACTTTGCAGTTTTAAGGTTAGGCGAATAGCTGCCGAACTCCTAATATTTCTTTCAAAACATTTGTTTATGAGGATAGCTTTCTAAATTTCTTGTTATATTATCTATTCTGCTTGTTCTAATTTTTGCTTGCTTAATTTCGAACTCACATCGGTATGACTGTTTCCAAAAAGACATCATCAGTCGGAAAAGGTGTATTCAGTAAGTGAAGAACTTGGAGGTTGATAAGGTCACAGCTGTGTGTTTCACTGATAAGACATTTGTGGTGTAGACGAAGAATTTCGAGGTGGAATATTTAAATGCGATAATTTGTTTTATGTATTCGGCCTTGACAATTGGTTATTCTAAATGCGATGGTGTAATATTGTCTTTTATCTCAACATACCTGCTTTCTGCAATGCATTATCCTGATCTGGGATGAGTTCTAGTTTTTTTAAGTGTGATAAATCGTATGACATCTTTCTAATATAATTTAATGAATAACAGCGTGCGTATCCTCATCATTTGTTTGCTGGGTGCTGTTTCGGAATATGTTTGCCATTTTCAAGATAAAATGACTTATCAGTTTCGAGCCGAAATATATCCGCTTGCCACATTTTCTCCGATAGTGATACTTTTCGGGAAAACAAGTTTTTCACCTATAAATGTTAGTATTTGTGTGGGCGCGTTCCGTGATAACTATACCTAATGTTTAATCACTGAATGTATTTTCCGGTGATTTGTGTACTTTTTAAAATTACAACAATGTAGACCTTTAAAGAAAAAGTTGAAGCAAAGATGAAGCCCATATTATGTAAAATCATATATGATCGTAGCTTTATAAACATAGGGCACAGAGAAAAACTAGTAAGTTTGAATAGAAAAACATAATCGTCCATGCAGTTAATTTTAGCCTGTTCAGGGAAATATTGTAGGGCATGCATTTGATAGGTCGTTTAATTAATATTCAGGAAAAATATTGAATAAAACGACGAGTTGTTTCCCTAGTTGGTCGGCTAAGTACATAAGCTGCTGCTGTCTGCGTTAGGACAAGACTGCTTTTACAGAGATCTTTAATGTACCTGGGACAAAACTAGTAATACATCCATCTGTGCCGTATTAATAACCAAGAATGGGTGCACGAATTGATTCAGGTTCACGAAATTTCGGTAAGGGTAAGGATTTAAAGGAGAAATACAAATGCAAAATTTGTGCGAAAAGCAGATTACCCCCCCCCCAATAGCAGCTCAAAGATGTGGTATTATTTCCACTTTCTTTATCCTCTCCGTCACAAATTTTAAAGTGATTGACAGTGCACAATGCCTAATACCTCTCATATGATATTCTAAAATTGCGTTGGTCATCCTAACAAAATTAATAATTTAAGAAGTTTTTTTTTTTAATTTATTTTATTTTTAAAGAGAGTACATTTTGCAACAAATGTTATTTTATGCTTTGAATGTCGTAAGTAAAACTGAATTCTATCTCCTCAATAGGTTGATTGTAGAATTTCTAATTCCACTTCCTGTACTTTTGTCATCTGCATTATCCAAAATCCAAAATATCCAAATAATCTGCATCCAAAATAAAGTATAATTATTGTGAGGGAATTGTATAAAAAATATAGACTGCAAATCCCTCTTTTTCTTCCTCTCTTTCTTTTTATATACTTTTTTAAGCAAAAAATGTATATTCTAATGTCTAATATTCATTAATTTTCGACTATTTAGATATTATTCTTTTTATGCCATTTTATGGTCTTAAAAATGCAAAAGCGAACACGAACGCTCTTAAAAATAAAAATAAATAAATGATGAATTTTATTCCCAAACATAAAGATTTTGTCATATTTAATTTTACTTGGCCAGAGCTAGTATTATATAACTATAAGTTCTTTTTCATAAGCTTCAATTTCTTTTTGTCTTGTATGTTGATGTATATACTACTGATGAATTAGATAAAGAGCTATAAATGTTTTTAATATATGTTTGAACGAGAATCTTTTGGCTTCGTAATCGTTGACGTCAAAAATCTTCTGGCTTCTGACGTCGAAAAATTAATGTAATAGGAGAGACAAAATTCTCCGATGCTCATGCATATTGTTTTTGTGGTTCGGTACTTCAGGAAGCAAAATATACTGTTTACTTCCATATACATTCTAGTTTTTAGTATTTATTTTCTTTCTTTTTATTCTTTACTTTTTCAAATTGTAATAAAATGTTTTGAAGTGGTTGTAATGAATTGGTCAAGACGTGTATGCAGAATTCTAAAAGTGTGCATATATAGTAATAATAAAACCTTTACTCAGTTTCTTACGAAAATTTTCTAAATAATGATGTTCATTCTACAAGTTAAAAAAAATCTATAATTGTAATGAAAATGGATAAACCGATTTATTTAAATATTATATGCATGTAAATTATATCTCATGAAAGTTTTTGCTTATTTTCTTGTACTCCTGTGTGTGTTTATTACTTCAGTGAAATTTTGTGATTAAACAAGCGTTAAATCTTTTCTGAGGACATCGATTCTCTTGTAAACGTACTGTTGTCACGCGTATATTGCAAAATGTTTCTTCCTGTTTTATACCACTAGATGACGCCACGTGCATCGACTATTCTTCGCTATATTTATCGGCTTTCTTCAAGATGCATTTTCTTCCCTACCCCACTATATGTAGAGAAATTTATTTTCTAATTTCTTCCACCCTTCTCTTTTCATATTGAAAATAGCACAGTTAGAATGAAGGAACTTCAAGATATTTGTTAATGAAAGCGTAGATTTTTGGGTTTAAAAGTATATCGAAAAAGCAAATTGTTAGCTAAGTGAGAGTAAAATTTTACTCTACGTAGATTGAGCTGTTCAAAATATACAAACTGCTAGTATATCTGTATCGTTTCAATCAGAAGAACAGTGCGAAAACTGGAAATTTTATAGGCACTTTACAGTGAGGGAAATATTTGGGGGCCTCATGTTTATTACATTTGATACGGATATTATATGCTAAGCTAGGCGTTAAAAATAGGAAACTTAAAACCAAAATCCACAAAATAATAATTTAACTGCTTGTCTCCAGTATTGTAATTCTTGAACGCCAGTAGTTAATCAAATTTAGGAATAATTTTTCCAGCATTAAATATATTAAAATTTTTTTTATAAATTAAGAAGTAATAAAAATGTTGACCGAAGTGAAAAAATAGATACCCGTATTTATGTTATAATTTATCAAATGAGCCTGTAAAATAAAAGCAAAAGTAACAAACAAATTCCTGAATACGCCATTGGCTTCACTCAAACTGAGAGTTCAGACTGAAAAATCAAGCGTGGGTATCAAAATATGATGTTATGAATCGATGAAACATGAAATTTTCAATGAAAATATGAAAACAATTTAAAATAAACTAAGAGTAAATTTAAAGTATCCATTCAAGAAGGAGAATAAGTTGCTACAGTGAAAAAAAAATCTACAGAACTAAAAATAAGTCCGAGGAAATGTAAAAATGTAGCTTTGAAGTGTTATATTGTTGTTGACTAAGAGGAGGCAAGATTGCGCCTGTCGTTGGCTAGAGCACCATACAGGTGACCTTATGTATAACGACGTCGACTTTGCTCATTTCCGCCCCCAATATTGATGGAAAACACCCCGTGGGAACGGGGCGGAGGGTCTTCCACCTCTCTTTCCCTACCAGAAACCTCTCGAGAGGGCTTTCGGCTGGCCGCATATTTTGAGTGCCCTCATGCCGCACAGACACCGTTACATTCGCAAACATCCATGCCCACAGACACTATACATTCACAAACACCCATGCCTTCTCCGGGATTCGAACGCGGGCCTTTCGGTATGGCAGTCAAAGTCACTAACCCGGTTGGGCGGTAGCCTTGAAATTGTGGTATGGAAAGTCTGTCCCGCTTCACACTCATAAAAGGATAGAATGTTTGAATAGCGGATCCAGACGTTTTACACACACAGTTGGAGATCTACTGTTTAATTTCTGTTGCAGATCGACTAGAATATTGTAAAATTTTAAATGCTAGTCGAACATAACAATTTTAAAGCATAGGGGAAAAAATTAGCCTTCCAAGTTCCGCAATTTCGAGCCTTTATTTCATTGTTTTGGACGTAGAAATAGTTTTACTTCTTTCCTCGTTCCTTTTCTTTAGTGCTTCTTCCTCAAACCCAGCGTTTTCGTATTGTAATTTTATGGCAACATTATATTCACTATATTTAAGTGTTTTTTTCGTTAATATTTTTTTGTGCTAAGCGTTATTTTCATTTCTGGTTATACGCCTGAGTTCTCACATTCATCTAGTGCTTCACCGATGACTAACATCGTTATATTTTAATACACGGGTTATTTGAAAAGGCTGCTTGGTTAAATATATATTTATTGGTTGGTTGTTATTGCATTGTTTCAATTTCAGAAATCAGTCAAGTAGGGTAGGCTTTCAAACAATAAAAATTTTAATGACAGTCCTTTTAGTAAAAACACATAAAACTTAAATTTTTATACGGGTTCCTCAAATACACTCATGTTCATAAATTAAGGATAATTGGGAGTCACGCGGAAATCGAACTCTAAAATAAATATATCACCTGTAAAATCACTACCCACATCTTCAGGAATCGTATGCAAATTTCAGAAAGTAACCAAATGACACCGATGGTACGTAACAATGACCAGAGTGTAAGAGAGGGATCTATAAGGAATACAGGCAAAGAAGTAAAATTGTTCGCAAGCGCTTTATAAGCATTTCAGTGCAATAACCGAATAGTTATGACACAAAGGAGGCATTTGGATGATTTTTTACGTGGTAGAATTATCGGCCGTCTGGAATGTGGACGTACCCAACTGGAAGTATCAGACGAACTTGGAACTGCCCAGAGTGTCATCTCCAGGCTTTGGCAACGATTCCAAGATGATGGTAATGTAAGTAGACGTTACAGCACAGGTCGCCCCAGAGTTACAACGCCGAATGAGGACCGGTATTTGGCAGTTACTGCCAAAAGAAACATTCGGAGCACAGCCTCAGACCTGTCTCGTCAGCTCTCTTCAGCCACTGGTACGACAGTTTCAAGGCAGACCGTGTACAGACGCTTAGGGCAGATTGGTATATGCTCGTAGACCTGTAAGATGCGTTCCACTTACTGCAACTCACTGTCGCCTGCAGTTAGCCTGGAGTAGAGAGCGTGCATTGTGGACACCGCAACAGTGGGCTTGTGTGATGTTTTCCGACGAGTCCAGGTTTAGCTTGCAGTCTGATGCTTGCCGGACTTTCATATGGAGAGCTCCAGGTACCCGTCACCACCAAGAAAACATCATTGAACGACACCGTTACGGTGGTGCAGGAGTGCTCGTTTGAGGTGGAATTATTTTGGGTTCCAGAACTGACCTGCATGTTCAAATTGGAACCATGACAAGCCAAATCTATCGGGACGTCATTCTGGAACAACATGTACGTTTGTTTCGGGGCGCCATGGGCGCACAATTTGTGTTTATGGATGACAACGCCCGTCCTCACTGTGCAAACATCGTAAGCGAATGCCTTCAATCGGAGGATATAACCCGTATGGACTGGCCAGCATTCTCACCGGACTTGAATCCAGTAGAGCACGTGTGGGACATGCTTGGCCGACGAGTTGCAGCCCGTCAACCTCCTCCTACATGTCTACCAGAACTTCGGAGAGCATTGCTTTTTGAGTGGTGTAATATCCCCCAAGATCAGATCGATAATTTGATACTCAGCATGCCTAGGCGTTGTACGGATTGTATTGCATCGTCTGGGAGACATACAATGTATTAATAATCGTACCAACCATGTAATATTGGTTTTTTTTTTTTGTAAATAGGGTTTTTTTTTTTTTTTTTTTTTTTTTTTTTTTTTTTTTTTTTAAATTTTCTCCAGGGAGACAAAATCACTAATTTTTTTAATAATATCAAACATATAGCATCTTTTTATGCTCTTTACCTTTTGTTTAATAAATAAGCTTTACTAATAAGTCAAATTTGTTTTGTTTCTAACTCTTCCTTTGCCTGATTTTGCATTATCCTTAATTTATGGACATGAGTGTATATGTGCTCATCGAAAAAACATCCATTCTCCGCACGCTCAAAATTAATGAAAGTATTATTTAATATTTTAGGCACCGACACATATATTGTTAAAGACATTTGGCACCATATGCATGTATTTCATGTTCTGTTTTTTGGTTAGAAATTTTTAAAACCTAACTTTTATATTGAAAAAAACCTTAATTTAAGAGCACTGTCCTCAACTTAGAGGGGGGAGATTGAGAAATGCTAAAGCTTGAAATGTGATACTTCATAAAATTTCCTTTTTATAGCCCATTTATCGACGCTTCGGGTGAAGATGCTTTTAGTTAGAAATGCTTTGGTCTCCCGCGAAATTTATTTCTTATGCCTTATTAAGTCATTGTTTAATAAGGCATAAGAAATATCTTATACCTTATTAAGTCATTATTTCCCAAACTTTGTAGCTCACCATTCATTTGTATATAGCTGCAACTTATCGCGATAATTTGTTTTATATATATAAAAACAAAAAATTAAGTGAGACATTGTGAGGAATCCTAAACGAAATGATGTAATAAAAAAACAAAATGTAACAAAATATTAATGTAGCTAATTATTAAAATTAATTAATACCTATGCAAAACTTTATGACAGAACAAACATTTCGAATATTTTTGGGAGTTCTCACATCTTTTTGGGGTTCGCTTGGTATGCGCCAGAAAACGCACACTTTGCGAACCAGTGTCTCGTGTAAAACAGAACTAATCATATTAGTACATTGTATATGCGTTGCTGAACCAGTGCCTCCTAGGTGTAGATACATGTCTTTAGAATATCTTTCCTCGTATGCAACGTAGCAGCGTGACTGTGGACCAGCTTCCCTTTGAAAGTCTTCCGAAAGACATCCCATCTTCTGAGGTAGATAACCTTCGTATGATTCGCCATATTCAACTAATTCAAACCATTAATATCAGTTTTTGAGTTTTTCAAGACTTTTATTGAGAACTCCCATACATTTACGTATTTGTATGTATTTTCCTAAATCTTAATGATATATTTCCTGTTGTTTGCATGATAATTGTAAGGTGGACTCACTGATAATGAAAAATCAATTCTTTTTAATAACTTGTTTTATTTTATCGCGTTTCCTTCCTCTAAAGTTTGTCCGTACTTAATATTCATTCTGTTTAATTCTAAGAGAATGCGTATCTTTTCTAATGTCATAATTTCAAAAATTAGAATGTTTTCACTTACACGCACAGATATATATATATACACTTTTTTCAATTTGTTATGAACATTTCTGCTTATGCTTTTGATCTGATATTCAGCTGAACAGTTAATAGGTCGAGTAAAGTAACCCTAATGGTTATCTGAGGCAAATGGGTTTGTATGCTACATTTTTCTTTTGATTTTTTCTTTCCCTCACAAGAAGTTTATCTGTTTCCACTTTGAAACGTTTAAAATACAATTAAAAGCATGTAAAATGGGTATCGTTAAAAAACGTAATGTATTTTAATTAGCTTCCTTTTTCATTGAAAGGAATAAATTTTCTGCCTTCATCCTTTTTTTTTTCCCCTGAGAAAATGAAATCTTCACATTCTTTAGGATTATCTGCGTTCCCTTTTCTATCAAAACGCATGCTGCTTTAGAGAACGCCTTTTCTGTTTTATTTCATCTGCGGCGCCGTCTTTTTCATTAGCAAGGGATTCCTTCTCCAAGTAGGGCTGGCGACCTGATTGGGAGTTGGCGAGTTTTGAACTGCATCCGAATTTTCTTGAAAGCGCACTTTTATTTATCATTAGCTTCAGTTTCCCCTCCCCGAGAAGAACTGGCTAAAAGATTCGAGTTGGCGAGCTTTGGCTACTTCCGCATCATACCGAAGCCGGTGTTGTGTTTAAAGAATAAATTCCGAAAATTCTGGATTTTTCTCAAATTAATCTTTATGTGAGGAGATATTTTGGATTGCTGTTAAATTAAGGGGCGATTCTGTGTCTTAAAGGGGAGTGAAAAAATCCTGTAGGCGTTGACTTTCGTTGTACACATTTATTACAGGGACCGTTCCCATTTTGAACTTATAACAAAATATACTGACTGAATGTTAGGACACGAATTTGCGTCAAACTATGATTGTAAAACTTATTATAACTTCGTTCTGTGCTTTCGTTTTATACAAATAATTTCGATAAATGCGAATTAAAATATAATTTTTTTAAATTTTGGCATAGCTAAATCTTATCTCGGAGTATCTTATCTCGGAGTATCGAGTTTGCGCAATGGAGTGTTTTTCTGTCATCTTTCCCCTTACATCATAAACTAACTCTAGGTCTGTCTGTTTCCCATGCAAACTAGAGTAAAAGCACTTCAGTATAGAACAATTATTAAATTTCCAAAATAATTTGCTTCGTCGTATCATAGTTTATATTGCCTAATAATATCCTTTACTCATATACAATGCTCGGATTTATACTCACTGTATAATGAATAGCATGAAGTAAAATAGAATGAAACAAATATTGTTTATAAGTACACTTGTGTGAAAAATAAGAGAATTGGCAAGTTATGTCTATTTTTTTAAAAAAAAGTATTGAACCAAAGGTACTACTTACCCGTCGAAAAATGACGTAAATATTTAAAGTCGAATACGCAAATGTATACGTACGTGTCTGAGGAACTGTGGTTGTGAGGGATTTAAGCCCACGAGAAGTTTTGGCAATTTATATTTATTGCTCGTAGTCTCTCACGATATTCGCCGTGTTCATAAGAGTAAATTTCATAAGGTATTACGTAAAATGATTAGCCATGAATGTATGAATGACAAAACCAGATTCAGAATTGTCGACAGATGGGAGGCAGGCCAATCACAAGCGCTGATGGCAACAGAGCTGAATGTAACGCTGTCGTCTGCAATTTGTGGAAACAGTTTCAGAAGTTCGAAAAGATCTGGACTAGGTGGACCAATGTCCACAACGACGAATGAGGATCGTTATTTGGGACTTTCCGCGGCGACACAAGACTGCGACAACTTCACAGCTCTCAGGTATGCTGCTACTGGAACCAGGGTTTCACGGTCTACAGTTGCCCAGAGGCTTCATAGCATAGGGCTTCACGAGAAAAGACCCGCTTTTTGCGTCCGGCTTACTACAGCACACAACAGAAAGCGTTTAGCATGGTGCACACAATATGCACCTTGGACCAAACGTCAGTGGAGCACTGTATTATTTACAGATGAGTCGAGATGCAGCCTGGATACTGATTCTCGACTTACGTGTATCTGGAGAAAGCCTAGAACATGATATCATCCCTTCCTTATTAGAGAAAAAAATCATTACGGTGGTGGAGGTGTAATGACTTGCGAAGGCATTATGTTGGACGGCGGCACACCCCTGCATGTGTTTGACAGAGGCTTCTTAACTGCTATGAGGTATAGAGAGGAGATCTTACAGCCTTATTTTCGACTCGGGGCGCAGTTTGGTCTTGGATTCCTGTTAATGGACGACAGCATTTGTTCACACAGGGCTCAACTGGTCGACGATTAGCTGGAAAGGGACCTTAATCTTTTAGAGCATGTCTGGAACGCCCCTGAGAAGCCAATTTCATCTCGCGAACCCCTGCGGAAACCATGTCGGAGTTGAAAACTTCCTTCCTGGAGAAGTAGGATCGACTGGCGCAGGGACTTCTCAACTGCCTCCTGTTCAGGATGGCGTGACGCTGTGCGACCTGTCTGGCTGTGAGAGGGGATCACACTCATTTTCAATTCGATATCACAACATGAGTTTTGAGCATCCCTGCAATATGAGTACATAGAATTTCTTTTGAATGGTACATCTTTTCTTTGTTATAAATGTATAATCGTACCAAATTTCATTGAAATGTGTCCATTAGTTTTTCAGAAATTGACATAATGTGCAAATTCTCTTAATCTTGCTCACGAAGGTAGTTAGTATTGCAAAAGAAATCTGTCTAAAGCTCCGTGATCTGTAATCAGGTAAGCTTCCAAAATAAAGAAATGTGTAAAATAATACGTAAAATTAAGTAATCCTTCATTGTTCTTAATCGTCCTTAAATATCCATAAGAGATTTTATCTTTTCTGAATCATATGAACAGGTGACTCTGTTTAAGATGGGGGGGGGGCAAAAATTAGCGATAAAGTAGAAGCTAATTTTTTTTTTTCTTTTAAATGTGCGTCGTAAAGTATAAAAATCGTATGCGCATTTTTCATTCGTAAAAAAAAAAAAAAAACTGCCGCTGAAAAAGGTGCATCGTTTGATTCAGCAACTGTCCATATTTCAGGATCTTTTAAAGCTATTATTATTAAAATACATTCTTCGCTGAATTCGGTGTTAAATTTACGCAGTGTATTGAAATGCATTTCATTGATGGGAAAATAATACGAACGTTTTCTTTAAGAGAGTAACAACAAATTCTAGCTAATAGTTTTAACTGTTTTATGTTAATTTCCAAGTTTTTAGAGGCTTACCTTTCTTCATCTTGATCTAAGTCCTTTCTTTTAATTCATTTACTTCTTGAATTCTCGAGTATATTTGCTGTTGTTAACCTACTAACAACTTTATAAGGGTTAAAATGAATAAATTTTAAAATAACTGCAGCTTTTACTAATTTTCAGATACATTGGCTAACATTTATAAATTTGAAAATACCATAGGTTTCAAGTATTAATTCAATGAGAAGGTGAAATACCAGCTACTATGCAAAGAAATTTTTCAACTGCATCATCAAGTCGCAAGCATTTAATAGATTAAGTTTTATTTTCCGCCTTATTGCTTTTAAATATCATGTTTCTCCGTACATTAATAAAAAATCCCCTTTCTAGGAGCTGATTACAAAACTGTATAAACTAAGATTCGCGCACTGCCTTATCTTCTTTTTTTACGATTACTTAAGGAGATTCTAGTGTCTGCATTATCCTCTTTTATTAGACTTAAAAGACGGTATTTTATTTCGTCTGATGACAGCGTAAACAAATATTTTTTTAGCTAATCGTAATAATTGAAGTTAACAGAAATTTCTATATCCCTTTATGAAAAAGAAAGTATTTTGTTTTGACTTCTGAGCTATATAGACCTGAATTGAGTGGGTAGCTTACTAATTATGATAGAGATATATGTCTTGTAAAGACTGATTTTATAAGAAGCTTTTATAAGCAAAACACTTTTGTATTTATATTATATATCGAAAATGCCTTTTCCACGAGAAATAAAACAATCAGTTTTCATCCATTTACGGTCGATTATTGGTATACCACATGAAGCAAAACGCAGAGGAATATATTTCTGCTTTTTTTTTTTTTGTAATTAATTGGCTTACCAGCGGCCAAGCGGTAAAGTCGCTGAACACTGGTAGTTTGGTTCGAGGTTTGAATCCCGCGAAAGATCTAGCTGCATGGGCGCCTTCGTGGCTTTTCCCATGTGTAACGTGTATACGAGCCAGTGTCCCTCAGAAAGTCCCCAAGAAGGTATCTCTCATTTTAGGCAGATAGCCCTGGAGTGCTTTCTCATAATCAAATAAAGCAAACCTTATTAATCGTGTAGTGTACCTTTTTCTCTCTTTCTATGCCTGCAAGAAAACTGTTGACTTATCACAATCCTTTATTATTTTGTGTCCAAACATACATATTCTTAATATCAAGCCTGTTTAACTACACTCAAAATGTCTATCCTAAATTTTTAATTATAGCGTGTAATGTATCTTTGTTAGAAAGCTTGAAATGTTTTTATTGCAAATCGATAAACTTCTTTTGAGGTTTGTATTATGAGGTAACCCAGCCCCTTAGCTTGATGAATTGTTCTTCTCTGCTCTGTAAGAGAGAGAGAAGAGGGATTAGCTTCCTTGGCGTCTCTCTGATTTGGTCTAGCAGCAAGCAGAACAAGAAACTCACCGGATCAGCGAAGAAGGATTAGGAAGGCCGGATATTAGTTGCTCCAACGCTCGGAGTCAGCCAGAGTATTTTTATGTATGTGATCATCATCATATCAAGAGCCTAAAAGGATGGTTGCTGTTCTTTTGTTTGAAATGCATAGCATATAGAAAAATAATTTCGCTATTGTTCATGTTTTATGAATAATAAAGTACCTTACTGTCAATCCTTTCATCTAAATTTAAATGTAGATTTCCTATATTTAATCACTTCCTTATTTCTAAATCATTTTGAATTTCAACTATTTGCATGAGTCAATATATATTGCTAGCAACATAAAATATTCTAATTTTAGCGCATAACAATGTGAAGTAATGCGCATAATAATATGTAATACGTTGTATCTTTTTGCTCTTACCATCCTCATTCTTTAAGAATAAATGAATTAAAAAAAGTGGTATTGTATGGGTTTTCATGTAAGTTTTGCATACGTAAAAGAATATTGGATAATTTTTTTTTTTCCGAGTAGTTAGCAAAATTACACAGCTTTCAAAGCAAACAAATTATTCAGTTCAATTTTCATATCGAAATTATAGAGCTTTCAGCGCTTTGAGTCATACAGAAAAACCTCATGTACCCCTACTGAAAGAGAGAGATATCGACTAATTTTTCTTTATGAATAAAAATTTATGTTGTTTTGTTCATTAAAAGTAATGTAGGAAATATGAGTCTATTTGTACATCATCGTGTATTAATTGTTCTGAAGAGAACATTTTGCGGAAGGGAAAAAGTGTCTATCACGCTGTGTTCATTTCTATTAGTATTTTTAACAACGAAAGCAACAATATTTTATCAGTAAAGTAGTTTGTGAATGCGGCTGTTGTAAACAAGTCCCGCGGTTTAATTTAGAAATAAGTTTAGTAGATAAGCGACAGCTGACACACGCGGAAATTCGTATGTAAGAAAGCTCAAAACAGGCTTCACAATTGCAGAAATTTCAAGAAAGGCAGCAGGCAATTTTTGAGACGCAGAAATGTTGTTTTATGAATTCGGAATAGTGATTAAAGATTAAAATAACATTCATAACGGAATAAATGAAACCATACAGCTTCCCACTTATTCAGTTTTTTTTTTTTTTTTTTTTTTTTTTATTTATATTTTTGTCTGTTCGTGCGTTAATTTCAACGCCTGAAGAATGTTTGTACACAGATTGAATAGTTCAGTCTTGTAATGGACTGATACATTAAATTTGACGATATCCTATTAGGTTAGTCTTTCTAAGAGATCGAAGCGTCATCTGGGATGTGGTTGAAAATCGTTTAGTTACCCTTTCCTTAATACTTACTAACTCTAAATTTCTTCATTTTGACTTCATATACATTATTACGCACAAAATGACTTAGCAAAAATTAGATTCGAAGAAGCAGTTCACCAAACCTAAACGATTCAAGCAAGCGAAACTGGAGAATAGTTGCTGAGATGTCATGTTGAGCAACGAAAACAATGTTGTGTTCATATCGACCACACGATCGTCCCCTTTTGCATAATGAGAGTGTTTAAGATCGCTGAATGCTGGGAGTTCGTCCCGGATTCAATTCCAGGAGAATGGGCTGGCTGCATGGTTGGTTTTCTGTATGTGAAACGTGAACACGACCTAGTTTCTCTTAGAAAGCCTATAAGGAATTTCTCCTGCCTTCCTAGCGTGCCTTCGTGGTGTAGTGGTTAGCACACTGAGCGGGTATTTCAGAGGTCCGTGGTTAGATTCTCGGAGAAGGCGTTGTTAATTTTTCATCTCTCTGGCTTTCCCAATTAACCTAATATCTCTATAAGCCCTCCATGAAGGCATCTCTCCCAATAGGCAGATAGCTCTTGTGTGTTTTGCCCTTTTCAAATAAGCATAACCGACCCTTTTATATAGCAGTTGTGAGCTAATTGAAAGATTACATTATCGTTATTCGGCTTT
Organism: Stegodyphus dumicola; assembly: GCF_044657685.1. Lineage (NCBI taxonomy): Eukaryota > Metazoa > Arthropoda > Arachnida > Araneae > Eresidae > Stegodyphus > Stegodyphus dumicola. The sequence goes on from NC_140780.1 coordinate 123,916,895, forward strand.
TATTCCAACAAATTTCAATTCAATTTTCATATGCCAGATAAATTGTTGAAGACATACTTCTTGTGTGTTTCATTTGAAGCTGAGCAACATAGGTCGAATCGATAACGATTCTAAAATCAATGAAAAGCTTTTCGACGTTTATAATTTGTATGCAAGAGGGGACCAAGGATCTTTTAGAGAAGGAGTTTAATCAATGAAGAAAAAAAATTTTCAAGGAAATACTTTTCGATATTTATGATTTGTATTTAAGAAAGACTAAGGATCTATTAGACAAGGAGTTTAACTGTAATTCATATTATAAACTGCTTGCCCGCAAGGCGGTTAAACTGCTGTACACTGGTAATTCTAACTGGGTTCACTTCCTGGCAAATGGGCCCGCTGGCTGGGAATTTTCATGGCTTACCTTATGTGTGTTGCGAATATGCGAGGAAAACATAGTTTCCCTTAAAATTTCCTCCACAAACTCATCCCCTCTTTCGAGGCAGATAGCCTTAAAATACTTTGCCAAAATCTAAATAATGTAACCAATCGGCTCGACATCAACCGAGCGAAAGTCGCTGAACACTGGTGGTTCGACCCGAGTTCAACTGCAGGGGAATGGGCTAGCTGTGTGAGCGTTTTCGTGGCTTTACCCCTGTGTAACGTGTATACGAGTCAGTTTCCTTCGAAAGTCTTGTATGAAAGCAACTCTTTCTTCAGGCAGATTGACCTTCGCGGTGATTTTGTCGTAATCAAGTAAACTAAATCAACGAATCCGATCAATCCGGGTGCGAATCTCTGCAAGGACTAGCTGTATGAGCACTGATTTTACCCATGTGTAGTGTAAATGCGAGTGAACTTGTCTTAAAAAGTCCCCCTCAAAGGCATGCCTCCCGTGCCAAATGACATTCCTATGTTCTGTCTTAATTAAATTGACCGATTTATTTTTTTTTCCCATTAGTAGGTTCTAGCCGTTTATAGGCGATGGCCACCACTAAGGCTGGATGCGGTGGTCACTTTATTATGGAAGCATCTAATAGGTGGGCCATCGTTCCCTCTTATGAGGGGACGGACAAATTATATGCATGCCTTCTCCGAGATTCGAACCCGGGCCCTTCGATACATTAACACTTCCCCGTCTGAGCGGCAAATTGATCAATTTATTTTATATTATAGAAAACAGTGTTCAATGTATTATTAGGAAATAGTTTCTTTCTGATATTAGAGACTAGTTCTCTTAATTGACAGCAAATCTAATTAGAAATGAAGTGAGGGTTTTAAGTTCTGACGCTAAATTTAAATTATTTCTTGGAACAACTTGAAATGAATGTGACTTGACTGAAACTAGATTCCATTGTATCGTAAGTGAGCAGCTACTAATATTTGTGGGTGAGAGTTCTGTGGGGCACATTTCCTTTATTGTTATTCCGTTGGTGATCTAATCGTTTAGAGAATCTCTTTTTAAAGTATGTTTTATTTTTCTTATTATTTGTTTCTGTTTTTATCTCCCTTTTTCTATTATCATCATCGATGTCACTTTCATTTAATGCACGTTGTTTCGATGACACAATTTCTCTTTCTCGTCGAAGAGCAGTTTCGAATTTTATTACTGCGTTCTTCCTAATGTAGTAAAATGTGTATTATATAATTGTATATTTTTCAGCAGCTTTTAATAAATTTTTGTCCTTGTGATAGAAGCAATTTTTCACATTAGTATTTGGAGGAAAGAAATATGAAAAAAGGGTTTGTTTAGGTAATCAAATCTAATTCTCTAATGAAATATTTTTGGAGGAATTTTTTCCCCTAGTTGTGTTAGTCTGCGAATTACCAAATGGAAGAAAACAATGATATCAAAATTCCTTCGTTGTCTTATTACAGTGTAATGGTCAGCATATCATTCCGGCAATTTGTAAATTCCTTATGGCAAAATTACGTCTGTTGTCTCTATGAAAGCGAGTGCTTTCATGGAGGCCTTCTCTAGGTGGATGATTGAGCCTCATATAAGTTTATAAGGAGAGAGCTACGATTCTCTTTCTACTGCTTTTCGCAAATTCACGGCTAATTTTATAATATAACTGCCGTTAACATCTTTACTAGTTGGGGATTAAGGTCATTAAAGTAAGATCAGCTTGTTATAAACGAGCATTTACTTTTAAAACGTAATTTTATTTTTATCTTTCTGTTTGCAATTTTTTTAATAACGGAATCCCTTTTTATTTGAGAATCACTCTTCTGTCAGTGCCTACACTGGGTTTGGAAGAAACAGTAAATGACACTAAAATTATCCTTTTTATAAAGACCAATTTTCTTTCTTATATGTATATTAATGTGATTAAATTGAAATTGTCAAATTTCATAAAATATGTATCTGTAAATGAAATGAATTTATATATTGATTGTGTTTAAAATTTCCCTGTCTGTTTTAAGGAAAACTAGGATGTTTATGATATTCTGTTATTTTATTTCTTTGTATATGAAAGTAACATATTTTTATGCATGTAAGTAACATGTGTTATATTTTACAAAGTATGTAATAATGTGCTTTTGTTGGTGTAGCTGGTAAATCTCACCATCTCCTAGACTAAGTTCATATTTTAGTTGTTTATTCTATTTAAAGTTATTTCAGGTAGTAGGGTGGTAGTTCTACTGCTTAATGGGCCTGATTTAAGGCCTTGTTTTAGATCTCAATGTTTCTTTAATCAAATAGCTCCACTAAGTCCTGTTAAGCCTTTAATGGCTGTACAGGAAGTTCGACCAGTCATATGTATATTAATAAATATTTTTTGTTTGTTTTCAGGGCGATCAATCCCAGTGCATTGCATCGTTGAGCAGGTCACTCCCCAAGGTCAATCAGTGGATTTATCCCAAGCAGCCGTGGACCTCGATAATTATGCCATTATACCTAGTAATGCTCTCTTTTCAGAAATTGTCCGTACGGCACTCAACAAACTCGGTTACTCCTCGTCTGAAGCCTTGGCTGCCAAAGGTATGCCCTTTTCTTTTTACATACTTTTCCCTAAACCAATTTAGACATTTTATCAATCATGGTATGTATTGAAAAAGACGTCGTTGTATTGTCTATTAGCATAACGAATGTATCATTATAACGAAAATATGTTTTAACTGCTGAATATGTAACTGAGCATGCTCATTGCATTTACTTGTAGAGACGAGTGTTATTTTTTTTTTTTTTTTAGATGACAGATTCGTGTGTATAACTTTAGTGAGTAATTAGAATACCAGGATTCTCTCTCTCTCTCTCTTTTTTTTTTTCTTTTTTTTTTTTTTTTTCTGTTGTTGTTGTGAGCAAGAAGTATTTGACGTGATACATGCTAGAGCAAAAATTTTTAAATAAAATTTTGAAGCATCCGTAAGCTTAATTTTCTGTATTGTTATTTTGCTATCTCGAATAGTATATTGATAATAATGTAAAAAAAGAGTAAACCTATATTTGGCATTGATTTCCGACTAAAATTAAGGGACGCAACCATCAGGTCCAACCTGATAGCCAGTAGTTTTCAGGTCTTCATAGGTTAGATGTTAATCTGTCTTCTCGTATAAACTGTGAGAAGTCGGCTACTATCCATCGTAGCTGTCTCGTCCGTGCAAGGGTAAATCTTGGGGTTAGGTCTCAGTGGAAGTCCCTTCTTTTGCAGTCGCTTCTGATCACATTAGAACCTTCTGACCGAACAGCCTCCCTTTTCGTAAACTGCGTTGGACTGAGAGGCCTTGAAGTGACTGGGTTTTATTTGTATTATGTTAAGCACACTAGGGCGCTGGGGCTACCTAAGGGGAGCGATGCATTTGTAAAGGACTGTCTAAAGGAATTGGCTCATATTCACGTCTTAAACACAAAGGAGGCTGCGAAGATCGCATTTAATCAGATCTTATTCTTTCAGTTGGTCTCATTAATTCATATGCTAATCCTGAATTTGAAAAAACCAGGAGCTCGCTGTTGGCTTTATTAATGTGCTGTTTCGTGGAAACAGCACATTAATGAATTTGATTTCACATTTCGATTTTGATTTCTAATTCCAGTCGAAGGCCTAACTCAACGAAGCTTCAATGCATATTATGAAGCAAATGTTACTCCCCTCCCTTCAAGACAAAGTTATTCGACGCGAACATAGTAATTAGGGATCTTAATAAAACGATAGGCAATTAACACCACTTGTAGAAAAAAATAAGGCTAATGAAGATTTTGAGATCGAAATTTGTAGTGTAATTAATTATTCAATTTTTTTCCCTAGTAAACTAATTTATTCTGCACGTGTATTTCCCAGCCTCCGGCTTTTACATACGAAGTACATTCAGATATGAAATAACCAAATTCTCCCGCCCCCTATTTCTTAACGTGAGTCACCGATATCCGCATGTACATGAAATTATTTTTATGTAAGCTTTAACGCCTGTTCTTCAACTAAAAATATATATGTATGTATTTATTACAAGGATCGAAATGTAGTATGGGAACACTTTAGCAATTTATTATACGAAGAATTGAGCAAACATCAAGACCGTTTGAAAGAAGTCCACACACTAATCCAGTCTGTGCCCTACTGTGCATTTGCCGACCACAACAATAGTTTCAACAGTTTTGTTTTTTTAATTCTTGGGCATCATGAGCAACATGATTTTTTATGTACTATTATGAACGCGATTTTTGCTGAAGAACATTAATATTTATAAATCAGATGATATCTATATCTATTTCAACAAATGCACTTTAGCCTACGCATTCGATGTGCCAGTTGAGTGGTTTTTAGAAAATCCATGCATTATGAAAAGAAAACAAAAAAACTTACGTTCCGTGTTTTTTCTTTCGTGGGGTGTATATGAAGATGTCAACTAGCTGTATTATTCTTTGTATACAAATTTTTGAAGTGTTCCCATCATTTGTAAATACCTTCCATATGTACGTTATTTCCAGATTTTAGTTTCTGGGTATGTTAATACGAGCAAAAGTTCTGCTTGCTCAGTTTGGGCAGAATGAAAATAAATTGTAAATGCAAATCCTTCTGTGCAGTTTTCAATTCTTAACAAAAAAAAAAAAAAAAAAAAAAAAAAAAAAAAAAAAACTTCATTCAGTTTCGATGCAAAAAGGGGCGGAAAAAAAAAGAAAGGGAAGGATCTTCCCCATATGTGCTAATCGGATTGAAGGGAAAGTTTGGGAAGTAGGGAATAAATGACTGGGTTGCGATTTGTGGCCCTTAGAAAAATCTCGCCTGACTGAAGAAAACTTTTCCCTTTCGGGGGAAATTTTTCAGCGTGTGTTATGTAAATGACAAGTAGAGAATTTCTTTCAACTCCCTTTGTTTAATGAACATTTTGCTTTTATGAGACGTTATGGCTATTCATTATATAGTCTTACGATAAATGACAAATCGTGGTATTGTTTCATGCAAAAGGTTTTTTCCCTTTGATTCTTTGTAAAGTCAGTGTGATACGAAGTATAAAGCTGGAGAAAAGCTAATTTTCGTAACAAATAAATTGGAAATTTTCATTTTTATTTTTTCATTATATTTCAAAATTGGCCAACCAATTTCTAATGCATAATTTTTTCCGCATTTGCCATTAGTCTGGTTGTTTTTCTCTACTTGAGTCTCTTTCAATATATCGATACTCGCAATCTTTTAATAAAAGAATCCTGCATAATTATTAATATATTAACAAATATAGTATTAAAGTACGAATGCACGTTTTAAATAAAAGTAACATGGATTTGTTAGAAAGGTCGGGGCTTAAAAGGCTGCGGAAATCTCGTTTGATTCAGATTTAATATTACATTTCAAAATGCATCAATAATTATTGGAACTGTAAAGGATGTTTACGAGTTCATATGGCTTCGAGCTCGCAATATTAATTAAAAGTCCTTGCTTTTAATAACGACTGGGAGTTTGAACATGTGTCATAGCAGAGCATAAAATTAATGAAAACCATTTCAAAAGTTAATATAATACCTCAATTCATGTGAAATTTTTAATTATTTGGAAAACTACTCAAAATGAATAAACTGGAAATGATTGTTGGAGCTCTGGATATAAGTAATGTTTATGCCAAAAAAATTCATTATTACAAGGCCAAAAAATTTTTTTGGTTCTTCGTTTTTAGTATAGTTTAAAAATCAGGTATTAACGCATTTCATATCTTACTATAAAAGTGCATTATTTGATATAATTTTGAGGCATGCGTTGAATTTTCTTTTATAATTTTCACATGGGAGACAAAATTATGGAATCAGTAAGGGTTGAATAATTAATTTATTTAATAAGGAGTTAGATCGCTGTTAAAACTTTTAGAATAGCAGTTGCATGCGGATGAGAAGAATCTTTCTTCACATCTCCAGTTTTCAAAAGTAATAAAGGAGGTGGCCCATTGAGCTGGCTTTTACTTGACATTGGCTTGATTTAGGTGATTACGGCAAAGCTTCGAGGGCTATCTGCTTAAGGGGAGATGTGCCTTCTTTTAGGACTTTGTAAAGAAAAATGGCTCTTTTGCACGTTACACCACGAAAACGCCCATGCAGCTAGCCCGTTCGCGAGATTCGAACCTCAGACTGAACTACCAGTGTTTAGCCTAATGCTCGGCCGCTCGTAGGTCTTTACTTGGCATTCTAAAAATTTCTATAATGCTGCATAATATCAAAAGGCACGAAAATAGCAATTTAACTTCATCAATCGCTTTCTCCGAACCGCATTGGGATAGGGTATGTGTATTTTTATTATTATTAGCGCCACTGATGTCCCATTCATAGTTTTAAACTTATGTCGGCCATTGCTTGACTACAAGTAATCTGTTATGTAGGAAAACTCATAGCCGTCGAAGCAATTTTATACAGCCTGGGAATACATTTAATGAAATATTTGTTGTAGATACGGTGCTTTTATTTTTAGTAGTGTAAAGATATGGATGAGCCTCCAGTCCCATTTTTTGATCATACGGCCGGCTAGGAGGATCAGGGCTGTGCCCTTATGATGATAATGGATGAGCCTAGGCGTGCGACTTCTATTAAAAGGAAAAAGATAGATTTGCCACTGTGTGCTTGTATGTCAGGCCACGTGACTAGAGTAATGTGCGAAGTAAATGTCAGTCTAAATTTTTATATTTAGCTGTCAATGCTTTTGAATTACAAAGTATAACCAATAGACCAACCTTGAATATGCCTTACCTATAGACTTAAAGAAAAAAAGAAAAATTAAATTTTTTCCTTTGTGCAGTAGTTGTTATTTATGTACGATAAATATTCAGTAAGTGGAATTAATTTTTTTATTTTATTTATTTATTTATTTTTGTTTTATTTTGTTGTAAATATTTTAAAATCTTGTGGAGAAAATGTTCTGCGCCGTTATCTGCTTTGAGATGAAGCATTCGGCCCGAATGCAGTTTCAGTTTGAGCCACTGGCGCTAGGATGGGAGAACAGCATTAAGCAATACGTATTTAAAAAACATGTAAATTAAAAATATTATTCCGGTTATACGTAGTAGTAAAAGTAACATTACAAAACTGTGTATAACAAGTATGATGCTATACGACATTTTGAGAATACGCATGGAAATTTATATGGAGTTTGCCGTTGTACGGCAGTTGCTATACCTATGTTTTCCACAGGGAATCAGTTCCTGTATTTTACTGCAAAGAATGCTGTTTCTTCACCAGGAAAATGTCCGAGCCTTCTGCTGAGGTGCCTTAGATGGAACTTTTCTGTGAGAGAGCATTCAGAATTGCCAAGTAGCTATGAATCGAGCCATGACCTATCAGAAAGCAATTAAAAATTGGCTTCTTTGATGAGTGTATTTAAAAAACATGTAAATTAAAAATAGTATTCCGGTTATACGTAGTAGTAACAGTAACATTACAAAACTGTGTGTAACAAGTGTGATGCTATACGACATTTTGAGAATACGCAGGGAAATTTATATGGAGGTTGCCGTTGCTGTATCTATGTTTTCCACAAGGAATCAGTTTCTGCATTTTACTGCGCAGAATGCGGTTTCTTCTCCAGTAAAGTATATGAGCCTTCTGCTGAGTTTGCCTTAGATGGAACTTTTCTGTGAGAGAGCATTCAGAATTGCCAAGTAGCTATGAATCAAGCCATGACCTATCAGAAAGCAAATTAAATATTGGCTTGAGTAACTATATGATTTTGAGTTATAAGACACGAACGTGCTTGCCGATTATTGGAGAGTATCACTCTTGCTGTCACGAGTTCTTGATAGCTTTGTAAAAGAGATTTTCAGGATGTGAAGATGGTAAAAGAATACTTAGCTTTCTCTTTGACGATTAGTGTAGAGCTTGATTTTCTGAAATATCAACAAACGCATTGCCAAATATGCTGACGTGTTCTGGAACCCAGCGCAACGTGGGCTTTAGCAGTTCTTCTGCCATCATTTCCCCTGGCGCCTCAATTGTTAAATCCCTAGTAATTATTAAGTTCTCTGCTTTGTGCTGCTCGGAAAATTTTTAATTGTGAAAAAATTGTAATACTGCTATTTGAGTAATAATCTTACTATTTCTGCTCCATTCTGAAACTGATGATCGAAGTAACGAAAGGAAAATTCGTATTATGAAGGCTAAATTCTGTATCAGAAATTTATGTTTTAGGAACATCATTCTGAAATCCTTGGCTGCATGTTCTAACATAAATTTAAAGAAATTGAGAAATGCGGAAAATTTCAATGGCAAAACAGTCGCCTTCAGGCTTGGTCTTTAAAAGTTGATTACAAGTAGCACTAAGAAAGGCAGAAAACGCGTGAAAAGGAATTTATTCTCATGTCACTTTTAATGCATTCCTCGTTGACATGACAGGTATCCTGACAAGATTCTTTCTGAATTGCATTAAAGAATTTTAAAGCATCCTTACGTTAAAAGGTTTGGTACTTCTTTTGTTATAGCGGCCCCCAACCATATTTGGCGATTTTAGATTTGCGTCAAGAGCTCAGTATAGCAATAATACTCACATGCCATTTCCTAAGAATATTTTTAAGAATCTTTATCCTTATCATTATCATTTTATTGCATGTTATTGTTCCAGTCAACTGCAGCGCTTTCACATATGTTAAGCTGTTTCTTACACCATGGACGTCAACGCGTCTGCCCAAGAATACATAAATCTAATAGAAGTGATGAACAGTATTCTGAAACCACTGAACCAATTCTCAGCACTGAAACCCTCCTCCTTTTTACAATTTTTAACCTCGAAAAACCTCGAAAACATCCATTCGCTGGGACTCGGACCTACGACCGAACAACCAGTGTTTAGCGGCTTTTATCTTTCGGACCACTAGTGGGCATGAAAAGTACATGCATGAAAATTTTCTCTTAACTAAATTATGTAACAGTAGTTTCATGTTAAGTATCATTTTGATTCCAATTATTTTCCTCATTTTTTCGTTAGCTACAGAAAGTATTTTTATTTCAAAAATATAGATAATAAAGAAGAAAAAGAGAGTAAAAACTACTAATTGATTATTGCAGTTTCATTCTTTGCTTCATTCGAAATCATTTCGTCGTGCCTATAATAAAATAGGTATATGTGCTATTATTGTTATTATGTAGTTCGTTCATAATTTTATTTTGCTAAGAAAATATTGCAAAAGGTTTGTCAGTTGATTATGAGTAATTGTTGCGTGAAAACTTTATTTAATACCAACACTGACGTTAATGATGGAAACAGTAAGGATTGAATAAATTAATTTAATTAATAATGAGCTGTGAATCACTGTTAATAATCACTGTGAAAACGTAGAATAGCAATTCGCTGAAGATTAGATGAATATCCATGCAAATAAGAGCCCCATTCCTCAAATCTTTTGTTAAAATCTTTACCAGTCTTCAAAAATAATAAAGAAGGCGGTCGTTGAGCTTTGTGTTAGTGAGCATTGTAAATTTTCTATCATCGCTAGATAATGTTGAGACTCTAAAGTAGCTAATCTGAGCAATAATTTTAACGACTTTTAACGATTTAAAACCATTTTACGAACTTTTAATTTTAACTTTTTAAAACGGTTTCAAATCGATCATCGCGACTGCATTTAAGAAAACACGTGTTACTAGTTCCAGTTTTTTTTTTTAGTTCAGAGGGGCAATTTGCCCTGAAGGACTATTAATTTCCTTTTGGCATTTTGCGTTGAAAACTTTAAGTCTGCTATCACACGTCGGTTTGTTTCGAAAGAACAACTGTTTGGAACAATTTTTCTGCTTTGTCACAACAGCCAATCACCACAGATCGCTTTGGGTTTAACACAGGGAAAACTGGTTCTCCAATTACAAACAAGCTAACAGCATTCGACACTGATAGCTGATTGGTTGAAAACGAACAACTTGCAACTTTTTACGAAAAGAAGGAAAAAGTCGCACGTCTTTCTTTCAATAGTAAACCAGGCAGAAAAATTGTCCGAAACAGTTGTTCGTGTGAAACAAACGCCGTGTGATACGGGCTTAAAAGGCTGCATCACTTTTCAAATCGTTGCCACCATATATTATTGCCCTGTCTTATGCCGCCCTGTCTTAGAGAAATCAAATTATGAAGAATCTGCATAAATGCATGTATGTTTCTCGCATTGTAATAACACAACAGTACCTAGATGCCATCAAAATTTGAATAACGTAATCTTCCTTAGAATATGTGCATGTGGAAGCCCTAGCTTGAATTTGAAAATTTGTTTTATTATCTATTTTGTAAAACTTTAACGAATTTTTGATTAACTAACTCAACGATTTAAAAGCGAGCAGTGGCAACACTGTACGAAAAAAAAAAGAAAAAAAATTATCTCCAGCGCTCGAGACTGTATCGGAAATTCTAAAGATATGCTCATTTTAAAATTAATTTGCGATATTGCTGTCAAACTGAATTTTGTAGTTTGAATATATAGAACATATTTAATAAATAAAATTAGTACACAAAACGTTAAAAAAAAGCCCCGTTGGACGTAATTTAAAATCCGAAGCCTTTTTTTTTTTTTTTTTTTTTTTTTTTTTTTTTTTTTTTTTTAAGGCCCCATAAGGGCTTCCTAATTTCGTTCCCACAAGGGCTCTTAATTTCGTTTTAGCATTTTGCGTCGAAAACTTTAAATGTCCGTTTCACATTCCAAATTGTTGCCACCAAATATTAACGTCCTGTGTTATATTTAAAGAAATGAAATAATGAAGAATGCATAAATGTGTGCATGTTTCTCGCATTGTGATAAAACAAAGGTACCTGGAGCCATCAAATTTTGAATAACGTAATCCTCCACCAAATATGGGCATCTGGAAAGACCTAATTTGGAATTTGTTTTATTATCGATTTCATATTTTGTAATACTTTAACGAATTTTCAACAGTTTCAAAGCGAGCAATGGCAACACTGTAAGGGGTGGGGAATTATCTCCATCATACGAGACTATGCATCGGAAATTCTAAAGATATGCTCATTTTAAAATTATTTTGCGATATTGCTGTTGAATTAAATTTTATGGTTTAAGTGCGAAGAACAGGTTATTTAATAAATAGAGGTAACACACAAAACATTAAAAAAAAAAAGACTTTTTGGGTGTAATGTAAAATCTGAAAGCTTTCAGATTTTTTTTTAAATGCATTAACTTTTGTAAAATTATGAGACTTTTTCTACCATTTGCTGTTAACAATATTCGCCCCTGTGAACTTCTTGTTGAAGGTATAATTCGACCACTGGCAGAGCAGCTTTTACCACGCCTCTTACAAGGCAACTGGTAATCATAGTTACCGATTTTATCCGGCAGCGTAAATAGACACACTAAGTATTAATTACTTATCAATGCGAAAGCAGACCTATTGATAACTTTTGACAACTTTTCATCAGTCCAGTCTTTGTAACAATAGGCTATTTGCAAGAGGCCGTGGCTAAATCCCTTCTGTTAGTGGCTGAATTATAACTTTATTGTTTTTTAAGCGAGTGAGAGGGAAGGTTGTCATGCAGAATCACTTTTGATTGGTTCGTGAGTGAATAAGTATAATTAATGAAGTTTACTTTAAAACTTTTAGATTTTATTTCCGTTTTATAGAACTGCACCTGCAGACATTTGATCTTGAAATCAGAAAATGAGTTTTGCATAAATTAACAGGGTATTAAATAATGTGTATGTAATATATATTTAAATGGAGAGAATTTTTATCCATCTGCTTTACATATTATGTTTAACTTATGGACTACCATTTTGAAAAGTTTCAGACTTGCATGTTTATCGGTATAGCATAATTAGTACACTTAAGCGCAAATGTCGTTGGAAAAGGAACCAATTTGAAGAAAAGTTGCAAAAAATAGTGCCTTCAGTCGAAAGGTTTAGAAAGTCATAAAAACAGTTTCTGGGAAATAATGCAAACACTCATGATAAAAAATGGTATTAATTACCGCAAAAGGAATTTCTCCGTAAATTACATGAATAAAATTATATTTCGCCTTGCTTGTTTTCACCAACAATGGAAACGATAAGTGCAGTCCATTAATTAAAGCGCTTTAATTTATTATATTTTACATGTGTCTGCGTAGTTTGAGCATTAAGTAAGTTATGAGAATATGGGCTTCAGCTGGGTTCGAGACCAGGACATTAGCTTCTGTAGACAAGCAGTTAAGCTACCGCCATACAACTGAAGCCTGTGGCCGGCCTATCTTAAATGTACTTATTTCAATGTTAATGACAAGGAACAAACGGCGAAAGCAGTAGTCTAAACTATTTCTTGTTAAGTTGACTAAAACTTTACTTAGGAGAAGTAATCCCATAAAACTGTGTAAGTCGCGAAAGTTAGTCTAGAAATGAAAAAGTAGTAATGCTTTTCCAGACACAAATGCATATCATGCGCATAGCTGATTGTATTTTTCTTCTCTTTGAAAGTTCGACATAGGTATATTGAGTCCTTTATTTAAATCTTTGAAAATTTAAGAGTTTAAAATAGTTTAGAAATATTTGAACACTTTAACCGTATAGTGTACGATCCCATTATAAATTTCCGCTGAGTGAGCTGTGTCTTTTTCCTCGTTGTGAGGTCCAAGCGTGAACAATTGCTTTTTGCACGTACATTTTCTTCACTTCTGATACGAAAAACAGCTGTCGGTCTTGCTCCGATTCTAAAGTCTGGCATTTGTTTTAGGGAATCAGTTTTACTTTTTACTCTTATTAACACCTTAAAAATCAACCATTTATTTCAAAAGAACAGTTACGTACCTAGCTTATTAACGAGATGCCTGATAAATTTTTAATTATTTGTTACCATTTAATTAAATTTTCATTAACTGATTTATTCAAAGCTAGGTTGGTGAGTAAAGTATATCCTGAAAAAGCAGTTCTTATTTAACAAATAACAGGCAGGTTTTTAACCAATTTTGTTTGCATCAGTTTGTTGAAAATATTCACATTTTGTGTCCTATTCCCAATGCTAAGAGAAATGCTACAGGTGCTGCGATTTTTATCCTAGCAATTTTTTTTTAAATTTTAATTATTCATTTAATTCACATCCTTTTATATTTCAGTCGTAGCTCTTTTAGCGTATGATTTAGAAACACTTGATTTACTAGCATAATTTGCAACTTCTTTCTAAGCTGTTTTTTTAATTTCATCTGGCTGCTTTTAAAATATATTATAGCAATCCTTTAACAATATTATGGATCTTAAGATTTAAATTACCTATCCTTACAGGTAATTTTGTTTGTACACGTAATCTAAGGGATGCATACCAACCACACAATGTGTAAAAATAAAAACAGTAGTTTGGTGATAGTAACTCAAACTGATATCTTTGGAATGCACTTTACTCTGCATTTGAAATGCATCTATTCATATACTGATTCTTATATGCTAAGTTTTTCGTTTAATCCCGGCCCTCAAATGTGTAATGGCCCATCAGCAGCCGAGCGGTAAAGTCGCTGATCACTGATGGTTCGGTCAGAGGTTAGAATCCGCAAAAATCGTGGGCGTTTTCGTGGTTTTTTTTCATGTGTAACGTGTATACGAGCCATTTCCCCATAGAAAGTCCTCCACGAAGGCATCCCTCCCCTTATACAGATAGCCCTCGGGGCTTTGCTGTAATCACATAAACCAAATCTTTAGATGCGTGCGTAATTCTCCTTTCTTGGTTTTTTTTACGTTAGAATTTGTAAAAAGAAGGGGAACCGTAACATAGGTTTATAGTACTTTTTTATGATATTCATTATATTAGATTTTGAACTGGAAAGAAATTTTGTTATTTATCGAAATAAAAGTAAGATAGTTTTTATATCCCGATCGAGTTTTAAAATTATATATATAATTTCAACTAAATTTCTAAAGAAATACAAATGGGAAAATTCTCTATTAAAATTATGATTTTAATTGTGTATATAATTTTAAAACTTAATTTTAATGCTGCAAAAATTGTCGAAAAATTGAAATCCGAGAAACATTACTTCACCTTTTTTGTTCGGTTAGTTACAGCTGTATATTTGCCTTCTAGAAATCCAGTTACCGAAAATTCCCTTGTTTCGAAATTCTAGATGCGTCTGTTGTGCAGTGGAATGGCGGATTAAAGGACCCTCTTACCTCCTCTTCTCGATTCCTTGAACCGGCAGGTCTTAACAAAACTGCTGAACCATACATTAAACGGATTCGAACACTTAATGCAATGCATTTTAATGTTTTGCTAGTTAAATATTCAATTTAGGAACGGCAGGATCCCTTCTGTGTGTCACTAGTTGATTACTTGCGATCACTAACCGATTGCAGGTTGATTACTTTGCCATTTCAAATTGCTTGTTAAAACAATGCCATTCTAGAGGAAGAAAACTCGAATCATAATAGATAAGTGTATAATCGCGAATATTTTCGGAACAGTTTGTTGATGAATTACACTTCTAATTGAGACGCAATGGTAGATTTCTCATTTATGTTCTCTTAGTCCTTAACTTTTATTACATATAGCTCATTATTGCTTCCTCCGCGGTCAGTCATTTAATTTTTTTTTTTTCAAGCTAGAAATGCGTCTGCGAAATTTTACATTAAAACATTAATATTTTGTTTTATTTAAAAAAGATTTGGGGGGGGGGTTCTGAAGCCGAAAAATTTGTAGGTATTCATGAAATAATGTGAAACAGCTTGAAAAGAAATAAATTTCCCGAGGAAGTATTTTGATTGTAAAATATGGATATATGTACATTTTAGTGTAAAATGAATTTTATTTTCATGGTCGTTACTGGCTTATACTGCATCATTATTGTCTCGCAACTGTATATTTCTTAGTGCACTTTTTTTGCTCTATTCATACATGCCAGCTTACATTATGATGGAAGTCTTCTTTTGCCACCATTTTTATTATCATTATAATCAGCATTTTTATATAACCAGTTGGGTTTGCAATTTTCCGAGAAGAAATTTTTCATGTGAATATTCTGAACTATTGAAAGACGTAAACTGTGTTCGTTTGTTACACCCGTTTTTTTTTTTTTTTTTTTTTAGCAAAGTTTTGCCCTTTTTCAGCATGTTCTGAATTTTGTTTATTCTTGTGTTAAACACAGATGCAATTTCGAACATGACCGGTATTCATTTCCGTGTATGAGTCGCAAAAGCTAGA
The DNA here is from genome assembly GCF_044657685.1 of Stegodyphus dumicola. Taxonomy (NCBI): domain Eukaryota; kingdom Metazoa; phylum Arthropoda; class Arachnida; order Araneae; family Eresidae; genus Stegodyphus; species Stegodyphus dumicola. The sequence goes on from NC_140780.1 coordinate 123,932,430, forward strand.
GAATCATCTCCGTATGATTTTGTAAAGAGGGCAGGCACTACGTAAATTTTCCACAGAGTTCTTAAATGAAAAGTAGACTAAAGTTTCCTTTCAGATTTCCTAAGTCTGAAAGCTTGCCACTTAGTATTCAGTTAATTATAAAATGTATTTAATAGCGATTCAAAGTATTTTCTTTGGTTTGCGGTTGGGAGAAGACGATATTACTGAGTATGTTTCCAAAACGTATATATTGTAGTCAGTTCTTAAGTCAGGAAAAGAAGTGCTTTCTTGTTCTTAGGTGGCATTCCACTTGCAGGCAACTCTTGTCTGTAATTAAGTCCGCGGATGCTCTATGAGATGGTATCACGGATGGAAAGAACGTTTGTTTATGCGCGAAGGAAGCCGATACTCGGAAGAGGATAAAAGAGAGAGCGAGGTAATGCCGTAGGCGGCAGACAAATCTCTGAAAGAGGCAGAGCCCTAAGTGGCGACACTTGAGCCGCGAAAGTCGCGAGGTGCTCAGTTTTAAAGCGGGCCAGAAACAAGATGTAGAAGCGCGCCATTTGACTAAAGGTATTGTCGTGCTCGAGCACAGGTGGTTGAGCGGATTAAGGTCCTCCTGCTCCGAAAAGAGTCCCTCCGCAGAAATCTAATCTCTCGACTACATTAGAGTCGGAGATGGGAGGTTGATGTGCTTACGGAGCGTGTGCGCGAGATGCCCAAAGCTGCTTTACCGGGAGGTCCATGTTTTATTTAAGGCTGGATTAAGAGGGCCGTGCGTTTCTCGGTAGGGCTTTCTAGCTTAGGCAAAGCAGCGACAGCGGCCTTTACGGAATCCTGGGTGACACACGTCAAGGTGTAAGAGGATTAGGCGAACTGACAGCGCGCTCTGCCTCTTTTCTACTGACTCCTCATGCAGATGAAGCAAGTTTTTCTTTCTTCACTCATTTGTCGGCACTCTAATAACTGTGTTTTTATTAGTGGCTCCGGTAATGAAGAAGCCGCCGGTTTTGTGCCACAAATTGCGCGCTTTTTGTGTAGCCGCCGAGGAATGTGGATCCCGTAATCCCCTTGCATTATCTGAGATTTAAAGCGAAACTCTTCCTATTTTATTCCCTACACGCAATCTCCTAGGCTGAAAGCTGATTAAGAACTTTTCCATTCCGTTCCTTCGTCTTTGGCACAACTCTTTTATGAGACGCTGCGCGAGACATTGCGTTGCACGGACTTTATTGAGTGCTCTTTCCCCACATACACACTTTTTTCTTCCGCTAGTCTTGCTCATTAGCCAGTCTGTGGGTTGGCCATTGTTATGGTAATTGGTCCTCCGACCCGACGCGACTTATTCGCGCCTCTAATGCTCTTCTAAATAGCGACAAATTCAGTTCGGCCTGTGGCATACCGTACCTCTTGAACTCACCTCCCTCGTTGACCCAGCTAACAATCGAGTTTTCCGAATCCCGCGCCTCATTAAATAATTTTGTTTCCTTCTGCAAACGCATAGCTAAAATGGATACATAATAAATGTCATTTGGAGAACTCAAATTGCTCGGTTTAAGACCTTTCTCCCCTATCATTTAGAAAATCGCCTCTGATTGCAGTCATCTTTGTTCGATACTACTACTACGGCTTTTTATTCTTTCTTTTTGTCAAGACTCACTGAATTTAACTTGAGTGAAAAGTTGATAATTCCCTCTAAATTAGACGGAGGGGAGGACATGGCGCGTAACTTCAGATTCCAAAGTTCTCTGAAATTCAGACTATGTTTTATATACTTTAGTGCTTTTTCTCAATTTTGATTTAAAGTGTAACATCTAAGCTGTTTTATTGTATGAGGATATCTTACTGTTTCGTGCAGTTAGTACATAAAGCTGAAATTGAAAGTAATATAACTTTAATATGTGTTCTTAGTTAAAAATGCATATAATAGAATTCTTTTAAAACTTTAGATATAAGATCTCATATACAGGGTGATTATAATTAAAGTTTAAGTTTCAAAACGCTATAAAAAAAGAACCACTGATGAAAATGACGTCAAATTTGAAAAGAATGTTATTGAAGAAGGCGGAAAGCGTATGGCAGAAGAAAAAATTTAGTTTCAAAAGTTAGCAACAGATGGCACTGCAAGCGGAAGAAGACGTAAATTAAAATTTTAGTTAAATTTCAGTGTTATAAAGCCGCCAGGTACCAGGCTGTTCCTCATTTCGCGTCTCAGACGTTCGCCATGGGTATTTCACTGCAGGATCGCGTCTGCTGGTAAAGCTGTATTACAAGAATGATGATTGTGCAAGAGTAGCTCTGCAAAAATTCAGGACACTGAAGGGTAAAAAAGAAGGCGTTGGTCCAATGAGTGTCGTAGGTCTAAAGAAAATGAGGCAAAAATTCGAAACAACAGGTTCGTTTGATGTGCAATCTGGTAGAGGGAGAAAACGAGTGCATTCGACGGTAGTTGAAGAAGTGGCCACAGCATTACAAGAGGGGTCGGCCGGTGGTGTGCAACCGTGCAGTGCACGAGAAATTGCCTGAACATTGGACAGGCCTACGAGCGCGGTGCTGAAAATTGTACGAAACATCCTGCAATGCTATCCGTACAAAATTGGCCATGTGCAGGAGTTGCTTCCGTCTGACTTGACAGCTAGGGAGACGTTTGCGTTAGAATTCCTGGCTCGCATGGAAGTGGATAATGAATGGCCGTGGAAAATTGTGTGGACAGATGAAGCCCATTTCCATCTGATAGGATACGTGAATACCCAGAATTGTCGAATATGGGCAACAGAAAAATCCACTGGCAACGCACCCCGTACCACTTCATCCTGAAAAGGTCACGATATGGTGCGGCTTTACGGCATCATTCATCCTACAACCATATTTTTTCGAGCAGACGGGTGCTTCAGGTCCTGTTATCGCAACCGTCACTGGTCAGAGGTATGCGTCGATTTTGCGCAACCACGTGATTCCAGCTCTGCAACAGTGTAGATGTGTGGATGAAATCATTTTTATGTAAGATGGCGCTCCTCCGCACATTGCACATCCCGTGAAGCAGCTGCTGAGGCGCCATTTCGGAAATGCTCGAATTATCAGCCGTCATTTCCCTACAGCCTGGCCGTCCCGATCGCCTGATCTTACTCCGTGTGATTTCTGGCTGAGGGGATATCTGAAGGATGTTGTGTTCCGTGCTCCAACTGCAAATTTAGCGGAATTAAAGGCACGCATTTCGCAACACATTCTGAACATCACCCCGGAGACAATGCGATCCGTTGTGTAACATGCTGTTTGTCGCTTTCAACTTGTTACACACAACGGTGGACACCATATTGAACATGTTTTGCGCCAGTCTCGCGACAGTTCCGAACTGCTTTGATGAATGGTTCTTATGCGGTATGTCGCCGCAAAACTCTTGAAACCGATTTGTCCCTTTCGATGTGATATGTACAGTCATGCAAATAAAATTATTCAACAATTCTAATTTGTCAATGCGTTTTAATGTGTAACTTCCACCTTAACCCGTTGTTTTACGAATCATTTCTCGTTTCTCGTCGTGATTCTCCCGCTTACAGCGCCATCTGTTGCTAACTTTTGAAACTAAATTTTTTCTTCTGCCATACGCTTTCCGCCTTCTTCAATAACATTCCTTTCAAATTTCACATCATTTCCATCAGTGGTTCTTTTTTTTATAGCGTTTTGAAACTTAAACTTTAATTATAATCACCCTGTATATGTTAAAAAGTTTTAACATTTCTAACGTCATTTAAATGCTTACGTTTTTAACGAAAATAGATAATAAAAAATATTTTAGAGGTATGTTAATGAAAATAAAAATTATTATTCTTTTACGAGATTATTGCATATTTTGTAATGAAACAGATTTTATGAGATCAACTTGCAAACAATTTTATTTATAAAATTAAGACTTTGGAAGTATCGGAGAGATTGCATGTGAATTGGCAAATTTGATTTAAATGTTCTGGTTGGTTTGCTTTATTTGATTATGACAAAGCACTTAAGAGCTATCTGCCTAAGGGAAAAGATGCCTTCATGCCGAAGGGAATGACTTCTTAAGGAAAACTGGCTCGTATACACATTACACTACCACGCCCATGCAGCCAGCCCATTTGCGGGATTAGAACCTCGGACCGAACTACCAGTTTTCAGCGATTATACCACTTGGCCGCTGGTGGGCAGAAGTTGTTTTCGTTGAAATTGTGAGGTAATTTGGATCCTGTGTCCATCCTGTATAATGGCTTTGAAATCCGTTTTAGCTTGTTTTAGACACCCAGACATAATATTACTCATTGATATTAAACCATCGTGTTTCGTGTACGTGCAAGGAATTTTAAGTGGCTATCACGTTTTCATAACAGTTCAGTCTTACTTGGTATAAGAAAAACTCATGGAAGATCCGTGGTATCTCAAAGTTGCAATTGAGCATTTACTGTAGACCGAAATGATGTGCTGTTTCAAAAAGTGTGCTGGATCTATCAGCTGCGATATGATTTACAAAGCTTCTTGCTTTGCGAACAAACAATCTTAATTTAGAAGTCAAACAACAAAATTCAGCGCTGTATTTTCAAATTAATCAATTACCAAATCTAACCGCGAGAGAAAGAGCTACAATGCGCGAAATTCATTCTAACCCGGATATTATCATTTCAAAGGCCGACAAAGGGGGCCAGATAGTCGTCATGAATAAGAACACTTACATCGATGGTGTCACTAAACTCTTAACCTTCCAGCACGCGCGCGTCGTATTTTTTACGACATCCGTTATTTTACCTTTTTTGGCACGAAAAACGACAGAAATGAGTGAATATTGATAATAAATTTGTTAAGAAATAAAATATTAATCTTATTATTGCAAAATACAAATGATATCACATTCAAATATAAGTAAATTATTTTTAAGTTCTTATGTTAGTGAGATGGAAATGCAGTGATGCATTTCCATTTCACTAACTCGTTATAGCAAATTTTAAATGTATTATTTAATAATTATATTTTAAAATCGAAGCTAATTTTAATATTCATCAAAGACAAGTATAGACAATAAAAAAGGACAACACCTTGGTAGGGAAAAAAGTAAGTTTAGCATTACTTACTGTAAAGGCCCTTATGTTCGCGAGGCTTTAATTTTCACGATTTTCGCGAGCCTGTCGTAATTGCGAAAATTTAAGCCTCGCGAAATACTTTTTTTTTCCGCCTCAAATAATAATAAAAAATCAGAAATTTTTCACTTACCCAAAATTTAATGATTTATTGCACTGTTACAAGCTTTTTCTTGACAACTTTCTTTCTTATAACTATTTTTTTTGAGTAATATACAACTATGTTTCTCGAATATAATACGATAAAATTAATAGAAGGCAGCTCATTCAATTAGAATACTATTTATACCAGCTTCTTTGAAGCCATTCAAAATTATCTCATGTTTGGCTTTAATACCGTTAAATACGCACACAAGCTAAGAAGGGTGAATCGGTTTAGTCGTAATATTCGCAAGTCCACAGATTCTTTTTCCTCTAGAAATTGAAGCTCATTAGAATACCACTCAATAAACTCATTCTTGAGCAAACGCTTAGCCATTTAGACGGGAACGGGGGGGGAACGAACTTTTCGGACAAAAGGAAGTTTCTTAAAATCCTTTATGCAAAAGATGTAGTTTTGGAATTTTTCAACTTTACTTAGGTACTTTTGAAATATTTCAACTTTCGGCTCTGTTCATATAAAATTCGCGAAATTTTCAGCTCGCGAAATAACCGATATATTCATTTTCGCGAAAATTACAGCCCGCGGAAATAAGGGCCTTTACAGTACCTTCTACAAGGAAATTTACTTCTTACTGGTTGCAAAAACTCACATTAAACTAACTTTAATGTTTTTATTTATTTATAAAAAATAGAGATAAAAGAAAATAAGGAATGGAAATCACTATTTGTTTCCCATCCAAAAGTTTCCTTGTCTTCCTTTTCTTCATCAGATAATTCTTGAAGAATCCGAGGAGCATCAGCTGGTTGCACATATTTTTTTGCTATAAAAACTGATATAAACTTTACAGAGCCAAATGTATTCAAACTAAAATAAAACACGGCAATTAATAACACAAAATTACAAAATATTTGAGAAAACAAATATTTTCCGAATTTTAAAACACCATCCTGCGCGTGTAGTAACTTTTATGAAAAAGCTGCCACGTAACACAAAAGCCCAGTTAAAAAAAAAAAGTCAAATGACTTCCTATTGGCACATTCCATGATGTGGGGAAGGGTAGAAAGGAGGAATAGAAATGACCTTCAGACGTCTCAGCTTCGATATGCGAAAAATGTGCATTAAAAACTGAATTTGTCATAAATTTTGTGCATGCGCGCGTGCTGGAAGGTTAAACGAAGGACCATTTAATCCGATCCCTAAAGATCCTTCACCTTCGGACCTGTCAAAAATAAAAACTGCTATGAGATCTTCACAAATCTTTTCAAGCAACTTAAAACATTCGCTTATCCCATCTGTTGCGAATTGTGCCAGATTCTATGCTCTTCCCAAAATTCATAAAAGTGGTATTCATTTCCGCCCTATTGTATCAAATTTAAGTACTACCTCGTATCCTTTAGCTAAATATTTAGTTTCTAGACTTTCAACTCCATTAGACAATAACATTTACACCATAAAAAATTGAAAGAGTTTGTAAAAAAGGTTAAATACATTTCTTCTAGAAATTTACTCATGGTTTCTTTTGATGTAAAATCATTATTCACCAATGTTCCAGTGGAGGGTGTGTTAAGATGTCTAGAAACCAGACTTCGCGAATTTCATTTCTCTTGCATCGAAATTGATGAGCTAATTTCTCTCACTCAACTCTGTTTGAAACAAACGCATTTTGTTTTCAAAATAAATATTGCAAGCAAACTGTCAAAATATGCAAGCAAACTGAGGGATTAGCCATGGGAAGCCTCCTCAGTCCCATCCTGGCTGATATCTACATGCATTATTATGAATCAAAATTTTTTGAAACTTTAAACTTCTCGGTATGGTTCCGCTACGTAGACGATACTTTTACCCTGTTTGAAGGTAATAAAGATGATTTAAATAAAGTTCTTTCGACAATGAATTCCATTGATCCTGCTATTCAGTTCACTTTTGAACTTGAGACTTGCAATTGTCTTCCGTTTCTCGACATTCTGGTCACAGGTAACACATCCAACTCCAGTACTACGGTTTACCTTCCACCACACTTCAAATCATATCATCCGACTAAGCAAAAGTTAGCTTCATTTTATTCCTATATTTTCCGTGCTCTTCAAGTTTGCTCCTCCAAACTATCCCTTGATGAAGAACTAAATTATATAAAAGCAATATCTATTGGCAGGGGCTTTTCACCCAACATTATTAATCAAGCAGTTAAAAAAATTCTCATCTCAATAACCAAAAAGCAAACTGTTGTTTTATGAGATTATAAAAATTCTGTTGTCATTCCCTTCTTTCCATCAATTAACTATAAAGTTGCACGTATTTTGCAGAAATTTAACTTTCGGGTCGTTTATTCTTCCATCAATAAAATTCCAAACTCCATTCTCAATTACAGCTCGCGAAATTAAATTTCAGGCCGCGAAATTAAATTACAGCCCGCGAAAATAAGGGTCTTTACAGTACTTACAGTCCGGATATGAATTCCTGGGGTATTTACAGGATTCCTTGCCAGTGTGGTTTAATTTACATTGCCCAAACTAAGAGAGCCTTAAAATTTCGCGTTAAGGAACATGAGGCATATGTTAGAAAAAAGAAACACAGAAGTCTTCTGTTGCCCAACATTGTTGGTCCGAAAATCACACTTTCAATTTTTCTGCTACCAAAATTATTCAAAAAACATCTTCCATTGGTGAACTGGATTTTGTAGAGGTATTTCACATTCAAAAAATATTTCTGTTCTAGTTAACGACTCTAATTCCAATTCATCTTTGCCTTCAGCCTTTAAAGAAATTATGTTTTAGTTCTGGTTTCATCAACAGATGGCGCCAGTAGCTTATCTCCTGTCCAGGCTTTCTTATCTTATCTAATTATTATATCTTATCTCGTTCATTTGCGCTTTTGCAGCTGAGGATGATGATTCGATAAAACCATCGAAACTAGTCCTGTGAAATAATTTGAAAATATAACGCTGAATTTTGCTGCTTGACTTCTAAATTAATATTTGTTCGGCGTGTTATTGTATCTTAATTAAACAAACAATTCTTTAATGACTCTGACTTCCAAGCTGAAGATCTGTTGGAATTTGACTAAACGTAAAAAATTATGTGTCTGTATTTTGAGAGAGTCTCCAATCCTCGATCATTCTATTCTGAGGCTTATGTTCCTTCATTTCTAAATATGGCAGTTGCCTTCCCTTCATATTCGTAAGAGACATGGAATTGTTAAATAGCTCAAAGAAAGAAAGAAAATTCATCTTCTTCTTGTGCGAATTTAAGAACTTGTAAACCATCCTCGACACAGCCGTAAATCCACTGTAATTGGCTTAAACATAAAACTAGCAGGCGCAATAAAATAATAATTTTGAATGGCTCTTTTTCTCTAATGCATCCATTCTTTCACTTCACGTTTCATCATTTTACCTTAGAACTATATACGTAACTTATTCTTGAACATATCGGGATAGCGGAAAGTTAAGAAATTACTTAAAAAGAAGAGGGTTAGCTAGACTATGCTAATAAGATAATAGTTAAGATGTTTTAGAGAATATAGCCTGCAGATTGGCTTTGGTAAAGAGATCAAATACTTTCAACCTTTTCAGAACAAATAGGTAATTATTGTATATCTTTCATATTCAGTGTAAATTATGTGCAAATCTTTTGTAAGTATAAAAATGTATTTCTCAAAATGTTCTTAAATGTGCGTTTACATTTCGCAAAAGTTTTATTTTTATTTATTTACTTATTTTTTCAGCAACTGTCGTTAGAATTCTTTTGTGTAGTTTTGGATGTATTTTCAGTAAATGTTTGTAGAGGTACGTGGTTTTATCATAGGATGATGAAAGTTGAAAAATAAACTGAAAAACCTAAGCTTCAGTTATTTGATTATTAAAAGTAATGACAAATACTTTACACTTTTTTAAGATTTACTTCAGATATGAAATTAAAAAATCTTCTTTAACATTAAATCAGCTGAGAGAAAGCTTTTAATAAAGCACACATTGTTGAAAATTTTTGAAAATTACAGTAAAAATAATTTTATTAGAACTTTTGTTATACATATTGTTAGAAAAATACCTTTTGTTACTCTTTAATGGAATAAATGTTTATATAAATTATCACTGAGGTATATTACAATATTTTATATATTAAATCAAACAGATATTAAAATTTGAAGAAAAAAGATAAAAAATTTTGAAGTATGTATACTTTTTAATTGCTTCTGTTGTTACACAGATATGTGAAATGTGCTGTTATAATTTCAAAGATATATTAAAAATCTTCTGTCTCAAGGCTGGTAAATGCAATTTGTCAGTCAGCGTGGTTTATTAATGCTATGGTAGCTTTTAATCTAAAACTGTCAGTTAAATGACAATCTCTGCGATGCTTCCAAAGCCTTAATTTTATTTTTTTTAAATAATAAATTGTTTGCAAGTTGTTCTCGTGAAGTCTGTTTCATTAAGAAATGTGCAGTTAATCCCATAAAAGAATAAGATGATGAGAAAAATGGGAAAATATATATATAATACAGCTCACTATATCGTCAATATATTTCTGAATTTGCACGATATTTACCTGTAATTTTTATTTGCTTCCGTGTGTATTGGCTACCAATTATGAAAGTAAAAAGTTGACATAGCTCGCTCAGGTGCAGTTAAATATTCTTTTTCTTAAATACTTGGATCCCATCGTATCTTCAGGGTCCACCAACGGCCGAGCGGTAAAGTCACTGAACACTGGCAATTCGGTCCGAGGTTTGAATCCCGCTAAAAGGCTGGCTGCATGTGCGCTTTTGTGGCTTTCTCCATAAGTAACGTATATATGAGCCAGTTTCTCTTAGAAAGTCATCCATGAAGGCATATCTCCCCTTAGGCAGGTAACCTTCGAGTGCTTTGCCGTAGTCAAATAAACCAAAGTAACTCACCGTATCATGACTGTTCTTTCAAACTTTTTAGTTCAATGTTTCTCTAAAATGCTGCCACGTTTTCTATAAGTTTCGTGAAATTTGGTAGGAAACTCTGTATGTTATTAGCAAAATGCATGTAAAAAAAACTGGATTTTTTTTAAAGAAACCGTTATATCTTTGTTATTGTGTATCATTTTTACGAAAATGCATATTGAACCTTGCACTGAACCTATGAACCTTGCACATAGAATTTAAAATATTTTATGAAAGTTGTGGGTCAATGCATCATTGTTTTATGATACATGGTGATTAAAAATATCTCTTTTCCTTAATCATTTTGTTGCTGACCCCTTAAATGAACTCGTGGCTGAATTTTATTGGGAAAGGGCGAATTCAAGTATATTATTTATTATGGCGACAGTTGCCTTGCCCTTCATCCAGCATTTCTTTAGAAATTCGAAAAAAAATTCTAAAATCCAAAGTTTCCGGTGAATTTTTGGCTGTATAACATGACACTGTACTGACATTATTGACGGTTCAAATATTTTCCTGTAGGTGTACAGTATTATTGGCAATATAGTGTTTGTTACCTTTTTAAAAATTCATTTTGATTAACCTTTTAAACATTTAAAAATACTTTTGTAACTTGTTCCATTTTCTTTTTAACTCAGTAATATTTTTTGAAAAAGGGTGCATGGATAATATATACGAGTATTTATTATTTCCAGGTGCTATTCAGTTGAAAAACTGGAAACCTCTCACATTCGATCAAATTACTGAATCACCCGAAGCCACTGTAGGAGATATACTTGGTGAACTCTCTACTGTAGCTACTCTGAGAATACGGTTGTATAGGTTAGTATTGGTTTTGTGAACACATTATTACTACTATTATTATCATTATTTAAATTTCAACCTTACTTCTTATTACTAGAATGTAGTATATTTCAGTGGTGGCGAACCTAGAACATGCATGTCAATAGTGATACGCAGCTAATACTTGGGAATTGTCATCCCTCCTTAACTTTGAATAAACATCTACATCTGTGTAAATTAGAACTGCATTGAATTATTTTATTATCATTATTTTGTGCCAACTGAGCAATATTTTTCTTATAGCTCTTAAAAATTTAATACTGGCTTATAATATTTTCATGTGCACTCACTTTTTCAGTGTCTGTTCTTGACATTAAACAATATAAAAACAGTTAAAAGAAATGGAATGACAGTTGAAATTAATGCTGCGACACATCTAATTTAAATTTCTGGTTTATTCATTAACTTATCCTATTTTTAAAATAATTTTAAGTCAACTAAATTAAATGCAGTGTGTTCCACTTTTGGTTTTTCATTTCGATTCAAAATTACTGTTAAAAGTACATTAATTTTTAGTGCCCTATATTTATCACAGCTGATGAATTTTATATCATTTCTTCTATAGTAGATCGCAGATTATTTAAAATTTTTCTTCTTATACTTTTGCATAGTTGCAATTTCCCTGTTTTTTTAAATTAATGTGCTATATGAGGCTGTTTTGTTAATATTTCTTTATATTCTTCATTGTAGCTGTTTTACGCATATCTGAGTTTGTTTATTAGTTGACGGTTCGGTATATAATGCATAACACCAGACATGATTAGAGTACTTATTTTTGATAAAATATATGTATGGATTCGTTCTTCTTTTATTGGAGGGGGGAGTGGCATTCCAACAGATTCAGATTAACTTACTTTTGACATGCTGAGGCTAAAGAATTCGCCATCACAGGTCTGTGCATTGCTTTAGGCTTTGATATTCTTAAAATACTTGTAAATTTTAAATTTATTCATTCATTTATTTCCGTATCAAAATTTAGCGTATGTAATTCTGGACCTCAGTATTCTATGTATTCATTCTTTTCTGTCTTCTTAATCTTGTGTGTTCTAATAGATTATAAGGCATTTCTCCCGCTTTCCTAGCGTGCCTTCGTGGTGTAGTGGTTCTGTACACTGAGGCGGTATTTCAGAGGTCCGTGGTTCGATTCCCGGCGAAAGCGATTGCTAATTTTTCATCTCTCCGGCTTTTTCAATTAACTTAATGTCTCTACATTGGCGCCCGAACTAAAAGAGTGTTGGATGAGGTTTCTCTACATCCCAGGATTTGGCGATTGGGTCCCCAAGAAACCCCAGTCGCCCTTTAAAAAGGGGAGTATATAAGGTATTTCTCCCACATTCCTAGCGTGCTTTCGTGGTGCAGTGGTTCTGCACGCTGGGCCGGTATCCCAGAGGCCCGTGGTTCGATTCCCGTCGAAGGCGGTTGCTAATTTTTCATCTCTCCGGCTTCCAAAAAATCCTAATGTCTCTACAAGATTTATTCTTTTTGAAAACATTTAAGTCTTGCCGATTTACGTACCAAAAATTTGGTAATTTGAATTTTCTTTTTTAACGCTTCTTCCGTTTCCGTGTAAAAAATGTTGTTATCTGTATAGGACTTATTAAGGAAAGTCTAGTACGTGAAGATGCATTATGTATAACGTCAATTTATTTTTTCAAACAATTATCGAAATAAAGAAATATACCGCGCTTTTGTTTCTGCGTAAATCCTACTTTTTTTTTTTTTTTTTTTTTGTCTCTAAACGATTAAAGAAGTCTATACCGCCTTTTTTTTTAACATTAATACCTTTTGTGTTTGCCGCCCACACGGGAAAGTGAAAGTGGTTAGTGACTCTGATTGCCAAACCGAAGGGCCCAGGTTTGAATCCGGAAAGAAGGCATCGGTATAAATTGCCCTTCCTTTCATAGAAGAAACGGTGGCCCACCTTAGGTGCCTCCATATAATAAAGTGAGCATCATTTCTGGCCTTAGTAGTGCAACGCCTATAACGGCTGGTGCCCGTCATATGGGAGGGGGACCTCCGTTTTAATTAAACTATAGAGAATATCTTTGCAGAATTTCCCATGCCTCGAGTTTTAAAAATAATGGTAGATTAATGTATTTTTTTGATAATTGCTTTAATTTCTTGCTTTAAAGTGTGTCTAAGTATTTTTCAGAAGCTTTAAATTAATCACATGTATTATTTTCTTTTTATTCATTTTCATATATTATTAATCAAATGTATTTTTTCTTTTTATTAATTTTCATAAATTATTAATCAAATGTCTGGACATTAGTTCAATCATCAATCTTTGCTTATTTTATATCAATTGTCTCCAGTGTAGTGAAGTAAACATGAAATTTTTTAACCGAAAGAATTGTAATAATTTTAAATTATTGCTATGTTTGCTTTATATTTGGAATCATTATACACGTAGTTTTGTGGTGAAAATTCTGGCTTTTTTTGATTTGGCATTGTTCGAAAAATTCAGGCTTATTTCTTATCCTTCTTTGTTTAAATGATTGTTAAGCGAATAAGTGAGAAATGTCCTCGTATTTAGTTTGAAAGATGTTGCAATTGCATGTTATTTATAGTTAATTACTCACTATTTTATAGTTATCAGTGAATAATACATGTACTAATTATTATATAACTAATTATTAAATTTTTAATTGTAGGCAAAGGATTAAAAAAATTGTTTCGATTTTTTCTGTTTTCGTTATTATGGACTTGCGACAAGTATTGTTAAGTATTTGCCACAAGTACTGCGATTTAAAGTTAAAAAAAAACCCTCCGATGAATTTTGCGTTTATTAGGAGTCGTTAAGAGTATCGCGTCATTAGGAGTTTTAATATGGTGAGTAATAATAATAATATCAAATGTGTAAAGAAAAAGTTGAGAATACATTTTAATATTTTGTGGCACTATTAAAATAACCACAGAGTAAAGTTTAATGCGCTGCTTCTGAATTTTTAGTAAAATAGCAATAAGTATATAGCTATCTCAAGGCACCATACAGTCAAGCATAGGCACTTGATGTAAAGATAGATTATATATAATATTTTCTATTTTAAACTGGGCAATGTATCGCCCAGAACTGAATGTCTTGTAATGTGCCTCAATCAAAAAAAGGTAACGGATCATTAATCTCCGCGCTTAGTTTTCTGATTGATGTGCCTCATTAATTAACTGATATAGGTTTGCAGTGCCGATTTAAATTTTATTTATCTCGAATATTATTCGAAAAACATATATTTAATTCAGAAAGGAGCAAATGTGGGAATTTTATAAATTTAACATCATCACTAATAACGAAATTGAAAATTCGATTGTGCTGATGTTAATTTCCGTACACGATCCTTGGATGACTTCTTTGTACAGTCTCATTACGGGAAATATCTTTAGGCATTCTTTTATTTCTTGTTATAAATTTAACTTTGACACGTTAATATGGTAATTTTTAAATGCGAGAAATATTTAAAAAAGTTTTAAATGAAAGATGTGAAATCCAACTTGGAACGTAAAGAAAAAAATAATAATAATAATAATAATAACGTAAGTTTGACAATAATTTTAAATATAAAATGAAATGTTTTCGATCAATATTCTGACGTGGTTTTTCTTCATCTATAGTCTGATGTTAGAATATTAATTTTTATTAATTTTTAATATTAATTAATAATCAGATTGTGAAAATTAAAGTTTTGAGGATTTGCTTCTTATTGGAAAGAAAACTGAGTGAAGTAGTAATGGTAGTAGTAAGTGATCCTGATAATAATACGTATGTGGTATTTCTGATGACAACAGTTCATGAGGAAAAGTGCATTTTAAAGATTTTGAATATTTTAGTTGATAGGGTATATTTACTGATTTTAGGAGCTTCATTTAAAATGATTACTGTTGTTTGCTTTTTATCTTCTTCAGTAATCTAGTTCTCGCGTACAAGTAAAAATGTTAAAATATCGTATATCAAGGTACCGCTATATTTGCTAAATATTATATGAGCTTTTTAGCTTATATAAATATTTTAAAAATTAAATCAATATTTTAAATTCCAAAAAATTCATATTAATATTGATTTTGATTTATCCGTTAAAAATGATTTTTTTATCATTTTCAGTAATGACTGTGAAAATCTATATCTTATAAGAGTTTTATCCTGCAAGCAAAATAAACGTATTTAATTTTTTTGCCTCTTTATTTATAGTTCTGTAGCAGCTAACAATATCTTCCGTTTCCTAGAGCTGCAGTGTTTTTTATTTGTTTAGCGCAGCATTCGCAGAATTTATCTTGAACTGAATGTCAGAAAAATTTGAATAGAAAGTACATTTCACATTCTTTTTGAATTAAAATCTCTAGCATGCCGCTAATCCCCGTTCTAATAAAGTAGCTGATTCATTATTATTTTCTAATCTCCTTTTGTTTTTATTCTGATAATAAGTGTAAAAGCTGTTGAGAAAATCATAATACGATAATTAAAATGGCCTCCACGCCTAGATTCCGTATTAAAATTTAATTATAATAATTTCTTCCCAAATGTTTATTGTCGTTTAAACAATGTATTTTATCCACACAGACGAAAAGGGCACTGAAATAAGCACTGAATATTAAAAATCCGTGTATTCATATTTAATTATTGCCTTAAGTTTCCATAAAACAAGACCCTTTGTTTAAATAAAAAATCGTTTATCAATCATTGTAAAATAATGCTTACAATTTAAAATGCTGAAATAGCTGGCAAGCTGTTATGAAATTCGGATGCCATTTAAATTTATAAAAAGATAAAAGAGGTTTTCTATACAGAAGATGAAGAAATTTAGAAACTTCAAAGCTGAACGAATACTTAGTGAAATGAATAGCATAATTTTAGACCAGTATTTCCCAATTAAATTTAATCACTAATTCTTTTCCTGTTTTGGGCAACGTAATGAAACCACATAAATTGTGTGATTCTAATGTAAATATTCCCATAAGGTACTGTGCATATTTAATTTGATGTGTTTTCAATACTTAAATAAAATATAAAATTTACAAACCGCAGCAAATGTGTTTAATTACTGAAAGCACAGTAAAAGATTACGGTAACTGTGTTTTCGTAACACAAAAGAACAAAAATGGCTCACCAGCGGGCCGAGCGGTTAAAAGCCGCTGAACACTTGTAATTCGGGTCGGAGTTCGAATCCCTGTGAACGGGCTGGCTTCATGGGCATTTTCGTGTTTTCCCCTATGTGTAACGAGGATACAAGTCAGTTTCCCTTAAAAAGTTTTCGATGGGGCATCATTCCCTTTCCGCGTAGTGCCTGATGTCTGAGAACATAATAAAATTTAATTTTTTTTTAAAAAAAAAAGAGCGAAAATATTATGTATCTTGTACAGAACTATGTTTTTATATTTAACACCAGGAATGCATTAAAATGTTTACCGTCTTCAAAAGTCTGTTTATAATTTAAATGTCGTAGAATTTTGGTAATGGTAAATCTGCATACAATTTTTTGAAATTTTGTTTCGTATGCATTCAGGTATCGCTGGTAACTGCTTTTTTTAATACATAAATTATAAAGAAATTTTAAAATGAAAGAATTGGTTTACTTCAGTATTACCCGAAATTTTTTTTTTTTTTTTTTTTTTTTTTTTCCCCCGCGTTGTTTGACCTAAAAATAGACGAAAGTGCCGATGATGTTCAGTTTTTAGAAAATAAAGACTGAATGAATTATTTTTTGTGAATATGATTGCTTACTTAAATAAACTCAATATGCGCTTTTAAATCTAAAAGTAAGTAATAAATTATTTTTCTAAGGATGGCGGCATTTGAAATTAAATTAAAATTTGGGCAATCTCATCAGCAGTAATTTATTTCATTCTGGAACTCTGCCTGGATAAACAATGTAACGTAAACAGAGAAAAATTGCGCAATTAAATGCCTTTCAGAAACCACTGAAATAGATAGGTTTGGTTTTAGTAGATGATGGCAATGCACATTAGGGCTATCTGCCTGAGGGAAGGGATACCTTCGTGGAGGACGTTTTAAGGGAAACTGGCTCATATATACGTTACACATACGGAAAACCACGAAAACATCCATGCAGCCAGCCCATTCGCCTGGAATTGAACCCATGCTTTAAACTACCAGTGTTCAAGGATTTTACCGCTCGGTCGCTGGTGGGCTCGCTATTAAAATAGAAAACGCGAGTTTCAGTATATTTGCGTTCTCAGTTGGCCTCAAACTTAGCCGTGAACTTTCAAATGGAATGGTTTAAAAGTTTCAGTCGTATAAGCAACTTGTAGAATATTTATTTAAGTATTCTTGGTATGCTTGTTATTGTGTGCAGGCATTCCTATTTCATGACTTCTGTGTTTTAAGAAGAATGTATGTACGGCCATTTTTCTTTCCGTGTGTTGCGTGCGGAAGAAGAAACAGAAACGATACTTTCAGATGACGTCTTTGAATTAACAGCCACATCTATTAAATTAAATATATTGGTATTCAAGAAACAACTTAGCGTTCTCATTAAAAATTCTATGTTTGTGTTTTTCCCCTAATAAATATTCTTAATTAAAATGTAACTAGTTTATCATCCGCAATAATTTACCATGGTTGATGGCATAACAAAGATGCTCCATGGGTCGTGTTAAATTCTGAATGCGACACTTGAAGCATCTTTGTTATGCCATGCAGAGCTCCGAAAGATGGAACAATCACTTTATAAAAATGAATTGATATTGTTTTCCCTAGTTATGGCAAATGCACAGTAATATAAAATTCAGTAGTAATTTTTACATCACCAATTATTTTTAATCATATTTTTAAAGGAACCTGTTTTCTACGAAAATTGAAATCGGTAATAATACGTTACAGAATACGTTTGTGTAGGAACTTTTCTGTAAACATAAATTGCAAAGTTAAAATTGTGTTTTCATTTTTAACTTGGAAATTTAACGCAGTAAAACATTAAAAAAAGAGATAATATAGGATTTTACATGGAAAGAATTTTTACTTCCATGTACTTTTTTAAAAATCTAATGATCCCACCGTAGCGCAAAAATTAATGCAGTCGATAATAATTTAAGCGCTTTAAAATTATAAATAAGAAAGGTCTGTTATAAATAAAACCGAAGTCCTTAATATTAAAGTAATAATGAACACTTAGTATTTTGAATGTCTTTTAGTAATTTAGGACCTCTTCATTCATAAGGAAGACAGCTTTCAGGTGTTTCATAAACTACTTATTCATAAGGAAAGCTATTATGTTCCTGAAGCACACTAAGGATTATGCCGGGAATTAGTAGCTGCAATTATGAGGTAAATTCCTTACAACTTTAAACTGTCCTACATTTCATACAGAAACTTATGCATGCTGCCAGCAGTTTTAGGTTTAAGTAAAGTAAGGCAGTTATGAAACACGTACGTTTAATGTTACATAATTTCTGAGGATAAAATTCGTGGATGTTTAGTGTTACTTAATTTCTGAGTATGATATTTATGGATCACTTTTGATATGAGTTTTGATCATATCCTTAAGTTCACAAAAGGTATAATTCAGTTCATTAACTGTAATTTACTTTTAATATAAAAGTAAAAGAAATAAAAATGGATACGTATTCTTTTTTAACTGGTATTAGCAAATAAGGGATTAAAAAGTAATATTTTAAGGCATTACAATATCTTTAACGAAACCAAATGGATGTTGTATACCAGAGCTGTGCCAAGATATTTTTTCCACCTGAGGCAGAAAGGTAAATGCGTGTCCCTATGTATATATAAATAGCTACATTTGTATTAATCAAAAGTAATTGAATTAAATCAAAATATCATTAGTCTTATACCATAATTCTTAAAGTGTTTTTTAATCGTAGCTTTATAAATTCAGAAAAATAATATAGCCAATTATTTATAACTTTCAAATGAAAATATTAAAAAATTATTTTTTGGTAAATAAGAAATAACATCGAAATGCACATTACATTAATTTCCAGATTTTCTTGCGATTCTTCTTATTGTTTTATTAATTTAAGTTTGCTGAAGCTTATTCCCCTAAGTAATAACTGACAAATTTAAAAACATAATGAAAGTAATTTTCTAGATTGTATGGTCAATTTGGCGTCCTTTATTCTTATTCACCTGAGGCAAGTGCATCACTTTGCCTCACCTTTGTCCCGGCTCTGTTGTAAACTAATGCTTTTGAGGAGTGTGATTGTCCCATTTGTATCTGAAGTAATCTTGTCGTTTATCTGATACGTATTCAGTAGTTTGTAAGAAATTAAAGTTTACTTCCTTGTGTTTCACGATGTGGTGGGCACCATATTAAGCTAAATTAAGAGATTCGGGTTCAATTGCCAATGAAGCCACAGTTGATTTTTCAAAATTTTCTCCTCTAGAAAAATCTAATTATCCTACCGTAGCGTAAAAATTAATGCAGTCGATAATAATTCATCGATGGCGGATGATAATACATCCTAGTTTCTTTATGTTGTAATATGCAATGGACGGTAATTCATCACCAACTAGATTTAGCCAACAGGAGTTCTCCTTCATACCCCGGTCTCCGGGCAGGTGTGGGGTGAGATGCAAGGAATTAGACATTCCATCTATGTTTTGTTGTGTTTCAGATGTCAGCACATGCAACCAGTAACAGAAAGACTCTGGTTCAGTTCTCTGCGATGGCATAGTTAATTTTTCAACCTCCTTAAAAAATTAATAAATAATTAAATTAAGTTTAAAAAAACTAATGGCTATATGCAAGATGACGGTAACCGTATATAAATGGCGCTTTCTTAGAATCATTATTTCCATTTCTGTTTGAAAGTCTGGGTGTCGGGCCCGCCAGAAAAATTTTAAAAAGAAGTTGTGGATATATATATTATGCACACATACACTCTAGCTGCCGCCTTCAACGGTGTTGATATTGTTATTAGCAGACAAGGGGCAGCGGCGAATAACGTGCAGATGATACGAGTTGTTCCAGGTTAATTTGAGATAGTACCGCAAAGCGCGCGCATGACAGTAGTGTTTTTTGAACCATGGTTGTCTAGGAGAGTGACGATGAAGGGTGCAACGGGGAACCGCGAGACATCACGGGCCTAAACAATGGCATAACGTAGTCTTGAAATTTCGTTCCCTCATTTTGGAATGGCATTTTTTCATCTTGTGGTGCAAATACTGAAACAAGTTACAGCGATATAAAATTACAAACGCAAAATATACAGTTATTTACATATATACAAGGAGAGTTGTGACGTCATAGTCGAAAGGAAATCCAATAGTGAATGTCTTGTCGCTGGGGAACAGCAAAATTTGCTGATACCAGGACAAATGATCTAGATTGTTGAAATCAATTAAAGGTCCTCTGATTATAAGTGTAGGTAATATATTTGGATTTCTTGTGGCAGGAGCAGTCTTTGGGAGGAAGTGACACTCAGCTTGCTGGGTGCGTTATAAAGCAGCACTTCACTCAGCTTGTGGGAACGTTTTCAAGATGTGATAATTTCTATTGCTTAAAACTTAAAGAAAAATGGGGAAGATTCTTTTGCCTTGTCGTACATGCTATGGAGCTGACATGCTTTCCAAACCAGATTTTTAAAGTATGTGTAGAAATGGTTGATTGTATCGGATTTTCGGAAGCTTGTATATAATCATATAAATAATAATAATAAAGTGCGCTAAAGCTGCTACGTTTTTACACATTCAAACTTTGAGTATTCATTATAAAATCTTAGCATACTTAAGCTTCTTGAAAGAATCGCCGTGCATGCTATGAAGTGAATGTAAACGTTTCCAAAACTTTTTATAATGAGCATATTTTTAAACGCTACTTCTATCCATCATACGTAGTAATGGAAATAGAATGATAATTTTGTCATTTAACCAAAAGCAAAATGTCTTATAATCAAGAAGATAATATCTATGATTTGCGCACATTAAAATTATATGCAGGCTTCCGTTCGATATCATAGAAAAAAACACAAGAAGGATTACCTTTTACATGTGATTTGGTTTGGTTTATTTGACTGTGTGCAGAGCGCTCGAGGGCTGTCTGCCTAAGTGGAGGGATGCCTCCGTGGAGGACTTCTGAGGAAAACTAGCTCGTATACACGTTACACATGCCGAAAACCACGAAAACTCCAACACAGCCAGCCCGTGTGCCGGGATTCGAATCTCCAACTGATCTTCCAGTGTTCAGCGACTTCACCGCTTGGCCGCTGGTGGACCCATTTCACATGTGATAAATGCTGTACAACTGTTGCATTCAATTATTTTCCTGCATGATAAAATATCTAATAATTTATTAGAGTACTGAAAGTCTGATTTTTAATTGTTGTTTCATTTTCTGTGGCTAAACTGAGAATATTTAAAATCATGTAAATAATTTTCCGCTGACATTTACGCTGTTAATAGGTAGGTGATATGAGTATTTGCTGTATGGGCTTTCAGTCTTACAGAATCTCAGCACTAATATAATACATAATAATTGTAATATAATAAAAATAAATTTAAGTGAAACTTGTTCAGGTAATGACATACATGATGAGCATTGCGTAATCAAATATGGTATATATTAATGCCGCGTGGTTAAAAGTGCTGGTTACATGAATAGGAGCCAATTGCCTTAGAAAAGCCTCAATGAACTCATTCCTCCATATAGGCAAATAGCTGTCACGGATTTTGTCTTAATCAGTCAGCCGACCTCTTGAAATATTGTTCTTTGTGTTCTGAACTATTCCACTACCCTTCGATGGTTAAAATAATGTGTTAATTATGAGGATATAAGTATTTTCAGATGTGATTTTCATTCTTATTTCTTCAGAATTTCACTCTTGTTCTTCAGGAGCTTGTAAAATAAGAAACTGAAATTATGCTTAAAAATTTTACGTAAAAATAATTTATTTATTAATGATTTTTTTCTCTTGTTGAGAGATGAAATTTGTTTTAATTTATACAATAATTAATTAAATATTAGTTGTAGGAAAAAAGTCGTAAAATAGTATATATTATAATTTTATTAGGGCATAATGTAATTCATAAACAGTACGCGTGTGTTAAGTAATAATGCATCATTTTGCATACATTGCCAGATCAAGCGAACGTGACTTGTGTATAAACCATTTATACAAGATGCTGTGCTTCAAATATACAGTTAGTCACGAAAGTCTGCGTACAGACTAAATTTTAAATTAAAAAAACACTTAAAGCATAGAAAAATGTATTTTAATCATTGCATTTTTTTTTTCTTCTATTAGCTAAAATTGTAAGCTTAAATAAAAAGTAAATAATATCAGTGTAATACTTTTAACATTTTTTCAAAAATATATTTTGTCAAAAAAACTCAGAAATTCCCTTCATTAAGTCTGCGTACACTTTAAAAAAAAAAGCAAAATATAAGTTTTTTACATAACTTCAATACTTTGTAGGATATCCTTTGTTCTTCAAAACAGCTTGCAGACGTCTGGGCATTGACTGAACCAGTTTTTCAGTGTCATCCGACGTAAATTTTGCCCATTCTTCCTGCAATTTACTAATTAGCTTTTAAATATTGTGTTTTCGAATTCGTTTCTCCAATTTTGCCCACAAATGTTCGATTGGATTGAGGTCTGGTGACTGTGGAGGAGTATGCAACTGTCTTGGAGTGTGGTAGAGGAGATATTCCTTCACAGTTTTAGCTGTATGATTCGGGTCGTTGTCTTGTTGGAAAATAAAGGTATTAGAAAGCTTTAAATTTCGGGCACTGTCTCATAGATTTTTCTTCAGAATATCCAAATAAACATACTTATCCATGATTTTATCAATAATGTGAAAATTTCCAACTCCTTTCGACGACATACACCCCCATACCATCACACCGCCAACTCCACGTTTTACAGTTGGATTTAAATTTCTCAGATTCAGTTCTGTTTCTGGGTTTCTCCATACAATAGGGTGGCCATTAACTTTAAATATTGTAAATTTACTTTCATCTGACCAAATTACATTGTTCCAGAAGTCCTGCGAAGAGTTTAAATATGTTTTGGCAAAAGCAATTATTTTCTTTCTATTTGTCTCGGAAATGTATGGCTTAGACCTAGGTTTGCGTCCATGATAATCGGACTTTCGCAGCACTTATCGTACAGTTTCAGGAGAAATTTCCTTGTTGCTAGTTAAAAAAATGTCTTTTGCAATGCTTGCAGCAGAAAGTTTAGGATTTTGTGTAATTCTTAAAAGAATTTTTCTTTCTTCTCTCAGCGTTAGCTTCTTCGGTCTCCCACATCTTGGTTTTACAGCAAGACTACCAGTGTCAAGATAGTTTTGAATAACTCTTTACACACTAGAAAATGGTTTTCCAATGGTTTTACCAATATAACGAAGAGTTTTACCTTCATCTCTCAATTTGATAATTAGTTGTCTCGTAACTAAAGGAATTTCTTTATTGGTTGTCATTTTCGTCAAAGAAAACAGAAATAGCAACTTCTAATCAACGTGAAATTTGCTTCGGAAGTCAATGACCTTGAAAGTGTAACCTTCTTTGCATTTTTAAGTTTGAACTTTAAAAGTTAGATAAGAAATTCCCCGCCTCCTTCGCGTTGTACGCAAATTTTATTGGCTTTGATTTCTGGCCACTTATCTTTTAAAAATTAGTGTGCATAAATTATTAGATATGAAAATATTACAGTTAAATAATTTCAAAGTCCATTATTGAAACTAAATATTTAAAAAATAAAACTTAAAAAACTACCCTTTTCGCACCTTTTAAAATTTGGATTTGGTATTACTTTTCTTGATGTACGCAGGCTTTATTGACTAACTGTATCTTCTAGTCTGTCTAATTGAATTACGGCAAAGCACATAAAAGCTATGAGCTCCTAAGTGAAGTTTTGCTTCTT
This sequence comes from Stegodyphus dumicola, assembly GCF_044657685.1. Classification (NCBI taxonomy): domain Eukaryota; kingdom Metazoa; phylum Arthropoda; class Arachnida; order Araneae; family Eresidae; genus Stegodyphus; species Stegodyphus dumicola. Next base: position 123,956,193 of record NC_140780.1, read on the forward strand.
AAAGGACGTTTTAAAAGAAATTAGCTCATATTACAGACAGGGAAAACCACGAAAACACCTCTGCAACCGGTTTGATCTTCGAGATTCAAACGGTATTACTACTATTCAACGGTCTTATCCACTCAGCCATTGATGGGCCTTCTTTAAGCCCGTTTTTATTTGGTAAGATTGTGCTTAAAACTTACTATATAAATATTTTTGAATTTACCCATCTGATTTTTAATGCTTGAATTTATCTTTTTTGTAGATATGAATTAATGTTTGGATGAAAACGAAACACCATGAACCGCGCAAAACTTTAAAGCATGAAGATATCCTCCCTCCCCATTCGCGGGCACGTAGCCGACTTACGCTTGGCCGCTACTAAGACCGGAAGTGTTGGCCACTTTTGTGAAAGCACGTAATAAGTGGGCCACTGTTACCCCTATGAAGGAATGAACAATTACAGCCATTTGTTTTCCCCGGGATTCAAACTCGGGTCCTTCGGTATCGCAGTAGGCTTCCTTAACCACCACACCGTCTAAGTGGCAAAGTATGCAACATGCTAGGTGAAATTCGCAGTTAGCTTTCCATTGCAGTTTTGCAAGAAATATTGGATTGCTTAAATTTTCTTTTGAAATTCTGTAAATAACAGAAATACTGATATTTTGGAAAAAATCTGTAATTTCTCTTACACATTAAACATCTTGCTTAGTACGAATGTCTTACAGATATAATCAGAAAGTACTTGAAATGACTTGTTACAAAGAAATTAATAATTTTTCTTTATTCATCTACTAATTGTTCTGCTGATAGTAAACCGAGAAATTTTTATTCCTTGTAACCATAGTTATCCACTTTTTGATTATAAAAATCTGATGTTACCTTGTTAGCATATTTCATTTATGAGACGTTCCGATTAAACGTTGATTACCATTTACTCATTAGTTGTAGATTGTAGCATTTTATTTAAAGCTTGCTTAGGATATCACAAGATAATTTTGTAAACAGAAAATACGTGCGAATACGAGCAATCGGTGCTTCGTTAGACAAGGACTCTTCTGTCAAGCGGCAAGGAAGTATCTGGGCAATAGGGAAGTATCTGGGAATCGTCCCTCAATCAAAGTTGAAGCAATGCATTACAGTCTAATTTAGCTGGAAGATGTTTTGTCATCTACAGATTTGATCAGTTTTGAAACTTTATAAAGGCACATTGCCAATAAAACTGAAATTTGTTTCATTTTTAAATGGTTTGAAGTTATGTAATATATAGGCAACAATATAAAATTCCCACTAAGATAAATGCAATTTAGTAGAAAAGGAAATTCCGAATCTGGTTATTTTCCATTTACTTCCTTTTATGATTTCAATGTCTTTCTTTTGGAAACTAACTTTATGCGAATCTTCAGCGTTCCCAATTTTTTTTTCCCCCACGTTCATGTTCTCATTTAAGCAAAAGAAATGAGAGAATGTTTTTCCATAGGACTAACTTTGCGAAAATTTATTGTTAATTTTTTAAACTCGCGTAAACGAAAATATGAGGTCGTTACGGTTCGTTTCCAACTTTTGTCTCCGATATATAAGTAGGCAGTAATTGGTTCATGAATCACAAAGCATGTATTTTTTTTTTTTTTTTTTTTTTTTTTTTTTTAAGTTTGCTTATTGTCAGATACTGAGTAGATTTTGAAACGCTTCGTTGTAAACTAAAAATTGTGACAGGAAGATTAGTTTATTCTAAAAGCAAAAATTAAGTTGTCATTTTTTATAATTTTTAATGTATTATGGCAAAGTATGTTTACTTCTGTTATTAAAAATTCTTTTCTTTCGTAGCTTCTTTCACTGAGTATCATAAAGGAGAAAATCTTTTTTTGAAAAAATACTTTGCAGAAACTTAAAATTAAATATTTTAAAATATACTCCACTACGCTAAAAGCTCTGGAATTGCATGCAAATAAAAAAAATCGAAATTAATTCTAACAAACAACTAATTATTACCAAAATAAAGCAAAGAATCGTGACCATCTGTATTCTAATTAACCTAAACAAAAACTACATCTAAAAAATTTGCCGAATCATTGATATGGGGTATACATCTCGCTAGAAGCCATGCACGTGCATATGTCTAGGCTAATTCTAGTGTTTTTAATTAAAGTCGAACTTTTTTTATTGCCCCTTTTTTCCCCCTCGTCCTGTTGATCGACGCTTGTACTTCATTAAGAACTAAAACTAAGGTCGACTGTAAAAACATTTTTTTCCTCCCAACCATTTTATTTGATATTTTCATTCTTATTATATAGCCTCTCTTTTCGATTCCCTGACTGGCTGTGTTTTTCCCCACCGATGAGAAAACTGTATTCTCGACCTGAGTTTTTTTCCCCCCTACCTCTTGCTTTTTCTCGTAAAAAGCCTTTTTATGTTAATCATTACTTACATTATTTTTCTGTTCCCTATATCAAAAGTTAGTGGTAGCTATTAGGAAGGGATTTTTTTTATTTTCCTTTCCTCATCTAGATAGCGGATGGGGGTGGAAGATATGCCGCTTTAAAATAAATTTAATTGGGGAAATGTATTTAATAAAGAATTCTCTTTTCGGTAGGAGTAAAAAAAACGTAAGCCCGAAAGAGTTTTCTCTCAGCGGCGAGCACAAAATCTTGTGCGTTTTTCTAATAACTTCTGCTACTTGGCTTAGGGGAAAATATTGCTCGATACTGTGTATTATCTTTCTCAAATTAATTAGAGATTAAGCGTTGCCTGCCTCTTGGAATTCTTTTTTTTATCCCCCCCCTTTTCATGGAAGATTTTTTCATGGGTTTTTTTCAATTGAAATGCCAGTGAGACGCACGCGAAAAAATATTGGATCTAATTGTTATTTTACAAACGATGGCTATTGGCTTCTATTCTTGAAACTGCTAATGAGAAGGAAGGAAATAAAGAAAATGGGAATCGAAAAATTCTGACATTTAAAAAGCATAGTTAAAATTTGTAAGGTCTCAAAATTGATGAAAAATGTTTGCCCGTGTTCTTTTTGATTTTCAGTCATACGTAGCTTTCTCATTATTTCTAGAATTTGGATCCTCATTTCGCCAATATTCTGAAGTAATCGCACGCGGCGCGCCGTGCATTATACAGCGGAGAAAAGTAATGGATTTGGTTCATTGCCATGCAGTTTAATGTTTTCAGTTTCTAGTCAGTGCATAAGCATTTACTAGTTATTTATACATCTTGTGAGGATTGTAATTTCATTTGTCAATTTTCTCTCTCTTTTATTTAATAATTGATTTGAGGAGTATAGCTATAAATGTCGTTCAATCAATATGGTGATAGCAGAACTAGCTAAGAATGGGAGTTCTAGGTCTCGTTTTTAATCGGATGCACCGGACATTTTTATATGTAACGTCTACTTGTTATACTTTAAACTTGTCGATCCCAAAATTCTTCCGAGAAGTTGTTGGTAGAATATCTGGCGAGGTTTGAATCCTTCTAAAAATATGTCACATTTTAATTAAACTATAATTTGTTCCTTATCACCTTTGGTCAGCTGTGGTTACCATTTCCATGAAGGCAACTTGAATAAATTTAGCCTGTCAATTAATATATAATGCCGAAGGCTACTTGGGAAACCCATGGAACAAGAAATTGATATTTCTTGATAGATAGGAATGCAGTCACAGACTTAAGATAATTTACGAGCGAACTAATATAGTATATGCAGCTCATATGCGGCTGAAAAAAGCAGGCGTCTTAAATGAGAACTCAGATATGGAAGATCGAAGAAAGAATAGCAAGAAGGCAGTTTTTTGGTCAGAAGAAAATACTAAAGTCTGGGAGTAAAATTTGTCAAAGATGTTTCGGCCGTTGAAAACGAAACAGTTCGATGATGTTCGTTCTAATAGTTCATTTCGTAATTCTCAAATGTGACGATTGCTTAGATATCCCATACGTTATCTTCGTGTTAGGTCACAGAATGCGACGCCTGTTCCCTCGGGACACTCTTGTTTTTTTTTCAGGACTGTGAATGCTTTTCTGGTAATCAGCATTACTTCCTGTTTCATAAGTTTTCCACATTATCCTTCAGATATCCTAATCCTTCAGATATCCTTCGTTTCTTTTTTCACTGATTGCCCGTATATTTGCAAACTTACTTTATGAAAGTGCTTGTTATGAAAAGTCTGCTAGTTTTTAATTATTACTAATAATTATTACTAATAATAATTTTTAATTATTAGTTATTAACGATAAATCTAACTTCTTTGATTTTGTAAGGCTCTTAAATTATAGCCCCCTTTTTTTTTATTGTTAAGCAAGTTATTGAAGTTAACAAAAAGTGCTTTCCATCTTAATGAGCTGTAAATTATATGCAATACTGATGATTTATTGGCCTGCCCATAGTAACATTTCACTGTAATCGTTTAGCTGTAACCGAAAATTTTAACGTTAATTTCACTGAATTTTTAAGCAACACTGTAAATCGCAACAAATAACCGAAAGCAGTGCAACAATGATTCTAAGTACAACTATTTTTTTCCTCACTTCATATGGATTAGCTTAAGTCACACATTAAGGATTACAGACACAGATTGACAGATTAATTACAAAGTAACCGCTGGCTTGTCAAACTGTAATTACCGGTTTTCTGATCAACTCGCATATAATTTCTGAAAAAAGTAGACACATGGATAATCTACCTCTAACTACAAAAAAAATTCAGATTTCATTTACGTATATATATTGTTGCTTGAGGCCTACATACCGTATGTACACGCACGCGCACTAATGAAAGGTATTGTTAATAAGTAATGCATGCAGAAAAGTAATAATGAAAATAAAGAGCAGTGGTTCGTGTCATGTATAAAAGAAAACTTACCGTTTCGAATACCGTAGTTGCCCTCTGTTTCCTTGTGAGATAAAAATAATATGAAAGAGGGAATTTCTGTGATATCTCAGTATATTTAAAAGTACAGAACAAAGAGTGGAAAGCGATTTCATAATAAGCGTTAAAATAAAACCATAGAATTTGCGATTTTCGGAATGAAATATTCAGTTCTTAAAATTTCTCTTCTGTGCCATTTTAAAATAAATTTACTTAAATTATATCACAATTTTCCTTTCTTCAAAAACTAAAAATACGTAAGTAGCTGTTGAAATACTCGGCTAACCAAAATAAATATCAAATAAGGAATATATATGTAAATATAAAAATTCTCTAGGCTAGAAACTCTGAAAATAGATTTAAATACACCATGTGTCGTGTAACGTTCCAACTATGTTTTTTTCTCTTGCAAATGATACTTTGCGTATCGTGAATATGAACCAGTTTTCCTTAGAAAATCCTCTTAAAAAGGCATCTCTTCTATTAAGCAGTTAAAGCAGCTCTCGTGTGCTTCGCATTAAACAAAAAAGTGCAACCCAATCCGAATGATGCTGAAATAGAAATGGATTAGCTGTTATATAACGATAAAAGATGTGTTGCTGGGTTGAATAAGATTTTTTGTGGCATAGATTTTTGAGAAGTTTATTTCTGAGTACATACGGTTGGTTTAGTTTAGTTATCTGCCTGAGGGAAGGGATGCCGTTGTGGAGGACTTTCTAAGGGAACATGGCTCATGGGAAAACGCCCAGCCGGAGATGGGTGAATTGAAATAATCGAAATTTGCACTTTTTATGAATAATTAGAAATATTTTTTGTATTTTTAATTTTAAGCAGCTGTTAATTAAACTTTTTTTGTATTGTTTGTTTGTTATTTGTGTGCTGATTTGATTATGGCAAACCAGCTATCTGCCTAAAGGGAGGAATGCCTTCTGAAGATATTTTAAAAGAAACTGGCTCACAAAACATTTTTCTTGATAAATATTCAATATTTGAGTTAATGTATAGTGAACTGTATATATATATGATTTTTATGGTTCGTTCATCTTCACTTTGAACTTAATATTTGATGAGAAACTGAATGTATTCGTATTGAAAAGCTATTTCAAAACTAAAATGAAAGTATGATAATTAACAGTGCTGTGAATTCCTAATTGTTTTCTTGCTGAGAATGCGCCAATTCTCACGAATTATGTACTGGTTGATGTTAAAATGCACATTTTAACTCCCCTGCGTGTATATTTCCGTTTGCTTGAAATTAAATTACGTATTCTATATATTTAAAAATATGCCTTAATTTGAAATTTTCTCTATGGGAGGAAAAAAAATTGGGGCAGTTTTTAATTCAGGATTTACCTTGTTTTAGGGTTATATATTCGTAATATATAGATACACATATCTTACAGTAATAAGTTAAGTGTGGTAAAATTACATTTTATTTCATGTTCTAATAAAGGGATGTGATGTTAATATTTTTGGTTGAATGCAGCAAAACATACGAGTACTATATACGTTCGTGAAAGACTTTCTAAGGAAAAACTAAGGCACTATTTATATTTTACTGAAACCTAAGGAAATTGGTACTGAGCTAAAGCAAAGCAAAACTAGTCTCTTATGTTTTTATTGAAATGAAGAATGACTATTACATACCAGAACAGTTTGCATTTCATTATAATGAAACATTCAATATTCATTAAAAACACGAGAAAGAGCAAATCGAAAATAAAGGGTCGAGTTATTTGTTTTATCAAATATTCTAAAACTCGTCAATCAGTATTGCTAAAGAGTGACTGTTCAAAAATATGAAAACCGTAAAGGAAAACTGAAAATTGTTGGTGGAGAGAACAAATTTATTGATATGAAAATATGTAACAAGTAATTAATTATTAGTGATAACCATTATATATATAGATAGATAGATAAAAGAACAAAGCAACTTAAATGATGCAATGAATTTATTTTTAATCATCTCAAGGAAACGTTCATTAATATATTTATTAGTATGTCAACAAAAGTAAAGAAATAATAAGCTTACAGTATTTTTCTTGCGTACTTCACATTTTGATTACGTACAAAGAAGATTTCGACGCAGTGAACTAATTAAAATGGTGCTTTTTATGCTTTACCTCCTAATTTATTTTAAATGGCTTGATCGTTTAACACGCCTTCACTGAGAGTTTAAATTGGCGCACTACTCCTTTGCCTTCGATGATACGAGTGAAGGCGACAAATTTTTTACGCTTGCCTTTTTACACTTTTTTATTGTTATGTTACTATTGTCCTTTTTAGGTGGTTTGCTAGTCGTGAATTTTAATTTTACTACTGTCATCCTTGCTATCAGTTTATCATAACATAGGTGATTTGTATTAGATTAATAATATTTTAATTATATTTATAAATTGTGTTTCTTTGTTTTCTGAATTTTATAGCTTTTAAATGCGTTGTTTCTACTTTTCTGTTTCAGTTGTATTTAATATTTGCTTTACATATTCACTTGTGTACGTGCAAAATTACATGTTTCAAATTTTGATTGCTTCTCTAAATGTAGCTGATCTAAACGTCAAGCTCTGCCAGCGTGTTTTAATAGCATTACACAAATCATTGTCTTCGTCACAACGAGACATCAGCATGACGTTCTCGCATCATTAAAATGAACTTAATTTTAGAACTTCCTTTTAATTTTCAAGTGTCTTTATTTTCTGGAGCATTCCGTATCCGTTAGTTTTAAAACAGTTTTTCTATTTTTGCTGCATTATTCTTTCATTCAGTATTTGTTTTTTATATAGAAATAAAAAAACTTTTCTATTTACCTGCTCGTGATCACTTGGTTATTTCGAAAAGGTGTGAAGATATGTTACAATTGCGTATGTCTTCTAAGATTTCGTATTCAGATATTTAATTCATAATAAATGGAAGCTTACAAGTGTTTAAAGTTTAGTCGCCTGCATATTTTTTCACTAATAAATATTCAATTAAATTCTTAAATTTTATTTTTCACGCATCTTTTCCGCGAACTTCATTACCGTTTTTTATAATGGATCTAGTTATTAACTGCCGGAATCATGTGTTTTCCATAGATTACTCCTTTTTAAATTCATTTTTATAAACAAAAATGCGTAATCCAGAAAAAGTAAGGAAAAAAAGTGCGAATTTAAACTGCTTCAGGATAAATAATTATTTTAAGATTTTTTTTAGGATATTTGAAAAAATTATTATCGTTTTCAGTGTTTTCATACAAATTTCTTATGATAAATGCCCAGTGTTTCAAGTTATTGTTATTACTAATAAAGTATTTAATATATTGCAAGCATTTTAAAGTAATAAATAACTTTAGGAAGAAAAATCATACAGCTAGTAGTACTTCTGTAGTTAATTCTCAGTATATATTTGTAATGTTTTATATTCACGTGGTAAAGTTCGTATGCGGATTATTAATAGCTAGGAACCGTTAAACCTTGTAAATTAATGTTTAGGGCTTAATAACAGAAATATTATTAACATTAGTGAAAGTGTATACTGACAGCCTCGAGGCAGAATCGAATGAACCTGAACCAAGCGCAGATTGTAACAAAAACAAACCCCAGACTCTCAGAAAGTGTATCGCAATCAAAAAAATGAACAGCTGGTGCTGTCTCAGCGACTTTGAGGATGGTGTTCGTCGGCGCAGCATAGATACGATTAAAACAGCATTCCTAAGGCTGTCAAGAGCATACCAATTTTACTCCATGACATATAATTACTTCATAGTGGCGAGTATATAAGTGGACGAATGTACCAGCGCCCAGACGAGCAAATGGTGGTCTTCAACTGATTGGCGTTTAAGACTATCTGGCCTATTGCAGACTCACCTAAGTATGACTGTGACACAAATCAAACTCTATATTTAAACCTCAAAGGTCTGAGCGAGCAAATGACTCGGGGAAAGTGCTACTTGCGTTATCGTATATGTTGGGAACATCAACCTTACACTGATGTTCTCAATGTTCTAACATCAAAAGTGGACTACTGAAAAATGCTGCCAAATTTTTTTGTTATATAAATCCTGTTTCATGCTTGCACTGAAAGTTTTACTTGCTTGCACTGAAACTTGCGCTGTTTCATGCTTGCTTGACAGCATTAGGCTATGGATCCATGTTGCTTGAATGGTTTTGTACAGAATAGCGATGGCTATGTGATGACATAGAGAGCCTTTTTCAATTATATAAATGAACCCTTTTAATGTACGTAGAGAAGTTCTTAAACGAAGTGAACTATGAACCATCGATTTACTTTCATGCATTTCGTACATTTGTAAAGAAATGGCTTATTTTAGTAAGACAATGACTCACTCTTTCAGGCAATCTGTAAATAATCAGTCATCATCATCCTTGGCTGTTGTAAATAGTGTTACAACAAAATAGGCAAAGTGTCATAAAAGGTATTACTTATTTTATTTCTCGCCATACTTTACCCGATTTAGAAACAATAGTGATGAGAAGTAGACAGGATTTGATTAACGCTTATTTAAGATCCAGACCTATTCAATAATTTCCAATTCTATAGAATTCATTCTTTGCGTGTTTTAGCGAACACTGCTATTAGAAGAAAATCAACACATACAAGGAAGGTGTCTTTTAAAGTTTGGGTCATTCAGAGTGCTTTTGTTATGATTTATACTTATTCGATGGTTTCGTTTTCTCCCTCTCAACTTCTGGGCGCTAATCTTTTTGAGTGAGTGTTATTTCATTATTCAAAGTAACGTTTATTCAAGCCAACTCTGTCATAAGTATGTAGCTTTATCGCAATAATTAGGATCTTTCAGTAAATTTGATTTCATTCGCTGGACTTAAGTATGAAAATTACCGTTTCTGCGATTCATCTATCCCCCCCCATTCATAGGATTTGTAATGATACTCATATAATTTAATTTTGCTAATGACTTTATATATTGTGATTTGGAAATTTTGATCAGTAGAATTTTTCTTAAATTAAATCAAAAAGCGAATGGCCTCCAATGTTGCATCTTGCGTATTCTGCTGCTTCTAAGGCTATGTGATAAATATCATCTACTTGTTTAAATTGTGTCAGCATTCGCAGAATAGGCTGTTCCTTTAAAGGTACAAAATTTTCATTTGCTAACTGAAATGCTAGCTCATATAATTTGCTTCCTATTTTAGACAGTGATAGCTTTTCTAACAATATAATAAGCAGTTGGAAACTTCTTTTGGGATGTGTTGTCTAAATTTATTTGAACTCAAATATCAGTACATATTTGTATATATTATATATATATATATATATATATGTATCTGTTCGAAATAAATTATGAGTTTATTAGGTACTATTCTGTTTCGAGGGCCGTAAAAAATCGCCAAATTATCGTTGATGCCAATGCTGCCAAAAAAGAATTGCGGCAACCCTAATAATTGCGGCAAGAAAGGAAGTATAATAGTAATAACTATCTAAGATTGATGATTTAATTTAGATGAAAGGTTAATTTCATATAATTCTATTTTATTATTATAATTTATATGAAAAAGGCTAAACATGACTGAATGGAAGCATAAGAGTAAATAAGTATTTCAGATCATTATTATAATTTATATAAAAATTGCTAAACATAACTGAATGGATGCCTGCATCGCTATTTCGCTACCGACTTATCGCTAAAGCATAATTTCACCTCGTTGGTTGTTCAAACGTAATTTTCTATAATGAATGATGCCTTTTCTTTGAAAACATTCTCGGTAAAGTGCAGAATCGCTCACTTATTTGATTGCCGCTTTTTACAAGAGTAAAAACAATTAGATTTTTGTCAATTTTCTTTTACTCTTTAAATGAAAATAGGTCGATGTGTACATAGATAAAGTCAAGGGTGTGCGCAGTGCCATTTTTGTGCGATTCTAGGATTAAGTGAAAATAGGTCGATGTGTAAATGGATACCGAGTATGTGCAATTCTTAAAAACGCGTCAAGCAGTGGGTGATTCTGCACTTTACCCAAAATTCTATTGCCGACTTTTCGTCATGGGCAATTCCCAAATTGTTAAATCCATAGGATATCAAAAAAGGATTTAAAATCGAAAAAGGATTTAAAAATTAAACTAGTATTTCAATGGCGTCTTAAGAAATATAGAACTATACAAACTTACGCAATCTGAAATCAACGCGTACGCTAGATTTGGCGCGCTGTTAAATGGGCGCGTTTGCTAGATTTGGCGCTTTTGCGCATACATTTTCGCTGCAATTTTCTTACGGCCCTCAAAACAGAATAGTACCGTTTATATAGTATTTTCTCATTTATAGGAATGCTATTAATTGTAAGAGTATCAGTAAGATATGTAAAAAGGAATCACAATCCACGGTGTGTTAATCTGACCTGTTATTGAATTTAAGCAAATAATAAATTCTAGTGTTTGTTTCTGTTTGCATTATTATGATTAGTAAAAATAAATATCTGTGCTTGTTTATGTAACTTTATTAAACTGAGTTTACTTAGCATGAAATTTGTTACCTATTTTATCTTAAATATGAAAAATTACTTTCAGAGTTGTTTAAACTAATTTATATCTAAAATATGTCTAGATTCGAAGAAGTGAAATCTGAGCAAAAAAAAAAAAAAAAAAAAAAAAAAAAAGCTAGACTTTGTGCATTAATTATGCGTTAAATGAATCTGTTTCTGTTCGCACTTTCATTTCTGTAATGAAATGTGTGAATCAAGCTTGCTTGAGACTACCATCATTCTTGTATTATCTCGATTTTTTCTTTTACGCTGTGTGTGCGTGCGTGTAAAGAACACTTATGGTAGAGCGAAGTATGTTTATCTTATTATTTCTAGTAAAACAGCGTTCCCGTTCTAGAGTGGAGAAACTATCAGATGCATTTAAATATTTCTGTATTCAAGTTGCTTTAAGCATCGGTCTTGATTTATTGGAAGTTAAAGCGACATTATGTATCATTGCCGCTTGCAGCGTCCAGCGGAACGCAGTGAAGCCAAGTGTAATTGATATTAAATTTGTGATTTCTTTAAACAGATGTCTCTTTAATGATACGAACTCTCCAGTAACCATGTAGTAAAATCATAAAACGCTGATAATTCATTCGTTCCCGTTTCATCTCCTGGAAACATGAAAATTCATGCCTGGCTGCGTGGATTCTTTTTCTTTCCCTTCAAATGTAACATTAATTCGAATCATCTTCTCTTCGAAAGTCATGGAGGAAGATATCCTTTCTAATACTTCGAATTTTTATCTTAAAAATTGCCATTAATAAAGGAATTTTGACCTACCAAAATGTTGGAATGTCACAAATTTAATTTAGTGGGAAGTAGTTGTTATTTGTGTTTATGATGCTTATACTGTGTAATTTTTCTTAAGCGTTTAAACATTATATAACACTTATCTATTTTTTATTTATGTGTCTTGAATTAAAACGTGTAAATTATTTTTAACTTTGTTAGTCATTTATGTTTCTTGTCAAACACAGTGCTGAAATTCTGAAATGTTGTGTTGCGTAACTTTTCAATCTTTACATCTTATACTCGTTTAATGCCGTGTATGCTCAGTTTCGGTTTTATCTTGAAAAAAAAAAAAAAAAATGCCTTTTGTAAATAGGCTTCATTTTCTATCGCACACCTATTTATATATGCCCTAGCTTATTTAGGTGAGTAATCTTATTAAACGGTTTCTTTTAGTCACTGAGCAAATGCATTTTGATCGAATGGAATTTCTAGCGTAGCTCAAAATGCATGTTCTTTTCAGCACTGGTTTTGACCCCTACTTTGTTATGGTAAGTAAGCAGACCTTCTTTATTTCATTTAGCGACCCTCAATATTCGATGGATTCATTTGGATCTAAATGTGTGTGCACATTGGCTTCAATTTTTTATAATTCTAAATTATGTTGCGAGTCGCATTTTCTTGATAAGTGATTTTGGTTTTATTCACGCAGTCGACCCAAGCTGCACAGTGCTAATGATGTTAAGGAAAAATTGTTACAAGTCCTCTTGGCTCAATCCCAGAATCTCTTGGTCAGTTCCGGTTGCCCCATCGACCAGGTGAGTGTGAGTGTCAAATTTTGACTCATTAATAATTTTTATGTAGTTGATAGTGAAGTTTTGTAATTATCATAAAGGTGAGTCTTTCTCTCTCTATTTTTTTTTTTTTTTTTCCTCCTTTCGAAAGAAAGACCCGATCAACTTTGTGTACCTTGATGTAAAAAAAAAAAAGTAGGGCTTTTTAAAGTATGTTAACATTTTTGTCCTAAAAATTAACTTGTCGTGTGAAAGTTGTTGTTACGTTACTGAGCGTGCCTGTAACATTAAATGAACTACTACTTTTTGATTAAGAACTTGGAGTAAATATGAATTTCTGGTACTATTCCGTTTTGAGGACCGTAAAAAATCGCCAAACTATTGTTGATGTCAGTGCTGCCAAAAATAATTACGGCAACCCTAACGCAAGAAAGGAAGTATAATAGTAAATGACTATCTAAGACTATTGTTTTAATTTAGAATGAAAGGTTAATTTCATATAATACTTTTTTATTATTATAATTTATATAAAAAAGGCTAAACATAACTGAACGGATTCCTGCATCATTATTTCGCTACCGAGTTATCGCTAAATCATAATTTCATCACGTTGGTTGTTCAAACATAATTTTCTATAATGAATGATGCCTTTTCTTTGAAAACATTCTACCGGAGACTTTTCGTCATGGGCAATTCCCAACTTGTTAAATCCATAAGATATCAAAAAGGATTTAAAATTTAAAAAAAAGGGATTTAAAAATTAAACTAGTATTTCAATGGCGTCTTAAGAAATATACAACTATCTAAACTTACGCAATGAAATCAGAGCGTACGCTAGATTCGGTGCGCTGTTAAATCGGCGCGTTTGCTAGATTTGGCGCTTTTACGCATACATTTTTGCTGCAATTCTTTTACGGTCCTCAAAACGGAATAGTACCGAATTTCTTGAAATTCTATGTATTGGATCCCTTGGTTTATCACTTTAATTAGCAGGTAAGTCTGTCACACCTGTGATTCTGTAAGAATTTTGGTCTGCCTTTCAAAATATATTCTTCATGTTTAGTTTCAAATGAAAATTTTTGATATTTCTTTCGGAAGAATTTCCAAGCTGCTGCTGTGCGGCGTAGCTTTGATGAGTCTAGCATATCATTAACTTCTTTTGTTCCTGAATGTTAAACATAATTTATTTGATCATTAAATAAATATTTCAACTTTTTAAATTTATGCATGTAAAAAATATCAATTTTTTTAGATTTGTGATTTTATGTTTAATGTTTTTATTTTTAAATTTTTATTGCAGTTCCGTCATTCTTCACGTAGCATTATTTATATCAAAATAAATAAAGTATCCGTTTTTTTTTTTATTTATTTATTCTTTCTTCCGTTTTTTAAGAGTATTTGGTAGAGTGTATTCGAAAAATAATTGCTGCTTGTTGAAAGAGGGGGAAAGATGTACTAACTTTGCAATAGTTTGACATACTTCCATCTAAAAAGGTGTATGAAAGAAAAGTGTAATTTAAAACAAAAGAATAGAGCTGGATAACTTCAATCCTTTTATCCGATTGACCATCGAGTGCCGTTCTATAACCCATCTGTTTTATCTGTGTTTTTATTTGAAACTCTTTTTTTCAGGTGTAACGGATGCCCAATCCTCTTAATGATTCGCGTGCGAAGGCATTAGTTTTGCGCTGTGCATGCATGCATACCCGCTCCAAAATCGTGAAAAACTTTCTTTAATCTATTGAAATTCCTCCCTCGAGACAGTGGGCCCCGCTTTTTTCACGGAGTGTGCCCAGTGTTGTGAGAAATGAGCTCAGTGTTCAGCCCCTGTGAAATCTGGCGCGTGTTCCCTGCGCCCGGCCCGCCGATAAGCCATGGTCCGGGATCTGATTGTTGATGTTGGGATTACTGAGTGCCGCCGGTGCATCATGAACGAGGATTAAGTCCCCCTCTCTAGGAGTTTGAGAAAAAGAAGACTTCTTTGCCGAGACTTGACATGCATGAGTGGTCCCAGTGCACCTATTGGGAACTGTGCACTAATCACAAAGAATTAGACTGTTGTGAAGGAGTGATTGCTTGCTATGATTTGTCAGCAACTTGTGCAGCAGCTGACTAAGCCTTTCAAAGGCGCGTCTTTTTCTTCGCTTTCTTTACTGCTTCTTTCGGGGAGACGGGCGAAAAAACTGTGTACTTAAGTTCTTTCCCATAAATTACTGTCATAACTCATAAAGCCGTTGTCGCGAAGGAAGTCGAGAATTGTTCAGCACCGGAAAACTTTTCTTCTTTCCTGTAATGTTCTCGCCTAGTAATTGTTTGTAACGCAACTCTGCACTCGTCTTGGAGATGCGCTTCTTGTCCATAGATTTATTGAAAGTGTCCCGAAGTACACTTCTTCGAGATAAAATATTTTACACTCGTTCCGCTTCAAAGAACTCAACTCGTCCAAAGCTTATTTAGGTTCCTTTCCTTTCTGCGTTAAGCTTCTAGTTATTTTGAAGAAAAGACCGCTTTCACTCCAACTTTTTAACTGCATCAAGTCAATAAAACTTAAATATTCGTTTTTTATAGTAGGAATGGACTGCTTTCTAGTGAATCCAGTAGTATTATCATTTTAACACAGCAGAAAAGGATATGATTCTTTATTGCCATGATCAACATTTTATGTTCTATCTGCATTTAAACTACTTGTCTTTCATAATCACTTTTTTTCTGTAAATTCAGGGAGTTTATTCATTAGCCTTAAAACTTTTAAGTGTCAAAGTACAGTTTTAAGAATGCGTTTTTTGTATTTGATTTTCTACCTTCTTAATGACTTTAATGACTGTACTTTTTCTACCACCTTTCTGTATTCTTGTACTTAATGTGTCATTGAAAAAAGCATTTCTTCTTTATTTGCTTATCAAAATAAAGCTTAAATTATTTGATAAGTATTAAATTTATTCCAGTCAACACTTGAAGTCGTTGATTGAAGTATGGCTTCAAGTAACCCCCGAAAAAGTAGTTTTGAACTTTTAGTTACAGCCTGAATTTTTAAAAATATTTACTTATATTAAGTGACAGCTGTATACTTTATTTTGTTAAAAAAAAAAAAAAAGAAAAAAAAAAAAAAAGAAAAGAAAACTTTGATGATCCTGTGCTTAATTTAAAATATTTTGCTACTTGCATGCTGATACTGTATTGTGAATGCTAACTACCCCTTAAGACAGTGCTTGAATTCTGATTCTGTGTATCGCACTACTCTTTGAGCAAATAATTTGTTAAATGATTTATGCCTATGGTGGTTATATGGTGACTAAAAGTGCTTTTCTAGAATATATTCTATTTCACTAAGAGTGAAAGGAATTGCATTTAAAATAAAATCATTTTATGTAAAATTCAGAAAAAACTTATGTAAGATACCTAAGCTTTTTTTCTTTCTGTTTCATAGGATTTTAAATAAATAGTTATTTAAATAGTTTCGTCTTCATTGGATTATCTTACTAGCATTGCTTTTATATTTAAAACTCGAGTTATTGAAGATTAAAGTCTGACTAATCAACCTTAATAAGTCTTAATAATTCAAAAATAACTCTAGTTACTTACATGAAACCCTTATTTATACGCAAATTAAGGGCATCGTGTCAGCAACTGCTAACTTTCAAGTAAATAACCTGAATTAAAAATTGTTGAACATTTATGTAATCAGCTCATCTCCTTCCCCCAGTCGCATCCTTTCTACACAGTCCCCCTTTTTTTCTCCCTTCCATCCTCTGTGTGTGTATATATATATATATAATGTGTGTGTAAAATTAATAGGTATTACAATACACCTTATCACCGACAAGTTTTTCTAATACTTGCGCAATAGCTGCAAAGTAGGATAATAACAATTTATTTACTAAAGAAATATTGATTATATTATCTCCTAATATAAATTTGGTAGAAGTATCTAAAAAGAGTGAACCCATATGTAATATATCACTATTGTGTTCAGTGATAAAATATATTACAATAAGCATTAAAACTGAAATTTACTTAACAGCATTTAATTTTATTCTTATTTGGACTGGGATTTTTAAGTATATGATCGCAAAGTTAGAATAATTACTTGCAAAAAAAAAAAAAAAAAAAAAAAAAAACTCGTTATTTTGTTGTGAAAATGTGTATAAATGTAACAAGGTTTAATTTTAAAGGTTTTTCGAACTGAATGAACTTTTTCAAGATATATAATATGCGCAGTACATTTGATGTTTTCTATGTCCTTATTGTTTATGAACACATTTTGTCTTTACTTCTGTTGAGTTTCTCGAGAAATGCCGGAAACATGCCCCATTGTCGAGTTTCGAGCAGGGACAAATTAGTGAAAAAAGAAGCGAAGCCGGGAACTATTGGTTTGTTGCAATTCATCGAGCACAACATTAGCATTTAAACGAGTGCATTCCGGAACTGGGCAACGCTCATTTCGATGTGGACTTAAATTGAATAAAGTAGCACTCTCAAAGATTCCCACTAATAACGAGTGATTGAAAATAAGCGATGGTTTTTCATGTTACGCGTCGGAGCGTGCCAAAGGCTCTTCCTTCGCTCCTTAGACCGGAGCGGGAGGCGGGTCCGTTCTTTGACGGCGGCCACGGCTGCTTTAATTACATGTGCCGCACGCCTTCTAATATCATTACTGGTCTCGCGCAGACACCGAGAATTAATTCCATAAACATGGCCTCATCTTTTTGTGTGGTGGTGCCTCACTTACCGCTCTAATGTAATCTTCATTACCAGGGATTAGTTCGGTGCGCAAGTTCCCTTTCATCCTCGGCGAGGCGGCACGTTTCATCTTTGCTGTGCTACCGCCAAACTCGCTTTCAAATTTAAAGCAGTTCGCCCGTAATCCCAGTTCAAGATCTGTGCTTTTCGGCGTCCCAGATGGGACGGGATAATGGGATGTGCGAGAGCAGGACGTCGGCAAAAATGCTCGCCCCTTCGTTCCCCCGCTCTTTCTGTGTAGCGTTTATCCATTTTGGAGGAGCGCGCGTCTTTTAACGAGATGTCCCTTCCAGGCGCGCGCAACAGGTAATCGCGTTCGCCACCTTCCTATCGCTCACTGGATTAAGTAACGCTTCGTTTTCCCTGTTCGGGGATTACGATCAAATATCGTAATTAATATGTACTAAAAACAACCATTCTTACGTTAGGCATATTGATGAGGAACCTGTTTGTTTGCTAAATGCGGTTAACTCTGCAAAACGAGGATCCCGCCGAGAATGCCTAATTCATCCTTGCCAACCAATACACCCCCCCCACCGCAAAATGTGATTACAAAAGTATTCTCTTCTCGCAAAAGGGATTCAAGTGATAAGAGTGTCGTCGTTTCTTGTTACCTGACTCCTCCTAACCTAACATGCTAGTCAGGGCTTTCTTTTCCTCTTTCATTTTCGTTGCTTACAAGAAGAGAATAATTTTTTTTTTTTTTTTTTTTTTTTTTTTTTTTGGCAGGAATTGTGCAGCTGAATTTAACTGTCTGTCGCTCGATATAATGAATCCTATCGGATTTTTTTGGAGGGTCAGCTAATTTAAGCTTATACAAAGGTCATCTGGTTTCTGTGATCAATTGTAATACATATTAAAAAAATAAGTGAATTGTGTCGATATCCTTCCGTAGAATTACGAACTGTAATTTCGAATCTGACTCTTTTATTGCTGATATTTTTTGTCATAAGTGATCGCAAAAGCAAAATTTGTCCTATGTGGGCAAAATATTAACGTTTGATCAAAACCGTCGTAACTATTTAATGAAAGCAAAATGTATGATATGGTGGTTTTAGGGAAATAAATACTTAATTTTTGTTTGATGAAGTAATAAATGTGTGAATGAATTCTCAGTTACCAGTCTCTCTCTTTTTCAATTTGATCTTAGCCCACCAACGGCTGAGCGGTAAAGTCGCTGAACACTGGTAGTTCGGTCCAGGCTCGAATCCCGGCAAACAAGCTAGGTCCATGGGGGGTTTCGAGGTTTTCCCCATGAGTAACATGTATGCGAGCCAGTTTCCCTTAAAAAGTCCTACACGAAGGCATCCCTTCTTTTAGACAAATAGCCCTCGAGTGCTTTGTCATAATTAAACAAAAACCAAAACCAATTCGATCTTTTATATACCTACGTTTGGGCAATCGACCAAAGGAAACGTATTATACTGGGGTAATTATTTCTAATCTTCATTCTACAAAAAAATATAAAAATTTTTTCTTTATATAAGCTATTTGTCCTTTTGCATATCACTGCACTCGTTGAAATATTTGCTTTATATTTTGCTTAAAATAATTATAATCTTATTACCCTAAACACAGCATATATGCTTGTTTATAGGACAAAAAGATTGCCAGCAGTTCGCGAAAGAAGCGGGTTTCACTACTTTCGCCTTTCTGGCTGATCTACATTTGTGAAGAATTGTTAAATTATTAGAAAATCATTTATATATGAATTGTTAAGGATTTATATAAGTCTGATGATCATTTCCTTTTATTTGTTTTATTCTAAAAACGTGTGGCCGATAATAATACCTTTTAAAATATTGCCTGAATATGCTATAAAGGATTGATGGCGTATTCCTTGTAACTTTTAATACTGGAAATAAAGATTTGTTAAAAAATACAAAAGTAATTTATGTAGATTATCCATTCCTGTTTTAGATCGGAAGTAGGTTAAGTAAATATTTTACACATTTGCGTATTTTGATTTCCATTATCTAGATGAGACAATGGAATTCATAGATCCGCCACGTGGTAGCATATAAAATTTCTCATTAAATTCGCCAGTCGAAAATATTACACTAATTGCTACGAAAGAATTTGCTGTTCTTTCAGCAAATAAAATGTTTTCTTAGAACTAGAACGTAGGTTTTTTTTTTTTTTTTTTTTTTTTCTGAATTTAAACTTAAAAGGTTTTTAATCCATGAAATCCTTCTTTTCACATGCATGAATTCATAGGCATATTCTTCTGTCGATAAATAGTATATTTTGGATTAGTAATTGTTGTAGAAATAATGAAAATAAGCGATGCGTCTCATGCTATTTTCAGACTATGGACCACAGCACTGCCAAAAGCTGAAAGTCTTTGAAACGAAATCTAGTCTCTTTTTAACTTGCAAGTAATGTAATTTGATCGCTGAGAAATGTAAAAAACGCACTGTAAAACACTTTCAAGTACATTACACCGGTAAATAGCACACTTCATCTATACAAAAGTTGTGTGAAACAAAAAGTGACATTTTAATTTTTAAAACATGAAGAAATGGGTCGGAAGGAGGACTTGAGTATCGAATGAATGGCTTTTGATTATATAAAGGCAGTCTTCAAAAGAGGGAATCGTTGGAAAGCGGCGAACATTCATATAACACTGTAGCTAATAGAAATAGCATTGAGTAATCAGTCTAGACTTCTGCTCTTTTATTAGACTTACATTTCTGCTCTTTTATTAGATTTTCGGATTTGTGCCATTTTTATGAAGCTTATTTTACAAGTCAAGAAAAAAAAAATATGTAGCATAATTATGAGCATCTGTCATAACTATGTTACTTAATGATCACGAGTAGTGTATTCGGAACTAATAATTTATGTATATATAATAATTTTAAAATTGTTTGTAATAATATTTATAGAAGAGCCATAACTCTTTAGTTACTATATTTAGTTAGAAATCGAATAGATCAGGCTTTTCATTTCGTTTTGTGTGCGTGCTTCACTTAACTAACATATTTAATTTACGCTCTTTTTCTCAACACACGCTATATTAAATCTTTATTCGAAACATTTTGTGCTTAAATGTCCAGCCTTTTAAATTCTTGTTACATTTATCAAAATGAGTGTATATTTTTTTATTTGCTTTATTTTTTAAAATATTATTTATAGAATTTCCTTTTCCTTTTTTTTTTTCAGAGTGTACTCGCGGCTCTAACTAAAGGACGACTCGAATGTGACATACCTGATGAAACTAGAAAAAAGTTCGACCAGTGGTACCTTCAGCAAGTTTTTCAGCATTGCAGACAAGTTGCGTTATTGCAGCAACAGCATCAGCAGCAACAACAGCAGCAGCAACAACAACAACATATTCATCATCATCATCCCCATCACCCAGCAATTGTTCAGTCAGGGGAATCAATACCTGTTGCAGGTAGTCCTCCTCATACTCCGCAGGATTTAGTAGCACGGGTAGCAATAGCTGGACCTCAATCTCAAGGTCGAACTCGAATTAGAACATCATTTGACCCTGAACTTGAGTTACCCAAATTGCACCGTTGGTTTGCTGAAAACCAACACCCTTCTCGTCTACAAATACAACAGTATGTGAGAGAACTGAACTCTCTTGAATCTCGTCGGGGTAGAAAACCTTTAGATGTAAACAATGTTGTGTATTGGTTTAAGAATGCTAGAGCTGCCCATAAGCGAGCTGAACAAAAGTGCTGCTCGGAAAGCAATGGAGTTCGCAGTCCTGGTGCTGATACAGGCGTTGAAAGTAGGTCTTTAGTCTCTGAATCAGTCAGCTGTCGACCGCCCAATGAAAATGAAGGAGAAAGATTCAGTGGTGGAGAGAGTCCTTCTGAATCACAAGCAAATAGCTCTGATGATTCAGATAATGTGCATACACTTGATCTTTCCATACGCCGTTGTCATAACTACAGTCTTATTAGTGAAACAGAGCATAACGAACCTCAAATTGAACTAAGAATCAAAGAAGAGCCAAGGGACTCTAGCAGTGAGCATTCCATCGAATCAAGTGACAGTGGTGATGAAGAGGTTGACATCATGGAAGATATGAGTGTAACAACTGATGAACCTGAGAATAGAGAGGACTACAATGACACGATGCAGCAGAATGGTGGTATGCCTACACACGACAGTATAGTGTCTTCAGAAGGAGATTTAAGTCGGCAAGCTAGTACATATCCTGGTCGTGTGTTAGGTCGCTTGGAGGAGCGGAGAAAACGAAATAGAACTTTTATTGACCCTGTATCTGAAGTTCCAAGGTTGGAACAGTGGTTCTCTGCTAATACTCATCCTTCTCATAGCCAAATAGTGCGCTTTACCCAAGAGCTCAACAGCATGCAGTACAGGCAAAAATTTCCAAAACTTGAACCTAAGAACATTCAATTTTGGTTTAAGAATAGGCGGGCCAAATGTAAACGACTTAACCTAGCTGCTAATTTGCAGAATATTAGTTGTTCAGACAAAATGATATTGCCAGCAAATTAAATGAGCTGGAATCGTTCTTATTTATATCTGGTGCTCTCATAATGTTATAACCTTAATCATATTCTAGCCAAACGTGACAATGGCTGGAACAGTCACTTTGTGTAGTAATTCATAATATGTGGGTTAATATAAATATTTGCCAAAAGAATGTAAGCAAAAATTCCCTCAGAATTATGAGGAAAGGGGATAATGTGTGCAATTCATGATGTATTGTACATATAATATTTCCTGTTGATTTTACTAGTGTGATAGTTTTTTTTTTTTTTTTTTCCCTGTATCATTTGCCAATATTCTATTACAGGTTCTGCCACACAAAATTGGAAAGAAAAAAAAAAAAAAAAAAAAAAAAAAAAACTCTTAAAAAAAGAAACACATTTTCACTACTGTGGCTAGCTTTGGGATTTTTTTTTATATGCCCAGATGCTTCCATAAGTGTTGACAGAATCATCATAAAAATTTTTGGAATTAAATATCTACTCTTGGAAACATATTATGCATATAATTTAATTTTCAAATTTTCATTCTTAATTTTCACTCCTGGTTAAGTTTACTTTATTAAAACATTTAATTAAAGGGCTCTACAAATTCATCAAAATTTTGCAGTTTTTTTTTTTTTTTTTTTTAGTTTCATGTTCTTTTGCTGTAAAAAAAATGTCTGCAAATAAAATTATTACATTGGTAATTTTATTTAAAAAGAAACCTAATATTTTTAAATAATTTATATTAATGTTATCAAATATATACTTTAGTTTTCTGTTATTATTTTAGACTGAGCAAGGCCTTTGTTAAGGAAACTTCAAAATACCTGTTGAAGAAATTTGTGTTGCTTGTTGTTTGTAATATATGGTAGGATTTTAACTATGTTTTCAGTGGTGCAAAAGTTTTTAAGACAAAAAAGCTTAAGGATCCATCCAATTCACAATTGTTATTACCTTTTAATTTATATCAGTGTAAACCTTAGTTTAGGAATGGCTGAGCTATATCACAGGTAGTTTTTTATTTACATGCCAGCAAGAAGTGAAAATTGCATGCTTTTGCTCTAATCAGGAATAGTATTATATAATGTGCATCTGAGCAAAGAAATATTTGAGTTACTGGATTCCAAACGTTATTTGTTCTTAATTAAAGACTATAGGAAATATTTATATATGTATTTGTAATGCCTTGAAAATAGGGAATGAAAAGAAGCTTACTGATGTTTTTATTATAAACTGTACATCATTAAACTAGCAAACTGCATATCTACTCAGCAAGGATTATCTACCATAATGCAACAATGAAAATTCTTAGAAATAAATTTGAAATTTATTCTTATATTTCTTGAAATCTTTTTTTATCATTCGGAACAGAATTATTTCACTTAACATGCATAAGCAATATATATATATATAGAGAGAGAGAGAGAAGCACTTTGTATTAATAGAATATGAATTACGTAAAAATATTGTAGCACATATTTGCCATCCCTAAACTAAGGATTGTGTAAAAACTGTAGTGATATTAAATTTATTTGCGATTTGAACATTGTGTACAGTCTTTTTAAATATTGATAAATGTTTTATATGTTTTTCTTGAAAACTTGTTATTAATATCAGAAGGGATTTTTTTGCATATTATAAATTTCAGTTGAACTCTGTTAAAATGGAGGTTCTACTTTCGAATAAAGGCTTAATTTAGGAAAGCTCTGTATTGCCATCTCGGTCAAAATGAAAAATTTTAATCAACTTGTATGGGCCTATCATATGTAAACAGAAGGTAAGGTTTGCAGAGGTTTTTGTAGTTAATTGGTAATGAACTTAGCAACTTGTTCAAGCATAACAAACTGAGATACTTAGCAACTTTGCTAGGTCATTTAGGGAAGCATTTATGGACAGCAGGGCTAAAAGTCCCATATTTAAGGCCAAACTAAGGATTTTTCATACCTATTAATCTTTTAAAAGTTATATTTAATTAGTTTGGTGAATTCTTATGTTTTGCCTTGTGGTGGCTTTAGGTATAGGTATACTGGCATTTGTATCTTTTACCAAAATTAAATTATTTATGAATTGATTTTATTGTATAATTTACTGAGTTGGCAATCAGAAATATAAGATTGTATCTGCTTTGATCATTTCAAGAATGTTATGCCAGAAAAATAATTATATAAACTTTTTAGCCTTCTGATGTTAAAAACTAGATTTTTCAAGAACAGATTAAAACTTTGTAATCAAAATAAAATTCTCTTATAATGCATTTTTTGACACCCTTGGTATTTTATTAAATATTGTGACATAATTTAATTTAAGAACTGTCGAATCTGTAAGTTGTTTTATTACTTTGAGTTTTTAGTGCTCCTTATTTTCATCTTATTTTCATCTTAAAAGGCAGCAATAAAAAGAAAGAATAAATTATTGAAGTTTTAAATAGGAAAAATATATTTGTTACGTCGTGAACTCTGTTAAAGATTCTTTCCACTGGCGGACACTTAATCGACTTAGGCTTGGCCACTACGGCCGGAAGTGGTGGCCATTTTATTGTGGAAGCACCTAATAGGTGGGCCACCGTTACCTCCAATGAAAGAACGGACAATTAAGAGCCGTGCCTTCTCCGGGATTCAAACACGGGCCATTCTGTATCGCAGTAAGTTCCCCTATCCATTATACCGTCTGGGTGGTTGCTCTATTAAAATGGAGATTGAAAACTTTTGGGAAAGGGGGGAAAAAGCATTTTTTTACTCTAAACATTCAGATATTATATGATACTTCTTGAGCATTTATTGTAAGAAGTATCGCATTCTAAGAAATGTATGTGCCTAGCCTAGGTCATCAAATATTTTCAAAATATTGATTACTTAAGGACCTTATAAAACCGTTCTTAGTAAACCGGAAAAATGTTTTTATAGAAAATGTAAGTATAGCTGATAAATTTATCTTGTAAGTAGAATAAAGAAAACACAATATTTTGGTATGTTTATCTATTTATCAGTAAGAAAATCATTCAGAAATTGAACAGATGGCAGTGTTTGTTTTTAATTTCATAAATTTTGCTTCCTTTTAAGTTTTAAAAATTTGATTGTGTTGTTTAAAAATAACAGTTTTAAAGAACGGGTAAAATATTAGCATACTTAAGCTGTATATTTAATATTTAGCAATATTCTCCTCCCAAAATACTCATGCCATTTTTTGTTGAAAAGCATCATTTTATTGAAATTAATGCCAATTTCACTTTTGCTAGTAATTAAAGCTTAAGTGCGTATTTATTGTATCTATGAAGCTGCACATGGTTAGACACAAAATTCAGTTACTAATATAAATAAAATTATTTAAATCATATTGTTTCCTTTTATTGCTAAATTTTATAAATTGTGATTATTTTAAAATTTTATTCAATAAATAATTTTGTAATTGATTTGTACATATTTATAAGTAGTTTTATTCCTATGGTTATTTATTACTTTAAAATGACAAAATTTATATAATTTATTTATTAGACGACTGATGGTAAATCATTATTTTCGATAAGAAATAACTTTTAAAATAAGACATGTTATAGATATATGTATGTGTGTATATACACGAATACACATATATATGTGTGATGTAATATTAATTTATTGTCCTCTAGTTTAGCTTTTGCTATGTTATAAGAAATCTCTTGCAAATTATTATGACTCTAAGTTACGTTTTGTTATAAATAGATATTTTAGTGAAGAATACTCTATCCAGTTTCCATGATTTTTTTTTTTTTTTTTTTTTTTTTTTTTTTTTTTGTGTGTGTGTGTGTGTGTGTGTGTGTGTGATTAAGCATTTTGTGTTCAAGCTATTCAGATGAAACATTTATAAAACATTCTCAAGGGCGATAATTGTTTATTGTGTTATCGACTGTGTTATTGAATTAATAATTCATTAATTACAAATCTCGCATTAATAATTCATTATTAATATCAGAAAATTTATGGCCAGATTTTTTTCTTTCTAACATAATGTGGAAATAAATTTTAAATACTCTAAATCACCAATTTAAGTATTAGTCTGCAATTATGGTATTTTTTTAAATAAATAACCCTCACTGAATGAAGCAATAAAATTAGTCATTAAGAAATGTTGAAATTAAAAGCTATACTAACTAAAGAAACTTACTTTGAAAATTTTATTGTAATATTTTATGATTACTAAGTGTAACTAATCCACATATTTACGTATCTGTGCATTTGCATTAAAAGATATTTCTGAATTAAGGGTTTTATTTATATTTCCATGGTATTAGAACTCATAGTTGGTATTTGTAAAAAACGTTAAATATCAGTTAAATGTTATTAACTTTAAAATATAATTTTTGTAGAATGTACTCAAAAAATATCTTAAATTACATTTCACATTGCATTAATATAAAGAAGTCAAAAGTCTGCAATCAAAAATGCCAACAAGGAGGGGGTCAACAAAATAGGACAGTAGTTTCAACAGCATACTGAAGTCATTTAAAATAATCTACTGAAATGAATTACATTATTTTAGAGTGTTTTTATTTTTAGATGTATTCACAAATAAACTACATGTCACAAATCATAATTATGGTAATTGTATAAATTCTTCTGCTTATAATCTAGTTTGAGCGGTTTTGCATGCAATATTCTTCAAATGGGAAATCAGGATATTCTTTATAGCAATTTTATGTCTGTCTGATGAGTAACTCAAAATGCAGTAAGACTGTGTCCAACTTTGTGTTGGAATTTTATACAATTCTGAAATTTGTAGCTAAATTTGCAAAATTAAAGTATTTTATAGTCTTTAGTTTTGTGTATTAATATTTATTTTTATTTGAAAGTCACTAAGAGGCAGACTAAATTAACCATAAAGCAACATTAAATATTTATAAGAGGTCATTTGTTAAAATAAGCAGTAGATATGTATTTAAATTAGAGTTTACTTCCTTCTGTTCAGTTGTTTTATTTACTGTTTTCCTCCTTTGAATGGTTTATATCATGAATAACTACTACCACCTAAATGCAGCCTAACTAAAACTAAAAATATAAGAGGATTTTCAAGCAATACTATACAAAGCAGAATTAAAAATATTGTCCAATTTGCAGAAACTTCGTTGTTTAGAAAGCTGTGCTTTTTCATTTTCTGATATCTTCTTTGTAAGAAAAAGGGAAAGCAAATCTCTCGATTTGACTACAAAAAAGTAAAATAAGGTTATCTTTTGAGCCAATGTGCGTAAAAATCTAATTTGACACATTGGCTGTGCTTGTTATTAAGCTTCAAAAGTTGCATAAAATTCGGACATAAAAATTTTACTCACATTTATTCTGCATAGTTTGCATTGGGTGTGTACATCTTAAAAAATTAATATTTTCAAAGTTAAATAAAATATTTTTTCTTTATGACTATTATTAGTTCTGAAGTTTGTCTTAGTGTAAAACGCTCTTTGAAACCTTTTAGTTGCATTAATTAATTAAGGTTTGATTTAATTTAAGCTTTTATTGTGTATTCTTATTTTTATTTACGTTTTATGGTTTAAGTTGTTGAAAGTTTCAAGATAAGTTCTATTTTATGTTTTTTTAATCATAGCTCAATAAAAATTTCCTTTCGTTTTTTAACGTTAACTTTGAGCTTTACCAGTATCTGATATTTAATTCAATATATTTAAAATCATAATTGTGGTGTGTTAATTGAAAATAAT
Source organism: Stegodyphus dumicola (assembly GCF_044657685.1). Taxonomy (NCBI): domain Eukaryota; kingdom Metazoa; phylum Arthropoda; class Arachnida; order Araneae; family Eresidae; genus Stegodyphus; species Stegodyphus dumicola. Next base: position 123,983,927 of record NC_140780.1, read on the forward strand.
AGAGCCACCGTAAAGTAAGTTCATATAGCCTTTATTATATCCGGCTGTTCGTTTACTGTGTTTATTACTGTTTCCTTTCTTAATTGACAACTAATTATTTATTGAAATATTCGTTTATGTAGTAGCTTAGTGAGGTCAACTGATTTGTAAAACCAGTATTTATTCTATCTATCTTTTCTAATTTCCTACTTTAAACTCTACAATTCTACTACTCTAATCTCTTGCATAAAACAGTATTTCTGAATATAATTTGGACAAATAAAATTCAAATTTATTTGGACAGCACTTTTGGTACATATTAAAGTGTACATTAATTAAAATAATGATTCACGATAAAAATAATGTTTAATTTTTGGGTTAATGTTCAACATATCGTTTTTGCAAATGATTGTTAATCTCTGTGCTACTTCATTATATACTAAGTCATGAAACAGATTTATATTCTGAATTTTTCATAATTTAGTAACTAAACTTTCTAAAAAAAAACCTCTTTCTTTTTTCTCTTCTCCCCCCCCTTCCCATGGGTAGTGAGACATGTTAAATTAATATAAACTAAGCTTTCGAAATTTGGCGAAATGTGTATAAATTCAAATATTCAATACATTTGTGTTCGATTTTGTATGTAAAGTGCCTTTTATTTTATTTACTTTTACATCATGGCCAGATTAATTTTTGCCTAATTTTCTTCTTTTTTAAAATCTAATGAACAATAAACAGTCTTTTCGTCATCTTGCCACACCACTGTAAAATATGCTGCAGATCCGCTAATCTCTGATTTGTATTACATTATTCCTTGCAGCTAAATCTATATTTACCACATAAACTGTAATCATGAGGAAAAATTAACCTAAAATTATACATTGTTCTGTTCATCTCTGTATATTCTAGTTTGAGTTAGAAATATTAAAAAAAAAAATTCCTTTAGCTTTTCTCATAACATTTAAATAATTTAATTTTTGGTAGCCTATATTTTTCATATGTTTGTATCTTGAAATTCTGTTCTATCATTTTAAATTCATCGTATGTTCTTCTTTGCCAAAGATAAGCAGGGTTTTCCGCATTTACATTTGTGGAGTAATGACGAAATTTATTATTTCTTCTGTCATAAATACATTTGAGTCTTCCGTACTTAAAATATTTAATTTGTTGTACTTGCATTCATTAACATATCTCTCACTTTTCTTTCAACCTTTAAAAAGCGCTTCACATCTCTCAAAATCCAGTGATTCTTCCTTTAATATATGCCACCTATATATGCTCTTTCTTAAGTCTTGCTTGTAAATATCACTTATACTTCCAAAATTATTAAATGAAATTTTCTGCATCGAAGACCATTAGGAACTGAAATTTCATTATTAGCTGGAGAGAAAAATTATTCCGCTTCTCAAAAAAGAAACTTCCATGTTTGTGTTCGATTAAACTACTGCAAATCTTCTTCATTTCACCTTGATGAAAAATTTTTGTGAGTTTATGAAATATCTTTAATGAAAAAAATATTTTGAAAAGTAAAATTATTTAACAGTTTAAGATCCCAAAATCACCTGTCGTGAAAGAACGGTGATGTGGGATTATTTGTAACGATTTTGTAGTGATCATTTGTAATAACTGATAAATGATATTTATTTCATTCGTCCGCCTCTTACCATCATTGGGCAACTGTCGTTATGTAATAGTCGCAGCTGCATTATTCTTCAAAACTCTAATTCACTGGAAAATCCTCTAAATATCAGGTCGAAATATTCCTTCGCATAAGAGTGCTCACCACTTCGCTATCAGCCAGCTTGTCGATTTTAATTAAATGCTCTTAATATTCTGTGTTATACAGTATGTTTCAATGGGATGTCGCACTTTTTAAACAGTTGTAACTTTACTGTTATGGGGTACGTAATCGGAATGTACTCAAATCCTGCAGATGGCATCGTTAAAACATCTAATCACTGTTCTCTCGTTAACTCGTGAATTTCCCGGCGTAGTAAGGAAAATGTTACGCGCGGTGAATGAATGTGTGCTAATCGTGAAAAATTACTGACTTAACAGTTCCGCTACTGTCACGTAAAAAGGGGTACAATCATTCAAAATGTTCGAGCTACTGTACCGACAGAGCCACACTGAAACTTACTGATATCAGGAAACGTGTAAACGTTGATTATTTGGATTATGGTAAAGCATAGGAGGGCTATTTGCCTATGAAAGAAAATTGCCCTCGTTCGATGATTTCTTGTGATATTAAACCATTCTCCCATTACTAACTTCTTCTTTAAACATTGTTGTGTTACTCTTGAGTTATTAGGTCGGAAAAAAAATGGCGCTTTTAAGAATTGGGATATCCCCTTGATACCGTAGCGCTGAAGAGCTTATTTTTGATCACTTGCTAATTGCACTAAAGCATAAAAACTCTTCATAGAATCAGAATTCTTTTTTTTTTTTTTTTTTTTTTTTTGTAAGTATTTGTACCTCAGTTTTAATTATTATGCAATCAGTTTTTTTCCTTCATTTATTAGATAAAACCATTTTGTTTTCTCATTTCCATTGGTATGTAAATGCATTTATTGAAATTCGCGTTGAATTTAGTGTTAATTTAAAAGAATGAAATCACTTTCACGATTACTGGTTTCACCGAAATCCCGTGTTAGTCAGTTTTCTATACTATATTTATCAAACAGTTGTATAGTTTTAGTTGGATAATTATTAACTATGGATTTATGACATTTTACGATAATCTTATTTTTTACTTCTTAATCTTTCAGTATAATTAGGCAGAGTAAAATACCGATTCAACCTAATAATGTTACTTTCAAAACTAGTCCTTTTTTTATGCGTGTAATCTGTGTGCTCTCCTTTCCGAAAACACTACAGTTATAACATTAAGTGAAAGTTTCTTCTTAAAAGGAAGAGAAAAAAACCGTTCTATTTCGAAATAGTGAACGTGTGCTTTACTGATAATGCTTATAGAAATTTGTTTTAAAGTGAAGAGTATTGCAAGCGCACAACCCTAATTCGATTTTACTTTTACCCAACTGTCTATTAAACCCGTATCAAACTGATCAGAAATTTTTCGTTTCATAATATTAGAAAATTAATATTAAATATTTGATTTCTTAGACAACGGCTGGATATAATTTTGCTTTCTAAATTTTCATTCGTCTCAGTTATATATAGTTTAAAATACTTGATTATAACTCGGTTGTGTAGGAATTTTTTTCCCCCCTTGATCTCACTTTAAATTAACGTCTAACAAAAAGAAGCTCTAATTTCTTTTGCATTTGAACCGTGTTTTCCTGCTGCGCAGTCTTTTAATTTTAGTGGCGCCATCTGTTCCTGAATAATTAAACTAAATCTTACGCTTGAATTCCAAATGAAGCTAACCTGAATATAAAACTTTTTTTTTTTTTTTTCCCCATTTAAAATTCAAAAAAAGGAGCACAGTACTTGGATGCTATATATTATGATGGCCAGAACTTGAAATATTCTCATCATTTAGAATATACTCATAAAATAAATATCGTTATCTTTTTATAATGTAGATATAAGTATTTCTTCCAAAAATGTAGGAGGGGGTGTATATCCTACTCTCGTTATATTTTTGCATTAAAAGAAACCATTTCTTTTATAATTACATGCTTCTCAAGCAACTCACTTTATTTGAACACCGTAAAATGCGTCACTGCATTGAATTCTCGGAGCTTTCATATCTGAGTGAATTCAAAAGTAAAGTCTGTAAAAAATACGTCTAACTTCTGTCGATCTAAATAATTAAGTTTCAGGAATTCGATATATAGACTTGATTTTTATATGTGTGTATATATAGTTAGAGTAATTACGTTTTAGTAATATTTAAATCTTTGTTAAACAGTATTTTTTAGGATGTCATCCTATTAAATTCACTTAGTTTAAATATTGTTATCTTACTTTCGTTTGGAAAATTAAGTTATCTGATGTTAACAGAAGTTATTGAGAAATCAAGTTTTTATTTTATTCCTTTGAGTCGTTTAATTTAGACATAGTTAAAAAAAGTTCGGCCATTTATTAGAATAAACTATTGAGATTCTGCTGGTAAAGAGTTCGTAAATGGAAAATTTTCTGTTATAACATACAAGTTGCTGTCATAACGAGCTATGTCTACCTCAGAAATGTTGTCGATATTCACTTCGTAGAATGTTATTTCTTGATGCACCAAAATATTCTACGTAATAATAATGTCACTTTTTAAAACATTTCCTTTTTATTTTTTTTTCCACTTTTAAAATCTATGAATATATTAAATAAAATAGATTCATAATGAATGGTTGTTACTGTTGCTCACGTAAAGTGTATGCATGTTGCTGACTAATCAGAATTAACATGCTGCTTCTTTCTTCATAGATGTGATATCCTTTATAGGACACCATTACAACTACATTTTGTGTAGATTATCAGTAAACGCAATATAGACACTGACAGGTGTGTTCATGTATTTATTTATGTAAAAAGTGGTCAGACATTTAAAGGAAAAATTATTACTTTTCTTTACCAGCATTAAGTTACAGCAAATGTACACTGTTGTTGTTGAGAACATTATATTTTTATCTGTAAATGCTACACTGTGTGACAAATCTAAGGTAACATAATAATCTCTATGTTCTGACCAAAAGTAGAAAATATCAAAAGTTTTCGACAGACTATGTTTCACATGCGTATATTAAGTAACTTTCATCATACCGACTATCAAACCAGCAAGGCCCCAAACTTCTAATTAACATTTTTTTAGACATTGCAGTATTATTCTTTCTAAATAATGCTGTTTTAAGTTATGATCCGGAGATTCACATCCTCGGAATTTTTCTTTTTCTTTTTCTTTCTCTCTCTCTCTCTCTTTCCCGCCCCCCTGAAAATGGACAAGGATAAGAAAGAAGTTTAAATCAGGATTAAGAAAATTTATTTGAATGTATTTGTGAATAACAGTGATAAATATTGTGTTAGATACCCAAATTCTAATTTTTCTGTTCTACATGGTAAAAGAAGATTTTATTTCCGTCTCTTCTTTATTCCGATCAGCAATTTTATTTTTAAAGCATTAAGAACCTACATTTATTGCTGGTCACGTTTGGTGGGAATAAAATGATCTGCTTACTATTATTCTGTTTAGAATTGTATCTCTTATCAAGTTCTTTTCTTAAAAATAAGATTTTAGATAAGATGTCTTTTTTACACATTATTAGTTTCATTTTTTTTTAAATCGCGCAGGTGTTATACTCCTTTTTTCGTAATTTAATGAAGAGGAAGAAAATAAATATGTTGCCTTAATTTTGGCATGCAGTGTGATTTACTGGACTTGTCTAATTCCCTATAAGTATTTCTAAGAATGTATATAAAAATTAATGTTTGCTTCCAATGAACTTATTATAAATGCACTGATATTGTGTGAAAAGAAAGAATCTTAGATTTATTTGTGAGCAAAATATTGTTAATTTAGACTACTTCATTTTTCTTCATCTGTAAATATGTGTAAAACTCAACATTTTAGTTTCTGTTTATGTGCTTGCAAGCTCTTTCTAATGTTTGTGTTTTGGAAAGATATCTTGCCTCATTTATGTGGAAAAGTTCAGAAAGATTTTGTTATGTATGAGCAGAATTCTGATATAATTGTAAAAATAAATAACCATTGTTCTTGTGAAGTACTGTTTTAGTAATTCATTTTACATCTTTATCAGATTTATAAAAGCGGAATGAGTTTTTAATTAAGAGATACCGTAAATATATTACATTTAACATTCATAGCTTTGGTTTCGTATTATTTAATTAGCTTCAGTGTGATATGTAATGTATTTTTATTCAAAAAAGGTATTAAATATTTCTGATTAACAAACATAGAACATTCAAATGCTGAACAAAAATTTAGTTAGGCTATTTAAATAGGAAAAGAGGGTAATTTAACCTAAAAAGAAAGTTTATTTGCCGCTGTAACTTATTCACAGATATCCATATTTATAGTTCAACTGCTACAAAATCGTTTTTTTTCCTTTCTATCGATGCAAAGAACGTGAACCGTTATGTACACGCTGGTAATCAAATATCTAACACATTAAATCCATAATTGTCATCTAAATTATATGAATTTCGTGTCCGAAATTTTATTAATTTGAGATAAAATATGGGCCAAATAAATTTAACCAAAACACTACAGAATAAACCTTCGAATCTCTACATTATTACCCTGAATAATATTTTATTTTACAACAAAACATTTTGCGTTTTTACTCCTTAACATACTGGCGCCAGTGTCCTCCGTTTCGGTGTCGCCAGGCTGTTTTATCATCACTCAATCAAAATTAGTTTGCAAATTAAGGACAAAAAATTTGTTCGAACATTTTGTTTCCTCCTCATGATATATTAATGTTAACTCCATGTTTCATGTGTTCAGAATCATAACTAAAGATCTAGTAAATTTCGTAACATTAAGTAAGTCGTTTAAATTATTGCCAGTAACACGAAACTCTTCGAATTTTATAATTGCATTTCATTCTAAAATTTAGAACCCCCCCCCCATCTAAAAAGGTTATTCCGTATAAACTCTCTCGGATAAGATGCAAAACCGTGAATTTATGGAATTTAGATCTACATACGCCGCCCAACCTGGATAGTGGTTAGCGACGCTGACTGCCGTACCGAAGGGCCGGGTTTCAAATCCCGGAGAAGGCATGGCTGTTTGTAAATGTATAGTGTTTGTGCAGCTTGGGGCACTAAATATGCGGCGATCCGAAAGTCCTCTAGAGAGGTCGACGGTAGGGAAAGCGGGGTGGAAAAACCTTGACTCATCCTTCCTGAGGTGCTCTCCTTGAAAACTGAGGGCGAAACTAAGCAAAGTCGGACTGTCGCCTATATGGTGACCAACTTGATGAATTTCGTGGGCTTGATCTGATTCACATAAGCGAGATTAATAACAACGACAAATCTACATACCTAAATGATAAGAAAGCTTTTGTCCATTATATAGCATTTATTCCAAAACTACCCTTATACATAAAAACTGATCTAAAAAATGTATTGGTACCTAACAGCGCATTCATGCTGGCATTAGGCTTTTTAACTGGACATCGAATGAAATCATCTCAATTCTAAAAATTATAAGAATTGCATCCGAGATATCGCTAACTTTTTTCCAAAATATATTAAAAGCAGAATTTTAGTGTAATAGAACAGTTACAGAATTCAGTGTAATAGAATTATTAAAAAAGAAACAAATATTTTCTTTAAATAAATAAATAATTTTAACTTGTTTGTAATAGCGCAAAATTACACTCTTTTGTGATCTTTTGCATTTATATGTAATTGCTGCATAATGAACGTGCAAATGTCGAATTTGCATGAAGGGTACTACGTGCTGGGATGTGCAAATGTTAGAATTCCAGGGCATGCACGCAGAGCAGGTATGAGTAAAGCCATTTATTTTGCGTATAAATGGGAAGATGAACAATTGATTTCTCATGTATAAAATCTATGTTCAACACTTGCTTTATCTCTCAAAACAACATGACGGGCTGCGAAATTGTAGTGGTATTTGTCAATCTACCAATGTACCTCACAATTTTTTTCAGTACAGTCGATAATCCTCCAGATGACAAACTCACTGGAGTTACGCTAAATATGATTCGGGAAATTATTATAGTGGGCGATGACGTCTACGACAAGTATGCGGAATGGGGCTGTGGGGCTTCCAGTATTTATAGGAAAGTACTATAATATACATTTGCAGTCATCCCATTACAATTTACTGTTCAGATGAGCTCCCGCGTATCAGCAGATACGGACAGCACAAAGATATCTTAGATTTTTTTCACCAATACTAGCATTTCCATGACGCTTGAGGTAAAAACTGAACTTTTACAGGATCATTTTCCGGACTTGGCAAAAATTGGAATTGAAAACCATGATCTCCCAAGTGGAAGGCCAATACGGTTTGGCACCTATTTCATAATTTTTAAAAGTAGCCCTCCAGAAAAGAAAGCAAATACCTGGTCCTTCCTGGTGTACCAATTTTAATGCCCAGCAATGTATCTGAATACTCTAAGTACGTTTATTCTGGTTCAGCGCAGTTGAAAATATGGTCTTAAAAGTTAAAGCTTGACTGAGTGGAAAATAATGCATTTTCAGCTTAAACATAATTTCCCAAATAGCAGTAAACTAATTATGAATTTGTTAAAAACTGTTGTGAAATAGCGTTAATTTCTTTGAGTGCAAATAGTATATTATTTGAAGACACTACCAGTGTGTGTTCTCAGGCGCAGCATAGGATCACTTCAGTGGAATGACTCATAATTGTTGTTAGAAAAGAATCAGGCTTTCCCTTTGAAGGATGCTTTTTTATGCTTTTATCAGCTTTTTTTTTCTTACTCAGATGAGTACTAATGGTACGAAAATGAGTTCGGTTTGGTTTATTTGAGGATGGCAAGGCACTCGCTTACTATTTGCCTAAGAAGAGGGATGCCTTCATTGAGGACATTCTAAGAGAAAGTAATCATAGTATGAGCAGTTTTAGGGTCACCATTTAAAAATAAATAAATAAATAAAATCCTTAAATCGCAGGCTATATGATTGCCTAAGAGAAACTGGCTCGTATTCATGTCACACATGAGGAACCCCCCCCCATGCATCCAGTCCGTTCGCCGGGGCTCAAACCCAGGACCGAAGTGTGTTCAGTGACTTTACCGCTTAATCGCTTGATGGGCTTGAAAATGAGTTCGAAACCGTCTTATGCCCCGCCTTTTCGTGTTTTATTTTATCAAAACTCGAAAGCAGCTGACCATAAAATCTTTCTATCACTGCCGGTATCCCATGACTGGTCAACGGTAGGCACTTTTCCAGATCCAAATAGGGTTATTCATGAGGCATGGTTAACTGTTTAACATGGTTATTCTTGGTTATTTATTTGCGTCTGAAGGAATATGGAGATAATAAGAATAGCAAAAATAATGCACTTTATTCGCAACAGAGGTTAGAAAGCGCATAATTTAATTTACAGATCAGTTCGTTGGCGATTCAGACCTGAACTTCTCTAAGAATGCACTTAGTGAAATTTAGAGAGCTTTAGAACCGCAGCATAATTCTTGAGTGATTTTCGATGCAATCGAACAAAAGTTGATGCAGTACTATATTTAACTTAATGAATTACTATAAATGGGAAGAAATAATGAAAATTTGTGCTTGCTGCCTGCTAAAACAGACAGACGCAAATTGTGGTTCGTGTTTGAAATGCTGCGCTCTAAATTATTTACCTACAGCCTCTTTAATTTTCATTGGAAAATTTAAATTTCAGCAAAAGGTGCAGTATAATCAGTATTAAGTACGAATTAACTAGAAAAATATTTGCTTTTAATAGTTCACGTGACTGAACATTTCACCCAGTACGCTTTAACATCAGAAAATAACTTTTAGAACACTTGCAAAGAAACATGCCAAAGGTATTCTTCTCAGATGTGCGACAAACTTTGCATTTTCAGTTCAGCAGTGACAATTTTACTTTTTTTCTCTTAGTTATTTTTCGGTACTTATGTGATATATGAAAATAGTAGCATTATTTCCGATTAAACTTACTAGTACGTGTTCTTTCAGTAATATTGCTACAATTTGGTAAATGCTGCGTTAATGATATGCTTCAAATCTTATGAATGACACTTCTAATATGTACAGTTGCAACTTCTTCTGGGGGGGGGAATACCTTGTCATCTACTCCATATCTAATGAACTAATTTAAATGATCTAAAGCTAAGGTTGATCTGGTAAATTGATGGTTTATTTTAAGATAATTTTCATATCTCGAAACTTCAGTTTCTCAGCACTCAAGCTATAGCATCGCGCTTATTTTACTGTTTCCAGAGGAATGCTTTTGAGCTGAGACCAAAAAAGATTCGCTAACGCCAGCGAGCAAAATAGCCCACCAGCGGCCGAGCGGTAAAATCGTTGAGCATTGGTAGTTTGCCCTGAGTTCGATTTCAGGCATTTAAATGTGTTTAAGATGTTTCTGTGGTGTTTACTAATGCGTAGCGCAACTCAGTTTTGCTTAGAAAGTCCCTCCACGAAGGATCTATTTAAATTTTCTTGGTTAAGTAATGTATGCTCATATATCCGTGTGCGCATTAAAAGTATTAATTAATAATATAATTTAAGCAAAGAAAGAATCTTAAAAAGAGGCGAAGTGATACATCGTTTTAAAAAGGTTAGCACAACTGGATATCTCTTATCTAGTTAGTTTTAGACCTACGGTTGCAGTTTAAAAATGTTACAAATAAGATCATACTACGACAATTTTTTGTTAAACGGCTCCTTTTTGTTACGATACATGAAAAATGAAATTTTCATACTGACTTGGTCGAAAACTGATTTTAGCATCTCGGTTACCATATTTTATGATAATCTTAATTCGCTCAGAAAACTATACTTTCCTAGCTGACCCACAGTAAAAGCTGTTTTTCTTTCACTAATAATCCCGTATTTTGAATAATTTCTATTTTTAGACGGATGCTTGTCACCTCTTAAATCGAGGTTATTTTCCATTCACACTGTCCGCCTTTGTTTGCTTTCTCATTAGCTTTTTACGTCTTACGCTTAGTTTTGAAACTGCCATCTTTTGCCGATGTTCACAGTTATAGATTAATTCTTTTAGATGAATTGGGACTCATTGTTAACGACGTATTTGTTAATTTCCTCACTTTACTACCTACAGTAATTATTACTATATTGTGAGTGTGGGAAAACTTCTACAAGGGAACAAAACGAATTAAATATTTGATAGATAATAAACTGCAAGATCTTATTGCAAATTAGATCTCGCTTCAAATCTTTTAATTGAAATATTCGAAGTTATTTAAAAATGGAATAAAACTTTCTAATATACGTGTTGCTCTGCTAATTTCTACATTTGAAATTTCTGCTTTCTTTCCTTCACTTCTATAATATTTTTAGTTTCTAACAGCATTTATTTCAGGGGGAGATGTAAAATATAAGTAGATAGATCAGCGGGAATGTAAATTAATATAGCCGAAAAAATGAAATAAAATCGCACATATTAAACTTTATTAGCGTACAATGTACTTAATGTACTAAGGTGTCGGGGGAAACTGAAAAGAATTACAGGAAAATATTTCTGCATACTTTTCAGTCCAACTGAAAAGTGACATATGAATTTGGTATCCCATTTAAAACAACTGTGACGAAAATAACTTTACTGAAATTTAAACTACTGAGGGGGAGTAAAAGAGTAGGTGCAGTTAGGATTTTTCTGAAATTAAAATTTAATCAAATTCATCACGGCTCTTCATGTGCAGGAAATGTTGTATTAGATTAATCACATTTTCTCATTCTTTTCTTGCAAATGAGGGCGCAAAATGTCACATTCGAGAAATGTAACATTATATTAAACACATATTTCATGACAGAAAAGTGGCAATGAGAATATTCAAAGGAGGCCCCTTTTTTTCCCTAAAGAAACAGTATTATATGTCATTGGAGGTTTAATTAATAAAAATTTAGAATGCTAAGCAACTCAAGAGCTATCTATCTATGACAGCGATGCTTTCTTGGAGGACATTTTTAAAAAAACTGGCTCATACCTAAATCACGCGTGGGGAAACCCAAAAAGACTCGCGTTCAGCTTACCCGTTCGCTAGGATTCAAGCCCAAGTTGAATTACCAGGGCTCAGTAATTTTACCACTCGGTCGCTGGTGGGTCGGAATTTTCTTATGAAAGCAACACTCAAAAGTTATGCACAATTCTAAATGAAAGGAAATTATAACAATGCAGCTGTAACAACAAGCAAAAAGTAAATATATTTTAAAAGCTGCATGCTAGTTTATTTCCACTTATAAAGTAGTGCTGGCTGCTCAGCTGTGTATTCAGTTAACCAAATAGTGATTGAGCAAAAAAATATATGCACCAGATTCTCTTTTGACACGGCGTCGTGCAATACACTGTGGGAGGAAAGAAAACGTGTAAAAAAATTTATACTAAAATAAAGAGTAAGAAGGCTAGGTTTCCTTCTACAAAAATCGCTTCAAGATATCAAAAAATAAAATTTGTTATTCTTTATTGCACCTTAATTTTGTTTAAAATATAACAATTTAAAACATACTTTAAAAATATAGTAAAAAAATTATTCATAATCAGACAGTAGACGTACCCATTTACATGCATTTGTTACGAAATTGCTTGCCTTCCAGAACTTGTGTAATATTTCTGTCCACATTTTTGGGGTTTACTAGATTTTTAAAAATATTCGGTTATCAATTTTTTTTTTTATAAATCAGTTCTTTGTATAGTTCTTGGTATCAAGCCATGAAAGCGGTCAAATCACGTTGAAATTGTAACTCGTTGTACTTTGTGATCATGTGTTTTAAAATTATTTCGAAGTTTATTAGCCAGTTGCAGAGCTTCAAGGATCGAATACGCAGTTATTGGACCTCCTTCGGCATCGTCACAACTTTCCTTAAGGCTGGTGTAAATCTCTAAAACAGTTTCGAGTATTTGTTACTCGTTGAAAACTTCGTCAGCATTCAATTTAGCGACCTTTTCAATTGCATGCTCTTCAAAGGCTCCTTGACAAATTGCATATGCCACAGTTGTGATACCGGAATGCAGTTCCTTTGTGTTCGGGCTAATGTGGTTGGTTTTAACACATTCTGGCCAAACTGGTCTCCAGCAGAGTTGATGGCTTTAATTCTGATAATGCCATACAAACATATAGTACGCTGTCTGATTTTTATTTCTTTTTCCCTCGCGGCTATGATTTTAAGTGCTTTGTCTTGTGTAATGTAATGTGACTTAAATGACGCAATAATCTCCTGCTCATACGGCTAAATCAAGGCTGTTGCATGACGTGGCAGGAATAAAACTTTCATATTTGGGTGTTCCAATGTAGGATGCCCGAGTGCATTGTATATAAGTAAAAGAATTTTATGCGAGAAACCTATATTCTCTCTATATTTTCATGCTTTAGGAACGAAAAAATTACTAAACCAACCGGTAAACATTCCGACTGTTATCCAAGACTTTTTGTTTGACATCCAATTTATTCGAGATTATTTAAGTCCACACTTTTCATTGCACATGAACGATTTGCTCTATTAATAAGTTAAGGTTCCATAAGACAATCTTCCGAAACATTGCTAAACTTTATCTATGTAATACGAACCTTGGCAGATTTAAAATCACTAGCAGTTTTTCCTGCTTTCTGTAAATATGTACCTCTCAGCATTTTTTTTTTTTTTTTTCTTTTCAAAATTAACCTATTTCATCTGTGCTGAAAACTTGTACTGGAGTGCTGTCTCCACCTTCAGGTATTTTGGATAACTTCGGAAGAAATGTTTCAGTCGCTGTTTCATCAGGGAATGCAACTTCACCGTTTGAATTCATTTCATCGCCATTGGAAGTTCTCTCATCTTCCTCCAGTTATGTAGTCCAGCATACAAGCATACAGTCGTAAAGCCTCGGCCTATTCCTTCTATCTCTATTTCGTTCAATAGCTGTAACGCATATAACGTCAAATCATATCTTTATGTCTCTAAAACTATAAGCACCATTTTCAAACAAGTATGTAACTGAAATGCATTCCGGTCGTGGCCCGCGCTTCGTGGGCCAAATGCGAACCATGGGCCGGCTGTTTGAGACCCCTGATTAGACAAGCTGACAAAAAAAAGATATAGCGAGTCTGAATAAAAGTTTAAAAAATGTATCTATGTGCTCATAAGCCAAAAAAATGTAGCCAGACTATAAGAATAAGCCAAACTATAAGAATATTTGTCTATGAAGCGCCCCTTTTGAGAATTTCCTGAATTTTTAAAGTACTATTCCCGAGTCTCTGGATGATCAATTTTCGGAACGAAAATGCAAAATACTAATGGAATAGATACAGGCAAGATTTTTTATTCGTGTATGTTTTCCCCCTCCTTCGTTTGTATTTTATGTGTTACTTAAGGTTAAAATATACTTAGTTCTGTTTAGTATTTGTTCAAATTTTGCGTCAGTTCATGGAGAACATATAATATTTAATTTTTCTCTCTATGTGAACTGACGTAATAAAACTAAAATACAAGAAAGAAATTTAAGGTTTGAAAACGTGATCATAATTCAGGCAAGCTCTGATAATCATCTCTCTTGTTACAGGAAGATGTTTCATATTACAGATTTGTGCTCTGAAAACAAATATATATCTGTATGAGAATCATTACTTCGTTTATGGATTTATAGATAAGATACAGTGTAGAAATAATAGAAACAATAATATGTTTTATCATAGTACATTTACAGAATTGATAAAACTACTGATTCTCAAACTGTATAAAACAGTTTAAAAGTTGTAAAAAAACTTCAGTTCTGTGTACCAAACGCAAAGCAACTATAACAACAAGTTGGATTTATGGGAATATATAAAAGTAATTAATAAAAAGTTTCTAACTTGAGTAAACTAATATTTTGAAGACTCTACTTCGAAATGTAACCTGAAAATCATTCAGAATGCACTTCCAATAAAGTAGTAAAATTCCTTTCCTCAATTAAGATATCATACTAGCATCAATATGCAAACAAAACACAAAATTTGCAAATGATTTTGTTTTATATTCATACAATATTAAAAGAAATAGCTCCAAAATCGTTGTAAACTGATGATTAAAAATATATAAGCTGTTTAGTATTTTTCGTACCAAACGAATTACTAGTGTGTCTTTGCAACATTAGATGGCGTTGCCGCCTGATGATTCAATTCTGGTTGCTATGGTAACGAACTTTCAACTCATAATTTATGTGATTTGTATTCTATTCTTTTTGTTTTATTAATTGCTACTGTGCATGGAGTGATGTGAGCTGTGTCGTCACGTGGACGGCATTCCTTCTATTTCAAAGTGTTATGTAAAATAAGCAAGTGATATATTACAGTCCACTTACCTTTTTTTGTGAACTAATTCATAACATTTCTGGTCCTAGCGACCGGAGAGAAGAGTTAGCGATCTTTGGATATGATGTGATTTATTCAAATATTAGCAAGTTAAATCACTTTCGATTTGTGGATTAATAAACAGCTTAGTGTTCTTTCGATTCGATTTGTGGAATATTCCCGTGGCATGGTATAACGTAGAAACCTCAACATTGGGGTGAGTACGTTCCAATATTTCATCTTCTTTTGCTAGAGTTGTTAGCATAATATTTATAGAACAAGCAGAAATTTTAGAGGTAAAGTTGTTCGAAACGAAACTAAATGCTTTTAACAGTGAGCTTCGTTCTATTTATGAGGAAATATTTTTGTTGTGTCCTGAAAAAGATTGCGATACATTCATTACGGAACAACAAACAATACAAGAAACTTTAGATGAAATATGGATAACTATAAATAAAAAGTTACAGAAACTTTCCAGTGACTCTGTTATCGAAACAAGTAGTGCAGCAAAAGTAAATTCGTCTGACGTTCGATTACCAAAATTAGAACTTTCTACCTTTACAGGGGAAAATATAGATGAGTGGATTAGTTTCTATGATCTTTTTAAGGCTAGTGTAGATAACAATCCGAATATTTCTAAATGTCAGAAGTTTCAATATTTAAAAGCTTCTTGTAAAAAAAAGGCTCTGTCTATTATTGAGTCAATTCCTATTTCTGATGCTAATTATGATATAGCGTTGCAACTTTTACAGGAACGTTATTCTAATAAAAGAGAATTAACTAATGCATTAATCCGTAAAATGTTTAATTTGCCAAATGTTTCTGATTCAGCTCAAGCTATTTTACATTGTGTTGATGTAGTGAATGAATGTATACGCTCTTTGAAAACTCTTAAGCTAGAAGTTTCTGATCTTTCTGATGTTCTTTTTGTTTATCTGATAACTGAGAAATTAGATAAAAACATAAAATTTTGGTGGGAAAGAACTTTGAAAAAAGATGAATTAGGTACTTTAGATAATTTACTCGAGTTTCTAAAAGACCACGCTAGAACCCTGCAGAATAGTAGAAACCAATCTAAAGATTTTAGGAAATTTTCTAATTCCAAATTAACTTCTTTAGTGTCGAGTAAAAACAGTTGTATAATGTGCAAGGAAGATCATTCTCTTCACAAATGTGCTAAGTTTTTAAACTTAAGTGTCCAAAAAAGAATCGAATTTGTTAAGAAACACAAACTTTGTTTAATTGTTTATCTTCTCAGCCTCATTTAGTGAAAAACTGTCGTAGTTTACATAAATGTATGACGTGTAAGTTACCTCATCATACTGTTCTTCATTTTGATCGAAATATCAAAACTAGTGAAAATGAGAAACCAAAACAAACGTCCTCACTCTCCCCCAAAGCCGAAGTGTTCTTACCAAAGAATAAAGTCGTTACAAATGCCACAACATGTACAGGACAATTTAGTTATTCTAAAGGTGAATCAAAACGTGTATTACTGTGTACTGCTCTCATTAAAGTTAGTGATTCCAATGGTAAAGCCATCCCTTGCAGGGCTTTACTAGACTGTGGCAGTGAAGCCAGCTTTATAAGTGAAGAGTGTGTCAGTAAACTAAAGTTAGGCAGATTTAACAAAAAAATTGAAGTATCGTGCCTTGGTTCGTTCAACACTGTAACAAGTGGAGAAGTGGAATTAATCTTTAACCCGCACTTTGAGTCAAATTCCAAATTTCGAACATATGCATTCGTGATTCCAAGGATAACTTCAGATGTGCCTAACGTGTCGCTTCCTTCTAAAATTGCGAATCATTTTGACGATCTAGTCTTAGCTGATCCTAAGTTCTATGAAAGAAAACCAATAGATATTTTGTTAGGTGTAAATGTATTTTTTACTATGCTTAAGGGAGACATCATAAAGAGAGGAGAATCATTACCCTTTGCAATTTGTTCTCAGTTGGGTTGGATCATTTCCGGGAACACTATTACTGATGATTCGAATCTAACTAACACTTTTACAGTGAATAATCTTCAGTTGAATACAAACGAATTAGTTGAAAGATTTTGGTCTTTAGACTCCATTCCGGAAGTCAAACGTATTTCAAGTGAAGATAAAAAATGTGAAGAGTTCTTTAAAACAACACACTTCCGTGATCAAAATGGTCGTTATGTAGTGAAACTTCCATTTAAAGATAACCTTTCAAGGTTGGGTAATTCTAAAGATCTTGCTTTACAAAGATTTAAATCTTTAGAGAGAAATCTCTTAAGATCTCCTGATACATATGATATGTATAAACATTTCATGAAGGAATACTTGGATCTCGTGCACATGGAACCAGTCCGTAGTTCAGAGTCCCCAAGTCAGGCATACTACATGCCACATCATGCAGTAATTAAGGAATCTAGCTCTACGAGTAAAATACGTGTGGTATTTAATGCTACTAGTAAGTCTTCATCAGGACTGTCTCTTAACGACATATTGATGACAGGTCCCAGAATACAACAAGAGCTGTTTCCAGTTTTGGTCAAATTCAGATGTTACCCAGTAGTTGTCACAGCTGATATCATGAAAATGTTTAGACAAATTCTAGTTAATGAAGAGGATAGAAACTTTCAAAGGATATTTTGGCGGGACCATCCAAGTGATCCTATTCAAGAATTTCGACTTAATACTGTCACATACGGCACTGCCTCGGCTCCATATTTGGCTACTCGTGCTTTATACCAACTTGCCTACGATGAGCAGAATAGCTATCCTTTAGCTTCGAAGGCTGTACTTCAAAACTTTTTTGTAGATGATTGTTTGGTAGGTGCTAAAAACACTGAAGAGTGCAAAAATCTAGTAAATCAACTCTTGCAAATGTTGGAACGTGGAGGATTTCTTCTGCGTAAATGGTCATCCAATGACTTGTCAGTGTTAGAGAATATACCCCAGGAGTTGAGAAATGATTCTGAGGCTATGAAAATTCAAGACGATAGCTCAATCAAAGTTTTAGGAATTAATTGGAACCCCCGTGAAGACTACTTTAACTTTTCCGTATCCATTTCTGGTGAAAGGCTTAAATACTCTAAAAGAGATATCCTTTCTGATTTAGCGAAAATATTTGACCCATTGGGTTGGCTTGCTCCTTGTATTATTTATGTCAAAATCTTGATACATGAGATGTGGAAACTCCATTTATCGTGGGATGAACCTGATAGTTATGAGATTGCTAACAAATGGAAGACTTTCCGAAATGATTTACATCTTATTCAACAATTAAAAATACCGAGATTTGTTTTGATTCCTGATGTGAACTATATTGATATCTGTGCTTTTTGTGATGCCTCCGAGAAAGGCTACTGTGCAGCAATTTATTTGCGTTCAGTGTCACGTAATTTGGACATCAAAGTAACACTCTTAACATCAAAAACAAGAGTTGCTCCTCTGAAAGTGCAATCATTACCTCGATTAGAGTTATGCGCCGCAGTTTTGTTAGTGAATTTGCTTAAATCAGTGTTAGAACATTTAGAGTTTCCTATACGTAAAGTTTTGGCCTGGACAGATTCAACTGTTGTACTGTCCTGGATTTCTGCAGAACCATACCGTTGGGTTCCCTTTGTTGCAAACCGCGTTGCTAAAATACAGAATACAATTCCTAATGTAAGTTGGAACCATATCAATGGAAAGCGGAAGCCAGCTGATTCAGGTACAAGAGGAATGTTTCCAGCAGAATTTCTGAAGTGTGAACGATGGTTCATTGGACCTACTTGGTTATATTCACAAGATTTCGAACCATGTCCTGACAGTGAACATCTTTCTGGTGTAGATTATGAAGGAGTTCGTAGAGAAGAAAGAAAAACTTGCATTTCAGTATCTTGTGCGGCAAAGGAAAATGACATTTTTAAACGGTATTCATCTTGGACAAAATTACGTCGTATAGTTGCATTATGCCTAAGATTTATTTACAACTGTCGAAACTTCTCCGAAAATCGTTTGAGAGGTTTTCTGACAACCGATGAGCTTCGATTAGCTACAAAAACAGTGATAAAAAATGTCCAAGAATCATATTTTCCTCAAGAGCTCTCTTATTTAAAAACATCGAGAGAATTAAAAGGTGTGAGCAGCCGAGTAATACAATTAACTCCCTTCCTTGATGAAGAAGGCGTCATTCGAGTAGGTGGTGGCTTAAAAAATGCAAACATTCCTGAAAATAGCAAACATCCTATTTTGCTTCCAAAGGAAGGACATGTCACTAATCTCATCGTAACTCATTACCATGTCAATTATTTGCATGCTAGTCAAGAGTTATTAATAAGCACTTTACGAATGCAGTTTTGGATTCTTGCGGTGAGAAGCGTAGTGAGAAAGATTATTCACAGATGTATTCCTTGTATTAGAAATCGAGGCAAGACTGTGACCCAGATAATGGGTGATTTACCCTCGCCCAGAGTTAAACCATCAAGACCTTTTGCAGTCACCGGTGTTGACTATGCTGGTCCATATTCTATTAAGTCCCAAGTTGGGAGAAGAACAAAAACTTTCAAGTGTTACATATCCATTTTTGTGTGTTTCTCAACAAAAGCTGTACACTTGGAGTTAGTCAGTGATTTATCAACTTCAACGTTTTTAGCAGCTCTAAAAAGATTTATCGCCCGACGAGGCAAACCATCTAAAATTTCGAGTGACTGTGCTACTAACTTCAAAGGTGCTAGTAAGGAACTGAAGGAGATTTATAAAAATGCAGCTCGCATTGAGAAAAGCAGTGAATTATGTGACTACATTACCTCAGAAGGTATAACTTGGTTATTTAATCCTCCGACATCTCCTCACTACGGTGGCTTGTGGGAATCTAATGGGAAATCCATGAAATTTCATCTTAAACGAGTATTAGGATCCAAACTTCTAACTTATGAGGAATTTTTAACAGTGCTTACACAAGTGGAAGCGTGTATGAATTCCCGTCCTCTTTGTGCGATGTCTAGTGATCCAAACGACTTTAGTGCATTGACTCCAGGTCATTTTCTGATTGGAGCCCCTTTGCTTGCCATTCCGGAATCTGACTTGAGTGATGTGAAATCTTCACGACTTAAACGTTGGTCTCTAGTTCAACAGACTGTGCAACATTTTTGGAAACGATGGTGTGCAGAATATTTAACAACACTTCAACAACGTGCTAAGTGGTTTCGTGCGTCTCCAAATCTAAAATGTGGTGATTTAGTTCTGATCAAAAACGAACAACTGCCTCCAAACCAATGGAAAATTGGAAGAATTGCCTTAATTCATCCAGGTAGTGATAAAAAAGTTCGAGTGGCTACAATCCATACAGCCGCTGGTGATTTCAAACGAGCTGTTACTAAATTGTGTCTTATCCCCAATCATGACTAATATGAACTATGAACTATTGACTTTTTTCATATTATTGAACTTTAATTTTAGTTATATTTTCAATTAATTTTTTTTTGTTAATGTTATTATGTATGCTTTAACTATTTGTCTTTTTTGAACCCTTAGAAGGCTTCAAGGCCGGGGGCTATGTTTAGTATTTTTCGTACCAAACGAATTACTAGTGTGTCTTTGCAACATTAGATGGCGTTGCCGCCTGATGATTCAACTCTGGTTGCTATGGTAACGAACTTTCAACTCATAATTTATGTGATTTGTATTCTATTCTTTCTGTTTTATTAATTGCTACTGTGCATGGAGTGATGTGAGCTGTGTCGTCACGTGGACGGCATTCCTTCTATTTCAAAGTGTTATGTAAAATAAGCAAGTGATATATTACAGTCCACTTACCTTTTTTTGTGAACTAATTCATAACATAAGCTATAGAAACTAACTATATTTGGCAATGCAGTTCTTGTCACGGGATGTGGTTTATGATGCAAGTATCCTGACTAGCAGCACCTCTCTTTAAAGAGCGGTTTAATAATGACGAAAAAGCTGGAAGCACAAGTTTTTTGGGGATGAAGAGCTAACATGCTCTCGTTTAAACGCGATCAAAATGTTTTGGTAGGCAAAGAGAAATATATTTTAAGAATTCTAATTGCGTCTTAGATCGCCTATCCTTCATCTTTTCACCATATAAATAAACTAAATTAAGTGTTTCGATATTCTTTTGCACTGAAGATGTTTCATTACTTTCAGAAACAGAATGCATTATAATTATCGTATTGATTTTACACCAACATATTTTTAACATATGCTAGTTCCGTATTATGCAGTTTCTGATGTTTGTCAAGAAATTTTTCTTACTTTAACGGTGTAATGAATTTAATTCGTATTAATTTGAAACGGTCGCTTTTTTATTCATTTTAAATTATTATTAAATTTCACTATGAAACTATGAACAAGACTTCTAAAACAAGATTTCACTATGAAAACTTTGTCTCATCCATACGTAAATTTTTGAGTTATATCACATTAGTTATATCAAATCATTTGAGTTATATCACATTAACTGCTGCCATCTAAATTCCATATAGCTTGTTCATCATAAACAATAGAATGGGTTTTAAGTAAGTGTAAAATTCCTTAATCTTACTAAAGACTGCAAAATAATCTTACTTAAAGACTGCAATATCATGCTTCATTTTATTCTCTAGAAATAATGAATGAGCTTATTAATGAATCTTGTAACCCCTTATGCAGAGAATGATCTAAAACTGCTTTTGAGTTATATCGCATTCATTACATTAACTGTTGCCATCTAAATTCCATATAGCTTGTTCGTCATAAACAATAGAATGGGTTTTAAGTAAGTGTAAAATTCCTTAATCTTACTTAAAGACTGCAATATCATTCATTTCATTCTCTAGAAATAATGAATGAGCTTATTAATGAATCTTGTACCCCCTTATGCAGAGAATGATCTAAAACTGCTTCTACTGTAAAAATTAACAAGTCTTTTGCGTTTTCCTTTTGATACTATACCATATATCTCATCTAGGTGTGAAATAGCTAAAAATTCCATATGATATATTTGATGTCAATTCGGAAAGATTTTTAAACGG
Source organism: Stegodyphus dumicola (assembly GCF_044657685.1). Lineage (NCBI taxonomy): Eukaryota > Metazoa > Arthropoda > Arachnida > Araneae > Eresidae > Stegodyphus > Stegodyphus dumicola. The sequence goes on from NC_140780.1 coordinate 124,005,817, forward strand.
CCAAGTGAAGTGGTGCCCAAGGCACACCTCCTGGCTACTCGCGTGTATTTTAATTCATACTCCGTGATAGTATTTTATCAATAATAATATCAATAACAAATAAGTATTTGAAAGTAGCAAGCACTGAAAATATGTTTGCAAAATTACCTGCATTTACTATTTTTTTTTTCCACATTTCGCTTTCTTAATAGCATTTTCTCTTTCTTTTTCCTAAAATCAGTTGTGTTTTAGGAAATAATCACAAAATAAAAGTTAATTTCATTTTGAAATCAAACAAATAATGATTAGATCATGACTTATTATAGTAATAGCGTTTAAAGTATTTAAGCAATGAGAGAACAAAATGTGTTCTACATATTTACAATATTGATAAATTTCAATTATTATATTATAAGCCTTATTCTAAAATTATTACTAAATAAAAATTCTTTAATTTCTTTAACTCGGTGAAAAGCTTTGCATTTTTAATCTTCATAAAATAAAGTGACTTTATTAAATATCCTGTTTTTCTCTCTTAGTAAAAATAAGAATCTTTGGCCCTTTTTCATAAAATAAAATAATTTGAATAAGCATAAAAAATTTTAAAAAAACACAAAATTTAATCTATTCACTTCGAACTTTTAAAAATCTGAAGCTCAATCCTCAAAGCATCGATTCGTGTCGCCCTCTTCTGGCGGACTCAGTTAACTAAATGTAGAAAAGTTTGGTAAAATGTTTATTGAAGTTTTTTAATTAATAGTTTTTCTCATTACCAGTACCTGAGCATGAAATAAACGAAGTACTTACATTACAAAAATAATCTTAATTATAGAGTTATGTTAATGATGCTAAAATAACAGTCCTAAATATACTGATTCATACAGAATATAAATCTGAAATTGTGTTTCTGTGAAGTCATGGTTACCCATGAAATAATTTCGGAGAGCTCAACCCTAATTTCAGATTAAATTTGAAATCAAAGCTGATACTTACCCATTATTGATGCCCAAGTTAAAACGACATACCGACCATTTAATGCCCCCCTCCCCTTAAATAACAAAGAAGGCCTTTTTTATGTACATCACATGCTTCATAAAGTATATCTTTTATGCACAATTTATTTGCTTAATTATTAATCCTAAACATGTATCGCTATTTCCATTTACAAAGTTTCTCGAGTTAATATCGAGTAGTTTATGATATTAGAGCCCCTTTGTTATGAAAGAAATTTTCAGAGCTAATATATGGATTGAGTTATACTCTGACTGAGTAAGCAGATTCAGAATAATCGTGCATTAGTAAATCTTTTAGCAGCGATTAGATAATCACAGTGTAGGTTTCTATTAAATTTTTTTCTGTTACTTTCCTTGTTATAAAACGTTCTGTGTAATACAATATCAAGGAAATAATAAGCTATCAAATTCTTAATATGTCCTGCTTTATGCAATTAGTTGAACTTCGATTAGCTGCATCATATTTTCCTATCCCAAACATCAAAATATTGTGAGTTTATTGTTTCACCCTATTGTTAATGTTCCGATGAATGTAATTCTCAGTTTTTAGTTATTGCAGAGGCGTAGCTAGGGTTTTCAGCGCCCGGGGACAACTGAAGATTTTGCGCCCCTTTCTCTGTGCCAAGAACGGAAAACATTTCATTCTAAAATTTCTTAATATCAATTTGGCGCTCCCTGAATGCTGCGCCAGGGCACAGATGTCTCCCCTTGCCCCACCCTAGCTACGCCACTGAATTATTGAAAACATTCTTATTCTCACTTATAGAATTTAATGTAATCCTTTGCTTTCTTCAGCGAATTGATATATGATGGGTTTATCTTGGGGTTTGTGCATAACTTTTGAAGCCATTAGACCGCATTAATGAAATACGTTTAGTGTTAAGCGCAATCTCCATAAAAGTCTTTTTGCATTAAAAGTAGATGCTGACTTCTAGTTCAGTGACTGACTAAATTTTATGATATTTTTATATAATAAAATAGTTTGTATGAAATATCTGGGGACACAAAAATCACATTTGAGAATAAAACCTAATTTTATTTTTTGTTTCTAGTGATAAAGAACAAAAGTACTCAGAATTTCATTTTGCAGTTTTCATACGCAGTTAAAGTGTCCGAAAAATTCAAGGGAAAAAAGTATTTTGACATTAAATATTTCTAATACGTAAGCAGATTCATTTATTTCATAAAAATGAACAATTTCAGTATGCTACAGTAAATTTAAGCAAGTTACCTCTGCTGTTAGATTCACTAAAAACGAGTTTTTTTTTTTTTTTTTTTTTTTTTACCCCATGCTATTTTGGATGAAATGAAAGTTTTTATTTTAAATTTCTTGGACTAAAACTGCAAAGATAAAAAAAAAAAAAAGGTTAAATGCTGTATTAACACATCATATCGCGATTTTGTATCCCCTTTTTATTCTTTCTATGATTTTAGAGGAACAACATAATGTTACTCAGTATTATCATGCAGAAGGATGGGAAAAAGGGGGGCAGATTATCGACTTATACTGTTAATTTCAAGTTTCTAAGCCTTTAAAGAAATAACAAACGCTCCTGATTATTTCTATGGTCTGTATAATTATAGAAGTGATAGTTGTTGAATCGGGGGACTTGAGTTTGAACCTCGGCAAAAGATGGTTGAAATATGGATACCCACAAAATGTCACAGGATTTTGCTCTGATATGACAGACAAGTGAGGTAGGTTATAGTAACACCGTTTTTGAGTATATATACGTATTTGTAGAGATTTAGTTCAGATGCACTAAACATTTTTATTACAAGTATTTATTTCCTTGAATACGTTTTATACTGCACGTATACGGAATTTTATAAAATAATTTTCCTTGTGATCAATGTACAGCACTCTGCAATTGATTTCCTTTATATGCCACATGCATTTGTAAATCAGAATTATTATACTTTTATTCTGATCACGATATTTAGTGTGCTGTTATAATATATAAAACAGGGCTGCTTATGCACTATAATATATAAATACTGCATCATAAAGTACAGTTTGGTTAAAATTGAAAAAACTTACGTTTCGGTAAACGTTTAAGATGTTATTGGAACCAGCGAATGCTTTTTGCTAAGCTGATGATAGCCAAATAGTATCTGTTAGCGTCAACTGTTTAATTCTCGATAGCGGCTTATGCTAGCAGATAGCGCAATAACAATTATATTCTTGTCACAATAGCGCAATAGCGAGTTCTATTTCCACTAAAGCCTGATTGCGCCGTCTATTCCCAGCTGTTGCGTACGCTTTACACGTTTCTTTTCTGTAATGCACCCTGGCTACTATTTTGATGACGAATATCGTATCGATACATATAATGTATTTGTACTGGTACACCAATGTATTGGTGTTGCAGAAGTGCACAAATCTTTGCAACAGTTTTTATTTGATGAATTGTGTCATAATGTAGAGCATTATTGTGTTCATATACGTGTAATAGTTACTTGCCATGTATATCTATCTTCATAAGGCATATATATCAATGTGTCTATAACAGTATTATTATGATATATATATCATAATAATACACGTGTTAGTGTTATCACCGAACAGCTGTGAAATTATCGAGAACCCTGAGGAAAATAACTTCATTTAAGGAAAAGACTAGCACATGCATTGTAACTTTCTTGTCTCATTCAACTTAACAACTGAACGCTCACTATAGAATCATTTAGCTGTTGGAACGGAAAGGCTTACTTTACCATTTCCGTTGTACTTCTTTACTAAGACAGTAGTTCTTAAGAAACATTTGGACGTAAGAATGAATTTATAAGCATCGGCAGGACTTAAACAGGCTGATAAGCACCATTCCCCAGTAGGCCAGCTTGCTCTGTCGGTAAAGTCAAGCCAGTAAATTGACATACTGCTTAAGGCCATCTTTCAGTGAACGTAAGGTAGAAAACATGGGAAGTTAATGGCATCATGTAAATGTCTAAAGATTGGTCTGTAGTATTTTTAGAGTTCATATGGATTCTTAAATATGTATTAAGTCTTTTCGAAAATTTCTCCTATCAGAATGATTTGCAAACGGGGCATTTACTATTAAACCATGCATTAAATCTCGCGGAGATTGGAAGCTAAATAGAAGAAGTTTGTAACTAAGTAACTCTGCCCAAAGAACAAGGTAGCCAATGAAGTTGCAAGAAAATAAGCAGACTGCAAAAAATTATTCAATTCTAATTTTTTATTATCAAAGCTTGTTAGTGTTGAATTAATTCAGCTTAAGTCCTTTTGATTTTAATTCAAAGTAATTATCTACGTTTAGAGAAGAAAAATGAGCACAGTATGTAAGATTTCTTTAAGCTTTGATAAAAGATGCAAAGAAAGATCGCTTTTGAAAGCAATGACATCTCTTTTGTTGATAAATGATTTACACAGTAAGCTAACACAAACAGAAATTTTATGTTCCTTGAAATAAAGTATATTTTACGCCATGATAAATTAGTTTTTTTTTTACCTGAGTCATAATAAATAGTGAATGAGAATTTCATTTTAATTCAGAAAGCAGATATCCTAATTTACGCCAATTTCACAAGTGAGGCCTTTTAGTTATTAGTTATTCAATATTTGAAGTTGTAAGCTACTTTTTCTTTAATTTGATCTATTGAAATAAGAACTGCTTCTTTTAGAGAAAAAATTTTGTGAGAACTAAAAATGCTTTCTGGAATTTTTTCTAAAATTTTATATATAGTATTTCGCTGTATATTGTCTTGGAATATTATATAAAGTATTGAATGTGAGCTATTAAAGGAAATTAACTCATCAACAAGATATATTGAGTAAAAATAAATGCTTCTTTCGTCTTTTCGTCTTTTTCGATTTATTTACATTTTTCTCTAAGTTCCTTCTTTGCTACATGCATGCATAATTAATTTCAAAGTACAGCATGCTCTATTACACATTACATCACAAAAACAAAGCACTTCTTCTGAGCCCGGTGCTTTTTTTCTCTAAAAATGCTAACTTTTAACAATATAACTAAATATGATATTGTGGACAATACGAGCATTTATAATTAACAGTGTTTCTGTTTAACCTGCATTACAGTAGTCATGCAATTAGCCTTTGGAAGGTTGACATTTATTTATCTTGCACGTATATCCTTTTGCACATGGGCAGAATAATGAATAACTGTCCTCTACATCTCGAGAAATGCCATTGGGGTAAAATAGTCTTCTGTCTTCTGCAACAGCATTAGTGCGGCACCAGTCACCTGTCTTACCCATGGGCGAACATTGAGGAATTGAATATCTTTCCATTCCTGTATAAAAATATAAATAAGACAGATATAAAAAAATTATGTTACAACTTCACAACATAATATATTATTAAATCTTTAAAATCTAGAGCGTAAATAAAATTTTAAAGTGCACTTTTTCACTCTATAATTGCTACATTCTACATAAAAATTATCATTATTTAGTGAACTATATGAATTATTTGTTTAAAAAGCATTTAAAGTTCATGCAGTTTGCATGTAATTTCCGGAAAATTAATTCTTTACTACTATTTGGAGTACTTTGCAGGAAATGCTGAATTATTAGTCATTTTAACTGAGCCACAATCAAATGTTGCACGCCAAAGTTGCAGTAGTCAGAAAGGGTTCCCACTGACATTCCACAACAGCTTAGATTTCAACAACAACATCCTAAGAATCAATAAAGCTAATTTTTAGATTTGTGAAGCAATGAATGTCTAAAATTTCTGTGTTTGGGCTACAGAGATTCCTCATCTATTTCGCAAAATTCCTATATTGCTTTTTTAATATATTTAGTTTATATTTTTAATATATTATGTTAATAGTTGAATATATTTCCTGCCACATTACTGAACGATCCATTTTCCTTTGAAGGAAATTCTGTACCAGAACTTCGTCAATAAATGTTGAATCTTATGACGATTTCCATTACCGCAAAATTTCAGGAAAGTTGCCTTTGCAAAACAATTTTCAGGTAAGATTAAACCGCTTCCTGTATTGGTTCCTCGGTGTAGCAACTATCGTAGCATTCTGCAGTGATAAGATTGATACCCATCTTTCTCACTGGCATGGCTTCAAGTTTACCAGATCTCAAGTTAAGCGATTATTGACTTTGAAACCGCTCGCAAGTACAGCGTATTAATTTATTGACAACAACTCCATCAGCCTTGATGTCAGAAACGTGAGCATGTACGAAACGTCAACGAGGATCACTTTAAATTTGCAGTAGAAAACACTGCATCCTATAAGTAAAATATTTATTTGCGTAATTAAATATTTTTAATTAAAGCATTTTAAAGTTTTCTCTTATCAGCGAATTTTGAACAATCTTTTTTATTGAGGAAGTATTTTCTTCGACGTCAGAAACATTAAAAACCTGCGCCGAAATAAGATTACATTTTCGGCGAATTTTAAATTTTACATACGTATGTTTCTCTTCCATTTAATTACATGTATATCTGCTTTGACGGAGATGACAGTGGGTCCAATGATTCATTCCCGAAAAAATGTATAGTTTAACTTCTGAATAAAGATCTGACTAAGGAGAGATTTTTCCAGTTATACGCGTAATTTTTCTTATTCTGTACTGCCAAAAGTCTTGCTCTTTCTCACATTTAGACTGGTCAAACAGGGCGATAACGCTGCATTCAGTAAGGTGACGAACATGCAGATATTTTCGATAATGTGTCAAACTGTTGTAATATGAACATAATATCTGCTATTATCTGGAATATGGCCTTTTCCTACCTAAATTTCTTAGTATTACGATACACCTGCATGTAACTGCAATGCACTGCGACCCACATCAATATATTTATTCTGGGGAAAAGGAGGAAGAGCTAGAATTATTAGAAAAGTAATGCAATAGTATATATATATATATATATATAACAAATAATTAATAAGCCTAAAGGTCTTAAATAAATACTAAAAAGGAAATAAAATCTAAAAGGTTTCAGATTTTAAATTACGTCCAAAGAGGCGTTTTTTCTTTTTTAACATATAAAATTTTCAAATTAGTAGTGTTCAGCGGCTTTTCCCGCCCGTCCGCAGGGGGGGGGGAGGCACAAAACGCATATTAGATTAATTGATTTCGCACACATTTTGCACAGTTTTAGAGAATCCTAAACTGCATACATTTACAAGCGCTTAGAGGCGCAGCTCTCTGAATAAACAAGAGAATCGAAACAAACAGTTCTAAATACACTGGTTATCATAAATTAAGGAAAAATCACAAAAATCACGATTACTGAAAAAGTTACATGTAGAATTTAATGAAACTTATCCACAATATACAACACATAGTAAGGTATGAAATAACACAAAAAAAAAAAATTACCAGACAAATATGGTAGTATAGAAATTAGCACATGTATAAAATGAACAAATCGAAGGTGTCAGTTTTCTATAGGAAAAGTACCTTCAATATGGAATATGATCGCCTCTAGAAGAAATACAGCACATACAGCGATGTGTGATACTTTCAATTATGCGGTTTATCAGTTCCATAGGAAGCGAGAGCTATTGCTCTTGCAAAGCAGTTGTAAGCGCAACAAGCGTCTGAGGGAGCGGATTGAGAGCAGCTAGACGTCTTCCTAAAGCATCCCAAATTAACTCGATAGGATTCAAGTCCGGGGATCGAGCTGGCCACTCCATGCGCATAATTGTTTCCTGTTGAAGATAATCATCTACGATACGAGCCCTGTGTGGTCTTGCGTTGTCGTCCTGCAACAGGAAAGCATCACCTATTGCCCAGGCATATGGGCGCACATAAACAACAAGGATGTCATCTCTATAAATCTGAGCATTCACGATTCCACTGGAAAGACATGGAGGTCTGTGCGTCCACCCAAAAAGATACCACTCCAAACACAGACACTGCCCTTTCCGTATGCATCTCTTTCACGGATGTTTGACGGATGATAACGGGTTCTAGGTTCTCTCCATATCAAATAACGCCTACTATCGCTTTTTAGACTAAACCTGGATTCATCCGTCAAGAGAACCGCTCTCCATTGATCAAGCGTCCAGTGGACATGTCGTGCTTACTGAAAACGGTCCCTTCTATGGCGTTACGTGAGCGGCACACAAATGGCTGGTCGCCTCGCATACAGACCACCTTCGTGAAGCCTTCTACGCACAGTTGTCGTTGACACGAACCTTCCGGTGGCTGCAGCAAGGGAGGATCTAAGAAGAGTCGGAGTAGCGGTCCTAATCCTGCGTGCACATAATGTCAAATATCGGTCATCGGCGCTCGTCGTAGCAGTTGGCCGTCCTTGGCTGAACCTCCTAGATGCCGAATCTGTGGTTTGAAATTGCCTCCAAATTCTATGAACCACAGAAGGAGTCACATTTAGCCCTATGGTCCCTTCTGTTTGACTTCTGGTTTCTGACTTCTGTTTGACTTCTGTCCTGCCTCTAGTCTCCCAATGGCTCTCCAATCGCAGTTCTGCAGGCAAATGATGCCTGGAAGTCATTGTTACGAATTGGCTATCTCAGATTTCTGATGTCCGGGTTGTCACAGTGAAATATGTGGGCTTACTCTCAAACATGGACTTTTATGCTCCTCGCAGATGAAGTATACCGAAAGCAGCGCCACTAATTTGCATATCGCAGTTTTACTCAGCTACTCTTACTTGGCAACATATTAAAATTTTACACGGTTTGGCTTATTTTTGAGGAAGTTATCGCTGTTTTAGTAATTTTTCCTTAATTTATGATAACCAGTTTAATAAATACACTGCTCGACATTGAAAATGCAATACCAAGAAGGAGTGGCCAGAAAGTGATGAAATTTGGAAAAAAGACAGAGACAGCAAGCAGCAATAAGTGATCTTTATTTCAAAATGATAGTCAGAATACAGAGCGAGAACGGCGTCGGCTCAGTAGGACGTAGGACTACCGCGGAGAGCGATGCACGAAGAAACACGTCTAGGCATAGAGTCAATAAGAGTGCGGATGGTGTCTTGAGGGATGGATTTCCATTCCCTTTCAACCATTTGCCACAGTTCGTCTTCTGAGCGAGGCAGGGGCAGAGTCTGCAAACGGCGTCCAATCACATGCCACACATGTTCGATTGGTGACAGGTCAGGAGAGTACGGTGGCCAGGAAAGCATCTTTATACCTTGCAGATCATGTTGTCAGTTGCGAGCACTGTGTGGTCGGGCGTTATCCTGCTGAAAAATTGCATTGGAAGCCCATGAAGGTAGGGGATTGCCACCGGCCGCAGTACATTATCCAAGTATCGTTGGGCCGTCATAGTGCCCTGAATACGAACTAGAGGTGACCTGGAATCGTAGGCAACAGCGCTCCAAACCATTATGCCACGTTGTCGCACGGTGGGGCGTTCCCCAGTTACTGCCGGATTAGATCTGTCTCCGCGTCGACGCCACACACGTATGCGGCGACTGTCACTGGATAAACAGAAGCGTGACTCATCTGAGAACACGACGTTTCGCCGTTCTGTCATCCACATCTCTCCAGTCCGGCACCATTCTAAACGTTGGCGTCTATGCTGTGGGGTCAATGGCAGTCTTCTTAACGGACGCCGTGAGTGCAGGCCACGTTCAACCAATCGACGGGAAATGGTTCTGGTCGACACGGGAACATCCAGGGTATCTTGCAGATGCTGCAGAATCGCGGTACAAGTGACTTGCGGGACCGCCACAGCTTGTCGGCGGATGCGTCGATCCACGCGTGTTGACGTCACTCTGGCTGCACCTGCACCCCCCTTCTTCCCATATTTCCTTGTTCCAACCATGTTCGCCATAGCCGATGCACCGTGCTCGCATCCAAGTGGGTATCAGCTGCGATTTAACGTAAGGACCAACCCACCCTTCTCAGTCCGATCACCATGCCCCTTGTAAAATTGTCTATCTGGGCTGGAAGTGCCTTCGTTGACAGCGGCCTGGTATTCTCTTCTATTACACGTTTGCTCCGGGACAAAAACCAACTTTCTTCGATACTTCGTCTGGCAGAATTAACGACATGAATATTGCCCATTCTGCACGTTCTTTCCCATATATCTTACTTCACGTGCGTCGGAGAGCGCATTTCACATCATTCGCATAACTCAGTAACGTGCGTCTACTCTAAAATTTCCATAAATTTCTGACTACTCCTTCTTGGTGTTGCATTTTCAATGTCGAACAGTGTATATTCTGCTACATAAGTTCCTTTTCTGCTGAAATCCCCAAAGGTGTAAGTATAACGAATAAGATTATAGAACAGAAGTTTTCAGTTCGAATAATTCTGTTATCAATAGAATTCTTTATCGGTATGATTAACTTGCTTAACATTATTTTATATTTAAAAGAACATTTATTACTGTATAAGGTTATTCTCCCGCTTTCCTAGCGTGCGTTTGTGGTGTAGTGGTCGATTCCCGGCGAAGGCAGTTGCTAATTTTTCATCTCGCTTGCTCAAAAAAAAAAAAAAAAAAAAAAAAAAAATTAATGTCTCTACAGTGGCGCCTGAACTAAAAGGGTGTTGGATGAGGTTTCTCCACACCCAGAGTCTGGCGACTAGGTCCACGAAAACCCTAATCTCCCTTTAAAAGGGGAAGTATATAAGGTTATTCTCCCGCTTTCCTGGCGTGCCTTCGAGGTGTAGTGGTTCTGCACGCTGGGCCGGTATTCCAGAAGTCCGTGGTTCGATTCCCGACGAAGGCGGCTGCTAATTTTTCATGTCGCTTGCTTCAAAAACAATTCTAATGTCTCTATAACTGAAAAGTAGTTTTGAAGAACAACATGTGAAATTTACATTTTAATAACATTCAGTCGCGTTATTCTTAACAGATTTGCCAGGCTAAGTAAATATAGCACAATATTTTACATTTTTCATTTAATTAGTTTTATAAGCATCTTCCTTCCATGAGACAAAGTCTGCTGATAAAATTTTGCTTTCCTTGACACAATGCGACTGTAGAATCTGTTTCATTTTACATCTAATTCCTCTTCTCCTCCAGCTGGTGGTTTTAATGTTTAGTTAAATAATTTTGTTCATCTCTGAATTTCATTTCGTAGCACACAGCCGGTATCAAAGTTCTTTGTTATTAAAACAATAGTTTAGCATTTTTGTTTTGGTTTGAATATGTGTTTGAGATATACCAATATACTGTGGGTGAAAATGCATGTCTGTCTAACGTTCTGGACGATATATGGAAGAGAATATGCATGTCAAAAAAAAGATTAAAAAGAACACTTCTTCTGAAAAAGGTTATAAAGAACACTGTCTTCGAATTAAGTACTTATTGTTCGTCGAGTTGCGCTTTATGACCATACCATTTAAGATCCTAGCAAAAAACTATATTAAAGTTATATTATTAAGAGCTCTAACCTCAATTTTCTTGCCTATTTCCGATAAGCGTGCGCGTGCATAAAGCTTTTAGCAATTATATTTTCATTAAATCACATAAAGATTGTGAGCAAGTTCTGAATCCAAAAGTCTTGTTCTCCACTTAGGAGGCCGCTTTATAAAATCAGTTTCTGAGCTTCGTCCTCCAAATGTGTTCATTAACTTTTCAACCATGAAGCATTCGTTTTTCTCATATGAGGGGAATGCGAGTTAGTTTTCTTTATGTAACTCTACAAGACATTCTTCTTAAATTGAACCAAATATAAATGACATTGTAACTTGTGCAATCTCAATAAAAGGTTCCACAGAAATATTACTTTGTTTTTTTTTCCGGTGATGTTATATGTAAAAAAGACAACTTATTGTCATTAATTGACTTACAACTATACCAGGTTTCAAATTTCTACCCTATTTCGTTTTAAATGTTATACACTACTCAGTGTATAATATTCCTTAATTTGTAACAGGCACTGTATTAATTATAACATCATTTTATATAATTGCTTTGTTTCTTTAGTTAAAATATATGTTTCATAAAAATACTTCTAACGTTTTACATACCAATACGGCAGCATTCATTTGGTCCACAGTCACTCTTTTTTTTGCATTCATTTGGTTCATAGCTGACGACAGCCTGTTAGAATACAAAAGAGTATTAAGAAAATACAATTATGTGCAAGTAACATTTAAATAGAAAAAGTATTTTAGCATTATGTCGTTTCTGCGTATTGATTTAATTTTCTTCCTTTGTGGAATAAGAATAAAAAGAAAATCAAAATAAATATATATCCCAGAAAAGGCAAATAGTTTCCAAAATACTTTACAAAAGATGTTTTAAACAGTTCCTATTTACAGTACAGTGTAAAACTTAAGTTACTAACTTCCTTGAATATAGTTAGAACACGAAAGTATGCTAGAGTCTTAACGTTCGACAGCAGTTAGAATTGAGCACGTTGGATAAATTGCGTTAATATTGTTTTAATTATAATATGTTTACATTTTGGCATGCCTGGAGAGTAGAACCAAAAAATGATTAATGGCACAGGTCAAAAGGTTAAAAAAAAACATAATTATGGCCAAAGTACATTTCAAGCTTCTGGTGGTGACAAATATCAAGGCAATGATATTCCTGAACATACGTATAAGAGACTTGAAAGCTCGTAATCACTATACGAGGTTGCAGATTAGCTTGTTGTGACTTGGAATGTAGTTAATAGCGTATCGAAATAATTCTGAATTAGTGAACGTATAGTAGACATTCAGTATTCAACTGTCCCAGGTAAACATCTGGTTTCAAATATTAGCTCTCGCTAGCTAGCCCTAAACACTTTCCAAATTGCAGCATAGTCTTTGCTTAATTTTATAGCTTATAACAGCAACTGAATACCATGGAAACTGCTGAATTGCGCTGAGACAACTTTAGGAAAGCTGTCCTTGTAGAAGACAACCTGTAGCGATATATTTGGTTAAACTTTAATAGTACCCAGGGCTTAATTTCTAAAATTAGAAGAATAAATTTAAATTAAGATTAATTTTAGTTAATTTAATCACTTAAATAATTAATTGATTTAATTTAATTAAACAAATAAATAATAAATTAGTTAAATAATCAATTTAAATTATGAAAAATGTAAAGAGATAAAAAGAAAGCTAATAAATTATTAAATTAATTTCAAATAGTTAAATAGAAAAAAAAAGCATCGGACCTTGTTTTATTTGGGGCACTCGCTGGAATTACAATTCCACTTAGCAGAAGCAGCTCAGCCAATCTCCGTCCGAGTTTAAGACCTGATTAAACGTGTAATGTACTATAACGTTGCGCGCCTCTAACTTGCACGCAACCAAGAGGTGACTGTGAAAGCTTGTATAAACCACAGAGTCTTATAAAGGGTGTAAGTCCCTTTTTATTCAACGTAATAAATTACAATGGCGTCCTCTTGACGCTTACAGACTGTGCCCACTAGGCAGTCAAATAAAAATAAAAACCTGAAAAGAAAGTAAAGACAATATTCTAACTACGAGGCTCTCTAAAATAACTAACTCACCGCGTTTTACAATACGGCTGCTAATTCAGCAGACTTGAAGCTCACTGGAACAATTGCAACTACTTCCCGCCAAGCACATAGGCCGCAACGCGGGGTTCTTCAATTCTCGATAACTACCTCCGCGCTCGCTAAGTAAGAATAACTCTCACCGAACTCGTTTCCTTCTATTTAAATCATTCTACTTCCGCTGATAATTTGAATGCTTGCGCGTTCTACTCAAATTTACATATTCTGGCATTGGCAGTTCCAGGGGAAAGTAAGGATTGACAGGAAAGATAGTTTAAACTTAAAATAAATGTTAGTTAAAATAAATATAAACCCTACATTTGCCACTGCCAGAATTTGGAAAACTTGGAAGCAGGTCCTACCAACGACCTGTTGTAAGTTTATCTAATTCTGAACTAACTGGCGAAAGCCTCGTTTACACAAAAAAAATCTTATGTAACAATTATATATTAAAATTCTGTTACTCGTTACAAAGCTTTCTTCTTACAGCAACTTTTCCTGGACTTCATCAATCAATCTTGGTCTTTCCTTCCAGCATCTGGAAGGAATAAGTATCAGTATCTTTCTACATACATTATAATTTACACTTTCTTGACACAATAAATTTTTGTTTTTAAACGATTCGTTTTTCTTAGTTATTGCTTACTTCACATTCATTCAATTTTTCAAGCATTAATTTAACTTTACCCTGGCTCTCCACCATGTGTGGTGTCAAACGGGAATATTCGTGTTTTAGTCTTACAACACTTCCCCTAACCTCCATGATTTGTTAGAATTCAACAACCAACTAGACACACCTTACTCGACATTCTACAACTCAATGAGCTACTTTAATATTCTTAAAAATTCAAATGTAGGTGGAGAACCCTACAAAACACATTCATTCTAACTTCCCCCTCATTCATCTTTAAACATGCAGGCTTTCGCTCTAAAGCATGACTTTACAGTTTAATACTTAAATTTTGACTTCATTGCTTTTAAGCATTCACTTTTAGCATCTACAATTTTATGCTTCTAGACTAAATTCTACTTTTACATAACATGCAAGTATTTACATACATTTACAAAAGTTTAATACATATGCTTTTTACAATTTACCATAAAATGAATAAGAGAAAATAAATTTTTACTTTACTCATTCTTCGCCAAGCTGGCGGTACTGAAACTAAAATTCTTATTAGTACAAGAATACGAAGTTATTTTTATCTCCGGCCAAATTTTGGCTTTAACATAACAGAATTAGTCTTTCGACCAACAGAAAATGCTTGTTTTTAGCTTTTACACTTAAAGAAAATAATACTTTTGTCTTAGCTAAATAAAGTAAAACAAAACTAAGTCTCAACCGAGACATATTGACTTTCGTCAAAACATAGAACTTCGTACTTATGCATAACATTTCGGAACAAAAGAGAAAAATATTTATAGGTTTTAACTTATCTTTGAGTTTTCGATGCTTGAAATTCCGTCATCCGTTTTTGGCAAAATTGATCCCAAGTTAGAGGTGTCATGGATGTCAATCTTCTCCTTATTGATCTCCGAGTGTCGTCCCCGTTGCTCTTTCTTTTGCGTCCTCTACATGCTGGCCTCTTGACGGAGTAATCGTCTGGTTGTTGGCCTTTGCGTTTCTGCCTGGGACGGCTGGTCTTGACGTCCTCCGGTCTGAAGTCCTTGAATTTCTTCTGTTCCTCGTACTTCTGTGCCTCCTGTTGGCGTTTCAGTTTCCGGAACGGCGGCCTTGCTGGCACCTGACTCTGTGGCCGTGTGCGCGTTCTCCTTGATGTGTAATTTCTCCTGCCATCTTTTGTAGGTGGTGTTTTCGTCTTTACCACGGTTTCTTTACCCGGTTCATCTGTATTTTTGTTTTTCTTAAACGCCGGAGTTTGAAAATCATTTTTTCTTTTTGATACCGACGTCCGGGTTGTAGAAGTGCTAGGTCTCTCTTCAGTTCTCCGTTTCTTGGGTGGTGGAATAGTTGTTGCAGTCTCTGGCCCTTCTATTTCGTTTAGACTTGAGTCTTGCAAGAAACTTTTAAGGATTTCAAAATCATTTGGATTATAGTATTTTTTCACCTGGTCGGGACTTGCTTTACAGATTTCCCCTCTCTCGTTTTTAAGATATAAGACTACTCTTTTGATTTCCTGAATTACATAGGGGCCTTCAAACTTTGGAGCTAGCTTTGCCATAAAATTGTCTGGGGCACTTGATAAAGAAAATTTCCGTTTCAATACTTTATCCCCAACTTTAAAATCTGCTTCACGGCGTTTTCTATCATAATATAACTTTTGTCTATTTCTTGCCGTATCCGAAGTTTTAAGCGCCTGGTCAATCAACTTTTGCACGTCTTGTTGTCTAAATTCCTGCTCTCTTTGTTGCACAAAGAATAATTTATCTAAAGGCGTAATTAACTTTCTGCCTAAAAATAATTCTGCTGGAGTTTTTCCCGTAGTATCATGATGTGCCGTTCTTAAAGCATAAGCTAATTCATTTATGTAGCCATCCCAGCGCTTGTGATGTGTGCTAACGTAACTGCGAATTATTTTTACAATGTTTTTATTAACTCTTTCTGCTATGTTAGCCTGTGGTCTATACGGAACCATTTTGATATGGCATATGCCAAGTCCATTGCATATGTTTTCAAATATTTGACTAATGAATTGTTTTCCGTTATCGCTAATGACTTTTATCGGTGCACCGTATTTTAAAATGTATCTGTGTAAGAATGCATCTGCGACTGTTTTGGCTGACGCGCGTTTAAGTGGAACAATTTCTATCCATTTTGAAAAATGATCTACTATTACTAAAACGATTTTTATTTAACTCGCTCTGGGGGAAGGGACCAAGGAGATCTATGCCTAAAATTTCATTCGGAAATGTAGCGCGAATGCTATTTAAGTACCCGGCCGGGCTGTAATTAATATCATTTATTAACTGACATTGATTGCAGGACCTGACATACGCCGTTACTATATTGTATAATTGCGGGAAATATACCGCCTCGCGTACCCTTTTTATAGTCTTCCTGACCCCGAGGTGGCCCGCTGTTTTTTTTTCGTGCAACTCCTTCAAAATGCTTAATCGAAGCGAGGCTGGGATGACTGGCTTATACTCAAGATTTTCGTTTGTTGTTTTCGTATAGAATAATAAATTATCTATTATTTCATAGTTTTTTGCTCTATTTCTTATCGCATCGATATCTGTGTGCTCAAAGCTTTCGGGGTCTTTCAATAAGCATAGATATTTCCAAATTCAGGATCAGCTTTCAGTTCAGTAATAACCGTATCTCTAAAATCTAAAATTTTTGAAGTCAACACAGCGCATTTAAGTTCATTACCTTCATCGTCCAGTTTTATACGAGAAAGTGCGTCAGCTACATTGTTTTCCTTACCCGGTTTATATTTTATTGTGATATTATATTCTTGGAGTTTTAAAGCCCATCTTATTAACCTGGGCGTTAGGTTTTTTCCCGAGTAAAGTCTACCAACAGCCGCATGATCCGAAAAGACTGTTACTGGCGATTTGCCGAAATAAACTCGAAATTTGTGTACAGCCATTAATACGGCTAATGTTTCTCTTTCTGTAGCTGTATAATTCCTTTGTGTTTGATTCAATGTTTTACTAAAAAATGCCAGCGGATGGTTATTTTGCATAAGAACCGCACCCACCGCATAGTCTGATGCATCTGCCGCAATTTCCAGGTTTTCGTCCCCCTCAGGGAATTTTAAAACAGGGGCATTAATAAGCGCTTCTTTTAATCTTTCAAAAGCTGTGTTAGCTTCAGCTGTCCACGTAAATTTACTCTTTTTTCTTTTGATTACTAAGAGTGGTTCAACAATATTAGCGAAATCTTTTATGAAAGATCGATAGTAAGAACATAGTCCAAGGAAAGACGAAAGTTTCTTGGCGGTGTTGGGCGGTGGGAAATTCTTAATAGCTTTTATTTTTGAATCTTGCGTTTCTATACCCTTTTGCGAAATTTTATAACCGAGATATTTAAGTTCTTTAGTTGCGAACTTGCATTTTGAGGCGTTAATTGTAAGACCGGCCTCTTTTAATAATTTAAAAACTTGTTCGAGGTCATTAATGTGTTGTTCCAACGTATTACTCGTTATAATTATATCATCTAGATAAATTAAAGTTGATTTTCCTAGGACAGGCTTTAGAACAATGTCCATAGCTCTCTGGAATGTTGATGGGGCCCCACACAACCCAAAAGGCATGCGTAAAAATGCATAAGTGCCCGATTTTGTTATAAACGCGGTTTTATGTATATCTTCGGGTCTCATAGCTATTTGATAGTAGCCAGACGTTAAGTCCAAAGTAGACATATATCTCGTCGATTTGATCTGTCTAATGATCTCGTCTATAACCGGCAAAGGGTAAACTGGAAATTTAGTTATGCTATTTAGTTTTCTATAATCGATAGCAAACCTCCAAGCCCTTTTATCCGAAGGAGGAAACTCGTTCTTTTTCCTACATAGTACGACTGGACTCGCGTACTCACTATTTATGGGCGTTATTATTTTATTCTTTAACATCTCCTGAATATGTTCTTCGATGATTAAATCTTTTTGTTTATCATAGCGATACGGTTTAGTCCTACAAGGTTTTTCGGCATTTAATTGAATCTTGTGAGTCACGATCTGACAGTTTCCCGGTTTTTCTGAAAACAAATGAGAAAAATTACTCACCACTTGCTGTATTGCTTTACTTTCCTGGTCATTCAAATGGCTAAGGTCCAATTCAGGTGTCTCCACAGGTTCCACCACCTTCTGGTCCATCTCCAACACCACGGAACTATCCTGAAAATCCAATTTGGCCCTCGCGGCCCTTAAAAAGTCCATACCTGAAATAAGAGAGTGTTGGAGGTCTTTCACCACAAAAATTAATACTTTGAGATTTTCCTCTTTTATCTGTAAGTTTAATGATACTTTCCCGATGCAGTGACATGTTTTTCCTTGCGCCGCTATAATTTCCGTATTTCTGGTTTTAAAGAGTCGTATCCTAAAAAAATTCTTTTTGAAGAACTTTTCACTCATGAAATTTCCTTCTGCCCCTGTATCGATGAGGGCTTCTACTGGTACATCGCCAACCAGGACTTGTATAATTGGTAGCTGTGAGTTTTTTACGATGACTGTATTTAGATGTCTATTTGAGGGTTTTTCTAAAACTTCCGGGGTCTGGACCCTCCCTTTCACAGGCCCCTCTAGTCGTTTAAAGCTTTTCTTTTCATCTGTGTCTTCTGGGTACGCGGATGCTTATTTTCAAATTTTCTTTTTGGGCCTTGACCTTCGAGTTTCGATGCGTTAGCTTGATAGTTCTTTCCCCCATATGAGCGATTTCCATTTCTGGTTTCCTCCTTCCTTCTGGTACTTTGAGAATATGTTTCCCCTCTCGCTCTTTCCGCTATTCTGCGATTTTGAAATTTCACCGCCAATTCGAAAAGTTCCTGCAATGTGGTTGGGTTTCTAATTTCAAAGTAGTCTTGGACAGCGGGTAACAATCTTGGTAATATTATTTCAATTATCTCCACAT
The DNA here is from genome assembly GCF_044657685.1 of Stegodyphus dumicola. Lineage (NCBI taxonomy): Eukaryota > Metazoa > Arthropoda > Arachnida > Araneae > Eresidae > Stegodyphus > Stegodyphus dumicola. Next base: position 124,024,741 of record NC_140780.1, read on the forward strand.
CGGGTTTTTTCCCATACAACATATCCGTTAGCTTGATTTTTCGTAAAATAAAGTCCGTCAATTGTGCTGTATCCCGTTGATAGAAACTATATAGCTCGGCTTCCAGCCGTGCGCGATCTTTCTCTATGGGGAAGGCTTTTACTAACGATTTTTTGAAATTTTCAAAAGTATACGTCGGGCTTCCAAATTCACCTAGAAGAAATTTGCCTATATTTTTCCACCATAGCGCGGCCTGTCCTCTTAGTGCTGATGTGGCGATAGCAACTTTTTGTCTTTCAGGCACAGGATAGAGCTGAAAGTGGTTTTCTATACCTTCTAAAAATACGGACACCGAATTTTTTCCGTCGAAATAGACGTTTGGCTTGATTGATGCTCTCAAAGTCTGGACCAGGTATCCAAATCCTTCTAACTGCGTTGTCATTTCTTGGTGTTGTCCAGCGGCTTCCATCCAGTTTTCGGCCATTTCAGTTCGATAAGTGTTCGGGCGCCAATATAACGTTGCGCGCCTCTAACTTGCACGCAACCAAGAGGTGACTGTGAAAGCTTGTATAAACCACAGAGTCTTATAAAGGGTGTAAGTCCCTTTTTATTCAACGTAATAAATTACAATGGCGTCCTCTTGACGCTTACAGACTGTGCCCACTAGGCAGTCAAATAAAAATAAAAACCTGAAAAGAAAGTAAAGACAATATTCTAACTACGAGGCTCTCTAAAATAACTAACTCACCGCGTTTTACAATACGGCTGCTAATTCAGCAGACTTAAAGCTCACTGGAACAATTGCAACTACTTCCCGCCAAGCACATAGGCCGCAACGCGGGGTTCTTCAATTCTCGATAACTACCTCCGCGCTCGCTAAGTAAGAATAACTCTCACCGAACTCGTTTCCTTCTATTTAAATCATACTACTTCCGCTGATAATTTGAATGCTTGCGCGTTCTACTCAAATTTACATATTCTGGCTTTGGCAGTTCCAGGGGAAAGTAAGGATTGACAGGAAAGATAGTTTAAACTTAAAATAAATGTTAGTTAAAATAAATATAAACCCTACAGTACTATTCCAAGGGATGACAGGTACCACTCTTTTTTCGCAGTACAAGGAGAATAGTGAGAATTCTAGAAAGAGTATGAGGATATGGAAAGAAATTTAACGGAAAATTATAACTTAGAAAATACGGAGGCGAGAGTTCAAGACTTTCTAATCGCTGAGACTAGTATTATTATTTCTTGAATGCAACGTGAGAATAAACATAAGACTTCTCTGTACAAGCGACAGCAGTGGGTCCTCGTTTGGTTACATCATTCAGAAAGTCTACAGGAGCTCTGCAGTAGGAAGTCACTAGCGTGGAACGTGCACGACCAGGGTATCACTTTTAGTTCTTTGCGAAATACAAAATTTACCCGGTCTCATAAACTCATTGCATATCCTGGAGAATAAGCCTTTGACATATGATTGGGGAGAGGGCTCTTTCCTTAAAAGTCTGAACCTCTGTGTAAGAGTGCGAGAGAAATACGAGCCTGCATTCAGAAGTTAGAATTTATTTTTAAGGCATGTTTACTGTTAAAACAAAATTTATGTGCTAAAATTGTGGTTCATTTACATAATAGAAGAGCCGGAGCCCTTTTATTTAAGGCTTCGGTGCGCTCCGGCTGAAATTATAATTTATCTCGAAAACTGAGAAGTACCGGAGCCGGGCTCCGGTTGGTTTCGGCGCAATTCACCTGAACAACATTTGAGCGCAAGGAAAAAAACGATTACGGCAGGCCCATAAACATGCTCACTAAAATCTGGTACCAATAATATCATACCATTCTCTTAATTTATGAATATCCTTTCATTTTGTAAAGAAATTCTCGAAATGTCTACATCTTGCCAAACCTTAGTACCATGGCATACCTTAATACCCATCACATACTAGCGCGAAGGATACGACCCGAATTGGAGGGTGCAGGTGTGAGCTGATATAATGGAAAATGTTAATTCTGTAGGAATTTATGTTAATTAACTAATTATAATCAGTCATGATGATTAGTTAACTAATAGTAATTATTTTTTGGCCTTTACTTTAACATCCTTCTGTAGTCCTCACTCGAATGCATATTAGTTGTTGAGTATTTAAGCCGAGGTTTTGAATGTTTTGGGGTTGAACAGCCTCGTATTGCAGTTACTTCCTAGCGCGAGCTCTGCCAACATTATTTCGGGTTTAGCCATCTTGCTAGCCGACCATTAAATATGCGCCTTTAATTATTTGAACCAGCTTAAGTAACTATTTTTTGTGTAGTCTCAGACTACGTTGCCTAATTAGAATTTAACTTCATAATATGTTATTTTAAATACCAGCAAATACCGGCGTTTTAAAATATTCTGTGAGACAAGTGGTTTCTTCTGTTAATTTAATGTTCAATAAAAAGGTTATTTTAACATCTCTAAATTCAGACTAAAATGAAAACTTGGATGTTCCCTCCTAGAACGGTGAGATGATATTTGGCTATCACAGCGAGGACATAAGCTTTTTATAAGCGCTTCTGACTGGCACGATTGGCCCTAATATAATAGTCTGAAAATAGAGAGATTCTCGATCCGTGATGGAGAAACGACTCTGAAAGCGAATGTAATGTGGTTTTGGAATCCCCTTCGAGGTCTAGACATTATCAAAGCAAAAGTCTTTTAAATTCAGCAGAAAGGTATGCATACACTTTCTTCATGAATTGTACCATAGCTATACAATGTCCTTGTACGAGAATAAAATTGATTGTTCTCTGTCAAAGACATGTAACAAAAGCTGTGAAAGATATATTGCTTATATTTTACTTATTTTTAAAACCATGATAAGGGCCTGTTGTGTTTTAGTTCTTACGGCTGTGTTACTCTGGTTTCCGGCATTGCTATTTTTCAACTCATTTCAAACTGGGAAGAGAGATCAAATTAATTGCTTACTCCTAAATTTGATTAAATAATCATACATGGAAAGACGCCACATGAGCAAAATATCTAACAATGCTAACATCTAACAAGCTTGGCAAAGCCTGCTTATCGAAAGCAGGGGATATTAGACATATTTCTAAATCTGAAACAGGTTTTTATTCGAGTGATCATAAATTTAGATGCTATGGTTCAGATCTGAAATTAATGAATTAAGAATGATATCTAAGATACTGATTTTGCTCAAAGGTTTCATTGGCATTATTTGACAGATAAGATTGATTCACCACAGCTTAAAATTAATGTGTCGAGGTTTATTTTTCAGTGCTAAGACTTTTAACATTCATTCATTTACATTCCTGCTTTATTATTTTGGCTAGACTACTACTGTTGAGGGCGAGTTATCATCTTAATGTTTTATTTATCCGTAGCCAATTAACTGACTTTCGCTGGTCAACGCCAAATACCAGAAACTAATTAATCTGTTTTTCCTGTCGATGCTAAATGGCAGGTAGATTTCATAGTCATGTTTTTATTCGTACTGCTAGTAAAATAAAGTAATATTCCGAAACATTGAAATTGCACTCGCTATGACCATTAAGTGGTGATTAGTATTTTTATTTAAAAATTACAGAATTTAGGCGCAAATACTTGTTCTGTAAAGAAACGTAAGCCATTATTATGTCATTTAAAAGTAAGCTGATATTATTTGGAGTTGAATTGAGATGCTGGTACTTTTTAATGTAATTTAACACATACTTGCATAATTACCGGATACAAAATAAATACTACTAAAAATTTTTATATGCAACCGACAACTTATCCATTACATCAATCAAAATCTTGCTGCATGATTAACAGATTTCCCAAATATAATATATCACAGTCATTTTTAGACCAGTAGCTATGATCAATTATTGATGTTAAAAAATTTCATGCTCTAGAAACCCATTTCAGTTTCTTAAATTCTCACCAGCTAATTTGGTAGAGTTAATTCTTAGCTACTGGATGATTTTCTTAGCTACTGGATGATTTTCTTAGCTACTGGATGATTATCTTCAATCAAATTCAACAATCAACACCTAGCAATTTACATGTCCGCTTCTGATAGATAATAATAGTGATTATGGCAGAAACCGCAATGACTAACGCGCTACGAGTTCATTTGTTTTTTCTAGTGAAAATGACGGGAGTAAAAAACAAAAGACATATTATTGGAGAAGCAACAAGAATCAGTGTCAATTTTGCTGGCCTAATTTCGATGGTTTTAACTATATAACATCTTCCTCAGCTGCCTGTGCCTAATTGAAATCATTATTCGGGGTGTTATTTTAACCTAAATTAAAGGACAGATTAACTAAACAGTAACCAATTAGTTGAAATCCAAATTAAACTCCACAAAATTACTTTGCAGTAGTCATTGAGAAGCAAATTAATCTGACTAAATTTCTAAAGATACGTTTACTGTAAGCTTCAAAATTCTGTATAAATTCTATAAAACGATACATGTCAAAATGCTAAAATGAAAGAAATGTAAAATAACATTTTCCTAAATATAATTATAAAATTTGAATCTTATTTTCTAGCAGCCCGACCCGCAAATGAAAAATATTCACTTAAAATGCCTTAAAAGAATATTTCTATCGTAATCTATATATTATAATGAAGAAAGTTTGTGTGTTTATCCTCTAATAACTCAGTCACTACTATAGCTATCGTCACTAAACTTTCTACAGTTCTTGTCTGGGTTCTGGTAAAGGTCAACGTCCACTTTTTACAAAAGCAAAGTAGCTAAAATCAGAGATATTATTTAAAAACTCGGAAAAGGATAATCTTCGACCTCATTTTTCCGAGTGGCAACAGTCTCGCAAGCTGGAGATGGAAATCTGCTTTATTTCGAAAGTTGTTGCCACTGCTCGCTTTCAAATCCAAGTTTGTTAATAAAAAATTTCTAAGTTTTACGATGAAATAAAAATAGCATTGTCAAACATTAAATACATTATTCCTGATTCCAAAAATTCGTGGGAAGCCATTTCGACTATTCCCATATTCATACGACTTTAATCAGCCGAAATACTAATTAAAAACCCTGAAAGCGCTAATTTTTGCACTTATTTTCCAAGTGACAACAGTCTCGGGCGTTGGAGATAAAAATTCTGTATTTCGAAAAGTGTGGCTACTGCTCGCTTTCAAATCGTAGAGTTTGTTAATCAAAAATTTGCAAGTTTTATAAAATGTATACATATAAAGAAGAATGTCTTTGGTGTGTTTGTTCGCGTTATTGATTTCTGATCACGTATGATAATTTTTTGCGACATTTAATCGACTAAAATTGAATATAGGTGAAATATTGAATGGAACTTGAGCTTTTACGACCATATGGTTAGAAAGACGAAAATCATTAAAAACTGCGTGCCATTGTTGCTGATATAATGAGAGCGAATTAGCTTATTTTTGCATCGAATATTTTTTTTTTTTTTTTTTTTTTTTTTTTTTTTTGTGGGTTTCATATCACCTCAAAGTGAAAAATGTATGACTATGAATCGTATTTTTTGCATCTTTATCATAGAAGAATTACATTTTCGGTATCGTTCTCTCTGTTGTTAGATGCATTACTCTCAATCTAACTTAACTGGCATCGGGTACTTCCGCTAGTTCAAAATAAATTAACAAACCATTATGGTGCAAATTTTGGAAGGTATAAGAATTTTGACTGAATTGAGGCTACCTAAGATACTTCAATTAGCCATGACTACGTATCATTTGCTCTGTATAATTTATATATTTTTTTCAGTTCCATATAATATTCTGATTTTATAAATAGCTGTGTTATAGAAGTTAAAAACAAATTTCTAAAATATTTCGACATAATACAGTTCTGAGTTTTGTATGTTTGTATTGTTTTAATGACTAACAACAGAAGTACGACAAATTATGCATTTAAAAATCTCGATTTAAATGACAGTAAGAGTGATAAAATTAACCGAATAATTTAGTAAATTGAGAATGAAAACTTTCTGCTTATAGACATCTAACCGTAAGTATTATGTAGTATGTTTTGAATTTTCTTATAACAAACGCATTTAAACATTATCCGTAAAATTTAATAAGACTGATAATATGAGAGATGGAATTAAGCCCCAAACTGAGTATGCAGAATTATCTGCATTGAGGATGTCGTCAGGTAGCTATACAGCTTTCCAACTGTTTAGTTTTTAAACCTAATGCAATTCTTTATATAATGCTTCCGCTCCATAAATGATCAGATATTTGCTTAACAATGAGCAGTCAACGGCGTTATTACAAACTTCAGAGAAAATGCCGTAAGTAATTTCTTTGTCAGACGCAATCTGCTAAAAACATATGAATGAATGAAACATTATCTGACATTCCGCAGAAAAAAATAAAATTATTATTTTTCCTCTAAAAGCGAAAAAGCAAAGAAAGTATTCCTCAATAGTAAGAAAAATCGTGACCATAGAAGCTTAAAAAGTACGCATGCAACACCCCCCCAAAAAAAATTGAGAAACTGCACATTCTTTTCTACAAGTTTGCCTCTGCTTGTCACATAATTTATGTATAACTGCTAAGTAATACCAGCATTAACTTGTGACATTTTGTCCTGCGTAGTGTAGAACAAAATGTCTACACTACCTACAGTGTAGACAGTACAGAATTTACATCTGGTGTACAGAATAGTGTGTGTACAGAAGTGTACACACACTGGTACATAATTTACACCTGGAAGACCTAACACCGCCGATGATATAACCCCACTGGTGGGACATAGGGATTAAGAATACAAAGACTGCTATGCTTCTTCATTTATAAGCCTTGTGCAAAATATTACGGACTTATTTTTTATCACAATCTACAAAATGCAACATTCTCATTTGCATTTTGTTTCAGCAAACAATTTTCACACGAATTAGATCTGTTACATCTCATACAAGTAAAAATGGCAACATGTTTTTAACTGCTTGCATTTAGAGAAATTCTATTCTTTTTTCTCTTTTAGAAACACTGACTTTTATTTCAACAGTTAACATTATTTCGTTACTTGACTGGTATAATAAATTTCATATTTAGATCTAATTTAGTTTGTTCTTTCATTTAAATTTGTTGCTGTTCCTCTAACCTTTGTACATTTGTTTCAGATCACTAATTTTGGCATTGTTATCCCACTAAATTTATTTAATATATCAAATGAGTCAAAAGAATGATTTAAATGAGAAAGAAAAGAAGGAAAAATTGTTGTTATCAAAAAAAGTGTCACCGGAATTTTTACGCAAATGTGGGCGTAAACAGATATTCTCTGAACAAAAGACAGGAAATTTATTAGTTTAATATAAAAAATCAAAGATTATCGTCCTCAGAATTAAAATGGATGTGGGAAGATCATGCTCTGTCAACCAACACTGTAATAAAGCGCCTTCTGAAAGATGGATTACAAATTTGTAGACTACATAGAAAATCTAAGCTGACACTTTTTATGATGAAGAAACGAGTTTTTTAGACTAAACATAAGCTACATGGAGTTCTTAAGATTAGGGCAAAATATTTATTCAAAATTTAATTGTTTTCCTACTCAAATTAATTTTATTCATTTTTTAATCTTTTAAAGCTTTTCACACTATTGTTTACTACTCGTAATTGAGAAATATTTCTTTGATCATTCTTAATAATTTTTCCTAGTACGTTGTTTTTCTCCGATGTGACTTCAGTCCAGATACTTATGATAGTATTCAGCCTGCTCACATGAAACAAGGAGAAACAAACAAAGAAGATTGCATTTTAACTGAGGTAAAGCCCCATCCATCTTTAATGATTTCGAGTTGCATATCTCTTTATAGTACCGGATACATCGATATAATAAAAGGGAGTTTAAATTCACAAAAATGCCAGGTGATCTCGGAAGAACATCTCTTTCTGCAACTTAATGCATGACTACCTCAAGCAAGTGCAATTTTTTTACTACAACAATGTAAGCCCTTCCCATACCTACAGGATTCTGAAAATTATTTTAGATTTCGCAAGAGCTGCGAATACTAGCTTGGCCTGGAAATATCCCAGATATGAACCCCACTAAAAGAATGTGAACTATTTTGAAAAATAAAAATCCATGAAAAATAAATAACAAAGATGGATAAACTATTTCAAACGTCCCAAAGAATACAGACTTTTGACAAAGATCTGCAGTAGCAATGAAAAGAAAAAATGCCCCAAAAAACTCCAGGCATCATTAAAATCAAAAAAGAGAGATATTAAATATTTAAATTAATTAATATTGATTAAAATATATTTCATTTTAACTCCTTTGTTTGAAAATGTCATTAAATGTAATAACTGATGCATAATAAAAATACTTAATCATAGCAGTGTATACTTTATAAAATTTTATAAACGTATTATTATATAATTTTATTTTACAAAACTTTTTTAGAAATTCATAATTTATATAAGACTGTAGACTGTAATGATGTATTTAAGAACGGAAGTATAATGCAATATTTATCTTATATATATTTTATATATATTATAATATTATTTTATATATATATATATATCATCTTAATCTCATACACTGAAAATTTAAGTAAACAATGTAATGATTAATGTCTGTAATGTGTGCATCTCTAGTTTTGCAAATACCTCCGTCTCTGGTGATAGCGAGCCGATAAAGTTAAACAGATAATTTTATTTATATTAATTTTATTTTATGAATTTTATATATTAGTGAAGGCTTAAGCCGTAGAACATAAGTCGCCTGAAATCTCTGAAACAAAGAGTTTATGGTTAGAATATAAGATAATTATATACAAATAAAAAGACTTACTTGAATAACTAATAAGCATCAAAGTAATTATCACTCGAAACTCTGCTTATGGTGATAACGCTTAAGCGAAATTTTTTATCCTACTTTCATTAAAGTCATTGCATGGCTTGAATTAAAATCAGATCAAGTTAATTATGCTAACAACTCTTTGGTGAAAAATATTTAGAAAGGATTATCAGATTATGCGCCGATGACATGCGATGCATTACATATAACATAGTCAAGAACGTGATAACAACGGGTAAGGAAATCAAATTTAAATTTCTACTTAAAATTGCATATTTTAAGATATAGATATGGGTAAAGAATTACAAGCATTCCTTTTATTTTCCTACTATATCCCATAAATCAGAAGACCTAACTAGCAATCAGTGAGCCAGGGGTTAAACTCCTGTTGAAAGGTACATTGATTCTTGCTCATACACGCACATACACAGGTGTACACAAAAAGGGTTAATAAATCTACAGTTGTATTTTGAAAAATTAAAGATAAGCAGAATATTGAGTTAGGAGAAGGTAATTTTAAGTATACACTATTCAATATTATATTTAAACATACTGTTAGTAATTTGCATTGATCTATGGGTAGGTTAGAGTATGAAAACAGCAATATTTTTCAACGAGATAACGATCTTAAGTACACCCTTTAGATTTTGAAGATAAGGCTTTTATGCTACGTTTACAAATCAAATATATTTCATTTCTGCTGATTATACATGAGAAGTAATAGAAATACGTCAAAAAAATTTAATTTGACAAACTGAAATTCTTTGAAAGCTACCTTGCAAAAGATCTGGAATGAAATTAGACAGGAATTACCATAATTCCTCTCTCACGGAGACTGGAAGATTGCGATTTGTTGCAGAATTAAAATCCTAGCAAATACTAGCATAGATTAGAAATTTTAAAAAATTGCTCTTTTTTCCTTACACGATCTCCCTCCATATATATATACTTCCTCATATTATTGAAGCATATATATATATATACTTCAATCATATGATGTTAAATTTAAATAATATTTTTGCTTTGTTCTGTCACTTCATTTTTGGATAATTCCCTCTTCTAAAAAAACATGTATTTTACATATGTACCATGCTCCCATACCCTGCTGCTTTTTTCAATATTAGGCATTTGTATTGGCCCGCAGACTTTTGTGTTTATGCGTAATTATCTTGAATGGAATGTCCCCACTAGAGGCCGAGCGGTTATAGATCACCCTGGGTTCAAACCCAGGTGAACAGGTGGCTGCATGACAGATTTTTCATGGTTGTCATCATATGTAATGTGTACATGAACCAGTTTACTTAGGAAGTCCTCTACGAAGACATCCTCTCTCTAGTCAGCGTTCGTGTCATATTCAAATAACCAACCAAACCTTTAATGGAAGGCTTTCAGTGAGAAGTGAGAGAGAGGTGGATAATATGCTCCTTAACATATCTCATTACTTGGTGAATACTTCTAAAGAATCTCATAAAACAGAACATCATTATTCAGCTGTTTCAGAGCACCAGATAATATTCATAGCTGCAAAAGCAATTTGCTAACTAAACCAATACAAATTCTGGCATTTTATTCTCAAAACTACTCTTGTTAAATATTGATACGACTTTTTCATATGAATCTCTTGATAAAGATTTCCAGAAAAACTGTATTTTTTATGCTTAAGGGATTGTAAGAATAATAAGAATTTAGAAATTGTCAGTTCCCTCGTGAAACTTAGGATAACCTAGAAGTCATTTTGAATCAGCTCGTGTTATTAACCTAAAGAATTTTAAACTGTTTTTAATAATACACCAAATCTGAATTCGAGGAATTAATAAATAGCAATAGTTAACATTTTTGTTGTTGGTGTGACTAATCTCGCTTGTCTAATATCAGAACAAGGGCACGAAATTCATCGTGGCAAGAAGGAAAGATTGCTCCTGTCGCTGGCAAGAGCCTTAGGCACCATACATATGACAGTACAACTTTTCTCAGTTCCGTCCCCAATTTTGAAGGAGAGCACTCCAGGGGGAAGGGTCCGAGGGTTTTCAACCCCTCCTTCCCTGTCACAAACCTTTCGAGAGGACTTTCGACTCTCCTCATATTTTGAATGCCCCTATGCCGCACAGACACTATATATTTACAAACATCCATGTCTTCTCTGGGATTCGAGGCCGGGCCCTTCGGTACGGCAGTCACTATCCCGGTTGGGGGGCTAACATTTTTATAATTAGGTTAAACAGTCTGGTCAATTAATCACGACAACGTACTGAGTTATCTGCAGTGCAGGAATACTTCTGTGAAAACATACCTTAAAGTAAAACTAATATGCTTTCTTTTAAGAGTTATTAAGTGATAAATTAGTTTCGCATATTTTTTAAATAATAACCTTAAGAAAATTATACTTTTCAAAAGGCTATTTTAAAGGAAGGAATATTCCCTTACATACCGGCGACCACGGTAGACATGTATGTAAACGAAATATTACTTTTTAAAATACTCTTAAACCTTTTTATTTAGGATACCATCACTTTGTAGTTTAATGTCGTGCTAACTTTCCTTCTAAGCATATGGAACCTCATGCTGTTTTGATTAATAGATCCACTGCCATTTTTGACATATCATTTCCCGTACATACATCTTTTAGTGCTACTTATAAAAGTTAAATATCAATAAAATGTAGAATTTTGTTTTCTATTGAATAATTTTTACGGCCTACTTTTAAGAGCAATAATATATAACTGTTTTTCTGGTTTAGTTATAGAATATCATGAACTAAGTCGGAATTCTAGCGATTCCTATTCTGTTGAATGTACTTCTGGGATTAGATCTGAATAAAAGGTACAAATGTGCTGTGTTTTCCATCAAACATATCTTTTAGGGACAATGAATAAGAAAACAGAGATCGATTCTGTATGTTTCGACTGAATTTCTTTCCTAAAATTGTTGATCTAGTTATGTATTTAACCAACGTTTGCCATGATGACAAATCAGTTTCCTCAACATGAAAAATAAACACCGAGCGAGTTTCATACATAATACATTTACAAAATTTTATGGCTTAATTATTTCAACTAGAAAAACCGCTAAATAATAACAGTGTACAAAAGATAACGGTTGAAATTATTAAAGACGATAACGGTTAAAATTATTAAAGACGATAATTTGCTTGACTTTACGCAGCTGTTATCTGCTCTTGTGTATTCATACCGAACAATAAAAGCAATACTGTATAAGGTATTTTCTCTCTCTTTCCAACATGCCTTCATGGTATAACGACAGCACACTCGGCGCGTATTTGAGAGGTCCAGAGTTCGATTCCCGGCGAAGGCGTTGCTCATTTTTCAAGTCTCCTGCTTCAAAAGCCCTAATGACTCTGTGTTACATTAAACATGGTAAAACTGCAACATAGACCACTCGATACACGGATCAAACATTAACACAATTTAATCAATGGCAGATCTGTGGCTTGAACCTATATTTGCCTTCATATAAAATCACTTTGTCCACTATTAAAGAAAAACTTGATTTTCATATTACACACATAACACAGCTGCAAAGACCTGAAGTTTTTGAAAAAAAAAATCCTCTAAACGATAATAGGGAAGGAAAGATAATAATGGCAGTCATTGCTAATTATATCTCAACTTATTTTCTTTAAAATATTGTCTGCTTACAGAGAAGTTCAAATGGAAGTTTCTGTTTGACTTTATACAGCCTATGTATGCTGTAGTTGATTAAAAGATTGGACAATGATAAGCAATAAAGGCTTTCATTAAAGATGGCAAAATAGGAACTTTGAGAGCTGAATTAACAAAGTGTTGTTTTGGTTGGGACGATTGTAACTGGAGCCAAAAGTTGGTGCTTGCAACCTAGACCAAAAAAATAACAACCATCTGCATATTTAAAGAGAAAAATCATCTTGGTTTTTGAAAGTTCGGTTTCTTGAGTAAAGACAACAATGGTGATTCTCTTTTAATTGACAGAAAGCATTTCTTAAGGAGTTTGTATCTAAAACGCAGACAGTAAACATCATGTGATCAAAATATAGACAGAATTCTGAAAACAAGTCCAAAAACATTTGATTAGGTAAACGTTTTTCTTCTTAGAAGAATACCTCTTCACACAGTGTAACTAACTTCAAACATTTTAGTGTCAAACAAAAATAACTTTTCTTAATCATTCGCATACCAGATTTTGAAGCTGTAGACTGTTTGTTCCTTAAATTGAAATCGCATCGTTTTGAGAGACACTGTTATTAGAACAGTGTTTAAAATATTCAGAAATGGGAAATGGAGGAAACAATTAAAGCATATTATAAGAATTTTACAATGGCATTCAGTGGCTTCTTAGAAACATGACTTAGCATGATACTTCTTAGACAGGTAGCATTAGAAAAAATTTACTTAGGAAGTTAGTCAGTGATAAACGTGCTGCCTTCAAAGTTGTACATTAATGAATCAAGCCCAAAACACAGTAGGCGGAATGTATATTCTGTATGCAACAGACAAGATAACACATTAGCACAGATTCTGAAAAAACTATTAAAAATTTAAGTTTTATACATTTATGTTTGCCAAAATAGTTTTTTTGCATAGCAAAGGTACTAAACGAATGGATATTCTTCAGTTAATTTTGGGTAATATCAGATCCTTGAAATGAAATAAATAAATTATAATCGGGAATAACTTAGTTACACTAATACAACTTTGAGGCAGAGAAATTAAAAAAAGCTTTCATAACTAATAATTAAACCTGCACTTACTTGAGCAAGAAATAAAGAAGCCAAAATGCTTAACGTAACTCCCTTCATTTTTCTTCAAATCAAATTTTTTACCTAAAATTCGAAAACATTAATTGAAAACACATTTCCAAAAATACTTCAACGTATATTAATAATATAAAATTAAAGGACTACAAATTATTTCTTATTATTGCTTTCAAAGTACATTTATCCAACATTTTTGGGGGTTTATTTTAATTCATCAGTTATGTTACCATTTTCTTTGTCATTTTTATACATTTCTATACGTTCTTTGTCTGTCAATTGGGTTAATGCATAAATAATAAGCATCAAGTCTCAAAGTTTATTAGAAAGTGTCTGACAGTTACTCTATTTATTACTTCACATTAAATTTTTACCGTTTACAATGAGCTTCTCCGGAAAGATTTTTCTTGCTGTAATTCTTCGCGAATGATTAGTCAAAGCAGCCTGGGTTTAACTTACATTTTATTAGTATTTCGAAATGCATGAATTCACTTGAAGCACAGGAATTCATGTCGAAAAAGTCCTCTATTTGCAAGTACGCGGAGTTCTAGCTCTGTTAGTTTTCAGGTTATATAACTGTCAAGTCAACGAGCTAATAAATAGTTTTATTTGCTTTTTTGCTCGCTTGTAATACCTCTAGACGGGGCGACAAGTTGTCCGACTGTCTTTTACGGTTATTCAGTAGTTAGTTGGAACGTTAATAGCGTAACCATACAATTTTAAATGTTGAAAGTACCAATTTTAAATTACTGCTCCATAACTTCAAATGAAATGTTTAAAAATGCTATAGAACCAAAATTAGTTATACGAATCAAATAATAATCATAATACTATAAGGCAATTTTAGGCAGTTTATTTGGTAACAGTAATTAAACTAATAAAAATACACAAAAGTATTCTGACATGAAGGAGAAATTTCACTTATAAAGTAGAATTTCTTAAAAATTTTAATTCTTACCAATGAGAACTTGTACAGTTTATCTAAAAAGTCAGTTTATGTTGAAAAAAAATTATCTGAAAGTACAAAATAGTAATAAAAGTCCTTTGCTTAAAATAAATAACGACTTACGTAAAAACTAAATTCGACTTTTTCTCTGAAAGATTTTTGCAGGCAAAAACTCAACAGAACTCTTTGCCCTATTGCGAGAGAAATATCTCCAGCTCTCTCAGTTCTTGCTTGATAGGTACTATTCTCAAAAATGTGTACTGCATACACTAGTTCAGAATTCTGTTCTAACCGGCAAAGAAGCAAAATTTTTGCTCAAGTTCTTATTCTCTTTGCAGGAAAAGTTATTTTCTTTATCTCGCGTTATTCTAGCTATTTTATTGAAATCACAGAAATGTGCATCATTTGAAAAAATAACTGGAGAAAATATATTCACTTACCAGAATAAAGGCGAGAAAACTAGCTCTAGTTACTAATATAACTGCGCCCTAGCAGCCAAGTGGCCAGAATTTAAAAGTAAGAGTTAACAGCCTGCCTTCGAATCCTGACTTCAGAATCTGCGATTGGAATATCGTGACTATTCGGGGGGAAGATGCAAAGGGAGAGACAGAGAATACTTAGTGTACCTTTGCTCAATCGAGTCTTATGTTTGAAACAATACACTTTCCATTAATAAAAGTTATGTGATTCTAAAAGAAAGATTTCACATGATTTATTTTTTCTAAACATGACATCGAACATAGGTTTCAATGCATTGTTCTCATGGCGTCCTTCTGACAGAACCTTGGTGAAAGGACGCGGATGTATTCTGAAATTTAGTGATAAAGAATTGTTGCTTGAAATGAAATTTTATGAAATTTTCATATTTGTTTTAATTTGGTTAAAGGTGAGGAGACTCAGATTTACGGCAGATGCGTGACTCGTTGAAGTATTTTATAGCTGGCAAAAGAAATAAAATGCATAAACATTTTATTTTAAATATGGTTTCGATGTTGGCTCATTTTGATTTGTATTGTTCTGATATATAAAGAGATATGTAAGAAAGATTAAATACAAAGCAACTAAAACATTAAATATAAAAATATTTAAAGCTTTTTTCGAACTTTACCCTGAATTAAATAAGTAAATGTCGAATAAATTACTAATTCGGTAACACATGGCGCTTCACAGTAAGTTTAACACGCAGTTGAAAAAATAAGAAACGCTTCAATTTTTTAAAGTGCACAGTGCATGTTATCTAAGTTAACTAGCATGAGAGAATTGAAAAAAAGTACTGAAAATGCCGAAAGAAGTTTAGAAAACCGTGAAATTTCTCATAAAGGTATTGATTCAGAAACAGAACAGTTCACTGATATACATCGGTCATGAATACAACAATGCTTGTAATGGGAAAAATTAAACAAAAACGTGTGAAACTCTTTTTGTTGAATCCATCTATGCAAAGTATTTTCATAAATTTATCATAAAATTGCTTTTATGAAAAATATTCTCACCTAAATTTTATTTGATAAATAAATCTTCACTTTAAAGTTCTGCATTTAAACGCACTAGAAGAAAACTAGAAGAAAAAAGAATTCTGCACTATAAGAAAACAAATGTCATACGAACTCGCAAAAAAGTAAAGTAATACAATTGTCGTAGAACAGAGTTCATAAGGCTTGAATTTCAACAATCTTTTTTCCTACAGAGGTGGCAAGGCATTATTTTTTGTGCAGCGTTTCGAGTATTTTGGTACGTCTTTATTTTACCGTTAACCGTCTTTAACGTTGTAACCTTCAAAACTTTACGCCTTTTATTTATGCATAAATTTAAGTGTCAGAATGTATCAAAGCTATGAGTTATTAACTTAAATTTAGATACTGCATTTAATGTAAAGTATTTTTTGCTGTATTTTAGGCCCATATTCATTTATTCTAAATGTAAAGACCAGCATCGAAATAAAATTTTTATTTTAATTTATTAGAACTCGATAAATTAAAAATATTCCTTTAAACTTGTTTCAGAAGTATGTTTGTTATTTAAACCGAAGTCTGTTTCTAAAACGGGAGAAAAGCAGAAAACATAGCAAAAACATACAATTAATTAGTAATAGAATTATAAAAAGGGTAAGCTTATAAGCTAAGAGAGGAATATTTTGTAGACAAAATCCCATAACAATGTATTGAAAAGAAAATATTTCATAAATACACATTACATTTTATCAACCGAAAATATCTGCAAGTATGTGTTCAATATATTCCATGCCAAATACTTATAAGAGAAAAAGTAATTAAAAACAGCTTTTTTTCTGATTTTTAATTCTGAATTTTGCTAAATTACACATTTAAGAAGGTCATCGAACTGAGCTTATACTGAAAGATCTTGAAAGCTGATATAAGCTTGACAACTCCTTGTTTCAAATATTAGAATTTTTAATTTTGTACATTATTGATTAAAGAAAAAGGCAGCAATGAACGCTTAACACGTAATTGTTTTCTGGCATTACAGCAATGTCCTAGGAACAGTTTTAAGGCATACATAAAAATTTATCTTTAATTCAGAAAGACCTTCAAATGACATTTTTTCAAGCATATTGATCGCAAACAAGAAAGTATTGATTTCCTTGCCTTAGAAAAAATTTAGAAGTCCTTTTATGCTTACATTGTTAGTTTTTTAAGACCAAAAACGTAGGGAAGTTAAATTATTTTTGTATGCATATATAAATCCAGTCTTACTTGAATTATACAAGATAGCAATCTTTGAGTCTTTTACAGTGCTAATTAAATGGGTTGAATATACACAAAAACCATGATGAATAATATGAATTATGTAGGTTTTCATATAACTTACACTGGTCATCATAATTAAAGGATAATGAGAAAAGATATACTCATTAAATTAATGTTGCAACCGATGCCCAGTATTGTAATTATTTATGTTAATTAAATACAACTGAACACAAAATTGCACTTCTGAGCATGCGTTAGCTCCGGAAATATGCAAATACGGTGATTGACAAAGTGGTGCACAATGGGCGCATGTTGGAATTTCTGTCTGCTGTGTTTTTTTAAATTAATGTGGTTTCTGAGGGTGATTAGTATTCGGTAATGACTCAAAGACATCATTTAGGTGAAGTTCAAAAGTGGCGAATCATTGGTAGAATCGAGGGACATCAAACACAAATGGACGTCGCCCAAGATTTGAATTTCCCTCAAGTGCCATAACAAGCATTTTGAGCGGCATTTTAAGCACTGGAGGAGTTGAAAGACAGCCTGGTCAAGGGCGACCAAGAGAAACAACTGCATTACGATAACCGTTTTCTGTTGTTCTCGGCTCGGAGAAACCGTGAAACGATTATAAGCCATTCGGGTTTTAGACCTTCAGGCTGCCACAGGAACTCGAATTTACTTATATATGTTCATCATTTACTTAACTGTTTTTGATGTCGTTTCCTCGAGATCCAAATGCCAGTTACTTGCGTACATAAATGCTTATTTCGCTGCATCTGAACGTCACAGGAAAAGTTTAACCTCGTACTTGATGTGTAAGTCTTAAAATATGCCCGAAAATCCCAAAAGTAATAATGTAATGAAATTTGAAAAAAGTAAGGTTATAAGACCTATCTCCATTTATTTCACATAAACTAAATTAGATCCTACAATGTATCTGTTAAATTCTCGCACAGGCGTGAATAAATTACCGGCACAGAAGAAGGATGAAAAATAATATTTTATTAATCTACTTAATTTAACAGAAAGGCACGGACTTCGTGTGTTACAAAAACACCGTCCATTTGCGGTGGGGAACTAAAACGTAGAATATAATACAAGTCATTCTGAAAATAAATAGCGCAAGAGTGTACTTAAGTTTACGCCTAAGAGGTGGACTCACAGAAGTCTAACCGGCGTGATACTAATCTGATAAGGCCAAGAGGCTTACGAGCGTGACCGCAAAATAACAACGAAACGTGCGCTCGGCTAGCGAAACACGCTGTAAATAAACTGATATAGTCACACGTTTTAAATAGCACTTCACTTAACTTTAAATATACATCCTGGCGAGAGAATGTGAGGGGAAGTTGAGAAGTTTAGAACAGGAAATCAAACTTAAAATAAATTTGTTATGCAAAATAAGGAAAACCCTGCAAGGTTCTTATTGATATATATTTCACTAAAAAATTTTTATAAGGCATTGTTTTTTAAGATTGTGTAGTAGTTTTAAGATACTACTTTAATTAAGATTCCAAACAAATTTCCAATTATGTGTTAAGTAATTTTGCAGTAATTCGCTGAAAGGCAATGTTTTATTATTATCTTAAAAAAAACATTGTATTTTCAAACTATCCGAAAGCAAGCGCAAATTGTATGCCTTTTCGATTAACGCTGATTTCTGTCTTTCGTCAAAAATGTGCAAACATCTTCATTATTCATATTACGATTTGCGCTTTTTTAAAATGAGAATTTGAGAAAATTAATTCATACAATTACAGGGTTTATAAAAAATAGTAGAAACAGTATGCTTAAAGGAGTTAATTTTGTTCTTAACTATTACGCAATAACGCGTAAAAGTAGTCATCACTGCTTTTGTATAATTATTTACGTATACTGTACAAATTTGTAAACTTTAATTGTGGTTTGTAAAACTTATAATAAAGGAAATGAGTGATTCAATTGAGTTCGTCGTCGTCAAAGAAATCGTCTTGTTGATAGCCGTATCATTAATGCATATCTCAACTGTAACATTTTTAAGGATCTTGAGAAGTAGTATGTTTAAATTCATGACAGTATACAGTATTCTCGGCCAAACATCATCTACCACACACAGTTTGGATGAAGAAAATAAACTTCTCACTTGTGCTGTTATGTCATAGTAAAATTTAAACGAAGTAGTTAAACTTGGAAAATAGGAACCCGTATCACGAAGCCTTAGTTATTCTTTTTTTATGATTGAACGTCTTAGAAAATTATACCAATTCGATTATTTACCTTACCCCCTTGCCCTCACCTGAAAAACAAACTATAGCATTATTTATCAATATATTTTATTCTCTCTTCTGGATTTGAGAATATTACGTGCAAAAGCCATTCTACTATTTACCTTGCTTCGGTTTATAAAACAAATTTTTGAATCATGTGACAATAAAACGAGCCAGAATATGCTATCTAAAATCCCCACATCTGCTGTAATAATTCTCCTTACTTTTAATTCTGTAGTTTAGAAGCTTGTTTTTCTTTCGGATAAACTTGTACAAATTTCTTCTCATCTAAAATAATTTACTGCTTCTGATTCACCAAAAAATTTCGAACTAAAGAAAAATGTGCAATTTATTTCCTCATTAGAGCTAATACTTTTTCTTTTTTTTTACCTCAGTACTTTGTTGACGCAAAATAATTCTTAATAAATGTGAGCAAAATACTAAAAAGAAACAAGCAATTTAACCACATCAGCATTTGTAATCAGTTAAAGTTGCTATAACGTCTTTTCTGACCAAAATCTACTTGCACGATCTAATACGATACGGAAAGAATTTCTCAGTCCATTCTCGACACTATTATAACCTTTTTGAAATATCTCATTACTGGGAATACATTATTATGCGTATGCTGATACTTCTGGCATCGAAAAGTAAGATTTTGTTCATTTTTAACTTTAAGCATTTTAAAGGTAAGTTCTCCATTTTAACGCCTCACTAATGGCCGAGTGATTAAGATCTCTGAATGCTAGCAATTCTACCGGGTTACAGTCAGGACGAACGGAATGGCTGTATGGTTGGTTTTCGTGGCTTCTACCCCTCCCCATGTACAACATCGATATCACTTAGTTTCCCTTACAAAGTCCTCAACGAAGGTATTCCTCATCTAAGCGTGGATTTTGCCTTATTCAGATAACCTAATCTAACTCCTCCATTTTCTCTAACTTAATAATTTTTTTTAGTTTTATTCATTTTTAAAAAATATTTTACACTAATGAAGACAAAAAAGTGTTTATTAAGTCATTTAAATAAGGATAAACTATTACGAAACTTTTTTAGTGCTCTACGATATAACAAATCCCTCATCCACTCCTCATGGGAACTAATTTGAGAATCCCTGATTTAGATCACTCTTAAGATGCGAATCCTAAACATCTGTGTTCACCGTAAGTTCTAATGATGCTATATATGCCCCTATAATTCATAGAAAGAGTGTCTCAGTTAAAATTGGGAAAACGTTTTTATATTTTAAACTATGATTTTAACCAAGCTTACACAACATATTTTATTACATAAAAATGTTAGATGAATGTAATTTAGATAAGCTGTTATCATTACGTCATGAAAACAAAACTTTAACATAATTGAAATTTTAAGTATCCAGAATAGTTTTGAGAAATACCTTTTGATTATCAGATTTATCCATTAGTGCTAGATTTTTACATTAGTATTAATTAATAATTGTTTGCTACACTTTTCCTTAAGTATCCAGAATGGTTTTAAGAAGTAACTTTTTAGCATCAGTTTTACCCATCAGTGTTTTTTTTACATTAGTATTAATTAAGAATTGTTTGCTGCACTCTTTCAAACTTATATTCATTATGAAATAAAACAAGAGCAATTAATTGAAACACGCATTTACGATGAATGTTTTATTTAGTTTGAACCATTAAGATTTTTTAATATTAATTTATATTTAGCATCATTTTGCAATTCAATATTTAATAAGCCTGCATTTGATATAAGTTGTTCACTGCTGTAAACACAATTTTTTTCAACAAGACACACGAAATGAGTGATATGTTAAACACCAAGTTTGTCAGTTTTTTAAAATTCAAATAGCAATGTCAGCTGAGAGCCCTCACAACAAAGAGTTCTTTTCCTTAAACAAATTCTTTATTGTCTAAAGACTTTCCATGGAAGATTTGTTTCTGTTTATATTACTCAATGAGGAAGTCTCTGAAACACATGATGCATCTGTAGGACCAAGATAGTTTAGCAATGCTTCGTTTAGCTGCTTAGTTAGCTTCGGATTTCTAATATTTGCAGTAATTTGGGTTAAGAAGATAATAGTTACGACAAAATGCTTTCCGTCAAAGTGAAATGAATACGAAAACGTGTCTGAAGACATTTTTTAAATTTTTAAACATACCTCTAAATTGGAAAATTAAAAATGTTTCTGCAAAGGTTTCTATAAATATTCACCTTATTTCAACAGTTCTGTGTGAAAAATGACGTAAAACAACCTAACAAAGCCAACAATTCTGTGTGAAAAAGGTTAAGTAGTTAAGTCGCTGAACACTGATAATTCGGTCCCTGGTTCGCATCCTGGTGAACGGGCTGGCTGCATGAGCGTTTTTGTGGTTTTCATTCATTTCCCTTAGAAAGTTCTCCACGAAGTCATCCCCTTTAAGCAGATACTTCTCGAGTACTTTGCTATAATTAAAATAAACCAAACCATGTTAGTAGTTTGGTTTGTTTTATTTGTTTATAACAAAGCTCTCTTATATGCCTGTCTCCGTGGAGGACTTTCTAAGAAAAACTGGCTCGTACACACGTTACACATGGGAAAAAACAAAACCATGTGTGTGAAAAGTGACCTAAAGCAACCTAACAAAGACAATTTGAAACAAAATTAAATTTTACAAAGAAATGGTGCGCGCGAATGATGATCTCTTAATTCGTAAAATATGAGCTTGACCGTGAGAAAGCAACAGATGAAGTCCCAAGTAAATTTTTGAAAAGAACAACAGGGAATGTGAAGATTGCAAGCTTGCTTAAGAATCTTTTAAAACTCGTTAATTCCTTCATTATAACTCAATCATTTATTCCCCCAAATTGATTTATTCTGGATGAAAGTGAAAAGAGTATAAGTAAATAATTATTTGCGAAGTTCGTTTAATATTCATTTTTAACAGAATTTCACAAAAATTACATTAATTACAATTCTGCATGGTTCGCTTCGTCAATAATTGAAAATTAGATTAAAGTGGATAAATAATAGTTTAGTTACCCTGCATCAAAATCTTAAGAAGAAATATATCTAAGAAATGCTCAAGCAGAGAGTAAAATTAATTCTAAATATTCGTTAAATATCGCAAATATTATCAAAAATCAATGAAGCCGATCAATTCTCCAATACATACACGAATTTCAGTTTGATGTTTCGTTCGTTATTTAATTCTGTTTGATTTAAACCATACAGAATTAACTAGGATAGTCTTCAAAGAATCTGGTAATTAGTATCAAAATCAACAAATCAATTGTATTCATTATAAAAATATGAATTTAGTTTGTGGTTAGTTATACTATTCAATTTTGCATGATATTCATGAATAATTCAATAAAAGAATCTATTAAATATTCTAGGAAACATTACCTAGCTGAAGAACCTGGGCATCTATTCGACGACGCAGTCAACTAATTACCTGGCGAACGTTTTTACTTCCACAGAAAAACAGTATAATCCTAAGGATAGTGACAACTCGACGATTGCCAACGGTAGACAACCGATAGTGCAACGTCTTCGGCGGCTTCTGACCGAGCAACCAAACAACACTCATCTCATGTGCGAGGTCTGGATCTTTGACCTTGGAGAGAAGTGAAATTTAACCTCTGAAGAGGTCAAGGTAACTTTTGGGATCAAATACATTTACTGGCGCCGATGGTGATATCAACTGTCTTTTCCAGTTGTCGTGTCAGAAAAATATAACCATTATGCTAGCATTATCCAAGAGAACTCATTAAATCGGATGTTTAACTGCATTTTCTTAAGTCTAGAAAATTCTCTGACATTCATTTAAATGTAATAACAATTAAAAGTATTAAAGTGGATAGAACATAGTGAATAATAGTAGAAAAGATTTAGCGATTAATTTATTTAAATTGTTATAATATGTAAAATTTCGACAATGTATTCACGTAAAAACGTGGTTATCAGGATTATCGGCGTAACGTTTATAATCGCACGATTAATTATTTAAGCATTGTACATATCATAGAGCTCTAAAATTACTAGTGATTAAAAAAAATCCGCATCGTAGAAAAGATATTAAACTTTAATTTGATATTTGAATGACAGGAAAACATGTAAAGTATTCTGAAGTTGTTACCTTTGTAAAACTTGTATGGAAAGCTTGATATTCTTTACTGTATACTATAGTTTTAACACAGCATATTGCTACAGATTATTATAAATTTAAAATAATTGAAAGTTTTCAATTTCACAAACATTAGTTTTTGGAATGTGATAATGTCAAATGAAGTTCCGTCTAATGAAACCACCAGAAAAATAACATTACTACTGTAGAATCATTAGATCTCTTTTGAAGCAGAAGAGGTGAAAATTAAGCAATGCCCTCGCCGGGACTCGAAACCGAACTTCTCGAAAATGCGCCGAGTGCGCTACCGCTACATCACGAAAGCATGTAGAAAGGAGGGAGAAAATACCGTATACTACCTCTCTTTTGGAAAAAAAAATTTTCCTGATATAAGTTAAAAAACTAGCAATAATTCAAGATCACATTTAAAAATAAGTATTCTGAAGGGTTCGTAAAATTTATATCTACACTATCTAAGATCTCATTTCTGTCCAGTTAAAATAATTAGTAGATGATAACTGAATAGGAAATTATTATAAAACAAAGTCATGCAACTGTACAAAACCTTGATTTTTTATTTTAATTTCTTTTTTGTATGTTTCTGTGAAGCTTTTTCTATGAAAATAGCCATTATTATAAAATTCAGAAAGCAAAAAGTTCATAACAATGATACTTAAGTGCGCCTGTAGTCCAAATTAAAAGTATTTTCTTGGATAATAATGTTAATACTTTATTACATACTCATCCTAATACTCTTGTAGAGACATTAGGTATTTTTTGGAAGCAGGCAAGATGAAAAATTAACAACGCTTTCGCCAGGAATCGAACCACGGACCTCTGAAATACAGGTCCAGAGTGCAGAACCACTACACCACGAAAGCACGCTAGGAAGGCTGGAGAAATACGTTATATACTCCCCCTTTTAAAGGGTGACTGGGGTTTTTAGGGGACCTAATCACCAAATCCTGGGTGAGGAGAATCATCATCCAACACCCTTTTACACTCATGTCCATAAATTAAGGATAATTCGGAGTCACTCGGAAATCGAACTCTAAAATAAATATATCACCTGTAAATTCACTACACACATCTTCAAGAATCATATGCAAATTTCAGGAAGTAACCAGATGACACCGATAGTACGTCACAATGACGAGAGTGTAAGAGAGTGATATATAAGGAATACAGGCAAAGAAGTAAAATTGTTCGCAGGCGCTTTACAAGCATTTCAGTGGAATAACCGAATAGTTATGACACAAAGGACGCATTTTAATGATTTTTTACGTGGTAGAATTATCGGCCGTCTGGAATGTGGGAGTACGCAACTGGAAGTATCAGACGAACTTGGAATTGCCCAGAGTGTCATCTCCAGGCTTTGGCAACGATTCCAAGATGATGGCAATGTGAATAGACGTTACAGCACAGGTCGCCCCAGAGTTACAACGCCGAATCAGGACCGTATTTGGCAGTTACTGCCAAAAGAAGCAGGCGGAGCACAGCCTCAGACCTGTCTCGTCAGCTCTCTTCAGCCACTGGTACGACAATCTAAAGGCAGACCGTGTACAGACGCTTAGAGCAGATTGGTCTATATGCTCGTAGACCTGTCAGATGCGTTCCAGTTACTGCAACTCACTGTCGCCTGCGGTTAGCCTGGAGTAGAGAGCACGCATTATGGACACCGCAACAGTGGGCTTGTGTGATGTTTTCCAACGAGTCCAGGTTTAGCTTGCAGTCTGATTCTCGCCGGACTTTCGTATGGAGAGTTCCAGGTACCCGTTACCACCAAGAAAACATCACTGAACGACACCGTTACGGTGCTGCAGGAGTGCTCGTTTGGGGTGGAATTATTCTGGGTTCCAGAACTGACCTGCATGTTCAAATTGGAACCATGACAAGCCAAATCTTTTGGCATTCTGGAACAACATGTACGTTTGTTTCGCCACGGGTGCACAACTTGTGTTTATGGATGACAACGCCCGTCCTCACCGTGCAAACATCGTAAGCGAATGCCTTTAATCGGAGGATATCACCCGTATGGACTGGCCAACATTCTCACCGGACTTGAATCCAGTAGAGCACGTGTGGGACATGCTTGGCCGACGAGTTGCAGCCCGTCAACCTCCTCCTATATGTCTACCAGAACTTCGGAGAGCATTGCTTTTTGAGTGGTGTAATATCCTCCAAGATCAGATCGATAATTCGATACTCAGCATGCCTAGGCGTTGTACGGACTGCATTGCATCGTCTGGGAGACATACAATGTATTAACAATCATACCAACCATGCAATATTGGTTTTTTGTAAATAGGTGTTTTTTTTTGTAATTTGCTCCAGGGAGAAAAAGTCGCTAATTTTTTTAATAATATCAAACATATAGCATCTTTTTTTTTGCTCTTTACCTTTTGTTTAATATATAAGCTTTACAAATAAGTCAAATTTGTTTTGTTTCTAACTCTTCCTTTGCCTGATTTTGCATTATCCTTAATTTATGGACATGAGTGTAGTTTGGTCGCCACTGTAAAGACATTAGGATTTTTTGGAAGCAAAAGAGATTGAAAAATTAGCAACACCTTCACCCGGAATCGAACCATGGACCTCTGAAATACCGGTTCAGTGTGCTGACCACTACACCACGAAGGCACGCTAGCAAGGCGGGAGAAAAACCTTATACTCTAAACAAATTTCATTAACAGATGGCTGGGAAGTTTTTCAGATGCCCTATAACACAGGCTTCAGCATTTAACATTACCCATTTTCAAAAGTACGATAATACGTTTATTGTACAGTAAGAACAAATGAACACGGTTAGATATGTCTTAGTTTTGCAAAAGTGGTTTCACTTCTTCAATGCAATGTCTTCGAGTTGTCCTTCTTATAATCAAATCTTACACTTATCATGTCACACTGTAGGGTGTACTGTGTAGTATTCACAGGCTCGTGACAAATTGCAATCTTAAGTATGTTAACGTCAGGCAGGATGTGAGTGAAAACTTAAGTTGTCAGATATTCACATTAAAAAAGTGTCTGTCCTGTTGAATTTTCCCAAGTGACATCTTTCTCAATTTTGTGACATTCAGTGGATCTTATTTGATACTCTGGATCTTACTGAGCAGATGTGTTTTTATAAGGTTTCTTGAAATCTCAAGTTTTAATTTAGACCCTACCTAAAATTAACAGATTTAAAGCGACTGATCAGAAAACTGCGAATGTTTTGCAGGACCTAGAATGACAAGTGTGTCTAGAAAACGGAAGCATAGACCTTTTTGTCATGGAGGTGTACCGAGACATTGTACACAAGAACTGAACATATTTTGTGAATCGAAGGCGCTGACTTAATCTTGTTCAGGTGTACTTGTTGCTGACTAAAACTAGTATACTATCTTACTTTGAAAATATTTTTTCTTATTTAGCTGTATTATTATTATTAGTTGTATATTAGTATTTGTTGCTATGTGCAATAAATATGTTTCTTATTTTGGAAATGGGTAACGTTAAATGTCGCTATGGTTAACCTCAAAATTTAGAGAAATTAAGCATTGAAAATTCAAGAGGAGAAAAGGAAAAAAAAATCCCGTAAAGATCCAAACATGGCAGTGTGTTGAGAGAGAATTATTATAAATGACTATCATGAGAATTTTTGAAGCTGAAACATTTAATGAAAGAGTGACGTGAAAAAAATAAATAAATACAAAAGAAAGAGATGACACCTGAAACCTATAAAATACATTTATTGTTATTATATGTCCCTTGAATGTGAGATGAGACATGTCTGTCTTCACAAGAAAATTAATGCTGTGAAAGAAATAAGGCCTATCAGCGCCTCGGTTTAAGATCTCACGAATTTGAAGTTCTGTAAGGGATTTCATGACCACGCCGTGATGCCATCTTGCAAATGAAAGACTGTTTATCACTTCACATGCAATATTATACATTCACTTTTCTCTCACGTCCACGATTTCGTGCTTGATGCTGTTGTTCAGGCTAAAGCATTACAAATACAGCACTGTATTGTGGTTACGCACAGTAATTTATAATGACTAGAACGCGGTAACTTTATAAAATTTAGCATTAAATCTACATTTCTAGATATATATAAAAAACTTTTTTTTTCCGCGTAAGCGCAGCACAGAATTCAAACAAAGGAATAAAAACGAGGTCATAAATCAATAACGTAATACTGTCATCGTTCTTTGGACAGAAATGTATTATTTGCTATCAGAGAAATATGTTTACTTTGTATGAACGTTCGAAAAATTTCACAGATGAGGTGAAATTTACTATATATTAAACTTATAATGTTTATCAGAAAACACACGCTAGAAATGACAATGACATTAAGAAATGGAAAGCTGATTGTGTCAATTTGAGTCGATAAAAAAACTATCGTGAGAAGCAAGTGAACGTACTATATAAGACCAGTAATTAAAAAAATTACTTACTTACTGAAGTCTTTCTTACCTTCTCTCCTTACCAGGCTAAATATATATCTTTCTTCGCATAAGGTGGTGTAACAACTGAAGATTACTCCGAGATGAACTCACATCCGGACAATTAAAGCGGGATTTTCCGGTGTGTTGCGCAGCATGTTGCGTAATCAGTATGTTTCGTCCTTGCAAGATTTCCTCACAGTTTACAAGAAGTTTTCCGTACTTGATATAAAGATCGAGATTTGAAACTGTGTTTGAGGATAATGCAATCAACTCACATTTCAAGCATGCCAAGAAATTTCTGTATACAAACATAACATCTTTAAGAAAAATTTTCATTATTCTAAAGTTTTGGCCACATAAAAATACGTTTTTCAAATTTTTTTATTGTTAAACTTGCCACTAATTTATAACTGCTATTTATTTCTACTTTATGTTTATAATGGAATTTATCTCTGCTATATCGCATTATATACTACATGAATATAATGACAGTTCGATGATGAAAATGTATTACTTACCTGAGAGATTTCACGTTCGTTTATAGCTAAGATTTAAAAATAAAATGTAGAAATAATTAAAACAAAATTGTCAAAATTCTTATGCTTCTTGTGAAAGATTAATCTAACCTAAAACACTTTCCGCTTCTAATAAATAAAGCAGCCTATCCATACAGATGTAAAGAGTTAGCTGTAACTTAAAGATACAGCAAGATGCGATTAACTGTGCGAGGTAAAGGCTGCTTGAAGCAACATTATGCATATATTTATTTGACTTTTAGCCCATATGTCATATACGAGCATGAGTTTTCATATTTGCCCTTTATACATTGATTTGGTTAGATTTGATATCAGCATATGACAATTTCTACATATAGTTGAATTTAATAACATTTCGGCCTAAAAACTTGAGTGCAAATTTTGCAAGCTTCCGAAACAGGAATTATAATAATGCCTAAAATGTACGCAAGATATTCAATGAATATCTGTTTTGCTAATTTGTATTTTTATTTCCTTTCAGTGTTCAATTTGCAGGTAGGCAAGGGTCAACTATTTAAATAATTTTCCTAAAAAAAGTTCAGAAACATTTTTATGGATTAGCCGTATAATGCTTTCAATAACCAGAAAGTAGGGTTTAGAGAAATGTTTCGAAGTAGATAGAAGTAATCCATCCAAGTCTTCTGTAAATCATAAATAAAATTTCAAAACAGGTGGAGCTTACCATGTAGGATGTTTCCAAAGCTCTAGGAAGTGAGCTCTAATTCAATTTCTACAACCAAGCAAGCTCTCCTCCAAAGGCATGTCTTGACATTGTTTATGCAGCTATCTTGGGCAGTATCGTTTCGTCTGATTCAGTTGGTTGAGTGATACTATCGTATTTTTGTAGCACTCTAATTGCCTGAAAAGTTCAGAAATTGTTCAGTTTCTGCGAGGAATATTTTGTTCCCACATTTGAAAAAAACCCTTTACGGGGTGTTCGATTAGAGAGTTTAACCATGCCATAAATAGGTGGACTGAGGAGAGGCCAAAAAAGTGTTTTGACGATGGTTTAAAAAAATTAGTCTTTCATTGGGATAAGTGTATTCAATGAAATGGGGGTTATATTCAAAAACTGCATTGTAATATTTATGAAAAACTGTCGAAATAAAGAAAAATATACCTAAATTCTTAGAACTTTGGAAACATCCTTTGCATTACCCCCCCCCCTTCAGACACAGCGAATTTCATTGAGGATTCGACCTTCCTCTGATGAGCCTGCTGTATAGAAATTAATCCAAATTTAGCTTAAATAAAAATAAAACTAGCTTACTTTAGACAGGCCTTTCAGAAAGTAGACCTCTGTGCTCTGAACTCGGATGGTTTGTTGTAATTAATTAATTTTCCACCTACTTAAAAAAGAGACGAATGCATCAATTAAAATCCTTTATAGTTTGAATTTTATCGCATATGATGTTTTTAATTGGATGCTATTATATTCTATTCTATCAAAAAAAATTGAATAAGATTCCTTTTTTGTACTCTCCTGAGCCCTACGTACACCGATGCATGTATGTTTTCGGAAACACATAAATATCCCTCCGTGGTGCCAACAATATTGTAAAACGCTGATTAATAATATTTTGATTGAGTGCATAAATATTTTAACTGCTTCAAGGTGTTCGCAAAGACTAGATCAAAGATTTATTTAAATGTGATTTACTATAAACAGAAACGTAAATTTGTCATGATGCGTAATGCACAGTTTTGTTTTCAAGAAGTTTCTTTGTTTAAACGATTCAAATTTCTTTTAGCACAGAAATATTTCATATTTCAGTCTACATACTTATGGACATTTTTATTGCATTATAGTAAATTATTTTTATATAATAAATGCTTTATTATATTATTTTAATACGCAATAAAGCCCATCTGAGTAATTGACTTAAAATAATAATAAATTAAAAAAAAAAAAAAGACCCGACGATACTTCTGTCATCTCTAAGGTGTTGTCTCCTTTCGAAACAAGTTTCTTCTAGCGTAGGAGAAAGTGAAGTAACACGACCATGACATTGACTAGCAACAACGAAGAGATTGCGTATTATCTTGAAGGACATCAGACTTGTTTGGAAACTTACTTTATGAAACGTAACCACGTCAGGGATTTCCTTTTCTAGATCACAGTTTGATGAAACAGAAATTTTATTTTTAAGCTTAATATTGATGATAATAAATATATTTACACTTAATACCCTATTCAAAATTCAGTGAATAATTGAACTGTAAAAAGAACTCTAATTTAGGCAAGAATGCTTCCAACTAGTAAGAAGGAGATGCGTTTTGGGTTTTTACTTTCTATACAATAGTTATTCTTAAATTGCATTACGTTTTTATCAGTACTACGATGAAGAAATTACATAATCTCACATCTGAATTATGCACTTAAAAAATCTAACTTTTATAGTGTTTCGATCTTATGTATTAAGCAACAGAGATGTAAGATTCGCATTTTCTCATAAAAATGAGGATGAATTATCCTTTTTGAAGATACCGATTTTTGTTTTTACTTTAACATTAGAAACATGGAAGCGGTCTTTTTGATTGGAGACGAAATTTAGTTGTTCATACTTTTTAAATTTTCCTTTTAAATATCTTGATACATTTTTTATTTTTTCTAAATGTGTACAAAGATGACAAAATAATTCATTTGACCTATTTTTAATGATTTTTTTCTTTATATAACTGTACATATATAGTATTATGACTACTGGTCACTTTGACTATTCTTCTGTGTTTAGCAGAAGTGTAACTCTACTTGGTGTAGAAGCATTTCAACTCCATATATTTGGATTTCCCTTTTATTTTCCATATGTTAATCGACAACTGGTTGGAACAGAAGTGAGGCTATCGTTTCCCAAAGTGGTAATGTCCTAAACGGGTTTTATTTTTGATCCTTGAATGTTTTCTCACTCCTTCATCTTGTTCAAAAATAAAATACACTCGTGTGCAAAATTAAGAGAATTAGCGCGTTATGTCGAATTTCTGGAAAACTAATGAACAGAGATGAACTTTCTTATGAATAAACATTTATAACAGGGAAAGAGATGTACCATAAAAAAGTCACTTCATGTACGGGGTATTATCAGTAAAGCTCATAGTGCAGGGATGTCCAAAACCCACGTTGTGGCATCGAATTGAAAATGACTCTAGTATGAGGTATGATCCCCTCTCACAGCCAGATAGGTCGCGCAGCGTGATGGTATGCTGGAGAGGAGCTTAGTTGAGGAATCTCTGTGGAAGTCGATCCCACAAGGCAATTTTCAATTTCTGGATGGTTCTTGGAGGGGAATGACAAGATGAAATTGCGCTAAAGAGCATCCCAGACATTCTGTACAGGTTTAAGGTTAGGAGATTTAGCTGCCCACTCCATACGCCGAACATCTTCATTTTCCAGGCAATCGTCGACCAACTGAGCCCGATGTAGACAAGAGTTGCCGTCCATTAATAGGAACCCAGAACCAACTACGCCACTGAAAAGATGAGCATATGGGTCTACGATCTCCTCTCTATACCTCATAGCATTAAGGGAGCCTTTGTCAAACAATCAGGAGTGTGCGGCAGTCCAATATAATGCTTCCTCAAACCATTACATCGGCTCCACCGTAATGATCTTTTTTTATGATAAGAGAGAGATGGTATCGTGTTGCAGGTTCTCTCTTGATACATGGTACGCCCAGAACCAAAGACCAAACTGAATCTGGATATCTGGATTCATCTGTAATCCACGGCGCTCCACTGAAATTGTGTCGAAGACGCATGCTGTCTACACCATTCTAAATGCGCTCTTTTGTCTGCTATACTGAGAGGGACGCAAATAGCCGCTCTTCTGGCATACAGCCTTATCTCATGAAGTCTTCGGGGGATTGTATATAGTGAAACTGGGTTTCCATTGGCAGCATACAGCTCACGTAAGAACTGTGAAGCTGGAGCAGTCCTGTGACCTCACGCTGAGAGTGCCAAATGATGATCCTCCTTCGTCGTTGTGGATCTAAGTTGACCTTGTCCAGGTGTTTCTGATATGGATCCAGTGTCCTGAAAATGTTTCCACAATTTGCAGATGACATTAGGCTTTACAGTGAGCTCTGTAGCAACCTGCCCTGCAATCTGCTTACAATCTGCCGACAATTCTTCATCTTATACCGTCATCCATATATTCGTGACTAATCATTTTACCTGGCACCTTTTAAAATTTACCCAACTCTTGCGAGAAACACGGTAAATGTCGTGGAAGTGTACGAGCTCATAAATCGCTGAAAACTCATTATTCGCTTATAACTCTTCCACAATCACAGCTCTGCAGACTTATATATACTTACATATTCAAAGCTAAATATTTTCATAATTTAGCGGCGGTATTAGTACTTTTGATTCAGCACTTTTCCTAAAAATACACGTAATTTGTAAATTCTCTTAATTTTGCACAAACGTGTATTTTATAAATGGGAGTTATCTGTTTGGGAAAAGATTAAATTGCCTTATTTATTAAAAGAGCAAAGCAGAGCATTTGAAGAAGTTGTTGGGAAGCATGCTGTTTTTCGGTTGATTAAGCTCTTTAATAAGACTGGAAGAAATGTTGTTACGCAAAATTTCTTTACTCCTTTGAATTTAGTGTAATCTTTAGAAATAAACGAGTTGGCTGTGTAGACCCAGTCAATAGCGAAACAAAATAAAGAAAATGTCCCCTTTATCGTTTATAAATACAAAAGATGTATTCTAGTTAATTTGTCAATATTGATACTACATCTCTGACGTCATCTCTGGAAGCTGCATCAAATGAGGAAAAAACACCTGAGTTTGTAAGATCTTACAATGGAACCAAATATTCAATAAGTATTTTGGATCAAATGGCCAAAATAGTCCATCAAGTCTTCAAGCCGATGTTGGCCAGTAAATGATTTTTTAATGTCAATGATTTAGCTATGATAAATGCGCAAAGGAGGCAAAGGTGGCCCACCTGTTAGGTGCCTCCATAATAAAGTGAAAACTACTTCTGGCTGTACTTGAAGCCAAGCTGAAGTCGGCTGAGGGCCCGCCATTGGTTATAAAAAGCTATGCAATAGTCATGGTACACCCACATCGTCATTCGCAGGAAGATGTAAAACAAAGGTTGCAAGATCGAACGAAAAAGAGGCAAATAGGAATTAAGTATTCTCTAACATTTATGCTGCAAGGATGACAATCGTTCCCACCCTTGCAGCAATTCTGTTTTCAGGTCTTGAAGGGCGCTGGG
This sequence comes from Stegodyphus dumicola, assembly GCF_044657685.1. Taxonomy (NCBI): domain Eukaryota; kingdom Metazoa; phylum Arthropoda; class Arachnida; order Araneae; family Eresidae; genus Stegodyphus; species Stegodyphus dumicola. The sequence goes on from NC_140780.1 coordinate 124,058,443, forward strand.
AGAGGAAAGGCGAATTGCAGTTATCCTCCCAAGAGCGTCTTGTACAGGTTCTATAGGGGTTAGGTGTGGAGATCTTCCTTGCTAATCCATCCGGTTAATATCCTTTCTTTCTAGAAAATGAACCATCAAATTAGTCCTTTGTGGAGAGAGTTGTTATTCTTGAAAATAAGCTGAGGATTAAATATTCCTTTGGGAAAACCGACATAAGCTCTCTTTCCGTCACAAAGTAACATACTCTCTTTTCCGTTCTTGGAGCCATTACAAAGTCTCTGTCAAATAGACGAAGGTCTGTGCATCCGTCAAACATGATGCCTGTCCAAACCGTCAAATCTCTGTTGCCGTATTGGTTCCTGCTTGGATGTTGAAAGACAGATAGAAAGACGCTGGTTCTGTTTAGATGAAGGTATGTTGAGAATTGGCTGCACCGAAACTCATCTGTGATGAGAATGGTCCTTCGCTGATGCTTGCTGTAAAGGGGTTGTTTTCGTTGCAGCGTACTAAAGGGGCTTTCTTAAGGCAGAAGTGAGCGAGACACAAACTGCAGATCTTTTCCCAAACAGACCAAATCTCAAAGGCCATGTTCATTTTTTAGGGGTTCAGTTGATCCTCACTTTATTTTTATAGACGACAGCACTTGTCCCTATTGGGTTAATCTGGTGGAGGATGTTTTGGAAAGATATAATATTAAATGGATGAATTGGCCAGCCAAATCTCCAGACCTAAACCCTATATAATACATCTGGGACACTGCTAAAACGCAATTGCAAGTCTCCCAGAAGCCTTATTAACCCTCCTAGAAGCCTCAAGGACGTGAAAACTCCTGCAGCAACGTTGTTTCTAAAATCGGACTGCCACAAGGAATCACAAACTGCCTCATTTCTAGAATAAGGTAACATTGTGAAAGCTGTATGAGTATTAGACAGAACCATACTCCCGATAAGCTTCTATTTTTTGTTCGAACTTACAAGCTATGTTTTAGATTTTTCTGCGCTGATGAACTTTACCCGCGATCATACGTTGTCTGTTGTATGGTATACCGTATTTTATTAAAAAGCTGTCCATTAGTTCTGGAGGTAGTCGACCAGATGTGCACGTTCCATTAATTATGAACACTACAGTTTACGGGCGAACATAAAACGTCGTTTAGATGCCGATAACAAATTTCATGCTTAACACTGAGATTTCCAAATCGATTAAAATGACAGATTTTGAATTTTCATTTTGCAATTGATGAAATCATAAAGGTCCTTATATTTGAATTTATGTTCACTTAAAAAATAATTATGTATGTAATGAATTAATATTATGTATGGAATGAAAAATATTTATATATGCATGTTTATTTTCCGTTCTATACCCTAGATTAAAAAATTTTATTAAATTATGTATTGAACTATGTCAAAATAAATCAAAACAATAATATTTTAAAATACAAGCTTCGTAATCCCATAATTCATTATGACCCGCAGACTACTCTGCGGAACCGCATTCATTGATGTTAGGATTACCAAGAATATTTTCTCTGAAAAGTTTCTGTTTGCATTGTAAGGTATTTTCTCCCTCCTTTCTGCATGCATTCGTGATGTAACGGCTAACATCCTCGGCGCGTATTCGAGAGGTCCACGGTTAGAGTCCCGGCGAGGGCCCTGCACATTTCTTGCCTTTCCAGACATCGAAAAAAATCTAATGACCCTACAATGGCGCTCGAACTAAAAGGTGGGGAATGATGATTCTTCCCCACCAGGATTTGGCGACTGGGTTCTCTTATCCCCAGTCGTCTTTTAAAAGGAGGAGTATGTAAGGTATTTTCTCCCTCCTTTCTGCATGCCTTCGTGGTGCAACGGTTAGCACACTCGGCGCGTATTAGAAACGTGCGTGGTTCGAGTCCCGGCGAGGGCATTGCTCATTTTTCATGACTCATGCTTCCAAATAACTAGATGTCTCTGCAGCATCTCTTATGAAAAATTCATACTAGCAGCCAAAACAATGACTAATAATGCAACCGAATTTTTATATTATTTTCGTTATTTTTATTTATTCCGTATAAGAAATTCTTTAGCTCACTTAGCAGTTTCAATTAAAAATCTGATAACTATGTTTTTTTAATGTTATCCCTAATTGTGTTTTCTTACAAGGAAAAAAGGAAATTAAAATCCTAAAACATTCTTAGCTGAAAGCTGCTATTATTTATGCGTATCTCGAATATTAAATTAATCAGAAATAATTAAAAACAAATTGCTGTAAGGAAAACCACTATGATTCAGTTTCATTTGAGTGTATGGAATTTTTTTAGCTTGCTAGGTAATGTAAGTGGCCGTATTTTAAAAAAGGGAGAGATACGTAATTGCAAGTAATAATAACAACAATAATGGAGAAAGCTTTCTGATCTGACTTGCTTGATCTGAGTGAATGAACTCGAATTTTGTAATACAAAAAGTGGATATTCCAGTTTTTTGGTTGGAAATTAGATAACGTTCTTTTTGAAAAGAAGAACGTTGGCGGGATAAGATTTATTGTAACGTAAGAAACAACAGAAATAGAACCGATAAAGCAGCATTTAAACTGCACTAACTGCACATTTTGTGTATCATACAGGAGCTAGACGCTGGTGATAGTACAGTCAACATGAGCAGTCTTGTTCAAAAATAAATGTATTTGGCTAATGAATGTAATAATCAGAATGAAGATTCAATAAACAAATGGTTATATTACTATGTATCGTATTCATAACAGTCTTTACCCAGAGTTTAGTTTCGCAGCCGTTGGTCGTAGACGTACACTTTCAGTTACAAAAATGTTTTAAATGACGAGAAGATTCAAATTTTGGATTTTTATATTTAAGGAAGTCAATTTTGGGAAAATTATAAAATTTAACTTTTATAAGTTCCTCTGGTCCCTACAGTTATACTTAGGACCATTTTATACTCAGTATAAAAAATAAAAAACAAAATGTTTGACTCCCCTATGATAAAAATTGACCAAGATATTTAATTTTAAAATTTGCAATGTATTTGACGTCATTTTGGATTGGCATTGAGGGATCGCTTAATAAATAAATTAGGATAATTCGAGGTTGATTTTTCTCCCTTTAAATTACGTTCAACGATCTTCTTTTATGATTTACTAGTGTCTTTATTTGAATTTTGTTACATTTGGTATGCTGAAAGAACTTTTGCACAAATAACTTATAAGGTTTCAGAGCCTAAAAATGAGTTATTAATATTCTCCCAAAGATTTATTATTTTATAATCATAATCCGTCAATCTTGAAAATTTCATTAGAGTGCAAATATTTTTCATTTTTAATTAATGCAAATGATGTTACTACTCATGGTTGGCTAAGTGCCAGTACTGAAGCCTGCCGGTGTTTTCTAGGAGACGAATTCTCTGAGATTCTGTGAATAAGTTCTCCTTTTCGAAACATATATATATATATATACATATGTGTGTGTGTGTGTGTAAGATATAACAAAATACGATAGCTGCTTTAAAAAATAATTGGCGACCTCAAAATTAACATTCTAGATTTGGTGATGTCCCCCTAAATTCATCTGTTCTCCCACATTCGAGATCCTTCGACGTTACGTAATGCTTCTTAAACAGGGTAACCAACACTAATAATTAACCAATCATAGCTTGTTTCTAGAATCGCACCTACGCTGATATAAAAATCCCTGGCAGTTAATTAGACATTCTGGCATGAGGGTTTAATGGCCAAGCTTATCGATCTCAACCTGGACAGAGAACGGATTTTACTAATCCACTCTTTCATCAGTGACCGGACTTTAAGAGTTTCTGTTAGATCGCAATTATCTAATACAAAAATCATGGCAAGCGGCGTCCCCCAAAGTTCGGTGACCGGCTTTCTACTCTACCTTTTCTACCTGTGTCTGATTTCCCATAGATACATCTAAATCATTGTAACGTTGTTAGTCTGCTATGCTGACGACACTGCACTTGAAGTGAAGTCTATGAACATAAATCACGCGATTAAGAAACGGCACGATGTTATTCCCTCTATCGAACAATGGTGCAGTTTCTGAAAAATCCGAATAAATGCCCCAAAATTTCAACTGCTACTTATAAGGAAAAGAAACGCCGTGTACATATAAAGAAAAGTGTTTTTCTTTTTAATAAAGCGGTTCCCATTGTGAAACAGGTAAGATATCTTGGAATTATCATAAATGATAAACTTACGTGGAAACAGCACAATCATCAATTAAGGGATAAAGCGATTAAAGTTATGAAGACCTTATTCCCTATCATCGGGAAGTACTCCAAGCTCACCCTGGAAAAGAAAAGACTCATTTATCTGGCTACAATTCGACCTATTGTGTCATATGCTTCCCCCCACCTGGACGTCTGCCACCAAAAGGGACATAAAAAAACTGCAAATAGTGCAAAATCGCTTCCTCAGGAAAATCACAAATGCTCATCCTTACGTAAAAATCAAGCGTCTTCACGAGGATTTAAAGCTTGATACTATTGAGGAATTTCTAAGAAAAGTTATTACTTCTATCTATGACTGCCTAAGCAGTGCGAATACTCGTATATGAGCATATTCAATTTATTCTACTATGAAATCTTTCAAGAGGACCGGCACTTAAAACCTTACGCTGCATTTCTCCTTAGTGGAAACCAAGATTTTCCAACTTAAGTGACTTTGAACTATGTCTCTCTTCAAAACATTTCTGTAAATAGTTACGAAGTCTGATAAATCATGCTGCAGACTGAGAGGTCAGCACCCGGAGGGTGACTACCCACGTGACACTCTATGAAACGCCCCTAAAATGTAAATATTTATCTGTACGTATTTTTGTAAATATTTTATTGATCATTAGAATTGCAACCCACTTATTTTAATGCTGTTAGTTTGTCTATACTCGAATTATTTTCTGTAAAGTACGATTTTTCAGCCTACCGAAACCCAGATAACTATTCACCACTCAGATGTCTCAAAGCTCATCGTGTGGAAACTGGCCATGCCACTAGTACCTGATATCCTGACTCCCGAGACCTACTGTCAGCATTTCCCTACCTGCATCGCTCATCGAAGCATCTAACTGAGATAGCCGGAAAACAACTAATCGCGGCAAGCAGAGGAAGTTGGAGTTAGACATTCTTCTTCTGCTAGCTTCTAATGTGCTAATAGCTCCTCGCTTTGCTTCCCTGTCTAAACTGCCTGCGTCTTAATTTTTAAGAATCAAAATACATAGAAATTAATCGTATTTCTTTATGATTGAATCTCAGAAATGTCTCGGATTTCATTATGATTGGATAAACATCTATGGAGATGATTTTATATGCGTGGAAATAAAGACTGGAAATTCTTCACGTTCATGTTGTGTTATCTTCATCTATAAGCCTTCACTCTCAGCTACGATGACTGCAAACCGATTCTTTTTCAATGCTTCCCAGAAATACGATATATATATATATAATCAAGAGAGGATGACAAATCAAAATTAAATTATAAAAAGTGGGCTACCCTTTAATAGGAAATACACGGCGAAATTAACACAAAATCACAAACATTTCAAAATTTAAACAAAAATTATTAAAAAAATTAATACAACTGATATAAAAATGTTTGAAAACGTTTTAGTCTCTTTCAAGGAGCTGCCTAAGAGTTTTCAATGGAGCACATTTCTGTATTATATCTTGATGCTTGTTAATACTGGAAACATTTCAAAAAATTAAAAGTAAATGCCAATTAAGATGATTTAATTAAAATCCGAATCCTCAGCTCCCTTAGAAAAATTTTATACTCGATATAAAAAATAAAACAGAAAAGGTTTTATTCCCGTATGATTAAAATTGACCAAGATATTTAATTCCAAAATTTGCCATTTGTGGCATCATTTTCAGTTTACATTGAGAGGTCTGTTAATAAATGAATTAGAATAAACCAAGGTACATTCCATCTCTCTTAAATGCCATTCAGTGATATTCTTTTGTTATTCACTTGTGTCTTTAATTTATGATTTTGAATATTTGTTCCATTCGGTTGTAAGGATCCTAACTTTTACTAACGTTTATTTTATTTTAAAGCTTTACTATCACTTCTTATTTTCTACTTCCGGCCAGAATTAAAAGCTTTAACTTATTTATGCAAATTTGTCTTGCTAACGTTAAGTACTTAAGTTGTGGCTTTTGGCCAAGCAAGAGAGAGAAAGGAGTTCTTAGAAGCAGGCCGCTGGCCATAGTAGTTTTACTTGTTTGCTGGTTGCCTTCAAGGCCAGAGGTTTAATCCTCTTGATAATTTTAAACGTATCGTAGTTTTAGCAGCTCTCTGTACTACATACGGCTTTTTGTTAATTAACGGCCAATCTTAAAGTAGGCACTTGTATATTAATCCAAAGTTAGTTTAGTTAGAGTTCTAGTTAATATTTTTATATTCTTACGTTTAGACCACAAGTGGTTGGTCTCTGTATTCCGAAGTCCGGAAATCTCTGTAAAGATAGAAAAATAAAGGGTTTCGTATACCCTTCCTGTGTGTACTGTCTACTTCACAAATTATTGAACATAGCTTGAGTAAGCTCCCTGTTCCGAGTCAGGACAGTTCATGTTTCCAAAGCAAGTAAAGAGGAATACCAGTCCTGATACTGTAAACTGAAAGAATTTTCTCGCAAGTAATTTATAAGTTTTGAGAAACTAAAAATAACAGCTTTAACTTTATTGTAGTGTTTAATTTCTTAAGAATCATTCAAAATTAATTTAACTACAAATATTTTTCATTTTTAATTATTACAAATAATTACAAATAATTAATGGCCAGATGTTAATACTGAAGATTGCTAATGTTTTCTTGAACAAGATATAAGATTCTGTGAGTAAAACTCAATTTTAAAAACAATTTAGACTAATTAATAATTTTCACGACAATCTGCATTGATACGTTCGTCACTTAATCTGGCAACATTAGAAACCTTCTAAATTGATATCTCATTTTTAGTTGCGTATAAGTTCAAACATTTCTCTCTTCAATTTGTATATTGCCCCTGAACATGATACTGGATTTTAATACCAAATACCTCCGTGAAATTTTGTCGTATGTGAGTCAAACGTTTTGTGTTTTCTAATTTATAATGAGCGCATAATTTTCCTAAGCATAAGTATAGGATCGGGGGAACATATAAAAATAGATTTTATAATTTTTACAGCTGCGAAAATAAAGGTCGAGTAAGGACTTTTGAACACGGTATATAAAAACTAGTGGTATATTCATTTCTAGCCTTCCAACTTGTAGCGACAAATGTACGTAAAAATTTGGATATTTTTAAACATTAGTATTTTTTTCCTTTTTTCAAGTTAAATGTAAAAATTTTCAATTAAATATTCAGACTTTCATTACTAGCCTACGAACAAAGGTAAAATTAGTTAGACATAATGATATTGCTGACTTCAGCTAGAGGTAAGATCATACAGAATGCTACATAAAATTAGTAAAGCAACAACCTTGTGTTTTGTGTAGATTTAGTCAACATCTCAATCGATTTCAAGAACAAACAAGTACATGTCCCTCTTCTTCAGGAGCAGCGAAATCTGCAGGGTTGTTGCTTTGCTAATTTTATGTTTCATTTTGGCTTGCTTCTCTTCTGTTGCGATACATTATGCTTCTTTAAATAATCCAACAATATCCTAGAAATGAATTTCATTACTTAAACCTGTAATTCTTTTTTATTTCGTTGCCTATTGTGTGTTACTTCAGTCAAGTTACATACACATTTTATTTTTAACTGCTGGATTTTTTCCGTTATGGTGGTAAAATTTTTCTAAACATAAGGAATATGTTTCTTAGGTTAGTTATTCCGAAAAACAAAGATTTAAGATAGACAAACTTAAAACTTTCCATTCAAAATATTTACGTTGAAAGTGAGAACACTATTATGATAGATTAAAAAAAGCATTTAATTTAAAGGTGACCAATATCGTGTAAGATCTTTTCAAATGAGTATCTGTCTTTATTCCTGTATCTTTAAAATATGGATGCATACTGTAATAGGATACCAGGTTATTTATTCAAACCAGGTTAACCTGAGGATACCAGGTTATTTATCCAAAGGTGAGCAGATGTCTTTCTCGCGTGCTAACTGTCTGTAGAAAATTACAGTCACATGACTTTATTCAAATAAGAATTAAATAAAATTTGACTCCAGAAATATCCAAAACTAACCTTTCAGAGCCTGTTTTGCTCCCCCCCGAAAAAAAGGGGGCATTCTAAGTAATTAAACGTGAAGAGTATTTTAATTTTCTCATTTCTACGTTCAGCAAGACACTGCGCTCAAAGAAACTTAAAATTTATACTTTTAGTTGCAGAATTTTAAAATTGCTACAACCCAAACTTTATATTACTACTTTGCTAAACTGTTTGACTCTCTCTTAATAGAAGACAGTTCGAGATTATTTTAAAAGAATCATGGAGATTCAAAATTCCGTTTTTCGAAAAGTATTACAAACAAAAAATGAGTACTATATGAAATAAGGCCTAAATATTTCAAATTTTAATCAGAACACTATGAATATTTAATACATTCTCCTGTCGTTGCGTGACACATGTCCAAGCGATACTCCAGTTCTGCCAAAACACTTTGTAGTTTTCCCAGCTGATAGTAACTGAAGCAGTTCTAATGCGGTCTTAGAACTCATCTAATGTACCCGGCAGTAGGAACACATATATACTTTTTTAACATACACTCTATAACAAAAAAAATCACGCACCAAAAAGGAGCTATCCGATGGAGATAAAAATTGGTGGATAGGAAGATTATGTACAGAATAGAAAATGATTAAAATTTCAGCATTGAATTATTTATTTCAGAGAAAAATAATTACAAAATAACGAGCTCAATAAGGTGTTGACCCACCTCTAACCTGGATGCAAGCTGCCACACGGCGTGGCAAAGACTGATAAAGCTTCTCGATGGTATTCTGTGGTATTTCTTGCCAAATTTGCTCCAACTTTCGGGCTAGGTCATCAACATTATCTAGTAGATGCAGTCGCCTTCCCATCATATCCCAGACATGCTCGATGGGAGAGAGATCTGACGATTTGGCTGTCCAAGGAAGTGTTTGACAAGCAGTAAAACAGTTCATAGCAACGCGTGCCGTATGTGATCTGACATTATCTTGCTGAAAAATAAGGCTAGGGTACTGCAAAACGAACGGTAGCAAAACAAGTCTCAGAATGTCGTCGACGTGCCGCTGTGCTCTAAGTGTACCTCTGATGACGACCAAAGGGGTCCGGCTATCAAGGGAAATGGCCCCCCAGATCATAACACCTGGTTGAGGCCCACTGTAGCGTGCAATAATGGTAGCAGGATCAGCACGCTGCTCTGTGCGTCTCCAGACACATCTTCGATGATCGTAAAGACACAGTTGAAAGCGAGACTTATCGCTTAAGATTATACGTCCTCAGTCAGCATCATTCCAATCTGATTGAGTCAAGCACCACTATAATCTAGGTCGACGGGGTGCAGGCGTGAGTGGCAGGTGGCTTAACGGTCGGTACGAGAGTAGATTTCGTTCTATCAGCCCTCTGTGAATGGTCATGGTAGACATTCGCGTGTGAATTGCACACGTCTGATGATTCATAGCGATGAATCAGGCGCTGTGACAGCTGATCTGACAATCACTCTGTTCTCCCGATCTGTTGTAGCCCTAGGTCGACCGCTACCATGATGACGCTGAAATTTGCCATTGTCCACCCATTCATGCCAGCATCTTCTAATCACCGCATCGCTTCGACTCATATGACGATCGATTCTCCAACCTTGACCAACCTGCCTCTTTTAATCCAGTGATACGACTTCTTTCAAACTTTGACAGTTGCTTGTACTCAGCTTGAATCCTGCGGCGAGGCATTGTTTTCGGTTGTTGAAAGGTATCCTAAATCGCATTGTAACAGGAATTTTTAACAACAGTTGAAGAACAGCTCCTTATATACATCTGCTTGATGCGCACTTCCGATGCGCTGGAGATCGCACTATTCATTCATTGGACACCAAATTTTAATCATTTGCATATTTGGTACGCATTTACCCGTACGAAATTTCAAAGCAATCGGATGGTTCCTTTTTGGTGCTTCGAGTGTTTTGCTATAGAGTGCACTTCCGAAAGAAAAAGTCATTAGGTACAATTTTGCGAGATATAGTGCCCATTTGAATAATACTGAGCCACCTCCCTCATGTCGACCAATCCAACGGCGTGAGAGCTTATCATTTAGGTAGTGATGTAATGATTATGCCATTGAGATGGAAACCCATCTTGGAACATGAAATCTTCTGAATCATGTTTCATTTATGGAAATAATCAGTCACAATTGCAACTTATTAAGGCGTTGTAGAGACATTAGGTATTTTGGAGCCAGGCAAGATGAAAAATTAGCAAACACCTTCGTCCAGAATCGAACCGCACACCTCTCGAGTACGTGCTGAGCGTGCAGACCACTACACAATGAAGGCTCGCCAAGAAGGAGGGAGGAATACCTTATATACTTCCCTTTTTAGATGGGCGACTGGGGTTTAGGAAACCCATTCGCCAGATCCTGCGTGTGAAAAAATTATCATCTAACATTCTTCTAAATTGGCCGCTACTGTAGAGACTTTAGGTATTTTGGAAGCAGAACAGATGAAAAATGTGCACCGCTTTCTCCGGGAATCGAACCGCGGGCATCTGGAATACGCGCCCAGCGTGCAGACCACCACATCACGAAGGCATGCCAAGAAGGGGGTGGAAACACTTTATAACGTGACGAACCTTTTAAAGTAAAAAATCTGATGTGTACACCACATGACTACCTTGTATTGGAATATTAAATTATACGCATTTTTCTTGCATTTCATTTAAACTTATTGGATTGAATTAAATCTACTTCGCCGACAGCGCATAAACCACAATAGAATGAATGCATTCTTTAAAATTCACTCTAGTATTTGTTTACCATAGCGACACTCTGACGCTAGATTCACTTAACAGTATTAATAATTATATAACAGTTAACTTATATAATAATTATATAACGGATACTATGTTAACTGTTATATAATCCAATAATTATATAACAGTTAACTTATATATTTCGTTCATATTATAACTCATAATGCACAAAATTTATATCATTTAAAGAATAGAATTATCTAATGGTTGCCACATGTTCTATTCAAATACTATAATAAAGCTAGAACTATGTATAAAAGAAATTAAGCAAACAAAACAAAACAGAACCAGTTTTCACAGACGATTGAGTATTTCTCATTTAATTAATTCAGTTCTCACTTCGCGAGAAGGCAAAAATACATAAAAAATAAAAACTCAAAATATCTATATTAAAAATTACGAAGTAAATCTCAAACGCTTATTTCCTCGAAAAATTCCAGAAAGAATTAAGCATGATTTAATTGGCAATAATAAATGAATGCGTTATCTTTGTTGTTGCGAAGCTAAGTTTCTCTAGATTGGCAACAAATCCACTAGTCTCCTGTTTCAAATGTAAACATCAATGGCCGCCATTAAAAAAGGCTTAGCGGCAATTAAGCAACTTTAAAATTGCTGATAATTCTAAAAATATTGCACACAGATTTACTAAAGGCATAAAATCCTTAACCGGGAGATAAAAACAACATAATTCAATCATTTTTAAAGCAAAAAATGTACAATTTACAAACATATAAAAGTAAAGAAACTGAGATCACTGAGCCGGGTAACAGAGTGGATATATATATAAATATATTTATGTACGTTTGGTGCGGCCGATTGCAACCAAAATACGAGATGCACATCTACATGTTATAGCAGTCCTATATACAAAATTTCAACGTTCCGAGGCTACTCGTTTTTGAGTTATGCGAGATACGTACGTACATACGTTCGTACAGACGCCACGAAAAATTCTCTTCAGAATTAATTTTAAAGCAGTTTTATAATTTTTTTGAAGGAAAAGAGTGTTTTATCTTGTCCTTACGTACAGATATCACGCAAAAACATCGTTAAATTGCATTCGATAGCGGTCAAAATGGATATTTTCGTTGAAATATGCTGCCTGAAACTTTTCGCGATTACAATACTTCCTTTTTACTTAGTACAAGGAAGTAAAAAAGAAAAAGTTAATGAAAAGATAATCTTTTTTACAAAGAAGGGTGAAGTGGCTCAGAAGACTGTTAATGAATCATGTTTCCTTTGAACAAACTCATGACAGTCTGACATTGTGACAGTTTATCATTCCGCATAAATGCAAAGTCGCCTTGTCAGTGAATAGTATACGGGCAGAAAAATCATTGTCTTCTAATGATTCTTGTAAGTGATTAAAAAATTTGTATAGTTTTTTAAACCAATTGGCATTAACGCTGCAATATTTGCGCACGGTATAGTTTCAATAGCAATCTTCATCGCTAAAAGTTTTCAGATGTTTGGCTATCGAATGCAAAATTCACGACTAGCTAATTTTATCGATTTTTGTGGGCTACATGCGAGATTCTAACTTTCTCCGCTGTTTCATTAGAAATGCCCGGTTTTTCTGGGCACTTGCCTTTACCCAAGCATTTTTAGAATTCTTGAACTTTCGATGCTACTGTAGAATGCTCTGGAAGTTTTATGGATCTATATCGTGCTGCCGTTAGGTTGCCCAGAAACAATGATAAACACTGCCTATTATAAAATACAAATGACTTTTTGCTTTAAAGTCTGCATTGCATTGAATAAACAGTTCCTAGAACGTTTGAAAGTCACAAGTCAGTTTGCAACTGCAAATTAAAAAAATTAAGATATTTTCTTTCCTTTCGTGAATATCAATGGTACGTGCAATCCAAAACTTGGAAATGATAGTACTTCGAAACTGAATGAATTCTTTGTAATGTCCCTGCACATGAAATGCTACTTCATAACAAAATCCTGCATAACGTTTTATAAGAAAAAAATCAAGACAAGAAATAATTAAAGAGCATATTAAAATAAATAAATTGCTTTAAACGTATTTTCATTGGGAACTGTAACTTTTACCACACTAAAAATGTAAGAACAAACCCACAAATTTTATTCTGAGCGCAGAAATGCAAAATAAATGTTATACAAACTATTTAGAATTTAACATTCTATGCATATTTCCAGCAAAAAAGTTATTTATTTTGAACACATGTTGTAAAGGTTATTGCAATAAGCCTGGTTATCCCTACAAATTTTTGAGCTAAACATAATCTCTCATGACATAAATCTAAAAATTAAATTTTCAGTTCTTATATTTATGCCAACTTTTATATTAATTGCTTACTTAACTACAATAATTAAAATTACATTCCAGCTGCACGTTTGGGAGTTAAAACTATATCTGTAAAAGTTTATAAATTTTGCTTTAACATAACATAGATTATGCCAAATATTAATCAAAATACGAATACGAAGTTGGCTTATTTTACAATGTATGAAATTCAAATGGGTAAATGTTATAAAACATTGCCTTACAAATAATATTCTATTGCTGTCTGTACGTAAAAAACAGTGTACAGTTTACGGTAGGTAAAATTTAACATCTCTTGATTTAAGCGAAGTGGGTGTCACAAGTGCTAGCATTGTCTAATTGCGAACTGGCGTACAGTTTTTTTTCATGTCCGAAAACATAATTACTAATACCCTGTTGTCAGCCGCCAGAAGCTTTACATATAATATGAACAGTAGATCAACCCGTTTGGTATGCTATATGTATTATGTGCTTTATTCTTACCATAAAGTAAGATAGATAATTTTTTTTTTGAGTAAGGGTAAATAATGAGGAAGAATATCTATTGCATTGTACTGATGCATTATATTATTACGTAGTATCTATTGCGTTGTTGTTGGGATCATTATCTATTCCCGGTATTAGCAATAAGAAACAACTGCAAAGTTATTATCTTACAGTTAATTTTATTCAGTTTATAAGGTCTAAAAATCTTTCACTACTATAAACTGTGATCAAACCCGTGTTAGACGTAAAGAGACATATCGCTATGTCTAAGTACAACACAGACATAAGAAGAGGCATAAAATCGACTTTGTAAAAGACTCTTTATTTAAAACTGAAATGGATGAACAGAAGGTGCACCTGGTGCTTAATCCACTAGTATTTACAGCGAGAAATGAAACTCAAAATAGTAAATCACTGTAAAACTAATTTTAAATATCTGATAGCCAAAAGCTACATAGAGCAATTTAATAGTGAAGTTGGCTTAGACTTTACCAGTGTGAATTTAACTAGCGGCAAGAAGTAATACAAGTCGGAATTCTTATCTGGAAGATTAAACTTAGAAAGGTGGTGTCACCCCTTTCTTCATCCTCCGCCTCATAGAGAAATAACTCCACCTTCTTGTATTTTTAAGATTTATTGCACAAACACAAAACTAATACTAAAACTACAATACTAATAACTGAAATATATATATATTAAGTAATACAAGTTAATTTCGTTTTCATTAATGGCTGCCACGAGCCTTCCCTATGACCTCTCTGTCGATCCTCCCTCTTGGAAACTAAACTTTTGGCGCCTTCAGATTGAGAGCCAGTGCCCTCTATACATCTTGATGGTTAGCGTCACCAACACATCACAGGTGGCCTTCAAGAGGCAGAAGACGCTCTGACCTAACAGTTCAAACTTTCAGTTAAATAAACGTGAACTAATTTGCATTCTGGTGCGAAGACGGAAAGAGAGAAGTGACAGTAAATATTCCAAACATAAGATGCCTGAAAGTTAAATAAACCTCAAAGTTGTTGGGAGGAGTTTTGTTTTTTGCATCTGTTTACATCTCTGTCCTTTCAGCTACATAATGTAAAATCCGCAAATGCTTGTATATTGACGACTTGGCAAATTTTTTGTAACAAGTTTATTAAACTTTCGCTGATATATTTTTTATGTTTATTATTAAATGGCAAAAATAATTTTGTACCTAAACACAATTTATGCATTTAAGCCTGCCTGAGTTTTCAAAATTTTGTTTTGTAATTTTGTCTTCGTAATTTGGCCTCTAAATTTTTCAAACTACTGTTAAATTAAAAAAATGGGCGTATAAATGCATCGTGAATTTATACGCGCATTTCACATTCTTATATTTCAACGGTTAACTTGTAAGGATTTATTTTATTCTAACCAATTACTTTTAGTTTGACTTTCCTTTTCCTCCTGATTTCAGTTTCCTGCCAGAATGTAAATTTGTATGACGCAGTATTCAAATTTAAACGTGTTTCATAAACAGTATTTAAGCTGCGTTTTAAGAGTTCAAAGAGAGTAGTAGCAGACTTAGTTCTGAGTTTATGCTGCGTATTTGAATTTAGCTCTCTTAGCCGGTGTTAGACACCTTTCAGTTTATATTGATACTCCTCGGCTCTGCTTTGCTGTGTGTAGCCGATTTAGCATTAGTTAAACTAAGGAACCAGTCAATAATATGTTAATTTACTAGTAATTTGCTACATAATTTTTATATTAATTTACGTAGCCATAAGTGGTGGTGATTTGTGAGCACGAAGTGCGTGCATCTGTTTTAATTTAGTTTAAATAAAAAAAGTTATTTAAACTTTTCTTCTACTGTCTTTATTCTTCAAGACATAGCGAGAATTTTGTACTTCGTCTTCTATATAGATTCCAAGTTGTATGCTACCAAAGAATACCCATACACTCTATAAACTAAATTAGTATATTCTAACATAGTCGGTGAAAGTAAATTTTGCTAATAAATACATTTGTAATAAATATTAATATGGCCTTATTTAATTATAAACATGGTATTTCCTCGTGTATATTTTCTTTTGACGTTTTAATGCCAGGTTCTGAAATTAAAAAAAATATTTGCGTAATTTTCCCATTACTCAGTGCTTCTAGAGAGCGAGCTCCCCTAAATTTTAAAATAGATTCGTCCACGGCGTGAATTTTTTTCGTCTTACAAACAAAGGCAAGCTCCGGCAAACTACCTGCGACGGTCATGCCGAATCTTTCCCTTCTGATTGTTGAACTTTGGAAGCCTAATGCAAGAACCGACCAATCACAGCAAAGCAAATACGAACTGACCTTCAGTCTGCGATTTTGCTGAGTCAGCTTCTAATTATTTACGGATAATTTAAGGGCCTAAGGAATAGCGAAGAAAACGATACGAACAGGCGAGATTCACGTTACAGGAAAGTAGAAATAAAGATATCTTATTAGATACTGTGACGTTAATATTACTACCTAATCTAATTGAATGTAGGTTTCTTTTAAAGGAATAATAATTGTGATAGTTGCTTATAGTTTATCAATGCCTATTTTTCATTTGTTTTGTTCTCGATGTTGCCGCGCCCTTCGGAAATTCAATTATTCGCATAGTTTTGACTCTCAGTTTTCAGATGATAAAATTAGGTTAAAAGGAAGAAAAATACTCGAGGAGATACGGTACTCTTTTTCTACCGAGACTGCCTTAAAAACTAGAACTGTTTAGAAAAAGAGGCACATTTTTTGAACGAAATCAGTTATTATTTAACCGATTTCTGAAATGAAACTTCAATATTTCAAACTTCCTAAGTGCAAAAAGCATAATCAGAGATTACTTAAATTTTACCCCAAAATCTTTAAGGACTTGTTCCAGTTAAGTTCAAACCAATGTGTAAATTTCTTATATTTCCTGTAGTAAGCTTGTTGTATACGTGTTAAATTTACATTCGGGTCAAAACCAGCGTATTTGCGGAGATGTGGCTTAACAATTACCAACTATATGATGATAATATAATTTAACTAACAAATGCATAAATACTTCTTGCATTCTGATGAGGAAACGAGAGTAATTTATCATTCACTGAGGAGTTCGAAAACAATTTTATTTTCAGAAATTAATCGTTTCCATTCTTTTCTTCGTTAAACTGCAAAATATTTAATTTTCCATCACTTTCCGATGCACAAAATTAGTGCTAGCAATTTTTCCTTAGAAATTATTTAATTAAGTACCGCTTTTGGGATGGATAACCCTCGTGTGGTTTCCTGCAATCAGTTAATCACTCAACTTTTGTAACTAACCCTAACAGTTGTATTTTGTTCAATAGGACAAAATGCGTAAGCAGCTAAGAAGGCTATTTCTTTTAAATAAATATTATTTATTAGTACACTCATAACAGCTGTCGTTTGAATATGACTCTCAAACGATTTTGTAACATTTCCTTTAAAGTTTCATTCTGTTCTTATTTTCATTTTGGGGGCAGTTATGGCTAAAACACAACATGCGTATGATTTAAATTATCTTAAAAACTAAGGACAAATCTGGAGAATTTTAATGGTCTGCGATGGTGATTTCAGTTATTTTATAGCGTATGATTTAAAAAAAGAAGTAAAAGCCGTTAGGACGACTATTGAAGTCCGATAGAAGGATGATAATATGATACCACACAAACTGAGAAACAAATGAGGAAAATGATGATGATCGAGAGAGAGAAAGGAAAAAGAAAGAGAAGAAGGAAAGAAGAGAAACAACTCTTGCTTCGCGAGAGTACTTAAAAAAGAGAGAGAGTGAAAAAGAAAGAAGAAAACTGTTGCTTTTAAAAGTAGCAAGAATTAGAGTTTAGAGCATTGTTATTCACTTAGACTAAAATGTATAGATTAGTTCCTTAATATTTTTTACAGTATTTTAAGACATAATAGCTGTTTTATTTTACTTCATAAATGAAAAATACCTGCAGCTATTGATAATAATAGCAACACAGGAAGTATTTCCTTTTTAAAAGAAGAATTTCCTTTTCTTTTTCTTTCTTTTAACACAGGAAGAATTTCCTTTTACCTTTCGATACAGGAAATTCATGTCTACATAGATACGTCTATCCTTATAGTGGCGCATTTAAAATTTAAAATTTCTAAGACTATTATTTTCTCAAATACAATGTTACCCTCGGATTTTTTTACTAGTAACTTTTCGTTGAATTATTAGTCATAACTACCGAATTAAGTGTTATATGTGAGTTATTAAACAATTCACAAGGACAAAGTGACGGATCTTATATCAGTTCAATTGTGATTGCTGAGAGATTAATACTTCCTATAATTTTTTCGACGGTAATTTTGAATGCGATGTTTAATCATTTTTCGCAAAGTATGTGAAGATTATCCTCTAATGGGAGGAATGATATTGTTGAGAATCTTTTACAGTAAACTGAATGTTATTTAAGTTACACATGGAAAAAATCCTGAAAACGCTTATCCAGCCAGCCAGGCCCCGGAAATCGAATCTTAGTCTACGTACCAGTATGTAGCAGTATTACTCGCCCGCACGTGTGCAAGACGGAAACTTGAAGCACACAGCTTAACACGAAAACTATACAACCCAGTTAGTTAGAAGAACTCCCTTTTCCCCTTGTTGCCGACAGGTTTTTTTTTAAGTTAATCATTAGTTCTAGTGTTAATCATGAATAAGAAAATAGTGAACAAAATGCAAGAAACTGAAAATATCACAAATAAATGTGTAATTCATTAACAACATTTTACTCAAAATTATTATTTTATATTACTGCGCTAGAGTAATAATCCTTTTCTCTACCTTTGATTTGTTATTAACTGAAAATATAGGGACAACGAATTGTTATAACTAAAAACACAGGGTCTGGACAATGAGACTGAAATATTTGGCAAATACAGTTCCACAAATTTTAAGCCATAGTACGAAGTTCCGATAAGAAGCTCCAAATTACTTTGAATTTCGTCACTAGCAGTAGAGTATGAATTTTTAGCTGTATTACAGGCACTCAAAAATCAAGAATAATATAACATAAATGGAGAAAAAAGTCAAATGGTCTTTTCTGGATAGGTCTGGTAGTCTGGTCTTAGTAGTGTATTGCTTCCAACACGGCTGATAGTTTTAATTGCTTTAATTTATTGATAATTATTGTATTCATGTTTACGTCTGAATATACAGAAAAGAAAGTTAACTTCGTTGAGGCGGAGTAATTGCTAAGCTAAAAAGTTATCTGAAAAGGATGTTAGAGTATAAAAAGAACTGCAGTCAAAAAATATATAACGAGGTATATTCAAATTACAGTAAACTTCGGAACCATACGAGTTTACACATTTCTACAAAAGCGGCCTAGCAGAAGCGTTACGTGGTTACTATTCAAAAGTCAGATGCTGTATCAAATCCATTGCTTAACAGCTCCCCGCTAAATGCTAATTTCAATAGAGTCAGGAGCTCAGAACATGAGCAGTACATAATCCAAAATGCTCATTGTTTAGTGATGAGTTCGCTGTCACCTTCTTTCCCCCTTTTCAGAATTTAAGTGCAGACACCTTCTTCAAACATGCATGATAAAGACTGGCTTGATCCTAGAATGAAAGATGGAGATGGATAGATGAAGATTTGAGCCGAAATCTAGTGGAATCTTTAGGGACAGAGATAGTTCTGGGGGGTCTCATCATATAAAGGTCTATAGTTGAGCAAAGTCTATTCAGTCATTCAAGCTTTCCTGATGGACGTCCATATATCAGGATATCAATACACCAGTTTACACCACAAGACTGACAGGATGGTTTTGAAGAATATGAAAATGATCTTGAAAACCTTTTACATTCTGAAATATTGTATGGAATGTGGAAGATTATACAAGTCACTATTGAATTAACACCACTCTGATCTCGACACCATTCAGCTTTTCTGGGGTCTACTAGAGAACAGAGCTGGGAAGCGTTTTTCTCATCCACTATCATGAAGTGAAGTAACCATTGTACTGATTTAAAAAGTTCTGGTTTGGCTTTTTTGATTAGGACCAAACGCTTGAGGAATACCAGCCTAAGAAAAGGGATTATTTCATGGAAGGCTTTCTAAGGTAAACTGGCTTGTATCCACATTATACATGGGAACCACGAAAATCAGCCATGTAGCCATCCTGTTCGCGGTTACTCGAACCTCGGACCGAATTACCAGTATTCAGCGACTTTACTACTCAGCCGCTGTTGTGCTCAGAAAAGATTTTTAGCGGTCATTTCCAAGAAGAATTGATAACTTAGTGGCCTTCAGAAGAAAACCTACAGCATATTTTGAAGTATTACACTTTAGCTGGAAGTGTTTCAATATCATTATTCAACTCCTGTACCTTTTAGTGAAGTTGATTTGAATATTTCTAGCGAAATGATATTTAAAAAAAAACTAGTATATATATATAAACTAGTATATAAACTAGTACTAACTAGTATTAAACTAGTAAACCTTTATTCTAAACTTATCTAATTTAGACAGATATATTTAACCAATTTTTATTGGTTATTTCCTTCTGACATTCTAGTTAAATACTTTTCCCTTTGCATATGCATTTGTATTTAATTTCAATTGCAAAAGGATAAATAGAAACACTTTTCTTGAATTACGTCCTGTGTATTTTCAAAGTCTCTTCTGGTCTAAAGCTTGCATTTTTCACACCTGAATGTTATTTTTTTAGTTTTCAGTACTAGGCCAAAGTACACGATTCAGTTCCACCTTATACGGAAACATATGAGAGAATATCCTCAGGGATTTTGAGATTCCTGATATCAATGACCATCAGATGCAAGACATTGTATAATACGATCCCTTCTCCAATCGAATTCTTTCTTTTGCTTGTTCGATAGAAGTTGGACAAAAGAAACCATCTGGACATGTGCAGTGTGTCATGACAAAGGAGGTATGATCTATTACATTCTGTGTAACAGCAGCGCAGATACTGTCCAAATCACATGTTGGTGGCTGAAAAGGAAATTATTTTTATGTTAACAACTTAGAAACCTGTATTCTATCAAAATATGAGATAAACTTCTTCTTTTTTTTTTTTTTTTTTTTTTTTAAGAATGCATTTCATTTTTACTTTTCTAATACAAACGTCATATGTACAATTTCAGCTATGAGTGCACTCACTACTTAAAAACATTTATTTTTGTTTTCAGTTACAGAACTAACATATTAACGAAAAGAATATCACACGAAACGAACGAAAAGAATATCACATGAAACGAACGAAAAGAATATCATAAACTCATAAAATAATTTAATTTTTCAATGTAAACTTTGGAAAATAGTATCCTTACTCATAAACAGCTGTAATAATTTACTATTGAACAGAGTGAATCTGCGCATTTAATTTGGTACACATTAGTGCTTTCCTTTTTCTAGATAAAATGACAAGCACTAAATCTCAAGTTAAACTATTAACTATGATCATTCCGCTGGGAAAGTAACATTAAGGGCATTGCTAATCATCTACAAATAATCACTTTATAACACAATGTGGGTTTTTCTTTTAATTTTATTTACATTTACTTTTATTTTGAAAGCAACCTTTCTTACATCTCTTATTTTCAACCCAAGCTTTCTTGTCAGAGTCAGAATTTAGTTTCGCACATTATGCAAACTAGGACAGAAAGCTACTCTTTAAACTGGTACTTAGTGAATCAGACAGAGCTTTAAGCCTTTCGACCACGTTCTTTAGCTGCTACTTAAGCTTGCTATTTTACGGTCATATGATAATTGCCGGTTAGTCTACTTTCGGTGGTATAGCGAAGAGTCAACTACGTGTTTAAATATCTCTGTGCTGCTTCGACTGATTATTCAACTTAAAATTAGTTTTAATTTTACATTTTCGATTTTGGAAAGCCGTGAAAGCACCATGAGTGCCATTTGTACACATTTTATTTTTGAGCTGAATAAAAGGGTCTTTTCACCCTTCTTACGTCTTTTTACTGAAAAAGTTGAATTTAGTGAATTGTCGCTTCACAGTTCAAGTTAAGATCTAGCCTTCCAAGTAACTTTAAATTAACTGGAATCTAACCCCTAAACTGTTAAAAATTT
Organism: Stegodyphus dumicola; assembly: GCF_044657685.1. NCBI lineage: Eukaryota > Metazoa > Arthropoda > Arachnida > Araneae > Eresidae > Stegodyphus > Stegodyphus dumicola. The sequence continues at coordinate 124,080,224 of NC_140780.1, forward strand.
CTTGTTGTTAGCGCGAAACCTTACTAAACTACATCCTTTCTCTCTTTAAGCGTAAATGTTGTGACATTTCTCTTATGTTTGAGCAAAATGAGTGTCTTTCAGATAAGGACCATGGACACTTCGAGTAATTAATTAGTTAGTTAACCAACAACCCCAAAAATTATAATAAATAAACAAACAAATAAATTAAAAATTAAATATAATTAAGATAAAACTTTTAAGATTACAAGCATGGAAAGATTTTATTCAAAATCCTTGAATTACCGTCATGTTCAATGAATGAGTAAATTAGACTGAAGGAAGGCTCAAGCATTTTTGGATATCTTTTAGCTATTCAAATCAACTGAAACAAATTTTTAATGTATATTAGAAGCAAAGAAAAAAATCGTTTCTTTTCAGTTGAACAACTCAGTGCTTCTGTATTTTCTAAAGCTGGGTACTGAATAAAATATATAGGCACTAAAAGACAAAGAAGTACCATGTAAGGAAAACAAATTTTATCGACTGAACTGCCTTCAAATTTTTTTTTTCCTGACGCACAGTTTCTTCATCTGACATTTTACTTTAATGTAACTTATACATTTTTAACTTTACCAGTAAACCATTGCATCATTGCATTAGTTATTATTAGCCCAAAGGGCTACTAATTTCATTTTGGCATTTTGCGTTGATTCACTATCAATGTCGGTTTACTTTTCAAATTTTTGCCACCAAATATTAGAGCCCTGCTTTATATTTAAAGAAATTAAATAATGAAGAACCTGCATAAATGTATGTATGTTTCTCGCATTGTGATAAAACAACGGTACCTAGAGCCATCAAATTTTGAATAACGTAAACCATCACCGAATATGGGCATCTGAAAGACCTAATTTGAAATTCGTTTTTTCGATTTCATATTTTGTAACATTTTAACGTATTTTGGATTAACAAACCCAACGATTTCAAAGCGAGCAATGGAACACTGTATGAAAAAAAAAAAAACATTTTTATCTCCAGCGCCCGAGACTGTGTATCGGAAATTCTAAAGATATGCTCATTTTAAAATTATTTTGCGATATTGCTGTTGAACTGAATTTTATGGTTTAAGTGCGAAGAACCCGATATTTAATAAAGGTAACACACAAAACGTTAAAAAACTCCTCTTTGGGCGTAATATATATATATATATATATATATGCTTTCAATCTTTGTTTTTTGTGTTAAATAGGATGTAAATTATTTTTGGGGTTTACATAGATGTAATAAAGGAAGTAAATGTAGAACCTTTATATAATAAAATCAAGAACTTTAGGACCTTAGATTGAAAATTTAGTTTTTCAAAATATAATTTCCTCACTAAAAATATCATATTTCCTTGGAAAGGGAAAAGAATTATTGTAAAATGGAAAATATTTATTAAGTAAACAAATTGCTATTAAGATTAAGCAATTTAAATAAAAGTAAAAGTAATTTTTCTTAATTTTTTAAATAAAGAAAGAATTTTAAAACATTTGGGGCATTTATGTTTCATAGTTCATAGCTTAATAATTTAAAACATTAAAGAAGAATGACTAAGGAGTTCTGAAAATGCACTTCGTTCATCTTGACTGTTTGTCCCCCCCCCCAGAAAAAAAAACTAACCAAAAGTTGTTTTTTTTAATTAAAACCAAAGTGACTCCTCCCCCCCAAAAAAAAACTAACAGTTAAAATTATGCTTTCACACACAAAAAAATTATTGTATTTTTCTTTTTCCAGTTTTAGTTTCCCACACGCTTCCGAGACATTTCAAAATTTCGACAAACTAAGCAGAAATAGTCAAGCTTTCAGTACTACATCAGAAAATTAAAACTAGTACCTGTCTTATATCACTCTGATTGGTACGTACAGAATGACGCAATATAATTTAATTTGAATAAAACTCAGCACTGTGCTTTTGCATTTGTCCTTCCTTTTCGTGAGTTGAAAAGTTCTGTTTATTTCTGCAAGTTTGTTAATTTGAATTTCAATTTAACGTTTTCATTTACCTTTGTAATATTCTAAAGATTATACAAATAGCATATGATCTCAAAAAATAATGAAATTTACAATTGTTCTCCTTTCTTTTAGAAAATACAAAGTGTGCTTTCACTTTTGTCACTGTACGTTACGACAGCATTTGTGAGAAATAGACAATTCCTTACATAATAAACGAAATAAACATACACAGACTGTAAAAAAAATATTCATCCATTGTATATTACTCATTCATCCAATATCCATTATATTTGTAACCAAAAGCAGCTTAGACAAAGACTTCTTCATTCCAGAATATCTGAGTTAAGTCACTGTAGTCATAAAGCCGTAATGCATGAAAAATGCATTACAGCTAAAGCAATAAAAATAAATTCAACTTACGGGCTTGCATATGTAGCTTGTAGCGATTATAGCTATTCCATTGTCCATTTGGTGAAAATGGCTATCATTCTTTAACAGTAATTGGCTGCTTGGACAAATGCAATGAATAAACCCGCTGTTCACTAATATTTCCTCCGTTAATAACGACATTTCCAAGTAGGTAACATAAGCTGCAATCCAAGATCTGCACACAGGAAGAGGACGTACAGGCTCACAGAACTACTGAAATAGAGTAACCTTTAAACATACATCCATACATATGCAGATAAGCAATGTGTTCCAGTGAAAAGGTTCATGGCTTTGTCTTCAAGCTGCCTTGCTGAGGCCTATGCTTCTTTAGTTTAGCGTAGTTTGGCTACTGCTGAACAAAAATTCTTGTAGTAGCTGTAGCTATGAGGGAACAGAGAGCTAATTTTATATTTATTTTTAAATTGAAAAAAATTTGTATTGAAACTTTTGAAATGAATCTAATTGTTTTTATCATTGCAACAATGTTATATAAGAGCATGTTAACAACGTTATCATTTCAATAGATTTGCAAGATTTCGGAATTTCTAAAGTTAATGTTCATTGTATTTTAACGAAAGATTTACCAAGGCACAGGTTCTTTTTCTCAGTAACGGGCGAGTGATCAAAACGATGCCGCAGAGAAACATTGCAGAGACATGCAAAGAAACGCAACTACAGAGCCAGAATTTCTGACAAACATATTGCTCTCAATATGAACGATTAATTAAGCATCAGAATGTGCAATCCAGATCGTTAACTGAAGGAAAGCCAAAGAAATTGTGAATACAAAAGAGCCAAATCGAAACATTGTTCATATTTTCTTGTCTCTCTATTTCAATTCCAAAAACATCGTTCGCCGCGAAAACTACGAACGTCAAGACGTAAACACTAAATACTATTTTAGTGTCTTGAATCTTCCTGGAAACATTCTCCGAATGTGACTGGAAACTTGTAAGTAAGTTTCTTGGTCGTTGTTGTGTGATTACGTGCCGGCTGGCAGCAACAAGTTTGCACGCGATTTTTTGGCCAAAAGAAGTATACCAGTGCTTAAACATTCTCTCTATTTTCTTCATTCCACTGACGTTTGCTTACTTGTGAAATTAAAAATGGCCTTTAAAGGAGTTCGATTCCGGATAACGTAGGAGACTATTTTAGGCCCTATTCCAAACATTTTCAGAGATGCATTGAATCACAAAGAATCTAATTTGAATGACCAATGATAAAAAAAGCATACTTCTGTTTTATTAAATATCAGCCATCTTTTCATTGGAGCACATTGTATAAACATAGATGAGCATTTTTGCAGTGCACATATCTTGTATGGGGTTTGGAGTGATAATAATATAACATCAATAATTTACAATTATTTTAATATCTTCCCTAAAATTTTATAAAATGATATCTGGTTTTATATACTGATTACGTAAGACTTTATTTAAAAAACTGATCATTATTTGCAGTTCTGTGTATTCATGGGCATAAAAAAAGAAAGAAAGTTAATTGCTTATAATTTTAGATGGTAGCTCATAAAAACTAATGCCTTCATACGTTTATTGAAAATTTTAAAATAATTTAAAATATTTGAAAGTTAATAAATTTATATGTGTGTAATAAATACATTTACGCGTATCATTTGCAGTCGGAAGACTTGTTATATTTGCTAATGATTTAAAACTAGTTATCGTTACAAATTTTCATACAGTTATAATATTTATAATTGTAAAAAAAAATATATTTATTTTATTAATTTACAAAATTTTACCTATACTTTCAAATGCACTAACTCTTTAAAATTTTAGGCATAAAGTGCAACAAAAGTGTTACTTTTAAATTTAAAAAATGCATACACATAACAGAAGTATTACTTTTAATTTCAAAACCGTTCAACTTCCATGTCACTACCCCTAATCGTAATTTGGGTAGGGGGACGACTGCCATGCACGCCTTTAGGCTCTTATTCGAATTCTGAATAAGGTATTCGCGGTTTTGTTTGTAATAATTTTGCTGCATGGAGGCACCTATAAATCTCTGGATCGGAAATCCTCTTGAGAGACTGATCGTAGAAGAAGAGGAGTATGAGGCTCTCGGATTCTATCTCCTAGGGGATTTTGAACAAAATTGAGAGGAACCCCGGTAAAATAGCCCTCGAGGCCTTTTTCGAATAAAGTAATCTAGTCCTTATTGTTGAGCATACCATATCAGCAGGTAAGCATATGTTAAAATAGATCCAATGATTTCATACATTATCACTAAATCAAGTGCTATTTTTCACATTGCTCAATTTTTTTTTATACTACGTTGTTCTGTTAGTGTTACCTGCAATTTTTGATACGGGTATAACATACTCAGTCTTCACTTTTGGAGTCTGCTAGTACCACATTCGCTTTCCGTTCATCATAGATTTTTTCAACATTTTGCAACGCAGAATTACACTTGAAAATCGAAATTTGCGAAACCTGTAAAAAATTATTTTTTAGAGCACTAAGGCGCTAATCCGCTATTTCGGAAACTTCGAATTCGTCAACTAATTCTTATGCACCATCCTGTTAATTGCTTGAAAGAGTATACCCCGCATTGTGAAAACAGAATTTAGTTAGCTATTTATAACATCACAACTAATTTCTGTGAACAAGCTCCGTGCTTAGCAGAATATTAACATTAGCTTTTATTTCCAGAACATTCCATTGTCGTCAAATCATCAATAACTTTACATTAAGCGTTTGCAGCACAGAATTTCAAAATATTTAATGACACTTAGATCCAAAGCATGGGTCTGGGTCAATGAGAAAAAAAAATTGTTTACTTTCTTTCATCGCTCCTTTAAACGTTTTCAGCGTTTCTTTACACAGGAAAATATATACCTGTCTGTAGACCTTGTAAAACAGTAAATGAGTGTTATATTTTTTTGAAACAATATGTGAAATTTTCTCTTGAATGTGGTGAAAGCTTTTCAGAGCTAACGGCATTAGCATTTAAAAGAATGCTAATGCCAGTAGCTTTGAAAAGTTCTGAAAAGCCATGGTTTCGATTCTTGCCTCTGTGACACGTTTCTTTTCGAGGAAAACAGAGGGTGAAGACATATCAAAAACAGATCGCCAATGCAGCATGATTCTTTGTATTACATTCCGGAAGATCCATTCTGGTTGCGCAGTCAACTGTTGCAACGGGCTTGCTTTCCTACGTAACAGTTTTGTAGGAAACGTTATGGCTGTATCTAAATCCATCAATTTTTGCAAAATATTAACTGGTGGACAAAATTAAGAAATGAAACTCTTTTTCCCAATATATCTCGAGAAATACCAGATAGAAATAAATGAAATTAGGTATGGATGTAGTTTATTGGATGACAATTATGTGTACAAAACAACAACAAAAATGACATTCATTAACATGTGTTCTGGCCAAGAGTCCAATGTGGTCCAAATTTGAGTTTGAAAGATAGCAGTGAAAATGTGCCTGGTATGGTGTGTGGTCGCCTCTGATAGACAGACAGCATGCACAACCAGTAGCCATGTTGTTAATTAGAGAGTTCAAGAATCCCTGTGGAAGTTGCACCCACTCCTCCATTAGAGCAATTTTTAACTCCTGAATGGTTCTGGTTAGGGGTTGGCATATTTCAATAGCCCTCCCAAGAGCATCCTAAGCATTTTCAATGGGATTAAGGTCAGGAGATTTGAGTGGCTAATCCATATGGTTAGTAACTTCGCTTTCCAGATAGTCATTAACCAGTGTTAAATTGCTTAAGTTCACGCCGGGAAATAATGTTATGAATCTTACTTCACGGCACCAATGTTATATAGAAGAAAGTTTCGACACCAAGGTTAAATAGTTTTACTTCTAGGTACCATGTTATATCTGAAATTCCTATATTGTTAAATGTTAAATATGAAACTACTTGCCGTAAAAGGCAGTAATCGTATAGTGAAACGTGTACAGCATTTTTGCGTTGTGAAAAAAATGCATTCCGGGACCGCGCCGTGAGAGGATCGAAAACATAAAACATATACAAGATATAAAGGAAAAGTTCATATTAAATATATAAAGAAAACATACTGTAAGAGGTTCCAGATTAAATATCAGTTTGTTCAATTACAACACAATAAGAAAAATCTTAACCTCATCTGAGAGTCTGTTCATTTAAATTCATAAAATAACTTAAGGTTTGTCTGGTGATTTAAAAGAAAGGAAAGGGAAACAATTTAAGGCCTGAGAGTTAAATTTTAGATTTGACGTTGTTTTTTTTCTGCTAAGGACGTTTTTGAAAAGCTTGCCTAAAGTTCAAACACACCAAAAAAAATAAAACTTATCTTGAAGGGACATCTTGAAGCGGAGGACTCTTATCTTATCCCGCGTTGATGTCGGCCGGGCTCATCTTGACACTGGTTCTAAAAATGTGGACCCACTTCACTACTGTAGAACAGAAACAGGAGCACTGCTGCCCAGGACGGCTATCCGCTTGGTCCTGAAAGTCCTATGTCAACACGCAGGTAACTCGTTCAAATTTCGCCGGTCAGAAACGTTGTTGCTAGGAAATTACGGCTCGCCTGTTCTTACTCATCCCAAGAGCAAGCTTCACGGGTAACGTCCCAAGTAAGTTCCAGAGTAACATCCACAAGTCCAGCCAACCAGTAAGTGCGCGAGTCCAAAAGTAAGTGTGTAAGAGAGTCTCGCCTCTTAACCAAAACGCGGCCGGGGAGCATATTTGCCGCTCCCCGCCGGAAAACACCTCTCGGAGTCACTTACATTTTGTCCAGCAAGCCCAAAAATCAGCGAGTCAGTCCGAGAGTCAGCCCAAAGTAAGTGTGTATCCAACTCGAATTTCCTTCGTCTCCTTCCCAAAACGGGCTCCTACTATGGCTTCACTTATCGCCCCCTTAATTATGGCAAAATCTTCGTTTTCAACTCCAGAATGCGGAAAAAAGGGTGATCGCGCATGCGCGCCCTTCTTCACTTAGCCAACAACCGGACCCTCAATCGCCAAAAACCTGAATGACTTACATTGAAAGACAAGTAGCAACCTTTGACCTTTCCGTCACGTACTTTCCTCTCTTAAGGTCAACTAACAATGAAAATTCTTTCTCGAACATTCTAAAGCGCGCGAAATCATGACTTGGCGAAAATTGCCTCCCTTTCCCTGCTTTTTCACAATGAATCAAAGTTTGTACAAGATTTACAAATAGAGGAAAATAAATAATACTCTTTTAAACTAAATAATATTTCCAGAAGCATCTGTTTTTCCCCAAAATTAAAGCCTTAAATTAAATAATTCAGAATCAAAATAAAATTTAAATTTCCATAAATCATAAAATCATTCACCTAATTTTTATAACGCTATCCGGTAATTTCTCTACATAACACCAGGTGGGCCTTGTGCAATCGCGCATTGTAGTCCATAAAAGTGAACTCAAGGCCAACAGCATCCCTGAAAAGTCTCACATAGGGCTCTAGGATCTCCCTCCTCTGGGCATTTACAGAACCAGTGTCAAATACATGGAACGGTGTGTGGGTACTTTACATGATCCCTTCCCAGACCGTCACTAGTCTACCACCATATTGGTCCCTTTCCATGATGTTGTTGGAATGGTATCGGGCCCCAGCTTCCTTCCATTACAATAATCACCGAGAATCAGGTTGTACACTGAATTTGGACTCTTCCATGAAGCGAATATTAGCCCATTGAAGCTGTGTCTAGTGTTGGTAGTAGATAGAAAATGGGGGTTCTGCGACAGGTGGATCAGTGGATCAGGGGGCGTGGTCAATGACATCACAGAGGGCGGGGCCAAAGGCAACGTCATCACACTAGGAGGCGTGGTTTCGAGTGGAGTTGAGGTGTTCGTAGACTGCTGGTTGAGTTGTAGACCTCCTGCTTTTCATTTAAAGTTAGTTTTTTTATATTGGCAACGGGAAATATTTTCTGCATCTTAATTTTGATGATATAGCGATGCTGCCCTCTCTTGACGAAAAAGTGAATTATATGTTTTACAAATATATTTTTTAAGTCTGGTGTTAAAATTAATCAATGCGCGACTCTGAAAACAATGTAAAAGAAACAAATATGAAAAAAGACTTTCCTTTAATGAAACTACAAGATAATTTTTTTTTTATTACTCAATTTTATTCTGATACTTTTATCCTTTCTAGTTTTAAATGAAACTTTAACTTATTTCTTAGGTTTTCTGTTCATAATAACATATTCATTTACTGTCATATTTTTTTAATACTTAACACGTTTCTAATTTGTAATATTTATTTAATTTCCACATACTATTTTTTTTCATACCTTTCATAAATTTCAGCATACCCTGATTTTTAACTTATATGTTATATTTCACAAACGTTCCCGCACATGCTCTTTATTTGTTACATTACTTAATTTTAGATGCAATTTAACACTTTTTTAACGTTATAATGTTCAATATATTCTGAATTTTAACTTCATTTACTTTTTTTAAACCACTCTAGTATTCTATACACACTTTAACTTAGTGGTATGAAATTGTATTTAAAAAGAAACGTTTATTTTTCGTGATCTTAGTTCTTTTACTAAATTTTCTACAGAATTTCTAATTTCTTTCACGTGTTTAACAATACCTTCCTTACATTACCGAATATTTTTAAAAAAAACTTAAGTCTATAACTGTTAATTGCTTTTCTTACGTTCATGATTTCCCTTCTGTGTTTATATTTCTTAATTCTAGCTTAACTTATTTATTATAATGTTTTTATTTCTGTCTCATCACTCGTAATTCCAACATTTTATCCCTTTTTATTCATTTTAACGATATGGATTGTTTTCATTTACTCCATATTCAAATATTTCCTTACAATTTTTATAATACTTGTGTTATTCCTCGATCATAATAGATCATCTACAGGTTTTACTCAGAAATTTCCATTCACAACTTTACAGTTTAATACCATTTATATCTAAATGTATTTCTTTCTCATATAGTTTTATGGTCTTCAAAGTTTCTAACATCATATTTAGTTTTAAATCCCGATTACCTTTAAGTGTGTTGATAATTTTCAATTCTAATTTTACAACCACGTTCAGTGTTTCATCCACACATACCAAAATATCTCTTACATTTCCTGATATTTAGTCTATGTCATATTTCAGTACTTCAAATGAATTTACACTGCTCACACTATTATTTTTTCATGTTTTAGAGACACTAACTATACTAATTTTACTATTTTTCCTGCACTAATTGCATCTATGTCAGCACTCATGCTAAACTAGCAATTGTTTTGCATCACATGCATAAAGAAATTCTTAAAACCAACTTTTTCAATATCGTACTCAAATTACTGTTTTCCAGATGGGAATTACCAGTATTCTTTGGTTTTACTCTGTTACATCTTTTTAAATTTTAACATCTTACTTTTAATTCTAACATACATCTTTTAAACAGTTTTTTCTTTTAATGATAGCCTTACCTTATTTGTTCAAATTAATTCTTTCATTCACCTTCTTCACTACCTTTCAGTACCTTCATAATTCACTATGCAAACGCAATGTCTTTCACTGACATTCTGTTTAATAATACCACAAGTTTCCTTAATTGACAAAAAGCGAATTATTTCTCATTTCAAAATAGAACTACTATATTTTTGCACAAACATTACCTTTATCCATTCAAGCCACCCCTTAACCTGTAACTGACGTAGCGATAGGAAAGGAGATTCTTATCATATGCTCTTTCGACATTTGAGGTTTCTAGAACTTCTTTGACAAGTATATCAATACCATCAGAAAATATACTTAACACTTTTACCCAGTTTAAAGGCAACATACTGTTATAAGAATGGTTTTAGTTAAATTTATAACACAAATAAACGCATTTTGTGCTAAATAGGCATAAACATTTAGATTCAGAATATTTCTTTTTAATCCGATGTAAGGCTTGAATTTCATTCATGATACGGATTGTCTCTTGATTTTCTTTTTGTTTACCTTACACTAATAGAAAATTTTTATTTTACAAGTTCAGCTTTTAATGAAATAGAAATAAAAACTACGATACACCTGCTGTTTTTAAGAAAAGGAACTTTGATATATTTCTGGAAATGTAAATGCTTATAGAGTTTTCTTTCAATAACGTTGATTTTCATTACTTTACTAACTTCAATAATTCTCTTATTAGCTAATATGAATGAAAGAAGATTGTCAAAAATGTGACACAGTATAATTCTTACGAACATATGTACCTTTACCAGCATACAGATATTACCGATTGAAATGAAGAAAGATACAGATATTTTACTCCAACCTACATTAAATTAAAAAAAAATATTTAAACTTTCATACATTCCAAAGAATAAACAAAAACTCAATAGATATTGTCATGTTTGTATATATGAGATAAAAGTTTTATGAATGGTATCTAAAGTAATGCTTAGAACTTCATAAAAGCGAACATTCACTATGTTAATACACATATCATCAGTTATTTACATTAATCAATGTAATATTAATCATTACATGTACTATATGCATATATATTTAAAGTTTAATTGTCTTACAATTGAATAATTAACTATTCAGAGAAAGAGGTTCATATCTTACACTATTTAATTCACATGGAACAAATTTTTCCATCAACCACATTGAACCACGTTTATTAAATTCGCCAAAGCTCTTTTATTTCTGCATTTTCACACTCACGACACATTTTTAAATGTAACTATTGATTACCATTTCAAACACCGATATCATAACTCAGTGTAAAACTACATCATAACTCATTTTTCCCCTACTAACTACAATTTTATATATTCAAGAAGTACATCTAAGACATGATCATTTTCTATGTTCTAGCAAATCGATTCAATTGCGAACATACTATTAAGACTTGCGATTTTAGAAGACTTGCATGTATTAACGATGTCAACGTTTCTTCGTTTTTGTAAGATTCGTATCAAACCATGTCGCATTCGAATGTGGTGTAAGAGATCACTTTTTCTTTTAAACACTTGTAAACAATGGATGCAATTTATAAGAAGAGAAGTATCATGCTGTTTCAAAACATCATCATCAGCATATTTCTGTTTCTTTTGACACCAGCAAAATTAAAAAAAAAAAAAAAAGGTTCGTGAGATTTTCTTCAAATTCTGTTTTACTTGAAAAAAATGTCCGAACATTCAATACGATGTAAAGATTCATGTTGTTTTAAATTCTTATGCTCACTAAATATTTTTTATCACGATTTACTCTTAAAAGTAACTTTATAAGTTTTCATATCCTTTTTACATGAAAAGAACTTGTGATTATTCACTACAAAATTCTAAGACGAGAAGCTTCGCGACTTTTCAAACTACAAACTTAAATTTCTTAGGACATACACTACATCTGATGTTTCTTTCATGAGATTTCAAATATCTCTTCAGATTACTCGTATTCAAGAAACCTTACAAATATATCACATAAGTTCAGCGAATAATCGCTTCATAAACTATTAAATTTTCAACACGAGTGAATCACTTGAAGCATATACTGCACTGTAAACATACAATACTTAAAAAAATTGTTATAAAAAATAAAAATACATTCATTTCACCAAGAAGCTTTTCTATTTAAATACATTTATTTATTTCCAAAGAACAAGTTTCTGTATTATACATAAAATATACTTAGAATTTTCTTTCATTAGTTAATATCAAATTAACAACAATATCCATTTACTGATATTTGATATACATGTTTGCTTTAAAATTAAAACTAAAATTTCAATATATTTCTATTAAAAAAAACATAATGAAAAAAAAATACTCATAACATCAACCAAAGACAGAAATTTAAATAGAATAGCTGTACTTATATTGGTGCATTTTTATAATCTTCATAACATTTCGATTCAAAAAACCTATTACAAAATAAATGAAACATTTTTTTCTGCCTTAAAGAATCTCTTATATTTTTAAAATTAATACATAAAAATATATCTTCACCAATATATTTAATTCTGTCCTCAACACTTATTATAATGCAATCATGTCTTGTTTGTGAAGGACGATTTACAATGCAACCTTCGCATTTATATAGCTTTTTTATCACTGAATTTAATTCAGTTTTGATAGAGTTTATGAGTTCTTTAAAAAGTTCGTCATCATTACTTACCATATCCGAACAATTGTTTTTACATTTGATTTGCAACGGTAAAATAATTTCAAAAATACTTTTATATAAAGTATTAGATACATCAGGAATAATTTCTTTCAATTTTTTAAAAATATCACAGTTTACTTTTAGGTATGTAGGTTTTAGTTTAAAAGAATTTTCATCTTGTTTAAAAACTTGTTGAAAAATACACTCACCTTCTTTGTTGAAAACTACCAACTCATTACTGCAAATGATGCTGGCACTCATATAGACAAGATTAAATTCATATATTTTTGAGGAAAATTCTTGCCATGTTGCAGGAGTTATAAGAACACCGCGTGTAGTAGGGTATAATATTTTATTTTGTTCCACACATTCACGTAGATGAACGTTCATTCTGTTTTCAAACTGATTTATGGACACAAAATATCCCCAACCAAGAGTCCACTGTGCAATCAACTTCGAACTTTCTTTTTCTGTTCTCGATTATTCGGCATGAAGATATTTTCAGGAACAGACTTCATATAGTGGGCAAACCAGTCATCCTCTGGAAGTTCATCGTCATTATCTTCCAAGCGTCGTTTTTTAATTTTCGAAATTTTTATGTTTCGGAATGTGATACTAATTCTAGGATCTTTAACGTCAGATTGAGAGGGTATTCCGTGCATCCAAAATTGATTCGTTGGGTGTTTCATTACAAGGAGAGTTCCATGAGTTAAGTCCACGCTTCGAGAAGTGAAATTTCGCCTGGTAAATACCATTTGACGTTTTGCACCTAAACTGATGATAGGTATATCACTTTCAGGTTCGAGACAAGTTTCATTGTCTTTATGCGTTGAAATTTTCGCCACTCCGTCAGGATAATAGTTCAATAAAGCAAAATTATATTTTTTGCCAGTTATCGTTTCAACATAATCTTTTACATTTAGAAGAGTTTGAGTCCATGGTTCTGCACAAATGCTCGTTCCAGAGAATTCGTAACTAAGTCCTTCATCACCAAAACCGAGTACTTTTCTTCGTGGAACATACTGATTCCCATTAATTTCAAAACTAATATTTTTAAAATCATAATTTGATAGTTCATCTAGCAAAATATCAGCTTCATTTCGTGAATAAAATTCTTCGTATAATTCCACATTTAACTCTGTATCACATATATTCCTCATATTCGCTTTTGAATCTAACGACAATTCTGAATGATATAGAAATACGTAGCATTCTTAAATAGCAAAAATTATCTAGAACATACATTAACGAAATGATTTCATCAACACTTTTCGTAATACATTCTTGTCATGTCTTGTTTGTGAAGCCAGTCTTTCCGGCGTCATATGTGTAAAAATAATCATGATAGGATAGTGGGAAAGAGTTATAGTGTCCTAATGTTGTTATTCTGAACCTCGATATTACATATATGCATAAGGAGAATCTTAAAAGCATCATCCACTTATCATGATAGAGTAATGGAAAATTTCTAAAACTCTGATAATCATACGCGAAAGAATGTATTATCTTAAGGTTGTTGTTGCTATTCCAAGTTTGACAGTACATACAGAAGTGAAGGAAGACCCTTGATGAGTGCTGCACGTAATCATGATAACGTGAAGTCTACAGCGCTTATCAAGGATCTTCCTTCACTTCTGTATGTACTGTCAAATTTGGAATAGCAACAACAACCTTAAGATAATACATTCTTTCGCGTATGATTATCAGAGTTTTAGAAATTTTCCATTACTCTATCATGATAAGTGGATGAATTAACAGAAAAGCAATTAACAGTTATAGACTTAAGTTTTTTTTAAAAATATTCGGTAATGTAAGGAAGATATTGTTAAACACGTGAAAGAAATTAGAAATTCTGTAGAAAATTTAGTAAAAGAACTAAGATCACGAAAAATAAACGTTTCTTTTTAAATACAATTTCATACCACTAAGTTAAAGTGTGTATAGAATACTAGAGTGGTTTAAAAAAAGTAAATGAAGTTAAAATTCAGAATATATTGAACATTATAACGTTAAAAAAGTGTTAAATTGCATCTAAAATTAAGTAATGTAACAAATAAAGAGCATGTGCGGGAACGTTTGTGAAATATAACATATAAGTTAAAAATCAGGGTATGCTGAAATTTATGAAAGGTATGAAAAAAAATAGTATGTGGAAATTAAATAAATATTACAAATTAGAAACGTGTTAAGTATTAAAAAAATATGACAGTAAATGAATATGTTATTATGAACAGAAAACCTAAGAAATAAGTTAAAGTTTCATTTAAAACTAGAAAGGATAAAAGTATCAGAATAAAATTGAGTAATAAAAAAAAATTATCTTGTAGTTTCATTAAAGGAAAGTCTTTTTTCATATTTGTTTCTTTTACATTGTTTTCAGAGTCGCGCATTGATTAATTTTAACACCAGACTTAAAAAATATATTTGTAAAACATATAATTCACTTTTTCGTCAAGAGAGGGCAGCATCGCTATATCATCAAAATTAAGATGCAGAAAATATTTCCCGTTGCCAATATAAAAAAACTAACTTTAAATGAAAAGCAGGAGGTCTACAACTCAACCAGCAGTCTACGAACACCTCAACTCCACTCAAAACCACGCCTCCTAGTGTGATGACGTTGCCTTTGGCCCCGCCCTCTGTGATGTCATTGACCACGCCCCCTGATCCACTGATCCACCTGTCGCAGAACCCCCATTTTCTATCTACTGTTGGTGTTATATGCACCATTGTAAACGCCCTCTTTTGTTGGAAAGAGTGAGTGGGATGAAAATAGCTGGCTTTCTGGCACACAGTCCTGTCCCTTGAAACCTTTTGGTAACTGTCCTCCTTGAAACTGATGTTTCTGTGGCAGTAGCGAGGTGAAGAGATAGTTGCGGTTGTGTGGCTGTAGACATCCTCTGGCGCTTGGCTGAAAGATCCAAATGCCGGTCGTCATTCTTTATTGTGGCTCGCCGAGACCTTTTCATGGTCTTCTGGACACTGTCCCGCTGTTTATAAACTGATTCTACAAATTAGAGATGACTTGGTGTCATATGCAGTTCTCTTGCAACCTAAGCTTATGACTGCCCTGCCTCAAGCCGACCCACGATTTTCCATCTCATAACTTCTTCTAAATGATGATGTGTAATCATTTTATCCAAAAAAACAGCACAAAAAAACAAGATTATTCAAGAACGACAACAAAAATCACTATCATGTTGCAGAACGGAATGAGCTGAGCAGCTCGAAAGAGGACTTATATACCTCCTGCTGGCGTAGCAAGGCCTATCCACTATCTATGGCAAACAACTATCCACGTTTTGTGTGGTATGTTAGGAGAAATGTGGGAAACTTTTTCCATCTCTTAATTTTGCCCACCAGTGTATGTCACCATAAGTCGGAAATCGTTTGCGTCAATAAAAAAAAATAAATTGAGGATATAGTTAAATAGAGAACGGGTTGTATTTTCTATTTATACATTTCAGGAAACAAAACAAACTTTACTGCAATTCAGATATTGTGCACCAAAGACATCCAGCAGTAAGGAGAAACCTGCTTGCCAAAGGTTACATAATGCAATAGCTGACACTTTTCAGAAAATCGAGCGGCATCCTGTATATGCATCATTGCTAACGCTAATAGCTGTTTGTACAATGTAGGTACAGAAAGCACTTATCAAATATGAAAAAGATCAAAGACTGAAATCTCGGGAAATTCATCGAAGAATTTTTCATTAATATGGCATTACTTTTATACAAAGAAGGAAATATGACTTGATAGCAGCTTTTAAAAGTGATATCTATCTCCGCTGAGCAACATTTCGGTCACCTTAGAACGACCCCTACTCTATGAGATTTCATTACTGAGGAGAACTGGTATATTTCTTTGGAAATTTTTTTTAAGTGATTGATTGTTAATATTGGATCTGCCTAAAGAATCGTGACAAATGTTCTCAAATATAATAAATTGGTATGCATGATGGGTCACAAATTGCTGTGTATCGAGCAAAGGATGATATGTTTTCAGACTTTTATAGCCCTTTATATAACGCTGAAGAAAATCATAGGTATTATCTTCATAGAGGACAAAACTGTAGTGAATTAGTTTGAGACCAAATGCAAGAAAAGTCTCAGAAGGGCGATACACTTTTTCCACCAAGAAGAATTTTAAATAAATGTTCTCTACTACTAAACTCAAGTTAATTCTTTTTAGAACATTAATGGACCAATTCTGGAGTATTACTAAGAAGAATAAAATGGTGCATAACGCCTGACACAGAGTTGTGTTAGAAGAGGAGCTGAATCTAACAATATGCATCTGATATGAAAAGGCATTTTGTAGCCACTGCTATAAATGTTGCCTTCATTCATAGAACTGTGATCTGAATTCTTGTGGCGTTATTTCCACAACCCATTGTACATCTTGCGAATTTTGGTTTTAGACTTAAACGCATCTGTAATCAGTATAATTTTACTCAACGAGGTTCTGTACCTTTAGTATCACATAAATCGAGTGTGGTATAATTAAGCTGCGATGAGCAAGCATAAGATTAAGATACCAGTGTTAGTAATGAAATATTGTTTTTTTCTTATAATTAGCATGCTTGTCGTGTTCCTTGTGTGTGTTATTGGGTTACTTATATTTCAACTATTTGCACCGTTGTAAAATTTCAATGTAATTATACTGATTCAGAAGTCAAACAACAAAAATCAGCGTTAATTTACAAAATTTTCACAGGACTAGTTTCGATGGTTTTACCGAACCATCATCTTCAGCTGCAAAACCGCAAATGAACAAGATAGGAAATAATGTTTAGATAAGATAAGAAAGCCTGGACAAGAATAAGCAAGTGGCGCCATCTATTGGCGAAACCAGAACTAAAACATAATTTCTCTAAAAGCCGAAGGCAAATTTGGATTGGAATTAGGATCGTTAACTAGAACAGAAAGATTTTTATGAATGTAAAATGCCTCTAGAAAATCCAGTTCTCCAATGGAAGATGTTTTTTGAATAATTTTGGCAGCAGAAAAATTGAAAGTGTGATTTTCGGACCAATAATGTTGAGCAACAGAAGACTTCTGTGTTTCCTTTTTTCTAACATATGCCTCATGTTCTTTGACGCGAAATTTTAAGGCTCTCTTAGTTTGGCCAATGTAAATTAAACCGCACTGGCAAGGAATCCTATAAATACCCCAGGAATTCATATCCGGAATGGGGTCCTTGAGTATAGAAGTTGGAATTTTATTGATGGGAGAGTAAACAACCCGAAAGTTAAATTTCTGCAAAATATGTGCAACTTTATAGCTAATTGATGGAAAGAATGGAATGACAACAGAATTTTTATAATCTCCTAAAATAAGAGTGTGGCTTTTAGTGTGTTGAGATGAGAATTTTTTAACTGCTTGATTAATAATGTTGGGTGAAAAGCCCCTGTCAATAGCTATTGCTTTTAAATAATTTAGTTCTTCATCAAGGGCTAGTTTGGAGGAGCAAACTTGAAGAGCACGGAAAACATAGGAATAAAATGAAGCTAACTTTTGTTTAGTCGGATGACATGATTTAAAGTGTGGTGGAAGGCAAACCGATGAAGGTTTACGGTAAACTGTAGTACTGAAGTTGGATGTGTTACGTGTGACCAGAATGTCGAGAAACGGAAGAGAATTGCAAGTCTCAAGTTCAAAAGTGAACTGAATAGCAGGATCAATAGAATTCATTGTTGAAAGAACTCTATTTAAATCATCTTTATTACCTTCAAACAGGGTAAAAGTATCGTCTACGTAGCGGAACCATGCCGGGAAGTTTAAAGTTTCAAACAATTTTGATTCATAATAATGCATGTAGATATCAGCCAGGATGGGACTGAGGGGGCTTCCCATGGCTAATCCCTCAGTTTGCTTGTAATATTTATTTTGGAAAACAAAATGTGTTTGTTTCAAACAGAGTTGAGTGAGAGAAATTAGCTCATCAATTTCCATTAGCCATGGGAAGCCATTCCATTAGCCATGGATTAGCCATGGGAAGCCCCCTCAGTCCCATCCTGGCTGATATCTACATGCATTATTATGAATCAAAATTGTTTGAAACTTTAAACTTCCCGGCATGGTTCCGCTACGTAGACGATACTTTTACCCTGTTTGAAGGTAATAAAGATGATTTAAATAGAGTTCTTTCAACAATGAATTCTATTGATCCTGCTATTCAGTTCACTTTTGAACTTGAGACTTGCAATTCTCTTCCGTTTCTCGACATTCTGGTCACACGTAACACATCCAACTTCAGTACTACAGTTTACCGTAAACCTTCATCGGTTTGCCTTCCACCACACTTTAAATCATGTCATCCGACTAAACAAAAGTTAGCTTCATTTTATTCCTATGTTTTCCGTGCTCTTCAAGTTTGCTCCTCCAAACTAGCCCTTGATGAAGAACTAAATTATTTAAAAGCAATAGCTATTGACAGGGGCTTTTCACCCAACATTATTAATCAAGCAGTTAAAAAATTCTCATCTCAACACACTAAAAGCCACACTCTTATTTTAGGAGATTATAAAAATTCTGTTGTCATTCCATTCTTTCCATCAATTAGCTATAAAGTTGCACATATTTTGCAGAAATTTAACTTTCGGGTTGTTTACTCTCCCATCAATAAAATTCCAACTTCTATACTCAAGGACCCCATTCCGGATATGAATTCCTGGGGTATTTATAGGATTCCTTGCCAGTGCGGTTTAATTTACATTGGCCAAACTAAGAGAGCCTTAAAATTTCGCGTCAAAGAACATGAGGCATATGTTAGAAAAAAGGAAACACAGAAGTCTTCTGTTGCTCAACATTGTTGGTCCGAAAATCACACTTTCAATTTTTCTGCTGCTAAAATAATTCAAAAAACATCTTCCATTGAAGAACTGGATTTTCTAGAGGCATTTCACATTCATAAAAATCTTTCTGTTCTAGTTAACGATCCTAATTCCAATCCAAATTTGCCTTCGGCTTTTAGAGAAATTATGTTTTAGTTCTGGTTTCGCCAACAGATGGCGCCACTTGCTTATTCTTGTCCAGGCTTTCTTATCTTATCTAAACATTATTTCCTATCTTGTTCATTTGCGGTTTTGCAGCTGAAGATGATGGTTCGGTAAAACCATCGAAACTAGTCCTGTGAAAATTTTGTAAATTAACGCTGATTTTTGTTGTTTGACTTCTGAATTAGTATTTATTCGGCGTGTTATTGTGTCGTAATTATACTGTTTTTTTATCTTTATAGAAAGACTCTTTATAGAATGTAAATTCTAAAATGCTAAGGACAACAATAGCACATATACGCCCATATAACATTTTAAAATTATTTATTATTTGTACCTATTATTGCATTATATAGTTCTCATTTTTAAATTTTCGGTTATGTTTTTGGGAGACCTCTGTTATTATCCTACTTTCCAAATAAAATTTTTCTAATATGGCTTAAGAAATGTCTACCGATATTAGAATAAAGAATATTAAGAATGCTAAAAAAACGTGAAAGTATCTGAAGGATAACGTGCGGCTTTTCCCATCCTTTTGGAAGTCAGTGTCTACAGAATAAATTTTTTCACATGGCTCTGGTAACCAGTACGGTTATTGATATATTATCTAAGATTACTTGCATATCTGTTTGGCACTGCAAATTCATTTTGTTGTGTAAGTTAGGCTTCAGTACTACACTTTCAATGTTTCTTGCTTCCGATGACATAGCTCACGCAATCTCAAGTACACAAAAACTGATTCCATTGGAAACTTTTGTACGTGCAATTTAGTTCCACATTTTCTGCTCATTAATGACCGAGAGTGCAAGACTGCTAAACACTGGGAGTTCGGACGTGGTGTAAGTACCGGGCACTGGAGTGGCTACTGGGGTGGTTTCGAGATTTGTTCACGTGTAATGTAAATACGAGCCAGATTTTCTAAGAAACTCCTCTACAAAGTCTCCTTTCTCTTCCGCAGGTATTCCTCGTTTTCTTTACTCTGTTTATCAACTAAACAAACAAATCAATTCTGCAGGCATTCAGCATCTTTTGCTGTAGCCAAATAATTATGTGATTCTTTTGTATCAGATTAATTATATTATCAAAAGAAATGTTATAAAAGTTATTTATCTCCAGACACAGGAATACTCTTTTTCACCATTAACGAAAATACACCGCTTCAAAAGTCTATAGTGAAATAATTATTCACTGATTTGTTCTAAAATTAACATAATATTTTACGCATAATATTTCTTATACTGGCGAACCGAAAGTAAGGCAAAAAATTGCATGGAAGCTAATTTACAGCAAGCAATTGCGGCAAACGAAGTTACGCACTGTGCTAAAGATTCACTTGATGAAATCTGACTGAAGCTATTTGAATTAGCTAGAGTCAACTTTGATAAGTATATCTTGGTAATTATTGCCATCTGTTGGCAAAATTTAAATGCTTACTAGATATATTGAAATTTTGTGATAAGATACTGTAAAATAATATTCAGGTAATATCTTACTTTTATCTGTCTTCAAAGTCTTAAGATAACAAGGTAAAATTTTAGCATTCCTTGGGACACTGTTTTTGCTCGAAATGGAGATCAGAAATGATCTGTTGCAATCTTCAAAATTATAAACATTGACTGATGTAACAAATTTATTTATTCCAAGCTAATAATGTACTTTTAATTGTGGCATTTCAAATAAAAATGGATATATTTATTACCTGATACTTTATTTAAGATTTAATTCAACTATCATAAAACTGATGTTGCGCACTCATAAGAATGATTTACATACACTGTCCGAAATAAATGCCTTACCTTATACTGATCATTTACATGTGTTACCGTACGTCTGTCACTGAAGTCCCATTCTAATGGACAGTCAACATTTTTCGTGCATCGGCAAAGTGGTTGGATGTTAATTGAATTTCCTGTTCTTTGAAGGTATCCACAAATGCTGTAAGGCTCACATTCTGGCTGTGAATAAATAAAGAAGTATGCAAGATAACGTAATATAAAATACTTTTCATTTTGATAATGCGTTACTACTCCTCTGTAATAAAAATAAATACATTTGTTATACACATTTACTGTCATATATATGCTATTTTTCTATAACAGTTGTTCTTATCTCAACGATATCGGAGAGTTGTATAAAAGGTTTATTTTACTTGTGTACTGATAGCACAAATTAACTAAAGTTAGGATATTCTCATGCAAATCTAGTATAATACAATAAGTGGGTAATAAAGTAATGGTTTGAAAACTACTTCTGTTTCTGTTAAAACTATAAATTACACTAACCGCAGCAGTAAATTTGCGCCCTATGCCTTGAGTGACTAATACAAACACGAAATAACTGCAAATTCTTGTATATTTGATTGAAAATCTGTTCAACGAATAAAATATTATAATTATATTAGTTTAAATATTATAATAATAATAATATAGTTTATAGTATAAATATTGTAATCATAATATATTTTATAGTATAAATATTATAATAATAATATAGTTTATAGTATAAATAATATAATATAGATTTATTATAATAATACAATTTAAATATTATAATAAGCATCTTAATATGCCTGAAAGCATTATTATTCTCAAAACTTGTGGACAATAAATTATACGCACATCCAGCAATATCTTCTCGTCTGTGTAAGCAAATCTTAATTACTTCTTACCAATAAGTTCTTCTTTGGTAGAGGATATTCAACTAGATGTAGTTTAAATTGTGTACCTTTTATGTATTGTTATGAGCTCGAAAGTTTTAAAGAGAAATAGGACTATAACTGCAAATACTTGAGAGGATCCTGCCGAAATCATAAAAAGGAACAGATATCTGAAATATCATTTGGGATTAGAATTTGATCGAGTGTCAATAGAATTTTATCAGATAAAATCTCTCAGGTACTGTAAGGAAGCTGGTTAAAGCTGAATATAAAACTACTGCGGGCCTTCAAAGATTATTGCCAGGGAAATCATAATTTTGCTTCGCCATGTCACAAGTTATCGACCTGTTATCCTAATGGATACAACAAAAATGCGAAGCAATTGCATATATCGCCATTTATCTCCGCCAATTGTTTGTAACAGGTTAATGGCTAATGGTCATCTTCTAATACAAGAATAACTTAAGTTAATCTCAGTAAGAAAAACAGCGTTTTGTACGGAACAAAATTCATTCGCCCTAAATGGAAACTAATTGACAGTGGGCAATTTGGTCACCCTTCCAACTTCTGTAGAGTAATATCCGTACTTCATTGCTCAAATGAAAAAAATATCTATATAACAAGACGTTAAGTTATCATGCAATGGACAAGGATGGAAATGTTTCGTTTTTTCTGGTACTGGCGGCAGATTTTTTTTTGATGAGATCACGCCATCAATGGATATAGATGCCAGGGAATTTTGCTTCGTCGTCTCAGCTTTGTACACAGGATTCCAAAAGATCTTCCAAAACAGTTGTGAATTATACCATCACTTCGGTTCTTCAAAACAGTTTGTGTTTTGCAAATCGGGTCCTAAAGTCCCAGATCTCATGTTTATTGGAAATATATCGGTGGCCCTCATCAAAGTGGTGCAAAACCTCGGCCACGTAGGGAAGACCATTTGACGAAATCAAAAAAACTTAGGGTAGCATTTTAAAGAATTGCGTTCTTTGCTTATGTGAAATAAAAGTCCAAGTGAGTTGCCGGTACGTATTCTGCAAACGAAAACCTGTGAAATGATGAATAGAAATATAAAAGAAGGTTTGATGTGTGTAAATTTATTGCCTTCTGCTTTGAGAGAAGTAATTCTTTAATATGTGTTTAAATCCGCTATAAATATACATAATGGATTTCAAAACCAAATTTTAACTTCCATGTTCTTTTAGAAATTTATGTATATTGGTCAGTAAATGGTGAATACATGAAAATCAAATTAATTGTAAAACTGCTGCTTAATAATTTTGCTGTTTTTTCTCACATAATGCGTCATAGAAATCATAACATCGAGATCACAACATTCCTTACAGATAACTCAAAGTGATACCATTTAAGTCAGACTTGATTAATGTGTCTGACATGTTATTAGAGTAATGTTCTACCAAACATGTTATTAGAGTAATGTTCTACCAAACATGTTATTAGAGGAATGTTCTCACCTCCATTTTTGTGGTATGGTCATAAGATCTTCCATAGCCTGCACTGAAGAACATCACCATTAACACCCATGTTGAAAAGCACATCCTGTAAAATATACTTAGATGACAGGTATGTAAAAAAGAATACGTATAGTATAAATTTCGATACTCGTTTTTTTTCTAATTTCAGTTTTTGATAAGAATTTCGTTAAATTTTGCTCAAGTGTTTTTGCGAATTTCTATCCGAATTATTCTGTAATGCTTAGGTATTTAGAGTGTAAGCATAGGGAAATGCAAATCAAGAATTTTAAATTCTTTTTTTACGTTCTCCTAAGTAAACTGAATGTAATATTTGTAATTTTATAAACTTGTAACAAAGATGAAGAATGAGATTATCTGCTGACAAAATGGGCTAATTCGAATAAATAACACTTAAAAAGAGCCTTCTCCTTTCTCTCCTTGAAAACGAAAGAATAAAGCATCTAATTAGACCTCACAGTTAATGAATTTCTATCAGAAAGACGAAAGTAGCTCCCACATGGAAAATAACTTGCGCGTTTTCTCTTAATCAATTACTTAGCTATCTTTTCGAAAAAAATAAAAAGTCAAATTTATTTTTCCTTGAGTCTTTCTCTAATTCTCTTATACAATTATTTACATCTTATCCAATATATTGTACTCTTTTTTTTTCCGTAGCAGAACTAAATTTCTACAGATTACGATTACACTTTAACATGTTTTTATGTAGTTTAATTTATATTATTTGGGAAAAAGACTGAGAGTTCAGAGTCTGTATTATTGTTTTACAAATGTACAGCTACACACGTAGTAGCTGTTCAGAGATTCTACCATTAGCTTTTCGGCAATTTAATCCAATTGTATCAATCATTTTGCTTAAAAGATGCACAATAATTCGAATCTAGATTCAGATAATTTCATTTGTTCATCTCTTCTTAAGGTCCACCAGCGGCCGAGCGGTACACTGGTCGCTGGTGTCGCTGAACACTGGTAGTTCGGTCCGAGGTTCGAATCCCGCGAACGGGCTGGCTGCATGGCCATTTTCGTGGTTTTCCCCATGTGTAACGTGTATACGAGCCAGTTTCCCTTAGAAAGTCCTCCACGAAGGCATCATTTCCCTTAGGCAGATAGCCCTAGTGTGCTTTGCCGTAATCTCAATAAACCAAACCCATATCTTCTTAAGACTAGTTATGTTTAAGAATTTTAGTGCCACTGCCAAAGTGTTGCACATGATAAGGGTATATTATTGCAGTACTCAAGGCATTTAATATGCACTGAAAGTATACTAGAATAAGAATAAAAATTTCTGAATTCATATTATTATTAATGAGTTATATATTATTAAATTGTAGTGTAGTGGCCGAAATCGCTAAACAAAACCCCGATTTTGATACAGGGTTGAAATGAATTTCTAATTCAAGTTCTAACAATAACATGAATTTTAATAAAATAAAAACATTAACAGTTGCGGTTCATGACGATGTGGGACTTGGATACATTTAGTCCTGTAATTTCAGAAATTTGTTAAACAGGAAAGTACGCTATTGCACAGGAATATGCACAGGAATGATAGTTCTAGCGGGCCAAATTGCTCATAGCTCCAGTGTGGTCCTGGATCTTCTCAGTAAACCACCTTACTCTTTCGCTGCCAAAACTTTACTTACTCCCGGTGTCGTTACCTCCTCTAAACTCCTCGGAGGGGGAGGGAATTCCTTTACTCGTACATAACAAAGATGTCCACAATCTGACCCTGCTGAAAAGACTTCTTTCATCCCTTTTTCCGTTTGTGACCTTCAAGGATGAAAACAGAATCATTAACAAAAGGTACCGCTATGCAACAGGATTTCTCCTGTGGTATGAAAAAGGTATTATTGGAAATCAGTCATCCTGGGCAAACTAGACAAAGAACATATACGTGACCTTATCCCAAAATCACCGTATGCAAATACTCCTAAACGTATAATTGCTATCAATCAAATTTTAGCTGAAAGCAAAGACTGTACAGGTTTTTTTCTCTCGTCTCAGTTCATTAAGTGATCTTAGATAAAATCCAATGTATCTGTCTGTCTTTCTTAGCGATTCCATAAATGTTCAAGTTGACTGGAGTCTGGAGTTAGAGCCTGCCAGAGTATTCATTGAGTTCCGTGATATTCAAGGTACCGGTTGAGTACAGCTATTTTATCCACACTTTAACTACCATTCATTAAAAGTGAATTATATACAATAGCAGCCCACAATTTCGTATGCTGATAATAAACTTAGTCCTGATATTTTAGAGCATTCAAAAATCTATCAACAAACACAAGGAGGTCAATGTCAGGTCTCAAAGTGATTCTTACCAGCATGTTGTTGTCTTTAAAACCGTCCCTATCGAGAACGTTGGACTGATCCTACAGCGTTTCTTTTAGCTTTTCATATAATGAAAAAAAGGACCCATAATACAGACAAGAGCCAAATTCACCCCTCAAAATTATCGATAAGCTCTGTTTCTGCCTAATCCACGTAACTTGTTCTCACGCTCAAAGCAGCCAAGATGCACAGTGTAAATGAGCTGGCGGAACGTATACAGAAAGTATTCTAATAAACAGTCCTTGAACGAGAAGCCTTCTCGGTGAAGGAGTTGAAGCAGATGAACATCATAAAGTATGATCAACATGATCGGCAGCAAGTTGTTAAGTAGATGCTTTTTCCTTTTGACGAAAAGGACTAGAAATCTATCATCACAGGGGGTTGCGACCGGTAAGACTATATGCAACTGCTGTTCTTGAAGCTATAGACTAAGGCTTGCTGATAGTATTATAATTTATTAACATTTAACCGTCTTTCGGCTTTCTTCTGGGATAGGACCATATCTAGTTAAGAAAGAGAGGAGACGCCCTAACTGGTTTTCCCATACACTTGCTATTAAGATCAACAGGTTTTGACCTGATAGGAGGTAAACCCCTTTCTAATTACTTGGTAATTATAAGTTTAAATTTATATATATTTTTCTACAATATTTCAAAGTCCTATGTATATGAAAAAATACATTTTTATACGACATTTTATACTGATTTACATTCTATACTTTTTCCAGCACAGTTTTAATTTGAATGAAATATTTTCATAAATTTCCGCCAATTACATTAGAAAGAAATTTTAAGGTAATTCGATTTTATTCAGTTAACAATCACAAAAATTACAGTCAAAGTTTATTTGTACTATTAATATTAATTCAAGCATTACTTCTTTACTATTTACAGAGCTTCTTTCTGAAATACGTTTTCAAATAGGAGATGATTTTCAGCTTCTAAGGCATCAAATCAAAAATCATAGTCATTCTATAAGTAATACCCTGTTTGGTCCATTTCAAATTAGAGCACCTTTTATTTTAATAGTTAAATACATTGAGTATTGTTGCTGATTTCTGATTTCCATGTGCTTAACTTTCTATCAGTATTTCTGAAAGGTATACGAAAGGAAGTGTTAATATCATTTAAAATTTGTAATTAAATTATTATAAAATGTAAGGAAATTTTTCCCTTGAATTCAACAGACCACATTCTAAAATTCTACTTTACGATTTCCTTAAGTGCGCATCCCACAGACTGTGCTTTACAACACCTTTTAACAGAATGTTTTCCATTATAAATATATTAATCAACAGAATTTCAATTTAACTTCACAATTAAATGATAAGGTCATTAGTATATATTTAGATAATATTATAAACTTTATAAATTTATATTGATTTAATAATTAGATTTCTTCGCAGTAATATTCACAGGAGTTTATGAATGAATAAATTCTTCATTTCCAAATATATTTATAAATAATTTAATATATATTTACGTTTTCTGTTAAAGGCAAATGCATGGCTTTTTACAAATATATGCATACATACTCATATATATTTAATATGTTTCATTTCCGGCATGTGCAAATCTTTAATTTCTGTGCAATCACAATATTTTTCGAGTAAAGTACTTTACAATGACTTAGCATATATTAGAATGTTTCACATAAGGTATATGTATAAATATAAATTGAATAAAAATTACATGTATTACGTTTAATACGCACTCAAAGTCAGTTTTCCTTCAAATGTCTTCCAGAAGGCATCTCTCACCTTAGGTAGATAGCCCTTGCATGCTTTATTCTTTTTCAGAAACTCAATCTAATATATGCAGCTAATTATAAATAGTTTAACATAAATAATTTTATGTTTACCTTTAGCCATCAAGTTTAAATTTTTTAATAAAATATTTTTTAACTTATTACGCACTCCGCCCCTAGGCACTACATGAAAGGGAAAAGATGCCTCGTGGAGTTTTTTCCAGTGGAACTGGCTCGAATCCACGTTACACATGAGAAAACCCACAAAAACGCACATGCAGCCAACCCCGTTCGCCAGGACTCGAACCCCGTACCGAACTACCAGTGTTCAGTCGCTGATGGGCCCAAACTTTTGACTTAAAACATGTTTGGGGATATATTCATTATCAAATTCGAAGTTCCTAGTAAATCTATTTTTGGTAGAGCATTCATCCTCTGATAAATAACAACTATCCATTTCACTTTTAAACATTAACCTCACTGTCATCAGATTACAGTCTTGATTGCCTTACTCTGCATGCAAATATTCCTTCATTTTTCGAAACAGTTAAAACAGCTAATTGATCTAAATTCATAAATACCTGAAATTAACGTATTGCAAAGAAATCCAAAGTGTAACAATATGCCGAATGTATTGATATACCAACTAATAACACTGATGATGATTTTTTCATACTCGTCTATTGAAACTGTTTTAAAATTAGCAGACCACTATTCAAGCTCTTCTCCTTTTATTATAGATTATCTATGCTTACCTTTGAAATATTACTTCTGGAATTTGTTGTGAAGATCTGTTTGTGCCTCTAAAAGCACAGCAAGCTCGCATGCTGAAAACTCTTGAGTTCGCGGGGTCAATATTCAATTGGTTTGCTGTTACTGGTTCTCAGTTTCTGAGAGAAATCTTTAATTCAAGGGAAAGTTAATTGGGAATCACATATTTCGGCACATTTTAATTATAACACTGAGAGCAAATATTATAGTATGCTTCAGTAAGCCATTCTTTGGCTATAAATGAGACCTGTGGACGTTTAGAACCGAGTATAAACCTTCAATTTCAGGTAAGAAAAGACTTGTGCGTGAAAACATTTAACTACCTGGAATCAATAACAGTACCATTCGTTGATCGGACCTTCGCCGATCACCCTATTTTCAAATTCTTAATAAGCTGTCGTGATGATGTGGTCCATTCAAATGGTCACAACACCTTGACTGTACATGGTAAATCCGCCGTATTGGCAAATGTCTCTACAGTTTTGTTTTACACAAATATATGTTTGCAAATGAAGGAAAAGTTGACTAACTAGCATAGCTGTCCACGTGTTTATTAATTTTAACAAGAATTACAGGATTTCAAGATAATTTTAGTTTTCAGTTAAGGTATATAAACCCAGAGTTATTATTTTTCAAGTATATAAAAATAAAATGATGAGCTGAAAATGAGCAACTATTATGCATCCTTCCAATAAATTTTAAAATAGTGCATATTACACTATCTTGTGGATGACAAAAAATGTATTTTATTTAAAACATTTTGATATTTTGAACATAAAAGAAAAGTAGCAAATACTCTATCAAGGGCATCAAAAGATCTATACAAATTTTCAAGCATATAGCAGTTAGTTACAAGGAAACTGAACTTTAAAGTGTTTTATACTTTTGAGACACTTTGACATTTTAAAGATACCTTAAGATATTTACCGTTCATTACACATAACATAGACATTTTACTAAAATCTCTGTTTTTGTAGTCCCAAAATATTTTTAATTTATAAAGAAGAAAGAAACCATTTAAGAATTTTATAAATCAAATTCATAATCAAAATCACTGTGGCAGATTATCGGAAGATAACCAAGAGGTGATTTGTGCGGAACTGTCGTGTGTAGAAGTACTACCAAACCGCTCTCAAGATAGCATGCTTTGGATGGAAAGAGAAGTACCCCTTTCAGCTACCAAAGCTTGGAGCACTGAGTCAGCCGTAGTGCGAGGACAGCGTCTCCTTTTATTCCTACCTCCATGTTTTGAATGCAAAGTTTCAGTATCTGCCTAGAATTTTCGGAAGTCAAAGTGTTTGTGAGAAAAAACATTAATGAAGCACCATTACTCTAAAATTCAATAATTTAAAATTGAAAAAAAGGTAGTAGTAGTCTACAGTTACTTAAATACTCTTACTCGGGTCTGCATCATTATTACTCTTATTATATACTATACTTCACCTTCTTATAATTTTTCAATGCTGCAAAAAGAACGCTTTTCATTCCTTAAATTTTGGAGCTATTCCATTTCCTTACACAAGGAGAGGAAAATGGAATACTTTTCATAAAATACATGATTCTAGTTTTCGAAATTCTGTTTTTTTTTAAGTAAGCATTCGTTACATAGCATATTTCCTCTGTATAGCTTGTCATAAAAGCCCTTAAAAGAGATTTGTCACTAAAACTAGTTTTTTTTCACTATGTCATTTCTAGAAATCTTCAACGCAAGACTGGAAAGCGAGACTTTCTATAATGTATACCAATTGGCCAAATTGCCTTGCTAGGTCATTAACGTGTGAGAGAAAGAATATTGAAAAATAAACCGTTCTGTTGTTGTGACTTATCTCACTTATCTGACAATAACATCAGAACAAGCCCACGAAATTTATCTTGGCAAGGAGTGCAAGATTGCGTCTGTTGCTGGCAATAGGCTTTAGCAACATACAGGGGACAATATAACTTTGCTCAGTTCCACCCCCAATTTTGAAGGAGATTACTCCGAGGGATGGGTCTGAGAGTTTTCTTCCCCTACCACTAACCTCTCAAGAAGACTTTAAGCTCGCCGCATATTTAGAGTCCTCCCATGCCGCACAGACACTATACATTTACCCGGTACATATAACCGGAGAAGGTATTTCCATTTCCATACCGAAAAAAAAACATTCGAAATCAGGCCCTTCGGCACGGCAATCAACGTCGCTAACCATTATCCCGGTTGGGCGGCATAAACCGTTCTCTCACTGGTTATCGAACCCGAGACTTTCGATTGCTCGCTTCTCGTATACTGACCACTGCAATAACAGCGACACATGGCACAAGGCCTTAATTCCTTACACTCCCCAATTCAAACTTAACTAGGGAATGAGATATGTCCCAATGGCCAAATCAAGTTCGTGACGAATTACCTTCCACCATATTTTAATTTTGCATTCACTGTAAAGTCATTAGGTGTTTTATGAGCATAAACTTGGAAACCAATCGTATAACATTGCCGGAAATCTAACCCGAGGTACTCCAATTATTGGCTGAATGGTGCTGATGTCTACGCTCCAAAGGCATACGTTGTAAATACCTTATTTTATTCTAACCAATTATTTTTAGTTCGATTTTCCTTTCCTCCTGATTTCAGTTTCCTGCCAGAATGTAAATTTTAATGATGTAGTATGCAAAATCTAAGTGTGTTAGGAAGCAGTATTTAAGCTGCAGTTCGTGAAAAGTAGTAGCGTAATTAGTTCCGAGTTTATGCTGCGTGTTTGAATTAGTCTCTAGTTGATGTTAGACACTGTTCAGCTTATATTGATATTCTAGGCTCGGCTTTGCTGCGTGCAGCCGATTTAGATAACTAAGGAGCAAGTCATTAGCTATCCTAATTTATTGTGATTTTACATTTTTATTTTCTGTTCAGTTTAGTTTAGCCACAAGTGGTGGTGAATTGTGAGCACTGAGTGCGTGCATCTTGTTACTTTAGTTCAAATAAAAAGGTTATTTAAACCTCCTTCTGTAAGTATCTGTTCTTCCAAGACATAGCTAGAATTCGCTATTTCGTCTCTTATTAAATGAAGAATAACCTCTTTATATACAAAACTAATGTACTGAATTTTTTATGCTGCGACTTTTAGCAAATGCAATTTTTTTCCCATAAGAAGGCCCTATTTTCAAATTTCCAATAACTTTTGTTCCGCATATCTTCCTTAAACGCTAGCCATTTAGAAAATGTGAATTGAGAGCAACTTCCTTTCTTTGCCAAGGGTGCTTTTTTAATTTGATATTATATTACAACATGTAGCATATTTTGTATGTTAAAGTTTAAAGAGGTAATACTTTACATGTTATGCACCTTTAGGATCGCAATCTCCTCCAAAAAGAGAGCAGCATATTTATTCTTTTCATTTTAATACTTATTGCGCTCCGTCATAGCATAAAATGGATCTTTTCGATTGAATTCATTCAGGTCATCATTATCCTAGAAACCAAATGCGATTACTTTGCTAATGATTAAATTTAATGTTACAAAAATGAAGGCAGAATTTTATGGGTGCTAGATCTTTAAAACTCAGTTTACTGTGAGTCTTACAGATACAACATCGAGATAATCTTTCCCATTCGATAGCTGATAACTTCTAGACCCCTAAAGAGCTTAAAAATTATTAAGATCCGTGCACATGTTGAATATCATTAGGAAAAGGAATTACGGCAGAAATACTCATTAAGACTCAAACTATCAAACTATGCATTAAGATTTTAAGAAGTTATTTTATTTTATTAATCTAAATCTCCATTAAAGCCTTTCTTAATGTGGCGCAAGAATTCTTATTGCATTTGAAAGTGTGCTTAATGTGAGTGCTGAATTTTGCGAATTACAGTAGCCACCCCGTAACACGAACTCGCTTAAGGCGAACACTCGGTTAACATGAACAAAATTTCGGTCTAGGCAGCGGTGTCATGATCTTATACAAAGTTTTATCTCTTAATGCGAATTTCAGTTAGCAAGAATTACGAGCTGTTTTTGTTTAGTTCGTTGCGTCATTAAATTATTTTTGTTTAAAATGAATTTTCAAAGTTTTTCATATATTTTTTCCTGTTCTTTTTCTGCTAGGAGTACTTTCATGTCCGTACTATTTAACTGAAACCTCGAATACACTGTATTCTTCAAAACATAGCCACCACGAGTCGTCGATAAATGGGCCAACAATGAGCTTCAATCAACAAATGCGACGTTAGGTTCAGATGTGCTTTTTTATTTTTTAATAGTTAGCTAGTGCGATTAATGTTAAATCTTTTTTTCTTATCTATGAATCAGGTAAAATGACTTACCTGGCTTTTTCTTCCAATGGTTACATTGGCGAGTTAATATCTTCTCTTTTTCCTGTCTTGTGATTATTGCGTGAGATTTTTCTTTCGAGCTATTTAGAGATAAGAATGGCCATAGAGAGGCTGTAATGAATGGAACCTTTCTGACAGATTCTTATTTTGAACCGATTGTAAAATGCCCTCTTAATCCTTCCCATCCATTTCAGTCTAAAATAAATCTATTTACATTCAGTTGCTAGATCTTGATCTTTGGGCATTTGTCCAGTAAAGTATTTAAGAAATAGTGTACAATGCTATGATGAAAAACTCATATGTAAACATTAAAAATTCGATAGAGAAATTTGTATTAACCCAAAAATAATAAATGTGTTACATTTTCTAACGATTTTTATCTTTGTTTAGATCCAAATTTCTTTTACATAAGCGATATTATTTCTGCGTTATATTTTATGTAAATTATTTTCTTCTCTTATTTTAAATTTCTTTCTTTCTTATACAGTAACTTTTAAATTATATAAAGGAAGAAATTGTTTAATTAAATTTTAGGAAGAGCGGTATTTCATAATTTATTCCTTAGGTTCAAAACGACGAAACAACGAGTGCAATTGCGAAACTACATCAGATTTGCTATGAACTTCAATTCTCAGTTTTGACAAATTAAAACAAATTACTCTTAGAATAATCTTTACAAAAGAGTTAGAAATAAATACGAATTATAAGTTACTTATTAAATAAATAAATAAAAGTGTTAAAAGCTAAATAGTGAATAAAATGTTACAGATAATATTAGTATTTATTTCTGTTCCTTAAATTTCTTTTCAAAACATTCGTCATCGCTTGTAATTTAATGCTCGAGTGAATATATTAGAATATAATGTACGAAATAGTTAGCAGAGCGTTAATATCTAAATGAGAAGGTGATTTTATTATTTAATTTAATTTTTTAATTATTTCTGCAGTGGATCAGTTGAATTCATACAATTTTATGCTAACCTTAGGAGTATCTTATTCATTCTTCTGACACATTTATAATTGTAGTTTTCTTCAGCTGTGATACACACCATAATTTCTGAAAATATTTGACGTTGAAGTATTTCTCTTTTAAAATAACATAAATTTCCAATTTCGTAATTATTTAACTTAACATGCTATAAATGACTGACAGGAAATGAATGAATATGATTTCCCCCCCCAAAATTTTGTTTTATGAAAAGATGAAAATACCTTACCACGCACAATTTGAAATTCGAAAAACCTGTTTCCGATTTAGATTCTGACAAACATTTTTAGATTATCAATTCCTCGCATCGAATATTCTTATTTTTTATCGCAGTTTAAAAAAGGCTATTTCAGTTTTTCAGAAATAAATAAAAATCTTTCTGCTTTTTAATAACCTAGAAAAATTCAAATGCGCTTAATTTTTGTCATGCAAACTTAATCTTTGGATAACAGAATTATATGTTGCGGTTCTCATATTTACATTTTAATTAAACAGCAAGAAATCACATACGCATGTAATTTTGTACTTAAAATAAAATACCCTGCACGTGAATTCGTGCAGCATATAACAAAATGTTTCAATACTTTAAAATGGTTGTTGAACATTCTTCGCCCTTCGAAAAGAGATTATCAAAGAAACATATAAATATGTATTTTTGACATTAAAAGCAACTCACCTTTGCTTTTTGAAAGGAGCAGTGTAAATATTCAAAGCATAAGATTGGGACAGACTGAGAAGAGAATAACCGCGGCCACTGTAAATAGAGAGGGGATGTACGGAAAGGAGAGGGACTTTCATCCAATCACATGATACATGACGTCATGGCACTTGATTTTAATTGAATGCTCTACATAATTTGGAGGGCTTAACATTTTGCATTATACCGTGTATATCATACACATGTGTATGCATGAGTGTGTGAATATAAAATTTTGTGGAATGGGATTTCACACCAATCAAATGAGCATTTAAAGCAATTCTTTTGTGATACCATTTTTTAGTGAATTTATTAATTTTTTATTGATTTCCATTAATTACTCACTTGACAAATTCACTTCAGAGCCATAACATTAATAATTATTAAAACTATTTTTAAAACCGACATTTAAAAGTAAGGTTCTACTAACATATCAGGCATTTGCAATTGTCAACAACGATGGTTTTACATTACTTTTGACATCAGGAATTGAGGTTTTAACCACATATATTAAACATAAATCACTGGATAAAGAGTCATAAAATAAAAAATGCTTTTATAAGATATTATATTAATACAGGAATGAAAACACTAGTTCACACTGTTATTTCTCATAATTTTATAAAGAACTAAATACATTAAGCTATTTCTTGCAGTATTTATAGTTCCTGGTTGATTTTAGAGCTAATAGATAGATAGGAAAAAATACGTTTTGATAAACTGATACATTAACACATATAAAAAATTCTGTGTTCATATCGGCATCAGTGTAGATGAATCTGCGGGAAACACGCATTGAGAATTTAAAACACCTTATATCAATCCATTGTCATTTAGAAAATTTATGTTTCTTAATAAAGCATATGAAAATAATAATGTGATCATAGTCACAAATGTACAAAAATCCCATTTAAAAATATAGTAACGAAAACAAATTAATGTGAAAAAAAGATTTATCGTTAAATCTATACCTCTAATATATTCCTTTAGAAAGAAGAAATATTCATGAAAAATTATTTGAAAATAAAAAATTAAAAGACAAAACTAACATTTCAGCTCAATATTACTCGTATGTCATTAAAATTTCCGTAAATATAATAAAGGAAGCCAAAAATAGCTGTTTTTGACTGGTAATTTTAATGCGTTACTACTTTTCAGGAACTTCTTTTCGACCAATAGATAATATAAACTTTGAGGGACGGAAGAAAAAAAAATCAGTAATTCTCATTTAATGTCCTTCCAGACAATTTCCAAAGCATCTTTCAAAGAATTTCATTTTGTTACTTTAAATTTACTGTTATCTGCTTAATACATCCCTTGTAGATTTGATAAAGTTTTTATAACTGAAGAAGTGAATGGATCTTATAATCCAAGATTAGCTCATAATGTATTCAAACAGTGCATTATCATCAAAAAAGACCATTTTTCTTAGCCTATAAATTGTAATGAGGGCATAACATTTATACTTTGTTTCTCTTCCTTCAAATCTTATAGTTATCTTTGTAGCTGAATATATTAATCTAGTTCTTTGCAGAAAAAAGAGCATGTCCAAAGTTTAAATATTTTTTATAATATCCTTTTGCAAACTAAAGGCTCATAAATTAATCTCAGGGAGATAGTAGTCCAGCACATCTCGATGATCTCTGCATGATTTCAGGACAAATAACTTTTCTGAACCCTGTTACAATTTTCAGACAAGTTTGGGGCATTTGCTTTAAGGCTGGCTTGCATATTTTCATAAAGCATTTATCATCATAAATGCTCAGTGCTCCTGCAAAGCTTTCAAATCAAGATTTTCAAAAAATTTCTACTTTCGTGTCATAATCTGAGTACTTTCTAGACATTATTTTTAATTAAACCAGGTATTTTTCCCGTAAGTCCTTTTCCGTTTCTAAACTTTTAAATAAAATTTGAATTACGTCGGTTGTTCATGTAGTGCAATAAAATTTTATGATTTGTGTCAAGGCTAACTCATGCGTTGAATGTAAGAGTTGCCAACAGCAGCATGCGAAGTTCAGCACTACTTAGCGGAAACTTCTCTGCACATACATTTTGGTAGCTTTAAATTTTAAAATAAATCCATGACTCAGAAAACTTGGCTGCTATTTTATTAAATTTTGTATAAAAGGTAAGGTATTTATATTTTGTTTAAATTTTTATTTGTCTTTATTATTTTCGAAAATTAAGATTAATGAAACATTTCTGTGGTTTACTCAGGTTAATTCAATGCAAATTTAAATAACTGTAGTAGAATAAAAGATCATAATAATGACAGAACATCTGCATAATTGTAGATGATTTCATTATACACACAATTGAAAGTTAGAAATTCTTGCTTTAAAAGATTACTGCAATACACATTTTTCTTTTCAAAATAATCTTATTTGAAAAGAAATGTATGTAAAATGATGCCCTTCGCTCATTTGTTTCAAAACGGCAACAGCGTAACGCGTTTCAGTTAAGCAGTGGCTAGGAAGTTAATAAACATTCACTTCCTGATTAATTGACAGTCTGTACCTTAGACTGAAAATTTTCGGTTTTTGGAAAAGCTGAATCATTTTGCGTCAAAGTCAAAATGTAATATAATTGAAATGTTAGTCACGTTTTAAATTTGACATTTTTATCAAAATACCAAACTTATTTATTTATTTATCATTATTTCATTTCCTTAAATTTTCATACGCACAGAAGATTACAGTGAAATGCTTTTTAAAATAATCAAAATAATCAAATATACAGTAGGATGATTGCTGTAAATGCTCGTTTCAAAATTACCAAAATTACAGTGTTAAGAAAGACGAATCGACAAATAAGATAGAAGACTATCGTTGAAATAATTATCTTTAAATCTTAGATCTTCACTGTAGATTATGTTCCTGCTCTACAATCCTGATGGACTACTTCAATCATTTGGCCTTCGAATTTTTCTTTTCTTTATTTCTAAGTTGTAAATATGTATTTAATCTTACAAGAATACAAGGATAACAACATGTGGCTATTTCACTCTTTAACTATATACTACTTAGATAAATTTTACAAATGTCTCCAGCGAACACTGCAGACACCTGAAACTCTGATTGCAATGCATTTCTTTATGTAAGCTATAACTGAAGCCATCTGAGCATATATATGATGCATAAAAAAGCTCAAGATAAAAATTTTAATAGAAAAAAAGAACACTTAAAAAAACTGTTCGTAGGATCTGTTCTTTTCATACTCTTAGTTATTTTTAACAGGGCAAAAGAGAGGCCAAAAAAATTCTCTCGTAGTTGTTTAACTGAATTTTCAGTCTAAGGAGCTTAGAAATAACTGATGCAGATTTATTAAAGTTTTGGAGCCACTCTGAATGCATCGTCAAAAATCAGTGAAAGCTAAGTTAAAGTTCCGAAGTTTTAACAACTGGTACTGATGATACAAAGAGAACTTCTTTATTTCGACATCGACTTTCTTTTGTCTTGCCTCTTGCATGGATGACGTTTCACTGGTTTCAGATCTCATAATTGTGTTCAACTACGAATCTAACAAAGTGAAAAACTCAAAATTTAATTCCCCGCGTTTTCGATGAAACATACAGTGCCGAGAGAATAAACGCAGATATGCTGGTTAGAAAATAACGCAGATCGTTATGATCTTTCACGAGGCACTAAAAATTAATAAATAAATAAAAAGGAAGGGTAAAAAGAGATAAAGAAATAATGAGAAGTTTTCATTTGAAGACAATCTGGTTTCCAAATCATATGCTGACAAAAAAAGATTGTTAACGATTACAGTAAAAACGTTTCACACTGTGACAAAAAAAATTCAGGAAAAGTACAGCATACCAGCATACATTTTGGAAAATGAATCAAGAACGTTCTAGGAGATGATTCTGAATAATTTATACATATCGCAGTTCTGTAACACATAACAGCATATTAAAGATGTAGTAACACCTTTATACGTACTATAAACATGTACATGAAACTTATCAGTTAAAATTAGAGAAAGAAAACGCTTTACAGTGTCTTAAATGCAAATACAGAGCACGGTACAATCATACGTAACGTATTTGTGTATGATCTTGGTAAATATCTGTCAGGAAGATATATATGCATGAAATAAAGATGCAACATTTCTTTTTTTAATTACATATAGAATATTAACATTCCTCTAAATAATATTTTAATATTATAAACGAAGGATTTTTCCAATGCTTTTCCTATGCTTATCTGTATTCATTAAATGTCGCATTTACTACATACATTTTTAATTTTTTAATTAATTTGTATTATTAATTCAAAAATTCAAAAACTAAAAACTGCATACATTTTTAATTTTTAATTCTTAATACATAATAGGAATTAAAAAAATTATTTTTCAGGTAGCGTTTTCCAAATTTTATAATGCAACGAAGAAATGCGAAGAAAGCAGAATTTATAAGTCTTAACATATACAAATACTGAAACCCAGTTTTTTAACTCAGAAGG
Organism: Stegodyphus dumicola; assembly: GCF_044657685.1. Taxonomy (NCBI): domain Eukaryota; kingdom Metazoa; phylum Arthropoda; class Arachnida; order Araneae; family Eresidae; genus Stegodyphus; species Stegodyphus dumicola. Next base: position 124,119,167 of record NC_140780.1, read on the forward strand.
AGAACACTTAAAGTTTTCCCTGCAAATGATTTTTCCCTCCCTTTCACACACTTGGAGAGTGGGAATAATTAAAATTAATTTAACTTCAAAGTCTAACTCATAACCATATACCCAAATCCAGCCCAACGTATGGTCCAAAAGCTCTCATACAAGCTTTGAGCAGCCAGTCATACAAAATCAAACAGTTTTTACAGTAGAAATTGTGGTAATGTAAAAACTATCCATCTATGCTAAAAAGCATTGTTTTGCTAGGCATGACGTTGCACAAAGTGAATTATTATTTTTGAGGTACTGATGTTCGTAATGGAAAATCTTTCTGGCCACCATGATTATTTATTTCTTTCTTCAGGACTTACTTTAACAGTCTTGCATGCAAAAGTACTGTAACCTGTAACATTGACTTTTCTCTCAAGAATAATTGAAAGGCCTGGCATTTTTAATACACTCTTCGATATATACGTCGACGTTGTGAGGAATATATAGTCTCGGATGCACTGAACTTTCCCTGAAATTGCCAAAATAAAGTTATGCTTAATAAACATGCTATATTACTTGTATGATTCCCCACTGTGTAATTCTAAGTTACAGTTGAAAATGAAGAATCTTAACAACTAGTAAGCGAATAATCGCTTGAGTTCGTGTACAGAAAACAACAAGTAAGAAGAGTGAAATAACCCTTTATTATTCCAATTAAAGTTTAGCAAAACTCTGTCTGAGAGTAGTACAATAAAGCCAAAACTTGGGCTTGAACTTAAGAGACTAAGAATTAAACTAAACTAATCTTAACTAAAGAGATATGACTGAATCTATCAAAATTCTAATAGAGTTGGCCCCTTAACGTTAATTGACTGCGAAGCTATCAAGGGCCAAAAGTACGGCCGAGCGTAATAATATCTTACGAGAGAGTAGCCTAAAAAGGCGGACGCCTTCTTTTTAGGCTACTCTCTCATAAGATAGAATATCTGGTATTTGCAGCCAGAATATCTGGTATCTCTCTCACTAAGACTGTAGAACTTCGTGGTTAAATACCGCTCTTCCTCATTAGCATTCAGATGTGATTCTAAAACTACGTTCTGACCGGAAGTGGTAAGTTAGAATTAAGAATCGATAGGAAAGGAAGTTTAACTCAAAATTTAACATAATCCTTACAACTTTACTTGTATTCCTTTATCTTTTGTGCTTCCTATACCTGTAGCAAACTCAGGTTTCGTTTGCGTTAGAATGTTCCTGTATAAAATGCTATGCTATGTTTTGTATGCATGATCTACTTTTAAAATCCGTGTACTAACTTTTCGACCCCCTTGTCTACATAGAAAACAATGTACTAAAAGCAATGGAATAAATTTTAAGCAGTGATAAATACCATAAAACAAAACATTTTATCCCAAAATGCATTAGTCGTACATTAAGCGCTTAAACTTTGGACATTGTTTCTCCATGTAGTTCTTCTCTTGCAGCGAAGAAGCACATCGTGACGTACGCTTTCTCTTCCTTCGTATATTGATCCATTCTAAATCACTAATGACAGCACATAAACCGTGAACATGAAGATTTTTCCGCCAGTATCCAGCGGAGCACAATGTATTCGTTTCGCGAAACTAAGGTCAATGAAGATTACTTAAGACTGGACCTGAAAATCCCTCTAAGGGAATAACAGAAGGAGAAAAATGAGTCTATTGTTTCTTGGCCAAAAGCTTTTTTGGATGGTTTTTGAGAACTCTATGAACTTGAATCATTGAAAGCAAAAGCCCTCAACTGAAAATCAAAGCTAAAGGCAAAACACCACTTTTTATATGCCAGAAAACACTCTTCAGAGCTTAAGCACTTAATGTGTTACCTGCATCCTGTGACGAGAGGTACTGATTTTGATGTATTCTATGCCCTATAAAGTTTGTTCCATTATTTAAAACATCCATTACAAAGCAGAAAGTTCTAGGAAAGAATTTTTTCACGACTGATTTTTCTCTTCCCTTTCAAACAGTTTCCGGTTTATATAATAGACATACAACTCTTGGAATTAGATGAAGGATGCTAGGAGAATGTGGCGTTTCAGGCAGTAACACCGGAGTGTCTAAGGAGCATTTACAGTCTGGAAGGGATAATCCCATACATGTAGAGTCATTAGGTTTTTTCGAAGAAGAAGACATGAAAAATTAGCAATGCCCTCGTCGAGACTCGAACCTGGACCTCTCGAATATGCGCCGAGTGTGCTACCATTACACCATGAAAGCACGCTGGAAGAAAGGAGAAAATACCTTATTTATTGGTATGTGATTTTCAAATAATCTTATGATATTTTACAACATCTTGCAATCTGCTATTCGGTAGATACAGTACAAATTCTAAACAAATTTCTTTACAAATTCCAAGAGTTATCTTTCTTAAACGCACGGAAAGGCACCTTTATTTGACTGTCTCTCTAACTGAACATGTAAATGATGTATTTTAAAATTGAGCTGACTTATAGTGCAATATTCTACTCTTCCATTTCGAGTATTAAGCTCTTAGAGCAATCAAATTTAGAACTCTCTCAAGCAATCATTATGCAGGCCAGACATCAATGAAAGCTAGTTAAAATACGAAGCCTGTTGTCTCATCCCATTTATTCTTTAGTTTACATATTTCTGGAGCTTGAGAACATAATCGGAAAGAATATATGCTCGACAGAAAACTAGACCTTGTTTAATTAAAATGAAAATACGTTGCATGTTTCATTCTACAGATAGTTGTTACTTAAATAACCTTATTCGCAGATAATAAATACAATGTGCAGTATTTATAAATGATCTCAGTTTTAACAAAGAGCAGTGAAATTTAATTTACATTCTTATTTAATAATGGAGATTTAATATGTCTTTATTTCTTTGTGCGCTAAGTTCGATCTCAAACTGTGGAAGGGGAATTTTGCAAACTCCTAATATATCATGCGAACATAAACAAAATACAGAGCTTTCTAATTTTAATGAGATTCTCCTCTACACAAAATTTAGCAAATAAGTCATATGATTTCTAAGAAATTCTTATCATTTAAACACCATATTTAACGAAAAAAGAAACATGCCTTAAGTTCCCCATAAATTAATGCTTGTATTTTGCCGAGTACATTATTTAAGCCATCTGTGGTACAGAAGAATATTTTTCTTTCATTTTAGTGATCACATCTATCACTAGAGGAGAGCTCATAACCAACCTCGTGCCGCGTCTATTTCTCTTTTCTTTTAAGGAAAGCGCTCTTCAACTTTTAAAATCAGAGATTTTAATTTTTTAATTACTTGAGAAAGTTGAAATTTATATGATATTACTCTGTCATGGTTCCCGTGAATCACAGCTTTTAAGCTCATGTCTCAAACAATGCATTTAGGAAGCATGTAAATGTAATTCAATAGTTTCAGGTGAAAAAGAAACATGGGGGGGAAGGGAGTTGTGCTTTAAAAGGAGGAAATCTGTAGCTCTTCTGGATACCAATTGCGATGTTACGTATAGTTTTCTCAAAATATTAAATCATTTTTCCATTTCATGTTTTGAACATTCAATTAAGAACATTTCAAGAGGGAATAATATCTATTTCAGTTTTTATATTATTTTGTATCATAATAATGTACTTTTTGTTAAATCACATCAAACCAATATATACAGGGTAAAAATAAACTTCCTTGTATATATTGGTTAATAAAAAAAACTTTCCTGATATTTGATATTAGAGGTCTATATACGCTCAACTAATCGAAATGATATTTTACTTAATGCTGTTTTAAGGTATGCGCTCGAGACTGAGATGATTTAAACAATAGAGCTCTCACGGTTACAGTTACAGTAAAGCAGTTTCGAAATTCTCGAATCACAGCACCCACTACATCCTGCGCAAATTAATCACACACAAATCATGTTTCATGTGTTTCTGCGCAGCGAGGCATATTTGTAGTTATGATTTATAAAAATACAACAATGGAACGGGATACAATTTCCCTCAAGTTTAATGTGAAATTGCTACTCTATAAATTCTGTTTAAAATTTTGCTGGCAGCATATCTATATCGAATGTAAATAAAGTCGCAAAAATATAAAAATTTTGATCATTTTACCCAAAACCGTGAAATCTCTTTTCAAGTTCTTGTATCATATCAAAAATTAAGGTTGCTTATTTTCACCTACAGATCCACTTAACATGTCGTAATTAACTATGTAACAAAATGTACGAAATAATTCCTTATAAAGCTCAACATATGATTTGAAAACACTACAACATTTGAAATACTTGAAAACCTTGAAGCACTTGAACACATAACATCGCTGGCGTCATTTCCCAGATGAAGAAACATTAATTTTGATATCCTCACCTTGGCGATATGTACAAATATAAACGATATATCACAATGAAAATACGTGCACAAAATCAAAAAATTTGTAGCTGCCACTTACACTCAGAAAGCATTTTATTTATCTCCAGCTTGGAACTTCAAATAATCTGTTCGCCCTTGCTAAAAGCCAGCCTCGAACCCCAATCGCAACAGTAATACGTGTCATCGAGGTCTTGATATTTGTTTTAGTTTCAATCTCCTTTCTTGACCCACCAGCGGCCGAGCGGTAGAAGCCGCTGAACACTGGTAGTTCGGTCCGGGGTTCGAGTCCCGGCGAACGGGCTGGCTGCATGGGCGTTTTCGTGGTTTTCCCCATGTGTAACGTGGATACGAGCCAGTTTCACTTAAAAAGAATTCCATGGGGGATCCCTCCCTTTCCGTCCCCTTTTCGGAGTACGTAATAAGTTTAAAAAAAAAAAAAAAAAAAACCTCCTTTCTTGCGGTGCATGTGACCCACGGGTTGGACCCAACTCATCTAGAAGGTCTTGATCATTTCCTTCATGACTGTTAAAGATTCCATATTTGAATTATTGATAGAAAACGCCGATTGACTGTGTCATGATTCTGAGCATTGGACCAGCGAATTGTAGCAGCTAAGTTCAGCCCTCTTCCTTGAAGACGGTATGCCAGTTCTATCAAACTCGTTGAATTGGTACAGAATAGTAAGGCACTGTGCGTTTTCTGTCATTTGCTTGTCTGATTGCAAGATATACAGGGTGGTTATAATTAAACTTCCTCTATTAACGACATTCTATAGCGCAAACGGGTGAACCGAATGCAGCGAAATTTTGTATATGGGCTGTACACGAGATGCGCTCACGGAATTTCGAAAAAAAAAATTATTTCCAAAATGTCCACCAGAAGACGCCTTTTAAGGAAAAACATGAAATTTAACACAATAAACGACCAAACCGGAATACAGAAACAATATTAACAATCCAGAACAAGAATTATGAGTAATAAAATGCAAAACCTGGAAAAGGTGTCGGTCAGTGGCGTAGCTAGGGTGGGCCAAGGGGAGACATCTGTCCCCGGGCACAGTATCCAAGGGGCGCCAAATTGATGCTACGAAATTTTTTAATGAAATATTTTCCATTTTTGGCACACAGAAAGGGGCGCAAATTCTTCAGTTGTCCCTGGGCGCTGGAAACTCTAGCTACGCCACTGGTGTCGGTTGTAGGAGAAACATGTCGAGATCTGCATGCTTGGGAAGAGAGGAAGCTTTATGCAAAACAGGTTAGGGCATAAAACGTTTGCAGACGTTGTCATGTTTAACTCATTGCTTCCGGCTGTACTAATGAGGCTTTCTTTATTTCAACGTGCGTTATTGGTGAAGTTGGTTTTACGAAAACAAGAGGAATGCTTCTGCTGCAGTTCGTGGATTTCGTCGTAGAAAGAACCTACGGCGTGGACCAATGTCTGCTAAAGGTATCCGGGTCATGATTAAGAGATTTGAAGAGACGGGGAAATTAGAAGTTCAACTTGGAAGAGGCCCTAAACGTGCCACACCGGTACTTGTTGATACCGTCAAGACAGCTGTTGACGCACAGTCACAGACATCAGAGTTTGGGGAGCAGTAGCGTGCGTGCAGTTTCTCGACAGACAGGCTATTCTTACAGGACCGACCGAAAGTACTCAGAAACGTAATTCACTACTTCCATACAAGATTCGCCATACCCAGAAGCTGCTTGATAGGGGCAAGCCACAACGTCTCTCATTCGCAGTCCAGCATTTGGGCTAAGAAAAATCCGCGGCTCCACATTGAAATTTCACTACAGTCTCCAAAGGTCACTTTCTGGGGTAGATTCACAGCGACATTCATCCTTGGGCCATTCTTCTTTGAAGAACTCGGTGAAAGTGAGCCTGTCACATATTACGTTACGGGCCATCGGTACCATAACATGCTGCAGACGTTTGCTGTGCTGCAAATATAGCAAAGGCGTGTACTTACATCAACCATTTTCGTGCATGATGGTGCGCCCCCACATATCCATGGGTCCGTAGAGGCGCTATTGCCCCAACACTTTACAGAGGAATGCGTTATTAGTCGATTCTTTCCTAATCCATGGCCACCACGTTCGCCGGGTCTAACTCCGTGCGATTTTTGGTTATGGAGCTATTTATCTGGTGTATCGTGGAGGTGTTGTGACGTTGAATGACTTAAAGAACACCATAACGTTTCATGTGCTAGGCCTCACAACTGATCAATTACGATCTGCTGTTGAACACACTGTCCATCGACTTAAAATTTTGCAGGTGAATGAGGGTGTTCACGTCGAGCACCTTTCCCTACATCGTCATGGACACGATTACCAACCGCTTCTCTTGCGCAATTTCGTCCTAATCTGTTCTTGTTTCTGCAAACTGAACTGCTTTGTTTCTTCCTTACCCTTACTTTATGTGGTTCGATGGCAAGGTGATCAGAAACTAGTCAATAAATGTTTATAATTGTTTCTGTATTCCGTTTTGGTCGTTTATTGTGTTACATTTCATGTTTTTCTTTAAAAGGTGCGCTCTGGTGAACATCATGGAACTTTTTTTTTTTTTTTTTTTTTTCGAAATTCCGTGAGCGCATCTCATGTATAGCACATATGTAAAACTTAGCTGCATTCCGTTCCGCTCTAAGATGCCGTTTATAGAGGAAGTTTAATTATAACCACCCCGGTCTATGTATTAAATTTCGTGTATATATGATTGAAATCAACGGAAGTCATAAAACAAATGAAAAGGATAAATTAGCAACATGAAATAGCACTGAGGGCAAAGAAAGATTAATATTTTAAGCAGCATTGTCTCTGGTTAGATAAAATTGCCTCCTTATTCTTGTTCTTAATCCATTTAAGCCCTCTTGATCAGATGACTATAGGACAAATTTTCTTGGTAAGATAAGTTCAACCCGTAAAAGCTGCTCTTCTTGAAGGAACTGCCTTTTTACATCCAGGAGTTTTCCTCAGTTGTTCAAGTTAGTCTGCATATTTTGTTTCTCTCAGGGAAAATGAGATACAGGGCAAGGTTGCCCAAGTTGTACCAACGCTTAAATCGCCCCTTTTAAATATTAAGCATAGTATGACGGCAACTGCGCTTCTGCCAGCAAAACTAATTATCCTCTAGTCAATCATATTGTTTCACATTATGTTCATCTCCCTGTAATATTTGTGAGGAAGATCTCGAAGATAATATGATTCAGTGCCTAAAATACAAAGGTTAGGTACACGATTTATGTGCAGGAGTTCAAAAGGAACTGCACGCTGTACCGGTATTCCAAAAGTCCGTGGTTCGATTACCGGTGAAGGCGGTTGTTAATTTTTCATCTCTCCGGCTTTTCCAAGTAACCTAATGTCTCTACACCGGAACTTATCTTACTTGGATATTTGCACTGGAATCACAATTTGTCTTAAAAACTGAAAAATACTAGAGCCGGCGCCAACTCCATCTGCGGATGTACTCTGCGATTATCATGCTAAATTGCAGGACGTATTCCGGCTGTCCTAAAATGGTTGCCTCTGCAGGTACTTGATACAGAAGCTGAGTCCGGGTAGACAAAGTAGTAGGTATAAATTGGAGTCAGGCTCCGATGGCATAATTTAAGCTCTGATTGATAACACAACGATGCGATGACTAAAACTTCAAGCAGTTTACATGCATAAAACGTGCGGTGATCAGGATAGCGTGCAAAAGTATATATCAATACTGTACAGCTGGGCCGGGACGAAGGTGAGGCACTAGCCTCAGGTAAACAAATAGAAAGGGCGCCAAATTAGCTGTTCGATCAAAAATTCAGAAATTTATTTTTTTAAATTATGATTTTTAACTTTTAATTTCAGAATACATCAGTGAATATTAAAAGACTTCTGTGTTATAAACAATCCAGCTAAAAAAAGAAAAACTAATAGCATTAATTTACTCTCAAAAGACATGAGCTTTCACAGTAGTGTATATAATATTTTCTAACATTACAATTTGTTATTGAAAGTAGCTTTAAGGAACTAATTACACATTGTGTAACGAATTTTATAGACTAAACTTCCATAGAAAATATTATACTGCCGACATTAGTTGTTCTTTGTTGTCTCTCATTAGTTTGACTAAGGCTCTTTACTTACTCATAACAAACTTTCCAATGTCCACTAACTGAACATAGACGGAGATATAACTGCTGAGTTTTGCAGTTTCATAAACGCCTTCTGGGATAGCATCCGAAGAATAAATAAGGGTGATTGAAAATGAAATGCACTACATTGTTAGTTATTGCACTTTTTTTTAATAAAATTTTCCAATAAACGGGGCGAATAAATCGAAGCTTTTGGCTTGTATTCACCCTCATGTTGCGCGGGAACTGTATGGATTGTTCCATTTAAAGTTATTTCTGAAGCAGATGCTGAAGGATTAAACAAATTGGTTCATTCTTTGCCAACTGGGATGTAAATATATAAGGTAAGATAAATGTTTTTAAATAATTCTATTGTTTATATTGAAACAATAAAATAAATTTTTCAGCTTTAGAGAACTAAAAAAGGAGGTTTAAAATTTTGAGTACTTTGTGAAACATAAGACAAACTGTTCTGGGTAATTCTAACGTAATTAATTGATTTTAACGTAATATCTTTTAAAAAATTTAGTTTTGTTCCGTTGACTCTAACGGGATCGATAAAAAAATATATCTAAAAGATATGCTTCTTGCTAAACAAATTTAAGAAATACTTGTTGCTGAGAATAAAAATTAATGATAAACATCTGCCATAGTTGCCAAATTTAACACATAGAAGTTTCTTGAGTTAACTGATGAGGCGCAATAAAAGTAAAAATAAAATATCAGTAAATCTTGTTAATTTTAAAATTATGCCTTTATTGTCGCGATATCATGAGTTGGTTAGGGGAAAAAAAGGTCTGACAGCCAATAGAAATAGAATATTGACAGCCAATAGAACTATTGGCATATTTAAAGGAGAGGGCATATAAATGTCTGCTCAAGCTCAAATAAACTTTTCGTAGGGCGTGGATAGTTTAATGGATGTAAGATTCTGTGAAAATTAAAGACTGATTTCCTGATAGAACCATCTGATATTCAAGGTACAGAAGACTAAATGCAGTCAATCCGATCACTACAATAAACTGTTTGAAAAAATTGCCTATGTTACCCCTCTGCCACTTCTGAGCGTGAACATTACTCGAAAGAAGTAGAAATTATTACTTAGTAGTTGTTAAGAAGAATTTCCGCGATCAAAAATATTTTTTTAAGTGCTTAACATGAAAGTCGCAATTTTACTTCACATACCGAAGAGTTATATTTGTGGAACTGTGTTAAAGGTTACAAAAAAATGAAAGAACTATAAAATTTATTGCACATAAGGAGAATTTCAACCAATGACGGAAACATATTCGTATAGTTTTAGAAATGTGAAATGATTTCAGTATGATAACCATACTCAGGTTTCATTAATATTGCAATGTACAGAGGATTAGTAATTTAAGAATTGTAATGGATTTGGATGCATTAAATAACATAACTGTTTTAAAACAACATTTCAAACTTTATATTACAAAACCATAGCTTGTATTAAAGTACGTGATATTTTTCGTTTCATAACAACCCGAACTTCACAATTTTCTATGGCAGGTAAAATAAGCACAGTTGCCTAGTAAGCACAGTTAAATTCTTATCTCGTATGACTATATTATTATTTTCAAAGGAAGTATTGTGAATAATGTTTTAAAGTATGGAAATCAGTTGTTCTTCGTTTCTAAGACCATTAAAAAAGACAAGTTTTACTGCGGTTGAAATAAACTGATTATGAAAATATGTTTTTCTCATTGAAAATATCAAATTGGCAAATATAACTTTCTGGAGAAAATTGTTCGGTGCATCTTTTCTTATAACGGAAAAGATCCAAAATCTGCGAGGAAGGAAAATGGAAAGCTATAATTAGCTAAATAAAGCATTTATAAATATGTTTCAAAACATAATCTTTTTCATAGTCAAACAGAAATATCAAATGCTACGTCGAAAGAAGTTTATGGCGTTATAATATTTTTACTTTATAAATACTTTTTGTTTTATATTTTTCCAATTTTAACATTATGTAAATTTTATTCAACAATAAATTTTTATTAACTTCCTTATGACAAAAAGTAAAATTCAGATAATTTCTCAATTAAAATCAATCAAAAATCGAATTTTTCACGAATGGCATCGAAAAAAAACCCAGTGATGCTGAATACAAAAGAAGGAAAAATTAAGAAATTGCGTTCATCAAAGCTGCGCTTTACAGTAACAAGACTGGCTGTCCAAATGCGGAAATTCAAATGTAATAAATAATTCATCAAAAATAATAATAATAACAGATAGCTCAGAAGAAAATATGGTTGAAGTTGGAGAATATCTCAACTTTGATTCAAATAAAAGCAAACAAGTAATTGAAATTTCTAGAAACGAGGATGATCAAGTAACCATTAAAATGATTAACTTCAATGATCCTCCATCATGGCCAACAATTTTAGACAAAATAACATTTTTCTTAATAGAATATGAACCAGATCAAAGACAAGATGCTGATTTCAGAGAATCTACTTCAGAGGATGGCAGAAGATTTCCTGGAGAATGATTTTTTAAAGAAATTGTAGAGACATTAGGTATTTTTTGGAAACAGGCAAAATGAAAAATGAGCAATTTCCTTCGCCGGGAATCGAACCACGGACCTCTGAAATACCGCTTCGGTGTGCTGACCACTACACCACGAAGGCACACTAGCAAGGCGGGAAAAATACCTTACAAAGTGTTCTAATGGGGAGGTAATACATCGCAACTGGCTTATTTATTTAAAAAGATCTTTGCGTCATTCTGTTTTCCATGCATTCCGTTTACTAAAAGTAAGACAGATTCTACTATTTCCAATCCAAAAAAAAGTTTCAAAGATTGGAAAAACTTAAACAGAATTTCCGATCACGGAAATTCTATGTTTCATCGTGATGCTTTTTTCAATGAAAATGCTTTGAAAAAAAAAATAAAGGAGGTGGTTTCATAGACGATTCTCTGCATAAAGCAGTAGAATCAGAAAAAGAAAAGTGGCGACATATTTAACGCGTTATATTAGACATCAGTTTGTTTTGTGCAAAACACAATTCACCTCTTAGAGGTACGTATGAAATTATTGGCAGTTAAAATGTAGGAATGTTCCTAAATTTAATTAATAAGTCATTACGATAGAAATATTACCTATCATATAGCTAATCACGGAAAAGTATCCGTTTCTTATCTGTCTAATCAAGTACAAGATGAATTTATATTACTCTTAGGTAATCATGTTCGATTTGAAATTTGTTCTAGCATCAAAAAAGAGAAATATTTTTCTTTGGTATTTGATTATACACCAGATGTTTCGCATCATGAGCAACTGTGTCAGATTATTAGCTACTTGTACATAAAAGACGAATCCATATTTATTGAAGAAAGCTTTATAGATTTTATAGAAACAAAAGAGAAAAACTGGTAGTGGTTTAGCAAATAAAATTATTTATAAAAAGGAAGGCCTCGACATTCAAAATGTTCAAGGACATGGTTATAATAACGGAATCAATATGGCTGGATTGTACAAAGGCGTGCAAGCCATTATTTGTCAAAGAAATGATCAAGCTACACATATTCCTTGTTCATAGTTTAAATTTACTATGCAAAAATGCCACTTCAACAAATTCAAGTATGTTAATATTTCTTGGCTCTGTGCGGAGGATTTATAATATTTTTGTATCTTCAAAGAGTAGATGGGATGCACTTATGTTCATTTTGAAAATAACATTAAAAGGTCATACGTATATACGATGGTAATCAAAAGCAAATGTTGTTAAAAAATTAGATCTACAAATAACAGAAGTATATAGATTATTGAAAGATATGGCATTAAATCACAAATCTTTGCAATGGGCTGAAAATAACAGCATTTTGAAGCAAATCAATTTAAAATTTTTATGTTTGCTATCTGTGTGGAATTTAATACTGCAAGAAATCGAAAAAGAACATAAAGCCTTGCAGTCAAAAACTATAACTGTGTATAAAGTCGCACGCTTAATAGAGAAACTATGTCTTTCATTACAGAATATGAGAGAAAATATTTCTTAATGCATTTTTGAAAAATGTAAAACTTCAGCTTTAGAGATAAATATATCATCAGAATTTGAAGAGAAACGAAAACGAAAAGTTAATAAATCGAATTGTGAGGAATCAATTGATATAAATTGTAGTTTTTCAGAAAAATATATTTTTATACAAATTAAAGAAGTGTTCGACCTTTTAATTTCACAACTAAAATGACGATTTCCGATTTTCAGTTTCTAACTGGTGCACGATTAATGTCATTAGATTTAAGTTATTTAAAGTTAGCAGCTGATACCGTAGCACTTAAATATCCGAATGATATGAACGCTGAAGAAATTCTGTCAGAAATATCTAGTTTTAAAAACCATGCTATTTCAATAATTCCGGACACAAAAAGCAGCTACAAACTTAGAACTTTTAAAAATAATTCGCGATTATAATTTAGTTCTGCCTTATCCGAAATTGGAAGCAGCGTTAGAAATCTTTTAACGTTGCCAGTTCCTGTAGCTAGTGGGGAAAGAAGCTTTAGCAAACTTAAAATAATAAAGAAATATATGACATCTTCACTAGATCAAGAAAAGCTTTCAAACATGGCTATGCTCTCTATAGAACATGAGTTAAGTAATCAAGCAGATTTTGAAAAAATGTTTGATGATTTTGCTTCTTTAAAAGCAAGAAAAATTAAATTATAAATATGCTAGAAAAGTTTAGGCGATAAAACTTTGAGCAGATATTTTATTTATACTACTTAATATTATTTGCCATTTTCCAAAAAGCATATTTTTAATGTTTTCCATTTCAAAATTGTTAACCATTATAAATGTTTCACTTTGTGGAATATACAAAGTTATAATTAAATATTACTGTAAGAGGTAAGAGTTATTGTATTTGTACTTGAAATAGTTACTTTTAATGTGCATAAAATATATATAAATATAGTTAATTTGTTCTATATGTAAGATTATATATATTTTATTTACTAAATAATATTGATTAATTAATTATATTATCTCCTAAGTTTACGACCCACAATGAATAAGAAATTTGGCAGTCAAGGTATATTTAATTAAACTTTTACTTCAGTAAACATGTTGTGGCCACAATCAAATCGACACATTAATTGTGCCTTTTCGAAGAGGTTTATATTTTTTATAACTTTGCAAGAAGGAAGCAGCAGTCCAGCTAAGCCAAAGCGTTGAAAGCAAATGTGTTTGTTATGGTTCAGCGTGAAATCTTAATTCAGACTGAGTTAGTTTTGGTTCTCAATGCATTTTAATTTAAAATGCATTTAAAAATAAAATTACTATTGGCTGCTTGAGTTTAAATTCTATTTACATCACCAGAATTATATAAGAGTCATATGATATGGATTAATCAAGAAATGACGCAGTGCAGGGAGAGGTTACTATTTTTAGAATTGAGAAGGGAAATTTACGTTGCTAATTTAATCTTTTGCATATTCTTTAGTTTTCTTACACACACACACACACACACACACACACACACATTTATATATATGTAATGATTTTAAAAGCGTAGATGAAAGCAGTGGACCTCCCAACAACTTACGATACTGCGTAGATGACGGAGAAGACCGTAGTAGCTTGAAGTTGGCAGAGTGGAAAGCATGATGACGCAATTTAGCACAACATATCTTGAAAAATCACAATCTTTATTTTTTCCATACATATCAAATAATCCTTTTTCAGACAAGATATTTCTTAATAATATTTGAATAGAATAACTCCCATTTTGAAGTACGACGTCATCTTAAGCAAGTAAGCGGAAGCAGCATGGAATATACAAAGTTATAATTAAATATTACTGTAAGAGTCCATCTCAGCATGTACATGGTTTCTGACTATACTAAATCAGTCTATGACTGCCATATATGCTGTAATTCTAATCTTATTTTACTGTTTTTACAACATACACAGAAATATTAATCTTATACTTTCAGACCTTTCAATGATTTATTTTAGTCTTCTTGAACAGAAAAATCATAATAAACTAATGTGAACATGTATGCATATTGGAAAAATATTGCCGAAATGCAAAATTGTTGCTTACAGGTGAATTTTTCATAATTTTTTCTTTAAATGATTCTTTTTACGTTACAGAAAATAGAAAAGTCTGGAACCTGTGAGAAGAGATGAATTTAGGGGCAGATTACCAAATTTAAGAATGTTAATTTTGAGGTCGTCAATTATTTTTTTGAAACAGCTATCATATTTTGTTTAGAAAGGATGATGAACCAATGCTGATACTCAAAGAACTTATTCTTATGAAGCATTTTAGTCAATTTAATAAGGAGTAAAAAGCAATTACTGTAGAGAAATCCTAATTAACTCGAGTAACCGTCCCCGACACTTTCATGTTTATGTATTTGAGTTCTATATTATTTGTAAAAATTAAACATTATAAATTGTCATTATGAAATCGAATTCAAAGTAAAGTTGAAATAAACATAGAAGATTACAAAATAAGATAAATAATGCAAACTTTGTAAAAACAAATCAAAGACAATATCAAAATAATATAAAAATAATATAAAAAATAATATATAATAAGAACAGTGAATGTATATGAAGATATAAAGGCCATAAAAGGTATTAAGTAACTTACATTCTTTCTAGTGGGGGAGTTGGCAAAGTGTTCTCTTCGTGTCTGACTCATAAGTGTAGGGTGTCCGAAAATTCTTAGCGGCAGTGGGGGCTTTGAATAATATGAGTCGGTAAGACTTGGGTGAAGTAATTTATGGTAGTGGGTGGGACTTGGAATTCTTGAGGGATGTATTATGTGGAGTTCTTATTTGAGTGAGAATGTCCGTTAAGATTTTTTTGAAATTACTAGTGAATGGAAATTAATTAATTTCTGGCTAATTGTCATGTCTCAATGATTAAGGCTCTGCTGTACAGTGATAAAATAATGAACATTTTTAGCCACTAAGATTTTATCTTGTAAAACAAACTTTTAATCTGTATAACAAAGTTAAACAAACTTTTAATGTGTAAAACAAAGTAAAACAAACTTGTTATGTGTAAAACAAAAGATCCGAGAAGATAGATCTTTATTATTTAATCGGCAAACAAATATAATTCACATCACATAATTTACAGAATTTTCAATAAATAACTGTAATACTTGATATACGGCCCACCAGCGGCCGAGCGGTAAAGTCGCTGAACACTGGTAGTTCGGTCCGAGGTTCGAATCCCGCGAACGGGCTGGCTGCATGGGCGCTTTCGTGGTTTTCCCCATGTGTAACGTGTATACGAGCCAGTTTTCCTTAAAAAAGTCCTCCACGAAGACATCCCTCCCCTTAGGCAGAGCCCTAGTGTGCTTTGCCGTAATTAAATACACCAATACTTGATATACTTGGTTATATCAATAAGTAACTGGTATACTTAATATACTTAATATTCTCGACTTCTAAAACCTGTATTTCTTGGGTTCCGAGATTTAATTTTACTGCCCTGCATATCAAGGTACAGTTAATTTCTACTGAAAAGAATATTGACTGAGTGAATTTATCACATCTTTTTTTAAACTGTTCGTAACAATTTAATCTAAAGCTTGAAGAAACAATAGCTTATATGCACTTTAATGCTGATATTATTTTAAACTGCTTACTGATCACAACACTATGAAAATAAAACTTTATTATTCTTAAACTAATAGGTAAAACATGCTTGGATTCTAATTTTACAAATATTGCAAAACACAAACTTATTGGCTCCTATTTAGAGAGCCAATATATTTTCAAGGCAAATACTCTGTCTGTGTTGACCACGACTATATTCTTCCGAAAAGAATCTTAATACAATTATCTGAAAATATTCAGAAACATTGCATATTTTACACAAGTTTACGCGAAATATGTTACATTTAAAAATTTTCGGTAGCTACTAGAATTTATTAACTAATATAGACTAACAATGCAAAAAAATCACTATTGTTGAATATCCGGGGAAAATAATGTCATAATTTATCTGCCTTATAATATAAAAAACTCTGTATTTTATCAAGCCACTAATATGGACTTTGCCTTTACTAAAAATATTACAGTTAGATCAATAACTTATAGACATAGTATTACAGCCTGTTTATTGCATAGTTTCAGACAGTACGTTTGGTAAAGTTTTGCTTTCGAATATAGTGTAAAGCGGGAATAATAATAACTGATATGTTTGCAGAGTAAAAAAGTAAAAATAATTGCAGTTTTCCACTTCACATTTCAGCTTAACTCATTATATGTGTGAGGCGTATAAACTAGATAACACCTGAAAAGATACGAATTGCATAAATTATTATATTACTTATTTTAAGCCAGGTGTTAGAAAATTTAAGGAATTTAAAATTCGTTTCGTAGATGTTGATATTCTCTTTGCTTTTTTATTTAAATATATACTTATATACCTCTCATTTTTATTTTTATTTATTCATTTGTTTGTTTTTACGCTTTCACTGACAGCCTACGATTTGATATGGTTCGTCCTAATATTTAGAGTAAAGTAACAGTAACGTACATCAGCAGTCTTTTTTTTTTTCCATGAGTCTGCTATCAATACTGTGGTGCCATCTTGTGGTAGTCAGTATTTGTTATTGATCCACCGTGAAAACTGCACTTGGTTTCTCATATTAAATCAAATGAAAAATCTTTTTTTTTTTTCTTTTTCTTCGGAGTAAAAAACTATAAAACTGTTAAGGAATGAAAAAAATCATTTTTATTTAATTCTTCAATTCGGCCAAAACATATATGTCGAAATATTACTTCTCCTCTCATTAATTTTGCTTTTCCACATTCGATTTTTAATTGTGTTTTATCATTTTTAGATTTATTTTTGCTTATTTTGAATCTTCCCTTAATTTTTTCCCATTTCTTTTCCATCTCAGCATGTACATGGTTTCTGACTATACTAAATCAGTCTATGACTGCCATATATGCTGTAATTCTAATCTTATTTTACTGTTTTTACAACATACACAGAAATATTAATCTAATACTTTCAGACCTTTCAATGATTTATTTTAGTCTTCTTGAACAGAAAAATCATAATAAACTAATGTGAACATGTATGCATATTGGAAAAATATTGCCGAAATGCAAAATTGTTGCTTACAGGTGAATTTTTCATAATTTTTTCTTTAAATGATTCTTTTTCCTTCCCCTATATAAAATTTCCATAAACAAATATGTCATTGCAATGTGAACCGTAACGCTACAAATGGCACAGCAATGTGAACCGTAACTGTACAAATGAAAAAAAAAAATTAAAAAGAATAATGATGTCGAAGAAAAGGTGAGTGGAAATCTAAAATGATATTAATGGGGCTGATCAAATATGAATAATATTAAAAAACTTTACTCATCCAGATATTTGAAACTTTTCTTAAAATTTGCTTAACAGTAATTAAAGTTTTAAATAATTATATTTTTAATAACTTAATCAGAATTTATAGGAGGATTTTTATGAAAATTTATAGCTAGATTTTAACGGTTCGAAGCAAAATTACCTTCTGCTATATTAATTTCCGTGTATAAAAATTTATAGTTTTTTTTTAACACACCTAATGTAAGATCAACATATAGAGAGGGCACAATGCCTTAAGCGATTTATTAGAGTGTTAAAGTATGACTACGTTTATTCCTGGTTTATTCGGCAAGAATCAAAATATGTATTTAAACCATGTCATTGTCGATATGCTTGTCTTTTCTGCTGTTCTACGTAACAGACACAGAAAATTATAGAAACACAGAAAGCTCTAGAACACATAAGTTATAGAAGCATTTATTACTATTTACTTATTGCTTTGACGACTAGTTCAGAAAGTAAACGTGTTTTAAAATGATCTATACTCATAATGTAATTTAAGAAATTAAATCACAGTTTGTTAAACTAACATGTCTTAGCATGATATCTGTCACAAAAATAAATCTTCTACTTATTATGACACGAGCCGCATTTCACAAGTTAAAGAGCCGCAGTTTGGGCATGTGGGCTATATAATATAAGATGTTCGTAAAAGATGGCTGTATATTTTACGTCCTTAACTAGTAATCCTAGGCATATTTTTCTAATTACAAAATACTGTAAATAAGGCACGGAATTTTGTTTTAAAAGTTTCAGTGCTGAAAGAACAACTTTGAAAACATAAAAGCAACTTCTTAATATGATCTCTATGATGATAAAGCAGAAATCCCAGTAAGAATAATATTCTTTATGCTATAATAAGATAAATTAAAAAATTTCTGTGCCTTTACATGGTCACTTCTTGAAGATATTAGAAAATACATTTATTAACAGAGATGACTTTTCAACGCATAGTTTCGTTCAATATTTCTCTAAACTTCAGGGAGCAATTACAAAACAAAAGTTTCTCCAATGCAATTAATAGTTTTTACTTCCTCGTACGAAGTAAAAAGGAAGTACTGTAATCGCGAAAAGTTTCAGGCAGCATATTTCAACGAAAATATCCATTTTGACCGCTTTCGAAAGGAATTTAACGATGTTTTTGCGTCATATCTGTACGTAAGGACAGAATAAAATACTCTTTTCCTTCAAAAAAATTATAAAACTGCTTTAAAATTAATTCTGAAGAGAATTTTGCGTGGCGTCTGTACGAACGTATGTACGTACGTTCGTGCGTACGTACGTATCTCGCATAACTCAAAAACGATTAGCCTCAGAACGTTGAAATTTTGTATATAGGACTGCTATAACATGTAGATGTGCACCTCGTATTTTGGTTGCAATCGGCAGCACCAAACATATATAAATATATTTATATATATATCCACTCTATTACCCGGCTCAGTGATCTCAGTTTCTTTACTCTTATATGTTTGTAAGTTGTACATTTTTTGCTTTAAAAATGATTGAATTATGTTGTTTTTATCTTCCGGTTAAGGATTTTATTCCTTTAGTAAATCTGTGTGCAATATTTTTAGAATTATCAGCAATTTTAAAGTTGTTTAATTGCCGCTAAGCCTGTTTTTAATGGCGGCTATTGATGTTTACATTTGAAACAGGAAACTAGTGGATTTGTTGCCAATCTAGAGAAACTTAGCTTCGCAACAACAAAGATAACGCATTCATTTATTATTGCCAATTAAATCATGCTTAATTCTTTCTGGAATTTTTTCGAGGAAATAAGCGTTTGAGATTTACTTCGTAATTTTTAATATAGATATTTTGAGTTTTTATTTTTTATGTATTTTTGCCTTCTCGCGAAGTGAGAACTGAATTAATTAAATGAGAAATACTCAATCGTCTGTGAAAACTGGTTCTGTTTTGTTTTGTTTGCTTAATTTCTTTTATACATAGTTCTAGCTTTATTATAGTATTTGAATAGAACATGTGTCAACGATTAGATAATTCTTTAAATGATATACATTTTGTGCATTCTGAGTTATAATATGAATGAGATATAATACTGTTAAGTAAACCCAGCGCCAGAGTGTCGCTATGGTAAACAAAGTGAATTTTAAAGAATGCATTTATTCTATTGTGGTTTATGCGCTGTCGGCGAAGTAGGTTTAATTCAATCTAATAAGTTTAAATAAAATGCAAGAAAAAATGCGTATAATTTAATATTCCGTACAAGGAAGTCATGTGGTGTACACATCAGATTTTTTATTGAATAAAACAGTATTAATTGCTGGCTATATAACTAGTTCTAGAAAATATTAATTGGGAATACTTCGAGGAATTTTTCATATAAAAGAGCTGAACTTCTGGCAGTTAACTTATTGAAATCTAAAATTTATAAATGAAAACTTTTCTTGCTAAGGCGTTTTACTGTATGAAGGTTATGTAAGAAACTAAATTTTGCATTTTCAAAATCCTTCTGCTCGCAGCGTGGAAAGGGTTTCCATAAATTTTTTAACTTATTCAAAGAAACCCTGGAATTAAATGCCTGCTAACAAACTCAAAGAAATATAGCCATTTTTCACGAACATACTACATAAATATATAGTATAAAAATTTCCAATTGCTAAAATATTATATTGGAATGTAATTTTTTACATACATAAAAGAAATAAAAGTTATTGATTTTAAACATATAAAATCTGTTAATGTCCACATACACATGAATATACAAAGTCTGAAGCTAACTTTCATGCATAACCTGTATACATACATATATTACAGAAAGTTTTAGTTACTCAAATGTTATATTGGAATGTAGTTTCTTCCACAATATAAGAAACAAAAAATTTACTTATTCTAAATACATATGTCACAGATATGCGAAATAAAGATACTGTACTTATTATAAGCAGAGAAAATATGATCAATTATGTGCACATGCATTATGAATAAATAGATAAATACGTATAAATAAGTAGAATACCTATGAATAAATAGGAGCTTATAAAGCTTTTTTTCCTATGTATACTTATTTTAGACATGTACTTTCAGTTACAGTTTCTCAAAATTATGTTTTAAATTTTACAAGAACAGAGTCAGCATTACGAATAGGAAGTGTTTTGCATTTTTCTACGGTCAGCCAATCGGCTTCCTTCTTATTATAAACGAAGAACCAGCAAGACAGACAAATCTGTGACCAGATAAAAAGCATTGGACGGAAACGCACACAACGAAAGCCCACAAAAATAATCCCTCTGTGGTAATTGCCCACGGGACAAATACCCACACAGATGAAAGCACACATAGATATAAGCCCGCACAGATAAAAGCCCACACTGATAAAACCTCACATTGATATAAGCCCACAATGATAAAAGCACACATGAATAAAAGGACACATGATTTTTATCAATATAAAATGTATTTATGATTGTTATTATAATAAATAAAATATTTTAGTGTCATTTTTTATGTCTCAGAATATGTCTGCTTATACATTTTATTGCTATTTTTTTGCATATTTTAGTAAGTCGAAAATAAGCTTTCCTGCTTTCTGGTTAAGTGGTTAGCTATCACGTTTCGATGATAAATCTGTAAATTTTATTTATTATTTTAATTAATTTATTTATTTAGTGCAGTGTGAAAATGAAAAATATCATTGTGAATTTCCTGAAAAGCTATTTTTAAAGGTATACAACTAAGACTAATTGTACGTATGTTTCAATATTAAAAAATGGGGACGGGGGAGATTTGTTTAATCAAAAAGGAGAACAAATTAATTTATAGTTATAAAAATAATTTATTCTTTAAAGTAAATTATTTTTTGTTTATTTTAATAGTCTGAAACAGTATCTTCGAGGATAAAATTTTAAGATACGAAAGGTTAAAAGAGATAGCAGTGATAGAGTTTTGTTTAGCACTGATAACGTTTCATTCCTGAACTTTACGAATATTTTTGTTACAAACGTCCTATCATAAATTAACTGCTTTCACTTATCTTCGTTTATAATTAATAAATACATCTGGTAATTTCGTTATGATAATGAGGGTGTTCGCACCTGAGTTTGAGTATGATTTTTTATTGTAATTTATGAGAAGAACTGTTTAAGGGAGTAATTAAAGGTGATCTTATTTTCATTTTGAAAGAAATCGGTGAAGCGACCAATGCTAGTTTAAAAGTTGTAGATTTGAAAAATAAGCTTTTAAATTCTAAAGAATGTTTGAAAGACAAAGATTTGATCACAGGAGCTCTTAACAACGTGGTTGAAGAAAGGGAAAAAATCGGAGGAAATTTCTAAATTGCGTTTGTTACAAATCCAAACCAGTAATGAAACTAGTAACAACATAGAAAATATACTTTTATTAGATAAGCATTTGAAAGTTGTACGAGCATTATCGATTCTTGTAAAAAGAATGAAGCATGAAATTTAGATTTTGATTCAATAGAAAGGGCTTTCAAACGCAAGAAGGTACCAAATGAATTTAAGTCTGAAATTTTGCTTAAATTGATAGGTGAAAAATAGTCTAATATTTTATATTCAAGAAGATGATTTGAAAGATATGAGAAAACTCCATGAACCATTACTAGTTATATGTTAAGAAATGTTCGCCAAGCTAGAAGGTTGATGGGGAAACTAATTTGCAGTTTGCTTCTCGTCGGGTGCTTTATTTTAAAAGCCAAAGTTTCAATGATTTTGAGATTTTAGTTAACCCTTTGCACTCGAAGTACTCCTCACAGGCAATGCCTAAGTTTGGCTTTGTACTTGAAGTGTTCTTCTCAGCACCACCAACATTTTACTGAACTGAAGATCACGCGATTGTAATTTACAACTAAACTTTAGTTGAGTGTGACTAAATGCTCCATTGATTTCAGATTGAGTCATTTGGTTGGCAGATAAAAAAAAAAAATACTATTCACCTTGGCGAAAAATATGTTGGAAGAAGACTTGTTTTAAGATAGCAGTGATGATGAATTTAGTGTGGTTGAATATGAAAGTGATTCTGATGACAGTGACATTATTCAACCAGTGAAGAAAAAAAGAAAAGTACTGCAATATAAAGGTTGTAGGGAAAGTGATGAAAATGCGTCAGAAAATTTAGATAGTGTTATCGAAATATAGATAGTGTTAGCGAAATATAGATAGTGTTAGCAAAATCTGCTTTGTCTGTTCAACCCAAAAGTTTGGAACCGTTTATTTTTGTGAAACTTGTGATCGTCAATCACGTCTACATTCTGCTAATCGCTTTAAACGGTATCATACACTTGAAAAGTGCAAATAATTTATGATTAAAATTTTCATTTACAAAACGTTCACATTATGATAATAATAAAATAACGTTAAAAATAGCTTGCCTTTTAAATTTTATATTCAGATTTTACCTTTAAATAAATCCCACTTTACATTGCCAGATGTAGCATAAAAAGTCCGAGCTACTGAATACTTTAGGCGATAAGTTCTAGTGCATATGGTTAACTTAATCATTTCAGATAAACTTTTACAAACATTGGATAACAATTTGGCACTCCACGCTGCAGTTAAACAACATGAAAACTGGCTTCGAAAAAATTGGTGAAAAAATGTAATATTTATTTCACTGCTAAAGGTATATTTATTTATGAGAAAACATGTAAGAAATTCGCCAATTATCGAGATTCATTCTACAACAATTCTAAATAATATGTTCCACCAGCACTGAGAAAAGTTTCAAAGGGCAAATGGGCAAAAACATTCGCCTAAACTAAGAGAATGTTACGTTTGTAAGAGCAATTTTCATTTAGCTAAAGATTGGCGGAATAGGCGAAATAAAATTTGATAGATCTGTAGGGTTTATACTTATTTTAACTAACATTTATTTTAAGTTTAAGATATCTTTCCTGTCAAGCCTTTACTTTCCCCTAGAATTGCCAATGCCAGAGTATGTAAATTGTAGTAGAACGCGCAGTATATTCAAATTTTAGCAGAAGTAAGTTGAGTTTAAATAGAAGGGAAACGAGATTGTATGTGTGCTTCTTGAATCGCTAACGTGAAGGTTGCTAGGTAGAAATTTAAGAACCGCGCGTTTCGTTTCGGCCTGTGTTCCTATCTCGGCAGTTCGCTGAATTTTTCAACTGCTTAATCAGTAAGCTCGCTGAATCTCAGCTGTATTTTAGAACGCGGTTAAGTTAGTTACGATTTCAGAGCCTCGTAGGTAGTGATCTCGTTATTTATTCATCCTGTCATTAATTTTTAGTTTCACATTTCTGTTTTTGTTAAACCGCCGGGTCGGCGTAGTTTGTGAACGTCAAGTGAACGCAGCTGTTATTTCTAAAGTGGAATAAAAAGGGCTTTAAAACCCTTCTTACGTGTTTGTGTAACTTTACAGTTCATAGCAGTCTCTACCACAGTTGTTGACAAGTTGGGGCCACACCACACTACATTGGCGCCCGAAGATCTTACGAACTCAGATGGTCGAAAACTGGATGGAAGCTCCTGTACAACTCCAACAGCAAGAAATGGCGAACCAGTTAGAAGGGTTTGGATACCTGGTCCAAACGATGAGAACATCTATCAAGCCAAACGTCAATTTCGACGGAAAAGATTCTGTGGCGATATTCTTAGAAGGCCTCAAAAATCACTTCCAGTTATACCCTGTGCCTAAAAGACAAAAAGTTGCCATTGCCACGTCTGCACTAAGAGTACAGGCCTCACTATGGTGGAAGAGTATAGGGAAATTTTTATTAGGAGAATTCGGAGGCCAAACATATACCTTTGAAAAATTTAAAATATCATTATTAAAGGCTTTTCCCATAGTGAAAGACCGAGCAAAGCTAGAAGCCGAACTGTATAGTTTTTATCAACGTAATATGGAAGATTTGACGGACTTTATTCTGCGAAAAGTTAAGCTGACAGACATGCTGTATGGAAAGAAACCCGACACGGAGATAATTGAAATAATCTTACCAAGATTGCTACCTGCTGTCCAAGATTACTTGGAAATCCGAAATCCAAGCACCTTGCAGGAACTCTTCGAGTTGGCGGTCAAGTTCCAAAATCGAAGAATAGCGGAAAAATCTAGAGGGGCATCGTATTCTCAAAGTTCCCGAAGGCAATTCCCAAATCAACAGACAGGAAACACAAATCGCTCTTATGGGGAAAAGAGCTATCAAGCCAACTCATCGAAGCTCGAAGGTCAAGGCGCAAAAAGGAAATTTGAAAAAAAACCGTCCGCGTACCCAAAAGACTGAAGTTGAAAAGAAAGCTTTAAACGATTAGAGGGGCCTGTAAAAGCGAGGGTCCAGACCCGAAAGTTTTGAAAAAACCCTCAAGAATTCTTTACCACGACCGTATTTAGGAATACCTAAATACGGTCGTGGTAAAGAATTCACAATTACCAATTATACAAGTCCTAGTTGGCGATGTACCAGTGGAAGCCGTCATTGATACAGGGGCAGAAGGTAATTTTATGAGTGATAAATTTTTCAATAAGAATTTTAATAGATTACGGTTATTTAAAAATAAAAACACAGAAATTATAGCGGCCCAAGGAAAAATCTGTCAATGTATCGGGAAATTATCATTAAAGATACAGATAAAAGATGAGAGCCTTACAGTATTAATTTTTGTGGGGAAAAATTTACAGAGTCCAGTCATCTTAGGCATGGAGTTCTTAAAGGCCGCGAAAGCCAAGCTAAATTTTCAGGAGAATTCGATCATGCTGGAAATGGATCGGAGGGTGGTGGAGCCAGTGAAACAACCGCAGGTAGACCTTAGCCATTTGAGTGTCCATGAAAGCCAAGCCATCCAGCAAGTGGTGAGTACTTTTTCAAACTTGTTTTCAGAACGGCCTGGTAACTGTCAAATTGTAACACATGATGTACAATTAACTGCCGATAAACCCTGTAGGACTAAACCCTACCGATATGATAAATAGAAAGAACAAATTATTGAGGAACACATTCAGGAAATGCTGCAGAACCAGATAATAATGCCCATAAATAGTGAGTACGCGAGTCCAGTTTTACTATGTAAGAAAAAGAACGATTTCCCTCCTTCGGATAAAAGGGCTTGGAGGTTTGCTATCGATTACAGAAAACTGAATAGTATTACTAAATTCCCAGTTTACCCTTTGCCGGTTATAGAGGAAATTATTAGAAACATTAAATCTACTAGATACATGACTACTTTGGACTTAACGTCTGGCTACTATCAAATAGCTATGAGACCCGAAGACATACATAAAACAGCGTTTATAACAAAATCGGGCACTTATGCATTTTTACGCATGCCCTTTGGGTTGTTTGGGGCCCCATCAACATTCCAGAGAGCTATGGACATTGTTCTAAAGCCTGTCCTAGGAAAATCGACTTTAATCTATCTAGATGATATAATTATAACGAGTAGTACGTTGGAGCAACATATTAAAGATTTGGAAGAGGTTTTTAAATTATTAAAAGAGGCCGGTCTTACAATTAACGCATCAAAATGCAAGTTCGCGACTAAAGAACTTAAATATCTGGGTTATAAAATTTCGCAAACGGGTATAGAAACTCAGGATTAAAAAAAAAAAAGCCATCAAGAATTTCCCACCTCCCAACACCGCCAAGAAACTTTCTTCTTTCCTTGGGTTATGTTCTTATTATCGGTCGTTCATAAAAAATTTTGCGAATATTGTTGAACCGTTGTTAGTAATTAAAAGAAAAAAAAAGTAAGTTTACGTGGACAGCAGAAGCAAATACAGCATTTGAAAGGTTAAAGAAGCACTCATCAATGCCCCTGTTTTGAAATTCCCGGAAGGGGACGAAAACCTGGAAATTGCAGCAGACGCCTCGGACTATGCCGTAGGTGCGGTTCTCATACAGAATGGGCATCCTTTGCCATTGTTTTAGTAAAACTTTAAATTCTACTCAAAGGAATTATACAGCTACGGAGAGAGAAACATTAGCCGTATTAATGGCTGTACAGAAATTTCGAGTTTATTTCGGCAAAGCGCCAGTAACAGTCTTATCGGATCATGCGGATGTTGGTAGACTTTACTCGGGGAAAACCCTAACGCTCAGGTTAATAAGATGGGCTTTAAAACTTCAAGAATATAATCTAATAATTAAATATAAACCATGGAAAGAAAATAATGTAGCTGACGCACTATCCGGAATAAAACTGGACGATGAAGGGAATGAACTCAAATGCGCTGTGTTGACTTCCAAAATTTTAGATTCTAGAGAAACAATTATTGCTGAATTGAAAATTGATCCTGAATTTTCAAGTATTTATGCTTATTCAAAAGACCCCGAAATCTTTGAACATACAGATGTCGCCGCAATAAGAAGTAGAGCAGAAAACTATGAAATAATAGATAATTTATTGTTTTATACGAAATCAACAAACGAAAATTTTGAGTATAGACCAGTCATCCCAGCCTCTCTTCGATTGAGCATTTTGAAGGAATTACACGACGCGCCAACATCGGGTCATTTAGGGGTCAAAAAGACTATAAAAAGGGTTTTCGAGGCGGTATATTTCCCGCAATTATACAAAGTAGTAACTGCGTATGTCAGGTCCTGCAATCAATGTCAATTAATAAATCATATTAATTACAGCCCGGCCGGGTACTTAAATAGCATTCGCTCTACATTTCCGAATGAAATTTTAGGCAAAAATCTTCTTGGTCCTTTTCCCCAGAGTGAGTTAAATAAAAATCGTTTTCTTTTAGTAATTGTGGATCATTTTTCAAAGTGGACTGAAATTGTTGCACTTCAACGCACGTCAGCCAAAACAGTTGCAGATGCATTCTTACACAGGTACATTTTAAAATACGGTGCACCAATAAAAGTCATTAGCGATAACGGTAAACAATTCGTTAGCCAAATTTTTGAAAACATTTGCTCTGGACTTGGCATACGCCATATCAAAATTGTTCCGTATAGACCACAGGCAAACATCGCAGAAAGAGTTAATAAAAATATTGTAAAAATAATTCGAAGCTATGTTAGCACACATCACAAGCGCTGGGATGGCTACATAAATGAGTTAGCTTATGCTTTAAGAACAGCAAATCATGATAGTACTGGAAAAACTCCAGCAGAATTATTTTTAGGACGTAAGTTAATTACGCCACTAGATAAATTATTCTTTGTGCAACAAAGGGAAGAAGAATTTAAACAAAAAGATATACAGAAACTTATTGATCAGGCGGTTAAAAGTTCGGATACGGCAAGAAGTAGACAGAAACTTTACTATGATCGATAACGCCGTGAAGAAGATTTTAACGTAGGGGATAAAGTGTTAAAGCGGAAATTTTCTTTATCAAGTGCCCCAGATAATTTCACTGCAAAATTGGCTCCAAAGTTTGAAGGTCCTTATGTTATACAGGAAATCAAGGAAGTCGTATTATACCTTAAGAACGAGAGAGGGGAACTTGTAAAGCAAGTCCCGAACAGGTGAAAAAATATTATAATCAAAATCATTTTGAAATCCTTAAAAGTTTCTTGCAGGATTCAAGCGCAAAAGAAGTGGAAATTCCAGAATTAACGCCTCCCGCTCCACCACTCAAGAAGCAGAGAACAGAAAAGGAACCTAGCCCTTCTACAAGTCATTCTAGGGTCCCGAAAAGAAGGAAGGAAAATGATCACACTCCAGCATTCAAGAAGTGCAGGAAATCAACGCCGCCTCGTAAAGAATCTTTGGTAAACAGGAAAAGACCAGGTACAACTTCCCACAGTAGAAAATCTGCGTCGAGGAAACCACTTCCAGGGCCAGATAGTCAGGAGCAAACAAGGCCGCGGTTCACGAGAAGAAAAAGACAGGTGACAGGTGACGGAGGACGGGGACGCCTGAAGTTTAACAGAGGTTAACAGGCATATGTCCCGCGTCCTTCCCTGGAGTTTATTTAATAATTATAAGTGTGGATACATGGCTATACAGGGGCAACTGTTCAACATCTGGCATTTGAAGTACATTTGAATTAACATACAGGTATGGAAAAAAAGAAAAGAAAAAAAAACACTTAATAGGTTATAACAAAAGAATGCTCCCTATGCAGTCAGAGATTAGATGGTAGAGCATTAGAGTGCATATGTCAGTGCAAGTAATGCATATAAGCCCTATTACTCTGGTTGACAGAAGTCCTGGCCATATGCTGCAATGGTGGTTATTACTTTGCATATTTTATTTATGGCCGCTCTGTTTTTGGCTAGGAACTTGTTAAATGCTGAGATATTGGCTGGTATCGGGAAGTGGAACTGTTCCGTGAGTGGGCACTGAAAGATATAATGGTCCGGTGACCCCTCACCCCCGCAAACACAACGATCCGTGGTTGAGATGGTGCGGCGGTAGAAGTAATCCGGGAAGGGACCATGACCAGTAATGAAGTTGGTAAGGGGAGCAATTGCCATAAGGCGCTCCGTGGTTACTTTTGGCAAGAAGCTATGCGCTCTCCTTCCCGTGTCGCCGTGATCCCATTCTCGTTGCCACCACTGGATAGCGGCATTTCGCAGTTGACTTTTGAGGAAAGATGGTGGTGCTGATACTGATATCGGTCTGGCATTTTGGTTCGAAGCAGCCTCCTTAGCGAGTTCATCCGCTGTCTCATTACCCATGTTACCTGCATGGGCTTTAATCCATACTAGGTCAACATGTGCGTGCCGATTATCCTTTAGGATATGCTGCAGTCGTATGATCAGCGGGGAGGCGTGACTGTGTTTGTCAAGAGCAAGCAGTGTCGACATACTGTCTGTATAAAGCTGCACATGTGTGATGTTGTTGAGCGCCACGTATTCAATTGCAGCTGTTATGGCAACTACTTCTGCTTGAAAATGCTATTATTTGGATTGAGATGCCCTTTCCAATGGTGTGCAGCATGACCTTGCCTGTAGTATATAAAAGTACTAACTACACCCTCAGCAGTTTTCGAGCCATCTGTGTAGAACGCGTGCATTGAGGATAGTGTGAATGCCAAGTCCCTTGTGTGCTGGGTGGGTGTGGAGAGGAGTACATGGATGTTCGTAATTTGCAGGGCTACGTAAGGTGCCTGCAAAGGTTGCGTCTTTCTGTAGATGTATTATTTTAGTATATGTGGCCTCTAGCTCCGCTTGGATATGAAGTGGCATGATGCCTGCCAAGGTGAGTGCTGCATAAGTTGCAGTGGTGTGGTAGGCTCTGCATAAACCTAGGGCGAATGGGCGCTGTAGTGATAGGAGTTGCTTAACCTTGCGTGCGATCATGGGTTGTGCCCATATAGCTGCCGCATAGAGTGCCACCTTCTCAGCTACAGTTTTGTAAAGTACCTTTTGAATGTGGGGATTCCGTCCCCAGTTCCGGCCTTGGAATTGTCGTGATCTCCTGGCAATTGCAGATGTTTTAATCTTTTGTGCCTGGATATGCGGAAGCCAAGTCAGACCTGGGTCCCATATTACCCCAAGGTATCTTAAAGTTTTTACGACCTTAATATTCCGGCCTTGTAGTTTGATACATGGGCTACGTGTTGGATTTGTACCCTTTCTTGGAAAGATGATAGCAGTGGATTTTGTGGTGGATATTTGGAGTTTTAGCTCTTCGCAGAGGTTGGCAAAGATAGTGCATGACTCACTGCCATGGGCTTCAAGCTCAGCGCGTCTGCGGCCTCGGACCAGTAATGCCGCGTCGTCCGCGTATGCAACTAACACAGTATGTTGTGGCCACCTTGCCTCTAAGACTTTATTAAAGGTGAGGTTCCATAGCAGAGGCCCTGCACAGGACCCCTGTGGACATCCTCTCACTTGTGTTATTGAAACAGTACTACTGTTGTTAGAGATCATCAGTTGCCGGTCTGCCAGATAGTTGTCCAGGACTTGATAGATATTTCTTGGGCATCTTGCCTCTCTGAGGGCCTGCCTAATGGCAGGCCACCAGTGGGTATCGAACGCACTTTGCAAATCTATCGATATAAAAGCCGTCTGGTAGCCCTGCGATTTGTTCTGAATTATGACTTCATGGATTCGCTGCAGGGCATGAGTGGTAAAACTGCCTGATTTGAAGTCAAGTTGTCTTGGGCTAATGCTTTGGTATTGATGTAGATGAAATTTTAGCCTGTTGACGATGAGCTTCTCGTAGATCTTTTCCATCGCCGGCAGAAGGCAGATTGGCCTAAAGGAACTCGATACTAGGGGGTCTTTATCCTTTTTTAAAAATAATACCACATTGCCTTTTTTGAAGGCTGTGGGGAATATTTTATAATGCAGAAGCTGGCTGTAGTATTTATGAAAGTAGGATGGTCGTGCCTGATATGCAACTTTGATAATTGCGTAATCGAGTCCGTCGGGACCCGGGGCCTTTTTTAGTGGCAGATACCGGAAGATATTACGTATCTCCTGTGCAGAAAACTGTATATCGTTCGGTGTGCATGGCGAGCTTGTATCTTCTCTAATTTGCCTCTGTTCTGAAGTATCTGCTTGTGTATCATCTGTGGGAAAGATAGCATTTAAAAGTTCCTTGGCGGTGGAGGCGGCTACGTCCATAGTATGTGGTGCTGTTGGTTGAACTGGTACTTGCGCTGGTTGGAAGACCTTCTGCGTTGCCAGTTTATGTAAAATTCCATATGGATTACTGCTACTGGTACAGAAAGATCTCCAGCTGTTAAATTTAGCTTTAAGAATTGCTTTCTTGTAGGCGGCCCTTTCTTGCCGAAAGGCCGTAAGGATGTTGGAAGCTACAATATCGTTGGTAGCAGATCTGAGGCGGCGGCGCAGAGCTCTGCACCTCTGTTTCATCTCTCTCAGTCTTCCCGTCTAACAGGATATGCCTTGGAGTTTTTTGGCGGTCCTTGTAGGGAGGATCTGCTGACATATTTGTCTGAGTAATGACAGAATGTTCTCTATGTAATCATCCAGTTCTTGGGGGGTGGTAAGCTCTTCTAGTATGTCTTCTTCTCTGATGAGCAGCTCCTGAAAGGCATTCTTCAGTCGTCGTATCTTTCCGCCCGGTAGTTTGAATCTCTGGAGGATATTAATGCTGGCTTCAAGTGTTAGTGTGAAGTGGATGTATCGATGATCTGAGTTACTTTCATCATCTAGAACATCCCGTGAGCTAAAGTTGTTGGCAAAATTAGCAGTTGAGAGTGTAAGATCAGGCCATCTTTTATGATAGGTATTGTCATAGGTTGGTTGTGCCCCTTGACTATTATGCAAATGAAATCGTGACAGGCCATAAAGTCTTCCATGTCTCGCCCTTTAGGCGTTGTGTCTTGATAGCCCCATATAATATTATGTGCATTGAAATCTCCTCCAACGACGTGAGGTACTGTTGGGCATTTCTGTTTCACTCGTATAAAGTTGCAAGTCACATCCGTAAGACCTTCCGTGGGCGGGGAGTAGACGGAGGTTAGGAGGAATTGCTGCTCTTCAAAGATGACTAGAATAGTAACGAAGTATCTTTCTATGGTTAACTACGTATGGAAACCAGGAAGGGTTGCAGCAGACAATGGCTGCCCGTGGTGCTTGTTCTGCATTGGCTTTCTTCTGAAAAATTTTCCATGCCAGTGGTAGGCTTGCCACTTGGCCCTCGCGACAATAAGGTTCTTGAATTATCAAGAAATCTAAGTTATATTGAATAGCATGCTGGACTGCCTGCGTGGTCGCGGCTACCGCCCGTTGTAAGTTAATTTGTGTGCACTTTATCTGTGCTTGATTAGATTTAGCTTCCGCACTTGAAGTTTCTTGGGTTGGCCCGCGTATCGCTTGTGCTGTTGTCGTGATGTTCGGATCTTGTTCATTATTCATAGAGAGTGATCCTTCTGACGCGTTCGATGTATCGTCCATACGTTGGGCAGTTGGTATCATAGGCCGGATGGTTGCATGGCATTGTGCTGCGTGTTTTATAGTTGGCATCTGAACAGTTGATGCATGTTGGCCTGCTGGCGTGACAGTCCTTAACACTGTGACTTCCAGAGCAGAAGGCACAGTAGATTCTATTGGTGCATGTTTGCTGCAGATGGCCAAACTCCTAGCACCGGAAACATCTTTTTGTGTCGAAGTACTCAGCATTCCTATGTCCTCTCCACCCAATGAAGAGCTTGGATGACTGGAGGAGGCTTCTAAATGCCGCTGGTTGACATTCAAGTATCCATTTGACGCTGTTTCCTCTGTCCTTGAGTCGGTACATGACTTTGGCTGTTGTTTTGGTGAGGTGGAGTTCTGAGGCGAGTGCATTTTCTATCTCTTCTGGCTGGACGTCAGGAGATACGTTGTGGATAGCCACTCGTGGTAGTCTAGTCAGTGGTTGCTTGATCTTGACTATTACTTGTCCCTGCGTGCTTTCTAAAGTAGTAGTGAGCTTGGTCACGTCCTCTTTGGAAACACAGTCTACGGCTAGTCCTCCTTTCTGTAGATTTCTAATGGAGATTTCTAATTACAGATTTTAACTCCAAGCTTCTGAATAGGGAAATTTTCTTTAAGGACAGCTTTTAGGTCCTTATTACCCTGTGCAGTACCCTCAGAGGGATAAATTAAAACCGTATGTTTTGGCTTCGGTTTGGTTGCTTGCGCCTATGTTTTGACTCTGACGACGGTATCGCTAAGCGCTGAACAGTCGTTGGTGCCTTCGTTGGGAGCTGTGCCGTGCAATGAACCGCAACAGACTATGGAGGGAGTGTCGGTACAGGCGTCTGCTGCTTCTGGTTTTGGTATGTAATTTGGACCTTCGAGTGCCAAAGTGTGCACTGCGTCTATCAAATCCAGGAGAGATACCTTTACGTCTGAAGGAAGAAGGTATCTGTCTCGTCTTTGTATGGAGGCTGTTTTTCTAAGACTATCGCAGGGCTTATTGATTTTTGTGTGATAGTCTAATTCTGAGCCAGCAAGAGTTGCCGGATCAGAGTCGCAGTTAGAATTGTCGTACTCAGCCACTGAGGTTAATGGCCGTGTCATAGTAGCAATCACTTGCACTATACAATGCGAGAAACAATTATGGACTTGAGATGGCGCACTGAATTTGATGCAAAGAGTAAAATCACATAGAGACACACAGAAGTCGCTTCACAGGTATCACTGTTACACTCAAAGATCACTTATACACTTCACTGTAGTAAAAATTTCACTGTGACACTTACTCTGCTCGTAAATTCACTCACTGAACGTAAATGCACTTGTGCTAATCAGCACTAATCACTAATGTACTTTTTGTGCACTAATTACTTGAACACGTATCACTGTAAGCACTTAATAATCACTTATTCACTTTCACTGTAGTAAAATTTCACTGTGACACTAATCACTAATGCACTTTTGTGCACTAATTACTTGCACACGTATCACTGTAAGCACTTAATAATCACTTATTCACTTTCACTGTAGTAAAATTTCACTGTGACACTAACTCTAATCAGCACTAATCACTAATGCACTTTTTGTGCACTAATTACTTGCACACGTATCACTGTAAGCACTTAATAATCACTTATTCACTTTCACTGTAGTAAAATTTCACTGTGACACTAACTCTAATCAGCACTAATCACTAATGCACATTTTGTGCACTAATTACTTGCACACGTATCACTGTAAGCACTTAATAATCACTTATTCACTTTCACTGTAGTAAAATTTCACTGTGACACTAACTCTAATCAGCACTAATCACTAATGCACTTTTTGTGCACTAATTACTTGCACACGTATCACTGTAAGCACTTAATAATCACTTATTCACTTTCACTGCAGTAAAATTTCACTGTGACACTAACTCTGCTCGTAATTCACACACACTTGCACTTTAAGTAACGCTAATGCTCTTATTCGAAGAAATATGTAATGATCAACAGATTAATTAATGTTAATTAATAAAATAGAATAATCAAAAAGGTGACCGGAATGCCAGAAGTCTTGATTGTTGGCTCTTTTCGCTTCCTCGAAGCTCTTGAGTTTCGTTTCGATTCTTTGAATACTGTGTCATATCATAGCTATATATATTATGTATTATATTTCTCATACAATATTATTATAATATTCATGTAAAATAATAAATTACATTTTTTTGTTTACTTATTTTACTAACGTCTTGGACTCGAGGGCTGTGAATTTCTCCTTAATCATCTTTAGAATCAGTATACATTTATAAACATAAATTTTTCATCTAATGTATTTTATCTAGGTTGGAGAGCAAAATGTTGACCCTACCGGTATAGAAGGATCTCGAGCGATATTTGGTATCATTTTATCAAATTAGACAAAAGCGGAAAATGCCGGTATTTTCAGCAGAAATTTCCTGTTCTTTGAGATATGCCTCCAATCTAAAAATTAATGTTTACACTGTGCTTTGTAGTAGCAACAAAATATCAATTATACTAATAAAACCATCTAATCTTTAACAAAAACGAATTTTGTCTTATTTATTTACTTTTATTATTATTATTTTTCAACTTTTTGGGCATTTTTTATTCCAGAATTTTATTGTTAGTTTTGTGTAGACAGTTATTTTTATAGAATCTCAAAACTACAGTTGGAAAAAATCAGTCCATGTAGTGAAAGGTTTGATTTAGTTGATTCTACGATCCCGCTCCTTTTTCGATTCTTACTTCTTTTCCCCATCTTTGCACACTGCTCTTGACCACTCCCGTTCCGAGCGCATTCATCAAGGTTACTGTTAGTAAGCGGGGAATCGAAAAAAGACCTGATTCATAAGCGAACGGTTCCTATCTGATTCCTTAAAGGAGCGGTTTTGCATATCTCCAGACGCATGGGATCGAATGTGTGAAGATAATATAACCAGCAATTTCCCTAGAGACTAAATCAGAAGGACAAAAACAAAACAACTCGAGGTCGAAAGCACCGACGCCGCTGAGCTATTAAATATAAATCTCTTTTACAGCACGATTTAGAAGCGAAGGGCCAACAAAACAAAACAGAGGGTTATTCAGAATCGAATAAATTTAATATTTCTCAAAAGGAATGTCTGACATGGATAAACTCTCTTAAAGACATGCAATTAGAAAGGAATAATTCCTTTTTACGAGATGAATTATTATTTCATTAAGAAAATATTTGTGCAAACATACAACAATTAGATTTGCAGAAAAGCTGTGAAAGTCAAATTCTTCATTTAACTCCCGAATTCATGCTCGGAAATCATTTAGTGATGCGAAAAACTAAGGAAAGAATTTAAGTGTCATTTTACTGGCCGAGTATATCAAGAGATCTAAACAGTTACTGTAGAACATATTAAAAATAGCAATTCAAAATTCTTAAAAGACAGTCAGATAAAATTTCTGTTACCTCTGCTGTCCGTGCGCCCTTTCTATTTCATACAGTAAATATAGATGTTAAGCTGAGATTTTCAGGAATAAATAATCATTTAAAATTGCCGGAAGTTATACATTGAAAACGTCTTTTCATTAAAGCGACCTGTGATGCTGTTTTAGAAATTTTTATAAGGACGGGTATTCCGGAAATTATCTTTAGTGGTCATATAAATAATTTTATCTCCCAGTTGACACATAATTTGAAAAAAATTTAGGAACTCATCTCGTTTTCAATACCAGGTTATCCTGCATCAAATGGCAATCAATGTAGAAAAATGGAACCATATATTTAAACAAATGTTGCATTGCACAGTCCTATTAATTATGACAAGCGCATTCCTTATCTACTGTCCGCAAACCGAGAAGTTTTAAACTTCACTACGGCCACTTATGTACGGCCGTGAAGCTAGATGTCAGTTAACAGTGTTAAAATTCTCTTGGTGAAATACCATTACCGCTTAATTTAAGTAATTCAGCAGCTGACTATCTACAAGAATTATAACTGAATTTAGAGAAAGCATCTGACCTTGCTTCTTTATGTTCTTCGCAAAAGTAGAAGATTATGCATATTATTTAACTGTCGCAAAGGCATGAAAGAATTTAAGAATGGTGATCTAGTATATTAAATTATACCTGAATCTAGCAGCAAGCTATAGAGGGTGTTTGCACATTTTTAGCACGCTTTCGGAGCCATTTAATCAATGTTTAAAATGTAAAGCGCAATTGTTTTTAATGTTCGACCTGATATCCTTTTTCTGGACTAAAAGTCTGCATCATGATTTTCATGATAGAAGCGCTTTTCGTAAAATTTCTAGGAATATTGATTTCTACTGCTCTTGGATTACTTCCCAAAGTTTATCATGCGTGATGAGTGTGCCCTTAAAAAGAGAAGACCAGTTTTAAAATAGACCATAAGTTGAAACTTCAGGGTACTTTGCAGGAATACATTGAAAAGGTGTTCAGGCAATACATGTATCAGTCTTCATTAGTTCAAGGAATGCAGTAATACCACTCGAAATATACCTTGTTGTTTTGTCTGTATGAAGTTTAATTCTTTGAAAGTCATTCGGATAAAGAAATAGAATTGCTTTTGCAAATATTCTAGCGCAAAACGTTCTGTTGATAGTACATTGAGTTGATTTTTAACATTTTCTCACTCTTCTTATTTTTATTCCAGTTGTAAGAGAATCCTGTGAAAAATCATAAACCTCTTACTGAAACTTTCTTTGCATTGACGGAACCAAGTTTTTTTTTCTTTTCGTTTTCGATAATAAATATGCATTTTTTATTGCAGTCCTTTAGGTAAACCCATGCTTCATCAAGGTTCACAAACTATTTCCATTTAAATCCTGATAACTAATTTTCATATAGGTGTCTACAAATTGTTCTATTTTGAGTCACATTCCTCGGAAAAAGCTGGCAAACAACATGTTTTAGTTTTTTTAAGTTGTTGATCTTGGTTTATTATTTACCAACGGTTTAACTTTAGAAACATTAGAAACAGTACTTACTTCTTTTAGTATTCATTTGGAGTCTTCGTTTCGTGTAGGAGTAACGATGAACGATTTTTCCCTTTCCAATTATAAAAAGTTGCTTTTTTTCTTTTAGAAACTTTAGTACCATGTACTTTACATTATTTCTGAATTATGGAACTGAGATATTTCTCTTTCCAAAAGTCCAAAAACATATGCTTCAATCCATAACTTGTTTACACGTAACATTTTGAAAGAAGAATAAATTTAAAAGTAGCAGACGATATTTTTCTTTTCAAATAAGCTGTTGCTATAAATATTTATTCATAAACATTTGCATTTTTTAATTCGTTATCGAAATCGTTCTAAAATTGTGCAAACTCCCTCTGCATATGCTAGATGGATAGGACCAGGTGAAACCATTGAAAGAGTGAACTCTCATTCTTACAGATAGTAGTGTGCGATATGCCCACGTAGAGCAAGGTAAAGAAAATTTCGTTAAGGAGCAAACAATGCGAATAATTTTTAGGATGATTCCGAGTTTTGAGAAATTTATCCGACACGAAATAAATTAGACTGCGCAGAAACTACACTCCTATTAAAAAATATGCAACAGATGTAAAACAAAGACTAAAATAAATACTAACAAAGCGTGAAATTGATCCAAGAGGTTGATGTAGTATTACTAAGCATCATAACAAAAACTAAGGCAAATATATGCAAAAACACATGTATTACAACCATCACATCGCGAAAGACAAAACAGATGGGAAAAACTATGTAATTGAAACACCACGGTCATACGAGTAAAGAGTATTGTACCCTCTAGCTGAAACGCATGCTTGGTAACGGCGAGGCAAGCTGGCAATAGTATCAATGATTCCTGTAGTAATGCATGCTGGAGCTCATGGAGTGTGACTGGCGGCATACTGCGACCTACTATCCGTCGTCTGAACATGCCCCAGACATGCTGTATGGGATTCAGGTCCAGTGATCTAGCAGACCATGGAAGATGTGGAATGGTTCCCTTCTCCAGATAACTCCGCACCTCTCGAGCTCTACGCGGGCGGACGTTGTTGTACATAAATATTGCGTTGCTACCCATTGAAGCGATAAAAGGACGCACAAGAGAGTGTAGAATTTCGTCTCGATATCGGAGGGCTAAGACGGAACCACCAAGAATAACTTAGAGGTAGGTGCGGCCGTTCGTTGCTATCCCAGCCGATACAAGTAAGCCATCTCCTCTGTAAAGGTTTGGCCCGATAGCATGTCCCTGGCTCTCGCTATATCATTGCGCTTCGGGAATCGTTCCAGACTCATCCGTAGAGAGTACATGACCCCACTGCTCTAGTGTCCAACTGCGATATTCAGGGGCCCTATTCAATCCCCTCTGGTATGCGATGGAGACAAAGGAACACAAACCACATATTGTCGGGCGTATAGTCCACCTTCATGCATTCGACGCCACAATATTTGGCTGGATATGAACCGTCCTGCAGAAGAAGAGAGATACGACCCCAGCTCTTGTGCTGTTAGTGATCTATAGCGTCTTGCATATAATAACAGGAAGCGATCTTCTGGGCGTTGTGGTAATCCTCCGGTTTCCAGATCCAAGTCTTCTACAGAGAGTTTGACCCTTTTGGTAAAAATTTCACAGTATGTTGATTATACTACAGTGCAGATTCAGCTCTCTCGCAACGTCAGATTGTCTTACACCAGTTTGTAACATCTCAGCAACCTTCCATCGCATTTTGTCTTGCAAATGGTGTCTTCAGCTCATGCCTTTCGCTTTGGATATCTCAGATTATACGGAACTATCGCTACTTTCTAACTGACGCATAAGTCTGGCATGCCCCTTTTTAAGGCGTTGTGGTGTGACTGCGGGATTGCGTTTTATGCTGATTCTGTTGCTTGTTTGTATTCGGCGCTTCAAACTTTACCTCATATATAAATTGTATGTTTTAATTCCCCTTTTTACATTCGTACCTTTTTCTTTTAGCTCTTGAGCACGAGTGTAAAAGTAGCATCCAGATAGATATTAGTCATTTAGAGGACAGTGAATAAAAGAACTCACACTCAAGCACGTCATGTTGTTCTCCGGTAAAATCTAAAGAGCCAGTACTCGTGAACATAAAAATCGTTTGTTACCTGGAGCTGAAAGCAAAACACTATGTATTTATAGGATCCTTGACTTTTTAAAATCTGAAGTAAATAAATAGATCTAAGGATTAGAGAACTTAGGTCTTATCGAGCCAAGTGATGAAACAACTTACCCAGCTGTACGTGTTGCCGAGAAAGATGGAAGTATGATTTTATGCAACAACTTCATGTTGTTGAATACAGCAACCAATCCTGTAGATTTTCCGACTAAAAATATGACTGATCTAATAAATAAAATTGGACGAACGAATATTATCAATTGCTTGGATGTTATGAAGGGTTATTGGTAGATCTTCTTTGGAAGAAGAGAGAGTCGTGATTTAACATTATTCAAGACACATCATTCCTCATACCGCTGGAAGGTCATACCTTTTGGATTGAAAAATACAGATGCTACTTTCCAGGACATCATTAATGATGCATTAAAAGAACGTAAGGATTTTTGTAAAGCTTGTATCGATGATATAGCTATCTTTTAACTAGTCTTTCAATTAGACTGAAACTCACATTTTAAGGACTTAGATATTGTACTAACTACGTTAAGTGATCTCATTTATGCACGTTCAGAAGTAAAATATTTAGGACATCATAATACGAGCTGGATGACATCAGACTGATCCTGAGAAGTTACTAGCCATCGAAAATATATTAAAGTCTGAAATTAAGATTACTCTAAAAAATGCATTAAGACTGTTTAAGTATTATCGTCATTACATAAAGAACTATGCAGAAGCTGTTGTCCTCTTGACAAAGCTTACCCAAAAGAAGATGCTGGAAATAATTTCATGGACAGATTTTGAGGATCTTGAGCATTTCAAGATTTACGGCGTCGACTGTGCGATGCACAAAAATTTCCCACACCGAATCCGTCGAATCCATTTATTGTGACGTTAGCTCCTATGGCGTTGCTGCTTGTTTATCACAGACAGCAAAGGCAATTTGCATCCTATCAGCTTTTCTAGCCAAAAATTTTCAGAGGCTCAACAGACCTGAAGGACAATTGAACGTGAGGCTTATACCGTTGTGTGGCCATTGAAGAAGTTCGAGTGTTGGGCATATGGATCATATACTGAACTGATTACTGATCATAAAGCACTGTTGCATTTGAAAAGGCTGGAACTGCTTTCTGCCAAATTACAGAGATGAACAATGGCACTTTAGTGTTACAATATTCACATAACTCATTATTCTGACGCACAATTAAACAATGCTGGTAATCTTTCAAGGATAGCTGGTGAATGAGCTTACAAACAAACAGCAACTTAAAACTTTTCATTTATTATTTGTCTTTCGTTCCGGAAATGTGCAAAAGCTATTTTCCATCTGTTGGAAAAAAAACTGTTAATGTTTTTTTAATTATCATTTTATTGCGTTCTTTTAATATAGTTTCATATATTTGTTTTATTAACAGAGACTCGGTATTGTAACAAGGCGTCTACTCATCTTCTGTGGAAAGTATGTTTATTGCACTAATTTCAACAAAGTATGTATTGTATATATATATACATCTAGTGTATATTGATTTTGATTAGCTAAAAGAATTAATAAGATTCTAGACAAATATTATTGCAGGAGAGTTCATATATTATTTAAAGCACACAATTTATTTATTTCAATATTAGAAAAATCTAAGAGCTAAGTAAGCTGTATTATTAAATATTATTTTTATGAAGTAGTATCATTTAAATTTGTGAGCTGACTTTCTGGTTCAATTATCAGATTTTGCTTCGCTTTGGCGTAGCACAATCTTACCATGCGAAGGAGGGGTGTCAGGTACTTCTCCGCAGTCAACCTAACAGCTTTCTCCTTATTGCCAGCAAAGAGCCATCCGGAGAGAAAAATTTTCTTAGTTGAAGTTTAGAGTGGTGTGGGCTAAATTCTGTAAGGTCTTAGCGCTTGATTTTGAATTTTAGTCAGTGCAGCTGATCTAATTTTGTAGGGTATTGAGTAAACACCTGATTTAAAAACGGTTAAACATCTAGTTGTTTCTTTAAACTATGTAGGAGTAATCTTTGTAAAAATTCCTTTACATATAATTCGTGTAAATAGTAAATAAAATGTTTAAAATAGATAGAGCTTGAATATGATACCCTTGCCATTATGTCAACTACGACAGGAAGATTCTGCAAATATAAAAGATACATTTTTATGTACTTTCTAACTTCGATTAGTAACATATTCATTGAAAATTTATTAAACTCTTGGGTGCGAAATACGTGAAGATATTGGAAAGCAAATATACTGAAATAACTTTACATATCTTCTTTGTATGTGTCTCGTAATTAAATTTCTTTAAAATTTTCTCTAATTTTGCTAAAATTTAAGGGGCAATTACAAGTTAAAAGCTTTTCATTTTGGTAACTGGAGCTTACACGTTGAATAAAGAAGCAACAGTTTTTAAACAATATTGTAATAGCTGAATTTTCACTACGAGGTCTATATAAAAACTTTATATTTTTGGAACCCTTCTACCTACAATGCTGAAACTGTTCGCATAAAATTCTGTCTTATTTTAGAAATTTGGTAATTGGAAGTACATGATCAATATTTAAGGAAATAAAGCCTGTACGTAAACTTTGACGGCATTTTCGTACTAATATACATCACTTATTAATCCGATATATACACTCATGTCCATAAATTAAGGATAATTCGAAGTCACGCGGAAATGGAACTCTAAAATAAATATATCACCTGTAAAATCCCTACACACATCTTCAAGAATCATATGCAAATTTCAGGAAGTAACCAGATGACACCGATGGTACGTCACCATGACGAGACTGTAAGAGAGTGATATATAAGAAATACAGGCAAAGAAGTAAAATTGTTCGCAGGCGCTTTATAAGCATTTCAGTGCAATAACCGAATAGTTATGACACGAAGGACGTATTTAGATGATTTTTTATGTGGTAGAATTATCGGCCGTCTAAGAATGTGGGCGTATCCAACTGGAAGTATCAGACGAACTTGGAATTGCCTAGAGTGTCATCTCCAGGCTTTGGCAACGATTCCAAGATGATGGCAATGTGAATAGACGTTATAGCACAGGTCGCCCCAGAGTTACAACGCGGAATAAGGACCGTATTTGGCAGTTAATGCCAAAAGAAACAGGCGGAGCACAGCCTCAGACCAGATGCGTTCCAGTTACTGCAACTCACTACTCCAGGCCTGCGGTTGGCCTGGAGTAGAGAGCATGCATTATGGACACCGCAACAGTGGGCTTGTGTGATGTTTTCCGACGAGTCCAGGTTTAGCTTGCAGTCTGATTCTCGCCGGACTTTCGTATGGAGAGTTCCAGGTACCCGTTACTACCAAGAAAACATCACTGAACGACACCGTTAGGGTGGTGCAGGAGTGCTCGTTTGGGGTGGAATTATTCTGGGTTCCAGAACTGACCTGCATGTTCAAATTGGAACCATGAAAAGCCAAATCTATTGGCATTCTGGAACAACATGTACATTTGTTTCGCCACGGGTGCACAACTTGTGTTTATGGATGACAACGCCCGTCCTCACCGTGCAAACATCGTAAGCGAATGCCTTCAATCGGAGGATATCACCCGTATGGACTGGCCAGCATTCTCACCGGACTTGAATCCAGTAGAGCACGTGTGGGACATGCTTGGCCGACGAGTTGCAGCCCGTCAACCTCCTCCTACATGTCTACCGGAACTTCGGAGAGCATTGCTTTTGAGTGGTGTAATATCCCCCAAGATCAGATCGATAATTTGATACTCAGGATGCCTACGCGTTGGACGGACTGTATTGCATCGTCTGGGAGACATACAATGTATTAACAATCATACCAACCACGTAATATTGGTTTTTTGTAAATAGGTTTTTTTTTTTTTGTAATTTGCTCCACGGAGACAAAATCGCTAATTTTTTTAATTTCAAACATATAGCATCTTTTTTTGCTCTTTACCTTTTGTTTAATAAATAAGTCAAATTTGTTTTGCTTCTAACTCTTCTTTTGCCTGATTTTGCATTATCCTTAATTTATGAACATGAGTGTATTAACATCGTCTTTTGACATCGTTTGTTAAGCCGATATAACCGTTAGCCTTTATTTCTTAATCTAACAGCACTTCTTTGGTTCCTCTAACTGCTGATCATTTCACTTTTTTCAAACAACAGTTGAGTGTTAATTTTTCATTAATTAAAAGCTCTATTCTTGTGTCCTTAAGTGCTATAATTAGGAAAAATGAAGTCGCGAAACTATAAAGAATTATCACATTTCCAGTGTGCGTTCTTGTGGTGTAAGTACTAGCACATCTAGCTAGCAGCGGAAGATCCGTGCTTCGAAGTATGAAAACAGCACATCCGATGTGTGATCAAGCAGGCCTAACACGCTCTGAAATCGTCTTCCGAAACCTTCGCTTAAAATGGCTTTTCTTTCACCCTTAATTTGAATATACGCGCGATACCTGATTAACATTCTGGCAGGAAAGTGTGGGTGAAAATGAGACTGAAAGGAAATTAAACTCAAAATTAACTGTTAGTCAAAATTAATAAATAAATTCTCACAAGCTCTGTTGATAAAAGAAGGAATTGTGTCTTATTGAGCACTGACTGGGAAACTTGGCAGAAGTGAGAATGATGCAATTACTCTAAAATATTATTTCAAATACGAAGTGCCAATTCACAAATTTAATTTGTTCACAGTTTTATTGCCATAACACGTTTGCTGTTATGATATGCTGTTCCATTACTGGAAAACACACAGCAGAAGGTTTCGTTTCTGTTAAACAGATTTAAAATTCCTTTTTATAGAAATGAATACCTTTAATACTTCCAGTTTATCAGCAAGTTTCTTACTTTTGCTAAAGG
The DNA here is from genome assembly GCF_044657685.1 of Stegodyphus dumicola. Lineage (NCBI taxonomy): Eukaryota > Metazoa > Arthropoda > Arachnida > Araneae > Eresidae > Stegodyphus > Stegodyphus dumicola. Next base: position 124,163,698 of record NC_140780.1, read on the forward strand.
CTGAAAACAAAATACTTCGCTCGAGAGGTTTCACCGGTCTACCTATATTTAAATGCCGAACTCTTCAAATAAACAGATAACACTGTAGTTAGTTTTCAACTGTGGTGTATTTCTTAAAACTTAGCTATAATAATAAAAGACTGCTTCCGTTAACTGAACTGCTTGCATATCTTGTTCATGTGCATTTTGATAGGATACTGAAACTGTCACTAACGATATAATTTTGCATTACTTTACATAACTACTTTATAAGGTATTTCTCCCGCCTTTTCAGCAGGCTTTCGTAGTGTAGTGGTCAGCACAGCCGGCGCGTATTCGAGAAGTCCGTGGTTCGAGTCCCGGCGACGGCACTGCACATTTTTCATCTTTCCGGCTTTAAAAAATTACCTAATGTCTTTACTACTTTATTAGTAAATTGCTTATATACACAAGCTGTGATAGCTTACATCCCGTAGTACATTTTAAAAAACTGTACGCGTGAATAAATTTGGGTAAATTCAATTGGGAAAGACCTTTTCCACTCCAATTGAACTGCCATTTTATGTGCTTAAAAACAAACTGCATTACTTTGTGTTGATAAACAGTGATCACCTGACTTGAGTTTCCGAAACATAGAAATATCAAGCATTAGCGCAACAACTTTCTCAAAACGCAACAGTTGCTGTGTTTCCTTTCATTTCATTTCATAACATTTTAACTAACTGCAGGCTAGTAGACATGGCCACCTACAGTGTACCCCCCTTTGTGCATCTATGCACTAATTTAGACGGTGTCCCCCTTTCTGAAAACAGGTTGGAACTCATTTTATGAAATATTGATGAGTACTTGTGTCACGTTCTTTTTGATGTTATACACGTAAAAAAAGAGAGAGAGAGAGAAAAGAAAAAGAAGTCTTTTTCATCTTTTAACCTGGAAACAACGTGAAATCATAGGAATTAAATCAATTGAAACTGCAGGAATTAGGTAATCGATTTGTAGCCCGAAAATTTTAACTATCTGCAGGTTAGTATAAGGAGCATAGGAGGCATAAGGAGGGCTATATATAATTGCGTATGGAAAACAAACTTCACAGATCTGTTTCTCAGGCTTAATTCATGACTTAAGATAATTCAAATGCTTTCCCAATTAATATGACATTTTTAGCTACCAGTCTTACATTAATCGTATGTAGTATCGTATTGATTCTTATCCTATATTATTGGTAATATCATTTTTTTAGATCTGCTTTTATGGACATTCGTCGCAAGTGTTTTCACCCATCTTTGAATCTTCTATACTATTCAAACGTGCTCGACATTTTCATGTCACTTTTATCATATGCGATTATCATCAGTTTCTAACGTTTCATTAGTTATGTTTTTGATTTTCACAAAAAAAAAATAATAAATAAATAAATAAATATGCTACTCAAAATTTCTATCGCATAATCTCTTTAATGCCCTATATCTAATTTCCATGAATTTCATACAGTTACATCCCGAAGACATTAAGCATTCAGAAAGAGCCCACAAATTTTATCGTGGAAAGAAGTGCAAAACTGTGCCTTGAGCATTACATAGGTGACAAGACGACTCTGCTCTGTTCCAGCCCAGTATTGAAGGAGAGTACCTCGGTGGTCTTCCAGTCCTCTTCCCCTACAACCAAAGCGCTCGAGAGGACTTTCGGCTCTCTGTATAGTTTGAGTGCCGGCATGCTGCATATACACTATGTTTACAAACATCCATGCTATCTCCGATATTCGCACTCGGCTCCTTTGGTACGGCAGTCTGCATATTGAGAGTAATACTGCTTTAAGTTTATCACTATAAAGATCAAGTGTAACCATAACAGGATGTAGTAAGAGGTTATAAACAACAATTGTAACCATGGCAGGGTATAGTAAGACCCCTTATAAAGACCAAATGTAACCATGACAGAGTATAGTGAAACCAAGAATTTATAAAGAGTAAGTGTAATCATGACAGGGTATATGAAGACACTCTAAAGAGCAAGTGTTACCGTGTTATACATTGTATGAATAACTCTAATTTTAACGATGCATTTTATGAGACTTATAGATTTATATTAAGTACCTGAATCCGAAAAACCGAAAACCGGTTTAACTACTTATTGCCTGTAATTTTTGTATTAATGCTAGATAATGCATCTAGGTAATAATATTTTGTTATTATGTATATTTACTATAGTAGTAGTATTAAATATTATATTTTACTGTAAGTTATTATTTTTTTAATTATGAAAATTATAGTAGTAGTGTAAAATATAATAAATTACTGTATGCATGAGGGAATTTTATTACTAATTATATCTGTAGGATTTACTGCCAAAATAATGATTTAATCCCAATCTCATATTTCTTGGTATAGTGTATCTTTATAATGTTGGAATTCGTGTAGTAATTGAAATGCGGCACTCCCTTGAATTTAACTGCTTATCAGCATATTCTGTGAGTTTTTTAATGATCTGCAACAATAGGAAGGACAATACTTTCATTATATGTATTAAGATTATTTATGTATATTATCATTGTAAAGACGTAGGTACTAAAAATTGTTTTAGTATTTGTACATAAGCATTGTATTGCTAATAATATTGGAATGCGCGATAGTTTTTATATTTAATGTATGTTTTTATTGCATTTTATTGCTTGTATTTTATTTTATATGTATAATATTGTATGCAAGCACATTATGTTTGTACAATAGTCATCATCCGTACTTACCCTCTTTCTGACTAATCTGGACACATTTCGTGGCTTGTTTCCCATTATTAATTTGTTGATTAACTAATATTGAAATGCAAAGGTAACGTCTACGTCCAGAGACTCTAAGTACGTCCTGTTTACCTTTTAAGACGACACCTATACGGCATGCGACTTTAATGGTCTGTAATATAACACTGTATAATAGGATTTTCCTTAATATTTTGTAACAAGATACGCTGTACTATTGACAGTTTTGTTACACATTTTCTATTAGCTGTCGACTGAGAGCACAATGCAAAATTTTAGACCTATTGCACATTATCTTTACAGCTAGAATTATTATACATTATCAGTCTTAAGACAAATGCTTAGCTTATAACCTGGTACATAACATTTTAGTTTGTTGAGGGGCCAATATGTAACATTTTGTAATGAAATGTGTTTAGAAGAATTTCGATTTGTTTGGAAGAATTAGCTTTGCAGTTTTTATGTGCATAACATTGTGATTTTGTAATTTTACTAATGATTTAATAAATGCCGTCGGAGCTGCCGAACAGAGTCCTGGGTTGTGATTGGCTGATAGTGGAAACTCCTGCTGAGTTGGCGTTCCAATTCCGCATGGTTATTTTATATACCTGGGACGAAAGCCAACTCAGTGGTTTACGTCATTAACCGTTATATCGTCTGAGCATATTAGAAACAATGCTTAGATTAATTAAATATAGTTGGCAATACACGACAATGAAATATTTTGGTCTATAAGACAGATTGATAATTCCGTAAATTTGAATTTTAAAATTGATATATTTATAAATTTTGAAGTAAGAAATGCGTTCAATAAATTTTAAGACTACGTGATGTAATACTTGAGTGATGACGAAACGAATTGAAATATTTGCAAACTGCATTATACACTGACTACCAATAAGTATTTGGACACCTGTGATAGAAAAGAAAAACTAAATTTATTCAAAATCAATAGTTGGTAGAGCCTCCACGAGAGGTAATTATAGCGTGGACCCTCCAGGGCATACTTTCCACAAGTCGTTGTATGACAGCTAGTGGTATTTTCTTCCACTCGGCTTGGAGAAGACATAGAAGTTCCTTCACCGATTTTGCACGGGTAGTGCACCCCTGAATTTGGCAATGCAACTCGTCCCAGAGGTTCTCGATAGAGTTCCGGTTTGAACTCTGGGCAGGCCAGTCCATTCGATGAACTCCATTGGCACCATACCAAGCCTTGGTTAACGTCGAAACATGACAACTGGCATTGTCGTCCTGAAAGTAACAGGGGTCCAACCCGCAAAACTGCCACAACGTAGGAAGCACATTGTCATCCAAAATAGTGCAGTAGGCATCGGAGTTGAGCTTACCATGAATGGCGACCAAGGATCCCAGCTCTTACTAGGAGAAACACCCCCAGACCATAATTCCACCTCCGCCGAACTTGACTGTTGGCACAATGCATTCTGGCAGGAGATGTTCTCCAGGTAGACGCCAGACCCAGACCCTGCCATCCGAACGGTAAAGGCTGAACCTTGATTCGTCACTCCAAAGAACTCGTTTCCACTGATCTACGGTCCAATTTCGATGTACTTTGCGCCACATTAACCGAGCAGCGCGGTTGGACTTTGTGATCAAAGGCTTATGGGCAGCAGCACGACCATGAAAACTAAGCAGATGTGCTGCCTTACGGATGGTATTCATTGAAACAATACTCCCGGATGCCTGTTGAAACTCCTCGCGGATGAGGGCCGTCGGTTGGGTGCGGTTCTTCCGAATTTCTCTGGACAGCACTCGTCGGTCTCTATTTCCCAGTTTCGTTGGTATGCCGACTCGGGGAACATTCCGACAATCATCGCTCACCTTCCACTTCTTAATCACATAGGCCACTGTCGATTTTGGGTACTTCAGATTGCTAGATATTCCCTTAAGGATCGGCCACATTTGTGATACCGGATAATTATATCTTTCTCGAAATCAGAGAGCTCCGAACTGCGAGGCATCTTGCATGCTACTAAAGCCGAGGCTGTTTCCTACACGATATATACCGGCGAAGTCCGGGACGTACTTTAGGACCGCTGATATCGTCATTTGCATAGGTGTCCAAATACTTATTGGTAGTCAGTGTACTATGTAAGTACACAAAAGAAAGAATGCAAGAGATATTACTATTCGATTTTTGATAGGTTTCTATCTGTTCTCAGCGATGTCTGTTAATATTTAAAATAGCAAGCATCGTTTGGTGAATGGGCTATCGGCAAAAGAAGGAATAACCCTGACAAATATTCAGGAACGCATGCTTGCAGTCTATAGAGATACAGGACAAGAAAAGAATAAGCATAGGGGTAACCAGGACATTACCATATGGGAATACAGGCCATATGATGATTCAGTGAGTCATCCTACAGAGGCATCGTGCTATCTTTCCAAAGCATTTTCATGCAGTTATCATTTATTTGGGTATGGACACTATGACAAGGACTGTTTTGTAAAGATTATTTCTCGCAAATATCTTGGTGTTGTTCCGCAAGGTTTATGAAACTTTTGTTGATTTGGGGATGAAATTTTGGACCATTTATGATATATCTTTGAAATTGGGAGTTATTTGTGTTAGTGAGCATGAGAAGAGTGCTCTGGTGTGCCTCTTTCGCCGCTCTGCTATAGTAATAGGTGGGAAGCAGGCATGTCCTAGTACGAATTGATTTAAATGGGGGTTATAGAGATATTTTTCCCGTTTATTACATTAAATAGTTCTTCTGGAACAGAGTTCCATTTGTTCAGAAAAATTTGATTTATTTGGGCTTCTTTTTATCTATAGCACTGCCCATTTTACTTCATTATTTCGAAATAGAGTAAAGTAGCTACGTCATTAGCAAGGGCGTCTTCGTTTGCGACATTCCCTGCAGGTGCTTTTACCCAACCAAGAAAAATTATAATTTGGCTTTTCGCTTTTAGGAGATGAAGTGTTTCTTATGCTATTGAAAAAGGGTGGAATTGACTATTGCATGTAATTAAAAAATCCTTTTCAATTTTAATTGCCTTTTTAATAGCTAAAGTTTCGTTTGAAAAACTGTATTTTCGGAACATAGGCGTCCTTTCTGGTGCACTTTTAGATTTTAGGCATTATGGAAAATACAGGTTGATCCGAAATTTTCATCCATTTTTGAGCAACCTGTGAATACTATTGGGTACATCATGACAGTTGTAGACTCTTTAGAGCCTGTTTTGATATTAGGTGAATTAGCAGGGTGTAGAGGATATGGAGAGCGTGAGAAATCATTCAGATTGTATATTAGTAGACATAAAATATCGTCTATCTTGTTTAAATAGTGTGGAGAACTTCTCGAAGGTGATCTCAGACCAAACTGCACTGTGGATTTGACCAGTGAAAAAATGTGCGCTACAGTAGAGGAAAATATCATGAAAAACATAGTAGCTGCAATTTATTAGACTGCTACAGAATCGGACATCGTTGTTGTTCTAGTGAAAAAAAACCTGCATTAAAAGCTGAGGATGTCAAAGGTCTGCGCCATATAAGTATCCAGTCTGCTGACGTCAGAAATGAAGAAACAACGTGAGGAATGATCTTGAAAACTGTTCTCCGGGACAAACACGGATAAAAAATTTTATTTGTATCAGCATGACGAAAGTGTGACGAAATAGTCTAGTGATGAAACCTCCCTTCATCCACTATGACTCAGAATTGAAGCAACAGGACACAGTGTAGAAATACATCAGATCACATGATTTCCTTATTTCGAAAGAGAAATACTCCAGGAAAATATTAGACACACTTGTTTGATGAAGAAGGGTCAATGCTCATTAATTATATAATCCATAATGGAAAAACACATTGTCAAACTCTGCAGAAAAGTCATCTACACGCGAGTACTGCGCACATTAGGCTCAGATTTTCCATACTGTTTTTCGGCAATGGGAGTTTCTCTTCTTTCCACTCTATTCACCGATCTAGCGCCAGGCGATTTCTAGTTTCTCCATGCGCTGCGGGAATACGAGCCAGGTTTCTTTTTAAATGTCTTCCCCGAAAATGTCTTTTCCCCAGCCAGAAATCCCTGGGTATTTTCCTGCAATCAAACAGATAACTGAAGGTACTTCTATTTCTTTCAAAAACTGAAGCAGTATTTACATGATTCACGCTTTAAATGACAATGGTGTTTTGTAGGATGTCATTCGGAGAAAGTTGCTAACGTGGTTTGAAGGATGAGATAATGCTTTCCCCACTGGAATGCATCTCTTAAGCTTTTGATCGTCATTAACGAACTCAGCTCGCATTCCAACACCGCAGTGGACACAGACGAACGTAGTCGCGTTACAAATTTACGACTGACAGATATCGCGCGTATTTGGGAAGAAAGAATCGCTTAATCGCGCGTCAGCCGAAGGATTAGTGGATCGCTTTGCTAAATGCATTGAAATAAAGGGGAACAATGTGGAAAGTTGGCAAAGGGATTTCAGACATTTATTTAACTCAAATCTGTTGGGCTTAAAATTTATTGAACGATCGTCTCCCCGTGTAAGTTTCTCACTAGTGTATTTCTCAGTTACTGTGAAAGTGACAAATCTTAAGAACTAGTTAGCGAGTAATCGCTTAAGTTCGTGGAACAAGAAACAACAATATGGAAGGGTAACTAACCTTTTATTATTCCAATAAGATTTAATAAAATTCCGTCTTGGAATGTACAATAAAAGCCGACACTTGGGCTTGAACTTAAGAGACTAAGAATTAAACTAAAACTAAGATTAACTAAAGAAATATAGCTATCAAGATTCTGATTGAGTTGGCCCCTGAACTTTATTTGACTACGAAGTTTATCAAGGGCCTGAGTACGGCCAAGCGTAATAACAGCTTTGAGAGAGAGAGAGTAGCTAAAAGGCAGATGCGAGCAAATCAGATACTCTGATTCTCTCTAACTCTGTAAGTAGACTTCGCGGTTTAAATACCGCTCCTCCTCATTAAGTATTCAGAATGATTCCAAAACTACGTTCTGGCCGGAAGTAGTAAGTTGAAGTTAAGAATTTGACAGGAAAGGAACTTTAACTTAAAATTTAACTGTTAATAAAATTAACATAATCCTTACACCCGTAACCAGAGATTAAAATATTTAATAGTTCTGAATTACAGTTAAAACTCATGGAATTTTAGTAAACTGTATTACCCAGTTCTAATTACTTTTGTACCTTACTGAAACATAATATGCGTACTTCTTATATTTGTTTAGGACTGTACAAGAATTAAACAAATTTACAGCTATTTTATGACATAATCGCTGAAATCATTTCAACCCCTTAAAATGAAGGTTAATTTATTTACCTTTAATTTTTCTTCAGAAAAGACTTGAGAACTGCTAACTGTTATAATGCATTATGAGAAACGACTACTACATCGTTGAGCCAGGATACAAATCTCGTAAAAAGCATGGAAATTTACAGTTGTTCATCTTCTGCTTTGGTGTAATACAGGTCGTTTCGCGTGGTGCAACGTGGCTAATATTTCAGGTATCTTAGTGAAGAGATGGGTTTGGCTGTTGCCGACGAAAGCTTCAAAAGCAAATATTCAACTCCTAGGCAAAACAAATGGGGTTAACATAATTTTGCCTGTCCGTAATGCAGCACCAAATAGAACAAGAAATATCAAAGTCACATTTACTGGACAGTAAGATAAATTTCAGAGGTGAACTGATTAAAATTAAATTTGATTTTCGAAACAGGAAAATTAAGTTTTTTTGCATAGCCACCATGACTAGCATTAACTGCTGCCTCAAGTCTCGCCTTTGAAAGAAGTGCTTAGGGTACATCAGTCCATGACGTTTCCACAGGTTGCCAAGTTCTTCTTGTATTGCCAGAGTGTAGCACTGTAAAGTATTTTCTCCTTCATTACCTCATGCTTCCATGGTATAAATTGGAAGGCCACCCGACTGGCAATTGGAAGATCCAGATTTTGAATTCCAGGGAGAACATCGTTGATTTAACACATTCATGACTTCTAAATGACTATATAAAAATTCTAAATGATTCTACAGTATTCTGCTCCATTTGCCTATCATCATCCAGACGTGTTCGATATTCGATATATCAAGAGAACCAGGCAGCATGCTATCTTGTTGGCAATAAAATACGGTGAACGTTTCCGTGCTACACGAATTCGCTCATTTTCCTGTTGAAATTTGGCCTTGAAGGTAAGGGAAAGATGACAGGCTCCAAAACTTCAGAGATCTAGTGGTGGCTGTCGAATGTGTCGGCAATGCGTATTAGGTATGTACGGATGTAAACTCTAAATAACCCAAAACCGTACTCCAGACGGTTATGCATTTCAAATCTTGCATTTTGCACAATGCAAGATTTGTGACACCTATCACTGAGGTGCCTCCAGACACCGACGTGATCATTGTGGTGTTGTAGGCAGACTTGAGATTCGTCTGAAAAGGCAATGGTAGGTCATCCGTTTGTTCATGTCTTGCTTTCACAGCCTCATTTCAGCCGCGTACACCTGTGTAGTTTAAACGCAGTTGTAATCGCAACAGTAAACGCCTCACAGATTCCATTTTCCTCGTTTTCTGGTGTCAGAGTTTAATTCAATCATTCTCGTTGACTGTACTCATCGATTCCATATTTGCATCAATATAAGTTGATATCCTCCAGCTCCAGAACTAGTTCTCAGATAAACCACAGTCTTTACAACCAACAGTTCTTCTTCTGTCAATCATAGACATTTACTGGAATTATTGGCTGCGGTTTTTTTTTCGAAGTAACATATTAAAGCTTACGAAGCAGGAAAACAGACGGAAAACGCATAATTCCAGTACTTAAAGCAATCTACTGTTCTTAAATTTTATAGTATTTTTATGTGGCTTTACTGGAGCACACTATCTGCATATATGCTGCTATGCTAATCATTTGCAAGTTCTGTAAAAAGTCAAAGAATGATGCAAATTTCAAGATATACTTCATGGTGCTACATTTTCAGTGGCGAACAGTGTAATAATAATCTTGCATTATTATTATCAATAAAAATATTATTATCTGTAAACTTCTATTATTATTTATAACCGTGAACTTTTATTATGCAATGCTTTTAAAAGCAAATGCACGTAAGAGTTCCCTTTAAAATTAGGAAACATACAAGTAAGATTTTTTTAATTAAAAAATCCACACGATCAAGGATGAGAATAATTTTATTATGAAAATTGTTTCTTACAAATGGCTAAATATATTCAACTTTGAACAAATGGTATTCAAATATTCATTTTAGATGATTTTAGAAAAACGTAAATATTTTGTATTACATTCATAGTATTTATAAATTTTCTGTACCGTTACTTTCGGCAAATCTTAAATAAATCTTAGCGAATTTTCTTTTCTGCGAGGTTATGTGTTATTTTAACGTTGCTTTACATTTGTTGCGCAGCAAAATATTTTACTTTGTATCACAAAGATTCTGTTTGAAATCTTTACTATGGGTTTAGGGAATGTTTCTAGAAAGGCTTCATCATATGTTACGCATATTGCATACACAACAAAACATTTACAACAAATACTTTTGGTTTATTTTTCATTTTACAGAAACTGTCATCGTAATGAACGAAATGAGTAGTATACACCCAGAAGGATACTATTGTTAAGATTTATAGGGGAAACAATGCAGTGGATTAAAAAAATATCGAGATACGTGTGACATCGGTGGGAGATGAAATGCCTTGAGCTTTTTTACGCATGAAGCTGTCCTTTATTAAATACACGAACAACACTAAAAGGATGAATATTAAATGCAAAGGCAGCAGAAAAACTCTAAAACCCTCCACTGTATAAAACTTATAAAGTGAGAAGGCCTGCAAAGACTGAAAAAATGTGAAAATAGTAAAACCCTCTTGAAGACTAAATCCTTGGAGAAATGAAACAGGTGGAAGGAAAATCGAAATCAAACAGAGAAACACACTTAAGTCGCGCACTTAAGTGACAGAAATACTAAAACAACGTAAAAGCCGAAAAACCAAAAATTAAGATAAACTCCACTTGGACAGAAATCCTTGAAGAATGTAACGTAAATAACCTGCTAATTCAAGAAGTGAGCACTTACATTGTAACGTTTATGTTAATTAATTCACCATCTTATTAATTTAGCTGTACAATCACTTTTGCGTTTAGTCATTCTTTACCAGGATGCAAATTAAGAAGGTATATATATATATAACAGCAGAGCTCTGAAATGTTAGAGACAGAGCTTTGGTAGCGACGCTGACTGTTATACTGTTGCCCAGTTCTGAGAATCACTTTAGATCGGCGTCAGCATTCTGCTAGCTGCGTTTCTTACAAAAATGATAAGTCACCTGACAGTCTCAATAGTATGCAAGTTAGTTAAGTAAAAATGAACATCAAGAAGTAGCATATAATCATCAATAACATCAAGAAGTAGCATGTAAATATTTTCAGTTAATTTTAGAACACTTCCAGACCTGAAAATAGTGAATACGTTTCGATAATATTTTATACAGTGCAAAAAAACTCTGATTAAGCTCTTATCTGGCGATGTCACAGTTTAGAGAGCAAAGAAGTTGTTCAGAGAAAAGCAGTTGAACGGTTTGGTTCTCTTCTTACCTGTTTTCAAGAAACTTTCTATTTGAACATTATATTGGTTGCTGGAATTTAAATATCAATGCGTAGTACTACCGGTTTCATCACTTGTAGCCTTAGGTTTAATGGTACCAATGAAACTGTAAATAACGTGGGAAAAAAGAGATTGTGGAAGTGTATGTCGCAAACACCAATAAATAGTACTACCAATCTCCTTAACTGCAACCTTAAGTTTAATGGTACCGAAGATATTTCAAATCGTGTACAAAACTAAATGGTTCTGAAAATGTATGACTAATCGCCCTGAATTTCACTGGCTGCAGAACTGCAAAAAATGAATCGATTAAAATATTCATTGAACGGTTCGAAAAACCAGATATTCATTGCGCAAGATTTAGAAAGGAGCACTGAGAAACTTTAGTTCTTTGTTCCTAAACATTCTTAAGCTTTAGTCATTCTCTGGACTAGAAGTTTACTGATTCATCTTTCATCACAAAGAAGTTTTCGTCGTTACATTCTACAAAGGTATGCTTTGAAGTAAATGTTTTTGTTTATGTCTGGCTTTTCCAGTATTAACATCCTTGAATTTACACTTAAAAAAGGATTTTTGCTTTGTTATATTTTTTTATTTTGCTTCTGGAGATTCATATCTTCCAGAATTGCGTTTCAAATAGGTTCTACTTCTCATTCGTGAGTTTTTAGCTTTCTATTTTGCTTCGGCACTTCCAGGTAGTCCCGTTCCATTGATTTGATCCTTTTTAAGGGCTTCGTTCTGTTCGTTAATGTAAACATCTATCCTTTCAGTATTATATTCGTTCTTGATAAAAGACGCTTCTCCTAAAAGTAATTGGAATATCGCTGAATACTGATAGTTTGAACTAGATTCATTTCTCGGTGAATGAGTCGTCTGTTTCAAGGTTACTATGCAACAAGATTGCTTATGTGTGCCGGTACAGACATCTAATTTGCTCAAAAGCAACTACTCCCTTAGTGGATTTTTTTCGATTTCTGTAAACAAGTAACGTCAACTCTGCGAAGAGCCTAACCTTGTAGTAGACAACTACTAAGAACTACTACTACTACACTTTAGAAAGTTCTCCAGGCATTTCTCCGTTTGATAGATAGGCCTCACGTGCTTTGTTATAGTAGATTAAATAACAAGTTGGAAAGGACAAATCCATACGCTCAAAATTTCGTGACCTATTCGCTCATATATGTATCACACATAACTTGATATTTATTACAAAATATGGCATGGATATTCTTTGACTTATTCATAATGTTAATTACCTTACTTCATTGTAAGAATGAATGATCGAGAATTTTTAAAATACGAGGCAAATTGGATTACATATTCGTATACATTTTATCTTAAGAGATACGACATTCATAATTTAAATTTGAGAAATGTCCTACCAAAAATATTTCTGAAATTCTTATTTGAATGACAAATCAAAGAACTATCCGACGAATTCTATGGTTCAAATACCATAATAATGTCAGTCAGATTAATTCAGATGCATATATAACTATATTTGTAAGCTCTAAACAAAATTTTGTCATGCAAGGGAATTAGAGGAAAATACATTTTTTGTATTATTAATAGCATAAATGATTTTGTAATTTAGGTAATGAAAATGAAGCATTAATAACCAGGGAAATTGTTGCGTAGTTGACTACTGTTACATTTGCCCAGGGTAATTTCATATCAACAGGGTTTTCCCCCTCTTTCATCACACCAAAAACATAATTGCAAATTAAATCTTGTAGAAGTTTCAAGAGTTCATTCTTACTACACAACGTTTCTTCTTCAATATAACATTCATGCAGATCTTTCCAATAATATCAGATAAGGCTCGGAGAAAGTATTTGTTTTCTAAAAATAAAACAGAATATTTTCTCTCTAGTCTGAATCATTGTGGCACAAATAATACGTGTCATCCCTTACACTGTCATGTATGTGGAATGAAAGATTTTGTGATATTAGCATAAATCAACTTTTCTTAAGTTTTAATACTAAAATTAAAATTGAGATGCCTTTTGGATGCTATTAACAGCACTATTTATTTCAAAAGAAGCTATTAGAATAATTTATATCGATCTGAGTTTCTAATGCTTTAGATGCTAAATTAATACCTATGTTTTAAATTACGAAAGCATTTTTGGTTCATATTCGTATAATATTTAAATTAATATTATAGTAAAAGCTAAAGTACTCTTTACATGGCAAAAGTAAGACTATTCTGATGTTAATAAAGGACAGAATTTCATGTCTCTGCTATTAGCAGAGATATTTTACTTAATTGCAGATATTTTACTTAATTGCTCTCGCAATAATCCAAATTTTACTTTAGACGCAGTTCTATGCATTAAACCTTCAAACTTAAAATTAAATTTAGAATTGTAACTAATATGTAATTAAAATATAATACACTTTGTAGAATATTTTTTTCTTTAACTTTTGAAATACAAACTACGTAAAATATTTGCTCATAAAACATTATCTCTTTTTTTCCCTGTAGATTAAACTATGAAAACTGTACATGTCACAACTTGTATCATTTAAATAATAATTACTATAAAAATATATTCAACGTTACTCTTCCAATTCTAAGCTAACTTTTCCCGTGAATTGGTAAATGGAACTTTCCCTAAATTTCAATACTTCGTGATAACTTAAAAAGTTAAAATTAATTTCCGTTCTAAGTTTGACCCAAGTTTTTCAATAAATAAACATTACTGCTTCTTGAGCTTTGTAAAAAAAGGGTCATGCTTGCACCATTTTGTATACTATAATTAAGTGAAGCTATTTGCTAGCAAAAATACATTACGGTCTCTTTCTTGCAAGTAGAAATGCGTGAAGTTCCGCTAAATTGTTCATACATATTCAAAATTTCATTTAAATAATAGCTACCACAAGCAAAAAAACTTTGAATCTTTTTTTCCTTCATGTTCAGGAATTAATACTCCTGTGCATTCAACATTTAATTTATATTTAAAACAATGTGAAAACATTGTCTCGAGTCTTCTATATTTCACTGATAAAATTCTTCTTTCATCTAACATTGAAAACAAATAAGTTTGTTCAAATACTAGAAACATAAAGTTAAGTAGAACATAAGCATGTTCTTAATGTTATTAACATGCTACCATGTAGCATCTCTTGCAAACACAAATTCACTCTTTTGCATCACGGCGATCTGGACGAACCGTAAGTTCTGAATGTTTTGATAAAGCGTTTATTAATTGCGCAGGAAAGTTATCAAAACCTTGGAAACCCTGAATTGGTCCATCTATAATTATCTCTGTTGTTCCATAGTTTCCAAATTCGTTTCCTCCATAAGGAATTCTACTATCTTGGTAGCCTCCATGAAGTCCATGGTGGCGCTCGTTAGGAAACACACCTCCTCTAATAACTTCGAAATTTCCACTACCTAAAATACCATAAGAATATCTTCGAGCTTCTGATGGATGATAGAAACGTTCCATTGTGCCTCTATAATGCCTACCTTCAGTAATAGGTAGAGAATATGAGGAAATGGTATGAATTGGAGGCCGGGATGAGTAACTTGGTGGAAGCATGGGAGCTTGGCCGTAAAACGGGAAGCTCAACTGAATCGTACCACCATTAAAACTACCCGTAATGGGAATGAAACCGGAGCTGGAATCTTGTTGATCCTGCGGCTGAGAGTAACTATAGTGATCGCGAATCGGTTCAGAAGCAGAATGAGATATTTCTCTTTCAACTGTAGCATCTGAGTTGGAAGCAGAACGCTTGCGTCTCTGAACTTTGTGATACTGCAGATTTGTATTTTGTGTGTACCCAGGGTTGACCGCAAACGATTGTTGGGGAAGAGCTGAATGCATGGTCAGAGGATTGGTTGAAACGAAATTTGTTGGTTGTACTCTGTGATTTTGCATAAATGATTCAGGTTGTGCCACTGGTGAAGCCATTTGGTTCATATTTTGTTGAGTATGGATAAAAGTTGGATAACTGAAGGAGAACGGGTCGGTTTGTGTAAGTTGCGTATTTGCAGTTGCATAATTTAGTTGACCATTTCCAAATACTCCATGCTGGTATGCCGTCATGAAATCGATAGCAGGTGGTGGAATTGTTTCTGTTCCTTGACTGCCTTGTTCCATGACTTTTTCCTGATTTTCAGTCATGATAGGTGATTCCTTTTGATATGTTATGTCATCATCAAATTTCACCTGGCTTAACATTCGTTCTCTGCTTATATTAAAAGCTGCACGAAAATCATCCAGAGCATGATTATTATCCTTTAATACTTTTTGCGATCTTACGGTTGGATTTCTGGGTTTTAGAGGTTTATCTTCTTCAGAATCCTCTTCGTATCTCAGAAAACCAGCTCCATCGAAAGACATTTCAACTGGTATATCGTTCATTATGGAAACCGAAGGTTTGTGGTAAGAAGCATGCAGACGACTTTCGAGTTGAAGCGGAAGTCTACTTTTTTGCAGAAGAGGTTTCAAACTTTTTATTGCCTTCTGTGACTGTTGTGTGTTTCCAGAAAGCGTAGAACTTCGCTTGCTGCGATTACTTTGCTCTCGAGCGATGGGATTCTTGTTACTCTTTGTTGACGTCTGGTTTGAAAGTTCAGATGGTGATCGTTGGGGCGATTCAGTACTATAAAAACTGCTCAAGTCTCCTGGATACACCAACTGCAAAGGCAGAGGCTTTTTAGTAACAGGTCGTACAGAATGATCATCTGTTATTTCGTCTATTTCTTGATTTTCATCTGCCTGATAAGTCACCTGCCTTTTCCCTGTTAAGATAAAAAAAAGAGTTAAGGAAATGGAAGAAATACAATTTTCTTGATAATCATTTTCAATTTAAAGACATTGTTTCACAATGAATTGGGCATTTAAATACACTATTCTAAAATTTATTTTCTATTTAATATGAAAGTGAAATATACTTCAGCTCATTTAGCTAAAAGCCGACGCAGAAATTCAGGATAATTGTCTAAATTAACTAGCAGAAATTGCTTTCCTTGAATTAGAAATAATTACGCATCTCTTCTTTAAATTTTTACTTTCTTATGAAACGTATCTCAATAATGGCAAGTATTTTATACTCATTCTCCTTGAGCAAACTTGTACAGTTTCGTAATTTTTAATGCAATTTAGCTTCCTAGCTGTTTAATACTCATCACGGTTCTCCAGAATATGTGTTTTTTTTTTAATCTCTGTTAAAAATAAGCATAGTGTTTTTACAAATAATTATTTTGCGTCATTACTTTGAAAATAAAATAAAAAAACGAAAGAAGAAATCGAATTTTCTCTTTATTTGCTTTTAAATGTTTCCCATTCCAACAAAAGATAGAAATCTGTATTATTTATACACTAAATTAATAGCCTTCCTTATTTTGAAACTTCTTTCGGTTCATTTAACCTTCTGATGTTTTCTCAAAAAATATTTAAAATCAAAAGCAAAATTTCTTTCATGTGATTAAAGAAGGAAATGAAATAAGGAAGTGAAATAATCTTCAATGAAATTTCTTTCGTTGCTTCCTTTCTCTTTTCTTCATTTTGCAAAAAAGGAAAATATAATATATAAGAGAGTTTTGAAAGTAAGGGTCAGCTTCCTTAAAAATGGTGCGAGAAATGTTGTCGCCGCCGACCCACTTTCCAGGCTGCTTAGCCCGGCCCGTTCTGGTTGAGCAATGTGGCTCACTGTCTTTCCTTCGAACTTTATTTTAAAAGAGATATGCTTGAATTGTATTTTATCGATATCGTAATAGGAAGACATTATTCAAATAGATATTTTGAAAATACGCATAAGTTAAATAAATTGTCCACGTAAGCTCCGCTACCGGTAAAAAAGACTTTTGTGAGAGGTTAAAAGTTTTGGACTTTTGAGTGATTGTCTCTATTCATGGGCCATAAACGTAAAAGGTGAGAAATATTTTACGGTGAAGTCACATCAACATATCTGTTCAGCGCACATTTTTACTTGACCCTTAAGGGACAAATTAGTACACTTTTATTTGCTCTTTTATTTGTTTATTTGCTTTTTCTAGTAAAAACACCGACATTTTCAAAAAAGGGGGGGGAGAAAGGAAAAGAAATTCCTATTTGGGAAATACTTAAAAAAGAATGTTCTGCGTTTACATCTGGTGACATTTTCTGAATGAAAATACAAAAGCTGAAACCATGAAAGCTGAAACCATGAAACAACAATAATTTTATCCTGGTTCAAATCCCGATGGCTGAACTGGCTGTATGTGCAGTTTGATAGGTTTTTATCATGCGTAACGCAAGCACATCTCACTTTCTCTTAGGAAAAAAGAGAATTTTATAGTGAAAACCACTTAGACTAATTTGTTAAGATTGATTAGCTAATCAAACGATAGTGTGACAGACATGAAATTTTATCGAGGTATTTTATATATGATCTGCACATCATAAATTTCTAACCCACTGAGTAATCCTTATTTTACCTTATATTCTAATTTCAGAGGATCAGGAAATAATAATTCGAAAAGTCTAAATTCTTTTTAAAAACTTTCATTAAATTTCCATTGTTTATTTATTTAATAAATGTGAATTTTAAACAAAATTATCAGAAAATTAACTGCGAATATTCCATGAAATGATTAGCTATCGAGGATTTAATTTCGAATCTAAGCGTTGTGCTGTAATGGCGATTTCTAAAGACGTAAGTCAACGAAAAAATTTTAAAATATTACAATACTTTGATAAAATATTTTCTGCGTCTTAAACAGCAGCCGCATTATTTATTGTTCTGCGACAGAAATAAGTAGTAAAGTATCAAAAAACATTAGAATCGTGCATAAAGTTGCACTGCCTTTATAAATGTAATGATTCATTATTGAAAATCTACTATTTTTTATTAAGCTTACCTACTGTATTCGGTGCATAAATAGCTAGTCGTAAAAAATAGCATGTACCTGTAATTACGACCTGGAGTTGAGAAACAGAGGGTTTGCAATTCCAAGCTTTATTTAAATCCATTATTTTGTTTCCTTTTTCAAATCGGAATCAAATTATTCTGATATCTCAGTATAGTTTTATATGGAATGTTCAACTCGTTTTTAAGAATCTGTGACATTATAATGTGCTCTAGCTTTAGAGAGAAAAAGACTCTAAACAATAAATATTAGAGGTTTCTTGAAATTTATTCTCATGATAATGGTTTTATTCTAAACGTATTATTAAAGAGCACTCAGATTCAATGAAAGATAGGTATTAAAATACAATAACACGCCGAACAAATATTAATTTAGAAGTCAAACAACAAAAATCAGCGTTATGTTTTCAAATTTTCACAGGACTAGTTCCGATGGTTTTACCGAACTATCATCCCAGGCTCGGTAAAATGATGATGGTTCGGTAGAACCATCGAAACTAGTCCTGAGAAAATTTGAAAATATAACACTAATTTCTGTTGTTTGATTTTCTAAATTAAAGATAGGTATGTTAAGTCTTTTCTCTTAAAACTCTTTTTAATACGGTCTCTTCTCCCAACAACGTACACACACAGAAAAAAAAAATAACGCTTAATAATTAAGTAACATCCGCCATTCGCAGGGCTTTCTCTGTCTCGGGATCTCGGACTTGCGCGATGAACTATTGAAGGAACAGGATTTATAATAAGCAGTTCGAAAAAGCGAGATGCGACAGCCTTTCAACATTCGTGGCGAGCTCCTGGAATATTTCTGTGGGCTTCTGTTGGCAAGATTTCAATTGAAACCTGCTACTAGGATGACAATTTTCGATATTTCGACGAGTGTCGAGTCTACTAGTACTCTTTTAGGGCTGTAGCAGTTTTTGTGATATCCCATTATGCTGCAAATTTCTGTTTTCAGCTAGGGATCCAGGAAATAAAAATTATGTTCTTGTTGGTACTGTAGTATTCTCTTGAGCTATAATTTGGTGGATGGATCTAACTCCTTCATTTTTAAGTCCATACAGAGTTATGTCCTCAGAGGTAGAATGCAGCTTCGTTTTTTTAAAGGCCAAAGAAAAATTGTATTTCCTTAAACAGTGTTACCCGAGTATATCTGCCACATATGCCGTGTGATGGTAGGCGGCACTTCCAAACATAAAGTTAATGTTTAACACTCCATCAGTTTCGATCTCATCATCGGACACAATCTGGGGGTAACGCAGGGCAGCGTCCAGATTAGTTTACCTTTCAACCGTTGAGCGAAATCTTTTCGGATGATGGTAACATTAGCTCCTGTATCTATAGTCATACTGCAAGGAACTCCAGTCATATGCCCCATGATTAAGAATCCATTAATTCCGACACTCATTTCAGAGATCTCAGGCCTCCTTGCTGGAGACCGATATTAACGTCCATGCCTTGGGTTGTTCTATAGTTTCTTCGTACGTAGCCTTCACCACCGCGGTTCCTGCACTTTATGGTCATGAAATCATTGACTTGCCTCGTCAAATCGTCTAAATGAGAGTCTATATCTGATCTGGTTCCTGGACATGAGCAAATCTGATTGGCTTGTGGTGTCTACGGGTTGCTTGACGGGCTGCTTCGAATTTCATGGCGCACATTAAAGTGCTTATTAAATCCTTGGCATCCGCCATTCGCAGGCTTTCTGTATCTCAGAATCCCGGATTTCATCGATGAACTATCGCAGGGACAGGATTTCCCTCGTTTCTAATGAGCATTCTAATGCCACTATAAAGAACTGAGTCTTATACACTTGCTAAGTTGTCTTTCCGTCATACGTGGATAGCTTTATAGAGGGTCGAAAAGACACTGGTACAAATTTAAAGCTGTCAGAATTGCTTCCTGCTATCAGTATAGATTTATTTACGCTGTCAACTTACTTGACGACAGCAAAAGAAACTCTGTCTTCGATTTGTTTTTCTACAGTGGAAACTCGTTTTTCCATTTGTTTCAGAAGAAACTCTTCTTCAGTTTCTTCAAACTTTACTTTCAACCGTTTCTATTCTGCCTTCTATAGCCTCGAAATTGTTTTCTATTATGCAGTAATTTCTCTTTTCATTTCCTCTTGACCTGCTTTCATCTCTTCTTGGCCCGCTTTTATCTTCTTCTGGCCTTCTTTCATCTCTTCTTGTTTGACGACTTTTTGCGATTTATCTCCAAATTTGGTGAAAAACATTAGTCGCCAAAACCATCGCTAGCTTGGCGATATCTCATCAGTTTAACGAGATACCCATTTTCCGGCAAAACTTCGTTTTTTTCAAGTATTTCATGTTATATCCTACAAAAGATATTACAGTTTCACATATAATTTCACTGAAATTATTTACATATATACAAAATTCGTGACAATGCATTTCTCAAAAGACTAAATTAGTATTAATTTAATTCATTTGGTCACTAATTTAATTCAAGACACTTTCTATGTAATTTATACGTGTATGTGTGTGTATGTATGTATGTATTTATGTACGTATGTATGTGTGTGTGTATGTACGTATGTATGCCTAAATCTATATGCATATCTTCTAAATATATGTATGCTAATCTCAGTTTTTAGACGAAAGGCATTCTGAGAATGGTATTTCTAAGAAATATTGTTGCATTGCTCTGTACTCTCTTTGCTTTCTATGTAAATATAAAACCAGAGATTTACAGACTTATCCTTCTTTCAGGATAATTAAATCATTTCTTTTAATTTGCGTAAATACACTACAAAAAGTAGAACAGAGCTATTTTTATCCATCATTATTGATTAATTGCCACACTGCAAAAAGTAGTATAGAGCTCTTTTTATCCATCATTATTAATTAATTGCAGTAACACTGAAGATGCTAATTGATGACTGGATGCTAGTTGATGAAGAAATTTGCTTTCGTTCTCAATAAATTGCACCAACGAAACTCTGAAGTAGCCAGAGCATCTAACACAAAATATACGTAATATTCAGTTTTTCCTTGAAATCTCTAACATTGTCTAGGGGTTATAAGAACATTTGTTACAGTATTCGTAGCATTGTAAAATTAGTTAATTAAAAACAAACCATTTCCTTGAACTTCATTGAAGTGAAGAGATTAATTTCCAGACTTATTTATTGGAAAGCTAATAACTATATTTAGACGCAAGAGTTTTTAAGGATTTACTGTTAAAAACATACAAATAAATTAATACATTCGCTTGGAATTATACTATGCTACTAGATTCTAAAACTAGTATGGGGCTAAAATTAAATCTGCCTTACACTGAAAATGAAGGATTCTAAGTGAAGAAAAATCAAAATTTAAGAAGCGTGAGAAAAACAATATATACTTGTTTTGTAAAGTATTTTATGTTAATTAACCGATTATTATGATTTAAGCTTTACTAAAATTCTTCTTTCCATAGTCATCACCAGAATGCAAATTAGATGTATTGTCCATTTAAGCCATTTAAGCTGAGGGTTTTGAATGTTTAGATCAAATCTTTTGGCAACCGCGTCTTGCTGTTACTTGCTGTTGTTGTTTATCCCCAAAGACTAACAGGGCTGAATCAGCTTCATGACATTGTGCACCTTGAAGAAATTCAGAACCAGCAATGGATTGTCAGTAAGATAATGTCTAGAGAGCCCCAAGGAAGCAACAATATAATTAGAGAAGGCTTGCTCAGAACACTTAGTGCAGACTTCAAAACACTTGTTACTCTCAAAAAATGTCAAAGATATAAGATACCCACCGAGGAAGCTGGTGCGGGTGGTTTGATCTTGCCTGTTGCAATCAAGTGCCAGAGGGCCATCGTGCCAAATAAGTTGCTATTACTTTCTATCGCCAGCTCATCTTAAGTTGTATTCCGGCTTTAGCGTCTTGCCAACTGACGTTTTAAAATATGCAATGTTAAATATCCGAGCCAGCTTATGTAGCCCATTTTATATGTAGTCTCTGTTAGAAATTTAACCATACTGTTGTGCTAATTTAAGTAACCGCATATAGCGGAATTTCATCTGTCGCACAAGGAGTGCTTTCTGTTTATTTAAGATTTAAATAAAAAGTTTATTTCAACCTTCTTTTAGACTCTGCGATTTGCTTCAGACTTGGAGATAACATGATATTACTCTAGAACAAGGGTTCTCAACCAGGGGGGAATTCCCCCCATAAGAAGAATTTTGTAATTTCAGGGAGATGCGGTCAGCCTTTTATTTAGATTTTAAGTATTTAGTTCTAATTTAAAAATATGAAAAGCTACTTTTATTCACGTTATATTATTTATCAACATTTTCTACACTTTTTGGTTTTTAATTTATAAAACTTATCAAAAAATCGTTTAAATCTAGGTAAATGTATACATTTACTTTTCGAATTTCGGAAACGAGGTGGGAATGATCTTCTAACAGTGGTAAAACGGATGCATGGAGCAGAAAAATTTGAGAACGCTTCGTCTAGAGGACTTTGTCACAAGCTTCTAGGTATAGTAAAATCTTATGATTTCAAAATGAATTTCAGAAACCACTTTAATATATTTAAGTCCACCAATTGTTTAAGTAAAATGAGTCAAACGAGACAGAAAAAGCTCAAAATAAAATACATAATGCACGGAACACACGTATCGTGGTGCACGGAACATACGTATGTATGTGTAAATCAAAATCACATCGTGTGCATTTAAACAATGTACACGATGAGATTATGCATATTAAGTAAATAAATTTATGCATATTAAGTAAATAAATCTATGCATATTAAGTAAATAAATCTATGCATATTAAGTAAATAAATCTATGCATATTTATTTATTTAATATGCATAGATGTATGTGTGTGTGTAAGCATATGTGTGTATTTTATAAAATAATTTTTAAAAATATTTCAGAGGTCTTTATGCACTCTTCTATAAAATTAAGTACTTGATCACTTATTGTTTCATATGACTATTGAGTTCATTTTCTCAGCTTCTAACGATTCCATCAAACATTTGAAAATTCCATTGCCTTTTGTTACTGGATGCTTTATCCTGAACGTGCATTACACGTCCGTTGCTTATAATTACTGGATGCTTTATCGTGGACAATGCATATTCTGAACGTGCATATATTTAAATTCTGTTTTTTAGTCCGTAATCTTGAAATATACGAAATCACGACATGTCGAGAACAAGGAGAAATATAAATGGTAAAATTTTAAACAAAACATTTTTTTCACTAATACAGAAATTTAATATTCTGTTACTTTGTCAAAACCATTTATTTTAATTATAAATAAAAAAAACTTTTAGGTATTTCTGGTGGTTACCAATAGATAATTTTTGAGTACGTAAATTTCAATAGTATATTTTCCTTACTTTACTCGACATATCTAAGGACCAGAGAAAAAGCAATAAAATTTCTCTGTAAAAAATTGCACGTTATAATTAATAATATTAATATTATAATTAATATACGTAATATACATAATTTGTATATAGGTAATATACATAATATACGCAATATAATAATAATAAAATATATGTAATTTGAGAAAATACGCGTAATACGAAAAATACTGGCAGCGAATAATACAGTTTCTGTGTAACAAAGAGTCTAAGCACTTGGGGGAAAATAAAACGTGTATGGAAAGAGTGATAAGGAATATTAAATTCAGTCATATGAATTTAAAAACCTACCACGGTAGTAAAGATGCAAACGCTTTAGAATATGAGCTTCACGATGATGATTAAATGAACAAAGTATATATACAAATGACGAGAGGTTTATTTGGGTAATTAAAAAAATTTAATTAATAGCTGTTACATTCGGCATAAGCTTTTACATATAAACTCAAACTTTATATTTAAACCCATAAGCATATTTATAATAAATGTATATATAAAACATTCACTACTTTATTCGGCCTCTCTTATCTTATTTCCCGTTTTCGAACAGAAAATTATTTGTTTATTTCGAACAAATTACTCTGTATTCCAGAAACAAATGTTATGTTTATTATATATTCATAAGATGTTAATATACATCAAACCACAGAATGAAAACATACAGAGCTGCTCTTTAGGGATGTTTGACCTTGGATACATTGGATTAGTATTTAGACTTGAAAATACCTAATGACAAACATCCTGTAACGATCGTAAACATCTCATTATTTATTTTCAAACAACAGGTAAAGATCATTTACCGATGAAAGTCTTTGTTTCCTCGATCGCGTTTGAGCCATGACGTGCAAGGGGGGAAAAAAGCTAAGTGTGAACTTTTTCCAGCCTGTGGGTTCCATACATCTTAAAATCAATCAGTGGAAAGAAAGGAAAGTCAAGATATACAGACAGGTAGATAGACGAGATAGAAGGAACACCCTGGGTTAGAGAGTTTAAAAAGGAAAGTATTTTTTTCCACTTCAGCGATTTTTCCGAATTTCTTCCCAGAAATTATGTTGTTGATTGTTTTGTTTCTTGAAATAGTTTCTCAATTGCATTTCACACTTCATCTCTTGACTAAATATTCTTATTGAGTCTAGTGATAGTGATGAGATTAAATAGTATTATTAAACTTAATTAATGACAGATTTTAGGAAAACGATATTTCATTTTTATCAGAACGCTTAAAATTTGAATTTTTTAATGTAACAAGGAAAAATATCATTCATCCAGAACTTCTGCATTTTTTTTTGTGTTCTAATGACTTAAATGTTTCTCATTAATATTTTTATTATAAAACGCTTTCTAAAATTTTTTCAAAATGTGTATTTGGAAAACATTATTTTATTCTTTTTCCCGTTTTAATCTAGTTCCCTCCTCTTAAAATTGCTGCAATATTTTGATTGCCTTTTAAATTTTACACCGTGTCTACAATTTTTGCTACAAGCTGAATTTGAGTAACTCGAATTTTTCGCTTGAATCTTAAGAAACCAGCTGAACATTTCGAGTGTCTGACATATGAGTTAAAAAAATTATACGATAACCTCAACATATAATAAAAGGAAGAGTTTGTCTGTCTGTCTGTGTGTGTGTGCCTTTCGTTCGTACTACGCGTAAGCTAATAGACCCAGGGTTACGAAATTTGGTACATAGGTGCATCTAGACAAGAGCCAGTGCACCTCGAAGCGATTCTTCCAAAATTCGAATGAGGTTTTTTTTTTTTTTTTTTTTTTTTTTTTTTTTTTTTTTTTTAAATTTTATTTTATCTTTCTTGATGAAATCGCAACAAATCGATAATTCTCTCTCATTATGTCAGCAACAATGGCACGCAGCCTTTGTTGCTAATATATCCCTGTTGCCATTGTTGCTGATATCAGCACTGTTGCCACTCGAAAAAATGAGGGCAATAATTCTGTGCAGTTTTTAAATTTAATGTTTCCCTGGGGTACTCGTCTACAGAAGGCAAAGGGAAATTGGTTCATTTATTTATTATGATAATTTACATTTGTATTAAGGGATATTGATTTTTTCATTGTAATTTTTTTTATACAAGGTGGCGCAGGGAAACGGGAAATTTTGAATGTTATAGTTGGCAGCACTGTAGAGCCGGCAGTTGTTTGAAACTTTGCACAATTGTTATGAGAGCATTGCCATTTAGTAATTATGGATCATTGGATTGGTGCGGAATGTGCAGTAGCTGTGAGAGCGTTTTATAAAAATGGTGATAGGGCGACTGCCGCGCAGAGGTTTCGACAGCATTACAAGCTTGGACGTCATGTCCCATCTGCGCATGCGATTACTACGTGGGTGCATAATTTTGAAGAAACAGGATATACCTTGAAAAAGAAACCTCCATGTGGCATTCCAACGGTACGTACCTCAGAGAACATTGAAGCTGTTAGAGCTGCAATCGAGAGAAGTCCTCGTGCAGATCTTGCTTTTCTTTTTAAATTAAAATATATCTATGATTAATACCAAATAAAACTAAGACTTACACTTTTATTCAAGAAACAAATTTGTAGCAATTGTATTATAAACATTATTGCTTAACATAATTAACAGTTTTATGCATGCACAATCTGTGCACGCAGAAATTTATTATTTTCAGCAAGATATGTTTTGGGATCCAGACAGCCGTATCCACGAGGAAAATTTAGAGATGAGTTCTGCGGTGGCTCTAAACTCATAGGCAAATCATAGGCTCTAAAATATCTTCTATTAATTAAACTTATCATTCCGGTAATATTATTAAAAAACAGGTTGTTAGCAAATAAACATATCAAAATATTGCTAAGAAGTACTTGTTACTTTTAAACAACTTACTTCGTTGCACTGATAAAGGATAATTTTTTATAATTTAAATAAATTAAATATCTTAGTGATTTGGTAACTCGCCATTTTGTTCTGAGTGAAAATTAAAATACTTCTTTAATATTCTAAAAGGTTGCAACAATAATTAGATAATAAAATTGGGAACTTATTTTCTCTAAGTACATCTCAAGAGCAGGTAAAAAGAATAAGGAACTGTTAGGAAGTTTGGGTCATTAAAACTATTAAAAATGAGATTATTTTCCCCTTAATAATGCAGTATCGAAAACAGGTAATAGTTCCAGTTCTCCTGTGAGAATTTGATCAGAAATGTAATACATATCATATATACCTTTCAGTAGTTCTACTTTTGAAAAGTATATGCATTATGTTGGAAATATTCCACATAATTGGAACACGTTATGATAGGTATAATATGCGTATTCTGTACATATTTAAATTGTAATCACATTTCAGTTGCTTCAACTTTTAATTTAAGAATTTAAATCCTTATTTTATTCACCGAATATTTGAAAAAATATATTATCTAAATCTTTAAGTGCAAATGTTTAGCTCTTACTATGCACATTTCCCCTTTTTTCAACTGCATAACGATTTAGGATAGCCTAATTAAGCCATACAGCCAACTGCGGTCAGTTGGGCAGGCTGCGCTCTACAGGGAAACAAATAAGCTACATAAGGATTAAAATGGTATCCAACCTCCCCAAACCTGTTCCACCAGCGGCCGAGCAGTAAAAGCCACTGAACACTCGTAGTTTGGTCCGGGGTTCGAATCCTAGCGAACGGGCTAGCTGCATGGGCGTTTTCGTGTTTTTCCCCATGTGTAACGTGGATACAAGCCAGTTTCCCTTAGAAAGACCTCCACGGGGCATCCCTCCCTTTCCGTGTAGTGCCTAAGGGCGGAGCACGTAATAAGAAAAAAAAACACCCCTTTTATTATTTAATTAAACAAACATTTGATAAGCTGATGGAGTAATGAAAGTTTTGCGAAGGAATAAGTGAAGCGAAAAGGAGTTCATTTAATGACACATTTAAATTATGTTTTATTCAATAATAAAATTTCATTGAAAAAGCGACAGTTGGTCGAGCAATAATTATTTAAAAGTTTTAGTGAAAGGTCAAAACAATTAATTTCAGGCGAATAAAATCTCATCATAGATGGAAAATTGGAATAATACAGTATAATTTCATTTGAAGTGCGACATTTGGCTAAGTAATAATTGTTGTGAAAGTTTCAGTAAAACATTTAAAAGCAGAAGTCTGTTAATGCAGTCGACCGGAAACTGCTAATGAAAGCAATTACAGGTGAATAAAATAATGTAGTCTTTGATATAAAAAATAACTATTATAAATGCGAAGTAAATTGGAAAAATTCATAATGTTATACTTCTTACGTTTATAGTCTTTTAGATAAATATTTTACATCGAACAAACGAGAGGAAAAATTGCAGGTATCAGTGTATCAAGATGTAAGCATTTTGGCTCGTTACTGATGTCGGTGTGGAAACAAATTTCGCCATTGTTTTTCTTTTCAATTGTGTAAGGAAACGAAACGTACTGTAAACAAGAAAGAGTTCATTATCTCACATTCTGTAAAATAATCATTGCATTGAAATGCATGCTACTGCTTGGGATACAGAGGATAACAGTAGGACAATGTTTCTTTGGATGAGTTACCTTCGTTTGCTCGCAAATAGAACCCGTAAAGCATATCCGTATAAGTAGAAGCTGAATCTGTGGAACAACACGAGTAGTAGGAAGTCCCATTAACACAAGCAGTAAATACTCAAAATCTTTCACGCATGAAATCTTCGCAATTCTTGCATTTTCAGTCAACTCATCACGAATTGCTTGCATCAGATAGCACTCATTAACCGTGTCTGAGATGTGCAAACTGATACCAAAATTAGACATCGTGTTTTGTCCTGATTAATTAGGAAGTGGAGCAAATCCTACCATGCAAATAAAATTTAAAAAAAAAAAAAAAAAAAAAAAAAAAAAAAAAAAAAAAAAAGCTTTTACGACGCAAGGTATACGTTAACGAGCTCATTTTGTGCACTCGGATAGTTTCTTTAAAGACTAATCCTTTAAAACATAAATGTCTAAGAAGATAAAAACTGACTTTGAAAAAAAAATTAAGCAAAGTTTCTCAAATAATTAAAATTTTAAATTATTTTATAAAGTGTGCTTGAAAATTTTAACGATCAACAATAATGATCATTAAGTTGAGGTCAATATAATATTTAAGACGACGACGTTAAACTTAATATGACAGCTAAGAATAAATTATGGTCTTGTTCTCAAACTTCTCTTCCAAAAACGTACATAGGTATATAACTAAATTCTAAATGACTAAAAGTGATTTCAAATAGAGAAAACCAACTTTATCTTAAATTACAACTGCAAATCTTAAGCAACATTAAGGGCTTACAGGAAGTAGCTGAAACTAACAACAGTGGCGATTAAAGAGCAAAGTTTTGTAGTTTGCTCTCAATGGTGTGTAATTCTGCAACAAGATGCATTTTTCTTATAAGCAAATGCAATATTTTCTGTTAAGTGCGTCAAACATTCTATCTGCTTGTTATACAGGTTTTTTTTTTTTTTTTTTTTTTTTTTTTCTGCTAATAACCATTGCAAGCAAGCATCAAGATAATCAAGCATCTTTTAACATCTATGCAAATTTAAATGACAAAAACAAAAGCGACATTTTTTTTAGATATGCATAAAATATTTTGGTAAAATTTTAAAAAGAGCTGCATATTTCATATCTGATAAGTATAAAATGAGAAAAAGAGTCTTTTCACATTACCATCATATCGCCTCTTCTTGAATGCATGGAAATCTAAATGCTTATCGAAGAACAGGGCAATTTCCCAAAACAGATCGAAGTGTGATCACCTCCAACTGTTATGCAGATTTTGTAATATGCTACTATTACTATATATAAATAAGCGGCTTAGTATGATTTGAGGGCAGGAATATTCGTCCTTCCGCCAAAACTCTTTTTAATCTCAGCAGGGATCTGGGAAGACGTGATGTTTAACACGGTTCGAGATTCAAGTTCCGCAAACTGTTGGTAAGTAATGTTAGAATGAATACAAATTTTTAGGGACTGCGATACATTTAGCATAATATAACATAACATAATGCATAATAAGCAATCTTAGATGCCGTGCATTATTGATCGCAACAGATGTCCTAAAATAATATTTCCGGCTGTTATTTGTTGAATAAATCAAGATAAGATACTGAAAATATATCATTAAAAATTAAACAAATATTCCACTTTTACGACATTTTGAAGAAGTGTTTCAAAGTATATAAAAAAACTGCTAATATTGTAGAGACATTAGGTTAATTGGAAGCAGAAAAGATGAGAAATATGCAACCGCCATCGCCGGAAATCGAACCACGGACCTCTGGAATACCGACCCAGCGTGCTACCGTTACACCACGAAGGCACGCTAGGGAAGTGGGAGAAATACCTTATATACTCCCCTTTTTAAAGGGCGACTAGGGTTTTAGGAGACCTAGTCGCCGAATCCTGGGTGCGGAGAATCATCATCCACAACCCTTTTAGTTCGGGTGCCACTTGTAGAGTCATTAGGTTAATAGGAAGCAGAAGAGATGAAAAATAGCAACCGATTTCGCCGGCAATCGAACTACGGACCTTTGGAATACCGGCCCAGTGTGCTACCGTTACACCACGAAGGCACGCTAGGGAAGTGGGAGAAATACCTTATAATATGACTAGTTTTAACCTAAAATCTCTTCATTGGTTTTTAGCATTTAAAATTTGTAGTACTGATTTTCAATCTCACATCATTGTATATAACAACATAAAATCTAACAAATAAAAATATTGAAATGGAATTTTGTTTGGAAAACATTTTAACTGAAAAATAAGAGACAGGAACAGTGCTCCTCTATAACATTAAAAAAAAAAAAAAAAAAAAAAAAAAAAAAAAAAAAAAAAAAAACCCTAAAGTATCTGTTGCGCAAAAGATTAAATTTTAGTGTTAGTAAATACTGCAAAGTAAGATATTAACAAAACAGCTTTACATATGCATTTACATTTAAATGAAAAAGATTCTGTTAATTTGCTGGATGACATAAAGCATTAGCTCTCGGTTTAATTTATAATTATGTAATTTTGAAGATAAAATCAAAATTCATGGATTGTGGCTATGGCATGTATCTATTAAGCAGAATTTCAGCCAATTTTTACAATTGTATGACACCCATAAAACGCCCCTGTTACCCATCAAATGATTGATCGAGACTTTTCCCCTTTCTCTTATTATTATTCTTTCTGTATTTTCACGCTAAATCCAATAAACTCTACAGGGTTATTAGATATGCAAGTTTCTTAGTTACCCATTTATCCTGCATAGGCGAGGAGAAGGAAAAGAAAGAAAGAAAGATAAAAGTAAATTAACGACACACTTAAGTTATAATCTTTATTCCCAGTTTCATTCAAATGGTTAGTCCCACCAGCGAGCGAGTGGTTTAGTCGCTGAACAATGGTAGTTCAGTCCGAGGTTCGAATCCTGGAGAATATGCTGGCTGCATGGGAGTTTTCTTGCTTTCCACGATGTGTAAAGTGTATACGAGCCACCGACGACCGAGTGGTGCTGCTGGGCCGTCTGTTATCACTGATAACTGGTAGTTCGACAGGGGTTCGAATAGCAGCGAATGGTCTGGTTGCATGGGTGATTTTGTGATTTTCCCCATGTATAGCATGGTATAAGTTTCCGTTAGAACGTCCTCCACGAAGTCATCCCTTCCTTCAGGCAGATAGCCCTGGAGTGCTTGGACGTAATTAAATAAACGAAACCAAACTTTCAAACCAACAAACAAATCGTTAAAAAATAATTTTTCTACTGATCGCTTGTTGTTATAGTAATTCTTGCTACTTCCTTAACACCCGTACCAGTACCTTTGTTTTTGTGTAGCTCATAAATATAATAGTATGAAAAATTTCGCTTAACAAAAACAGCTGTAATGGTTAATCAAGCCCTGCTCATGCAAATCTGCTGAACAGGCATGTAAGCTGCAAAACCGCATTTCAACTCTGCTTCCAGAGTATACAGTTTAAAACCAATTATATAAATATGTCGATTGCAGTCACAAGCTGCAACATTTCAGATTAGTACTAGTGAGCTTTAAAATATTATATACTGTATAGTTCAATTGTACATCCAGTAACCGAGAGTTAAATATTTTGAAAAATACTTCTTAAATTACTATTAGTTCTGCGAAATCCACAATGCATCCTAAAAATGACATCATTTTGCAATCATTTAACGTTAAGTAATAAATTTAAAAGAGACGCACTTTGGGTAAAATGTAATTTAAATTGAAAAATGTAATTAAATAATAATAATTTAATACTTTAATTACATAATTAAGTTTTAATTAAATAATTTAATTTAAATTTAAAATAATTGACTTAAAATTTCGAACATTTAGGTCATCCTCGTATCCGCTAATTTGAGGTAGTTGACAACATGAGAAACACACAGTCACACAAAAATCAACCTTTCTGAACGTACGCCAAATGAACAGATTATAGAACAGTGACTTACTGGAATACAGCAGCTTAAATATCACCACTGCTATCGTCTTTCAACAGTAATCGTGAACTTGTGCACCTGCAATTTCTTTTCAGAAAGTTGGACTTCTATAACCAAATCTGGGATACGAAATGGATCTTAGATATGTTTTCCTAGCGTTCAAATCGTTTTTTAGATTTTCGTGACTTCCAGCAATTTTTTAAACTTCTGTCACTCTATTATTTGATGGCTATAGATATAATGGCAAATTATCCAGGTTGTCAATGGTCACAATAGATTTGACTAATTTTTCTTTGTTTTCATACCCACATTTCTCCTTTAAAACTTACCTCCACTCTGCTTCTGATTATCCCTAAAAAGGATTTTCTAATATACTTTAAAATTCTCCATTAGCCTGCGCAGAAACTACGTTTCTTTATTTCTCACTTACCGTCTGAGAATTAGGCCAAACTGTTAAAATCCCTCACATCCACCATAAGACAGAGATTAAAATATACTATAGTGTACAATACATTTTGCATTATTGAGTTTAGTAGTGTAATATACAGGGAGGTTACAAGAAAACTCCCTCGATACTTGGACACCTAGTGGCCTATCCACTCAGCTAAACCAAATGAAATTTCAGATATTTTTATTTGAAAGTATGTGCTCGAGATTATAATGATTTAAAACAATATTTGGAGACATTAGGATATTTTGGAAGCAGAAGACGTGAAAAATGAGCAGTACCCTCGCCGGAACTCGAACCACGGACCTCTGGAATACGCGCCGAGTGTGTTGACTACTACACCTCAAAGGCATGCTAAGAGGGCGGGAGAAATGCCTTATATATTCCCCCATTTAAACGGCGACTAGGTCTTAGGGGACCTGAACGCAAAATTCTGGTGGTGGAGAATCATCATCCTCCACCTTTTTTTTAGTTCGGGCGCCACTATAGAGACATTAGGCTATTTTGGAAGCTGAAGACGTGAAAAATAAGCAATGCTCTCACCGGGACTCGAACCGCGGACCTCTCGAATGCGCACTGAGTGTGCTGACCACTATATCACGAAAGCATGCAAAAAGGCGGGAGAAATACCTTATAAATAGAGCTCTTACGGTCAGGGTTACAGCGAAACCCTTTCGAAAGTTTTGAATGGCAACACCCATCATTTTTTTCCTGCGCAAATTGGTCAGCTCAATAAAAAACCGTAAAGGGCGTCGCAACGATACACGTATGACGAAAATTGCAACGATACCCCGCAATGTCTTTTAATTCAATAGCACGTCCTGAATTCTTTTGACAACGTTTTTATTAAATGGGGCTTCTATTAGTCTGATCTTGAACTTTTAAAAGGAGAAAGCCATTGTAAATATTTAGAAGTAGTTGCTGGGGATTGATTTCTTTTACACTACAAATCAAACCAGGCATATAAAAAGCACAGTAAATATTCACTGTGGTTGTTCATTAAGAAATTTTACTGATTAGAGTATATTTTAAAGCTTCAATTATAATGTGAGATTGTGTTTTATAATGCAAAACTCTTGATTAGAAATACAATAATTTTAGAAGCAGTTTTTCTGTTTAGCGAAGTGTTTTTCAAAATAGCCTAATGTCTGTCTTCATAAAGCAATTAACGGAACATTTATCAAAATGTAAAGTTAATTAATTTATGAAAATCAATACTACAGTTTATTATGCAATTCGTGTCCTAGACGGTCAAGGTGTGACCCATTTAACATACCAAGTGACCTAAATGTAACCCTGAGCCTATCAGAATATTTTTGACTTTATAGGTATGTAATGATACATTAAAAAGTCATATTTTAGATATTTCTATAAATACAGCTATTTGTAATTGCTCAAAAAGTTTAAAATGTAATATTTTTATTCAGGCTTTATGTATAAAGAACATTAAGCCAGTGTGCAATTAAATAAATTTAATGGAAAGATTTTTACTGACTATACACTTTTAAAAGCAGGAATTTTCGATATTGGCTATATTATCAAGCCTCCTTCTACTAGCTCAAAGTTACATCTATTTAGAATTAAAATCATTTATGATTCAGAAAAATGAAGCGCAAGCTAATATCTGCTTAAAACGGCTAGCTCAAGATTATAACATTAAAGTAAGATTTGGTAATTTATTATTATTTATCATTGAAAAGTGTATTTGGTGTATTTAATTATGGCAAAGCACACGAGAGCTATCTGCCTAAGAGGAGGGATGCCTTCGTGGAGGAATTTCGAAGGGAAACTGGCTCGTATACACGTTACACATGGGGAAAACCACGAAAACGCCCATCATTGAAAGGCTATGGGCCTTAAAGATGCGCATCGCAAAAGACGTTTTGAATGGTGTGTGTATTTAATTATGGCAAAGCACACGAGGGCTATCTACCTAAGGTGAGGGATGCCTTCGTGGAGGACTTTCTAAGGGAAACTGGCTCGAATACACGTTACACATGGAGAAAACCACGAAAACGCCCATGCAGCCAGCCCGTTCGCGGGTTTCGAACCTCGGACAGAACTACCAGTATTCAGCGACTTTACCGCTCGGGCGCTGGTGGGCTCGGAACAAGGGTTATAATCTTCCGTATTATTTGGTCAAGGAAAATAAGCATTAAAATCTAAGATAAAATTGAAACTAACGTCTAGTAGCAAAATATGCAAGTTTTTATAATGCAGAGTTACATAATAAAATTTAGAAATAGATAGTTTTGTACATTAATAATGTAAACATCAGATAAAATATTTCCACTCTACTTTTTCTGATCGAATACCGAGAAAGTGTGCACGAAGACCATTAAAAAGACGTTGAAAGCGATAGAAATTTCTTGCTTTTATGTAAACTAAGAAATATGGAAATGCTTTTTTGCAGACAGGCGTGTTCCCATACAATCTGCATTTCACTATAATCTCGTAACTTTTAAAATTATTAAACAAATACTCCATACTTTCAAATCTAAGTAATGAATTTTTCATAGCTAAGAAGATGTTTAAAATAAATTTGTGGAAGGCTTCGTCTGTAAAACTGAGATATAGACCAAATTTGAAAACAAATTCTTCAGTATCTTTAAGCAAAGAATGCTTTCTGTTTTGTTCCTATTTAGATGCGATTCATTGCCGCTGTCAAAATGTTGTTTAAGAAAGTTTTTCAAAACCCCAGCTGCAGAAAGAGGAGAAGATGCATACTTCGAGCAGTTTTGTAATTAATCATAACGCAAAAGAGTAAACTCCTAGAATTGATCAAGCATAAGCTTCTACGAAAAAGGACACATAATTAATCAAGCATAAGCCTGAGTGATAGAATTACAAAAATAAATGCAGCTACACCTGTAGAATTAGCATATGATTGCAGTGAAGGTTTTTACCATTCTCGTTTGATAATTTTTCAAATTTATTAGTCTTTCGGCATTTTGACCTAGAAATTATGTAACCAAAATTATTTGCCATCTTTACTCATATGGAACGTTCAATAAATATCCACATTTTTATCTAGAATATATATATATATTGTCTAGATTTGTATGGATAATAACGAGCAAAATTATCAATCTAAATACCAGCAATTTTGTCGCTTCTTATTTATCACGACAAAGTATATTAGGTTTAACCACACATCGAAGAAATTCTTTTCATGGGAGAAAAGGAAGACTTCTTCGTATGTATACCTGGTTGGTATACATACGGATAGAAAGAGGTCTTGGAAATGTATGAATGGTAAGGTCTTTACGTAAAAAACTTTCAGATTCCTTTTCATTATTAGAAACTTGAAGTGCATCATAATTAAAGATTTTCAAAATGAAGTAAACGTTGTGAAATTTACCATGCATCAATTGCTTCTCCAGCTTAATTCCCCGCCTCTTCGTTTGAAATTAAGTCTAAGTCTAATCTTGTTTCAAATTTTATTGTCTAAGCTTATTGATTAAGATTATTGACAAATCGCTCCACAGCTATCTGCCTAAGTCTAGGAATGCTTTCTAAGGGAAATTTATTATATTCATTTCATATATAGGAAAATCCACAGAAGCCCGTGCAGCTGGTCCGTTCGCTCTAAATTAAACTTAAAAAGTACCACCAGTGTTCACAGCTGTTATCCATTCGGCCACTAGTGGACTATTTCCGATATAAAGTTTTCGGAAGGAGGGAAAACGTATACAAAAAGGTCCATTTGTTGAAAAAGTGATCATCTTCCTATATATAATATAAGGACTAAAAAGTACTTTTTAATTATCAGTAAATCGCTTGCATAAAACTAAAACACTGAAAAATGGAATTTTCAGGGTTATATACAGAGCTCCAAACTTAAAATTTAACTAAAGGCTAACTTTACAGTATTAAAAAAATTAAAATTAAACTTTATAGTACCCAGCAAAAAAAATGTTAAAAAGAAAACATTTATCTCCATTTCTTTTTAAGCATCTCCTGTTCATTTTAAAGTTAGGAACAAACACAACGTAGTCTTTCCAATTTCGTATCAAATAACGTTATACACCATGCACTCGCGAGGTCTGGAGAATTGCTGGGGTTAGCCATTATCATTTCCTTCAGTATAACGTCTTTAACTCAACTTTCAAATGTTTTTCAGCATAACAAACCTAGCAAACACACATATTTCTTAATTTTTCTTCATTTTATGTTTTTATATTTTTATAATTATTGTTTTACTTTATGATATAATTTACAATGTATTTAATTTAGGACTTTACAAAAATTATATGCAATGCAATTACGAAAAGACGCTTCTAGAGCTTTATGACATTATTTGAGAAGAGAATAATCGCTTCAACAGGCAACGACTTTATTAAATTCGTTTTCATTAATAGTAAGCAAAAAAAGAAAATTATGAAATCTCTCCCCAGAAAATGACTTGCATGTAAATTGATTTCCATAGGTTTTCAATAATAGCGTAATAAGTGTTTAGTATTGCGTACTAGTGTTCAGAAGAAAGGCTTTAAAGATTTCTCACCGTTTTAAATAATTCAAATTCATAAATATATTGCAATGTATAAATGTACTGTGTATGATTACGAACACAAAATTGTAAGTATTTATATCTATACAAAATTCCCGATAATAGTTTCCATGTTTTCCATTACTGAGAATTTTAAAGTTTCCCATTACCTCGAAAAACATTATCTGATATATTTCAACTATTAATATGGATAAACGGGATTCTAGCAGCAATTAATATCGCCTCAAATCATGTTCGGAAAACTTTTAAGAAATAAATGTAGTTCTCCCACAAAAAAGCCACTTCTGTTATAGAAGTTGATTTGTTTTCAAACACAAAGATCATGCCACAGATGAAAAGTATGGGTCAGCATAAGCTTCAGATGCACAAGGAAGTTTATCGAAGGAAAAATAGGACAATGACAGCTCCCAGACAGATGCCGTCCTTTAAATCTCTCATATTTTGGGTGTTCCTTCGGTTTTGGTTGATTGCTTCTCGTTTCGTTTGTTCTGCGCTTTAAAACTATATTTCCGCATTTGCCTCTTTGTTAGGCGAAGTACTGTGAAATGTTAAACGACATGAATGACCGCTTACGTATTTTCATAATTTTTCCATTTAAGAGACTATATTTCGATAACGTATGACTTAAAGTCATACATATATTTAGTTAAAATTAGAGTATGTTTGAAATTTTAAAAAATCGTTTCCTTTTGCTCTTGAACTACTTTTGTTCACTGAAAAACAGTCCAGAAAAAATTACATAACATAATACAGGCTATCTGATGTTTATAAAGCAAATTTATGATGTTAGTTTTTCCCTCATACACACTTTCTTTCAGTTACCTCTATTTGTTTTCAGTAAAAATTACAAGATGCTTCAAAATGATTCCTTTACTTCAGATGAAAGTAATTCTAACTCTATGAGCCGTATATTAATATGGCACACATCAAGCGAAAAATTAAAATGGTTTAGAATTTCATCATAATATTGATTCTGTTTTATCATGATGTGGTTCACTTATTGTCTTTTATTACGAAGACGATAACAAAGGATGCGCTGGAGCAAATACAGCAAAAATATGCATATGGTCTTTTTTTAATTCGTGTAATTGAAAGATGTCCCCTAAAATACTTCTAGTAAAACCTGAACATTTCTTCTTACATTTCGTATATTACTGTCTCTCTCAGTTTATAAATTTCAGGAATAAAGTCGTTTGAAATCGGCTCAAATGTTTTGAAACGTAATGCGTATTAATGACAATTAAGCAGTTTTAGCTTAAAATGCTTAATGAATTCATTAAGTATTCAAATAAATGATATTTAAAATCTGACATTTGTGAAATTCAGTTATTTAAAAATGATCTAGTAAAAAATTTAAATAATAAAACAATTTTCTCTGAAAGCAGTAAGCAACAGAGTATTTAAAAAAGTACTATGCAAATTTTCTTGCTTAACGATCCCTTTAGAGACGTTATAATTCTTCATTGATCCCCACGCAAACACAAATAATGTGCAAAAATATATATAAAGTACACTAAGCGTAAATCAGTATTAAACAGAATTGAAAATTAAAATGAAATTGTTATATGTTTAGTTGTTTAACGTAGTAAGATAATGATGGTTGATCAGCAAGATAAATTCACTGATGTTCCTTACTTTCTTTCACTATGTTTTT
This sequence comes from Stegodyphus dumicola, assembly GCF_044657685.1. Classification (NCBI taxonomy): domain Eukaryota; kingdom Metazoa; phylum Arthropoda; class Arachnida; order Araneae; family Eresidae; genus Stegodyphus; species Stegodyphus dumicola. Next base: position 124,202,338 of record NC_140780.1, read on the forward strand.
GTAGTACATAGGCGTTATGTTGATAGCAGCTTATTTCGTCAACAGGAAATGAATCGTCGCTATTAATTGGGTTTCTCAATGTGCTTTAAAGGGAACCCAACTTTGTGATACTTAAATTTTTACATTATTTTTTTGACGAATGATTGATAAAATTGAGCAATTGCAATGACTTTTGTTGGATGCATAGGGCAAAAGTAAATATTACTTCTTCAGCGCTTATCTGCATGCAGTTTCAAAACCTTAACCAACCTCTACTCGTCCCTTTAAGGGTTTATCGACCCTTTGATAGAAATCATACCGATCACTGAGAAACCGATATTGACCACTTTGTAGAGTTCAGATTTAGAGCAAACGTTCCTTTCAGAAAGTGGTCATTCGTGAGCTGAAACATTAGTTGAGGGTCAGAGTTCATGTTGCGTCACACTTTTTATTTACCGCGCCAATCGTTGCCGTTAGATTCCACTCAATCTTTGTAGATAATGAGGTGAGTTCTGCCTTCGAGGTAGCATCTCTTTTATTCTGCTGCTTCTTTTCCCCAATTGCTGTATTCCATTAAGGTTAAAAGAAAGCATCAGAAAAAAATTCATCTTAATAAGCAAAAATCTGAAGAAAAGGACAACTATTCATTTAAAACTCAAGCTTTCTTTTCGTAAGAAACTGAAAGTTGAAATATATCAGTCGTTAAATAAGTGGCAAGTATACAGCTTCAAAATACTTAGTTTCACTTACACTTTAGTATAAAGCTAAATTAAAAAGGAATATATTCAGAAAATACGATTTCTAGCGTAATTTTAACGTATTTCTACAGATATCAAAAGAGACACCAGAATATGCTTAAATTAAGTAGCTTCTATTATATTAGTACCAGGTTGTTTTTAATGCATTTTATGTTACAAACAGTATGATTATTTAAGCTTACATATAAATTTAAGAAACCAAAGTAAACAGAAAAGCAATTCTTTCCTCGCGTTCCGAAATGTATATTGATTGTAATCTTACTGTCTTTCATTCTAGACTCCATAATTTCATCTACGTATTCTGTAATGAAATAACTTGCACTAAAAATTATCTAAGACATTCAGTCACTGCAAATGCAGCGTAATAAAGAAGTGAAACTGGTCGTGCCCTTTAACTCAATGCTGGTCATATGCTCGAGCCTGATGTTGCCCCTGACCTCCCTCTCGATATTGACCGTGTCTACTTACATCACACTGACCGTGTCCGTCGAAAAGAACAATGCACGTCCTTTAACAAGCAGAGGAGAAACAAAGGCCAAATTTCATTGCACTGCATTCTCGGAATTTGCTCGCAATTTAAATAGTCTTTTACATAAATCAAAATTTCTTCCCCAAGCTTTATCAGTTTAGAAATCAGATTACTTAGCATAAATGCTTTCTTCTAAGCCAGTATGATAACCGACATTATTTAATATTTCAGGTCATTTTGCCTTCTTTTTTCTTTCAGAAAAGCATTTATTATTAGTAGTAGTAATATTAGTAGTCCAATCATTATTACTACTATTATTGAAAATATTACATGACATTTTAAACATTTTAATTGGTTTTCTGTAACAACCAGCTATTATTTCTCTCTAACATCTAATTGTTAGAACAACTAATTTTTCATTTTATTTTAGCCTCTTAAGAAGGTACTTGGTTTTAATTTCAGCTCTTTCTTTGAATAGTTCAACCGATGGCCAATTTTATAAAACTGGACATGCACTATTCACTGGTAGTTCATCTACGATTTAATTCTCGAAGAGCTGACTGTAGTTATCGCTTCATGTAGTTATCGTGGTTTTCTACGTTATAAATTGAATACGAGCCACGTTCCTTTAAAATGAACTCAATAAAGACACATAGTTTTCGCGCATAATAGTCCTTTTTTTCGGGGGCACATAGTCTTCGCGTGTTTTGTATAACCAGTTAACCATTAAATAATTTTCTTTCATTGATATCAAATGTTTTGTGGTTGTGGCGATTTAACTTCATTATGTGAACATAGACAAGCCCATGAATGCATCGTAGACAAGAAGGGAAGGGTTGCGCCAGTTATTGGCGAAGTGCCTTATAGGCCACAATACAAGTCTGCTTTGGTCTGTCCCAAGTTTGATGGATAATCCAACGCGAGACGTATTCAAAGGTTTCCTACCCCAAATTTTCGTGGGAAATTTTAGCTCAACTGTATTTTAAATGCTCCCTGCCACAAAAGTATTATATATATTTGCAAACACCCATACCTTCTGCTGAATCGAACGCAGGACTAATAAAATGCAGCCATAATAATAATTAATTATTTAATAGTACCAGAAATGGCGCTATTGATAGTTTTAAAGGTGTAAATAATGAGCAGAACGCTTATTCATTCTTTATGAGTATTACATAATATGATAAATAGAGTTTGAAGTTTTGATTGAAGGCACTTATTAAGCATTTAAAGAAAAAGTAAGAAAAAAGATTTATTTTTTGGGGTTGTTGGTAAAAAAATCAGAATTCCATGTGTAGCCAGTCTGATAATTTTGTGGTACTCTGATAAAACAAATATTAGCTGTAAGAATAGGGACTTCATATAATTCTGTATAGAATAAAGAATGTACAACGAATTCAGGTGAAATTTTCATTGATAAAGGAATATAAAATAAGGTGAATTAGTGACATTCAAAAGATATCAAATCGTATTCAATTATTTATTTTTTTATTAGTAAATGCAAGAAAATATGAATATTTCAATAGCGATAATTTTATATTAATGATTTTCAAAAAAATTCTAGAAATAGCATGGTTTTATTCCTTTGAAAATTACTCTTTAGTAAGAAAGAGATGTGAATTGATTAATTGTGTTAAATAAATAAGACCTATTTTTAAAAAGGAAAAATAACGCAAGTATTTATTTTTAAAAAGACACGTTTCAACTTCTGTGAACTTTGGAAGCCCTGATAAGTTCATCATTTCTCAGTCCTTCTTTTTATGTTTTTCAAGTGGTTTTTTGCTATATCATCATTGCATTACTTTGCAGTTATTTCTGTTTACATCCGTCATCTTCTTAACCTCATAGCACATTTAATAATTTAAAAACCAGTTGCAAACTTTTCATCCGCTTTGTTTCTCTTCTCTAAGAAATAACCTCTTAATCCATCTACCCAATTTCTTTCAGTTGAATAGCAGTTGAAACACTAATATTCAGTTAAAGAGGAAACTTTTAATTGAATGTTAGCATTTAAGACTTTCTGTCTCAGAAATAACTTCGGTATATAGTTTAAGTTTTAGGCTACACATTCTATCGATCGTTCTTTAATTTCCTCGCTCTTTCATAATCCCCTTTGTAAAGATCTCCTCTATTGCTAGATGGAGTAATATAAGAAACTTAATCTCAAACAAAAATTATCCTCTGTTTGAAAGATTTCCAAAGGCTGTGCCTCCATATTTCTCTAACTTCCTTCTCTTTAAATCCTTAAACAAACATTTTATTAATGTTTCTCAGGAAGTGACACAAAAGGGACATATTAATATTCTTTTCTAAGCCGATATAAAAGCATACATCTTCATCTTTACACTTTTCTAATTATGTACCTCATGTGTCTAGCTATATAAAATTAGATGAAATGCATATTTTCAAGATACAGAATTCTATTGTTTGAGAATCGATGTAAATCTCTGTAAACTCTACGACTTCCAAAAATTGAGCTTTCGGGTGAGAAGCTAATCTGTGATTTTTTTTACTTTGCAGATGAGCATTTCTATAGCACGATCCACTGAAATTGTCTTTCTTCACTTGAAATTCCGGCATATTCACAGCATGATTTTTCTTCCAAAGAAGACTTCGGATACATTAGAAATGGTGGAACTTTGAACTGTTACAACTTCAGCTTTCATTTAAAAATGTCTTTAAAGTTGCTGTCAATTACTCTTGAATACAGGAATATATTCCACTGATATCTTAATTACCCTTATATAATTAGGTCCTTTAAAGTAGTGCTCTAATCGACTGAAATTCAACTCTGTGTTCTGTTTATGCATCATCAAGGTAATTCTTTGCCTGTAACATATAGACCTACGAAAAGAAATATTTGTATTGCCATGCAAGTGAATTTATTAATTTAAAAATGATTGGTTTTTCTCTACTGTAGTTATTCCAGAGCTTAGGAACTAACATGAGCTTATGAAAAATTACTTTGTTTTCAAAACTGGCGAAAAGGAAATCCCCGATGGTAAGTGGCAAGGTTACCGGACGATTCCACTTTTTAAGTAGAGCTTTTAGCTATTTTATAGAGCTAATTTGTCGCTTTAATGAAAAATAATACATGAAAACTTCCTGATTCGAATGCACATACGGGGTCAGCCCATTTGGTTAACCTTCTAAGTACCAGATATTTTTGAAAGATGAACTCTACCCATTTGACCTTCCCTCCTCCTACCAGTTCCATGTCGTCTGCGTATGCAACCTATTGTAATTAGCAATGTCACTAACAAAAGAATATGTTTTTCTATATGTTTTTCCCAAGTGAAATATTTACAGCGTCTAAATTACTGAAACTCCACCTAAATGCTTTCAACGAAGACGACATTTTTCATTAAACATCTGATACCTATTATAAGACTGCCTATTTCTAAAGACCTCACAGATATAATTAAAATATCGCTAGTTAATGTGACACAATTATCCTCTGATATTCGATCCTAACTATTAATCTTTATAAAGATGTCATTGAAGAAATATTAAGGTCAAACTTGTTTCTCAGTTTTAGTACCCAAACTGAGTCAAAATGTTAAAGAGACAGATTTTCTCTCCATTTGCTCTAAAATGGGTGAGATGTTTTAGAAAATAATTTTTTTCCAAACTTTTCGTGCTTTTTCATTTGTGAAATTATTAACTGCCGACAAGCATAAACGTTCAGGAAGTTTTGATTGAGTGAAAAGAAGGACATTTTTTATTATTTTGGTTTAAACGTTTGTCTGAATCTTGACTTCAAATCAATCACAGAAGTAGCAAAGAAAAGTGAGTGAATGCATTGCTTTCATTCATTCCAATGTGCATCATAATTAAATAAAGTATTCCTCTTATAAATCATGATATGAAGCCCATATTTCAATTCTTTTGAGAGCTCTGCATAGTAAATAGCTTAAAATAATTTACTGAGACGTAAAATATTGTCGTAATTATATAGTTAGCTATATTATTTATAGATGATAGACATTTAATTAATTATACATAACACAATTTATTTAAACTAGCACCTAATTCTGATCCTGTATATATTACTGGTATTAAAAACCTGATCCTGTATATATTATTGATACATTTTTAATTCAAAGTGTCTGAAAGAAAAGAAATTTATCTGAGATAAAATGTTAAAAATGATGCTAAGTTATGTAATAAGCAATGACTGGTTTGAACGTTTTGTTTCTTCTAGAAGAATTTTTCAGTTACGTATTGATAAATATTAAACAATAAAATACTTATTAGCCACTAATAAATTTGATGCGAGACAGGTTTTTCAAAAGCAGAGAAAGTAATACACTCCATCCGAAAGCCTTTTCTCGTGTAAATTAGTACACATAGTATTACTTACACATTATGGATGGAAGAATTAAAATGCTATTCTTTTACTGCTCCAGTAACTTGACAATTAAATACAAAGTTAATTACAAAATTATCCTCTTTTTACTGCTCTTTATTCATAGCTGAGGTATGTTTCTATGAATTAGGATCTAAACAAATGGCTTTTGATCGGACCTGAAATTGTAAATAAGAATACGAACTTAAAAGCTAAAAATTTCCTTTTATAGAGTTTCAAGATCGCAGTAGTTCAGAAATGTTCTAGAAGCTCAAATTTGTGTTTTTATTTAACTTAATAAATTATGGAGTTCTAATTGTGTGGAAACTAAATCAAAGTCCTTCTGATCCTATCAGACTGACAAGCGAGTTGTCGTTCCGTCTGAATTATAACTTAAATGATTAAGAAGATTTAAGTAAACATTTTATTAATTCTTTAAATGATAGAAAGCACGACTTCTACGTAAAAATAAACCCCGCCACTTATGGTTATTTAAAATAACAAAGTTCAAATTAAATTATGGTAGATGATTACTACCCAAAGTGGCCTACTTAAGCTGGCTAAATATTTTAATCGCGCGTTTCAACGTCGGCTAGGGACATAGCTAAGCCGGGATAGTCAATGGCAGAGCTAGGCAATAAAAAGAAAACTGCAGGTATTGCTGCCAAAAGCTCTATATCTAAAACATTCAAACTCTTGATTTAAATACTCAACCAACTAATTTGCATCCTGATTACAGAAAAGAAGAAATTATAATAAATGTTTAAATCATAGTAACTGGTTAATTAATATACAAACTCTACAAAGTATTTATGCTTTTCACCTTAGGGAGAAGACGCATCGCTGGTTCATATGATCTCACACTATAACAGTCTCCATTTCCTTCTGTTTCTTTATGCTTCCCAGAAAAATTTTATTTTTGACAGCATTTTAATGCCATAACAAGTCTGACGAATGTAAGCTAATCCCTTAAAAATAAACTCATATTTGCTCGACATTTCTATATTTATTTTCAGCAATTTTGATAAAAACTTTACCTCTTAAATGAATTTTCCTATCTTTCAGTTCGGGAAGAGACATAAAAAGTATTGTATATATCTCTCAAGCGAATCAAATAGCAGTGCATCCAACCTTGAAACTCCATGCGAGATATTTTCTCCGTTTGAATTCATTTCTGAGATTTATGCTCTCAAAAATCTGCCATTTGTAATTAATTTAACTTATACATCCACAAAGTTACTTCTGTTGTATAACACACACACCTTTTTTTTTTTTTTTTTTTTTTTTTTTTTCTCAATTCTATACTGATCTACGCAAAAGGAAAACGTCTTAGTGAGCAAGGAAACAAATGTCACGATTATGGAATATCAAATACTGACGACGAGACTAGAGTGTAAATCAATATTCTCCTAACAATATTTATATTTCTCCTAACAATATTTATTTTTAATGAATGGCAATTTTCATTTCTAAAATCTTTCAAATGGGGGTATCATTAGAAGGATATCATTTTCCTTCCCACTAATCAAGCGATAACGAAATTTTGAAACAATACATGTCCTGAATTTTCAATGAAGCTCTTAAATTTGTGTGCTTCATCATGTGTGTTATTTTTAGGAATAAATTTTTAGCTTAAAAAGCGTTCAAGCCTGTGTAAATAAAGTTTGGTAGAATTAAAAATAAACAACAAATTATTGTAAAACTGTGGGGAAAACTAAGCTGTCCATATCCAATACGTCTGAATATTTGCAAATAGGCTTTCTCATCACCATTTCTAGAAATAAAAAGCATGAATTTTTTAATTACAAGATTCATTACTACATGTGCAAAAATTTATTGTAGAAAATATTAGTTGGCGTTACGTTTTCTCTTTTAAATTCATCATATGAGTCACAGCATTATTTTAGTTATAAAAGTCACACTTGATATCTTTAAATACATCCTCTGAGAATAAAATTCACAACTGTACTGTGGTTTTTTTTTTTTTTTTTTTTTTTTTTTTTTCGTATTTCCAAACTTTTCTAAAACATATTTACAAATTCTCTATCTCTCTTTAAGCATCGTTATAGGTATACGGGCGTGAATTTGCAACAAGGATCTTTTAGGAAATGGCTAATATAGTCACCATGTAGTCCTTAAGAACTTTAATTACTCATTAATTTAATTTATTTATGCGTAAAATTAAAATTAGGGAAATATTTATCGTGCTTCCGATAAAGATAAACTGATAAAGAATAAAGATACTAATTTTTGTTTTCTCATAATATATGTTCGCTATTTACAAATAATAATAAGGCAAGATTTACTTACCTCTTGGGAAATGTAGGAAGTCCCCTGAAACTACAACGAGTAGTGCGAAAATCCCAATCCACCGTACCATGATGTTGTCGATGAAATGATTCAAGCAGTCTCCATAACCCTCTTCGAAAGCGAAACCACGCGGGACTGAAGCAACCATCCGAATTGACGGAGGCCACTGAACCGGATCCCTAGGAGGAAGACTCAATCCCGCCAATAGGTTTGCGTGGCCTACTTGTGCCGGCCTCTGTAAGGTCAGGCGCATCTCGGGCTCTTTATTTTAAATCCCTCGTGATTTCAAACCCCCTTCTTACCTACCGCACATCTTCTTGCCAATGTTGATTTCTAGGCGATATTTTTCGAGATAATAAAGGAAAGGGAAGTTTTCAATCAAACAGTCATTCATTGTGCTCCACTGTCCTGACAGCCTTCTTCCTTCTCTTCCCATCAAAAATAGCCACACGCAATGTTTCGTCTAGTAAAAGCTCCGAGAATCAAGCATCAATAAACCGTTCTGATGCGTAACAAATAGTTTTCTTCACACCGTTAGTAAGAATTAAATGACATTACTTTTGTGTAATGTGCTTGCAATTAGCGTTCGTTTATGAATTCAGAATTGCGTTTCAAAAACAATATTTTGAATAAATGAAAGTTAAGCAATAATATAAGGCCTTTCCCTTCATTACAAATCAAATTCCCGACTGCACCTGGAATTTAAATCGTATAAGAAGTACTCCGACAATTGAGCTCTAAGGTAACTAAACTTCAAATCGAAAACTAAAATCTGATTATTATTCGTAAATATTTAGTTACTTTATTTAAAATAATAACCTAATTTTTAATTCCATGTTTGTAATAATTATATCCCGATTCAAAGGTTAAAAATATAATTCCCTCTTTAAACACAGTTTTTACTGCTTCAGGGTTCCGAAATAAGTAAGTTTGTGTCAAGGATCGACGAAAAAGAAAACCAAAAAAGTATTAAGAAAATGTCAGAATCTTCTGCTATTAATACCTCTTCCTTAAATAATTACCCAAAAAAATTTTTCCCAGACTTTTGAACCACTTTGAAAAATAATTTTGGAAATGAAACTATACTTCTTTTCGTTAATTAAGGCGCAAACAGGAAATGTGAAATGGCTTGCCTAAAACCAGGGCCGAGCTTCACCAAATTAATCATATAGACAGAAATAAAACTTCGTCACAGTATATAGCAGGAAAAGTAGTCTGGATTGCATAATATATGTAATCTGACAGTAGCACACAATATGTATTCAGAGCTATGTATTTAGAATATGAATTTCTCATATTCTAAATACAAATGCATAAAACTCGAAACAGTCATTTTGCTAGATAGATCTCGATACATCATTTGCTAAGTTCAGCGAACTGCAATTGGGGGCCATCGACTGCCTCGAAGCGCACTACAATCATTCCACTTACCATATCTCTTATAGAGTCATTAGGATTTTTGAAGTAGTATATGTGAAAAATGTGCAGTGGCCTCGCCGAGACTCGAACCCAGGACCTCTCGAATACGCGACGAGTATGCTTCCAATTACACTCCGAAGGCATGCGGAAAGGAGGGATAAAATATCCTATATACTCCCCCTTTTAAAGAACGGCTGGGGATTAGGGCACCCAATCGCCAAATCATGATAGTGACGAATTATCGTCCACCAGCTTTTAGTTAGGACGCCACTGTAGAGTCATTACGCTTTTTGAAACAAGAGATGTAAAAATTCGTAGTGCTCTCGCCAGGACTCGATCCCTGGACCTCTTGAATACACTTCGAGTATAGGAAAGGAGAAAATACCTTATACTCTATAGGAGACTTTTTGTATTTCTTCGGTTACGAAATCAAATTTTGAGCAGGAAATCCTTATCGCACTTTGAAAGAATTCCCAATGTTGAGGCTTCTGTGTCATACTGACACATATGATTAATTTTAAGACTAAGAAAATCATCTGTTAGAACTCGACCTTGATGATTTGAGTCAGCTACCTCAAACATTGGATAAGCTTTTACTACATGTGTAACGCTTCATATCTTGATGTCTGTTTTAAGCAGCCAATGTTTTAGGTAGAGTTCACTTTATGCAGTGACATACAGCGACTGAAGTAGGCTCAGACCAATAGAAATTCGTACTCTTTACCGATGTTTCCAGATACTGGACGCAAAGCATTAACAGGCATTATTCGATACGGAGAGAATCTGAACAGAATCACCCACTGTCGCTAAAGTAAAAATATTAATCTATGTATGGTTTCTTGTGGATGGTGTCAGCGAACAATGAGCGCTGAGAAGAGGAGGATATTACTGATTTGATGGGCAGAAAAATTGTACTAAACTCGGAAACAAGTGGGCGATAGGAACACGTGTGGGAAGATTCGTTGCCTAAAATTGTTTTGAACAAATATTTAAATATTCACTTGATTATACAAATATAACGATCACGCATTGTTACAAAAGTTGTATGAGACCTAATTATTTAAATGCAGAATTCTGGCTTCGCAAAGACAGCTAGAATCTTTATCACCCTTTCCTCAGTAAAGTAACATAATGTCAAAAGAAGGTTTAAACAAACTTTTTCATTATTTCTTCTGTGTTGCAAATTTAAGCAGCTCGTGCAATAGCAAATGACCTCCACTACTTTTAAGACAGTAAAAAATAAGAGTCAAAGTCAAACTTATTCTGATATTCCCTAGTTTGTAAGTTTTAGTCCAGACCCTCGTCTAGCGTGAGCACACACACAGCTTACAAAAGCTAAAGCGTGCTTAAAGGAAATCTAGGAGATCCACGAGAATTAGCAGCGGCTAACGATAGCTGCTAAAAGTTCTCTTATAACTTCGAGAACTCTCTTCTTGTATACATTAAATAATTTACTTCCTGGTAGGAGCCGACGAAAGTATAAATGATAGTACAGGCAAAATAATCAGATAATAGATTAATAAACATAAAAGCCCAGGTAGTTCTATGCCCAATTCATAGCATTCGGCTCTTCCAAGCGGTATGTATATTCATGCTTCCGGTCTAAGAGAAGGAAGTTGCGGTTTATCGGTCTAAAGAGTATTATCATACAAAATACAAACATGTTCATGGTTCATAAATAGTGTGTTTAGGATATTCAGTACCCACAAGTAGCATGTTCTTTTAGTGCATATTCACTGTATTTATCGTGGCAATAATATCCGAAATTTTTCATACGCTTTTAGTCAGTGCTTAAAGATCACATTCAAACGATATCTAGTGCTTGTATATCATTGCTAAGAGATAGAGCGAGCAGAGAAAAAATCTTTTAAAATGGAGGGGGGGAGCGCGAGCCCAAAAAGTTGAAAATTATGCTTCATGAGACCTTTACGAGATAAGTGTCATCTGTGTTTAGAGTAACACTACGTCAGGTGGAAGCACATATCCTTAACTGCTAATAAATGAAAAACTCTGAATTCAAATGTTTACAGTTCGATTCTTGGATATTCCAAAATAATTTTATGCAGGCTTAGTAGAAGATACATTCATATTAAAAGATTACACTTCTATCCCACTCTGAACACGACATGGGGAAAGAAGATACCATTACGCAAATGAATTAAGCAGCTGACTAGATTTTTAGACACAAATCAGACTGAACATCAGCGGTGCATTCTAAAAAAGCTGTTTCTATCAGACACAAGCACAGAGTTTAAATCTAGAAATAATGATCGTTTTTCCTTAGTAAGTTGATGAACGTCATTGTAAACAGTACGAAACTTCACTGACATTCCAGCATTGTTGTGATTCACTCTATATTGAAGTACTTTACTGTCTGCAGCAGTGTACCTCATTTTTGGCAATTTGGTTTGAACCAATTTCGCGATCGAAACTTTTTCTCGTACTGAATATTTACATCAATTTAAAGCGCAATTCTTAATACATCCAAATTACAACGAAATTCTTCATGCAAATTTTTGCTTGTCTTGATTTGTTATTGGTTCTAAAATTTAATGAAAATAGTGCATTTTATGATACAAATGAAAATTATACCTGAAAAAGATAAAGCGGACAATTTTTTTACTATTTCAGCTAGAAAAGAGGTTATCACAAGAAGTGAGATGAAATACAATAATTAGCTTCGCAAATGTTAACGAGAACGTTTTACAGTTGCCTGACAGAAATGAAAATAATATAGTATTTTGTATAATAATACTCTTCAGAAATATCTACAAATAGGATGCTTTTTACACAAAATCTGTAACAAGTGTTAAAAATTTAATTCAATGAAATTCTGCTCGCAGTCCAGCTAAAACTATAGTCATTAATTCTATTTCCTTATTAATTTTCATTAGCCATTGTTTTAAACATACTGTTGCGAGAGCGTACTAGTTCGTAATGGGTTCAATGCACGCAGAACCGATGATGGTTAAATAAAATTTATTTGACCAAAAGAACCACTTCACAGTTCTGGGATTTTCCACAAAAATCCTCGTCGCAGCTCTTCACAGTATCCTAGAGTACAATCCTTATTATACTTCACACTAAGAAGAACGTTAAACACAGCGCAGTGCCAAGCGCATCTAAACAACGAAGCTCACACGGAGATATCGCAGTACTCCATAAAGAGATATCACAATACTCCGAACTCACGCTTAATTAAACAACTACCAATTCTACTAATGCTCTTCCCCGTCTTAATTATAGTTTTCTTTCGGCCGCCAAGAGATTTTTAGTACCTTCCACTTCTCGATATTACTGGAAGGCATATGAAGACCGGATACGGTTACAGCTATATATAGCATCAATTACAGTTATTCAGTTACAATACCCATTACAGTTATACACGAACAGGACCAAAATGTCGCCAAATGGTCGCTAAGTTTGGCGGCTTTTGTAATTTTCTCGCCAAATTAACCAGATACCCAGTCACTCAATCAAGGGGGCATTCTCTACTCGTCATCACCAATTTCGCTCAAATTTATAGGACATGCAGGGCTTTGCTAGAAATGAAAGAACCTGAAGTGGGAACTCCAGATGGCCAAGTTGCGAACTTTCCCGACATGCTCAAACAGGAATTTTTCTTCTGTCTTTTTTATTGGCTATTTCCCCCTCATTGGGGACGTGCCATAAACGTTAATAGTCGTTTCACAATAAGATTCGTTTTCACCTGAAGGTCGCTCCTGGCGACTGTACATGAACAATCGATTCTTGGCGCAGGTAGAAAAAAGGTGTCCCTGACCGTTAGGGAACACGCTAGGGAGCTTATTCGTTTTCTAGGTCTTGGCAAATTAACTTGAATTGTGCGAGAATACTGTGAGAATATTCTGGAAGATATCGAAATTTTTGTGAAATAAAATTGTGAGGAAAATATTGTGGAAAAATCGAAATGTCGGACAAAAGTGAAACTATTGATATGCCTGGAACATCGACAGAAAAAGAACAGGAGCCAGACGATAGCATCCACAGCGAAGCGTCGAAGCAACGATTGGAGACGGTGATGGATTATAGTTTACATCTTTTGGCCGAAGAAAATCTTATCTCATCAGAAAGTTCTGAAGTGATAGCCGAAGAACACATTCGAATGGGAAATAAAATACACGAGAAAGTATTGGAAGTTTTATCCGAGTATTAGTTTATATGTGACGAAGAGTTGATCTGGCCGGAAGAAATCGATGACGAAGAAGAATATTAAATGTTGGAAGGTGCCAAATCGTCGTCAAGTGATGAATATGAACCCGATGAAAAAAAAAAATGAAAGAGGATCCAGATTACGTTCCACTCGACTACAAAAGAATGGTGGTCAATCTTGTGAAAGCACATCCAACGTGAAGTTTAAAAAGTTTTGTAAACGAAAGGAGCATCTCGCTTGAAGCATATGCGAGATTTGAAAATTTGGGAACAACATATTAAAAATGGGAAAGAATAAATACAATACAATTGATTCGTGGATATGTGATCGCTTCGTAGAAGCGCGATGTTGTAACCAGCGAATCACCACAAGAAACTTGCAACGATGGGCACTCGCTGCTGCCAGTCAGTTTTCAGAGTTGGAATTCAAAGCCTCCGAATCATAGGTCATGGACATTAAACAAAGGCATAAGATTCATCAGAGGAAAATTACAAGATTCGTGTCGGAAAAAGAGACAGCTACACAAGAAGAAATCCTTGCTGCGGCAGATAATTTCCCACTTCAAATTCGAACTCTCATTCCTCAATACGACAAGTATTTTGTTATCAATACTGATCAAACAGGTAAGTCAAGAATTCTTATTTGTCTGCCTGAAATGAAATACTTTGTTTAGCGGCGCGTATAATAAATTTACATACGTATATTCGCTTTCCAGGTTGCCAGTACTAGTCGACGTATAACCGAACCCTGGAACATTTAGAGGTAAAGTGGTTTTTGTAAAAAGAAAGGATATAGACAAAGTAACCCACTCATATACAGCGCAATATGCTATGAGCCTTTCCAGAAAGCTATTGTGAAAAGTTTATGTATGCTTACAAAATAATACTGGCTCTTTTGGACCGAGGATTCAAAAAACGGTGGATGAATACGCAGCAAAATACAAGAATGTCATCATCACTTATTCAAAATCTGGAAAACTTACAACAGCGTTGTACACAAAATTTTTAACGGATGTGATGAAGCTGTACGTACAAGAAAACAAATTTCTTCTGCTTGTTGACTCTTGGGGAGGACAAACAAATACGCAATTATACGACGAACTCTTCCAAGATGAAGAAGGATTGCCAACGTGTAGCATCAAAGTAATTCCGCCTAAATGTATTCCACTGGTGCAACCCAGCGATGTATATTTTTATCGTCAGGTTAAAAACTTTACTAAAAAAATACAAAACTGCTCTTATCTCATCGAGCAATAAAAAGAAATAACTTCCCGAGAAATCTGCATAAAAATACATTCGATTATTCATCATCAATTATCCATGCCAATATTCGGTAACATGTTACGTTACGCGTGTTTCGCTTCTAAACTTTGGACTGAGAGAGACTGCTTTATCAATGTCAATCAAGTATGTTTTTCTATGGAGACGTTGAAACAACGATGCATTGTATAAATGTGTCGTCTATAAGGCGTGTTTTAGATGCAGAAGTAGTTATTGTTTCCCCTGTTTTTACGATAAATATCATCCCGACATATGTAATATCGAATATCAACGAATAAGGGTTTGAATTTTCATGTACAAAGTCTTTTCGTATGCGATTTAATTACAATCCCTTGTTGAAAAGTCCGAAATCCCAATTTTTACCTTTTCTATGCCTTTTGCGTATAAATAAATAAAATAAATTATTCACCTCTTTGCTTAATTAGAAAAAGAAAACTATAAAAATTGAGGAAAAGAATCTCCACACTGGGAGTCGAACCCACAATCATCGAATTACTAGCCCGAGCTCTTACCACTACGCCTACCGCTGCTTGGCAAACTTTTTTTTTCCCAGGGGCAGATTGTGAACAATTACAAATGTAACCCAATCTATTAATCTATACAAGGCCGGAAGTGATGGTCTCTTTATTATGGAGGCACCTAATAGTTGGGCCACTATCGCCTTTCCTATGAAGGGACGGACAGTTACAACTATGCCTTCTCCGGGATTCGAACCCAAGCCCTTCGGCATCGCAGTCAGCTTCCCTGATCACTATACCGACTGGGCGGCCCTGCTGCTGCTTGGGAAACTTGCTAACGTAAATGGCTTATATGGTGCGAGAGCCGTGTCAACATTATTATTCTCTAAACGCTTGGCCATCTGGAGTTCCCACTTCGGGTACTTTCCTTTCTAGCCAAGCCTTGCATGCCCTATAAATTCGATGATGAATAGGGAATGCCCCCTTGTTAAATAGACTTGCCCTTGTATTCTGACTTTTCGGGCATAGCATCATCTCTAGATTTTCATGTTACATTATACAAAAAATTACAATAATTTCACGTACAATACAATAAAATCATCCATGTATGCACAAAATTCGTAACATTGCTACAACCATACTTAGAACTAAATCAAATCAATGCAATACTTAAACAATAATTGTAATAAATTATATAAAGCAAATCAAATGCTAAACCAATAAATAAATGCATATTTTTACGAATTCATATACAGATAGGACCATGGTCTTAGTATACTATTTACATTATATACACTATGAGGACTATGTACGTAGCGTATTCGGAAACCAAGTACCGTTTCATTCTAGCGCCGTCGCAGCGCTGTGGTAGGCGTCCCGTGCATGCGCACTAGTCTTTCTTGTTCACTGACTTTCAATTGTCGCCATTTTGGTTGCTCTATGTTGTGTTTTCAGTTTGCTGTGCACAATCAGAATGTTTAGGACAATTAGTTCTCCCGCCGACTGTGAGATTCGTGCCGTGATTAAATTTTTGTACGCGAGGAATGTTAAACCGGCTGAAATTTATCGTCAAGTGACAGAAGTTTACGGTGAATACGCGATAAGTGATGGAAGGGTGAGAAAGTGGGTAAGAATGTTTAATGCAGGTCGAACAAATGTCTACGCCGAGGCTCGGAGTGGTCGGCCTTCTGTTGTCACCGATGATTTGGTAAGTAAAGTTGATGAAGCAATTCATGAGATCAGACGCATGACAACTCTTTCAGAGGCATTTCCACAAATTTCATGTACTGCTTTGTTCGAAATTGTGTCTGACCGCTTGAATTATCGCAAACTGTGTTCCCGATGGGTTCCAAAAATGCTCACTGATGTTCACAAAACAAAGCGACTTAGTAGTTGCCCTGACATTTCTCACGCGGTACAGTGATGAGGAAGAAAACTTTTTAAACCAAATTGTGACAGGTGATGAACTTGAGTGTGTCATTTCGCACCAGAATCGAAACAACAATCGATGGAGTGGAGACACACTCATTCTCCGAAAAAACAAAAGTTCAAAGTGACAATGTCATGACAAAAATCATGTGCACTGTCTTCTGGGATAGGAAAGGCGTTTTGCTTACTGAATTTCTTCCCAGAGGTGAAACCATTAATGCGGCACGATATTGTGAGACTAACAAAGGCATTGTGTTGTTCCATGACAATGCTCGGCCCCATACTGCTGATGTCACTCAATCGTTAATTCGACAGTTTCATTGGGAGCAGTTCGATCACCCGCCGTACAGCCCGGACTTGGCGCCGTCCGACTGTCACTTGTTCCTGCACATGAAGCGCGAGCTTGGTGGCAAGCGCTTTGTATCTGACGATGACACGAAAAATGCTGTGGAGTCGTGGTTATCGAAACTGGCGGGAAGTTTCTTTGACGATGGTATACAAAAACTGGTCACCCGCTATGACAAGTGTTTGATCATTGGCGGAAACTATGTTGAAAAATAGTTTAAGACATGTATTTTCACGTAAAAATAAAATTGGATTCGAAAAAATTGTTTTACTTTTTTTTTTTTTTCAAAACGGTACTTAGTTTCCGAATACGCCTCGTACCATGGTTATAGTAGGGCTAGCCTATAGTAATGAACGACTTTAGGCTTAGAACTTGATTACTTACGGATCCGAAATACGACGTCGTTCAGCCTCTTTAGGACTGGGAAAGGACCGTACCAAGGTAAGCGCAGTATTGGAAAAAGTCCTTTCCGTTTATACCCACGCCTTCTCACCTTCGTTGAGTCGATGTCTGTAGCTTTCGTGTCGTAGTGGATCTTCATATTCTCCGCTGTCAAGCCGACTCTCTCTCGTGAAATTGTACATCACTTCGAACAGTGCCTGGAGATCTTGAATGTACTCCTCAGGTGATGAAGGCTCATCTGGAAAGCGACCAAACAAGAGATCACGAGGCAGACGAAGGTTACGACCAAAGAGCATCTGTGATGGGGACTAACCGGTAGTTTCGTGGACAGCACTGCGATTAGGTTAGTAAAAACAGAGGTTTTTTTTTTTTTTTTTTTTTTTTTTGTCCCAGTATTGTTGGTTTCTAGAAACCATCAGCGAGAGGTTGTTAAGGATGGTTCAATGAAAGCTTTCCACCATGCTTCTGACTGCGGATGTAAAGATGCCTTTTATCCAATGCTGTATCATTTACCTCTGCTACCGTGACAGACTCTTGTTAAAGATTAAGGCTACGCTTCAGGCAACTTGATGAAGTAGTCAACGAAAGCGACGATGTATTTGTTGTCATCTGCAGTTTACGGCAGAAGTCCCAGGATGTCAAAGACGATGCGTTCAAAAAGGCGGTTAATTATAACGTTTTAGCTTGGCTCTGTGGGAACTGCGTTCCCTATATAGGGAATAATATTCCATTGTGCAATATCGCCCACGTAACACTACATACATGCATTTCATACGGGTATTCCTAATAAATAATAATATTCCCAATTTGAAATACCTGTACGTGATATCGTCATTTAAATGATTAATATGGAAAAATAGAAACTAAAAGATCTATGATTGAAATCCTGTCGCAGTGACAGTTAATTTTTCATATGTAGCGCTTATCTGAAAGCATGCAGCAAAACCCAATTTTCAGAAGATCCAAATAATTCAAAATAAACATCTTACAGAGCAAGATATGCTCTAAAGCAAATTCAAACTAGTTTAATATAATATACCAAGGTCTTAAAATCTGTACCATCGCAGAAAATATCCAGAATGCAACTGTTAAATTTAATAAAAGTGTTGAAGAACATGAAAACGCACTTATCAGAATACAAAGGCACAATTCATTGCTCAAGGACAAGAATTCATATCCTTCCTTCGGCTCGACATTATAAAGTTGGAGCATCCCCATGCTGCGTTTCTTCGGTCCTTTCCGACGTGCACAGGTATTGTAAGATTGCCACTACTTTTGCGAGCCAGCCGTTGCATTACTCCAGTAGATGCGCTCTTGAACTCCATGTAAAGTCTTTATTATTCCGAAGTGGCTACCTGTCGGGCTGCTAAGTAGTCCTTTAAGAACGTCCAGTATCCGGGATCTTGGACGTATCAACTGCCATCGGAACGCCTTTCCATCATCCGATTTCAATTCCCCGTATCAGTCGCCGTTTTGAATATGGAGTGAGTCTCAGATAGCCCATTATTGTTGAAAATGGAAATGAATAAGCTGGTAGAGAAAGAAGTCCAGCCGCCGGCTTTGGACTTGAAAGAATTGAAGACGGACGAGAGAGGGAAGCTGGAGCAGGGGTAAGAAAAATTTCAGATTTGTATGGTGAGGCCTCAGGGTTGACACACATAGTAAATCACGCAATAGAAAGTAGAAATCCCCCCCTGACAAGCCAAACCCTCCTCAAATGTAGCCTTTGTGCCAAAATGTAGCATTGTGCCGAAAAAAATAATCTTTCTCCAACTAATTTTAAAACATCGAGTTTTGCTATTGACTCTAGGAAACTAAACACTAACAAAATATCCAGTTTACACTTTGCCACTAGCTGAGCAAATCATTTAAAAAGTGAAATACCCAAGATACATGACAACACTAGACCGCACCTTTAGATACGCAGATATAAGTAAAATAAGAGGAAGCGTTAAGAGCCGCATTTATTACCAAATCAGGAGTTTAAACTTTTCTTAGAATTCAGCTTAGCTTATGCAAAGCAACCATCACTTTCCATTTTGCGTACGTTTATTAAAACACTCAATCTATTTCGAGGGTAGCCAGGAGAACGAAATTACTAGAACCTCTGTAACGGCTTTTTATATCCTCCGGTAGTACCATGCGCGAGGAGGCAACGTCATCTATCGGCAAAAATAATAACCAAGAATTATGTTAATAGAATTTTAAAAGCATTAGGCAGGACTAGATTGGACTTAAAATCATTCACTAAACATGCTAAATCTTTGTGGATATGAAAAGCCTCAAGAAAAACCAATTCACCAACGGAAGAAGCTTTTTGGATAATTTTTGCAGATCCCAAATCAAAATTATGATTAAATTTCCAATTATGATACGCTATTGAAGACTTGTTAATTTCGCCTTTTCTGACATAAGATTCATTTTCCTTGATACGAAACTTTAACGCTCTTTTTGTTTGGCCAATATATCTCAAGCCATACTGACACGATATACTATAAATTCCCCAAGAATTAAAGTCAGAAACGCAATCTTTTAAAATCGAACAGTGAATTTTATTGATGGGGGAGAAACTGACTTGAAAATTGAATTTCTGGAGAATCCATGCAACTTTATAACTAACAGTAGGATAAAATGGAAGCACAAGTTCATTAATTTTATTTCTAACAGTGGAATGTCTTCTTTGATAGGAATCTGAAAATTTTTTAACGGCTTTATCAATGATCACGGGAGAAAATCCTCGGTCAATAGCAACTGCTCTCAAATAATTAAGTTCATTGGTAAGCGAAGGTTCTGAGGAATAAATTTTGAGCGCGCGAAATACGGATATTATACTAAAACCTGTGTTTTGAAAATCTGCTTTTATTATGATTAGACTAAAATAACATTACCTGATCAAGTGTAACCCTGCAGAATAGGCTGGCTCAGATAATGTTTTGCTGGCACGCAATTTAACACATCAGCTATGGAGAATGTTAAAGCCAGAATATTAATTTTAAGCAAAGGTGGTAAGGAATACTAAAAGCGATACACAATAGCCAAAAGCTCTCTCGACTATACAATCAAAATCCTCAGCTTAAATATGCAGAAAGCTAATTTGCGTACTGTGTTTTGAAAATCTGCTTTTATTATGATTAGACTAAAATAACATTACCTGATCAAGTGTAACCCTGCAGAATAGGCTGGCTCAGATAATGTTTTGCTGGCACGCAATTTAACACATCAGCTATGGAGAATGTTAAAGCCAGAATATTAATTTTAAGCAAAGGTGGTAAGGAATACTAAAAGCGAGACACAATAGCCAAAAGCTCTCTCGACTATACAATCAAAATCCTCAGCTTAAATATGCAGAAAGCTAATTTGCGTACTGTTTAGGAATACGGAAAGAAGAAGTTGTAGTAAAAATCAAAATCATAATAGCTGGTTACTTAACATAAGGTACTCTACAAGTTTTATGTGCAACACTTTTAAACTAAATGGATACTTTTAATTTTAGAACTACACAAAACATCTAGTTAACGAAAACTTTCAGAAAAAAAAAGAAAACATTCAGTGTTGCAAGGTGAAATTTTGCAACAAATGTTCATTGATCAATCCCATGTATGACAAAGTTTCATGCGTCATCCTGTTATTTACTTAATTATAATTTATACCTTAATAGTAGTTCATATTTTTATTACTTACTCTAACTGTCTTTATTATTTATTTTATTCTTATTTCATTTAATTTTTTTATTTCTGTGTCAGATTACTGCAGTTCATAAAATTTCCACATAAACAACATCAAACTTCCAAATTTCAGCAATATCCGTTTAGATTTCTGATAATTGATATTTAGAGTATAAGCAATATCCATTTAAAGGTTTCTGTTTAACTGATATTTAGACTATAACTTTGTAGCAAAATCTCTCAGAAGCTTCAGTCTTCTACCTCATTTTAGCGCAATTCAGACGAGTTGCCTTTAGAAAACCTTCTATGAAAGCCTCTCTCTCATTAAGCAGGCGGGAATCTGAATTTTTGTCGGAATTAATCAACCTGTATTAGTTTAAATTTTTCAAATGATAATTGGTGTATTGGTGTATTTAATTATGGCAAAGCACACTAGGGCTATCTGCCTAAGAGGAGGGATGCCTTCGTGGAGGACTTTCTAAGGGAAACTGGCTCGTGTACACGTTACACATGGGGAAAACCACGAAAACGCCCATGCAGCCAGCCCGTTCGCGGGATTCGAACCTCGGACCGAACTACCAGTGTTCAGCGACTTTACCGCTCGGCCGCTGGTGGGCCCAAATGATAATTGAGACTATAGGTTCGTTGTTTTAATAGAAATGCAGTGATTATTTTCCACTCTTTTGGTTAAACTTTACAGCATTTTTCATGATGTTGTAAAACATTCGAAGCATTCCTTCTATATATCCTTATAATGGAATGTGCAGCACATTCCACTAACAAAAAGGATTCAAGTTCAATTTTCTGATATGAGTTTAGTTCATTTTCCAAAATTTCCTATATGCGTATACGTATATACAGGAAATGTTGGTGTATATTTATATATATTAAATGCTATATTCATGAAAACATAAAGGACTTAAAACGCATTAAGAAATTATTAAATGTTATGTATGTATTATATATATATATATATATATGTATAAATTCACAAAGCTATGAAGAAATGAAATTCCAAGCCAGTAAAACCCAAAATTTCCTATAAATATGCAAAAAATATCAACCTCTTATCACCAAACCAGAAGAATTTATAGAATTTACAGACAGTTAAATACAAAACTTACAAATATATATAGGAAGAGGAATGCAATCATGTCTTAAAATAAAAAAATTTGTGATACTGCTATGCATATAAATTTATATAGATATACATGTTCTGTGAATACTTATATACAGATTTACATCTATTTATGCTGTTCTACGAATGATATTGAATCTTACTGTACATAAATTTCATTATATTGTATATAATCATTGCGCACTAGATTACTGTGCCACTGTAATACACATCATTAGATACAATACCTTTAAGTCTCCTTGTATATGCTTGAATTGTATAATATAATTAGGTACATAATTATACTTCTCAAAGAGCCCATTTTCCTCGTCTGACTGTCAAAGCCATATGTATGCATCCTAGAATAATTTTTGTGACATCTTTCAGAAAATGTACATGCTTGGATCTTGAATTATGTCCAAACCATTAGGCAATATATTAAAAGTACGTAAGTTCAGGTATACCGTACCGGGGATATTTTGGCATTAAAATCAAGAAAATACCTCTTTCTCGTGATGTTCCTCTCATGTTTCTCATGACGTGTTGGGAATTTCGGGCTTTCTTAATGAAATCCCTTGTCGGTCAGAGGATTAATATGTCTGCCAATTTCATCACTGGCTGAACAAACAAAACCGTAAGCTCACAAAGTGAACAGCTAATTCAGTCGGCGGCCAGGATTTTAAACACTAATGTGTAAATTACCATCGAGTGCATAAAAACAATAGTATTTCGTGAAATAATCAATAATTCTGTTTCTTTGTTTTGTGTGTGTGTGAATTAAAGAAGAGGGAAACCTAATTTTGTTACACAATTTAAGTTTATGAATAAGTTCCTGAAATACAAATACTGGTATGACTTCATCAAAAGGCGTGAGAAAAGCTTTACAGAAACCTGCTGTTATGTAAAATTTCTTTCCATTGTTTATCGAGTCACAAATTTCTTTCTAGTAAAGTATTATTTGGAAGAATGGAGTGGAGAGCTGTTGACCGTTTAGAAACATGTCAGACAATTACGGAAATAGCAAGATGGTTGCTATGGAGGCTGACAGTTACAAAAATGGTAGAAAACGGTAATGTTAGATGAAGCTAATCTTCCTCCTCAGAAAACAATTTGAAGTCTAAAATTATTTCTAGAGTGTCGAAACAATATTGTAATGCTAGAAAGCCAGTGTTATACAAATCGTGACTGCACAACGGGAACATAAAGAAACCTGTCAAAAAACATTACATCTACAGTGTTCAGCAACGAGCCTATATTCGTTTTCAGTGACAAGAAAAGATTCAGTTTAATTTCCTATTCTAAACGCTTTTATATCTGAAGGTGTTCAAGAACATTCCCACTGACATTGGGAATATGATAATTAAGAAGGTGAAGATATTATAGTATTGAAAAGAATAATGGAATAATGACTACTCGACATACTTCTGTGCACCTTTTAGCCAGAAGATTTGTATTTACCTAGAAATCGTACAACCCTGTATGAGGCATTTTAGAAATACACGTGCATCTTCTGTGGATAGTAACGATAGTCCCCATCAAGAAAACCTCATTGACGAATTTCTTGAAGACGAAGGCACTAAGCAGATAATCTGGCTAGTCATATGTTCTCATTTAAATCCCAAAGAGTCCCTGTCACAGCTGTTGCAGCGCCCCCTTAAAAGGCTGTTGTGGGACGAAATTTTCCTTCTAGAGATCTAAATGCCTTGAAGGCCGTATTAGTGAAGGAATGGAACTTTCTTTCCTAAATTCTTTATTGAAAGGCACCTTAGTGAGAGTGTGGAACTGTGTTAAGATATGCTCATATGAATTGGGGGGACTACATTGTCTGTTTAATTAAAGAGATCTCAGGGCCTTGAAAGCCGTATTGGTGAAGTAATGGAACTTTTTCCCTAAATTCTTTATTGAAATGAACCTTACTGAGCGCAAGAAACTGTGTTAAAATAAGCATGTGAATTAGGGGAGATTACATTATTTATTATATCAAAAGTTTTGTATTCAGTTCTCTTTGTTTCATAGCTTTGTGTTGTACATATTTAAACTCAAATTTTCTTTTTGTACTTATGTACTATTATGATAGTATCAAACTAAACATATTCATTAAGTTTTACACCCATTTTTTGAGAAATATTTTCCAGAAATTAGCGTTTTTGTGCTACGTAAATATAATTCATATCTTTCACACTCCCACACCACTCATATGCGTATATACACGCATATACACACTACTCACCCAGAGGCGTAGCTAGGGTTATCTGCGCCCGGAGACAAGTGAAGATTTCGCGCTCCCCCCCCCATCTGCCAAAATGCAGTGGGGAACGAAAAGAAAACTTTAAAAATAATAACATTTTAATTGTTTAAAATAATAATAATTTGAAAAAATATGAAATATTTTTAATTTTAAACAGTTTAAATTATTAAATATTTTAATTTTTAAAGTACTTTTAAGCGTATATTTTAAAAGTTTCTCTACAGTCACTAACTTAGAACGTAGTAAAATAATTCAGACAATAATGATAGTTCGAAAATATGATTATTCTAAAATATTATTCAAATATAAATTCTGAAAACTTAAACATCATATTGGATATAATAATATTATAACTTGAAAATGTATAATGACAGTTTCATGCATAATGCTTCAAAAATAATCACTAATTTCAAAGTGTAATTTTCCTAGCTTTAGCTGCTGCAAATTTATCGATTAGTTCATCAGAATTTATACTCTGGGCAACCTGCTGTTCCACACTGAGCAAAGCTAAGGCAGACAATCTTTCCTGTGCCATGGATAATCTCAGGTAGGACAAGATAAGTTTTAATTTACTGAAAGATCTTTCACAGCTGGCGATGGAGGTTCAAATAGTCAGTAAAATCTGAAGACCAACTCTCAGATTAGGAAATACATCTCCGTACTGTACAATAAAGCGAAGCAGGTCCTCTGGCGTCGAAAGCTTAACATCAGCTCTTGTCTTGAGTAGCATTCGGCAGTCCATTATTTCAGTATACATCTCCAGGCCATCCAAGTCTGTATCGTAAGCGTTTTCCATGGAAATGCAGCACTGTTTCAAGCTACTTTCGTTGCCTGTAGCCATTAGTCCGTTTATATCTAAAAGAAAGCCAAAATTAGAGTCTACTTTCTTTAAGCTGATGAATCTGTCTGCCATTTCTATGTGTATTTTGTCCAGCATAATTTTCATCAATCGCAGCATTTTATTTTCTGCTGTGAGTCCTACATCTTCTGCAATTTCTCCAGGCATTTTCTTCTTTCTCTGTCGTCTTTCAGCTTGGACATCACAAGCATTACACAGTTTCTTGGCGTCTCCAAGAGATTTCATGCATATCTAATCTCTGTTTTTTAGAAGATAGTCTTGTAAGGCCTGAATATCTCGAGCAGCATTGTGGAAATTCATAGTGGGGTCTTGAAGCCTTTTCGGAACCCTGTCAATCTTGACAAGTACTGTATTCCAGAATCGAAGAGGAACAAAAAACTCAAAAGTTAAGCTCCTTTACTTCGTCTAGTTTTTGAAAGGCTGGAAAAAAATTACCTTTCTGTTCTCGACTGTACAATAAACGGAAAAGAGAGCATGATGAACAGTATGCACCATACTTTAACTGTAAGCCATCAAAGCCACTCATGTTAGAAACTCAATTTTTTTTCATCCAGACATTTTTGCTTTTGGTAATACATAAAAGTATGAAGGCTGAAAATGATTTGTGAAGAATGCGAATTAGGTGTCTTCGCTAATAAATGATAGTTTGTTTTGAAGGAATATAGTGCTGATGTCCAAAACATATGAAGGAACAGAAAGAAGAGATAATTTCTGTTGAGAATCGGAATGTTATGACGAAAATGAAGTAGAATTGGAATTGTTCTCTAGAATTTTCTCGGTTTATCTTTTATCTACGCATATGAGAAGCGAATTAATCTTATAAATTTCACATTTTATTTACAAAGGAGGCAAAAATTTCTACACAAGCGTACCCTCCCTTCATATAAAATTTTACTGAAGTATTTTAGGTGAATTTTACTGAAGTATTTAAATCTGCATAAAGTTATTCATGCTGGAAACAATACTTTACTATCGCTATTTCATGCGGTGATTTTCGTTAAATTGATAACAGTTATAATAATTTCTGAAAAAATAAACTTTGTTCGAACACTTAAATTATGAACAAAATAAATGGATAAAATTTAAATATAATAACGTATTTGGAATATTTGTGAAAGAAAGATAAACTTTTATAATAATTTATCTTACTTTTTGAAACTCAGAAGCCACGATTTTGCGTTAAAAAGCGCAATTCATTTGCGTAGCTCTAAAAGTGAAAACTTAAGTTGCTCAGGGATGATTATTCCAACAAAATTCATGCTTTGCTCCGAGAAAGTTGACCTGAAACCCTAGAGAAATGTACCAGCAGTACATACCAGCCATGTAAATACATCCTAATGAAGATATTTAACAAAAAAGCTTCAGTTATAATTATTTGTTTAAATGTAACGAATCACACAAGGGCTATGAGGGCTTTCTAAGAGAACTAATACCTACGTTACACTTTGTGGAAATTTAAAACATTAATGCAAGCAGCTTACTTGTCTTGATTCGAACCCACGTTGAATAAAAGTATTCAACGCTCTTATTATTTGCCCACTGCTAGGCTTTTTATGTTATTAAAAATCATTGAAAATTCTGTTTATAAATAAAAGCAATATATAAATAAATCAGCTCTCATTTGGAAGTCATAATTACAAGGCCGGCAACATAGCGTTTGACCGCGCTGTGCGGCAGAATTTAGGGGCGGCAAAAGTTTTAGATTTAGGAACGAACTGGGCGGCAGAAATTTGGATTTGCGGAGCTTGCCCCGAGCGACAAGCGCCAGAACTGCATAATTAAGTTCACCAATGAACGAAGATGTATAGTGCTGCTCCACTGATATATTTTCATAATTTTTGTGTTAATTCGTGTATTTTGTATTTGTGTTAAATTAACTGTGTGTTTTGTGCTAAATTTTTACAGGTAAAAAACTCATAAGCGCTAATAGTCTTGTTTCGAGATTTTGCATCGGAAACACTTAAATGTCTGAGTAACTTTTTAGATTGTTGCCACTAAATATGTTATCGCTCTGTATTATTTTTTAAGAAATTAAATAATGAAGAATC
Source organism: Stegodyphus dumicola (assembly GCF_044657685.1). Lineage (NCBI taxonomy): Eukaryota > Metazoa > Arthropoda > Arachnida > Araneae > Eresidae > Stegodyphus > Stegodyphus dumicola. The sequence continues at coordinate 124,229,643 of NC_140780.1, forward strand.
TGCATGTATTTAAAAAAACGATGGTACGTAGAGCCATTAAATTTTGAATAATGTAATCCTTCACCTGGTTAGGTTTTAGGTTATTTAATTACGGCAAAGCCTCGAGGGCTATCTGCCTAAAGGGAGGGATGCCTTCGTGGAGGACTTTCTAAGGAAAACTGGCTCGTATACACGTTACACATGGGGAAAACCACGAAAGCACCCACGCTGCCATCCCGTTCGCGGGATTCGAACCTCGGACTGAACTACCAGTGTTCAGCGACTTTACCGCTCGACCGCTCAATCCTTCAACTAAAAGCGCGAACTTTGAATTTAGAATTTGTTTTATTATTTGTTCGTATTTTTTAAAACTTTAATTTTTAATTAACTATATCAAAGTTTGAAAGCGAGCAGTGGCAACACTGTTCGATTTTAACATTAACATTTTTATCTCCAACTCAGGAGGCAGCTGCAATTCGGGAAAAATGTAAGAAGAAATAGGTAAAACGACAACCTTGATTTTAGCTTAGATTTTGTAAATTCTCAATCGAAGGTAAACGAGTCCCTTTTCATCGATTGAGAATTTACTTATCTACACCAAATACAAGGTTGTCGCTTTACCTTTTTTGTGTTCTACTTTGGCTTGATCCTCTTGTGCTTTGAAAAATGTAGCATATTTATCTTTCAATATCAAATACACTCATGTCCATAAATTAAGGATAATGCAAAATCAGGGAAAGGGAGAGTTAAAAGCAAAACAAATTTGACTTATTTGTAAAGCTTATTTATTAAACAAAAGGTAAAGAGCAAAAAAAGATGCTATATGTTTGATATTATTAAAAAAATTAGCGATTTTTTCTCCCTGGAGCAAATTACAAAAAAAAAACTATTTACAAAAAACCAATATTACATGGTTGGTATGATTGTTAATACATTGCATGTCTCCCAGACGATGCAATACAGTCCGTACAACGCCTAGGCATGCTGAGTATCAAATTATCGATCTGATCTTGGGGGATATTACACCACTCAAAAAGCAATGCTCTCCAAAGTTCCGGTAGACATGTAGGAGGAGGTTGGCGGGCTGCAACTTGTCGGCCAAGCATGTCCCACACGTGCTCTACTGGATTCAAGTCCGGTGAGAATGCTGGCCAGTCTATACGGGTGATATCCTCCGATTGAAGGCATTCGCTTACGAGGTTTGCACGGTGAGGACGGGCGTTGTCATCCATAAACACACACTGTGCGCCCATGGCGCCCCGAAACAAACGTACATGTTGTTCCAGAATGACGTCCCGATAGATTTGGCTTGTCATGGTTCCAATTTGAACGTGCAGGCCAGTTCTGGAACCAGAATAAGTCCACCCCAAACGAGCACTCCTGCACCACCGTAACGGTGTCGTTCAATGATGTTTCCTTGGTGGTAACGAGTACCTGGATCTCTCCATATGAAAGTCCGGTGAGAATCAGACTGCAAGCTAAACCTGGACTCGTCGGAAAACATCACACAAGCCCACTGTTGCGGTGTCCACAATGCATGCTCTCTACTCCAGGCTAACCGCAGGTGACAGTGAGTTCCACTAAGTGGAACGCATCTGACAGGTCTACGAGCATATAGACCAATCTGCCCTAAGCGTCTGTACACGGTCTGCCTTGAAATTGTCGTACCAGTGGCTGAAGAGAGCTGACGAGACAGGTCTGAGGCTGTGCTCCGCCTGTTTCTTTTGGCAGTAACTGTCAAATACCGGTCCTCATTCGGCGTTGTAACTCTGGGGCGACCTGTGCTGTAACGTCTACTCACATTACCATCATCTTGGAATCGTTGCCAGAGCCTGGAGATGACACTCTGGGCAATTTCAAGTTCGTCTGATACTTCCAGTTGGGTACGCCCACATTCCAAACGGCTGATAATTCTACCACGTAAAAATTCATCCTAATGTGCGTCCTTTATGTCATAACTATTCGTTATTCCACTGAAATGCTTATAAAGCGCCTGCGAACAATTTTACTTCTTTGCCTGTATTCCTTATATATCACTCTCTTACACTCTCGTCATTGTGACGTACCATCGGTGTCATCTGGTTACTTCCTGAAATTTGCATATGATTCTTGAAGATGTGTGTAGTGATTTTACAGGTGATATATTTATTTTAGCGTTCGATTTCCGCGTGACTCCGAATTATCCTTAATTTATGGACATGAGTGTATTTTGTGATTTTGTTGCTGAATTGAATTTTATGTAATGAAAGTTTATATTTAATAAATAAAGTTAACATACACAAAGTTAGTAATGAAAAGGCAGGAAACAAGTTTTGTAAGCCATATTTTACTAATATTGAGCATTGATAATATGAAATGAGAAAACACTGAATAAAATATATGGCAACTTTTAACACTGCATTGGGAATTATAAAAATATGCTGCTTTTAAAAAAATTGTGATTTTGCTGGTGAATGGTATGTGGCTAAGTACATGAAAGCGATGCTTAATAATACAGCTAAAAAGACAAATAAAAGTGGGTTAGCAGGAGGGACGGGAGTTATATGAGCTAGCAGGCGTTAAATGGGAGTGTAAGAGCAGCCTAAAAACTCAGCGAGAGCGTTAAAAATCTTTAACAAACCACAAAATGCCTCTGCCTCAGTCATCTTGTTCCTGAAAATTTAACCTGGATCAAGCTACTAGTGTTCAGCGGTTTTATTTATGAGCATATAAGCATTTGTAATAGAAGATAGAATGCGTAGAGCTTTGAAACTCTGTTTTTATTATATAATCCAAACTAAAATGTGGTACTTAATAGAAAACAGAGGTTACATGTTTTATATAACTAAATTACATAATGTGTTTGTAAAACAAACATTTATTAATTCTTTCGATATTTCTTCTGCGCCTGTGCATTAATTATTGACGTAATACTCTCAACTTCTGCACTGTTTGTCGCTTCTTTAAATATTTTATAACTTAGCAATTATTAAATAATAGCCCATTTAGAACCCTGTTCAATATGAAAATTTATGTGTTTTCGAAAGTTTCTAATTTTCTGTCATTTTGAATATATAGCTACTAGGTTTTCTGTACTATTTAATTTAAGAATTTCAAAAAGTAAATCTCTCTCATGTACATTTTAAAATACGTTACAAAACACATTTAAAGTCAGATTACTTAAATTATTATTATCAGACATAATTCTTTAAATGATTGTAAATATTTATTTTATTTATAAATCACCGTGCATAATGAAGCAATTGCATAACAGAGCAATATCTACAATATCTATAATGTTTTTTGCAGTTTTCACCAAAATGTAAGACATAATAATGTATAAATAGTCTTATATTTGGACCTAGCTTACTTTACTCAAAAGAAAACTTACTTAAAAGAAGGCCCATTTAATAATTTTTTGTTGCATTGAGGAACATAAGAAAGGTCTGAAAACACTATTTAAAACTTATCGTATAATAGTTTAACTTCACATTTTTTACCTCAATATAAATAATGGTATTTCAAATAAAACTGGATTTTATATCTACAATGTTTTTTGCAGTTTTCAGTTATAAATAACTAAAAATTATCTACGAAATAAAATGTCTTGCTTTGGTGAATGACGCGATCTTATGAATTTAGTGTAATCAAGAATGCAAATTTGTTAGCCACCAAAATGTAAGACATAATAATGTATAAATAGTCTTATATTTGGACCTAGCTCACTTTACTCAAAAGAAAACTTACTTAAAGGAAGGCCCATTTAATAATTTTTTGTTGCATTGAGGAACATAAGAAAGGTCTGAAAACACTATTTAAAACTTATCGTATAATAGTTTCACTTCACATTTTTTTTACCTCAATATAAATAATGGTATTTCACATAAAACTGGATTTTAAGAAAGGCTTTATCTGCAAACCGAATAACTGTTAAGCTATCAAACGCGATTTTGCGTTTTTTTACGTTCCATAGACGGTATAGTGATTAAGGTAGCAGATCGAAGGGCCCAGGTTTGAATATCGGAGAAGGCATTGGTGTACATTGGTGTGCAAAAATTAAGGACGAGACGGTTTTTTCAATATAATTTTGTACAAAAGCTTTCCAAATCAACACATTTAATACCGTAAGATAATACGTAAGGACATGAGTAATGTAAGCAACACTTACTAAAAGAGAAATCAGAGGGATAAAAAGAAGCTTTATTGAAAAAGTAGCATGGAGCGCAATGCGACTGAAGGCCGAAACATCCCTGTGATGGGTGTCCAGCAAGAAACATCCGGTCTTTAATAGGGGATATGATCTCCCCTGACTGCTAAGCAAGTTTCACAGCGTCTGCCCATGCTGAGAATGAGGGTGTCAATGAGTTGTTGAGGCATTGCTGCCCATTCGTCTTGCAGCGCCAATCGAAGCTCCGGAATCGTTACTGGTGGTAAGGTACGAGCTGCCAAGCGTCTGCCTAGAAAATCCCATACATGCTCGATGGGATTGAGATCCGGAGATCGTGCCGCCCAATCCATACGTTCAATATCCTCACTCTCTAAGAGCTGTTCGGCAGCTACTGTGCGATGACATGGTGCATTGTCGTCCATGAAAAGGAACTGCGGACCCATAGCGCCTCTAAAAAGACGCACTTATGGAAGAAGAATCTCGTTACAGTAACGGGTCCCGTTGACTGAACCTGCGTCGAAGATGTGAAGGTCTGTACGACTACCAAGCATGATGCCTCCCCAAACGAGAACACCGCCACCTCCATACCTGTCCCTTTCAATGATGTTCGAGGGATGATTGCGGCTTCCCCGCTCTCTCCAGATGAGTATGCGATGAGAATCGCTACTCAGACTGAATCTGCTCTCATCTGTAAAGAGTACTCGTCCCCATTCATTGTTTCTCCAATTCCGGTGTTCCCGGCACCACAGAGAACGCCTTCTCCGATGGGCAGGCGTTAGAGGTACACACCGTACAGGGCGTCGTGCAAACATACCACCACCGTGCAGTCTTCTGGCCACGGTAAAACGCGATATCGGTCGTCCAGTCGCCTGTGTCGTGTGTCTAGCGATTTCTCCCGCTGTCTGCCGCCTGTTTCTTCTGGCCTGTAAGGCAATATACCGGTCATCTGCGGGTGTGGTTCCTCGTGGACGACCACTACTAAACCCCGGATAGCTGTTCCTGTAGTTTGAAATTGTCTCCAAAGTCATGAAACGATGCTGTGAGCAGTTCCGAACTCTGCAGCCACACTTGTCACACTGCGGCCTTCCTCCAACTTCCCAATGATTCGACCTCGGGTAAAAGCATCCAAATGTCGTCTAACAGATTGATTATTCGCCATTTCTCGCTGAGGCAGCAACTCGGTGGGATTTTAACTGCTATACGGCGTGCAATCTCTTTGCCAGAAATACGGATCTTACACCGACAACATGCTTTATACTACTCAGACACTGCCCCATTACGTCTACCTGCATATCTGCGCATGTGCTACCGTACATCACCTTACTTAATCTCTTGATTGGTCTTTCTGTCCGCTCTGCCTCTTCGTTCAGCTGATATGCTAATTTTTCATTTAAACGATTTATAAGAATTTATTAATTTTAATGTACAATTTAAGTGTTTTATTTATATTATTTAAAAACGTATATTTTGTCTTGATAAATAGTTTTTAATACGTGGATATATAGCGGCAAACATTATACGACCTATTAAATTATACACATTTTTTTCTATAGTTTATTTAAACTTATTTCATCGAATTATTCCAACTTAACTAACCAATCCTTCAATCAAGTTGAAAATGATATCAAAAATTTCAAGTTTTGAAATAAAATGTTTTTGTCAATTTTTATCGTACGGAAGCCAAACTTCTTATTGTACATAATTTTAAATTTCTGTAATGGCCAATTTTCCTGCTTTTATTAACAAATCGGGCTTTTTTCATTTTTCATAGTAGCTTGATCGCCCGCTAGCTTGAAGAATTACGACTTTTTTAACAAATGACTATTTTTTCCTTTTTCTCTTCCTTTAATGGCCAAGTTTTTATAGTTTTAGCTGAATTAGCCATTTTCACTTCCAAAAAAATTTTTTCCATCCTACTACAAGCCAAGCGCCATTTTTGAGATCTTTACACGGTTTCCGAGGTTTCCGGCCCCCCTTCGATAATAGGAGACGAGTTGCAGATAACGAAAATCTCTTCGCATTGGCTAAATGCCCACAGCACTTCGCTCCCCCCTACGTACGTCATCCAAATGAAAGACACAAGAAGTATAGCAGCCATTTTTCAACAAGTTTTAAGAGGGACAGCTTTGCATAGCCAAAGGTCAGTTTTTGTTTCTTTTGTTACAACTTTTTCTTGGTCTTAGCAAGACCCACTTAGTTTGTTCTCTTCTTAATTTTTGTTTTATTTTATATTAATAACAGGTTTTCATTACAGCTTTCTAAAATCTATTATTTAAAAATTAAATTGTTAATCTTTAAGCTTGCAGGCCCAGCCCGTATGTTTTTGTATTTTTAGGACTAATAGCTCATCGCTATTTATTTTCGTTTTTGATTTTAATTTTAATTTTAGTCTAGATTTAGGAAGTTTAGGTTTTGATTAACATATTTTAACACCTTAATGTGTCATTCTGAGCGGACGCGTCGGGAAATTGGAACAGAGAATTGAGACTATTAAAATTTCCAAGACACTTTGTCTAAATTTTAAAAAAATTTTTAGCGAAAAAGTTTCAATTGTCTGTTTCGGCGAAACGCGTAATGGGGTTAGCTTGATTCGACGTTCAAATAAATGAAATTTCCCTTGAAAAGCCTGTTTGGAAGTCGAATTGGGCTAATTTACCATTTTCCGCTTTCTTTTTAACTTTTTCTGTTTTTAATTTTATTAATGTTTTACATGTCTAATGATTTGATTTTCATGTGTATTAATTTTTTGAAAACGTGTTAAACCTTTTGGAGCAGCAGCTCTTGGTAACTTTTAGGCGAGCTTACTACAATTTTTATATTTAACATATATATATATATATATATATATATATATTTAACAAATATAAAACTTTATCAAATACGAGTATAGAAACCGGGAGATCGCAATAAAAGTTTGATTTCGATACTCGACGAAAATTATTTTTTATTTAATGTTTTTTATTTAATACTTTTTTTGATAAGAGGTGAATATTTTCTTCATTTAAAACACAACTATAATTAGAAAATATATGAAAAGACCAACAATTGAGAAAATAAAGGCTGGGTAAAGGGGTGAGTGCACATATATATTATTAAACACAACAAAGTTAAATTATTTGATAAAAGAAGGAATTTCCATTTTCCTACTATTAAACTAATTAATTGGAACTCTAATATCTCTAGAAAAGTAATAGAAAACACGTTTCATAGCCAAATTATCAGAATAAAAAATATATGTACTGAAAATGACGATTTAAAGGAAGAAATCATAAAACTAATTAATGTACAAGTTGATAACCAAGTACCACCAAAATTTATTAATTTATATATTAAAAAGGCAGGCCTTGACTTTACTTTATAATTTTTTGGCTCTTTTGGATATGATAACATTACCTTAAACCTTAACTGGAGGGTAATGAAGGATATGAAAGAGTAGAGAAATTATTGTAAATTTTTATTGTAAATATTTTGTAAATATGTATATTTAATCAATACTGGATTCTTTCCTTTTACTAATAAAGGGCCAACTCTTTTCAAAAGTCTCAATTATAGCCCGAATTGAGTGAAGATTTTAATCTTGTTCTTCTAATTTTCCATACTTTAGCCAGTATTTAATTAAGTTTTGATATACCAATTAAATCAAGTTCATTAAATTTTAATATTTTCTTTCATCAAATTTAAGTTCTATTTAACTTCCTAAAGGAATTTTTGAGAAATTTCTGGGAATTTTTAGAGGTTTTTTGGACTTCATTTCAAAAACATTTTGGGAAATTTGACTTTAAAACTTTAATATTAAAACATTTCAGTTTTTCTTAATTACTTTAATTTTTTGAAATCTTCACACAAAATATCTTTCACTTATTTTTTTTTAACAATTTTCACAATTTTTCATTAGAACACACATTTGAAATTACGAACAATTTACATTTTTTTCACATACCACTTCACTTTAATTTCCTCCAAGCAAACATACATCTCTTGATTGGCTCAGTTACTTAACTCCCTAAATAATTGATATTACTACCTTTAGGATTTTTAATTTAATTTAATTTAATTAATATTAATATTTACAAAAAATTTTTACTATAACAAAGATAGCAGCTTGACACTCAACTTTACCTAGATAAGCGCCATCTATATAATTTGAAGAACACACTTACTTCTCTTTCACAACACTTTTGCAGACCCCCAACACTCATATAGTAGGTAAGTTAGAATTAAAACTTACTATTTACTTGCTTTAAGTATTTTTTTTTAAAAAATTTTATGTAGTATCTAAGTATTTTCTAAATATGAAATTATTTTTAAATATATATTTATTTTAAAAATTGTGAATTAGTTCCTTTTGTTTCTTTTTGTTTTTTTATTTCTTATTGGTTTATATGGATTATGTATAGTTCTTTTATAGTTTCTTTTTATTGATATGCATATTCGTGTAGGGGAAGTTTCTGTAGACAAGGATTTCTAAAATACATTGGTTTCTAGATTTTTTTATTATTTTATAAAAAATTAATTTTTAAAAAAATTTAATTTTTTAAGAAAAAGTTTAATTCTTGACTTTACTTGCTTGTTTCCCAAAGACTTAATTAGTATTTTCCTTTTTGAACTTTAATTCTTTAATGTTAATACTTAAATGTTAATTTCTAAGAGTACCACTTTATTGGAATTACTTTTGGTTTTGACTTTTACCCTTGCCTGCATGAATGACGAAACACGAATTGAATGATTGGAGAGTTAGGTTTGGAGGCAACTTCCCCTTGATAAGTCTGTCTCCTGCCTACTCTACGATCATTCACATATGCATTTTTTTAAAAAATTGTTTAATTTAATTTCAATTTATTAAATTAATAGATTTATTTTCATGGATAGGTTTTACATTTGATTTACTTATGCTTCTGAATTTAAATGATATTGTAGATTAGTTCGAGAATTAAATCTTTTACATGTTTGCATATTTTTAAATTTTTAAATTATTTTGGCTTTTTTCCTTTTTTTAGAATTTAAATTTGCTTTTCTACTTTTTTACTTTTATACGTATTTGTTTAGAATTTAAATTTGTTTAAATTTATATATATATATATAATTAATAAAACAAAATAAACTCTCTTAAAATCTATTATATATATATATATATATATACGTACATATATATATATATATATATATGTACGTGCAGACGTCATACAAAAAAATTGTCCCGATTGATTCGCGAAAGGTCAAAATGAATATTTGTATTGAAATACGATACCCGAAATTCTTCGTGATTACAATATATCCTTCATTTTTGTTCAAAGAAGAAAAAATGTTTGCCTTTTATTGTTTTTATTAAACATGAAAAAAATTCAAAAATAATATAATTTTTATTAACTTACTTTTAAATCACTGAGATTATAATTTAAGTTAAAATTATTTCTAAACTTTTATTTTAACTCTGAGTTTACTAATTTATGAATTAGAATTTTGCGATAGATTCTATAATACTTTAAATATGCTCAGTTACACTTTAACTCTTTCGTAAGTAAAAAGTCAAATTACATTAATTCTTTTTAATTGATAGAAGCAGCAAAGATTATAACTTGTTTACAGTTAATTCTTCACTGTTAAGGAATTAGAAAGGGGGCTTCATTCTTTTTCCCATATCACTAACTCAGTGGTTCTCACATTTCTTAGAATTTTTAATACAGCATACGAGTTTTAAGCTCTTCAATTCCTGTTTATGGGAACAATGAAAATGTTTCGGAATATAGATAAGTATAAGATATTATCCCTCTACAGCTCTATAAAATCAGTAAAGTTCAGGCATTATTAGCAAATCTTAATTCAATCAATTATTTGTGATCAGCTACTCTTCGAAGAAAATTTTTACATAAGAATTAAAATAACTATCCTCTTATTAATATCATACATTAAAGGAATAATTTTGTTAAGACAATGATTTTGTCTGCACAACGAGGAATCAATAACTCTCTGTGTAATAGCATCACTGAATAGCATATTTTATAAAATTGAGATTACTGCAAAAGAAAAAAAAAAATTTCAAGTACAATTCTTAATCAGATAATTAATAGTTGAACAAATTACCATTAATAGAAATTTTCAGCTTAGGCAAATACATTTAAATACTCAACTGCAATGAATTTTAATGACATAAAAAGTTTTTTCATTATAAATTATATAATATCCATAACTTTCAGAAAAGACGAAATTGCTTACCTATTCCAAAACAGAAGTGCACTGAGTAGAATTCATTTAGAAAATGTAGAATTTCTTAGAGGACATTCATAAAAGTTGTTTTTTTTTTTTTTTTTTTTTTTTTTTTTTTTTTTTTTTTTTTTTCTAATTACTTTTATTCAGGACGTCCCATATTAAATTTTTATAGTAACTCATTGCAAATTAAAACATTATTTTTTTAACACACAACTAAATTTCTATGAAAACTTTCAAAGTATCTTTCGAAGATGTTAGATCCTTACTGTTCACTTTCTCATTCTCGGGTCAAGTTGGCTGCACCCCTCCTGCTCCCTTTATCCTTAAGGCTGTGGGCGTTTTCGTGGTTTTCCCCATGTGTAACGTGTATACGAGCCAGTTTCCCTTAGAAAGTCCTCCACGAAAGGCATCCCTCCCTTTAGGCAGATAGCCCTCGTGTGCTTTGCCATAATTAAATACACCAACACCTTAAGGCTGATTGCGCGTCTTATGGTCCTTCTCGCAATTGCGTCCTTTCTATTCGTTCACACGCCTTTGTTCTTAAATAGAAAAAGAGTTTCTTGCTACATTTAAATATTTACTTTCTGTGAAAAAAGAAAAGAAGCTTTATAACTGGGGGAAAAATTTTTAATAATAAATACGTCTAGAATCGAAAAATGAATAACTTTCATATTAAAATTTTAGAACTGAAATCTAAACTATTATATGATGAATCCAGAAAAAACAAAGAAAATGCTTGCATTCACGTCCGAGGACATCAGTGATAGCCTTTAATATTAATATTGCACTTTTTTGCTTTTCATTATGATTAAAAGTATAATGCATTTGTTTTTGTAAACGTATTAGAATTACAGTGTAGAAGAGAGGATTTCAGCGGGGTCGGTATTGACCCCCTGGTTGTCGATAAAATTTTAAAGGAAGTAAATAATGATTAACGAATACAATGAGAGTCGATAGCCGAATTTGCATGGGCAGTTAATCGGCACAAAAAAGATCCCATTAATTACGAAACTTTATTTGATAAAAGTGATATTTAATTAGCTATTCATATAATGATATATCACAGGAAGACAAGACTTATTCAAAACATATGCGTATAAGTTGAATTTTGGAGTATAATTATAATAACTTTAAGTCTTGGAATAAAAGTCTTCCGAAAGAAGTATCACAAAATAAAAGTTCTTATCTAGCCCAGCACCATTGATTTTCCCATCTCCTTACTTAACTGAAGAAAGCTTTAGTCAACTTATTACGGGAAACAAGGAATAATACGGCATAAGCAATTTTATGCTAAATATTTAAAAATTTGCATCAATATATGAAGCGCAGTGATTAAAATAGAACTTTTAGGCAACTAAAATGTGTAATTTTTTTCCTGAAAACTTTTTATATTTGTAAACTTATTAATTATACAAAACATAATAAAACATAAATCTAGTAAACCATTTTTTTTTTCAAACCTTTTGTGTATGTTCTTAGTCTGAATATTATATTTGAATCATATATGTGCATTTTTTCAAAATTTTTGTTTATGTTCTTAGTTCTAATTATTATCTTTAAGTCACATATATGCAATTATTATTACTGTTATGTTGCAGACTATATTATAAAGAAAAATGTAAGCGGGTAGATGAAGAAACCTTTAACAGGGATCGATCTAAGAACAGATTTGTGAATGCCTGGTGTAGAACATCGATTTTTGCAAAATCAAGCTCATACCAAAAATTTATGAGGGGAAGTTATTATTCTCTCCTGCATTTACGAGAGAAATTCTTATTTTCTGCATAAAACTGATTTCGTTAATATGTAGTTTTGGCTTGCTGTTGATGATGCATGTAATCTTACAAATACAAACTTTATGTCGCTATAATTAGCATTTTATATATGCTTGCTATTATTGAACTGAGTACGGCAAAGCAAGTGGAGGTTATTCATCTATGGGAAGGGATGACTTTATGGAAGACTTTCTAAGGGAAACTGGCTTGTATTTAAATTTCATATAAGGGAAAATTATAAAAGTATTTATGCAGTCAGCCCGTTCGCTGAGATTATAAACAATATCGAACTAGCACCGTTGACCAGACTTATACATTCTACCCACTAATGAACTATATAAACCATCTGCATATTTAACACCTGCTCCCTTAAGTAATTTTAAACAGAGGATTTAAATTATTAGATGACTAATAGCATGTAATTCATTGTACTTAACGCAGCGAAGTTGGCTTTCTCTCTGTATTATAAAAAAAAATAACAATAAAAAAATAAAGTAAAATAAATTAATATTTTGATACGTTTAATTGACTTAGTTTGTGCAATATTTGTGTAATAATTAATAAATGTAAAATTAAATACCCTAACTTACTTTTTTTTTTCTTTTTTGGAATACTTAATTCTCTTAATCATTGTGATTTTAAATATTTGGTTCGAAATGAAAGGGCTTTTGCTATTTTAGTGTCTCCACTTTGAAAGAATCGTGACGCTAAACTTGATTGCTACAGGAAAAATGGGACCGGATACGGAGGGTTATTCAAAGCTGTAAAAGGACAAAAGCTTTACGACTTAAAAGTATCACATAACCTTCGAAATATTTTCTCGCCGTTTGCTAAGTGGGGAAGGATGACTTTCATTGACCTTACTTTTAAATCGAAAACCTAGCTTTTCTATTCAATCTTTGCTAATCACATGACAAAAAATGTAGGAAAAAGATATCCTTATTATGATGAGGCGATGGACTAAGTATGCGAATTTTTTAAATTTATTTTTATTGCATTTAAAAATGAAAATAATTTATTCTAAAATTTCATAACATCCATTTGGCGCCCCCTAAATGCTGCGCCCGGGGACAGATGTCCCCCCTTGCCCCCCCTAGCTACGCCACTGTACTCACCCATACATAATATAAATTCAGTTACTTCTGTTTATATACCGGGTGACCCAAAAGTAACAGAAAAGAAAACTTGATGCTTCAGTTGTAACGGAATTCAGTTGTAACGTAAAAGTGATGCTTCAGTTGTAACGGAAAGTCGTAGAGTGGCGTTGCACAACGCACAACGCACAACGCAGGTTAGAATTACAAATATTTAAGCTATTGCTGTCATTCATGAGAATAGCCGTCAGACATAGCATGACACTCTTCGTAGAATTGAAAAGGATTCAGCTACAATTCTTGTCTCATGACGGTGAATAAATTCTTTCAATATAGGCAATAATGCAAGGAAAAACACATGTACTGGTCAATATGGGTTTGAACACTTTGTAGGGTATATTTTAATTTTGTAACAGTTAATTTAATTTTCAAACCCCTTTCTTTCAATTCTTGTTTATACTTATAACTCCCAACCAGAATACGTTTTTAGAATCGCATTGAACGCAAATGAATCACATTATCATTACATTTTAAATAACTTACACTCATCAAATACCCTCTTCAGCTTCATCTCAAGAGCTAATTTTTTAAAGTTTGAGGAATCAGATGGCTTATAAACAAACAACTTGTATCAATAAAGACATTAATGCTTCTTATTTTATCGTTAAAGTGATTTACATTGAGGAAGACTCAAAACGTACGAAGATAGAAAATGACTGACGTACAAGTAACTTTTTTATTTAATCAAAATCTGAACAGTTGTAAGATTTCCCTTATTTTTCATAACAAATTATTTTAAGTTTGATACCTTTCCTGATCTTCTCAGTTTGCCCCTCGCATTTTCTCACCAGGATGTAAATTCAATGTTAAGTGAATTGAGTATTTAAACGAGCGAGTAGCTGAGTTTATTCACAGAGTGTTTTCGCTAGCCAACGCACGTTTCGTTGCTATCTCGCTGTACGCCTCTTGACCATTTCGGATTATCGTCACGCCTGTTAGGCTTTGTTGAGGCAACCTAAGTTAGATAAACTTAACATGCTAATCTAACACTATTCTATATTAGATTTTAATTAATTTATATTCTGCGTTTTAAGTTTCACCGTGAGTTGACGGTGCTACTGTAAAGCACGATGTTCGTGTCATTTGTTGGAATTAAGTAAAGAGTTATTTTCACCTTTCTTCTGTGCTGGTACTTAATTTACGGCTGTGCAAGAATTCGTCAGGTTCATTGTAGGATCTAGCTTAGTTTATGTGGAATAGAAGAGACAAATCTTACACCAGTAAGCCAAAAAGCATCATACACCCTGTCGTTCAATCACGGAGAGTCCAGAACGAACTACCAGTATTCCGCTCCTGTAATCTCTAGACCAGCGGTTCTCAACCTTTTGACTAACGCGTACCATCTAAGCGAAAACTGAAAACCTTTAGTACCACCACCACAAAGTACTACTACCACCACCACTCTTAAACAAAGTTCAGATCGCATAAATTTACGAGTGTTAGAGAAAAAACTCAATCAGGATGTTGGGGCTTTAATTTTTGAATTTAATAGTTAAAAATACTTTACTTCTTTGCGTACCACCAGTGGTACACGTACCACCGGTTGAGAGCCCCTGCTCTAGACCACTGGTATATCCTTTTCTAATGTACCCTTATAAGGTATTTCTCCCACTTTCCTAGCGTGCCCTTCGTGGTGTAGTGGTTCTGCACGCTGGGCCGGTATTCCAGAGGTCCGTGGTTCGATTCCTGGCGAAGGCGTTGCTAATTTTTCATCTTGCCTGCTTCCCAAAATCCTAATGTCTCTACAGTGGCCCCCGAACTAAAAGGGTTCTTGATGATGACTCTCCACACCCAGGATTTGACGACTGGGTTCCCTAAAAACCCCAGTCGCCCTTTAAAAAGGGGAGTATATAAGGTATTTCTCTCACTTTCCTAACGTGCACTTCGTGGTGTAGTGGTTCTGCACTCTGGGCCGGTATTCCAGAGGTCCGTGGTTCGATTCCCGGCGAAGGCGTTGCTAATTTTTCATCTTGCCTGCTTCCCAAAATCCTAATGTCTCTACACCCTTTAATACATTATACACGAGTAAAACTATAAAACTTCCATCCAGTTAGCTCGTCCCATTGCTGAAAATGGAAACCGAGCCATAATTAATGTAGTTCATTGGTATTACCTCTTATAGGCACGCAATATCAAATGAATACACACATATATTAGTATACAATTAACATAGTAACTTGCACATTTATTAGTATACAATTAACTTAACATAGTAACTTACGCATATATTAGTATACAATTAACTTAACATAGTAACTTACACATATATTAGTATACAATTAACTTAACATAGTAACTTACACATACATTAGTATACAATTAACAGTGCAGTTATCTTCTCATTGAGCTCAAATAGAAATGCGATTTTAGCATAAATTTTCCTTTTTCACGAATTTTAGTACAGCTATCCCCAATTTCTACGAAAAGCTGTTTTTTGAGTTATTTTTGCCGAAGAAGATAATTTCTTTCGAAGAATATCAAATAAATTTTGACTCCACAACTCAGATTTCAGAATGCTTTGGTCCCTGATGAAAATTATTATCTCATTAATCAAAGTCTGAAAGATTTTTCTTTTTGATACATTTGAAAATAGATTTCGCTATCGTGGAAATTCTGTTGCGAAGCATTAGCAGATGTTTTAAAGCTAGATATGTTAATTTTTGTGTTTTTAAAATTAGGTGAACTGCTCCTGAGTTAAAGAAACGTGAGCCTGTTCCGTCAATTGACAACCATTATGCAAACTAGTTATAAGAATATCCAGAAATTTTTCTCCAGATATTTTTTAATTTGTTTTTCTTTAATTAATACATTACGTCGTTTTAACTTTTCATGAAAGCAATTTTATTTCATTCAATAATAAGTTTTCATTGAAATTTTTAACTTAAGTTTCCAAATAAATCGCTGAAATTACAACTAATCACCTTATATCTCGTTACGTTTCAAGAGTTCATTATCGGCAAGGTAAGCTCTCATGCGTTTCTCGAACAACAGCTGGTATCAAGGAAATAAAACTTAGTTAAAAATAACTTTTTTAAATAAAAGTATAAAAAGTAAACACTGTATGTACGACAGCTTAGGAAATAGCTCCATGATAAGATGAGTAAAGCACAGATTCGCAGGTTACCAGACCGGAACTAATCCTAATTTTGCTTAAAGACATTTGGTTCCGAATATGATTCGAAATTACAGATAATACTTCGGATTGGATTAAAAGTACTTGAGCATGTAAGTCAAAACTAATTTCATCTACAAGCAGATGCTCCTTCACAAGTTGAATATATTCTTCATAAATGTGACTGACCCTTGGTTGGCCAGCGACGTCTGACCAAAGCGATCACTTTACCTGTATTTGCTACATGGGGAGTTTTAATTCTTGTTTCTTATGGAAAGTTCATAATTCCATCAAAAACAAAAATATTTAATACGTAAACGTAGCTAATGGCAGCAAACACGAAACGTTTGTTCTGATAATGCATCATATTCACGCATATTGTTTCAAATCAAATCAAATATTTATCGATAGTTAGTTGTTCGAGTTTTACATACGTCTAATTTTATGGAAACATTCGTGATTTTCGGATTGTATGTATAAATAATATTTTAAATAATATACCTGTAAATATATTTTTGACACGTTACATCTTGAAATAAAAACGCTACAGTAGTAGTAGATTATAGCGTTTACATCCTTTAACTTGATATAAATTAATTAACTGCTGATAGTCGAGTTAGTTATAAGGTATTTCTCCCGCCTTTTTAGCGTGCCTTCGTGGTGTAGTGGTCTGCATGTTTGGGTTTTCTTCTACTTATTAATTTCAGTTTGCTCAATCTAAATATTGATTGAATAATATTTAAGCTTGGAAATTAATCATTGGCATTATTATTGTAATCTCTTATTATTGGTTCTCATGAGGAAGGTATTAAGCTATTATTTTTATTTTGGCTTTCAACATTTTTACCCTATTAGGTGAACCCCTCTTTTGATGTAAAATATTTTTATCCTTTTTATGATGTGAAGGTAAAGGCTTCGGCCTAAATACTCCGTAAATTAAACTTCCTTGATCTTATTATTGGCTGTAAGTTACCTGTGTCATAAGCTTTGTGTAAGAATCATACGATGGCTATTAATTTTGAAATGACGTAGCTTAGACAGATTTATTATAATCAGTTACTATTTTTAGGATGGAAAGAGAAAATATCCAAATGAAGAGTTAAGGGACTACTGCAAATTAAAGTTAGTATTTTTGATTTAAATGTCTTTATCTTACACACACACACACACTTTTTATCACCACACACACTTGAGCGGAAATAATATTGGGATAATTTTGTTTTAAAATAAAAATTTGAGATACTCTTATATGTATATAATTCTAAGTAAACAACTAAATGTGAGTAATTTAAAAAGCCTGCACTCCTGCGCATTAAAGTTAGAATTTTGATTTAAATATTTTTTATATAATTTACTTTTTTTTTTTTTTTTTTTTTTATATATATATATATATATATATATATATATATATATATTTTTTATTCATATATATCCTTCTCTTCAAAGAGAAAAAGGCTTGAAGACAGAAAATCTTTTTTTAGGAAGAGTATTAAAGTATTAGAAAATAAAGAAAATATAATTTGGAAAATAAGAACCAAGTTTTTAAAAGAACCGTCAGTAACTCAGTCATGAATTGAAATGCTGTGCAGTATACCCAACTGCATAATGTACTATCGCTAGTACAGCCTTCGCCTCCAGCATAGTTCATGAACCGCAAAGCTAAAACAACTAAAAATTGTATAACTACATATTAATCTAAATAAATAAAAAAATAATTCTACTAATACCACTGGAAAACATGAACAAAATGAAAAATCAATTTTTAATGCAGAATTGTTCATGAATTTAAATACAAATTCATAAAAATCAAAAACTGGTACAGTACCATAAAATCCAAATTTTTTAATCATGTATTAGAAATATGAATAAAATGGTAAACAATAAATACTAGATACCTATCAGAATTATTGCTGAAATTTAAAAGATATTTATTGTGCCGCCATTTGTCGGTAATATATCTAATCTAAAGCAGAAGGAAAATATAAATTTTTAAATTCGGAAGTGGGTTAAATTTTAATATCTGTATGAAAAAAAAAATTCTTATTGTTAGTTTTGGTACATTTATCTTTACCATGTTGGCAACACTAAACTTCTTCTCCGCGTGTGAGCTATGGATGCCGTTGTAATGTTGTGCACGTGTTATTAACTTTCAATAAAAAAAATGTGAAAAGATACGTTTCTTATTTTTGGACTTGCTTCTTGATATGATATCGGTTTATTTAACATGGTAGCAGTTCTCGTGGTTCGTGAATATGATTGAAGAATTTAGTATTTATTATTTGTTTGTAAAGATGTGGTTCAGCGAAAAGTCAATGAAAATGATGACGTGGGAAAATGGGGAAAAAAGGATATCCAAGCTACAAATTACATTTAAGGCGCCATAACAAACAAGCAATTGGAATATATTCACGAGTGTGAGACTGCATTTGATATAATTACGAAATATGATGCAATGTATTTAAAAACTTCAACATCTCTACAAATTGTTTGTTGAAATAACTTCGAATGTGTGAAACTGAAAAATTATCTTGATGTAAATATATTTATTTGAGAAGTATGTGAAAGAGCTGAAACTGCCGGCGCCACCGTGACGCAACAAGAAAAGTTGAACTATAGGGCTAAGAGCATTACCTTCATATTACAGTCACATTGGTGACTTAATAGATATATTACCAGAGAAGGACAGAACAGTCGATTACCTAAAGAGGAAAATCAAATCAAAATTACTTGAAGAGAAAAATGATTATGAAGATTGTGCACCAGCAGAAAAATCAAATGCGTTCAAAATTGAAACAAGCGAATCGGGTCCACAAGGGAATGTCTGTTATAATTGTGGAAAACATGGTCACATCAAAAAGAATTGTTGGCATGTCCATCAAGGGAACTATCGTGGTAATATGGCTCCACTAATTATCCTAATTATCGAGGTCGAAGTGCTTCAAATAATCGAGAACGTAGTCGTGCTTTCAGTGGACATCGTGGACGCGATGCATACTCTAACCACAGAATAAACAGTCATCAAGGCAATAGTTTTCACACCACCTGTTATCGAAAGTAACATGTGAAGTTCCAGTGCAAATACTGTAACGAATAAAAATGAAATCAGTTGGTTACTGGATAGCGGATGCGCAGACCACATTATAAACAGTGATGAATATTTCAAAGAGCAAGTCACTTTGAAGGATCCTATTCAAGTGAAAGTCGGTGACGGAAGGATTTTGAAAGCTACAAAGGTTGGCAATATCATAGTTTCTTTTCCTGTATATAATTCTGAATCTATCGTAACATTGAGGAACGTATTTTAAGTAAAAGAAATGAAAGCTAACTTATTAAGTTATTCGAAGATTACTGATAATCATAAAATAGTTTCAAAAGAAAAGTTCTCTAAAATTTATGATGTCAATGTTTCATTAGTAGCAATAGCGAAGAAAGATTATATAAAGTAAAGAGTTATGTTAAAAATAGTAAAATATTTGCAAATTTGACCAACAATAAGTTAACGTTAAAAGAAAAATTGCACCGTTCACTTGGACATGTACATTTTAAATATTGGATATTATGTGCAAAGATCAGCTATTAGAAGGAATCCCTAAAGAAATAGAAACCGAGTATATGAAGTGTGCCATATGTATTGAAAAAAAATGCCCAATTTACCATTCAAGAAGAGCAGAAGATATTCAGGAGATTATACATACAGCCGTAAATGGACCTCACAGAACAAGTAGATGTAATGGTGAGAAATACTTTGTGAGTTTTATTGATGATTATAGCAAGTTGGCAAAAATTTATTGTATCAAATCTAAGTCTCTGACTGCTTAATTGAATGTGTAAATGAAATTCAAAATTTAACAGGGAAGACTATCAAATAACCAAGATGTGATAATGGTAGTGAATATATGAATAGCAAGATATACAAATTTGCAAAAGAAAAAGGTATCAAGATAAAGTTATGCCCACCATTTTTTATGTACATGAATTAAATGGTACTGTTGAGCGTTACAACAGAACTATAATGGGTATGGTAAGATGTCTTTTAGCTGAAGCAGAAGTTGACAGACGTTACTGGCCTGAAGTAATTAAAGCTGTTGCTTATTTGAAAAATAGGACATTAACAAATACTGTTGTAAAGAAGACACCATATGAAATATTTTTAATAGGAAACCATCTGCAAATGAATTGAAATTATATAGAAGTAGAGTGTATGTAAGAATACCAGAAGAAAAGAATCTAAGTGGAATAAAAAGGCTGGATTTGATTTTTTTTTTTTTTTTTTTTTTTTTTTTTTTTTTTTTTTTTTTTTGATATACAGAAGTTGGCTATAGAGTTTTGATGATTAACAGAATAACAGTTGCCAGGCGTGTTGACATCATTGAAGAAGACATGTGTGTAGGTTGTGATGATGAAGATGAGAATGATGATACAAATAAAAAGTCATATGAATAACCTCAAGAAGTGTCCTATAAGACCTCAAGAATAAACCTCAAGAAGTGTCATATAAATCGAGTAATGATAACTCCAAGGACAGTGTGATAAATGAAGATGAAACAAAAAATTGGAATGAGACCAAGAGGGCAAATCAAACCACCAGTTCGATTTCATGAAGAATTCGTGTACTACTGTGTTAGTGCAAATTTTTGTGATGCTACAGTTCCAGGTAACTTTGAGGAGGCGACAACATGCAGTGAGGCTGGACATTGGAAAGAGGCAATGGACAGTGAAATGAAGTCTTGTTAAAAACGACACTTGGACCCTAGTGACTAAACCAGAGGATAAAGCAATTCTAGATGTGAAGTAAGCACTCAAAAGAAAACCAGGTAATGTTTTTAAAGCTAGATTAGTGGTTCGAGGTTTCCCGTAAAAAGATAGTATTGAGGATACTTATTCCCCTGTCATTAAGACGCAAACCTTAAAATTGTTACATTCATATTCTTGTCAGTATAATTTAAATATTCATCAAATGGATATTGAGACTGCTTTTTTATATGGTTATGTTGTGTCTAAGGTTTATGTTAAACAACCACAAGGATATAATGATAATTCGAATAGAGTATATAAATTAAAGAAAGCCCTCGTGCTCGGTATGAGTGTTTTAACGAGTATATTGAGAGTCTAGGATTTCGTAGAAGTAAATATGATTATTGTCTTTATGTAAAACCTGAAAATGATGTATTTGTATATATTCTTTTATTTTTTGATGATTTGTTGATATGTTGCAAAGATACTCAGGTAATTAATGATATTAAGGAACAGCTATATAATAAATTTAAAATTAAGGATTTAAATAAGGTAAAAAGCTACATTGGCATTGATATTGAATATGATAATGATAAAAGTAATATCTTAACATTGAGTCAGGAAAATTGTATTGAATCTTTAGCTAAACTGTATGGTATTGAAAATTCAAAGCTTTATGATACACCATTTGTCCACTTGTTTTTATTTATTGTATTTTACGAGGGCAATCCCCCCCAAAAAAAAGGTCTCCTATATTTTTAGATATACAAAGAACCGTTTATTTTCTATAATTGCTACATCACTTTAAAGATTGAAGAATGCTTTATTTTTCAACATAATCGCCATTTCGGTCGATGCATTTTTGTAGACGCTGTGGCAGTTTTACAATGCCCATGTCATACCAGCTTCCGCCATGCCCTTCAGGAAGTGTTAAGGAGCTTCAGGAGCATCCAGATGATCCTCCGATCTTTACGCATTTTACGAACTCAGCAATCGCGAAACTCAACGAATACGAACTCAACAATCGCGAAAGTTGAGTTACTTAACTTTCGCGATTGTCTCGTCGGCAATTGACGGCCTCCCGCTCCTTTCTTCGTCATGAATTTCAGTACGACCGGCTGGAAACTCTCTACACCACTTGCGAAAGTTTTTGACATCCATGCACGACTGTCCATACACTTCCGTCAATAGGCGGTAAATTTCAACCGCTTTAACGCCTTTTGCGTTCAAAATCGAATAACTGCCCTCACTTCGCACCTGGCGGTAACGTTTATCGGGACCTCCATTTCGAATGGCTGCCAAGCCAAGACTGAGCATCCGAGCGAAGCGCCTGCGTGCTTATGTGGTAGCGGAAAAGGCACCACTCACAACAGTGTTGCCAACAACCGTATTAAAACTTTCTCTACGTCCCCAAAAAATAGGAGACCTTTTTTTGGGGGGGGGATTGCCTTCGTAATTTCATCATTTGTAATCATCCCATCCTGTGTTTGTCGCGTTTTAATCATCTTTGGTTTTGCGCCAATAAACTCTCACTCACTCACTCACTTTATGATACACCAATGGAGATTAATACCATTGTCCAATATACAGGACAGTACATATTTGATGGCTGTACAAAAAAAGTAATAAAGTTTAAACTATTTCTTTCACATTGTATTATTCCTAGAAATCTTCTTGTTATATTGGCCATTTTCTTTTAAATTTTTACATTTACAGATCTGTTTTTTAAAAACATAGAAAAAAGGCTAATTTTGATTTTTTGTACTTTATTATTTGAACACATAAAAAAAGGGTAAAATAAAAAGTGTTGATTTATTTTAAATAAAACAGGTCTCCATTAACGTGAATGACAAAAAATCCGAAATAAAAATATATTATAGATCCTTATTTTGCTTTCTTTTTTTAGAGCGTCCTATATATAGGACAATGGTAAAATCTGCTATTATATCACGCTTAAACATAACCCTCCTTTGGAGTGAAATGGTTACGTCCGTTTCATCCCCTCGCTGTAGAATGTAGCGATGAAGTATTTTTGTCCTGCGTCCTCTTTTGTAAAAAGTTATATTTAGTATCTGAAAGCCGTTTCACACTTTTCTTTGTTTGAAAGAAATTTACTTTCGTGAATGTTTATTTTGTAAGGTTTTATTTTACGCATTCAAAATGAGTCGAAGATTTCTAACAGCTGAAGAAATTTTGCAATATTTTATGACATTAGATGATGAAGATACTGATCCAGAAATGATAATAATACCACCCGATCCAGATGCAGTCAGTGACAATGAAGAGATAGACAATGTCTGCACTAAGACTAGACACAATCAAGCTATTTGTGACGAAAACGCACCGGGAACTATAGAAACAGCAGGAACTGTGTAAATTTTAGTACAAAATGAAGATGATGAAATATATGTGCCAAAACCTGATTGGAAAGATTGTGTTCCTAAATTTTCCCGTGTTTCAGAAATATTTTCTCAAGATTCTAATCAGCCTATAACTGATTTTGTTTCTGGAAAATCTACAGAACTCTTTGAGTGTATCGCTGAAAAAATGATAGACAAAGCTGTTATTGAGAGTAACAGATATGCTGGGTAGAAAAATAATCATAATTTTTCATTGACAAAACCAGAATTCAAGCAATTCTTAGGTATACTTTTTATAATGGCTACCACATTTTGCCACGTGAAAAAATTCACTGGGAAAATGCGCCAGATACAGGAACTATAATAGTTAGTCGAGCAATGACAGTAAGTAGATATTTTGAAATCAAGCGGTACATTCATTTCAATGACAATAGCACTATTGATTCGGACCGCTATTGCAAAGTACGTCCAATTTATGATTTACTGAATGATGCTTTGCAACAATTAGGTGTATTTTCCGAACATCTAAGCATTGATGAAAGAACGGTGCGCTATTTCGGTCGACATGGTTGTAAAATGTATATGAAAGGAAAAAAACCAGTAAAATTTGGATACAAACGGTGGATATTAGCTTCTTATGATGGTTATCCCTACCATATTATTCCGTATCAAGGAGCACAACGAAATGTAAAAGAATATGTATCTCAAAATGTGTCAGAAGAGAAATGTAGTGCATCTGATAGCAAAAAATGTGCAGAGAAATGTCAAATGGAAATGAAAAGCGAATCAAAAGTTAGAATAAAAAAACCATCGGAAGCTCAAAAACGGAGACAGCCTCTATCAAATACTGTAGTAGAAGGTTTGCTGTCAATTGTGAAAAATTCAGCGCAGCATAACATTTACACGGACAATTTTTTTTATATCTTACGGACTTTTTGTTAAGTTGAAAGAAACCAATTTTTTTGCTACTGAAACTGTAAGGGAAAACAGAATGGCCAATTGTCCACTAAAATCAAAGTTATGAGGAAGATGGGTCGGGGCACAGTTGATCAGAATTTCGATTCAAATAATGAAATCGCAGCGGTTCGCTGGAACTACAATAGAGTAGTATCAGTGCTTACAAATTTTGAGGATACAAGATGTAGGTCAAAAGTAGAAAGAAGAGTAAAAGGTGGAAGACAGAAAGTTGATATTCCAGCATGTATTACTACTTATAATAAATATAAGAATGGTGTAGATCGGTTTGACAGCTATATGGAAACATATTTTCCCTCTATTCAAGGTAAAAAGTGGTACTGGCCACTATTCCTAAATGCTTTTGAAACTGCACTAGTTGCGTCCTGAAAATTAGCAAAATTTTTCAGCACAACCGAAACTCTTGATCTTCTAGAATATCGAAGGGCTATAACAGTCAGTTATCTGGGATTATCAATACCGAGGAACATTCAAGGCAGAAATTTAGGTGAGCAGCAGAGAAATCCGGACTTCTTGCAAATGCAAACTGATCACGTGATTGTCAAAAACCTTGATGGACGCCAGCGTCATTGTCAATTAAAAAATTGTACAAGGAAACCAACAGCTATTTGTAAAAAATGCAATATTGGCTTATGTTCGAGTTGTTTTTTACCATTCCATTCAAAAGAAAGTGCTTGAAAGAAAGTAATGCTTTGTAACTTCATAGCACTGGTTTTGACCATCGTCCTATATGTAGGACAGCCTGTAACCATAAAGAAAATTAAAGTTTCGTAAGTTTTTCAATTGATTATTTTTCCTTACCTATTTATAAAGCAAAATTAGAAATTTAAAATAAAAATTTTAATTTCTTCGATCATTGGTAAACTATGGGTTAAACTAAGCCAATCTAATTTAAATCAAAATGTTAAATATAGAAATCTAATAGGGGCACTCTTGTATATTAGTCATGGTACTAGACCAGACATATCTTTCAGCGTAAATTATCTAAGTAGATTTCAAAATTGTTATGATGAGACACATTTCAAATATGCTTTGAGAGTTTTAAAATATTTGTACTTAACAAAACATCTAAAGTTTAACCTATAGTAAAAATCTTAAAACTGATATTATGAACTGTTATGTTATTGCTGATTGGGCAGGTGATATTGTTGACAGAAAGTCAACTACTGGATTTGTTATTGAATTATTTGGTAATCCAATTTACTGGAAATCCAAAAAGCAAAATTGTGTGACAAAATCTTCCACTTTTGCTGAATATATTGCTCTATCTGAGGCTGTGACAGAAATTAATTTCTTAAAAAATGTTGTGAATGATGTTTTTGCTGATATAAAACCCCATTAAAATTTATGATTGCCCCATTAAAATTTATGATGATAATTCAGGAGCTTTGGCCATTGCTAATTATGGGAACTTCACTAAAAATTCAAAACACAGAAGTTCAATATCATTATGTTCACGAAAATGTTCAAATTGGAGTAACTGAAATTGTAAAGATTGATTCAGAATCAAATATTTCAGATATCTTTACTCTTTAGGAAAGATTAAATTTATGAAATTCAGAGAAGGTTTGAAATTGAAAAAAATTTCGTATACTGTTTATTTAAGTGATGTTTATTTAAATATTTTTGCTTGAGATGAAATATATTTTGGTAATGTCCTTATGTAAACTAAATTGTATTTAACTTTGATTTTAACATTCAAGTTAACGAAAGAAAATTTTTTTTGAAATAATTTGTGTTAAGTGTTGAATGTCATTGTTTATATCTATGCTTAATTGTAAATGGTAAAGATAAAAAGGTTGCTTATATCTATGTTTATTTGTGATTAGTAAATATAAATGTAAGGAGGCGTGTTAGTTTTGGTACATTTATCTTTACCATGTTGGCAACACGAAGCTTCTTCTGCGCGTGCGAGTTATGGATGTCGTTTTAATGTTGTGCACGTGTTGTTAAGTTTCAGTAAAAAAATGTGAAAAGATACGTTTCTTATTTTTCGACTTGCTTCTTGATATGATATCGGTTTATTTAACACTTATCAGATACAAACCATTAATTAAACAAAATAAATAAACGAAGTCTCGATAAATATGACCGCTAATGTATTTGATTTACAAAGCTTATGTCCGATACTGCGATAGAAAAATAACTTTGTATGTGTGTGTGTGTGTTGGGTTAGCAAGAAACTCATTTCAGTTTGCACAAATAGATAGCGTTATGTTAGTTATGCTATTCTTCTGTCAATTTTATATATATATTTTTTTTCTTCCGAGATTTGGAAGTTGATACCTTTAGGTTTTTATCAAACAAATTCAGAGTATTTTTATTTGCAACTGTTAGTTTAAGGTCAATTTAACATGAGGTGCAAAAATAAATATTTTCGATATATTTTACTTATTTTCTTCATAAAGGCAAGAAAGTGGCTGAGGCTCACAAAGAGATATGTGAAGTTTATGGTGCTGACTGCATAACAGAATGCACGTGTCAAAATTGGTTTATATAATTTAAATGCTTGAGATTTTTCACTTGAAGCTGACAAGCATTCTGGGTGACCTTCTGAAATTGATGATAACAAAATTAAAGGTATAATTGAATCGAATTGTCATATAACTGGGCGAGAGTTTGAAAAGCGATTAAATGTCACACAACAAATAAAAATCACAGAAGATGTCTTGAACTCGTTAAGAAGCTCGATATGTACTTCCGCATGAATTGAAAGAAATTCACTTAACACAACAAATCAGCATTTGCGATACGAATTTCAAAGTTTTTCTCAACCCTTTTTTGAAAAGAATTATCACTGATGATTAAAAAATAGATCGTCTACAACAGGGTTTCTTAAACTGTGAGTCGCGACCCCCAACGAGGTAGCGGGACCTGCAGCAAGGAGTCGCCAAAAATTTTAACACTTTTGATATTTCTTTAACTTATTATAATAATTTTACAATTACGAAATATTTTTACACAATGTATCTGAAAGTAGATAAAGATAAGACAATATATTTACATTAGATAAGACATAAAATTCTTTTATAATATAAAAGTTCATTTTCCTTGCTTTGCACGTGACGCTGTCATTTCATCTGTTACTTATTTAAAACTTTCACATTGTTCTGTGTCTTAAAATTAGAAATTAAAGTTACTGACCGAAAACTGTAATAGTATGTACAAGTGAAAAAATCTGATGTGTACACCACATGACTTCCTTGTACGGAATATTAAATTATACGCATTTTTCTTGCATTTCATTTAAACTTATTTGATTGAATCAAATCTACTTTGTCGAGAGCGCATAAACCACAATACAATAAATGCACTCTTTAAAATGCACTATATTTGTTTACCATAGCGACACTCTGGCGCTAGGTTCACTTAACAACGTTATATTTCGTTCATATTATAACTCAGAGTGCACAAAATTTATATCATTTGAAGAATTATCTAACCGTTGCCACATGTTCTATTCAAATAGTAAGTCTGCAAATAATAAATCTAAAACGATGTATAAAAGAAATTAAACAAAGAAAACAAAAAATAAACAGTTTTTCACAGACGATTCACTATTTCTCATTCAATTAATTCAGTTCTCACTTCCCGCCAAGGCAAAAATATATAAAAACTCAAAAATATCTGTATTAAAAATTACGAAGTAAATCTTAAACACTTAATTTCCTGAATAAATTCCAGAATGGATTAAGCATGATTTAATTCGTAGTAATAAAAGAAGGAGTTATCGTTGTTGTTGCGAAGCTTAGTCTTTCTAGATTGAAAATCTTCAAATCTAACAAATCTTCTATTCTGCTGTTTCAAATATAAACAAATATGTCTGCCATGTTATTTAAAAATTAGGCTTAACTGCACTTAAAGAGCTTTTAAATTGTTGATAATTGTACAAATATTGCTTGCAGATTTACTAAAGGCACAAAAATCTTAACCGGAAGATAAGAACAATATAATTCAATCATTTTTAAAGCAAAAAATGTACAATTTACAAATATATAAGATTAATAAAACTGAGATCACTGAGCCGTGTAACAGAGTGGATATGTATATAAATATATTTATATACGTTTGGTGTGGCCGATTGCAACCAAAATACGAGGTGCATATCTACATGTTATAGCAGTCCCTATATACAAAATTTCAACGTTCTGAGGCTACTCGTTTTTGAGTCATGCGAGATACGTACGTACAGACGCCACGAAAAATTCTCTTCAGAATTCATTTTAAAGCAGTTTTATAATTTTTTTGGAGGAAAAGAGTCTTTTATTCTGTCCTTACGTACAAATGTCACGCAAAACATCGTTAAATTGCATCGATAGCGGTCAAAATGGATATTTTCGTTGAAATATGCTGCCTGAAAATTTTTGCGTTTACAATACTTCCTTTTTACTTCGTACAAGAAAGTAAAAATTGACGGTTTCACTCACGCGTGTGTCGGATTTGCGCAATACTTATATGGTCCCACAAAATTTTTGTAAATTCTATTATGGGGTCCTGGGGGTAGCGAAAAAATCTCAGTGATAAAAAATGGGCATGGCTGAAAAACATTTAAGAAACCCTGGTCCGCAATAACTTTAATCGAAAAAGACCATGGTCCAAGAATGATGAATCAACACAAATCATATCGAAAGCTAAACTGCATCGGAAAAAATCATGCTGTCAATTTGGTGGGATTACAAAAGTATTGTGTATTTTGAATTGCTTCCAAACATCCAAACGATCATCTCAGATGTTTACTGCCAGCAACTTAAGAAACTGGAAGAAGCAATCAAAGAGAAAATGCCAAAATTCGCAAATTGCAAATGAATCGTGTTTCATGACGACAATGCAAGGCCTCACACATCCTTAGCAACATGTACGAAATTACTGCAGCTTGGCTGGGAAGTGGTGTCTCATCCTCCATATAGCCCCGAACTCGCACCTTCGAATTATCATTTATTTCAAAGTTTCTGAAACTTCTTAAATGATAAAAATTTCATTAAAAAACGATGACCTCAAATCGCACCTGGTTGAATTTTTTATTGGTAAAAACCAGAAGTTCTGTGAGCGCGGGATCATGAAGTTACCAGAGAGCTGGCAAAAGGTCATCGAATAGAATGTAAGATATTTGATTGACTAAAGTTCATTTGTGTAGAGAAAACTGAGTTTTGTTTCCCACTAAAAAACCAAAATTACTTTCTTACCAGCCCGAAATATATGTATTATTCTCATTTTTAAGTCTTTAGGAATCCATTTAAATATCGACTGAAATGTTCTAGTATTCCAGAAAACTACTAATAAGAAAGCTAATTTGAGCGATTACTTCAAAACGCTTTCAGGGCTTCTGAATGAGAATTGAAAAAGCTAGAACTGGGATCTCGAAAATGTAGAAAGATTGTGTTATCTATTGAGATTAAAAAGACGTGTGGTTCGAAGATAACATGCACACAGAACATAAAAAAAATGAGATAAAACAACACTATGATTATACAGATATCTTGCTCAATACTGGAGTGTTTCCTAAGGAAATTGTGATAAATATGATTTTGACAGTACATTCTCTTCACTCTTATCTTCGACGCTGGATTATGCGCACACATATCTTACGAGATGCTTATCCTAGAGCAAAGAATTATTCATTCTTTGTGCAATTTCTGATTTTATTTGGAAGCTACAAAGGAAAAATTAAGTTGTTATGTAATCACTTGTGTAAGAACCTTGTTACATCCGTCCGAAGTACTTCTGAAATAAGATAATTTGTTACTACGAGTAGTTTTTTGTGTAATTTTTATTATTACCGCAAACAAAGTAATATTAAATAAAAATAATAATAAATAAATTAAATTATTTAACGGATTATTACTACTCCATGATTATTTCCTGTCGTTTTCCAAAAAAAAAATAATAATAAATAAATAAAAGGGAATATTAAAAAAAATATTTGCACAATTATAGCCTTTCTTTTGCCTCATCTTATGTCTACATATAAATTATGTGCATACCTCATATTTTTCCAAACTAAGACATAAACAGTGTAAAACTGTGTTATTAAAAATTTTTCATTATCTTCCTTTTTTTTTTTTTTTCTTTTTTGAGGCAAAAATTTTAATTTCGTCAGTTCGCAACTAGATATGCAATGAAAATTTTATAGTAGAACAGAAAAAATAGTGAATCGGCTCCTTGCATGGGATTTTCATAGTTTTGCTCATGAAAAGTCCAGGAAGCCAGCCTTTCTGTGTCACATAAATGTGTTTCCACTTACCCTAGAATGTTCTACATACGAGGTATTCCTCTCTCAGGCAGAATGCCCTCGTGGGTCAAACAATCGGGAAGGATTTTCACAATTTTTTTAAGCAATTAGGCTTTTTATATTTTCCAATCATCGAAAGCGTATGACGCTCAGTGTCATGCATATTGGCATATACAAGAACTGAGATTCGCTTTTGATAATTTTACGTTTGTGCATCTTTGATCTTCAGATTTTAACGTTCTGTTTTGCTTCATCTTGTAGAATCCCTTAAATTTATTGGCCTCAAAAATGTATTTTTCTGTGTAGCGTCTAGGGACATCATCCTAAACAATCCTTTTTTTTTTTTTTTTTTTTTTTTTTTTTTTTTTTTTTTTTTTCATTTCTAGGCATTAAATTTTGAAATACTCCCTGTTTTTTAAACATTTTTTACTGAAGAAATTTGTTGCGCTCTTTAAACCTATCCAATTAGCCATTTGAACGCAAAGCTAGTTTCTTCAAACTGAAAAATTTGGGCCTGTTTAAAAGAGATCAATTTCTTTATCTCTGGTCTTATTTCAGTTAGTTTTGTAGGGTTTTCCTTATTTTCCATAACAAATTTATTTTAAGTTTGATACCTATTCTTGACTTCTCAACTTCCCCTCACATTCTCTCGCCAGGATATAAATTTAAAGTTAAGTGAAATGCATATTTAAACGAGTGAATATCTGAGTTTTTCAGAGCGTGTTTCCCTAGCCCTAACCTGTTGTTATTTCGTGGTTACGCTAGTAAGCCTTTTGGCCTTATCAGATTTAGCCTCACGCCGGTTAGGTTCTTGTAAGTCCACCTCTTAGGCGTAAGTTAAGTGCTATCTTGCATTATTTATTTCAGGTTTGACTTATATTATATTCGACGTTTTAGTTTCCACAGCAAGTTGACGGTGTCTTTGTAACGCACGAAGTCCGTGCCTTTCTGTTAACTAGTTTGAATTAATATACGGTTATTTTTACCCTTCGTTTGAGTCAGTAGTTTTATTCACGCCTGTGCGAAAATTCGCCAGCCAGGTCATTATAGGGTCTATTCTAGTTTATGTGGAACAAGAGAGACAGACTCTAGAGTTTTAATCGTAAATTATGATCCACTTTTAATTTTGCTCTGTATTTATTTTTCATATATAACATGGAAGAAAATCTTTGTTCCCACGAACAGGTTCTGCAAAAAGGCAATGAAAATTTAATAGTTTTATTTGAATGGCCTTAAAATTCCTTTTTTTCGGTTCAGCCAAAAGTTAACAAGTGTATTATTTTTGAAATCTTCAGTTAGAGTTCGATCACAGGAAATTTCTATCAATTGTTCTTTTTTTTACGAGATAAAATTTCAAGTTATTTTCAAGAAAATGGATTTCTAATTCAATTTTTCTTTTTATAATCCTCGACAAAATACCTGTTGATACTGTTTATCAGTGAAAAACAATGATTTTTAATGTCACATGCTAATTCTTCTTTTATTTTCAAATTAGTTTTGGTTAAAAAAACCTTCTGAAAATGGTAAAATGCTTAAAATATTATTATTCAATTCTTTGATTATTAGTTCAAGTTTTTTTAACACTTTGTTCTTGTAATCCTAAATTTAATCCATTTAACTTTCTAAAAATACCACCTAAATATGCTAAACGCGCCAACCATATTTCACCAGATAAACAATTTTGAAATTGAAATTTTGAATCATAGAGGAAAATTTGAATTTATGTTAGAAGTCCCCCTACCCCCCCCCCCAAAAAAAAGACGATTTTAAACTTTCCCTCTGGTATCTTACTTCCGAATATAACAAAAGTGTTCCATGTTCATTGCCCATCTCTTGGCATAAAATCGTAAATATTCTTGATTTTAAAGCTCGGCTTTTAATAAAATTAACAATTTCATGGGCGTAGCCAGCTCAAATTATGGGGGGGGGAGTGTGCCTGCTACGATTCCTATGGCTATACTGTTCTACCTATTACAGCATCTTCAAGTATATAGGAGATTATTATGTGACAAATATATTATGTTAATGGCAGTTATCTAAATATAAATAATGATTATATTATGAATTTTATTAATAATAAAATTATGTAGCATAATTATGGATATATTGCATTTCATTATTGTATTTATAATTATTATAATATAAAATAAAAATAATAATTTTATATAATATATATAAACAATATTTAGTGCTAGTATTTTTTCCTGGATCCATTACCTTTGAATCATAACTTTTCCGCTTAGTTAATCCTAGCCATTTTTCCATTGTGAAAAATCTAGGTTTCTTTTATTATTTTTTCCCCAAATATTAAAATGCACAATATATTACGAGGTCTTAAAAATCAAACGATGATATCCTCATATCGCTTAGAAAAGTAAGGAATACAAAGCAATACGAAGATGAAGCATTTGCTGATAGAAACACCAAATCAACTTAAAAATAATTCAAATTGAAAATACGACAATATGAACCCGGAAATTGTGGCGACATAAAGTGTAGATACGCTAAAAATCGATCAACTCTAAAAGAATTAATAAGATACTATTACCTTTTTAAAGGAATTTATTTTTATTTACCATTAAATACAATATTCAAATATAGTACTCCGTTTAAAAACATCATTTATGACAAATTTTATTGTGTCAATGACTAAAAGAATATTTGTAACTTAGTTGGGGTACTTTATTTTTGAATTTAATCATTAAAAATACTTTGTTTCTTTGCGTACCACATATTGTTCACTTGCGTACCACTAGTTGAGAATTCCTGATTATTAAAGGCTGAACCTCCCATTTAGAAGAGAGAACTGGGACAGCAAATTAAATACTAGACCAAAACAAAATGTCTTTTAAAGACATGTCTTTTAAGTATCATGGTTTTCCAAGAACAGGGTACTACACCTGTCTCGTACAACTTTTGCTCAGAATGTAGAGTAAGCTGGGGGTCAAAATAAAAGAAAAGTAACTTAAAAAGTTACCAAATTTTTCAGATAAAAACTAGCTGAACCTCTGGAAAAATTATGAAAAATGCATTAAAAAAATGTATTAATTAAAGGTATTCATACAGTTCGTTATCTTCAGTTTTCATAATGAAATCAGCTGTAATAGTATGAAACAACAAAAGATGTATAAGAAACTGTATAAGGTATTTCTCCCGCATTCTTAGCGTGCCTTCGTGGTGTAGTGGTCAGCAAGCTCGACGCGTATTCGAGAGGTCCGTGGTTCGAGTCCTGGCGAGGGCATTGCTCATTTTTCACATTTCATGCATCGAAATAACTGTACACTACCAAAACGACTTTCTTAATATCTAGGGTTCATTATAAATTGGGTTCGCTCTAAAGGATTTTGACTATATTTTAAATTATACCATTATTTTATTATTAAAACAAACTAATGATACAAAAAATTAAATTCATTATCCTGCTTTCATATCATTGACTTAAGCAACTACAATTGATAATTTGAAAGCTATTTTGTATGCTGCGTTGAATGAAAGGTATTTCTTAAAAAATGAAAGGTAAAGACATAGCATATGGAAGCTACGGTTCGCAAGTCACGTATGGCCCCCTGAAGGTACTTTCCGGCCCGACGCAAATTAAAAAAATATATTACATTTACATAATATATTTATGATATCACTATACAATATATAGTATTGTATATTAAATATTACTGTATTACTATATACTAAATACTACTATATTACTTTACAATACATAATATTTATGCAAATTATGCAAATTTCAGGGTAGATGCACCTCACCGAGTTATGCGAAGGATATGAAATGCGTACGTTGAAGAAGATATAAGAGAAGGAGACTGGAAAATGTTCAATTTTCGTGCCGTTATTTCTTCTAGGGAAATTATCATCGAAAATGTGTTTTTGTCTCAAAGGACGCATATAATAGCAGAGAATGCCTAGCCATCGTGAACAGAAGCCGTACCAGCAAGTAGACGATTTTACGAGGGGTATGGTGATCGGACTGAGAAGGGCAGGTTGGTTGATAAAACAAATCTCAGCTGACACAAACCTAGACGCGTCCACAGTGCACCAGCTTTGGCGACGATGGTTGGAACAAGGAAATGTGGCAGCTCCGAGGGGTGCTGGTGCAGCTAGAGTGACGTCAGCACACGTGAATCGACGCGTTCATCGACAAGCGGTGGCGCACCCGCAAGTCACTTCTATCTCCGTTCTGCAGCATGTTCACCTGGATGATCCCATATCGACTGAAACTATTTGCCGTCGATTAGCCAGTGTCTTGCACACGTGGCGTCCGTTAAGAAGACTGCCATTGACCCCACATCATAGCCTGTCAAGATACCGAGCTCGCCCCCTGTCTGCAATGGTGACGAGCTCGAGCGATGTGGATGACAGAATGACACATGGCCATGTTCTCAGATAAGTCACACTTCTGTTTATCCAAGGATAGTCGCCGGGTACGAGTGTGGCTTCGATGTGGAGACAGATCCAGTCCGGCAGCAGTTATGGAACGCCCCACCACGCGACAACGTTGCGTCATTGTTTGAGGCGCAATTGCGTACGATTCCAGGTCACCTCTAGTTCATATTCAGGCACTATGATAGCCCAACAATACGTGGATGATGTGCTGCGGCCGGTGACACTTCTCTACCTTCAGGGACTGCCCAATGCCCTTTATCAGCAGGATAACGCCCGACCACACACTGCTCGAATCTGCAGATGTTTTCCTGGCAACCATTCTCTTCTGATCTCTTACCAAACGAACACATTTGGGATGTAATTGGACTCCATTTGCAGACCCTGCCATTGCCGCGTTCAGAAGACGAACTGTAGCAAATGAATTGACAGGGAATAGAGAGCCATTTCTCAGGACACTATCCATGTCTCACTGACTCTGTACCTAGACGTGTTACTTCGTGTATGGCCGTCCAATGTGGGGCTACAACCTACTGAGCCACCACAATTTATAATGTCATGATCAATCTTTACATGTAAATAAAAATGTACTGCTATAATAATGCAATTTCTGAAAATCAGTTATCACAAAAACTTACGTTACAGCGCATAATGATTCATCAAAATTTAGCTGCTAAAGTTTCAGCACAACTTACAAAGTACAACAGTACTTAAATGTAAGCTTTGTAAACAATTTTTTAGTTCTTACTTAATTCTGATGGTAAACACTGACGTAAACAGATCATGTTTACAAAAATGATTTATAACGTGGGAACATCACGCCTGTTTCTATTGCAATATATAATGTCTTGAAATATGTTGTCTCTTACCCACTACAATAGATAACATCTTATAATATGCACTTGCACAACTATATATGTATATCTTAATGCAATCATTTTACTTGAGCTAATTTAACGCCGAAAGGTAGGAGTGCCGTTGATGCCGCCGGCGGTGACAGTACTTATAGTGCTGGCTGGAGTCACAATTTCCATCACGACTCAAGGAATGATGCCGTAATGTTGTTAGTTTTCTAGTTAGTGTGTGGGGCTAATACGTACTTACTTAGGGTAAATATTAGGACGCCCCTTCACTTCTACATAACATAACACAACTTACTGAGCCAACGCTGCTCTCGCTCTGTATTATGCATATCATTTCGAAATAAAGATCACTTATTGTTCGTTTCTGTCTTCCGACTTTCATCACTTTCTGGTCAATCCTTCTTGGTGCTACATTTTCATTGTCGAGTAGTGTATAATATATATTGTATAGAGCTCGTGTCAAAACAGAAAGAGATGCCACGTGATCGGAGGGGAAAACAAGTTTATGTAGAAGAGGTCTGGTGATTTTTTTTATATTTATACTGCTCGTTTTAAGCTCAGTCCAGTGCATTTCTCTTGTGGCATGGGCACAGACAAATATAACAAGACTTAGTACATCTCCCCTTGAAAATTTCCCAGAAAGCAATATTTATTAAAAATCTTCCTAAACGAATAAAAGTACACGTTCCTTTTTTCAATTTTTCTTTTCTTTCCCTTTCTGTATTTTTAACCTTTTGAGGGCCATGAACGAGATCAGCTCGTAGATTCGCAGTGGAAGTAAACGAACACAACTCGCGCAACAATTTACGACTGACAAATATCACGCATATTTGGGAAGAAAGAATTGTTTAATATCACCTACCGAAGGATTGATGAATCTGAAAATTTTAGTTTCGCAACATAGTCATCTTTACTAATTCTAATAGCAAATATTGATAAAGAAGGTTAACAGAAGACGCCACATAGCGATTAGATCAATGTCTTACTATACCTGTCTGTGGGCACGAGTTCTAATATAGCTGATTACATCTGTCGTTGAATGGAAAGTTGGCGGATAAATATTATCAGTGTGAATAGTTGTGAAATAATTTTAAAATATAGCTATCGTTGAATGGATATATCTATCGTTGAATGGAAAGTTGGCGGACAAATATCATCAGTGTCAATAGTTGTGAAATAGTTTAAAAATATAGCTTTTCCGGTGCTTCTTTGGATTATTGTAGATATTCGTAAAATATTTCAACCCCAAAATATGGACCCCGAATATACTTTTTTACAGCTGTAAAGAGCAATCTAGTGTGTCTCATCTCCAGTGAAGCTGCAACAGTCTTTAAAGAATGTAATATTTCCGCGAACTTCACAGCCTAGGTAACAGTGATGTAATAGTAAGGCTTGTAAATACTACGATCTCAAAGACTTACTAGCCGAAAATTTCGAGATGTTCTTCAGTCCATATAATCTGAATACTTTGATGTATTGTATCACATGGAACTAAACATGTACTTAAAATTACGTTTTTGTTACGCACATGCAACAAAAATTACTCACTTAAAAAGTTATCACATGTACAAATGATAAAGCAACATCATACTACATTTGTACGAAAGCATTCGTTAGTTAAAACAATGAAAAGTAAACAAGGGCTATCTTTTCTAAGCGATGTTTGCCTCTAAGGAAAGTATTTGAGAGGAAAAGGGGCGGTATTTGCGTTATACAAGATGAAAAGCATGAAAACACCCATGCGAACAATTCTTTCGCCAAGATCCAAACTCCTCCCGACTTTCCCGAATCCCGGCGAAATATTATTAATGTTCAGCAGTTCTATGAAATGTAATGAATAATGTTTAGAGATAACGTTAAGAGGTCTTATCTATTCGGCCATTTGTAAGGTCTTTTAGGAAAGATACAAAAACAAATCAAGCTATGAATTTATATGGCATGCTAGTATGCATATTTACACTAACAATACAATCACAAAATGGGATTCACATTTTGTTATTATTTATTAAGAAAAATTTTAAAGAAGCATTAAAAATATTCATTTGAATACAAGTTTATCTGATAAACACAATTTGCAACTGTATCCATTTAAACATATTTTAGTTTCTGTACACTATGAAGTATTTATATATATGGGAGATGTACTTATATATATATATATACATGATTTATTTACTAAAGAAATATTGATTATGTTATCGCCTAAGATTAATTTTAGTAGAATTATCTTAAAAGAGTGAATCCATAGTTAGTAATATTTCACACTAAGTGAATTTAAGATCATACAACATATATATGATATATTCAGGAGCAGGAATTTTGATGGCTTAGCAGTGTTCATCCATAATGACTAGGAAATTGGAGGCAAAAACAGATTAAATCTTCAGTTTTATTTTCGGCAACATATTGCGGCTACACACAAGTTGGCACATTAAATGTTCCTGCTCCAAAAGGCTTACATTTTTGATAATTTTGAAACAAGAATGCAGAGCAGACAGACAGCAGTGTAGCTAGGTAACAGCGTAGAAAGCAAGTGCATAATGTTCAGGATAAAATCTTAAGTCACACTGAGTTAGTTTTGGTTCTCAAAGCATTTTGATTGGATAATTAATATTGCTGTATAATTATTATTGGCTGCTTGAGTTTTAGTTCACTTTACATCACCAGAATTACGTAAGAGTCATATGACATAGATTTTTCTCGAAATGATGCAGTGCAGAGAGGAGTTACTATTTTTAGAATAGAGAAGGGAAATTAATTTACGCTGCTAATTGAATTAATTCATTCTGATTGTATATACTATTTTGTGTTAAGTTACTTAGCCACAAGTGGTTGTTAAATTATGAGCTCTGAGTGAATACATGTTCTGTCAGTTTAGTTAAAATAGAAAGATTGTTATAACTTTCGTTGTCAGTCATCTATTTGTGTCAAGACATAACAGAAATTCGCTACTTCGTCTTCAATGGATCTACGTTTTATGCTCCCCAAAAGACTGTACAATATTAAATTCATTTTTAACAAAATAGATTTAATTTATACTTAATAAAACTTCGGAAGCTGTTTCTACATCATCATATATATCTTATCTGAAATCATGAACTTGCTAGAATGCCTACATTATTTTTTGCCCTAGAGAAATTTATATGAAAACAGAAGCCAGTAAATTATTTCAGTTTAAAACTATTGAAGATGAATATAGTATATGGGTGAAACTAAATCTATATCATTACACATGACGGACATTTTGCTTTCAATATCTTTAAATCATTAGAAACTGAAAACAATTGTCGAAATAGAGCAAATTTAAACACGTGGGTTTTAAATTTACATTCTGTAATTCCTTCGTGCGAGACGAAGCTTTTACGGAAGTTTTTTGTGGTATCTACAGATATCTGATAATAATTTAAAAAGAAGGGCTTACGTTTATAACCCCAGGGCAATCACATAGAGGTATGCATTCTAACAACGAACTAGGCTATATATAAATATTAAAAATGTAACGTAACTAATTTATGATATTTATCTATGAAATGTGACATTAGATGGCGCTTGACTGCTGCATTCGTATGCACAACAACAACTTTTTTTTCAAGTTACCTCTGAACAGAGTGTATACCAACGACTCAAGGTTCTTTAATATACTAAGGTTAGGCCAGGAACGGAAAAAGCGTGCCATTGGTTGCTGGTAGTGACGTCTCCCGGGAGACAAGAAACATCGGCCGACGCGTCTGTTACATGATTCTGGTAATGGAAAAAATGTAAACTAAAGCAAAATGATCATTTTATATGTGGTAGATACACCGGAAATACCGGGTATATACTTTCCGATTAAGTATTTTGTTAAAGAAAATGTTTATTTTATGCACAGAATTCGTACGAATGCTGAAAATAATTGTAAACATTAAATTCTTTTCGTAAAGGAAAGCATTAGAAAATGAAAAACGATATTTAAGTTAATTAAGGGAAATAAATATTGTAAAACAAGGTATTTTTCAATATTTTTTCGTAGTATTGTTTGCACTAAATAAATCTTGTTGAACAGAACACATGATGGCATAACTGCTAAGACCATGGTAAAAACATAATCAAAAAGTATTATTCTATTTATTTTCATTGCTCATGCACTTTTTTTAATACAAATAAACTTTGACATTCCATAAGAAATATATGATCGTGATTTTCAGTTTAAATTACATATCTCAAGCAAAAGTATATATAAAAAGATTTGACTTAACAAATTCATATTTAAATACCATAAAATTCTACAAATTTCTTAATATCCGTCATTTATACATTTAAATAGTATGCTTATCGCATTCTTTATAAAGTGAAAAGTCACTTCATACTGATTCACTTCAGATTTTAGCAGAAGTGCGTATATTTTCAGTATAATCTAGAAGTACTCTTATAATCCCTTACACTGCCAAGATTTCTATATAACATTTATCCTGACGTGATTATTTGCTATAGTAAATAATCTTCGATATTGGCATCCTATTCTTCCTTCCATACATTAAAAATGGAACAATTAAAATACCTTTTCTTACACATATACGCACAATAATAATAATAATAAACTTGCCCTACATCTTAGTTTCGGCCCACCAGCGGCCGAGCGGTAAAGTCGCTGAACACTGGTAGTTCGGTCCGAATCCCGCGAACGGGCTGGCTGCATGTGTGTTTTCGTGGTTTTCCTCATGCGTAACATGTATACGAGCCAGTTTCCCTGAGAAAGTCCTCCACGAAGACATCACACCTATTACGCAGATCACCCGAGTGTGCTTTGCCATAATTAAATACACCACCACATCTTAATTTCAATTCAGCCTGTACACAAATTAAATATTTTTAATTACTAATGTATTTTTATCAGGTTGTTTCTTAAAATACTTTTGTTATACTCGAAATATGTGTTCAATATTGAATTATTTTTCTTTCTCTTATAATTAAAAACAAGTTATATGGAATCAAAATTAAAACATATGCAGCAGTTAAATAACACTAAACAGAATATCTTACTCTTTCGCTATTTGTATTCTAGCATTATACACAGATTTGTTTTCCTTCAGGTTCAAGCATGTGTAAGTTATATCAATTAAATTACATCACACATACCTGTATGCATCAGTTAAATAACACTGAAGGAAATATGTCACTCACTCATTCGATGTTTGCATCATAGTGTGGTCGAGAAATTGTTCTTTCCTCACGGTGAGGCATGTATCAGTTTACTTAGTTCGCAAAGCTTAACCCAGACGCTGCTTCAATACATAGAATTACGTTTGGGATGTAAAGAAAGTAACCAAAACATGTGAATGAAGTTGGGTACGCGAATTTATTAACTAATCATTCAGGTACTCAGTATTGGTAAACATGACATTGAGTTTAAATATCTCACTACGATGTAAGTCTCATACACAAAATGAAGATTATGATAAAAAATGATTTAAAATGAGAAATTTTTCAATTTAAATGTAAAATAGCAGTAAAATGAAAAATAAATGTAAAATTACATCACAGTTATGTATGAAAACTACATAAATTCATTAAAAAAATAGTTATTTTATCTGGTTGTAAAGAGTGTTTTCCGCCAAATAACGTATTAACGTGTATAATTCTGACACAACGCTATAGCACAATTTGCCACTTCCGCCTAAATATAATAGCAAATTAACAACGGAAATCAAATCAAACTGTTGATGCAACGAAAGTAAACAAACGCCAAGAACTAACGCTGTCACCCACATGACGTCATGCGTATGTGGCATAACTTTCTCCCTGCACTGCGCATCGCTCTTGGGCCCCCCGTGCCAACGACTTCATATAACAGGTAGACGGCTCACTCACAGAGAATTCGTCTGCTAGGGTGTCTCCAACATATACCGCGTGACTTATGCTCTTGGCGCTCTTGGGGAGTGATAGCTTAGACTGTTTATCGCCAGTTTGGCGCGCTTTTGATATGGCAGGTAGTGCTTTTTATTTCCGTTTGCTGGCAGTAGGCAGACAACGGCCTCGAATTAGGTTATTCGATTTTTTACAATTAGTTTTAGATATAACTTAACTTTTTTTCCCTGAATATTTTATCTATATTTTTAATAATCGCTTTAAATTATTTGCGCCATTGTTTAAGATGGTTAGGTTAAATAATTTTAGGAAGAAAATCTAAAATAAATTATAAAAAATTGAGAGGGAAAATTTAATTTTGAATAACGTTTAAAAATTAATTGCACTACTGATATAATATTTGAGAAGGTAAAAAAAATCTCGTTTATTTTTAATGCATTGCATCCTAAAGAGAAAAAGAAAATCACATTGTAATATATGCATTTATGCAATTCATGAAATATATACTTACAGACTGCTGACTTTCAGCTGGAACTATAAACTATTACTGTCCAAACTTATAACATAGTTTATGATACAAAAAGATAAATTATACTGAAATTTTATTACAGAAAAATATTTTACTTTCTTATATTTAAGTAAACATAATTTTACTTACTTTAAAATCAGATATAGCTTTTGGAACAATATCATTTACCTTTGACATTTCAGTGTTACCAATAGTACTTGCATTTTGGAAATTTACGATAGTAAATAAAATTTTTATTTTTAAAAAGATCTTTCACTGATTGTAAATGCCCATTTTTTTCAGTTACTTGCATATTAAAATGCTTATAAACTTAGCAATGTCCAGAAAATAATTTCATGCAAACTTGGAAGCTACTGCCTGAACTGTATGCTTCTATACATTAAATTTAGTAAGATTTCATATTTTGCACATCAGCTGTAAAATATACATTTCCAAAATAAAATTTTCTTTCTGAATTATAAATTCAAACATGACAAGACATATTCTATTTTATTCCTGTACCCCAATTAAATAAGCACATTACGAAAATGTGCATTTAAATATAGTATTTACTATATTTAAATGCACATAAGTAAGTGGATTAATGCTTTTT
This sequence comes from Stegodyphus dumicola, assembly GCF_044657685.1. Lineage (NCBI taxonomy): Eukaryota > Metazoa > Arthropoda > Arachnida > Araneae > Eresidae > Stegodyphus > Stegodyphus dumicola. The sequence continues at coordinate 124,272,538 of NC_140780.1, forward strand.
TTTTATTTATTTAAATTATTGTTTCTAAAGTATATCAGGAACAAGTACCAAAACTCACCTACTGAAACTGGTAGTCAAGTATATTCCAAATTTTCTATTTTTGATATGTGAATAAGTAATGAGCTTTTTAAAACAAAAACACACAAGTTGACCGAAATATAGAAACTACACATTATTATATACTACATGAATAACTTTATCAAATACAATACCTTATATAAGGCTCTGATATGTGAAATTTGACTTATGAAACTTTTTTTTTTTTTGGAGATAATATAAATTAAAAAGAAAAAAGCTTGTAAAACCATGGAAATCTTTATAGATATATAAAGAATGTGATATTTACTTTTAAAAAATCAATACATAAAACAGTGTAAATAAAGTACAAACTACAAATTAAAAATACATGCTTTTATTTTAACAAATACAGGGCTTAAATAAAACTTTAAACAATGTTTCACAGAAAAGGGAAAAAAAAACTTTTATGAATAGAAAATGAAAAGTAGTAAAGATATAATGATGAAAGCATCATTCAAACCTGCAAAATTTCACTCAGATATAGTTTTGATGGTCACTCAGATATTTTTGACAAACTACTATTTATATATACTGTTTGTATGCAACAAAATGTTAAGGTCTGTTTTCAAGGATTTTTTTTTTATTTAACACCTACTAAAAATCTTAATACACACTTAATCCTCATTATAAATTAAAGAAAATTTTATAGTTAAGATATATTTATGTTGCTAAAAATAGTTTAAAGGAAAAGGTTTTTAAAAATCTTAAACTAAACAAATATTACTATGAAAGCAAAAACTCTGCAATCAAATATTGAGGTGATGAAGTTATAAATAGGTGGCACTTTTAAGTATAGGCAATCTGTTGACATTACCAGTTAATACCATTTTATTCCTTACACTTATAATGTTTGGTAAGTTCGAATTCACTGCCACTTTATTCCTGCTTTACCAGATCATTCTTATGCATTAGCTTAAATTAAAAAAATTTAGGATTTATTCATGCATTATTAGTTAAGATACACTAGTATACAAATTTTCAGCTCATTTATAGATTTTGAATTAGCTTTTTTTTAACAAAGTAAACATATCTCACAATCTTATCTCAATAATTTAATAATAGAATTTTTCTTTACTTTTTTTCTTTAATCGCAGGCAGTACTTGTTTACGAAACCAAAACGCGTACGACTTGGCGAAAAATGTTTAGCGCCAATCGGCGCAGCTTTCTATTTCAACTGAGTACACGTAAAAAGAACATAAAATGCAATTATTTGTAAAAGGTGATTCCAGTAAATTATGTCACAGTATTTATTACATTTTGATGCTATTAATACATGCTGAAAATGTCACATACAGCGGCAATTTTCTTATACAATATGGCTGAAACTTTCCAACCAATTCAACAAAGATAGTAAAATGACAAAAATACTGGAAATAAAATCATAAATCATGCAGTTTTAACTTAGCTATGAAAGATTACTGGTCCACCTTTTACAAAACTTTCTTTAAATCTATAGACGCTGCAGCGGATAACCATTTTTTCTTAAATTTTATGTGACCAAGCAGAGCAGGCGTCTTTCGTCCGATAGAAATGATTGTAAAGTATTTCCGGACTTTCGGAATTCGACTAGCAGTCACGTGACACTAATGTTGGAACCGGTTGGAGGTTGCAATAAGCTCTCTACCAGTATATATCTCGTTGGTGTATACTAAATCAGAACGAAAACTCCATATTAACTGACAACCCTAATATGTTATGATCTTGTCTGAAACCATAGAAAAGCTGTCTTATCACGAATTCCGCGAGCCCTCATTGTTCTGTTTAAGAAGTTCCGCTCTTCTTGATGTCACGCACTCTCCATTCATTCTAATCTTCTTGGCGTAAAGTAACAGACACTTCTGATTCAAAAGTATGTGTACACTAGCTGAACTTTGAACCCAAGAAATGGCCGCTAATTTGACGTGAACGCCAAACAGGGAGAAAAGCCCTCACTCTTTGTGAGCTAAAATAGAGTATTTATAAAAGATATAAATAGCCTAGGACATAATGCTCTTCAAAATTTCGAGAGTGAAATATTACCGCAGCACATGAAATTAGTTCCATTAAAAAGCCGTCAAGTTTACGCATATTTGTTGAGCTCAAACTTTCGCTAGTTGACAGACCTTTAGAACAACGAAAAAGAAGAAATACTTTCATGCGCATCATTTGCGAATTTCTCTTTTCTTCTTTGCTCCTGAATGTTCCTTACCCTAATATTACATTCCTATGTTTTTAAGAACACAACCTTTTCGTATTTATAGTTTATATTGAAATAGCATTTAGAGATTATACTGAAATAGGACTTTTGATACAAAGGTTCAAGATAAACTTACAGAATTACAAAATTGCTTTTAGAACTGATTAGTTTCGACAAGATTAAGATAAACCTAATTAACTAAAAAGATCTCATTTCACGATTGATAGAGAGTCCCTAATAGCTCTGCCAGTCACGAAACGTCGAGTAATGCAGGGTATTTCCGAATTCGACCGATACACTCAGAGGGGTGATAGTAGGCATCGAAAGGATAAAAAATTGACAGAGAATGCGGGGTCACAAATGACATTTAGTGGGAGAAAATAACAAAAATAGTTACTAAGGGTGTGATGTCGAATGGGAAAAAAAAGGGACCTACAATAAGCAGAAAACATTTATTTGACTTAAAGCAGGATTACAATGCATCACAGTTCAACATCAGAAAGGAGATGAGCAGACGATTTTATAGGAATTGTTCGAAGTTGCCGCCGTGAAAGTCATTGCATTTGCGACACTGATGGACAACCGATGATTACCGGACAAGTTCAAACATGCCCAAAGTGCTGGCGATGTCTGCTGAAGCGACGACGATCCGTGTTGTCAGATTCTCTCCTGTATTCACAGGCGTCTGGTATACAATAGATTTCAGGCGGTCCCAGAAGAAGAAGGGACTAAGGTCCGGGGAGCATGGAGGCCAAGCAAAATGTCCGTCGAGTCCAATTTATTTCCCAGGACATGTAGCATCGAAGTAGTCACCCAACACAACCGCAAAATGTGTTCGTGCCCCGTCATGCATGAACCACATGTTTTAGCACATAGTGGCCGGTATTCCCTGTGTCAAATCTGGAAGGGCATGCTGTAGCAAATAAAGGTAATTTGCACCACTGAGGTGTTCGGGTAGAATGTACGGTCCCAACAGATGATCTCTCAGAATCCCTGCCCAGATATTAATATCGAACTTGTCTTTAACTTTCAATGAAACAATGGTGTGGGGTCTTACGGGAGACCACGTATGTGCATTGTGCATGTTGACCACGCCTTCTGAGGTAAAGCAGGTTTCATCTGAGGATAAAGCAGTGGCAAGAAACTGTGAATCATTCTGTGTGGCATCAAGTATCCAGTGTACGAACTCTATCCGAAAGGGAGTAGTCGCCATCGCCTAGGAGTTGAACCTACTGCACGTGAAAGGGGTGCAAGTTTTCTGCACGAGGAACCTTCCTTACCATTTTATGATGAATACCCAGTTCAACTGCAACCGATTGTGTACTGATGAACGGGAAAACGACAAACCGTTGTAATACATAGTTTTCTGTTTCAGAAGTGCGTACACTGTGTTCTTGCCTTGCATTGCGCTTCGTTATTTCAAAGTATCCCGTCACCCGCAGCCGTCGATCGATGCTCGTGAATGTGGTGTTTTGAGGACAACGCCTCTCGACTATTGCTCTCGGTACATCCACTTTGCTAGGCGTCCATTGCCACCTGCTCGGCCGTTAATAGGATGCATATCACATATTCCTCGTTCATGTAATATGATATGTTGTTTCCGAATGAAATTTAACACCTGCGAATTCTGCATTGCCCACTAATAAATGCTTGCTTGCTGTTTTTATTTTTCCCATACGCATAGGAAATTTGCATGCGAGAATATTTCTTCTTCTCGATCGAAATGTTCGCCTAATCTTCGCACTTGTTCGGCCATTCTGTCGTCAGCCTCACTGTCCTCTCGACGTCTTTTTTTCGATCTTCATCCACTGTATGTGCTTTGCGACCCATGTTCTATGGTAATTTTTCAACCTCTTGATGCCTAGTATCATTCCTCTGAATTTGTCAGTCAAATTTGGAAACACCCTGTATAGCGCTAAGAGTTAGATTCTCAGTATTTAATTATATACGTGGGCTGGATGATGTGGGAAAAACCTGTGACCAAGGATTATTAATTATGTGAATACTTGTATTTCCTAATTACCTTCAAGCAACGGTGTAGGCAGACCTTTTGACTCCTTTCTCAATACGGAAGCAAATAGCTAAAAAATATCAAAAGGATATATAGGAAATAAATTAGAACTCTATGTTTAATTTGAAATAAACTTTAAATTCCAACATTTTAAAACTGTATTATTAGTTTGTTAGTTTTTCTGTTCGCAGAAACATTAATGACACTGTGGAAATCTACTTCATTGCTCCGGTTGCTGTTAAGCAGATAGTGTAAAAATATTCCTTAAATGAAAAATATATATTTTTTAGGTCTTGAATACATCTTAAACTACATTTTATTTATAAAACGCTCGTCACAACTAGTGACACTTACAGAAAATATGAGGAAAGTTCGCCGCAGTATTTCAATATGTGGAACTTTGTTCCGAAGATTATACTTTAGAAAAGCTTCAAAAGTACTAAGATACCGCCCTTCAACATTCCTGTTTTGTTTTCCTTAGCAATAACGGAAATGAAATTCAAAAATATTTATCTCTTAACGAAGAATTCTTCCTTATTAATTTTATAGTGATCATAATTTGTTGACATCTGTATTTTTCATTCAAACGTTTCGATGGAGTAAAGACACTAAAACAAGAGCATGGAGCTGGTAATTCTTGTAGTAATTTCGTTAACTGTAGAAAGTATGTGTGCAAAATAGTGTATAAAAGATTTTTCTTCTCAGTTCAATTCTACATGGTGATTCGAAATCTCGTTCTTCTTCACCTGCTTCCAGGACCAGATTAAGACTTTTAGAGGTATTAGGCACTTAATTTTGGTTTATATTCATGTTAGTTTCTCCTTTCATTCTCTCTGTCTTAGTTCAGCTGCATCAATTATTCCATGGAGAATTTTTGTAGTGTCCCCTCTATTGAATCCCTAAGTACCATTTTATGATGATGCTTTTTCTGGATCCCTAATTTGCTTATCCAGCTTTATCTGCTTCCAGAAACCACTATAAAACGATCTTTGACTCAAAACAAACCGCTTTCAAAACTAAGCCGCCGAAAGTATAGCCTATCCCTCTCCCTCTAGCTATACCAACGCCTAAAAATAATCAGCTGAGTTTTTCAAATTTTCCCAAATATTTCTGCCGTTTTTGTTTACCTCTTTTCTAATTCATTCTGCGGCTATTTTTTAAATTTTATTTTCAAGAACTTAAAGCTTACTTTACGCTGGATTCGTTCAGACGGAATGAGTGTTAATAATGAACGTATTATAAAATCATTACGCAAGAAAGCCGGTCCTCCACAATGTTATAGATGGCAGGGATTTTTATTGCTATTAGTATAAGAGACGCATATAAGTATTGGTATAACAAGTACAGGTTGGAGCAAGGCCGGCTCCTGTGCATTTCCGTAGGTATATTAAGTATCACTGGGCCTTGTTAACAGTTAAGTTTCCCCAATTTTGAGGCAGAACAAAATGAGGGCCCTTAGGTTCTCCCATCCCCTGTTCCCTTACGACAGGATAGGGATTATTGACTCTGACTGACGTACCGAAGGTCCCCGGTTGGAATCCTGCAGAACGCATGCATACTTACTTCTAAGCGTACAATGCCTATGAGGCAAAGAGGTGCTCAGAATACACAACCCGCCGAAATGCTCTCAAGGGGTTGGTGGTAGGGAAAGAAAGGTTGGTCCTCGAACTGAATTTGGGACATTCTTTGGAATTCCATCCGGGGTCGAACCCGAGTAGTTAGCAAGGCCAGATGACACCTAATAAGCTAACTTGGATGCGCAGGTGCTGACCTTACTTCAACCTGTGCCTGTACCGCTAACCTGTTCAAAGGTCTTTCGAGAGACCATATATTTTAAGTGCCGCATACACTTAGAAACATCCATGCCTTCTAACTTATTCGAACCTGGGTTCATCGGTACGGCAAGCAGCGACACTAACCATTATATTGGCTGGGCAGCTATTAGTACACTGGTGTGCAAAACTTAAGCAACAGGTGCTCTTTTGACATAAATCCACGAGATATCATCTGAGATATTTGTATTTAAACGATGACGAAAGCATAATTGCGCAAAAATGAATACAATGCATGCAGTATGGAATTAAACAAAAACAGGCATTATTGAACTCATAGTATCGTTACACATGATTGTCTGTATAAGAAGAAGAACTACAAGCAGATGTTCCTTAGTATGGGATATGCCCTCCCCTTACTGCAATGGTTGCTTCTCACCGTCTCCCTACACTCAGCACCAGATTGTCGAACAGATCTTGAGGTGAGAGTGCCCATTCCTCAATCAGCATTTGTTTCAGTTGTTGGGTGTTCGCCGGAGGATATAATGGTGCCTCAAGGCGTCTCCCCAAAGCATCCCATACATGTTCTATGGGATTTAAATCAGGGAAGTACGCTGGCCAATCCATTCGAGTGATATCTTCACTTTTTAGTAGCTTCTGAACAGCAGCAGTCCGGTGTGGCCGTGCATTGTCATCCATAAAAACGAAGTCTGGTCCAATTGCACCTCGGAACAGACGCACATAGGGAAGGATCCCATCCTGACAATAACGATCTCCGGTTACAGAACTTTTGTCGAAAACGTGGAGCTCTGTCCGCCCGTTCAGCATATTGCCTCACCAGATGAGATCTCCAGGACTCCGTAATGGTCTCTTTCCGTGATGTTACAGAGATTAAACTCTGTTCTTACCTCTCTCCAAATAAGTTGGCGTTGAGAATCGCTTGGGGCACTAAAACGACTCTCATCCATAAGGAGGATACGACTCCATTGATAAGATGCCTAGTTTTTGCGCTCTTTGCACCACTCTAAATGGTGGCGCCGATGGCCAACTTTCAAAGGGATGCAGCGTTCAGGACGGCGGGCGAATAGACCATCTTTGTGAAGGTGTCTGGACACAGTAAACCACGACAATTGTCGCCGGTTGCTGTACACAGCTGCTGAGCTGTGGAGCTTGCTGACTGGTTTTGGGCTCTTTTCGCCTGTAGGACGATATATGGTTATCTGTTGCAGTTGTTGTCCTGGAGCGGCCACCACCAACCTTTCTAATAGCTGTACCTATGGTTTGGAAGGCTTTCCAAGCCCGCGAAACGACACTTTTGTTGACTTCGAAATCTTCATCCACTTTGGTCACACTACGCCCCTCCTCCAGCTTTCCGATCATTCTTCTACTGGTGAAATCATCCAGAGGATTTCTTCTAGCCATATTTCCCGAAAGATTTCACTTGCACTTACAGCGAATGCCTTTAATTGCGTCTCCGTCCTTCATTTTATGGTAGTCTCGAGTGGAGCGCATGCGTTTTGCGTACGATCACCTAGCCTGTGACGTTTTCCCCCTGACATTTGCATATGCATGACCTTTCTACTGAATTGCGTGTTCATTGTACTGATAGCAAGAACCCCTTTTCTGCAACTGCATGGTTATATGATTAAAATTTGCATTGTTGCTTAAGTTTTGCACACCAGTGTATAAAAGTAATTACTCGGCATACCAGCGGCCGCTCTATAATCACTGGACATTGGTGCTCTATCCCGGATTCAAAGCCCGGAGAATGGGCAGTTTTCGTGGCTTCCCTCATGTGTAAACTGAATGCGAGCCAGCTTCTCTTAGAATGTCCTTCACTAAGACGTCCCACCAGCGGACGCGTGGTGAAGTCGCTGAACACTGGTAGTTCGGTCCCAGATTTGAATTTAACGAGCGGGCTGGCTACATGGGCGTTTTCGGGGTTTTTACCATGTGTAACGCGTTTACAAGCCTGTTGCCCTTTGAAAGTATTCCACGAATTCACCCCTCCCCTTAGGCAAACAGCTCTCGTGTGCTTTGACATAATCAAATAATAAACCTTCACTAAGGCATCGAGGGTAGATAACCCTCAAGTGCTTTATTGTAATATAAATAATGGAACCCAATCTAAGTGATTGGAAAATCAAGATTCGGGGATTTGCTGATTGTATTTGTGTTAATCAAAAACAGGACGCTGGATTCGTTCAGACGGAATGAGTGTTAATAATGAACGTATTATAGAATCATTACGCAAGAAAGCCGGTCCTCCACAATGTTATAGATGGCAGGGATTTTTACACAGTTCCTTGCTCTGCACCAAAGACTGGATATGCGTCCGTTGCGGAGGCAATCATAAACCTATAGAATGCACACATAGTCGCGACCAGCCAGCCATATGTTATCACTGCAAAGATCCTCATCCAGCCAACTTCTCAAACTGTCCGGCCACACCAAAAAACAAACAAGTTCAATTCCAACCCATCCCTCCACCAGCAATCAATCCCTGGACTAACAGAAGCCAAGACTTTCCTCCGCTGACATCAAACAACGGTAACGAAAATCTCGCTCAAACTACATTCAAAAAGAAAATCCAACAGGAAAACTACCATCATCACAGAATCCTCCCTCTCAGACCTCTTTGACTTCTCTTCGATAAGGACAATCTGGACAATAGTGATACAAAGACTCGAAAATATTAAAACCAAGAAATCACCTCTTGACAAAATAATCGCAGTAGTCAAAATCATTGAAAAATAGGAAATCATCTTAAATTCCAATAAATTCAAGAACAGGTGCAACATAAAAAAATCCACACAAACGGTCTTTACCATAAAAAAGATGAATTATCCAACTTCATTATTGAAATTGAACCTGATGTAAACCTAATTCAAGAGACTCACCTTAGACCAGCTCTCAAAGTACTATGCAAAACTTGTTTCTGCGCAGCGTTAGCAAAACTGACATATTTTGTTAATATCCGAACTCGGACGACTAGATGCTAACAGCAGACAATATCCGTATCGATTATGTGTATCGAAAAGTTCTATATTGAATATTGTCAGAAATGTTTACAGTGAAATTTAGGAAGTTAACATTCTTATAATGATTGTTATTATTTAGAGATCGGCAGGTAGGTGCTATGTTTGCGTTTAATATTTTTGCTTGTAAGCTTTTATCTCGTGTAGTATTAGCAGGATTATCACTTTTGAGAAGCTATTGAGCAATCGTGTATTTATTTATATATATTTCTTCCAATTTTCATATATTGTGTACATGTTCGCTTTTAAGCTGCAAAAAGTTCTTCAAAGCTTGTTCGTGTTGTTATTTAAAACTTTTTCTGTGATTTTTCTACTCGTGTAGTTGTAAAGTGCATTAATATCCAGAATGAAGCCACAGGTGGTTAGCGCTCTTAGACTGAACTGGCGCTAATGTCAAATCACACCATAAAATTTTTGGTATTTCGTGAAATAAAATGACCTCTTGCTACCAATGTAAATGTTAATTGACACGATCTTTTGCTGATGTGTTTTTATATTATTGTCGACAGATCTAGTTTTTGTGTTCTGCTACATGTCACACCCACTTATTGAGCCTACACATTTTCATACTTTTGCTAACGTAAGAAACATGTACAAGTTCTTGAGAAGGTTGATTGTAATGTCTTAGATAGTTTGGTATTTGAATTCTAAGAAAAGATATACTAAAGAATTTAAATTAAAGGAAATATCTTTTTAATTTTGCAAAAATTCTCTTTGTAAGTTTTTTAAAATTTATTAAATGGTAAGTAATATATGTATGCTTTAAAGTTGATACATCTAGAATATTCTGATTTTCCTGTGTGGCTATTTGTGAACTGTAACTAATAACAAGGCATATTTTGTTAAAACATTTTTAAAAGTATTACCTAAATATTTTCTATGTACATATAGAAAATATTCATAATATAAAGTAATATAATTTCTAATAATGCCATTTGTATTATGGCCTTAAGTCTCTAACAAGTGTCCCTTTCCTAACAGTATTTTAAAGGCAAAATTTCTTCTAAGTTAATAAATGTTGTAAATTTGATAAAAATGTAAATTAAAAAAAAAAAAAAAAAAAAAAAAAAAAAAGGCCAAAGCAAATAGTTTGTTTTTCTCCTGTAAATTTTACTTGTGTGCATATGAATAAAATAGGTTATTATAAAACAAGAATGCTTTAAAAACTTACAAAATTGTAAGTTTTTAAAGATTGTAGACATTACATTACATTGTAGATGTAAGAAATTGTTCTGGTGGCATGAGTAATATAAGGGTTTTCACATAAATGCTAATATGTTAACAAATTAGGATATTTGATATGTAAAGCACTTTTATCCAAAAGAATTTTTTTTTAAATTTTCCGTGGTGAAGAAGATTTAGATACAAACTTGCATAGTTTAACATGTTTGAATATCATACAGAGGAATGGGGATTTGTGTATTAGCTGCTTACCAAAGTACCATTCCTGACTGTGATTCCGGTGAACATTCTGCAAAAAGTTGTTCTGTACTTTTCAGTAAAGATGAGTGTATTTTTCCTATTATTGTTTCAATATTTATTTTATTTCTTTGTTTCTCTATTTTTTTTTTTTTTTATTAAGGAAAGGTAGAGGTGACTTTTTAAAAATTTCTGCTTGAACTTCAGGCTGTAGATTTTGCATTGCATTAATTTTTTAATAACCTTTTCCCTGAAGAAATTTTTCAGCACTAAGTTTTTTCGTCCCATGTTGATTTTTATTGCATTTTACATCGCACATTTTTATATTTACTTAAAAATGAAGTAGAAGTGAATCATTGTTTCCAAGCATGTGATATGTCCAAAAAATTTTGAGTGTTCAATTTCTTATGCAGTGAAACTGTATATGACAGTAGATATATTATTATGGAAATAAGATGTCAACGTCAGCTGACAAAATGTTAAAATAAGGACTGGGAACTTAGATAATAAATAGATAATATAAAACAAAGGTTGATCTTTGGATTATGGTAACTTGGCGATTTTTTGCCGAAAATTTGGCGACCAACTCTGCTACAGCAACCCTCTATTTTTTTTTTCGCCGCCATTTTGTCTTCACAAAGTAAAGACATGTTTCTTTTCTTTTTATTTACTGAACACTTTTTCCAACAATCTACTAGCCGAATTACACTTATGCTAGAAATTTTATGTAACAAAACTGCTTAATCATGGCAAATATTAACTGCGAAATTGGGAAAAAGTGCACAATTGCAAACTCCTTGCATGTTTTTCAGAATAGCACATACGCATAAACCATTTACACATCGACTTATTTTTACTTGAAAAAACATCCCAGAATTGCACAAAAATGGCATTGCACACACTCTTAACTTTATCCATGTACACTGCTATTTTCTCATAAATTACAAAAATTTGCACGAAAATGCAAAAAAATTCTGTGAATCTTTAAACTCGGTAAAAAGCACATATATGAAATTACCTGATCGCGAAAAAGTATATACCCTTTCCAAGGATGAACATTTCCACGTATAAAATAAATAAAATATCCAAAAACTTTTACCTCTAAATTATCTATTATATTATAAACGTCACCAACGAATTCATACCGCAAACATTACAAATGGTTACAAATACTTAGTGTCAAATATTTAAATTATTTCCATACACGTTTACTTCAACTGAAACGTATACCAAATTCCTACAAACATAAAATTCACAAAATAACTATCATTTAATTAAAATATCACTAAACCATGTATACGTCGACTTATTTTTACTTAAAAAAACATCCCAGAATTGCACAAAAATGGCATTGCGCACACTCTTCACTATATCCATGTACACTGCTTTTTCCTCATAAATTGGAAAAATTTCACGAAAATGCATGAAAATTTTGTGAATCTTTAAATCCGGTAAAAAGAACATATATGAAATTACCTGATCGCAAAAAGTATATACCCTTTCCAAAGATGAACATTTCCACGTATAAAATAAATAAAATATCCAAAAACTTTTACCTCTAAATTATCTATTATATTATAAACGTCACCAATGAATTCATACTGCAAACATTACAAATGGTTACAAATACTTAGTGTCAAATATTTAAATTACTTCCACGCACGTTTACTTCAACTGAAGCGTATACCAAATTCCTACAAACATAAAATTCACAAAATAACTATCATTTAATTAAAATATCACTAAACCATGTACACGTCAATTTATTTTTACTTAAAAAAACATCCCAGAATTGCACAAAAATGGCATTGCGCACACTCTTCACTATATCCATGTACACTGCTTTTTTCTCATAAATTAGAAAAATTTCATGAAAATGCATGAAAATACTCAAACGTATTCCAAAATACTACAAACATATAACTCACAAAATCATGATCATTAAATTAAAATATAATTAAATTAAAAAACACTACTTAAAATATAAATAAGCACATACACTAAATTAATAAAAATTAGATTACAATCCTAATTACTTTAAACTAAATCATTGCTAATAACAATTTTCCAATTTACTCCTTACATTTAGAACAATGCATAAAAATAATAGCCTCAAATGATTAAAAATACTAACTTACCTAATCTTCAGAATCTTCATTACGTGGCACGCACATTTCCACTATTTCACACAACACACAATGAAGCTTAATACAAAATAATATAGTACTACAGTTTTCCAAATTTCCCCCCCTTTTCTGATTAAAGAACTGTAATTTGTCCATTAATGTCACATGACATATCTCATGATCTCTCATTTCCCTCACACAAAATAATGCGTAATCGGAACTGAGTCAAAGAATTCCTTAGAATTTCTTTGAGTACTTCTCACATTATTACCAAAGTCCTAGGTAGTAACCTTTATCGCCTCCAAAATGTTGCCAAACTACCAGTTACCATATTCTAAAGATCAGCCAAAACAAATTCCAAATTTGGCCTTCCAGATGCCCATATTTGGGTGGAGATGTACGTTATTAAAAATTTGATGCCTCGGTACTTTTCCGTTCTGCCGGCGATAACGATAAAGTCGCTAATAATGGTACAACTGATGCCAAAAGGAATATCTTTGCTGATAACCTTTTACACTTCATTTTCAAAACAAGTTGCAGCCATTTCTTATTAGATTGATTGCTTCTTTCAATACTGGCATAGAATTACATAGAATTTTTACCTGGATAGTTAAATTTTATACCCTAAGACCATTCGCGCTAATTAAGTCAATTAGGATGCAATAACACAGCTCACCCGAAGGCGAAAATATAGAAAAGGCAAAATCAAGGGTTAAATTCATCAATTCTAATGAGAATACACTAGCGAAATAAAGCAATGCGGTTTTACATAATTTCTGAGTAAGATATTCCTACGAATTGAAATAATTCTTGCATTTAAACTTGTATTCTATGTTAAGATTTAACTTGAAATTAATGTAGATAATTACTGAGAGAATTAGTTTTTTTTATAGCATAGTTTACGTGAAATGAGATCACATGATACGAACTGACGAATCAAGATGTTGAACCATGAAAGCGTAGTAAATTTTAAATGATTGTCTTTTTACAAATTTATTGTCTTTATTTACTGGCTTTTTACAAAATTTTAAACCATATTAAAATGTTTATGCCTTCAAAATAAAAAATTCTTAGAACTAACATTTGTTAACATTTTTTATGTGTATGCTGTCGACAACAAAGTCTGCTTGGTGAGATTTGCGCCGGCGAAATGGAAAAGTACCGATGGCTCTAAGTACCACTGTTTTATCACAATTGCGAAAAACATACATACATTTATGCTGATTCTTCATTATTTAAATTCTTTAAATTTAAATAATTTATATATAATAATATATGATTCTAATTGCAAACACAAGAAAAATATCAAAACTAAAGGGTGATATAAAAGGATAGAGGACCTATCCCGCATATATAACCATTAGGGATACACATGAGAATGAAAAATACATGTGTATTAACAAAGTGTGAAATATTCACCTCATAAAAATATACTGTGCACATTATCAATAAGGAAAAATAAACTCCTTTAAATGCCATGAACGTGCCATAAAAAATATTTTCTTTAAAAAATACATTTTAAAGATATTCTCAAAATCATTCAAGGATCCAATAAAAGTATCAATTAAAAATCTTTAAAAAAAAAGAATTTCCAAAAAAACAGTCATATGAAAAAATAATTTAATCCTACCTGTATTCAGGAAACCAGTGATTTAAAAAGGTAATCCAGTTTCAGCATCAACATGGAAACTGATGAAAACCTTCACCAAAATGTTCTTCAGTCATTCATACTAACATAATATTGTAGTGAAATCACAAAATCCATCCGGGTTGCTCAAAAACTTCCTGCAACAGCACATGAAATTGCAGTATACTTAATTCAGATAAGTTCTGGACCAGAAGATTTTCAAAAGGTCCTCAAGGCTTAAGAATCACAAAACATTAGCCAACAGTTAAAAACCATCTTTATTTAACATTTAAAAAAGAAATCGCATCTTGCAAGAGGCTTAAATGTTTAAACATTAACACACATGAGCTGACGTCGGACATCGGCAATGAACAGGCAAAATAAAGTGAGGAATAAATAGTAAGTCTTGGCAAAAAAGTTCAAATTTTTATCCCTGCACTATGGCGAGCACATATGCATATTGCACAGCAAAGATGATTGCTGCCACTCTCAGCAGTGAGGATTTCCACAGTATACTGAAAGTTCTTGTGGTCTTATATAGGAAATTCTTTGAACATCTGAAATAATGAATAATGTTAAATTTCTTTTACTGAAGCAAAGCAGTAATAGCTTGGTATTTAAAGTCAACACATGATTTTGTTTATATTTCTTAGCTACTTTCTTCTTGTTAGACAGAGTCTACTATTTTTGCTTTATTTTATAAGCTGTTGAAGTATATTATTTATTAGATTTTGGTCTGTCATTACGTAACTACTGAAGTACAAAATGAATAAATGTAAGGGATTATTAGATATACAAGGTAGTATTAGGGTATGCTGTTATGGAAATCAAGCCACACTGTGATTGGTTAGTGCAGTCCCCCATGTGACTGTCCCATGGTTGTTCTTTTAAGAGTAATGCCCTCTGGCTCTTCGTTTGGCAGCCTTAGCTGTGGCTTTTTTCATTCCTCAGTTGCAAAGAATACTGTTATTTTCCACCGAACTGACTTTTTGGCTGCGTTCTGCATCCTTTAGTGTATCAAATAATAATAGGTTCACTTTTAAAATGTAAAAATTGTCCATTTTATGTGTTTAAAATGAACCTCCTATCTTGTAAAGTGATTTCACTAAGAAAGTGCTATCAGTTTCACCCAAGTGCTTTATACATACACAATTAATATTTAGATTAATAATTGAAATTAATACATTTTGAAATCTTATATGTGAAACTTGTAACTTAAACATTATTTTTTAATATTATGTATTACTTTTTTAAGTTTTAGGTTAGTGCTTTAGTTTTTTTTATAAAGTTTTAGGTTACTCTATCATTGACCAATAAATTCTTTGATGCACAGTTGAAGAATTAAATGTATAAATGGGGGGAAGGGTTTTGTGATTTAAACTAACACTGGATAACTTAGATTTTTAAGTATTTTTTAAGTACGTGGCTGTAACTTTTGGTAGTCTTGATTTTGGGACTGGGTAAAAAGCTCTGTGTTATATTGTGTGCAAGTTGATTCTCTGCATATTAATGATGTATTTCAATAACTTTCCTGTTTTTCTAAACTGTATATATGTGTAAGCCATCTCACCTTACCTTTGCTTTAAGTAAATGCACATTATTTTTCATGTGTTTTAGTTGCAGCACTAGTCTTTGAATTGGGTCTCACATTTATAAACTTTATTCTGGAAACAAACTCTGAAAATTTTGGAATGAAGAGTTTAAAAAGAAAAAGAAAATTTATTATTTAAAAATGTTTGAGACCAAAAAATTAGGTTATTTTTAAAAGAAATGTTTTAGACCAAAAAATAACCTCATTTTAATTATACATAATTAGATTTTTTTTTAGCTAAATAATAGCAAGAGTTTTATTTCAGCAAGAGGTTTTTAAACACATTTATTCTTACTTTTTTTTTTTTTTTTTTCAACAGGTAATCTGTTTTGAAATGCCTGAAAAGAAAAGCAACTCAGATTCTAATAAGATGCCTTCAAATCAGTGTGGCTGCTGCCCATATGGATTTCATATAGACCGGGATTTTGTGAGGTATTGTGATTCCTTGTACAATACTGCTCAACTGGACAAATTAAGGCAGCACAAAAGGGAGAGAAGAAAAGAAAAGAAAACTGTTGAATCCTACTTAGGACTTGGCAACATCTGCTCTTCACAGTATTCAGAGCCCAACCATACCACTGTAAATCTTCATAATTAATACTTTTCTAGTAAAGATTACATATTCATTTCCTAATACCTGTGTATCCTGGAGTTCTTTAAGATCTCTTTTTTTGAGGGAGGTGTATTTACATTTTATTGTATTAGAAATTGATTATTTTGTATTACTGCTTTGTTAAAATTCTAAATTTTCCTATGCTTCTGTAGTTCCCCCCTGCAGTTCTATGAAATTATACTCTTGTATAATGGATAAATCCCCCCTTTTTTTTAAAGGAGGGGGGGGGAACATTTTCTGAATAAAGATTTAAGTGAATAATTTTTGTAGAACCTCCAGAATTTTATTTAAAATGTAATGATTGCTTTTAATACAAAAATAAGTTGATCCAAAACTTCTTTTTGAATTTCTCCAAACTCTCAACAACGCAGAATTTCTCATCTGCTTGTGTATATTGATGTTATGAGGTATTTTTTCTGTTCTCTCCGCATGCTTTTATGGTGTAATTGGGAGCATACTCGCAACATATTCAGGAGGTCCAAAGCTCGAATCCTGGTGAGGGCATTGCTCATTTTTCATGTCTAGAGCATCAAAACCACTAATGATTGTACACTCATGTCCATAAATTAAGGATAATTCAGAGTCACGTGGAAATCGAACTCTAAAATAAATATATCACCTGTAAAATCACTACACACATCTTCAAGAATCATATGCAAATTTCAGGAAGTAACCAGATGACACTGATGGTACGTCACAATGACGAGAGTGTAAGAGAGTGAGTACCGGGATTTTGTGAGGTATTGTGATTCCTTGTACAATACTGCTCAACTGGACAAATTAAGGCAGCACAAAAGGGAGAGAAGAAAAGAAAAGAAAACTGTTGAATCCTACTTAGGACTTGGCAACATCTGCTCTTCACAGTATTCAGAGCCCAACCATACCACTGTAAATCTTCATAATTAATACTTTTCTAGTAAAGATTACATATTCATTTCCTAATACCTGTGTATCCTGGAGTTCTTTAAGATCTCTTTTTTTGAGGGAGGTGTATTTACATTTTATTGTATTAGAAATTGATTATTTTGTATTACTGCTTTGTTAAAATTCTAAATTTTCCTATGCTTCTGTAGTTCCCCCCTGCAGTTCTATGAAATTATACTCTTGTATAATGGATAAATCCCCCCTTTTTTTTAAAGGAGGGGGGGGGAACATTTTCTGAATAAAGATTTAAGTGAATAATTTTTGTAGAACCTCCAGAATTTTATTTAAAATGTAATGATTGCTTTTAATACAAAAATAAGTTGATCCAAAACTTCTTTTTGAATTTCTCCAAACTCTCAACAACGCAGAATTTCTCATCTGCTTGTGTATATTGATGTTATGAGGTATTTTTTCTGTTCTCTCCGCATGCTTTTATGGTGTAATTGGGAGCATACTCGCAACATATTCAGGAGGTCCAAAGCTCGAATCCTGGTGAGGGCATTGCTCATTTTTCATGTCTAGAGCATCAAAACCACTAATGATTGTACACTCATGTCCATAAATTAAGGATAATTCAGAGTCACGTGGAAATCGAACTCTAAAATAAATATATCACCTGTAAAATCACTACACACATCTTCAAGAATCATATGCAAATTTCAGGAAGTAACCAGATGACACTGATGGTACGTCACAATGACGAGAGTGTAAGAGAGTGATATATAAGGAATACAGGCAAAGAAGTAAAATTGTTCGCAGACATTTTATAAGCATTTCAGTGCAATAACCGAATAGTTATGACACAAAGGACGCATTTGGATGATTTTTTACGTGGTAGAATTATCGGCCGTCTGGAATGTGGGCGTACCCAACTGGAAGTATCAGATGAACTTGGAATTGCCCAGAGTGTCATCTCCAGGCTTTGGAAACGATTCCAAGATGATGGTAATGTGAGTAGACGTTACAGCACAGGTCGCCCCAGAGTTACAATGCCGAATGAGGACCGGTATTTGGCAGTTACTGCCAAAAGAAACAGGCAGAGCACAGCCTCAGACCTGTCTCATCAGCTCTCTTCAGCCACTGGTACGACAATTTCAAGGCAGACCATGTACAGACACTTAGGGCAGATTGGTTCTATATGCTCGTAGACCTGTCAGATGCATTCCACTTACTGCAACTCACTGTCCCCTGCGGTTAGCGTGGAGTAGAGAGCATGCATTGTGGACACCGCAACAGTGGACTTGTGTGATGTTTTCCGACGAGTCCAGGTTTAGCTTGCAGTCTGATTCGCACCGGACTTTCTTATGGAGAGCTCCAGGTACCCGTTACCACCAAGAAAACATTTAACGACACCGTTACGATGGTGCAGGAGTGCTCGTTTGGGGTGGAATTATTCTGGGTTCCAGAACTGACCTGCATGTTCAAATTGGAACCATGACAAGCCAAATCCATCGGGACGTCATTCTGGAACAACATGTACGTTTGTTTCGGGGCACTATGGGCGCACAATTTGTGTTTATGGATGACAATGCCTGTCCTCACCGTACAAACATCGTAAGTGAATGCCTTCAATCGGAGGATATCACCCATATTGACTGGCCAGCATTCTCACCGGACTTGAATCCAGTAGAGCACGTGTGGAACATACTTGCCGACGAGTTGCAGCCCGTCAACCTCCTCCTACAAGTCTTCCGGAACTTCAGAGAGCATTGCTTTTTGAGTGGTGTAATATGCCCCAAGATCAGATCGATAATTTGATACTCAGCATGCCTAGGCGTTGTACGGACTGTATTGCATTGTCTGGGAGACATACAATGTATTAACAATCATACCAACCATGTAATATTGGTTTTTGTAAATAGGTTTTTTTTTTTGTTTTTTTTTTGTAATTTGCTCCAGGGAGAAAAAATCGCTAATTTTTTTAATAATATCAAACATATAGCATCTTTTTTTTGCTCTTTACCTTTTGTTTAATAAATAAGCTTTACAAATAAGTCAAATTTGTTTTGCTTCTAACTCTTCCTTTGCCTGATTTTGCATTATCCTTAATTTATGGACATGTACAATGTATTAGCCAAATTTAAATAATCACATAATTTATTCTTTGTTCTGAAAATCTTCTGTTTATTAGGATGAAATTATTTTAAATAGCAAAGTAATATGCATCAAGTGATAACAGATCTCATGAATGAATAAAAATGATCATGCTACTCAGTTAATATATTGAGAAATGCTTTTATGTAAAACTTTTATCTTTCTCTGCAGGTTCGTCAACATAATACTTTACCCAATGATTTCTACTTAAATAGTGAAAGTTTGAAAGATGCTGTAACAGATTTTGAAGACACCTGGCAAAGAAGTTTGAAAAAGAGTTCCAGTAGTTTTGCTGTTTCTGAAAAGCGAAATGGCTTCAAAGTTAGCAAGGATTTAGCTACTTGTGAAACATCTGCCATAACATGTGCCTCTATGGAAAATAAAGAACTGTATACAACTACGTTTCCTGCTGTTCAGTCTCGTAGTAGTTCCATGAGCTCTGTGTCTTCAACAGCCAGTATTTTAGGACCTATGCCTGATGTATGTATACTGTTGCATATCTTTCTGACTGGGATATCTGTTATGCTTATTACTTTAAAAAATTAATTCCAATTTTTTGCAATTTATTTTATAAAGTCATATGAATCAATGTTATTAACATTTATTTATTAGCAAAATAAATCTGAGAACTTCATTTTGAATTTAATATTTAAGTAACGAAATATGCTAGCAGAAATTATGCATTTTTGCTCTTTAAATATCAGAAACGAGAGAATTTTTCATCTACTAATAAGTATATTGATCGAGAGTTTCATTATTCTTAATTCCAGGCTTCACGTATTTCTTGTATGTCTGACCAGATGACTGCTGCAATA
This sequence comes from Stegodyphus dumicola, assembly GCF_044657685.1. Classification (NCBI taxonomy): domain Eukaryota; kingdom Metazoa; phylum Arthropoda; class Arachnida; order Araneae; family Eresidae; genus Stegodyphus; species Stegodyphus dumicola. The sequence goes on from NC_140780.1 coordinate 124,292,823, forward strand.
GCCACCTTATCAAAGCCCATTTCTAGTTCTTCCAATACAGTTGGAATTCATAGGTCTGTACTTACTAACATAAGAGCTCAAATGGCTTCTAGCTTACACCGAATGCGGGAATTGGAAGAGCAAGTAAAATCTATTCCTATTTTGGAGGTAACTCAGACATACTTTGCTTCTTTTCTATCTCTATCTCAATTTTTTTTATATATATATTGAAAGATCACATGGTTATTTCCTTTATATTTGTTAAATCTGCAGTCTTTACTAGTTAGTTACTTGCTCATAATCCATAGAATATGTTAGCTCTTAAATATTAATATATTTATTTATAACATAGCTTCATAAAGTAAGGTCTAATTATAAAAATGTTTTCTGTGATATGATATTGTCACTAAAGTGACAAGACCAGTCAAGTCATTTTGCATAAAGTAGAAAATTTTAGACTATCTTTAATTAAAAAAATTAACATGTTACAATGCATATCTTCAATTTTGAGAATTAGTGAAATGTTAATTGGGAAAGTGAGGTATGATTACATGATGTACCATTTCAAGATTCTTTAGGAGTATATAGAATTTCTGTATTCATATCACATTGTTTAAATTATATTTTATGATTGTTTTATACTTATTATTTATGCTGTATCTTTAAGTGTGTAACATAAAGGCTTGTAAACATAAGTAAAAATTGGACATAAAAATATGTAGTTATGAACTGTATGCAAGTACTGCAGGTTTGGAAAATGTGAAAATGAATGTTTGGCACTTTTTGATTTAATAAATTTTTAGGAAAATCAAAAAGGCTATTTATTTTAAAATTTACTTTAAAGTACTGAAGATACATGTTTATTCTTTTTTCATCTTTATGTTTTCTGGATTTTACATGCATGCATATAATTCATAGCTTTTATAATACTTATATTGCTAGAGGAGGTTTGTTGAAATGAGATACCATTAGTACATTTAACCCGCATAACCAATTATTATCTTGTTGAAAGATGATCCTGGCTGATGGAAAATCATTGGTAGTATAATAAGTTGCAGAATATTGGTAATGTTTTTTGGAAAGACCATTAAATTGCTGCAAATAGTCAAAAGAATCTTGCATGTGTAAATTATGTGACCTTCCTTAAATGTGAACTTTGTATACTGCAATACAATGATGTGAGCTCAGACGCATTGGTTAAGCCTTTCCTACGCAAGTTTTGCAGTTACCGAGTTAAGCAAAATTCATGATTTATTGGTGAGTACAATATAACTAAAATCCTATACATTCCAAATGAACCAGCATGAGACAGATGACCATTTAATACAGGCAAGTTGACCTGGATTTCACTATTGGCTACTGTATGGTATTTTTTCCACATGTAATATAAATACAAATAATTTCTTGAAGGCAAGTAGCCCTTGCATGGCTTAGCCTTAATCAGTCAACCAACCCATATATATTCCATGCTTCAGTTGATAGATGTAACTGTTGATAAATATATATCAAAAGATATTGCTATTTGTTCTATTATTAGGGATTCATCATCGTGCTTGGCCTCATATGTTTTGCCATAACTGATGGAACAAACAACTAATAAATAATTCATCATGACAGTCCTGCATCCAGGGCTTGCAAGTTCCTGATTCTGAATGCATGATGTTGAAGCTTTGAATGTGCTGTTGGCAGCTTTCACTATTGTACAATGCATCTAACTAGGTATCTTTCTAAATCTGCTGCTGCCGTCAAAATAGTTGTCCAGACAAAAGTATTAGTAATAAAATTATCTTACTGTGTGATCATACCACTTGATATGCTGAGTAATTTAATGATGTAACCAGTCCACTTTTATAGGTTAATGAAATAAACTGCTGTCAGATTTACTCTTATTTGTACTGTCATTAGGTGCATCTTGGAATATTGTACTTTGCTAGTACAGTCAAATACCGAAAATCTGCCGACCTGAAATCCACCAACTCCTAAAATCCACGAAGCCTCTTAAAATATAAACATAACATTCAGTTTATAGGTTCCGGAAACCGCAACATTGAGTACAAAATATTGAAGAAAAAATATTGACCAAATAATGATGTCATAATTACCGAATAATAATGACTCATAATGGAAATACCAAATTATTGACATCAAAATAAAATTTTTTTCCCTCTAATCTGCATCGAGGTAAAAAAGCAGATGATTCACTCAAACTCTTCTTTCAAGTTCACGATTCACGTTGTTGTGTTTTCTGAGCTTTGTTATTTCACGAGATTATTTAGTGCTGCCTTTTCTTTATCTGGATATTTTGTGGATAAATTAAGAATATTTTAAATTTCAGCCCTTTTTAATACAATGACAGAAAAGAAATGCACTCGTGATTTTTCTGCTTGCAACCTTGAAAAACCTAAACACATTGCATTGATGGTAATGCAAAAAGTGCAAATTCTGCAAAAGATGAGGGCAGGTTCCACTGCTCGATTAATAGCAGAATCATACGGAATTGCGACATGACTTTGTATGTTATACGAAAAATAAAGAAAAGCTGTTGAAATTTTACAGCAACAGTGATTCTAACACCGGAATCCGAAACCGGAAATCTTAGCATGAAGCAAAATCGGCAAACCTGGATGCTGTGTACATATAATACAGTCAATTTATATATGCAATAATAATTTAATGCATATAATAAATTATTGCAATAATGTATGTAATAATTTAATTAAATGTATCTAATACACCTTATTTATTTTGCACTTATTTACAGTCTGAATATTATGATTTATCTTTTCTGTCCTGAAATCCACAAAATCCAAAAATCCGCACAACCTCTGATCCCAAGCTTTGTGGATTTCTGGACTTTTACTGTACAAGCATTACCACAACAATCCTAGCCTGTATAATAGGTGAACTGTTCGCTTTATGCACTGCCCTCCAAAAGTTAAGGAACAGTATGTTTTTCAAAGCTTACCATTACAAAAATGTCGCTAATGTTTAACTGCACAGTTTATATGCATGACGGTAACGAAGCGTAAGAAAATATATGCAGAGCAATAGCTACCATGTTTTTTTTTATAGAAATGACTGCTTATAGGAGTTTATATAGGAGTTGGAGGAAAAAATGCAAAAATTGTAGCTTCAGTTGTTATTACAGTTTCTTGGACAGTATCCAGGAGAGCCTATCAATGTCCAGGAGAAGTCATTTGTCCAATTCATTGAGGTGGCAGGCAATCGGATGGATGGAATCGGATGGGAATGTCAGAGGTTAATGCTGCTAAATGTCTCTATGTCTCTCGTAGTCTGTATTGGTCCACCGACTATGGAATCAGTTTGTATCCGAGGGTTCTGTGTCTAGAAAACATGTTTCAGGAAGACCTAGAGTTAGACCATTATTTAGCTCTTTCGGCCCAAAGGAGAAGTAACATTACTGTGCCTCAGCTCATGGCAGATAATTTAGTGGCAACAGGAACAAGAATCTCAGCTAATATAGTGCACAGGTGCCTGCGCAATACAGGTCTGTATGCTATATCACCATTTGTTTGTGTCTCCTTGACCTGAGGAAACATAGGTGCCCGTTTATGTTGGGCAAGAGAATGCATCTCCTGGACCAGTCAACAATGGGTGTCTGTTCTTTTCACAGATAAGTCCAGGTTCACATTGGAAAGTGAGTCAGGTCGTCAGAGGATCTGGAGGGAACAACCACCCATATATTCCACATTGAAGCATGAAATATATGGGTTAATTGAGTGACTATGGCTAAGCCATACAACGGCTACCTGCCTTCAGGAAATGTTTTTTATTTATATTTCATGTGGAAAAAATACCATACATATACAACCAATCCCACATTGTGGAAAGGCAGAGTTAGAGAGGTGGTGGAATAATGGTTTGGGCTGGGATCTCTCTCGGCGGTCACACTGACTTGCATGTGTTCCATGGAGGAACTTTGACTGATATGAGATATCAAGACGAGATCCTTGATCAATATGTCCGCCCAGATACTGCTGTTATTGGTCCTGGATTTCTTCTGATGGATGACAGTGCACAACTGCACTGAGCTCAGGTTGCTGAAGAATATCTTGAGGTTCATGGTATGGAGCGGATGGATTGACCAGCTCAATCCCCTGACCTGAATCCGATAGAGCATATTTGGGACTGCCTTATGAGACAGATTGCTGGTTTAAGTCCTCCTTGAAGGTCGTTAGATGAGCTTGAACAAGGATTATTCCGTGTATGGTTGTTGCTTCTCATTTCACTGACCAACAACTTAATTGACAGAATGGAATGTTGTTGCTGCCAATGTATTGCAGCTAGGGGGTGGACACATTCCTTATTAGAACCCATTTTTGTAATGTTACCACCCAATTTTCTCTAAAAATACTGTGATATACCGTTTCTCCAAGGATTTCTTTGCCAAGAGTGCAATATTTTGTTGTAATTCATGTTTGTGTTGAACTGTAGAAACATTCTATATCACATTTATTAAAGAACTATTTAGTGGACATGTCTTTTAAATTTCTTGTTTCTGTGTTATTTTATTCTTAAAACATACAGAAAAAACATGCTATTCCTGAATTTCTGGAGAGCAGTGTATTTGACGTGCATGTTTTCTGTATTAGACTAATAGCTACTCAGGTATATGTTTTCACAGTTTTTCAACAAATTATGTATGGTGTGACTTTGTTTCTTGCCCCTTATCTTCTCCCTTTTTATGTTTCAGAGTGTATATAAGTCTTTATCATAATATATTGAAAAATATCAAGTGATCCTAACATCTATATATATTGAATTTTGCAATATAATTTTCAGTTTGACATAATATGCACAATAAAAGTATCTTTCTAGAAATTTTTAAATTTTTATTTATTTATTATTTTCCAGATAAAATTGTCTGCTTTAAAGGAAGAAAAGAACTCATTATTGAATCAGTTAAAATTAAAAGAAAGCAAGTTACAAAACAAGAAGTCTGTAAATTCTGATGGAGATCTTGAAAAACAGTTGAAGAGGTTGGAAAATGAAGGTATCATGTCTCCAACATTAACAAAAAAGTGCCTCTTGTCTAGGAGCCATGTGGATAATTTGTCATCCCCTGTAATTGCATCTTGTATAGATGCTGCAATGGCAAAGAAAAGTTTTCTTGAAAAGGAAATAATTTCTCATATAAAAATGTGTGACATCAATAGTGGTATAGAAAAATGTAAAAATATGAAAAGTGTAGGCACTTCGTGCTCAGTTTTAACAAGAGATATTGGAATAGGTTATGTTCCTAATAAAAGTAAATCCATTGGTGTTGGAAATGAAGCATCATTTATTTATTCTCTCTATTCTTGTAATGAAAAAAAGTATGACCAGTTAACTAGTATATCATCAGAATCTCTTGAAAGTGATTCTGAATCTGTAAATGGCTCTTTTGATCATGCTAGATTGTTCCTTCAACAAAGAAATCTGAAATCTCTTGTTGTGAGTCCAATAAAATCTGACTGTCCTAATGTAGGTTTAAAAGATTCATCAACTAGTACAGATGTCATTTATTTGAATAAATCTGTTAATACTGAGCTGCTTCTTCCTAAATTTATACTAAATAACTCTACATTTCAAAATAAAAGTACCTTAATTTCTCCTTCAGTGAGGACAAAAGCTGTACAAGCAGTTGAGAAGAAAGCTGTTCGAACTATTGGTTTGCAGATTTCAGGATCTGTAAATGTAGATAGAGAAGTGGAGAAGGCATTTAATCAGAATCAAATTTTAAAACATAGTGTAGCTGTAGGCGATTTTAACATTCTTGATACAATCTGTGCACTTTGTTTGAAAGCAAAAACATCTGTTGGTGTAGGAGACTCTGATATCAATATTTCATTCTGTGATAGATGCCGCTTAGTTAAAACCGTTTCCACATCTTGTGGTGAAGCATCGATATATGATGTCTGTGATAAATGTTCTATTCATCAGAAAGAAAATGCTGCTGTTGGGGACTTTGATGTTAATGATGTAAGCTGTGAACAGTGTCAAAATAATAGTATTCAGCGAAATGAAATGCAGTCAGTTGGAATCAATACAACTATTGATTCTTCTAGTCATTTGAATCTAAGTTCTGGCATACATATATGCGACAAATGTAGTGCAACAATTCACTCTGTTGCCAAAGATTTGGCTACTAACACTGTTGATTCAAAAATTCCTAAACTTAAGCTGAATATTCGTTCTTCAGATGTACCAAGTGAGACAAAAAGAGCAAGTTTTAGAACAAAATTCACAAAAACTCAGAAACATACTTCTAAAAGCATTCATGTTTCCTCAAGCGATGACACTGAAGTGGAATCCGTAGTTAACAGGTAATTTCCTTATCTGTGCATTAAATTGTTAGAAAAACACATGCCTATTAAAAACATTTTTTTATAGTTATATCCAGCTGTACGTATTCAGTATCAATACTGTATTTTATTCAGATGTCATATTGATAGAATTTTTGTACTGGCATATTTTTTTTATTTTTAACTTTCTGTATCTTATCAGTGGCTTTTTTATCTGAAGGATCTTTTTCATTACAGTAAAATTTGGTAATTTTTCTAAGCATGAGAAATATGTCATTAGGTTACTTATGTCAGTGAGCAAGAAATTAAAATAGAATTAACAACTTTAAAACCTTGAATTGACCATACTTTGAAAATAAGAGCAGTTTTTAGAAAGAATGCATTTAATTTAAAGATAGTTAGTAGGTGAATATATCAGTTAATATTTGTTCAAATGGGTAAACCTTTATTCTGGCATATCCACATGAATTCACATAAATAAGATTCAAAAGTACATCTAAAAATATCAAACCGTATTTATCTCTCTGTGGAAAGTTATTTGGCGTATATTGTAATGGAGGCAGGTCCAATCTGGATGGGCTCCTTATAAACCCTTCTTAATTTAGCAGCTGGTTATTTATTTCTTATTTATTTATTTGGTACCATCTGATTATCTGTCTCTCCATTAAAAGTTGTCAACTGATTGGTAATTTTGTGAATGATGAAATTCATTTATTTGGCTATCTTTACCACTCAGAGATAGTGCTGGGTTCATAAAAAGTAATAAAAAATCATTTTATGAGGAGGAAACGTTCTGTGGGTACTTTTTCATTTCGCCAGCACAAATCTTGCCAAGCAAACTTTGTTGGCGACAGCATACAGTATACACATAAAAAAATTTTAACAAATGTTAGTTCTAAGAATTTTTAATTTTGAAGGCATAAACATTTTAATATAGCTTAAAATTTTGTAAAAAGTGAATAAATAAAGACAATAATTTAAAATTTACTGCGCTTTCATGGTTCAACATCTTGATTCGTCAGTTCGTATCATGTGATCTCATTTCAAGTAAACTATGCTATAAAAAAACTAATTCTCTCAGTAATTATCTACATTAATTTCAAGTTAAATCTTAATATAGAATACAAGTTTAAATGCAAGAATTATTTCAATTCGTACGAATATCTTACTCAGAAATTATGTAAAACCGCATTGCTTTATTTCGCTAGTGTATTCTCATTAGAATTGATGAATTTAACCCTTGATTTTGCCTTTTCTATATTTTCACCTTCCGGTGAGCGGTGTGATTGCATCCTAATTGACTTAATTACCCGAACAGTGTTAGGGAATAAAATTTAACTGTCTTGTAAAAATTGTATAATTGTATGCCAGTATTGAAAGAAACAATCAGTCCGATAAGAAATGGCTGCAACTTGTTTTAAAAATGAAGCATAAAAGGTTACAAGCGATGATATTCCATTTGGCATCAGTTGTACCATTATTGGCAACTTTATCATTTGCACCAGCAAAACAGAAAAGTACTAATATTTTCATTTTTACTGTTGGTAGATACTGTTTAGCAAAATGAACACTTTAACCCTTTGGAGGTGCAGTATATAATATAATTTAAATTGTGGTAACATTTTGCATGAATTGTAACTTATGGACCCAAAGAACACAAAATTGAGACTTGAAAAAGTCTAGAGTGAAATCCTGAATTTTGAGGGTAGGTATAAATTTTTTACCGGTGCTCCCTCTAAGACTTCACCTCCCCCCAGGTAGCTGCCAATTGTTAATTTTTGTTTTATTATATTTTTGATATGCATCTATAGAAATGGGAAAGAAAAATATTTAAAATTTTTTCTAAAGAAATTTTATAAGTCAAAAACTTTTTAAATTTCTTTAGAAATTTGGAATTTTAAAAATAAATTTGTTTTTATGCATTTCAATGATGCCATCCAACTGAACATAACTTATGTAAAATGCTTTTAAAAGTAATTTAAATTCAAAATTATTATTTTATGAAAACAATGTCAAATATGACACTCCATGTGTAAACCGTATTATGTTGTAATTGAACTAGTGTAATGTTACAAGGAAATGAAACTCGGGTGAAAAATAAAAAAACTGAAAAATTAAACACTACATCTCAGCTGAAAAATTATGTTGCATTTTTTAAATTATTTTATGTGTTACATAATACAGAACAAAGTCCGGACTCGTTGGGACTTCGGCGATTTCGGATTTGGAATTTTTTTGGATATTAGATCATCAGTTTAAATCTAATAAGATGGCATGTAGAAGTTATAAATTAAAAATACGAAATTGTGATTTATGAAATAATGAAGTATTTATGATCTAAAGGGTATCAAAATTTACAAAAAAAATAACTTAATATTTATTTGTTTACCTTATTAACCTCTTTGTCGTCCGTAATGCATCTAGCGCGTTCAAATGAAACTTCAGGGCGACCGTAACGTGCTACAAGCATTTTTCAACATTTAAAATTTTTTAAACGTTTAAAACGCTTTCTAAATGTTTTCTTTTGAGTTTTTATTTTTGTTTTTTCTAATACCTCTTAGAGGGCAGCACTAATCAAGCATTCTATTTCTAATTCAATTTGCCCCGGGTTTTATGAATATTCGCACCATTTTACATAAGATACAAGACAGTGAGAGATGGCTTCAACATCTACTCAGCAGAAAAAGAGGAAAAATGAGGTTGTGAATTAGAAAGACAAGAAGAATATACGTTTGATAAGTACAGTCCATAATAGCTCGATGATTGATGTTGGAACACGGAAAAGAATAAAAAAAAAAACAATAATTGTAAAAGATTACAACAAAATGGGAGGAGTGGACTGCTGGAACAGATGTTATCAAATTATCCTGCTGTTAGAAATAAGCAGAGTTACTATTTTTCCATTGTGCTTTATTTCCGTATAATTTTACTTAATATTCATTGACATTTATCCACTACAAAAGTTGTGTATGGAAAGTTATGATGTACAGAGAAAACAACATTACACGCTACAAAAAACAGACGGCTGCTGAGGAGAAATTTTCGCAGACAGGAGAGGACGACGAAAGGGTTAAACATTTCTTTCAAAGTACGTTGTTTCAGTTGCTTTGTTTTTTGTGCTAATATTTTCTCTTTAATTCTGTAGACAGACATAATCTCTTGTTTAGTTACATTGTTAAAGTTCTGTAACTGCTGTGTCGAGAATTCCGACTAACTTGTTAATTGAAATTTTTTCGTTTTCAGTAACTTCTCTGACACTTTCTTCACTATCGGTAGCAGTATTTTCTGGAACTAGAACCATACTACAGATTTTGCCATTCATTAATTGATTGATGATTAAGAAGCATTGTTATCACAATGAAAAACTTCTTTTATATCATCTTCATTTATTACTGCTTCTCCACATTCCTTTACAAAATCTATTAATTAGAAAATTTCACCTTTGTTTTGCGATGTCCGAAAACCTTTAAAATTTGCAACTATCATCATCAAATTTACCTACCGTTTACTATACATATTTCGCTGTGCATCATGAGCTTGGCGATTAACGACAAGTTGTTCTGTTAACTTTTATCTTGTTTCTATCGTGCACTGAGACAGTTAAGCCTAAATTGTATTAGTTTAGTTATTTATTGTACTTATGTCTATTTCTTGCACATGCTTAAGGCTTATCAGAGTTCTGAAAAAATAAATTCTCACATATACTTAAACCTTATTGAGGGCTGGCGCTAGATATCTGCCCAACAGATGCAGTTTCTGTGGGTCCTAAATTCTGCGACCCCGTGCCGCCATAAGAGCCCTGGCACAGGTTCTGGGTTTATGTGAATAAACAAATCAGTTATTCTTAATTCAAATAGCCTTAAATGTAATCTTTGGGTCTATGAGTATCATCAACGAAATCTATTTTTAGCATATGGAAAGAAATTTTTGTTAAATTTTTCCTTTTCAACATTTTTTAGTTCATTTAACTCAAATCTGTAATCATCGCCAAGCGTCATGTCAACATAAAAGGTTACCATACTCCTTTGTTATTCAATTACTAACATAAAAAAAAAATGTTTAGGTATTGCTACATCAGTCATTACTTAAGTTGTCATGTATTAATAGAAAGGAAGTGTAATAAATAATGATTCACCAACCTGGTGAATACTCCTTTGTTATTCAATTGCTAACATAAAAAAAAAATTGTTTACGTATTGCTACATCAGTCATTACTTAAGTTGTCATGTATTAATAGAAAGGAAGTGTAATAAATAATGATTCATTATTTATTACACTTCCTTTTAATCAGGATGGCGTCAGTTCAACGATGTATCTATGTGGAATGTTTTGGTTTGAGATATGTGCCGAAGCAGATATGCAGCAACAGAGCCAAATTATTGATTGTACAAATATATGCTAAAATGATTGTTTCTTAAATAACAAGGTACTTTATTTAGTGTTGAAGTGAAATTATGAGAAAAACTTTTGGTGGTTTTGAGGTCCGGATTTTAGATCATTCCGGATAACGGACGTCTGGATTTCGGACTTTGTAGTGTATATAAAAAGAGCATGTTTCATGCCATGATAGCAAGAATCACCCCCCGACACTTTCAATTATTGGGCCTCTTTTTAATTTTTTGTAAATATAGGTTGTAATACATCATTTTGTTCAGAAAGAAAAGCTGCTAAATGATTTTATTATTTGATACATCTCAGCCCTTATTTCAATCAAAACTAAAAAACTCAAATATTTGCCTTTTTTTTTTCTTTCAAAGGTAAATGTTTTGCATCTAAAACTGGCATTAGAAATAATTTCCCTCCTTTCACAAGCTGTGAAAAATTATTTAAAAAACTACTTACTTGTATCCTGAGCCAGGGAAAAAATTTCTTTTGTGTTCCCTAGTTTCTCATCTGAAATTGACTAAGACAGTACTCCAGAACATAAAAGCATGCTTTCAAATCAGCAGTTTTTCCATTCCACTAAGAGACAGACCTGAAGTGCATTTCTGTTTCAATTGTAAGTGAGCTTTCCTTTTCTGTGATCTTATCATAGCCTCTTTGTGGAGATTAGCTGTTAATCAGCTCTTATCATTTTCGCTGCATTTTAGGGTTTTGGAAAATACGAAGCGACAGGTGTCTTTCAGTACTTACATGCCGAATTTAACCCCGATAATTGTGTAATGTTTTGACACTAGATGACAATTTTGAAATCGACGAGTCTTTATCTGGGGAATCAATGAAGTGGTGAAATTAAAATTTTAGCTAAACAGAGGTGAATGAGAAAATGGAGTAAGCAAAGAATAAAAAGAAACTAAAAATGCTTTTATTCATTCTTAGCACAGAGTCAGTGAACTTCCACATGAACGTAATATTGAATCCTAAACAACTTGTAAATTACTCATAAACAAATTATTATATCATAAACGATTATAATGAAAAGAAATTGTCATCTCGCAGAGTAGAGCAGAAGCTTGGTGCTGCCATCTTTTGGCGTGGAACCCTCAGTATGGGCGTCGGTATAATTTATATACCGGTCTTAAAATTGGATAAATAATCTTTTAATTATCAGTTCTGACTGAATTAAAAGTAAATAAATAAGATTCAGCATGCTTATGTCATATATTTGCAGACTTTAAATTTTTTCTCCCCCTCCAATAGAATTTATGAATCTTTAAACATGATACCTTGGAACAAGGTATATTAATTTCATAACTGGAAAATATTGAACATTCTTAATGTAGTGCTGCCACTTATAATCAAAAGGAAATGCTAGAAACTTATGATTACAGCTTTTGGTGTAGAAAAATTAGCATTGTTTAAGACATTAAAAAATTGACAAACATCCAGTATATTTTATATACTGGTGCCCTTTAATAGCATAAAGCACATAAATCCACATGTACTCTAATGCATAAATCCACATGTACTCTAATGCATATGTCTTCTGCACATCCATGGATTATTTAAAACATAAAGCACATAAATCCACATGTACTCTAATGCATATGTCTTCTGCACATCCATGGATTATTTATTGTCGTATGTTTACTTGAAAATATGTCAGAGGGGCAATTTTACGAAAAGTAGAAATCAGAGGGGTACAAATAATAAAAAAGTTACTTTTCCTTTCCCCCTTTTTTTTTCTTTTACATTCACATTTGATTGGAAACTCTTGAGAAAAATAATTGTTTTATGTTGCTGTAATATTCTGGGAAAGAAAGAAAATTATTATTTTACATTCTTGATTTTAAAGTCATAATTCACATTGCAATTTAACATTTCCACTGAAGTTCCCTCCTCCTATAAAATTCAGTTTTAAATATTAAATTTTCTAAATTTCACTTTACTTCAGACATCTTAACCCCTTAACTGCCGCGGGCGTATATATACGCCTTGTTCAGCTGATGCGTTAACTGCCCCAGGCGTATATATACGTCCTTCCAAACTGCTATCATTTGCTTTGCGCTGCTACACCTAAAATTATTCGCAAAGTTAACGTATCGGCTGTGCATCTGGGGGGCAGTTAACGCATCGGCTGAGCAAGGTGTATATATACGCCCGCGGCAGTTAAGGGGTTAATAAGTAAGAAATTTATAAATGTCTTAAAGATTTGGTTTTAAAAGAAAGTCATTTTTTTAAATTGGAGAACTTTTCATCATAGTAATTTAAATGTAGTTTTTGTATTAATTAATGTTAATTTAAATGTAGTTTGACATAATGAGATATCATTAAGTACTCAACACAGTAGTTCCTCCTCAGCAGCTGCAAATTTTCAAATTATTTGTCTGAAAGATAATAAAAATTGCATGAACAAAATTTTTATGTATGATATTTTTATTGTATTTATTATTTAAAGAAGATTTTTAATCTTTTCTTATAAAACAAATTTTATTTGTAAATAAAATTTTTGTGGAATTTGAAATAAGATAATGTCAGTCAATGCGGGGAAAATTTGCATACAATGAACTTAGCTTTGTCTTGAATTTGTCTATATGAAAAAGTTATGAATTTAATTTCATTTTATTGAAATTCTGTGAGTAAAATTTCGTGTTTATTTTGAGAACTATTTGTAAGTTTAGTCAGCTTTTTCAGTTTTTAAACATTTTAAATGCTTCTCGGTACGTTTCCTTTATCAGCCCGCAATATCGTAAAATCATAAGAATAAATATCATATAGTAACACAATAATAATTTAAGACAATTAGAAAAATAAATTAATTATAAAAAGGATATGGGGGCATTGCTCATGTTGATTAGTGTTTATTTCAGGTGGAAACTGTTTGCCTCTTGCCTCTATAATGAAATCCTTTCTCCAAATAAATTCTGACAGATAGGATGTGAGATGTTGTTTTGCGGTACCATGCTGTATTTTATTTCTTCGTTTAGCCTATCCCTATAAATGCTCAACAGTTTCCGTATGAGCACCTGTCTTAATTGTGAAAATAGATGAGAGCCTGTTTATCAAATGAAAAGGACAACGCCAGTCGTATTATCCCCCCACATTGGGTTTTGAAAGGATTTGCAGAAAGCTGAGAGAATAAAATGATAAAAAATGGCCACGAAAAGAGTAGTGGGATACGATTGCCAGATTTGCAGACAGATAAAGGAAAAGTATTTTCGTAAAAGCTCCAAAGATATGTTATAAATTAGTATTGATTTTCATCTCAAATCATTTAATTTGTAATGAGACTATGTTTGTTCATTTCCTCCTGCTTCTAGGGTATTTAAAAACTGCTACTATAAATTTATGTGACTGGTAGATTAAAGTGAAATATTTGCATATGTTAGTTAAGTATTGCTTCAGAAAAATTGAAGAATATTTTCCTGCACAGTAATTTTGTCAATGCTGTCTTTATTCCCTTATATGTTTATTTATTCCCTTATATGTTAATATTGAAATGCCATTAATGATGGGTTTCAACTCCAAACTAGTTTGTATTGTTTGTGCACATATAGATGTAATGTTAAGTAGATGTGAATTTCTTCCCTATGGATGTCGATGCAACAGAAGATGTGAATTTTTTTTTTTTTTTTCTTTTTTTTTTTCCTATTATGCAGTTTGCCACTGTGCTTCTGATTTTTTTCTTTTTTTTTAGCATATGGTTTATTCCAAATTGGATATGGGATGGATTTTAAACATATTTTAAGTTTACTTTCCTTTATATACAGTATTATGTATATGTATATATTACAGTATCACAAAATTTTTTTTAAAAACGAAAATATTCCAATATTATTTCTGTGCAATACGCTGCTAAAAAATTAGTTATAGACATAAAAGTAAGAAATTTAGAACCTAATTTACAAAGACATGAAATAAATTAAATCAAAAGTAGTAAAATCCCAAAATTTCCCAATTAAAAAGAAAATTAACTTATTGTTTTCAAACTAGAAGAATTTTTGAAAAAGTACAAAACATCAGAAGAGGAATTCAGTCAAAATCTCATTCAGCGTTCTCAAGAGGAGGTAGATCAAATTGAGTTGAAGTCCGTCTTTGAGGAAAACCACTGCATTTCTGTTCATCCAAAATTAACCATCTTAAATAATCTAATTATAATAGTTTGTATGAAAATTCTGAATAGCTCTTTCTATTCGTAGGAATAGCTCTCTATTCACATGAAATTAAATGTACAAAAACAATTCCATATGAAATTAATTCAATGTTCAAAAAAGTAAAAGAAAAATAGACACTATATATTGATAGTAAAATTTAAATTAAAATGTAATAATTACAAAATATATAAAATTAACAGAAAACTTTAATTTTAGGACTCGCCACTAAAATATAGCACACCAAAAGGCAGGATCTTAATGGTTGCTTATTTGGTGCCATTAGTAAAACAAATTGGCGATGGAAAGTTTGAAATCTTCCAAAAGATTAATTTTCAGTTTTTAGATTTTGCAAGTAAGAAAAGGAAAAAAGAAACAAATGTTAGAAAAGAATATAATTATGATGTTGAGGCCTTTGATGACTAAGAATATAGTAGACCTTCTGTTAATAAAAGTGTAGTCAAGGAAAAAAGTGCAATAATACATATCTACAAATTACACTATAAAACTCTTTAAAGCAGTTGTGGCCAACCATTTTGGGAAGGGTGCTACTATCTAAAAAAAAAAAAGTTATGTGTGCAACTTCCAACTCTTCCAACATACTAAAAATTATAAAAATTTGAAAAAATGTTATTTATAGGTTGATTATGAGATTTTTACGTAAATCACACTTTTTGTGTGTGTGTGTGTGTGTGTAAGTCTTGAGTAGTGGACATTTAAAAAATAATGTAAATAATAAAACTAATGTACAAACTAGGTTTAACATTTTTAAAAGCTCAGTCAGTTAGGTTATGTATAAAATAAAAATGAGTAATTTGAAACATATAATTCAAAATAACTATTAAACAGTACTTAATTAATATGGTTTTTGAATATGTAGTTTTCTCCAAGTCATCTATATTAAGATTAGTTCTTGAAGATACTAACAGAATTAGGCGTTTTAGGTGTGTATCAATTAATGTTGAATAATATTTTGATTTTATTATGTTCATAATGGAAAACATTTGTTTATAAAAACGTGTTGATCCAAACCACCACAGTATCTGATAGTCAAATTATCTAAATTTGGAAAATTGCTTGTTGGCACAAATTTCTGAAATTCAAGATAACTTGAATCATTTGCAGTTGAAATAAGTTCCTTATATTTGCTTTTCAGTGTAGTAGGCTGCTATAGATCAGTAATTTCAATTTGAATTTCAGTTGTGTAACAATTAACGTCTTGCAGAGAAATTGAATTATTATATTTATTCTAATGTGTTTATGTGTTTATCTATCGGAGTTGATGGAGACAATGTTATTATTTTTTCAAACGTTTCCATTTTTCAATAAGCCTTCGCGTGCCACTATTAAAACTTGGCTTGCATGCTGCTAGTTGGCCATCCCTGCTCTAAAACATCCTTCTCTTATTTGAGCTTTTAGATAAAAAATTCATTATTTAAAAACCATCCTTTTAAAAGAGGTCAGTGCAAGAAAAGGGTTGGAAATCTTGGACAGTTCTGTTAGTTTCGTATGGCATAGCAAATGGCAAGTAGATGGTTCATATCACTAAATGATTGAAATAGTTTCAGTAGTTCTTAAATTTGGTATAGGTATTGCATTTTTATATAAACTATACATTGGATCATGCTTACTTTATAAAAGGTACAAGGCTGAAATGACAAACCTTAGCTTTCTTTCTTGTTTGTCAAGTTATTATAGTAGGTGCTGCTTAGTGTGATCATGTTTTTCTAAGTCTATTGTAATAACATTAAATAATGAGAAAAAATACCCATCAAAATAAGAGGAATTTATAAATAGGCACTTTCACAGCATTTAAATTATGAAAATGCAAAAGTTTGTGTGTGAACAGTTTATAGTGGCTTTAATACGAAAGCTTATTTACAAATAGTTCATAATATTTCTGAGAATTATTTGACCAATGCTCTGTCCCTAATTGTTGTACTAAAAGAGCATCCTTTATTGGAAGAGAACTTACCAACGTAAAATTTAAAATTAGCCCCCCTCCCAAAAAAAACCTGTAGTTTGGTGTAAATGTTTTCAAGGAATATTTTTTCAGGTAACAAATATTCTGCACTCTCTTTCTCCCCCCTCTTAAAGGAGAGTCAATTGATGAAGATATTTAAAATCATGGAGTTAGCCTCAAAATCAGTGGTGTTAATGAAAAATGCCATCAAACTAAGGGTCCCCCCCCAATTTTGAATTTTTGACTAAGTCAAAATCAAGATATTTGGTGATTTAATCCCTTACTTGGTGATATTTGTTTTTAACTTAAAACAATTTTTATAATGCATTTTAAACTTATTTTGTGACTTCCAGTTAAAAAAAAATATCCTATAATATTTTGATCATATTAACTAAATAGTTGATCACAATAAGCAATGTATTTTTCATGCCTTCCTATACAAACATGAGTGATCCCAGCGATTCATTAACAATATTCAAATGGTAACATTAACCACAATCATGTTAAGCAGTGTCTGCTGTGATATCATCAACAACTGATAAACGATTTCTTCAGTTTGCTTTCACATTTGGCAATAGTTGCTAAACTGCGACATATATAATTAACAACAGTTTGCCTTACAAGGTAGATTTGAAGCTGATATTTAATTTTGAAGTTGATGATATATGTTTTCTCCATTCTCTGTATTATAAAAATAGTCACCATAATTGCAGTAGAGTTTTTATGCATTTGGTCATGTTGAAAAGCCGAAGCATCATTTCCAATTAAACTGGAATAACATTGTTTTACAATTTTGCTTTAGCAGCTGTTTAAAATAGATGCACTAAGTTAAAAGTGAAATATATATATCTAAATTAATTGATTTGATATTTATTATAACAAATTATTATTTGTTATTTTTAGTATACAAACTATTACTTATAAAGTTTCAGCAATGTGACATTTTTGTTTTTAATATAGCACATTAAGAACTGGTGAATCCATATAGGGTTTCTAAATATTCCTTTTTAAAAACTAATTGGATTTTAATTTACTGTTGCTTAGCAAATACAAATGAAATGTTTTACATGGTTTATAAAAAAAAAAAAGTCTTACAGATATTTTATTTTACAAATGACTACTAGGCCAATCAGCTCACTAATATTTTTGGACAGTACAACCAAAGTAAGTTTGCATGTAACACTAGTTCAAATGAATAGCCTTCACTGGTAGTCTAGAAGAGCATAAAAAACAAGAATTGGAATCGGGTAGTACAAACCAGTAATGGTAAGCCTGTAGTGAATAGGGACCTGTGAGTAGAGGTAGGTTTAAGTTTAGCTCATAGCAACGTGCAATATTATTTGCTTGAATTAAAATGAAAAATATTTCTAGTCTAATAATTTTTTTTGACTATTAGGTCATGATCTCAGTGCAGTGTATCTGCATGTGAATATTATCAACGTATTTTTAACATATGAAAATTTATAAATCACTTGTGTGAAAATGCTAAATATAACAAAATCATAAGCGGAGAACGTTACACACTAGTAAGTCATTTTGGAATATTGCTGAATGATATTAAATTGGGGGAAAATCAACTAAATCATTTATCCTAATTAGTTTTTTAAACAACACTTGAAAATACCTCAGAAAATAATATTTAGCACTTAAAAATCTTAAAAAAAGTCCTAATCATTGAAATTAAATGCTCTGTTAATATTTGTCAAACCTTTTGCATTTTAATATTTAGAATTAATGCAAACTTTTATGAAATATAAGTGTATAGATTAAAAAATCATTTTAAAATTCATTCATTCTCTAGTGATTTAAAATTATTATTTAGTTTAAAAGTACCGCAATATGAATGAGTGTGTGATTTAAAACATTTTTGTAAGTAAAAATCTAGCTCTGTGACTAATGATTGCAAGAATTAAGTTTATGTAGGAACTTTTTATGAACATTCTGTATAGAATGTTTTTTGGGAGTGTTCAAAAACAGTTTCAGTAACTTAATACTGAACATGTCTTGAAGCTGGAGTACTTAAAGCATTTAGCACAATTAAATGTTAAATTATTATATGCTATTGTCTGCTTTTTAATATTTGGTCATTTCACTAAATTCGTCATTTTTAAAGTATTTCTTAGTCAAGAATGTGAAAGAGATTGATATTTTTGCATGAAGTTATGAATGACTATGCAAATATGAATTGGATTGTTAAATTATATTTAAATATACAGAAACTTCTGGAAATTACAGATCAGTACTATGTTGCTGATTCCTCACTATTGAAATGTTTTAAGTACCACCACTTTAAGCACTGTCTGTCCATGTGCAGTTTTATTATTCTGCAGGCAGTCACAAAATTGGTCAAAACATTTTAGGAATCCTGTTCAGAATTGTTCCATAGCATTCTTCATTCTGTGTCCACAGCATTTATGAAACTTTTTAAATATCTGTATATAATTAACATCAGTTGTGTATGAAATACAGAAATATATTAAGTTAACCTATTTTATGCCTGAACTATACTATATTATTAATGTGTATGACTACCTGATTGCTGATATTCCAGCAGAAGAAATTGTAGTTATTTTTTAATATAACTTATAAAATGTAAGTAAGAATTTGAAAAGTTGTGTGTATTTTTTAACATTACTGAAATTGCATTTTATTTTTCAACAGGTTTGATTCTGAGGATTTGGTGAGTAAAGGAAATGACTTGAATGAAAATAAAGCCAAGTCTGCTGATGATACAGGAAGTTTTTCAGAATGCTCTGAAAATCTACCAAATTTTTTAAATTTGCCTGTGCCTCCTCGCAAAAAGTACGCCATTCTATTATTTCATGCTTAATTATTATTGAAATTTTTTGTAAACTAATTTTCATATGTATTTTCAGAACTGAGTTAAATAAGGAAGTAAGAGCAGCTTGTAAAGTCCTCAATGATTATCTTCTAAAACCAGATCGAGGAGGTGAAAAAAAAACAGTAAGGTGCTTTTTAATCTGTAATGTACTTGTGCAGTGTTGGTGCAGAAATTATTTTACTATTTTAAATCATAGAAAATTAAAGTGTTTTTACTGATCATTTTTAAATGCAAACTCATATCGTTTAATATTCATTGAATAATTTATTTGTACAAAAAACAAGATTCTGATGTAAATTTTCTAAGCCCTTACCATGAAAATTCAGTATGTTTCGATTAGTTGTTGATTTAGTTTAAACAAACAAATATGAACAAGGCTTTACCCAATGTTTTGAACTTTCATTTGATGTTTATTGTAAATATCATTATTGAAATTACTTGCATTCTGAGTGGTCTTTATTATAAGATTTCTATCTCATCTTGAAGTAGTCTTGTTTTGAAAAATGGTTTATAGTTTTTTTTTTTATTTTTATTTTTTTTTTTATTGTTGTTTTTAGTTTTAATTTGCTGTATCATGTTTTTAGTAATAAAATTATTTACGAAAATGTGCATAAGCAAAAGTTTAACTGTTGTTAAGTGCTAAGGTCTAATTTGTTTGCAAATCAAATTCTGTAAATAAATGAAATTTAGGGTATGAGCAATGCATGTTACTTTTTATTTTCAGGCTATTAAACAAGTATTTCTTGTTTATTTATGTCTTTTGATAAAATGTGCAACTTTTAGTTGTTTATTTTATACCACAGTCTAGTAGTAAAATGATAGGTATAAAGTTTTGTTGGTAGAACTGCTAGTTTGTATCCGTTAGATTTGACAGAATGTAAATTTTGACAGCCTAAATGGAGTTTCATACTTTTTTTGCTTTTCTTCTTTTGATGCTTTCCAATTTAAAGTACAACTAGGTGTGAATTTGAGGAATTTTTCTTTTAGCTGCTCATCCATGTGTTGAGAGAATATTCATCATGAGAATTTCCTTTTTGTTTTTTGAATAGTAACTGTAGCAATTTTTTCCTTTTGTCTTTCTTTATTCAATTTTTGGGGGGGGGGATTTATCTATTTCAAGGGCATTCTGTACTATCTCTAACTCAAGATAATGTACATCTATTAAAGAAAGAGATATAAATTTAAAAATTTACTTTTGGCCGTATAGGGATGTTTCACAAAAACCCTAAATTTGAAAATAAATAACTTGGAAATGGTTATAGATTAAAGCATGAAACCAGTGGTATTTGTTAAAACACCATTAAGAATCTAATACAAAAACTTCAAAATTTTCGATACAAATTGTGCCAATAGATTGCAGTTTGCATTACCATAAGTAGGCTGTGCATAGTGGCTTGCATTCACATCAAAAGCGATTAAAAATGTATACCTTTCATACAACACAGATGTCACAAACGAGGAATGAAATCATTAGTTATGTAGTTTGTCGCTGGAAATCAACAGACAAGCTGGACAAATAGCTTCCTGCAGTTTGTTGGGTGTTAAAAGATTTTTGCGGTAAACAATGTCTTTCAGTGTGCCCAACAGAAAGTAGTTGCGGGGCATGAAGTCCAATGGATATAAAAGCCAATTTGTGCCTCTTCCCTTAACTTCCAAATAATTCAGAGCAATAACTTTCATTAAAGTATTCATCCAGAAAGTAAAAAATATCTTGTGTGCAGTGCGAGCAAGCCCTATGGCATGAACCATGTCATGCCTATCACCCAACACTTGTTGAAGGGTGGCAAGTTGTTTCAAAAGTGCAATATACCAGTCCACTCATAACCATTTCTCTCAAGAAAAAGAGTACAATGATGTTTTTGCAGGAGATTGCAACCTGGATGGTAAATTTTGAGTGATGGAGTGGTCATGTGTGAGACAGATGTGGGTTTTTGATGCCACAAAATCTCCGGTTAGGTCTGTTAACGACACCATCCAGATGAAAATAAAGCTCATCTGTAAACCATCTTCAGTTGATATCGAAACCAGAATCATCAATGACGTCAAGCATAGTATCAATGAAATCCTTTCGCTGTCATTCGGCTTGAACTGGTTGAGTGTGCCGGCATTGAATCTTGTATGGAAATGTCTAATGTCTTCCACAGGTTTCTGTACATGCTTGGTAGCAAAATTCCAGTTTCAGCTGCAAGTCTGCAGACAGATTTATACGGATGACCCTTGGTAACTGCAAGTATTGTTGTATTTTCAGGTGTAACCAATGGAGTGGGTAGGACACCTATTTCCAACCAACGCATTGGTTACATTGCCTGTCTGTTGAAATTTGTATAATAGCTCACAAATTGTTCTCCCATCTGGTTGTTTTCCGACTTTGGAAACTTCTTGTGGCAGAAGGATTGGGATTTAATTGGTGGTACTCCAACACAATAAACAGACCTTCCTCCATGGAATACACCACTTCTGAAATTTCATTATATGCTAGTAAAAATGGTCATGTTTCAACAGCAAAATCTTCGACAACTGATCATTCTGGGCATCTGAGCTTTCTTATAGGGATCCTAAATGCCACCTCCAGCACCAACTAAATCTTTGTTAATAAAATTTTGATGTTTCATTATCAAATTCTTAATGGTTATTTTAATAAACATACCACTGGTTTCATGCTTCTATCTCTCACCATTTCCAACGTATTTATTTTCAAAATTAGGTGTCCTACGTAAAACACCCTGTTGTGTGTGTTGTATGTAGAAGGTAATTCATTTTTTACATAAATTAAAATATTCTTCATAAAATTAGATAAAAATTTGTGTATTTTAATATGTGTAGAAAGTACTTAAACCAAAAAATGCCTCTCAAACAACTGAAGACTTAACAAGGAATCGGTCATGTCAAACGCGAGTCTTTTTATAGTAATACTTCTTAAATTAATTTTAAACTTGAATAAAACTTTGTGTGACCTCTTAAACTCATAAAATTTATTTAATCAATGACGGCAGTGCTTTTATATGTACACCTTGCACCCAAAAAAATGGGACAGTTCTATATCTCTCGTTCTACTGTACCGATTGTTGAAATTTAGCTTGCATTTTCCATGTCTTGAATGTGCAATTTAGGATATATATTAGATTTATATATAGGATTGCTCTAACATAGGTATTTTGACATAAAATCAGACTTTTTCTGAAATAATATACCAAGTTTTTCCATATTTTGATTCTACAACTCAAAATATGCCTAGATATTAAATTTTGTCATTTTTTGTGAGAAATTTATGGAGAAATTAAAAAATTTATCTTGGCCCTTTTTTTCTCAGTTTGTGCCAAGTCACTTGGCGAACTTCTTAATTTATAGCAACCTAACCTCCCTTTCCTTTTTTTCATTGTGCACGAGCGGGAAAAAAGGTTATCGTTTATACTTTCATATAATTTTAACAGTGTACGTAAACCACATTTGGCACTATTACCGCTTATAGCAAATGTGCCAATATGTAAATTCACGTATATCTTGGGAAATTTTGAATAAAGAAATCTAATTTTTTACAGGTGTGCTTAGAAATAAATCTACTTTAAGAGGATGGTAAAAATTTTATAGGTTATAATTAAAAAATGTTTTCAAAAAATTTATAAAAATTATTTTAAAATGCAAATTTTAAAAATAAATCGTAAAAAATGGGTGAATGTTATTTGGACTGAACCTAAAGTTCGAAATGTGAAAGAAAGAATCAAATAAGTTTAATAAAAAAAGCGATATTAATAAATATATACCAAATTCAATTAACATGGAGGAGCTAAAATTTTTAGAGCTAGTTTTTAAAATCTACTCATGCAATTTTTACAAAACTTTTTATTTGGGTCTAATTTGAGTCATAGAATCAAAATATGGAAAAATATTGGTATGTTATTTCAGAAAAAGTCCAATTTTGTGTCAAAATACCTATCTTGGAACAATGCTATATATAAAGCTAATATATATCCTAAGTCCCACTTTCAAGCTCTTGGAAAATGCCAAGTTCAATTTTGACAATTGGTCCAGTAGAATGGGAGATATAGAACTCTTCCATTTTTTTGTGTGCAAGGTTTGCATATTAAATTATATATTGAATTTACCAAAAACTATATATAGTCACTTCACTTACTGCATCATGTTTTAAAAGACCCAGACAATTCTGTTTCTAGTTATAAACTTATTGCATAAAAATCACTCTTGCTTGAGTGTCTCTAAACCTTACAAGCCCATAACACGTATATTAAAAGTTTGTTATTTGTATATTAGGAGTTTCAGTTATTTTTCAGAAAATGTGCCTGTTTGTAAAAGAGTTATTTGTGCTCTTGTTAATTGTTGCTGTTTTTAAAATTGATTATCTCCTTTCTTGTTTCCGCCTGTTGTTATACCATTCACCTGGTTAGGGTTTGTACTTTCAAAGTGGGGGATCATGGAGAAAAAAACTGTTATTTTAAAAGCGATTTTAG
Source organism: Stegodyphus dumicola (assembly GCF_044657685.1). Lineage (NCBI taxonomy): Eukaryota > Metazoa > Arthropoda > Arachnida > Araneae > Eresidae > Stegodyphus > Stegodyphus dumicola. The sequence goes on from NC_140780.1 coordinate 124,316,909, forward strand.
AACCTGAACTTAGCAGTTGGTTCAAAAGAAATGATATGACAAGAATTCAATGAGTATTGGTTGCAGCTTCAATTTTTATATACAATTAGGGTCCCGAAAACTCTGTCTAATGTGGATCAAAGGGCGGCCTAGTTTGTGAAAATGCCGGGGTATCGGGAAATGTTTTAAATTGTGAAGTACAAGTGTTTCCCCAGAAAATGCAGTATTTGTATGTATTGGTTGCCTGAGAATACAGCAGTTTGCAAAGAATTCAATATTGTAACTAAAACTAACAAAATACCCATAAACAAAGGAAAACTATGTACTTTATGAAGGCATAGAGCCTTTTATAATGAAAATTAATGAATACCTACTGTATAATAATTTACTTGGTAAGACAGACCTCAGAAAAATACTTTGTGAAGGCATAAAGCTGTCTATAATGAAAACTAACTAGCTGACTTTGCAAAATCTGGCTACTTTTTCGTAAAGTAATACGTAATTTGCTGTTGTTTTCTGCACTGAACTCTGCGTTTTGCTACTTCATTACGAAGACGACGAAGGAACAACAAGTCTATTACCAATGCCTTTTTTTGTTCAAAATACTGTAGGGAGGTTTCAACAGCTTCTAGTCCTTTACTATGTGATAATTTAGCGGCTTGTGTGGTGGAGCCTTCAAAGACAACACCATCATCATTTTCCAGCATTTCTTTGTTAACTGTGATAACAGCAATAATTTCTGCATCAGACATAATGTCTTGCTTGGTTCCATTCTGGAACCACTGTTTGATGTCATTTTTATCGGCTACTGCTCATCCAGGAACTCTTTTCAGGAGGTCGAGTAAGTTTACATTTTCTGCATCATCATGTTGCAGAAAGAGGAGAGGAAAACAGCTTGTGCCTATATCTTCTCTTGTGACTCACCGAAATTCCTTGGACCAGTGGCTGGCATAACGCTGTGACATCGGGTGGTAAAATCATTGCTCATATGTGCCCATTATTTTAACTCTCCAATGTCTATGTACAAAGATGCGTTGTTCAAAATCAGAATAGCCTACCTTGTTAAATTTTTAGGTTTTAAAAAACAGCTCAACTGATAAAAGAAATACTTCATGGAACCATTTTTTTAAAATTGCACAGCTTATCCAGGCATTTGACTGGTTTAGATAACAAACGGAAAGTTCATCCATTTCATTGTGCTTAAACGCACAGGATTTCATTGATTTTCCTATGACACCAAGTTTTAATTTGTGGTCACCTGTTGCATTACTGCATACTAGATTGTTACCCTCTTCTTGCTCCTTTTAAAACCAGTAGATGACTGCTCTTCCTTGAAAGCAAGACTTTTCATTGGTAACAGTTTATAATTTAAACCCTGTTTCATCACAATTGTACTATTGCTCCAAGATCAAACCTTCAACTTTGAAAAATTTCTGAAAGTTTTCCTTAAACTGAGACATACCCTCCATGTCCCCAGATAGTTTTTCCCAACAAATACTAAGCTGTCGCACTCCATATTGTTTCTTCCAGTGATCAAGCCAGCCAGTGCTTGTGACAAATATAGACTCATTGTCTTTTTTTTTTAATTTTTCATTAAATTTCAAGGCCTTCTGTTGCAAGACTGGTCCACTAACTGGCATGCCCTTCTCTCTTGTTTGGCAAAACCATATGTAAAGTGCTTCATTTTCTTCATTAAATTCACTTTCCTTCATACTTTTTCTTTCTCTCAATGTTTCTATACACATTCTCTTAACCACAATTCAATTTCTGTCCACTTCTTCTTCCAGTCTCCAATCATACTTTTTTTGCCGACTCCAAAGTCCTTCGCCACTGCACTGACACTTTCTCTCTTATCTAGTCTCTTTAATGCCCCTAACTTTTGCTCCATAGACAAGTTCATTTGTTTTCCTTTAACAAAAGATGCGATTGTCGAGTACTGTCCAGCACCCACAAACTTTGAAACAGCTTTTAACAATGCAGTACAGCCACTCACATTGAATTCTGCAACGCAGCTGAGAAATCGACTAACCCTGGCAAAGGCTGCAGGCAGATTGAACAGCTGAACCAGTGTCGGCTTAACGCATGCTGGTGCCAGTCATGTGGTGGAACGCATGAAGAAGGGGACGCATGCACTCAGGCTAGGCCCTTGAATGGGTCTGTGTGCGGGATGTTTTTGGCCTGCCAGGGTGCGGCCGAGTTATCCGGACCGGGTTACCAAGTTTTCGGGACTCTACTATTCTAATTCTTTTGAGGAGGTAGTAAATGATGATGATGATGTTCCTCTAACTGAAAATTGAATGTCTTCAGGATTCAGAGATTATATTGATATAGATAACAATGTTTTGATTTGTCAATCATATAATTCTGATGCTATTTTGTTTTCATATGCAGTAATTGCTGATTGCACAATGTTTTAATTTTCTGTGAATGCTGTTGATGTTCTGGATATAGAATGTGTGTGTGATATTCTCAGTGCAAAAAATAATGATTTGTAATCTGATGCATTATTTATTCTAGGTGTTATAATTTTGAACAACAGCATTCTATATATTACTGAAGAACTTTTTAAAGCTTGATAATTTAGAGAATAGTTCAGTGCTTGAAACTGAAAGAAAAACATTCATATATTATTAATTTCTTCAAATAATAATCTTAGATAGTTTTTGATTTAACTCATATTTCTGTTATATTTTAGATAAATAAATATTTATTGATGAAATGGCACCATTTATTAAAATTTTTATTACCTTAATTTATTAAATATTATGGTGAATATCTGAAATTATGAATGGAATGCCTGTTTTTATTTAAAAATATTTGCTTTCCTTCTAAATTAATGCATAACCTTATATCACTTTTCTGTGTCCTTTGCACGTTTAGAATAAAATGAAGTGATACTTTATGGAGATTTTCTTCTCTGGGTGATTCCTAGTGTTCAGACTTTTTTTTTAATAAATACTCTTCTGCTGAATGTGTGTTAATTATTATGCTTGACAGATAAAAATATTATTTAAAATATCTTAGTCATTGGGTAAAATAGAAAATTTCATGCTGAGTACAAATTTTTGTATCATTATATGTATCTTATTGTTCTTAGTTATGTTATTTATCATATGAAACTACGTTTAACTACTCTCAGTACTAAAATTGATGATCTGGGTAATTCATATTCATATAGCATGCAACAGTCCTGGAGTGTACACTTTTCACTTTGCACTCTTCAAAATTTGCTGTACATTTGATCATCTAGTTTCAGTTTTTCTGGAATACTGTTTTACAGATTTTGGGAAGCAAATGAGTTGTTGCAGAGTAAGGTCCAAAATGTATCCAGCTATTAAATACATTGATGGTTGCATTTTAGACTTGTTATGTGCCATTATCATTATACTTTACTCAAGTTTTCAAATGTGAAGTATCATTTCAACACTACCTTACATCAGCCATACTGTTTCACTGTCTTGTTCAAGATCATCTGCATGGTACTTACTCGTTGTCATGGATTTGTGCCATCTCTTGAGATAATACTATAGTACACTTTTACCCTAAAATTAAAAATTTTGATGCATTTTAATCATTTTGGCAAATAAATATATTTATCAAAACGTGTGTGTTCATTTCTAAGGCAAATTTCTATAGTCTTTATCTGAACAGTAAAATATATATTTTCCTCTTCTGTTTTAAACCCTGATCTAAATTCAAATAAAAAGCAGCCATTAGAAAAAAAGGCAATATTAGTTCTTTCTCTTTTGAATTAATTTCTTTGCCTGGAGTTTGATGAAACGGTTATGTAGTATCAAAATACTTTTACCCATGAGCTTCATTTTAGATCAGTTTACTACTTTGTATTTTTTCACACAAGTGGTGAGTTTAGAGTAGAAAATCTCAGTGAAATTTTAAAAATAAGACTTTTTAAAAACTTTTGTTATATAACATCATATTTACCCAAGTCTTTTTATTTCTGCACAAATGCAAGTGCTAGGTTTAAGGTGAGTATGTGGCATCATACATGATCAAAAATCTGATGCTAAACATCAAAGTTTAACCTACCGTAAATACATTCAAGAGACTTAAATTAGCATATAATTGGACAAAGTCATTTAACACATGGCTTGTTTTTGTAATATTTTGAATACAGCATGCAGTTTATTGAATATTTCACTGAGAGTGCTGAATGCATAATGCTTTCAGACCATCATAAAATTAAGAAATCCTGAGTTGAACCATTTTACATACCATAATTTTTTTTAAAAAAAATCCTTGTATATGTAAAGATATATGTAAATATTAAAAACAAATTTAATTTCATTCAGAATCTGATGACTCTATATGATTCGTGTTTTTTCTTTTTCAGATTGGCTCTTTCACATTGAATATTTTAGAGCACTTCTTTCCATGCCATGTTTTTTTCTTTATATTAGGAATGTACAAAATTGTGTGACATTAAGTCTGGGCTACACTGAGTGCACCTTAATGCTCTTGAACAGCTCTGCAGCATTTGCAGTATTTGAGTTCAATAGGTAGCCTGCCAGCATGTGCGTTTTACTTTGTCACGCTGTTACTTACACTGTTACTCATTGTTGCTTACATGTGGCTTTAAAGCACCTTCACCACTGAAATATTGCAGGTATTTAACCACTGTATGCTTAACATGAGGTGTCAGATGTGTTACTCTTTCCAAATTTAACACAAAATTCAGTGATATATCTCTGCTGCATTTATTTATTTATTTATTTATTTATTATTATTTTTTTCATGAAAGCATTGTTCATGACAAAATGTAAAAAGTACTTTCTCTAATGTAACCAAATACAGAAGGCTAAAAGCCACAGCCATGGCACATTTAGGTATGTTGTGGTGTGTAACTTTAATAAAGCTCAGTACAAGAAGCCATGCCGAATAGTGTAAAAAAGAAATTAGTACAGTCTTAAAACATTTTAGTTAACTTTGCGCATATGGTCTTGACATACATTGCAAAACAAGAACTGCCTGTCTTTTTTACATTAATATGTATGTATTGTATTTTCTAACTGATTATGAAGAAATATTTGAAGTAGGCATTTGAAATATGTATAGATGTGCATTAACAAAATTGATTTAATGCTTATGCTTTTGAGTTATACTGCATTGCTATTACTTTTATATGCTTTGCAGTTATCAAGTTTGAACATCATTCAGAATGAATGGTTCAAGGTTGCAAACCAGAAGAATTCCGATCCTCATGTTATAGAAGATTATCTAGATGCATTTGAAGAATTCTCAAAATTATTATTGGAGCGTGTTGTGAACCTTTCTGATAGCAATGTAGGTATAAACTGTGTATTATATATTATTATTTATTAATTATTTAGTTTTATGCATTTTTAATTTACATTTGGGTCTGTTTCATTCAATAAAAAGTAATAAAGAGGAATTTCTAATTTAGACCTGAATTGTATGTGATGGAACATTTTTCTGCAGTACTGTAGGTATTCCATTTAATACATCTATATGTTGAACATCATCATGTTCTAAGAAAATCATAGCTTAAAAGAGAAAAGTGCAAATATTAATCTGTGGTATCATTAATTAAGGAATTTGAGTAAGTGAAAAAAATGATTTATTTGTAGGAGAATTCTCTATGCATCTGGGGAAAATGCCTTGTGAAGAAAGCTCTGTATGAAAATTGAAAGGCTGGTTAATGTGAGGCTATGTAGAAGGAAATGTATTAAATCTTTGAAGCTTTTGAATGTAAAACTAATACTTTCAGAAATATGTGTAAAATTTTTCTATTTTACAGAGGTATGCAATTTCTTTAAGGTTATAATTTGGAAAAGTTGGACAAAAACATATAAATGTTTTTAATAAATATAAAAAATTGGCTGAAATATTTTTTTTATTAAGCTCAAATTATACTTTCTAGAAAATTCATTTGTTAAGAGGTATTGACATTAAATGGAAATTTAATTTGATAAACGTTACAAAGTTTTGTATATTTTAAATGTTATCAATATGTCAACTGAAATGGAAGAAACGAAGCTTTCTTCCCTCTCCTTTTCTTTTTTAATCAGGGAAATTTTGTTGCCTATGCTCTATGTTCTGTTGTTTTATTTCCTGTTTTGAATGCTTGGTTTGAAATTAGTTTTAATTGTAAAGTCCTCTCTGAATTTTTATTTTTTTTACTGTTGTAATATATCATAAACCAAAAGTCACTAGTTTCCCCCCCCTCTCACTTGAGATGTCACCACCAGTGGCTGAGTGTTTAGGACCACTCTGTACTGGGAGGTCAACCCAGATTTGGTAACAGTGAAGGGGTTGGCTGTATGGTTGGTTTTCATGATTTTCTCCATGTGCAACATAAAATATAAATATGAGCCAGTTTCCTTCAAAAAGATATTCCTTCCCTTAGGCATGTAGTCCTTATATGTTTTGCCATATTGAAATCAACCTAATGTACTGTATTCAGGATGCAGTTTGTATCAAAATTCATGTCTTGAATTCAAAATGTTTTTTAAACATTAAAAAATTTAGTTCAAAATCCCATTGATAAATGGTGGTGCACTATGTGCAGCATTGCTTTCATTGATAATTCAATTATTGATTGATTGATTGCTTTCATTGCACTTTCACGTGATATTTCACTAAATGAGATTTTTATAAATGCTGTACAGTTGCTTCATTATGCAGTCTTTCATACTATCGTGTTCAGTATGGCTGTCATCACCAAAAATAATCTTATTCTGCAAGCAAGTGGTTAGATCATTCCTTGATGTTTTGAACATGCATATATAGTAGAAGTAATTGTCTTCAAGTAGACAGAAACTTTCAATTTTGTAAGGGATGATAAATTGCTGATTTTCGCCTATGCTCCATATGCTGCCATAAAAAAAGATGTACAAATCAAATCCAGGTACTAATGACGCCAGGCAGTAGAACATGACTAACTTCTTACTCTGCCGTAATAAAGAACTACGTCATAGGAAACTGCTTTATGAGCAGCACCATCTTGCTTAAAATTGATAAACTCTGAGGTTCTGTTCTTGCAAACATGGTACTATGCTTTTGCATGAAATTTTCAGGTAGCATTCTTTTTTTATGAAGTGGTTTTCAGCTACTTTTGGTAACAGGCTGTTTTAAAAAAATGAGCCAATAATGACGGATGCTATTTGCATTATAGTTAGTTAACTTATGTGCATAACATAGCACAGTTCATGAAAGACTGTCTTTTGCCCATATTCCAAAGGTATTAATAACCCCAGTTTGGGTGAAATGGTACATAAGAGTTGTAGCACTGTTACAGTCATTGGGTGTGGGTAATTCTCCCCCCTTTTTTTGTTCTCAGAAATCTGTTGTAAAACAAATGTAAATATATTGAAGCAGCTGATATGCTGAAGTGGAAGAATTTCGCCAGCAGTGCTTTATTAACAAATGAACTTGCATATAATTGATCAATAAAGTACATAAACATAAACTGGGATAGAAAGTTGGTCTGGTGCAGGTGGTTTCTTTTAAAGGCAGTGTCATTCGCGTATAATTATTTTTTGTGCTACGGTAAAATAAAATTCTCAACTGCACCCTGCCAAAAAAAAGTCCAAAATCATGACATGTATTTTGGTACAAACCACATCTTTATATGACAAATTGATAATTTTGTATACAATTTTAAACAGCCTAGTACCTTTTATTACACCCTATAGATTGTTTAGCATAGAAGATTTCTGCATAATTACATTTTAAGTTAACCTAGAATGAACTAAAGGCAATTAAGTGAATATAATATTAAGTTCCTATACAGGATATACTTAAAACATTATTTGTGTTTATTTATTCCAATAGTGTATGTGTGATATTTTGATGAATTTTAAATTTTAGGGAAATACTGCACTTCATTATGCTGTTTCATATGGGAATTTTGATGTTGTGAGCATTTTAATTGATTCTAAAGTCTGTGATGTTAACAAAAAAAATAAGGTATTCAATTTTTTTACTGGGAATATTTTTACTAAAGTCTATTTTTGTTTATTAGAAACTATTTAAACATGTAAGGTTTTAATTTTAAACATGTAAATGCATTTTAAGTGTTTTACTTAAATGCTGTTTCTTACATATTCCATGTACAGTACAAAGTCCATAATCCGGACTCGTCAGGACTTCGGCGATTCTGAATTAGGGGTTTGCAGAAATTATACAATTAAAAATATGAAATCATAATTTATGAAATAAAGAACAATTATGATCTAAAGGGTATCAAAATTTACAAAAAAAAAAAGCTTAATATTTATTTGTTTACTTTATTAAACATTTCTTTCAATGTAAATTGTTTAAGATGCTTCCACAAAAAATTCAAAAAGTTCCTTTTTCTTGTGTCATATATAGTTGGACTTTCCAATGCCATACTTCTTACATAATTTTGAGACGGATAGGCCTTTATCCATTTTTTGCAGCAATTCCACTTTTTGTTTAACCACTTGCGCTACGACTAAACTTCACGGTTGTAGTGCCGTGCGCTACAATATAAGAAGCGGTAAAGTGTCTCATTTACGCTGCTAAGCGTCTGCGAGTGCATTCCAGAGCTGTAACTCGAGAAATAAACAATCTCGTTGTTAGGTGACGTTTGCACCATGTTATTTTAATTCTTGCGATAAATGCTCATCGACGAGGTGTTCACGTAGCTCGCAGTTTGAGATAAAAGCCTCTCGACCTGCATGTCACGTCTTTTTAGCGTAAGTGGTTAATGGACATCGAAACATGCTTTCGCTTTGTATATCCTTTGGCAGTTCCAAAATTGGAAATTCTTTTTGACGTAATCGAAAGTTCAAGCTTAATTTTTATAAAATTGTTCTAACAGTCTGAAAAAAATAATAAGCCAGATCCAATTAGAAGACTAAAGAACAGCGCAATCTGCAACATTAACTGAAATGCCTTAGATAATGTTAGCCTAACTTATACCGTCCGTTATACATTAAACGTGCATGCGTAAACGCATTATGCGCATGCGTAAATGCATTGTGCACATAGAGCTTTTAGCTTTGAGATCAGGATTATAGATCATTCCGGATTATGGACATCCGGATTACAGACTTTGTACTATATTAGCTTTTACTTATTAAGTTTGAAATTAATTGATATAGCAGTAAATTTTTTAACATTCCATGTATTAGCTTTTACTTCGTAAGTTTAGAGATTAATTGATATAGCAGTAAATTTTTTAGTGTTATGGATCTTAAATCTTTAATTTTAAACTATCAAATACTTTTATCTTCTACAAAATGTTGAATAATTTTGCAGGGAACTTGGTAAAATTTCTTCACCTATTAATTACATTCTTCATATTTTTACTAAAATTTGGAAGTAAGGAAAATTTTCATTTAAAGAAACTGTTTTATTCTGTTATTATGAGTGCATATTTATCTTTATTTAGGCTGGTTATACAAGCATAATGTTGGTTGCTTTAGCAGATATGAGAAATGATGCTCACCATTATGTTGTGCAGAGACTTTTCAGCATTGGAGATATCAATATAAAGGCCACTCAGGTTAGTTTTCTTCTAGTATTGGCATAGCTTTTTGGATATTTTTTTTTAAAGTTTTTTTACTTCTAAACATCTGGAAGTCAGTAATGTAGATTGCTTGTGAGTACTTGAAAACATATTATAGAAAGAAAACATTAGAAAACATATTATAAATGATGATAGCTTCACTTCCAGTTAAAACATCCAAGAATTAAATAAACTGTGTCGGTGCATTTCACAGGAGAAAAAGTATAACTACATAAAACAAGGTAGAATTTAATTATACAAAATGGGTTATGCTCCATTTTACTAATATCATTGTATAATTATTTTTAATTGCAGTATGGTTATTGGGAAACAGCAATTCAGTTCTGAGGCAGGTAACCTTAGTGGATGTTTAACATTGTTAAAGTGGGACATTTTAGTTAAAAGCATCTGCATTTTAATTAGACTACATGCCAAGGATTCTCAACCTTTTTTACACCATGCACCCTTTCACCACTGCTGGAAGTTCATTCCCTTCCAATTTCAAAATTGAAATCTGTGTATATATTTTTATGAGGTTTAGCTGTATAATTATTTTTATTGCATTATGGTTATCTTGGTAAAACAATTCAGTTTTGAGGCAGGTAACCTTAGTGGATGTTTGACATTGTAAAAATTAGGGCACTTTGGTTAAAAACATTTGCATTTTCATTCAACTATAAACCAAACGTTTTCAACCTTTTTGTGCCATCCACCCTTTTCATCACTGCTGGAACCCCCCCCCCAACTCCAAGTTCCAAAACTTATAAAATACATATATATATATATATATATTTATTTTAAGATTATTTTTAATGTCTTTTATTAATTAAACAAAAAATGGATAAGTACCAAAATTTAGATAGAAGTCGCTTTTTTATTTTCATAAACAAACTAACTACTGAACAGCAAGTTGACTATATCCCCCTTGAGACTATGAAATCCCATCTGGGAAGAATTCCCCACACCTGTTATAAGCTTTTATTGTTGAATTACAGCAGTAAAGGAAATGACAGTTACAAACAACATTGCCATTATGAGTAGAAGTTATGAGAAGTAGTTCATTCTTCACATAATCATATAAGTTTACAAATGTTATACAGAATACTTAATCACAATCTAGCCTATTTTAGGGTATTTTCTTCAACTCTTCTTCCTAAGCTACATTGTAAGCCAGTAGGATTTTACAACATTTTGACATGTAATCCTGCCATTAGTTACCACTATTGCTATCAGCCACTCACATTTATTACTGATTTCTGCAGTTGCAGACTTTTAAGATGCCATTCTATTACAAAATGATAATGTATTTCGATGTGTTTTGATCATTTGTAGAATTCTAGGATTTTGGCAAGTTTCCCGCTTGCGTTATCAATGGAAGTTTTATATATGCAGTTTCCAGCAATGCCATTTACATCTCACTGTAACCAAATTATTCCTTTGGTACCTTAACCCTTTGACGTGCATGATATTATTTTTATATTTTTTTAACAAAAAACTCTAGAAATTGAATATTATGATCATAGAGACAAAGAATGTATGAATTAAAAAAAATTACTCTTGCCCATTGTTCTGTGTGTGGTGGTCGCACAATGAAACCACCGCACGTCTAGGACTTTGAAACTTACTGAGGTAGTGGGGGGGGGAAATTACCTTTCTCCGTGTGCGTTTTCAATAAATGACGAAATTTACGAATTTTAAAAAAAAAGTGTATGTAAGAATTGCACTATATATAATTTTTTACATAGTAAATAGTCAGAAAAAATTAAAAAAATAAACATTTATGTAATTTTTTTTGTTGCAGTGAAAATATAAGTACCTACATAATGACGTTTGGCTAAATGGATAAAAAAAACTCAGTAAAATAAGGATAAAAAAACAGACTCGGTGTATTTTTTTTTTTTTTTTTTTTGAATTTCAAAGAACAATTTTTTTTGACAGTGTAGAGAAGTGGTCGCGCCCTGAAACCACAAAGCAAATGCCATACATATAGAGGGGTGTTTTATATATGCAGTTTAATTATTCCTTTTTTTCATTGTTTATGATAGAAATCATGATGTGCGATGAATAACTTTTGAAAGTTAAAGTTTTTTATACTAATAAATGGAAGTTATTTTGTCTCATTGAAAACGAATTTTAAAAGACATCCGATTTGAAGTACTAAGACCTAAAACATGTATGATTCTGCACTCATTTTTGTGTTATTTAAAGGTAAAAGGTCAGTAATCAATCAATTTTGACTCAAAAATTTTGGAAAGAAGAGGAGAAAAAAAATTCGAAAATTGGTGGTTTCAGGGCACGACCACCGCGCGTCAAAGGGTTAAATAGCAGTAACTGCTTTCGTTCTGGAAATTGCTAGTGATCTTTAAAGAGCGTAAGAGAAAGTTTCATCTGCGAGGCTGCAGTAATACCATTAGTTGAATATTGGTTTTTTAAATCTCTGGCAAAGTAAGCATCAGTGAATGCCTTAAAATTCAGGTCAGTGATCCTCAGACCATGTATAATAGAAGATACTTGAATTGCTTTTGTCCATTCAGGTTCTGTGAGATATTTCAGTTATTTTGTAGGACATGTATCTGAAGAAAAGATATTTAGACGTATTAGTCATTAAATATATTAAGCAACCAACTGCTTCACAATAAGAAATTTCATTTTAAAGTAAATTGTCATTACTACCTTAACTCAAATGACATTGTTTTGCAGCAAAATTGGCTTGCCTTTATCCTTTTCAGGTTTACAAAGTCTTGGTCTCATTTTCATCTAGAGCAAATATCTAATCTCCATAGTGAGAAGCCACATTCCTTTTTCATCTAATGCAGTAGCTTCTGCATATATAACAACATTCAGAGAATTTTTCTCATCAAGAGCACAAAAGTCATCACAAGTACAAAATCATTTGCTGCTTTGAGATATCTAGACACACTTCCTCTTGATGTGAGGATTTATTTAGTGATGTAGTTTATAGCTTCAGTCATTTACTGCAGTAACATTAGCCATTGTGCAGATATATTCAGATTTAAAATAAACTTTATGAAATTTAATTACTTTATGCAATGATGAAATACATTTCTGATATAAATCTTTATTATTCATGTAACATATGACCACCAATACTTTTTTATGTGAAATTTGTGAGGGAATTGCTTTAGCATACCAAGTTCCGTAAAAGTGGTTTAAAGAAGGCAATGATTGACAAATCCAAAGCTCAAAAGCACTCTCACTTTGACTTGGTATAGAATGAGTACAATTTAAAATGTATATTGTTCTTTCACATGCATTGATCCACAGTGATTTGGTAACTTACTAACAGTAGGCATTAAATAAGCAGGTATAGTATCGTTTGTTTTCATTCTGAATAACATTTTTGTTCTGCTGTTAGTTAAGCATGAAGTTATTTCTTAATTGGTAAGGATTTTCTTGATTTCAGCACAACTGATTTTGTGACCATGATCACAGTGAAAACGTTTCACTTATCAGCCTACTGTAGATGCTTTATTCAACAGCATATCTGGGGAAGAACTTAATCATGCTTTCATTTTAGAGAAATATTTGATGGTATTTTGAATATTTATGTTTGAAGCAACTAGTAAAGGGCACCAGGAAATGAGTTTACACATGTGGGATCATTTTCATCTGTATGGATCATTTCATCCATTACTTGTGATTTATACTGGCATAACCTAAGTGGCTCAGTCACCCAAAAAGTCACTGCTTATTGTTTGGTTTACTTTGATACTTCTGCCATACATAATTGTTTTAAATGCCTTTCATTTTGTTGGTCTAGGCATTTGTGCCATTATTGCATTGTTTCAAGTGCTGAAGCTCTACCAACTAGATATCTTGGTGTAGCAACACACATTTATATTAGCTACATCCCATCCAATAATTAGCTATATCTACAAGTTTTCTATCTTGTATAAATTTAATATTTTGGTCATCCCTTGTTACTTAAAAGTTATATTCAACTCAACGCACACAAAATGAATTATGCCTGATATCAGGAATATACCAAGCATTTTGTAAATAAGCTGGATAGTTTTTTCATACACATGTGCACACACACACACACACACACACACACACACATACATACATCTCAATAAAGATTCCGCTTATACCAAATTATTTTTGTGCTCATATAAGCCAATGTAATATCTGCAAGAGTATCAAAGTAGTTGAATTATGAAAAAATATTGCTTGTTTGTTATCTTTCTGTTAAGCACCAGAGGCACATACCCAGGAATCTGCCTACAAGATTCTATTAATTGCAATAATCACCGAACATTTATGAATTTTTGAAGAAGAAAAGTATTCATTGTTTGGTCATTCAATCATTATAAGACATTCTTTGCAGAAATGACCAACTCTCACATTTTTAAAAGTCCCCTCTCCCCCATTTAGTTTAAAGAACTATGAGTCAAAGGTGTTGCTATAGCATTATCAGATCGCCTTGCAACTATTTTTCCAGCATTTCCATCTGAAGATTTTGGAAATATATGATCTGTTAGTTATAGAATTCAGCTTATATTTTAGAGAAGTTGCTAGCACCTTCAAATTTATTTATTTGAGCTTTAGAATCAGCCATTTTCAAATATGTAGAATTATGAATAAGTGCTGAATTATAATCTCTGTTGTTAATACAGTATTAAAAATTATCTATAAAATGCAGTGGGCCCATAACCTGTCAAAGCCATTTATTATTTAATAATTACAAAACCAATAGAATAAACATTTACAAGAATTATTACCATTACAAGTAGAAGTTGTAATGTAAATATGCTGTCATACCAGTTTACAAAAGTTATGTTAGCATGCTGAATTTAAGTGTAGCTTATTTTTTTACTTTTAACATTAAAGCAACTGAAGAATGATCAAGATTTATAGTTCTCATGGATCATTGATTGATGCATGTATATTGGTTATTTTTTATAATGAGTTATTTTTGTCTTCATTCTTGCATGAAAATGTTTTCTAGCAGATATGGAAGATTCTAGAAGGGTAGTCCAAAATTATCTTATTCTGATTATAATTATTTCAGTTGTGAATTTCATTGGATTGTTTCCTGTTTGATTGGTGTTACAATGTAACTTAGAGTGTAGGGATTTATTATTCTTATATCATTCTTGTTGAATAATCTTAAGAAGGCATATAATTTTAGAAATAGACTATATTCAGTGCAGGAGTCTTCGGTATATGAATGAATTTTTGCTTAATAAATCTTCACTAATATATGCAGAAGAGGATTTGATCAAAGTATAAGAAAGCTTTGCCTAACAAAATCCTTCCTTGGTAATAAAAACAAGTAGGAAAGGAAAATCATTTTACTACTGAGTCTCTCCATGTCCAAAAAGAACACTTGTGCAATGCTGCTCTTTGTGCCATGATCATCGAAGAAGTGGGTATTTTTAGTAATTATACCATAATGGTTTAGTATTAGTACCTGAATTTACCTGGAATTCGCGTTCAGTATGATGGTACCATAAAGCTTCAGTATCAGATTTTCGAAAAAAGACATTAAAATCCAAACTTAAACACTTTTTTCCTTTCTCTTATTTCATATTTTTAAAACCTAGAATCGAAATAATTACATACAATTTTTATTTACTTTAGGAGGGTTTAGAGGTTTCCTTAGAAATGAATGTATATGCCATGTGCTCCATTCACCTCTGTGTTAAATCAGGCCCTGCTTCCTGTATTTGACTGTCTGGCTGCATGGGTGTTTTCATGTTTTTTCTCATATAAGAAACAGTTTTTCTTTGAAAATCTTATTTTGAACATATATCTTCTGAGACAGACATTCATTATGTATTTTGCCATTATTGAATGCACATCTGCTTCTGAAACTGTATGTATTCTATGAGTTATTCTAATATCATAAGTAATTATATAGTTACCTCTGTATGTTTAAGTAAAATTAGTGTTTAATTGAGAAACAGCTGGTGCAGACAGAAATTTCTTAGAATGATCATGGGCAATGCATGCTGATATGAGTTGTTATATTACTATGGCTTAAAATCACATCTTCTAGCTGGAGATTTATCATATGTCAAAACTCTTACTGTCAGAAGTATTCTTTCAAATATCTCATGGATTTATTTCCAATAATTTATAAAATTAGCATTAATTGACCTAATCTCAAAACTGTCTAGATTAAAAAAAAAATAAAAAATAAAAAAATAAAATAAAAAAGAAATTTGGGGGGGGGCTTGTTTGTTAACTGCTTCCCTTACAAATTTTTTTGCAAAAAATTGCAAAAAATCCTCACAGTTTTTTATTTTATTATTAAATACAACAAAACGAAACAATTCAAAATATGTGAGTTTTAAGTTGAATTTTAATTTTTTGAAGGTGTAAAAGCATTTATTTTTAATATTAGTTTACTATCCCGAGTTATCTCGGGCAAATGAAAAAAAGTTAAATATTAATCTTTGATAGTTTTTGAAACAAGGAACAATACAGAGTGATGCCTGACGTTCTACACTGGTATCTGGTCTCTTTCCTTACTGGCTTACCGCTGGAATCTCTTTCACGGGAGCACAGAGTACACTGTCTCGTTGGATTTGATTTTTTTTTAAAAATTGTTTTCCCAACCTTTTCATAATTACTATCTGAAAAATCATCGTTTTCGCTATCTTCCATCATCGCCATTATTTTATTTTTTTCCAACGCATGCATCCTTCTTTATACATTACTAATCCACAAGCCAACGTATACTATACAATAGGGAAACACACAACCAGTCCCTCCAAAACAACCGCGCAATCAACAAAATTTGGCAAACTGCCAGTCAAAGCTAAATATTTCCTTTCATTTCTTCAAGACCGAGTAAAACCGTGATAAAAGAAATCGTACTAACAAATTGTGCATCGCCCGAGTTTTCTCGGGATAATAATTAACTGCGATATATACGAACCCGAGATAACTCGGGATAATCAGGCAAGCAGTTAAGTAATCAGATAATTAATGCAGACAAAGTGCCATTTTTGCCTTAGCTTTTAGCGATGTATTTTCTAAGACATTTTAAAGCTGCATTATTGTTTAGTGTTTTCAGTAGAGTTATTTATTTTGTTCCATCAAAATTCAGGCTAGTGTTTGTTATGTCAAGAAGTGCTAATATGTCTACTGGAATTTTGCATATTAATTCTTTGGCAACTCTTTTTAGGATATTAGTCAATTACCTTTTGAGAGAGAGAAGCGGAAATAAACTGGAGATATAAAAGAGGAAAACTTAAAATTCTCTAATATTTCTTATTATTTAAAAATAATTTTGCTGCTTAATCAGACTTAAACACTAAACCATTTAACTTTAAATTAGGTGTTTGGAAGTCAGTAGATATTTTCTAAGCATATATTTTATTAATTTGGTGGTTTTAAAAGGTATTTAAGTAGTTTTTGATTTTATTTTAAACACACCATTATATCGTATGGATGAATTTCTTTGTAAAGATAATAAAAGATAGGTTAGTGCACTTTTGACAAATAATGCTAGTTCAAAATTACAAATTTATCTCTAGTTCAACTTTCAAATACTGTTTTTAATCTGCTGATAAAGTTTGCATTTTGGTCCTCAAAGATAATATTCATTATGTGTATTTCAGAAGGCATTATCATTTCCTTTATTAGTGTGACTTATCACTTAAAAAAGACTAGCTTTAAAATTTCACTCTAAGTAACATTAGAGTGAATAAGTTAAGTAATAAATTACTTTCAGAAAAGAGAAAATTGATATTCATCCATTGCTGTGCATTCTTGGAAATTGTAATCATTATTTAAAATTTTCTTGTTTAAGTATAATTCAGAACTCTTTTTAACTAGTGAGTATAGGTTTCCCTCATGCGTTTTCTATTACAAAAAATATGTAATTTTTTTTCCCGTCTTTTCTTTTGTTGCTTATATTCAAAGATTCAACTTACTTTCACCCCCCTCTCAGTAGTGGCATTGGTTATATATTTTCCTTTCATTAGAGAGCAATTGTTTTAGCATTTTTCAAAATCTCCTTTTTCATTATTGTATAATGTCATATCAATAATCAATATCAATCATTGTATATCTTTCAACTTAATCTTTTTTCTAACTTCTTGTGTTTGTCTTTCCACCTATTGGGGAGGGAAGACTAATCAGTATGTATACTTATTTCATTGATTAGACCATAAACTTGCTAATTTATTTACTTTCTTACATCTAATTGCTGTTATTCTAAATATTTTTGTGCTTTCTCCTCCTTCCATAAAGTAAATTGTTTATATATTTCTGATGGTGCAAAACTAAATATGGCTTCAGTTGTTCAACAATATATGTTTTAGCTGTAAATAAGAAGTTAGAAACCTTTAGTGTATACAAACTATCTCTTTTTCCCTTCTGTAACATTATTAGCTGAATTTTTTTTTCATATATTCACTATTCATAGACCAATTTTTAAATGCAACATTGAAAACTGTAATGATGCTGATGACAGCTATTATGAATTCTATTATATGTTAAAGTAATCAGTTGATACTGTAAATGTTTGTAAGTCAGAACTGTTAAATTTCATTTTCATGAATGGATATAATTGTACATTGGATGTGTTGTTATTGAGAAGTAATGATATGAAGAATAAGCAAGCAAAATTAGCTTAACTTTCATGCAACCAGCAACACTGCCGAGTCTCCGAAATGAAGCTTATTATGAGGGATATATCCATTAATAATTGGATGCGTATTTAAACACAAGTCACATTTATTCAGCTGTAACTAAAATAATATAAAACAGTAGATACATTAACGTGTCATACAGGCACACATGAAGGCTTAATAATAAGGAACAAAAGGATTATGGGATATAATAATTGGGCGTGATTGGCGTGCATGCACGTTGGCATTTCTAAGGGTTACCAGAAGTGATTTAGAAACAAATTTTTTTTTTCTTTTCAAATGCCTCATAAATTTACAACAATCTCTCCTTTAATCATGTATTTGGGAAATGTTGGAAATCAGATTTAGCTCACTTCTTAATTTAAAAATTTTGGTTTGGGCAATCAGAGTCAATTTTCAGGTAAAGGTCCTTTGTAAAGTTCAGGTATTGGATTACTCTTATAACTGCTTTCCAGTCCTTTTCATTTGAAGATTCATTTTTCCTGCTTAGTGGATTGTAATATCCAGTCTGGTTGCAGTGGCTATGTACAGTAAGGCTCCAATGGCTTGCCTATATTTGTCCAGTGGTGGAGAGACATCTTCATCCTTTGGATAAGAAGTATCCATTGGTGTGTAAGATGGTTTGTGGACATCTGGACAAAATATCTTCTTCAATTTTTCTATTTTTGATTTTTGGCTCAAAAGGAACTTGTTTTCATCTCTTTTGATGTTGATTTCTAAGTAGTTTCTGATTTCTCCTGAATCTTTTGCTTCGAAGAATTCGTTGAGAGGTTTGATTAGCCTTTTGATTTTTTCTTTGCTTTTGCGTGCTATAAGAATATCGTCAACGTAGACAATAATCATTATGTCTTTTTCATCTTTCTTTAGAAACAAGTATGGGTCTGCCGTACTCTGCAAAAAGTTGCTGTTCTTTCATACTTCTTCGTCTCTTTTATTCCATGCTATAGCAGCTTTTTTCAGTTTGCAAACCTTTTCTTCTTGTCCTGGTTGAACTTTGCCTTCCGACTGTTCCATGTATATTACTTCTTCTAAATTTCCATTTAGAAATGCTGTAATGACATCTACATGCCTCATGTGCATTTTACCATATGCTGCAATAGCAAGAAAGGTACTGGTTGAACTACTGGTGCAAAGGTATGATCGTAGTCAGTTCTGCATTTTGGACTATAACCTTTTGTGACTAGTCGCACCTTGTAACAAATGACTGTTCCATCTTCGTTTTCTTTCAGATTATAAATCCATCAACAGCAAATAGGTTTCTTTCCTACAGGAAGTCAACTAATCCCCAAGTTTTATTTCGGGATAATGCATTGATTTCGTCATCAACTGCGAGTAACCACTTTTCCTTTTCTTCAGAATTGATTTCTTCATCAACTGTGAGTAACCACTTTTCCTTTTCTTCGGAATTCAATTTATGTAAGTCTTGAAAATTCACAGGTATGGTTTTGATTGTGTTTGTTAAGAATCCTAAACGTTCTGGAGGTGTTCACCTTTCGTTGTCCTTTCCGATTGTCTTGGCTCTTCTTCGGATACAATTTTGTGTTTTTCTTCAGTTTGTTCATTTTTCAATGTCTTCAGTGGTTTTTCTTATGTACATATGCATAGGCTGTGCAACCAAATTTTTTCATATGAGCTAGATTATTATTCTGCTCTATAATTCATAGGGAGTCTCATCACAAGCTCTGTTTGGAAGGCAGTTCTGGATGTAATTTGCTTTGTTGACAGCTTCACCCCAGAATTTGTTTGAAAGTCAGCCTTGAGACAGCAGGCACATGGTCATCTCAGTAAGGCTTAGGTGAAAAAGGAACAGTTAATTGGTGTTTGATGCCGTTATCCGATAGAAATTCCTCCATTTTCTTGCTGGTATATTCACCTCCCTTATCGGTTCGAAGATTGCATGGTTTTCCAAACAAGGATTTACAAAAGCTTAATAATAATGAGGAACAAAAGGATTATGGGATATAATAATTGGGCATGGTTGGCACTCACGCACCTGTCATTTCTAGGATTACCTGAAGTAAGATGGAAAAAACATTTTTTTTCCCTTCTCAAATGCCTGATTAATTTACAGCATGATATCTATCTCACAATAAAATAAATTTTAGTAGATAGTATTTGTATGATATTTAATATGTTGTACCAGTCCTGTGTAAGTAGTTCTCTTTTGTTGATGTTAACTTCTTTTAGATAGGTGCAGCACAGGAATTTGAAATATATACAAAATCCAGTATAATGACTTTGGCTGTCCTGGATTTTGAAATTTTCCAGATTTTATATCATCAGTTTAAAGCTAGTAAGATGACATATAGAAATTATAAAATTAAAAATATGAAATAGTTATCTAAAAAATAATGAAGCATTTGTGACCTAAAGGGAATTGAACTTTACCAAAAAAAAAAAAAAAAAAAAAAAAAAAAGCTCAATATATATATTTGTTTGCTTTTGCAAACATTTCTGTCTATATAAGTTAATTTGTTTTGTTTCATGTTCTAATACTTTCTTTTAAATGTCATACAGATATAAGTTCTTTTCAGTTATACAATTCCATTGTTCAACTCCCGTAACTGCTATGTTGGACATTTCCGCTAAATTATCAATTTAATTTTTTGTTTGTTTGTTTGTTTGTTCTTAACAACCTTTGTCACTTTTTTCATTATTGGTAATAAGGGTTTAGAATTATACTGCAGATTATGCCATGTTTTAGTTGATTGATGGTTAGGGCATTGTCATTACAATGGAAAATTTCTATTATATCATCTTCATTTATTACCACCTCTCCACATTTTTCATTAATTAGAAATTCCATTAATTGGAAAATTTCACATATCCAAAAACTTTCAAATTCGTGGCTGTCATCATCATCTCGAATGAAATTTGGTAACTGGCCATAAATTGTAACAACCATTTAAAAAAATATTTGCAGACACATCCCTTCTTGACCTTGAATTGCTCCATACAGCAAATTTTATGATAAAATATTTCAAAAGTTCTTGAATGGCTTTGGCACTCCTCAGAAAATTTAGCATAAAGCTACTTTGTATTTTCGAATCCATAGTTCAAACTTTAATTTTTGTAAGACTGCTGTAATAATAATGGCCAGCAAAAAATAAGATGCTGGATCAAATTAGAAAGTTAATAGCACAGTTTGCTATATAAATTGAAATTAAAGTCCTCGGTGTCAGTACTGTCTCGTTTTAGCATAGCTTAATACTTCGCTGTACACTGTTGGGGATGTATCATGACATTGGGGAATAGAGACATATAGTTCTGTTAAATTTTGTCTTGTTCCTGACATGCATTGAGGAAGTCGAGTCAGAATGATAGTTACTTATTATATTAGTTATTTATTATATGTAAATCTCTCGTGTATGCTTAAGGCTTGTCTGAGTCCCGAATAAATAAATTCGTAAGGTTTATCTGAATAACAGAGCCAGAAGATTAGTTATTTATTATATGTAAATCTATTTCCCACATATATTTAAGGCTTATCTGAATAACAAGTCAGGGATTCTTAATTCAAGCAGCACTAAAGGCAATTTTTTGGCCTATGAATATCATTTACAAAATAAATTTTTTACATATGGAAAGAAATGTCTGTTAAATTTCTCCATGTCAATTGCATTAAGCATTAAGTAATTTAAAAATTTCAATTTTCATTCGATAGGGATAGTTCCTTATGCACAGACTTCTGGAGCCTGTGCTATTCTCCACTGAGCACTTTGCAGCTCAGTTGGCTGAAATCTATAATCATCATCAAGCATAATGTGAACATAAAAGGTGACTGTGCTGTTTGATATTCAATTACTAATATTTAAAAAATGTTCCAGATATCACTGCATGAGTCATTGCTCTAGCTGCCATGATTTGATAGTCATGTGGTGTAGCAAACAATGATAAAAAATGCTTCACCAGGTTTGCATCAGAGATATAAGCTAATTAATAGGTGTAAAATCAGTGATGAACTTTGGCAGAATGTTTGGGTTTGAAATTATATCGAGCAAAAACGGGAGTACAAAGCCAAATTTTTTGTCATACAGATTTGTGCCAATAAATGATTGTGTTTCTTTAACATAGAGGTGTGTTATTTAAGGCTGAAGTGAAATGAAGAATCAGGACCCTCCACAAGCTTTATGATGAAAAAATTTGTATTATGAATATGTGAAGCATTAAGCATATACTTAAGGCAGATACCACTCTTAGAATCTAATTCTTTCTTCCTGTTTGAAAAAAAAAAATTTTTTTTTTCAATTGTTGATGGTCCAGAGGTCCAATTATTAGATCGCTATCCGGATTTCAGGCTTTCTACTGCAGTATGCAATTCTTTTCAGTATATAGCAAACTGGAAGTTACGTATCACACTCATATACAGTTCCTCTCTTGAGAATTACAGTTGGCCATTTTTAATATCGATATGTGATTGTAGAAAAATGGGCATTTTGTAAAAATTTAATATTTCCTAGCAGTGTTCTAGAAAAAAATTGAAATTGAAATTTGGGAACAGCTTCTTAAATGTTGTTTAAATTATTCATATTTATATTGCAACAGAAACATGATCTCATAGTGGATTCACTAGTTTTAAACTTTTTGTGTGCTACTTTTTAGCAAAGAAGTAACTTAGATTTGGTTTCAGTTAGGTTCAGTTAGATGGTCAGAAGTATTTGTTCCACTTATCTTACTTATCACTGCACAATCTGCTGTTCAAAACATGACAGTGGTTTATACAGTACAAAGCCCGTTATCCGGATGTCCATTATCCAGAATGATCTATAATCTGGACCTCAAAGCCACAAACATTTTTTTGTATGATTTACGCATGCGCGTTTAATGTATAACGGACGGTATAAGCTAGGCTAAAATTATTTTTACTGATTCTAAGGCATTTCAGTTAATGTTGCAGATTGCGCTGTTCCGTAATCTTCTAATTGGATCTGGCTTATTATCTTTTGCAGACTGTTAGAGCAACTTTAAAAAAATTAAGCTTGAACTATCAATTATGTCAAAAAGAGTTTCCAACTCTGGAGCTGCCAAGGGATCTACAAAGTGAAAGCATGTTTCGATGTCCATCAAACAAAAAGTGGCATTGCTTCAAAAAATGGATAAAGCCATATATATCCATCTCAAAATTATGCGAGGAGTATGACATTAGAAAGTCAACTGTATATGACATAAGCAAAAAGAAATAGGAACTTTTTGAACTTTTTGTGGATTCCGACATTGCACTTGCAATGAATAACAAAAAAGGATTTGTTATGCTAATTGGGACGATCATGACAAAGTAATGATTGAAGGGGTCAGACAGCAAGGGCGTGCCTTTGACAGGTCCAATGCCAATGGCTCAAGCCAAAATATTTCGTGAAGAAATGAACTTAAACACTGAATGCACATATTCGACAGGCACATATTCGAGTTACCAAATTTAAAAATTGCTATAGTATAAGACAATTAAAAATTTCAGGTGAAAGAGCTTCAGTTGATACTGAAGCTGCTGAACAATTAGCAGATGATTGAACTCATTACTAGTGAACAATTATCTCCAGAACAAATTTACAGTGCTGATGAAACTGGTCTTTTCTGGCAATATGTACCGCGAAATACCTTGGCAACTTCTACAGAAAAGGCTCCAACTGGTGTCAAAGATTCCAAAGCGAGACTAACAATTTTAATGTGTGCAAATGCTGCAGGAACGCACAAGGGCAGACTTTTCGTAATCGGAAAACATGCACAACCTCGAGCATTTAAAGGAGTAATAATTTTCCCCGTTATATATCATGGAAATAAAAGAGCATGGATGACACAACCGTTGATGAATGATTGGTTTGAAAATCATTTTATACCCGAGGCTCGACGACATTTGAATTCGGCTGGTTTACCTGATGACTCAAAACTAGTTCTGATTGTTCACAACTGTTTGGCATATACTTCACTTACAGTTTTGTGAAAGATAATGCATCCATATTATTCTTCCCTCCAAATTGTACGTCTATCATTCAGCCTATGGATATGGAAATAGTGCACATGCTGAAATGCAAATGTAAAGTAGCATTTTTAAAATCTGTGTTAAATTTCTTGAACAATGGCAAGACTATTCAAGAATTTTTGAAATATTTTAGCATAAAATCTGCTGTGTGGAGCATCGCAAGATTGTGGAAGGATGTGTCTCCAGATACGTTAAAAAATGCTTGGTATAATTTATGGCCAGCTACCATATTTCCTGGTGAGGATAATGAAGATGATAGCCACGAATTTGAAGGTTTTCGGATATCGTAAACTAGAGGTGAAATTTTCTAGTTAATGGATTTTGTAAAGAAATGTGGAGAAGCAGTAATAAATGAAGATGATATAACAGAAGTTTTTAATTGCAATGACAATGCCCCAATCATCAGTCAACAGACGGCAAAATCTGTAGTATGGTTCTAGATTCAGAAAATTACCCATACCAATAGTGAAGAACGTGACAGTGAGGTTATTGAAAACGAAAAGATTTTAATTGACAAGTCGGTATTCTTGACCCAGCAATTACAGGATTTGAACAGTGGAATTTTGTAACTGAACAAGAAATTATGTCTGTTTATAGAATTAAAGAAAAAGTATTAGCACAAAAAACGAAACGACTTAAACAACTTACATTGAAAGAAATGCTTAATAAAGTAAACAAATAAATATTAAGCTTTTTTCTGTAAATTATTTAATAGTCTTTAGATTATAATTGCTCTTTATTTCATAAATTACGGTTTCATATTTTTAATTGTATAATTTCTGCATGCCATCTTACCAGATTTAGATTGATGATCTATAATCCGGAAAAAACCTAAGCTGGAATCGCCGAAGTCCCGTCGAGTCCGGATTACGGACTTTGTACTGTATTTGCAGCATTTTTAAATTGTCATCTTTTAACTGTTTCATTATTTTGATTAGTTGCAATAGGCAGCTGGAAACGGACAAATCTTATTGCTATTTATAAGCCATTAATGATCAGGCAGTAGAGTTTACATAAATGTGCAATAACTTCCCTGGAGCACCATGTTGTTAGACCAGAAGGTGTTATTTTGCAGAAAAGCAGTTTCTTTAAAATTTTATTAACTTGAATTTTTATTGATTAGGATATTGTGACAAGCTGTTTATGTGAACCCATTTTCGGTCAGATAATGCAGCACTTACTCATCTGGATATGTGGGTAATACCTGTAATGAATTTTTTTTTTTTTACCTTATTTAAGAGATAACAATGTCATGTACTAAATCTTTTGTTCTGCTGCTATCATCAATTAACATCAAACTGGCATTTCTCAAAGCTTCTATTCATTTGTGATTCTGTTTGCTGAACTGTGGCCCCAGTTATTGAATATTGCATGTTCAGTTGCTGACTGAAGTATATTGCATCATTATTATAGGCATTAAATATCCTTTTTTTATGAGATTACATTATATGGTCAGTTATTACCAGTTAACTTTATGTAATTATGTTTTTCTGTGTAATGCAGTGGGAAGCAATATGCTTAAAATATTACCACTAATGGTGCTTTGATTTTATGAAGATTTTGATTGTCTAGTTAATTAGTCAAAATGCATGGATTGGCTAATTAGACGAATACCAGTATTACCTTACAGTAAAATATTTTACATTTCTTTTGAGTGCGTCAGCTGAAAAGATTTTAAAACAGCAGAAAAATGTTAACTTTGTAATGAAGTATGTATTTATTACTCTGCAACTTGGTACTTGCAGTGAATGTGTGATTTGAGTATATAGGGTATATGTGGAATTACCTTATTGTGAACTGAATATTAGCAGCGTTAATGAGTTAACTGAAAATTATTTCTGTATCAGTTTACTTTAAATCTCTTCTTTCCTCCCCCTTTTAGAATGGACAAACTGCACTCATGCTAGCAGTAAGCCATGGTAAGAAAGAGATAGTGAAAATGTTGCTAGATGTTGGTGCTGAAGTAAATTTACAAGACAAAGATGGATCTACTGCTCTTATGTGTGCAGCTGAGCATGGACATTTGGAAATAGTTAAACTTTTGTTATCGCATCCAGAATGTGATCCAACTATAGTTGACAATGTAAGTCTAAAATATTAATTTTTGCATGTATTATGATGTCTTATATCAGTTTAAACCCTTATCTTGAGGCATATGCATGAACGTTGTAACAAAGAATTGTTGAGAAGTATGATTATTGAATTTATTTTCACAAATTTTGTGTAATGTGCAGTTTTATCATCCATAAATCTGTGTTTGTACTAATGCACAATGCAAAATGTAAGAACTGATTGCACTGCTTGAATAAATTGTCTCATTGCTTGAATAAATTGTCTGCTTGAATAAATTGTGCTCAGTGTCGTTAGTATTATATAGTATTTTATTAGTGATTCATAATCTGTTCATATGAATAATTCATATGAATATACATATATCAACATAAGTTATGTTGCAATATGATGCTTTCTCTTTATAATTCATTAGTTATTTTTTGATTATATAACATGCATTACTAGCTTACAAAAATATATGTAATCTTCCTGATGTTTTAATTTTTTATTATTATTTTATTTTTAGGATGAATGTAATGCTTTAACAATTGCAATGGAAGCTGGGCATAAAGATATTGGGTTACTGATATATACTAACATGAACTTCTCAAGGGGTAGTTCACCTGTGAGTTTTTGTTTAATTACAATTTGTTGTGTTTTAAAATTTGAAATGTGTTCTTTGCAGTGTATATAAAAGATTATTCAAGTATCCTACAAGCTTCATTGCTGCAAGCAAAGTGCAGTTTTTAATTAAACTTAATATAATAATTAGGGATGTTTCAAAACTACCTTTAGGGAAAATTTTATGTGTTATATATAGTCTTTGAGAGTTGTTGCAATTTTTTTTTTTTTTTTTTTTTTTTTTTTTTTTTTTTTAAAGTTTGAAAATCAGCACTAAATTATTTTCTGACTTAGAGTATTTTTAAAAAACTGAGAAAATATTAATGGAAAACATTTGTTAAGGGTCACTGTGCTCTTTCCTAAAATTTCAGATTTGGCAAAATTCATAGGTATTATCATGCAAAAATGAAGAATGACTCAAATGTAGACTACACTGGATTGTGATTTTTAATGGAGGCTGAATTGCTGCATTGAGTTCAACTTTAAATCATGGTTAAGTCATTAATATTTGTTAGTGTATAGTGCCTTTGTGAAATGGAACACTCAAAATTAAAAGTTCTCTTGAGGATTTGGTGGTAAGGGACAAGGAGTACAAAATCCATCTGGATGCTCTCGGATGAAAATTGGGTTAGAGCTTGGATAGGTAACCCTCATGTCCATTGTTTTAATTGAATAATTGACTCAAGTAATCCAAGTATGTTAAAGATGTGTTGAAAATACATTCATTGATGTATTCTGATATCAGTGCAGTTAGTAAATGTTAATATTAAAGTTAATGTCATCAACAATTATTAGAAAAATTTTTAATTCAGTATCATAATAAACTACTTAATATTCAAAATTCGTTAGTTCATTCATATGTTATAATGGCACATATAAATTGGATAAGATGATATAAGTAGGTGTGTTTTCGGTATCTTGATTTATCTTATCTGCTATATGATCATCAAAGTTAGTAAACAGAATATTGGGTGTTCTATTAATGTAGTTACAAACCCAGCAGTAAATGGGATGACAGTAAACATCAAGAGAAACAATAAATTGAGTTGGAACATGGTATCATAAACCTTGTTTAGTCAATGTGGAAAATACTTATGTAGAGTCTGACATCAGAGCGGGAACCCTTCCACCCCCCAAAAATTATGTTAAATACAAAAGCATTTTATTTCACAGTATGTTTACAACTTAGCCTGTGGTGCAGAGTTCATCAGCAGAACGACAAGAGATTGTTTGAAATGACAGCCACAAATATCATTGCACAGCCCACAGTGACTAATTAACAGTCAATTTTGGCAAAAATGGTGTGCTGGTTTTTCCGCTGTGCTGCCGATATTGCTGCTGCTATATCTGCTGCACTGAGTATCCACTACTACCTGTTCCGCCTTAAATTAAATGGATATCAAAGTATTCATAGCTGCCAACTCTCCTGGTATTTCATCACATCTCCTGGTCTCTCAGTAGATCATCCTGAAATTCCTAGTTTTTGCATATTAAGTCTTTACTTAAATGTTTCTCAGCAATAAATGAAACTTATTCATTTAATGAAGCAAATAGTGCAGATTTCATCCTTCCACACCCTAGCAGTTTTAAGTATATTTTTTCATATTAAATTTTATTTCATCTGAATTGAATCTACTGCAACAAACTTTACTTGGTTAATATTTGTATTTAATTTTGTTTTGCATCAATAAATAGTTTATCCATATAATAGTATGTATATTAATTATTATTAATTTTATTTTTATTGCATTTAAAAATACTTAGGTAAATGAAAGCTGTCCATTTATACTCGGGATTTTTTCCATAAGTGTCAGAAAATTACAGAATATTAGCCAAAGAATATAAAATTTAGAATATTTAATTTCCTATTAATTACAATAGAATCACGTTTTAAATAGATAAATAACTTGAATCATGAAAGTGAATTTAAGTCAGTTTGGAATTCTTTCGAAATTTTTCCTTCAGTGCAAAAGCCTCCCAGAAACTCCCAGTTTTCATTCAAGAACCTCCTAGTTTTTCATATTTCAAAATTGGTATATAGACTTATCCCTTGTTCGTAGTTGGCCGAGTCAAATGAAACAGATAAATAACAGTTCCATATTACTAAACATTGCAGTGGTTAATAATATGGAATTGCCAGCAGCACATTCTTCTGTCCCAAATATGTACAGTACAAAGTCCAAAATCCGGATGTCCATTATCTGGAATGATCTAAAATCCGGACCTCTAAGCCACAAACTTTTTTTTTTGTATGCTTTACGCATGTGCATTTGTTTTTTCCTTCCATAATGAAACATGAAGATTTTCACTTAAAAATTCTGATTCAAAATTTCACTTGGGCACTAAATAAAATACCTTGTTATGGAAAATCAATCATGTAAGTATAAATTTGTGAGATTAATAATTTGGCTCCATAGCTGAGTGTCTGCTTGGCATACATCTCAAACCGAAACATTCACCTATTTTATATCCCTGGGCCCACCAGCAGCCAAGCGGTAAAGACGCTGAAAACACTGGTAGTTTAGTCTGAGGTTCAAATCCCACGAACAGACTGGCTGCATGGGCGTTTTCGTGGTTTTCCCCATGTGTAACGTGTATACGAGCCAGTTTCCCTTCGAAAGTCCTCCACAAAGGCATCCCTCCCTTTAGGCAGATAGCCCTAGTGTGCTTTGCCATAATTAAATAATCCAATCCAATCCATTATATCCCTGGTGCCGACCTGGCAAGTCATTATTTATTATACATATTTTGCTTTTGCCACCACATGTTTATGTACATGACAGCTTCAGTAATAACTCATGGAGCGATGTCTAACGAGTATGGAAACCTTTTATGCTAACATTACGCTTGGTGATGACTATAGATTTTTAAATGCTCTAAGAAATGCTTACGAGGAAAAAATCAAGAAAAATTTCTTTTCATATGCTTAAAATAGATTTTGTTAATGAAACTCATAGGCCAAAAGATTACATTTAATGCTATTTTAATTAAGAATAACTGATATGTTATTCACCATAAAGCCAGAAGCGGCGGCAGAATATGTCGGCACCGAACAGCAGAATTTTTGGAATTTGGGGAAGCACCGAGTGGCAAAATTAAGGGATGAGATGTTTTTTATAATGCAAACTTTTTGTAATTGGAAAAAATGCCCAACGTTGAGCATTTAAAGGAGTAAATATTTTTCTCATAATATATCCTGCAAGTTTGGTTTGAAAATCATTTTATACCCAAGGATCGGCAACATTTGACTTCGGTTGGTTTACCTGATGACTCAAAAATAGTTCTTATTGTAGACAACTGTTCGGTTCATACTTCATTTAAAGTTTTAGTGAAAGATAATGTATCCATATTATTCTGCCCTCCAAATTGTACGCCTGTCATTCAGCCTATGGATATCGGAATAGTGCGCGCACTGAAATGCAAATATAAAAATAGTAGCATTTTAAAAATCCATCCTAAATTTCTTGAACAATGGCAAGACTATTCAAGAATTTTTGAAATATTTTAGCATAAAATTTGCTGTGTGGAGCATCGCAAGATT
Source organism: Stegodyphus dumicola (assembly GCF_044657685.1). Classification (NCBI taxonomy): domain Eukaryota; kingdom Metazoa; phylum Arthropoda; class Arachnida; order Araneae; family Eresidae; genus Stegodyphus; species Stegodyphus dumicola. Next base: position 124,347,223 of record NC_140780.1, read on the forward strand.
GTGGAAGGATGTGTCTCCAGATACGTTAAAAAATGCTTGGTATAATTTATGGCCAGCTACCGTATTTCATGGTGAGGACAATGAAGATGATAGCCACGAATTTAAAGGTTTTCAGATATCGTAAACTAGAGGTGAAATTTTCCAGATAATGGATTTTGTAAAGAAATGGGGAGAAGCAGTAATAAATGAAGATGATATAACAGAAGTTTTTCATTGCAAAGGCAATGCCCCGATCATCAATCAACAGACAGCAAAATCTGTAGTATAGTTCTAGATTCAGAAAATACCCATACCAATAGTGAAGAACGTGACAGTGAGGTTATTGAAAACGAAAAAATTTTAATTGACAAGTTAGTCGGTATTCTCGACCCAGCAATTACAGGACTTGAACAGTGGAACTTTGTAACTGAACAAGAAATTATGTCTGTTTGTAGAATTAAAGAGAAAGTATTAGCACAAAAAATGAAGCGACTTAAACAACTTACATTGAAGGAAATGTTTAATAAAGTAAACAAATAAATATTAAGCTTTTTTTTTTTGTAAATTATTTTGATAGCCTTTAGATCATAATTGCTCTTTATTTCATAAATTACGATTTCATATTTTTAATTGCATAATTTCTGAATGCCATATTACCAGATTTAAATTGATGATCTAATATCCGGAAAAATCCTAAATCTGGAATTGCCAAAGTTCCAACGAGTCCGGATTTAGGACTTTGTACTGTATTTTGTAATGAAGCTTATGCCATCATGTCCATGAAATCAGCAATCAGTCAACTCCCATGTTTCCTTTAGCAATCTAGTCCACTGTTACCTTTCTTCTCAGCATCAGTTTCTGCCTCATTTTTAATATTTTCTCATAAAAACTTTGTTCAGCAGTACTTTGTGACACTTTTTTCAAAATACTAATTTTTAATATCATTTTTTTAACATTACTTAGTATTCAACACTCAAAAACAGAAAGCGATCAACTCCAAGATCCACTCCTCCACCTAGGACGCCAACTCTGCGTACGCCACCTCTTCCAAGGTAATGAGTTTTTTTTTTTTTTTTTTTTTTTGTTTTTTGCTGGCTAAGCAGTTTAAAAACTGATTCTGATTTTTTTAATGACTGAATGTAGTATAATGACATACATACATTGTCATTATTGCTTAACATAGGCCTTGTATAGAAATGAAAGCTGTGTTACATGCTTTACTTAAATTTTCTTTCATCCACATTATTTATAATTTCTATGCTTCTTTGTGTTGATATATGGAACGCTTTCACATTTTGTTACTGGTAAATTTTTCTGGTACATTCTGATTATCTGACTCCCCCCCAAAAAATGTGTGAAAAAGTATCTGTGAGGATTTATGTGGTAACCCATGATCATACCAAAATGTATTTATGTGGCAACCTAGGTATGTGCTTAGTACATCAGTTATGGCCGGTGCGAAATGCCGAATTGTACAGATACCAAGTTTGTGCAGTTCTCTATTGTTTTTTAAATGCAAACAGTTTGTTGTATAAATAGAAATAATAACAGCACAAAAAGAAGGATGTCTAGAAAAAGGTAACTGTTTTATTACTGATGTTTTTTGTTTTTTAATTTTATTGATTGATTATTCCTCTTGTTTGGAATTCTTATTGTCCTGCCATTTTGAAAATGTCTGTTAAATGTGGTGCATTAGCTTCATGAAAAATTAGCCATAAATGAGTTTGTGAATACTCTCCATAGTTGGCAATGAGTTTGTGACCTTGTGGTGGAGGGTGTGGATAATCAGAAATTACCCTTTTTCTTTATCTCAACAAAGTATGCATATAACAAAGGTGTTATCTGCACAGTTTACTAGTGATTTATAAATTAGTTTCCAAGCTGTTTTAGAGAAAAATGTCATTTGAACAGTTTTTCCCCCCCATCAAAGAGAGAATTTATATGCATAAAAACAACAAAAACCTTTATTACTGCTCAGTCACATTTTATAATAGACATAAAATAATGTTTACTGGTACTTGTATAAGCAACAGTTAGTTATTGGGAGTGTTTATTTTGTATTCTGTACACTATCTATAGCATTGTGTGATTGATTTCCAAAATTTAGCCATGTCATGGATAGTTAGTTCATAGAAAGATTTATTATTTTTAGGCACACAAAAAATTGCCATTATTATCATGAAATTCAGATAATGAGGAAAATGGATTTTGTACTTAGACAGCAATTCAAAAGGAATAAATAATTTTTTGCAGTTCCAACTGTAGTTAATTTTACATTTTATATCACTTCAGTGAGTGATCAGAAATAATTTTAAGTTACAAGATTTCATTCAGTATCTTCTGTGATTTATATTAGACATACTACCACTGTATCTTCCTTGAGTTCTGTCATGTTTTCCCTCAATAGGCAGTCCTCAGGAATTCCTTTGAAAAGTACAAGTTGCTTTACCATCAGATATCAGTTATAATTTCTGCATCTTCTCATCAGCTTTGATGATAAATATTGTGTAAATAGAAATTTAACAATATTTATGATCCAAAGAAAAACAACCAGTTCATCTATGAGGCTATTTTCATTAGCAACCAATTGAGATATTCAGCATATGGCTAAAAGTATCCAGATGCCAAGACTATATGTGGGTTGTAGAATCAGATTCTGAGGCACATACTAAAATGTTGATCTATTGCTAGCATCAGTCACAGCCTACATTCATGCTGTCATGTTCATTGAGAATCGCTGTTCTAAGCCACATATAGCACAAAGTCTTTGATGCATCCTTGCAAACTTCTGTAACATCCTGCCATGGTTTTACTGTGCTACTAATACCTGAGCAGTTTGTTCAGTCAGCTTTCATTCCCCTAAAGAAATCATTAATGATAGAACATGGAAAGAACATTCTTAGAAATGCTTTCCCCTGTGCATCTTCTTTCTGTGACAGGATAAGGCAGTGAAAGATTTTCCTCGAAACTTCTAGTATTTATATATCTTGCAAGAAGCAGGATCAAAATGTTCGATAAATCGATGCTGTCATCAAGCTGTATAGGTAAAAACAATGGAACATTCTTTATTCTGCATTTTGCTGTTGATTTGATATCATCAGACATGTTCTTGATTCTCCGAGGAACGATATTGTTTCAGAAGTGAGTACTGTTAATTTTTCAAACATGTTCTCCAAACGTGCATTCAAGAGCAATGAGTTGTTTAAATATATTGAACTTCTGTGTAATCTATTGAAAAGTAAGGAGTCTAATGAAGGGAGCTATCAAATATTCAGCAGTTGTATAGTTTCTACCATTATTAGAAACACGATTCCTTATTTTGTAGGGCACTTCAGGTGCATTTTTAGTACCTGTGTTAGCTGATAATAGATAATAACTTCACAATAATGGCTTTAGACAGTTGCTGAAAAGCTGTATTCTTTTTGTTTTATAGTTGGGTGTTTGGTTTCTAAATGATGTAACACTGATGAAGGTTTCATACTTCCATTTGGTAATTTTCCCACATACTACACCTAGGTTTGAATAGGTTATGCTACACCTAGGTTGCCACAACACCTAGGTTTGAATTCTGGAGAAGGCATGTATTTTTGTGACATATAATGACTTTGCAGAGTGAGGGCATTTTAAATACCATCAAGCTGAAATTTCCCTAGGGAAGTCGATAGAGGAAGATGAATAGGAAACACTTCAGAACACCTTTTCTTCTCTGGAGGAATACCTTTTCTTCTCTGGAGGAATAACTTTTCTTCTCTGGAGGAATGTTCTTACTATGAGTCTGCTGATCTCTTATCAAAGTAACAGCTTTCTCCCATCTATCTTTCAACTGGTAGATCTGGTGATTGCTTGATTATGTTTGGTTCAGATGCCAAATCATGTTATTCACAGTAATTTCAGTTCTATGGGAAAGATCTGCTTTTAACCCATTATCCATTTCTATATAAACATTTTACAGTCAAGAATTCTGAAGGAATTAAAATTGATTTAAAACAAATCTTCTCACTCAGATTAGTTTGAATTTCAGAACTGTTAAGAAAGAAACGAAACTACATAACTCATTTGATGATACATTCAGTACTGAAAATATGAATGGGTTCTAGTTGTTTAATGGGATGTAATAGGGATACAGGAAAGGATAGCTGAAATGCCATACATAAGGAATTGACTTGTATGGTTAGTCTGAGTAGATTAATCTGAATTGCATTGCTTTTGTATGCATTTAAATCAGTAATGGTATTGCAATTACTTTAACCTTTTATTAAATGACAAATTTAAACTCTATGAATATTTTGCTTTCTTAACTGCATTTACTATAATACATTGTTGTTTTGTATATCACTAACAATTTTTTCACATACCCTGACTAAGCCATTGCATACTCGCAGGAGTATGAGTACTATGATGTCATAACTACTACATCACATAACATTTGATGTGGATTAGCTCTCTAGTCAATATGCATTTGTGTCAAGACATTCATAAACTTGAAGGTCTAGAGTGGTGATACATTTCAATATCGTGTGACAATGAGCTGTTGATTTCTATGTTAATGTCCAGTATCCTGATTTATCTGAAAACAAGGTAGCCTTTTAGGTCTAGCTGTTTGGTTATTCTCAACTTCTTACTACCAATACAGTTTCCCAATGCAAAGATATTTGGTGAAAACATTTGAGAAATGTAAATAAATGAGTAGTGCTTTTGTAGTGTATACACATACCAAATAATGAGATCTCTTGCATAATCAAATTTATTTGTCTAGACCTTAAAAAGAAAAAGCCGATTTTTAAAATCAAATAAATTAAAATGAAAATTACTTGTTATATTTCTACATGTTAAAATATATTAATTTTCATTGTCCATTTTTTCCTGCATAAAAAGGTAACAAAAATTTTTTAGATGTTCACCTTCCATCTTAGATAATGATCTATATATTCTGGAGGGTTAAAAATGAGTCTGACAAAAACTAAGGTAATTTTTTGCAATTCAAAATTAAATTTTCTATAATTACTATTGGATTATTGAGATGCTTATTGGAGACACAAAATTCCAAATTGAATGCCTGCAGTTTTGAGTTTTGAACCTATTTATCAAATATGCATATAAAATTATTAGACTGTGTTAAAATGTTCTGAACATTGCTATAAATTTAGTAATATGCTGTTCCAGTAATTGAAATCAAAGCAGATTTCATAGCATGAGCACTCGCTGATTCAGAATTCTTACTCTGGCTTGCTGACACCTGTTTCAGGTATAATCAACCTGTGATGTGAATCTTGTTATTGGTTGAGCAGTTAATGTGCTCAACTACTTAGAATTATGAACTTTGTATTGCACCAGTCCAGCATGTGAAATCTTCAAATTTTAATGTGTGTGTGCAATTTGGAGACTGGTTGCTTAAAGCAACGTACTTCAGCCATCTTGTACAGTGTAGATGTGTGCTTATTATTATTACTTTTCTTTTTGTACTATATAAATTCTATATTCCCTTTCTAATATCAGTTATTTAAACAATTATACTTCATAGCTTTCTCCCCCTGAAAATTTTATGCACATCAAACATGATGCCATTTAGCTTTCTAAGCAGAAATATGTATAGTAATTTAAATCAGACTGCAGTGATAGTTGCTTATAAAAGCATATCAATGAACTAAAATAGCAATACTTTTTAATAGTCAATATAGGCTGTTGTAATAAATATTAATAATTTTTTAATTTGATAATTAAAAAATATGCTTCTATATACATTTATACAATTTATTTTTATTGTATTTTTTTTACACAGTCCATCTGCTAGATCAACGAATTCGATACCGGCATCATTCCATTTTCCAAGTTAAGAAAGCAGCACGCAGCTACAGTATGTGCCAAAGTTTCCTTTTTGTTGTTGTCATCGAGGCTTATCAGGAAGAAAGATAGTTCACTTATCTCAGCTATTCAAGCTAAATTAATCTATTGCTAACAAATTAAAAAGTTTCTAAGTGGGAAAGTTTCTTTGTAAATTAATCATAGGTCTTTTAACAAATGTGAATTAACCATAATTTTCTTAACATTTAACAGGAATATAGAGTAGTATTTTTTTAAGTAAAGATTATATTAATAAGAATTTGAAATATTTTGATTTAGTGTTGGGATAATGTGGTAGTGTATATAATGGAATATTTTAAATAATGTATGAAAATATTTTTAAACTGCTCTTCACCTTTGTAAATAAAATTGTTCACTAAAATATTTTTCATTCTTTTGTTTCATAACACATGTTAGTTCAGTAAATAGCATGCATAGTATCTTTTACAGGTTCATTAAAATATAAGATATAAAATAAAAAATACTTCACTTTTATCATGAATTCTCCTCCCTCCAATTTGACGTAGGTTTCACCGTGTTCTAAAATTAGAACTTTTGTCACTTTTGTATAAAATGTCTGTAAATTACTTTTACCAGATAAAAATTTATAAAATTTTAAAAAGATAAATATAGCATTCAATCAGTCTATTGATTTTGTGACAAGATATGTGGGTCTGTTCTTAGGAAGCCCACCAATGGCCAAGTGAGTATTATCACTGAATACAGAACAGTTTGCTGGATAGTTAGGCTTATATGGTTTTTGCTCATGCATAATGTAGGTATCAACTACTCTTCCTTAGGAAGTCTTCTATAGAGGCTTCCTTTCTAGGCAGATCACATTTGTGCTTTGCCATAATTAATCAAACCAACCTGTCTTGCATATGTTTTTAAGCTGTAATTTCTGGCTAAGCATGTTTGGTGGATTTTGTAGTACAGTCAAATACAGAAAATCTGTTGACCTGGAATCCGCACTGCCTCTCAAAATATAAACATTTAGTTTATAGGTTCCGAAAACCGCAACATGGAGTACGAAATATCGAAGAAAAATTACTTTCTGGATAATGAAGTCATAATTACTGAATAATAATGAGTCATAATGGAAATACCAAATTATTGACATCATGATAAAAGTTTTTTTCCTTCAATCTGCATCAAGAAAAAGAAGCAGACGATTAACTCAACTCTTCTTTCAAGTTAACGCTTCACGTTGTTGTACTTTTTGAGCTTTGGTATTTCATGAGATTGTTTAGTGATGTCGTTCTTTTTTATCCAGATATTTTGTGGATAAGTTAAGAATATTTTTAATTTCAGTGCTTTTTTATACAACAACAGATAAGAAAGGCACCCGTGATTTTACTGCTTGCAATGTTGAAAACCTAAACACGTTGCATTGACGGTAATGAAAAAAGTGGAAATTCTGCTAAAGATGGAGGCAGGTGCTACTGCTCGGTTTGTAGCAGAATTGTATGAAATTGCCACACGGACTGTGTATGATATACAGAACAATAAAGAAAAACTGTTAAAATTTTACGTCAACAGTGATTCTAACACCTGATTCCAAAATCGGAAATCTTTACATGAGGCGAATTCGGCAAACCTAGATGCTGTCTTGTACGAGTGGTTCCGGCAGCGGCGGAGTGATGGGTTACCTATTTCAGGACTACTCCTGAGAGAAAAGGGGAAGCAGATTTATGCTAATTTAAAAATAGAGGAGCTTAATGTAAATGAACAATATAATATACTCAGTTTATATATGTAATAATAATTTAATGCATATAATTAATTAATGTATATAATAATTAAATTAAATGTATCTAATACGCCTTATTTATTTTGCACTTTTAATCTATATATTATCTTTTCTGTCCTGAAATCCGCAAAATCCTAAAATCTGCACAACCTCTGGTCTCAAGCATTGCGGATTTCTGGACTTCTACTGTAGTAGTAATGGTAAACAATGACAGTTAAAAGTTTTAAATAAAATGATTTATGCAAGGATCTGCATGCAAGCCAGATAAATGAAATGCTCTTTTGTGTAATTCTGTTTTTTATGCAGGGTTGTTTTAATCAGTGACCCTACTCAGACCTACATAGAGCCTATTCCATTTGATGTATTTCGGTGAAATTGTGCTTGCTTTATATTGAGAGCCGGGGGGGGGGGGGGTAATGCAATAAAAAATAATAGTTCAAATTTTCATCATGATTGAAAAGTTGGTGCACAAAAAACGAAAAACAAATATCAGTGTGCGTTCCATTTGCATCAATCACATGTTTAAATTAATTATAGAATGTTCAACAGTAGCACAAAGGGGTCCTTCAGGAATTTCAACAGCAGTGCATGCTGTGCTTGCTATTACGTGTAGTTCAGCCTCAGTCTGAATGCTTCCTCCACAGACACAATCTCTCAGGAATTCTTACAGTCAAATATCAAGGGGATTCACAGGTATTTGTAAAACTTCTCAGAATTGTTCAGTCATCTCCAAAGTGAGTACAAAGCAGTTCTTTGTCTTAGCCAATATGGGCTTTTGCACCACTTTGTATGAAAATAGTAGTCTAAATATTATCATTCTTATAAGACGGCAATGACTCGCTACTACAGAAGTTCACAGTAATGAGTGCACATAATGGTATACCTTTAGGACTCTGAGGAGGACTTTCTTCAAAGAATGAAGTCTGTAGTAAAATTTCACCAGAAAATCATGTAATCGGAATACAGAGGCTGTTTATACGCAATGTTGGAACTTTCAGTAACTCCTTATGTAAGAGTTCTGAGTATTCAATTCTCTGTCTACGGTTGAATGTGCATTGTTTGATCACAAAATGTTTTAAGGCAATGCATTATCAACAGCTTTTCACACCAACAGCCAGCAAGTAAAAACCAGTACATTGATGGGAGTCTTGAGGGTGGAGCTTTTGCATTTGTGCGTCTTGTATGGATTAAAATGAATCACGAACATTTCATACTTTAAATATGAGGGACAAACAAATCGTGAAACTGCTTGAGCACTTATACAACAATATCAGGAAAAGGAGGGTTTGTTAACCATGGCAACCGCAACTTCTTTCACAGTTTCATTTGAAAGCATAGTCTCTTCAAACTTGGTTATCATCATCTTCAAACCATTTTTCATCTTAGTTCCTTTTTGCAACCTTACAAACAATGATATTTTCACAATTCAGCTAAATAAACTTTGCTGCAGTTCTCATAAAATAACTTTACCACTAAAGTTTGCTCATTTATCCTTAAGGACATGCTAAAGAATGATCTTGCTTCATTGAGTACTGACATTTTAAAGAGTTCCTAATTTGCGAACAATTAATTAAAACAACGTTTTGCATTTCATGAAAACCACCATCTAGTAGTTGAAGATTGAACTATTATTTTTATTGCAGTTTTTCACTTCTTATGCCCCATATGACATATATATCTGAACTTTCAAAACTGGAATTATTACATTGTTGATTTGGGAAAGGGATTTGATGTCTGTAGGATGAGTGCTTATTTTTAATTTTCATGGATTGATATCTCCAAATTCTTCCACCTACTATTCATAATGTTCTTCATTGACATCTGTATTCTCTATATTTAGAATGCAGAATATGTGAGTTTGCTCCAAGAATATTTTATGTTTTTCTTTATCACTTACTTTCTTTTGCTTACAAAATTTTTACAGTTCATGTCGAATACTCTATTACCATCCTCCCTCCTGAGTATGTACAACAAGATGCAGTAGTTTGGGAAAAAAGATTTTACAAATCACTACCTGTATAAAAATTAAATACTGCAAATGTTGATTGCAGAACTTGGAACTGAGATAAATTTATGAGGTAGAACAGACTCGTACAAAAAAGTAGAATTGCCATTAAAACTTGATGTGAAATTGAAAACTGACATCACTGAACATATTTGATTCAACTGATGCTTCTAAAAGTCACATGCCAGCAGGGTACTACTGAGGTAGGAATCATATCAGTAAGTGGGCTTAAATTTTATGAATGTTTAATGACCTAGGGTTAAATCAGCAAGGTAGCATTAATACAAAAATACACTGTGCTCAGAAAATATCTAGCAGAATTTTAAAGAATTGTAGAAGGAACCACAAGCAATTTTTTTGTTTTAAACTGTGTGTCAGGAAATGATGTGTTCAAACAACAATAGATGGCATAGGTCAGTGTTTCTGAAACTTTTTTCAAATGGTAAACACCTTTATAAATTAGAATGTTCTGCAGACTTAACTTACTCTTGTGACCTTCGAAAACAATTTTATATTATACTTACATTTTCAAAATATTGTTAATTGAAATTCATTTAATTTTATATTGGTATTAATCACTTTGGTTACTAGAAGAAAAGTTTATTTATTTTTAATATTTCAAGGCTATTAGAGTTAAGATATCTTATTAAATATAAATAGTGGTATCCACATTAACAACATGGATGAGCCTGCCAATTCTTGCACAGTTGTTCTGTGTTTGGATGTGTGCTGGTAAGCTTAAGTCTGAGATCAGTACATACCTCAAGTCCATTTAAGTGCTACATAATTTTTAAAACACCATTGTTCAGTTCGCTATAGCCTATTTTCACTGGTAATGAGATCCAGAAATTAACCATACCTCCTGCTTGGAGTATCATTTTAAGTTCAGTATCAGTAGAGAGGTCAATTTACTGTTCTCTTTCACTCAATGATAGTTTGTTATTTTCAAAGTCATAATTAAAAGGATCAGGAAGCCATGAAAATTCAGTATGGTTACAACAATGCATCATTTCTGAGTGAATAGTCCCTTCTATCCTTTAAAATTTTGCCAGATATTTTTAAAAGCATCCTGAACAAAAGTACTATATCAATATTCCAACGCCAGGCGGTATAGTGGTTAGGGAAGCCTGACTGCGATACCAAAGGCTCTGGTTCGAATCCCAGAGAAGGTATGGATGTAAAATTGTCTGTCCTTTCATAGGAGGTAATGGTGGCCGCCTATCAGGTGCCTCCATAATGAAATGGTCACCGCTTCTGGCCTTTGTAGTGGCCAATACCATTATAGGCAAGTGCCCGAAATTTGTAAAAAAAATATATATTCCAATGCCAATAGTATCTTCTGGAAAATCATCATGGCTTTATGTATAAGGAGTACAAATGGAGTAGAGTTTCATTCATGAAATTGTCTCTCAAGGCAGTTAACCTTTGACGTAACATGAAGTGGTATGAGTATTCACATAAGCATTTACATGGCCTTTATTTTCATATTATTGGTGGTAAACCTAAACCTCCTGTTAAAAAAAATAAATGATGCAGGTATTCATATTTTGGCATTTCCAAATAAAAACTACAAATTCTCATTTTCTATATGGCCCTATACTTATACACTGATTTCCAAAAGTTAAGCACAAAGATGTAAAAGGCAAAAAAATCAACAAATACTGCTTTGATTGACACAAAATTCGGCAGGAAAGTAGCATATATATTTATGCATAAAACAAAATCAGTAATTATATACAGAAATGAAAACAATATTAAATTTTTGTAAGTTATCAGATAATGACATACTGGCGACTTAAACAGAATTATGTATAAAGTGAAAATAAACAGCATAAAATGAAAAAAAGAACATTAGTAGAATATGTAATCCTCCCCTCATCTGTATACAAAGTTTACAACTTGTGACCATGCTTTCAATTAGGTGGTCAATCACCGCAAAATTAAGCAATCGCCATTCTTCTTGTAGAGCAGTTTCCAGCTCAATAAGAGTGGCTGGAGGCGGAAAACGTGAAGATACAGCACGGCTGAGAGCATCCCAGAGATTTTCAATGGGATTAAGGTCAGGCGAATATGCTGGCCACATCATAGGCACAATCCCTTCACTCTCCAGGTAGTTATCGACGATGTCAGCTCTATGGGGATGTGCATTATCGTCCATTAAAACAAAAATAGAGCCAACTGCTGCAACGTACAATCTCGCAGTGGGTTTTAGGACTTCACTTCGATACACCGGACAGCTGTCAAAGAACCTTGTTTAAAGATGTGCAGGTTGGTGCGGTATCCTAATAAAATCCCTGTCCACACCATAATGCTTCCACCTCGGGATGTGTGATGTTTGGGACTGATTGCATGTTCGTTGTTTACGTCATATCCTTATACGCTTGTCATCTGGCTCCAGAGCAAATCTTGACTCATCAGTAAATATGACATTGCCCCAGACAGACACATTTCAATTGACATGTTCCAGGCACTACTGTAATCGTGACCCTTTTCATTGGACGGATAGAGGAAAACAAACTCTAGGTACCCGGGCGTACAGTCCACTCATATGTAATCTTCGGCGTACAGTAGCTGCAGATATCACCTTACCAATGGACGCTGTAACCATAGATGTCACACGTGTGGAGGTCGCTCTGCGATTCCGCTAGGCTACAATAGCAATATATCGATCTTCTGCTGGGGTTGTAACCCTTGGACGACCGGCTACGCGTCTTCGAACAACTGTCTGTGTGATTTGGAATTGTTTCCATAAACGTGAAATTACAGAATGATGAACGCTGAAGAAAAGACAAACATCTGTGATTGACTGTCCTGCTTCAATGTGCCCCACAGCACACCAGCGCTCAGAATCTTTCATTCGTCTTCTGGAAGTCATAGAAACATGCATGTCTTGAAAACAAATTGTATGAAAGTTTTAAACACCTTCTATGAGCACTTACAATCAACTTCTGTAACCCTTCATAAAGCTGGCTTCTTATAAGACTGCCTTTTTTGCACATTTCTTGACATGAAAGCGCGATTGGCTGTTACCTAACATATTTGCATACTTCCATCTACCTCTGTTGCGAATTGCATCCTCTTCAATTCTGATTTACTTCTGGAAATTAGCATTTTCCTCTCCGTGCTTAACTTTTGGAAGTGAGTGTATATAAGAAACTTTTATACTCATCATATAAAACACAGAATGTTTGATTCTCTAAAAATTGACCAAGCGCTAATATAAAAATTTGTGATATTTGACTCATTTCCAATTTGTCTTCAGGGAGTTGGTTAATAAATAAATAAAAATAATTCTGGGTTATTCCCCCCCTCAAGTGCCATTAAGTGATATTCTTCTGTGAATTACTAGTGTCTCTTTATAATTTTGTTTCAGTTGGTATGCCAGAATTTTCACACTATTAATTTATAAGTTTTCAAGCACTAAAATGCATACCGTATTTGACGGCATATAAGACACACCCTTATTTAGAAGGTCACACACAAGGGAAAAAAAGTTTGTCTATGTGTGTCTATATCTTTATCCGGGCTAAAAATAGCATTCAGTATTGAAATTTAACCTGTGTCCTTCACGTATAAGATGCAGGTAACTTTTTTGAGACCAAATTTAGGGAAAAAAGTGAGTCTTATATGCCGTCAAATACGGTAATTCATATTCCAATGAAATTTTCTTTCTTTAAAATCATTATCTAATTAATAATCATACAAAATATTTATTAAACTAGAAATATTTAAAATTTTTAATTCTTGCAAATGATTTTACAAGTTGACTTTGCACTAAGTTTGCCAGGGTTTTCTAGCACCTGGACTCCATAACAGCTGTTTTGGAGAAATTTATGTTAATGAATATTCTTCGTGACAGTCTGCATGAAAATGCTCATTACTCAGTCTATTACCATCATAAAACGTTTTCTAAACTGATGTTACTGACATTTTTAGTTACCAAGCTCCTACCAATTAGCCAACAAATCAGTTTGAATGTGTGCTCTCGCCACCTGAATAGTTTCAATGAATGCATCTTCCAGAAATTATTAATCATTTAGGAAATTCATTCCAATTTGATAACATAAGACCACATATATTTGGTCACCTGACAAAATTATTGGAGTTTGAATGAAAACTGTTGCCATGTGTATCATGCTTGCCTGATCATGTGCCCTCAGACTTTCACTAGTTTCGCTGTCTTCAAAATTTCTTTTGTGGTATAACATTCAATTCAGATGAGGTCATAAATGAGCACATTTTTCAGCTTTCCACTGATAAAGCTGGTTTTTTTATGAATAAGGAATTAAGAGCTCATTAAAAGAAAACAAAAAGTCATCAAACAAAATGGGTTATATACTATTGATGATCATTGTTCTTTACCTAAGTAAAGGACCTTTGTAGAAAAACATTTGTTATGACTTTTCAGACAACCAGATATAAGTATAGGGACTGGGAGACATACACAGATTTACATTTTGTAATTTTTAGAAACTTGATTTTGAAAATGCTGAAGAATGAGTACTTGGGTCATTTGAAACATATTTGTAACTCTAAGTACTTGTCTGCGACTATTGGTCGTGAAAATAAAGGCTGGGTAAGGTGTATAATCGTTACATATAAAAACCCAGACATCCATAAAATGCAAATTTGCATTCCAGATTGTAATTTAATCCTATTAAGAATGAACAAACAAGGGGATTCAAATTCTGCATAATTAATAGAGGAAATGAGGAGAGAGCACGCACTTCTAGAAAGTTCAGGAAATCCAGGTTGAAGTTTTGAATAACATTATCAAAATTCCTCTCTTTCCACCAAGGTTTGCAGCTTAAATAATATACTTAAGGACCACAATCAAGAAGTTCCGACTTTGAATCCAGATGTCATCAGCACCTTTTTTTAAAATCAATTCATCCCTGTATGTTTTATTTTAGAAGAAAATTTATTTATAAAAATTATTTTTAAGGAAATTAAGAAGAAAAAGTGCATTGCAGTTCATTCGGGAGGCAATTTTTTACTCCTGTAACTTAAATGTACTTATCAATAAATTTATTTACAATTGATTTATAATTTAAAGCATATAAATACTGACATCAGTACACTGAAAAAATGGTTTATCATAATTTAAATTTTTATTCGAAATGTGTGTGGAATGTAAAAATGTAATGGGCAAAAATAGCAACTCAATGTTCCAGATGATATATGGGAGAGATTTTTATAAGGGTAATGGAAATACACTTTTTCAGAAAAGGTATTTCAAAGGAAATTTCAGTTGTGATAAATCATCATTATTTAATGTGCCTGATTGCAGTATTTTGTATTTTGATTGTTCTTATAAAAAATTCCATCTATCAATGAGGAAGGCGAGTTTGTGAGAAACTTGTGTTTCGAAAACTCAAGTTTCTGAGAAAATATAATAAATTAGAACAAAATAAATGAAAAATTGTTTTATATAAAAAAGTGTTTTGCATTTTCTCTTATATTTTTTTGTGAATAAATATACTCTTTCATAATAGAGTCAAAAGTCTTTAATCTGGACTCGTTGGGATTTCGGCAATTCCGGATTCTAGATCATCAGTTTAAATCTGGTAAGATGGCATGCAGAAATTATAAAATTAAAAATATGAAACCGTAATTTATAAAATAAAGAGCAATTATGATCTAAAGGGTATCAAAATTTACGAAAAGAAAAGCTTAATATTTATTTGTTGAAAGAAATGTTTACTTTATTAAACATTTCTTTCAATGCGAGCATGCGTAAAGCATACATTACGCATACTCGAAATAAGAAAATTGCAACCAGAAAAACTATTTGATTTGTATTCGTGATATTTATAATGACAAGGAATTTGATTTAAATCATATCAAAGACGGAGTACATCAAGATGAAATACTACATTTAGTAAGGACTTATAAGCTGAATAAAATAAAAACATCTGCCCTGAAGACAAGGATAGTGCTGACAGATCAACTTCCAGTTCATTGCACGGTGCAACGTCCCCCCCCCTCCCGGCGCAGAGCAGCGTGAAATTGATAAACAGATTTCGGAATGGTTAGAGAAACAAAGGAGCTCTTATCCATTTTTTGCAGCAATTCCACTTTTTGTTTGATGGACATCGAAACATGCTTTCCCTTTGTAGATCCTTTGGCAGCTCCAGCATCGGAAATTCTATTTGACATAATCGAAAGTTCAAGCTAAAATTGCTCTAACAGTCTGCAAAAAATAATAAGCCAGATCCAATTCGAAGATTAAGGAACAACACAATCTGCAACATTAACTGAAATAGATAATTAGATAATTTTAGCTTAGCTTATACCGTCCGTTATACATTAAACGCGCATGTGTTAACCCATATGCGCATGCATCAACGTGTTATGCGTTGACGCATGCGCAGAAAGTTTGCAGCTTTGAGGTCTGGATTAATGACTTTTGACTGTACTATGTTTAAGAAAAGTGGTAGGAGCAGTTGGATTGACGTGACAGTTTCTTATTCGTAGCTGCATATGATATTGTTGAAATTATCAATGTGAAGGATGCTGAGAATAACTTCGATTTTCTTGCTTATTTTTTTATGAGTGTTATCTCTTTTTTCACATATATACTCATTTCAAGACCTCTATAATTATTGTTACGAATTTGGTATTTAAAAAGCTAATGTTAGTTCAATTATAAATTAAATGGTTTTATTTCTCGCGCAGTGCAGCGCGTGACGAATATTACAAGAAAGCTAAGCCGGAAAATTGAAAATACAAGAGCGCGTGCATTAAATAAATAAATATCTCTTTTTGATTTCGCGAAAGTACTGGAAAATTCTAGCGCATGATTTTAAAATCTTATAAAAGGAGGAAAACATCTCAGTTTGTAGGAGTTGCTTAGTTTGTTGTTGTTTAAAAAAAACTACTGTTGTTGATTGTAGCGAATTCGCGGATTAGCGTTCTTTAGCTGTTTTGAATTACGTTCTATTGGACATTTGAGTAGTTAAAAGAAAACTACTGTGAGATATTGTAATACTGCAAGGATAATTTGAGAAAATTTAAGCATTTTTGTTGTGATAATAATAAATTTTTGTTCATTTTTTCATCGGACTTGTGCATTCATTTCATAACGAACCCGTACGCACGCAACATTATACAGAATTTAAGCAAAATCAGTAACAATCTGGTTACTTTTGGCAGGTCAATGTAAATATTTAAAAATTATGCCGAATTTCGCTTCAGTTTAGTGAGTTAAAATTAAGTAACACATACACAAATTACAAATGCTGAAATTTATTAGATTTTATATAAAAATACACATTTAGTATAAAATTTTATAATAAAACATATGTAATTTTCTGATTATAATTTTGATTTCATTTTAGACATAAGTTTCTCAAGCTTCATAGCTAATCCCATATCACCTTTAAGTTTAAGTTTTCCAGATAAAAAGGCACTAGTTGGCTTCAATCTTCCACTAAACATATCAATAAAACTTTCCATGTCCAAGAAAAAGGAAACATCTGCTTTGCCTGATGGAGGATCTCCTTTTCCAACTGATCCTGATCCATTCTTCATATCAACAAACCACACTTCTTCAGCAGGTCCTAGAAATACAAATCAGTGTTTAGCCTGTATAATTTCAGAAAACATTTAACAGATTTGTTAAAATTTAACATTAAAAATGTATATTAATATAACAGACATGTACATCTTTCCCTGAGTTAACCTATAGATCAACAACAGAATATATAGGTTAACCCGAGTTAACCTATATATTCTGTTTCTCGTGAATGTGCATCTATAACCATATAGTAGATCCACATTCACGAGCAACAGAATATAAAACAAATGGTGAGATGCCTATTATTAATTCAGATTTTGTAGAGTATCTATAACATTTATTATTATTATTATTATTATTATTATTATTATTGTTGTTGTTGTTATTTATAAGCATGGTAGTTTACAGTTAACTATATAAAGGATTTGAGGCAAATAATTAAATTATTTTACATAGATAAAATCATTCTAATGTTCATTATAGTATTGACATTTTCTTCTTGACTAATTAAAATCAGAAAAACAAATTCCTATTATCTTAATTTAATATTAAGAAATTCAAGATCTTACCTGTTATATAAAATGCATAGACACCAGAGGTCTTGTTTACAAGGTCTTCATTTAAAAGAGATTTAATTTTGTTGAATACATCTTCAATAGAATTTCCATCAGAATCATTCTTTGTACTTTTCTGTGTATATAATCCATTAATATTAAAAGTAAACGATTTTAGCTCTTCATCAGGAAGAAAGAAGTCTGGGGACAATGGTTGTGCTATAAGAAAAATCACACACACATATGTATTTCTACAGACTAAAAGTTATCTTACTTAAGTTAGAAAATAATCTTTTTATCATGAAAACAAGTTCTACGTACTTAAAATTATAAATATTACACAAGTAGTTCATGCAATTTATAAAAGACACATAACTAAATGGATTTTGACCACTTTGAGAGAACTAATCCTCATACATATGCAAAAGAATACGTTATATAATTTCATACACAAAATATTCAATCTATACTATAAATTAATGTATCTATATTCATATGTGTGATTGTGTTCCATAACAGAATGATTACTTCATAGATCTTCAATCCTTTTTTTTTTTTTTTTTTACATAAACTTTTTATATTTTGCACGTGGAAATCATTTATTTCATAAATAATTAAACTACATGATGGAAATGCATTTTCATGACCTTACATGGATCCACTGCATATTGACTGAAATCTGTAACACCATTATTTTTCAATACATTTTCATCAATGAAAAATTGGCCGGTTGATCTGCTCATAAATATTGCATATGCCGCATCTGCTACAATATCTGGATATCTACAGTTTTTAGTGATATCTTTTCCACCAAGCATCTCCATAGCTGCAGTGGCAATAGCTGAAAATCAAAATATATTATAAACATACAACTCCCAAACAAGAAATTTAAATATGCAAAACAGAAAACACACTAAAATATAAAGGATAGATTATAAGCAGGTCAACAGATTTTTTTTATTAGGTACTTATACAGCAAATAATAAAGTGAAATGCATTAATGATATTCTATGAGTTTGAGACAAAACTCTTCAAAGGGGGGAGAAAAAGGATCACAATGGGTAAATGATTTATTCATATATGTCACATAGTTTGCTCACAGCTCATGAAGAGTTCATTAATCTTATTATGAGGATGTTTCTCATTTTGGTAGTACAAATGTTATGCCACAGAAATAATGCACTTGCCACAAATAACAGATTTTTCTATCTTCTTAGCTTGACACTACAATGAGTGAAGTCCCTTTGGTCAAGCAGACATATTCAGTGGTGAAAGCATTTGATTTGTCTCTCCTTTGGTAATGTTCCCCTTGCCTTTTGGTAAAGTTTCAGTGATTTTAACCTTCTATCCACATACACATATTTGTACTGATCTCGCTTACTCGCAGAAAAGGCAAGCCATACTTCACACCTACAATGAATATGCTTTTTAGTGCAATTACTGAAACATTTGCCTATATATAACGATTAACTAACTATATATAATAGTTAACTGGCAACAGAAATTAATATGTTTGCAACCCTCATTGATACATGATGCTGTCACAATAACAATCATGAAAACCTATATGCAGAAAGTGACTAAGTTTGTGACACAGGGAATAAATTTCTTTTCAGCATTTAATAATATTAATTAATAAAATTTAGCAAATTTAGATAATATAGCTGTAAACCACAACATGACTGCTTTTTATTTATTATTTTTTATGTAAATTAACAGTTGAATTAGATTTATCCGTCAATGTTTGAGTATGATCCCTGTCAAATGGCAGTCCCACTAAACCACTCTTTCTTCATAGTGGTACTAGAAACTGTCCAAAACTCTTCAGAGCAGCTCACTCGGGATATTGGTCACAACAGTTCTGATGCATCAATTTATTTCCAGTGTGGTAGTGCAACATTTTAAAACCATGAAATACTCCCATAAGAAATTTCGGAATAATTATTTTTAAAGCTGTAGAAGCTAGAACTTTAAATTAAAAATTAAAATTAAATAAATTCCTATGAAATAAGTTTAAACTGCAAAACCCTGAGCTTTTCTTATCAAATGCACAAACAAAACGTCAGTTCATTAACAAAATAATGCTTGTCTTTTGGAGCACAATGAATGCATATATTTGCACAGAGATAGTAATGTAGCTAAATGATCAGAACCCTTGAACATCTGTAGTTTCTACATGCTTTCAGCTCTCGGTAATACACTAAATTGATAGAATGCTAGTCTTGGATGTATTTTCATGTGTAAGTTATATTCAAAGCAATATGTCCATGAAATAAGTAGAATAAACTGCCATCTTGCATGTTCCATTGTCAACAGTTAACTGTATGTATAAACACATTACACATGCATTTACATCTGAATATGCATATAATTTATGAATGCAGATGATTCACATAGTTAAGAAATGTTTATCAGTGGAACTGATATATTCAAACCTTGTATGAAAAGAAGATTTTCATACTTATTTCATTCATATTTTTAAACTCGTCGGAATTTATTACAAAATACCGATATAGCATAGTAAGTATAGATTTATTATTAAGAAAAAATCATATTTTAAAGTAATTTGTAAAAAATATAATAAGTAAATAATTTTGTATAATAAATTAGATCCTATTACTAAAACATATATATATGCAGGCAATGAAATTTTTTCTTATACTCTGAATTAAGAAAATAAAATGCATTTAGATATTGAATCCTGGAAATTTGGCTCTCAGAATGTAAATTATATTTCTTTTATGAACTATTGTATAATAGTGCCTCATTTTTTAATACCTATCTGTGTCCATTACAGAAAAGTGCTCTGAAGGTGCAATCACATTGAAATATTAACAACATTTATTCTCTGTTCTAGAAATGATATTTATTATAACAGTAATTATGTCTCCGACTTCATTTATTGTTTTAAATGCATGTGTATATATACACGTTTATACATGTAAGATACAAAATATGAAAAGTCCCTTGACTCTCCATTTTAATTTGGTTATTTACCCGGCCTTAAAACCAGTAATTGCTTATAATAAATCTCTTTAAACTGCATCATTTAAAAATTAATCCTTCTCACACAATTCTTACATAATGCTAACAGATACTTGCATTATGCTTCAGCCTATAATAGTTTCAAATTTTGGTACCAAAACTTTTAGCAACCAACAATGATAAAACAGAGCCAAAACTAAATCATTCTGATCCAGGTTTTTTTCATTTTGGATATGTCACATTGCTCCTCTTGCTTCTCTGAAGTGCAAGTATGCTATACACTGTTACTTTCTCTTTCTTCAAATATTTCCAAAAAGAATAAATGCACTAATGTTAATAGTCAAGAGAAGGTGCATTTTATGCACCAAATTAGAGAGGCAGCTAAGTTGCCAGCTGCCTATCTATCAAGAATAAGGTTCAAACTGCAGCTACTGTATCAAGTTCATGATCAGATTTCAATGTCGCATCCACATCATTATTAAAAATGATATCATTACACACATAAATACATAAAAACAGCCGAATAACTTATAGAAATAGTTTTTAATATTAAACTCTGAAACATTTAAAATTAATTTGAAACATTAAAAATAAATCACTCTGAATGAATTTTAAAATATAACAGTTTGACTTTTATAACTATAAACGTAAACATAAATACCTGTTTTGGGCCACAAAGCATTGACAGCAATGTTGTCTGATTTAAGCTCTTCGGCCATTCCCAAGACACACATAGACATTCCATATTTTGCCATGGTATATGCTTAACGTGTTAAAAAAGGACAAAATAATTAGAGATATAATTAGAAAATATTCTTAATGTAAAAGAATAAAACAAGAGTAATAAATATTTATATAAGAAAAGTACCTTTTAAACCAACGACAAATAACTCTTGTTTAAATTTAAAAATACATTTATGATTATTTTAGAATACATATTTAGAAAATTATAAATGACAAATATATTGTTCACCGTGAAAGTCTTGATGCAGTTTCTAAATACTGATATACTAAATACCTGATAAGCACTGATATATACAAGCACTTGGTGAAATATGAGTCATCAATCTAACACCTTAATCCTATTACTTTGAGAAATCTCAAATACTACATATATTTATTTCATTTATTTTATATATCAGTTTCTTGAAAGAGTTATTAAATACTTAATGTATATTATTATTAATGTATAGTTATTAACTAGGGTACACAGATAAAATATTTCCATGTTATCTGAGTATATAAACCACTTAATGTATTCAGCCAAGTTAATTAGGGTACACGGATAAAATATTTCCATGTTATCTGAGTATATATGTTCAATAATTCAACCCCCCAAGATATGAATACAACAGAATACATCCGCTACTGTTTTGAGTTAAAATAAAGAAAGAGGTAAAGTTAAAATAATAAAAAGTTCGTGGGAAAAAGACCAGTTCCTGAATTTTTATCATTGTATTAAGGGGTTAACGTAAAATTAGTGCCTTCATTTGTACTACTGTATAATGTACAAGGCATTAAACTAATGAAACTTTGATGTCTTTTTATCCAACAGCATATAGTAACCATCCCTTCTTAACAAATTAAAACAGTGTGATGCTAGATCTTTCCTTGGTGAAAAATTAAATTATTCATGACAGTAAATGGGAATCAATGTGAAATTTCCCCTTCCATCCTCTGATATGGCACGGTAAAAATGAAATATTTTCAACACTTTACATTTTGTCTGGATAAGTATTGCTTCAATTTTATATTTGTCTACCCACTTATTAGCTATAATGGGTGTATAAACAAATGAAATTAATGACAACTGAAGCTATGGAAACTGTCTTGAAAGAATCCAAATCATATACCCTTCTCAGACAGAAAATATCTCTTGATAAATGTATATAAATGATTGTATCTATGTCACAATATAAAGAAACAGCCAAGACTGTATAGTTAAAATTATGCTATGATACTGATTACTTTTTTTCGTGACTAAAATAAATTTGATGTAAAATTATTGCATAGCTTCTCATACACATTTGACCCCTGAACTTTGTGAGTCTATTTGTATGCAGATTTCCTGTATAAAATGCTGAATTCTTCCCCTCTCCGGATTTATAAGAATTTGAGGAAACAAGCAGACATGCAATATATCTTACAAATATAAAAAGTTAAAAAAAATACCTGATATCTTGTGAATGCCAAAAATATACATCTAACTTTTAATTTAGCCTATCGTTTAATACCACTGAATAAACATATATCTATTATAAAAAGGGAAAAATCTGCCAAGATAAAGTGTACAAACACTTATAGACATCATGATACCTGATAATTTGATGTAAACAAAGCATACAATCAGCTGTTATACATATTGCACAACTGCAATATCATCACAGCTATCACTAACCACCAAGTTAAGGTGCTGTGAGTATCTATTTAATGTACATGATGATGCCAATCACATGTATCTGAGTAGTATCATTTTAATGCAATATAAATACTGTCGAGAGATTTCTACAGGTATCTTTCTATAAGTAAAGAAATCTTAATTAGCCAATTGAAAGGGTTATTTTGGATAACTATGAAAAAGAAAAACTAAATTTGTGATTTGCAGACTGATGATATATATATATATTCAGTATGCCGTAATATATATACATTGTCAGTAAGTAAGTAAGTAATGTATGGCATTTTCTTGAGTACAGGACTAGTTAAAGGCATCAACTGGAAGAAAAGAAGACAGCCACAAACTAACTGGTACATCACTAAGTCTTCCAGAAATTCTTCAAAATGTGAATAGAGGACTCATGCTCCACCACGACAATGCATCTTCTCATTAAGCAAGACTGACTATTGAGTTTCTAGAACAGAAGTACACCAAAGTGATAGAATGCCACACTATTCACCCGATCTAGATGTGTGACTTCTGTCTAAGAGCTTACATGGACGTTGTTTTCAATCCAAAGATGAGATTCAGGAAACTATCAATGTATTTTTCCATTCATTTCAAGAAATGAATGGCTTGAGGCATTTAATCTCTAGAAAATTTGTCTAGAGAAGTGCACTGATGCTGCAGACTCCTAAATTTTCATAACTTCTATGTGCATCTAAAAAATATTCTATGTGCATCTAAAAAATTTCAGAGTGTCTCTCATAAGAACTTCTGATGCATCTAAAAATGCCTAGTAAAATTTCACTGCATATTTTCCGAAGTGCTATTTTATTATTATATTCAAATCTCCTTTGACTGACTAAGTCCAACAGAATTTCAACAGAAATCATTGCTGTCTTGGAACTAATGCAATTGTCAGTATCTTCTTCATTTGCATTTTAAATATCACTCACTACCTCTTTTATTCTTGTGACATTTGAAACTATATCTGCATCACTCAAGCACTGAAAGCCAGGCTTCAGTTGAATCGCCACTGAACCAATCCTCGATGTTTTCCTGATCAACGATCAGGAAGTTGTCCACCAATTTCATATTCTTCTGCAAGCTTTACTGTACATTTCTTTTATTGGCCATGTTCAGATATTTTGATTAATGTTAAGTTTTTGTTTTCATGTTGAAAGAACTTTCTTGAGCTTAGTACTTGTAGTGGGTTCTTTACTTATTTTTTAAGTCTAAAATTTTAAAACTGGTTTTAACAGAATAAGAAAACATGCAAAAAAATACACAGGAAACAAAAAAATTTCAGTGATCAGCAGAAACGATGACTTTGACTATGCACATGCAGAACAAACTGTACCAAGTAATAGCTGAAACTAAATTTAAAGATGCAACTCAGTAGTTTTTAGAGCATGCTCAGACTTGTGCATGTTTGATTTTTTACACTCTCACACATAGCATTGATTGTGTATGTGTCAGCACTACCATACACAGATAATCTGCAAATTGGATAGTCACCAGTCTATTGCACCAGAGACTTGGTGAGGTCAGTTTATATATTTAAATTAGTTTGTCCTCCTCAGACGTCTTACCGTATAGCTCATCTGTACTTTTGAAGAGAAAATTATTCGTAAAATGAGCATGACTAGGCTCCTATTCTCTTTATTTATTCAACTATCAAAGTTGTAATCATTGTCATTTTATTTGGAAAGAACTAAGAACATTATCTGCTATCGAACAAAAAGAAGATTTCTTAGGTGGTAAATTGTTGGTGCGGGGAGGGAAAATTATTCTTGCAGATGTTGCAGAAGGAAGATTTGAATGCTCTAGGCTGTAGATACAAGCATCTGCATTCCTACATCAAGCATTTTTGCACAGCTATTTGTTTTGAATTCCTGTTAATGGGCAATAAATCTCATCCTCCTAAAGCAGCACGCATCAGTGACTTTTTTTCAAAATGATGGTATTGAACGAATGGCCATGCAGACCAAATTTTCAGACTTGAATTCCATACAGCAGACATTATAACTCATCAGATATTGTCGGGTATATTAGCAATTTCAATGATGCCAACAGGCAACTAAACTATGATGCAGTGTTTAGAACTAGCAGATGCTGGATCTACTAGTTCCAAGTGGCACTAAAGTAGTAGTACATTCAAAATGCATCAATATGGCACCAGAAATGCATGATATGGGTTAAATATAAAAATACCATGAATCCTGCCACACAGAATGCTCAGGAGTATTTTCACAGATAAGTTATTGGATGGCACCATCCGCTACCTTTTATGAGTTGCAATAGGCACTTTTTGAAGATTCAATGAAACAAGATGTTTATAAATAGCCGAATTATATGCATACCTCATAGCTACCACTTCTGAATATCTCAGTTTATCCTACGTATTAAATGCATTTCCCCAAGTACAAGAATTATTTTCATAGATATCCATTGCATGGGATATTCTGTGACCTTTTCTCTTGTGCATTTTGATTAAATTTATCTGATCCCACATCTTCTCATGATTGTGTATCTATATATGCTTCAACTTTATACTTTTCATTTAATATGCACTTTCTTCATTCATATTTACCTTTTAAACATTTATATAAATAAGATTTGTTTGCCAAAATTTGTTCAAGTTTGATATCTAAACACATCATTAACTTTTAACTGATATGGTGAAAAAGTTATGGGTAAATGGTATGGTTATATCTTATGCATCCATAAAATAAATCTATACTTTTTGCAGACACTTTCCTGACACATAATTATTTCTACATATTAATAATTTATTATATGAGAATAACCACTATTATTATTGAAATGATAAAGTTACTTAGAAACAGAGTGTACCCCATGTAAATAAGAATACAAATCTGCGTTTTGATGTATGATGTCTGTGTTCTAAGGACCCACAGCATAACAGCTTAGGATTAATAGAAGCCAATTACACAACTTTAGAGAGGTTCGAATCCCGCGAACCGGCTGGCTGCATAGGTGTTTTCGTGGTTTTCCCCATGTGTAACGTATATACGAGCCAGTTTCCCTTAAAAAGTCCTCCACGAAGGCATCCCTCCCTTTAGGCAGATAGCCCAAGTGTGCTTTGCCATAATTAAATACACCAACACAACTTTAGTATCTGCTTATATACACTATTCCAGGAATAAATATTTGCAATATGCTCACTAACAAGATTAAAAAAGCTTTTCCAAGAATATGGCTTAGTATCTAAATAAATCTAAGATATAAAATTTAAACACTGAGTTGGCAAAGAATCAATGTCACATATGCATTAACTACCACATTACCATCATCAGATAGTTCACATGTGATTCTAATTTAGCTGCATGGTCCTGCTTACAATGTAAAAGCAGGCACGACAAAATTCTTGAAACCAGTTTCTCTCAGTGGATATTTACTTTGTGCAGATAAAATATGCAAGCATTATAAAAAAATATGCTACATAATGTTTAACATGTACTTCAAGAAAGTAAAAGTAATTGAAAAGAAAAAGGACAAAATTCAGGACTTATGCAGAGGGTAAATTTGTTAATAGCTGTTTTCAAAATGAAAGACAGAACTATTCTGATGAACAGAAACAAACATAATACCAACTAGCTAGAATTGGTAGTTATTCAACAGTGAAGGTAATTTCATGAATTACAGTAATTAAAACTATTTCCCATTATTAGTAGCATTTTATAACAATATAAGGTTTGATTTTTGTTATTAATTTAGGTAAAGTTGTGTTTTCAATAGCTGATTAAAGATCTTGAAGGATTTTTATTATCACTGATAATGAAAAGATTAATTCTATAAAATTTATGGAATTAAGCAAGTCTTAATTCTCAGCTGCTGGATACATTATTTTTTGAGGCTGGGAGGGGGGTTTATTTTCCCCTGATAAGAGTTTCAAAAGTAATTTCTTCAATAAGTTTTATTACTAATGCCTACCATATGGATGTAAAACCTTTCATCTTAGACCTTTCCGTTGATTTTCCATAATTTTATTGTTAGTAACCCCTTAAGAGTCAAAAGACATGCTTGTTGCAATCTGTAAGCAAAGGGACATCAGCCTTTGAGAGTAAATACTATGAACTTGGCTCTTATTTAATAGTTTACTATGCAGGTTAGTGTAATAAGTTTGTAACATCAGTAGTCATAAATGGCTCATTAGATTCTTTCATATGACAGGGAGTCGACCCAATGGATAGAATTCATGAGATTTTATTTTCTGTGCAGTGCCTTTAAATAAATCGGGTAAATACTTAAACTACTGCTAGTAATGTTTTTCTTAGGATAATCAGGACATCCTTCATAGTTTGCAAGCTATGTTCTCTCACAGTTAGAGCACTCCCTTTGCAAAAACAAAATTTCAACAAGCAAAAGTGTTAAATAATCTGTAAAAGTGCAAAATTACAAATTATCTTCTTATGAAGCAGTTAAACCAAAAAGGAGAGAAATGCAACTCAAGCAATAAAAAAAGTAATGAATCCATCAATTAAATTCTGGTAAAGTAAATACAT
Source organism: Stegodyphus dumicola (assembly GCF_044657685.1). Classification (NCBI taxonomy): domain Eukaryota; kingdom Metazoa; phylum Arthropoda; class Arachnida; order Araneae; family Eresidae; genus Stegodyphus; species Stegodyphus dumicola. Next base: position 124,374,765 of record NC_140780.1, read on the forward strand.
AACTAATATGCTTAGTGCATTCCTATTATATTTTTTAAATAATAAATTTGTTGCTAAAATATTTCTTACCAACATGATTTTTGAACCAACGAGATTCCATGAGCAGTGGTGGGCTAATATTCAAAATATGGGCATTTGAAGATGCTCTGAGATATGGTATGCAAAGTTTGGATCTATAAAATAAGAATAGCACACAAGACATATTAGGTGTTTTTTTTTAAATATTTATTGGATAACTGTAAAATTTAGAAACTGGTATAGGATATTAAAATTAATTCAAGCAAATGACTTAACTGAAATGTTAATGTTTTGATTTGAAATTATTTTCAGAAATGCATATCGCTGCAAATTAATCTTCAAAAATCATGCAAACTCATTGTAGCATTACATAACAACAAACAGACTAATCAATAAGATCAGCTATGTTGCTCACACACATCTTACCTAATAAATTCATTTATTCCTGCTAACTACTTGTACTATGTCTCATACATAACAGAACTCTTCATTTCAGTTTGACATCATGCAGAATGTTAAGGCTGTTCCAAGCAATTTTTCTCCAGAAATTATTTAATTTCATGAAAATGAGCAATTTAGCATACCGAACTAGCTTGTTTTGTGGGCAAAAGAGAGGCCAAGTGCTGTGAATTTATTTCCATTTTCCTTTGAACCTCTATTTCTTCCTTACAAACTGTTTTCAGATGAGTATACAAATTTCTTACGGATCCACTCTGCAGCTCAGTACTTTATTATATGATTGCAGCATTATTATATTATTTGTTAACTGTTCTGAAATTTTTTCAATCTCTGACTTATTTTGAACATACATTTCACATAGAAATTGAATGAAATACAGTACAAAGTCCGAGATCCAGAGCTGCGGTGATTTCAAAAATTTCTGGATTTTAGATCAGTAGATTAAATTTAATAAAATTATATCAAGACACGTCAAAATTGGGGTTTCACTTATATTTTAGGTGAAACAGAAAAATGCTCACCTAACAACCATTGAAGAGCTAAAAGTGAGATCCTTACCAACATCAATCAGTACAATATCAATCTATGTACTGTCTTGAAAATGAACAATTTAGAAGTTATTGCAAAACTTCCTCCAATAGATTGCTTATCATTACCAGCATTATAATATGGTCATCCATACAAGAATCTGCAACAGCACAAACATTCATTATTGAACAACTCCTAAGATAGCGGATCTCATTTTTAAGGAATGTAAATGAATTGCACTGTATTAAGAAAAACAGAGAGAATTTTTATAACTTTATATAATTAGAAAAGTTAATGAAATTACAGATATTTGAGTATAAATGTACATTACTCTATAAAAGATTTAAATTTTCAAACAGCAAGCTGTTACAAAGTTAGGAAAAATAATTTTTAACATGGTTAAATTTTTAACTTGGATCCAGAAACTGACATAGTTGAAGTGAAAAGCAATGGTGCCATAGTTATTAATAAAAAAAATTTGTTCAGTTATTACCCATTAATAATAAACTAACTATGCTATTCACATGCTACATTTAGCAATTATTGTTTGCAGCCTTTTACATAAAAAATACTAATTTCAATACCTATGTCATAATTCAGAAATCAGAAAGAATGCATAAAGTGTGAAGTAAATGACAAAATGAAGTTTAACAGCAACAAAAGAATATTACTATGAACATTTTAATGTTTCCAAAATATTAAATAAGAAAAATCTTAAATGATTTTCATGTGTGTGGGGGAGGATTTCAGTTACTTTATTATAAAGGCCAGTAAATTAATAACGAGTCAGTGAATATTGCACAAAAAGTATGGTATGTAGAAAAGTGCAGATGGGTCGGAAATGGAGTCAAGTCTGGCCTAATGATTCAGGCACATCTCTCTCGCCAAATGTCCAGCAAGGAGTGAGAAAGGATGATAACTGAGCATCAGCTATGTCCAGTCATTTCTTTTTTGAAAGCGACACAGAATGGAGGCATTCAAAGCAGAGCAGCATGGTGTTGTGCATTTTTTGATAGCAGAAGGTGTAAGAGGGCATAAAATTCATAGACGAACGAAAAGGATCCATAGGGAGTACTGTATGTCAGGGGCAAGATTTCATGAGTGGCCCAAGTGCTTTCATGAAGGATGCATATTGATCGCTGATGACCTGTGGAGTGGAGCACCAAAGTGTGTCACAGGAAAGCATGTTGCAAAAGTGGATGAGCTCATGAAGAAAGACTGTCATCTAACAGTGGATGACATTTCTGTATCAGTGGGGCTTAGCCATGGTACGGTTCACGGAATCATCAAGGACGGGTTGAAGTTAGTTAAAATGTGAGGGCAATGGATCCTGCATTATTTGACATCAGAATAAGAGGGATGTCACATGGGCATGGCCATGCCGTGCTTGCAGGGCATGGCCATGCCCATGCAGTGCCCATCATCATTTAATGATGATGGGGACATTAGTTGGTGCCACCACTCTCAGCCCGAGTCAAAATGGCAAAGTCTTCAGTGGAAGCACACATATTTCCCTCCACCAAACAAATTCAAGACCCTCCACACTAGTGCTGGCAAGTACTGCTTTCATTCTTCTTTGATTGTAAGAGACCGCTTCTTGTTGATTTCCTGGAGCTACGGTCAATGCTCAGTGGTATTGTGAAACCTTATTGTAGCTCGGGAATGCAATCAAATCAAAATGTCTTGGTAAACTTTCTCATGGTGTCATTCTGTTGCATGACAACGCTAGACCACACACAGCCAACGCAACAAAGGAATGTCTGCAGAGTTTCAAGTGAGAAGTCCTGAGCCACTCCAGCTATTGTATAGATCTATTCCAATGCAGTGGCGTAGCAAGGGGGGCAAGGGGGTGTATAATGCCACTCGCAGAGGGGTACCAAATGGTCTCCAAACAAGATTTTCATCCTATCACTGTGTTTTTTTGTATGGGGGCGCCAGTTATGCTCGCTACTCCACTGTTCCCATGCGACTTCAACATCTTCGGTGAACTCACAAAAGCACAGTGGGGACACCAATTTCAAATGGACAAAAGTCAAGGAGTGCTTGCACAACTGGTTCAAACAGCAACCAAAGGATTTCTATGAACACGGCATCATGCGCCTGGTGTCATGATGGGATAAACACCTACGAACAATACTTTTGAGTTTTTTTAAATAATTACTGGGAAATTGCCTCCGATTTATTATTTATTGACTGCTCCTAATATTTTGTGTCAAATACCTTTTATTTTCTTTTATTTAATTTTATAGCTAAGCAAACTGAAAAACTTCGAAAAAAAATCCATTTTTTTAAATTGATTTATTTATTGTTATTAACATTACTTGGTAAAAATTCAAAAATCATTAGTCAGCTTTTCAGAAAAACCATAACACGAAAACCAGCATTTTTCTAAAATTATTTTTTGTATAAACCTTAATACGAACATATGAACTAAATACATAATAAAGCTGAATAACCAATGCATGTGCTTTCCTTTCGATAAGAGAAAAGGTTAGGTAAGGTTATTTGAAAATAGCAATGCATACAAAAGATGTTTCAAATAACTGGAAAAAAATGTTATTCCTATATTATGAAATGAAATGACACTGGAAAAGAAAATTGTCATTTATACTAGTAGATGCAAAATAGTTTTCTTTCTCAGTTTGCAAGTACTTTGCAAAATACTGCACATCACTTACATGGTTAATAAAACATACCTAATATGCCAACAGAAAATTCTTTCCTCTGTCGATAAACAAAAATTTTTCTTTAAAAAGAAACTAACAAAACTTTGATTTAATACTTTTCCCCCTAATTTATACATATACACAGCAATTTAAATTATTCTCTCAAATCCTGTAACATAACATTTCATCTTTCAACTAACATATTTTAAGCAGTATGTTGCATTTTGTTTATTAAATGTTCTTTAGCTTTACAAACAAATTTACTGTGAACTGAATTACAATAATAATGAATCTTATCAATAAAACTGAATCATGTAAAAAATAAAGATAAATTTAATGAAAAATTGAATAACTACTTACACACAAGCATAAATCGAAAAAAATTTGCGAACTGGTTTGTTGCGTAAATAAGCAATAAAATTAGCCAAAGTAGCTATAAATGCATAAATAAATATTACAATCTAATTTTAACAATTAATTAGACTAACTAAATTCTGGGAAGTGGTCTGAAACCATAGTAAACTGGCTGAATGATGAATAGAAACTGGCTCACTGATTACACATGCTTCAATAAACAACTCCTTTTTAAATAAAATGTGACACACATTATACATCGAAGCCTATTCTGAAAAACAAACTACTGTCTAAAGTAATAGAACAAAGCAGATTAACACAGATCATTTCATAAATTACTTATTTCCCAAATTATTTATCCACTTATTACTTAATGCAGTGACATTCAATCGAATGCCTACTTTTCATACATGCCGATAACACATTAAATCCACACAGAGAGACATACCTTGCCCAAAAAGGTCCTTATGCAGTTTTTATTTTGGACTATTAGTTGTAGACATATAAGGTTGCCTCAGAAAAATTTTTAAATGATTCAAGTTCTCATGTTATATTATTTAAAAAAAACTTGCAAAAATCATGAAATTTAATTCTTTTATATGGTGTTTCAGTCTCCATACTTATATTTAGTACAAGTTTAAACTGATCACAAAAAGTAACACATAAAAAATTTGACTCTTGTATCACAAAATTTGAGTGATATACTTAATTTTAAATTTTGGGATTTTTACCACCTTTCTTAGCTTTTTCTAAGCAATTGGTAAAAAAAATAATTTGAAAAATTTGAAGTTCATTTTTTCCTTTTTAATGGCATGAGTGATATTCTTTTGTGATCTAGTAGCATATAATATTCTTTCATTTATAAGTTTGTTAAATATGGCATATCAAAAAAAATTTCACACAAGTAATTTACAAGTTATCAATATATTTTTCATAGTCTCAAGAATTTTTTAAAATTTAAAATATGAAAATTTATTAATTAAAATTATTTATCATTTTTAATTTATGTAAAGAGTTTCACGAGTTGGGTATGTGCTAAAATTGAAGTTGCAGCTATTTCTTAGAACATGAATTTTACAAGATTCTATGAATAATAGCTCTTTTTTGGGGGGAGGGGGGAATATATTGATAAATTCTTTTTAAAATAGTATGCATACCAGTGTTTAACATTTTACACTATTAACTTCAGAAACCTTTTCTAAATTGACATTTCGCTTTTAAATACCTGTAAATTTTTTATTTCATTCAAATGGTGAATTATTTCTGAATTTTCAGGAAACATGATCTTAAGTTTTAAAATTAAATACCATGGTAAATTTGTGTCATACAGAAGTCAAATTTTGTTTCATTTATTTATTTTTCAAATGAGCAAAAAATTTTCATAGACAGAACAACAGGGATTAGTGGCTGTATAAAAAGTTAGATTTCATAACTTTTATGCAATTGGTTTTGCAATTTTACAAATGTGAAAAGTTTTTTGTGTATATGTATGTATGTGTAAACATATATATAAAAATTATTCAATTATGGCAAAGCACATGAGGGCTTTCGCAATCTGCCTAAAGGGAGATATGCCTTCGTGGAGGACTTTCTAAGGGAAACTTGCTCGTATACACGTTAAACATGGGGAAAACCACGAAATCGCATATGCAGCCAGACCATTCAAAGGATTTGAGTGTTCAGCGTCTTTACCGCTTGGCCGCTGGTGGGCCATATATATAAGGAAGCTAAAATTTAAATTTCTTGCAAAGAGTCAAGATTTATTTCTTTTAACATTACATAACTTGCTTAGTGATTTCAAATATCTTTCAATGTGTGTAGATGAATGTATTTAAATCCATATAAAACCTAATGCATATGAATATTAAAGCAACTTGCTTTGGTTTACTTGATTATGGCAAAACATGCAAGCACCTAACTGATCTTCCTAAATAAAAGAATGCCTTTATGGAGGTCTTTCTAAGGGGAATTAGCTCATATCCATGTTACACATGCAGAAAACCATGAAAATACCTATGTAGTGAGCCCATTTGCCTGTAATCTAACCCAGGTTAAAGTACAACTGTTCAGAAAATTTATTGCTCGGCCGCAAATACTAAAAACAAAGGTACATTTGAAAAAAAAAATTAACTAGCAGTTCAGTTTTTTTAAACAGACCTTCTTGATAAGAGATCAAAGTTTTTAGCAAAATACCTACACCAAAAATGTTCCTCTCGTATTAATATTATGCATTAGATCATAACGTTTCATTGGAGTGTCTACAGTTCCAGTCAGATGTATAGCACTTGCATTGTTCACCAATATGTCAATTCCTCCAAATTTATTCACTGCTGCATTTACTGCTTGCTGAACATCCTCTTCATTTCGTACATCAACTATACATGGTAAGCAGCGTCCACCTACCTCCTCCACTACAAAAGAAATATACACTTCTTAAAATAAAAATAACCAGTTTCCATAAAATGGAAAGATTTTTGCTAAACAGTAACTACATGTTAAAAATAACTGCATACATTAACATATGTTTTAAATTTGTTTGATGCCTTAACTGCATTAAGTATCAATGAGTTGATAACAAGCAACACTGAAGTGGTAAATTTGATCCAAAAGGAAGAATATATTGAAATATCCCAATAGTAAGTAATACCCCAATCTCTAATTTTTATGGATTCCAGGAGAGTGGGATATTTATTCTTAACACCTCTGGGAAATTTTTTTGCAGTTTAAACGTGATGCTTAAGTATATAAGCTAGTTTACCAGTCTAGAATTCTAAATCCTTCTGAAAAATATATATGCTCAGTTTGAAATATATTGTTGCGTGCGTACATGTTCGCAATAAATTGAATGCACAAGTCCAAAGAAAAGTGAATAAAATTCATTCTTATCACAAAAAATATAAACAAAATGCTTAAATTTCCTTAGAGATATTCGTACAATATCGCAATATCTCACAGCAATTATCTTTTAAACTACTAAAACATTCAACAGAACTTAATTCAAAACAGAGAAAGCTAATCCGATTTCACCGCGAATTTGCTACAGTAAACAACAACAGTTATCCAAACAACAACTGAATTGAAATACTTTCCACCAGCTTTTATAAATGCTCGAGAATATTCTTGTATTTTCTCGATTTTATGGGTAGCAAGAGTACAATTATGAGATATCTGTTTATTAAAATGTTAAATGCACGTGCTCCTGTATTTTAATTTTTCCGGGGTAGCTTTCTCTTCAAATAAGTCTTGTGCTTCATTGCACGGGAATATAAAACAATTTTAATTAATTCTACTAAACATAGCTAAATAAATGCAAAAACTGTAACAATATAATTTAAAAAATTAGCTTTTCAAATGAAATATACAATGTAAAAAGATTTGCTTTTCAGACTTCAAATATCAAACTGTTGATTCCTGAATCTCCAAATAATGAAATTCTCAGAATAATATAATGATACTTATGTTTTAGCCACTGCCCATAGATACATCACCAAAAACGCCATACTCATACCTTACTCTGCATTCCTTTGAGTTACTGACAACCATAGAAGCTTTTCCAGATTCTTCTAGAACAGTGATCCCCAAACCATCGATTATGAGCTACTAGTAGCTCAATAGAGGAAATTTTCAGTCAATCACGTTATCGCTCCAGTTGGTAACTCTTGATTCCTTCACCGAGCTGACACTGATGATAACAACTGCATTCCCATGTAACTGCCATGGTCAGCCTCACCTCCTAGTTGATTGTATACGTGCGAGGTTGTGAGCCTAATGTTTTTTGTGTGTATATTAGACATTTGCTAACTTGGATAGTTTGATTTATGCATTGGCACAAAGCTAAGTCTGTTCTAACGATGGCAAATTCAAGCAAAACACTTATCACTTTCATTCAGAATGGGAAACCAATTACTTCTTTACCCAGGTAAAGGACAAATGGGTGTGTTTACTGTGCTATGCAAGTTTATCAGTTGGGAAGCAAGGGAATGTCAAAGGTCACTTCAAAACCGTTATAAGCAGGGATTGAAAAGGAGCTCTCACTGAATTCTGTTCTAAGGAAAGAAAGATTAACTGTTTGACTGCTACGTGGCACAAATGCACTGTGTTCTTGCGCTGTGAGTTTCAGTGTGTCTTTGTTGCTCTGTGGGTGTGAACGTAGTCAGTCTGACCTCACGTGTACTTTGTAACACGAGTGCATTCTAAAATAACTGTGTCACGGTTTTCAAGACAAATTAACGCTGAGCTTTTGCGCCGCGTAGCAGTCAAACGGTTAAGGCAGCTAAAATCTAAACTTAATGCTCAACAATCAACTTTTTTAAAACCATTACACAAGAATAAATCAGAAACTGAATAGTCATACAAAGTTTTAAATATTATCGCACAGAATAAGGAGCCATACGAAGATGATGAAATAATCAGCTGCAGATGCATTATTTGATAGTTCAAAAAATAAAACTGAGATAATGTCTTTTATTAAATCTGTACAGCTTTCTGCAAATACAGCAATGAGATTATGAGTTCTGATGTTACCTCACAACTGCAGCTATTTCTCTTTGCAACTTGACGAATCGGATGATATAGTTGATACAGCTCAATTGGAAATTTTTGCAAGAATGGTTTTTCAATAATTTTGAAATAAGAGAGAAGCTGGTAAAGATTATACCATTAACAGGATACACTACAGGACAGGACATGTTTTTAGCAGTTAAAGATTTTATCAACTCTGAAAATATTACTATCAAGAAGTGGGTGGGCTTAGCAACTGATGGAACTCCTGTGATGGTAGGTAGAGAAGTCGGATTCATAACCTTGTGTCACAAAGACAACCGCTTTTGGAAATTTCTGCCTTACCATTGTGTAATACACTAGGAGTCACTGCGCGGAAAGTTTTTAAGTATGAACAATGTAATAAAAAGTCAAAAACATAGTGAACAAAATTAGAGTACATGCAATTCAGAGATGTTTGTTCGGATCACTGACTGATGAATAAGATAGTCAGTATGGTGATCTAGTGCTTCATACAGAAGTTCATTGATTGAGTAGAGGTGGAGTTTTCAAGAGTTGTTTCCTGTCTTAGTAGAATTTTTAAAAGAACAAGGTGAATCCTTCTGTGAACTAGATGATTGCAGGATTTTGCTTTTTTCACAGACATCACCAAAAAGTTTAATATCCTTATTTTGTAGATTCAAGGTAAGGGTACAGATATTGGCAGAACAATTTCAGATGTTACTTGATTTTTAAAAAAGTTGGAAGTGTGTGTGTGAGGGGGGCATATCATTCAAGGTGAATACAAACACTTTGCCTGTTTGAAAGAAACCTTTGACAAGCAAGGGTCTTCAAAACTTCCTTACAACAGCAAAACAATGCATCAAAATTATTTTAGATTTGAGAAGTGAATTAAACAAGTGCTTCCAAGATTTCAAAAACATATACACTGTGGCACAGTTTGTCAAATTGCGTTTTACAGAGATTGATTGCTGAAGAGTTCTCTACTTGTGTCATGGAGCATTTTGATTTTCACTTGTGTCATGGCACATTTTGATTTTCAAGAAGACAGTGCTGCAGTGGAGTTGGAACTGACTGATTTTCAAAATGATTTATCTGTAAAATTGCTTTCTTCAAGCTCTGAAAATGTCTGACCTCTTGTCCTTAAGAAAAAGTACCTAATTTTGGTCCAGATTTGTCTAAATGTGAAGGCAATGTTCAGCTCTACATATTTCCTGAAATAAGAAAACTTGTTTATGACAACAAAAGGTTCCATCCTTTTCATTAAAGTTAATAAGACCAATTAAAAAATCTGTTATTACATTTGTTATTTATTACTAATTATTACACTTCAATTTCTTTCTTATGTGCAATTCAATTTAAGTTTCTTTTTGTGATATACATTTTAATTAAAACTGATTTCATATTTACTAGAAATGTAAGTTTATAGGCAATAAATAGATGTAAAATTTGTTTTAAAAAGTTGGTAGCTCTTTTGATTGGTAGTTCACAGCAAGATTTAAAAATGATACACTAGCTCAGAAGCTTCACAAGTTCGGCAACCACTGTTCTAGAAAGATGCATTTTTTTATCTTTTTTGAGAAGATTAAATTTGTCTTGCATTGCCCTAAAGGAGGATGGGTATGGATTCTTTGATACTTTTTAATTACCTACACTCCTCTCCCAAAAAGCTGCCAACCATTGGCAACTAATTTTTCACCACGCTGTGAAAGATAACAGCCATTTTCAAAAATGGCAGTGCACTAAGAATTACATAAAACAGCAACCAATTAACAAAACTTAAAATGCAAGAAACATCCATAATAAAACATTACTTTTTTTACACACTGTTCTTTCTAAGTACACATGCTGCATCAGAGAATTGCAGAAATTTGGCATCGTGCATTACTTGACACTGCCCACACTTTTAGTTTTTCCGATCTACACAGTATTCTATTTTTTTCCTGAAGAAATATCAGACAACTGTACAATTTTGATATCGATGCACAAATTTTGATCCATAAACTTCGATCATTTACAAAGTACAGCTTCGTGGGATGCGAATTTTTAAATTTTCTTACATTTGGCAAAACACCAATTCTTGAAAAAATGCAACACTTTCCCTTTTTTTTCCCAAATGGCAAATTTCACAGTCTCATTATGAATTCTTGCCAGAAAGAAAAAAATGCAATCAGTGCAATAAAAACAAACATTAATGGGCATTAAATCTGAAGGCGGAAACATCTGGATTGCTACATAAATACATTCTGACGATACAGCACACTGCCTCATGAATACTTTTAAGGGGGGGGGGTGTTTAATCATAAAGTACCATCATTTTTTTAACTTAGTACCAACTTTAGACCAACTACATGGTGGTCAAAATAAAACTGGCTCGGAAAATGTGTACAATTCTGACATTAAATCCTCTTCCCTGCGCAGTCTGTTTCATGTATTTTGTCACTAAATTTTCCATTGCATATTTCACTAGAAGTTTTGCCCAAACACTTCCACACTCTTGCACAAACATATCAGTACAAATTTAAGAGTCCACCATGTAGAGCTCCTGTTAAAACTAGTGCAGAGCTGCATCTATTTTTTTTTAGGCAATTATTTTCCTGCAGAGAGATTTCAGCACAATGTTCATTTGCCTTTTCTTAATTCTTACTATATTTTGCATCATAATACTAGATTTGCCAAGAAATACAATAAATGCAATTCATTATTTTCATGCTTATTTTGCCAAAATTGTTGCAAGTGTTCTAATCTTAAACAATAAAAGTGAGATGATGGATGATATAACATCAATAAAACAGTGGACAAAGTGTTTAAATAAGAATTAGGCTTTGGTTCTAGATAAGTCCCTTGCCTTCTTATTTTGCAGAAATCATATACAGGTGAAGACAAGGTGTGCAAAACGGTTACATAATTACACACAGATCGGTTTGTTTAATGCTAGTGCCAAACAATATCAACCAGAAATTTCAAAAAGAAAATGTTTCAGTATCCTTCTCATATTGAAAATAGATTTCACCAAAATTTTGCCAAAAGACACCATAGACTGTTGGCAAGTGTATTGGTGGTTACTGGTTATTATATAAAAAATATGCAAATACTCTTAAACTTTCATACCATGAGTTGCCTTTAGTATATATATTACGTATGGGTGTGTAACAACTTGATTATTTTCAGTTTGTGTTTACTTACATATTTACAAAAATCCCACATCAAATGATAAATATCTTTGTTGTCAAGATGAATGTAATGCTAAACAGAAATGACATGAATTTAAGTTTTCAAAAATGAGGCCAAAATGCAGATGCAACATTAAAAAAAAAAGTAAGCAGGAAGGAATCTTATCAAAATTCACTTTTAAATTTCCCTGATCAAATGCAGTGTACTTAATATTTTAGAAATGTGAAATATAAAATATAAAATTTTTTTATCAGTAATAATAATTTTATATATTCACCATAGAATACAATACAGTAAGAAAATTATAAAAATTTTATTTACTTTATATTACTGCAAAGCAAATGAAGAAGCTGCATATTTGCATATATGTGAGTGTGTATATACATCTACACCATTAAAAATCTGGGTTTGTTAAAAATTTTTGACATCATAATGGCTTTGTTCTTTCCCACGTGCCCTTGGCTCAATATTAGATAAACAGAATGACTGGAAGTAACAAGAAGACATTTCCTAATTTCTCAACAAAATGTTCCCCTCCCACAAAAAAAAAAAAAAAAAAAAAAAAAAAGAGAGAGAGAACAAAACCTACATTATTATTATTATCATTTTTTTTTTTTTTTTTTTTTTTTTTTTTTTTATTCTTTTCTAACACAAGCTTTCACCAGTTTCCACAATTTTAAGGTTAGGATGACATAACAAGGAATTGGCAGAACAACTATATTTCTAAAGAGAAGAGTGAAGAACAGTTTATTAATGGGGCAGATGAGAGCTACGTTTTCATAAAATTATACCAAATATGAGATGACTAAATACTTTCAGCACTGAAACAGAGATTACAGTAACCTTTCATTTTATAGAGTGGCAATTTTCCTTTTCTTTTGAGTTGTTTAAATATGAACATTTTACTAAAAGGAATGAAGTGCACTTTTTCCTCAACCTCTTTTACTTTTCAAAAAGGGTTTTGATTCTCCTCGAAATTTTTGAAAAATTTTTGTATTTTTTATAACTTTCCTAGAGTCATGAATGACTTTCATTTAATTGAACTTACATGATTTTCCAGGAGAGTGAGAAACATGTTTCATGTAAATATACATAAGTAACTAATAAGCATTTACTAACATAAAGCGCAAACAGTTTTCTTGATAACTTTAAAGTATTGACTGTGAATTTGACAAAACTTCAAGGAAACATTTTTATTGAAATAATAAAATCCATTAGCAACAAAGTAATTGTAAGAGATGGCTGCTGCAGACAGACGATTACGTAATGGCTGGGCGAAGTCAACAGAAGGAGCGCCGCATTTGATTGGACTATTTTTTATTATTCTTATATTTTTTTTCTTTAACTGCGAACTAAGCGGGCAAATTCCCTTTTCACTCAGTTATATGTATGCACTTGATAGAGTAATGTAACATTTTCCGTTTGTGAGATATCCATATTAAAATCTTTATATTAATAATCCCTGCTGTTATTATTTAATTTGTAACCTGCATGTTGTAGCCCTGAGAGTTGCAACATAGTAAATCTGGCATCCGCTACTTTATTATTTTATTTTTTTTTTGATGAAATATGGATATAAAAGTTTTGAAAGCAAAAAGAAAGTTGCTGAGAACAACTTTTATGGTATGCTGCAATGAAATAGCTCAGAAGATCGAAAACAAAAGTTTAAAAAATGATGAAGTCGGTACGTTGTTTAAATAGATTCAGGACAAATTCACACATTTAGAAGCAACTCAAGAACTTCTTTCGAATTTGTTGCTAAGTGATGATACCCTGAATGATGAATATTCCGAAGATTTTTTGAAAGCAGAAGAATATCGAGACAAGTTTTGCTTGAATTGTTCGCTGTTAGAAAATGCAAAGAAGGGAAATTCGGTTACGGAAGGAACAACAACCGAGCAAAAAAGGAAATTCAAGCTTCCGAAACTTGAATTGAGGAAATTTAGTGGAGAATCAAAAGACTTTGTTTTTTGGTCCCAGTTTGAAAAGATTCACAAAGATGATTCTATTGTGGATGAAGACAAATTTCAATATCTGTTACAATGTGTGGTAGCAGATTCTAAAGCGGCAATACTGGTAACTATTTCCGCCAACTAAAGAAAACTATTCAAAGGTGATTGCACAACTTAAAGAATGCTTCGGGAGAGATGAACTTTTGGTTCAGATTTATGTACGAGACCTACTTTCCATAGTAATGAAAAATACTGCTGTTCAGATCAAAGGAGATTTAGCTGAACTTTATGATTTACTTGAGAGCAAGCTTATGACACTCGAAAGCCTCGGTAGAACTAAGGAAAAATTTGCTGAACTTTTGGAGCCACTTGTTGCGTCCTGTTTACCAGAGACGATTCTTTGTGCGTGGGAAAGAAACCGCTTGATGGAAGATACTGCATCACAGCAAGATAGTGTGGCTTCTTTGCATAAACTTTTGTGCTTTCTTCGAAACGAAGTGCAAAGCGAGAAAATGATTAAGCTCGCTCGTACCGGGTTGGGAGCTTCACGTTCTGCATATTCGCATCTACATGCTGATGATCCGGGTTGCTCTACAGCTGCTGCCTTGTTAAATGTTCAAGACAATACAGGTAGGCGAAATTTACATTGTATTTTTGTGAGAAATCCCACAATTCTGCCAAATGTTTTTCTGCTCGCAAAATGTCTTTAGAAGATAAACGAAAGCTTTTGGTGCAAAAGTGCACCTGTTTTCACTGCCTACGAGTTGGATATAGTTCACGGGCATGCAAAAATAAAGTAAAATGTTTAACTTGTGATAAATTTCACTATACCATTATGTGCTCAAATTGCGAACCTGTAAAGCCAAATGAAACTGACAGTACTGGTTTTTCAAGTAATGTATTGTCTAATCAGTCAACTGTTAATGAAAATGTGTATTTGCAAACATTTGTTTTAAAATAGTATTCGAAGGTAGACAACTTACAGTTTGTACGATTTTGTACAGTGGTTCTCAGAAATCTTATTTATTCTTATTATTCTTTAAAGTATTGACTGTGAATTTGACAAAACTTCAAGGAAACATTTTTATTGAAATAATAAAATCCATTAGCAATAAAGTAATTGTAGGAGATGGTTGCTGCAGACAGACGATTACGTAATGGCTGGGCGAAGTCAACAGAAGGAGCGCTGCATTTGATTGGACTATTTTTTATTATTCTTATATATTTTTTTTTCTTTAACTGCGAACTAAGCGGGCAAATCATCTTAAATCTTAAAACAAACCATTTATAATGGTTTGGGGGGGGACAGACAAGTCCTCATTCCCATTTAGTGTTTGATGTTAATTTCAGAAATTCTGAGGGCACGTATGACCAAAAGCTTGAAGTACTTTCTCAAAACAAAATACGTGAATGTGTTCCAAAAGTAGTTGATCACAATACCCTGAAAGAATTTAAAGAAAGAAATATTACCTTGTCTGATTTGCAAGCTAAAGAATATGACATTGAATTGATTTTAGGAGCAGATGCCATTGGGGACATTATTACTGGCAGCTCTCTGAAACTGAACTCGGGTTTAACTGTAGTTGAGACTAAATTCGGATACACTGTGATTGGTAATGTAGTTTTTATTGCATTGTGCTAATCTTAGCATAACTGAACTCTGGAATTTAGATGCCATTGGCATAACAGACCCAACTGAAGATGTTAAACGTAAACTTGCTCACTCTGACACCATTAAGCAATTTAAAGAGAATTTAAGTGTTCTTCCTGATGGCCGATATGAATTGCCACTACCCTTTAAATCTGAAATTCTGTTACCTAACAATAAGTATAAGAATTTTGAAAGGCATCAAAGAATGTGTCAACGAATTAATGAGGAAAATCAGTTAGATGACTATAAGGTAGTTTTTAAGCAATGGGAAGACCTAAAAGTAATAGAAAAGGTTCCTGAAACTGAAATTGATAATTTGAGTTATTATTTGCCCCACAGACCTGTTATAAAGCATACTAGCCAGACAATGAAGGTAAGGCCAGTGTTCGACGCTTCAGCCCAAGAGAGAAATTTACCATCTCTAAATGATTGCTTAAATAGAGGGCCAAATTTAATTGAACTCATATCTGATATAATTGACAGGTTTAGATTGTATTCCATTGGTGTATCATTGGACATTGAGAAAGTGTTTCTTTAGCTGAGTATTATCCCAGAGCATAGAGATTATTTGAGGTTTTTTTCTTCCAACTCTTGAAGAACCTATGATTTACAGACACTGCAGAGTGGTGTTCGGCATTTGTTCATCTTCATTCCAACTCTCTGCATCGATAGAGCATCTCTTGGATAATTCCCCTGCCGAGTTCGACGATGTGACCCAAAAATTAAAGCATTCATTTTATGTTGACAATTGTGTCACTGGGGTTCCCGATATCAAACAGAAAGAAACTTTTATAGTTAAGACGACAGAAGTAATGGCCCGGGGATGTTTTAACCTACGGGGTTGGGAAAGTAATGTTTCAGGTCGTATTTCCCGTAGTTCAGGTATAACTTCTCTTCTTGGAATCTTATGGGATTTAGATAACGATACATTAAAATGTAATCTTCATTATTCAATGGATAATGAGATACGTAAACGTAATATTTTGGCTATGGTACATAAAATTTTTGATCCGCAGGGTTATTTTGAGTCCAACTACCTTGTTACCTAAGTTACTATCACAGGAGGGTTGGAGTATGAAATTAAAATGGGATGACCCTTTGCCAGACAACATTCAGAAAACTTTTCAGAAGTGGCAGGATGAAATTAAATATCTTGAGAAAATTAGTATTCCATGATATGTAGAGATAAATGAAAATTCAGAGCTGCATCTATTCGTTGATGCATCTAAGAGCTCCTATGGTGCATGTGTCTACATTAGAACTGTAACGCCCGTGGGAGTCAAAATTCGATTGATCTGATCCAAATCCAGGGTAGCGCCATTCAAATCTCTGACAATACCCTGGTTAGAATTGATGATCTACTGTATTGGCCCCGAGACTGGTACACTCAGTATATGCCGCCTTAGATTTGCCTAATTTGAAAATTATTGCATGGAGTGATTCTATGGTAGCACTCTAGTGGATTCTATGGTAGAACTCTAGTGTAACCTTAAATCAGTTGAAGAGGAAATACCTTCGTATGCAATTAGGTTTCTGAATTTTCAATCCATCGTACGTTTAGTCCCATAGATATTGATGTTTGTGAAAAACGCAAAAAGTAAACATGCATTTCAAGAAACTGGAGATTTAACCGTTCATGAGATGGAATATGCTGAAAAAACTCTTATAAAAATTGTACAAAATAAGTATTTTCCCTCCGCCAACTCTATTTCCAATATGAGTGTCATTTCAGACAGAGAGGGTATAAAAAAGGGTGAAAACGTGCATTACAGAGTGATCAGATGACCCTGAATTTATTTGTCCAATTATTTTACCAGATCGTTGCATTTTCATTCAACATCTGATAGAATATTATCATTTACAAAATTGTCACACTGGAACCCAAATATTACTCGGAATATTAAGGGAGCGATTTTGGATAGTGAGAGGCAGAAGAGTGGTCAGGAAAGTCGTAAAAAATTGTGTAAGATGCAATCCATACAAGGCCAAGTTTCCCGGTTGCGAGCTGGTGTCGCTACCAGGCGATCGTGTCAATGACGCAGCGGTGTTCGAGGTAGTAAGAATTGATTTGGCAGGACCCTTGTATGTGAAGGGAGGTGAAAAAGTTTGGATTGTTTTGTTCACATGTGCAATATATAGAGCCGTTCATTTGGAATTGACTTTTTCATTGTCTGCTGACGCATTCTTGTTGTCGTTGAGACGATTCCTAACCAGAAGGGGGAGACCGAGAATAATTTATTCCGACAACGAAACTAATTTCAGAGGAGCACCAATAGAACTAGTAACATCGATTGGGAACTATTTTTGAAGAAACCGGCTATACAACACATAATATGGAAGTTTAATCCTCCCACAGCTACTTGGTGGAGAGGCCTGGTGGGAGAGGTTAGTTCGCGTAGTAAAGGAACTGTTGAGAAAGACACTTGGTAATGCGGTTCTTAAAACCGAGGAATTGTACACAGTATTGTACGACTGCGAGTCAATAAATAACTCTAGACCTCTTACCTATCTGTCCAAAAATCCAGATGATTTAATCTCACTTTCCCCAGCCATACTTCTCATTGAAAATCATAGCTTAGGTGTTCCCAATGTTGATTTCTGCGATTCAAAAGGTTTTTGAAAAAGGGCTAGACATCACCAAAAACTGCTTAATGATTTAAGGCATAGATTTAGGCCTTCTGGTACAAAATAAGAAGGGTCCATCATCAGAGCTACGGCTGGGTGAAATTGTCCTAATAGGAGATGACATCAAAAAACGGATGCATTGGCCTTTAGCTAAGGTCATTTGACTAATTCCTGGGAAAGATGGCAAGGTGAGAACTGTAGAACTGACGACTCAAGCTGGTTTGCTGCTTCGTCCCATTCAGCGAGTCTTTCCATTGGAAGTGCAGTTAACGGACACACCCACCGATCCCATACATGATAACTCTTTTACTAATCATATTTCTTCTATTTCTAGTGATGAGCATTCAGATTCTAATGACTCTAGTAACATCCTGTAAGGTGCTAAGTGTCAAGATTTGGACATGTGATCAAGGTGCCTCAGAGATTAGATCTCTTCGACCAGGTACTATATGTCATTGAGCCAACCTGAAGTCGACTCAAAGAGGGGGGAGAATGTAGGAGACGGCTGCTGCAGACAGACGATTATGCAACGGCTGGGCGAAGTCGACAGAAGGAGCGCCGCATTTAATTGGACTATTTTTTCTTCTTTTTTTTTTCTTTAACTGCAAACTAAGCGGGGAAATTCCCTTTTCGCTCAGTTATATGTATGCACATGATAGAGTAATGTCACATTTTCCGCTTGTGTGAAATATCCATATTAAAATCTTTATATTAATAATCCCTGCTGTGATTATTTAATTTGTAACCTGCACGTTGTAGCCCTGAGAGTTGCAACAGTAATATTCAAAACATGTCATTTCTTGTGAAACAATTTGTGGTACTTTCTAACAGGTTAAAGTTCCTTATAAAGGACAAGTTGGCAAATCTGCTGATCTTTTCATCTATTGTTACTCGGCAAACGTTAACAATATATCTATAGAAAGTAATGAAAAATACAATTTACAATGAACACAACAAAAGCAATTAAAAATACCAATTAAATTATAAAAATGATACAATATGCAAACACTATTACTTCTTTCCTCTCCATATACACAGCAATCTATTTTCACTTTAAAAACATCAGAGAGCTGCACACTCAGCATTGTGCACATTAAATTCCATATATACCATATTATACATTAGTGACTTTCTTTCTGTGTATACAATGGTATTTTTTTCCTTGAAAGACATCAGAGAATTGCAGAAAGTTAGCATTGCCCACTTTAAATATTGTATATATTATGACACATTATGGCTTTTCTCTTCATGTATACAGCAATCTGTTTTCTTTTAAAAATACATCAGAGATATGTACATACTCAGTATTGTGCACTTACTAAGATTGATTATAAATTATTAAAGAAGGATTATATGATACCTAAAAAAATAAAACCCTTACCTTGAGAAATTAATTACCGGATGAAGGAAAAACTTTCTTTGTGGCCTCTATAAATAACAAACTGTTGTTGAAGATACATTTAACAGTTTCATGTACAGTTTTTTTAATAGAACTCCACAAACATTAAATAAGAGCTGTGTGTACACCAGAAACATGGTCTTTAAATGATACACTAAGGTTCACTGAAAGATGTATATATCCTTATCTTTAAGACAATTAGAGCCTTACAGCAGTCTGAAATAATAACTGATACCCAGTTTATATATCTTTTAATAACTTTTAGCAGAACTTCCTTAGTTCTCTCCTCAACAACTTCAATATACATATATCAGACATCTTTTAAACTCCTTCAAACACTCTAGTAGCATTCCCTGTGTTCCTATAATTATACTTATGCTTCTTGAACTTACTCAATTATAACAGGACCCCTAATCATGCTATTTTTGAACACACACATCTTCTCACTTACTTCACTACAGAAATTCATCTAATCTATGACACATATTCCCCCACACTTGTACAGTATTAAACAAGTTCTTGTATAGTCTTAAGACTTCCAAGACAGAACTACCCATAGTCCATTAAATTCTGTTAGTAATTCAATTTTTACTGTTTATCTGCACTCCATCATAAAGTCACAAAAAGTATTCACGAGGCAAAGCAATATGTTGTCAAAATAGTTCATGGCAACCCACAATGTTGCCAAAAATTATTTATGTGACAGCTAAAGGTATGCAAGTAGCATATCTGTTTTGACTGATGTACAAAGCTGATGTTGTAAGCTAAGTTTGTACAATTCTCTTATGTGTTTCTAAGTGAAAACAGACTGCTGCGGATACAGGGAGAATCAAAAAGGCAAAAAAGGATTTCTTGGAAAAGGTTAGTGTTTCACTACTGATGTTTCTTACTTTTTTTAATTTTATTGATTGACTGTTCTTGTATAGAATTTTTAATTCACAAACACTTTGAAAATGACAGTTGCCTTTCATGTATTAGCTTGGTGAAAAAATTAGTCGCCAACAAGTTCACAACTTTTGGTGGCAATGTAGACATTCAGAAAGTATCAAATTTGTTTTGGATGACTGAAAACTTAGTATCCCCCTGGATTATTCAAACAGCTTCAGTAAAAGATTTAAACTGATATTGTATACTTTTTCAAATGAATTTAAATGAATGTCAGAAGACTTACTCTGTTATTCTATCAACTATTATTATTAGTCAAGACCACATACATTGAATTGTATGGATTAGTTAAACAATTTTTTAAAGTAAAAATACTATATTATATAAATAAACTGTTTTACCTTCCTTGGCAGCAGTATAAATTGTTCCAGGCAATTTTGGATGAGGATCAGCAGTTTTTGCTGCAATAACGACATTAGCACCATCTCTTGCTGCTTTCAGAGCTATTGCTTTTCCTATTCCTCTGCTTGCTCCAGTAACAAATATTGTTTTCCCAGCTAACTTCCTTTTTGGAAAAATGTAAAAAAAAAAAAATTAAATTTTCATACTGTAGTTTATAAATACTGAATGATAAAGGTTATAACACAAGAATGTCCTCATAAGTTTTGAAATTTTATGTAGTAACGAAATGGATACACTGATTTCAAAAGAAAATATATATATACATAGTCACTACATAAAATTTTATTTAACTGCACATCAACATATTTGATTATTACTCAAAATGTAAATATCATACATAAATAATTCCAATAACAATTTATCAATCAAACATTATTTCAGAAGTATTACTGCTAGGCATTTTAAAGATCATGTTTTTAAATTGAACAAATTTTTGGCTATCCATTCAAAGCTGCTAAATCTTTAAATTTTAATTGACATGATATTCAGGTAGATTAATTTCATTTTATAGCATATTTCTGATTTTGGATTCATTTACAGATGCAGAGATCATAAAAATTACAATCTTAGTAAATGCAGTATGATAACACTACTTCGCAGTTAAACATTACAGCCATAATGTTAATTCACTTAGACAGCATTTAATGTGAAATTTTACTATTCAGTATGATTATGTTCTGGTGCCATTTTATGACCATTGTTATTTTACAGTACCGCTTAACCCATATTTTCCATTAGTAGTAGAGATACTGTGGTACACATTCTTTTAAATCAAAAAACATCTAAATTGCACAGCAGCAATCATGACAAACTTTTTTAAGCTCTGATATTATATGCAATTTCTTCCCTAAACTTGTTATTGGCAAAAATCTATTTACGGGTGACCTTTGGCGATAATTGGCGGTACACGGACACCGAGTTTTTGCAATTGTTCGGCTTGTTATTTTGGCTTTGTGTAGCGGCGGCGATTTTTTTTGGGGAAAATCCTACACAAGTCAAAGAATTGCACAAAATCAGTATCCATGTATACATTGATGTATTTACACTTAAAAAAACATCAGAGAATTGCACAAACTAGGCATTGTGCACTCCCTTGACTTTGTCCATGTACACATAGATCTATATTCACTTAAAAAGTAAAAGAAGAAGCCAATAAAAAAATATATAATTTCAATACACTACATATCTGAACTAGAATCTGTATATAAATTCACAAAAATAAGAGTAAAAAATATCCCTCGTAGTGCTGATATCGTCCGACGTTCAACCATACACATTTCCTTCCTACAAACAGGACACTTAATAATGGCTATTAAGTAAACCTTCATTTACACACCAGTCAGTTAATGGTTTTTTTCCCGTTCATTCTAAATCGTACGGAACTTCAAATTAATCTTACCACATTCAGCCATTTTACAGTGTAAACCACAAAATAACAACGTACTTATCAAAAAGCCGACGCACACTTTCCATATTTTTTCCCATGATTCCAATTGACCACAATCATGCAACCAATTACATCATAATAGGGTTTCCATAACATTCAACTACTCATGTTACCATAAATGAAACAACAACTTGGCGATAAATGAAACCACAACTTAGCGATAATCCAAGGGGCATCCATAAATCTACTCTAACCTTGTTATTCTGTAAAAAAAGGTAAATTTTTTAATCTCATTATCATCATTTATTAAAACGGATTTCCATAAAAATGGTTAGGCTTAGCATTTTACAATACAGTGCAAGAGCATGCCAAATGACGTGGTGTTTTTAACAAATTTTGCAGTCATTAGTCTTATTAGAATATTTTTAATAACATGAATACCTTTTTAAAGTAATTTCAACAAAGAGCAAAATTTTAGACAATAACTTAATACTAATATAAGAAATGCTAGAAAGAAGGAATTCACATATTTTCTGAACTACATTAATTATAATATGCTTTCCAGACGCTTTCATGGTGTAGCATGCTTGGGAGATCTGGAGTTCGAATCTCAGCAAGGGCAATGCGGATTTCTTCAGTTTCTCAGCATAAAAATATTCTAAAAGACTCTACAAGTAGTGCCCAAACAGAGACTTATACAGTCAAAAGTCGTTAATTCGGACACCCATAATCCGGACCTCAAAGCTAAAAAATTTCTGCGCATGCGCCGCGTTGACACATGCGCATAGGCGTTTACGTGTGCCCGTAAGACCTTTACGACTGCGCATAGGCGTTTACGTGTGCTCGTAAGACCTTTACGACTGCGCATATGCATGTGCCCAGAATACGTTTTCGCGTGCGCGTTTTATGTATAACGGACGGTATAAGCTAAAATTATCTAATTATCTATTTCAGTTAATGTTGGTGATTGCATTGTTCCTTAATCTTCGAGTTGGGTCCGGCTTATTATTTTTTGCAGACTATAAGAGCAATTTTATAAAAGTTAACTTGAACTTTCGATTATGTCAAATAGAATTTCCGATGCAGGAGCTCCCAAAGGATCTACAAAACGAAAGTATGTTTCGATGTCCATCAAACAAAAAGTGGAATTGCTGCAAAAAATGGATAAAGACATGAAGAAGGTGACAGAGAGGTTAGTGAAAACGAAAAAATTTTGATTGACAAGTTAGTCGGTATTCTCGACACAGCAATTACGGGACTCGAACAGCGGAACTTTGTAAATGAACAAGAAATTATGTCTGTTTATAGAATTAAAGAGAAAGTATTATCACATAAAACGAAGCAACTTAAACAACTTACATTGAAAGAAATGTTTAATAAAGTAAACAAATAAATATTACGCTTTTTTTTTGTGTAAATTTTGATACCCTTTAAATCATAATT
This sequence comes from Stegodyphus dumicola, assembly GCF_044657685.1. Lineage (NCBI taxonomy): Eukaryota > Metazoa > Arthropoda > Arachnida > Araneae > Eresidae > Stegodyphus > Stegodyphus dumicola. The sequence goes on from NC_140780.1 coordinate 124,398,268, forward strand.
GTTCTTTATTTCATAAATTACGGTTTCATATTTTTAATTTTAGAATTTCTGCATGCCATCTTACGAGATTTAAAATGATGATCTATAATTCGGAAAAATCGATTATCCAGAATCGCGGAAGTTCCGACGAGTCCGGATTAACAACTTTTGACTGTATAATGTATTTTCTCCCTCCTTTCTGCATTCCTTCATGGTGTAACTGGAAGCACGCTCGATGTGTATTCCGGAGGTCCAAAGTTCGAATCCCGGCCAGGGCAATGCAGATTTTTTCATTTTCCTGATATAAAAAAATTCTAAAAGCCTCTACAATCATATTAACTACACATGAAAAATTCTACAACAGAATGAATAAGTTTAAAATTTTTGCTAATACAATATTGTTCATAATATATTATATGCAACTTTAACAGCTGAAGTATGAATACACAGCTAACAGGAACCTGACACCATACTGCTTACAATATTATGCAAGTTAATGCATTTTTCCCCTGGCAATGTTTTTGAATGACTTAGCAAAATTTTTACAGGCACTGCAATATTCCACGAACTGAAGTGGGCTTAGCAAACATTTAACCCTTTGATGGTTATGAACGAGTTCAGCTCTCACTTGAATCGTACTTCATAATGCGCGCAGAGGAGTTTCGCTCGGGAGCAAGATTTTGAACGAAATGGTTAGAAATGAGCACTACTCGTGTAGTGAAATTTTTCCCCAATGTGCGCACGCTGACGAGCTGAGCTTGTTCACCATTATTATTCTGCATTGATTATGCTATAAAGGCAGTTTACTCGCAAAATTTAGATACTTTTACTGTCTACAAATGGCAGTACAGGTTTCATGAATTTCTTTTAATAATGAACGGGGAATTTTTTTTTTTTACCTTGTTCTTTTTATGTGTATTTTGGCACATTTTTTAGGGTGTTTGTAAAGTAAAATGGCTCAAAAGCGAAAGTTAGATAATTATGATGGTGATTATGATTGTGATACAGAAAGCTTATCAAGTTTTGAGTCTGATGAAGACTTTCTCAGAAGATGATTCAAGCGATGAGGAAGTTTTTTCGAGTGTTCGACAGTGGCATAAAATTGATTCAAATTCCTAGCCGATTTAGTTTTACTGGTTAGTTTAGTTTACGATTTAGTTTTAAAGTATATCACACACAAAAAGATCTTTGTCTTTTATTTATAATTAACTATTATTATTTATATAATTGATTATAATAATTTATTATTTAATAATTATCATTTATTAGTTATTTTAAAGTACGTAAAAACTGTTATTTATGTACTACAAATACTTTAAGAAATTTTTAAAATGCACGAGGCGAGCTATCTACGGTATCGCCAAAGAAGGGTGACATTTTCGGAAGAACGGCGAAGGAAAACAGCTGCCACTTTTGACTGCTGTTTACTCGCAATACTGCGTGAATTCAGTAAACGAAAACTGCTCATTTCCCCAACTGTCAAAGGGTTAAGGGTGGGTTAAGGGTGCTCCTTGGATTTCGCTAAGTTGTTGTTTCATTTATAGTAATCCAAGTAGTTGAATGCTAAGGAAACCCTATTATGACGTAATTGGTTGAATTTGAATGATGATTACGTTGAATTTGAATGATGGGAAAAGATTTGGAAAGGCTTATTTGTGTGTTGGATTTTGCATAAGAAGTACATTGTTATTTTGTGGTTTACACGATAAAATAGCTGAATGTGGTAAGATTAATTTGAAGTTTCTGTACGATTTGGAACCAAAAGGGGGAAAGCATTAATTGACTGGTGTGTAAATGAAGGTTTACTTAGTAGCCATCATAAGTGTCCTGTTTGTAGGAAGGAAATGCTTATGGTCGAACATTGGAGGATACCATCACTACGGAGGATATTTTTTACTCTTATTTTTGTGAATTTATGTGTGCGATGGCAGTATACAGATTCTAGTTTAGATCATTTTAGGAACTTTTTGCATGCTGTTAAGGATTTGTTTTAAACTGAAGAAATAAATAAATAAGTAAATGGATATTTCCTTTGTGTAATGAATGCTAAGATGAATTTCCCTTTTTATGTTATTTCATTGTTTGATTTAAAATGTAGTTTATCGAGATTACATATTTTTTGTTGGCTGCTCCTTTGACTTTTTAAGTGAATATAGATCGATGTACATGGATAAAGTCAAGGGAGTGCGCAATGCTTAGTTTATGCAATTCTCAGATTTTTTTTTTAATGAAAATACGTCGATAGATACCGAGTTTAAGCAATTCTTTGACTTGTTATTTTGGATTTGTGTAGTGGCGATTTTTTTTTTTTTTTTTTGGTGCAAAAATCGGCACTACACAAAGCCAAAATAACAAGTCAAAGAATTGCACAAACTCAGTGTCCATGTGCCATCAAAAATCGGCAATTATCATCACGAGGCACCCATAATTATATTTTTACCTGAAGTGCAACTCATTTAAATTCCAAAATGACAAGATGGGCAGATTCTCAAAAGTTATAATCAACAGAACGTATTCCCTGAAGAATAATTTACTTTTAAAGAAGCACATCTTTCAAAACATAATACACTTCTTCATTCGAAAACAAAGCTTAACAAAGGTAAAATTATGCCAATTATCCAAGCTCAAACTGACATGAAACTCTTGCATCCCATGAAAATGAACTAATGAAATTTTGGAAAGGTACTGACAAATTATTTTGGCAGAAATTTTTCAATTATTATACATGGTAAATCACAGGATACCAAAGAAATTAAATCCAGTTGTACAGAAGATAAATAATTGTCTAATTACTATTAAACCTCACACCACTGTCTGTAAGTATGCCAAATAATATAAAGTGTGACATTCCAGTAACATATCATTAACACACATAGCCAGAATACACTAGTTTTACATTTTAAATAATGTAAATAAAGAATAAGGTGCATCAAGAGAAAGGAATATGTAATTATATAAACACGACAAACAAAAACACAGGCCAAAAAGTAAACTGATTAAAGTTCTGGGAAGGGGTAAGAAGCAAAACAGATTTTAATGCTAATCACGAAGATCAAGAGGCACTTCAGAATAATAAATTGAAAATTTTCTCGGTGAACGGACAAAAACTACGTCACTCAAATATTCGTGAGAATTCTACTGCATATGAAACCATTAAAACAGCATTAAGGAAACTGTTAGGATTTTGAAATTTTCACATACGTTGATAAATTCTCACGGCTTCTGCGAAATGTCGCATGTTCCGTATTAAACGTTCTCAACTCTTATGACGGGAAAAAAATAATTTAAAGTTTATTTCCTTTTCAAAAATAACACTCTGTATACTAACCATAAAGTCGTTGCACTAAATTAAATTTCCCATAATTAAATACTTTGCCGCTACGATCAAGTACACAGTCCCAAAACCAGCTTAGATAAGGAAATAACTAGTTGAAACATAGTTTTCATTAATACATTCTCTACACAATTATTTTTTCGATTAAATTTAATTATTAGTCCGTTTCATACAGTTTTTGCAGACAGACTTACCCTGTATTAATCATGTTCAAAGATTTACTATTCTGATTTCTTGATACACTGACAAGCAGACGATTAGTGCTTATTGTAGGAGGACCACACACGGTTCAGTGTCGTTCCAAAATGTACTTGAAAGAATTGAGGAAAAGAAATAACTTGTTTTGATTTGACGTTCAAATCACGTGCCGAAACGAAGATATCGTCTGCTATGGATATTGGAGACTTCCGTTTAAAGGGCTTTTTTAAATTCTCGGATGTCATTCAATATAAGATCTAATAAGAAATTATTTTAAACTTTTAAAATTAGGGAAAAGTTCTGCTGCAGCTACTGAATAAAAAAGAGGTAAACTTTGTTAACTCTAACTGCAAATTTGTAGCTAAAAATTCAGAAGACACGTCACACGATGTCAAGGAGGAAAGTGGGATCCTACCTACAAGCAAGCTGTACTTACTTCGATCAGCCAATGGTTAAGCTCCGTAAGAGGTGCTTTGCTCATGTACCGCCCACTATGGGGAGTGAAGCAAGAATCTGAGAGCAGTCATCTTTAATATTTGTATGTATCATAGTGCTATGCCGTGGTCCCAGCAAGTAACCTATCTTGGTGTTATACTTGACCAAAGATTAACATAAAAGCCCCACATTACACACGCAATCTCTAAGTTCCGGAAATGTAAAGCTACTCTTCATCCATTAATTCGCCGATTCAAGGTGCTTTCCTTACTTTCCTTCCTTCCGCCTGCTTATCATTAAATCTCCAATCACGTGTAGCATGTGACCCATCTCATAACTCCAACTTCTCCATTCGGTGCTTTTTACACAAACTTCGACATTGACGGACATGCTTCATTTCGTATAGCCTTTATTACGAACATTTTGCCATCTTTTTTTTCCACCCACGAAAGGACTTGCTACAAGAACTATTCTGCTTATTATAATTATTATATTAGTTATACGTTATGTTGTCATGCTACGTTTATAACATATCTTGTTAGCCTGGGATAGTGCTCCGGCCCGTGAACCCATATTTCGTGGCCTGCGTCCACCTAAGAAGGAGAAAAAAGCAATACTTTAGTCGGATTTTTTAAGTAACATATTTAGTTTCAAGCAAATCTTTAATTTCTGAATGAAGAAGAACATTCTCGTAAATTTCTATAAAAATTTGTTTGATATTAAAAGTGTTTTCGAAGACATCTTCAGTCTCAGTATTTTCTGTACCTCCTGAATGATTTTGGAGAAACATTGGTTTTCTATGGCCGAACTTCTCTCGCGTGATTTCAGTTTTGATCCAGGAAGAATCCTTAATTCTAGTCTTAACTGTCCTTTTGTTTTCAGAAGTCTTTTTATTGATCTTGAATTTAGGCCATCGACACTCGAGAATAAAATACGATCTGTGTGTGTGTGTCCTATTAGGCTGCCGCAGTGGCTAATCGCACCGATGGTGCGAATAGCTAACAGGCTATTCACACCACTTAAGTTCGCGCATGCGCACAATCAGCCCAGGTACCAGCATTTAACGCCGATTTCCGTAAGGCAGGAGGTAGTGAGAGCGAAGGTTGTTAACCCTAACTCAGCAATAGAAAGAGTTGTTAATAGTTCACCAGCAAGAGAATAATTTGCAAGTAATAATTATCAGTTACAAAGACGAAGTCAATCTATATACATGATAATATTCAGGAAATGATTAGATAAAATAGGGATTTAATGATGGTTCTAATTGCAAGCGAGGACGAGTAATTAGTTAAAAAATCTGTAGTGTATTGACAAAAAGGCTACAGAAATTACTTAAATTCTTTTATTTAACAGAGGAATTTTTATGCAAACTTAGACCCTATTCTTATAGCAAAGGACTGTCATAATTTATTATTCAATAAGAAAACTTACTGAAAATGATAATATTCTTATATATTCATCACTTTTTCAGTATCCACACAGGTTTATAGGTTCAAATGCCATATTTCAAAATCAAAGTTATTTATGAAATAAAACCTTACAAAATCTGATAAATAAATCTGATTTGTGTGTGCAAATTTTTAAATCTAAATCTCTTACATTAAATTATTTCTGTCTTTTAAATTACATCCCATTATTTATTTCAATTTAATTGATTAATGTGTTTGTACTAATATTTCAAAGTTCTTTGAAGCATTTTTTTGTGTCCTGAAAATGCCAAGTATTTCCATAAAAAAAAATAAGCAGGCATACAGAATAATTCATTTAATAGTTCATATAATCGCTTTTAATTTATTTCATGTCTAAATTTTCTACACAGAAATCCGCTGTCTAATTTTTAGTATCTTTTATAGGACGAAATTTTTCAAAGAGGAATGAATTAAAAGCTTGATTGAGCAAAACACATCTTTAAAGCTGAATGTATTCTAAGAAGTACAAAAAATGTCAACACGATTTTGCCCTCCCCTTCAAATCAGTCATTTAAACTATTCAAACCGTTCTGGAAAAGGATAAACATTGCGAATTGCGAAATCTGCCCTTTTTTATATATACTTTAATAAAAGGAAATGTGTTCCTTCCTTTTATAAGAAAAGGAACCCATTTTCCTTTCTAAACTTTTGAAAGTCGCCAACGCTTAAAAAATGATAAACTACGCCAAGGTAGAAACCCGCCTTTGACAACTCAATGCGCATGCGTGGTTAATGTTTGTGCGAATAGCTCAAGCGGCTAATCGCACCGGTGGTGCGAATAGCATCGGCCTTAGGCTGCAAGGTTTAAAGAAAAACCATTATTGCAAGGTTAAAAGAAGAACCATGCTGTCTTGGAGGTAGATTAAGCATTTTACTTTTTCATTTGGATTTTAGAAAGTATTATTAATATAAAATTATTTAGAAGCGACACATAATTAACATTAAAATTTATTATAGATGGGAAACAGTTTTGCTTTTTTGTGTTCTTTGTAAAAAAATAGAAGAATAATTTTGTGTAAGTGAAATAATTTGTGTAAGTAAAATAAAATTATGACCGTCCAGTGGCGAAGTGGCTAGCTCGCACCACAGGCCCGGGGTTCGATCTTCGGGCTAGACAAGGTTGACTCAGCCTTTCATCCCTTAAATGGGTCGACAAAATGAGTACCAAGTTCGCTTGGGGATTAAACACCGGGGATCCTGCGACAAGCTGATCATTTGCCCAGGGCATATGCTGATGCACTCCGGGGAACAAAGGTGAGAAAAGCAGAAAAAGGGCACTGCAGGCCGTGTCTCTCTAAGGCTGTTTCGCCCCTTAGTTTAGTAGCAAAATAAAATTATACTCTTACAAGCTTTACGTACAGCTGCAAAAGAAACCTGAAATGGAAGATTATTTAGGCCATTTACTAACTGAAATATTAAAAAAGAAGACCAGGAGGTATTGTTGCGGTTCCTTCTTATCCTTTAGATTCGAAAGGTTCTTGTCAGGTCCAAAAATTCATCCTGGCGAAGACATAGGAAGGCCAGTAGTTGACCGCAGACCCTAGACCCTGAACACCTCATAGATGATACTTCGACTTTTGCCCGGCTAAGTCCCAGTTTTAATGAAGAACACTATAGAGGCCGTATCTGACAGTCTCCTATCCCTTTTAACTTTGCCATCAATTTCTCGACAGACCTTTCTGCTTAACAGTAGCGTAAGCTCCTTCATGCAGTAAAGGCACAATCCATGAGATGTTTTATCAGGTTCAATGTTTCTTCTAACCTTCTTCGGAAGCATACAATGACCTGACTAGGAACAGAGAGCTTACTAAAGCTATGTTCACTAATTGTAGTAAGTAGACAGGATACAGACGAAGGGTATACAAAACCCTTTATTTTCCTTTATATACAATGACTTCCGTACTTCGGAATACAATGACCCTCCACTCGGGGTCTAACGTAAAAGGTATAAAAAATAAAACTAAACTCTAATTTAACTTTAGAATAACACACGTGGAAGCTTGGCCTTATAATAACAGGAAGCGTATGTAGCACAGAGACTGTGAACACTACAATACGTTTAATTTATTAAGAGGATTAAAACCTCTGGCCTGGAAGGCAAATAGCAACTGCGTAACTTCTAAGGTAAGCGGCCTGCTTCGAACTCACTGCTTCCTCTCTTTCGCTTGGCAAAAAGGCCACACTTAAATACTTGGCGTTCGCCAGACAAACTTTGCATAAAAACCTTCACGCTTATAATTCTGGCCGGAAGTAGAAAATAAGAAGTGATAGTAAAGATTTAAAATAAAATAAACGTTAGTAAAACTTAAGATCCTTACATACTTCCCGCCAGAGTTAATTAGTTTGAAACTGAGGTCTAAAACGACCTTGTTGAAAACTTTTAGCTCTAGAATATAACGCGAGGCCAACCTTTTACAATCATAACTTCGTTAGAAACTAGAAAATTTAAAAGAAAGAAATTTGTTACAATAGCAGCTCCCAGGATCTACAACAATCTTTTTTTTTTTTTTTTTTTTTTCATATGTACTGCATCTAAACAGGAGCTTTATTCAATTCTGGTTCCTTACAGAGATCTGGAAGGAAAACTAGTTTAATGAAATGTTACACAATGGCATTGCAAATAACATATAGAATATACTTCTCTTAACATTCTTATTTCATTCATGACTATTTTAATTATCTCTCCCCTTGCACTCTGACATGTGTTGTAAAAGAACACCAAACACGAATGTGTTTATGTCTATGTGTTCAACACTTCCTCCTACAATCAAAACACTAACGTGTTAAAATTCAACATAACGAGACCTTTTAACACACCCTACTTTCAACTCTAAACCCTGAGGTACTATTCTAAAAGTGGCTAACTCTAAAGTGTAGCGTCAGAGAGCCTAACTACATCATTCAACCTTTAACATATATTCGCCATGATTTAGTCTTTACAGTCACACGAATAACAAATTTTTAACATTACTTTCACTTTTACCATATCACGGTATTTCTTAACATTTAAAATAACAGAACACATGTATATAAGAACATATCAACATGCCGTTAATTTTACACATTTGAAAACATACATTAGTAGTACATTGTTAACTTCTATTCTTTTCAAAGCAAGTACCAATTCTTTCTACATTGAAATAATACTACATTTCAAAAAGTCTTTCAGACTAAAACTTCTTTCTTGCTAGAATGTTTTAAATAAAATTTATACAATAACTTTTTACAATATTTAAGTCTTTACACAACGCTATTATACAACAACTTTAGTTTTACGCGCGAGTAATTGAAAAACATAATAAGAAAATCGGTCACAACTCATTTCTCGCCCTTTTGGCGATAAAGGTAGACCTCGCATGAGGTAAAACTTCTTGAAATCTGCCACTTGCAGTAAGAATGAAAGATTAACTTAAGTTTGCAACGTAACATAAAATTTTACTTATCTTTGTAATATTCGGACATCCTTTTCTGGGCCCAGTCTTTAAAGGTACCGCAGACCGTAGCCTGGTTTATCCTCCTTCTTGTACGGGCTCGCCCTTCAGTGCTTTCCTCTGGAAGCTTCCGTTTTTCACCAGTAGGGCCACCCTTGAACACCTTCCTTTTCCCCTCTGCTTGTGGTCTTGGCCGTTTGAAGGCAGCTGGTCTTGGCGGAACCGGGAAACTTCTGTCGTGATCCTGCTTGGACCTCGTTGTTGGCCGTTCAAATTTTTCTTGTACTTTTTCCTCCGCCGCTGATGGCCCTTCCGCAGTTCGGCGACTTTTGATGCGGAGAGTTCTGTCGGATGAGTCGATCCTCCGTTTTAAAGCCGGGTTATAGTTGCCGTCCTTTCTCCTGGTCCTCTTCACATACGTCGTCCTTCTCCCTTCTTCATTCTGGGGGTGTTCGTGAACTCTGTTTTCTGGACGGTGGAACGACTTCTTTTTCTTTTTACCTTCAATTTTTACGCGAGCAATTTTCTTTTCACTTGCTTCTGTCTCTCATTGGCTTGCCCTTGTACTTGTCGTTTTCCCACCTCTGAAACTTGTACCTGCGGTGTCTGCCGTGCCGGATCCTGCAAAAGATCTGAAAAGATTTGCATTTTATTACGATCGAAGTAGGGCTTAATTTGATCAAAATTTGCGGAACAGGTTTCACCATTTCTGGCCTTTAACACTACAACAGCGTGAGTTATTTTTTCTATAACATATGGTCCTTCAAATCGTGGGAAAAATTTGGCAGTTTTATCTTCTGGTGCTGAAGAAAGTGAATGCTTAATTTTTAGTACTTCATCCCCTACTTTATAAGTTACTCCCCGTCGTTTCAAGTCATAATACAATTTTTGTTTTCTCTGTGCTACTTCAGTATTCTTCTTTGCCTCCTTAATTAGTTTTTCTATATCACCCATTTTAAATTCTGGGGCTCTTATCTAACGGTGTTATAATCTTTCTGCCTAGAAATAACTCAGCAGGAGTTTTTCCCGTTGTATCATGTTTTGCGGTCCTAAGGGCGAAAGCAAATTCATTGACATAGTTATCCCAGCTTTTATGAAAATTTTTAACATAACTACGGATAATTTTCACTATATTTCTGTTGACCCGTTCCGCTATATTTGATTGCGGCCGATACGGGACCATTTTTAAATGACGTATGCCCAGTTTTTGGCACATGTCTTCAAATATATTACTTACAAATTGAGGACCATTATCCGATATAACTTTTAGGGGCGCCCCGTATTTAGAAATATATTTGTTTAAAATAGAATCAGTAACTAATTTCGCGGAGGCTCGTTTTAAGGGAACAATTTCGGTCCATTTACTAAAATGATCAACCATAACAAGGAGATAGCGACTTTTATTTAACTGACTTTTTAGGAAAGGGCCCAATAAATCGATGCCAATTATTTCATTTGGAAATTCGGATTTAATACTATTTAGAAACCCGGCCGGGCGGAAATTAATATAATTAACGGCTTGACATGTTGGGCAGGACTGGACATACGCCCTTGTTAACTTTTGCAGTTCAGGAAAGTAGACTGCCTCGCGTACGCGTTGGATAGTTTTTCGAATACCAGCATGAGAAGCTAAAGGGCTGTCATGGAGCTCTTGTAGGATATTTAATCTAAGACTAGCTGGGATAACAGGTCGAAATTCGTTGTTGGAATTCGTAGTTTTTGTATAGAATAATAGACCATCTATTAGTTCGTAATGGGCCGCCCTATTTCTTATCGCCACAATACCTTGGTGGCTAAAATTTTCAGGATCCTTCAAATACTCATAAATACTTCCAAACTCAGGATCCTTACCCAGTTCGGTTATTACAGTTTCTCGGGAATTTATTGTACACGCTGTAAGCATTGCAACTTTTACGGTATTACCCTGTTCGTCTAATTTAATTCGTGATAGGGCATCTGCTACGATATTTTCCTTTCCGGGGGAATGCTTGATTACCAGATTATATTCTTGCAGCTTGAGTGCCCATCTTATTAACCTTGGGGATAAATTTTTCCCTGAGTACAATCTAGTTACCGCCGCATGATCAGAATATACTGTTATCGGCGCCTTTCCAAAATAGACTCGGAACTTTTGCACTGCTAACAGAACTGCAAGTGCCTCTCTCTCGGTCGCGGAATAGTTTCTTTGTGTTTGATTTAAAGTTCGGCTAAAAAATGCCACGGGCTGCTGATTTTGCGAAAGTACCGCTCCTACCGCATAATCCGAATCATCCGCTGAAATTTCTAAATTTTCATCCTTTTCAGGAAATTTCAACACAGGGGCTTGCGTTAATGCTTGTTTTAATTTTTCGAAAGCACTATTGGCTTCGGCCGTCCACGAGAATCTTGCCTTTTTCCTTTTTAATTTTAACAATGGCTCAGCGATAGCCGCAAAATCTTTTATAAAGGACCTATAATATGAACAATGTCCTAGAAAAGAAGAGAGCTTCTTTGCCGTGTTTGGAGTCGGATACTTTTGTACAGCGATTATTTTTGATTCATCTGTCTCGATCCCTTTTTGAGATATTTTGTAACCTAAATATTTTAATTCAGGGGCTGCAAATTTGCACTTTTCGACATTAACTTTTAGACCGGCCTCATTTAATAAAGAAAACACCTGTCTTAAATCCTGTATATGTTGGTCGAGATTATCACTAGTAATAATGATATCGTCTAAATAGATAAATGTGGACATTCCAAGAACAGGTCTTAACACAATGTCCATGCATCGCTGAAATGTTGCTGGGGCCCCAGAAAGGCCAAACGGCATACGCAAAAATGCATAAGTGCCAGACTTGGTTATAAAAGCAGTCTTAGGCACGTCCTCAGGCCTGACCCCTATTTGAAAATAACCATTCGTTAAGTCTAAAGTCGTCATAAATTTGGTTGATTTTATGTTCCTTAAAATTTCTTCTATGATCGGTAACGGATATACCGGATATTTCGTTATGGAATTTAATTTACGGTAATCAATAGCGAATCTCCACCTTTTTGGATGCTCCAAAGGATAATCATTATTTTTCTTACATAAAACCACCGGGCTAGCATAACTACTTGAGATAGGCGTTACGATCTTTTTACGTAGCATATCGGTAATATGCCATTCTATAATTTTTTCCTTATTCTTATCATACCGGCATGGTTTTTGACGAACCGGCAATGCATCTCCGGTGTCAATACTATGGTTAGTAACCTGGGTAAATCCTGGAATATCACTAAATAAGGAAGCAAATTCACTTACCACTTGTCGGATTCTATCTTGCTCGTCATTAGGCAGGTGGTCAAGATTTAACCTTGGCGGTTCAACCTTTTCTACACGCACTGGTTTCATTGTCAGCCTAAGGGACGCTTCATTAAAATCCAGTATAGCTTGTGCGTCTGAAAGAAAGTCTATTCCTAGGATTAAATGTGCTTGCAAATTCTTTACTATAAAAAACATCACCTTTACTTGTTCGTCCTTGATACGGATATATAAAGGTACTTTACCTACGCACTTACATTCTTTTCCTTGCGCCGCTAATACTGTCGTATTATCCGCATTATATATGCGGCAATTGCGAAAATACTTTCTAAAAAAGACTTCTGCCACACAGGAACACTGCGCGCCGGTATCCAGGAGTGCGGTGGCCGGGATATTATTCACCAAGACTTCAGTTTTCGGAAGAGTCAAATTTTTCACCATTACTGTATTTAACTTGTAGGAAGAGGGATTTTCGTGGCCTTCGGATTTCCGCACCCTCTCGTCAGCAGAAATCCGTTTTAGTTTAAATTATTTTTCCTTTCCGTGCTTTCCTTCTTTCTCCACTGGCCTTGAGACTTTTTTCCTGGGTTGCTATTGAACTGTCGACGTTCGCCGGCTGTTTTTGTATGCTCGGGTTTCCTTGCCCACTGATTCGCTTTTTCTCCGTAGCCGTATGCTTGAGTTTGCTGTAGTCTTGGCGTACCAAATTGGTTTCGCTGTTGATATTGGCGTCTTCTTTCGACGTCCGCCGTTCTTCTACTTTCAAACTGGATTGCTAGTTCAAATAATTTTTCCAGTGTAGTCGGATTTCTCAATTCAATAAAGTCTTGCACTTGGGGTAGTAACCTCGGCAAAATCACTTGAATTATTTCAGGATCCGGACGGTTTCCATACAAGAGCTTGAAAACGTGAATTTTTCTTAAAATAAAGCTCGACAGGTTTTCGATTCTTTGTTGATATATGCTAAAAAGTTCCGTTTCTAATTTCGCACGATCCCTTACAACAGGGAAGGCTTTTAGTAGGGCAGTCTTGAAATTTTCACAAGTATAGGTGGGACTTCCTGCTTGACCCAAGAGACTTCTGCCGATACATTTGAACCAGTTAAGCGCTTGGCCCCTCAAAGCGCTGGTAGCTAAGGTAACTTTTTGAAACTCGTGCACGGGGTAGAGCATGAAGTGGTCATCCAATTTTTCCAAAAAACTGGTTACCGGTGAGTTTCCATTAAACGTTGCTTCTGGTTTCATCGAAGCGCGCATGGTCTGGACGATGTACCCAAATCCTTCCAGGGCAGCAGCTGGCATTTCTGGATTCTGAGCCGTTTCTGCAGGCAACACAGGTTCTTCTTGAAATTCGGCCATGGTTATTCTTCGTCGGGCGCCACTATCAGGTATAATGTTTCTTCTAACCTTCTTCGGAAGCATACAATGACCTGACTAGGAACAGAGAGCTTACTAAAGCTATGTTCACTAATTGTAGTAAGTAGACAGGATACAGACGAAGGGTATACAAAACCCTTTATTTTTCTTTATATACAATGACTTCCGTACTTCAGAATACAATGACCCTCCACTCGGGGTCTAACGTAAAAGGTATAAAAAATAAAACTAAACTCTAATTTAACTTTAGAATAACACACGTGGAAGCTTGGCCTTATAATAACAGGAAGCGTATGTAGCACAGAGACTGTGAACACTACAATACGTTTAATTTATTAAGAGGATTAAAACCTCTGGCCTGGAAGGCAAATAGCAACTGCGTAACTTCTAAGGTAAGCGGCCTGCTTCGAACTCACTGCTTCCTCTCTTTCGCTTGGCAAAAAGGCCACACTTAAATACTTGGCGTTCGCCAGACAAACTTTGCATAACCTTCACGCTTATAATTCTGGCCGGAAGTAGAAAATAAGAAGTGATAGTAAAGATTTAAAATAAAATAAACGTTAGTAAAACTTAAGATCCTTACAGTTTTAGGTCTGAAAACGAACACAAAGTTATGGCTTCTGGCTGTCCGACAACCAGATGAGGAAGCCTATTCTGCGATCACTAGATCTCAACTATTACAGCGCGAAAAATATTGGCTCAAAAAACCGGTATCGTCTACCGCCTCCAACTTTACTGAGAAACCCATTTTGCGTTCCTCGGTTGAGTCTATTTAATTTCATTGAGACAAGTCTTCAAGCAGCTTTATACCAATCTTAGTGCAGACAAATGATGTAATTTATAACCTGCGGCGACTAAGTTCTAGGAATATGTATTTAAGCTCGCAGCGGCCGAAAGTATAGGAACATTTTTCTCCCATTGTTTCGCTATGGGCAGATCAGTGGCGTAGCTAGAGCTTTTGTCGTTCGTGGCGGTCTCTGAATTTAACGCCCCTCTTGATATACAAACAACTAACTAAAAAGATGCCAAAGTAACATACAGAAAAATAAATTTACGTTTTTTATGAAGAAAATTTAAATCCGACATTTTAAAATTATAGCATTATTTTTCTTGGGATTTGTTTCAAAACCTGGATGATATCGCAGAAGTCTACTTGATTGCTCCAGATTCTGTAATATAGACAGAAAGATTTCTTAAATGCATAAGCATAGATAGCTCTTAAATACATCTTAAATGCGAAATAAACATTTGCTGTTTTAAAATACTTTCTAAATGATATTAATACAACTCTTCTCAAAACCAACAGCGCTTATGGTAATTGTAGGACAAGGTAGCAGTAGTATTGCAATATTTTGAACTTTATTCTGAAGATTGTATTTTAGAATCAACTGCAAATATTCAAAAAGACCGTCCTTTCATGTAAGATGAGAAAGTGCTGTGCTAGCAGTAGGCTGATTGACTACCATACAAAATTCATTTGCTGTGGACTACTTTAGTCAATACTGATATGATCCACAAGCAAAAAAATCTTAAGGAACAAAGTACTTGAAATTATGAAAATTATGTATTATTTATGAAAACGTTAAACAAAATTAGAAATTATGGTTTTAAGGTATTTTCAGTTGGCATTTTTGGTGTATTTATAAGCGTATATTATTTAAAAGTCCAATGAATTTAAGTTGATACTGTAGGAGATTGACATGTTATACGTAAATTAAATCAAAGAAATTTTTTGTACGCCATATTGTGCGTATGGTCTTATGTATTAATAGTACTAAAGAATTATTGCATCCCCTTATACTTGGTGTAAGTAGTTATCGTGGATACGTGGTTTGTAATTCCATCATAGTTACAGCTTCTGTTGGTTCGTCTTTTAGAGAGTGAAATTTTGATTCTTATTGGTATACGTCAGGGATGGCCAAACTTCAAGACAATGGGAGCGGCATAATAGATTTTATGAACGTTCGAGAGCCGCAAGTCCAAATTTATATCGTTTAAAAACTAATGAGACAGATTTTGAATACAAAGAAATTTTTAAATAAATTAATGAATATGTGATTAACGTGATTATACATAAATATAAAAAAATACATCTTATATCTACAGTTTTGTGTTCTTTTTTAACTCATAAGCAGTCTTTTAGAAATGACAAATTCAATGATACATGTCAACGCACATTAAAGAGAAACTGTTATTCGAGAAAGAATATTTATTTAAAAAGTAGCTATTAGCTTGTTTAGGCTTTTGCTTACTAAGTAATTTTGTTTTTCACACAATTAACCAGGAGTACCAACATACTGAGATCATTCGAACTTTTGAATCCTAACCTAAGATATCTTTAAACTTTTTCCCCCAAAACTTCGGAATAACTACTTTTACTGATGCCCAGTATAAAAGTCACCCAAAAAAAAAAAAAAAAAAAAAAAAAAAAAAAAAAAAAAATGATTGTAATTTCAGTGGTATTTGAATAATCAGTATCTCTCCTGACGGCCTTGACTGATACATTTCAGCGTGGCATCCAATGGAATCTGCCAGATATTTTTAGTAATCAGTACCTGCGCATCATTGAAAATTCTCAAAACTATCTCTCGAATCGTGCCGATAATTTTGGACATAGATAACGAAGTATAAGCGCATCATTAAAAATTCTCGAAATTGTATCTCGAATCATTCTGATAATTTTGAACATAGATAAGGAAGTTCAAGCGCATCATTGAAAATTCTTGAAACTAATTCTAGAAACGTCCTGATGATTTTGGACATAGATTATAAGGTATTTTCTCCCTCTCTTCTGCATGCTTTCGCAGTGTTACGGTAGCATACTCGGCGCGTATTCGAGAGGTCCAGTTTCGAGTCCCAGCGAGGGCATTGCTCATTTTTTACGTCTCCAACTTAAAATAACCTAATGTATCAATGTAACATTAGCGTTCGAACTAAAAAGGTGGTGGATGATTATTCTTCACTGTTAACCAGAGAACAGGGGCTCCATTACCTAGCTGACATGATGTCTGCTTACACGGATTAAAGCCCCTGCCTTCAGAAGCTATTTATTGTCACTAAGCAAAATAAGTTTACAGTGGCATACAAGGCCTTTAAGAACACAATGACATAAGTAACATAGTCATTAATAAACCCTAAAGAAAGCATGTTACAAGTAGTACCTATAGCATTCAAACAATAAACCGAGTATACTTTCATAATTTGTATTGCAAATACGAAATACTTTTAAAACTGAGTCCAACTAATTTAAATAAAAAACTATGATACAAACAAAGAAACAAAATATAATACATCCATTACTGTATTATACACAATTAATTTCAATTAGATTCACAATATCAAGAAGAACCATTCAATTTAGAAAAAAATCATAAAGGTAAACTAAGACAATAATAAACTGCCAATTAAAATTTCTTCATATGAATTCAGAATTAAAAACGCATAACTTTGATAACTGAACAATATTATCATAAAATACACTGAACCTGAGATATTACTACAATACAAAACATAAATTTGGTTTAAAAACAAAACCACTCCAAGTAATATAAAAAACTCTACATCAGGTTTGCTAGCAACGCGACAGTACAAGAATAATGCCAACATAAAGATATGAAAATTTCAAATTCAAAAACCAAATGCATTCAAAAATAATTCAAGGAAAATTATTATAAAATACTGCCTTAAATGCAAATTTTACAATAAAGAACTCAAGTAAAACCAATCAAATTCACAAAAACAGGTCAACTATTCAATTCAGAAAAGTGCAAAAAGGTATACAAAATAATTATTCTAGATTAGATTTGCTGGCATCGCTAAGACAAATGCAAACAAATAATCATGATATATACATGTAGAATTTGACTTAATTCACAGCATGAGAGCACGAAGTAAAATTTAAATGGTTTATTTAATAGGAAGAAATAAAAGTAATTAAGAAAAGTATATAAAGATGAAGTTAACGGTATGCAGGATTAACATAATGATGTAAAGGCATAACATCGAAAGCACAATATAAGTTCATAAACTCTTGAAGACGTGTGAGCCGTCTGCTCACTTCTGCCCTCCGCTCTCGACCAGGTCTCAGCGCTGTCTGGGATGATTCTTACTGCGCTGGGTGATGCTATACTGATGACGTCATAATCCTGGTATTCTAATTCAGTATTGGACGTTGATGACTCCCACAGCTTCGGCCAGCCTGAAGAGGCATCGTCCTCGATGTCTGTTGAATGGACATCACTATCATGTACCTGCAAAGAGAAATAAAAAAAAAAAAAAGAAAAGAAAAAAGAGTATCAGGTCCTTAGGTTTTGAGCTGTTACAAACATCAAATCAATTTGACCATGGCTTCATATGGTCAGCCGCAGTAGATGTCAAATTCGGTCCTTCATGGCATTCTACTTTCTCGACTTCATATCTGTCATTTGATCGAACAGCTATGATTTTATACGGTCCATGAAACTTAGGTCGTAGTTTCAAACCAGTCCCATATTGAGTTCTCTGAATGGATACCAAGTCGCCAATCTTGTATAGTTTCGGTTTCTTACGTTTCTTGTTGAATTGTTTTCGATTCTCTTCTTGAATCCTCAAAATGTTGTTTTTAGCATTTTCTCTCATTTCATCACGTTCTTGCATCAATTGTTTTAGATATTCTTCATTCAATATCTCACTAATTCTCAAATCTTCTTTGTTCTTCATTTTCGTGCCTATGAGAAGCTCAAACGGTGAATATTTCGTACTTCTCGTAGTTGTACTGTTGATTATTCTCTGAACATCTGGAACATACTTAAACCATTTCGTTGAATCTTCATGTGATAATTTTGACAAAACAGGAATCAAAATTCTATGAATTCGCTCAATTTGTCCGTTACCTCTTGGAATACCAGTAGTAATTTTGACATGTTCTATTCCTTCTTCAGTACAATAAGCTAAAAATTCTTTCGATGTAAAGGCACTACCTCGATCTGAAATGATTCTGGCTGGATTCCCAAATACAGTCTGTTGTTGCTTCAATTTTGAAATAACTTCTTGTGTAGTTGGTGATTTCACTGGATAGAACCAAGTAAATTTCGTAAAAGCGCCGACAACGGTTAGAATGTGTTGGTATCTCTTGTTCGTCGATGGAAGAGGTCCAATAAAGTCGATATGATACGTACTCAAGGGAACGTTTTCTTTCGGTACAGGATGAAGAAATCCTTCTGCTTTTCCTTGCTTCTTGTTGTACAGTATACATTCTATACAGTTAGCAATTACTTCTTCAACTTTACATTTCAGTCTGGGAATATAGAATTCTTGCTCTACGGCATTCACAGTTTTATCTACAGCAAAGTGACCTTTTTTATGTACCTTCTGTATGATTTCGTTCTGTAAGGATTCTGGCACTACTAGAAGATCTTTACCATTTTCAAATTTGTACAAAATATCATTTCTCACGAAGAATCCATTTTCTTCTCCCTTCTCAACTAAATTCTTGATTAACTTCACATGTTCATCTTCATTCTGTTGTACTAACCGAATCTTCTCAGTTACATCGGATGTGTATGATGTTAAAATTAAAGCATTTCTACTTAAAGCATCAGCATGTTTCATTTGGCTTCCTGAACGATGTACAATTTCGTAATCGAATTCTTCAATAAACATTGCCCATCTCGCAATTTTAGGAGTTAAATCTTTCTTATCTAAAGTTTTCTGAAAAGCACTACAATCAGTTACAATTTTGAATTTAGTCCCTAACAAATAGTTTCGAAATTTCTTCAGAGCTTCTATTACTGCAAGGGCTTCTAATTCGTAACTACAGAGTTTCTCTTGCTGCGGTGAAGTCTTCTTACTCATATACTGGATTGGGTGATAATTACCATCATCAGACAATTGGAGTAATACCGCACCAAAGCCTTGACTACTAGCATCAGTATGGAGTTCTAATGGATATCCTTGCCTAAATATGTGTAGAACAGGTGCCTGAGAGAGAATTTCTTTTAGTCTGCAAAATGCTTCCTGTTGTTCGGAATCGAACTTAAAACCAATACCTTTTCTAAGCAAGTCGCTAAGAGGTTTAGCTATTTTAGCATACTGAGGAATGAATTTACGAAAATATCCCGTTAGTCCTAAAAAGCTTTGTAGTTGTTTACAGTTACGCGGTTGTGGAAAGTTTCGAACAGCAACAGTTTTGGAAGGTGATGGTCGAATAGTTCCGTTTTCAATTACATGTCCCAAAAATTCAATTTTACGTTTTAAGAATTGGCACTTTTTGAAATTTATTTGTAACCCATACTCCGAAGCAGTTTTGAGTACTCTTTCTAATTTGTCTAAACATTCAACTTCATCATTAGCCGGTATGACTATATCATCCATATAAATAATTAGTACACCTTCATTTAACAAGTCACGAAATACTGAATAAATGTACCTTTGAAAAACATTTGGACTAATACATAAACCAAAAGGAGCTTTAAGAAATTCGTAAATACCATTATGTGTTACAAATGCGGTATATTTGGTGCAATTTTCGTCTATGTCTACATGGAAAAAGCCATTTCTCAAATCTAGTGTCGTGAAGACTTTTGACTGTTCTAAGCGATCAAGTACTTCCGGAATTAAAGGCAGTGGAAATTTGTCTTTAATAATCTTCTTATTCAATTTCCGATAATCTATACATAAACGTTTCGAATTATTACGCTTGTTACACAAAACAATAGGTGCCGAATAATTAGAATTGCTAGGCTTTATTATGCCCTCTTTCAACCATTCCTTAATTTGATCATCAACAATTTTTTGTTCCGCGAAAGACATGTATCTTCTATTTTGACAGACCGGAATATCATCGCATAAATTTATTTGCATCTTGAAGTCAGATTGTCTATTTTTCCGAGGCTGGTACGAATTAATTAAATTACACAGTCTTTCTTTATGTTCTGCATTGGAAATATGCGATAAATCAATCTCGTTGACAGAAATAACATTCACCATATGTGAAAGGTAATTAAACGTCGAGCTACTTCCGCTTTCGAGACTTTTGTTTACATTAACAGAGACGCCACACGACTGAGAAAGATCATAAACATTCTTCAATGATACAGCAATATTCAAATTTCCCATAACGCAACGAATGTTAGAATTTCGAGATGACTCAGCATTTATCAAGTTTACATTACTTTTATTCCGATGAGAAATTATTTGAAGGCCATTCTCAGTAAAAGAGAAGTTAAACTGACTCAATACGTCCAAACTTAATACAATTTGATTACATAATGACTTAACAACATAAATTTTCGTACGCAGTGAAAAACTATCAATTGAAATATCAGAAATGAAAAAGCCGATGGGGTACGTTTGCTTTGATTCAATTCCGTTTAATGTGATATCGCTACAATTTAAATTAGGAGAACCAATCTGCTTGTGTAACTCTACGCTGCATATCGTTACATCTGAACCAGTGTCAACTAAACTATCAACTAAATGATTATTTATTCCTACAGTCTTCATAATTCTATCCTTGTCACAAATTCGTTGTAATAAAGCTGCTTGTTGTGTCTCGGGGGTCTGCTCTGGACAGTTCGTTGAATAATGCCCGAACTTCTTACATTTTATACATTTTACACCCTTTGATTTGTTTACACAATGCTTTGAATAATGCCCAAATACCTGGCAATTAAAACATTTGACCTTATTAACGTTAGATTGATTTCGGTTTGATGACGAAAGCTTACTTCTATCTTTAACTTGAGTGTCTACTTTCGGTTTCGGATTTTTAAACTTATCATTGTCCGATCTCATTTTATCATAAATTTTAAGCCTTTGTTTAAATTCAGCTATTGTTTCGCAACCATATAATATCGTTTTCCTAACCACAGAATCGGGAATACCATCAATAACATATTTAATTAATGAAGCATCTTCAATGTTGCCTCGCGAACACATTTCTTTCATTTTCAAAAAATACTCATCTAAAGATTCATTAGGCATTAATTTACGTTTACATAACATTTCATGCAACTCAGCAGAATTAAAAGCTTTACCATATTCAGATTTCAAAAGCTTTTTTAATTTACACCAATCATTAACTTTAGGTTCACTCTGAATAAATAGTTTCGCTTTACCTTTTAATGATCTTTTAGCAAAAACTAATTTATGCAAATCACTCAATTTCAAAGAGTTTATAACATCTTCAAATTCATCAATCCATTTATCAACATTTTCATATGCATTACCAGAAAAAGGATTAACAATACTTTCAATATCAGAAAAACTAAGATGAGGTTTAAAATGATCTTGAATTGGAAGCTGCATACTGTTATTTACTTGAGATTCGTTAAAACCAGTATTGTCTCTTTGATTATCATCAAGCATTACTTCAGAAAATTTATTAATAGTTTCATCTTCAATATCACTATTTTCTTCATGCAAAATATTTTCAAATAGTACAGATAAATCACATAGGAAAGAGACAATTCGGGTTACTACCTCCAATTTCAAACCCTCTGAATTTATGCACAATACATTGCAAACTTTAATTAACTCATTCAAAGTAAAACTATTCTGCACTGTATCTATTTTCTTATTAAATTCTTCAGAATCTGGTTTAAATATAAAGCCAGAAAATTCATGTAATCTTTTCCGGTTATTTCGGTTTCCATCAGTATTAAAAATAAGCTTATGCAAACTTTTGACTTGAGAACTTTTACTGTTCTTTAACCCTTTGCGGCATGGTGGGTCAATATATGTCCCACCTAATTAATATTTATTTTCTCAGTTAGCAATTTCCGTTAGAAGTTTTCTAATCTTTTAAAAATAATCTATTTTAGTTATTATTTGTCTCAGTAGATGTTACTACTATACCAGGGCTTACGTTTATAAGCAAAAAATATTCAAAATACGATCACAAGAGTGATATCCATGTATCTCGCATTTTTCAATATTTTAAAAATTTTGGTATACAATTTATGATATGTATGATTCTTTTTAATATTCAAAGGTATTTTATTTTCAAAAATCTTAATTGGATTCAATATTTTATAATATTAATTTTGCAGTTGAAATAAGTGGGTTAAAATTTGTCCCACCACACACTTGAATTTTCGCTCAATAGATGGCAGCACTCACAATTATTTTTCTTTTCTTTTTTGCATCTACTTTTTTCGTGATTGCTCGCGCTTTTACATCCGTTGTATGATCTGATGTGCTAAAATGTCTAGAAAAAAATTAACAACTCAGGAAGCTTTGGATCTTTTTGCTGAATTGCCATCCGATTGCGACTCTGCTTCAGATGTCAGTTCTGATTCAGATGAAATTGAAATCCAGGATAGAATAACTGAGGTTGAAGTTATTGCTGAAGAAGAAAGGGAAGTAGTTATAATTTGTTTCGCTTTTTAAAGACACAGACCCATCTATGCATGTGGCACTGTAAATATGGATCGGAAGTATCTACCCAAAAATTTAAAAGACAAATTTATGTCAAGAGAATATATAGACTTTTCAGTTAGCGATGATTCAATTTATTGCATAAAATGGAAGGATAAAAGATCGGTTTCTATCCTGTTTTGCTTGGAAAAGGCAACTGAAAATGAAAGAAATTAATAGAAAAGAACGAGATGGAAAGACAAAAAAAAAAAAAAAAAAAAGTACTGTGCCCAAACAGCATTATTTCATACAATAAGAATATGGGATATGTCGACTGAGTGATCAACTGAAAGGACTATATGAAATAGACTGCAAAAGCAAGAAAATGGTGGCACATGATTTTTTTTTTTTTTTTTACTTTTTAGATGCGAGTATAGTAAACACATTTATTCAAGTTTGTTCGCGAACCTGATCATGATGTAAAAACAATGAAAGATTTTCTTCTCTCAGTTACAGAAGGTCTAATGGCACTTGCAGGCAAGAAAGAGCTGAAAAGAAAACTGAAATCCCCAGTTCAAATGAAAACTAAAAACCCGTTCGTACAACCAGAAAAGAGACTAAAAAATGTAAGTAAAACGCCAAAGAGAACGAGCAGGAGAAGATGTGCATATTGCAGCATATCGAAAGAATGAACGACAAACATTTTGGATGTGTGAAACATGTGAAGTGCCTCTATGCTTACAAAAGAATGAAACAACATGTTTTTCAAAGTTTCATGAAAAATGACTTTTTTCAATTTTAATCATTTATAAATGTTTTTGAATCAAGTGCCGATTTTAATATTTTATTTAGTATCATATGTACGAGTATCAAATTTTAATCTTAAAACAATATTCAAGAAAATATTTTCTTTTGTTCCTAAAATTTAAAAATATTAAATGCAAAAATATGCAAAATGCGCATATGCAAAATTTTACAAGTCATGCATATATGCAATAAGTACAAAATGCATTTTAGTGTGTTTATTATGAATATTTTAGAATGCATGCTTTATTTTGTTTATTCATTCCACATATGATTTTTTTTTCCTGCTATACAGCAATATGCTATAAGACATGTGCTAGTTGCATGGTGGGACAAACGGTATCCCACCTTCCACCGTAAAAAATAAAAGCGCAGAATTTTTTTCAGGCCTTAAAGGCACTTAAGTAAGTCCATCTGACTTATTCTAAGGCATTTTTTTAAAGATTAAAATATATTTTAAATATGCGTGTCGCAAAGGGTTAAAGCTGCTTCCAATTCTGGAATTTCTACTAACTTCATATTGGAAAGAAAGTTTTGTACTCACCCGACAGATGATCGTCGTCAATTGGGTAATCCACGCTTTATACGAGTAATTCAATAAATCGAATAACTTTCACTCAGTAGTTCAAAGGACAGTTCTACTACTCGCACATTTTGGAATTCGAGGCCCCACGTTGGGCGCCATATTTTTTTGTAGAATTTGACTTAATTCACAGCATGAGAGCACGAAGTAAAATTTAAATGGTTTATTTAATAGGAAGAAATAAAAGTAATTAAGAAAAGTATATAAAGATGAAGTTAACGGTATGCAGGATTAACATAATGATGTAAAGGCATAACATCGAAAGCACAATATAAGTTCATAAACTCTTGAAGACGTGTAAGCCGTCTGCTCACTTCTGCCCTCCGCTCTCGACCAGGTCTCAGCGCTGTCTGGGATGATTCTTACTGCGCTGGGTGATGCTATACTGATGACGTCATAATCCTGGTATTCTAATTCAGCATTGGACGTTGATGACTCCCACATACATGATTAAGAACGATTTCAGTACCGTACAACAAATACTATGTGCGTCACAAATAAAACCGACTATTTGTACAATATAAGAAAGTAATAGGCTACAAGTAACCGTTACAATTTATAAGAGCATAGATGCATTCAACCAGGATTTGGCCAATAGGAACCCTAATACCCACTCGCTCTTTAAAATGGGTACATAAAGTATTATCTCTCTCCTTTCTGCATGCCTTCAGAGTGTAACGGTAGCACACTCGACGCGTATTCAAGAGGTCCAGGTTCAAGTCCCGGCGGCGTATTTTCACTTCCTCCCTAGGAAACGCAATCCGCGACTAAATTTGGCGATTTACGAGGTCTTGGCGAAATTGTGTGGCTAGCGCATGCGCACAGATGGACGAACTATCGTGATGATATGTCGTATTTTGTAGCGTGATACTTGATCGACGATATTTCGTAATGGCGGCTTATATGTAATTGTGCATGTGACAAACATGATTACTTGAAGCAGCAAACTTCATATGTAATTAGTGGGAGGGGGTTATTAAATACAGAAAAATGGCGGTTCAATTTTCAACAGAGCGTACTTATGGTGCTTTTTTTTTATGGCTGGACTACGTGTCGAGCTATTGACAGTTACTATGCTTACTGCATATGGTTAACGTGGTCGCATTACAGTAAAGGTAAATATTAGGTATGCACGGGGGGGACTTTTTCAGCTGAGCATGAGCTCATATGCTATGATAGCAATGTAGGTAGAAGTGCTTTTTTCCGCTTATGGAATGCTGGAGTTGTACATACCATGTCTCAGCACCTGTGTTATTACATCTTTCATGTAAATTTTTGGAATTTAGTAAACCATGATATTTAATAATGATTATATTTGGTTGAAAGTGAAGAATAAAATAATTCTTTCTAATTTAATAATGACTATTCTTAGTTTATCCTATATAGTTCAGTATTAACAACTCTAACTATGACATGTATTCTATATATTTACCTATTAAATAATTTTGTTAAGATATGTATTGTTTCTTATAAAATATCAAGTGGCTGTATTAAAGTTAATAATTTATTCATTTTAACAATTTTTATTTAACTCATTTCATCTTCCTTTGTTTCCGTTGTCTAGTTTGTAACATATACAAACACTTACCAAGTGTGATATATTTTCCTTTATATATATATATGGGGACATATCATGAGTGGCATTATATCCAAAATATGTATTTAAGTTTAAAAGGAAAATTCAATCTGAGAAATATTTTATCATGTAAGAAATGTTTATCAGAAGTATCATAGTTAGGTAATATATTTTGAAAGATCATGTTAAGTAATTATTAAATTTATAAGTGCAGGTTTATTTTAGATTATAACATATACTTGAGTAATTGATTATTACTATCCTTTTAATAACAGGTTTAAATAAATTATAAATATATCTTTTCTTACTTAGACATAAGTAATTATCATTTCTGTAACTTTTTCTTCATTAAGAAGCTGTTAGTTTTCACACTTAAAAAATTCTATAATTTATAATTTAATGACTTACCCTAATACATAAAAAGTATATTTTATAACTCGTAATGATAATGTTCCATTTAAAAATTGTTATTAGAAATGTAGGTACTTTTTCTGTTATATAGGCACTGCAAAAAACAGTGTTAAAATATGTGATAACTTGCTGAAGATAGCAGCAATGTGATCAGCTAAATAATCTTGGTTTTATGAGTGAACTGAGCCAAATATTCATGTGTTATTATTTGTTTATTACACTTTATTATTCTCATTAAATAAATATAATTTACATGTCGTACAGCTTGGGTTGTGCATTTTTCCAATACTAACCGTAGTCTTTGGGCATTGGACTGCAATATGTAAATCATTTGTAATTAAATCTGGAAATTGTTCCTTTTGATGTCATTTCAAAACAAAAGATGTATTTTATTTCCAAGTACTCTATGAAAGCATGCAGAACCTATTTATCGGGCCCTCTTGACATTCTCATTCTGAGCATATGCCACAGAAATTTAAAAAATTATGCACGATGTTCCATCGATTTAATTTAATGTCTGCTGGACTTGTTTTTGGCTGTGCTAAGTAGTATTTCCGAAACAACAAAATGTTGTTCACACCATGAACATCCTTGAAAAAGAAACTGTCACTGCAATTTTTTACACGCTGTATAGCATGGCTTTATACTGACTGCTGTTAGAGATATAATGCAAAGTCAAAGTTCTAGAATATTTGTGACATTGGCAATTTCAGATTTGGGATTTTGCTGCGTATTAGATCATAAGTTTAAATCCAGTAAGATGTTAATTATAAAATTAAAAATATGAAATGGTGATTTAGGAAATAACAAAGTATGTATGACCTAAAGGGAATCAAAATGTACAAAAAAGAAAAGCTCAGTATTTATTTGTTTGCTTTATTAAGCATTTATTTCAATGTAACTTGTTTAATTTTTTGTGCTAACACATTCCTCTTTAATTCTATAGACAGAAATTCTTGTTCACTAGCAAAATTGCCTGGGATTTAAAAAAAAAAAAAAAAAAAAAAAAAAAAAATTGAGGAGGAAGCAGTAAAATTACTACAGAAAAAAGGGATTTCTCATGGCTGAAAATTTTGTAAAAATAATTCTGAAATGATGTATTTTACCAATTACGATACACCAAAATAACGTTTCAATCTTAGATCTTTCCCAGAAAAAAAAGTCTCGGATCTCGCACTTGGTTTGAAGGATCGCATCTACATTTCCTTAGAGCTGTAAAATTTTTATACCATTGGTACCATGGACTAACCTCAGTTGAGTTTTGTAATATGCAATACAGTTGTTGATTGGAACAATTATATGCGGAAATTTTTTTAGCCATTTTATATCTAGGTTATGTCTCATGCTTGTTTCTGAAGTCTGTTAATAAATGTTATTTTATCAAATCCTAGTTGATTTCTCATTTAAACTACAACTGTGCACAATCCTAAATGTTGGAAATTATTTCTTACAATTTAAAATTTTTATGAAAATTGTTAGAAAATATATAGAAGCATTTATCATGCCAGTAAATTGGAGTTAATGGCAGTCATATGGACATTGAACAGGTTAAGAGAATTCTTAATCGACATAAGATTTACAATATAGAAGCATTTACTGCAAGAGAAAAATTATTTCTAATGTGTCAGCTAAGTAATTTGACAATTGTAGCGTTTAAATATTAATTACATTGGCAAAATGACAATTTTATGTGCTACCTCTCTTGCAAGAAATATCTCATTTTAAAAGCATGAAAATATTTTAAGACTTGTTTCTAATATTTTTTCTCCTCTTATTATACAGCAAGGATTATATACACCATAAGTCTGGCATATTGTTGCTATTTTAGGTTATGTTGTAAGGATCTTAAGTTTTACTAACGTTAATTTTATTTTAAATCTTTACTATCACTTCTTATTTTCTACTTCCGGCCAGAATTATAAGCGTTAAGGTTTTTATGCAAAGTTTGTCTGGCGAACGCCAAGTATTTAAGTTGTGGCTTTTTTGCCAAGCGAGGGAGAGGAAGCAGTGAGTCGAAGCAGGCCGCTTACCTTAGAAGTTACGCAGTTGCTTGTTGCCTTCCAGGCCAGAGGTTTTAATCCTCTTGATAAATTTTAAACGTATTGTAGTGTTCACAGTTCTCTGTACTACATACGCTTCCTGTTAATATAAGGCCAATCTTCCACGTTTATTATTCTAAAGTTAAATTAGAGTTTAGTTTTATTTTTATACTTTTACGTTTTGACCCCAAGTAGCGGGTCGGTGTATTCCGAAGTACGGAAGTCATTGTAAATAGAGAAAAATAAAGGGTTTTGTATACCCTTCTTGTGTATCCTGTTTACTTCCCACAGTTTTGAACATAGCTTTAGTAAGCTCTCTGTTCCGAGTCAGGTCCTTGCATGTTCCCGAAGAAGGTTAGAAGGAACATTGACCCTGATAATGTGCTATTAATATATGCACTATGCACTTACAAGAAATAACTATTTTGAAATTTAAAGTCTGAAAATTATGGCAATTATTTTAATTAATAGTGTCAAGCTCATATAATTACAGAACAATTTTCAAATTTTAATTAAAATCAGATTTTTTAATACATAATGAAAGCAATCTTTCATTGAACTTTTTTCTAAACAAAATGGTATAAGTGAAAGAGCTATTTACCAGTAATTTAAATGGAAAAAGGATTCTCGGATTAGGAAAAAAAAAAAAAAACTTTTCAAATTATATTTAAACAAATTAAAATTACTAAAATATAAAATGATGTAATAAATATATAGTCTAATTAATAATATATATATTATTAATTAGCATTTAAAAGGCCTGCAAGTACATTATAATTACAGGTGGTTGAGTAATCATTATGTTTGGTATCCTGAGTTGTCAAAGGTCTGATAGTAAGAGACGCAATTTTTTTATGCAGAAAGAAGAACGAGGATCATTTAGTAGTATCTTAACCATTGCTTGAGTGTGTACTGTTCCTATGATTTCTATGCCTGTTTGCTCACAGCACTGGCACTTCAGGTTTATACTGTGTTATGGTTAACATAAAATATTAAAATTAATATATTCAATAAACAAAAATTTGTTTTATACATATCAAAGCATTTTGAAAAAACTGTGTCACATCAGTATACTTTCTTAAAATTAAGGCGTACATTTTTGCAGTAATTGCATTAAATAAAAATATTAAATAATAATTTCACTTTTTCATTCTAGAAAAATGAAAATCCGTGCTTTCTTTTATAACCCTTAGTTCTTTCTGAGAGTAAATTTAAGACCTTTGTAAAAGAGAAGTGGCATAAAGAATTTAGTTATTATAGTCATATAATTCAGGAATAATAAATTTCCAAATATTAAAAATATTTGTTTTTAATATTTAGGGATTGAGTGGGCTTTCTACTAAAATACAGAACTTGCCACTGTTCAGATATAATTTAATTTTTTCTTTCAAATTATTGAGATCACATAAGAGATTTTTGAAGAATGAACAAAAAAAAAAAAAAAAAAAAAAAAAAAAAAAAATTGAGTACCACATATATTTTTGTTTTGATGCATTGTATTCATATGATAAATCTGTATTTATTTTGAAAAGTTTAGAATGAGAATTAAAGTGGTGCAGGTTGGTGGCATTTAAATTTCTTTTCACTTTGTGGCATTTGTGTATATAGCAGATCTTAAATTGCGCAGGAGCCTGGCTCCGGTACTTCTCAGTTTGTGAGTTAAATTATAATTTCAGCCGAAGCCCTAAATAAAAGGGTTCAGGCACTTTTTTTTATGCAAGTGAACCACAATTTTAACACAGAAAGTTTGTTTTAATAGTAAACATGGCTTAAAAATCCGATTCTAACTTCTGAATGCAATCTTTTTCTGCATGAATTTTCTGAATGCAATATTTTAATGCTTTTAATTAATGTCTTTCCATCGCACTCAAGCCTTGCACAGAGGTTAAGACCTTTGAGGAAAGAAAAGTACCCAATTATATGTGAAAGGCTTATTCTACAGGATATGCAATGAATTTATGAGAGCGGGTAAATTTTGTATTCCTCAAAGAACTAAAAGTGACCCCCTGGTCGTGCTAGTGACTTCCTTCTGCAGAGCTGTAGACTTTCTGAATGATGTAATCAAACGGGGGATGGGGGGAGAGGAACCACTGCTGCCACTTGTACCGAGAAGTCTTATATTAATTCTCACGTTGTATTCAAGAAAAGTAATCAGGGAAAATTTCTGCTTGACGACTAGAATTATATCGACAGGGCATCGCGATCAGGTAGTCTTGAACTCTTCCCTCTTTATCAAATTTAGTCGTGGGTTGCGTTTCCTAGGGAGGAAGTAAAAATACGCGTCCCGGCCAGAGAAATGCTCGTTTTTCATGTCTCCCGAATCAAAAATCCTAATTGTTTTGGAAGATAATGAAGTTCATGTGCATCACTGAAAATTCTCTTAACCACCTCTTGAATCGTTACTATAATTGTGTACGTACTGTTACGGATTTGGTATTTAAATAGCTAATTTTAGTAGAATTATAAATTAAATTGGTTTATTCGCTGTGCAGTGCGGCGCGTGACGAATATTAAGAGAAAGCTGAGCCGGAAAATTAAAAATGCAAGAGCACGTGCATTATCAGGGATGGAATTATTTGTAATTTTACCTATTTGTTGCTCCGACAATAAACCACTAGCGAACAGTTTTAAATCTGTCAACATGCAAAACGCAATGGAGTGCTATGCAATGAAAATATAATCAATAAAATCTGTTTTTAAAGTAAAGGAAAATAATTTAAAAAAAAAAAAAAAAAAAACGCTAAAGGATAAAAAAAGCTTTTATCACAAAACTGCAAGAAAGAACAATGAACAATAATGTAGTTGAAAGATGAAATAACACTAAATTAAACTGAATAAGAATACTAATGAAAAAAGTAAACGAAACTAATATAAGAAAAATACAACGGGATTTGTTTGATATGTAAATATAAGCAATTACACAATGCTTGGAAACAAATAAAAGCGAACTGCCGATTTATACGTGAAACAAATAGTTAAACATCATTTTCGAGTTTAAATTAAAAATGTTAATTAGTACACGTAATTCTAAACTAAATTCAGTTTGGAAACAAATAAAAACTGAATAAACTATGAACTGATTATAGGCGTGCATTTGCTGCTAAGGCGTATTTTCATTACGACGCGATGTCAAAAGTTAATATTCCAACATACGACAATTATTTAGCTACGAAATCTCACCATAATATGTTTCCCTAGTTCAAGGAAAAGAAACAGCAGAAAAGAGAACAAATTCTTTTATATTATTCCCTAGTCTCTTATCTGAAAATTAACAAAGGCGACCTACAGGAAAAGTTGCAAAAGAGTAGTAGTTTCCCTTTAGGCCCATATCACACGGCGTTTGTTTCATACGAACAACTGTTTCGGACAATTTTTCTGCCTGGTTTACTATTGAAAGAAAGACGTGCGGCTTTTTCCTTCCTTTCGAAAAAAGTTGCAAGTTGTTCGTTTTCAACCAATCAGCTATCAGCGCTGAATGCTGTTAGCTTGTTTGTAATGGACAACCAGTTTCCCCTGTGTTAACCCCAAAGTGAGCTGTGGTGATTGGCTGTTGTGACAAAGCAGAAAAATTGTTCCAAACAGTTGTTCTTTCGAAACAAACCGACGTGTGATAGCAGCCTTACATTGGCAGCTAAAAGGGGGTGGAAATGCATTTGGATTTCCCGTCTTTTTAAGTGAAACCTTTCCAAACTGCCCCGTCTCTTAAAGGGTAATAAAGAAAAGTTGAACTGCATGATTTCTATTTCAAATTCCATTTGTATTAAAAAAATTAAATTACATTTATTCAAAAAAAGTAGGATTGCAAATGACAAAGGATCGTAAGTAGCTCGCGAGCCGCAATTTGGCCATGTCTAGTATATGTTTGAATATAAATGCTCTCTAAGTTATGCCGTTCAAATAAAGGTTTTGCGTTCTTTAAGTCTTTTGAGACACACAGGCTCTGCAATCTGCATCACGCCAGCAGAAAATTACATATTCTTTTTTCCCACAGAAGTTAAGTAAAAGTTAAATGTAAATTCATCCATATGTTTGGTTCTTCATTTATACTATTTTTATAATGTTATGGATAAAATAATTGTTCATAGTTATAAACGGATAATTATTCATAGTTATAAATAGCATCAAAACAATGATATTATGATAAGTAATTTATCATGTAAAATTATTAATGTATTGTTAAAATGGAAAAGAACATGAAACGGCGTTCTACGGGTTCTTGGATTCGGAGTGATTGATAACAATACTTATGACGAATCAAAACACAGTTTATTCGTCAGTATTACCCAGGACAGTTCCAAAGACGCGTTACAGCTGTCGAAAAACTTCGACAAACACGCTTAAACAATCAGTAACACAGCCTTCAATCTATCAGGCAATATCGGTGAAGACAGCTTAACGGCAAAGCACTTAAGTACAGCTTCCGATTCGGTCGATCGCTCTCGAACTAATCTCTGAACTCAAAACACTACTATTGAACTCAACGTACTCTAGATAATCTATTCATTTGCGTACAGGCAGTGTATATATAGATTTTCTTTGACCTGCCTTCGAGAACATTCTCGAGAAAACCGATACGAATTAGTT
Source organism: Stegodyphus dumicola (assembly GCF_044657685.1). Lineage (NCBI taxonomy): Eukaryota > Metazoa > Arthropoda > Arachnida > Araneae > Eresidae > Stegodyphus > Stegodyphus dumicola. The sequence goes on from NC_140780.1 coordinate 124,431,103, forward strand.
CTAGAATGGTCTCGCTCTGTCTACGCCACATCGCCAATTATGCCGCCAAATGGACCATTTCGCGCTAAATCTGGCAATCCTGCATTTCTTTGCCACTTTTCGGCAACCCTAACCCCTCTTTGGGGGGAAATTATCTTACCGCGGCTGGCCATTTCGCAGCAATTGTAATTAAATCTTATTATGATTTGTTTTTAAATTAGGTTTTGTATTCACTTCTTTTGGTAGATGCGACAATATTAATAATTTTTTTCATGCGTCATTCAACTTTTATACGTGTTTGTGACGTAATCCTATCGGATCCGATACAACGAACCTCGGATATAGCGAACCAAGGTTTCGGTCCCTTAAAGTTCGTTATGGAGGAATTAATAAATGCTCAATAAATAAAAATGTATCAATAAATGCTCAGTGTGCAGCCGTGAGAAATTTGAAAAAATACCCAAGAATAAAATTTTAAGTAATTTTCATATTATTTAAGCTCCTTTTATGCTGTAATCCATGATAACAATAAGTTTAATTAATGATGAAATTTAATTAACTCACGAAGCTGCAGATGATACATCTTTAGTTTGAATATAGAAGCTGGAAGCCCTGGATAATAAACGACAACGAGGTACCAGAATTCACAACCCGGCCATACTATAGATTACCATTGTAGATGGGCAAGACATTACTACACGGAAACAGGGGGCTTATCGAGACCATCTGAACCGTGAAAATACAAAGAAATGAAATGCCGATCAACATGGAAATGAGTAAAGTGTGTATCTGCCATTGCATTCTCAGGTTTTTTGTAAAACCATCACCAGTATATACTATATCACATCCTTAGTGTTGCAGTTAGTTCGAATGTAATAAAGTGGGTAATTTCGACCTTTCAGACCATTCAGAATCCGAATGATTGCAGCAATGATGTTCGTGGAAACCAGTTCGTCTATAAACACGAGGGAATTGGTTAAAGAGAAAGGGACTATTCATAACAGCCAATATCAAGTATTTTCATCAAACTGGAAAACTTAAAAAAGGCAGACCTTTTTCTCCTCCAATGAGTTCACAAAGCTGGAAACAAATCGCATGATTTCCAGTATTTACCTGCAGTAAAGCTGCAAAGTTTTATCGTTCTTGGACCACGTAGCATTATGCGATGAAAAAGGAATTCTTTAAGATGATGATCGTCCCGTAAACACGAGTTGATCCGACGAAGGAAGCTTATCTCTACCTCTAGACCATCTTTAAATTCAAATAAGATCCTACTATGAGTTTAGTAGGTTGTGAGAAAGGTTATTTATTTTTAGCTTCTTTCGAACAACATTGCTAACGCATACTGAGGTTTACTCGACAATGTGCATCCATCCTGAGAATAGGAACGCATAACGTTGCTCTCCCAAAGATGTTCTTTAATAGCAGGATGGAGTGAAACCACAATAAGAAAGATCTGGAACAAGATCAAAGACTTGGGCTGGAGAATGTTCCAACATACTATATGTTCTCTAAATGTTTCTAAATTGTCATCGTTCTTGGTTGACGCAGTGTTTTCAGGATGGACCGCGGTTTAATAATCGAGGTGATTTTTCACGAATACATTTTACGTCTTTTGCTGCTAGAAGCTGACCAGCAGCTACTGAAATCCCTGGAAAGTGTTGTAGCTGCCAATAGAGATTAAATTTCGGAATGATTTGTACAAATATATATAACAAACAGCCATTTGTTAGCTTTTATCTTACAGGCATAATTTTCTTTCCAACCGTTAATAATTAAGCGAAAAATTCCGTAAAGCAATTTTTCAGTATTTTGTACTAACTTACTGATATCTGCGAAGAATTAAATTAATATTTTAAGAATAAACAGTCACATTATTTTTAAGGTTTCTTCAAATAGTAAAGGTAAATGCCACGAAAAAAGTGTTAATTCTTCATTTAAGTAGATCTACTCAACGTCTAGCCCTCCAAATGCGTCATGAGAACATTGCACAGATAAAATTTTGTTTCCCTTGACATCTTACCATCACCACCCGTCTATCTTTATACCTGACGTCTGTTCCTTCACGGACTTTCATTTGAATTCCGTACTTTTAATGTTTATATTTTATAAAGGTTATGTTTATATATATAGCTTTGAGAGCTCTATAGTGGAAAAATATTTCATAATTTTTCTTGTATGAATATTCGGTTTTGAAGTATAATACAATGGACAGAATTGCAGATTTCTCAAGTATTCCAGAAAATGTTTTTTTTCTTTTTTTTTTTTCTTTTTTTTTTTTTTTTTATGCTTTTCTCTTGAAATTTCAAAGAAAACATATTACGGGGGATAGATAAATTGTGGAAAACCATCATTTGTTCAATAAGCTCGATACTCGTCGATACTTTTATGAAAAATGTCTTGGGTTCATTTCAAACAAATTTGAGAGATATAATTTTAAACAAAATAAATGTTTTAAATATTGGCTAAAAATATGGTTCTTTTCCTTTTTTAATTTTTTTCCAGTTTTTTATGCTATTCCTTTCACAATTTTTTTTCAATGGCATAAATTTTCTTTCAAAATTAAACAGCGTTAAAAGAGTTAACAATAACGGTAAAAAAAATGCTATTCTACCATTGGCTTCGAAATGAGAATTTCTTGTCTACAGTACAGAACCTTGAAGATTACGTTACCAAGATTTCAGTAAACGGAAGAAAATAACTTGAATACTATTTAAAACTTTAGTATCTATCTTCTTGTTGCAGAGTTTAGGTACAATAAAAAAAAGTAATTAGAAGGTCATGCGCTTCCCGTTCATTGCCCCGTTCTAACGTTTGCATGTTACCTAAACTTTGCAAATTCAGCAAAATATTACTTTTCGGAAAATCGTTAATGCTGGATATCAGCAGTAGCGAAAAATATAACATGGATTTAAATGTCATGACTATAACAAAATTTAGAAAAATTCTAGAAAAATATTTAAAATTACGGCTGTAAGTCTTATCTGTGGGTATTATAATTATAATGACTATTTATTGAGCTCGAAAGCGGTACTAATTATTTTGAACTACACACAGATCCTGCGTTATTGTGAAAAATTGCTTCTGCATCAAACATATTCATGGTTTCCCAATAACCCTTGATTCTCAAATCTTAAATAATAACAATGTATAATCAAACTTACTTTGATCATATTAATACTTTTTAAATCATGAGCACAGTTCGTCTTACAACCGACCGTTGGCAGAGAGGTAATATAACTTATGGTAGTTATAGTTGAGTTCAAATACCTGCAAAAGCGCTGGCTACATAAGCGTTTTCGTGAATTTCCATATGTTTAACGGGTATAAGAGCCAGTTTTCCTAATAAAGGTATTTCACGTAGACAAACAGGTATTTCACGTAGGCATCTCTCCCTCTACGCAGCTATCCCTCGCGTCCTTTGCCGCAGTCCAAAATATAATACTACAATATGTCCTTCCATAGAGACTATGTTTTACCTGTGCCAGAGTTTGTTCTTAGTTCACATATGCCTTTTTTAGTTATGCTCTTTAAAATTGATCAAACTTTTGTATTATGTGATGCTAAGGTAAGCAGAGAATCAGAGTGCTCATTTTAGTGTTGTTGTATACAGTAGTAATATTTTGAAGAAGAATGAATAGTTGAAAAACACAACACACTTTTAATTCTGGAATGCTGAATAATGACGATTCACGAAAATATATTCAAAATTTTTAATGACACTCAAACTGAACTTAATTTATTTTTAAACCAACCTATATTAAAAAAAAAGTGTAGTTCTATATTTACTGTTTTAATTGTAAATCGACAAAATTTAAACTGCGTTTTTCATCTCGAAGGGATTACTTTGCAATACTTTGCTGAGTGTGCAATAGATTTACACAGGGTGATTCATAAATTTGTCCTGGGTTTCGAAATTTTATAGTACATTAACTATAGCGAATGCTATAAGATCTAATCCTTTTTGCTACCATACAAAGTGTCTAGATCTCAAAGTATAGCCTGGAGACTTCTCGCCCAGGCATGAAAAGTAACACAACGGGGAAAGTGGATAAGATTATCATCAGATCCCTTTTTATTTATCATAACTCATTAATAGAAAGACACGCACTTCGTGCTTACAATAACACCGACTACTTGCGATGACAACTTAAAGGTAAATTTAACAATAAATTCGAAAGGTAAGAAGCTGAGGTACGTTTTGGTAACACATGCCTAGGAGAGGATCGACAGCATTAACTAGAAAAACAGCAATCTTAATTAAGGTAGACATATAGCAATTACTAATCAAATTTAATAATAAAACAACAACATAGTTGCCAGAGTTGGCGGCACATATAACGGCCTGAAAAAGACAGAGAAAGGCCCAACACAGACACTGATGCCGGGGTGCGTAACGGCAAACCGCACATCGAGTTGATCAATGTTAAACAAATTTCGCTTACTGCGCATGCCCAGAATAGAAGTTGGCGCAATTACAACTGGTAAGCGCAATTTTAAAAGAAGATAAATACGGTATATGGTTGATATCGTGTGTTCTGGGAGTAAACAGTTCGGGGTTTTAAAACTTGTTAGGTTGTAAGTTGCTCCGTTACTTAGAGTGTAAATATCAATTGTAAACTACGCTAATTTTTGTCAAATTAGGAAACATTACAAGATATATTAGCTGAATGCTTATTGATTATACTTCTGAGGAATAAAAGCAATTGAGTATTTACCATACGTTCCATTCGTATATACTTTAACAAATTAAGGAATAAATCCTGTTTAAATTACTGAATTTAAGTCAGATAACTGATATTAAATGTAATGTTTATGAACAAAATAAACCCAAATGAAATGAAACAGAAGCACATGCAATAAGCACACAGCAGATTTCCGTAGTATTGCAATTGTAAACAGTAAAATCAACATGACTAACAGGCTTGTGTAGGGTTGCTTATGTTTGAGTCGTCAGTACTTCCTCCCACGCCAACAGTACACCATTGAGCAAGAGCAGTAAGTAAAATTTGTTAATATTGATCAATTTAATGTGCGGTTTGCCATTAGGCTGCCGGAAGTTCACATATCCCGGTGAAGCACTGTATACCGGTAAAAACTCCTCCCTCTCCATCAGCCTGTAAGGTTGCCGTATAGGTTTAGATTGTTTTTCGCCAACTGGCGGTTTGCTGTACAGTTTTGAGTTCGTATCGCCAGTTTGGCAATGCTGCTGCATACTCAACCCGCAGTGTCAACGAAATGTGACATACCGATGCGGGGGTCGGATCAATCGTCCAGAACGGGTGGTCAAATGTCTGAAGGTTTTTTCACAACTTGAGAAGAATCCATGGTTATAAAAGCGGGTTTCAGTCTATCTATGGAGATTGTTTGCTTTTATTTCGAGATCAAATGTTTTATGTCGTCTTGCTAGCACTTTAAATGGACCATCGTAAGGATCTTGGAATGGCTTTCTAATTCCGTCGAACAAACACATGCGTGGTCTCGTTTATTCGAGGATGAATGAAACAGGTTCGCTGGCCATGGCTGGATGTCATGATTGGGCGGACACTGGGAAAGTGGGATTTTAAGTCCTCCACGAACTGTTTGGGCAATGCGTCCGTAGGTGTTGGATCAAAAATTCTCCTGCGAGACGAATAGTCTTTCCGTACACAAGTTCAGAAGTGGTTGCCCCTATGTCCTCCTTGAAAACGGAGCGGAAATCCGTCAGGAGACTTGGAAGGGCCGCCACCCAGTGACTTGAACCATACGCTTTTAAGGCAGCTCTCAAAGGACGGTGAAACTCCTCGATAAGTCCATTCGCCTGTGGCTGGTAGGGAAACGTTCTGATCCTCTTGACTCCCAACAATTGTGAAAGGGCTCGAAATAAACCGATTTCAAACCGTCGCTCTTGGTCAGTAGTAAAAGCAGCCGGACAACCAAATCGAGTAATCCAGAGTAGTTGCCAGAGTTGGCAACACATATAACGGCCTGAAAAAGACAGAACGGCCCAACACAGACACGAATGCTGGGGTTCACATATCCCGGTGAAGCACAGACTGCTAGAGAAAACTCGTCTCTCTCCATCAGCCTGTAAAATTGCCACACATATTTAGACTAGCTTTCGCCAGTTGGCGTTTTGTGGTCCAGTTTTCAGTTTATATCGCCTGTTTGGCGATGCCGCTGCAAAGCAATGCTAGACTTTACAATTTAAATTAACCTAACAGGCTGACTCAGCAACCTACACCGGCGATAGACTAACTAAACGGCTAGGATGCGTGGCCGCTACTAAGTTTAACAGCTGGAGGACAAAATAGCAAACATGCGGTATACTAACGAAATCACGCTGTGTCTAACTTATTCGTTTCACCCATTTAAATACTTTTTTCCACCCGGTTAATTTACTTCCTGGCAAGGAAATGCGAGGGGAAACAAAAAAATTCAGAAAAGATACCAGAATCAAAATAACTGGTTAGGGAACTATGAGAAGTATTACAATGCAACAAAAAGTTTCATATCAGTACAGAAAGAATTCGTCCAGAATTTTGTATGTGTCTGAAAAGTACTCGATAAGTGAACTGGTGGTGACACGGGAGACTTCGGCTTCATTTGACGACTCCGGCAGGTCTGCTCACTTGACCATCAGAGCTAAGCAGTGTCGCATCACTCTTGCAGACAAGCCTTTTGGCTTGTTATACCGCGATCGCACTGTCTTATCTATTGATTCCTCTGTTCGCCATTTCGTTTGAAATCTCTGTTATACCACAACAGCTGACTTACATTTAGCGAAGCCTAAGTTGCACACATACTTCTATGCGAAGATACTTTGCTATATCGCATGTCCATGTTGCACTCCTGTAGTCATTGCAACATCTGTCTACCTTATCCTTTCTATTTTTATTAGGAATTAGTTTAATGATGCGTATTTGATACGTACTGGAATTTACGAACGTAAAGGTAATGATCGAAATGCCTGCTATATTTACGATAGCCAACAGTTCATTTCTGGTAATACAGTGATTTCTTTCCGGCTTCGAGAGGTTCGTACTAAAATAGACAGCAACCAATTCTTGACTTTCAATATCTTATGAAAGAACTGCTCCAATCCCTTCTTTTTGTTATCTATATCGAGAACAAAGTCATATTCAGGTTGTGGATAAGTTAAGAGGGAGGGCGTCAAGGCACTCTTAAATGCTTTAAATGATTCATCATGCTTATCAGCTCTCAAGAACTTTCGTTTTTCGTCGGTTAGGTCCTGTGATTTAAAAAAATTCTTTTTTGTAAATCTTCGGTAAGACGAGAAGTGCACAGACGAGAAAAATTTTAACTCATGACAGGTGAATGAATTTTCTCTGGATCCGCGTGCGTGCATCTTTTGCTAACAGGATCTGGCCAATGTAGTTAACTTTCCAGCAAAATAATTTGCATTTCGAGAAGATCAGCTTTCAAATACCTTTTTTTTGCGCGTGTTCAACACTTTCCTGACATTTTCCACGTTTTTCTGAAACGTGCGTCTGATTACTATTATATCATGAAGATACACATTACAAGCTTCATATGATAATCTTCTGAAAATTGTCTCCAAAGACCTTTAAATGTTGCTGGACGTTACGCAGTCCAAAACGCATTACTTGTAACTGTCAGAATCTTTTACTAATGCAATATCCCCATCTTCGGATCCAGTTTCCACTTGTCAGAAACTGCTCTTTAAATGCAGTGTGAAAAACGATTTGTATCCTGCTAGCGTGACTAAGGTGGCATACATTCTAGGTAAGAGTCGTTGGTCTTGAGAGCTAACACGATAGGTGACGCTCAAGCATTCGAAGAGGTTTCAGTATTTGCATTATACGGAATCTTTTCCTAAACTTTTCAATTACCTCTTTATTTGCAAAAAGAACAGTTGGTTGCTGTGTATAGACGGACGGCTCTTTGTGTCCGTTATGTCACATTATTGTGACCAACGTCACTAGATGAAGATGAAAATATCTTTTGATTTCTCTACTAAATGACCTGAGTTGAATTTAACTAGCATTTAATAACTGCATGGCAATTAAATTTTTTATTTCAGATGACGGCTGCTTCTTACCAATAAACATCGCACGATGCTTCTCACTGAGAATCATTTCGTCTCACCTAATAAAAGTATGAGATCTATCCTTTTTGGTAACTTTTCCTGCACAATTTCTTTTGGCATGTCTACGAGCGTAGCAGCAATTAAAAGTCTTTTCGAACTTGTAAGAGAAATCACGTGCAGGTTTCTAGGCACAGGGTTTTCATAAGGGGTTTTTTTTTGGGGGGGGTATCCCTAATGATACACTTTACTGGACATTTTACTGGAAGCGAGATAGTAATATTATTGCGAGCTATTATCCTGTACAACACGCTTAATTTTCATCACTTCAAACATCAGCATCTTTTCATTAAAAGTGAGGGTTCGTTATTTTTGACAACTGAACAAAATCCCAAAACACAACGATATCTTTCAGGTGACATAAACTGTGTGCAAGCATGCACAAGACAAGACCTTGATTTACACATTCATTTATCCATACACTGACATTTTCCCCCATTGATAGCCTGTAGAATCAAGGATAGAGCTGTCTATAGAAGGTGTTATTCAAAAGTCAGGTTACAGCAGCTAAAGTCTACATCAACTACTTAGAACAGGCACTTCAGAGTCATTTTTCCTGCCCGGCTTGCTTCGTACCCATGGTAACTACAGCTGCGGCAGATGGTCCTGTTCCCAAACTGTTTCTTTTCCACTTCATTTCCAAAGGTTGTTTCGCAGCAATTAAGGCTGATTTGAACTACAGACTCTGATGAGGTAGGAAAAATAAGTGTTGTGCGCTGACGATATTAAATGTTACGATCGGAAAGGAGAGAGTCTCAAAGGCTTTGAAGTTCCTATTTTAGAGTAATATAAGTAATAGACTACGCCAAAATAGTCACGTTCGCTCGAATATCTTTAAACATGATAGTATGTAATCAAATGAAATCTAAAACCATTGATTTCTCCTTCGAATTACACCCCATGATCTCCCCCATGAAGTGAAGGTATTGGGTGAATGTTGAATGGAGCACTTCTTACATATGGCATGTTGCAACTTATGATCTTTTTTCTTATTCTTATTATTTACATTTAACAACATCGATAAGTGAAATTTCTGCTTACCTTTCTTAATGAATATCCACAGGTGCGCTTGGAATTCCTTTTCATTTTTATCACACAGAAGCTTTATTTACAGCTATGTACAAGAATTATATGCTTACATTAGAACATTCATCATGTTTTTCTGGTTGCCACTACATCTATCTCAAAAATCCGCAATGCGGTAAGAAAAATATAACAAGCTGCAACATGGTGCCGAAATTCCGAGATAACAGTGATCTTTAGATATATTGTGATTTAAGTATTTATTATTGTTCGATTAGTGATTGAATATTGATTATTAAGATGGATAAGTTAAAAGCACTAAAAAAGAAGCGAGGAATGTTAAGAGCATCAGTAACAAGACTGATAGCTAAAATGGAAAAGGAAATAGAATCGGATAATATTAAATTTGATTTATTAGAAGATGATTTCTCCATCTTAAATGAAAATGAAAACGATATACTAATATTGAACTCTGAAATCGAATCTATCCTAACAGATGAAAAAGAGTACGAAACTGAAATACAGGATAACTTGGAATATAAAAATAAAATTACCTTGTGTAAATCGAAGATCAGTAGAATATTTAGAAATAGAAAATGTGTTAAATTAAATGAGTTGCCATCTAATTCTGCTTCTATAGATACGGTAGAAAACACAAATACAAATGGCGCTAAACTTCCGAAACTAACCACAAATAAATTTAAAGGCGAAATATGTGAATTTCAAAGTTTTTGGGCTCAATACGAATCTGCTATACATAATAACTCTGCTTTAAAGGATGTAGACAAATTTAATTACCTCACATCTTTACTAACGGACACAGCTTTAATGTCAATAAAGGGATTACCGTTAGTTGCCGAAAATTATGCTAAGGTAATAAATATTCTGAAAGAAAGGTTTGGTAGAAAGGACATTTTAATAAATGCACATATGAATCGTCTGCTGAATTTAAAGCCAGTTAAAAAAAATGGATGATATTAAAACATTACGTAACTTATATGATAGCTTAGAAATTGAAATTAGAAGCCTTGATTCCCTTAACGTTACTTCGAATTCTTACAGCTATTTGTTATGCCCACTGTTAATGAGGATACTTCCTAGCGAATTAGTTTTAGAGTTTAATCGATCTTTAACCCCTGACACAGAAACCACAGTGACTAACATTTTGGAATTTCTGAAGAAGGAAGTTGAAAGCAGAGAGCGTACGTTTTTCCAAACATCGCCAAACTATTCCGAGTTTAACATTAGAACCGAACAACATAAACCTCAATCGCGAGACCTTATTAAAAGTGAGAAATATCATACTGCCTTCAAAAACAAACATTTTGTTCCAGCAGTTGCGTCGTTGAATACGAATACATCAACAGCCGATTGTATATTTTGTGGGAAGATAGAAAATGAATCTTTGAAACATTCTACTTCAAATTGCGCAATTCCAATTGAGGAAAAAAGAAAAAAATTAAAATTGGCTAACAGATGCTATTTATGCTTTCGTAAGTCTCATACATCTGCCCGTTGCAGCTCGGATATACGCTGTGATTTATGTTCATTAAGGCATAATACTATTTTACATGATAATAAATTTGAAAATAAACGGGAAAATAAAGGTGAGCTTGAAACAGACACAGTGGTGGCGTCAATTTCGGAAAGAGATAACAAAAAATAGGGTTTATTTACAAACTGCAAATGCAATAGCTTTAGATCAGAATAGAAGAAAAAAATGTAAGACTCATTTTCGATTCTGCCTCTCATAAATCTTTCATCCTGACAGAAGTATCAAAACAATTAAAATTAAGTGTTGTTGGGCAAGAAGAACTTCAGATTTACACCTTCGGCTCTACTGAGCCTACAGTTAAAAGGCTAAAAAAGGTTAAGGTTATTCTTAAAGATATATGTGGACCTGGGAAAATAATAATTGAAGCTCTTGAAACTCCAGAAATTAATCAAGCTGTTATTGGTATGCCAGGAAAGGAAATACTTAATTATTGTAAGGAAAATTCGATAAGACTTGCTGATGCTACAGATATAGGTGTCCATAACTCTCAAATATCAGTATTAATTGGTAATGATTATTACTGGAAAATAGTCACTGGGAAAGTTAAAAGATTATCAAAGGGTCTTGTTTCCTCTGAAACCTTATTTGGTTACACTATAAGCGGAACTGAAGCATTAAGTAATGTTTCTACACTTCATTCCGGAATTACGGTAATGAATGTTGTTGAGAATACTTCACATCCACATGATTTGGAAATTAGTGCAGCTCTAAAAAGGATATGGGATTTAGATGCAATTGGAATACATGACTATTCAGCAAATGAAAATGACACTGAAGTTATGCGTAGATTTGAAGAAACTATTGAATATAAAACCAATCGTTATGAAGTTTCATTACCTTGGAAGGACAATATGAACAAAATGGGTAGTAATTATAACATCGCCTTAAATAGATGGAACAGTTTACTTAGAAGGTTTAAGAAAAATCCTGAAATTTATGACAAGTATTCAAGGGTAATTGAAGATTATCTAAATAAAGGAATAGCTGAAAAGGCTCCGAAGAATTCTGAAGAAAACATCTATTATTTGCCACACCATTGTGTAATCAGAGAAGATTACGATTCTACGAAATTAAGGGTCGTATTTGATGCTTCCTCGCATACTCATGACAGTCTATCTTTAAATGATTGTTTACATTCAGGACCAAATTTAAACCCTGAATTATTAGATTTGCTAATTAAATTTCTTCAACACAAAATAGCATTTGCTGAAGATATCGAAGCTGCTTTTCTACAAATTCTGTTGAAGCCTGAGGACAGAAATGCAGTAAGATTTCTTTGGACTTCAAAGGAAAAGGAGCAACCGACGATTTTAAGAATGACGCTTGTAATATTCGGAGCAACCTGTAGCCCCTTTTTACTAGCAGCAACTATAAAGCATCACGCAAGAAAGTTAAAACATGGCAAGCTCAAGAGCATTTTATAGGATTAAATTAATTTTGGCTTAATTCTAAATATAAGTTCAACCTTATAGCCTACCAGGCAAGTTGTCGCCCTGGCTTTACCTAACAATATCAGAGTACTAAATTATCGCAATTAAAACAAAAACAGTAAAAATTTTCTGTGGACTTCAGCTAATGGTACAGAACTATTTAATGAGAATTTACCTTCAGTTCTGGAGGAAATGATAGACAGCACGAAATTAAATTATTTTAAATCACAAGTTACATCTTAGCATCTGACTTGATATCCTAACGCCTGGCTAATTTCATGAACTACTAATTGATATTCAAAGAAAAGAAGAAAAACTCACCAATTGGTAGGAATATCGCTGACGTCGAACACAGACAGAATAATTTCACAATGGCTTAAAGCTGCTAATCCTTACACTTAGATTCTTACTCCAACTGAAAACTCCTCTCATTTATATATTCTGGTGGGAGCGATAAAATGGTAGGGATAAAAGGGAAATTTTAACATGACCGAAAATGTGTTAATTAAAAAAAAAATTCGACACAGTTATTGATTTCACAGCTGCTCTTTCGAAATAGTTTTGTTATTCTTAACCGGAGGCGCATCACCGCTCCTTTCGTAAACGTAATCACAGATTTAGCACCTTACTTAGATTACTGTTTCTTTTACGCACTGAATGTTTAATATCTTACAGTGGTTTCGTTAGCTTAGTTACCGCTCTCAAAGCTTGATCTAATCTACTACTGACACCTTTCACAGATAGATGATCTTTTCTATTGGCGCATTCTAGGCAATCTCTGTATTCACAAGAATGCACGAGAGCATGCTTCATATTTTTTGCCATTTGTTATTCGAAATCTAAATCCCTAACAAAGAGGGCGGAATACTGAAGATTTAATACGTCTTTAATTTCACTACTGCAATCCGGAATTTCTAGATGAGTCAATTTTTCGATGTCTCTTACTGGTCTTTCAGAGGTTTGTTGTCGGGTCTTAAGCTGTAATCGGCAATTTTTTCCCTGAACTTGCACCTCCATCGAATTGATTAAGGTCTCAGTTAGTTCAAAATCTTCGCAGACCTAATCTTGCCTTTTGTGTCTAATTTTAAACTTCTATTCCAGATCACATGGGGATTTATAGCTAGAGATAAAAGCAGAGTATTAAAAGGTTGATTTTTGGACTTTTAAGTTACATTATTTTTCGACACTAATATTTCAGAATCAACTTACTATGCAAATATACAAATATCAGAATGCAAACCTTAAAAAATACACGTGGATTTGGTTCTTATGTAACCAAATGCAAAATGTTTTTCTTAATCAAGTATTATTACCGAGAAAGGAACGAGACTCTACGAGGACTCATACTAATATTATTCTCCCTTCCATCCGCATTAAACTGGATATACGCGAGCAATATCTAACTTCAAGGATTTCCATGGTACACCAGTGCTATTAGTAAGATCAATTAAAGTATATATTACGATCTGGGTTAAATGCATGGAAGTTTTCAGGGATTTCCCTATGGGAAATGCGAATCAGCTTCCCTTGAAAAGTAGTCCACGAAGGCATTCCTCACATTTGCCAGATAGTCCTCATGTGTTTTGTCATAATCAAAATGATCTAATATCTTTACGCGACCATATCTGAGTTGCAGTAAACATTTATTAGTCTTTAAAGTTTTATTTGCACAACCTTCAGCTGTTAGATAATACAGAGTGGATCATGGAATTATTCGGCCACTTTACAAATATCGCAGATTTGAACAACTTAAAATTCTAAATTCACGAAAAATGAAAAACGAAATACACTACCTGAAATTCTGTCTTTGAATTCATATAAACTAATAAAAGTAAATTAATTCAGAATACAAAATAATTATTACCTAAACAAAAAACAAAAACAAGGACAACAAAACAAAGTAAGGATTGTATACGAGCAAAGCAATGACTTCATACGAGTAAAGCAATGACTTCATACGAGCAAAGCAAGGACTATATACAACCTATAAAAAAAGCAAGGACCAAACCAATGACACAAGAGGTTTCGACCACTCGCTGTTAAAAAGAGATAAAAAAATTAATAATAATTCATATTTTGTTTTGTTACCTTTTGTACGGATGACTGCTTTAATTCTAAAAGGCAATGATTTAATGAGCTTTTGACTGAGCTTGCTGCCAGTTTTATGCCATTCTCTTTGAGGGCCAGTTTCAATTGGTTTTTATATTTTTACAAAAATTTTATCAAAGGATTTTTCAGTTCTTTCTATAAATGTTTAGGAGTGTTCTAATCTTGAGACTGAGGTGCTTTACATTAGGAATATTACATATGGGCCATAACCTCGTATTCAGAGCCCTACGATTTGGATCACTGTCTTGTTGTAAAAATAAATCATCCTTTAACTTTGTGAATTCTTTTTCAAATTAGTTAATAAAGTAGCTGTAATGTACATATTGATTGATAATGCCATTAATTAATTCTAAAATACTCACCCCGCTGAAGTGCATCCGCAAACTTTTAGGAAAGACTCTGCGTACTTCATAGCACCACGAAGAGTGCGTTGATATACTTTGATCTGCGTTTTTATCAAACAGATTTTCTCTTATTTATATTTAATAATTCAAATTTTGCTTTCTCTTGTTTATAATAAATAATTCAAATTTTGTCCGCTGAACGCAGCACCACGAAGACTGCGTTGATAAACTTTGATCTGGGGTTTTAACAAACAGTTTTTCTTGTTTATATTAAATAATTCAAATTTTGATTCGTCCTCTGAAAGTAACCGTATTCCAGAAATTCTGATCATTATTAACAAATGAATTAGCAAAATCCAAATTCCTTTTTCCGATTAGCCTCACTAATTTATGACTTCCTTCCGACAAGCCGTCTTCTACATCAATTTTTTTTGTGGTGTTCGAAGCATCATTTCAGTTTAGTACTTATTGTAAATATAGGTTAGTACTTATTGTAAATATAGTAATCTGAGAAAGAATTACTCTGGTTATTTCAGCCGGATTGGCTTCGACATATCTAATAATTTGCCTCTTAGCGACAATTTTGAGTTTTTGGTTTTCAAATTCTGGATTTATTCTTTAATTAATGGAAGTTATGAAAGAAATTGTGTGACCCGTAAAGCTTCTACCTAAATAAGTAGAATATTAAATGCAGTTTGAAGGCAGTTGTGAACGATGTGCACCGTAATCAATGCCAATAACATTTCTTCCTAACTCATTCTTCAATCTAATCTTTAGTCAATTTTAGTAAATATTGTTTTCTTCTATACTTTTAACATCCCCACAATTAACATTGCAATTATCCTCTAAAAGCAGTTATGAGTTTTAAAACCAACATTGTCAGTATTTTTGTAATTTTATCGGGAATTGATTGAAAGTCTAACTCTTACATCACAATCTGGAACAAAATATCATATGACAAATGGCAAAGTTTTAATTTCTTTCCCGCTGTTGATACTGTCACAAAATTTGTTTTATTTAAGCCTTCGCAAAGCTTCTGAAACAAAATACCTCAATCACATTAATAATGCCAGTTTTTTTATTTTGCTTTGACTGGTTTAAACTTTGCTTCAAAGAGTTTCGAAATAAATTTAGACTAACAATTGGGTGATTTAAAGCTGAGATTGTGAATAGCAACATGAAATGTAAAAGTAGCTTCTTCATCTGCTACTAAGAATTTTTTGTCATTTAAATCGGTATATTTCTTATTTATATTTATAACATATTTGAGATAAATATAAATACAAGTCTTGCCGCTGCTACTAGGCTTGCTTTACTTTTTACACATTTCAAGTGATTTGGGGATTCGACCGCTACCGTTAAGGTAGTTGAACGTGTTTTTAGTGTGCTTTGTGCTAAGGCTTTCATGTCTTGCATGAAAGTATCTACCCCTACGCCTGTGTGCTGTGTTATTATTCAGGAGTATGTGCTGGTACACTTTTTAGAACTGCGCTTTCAAAATGGATTCTTATAGTGACAGTGAAACTATTTCGGATTACGACTCGGACTCACATGTGGACTTTGATTCTGTGATGATTCTGTAAAAGAAGGCTCAGGTGTTTGCACACTTTTGTCAGGAACCTAGGCTGGTAGCCGCATCCTGTATGTAACATGTGAGGAGGCCAACATAACATCCAGGCCAACATAACATCCCTAACATAACATGGCAATAATCAGATGAGAGAAAAATTCTCGTGAGACTGAGTGATGAGCCTCTCGCATATACAGGTCAGAAAGATAGTACCGTCGTTCAGATGTACAATGTCCAAGGTGATAGAAACACAATAATGTTGACTGGGTAAGCTAAAAAGAGAAATTTGCAGAGCCTTATCTCTCTGTAGAATGGTGTTTGAGACACCAGGGTGCCTGAGCCAAGGCTCTACCCCTTGTAGAACAGTTTGATCAATTTAAAAGGTAGTATACAATAACTGAAAGATAAATCGAATAGTTTTTTTCTCTTTTTTAAAATAATTTTGTTAAGGTCAGATAAGAATATTGTTAACGTATTAATATGAATGGCAGTTGTTGTCTAAATTAGTGAGAGCAGAAAAGTCGAGAAACTAGTGACTGTGACAAGAGTGAGGTAGTCCAAACTTAGGCAAATTGATTCCATTAAGAATTATCAAGTACACAACATCAAATATTAAGACATGAACTTGAAATAATTATATTCATATATCTGTAACATACGCAAGAGTGAGAATGCAGACAGAAAATTTGAAGTGTAGCAGATAAGAGGAATGAAAATAAATACATAAATAAACACATATGTCAAATTATTAGAGTTGCATATTACATGATCCATACATTTAGTTGGGCAATAGGCCTATTCATATTTTCCAAAATGTTATAGTCGTAATCACAGATTTTAATATTGGAATTATCAGTATTTTGATGCCTTTCATGAAATTTTTTGGCTAAGTTATAATAATGAGTGCGCAGTAACTCAATGCCTAACTCTTCATGTATTTTGTTATTCCTTCCATACCATTCAGCATTTACAATTTGTCGTAGAACAGTATTTTGGCAGACTTGCAATCTTTTCCTATTAGTTTTCTTGGTATATGCCCAAACTGGACTTGCATAATACAAAAGTGGACGTAGAATGGACTTGTAAATGAGTAACTTGTCAATAGATAATATATTGTTTCGAGCAATTAAGGGGTATAGTTTGGCTTTGCGAACTCGAAACTTCTAGATAATAGATGTAATGTGCGGGGACCATGTAAGTGTCTTATTGAGGATCACCCCAAGATAAGGGACTTGCTTGGCCCAAGGAATATCAGTGCCATAGAACTTCAGGTTTTTCCTGAAGGTTAGTCTTTTTCGCAAACATAATAGCTGTTGTAGATTTGCAGAGCCGATGGGATGGCATGCTATTAACTAGACGTCTGAAGCTCAAATGGTTGATGTAGGGGTGGAGAGAGAAGTCCTTTGTAAAAAGGGGAGGAGCCACTGGTGTGAAAGATCCAACGAGGTGGCTGGAAAGTAAGTGCGTTAACTTGAAACTCAGGCATTGGTTATGGGGCGGGGCTAAGTATTAAGTTAATATTCTAAGTCACATTAACAACATCATTAAGTAAAATACAAAATTAAAAAAAATATTAATAACCGCGTAAAACAATCAAGTAAAAGGATCGTGAAGAGTAATAAAAGGGTGCACCTAAACATCTATTGAGAGAGATATATTAAAACGCATCCTATAATTGCAGTACCTACTGGGACGTATTAAGTCAGCAGGTGAGATTTAAAAATGAGGAGGAGTTGAACTTATCACATTGACACTAGATGGCGACACTTATGCGTGCCGAAAGCAATAACATTAAATGCATGAAATCAGATTCAAGAAGTTATCATAAATATATGTACACACTTTTTTTATTTATTTAAATGTAAAAGAGATTCCGGGGCAGAAGTATGATACTAACTGAACCAGCTCTTTAGGTATCACTCATTTAGGTGGAGAAGGACCGCGCCTGGTCTTTTTCTATTATCATTGCTTGCATAGTCATAGTTTAGTCTAGGGATGGAGCTATTTTGGACATTTTCAATATTATTGAAGAATTTCTTCGCTATTTTTGCTATGCAGACATTCTGTGAAAGAATTGAATAAAGACCATATGTTCTCGGTTTTACTTTCGGAACGAACCTGTGATAAATTTGATTTTATTAAAGTGTGGACTTTTTAAAGAGCACTCTAGGATTTGAAAAAAAAAAAAAAAAAAAAAAAAAGCTGTTGAGTGCTATGGAAATATATCATACGAACAATTCAGAAAAGGATCTGAACTTGCATATGGAAATGGTGTCTGCCCAAATTAAGGACATGACCGCCCAGACTGGTAATATGAAAGGTAACTTTGAGTTTTTTCGGGCTCATTATAAATCTGATTCAAGTGATGGTATTGATTCTAGATACTAATGTAAAAATTCTCGAAAATACTTCCAATGTTGCTGTAAATTCTGGAAATGTAGTTACTGTTCCTGCTTCTAATGGAACTATTGTTTCTAACGGCTCTAGTTCATATAACGCGGTTAGTTCCATTGATGTTAATAATGTTGATTACGCTTCTGTGGTTAAAAACGGTATCATAAATGTCAGTGCTGGATAAGAAGGAAGTTATGACTCAAATGAGGTTACTAAGGCGAAAAAAAAAAAAAAAAAAAAAAAAAAAAAAAAACGCACACAAGCTTCGCAAGGTAAGGACGATTTTATTTCCCCTTGGAGCAATCAATTCGATATATTAAATTATTCGATATATTTTCAAGGAAATTTCTCACGTTGTCGATAATGTTATGGAGCAGAATTCTGTGCCGCCACGTGTGAAGATTCTTAAAGTTAAGGTTCAGCCAATTATGGTTATCCCTGCTTGCAAATTCGATGACTTTGCTAAGAAGTTAGATGAAGAAATCTCAGCCATTTTGACGATAAAAATTGCAGGAGAATTTCTAAGAATCACCCCTGGGAGTGAAGATGATCATAGGCAATTACTCGATACCTAAGGGAAAACAATGTTCAGCATTTTGCTGTACACACCAAAAAGGTTATACCACTTAAAGCTGAGAGAGCTTAGAGGTTTACCTTTAGATTGTGAACATGGATGAAACTAAAGAGAAACTTATTCGGGAAGAACTCAATATTCTTAAACTTGCACCATTTGATCAGATTCGAAACTCGTGCTTCTGTGCCGATGTTTCAGTTACAATTAATCAACCAGCGTGGTGCTGAAAAAAAAATCTATGAAGTAGAAAATGTTCCTCTCTGTATCCGCGGGGCCGTACAAATTCAAGGGTGATGTGACCCAGTGCCACAACTACCAATATTTCGTCCATTCCTCGGACAAGTGCAGACTTGTTCCATGGTATGTTAAGTGTGGTTTTCCGCATAAAATTTCAAAATGCCAAGCACAATATATTAACCTGTTGTAACTTTAGGGGGGAATGCGGCCAATATTTCAAAATGTCCCCAAACCCAGCTAATACGCGTAAAGAGGTTATCACACTTGGCTACAGTCCCGGCTAGACGGAACGTTTCTAAGAAACGAGATTCTGGAGGCACTGATTTAACCTGGAGGATTCCTAGAAAAAGAGCCCCGCCTGAAGCGAAGTCCCGCCTAGCTACGGAAACGATATTGCGGCTACACGGGATTTTTTCAAACCTCACTTAAAATATCTCGGCAGGACCTCTGTCCCGGGTAGAGACAACCAATCAGAGGAAAGTTCTACTTCTGAAGCATCACGTAATCCCAATCTGAGCGATAATCGATTAGTGTTTGGCGTTCAAGTCTTTGTAGTAAGTGAAAATGCTACGTGGGTTTCTTAGAATTGTGCGGGTTCTATGAATTGTCCCTTTCGACGTTAAGTTCCGCGTAGCCAAAGCATAATGTGATTACATTAAACACATTCTGAGAAAATTCAGAATTCTAATGAACCTCAGTCTGGACCTTTCTTTCCACCGACAGTGAGGCAGCTGATCCGCTGGGATAGTTAGCATATCTGCCAGATAGCCCGCTGACGGAATTAACTTGGTCGACATAAAAACACTTTGGTGCATATTGGTGCTCAAGACGAGTTCTGGGGCGGTGCAAACAAATGCTGGGCGAGTCGATAGTGCAGTGAGGGAAGAAGGGAGCATTGCGGGTGAGGAGAACAGTTTCAGTTACACATTTGCAGAGTTATAGGTAGATGGTTACAATAGGCATGCACAACGTGAAAAATAATTGAGTACTGTACAATATATCAGCGATTAACAGAGTGACTGATTAAACAGTAAAAATAATATATGAAATAGAGAAAATAGTAAATAGTAATATTAAAAATACTGAATACTAAAAATACTAAAAAGCAAAATAATACATAAATAAAATAAGGCAAAACAGTAAAGATAATACATAAATTAAGGCAAAATACTTCACAATTCAAGGAAATACGTATAAACAGAAAAGAGCAGAAAAAGCTAACTTAAAATAAATTAACTAGAAGTGCAGAATATACGGGGGCTGTGCCGGTGACGAGAATGGCAGCTGAGAATGACTCCAGCCTGTCTGAGATTTTACGTGCAATATTAATGTAATCGCTATGCATTGAAACGCATAAGCGAATATGCGTTTCAATGCATAGCGATTTTTCGAAGTAGTTTCGGCTCATGCATGGATTTGGTCTGCTACTGGCTGCCTATGATGATGTTCGGCAGTCTCTTTGCGAACGAACACATAGTGGTCCGGATCTCCTGGCATCCCACATGAGCAATGGTCGTTTTCGCGTCGTCTGAAGCGATGCAGGTAATTCATGAAGGGACCGTGCCTGTTAGAAACTGGGTGAAGTGAGGTGAGCCACATTTTAGAAGCCGACAGACTTTTGGGAAAAATCTGTAAACTCTTCTGCCAGTGGTCTCTGTCTCCCACAGATGTTGCCAATGCTTCAGTAATTCTCTTTTGAGCTCAGTGTTTAAGAACGAGTCCGGGAGAGGCACATCAAGTGAGTGAACGTGGAAGCCAGTTGCTGTTCTTTGACTGTTGCATCTGCAATTTCATTACCCAGTATTCTGGTGTGGGCAGGTACCCACTGAAGTTCAGGTCTATAGTATTTTAATGTCTTTATTAAGAGTTTTTGTATGGCCCTGACGAGTGGATTTTTACTGCATGTGCCTTGGATTGCCTGAAGGCTAGAGGCTGAGTCTGAATAACTACTGGAATAGTTATTTTCCATGGCATAGACAATTGCAGCTTTTAATGCAATTAGTTCATCCTGGAAAACTGAGTTGTGGTGCCTAAACTTTCTTTCCCAGGTCTTTAAGATCTGATTCCCGTGTAGAACACAACATCCGCTACTGGCGCCGCATTCTCCTTTGGAACCATCGGTGTAAATTGCAGTGGCTTTGAACCACGTTGGTGACTTATATTTTATCTAAATATTGAATTCGGCCGGGTGACAAGGTGGCTCGGGAATGCTTTGATCATGGTCAGTATATATATATAAGTTTTAGCCCATAAATTTGTTGTCTCTTTTAGTCGGAGTACACGCACTATTGCACTCTCGCGCTGAGCTAAGAGATGCAGACGTAGCAGTCCTGAAATCACGTTTATAGCATTAGAAGGCGAGGTTTTATATCCTCGGGAAATGCTTTGGAGGAATGGTCTTTGGGCTGAGCGTAGCAGATTCTCCATTTTAGTAGTGATTGTTATGCCCCACATGGAAGCCCCATACAGTGCAATACGCTCAGAAACTACAGAGTACCACGTTTTAAGCATCTTATGTCTTAAGCATCCATGTCCTAAGTATGGAGTGAAATATCCTGTGAAGTCGTCCCTTGACCTCATTTAAATGTGGCATCCAAGTGAGTGTATCGTCGATTACAAACCCAAGGTAATTGGCATCTTAAATTGGCAATAATTAACTTTGGTCAATGGCCATTTGGCCATTTTGTCCATTGCTTCTTGCTCCCTAGTCTCATATGCGTTGCGGCTGCGCCCTTTGGTCACCAGCAAAAAGTCATCGGCATAAGCCAATATTTCCGTGTGAGGATCTGTGTTAAAGAAATTCACGCCGTGTCGGCTACAAGATTCCAAAGCAGTGGACCCAGACAGGACCTCAGTCTGGACCACGTGGTGTGGAGGTAGGCGTAACCTCGAGCAAAAATACAACTACAGCCGAGGAACCAGTTCCTCTCAATATGAAGCCGAAATCCGCTGTGCTGCTGGAAATCTAAATACGCTTTCAAATGCATACAGAATTATTATAGCTGAGAGGCTTGAACTCTCGATGAAGAAAATTCTAACTGCTCGGATACCCTTGCCTGATTGTTAACGATGGTTATTTTATGACGGTTGATTAATGTGTGTTTATTTGGCCGGATGGCTTTCATAATATTCGAAGCTGAGTAAGTGTATGTACAAGTTGTTCAGTATGTGCTATGCCGTCAACAAATGTAGTCTTGAGTGAGTTTGTTGTTTTGCCGCCTAGTTCTGTTCCCTGGCTCTACGTAACATTTTTATGGTGTCAGGAGTGTGGTACCGGGGATATCTGAGGATATTACCGAAGATATTTTTATAGGTAAAAATCTATTGTGAAAGAAGGCAATAAAGATTGAAAATAGCGAAGTGAAGACGGCGGAATGTTTGAGGTGAGCTGGTTAGTTTCGTTTCAATTTGTCGATGCTGGAATGATTTATTGGGTGTTGTAGAAATGTATGGGTAGTTAGGGAGATGTTAGGATTTGAGGTAGTTTGAAGAGAAGGTCTGTATTTGCAATGATTGAAGCTAGAATATTCTTGTTATGTATTTAAGTTGTTTGTTTAATGTGTATGTTTGTTGTATATTGAATTAGAAATGGTATTTTTTGAATAAAGTAACATTGTACGTAAGAAAATACGTAAAAATGGATGCGTTAGACAGATTAAAAAAATAAGCGCAAGTCAGTTAGAACTGCTACTACAAAATTATTAAATAGCATTGAAGAAATATTTAAAGATCTAAGTAGTTTTGCTTTAAATACACTGAATGAAACTATTGAAAACGAAAGGACGCAAAATGATTTAATCTTAGGTATTGAGGCTTTGTTGCCTGTTGCTGAAATTGAAAATGATGTAGCTACTTCCATAGATTATTCAGAAAAAAATCAATTTGGAAATATAGAGTCAGACAGATCGAGAATTTGAAATGTCCTGAAACGTCTGACACTCCACTTATAGTAAATGAAAAAAGAACTGTAAAACTTCCTAAACTTCATATTAAGTAATTTTACGGGGATCCGTCATCGTGGTTAGAATTTTTGGTCAGTTTGTGTCGGCTATCGATAAAAATTCTACTCTTTCTAAAATAGATAAATTTAATTATCTCAAATCATATGTATAGGGGCAAGCTGCGAGTTCGATTGCTGGCCTAGCGATTACGAAAAGAAATTACAAGGCAGCGCTTAATATACCCACAAATAGGTTTGGTAATACTAATCCCTTAATCCAAATTCATATGAATAATTTATTGAAAATTCCTGCTGTTCATAATCCGAACGATATAGTTTGAGAAAATTTTTCGATAAAATAGAACGGCAAATTATAAACTTGAAAGCTTTAGTTATAAAAACTGATACATTTGGTAATTTGTTAATGTCTATAACTTTCGACAGAACGCCGAAAGATCTTGTCTTGGAGTTTAATAGAAAATGGCCGAGTAATTTCACTTTCCAGGACGTACTTACGTTTTTAGAGAGTGAAATTCAGTCTAGGGAAAGAACATATTTAGTTCGAACAAAACCTGATTCCCCTAAAATTTAAACAGAGATTTATATTAACGAAGCTAGATATAATTTTAGAAAATCTAATTATAATAAAAGATACGTTGATTATGTGAAGCCAACCGGATGTTATGCTACCACAATTAAAAGAAATTGTGTATTTTGTATTAGCCCAGATAACGAGTTTTATGAGTTTAAGATCGGAAAAATAAACTGAAAAACTGAAAATACGTGTTTCAAATGTTTCGATAAAATCATTAAATCGTATGTGTAGATTAAAATTCGAATGTTAGGATTGCAAAAGTAAATGATCAAAATAAAGCTGAAAAGTAAAGCCCAGTTGATGCAATTGTAAGTGAGTCAGTAAACAATGCAGTCATTTTGCAATGTAATTCAACGGTATCAAAAACCAGTATATTGTTGTTGACAATGTTCAATAATTGCCAGGTCAGTAAATCAGTCCAACATTTCAAAAACTGCGCGTATTTTGTTAGGTAATGGATCTGAACGTTCTTCGTGCACCAAACGTTTAGCTAATTCCTTAAAATTAAAGCCTATAAGAAAGGAAAAATTATCATGTTATTCTTTTGGTTCATCAAAAGCAAACGAAAAATTATACGATGTAGTTGAAATAAAATTAACGAACAGATATAGTTCAGTTAAATTTATTGAAGTCGAAGCATTAATTACTGATACAATTAAGGCTGCTCCAATTGCTATTCCAGATGATAAAATACAGAGTATTTTGAAAAGCTAGGATTTTATTTTAGCTGATGAATGTAAAAATGATGATCAGTTCGTAACCATATTAATTGGAGGAGACACGTTTTGGAATACTATTGAGAATTCTGGGTTTCAGAAAATAAATAAAACTCTTAGTTGCATACGGACAATTTTTGGTTTTACTCTGCAGGGAATTCAGCAGACGTGCAATTAATCCAGTTGTGTAATATATTATCTTCTAACCTGAATATAAGAATAGATGTTCAAGTGTTACGGGAATTGGAAAAATTAGACATAAGAGATAGTGATGAATTATCTATTACTGGCAAGTGCTTAATTGAGCAATTCAAAAATTATCTGAGACTAAATTGTTATGGAAAACATCGCTTTCGGAATTAGAAAATAATTTTTCTATAGTTAGAAGACAGTTTGACGATTTGCGAAAGTGCTTTGAAAATACCGAACATGAAATTATGCATATGAATAGGTTACCGTTTGGTTGCAAAATTTCACCTTTTGTACTAACTAGTACTATTAAAAATCCAGATTAGGAAATATGAGAAAACTAATCCTGATTCAGTACGCATTTTAAATGCATCATTATATGTGGATAACTTATATTTTGGTGCAGAAAATGCAAATGAGGCATACGAGTTATCAAATGATGCTGTTTCCATTTTGAAGGCAGGTGGGTTTAACTAGCGAAAATTGAGATCCAGCTTTCCTGAATTGGAAAGATTATGGGATTTGAATAATCTTAATATTGAGAATAGTAGAAGACAGCTGAAAGTACTAGGTGTGAATTGGATTCCTAAGGATGATCTCATTTTCCCTTGATGTTGATATAAAATTGCTCCTCTGAAGAAAATTACATTGCCTCGTTTAGAATTAATGGCAATTTTAATCGGTGCTCGATTTGGAAACAATAGTTTCAGTCTTTTTGGAGATTTGATCACTAAACAGGTATATTGGACTGACTCGGAAGTAGCTTTATATTGGTCAAGGAAAGTGCCAAATGTTGGAAACAGTTTGTAGCTAATCGTGTTTTGAAAGTTCAGGAAAAAAAAAAAAAAAAAAAAAAAAAAAAAAAAAAAAAAAAAACAGATTCTAAATGTTGGTTTCACTGCAGGTCTGTAGATAATCCGGCAGATTTAGTGACACGGGGGATATCAGTTGGAGGTTTGATTTCGAGTGAAAAGTGGTTTTACGGACCTTAAGGGTTACCCAAAAGTAAGGAATGTTGGCCTATATAGTTGAAGGGAGCTCAGTTAGATAAGGCTATTGTAGAAAAGGAGAAAAAGAGGATTATAGTTAAGAATGTGGTGGTAAAGTTAAGTTGTGGAACTTAACCTTGCAAACATACTGCTGCAGTTGAAACCATTCTTAGTTGAAGAATTGTAGAATAAATTTTCTTCGTGGAATTGATTGCTTAGGGTTATAGCTTGGTGTTTGAGGTTTATTGGTAATGCCCTGAAATCTAAAACTCTAACCCCCTACGTAGAGGTAAGAGAACTTAAATAGGCTTACACAATTATAATTAAGGCCGTTCAAAGTTTTAAATTTCACGATTAAATTACTAAGTTAGAAACCCATAATTCTTTGAATGTCTCAAATAAGTTACATCAGTTAAGCCCTTTTCCCGATAAGGACGGATTTATGAGAGTTGGGGGAAGATTAAGAGATGCAAATTTGCGAGAAGAAACTAAGCATGCAATTATTCTGCCAAAAAGCAATCACGTAACGAACTGACTTATAAATCATTACCATTTGAAGTTTCTACACTCAGGTTTCCAGTTGACGCATTCTGCCCTTCGACAAAATTATTAGATTATTGGAGCATAATCAGTAATTTGTAGAATTATAAGAAACTGTATGATTTGCATTCGTCATCTCGAGGAACTGTCACAACAACTTATGGGTGACCTTCCTGTATCTAGAGTAAATGTAGGGAGATCATTTTCACGGACTAGTACCGATTTCGACGGTCCATTTCAAGTTTGCCATAAGTGTGGCAGAGGAATATGGCCAACAAAGATGTATGTACATGTGTTTCTGTTCTTCATCACGAAAGCTGTTCATCTGGAAGCTGTCAGTGACTTGAGTTCCAGTGGGTTCATTGGTGCTCTAAAACGGCTTGTTGCACATACAGGAACACCACAAATAATTTATAGTGACTGTGGATGAAATTATGTTGGTTCACGAAATGAATTAAAAATGTGGACTTCAAAAAATGTTGGGCGTTTCTTAGCAGAGGAAAATGTTGAGTGGAAACTTAATGCTCCTTACCCCCTCATTTCGGGGGCCTCTGGGAGGTTGCAGTAAAAACCATGAAATTCCATATGAAAAGAGTGATTGGCTCACAGATATTAACCATCTGAGAATTCAATACATACTTTGCCAAAATAGAGGCAATGAACTCACGACTACTCATTCCAGCATCCGACGATCCTGATGATCTATCCGCACTCACCCCAGCACATTTTATCATTGGTACTGAAATAAAACGAATACCTGAACCAAATGTTATAGATGAAAAAATTACCATGCTCGAGCGATGGAAGCTGGTGACACAGATTTCGGAAGCCTTTTGGAAAAAATGGTCTAAGGAATATTTAACGCAGTTAAAATTGAGAAATAAACGGAGGAAAGCCAGGACTAACATGAAAATTGGAGATTTAGTGTTGATTATGGAGGACAACCTACCTCTCTTAAAGTGGAGAATGACTCCAATTATACAAGTTTATCTCAACAGTAAGGAAAAGTTCCGAGTTATCAAATTAAAAACTGCCAGTAAGGAACTAATTAGACCAATACACAAACCGGTACTACTAATGACTGAGAACTGAACTGTATATTACTTCCTTTCTTTATTACGCTTTTAATTAAGCTTTATTTTGCTTTGTAGTTTAGATTATTTTAACATTACCGATTTTTGCGGAAAACGCTCATTCACTATGCTGAGTTTGTATAAGTGTTATATTTGGTGATTTGTAAAACTACATAAGTATGTATATTTTATTTCATGCAATGCTATAATATTTGATGTCCTAAAAGGCCACTGAGCCCCATTATGTTAACGACGGTTATTTTATGATGGTTGATTAATATATGTTTATTTTAAGCTGACGCCAAATCCAGCGCCATTTGGCGTCCATAAGATTCGAAACTGAGTCAGCGTACGTACAAGTTGTTTAGCCTGTGCTGTGCCATCAATAAATGTAGTCTTGTGTTAGTGTGTGTCTATGCCGCCTATTTCTGTTCCTGTCTACTACGTAATATTGATATCTTCAAGGATTTTCAAGAAATTATAAAAAAAAATATTTGTAGAATTTTCCATCTTGGATATTATGAAAATTATTACTGGCAGATTAAACGAAATTAAGGAAGCTGTCGCACCAATAGACAAAATGTTTGTCCTATTTAATATTTTGGAAGAAATTTTGAAGAGTGGTATACCAGGTAATCATATTTAAATCTTACAGTGTTTTATATTTTCGATGAATTTGCTTGGGTTAGGTTCCATTGATGCTCTTCATATTTTCGCATACTCTTGTATCTTCTATGTTATTCTTATTTCATATCTGTTGTTTGCATTTTTATTTTGTAATGATAAACCGTTAAGATTTCATACTGTTTCTTCGAGGAGCATGTTCTTGTGTGTTTTGTGTATTACGCTATATGTTATACGCCAGGCGTCCCCGTCCTCAGTCACCTGTCACCTGTATTACGCTTTCTTCAATTTCAAAGCGTTTCTTCATATTAGTGACTATTTTCATCAATCGTAGCAATATCTTTTACTTCGTGAAGATAAACTCGGAAAGGACTATTTTTCGATGGAGGTAGGTCTTAGACCACGTACTCCGTTGTTTACACCACTCAGTAAGAAACTGCGCTTAAAGTGGTTTGTAATGTTTGAAGCCCCAATAGGAGCTACTGACATTTTTGAAAAGCACAGTTCATATTTCATTTTTTTAGTATAATCTCAAACTCTTTTTTAAATCAGATAATGATTTTTTAATTGAACAGTAAACATATTCTTTTTTGGCATTTTGGATATTAAATTTAATGTACAATGTAAAATAATCAAGAATGCCATTTGCAGTTTGATTTCAACTGAAATAAGACATGCTCAACAATGATGTGATCAGTATAAATTTCAGTGTTGCCAACTCTAATTAAAATAAAATATCTAAAAATGAAATAAAATATCTGGATCTCATAGGCTACATGCTATTATAAATTTTATGAAAACTATCTAGGTGACAAAATAAAACATTGAAATTCAATAAGCTACATGCTATAATTTTGAGGAAAATCATCTAGACAGCATTAAAGTAGATCATACATCTAGATAAAAATATTATTTAGATTGGCAAAATTGAATGTAACAGAGGGAACATTTTAATTGCCAAATCGTCTGTTTACCCAAGGTTGCACTATTTTTACCTCTTGTATATTCGGCACTTTTAAAATTTTATCAAATAACCGGGACAGAATTAAAAACTGGCTGGGACACAGAGACCACATCATCAAACAGCTCATTGATCACATCAATGTTCACCAGAGAATAAACGCGATTTCTGTATGAAAAATCGGTATTTCAATTTGCTTTTTTATGCTGCTTCGAAAGGCCATTAATGTTAATTTTCGAAAGACTTGAAATGTTAATTTTTTCCATACCTCAACATTTTCTATCTCTCATGTAGATTTTGGATTTAGTATGTGATTCCTTCAAGGTGTAGCAAATTTTATGGCCAGCAGTGTATTTTTCGCCATCATGAATGCTGTAATGAGTGATCAGATGAAACAAGGTATTAATTTCTAAAATTAGAAGTTATAGGGCCTTTTAGGGTCATTGGAAAAGACAACAAAAATAAATTAATTACGGCAAAAATAATTAATAAATAACAAGATAATTACTAATTAAAATCCAATTAAAGAAATAACTAAAAATTTAACAAATTAAGTTAATGACAAGTTTAATAGTAAAATGAAACACCTGACCTCATCTTATTTGGAGCTCCGGCTGGATTTAGTTTTTTCAAAAAATAAAAAAACATAGGAACCGGCGGGCTTCGCTTGAATTTAAGTCTTGAATATACCGTGTAATGCACTATTTCAAAGGATGGGGGGAAAATGAAATCATTCTTTCTCCCAGCGCCCCAATGAAACGCCTCTTTTAGGTGATAGCGGTATTTCTCTTCCTAAAAAAAAATGAACCGGAAAACGGTTAAAACATCATTAACGAGAATAAAGAAAATGCTAGAAACAGCTGAGATTATGGAAAAAAATTAACGGAATAGTGTAAATATAAAACAAAGGAAAATGAAACACTCTGACCACCATCCTCTATCGATATCAATTATCAAGCAGAATTCATGACAAAATGGAAATGCCTCCGAATTCAAGGGTTGAACTGTAAGCCGTAAAAGATCTAGTAAATTTATTGCTTCTTGTAGATAAGGTTTCGACCTGTGGGTGATTGTTTTTGTTGCCTTAAAGGTCTCGATTTCTATCTAAGGATTTGTTTCCCAAAAAAAGACATGTATGCATTCAGAGGTTTGATCATCTTACTTGTTGCTAAAATAAAATGGTACAAGATTAAAAGAATTTTATGTTGAATTTGTGGTTCAGTTTCATAAAACTTGCGCCAGAGATAATCGTATTTAAAGTTCCGATGCTTTGAAGCTAAATAAAGATTATTCTCAAAAACCGAGAGGTCTCTCTTGGAGCTCTGAATTGAGTATCTATACAGCATAAGATATCGAATTTCAGATTTGAAAATTTTAATTACGTTATACTGTGCATATAATATAATTATGATTTTTTTTCAGCAAAATGCATATTTCTTTTATATTATTTTTTTATATGTCAGAAACTTCTACATTCTGCTATCCTACTTTTCATCAAAATATCTTTCAAAATTAATTTTGGACACCAGTGAACTTTTCTTCGACAGGAAATTAACTCAAGATCTTTTTAATCATTTGCGCTGCTCTACCAATTGATCTAGAAATGAAATATTGCACGACAAAAATCGCCATGAAATATTAGTACGGGATTCAGCATGGGAATAAAATAGGTGCAAAGTGTGGTATTTCGCAATCATTCGCAACCCCCAAAATAATATATATAAAATAGCAAGCGTGCCCGCGATGTTTGCAGCCGTAGCTTGACAGGCGTCGTTGTGTATCAAGTCGCATTCATGGCTGGTGTCATATGTATCATATGGCAGTGACTGTTGCTGGAGTAGTGGGATACAGAGGACAGAAACGTCTGACTGTAGCATTTTTAAGTTCATTATACGATTAGCCAAATCGCTCCTAATCGTCAACCTGTGGTGGAAATACTAACGATGTAGGTGACATAGAAGTATCCAGCCAGACGATATGGTTCCAACATAAGATGTCAGGCGCTTTATCCTATGGGAATCGTTCACCTTCTAGGAGCAACAAAAGTCCTTATTAGTAATTGCCTGAAAACACAAGGTAATACTGAATATAATGCGTAAATAAAGGCTTGGGAGGCAGGTGGTACAATGGAGCAGAGAGGGTCACGAATACTCTTGCTTATGTACAGGTTGCAGAAGGCGCGCAGCGTGGGACTCATTGATGATGGAATGCCTCAGAACTCACTGTTATATTCCTTTGACTAATTTAGAGTGGCAAATATTGTGGATACATGCACCCTGTTTCGGAAGCTGCTGGCGACTGCGAAAGGCCGTGCCGTTTGAGCATTTTGTTCGCATTCTTGATTACCCCTGAGAGGTTCGTGGTGATTATTGACAGGAAGTCCGATAGCTTTTCCTGTACGAAGTGTTTAATTCACAAAGCCAAAACACCTTGAATTCTTTTCTGTAAGACAGGAGTAGATCCTCATAATTTCCTCTTTGTTTTCTCTTAAAAAATAGTTTAAATCTTTCACGCTTCGAATAGCATCCATTTCTTTTTATTTTTATTTGCTTTGCATGGAAATACTTACTTACTTTTCATTTACAAGCATTACATAAGTTGGATTGATTAAGCCTCCCATTATTTCATAGAAAATTATAAAGATTTCCGATATAATATTACTTTTATTTTTAGATGTGTCAGGTAAATGAGGTTTAACAACCTGAATTGACAAATTAATATCGTTACTTATCTTAGAGACACTTTGGAAATTTAAAGAAGTAAATTTCGGACATTAGATTTTTCAAACATATCACAGAAAATTACAGCCATTTCTATATTAAAATTGTGATTCCAGATTAATTATTTTCCCATTAAAATAATTCGATAAATGAGATGAAACAGCTGACACGAAAATGTCACGTCTTTACTTACGTTAAAAATACCCTGGAAACTAAAAGAAATGCTTCTGACTAACAAATGAATGAAGGTAAAAACCTGAAGTATTTGAACGTTATTAAAATATTTGGCACTCAGCCTTTAAAGGTTATGAAAAAGAATAAAACAATGAAGTTATATATTACAGGAGTTTCTTGAGCAACATTTTAATTATGGTAATGATAACACGCATGAGAAGTGTTAATTTGTTGCGTTACCACAGCTCAACTTGAACATAAATGGTTTGATATTGATTTTATTTTACATCCACACTGAATGTCATCTAGTTCGTGAAGAGAAATGAGGCAACGGATATTTAAGTGGCATATAAAGGGACTCAGCTGCATCTTTTAACTTAGACCGATTACCTAACTATAATACGGAAACGATAATTCTTCTTCTTTTACACTTATGTTCGGAACACTTACGACATAAATAAAAGATAGAAAAAGTAGCATTCACTGAAAATAAAGGATTATTTTTTTCAATTTTATTTCAGTCATAGCAAAGATCGTTTCGAACCAAAATAGGTCATATCTGGGAAAAAATATCATTTCATTTCTTCAATGACAGAAACTTTTCTAAAGAGGATAAAAGCGGCCATTATACCACCAGTGAAGCTGCATATACGGGAAACGTCACTGAAGTTCAAATAAGATCATTAAGTTATTTGGACAGTTATGGCTGCAAAAGATCTATAAAATTATCCCCCAAATGTTTTTCTTCATAAGCAGGATGATGATGACACGTAGGTCTTTAATGAATACACACACGCATATCTATATACTTAACACATGCAGTCATTTACGGTATAATTGAGACGAATGGGAAATTGCTTTCTCAGAATTATACAATTCGTCGTTCAAAGTTCTCTAATCTTTCCTCAAAGCTGTACAACCTTCCATTATTCCTCTTTAAAATCTTCACATTCGTCATATTAATACATTCTGCCCTATTATTTCCATATTATAATAGATATATTTACGGGAAATTTTCTGGGGATTATTTTAGAAGTTAGTCAGCTAGCGATTAATGTTAGATTATAATAAATAATGCTAGGTAATGTAAAAGAATGAAGTGTTTCTTTAAGGGACAAACTGACGTTTAGGGAAGAAAAGCTATTAATCGATATTCTTAGCACATGCTAGAAATATCGAAAATGTAATTCAATAGCCAGCTGTTTCTTTCCTCCTGGAAATATTTTTAAAGATTTTTAAAGCTCTAGAACAAACGAATTGGCTGAATTTTCCTTTATTAAAAACATTACCTTCACAACTCTATCTTTCTTTGAACAAAAAATTGGTTACTAAAATTTCAAATTTCTTTTCATGGTTTATTTTACAAGCAACACAAAACTCGAACGAACGAAAACAAAACCTAGTGTAAACAGTTTTAGGTTGAGAAGCGAAAGCAACTTTCTCTTTTTTGACAGCTACTGTTAACTTAAGTTCTAGTACTTACCGCGAAATATATTGAGCACAAAATTATTCCAATGTTCAGAACATTCAAGCCACCATTCGAGAAGTCTGATTTTTTAAGGTGTATGTGATGGATGTTTGGATGAATTTTTTACAAAGAAAAAACTTTTAAGAGATTTCGGGAAACGTAATAGTAGACATGATCTAGAAAGTAATGGGCTAGAGAATAAATGATGAAAGTCTACTGTCAGTCAGCTCACTTGTCCGCTTTACCCTCAAAATGTAACACATTTAGCTATTCCATCTCATGTATTATATAATGTCAGAAAGTAAAAAATTTATTTGCAATAAACAAACAGAACAATAACATATACTTAAAAGACAATAGGCACCTCAATCCATTTATATCCACCGATATAGCTGCCATTTGCTAACACAGCATTACTTAAAAAACTGAAAATAAGTTTAGAGAAAACGGGAAACTGCTACTCGTCATTGATGTACAAAATTATGCTAACTTATAATATACAATGCGGTCATAATTGATTGAAGAGTTATATTTCAAATATTGTGAATTTATAACGATTGGGTTAAAATTATAAGCCTTGCTAACTAAAATCATTTTTATAGATGAATCTCTATGTAAACCGGTATTTTTCACGTACCCCAAAGCACTTGTCATTTTTCTAAAGATTTCGCTTTGTAATTGCTCAGTGTTTTCCTTGTAGGAGGGTGCTGCGGGGGCCCACGTTTGTACAGTGAACTTGCTCCAACAACTGCTGCACACAGTAAGACTGGTTCTAATTATTGAGAGAGATAACTAAACTTTTCAAACTGAATTAACTGCAAATGAGTTTTCAATAGCGTACTAATGTACGTTATTGAAAAACTCAATTGCCGCTCAATTTGGGAAAATTCTAAAGTGGGCTGTATTAAGTTCCTTAATTACTTAATATGCTTTCTAAACTTTAGTATTGTTAATCATTTCAAAGTTTTTGTTTACACAGGCAAGCTGAACTGATTCTTTAACAGTCGGTCCTTGTACTAATGTGTTGCTGGACTTTGTGCCTTCGAAATAAGACTGAGTACCTTTTTAATTTTATATTCCAGCATTTATATAAACGATATTAAGATTATATTGCAGCTTATAATTTGCTGGTTAATGGATCGTGCCATCACAGCCGGCTTGTTTGCGTATAAGTTGCTTTTTAATTGTAGAACATGAACTAAATTATTCACTGCAAAAATTTTGCAAAGGTATTGCAGCATCAACATTAAGCTGACTTCATGAATGCTTTCGTGGTTTTCCCCTTGAGTAATGTGGACACGAGCCAGTTCCCTTTAGAAAGTTCTCCTTTACCTTAGGCAGATGGTCCTGGTGTACTTTACCATAAACTTTAATCTTTATCTTCACCATTTCCCTGTGTGCCTAGCAGAGGTTACACGAAGCAGATGTAACACTCATGTTTTTGGAGAAACCAGAACACATGATATGTATATCTTAAGGAACCGTACTGTTTCACGCAGTGAACATTACGCAAAAGAATCTGAATGATTTCTTTGAATATATTCAAGTTCTTTGATTAAGCAGTGAGATAAATCTTTTCAACGTTGATGCTATGACAAACATTTTGAAGTTTGCTCTATTCTAGGAAAGAAGAAGGAGAAAATAGATTCTTATGAATGTGGAAATATACAGATGATTCTTCTTTTAGGAAATGGAAATTTTCATTTTTATCGGTTTGTTTTATACCATTATTTAAAACACTCTCCAGTTGTGACTGCAGAATAAGGGTTTTATCATTGTTTAGGTATTTTGAAAAAAATTAGCTATCGCACCTCTTCTTTGCAGTCATGCATATGTTGGGGAAAACGTGTTCCTTAAATCTTTGCGCAGAACAGATTGGTGACGAAATTATCTTATTTTTCGAATTTTTCCAGATTGATGAAATTTCTCATACTCTTTGAGGTAACTTTCTATTTTTTTATTATAGTGAAATTCTGTGCTGCAGCGGCAGAGGAAGCCGAAAGAAAGGTCTTCGTGTTGACAGTCCGTGGTGCTACAGAAGTTGGTGGGACATACGTCGCACTGTACGTACGTCACTTGTCCTGTACTAGAACCAAGCTCCTGACTGAAGGTAAGTGCAGTGGCTGTAGAATCCTGCAAAGCCTGAAAGGACATCATAACTGTCCACTAGGATGTAAATATCCCCGGGCCGCTGAAATCCTACGTGGCGTTCAGTATAGCCAGAACAACATGAGCAGCAACGTCGCAAAAATAGCAATTGCAATAGGCTGCAATCCTGCAGCGGTCTAATTCTGACAGGTATTTAGAGGAGTTTCTTCTTACGCGAAGAATAACACGACCTTTATACAAACCACCAACGATCAAATGTGATTTCCAAATAAGGAACAAGCTGTGCAATTTTCTGATTTACACACACTATAGATGGGCGTTACTCATACCTACCTTTACACATGCGCTGCAAAGCTAACCATTTGCATATCCCAGCATGTAGTACTTTTCATGCACATTTGACATTTGTTGTATGCTGCCTTCATGGTGTAGAAATTTTAACCGCCGGCCATGTATATGCATTAAATAGTACTTGCATTACTCGATAATTCTCAGTAATGACTAAATATGGTGCTTTTATTTCAAGAAAGGATGGCGCTTCGATTGCCATAGTGGATTATCCTACTGAACTATTATAACTCGTCTTGAGGCTCATTCTCCTGTTTCTCACCTAGTTGACT
Organism: Stegodyphus dumicola; assembly: GCF_044657685.1. Taxonomy (NCBI): domain Eukaryota; kingdom Metazoa; phylum Arthropoda; class Arachnida; order Araneae; family Eresidae; genus Stegodyphus; species Stegodyphus dumicola. The sequence goes on from NC_140780.1 coordinate 124,467,143, forward strand.
AGCTACAGAAAATTTTCATGGTTTATCTAATGTATAGCATGAATAGAGTCAGTTTTCATTACAGAATCCTCACCAAAGATATCTCTTCTATAGTCCAAACAAAGAACGAAATATTTTGTATATAAAAACTAAGAAATAAAAGCAATGGATTGGGTCCCCGAACGAAGGCCTAGATCTGTAAAAATAAAAATTGTGAAAAACTCACAGATAAAGACTTCGTTGACTAGTTAACTCCCATGTTAAAGCCAACATTTGAACCGCTGCTCAACCACTGGTGAGCCTTTCCTCCTCTGCGAATTTCTCTTAATTTTATCAATTTTGGAACTTTTCTCCTGAGATATGCTACTAGTGTAAAAAAAGGCAGTAATGATATGCAAGTTGAGACACTGGCATTATTAACCACATCGATGTTATTTACATAGTAGGTTTGTTCCACGTGTCTGAGGTTTCTGGTTTATTGTTGCCTTCAGATTCATGTAAATGAGATTAATATCCTGCCATTTAGAAGAATCTGAAAGGCCGTGATCTCACTAGTGGCCGAGTGCTTAAGACCACTGAATACTGGGCCTTCAATTCCAGGTGATTGGGCTGGCTGCATCCCCTGGGAAGTCCTCCACGAAGTCATCTCTTCCCCTAGACACATAGCCTTTGCGAACCTTGCCATGTTCAATTAACTAAACCTAACGTGCACAGTGCCTTTGTTCACTGCTTTAAATATTTTTGTAATTATAGGAAAATTTTTTTAGAAACATATTATTGCGTGCGTACAGGTTTGTAATGGACTGAATGCACAAGTCGATGAAAAGTGAATAAAACTTATTCTTATCACAACAAATAAAACAAAATGTGGAAATTTTCTCAGCTATATTCGTACAGTATCACAATATCTCACAGTAGTTATATTTTAAACTACTAAAACGTTTTACAGAACACCATTCAAAGCAGAGAAAGCTAATCCGATTTCACCGCGAATTCGCTACAGTCAACAACAGGAACTAAGTAAACAAACTGAATTGAGATGTTTTCCTCCAGCTTTTATAAGCTTTTTAATCCTGCATGAGAATATTCTGGCATTTTCTCAACTTTTCTGGATAGCAGAAGAGCACAATTATGAGATATGTATTTATTAAAATGTTAAATGCGCGTGATCCTGTATTTAATTTTTTTCCGGCCTAGCTTTCTCTTCAAATAAGTCTCGTGCTGCATTGCACTGGATAATAAAACAATTTTAATTACAAAGTCTACTAAAAATAGCTAAATCTATTAGGGTCTGTTAGTCTGTTACAGTCACTGGTCTCAAGAACAGCATTTTCTGGATATGGGCTTGCACCGCTTAAGATAAATAAAAAGCCTTTAAAGAGCTTAATAACACTATTACACCGATTAAATTAACCCTAAATGAGAAATAGTATTTGTACATGTTCATACATAATCACAAATAGCACTATAGTATAGTGTGATCGTTGTTGATTAATACTGGAATAAGTTGCATTATTTATCAGTAAAAATAAATGCTGCAGTTAGATTATGTGAGTACTGCTTTCTTTGTACATAGAAGGCAATACAATACAACTCCAATTATCGGAACTCCGGACTATCCGAATCTCTGATTATCCGAATCGCTTTCAGAATTTAAGGAAAAAAAAAAAAAAAAAAAAAAAACGGAAACGTAGTGTTGGACAATCAACGATTTCAGACATTAAAAGGAGCTAAACTACACTTTTAAACTTCGTGTCACTGCTTGAAAACCAAGATAGAAGTTCTTCAAGAAAATCAATGAAGGGAGCAACAAAAATTTAGCAAATGTCGTTTTGAAAAGTAGTTTTTGCTGCAACGTTCTATGGGAAACCCAATCTCGGAACCGATTCTTTGTGAAAAAGCTAAGATCTTAATTCAAAAGCTTGGTTGTTCACCCTTTAAAGCAAGTAACGGCTGGCTAAGAAAGTTTAAGTGCAGGCACGGTGTCTATCAAACAGCTTACTTTGAGCGAGATGTTCAGCAAGCAATGACTTTGGCATTTGTAAGTACTGTACAGTACGCCATATAACATGTACGTAAAAGTGTTGCTTTTTCATTTTAATTAATTAAAACTACTTTTTCTTTAAAAATAGTTTTTTCTCTCGTTTTCAACATACAGTACATACTGTAAATAATTAAAGTGTACGTAAACCTTTTCTTCGGGAAAAAAATCCAATTATCCGAATTTTTGATTATCCGAATGGGGTCCGGTCCCAATTGATTCGGATAGTTGGAAGCCTTAGAAGTGGTCTATAACCATAAGAGCCTCTTACAACGGAAGCTAAATAAGTATGTTTGGTTTTAGTTTCTTTCATCAAGGCAATCAAGGGTACTATGCCTAACAGTGTGAATGCCCTCGTGGAGAATGTTTCGTATGCACATTACATGTCGGAAAAATCAAGAAACCGTCCATGCAACCAGCCTTGTTCGCCAGGATTTGCAGCCGTGTTAAACTACCGGTATTCTGCGCTTTTATTATTTGGCCGCTGGTATGCCACTAAATAAACTAAAATGACAGCATAAGAAATACGGAACAGTTGTTTTTCTTATTTGTACTCAGTTATTAAAGCTTGAGAAGGCCTACGCATTATAAAATTTTAAGACTACAGAAAGGAGAATACGCATTTAAAAATTTTAAGACTACAGAAAGGAGAAATTTAAATCTCTTTTTAAGAAACAACTGAGGGATAATTTTTTCTTCAGAGTCCTTTTAAAATGTAACTGTTACGAATGATTCCTTTTCACGTATTTCAATCGGCGAATTCAACAAGTTAAGCAACAATAAAGCATCAGCATTACATATATTTTTCATTAAGGATTTCGTGTAATAGGAAGTGAAAAGTTTAACATAGAAATTAATTGGAGAATAGATTTTAGCCCAAATTAAACTTGGTGATTTTTTGAAACTTCACTCAGTATCCAATAACTAACTGTGCTTACTTCAAAGAAAATTGACCAGAACCATGTGCCAACAGCCGCGAAATACACAAATGACCAAATTCTTCGAAGGATTTTATAATTAAAAGACGGAAAATGTCAAAATGTTGTCAAATTTTATATAACTGAAAATTCTGTCGAAGTATCGTTAACGAAAAAGTATTAAACAATTCTGTATTGAACAATTACTTAAAAAATAAGTACGTATTATTTTTGTTCAATAATGTAAGTAATTAAATTTTAACTTGTATTTACGTATTTTATTTATCATTGAAAATTCAATTTTATGTCCATTTAACGCAAAAAAAAAAAAAATATATATATATATAGTAATTGAAAATTTGAAGCATTTGAATGTGATTTATTATTATTAGGAAAAAATGATAGTGTTAAACAGAAGAAAGGGGCTAAACATATGTTTAGTCTTTTTTTTCTTTCTTGGGGAAGCACTTGCGCACGGAACGATTTACAGTTTCGCATCATATAGCCCGTGGCAAATCGGGCAATGGAAAATTTCTTTGATCTTACCCTTCCACTGATGCCCTAAGGTTAGTTTGATTTATGTGACTACTGCAAAGCCTCGATGGCTATATGCCTAAAGTGAGGTATGCCTTCGTAGAGGATTTTCTAAGGGAAACTGGCTCATATACTTGTTACACATAGGGAACACAGCGAAAACGTCCATGCAGCCAGCCGGTACGCAGGACTCGAATTTCCTGATGCCCTTAGCATACTTATTTTGCTTAATCCAGGCTTGAATGCACTAAGCAGCAGTTCAGACCAACTGAATCAAAGAAGCGTCTTAACATTTCGGATTTGGGATTTTTCTCGTTACAGCAGAAAAGACGCCACAGATTTGTATGGAAAGAAACATATGCCAACTAGATACTTCCGGCGAGAAAGTGTACTTCCGACATTAGCGTACTTTGATTATAGTAAACATATTTGGAAACAAAATAAATATATCTTTTGGGTTAGTTTATTTAAATAAAGAAAGAAAGGAAATGACGCACTTTAAAAATATTTTTTGACTATATTTACTTTGAAAGGTTTCATAAGTGATAACACGCCCAATATTGGCCGAGCGCTAATGTCGCTGAAAACTGATAATTCAATCCGAGCTCTCAAATTCGGTGGTGAAAACGCTGGTTGCTTGGGTGGCCAAGCGGTAAAATGATTAAATACTGGTAGTTCGACCCAGTTTGCGATGCGTAGGCTTTCAATTACACCCGAAGGCATGCGGAAAAGGAGAGAGTAAATACCCTATAAAGTGGTTACCGGAAGGATATTTCAAAATTGCTAATAGATATTTAAATAAATGGAAATACTCAGCCATATACAATAACAAATGATTTATTTTTGCTTTGTTTTGAGAAGCTTTTGCTTGAAACTGTTGATAAGTTATGAAATCCTTCAAGACAAGGTGGAAAATACGCTCCACAACTTCAAATCGAGAAATTTGGTGGAAGCAGCGATTGATAAGAAATATGTCCTCGAAGGAATTTAATTTTTAAAATTCTCTGAGATGAAAGTCAATACTGTAATAAAAATGTTGCTGCTAACAGACTGCAAGTTCCCATCATCAATAAAAGATTATGATTTGAAGAAATTTATTTTGCTGATTATAAGCCTGTTTATGTATCTGTTTTAAATCTACACCTAAAAGATCTAACTCGCGTAGTAAAAAGTAATTTTAATGCTGTGAGCGAATGCATTATGGTAAAGAAGCCATCTTTATAAAATAAAGTGTTCTTTTGTGATAGAAATGTTTAAGAAATATCAATAAATTTGAACTCAAAGTGAAATGTCCTGTAAATGGAAAGTTGGTATTTTTACCTATTTTGCTGAAACATTTAACTCAAAAATAAAAGATCATTTCAGAAAAAGTATTAATAATTTGATTAGTGCCTGTTATGATACTAAGATATTACTAAAAAGCGTTGAGATACTGTTTATAACTGATAGTGTAATTTGTAAATCATAAACTTCGAATATCGCAATAATCAAATAATTTAAATTTAAATATGTATATCGTATAATTTCTACTATGATGGCACTTGTAGATTTAACAGGAAATGAAAAGAAATTGAATAAAAATCTTTCATTTCAAAATCTTTTCTTCTAGCTCCTCAAAACGGTGTTAAGAAAAGTATACGTAAAAACGTATGGAAAGCGTGAGTGTAGATGAATATGTGGTGAAAACGTGTTTCAGGTAAATTTGTCCTGTTTGCGGGACAAATAGTCCTGTTTTTCTCTTAAAGGGGAATATAAACTAAGAAACTGAACTAAGAACTAATAACTAAGAATAAACTAAGAAATTAAAATTGTACAGCTAAATCACTAATCAAGCAGTGACATTGACAGAGACTTCAGATAGGATGAGTTTTATTTTTTCCAAACATGCTAATGAAACTTTGTTCAAGGAAGTGACAAAAATGAGGGGCTTGCAGCAAGAAGGGCCCAGCTTCACCTTTCGTAGATTTTGTGTTCATGGGAAATTTTTTGTTAAAAAAATCTTTCATTGCTTGGAGTAAAAAAGGCTTAGCTCCGAGTAGTAGTTTCCGAAAATCTCAAGAAGCTAGAGCTGGTATTTTTGTGCGTTTGGAGTAAGAAGAGGTCAGCTCCAAGTAGTAGTTTCCTAAAGCCTCAAGAGGCCCACCAGCGGCCGAGCGGTAAAGTCGCTGAACACTGGTAGTTCGGTCCGAGGTTCGAATCCCGCGAACGGGCTGGCTGCATGGGTGTTTTCGTGGTTTTCCCCATGTGTAACGTGCATACGAGCCAGTTTCCCTTAGAAAGTCCTCCACGAAAGGCATCCCTCCCCTTAGGCAGATAGCCCTCGTGTGCTTTGCCATAATTAAATACACCAACACCATCACCTAAAGCCTCAAGAGATGGAGATTCATTGTACAGTTGAATGGAACCGTTACGGGGTAAGATTTTATTTACTTGGTGTTATATTTCATGCAGTGTTCTTCTTGATTATTTTTTGTGTACGAGAACTGCATTTTTATTAACATTGTTGTGCTTTCCTATTTTCTCATGGGTGTGATAGAAGTTCAGATGATCCTGAACCTATCAGTTCGGACTCATCTGATGAATACCATCCACGGACAATAACAACGAACGGTCAAGGAAGAAAATAAAGGGTGTTGAATTGGGATATGTGAAAAAAAAAAAAAGAAACAAATGAAAAATTAGCCGCAATGAAGGAAAGAGTTACATTTCAACTCAAGGAAAAGTTATTCCTCATAGAAATACTGGTTCATAGAAAGTACAACTTCGCAAACAGTGGTGCTGAAGAACCTGAAGATGAATTCTACGATGAATAATGAAGAGTACCTATGTAACCTTCATTGAGTTAATGATTGCATGTAATATTGACAATAATACGTCTTAGAATTATATTATCAATTTTGTCTTAGAATTACATTATCAATTGACTTGCTTTTATTAGGTTCATATATATTTGTTCATAATTTTAATGACTTATGGTTCTCATAAACTTATATATTGCACTTCTGTCACTATGTTTCCTCTTACCAAACCTTGTATAGGACAAACCTATTATAAAAACCGATAGTTATTAGCCCCAATATTCAAGTTCTCTAAGGTATCACAACACCTCCACAGAATACCAAATTTGTTTGCAAGCACAGACAGTTGTTTTATATGGAGCGTTTCATGTTATTTATGCAATCAAAACAGTAATAATGAAAGCTTATGAAGAATTCAGGCAAGTGTTTACATTATCAAATCTTACTTTAAAGTTACGTATTTAATTGTTTTAAATTTCCATCAGAGGATCGATGAAAATTTCACATTATATTGTGATACTATGATTAGCACTTGGGGATATTCTCGTAATGTTACTTATTCGATCCTTCAACCAATGGAGGGCTCAACGAATTCATAACGTTTCCCCGTTTTAATTAGATAAAGCTGTCAAAATGTGGATACGAGAATGTTGAACTCCTCGGAACTGAAACTGCCGGGCATGGAGCGCAGCGAGAGTCTCGGTTTTCAATGGTGGCAACACAATACGACGATCTTTCATTGCAGTTGTTCTATTTCATTGCCAGCCCATCAATCAAGTGAACAGAAAACTCTAAATAAGTTATTCCTACTAATTAGCCAACAGGGAAATATATTTCACGCAATTAGCGCAGTAAGTTTTCAAATTGCAAAAATGCGCAATATATTAATTTAACTCAGTTAAATAAAAGAACTCATAACATATATGTGAGTGTCGATATGTGTGGGCGTGATAAATGTAGCCATCATTTGAACTACAAGATATATTTATACTACCGTTTTTTAAAATTTAATATTTATTTTCAAGGAAAAATTTATAAATATATTTAATTTAAACTCTAGTGTTGTTCAGCATTCAGAATAGCTTTATTTATTCTCCTTATGATATCATTAGACAGATGGCCCTTGAAAATAATTTAGGAAAATTCAAACATTTTCAGTAATTGCAGAAATCTGTGATCTCATTAATTTTAGTCTTCTTTCTGAAATACATTCATTTTTCTTTAATGTCATTGTTTACGTTCCTCGTACTAGAATGGCGCCGAATTGGATGAAGTAGTTTTAAATATCCTTAATAAATTCAACCACTCTCGGTCTATTTAAACCAAACTGCATACATTTAATAATAGAACATTCATACGTAAACCTTTAGTAATAATTCAGCAATACAGATAAGCTTTAAAATAAGAATTAACACGGAAAGTAGAAATTAATTCGATAGGCGGGGAAGTAAACAGTCATATAATTCTTCATAATTATCATCATATATAGTAGAGCTTCCATTATTATTCGAGTCCCTATGAATGTTTCGTTGTATTGCTGTGATCATTTCATTAATAACATTTAATTAACTACCTTCGATCTCGTTTTCTAAAGCACTATTTATATAGTTTGCATGGTATTTAAAATTATCGTTACTTTCGAACTATTTTCGAAATGTTCCATATATTCCGTTTTTATATTTCTACCTTTTTTACCGTATAAAAATTACGTTTGTTTTCACCTTTACGCAGAGAATTACCGTAGTAGCACTCTCTGAAGGTGTGATCAGGCATTCTTAAGCCAGGGATCTCGCGACCCACTTGGAGGCAAATAAAATTTTATGCGGACAGAAAACGTATTCTAAAGTTTCATTTCTCATAGATAATTAAATGAAGGTAAATTTTGGCATCTAATCAAATCTACATCTATAGTCTCATCTACTGTACTCCATTGTTCATTGAATTTTTCTAATTACGTTTCTTCGCATGCATACAGATTGCTTTTAAAAATTGTTTTGTAATGCTTTAAAAATTCCTGCGAATAGTATGATGAATATTGAAGTTCTCGAAAATTATGATTTTATCCTCGAAGTATTAATGTTTGCTGTTCACTAGACTTCTGCACAACCTAAAGCGTTTATTAGAATGAAAATCCGATTGGGAAGCGAAGTATTTTTTATGCTCTGAATGAAAAAATATCCTAGTATAGATTATAAACATTTCGTAAAGCCAATAAAGTTTATAATACTTATGCCATCTAACAGAAACACTAGAGTGCAAGATTATATATAAACATTCTTAATATCTCCTCTCTGAATAAGGCAGGGCTGGAGAACAGTCTGTTTTAAAAGTTTATTAATTCCTATAAATTAAATAAAAGCTAATAAATGAGCCTCGAAATATCTGTCTGTGTTTAATGAAAAACAGATTGCTGTATCAAATGCTATCGTTCACATAATCATCAAAATATTTTAAAGTATTTCAGAAAATTTTGTGTAAATTCCATATTGTTTCAAGATTATACAAGCAGATTTTTTAAATTTTTGATAAATTGGAACGGAACTATTTTAGTGCTCCTCTACCAAGATTTCTGACATCAATGGGCTAGACATTCTATTGTGTGAAGAGAAAAATAAACTGATTAAGTTTTGCTAATATGTTGGTTATTGTTCCAAGTGTAAACTTTCGTAAAATATAAGTTTTATGTGCGCAGATCAATATAAGAAATCTGATATAGACACAACATGACTTCCTTGTACATCTCTTAAATCACACACATACTTTCCTGGACTTCATGTAAGCTTGTTTCCTCAAATTATTCTAACTTAATTAGCCGATCTCTCAAGGTAAGTTGAAAATGACATAAAAAATTGCGAACTTTAAAATTAAGTATCCTGGTCAGTTTTTGTCGTACGGGATTAAAACTTCTTGTATTTCTATTTTTTCAAAATAGCGAGTGTATAACTTTCCAAAATTTATGAGTACAGGTATCGGGAGATCGCATTAAAAGCTAGATTTCGTTGTTTGTCCAACATTAATTTTTTAAAATTTGAAATTGTTGAAATCGACAAACGATTGCGAAAATAAAGGCCGGGTGAGGATTTTAAGCAGGGTAAGGGAATATGTATGTTTAGTACTGGTGCTTGTAAATAAAAAAGAAAAGTGCGCAAATAGATGTTATAGCAGTCCCATTTACAAAAGTTCAACGTTCCGTGGCTAATTGTTTTTGGGTTATGCGAATTACATACATACATACATACAGATGTCACGAAAAAAATCTATTTTAAAACCATTATAAATCCACTTTACAATCAATTTTGAAATAATGTACGTACGGACAGATATCATGTAAAAAATGTTTAAAAAATGGATTCGGGAACGGTTAAAATGGATATTTCCATTGAAATGTCAAAAACTGACATTTTTCGCAATTACAGTATTTCTTTTCCCTCATTCAAGGAAGTAAAAATCAGAATAATAAGTCATAGAATAATTTAGAAACACATTTTACACTATAACTCTTATTACACCGCTATTATGGTAATCATAAATGCTTTCCTGTTGATACCATTCTGACTTTTACATAGGTAGTTACAGCAAAACACTCAAGGGTTAACTGTCTAATGAAGGATACTTAAGTGGAAGATTTCCTTAGAAATTGAATCGTATTCATGATTGACATGTTGAAAACACCTAAAACACATGCAATCACATGTAACCTACCTGCTTAATGAGTGGGATAAGAATTAGGAAAGAACTACAGATGCTCAATGGTCTTATTTACACTGTTCGTGAGAAAAGATACGATTGTGTAGTATTATACTGCATTATAAATTGATCTCATTCGAAATATATAAATGATGATCCGCTGTACTCAAGTAAATTTTTTTCTGTCAAATTAAAGATCTTTAATGTTATTCCAATGGGCGATAAAAATGCCCTTGCCGTGACTTCTCACTTAATGACTGATGTCTTATAAAAATTAATAATATTTAGATATCCGATAAATATTCTAAATCTTTCAAATATGAAAATTAGTCAAGTTTGTTTCTTTTTTAAATGATATTAAACAACAAATACTTGTGCTTTTGCATCTATTCTGGAGACGGAAGTATTTCATATTACACAAAACGTATCAAAAGGTATCATTTTTATAGACAGTAAGTCTTGACCATGTATTGAATGTAGTACTGAAGATAGCCCATAGATAATCAGATATTAATAATGGATTTCTTTGTCATATCGTTCAGATATTGAAAGTAAGTAGATATCTATTGGGTACTGGAAGGACAGATAGCTTTTCGGTGTCTACCATATGGTATTAAGGATAAATATTTCTTTTATATTGGAAGTAGTTTGGTTATCTCTCAGACTTTAATACGATTAGAAGAATATCAGGTTATAGAATTCCTCACTCTTTTTGTCTAAGATAATGTCGAGGAACCTAGTGAACTGTGTAGCGACCTATTGCTGAGTTCAAATATCTAAAGCGTTTACTCGAGAAGGGTTAAAATACTCTTCATTTTACTCAAATAAAAATGACAATCGGCCCCTTCTCGGTTTTACAGGAAGGCACTACTCGAGCTTTAACTCAGAATAAGAAGGAAAAAAAAAAACTATAATTAACTAAACGAAACTTAGCCACTGAAGCTAAACACAATTATCTAACGTAGTCGGCCCTTAAATTAAACTAGCCGGCGAACATTAAAAGGCACGTAATAATACGGCCGAGCGTAACAGCTTCAAGAGAAGCTTAGCCCGAAGGCAAGCACCCATTACTAAGGATTCCTAGCACTCCCTAACGAAGTTAGTTGAACCTTCCTTAAATACTTCTTCTAACTCATTTGCCTTCAACACGATTCTGAAAACTCCTTATGGTAGGGAGTTGTAAGTGACAACAAGAATTGACAGAAAAGGTTTTCCAAATTAAAATAACTGTTAGAAAATTAAACTATACCTTACAATGTAAGTGCTCAAAAGAAATACGGTAGTTTAATTTAAAGCTGGTAATGGGACATACATGTTCATATACGAATACGATTCAAATGCAGTTTTTTTTATTTAATTAAATGTTATTATTATTACACCTTTTTAAGATCAGTTCATGATTAAACTTCCTAAACTCATGTTTTTGACGGAAAATCTAGTAATGTGCTACATCAGATTTATTTTTTACGAAGAACACAAAACTGAATATACTTGAGCAAAACCACAGGTTTTTAAAGCACGACGAGAAATGCTTATTCATTAAAAATATTCATTTGAACGAAATAAACGCTAATTGCTTTCTGTTCATATTAACTTGAGCAAAGGACGGGAATTAAATTTTCCTATAAATATACTGGTCCAATACAGATTCATCACAAACACTGATATCAAACAAATAAACACCACTTGCTTTTGTGACCTCATCAACTTACACGTTAATGAGGTTACGGATTATTAATTTTTGCCTATTAATATATCAGGTGGTTAAATTATATCTATGGCATCTCAAGCGTGAAAAGGCCGAGGCCTTGTCATATTTAAAAATCAATCACGAAACTACATAAGCCCTAGAAACGCAAAGTTTAGAGATATAACAGGAATTAAAAAGTTTTTTTATCACCAAGGTTCAATGTCTGAATCTGTTATAGCTCTAAGAATATTGACCGGATATTCAGTTTTAATCATAGGCATTCCAAAATTCATTGCAAATTAGCCTAAGATGAATGACTCATGCCTTTGACTTCTGGAAGACTTGTCATCTGTAGTATGTAAACGATATTTGTGATCTACCTCCCACACGAAAAAATAAAAGAGTGTGCTGTCTTCAAAATGGGGGGGGGGGAGGCTTCATCCGTCAGGAAATTCTTCGTTAAGGTAATCTCGCATTTTGCCTCACTGAAGGAAATGTGTAATGTGCATACGAACCAGTTTCCCTTAGAAAATCACGAAGGCACTCTTTCCTCTTAGGCAGATAGCCCTATTTTGCTTTGCCGTAAACAACTCTCGAAAGCTCAGTTAATATAAAACAACTTTTTTAAATCTTTGCAAATTTCGTATTGCTATTAAGCCTATTTTTTCACAATTAATTCGTTTAAATATGTCAAAAGGTTTCGAAACAATCCCGCCTTTTACTCACTCTTTGCTGCATGGATTTTCTATATTTTATTTATTTTGATTAGAAAAAATAGCGGAGAAATTAAATAGTAATGTCTTGGAGTATGTAATGTAAACTGGAGTGTAAGCTTTGAGCTTTAGCCAAACTACAAACACGAAAACTTGACAGAACAAAACTTCATTTATCTCCTTGTTTTTTTAATCAAGAAGGAATTCTTAATAACAGTCTTTTAGAAACGTATATATTATTGGGATATAATTTAAAGCAGTATGTATTCATGAAATAATAAACATTTTGCGATTTCACTTGAGCAACAAAGAAACACATATATTTCTCTTACGAGTCAATGAAGATTTAATGCTATTTTAAATAGAATTTAATCTAATGCTTTATTTAACTTTTTCAAGTAAAACAGTTTTTGATTTGTATTTTTATAGTTCTTAATGAATCGTCATTTCTTTCAAATTGCAATACGCTTGTATTCCTATAAAGAAATTAGTGGTATAAAAATACGCTAATCAAACATATTGTTAAGGATTTTGTATTTAAATAGCTAATGCTAGTTGAATTATAAATTAAATTGTTTTATTCCCCGTGCAGTGTAGCGCGTGATGAATATTAAAGGAAAGCTAAGCCGGAAAATTAAAAATATAAGAGCACGTGCATTTAACATTTAATAAATATCTCTTTTTGATTTCGAGAAAGTTCCAGAAAATTATCGCGCGCGATGTAAAAATCTTAGAAAAAGGAGGAAAACCTCTCAATTCGATAATTTTAGTTTGTTTGTTGTTGCTTTAAGAGTTTGTTTAGAAAATTGCTCTTGTTCACTGTAGCGAATTCGCGGATTAGCTTTCTTTAGCTCTTTTGAATTAAGTTCTCTTGAACGTTTGAGTAGTTAAAAGATAACTACTGTGAGATACTGTAATACTGCACGAATATCTGAGGCGATTTTTGCTGTGATAATAATAAATTTTGTTCATTTTTCATCGGACTTGTGCATTCATTTCGTAACGAACCCGTACCCACGCAACAATATAAGCAAATTAGAATATCAAAGGTAAAGGTAAAGGTAAAAGTATGGGGGACACCAGCGATGTACCATAGGTCAACTGGTAATGCCTTCCCATACTAACTCTTTGAAAAAAAAAGGGGGGGTGAATTGCAAGTTTTTATAAGAATTTGCATAGACTGAAGCTTTCCAAAAGGTCTAGAGTTTGCCTATTATGGTACATCATGCAATCCCACAGTACGCCCCGCATCCAGTATTTATTAAAAATAATGATGTAGGGCATAAGTAGATTACAAAATAGTCGGAATACAATTTGAGATTCACAAGATAAATTGAACATCTGATTTGGTGCAACAAAAATAGGAGATAAACATAATGAGATAATTATAATGAGATAATTAATATTAGTACTGGCAACACAATGTTAAAATGAATTGTAATAATAATGCTAAAGAGGTGGGTGTCCATGGATTATTTCAGATATTTTGGTTTATTGCAGTTATTATAAAGTTCACGAGCGGAGCCATTTTCTCTATAATCACAGCATGTAAAAGTTCACTAAGTTTAAAAAGTATGTGGACTTACACTTTACAGAGATCTAGGCCGTAGGAAGAGAGTCGTGGCATAATTTTCTGAAACTTTGGATACTGATGTTTATCTTTAATTAAAAACCTTTGGAATGCCAGGAAGTCAGTTCTTGGGGATTTTATGTGAACATCTTCAGTTAAGGGGCATGAGAAAGTGTAATGATCGGGAGTTCCCTGTTCCCCACATATGCAGATATCAGAATTTTCAAATTTCTTGCGTAGAAATACGTGGGGAAGGGTAATTATACTATCAAAGAAAGGCAAAATTTCTTCACGTATTTTCTCTGAAATTCCTGATTTCTGATAGATGAAGATACATTTAAGACTAATTACAATTACTGCGCATCAGTTAAATGCTAATTAAGTTCTGTTAAAAAGGTAATTCTCAATGTTTCTTTCTTAACAGCTCTTTTATAAATGGATTAAAAATCTGAAAATCAAGATTGATTTCAGCTTCATTCCTGATTTATGATCAATAATGCCACTTTGGACAGGAACTACGTCAACAAACGACTAACTGTTTTATTTGATTTTATTTGGTTTATTTGATTAAGGCAAAATATGCAAGGGCTATCTGAGTAATGGGAAGGATGCTTTGGTGCAGGACTAAAGAAAACTGGCTCGTATTCATATTACACATGAGGAAACCAGAAAACGCTCAAACAGACAGCCCGCTCGCTTGGAATCGAGCCTAGGTCGAACTACTAGTGTTCAGCGACTTTACCCCTCAGTCACTCGTAGGTCACTATCTGTTTAAATCAGATAACATATTTTAGCTAATTTCTTCAAGAAAAGTGTCACGACAGCCCGATATTTCCCTTGGTTTCCCATGTGTACTTCCAGGTGCCTGTTTTTCAATGATATTAATGCTTTAACGCACGTATCCTATGAATTACCCATTAATAATAGGTACATAAGTCATCAAAATGCCATATAAGCAACATGTACCTGTTCAACGTACTAACGATTTTTCAGATTAACACAGATCTAGGTACTTAAGTATTGTCCCGTCGACTGTGGCCAAGCACCAGTCGTTACTCCGGAATTATAAAGGTCATTCATAATTGGCGCTGCATTGCACTACTTGGCCGGTCGACAGGATAATATGTAAGCAACTAGATCTATAGATCTATATTTACAGCTTTCAGTTTGACTGAAGAAAACTTACAATATATATTAAGTGGTTCATAGTCTTGAGAACACAATTTATAATTACTGTTGTCTTTAGGCAAAACATAAAAAGCTTATTTGTTTGAATAAAATCGTATGATATCTGATAAAAGATACGGAATACCGTAATTTTGCTAGAATGTATTCTTTTATATCTTTAGATGACTATTTTCTAAATGATACTATTTTCGAAATATATGTAGAGAGGACTATCTCTACTCGTTCAAGTCAAAATAAATGCTTTTTAAATTAAAATAATATTTGCTCATTTATATGGTTCTAATTATAAGGTTAAATGCCGTTGCATTATATATAAACGGAATGTATTATATTAGAAATAATTATTCAGTGAATATCGATTTTTCGTGGAGCATACTTCTTTCCTAACAGAGCTGAAGCCTTGCGTTCCACTTCTCGTGCTTTCTAAATTTTGCATATAATACCACTTTTATTATTACCTTTGTATAGTTTCATTTATTTAGTATGCTTTTTTATAGTTTTTCATGCATTTTATTGAACTAAATCTGGTCACATGCATCATTTCAATTGATCAGTTATGAAGGCGCATGCAGCACGACAGGCTTCATTCAGATGTGATAGGTGACAGGGGACGGAAGACATCAGTATTTTGCCGTCATCTTTGATGGTTAGACAGGTTCTCGTTGTGCCAGATTCCACTTCCAGTTAGTATTCGAAAAAGAATGCAGTGGAGGGAAAAAAATGGATGTAATGTATATGGAGAATATATTACTATGGAGGAATAGTGTAATTGTGAAAAAGTAGAATTATGTAATGTCGCATAGATCCAGCCCTGAGAAAATTTCCAGGATTGTTTCGCTCTTTGTGAAGAGTGTCTTTTGTTTGATAATATAGCCCTGGTACATTATTTGAAATCTAAGTCAGAAGCTTCAGTGACTTTCATAATGCAATATAAAGTTCCAGAAATTAAAGCTTATGAAAGGAGAGTCGATCGTTTCAGGGGTGGGGAGCGCTTATCTGGAGAGGAAAAGGTACTGGGTTTGTTTACGAGTCTATAAAGTATTTCTTCCACCTTCTTAGAATGCCTTCGTGGTGTAACGGTCAGCACACTCGGCGCGTATTCGAGAGGTCCGTGGTTCGAGTCCCCGCCAGGGCATTACATATTCTTCAATTTCCTGACTTCGAAAAATTCTAAAATACTCTATAGTGGCGACCGAACTAAAAAAGGTGGTGGATGAGGATCTCCACCACCAGAATTTGGCGATTAGCTCCCCTAATCCTCAGTCGCCTTTTAAAAGGGGTTGTATATAAGGTATTTCCCCCGCCTTTTTAGCATGTCTTTGTGGTATAGTGGTCAGCATCAGAAAATCGCAGTGGGGGCAAAGTGGTGGATGATGATTCTCTACCACCAGGACTTAGCGAATGGGCCCCTGATCTCCAGTCTCCCTTTAAAAGGAAAAGTATATAAGGTATTTCTCCCGCCTTCTTCGCCTGCCTTCTTGGTATAGTGGTTAGTATACTCGGCGCGTATTCGAGAGATCCGAGGTTCGAGTCCCGGCGAGAGCATTACTCCTTTTTCAAGTCTCTCAGCATCAAAAATACCTAATGTCTCTACAAGTCGAACAGAATCCCTAAAATGGATTTGCTGCTCTATATATAAGTAATTACCTCATCTAATTAGTGCGATATTTTTATTGAGTGCTTAACGCGCATGAAAAGTTTGCAGATTGCCGAATCTTCAAATCAAATTCATGTATTCTAATTAATCTAAAAGCAATTTGTTGTGTTTTTTAAAAAGTAAATGTGTGCCTGTTTCCCAAGTTTGCTTTTCTTTATAACAAATTTCAAAACATGTTACAGGTTTTGGCCTGTTATATACTTTGCTAAACAAAAATAAAATATTTATCGTATATAGTTTGAAACCTTCCCTCATGCCATGAGTATTATATATGTTACTAAGGTTGAAATGCTTCCTAACATTAGCTTCAACTAGCTTTCTGCAATCACAGTTAAGAAAATGAGAAAAATTAAGGCACTGTGCACTATGAAGGAGGAAAACTAATAAATATTTATGCTACTCCACGCAGAGAAATATTCACTGGCTCTAGATTATGAAAGCATTTCTAGAGTGTGATCCATTTCTTTGAAGGGCAAAACTGTACCCAGAGGAACTTAGAAAAACCTATCCTTGTAGGCAAAGAAAAATTCCATTTGGAAAGCTGTCCGGTACTTGTCACAACTGCGCTGTAAACGCCAAAACTATTTCCAATCCTTCGAGGGGTTTTAAGGAGTGTACGCATGCGTCATGGAAGCTGACAAGCATCTCTGATCCCTCCCCATTCCCCTGCAGAGCACGAGGAGTTCTCCGAGAGTGAGAAAGCCGCCACATCATCCCGAGCAAAAAGTTCTGTGGAGAAGCATTCACTTCAAACTCTCATGTGCAGGCTACTTGACGCTAGGGCATAGTTTCTGCAAAAAATTTATTGCTCACATTTGCAATGGAAAAATAATCATAAACAGGTACGCTGCAATGTTCTTTTTAAATTTTCATTTGTTTATGTTTATACTGCTAAACAATGAAAAGTTTCAGTTTTGCTCGACCTGTTTTTCAAAAACTTCTTATGAAGAAAAGTAGTACTTAGTTGTTTCAATGAAACTCTACATTTGTTTATGAAGTACATGGTTTATAAAACCGTCTTCGAAAAATAGAAAGGTTCGTGTTTAGAAAAGCAATTGATAGCAAGACTATCTAACCTGGCATATTATTAATTAACGCAAATTATCATAATTTGTCTTATGCATTTTTATATTTGTGACTTACTTGTAAATGCATGTAAAAATGAATTTTATTAAAAACTTATCTGAATAGCATTATGATTCCAAAATTTTAAAGTAGGCGTTTTTTTGAGGAAATTTAAAAAAAAAACCTCCAAAACAAAACCTAAGAAAAAGGAAAGCTACAAGTTATCAATAGTTATGCATTAAACCTTCGAGGCTAACTCAACAGAACTATCAAATCAAAGACTAATGAATTATATTCAAGCATCATTTTCCATATCTTCACAGAAATGTATTTAAAAATTATTTTCTAAGCATATTAGTAAGAAAAAATTATTTTATACTACTTTCGGTAGTTTTAAATTGCTGGTCAGAAAACACGATCCAAAAATGATGTTAAAGCACACAAATAACACTTAAATTTGCATCACCGTCATTAATATTCTGCAACTTATAAACATTGCGAAAGTCTAAAACAGTTATTTTTTAATTCTGCACTACAGCACTTTAAAAAAATGTCGGTGAATACTTGTTTTACAAAACCAACGAAATTAAATAACATTAATGTAATATCAGTATATCAAATATCAGAGTAAGCTGCTGAATAATTACTTTTTTTGTGAAAAATCTCATAGCTTAAGTAGGATTTAAGAAAGAGTTAATTCGATACTGTCTTTTCTAGGTAAAATTAATGTAAGGATTGTTATTATTATTAGCAAACATCCATTCTCAAGACATACCATACTAAAATTATCTAATTTTTCAAAGTATTTGCCACATAATTTAGAAGTACAATTTAATTTCTCGAAAAATTCAAAGTAATTATAGATGGGAGTTATTCTGCGAAATTGATTTTTACATTAAATAATCGCTAATTTATTAAATTTTCCAAGATCATTTCAAGCTAAGTATTTGATACCATATTGACATTGTAAGCTAATGTTTTTAAAACTATTCAAATATGTTTTATAGATCTGGCGTATCCAACCCGTGACTTCAGAGTCGATTGCGATGGTTCGCATCATATAACCGAAAAATGAACAAAATGGTAAAAGCATGCTAAATTGAATTTTACGATATGAACTACTAGAAGGGTTTTATAAGGGTATATGTGCTTATCTGAATGCACTGAACATGCGCCTTTAAGGCCGAAAGCAACAAGTAAATAATGTTTTAAACAATGACAGTGATTCAAATATTAAATTGAGGTAATATTATTTAAAGAACTTGAATTTAACTCGCAGTGGAACGGCGAGTCTGAGCAAAGTCATATAAAACAAAATATATATGGCATTAACTGCCATTTCTTCAGAATACTTTAAGAGTAAATTTTAAGAATTTAGAAAACTCAGTCTCCATATCAGTGTGTTAGCTATTCCATTCTCAGCTAACATTAAACTTACCTGCAAACTTAACAAGCAGATTATACACCATTGCAACTGGTATGCTAAGTGGACTTATCTTAGCATACCAGTGGCAATTTCTTAGACTGTGTTCCTGAGAAAAAATAACCTATGCTTCACGAGCAATTTTTACTCATGATGGCTGTTTTTAAATGCATGTATATTTGAGAGCAACTGTTTTTCTGTATGAAGCATTCATAAATAAATAAATAAACAAGTAAAATAAAAAAAATAAAACCTTGAATAGGAAATAAGTATCACTTCGCATACGCTACCTAGTCTATCAAACTAAATGTAGGAACACTAATATAAAAAAGAAACAGTTTCAGTATTTGTTTTAAAAATGTTATATGTTTCTTAATAAATCTACCTTTTGTATTAAAAAGCAAATATATTTTTATCAGAAGAGACAGCAGTATCTGTTGTATTTCCTTCGTTAACAATCAACAAATTCTTTGTGCTGCCTATATATGTATGTTGGGATATATGGCTCTAGGCACATCGCTTTTGGACTATGTGGCCATGAAACTCAGAAAGGCTGTTCACCTTAGATTTAGTTAATCAATTTGTATACATTCTATGATTGACTTGTTGAAACACTTTATGCAGTTAATGAATAAAATATAAATGCTATGAAAGAAAAAATGGAAAATGTCATACGTAACCTCCAAGTCTGAAATTTAGGAAAACAGAAAATAAGATAACACAGGAAACTTTCATTAAATTTACTTTCAGTATGAACTTACTTGTGATGAAAGTGGTTTTATTTGCAAACGTTTTACGTAAAAAGAAAGGAAAAATTTTTTTTCCATTTCCATAAACCATGGTTATCCAAAAATTTAAAAATGTACTTTATCTTAGTATGCATAACTTCCTAAATGTTGAAACTAAAGTAATTTAAAAAAAGAGTAAATTTATGAGTCTTAATATTTTGAATCTATTGGCGTAAGTGATATTAAATACGCCTGTTATGAGAAATATTTAGTTCTACTAAGGAAGAAATAAATTATATAAATTTGAGTTATCAGTTAAACATGATGTTAGTGTGAGTACCGAAATATATGTAAAAAATTCCAAATTATTGTTGCAAATTTATTTAAAAATATGTTTGAACTTTAGAAATTAACTTGAGAAATGAAAGGCAAAGCATCGTAAACAATTTCCTTGAAGTACTGATTACCACTTAAAATTTTAAGCAGAATTAGCATGCTTAACGAAAGATTCTTTTATTTTATTGGAATAAAACCTTTTATTTTTAAAACACGTTTTTTTTTACATGCATTAATTGGCTAGGATATTATTGGTGCAATGCTACGTAATTGTAAATCCCGAATTTATAACTTTGTAAATGAATATCATTATTATGGAAGATTTGCTAATCTAAGACTAAGGTTTTACTCAGTATTGAAAGATGTACAAGTATTCCATTGTCAGTTATGCACTTATCTGTAATATATTGGAGTTCTGAAAGCAACGAGAGGATAATTCGGAGCGGGCGATTGTCATATGAGATGCGTTATCATTTCGGCTCGTTATACAGTAATTATGCTAATCCTTCACTGAAGAGAATATTACTTACATGACAACTCGATGATTTCTCGGTTCTCGAGGAACCATTCTGAAACAAATTAACATTTACTCTAACTTTATTATACGTACAGAATAGACCATAGTCAAAATCAAATGACTGAGGCATATGCGAAGGATTTAGCAGAGAGAAAATACTTAAACTGCAAATTCACTGCAAATCTTTAGATGCTGAATAAATAAAGCGTTTATTTCCTAATAATGTTTAATTGCTTAAATCAAATGAATGTAACTTCATAAACAACTTCCATCCTCAAATAACAACAAATTTTATGGTACAGTAATATCATCATATACTAAATGTTAGTACCAGTCACCGACCACAGCAATTATATTCATCTAAAAATGCATTTTCTTCACAGTCTGCACTGAAATAATTCGTGACTTTAAATATGGGAATAAATAACTAGTAATTATTCATCTAAGTATAGATTAGATGTCATATGTGCGTGTATGTATGGACACTGTTCAAGGGATTTTTTTTTTCATTTTGCATAACCTACGTCAATCTTCAAAACATTTAATTTTCTTTAATGATTATTATAGTTCGAATGAAATGAAAATGTTAAGTAAATAACTGTGAAAATTAAATTAATGAATGCTATGTAAATATTGAATATTTGGCATCCAGTGGTTTAATGACTCAAAATTAAAAATTTTTGGCAATGTGAAGAGGCTTTATTTTGCTTAAACTGCAAAATGTGTGCTGAATAATTTATAAATCAGTAAAACGTTTTTTTTTACTAAAACGAATTCAGCTTTTTCTCTGATTTCCCTAATTGGTTTTAGAAATCTACTACTCTTCTCAGATTATTTTGTTAATCCATGTATAAGATAAGGCAAATAATCCTTATAAATATTATAATATTACAGAATGTCTTTCAAAGTTATCTCAGTGCAGCGTTTTTGCTCGTAAGTAAGTTATGAGGAAGAGAATGATGGTGTATGGGTTGTTGAATATCTGAAAATTAATATTTAGGTTCCATGAACCTTTCTGGAGAAATTTCTGAAAAAAAATATTGAAAATAAGCAAATAGTAATTTTTAATTTACTATAATGGAAATAATTCATATATGTTACAAGGAAGATCATTGGTGTTGAATTTTATATGAGGTTTCAATCATACGGCTCCAGTTCATGAAAAACGTACTTTCATCTGCTTTCTTGAGAAATGCACTTACATTAAAGAGCCTATTCATTAAAAGTTTGATCTTTTTAGCTTTTAGGAAATAAATTTACAGGAGCTATGAGTTTGTGATGAAGTACCTCTTTTATCAACAATTTAAGGTAGATTCCTCTCAGAATTCGAAGCCTAATATAAGTTTACACATAATTGCAAGCAAGATTTTTATCAAACATCGTCAGTGTAAGGGGAATGTTGTTATTGTGAATTACTAGTGAAAGAGTGTATAATTACCTTTAATTAATATTAATTGCTTCATTATTTTAATATTCTTTAATTTTACATTTATCATATTTAACACTTCCATCCCGATCAAAATGAGTTGAAATTGAAAAGTTCGTAACACTTCTTTTTTTTTCAAAGGAAAAGCAATGGTAGACAGCAGTTAACTTTTCTTTTGATAATCAGTTACCTTTCTAGTTTTTTCAACAATTATGCCTTTCCTTTAGCTCACTCTCTTCAAAAATATGTAAATTAAGAAAAATAAAAGAGATAGAAAAGGAACGTGAGCGTGATTTATTAAATATGAACTACACTGAAAAAGTGAAGCTGTTTGCTTAATATGCTGCCTGAAACTAGTAACTGAGGATTTAAGTTGTAGCTGCTGCGAAGAAATAAGAATGATCCGAGAACATTGTATTGTTTGACTGGACGTCAGAGTGATTTCCTGTCACCTCTATAAAGCCTAAGTTTTAATTAAAAATAACATAAGCTATAGCTTTAAAATTTTGGATTTATTGTCGCAGACGAGGCCTCGCTAAACGGTAGGTCTAGGTCTGGGAAGCAGCCTCTTACTCCACGAGAGCATGCATGGGGAATGTGATGATTACTTACATTCCTTCTCACCTAAAAGAACGATTGAGAAAAGGCACGAAACAAAGCCGATGTAATTCAGGCAAAAAAGACTAATTGTCCAAAACATTTTAGTTTGGTCGCTTTGAGTAAGTTAAGTTTGATAGGTTTTATGAAATAGGAAGAGTGAAAACTCAAACAGGCCCTCACCGATTTTGAACTTTCACTTACCAGCTGGGCATAATAATCACTTGGAAAACAATGGCTCGCGATAATGCCATAATTTCTTATAAACTTACTAAGGTTAATAAAAGAATGTAAGAGAAAGTGGTGTGTGAATTCCTATTAATCATTACACGTCAGTCGTTTAACTAAAATTTCAATTATCATGTTTAATATGTAATATTATAGTATAACTGTTTCCTTTAAATATACCCTTCATTAAAAAATATAAGTACCACTAGTGTTTCTATTTTTTAAGACAGTTCTTACTTCTTTTATATAAAATTGCAACTATGAATACAAAATGATTTATCTAATTCTCCCCATACTGCAAAGTAGTTGTTTTCCGTTTCTCGGGATGTCAAGATTGTTGTAATTACTAACTTATTAACGACCATTATTTTTATTGGCAGTGTTTGAAAGTGATGCTTAAATTTCGCAATTTATTGTATGCTCTGTAATATTGTATGTGATTTGTTTCATAAAGTAAAGCATATATATTATATCAGACTGAAGAATTGTCAAGCGATCAAAATTCGTTGAAAGGTATATTTCATTTGTGTTTAAACTGCAATGCATTTTAAAGCCTGAAAAAAATGTAACTCACTGTATATCATTTGAGGAAGACTTAAGCTAAATAGCAAGATTTATATATAAACGTTCAGCAAAATGAAAAAAATAATACCTTGAAATTTAGAAGAAGACTGTATAGATAGGAAAAGGAGATCAGGAGTCTTAATACATGAATTCTGGCTATAAATTAAAAGGCCTGAAAGTGTGAATCATCAAAAAGAGGGATACAACTGTACTGTAAAGGATTATGTTATTTCAAACAACCATTATAGTCAGTCAAGGAAAAGTTACTACAGTTTTATAGGTAATTAAAATAAACTGCAACTGTAATATTTTCTCATACAGAGCGTACAAATTATTCTAACTCACTATATCAGTAATCAACGGGGTATACTCATTGTGGTGTTCTGGGTTCAATTCGTGGTCACTGAATACGATGGCTGCATAGACGTTCGAGGATTTCCTCATTTGTAATGTAGATGAAAGCCTTTCCTCTCATCAAGTCCTCAAATAAGACGTCTTCTATAAAGCCCTTCGAATGGTTTGCCATGGCTGAATAAAATTTTACTCGGGTCATGTCATATCATTTAGAGGAAGCCTACTTTAAAACTACTTCTTACGGAAACGATAATGAAAAAAATAACATAAATATAATAATGAAAAATATTAAAGTAATTTATCATTAAAGTAACTGTGTATGCTAACGAGCTTTTTGGTAATAAAGTTTGCGTTCTCAACAAAAATATAACTGTTTTTTGTTTTCAGCCTCACTGTAACATATTTTATAACGCACTAATTATTAAAAAATGAATAATATCTTAACTCCTTAGGAAAGATATTTTAAGAAATACATGGGCTAAAATATTGTGTACGAAACTCACAAGAACCTTTCGTTGGCAAGCAAGAAAGAGATGTCAAAGTTCTATACTGAAAAAGCTCTTTGCTAAACGTGAGGAGCCATTATCACTTCACTGCAGAACATCGTGACTAGAACTCAAACATTCACGACGTTTGATATCGGCATATTATATTCTGCTTTGTTTTTTATGTTAGTACGTGATTATTTTGTTAGAAAAGATGCCGTATCGGTAAACGTTTTTGGTTTCAAATAACAGAGAATCGCGACATCCTAAGAAAAGGCTGAGGTATTTATTTTCACATTTGCAGCCCAGGAATATTATTAAATTTTATAAATCTGCTAAATTATAAACTAATACCGTAAGTGATGGATAATTATATAAGAATTGAAATTTAATTAATTTCATGTACATAAGGAAAGCTAACAAGCACTAACCTACTGTGACGAAACTCTTAAGGGCTATCTGTCTTAGGTGGGTACCTTCATGTAGCACGTTTTATATTTATATTGAGCATACAGTAAACTATATAAGCAGGTATGTGGCTAGTCTGTTCAGCCGCTGTTCTTTTCCGACTTCTGAGAAGCCTGGCTTATATATATATCCAATGTTTTCTCATCGGAATCTGGAAAGTAATGACCACTCAACCATTGGGGTGGTAACGAAAACGTTAGTATGTAACACATTTTCACATAGACTTCACATTTTAAACAAATCCAAGACTGAATAGAATTCGTAAAACAGAATACCTTTTCAAAAGCATAAAAACAATTGCAACCGGTATTTTGCAGATTTTGAGAAATTCTTGGTTTTGATTATCACAATCATTTAGATGGAAGAAAGAGGAACGTGGAAGGAAAGAGAAAATCACCATCAGAAATAAGTTGTTAGGCTAAATTAGCTAATAGTAAAATAATAAAGTTTTCAGCAGGTGATTAATATTTACAGCTTATGATCGATATACCAAACAAGTGGCTGAGTGATAAAAAGCCACGAAATGCTAGTATTTTATCATTTGTTGAGGTCCCTTCCCCATGTGCAACCTAAATGCGGATCAGTTTTCTTTGAACACCATCTCCATAAAAGCTTCCTTTCCCTTAAGGAGATGGTCCTTGGGAGCTTTTCAGCAATTCAATAATCAAATTCAGTCTTCTTTTTCTTTGTTTTCACTTTGTTTCTGACATACATATAGGTAAAAAAACAAATGGTACATTAAAAGTATACATTTTTGTAGCATTATTATATAAAATAAGGAAGTCTTGAATTTGAAACTGACACCTTTATTTGAAAATATTATGTCTTAGAAAGAAGCTCTAAAAAGTAACATGAGAGTTGAGAATTCAGTTTGAAACTTTCATAATCCGTCTAGACTTACCATCAAACAGATCATACTGTTATTCTTCACTCGCTCATATTTTTCCATTTGAATTTCGGCTAGCTGTTTGAGCTTATACAGTTTACTGTCGTTATTTATAATTTTATATTATTTTTAAAATATTTATGAGCTATAGTATCGTCTAAAAGGAATCATTTACTGGCACGATAACGAGACTATAGGGTATTTTCTCGCTCCTTCTCGCATGCCTTTGGGGTGTAATTGGAAGCATACTCGACGCGTATTCGAATGGTCCAGGATTCGAGTTCCGGCGAGGTCATTGCTCATTTTTCGCCTATCCTGCTTCGACGAAAACTAATAACTGTACAGTGGGGTTCGGATTAAGCGAATTAATAATTCGTCACCACCAGGATTTGGCAACTGGATCTCCTAATCCCCAGTCGCCCTTAAAAGGCTGAGTATATAAAGTATTTTCTCCCTTCTTTCCGTATGCGTTCTTGGTGTAATTGGAAGCATACTCGATGCATATTCAATTACTCAATGCAATTCAGCATGAATTTCCTGCATAAATTAACTTCTGTTTCAAAATCCGTGTGTTCAGTGATCACGTGCTATAGCTAATTGATGGTTTTAGTACCACGCCTACTAATCCTTATATCAATACTTTTTTTTTGATTTTAAGGGGTTACTAGGCGCTAGATAAGTATCCAAATTTCACGTTTTCTGCGTTACATTAAAATCAAAACATTTAAAAATGCCAGATCTTGTTGAAATACTTCAAAGAATCTCGAAATAGTTTTCCATTGGTTGCTAGTAGGTTCTCTTTTACAATGTCTAATACCAATTTAAAATCTTTCGAATGAATTGTCAGACATCTCTGCTTCTGTATGACACACCATACTTTACTGTTTGAGACAGACACTTTGTTGAAAAAGTAGCTACACTTGAGCAAAGAATATTCCTCAGTCTTCCCTCACTGCTTCATATAGATATTCTCAGATTACGATATGAGACTCGTTCTATTCATACTTAGCTACTGAATAATCGAAAATCAAGAGCACGCACAAATCAATAAGTTCTCAAGTAAAAGAGACATGCTGAATTTTAGGCTCTGATAAAAACCAGTTGGAAAATGTAAAGCTATTTTAATATTTTGTGCTGTTCTTTCCAATTTTGAGTACAAGTGAAATATTATTTTAAAATGCAATAAAGAAACTAGTTTATACTATACAAACAATTTATACTGGAGAAAAGGTAACTGAGTAACTGCGATCTATTTTAAGGTATTCGAAACACGTTTATTGTTTTTCACATCTCTCAGTTTAATAAAGTACGTCTATGTATTTTAAAATCAGAAATGATTATTCCTTAATTTTAAGGTTATTCCAAGCGTAAAGATATAAATATACTCACTTTCACATTAATGATTCCAACTTTGAATTTTGCGAATTCTTGTCTCAAAATTAGCAAGCAAACAATTAGTTCCTCTTCATACTTACAGAATTTTAAAAGCTCCAATAAGCTTGAGTAAGCTTTTAAGCTTTTAAGCTTGAATTCGAAAATATAATACATTTATGAAACTGAAACCACTACGTTTTACCAATAGATTTTTAATGTGATGTCGCAGAATCACTGAACAAACAAGAATATATAAACGATAACAAAATGGAATTCATGAACTAATGAATATTAGAAGAGTAACTAAATACAATACTTGTAGTTTATTGGGATAAAATAAGTAGCTTAACGTTTGTCTAATATTAAATTGAAAAAGGTTAATTTAAATCTCTCTTGCAGAAAAATGTCTGTTAATGCCACATTGTATTCAGTTATTCCTCGCAGTAGCAGCTGGTAGTCCTAATACTTTACCTAAATAAATAGCGCAATCAGTAGGCATAAGATGTAAGTCAGCTACTACTTATTATATCTTAAAATAGTTGTTGTCTTCTTTTCTACCACATCACTTTGTGGGATGTAGTCTTCTTTGCTAATACACAGTGTAACTAGATCTATCTAAAAGTCTATCTTGCGACTTTTCTCAGACTCGAAGATGAATACAATAGGAGAAGGGTGTAAAAGACCCTTTTATCCAGCACAACAGTTTACAGACGGCACGGACACCAATTTCTTGGGATGAGGAACTTAAAAAAGGTAGAGTAACAACTAGGCTCAAAAGTAAAGAGTAACACAAGACTGCATAATTCGATTTAACCTAGCAAGTTGACCCAGAAACCTACAATGGCAAAATAATAATTTCGGCGGCAAATATGCCGCCGAAATTGTCAATTCAAATTTTTTAGAAAATCTCTTTTTGCATCCTTGGTGTTAACCGTACTAAATTACCTATCAAATTTCCTAAATAAGTCTGACGATTAATGGTCGAGTGGGTAAGGTTACTGAACCCAGGTAGTTCGATACATGTTTAAAACTAGTCAAACAGGCTGACTACATGGAAGTTCTCACGATTTCCTGCATTCATAACGTGAATACTAGCCAGTTTAATCAGTCTCTGTGTGTGTGTGATTATGGCAAAGCCTCGAGGGCTATCTGCCTAAAGGGAGGGATGCCTTCGTGGAGGACTTTCTAAGGGAAACTGGCTCCTATACACGTTACACATGGGGAAAAAGCCGAGATTCAAAATTAATAGCTGCTAGAATAAACAGTGTGCACTCACAATAGAGAAACTAAGCACTGATTAAACCTTTCGGCACTTCAACTTAAATATGCTCTAGTTCATCCTACCTGATTTACATACTGGCGAGGAAACACGAGGAAAGTAAGAAAACGCAGAAAAGGCTAACAAATTAAAGTAACTATTAGAAAAAATAACAATAGAAGACTACAAATGTGCTTATTTCGAAGTGAATAATGTTAGTTAAATAAATAAATGAACAGATAGATGTTCACAAAAATTAAATTAGTTAATTTGAACTCAAAATGCTGTAGTAGCTCCATGCATTATTTATGTTTTAACATGAATTTTGTCGCTCACTGTCTTTTCCTTTTCAAAGTCCGCAATCTCTAATTATATTAAATCTTTTTTTACTCAGAGAGTGTCAGAAAAAGCAGAACAAAATTAAATCTATTATTGTTCAGAACATTACATCTTTTATTTCATGTTTTCTATATACATTTTGCTCTTCCATCAAGAGAATGAATACAACGATAAAAAAATGAACATAAAAATAATAAATGCAATTATTCGAAAAGAATTTTGGATTTTAGAATCAGCAATATTTCCTGCTTGAAAAGTCAAGATTTTTTTCCGGAGTAATTGCTACCCAAATCCTTTCTGGCAGTTTGTTAGCTACATGCGTGTATTAGGCAAATCACATTAAACGGTTCGTGCTCGCAAATTTCGGAAACCATTTTTACTTATTTTAAAATAATGGAAATCTCTGAAAGATTCAATGGAAAGTTCAGAGGAATTCAAATTTAGGGTAACCGGGAATAACTAAATAAATATTTTATGTAACACTTAATAACACCGTGAATATTTTGCAGGGCAAAAGAAATAGAAACATTTTTCAGGCATGGTGAAGAAAAAGATGGATTGTCAAAGTTTTGGTCTGAATTGTAATTAAATGCATAAAATGAAAACTCAGAAACCTAGTTTTTATTTTTGAATAAGTATACTTCCCTTATCGTTTTCTTTTCTTTCTTTGGAAACTTTACAACTGTTAGCACTATTTAATTTTTTCCACCCTTAACCTTAAAGGTAAGTTTCTAAATATTATTAACTTTACGATTATCAGGGTTGTAAAATGACTAAATTAAGAGATTCATGTTACAATCTGTTTTGCACTCACGTGATGGAAACCATGTAAATTGCTCCATAAAAAGTATATTTGAAGTTTTATTTATAGAGTAAGTTACGTATAGCAATGCATATCAATATATTATAAATAAAACAGTGACCATTTAACATTAGAAAAGAAAATTGCAATTTAGAGTTTGGTCACTTTCCGATTAACCTGATTTTAAAAATTCATTTAATTGCCTTGTAGAGACATTAGGTTAATTGGAAAAGTCGGAGAGAGGAAAAATTTGCGACGCCTTCGCCGCAGACTTTCGGAATACCGGCCCCAGCGTGCAGAACCACTACACCACGAAGGCACGCTAGGAAAGCGAAAGAAATATATTACAGCCTATTAGCTCGAAGTTTTTTTCTTTATTCCATCTCAAAGGAAATTAAAAAGTCTCATAGTCTTTGTAATGATTGTCAATTCAAATTTTTTAGAAAATCTCTTTTTGCATCCTTGGTGTTAACCGTACTAAATTATCTATCTAGTTTCCTAAATAAGTCTGACGATTAATGGTCGAGTGGGTAAGCTTACTGAACCCAGGTAGTTCGATACAAGTTTAAAACTAGTCAAACAGGCTGACTACATGGAAGTTCTCATGGTTTCCTGCATTCATAACGTGAATACTAGCCATTTTGCTCAGAGAGGTCCTCCACGAAGCATCCCTTTCTTTAACAGATAGCTCTCTTTTGCCTTCATTAATTAATCTAACCTTTAATTAGGCTTACCAATAGACGAGTCGCCGCTGAATACTGATAGTTTGACCTGGATTCGAAGTTTGGCAAGTGTTCTGGATGTGTGGGAGATTTCATGATTTACCTAATGCGTAATGTGAGTATCAGTTAGTTTTCTTCCCATATTCCTTCAGCAAAACAATCATTTCTTTAGACAGCCAGCCTTTGTATACTTACCCAGACTACAAATTTGTTTCTTAAATAGTTATTAAATGCAAAACGAGTGAAGCATCTAAATAACCGACGCCACTTATACTTTTTAAAAATAAATTTCCCAATTTTTTTCCCTTAAATAAAGTTCTCATCAAGTAGTTTCAAACTGTGTAAGTTATACGAAATTACATAATACCAGTATAAACGAGCTTATTACGAAAAGTGCAGAAGTGAACGAAAAGGCGAAATATTCCTTCCTAGTTACAATGTTTATCAGTAAATATTTAGTTCTTAAATAGTAAGTTCTTAAGCGTATTTTTTGCAGCGTAATGTTCAGAAAATGCTTTCATGTGCTTGACATTATGGAAAAGCATAATAAAACATAATGTGAAACAAACACTGAAAAAGGTTAATTCAAGTCTAATCGACCAGAATAAAAATAATTTCGTAAAATTTTGAATAATATTTTCCAGTTAAATTAATTTTAGCGTATCTGCAAGAGTTAGAGAGATTTTAGTTATTTGTCGCTAAACTATAGATTGTCGAGTTTAATTAATGGCTTAAATTAATTAACTAACAAATAATATCAGTAAGTGTACTTATAGGATTGCATCTGAAAAGAAATTAATAATAGGTGAATTCAACAGATTTTGGTACATAATAACAGCTATGTCAATCAATATGAAACTTTACAAACGTATGTTTGAATTCAGTGACAAATATCAGTGCTTGTTTTACTTGGGTATAGCAGCATAAAATATTTACACATTTTTTATTTTCAGGAAGAGGTTTCTAAATGAACACTTTTTCTGTATCAAAATGCTTTGTTTTTGCTGTAAGCAGTTGGTAATAACCTTCATTCACAATTTCGTAATTGTATACTAAGTAATTTTAAGACTTTAATCTTTAGTGGGTTCCCTTTATCCAATGTATTAATAATTTTGATCTCAAAATATTACTGAATACAGATGTATAATTTGTACATTTTGTTTGGACTTAATGTTTACCCTTGTGTAATGTACATACAACCCCATTTTCTTTAGAAAATACTCCATGAAGGCATTTCTCCGTTAGGCAAGACAGCCCTCATATGTTCCAGGGGCTTTAGTGCATTCTTAACCAGTTAACAAACAAGCCAATTTGCGAAGACTTAAGTGCAATATTTGTTTCAGGTATCTAACCCTGGACATTTGTTTGAATTTATTAACTCTGGTAACTGAATAGTAAATGTCCAGATTAACTGTTATCCAGAGAAATAAGAATATTTTCTCAAATACTGGCACAATTTGAGCGAAAGTTTCTAATTTATGCGGAAAACAGCATTTTCAAACACTTTATTAGTTTCACTTTTTAAGCCCGATTATCTACAGGCTCATTCCTTGGAAAACTGCAACTTAAACTGCAGCAGTAAGCGAAATAAGGAAAACGTTTAACGTGGCAAACAAGGATAAATTCGCCCTTAAAAGAAGCAGTAAAAACACATTTCAGCAATAAAAGTTAGATCGTATATTGCATTTTTCGAAGAAACAAATTATACTTTCGCCTTTTTCGTTTCCAGAGTCTTTTTCTTTAATCCTGACATTTACTATTATCTCCTAAAAATCCAGATGTTTGACGGTCTGTCTTGCACTAATGGATGCCCTATAACTTATAACATAAATTAAAAAAAATAATAGGGTTAATGCCATTACCTTTGACTAAAATAATCAGAATTTGAAACCTTGTGAGTATGTGATTTAATATAAAGGATGAATAATTTCAGTCCTTCTATCTTACTTTTATATAACGGAGACAGTTAAGATGGTAAGATCGTTCAATTAAACGCCTATATACGTTAATCAGGACTGAGACCAAAAATTTAAATATCTTCATTTTGATACCTTGTGTCTCGGCATATAGTTTATGTTGCTATGATTAAGAATGAATAATTTACTTTTTGAAAGGAGGGAGTATATTTTATGCAGATTTGAATACTAAGTTTATAATAAATCTTCATAATAGTTTTTGTGGCTGAAATTCACCAGTTAATGTTTAACAAAAAATATAAAAAAATAATTACAATGACAGAAGCTCTAAAATACGTCTGGATGCAGTAAATAGCTGTTTCTTACAGCAGTAATAATAAACAAATAGTTTTATCCTATAATTATAATAAATAAACAGATAAATGGAGGGCATTTCATTAAAATCAACGTATGTTCCAGGTAAATAAATTATGTTCAAAAATTACTTAAAAAGTGACTTTTTAAATTAATGTGCCATAGAGAAAATAGTTCTAAGTAAACCGTGTTATTTATCTGATTTTCAAGTGTAGTATTTCAGAAATAAAAATATTTAAGCGTTCGATATTGTTCGAACTAAGAACATTTATAGAATGTTATTCTTGTAGAAGTTTCAGCATCAGCTGAGATAAATTTATGCTTCAAATTGCGGAAAGAATGTTACAAATATTCCAATCCTTAAAACCTTATTGTATCCCATCTCCTAAAATTCAATTTGTAACCGGGATCAAGAATTAAATGATGAATGAGACGAACATTCATTTTTTTTTTCTGTACCTCAAACTAGGTCTTTCAGCTAAAGCACATGTTTGTTGATTGACATTCGTTATAAGTATTTCTGTTTGACTTAGAAACATTCATTCATTTAAAATTAAGAAGATATATGCAGGAAATACCTTAAAAACAAAATCGAAGATGATTGAAATAGAAACATTATACTTAACAACATACACATATGATGTTATTTCTTAAAATAAAAATCGCTGAACGTAAGTATAACTTTCAAAATTTAAGTTTATTAATATAAATTAAAAAAATTAAATTGCTGCATTAACTGGCCAATAAAATAAGATAAATATTAATATGGTAAATGAAACTCAATTAACTAGTTCTAAACAAACAAAATTATAAAAGTACGCTATAATCGAAAGTAATTTAATTTTGATAAAAGGACATGCTGTATAAAGCAAGCCAGAAGGTAATAATTTTTTCAGAAAAAACTAGGGTAATAAATGTAAATGTGCGCTGGATGCGTTTAAAAAATTTTTCCATTTTCTTTCAGATCATTTTTCAATGAATGAATCATAAATTTAGTGCGAAAGAAATCAGTGAGCACTGAAAGTTCGAGAAGTACTGCATAATATCATCTATAAATAAATGGAAAGAAAGAAACAATTTCATTAGTTGATTAAAATTGAAAACAGAAATGAATCAGATTTAAAACTGAATAAAGAATTTGGTGAAAATAGGCCTTCGAATTCTCAGGGTTAAAAAAAAAATAGATTTTCATGAATGAAAAACGTTTCAGAGGATTTGTATGTTCCATTATAAAAGGATTTATGAATACAGGGCAGGGATTCCAAAGGTTCTACTGTAAGATATTTCTCCCGTTTTCTTAGCGTCCCTTCGTGGTGTGGAGGTCTGCACGCTGGGCGCGTATTCCAGAGGTCCGTGGTTCGATTTCCAGCGAGAGCGTTGCTCATTTTGCATCTCTCCTGCTTCCAAAAACCCTAATGTCTCTACACTACTTTATGATGATTTACTAGTTTCGTTTTCCAAATAAAAGTTTCATATTCTTTTATGCAAAATTTTATGCACATCTGTTTGTATCAACACAAATAAGCCATTCTGAGAAATAATTTCATAAAGACTCCAGACCTTCATATCTGATTGGTATCTGATGAGTTCTTTCTCACAGAATTAATGGTTCATCAGCTGAAATATAATCGATGAAGAGAAAACGTTAAAACTTCAGCAGCACTTCGAGCATGCATCATTTGTAGACATTAGGTATTTTTTGAAAGCAGGCAAGATGAAAAATGAACAATTGTCTTTGCCAGGAATTGAACCACGGACCTCTGGAATACCAGCTCAGTGTGCTCCCATTGCACAACGAAGGCACGCCAAGAAGGTGGGAGAAATACCATATATAATGCCTTCTTGAAAGGGCGACTGGGTCTTTAAAACACTCAATCGCCAAATCCCGGGTGAAGAAAATCATCATCCATCATCACCCTTTTAGTTCGGGGGCCACTGCAGAGACATGAGATATTTTTTGAAAGCAGGCAAGATCAAAAATGAGCAATCGCCTCCGGGAATCGAATCACGGACCTCTGGAATACCGTCCCAGTGTGCTGGCCATTACACCACGAAGGCACGCCAAGAAGATGGGAGCAATACCTTATTCATTCTTTAAAACCATTAAGTGAATTTAGTAATAGGAGGACAGGAGAAAGAATGAATTTAAACTTTAAATGATATGGAATACAGGCAAGTAAAGAAAAGAAAAGAAGAGGATAATAATCAATTCCTTTAAATAATATAAGAATGAAAGAATGACAATTTTATCATGGCAAGTCGACAATTTTATATTTGCTTGGTGAGTGATACAAAATTCAAAGCTTCTGTGGCGACAGCAGTTAGCTCTATACAACAATTAGGAATTCACATGTGGAAGGAGATAAACTAAAACTGATTTTCAACTTACCAGAGCAGGGATTTCTAGTATTTTGTTAAGAACACACACCTTAACCCTAACGGTCTTGCAAGAAAGTCATTTGGATTCTGAATTGTAATTTTTACAATAATAATAAGGTTATGTTTTCTGTGATTTTTCAGCTGGTACGCGAGTGCTCAAGAATTCGTCAAGACATGAATCTTGTGGTTGACAGATACACACATAAATAATTTTTAAAATGCATCTCTTTGTTTTTTTAGTATAGACCTCTTTACTTTCAGAATACAGAATACTGGTGCACATAGGAATGGAAACAAAAACTGAAGAAAACTTTTTACCGCCTTATGTTATATTTACCTGGCATTCATTCAAAATGATAGCAGTAAAGTATCTATACATTTTATTTATATTGTAGAACTACTTGATTTGTTATCAAGAGAAGCAAGCTAAAGGTTACTAAATATTGTTGCAAATTTGATTTTTAGAAATCATTTGACTTATTGGCATGCTGAGAACGCAAACTAAGCATTGGTACAGGTCTTGGCAATTTTACACAGTTCATCTCAAAACAATATGCACACAAATGTTAAAATCGGGTTTTATATAGAGATTTTCTAAATGATTTAGAATATACATTTAAATACAATAATCATATGCCATATAGCGAATACATAAATTCGCTATATCGCATTGGTACATCTAGAAAAAATTGAAGCGTGGTACTAAATTTAGATCCATTGTTGTAAATTACATGCTGATGAAGTAAAGCGTGTGATGACGTCATTCGAATTTAAAAGTGAACTGAATGGATAGAAATAGTGAAGTCATAGCCGTTAGTGTCTTTTTTAATGCTCTTTCATGCCATTGTAAGTAGTAATTGTATCATCAGCATAAATGATCCCAAAATAGGGAAAAAACATTTTTTAACTATTCTTATAGATGTGGTGTACATTTATAAAATTTTATGAATTCGAGAAATTTTTCTTGCAGATTTTATATTCAAAATAATGCATGTAAATATAACTGATAACTAGATTTGGAAAAGAGCCTATGCCTAATTCTTCTATTTGGCATTAATACTTATTTTAGAAAACAGTTTGCTTATTGAACCAAACACAATTCATTTTTAAAATAGTAATTAACAAGCAGGAAAATTAACAATAGTGCATCCTCTCAGTTTAGATATGATATCAAAATAACGTATATCAGTAATGCTGATATACGTTATTTTGAATTATAAGGCATTTCCTCCGCCTTCTTAGCATGCCTTCGTGGTTTAGTGGTCAGCACACTCGGCGCTTATTATAGAGGTCCGAGATTCGAGTCCCGGCGAGGGCATTGCTCATTTTTCACGTCTCTCAGGAGCAAAAATACTTAATGTCTCTACAGAATCTGTATTGCTCAAGTCTTATTTTTCCATATTTTTATGACACAGTGTTGATGATGCATTACTAGTTGTGATGACAGTAAACTTAGCATGACAAATGCTCTAATGGCCTCGAATACATCATCCATTCAATTTACTTTTGAAGTCGAATGGTCAAATTTCTTTCCTCAACATGTTCGTTACAACAATGAAGCTAGCTTTACTGTCGTGGCGCATCAAAAGCTTTTTTCGGTTTGCCTCTCAATACGTGCCAAAGTCTGTCGTTTTTCTTAATCTTACTTTTTTTAACTCCTCATTTGCTAAACCGGTTTTGCTGTTGTTGGTGAATTAGAAATTTTAAGAGATGTTATACGGGCTTTTCATCTCCTGCTAGTGTCTAAACAGGTAAAATATTGTCTGCTTGTCTTAGGAAAAGAAATTATTCATCTCCATACGTTCGGCAGCATTTTCTTATCTCCTATTTTCTTTTCATTAGTCATTCTCCAATGAATGAAATTAACCGTTCGTCTTTAATTTTCTTATTCTAGGTATGATTTCAGTCAGAAATTGTAATACTCATTTTCAGTGTGAATTATTGTGCATAGGTCAAATCAGGAATATTTTAAGATTTTAAGATTAAAAAGAATGAAATGTGCATTCGAGAGAAAACAAATCAAATTTCCAAATAATGCCCCCTTTTATTGTTTGCCATACCTAAAATTATAACTCATCATCCCTAGGGCTATTATACTTTTCGATCATGCATTCAAATTTTCTTCGAACCCACCAGCAGCCTAGCGATAAAATCACTGAACACCGGCAGTTCCGACCTGGGTTCGATTCCAAGTGAACGGGCTGGATGCATGGGAGTTTTCGCGGTTTTTTCTATGTGCAATGTGTATACGAGCCAGTTTCTCTTTGAAAGTCATCCCTTCCCTTAGGCAGATAGCCTTAGTGTGCTTTGCTCTAAGCAATTAAACAAAACCAATCAAATTTTCTTCAGCCAAAATTATCCCAAAATTTTGTCCAAATAACAAGCTTATTTCCTTTGTTTTATAATTACATTAGGCATCTGAAATTTATTATGCCTTAATTCTTCTGTCTCTTTTGTTAACAAAGAATTTACATTAATGCTTCAAATAATCAAATCTGCAGTGCTGGCCATTAAAACTGCAGCACCATGCAGAAAAGCGAGTAGAAAAAAGGTATTTATTATACCTAAAAAGTATGGCATGAACCTAAAATGATTAAATTTGTAAGCAGTTTGGGGGCTTACAGGGGTGCGAAATTAGTAGAAATAGCTGCCACTGCTGGCAGCTAAAATGGCCCTTATCCCATTAGCCATGGACTCAAGCTGGGCTTGGATGACAGAAATGGGCAACTCATTCCCTGCTGTTTCAAGTCTATTCAAGCTACACTTCATCAACCGTATTAGCTGGAGAGAGGTGGCGGACCAGTCTCTCAGCAGCCCATGGCCAGATGTTTTCAGTGGGTGACAGATCAGGAGACCGTGCAGGCCAGAGCATTGGAATTGAATTGAACACGACGTGCAACATGTGGTCTTGCATTATCTTGTTGGGGCATGACGTTTGGGGGGCCTCGAAGATAGACAACCACTGGACGTAAAATGTCAGAAATGTACTCATCTGCGTTCAAATTACCGTCGATCCGAACTAGAGACGTGTCGTGTACCTAGTGGCTGCCCAAACCATCACACCAGGTTCAGGGACCTTATGCCGATATCGAATGCAAGCAGGAGACGAGCTGTCTTCTCGGAGCCTCCAGATACGTATACGGCCATCAGAATACTACACAAAGAACAGGGATTCGTCTGAAAAGATGGCGTTGTGCCACCCTTGTATCCAGCTTTGCCGTTCGGCGCACTGGAGTCGCCGTTTCTCTCTATGCTTACATTGTCAAGAGAAGTCAAAGTAATAGTCGTCGTGTTGATAGTCCACGCGGCTGCAAACGTCGACGCACCGTATGAGCGGATACTGCAAACATGCCCATATCCCGACTAATGGTCCGTGATGTGATCGTACGGTTTTGCAGGGCTGACCTCACAATATGTCTGTCCTCCGGGTGTTAGTCATAGGAGGGCGTTGAGATCCTGTATGCCGTTCAACATGACTCTCAGCAGCCCATGGATTTCATAGTCGTATGACAGTTGGATGCTAACCAGTGAGACGGGTGATATCGCAGAACGGTAATACACACTCTCTATAGGCATCGATCCTGCCTCTGTCGCATTCCGACACTTGCTGGTAAGCATTTCTTCTTATTATTTGAGATATAAAACGGTATTCTGAGCAAACTCCGACCTTAGAAAGCACTTTCCAAATGAGAAATGCACTACACAGCTTTCCTTTTATGCAGTGCTTCAGATGTCGTTTCTGCCTCCTACGTTAAATCAAATTTCCTTTGAAATACTAATCATTTGTATATCCCAATTTCTTCCTCCTCTCATGTGATTTTGATGTTCATTAGGTTATTCCTTCCTAGTGTTGCAATTTTAATGGCCAGCAGTGCATTTCTGCTTCCTTTCTCATACAATAAATGGCATTAATTATCACTTTTACTTTCATTATGGAAATTATTGCGTAGTTTCTTTAATATTTCGGTTCTTTTATTTCTCTTGCCCAAGGAATTTGTGAGTTTTTCAGCTGTAAATTTCGAAAAGAGAAAGCCTGGAAAAGTTTTTCAAAATCGTGTCTGGAGAAATTTATGTTTGTGCAGTTGAAAGCGAAATCTTAAGTACAGTAAGTACTCTTGCAAACATATAAAATTTTAATACAACTGCTAATTTATTACGGAACGCAAATCCTTTAATTAGCACTTTCATATAAAAATGTGTATAATAGCAGCTGCTTATTAGGATAGTTAGATTAGATTAGATCTCTTACTTTGTTCTTCTTAAAGCAAAAGATCACGTAAAAAAAACTGCTTTAAGTAAAAAATAAATAAAATGGAAGAGGAAATAAACATATTATTACAACGTAATTATGATTTTTATTTATATATAATGAAGTTAAAAACTGCATATCCTTCAAGGGTTCTGATCCTCTATGATTAAGAAAAAATTAAAAGATTGTGATTATTTAGCTATCAAAATTTATTTTTAAAACAAGCAGTATCATGTTCGATACGCAGAACAACCTCTTTATTTTTTGTGCATTAAACAAAAAACATTCCAAATTTCTAATAAGAAATTATAAATTATAATGTTTAGTTCCTTCAGAGAAAATCTCTTAAACAATGGAAGTAATAAATGAGTATCGAATAAGTTATCGAATTTAAGGCACAAGACCTTAAATGCTTGTCATAATTTGATTCATCTTGTTTCAAAATTAAGAACTTTATGATGATGCGCCATCCTCTAATTGCAAATTTAATACATCTGCCATTCTACAATTGAAGACATTCTAGAGTCATTAGGTTATTTTGAAGCTAAGAAAAATGTGAGATGCTTTCGCCGGGACTCGAACCTGGACGTCTCAATACGCGTTAAGTGTGCTAACCGATACCACCAGGAAAGCATGCAGAAAGAGAAGACAAAATACCTCATGTACTTCCTCTTTTAAAGGGAGACTGGGGATTAGGAGGCCAAATCGTCCCATCCTGGTGGTGAAGAATTATCATACATCCTTTTTTTTTTTAGTTCGGACGCCACTGTAGAGACATTAGGTTATTTTTATGCGGGAGACTTGAAAATGAGCAATGCCCTCTCGGGGACTCGAACCTGGACCTCTCGAATACACGCA
Source organism: Stegodyphus dumicola (assembly GCF_044657685.1). Taxonomy (NCBI): domain Eukaryota; kingdom Metazoa; phylum Arthropoda; class Arachnida; order Araneae; family Eresidae; genus Stegodyphus; species Stegodyphus dumicola. The sequence continues at coordinate 124,507,245 of NC_140780.1, forward strand.
GAGTGTGCTAACCGTCACACCACCAAGGCATGCTGGAAGACGGGAGAAAATACCTTATATACTCCTGAATTGGGAGTGGCATGTTATGGCTATGTGACCAACTTGTTTGGTTAGGTGGCTCGGGCTGCGCCCACTTCTGGTACCTTATATACTCCCCCTTTTGAACGGTGACTGTGGATTAGGGAACCCGATCGCCAAATCCTGGTGGGAAAGAATCATCATCTACTATCTTTTTTATTTTATTTTATTTTATTTTTTTGTTCGGGCGTAACTGTAGAGTCTTTAGGTCTTTACTAAAGCAGGAGACATGAAAAATGTGCAGTTCCTTGCCGGGACTCGAACCTGAAACTCTCGATACGCGCTAAGTGCGCAAACTATTGCACCACAAAGGCATGAAGAAAGGAAGGATAAAATATCTTATAACATAAAGAAATGACTCACACAATCAGCTAAATTATTTCATGTAACAAAATATTTCGCATTGATCAAACAATAAATGCAATTTTTCTGAGAAATTATAGAAATGATATTAACTTAATTAAGTAAAGAAAATAATTATTTTTGAAGCAAAGTAAAAACAAATCCTTTCAACGAGTCTGTGTTGAAAAACACTGTTCATATTTGAAGAAGTTAGGGCTTTGAAAGATTTTGGTGATGACTGTGCAGTTTGAAAACTTGCGTTATAATGAAATTTATCATCCTATTTAGCTGACTTGACTCTTAAGGCAAAGAAATATTTTTCTCCTCTAAGGAAAACGTTTGCTGGAAAACGCTAATCTAAGTGATTCATTCCCTCGGATTCAATAAACCTCACATCTGTGAACTCATCCGCGATAACTTAATTTCCTTGGTGAACTACAGAAAGATCAGTCATGCAGAAATATTTCCAAGAATTATAAGAGTGTGCTTCATATCTTTAAAAAGGCAGCCTTTTCGGATTATGTACCACGTAAAATATAGAATATCGAATTTACTGCGCATGCAGAAAATTGTCACTTTACACTCTAAGTCCAATATACTAAGAAAAACAGTTTTTATGATTGAGTGGATTTAAAATGTTTCTGAAAATTAATTTTGCTTCTATTTAACGTATAAGTAAAATAAAATAATAAAGTTCTCAAAAGATGTTGACTGTTGAAAGGACAACGAAGTAAACGATGTAATATTTCTAAAGACTTTTGTATAAAAACCAAAGATCGAAACATGGACTTATCAATTAACACAAGAAAGTTATAATCACTAAGCAATGGAAGCCGTTAAGCTGCAATGAACTGGAACAGTCTATACACGTTGTATTGCGGTGCAACTATTAACATATCGGTCTGGTACATTTTCCCCTGTTCGACTCTGGTTCAAAGCAGAGTGAAGTTTCAAATATTTGCTGCTTCTACATATTTCCTTATCTCAAAAAATGTTGCTGGTTTTAATTGCTTCCCTTTTAAGTAAGCAGCATGAGAGTTCGTACAATTTTCACTTTAGATATATAGAACTTCTATCAAATAGTTGGTTTATCCCTATAAGCTTCTGGTTTCAGACAGCAGCCGTTATGCAGAAATTTTACTGAACTTTTGTACGTGCTAGAGATTACTGCAACAGTTGATGTTCCTTAATCAATCTACAGTCTACAATTATTCGTCAGTATCAGAACCATCGTTTATCGTTGCAATGGACACGATAACAACTGGAACATAGAAATTTTTTATGTCACTAGATAAAGGCAGTAGACTACGAAGTTAGTAGAGTCATTAGGTTATTTTTAAAGCAGGGGATGTGAAAAATGAGGAAAGCCCTCGCCAGGAAGTGAACCATGGACCTCTGGAATACGCGCCCAGAGTGCAGACCACTACACTACGAAGGTGAGAGAAATACCTTATATACGCCCCCTTTTAAAAGGCGACTGGGATTTTTAGGGGACCCAATCGCCAAATCCTAGGTATGGAGAATCATCATTCACCACCCTTTTAGTTCGGGCGCTACTGTAGAGTATTTAGGTTATTTTTAAAGCAGGAGATGTGAAAAATGAGCAACGCACTCGCCGGGAGTCGAACCACGGAACTCTGGAATACGCGCCCAGCGTGCAGACCACTACACTACGAAGGCATGCTAAGAAGGCGGGAGAAATATCTTATAAGGTTCGTTTTTTTGCGTAGTACCCTGCAGAACGCGGATAATAAGAATTGAAAATTTGTTCCGTTATATATTTTTAGCCAGTTTATGTTCATGTACAGTAGAAATACAGTATTGAAATTAAATAATTATTATTAATAATTATATTAATTTTATAACCACGACATGACAAAAATATCTTTTATTTCCCTAGAATGCTTTAATTTTCAACATAACTTAAAATGCGATACACAAATTTTTACCTACGGAATAAGACTATGTTTTGTTATTAGTATAAGACTATTCTTTGTTATTAGTATGGTATTAGACTATTATAGTATAGTATTAGACTATTCTTTGTTATTAGTATAGTTATGGAATAACACTATTCTTTGTTATAAGTATAGTACTACGGAATAAGACTATTTTTATTTTAAGAGCTGTGTGATATAAATAGCAACACACAATTAAGACAAAAACGGTATTTGTATGTATTCCGAGATATAAAAGTAACAGAAAATGTGAAAATTTTGTAATTCGGAAAGTATAGACAGTAGCACAATTAAGTTTTTCCAGGCACAGAAAGGCATGAGATTTTAACGAAATTTTTTTGCTAGAATAATTATATTTTCAACGACTGGTGGCGTCGTAATGCTCTCGGAGAAGAACTTTCATTTCGAACGGGATTATGTGACGATCTCTCAGGACCATTCTCAAGATGCATCCGTTCAAAATCCGGCATGAACAGGGACTGATTCGAAGAGATTTCGAGAAAGTCTTTTCAACAGACGGAAAACAAAGTGGATTGATTATCAAATGTCATCTAGACTTACAAGGCATATTATTGCTTAGTGCAAGTGCAAATGCGCTGCATCCAGGTGATATACAGAACCTACACGCGATTTTGAAAACAACTTTGCATCCGCTAAAGATGATATCGCAGTGAATGTTTAATACATCGTTCATTACTGGCCCCTTTTTCTTTAAGGAAGTTTACATCGGTACATTTTTAATTATTTCTATCTCACTAGAGCGTTAAATAGCTCTTTTAAGGGACAGCATCATTGTATATATGTAACGATTCCAAAAAATACGTAGATGAAGACGAACTTTTAACAGCTTTCGATATTGCGTAGATGACTGAGAAGACCGTAATGGCTTGAAGGTGGCTGAATGGAAAAGCATGATGACTCATTCAGACAACGGATTTTTAAGAACCACAATCTTTATTATTTTACGTATATCAAAAACGTTTTTTCATCCATCCTTTTTTTTCAGGCAAGATGTTTCCTAATTATATTTGAATACAGTAAGTTGCATTTTGAAGTACCACGTCATCTTCAGCAAGTAAGCAACAACAGCATGGTTGAAAAGCGTCTTGCCAGCAGGAGAGCTTATGCGGAAAAAGGGAAGAGCGTCATAGAACTTCAGAGGAAGAAGGGTGGTAGTCGGAAAAGTTTCAGTTCAGAGTTTTGGTTTACAATTAATGTGATTGGACAAGAGGTATCTGCATTAAAACGTTACGTAACATAGAAAAATCTGGAAACCTGAATAAGAAAAGATGAACCCAGGGGGAGATCACCAAATTTAGAAAGTTAATTTTGAGGCCGCCAATTATTTTTTTAAAACAGCTATCATATTTTGTTATATCTTACACACACATATGTATATATATTTTGTTTCACAAGTTTCACAATGAGTAGTTTGCAACATCCTTTCACAAACAGTAGTAGTTTGCAATTTTTACTTTTTGCACATTTTAACAATGCCTCAAATTTAGCAACATTTTTGCACACAAAACAAGCAATTTACATTTTACATTATTAAAGTTTACAGCATAAGTTTTTACAACAGCTCTCACAGGTAACAGCTTTACACTCAACTTTACATTGTCTTAGCGCCTTCTATTTATGCAGTTAGCAGTAACAAACTACTCAATTTCACCTAGTTTAGCAAGTGCTAGTAAAACTCAGGGATTCAAATATGTAGTTATAGGTAAGTTAAATAAAAACTTGCTATTTACTAGCCTTTTTATTATTATTATTATTATTTATTTTGATATATTGTATATAGTTTATTTTATGTTTACATACATAATTCGTGTAGGGGAAGTTTGTTTCCAGTAGGCAAGAGTTTCTAAATTACTTTGACGCTTATTGACATTTATTTAATTTTACTCTAGTCATTTACTTGCTATTTTCTCAAAATTCCATTCTTTAAATTTCTTTTTAGGTAATTCACAACATTTGGTTTTACTTTTGGTATTGAATTTTACTTTTACCCTTGCCTATATGGAGGACGAAACACGAATTGAGTAATCGAGGAGTTAGGTTTGGGGGCAACTTCCCCTTGATAAGCCTGCTCAACAATTATTCACTTATGCAATTTAAGTTTTGGAATAATATATTTTTTTCATGGTTTTAGATACGTGCACTTAATTTACATATGCTCTTAGAATTTAAATGATATTGTAAATTATTTCTCAGCAATAACAAAATATTTTTATTTTTTATTTTTGCAATTAAAACTTCTTAACTAAATTTTAATTTTATGTTAGCTTTATACGAATAGAGAATATTTGTTAAGTTCATATATTATATATTAATATTTCTATTGAGAAATTAAAACATAATCAATGTAAAATGCAGTGATGGTACTAAAGCTTTTACGCCTTAGTCAAAAGATTGAGAACCGCTGGTCTATAGCGCTGGTCTATTCCTGTAGAACAGAGCGCCTCTACGTGGGTCCTTTTCAGCACTTGGCAATATCGACATTTGACGATGATTATGTGCTGAGTCCTTTTTTCTCGCAAAAGTGACCATCAAAGTTTCCAGACCTTACACCTTGTGATTTTTGATTAAAGACTTACTTGAAGTCTCGGGTTTACAGAGATCAACCGTCTTTGACTGGCCATACTGAAAGAAGTTATTCGGCGCGTTGTCTGAACAGTTAAAACCCTCTTCGACGCTGTGCAGAATGTCCTGCTACATCATACGGAACATTTGTAATTTTAGCTACGTTGAGAATTGTGCTGCACCACTGTGAGAATTTTCTATACATCTGAAGCACCATCTGTCGGTGAAAATTGTAACTATTCTGGTCCATAACCGTTCATTGAAGAAAATCATCTCATACATTTTGTGCATTTCTGTGAAAACCACATCATGCTACTACCTATGAATTATTATCTATTATATGAATGAATTGTTATCTATTATATTATGAATTATCTATTATTGAATTTCTATTTTAATATTACTTATAGATCTCCCGCTATTTTAATAATATCGAATATTGTGTGTAAATACTTGTAAAATTTTTGTAAGGTAATTTTTAATGCAAAATTATTTCTGCGCAGTTTTTTGTTTGAGAGTACAAGACTGTTCTTTGAAATAATATTCTAGCCTTTTTTTTTCGAATTCAGGTTGAAAACAGTCATATTTTATTGCACAATATGGCCTATTTCAAATTAGGTTTTTGGTACTTGTTTTTAATCTTTATGTAGTGGTGGATTCATTTTAAGTATTGAATTATCTTTTCTGCCGGATAATCGAAACTGGCATTTAGAAGATTGACAGATAATCGAGCTTCACTTTCATTTCCTCCTCACTCATAAGTTCTCTCTCTCATAACCACAGCAACACACTACTGAAAATGAAAGTTTGATAAAATAAGAAACACATTTCTCATTAAAAAAAGAGATAATGGTTTCAGTTATTGATAATAACTGTTACATATTTTTCTGCAAATTAGATGAAAAAGCTTCTACTTCCTCCCCTCTTTCTCTTAAAGAATTTTGAGTACAATTTGCTTTCGAAATTAAAAAGTTATTTTGGTACTTCCCAGTATGTTAAGGTAATGTTTGCATTTATCAAAAAATTGGGCATGAATAACGGCTTTTGCTGCTCATTTCCTTTAACAAAACCTTTTTTTGTTTGTTACAGTAGCTGAAAGTAAACTGCTTGCTTCACAAATTATGAATATGCTGATATCTTATTTAATATGGGCACTAAATAAATAAATACGTTGGATGTGCTAGTTTGTGCCATTAATTAACCTTTGATAAAAGAATTTAAGAAAAAAAAAAGGAGAACTGCTTTAAGATAAAAAGAGCAATCAAGAAAATCTTCGGTCTAAATCACATTAAGCTGAAGAACTAATAGCTTATGTTTCTTTATGGCTGTCATTTTTTTCATAGCTGGTTTTGACGTTATACCTAAATCGCTTACGATGATCGCTTATTTTAAATTCTTTTTATAATACTTTTTATTTCGTTCGAACCCTTCTATCATGTTTTACGATTATGAGTAGTATTCCATTGCAAAAGACGAATTATTACACATTAAACAGAGATCAAAAGAATGAAATTTGGTTTTTTTTGGGGGGGAGGAGAATATAAAGGGGCCACAAAGAAAAACTTTCAAGTAAATAATTCATAAATTTTAATAGCAGTCTACCTTATAAAATATGGATTTGAGACAGATATCCGAACCTTATTGTGAAGAATTTCACATATGATCTAGCAAGAAATGAATCGGAAGAAGGTAAAAGTTATAAGCCTTTAATCTGAATGTAAAGTTTCTTTATCTGTGATGTTTCCCAGAAGTCACGAGATAGGACCGATAAACACGGACAACATTTCTTAGGTTTGGTTCTCTGCGAAGAGGCTGGTTACATGGACTTTCCTCACTTTTAACTTGAATATGAATCAGTTTATATTTGAAAATCTTTCTCGAAAGTATCCATTATAATCAATTAAGCACATAACTAACTATTATTAAAAGTTATTGCATAAATAAAAAATAAAAGCATTTCTTCCTCATTTAAAAAAGCAAACTAAATATTTTTCCGCTTTTTTAAACTTGATTAAAATATATTTTTCCGATATATAGAGGTACTAAAGTAGCCCCAAGCCGAGTAAAAGAATGAGTATCAATGGTAGTTATGCAGTCGATATAATAGATATGTGCTGTGATGTGCTATTATATAGTATCATAATTGTATAAATATGTATAAATTGCACTGTATAGGTAAAATGTCGAGTTACTTTGGTAAGAGTATTTAATAAAGTCAGTTTGTTCTTTTTATTCTTTCTTTTTCGGTTTACTCGATAAAGTTATAAGGTATTTCTCTCGCTTTCCTAGCGTGCCTTCATGGTGTAGTGGTTCTGCACGCTGGGCCGGAATTCCAGAGTTCCGTGGTTCTATTCCCGGCGAAGGCGATTGCTCATTTTTCATCTTTTCTGCTTCCAAAAAAAATCCTAATGTCTCTAAAAAGTAAACAATACTTTTAAATTTTTTAACGAAACTAAGACAACTTGATTTCTCTAATCCAGAATTAAATTCTAATACAGATATTATTACAATTACAATTAGATTATAATTAAATTATAATACAGATTGTCCTCTAGTACACATTTCTTTAATGCAATCCGTTTTGATGTATAATAAAATTTCTTTCAGTGAAAATAAGAGAAATTTTAGTCAAACTGTTTTCCTTCGAGTGAAATGAACTAACCACCGGCTTCTCTGAACGAATTACCTTGGATCAACAAATACCCTTACAATTAGCCTAAGGATGTAAAAATAGGGTCATAGGTTTGTAAAACATGTAACCTAGCACAAATAAGTATTAAGAAAAGAATACAGTAATTTTCATATCTAACAGCATACAATACTCTACTGCAGACAAAGAGATGTATAAGATTTTTACAGCGATGTCGAGCTGAGGAATAACTACAAGGAGAATAAGCTGTCCCTTAATCATCAAATTACACACCGGAACATGCCTTTTATGAAATTAAAAGACGGTGTAAATGCAGAACTCTGAACAGCCGAAGAAGAAATTCAAAAGCGATGATAACCATTTCGATAGTATATATGGCTCATAACAGTCAACTCTATTTCTAAGTATTCCGGATTCCTTTTCTGGTCAAAATTAATAGCTTTCCAAACTGTTGACCGGAACCAAATCTTCATAAAATTATGAAATTACCAAGATTAAGTTTAGATTTTCCATTATCCTTTTTTCTCTATGAGAATTTTGAAAGGATGCCAAGTAAAAGAAGGAGGAAAATATTTAATTAATGACGGATGAAATGCGTATAAATGTGTGAATATAAGTATGTAACGAGCTTTCTTAAGTATAGGGATAACAGGATAACAGGAAAATAAAAGTTTGTGTTTATTTATGATTTATTCAGATAAAATATGAATAATTTGGTGTTCAGGACACCGTGATGTTTATTCATGAAATTTTTCCCTCTTCCTAACATTAATATTTCTTTACCTGTATTAAAATTGAAGGGAGCTGTAATTTATCTCCTTTAAAAAAATTTTATTTAGCCTTCTCATTAGGAACTTCTACTCTTTCAGGCTCACACACAGGCATATATTTTATTTCAGCATTTGTTTCATGCTAAAAATGTTTGTTGTTATTATTGCTAATTCTTATATGCGTGCCATTGGATCAGCCTCTGTAATAAATACAATTCTTGGGATCATTAGGTGGGCCTGCCGTTTGCAACGTCACAGGTTGTGACATAATGACTTTGCAAAAATCTATCCCAATCTTGGTAGAAACTACCCAGATGCATGAAATTTGAGGGTACCACTTCATCAGATGAATTTTCTCTCTAAGATTTTTAATCACCCTAAGTAACAGTTATAAACGTTTGATGTTCGAAGCTGAGCCCAACGATATAGCACTCAGCTTTGCTAATCACCGTACATTTAGGAGTGGCTGAAAATCTTAAAACCCGATATAGAATGTGCGTTGGTTGTAGGACATAATAAAAAAGTATTAAGTATTAAAAACATAATTGAAAGGATTTATTTTTCTCTTTTAGGGTGAAAAATAAGTTAAATTGTTTCTGCTTCAGTTTTTATGAAAATTTATATAATTTTATTTTCGATTTTCATTTTTGTTTATAAGTTTTATAAGAATAAAAACACATCTGTTTAAAATTTCAGAAATTTATAGACGTGCTTGAATAACATATTCGAAATAGGAATTACCAAGCTAATTGTTATAAGTAGATGTAATATGAGTACAAGTGAGGTATTACAAAATTAAAAGTACTTAGCTGTAGAGATACTCATAATGAAATATTACAAAATCACATGAACAGGTACGAATTGCTTTATTTATAGCAAAGGATTAAATAAGAATAAGTTTTCGAGTGTCATTCATTTTTCTTATACGGTAGATAAAAGCCACATTATGAAGTACAGATAATGACATCAACTGATAAGCCTAATGGACTTTAGAAAGATAAAACTGCAGGGTAAGATAGTTAAAGCTCAGTACGACCTTCGAATACGCAGAAAAGGATATGAACTCAGTTCCCGTTTGGTACAGAGATTGCTACTTTCGCAAAGTAAAAGGCCATGAGTGTAAATTTATAAAAGGATAGAAAATTGACTAAAATAAATAAAGAAGTGAATTCGAAATTTCGTTAAGCCATGTCATAAGAATTAAATCATGTAGATCAAGATTCAAAATTTTATTTTTTATATAATTACTATTTGAATAAAACGTAGGAAAAGGACCTTAAACATGAATAAGGACTTCAAGTAGTAAAAGAATTTCTATTTTCAAGCAGTTCATTAAACAAATTTACAAAACCATCTTATGATATTTTGGCATAGCGTTTTATTTTAATCAAGATTTTCACGGGACATGAAACTGCTTATTAAAAAACAAAGTTATCAGTTTAGGTTGTAATGAAATAAGCAGAAAACTAGGCAAGTTTAGAATTTACTAAATTTATCACGAGATTTTTCATGGTAATCCCTTTTTCTCTTTTCATGCAGAAAAAGCAAAGAAGCCTTTTGTAAAAAATAGCTGCTTGAGGAATATGCATTTCATGCATACTTTTTGCGGAAAAAGTAGTTTATTTTATAAAAAATGAGTCAGTATGTATGGTTTTAAAATTTTTTTTCTGAATTTTTCGTTTTAAGTTAGCATATAAGGTATTTCTCCCGCCTTTTTGGCATGCCTTCGTTGTGTAGTGGTCTGCACGTCGGGAGCGTATTCCAGAGGTTTGTATTTAGATTCCCTACGAGAGCGGGACGAGAGCTCATTTTTCACTTCTTCTGATTATATATATATATATATATATATATATATATATATATATATATATATATATATATATATATATATATATATATATATATATATATAAAACCTAATGTCTCTATAAGCGTATTAGCAGAATCTCAGATAAAATCTTCAAATGCTTACGAATCAAAGTCGCGCCTGTTAAATAAAAAAAGGGCAGCTTTTTTTTTATTTTGAGCAATAGGATTATAAGCAAGAATATCATTAGACATTTTTTACTAGATTCTGAATAATTTTCTTTCATAAAGCAAGACAAAAATATTACAAAACATTGATAGAAAGATGAAAAATTATTTTAAGTAAATTTTCAGCTATGATTTCTGGATTTTTAAATACCGCAAACATTCTCGAACTAACTTAATATTTTGTAAAATTTTTATAGTAATAAAATTTTATTGTTCAATTTACACTAAAACACTAAAGCTCACAAAAGGAAAACTATAAATAATTTTAATTAATAATTACAAATTAGCTGCACATAATATTTTAACATAAGTATGTTAAAATATTATGTGCAGGAATTTGAATATTCCAAACTTGTTGCTATTAACAAAGCTTTCTTTTCTTATATTATTGACCAAGTAATTAAAAAATTACTTTTTAAGCTACCTTAAGACGAAATATTCTTTTCATTATGTTATAAGGTATTTCTCCCGCCTTCTTAGCATGCTTTCGTAGTGTAGTGGTCTGCAAGCTGGGCGCGTATTCCAGAGGTCCGTGGCTCGACTCCCGGCGAGGGCGATGCTCATTTTTCAGCTTTCCTGCTTCCAAAAATTACCTAATGTCTCTACAGAGGCGCCCGAAATAAAAGGGTAGATGATGATTCTCCACACCCAGGATTTGGCGATTGGGTCCCCTAAAAACCCCAGTCACCCTTTAAAAGGGGGAGTATACGGTATTTCTCCCGCTTTCCTAGCGTGCCTTCGTGGTGTGGTGGTTCTGCACGCTGGGCCGGAATTCCATATGTCCGTGGTTCGATTCCCGACGAGGGCGTTGCTCATTTTTCATCTTTCCCGCTAATGTCTGTATAACGTTAGGTATAAAATTGAACGTATTTTACGTAAGTTTAACATTTTAGGCTAATTGTAAAATGCCATTGAACATTTGTGGTTGAAACCGGGTTTCCGGGTTTGTATGCCAGTGAATCGACTAGCTGCATATCGTTTTCATGGTTTTCCCCAAGTGTATTATTAATACGAACAAGTTTCCCTTAAAAAGTCCTCTAAGAATAACTTTCAAGAAAACGCACAAAACGTGTGTTTAATCCTTTATGTGTTTAATCAATATCCAGCCGGTATTAACAAAATTGCAGTTCGGACTTTAACCTTACTGTAGATTTGATCTCCTACGATATTTATAGTACCGCTTAGTAACTCTAGATTGGTAAAATTAGCTGAGCCTTAAAATTTCGGATAAGGAATGTAAAACATGTTTTCGGAAAGAAGGAACTCATAAATGATCTATTACTTAGAACATTAATGATCGGAAGAGTTGTCAAAATTACTCCAAAATGTTTTCCAATAAGGAATTACGTTTCCTGTCGTCTTCCCACACCAAAGAAATCTCCCAGGTTTAATTAATGATTGAAATTATAAGCCGTATTTCCTGTTAGTCTTCTCATAGCTTAACTCTTAATTTTCTTTTGTTTCCATTTCCATCAGACGTTGTTTCTCTTCCTTTCTTTACAACAAGCTCTGCTATAACATCTTTTAGAATTCTCTATTTCCTCAAGATCAGGGGTTCATTCAGTTATTTGAAACTGAAGAAGTACAGGAAAATCCATTTTTAAACGACGTCTGTTGTAATTTGTATCAATTATGCTCATAATATATTGTAATTTTGCTCATAATACATTTTTTAAAAATTTTATTTTATTTGGAATTAAAGTTTTTCGCCATATACTACCTCGGTTGTTATCTTGTACGATCAGATTTTGATTATATTTGATTGATTGAAATTTGATTATACTTAATTATATTTGATTTTATTTTGATTATGTGGGCTCATCACTGATAAAGATTATGAAAATGATACGGCGCATTTTTCAGGAAAACATTTGCAACAGAAAAGGTCTATGAATTTCTTATGAGTAAATTATTTTATGAATAAAAATATCAAATTTTTTTCGCTTTCCAGTCATATTTCGAAAATAAAAATTCTCTTTAGAGATCGTAACAGTTTCGGCTATGTCACTGGACATAGCCGAAACTGAACTGGAGTCCGAAACAGCAATATAGGATGAAGAAAATCGCACTTGAAAGTTTAGAATACTTACCAAAGCATTCTGTCTTTCTTTGCATGTTGTTTACCAAAGCATTTTGTTAGTAATTTTATTGAAACTTATCACAATGTTTTGTAGCTCAGCAATTCACTTAGTAAGAAAACAAAGCAGAGATTTAATGTAAAAATTGAAAAGCGTTTGATAAAACACAAAAAAATGACATACCGATTATTAACAGCGGAAACTTTCTTTTTTAAATTTTCGGACGCTACATTAAAATTTAACCAAATGCGATCAGAATGAATTAACCTATTTCTTTTTGATTGCATCTTTAAATATATTAAAGATTTACCTGTAAAATTTACCTGAGTAAATTCATGATTAATGAAAATCTATTTCACATTGTATAAAAGTTAATAAAAACAAAGTCAAATAATTTTATTTGACACAAATGTATGAGTTTTATACTATTGATTTCCTTTAAAAATATTATTTAAGACATGTCATTTGTGAATCGATTAAAAAATCTAGGTTTCATTATTCTTTTATTTGTCGATTTAAATATTCATTATTCTTTAGTAAATTACCTGATTTATAATAAAGATCCCAAGGAGGAGAAACTTTGCAGTTTTCAGTAGTAAGAGAAGTTTTTCACAGAGCGGTTACGAATGCACATTATATATATTGAGATAAAAAGGCTAAATATGCATATATTTTCACCTATCTATCTGTTTTACACAAGTATGGATACAATGCAGGTATATGATTACGTATCTTTTTAAAATTAAAAAAAAATTTTATGTATAATATAAATACAGGCCATTTTTTCTCATCTTTCATAAAACCATTCTTCTTAATGTATATAACTTTCCGAGTCATATTGTAAATATTTTTAATTTAATCGATATTAAAGGTAAAATTTACCTGAGTAAATTCATGGTTAATAAATTTCCTAAGCCTTTGCGAACTAAATAAATGCGAAGAAAAAGGCATTACAAGTCACCTATAAATTTAAGTACAATAAAAATTTATGTTTTTTTACTCATTTTAGATCCCCTCTAAAATGTCAAATTTAAATTCACGTTTCAAGGCAGAAGACATATTTATTTTAAAAGGTTTTCTTTACACCTCACCAGTCTCTTGTAGCAGTTTCATTACTCTGGCGCCAGATCCGCTTTTTCTATCTAGGGCGAACTTTATTTTAATTAAATAATTAAACTTATCGAGAAGATTCTACGATACGTCTAAGACATGTTTTTTACTTAATAAAAACATAGAATTTAATTGGTTTTCCTTTTCTTGTCATGAACACGTGATATTATCGAAAAAATAAAACAACCAAATAAAAAATCATTTCAGCTTATTAGACAGCAAAAAAGTATGATGTAGAATTTTTCTGTACTCTCGCATAATGTTATCAGGCTAGTGAATAAAATAACTGAAAGTATTTCGTATTGATTGTGGTAGTAAAGATTTTGTATCGTTTTTCTTGGACGAATACAGTCAGCTGACAGCATTAATTACGTTTGAAAGACAGTGATGGAATTTAATATAGGCTTAATGCTAGCAAAAATATAACTCAGCATTATTAGATATACTAAAGAAGATAGATGGATATCATGGAAGGATGAAAATGGGCTTATAGCTGCATTTTTTATATAATATTAATTGAAACTTAAATTCGCTCTACATAAAAGATGAGAATGACTGCAGAAGCTCATTCGAGAGGCTACTCTGTAGGGACAGTCTTCCGAGAATTACTGAATTTGATCTCCTTTCCATGAAGCTTTCCAAAAGTGTTGAAGTAGAAGGAATCATTTCTGTTTGAGGTGTAAAACTCAAATTGTACGTTGGCTCTGAAAATGTAAGCTCTCTCATAAGTAAAGCGAAATTTTAAGGACATGCAAGTAACAATAAAACTACTGGTCAGCTCTAGCATCTTAAATAAAAGAAGAGTTGATTATAACATTTATGATTATAAAGTACTCAGTAGTACTAAAAACGTTATGGTCTGTTATCGATGTAAAATTGAAATCTCAAAAGCACACTTTCATCAACAGCAAGGGAAAAAATGTAATATTGAAATTTCTTCTTCAAATATTGTTGATCTCGAAATTCCAAAACAAGCCGGCTTTTGCAGCAGAAAACGTTTAGTGGTAGAGTAGAAGCTTTATGTTTTTAATTCTTCCCTTTCTTAATGAAGGAATTTAAGCATTCGAGAGATGCTAGAATTCTGTAAAATTGTACGATGCCGTGTTTAATGACATGATATTTATTACGTTAGTTCTGTAGAGTCCTTTCTTTCGAACTATTAAAAGATTACTCGGTTTAAGAAAAAGTTTCAGAAAATCGCTGTTCTGACTGAAATCTTCCATATAGACTGTTATTGGTGTATTTGGGTATAATATTATTGAAACAAAGGAGGAAACAGAGCCGAGCATACCTAATAGCTGAAAAGCTAGGATGAAATAAATTAGAATAAGGCAATCTGAAGATAAAAAAATTAGTAAATATAAAATGGCTCAAATATCTGCATGCAAACAACGCAAGCTGTGAAAATGCTTAATATAATTACTTCTGAGGTTACGATACGCTAACACAGGTGTCTTACATCGTGCTGTTAAAATTTATTACGAAGTTGCAACCAATTAATTTTATTTCCATTCTAGTTACTTGTTCATAATCACTTTTGTTTTCCTATATAAAATTTTAAACTCACTTTAGAACTACACATAAATTAGTTGATGAGAACAGGATGTTAAAAATAAGTATCAATAATCGAGTGTTTAATTTAACCTATATTCATTTACTGTGGTTTGAAGAGGAATCTTTAGACTACGAAGAAACTTGCGAAAGTTATTTGTTTAATTAAGACACAATAACACGCCGAATAAATACTAATTCAGAAGTCAAACAACAAAAATCAGCGTTAATTTACAAAATTTTTTCACAGGACTAGTTTCGATGGTTTTACCGAACCATCATCTTCAGCTGCAAAACCGCAATTTTGCGGTTTAAATTACATGTTTTATTTATTTATTTACGAGAACGTTTGAAACGTTAATTTACATTATTTACCCAACCGCCCAACCAAGATAGTGGCTAGCGAAGCTGACTGCCGAACCGAAGGGCCCGGGTTCCAATCCCGGAGAAGGCATGGATGTTTGTAAATGTATAGTGTCTGTGTCGAATGGGGAGAACTCTAAATATATGGCGAGCAAAACGTCCTCTCGAGAGGTTGTTTTTTTTTTACGAACAGTTCAATATGAGGAATTAGATTTGTCCAGCACATTTTTTAAACTTCGTATCCTATTTAAAAGGGCAATTTAATTAATTAACGTTTCGGATATTATTATTATGAGGTTTCTAAAACGGCGCTCATGTCAATCGCTGTGGTGAAATGTTAGCATTCCAGTCATAGAATCACTTAGTCGCGGTAACGTGCTTAAAGTGGTGAGGCGATATTTTGAATTGCATCCCCGCGATGTAATTTCTAGTAAAGTAAGCATTTGTAATTCAATAGGAGAATGCCCTTTAAAATCATAAAATCTGATTTGGAGGGAAACATGCATCATTGGGACACTAATTGCGTATATGGAAGCATGTTGAATCTTGGTAAAAATTCAATTTCAGTTAGAAATAATTTTTCCTTCAATTCTCATTCTCCTTTCATGCAGTTTTTGAGGGGGGAATAAACCAGTTTAATCATACTCGGTATTACACAAAACATCTACAGGCGGTAGGCCTGTTGTTCAGACTTAATTCCGATCAATGTAATTTCTTCTTTCTATTCAATGGTCCGGAAGAACGATAACTCTGCTCAGACTTCGAGACTTTTTTTAATCAAACTTACTATTACTGCTGAGTCTGCCGATATTCAGTGATTTAATTTCAGGTTACTAATCTATTTCTGAGAAAAACCTCATTTCCGACCCACCCCCCAAAAAAACTGTAATATTGTATACTAAATATTCATGAGTTTCGTATTAAAATATAATGCGAAGCTGAATTACATAAGACTAATTAACAGCCCAAAATTGCAAATAATATTTAAACTAAAATCTTTTGGATGAAAATAGAATCAATTGCAGTTGATAAGGACTTTAAGTAATTTGATACTTTGGCTTTTCATATTTCATATTATAACTTCACTTTCGGCAGATTAAATCTGAATGCTGACAGATTACATTAATAAAACGGAAGCTATTCAAATTCTAAAAGGAGTGAGACAACCAGACACGAGTTAGAAATATCTCTGATTTTCAATGCGTAAATAAGCCACGGAATATTCAGCTGTGAACGGAACTGGTACGTTGTTTAATGGCCATCAACACACACGGAAACATTAGTTTACAAATTTATGCCGCATAAATTTCACTTTAGCACCATAACCAATCCACCCGACATTGCTCATTCACCCATCACGTAGTCGGATTTTCCTCCGGGTGATCTTCGTTTAAAGCTAAGTCAGTATTTAGTCATTCGAATATTCGGAATGTGTTTGCAACTAATTTGTCACTACTGGGATTGCAGCAAACGAATCGCATGTCCAAAAGCAATTTATTCATTTAATATAGTCCCAAAGTAGTTTACTTAGGGAAACACGAATTACTTAGGAAACTACTTTCTCAGACATGCGTAATCTGAGCAAGACTTTTAACAACAGAATAATGTGATATTCCTCATTTCTAAGAAAGAATTAGTGCAATGGTTCGAAAAACATTGGTAATTTTCGTAAAGAAAAATGAAAAAATTCTTATCTTTAGTATACCATGAGTGAATTATGTGCTTTGCTGTAAATATCGGTACTTGGGAATTTTTTCTAGCGGGAGAGGGAAATTGAAATCGCTAACACTAAATAAAAATTAATGTTTATTTTGAAAGTAAATTATTATTTATATTGAATGTTAATAAGGCGTCCAGATTTTAAAAAGATACATTTCTTCAAACTCAGAATTTAAAATTACAGCAAAGAATGCAACATTAACTTTCTGGTAAAATGCCCTTTTTGATATTCTTTGAACGAGCACAAAGAAAAGAAACACACTAATGCCAGTTAGGTTACGAAGACATCACTAATCGACTTTAGGGAGTGAGAAAGATTCGTCTTTTCAGGCGCATTGGTGAAGGGAATGACAGATGATTTTGTGCTTCAATTAATCAGCCTTCCTTAATGTTTTTTTCTCCTTGTCTAAAGGTCATTATTTTATAAAAATAAACTTTTCTTTGATTCTAAGAAACCCTGATCTGGGACCTAAGCCGAACACAAATTGAAGTCTTTCTCTAGTAAAATGATACACATATAAGTTAAAACAAAATTAGGAACTCTGAAAAAGAAGGAGACATTTCCTTGATGAAATGGAGAAGTAAAAATATTCATAAATGCAACCCATTCGAATCCTGTCATATTTTCCTATCAGTTTTGAAACGTGATTATGAACTATTTTAAATTATACAGGTAGTGGGTGATCACATTTTATTTATTGTTTAATCGATGATTGCAAAGCGTACGAGGGATATGAAACTGTTTAATGTATGTTTTTAAATAGTATTAGTTATTTTCATGATCAGTAGATGATTTTTGAGTTTTTTAGTTTCATTAGAAATGATTGTTTGACAGAAAGATATGATGACATTTAATACATATCATACGTTGGAATCTATTTCGTAAGCGTGAACTTGCGACTACTAATTGAATAAACTTAAAGCAGAGGAAAAGAAAATTTTTCTGCATTGTACACAGAAAAGAACTATTGCAAAGGAGAACTTTTCAGTAATATTCTTTTCAAAATTCCTTAAAGAAATCATAAAATAGAGTAGCTCTTACATAGGGAAAATGAATTTGAAAATTCTATTAGATATTGTATCCAAAAATCCTTTTGTATCTAAATTCATTTTACTTTTAAAATGTGTAATCTGAAGAAAGCAAAATGAAAATGAATTATCATTCTATAAAGCAGCAAAACCATATTTTTTTCTATTTTACAACATACTAGAATATTTAATTGCATGAACCAAAAATCCCTTTTAATTGACAAACCACAGAAAAAGAAATTTATTGAAGTATTGCAAGAATTTTTTGTAAACCGGCATATTTATATATGTTCTTCAATAAAAATTAATTAAAACAAATTAACTCCCAGTAAAAGTAGGTAAAATTAAGAACTCGCGTAACTCGAAGTAACGTGATCAAACGCACTTCTTGAAAACTATGATAAAACAGTTCATCTAATCGTAGATGCTCTTTAGACGGTTTAGATTAACCGTCTAATCGTAGATTAGAAGCAGAAGATATAAAAATTTGCCATTTCCTTCGAGGCCCCATCACTTTTAAGTACTTTTTATACCTCAGTTCATGATGTTTGAAAACGAAGGACAACCACGATTAATTATTTTTAATAAGTAATTATTTTTGAACACATTACTTATTACATCGTTAATATATACAGAATTTCTGAAATTAAAACTGTTTATTCTTCTAGTTAAATTTAATCCCTCCGGGGGGCATGAAAAAGAATGTTACATATTGAGAAGCATTTATATATTATTGTCTTAATTTTATGTTATTATGATTACATACGCAAAAAATACTTATTTTCAATAGTTTAGTTTTAGTAGCCTCCGTTCAAAAATTGCCTCTTCTATAATGGGAGTCTTAGAAAGTGTCTATCTTTAAAACAAAATATAAACTTCGAATATGTAGTATTCCCGCACAATTCTTGTAGCCTTTCTTATACGCATTTATTTATTTTCGATGCAGAGTAAGCATCGTTATGATGTTGACTTCATAGGATGATGATTTTTTCTTTCAAAATAGATTTCTCTGAGGGTTATGTCTTTTAATGCTCTGTGGTAGGCAGCTTAGGAACTAGTGTTATACAATGGTTCATGAATACATCCATGAAAAGGAAGATCTTGATTCTATAGCCCATTCTATCAATTTGAACTTTCCTGAAATATCTTTGGAGATTTTCCCTTCATAGCTATCTTGCAATGTCCCTGAACAGATCTGCTTCGATAATTTTGAGTATAAAAACTCTTGCTTGTATTTTCTTGGCATCCATTTTTGTGTCCATGGAAAGGTTTCTTTATCATGTTTCAGATTCGCCTGCTTCATTGACTAGATTAATTGTCGTCCGGTTAGCTGAAATCCTGCTGCTATTACGTCGCAATATACTACTGGGAATTAAAAGTGCAACACTTAAAAGAAATAATCCATTTGACCCATATTTAGGATGCATGTTGACGTGCAAATGAGTAAGAGAGCACTATGTGAACACAAAAATCTGGTTACGTAAGAAAACCAAAATCTGATTATTTCTCAGAAATGTTGTGTATTAGTGACGCCTGAACTAAAAAGGGAGGCACGATATTTCGTCACCACCAGAATTTTGCAACTGGGTTCCCTAATCCCCAGTCGAGAGTATATACTGCATATTCTCTCTTGCTTCCGCATACCTTCGGGGTGCAACTGAAAGCGTACGCGACGGGTATGCGAGAGGTTCAGTGTTCGAGTCCCGACGACGGCACTGCATATTTTTCACGTCTCCTGCTTCAAAATAACTTTATGACTCTACACGCTTACATCCATATCTCACTGAAAACGCTTAGATCATGATAAAACAGGATTGAGTACTGTACATTATTTGCTTGTGTACTATACATTAGACAATATGCATAGTCTCTTTGTTGTTTTCTGGAGGAAACAATAAACGAAAAAGGAAATGCTACAGTGTATTTCAAATGGGAAGATTAATGAAATTTTTTGGAACTTCAGAAGATATGCATCCTATGAAGATATGCAGATATGCATCCTTCAGAAGATATGAAGATATGCACAATTAAGAGAATTCGCACATTATGTTCGAATTTCTGACAAACAAATTGACAGATTTTAATGAAATTTGGTATGAATATAAATTTATAACAGAGAAAGAGACACACCATTCAAAAGTCATTTTATGTACTCAATATTATAAGTAAAACTTACAGTACAATGATGTTCAAAAATCCAAGCTGTGATATCGAACTAAAAAGGAGTCTAACTAGATGTTATGGTCCCCTTTCACAACCGCAGAGGTCGCCCAGCGTGACAGCATATTAGGCAGAAGGCAGTTGAGGTGTCCCTATAGCAGCTGATCGCACTCCCACAACAAAGCATGTTTCATCTCCGGAATGGTTCTCGGAATACGATGGCGAAATGAAATTGTTCTTCCAAGAGGATCCCAGATATGCTGTATAGAGTTAAGGTCAAGATATCTGGTTGGCCAGTTCATGAGGCAAATACACTCACTTTCCAAGTAATCGTCGATCATCTGAGCCCTATGTGAACGAGCGTTGCCGTCCATTAACAAATTGCTCCTCTGGATTGCGTCCAAGAACAAATTGCGCCTCTGGAAAGCCAAACATAAGATTTTACGATTTACCCTCTATACCTCATAGCAGCCAGCGAGCCTTTGTCAAACACATACATGGGTGTGCGGCCGTCCAACATAATGTCTGCCCGAACCATAACACCTCCACTACCATAATGATCCCTTTACCTGATGAGGGAGAGATAGTTCCATGTTCTAGGCTCTCTCTCAAGATATAGGTACACAGAGAATCAGTTTCCTGGTTGAATCGCAGCTCATCTGTAAAAAGCAAGGTGCTTCACTGAAATCTGGTTCAAGGCACATGTTGAATTTACCATGCAAAACGCGTTCTCTTGTATGTTGCAGTGAGCGTGACACAAACAGCGTGTGTTCTGACATACATTCTAATCTCATGAAGAATTCGGGCAACTGTTGATGTCAAGTTTGTGTTACAGTGGCAGCATGCAACAAACGTGAAAGCAGCGAAACTGTAGCAGTCCTGTGTCGCCGCTCTGAAAGTGCCAAATAACGTTCCTCATTCGTTGTTGTGGATAGTGGTCTTCCCGATATGAATACAGTGTCCTGAAACTGTTTCCACAAAGTCGAAACGACACTGAGCATTACCTTGAGCTCTATAATAATCTGCGTTTCTGATTGGTGTGCCTCCTGTTTATCAACAATTCTCCGTTCACTCCGTCATCCACACGTTCGTGCATACTCATTTTACTTGATACCTTGTAAAATATACACATATTTTGCGAGAATAAAGGCGAATGTCATAAAATAGTAAGAGAACATAAATTGCTGTAGAGCTTTTATGAGCTTATATCCCTTCGAGGGTCATGTGTAACGTGCATACGAGCCAGTTTCCCTTAGAAAGTCTGTAGGGTTTTTCTTAATTTGCATAAGAAATTTATTTTAAGTTTTCCTATTCTGAATTTCTCAAACTTCCCCTCACATTCCCTCGCTAGGATGTAAATTTAAAGTTAAGTGAAGTGCTATTTAAACCTGTGATTATCTCAGTTTATTCAGAGCGTGTTTTGCTAGCCTAGCGCACGTTTCGTTGTTATTTCGCAGTCACTCTAGAAAGCCTCTTGGCCTTATCAGTTTAGCATCACGCCGGTTAGAATTCTGTGAGTCCATCTCTTAGGAGTAATTCTGAAATGCGTTCTTGCACTCGTTTATTTTTCAGATTTGATTTATATTATAGCCTACGTTTAGTTATCGCCGCATGTGAACGGTGTTTTGTAGTGCACGAAGTCTGTCTTTCTGTTAATTTAGTTTAAGTTAATAAAGGGTTATTTTGCACCCTTCTTCTGTGCTGGTATTTAATTCACGCCTGTGCGAGAATTCGCCAGGTTCATTGTAGGATCTAAGTTAGTGCATGTGGACAAGTAGAGATAGATCTTACAAGTCCTCCACGAAGGCATCCCTCCCCTTAGGCAGATAACCCTCGAGGCTTTGCCATAATCACACACCACCATCCCCACCCTTCGAGGGTCACCCAGCTCCGCAGACACACACGTTTACGCTTACGTATTCGAGTCTGAATATTTGCATATTTCTTCGGCTGCATAATTAGTAAATTTGATTCAATACGTTTCGTAAAAACAGATGTATTTTGCAAATTTTCATAATTTCGTACACGAGTGTATATGTTACCGTGAAAGACCGAAATTAGAGAATGTCGATTTTCACCGGAGAATGTCAACATTCACCAAATACGTCGGTGAGAGATCGAATATTGCATTACATTCTTGTACATTCGGACCCTCATCGGTGTATGTCTACAATCACAGATATGCTCTGGTGTAGGTCGAAAAGAGAGGAGTACTGCAAAAAGAAGTGTTCCACAAATAAATGCAGTTGTAAAAGCAAGGGCCTCTTGTGCAATTCAAAGTGTCATAATAGTTTAAGTTGTTGTAATAAATAAGATTTGAATCACATAATTTAGTAAGTTTTTAACTTCTATTATTTTCCTTTCTCATTTTGAATGTACTGTGTCTTTTAAGTTCTTATTTTAAATCTCAAGTGCGTTTTTTTGTGATTGAATTACGGAGGAGAAAATATAATATTCTTATATGTTCAACATTCACCATTAGTACATGGTGAATGTCGACATTTACCGGTTAAGTCAGAAATAAGAGTATTTGGAAAATATTTCGGACATACGCCAAGCGACTATGTGAATGTTGACATTGACCGTTGAAAGTCGACATTCACCAGATTTCGGTGTTTCACCGTAACATATACATATACACATAGAGAGAGAAAGACTTGAAGTATCTTCTGCGCAATAATATGAATCGGCTAATGTAATTTTTTAGATATATGCTTAAGCTGAAATTCTGCATTTTTCAGACTCTGAAGCTTTCGAGGCGTCATAGAATGCTTATTATCACAGTCGATACACGGCTATATAAACATTCATTACCTCATTAGTAAAATCAAGGAAGAGAATTGCCTATAAAGGCTTCCTGCTGTAAACCCATGGGAAAAAAAGAGTAAACAACATACTCATTTTCATACAAACATAAGTGGTCCAATTTGTTTTTTAAATAATCGCTTCCGAAGAGATGTTTGAGAGGAAGCTAGGCAGTGAAAATTTTATGTATTACACTGGCATGGTGCTGTAATTACGATTAATAAACATTTATACATTGTTCTGTTGAGTCACTATAAGTTAATAATCTACAATCATTATTACTATATTGAACTTGTTTCTCGAAAAGAAAACCAATATCATTTCAGGACTTGTTTAGCCATTTTGCTCCCTTTTCTTGGAATTGTCAAAGTTTTTCCTTGCAAAAACTGAACACTGTAATGTTTTCACCAAATGACCTAAGAATTTTTAAGGCAAAATTTAGGAAATTTTTAGGGTAAAATAAAATATCCTTCCCAGGTTTTTTATTTTATTAAGTTAATGCTTCTGAGAGTAACACTGTTTTATAACTGAATGCAGAAATCGGAAGGGCTTTTAATTCTTCGTATTAAATTATATTCATGTTCATTTTATTATGCTTTAAAGCAGTGGTCTGAAATTCTAATTGTATGCGGCTCGAATGTAAGATTTGAAAGCAGATGACGGGTCAAGATTCTTTTAAGAAAATGAGAGTGAACACACAGATATATAGACACACATACACATACACACACACACACACACATATATATATATATATGGTGTATATATATATATATGTGTGTGTAATGATAGCGGAATATATCTGAATTCTCGATGATATCTAATTTTTAGAATAATGAACTTGCAGATAAACGAAGACACTTATCTGACTTTACTTTTTGCAGATACTGTTTTACATAAATCCAACTGAGGAATAAATGTTCCATTGAGGTTAGTATCACGTAATCCAATCCTACCGGCTGAAAAAGCAATAAAAGCACAAATTTGGGAGCACTGATGAAAGACCACTGAGATGTAGAAGTGTAGCAATGTTGTTTAGCATAGGCTTGATGCTTAGAGCTTCCATCCATTTTGAAGAAGACTCAGTCGATCAGGATTAAATTCCATATTCATTTAAATTCGCATTTGTGGCCACAATTCACTTGGCACTCCAGGTGTGCCTGTTTCCAAAACATTTACAATTTTGATAATATGACGATAGAAGCGATCATAGCAACGCAGCAGCGTCTTGAGAGGATGAAAGCGTAAGCGAGAAGAGAGGAGTGTCGCTGTAGCAATGCAGAGGAAGAAGGGACGGAATCGAAAGGTTTTCGTTTACAATTACTTCGATTGTGCAAGAGGTATCTGCTTTAAAACGTTACGCAACATAGAAAGATCTCGACTCCGGGAGTGCAGACGAATTTAGAGGGAGAGCATACAATCTAGAATCGTTAATTTTGAGATCGCCAATTATTTTTAAAGCACCTATTGTATTTTGTTATATCTTATCTCTCTCTCTCTATATATATATATATAAGAAGTACAGAAGCAATACTCAAACGTTATGCTCAATTCTGAGTGATAGATACTGCTTTTATCAGCTGTACGTTAGTATGACACCTCAATCTATAAGCAATATGAATCGCGTAGCTGTACATCTAGGTAACTGACTAATAATCGATGCACGAACAGTATATGTCAAAAGGTTTAACTCAAAGTAAAACCGAAAACACCCAAAAAATAATGAGCCATCACCTGTCGTTTGGTGAACTTAATTTGCTGTACCGACGTGAGACGTTCTTCCACCTTAACTCAGTCACGCGGTCTTAAAAAGCACGATGCATATAAGCATATATTGACAAAATTCCAAACTATTAATTCTATCTTCTTCTCCTTCATCATCAGTCGTACACATAAATTTAATCTATTCATCTGCGTCTTTAAAATTCTAAACATCGTATTTGCAACAAATGCATAATTATATTTGTGGGCCAGGTAAAATTGCCTCGGGGTGAGATGAGTCCGGTAGGCCGCCAGTCTGAGACCACTGATTTAAAGAATCTGATCTTGTTTAGCACGGATCGTTACAGTTTAAATAATTTGAATTTGCAATCAAAAGAGGTTGCTCGTATAACAAAACTGCATAGTAAAACAATACTTTTCTTAGATACAAATATAACTTCATAAAAAAATTACAGCCATTATAATACCGATTAAGTGTTTCCTGTCACTATTTCACACGAACTACTAACGCGTAGGACTATGTTAGACACTTTTAACAGATTTTCTTTTCGCAAGTTGAAAAATTGGATGTTGTAATGTTGTATAATACTGAATGGTTCCTGTTAATGTTTCACATGAACTACTAAAGTGTTTTCTAAATCAAGTTGAGAAATTGAATCTTGTCAGCGCTGAGAAGCGTTTGTAAATCGGAGTGTATACCATAAGCAACGAATCCAATTTACGCATACGTCTTCCACTGAATCGAGATTTGTATTGAACTGATTGATTCTTCCAACTAATCGAAGAGGAACCAATACTGTGTGGTCTGAAAAGCTAATTTAGTTTCGAGAATAGAATCCAAAGATTACGGCGCGTTTTCAAAGAACCTTATTTTTACGGTTCATCCGAATAATTTTAGAATTTTCGTACTAATAAAAATTTCTGGAAATAAAGGCATACGCATATGTATTCTTTTTCTGCCAAATGATATGCCGAAAATTTTCCATCGCAAAAGACTAAAATATGTTTTTTCTTAAGAATTGCTTTCTACTTTAAGTTTGTTAGTTTACTGATTAGATACTGTGAATCCTTGCTTGCCAATGATGCTAAGTGGAGGGATGCCTTCATTGAGGACTTTCTAAGGAAATCTGGCTCGTATACACGTTACACACGGAGAAAACCACGAAAACGCCCATGCAGCCAGCCCGTTTGCGGGATTCGAACTTCGGAGCGAACTACCACTGTTCAGCGACTTTACCGCTCGGCCGCTGGTGGGCCTGATTGCCAATGAATAGATGACTTAATAGAGGACTTCCTAAAGAACATTTATTTGTATTTACTTTAAAAATGAGAAAATTTATGAAAATCCTTTTAAATCGACTTAAAAATCGTTTTAAACATCCCGTCTTGTCCTTAAGAGTCTATCATGTGACTATTTTCCTGTGCTAAGTGTTTGTAACAAATTGGTCATGAATGGATCAACAATTTTCAAAGAATAGCGATGACAAGTATTACAGTAAAAGTGATGTGCAAAATTGAATTGAAATTTTAATAGGTGATAAAGACTGCGTCTACTGCGAATTTTTGTTTGATCACCTGATTCTCCCAATCGCCATTAGGTGACCTGCGCTGATAAGAAAAAAGTGATGATCCGAGCCACTATATTTTCGAATGCACAGTCCGAGAACTTGGTTTGGTTTATTATATTACGGCAAAGCACTCGAAGGCTATCTGCCTTAAGGGAGGGATGCCTTCGTGGAGGACTTTTTAAGGTAAACTGCCTCGTATACACGTTACACATGGGGAAAATCACGAAAACACCCATGAAACCAGCCTGTTCGCTGGATTCGAACCTCAGACCGAACTACCAGTGTTCAGCGACGTAACCGCTCGGCCGCTGGTGGGCCCGCACACTCCGAGGGAAAAAAAAAGATAGACCTAGTATCTCCCGTTCTACTGGGTCGATTGACAAAATTCAACTTGCGTGTTTCATGTTCCGAAAGCGCGACTTAGGATATGTATTAGATTTATATATAGCATTGTTCTAACATAGGTATTTTGACACAAAACTGGACTTTTTCTGAAATGATATATAAGTTTTTGGTACTATTCGGTTTTGAGGGCCGTAAAAAATCGCCAAACTATTGTTGATGCCAGTGCTGCCAAAAATAATTGCGGCAACCCTAATGCAAGAAAGGAAGTTATAATAGTAAATAACTATCTAAGATTGATGTTTAAATTTAGATGAAAGGTTAATTTCATATAATACTTTTTTATTATTATAATTTATATAAAAAAGGCTAAACATGACTGAATGGAAGTATAAGAGTAAATAGCTATTTCAGATCATTATTATAATTTATATAAAAATTGCTAAACATAACTGAATGCATGCCTGCATCGCTATTTCGCTACGGAGTTATTGCTAAAGCATAGTTTCATTTCGTTGGTTGTTCAAACATAATTTTCTATAATGAACGATGGCTTTTCTTTGAAAAAATTCTATTGCAGACTTTTTGTCATGGGCACTTTCCAAATTGTTAAATCCATAGGATATCAAAAAAGAATTTAAAATCAAAAAAGGATTTTAAAATTAAACTAGTATTTCAATGGCGTCCTAAGAAATATAGAAATACAGTTACGCAATCTGAAATCAGCGCGTACACTAGATTTGGCGCTTTTGCGCATACATTTTCGCTGCAATTCTTTTACGGTCCTCAAAACGGAATAGTACCAAATTTTTTTTTTTTTCATGTTTCGTTTCCACGATTCAAATTATGCCTATATATTAAATTTTGTAATTTTTGGTGAGAAATGCATGGCGAAATTTAAAAATTTATCTTGGCGAATTCCTTTCAGTTGGCGCCAAGAATTATTCAATTGGCAAACTTCTTTTAATTTATAGCAGCCTATTTTCCTTTCCTTTTTCTCATTTTCTCATTGTACACGAGGGAGAAAAAGATCATCGTAAGAGACATATGGCGTTATTATCGCTCATAACGAATATGCCAAACTTCAAAACGCGCCAAAATGTAAATTTACATATATCTTACAAAATTTTGAATCTAATTTTTGCAGGTATGCTCAGAAATACATTTACTTTAAGATGATGATAAAAATGTTGTAGGTTATTATTCAAAAATATTTTAAAACAAATTATAAAAATTATTTAAAAATACAAATTTTTAAAAGAAATCATAAAAAATGGGCGAATTTTATTTGGAAGGAACCTAAATTTTGAAATGTGAATGAAAGAATCAAATAAGTTTAGATCAAATAAGTTAATAAAAAAGATATATTAATAAATATATATCAAATTGAATTAACATCGAGGAGCTAACATTTTGAGAGCTAGTTTTTTAAAAACTACTCGCGCGATTTTTACAAAACTTGGGAGTTTGGCATAATTTGAGTCGTAGAATCGAAATATGGAAAACAATTGGCATGTCATTTCTGAAAAAAATCCGATTTTGTGTCAAAATACCTGGATTAGAACTATGCAATATATAAATCTAATATATTTCCTAAGTTGCGCTTTCGAGACATGAAAAAAGCAAGCTGAATTTCATCAATGGCCCCAGTATAACGGGAAATATAGAACTGCCCCCCCCTCCATTTGTTTGCGCAGCGTACATACAACTAATTACCGTCTAAGAACGGTAACAGTGAAAATTGTAGGCCACGAAATAAGAATACAGCTAGTAATAAGAAAGCTCAGGACTGCACTGATCACTCAATAAAATAAGTAATTTCTTGTTACACACTCTGCTTACTAATATTCTTCGTCTCGCGCGATTTTTCATACCTTGGAGGTACATGATTTCCTACGTTGGCTGAACTTAAATAGCTGATTTGCGCGTGTGTGGAACGGTTGTTCAGCTAACCAAGCTAAGAAGATTATAAATATTTATATGGTATAAACTATGTGCATTTTTTGAAATTACAGTTTAACCAGATTTCACGTAATTTACCTGCAACAGAAAATATTTTCTAAAAATCTTAGATTTGGCAAATAGTATGAATTGAGGTCAATAAATTATTTATGTAAGAAATGAAAAAATAAGAAAATATTTATATTAAAATTCAGGATATTAGGTAGATGGCTAGTTAGATACTTTTATTTTAAATTTTAAGTATTTTGGACAAATTTTAAATCTATAAAATGTGAAGTTAAAATGCCCATATAAAGTGAATATTCCCATAAGAAATTTTTATAAAAATTAGACAGGCAAAGACAGAAATAGATAAGAATCCAAAACTGTAGGATGTAATTAATTAGAATACGTAAAATGAAAATAAAGCTATCGGTACACTAACTTCAAATTTAACCGGCAAGCTATTTACTATTCGATGTATTGTAGTATTGTGAGAAAAAGTCAGCAGGTAAAATTTTGATATATATTTGAAACCTTTCAAATGAGCGCTTAAACTACAACTTAGCAGAGTAGCTTGAAAAAATCTTAAAAAAAAGAAATTGACCTCAAAGATATTTTTATGATACTGCGATTTTCACTGATACGTAACAGTGAACTTACAGCAGATTATCACAGAAATAAATGCCAAACGGATTCTTCTAAAATATAGCTACATCAAGAAAATATGATTTATTTACTCATAACTTAAAATGTATGCATTTTCACGGATCGTGATTAAAATGAGTTTCTATGGAAGATGAAACGATGAATGGCAGAAATCAGCTGCATGACACTACCGACATTTAAAGAACCGCGTGGTGACAGTAAATCGGGGGAATATTTTTGCTTTTGGTTTACCTATCTCATTTATCTATGTCTCGAAATGAAATATGTGTGTGTCACTGACAGACTAGGCAAAGTTCAAAAGCAGTTCGAATATTACAATTTATCACACTGAACGAGAAAGATTTATTTATTTAATTACTCTGTACTTGAGGTTCTAGAAAATTTATGTTATAATTTACATCAACTATATATTCGTGTCTGGGTTTTCATTTAAGCAATAAATAAATGATGTTGTCAAAACCTAAAATTACAAAGTTAGTTAAAATACTTTTGTAAGTGCTTCTAACCTTTAACAAAGCGTCATCCTTATGTGGCATCTTGTTTCTTCCAATCAAGTGAGCTTGAATCTGAAAAAACTCTGTCATTATTACATACAGCAGAAGCTAAACCAAACCCATCTGAAGATTATATTTAGTCAAATTTTGCGTTTAAGGGGGATATCACATGCAGTGACATATAGCGCTAGAAAAAGCTTTTCCGAGAAAAAAATCCTCTGCTTGATCTACCACTGGTGGGTTCCTAGCCGAAACGGATTTGCTGGAACTGATGTCCTATTTGTATATACTAGAAATTTTGCGATTTGATGCAAAAGGGCTTGCAGCTGTGTCTCTCGTAGGGTTTCCATAGAGAACTAGTTTTTTAGTAATCAGACAGATCAAAAGTGAAAATTCCTAGAAACGTTTCTTTCTGCGCGTAGTTACATATAGTAGATTTCAAGCCTGAAAATGGTTTAACGCTCTTGTGCAGAGAGGTTACGTCTTCAAGGGCGCAGTTATCATTTTTATCCTTGAGCAAAACATTATACAAGCTTGTTCTCACTCAGTGCAGGCTAATCGATTGCGATAAAAAGGAATGCACTGATTCGAATCTTAGTTGGAACCAAGTCATTGCATTCTTCCAGAACGGCATGTTTTATACAATAATAAGAGGAACACTACAAACTTGGATGTGTTAAAGTAAATTTATCCCTTCTCGTTTCTATGCGTGTTAACAAAATGTACAGAAATTTCCCCAGAAGCAACAGAATGCTGTTATTCAAAATTTCTTCTTTCCTGTTACTGATCAGAGAAGAAAGAATAAATAATTGTTTTGTGAGATTTCCAAAAATTTATCTTTTTCCTGGAGGTTGGGACATATGTTTCCCGCTCGTTCACTACTTTAAGTGTGTCTCAATAAATTTCAGCAAATTACGGAGATTTAAAATTTAATCCTTAACATTGTACCCTGTCGATTATTAAGTGTAAGACCTTCACGGCATTTTTCTGTTTTTTCCTGTTAAAACAGAAAAGTTCCTAATTTGTTACAAATTGGTCCCTATATCCCACGGAAAAAGTTATATGAACATCTCTTATAGTTAAAATTATATTCTTCATTAAAAGTAATAATTTTAAAATCTGATCATAATTTTCTTTCAAATACCATATGCAGAATTTAAGTTTGTTGATTAGAGTGTAACTTATGTATAATTAAGTGAACCTGGATACACAGTTTTCTGTTCGTTTATATATTACCTAAATTCCGAACTAGAATACTCATTACTTTTAAATTTTATAAATTCAATCGAAACTCTTTATGGTAAGAAGGAGATGAATTATGACATTTTTTTATTTATTTACAATGAACTAATGATGGTAGCTTATGCTACGGAGATGGATTATTCAAGGGGATTTGTTTAGCATTTGCGTTGCGTATAAAGAAAACCATGGAAATATTCCATGCAGCATTTTTATCCTTATACAATCAAATCCCGGAGAGAAGCTCTCAACGTTTTATATTATCTCCATGCTGGCTAATAAAGGTACATTCATCTTCAATACAATATTCAGATAAATTATTGAAATTTTAGTACCAGAAAAAAGGCTATGCTAATCTTAGAAAATATATGTATTAAAAGCTAAATATATAACTGGAAGAGGAAAACGCCACTGTAAAATTTTAGATTAGGCAAAAAGACAACTATAACTTGGCTCAGGTTTCGAATAAAACTCCAATGATTTCGAGGGCGAATAGGACAGAGAGCCGTTTTCTTCAGGAGCAAAACTGTTTTTTGTTCCTGAGCAAGAAGGACTTATAGTTAATTGCCCAGAAACCTATTGCGTTTTATGCAATATCAACACTACCTAAGACTGCGGTTTTGTCTAATTTTATATTAACAAAAACTTTGCAGCCGTAATATTACTCATAGTAAAGCAAATTAGATCTCTCCTGAAGTGAAATATAATTGCTATGTTTTAGGAGACAAGACCAAGGGAAAATAATTAAAATCTGCTAAACATAACTAAATATTATTTAAAACATTGCTTGTTTAAATCTTTAAATAATGTCCAGTGTCCTTTTTTTCTCTTGACGCTATTTGCAGCATGACAAATATGCGTAAACCTAGGAACTTCGTCTTAAGTTACTCTAATTTAAAGAAGACAGTGACAAAGAAGTTGCAATTGTAGTATCACTTTCGCCTCGAGTAGCTGGATTAGGTTGGCGGTTATGGTGTGCGACAACTTAATCAACGGTTTTTGAGAACAGGAGAATCTGTGGTGAGTTTTTGCTAAAAGTATATGATTTTAAATCTGGATAGCACTAGAAAAATTTAAAATTCTGAACAGTCATACATAAAAGAACAGTATATAATATGTAATTCTCAAAATTAATATTTTTTAATGTTACCTTAAGATAAAAACTGGGAGTTATGGTTTAATTTCAACTTCGTAGAATTTTAATTGCTAAGAATAATTTTAACTCCAGAAATTGGTTATTTTTGCAAACTATCAAAACACATAACTTATAAATATTTTAAACATGGAAAACATACCTCCTCAGTTATTAAGTTTTTCGTATATTTTACTAATAAAATTCTTGTTCATGGTATCCTGTTTAAAGTGTTTTCGTGCAGTGAATATTATACGCATAAACAAATAATTTTCTTAAGGATTCATAGCATAGAAGCAAGGGGAATCGAACAGAAATTTCTCTTTCTTATATTATAGAATTCGATTTAAAATATAAATAGTGCACGAGAAGAAGAAACTTTAAAAATAAGTGGATACGATTCCATAAATATTAACTTTAAGTATAAATAAATAATCCATAAATATTAACTTTAACCATTAATATTAACTTAAAAGTTAGTATTCCATAAATACTAACTTTTAAGCAATAAAGAGCGAATATAGAAACATGACTTTTATCGAATATGAAAACATGGAGGCATATAAAAATGCACACCATGCGCTGATGGCAAATGATGAGCATTCACAATCATAAACGTATGTACCTAGTTTCTCGTTATCCCATGTTACGCTAGTGTCGAAAACTATAAATGTTTTAATATATTCATAGTCAATATTTTTCATATTCAGTTATGTAGAAATTAACCAATAATACTTGGTTGTAAGAAGGAATTGAAACACAATAGCTTTATTTCTCTCTTGAAACTTTCTCCAAATTTTATTTCATTTTACTTGATATTAGGAATTTCAGCTAACTTTTCTGTCAAATTTTAACGCCGTCGTTGAACGATAAACATGTACATATAAATTAAAGTAATTAGTTGTAAGAAGGATTTCAAAAGTAAAAACTCTATTTCTTAAAAGAAAGTTTCGACATATTTTATCTCATTTTATATCCTATTAAAATTTTAGAAAGATTTCTTATGCTGCCTAAATTAGAACGTCTTTTTCAAATGTATTTTTTAAACTATTAGTGTATTTTTAATTCTTTCGCAGTAAATTGCAGATTCGAATAACATATTTACAATGTTTACATTTTTAAAACACACGTGCTCGCTTTTTTTAATAGAATTTTCTTTCTTACATTTTGCTTTTCAATCAAGGCTTAATATTCCCTCTCATATCTTTAATTTTATTTACTAAATATCATTTATTTATTTATTTTATTCAAATAAAATTAAAGGCAAGGACATTAAATTTAAGAGTTTAAACATATAAATTTCATTTAGTAAGTTATCTACTAAGGACTAAAAGTTTCAAATATATACGTATCATCTTCCCTTGAAGAAAAGTTTTGATACAACGAACAGAAAACTTAAAGTCATGAAATTAACTTCCACTTTGTGTAATATTTTTTATCTAAAAGAAAACTCACATGTTTAATTTAATATTTTACTGTCAAACATTGGACCGAATAACACATTTCTATTGCATTGCCATAGACTGCACAAGAGTGTTTTGTGATTTTCAGCTATATTTAATTCCATTTTTTAGTAGCAAATAATATATAAACTACGTAACAATTTAGCCCAAGTCAAATGCACAAAAATGCGTAACTGTTCATCAACAAATAAGGCTTGAAAGAGTTTTTCAGATCTCCATAGATTTCCGATCATATTAATCTTTAGAAACTAATCCTGTAAACTAATGCTGAAACTAATGTCGCAAGTTACTTTTCATAGTATATAGCGATCACAACTTCGTCAGTTTTGTTGCATGCTTGATACCTATCGTGTTTCAAAGTGAAAGTTTATCTCAAATCTAATTTCGGGAGCTTTATATGAGGTTTCATCCCAATACATACAGCATCTTTCCGTGTTAATGACGCTGTTTGTAAGAAATAAGTTTCCAAGAGCTTTTTTCAACGCATAGATCAAAATAAATACGGAAACATACCCTGGCACCCAGCTTTAAGGTTGAGATAATGAATTTTTTAATAAGTTCATTACTTGACTTCTCTCAGTCACAGTATCGGCTATAATTCTAAAGATACTGAATCTATTCTCATTACTGACTATAAAACTTTCAGCAAAACTTAAATTATCATAAATTTGTTTTAAAAACTGCTATTTTTATCGCTTTTGCTAATGAAAAACTCCTTTTGAGCTGTACGTCCAACATTTTGAATGACCTGGTATAGGTCTTTATTGACAATGACAACGTGAGACTATTTGGCTCACTAGTCTGGGGAATTTTCTTCTCCCGAGCTAGTTATCTTGAGCTACATGGTAATGCCGGCATAATTTTGGGCTCGATTAGATATCGCCATTTGTAAGGTATTTTACCACTTACCTTCGTGGTGTAAGTGGAAAGCACACCCGGTTAGCACTCGGAAGGTCCGGAGTTTAAGTCCCGGTGAGAGCATTGCACATTTTTCAGGTTTCCTCTGAAATAAAGATACATAACAGTCAGCGAGCCCTTTTGTCGGAATTTCCATCCGGCGACTTTATTCATTTTGCCACTGGTGCACGCTTTCCTTCCCGTTACCTCAGCCTAAAGCTATTTCTTCATATTAAAGCTCGTTATTAAAACAAGCAAGATAATATTTAGAAGAAAACAATAAAAACGTTATCACTGTTATCTCAAATTGTTATCACTATTATCTCAAAAAGTTTAAAACTGTAAGTAACCATCGAATTATAATCTAAGGAATTTGAAACTTGTTATTTAATAGGTGGCAATAAGGTCTACTAAATTAGGAGATCAAGAATATCAGCCCGATATTAGAAAACATTTCAGTACCTAAAACAGCGTTTTTCCTACATTTTCATAGTATAGAAAGTTTTAGAATTATTTTCTATTACAGCAGAATCCTTACATAAATATATTACAGCTATAGTTCTTGGCATTTTTCTGGCAGTAGTTGAGTTGCAAGTTTAATAATCCAGAAACAGTCTCCAGTACTATTTTAAAAAGCGAATACATTTCTGTGGTTTTGCTGTGTTGTTTATCTTAGAAATCTATGTTAATATGGTACTTTTTCTTTCTATAAAATGTTACTATAGATATTTATAAAAATATTAATTTTAATGCAATTCGACGATTTAGAGAGAAGAACTTTCAACTTGTTTTCTAATTATATATTTTTATTTCATTTTTTAAATCTTATACAAGTAAGCCTAATAGTTTCTTCTCAAACATTTAGTGGGTTCGATGTTAATAAAGTACGGAAAGCAGAATAGTATTTTACTCATAAATTAAACGGAGCTCGTTAAATGTAGAATCTGAATTTAACTAAAGAATTATTTTTGTTTCGGTAACATAGCCTTTTTAGATCAGGTTACAGATTAGAAATTGCGCCACTATAGACTAGCATACAAAATGAGAAAACCCGTGATCGTCTTGGTTGTTTTACATGGATAGGAAATAACCAGCCACTGCAGTTGTAATGTGAGTAATGTTGCAATCAGATACAATCCAAATGAAAGTAAAAAAGAAGTTGCTTTCCCTTTATTTAAGCAGATAAAATTCTGTTGTTTGTAACTTTGTAAAGTAATTGAAAAACTTTGCATTAGTTTATCATTCATTCCCCTTTCCTAATCTTTATTGCTGGCCTTTTTAAAGTTACTTTCTTCCTCGAATATTCCCTTCTCCTTTCTAGCTCTAAGAGCTTTTAACAAAATAAACAATTTACTTGAGAACATACAGTCAAAATATAAGTATCTCAACTTAATTATGTGTAAACAAATTTGAGAATTTTGAATAGATTATGTGACAAAGTATATCTCCGCAAATATAAATGTTTCTAATTTTAATATACTAACTTCAAAATACTTACATCACGACACAGTTAGCTAATTTGTTCCAGGAATAACGGATCAAATTGTAAATTTACTGTCTTAAAATTTTCCTTTCATGTTTGTTTATTTCACTAATTGACATAAATAATAATTTCAAATAAGAATTTTCCTGCTCATAAAAATTCTTGCGTTTAAATTTACTTAGCATCTGCTCTTTCATGGTGAACTCTCATTCCTTCATTGATTACTAAATAGACGAGTCTTGACTAATGAAGTAACTATTTCACCAAAAACAAATAATTACATTACCTTAAAGATTCAACTCGATTTATCCAGGCATCGCAGTAGTTTCATTGATGCAAATATTACTAACATCTCTGTATAGTGCAACATTATTTCTTTCTCACTCTTACGAGACAGATAATACACCAACATTTAACGAGTTGCTGGGAAGGTTTACGAAGTTAAGCTATCCGCATACTGAGTAAATCGCAGTAGCGGTTATCATCGTCTGTTTTCCCGGCAACGTACGACTGCAAATCATTCGATTACTGACCACTGGGAATCTTATCCGCCTTTATGCTTCCGCCATGTAAGCTCCCCGGTGCTTATAAGATTCTGCTATTGCTCCGCACTGTATTTCGAAAGAAGTTTTGCTAGACTTCAATATATACACTTTTTCTCTGTTTTTGTGTTGCATCCTATTGTTTTTTACATTTTGGCTTTGAAAGAAACAAGTTTACTGTAGTTTCGTTGAAAAATAGGAATTTAGTTTTCTACTGAGAGTTTTCAACAAAATATCTTTTCATATTTAAAAAAGCTGTATGTACCTAATCCATCTCACAACCAATAATGACACTGATAAAAGATGAGATTCAGTTCCTGAAAAATTGCGAGGAATAGTTTTTATCGATGGAGAAGAGATCTTTATTTCGATTTGAGACCTTTATTCGAACAAAAATGCTTGTTAGCATTTTGCTACAGGTTCAGATGTTTACGTCTATTACAGGTTCAGATGAGAGAAAATAAAAATGGACTAATATTATATGTTACATCATTTATTGTTAGGAAAAGATGTTAAAAATTTCATTCATATTATTGCACACTATTTAATTAATTTTTTTAATTAAAAATTAATTTTTCTAAACAGTCATTGCTTTATAAGTTCCTCGTAAAATCATTTCATTAATCATTACTTGAATATTTGGATGTGAATTTTTTATAAAGATCATTGTAAATCAGTGTTCAAAACTAAAGAATAATTGTAAAATTGCGCACTTATATGACAATAAGCAGAAAAGCTAATGCCCTGCAGATGTTTAATCACAGAATATGAAAACAAACGGCTAGTAGATGAAATAAAGATCGTCTTGCTATAGGTCGTTGACTTGGTATATCTCAGCAGCTACTGATAAATACAGCAGCTACTGATACATACTAAATTAAGCGTATCTACGGATTACTAAGATTTAGTTAAATTAAATTAATATAGCAAAGCAATCGAGAGTTATTTGCCTAGGGAGAAGGGATGCCTTCGCAAA
Source organism: Stegodyphus dumicola (assembly GCF_044657685.1). Classification (NCBI taxonomy): domain Eukaryota; kingdom Metazoa; phylum Arthropoda; class Arachnida; order Araneae; family Eresidae; genus Stegodyphus; species Stegodyphus dumicola. Next base: position 124,544,943 of record NC_140780.1, read on the forward strand.
CGGTTAAGGGAAACTATCTTGTATTCAAGATAACGGTTAAGGGACGATCATTTCGACCGATTCATCAACGGTTAAGGAAAACTATGGGGAAACACTAAAATTAGCCATGTAGTCAGGTCGTCCGTCTAGAATCGAAGTCGAACTAAAATCGAAAGTTTTAAATGTCTCGGACAGTGGTGGGGCGTTTACTGAAGGATTCGCAAGCACGGTCTTTATGCGAAAAGAATTGCAATGCGTCCTGCTTTCTGCATTTTCCAGATAAGAGCGTTTGGAATGGCGTTAGTCTTCATCATCAATAAGGACAAGATGATTGAGCCCAATCATTCTTCAAGCATGGTTCAGGTGCAGTTTAAATGGTGATTCTGGATGTACTTTAAAATGGGGAGAGCCAAGAACGTACATAAACAATTTTCCCCCATTATAGATAATTGGAAGTATTTTTAGATTTTAGCATTATTTTGCTAATAAAATCCTTGTTTCACTTTGTGATTTATAATTCTATTTTTTTTTCAGTGCATGTCATAAAAGGGTTATTAATTTGATGTTTAGCAGATGATGTATTTGCATATTAACAAGAGTATTTTCATAAAATGTTAATCAGAAAGTACTTAAGGAAATATTTACAAATTCAGAACTTTTACTCTGCCAAAACTCAACAAAAGAGTACTTTGATATTCATATATTCAAGCGTATTCTTGTATTTATTAATATTTATAACAGGAGAACATCAGTGCAAAATAACTATTACAGGAAATTATTTTCGAAATGTTCCTAGAATCCGCACGCATGTTTAACCAGTCATTCTTCTAAATATCCTTTCTTTCATTAGTGTTTGCGAAATTCCGCTGTTTACTCAAATACCAATTATATCTTAAACAGAAGTTGCGTCTTTATATAAAGAGATGCTTCATAAAGTTTATTTGCATTTTTAACTAATTAAGTATCCATTACAGAAAACAAGCCTGGTGAGCGAGAAAAATGCAAAAATAATTAATCATCTCTCAGTCAATAATACCCGTGATAAAACGGAACACAGAAAGATAAACATCAGCGGCTGTCTCCAAAATTTTGTCACTTCAAATAAGCCCCGTAGCCTTAACTTCAGGTTATTAACGTCACAATCAATACTAACGTCTCCCATGCGACAGTAAAATCTCTTCCGAGCTCAAGTATTAGTGGCATAAAGAATATCAGAACGCATCCAGTTTTCGCGCTTTCTATAAATTTAACGAAATGATGAAAGTTAGGATTTAGCTGACTAGACTGTCTCCTTTCACAACAATCAAATAAACTAAAGGTTTAATATTTCAAGGGATAACTCTGCAGAATTTTCCCTTCAGTTTGCAATATTTTATTCACGGAATGGGAACAAAGTAATTGCGAGAAAAGCAATGAAAAAATGTCGGATAATTATAAAAAATCTCATAATATATATATGGATGCAGAAGTAGTTTATGATATTAGTTCAAAAACATCTAACTACGCAAACTAGTTAAATGTCAATTTATATCCTCCGCTAAAAATAATACGCGCATTAAAAATAATAATGCAGGATTACTTATTTAGAAATTTTTAAATTAAATAGATAAGAAAGAAAAAGGAATTTTGGTATATCTGAAGTAATTTTCATTTTAAATCTCATTTTTACTATACAGATGTGTTTCTGAAACTTTCAAAAATACCACAGTATGGTATTATCAAGACTGAAGTTTGTTTGTAAACTGCGTGTTTGTGAACCTTATTTGAATACTGAGAGAGAGGAATTTTTGTTCTTTAAATTTCCTCCATTGTTAATTAATAAATAGCTTACATAAATTTTGAAAAATTTTAATTTTCAGTAGCAAAGTAAACGTTTTTAAACTGTAAAACACTCTGACATTTCTCTAATTAATTTTAATAATGAAGAAATTATGTTAGTTTCTTATTTAAAAAGGGTACGTTTTCATTAAGCTCATTCATTTAACCAAGTTAGCTGTACGTAATGAATCCAAGTTTTGCCCATTGCATCTTATGCATTCTTCTGAATTGTTACTGTACTTCATGTCTTTAAACATGATTCAGTGTGAGAATTTTCATTTGTAATGCATCTTACCTGCAAAGAGTGGAGAAGAATATGAAACACTAGCTTAGGTATTTAAATAGTAAAGAATTTAACGAGACCAAAAAATTAGATTCTATACTCTGCCAAACAAGTTTTACAGGATCTAAGCATGAAATTTCAAATGCATTTGTATCGCAATTATGTTTTATGCAAATGGGTATCAAATAAAAGGAAACCATTACCTTTACGAAAATAAGAAATGTTGGAAATCATTGAGTAACCAAACCGATTAGTGTTATTATAAAAATTCAGTCACTTAAAATGCTTCAGATATCATATACATAAGAAGTTTTGGATAACTGAAAAGCCATTTTTCTTCAAAAATAGCTTATATAATTTTTATCTTTTGTCATTATAATGAATGAAGATTTTTAAGCACGCATTAAAAATAATTGTAGATAATTGTGCTTAAGTATACCTTACTGATTAATTCAAATCTAAGATATAAGTTTAGCTGAAAGGTGATTACTTAAGTATCCAGGCATGGCAGTTACATAGAGCTGCATTGATTGATTAATATCAGGCACTGCGGTGAATTCGACCTTTTAAATGAAACTTTTTTCCATTTCCATGAGACCCCAAGCAAGGCAATATTTCGTTGAGACAACTTAATTGAATAGTTATTTGATTGCAAGGTACTCTTGAAGATGAACTCTTCGAATTTAATAGCCTATGAATATTTTTAGTATTTAAGTGATATTCATAATTTAGACTCGGAAAGTCATTTTATTCATAATTGCAGAAGATTTCGGGCTGTAAACCAAAGAACCAATTGCGTGTATCTGTGTACGAGAGCAGCTTGCAGCCTTAGTTTCACTCACAATCATTTTATCATGCATTAAAAGGATATCCATAATGAATTTTTTAAAAATGCATTAAAAACGCATATAATATTTCCTAAGGATAGGAGTTTGCACCTGTAAAGGCCTGGCATTTTCAAAACTATGATTTCTAAAATTATACACTGATGCAACTGACACACTTTTGTGATGATCTCATAAACACTGCATGATGGCAGTCTTATTATTGAACTGTTCAATGGCACTTAATGAATCACATATTTTTTGACGGTTTCCATAACAATGAAAGTGAAAATATCTACTAAACACATTTCAACTAGGTTTATGGTATGAGATTTATGATGAAAATTGCCTAACTTACATCAGTTACTTGAATCAGTCGGTGTCTAAATTATGAGTATCACTTAAACACTAAAAATATTCATAGGCAGAGTGATTTAGTGATTACTAATACATTGTGAGCAATTTCCTTTCTTAAAAGGATAACTGATCGATAAAAGGGTTATTTTTAGGAGAAGCTCTTGAAATATGGAAAAGAATTCTTGGTCTTAGGATATAATATATGGAACTAAATCAGCATATAAATAATCCTGAGCGTTGGGCCAACAGCACTAATGTAATTTTTTTAAGAACTCAAGGTATTTCAAAAATTGTATGTACAAAATGAGTTAAATCGGAGGTTTTGGGATTCAGTTCAGTGCTTGTCACAACCATTTACGGCCTTTGAATTAGAGACATTTTTCCTGGTGTAGTAAAAGAATATTCCGAGATCTCCGTAAAGTGTTCTCCATGCACGATATCATTCTCAAAGTCTCGCGTTTTTAGCCACAATACATCATAAATACCGTAAATTGATGGACTGAATCATTTCGGAGTATGATTTGGGATTTCTGAACAGAGACTGCTGGTTAACACTAGTTGTATGCTGTAAGTTAATCGGCATGATTGTATGCATATAAATAAATGAAAAATGGATTTCTGAAGATTCGTAAAGTAATTGACTTTGTAAAGTATTTTCTTCTTCTTTCTCGCGTGCCTTTGTGGTGTAATTGGAAGGATGTCTGGCTAGCGATGGGATGATCGAGAATTCGAATCCCGGAGAAGACAGTCTTGATTTTTCACATTTCTTGTCTTTGGAAATACTTAATGTGATTACAACATCTTTAAATGCATTTTTACATAAATCAGTGTCTAATGCTCTTATTGTGTTACTTTAATAACTATGCAGTTGTATTATAATTTTATTCGTATGCTCTCCGAAGTTCTAAAAATCATTCGCTAGCATTACGTAAGCTAGTACTCGTAATTAAAAAAAATATTGTGGAATAAAAAAACAACTTAAATGACGGCTTAATGCATTAATTCATTTGAAGAATGAAGTACCTATGAAGCAATTTTCACATATATTTATTTAATAATAAAAGTCTTGAAGAAAAAGACAATCAAAACGGATCTGGTACATTCATAAATTTCTAATTTTTTATCTCAAGTTTAGTAATATTACCTGAAAATTGGTTTGGATTGTAATATTCAGACATGCTTAAAATAATATGAATTTAATGGTAATAAATAATAGCCACTTTTCACTCATTCAAAAATTTTAACTAGTGAATTCATCATTTAACAATTACGTTCTATCTCGGCTAAGTCCCCAAATTTTTTTACTCGCGCGTAATGGAAGCATTCTTTACGACACAGCCTATGATTCCCCAGCATGACGTAAATACCCTCACACGATTGATCCAAAGGGAGAAGATTTTCTTCGCGAGAGTCGATGGAATATATATATATAACTGGCAGGGAGATCGTTTCTTCTAAATCACCTTTTCAAAGCAAATTCATCTTTTTTGAGGAAAATTACTCTTCTGCATGCTACTTGTCAGCATTTTGCAATGAATATAACGTTGTCTCTGTAACTCAAAGAAACGAACGTACGTAGCAAGCATAAGATTTAATACAAATGACTTCACGTATCCCAATAATTGCGGTACGTGTAAACACTCTTCAGTAATTATCTTTAAATATAACAATTTATTTGAAAATTGTAACTTAAACAAAATTATCTACTTGTACAAAATATAGATTTCTAATCTTCCTCAAAGCAATGATCGAACTTGATTTAATATGATAATTAGAAAGAAATCTTTGAAAGTTATTTCATATTGTAGATGATGCTTAGGAAATCTTCAGGAAAAACCAAATCTTATTTAGTCAGAAAAAAGCAAATATGTATTAGCCCCTCTATTCAATCAATTCATGTTATCTTATTTTGGTAGACATTGAGTTCAATACCTGTTGTTAAATGTTTTGTAAAATAATATTTCTGACACCATGTTTTACACTGAAATGCCAATATTAGTTACAGCTCATATGATTGTATGCTATGTTTGGAGTCACATGTTATAACTGAAGAATTAAATATTTGAACATTTCTTTGTCAAAACTAAGCTATGGCGATATTTTAATCTTATTTGCAGCAAGCATTATCATTTAGTTTTTTGGCAACCGGCTACAGAATGCAGTATGAAAGGTACTTGGCTTTTTACGAATCAGAATTTCGGAAATCGAAATCTAGGGAGACAAAATTGTAATAGTTCAAGCATTACAGTATTTAGTTACTTCATGAAATGGATGCGTGAAACAAGTAATGTTAAAGATAATAGCACCACAACAAAAAGGCTGAAATCATACGTTATTCGCTGAAAAATATGGAATAAAGAATCCAGGTACAGTTCCTGAGCGTTAAATAATTTAAAATCCAGGATAAGAAATATATAAAATACTTCAAACATATACATAAATGGCATTAAAGTAAACGATTTGATAAAATCACAGTAAAATAAGGTAAAAAATGCGTATTGTTAAAAAACATATGAAACTAAAACTGTTTAAAACAATATATTAAAATTTTGAATTGAGAGTTATAATAACAGAAATTTCCAACATAATGATTTTAAAAGCAGTTAACAACAAAAGGCAAAAGCTGAAATATTTTCAAAACGTAGAATAATTCAAAACGAAGCTATTTCTCTGCCAAATGTTTTAATGTCAAACTGAAATTATTAAAATGTTTAAGACGACGAAATTACATTCAAATAAAATGTGACAAACTCTTAAAAACATTATATTTTGCACAAATGTTTCACTTTGATGCTTTTAAAACACGAGGAATCAGTCGAAAGTGAACATTTCTCAAAACGAATCAAAACAACTTCCTCCTTCCTATATGGAGTCAATTTCAAGTGCTTTTCTGCGGTTTTGCAATTTTTAACTAATTAATTATTTGTATGGTTACAGTTTTCAAATAGTAGTGTTTTCAAATAAGTCAGAAAGATCCAATTGTTAAATAAATAAAATGATAAGCACGGAGCCGATTTTTGGTAAGAATGAAACTTTAAAAGATTTATAAAAATCAATTGAACTAATTAGCAGCACAATAATAATAAAGCATGATTTTGTAATGATGATTAGTCAAAAAATTTCTCGCGAGAGTTTTTATGAGAAATGTTTCCTATTGAACGTATTGTCTCATTTCTTCTAGAGACCTGTTTCCCAGCGTTTGGAAACAGCTGTGTTACATGTTATGAATAAATTATGTTCACCAATATTTAAACTAATTTTTAAAAAATTCAAACGTATAGCGACCTGAAAGCTTTTTGGAAGTAGGAAACGTGAAAAACTGAATGTACCTTCGCCGTGACTAGAACCACGAATATTCTAATTCCTAGTTGAGCATGTTAATTACTAACAAGACTACGCAAGGTGGTTGGGATAATTTTTTATGCTTTCTCTCCACATAAGAGGAACTAGAGTGAGGAATGAGCTCCAATCAGCAAATGCAGGCAGTGACGGGATATTTTAATTAGTGAACGAAATGTACAAGCAGGAAACATGAAAAATTAGCTGTGCCATCACCGATATTTGAATCACGAATCTTCCAATTAATAGGCGGAGTTTTAACCTTTTACATCACAAGCGCATGCAGCGGGAATGAGATAACCTTTTACAAGTTAAGCCCCAGTAATGAGTAAAATACACACTTAAACAAAGGCTTATGGTTGAGATTTAATTTAATTGTGCAATTTATCGACATAAATTATCATAATTATCTGATTCGTTATGTCAGCTACTTTGGTTGTTATAAGCAGCTATTCAGGAACGTGAAATTATCGATAATGGAAGATTATAAGCAATTTTCGAAGCTTAAGTTTACGTTCAGCATTTTCCATTGACAAATTAATGATATTTCCTTATTTTATAGCTGATAACTTCTGCGTAATAAAGAAAAAAAGGAAAAGACGTAAATCGTGATATTCCTTAATAAACGATAACAAGAATTAAAGTGTTAAGAGTAAATTATGTTTCCTTCGAAGGACACGAACATCAGAGAAAAACTCGATTAGGGAAAAGAGTTATTGATTAAAATTATTTCTTGATGGAAGGGGGATGGCGAGTTTCTAATCCATACCTAAAAAGAACAAGAAATAAGGCTACGAGCAATTTGCTTTATAATCAAGCATTATTTACAATCCATTAACACAAACAGTAAATTTAAAATTATTAACTATCTCCATTTTGATATTTACTGGCTTTAAAGGATTGCCTAAGCACAAGTTTCCAAAGGTTCTTTGCGCACTAAAAATAAAAAGAAAAGGATATATTTTGAAAGAGAATTATAACGATATGGTGAACATTTTTCCAGATTAAGGAAAATGCAGAAAAAAATCGAGGAAAATCTTTGGTAAAAACTGCTCAAATAGTGCAATTTACTGTATTTAAAGAAAGCAGTACTACATGAACAAGTAGTGAAATTACAGAATGCTTCAAAAGAAAATTGACTGTAACTTTTAGGGTTTAGATTTATTCATCCATTATCTTATTATTTTTAACTTTACTATCACTTCTAATTTCGTCGGTTCCCATCAGGTAGATTATTAGCTAACACATATAAGAATATAGTTCTTCAAGCTGAGAAAGAGCTTTTGGCAATGACCCCTGACTGTCTCTGAATTACACTCATGTCCAAAATTATTTTTACATATATGAAATTGCTTATTCCCCAGAAAAGGGGAACAATAATTTTATGAATTTGTGTGGAATCATCCATAATATCCTATCACGGAAATAAAGAGGGAAAAAATATAAGAGCACTGCAAATGATATGAAACTGTAGCATGAAACAAAACAAAAAATGGTAATAATACTGTGTTACAAAGAGAGTTCAGAAAACAAACCTGAAATAAAATTAAGGCTTTTGAATATAATATGGAATATAATTTCCCTAACTTATACACACGTATCACAATGTGTTTCATGTCAGCAATAACGCTGTTAATCATAGCTTGGGAAATTAAGATCCACACCTCTAGCAAAGCGGTCTTCAGGGGATTCACATATCTAGGAGGAGGATATCTCCATGCAACTGCTTTCCTAACGTAGTCCCATAAGATCTCTGTCGGTTTGAGATCTCGAAATGTTTTTGGCCACAGTATTAATTCAAATTTTTCACTTTCAAGGAGTTCGTCAACGAGGTTTACGCGGTTTGCAAGAGCATTATCATTCATAAACAAACAAAAGAGATCCAGAGTACCTCTGAAAGTCTCAGATAAGGTTATAAGACCTCATCTTTGGCCGGTTACAAATCCGCTGTTAAGACGTGTATGGGCTTACTCGATCATTAGTCTTCCCCATACCATCACATCTACATTAGAAAGACGGCCCATAGTAATCGAAGGAAGTTATCGCATTCCTTACTCCCTCCAGATATAGACCCGTTTAGAATGTTAAACTAAACCTCGACTCATCAGCGAAGAGAATGTGGGGGAATCGGCGTTCACTCCAGTTCTGATCTGTTCTGCACCAATTAAAGTGATCCCTCGTTTGTTGTGAAGACATTGAAACACACACTCTTGGCTTTCTGTCATGATGGTCTTTTTCATTAAGCTTTCTGTGTACAGTTTGACGTAATATAATAGTTCAAGTGGAGGCTGAAAGTTCTGGGCTTAACAAACGAGCAATAAACTTCTTGTTACGACGGGGAGTTATTGCTAGATATCGATCTTGAGAAGCAGTAGTTATTCATTCACGACCTTGTCCAGGCCTCTTAAGACAGTTCCAGAATTCTGAAATTATTTCCATGGACTGTAAAGACTGTCCGTCTAGAAATTCACACATCTCACTGTTTCTGTGATTGTCTGCTCTGCTTTTAAACGGCCTATGATTCACCACTTCAAGATTCTTCCAAACGATACTTCGGACCTGTAACAAGTTTTGAGTTCTTATGCACTAAAATTAAACGCTGTGTTGCAGAAATTCATTTTTCACAAAGAGCTTGATTCACCATCCGATGATGTAATGCTTTGATTTGTACATCAGAAACCGTTTGATCACTTTTGATTAGATAATGCTAATTAGGTATTAGGCTTGCCTTTCACACATTCCCTGCAAAAAAGGATTACATCGATTGGATACTTAATGGAATATAGTTATTTTGGGGAATGCAACGATGTATTTGACCATGAGGGTATCTTCGCTCAGCTTTTAGCTTTGCCTGAATCGGCTTTAATCTTTTCTAGTCGGGTTTACTCGTGCGATTAGAGGGCCTGAGCCAAAACTTACAGTAGGATTTTTCTGTGGGAATTTATGCTTTATTTGCTTACGTTGTAGAGACATTAGGTATTTTTTGGGAAGCAGAAGAGATGAAAAATTAGCAAACGCCTTCGCCGGGAATCGAACCACGGACCTCTGGAATACCGGCCCAGTGTGCAGAACCACTAAACCACGAAGGCACGCAAGGAAAGCGGGAGAAATACCTTATAAATTTTACCTATGGGCTCTGTTAATCCCGAGAGAAGAGATAACTTGTTTTGTTGCTACACGAGCTGAGTAGTTTTGCTAATTGAAGAACTAAATAAAAAAGTATATTTAAACCTTCTTCAGAACTCAGTATTATTTCTTTGTAAGAAGCGATACCTGACTATTTACACGAAGACTATCATTCAGGACACGTTTGCATGCATTACCATCTTAATGTAACAAGGGCTTTTATAAGAAGATAAGATTGTGTCTACTTTGAATACTGTATCCTGTTTTCTAAAACGTGTCCTTTAGAGATCTGGATGTATTTCGTGATCTAAAGGTAATGGAAATACTCAGTTCAGTAAATTTAGCACAAATAAAAGCAAACGTAGCATTCTCAGGGTGTTTCAAGAAAGTGCTACATATTAAGAAATTAACAGTTCTTAAATTTTATGAAAATATAGTGAATATGAAACCGGATATTATTGAAATACAGGTAGCTTATTGTACTAAAGGCTTACTAGCATATAAAAATAAAAATTGGAAATCCATAATGCTAAATAGTGGGATTGTCGCTGTAATACTAAATTATAATGAAATTAGTTTTAATTTAAAAATAGTGAATTTAATTTTTTAACTGAAGATGGGGCTGCAACAGTCACAATGTCTTATCTTCAGCATGTGAAAGATTCTTTTATCAAAATTCCAAGAAGAGAGGCTCTGTTAGCACTAGTAGCATTCCGGCAGTAAATAAGAATACACAAATGTGACTCCATGAAAAATATAAAACTAGGAAAGAGTTTTTTGCTTGAATAATGTAGGAACAGAACATGATGGAAAAAAGCAAGTAGAGAATCATTTTAGATAAAGTGAAGAAGAAATTTTAACAATTCAATTCCCAAAGTGATACTAATATCTAGATGAATTAAACTCATAACCAATAAATTATAATAATAATTAGGTATTTATTAATTACTCTTATTATCATAAAGCAAGCAAATTATAACAAACAAAAATTAAAAGTGAGTTTTTTTTTAAAAATTAATTTGGCTTCAAAATAGACCATACATACCAGTTAGGGTTAAGAAGGATTTTCTAACTAATATAAGGTTTGATTGTAATAACTATTTTGGGAAACAAAGTTCATCTGTTTCAGTGGAAAATTTTAAAAAAGAGATAATTATTCAGCGTAACTATATGAGAAAGAGGCTTTTTGAAGTCTGGTTTCAATAAAATTTAGTTACTGTTAAATCAATCTCATTCTACTCAATCAAATAGTTTTGTCTTCAAGTCAAAACGCTTCCAGCCATTTCTTCTAAAATTAGTGGCAAATGTAAATCACATAACATCTTCTTGACTATTCTAATGGAATTAGAAAGTAATCTTTATTTTTGCCTTTTATTTCATCATGTCCACAAACTATAAAAGTGGAATCCGAAAATTTTGCACTCAATCGTTATCATCCTCGTAAAATTACATTCCTAATCTGACAGTTAAGTTTCACATGTTGGGGGAAAATGAAATGTTTCACCATTTTCATACTTTCATTATACCTTTCTGTATCAAACTTTAGAGCAGCAGTTCTCAACCTTTTGACTAACACGTAACATCTAAACAAAAACTGAAAAACTTAAGCAACATCAATACATTTTACAATGATAATTTTCAATTTCTCAGTAGAAATATTATATATATATATATTGCCATTCGCACACTCTTCTGACTATTTGTATTAAATATGCACACATAAAATATATTAGATTAAAAATTGGTTACAAATTTAATTATAAAAATATATTATCAAGATATAATACTTTAATTTTTAATAATTCTTTAATTATTATACTTTAACATTTATCAAATTATAATACTTTAATTCTAAAATTCAGTGTTAAATTTGGCGTGTTTAAGAGAGATAAATTTCTTTATGTCTGGTCTTATTTTATTTGGTTATAACCGTAAATTAAGGCCCACTTTTAATTTTGTTCTGTATTTATTTTTCCAATATAACATGGAAGAAAATCCACAAATTAACAAGTGTGTTATTTTTGAAATCTTCAGTTAGAGTTCGATCACAGGAAATTATCAATTGTTCTTTTTCTTCACGAGAGTTTTTAAATTGATAGTTAAAAATATTTTGTTTCTTTGCGTACCACATATTTTTCTCCTGCGTACCACCGGTTGAGAATCGCTGCTTTTGAGTATCTATATTCATTTTACATAGAAATAGATAGCTCTAGCAACATTTGAAAAATAGATTGAATTAAAAGCTATTAATGTCACGTGAAATGCCGAGAAATTAATGTGCATATAACAGCTCAAAATAGAATATAATTTAAATGTATTAAATATGGGAAGTTACCTAACATGCTTAGATAACTTACCATTTTTAGTAGAGTTATATTCTACTTTAAACTTAAAGCATCTATAGTTAATATTAAATTAGAATCAAAGCAAGGCTATTCCTCAACAATATTAATAATTACAACAGTGTATAGGAGGTTTAACACAATTACTAAACAAATCAAAATTAAAATAAGAATTCATAAACAAACTCGAAAAATAAGAATGCGAAAGGGAAAATATACAGAATTATGAAAATATAAAAATTAATATCCCTTTTACTGTAACTCCAATTCAGAATTCATCAGGAGAAAATGAATTATAGCTTCATAAAAGTCGATTAATATGTTTCAAAAACATGTTCCGTTCTCCTGCTTTATTTGAGATCAAAAACCGAAAAAAGATTCAATTAAATTTAAGACATTAAAATTCCTATAAAACCGAAAACTCGAATCCCAAATGTACCAGAATTTTGCCTACACGTTTTCAAAACACTTGGAAAAAAGAATAAAACATAACATTGTGCCAAATTGACTACTCAAAAGAACATAAAACTTTACATTATGCAAACTGACCATTCAAAAAACAAATTGGTCTAAAACCATTTATATGCAAATCCGAAATTCAAAAGCATTTATAAATAAAGAACAAATCTTATATACATTAAGCCAAATTGTCATTTAAACAACAATTAAACAAAAATTGGGTGGTCCCCGATTATGCTAAAATAAACTTTTAATACCAAGAAAACGAAAACCTTTCATAGAGGTTTCTGTAAATAATAAAACTTAAACTGAGCCTTAAAACAGCTAAAAACTGAAAAAAAAAAAAAAAATTGAAAAAAAAAAAAAAGCAAACTTACTGAATTCGTAAGCCGATCTTCTTAACGTAAACTATCTGAAATCTTAAGACGACCAAACGGTGCTCTTTGCAAAAGAAAATAGAATTCAGAGCTGCTTTGGAGAAGCAAAAAGGTTTTTAGTTCTTGGAAAACGTATGCGATAAAGTTCAAAGTGTCCAATAGCAGAACTAAGTATTTTAACATGTGTTCAAAATATCCTATCCTGTTAAACTTTATGTGCGGGGGTGCCAAAGGTTGGGTGAGTTCTGTAAAAATTATTACCAACGAGGAGGGTGATCGTCAACTCCAAAAGGGCGGAGTAAGAACTTTCTAAAAGATGCTGTTAAAATTTTAAAACGTAGATAAGATTTTAAAACGTAGACAATCTTAAAATGTTGCCAGAGGACAGCATCTTTTAGAAGTTTCTTACCCGCCATTTTGGAGTTGACGATCACCTTTCTCGTTTGCAATAATTTTTAAAGATCGCACCCAACGTTTGGCACCCTCGCACACAAAGTTTAATAGGATAGGGCATTTTGGACACGTGTTAAAATACTTAGTTCTGCTATTGGAAACTTTGAACTTTATTGCATACTTTTTCCAAGAACTACAAAATTTTTGTTTCTCCAAAGCAGCTCTGAATTCTAATTTCTTTTGCAAAGTTTAGTCGTCTTAAGATTTCAGTTAGTTTACCTTAAGAAGGCCGTCTTAAGAATTCAGTAAGTTTTCGGGGTTTTTTTTAAAATAGGTTTTCAGTTTTTAGCTGTTCAAGGCTCAGTTTAGAGTTTATTATTTATAGAAATCTATATGAAAAGTTTCTCGTTTTCTTGGTATTAAAAGTTTAGTTTAGTATAATCGAGGACCACCCAATTTTTTAGTGTTGTTTAAATGACAATTTGGTTTAATGTATATATGATTTGTTCCTTATTTGTAATTACTTTTGAATTTCGGATTTGCATATAATGGGTTTAGACCAATTTGTTTTTTAATGAACAGATTGCATATATAAAGTTTTATGGTTTTTTGAGTAGTCAATTTGGCACAATGTTATGTTTTATTCTTTTATCGAAGTGTTTTGAAAGCGTGTAGGCAAAATTTTGGTACATATGAGATTCGATTTTTCAGTTTTATATGAATTTTAGTGCCTTAAATGAAAATTTAATTAAATCTTTTTTTTTTTGGTTTTTGATCTCAAATGAACCAGGAGAACGTAACATGTTTTTGAAACATATTAATCGACTTTTATGAAGCTTAAGTTCATTTTCCCCTGAAGAGTTCTGAACTGGAGTTTGAGTAAAAGGAGCTTAATTTTTGTATTTTTATAATTTTGTATATTTTCCCTTTCGAGTTTGATGTACTACAAATGCTTATTTTAAGTTTTATTTGTTTAGATATTGTGTTGAACTTCTTATACACGGTTGAAATTATTAATATTGTTGAGGAATAGCCTTGCTTTTATCCCAGTTTAATGTTAACTTTAGATGCTTTAAGTTTATTTTACATCAATCCTGCAGCTATAGCGCAGGACGGGTTTAAATAATTTTGTTTTAATTTTTAGCCTATTGTTATGTTTCTTTGTGTATATATCAAAATAATGGAAACACTATATTTTAAAAAGTTATTTTTATTTTTGTAGCTGGAAAAGTAGCCACACGTTTTATACGAGTATTTTACATATATTCTTAAGGTTGTTTGAAACTGATAATTTCATTTGTGGTTTATGAAGCTAAATTGTTTTTGAAACTAAAATTAGTAATTTGACTGAATTCTAAAAGAAACGAGAGTGAGAACGTGGCTTGTCAAAAATGAAATATTGGCTCAGTATGATTTGATTTTTGTTTAGCTTTACATTGACTGTCTAATCAAACACTTTTTAGAATTGTTATTGGTTGAAGAATTATGCAGGTAGCGTCATTAACATTATGCAAGAATCACACGACATGGATTAATTTTTAAATGACTCCATTTATAGAGATTTATTAAATAGTTACTATTTTAAGGACAGGACAGATAAATACCAAACTTAAAATAAAGAGTTACTGGGCTTTCTTTATCTGTCTTTATATACACTCATCCATGTATATATGTTACTGTAAAAGCCCGAAGTCTGGTAACACCTAGGTTTCACCGGTAAAACCTGTAGAGACATTAGATTATTATTTGGAAGCAGGAGAGATGAAAAATGAGCAGCGCCTTCGCCAGGACTCGAACCATGGGCCTCGAACCATGGGCTTATACGCGAATACGCGTCGAGCGTGATGACCACTACACTACAAAGGCATGCCAAGAAGGCGAGAGAAATACCTTATAAATCTAGCTTTTACCAAAGTGTTTTGGTAAAAGTCCGAAGTATGCTTTAACCCTTTGCGGCATGGTGGGTCAATATATGTCCCACCTAATTAATATTTATTTTCTCAGTTAGCAATTTCCGTTAGAAGTTTTCTAATCTTTTAAAAATAATCTATTTTAGTTATTATTTTTCTCAGTAGATGTTACTACTATACCAGGGCTTAAGTTTATAAGCAAAAAATATTCAAAATAGGATCACAAGAGTGATATCCATGTATCTCGCATTTTTCAATATTTTAAAAATTTTGTATACAATTTATGATATGTATGATTCTTTTTAATATTCAAAGGTATTTTATTTTCAAAAATCTTAATTGGATTCAATATTTTATAATATTAATTTTGCAATTGAAATAAGTGGGTTAAAATTTGTCCCACCACACACTTGAATTTCCGCTCAATAGATGGCAGCACTCACGATTATTTTTTCTTTTCTTTTTTGCATCTACTTTTTTCGTGATTGCTCGCGCTTTTACATCCGTTGTATGATCTGATGTGCTAAAATGTCTAGAAAAAAATTAACAACTCAGGAAGCTTTGGATCTTTTTGCTGAATTGCCATCCGATTTCGACTCTGCTTCAGATGTCAGTTCTGATTCAGATGAAATTGAAATCCAGGATAGAATAACTGAGGTTGAAGTTATTGCTGAAGAAGAAAGGGAAGTAGTTATAATTTGTTTCGCTTTTTAAAGACACAGACCCATCTATGCATGTGGCACTGTAAATATGGATCGGAAGTATCTACCCCAAAATTTAAAAGACAAATTTATGTCAAGAGAATATATAGACTTTTCAGTTAGCGATTATTCAATTTATTGCATAAAATGGAAGGATAAAAGATCCGTTTCTATCCTGTTTTGCTTGGAAAAGGCAACTGAAATGAAAGAAATTAATAGAAAAGAACGAGATGGAAAGTCAAAAAAAAAAAAAAAAGTACTGTGCCCAAACAGCATTATTTCATACAATAAGAATATGGGATATGTCGACTGATTGATCAACTGAAAGGACTATATGAAATAGACCGCAAAAGCAAGAAAATGGTGGCACATGATTTTTTTTTTACTTTTTAGATGCGAGTATAGTAAACACATTTATTCAAGTTTGTTCGCGAACCTGATCATGATGTAAAAACAGTGAAAGATTTTCTTCTCTCAGTTACAGAAGGTCTAATGGCACTTGCAGGCAAGAAAGAGCTGAAAAGAAAACTGAAATCCCCAGTTCAAATGAAAACTAAAAACCCGTTTGTACAACCAGAAAAGAGAGTAAAAAATGTAAGTAAAACGCCAAAGAGAACGAGCAGAAGATGTGCATATTGCAGCATATCGAAAGAAGAACGACAAACATTTTGGATGTGTGAAACATGTGAAGTGCCTCTATGCTTACAAAAGAATGAAACAACATGTTTTTCAAAGTTTCATGAAAAATGACTTTTTTCAATTTTAATCATTTATAAATGTTTTTGAATCAAGTGCCAATTTTAATATTTTATTTAGTATCATATGTACGAGTGTCAAATTTTAATCTAAAAACAATATTCAAGAAAATATTTTCTTTTGTTCCTAAAATTTAAAAATATTAAATATATACTATATGCAAAATGCGCATATGCAAAATTTTACAAGTCATGCATATATGCAATAAGTACAAAATGCATTTTAGTGTGTTTATTATGAATATTTTAGAATGCATGCTTTATTTTGTTTATTCATTCCACATATGATTTTTTTTTCCTGCTATACACCAATATGTTATAAGACATGTGCTAGTTGCATGGTGGGACAAACGGTATCCCACCTTCCACCGTAAAAAATAAAAGCGCAGAATTTTTTTCAGGCCTTAAAGGCACTTAAGTAAGTCCATCTGACTTATTCTAAGGCATTTTTTTAAAGATTAAAATATATTTTAAATATGCGTGTCGCAAAGGGTTAATACGATTCCATTTCGGACTTTTGCCCAGTCTTTGTTAAAAAGTTAAAACCCGCTTTAACTTTTCAATTGATAATATAAATTGTAAAAGAGATCAAAATAAGGTATGATTTAAGATTATGTGGCTGAAACTGTCTTACAATTATTTTTCAAAGAGTTACGAGAAATAAAAATAAAAAAAATACAATATTTATACCACTTCACAAATAAGATCCCATGTGAGAAAGCTGAACTAATGCACAATTCTCTCGATAACCACTGAAGAGATTTCAGTAATTGTTTTAAATAATTTTGGCAATAGCTTATAAGGTATTTCTCCCGCCTTCTTAGCATGCCTTAGTAGTGTAGTAGCCAGTACGCTCGGCGCTCATTCGAGAGATCCGTGGTTCGAATCCTGGTGAGGGCATTGCTAATTTTTCATCTACCTGCTTCAAAAACACCTAACGTCTCTACATTGGCGCCAGAACTAAAAAGAGTGGTGGATGATGATTCTCCGCCACCAGGATTTAGTGATTGGGTCCCCTAAATCCCTAGTCGCCATTTAAAAGGGGGCGTATATAAGGTATTCCCCCACCTTCTTAGCATGCCTTTGCAATGTAGTAGTCAGCACTCTCGGCACGTATTCGAGAGGTCCGTGGTTCGTATCCTGGTGAGGGCATTGCTCATTTTTCACATCTTCTGCTTCCAAAATACCTAACGTCTCTATAAGTTAAAAAAATTAAATTGATAGCTCAGAAAAATATTCATAAAAATTATGAAATTTTTAAGAATAAGAAAAATGTAGTTAGTTTTTCTTAATACACTTAATATTTCTTATTAACTGTAACAAGGTTGACTATTATGGCATTTTGAATTACAAAGTAAATCAGCTGATTTGCAGAAACATATCTTCGTAGTATACTTCTTTGAACAGTTGAATTTGAGTCCTTGTCACCCAATTAAAGAACTGTATATCTATTAGGTCGATATCGATAATTCATTTCGCTATGTACAATTATATGCACAGTGCACGGTTTGATTACAGTCCCCGTTTTCACAGTTTTTTGTTTTTTTCTGACATGGTTCACATAGTCTCAAATACGTGACGATAGATTCTACTATTACATTCTTGTACTTGAGATTCACTTTCTTAATCATACGGGTTCTTCCACCATGGCCAACTACAATATGAACATCGTGTATGACGTTGAAGATTTCATCAATTGTAACATAACGCAGGATTTTTGTTTTTTCTGTAGATAGTGGTGCTATAAGTTTGTTCTCTCCTCCAATATTTAAAATATCATAGCTTTTCAACATTCTGTAATGAAATGATTGTTTTTGCTTCACACATTTTGTTTCTTTCATTTTATTTATTGAAGAAGTGTATTTCTCATTTGTTAAATAAAAATTGTTATCGAGCTAATTTTTTACAGATTTAGACAAAAAAGTCGTAATTTGTTTTTCCGTATAACACCACTAATTTCCTTTCAGCAAAATAAAAAACGCAAAATATGTTGAAATGGAAACAAACTGCTTCTATTTTAGATGGTAACCGCTTACACTTGTTTGAATTCCCTCGAAGCTAGACTGCAAATTGTGCAAATAAGAAGGAGCAGGAACATAAAAGTGTCGCGACAGAATTTGAGTGCGCAGGTTTATTCAGAGTTGACTTAAATCCCTCGTTTCCGGCTTTTACCACAAGGCGTTGGTAATTCCGCAAAGGGCTCGGTAAAAGTCCGAATATTAAAGCATACTTCGGATTTTTACTAAGCCACTTTGGTAAAAGCTAGGTTTTACCGGTAAAACCTAGGATTTACCAGACTTCGGGCTTTTACAGTGACACATATATATATATACAGAGAAAGATAATTATTTTTATAAATATCTATACAGTATTATTTCACATATATACATATACTTACAATATAAACAAAAACTATGTATAAGGAATAGGCATGATTCCATCTTATTTTTTCATCCTTGAAAAAGCGTAGACATATTAATTTTTGTTCAGTAATACAAATAAGTTTTAAAAGTAAATTAAATTTTGCTAGCTCAGTCTACGTCTTCATTGAATTTTTGTCTGACACGATAATTATCCGCAAGTAAATATTTGGGAAGCGAAATCAAAGCAGAGGGCAGGAATGATAATGTTAAATTGGCTGCTGGGCCCAATATTTAGGCGAGAAAAAAAAAGATCTGTACGAAAATTGAGTTTTCTTAAGGCTAATGTTAAGCTGACAGGATTATTTATTAAGTTAAAAAATTAAAAAAAAAACAGTTTTAAAAATTTCTGTCTTCGAGAACTTTTTAACTGAAGCTTCATATGAATGAGGAGCTTTTAATTACTATGGAACGTGTTGAATTCTGCTTTACCTGCTTCAGATTTTCTATACGCTTCAATCAGTAAATATAATGATGAAAACAATCCTGCTCAAAATTTATTTAACATTGCTCGTTGACTGACAGAATTAAGCAGCGTACTTGTCTTATTTATATTTATCGTAAAATTTTAAACTGAAAATCTTATGAGATTTGCTTAAAATATCACAGAGTCATTAAATGTATCTATATTTCAGTGTTGTATATTACCAAGCGCAATTTGTAATTCACAAAGTGATTAAAAAACATTTCGTGCAAACATATCGGAAAGTAAACACCGGTGTTCCAAAAAATAGGTAATATTCAGCTTTCTTCGAAAAGCAATAAACTATCTTCCACAAAGTGGCAGGAAATGTGTTCCTACAGAGTTTCCATTGCATTTTTATTCGGGACACCATAAGAAAGAGGAGATCCAGCGTAAAGCAATACGAACCGAAATCTTTTATGTAACATCCAAAGCATTTATTATTATAAGCATAAATGCAGCGTAGCAGAAAAATAACAAAAAATGTTTAATGTATGAGAACAAGAGATAAAATGTTCACTAGTGCGTACCCAGAACGAAATTGAGTTGATAAAAGCTTGGATAATTTCAACGTAAACAGTAATCAACATTCTACACTTTAATAGCCTTTTTTGTACGTTCCTTATAAACTGTATTTGATTTTGGGATTAGTAATTAATCTTTTCTTAATCTGAAACTAGCTAAATGACATCAGTAGACCTGAAAGCAAATCAATAATTCCCTCGTAGCCAAATTCAGAAGAATAAAATTATTGGTTGGGGATAGAAACGTATAAGAGTGTATTGATATTGGAAGCCAACTTCATTATTGCAAAAAATTATATTTATATTAAAATTCCTAGTTTAATATTTATTATAATGTTTGGTAAAAACTTTTCTTTGATTACATGCAAATCGATTTTTAAAAATTAACTTGATAACTGAAGTTAAAAATCTGGAAGAAAAGAAAACTTTTTTGACAATATTTCATCCTTTTTATGGTTTTAGAATTTTATCGTAAGTATATCCTAAAATATTCATTCATGAAGGAATAACTCTGTATTTTAACTATCAATATGTCCCAAAGACTTCGAGGGAAATGTAGATATTTTTCATTCTAACTACTGAAAATTTACTAAGAACGTGTATTTTCAGTATTTAAACAATTTTAATTATTTCGTTAATACATACTGTGTCCACAAAACGTTTTATTCGGTTTTTATTTCATAACCGTTCACGGTTGACATATTTAAATGACACAAATATTTATGTTTTCGCCATTTTACGCTCAAAGAAATTAAATAATAAATTAGGTTTACAAGAATTATCCAGCCATTTATTGATGCAATTTAAGCATACAATGAAAATTTAACTAGACCTGAAATAATAAACTTTTCACTTTCTTACACATCAACTGCATTAGCACTTCTAACTTCCTTAATAATTATCCCAAGTTTTAAGAAAATCAGAAGAGCTAAAATTTACGCAAAGCTTAAAAACCACATGAAGAACTAAAGCATTTCGACAACTTTTTTAACTTGATGTCAAGCTAACATCTGTAGCTTCTTTGTACTCAACATTCTGCGGAAGTTCCTTTCTTTAGAATAGCAGAGATTTAAAACTAATCGTTTTAACAATCAGGGCTAATTTTTTTTGTACTGATTAATAACGTTCTATGATATATCACGAAATTATTGAGCGTCATAGTTTTCTTTCAGTGACCTTGAGTTTCGTAATAACAGGTAGGCATCAATGTTTAAGTTTGTAGAGTCATTAGGTATTTTTTGGAAGCAGGAGAGATAAAAAATGAGCAACGCCTTCGCTTGGAATCGAACCACGGGCCTCTGGAATACGCATCCAGCGTGCTGACCGCTGCACTACAAAGGCCTGCTAAGAAAGCGGGAGAAATAACTTATAAGTTCTACTGTATATTTAGCTAGTGAAAGACAGATTTACTTTCATATTTTCTCTTCTAGTGTAATTTTGACTTTTAAATCTGAATTTCCAAGGTTGTTTTCCAGCTTAAGATAAACAAAATATACAAATTCGGAATTTGAAAATGAATTTGAATTAGACACATGTCCTAGTTTTCGTAACGGCTTCTCGTCAAACAAAAAGTCAAGTACCCCTTATAGCAATTAATTATTTGATGACTGTTTTTCGACTGACAGTTTGGAGTATAAGATCTGAATCTATCATCAAATATAATATATTTTAAATTGTAAAGTATTGGAAGGTATTATTTCCCAGTCGTCCTGTCTTTGACTATACACAAAGAAATGTTTCAATGTACAAATCACTTCTTTTCTCAAATTCCAAGTGCAAAGCTTAAACTCAGTTGGGATGACATGCGATAAGGCGAAATTAGGTATGATAATACCAGCCATGAAGCAGGGCTTAACAGGGAGAAATCCTTCCATCACAATCACTTTGGAACAACCATCAGTCAGAGATATATACAAAGCGATTTTTCGTTCAGTGAGTGAGGGGAATTTAATACGTGTTTGGGTGGTTGAGAATCCCTTGCGTTGTAAAGTTGAGATACGTTATAACAGCATTAAGCAGTTGCCTTCTCTTCTAAATAATCCTAGTCGCTTTTCTTATTAATACAGGTTGGTCAGAAATACATTTAGGTTTTTTTTCATGGTTCGTCTTTTACCTGATATTGCATTTAGCTTCAATTATTTATGCACTGATAATTTGTCCAAACCTTAGCATAGAGTTCTAAACATACTATATTAAAGTTTGGATCTTTAAAGGGTTAAATAATCTTCTTCTAATAGAGTCATCTACAGTCCTTATGAAAATTTGAAACAGAGTTAGATTTTAAAAATTAGTTGACGATCTGTAATGTTTGTTAGAAATATATAATTATATTGTAAAGTTTAACTCTCTTGGCTTTCAACCAGTGTTAAACTCTGTATAGATGTTAAGCAAATTATAGTACAACAGAAATTTGAAAAAGGTTTAAAAGACACTATATTTAAAACTAAATAAGGTGAACAGAAGGCACTCTTGGTGCTTACAACTCCGCCAGCACTTGTGGCGAGAAACTCAAAGGGATAAGTCAAATGTAAAGCTTAAATGTAAATAAATTAATAGTCAGAGACTATACAGAGCAATTTAAGGCGAAGTTCGCTCAAAACTACACCGGCGGGAATTTCAACTATCGGTAATTAGAATGCAAGGCAAAACACAGGAACTCTTATATTAGGGCGAAATATACAGGAACTCTTATATGTGGCGAAATCTGTATATTAGTTCAGAATTTTCAACTATTTCAGGAATTATCTCTTTTCCAAAAAAATGATAGAAAGTTAATTTATTAACTATGGTGTACAGAAATTAGGTAACTTGGAAGCAAGAGAACATGAAAAATTAGCAATGTCCTAGCCGGGACTCGAAACACGGACCTCTCGAATACGTGACGAATGTTCTGACCACTACACCACGAAGGCATACTAAGAAGGCGGGAGAAATATCTTATAAGGGAAAGTCGTTTCTGATGTAAGAACGGAATTGTTTCTTAAAATTATTCTTCAAAATTTCAAAATTAAGCAATCAGAAGCATATACAGAAAATTGCATTGCAATCAAGCTTGTTCGGTTACTTTCATGTTCGATGACCTTCAGTTTCATATCCGCATCTATTCGTTTTGACACAAAATCAACAGCACTTTTCTGTGTACATCAGCATCTGTTTCAAGTTATCACAATATGACTATTGTTTCCTGTAGCTCTTTCATACTTATGAGGCCAGCCTGATAATTCTTTTGCCAGTAACATTGCAAAAGCTTTGAGGGCTTTTTTTTTTTTTTTTTTTTTTTTTTTTGTGTGTGTGTGTGTGTGTGTATGTGTCTTTTTTTTCGGGGGGGGGAGGATAAGAAGGCTGCTTGATTAATGTTCACACTTTGTTTTCTACTCAATGTTAAAATATAAACAATTAGTTTCTGAAAGCTAAACACACTAAACGACGAATGAGAAAGAAAGTTTCTGGTTATTTTATACAGTATCATGTTATTTCTTATTGAAATACTTTGACTGGTCTGAAAAGTGATGTTTCCGTTGGGTATCAAATTCTTTCTTATGATGCACTTATACCGATAACAATTTTAAAATCTCTTGAATAAAGAGCTACATTTGAGCTACATTTTCTTGTGTATGAATTATATTAATAATATATATTTTTCGCTATTTAATGAGGCTTTTCAGGTTTCTTTTGGGAAGTAGTAAGACGAATCAAATGATGCGTGGTTTTAATAAAGTCTGACAACAACAGCTATTAGGAAAACATAATAAATAAGTAGTTGGAAAGAAAAGAAAGGAAGCCATGAACGTTTAACAAGAGAACTCATACCAAATTTTTAATTTTACAATTCTACAAGGAAAAAATACTTCCAGTTTCTCGGCAGTCAAAATGTAACAATTTTACCCAATCCTAAGTACACACTGATGAAAAGAGACCTAATATAATAGCCTGCATATTTTTTAATGATATTAATTTTGTTATTTCCATTAAAAACTTCTTTTTCAAGGAAACATTTATAATTTTAAATTGATATATGAAAGGTATGATTAAGTTAAAGGCATTTAAAGCATTATAAACAAGTTAAAATTATAATTAGGTTAGCGTAACTCTTCTAATAAAATGATACATCAAAAATCGAGGTGGAAAGCAATATCCGAAAGACAATAGATCCCAATACAAAGCTGTCAGTTCCAACTGACAGCTTCATCTGCGAATTTTTCTCTTAGAAGTAGAAGGCGACGGATTCTATAAAGGGAGAAATTTAAAGGCGATAATAAAGAGCTGCTTATCAGCTGCTAACATACTTGAAGATTTAGCGCTAACTGAAGGAATACTCTTTGTTCTAATGTCTCAAGCAGCCCATATATAACACATCAAATGTTTCTGAAAGATTTCTTTTCTTGTTGAAGCATTTACAGACATGCACTAAAGCATGCGGAAAGAGAAAAGACTTTTTCATTACTAAATAGTTCCCTAAAATTTACTTCGTGCATTCAAAAAGTGAAGAAATTTTTTTCTACATTATTGTTCTTGCAAAGTAAGTAAGTTACTAAGTATAAGTCTTGGTTTAAAAATGTCGCTGTCAAGAAATAGTAATCTTTAATCGCTTACTGAGTAGACTATGTGAAGGTGATTGCTAAGATAGAAAATTCAGCATATTTACAGTACACAATTGGAGTAATATTCACTTTATAGGTAAAATAGCTAACCAAACTTGCAAATTAAAGAACTTTGATGTATTTAACTTCTAATATTACAATAATTTAGAAATATCGCTTCAGCTTTTACAGTTAAATATTTTCGTTTTAATCACGCGTATTAAAAAATAAATAAGAAATAAACAACGAATGAATTATTTGCAAAAAATATTTTAATGCTAAAAAATAAAGCTCATGCACAGGAATCATTAGTCCTTTTTCTTAAACAGTTACAGAAAATTTTAATACTTTGTATTTTCATCAATCTTGAGCTCATATGGAACAGTGGCTCTCAATCGTTTTCACTCCATGCATTCCCTTCAGCATTGCTAGAGCATCATGTAGTCATTAACTTTTTTGATGCTGGAGACGTGAAAAATGTGCAAAGACGTCGCCAGGATTCGAACTCTGGACCTCCGAAATATAATCACTCCCCTCTTACCGTTATAAAATTCTAAAAATACATGTACATTTACTTATTATACCATTTTTAAGCAACAGTAGGAAGCAAGCAGAGTCAGGCCTACCTGAAACTGGGAAATTCCACCTGGAGGGATTTGCCCCCAAGTTGAGATTCTTTAGTATAGAAGTTTGAAGTGCTTTCACCATATTTTATCAAGCACATTTCGTAGACTTTAGAATAGCGTATAAAATTCCAAATTTCTTCTGATTCCAAAAATTCACATTTCTTCGATAAAAAATAAGTTAATATCATATTTAGGCCCCCTAAAAACCTTATAATGGTAAATCAGTAGAAAACATTTTACATGGATAATCAATTAGTTTCTCTTTTTAAAAAGGATAAAAACGTAAGAAATAAATGAGAATTTGCAAAGTAATGCGATTTTTTTAAAGAAAAAGAAGTAGGTTGAGTGACCCAAAGACCTGTCATTTTCTGGAGAAAGCATAAAAAAGGAATATTTAATTGCCTTTGTCTGAAATTGCTTTCAACGAATTTGTGTATGAAAGACGACGTTTTAAAAACTTAAATCGCATCCCACTTCATTTTTGAGAAAGCCTTTCATACGTCAGTATAATATGTGATGGGATATTGCTTTGGTAGTTTTCTATCAGGGTATGATTTCGCTCCTACTTGATTTTTTTTTTTTTTTTTTTTTTTTTTTTTTTTTTTTTTGGCTCAGAAGATTTGTGGCTGCAGCCCGAAAGCAATAAATTTAGACCAGAGATGACAATGGCAGAATGAAGTTGATTTATAATTTTTTTTCTGGGAGTCATTTTTTATCTAGGAGTAGATTGTTATTTTTTGTTCCAGTAAGATCGTACTGCTTGTACTTCGGAAATTTGTTATCACTGCGAAGGAATACTGCATCCGCTGTTTAACGGCATTACAGGAAGAAATTATAGGAAAATAAACAGTTTCAATGGGAAATTTTGCTGCTGCAAGGTTTCAGTAGGGAATTTAACTGTATTTATGTACAGTGACTTAAGTTGGGCATCACTGAAAACCCCACATAAGTTTATTAAAGCTACAACTGAAAATTTTTGGGAAGGTTATAGTTACTTTAATCATTTTACGGAATTACCACAAAGTTAACATGTACATATGTGTATGGATGCATAATATAAGAAAACATATTAAAAATTTCCTGACAGAGAAAGTGTATAAAACTTCTCACAATAGAAATAATGCTTCGTGAAAAATAAGAATTTAGCTGCGAAATTAATCACACAGGGAAAACCTTTTATGTACTGTACAAAATGCAATTTATCTATTTTATTTTTGGATTTCAGATGATATTAAAAGTTATCAGAAATGAAATAACAAAATTTTGAGTTATTAGCTAATATAGAATGAGCAGAAGAAATATATGTGTTACTCGTACTCAGTATCACAGAGGAAATAAAAAATTAGAATCTCGAAATACTTGTATAAGCAAAAGAGGAAAGTAAAAAAAACTTGACCTTCTTTCTCTTTTCGAGAAAGAAGCATCGCAAACTATTTTATAAATATTAAATCAGTTTGCACTAGCTTTGATAAAAAACAAACCTTAAATTTCTGCTTAAACGTATATTCAATAAATATTCAATAACATATTCATGATCTGATTATCAGATCAGTGTTTAACAATATGTAACTGTCAGTATTTAATATCTTGATGTGCACTCTTTTTCTATTTGTGTTTGGAAATACAAATACTTACAATGTTGAAAAGAATGCAAGATGATTTTTTATGTTAAAACATTTAAAAAAGAAATGGAGTAGCTTAACACTGGTTTCTGAACTGTGCACTGTGTAAAAAGAAACTGAAACATTTTTAGTGTCTTCAACGTGATGAGTACAAAGTAACATTTATTCATAGAATTTCAAGGTGATAATGTAGATTAAACTAGATGGGAAAATGCGAAAAGGAGAGAAAAAAGAAGATGGTACTTACTTTTGTACCTTTTCTAAGAAACGATAATAAAGGACCTAAAGCGTAGAACTTGATTTTTGAGTGTTGACAACTTAGAATTTCATAAAATTTTAAGTGGAGATGGAAATAAAAATGTGGTAAAAGTTTTAATCTGAAAGAATACTCTCAAACTTGATTGCTTTCAGAACGGCGGATTTTTTCTGTCTCTCTGCAGAGCATTATTATAATGTGTACATTTTTCATCTTACACCAACGTTATTATAATTTACTTGCTTTTATGCCGTATGGACAAACGTCAGTTGTATCATCTGTTGGTTGTCTTATTACATATGCCTTTTATAAACCTGGAAAGGCAGCTGAATTAAATTAGGACTAGTGCGTTATAACATTATAATATTTGCATTATAAGGTATTTCTCCCGCCTTCCTAGCGAGCCTTCATGGTGTAATGGTCAGCACACTGAGCCGGTATTTCGGAGGTCCGTGGTTCGATTCCCGGCGAACGCGGTTGCTAATTTTTCATTTTTCCTACTTTCAAAATAAATACATAATGTCTCTACAGTAGCGCCCGAACTAAAAGGGTGTTGGATGAGGTTTCTCCACACCCAGGATTTAGCGACTGGCTCCCCTGAAAACCTCAGTCGCCCTTTAAAAAAGGGAGTGTATAAGGTATGTCTCCCCCCTTCTTGGCGTTCCGTCGTGGTGTAGTGGTCCTGCACGCTGGGACGGTATTCCAGAGGTCCGTAGTTCAGTTCCCGGCGGAGGTGTTTGCTCATTTTTCATCTTGCCTGCTTCAAAAAAAATCCTAATGTCTCTACAGCGTTATAACGAATACCTAGAGAATGTACATAAGGTACCTTAAAAATTTCTTAATATATATTAAATATTGCTCTAAGATCATATCAATGAAAAATAAAATTCAGAACTCTCCATTTTAGTCCTGCAATATACACATTAGATTATTATGGCACTTAGACTTTTCTTCTCATTTGATTATCCAAAGAGCCCTTAATGATAAAATAATTCTGTACAAATAATCCTAATGTTATCCTAGCTTCCTTTTCAGTTGGCTTCTAGTGAGAGATTTATTAGCACTCTTTCTCATGTAAACCTTCTGTTAATGCGAAGCTGAATCTGCTGAGGAGAAAGGAAATGTAAATAGAATTGAAATTTTGTGCGAAAGTTTCCGAACCGATGCGTTGTGACACATTACTGAGTCAAAAAATCAAAAGCGAACTTTTCTAGAAAAAGAAAGGAAAAACAAAGAAGGATTAAAAATTCAAAGAATAGCGTCGTTAGAACACACACATTCATTTAAATTTGTCTTCCTTAATTTGAAAAGATTGAGAATCAGTGCTATAACAGATATCATGTTCCATATTGTGGAGCTAAAGGATTAATAATTAGAAATTTTGCTAAACCGATTCGAAGTGTGAAAAAAATTCTAAGTTCCAAATGTACGAATATTAACATCAAATTAGCTTTACGTATATTATTAGAAAGTAAACGGTGCCGAAAGCATTAAAAGAGATATTTTGTTAGCAAACATCAGATTAGCTTCTAGAGTGCGAAACTGGAAAAATTTGATTTCTAGTATTAGGTATAAAATGCACTATATGTATTTCATTGAGGTTAAGCATTATGACTAGATAACAACAAATTATACTTTATATTAATAACATACAGGCGCTAGGACAATGAAACTGAAAACACCTGCATTGGGAGTACAATATTATTATTAAACAATATATTAAATATTGCTTTAAATTATTATTAAACAATACACTATTATTAAGCAATGCAGGTCACTTTGAGAGCTAGTACTACACTAATTCTTAAAAATGACAGATCAAGTCTTGTTCAGTCATTAACATAATTTTTAACTAATCCTGTAGGAAAACAGTGATCGTTTCACATCATGATGGCGGAGGAGGAGGAAGACGTCTATTAGCTCTGCCCTCTAACAGGCAATTGGCAGGTTCAAAGGCATTGAGATCAGGGACTGGCATCGTGATACAATGTTTGAATGGCCTGGTCGCCTTAGTCTAGTCCTTCAGAATACATCAACAGCTTTTGACAGAAATGGTCGAAGGTTTTTCTCCCTCCTCACCTTCGTAATATAATTGGAAGCACGTCCAGATAGCATTTGGAAGGTCAGAGTTCGGTTCCCGGCTGTACAGTCATTTAGCTTTATTTCGGGGCAGGAGACTAGAAAATGATGCACTATTTTTTCCAGTTCGGATTTCTAGTTCATGGC
Source organism: Stegodyphus dumicola (assembly GCF_044657685.1). NCBI lineage: Eukaryota > Metazoa > Arthropoda > Arachnida > Araneae > Eresidae > Stegodyphus > Stegodyphus dumicola. The sequence continues at coordinate 124,574,323 of NC_140780.1, forward strand.
TTTCCATTTTCTGGCCGAACGTGTTTCCAGCTACACCTCTAACACATGCAGTAAGGAAGGTGAAAACCTTATGTTCTTCCCCAGTTAACCGTCGACTTTAAAGAAAGGGACGCAATCTCTAAACCCTGGTGGTGAGAAGTTATCGTCCACTACTTTTTAGCTCAGGCGTCACTTGTATTTTTTGTTGTTTCAGTTGAATTTGTTGTTCCACTTGTATTTATAATTATTTATTCAGGCCCGTCACTAAAAGATCAGGTTTATTTCGAACTCAGGGAACGGGATAAATCAGGACAGTGCCTTTGCCGGGACTAGAACTCTGGATCCGACAGCTAGTTTGATATGCTTTCCAATTACACTACGAAAGCACGTCATAAGGGAAGGGGGAATCTTGCAGTGTGACTTTGAAAAAAAATCAGCGCTCCCGAAAAGCTTCCACAATACAGAGGCACAAACCATTATCAGTTTCCCATTGCTTTAACATGTTCACGAGACAATCTGGATCATATGCCTTTGATAGTAATATGTTTTCCATGTTTAAGAACAACGAAGGTGGACTCAATGAACAGTTTCGATGGGAAATTTTTCTCATGGTGCTGAGCAACGCAAATAGTGAAAAATAGCTGAACAACGCCCCCCATATTTTTCATTTTTCACTTTAATAGTTTTCTGATATTGATGCCACTTAAACCAGCGTTTAGCATGAGTGCTAGTTATCAGAGGCTACGTTTACATACCCAAAAATAAGTACTAAACATGTGAATTTCCTGAGAAACACTTTTGTAGAATGTTGAGTTCTTCCGGAATTTCAGCAATGGTCTCTGTTTCAGTTTTTTTGCCCTTCGATAATTTTTTTTAACACTCAATTTTTTTCTAACTTGGCAATTACTCCTTTCCCTTTTGTAAATATGCAGACATGATTCTGGTTACTGTGACCTTCAGTGCTTTAAAAGCAATTGAAGTACTTATTGTCTTTGTAACAGAAAACTAGCCAGAGGAAACAATTCGTCTTCCTTTGAATGAAGACATAACTTCCATTTACATGCTATAATTCTCAACGTCTGAAGCTAGTAAAAGCGCCGAAAATTTAAACTCCCCCCTCTGTCACTGTTAATAAAATTTAAAATCATTTTCAGCACTCCATACTGGCTTTAAATTTAGAGTATTCTATTCGCTAAGTATTTTAGTTTCATTTCCAGCCTCTGTGAGCGAATAATTAATTATTTCCGTTTTATTAAGCAAATACTTTAGAAACATAACTTTAGTTTTTCTTTCTCTGGAATGTATTTGACATGACGACGTTCGGACTTAAATGAGCAATATTTATAACTATATGCTAACCTATCAGTGGTGTCAAAATTTATCTCAACAACGTGTACTTTAAAATTAGCATCAATACTGAAATCTTTAATAATTTAGGCTTTTTAAAAGTAAAATTCATTTTATTCTTCAGCTTCTGCTATAAAAGTTGCATTGTTAGATTATCGCCCTTTAAGTAAAGGTATTGAAATCAATAAGCAGCCGTTTCTGAAAATAGTACACATAACATTAGTTTCTCGATACTCTTTCACTAAGTTTAACAGCACTCGAATTGCAGGACACACCTTGCATCTGATGGCTTTGTTAATCAACTTTAACTTATGGATCTTGCACTTAGTAAATAACTATTTATTGGACAGTTAATTTCACTCGACAAATGTATCGAGTTCAAACTGTTCGGACCTGTTTATATCTTCAGGCAATTACTAAGCTTCGGTGTTTTGGCTCAGAGTCAGAAAATGGATGAAGTCTCATTACTAATGGCTTAGCATTAAGTTCGTCATTAGAGGGAGACAGCAATGACTCTTGCGAAAGGCGTCAATAATGTTATTTAGTGCTGTATTTATAGGGCTTGTTCAAGTGTCATAAAAACTCGGGAGTTGTTATCTTCTTTCTTCGTAATTTCATACATGCAACGACTACTAATCTCCCAAGGCGGCTGCTAAACAAGGCAACTTTTATAGCAGAAGCTGAAGAATAAAATGAATTTTACTTTTAAAAAGCCTAAATTATTAAAGATTTCAGTATTGATGCTAATTTTAAATCGTTAAAATTAGGAATTCCACTATTCAAAATTTTGATAGCCTTCCATGAAATAGAAGTATTTTTGCTTATCATTTAAAACGCATAAATGAAATCTATTATATTGTTTAATAACTACGTGATTTATTCCGAAGCTAAGCCGATTTGATTAAAGTCCCATTGTGCTTTCTCTACAATTTTACATATATAAAGATTAGATTATTCTTTCATTTTATGGAGGCTGTTAAGAGAAAAAGAGGAGAAATCGGAGATTATCTACGATTTTGATAATCTCTCCAAAAAAGTTTGCATGTTATTTTAATAGCTAGGTGTATATACAATTTTAATTACATACAATGAAAAAAGAGGCACTTCATCCTTTTTCAGTGTCTCCTTTCAGACAATACTTCTCATAAAAACAAGCTACCTCATTTTAAAACATAGACACTCTACTCTTCATTGTTGATACTACCAGTTATATGATTTGACAATATGATTTCTTCCGAGTTCTGTTTTCAGGTATAATACATGTACATTTAAGTGCTGATATACAGGTGTTAAAATCTAATCCTCTAGTACAAGCAATACAGAAACACCCTTTAAAATACGTATATGTAATTCGTTAACACGTAGAATATAAGAGCGACAGAGCAGTAAAACTAGCTGCATGGAAGATTTCGTAGTTTTTCCCATGTTTGACGTGAATAAGAGCTAGCTTCCTTAAACGCTTTCCGCGAAGGTACCTTTTTCTTTAGCGAGTCAGCTTGTGAGATTTCTATTATTTTTACTAATACTTATTTTAATTTTTAGCCTTTCCTGTCATTTCTTGTTTTTCTTGCATTTCCTCGCCAGGATGTAAATGAGTGAACGAGAGTGTATTTAAACTGAAGCAGCAAAAAGGTTAGTCAGAGCGTATTTCGCTATTAAAAGCGAACGTTGCTGTTTCTACTAGCTGTCTGAATTCTGAATCTCGGCTTCGCATTCTTGCTGCCGAAGTTAATATCATGCCGGTGTATGTTTCTGAGTCAGCCTGCTATGTTAAATTAATTTGTATAGTCTTGAACTACTAGAATATATTTAAATTTAGTTCAGTTTATCACTACCTTCAGTTTTATCTCCACAAGTAGATGATGAATTTTCAAGCACAAAGACTGAGCCGTCTGTAAAATATTGAGTTCAATAAAAGGGTCTTTTACACCCTTCCCTGTTGTATTCATCTTCTAATCTTAGCGATAAGTCTCTATCCTCTTCAGCTCTCGCTTGCCGTCAGTTCTTTCAAATAGTTTATTCAAGATATTAAAAGCTATCTTATGTCAGTAGTTTCATATATGTGGGTTCTATAACATACATACTCAAATAAATGATAGCTAAACATTGCTTGTAATAATTAGTAGAGCACATAGGCTTAGAAACTGAGATAAAAATATGTATCTCTAGGCTTTTGTTCGTGAAATAATTAAATATACTTATTAAAAACATTTGTACTTATTTAAATGTTTTGCAATAAAGTCATATTTTTAAATATTTTTAGTGTAAAAAATATGAACCTACTTAGTAGTAATACATCTACCAAATGGGCAAAAGATGTATATAAAAATTATCAGTGCGAAAAAAATTTACGTATGTTATAATATTAATTTGGTTTCAGTTTAGAAATTCATATTTTTCTTAATTTTTGTGCCTTTAAATTTATAATTAAGAAGCGTGCAGTAAGAAGCACCCAGCTCCACGTTTTGGTAGATTTTGTGTTCATAGGCATTTTTGCTAAAAAATCACTTTTTGCATTGGAGTAAAAAAAGGCTGAGCTCCGTGTAGTAGTTTTCGAAAATCTTAAGAGTTGGAGGTGGTTGTACAGTTGAGTTCAACCGCTATATGGTAAGGTTTTGTTTACTTGTGCTAAACTTCACTCCGTCTTGTTATTTTAAGTGTACGAGAACTGTAGTTTTATTAGCGTTGTTGTGCTTTCCTATTTTTTTCACATGTGAGACAGAAGTTCAAATGATGCTGAATCTATCAGTTCGGGCATACGTGATTAATAATATCTGAAGACAATAATAACGAACGGTCTAGAAAGAAAAGAAAGGTCTTGAATCCGATCTGTGGAAAAAAGCACACGAAAATAGAAGAACCTCAATGAACATAAGTGTTATATTTCAACTCGAGGAAAAGTTATTCCTTCTAGAAATACTGCTTGATAGAAAATGCAACTTCACAAGCAGTGATGCTGAAGAAACTGAGATGAGTGAATTCTACGATGAATAATGAAGAGTACCCGTATAATCTTCATTGAGTTAATGATCGTATGTAATATTGATTAGAATACGTACTGAAATGAACTTTTCAGAACTATATACTTGTACAATCATTATTTTAAATTATATTGTTTTATTTCAATATTTCATATGTTATAAATGTTCTCTTTCATTTGTTAATAAACCTCCTTTCACAGGCATTGGCTTTTTTATCACCTCAAAATGGGCAATTTAATGAACACTGGGACAATAAAGGCCTAGCTTCTAAATTTAAGTAATAATGTAGCCTAACTGAACACACATTCTCCTGTAACAATAGCCGTAAAAATTCATTTTTACTAGCATTTTTAACTAAGACAAATGTTTAGAACATAAATTGGAAAATTAATTTTTAAATTTTTAAACATTTTTACAAAATTTAAAAAGGCAGAGTTGGACTTTTCTTGATGTAAGCCCTTGAATGTTTTGTTTATTTGTGGTAGCTGAATACTTCACAGTACAAGGGAGCTATCTGCCAAAGAGGAGGATTGTCTTCTTGGAGAACTTTCTACGGAAAACTGGCTGGCATTTACGTTACACATGAAGAAAAATACTAAAATTGCCATATAGTCAGGCCATTTGCCAAGATTTGCAGCCCAGTCGATTTATCAGTGTTCAACAGTCTCCTTCACTCTGCTGCTGGTAGATTTAAATTCATCAAAATTTTACTGGTTATCTTTTCTGAGAATTAATGTGTATCCGTATTCCAGTTTTCGAAGCTCTCAAAGTATGTGATAGAAAGGTTTCTAAAATCAAAGAATTACAAAAATTACTAAAAATTAATTTTTAAATTTTTTATCTTGTTATTTATATTATATTCATTATTAATAATTGTATTAATATTTTTACTTATTTATTTGTAATTTATATACTGAGTCATTTTCAATATATAAACGTAAAATCTAAATGCAAATTACCGGTTTATCTCTTCCTTCTTTGTCAGCTAATTGGATGGGGATTTTATTTGATACTAAGCCACTAGTTACAAAACCTTTCTTATGCGATTTTCAAGGGTTCTGCCCCCATAAAGTTCTGTTTTTGTAACTGATTTCTTGACATGTAGTCTCGAGAGTAAAGGTTTTAATTTATCGTGCCTCTGAGATATAAATCAAAAGTACATGAGCAGTTTGAAATGTTTTTCAAACTATTGCTAGTGCATGAAATTTAAAAATTACATTAAAATTACTCATTGCATATGAACTTCAAATTATGTATGAACATGAAAACTTTAGAATCAGTGCACGGAATCAATTGCTATTCAAATATTTACAGCATTCAATTTAGAATTAAATGCATTAAGGCATACTAATTTGAAGAATTTCGTAAACATAACTTTAATTCATTTTCAATTAATAACTTCCTTTAAAAACTGCTTATGTTTCTGAGAGAATGCATTTAGATTAAGGGAAAAAAGGCCTATCTAATATACGAGTATACTGAAAATATGTCTTTCATAAGCATTTGATAACGTTTGGAAAAATGCGTACTAATCAAAACTATCTATATGTATGAATTATTTAAATCTTTTACTATTTATGCATGCTTTTCTGAACATTTTTACAGAAATACTGGATCCAGCTTTTAAATACAAAGCCAAATTGCTTAAACTACAGTGAAAGTGTTGCATATTTAAGTGAATGGCTCATTATTTATTTTTTTATATTTTGGTTCAATGGTCAAAATGTTGTTTGTTGAATGTTACAGTAACAATGCAGTGAAATAAAATTTTCATATTTACTTAATGTACTTAAAGTTGCATTGTTTATTTTTTACAGTATGACACAGTGTCCATATATTACACAAGATTCAATAATTCAAATTGGTGTTTTTTATAAATAAATCGAAACATCATTCATTTTTATTATATTCGTTTTTTTACAGCCTTGAGATTTTTGTCGAAAATCATCCATTTACTGCCACTGCAGACATAAGAAGTTGCTTTAGGAGTCATTTTTCAAATTTATCTTGTGATCGCTCTCCACTTGATATCAAAAACGATCAGTTACTTCTTTCTTCAGGAGATATTTCAAGGGAGTTTTCTTTCGAAATTTTCTCATTTCTTTTCTTAAAGTAAAACGACACTAGCTTTTATAAATGGATATCGCTCAATCATAACACATACACACACACAAACACAGATACACACACCATTACGCACACCATACGAAAAAATAAACTTATTTGTTATCCTAATCGTAAGAGAGGTTGATAATGAATCAAAATCATTTGCCCAAATTCGAAAAAGAATAACTCTAAAATTGAGAAAACTGCTGAGTTCTATGACAATTACAATTACTCTTACAAAGAAAAGCAACTAAACATAATTTTTATATTATTTTAAAAAGACGTACAACACTACAGATTAAAAACTGCTTGGAGAATAAGAAAATGGGTGATAGTGAAAATATTATGCATCTGACACATCTTAAGCTAAAGTACAATAACTGTTCAAGAGATATATAAAGTAGTTGGTTTTATCTTACATATTTCATTAAATAAAAATACCGTACGCTCCCGTATAAGCGCTCCCGTACAAGAGCGTACGGGAGAATTGCACTAATCCTCTTTATATTTATATTTATAAAAAGCATTAGTCTTAAAGCTTTCTTCTTACTTGCATAGTTATCATAATGCTTCTCCAAATTATTTTAAATGCTTTCAGTTTAAAATTTTATGGCATATATATTGTGTAGATCAGGTAATGACTTTGGCGCAAGAAATGCTTGAAAGTAAACTCTGTGACAACAAAACTCGAACACGAGATTTTCAGCGAGCTGAACGTCTCATCTTTACATTACAAGAGCGTACGGGAGAATTGCACTAATCAAAACTATCCTAACATTCCTAACATTTATTATTTCTATATTCCTAACATTTATTTCAACCACAAAGTATTTATCATTCTTTTGAGTGTGTTTTCATTTTTACAAAGTTAATTAAAGACAGCGGATATCAATGACACATGGCCCAAAACGTTATGATGCATCAACCATACAGTTTACACATTCTAAGTTGTACAACGAGAAAGAAAAAAATAATACTGAAACCAAGTTTTAAAATATTTTCATGAGTCTTAAAATGATATGCATGAAATCCATGAAACATAAAATATAAATACAAGCATAAAAGAAGGTAAAATTGCACTAAATAAATTCCATTAAAATACATAGCATACGTGTTAGACTATTTTAAAAAGATTCAAATAAAATTATAAAACCCGAACTTTCTTAAATAAAGAAATTAATTATCACTAATCTGTTTTCCGATGGCTTAGTCAAGATTTAAGACAGTTACTAAAGTAATTCAAACCAGCTTAAGTACTTATGAATTTTTACAACTTATGTACAGTCTATTAAGATATGAATTACCGACAGAACATCATTAGACATTGACCAAACAGATGCAATTTCACTCTTTAAAAGACTACTAATTATACGTAATTTGAGAGTGGTTGATTTGAGGGCGGGTTGAAAGATCTTTCTCATTTCTTTTTCTACTTGATTCTCAGTATTTCACCTAAGGCTTTATGCATTTTAGTTTGTTATTGACTTGACCATCCTGTGGTCACTGTCATTTGCTCAGCATTTTCTGCTTTATGATGCTACACATATCACTAAAAGGAATAAGCCGATGGGACGATTCCACAGCCCACTCTGCGTAATGCCCGCAATTTCACTGCCTTTTAGCCCTAAAACTCCTGGAACCCAGCAATAAAGAAGAACCGTTCTTCAAGTCTAAATTTTGTTCTCAAAGTTATAGAATTCTGGGTGTCGGAATATGTTTCTAACGTTTTCAGAGATCTATAAGTACCAGTATAAGGTACACAAATTTTCCGGAACAAGTGAGATATACACAGCTGTTAATCCTCTCTCTAATTGGTCCGAGTTACCTCGGGATGAGAAAACATCATACAGTGATTTACCCGAATCCTCAAATGCTTAACATGGATCGCTGGAAGTAAATACCTCCAATTTTCATTATAAAGCATATTTTCTTTTCCACCATCAAAGGGACTGCAAGGAATCAGAGCTGCAAAAAAGAGTAACTACAGGAATTTTGAAGTTCAGGGAGTTTTATTGAAGGGTAAAGCTATTCCTCCCATCTTCGGATGCTTCAGATGATTTAGAAGTTATCCGGGTTACAGGATTGTGGTTTAACACAATAGTTAACACGTTAATACTACGAGCCTACTTCGCAGAGAGAGGGTATGCAGTGTCAGGTAAGAAAACTACTATGTTTTAAGCGGGTGACAAAATGTTTCAGACCGGTTTTAACTGTGACAGTTTACTACCGCAGAAAGAAATTAATTTCTTTGAACAACCATTTAAGGGGTTAATTCTGAAGTAAAAATTGAGCAGGCTTCATGCAATTGTCTACTCTTCATATGGTCACTACTCAATAATAATGTAATAACTAGCTGCTTTTGATCCACCTGTATATGTAGGATAATGAGTACTGTTTTTACCTCTGTGCTCAAGAAAATTTGTTTGTAAATCATCTCGTTAGCAATTTTTTTATAGTAGTGGTAGAAAATACCAAGAAACTGAATATGCGCATTCTCTCAATGGAATTTCAAAAAGATTTACTGCCTGAGCATTCCGTCCGATAAGCAATATTCTTCAACTAGGTAACGCACCCTTAAAGAGAAAGAAAGCTCATAAGATAGCCGTGCCTCAAACAACAAGTCAGTCAAAAACCAACTGTTCACGGCTCAGATGGGACAACGGTTTGAAGCAGTCAACATATAGAACCTGTATAGATGTTCCGAAACCTTCGGTCCAAATCCTCAGAGCCTGATGACGAATGAGATGTAATTTTAATAAAGCAGAAAAGATTGCTAATCCATAAGCCATCGAGTCATTCTCGAGCTTTGAACAGAAATGTGAAATAATGTAGAGCGATCTACAACCTAGGACGTGTTCGCAAGGACGACATAACTGGAAGCATTGATCCTTAAAAGTTAATCTCTGGGTTGAGATTCTTTTCTCAGAAGTGCACGCAAACGCTCTTTTGATTAGAAAAGAATCTATACATAATTCATAATTTGTAAATACCGTTAAGCGCAATATGCAGCTTTTTATCCACATACCTCTTGCCTGCATCTTGGCAGCTTAATTGATGGTCATCAACGTATAAAGTTCCAAGTAGTTCATTTAGAACTGAGAAGAAGTTCATTTAGAACTGAGTTTATTTTTTTAGGTTGAATATAATCCCACTTAGGATGCAGCCTTGAAGCCCATCTTCTTTCTAAGAGAAACCATTTGAGAGCACAGAGACTAAAATCACTTGAAAAGGCCTACTCCTCAAAATATTTTTATGAACACCCGTAAATTACATTAATATCAGAAACTAGTTAACTAACTAGTTTTCTTGCAATATGTGGTTTACGTATGTCTCGTATTTTTACCTTCATATTTGCTGCATATGCTCATTGAATTTTACCATTTTAAAGTAATTTTTTGTTTTTTAAAGCACGATCAAAACCGAAGTATCGGTTGAATTAAGCTCTATATAAACCACCTTGTTTCATTTTCGGCAGTGCTTCACAATTCTATAAAAGATCCTTCCCTTAATAAAGGTTTAATACATTACCATGAATTAATGAATTTTGAATGAAGTTAAGAAATAAGAATAAACGTCTTTAAAATAAGCGAATTTTAAACAAAACTAAACAAACTTAAACTTAAGTAAAAACTTAGAGCAAAAACTCGCCTTTGTGTTATAAGGTATTTCTCCCGCTTTCCTAGCGTACCTTCGTGGTGCAGTGGTTCTGCACGCTGGGCCGGTATTCCAGAGGTCCGTGGTTTGATTCCCGGGAAAGGCGGTAGCATATTTTTCATCTCTCCTGCTTCCAAAAATACCTAATGTATCTACACTGTAACATTTATCTCTAAAACGCAATAGTAAACTGCGCTAAATTCACTGCTATTCCTCCTGATGCTGTGTATTTAATTATGGCAAAGCACACTAGGGCTATCCGCCTAAGAGGAGGGATGCCTTTCGTGGAGGACTTTCTAAGGGAAACTGGCTCGTATACACGTTACACATGGGGAAAACCACGAAAACACCCATGCAGCCAGCCCGTTCGCGGGATTCGAACCTCGGACTGAACTACCAGTGTTCAGCGACTTTACCGCTCGGCCGCTGGTGGGCTGCAGATAGGGAAAAAAGCATCACCATCTCCTGTTGCAGATGAAAAGAAGAGATAAAGTTTTCCCTTTGCCCCCTGAAATACATTATTTAATTAATTATGCTGACACATATATAGTATGCAAGGGCAGATTTAGAGAAGAGCTCAACAGAGCGCAACTCATTCTGTTTTGAATTTCTGATTTAAAATAAAATCAATAACGGAATGCAAAACTGTATATTTAAAGGAATTAATAAGGATTTATTATATGAATGAGTTAAAACATAATAATTCTTCAAGCCAAGAGACGATTCCCTGAGTTTTAATTACTGAATCTGACAACGTAAAGGAGTAAATTTAGGATAAGACGTCATCTTAGTTAAAATTATTCAACTTCTAGCAAGCAACGTCATCTATCATTGTTTTGCACAAGACATCAAATCAAATTTATAACAAATTTTCATCCATCACATTTTAGTTCAAGAAGAGCTGCGAAGTAATTAAGTATTTTTTGCTGAACACTATACAAAAAGAGCCCATAAGATGAATGTATTTTAATTTATAATAAATTCTAAATTTTCTTACAAAAAGCTAGCTTTTGGAGCGTAATAAATTAAATAAGATTATCATATCTAGCTTTTCATTGTTTTGCAAAATACATAAAACAATTTAATTTTAATGGTCTGCTTTATAATTGAAATCGTGCAAATGTAAAACATTTTTTCATCAAACAATTTTAATTTCTTAAGAAAACATCTAAAATTTGCAAATAAGTTATTATAATAGAAATAACCTACCTTTCTAAATAAAAATTTGCCTTCTCCTTGCCACTGTTGTCAGCTGTAATGTTAAGCGTTTAAATGAGAAGAGATTATTCTGCTCCGATTTTCTTGAATTGAGTTACTGATGTTGAAAGAAAAAAAATTAGTACAAACTGTCATCTAATTGGTCCCATAAATGTCGAACTGAGATCTAGAGGCATAGACAGGAACTTCCAGAAACTTGCTTGTGAAGCATTTGTTGGGAAGGGCTGAATCCATATGTTGTTTAACCGACTCATCACTGCGAATATTGTCCAGGATACACAATAGGCGACGGCTAATATAACCTCCCTTCGAAGAGGGAGTAACTCATTTAAAGCTAAGCTACAACACAAGCAGTAAGGAAACGAAAACGATGAAGAACAGCATGAGTACGAGAGGTAGATTTGTTCTTCAACCTTAAGTTGTCTCGGTAAAGATACTTCTGTTTTTACCATTCTTTTGCCTTTCATCCTTGAACTCAGATGTATCCTTTCTAAATAGTCCTCACATCTTGCAAACGATTCAACGAACTCATTTGCGTCAAACAGAATAAGATGAAATGTATATTAGCAACACACGGAATACTTGGCCTGCATCCACGTGACAATGACTGCGCTTTTTGGAACATAAAATCAATTTGCGGCTCTTTAAAATTTACGGTAACTGAACATACCCAATATGTAAAAAAGAAGGAATCCACCATAGAATTCTGCTGTTGGGAAAACAATCATAACTTTTAATTTTAGCTATTTATTATTTGATTCGTTCACACGTAATTATCTGAAGACTCCAAAATTTGCCTCTAACAGTCTTGTTGGTGACGTAGCTTCTACCTCATTCCTGAAGGAGTCGTTTACAAACTTAGTACGATCGTCACATGTAATTCTTTTATTCAGGCGCTTGAACATCCGTGAGTAATTTTATAACTTCTGCTCCTTGTATTAGCGATAATGACAAAACTTTGATAAAGTAGGAGAGATTTCCAAACAAATTGAACTAAGTTTGATGTTTATTCGTGTTAAAAGTTTTAGTAGACTATCTTCGTTTATTCATTATTTCCTCGTCTATAAACATGTAAAATATCTATCCTCACAAAGACAAATGGATCCGAAGAGACATTTACTTCATCCTGATAAATAAGAGAGAATATATTTCACTTAAAATAAAATTACATGAGTAAAAATTATGCTTCTTTATTAAAGTTTAATTATCATTAACGTTTCCTGAATTTAAAGAAAATTTAAGTAATGGAAAATGAAAACTGTTTCTCTTGTCTTCCCGTAAATTTAAATCAATAGAATTTATTTCTGAGACCCACAAGTTGCTTATCAATGCTCTTTACTTGTATTTTAGAGTTAAAATATGAATCAAATAAAAGACGGAGAGAAAAATAATTAGACAGAAAGGAAAATGAACTTGTTATTTGCACATTTAATAACTATATAAATATATATAGTTTTTTAAATAATTTTTTGTGATATATATGTATGTATATATAGAGAGAGAGATATCTTTGCAATACATATATATATATATATATGTATATATATAAATGCGTATATATATATATGTGTGTGTGTGTATGAATGTATATATAAGTATATTTTTCATATATGTATGACACCTCGGCAAATTCGCTATTTGCGGTAAGTTACATTGCAGAGAGCACGTGAACCGTAAGTTCTCAAATGAACGACAGAGAGAAAAATAATTACACAGAAAGGAAAATGAACTTGTTATTTGCACATTTTATAACTATATAAATATATATAGTTTTTTAAATAATTTTTTGTGATATATATATATAGAGAGAGAGAGAGAGATATCTTTGCAATACATATATATGGATATATATATAAATGCGTATATATATATATATATGTGTGTGTGTGTGTGTGTGTATGTATGTATATATAAATAAATTTTTCATATATGTATGACACCTCGGCAAATTCGCTATTTGCAGTAAGTTACATTGCAGAGAGCACGTGAACCGTAAGTTTTTTTTTCCATTTACTTTCTCTTCTTTTTATTTTAATAACTTACCGAAAGGCACTGCCTATTATTCTTTTTCATTCAATTTGATTTGCTTATTCTATAATTTGAGAACATTTTGTTAATTAATTCTTGAATTTAACTTTAAAACTAGCATCACAATAATTATTCTTCGTTGAAAGTTGAATTATTTATTCAATTTAATTACATAGAATAAAATCCATTTTGGGAAGAGCTTTCAGACAGAAATTAATTAATAAATGTAATCAATTTAGTAACTATTTACAATTTTATCTGATAGGAAGTCAGAAAATAGTTCCAGATTTATTCTGTTAAGTAGTGTATCCCCTGAAAAAGAGTTTGACTGAATCAGTCTCCTTTATTCTTTGGTTTTTGTAACCTCAAAACTTTAATTTATGCATACGACTTTGATCTTATTATTAAGGATAAGAACTTAACATAGAAAAGTTTATTTTGAATAAATGATTTCTTCTAATTTAAAATTCAATTCATTTAAGACTGTTTTATTTAATTTATTTTATTTTATTTTATTTTATTTATTTATTTTTTTTTTTTTCTTTTCATCTTATGAGATATTTAGAAAAATGTTCAAACACATTTTTTAAAACATGTAGTGTGTATAAAATGCAAAAAATATGTGTTTCAATAATATCTGTGCATGAAAATGAAAATATGGAAAATATGTCAAAATAAAATAATAAATTAAACTACACTTATCTTCATTAGCAAGCCTGGATCCATACTAGACTTATAACCGCTTAAACTTAAAGATACGGGAATTGGGCTATGGAAAATTTTAAAAACATTTAAAAAAATTGAACAATTTGTGAAAGTAAATTGTTAGTAATAAAAAATTAAGGAATTATCTCATCATTAATGGGATGAAATTTGATGCAAAATACCTTTTTTTAAAAGTGAACACTTATTCAAAAGAATACACATTCTAATCCAAAATATATGCACTGGTTTCCAAAATTAAGATAATTTTTGCTCCAAAAGTGATGGGCAGATCTTATTGAAATTCAGTATGATCATAGGTTACATAATACAAAAAGCATGACATGAAACAGTTGAGAAATGCCCCGGGGTTGAGGAATACATCAGACGATAGAGCGTATGATTCGATTTAATAGTCACATAGCACTCACATAGCATGGATTTCATATTGAAAATGATTCAGAGTATGAGTCCCTGTGGCAGTCAGAAACTCCCGTAGCAACACTTATTTCGAGTCCTTCACAGTATTGTGTGAAGGCAACGAGTTTCAGTTGCCTTTCCTTGAGCGTCCCAAATATGTTCTGCGGGTTTTAAGTCTAGAGATTTTGTTAACCAATATCTTCACCTTCAAAAAAGAAACATCCACCAGGTTAGCGTTATATGTACAAGCAATAAAAGTGAACTGGGACCGACTGGAACCCTAATAAGGAAGCAAACTCAGAGCTCTAAGATCTCCTCTTTGCATCTCGCAGCAGTCACAGAGCCTCTGTCAAAGACATGAACGCCTGTACGCCCGTCCATTTTACTCATGAATAGGTTAATCAAACTTTTCTTACCATAGTATTCTATTTCTTGGATTTTGGAGCATAGTTAGCAGGTCTATTGTTCTGTCTAGATAAACGAAGGTCAAAAACCAGTGTTTAGACTGAATCGAGATTCATCGGTGAAGAGAAGAGTCCCCTACTGATGCTTGTTCCAAGTCGATGTTCTCTGCACCATGCTAAACAAGATCTTTTGAGAGAAGACTTGCACAGAGCGCAAACATGAAGTCTTCTTGAACAGTCACTTAATTAGACCCTCATTTATTTTTTATTGATGATAACGCTCTTCCATAAAAGGTTTAACATGGTGGATGAATTTATGAAAAGTTAAGATATTAACCGGATGGACTGGGTAGCCAGATCTCCATTCTTAAATTCTATAGAAATGTCTGGAACGTTCTTCAGACTGCAGTAGCAACTCGCCTTCTTCCTCTCAGAAACCTCCAGGACCTGAAAACATTAGTTCTGCAGAAGTGTGTCCATCTGTCGCAGAGCTCTTAAAGTGATTGATTTCTAGTGTGAAGTCACGTTGTGAGAGCTGTATAGCCGTTTGTAAGGGACCATACTCTATATTGATCTCCTTTTTTGTTCGATCTTGCAAACTCTGTTTTAGACCTTCTTACACCTGTGAACCTTACACAAGATCACACATATGTACGATGGGTGGATTTTAAGGTATATTTTTTGTAGTACATCAACCTATACCGCAAATGTAATTAAAATATGTCTATCAGTTCAGGAGATAATTGACCAGATGTAAAAATTCTATTTATATGCAAGACATAAATATAAACAATTCTAAAAAGAATATTTGGTATTAAAGCTACAGAATTTTCACTAGCAAGCATAGAAAGCAGTGGAATGTTTGTTTAGGCTTCTTTGCATGCGTTTAATATTTAATATTTAATTCCTAGTTCTGAAAAGACTCTTTTGAAAGTTAAGAAACGATTACAGTGAAAGACGATCCAAGTTTAGGTTCCATGAGTGTCATAAAAATTTGTGGTAGTTACACAGAAATTTTGGCTGGATCATAAATGCTTTTCATAACATTTAAAAATATATTATTTTTTTAAGTTTCCCTACTGAGAAATTTATTCCTCTAAAACGAATACAGCAGCTAAGGAAATGAAACTAAGATAGCTCAAGGATATACTGTTTGAAGCTCATGTTGGTATACTAGATTTGTACCATTAGAGAATTGTTTTCGATTTCGTAAATTAATGTGCAAGTTGCTTTGCACAAGCTAGTTATTAAGGTGTTCTAAATACGCAACTGTTTCATTTACTTTCATATTATCGTTTTCAGTATGCATATAGTTTACAACAGCAAACTTATTACTACATCTTAGGGAAAAAAAACTGTATATTTTATTTTTTAAAATTTAAATCTTTTAATTAAAATTTAAAAAACTTATTATTTCTAAATTTATACTTACATTTAATTATAAAAGTACAAATTCGTTTATTATTTTAGTAATATTTCTTCTTACGGATTTTACTTTTGTAGCTTTACTTTTTTTATACCTGTGTGCTTGCAATCATTGCTCAGTTTAATACTTAGTTTTCTTTAATAATTTTATTCTAATTCTAAATTTATGGTCGAAAAATGAAAATTTCCTGTTCCATTCCACATTCCAGCAAGTTTACGTACCTCGCGAAAAATGTTTCCTTTATAGAAAAAAATTTCTTTCACCTATGAAAAATTAGTTGAACAAAATGAGCTATGGCCTGTTATATTTTTATTACCTTATTATTATTTTAAATCATAAATCACTTATCTTAAATTAATTTCATATTTTAGAAAGCTTTTTCAGTGAATTAATAAGATTGCTGCAGCCAAGTAAACCACTATTTATGTACATGAATGCAGTTGCGCAATCAAACAATTTAAGTCTGCTCTTGCACTTTGATACTATGTAATCTATGCCCAATAAATTCTTTACTGGGTCATTATCTGTATATTTTTCCCGAAACAACTTTTAAAATTGGCATGCATTATAGTACTATTTTTGAAGTGGTTCTTTAAACATTGTTTTGCATTTCCATTTCCAACATAGCATTCATCATTTTTTCAAGAATATAAAAATATTCATGTACTGTCTGGTTTTGAGCTGAACTCGGAAACTAAGTATTAAAAGGGGAAAGAGGAAAAAAAGGCGGGCGTCAGGTCTAGAAAAGGAGATTCAAGAAGCAGAGAAAATTCTCGGAAAAGAGTGTTGAGAACAAGGTTTCAGTGACACGGAGAAGACGACAAAACTCATCTATCAAGACCAAGATGAGAAAAGAAAAATTACATTTCAAAGTCTAATAAACTCCAAAAGGTTTCATGTTACAAACCTGAAATTCTTCACTTGATTTTGATGTTCGAAATTTCTTTTAGTGATATAATAAAAAAGGAAATATTAGGCATGTGAATAATTCAGATGTTAGAATAAAAATGATTCTATTTTGGTCTAAATTCAGAACAAAAGCTACTGCATTTGAAGGTTTTCTCTACTTAAATGTTTAAGACATTTAAAGACCTAACACACTAACAATGTTCTCGTTGATTAATACATTCTATCATTTTATTTAATTGGATGTTATTTGCATGATATTGGTTTATATGCGCTACGCTTAAAATGCTGTCATTCACAAATTATATGTAACATTAATTTCAAAATAGAGCCTAATGCACGAAATGCTAGAGCTCTTTATGGAAATAGCTTTTAATACATTCAAGACAAATAAGTAGCCATTCATGAATTTTCTGCTAAACAGCAAAATATATAGTTAAGAAAGTACCTACCTAATGCCATAAGTGCGGGAAACATGAAGTTGCTAATGGACTTTCATTTCTGAAAGAAAGTAATATGAATAGGGCATTATTATAGGAAGTCAAATAATAATTACGTTCCGATTCAGAAAATATATAGTTGTTTAAGTAAACTATATTATTCTCAAACATATTCTCCTGACCACTAAAACTGCTACACCACGAAGAAAGCACACTAAAACCTGAAAATTTCATGAAAGATTGAGCATGCTGGAATATGAAAACGGTTAGTGTTTCCACCACATGCGCACATTAGCAAGCAAGCGTAATGACATCTCAAAATAATGTGAAAAGACAGACTGAAATTACTTTTTTTAATTCGCAAGAGTGTATACTCTTTTTTGTTGTCCTTTTTTTGTTATTTTGGAAGTTCTTTCTCTAAGTAAACAGAACTTATATCAACACGTCTTAGAACTTGATTGCGGAAGAAGCGTAGCTACTTAGATTGTGGGTTATTGTATCGTGTAATTACTGCTCACGTTGTTGACTTCCAATGACTGTTAAGAAAATTTAGATTCGATGGATACAGGATGGTCACAAAGAGTGACGTGCAATACCACAAAGTCCCCCCCCCCCACTGACGAATTCTGTTATGGAAAATTCTTATTCGTTTTTTAGACCCTGCTCAGCCACATAACGCACTCTGCGCCAGGAAATTGGTTATGTTGCATAACACTAAGCATCAGTACCTACGGTGCGACGACGTTATCAAAGCCACGTTTTATCAGTAAGGCGAAGATCGAGTAGGCGTCTCTTGATGCTACATATTACGAATTGACGTCGGAAATGGTGCGTAATGATGGGCATGGATTCATCAATTGCGAGATGTCTTCTTTTCTGAGAAATCCTGTTTTTGCTTACAGTATGATAATTGCCTATCCATGTGTGGAAACACGGTGGAGTATAGACATTGTAAATTTAGATTCTTCATTCGCTTTAGCTGCCGGATGATGTATGGTGTCATCTGCCCTGAGCGGTATAGTGGATAGTGATGTTGTTTTCCGCGGTCTCCGTTACTCAATCTTTCAGCAGAACACTGCGAGAGAGCAAGTCATCCAAGCTGTCCTACGTTTTCGTAATACATAGGATATTCAACGCTTGGCTTGGACGGCAAATTCTCCAGATCTCTCACCAATTGTAAACATCTTGTCAGTGACTGGTACGACAACAACTGCCAACTAGCACGACAGATATACGACTAGTACATCTTTCGCATAACACTGAAGCAACATGGTTCGTTTCTGACATAGTACTGAAACAGCTTGGACAGAAATAACCGTAACTTCACCTCTGTTTTTCTTCATGCCCAGGCGTATAAAGGCTTTTCTGGCTGCCAGAGTCGGATGCTTAGGGTATTGATCTCTTCATGCTTTGTGATTCAAGATTACCTGGAATTTCAATCATTTCCTTCTTCCATTATAATGTATCTGTAAAATACAAATCGTTTGATTAACTACTTTCGTTCATAGTGTAGGAATTTTAATGATCAGCTCTGTAGTAATCAGGCATAGTCATTTCATAGTATTATGGTAATAATAATTGTATTTGTTCGTGCGTTTATACACAATTGTATTAATACCCGATCATGAGAAATTATTAAAATTTTCTCAATCCAAGGAAAAAGTAGAATAACATTAATAATATAATTTTGGGGTTAAGTTAAAAGGTTAAGCTTATGTAACAAAACATGTGTTAATTGAAATATTTATATTTACTTTACATATGAGGAAACTGACTCAGATGTGTGTTATTCTTGGGGAAAATCAAGAAGGCATTTAAGCAAACAGCTTTCTCTCGGGGAGTGGTAGTTACGAAAATTCCGTGGCTTTTTTCAGATGTACTGCTTGGGGAGCTATATAATGTGATAAAATAATCACAAAACTACATCCCCAAAACTACAAAATGTGAATATTGAGTGAATTATTTCTCACAGTATTAATTCAGTAAGAAAATGAAACAATAAAGGAGTACGTTTTAATAAGAAATAGAGAGCTGTCATTCGTTTTTAATTTTTCGGAAGACGAATAAAGTACAGTAGCTCAAATTTGAGACTGTTTCCAATAAAACAGGTTTCGCAAAAATCTTCGCTAGAGTCTCATGTGAGTGTTGTGTAGGAAAAAAAAGTTAAAATTACTTTTTACCACTCAACTTTTAAACTTACTACTTGTTAACTAACTTCTTTGGTGCCGCAACAAAAGAAATAACTCAAACTAAAACAAAACTACTTACTTATTCTCATAATCAGCAATCTTAACACTTTAAATCAAGGGAGGTGAAAAGAAAAAATACTATCCTCCCTGGTGTCTTGGTAAAATAACGATTATTTGTTAAAACAAAATGCGAAAAAGCATTTCCACATCAAAATCATTAACACGCTATCTCTCACTAAAAAATAAAACTAATTCAGATATCCCACCTGAAAACACATAAAATTCAATACGAAATCTAGAGATAGCCCTAAAATACTTTATGCAACACAGAAATCTTCAAAACACCAGAGAAAGATAAATCTCACACTTAAGAAGTCTACTCATCAAAAAAATCAAAATAAATTATGTGGTTGATCGTACAGTCACACTCTTAAAATTGATTTTTCTACTACCCAGGTTCGAAGTGGGAGTAAAACCATGTTGCCGTAAGGATCACATGGGTGACCTACAATAGATCACAATTAAAACTCACAAAATAACATACAATAATTAAATCAATAAACACATTTATTAAATATTCCAAATATTATAATCTAAAATAGCTGGCCAGGCTACCCCTACAAAACATAATCTAAACATGTTCTCAATAATATCTCATTTGTTCGCTTATCTCGAGTACAAGGGTGAATACTATAAATCATTAATTAATAATTTCACATTTAGAAAAGAGATCAAATTACCTTCTGACATTTATTAAATATTAAATTACTAGATATAATACTGAAATCACAATTACTTCAGTGAAGATTTCTTTTCAGAAATATTTATTTTAAGACATATCAAAATTAAATAAACATGTCCATTAAACTTTAAAAAATAATCAATTCAATCCCTCTAGTTGGACAGAACACTAGTAGAAAACACCAAAATTAGAGGAAACGCAAATTCACTGACGAAATCCGCGTACTGAAGTCAGAGGGGCTCATTTTCATTTCACTTATTTTCATTTCTGTTATACATTTTATAATTTTAACAAGTCCTCTCCAGATTTCGTCTTTAGAAAGTAATCTCGTAAGTTCCTTTATTCTTCTCATCGTAGGTAAATAAATTAGCCAGTTAAATTCAGCCTAAAACAATTGACAGCGTGCTCTGCAACAGCTTCATTCATTCCACAACGGCGCTCATATAATGTTTAATCCTAAAGCGACTGTAATAGTGGGAAAAGTGACATAATTGTTAGAGTTGATTTATATATTTGTTTCCAAATCATCTTTTCTTATCCGCGTTTGGGATGAAATGAAAGGTTAAGGGTATTTTCCTTTATTAACATTCTCCCAGCTGTTCTGCCAGTCAGAATTTACTTTGTTTATAATTATATTTTTCAAACTATTTAAAAAGTATAAACTCCAGCATCAGTTACATTACTTTCAGTACCCCCTCTCTTCAAGTGTACCAGCCAATTCATTTCCAGCGTTACCAGAGTGACCTCTTATCCAGTTTAAATTGATAGCCTTCCTTTTAAGTTCTTGTAAAATTAATTATCTGATGCAATATACAATCGTTGTGGAACATCTTCCAGTTGAAAATGCTTGTAAAGACCTTGGCTAAAAGAATAAATGTCTATTGCATTATTGCAATTATTAGTATCAAGTCACTCTAATGTTTTACACATTTACACAGTGCAATAACCTTGACCTGAAATATATATTTATAACCACTAATACTATAGAGTAGTGTAATACTTGAGTTTTTCTTTTTCTCAGTGGCGCAACAGCCCTTTGAGGGGCCATGGGTTGCAGTACCCTGATATCTACTTTCTTGACCGTGGACACCGGGGTGCATGAACGCATGTCCTGGACAAGTAGTCAGCTTGTCCAGGATTCACCAGGACCCCTGGGGTTTAGTCCCCAAGCGAACTTGGTACTCAATTTATCGACCCACTCAAGGGATGAAAGGCTGAGTCAACTTTGCCCCGCCTCGGGGATCAAACCCCGCACCTGTGGTGCTGCTGCACGACGCGCTAGCCACTGCGCCACATAAATAAACTTCCAGTTACTTAGGCGTATTAGACGAGGGGCATTTAGCAACATTAGGCCTGCCGTTACTCTATTTTAGAATTTTTTCTTTTTTAAATTTAATTTGCTGACGAAAGTTTCTTCTAGCCACAAGTGCTCTTTTTTTTTTTTTTTTTTTTTTTTTTTTTTGAGAACGCTTAGTCAGAGGTGATGAGAAAGTAGACTTGCTAATTTAATTTTGTAATTTAACTTAATTAATTTGTCTGTGATTTAATTTGAATGTGTTTACCGGCAATTTAACAGAGTTTTTGCTAAATTTTGCTAAATTTGCTAAATTTTGTTAAATTTTAGCTTGTGTAACCATCGCGTAGATAGGTTAATAATTAGTTTTATTTCAAACGTTTGCCTTGGCGCGAGCTAACTTCACTTAGTATATAAAGTTTGCTTTTCTTATCATGCACTGGAAACAAATTCTATAGAGTTTGATAGTGAATTATCGTTAAGTCTAAACGTTAACGACAGAGTATTGAGGAAGGTTTTAAAATAAACCTTTTTATTGAATATACCTTTATGGAACATAAGTGTGCACGACTCGTGCTTACAGTTCAGCTAACCACTTGCGAGATATAACTTAAGGTAACAGTAAGTTCGAATTAAAAATTAAGCTGGTAGTTAAATAGCTAACAGCTCAATTTAAAGCAAAGTTGGCTCACAAATATACCCGGTGGAGTTATTCAAATACCGACAGCAATAATGCAAGGCAGAAAGACTAAGAAACTAAGTTAGCAACGACCTAGTAACGTGGTCTGGAGAGTCAGAATACGCTCTGAATTAAACTGCCGAAAATCTTCCTCTAAATTTTATTTCTTTCTCCCTCAGTTATATTCTGATAGGGAAAATAGAAGCAATAGTAAAGAACCAAAACGTAAAATAACTTGTTAGTCAAAAATAATAGTAATACCCTACAAGTAATCGAATGGAAACGAGAAGTCTTCCGGCATCGGTTACTTTGGTAATTTGCTAGTTCAATGTTAAAGGCATAACAATAAAACCTGCACATATAAATCATAATATTATTCCACATTATAAATAAAATTAATTTTGCATACAAATGTGTTAGACGAAATGCACCACGTGCACATTTCCCTTCCCCTTACAGCATTTGAATGTACCCGTTTATTACATCCCCCCTACGGGTAAAATTATACTTAATGGAAAACTTTGCCGTAGCAATGGACTCGAATGGAAAAGTATCATGCCGCGGAATTCTGTTTCAAGGCTTAATGACATGAAGGTGAAAGAAATAGTATTCGTCGCCCACAAAATAAAGAGAATCTTTCGAGGCAAAAGTTTCGTAAGAAGTTATAAGGTTACAGACTATTGGCGTGGAAGGACTTAAGCTGTATACTAATTTAAGATTGACGCATCGTGCCATTACACGATCAGGTCTATTTGTAAATTACTATATTTATGTCTATTTAAAGTTTCAGCTACAGATAGTTGCAGGATCCGGACAGCACCCGAGTAGTCATTGTAAGCCGTCCGGATGTCCGGCCCTGCTGTCACCTGTCACCTGTATACTGATTTATGGGGGATAACAAAGAAGATTATTAGAAAAAATTGGTTCAAAAACTCCTGGACAGTCAAGGGTGTAGACTATCGCTGAAAATTTACCCTCTACATTTCCAGCATGTCTTTTTGTCTAAAAATTTCAGAGTTTTGAACGAAGAAATGAAGAAAAGATTAGATCAAGATATTCAGATAACAGAACAAAGTTATCATGTTAGATGAAGTCCTATCATGACGGGCAATTATTGTTAATTTCTAATTAAAGTGGCACTCGATGGAAACGAAAGAAATAATTGCAAACATTTAAAATATTTCACTTTTAATATGCTTTCTATTTTACTGTATGTTTTAGTACATTTATCTTTTATAACTAGTTCTGCTTTCTTTTATAATGCATTTCAACATTTTTATTTGCTGTGTAATGTATTAAATGAGATTTAAATATCTGATAAAGTAGAGAATTTTGAGTGTAGCACTGAGGTTAAAAGAAGCGATTCTCAGAAATAAAATAATTTACTGTAACCTGTATATCTTTTCGTGCTAAGCAAAATTATTATTTGAGCCAGATCTCATAGTTGCATTAGTGACATAACTAAAATTATACGTTAACAAAATTAGAATATTTTATTTCTTCTGTTAGAGTTCACCTCACTCCCTTCGCACAAAATTATTTCATGCTACGAACTTTTTACTGTTATTTACGCGTTCAGGATCCGCTTAGTTAAAATGACCTGTTTTATTGCAGGAGGCAGAAGAAAAGTATAAATTTCTTGATTAATGTATTTATTCTTCTTTGTACCATTACAACGATTCTTTATTAATAAAATATAGGAAAATTTTCTCTCATAAGGGTATATATACATTTAAGTAGAATATGCTTGTAATCTCTTTTAAATAAATTAAATCTTTGGTCAGATGTTTGGTATGATATACGTACGTGTATTAAATAATTATATTTCCGAAAGTAATATCAAGTTTTTTCTCTCTTTCTGATAGGCTGTTCAGTTTTAAAAGCTCTCGTTTCTATTTTAAGTACGTTTTTTTCGATTAGATACCCTGTTTGCTTTTCAGGTTTTAACAAAATGTCCCAGTAATTTATTTAGAAGATACTCTTTCTTAATTTATGTAACTTGTATCATGTGGACGTTTCGAATTTATGATATTTTACTATCAATACTTCTAGCTCGAAGTTCTTAAATTTTCTGAATTTTTGTAATTCCCCTTTTGGAAGTTTTTGATTATCTTACAACTCCTATCTTTATAACTTCGTTCGTACCTATATAAATAGCTCAAAAAGAGGTCTTCTTTAAAATATAAACAAAACTGGTGATTATCATAGGCTTTAAAACACTTTTCATCTTTCTTGAGGTCAATTATAGTAAAAGCCTCAAAAGTTCACTCTTTCTCCAGTTTTAATCCTAAGTTAAACTATAAGACTGGAGTCTGATGGACTTTTGGATCGATCTAAACAAAAGGTTTGCACTCGGAGATCAAAAGACAAAAAATAAAATAAAATAAAATAAATGTGAGCTTCTTCTGTTAGAAAGAAAAGGCTTGGTTTATAGGAAGGATTTAAATAAATACGTATCATACCTAGCAAATGCTACCCTATCATTCAGTAGACTGGTTAAAACTAACTACTAAAAATTATTTTTTATCCCATTCGCTGAGAAAATATCTACATTTACTTGGGATAGAATCTTTTTTAAACGCATTGCTCTTGTTTAAAATGCTGAAACATAAAAGCGAATGAACTTTCCAATTTGCTATTAATATATAAAGTTATTCATATATCTCATCCCTTCTTCACAAAAGGTCTATTATTTAAAAAGAAGCTCAGTAGTCCGAAAAACAATTTGGTATTCAGTACTTTTATAGCGTTTTATTTTATAACAATCAATTTCAAAAATGCTACTTTTCCACTTTCAGGATACCAGATTTAATAGGATGAGAACATAAGTAAAATTTATTGCTATCATTTTGCATTTGGGTTCTTTGTGTGGGGAGTGAAGAGGGTTAAGGATGGAGGCATTTGTGTGTGTGTGTGTTTAAATAAAATCCTGAATAGCTGTTTGAATGATTGCTCCAAATTCAATTTTAGTATTTTATTTATTTTAATAAAATGTGTGGTCTTACATTAGATTAAACTAAAAGGAATATATTTGCAAAGCTAATGCAAATTATTTTATGAGGGCTGTTTCTGAATTTGTTCCACAGATATTTGAAATAAGAAAAATGGGCAGAAGAAAAACATTTATAATAAGCACAAAAGCTAAATGCGTAGTAATGTTACATCTTCACTGACTTCTCTTGCCAGCTGAAACATTTGTTATGACTCATTACTTATTATGTACCCCTGAAGCTTACTGAATCACCATTGAGCAGAACTTTCGCATAATTAACTGCTAAACACTTTCTTCCCCGATTTTCCCATCACGTACATCTGCTCGTCCTTCTTGAAACTTCTCGTATCATTCACGCACAACACTATCACTCACACAAACTTTTTTCATAGCCACATTATACAATCTGCGATGCATTTCCGCTGCATTTTAGCTTTTAGTGTTAAGAAATCTAATAACAGGAAGAATCTTACACATGATTTGCCAATAGCTATTTTGTATGCCTTTTTATTCATTTCCATTTTTAATCCTAATTTTTAGGGAACTTAATTCAAAATAGTGCTGATCTGTTATCAAATTACTTAAATTACTTATATTTCTAAAATAAAGTTGCCTGATCTCTGAAAATGATTAATTTCTCAAATGTTAGTGAGGCAACTTAAATGAAACATAGAAATGCTCATGAATTTTTATGCCTTCTTGGCAGCGAATACATTTTTAATGCAGATGTGTCAAACATAGTAGTTCGCAAGAGTGCTAGAGGAGCAACCTGCATTTTAAATTTTCTGTTGTGTTACGATTGTTTAAAGAAAAAAAAAATTAGAATAAAATATAATAAATGCATTAAGCATAAACCTTTAATTAAAAAAAGTGTATATTTAATTTCACATTAAATAAAAGAAAACAGATCATCGTTATTATGTAACATCAGACTTAGAAGATTTCAGATTCGAAGATCCTTTGAAAAACCGCTTATTACAACTTCTACTGCATATTAATGATCGGTGATTACATCCAAATTCGTTATAGAGAACATTCGTTATAACGACCTTTTATACAAGGACATATGTTATACTGACGACAGCATCAGCTGTAATGTTGTACGCGTGTGAACATTTTCCTCCTAACAATCCCCCCCGCAGTTCTCTCTTACTACCACCCTCATGCTTTTGCCGAAAGGAAGAATGATTATGATGTATATTATTCTTAAAAACAGCTTTCTTTCGAGAAATAATCTTATATACTCGAATATCTTATATTTTGGCACCGAAAACCAAAGCGCTGATCAGTATTTGGATATAAAAATGTTATTGAAACATTTTAAATACTCAGCGTGCAGAAAAATATGTTGTTCAGAATAATGCATACATCCCAACGTTCATGAACTGAAAAAAAGCATAGTTGTGACTACCACATCAGATAGTTTAACATTTGTGTTGGTAAAATCTCTGCATTGAACAGATATCTTTTGCTCAACTTCGAATTAAACATACATGCTCTACCAAAAACTTAAGTTTATTTTTCACTCTTCCCGAATGAGCCGAAGATCTAGAATTAAATGCAAATAAGCAGTATTCATTGATTCTTTTAATAATCTTAGCCAGGCGTCTAAATATGAGCTAAATTCCATAAATTAAGCAACAAATTGGAAAAGTCACATAAACTTATTTTCTAAAAACAATTAAAATTGGAGATACCATTTCAAAAAATTAATCAGCAGAAGAGCTATTAGTACACGAGAGATAGGTCAATTTCAGGAAGTAGCTAAGCGATTTTATTTAAATTCTTTCATAAATCCGGCACTTTGGAATTGAATACTGAATTTTCAACATTTTTTGGAGGCATAATGAAGGAAGATACAACGAAGGAAGTATAATAAAGGACTGTTAGCTATAGAGTAAAACATATGTATCCAATTATTAGTATAACGAAACAGAACTACTACGTTATCCTCCGGGATACAAAGCGGCTGATATCATATTTTGGTTTAGGTACTGGTTTTCACGGTGAAAATCTTTACGTTAGCCAACCAACTAAAACCTCTTCGCAGCCAACTAAACAATTTTCCAAAATAAGCAAGCCTTTATGTTAGCTGGAATGAATATCAGTTAAAGTTTGCCTTTTTTATAAATGTACCAGACAGATTTTTAAAAATTATTTAAAGGAGTAGTATTAGTTGCAAAGAGTGAGGAACATTACATCAAATATTTTACATTTATGGAAGAGGTGCTGGTGATGCAGAAAATGTCATGATTTGGGTTCTCATCTCTTTAGATGGGATGTATGGTCCTTTCTCCCTGGAAACAAAAAATAAGCTTTAAAGCTTATAAGTGCATCCCGGTAGACGCATGAGTTCTATGTATTATATATTGGAGCGAAGGATTGTTAAGGTGGTACGCTAGAAGATTTCTTTTTGTAGCAAAATTGCTTATCATTGGCTAGTTGGAAAATCTAAGGTTCGATTCCAGCGACATCACAGTTGATTTTTATTTCCTTCCTCATTCTAAAATTCTAGTTTTCTCTACAGATCTAAACAAGCAAAGAATCAATAATCACATATTTAGCAAAAAGGCGAATACTACAGTAATATAGTGCCTGAGAAAAAAATTATGCTCTAATCGTTGGCGGGGATAGGTGGTGCGCCAGTCGTTGGCTGCAAGTTGGTTGGACTATCCGTGAAGACGCAGTCGTAAACGTCTCTGCCTTTTCCAATATTCTGACCTGAGACCCCCCCAACAAGTCGGTAACCGGTTTCACTGATCCCTGAACAGCCTTGAGCGGATAAGAATCTCAGATTTCATTAAAAATTCCTTTTTAGTGCTAATTATTGTAATTATGAATATGTTTAAATGTTACGGCATGACGGCAGTTAATTGACATTATAATATGAAAACACTATAGATAAGTATAAGTGCTAAAAATGAAAATCCATCAAAAGAAGATGCAAAGTTTGAGAATATTAATCTACTAAGATATGTCAAGTTGTTGACCCAAAGAAATTTTTGCTTTTTAGTTTTAATATTTTTCACTTATTTTTGACCGCAAAGAATTTTATCGCACTGTATCAAAGTAAACGGATAAGATATGGTCCTTCCTCCCTGGAAACAAAAAATCGGGCCGTCTCACGCATGTGTACTTCTAAATAAAAGAGTAAAAGTTAAATTTTCCGTTTCCATGACATTTCCATTTTAAACTCCATATTAATGTGTATAAATTTAAAATTGTTCTGCTGATTCATTCTGAAGCGATTTCGAGTGATATCTAAGAATGATATACGCACAGCAATAAATGCTTTGTGCGTTCCTTGCAGTTTCGGATTCTCTGATTGATGATCCTTCTAGATACTTTATACCGTATTTAAATCTTTTTGTCTAAGAAAATTCTTTGCTTGGTGACAGTTTAATGTTCTATAATGTCAGCTCCTGACTCTTCCAGTTTAAATACCTATCGAGAATGAAATATTTCAGCATTTCATAACTTTTTTCAAAGAAATATTGATAAATGTATCAACCTACTAATTCCAAGAATAGTGTTGTTAATGGTGCTAATACTGTTGGAATTTAATAGCTTCAACTAATTTAATAGCGCAAAATTGCAAATGCATCGTACACAGGTGGCACATGAAAACGCGCACAGCTAATAAATGCATAAAACTACAACTGCTAGCTTTCCTCCTACAATTTTGCAATAGTACACCGGGTGTATAATAACGTTAATAATCACTCATTAAAATTGTTAAAATATGGAATAAGGGAAACTAACGGCCCATTAAAGAAATTATTTGCCATTAAGGAATTCACTTTAAAGATACCAAATTTTTAACTTAAACATTTTAGAGGAATTAGGGAATTGTGAATTTTCAGTAAACTTACTTGCTCCTCTGACACTAATAATGATTAGATAAAATGTGCATTGGTTTATATTAGGTAAAATAAAACCATATCACTTACTTTACTCATTTTAATAACTACTTAACTCTAAGTTAGAAATATTGTGTTTTTATTTTCATTATGAAGAGCATTACTTTACATCTTTTTCATGTTGTAGAGGGAATTTCATCTTACCATTTGTATCTTAATGAAAATTTAAATTTAATTTTATTATGTTTAATTTAATAAAAAGTTATTTAAATAACAATTTTTATTTTTATTAACCGTTAAGATTAAACCTTAATAGTAAATAAAAATTATTTAAGTAAACAATACTTTAAGAAAATTTTTATGATAATTGAAATAAATAAATAAATAAATAAATAAATATAAAAGGCATCAGCCAAATTCCATATATTTATAAAGTAGATTTTTCCCTGTAATAGCACTTAACAAAAGTAAATTTCGTACATGTTACTGAAGGGTATCTCATGACTTAAAATATTATTTTCTTGAGACCTACCTCACTTATTTAGTCAGAGCAATGGTCCCCAACCATTCAAGAAGACCACTCAAGACTTATTTAGCTGCGCAGTCACTTTGAAAAACCAGTATACGTTTTCAGAAATCATCAACTTGGCAGTTGCACACTTTTAACGTAAGCTTTTAAATGGAAAGGAAAATAAATTGCTTATCAGCAAATCCTTATTGTACATCAGCAAAACGCACTATGAAATTTACGGCTGGTTATAAAGACCTTCCAAATTTAATTCTTGAAATTAAAGCTTAATCTTAGAATACTTTCTACAGTTTTGTAATCGTGATTCTGGGTATTCTCTGCACAGCAATATCTTCTAACAAAGTTAGCTGCCTATAGAATTGCTTAGAACAAAAAGCAAACACTTTTAGTTTTGTAATAGCAATTTTTCTGACCCTTAAAAGTCTGGATACAGGTATTTTAATCAAATCTGTAATTCTAATTATCATAATTGGAATTCTAATTATCATAATTGGCATTAAAATTACGTATTAACTTAGAGCATAATTATATTTCTAGATATAGCTCGTAAACATGTACAAAAAACCTTAAGTTTAAATTAATTTCCTTAGAAATACTAATCCCCTTAATTTCAAATGTTGAATATTTCTTACTCAAAATCGTGCTAAGTTAAATCCAAATCTAGTTCATTTTAAACTTCTCTTTAGAACACATTAATTAACTCTTACTGTACAACGTAATTTGTTTCACTGTTCTAATTATAGGCTTTTTTTAGCATTTAAAGTCATTATTATCTACATGGAAGCGAGAGTATTGATAAAAATTTATAACATTTACTCAAATTTATAGTTTACACTGGTAATTCTAGTTTTTAAAAGAGTCTCTTAAATTCGAAATTTTTATATCAGGATTATTGTAAACAGTATCTAAGATGCACTTTTTTATTCGACATTAATTTTTTCCGTCTCATTATAGATTTTTCAACTAGCTAGTAAATCTTAGAATGCGCTTTCACTTCTAAGAAACCGCACCGAACAATTGTTTAATAAAGGTCTGAATGTAAACTATATCAATCAGTTTAAGAATAACCGCAAAGTTATTAGCCTAAATATGGCAACATATTTTTGAAGTATGTGTAAAACTGACAACTATTTAGAAATAGATTCTTTCATAAGCAGAGAGACAAGAAAATTCTTAATGCATCACTTAGCTTACTACACATTCAAAATGAGCTGAGAATAGGAAGAAATCTTTATGGAGAATAAGAACATTAAAATAGCTAAATAGTTATATTTTAAAAAGGTACGCTTGAAATCTATGTAGGTACTGAATATGCTGGATCTTTTGTTTTCTTATAACATTTATTAACATTTCGGGGAAAGACTTTAAACCCATCATTTGTCAAATCAAAGAGCGTGAAAAGTTAAGCTAATACAAGAAAGACCACTTAGGGTTGAAATATGCTAATGAGAACAAAATTGCTAGAGTAAATGTTTAAACCTCAATTCTCTTTCATTTGTTTTGCTTAAAAATATCGTTAAGTAAATAAATAAGCTACTTGCTTGTTAATTATAATTTTTCTTTGTGTTAGATGGGGAAAGAAACAGCTACGTTTGCTTTCTTATACAAAGTATGCATCCTTAATTAAAAATGCCAAAAATCTGCTATCCATACTATAAAATTCTAGCTAAATTAAAACTACTTAAAGCTAGAACTTACTAGAATTGTGAAACTACAATTTACTAAGTTCTATTGTGTCAGAGACAATACCACAAGAAGGGTAAAAAGACTTTTATTCACTCAAGTCCAGTTAGCAAAAGGCTCTCTCTTGCTTACAAATAACTCATCAACACTTATGACGGTACCCAAGCCTTACTTTCTAAGATTAGAAGTGCCGGAGCCCTATGGAAGACCGTCAGCAAAGAGGAACAAGAGTAAATAAATAAATAAAATGACTATTAAACACATTAATAATTTTAAAATTAAATAGTAAATTATTATCAAATTAATTAATAACTATTTAATAAATGTTTATTAATTATTATTCAATCAATAATTATTATATAATTAATTAGTTGTAATTTAATTGATAATTATAAGATAATTAATTATTATTTATTGAAATAATTAAAGATTGAAGTAATTAACTAATTAAAATTAAATAAAATGTAAAGAGATAAATTGAAATTTAATACGCGATTTTTAATATAATTTTATTGTTAAAATAAAATTTTCGAGATAAAATTTCTACTGAAATTGTTATTCAATTACATAAAAGAAGTGCCGCAGCCTTCTTATTCAGAGATCCGGTGCGTTCCGGCTAGAATTATGATTTATTACGAAAACTAAAAAACTAAGAAGCACCTTAGCCGAGATCTGGTGGGTTTCGGCCCAATTTAAGTTCTGATCGTAGGGGAAGTTCTTTTATCATCACAAAAATACTTAAAATATAGCTGATGAAAATTCCAGGGCGAAACAGAATGAAGGTATGAGTGGGTGGAAACAAAAAATGAGGGGAATCTTTGGTGAGAGAGAACGTTTTCTTTGACCTCGGCTCTCTGTTGATATAATTACAGCCATCAAGCAGATGGGTGTCAGGGGTAAATGAGTCCAGAATCGGATTCCTAAATGTAAAGTTGCTGGTTACTCTTTACTCCCTCCATTAGTGGATACCATGGTTCCTACCTCCATGGTGGCTACTGTACGTGAGCCGGTAAAACATTTACTTATTAACTGAGGACCTAATTATAGTTTTAGATGCATCTCATAAGTATGTACAG
Organism: Stegodyphus dumicola; assembly: GCF_044657685.1. NCBI lineage: Eukaryota > Metazoa > Arthropoda > Arachnida > Araneae > Eresidae > Stegodyphus > Stegodyphus dumicola. The sequence goes on from NC_140780.1 coordinate 124,606,978, forward strand.
AGGAGCCTTAAATTAAGTTAATTTCCTGAAGAATCACTCTAATCTAAAATATTACATAACTGTTACTTAAATAAGTTGAGTGGACTAAATCGCATTTATAATAAACTTCTGTTTAGAATTAGAGCAAATTAATTACCTCTTGCAGTAGTATATATATATATATATATATATATATATATATCAGGAGTACAAATAAGTCTGGTTTATTCAAAGCATTGCTCATTGCCAGCCACTAATTTTCCCCATCTTTCTGGCAGCATACGGTTACCACATCGGAAGAACTCTTCATCTTTCGAGGCTAATTTTTGATATCTTTATATGATGCGAAGCGCTGCTCATACAGGCCATGCATCACCAACCAAAACTAGTAGTAATGAGAAGGAGCAGTGCGCGGTGAATACAGCGGGAGGGTAGAAACTTCTCATTTGAGTATTTTCGAGTAGGTTTTGATTGGCGACACAACATGTGAGGTTTTGATTGGCGACGCAACATATGGATGAGTGTCATCATGCAGGAGAATAACTTTCATGTATGGAGTAGTAGTGGGCGCATTTTTCTTTGAATTCCTCGGTTCAGTCTCATCAGTTGTGCTCGGTAGAAAGCCCAGTAATGGTTTCGTTTGGTTTGAGCAACTCATAATACATGACACCAAGTTTATCTCACCATATACACACAAGGAGTTTCTGCCACGAATATGCGGCTTGTCTGTCGATGTTGAAGCACGGCCAGGTGGTCTCCATGATTTCTTCTTCTTTACGTTGTAGAGTTGCGCGCCTCCAACCTGCACGCAACCAAGAGGTGACTGTTGAAACTGGAAAATAGACAGAGTCTTGCTAAGGGTTTAAGTCCCTTTTTATTCAACTTAAGAAATTACAATTGCGTGCTCTTGACGCTCACAAACTACGCCGACCCGGCGGTAAAATAAAAATAAGAACCTGAAAAGAAATAATAACAAGACTCTAACTACGAGGCTCTCTAAACGTAACTAACCTCACCGCGTATTACAATACCGCTGCTAATTCAGCAAACTTTGAATATCACGTTGAACGATTAACAATTCTCCGAGTCAAGCACACAGGCCGAAACGCGGGGTTCTTCAATTTCTGACTAACTACCTCCGCGCTCGTGAAGTAAGAAAGCACACCTCGAACTCGTTTCCTTTCTATTTAACTCAGAATACTTCCGCTGATAATTTGAATCCTTGCGCGTTCTACAAAAATTTACATACTTTGGCATTGGCAGTTCCAGGGGAAAGTAAGGCTTGACAGGAAAGATAGTTTAAACTTAAAATAAATGTTAGTTAAAATAAATATAAACCTTACATTTGCCGCTGCCAGAATTTGGAAAACTTGGAAGCAGGTCCTAGAAACGACCTGTTGAAAGGTTTCTACAATTCTGAACTAACTCTTATGAGCCTCGTTTACACAAAAAAAAAAAAAAAAAAAAAAAAAATCTTATGTAACAAAAGGTATACTAAATTTCTGTAGATACTTATATAAATTTCTCTTCTTACAGCAACTTTTCCTGGACTTCAGCAATCAATCTTGTTCTTTTCCTTCCAGCATCTGGAAGGAATAAGTATCAGTATCTTTCTAAATACATTATAATTTACACTTTCTTGACACTGAATAAATTTTTGTTTTTAAACGATTCGTTTTCCTTAGTTACTGCTTACTTCACATTCATTCAATTATTCAAACATTAATTTAACTTTACCCTGGCTCTCCACCATGTGTGGTGTCAAACGGGAATATTCGTGTTTTAGTCTTACAACACTTCCCCTAACCACCATGATTTGTTAGAATTCAACGACCAAATAGACACACCTTACTCGACATTCTACAACTTGATGAGCTACTTTAACATTCTTAATAATTCAAGTGTAGGTGGAGAACCCTACAAAACACATTCATTCTAACTTCCCCCTCATTCATCTTTAGACATGCAGGCTTTCGCTCTAAAGCATGATTTTATCTACAGTTTAATACTTAAATTCGAATTCATTGCTTTTAAGCATTTACTTTTAGCATCTAAAATTTTATGCTTATAGACTAAATTCTACTTTTACATAACTTTCAAGTATTTACGTATATTTACAAAATCTTAATACATATGATTTTTACAATTTACCATAAAATGAATAAGAGAAAATAAATTTTTACTTTACTCATTCTTCGCCAAGCTGGCGGCACTGAAATTAAAATTCTTATTAATACAAGAATACGAAGTTATTTTTATCTTCGGCCAAATTTTGGCTTTAACATAACAGAATTAGTCTTTCGACCAACAGAAACTGCTTGTTCTTAGATTTTGTACTTAAAGAAAATAATACTTTTGCCTTAGCTAAATAAAGTAAAACAAAACTAAGTCTCAACCGAGACATATTGACTTTCGTCAAAACATAGAACTTCGTACTTACGCATAACATTTCGGAACAAAAGAAAAAAAAATTATAGAAGATTTTAACTTATCTTTGAGTTTTCGATGATTGAAACTCCGTCATTCTTTTCTGGCAAAACTGTTCCCACGTGATAGGTTTCATGGACGTCAATCTTCTCCTTACTGACCTCCAAGTGTCATCCACATTAGTTTTTCTTTTGCGTCCTCTTCATGCTGGCCTCTTGGCGTAGCAATCGTCGGTTTGCTGTCTTTTTCGTTTTTTCCTTGGACGGCTGGTCTTGACGTCCTCCGGTCTGGAGTCCTTCTTGAATTTCTTCTGTTGTTGCTGGTATTTTCGTTCATCCTGCTGTCTTTTTAGTTTCCGGAACGGCGGCCTTGTTTGCACCTGACTCTCTGGCCCTGGGAGCGTTCTCCTTGATGTATAATTTCTACTGCGATACGTTGTAGGTGGTGTTTTCCTCTTTACCAAGGTTTCTTTACGCGGTGGCTTTGCATTCTTGTTTTTCTTAAATGCTGGAGTCTGAAAATTTTCGTTTTTTTTTTTTTTTTCGGTACCTTCGCCTGGGTTGTAGAAGGGCTAGGTCTCTCTTCAGTTCTCTGCTTCTTGGGTGGTGGAACGGTTGTCGTTATTTCTGGACCTTCTACTTCTTTTAGGCTTGAGTCCTGCAAGAAACTTTTAAGGATTTCAAAATCATTTGGATTATAGTATTTTTTTACCTGGTCGGGACTTGCTTTACAGATTTTCCCTCTCTTGTTCTTAAGGTACAATACGACTCCTTGGATTTCCTGAATTACATAGGGGCCTTCAACTTTTGGAGCTAACTTTGCAGTAAAATTGTCTGGGGCACTTGATAAAGAAAATTTCCGCTTCAATACTTTATCCCCAACTTTAAAATCTGCTTCGCAGCGTTTTCTATCGTAATATATTTTTTCCTTATTTCTTGCTGTATCCGAGCTTTTAAGCGCCTGATCAATAAGTTTTTGCACATCTTTCTGTTTAAACTCTTGCTCTCTTTGTTGCACAAAGAATAATTTATCTAAAGGCGTAATTAACTTTCGGCCTAAAAATAATTCTGCTGGGGTTCCCGTAGTATCGTGATTTGCCGTTCTTAAAGCATAAGCTAATTCATTTATGTAGCCATCCCAGCGCTTGTGATGTGTGCTAACGTAACTGCGAATTATTTTTACAATGTTTTTATTCACTCTTTCTGCTATGTTTGCCTGTGGTCTAGAAGGAACCATTTTGATATGGCGTATGCCAAGTCCAGTGCATATGTTTTCAAATATTTGACTAATGAATTGTTTTCCATTATCGCTAATGACTTTTATCAGTGAACCATATTTTAAAATGTATCTGTGTAAGAATGCATCTGCGACTGTTTTGGCTGACGCGCGTTTAAGTGGAACAATTTCTGTCCATTTTGAAAAATGATCTACTATTACTAAAACAAAACGATTTTTATTTAACTCACTCTGGGGGAAGGGACCAAGAAGATCTATGCCTAAAATTTCATTCGAAAATGTAGCGCGAATGCTATTCAAGTACCCGGTCGGGCTGTACTTAACTGACATTGATTGCAGGACCTGACATACGCCGTTACTATTTTGTATAATTGCGGGAAATATACCGCCTCGCGTACCCTTTTTAAAGTCTTTCTGACCCCTAAATGGCCCGCTGTTTTCGCGTTGTTTAATTCCTTCAAAATGCTTAATCGAAGCGAGGCTGGGATGACTGGTTTATACTCAAGATTTTCGTTTGTTGTTTTCGTATAAAATAATAAATTATCTATTATTTCATAGTTTTCTGCTCTATTTCTTATCGCATCGATATCTGTGTGCTCAAAGCTTTCGGGGTCTTTCAAATATGCATAGATATTTCCAAATTCAGGATCAGCTTTCAGTTCAGTGATAATCGTATCTCTAGAATCTAAAATTTTTGAAGTCAACACAGCGCATTTAAGTTCATTTACTTCATTGTCCAGTTTTATACGAGAAAGTGCGTCAGCTACATTGTTTTCCTTACCCGGTTTATATTTTATTATTAGATTATATTCCTGGAGTTTTAAAGCCCATCTTATTAACCTGGGCGTTAGGTTTTTCCCCGAGTAAAGTCTACCAACAGCCGCATGATCCGAAAAGACTGTTACTGGCGCTTTGCCGAAATAAACTCGAAATTTGTGTACAGCCATTAATACGGCTAATGTTTCTCTTTCTGTAGCTGTATAATTCCTTTGTGTCTGATTCAACGTTTTACTAAAAAATGCCAGAGGATGGCTATTTTGCATAAGAACCGCACCCACCGCATAGTCCGACGCATCTGCTGCAATTTCCAGGTTTTCGTCCCCCTCCGGGAATTTCAAAACAGGGGCATTGATGAGCGCTTCTTTTAATCTTTCGAAAGCGGTATTTGCTTCCGCTGTCCACGTAAATTTACTTTTCTTTCTTTTAATTACTAACAGTGGTTCAACAATATTAGCGAAATCTTTTATGAAAGACCGATAGTAAGAACATAACCCAAGGAAAGAAGAAAGTTTCTTGGCGGTGTTGGGCGGTGGGAAATTCTTGATTGCTTTTATTTTTGAATCTTGCGTTTCTATACCCTTTTGCGAAATTTTATAACCGAGATATTTAAGTTCTCTAGTTGCAAACTTGCATTTTGAGGCGTTAATTGTAAGACCGGCCTCTTTTAATAATTTAAAAACTTCTTCTAGATCTTTAATATGTTGTTCCAACGTACTACTCGTTATAATTATATCATCTAGATAGATTAAAGTCGATTTTCCTAGGCCAGGCTTTAGAACAATGTCCATAGCTCTCTGGAATGTTGATGGGGCCCCACACATCCCAAAGGGCATGCGTAAAAATGCATAAGTGCCCGATTTTGTTATAAACGCGGTTTTATGTATGTCTTCGGGTTTCATAGCTATTTGATAGTAGCCAGACGTTAAGTCCAAAGTACTCATATATCTAGTAGATTTGATCTTTCTAATAATTTCCTCTATAACCGGCAAAGGGTAAACTGGGAATTTAGTAATACTATTTAGTTTTCTGTAATCGATAGCAAACCTCCAAGCCCTTTTATCCGAAGGAGGAAACTCGTTCTTTTTCCTACATAGTACGACTGGACTCGCGTACTCACTATTTATGGGCGTTATTATTTTATTCTTTAACATCTCCTGAATATGTTCTTCGATGATTACGTCTTTTTGTTTATCATAACGATACGGTTTAGTCCTACAAGGTTTTTCGGCAGTTAACTGTATCTGATGCGTAACTATTTGACAGCTACCAGGCTTTTCTGAAAACAAGTTAGAAAAATTACTCACCACTTGCTGGATGGCTTGACTTTCATGGTCATTCAAATGGCTAAGATCAACTTGCGGTTGTTCCACAGGTTCCACCACCCTCTCGTCCATCTCCAACACAACAGAACTGTCTTGAAAATTCAGTTTGGCCCTCGCGGCCCTTAAAAACTCCATACCTAAAATAAGAGGATTTTTCAGATTCTTCACTACAAAAATTAATACTTTGAAGCTTTCCTCTTTTACCTGTATGTTTAATGATAATTTCCCGATGCAGTGATAGATTTTTCCTTGCGCCGCTATAATTTCCGTATTTTTGTTTTTAAATAATCGTAACCTATAAAAATTCTTTTTGAAGAAATTTTCGCTCATAAAATTACCTTCTGCTCCTGTATCGATGAGGGCTTCTACTGGTACATCGCCAACCAGGACTTGTATAATTGGTAGATGTGAGTTTTTTACGATGACCGTATTTAAATGTCTTTTTGAGGGTTTTTTTAAAACTTCCGGGGTCTGGACCCTCGCTTTCACAGGCCCCTCTACTCGTTTAAAGCTTTCCTTTCAACTTCTGCCTTCTGGGTACGCGGATGTTTGTTTTCGAATTTCATTTTTGGGCCTTGACCTTCGAGGTTCGATGAGTTAGCTTGATAGCTCTTTCCCCCATAAGAGCGGTTTGCATTTCTGGTTTGCTCATTTGAAGATTGCCTTCGGTTACTTTGAGAATACGATGCCCCTATAGCTTTTTCCGCTATTCTGCGATTTTGAAACTTCACCGCCAATTCGAAGAGCTCCTGCAATGTGCTTGGGTTTCTAATTTCGAAGTAGTCTTGAACAGCAGGTAACAATCTTGGCAAGATTATTTCAATAATCTCCGCGTCGGGTTTCTTCCCATACAGCATATCCGTCAGCTTAATTTTTCGCAGAATAAAGTCCGTCAACTCTTCTATCTCCCGTTGATAGAAACTATATAGTTCGGCTTCTAGCCTTGCTCGATCTTTCACTATGGGGAAGGCCTTTACTAACGATTTTTTGAAATTTTCAAATGTATATGTCTGGCTTCCAAATTCCCCTAATAAAAATTTGCCTATATTCTTCCACCATAGCGCGGCCTGTCCTCTTAGTGCAGATGTGGCGATGGTAACTTTTTGTCTTTCAGGCACAGGGTAGAGCTGAAAGTGATTTTCTAGGCCTTCTAGAAATATCGCCACCGAATTTTTTCCGTCGAAATTGACGTTTGGCTTGATTGACGCTCTCAAAGTCTGGACCAGGTATCCAAATCCTTCCAATTGGCTTGCCATTTCTTGGTGTTGTCCCGCGGCTTCCATCCGATTTTCGGCCATTTCAGTTCGACAAGTGTTCGGGCGCCAATGTAGAGTTGCGCGCCTCCAACCTGCACGCAACCATGAGGTGACTGTTGAAACTGGAAAATAGACAGAGTCTTGCTAAGGGTTTAAGTCCCTTTTTATTCAACTTAAGAAATTACAATTGCGTGCTCTTGACGCTCACAAACTACGCCGACCCGGCGGTAAAATAAAAATAAGAACCTGAAAAGAAATAATAACAAGACTCTAACTACGAGGCTCTCTAAACGTAACTAACCTCACCGCGTATTACAATACCGCTGCTAATTCAGCAAACTTTGAATATCACGTTGAACGATTAACAATTCTCCGAGTCAAGCACACAGGCCGAAACGCGGGGTTCTTCAATTTCTGACTAACTACCTCCGCGCTCGTGAAGTAAGAAAGCACACCTCGAACTCGTTTCCTTTCTATTTAACTCAGAATACTTCCGCTGATAATTTGAATCCTTGCGCGTTCTACAAAAATTTACATACTTTGGCATTGGCAGTTCCAGGGGAAAGTAAGGCTTGACAGGAAAGATAGTTTAAACTTAAAATAAATGTTAGTTAAAATAAATATAAACCTTACATTTGCCGCTGCCAGAATTTGGAAAACTTGGAAGCAGGTCCTAGAAACGACCTGTTGAAAGGTTTCTACAATTCTGAACTAACTCTTATGAGCCTCGTTTACACAAAAAAAAAAAAAAAAAAAAAAAAAATCTTATGTAACAAAAGGTATACTAAATTTCTGTAGATACTTATATAAATTTCTCTTCTTACAGCAACTTTTCCTGGACTTCAGCAATCAATCTTGTTCTTTTCCTTCCAGCATCTGGAAGGAATAAGTATCAGTATCTTTCTAAATACATTATAATTTACAGGAAAGATAGTTTAAACTTAAAATAAATGTTAGTTAAAATAAATATAAACCCTACAACGTTATCGTAGGGAATCTATTTTTCATCTCCAGTGACTATACCGATGCAAAAAACTTCTCTCGTATATGCCTGGCAAGCAGTATTTCACGTGCAAAAAATCGGCATTTAATGTTTTTCGGCTTCAGTTTACATGGAACCCAATTTCCTTGCTTTTGAATCATTCTCAATGATTTTAAACGATGTGAAATTACTTGTTGTGTTAGTCCTAATATAAATATAAGTTCTACTTGCTTTCGGAATAAATCTTCATCCAGTAATGCTTCCGTTTCCGCTTCTTCGTAGACTTTTATCCTTCCTCTACGTTGTTTGTCTTCTATGTCAAATTCGCGGTTCTTAAACCTTTTAAACCACTTACGGCAACTCCTCTCACTGAAGGTATCCTCACCAAATGCTTCTAGAAGCAATCGATGCGCCTCAGCTGCAGATTTCTTCAGTTTAAAGAAGTAAATCAAAAGCTCCCGCAAATGACGATCATTCCGCTCAAAACTCTACGTTTCTGCACAAAAATAATAAGTATATGGTGCTGATATAAAATTGCTAATATTTTAACATTCTGTTGTTAGCAGATGTCCAACCTTACGATATGACGTTTCACATCAAACAATTTGAAACATAACTTACTGGTGGCGCCATTTTTTTTCAAACGGCAGAGACTTATTTGTACTCCCAATATAGATATATATATTAACGATTGAATTCAAATATAGGGAAACAAGTGCTTCTAATGTTTCACTTTCTGCAGGTCTATTCATCCATCCAATATAATGACCGTTCCACCCTGACGAGAGTACAGCAACCACCACATTTCATCTATTTCAGCATATTTATGGAGTAGTATGGTGTACTAGTCTATACTCAGATTTGCTTACGCCTAGGATCCCTGCTGAGACAGAATCTAGTGTCATCAGCAAACAATGTTTTTTAGCCCACGGCATTGTTACATTCTTGTTCGACTCTTTGCTATTTAACATACTATGTTTTTCATCTATTTGAACAAAATATATAAATACATATATATATATGTGTGTATTTATATACGCTGTTCAATATATTATATACACATATATATATTTATATATGCTGTTCAATATATTATATATATATATAACTTACCAGTACGGATGCACACTTTTAAAATAATTCTACTTTAATTAAACTTAGGAGATAATATAATCAATTAATCAATACGGTTTAGGAAATAAATTATTATATATATATATATATATATATATGAGTTGTTTCAAAATTAAGGACTTAACGGATACTAATCAAACTTCTTAAGATGAACACAAAACGCTCTAGAAAAAATGACTAAATTTGTGGTAAATTAGCAGCGGTGCCATCAAATCTGGAACTCCAGTTAATCCATTGTTAAGCTAGGTTAGGCTGAAGTAGACGACAGATCTTATTAAAGCAGCTTATAAGAGTGCAATATTAAATCAAATAATTATAAAAAATAACAAGAAAAAATAGATTCAATGTGTAAAATTAGAACAGAAGTCTTAACTTTTGCTCAATATGAAAAAGTTAAAGGGTTTAAGATGCCCCTTTCGTGGAAAAAGACAAAAATGGGAAATAATCTCTGACTGAATTCACTGCGTTGTTTTTTTTTTCCCAACACTTGTAGCTAGCAACATTGATGCAAAATTAATCGTCAAAAAAGACATAGTAGAGACAGAAAGTATTAATGCGTATGCACGAAAACTAATATTATATTTGGCGCTTCTTTACTTCAGACAAAAATGCATTAATTCGGTTATATTCTGATATTATATTCAAGATTATTAAGAGAACAAGCCGTTTTTATCAAAAGGAACGCGCAACAGAACAAATGTTAAGTTAATAGTGACAGGAAAGAACTGGCGTAACGTTAGTAGGTTTCTAAGACGGCAGGTTTAAAGTGCAAATCGAAATTTCCTTTTCAGCTGATGGATTGAAAAATAATTTTCACTCTCATACCTGAAAATGAATGTTCTATCATCCTTCGAAACTTAAATCCTGCAAATTTACTCACGCTGTTCCTAAACTTGTTGCTAATTGTTATTTTCTTTAACATAACAAACGACTTGTACGACTAAAATCTTAAATAAAATTATGTGCGTTTTTAAACTTGGCAGTTTATCAGTTTTTCAAAGAAACACATTTTTCTCAGGAGCTCAAAACTTTTCTGCTGCATTTATCATTCTGTTGAAATTCCTTGCGTTCAATGAAACAGGTTCTCCTAGGCCTGATGATAAACTTAATCACGGTTTGCGAACCTCTGATTCACGCACACTAATACGAAATTTCAATATGAACCAGTTTTTGTTTAAAGATTTATAATTGTGCAAATCGACATAAGTTTTTCAATTTAATTTTGAGGCTGCAACCTTTAAAACTGCTGTTTCCTTCGTTGTGGTACACCAGGGCAAATTAACGAGCTGAAATGCACTTCGCTTTTATCAATTGCATAATTCTTCACTCTGAATAAATTTGCATTTCATTTGAAGATTACTGTGCACTTCCAACTATTTAACGTTTCCTAATTCGTAACACTTTTTTATTTTATGCTCTAAAACGATACAAAATACAAAAAGAAAACTTCAGAGTTCGCTGTATAACTAAGCTGCATACAGCATACGCACAGAGCAAAGGTAATGTATAGAAAATATGTAACAACTAAGGCATGCAGGCGTTGCTAATATGTGTACTACACTTTCTTTCACAATCTCCAACAGCTGTCTCTGAGAAATGATCAGCAGCATTGAAAGAAACATTTTTGTTGATTTTAATTGACCAAAGGTATAACTCAGGTTAAAATAACGCGCCGAATAATGATTATTGGAGAAGTCAAACAACAAGAATCAGCGTTACATTTATAAATTTTGCAAAACTAGTTTCGATGGTTCTGTAATCAAACCATCGAAACTAGTAATGCAAAATTTACAATGTTTCTTGTTGTTCGACCTCTCCAACAATATTAGATGTATTTTAAGGTATTTTAAAAGAAATTGGACGGAACCAGGATTTTTACTTAAACGTCAAAACGGAGAAGGCGCAGTGATAAAACGCTTCAGTTCCCCGTTTAACCCTCTCAGTGTTACGGCCGGAAAATTCCGTACAGAAGGTTGCCTTCGACATTCATTATGCATGAAAATTTCTGCTAGCTTTTAATGTATCTGGTTTCAGTTTGGATGTATATTGGAAGAAAAGGAATCATGGTACCAAATGAAAGAGTCATTTTTTAATTAAAATCAAGAAAATATCACTTATTCATGACATTTTGAGGAACTTTGAAATTAACCAGACTCGTTGTCAACCAATGTAGACTTTTTTGAATGAGTGATAGTTATTTTGACGCGCATGTTTACATTCACATGGTGAGTCTGATAAGTAATTCTTACAAGTCCATTGAATACAGTACTTAAACTGAGCAACAGAGTGAGAGTTCTCATAGGTGCTATCCCCAAAGGGTGAAAGATCATTATAACAAATAATTCATATCTGTTAGCACTTAGACTAAAGGTGACCTTAGCATATAGCATCTATATTTATATTAAGGAAGAACTATGCTGTTTGTCTACGTCGTTTAATCTGAGTACCTGTAATATTACAAGCTAACGAAAGGAATTTTGCTTCAAACTACCTTTATGCTGAAGTAATTTAAATGGTACAATAACGATTAGAAACCTGCAGAAAAATAATTTGTCATCAAGGCTGGTCGATTAATATTATTTTGCATTAACCCGTTATTTATAATTTCAGCCTTTACTGTCACTTCTCCTTTTCAGTTTCCTCACTAGAAATGTAAATCAGTTTGAGAGTAGTCGAGGTCGAAGGTTGTCGAAGTCGAGGGTTTGGGACTGTACGACAGGACATGTTTCTGCTCTCGAGGCCACGTTAATATGTTTCGCCAGCTCTAGTAAGATTGGAATTTTTCTTCTTTGCGATATTCCTGCCGATATTTAGTCGTTACGTCGGTGAAAAGTTCTGAGGCAACTTAGAATTTAAGACAAATTTTGTAGTCTTCATTTAATAGGCTTAATTTGTCTGTTATTTTAAGTTTCATTGCCACAAGTGGTGGTTGATTTCGTAAGCACGAGCATTTCGCGTACCAAGTTCTGATTTAATAAAAAGTTCAGCGTAACCTTATAAGGTATTTCTCCTGCCTTCTTAGCATGTCCTCGTGGTGTGGTGGTCTGCACGCTGGACGCGTATTCCAGAGGTCCGTGGCTCGACTCCCGGCGAGTGCGTTGCTCATTTTTCACATCTAAGTTTAAGAAACTGTTTAGATGAAAACTTTGAGTAAGACCTTATTGCTTTCACATTACTAGTAATCACATAACCGGACAAAAGCTGCTAATTTCCATCTAAGAAGTGAAAATGCATGTGTATAATTTTTAAGGCATTTTCTCCCTTATTCTGGCATTCCTTCGTGTTGTAAAGGTAGCACACTCGGAGCCTATTCGAGAGGTCCTGGTTGGAGACCAGGCAAGGGCAGTGCACATTTTTCACATCATCTGCTTCAAAATAACCTGGTGTCTCTACAGTGCAGCCCGAACTAAAAAAGGTGGTGGATAATGATTCTTCACCACCGGGATTTGGCGATTGGGTCGCCTAATCCCCCTTCGCCCTTTAAGAAGGGGAGTATATAAGGTATTTTCTCCCTCCTTCCGGCATGTCTTCGAGGTGCAACGTTAGCACACTCGGCGCTTATTCGAAAGGTTAAGGTTCAAATCCCGTAGAGGGCATTTCTCATTTTTATGTAATCCTACTTCCATACAACCTAATGACTCTACAAGTTGACCAAACGAATGATTGAAATGAAGACTATTTTTATCTTAATCATCTTACAGAAATGAGAAAATTCTAAAATGAGGCTAGTTTAATTTAATTTGATGTAGTAAGCATAGAAAGGCTTCCTGGGGCAAAGATAACTTTCGCTAGGTACTTCAAAGGGAAAAAGACTCATATTTGTATTGTTTAATAGGGAAAATCATTCTTAGGCAACGCATTCTACTGAAAATCAGATGGGGATAATGTTATCGGCGCTCAGCAGTTTCACTAATCACTCGTCGATACATAATGATGACTGCTAAAAACAGGTAACTCTTTATTTTGGTTCTGATTTTTAAAAAGAAAAATTGCACTTCTTTTTTCTGTTTTTGAGTTTTATTTTTAATAAAATTCAATACTTTAAACTGAGAATGAAAGTTATGTAGCCCAACATGAGCATATTATCAGAAAATAGAAAAGTGTACGAGGAAAGCAGTTTTTTGTGTCCCAGAAACCAGACGAAATAAAATAACTTAAGTTTTAAATAAGTGTTGTTAGAATATAAGTTTCAAATGTTGTTTATTTACTAAAAGTGAAAGAAACAGACACGTGTCTAGACACTACTTCAACACAGTCACAAAACTATATAGTATGTATAAATTATTTCTATGGAATACACTGAAAAATTTCCATTCGCAACAAAAAATTAGAATAATATGTTAAGTTACTGAAAAATGCAAAACTATAATAATTTTTTCCAATAAATAGCATCTCATATAGGATGTTTTAGAAAAATGTCGACATGACATTTAACTTCGCTGAATAAAATTAAAAAGCATTTACATTTAAAATGAAATATATTTCTCCTTCTACCCCAAACAAATCAGTTCGAGTTCTTGAGCTGAAACACGTATTCGTGAATCATTGGTAAAGCTGATGTTTATAGAAAGTGAACAACAATTTATTAGTACACAAAGACTATTTTTTCTACTTTTTTTAATAGAATTTGTTTTTCGTCTTTCCAGGAAACAGGAGAACTGCTATTCAGTTTAATATGGCTACATCGTTAGCTGTCACTCCCTATTATGAGAATGCGGAAACTGAAGGAATGAACTTCACTCAGATATCAACAAATCCCCCAACTCACGCAATTGATCCTAATTTAGCTCATCTTATTCTGCCGTACAGCATCATCTTCATCCTAGCCGTATCAGGAAATGTTCTGGTGATAGTAACTCTCCTCGTCAACAAAAGAATGAGAACAGTAACAAATGTATTTTTGTTCAATTTGGCCGTTAGTGACTTTTTACTGGGAGTTTTTTGTATGCCATTTACACTAACTGGTGTTCTTTACCGAGAATTCCTGTTTGGTAGTAGTCTTTGCAAGTTGATTCCCTATTTCCAAGGTAAGGTCTTTTTAATTTTTATTTCAGTACTTTAGAAAAATTCAGATGATACACTTTAGCGAGAAAAAATTGCCTTTTCTCTTCATTTGAAATTAAATTCTTGAAATATAGTTTAATGTAATGTGAAAATGAATAATTTTACAACGAATGCTTATAAAACTTGATGTTGCTAGCAAGAGATAGACAATGTGAATTACGCCTGTGAAGTACCTAATATTTTTGTGTTAACAGCCATGGCTTTGTTGTTGTTTCTGCAAATCTTTACGGAGAAAAGAAAAAAGAAAAAGAAGTGCAAATTTATTGTGGAAAGGAGGAAACATTTGGTCTTATTTCCTTTTAACTTAAAAGGTGTATCCTTTTTACACATTGCAAAGTATCGCCGATCATAAGCAGTCGCAACGTAGGGAGCTATTTCAGCCCTATGTTCAAGAATTTTATTATATTCTCTTTTAGAAAGTTTAAAATGAGTGGAAAACTCTTAAATTGCCTACGAACTTTAAATATTTAGAACATTTGTAAGCTATAACTAAAACTAATCTAAAAAAATGATGAAGAATTTTATTATTCTGATTTTGTAGTCAAGAAAAGCTACGAATTCCTTTTCTTAAACACACAGTTTCTAGAAAAGGAAAGAAAACACTTACGGATGGTGAATTACTAAAAACAGCATTCTTGTTAATATTTTAATCAATTTCTAACTTAAAAAATTGAAAGCAAAGTAACAACAATGCTATGAAACCTAACGCTTGGGAGAGCATTAGCATGAAGAACTGAAATTCTCACTTCTAATATTGAATCTGGTTTGAAAATGTGTATGAAAAATGCGCATTTTACTACTTGGAAGTTGAATGAGTTAATTGATGCAATGGATACTTCCTAAATAAATATTACTCCGAGAATTAGCTATTATAACGTTAATAAAGAGGAAGAATTTCTAAGAAGTGTGCTTTTGAAATATCGAACACGAAATGGAAGTATTTATATAATGTTAAAAAATGAGTGGATGGAAACAATTCACCCTTAGAAGAATTTACTAAAATTACAGCAGAAAGAGAGACGTATGAAAGAGAAACAAAGATTTATTGCGATATGATGCTTACCAAAAATGCATATCATGTCATTACATCATATCGCAAGAAATGAGCAATTAAGTTGCATATTTTTCCCATTATACAAACAGCGGGGATATCGTGAAATTCAGATGATCTGTAGCATAATAACGTCACTGTACGATTGAGATGCAGAATCTGATGATCATACTTACATGAAAGTGTGAGGGTTTGAAGAAATATCCTTTAAAAACATTTTTAAAATTTGTTATTTCAGGTGATTAAGTTTTTTTTAGCCCAAGGGGGCAATTTTCCCAGAACGGTTATTAATTTCATTTCAGCATTTTGCATCGTCCCCTTTTCTAATTGTTGCTCCCAAATATTAGAGCCTTGCATTATATTAAAAAATAAATAATCAAGATCCTGCATGAAGTCTTGCATTGTGAAAAAACAACGATACCTAGAGACATCATATTTTGAATAATGTAGTCCTCCACTTTAATAGGAACATCTGGAAACCCAAATTATAAATTTGGAATTTGTTTTATTATCTATTTTATATTTTTAAAACTAACGAAATTCAGATTAACGAACTCAGCGATTTCAAAGCGAGCAGTGGCAACACTATACGAAAAAAAAGAAAAAGCCAGCACGCGAGACTGTATTCGGAAACTCTAAAGCCATGCTCTTTTTAAATATTTTATGATATTGCTGTTGAATTGAATTTTATGGTTTAAGTATGAAGAACATGATATTTAATAAATAAATGTAATACACAAAAAATGCCCCTTTGGGCGTAATATAAAATCTGAACGCTTTCTCTCCTCTCCCCAGCTACATTCCTCGAGTTCTTAAACGAGAAACGAAAGCTCAATAATCATAGGCAGGGTAGAAAGTATATTTATTGCCGTTTCATACAGTATAAGGAACAATGATGGTGATATAAATTTCCTAATCTATGGCAGTTTTGGTTAGAAACCCCAAAGCCATGGAATCCGAGTTTTGCCTTCCCTTTCCACCAACTCTCAAGAAGACATCCTAATCAATGGATTTAAGTATCAGTCACATACTTCCATACAACAGTCACATTTGTCAATGAACAGTCACATTTGTCAGGATTTAAATTCTGGCCTTTCCTTATGGGAGCAGCCTCTTAATAATCCACACCAATAGCATGGAAGAATCTTGTTTTGAAATGGAAGGTAAAGATTGATTATTGCTCTTGCATTACTTACTTGTTTAATAGTTTGAAACTACACAAAATTAATGAAAGGCAAAATATACTATATTTCTTCAGTGAAGTGTGAAGTAAATTCGTGTAAAGCTAAGCTGGTACTATAGAAGTCCCATTAAATTAAAAACTATTTATCACACATCGAAAATTTGAAAATTGTTACTGAAAGTTTTGCTTTCTAATGATTTTTTTCATTTTCATCTTTTATACGTAAGGACATGTGTTTATTTTTAAATTTATTCTCCACTGCTGACATTTGCTAGAAAACATCTGATTACAACCCATTAACAGTGAAATCGAAAGAAGAAAATTGCAGAAGACACTATCGTTTAATCCTTGCCATCTCTGTAAAAGGAAGTGGCTTAAGAGCTTTATTCATTCGTGCACTCTTAACAGTGTATGTGAGCATCAGTCACAAGAAGACCTAATGGGAAAAAGCATTTATATAAGTGTGTGTAGGTGATTATGGCAAAGCCTCGAGGGCTATCTGCCTAAAGGGAGGGATGCCTTCGCAGAGGACTTTAAGAACTGGCTCGTATACACGCTACACATGGGGAAAACCACAAAAACGCCTATGCAGCCAGCCCTCTCGCGGAATTCGAACCTCGGACCGAACTACCAGTGTTCAGCGACTTTACCGCTCGGCCGTTGGTTGGCCCATTTATATAAGTATTAAAAACATATACCGTGAAGTTTCAATGAATTTAGGCTATTTGATCACTGCAAAGCACTTTAGACCTATCTGCTTAAAAGAAGAGATGCTTTCGTAGAGGAGTTTTTAAAAGCAACTGGTGCGTATTTATATTACATATGGGCAAAACAATGAAAATTCCCTGCAGCCAGTCCGTTCGCCGGAGTATGAACTAAAGTAAAACTATCAGTGTTCAGTGATATTACTGTTCAATCATTAATGAGCAAATTTTCAAAGAAATGTTGCGCTTTATGGCAATGTCGGTCACAGAATATCCGTATAGAGTCATTTGAGTACCTGTCGGCATTGCCAAGGCCACTCGATACTTCGAGGCAGAGCAAAGTATCACTGAACTTTCGAAATCAATTAGTGTTTACGATTTCCTCATTTGAATATGGTATTTAATTCCAATAGAATAACTCTATGTTTGCATGATGGTAGTTACGGAAGGACCATAACAGCCAAAGACAATCAAAATGCTTCCATATCTAAAGAAAGGTCTGATGTGGACACCACATGATTTCGTTGTACGAGCTATTAAATTATATACATTTTTTCTTTGCTCCACTTCATCTAAACTTTCTCAAACTGTTCTAATTTGAATAATCGATACCTCAATCCATTTGAAATTGACCTCAAAAATTGCAAATTTTGAAATTAAAAATCAATTTATGTCATACGGGAATCAAACTTCTTATAATTTTGTTTTCTCATAACGAGTATAAAACTTTCCTAAATGTAAGTATAAAACCTGGGAGACCGCATTAAAAGTTAGATTTCGTTAATCCTCAATTATTTTTTAAAAAGTTTCATTTTGCCAAAAAATGAATATTTTTGTCATTTAAAACAGTTTTTATAACTGGAAGTATATGATTACGATCAATTACTGCAAAAATAAAGGCCAGGTAAAGACTTTTAAGCCGGCTAAAGGAGTTGGCATATATAAATATATATATATATACACGTATATAATATATATACACTCACTTCCGAAAGTTAAGCACGAAGATGTAAAATGCAAAAAAATAAACAAATACTCCTTTGATTGACACAAAATTTGGCAGGAAAGTAGCATATATATTTATGCATAAAACAAAATCAATAATTATATACAGAAATGAAAACAACATTAAATTTTTGTAAGCTATCAGATAATGACATACTGGAGACTTAAACAGAATTATGTATAAAGTGAAAATAAACAGCATAAAATGAAAAAAAAGGACACTAATGGGGTATATGATCCCCCTCAGCTGTATACAAAGTTTATACCTTGCGGCCATACTTTCAGTTAGGTGGTCAACCACCGCAGAGTGAGTGAGTGAGTGACGGAGGACGTGGGCACCATCCCTCTACCGTTACGGTTAATTGGTATGAGCACCACGCCCGCCCTTATCTAGAATGACATAATTAGGTACTTAGGTTATCGCTACCCATTCAGACTTGCATGGTACATATTGCCATACTCTGACTTGCACGCCTATTGCACATGCCGTACCATATTCGGACTTGCTTATTCATACTTGCATGGTGCATTTACATTCATATTGCATGGTACATATTTCACACATTTCATATTACACATTACATTTACTGGGAAATTGAATATGACTGATGTTTAAAGTTCTTTGCATCCGTAAGGTTCAATATTTACGTTAATTATACATGATTAGATACTTAGGTTAACTCTATGCATTCATTATTATTTACAGACTTGCATGGTACATATTACACACAGAGAGATTGATTAATACTTATGTTAAAGGTACTTTACATCTTAGGTACTTAGGTTAACACATAGTTTAACACTACGCATTCATTATTGTTTACAGGTTTGCATGGTGCATATTATATACATTACATAGTACAGCTTATATTTACTGAGAAAACTTGCATTGTACATAGTTCACGCATTACATAATACAAATTACATTTCTAAGAATTTAATTATTAATTAATAATATTAATTAATACTTGCATGGTACATATCATACATATCATACACATTTCATAGTGCAGTTTACATTTACTGACAGATTGATTAATACTTTTGTTTAGGGTACTTAATATTTATGTTTAAGGTACTTTACACCTGTTTGATTCAATTCTTACTATAAGTATGTATAGTTGGGTTCTTAGGTTAGCACATAGGTTGGCTTTACGCATTACTTATTATTTACAGTTTGCATAGTACATATTACACACATTGGTACATATTACACACATTAAATAGTGCATGCTAATTAATTAGAATGGTACATATTATACACATTAAATAGTACTGTGAATATTGACATGGTACATATTACACACAATTACTGAGACATGGGGTATATTTGCATGGTACATATTACACACATTTACAATTTACAATTAAAAAATTAAAAAAATACAATTGTTGAGAAAATTAGCATGTTACATATTACAATAATATTAACATGGTACATGTTGCACACATTAAATAGT
Source organism: Stegodyphus dumicola (assembly GCF_044657685.1). Taxonomy (NCBI): domain Eukaryota; kingdom Metazoa; phylum Arthropoda; class Arachnida; order Araneae; family Eresidae; genus Stegodyphus; species Stegodyphus dumicola. Next base: position 124,626,561 of record NC_140780.1, read on the forward strand.
ACAGATTACAATTACTGAGAAACTTAATAGTACTTAATTTCGTTATGTTCAGACTTGCAGAATTGCATTTACCTATTACCATATTCTGACTTGCATGACTATTATATGTTCTATACCCTATTCAAACTTGCTTGATGCATATACATTCATATTGCATGGTACATATTCTCACACGTTACATACTATATATTGCATTTACTCAGAAATTGTTTTTACTTATGTTTATGGTACGTTGCATCCGCAAGGTTCAATATTTTAATATTAATTAAACATAATTATGCATTCATTATTGTTTACAGACTTGCATGGTACATAGTACACACATTACATAATATTGATTACATTTACTAAGAAATTAATTAATAGTTTATGATATTAATTAATACTTGCATGGTGCATATTACTTGCTTATTATAGTACAGTTTACATTTATTGAGTGATTGATGAATACTTGTCTTTAAAGTACTTAATACGTTCAGACTTGCAAATCCAGGCTTGTATGATACATAAACATTCATATTGCATGGTATATATTTTACACATTACATACTATATATTGCGTTTACCTGGAAATTGAATATAACTTATGTTTAAGGTACGTTGCATCCGTTGAGTTCATATTTACGTAATCATACTTAATTAGGTACTTAGGTTAACATTATGCATTCATTATTATTTACAGACTTGCATGATAGATAGTACATACATTACATAAGACTGATTATATTTACTAAGAAGTTCATTAATAGTTAATAATATTAATTGATACTTGCATGGTACATACAACACACATTTCATAGTACATTAAACATTTAGTGAGAGATTGCATAGTGCTTAAGTTTAAGTGCTGAGAGTGTTAGCATGGTACATATTACACACAATTACTGAGACATGGTACATATTACACATAATTACTGAGACATGGTACATATTACACATAATTACTGAGACATGGTACATATTACACACATTTACAGATTACAATTACTTAGAATATTAGCATGGTACATATTACACGCATTTACAGTTTACAATTACTTAGTATATTAGCATGGTACATAATATAATAATATTAGCATGGTACATATTACTACAATATTAGCATGGTACATATTACACACATTAAATAGTACAGTTTACAATTACTGAAGGATACATTAAGCAGTTTCTTACAATTCTGTGCCAAGTTTTACATAGTGCATATTACAAACCTGCATTTCACATACTACACACATTATTATATAATGCAGGTTATATTAATTTGCATGTAATATACATGCAGAAAAGGTCACTATGTTGAAATATTGTAACATTGCTAATTGCACAAGGAAAGGTAATCTGCAGATTGGGTTGCAGTCTGTATATAAATAGTCTGATGTGAAAAATAGGCATAGTACATGCATAAATTTGTGATTCCTATGTAGTAGTCACTATGCTGCTTGACACCATAAGTTACATTAAGCAGTTTGACACAATTCTGTGCCAAGTGTCATTAGCTTTGACATGACGGCAGTGATTTGGCGTATTGTTGGCTTATGCTTAACGAGGAACCTGCAGAAGGCCTGCCTATCCGTTATAGGAATGGCAATATGGTGGTCCTCTGTAAGGGGACATGCAGTGATGTAATGGTCTGCTGTGCCCTCTTCGCCACAGATGCATTCGTCAGTGCTGGTGATAGCGTGTCGATGATAGTACTGTGGGAAGGGGCCATGACCGGATCTGTAACGTACCAAGAGGGGACTGGCGATAAGTCTTTGTAAATCTACTTTTGGCTTGAAGTAAAAAGTTCTTCTGCCGGTTAAGCTGTTCGTCCACTCCTGCTGCCATTTATTGCAAACAATTTGCCGTAAGGTCTTTTTTAGATATGAGGTAGGCCATGGGATCTGTACTGTAGTAATGTTGTTCCCAGTGGCGGCGTCTTTTGCCAGGCCGTCTGCAAGTTCATTGCCATAAATACCTGTGTGCGCTTTAATCCATTTTATGACGTAATGATTGTGAGCATTTTCACGTAGACTTTTTTGAATGCCTGCTATTTGCGGGGAGGTATGTTCTGAATTGGCAATTGCTTGCATAGAAGACAGGCTATCTGTATGTATTAAGGCTTTGGAGATTTTATTATTCGTTAGATAGCGTATGGCCTCGTGAATGGCGAGTGCTTCACTCTGGAAAACGCTGTTTTCAGTGCTGAGCTGCATCTGCCATTGGTGAAGGGGTTGTTGTTGTTCACTGAGCACGACAAAGGCGCTGCCTACCTTTTCGTCTATACGAGAACCATCTGTGTAGATGGAGATGTAGCCGGATGGTGCCACATATGCTGGGTTCTTCGTGAGGTGAATTCCAATACCCTTGATTGCTGGGTGTATATGAAGTTGTGAGGTCTTATTCTCAAACTGTTCTTGAGAGAAGGTAACGTAATCATAAGTAAGTGAAAGTCTTAACTGATGAACCTGTTGTGTTACCGCTTCTTCTTCTATGCGTAGATGAAGTGGTAGCACTCCTGCCAAGATGTTTAGTGCATCAGTAGATGTTGTCCTGAAGGCTCTTGTAATTGAGAGTAGGAAGGGCCTCTGTAGTGCAGACAGGTGCCGGATTTTCCTTCCCTGCATAGGGAAGGCCCAAATGGCCGCTCCATAGGACACCATCTTCTCGACGACAGTAAGATATAACGCTTTTTGTATGTGAGAATTAATCCCCCAATGAAATCCGCGTTGCATTCTGAAATGCTGTGCTATGATTGCTGTACGCTTCCTTAAATTAAGTTTGTGCGGCATCCATGTCAGTTTTTCATCTATGTATAGACCGAGGTATCTCAGGACACGGACAATTTTAATTCGACGATTGTTGATGCGGATTGTCGGTCTTCTAGTCAGTGATCCTCCCTTCTTTGCGATTAGTAGAATTTGACATTTGTGCTCTGCTACTTGGAGTTTTTGTCTGTTGCATTGCTGGTAGAATAGATTGCAAACTTCGTTTGAGTTGGCCTCCAATTCTGCTCTAGTACGTCCTCGGACAAGTAGAGCAACATCGTCTGCATATGCGAATATGGAGGAATGCGTCGGCAGTGTGAATTTTAGGACTGAGTTGAAGGTTGCGTTCCACAAATGGGGGCCTGCACAGGACCCCTGTGGACATCCTCTGGTTTGGGTACGCTTGATAATCCCACTGTCGTGCACTATTAGAAGGCAACGGTCCGTTAGGTAATGTCGCAAAGTAAGGAAAATATTGCGTGGACATTGAACAGTTCTGAGTGCTTCTAAAATTGAGGGCCACCACAGCATATCAAATGCACTTTTCAGGTCTATACTGATTAGAGCAGTATGATAGCCGTGGTTGCGATTATCGTGTATAGCTGAATGTATATCGTGGAGTGCATGCAGTGTTGATGACCCTGTTCGAAATCCATATTGCTTGGGGTGTAGATATTGGCCTCTTTCTAAGTGGTGTCGTAAGCGATTCATTAGAAGCTTCTCATATATTTTTCCGAGAGCCGAAAGTAAGCAGATCGGTCGGTACGAGGATGGATCTGAAGGATCGCGATCCTTTTTTAGGAATAATACGACCTGGCCGACCTTGAATGCTTTTGGGAACGCACCTGTTTGTAGCAGCTTATTAAAGAAGGCTATAAAAAGTGGCAAAGATGCTCTTATTGCTGTTTTGATGATTTGATAGCTTATCCCGTCTGGTCCCGGTGCCTTGTTATTGGGAAGGAGTTTCAGGACTTATAAAACTTCCTGCATGGTGAAGTCTGGATCGTCTGCAGTAGACGGAGTAGATTTGTTACTGCGTAGAGATTTATGATATTCCGAGTCGTCAGAATTGTCATCTTGACTAAAGACATGGTCCAGGATATTTTCTAGCGTATTTTTGGTGGATTCTTCCGTAATTAGTGATTGCTCTGATGGTATGAATTGAAGACGCATGGGTTTAAAGAGCTTGTTAGTGGCTATTTTGTGGTGCAGCCCGTAAATTCCTTCTGTTTCAGGACAAAATTTTTGCCAGGAATGGATCTTGGCCTTGATTATTAGCCGTTTATATAATGCTCGCTCTCTTTGAAAGATAGGTAGGGTAGTACTCTGGATTTCATTACGCCGTTCGTGCTTTAATCTGCGTCTGAGCGCACGGCATTTTTTCCGTTGGATGGTGAGCTCTGTGTTCCACCAGTTAGTGGCGTTTAATTTCTTTTTGGATCTTGTTGGTAAGAGCTCTTCGCAGGTGTCATGAAGAATTTTCATGATGTCGTCGGTTAGCGATTCCATATCACTTTGTGTATTGGCATTTTTTAGGACTGGGGTTAGATTGCTTAATCTTTGATCAATTTTCCGAGAGAACTGTCGCTTCTTATTTGATGGCATGTTATAACGTTTAATAATTTCTACTTGTGGTAGGCTATTGAGTTTGAAGGTGATAAATTTGTGGTCTGATAAGCTATTAGCTTCTTCTACCTTCCAGTCCTGCACATGCTGCGCTATCGGCACCGTAGAGAGGGTCAAATCCGGCCAGCCAACAGCAAAAATTCTGTCAAAGGTTGGTGGAGAATCTATGGAATTATGGAGAATGAGATTATGTGTTGATATGAAATCCTCAAGTTGTCTTCCTCTGGTGTCGGTACTGCTGTAGCCCCAGTTAATATGATGAGCGTTGTAATCTCCAGCTATGATGACGTTTGACAGCTTGGTTCGTTGGAGAACTGACTGTGCTAGTTCAATCGTGGTTTCTAAATCCTCAGCTGGGGAAGCATATTGCGAAATGAGAAGAAGTGAGAAGTTGCTGGCTTGAAGAAGGACTGCACTTAAGTCTCTTTGCTGCTCAATAATCAGAGGAGTCCAGTTAGGTTGACAACATACTAGGATAGCGCGGGGCGGTTGCGTCTTCTCTTGCTGCTGATATATCGTCCATTTAAGCGGGAATCCCACTGCTTGGCCATTTCGTGTGTACGGTTCTTGTGCTAGAATGAAGTCGATACTGTGCTCGATGGCAAATGCTACTGCTCTATTTGTCGCTGCTTGTGCCCTCTGTAAATTTATCTGTAGGAATGCAATTGGGCTCTGTGCTATATTAGCCGTATTTATTTTTTGGAAACTTTCGTCGGGACGTGAGGTTGCTGTTGAGAGCATTAAAGGCGCTGGCAGGCTTCTAGTACTCTGTACTGTCTTTGATGGTCTGCACTCTTCGCTGGTACTGCGGACAGTCGGGGTGGTAGGCTGGGTGGGTAAAATTATGTCTTGATCCATAGCGTGAGTTTGCGTCCCCGCAGTTAATGCACTGCGGTTGATGTGCATTGCATTCCCAAACCCCATGTTCTCCAGCGCAGAATGAACAGTATTGCTTTTGGCTTTTGCAGTCTGCCTGCGTATGCCCGTACTGCTGACATCTGTAGCATCTCTTGATGCCAGAGTACTCTGTGACTTTGTGGGCCTGCCATCCCAAGAAGATCTTCCTTTGCTGCATGATGGCACTAAAGCTTGTGGGCTCACATTCGAATACCCACTTGACTTTTCCTTTACGTCGTTCTCTGAAACAGTGGAGGGGCTTGAAGGTGTTATTGGGCATGTTTGTAGCAGCGCTGATTTCCTCAAGCACTTCCTCGGGTTTTGTAGACTCTGGCAGGTCGTGAATTGCACATCTTGGCTTGCGCTTCCGAGGTCTACTGATTTCCGCCGGGATTTCGTTTTGCTTGATGTGCTGCTCGAGAGCTGTGGCATCGTCGCTGGTGTTACAGATTACTTCAATGCCGCCTTTGTTACTTCTGATAATCTTGTCTATTCCAACCTGAATCTTCGTGAGGGGTACTTTGGCGTTGAGCTGCGTTCTTAGTTCCGCTTCTGTAATGTCGGATTTCGGCCGTATGAAAAGGCTTTGTGTCTTTGTTTTCCTGACGATCTCAGCAAATGTCGGTCGGGTGGCAGTTGGTGGTGGTGTTGAGGCCTGTTGAGAATGCTGTTCCGAAGTCGGATGTTGCTGAGAATGTGCTAATTCGCAACAAAGCACGGTTGAGGTATTGACTCCGGTATCGACTTTGGCAGTTTTTGGTATAAAGTCTGGTCCTTTTATGGCCAGCGTTTGTAATGCGGCCAGAGAGTCTAGGAGGCGAGCACGGAGTTCAGTTGGTAAGAGGAATTTGGCGTTTCTTTTAGTGGTCGTTACCTGTCGGATGTCTTCGTAAAAAATGGAAATCTTTTCTACGTAAGGCAGATCTGAAGCCAATTTCTTAGAAGCGTCTAAGGTACTTTGTGTGTCAGATGATTCTCCGTCAGTTGTAAGGGCCGAAGGACGTGGCATGATTTGAAGGGAGCACCGTGATGGCAGTTATTGTAAAGAGTTTATTCAGTGGTACTAGAAATTCGTTACAATAAAAAATGGAAAGTTCGCGTTACACTATTTTGCACAATTCGCTGATCACTGAATTGAACACAGTCACTACTAGCACTACTTTGCACACTAATTTACACTTACTAATAAACATTTGAAGAAGCCTTTTAAGTTGTATAAAGGACATTAATCAAATTAACAGTGAAATGTATACAAATTATAAATAACTTAATTAAATGAATAATTAAAGACTTAAAATATGGTAATTAGATTAATTGCAATTAGCATTGTTCAAAGGTGCCGGGAACCTAGAGTACAATTAAAGTGCCGCTGTCTATACAGAAGCCTATAAAATTATAAAATACAAGAGTGCAATAAGACTATACCGGTAATTAACGCAATTACCAATTTAAGCACTATATTTAAATACACAGTCAAGTTAATGGGATGGGTAACAGGAGCGTTCTAGGCAATTTGAGAATTATTAAAATCGCACAATTTGTGCGAAGTTATGAAAAATTTAGCGGTAATTAATCAGCATGTGAATAACAATACATCATTAATTAACACATATTTACGTAGACACTTTTATAATTAATCGAGTTTCCGGTGTAGAACCTGAGGATACTAGACACCTATTTTGAGTAGTAAATAGTGTCAAGTATTGGCTGAAGCCAACCTGTTGGTTAATCTGCGATTAATAAATTAATTATAATGTCAGGCTGTCCTACCTTGGCTGCTATCTTCTCTGTTTTTCATCTGTAAAGCAGGAACAGTAATCCAATTAGCACTAATGAACCAGAATAGCACTTGCACAAACACAACTCACACTGCACTTGACGCTTATCTTCTGTGTATATATTAGACGCTTATCTTCTTCAATTTTTCATACTAACTTCTTGAATTTTTGTAAGTCCAATAATTAATGCCACAAATTAGTAACTTTGGTTCTAATTGGTCGAATTTTATGAAATTTGGAACTTTTACTTCTTATTAGTAGAAAGGACGTTTGCTGTTGGAAGTAAGTTGATCCAGTAATTAGGAGTCTAATTAGGCAGATGGTGGTAATTAGGCCACTACCTCCTTTTTCAGCCGGATGCGAATTCCTTTGGGTGGTGAATCACCCAACGGTATTCTAACGGTCGCTAGCGTTGAAGCTGCTTCAAATACACTATTTGAAAACAGTAATTAATTCATATTTAAATTACTACTTAACCAAATGACGTTAAACTTATTCCAAATTAAAGTGAAAAACCTGGGCTATTCAATGGTATTAAAAATGAGCTGATCCGACTTGCAGTTGTTTTGTAGCGGTCCACAAAGCTGGTCAGGACGGTGAAAATGGCACTGTAATGCTAACACAATTAGTAAAATCTTGAAAAATTCCGTAATTAAATGCCTATTTGTCATACAGCCGAAAATCTTGTATCACCGTAATCCTTGCTGCTTCTGTTATCTAAATCAACTACTTTTAAGACTGAAGGATAATTATTTCCGTAGTTATAGACTGAATTGGCGGAGCTCAAAAAATACAACCTTCACTCTCTCGAAGCTTGCTGCGGCCTAACCACCGCAGAATTAAGCAATCGCCATTCTTCTTGTAGAGCAGTTTCCAGCTCAATAAGAGTGGCTGGAGGTGGGAAACGTGAAGATACAGCACGGCCGAGAGCATCCCAAAGATTTTCAATAGGATTAAAGACGGGCGAATATGCTGGCCACGCCATCCGCGCAATCCCTTCATTCTCCAGGTAATCATCGACGATGTCAGCTCTATGGGGACGTGCGTTATCGTCCATTAAAACAAAAGTAGGGCCAACTTTTGCCGCGTACAATCTCACAATGTGTTCTAGTACTTCATCTCGATACCGTTCGATACATCTCGATACAGCCATCAAAGAACCCCGTTTAAAGATGTTCAGGTCGGTTCGGTATCCTAATGAAATCCTTGCCCCCACACCATAATGCTTCCGCCTCGGAATGCGTGATGTTCGGTGATGTTTTAGGACTGATTGCGTGTCCGTTGTTCACGCCATATCCTTATATGCTTGTCATCTGGCTCCAGAGCAAATCTTGACTCAACAGTAAACATGACATTGCCCCAGTTAGACACCTTCCAAATGACATGTTCCCGGCACCACTGTAATCGTGCCCCTCTTGATTGGACGGATAGAGGAACAGAAACTCGAGGTACCCGGGCGTACAGTAGCTGCAGATATCGCCTTACCAATGGACGCTGTAACCATAGATGTCACACGTGTGGAGGTCGCTCTGCGATTCCGCTTGGCTACAATAGCAATATATCGATCTTCCGCGGGGGTTGTAACCCTTGGGCGACCGGCTACGAGCCTTTGGACAACTGTCTGTGTGGTTTGGAATTGTGCCCATAAACGTGAAATTACATAATGATGAACTCCGAAGAAAAGAGCAACATATGTTATCGACTGTCCTGCTTCAATGCGCCCCACAGCACGCCAGCGCTCAGAATCATCCATTTGTCTTCTGGATGTCATAGAAACACTTCTTGAAAACAAATTGTACGAAAGTTTTAAACACCTTTTATCAGCACTTACAATCAACTTCTGTAACCCTTCATAAAGCTGGCTTCTTATAAAACTGCCTTTTTTGCATATTTCTTGACATGAAAGCGCGATTGGCTGTTACCTAACATATTTGCATACTTCCTTCTACCTCTGCAGCGAATTGCATCCTCTTTAATTCTGATTGGCTTCCGGAAATTAACATTTTCCTCTCCGTGGTTAACATTTGGAAGTAAGTGTACATAAACCAATAATTCATAATAATTTATAATAGGAAAACTTTCCATATAACATAGGAACACAAAATGAATTTAAAACCATGAATGAAACAAATTTTTTAGAATTTAAATAATATTTTAAGTAGTAGTTTTAACTTCTGTTTAAAAATCAGGAAACAAAAATCTTTAATTGCAAAAATCCATTATATATAGTATATATACATACAATACATATACATACATTATAGTATATATACATACAATATAGTATATATACATACAATATAGTATATATGCATACATTTATATAAATTACATTATATATATATATATATATATATATATATATACACGTCTGGTACTGCCGATTGCAATCAGAAAGGGAGGTGCACAACTAGAAGTTATAGCAGTCTCATATACAAAATTTCAATGTTCTACAGCTTATATTTGAGTTACGCGAGATACATACATACATGCCTGCACACTTACGTACGTACAGACGTCACGAAAAAAAATCGCTTTTGAATCCATTTTAAATCCATTTTTCAATTATTCTAGAAAAAAGAGGCCTTTATTCTGTTAGTAATAGCAGTTTTGGACTTCATTGAGTAAGCTGAGAATGATTAACACATAATCAGCAACAGAACTCCCGTTGAACCTTATTGACAAAAATGAATGTTATAAACAGGCATCACGTTTAAAGTCAGAACACCATTACATCTTCGCAACAGTATCCTTTAAGTCAAAAATAGTGTTATATAAAAATTCTTTTATATTACATGACTTTTCTCAAAGTCTAGAGCAACATATCTAGCCTTTGCACGAGCGACAATGCTTGCCTGTACGGGACAGATAGAACAGCCGAACGTCTGTAGATTAAAGATAATCAGCGAATGGCATGGTTTGCATATTTCACGAATCCATAGCCCACAAAATAAGCTGGGGGCACTCCAATGCACGCGTAACGCAGAGGAAATGGAAATTCAAAAGTTTAAAGGTTTGTCGAGCTCCCTCAGAAGAAGAGTAAACACCCTATAGCTTTTCTACACAGTTTTTGTGAAGAGCACAGCAAATACATTCAGAGCATGAGATGACTTTTGAAAGGACTATATTCCCAATGGCGCGTGAGCCATCGCGTTCCTGTGACAAGATGGCCTTTCTGTGATTATATTATGATGTTTTATGCAACCTCTTCTTGTTTTTGTCTAAATCGTTTCATTTTAATAGATACCATACTACTTTCAGTATATTTGGGATTTCTCCTTGGAAGAGAAAGTTTAATTACACAGCTCTTAGAGATCTTTGTTATCTATTCTTTCAAGACAGCTTCTAAAGAAATCAACTAAGTCAGGTGAAAACATTTTGTACTGGATGCAAGCTCTGAAATGACAAATTAAGAAGAAATTTTGCAATTAAGTCTAATTTAATATATTATTTCAGTAATTTTCCAGTCTAAACCTGTAATTCTTTAGAAAGGAAAATGCAGTTCATCTACCTGGAATTAAAAGTTCACAGTTTTTAACACAAAAATATTTTGAAGTTAAATTTCTCATTTTTCAAAATTTATTCAATTCTGCACGTAATGATTTTCTATACAAATATTCTATTAATTTATTTTCTTTGATATTTTACCCAGGTCTAGCACTAACGTCTCATCTATAAAGTCGTAAAATATTTACAACATTCTAATCTATGCTATATTGCGCATGCTTTAGTATTGCCAAATATAGCTAATCCTGTAAAATTTTACCATAAAGTTACCCCCATAATTTTAGAATAGTTTTAAATATCTAGTAGACATTTCTCCGTTTTCCTAATTTTATAATTATGGGTCAACTTAGAATAATGTGTTTCATTCATTTATCTTGCAGATGTAATCATGTGTTTCGCAGCATAAATCGTAAGCTATGTGCATCTTTTTCTTTCAGCCGTGAGTGTCAGTGTGAGTGCTTGGACCTTAGTATCAATGTCAGTGGAAAGATACTTTGCAATATGTCATCCTCTAAAATCCAGGAAATGGCAAACACTTTCTCACGCTTATAAGATGATTGCTGTTGTATGGATTGGATCCTTATTTTTCATGTTACCCATACTTATTTTAAGCAAACTTCAAAAAGTCAAAGGAACAGGTATGATATTATGTGCATAGTTTATAAAATAGGCTATATTATAAAACAAACATTTTCATGCTTAAACATATTCGCTAATCCCAAGCATTACTACTAATTCTTAAAGATTCTATTTTCACTTATTCATAAATGATTTGTGTCACTCCATCTGATAATTATTTCTATTTTAGCATCATAGATATTCAAAATAGTGATAACTAACATATCAGGTTTAACAATCTAACCCGTCAACATCGTGATATGTAATTTTGTAAAATGGCGTAGACTATTTTTTATTCTGTAGCATTTTTAAGGATTAATTTAAAAATAAAACCATCAGATACAATAAAAGAACGAAAGTGTACAAGAAAATACTGTTCATATAAGTGCAGATTGTTACTTTTGAGTAAAAAATCAGGTATTTTGAAAAGATATATGCAGAGGCAAGTGTACCGTTAGATAGTAAGGGCTGATTGGCTAGCACCCTTGTCTGTAATCTTACAAAAGCACATTCTCAGTAGCCTACGAGTTCATGAACTGAAAACAAATTATTTTACAAAAAAAAGGTCAAACAAAGAGACTTACAAAGAAATATTTCGAGTCATTCCTACTGCTTTACTTGAAACATAAATCTTCATTTAAAGCTTTTTATCCGCCTAGAAGTATGTATTATTTTACCCTAAAATATCATATTTCTACTTAACTATATGTTTTATTGTTTTCTACATTACATTTTAAAAGAATTAAAATGAATTTCATTCTTTTTTTTTTTTTTTTTTTTTTTTTTTTTTTTAACCGAAAGCTCATTTCTAGGTCACTAATTTTCAAATTATTCTAAAAATTGTAAATGCTTTGTTATCTCTGAATTATTCATTTTTGTTCTAATAAATCTATGACAACTATTCCTAAGTTTATTAATACTTAGTTTTAATTGAAATTGTACTCTATTTCTTCTTAACTCATCACATATTCGTTCACACTAGCAATTTTAGAAATTGAATGGAAAGCGGCATTTAAAAGTAAGATGTTAATTTTAATAGTGAGGTTTGTGAGGTTTTTTAATAATACCTGTCTTGCATATGGTAGAAAGAAGAATTGATAACTCAGACTTTGAGCAAATAAAAAAAATCACCACCTTGAAATTTAAAATTAAATAACTCATAGAGAAGCAGATTTGAACAATTAGGAACTTACTCGTTTTCTGTTTAGTTACAGCAGTATCTGTTACCATGAAAAATAAGTCTATATGCATAAGTATAATTGCATCAAAGAGACAAATAATTTTGTGCGCATTACCCATCCATTCTCTCTCTGTATACTGTAGTCACCAGAGATTGCACTGATATGTACTAAACGTATTTCATTGAAATAAAAAGTATTTAATATCATTCTCAAAATTTAGCAAACATTAAGTATTAAAGAAATTAAGTACCCTCATTTTCCTTTTTTACAACGTAAAGAATATGAAAAAGAACAAAAATACGAAGCTAGCTACAAGTTTACAAACAAGTTGAAATTTGATTATTTAAGATCCATTTTTATCAGGTAAAAGTATGTAAGATTATTATTTTTTGTATAGCCAGTTATTTTATGATTTAGACCTTTACTGTCACTTCTCTTTCCGTTTCCCTTTAGAATGCAAATTAGTTCGAGCGTATTTAAAGTAAGATTTGCGGATTGTAAGTCAGAGAGTGCTTCTACCTCACGAGGCTATGTTACTAGGTTTCACTAGCTCAGATAAGATTCAATTCTTCGGCTTTGCATTAAAGTTGCCGATATTTAAATTCTTACGCCGGTGAGAAGTTGGAGTCAAGTTAAATCATCTGAGTACCAAATTTAGTTTTAAACTTGAATTTACTGTTACTTTAGATTACATCGCCACAAGTGGTTGGCTGATTTGTAAACATGAATCGTGCATTTATGTTCCAGTTCGGATTTAATTAAAAGGTTTGCTAAACCTCCTTAAGACTTTGTAGTTCTTCTCAGATGAAGCCATTATTCGCTCCAAGCCTGTTAGGTGTTTGGACTTAGTGTATGCTAGCAAAAAGTACTAAACCGTATAAGTAATATTCTAAAGATTGGCATTGTCCTAGGAGAAGGGAAAATATAACTTTATAAATTTTGGGATTTTGTTTACGTGGTAAGGTTTCATTTGTCACTGACCAAAATATTCGCCTTAAACGCACATCTTTTCTGAATGCCAACTATGAAAGAGTAACTTAATTCTCCGATCACGATGATAGAATAAAATGGGGCATACTTCGAAAAATAAACGTTATTTATTCGTCAAAATGGAATTCTGATGCTTTCTCCCTAAAGTGAATTTTCTTCTTTGTACAACAGCGAGTGTACATGGGACGAAGAATATAAATATCAGATAAAAAAGTAAAAATGGAAAATAAATCAAAGGGTTCTATGCAAAGAAATTACAATTTGAAACATTTTCTTCAAGAAAGGAAACGTTTGAATCTATAAGAATCGTATTTTCTCAAGAGCTGGAACGACAAAATACAAAAACGTGTATTCATGAACAAAAGGAATGTCGAAACAGATGAATAAAAAGTTAAAATAAAATTTTATCTTACCTGTTTATGTGGAAATGTTTGCCTGTTTCACAAGAATTTGGGAAAAATTCAGTATATTTTGTTGAAGAAAAAAATAATGATAATACTGACAGTTTTTTAGGAATGTTAAGGAAATTATTCAGCGATTACTGAATTTGCCATGACTGACTAGCAAATTATTCATTAAATGCTAGATAAAATTCATGTGGAAAGCCATTTTGATTTGAAAGCTTAATTATGGTACTTAATCTTCTATATAATTATGGTACTTAATCTCCTTTATCTGGACCGCTGAACAAAATAGTGCTGTTTTAGGCTATTTCATATGTACTGATTCCCTATTATCCTTGGAGATTCTAAAATGTATTTCTTCCTCTAATAATATCATTATCGAGATTCAAAAACAACTGAAAAACCTAAAAGATAAAAATATTTCGGTTGCATTTTCATTTGTTCGTGGTCATACAGGTGTTGTTGGGAACGAACTAGCCGATTTCCTTGCTAAGTCTGCGACTAAGCGGAAAATTGACACTTTTGTGAATATCCCTAATTCTTTTCATAAGAAGGTCATGTATGAAAATATTGTGGAGTCGTGGAACCACGAATTCGTTAGCTCAAATAAAGGGAGCTTAACTAAAAGATTTTACCTTCCATAAAAATGAGATTGTCATGTCATCACTTCTTCACAAACTATAAATTAACTTACTGGCCATGTAAATTTCAAAAGTTATCTGAACAGATTTAAGTTGAGCCCGAGTCTGTCTGTGATTGTAGCCTTGGTGGCGAGGAGAATGTTGAGCATGTGCTTCTTCTATGTCCTAAATATGAGAGCGAAAGAAAAAGTCTTGAAACTGGGACTGAAAAATTTTAATATTAACTGGCCTCCATTTATTCTGTAATAAAAGATTTCAGATCACTCAAGTTGTTCGATTTGATCTGCTAATGCGCGCAAATAGAAAATTAGAGAAATTATTTTATCTAGCTCTGCAGCTAAAGTAGAGCTAATTATAAAGTTTTATATTATCATCTAACTGATATGGATCCACATCTCCAGAAATACACTAACGTACAATAATTACAAATTATATGTGATCGAATATTAGATGTGCCATTATTCTAGAGAATTAATGGTTGACAAATGTTCATGTATTCATAACATAATGCGGAAACGAACTTGATATGTGCCGCACTTCAACCTAGGTATATTACGATCGGGATTTATTAGTCATAAAGCCCAGCATTACCATTATGCTATACGCAAATCGTAAGTCTTTTTTATAGCGTGTTATTTGTGTAAATTTAATCCTAATGCCAGAGATGACTCTAGGCCAAGGGTTTCCAAACTACGGCCGGAGGCCAAATCTTGCGCACAAGCACTAATGATCCGGCCCGCCAGAGGTTTTTTTAAAATAATTATATAAAATTTAAAGTAACAAATAACATACTCATGAACTATATTATATAACAGCCAATTTAGAAATGCGTTCTTTATAAAACATGAAATAAACCTTATACAACCGTATAAGGTAACACTCTATATAAATTATCTCATGTGGCCATACATGACCTTCCTCTCACGTCTTATTAAATTACACACATTTTTTGCCACACTAAATTTAAACTTACTTCCTCGAATTTCATCAGAGATATATTTCTCATTCAATCAATTCAGTTCTCATCTCGCGGCAAAACACAAATACATAAAAACTCAAAACACCTTCAAGCAAAACAGGAATTTAAAATGTAAACAAATGGCGGCTTCGTTAAGCTTAGTAGCACTTAAACAACTTTTATATTGCTGATAATTCTTCAACTATTGCATCAACATAATTCAATCATTTTAAAGCCAAAAAAAAAAAAAAAAAAAAAAAAAAGGAAAATTTACGAACATATAAAAATAAAAATTTGAGCTCACTGAGCCGCGTAACAGATACATATATGTAAAATATAAAAAATACGATGGCTTTGCTCTTCGCGAACATGCAACCTTTAATTAATTTTCTGCAATTCAGGATTTTCCCCCTAGTCCAGTACCTTCTAGAATTTGCTATCCTATTACGTAACCGCTACTATAAATACTGAGTTCGCGCCATTTTTCAGTCAGACTGCTTCCTAATATCGCTGCTACAAGACTCCGCGCTGCTCTGTCCATCTTTCTTTCCTTTGTTAGAATTAGTTATTACGCAGAAAGTTTAAATTCAATCCTACTTAGTTAAAATCACTATGGATATGTAATTTAGAGAGTTTCATATAAGATGGAAATGATCTGCTAATTGGATTATAAATAAAAATGGGAAAATAAAAGCTAAATCAATCTGTGTCGTCTTTGGATATCGGCTTACCACTCTGCTAAAGAAATGCCTGAACTTTGATGCCAAGCTTCACCACGACTGCCGAAATATCACATATATATATGTAGGTATATTGTAGGGTTTATATTTATTTTAACTAATATTTATTTTAAGTTTAAACTATCTTTCCTGTCAAGCCTTACTTTCCCCTGGAACTGCCAATGCCAGAATATGTAAATTTTAGTAGAACGCGCAAGGATTCAAATTATCAGCGGAAGTATTCTGATTTAAATAGAAGGAAACAAGTTCGGTGAGAGTGATATTCTTACTTAGCGAGCGCGGAGGTAGTTAGCGAGAATTGAAGAACCCCGCGTTGCGGCCTATGTGCTTGGCGGGAAGTAGTGGAAATTGTTCGAGTGAGCTTCAAGTCTGCTGAATTAGCAGCGGTATTGTAAAACACGGTGAGTTAGTTATTTTAGAGAGCCTCGTAGTTAGAATCTTGTCTTTATTTTCTTTTCAGGTTATTATTTTTATTTTGACTACCAAGTGGGCACAGTTTGTAAGCGTCAAGAGGACGAAATTGTAATTTATTACGTTGAATAAAAAGGGACTTAAACCCTTTACAAGACTCTGTGGTTTATACAAGCTTTCACAGTCACCCTTGGTTGCGTGCAAGTTGGAGGCGCGCAACGTTATAATATAATATATACTTTTGACACAGCCGATTTACCCAAAAGCAGCAACTCAAAAGGTAGGTGTACAGCTACATGTTATAGCAGTCCCATATACAAAATTTCAACGTTTTGGGGCTACTTGCTTTTGAGTTATGCGAGACACATACATACGTATGTGAGTACGTACTGACGTCACGAAATATTCTCTCCTGAATCCATTTTACAATCCGTTTTGGGAAAAAGAGTCCTTTATTCTGTTCATACGTACAGATGTCACGAAAAAACGTATGGTTCAAATGAATTCGAGAGCGGTCCAAAATGGATATTTTCGTTGAAATATGAGATCTGAAATTTTTTGCGATTACAATACTTCGTTTACTTCGTACAAGGAAGGAAACAATTCTCTTTGTATTATTTACAAGAATAAAGGTTTCGTGTGTATTCTTTCCAACTTTCATAGCAGTATTTTAGGTTGGTTCATAGAAATTTTCAGTAATGATTTCATTTAAATTTTAATTTTTGTTATGTATGTATTATAATTTATTTTAATTTTGGAGATGTTTTCTTCACAATATGAAATAATTATGAGCGAAAGTTTGCACCTGATCTAAATGTAAACAAAATGCACTGAAAAATTGTGACAACAGGGAGTAAAAAAATTGAAAAGTAAGGCATATACCTAAGAAATCTCTAATATTCTGGGACAAAAATATATTTTTGCAAATGTTTAAAAATAGCATTAAGAAATTTATGTCAGGTGAGACTGCATTAAAGTCCAAAAAACAAGGCTCTTCGTAAGAGCTTAACATATAGGTCCAATCACAAAAATCTCCCTGCCTCGTATAAAAAAAACGTGTATCCTGCTCATCATTATTGTATCTCCGTGGTATTATGAATGAACTGAAGCTTGGTCCTCGAAGCTTCGTGAAAGAGCCAATATGTCCAGCGGGCTAAAACGTTTGGAGACGCTTAAGCCATAAAAGCGAGCGTTTTTTTCCACTCAGTTTGCATCCAACTAACGAAGCCATTTTTGATAGAGAGTTTGGAAACTTGTAAGGTTCTTATTTTAAATTATCGAGTTATTATGATTTGAGTTTTTACTTTAACTTCTTTTTTCCGTTATCCTCACCAGAATGCCAATTAGCTGGTTGTATATTTAAGATGAGATTGTGGAATCTTGAGAGATAGAGTTTTTGGCCATACGCGCTAGATTCTGCCAGCTCTAGTTAAATGTAACTATTGCGGCTCTGCTTTCTCTCGCCTTCGATACTTTAATCTGAAGCGCCGGTAATTTAGTGAGCCAGTTGAATCGGTTCCACATAGACTAGAATCGGTTCCACATAGACTAGAATCGGTTCCACATACACGTAAAAGTAACTTCATTTGAATGGCACATGTCCAGAATCATTTCCTGTATTGATTACCAGGTTCTCCAGTCAGCATAGATTACTTTTTATGTCTTACTGTTAAAACCGAACTTGTTGATAAGCCAATGAGGAAAGGAGGCGTCCTAATTCACAATCAACTGCTGCTGAAAGTCTTAATTTCCGCATGAAAGCTTAAATACTCTTATGCAGTTTATCGATAAGATCATCTCATCCTCGAAATGCTCATTTAAACACTCAAGATAGGTACGTAATTGATAGTTACTAGAAATACCCAGGCATTCAACCATTTATCGTCATTTATAAAGCTGGCATCTTTTCTTTTATTTCATGGAAGATTTATGGTGTTTGAGGCATTTTCTCCCTCCTTTCCATGTCTTCTTGTGTGTTTTCGTGGTATAACTGGAAGCACACTCGACGCGTATTCGGGAGATCTGGACTCCGAATCAGAGGGCATTGCACATTTTCCAGGTTCCTGCATCGATATAACCTAATGATGTACAGTGGCGCCGAACTAAGTTGGTAGACGATAAGTATAAAGAATCACCAACAGGATATGGCGACAGGGTCCCTTCATCTCCAGTCTCCCTTTGACAGGAGGAGTATATGAAGTATTTTCTCCCTCCTTTCCGCATGTCTTCGTAGTGTAACTAAAAGCACACTCGGCGTGCATTCGGAAGGTCCGAAGTTTGAACTCCAGCGAGGGTGTTGCACATTTTACACGTCCCTGCGTCAATATAACCTAATAACTATGCACGTTCTTCAGTGTTCAGAATTTGGTTAGTGATTATAAGAGTTTTTCAAACCATCAACTAACTGATCCTTTCAGTCATTTTTGATCTCGTGTCTCAAATTAAGTCTTTTGAGACTTAATCAAACAAAAAATTATTGGACTTTTCTGTTCCATATGGATTAAATTTCACGCATAAGCTAGAAAGTTTCCAAATTTTAAAATTTAAGAAGGGTAAAGCATAAATTTCTACATTTAGAGACATTTTATGATTTACAAATACATGCCTGAAAGGATTTAATAAACGTTCTACGACTGTTGGGAGAAATTGTAACCTTTTGGGGGTAACTCATCTTGTAGAAGTGTCGCTCATATGTCTCCGAAATTTTTCTTTCGCTTCAAAATTCATTCTTTAGCAAGATTTTGTTTTCATAGTCGTATGATTTGGAATTTTTAAGTTACAAGTAGTAGTTGCAAACCGACTTTGATAGCTTGGACTATTACTCATATGTTGAGCAGTCCTGCTTTATACATTCGGGAATCGACTGACACCCAAGGCTTTGTTTTGGAATACTAATATTTTGCCATGGCGGTGATTAAAGATGCAAGTGGATTAACTTCTCAAAGGGTGTAGAAAATTTAGAACAATAATGGTTTTGGTTACGTCTAACAGAAATGTGTCTATAAGTTTGTTTGCGCTGAAACAACGCATTCTGTAATTGATTTAGAATTTTGATGAAGTAAGGCTGGTAAATATTGTGCATCAATATGGGTTGATTAACAGCAATAGATGCTGCTAGACGCCTTTGTAATCGAACGTTGTTTTCTGTCTCGGCTCTTTAGTTATATTCGATAATTTAATAGAATTTACGCTACGGAAACTACAATACTTCTGTTCAATCGAAATGTGTTGATTTTACTAGAGATGCGTGCTGTAGAAACTCGAAATAACTCATTTATAAAATAAAAGTTAAGCATGGGCTTTCTTTTGAGCTCCATATGTATTATATAAACATTAAAGTATATAGTAGTGCGTATGCCTAATATGTAAAATTCATCGAAAGGTTTTTGTCTTATGTGGACTTATTTAAGAGTGACCTTTTTATAATTTATGTGGCAAAGTACTATATCATTAGACTAATCGTCCCAGAATTATACCTTTTAATGTTTCTAAAGACGTTAATCTTCGGCACTTTAAATAGAAATCTTTGTTAAATAAACCTTTGACAAAGTAAGCGTCCATTTTTATGCTTCAAAAAAATTCGAAATATTTGTAACAATGATTTCGAGTTATAGATATATTTATTTCACTATTTAAGCGAATATGCGTTAGAATGAAGTATTACTAAGAGTTTGCGAAACTAGATACCAGTAAGAAATTTCTCCAAATTTGTACTCGTGATAATAATTTAAACTAGATTACTTGAAACCTTTCTGTAATTAAAATTAATTAATTATGACTTGAAACATGAACTTTTATATAACTAAAATTTCGCCGGATTTTTTAACGATGTTTCTTTTAATTTTAGAAGACCAGTATTTTTGAATAAAATTAACCTTAACTGCGTATTTAGCATAAGATACTGAATAATCGAAAAGTCCCTTACTTTAGACTTTTATAAATTCTCTTAAATAGAACTTATAATAGCATTAATTTTAGATTTTGAATATATAATAATTAGAGATTCTAGAAATCAATATCATAGAATAATCTAAGTTTTTCATTTGCAAACAGATTTTACAGCATTCCGCTGCTACTGCAGTTAATTTCGGAAATACTTACAGTTGCAAAATGAAGCTACATATTTAGAAAAGCATTTCAACGAAAAATAAAATATGACACCTTATCTACAATTAAAATTTCATTTCAATATGTGTTTCTTAATTCTAAATATAAATATATAAAGAGATTAAACATTTAAATATTACGAAGGAGTGTGAAAAAAGGTATTTTTGGTAAATGTCTTTTAAAGGGCAACAATATTTATTATGATAACTATGAGATAAATACTATGAGAATTTTCAATGCAGTTCTTGAAATTTTTGTTTGTATAAAATAGAAGACTAATCAAATTTGTTTTTTAGCAAAGCAGAAGTGCAGAGAAAGTTGGCCCACCATTACTGCTGAAAAGAGCTTTACGATATTTCTGGATATTTTTCTTCTTTTTTTACCACTTGTTCTCATGAGTGTCACCTACTCTCTCATTATTAGAACTCTGTGGCAAACTATGGCCGTATCAGCTGGTGAATCACAGAATGCAGGTAACTATAATAAAATCTGACCCTGAACTTTAGGACTATATGTCATCAATCTGATCTAAAAAATTAATGTAATATTTTCACAGTACTGTAAAAACACAAACCATTTAAGTTATATGTATATTGCACTTAAATGTATATACGTATGTGCCGAAAGGTCATGTAAATTAAAACTAGGCAATGCTCTCGTAAAAAACGCTTTAATTAAGCTCAACGCTCTCTTTAAGTTGAATACTAGCGCAGTAATTTTGAATATAAAATTAGGGAAATTTTGCATTAAATATTATGGATGCGAACGAATGTTTCAAATGCGAAGATGAATCCCTTTTATAGAGGACCGTAATTAAAAATTCTAAGTAGAAAAAAAGCGATGTTTAGATAGCCCAGTTTCCTAATGAATATTGAACTATTCATAAATTGTGTTCAGAAAATAATGTATGACAGGCATAATGATATATAGCTTGCAAGAGTTTTTTTTTACTTTTCTTACCAGTTAACTGTTTACAGTTTGCAGATTCTACAAGTGATATTGCAAATTCCAGAAGTGATATTAAAAACTGCAGATTCTACAAGTGATATTAAAAACTACAGATTCTACAAGTGATATTAAAAATATCCAGAAATTGGATGCCTAAGTTAAATTTAAAGCACAACTGTAGAAAGTTAGATAGAGCAAGAACCGAATAGGCATTCTCTCCAACTATAACATTTCTTCTGAAATTGTAAACAGTTACGAGAAATTACATATTGTGTGTAATCAGATTACAAGGTATAGTAATTTTCTACATATTTTAATTTCTCAATTAAAATAAAATTATAGTGACTACAATTACAAGTCCGTGTAATAATTTAGGTTTTAGCTTTTATATAAAGTTATAATTAGCTAAAAATCTTCGATAGGGCAGAATGAGATAGAAGTAGCGAAAGAATACTTTATAAGCTAACACATTAAGAAAATTATTGGTCCAAAGGGGCTTTGTCCCTGAGAACTAATGTTTTTATTTTGCGATTTTGCATCGAATCATTCTGAATGTCCGTCTCACTTTTCAAACTGTTGCCACCAAATATTATCGCCCTGTATTATATTTGAAGAAATTATATAATGAGAAATCTGCATAAATGTATGTATGTTTTTCGCGTTGGGATAAAACAACGGTACCTAGAGCCATCAAATTTTAAATGTAATCGTACTGCGAATATGGGCATGTGGAAGCCCAAATTTGAAATTTGGAATTTGTTTTATTATTGATTTCATATTTTGTAAAAGTTTAACGAATTTTTCATTAACAAACTCAAGGATGCCAAAGCGAACAATGGCAACGTTGTACAGAAAAACATTTTTATCTCCAGACTGTGTATCGGAAATTCTAAAGATATGCTAAGTTTAAAATTATTTTGCGATATTCGTCTTGAACTGAATTTTATGGTTTAAGTGGGAACATGATATTTAATAAATAAAGGTAACACACGAAATGTTAAAAAACGCCCCTTTGGACGCAATTTAAAATCTGAAACCTTTCAGATTTTCGTTTTATTGCTTTTTTTTAATATTGTTTTTGCTAACATTTTCCCTTGTGGGTTAAGAAAACTTAGATTTTGCTCATTTGTTTTCGTCACAATTTCAGCAGCTTCAAATACATCTTCGGCTCGCAGTGTTTTTCTTTGAGGACTAAATATATTTTTTATTTAGGTATATATATTTTTTGCTATTTGGTGATAAACACATTCCTAATAATTGGTCTAAAACAGAAGTATTTGAACTTCAGTAATTCTTTTTTAATCTTTCACTGATTGTATGAGTAATGAAAATTTTATTTTGTTGCTCCCATTCTTTTGGCGTAATATTTGACGAAATATCATTCTCCTATCAGTTAGACTCTTTAAATGTAAGACGTCTAATATTTGTAAATCCACTTAGCATCTATGAATATGAAGAATCTATGAATTCGGTAACTGAGTTATTATACATAGATTTATAGCGACTATGATCGTTTATTAGCAGAAAAACTTTACTCGTTCATGGAATGGAAGGTAGAATGAATGCTGATTCACAGAAGGGGAGGTTATCATAAGTATTTAGCTATCTTACATTTAAAAAAAGTTACAGTTCAGGTCAGAACAAAGTGCAGCAATAACAAGATTTGTGAAAGCAATTTTTTAGTGAGGGAAAAATAATATATATGGCTTCTTAAGCAGAAACATTAGCGTAATATTTATTATTAAATATGCATTATTTTAGACAGCAAAGCTCTTGAACGAAATAAACTCTTTTTGCGAACGTTTCATAATTTTCTACTCTTCTATCTATCTCTATTAATGTGCCTTTAAGAATATTCATGTATGCATGAAGCGGCCGTTTTATAATGATAAACGGTGAGTGTTCTCTAATGGAATATCTATGTGGTAAAATTTACGCCAGCGCTGATTCCCCGTAAAACTATGTACATGGTAGTAAAATTCTGTTCCATTTTTCATGATTCCTTTATTCGGAAGAAACTAGTGTTATCCCTATTTGTAAGTTGGCGCATAGCCAACTGGCATATTTTAAAAAGATTATAAGTAACATTTGGAAGTCGTAACAAGGTCTGAAGAAGAAAATAAACAAATTCGTCTATCCAGAATAAAGGAAAATAAACAGATCCGTCTATAAATACGTACTTCCAGGTGTCGTACTTCCAGGTGTGCTATTTACTATCTACATATTATAAACGTACCTTTTGAAAATTACATCAGGCAGTTGGCCTCTGTTTACATTTATGCATATTTCCAAGCGCGCCTAGAAGACTTTATACATGAGCTTCCGTAAATCCTCATTGAAAACGCTTGATTACTGTCTGAACCCACAATGCCTAGACGAACGGATTCATGTTCTAGGGGGACGCTAAATCATAGAAATTCCTGCTTTTACCTCATAAACAACAGAGAAAACGAATCCTTAAAAGACATCTGTGCCTAAGTTTCTTGACTTTTTAGCGCTCCACTGCCACTGACTATTTGAAATGATGGCTTCTCATCTATCGCTCTTCCTGTCAACTGTTACATGTACTAACCTGTAGTATATCAATGGCAAAACTGCAAAGGCTGGCACGGTCCTCCCCCCCTTCCCGAGCCCAGCAAAGTTGAAGCTGGATCTGCTTAGAAAGAAATTCAAATATACCTACACATAACACACACTAATTATAACAAATATAAAAGCCAAAAATGCTCGTAATGCTTCTAATCAATAAAGATTTGAAATATAAAGTAGTATTCGATCAGTGGCGTTTAAAATATGTATTTCTTACTTGTTATATCTTATTATATTGTCTGTTTCCTTTTAATATTCTTTTCTACTTCCTTTAATTTCTAGCAATGGGAAAAATAAAATTATTTGTGCTAAAATTTCTAAGCTATGTAATTTTCTAAGCAACATTCTTGAATCATGGATAATAGCTATTTACTAAAACTCATTTTCTTCGGAAGAGACTTTATTGCATTATTTTGTGGTATATGTATAAATGTACTTACTTATGCAGTAATACTTATGTTAAAATAATGTGCAGTAATATTTATGTTAAAATAATTTAATACTAGAAATGTTTCCCAAATGCAGTCATACAAAGCATTTCTGTTGAAAGAAGAAAATCTTTATATTATGACTATGGTATTTTTATTTTTAGGTTTCAAAATGCGCTATTGTTGGAAAACATCTCCAGATCTGAATAGACGAACTACACTTTCTACAGCATCAATCTTCACTTCCACAAATGCCTCTGGAAATTCAAGCAATGCCTCCCGCAATCTTTCTGATGCATCAGGCATTCGGAAGAATAATGTTGAAAGAGGCATCATCCAGAAGAAACGAATCATCAAAATGCTTTTTGTTGTTGTGTTAGAATTCTTTATTTGTTGGACTCCATTGTACACAATCAACACTATCTCTCTTTTTGATCCAACGACAGTCTACTCAAACATAGGATACAGTGGAGTATGTTTTTTACAATTGTTGGCTTATACTTCCTCCTGTTGCAATCCAGTAACATATTGTTTCATGAACAGTAGATTTAGAGAAAGTTTCCGTGGATTATTTCCCTGTGAATGTGATCGTAGCTAATAAGAAAGTTTTCCACCCTTCACTTTTTTAATGCTAAAACAATAAACTTCATATGATTTTATAAAACCTGTAAACAACACAATATTATTATAAACAACACAATGTTATATTTTCGTCAGACAAAACAGTTAACAGGAAATTAATTAAAATACAATATAAAATTCTATATATTTCTGTTTACGCGATGAATGGTACTTCATCTTGTAAATATTACTTACTCTATGACGAGTATTTCTTCCAGAAGTCGAAACATTATGCAAGATAAAAATGTACTTTTTATCACTTCTAAGAATTTAGAAATATAAAAATGTGTTTCATTTCTCTGATATTATTTGACTTGTATTTCTGTTAAAAATTTAACATTTTCATAAAAAGCAGCATTGCAAAAATAAAACATTTTTATATTTTTAAAATTCGAGAACTGATGTAAATATCCTTTCCTCTTGCATAATATTTTGACTTGACTTATATAACAAATAAATATAGTTTTCATAGCGTAGGCAATGTTGGTAAATTATTAATTAATAACTATTTCTGAATCAGCAATTATTAATTTATTAGCGATCTATTTCCGATAGCTGTCAAAAATTTAATGAGATTCAATTTTCAATTTTTTGAAAACAATCCACAAAATACTGAATGTATAAAACACATTTCTTTATTAATTTACAGCTTTTTTTTATTTACAGGTTAGAAATTATTTGGAAAAGGAACAAATTTTAATAATCGCAAAATAGTTTTCTCATAATAGTCATTTTTAATAATATTTAAGAACTATTATCTTAGTCGTTTTTTCAGTAATTAAATTGTCAGGAAAATAAGATTATTTTTTATGTAACAAATATTTGATCAACACTAATGAATATCCTTATAGCAGTTTAAGAGTATCAATACTTGCTCCTTTTAATTATATATTCTCTTACATTATACTTCAAATATTTTGTTTTCATTTCTAAGGCAAAGAATAAATCATTCGCTTCCAAGAGTAAATTATTCTCTTCTAAAGAATATTTTAAAGTATTCATACAAAATTTCTGAAATTATAGTTTTCACTCTATTCAAAAAGTATACAATTTATTAATATTTTGAAATTTTTTGCAAATTATCAAATTCTGTGATAAGTTAAATATAGTTTTATTTCAACTTACCTACTTAAAATTACCTTTTTAATATAATATAAGTCATTTCTCACGTGTTCCTAGCGTGCCTTCGTGGTGTAGTGGCTCGGCACGCTGAGCCAATATTCCAGAGGTCTGTGGTTCGATTCCCGGCGAAGGCGTTTGCTAATTTTTCATCTTGCTTGCTTCCAAAGAATCCTAATGTCTCTACAATGGAGTCCGAACTAAAAAGGATGTTTGATGATGATTCTCCTCACCCAGGATTTGGCGATTGGGTCCCCTAAAAACCCCAGTCGCCCTTTAAAAGGGCGGTATAAGGTATTTCTCCCGCCTTCCTAGCGTGCCTTCGTGGTGTAGTGGTTCTGCACGTTGGGCCGGTATTCCATCGATCCGTGGTTTGATTCCCGGCGAAGGCGAATGCTCATTTCTCATCTCCGGCTTTTCCAATTAACTTAATATCCCTACAATAAATTTCAAGTTTTTTCATTTTTAGAAAACAATTTCATTCAGGCTACCCTTTCGTTTCCGGTAATTTTATAAAGGAGCCTGCAGTCTCTTCTTAATAAGAATGCAAAAACTGGAATTACTAAATTGATTGATATATCTCAGTTCACAAAATAATCTCAACTTACTTAAATTAGTCTTCTTTAATACTGGTCAACTTATGTCTTACTGTAAGCATAAAATACATAATTATAGAAAGGGAGAAATTATAATAAATAACATCTTACGATTAAGAATATGTCTTGCTTAAAAGAACAAAAACTACCTTGAATGTTCTTAATTAAAGACTAAAATTTTGCTGTGTATTTCTTGAATTCAAAATAAAGAAAATACTAGTGAATATATCATACATTAAAAACTTACATCCAGAAAAATGTTGTAAAATAAGAAATGTTAAATGCACAATTGACTTCACAATTGACTTCACTAATTGATCAACACTAATGAATATCCTTATAGCAGTTTAAGAGTATCAATACTTGCTCCTTTTAATTATATATTCTCTTACATTATACTTCAAATATTTTGTTTTCATTTCTAAGGCAGAGAATAAATCATTCGCTTCCAAGAGTAAATTATTCTCTTCTAAAGAATATTTTAAAGTATTCAAACAAAATTTCTGAAATTATAGTTTTCACTCTATGCTATTTTTATTTTATGCTCACAAAATGCTATTTTTATTTTACCTCAAAAAAAAAAAAAAAAAAAGGACTAGAAAACCAAAACTAACACACGCCAGCAACTTCTCAATGAGAAAGTAACTGACATGCGGACCACCATAAATAATGCATACAAATGCAAGTCATGCAAAATAAATGAAGAAGCAATCGGTTAATATTCTCATGAAGAAAGTGAAAGAGAAAACAGTATTTATAAAACCTTTATTGCAACAAATGTGAAACATAACTTAAAGCAGTGTCATGTATAATTTTAAAAACTATTTTTAACCGTAAGAAAAATTTCCAAATAACCATTTTCCGAGTGAGAAAATCTTCCGAATAATTTAGATATAAAAAAATTCCACATTTATTTTACCTTGTAAAAGAGATATTGAGATAAACAAGGTTTTAGCACTTCTGTCACTTACATTTTCAATAAAAAGACATAAAACTTTAATTTCTTTTTGTTTATTTAGCATAAGATGTAAGAAAATTACGAAAGTACTTCGTTTCTCCAATAACAAAAATGCCGCATTTATCAAACATGTATTTATACTAGCAAACTAAAACTACTTTGGCTTCCAATACACTTCTAACACACACCGTTTTACTGACTAGATTCTAACGCACTTAATTAACGGAATATAGTTCCTTAATAAACTTTCATATGCTTACAACGAATGGGTTTGCCATGCAAAATGGCAGTGCAGGTTTCATTACAATCATTTTGCAATGTAGGAAATAACACACTGAACGGAAATACAATAAATGCACTGACGTCAAGTCTTACAGATGAATGCAACCTGTTTTGCTCATAGATGGAAATATTATTTGGAAAATCGAACTTCTTCAGCAGCTCTAAGCCAGATTTTTAGACCGAACGGTACAGCTAACATATTTTTAAGTGAAAGTGCGTTCTCATGCGATAGAAAAATATCACAGATATAAACAAGCTTCAAACTCATAAAACAAGTGAGACGAGAAATTGGTAGTTATTTGAAAGTCTCACTAAGATTTTTATCAAAAGCAAGAACTGCAAGCAAACAGGGGATCATTTCTCCAGAGGAAAAAATTAAGCAGATCATTTTGACTATTCT
This sequence comes from Stegodyphus dumicola, assembly GCF_044657685.1. Taxonomy (NCBI): domain Eukaryota; kingdom Metazoa; phylum Arthropoda; class Arachnida; order Araneae; family Eresidae; genus Stegodyphus; species Stegodyphus dumicola. Next base: position 124,655,107 of record NC_140780.1, read on the forward strand.
AACACAATCTACAATGCATATGTGTTGCTTTTTGCACCTGATAAATGATATATTTTCTTTGTTGTTGCTCTCCTTCCTGCTGATAAAGAAGATCTCATATAAGACCTAATTGTGCAGTATTTTTTGTTTTTGTATTAGTATTTTTGTATTTGTTTATTTTACATTGATATTTTGATGAAACCTGACATACCTTCAATTAGAAAAGTAGTTATGTCGAACCTAAAAGAAAAGTTAATGCAGTATTTTCTTAATTTTTTCTGATTGACTCTGAAAATGTCCAGTAAAACCAGTGACATATTGATGGAGAATTTTAGGAAACAATTTAAAATCAAATTTTATCATTTTATACAAAATTCAAGCTAATTTTCAGTGGTTGCTGTTTAGAGCTTAAAGTGGACAAGAGATTCACCTGAGGAAATGCACCTAGAGTATTAGTGTTGCTTAGCTTACTAGTAGTTTGTAGGACTTGCAAGAGAATTGCCAGAATTTAATGATAGCTCCCTAGCTGCACTCTCAGCTACAGATGCGAGATTTTTAATCTATATAATACTTTTCAAATATGTATACAGAAGAAGATTTCTATTCATTAATGACATTAAATTTTACTTTTCTGCATTCCTCTAAATATTTACGCAAAGAAAAAGAACTGTATTACGAAGTTCTAAAGTACTAGAGGAAGACGTAGTCTGCAAGTCAATGAAAGGGTCTATGGATGAACCCCTAAAGACTTAAAATAATAGTCTTTTGCTTATATCTGAGTGTTTATTCAAAATGTATACTTTAAGGTAACAGTAGAAGTAATTAATTTGTGTGTTTTCTAGATTTAATCAATTTTTTATATATAATTACAGTAACATTTTGAGATAGTTGTCTTTTAAGAATGAAAAAATATATTTCTTATATCTTATATATTTTAAATCTCATTTTGTGAACTATAGCTATTTCTGAACATGAATAAACTAACAATCCTGATAATCAAGTCGCTCCCATGTAAGATTCTCCACATTTCCACAAAAAGCTTACATTCCAATTCACCGAATTGCTTTTAGAACTTACAACCTGAGAATAGTAAGTAATTAATCATAAACAAACTGTAGTATACTTTTAAACAAAATTTGTTATCGCAAAAAAAAATTTTAAAACATTCCAGGTATTCCATGCATGTTTGAAGACATTTTCTCAGAAGCAAATGATAAAAAATATGGGAAGAAAAATTAATAACTCTTCATTAGAAAAATGTTTGAAGATTTTATTTTGAAAAATATTACAAGCTGCTACCCAAATGATCGCAAAATAAATGTTTTATTTTTATAAATGTAGTAATATACTGTATATCTGATTTCTTCCTATCATGTTCAAAGAACATTCCATTGGGACGTAAACATCGATCTTAATTTTGCACTTCACAAAAATAAAAAAGTCGCTAGTATAAGACTGGTAAGTAAAAGAAGTTAGATGCAATTTGTTACATTACTAGATTTAAAAAAAAAAAAAAAAAAATGTTGCAATCTCAAAGTAGTGTGACAAAGCGTTATCGTGGTGAAGGATCTGCTGCTTCACCAAGCTGTTTCCACCCTATATTCTCCCTTGGCCATGAGATGCTGAGGTAAAACTTGCTATATAAAATCAAACTAAATAAATTATTCTGAAAAGCTCCTTCATTGTCGAAGAAAGTGTCGCCATCAATAATGATACGCATGATACTTCTACTACATCACTTATTTTCTTGACTTTCGTGATTTAATCCTGGAACCATAGTACGTCGCACGTTAGCTCACAGGGGATGAATGTAGCTCTGTCTAGCTTAGCTGCGGCAAATTCTAAGCAGCTCTTAAGTATTCATATCATTTTGCGAATCTTTGATATTTCATTGTGCAACTAATAGTCACAAAGAAAGTGAGACGCTCTCATGTTCAGTTATATAATATTAAAAAATTCGTTATCTCTTCCAAATATGTTGTAAATAATTGTTATATGATTTCTGTTTCTTTTTCCGGAAGATAATTTAATCTCTTTCAGAAAAATTTTTATTTTTCAACCTCTCACAGTTTGTAAAACGCGAATAATGTAGCAACAAAATATATTAAATTAAAGGTTGCTTAACTTTTTCTAAATGTTATCGTTTTGATTGTCACTCTTCGGATAACTTATATTTTCATTTTAAAAATAAATGTTCTTAAAATTCGACGTAATGGAAATAATAAAATGTTATATATTAAGTTGGAAATTAGAAATCGTAAACTGTATACGCACAATATGAAAATACCTGACCTTTCCAGTAAATGTGGTCAGTTCGCAATGATGTAGATAGAATTAGTTTATTAGAGTTTACTAGAATAGGAAAATTAAGTTTTATCAATAATATTGAAAGATTTTCCTTTTAGTAGAGACATTTTAGATTAACGTATTGATAAACAAGCTCTTCTTTCTTTTCTTCTTATTTTTTTTAAATTTAATTAGCTGATCGTTTTAAATAAAGTCATTTCTTTCCTACCATTATATTTAATTTGTCTTAATTTTACAAATATGCACTGTAACTCTCGCATTTTATAAAAGGAGAAGATATATTGCCTTGTAAAAATAGGAAGCTTATTGAATAAATTGTGTTTTCAAGATGCTGTGGTTTTTAGTTATTTTTTAAAATATAAAAGCACCATTCCACTAGTTATTTGAGCAATAATGAATAAATACAAGCTATAACATTAATTTTTCTGGCTTTAAAGTAAGTAAATTACACATGTTCTCAATTTATCTCCTTCTGCGTATATTTGCATGATATAATTCAATATGGTTCTTGAATTACACCCGGGTTCATCCGAGATCGAGTGGATAAGCTCACAGAAAAATGGTAGTAACAGTTGGGTTCAAATTACAGCTACAGGTGAGCTGCATGTGTCTTTTCTTAGTTTTCCCAATTTTAACATAAAATACAAGCCACTTTATTTAAAAAAATCCTCCATTAAGTTATCCTTCCTTTGGCAGAGGATTCTTTCGTTCTTAATTACATGAGTTAAACTGAAATATATTTTTAAAAAATTATTATTATCAAGACTCTAAATCTGAAAGATGTTAGTAAATTTCTCCTTGAAACCATTGCAAACTTCAATCACCGGACTTTGATAGTTAATCAATTCCTGGAAGCTAAGATTATTTTCAATATGCTATCCAATATATATATATATATATATAATTAATTGTAAATTAATTTACTCTCAAACAAGAGCAATTGTAAAAAGATCATTCAGGCTTTCAATAAAAGCTTGGTGAAACTAGGCAGACATCTCAAATTGCGACTTGGAATATAAGCGATTAATCTTGATACGTTACAAAATTTAGCCCTTTTGAAATATGTACAGAATGACAAAGTTTAAATTTTCTTTTGAATCCCTAATTACCCTTTCTTTTAACACCCTTTCTTTATATCCCCCTTCCTTTGAATACACATCGCCTATCAAAAAATAAAGTTTTGAAATATTTTAAAATTTTAACAGAAAATTCTCACATGCTTTCAAAGCAATGAAATTTGTGTGCACGTATAGGGTATATGGAAATGGTAGCTAAAAGCTTTTTTGTTTCGTCAAACAGAGATCCTAGGCATGTATTTTTAGTTCCATACCTTTCTAAAATGAGGCCTCAAATTTTATGAAAACACTTTTAAGCCCTGTGTATATGAGAGGATATTGCAAAAATAAAATCGACATCTCAAAGTAAAAATTCCAATTAATGAAATAATGATTTTAGCAGGATGTTATGAAGTCAAATTCGGTGTGGCTTAAGCTCAGTTAATCTCAGACTGCCAGAGAGATTATCGTCAAGTCTTTATGTGTTAATGATGGAACACTAAGTAATTTCAATAGTCTTAAACACTAGAAAATTTCATTTGACTGAAGCTTGAAATGCAAAAATTATACAGATAATTAGACTACTCTTCTACCTCTTGCAGAAGTGACAGATTATTATGATTTAAATTATTTGCAGACGAAAGTTTAAATTCTGTTGCTAGCAAGCTGGCTGTTGTATTCCAATACTATTAACGAAATTTTAAGCAGACGAAAGCGTTAACTCTGAAAAATAACAGAGACACTTCACTACGGCATGTTGATATTATCAAACTTCTCCTATAACTTTGTATTTCTTGTTACTATTTAAAATTCCTCTCATTTATAAATTCTAGTAGGTCATACAAAAAAAGCAAAAGTATAGGTAATTAAAAGCAAAACGTTATGTACCTTTACACGCAAAATTCGCGAACCTATTCTAAAATAATAAATACATGAAAAATTAAATGCTTCAGTATCTGTATATTTAATAAACGCATATCATCGAATAAGAAGCCTCTAATTACGAAAGCCATTTTATAAAAGAAATTATGATTTTCAAATTTCTGCTTCGAAATTCATTGAGAAACCTCGTTCTAAAACATCACATTTTAAGCAATAAAAAGCTGAAACTATCTTGATGGCATTTTTTATTCTCAGTCCTGGATATGGTCGGCTATTTTGTTCCCATTAATCATCTTTTCAAACCATTTGCGCAGTCAAGCGGTCATCTTTGAGTTTACTTTTCATTATCTCTAGTGTTAACGTATAAAATTATTTAAGTACGACTTGACTTACTTACGCTATTGCTTTGTAACTATCTTAGACGGCTGGAAGCAAAAACGTCAGAAAAAGAAATGCACCGTACATCAGCTTCTTGTTGCATTTTTCGAATAAAATTTGCCCATTTAACATACATACGGCTTGGACCTTTGTCCTGTTGTATCTGTAAAAAATTTGCCTCCGAACTGTATAATTGGGAGCATTCACGGTTATTGCTTATAATTACACACTGGACGTTAAGCACATCAATATCTTAGTTTTGTTTTCTAAATTGTTTGCTTCTGAATTGTTTCCTTTCCTGACCTGCTCTGTTTCTTACACTGTAGAATCATTAAGCGTTTCTTTTTTTTGGGGGGGGGAGTAAGAGATGTGAAATATGTGCAATGCTTTCGCTGGGACTCGAATGTGGACCTTTCGAATACGCGCCGAGTGTGCTACCATTAAACCACGAAAGCATATTGGAAGAAGGGAAAAATACCTTGTAACGTGAAGCAATATGTTTAGTATTAAAGGAACTGAAAAGAAATGTACAGTAAGACCCCGCTTAACGCGGGGGATACGTTCCATCGAAGTAGAGCGTAATGCGAAACAGCGCTAAGCGAGGCTATCTTAACATGTAAATAATGGGGTTAGGGGAAGACGGATAAAAAATGGTTAGGCATTAAATTTAATAATTTTTTTAATAAAAATAAAATCAAACATTTATTTCTTACAAAAATAAAAACAATATAAACGCATATACTTTTAAAAACAAATAAAATTCTCAGTCAGATCATTCAGTCTATTCTGGGTTTCCAATTTTCTGCCTTTTTGTCAAGAAGGCATTATGATAGATAGGCTTAATGGCATATTGCGTTCAAGTTCGTCGTCAATCCATATAGACAGTCGTTTTCCCATTTCCTCTATAATGTTATTTCTAGAACGGGTAATTCTAGTTGCAGAGCTTGACGTAGTTGCAGTTGCCGATGACAGTATTTTTTCTTTATTCTTAAGAATTGTCCTTATTGTTGAAGTTGCCAAAATCAATGCAGCACTAATTTGAGATTGACGTTCACCAGAATCTAATCTTCTAATCACTTGCATTTGAGTTTCCAGTGAAATGCTTTTTCTGGTTGCTTTCTTTTCTTGTTTTTTATTATCACCCATGATAAAAACTAAAGATCATAATATTTGTCACTGTATTAATCGTTATAGTATTATACAAATTTAAACTTACAATAATGTCAACAAATGTTTCAAATGATAAAAATGCGTCCACAAAGCAAGAAACACAACTACATTGTTTCGGATATGTTATTTGGAAACCTAGCGCTGCGCACAATTTCGGAGAATCCTCGGGTTGAAATAAAAGAGCGCTAAACCGAAACAGCGCTAAACGAAACAGCGTTAAGCGGTGTCTTACTGTAATTTGAAATTTATATTGAAAGTATTAAGGTAGCATCCTCAACTAACCGTCTGGAAAAAAAATTGTTTTTAGTCGGCTTATTCTAAGGAACCTAAAATGAAAGAATGTATTTTAAAATTTCATTCTGCTGATTCTCGAGTAACTGCTAAAAGAATATATTTAAAAATTTCTAATTCTGCTGAAGAAGTACCATAATTTCAGAAAGATCATTAAAATATTAAGAAAGTTTTAAAGAAAGTTGATACGAAGATAGTTACAGGAAGAAAGAAAAACAAAAGATGGCATTTATCGTCATGACTCATTTTTGAATAAATAATTAGTATCAATTATCCTTCAAACTTAAAAACTTTAATGCATTTAAATCCTCTGGGATAATCGAAGATGAATGAGAGTGCACAGAGATAAAATATAAGACAACATTGAAATATATTAATAATAAAAACTGTATTTTAAAAAATATTATCTGGCAGCCGCAATCGAACAAAAAATTCTTCGGAATTGACCACTTGAAGGGTATATTTCATGTAGGGTATTCTAAGAAAAACTGACTCACATTCATATTACAAACGGGAAAAGGCCAATACAGCTCGTTTTCTCAGGGAACAGAAAATGGGACAAACTAACAGTACTAAGTGGTCTTACCCACTTGGTCACAGAAGATTACGAATATTAACATCTAAGGTCAAAAGCATAGAACTTGACGTTTTTCTAAGAAGAGGTTCCGAAATCAGGAGTATCTCTAGGATGGGAGGTTTTGTATGGAATACGATGAAGCACAAGAGAACTGTTTGAGAAGACATTTTTCAAGAACTTTCTACGGAAGGAAGGTTTCAAGGAGTGCTTTCTAGTGAAAATTGGCAATGACTTTGATTTACTTTAATCTTGGGGGATACTCGTGAAAACACTTCTGCATCAAACTTATTCTCTGATATTCGAATTTGTATGAAACAACTAGTGTTCAATAATCTTTACTAACTTGCCCACTGATGAGCGGGATGGAAGTTGCCTAACACGCTACGGAAGAAAGATAATTAGTATACTTAAGTTTATAAAGTACTTTCTCCCTCCTTTCTACACACGTTCGTGGTGAAACTGGAAGCACACTCGACGCGTATTCGGGAGGACCGGAGTTCGAATCTTGGCAAAGGCACTTCACAATTTTCACATCTCCAGCATAAAGAAACCTAATGACTCAAGTTAAATGCAGTGAAATGGAATGAAAAATCTGCGAAAAATAGTCTTTAAGCTGTGAGTTCATTGTACATGCAGACGGGTACTAATGACGGGAATATGTTCGAATAGTTTTAGAATAAATAAATAATGTTCGTATTCACTTTGAATCAGTATTACAGTCTATTACACTAGTTTCCCAAACCGCTTTGGCCTGATGCCCTTTTCCGAGGGTTTTGGCCTCAGCATTCCTCTTGTTCGTCGACCTTATAGTCTTGCAACTATGATAAACTTCTGCACGTAATCTATAGGCGTTGATTGAAAATAAATATAAGTTGTAGATATTTTTTGCACTTGCATTGCATAAAATTATTAATTAAAACTCATCATACTCTATTGAAAGAGAATAACAACGATTCAAAACTTCTCAAACATTTATAGCGATGAATCTGACAAACATTCATAAATTCTTGCCATAGTGGTATACTAAACGAACATTCTTTCTATGCATATTAGTTATCACAACAACTACGGATTCCTGGTTTTGTTTTTAGAATATCAAATTGATATTACGAAATCACGTAGCAGCAGGATTTCTTACAATTCTTGTAAAATGTGAGTAGTAGGAAAGTGCCGGTTCAGCGCCAGGAGGCGGTTTGCGGATGAGCTCGCAGGCGGATTGGGAAGGCGGAGTACGCGGTGCAAGTTCAGAGGCGGATTGGGGAGGCGGTGCAAGCGGAGGCGCAGCAGATAAGTAGGAATGTTTCGGGATTCTAGATTTAGTGGATAAAACTGGGATTCGAACCTGTAACAAAAGGAGTTCATAGGGTAGTACTATGATTGATTGCTTTAGTGCACTACCCCATGATCTCTAGTCCCTTATTGGCAAGGAAAAGATTAAAAACAAATTATACTTTTTTTAGGATTGTCCCCACCACCACCCGATGCAGTTAATTGCACCTCGACAAGCCCGAAAATTTAGAACAGAAAAACTTATGCATAGCTTTATGTAAGCTTTCCATAAGTTTTTCAAGAGGCCGAAAAGTAATACTATACTAAAATACCTATAGTGTTATGAAAACTTAAAATGAAAGAAAATAAAAATTAAGAAAAAAATATTTATACACTAGATGTACTTAATATCATTAAATATTAAATTAAAAAAAAACTGTATGCAAACTAAATATGCATAACATCATTAAACATTAAATTAAAAAAGATTATATACAAATTAAATACACAGAACTCCATTAAATGAAAAAAAAATATGAAAAATTAATGAATAAATTGTGTTAAATATAAAAGATAATTCGATACGTGCATTAAAGTAAAAGATAAGGAAAATCATTAAAATATATTAAATTTAATATATACCAGTTAAATATGCAAAATATCATTAAAACTTTACACGTCAAAAAAACTACGTTAAAAAATCGTGAACTACCTTAAAAAATTTCAAATTAGTAAAAAGAAAATTAAATGTAATAGATTAAGAAATAATTATATACATAAAAAAATTAAATGGCATAATGCCCATAAGCATAGCTGTTCACACTATCTATTAGATGTCGCTTATCGTCATAGGGCGACAAAGTCAGTTTGTTGGCTTCAACAGTGAATAGTTTGTGACTCTGGCTAGCAATTCGATATTGTACATCTCGTGATCGTGTCTCATTGAAGAGACCTTCTTTGTAGTTTATATGTTTAATATGCTTCCTTAGCACAGTTCTGCTCACCCCTTTTGCTGTTTTCTTCTCTCCACAGGGAGTCAGCAAAGAATCCATTTTTGCTTTTAGTCCGAAGAACTCGTAAACAGGTGCTCCATTCAATTCGTCTTTAAAGCAGCCAATTCTCTTTTTATTCTACTCGCTGTAGAAGGGGTGCTCCTTCGGATACTCGGACGTATCATACAAATCTTAATGCAGACTCATATCCCTATAAATGTCCTCTGTTTGCACAGAATAAGTCAATGAATCTGTGTCAGTGAAAAGGAGTTGAGCTTTTGATCCGTAGTTTTGCTTCATGTGTTGGTAATGAAACTTATACATGTGCAACTTTCTCAGTTCCAAAATAGCAAAACCCACATATATAGGTCGATTCAATGTAATGACATTTTTCATACGTTGAATGCCTACTAATTCTTCATGAAAGATTCTAAATTCCTTGAAAAATGGAGTCGCGACGAGTCTTTGCGCCTTTCTTACACTATTGACAATTTGGATATCTACCCTATTTCGTACGTTTTCCATTGTTTTTCCGTACATTGAATTATTCATCAGTTTGATTTTTTTTTTCAAATGTAGTATTCACTTTTTTCTTTCTTCAGTATTAAACTGAATATACGGAGACAGCCAGGCTTTCTGTAAGAATTTTAAGATTTTATGCACTTTGGTTAATTTTAAACCTTTTTCCAAATAATATTTCAAATTTCTATAATGAAGTACATAATTTTGCTTCTTTTTAAAATTAGTCACTAATTTCTGTATTTTTCCTGGACTTTTACGTCCTTCCTTCTGCAATAAAGAGAATGAATAGGGGGATAACTCTTCAGTGGTTATACAGCACTTCTCCGGAGCTGTCGGCTATATTTTAGAAGGGGATATGGAATATCCTCAGGAACTGCATGACCTGCACAATGATTATTCTGTTATGTCGTTCCTCGAACAATTGGATTTGCATTTTATATAATATCCTGTTCCAGAAATGCAAACATTTAGGATTTCTAAGACAAATTTGAAAGGCCAAGCGTTAAGTTGGTTCCTACTAGGTGAGCCAGAAAGTGACATCTACACCTGGGAAACGTTTGAAAATACGCTAATTAAAGCATTTCCAGTAGTAAAGGACCGAACTAAATTAGAGGCTGAACTTTTCAGCAAATATCAGAATAAGATCGCAGAGCTGGCTGAATTTTTTTAAGAAACATTCAGTTGTTGAACATGTTGTACGGCAAGAGGCCAGACGCCGAAGTGATTGAAGCGATTATACTACGGCTGCTTTTCCCAATTCAAGACTTTTTCGAGGAGAGAAATTCTACAATGTTTGAAAGTTTATTTCAGTTAGCAGTCAAATTCGAAAGCCAGCGAGCGTCTGAAAGTATGCGTACGGCGGGATATGGGCAGAGGTCGACTAGACAGTTTTTCAGATCTCCGACAGTGCAAAGGACACAGGATAGCCATATAGGCAACATCCTTACTATTAAATGGATGCGACCGCAAGAGGCAGTTATAGAAATAGTGGACAGAAAAGGAAAGTTTGGTGATCGCTAGAATAAGGCACAAGAGTAAAAGCAAAGGGTGGAGAAACAAAATTTAAGTTGGATGACCGATGATAAGAGGGTGCGGTTACCCCTGACGCAACAAAAGCCCTCTACAATTAAATTAAATACAGTGGTCACAAAGAATTTGGCTCTGCTTGAAATTCAAATTTTGTTAAATAACGCGCCAGTTACTGCTTTGTTAGATACTGGGGGCCCAGTGCAGCTTTATGCTGCAAGACATTTTCAAGAAAAATTTTATTCTTTGTTCAAGGTGACAGAACAGAAAATCATTGTCGCTCAAAGCAAGCAATGAATATGCCTTGGGAAAGTGGCTCTGCATGTCTAAATTAAAAACGAGAAACACAGGGTTACTTTCCTCGTAGTAAAACATTTGCTAGTGCTAGTAATATTGGGGATTGATTTTTTACTCGCGCCAGGCACAAAATTAAATTTTCAGGATGCCACATTGCAGGTACAAATGGATAAGGCTACGGGAGGAGGAAAGTCAAGCTCCCGAAGTAGAACTCAGGCACAAGATAAGGCTAAGCTGGAAACATTGGTAAGAAAATTTTCACAATTATTCAATTCTATGCCCGGCTTCAGATACAGGAAACGCTGCCACTGTAAGAGCCAAGCCGTATAGATATGATAAAATTAAGGAGGAAATAATCGAGAAACATATTAAAGAGATGTTAAGAAGTAAAATTACAATTCCAACAAGCAGTCCATTCCTGCGTCCTGTAGTGTTATACCGTAAGAAAAACAATCTTTAAGCTTCGAACTATAATTTATAGCGATTTGCCGTAGATTATCGTAAACTCAATAGTATATTAAATGTTACAGTGCTTTAAAAATAACAGCCGGGTAAGCCCTCGTGTAGAAGACCCTTATAAGTTTAAAATTCACTGTTCTTTTTAGATAGGTTAGAAAGGCATACATTAATTGGGTTGGACATAGACATTTCCGCTCTGTGTAATCTCTGCCACTCCTAAATTCTGTTTTGCTGCTCCTGACTCGTCTCCTGATGTGACAGCACAGATTGCTCTGGCTTGAGCACCCGATTTAGTTAAGTTATCTAGTTTTCTATAAATCGCCTGTCTAGGTACCTACCTAGTGAGAAACTCTTGAATCAGCTACCATCTGACTATTCCCCCTTACATGGGATAATGGGATAATGGTTAGTGTCACTGACTGCTGTACCAAAAGACCTGGGTTCGAATACCATAGAGGGGATGGATAGGGTCTCTGCATAGTATCTTGTGCATAGTGCACGCATAGTGCATATGTGGCAAGAGAGCTCTCAAAATACACAGTGAGCCGAAATCCTTTTGAGAGGTTGATGGTAAGAGAAGAGGGATGGGATCGCATTGGAGCACCCTCCCGCAAGTGTTCTCCCTTGGAATTCCGTCCAGGGCGGAGGCTTAGCAGTTAGTAAGATCCGGCGATACCTAATATGCCTAGATACAGTCTTCTCTATCTAGGTGTCTCTATCTAGTCTATCTCTATCTGCACCTCTTGGTGCAGCTTTGCTTCAACCTGTACCTGTACCATCTGTTTGCCAAAGTCACGTGAAAAGAATATACAGTTTGGCTGCCTGATAGCACAGAAAAAAAGACATTTGTATTTTCAGAGTGACCACAAGAAATTTTTGACTCGTACATCTTAACTGCATCGCGATTTTGATCAGTCCGTTATTTCATCTTTCCGCGAATACTGGAGTTATAGTTCTCAGTCTTCTTTAACGCCGCTGTAACTCTACCATTATAACTCTTTTAAAACGCTACTCGTATTTACATGATTGCATTACATACACACACACACACATATATATATATATCAAAATAGTTAGGAGAGAAGCTTCTAAGGGAAAATTTTATGTTGTATTATCCACATAAAAAAATAAAGCTGTTGCCGCAGAAGTCCCTTTATTTTAAACATACTTAAATGGATTAGCTTATAACCATATCAAAAGAAATGGATTTACAAGATTATAAAATCAATGAAGATTTTTAAAATTATAAAAAATAAATGAAAGAAAAAAAAGAGAAAAGAAAAGGAAGGGAAAAAAGGAAAACAAATGGGCAATGAACAAGTTAATTCATATCTAGAGCTCATTCGACTGTAGATATCATAACTAATAAGTTAGGGAGGCAGTTTTCTGTTGGATATGCTATTTACAATAATGAAATTCTGGCTTCTTTCATGCTATGGCAGTGCTGTATTTATTCCTCGAGGAATCCATTAAGTGTACTGACAGTATGTATGAAGATAAGCACACTCTCCTTAAAAATTTGTGCATGCACGAATATTCGTAATAATCTTTGTAATTGAAACGAACAAAAACAACCTAACTTTTGGTTTTTTAAACAAAACAAAAAACAAACAAACAAATATTGTACAACTTACTACTTTCGAAAAAGTTTCACTTTTTGTGCAGATTTTTGTAAAAATTTGGAATTTTAGCTGCCGAATGTGCATGAAAGGCAAGAAAAATCCTAGTTACTTGATTTGGACTAGAATGCCCCTTCTGCTAGATCAGTATGAAAGATTGGAAGTATAATCTTTATCTGTGTCAAAGCTCCAAAAGGATTTCCAATCCATTCCTAACTTTCCACCTCACGTACTCCTTGCTTTCACCTAAATCCTGATAAATGACTTTTTCTATTTTCCAAGTTTTTCTGAACACTGACCGTTTGAAACACGACCACAAACCCACATTCGAAAAGCGGAAAAAAATTCAAGGTATTTTTATTGGGGGGAGAAAGAGGTTGTGCGCATTAACATGAGAATTCAGGCTCTTTCTTGTTAAAAGATTTTGCACTTCTTAATGAGACATTAATATTCGAAAGCTGATTTGATAGTATTGACAGAGCTAAAACTATTAGCCGAGAAAATGCCTTACCGAGATGGGGCAATTTTCTCTTTCCATAATAATGAAATTAGTCTGAAGTTTTTATTTAATAAATTCATTTAATTAGTAAACTCACTAACAAAATAACTATAAATACATTTAACGGGAAAATGTAGATCTTAGGGAAAATTATATTTGAATTCACTTCTTTATAACCAACCCTCTGACTTTCTTGTATTTTCAGGCGGCCTTCGACTTTCGCACAATTGACCATTTTCGCACATTTTAAAAAATTCAATTTCTAAAACATTTTTGTCGATAACGGAAAAATTTACTCGCGCGTCAACCCTTTTCGGCTAGCTCGTTCCACCTGTTTTTTTTTTTTTTTTTTTTTTTTTTCCTTCCTCTTGTCAGCAAGAGGCGTTCGTGGCCATGACGAGGGTAGGCGAGTGGTAGCATACACTACTCCCTATAATACAAGACTTCTCAGAATCATAATCACTATTGTATTGTTCCCAGCAAGAGATAAAAACAGTTTCAGTCTTGCATTAGGACTTGCGTCAAAGTGTTGTGTGTTTTGCCAATTTATTTATGTTTAAATATTTCTCCTTTATAAACTGATAAATTTGAGTGAGAAACAGAGAAAATGCAATGTTGATACGAACAAGAAACATTATGGACTCATAAACTTTATACGATCGAATCAAAGATGGGAATAAATAAACGTTCAGAAAATGGTGAATATTTTGCTTCAATTGGGTGTTTGTACGATGTAAAACAGATTTACTATATGTTCAGTTTTGAAAAATAAGAGCAAAATTAAGGAATGCGTTCAAAATTTTGGAAATATATCTTCAAACATTGTTTATAAAAGACACGACATAGTGATGGATGAAATATTTTTTACATAATATTTTTACAGATATTTTTTACATAATATTTTTACAGATATTTTTTACATAATATTAAATTCAGTGGAGAATCATCTGATACAGAAGAAGTCGCTGCGAAATAATTTATTTCCTCCTTGTCCAGAATTATTGTATATGGAGAATATTCTAATAGTCAAATATTCAATTTGGACGAGACGGGTTTATTTCGGAAAACAAATGCTTAATACAGTTATCAGGGTCAATGTTCCTTCTAACCTTCTTCGGGAACATACAAGGACCTGACTCGGAACAGAGAGCTTACTAAAGCTATGTTCACTAATTGTGGTAAGTAGACAGGATACACATGAAGGGTATACAAAACCCTTTATTTTTCTCTATATACAATAACTTCCGTACTTCGGAATACACTGACCCGCCACTTGGGGTCTAACGTAAAAGTATAAAAATAAAACTAAACTCTAATTTAACTTTAAACTAATAAACGTGGAAGATTGGCCTTATATTAACAGGAAGGCGTATGTAGTACAGATAACTGAGAACACTACAATACGTTTAAATTTATCCAGAGGATTAAAACCTCTGGCCTGGAAGGCAAACAGCAACTGCGTAACTTTTAAGGTAAGCGGCCTGCTTTGACTCAACTGCTTCCTCTCCCTCGCTTGGCAAAAGGCCACACTTAAATACTTGGCGTTCGCCAGACAAACTTTGCATAAATACCTTCACGCTTATAATTCTGGTCGGAAGTAGAAAATAAGAAGTGATAGTAAAGATTTAAAATAAAATAAACGTTAGTAAAACTTAAGATCCTTACATACTTCCCGCCAGAGTTAATTAGTTTGAAACTGAGGTCTAAAACGACCTTGTTGAAAACTTTTAGCTCTAGAATCTAACGCGAGGCCAATCTTTTACAAACATACTTTGCTAGAAACTAGAAATTTAAAATAAAGAAATTTGTTACAATAGCAGCTCCCAGGATATACAACAATTTTTTTTTCATCTGTACTGCATCTAAACAGGAGCTTTTATTCAATTCTGGTTCCTTCCAGAGATCTGGAAGGAAAACTAGTTTAATGAAATGTTACGGAATGACATTGCAAATAACATATAGAATATACTTCTCTTAACATTCTTATTTCATTCATGACTATTTTAATTATCTCTCCCCTTGCACTCTGACATGTGTTGTAAAAGAACACCAAACACGAATGTGTTTATGTCTATGTGTTCAACACTTCCTCCTACAATCAAAACACTAACGTGTTAAAATTCAACATAACGAGACCTCTTAACACACCCTACTTTCAACTCTAAACCCTGAGGTACTATTCTAAAAGTGGCTAACTCTAAAGTGTAGCGTCAGAGAGCCTAACTACATCATTCAACCTTTAACATATATTCGCCATGATTTAGTCTTTACAGTCACACGAATAACAAATTTTTAACATTACTTTCACTTTTACCATATCACGGTATTTCTTAACATTCAAAATAACAGAACACATGTATATAAGAACATATCAACATGCCGTTAATTTTACACATTTGAAAACATACATTAGTAGTACATTGTTAACTTCTATTCTTTTCAAAGCAAGTACCAATTCTTTCTACATTGAAATAATACTACATTTCAAAAAGTCTTTCAGACTAAAACTTCTTTCTTGCTAGAATGTTTTAAATAAAATTTATACAATAACTTTTTACAATATTTAAGTCTTTACACAACGCTATTATACAACAACTTTAGTTTTACGCGCGAGTAATTGAAAAACATAATACGAAAATCGGTCACAACTCATTTCTCGCCCTTTTGGCGATAAAGGTAGACCTCGCATGAGGTAAAACTTCTTGAAATCTGCCACTTGCAGTAAGAATGAAAGATTAACTTAAGTTTACAAAGTAACATAAAATTTTACTTATCTTTGTAATATTCGGACATCCTTTTCTGGGCCCAGTCTTTAAAGGTACTGCAGATAGTAGTTTGATTTATCCTCCTTCTTGTACGTGCTCGCCCTTCAGTGCTTTCCTCTGGAAGCTTCCTTTTTTCACCAGTTCGGCCACCCTTGAATATCTTCTTTTTCTCCTCTGCTTGTGGTCTTGGCCGTTTGATGGCAGCTGGTCTTGGCGGAACCGGGAAACTTCTGTCGTGTTCCTGCTTGGACCTCGGGGTTGGCCGTTCAAATTTTCCTTGTAACTTTTCCTCCGCCGCTGATGGCCCTTCCGCAGTTCGGCGACTTTTGCTGCGGAGAGTTCTGTCGGATGAGTAGATCTTCCGTTTTAAAACCGGGTTATAGTTGCCGTCATTTCTCCTGGTTCTCTTCACATACGTCGTCCTTCTCCCTTCTTCATTCTGGGGGTGTTCGTGAACTCTCTTTTCTGGACGGTGGAACGGCTTCTTTTTCTTGTTACCTTCAATTTTTCCGCGGGGCAATTTTCTTTTCACTTGCTTCTGTCTCTTATTGGCTTGGCCTTGTACTTGTCGTTTTTCCACCTCTGGAGCTTGTGCCTGCGGTGTCTGCCGTGCCGGATCCTGCAAAAGATCTGAGAATATTTGCATTTTATTACGATCGAAGTAGGGCTTGATTTGATCAATGTTTGCGGAACAGGTTTCACCATTTCTGGCTTTTAACACTACTACAGCGTGAGTTATTTTTTCTATAACATATGGTCCTTCAAATCGTGGAAAAAATTTGGCAATTTTATCTTCTGGTGCTGAAGAAAGTGAATGCTTAATTTTTAAAACTTCATCCCCTACTTTATAAGTTACTCCCCGTCGTTTCAAATCATAATAGAGCTTCTGTTTTCTTTGTGCTACTTCCGTATTCTTTTTTGCTTCTTTTATTAGTTTTTCTATATCACCCATTTTAAATTCTGGGGCTCTTTGTTGCACATAAAATAATTTATCTAACGGTGTTATAATCTTTCTGCCTAGAAATAACTCAGCAGGAGTTTTGTCCGTTGTATCATGTTTTGCGGTCCTAAGGGCGAAAGCAAATTCATTGACATAGTTATCCCAGCTTTTATGAAAATTTTTAACATAACTACGGATAATTTTCACTATATTTCTATTGACCCGTTCCGCTATATTTGATTGCGGCCGATACGGGACCATCTTTAAATGACGTATGCCCAGTTTTTGGCACACGTCTTCAAATACATTACTTACAAATTGAGGACCATTATCCGATATAACTTTTAGGGGCGCCCCGTATTTTAAAATATATTTATTTAAAATAGAATCAGTAACTAATTTCGCGGAGGCTCGTTTTAAGGGAACAATTTCGGTCCATTTACTAAAATGATCAACCATAACAAGGAGATAGCGACTTTTATTTAACTGACTTTTTGGGAAAGGGCCCAATAAATCGATGCCAATTATTTCATTTGGAAATTCGGATTTAATACTATTTAGAAACCCGGCCGGGAGGAAATTAATATAATTAACTGCTTGACATGTTGGGCAGGACTGGACATACGCCCTTGTTAACTTTTGCAGTTCAGGAAAGTAGACTGCCTCGCGTACGCGTTGGATAGTTTTTCGAATACCAGCATGAGAAGCTAAAGGGCTGTCATGGAGCTCCTGCAGGATATTTAATCTAAGACTAGCTGAGATAACAGGTCGAAATTCGTTGTTGGAATTCGTAGTTTTTGTATAAAATAATAGACCATCTATTAGTTCGTAATGGACCGCCCTATTTCTTATCGCCACAATATCTTGGTGGCTAAAATTTTCAGGATCCTTTAAATACTCATAAATGTTTCCAAACTCAGGATCCTTACCCAGTTCGGTTATTACAGTTTCTCGGGAATTTATTGTACATGCTGTAAGCATTGCCATCTTTACGGTATTGCCTTGTTCGTCTATTTTAATCCTTGATAGGGCATGTGCTACGATATTTTCCTTTCCAGGGGTATGCTTGATTACCAGATTATATTCTTGCAGCTTGAGTGCCCATCTTATTAACATTGGGGATAAATTTTTCCCTGAGTACAATCTAGTTACCGCCGCATGATCAGAGTATACTGTTATCGGCGCCTTTCCAAAATAGACTCGGAACTTTTGCACTGCTAACAGAACTGCAAGTGCTTCTCTCTCGGTCGCGGAATAGTTTCTTTGTGTTTGATTTAAAGTTCGGCTAAAAAATGCCACTGGCTGCTGGTTTTGCGAAAGTACCGCTCCTACCGCATAATCCGAAGCATCCGCTGAAATTTCTAAATTTTCATCCTTTTCAGGAAATTTCAACACAGGGGCTTGCGTTAATGCTTGTTTTAATTTTTCGAAAGCACTATTGGCTTCGGCCGTCCACGAGAATCTTGCCTTTTTCCTTTTTAATTTTAACAATGGCTCAGCGATAGCCGCAAAATCTTTTATAAAGGACCTATAATATGAACAAAGTCCTAGAAAAGAAGAGAGCTTCTTTGCCGTGTTTGGAGTCGGATACTTTTGTACAGCGATTATTTTTGATTCATCTGTCTCGATCCCTTTTTGCGATATTTTGTAACCTAAATATTTTAATTCAGGGTCTGCAAATTTGCACTTTTCAACATTAACTTTTAGACCGGCCTCATTTAATAAAGAAAACACCTGTCTTAAATCCTGTACATGTTGGTCT
Source organism: Stegodyphus dumicola (assembly GCF_044657685.1). NCBI lineage: Eukaryota > Metazoa > Arthropoda > Arachnida > Araneae > Eresidae > Stegodyphus > Stegodyphus dumicola. The sequence goes on from NC_140780.1 coordinate 124,673,896, forward strand.
AGATTATCACTAGTAATAATGATATCGTCTAAATAGATAAATGTGGACTTTCCGAGAACAGGTCTTAACACAATGTCCATGCATCGCTGAAATGTTGCTGGGGCCCCTGAAAGGCCAAACGGCATACGCAAAAATGCATAAGTGCCAGACTTGGTTATAAAAGCAGTCTTAGGCACGTCCTCAGGCCTCACCCCTATTTGAAAATAACCAGTCGTTAAGTCTAAAGTCGTCATAAATTTGGTTGATTTTATGTTCCTTAAAATTTCTTCTATGATCGGTAACGGATATACTGGATATTTCGTTATGGAATTTAATTTACGGTAATCAATAGCGAATCTCCACCTTTTTGGATGCTCCAAAGGATAGTCATTATTTTTCTTACATAAAACCACCGGACTAGCATAACTACTTGAGATGGGCATTATGATCTTTTTACGTAGCATATCGGTAATATTCCATTCTATATTTTTTTCCTTATTCTTATCATACCGGTATGGTTTTTGGCGAACTGGCATTGCATCTCCGGTGTCAATACTATGGTTAGTAACCTGAGTAAATCCTGGAATATCACTAAATAACGAAGCAAATTCACTTACCACTTGTCGGATTCTATCTTGCTCGTCATTAGGCAGGTGGTCAAGATTTAACCTTGACGGTTCAACCTTTTCTACACGCACTGGTTTCATCGTCAGCTTAAGGGACGCTGCATTAAAATCCAGTGTAGCTTGTGCGTCTGAAAGAAAGTCTATTCCTAGGATTAAATTTGCTTGCAAATTCTTTACTATAAAAAACATCACCTTTACTTGTTCGTCCTTGATACGGATGTACAAAGGTACTTTACCTACGCACTTACATTGTTCTCCTTGCGCCGCTAATACTGTTGTATTATCCGCATTATATATGCGGTATTTGCGAAAATACTTTCTAAAAAAGACTTCTGCCACACAGGAACACTGCGCGCCGGTATCCAGGAGTGCGGTGGCCGGGATATTATTTACCAAGACTTCAATCTTCGGAAGAGTTAAATTTTTCACCATTACTGTATTTAACTTGTAGGAAGAGGGGTTTTCGTGGCCTTCGGATTTCCGCACCCTCTCGTCAGCAGAAATCCGTTTTAGTTTAAATTATTTTTCATTTCCGTGCTTTCCTTCTTTTTCCACTGGTCTTGAGACTTTTTTCCTGGGTTGCTATTGAAATGTCGACGTTCGCCGGCTGTTTTTGAATGCTCGGGTTTCCTTGCCCACTGATTCGCTTTTTCTCCGTAGCCATGTGCTTGAGTTTGCTGTAGTCTTGGCGTACCAAATTGGTTTCGCTGTTGATACTGGCGTCTTCTTTCGACGTCCGCCGTTCTTCTACTTTCAAACTGGATTGCTAGCTCAAATAACTTTTCCAGTGTAGTCGGATTTCTTAATTCAATAAAGTCTTGCACTTGGGGCAGTAACCTCGGCAAAATCACTTGAATTATTTCAGGATCCGGACGGTTTCCATACAAGAGCTTGAATTTTTCTTAAAATAAAGCTCGAGAGGTTTTCGATTCTTTGTTGATATATACTGAAAAGTTCCGTTTCTAATTTCGCACGATCCCTTACAACAGGGAAGGTTCTTAGTAGGGCAGTCTTGAAATTTTCGTAAGTATAGGTGGGACTTCCTGCTTGACCCAAGAGACTTCTGCCTATACATTTGAGCCAGTTAAGCGCTTGGCTCCTCAAAGCGCTGGTAGCTAAGGTAACTTTTTGAAACTCGTGCACGGGGTAGAGCATGAAGTGGTCATTCAATTTTTCCAAAAAACTGGTTACCGGTGAGTCTCCATTAAATGTTGTTTCTGGTTTCATCGAAGCGCGCATGGTCTGGACGATGTAACTAAATCCTTCCAGGGCGGCAGCTGGCATTTCTGGATTCTGAGCCGTTTCTGCAGGCAGCACAGGTTCTTCTTGAAACTCGGCCATGGTTATTCTTCTTCGTTGGGCGCCACTATCAGGGTCAATGTTCCTTCTAACCTTCTTCGGGAACATACAAGGACCTGACTCGGAACAGAGAGCTTACTAAAGCTATGTTCACTAATTGTGGTAAGTAGACAGGATACACATGAAGGGTATACAAAACCCTTTATTTTTCTCTATATACAATAACTTCCGTACTTCGGAATACACTGACCCGCCACTTGGGGTCTAACGTAAAAGTATAAAAATAAAACTAAACTCTAATTTAACTTTAAACTAATAAACGTGGAAGATTGGCCTTATATTAACAGGAAGGCGTATGTAGTACAGATAACTGAGAACACTACAATACGTTTAAATTTATCCAGAGGATTAAAACCTCTGGCCTGGAAGGCAAACAGCAACTGCGTAACTTTTAAGGTAAGCGGCCTGCTTTGACTCAACTGCTTCCTCTCCCTCGCTTGGCAAAAGGCCACACTTAAATACTTGGCGTTCGCCAGACAAACTTTGCATAAATACCTTCACGCTTATAATTCTGGCCGGAAGTAGAAAATAAGAAGTGATAGTAAAGATTTAAAATAAAATAAACGTTAGTAAAACTTAAGATCCCTACACAGTACACTCTCGATTATCCGCGGAATTGGGTGGCGCGGCCGCCGCGGATAACAAAAATCGCGGATAATCCCCCCCCAAAAAAGCTATAAACGGGTATAGCAAAAGAGAAAACAGTCAGTCCAACTTTGAAAAATCGTTTTATGTACAATAAAACGTAAAATAAACAGCAGGAAATGTTTAACTAATGCTCAATATTTTAGTCTATCACTCAAAACTAACCTAAAATGCATTTTGTTAATTAAAACAGAAAATGTACTTTGTACTTACAAGAGGTGTCAAGGATACACAGAAAAATTAATGCATATGTACTAAAAATTAATACACATGTTTAATACTGTAATGTATTATGTAATTACAAAAGCATAACTGTAAAACTACACCTTTTAGAAGAAATCAGTCATTTGTGTTTGCTTCTTGCTTTGGAAGCATTTTCTCTTGATCCGAGATTGCATTTTTCGTAGCATAAGTTTCTGGGCCAACTCCGCGTCGTCTTGTTCTTCCAAATAGCTGAGCAGTCCGTCGACTTGTTGCAAAGCCGCTTCGTGAGTCTTCTGCATCTGCGCAGTGGGCTCTTCGTCGCCTTCACTTCGCTCTCCTTCATTTTCGGTCTCTTCCCTTGCTTTCTTCACAATGTCGTCATCTGTCAAGCGTTCGAAGCCAGGTTCGTTGACGTCACACTCCAACTAATCGTTAATGTTTTCAGCATCGACGTTCTTACCACCCGGAACTGTTTTCACCATATAGGCAAGAGTTGCCGTGGGCGTGTCTACATCTTCATTTTCTTCTTCACAACTCAAAGGGGTTAGGTTGTTGTTGGCTTCAACATTAGGCATGAGTTTTCTCCATGATTTATGAGGGTTGAAGGTTTCACTGAGTCCCATGCAGATGCAATATCGTAGATGCTTCCAAGATTGTGTACTGTTTCCAAAACTCTTTCAGATTATAACCTACTTCAATTTTGGTCATTAGCAGCTTGCTTCGGTATGTTCTCTTCATTGTTGCAATGACTCCTTGGTCCATGCATTGGATTAGCGCAGTAACGTTTGTGGGGGAGAAAGGTTGCAAAAATTTGTCCATCAGAAGACTTTAGCACGCTTGTTGCTGGGTGAGAAGGTGCGTTGTCGAACAATAGCACAGCTTTTTCAGGCAGGTTTTTCGATTTAAGATGTTTACGCACTTGAAGAACAAAGATTTTTTCGAACCATCTTGAAAAATGTCTCGGCTCATCCATCCTTCTTCTTCTTTTTTTTTTTTTTTTTTTTTTTTTTTTTTTTGTTAAAGTAATCAATGGGCAAATTTTCTATCCTTGCGCCTTTGAAAGATCTCGGTTTTTTTTTACTTTCCAATGACAACAAGTCTAAGTTTATGTCCACCGGTAGTGTTACTGCAAGACATGATAGTGATCCTTTCCTTGCTGCTTTTATGACCCGCCGCTTTACTTTCACTTTCAGATGCTAAAGTGCGAGTGGGAATATATTTCCACAAAAGTCCCGATTCGTCGGCATTGTAAATTTGTTCAAAAGATAGTTCTTCTTGTAAAACAAATTCTTCAAATTCATGGTGGAAATCATTGGCTGCTTGTTGGCCACCACTAAGTTTCTCCCCATGAAGTCCAATTTCTCGAATTCCATGTCGCTGTTTAAAACGAGTCAACCAGCCAGGAGACGCATCAAAATTTTTTTCCAGCCTAACAACTCAAAAAAGGTTTCTGCCTTCGCCGCAATGATAGGACCATTTACAGGAGTACCCTCTTTTCTAACTTGAGCTAACCACTCTGTTAGTGTCGTGTCTAGCTCATCAAAGGTAGAACCCTTCATAGGTTTTCGCGTTTTCATTGCGGATGCACTGTCCGACGTTGATGCAAAGTTCACCAATTTGTTTTTTTGCTTTAGAATGTCACGTACTGTTGTTTCCGCGATTCCGAAATCCAAGTCCATCTGCTGCTTTGTAGCGCCGTTTGCTACTTTGGAAATTAATTCTAGTTTTTGCGCAATCGTCAGCACAACCTTCTTTCGTTTTCCTGACATTTTATATCGGTAATGAAAAACACAAACCAAAAAGCACAAGCACTGAACACAATAAAAGATAAGAAATTAACTCCGACCGGTTCAGGCTTAAACTAACAATGGCGATGGGAGGAAGTGGACGTGTGAGTAAGAATAAGACGAGAGAGAGCGGTGGAGCGGGCACTGCAAGGGTGAGTAAGAAATCACTTACTCATCAGAGGAGAAGGTTCCAAGAAGGCCTGGGATATTTTTGCCATAAATAAGCACGATGTTAGCAAATTTAACGTTTCGCTTAGTTTTGTGAACATTTTTATTTTCTTTACTTTACGCTTGTAAAAAAAAAAACCCTTTGTGCTGCAGGCGCGGATGATTCGCTCCGCGCATAATCCGCCCGCGGATAATCGGGAGTCTTCTGTAGTACACTTTTTTTGAAGGAAGAAAGAGTTGCACCTGGACATAAAGCTTCCCAAAACCGATTTATATCATTTCTTGGTGGAAAGTTATCTGATGATTTAAAATTGAAGCTATTCAATGCTAGTTTAGCAAGCGGAAAATACAAGAGCATTGAAAGGGAAAGATAAGGAATTGCTTCCAGTCATTTGGAAATCAAATAAAAATGCCTGAGTTACTGCGTTACTCTCTAAAGATTAGTTCTTTTTTCATTTTGTGCCGACAATTAAGCAATGTAGTAAAAATAATAATTTACGATTTAAAACATTATTAATCTTAGAAATTATTAATCTTCTCCAGGACAACCAAAATCCCTATAAAATTTATGCCCGGAAATCAGTGTCGTGATTCTTCCTCCATACACTTACCTGCCTCGTTATAGCCTATGGACCAAACAGTGATAGCTGCGTTTAAACAATATTATATGAGGACAGTAACGACTAAAGCCATCAAGTCAACTAACAGCGAAGCTGTGCCAACTTTAACAGATTTTTGGAAGATCTATAATAAATGGAAAGTAATAAACAATACTAGAGGCTCGCGAGAACTGAAATAAAAGAGTCGATAATGAAAGTTTCCTGGGAAAAATTTGTGCCAACAAATGATAAGTGATTTTATAAATTATAAAGAAACACTGGAAGCTATAACAGATGAAACAATTAGCCTAATGAATGAACTAAACTTAGATGTCAACAATGAAGATATTAATGAGTTAACCGAATCTCATTTAGCACCTCAGTCAAATGAATACTTTATTGAGCAGCAATGAAATACACAACGATAGTGAAGGAGAAGAAATTGATAAAAACGTCCAGACTTTGAGAGTTAAAAATATAAATGAAGCATTCATGCATCTTGACAAATGTTTGATTATCATGGAAGAATGTGATCCCAATGGTGAACGTATATCTCAGGTACGTAGGGTCATTAATAAAGACACAGCATGTTATAGAAATGTTTATCAAGAAAAGAAAAAAAGATGGTATTTAGACTAATTCTTGTCAAGTTTTTGAAGAAAGTAACCCGAAAGCACTTAAACACGCTCCGTTAACTTCTTTATATACACATATTGATAAATAAATATTTTAAAAACACAGTTTTTGGTGCATAATTTTTTACATCCCTCTACTTTCGAATAATTCAGTATTCGCACCCGCTTTCAGGAACCAATTATATTTGAATGTCGTGGACCACATGTACTTCATTTCCGATATTCTATCATTCCGATATATACAGAAACCTCATTCAGAGAAAACATATCCTAAAGCATTTTACTCGTGCATTTTTAACATTCTTTCAAAACTATGGTAATAGTCATGTTATTTGATATTTCCGTTCCTAAATTAAGCGTTTCCAAACATTTCAAAGTTCCAGTTGAGAACGCTGTGAAATATTTACACTCCATTTCATTTTCTTAAGGTTTTCGAAGAATTGCACTTTACTGGGATAGCACAATAACACTGAACAATAAAATAGGTGAATTTTCTTTTAACTTTCAGAAGTTTCATTAAAACATTTTACCATATAAATATAAATTTTTAGACAAAACATCTGAAATAAAAGTTTAATAGATAAAATCTGCTCAGCTGGATTATTTTTTCCCTGTCTCACTAAAAACGAATACATCCGATTTCTGCAAAACACTACATAATTTTATAGGATTTTATTTTCTTTTATTGTTTTATTCGTATATTTCCTGCAATCCCTTTTGCGTAGTTGTACCATAATTTGAGACATACTATAACATCTCAGTTCGACTTCATTATCCGGTAGCGTTTTTCATAAGTCGGTAATATGAATTCTTTTAATTTATTTCAAAATGAAATTTATTCATGAAACATATTTATATAAATATAAAGCAAATATTATGTAATTTTATTTTAATCGTATGCTTTTCTTCTGTACAAATTTATTGACAACTCGTAAATGATATTTTTCTCAAGTATTTTAACGCATAAAGCACTTGCACAGAGTACATTAAATAATTTTTGATTTATTTTAATTTTAAAATATTTTGTGACAACTTTCCCTTAAAATTTAAGGAAAAAGCATATTACATTAACATTCTTAAGAATCAGTCTAATACCCTGAAATGTACCCGCATTTCTCTTTAATATATTTTTATATTGTACAATTGCATATTCATATTAAAAAAATAACGAAATAATTTTAAGCTTATGAGATTATTGCCATAGAGTGTGCAATACAGGCTAAAAGTAAAAAATGAGATAAAATATTTCATAAACTTTGAAGTAATAATGCCCAAGTGAAGTGCTTCAAGACCGAACAGAAAAACAAAGAGAAGTCAGGTATGAAGGGAGGCAGATGGTGACGACGAAACGACATGGGCAGAAAAAAGGTGCTGTCGTTTCTAATATTTCAGGACGCGTTATGGAACATAGTTGCAGAGTGGAACTACCTAAATTAAGAACTTAATAAATATTGTAGTGATTATATAGTTTGGGGAAACGAACAATGATGAATAATGTGACCGAACATTTTTAAAAAGTTAATTTTTTTTTTTCCAGATTATTTTCTTAAAAGTAAATTTCCGAACTGATTTTCTCTCAAATAAAATAAAGTTAAAAGAATTAATAATGCTGATCAAAAAGAACCTTGCAGGCAGATGAATTCAATATAAGGACTTCTTACCTACTGCGTACTAAATTTCAAACCAAATTGTCGGAAATTAGCTAAAAATCGAGAATGTTTAGACTGGCAACCTCGATTTACTTGCTTATTTCTAACAGATGCTTTTCTAATTATTAATTTTAAAATTGTAATTGAGTAAAATTCAGACGACAGTGAGTCCAAGCATGAGAATTACCTTCTTTACAACCATCCGAATCTCAGTGAGCATGTCGTACCAGAAGTCAAAACGCTGTAAAATATATTTTTATGCGCATATGATATTATGCATGGTTTGCAATCTATGATGGAATATTTTTTGAGGGTGCTGCATTTGATGAAAGAAAAACTACTTGTATTTTAGATGTCTTTCTCACTTGTGAACTCTGCAAAAGAGCCCGTTTAGTAAGTTTATAGTCTCGTCTTTTGCAATATAAACTAATGAGCTCTAGAAGGCTGTAGAGTAATTTTCCTCTGGCGTTAACAGTAGACAGACAGAAGAAGAGTGTAAATGACTCTTTTATTCGATCAGAAAAAGTGTTCACAGTTGACGCCACCTGGGTTTGCACAAGCCAACACATCTGGCTTAACTTAAACAAGTTGAACATGTTGAGCATGAAACATGTTGAACTTAAACTAAAATATAATTCAACTTGCCTAACGGTTCATAGGAAAATTTAAATGTTCAGGAATGCTCTGGCTCGTAGAAGCCGGCGAGACAAGCCTAATATATAGAAGTACTCAACGCCAGAGAATCAAATCGCTGTTAAGTCAAGGCAACAATGTGACCTTTAAGCAGGCATAACAAGCTCTAAAATCAGCTTCCCGAACCTTTGCTTAAATGGCAGTTCTTTCTCCCTTAATCTGAAAAAAAAAAAAAAAAAAAAAAAAAAAAAACGTTTTGACAACAAACAAAATTTACATTCTGGCAGGAAAGCGTGGGTGAAAAGGAGAGTTACAGAAAAGTTGCTTTAACTAAAAATTAGCTGTTAGTCAAAATAATAAATAAATAAATCCTCGTAAGTTAATGCAGCGTAGAAATTACAGTTTACTTGGGATGGGTTAAATGTCTTTTGACATTGTTGCTACCAATTAAATTCGAGATTTATTGTTATATCAAAAAGTAGAAAGAGCACACAGTATTCGCTAATTTTTTTTTCTGTTAATACAATAAACTGCCAATTGAATTGAAATTAAGTGCATCGTTCAAATTCTTAAAAAATTTAGAAATTTTCTGAATTTTCCTAATGTTACATAGTCGCCATTCGGAAGAAATACCGGGTGATCAAAAAGTCAGTATAAATTTGAAAACTTAATAAATCACGGAATAATGTAGACAGAGAGGTAAAAATTGACACACATACTTAGAATGACATGGGGTTTCATTAGAACCAAAAAAAGTTCAAAAAATGTTACGATTTTTATGCAGGATGGCGCTCCACCCCATATTGCTAGACGCGTGAAAGATCTCTTGCGTGCGTCGTTTGGTGATGATCGTGTGCTCAGCCGCCACTTTCGTCATGCTTGGCCTGCCAGGTCCCCAGACCTCAGTCCCTGCGATTATTGGCTTTGAGGTTACCTGAAGTCGCAAGTATATCGTGATCGACCGACATCTCTAGGGATGCTGAATGACAACATCCTACGCCAATGCCTCACGATAACTCCGGACATGCTTTACAGTGCTGTTCACAACATTATTCCTCGACTACAGCTATTGTTGAGGAATGATGGTGAACATATTGAGCATTTCCTGTAAAGAACATCATCTTTGCTTTGTCTTAATTTATTATGCTAATTATTGCTTTTCTGATCAGATTATTGCTTTTCTAATAAAACCCCATGTCATTCTAAGTATGTGTGTCAATTTTTACCTCTCTATCTACATTATTCCGTGATTTATTAAGTTTTCAAATTTATACTGACTTTTTGATCACCCGGTACATTGGGCTTCTGTCTTGTTGCGTGGCCTTCGAGATTAGATGGCCTGGTCAGCTGCAGAATCACGTGATTTGACGTCACGTAAGGCGTCTGAACTTTCACCCTTCGCACTGCAAGCGAAGACTTCTTATTACGTTGATTGCGTGCTGTATATTTTTGTTATTCGCGTCTTTTTTATTGCTAAATTTAAATAATGTTGTTAAGGATATTTTCGTTTTTAAATTGAGATTAGTAGTTAACTTATTTGTTAACAAGAATAACGATCGACGTTCTACGTAGAGCTGTCTTCATCATGCCTGCACGATGTTGCGTTCCAGCATGCAAATCCAATTACGATGGCACTAATGAATATGTATCAGTATTAAAATTTCCAAAAGATACAGTAAAACGAGATTTATGGATCAAAAAAATTCCAAGGAAAAATTTTATTTCAAGTGATCGCAGATGAATTCAATGTGAAAAACATTTCGAAAAGATGATATTATTCGCTATGATTATTTACCAACAAACGAAAGTACTTTTATTCAGATGTGTAGAGGGCATCCTAAATTAAATAACGATGCTTACCCATGCATTTTTTCTGGTTGTCCAAAATACTTATCTGAAAGTCCAACCCCTCGGAGGATGAGCAGGGAGGAAAAAAGAGCTAAGATGGAGAAGCATATTTTTAATGAATTTTTGAGAAAGGACAAAATAGCATCATTTGAGGATTTTTCTTCTATGTTACCAAATAAATTAAATATTTCAGATACTTCAAATATTATTTTACACAAATCTATTACTGGTATTTATATTTTATTGCTCAGTTTTCATCCATATCCTAAAATTGAAAAAGTATCTTTGTATCGCTTCATATAAATATAGCAGTTTATCTAGGAGATAAAGTTGTTCCAGTTGAAAGTAAAGAACCAGTAAAGAAGTTGAACAGCATTCTTTACTGGTCAAACTTACCGAGATATATGTTCAAAAGATTAACATGTTTGATGTTCATGAAACTTGTTTAATGTGTGGAATTCCCTTTTTTAGCAGATTAAAAAAAAATAATGAGCACCGTTTCAAATATTTGTTTAAACAATTATATTAAAGTTCTTCAAAATAATATGCATACAAAAATCGATGAAAGGAAACTTAAAAAAATCAAGAATACGTGATGAAAAGATATGAGTATGTAAATGACATTGTTTTATTTTTTAAAAATAGTGTACTAAATATGATGCAGTTCAAATATATTTTCAATAATGTATCTTTTACATTTAAATTTATTAATCCTTTTGCTGTTTCCTTATTATTTGATAATACTTCATAATTTTTCGAAATAAATTATCAATTGCGATTAATTATTGCTTCAGTATACTAGTACAACTTGCACAGTATTTCCTAATTAGACAGAAATCATGGTTTGTTCTATGTATAGTTGCTTTGAGGTTTTCGTTGGCAAATTTATTGATTTTACGCTTTTGTGAAACATTATATGGATGGCTTTTATTTGTAAATATATTATTTATTATGCATCTACATATAACTAATAATGTAAATATTATTAAATGATGTAAATATCCTTATAATTATTGCTATAGATAACATATAAATATGTGAAAATTATTCGTTTTCTGTAATGTTGCAGCAAAATTGTAATTTATTTAATTTACAAAGGTTTGAGATTTAAATTTTTTCTGTGGCTTTTCTGTTCATTTTATTAGATAATAATTTAAATGAATTAAAAATACATTTGCATAATGTTTGGAAGCTCTGAAATATTTATAGTTTTAAAATAAATTATTTTTTATGTCTTTTAATTTGCTAAATTATATTTACTTTTGTTAGTGAATTATTTATATTTCTAAATCTTTTCATTCCTTTCATTCCTCTCCTTCTCAAACTGTAAAGACATTTTTATGTTAATAAATAACAGCCTTTTTATTTACTTATTTCAGTACTTTCCTTTTTGAGTGTATTCTAACAAATTATTACAATACATTGTAAAAAAAAATGCACAAGATAACCTAAAACATGGCATAGAAAATTTCGTGAATATTTCTTAAAAAATAATATTTATTAAGTTATTAATCTTAACTGCAAATGAATATACGACCTTTTATATACGTTTTCAAGTCTCTGGAAATTTAATTATTATGTATTATTAAAAACAAAACTCTCTAAACATCGAACGAAACGCTCGCATTCAAATCTGAAGCAAAGAAAGTCACGGAAGAATCGGACGCCTTTCGTGACGTCACTCGTAGCTAACCAGGCCATGTTATCTCGAAGGCCACGCTTGTTGACGGCTGAAAAGTTGTGTTCCTATTTGCCTAGGATCTGAGGATAACTAATTATAATTGAGAGCAATGAGGGTTTTCGGCTAAAGCTCTAGAAGTCCTAATCATATCCGATATTGCGACTTTCAGTGCAAACTACGGCGTTTTTTGATGAGGAAACTATGGTGGTATTAGGGTTCTCCTGCTGGAATACAGACGTTTAGTAGGTCACAACGCCAAGTAGGTCACAACTGCTAGGAGGTTACAGTTTTGTCCTGTAAGAACTTTAGAAGATTTATGAACAGGGCTTCCAGTATCTATAGATGGCTTAGGGCGTTTTTAACGGCTAATCCTTTCAACCAAGAGCTGTGTTTGCACTATATTATGGCTCATTTTCTCGGTGATCATGGACTCTGCTTATCTGGTTGATCTAAAATCATAGACCTTTCCACGTTTAATTTTTCCGATACTTTTCTTTCTACATTGTAAAATGGTATCATTATGGGAAAGGAAAGTCTTTACTGCATAATTTGATCAAGTGACTTATACTGTTAAGGATTCAAAAGATCAAAAGGAACCAATCATGTATAAACTTTCCCTTAAGCATTGCGCTGATTTTGTCTATCAGCATTACTCTAGCCTGGGAACAGTGATCCATAGTTTTGTATTGGCCGTCGTAGAAAATGGCAGTTTAAAAAATGTAATCTTCAAAAGGATGACCTTATACCTTTAAAAGAAAATAACCTCCAAACTTGCTCTTAGTTATTTGTTAAAATTCCTGATGTGATACCGGGAAAATATGGTAAAATACGTGTTGTTATAGTAAAACCACCTCGCAGGAGTTTTAAACATAGCATTTCTAATGTATGGTTCAAATACTCTTTGCTATATTTATTATGTTATTTAGAATTTTTGAAATATTTCATTGTATAACGTCTGAAAACTTCAGAATAATTTTACTAAACCAATATTATTGAAACCTAGAAAATTTTTAAACTCAAGTCCGGTGTTAAAACCATTCTGTTAAAAAAAAATAAATAAATAAATAAATAAATAAATAAAAAAAAACTGCAACTCGACAGCACCTTCAAATTGGCGATGTTTGTACTTAATATATGGCACCCCTGTTTTGCTATAAAAGTGAATTTTCAGCCGTTCGGTCGTTTCTGCTTCATCGAAAGTGGAATTTTGCAAGGAAATGAAAATAAAATATTAAAATGCTTTTAAATTTAACACTATATTGCAGTCCACTCAAAACTATGCGACCACAGTGGACAAGAAATGGAATTAGTTCCGCAGCCGCCTTTGATACATCATATAATTTTTGGATATGGGTTAATAGGCAAGACCTTTTTAAATTTGGATGGGATGTATTCCAAGGTAGCGACCAGTTATTTGTAACGCGGTAGAAGTGTTTAGTCATATCTTTAAAAGACACGGACTTATATTGGTCGAATCCTCCCCTCCATTTTCCATAAGTTTTACTGCATGAAATTTATAAAATTCTGTTATGCATGTGAAAATACTTTAATAATAACCAGAAACTCAGCAGTTTCAGAAATAGAACAAACAGCCACTATGCCATCGACAATCTAGTCATACTCATCGAATATATATAACTGCTAGTCGATGATTACATTTCTGCAACTGTTTTCCAGTACGAAAAGCCATGATATAGCCATGATAATTCCAGCTCTGATAGGATGCGACACTTGTTCTATTGTAATTGGAAGATAAAATCCTGAAGACCTTACAAGACTAATAGCGAGTTATAGTTACGTCTTAAACAGAAGAAGATTTTAAAAAACTTGTTATTTAGTCAGAAGCACTAGTCTAAAAATTCAAAGCCCTTATATTAAATGTACATAAAATTAATTTTCGTTATGGTGAGGTACGGAAAGGAGAAGTCATAGTAAAAACTTGAATGTACACACTGTTAATTTGCATGTTAATATTAAGATGAATGTAAGAATGTGTTCAGCAGCTTAGTTTAAACTTTTCACCCAACTAATTTTTGGAATAGAACTCACCAGCAGCCGTATTGGTTAAAACAACTGAATGGTTTGTTCTTGAGAGTTTGACGTCGGGTGGAATAAGACATGTGGGAATTTTCGTAATTCCCCCCCCCCCCCATTTGTAAAGAATATGTGTATAAGATTACACTTAGCTCTACTTTCTTGATAGCGAGTAGGAGATAACTCTAGTTTCTTTTACCGTAATTAAATAACTAAGTAAAGCCTGGTCTGTGAAGCTATCACTTAGTGAAGTGCAAATTTATTGTTATTATTATCAGGGATTATTGTTACAGATGTGCATTCAAAAGCTGTTTGGTTTGAATTTACTGAAAGAAAAAATATTCGACATTTAAATGAGATTATAAATTTCGCCAGTTTTCCTGATAAAACTAAAAGTCAAATCGGTGACTTAGATTTGATGCCTTAAACTCTCATTAAGTTACTATTATTTTCCATAAAAAGCGAATTAAACGTTTTATTTGACTAAGCATTCATAATTTTGAAGCCCTATTTAGCCTGTTTCAAATTGTGTCGCGAGAAAAACATGAAACTGTAACAGATTTCTGTTACAGTTTCATGTAATTGACTGTATTTCGAGACAAATTTGCATGAACAACAAATAAAACATTTACCAGCTCGAGTTGATTATCAACGTATAATTTAAATTATAATTTGTTAATCCAAAAATCAGTACCAGCGCCTCCCAATTCTACAATGAGTTAACATGAAAAAATATACGAAAGTACATTACCTTAATTTACAATAATATTTGTTACCAATTAAGTAATTATCGTTTTTAACAATAAATGTAAATAATAATAGCAGATAAAATCAGAACGCTTTATTGTAGAAGCAAAATTTTAAATGCGTTAAAAATATCTAGGAAATAAATTATACAGTCTGTCAGAAACATCGGTTTCTGTTTTCCTTCTTTTTATCTCTGTTGAATAATTCTTTGCTCAAACCAGTGTTAGTTATCTATCCTGAATAGTTTTCAGTCCTTTTACTAGTACCAAGTGTCCTATTCTTTTACCACCCAAACAAAATCAAAATAAAAAAGTTGAAGCAAAAATCTATTAGTTGAGAGTAATGTTCCAATCAAAATTTAGGAACTTTCATTTTTGGGTTTGCTAGTTTAAAAGTAAAGTCGACTAAAATTAATTTGTGAAGACAACGTAACCAAACCTTAGAAAGTCCTCTACGAAAACACCCCTTCACTTGGATTAGATAGCCTTCATGTTCAGATAACCTAACATAATGATAAGGATTGATTTTTAAATTGAATGCAAGGAATAATTTTGACCTATTACGTCTATTAACGTCTGACCTATTAACGTCTTAAATCAGTATGGAGTACGTGTACTAGTATTGCAAAAGGTATTTCAGAAAGCGTTTGCAACTGAAAATCTCTTGTATGACTTGTCATAAATCCCGTTGTTCCTGGAATAACTTTGGGCACATAGTTGATTTAACATAAAAGTAGTAAAATCATATTTTTGTATGAGATTTAGAGATGTTTAGCAGAACAACAAACTCACTCTGTAACAACTCACTTTGTAACTGACTCTTTCATTTTAAGGGAATATAGAAAAATTACAATTCCTCGGATTTTTACTAAAATGTACCACGTAACAAAAATTGTCTTGGTTTTAAAGCCTAGCTTATGCCCACATAGCACAAAAACATCCTTGGGATATCCCGAGGATGTTGCTCGCGGGATAGGCGCATATCCTCATGACATCCCGGAATATCCCGTGAACCTCCTAAACACCTCCTCCCGAGTGCTTAATGTCACATCCCGGGATATCCTCAGGACATCCTAACTAAGTCCCATTGACAGCGTGCGGGATGTTATTAGGATATGAACTCCTACTTACTACATCCTCAGGACATCCCGGGATATCTCACTAACCTCCTAAACACAGCCCATTATATCCTAAAAACATCCTATCTATATCCCATCGACAGTGTATGGGATGTTATTAGGATTTAAAGTCCCACTTACTACATCCTCAGGACATCCCGTAATAACCTATTTCCTCCTAAACTCATCCTCCCGAGTGCTTAATGTCACATCCCAGTATATCCTTAGGACATCCTATCTAGGTCCCACCGACAGCGTATGGGATGTTATCAGGATTTGAAATACTAGTTACAATATCCCTTTAACCTCTTAAATACATACTCTCAACTGCTTAATGTTACATCCCAGTATATCCCCAGAAATCTTCTTTATATTCCAGTGAAAGTGTGTGAAGGTGTTGTGATAACCTGAAACTTGCTTATTTTCCACAGACAGTCTCAGGTCCTCCATCTGTGGTTACTATGGAAAAATAAGAAATTTTAAGAATATTTATACAATTTATTTTCTAATTTGAATTTCAATTTATTTAATAATTTGTAAATATATCTAAAACTGAGAAAGAGACTTGAAATGAATTATTAATACAAAATATTATAAGAGAAAATTTTGCTTTAAAGTATTAAAAACCTTTCGATCATTTTTAACCATTCAATAGCCCAAAACTGAATTCTTCGATATATTCATAATTAAATTATTCTACAAATTCAGTTCTGACTTCAGTTAATTTGTATTCAAAATTCAATAATAAAATTAAGCATTTAATAACCTTTAAGTAGTGGACCTAGATGTGTGTAAATTTTGAAATTCTGAACTTAAGTCGGTTACGTTGATTGAATCATTATTCATGGCTATTAATGATTCAATCAATATGATTAAACAGTTCATGAGTTCGTCTTGCTATTTGCTGTAATGGAGCCGAAGATTTTCTAATCAATTTTTTATAGAAGATATATAGCTTTCAAATTTAAATGCACTGTAATTATCTAACGGCCCAATCATTTTTACATCTTCGCAAATATGCAGTAGGCCGTGAACATTATGAGCAATATACTGTTTTTCATAATAAAGCACAAAATTTACTACGAAGAGTTTTAATAGAGACTGTGCGTATTCATCAATTGCCGTCTGATTCTGTATTTTGCATAAGAGTCTAATCGAAATATGAAGTAGTAAAAAATGATCATGTAGCTTTTTGTTAAATTAAAAAAAAAAATAATAATAAATAAGTGGACTAGTGTACAGTAAAAATTGACGGTATTCTGTAGCTTTCCAGTGTTTCAATTCTTTTAGAGTTGGTTCCTTGGTTTTCTTGCAAATTCAATTGGTACATAAGGCCTTAAAACTTGGTCATTTTAAAAAAAATTAGTTCAACATTTTTATGTGGTAATCGTGCTTGTAAGGTGCCTCCGCCTATCCTAATAGTAATCATTTTTTTGTACTACTCCTAAGCACACAAGGGACATAGTCTAACGGAATATTTATTAGTCCTATATTTGGAATATTCCTTAAAATGGGATAATCGTTTTGGTAATCGTCATCAGTCAGTTCTTCTTGAGACATAAAAGTTCATATTTCGAATCACAGTTTGAAATGGAACTTAAAGAATATTTGCTAGCGCGAAAATTCGACACAGTCCGTTTTCATAATTAAATACTACTTCATCTTCTGACGAATCCGATAATATACGTTGATTTATTCTGCTGTAAATCCGTCTTTTTAATATCTGAGATAATTTTTTTTTAGTTCTGATCATTTTTGTAGAATAAAGGAAACATTTAGAAACTTACTTTTCACACTCTGTCAATGTAACGCTTGCAAGCGTCAGCAAGTCAGTTCGTAACTGAAAGAGAATTTGGAACGACGGCTATTAACGTTTAGCAGAATAGCTAAATTCTGGAAATCAGAAAGTAAGTACGTGTAGTTTCCACTTTGTGGGGTTCTTCAAGGATATCACTATTACGGAGCAATTAAAACCGTTGGGGGTGTTCTACGTCCATTGTTGTGAATGGATGTGAAGGGATTTTTCCCTTGTAGGGGGATACAAAAGAAGGGAAGGTTTGACACATAAATCTGCTACGTTAACAAAAGAGAAATCTTCTTGGGGCATCGGCTACAGAAAAAGTGCTCAGAGGTGTTACATTCTGAGCGGAGCTCGGTTTCTCAAAAGCAAAGAAAATTTGAGAAGCAGTTTTACGGACAATGACAATGATGGAAACGAAACTTTAAGATTTTCAACTTCAATTGTTATTTATAGTATAAAATAAAGTAATAAAAGTGCTGAGTTTAAAGAACGCGTTTAATTTAAAAATTAACTCATTTTAATTTAAAGTTTGAATATCTATTTAATCCGTTATCTAATTTTGAGTTTTCATAACAACATTTAACTTTGTGTTATAAACCTTGAAGAAACGTGTTTACTGCATTTTCTGGATGTTACAAATAAATTAATAAAGCAGCAATTATTGTTAAATTATGAGGAGTCATGTAGCATTGTCGGCATAACGTATAAGACTGCAGAGCGCTGGATATATTTTTTTCGGTGTGCGGAAAAAATGTCACCCGGAAAAAAGGGAAACGGAAAAAATGTCCCCGGAAAATAAGGAACGGAAAAAATGTCACTCGGAAAATAAGGAACGGAAAAAAAGGAACTCTAAAATCTCGCCAAATAATGTCGCCGATTGGAGATAGGGAAACCTGCCAAACGGGCAGGGTTATAGCGGGCTCTCTTGAGGGAGGTTTTAAGGGTAAGACGTTGAGCTGGCTGCAGCTGAGCAAGGTCATTTCGATAGCAGGTTTTTCCAACTTGCCTGCGGGAAAATCGTATGTTCTCCCCCGTGGTTTGCTTCACCCGTTTCCTTAAAGAAACCGACCCACCTCACCCGGAAGGAAAGAATTCACGGGGAGCAAATGTTTCTCCTCTGTTAAATAATGATTGCCGGTCTTTAAACTAAATTTCATCCATCCCTAACTGGAAACTAACAGCTTGTTCACATTAAAGTGTTGATAAATGACGAATTGTCAGTAAAAACGGCACACGAAAGCTGCTAAACAGAACTATTGGCGTAGTATAGTCTGTTATTTTTTATTACGATTTAACGAATCTAGCAATAATATTATATTATGCATTCCGTTATTATTTAAGCTATCCGTAATATGAAATATAATTTTCTAAACATTAACGGTTTATCATCAGTTAATTTATAAAACGACAGGTATTTTATAGTGTAAATTTTTTTCCACTTTAACGGTTTATCATTAGGTGGTGTTCCAAAGAGACTTTGATCCTGGAGGACTATTCTTTTCGTTTTGCGATTTTGCGCTGAATCACTATAAACGGCGAATCACTTTTCAAACTGTTGCCACCAAATGTTAGAGTCCTGCATTATATTCTAAGAAATTAAATAATGAAAAATCTGCATAAATATATCCATATTTCTCGCATTGTGATAAAACAACGGTACATAGAGCCATCGAATTTTGAATGACATAATCCTCCTGCGAATATGGGCATCTGGAAGCCCAAATTTGATATTTGTTTTATTATCTATTTCATATTTTGTAAAACTTTAACGAATTTTTGATTAACAAACTCAACGATTTAAAAGCGAGGAATGGCAACACTATACGAAAAAAAAAAAAAAAATTATCTACAGCACGTGGAACTGTGTATCGGAAATTCTTCTAAAGATATGCGTTCTTAAAATTCTTTTGCGACATTGCTATTTAAATGAATTTTATGGTTTAAGTGCAAAGAACATGATATTTAATAAATAAAGGTAGCACACAAAACGTTAAAAAAAAAAACGCCTTCTTTGGACGTAGTTTAAAACCTGAAACCTTTGAAACTTTTTTTTTTTTTTTTTTTGTTATTAAGTTTTTTTTTTTTTTTTTTTTTTAATATGAATGATGGCCCTTCAGCCGACTTCGACTTGACCACAAGCAGTTGTCATTTTATTATGCAGTCACCTAATAGGTGGGCCACCTTTCCCTCCTATGAAGGGACGGACAATTAGAACTATGCATTCCCCTGGATTCGAACCCAAGCCGTTAGGTATCGCAGGTGGCTCCCCTAACCACTACACCGTCTGGGCGGCATTTATCATTAGTTAGTTTATAAAATATTATATTCTATACTAATTAATATAGTTATTTTAAAATAATTAGCTAAACCGGCTTGGCTAGTTCCCCCACCCGCCAAATACTTATTCGAGGAAATAACTACGCTTTAACGGTAACATATATTTTACAATTTATTTATTTTATAATAAAATTTTTCCCATATATAAATAGATACGGCCATACACGCAATCGAATCGGCTTAATGTACTTTCATTTATAGAATAATGCACTTCCGAATGTGAACAGGGAACTTTCTTCTGGTGATTATCTTCCTATGATGATCAGTATTTCTGAGAACTTGGACATCAGTGCTGAGAGCTATTTCTCTAATTCGCAAAAGCTCAAAATCTTATGAACCTGTGGTCATCTTAGAAAGGGTTTACTGTACTTTCTGTCTCTAACTCTGGCAATTTATTGGTATGAAAAAATTTCTTGTAGTAGAATATAATCCATTCATGCAAGCCCTGTTATAAGAATAATTTAATAAAGAAGCAAAATTATCATTTTATTCAAAATTGCATTTTTCGAGTGAGGTAGTAAATAGTTCTGACTTTCTTATCGGTTAAATGTTGCTATTTCTGACTTTTAACTTGGTAATTTAACATTTATTTTTTTTTTTTTTAGCCCAAAGGGGCGTTAGACCCAAAGGGCTATTAGTCTCAAAACGACATTTTGCGTGGTTTCACTTTCTGCGTTGATTCACTTTTCAAACTGTTGCTACAAAATATTATTGCCATGCATTATATTTAAAGAAACTAAATAATGAAGATTCTGCATGAATGCATGAATGTTTCTCGCATTTTCAAAAAACAACAGTACCTAGAGCCATCCAATTTTGAATAACGTAGTACTCCAATCGAACATGAGCACTTGAAATTCCGAATTTGGAATTTGTTTTATTAGCTATTCCCAAAAAATACATTTTACAAAACTTTAACGAATTTTTTAATTAACAAACTCATCGATTTAAAAGCGTGCAACGGGAACACTGTACGAAAAAAGAAATGTATCTCCAGCGCCCGAAACTGTGTATTGGAAATTCTTAAATTTTGCGCTTTTTAAATATTTTGTGATATTGCTGTGGAATTGAATTTTATGGTAAAGTGCGAAGAACATTATATTTAATAAATAAAGGTACCACACAAAACGCTAAAAAAATCCTTTTGGGCGCAATATGAAATATGAAAGCTTTCAGATTTTCCTTTAAATAATGAAAAATATGCATAAATGTATGTATATTTCTCGCATTGTGATAAAACAATGGTACATAGAGCCATCGAATTTTGAATGACGTAATCCTCCTACGAATATGGGCATGTGGAAGACCAAATTTGAAATCTGGAATATAATTTATTATCGATTTTATATTTTTCAAAACTTTAACGAATTTTTGAGTAACAAACTCAGCGATAAGGGAGCAACGGCAACACTCTACGGGTGGAAAAACCTTTTTGTCTCCAGCGCGCGGAACTGTGTATCGGAAATTCTAAAGATATGCTGCGGCATTGCTATTGAATGGAGTTTTATGGTTTAAGTGCAAAGAACATGATATTTAATAAATAAAGGTAACACACAAAACATTAAAAAAACGCCCTTTGGACGTAATTGAAAATCTGAAAACTCAGATATTTTTTTTTTTTTCCCAGTGGCGTGGTAAAATGAATCATTAAAAACGAAGCTGAGCTTCTTAATTACATTTTGCAGCTTTAGAATGATACCGCCAATTTGATTATCCAGAACTCGAAATATTGAATAAATTTGAGTTAAATAAAATTCAAAATTAATGCGAAAGAATTTGTTTTAGCAAACTTCGTGAGATAGATTATGTTCTGCTGTTCTGTAATTTTTAATTAGGACCGTAAAAGAAATGTTTCTTGACGAAGAGGTGAAAACTGTTGAAAACAGTCAATTCCCTATTTATGAGAAAACTTATGACTTTGGAGATAAAAAAGTACATATAAATATTATAGTTCTCATGTTCATGTTTAAATAATTAGTAAGAAATATGGATTCTAATGCAGCAATTGTAGTGTAATTCTAAATGAACTATTTATAACATTGTTATCAATGAAGCAACAATCGCATAATTAAAAAAATGAATGCAAAATTCTATTCTTATTGTTTTGAGCTCAAGTTCTATGTTTCAAGAGCTTTCAAGTCTGAATTAATTACTTTTCAGACTTAAAATTGCAGTATAACTTTTGTATTTAAAATTTTGTTAGCAGTTTCTTAGCAGTTCTAAAACAAATATCATGCAGAATTTTAGCAGTATTAGAAAAGGACTCAAAAACAAGGAAACTTCCTATCTTTTGGCTTTTTTAATTGTTGAAGTGTATGGAGTCAAAATTAAAGCTACTAACAACCAGTTTTTAAGGTTGTTATTAATTAAAACATCTGTAATTTTTAATAAGCATCATGTTTATGAGGAAATGACAATTCAGATAATAAGTATTATCTGAATTATCGTTTCCTAGTCATTCCTAGTATCATCAGGGCTGGTGCCAGAGCATATGCAATCGGTGTGGCCGCACCTGGCGGCAGAATTGAGAGAACGCAAAATTTTTAGAACTTTGGAAAGAGCTGGGCGGCAGAATTTTGAAGTTGTAAAGCAGGCACCGTGCGGCAAAACGTCTAGCGCCGGCCTTGAGCATCATTCCAAGTCTTAGTAAATCAGCTTAGAATAATTAGAACTGATTTATAATAATTTAGCAAAACTGCGCTACAGTAACATATCATTGATAAAAGTATATCCCAGGAGAAAATATTCTTATTATTATACTATAATGTTCCCTTAAAAAGAATGTAATATTTAGCAATCATACTTAGTATTGCCGATTTTTCAAGAAACACAAAATTCACAAGGTTTTGCAAGCGAGTACACCATTCAATACTTTACAAATGAATCGCACTTGATCAAACAAACCATAGGCACAACCGTCCAGGAGTAATTTAGTCAGGTATTTTTTTAAATGTTAATATGCAAAATATAGAATTAATACTAAATATGCATAAATTTTAGACTTGAGCCTTCTTGACGTGCTTTCGTGGTGTAGTGGTCTGCACGCTGGGCGCGTATTCCAGAGATCCGCGGTTCGATTCCCAGAGAGGGGGTTGCTCATTTTTCAAGTCTTCTGCTTCCATAAAATATCGAATGTCTCTGCAATCTAAGTGAAGAAATATTCGACATAACAGACATTTAACTTTTTCTTATAATATAAATTTTCGTGGGAACAGTTTTACATTGAGCTGAAAATAAATTTATGTATTCTGCATTAAAAATTTACATTCATTCAATTAATTATTTATGTGTACTGAAAATTGTTTTTTCATTTTATGTAAAATTTATCTGGCGAAATTGAATTTAGAAATTTTCTGCATTGGCTATAATTTTCTTCCTTCTGAAAAGATTGGTATATACGTAAACGAGACATATTTTGTCGAATGCCGTAACAGCATTGCCGTATCCTTTTGTGTTAATATATTCAAAAATTTTAAATGCTATTATGTAAATTACAGCATTATATGTTACAGGAAGGGGATTAAATTGAATCCAAATTCAAAATATATACATGTCTTTTCACTCATATTTCTAACAATTTTATTTTCATAGGAAAAGTTACCAAACACTGACGATATAATAAAATTGACAGTCATTTGTGTTCTATATTCTTAAGCAGAATACATAATGCAGCTCATCAGCGCTCCAGCGGTCGCCAGGGCCGTAGCTAGAAGGGGTCAAGGGGGGCATCTGTCCCCTGGCGCAGAATCCAAGGGGCGCCAAACTGATATTACGACATTGTAGAATTAAATGTTTTCCATCCTTGGCAAGCAGTAAGGGGCGCGAAATCTTCAGTTGTCCCTGGGCGCTGAAAACCCTAGCTACGACTCTGGCGGTCGCTTAACACTGATAGTTCGACAGGGGCTCAAATCCCAGCAAACAAGCTGGTTGCAAGATAATTTAGTTATTTCTTCATGTGTAAGGTAAATACAATCAAGTTTCCCTTTCTCATACTTCGTTAAGTCCTCCACGAAGGCACCCCTTCTCTTAGACAGACAGTTCCCGTGCTTTTCCATGATTCAAATAACCACCAAAGAAGAAATGAGGAGAAAATGCAGTAGATACTAGCTATTCAAGGGATAGAACAATTATTAATAGATGTAGAAGAGCATTTTTGAAATCATTTCTTGAGTACCAATTCCGGGGAGTTCTAAATCACCGAGAGTTCTTAAATGTTAAATAACTTCAGTGCCTTTAATTGAGTCTGAAAACTGGATTGATGGAGTTGAATTTTTTGAATTTTAAAATTTGCAATTTGCTAGAAAAGACGAATTTTCTGCTCAAGTGCTTGCAACAATATTTATTTACAACAACAATTACGAAAATTCAAAATTTGCGAATCTATGGGCGACGTGCGTCATTAATTACATCAAATGCTTCTAATAATTCTTCTAATAACTATTTTAGAGTTTAACATAAAAACTCTAAAATTGGAGGGACTGTAAATAATCTAAAGATATTTAGAAATACAACAAGATTTGACAGTTGAGGAAAATTGAAAAATACACTATTTATCATAAAAGATGAACTGAAAATAATTATAATGTAAGAAAGAAAAATCTTTTCCTTTCTTTTTGTTTATTTTCACAATTTAAAACAAAATGATATAAATCTAAAATTTGGTTACTTAGGGAAATTGCTATAAATTACGCATAAAACAAATCAGTGCGAGAATGGTTTTGCATACGAACTGCGACTGCAACACATTTCAACCAGTTTTAACCAGCTTCAGATGTTAAAAAGTTCCAGAATTAAGATCTTCTTATTGTAAATGCACAAAGTTTAAATCTTGGCATAAAATTAAATAACTTGGGCATTTAAAGCCCGAATATTGGAAAATATCATAATTAAGAATTTTAAAATTTTTGCAATAACATACGTACAAAATAATGATCAACAATTGATTTAAGGCTTTCGTACGAATACAGTAATCCGAATGGAATGTAAAAGATTATTACTAGTCTATTTTATATTGAAAGTTGTTACACTACCTTGAAAAATCAATATTATAATTTTTAAGGCATACATGTAACTGAAATTATTAAATGCCACAAAAATGCAAATATAATGAGACTTTTCTATAATGCGACCACTAATGGCCGCTTCAAGCGATTTTTAAGCCACTTATATAGATGGTTGCATTAGAGAGGCAAATGTATAAAAGCCTGTTTGTTTATGTTGTAGGAAACACATTTAGAGTTCACCGTCATGAGATTCTCTGTACTTATATGTAAAACAGTTACAAATAATACGTCTTGATAAAGCGATCTGACATATTTAGGCTTCTAAAATGATGTCAAAAATTTCAAAAAGGAAATGTAACAGAAAAAAAATCCTGATTTGGTTAATTTAAAGCAGTTAACACAGTTTATGATAAATAAAACATTAATTAAAGCATCACAGGCTTCAGTATGAGAAAAAATTAGCATAATCATCAAATCAGATTATTTAGGTTATGACAAAGTACCATAAGATTATCTGCCGAAGTGAATATGGATGCCTTCATGGAGGACTGTTTATAGCGAGTAATTGACAAAAATTATTTCATACGTCTGATAGAAACTGACTCGTATTTATGTTACACATGGAGAAAAACACGAAAATTTCCTGCTAAGCAGCACATCCGCCATGGTTTGAACACCAGTCGAACTACCAATATTCAACGATTTTTACCTCTCGACTGCTAGTGGTCGAAGGCCATTTAAGTTATCCTCTGAATTTCAAAGTTATCGGTCTATGCTTTATTACACAATTATTCATTCTCACAGTTTTGGAAACAAGAGATAAATTAAAAACTGGAATTCTAGATAACCAAGTTAAATAATTAAATTTATTTAATTTTCCATTTTGATACG
Source organism: Stegodyphus dumicola (assembly GCF_044657685.1). Classification (NCBI taxonomy): domain Eukaryota; kingdom Metazoa; phylum Arthropoda; class Arachnida; order Araneae; family Eresidae; genus Stegodyphus; species Stegodyphus dumicola. The sequence continues at coordinate 124,699,639 of NC_140780.1, forward strand.
TTTTACGTTATGAATACGAAAAGCTCCCACGTATGACTTATCTGGAGCTCATTTTGGAGAGTAGAAGGAATAAGCTTCTTTAATTTGGTTTGATTTACTTGACTATAACAAAGCGCACGAAAGGTATCTGCCTAAGAGAACGGTTGCCTTCGTGGAGGGATTCCTAAGGAAAACTAGCTCGTAACCACGTTATATCGGGGAAAACCCACGAAAAGCTGCTTTGCTAGGAATCGAACCCAGATCTAACAACCAGGGTATTCAGCAACTTAACCGGTCGGCCGCTTTTAAGTTTCCATAAGCTTTACACGTAATTGTAATTAATATAACTACTATAAGTAAAAATACTTTCTAAGATATCCATCAGCCATCCATCAGATTTCAGCCTATCAGCGGCCGAGCGGTAAAGATGCTGAACACTGGTAGTTCGGTCCGAGATTCCAATACCGCGAATGGGCTGGCTGCATGGGCACTTTCGTGGTTTTCCCCATGTGTAATATGTATACGAGCCAGTTTCCCTTAGAAAGTTCTCCACAAAGGCATCCCTCCCTTTAGGTAGATAGCCCTCGTGCGCTTTGCCATAATTGAATAATCCTAATCCATCCATGTTTCTAGTTGATTTTTGGTATTCTGTGAAGATCACCACCCTAGAAAGATGATATTCAGTGCAAGCGTTTGTTTATACCTATAGAAATGCCTGTCACTTTTGGAAGTGATCGTCTTAAGGAGATGGTCGCCAATCGTTTATGAGCTACTAGATGGTCAGGCTCTGAGTAGGTTACGCATTGGTGCATTGTAAAATGCATTAAATCCTCTCTAATACGATCATCCGCGTTTCTAATTATTTTGGCCTTTGGTGGAAGTGGTCGTCTTAAAGAGATAATACTCGGTACAAGTGTTAATTTCTACTCTGAGAAATTATTTTGGAAGAGGTCGCCATAAGAGGGTTCATTGCATATTAAATGTTTAAATCCAGATCGCGTGGTTATAGGATCCATTTTAATTAGATTTTAAAATTTTAGTAAAATAAAAAATCTGAAAGGTTTCAGATTTTAAATTACGTTCAAATGGGCCTTTTTTTTAACATTTTGTGTGTTACCTTTATTTATTAAATATCATATTCTTCGCACTTAGACCATAAAATTCAGTTCAAGAGCAGTATCGCAAAATAATTTTAAATTGAGCACATTTTTAGAATTTCCGATTCACAGTCTCACGCGCTGGAGATAAAAATGTTTTTTCTGTACAACGTTGCCATGGCTCGCTTTGAAATTCTTGAGTTTGTTAATCAAAAATTCGTTACAAAATATAAAATCGATAATAAAACTAATTCCAAATTTCAAATTTGGGCTTCCAGCAGTAGGATTACGTCATTCGAAACTCGATGGCTCTAGGTACCGTTGTTTTATCACAATATTTGGTGGCAACAGTTTGAAAAGTGAAACGGACATTCAGAGTGATTCAACGCAAAATCACAAACTGAAAACATTAGTCCCTCAGGGACTAATAATTTTGAAATAAACCTCTTAATTTTAATAACTGTGGTATTCTTGTTTTCAAACTTAAGTGCAAAATTAAACAATTGTTTCCTGTGCAGATGCGTTACTTTTAATCAAAATCAAATGAGAAAAAAAAATTATGCGAAAATTAATTAGGTAAAAATTTAGTCCTGTTCTTATCGCAAACCGTAACTTGAAATTGCATCTACAACTGTTGCTTATACCAAAGCTCAGGATGAATTAGTTTTCTATAGTGCGTCAATAAATGTTTCACTAAACCGCAGCTTAAGGCTATAACTACATGGGGTGCGAGGAGAGTAATTACTAAAGACCTGACAATGACCGACGCTGGACAACCCGCTTTCCCCCCTGGCTTCCATCGCGAAAGCTTTCTTCTCTAAACAACCCTCTATTTTTAACCTTAACGAAGAAACCATGGAGGTAGGCTCCATGGAAGAAACAAGCAGCCAACACATCTGCTTGCTTCTACTCGCACATGTTTCCGGTCATCCGAAGTTACGGTTGTTGAGATAAAACTTTTATCACCCAGCTTGGCGATCTTTCTAAACATGCCTTATATTTCTCATTGCAAACGAAGGGTGACATTTTTTCCTTTCCTTATTTTCCGGGGACATTCTTTCCGTTTCCCTTTTTTCCGGGTGACATTTTTTCCTACAACCATTTTTTTCGCGCTTTGTTTAGCAAAGACCGAATATTTTTATGGTTAAAGAGGTAGCAAAGTGAGTTTTGAGGAGAGTAAGAACTTAATGTTAGTTCTTCCCATTCTCAAACCTTATTTTCCTATTACAGAGAGGTAAAAAATAAGTTACTTCTTACCTCAGTCGCTTTGAAAGACTAATTCTCATTATTAAAGAATTTACCAGAAAATGAACGAAGAAACTGCAATGAATTTTTTAGCCCAATAAAATTATTCTTCTGTTTATAAATTATTTTTATTTTTATAAATTCAAATTAAAGGAGGTTAAACCTCGTACAGACTAGTTTTAACTGCGTCTGTAAACTAAAATTTCGTTTGTTAAAAAAAAAAAAAAAAAAAAAAAAAAAAAAAAAAAATTTACTTATTACTGCACAGCACTAAACATCATTCATTACTAATATAATAGTGTAACAGATCAAAAAGTATTTTTTTCTTTTGCAGTTTCAAAGTATAGTTATTTCTATGCTAAGAACTATCGATGAATTTAATAGAATACTTTTCTAACTTGATATTTCTGATTAGTGCCTCAGAGACGGGTAAGTGATTATAGTGACTGATTGCCGTACAGAAGGGCTCAAGTTCGAATACCATATAAGCCATGGATGCACATCATGCCCATCTGTTCATAGGATAAATAGGATAAATGTTCATAGGATAAATGTCTTCGTAAAAGATTTTCTGAGTTAACCTGTAACGTAAATAATATTTGTATTCAAAGATATTAGAAAAGTATCTAAAATAATGTTTACGAAATATATTATGTAGCAATTAGAATTTAATCGTAAACACACTTTCAATATGAAACTCAAAACGGATGAAAACACGTGCCTATAATTTGTAAGAAAGTACTCTGATCAATAGGCACTGTGAAACAACAACAAAAATTTGAAAATATTATTACTTAATACTTACAGCCAACATATACGAAAACCAGTGTAAGCATAACAATTAAATTTTCATATGCAGAATAGTTAATCCATAGAGTAAGATTTCGATTCTTATAACATGACTTGCGTGTGGTACAAGGTTACTTTAATATTTTCAGATATGAGCTTCCATAAAAAGTAAGTACCGAAGATATCTGAGAAACAACATCCTCAGGAGATCTTCATATATCCCGGGACATTACGACTTGAACAGGACATCCTTAAGATGTTGATTTACGAACTCCTCAGGATATCTGAAAATCAACATCCTGAGGAGATCTTCATATATCCCGGGACATTGAGACTTGAATAGGATATCCTCAGGATGTTGACTTAAGAAGTCCTCAGGATATCTGAGAATCAACATCCTTAGGATATCCTAACTGCTTCCCGGGACATTGCGACTTAAATAGGATATCCTGAGGATGTCTTGTGTTATGGGGGTGTATACTCTTTCTTAAACTGAAACGTTTGGTATACAGCAAAATTTTGAAAGTTTTCTAATTGTATTTAATGATGCAACACCTTTGAAAACATCCAGAAGATACAAATATATAAAAACATAAAATTCGAAATCAACTTTAGTTTGGTAGATTTTATTTATCTCTCACTTAATATTTTTCTAAATTAGTTAAAATTCTTAAAAGTATATATTAATGAACTAATATTCACAAAAGCATTCAAAGCAATTGTAAAAACATGTCTCCTGGAATACACATACACCAAAAAGCAAATCAAACATGCTTTATAAATGAATAATAAAAGAGAAGAATCTTTATGAAAATTAGTAACTTATTGAAAATGTTATAATAATTTCTATACATCACGTTTTTCCTCAAAACCATTAATTCAAACATCATTTTTTTTTTTCATATTTACCAAAACGTTCAGTCTCCAAGAACCTATCAGCGCATTTAGTTTGCTTTCTATACATAAATTCTGAAAATCATTCATATATTTAAACACTTGTTAAAATTTTATTCACTTTAATTTAAACCATGCTGCTGTAGGAAATGTCTTTTTAAATTAATTTAAAGAAAATTTATAGCATCTAAATCACTCTGCTAAATTAACAGTATTGAGGAAAGAACGGTTGTCTTTCTTGCAAAACAACAAAATATGACAATAATATATAACAGGGTTGGCCAAACTTCATGTCAGTAAGAGCCGCACGTTTGAATTCAGGAATGTTCGAGAGCCGCATCTAGATTCTCTAAAAGCCACAAGTTCATATTTACATCATTAAAGAAGTAGTGGAGGAGGTTTTAAATAGAAAGAAATCCCTGATAACTTTGTAAAATGAGTCTAAACTAAAACTTCCTTTTGGACACAGTATAGTTTTAGTTTACCATATTTCATACATATATTTTATATGCATGAGCCGCATAAATTGCCTGCGAGAACCGTATCAGGCTCTCGAGCCGCACTTTGGTCACCCCTGATCTATAACTATGTAAATAACTATATAACCTATAACTATGTAAATAACTTTCGATTTTCTTATGAGAAATGGTTTCTTCGTTGAAAAACGCAAGAATGTGATTAATATGGGTAATAAACTTTCAGTTGAATACAAAGCTTTCAAAAATTTCGGTTCGGAACCATGGAGTAGAAAAATTCCAATTTTGCTATTAGTAGCAGTATGGTAATAGGCCGTCAGATTCAAAAATGATAGACAGTTTACTTGAAGTTTTTAGTATCATAATAAAACAGAAGATTGATAAATATTCTCTAATTACAATAATCTAATTATGATTACGATAAATAATCTCTAACAACAACACTATTATAAATTTATTAGTAAATTACTAAGCCTTAATTAATAAAAGAAAACTTTCATCGCAAATATATTGCAAGACAAAATACGCAGAAAATAATAATGGTTGGAAATCATAATTGATATTGATTTGTAAAATAATACTCATAAAGTATGTTATTTGATATGTTCCCCGTATATTCATTCTAGTCATCTTAATTCAGTTGTTCTTTGAGAATTGCATCTTTCCCTCCTTTTGTACAATATTCATTTACACTAACTTAAGATAAATCAACCACACATATTTCTATGAGCTACTGAATCGCTAGCAAGAACATGTGCTAAATTTACATCCAACTTCCACTGGAGAAGAAAGGAAAACTTTTTTGCATAATAAAACTAAAACTTCAGTTTTTTTTTAATATTACGAGCTCAAAACAATGAAATATCATACTAGTGCTTAATATTATCTACATCATCTTAATCATAAGATTCACAATGAAAAATTATCAAAATCTGAGTCATCATTTCGTACCAGTATTTCTGCGGAAAGTTTCAGAGCTCTGAAGTGTTTCTTTAGATAAAATAACTTTTATCAACCTATCATCGGACCTGTGTGCATTTAATCTATTACGAACCCACACGCACGCAACAAGACATTTTTGTTAGAAAAATTTAACTTGAAGAATTCAATGTTCCAGTTGGACCCGATGCGAAAACCATTCGCATGCTCTTCGCAAAATTCGAATGGACTGGCAGCGTGGCTGATAATCGAAAGGGAAATGTTAAGCCTAGGCAAACTGTAGTCACTCCTGAAAATGCAGCCAAAGTTTCTGGAATTGTTCAGCAAAATCCTAGGTAAAGCATCCGATGGATTGCATCAGAGACAGGTTTTAAGTACAAAAAATAAGTACACGCAAAAAATATTAAAAACAGCCTATGGCTGTTTCCATACAAAATCCAGAGTCATCAGGCCATACCCACGAAAGCTGTGCAACAAAGGGTTGACTTTGCGAATCAGATTCTAACAACGACAGATTTGATGTGAGCTGCATCTGGTTCACAGATGAGGAACATTTACATTTGAATGGAATCGTTAATAAACAAAACTGGAGATTTTGGCGTTCCGAAAATTCTCATTTGTGTGAAGAGAAAGCACTGGATTCGCCTAAAGTTACTGCATGGGCTGCGGTATGCGCCAGAAGCATTATCGGGTCCTTTTTCGTACGAGAAACGATAACTCCTGAACATTACGTTACAATTTTGGAACAACTTGTCAGCACTCAACTAGCGTTGGAGGATCAACCAGGTATCGACTGGTTCATGCAAGATGAGGCTCGACCACATCAAACAGATAAAGTTTTTAGATTTCTTCATGAATACTACTTTGGGAATAGAGTAATTGCGTTAGATTATCCGCAATTTACTGACACAGGAATAGCTTGGCCTCCATATTCTCCCGATCTGAGTGCTTGTGACTTCTTTCTGTGGGGCGCATTGAAAGACACTGTCTACCGAAACAATTCCGCTACTCTAGATGAGCTTGAATCGTTATTGGCGTTGCATGTGATTCCATTTCCGTTGAGACATTGCAAGACGTGATGTCAAATTTCCTTGATCGTTTATGCCACCTCATTGTTTCGAATGGTGAACATTTTGAAAAAATTGTATTTTGATTGCAAAGGCTGCTTCCCTTTATTTTATTTATTTATTTAATTTTAGACTCCTTTCAGAGAAAGAGTTTTCAGCGCAGAGCGCCATCTGTTAACGATTTTCGTAACTAAATTTTCTAAACTTTTGTACAACATTTTTACAGTTTTACTAATAAACGTACAGTTTACCGCATAATTCTATTGATCTTTGTTGTAGAGATATTTAATTTTGAAATCAGGGCTTATTCGCTGATCACCCTGTATTACATATAAAAAAATTGCAATGAAATAAGCAATATCCCTTAATACAAATGTTAATTATCATAATAAATAAATTAACTAACTTCCCGTTGCCTTCTCTCAACAAACGTCCAGTATCCAAGAGAAACATTTAATTTTAAAACTGCACAAAATTATTGCTCTCATTTTTCCGAATGGCAACAGTGCTGATATCAGAAACAGTGGCGACAGAGATATATCAGCAACAATGGTGACAGTGATATATCAGCAACAATGACTGCGTGCCATTGTTGCTGATATAACGGAAGAGAATTATCGATTTGATGCGATTTCATCAAAAAACATAAAATAACAAAAGCTCATTCGAATTTTGAAAAAAATCGCTTCGAGGTGCCCTGGCTCTTGTCAAGATACACCTATGTACGAAATTTCATAGCCCTGGGTCTATTAGTTTACGCGCGGCGCGAACGAAAGACACACACAGGGAGACTCTTCCTTTAATTATATGTAGAGATTTTGCTGAACTGACAACCTTGATAAGGCATCAGCCTTCCCGTGTGAACTGCCTTTGCAGTATGTCACAATCATGTTGTTACGTTGTAACGCTAAGGCCCAACGAGACAGTTTAGCACCATGAGGGGCACTCTGGGTTAAGTAGGTAAGGGAATTGTGGTCAGACACAATCTGCACTTGGGCACCGAAAATCCAAGTGCCAAATTTTTTCAAGGCATCAATGACACAAAACGTTTCTCTTTCGATGGTTGATCATCGTTGTTGGCAGGGAGTTAGTATTTGGCTAAATGCTAGAGGCATTTCTTTTTCATGTTCATCATTTTGAGCTAAATACGCTTCAGTTGTAAACACAAATGGATCTGTATAGAGTTGAAAGCGCTTGTCGATGTCCGGAGTAGACAGGGATGGCATTTACTAAATCAGCTCTTCTTTAAATTTGTTGAAAGATGCTTCCATTTTAAAGTCCCACGGGATATTATTTGGAATACACTTTTTTGTAAGGTTTGTTAGAAGCAAAACTATTTCAGAAAAATGTAGGATATAATCCCTATGGTAACTTCTATTCCTAAATGGCTTCTGACTTATTTTTTAGTCGTAGACTTAGACAGATTCCGGATGACTTCTACTTTCTCAGGATCTGGGGAGTGAGGGCCAGAAACTACTACGTGATCTAGGAACTTCATGTGACTCTTGCTGAAATCACATTTTTCTACATATGCGGTTAGACCTATGTTTCTCAGAGTCTGAAACACTTGGCCGATGTGATGCAGGTGGTCATCCCAAGCCTCAGAAAATGATGCCACGTCATTAATGTATGAATGGCAATAGTTCTTATGCTTTGCAAGTACCTTTTCCATAGATTTTTGAAAGGTACTTCCGGCATTTTTTTTAACCAAAAGGAAGAACTTTCCATTGGTAATGGCCAGAATGAATGAAAAATGCTGCGTAAGGTTTGACTTTTTCTTTCATCATGATATGCCAATGTCCCTTGATTAAACCGAGAACTGTTATGAATTTGGCTTTCCCTATTTCGAAAAGTAAATCTTTAGCAATCTTTATCAGATAGGCGTCTGTAACTGTAAAGCTAATCAAAGTCTATGCACAATCTAACACTACCATTCTTTTTTTTTTTTTTTTTTCAACACATGCTACAGGATGTGCGCCCTTTCACTGTCGCTGAGTTCTATAGGATCCCATTCTAATAGTTCTTTAACTTGACGATCAACTTCATCTTGAAGCGAAATAGACACACGATAGGGTCTTAATCGTTTTGGATTACAGTCTGTTGTAACCTATATGTCATGATCATCAACATTGGCTTGGCCCGGTTTGTTACTAAAAACACCGGCATAAGATTTTAGTACCTTAAATAGTTCTTTCCTTGATAATATTTTAAATCACCTCTCAAATTTTATAAGTGGGTCCAGATATCTTCAGCAGATTTATTCATAGGATATGCTGGTGCATATTGGATATCTCCAAAAATCTTCATCTTGGTCAAAATGATACCAACGTGATTTACACGAGCAATATAATGTCTTAACTTATTTATGTGGAGTTCTCTTATACTTCCGTTCTCCATTTCGACTTTGGCGGAGTGGGGCCTTGTAAGTTCGATTACAGTAACTGTTCTTGCCAAGTCTTGAGCAATTTATGCGATGATAGCACTAACACGAGGAATTTGTCCCCCCACATTGAAAGTCTTTTCTTTGGAACGTCAAATTATGTCTTGAAGTGCATTCTTCTTGAGATATTTTCGAGTTTGCTGGTGCAATGTCACAAACGTTTTTTAATTTTTCAAAAAGATCTTCTAGATAATTTTAAGTTGAACGGGAAGCTGTGACCGGAATGCTACGTTCACCAGTCCAGATCTCTTTCAGAAAGGATAAAAGTTCAGGTGGTATTCTTCCATACACCATATAGAAGGGAGACAAACCAGTGGTGCTATGTGGCACTTCTCTGTAGGCAAACAGGAGACAGGGAAGATGCAAATTCCAACTTTTCCCATGCTCTTGGACATTTTTGTTCATCATCTCTTTTAAGGTTCTGTTTCAACATTCGACAACACCCATACTCTCAGGGTTTCATATAGCGGAGAATCGTGGAGATACACCAACCAGGTCCTCAAAAGCTCGGCTGAGTTGGGCTGGGAAATCAGTTCCCTGGTCGAATCAAATAATTTTTGGAAATCCAGTTTGAGAAAAAATCCTCATCAAAACGTTGCATGCTGGGGTTTTCGCACTTACCTCTTTGACGGGAGTGGCTTCTGCCCATCTGGTGCATAGGTCAACTGCACATATCACACACACCGATGACCTCTTCGGGATGGAGGTTCTAACAGTCCGATACAATCCACGCTCCATACTTAAAAAGGTGGTTTTGGTCTAATGATGAGTTGAATTGGGATTCTATCTTTATATGTAATGGTCTTTCTGAATTGGCATTCTTTATAGTTTTCGCAGAATATTTTAATATCTTACTTAATAGTACGCCAAAAGAATAAGTACTTGTTTCGTTGAACTGTCTTTTTCTCACCGAGGTGTCCAATAAATGAGATTTCATGTACCACTCTCAGAACTTCCTTTCTTTCTTCTAAAGGTAACACAACTTGCTTAGAGTTTTCATCACAGATATATTCAGAGTGAAGTAATACGTCATTATCAAAAGCATATGAATTTCTCAGTCTTATTCTCCCATTCAAAACAATTTTTCAGAATCTCATCTTGTTCTTGAAGTGCTCTAAATTCTAGTATTATTTTGTTTGTTATTTTCACAGTTTCTGGCTCCTTGGGAAATCTGATTAACAACAGCTAAATTTGAAGTATTGTAATCAGCTGGTACACACTCTAAGAAGGATTCATCCTATTGACGATCATTGTGATACAGTTCAATATTTTCGCAGAGCATTTCATAAGCTGATGAACTCGGTAACAAGTCAGTAACTAGTTTTTTTAAAAAACAACACAGGTAATGGGCACTTTATCATGAAGATCATCGTCAATTTTCATCTGGAAAGTTTTCAGTGGAATAATTGCCTTCTCACCAAAAGTAGAAGACATCTCAATTTTACTTTCTTCTTCGCAAGGTATGTCGTCAACCAGTCTCTCAAGGACTACTGAAATTTGTGCCTTCTTGTCTAATATTCCATTTAGAACAATATCTGCGTATTTAACTTTGATATGTTTCAAATTATCTATGTTTCTAGATACGTCCACGTATTTTGAGACAGGAATAGAGATCTTGGCAGTTAGCACTTCTGGTTTTTCCCGTTCTGCAAGGGCTGCTTGTGTTTGGATTAAGTTGTTTTACGCTGTTACAGGAGTATTTTTTGGTGTCCGAATTTTAGTGCAGAATTCAGATGTATGACCTTCTTTCCCACAATTATAGCAAGTTAGTTTGGAAATTGGATTTTGTGGTTCGTCTTTCTTAGGGGATGGGTATACACTTGGCTTGTTCTGAAAGGAGAATGATTTCTTTTTGAAATCCTTTCTGTAAAAAGAGAACGAGGTCTCCGCTTTTCATTAGTTTTGTATTTTGATGGACTACCACCAGGCTTTTTTGAAACATTACGAACACTGTCATATTCGTCAAGTTTATCCGCTAATTTGGTTGGAGAAACGAACTTTATCCACTAGGCAAGAAGATGTCTCTTATTTGATGAGGCACTATTTTTCTTAATTTGATCTGTGATAATGAGGTATTTTAACCCGGGAAAAGCTGTTATTTCAAGGCCATTGATCCATTCTTCGAAATGACTTGTAATTTCGTAGTACAAATCGCTCCATGATTTTTCAGCGCTCTTTTGGTGCATCACAAACTCTTTTCTAAAGCTTTCAGGATTTAATTCAAATCTCTTCAATAAGATGGCCTTAATGTACTCATAATCTGATAAATCATCTTCAGATTCTCTACCAATTTGTTGAAAGATTTCAGATCTCATTAAAGTCAATAAATATGATACCCAGTTTTTTTAGGGTCAATCTTTGTTCTTTTAGCTTGTTTTTAATCACGATATAATCGTGTTTTAAATTGAACTTAGGAATAAGCTTAATTAAATCGAAATTGTGTTGTCCACTTTCATTTGTCGGTGAAGTTTTTGTTAGTCGAGTACGAGATTCAATTTCGAGTTTCTTCAATTCAAATTCCATTTGCTCTCTTTTCTGCTGTGCTTCTAATTCTTTTCTCCTTCGCTTTTCTTCTATTTATTCTTTCCTTCTCTGTTTCTTCTTTTCGTTTTCTCAATTCAACAATTGTTAAAAATATTTCTTTAGCAAATGCTTCATCATATGTGCCACTTTGAGATATTTTATTTTCTATTGCTACAATTTTCATACTTGGATCCACTGGAATTTCTAATTCGGCAGCTAAAACTAACAAAACTTCCTTTTTACCACGTCCCATAAAAGCCATGTTTCGATTTTAAAAAAAGCCTCAGTCTTTAAAAATTTAATAAAGGAAACCTAATTTCTTATTAATACTTCCTTAGATTTATCCTTAACTTTAGTTAAAGAATGAACTCTCTAACTGAGATTTGTTATAATTAATTTAGTTCATTTCACTATTTGTAAAACTGCTAATATTCTCTTTTAAATGCTTTTTAAATAATGAATCGTTTATGTAAAAAACAGCAAATACGATATCAAAGGTAAAAAGGTAACCAAAACAGAATAAAACAACCACAGTGTCATAACATTTTTTAAGCAACCACTAGATCTCGCAACTTATTTCTACAATAAAAACATTTTGTGCCCCCTCTCCCCCCCCAAAAAAAAAGATCTAAAAATTTTTGCGGTTTTCTCTTACGTTGGGGGGGTGAACGTTTTTATGTGCGACACTATAACAGCTGGCTAACGCCAAATAATGTTTTCTGACATTATTCAGTCATTTCACTCTTACTTTTAGACAAAGCAATCTTTTTTTTTTTTTTTTTTTTTTGATTCAAATATCATTTTAACTCATATAGACATACATATGTTTTTCACAACATTTTATCATTACCTACACAACATTTTATCGTTCTACACAACGTTCTACACAACATTTTATCGTAAACAGAATATAAAATTATGCACTTGCGTGCTTTAGAATATCGAAATTAAAAGTTCACCAAATAACTTTTTTTCACATATTATGAACAATAAATTCAATTATCTTAAAATAATTTTTTAATTATCTGGGACGAAAACAGAAACAGCAGATTCAGTTCTTAACCATTTTATTTAGAATGTGCTGTTCGCTTACTCTGACAAGTAAAGCAAAATTACTTTAGAACGCTGGCGTATTCATTACTTTGACAAGTAAACAAAACTAATATTTCATGACAGAAAACAATAACTCAGTTTTAGTAATTCTGAAATAATTTTTGCCGAAATAATTGTTGTTGCTTGAATACGTAGGAACGTGCATTTATAAAATAAATTGAGCTTTGACCTGGGTTATTCTGGTTCGGTATGGCATGGTTCTTGTTCGGCCGACTGCGCCAGTAAAACTTTCTTGCTTCTAAAATTCATACTGAGATGAAATTCATGCTGATCTTCCTGCACTTTATTTCAATAAAGTAAGAATTCGATTCTTATCGATAAAAAACCATCTTTGATAATAGTAATAAATTTGATTTAGTCTTTTTAAAGCACAAACATATGACTCCTCCAGCTTAATAAAAAAAAAAAAAAAAAAAAAAACTCCTAGTACATATTTTTATCAGATCTTTAGAACATCTTCTCATGTTCCCATTAAGGAAAAACACAGCTGTTTTACTTTTATTCATAATTCCCGATCTTTTTCGTCTGATGTTGACATTCCGGAAAAACAAAACTCTGTTCCCTTTATTTAGAATTCACGATCTTTACAGTATATAAATAATTACAAATTTTATATATAAATACACAATTTGTTTGTATAATGTCCATGCACTGGACAAAAATTACTAGAGGTTACCTACATCAGGGATTACAATATGCTCATCGGTTTATCGGACTCTTATCTAACTAATTTTCGACTGCGAAAACATTGTGTCCTTAAATAAAGTTATCATTATTAGTAAAAACGTTAGTAACTGAGATTTATTTTTTACAGTTATGAATAAAATTTAATTATAACTGTATCTTCAAATTTTTGAATAAGATTTATTTCACATTTGAAGTTAATTGGCTCAATTTATAGATTTTCAGGTGTTTAAATTACGTTCGCTTTTAATAGTTACGAAAATAATGTAAACTCGAACTTCAGATAATTAAAATCTTGAAATTTTTGCACCGCTGTATTTGTGGGAATGTATTCGCGGGTTGCATGAGGTCTACTTTGTCTGTCTGCCGCCGGTTTGAGATTAGTGGTCTATGCACGAAGTATAATGACTTTTTATACTCCGTGGGTCTATGGGTGGATAAAGGATTCGGTATTGAAACTTCTAATGATACAAACCACCATAGATGACGCCACCATCGCAATGCTCATTCACGCGTTGTGGTACGGCGGTTGTTTCGCTTACTAAGGTTTATTATTGTCAGAAAGAAAATTTCCTTACTCAGTTTCGCTGTGCTGCGTGCAGTTGGTAGCCCGAAATTATGATATAAAATGCTGCCACTTCAGCAAGAAGTACGACGCAATATAACCTATATATGGTACATACTTGTTCACGTACAAGATATTTGTTTCTTTACTTATTTTGCATTTTAATAAATTATGTTTGCCTTAATTTGAAATAATTTTTTTTATTTCGGGACAAAGTCGTACTGTTTCATGAATTCCAAGCAAACAAAGCTTAGATTACTTAAAACAGGGTAGCCTCACCGGCGCTTTAAACTTGTTGACATGTGCTGCCATCTCTAGCATAGTATATACACTGAAATTAAATCCGTAAAAGCAAAGTGTGGGGGGAGATGAGAAGGTATCAACCGAGACACAGCGACACATTTGATAAATAATCAGTCTCATTAGAATGATCTGTAGGGTAAATATAATTAAAAGACTCTGAATGATTGAAAAAAGTACATTTCAACAGAAATTCGTGGCATTCAAATTTATTTTGGGGAAAAGATCTAGTTTGCAGTTTGCCGATGTAACAAAACACTTTCACGACTTTATTTTCGGCTGTTCTTCAACATTTCACGAATTTCGTCCTTGCCATATAACCTGAGAATTACTGCAAAATCTTTTTTTTTTCCTTCCTATTTTAGTCATATCTAGAATCTTTATTCATTACGGAATTCACTAATGGAAACTGCGTCATAATTTCTCTTTAGCATAAGTTTAGATGCAATAGCAACATTACTAAGTCTTATACCTATTTTGAGTGCAAAAGCTGCCATAATGTGAGCTAATGGAAATAGCGAGAATGCTAGAAGCATAATAAAGGCAAATTTTAACAGAACACTGTAGAAGCAATAAGATAGGAAACATGCGTGTCAAATATTATTTGATTACTGATAACCATGACTTCTTACTGATATTTACAGGCAACAAGCTCCAGTATAAAATAAGAAACGCTAGAGTCTGAAAGGCTACCTGTAACCTGAGAGCACATGAATTCCGAAAGGACCATTTTTATCTCTTCGTTATTTACTTTCACCATTGTGTTGTGAAGTAATATTAAACGTGTTTGAAATTCTGCTAAATTTCATACTTTTTTTATCTGTTGTCATTTGGAGTCAAATTCGAAACTCCAATGGCCCTTTTTTGACTTTCCCTGGCTTATAAACCTTACATAACTGAAATAGCGGATACGGAGGCACGATTGTGTTTACAAGTTTTCAGTTACGTACGGTTTAAGATTTATTTCATTCTGGCTTAGTAGTATTAAATACTTTTTTATTTCTGTACAAAATAATTTCCGACTGTAGACTTAATTATGTTTCCCAGTTAGCTCCTAAATTCATAGAATTCATTTACTGAAATCCTTTGAATGTCCATTCATGCACGTATACACAAAACTGAGTTTTAATGAAACTCAGTGCAACAAAAAAATTTAATGTAAAACTCCAGAGTGCCTACTTTAAAGATATGAATATGTTTCCGTTCAGAATGCAGTTTTGCATGCGTGTGACTAAAGAAAATATTTTTTCCGAGTAATTATAAAACGGTTTTCTAATAAATGTTTTCCTATTTAAAAAAAAAAATAATTGTACTTCAGGGCAAATTGTCCCTTTGGACTAATAAATGAATGAAATAAGATTTACTTACATCTATTCAGCCTTTTAAATTTGTATTCTAATATTTACTTTTCTTTCAGTTTGCATAAATGAGAAAGTCAAGCAATGTTTTCATGCAAAATTTCCAAAACTCGTAAAATTATGAAACGGATTTTATGATCATTTGCCTTCAAACTGTTAATTTATTATTTTATATTTTCGTTCCGAGTCTTCTTCATTTGGAGGCTGATAGAACAGCACTTTGGAATTTTAGGAATATCTTAAAATTTTAATTCTTTTTAACTGCTTATCTAAAAGCAATTCAGTAGCTAATTTTTGGATTATTATATAGATGATTATTTCGAGTTAAAAGGCTGAATGTTTCATTAACGAAAGTGTGTGAAAACACACGACGGCTAGCTGCCTAATAATTTCTAAAGAAAAACAGCCTGTATTCACAGTATGCATGAGGAAACTTAAGAAAATTCTGAGTAGCCAAACTCGGCGAATACGCTGAGCACCGAGTACGGGGTTAACAGTTTTACCCATCTGATCAGTGGTAGCGCTGAATTCGAAGATTTTTCCCGTTAGTCATCTCTACTTAAGACTTAATGAGCAGTGTAAGAAAAAAACTGAGAATTGCATTAGAAAGCAAAGACTACCAATTCCTTATTCGTTAATTCCCTACATATATATTAATCACTTACTTATTACTCAGAAACCTTCTATTGAATTTAAATTTTGGAACTGTAATTAACTGTTCTTTTATAAACAATGCAGCCAAGATGTTTCTCAGAAAAACAATCTATATTTATACTGTACAAAGCTATAAGCAAGATATCCTAAACGAAATGAACGTGCATATGGTTTGTATTAGCAGCTCATGAAACTTAACAGTAAAGCAACCGTGTAACCAAACACTCGAAGACAGCTTCCATTTTCTGCAACGCCACTCTAGCGGACAAATTTAAAACAAACAACTCAGCCGTTAGTTCCGAGCTTTCGGCGGAATTTTGCATGGACATAACTTTTTCCCTTGTCCCTGAGTAAATTTCTTTGTTATTTTAATTTATTTAGCTATTTAATTCTTTTATATAGTATCTGTGTTTTAATTAAATTAATTTTATTAAATGTACTAAGTTTATTTCAAACTGAAATTTTGTCAGTTACTTACAATTTTCAGCTAGCAGGTAAATCAACGCTACAGCAATCTATTATACTTCACATTTCAATACATTCGACATTATCAAATGATCAAAATATTTTTGTTTTTAAAGCTGTTCCCTGTAACACTAAGATGTTGCAGTAGCTTTTAAAAAACAATAATTTTTTAACTCTTAATAAGAAACTTTCACGTTAAAATATGAAATGTATTTATCTTTTATTATGAAATGTATTTATATTTCTAGCTTTCAGCTTAGTTCTCTTCCAAAGTCCGTGTATATTCATTTCACTTTGCTTTTTAAAAATTACCGTTATTTGATGTTCGCAATATTTTCAGTAATCATGAGAATTCTTCCCTAACCCTGCAAAAAAAAAAAAAAAAAAAAAAAAAAAAAAAAAGAGTGTACCCAAAAATATGTGCTGTATGAAGCCATTTTCATGGATGCTTTAATATCGTGGATAGCGCGCTGTGATTTCTATCAAGCCGATTTCTCACTTCTTTACGTTACGTGAACGTAAATTAAGAAGGCAACAGACTGTTTTAAAAAAATCTACATAATTTTGAGTGAGAATTGTACCTAGAATTGTTTCAACTTCATAATTATAGTTTAAGACTTTCTGCTGGGAGCCTGTAATAAACTGGAATTCGTGGCTTTCTGTGAAAGACAGTTACAGAAAAACATACAAAGACACACAAACGGAAAATATATATATATATTTCCTTTTCTCTGCTTCACATCGTCCAGTGATACTGATGTTTCTATTTATCTCACATAATATATCGTTCTGAAATCTATTCTTTACTTAATTAATTTATGCTAATTAGGCCTTCATACCTCGTAATTAACAATTCTTTCTATGGCTCATCTGATAACAGCCCAGTAATGATGCACACTACTTATTCCCTAAATAAGCCTCAAGTAAACGAAGACAGAAATATGTATCTTGTTTCACAAACATAAATGCAGTTTCTCAGTCAGAAGTTTTTAATTGAAGCCAGCAAGTCAATGAGCGTTGAACACTAATACAACGACCTGGCTTCAGTCACCGGGATACGGATTGTATGTATGGCCATTTTTCTGGTTTTTCGCATGTCTGATATTAATACGAATCATGTTTTTAAAGAAAATCTTCTATGGAGGCATCCCTCTCTTCAAGCAGATGGTCTCTGCCTACTTTCCCCTCTTTGGTAAAACAAACCAAGAAGTCAAATGGCATCCAAAATGGCGCTAACGCATCCACAACGATGTCTATTAACAACCGGAACTGAAAGAAGCCCTAAGAAAATCTTATTTTCTTCTATTACAGATGAGATGCATTCTAAACATATGAATTCAAAAGTTGTTATACAGAATACGAGGAAGCAGCAACAAATGGGTATGTCTCACATGGCAATGTCTTAGTTTGATTCTTCGCACTTACTCTGAAAATATTTCTTAGCGGATAGACATGTTTAAAAAAAATCAAATGTGGCTAGAACGAGTGTGGCAACGAACTTTGTGTAAATTACCACTTCCGGTTAATCGTCTGTAAATAGCATGTAATTTATTTGTAAATTTTATGGCTGAATGCTAACTATAAATACTACTCATTTTTTATTATTCTCTCATACAATAGACAATGATAACTAACTATAAGTGTTCATGCATACCTCCGTTCTCATGCTTTGATTTGAAAGTAATGCCTCAATCGTAGTACATGCTGTTTCGGTTTGGCTTGGTTTATTTGATTATGGAAAAGCACAAGAGAGCTGTCTAAGGGAAGGAATGCCTTTGTGAAAGATTTTTTCTGAGGGAAAATGGCTCGTATCCCCGTTATACATGGGGCTAACAGATCCACGACAGCTTCCACGCAGCTAGCCCGTTCGTCTGGAATTGAACTCAGTTCAAACTACTAGCGTTCAGCGATTTTACAATTTTGCCACTGATGGGCCATATATACAGTTTCGGATTCACAAGTCATTGACTTAAGGATTACATCGTGTTTAAAGCAGCACATCTTTAGATTTCCCGAGATTGTAGTAAGTGTTATATATTTTTGTTTCAATCTTTTCTTCGTTTGTGATACGAGTGTTTAGTTGTCTTAACAAAAAGATCAACGTTTTTTATTTTTCATTTTAGCTCTATTTATTAAACATCCCGTTTTTCGCACTTACTCCACATACAAACACAAAAATATTTAAAATTAGCATACCTTTAGAATTCCCAATAGGCAGTTAACTGCTATACACGTTTTTGTTTTCGCTATATTATTTCTTTAAAAATAAAACAAAGTGATAACATTCGGCGGCAGCAACCTTTTATTTGAAAAGTGATTTGACACAAAAAAGAAACGAACACAAAACTAAGGATTGATGCTAATATATTTAACTGTTTCAGAAAGAGAACTCATCTTCACAGTGAGCTTATTCTCGTTGCATTTAGCACTGTGCCAACAATACCTTTATTGTTTATAAATGTAGTATGTTACTCTCAATCCAATACCTATTTTAAATACCTAATTGAGGAGTTTTGGATTATCTCCATAATATAATTGTTTACAAAAGTCTGTTCAGACCTTCAAGTAAAGTATCACTTCCGCTTTATCAGTTTTAGCCCAAATCTAATATATTGTTGTTGTTGGCATAAAAGTTGTAAAACTAAAACTGAAAAGTTTTGGATTATACTTTAATACAGCTTTTCATTAAAAACTGTTATAAAAGTTATAAAGTGCCACATCCAGCTGTCCATTAAAGACTGTTATGGGTTTCCTGTGAAGTACAACTTCCGGCCCAGTTTTACCCAAAATATAATCAAATCTTTATATGAATGTAAAATGCTTAAATACGGAAAATATGAATTATTGGAAGTTTCAAACTTATATCTTCAATTTCCGTATGTTTATACTGCAAAATTAATTACATACAAGCATGTTGAATGTACAGTAATGCAACACACACAAAAACACATCGCTTTGCATTTGCACACCAAACATTTTATAAAAATAATATTTATTATAAAATGCAAATTCATAAAATGTCACTTCTATATCAATCAAAATATATTTTCTGAGAATTTTATATCCAGTTAAAATAAAATAAAACTGTACTATCAGATGACCTAATCGTAATCGAAGCCTATTTTTATACTAATGATATTTTATACATGACACTACATGGTGAATTATAGTTATATATAAATATATTATCATTAAGTAGGTGACTTTATACTTGCTCATTGTGAGATTATAGACGGGTTAATAAAAAATGGATACTTACTGCTTAGTTAAAACGTATTTTGATAAATACAATTAAACACGAAATGAAAAATAATGAACTCGACGAAAAAATAACAAATAATTTAATTTCCATATAAAATAAAACAATATGATAATAAAATCGTGATTATGATGAGTATGAAAATTAGCAGCTGATATATATATATATATATACAAAAACATTTAAAAGATCAGCTACGTCAACAATAAGCTCAGATAGTATGAAAAGTTCCATGGGCGCATGCGTTGTAAGTTTTTGTATCAACATTTGTCTTTGGTGAATAGCTATGCTTTTACACAACTTCTTAAAAATCAAGATTTTTAAACTTCAAATCAGCAACCAAAGAGAAATGATCTGATGGGTAACTATATGATGGTACTCTGCCTTCGCCGATATCTTCAGTGCTTGGAAGTTGAAGAAGATTTTCCACTTCAAAAGCGTTACGGCTGAAAAAAATGTAATCTAGAGTCTGACAATATTCACCATCTTCTCTAATCTTCCATGTTGTATAAGAAGGTTCTGTTTTCCTATTAGATAAATAACGATATGCACTATCTAGTGGTAAAATATCATCATTCATCATAGTTTGATACACTGGCTCGGAAGGATTAGCATTAAAATCTCCGGTTATGATAACGGGACTATTGCCACTAAAATCTTTTATGAAATCAAGCAAATCTTTGCCTTGCTCTCGACGCATTGTAACTAAGAAAGGTCCTTGACGAGCTTTGAGATGTGTAGTAGCTACCCAAAATGTGGTATCATCCTTCCTTCTCCTGAAACACAAGAATCATTAAGTAAATTGATACTAAAAATTCAAAAATTCAGCAAGTTAGGAAATTTATAATTTAGCTTAATTAACTAAATTTAAACAAAATGCGAGCCTTTTTAACATTTAATACATAAACTTGAATACCTTTGTTTTTAATTGTTTAATTTTTATACAGACACCTTCTACAAGACATTTAACTCTTTGCACTTGTAGCCTTCTCACCGCTAACTTACCAGCAACTCGACGATAATTGTTCGAAAAAATGTTGATTAAGAATTATAAAATTACAGAATTAAAGTTATCAAAAAATGTAAACCTTAGTTCAGGATATTGATCTATACCATTCTATACTACAACACTAACTGCATTTGGTTTTGAAAGCTCTATTTCTTTTAAACTTGCTTACGTATCTTTTAAAACTACACAGTACTCTTCGATCGAAGAGTACTGTAAGTAGAAGAGTATTGAAGATCGAAGAGTACAAGCAGGTCTACTTAATATATCCTTACCCCTTATCTAAAATGGAGTACAGACCGTACCGTGAATGAACTTCCGCTATAATATCGGTTGATATTTTTTTAATATATACTTCGGTATATAAATCATGTTTTTTTCTGACTTTTTATGCCATACACACAAAAATCTTAAAGGGAACGCATTTTTCAAAAGAATTTATCCTGTGCAAATTTATCCTATGTAATCATTGATAAATTTTAATGTCCTCTGAAAAGAGATAATGAGTGTGAATGGCTAACTTATATATTATTTAAATTATATAATTTGTATTCTGTTATAATCTAATTTGCACTTTTGAAAGGAATTTGTAGAATCCTGCAAGTCCTCCTGTTTGTTCGGCGTTTAGAAGTATGTATCTCCTATGAGCCCTGAAGTTCACTTTCGAATTTCTAACGAACGAGAAATTTAGCTTAGATTCGTTATTCATATCACAGACTATAAATTTAATTTATGCAATTTATATTTACTTTCTTAAACATGTATATGTTGTATTTATGTCTTATGAACTTTGCTTACGACACCTATCATCATAATTATTAAAATATACAATAGGGACCCGAAAAGAAGGTCTCGCATACCAAGAGTTTGGATTTATTACATTTTGTCAATGCACATTAGGACTATCTGCCCAAAGAGAGGGATACCCTTTATGAAAGACTTGTTATAGAAAACTGGCTTATTATTCATTCATTACAGATGAGGAAAATCACGAAAATGCAAAAGCAGGCAGTTCATTGCCTGGATACGAGTCCCGCTCGAACTACCAGCGTTTAATGATCCTATCCGATGGGCCGATATTAGACCGACTTCCACATGAGGTAGACTCAACTGTATGAATGTCATATAGTAAAGGTTTTTATATAAAAGACTAAATGATCTGAATATCGTATTTTATAGTAAAACTACGTAGCCGTCGATTTGTTTAATGTAAAAGTTTAAGAATAACGCATAATTAACGTCTTCTTCTCCCTTTATTTTAAATGTTAGACTTCACATATATAAAACAAGCTAGTTTTCAGACTGGCATTTTGAGAGTAACAGATATTTGGACCAATTTGGCCATTAAAACTGCAACACCGTGAAGGAAAGCAATATTAATTATATAAATATTAAAAAGATATTTATTATATGTAACCAGTATGCCATGAAGATAAAATGATTAAATTTGTAATCAGTTTTGGGAGTTACAGGGGTGTTAAGTTAGTAGAAACAGCTGCCACCGCTGGCAGCTAAAACGGCCCTTACCTGAAAACAACTGATGGAGAAACAGGAATGGTGAATGACAGAAAAGAGCAACTCATTCCTTGCCGCTTCAAGTCTATGTCACACTTCATCAACCGTATTAGCTGGAGAAGGGTGGCGGGCCAGTCTCTCAGCAACCCATGACCAGATGTTTTCAGTGGGTGACAGATCTAGAGACCGTGCAGGCCAGGGCAGCAATCGAATACCCTGTGTATCAAGGAAGGTCAGAACACGGCGTGCAACATTTGGTCTTGAATTATCTTGTTGAAACATGGCGTTTTGGCACGCCTCGAAGATAAGGTACAACCAGTCCACGTAAGATGTCAGAAATGTACCGATCTGCGTCCAAATTACCGTTTATCCGAACTAGAGATGTGCGTGCCGTGCACCCAATGGCTGCCCAAACCATATTACACCAAGTGCAGGGCCCCTATGCTCAAGCATGCGACGTGCGGTCCCCTCGGAGCCTCCAGACACGTATATGGACATCAGAATACTGCACAAAGAACCGGGACTCATCTGAAAAGACGACGTTGTGTCACTCCTGTATCCTGCTTTGTCGTTCGGCGCACCAGAGTCGCCGTCTCTCTCTATGCTGCACTGTCATGGGAAGTCGAAGTAATGGTCGTCGTGCTGATAGTTCACGCGGCTGCAAACGTCGACGCACCGTACGAGCGGATACTAGACATATTGCAAACATGCCCATTTCCCGATTAAAGGTCCGTGATGTGATCGTACGATCGATCGTTTTGCAGGGCTGATCTCACAATATGTCTGTCCTCCGAGTGTTAGTCATACGAGGCCGTTGAGATCCTTCATGTCGTTCACTATGCCCTCAGCAAGTCATGGATTCCATATTCGCATGACAGTGGCTGGATGTTGACGGGTGATATCACGGAACGATAAACTGCACTCTCGATAGACAATGATCCTGCCTCTAACGCATTCCGACACTTGCTGGTAAGCATTTCTTCTTATTATTCGACATAACACGATATTCTGAGCAAACTACGACCTTATAAAGCACTTTCTGAATGAGAAATCCACCACAAATATTTCTTTTACACAGATCTTCAGATGTCGTTTCTCCCTCTTGCGTCGTCTAAACGAGCTGAAATACTAATCATTTGTATATAACAAAGAAGTACCGAAATTCGTTATTTGTATTAAGGCTTTGCTTGTAAATTAAAAAAAGTGTGTAACAGATAATTAAACACATTTATATAAAGACGGAGTAATTAAAGCCATCAAACGCTGATTGAGTTTAAACCAGAGCTCGCGTTTAGAAAGAATTATCAGGCTGTGTGTGATTTTAGTAGTTTACTTCAGGTGAGAGCCCTTCTCCTGAGACAGACATAGACAGCGGAGGATGGGCCTTAAATACCTCAACAGATTATTTTTAACTGCAGATTAAATCCTTTTCAGGATGACTTCATAATTAATGGCCTGAGTCGCCAATTCAAGGTAATTTTTGTTTGGATCGTAATTATGCACCCAAATCAGATTGGCATACATTTAAAGAATCTTTCCAAGAGAAAAATTTTAAATTAGCTTTAAATTAATACGCACAATTTTCACACAATACTGAAATTTTAAATAATTCAAAAAATTATAGTTGTAAAATACTATTTACAATACTTATAATTGTAAAACTAAATAAAAATGTTACTAAAGTATAGATGTAAAATACTATTACACCTTTTATAGACTATACCTTAATTTGCACAGCACTGCAACCTGGTTTGATTGATAACCCCAGATTTCTAGTGATCTGGTTTTCGTATCCAGAAGTTCAAATTTTGTCTCGTCAATAAATATAGCACATCCGTCAGGTCCATTGTTTCCAGTTATATAAAAGCAAGGTGAATCTGGTTTAGGGAAAAAAATTCCTCGAAACCCTAACGGACCTAGGGTACGCTTGAAGAACTGATAATGGTCAACCTCTTGGAAACAGAGAATGTCGGGTTGAACTGAAGCCATTTCCTCCAGAAGACGCCATCTTCTAGTCCACCACGACAATGCATCCAATGGACAAGCAACAAATTTGTCACTGCTTATGGCAAGGGCTGCACACACACAAAAGAAATATAAAATCTAATTAACAATATAATCACTTTAGTGTTAACAAAGCAAACAGGTGTGTAATAGAAGAGTACAAGAAGGAAAAACTAAGCATTATCTGAAAGATTGAGTTTTACGTAAAGAAACATGGCAACAGTAATAAAAAGAAAATACATCAGAAAGGAAAATTGACCTTTCATCAGGAACAGTATTAAATTTTCAAGAATTTTTTTTTAACTGACGTTATCTCTTATGTTGCTAATTTTACAATATTGAGTATTTACGATAATTTAAGTAGAAAAGGTTTTGCATTTCAGTTTATTTGAAATGAAATAATAAAGTATACTGCATTTTAAACTAGCGTTAGAATGTTGCAACCATTTTTTTTTAAAAAGAACGATAATTACGATGGCTATTTAACAGCTGAAATAATACATGATAAATTTTTTAAGACATTCGAAATTCACAAACTACCTTTAAAATATTGGCAGGGAGTTTAAAATATTATATTAGTAGCAGTTCAGTGTACAAGCTATTACAAGATCTTATGATATTAAGTATTTAAAACAATTTAAGTATTAAGAAAATTGCATAAATACATCATTTTATTATTTTTTAAATAAATTTAAGTAGGTTAAAATCACACTGAGTTTTAAAACATTGTCTAAGTGAACTAGTAGTAGCGAATTTGCAAAAGCAAAGAAAGAACAGAAATTCCGAGAACTATTTTATGGCTGAAATAATTCAGGACAAAGTTTCTGAAGGCTAAATATATCTTTAAAAGTCTGCAGTAATTTTACAAAAAGATTAAAAGTTTGTTGGGGGAAGATATTGTAATATTTCTTGATTTTTTTTAGAGTCACTTCATAGTATTGATGTACTTTTCATCAACATTTCTTGTATTGATGAAATTCGGACTGTTGACTTTCAGTACTTGACTCGAATCTTCATTAAATTTGTTTTTGCAACTTATAAATCTCAAAGAACAGATGATAAAATAAGAAGTTTAAAAGTAGATGAAGGTATCAAAAATTCATCATAACTATAGAATGTACAGTTAAATATTTTAAAATCTGAATACTGGTTTCTCCTTTGGTGATGATATCTACCTTGAGAAAGAACATTCCATTGCATGACTCGTAATTTCACATCCGAGACTTTAGAAGAATCTGCAACTTTATGGAAATGACGAACAATTTTAGGAGGAAGACAAGCTACTTCTTCACGACACCGCAGGCGAAGGTCATCCCATGTGTTTACATTAGGCAAATGGAAGTCACTGTCAGCAGTATCTTCGTTCAGAATTTTATGGGAGGAGGTGAAGCTGCCCATTCTGGAAGAAAAACAATCTTCTGAATAATTAAAATCAATTGAAAAAAAAAATGCTTCGGAAGAACTTGCAAGAGAATGCTTAGGTTTTCCAAAACATCCAAATTTCAGAAAGTAATTTAAAACCATCTCCATTTCATATAAAAGTTGCTTTATGAGCACTGCTTTTTGCCATCTCTGCTGAAGATACAGCAAACTGCATTGCAAAGTTTAAATAATTTTTCATAGATTTACTTACAAATTAATTTAAATCTTCATTACTATGCATAAATCTTTCAATCTAAATTTATAGTTACTATTGAGGCTTCCAAATAAAATAAAATACATCAGTCAAGAACTGAATAATTGTTTTCGATGCTCATAACACCATGAAGCAAATTAGAAGACATTTTGACATCCGCGCCTAATTTGAAGAACTGCGATATAAAAATAACATTGTACTGTTCAAAAATAACATTTCACAAGATTAATAAACTTTCAGTTTATGGCAGATTACTAAGCAAAACGCATTAAAATGTAGGCGGACTGAATAATAAGGTTATAGCTAAATCAGCATAAATAGCGTAATATAAATTGAAGAGATTCAATTTTATTTTTAAACCAACCTCGGTTTTAATAACTGGGCATTAATTCAACTAAAGTTTTCAAAATTTCACAGAAAATGTCCTGCCATATTCAAGTTACTGCGGTGTTCAGATTTTCAACCATCGAAAAGGTCTGTCTACCTCTGTAAAGGGCTCTGATGTCTTTTTCCATATATTTCTCAACAGATTCAGGATAAAAAGAAAGAACTATAATTTGATACAGAAAAACTGTTTTGTGTGCCTGATCCGTGAATACAGCCTTAACCATGCAGAAGTATGTATTTTTCTCCATACAATAGGTTGTCATCGGGAAACAATTTGCAGAGCAGCAGTTCTCAACTGGTGGTACGCAAAGAAACAGAGTACTTTTAACTATTAAATTCAAAAATTAAATACTCCAACATCCTGTTAAAGTTTTTTTTCTCTAACACTTGTAAAATTATGCGATCACAGCTTTGTTCAAAGACTTTAGCAAAGTATTTTCACAAATATCCTTTTAGCCATAGATATAACAAAATTTGTCATAAATGATGTTTTTAAAAGGAGTAATAAAATGGATGTTTTATTTAACAGGAAATAAAAATAAGTTCCTATAAAAAGATAATACTATTTCATTATTTCTTTTAGAGTTAATCGATTTATTAGAATGTCTACACTTTATGTCGCCACCATTTCCGGCATCATATTTCTTTATCTTCAATTAGAAGCATTTTCTACATCGATTTGCTTTCTCTAACAGCAGGTATTTTATCATCTTGTTGCTTTGTATTCCTTACTTTTCTACGCCACTTGAGAATATCGTCATTTATTTTGAAGAACAAGTAATATATTTTGCATTTAAATATTTGTGAAGAAATCGTCAAACAAACCTAGATTTTCCAAACGGAAAAATAGCTAGGATTGACTAAGCGAAAAAGTGATGATTCACCAGATGATGGATCCAGGACAATCTACTAGCACTAAGAATATTGAAAAGAAAAGAAAATTTTTTTATAGAAAATATAATGAATCTTACTTTATCATTTAGGTTTTCTCAGATTTTATATGAAATGGACTCTCAACCTCAATGTGCTGTTTGCGGTTAACTATTATCCAATCAAAGTAGGAAACCATCGTTTCTTAAAAGACATTTTGAAGCTAAGTATGCCAGTTTGAAGGATAAATCTGAGAAATATCTTAAGAGGAAATCAGTGGAGTTCAAAAATAGTAAACAAATGATGAAAGGTTTTGTTACTTCAAGTGAAAAGGTTTTGGAAGATAGTTACTTAGTAAGCCTAAGAATTACCAAGACTGGGCAGGCTCCCACTGTAGAAGAAAACCTTATATTACCAGCAGCTAAAGATATTGTTTTGACATTATTCAAAAAGCGGCTACAGATTATAATGAAGAAAATGCGGCTAATGATTATTATATACTGTTATGAAATGATACAGTAAGTCGAAGAAATCATGAAATGGCAAATTCCATAAAAGAGACACTTATTCAAAAAATAAAACACCGTGAATATTTCGCATTGCCAATTAGATGAAAATACTGATATAACGAACTTAGGTCAATTATTAGTTTACATACCTTTCGAAGAACATAAACGAATTGCCGAAGTGTATTTATTTTGTGAATCTCTTCAGGATAAAGCAACTGCAATTTGTAAGTAATTGACAATTTTATGTCTGAAGATGATATTCCTTGGAGTAACGGCATTGTTGTATGCAGTAACGGAGCTAGGGCTTTAATAGGAAACCATTCCAGTGATATTTCTCAAATAAGAAAAGTAGCACCTGAAACTAAATTTATTCACTGCTCCATTCATCGTGAAGCTTTAGTAGCCAAAACAATCCCTGGACACCTGAAAATCTTGAACCAAACTGTCAAAATTGTTCATTTTATTAAAAGCCGAACTTCAAGAATATTTACGATTTTATGCCAAGAGATGGGCAGTGAACATGAAACACTTCACATACCGAAGAAAGGTGGTTATCCAGAGACAAAGTTTTAAATCGTCTTCTTGAACTTCAATCAGAAATACAAATTTTCCTCTGTGATTAAATATTTGAATTGTAAAAATGTTTAGTGAGGGAATTATGGTTGGCGCGTTTAGCATATTTAGCTGATATTTATGGGGTTTTTATTGGTTTATTTCATTATGGCAAAGCACAATAGGACTATCTACCTAAGGAGAGGGATGCCTTCGTGAAGGACTTTCTAAGGGAAACAGGCTCGTATACACGTTACACGTGGGGAAAACCACGGAAACGCCCATGCAGCCAGCCCGTTCGAGGGATTCGAACCTCTGATATTTATGGAAAGTTAACACGTTGAGCGCCATGTCAGCCATCTGTGGCTGACACTAGACTTTCTGTTTAGGCCGCGTCAGCCATCTGTGGCTGACGCTAGACTTTCCGTTTACGCCGCGTGAGCCATCTGTGGCTGACGCTAGACTTTCCGTTTAGGCCGCGTCAGCCATCTGTGGCTGACACTAGACTTTCCGTTTAGTCCGCGTCGACCGCCGCTGGCTGACAGCGTGTAACATGATATATAACTATACAATTTACACTGTTTTATGGAATTACAGAAAAATTATTTAAAATTTACTTAATTTTGATTCATTACATGACTAATGGATTTCATTAAAACACGGTAAGCATAAAAACGTTCTCCATTACAGCTATTACAAATTGTGACTACTGTCTTTTTTCTGGCCATTACTTTAACAGCTTCAGTTGCATTTTTATCATAATTTACAATATTTCCGTACTTCAAAGGCTTTTTCCGGTTTTCTTTGGAGTTTATGCTGTCGTTTTTTAGATATTCTTGCATTTCTGTTCGATGGAATATCTTCTTTTTCACAACTTGTAAGAGATAGCGCTAATTCTTTCCGGACTTTTGTAATGCTAATTTTCTGCTTCGTAATATCTTTGCATAGAATGTAACTATTTACAAAACAGACTTGGAGCATAACGTGTTGAATGAATGCCTATAGGAATCACGTTCCAAACGTAAACTATCTTCTACTGCGATAAGGAATCGCTGGCCCTACAATGCCAGCGCTTTTAAGTGGCGCGCGTAGCCTGAACGGGATTGCCTAAGAAATACGCTTGGCGCTCAACGTGTTAAATGAAATAAATTTAGGATTACAAGGGAAAATGTTAATTTGTTTACCATCAGAAATAAAATAAATGCAATTATTGAAAAAATTGAGCTAATAATCAGAGAATTGGATAATAATATTTTAAGCTTTTCACCACTTTTAAAAAGTTTTCTAACAGAAAATAATTTGAAAATAAAAGAAGAATTATCATCCGACATTAAAATCCATTGTTTTAATTGATAAATAATTTCAAAATGTATTTTCCCGAGGGTTATGGAAAAGAAAATTGGATTAGAAATCCATTTTATCCAAATGTATCTGAAATTTTATTTCGTGAAGAAAAAGAACAACTGATAGAAATTTCCTGTGATTGAGCTCTTACTGAAGATTTCAAAAATATCAAACTAGATTTTCTCTTCGAGTAAGGTTTAATTTGATCTGATTACGAGTGAGTATGTGAAGTCTATTTTTCATTGCCGGCTAATGGTCTTGGAAAATAGTTTAAAATTGAAAGCCCTTTATTGCTTAGATATCGCCTTCTCCCCAATGTGTACAAGGACCATCCATGCATGCATTTAACATAATGTCTCTACATTCTACAAGGTAACTAAAAACGTTCTTGCCGTTTTTGGTGTACTTTTTTTTTTGGATTAAACACTCACAGAGAGGAAACGAATTGACTCACCCGTCTGAGAAATAATGGACGGTTAGTGTAATCATTGATCTGCACTACAGGCGCGTTGGACCTGCATAAGCAATCACAGCTCATTCAGCGTCGTACAAAAGTGGAAGTTTCCAACCGGTTGTTAGCTGTATGACTTAAAATATGTATGACTTCGGTTGTTAGGTGGTCCTTAAAGGTGGCCTGGCAATACATACGAGCCTCGTATGTATTGCCAGACAATAAATATAGTAGCGATTAATTGTAGGCTATAAATTGCTGTGACGGTAAATTGCTGGCGATGAATTTTCCTAGTTTCAAACAAAATATACATGCATTTTTAATGCCAGGGTTTAAGGCAGCTGTTCTTGGTAGACGTTTAGAATTCTCATATTGGTGTGGAAAGACTCCATTTCTAATTTCGGCAATTCAATATGACAATTCGGATTTATCCCTTTTTTAGAAATTCCAAAGAATTCACTAGATGCACCAGTTTTAGTTTCATCAAGTTTTCATGTTTATGTTTAAAATATCTGTTTTCGATTTGGCATTTGTAATCTTTTAGCAGTATTCCTGAATTGTCAAAATACGAACTTCAAGCATTTCTTAGTCATCTATATAAAGTTTTCTATTTTAGAATTTAGATGAAAGATCTGTTCAGTTTCCTTTTCTGATTTTTAAAATCTTCCACATCATTGTTATCAATACTGTCTCCCTTTAATGTATCACATATTTTGCTAACAGTTACAGAAATTCTAATGCTTTTTCTTTCACTCTAACTTCTCTTACAGAAATTCTAATACTTCTTCTTTTAACTCTTTCACATCTCTAATGAATTAGACTGAGCCACTTTCAAGTACTACAGCTTTCGGTTATTTCAGCACTTTAACACAAAATTTCAGTCATGAAATCAGTTTAACAATTAGAAAGTTCTTACTTGTTTTTTGATCTGATAAGCTTCTAAAACCGAATCATTTTAGATACTAATCCTTTATTAGCACAACATATTGAGGACAGTTCTACTCTCAACACAAAAGCAGTAGTTCTAACATATCAAGGCCCACCAGCGGCTGAGGGGTCAAACTCGCTGAACACTGGTAGTTCGCTCCGAGGTTCTAATCTCGCGAACGGGCTGGCTGCATGGGCGTTTTCGTGGTTTTCCCCATGTATAACGTGTTTTCCCCAGTTTTCCTTAGAAAGTTCTCTACGAAAGCGTCTTTTCCCTTAGGCAGATAACCCTCGAGGCTAGGATGTAATCTCATAAAACCAAACCAATCTAGCCTATCAGAGCCATATATATTATATATATTATATATTATATATATTATATATATATATATATATATATATATATTAGTTTAGATTTCGCAACAATTATTGCCTACAACTCTGACTTTTGTACAAACGTAAACGTAATTTCTTCTCAATTGACTTTAAGACATGCATTGGCAAACGAATAAATTTTTAATCGCCCATTTTCAAAATGTTGAATTATTGAATACTTTCAAATTATTATTATTTATTGAATTGATATATTGATGAGTCGAGTTATTGAATACTTTAAAAGGTCTACGCTATATTATTGTCTTAGGCCATTTAGGATTTTCTTTTCATTATTCAATTCGATAGTACATTCTTGAAACATCAATCAAGCATTCTGTAAATATTTACGTTTTCTCACTAATCATCAGTGTCATGCATTAGTTGTTCTTACTAAGGCACCTTAACATTGAGTAACGCAGTTTTATTAAATGATATTACATATCCGTTGTGTCACATGCTAACACAACGCTCATAAAAACAAAGTACACATGCTGATTTAATAAACACTAATTCTAATATGGCCATATTTCTTATTTTCAACTAATATCAGCCATTGACCATGTGCACGGCGCCCTCATGCGACTCATCGTCTGCTCAGTTTTTTAAATGGACACTTATCTGCCCAGTAAAGCGACGCATACCTTCATGGAGAACTTTCTAAGAGAAAGTTAGTCATAGTTGCATTACAGATGGGGGGGAAACCAATTGCATACTGTTAAATCACCAAAAAAAAAAAAAAAAAAAAAAGAATCTGAGATAAATACCAGTACTTCAGTGCTTTAGCCATCGGGACTGATAAGCCCGTGAAATATGGTATTAAAAGCCCAGAGAATTTTTAAAAAGGAACTCGAACTCTTCTTAATGACAGACTACACGAATAAGTGATGATCGTTAAGCCTTACGATCTGCCATAAATAAATCATTCCTGCCATACAGAAATGTTAATTTCCTAGAGAATCTTTAAGATAAATTGACTCATCACCCCAGCATTTAAGAAAACTTCTATGTAGACAGTCCATTCCACAACGAATTAAAACTCTGTTAAATATATTAGCATTAAAATTTAAATTTTTCAGTTATTTCTGAAGTGTAACGTTATGCACTCATCTATTTATCATCTGTTATAATCCGTTCAGTGGAAGATTAGGATTCTTTAGATTAAGAAAAAATGTGCAAGGGCTATCTGTTTAAAAGGAGAGATTACTTCGAGGAAGATTTCTTAGAAAAACTGGTCCGTGTTCACGTTACACACAAGGAAAATAATAAAAACGTCCACACAGCCAATCTGTTCACCGGCATTCAAATTTAGATTAATCTACCAGTGTTCTACCAAGTCAAATATAAAGTTATGGAGAATTAAGTTCCAAATTAAATAAGCGGAAGATCTATTTTAGGGTGGAGTTGTATGGCAGTGAAAGGTGTTGGCAGTCTTCAGATTATTAATGACATTACGGGAATTTTCGTTGATTTAAATGCTTTAAAACGAATTTAATCTAAATGCCAATTAACTGGGAACAGCTAGCAACTAAAAAAGCACACAGCAGGAACATTCAACATTGCTTTTTTATAGTGTGCTCAAACAGCTAAAATCACTTCCGTAATCACATATTTAAATTCTACTTAGCATTTGAGGACACAGGATAAACTAATAAGAAAATACAAAAACCATCTAAAAATCGCTTTAAAATTATACTGCATGCGTTTAGATTGAAAATATCACACACAAGCACAAAACATTTGAATTTCACAGCAGAACTGACTCAAAAAGTTATATAATGGCTTCGCAATAAAATATTTATTTACTTATAAGAATTTTAATGATTGCATTTACATAGTTCTTTCTTTATATGTAAAAATTTTGAATGAAAAACTTCGACATATTTATATACATATAAAAATGTCTTCAAAAAATATACCGTATTTACGCGAATCTAATGCGCATCGTTTTTGGCCAAATGTAGTATTCAAAATTGGGGTGCGCATTAGATTCGATGGCGCATTAGATTCGAGTGCAAAGTTCGCCGATGACCGTGAATTAACCCCGACAGGAAAAATTAAGCGTGCTGCACCGCACATTGTTGCACTGAGTTTCTGCTGCCTGGAAAAGCATCGAAGCACCAAAGATTGTGAAATCTTTCAAGAAATGTTGCATGACGATGATGATGATGAGGAAAGAAGAAATGAATCTGCGGCTAACGAAAAGAGCTGCGAGGATTCCAGTGATGAAAACAGTGAATAAAGTGAACGTTTACTATTAATCACTAATTGTAGAAACTGTTAGCTAGATAGAAATGTTACGATTTATTTCATGTTCATATTTTACGATAGATACCGTATATACGGTAGTGGTAATTAACAATGATTGTTTCACATAACAATTGCCCACTAATAGGTTAATTCTATGTTCTACTACTTTATGTATAAATCCATTGTTGTATAAAATATGGTATCTAAATTTAAATAAAATTATCATACCATTAATTGATAGTTTATATACAAATCCATTGTTGTATAAAATAAGATTCAATAAATTCCTCATATCATTGATGCGCATTACATTCGCCGACAAACAATTTTTTTATTATTTAAAGTTTTAAAATGGGGATGCGCATTAGATTCGATGGCGCATTAGATTCGCATAAATACGGTATGTATATAAATAATATCTTTTGGAGAAAATTGTATGAACTGTAATGTCAGTCATGGATTTTGAATAAGTGAATGCAAATGCGTATAGTTAATATTTATTAATTTTTTTAAATTTCATTCTTAATGCATTTATTTTTCGTTATGCCTTCAAATGTCTGTACGAACATTTTTGGGACCCACTGTACTGCAGCTACTAACAGTTTTATCAATGATGTTAGAGGAAGGGAAATAAAATATTAATATACTGGCCGCATCTGGCTTTTAAATGTACCGGGAAAATGCCTAAAGGGAACACCAAACAATAAATTTAAAAACTGTACAGAATTTTACTCTGCAGAATAACTTTACCCCCCCCCCAAAAAAACACAAATTTCAATAAAAATGTATCACATATAAAAAAATTACAATTAAATAAGCAAAATAAGCAATATCCTTTAATACGAATATTAATTATCCTAATAAATAAATTAACTAACTTCCCGTTGCCTTCTCTCGACAAACGTCCAGTATCCCAGAGAAATTTTAAATTAAGAAACTGCACAGAATTATCGGCCTCATTTTTCCGAGTGGCAATAATGCTGATATCAGCAACAATGGCAACAGTGATATATCAGCTTGTATGTGTGTGATTATGGCAAAGGGCTATCTGCCTAAGGGGAGGGATGCCTTCGTGGAGGACTTTCTAAGGGAAACTGGCTCGTATACACGTTACACACGGGCAAAACCACGAAAACGCCCATGCAGCTAAGCTCGTTCGCGAGATTCGAACTTCGGACCGAACTACCAGTGTTCAGCGACTTTACCGCTCAGCCGCTGGTGGACCCCAGTGATATATCAGCAACTATGGATGCGTTGCTGATATAATGACAGAGAATCTCATTCGAATTTTGAAAAAATTCGCTACGAGGTGCACTGGCTCTTGTCTCTCTAGATGCACCTATGTATCAAATTTCGTAGCCCTGGGTTTATTAGCTTACGCGCAGCACAAACGAAAGACACACAGAGAGACTTCTTTATATATATATATATATATATAGATAGATAGATAGATAGATAGATAGATTAAAGCAGTTTTAAAACAGTTTCGAAAAGAATTAAAAAAAGGAAGTGCAGGCAAAAATAATAATAAGAAGAAAGCGGCGAAGTATTAAACGAATTTGCTTTTTACATTTAATCCTAAGTAGGGCAACACAAAACCCACGGAATATACTACTTCAAGAATTTCTTAACCGAGAATCACATATGACATCAACACACATTTCGGATATTTTACTAAATTTTATATGAATGTAGCTAATTATTTTCTTTTGGTATAAAAAATGTTAATAAAATTTCGAACATTTGAAAAAATATACGACTTTCAGAAATCTCAGAAGCGTAAAGCTGAGTCTACCAGCTTCCAAGAAAACAAAACAAAAAAAAAATAATTTGTGTGATCAGCTTTCGTTCCCATAGATACCCAACATAACGAAGTTCAATCCCGTTGAATGTACAAGAAGCAGACTCGATTACTTGCTCTGATGTAAGACTTCAAGGCTAAAAAACGAATAAAATATTTTTCGTGCGCTACTTTTTTATTTCTTCTCCATTTCCATAGCTGACAAATTATCTCAAGCAAAGCATTTTTCTCCTATCGAAATACGCTTTACTGCTCTTATTTTAAATAACAAAATTGTATCGTAGCTTTTTAATCCAAATAAAAAGTTTTTATCTTTCATCACGTAAAATATAATTTTTTTCAGGTTACGCAAACCAAGTTCTAACTTACCTAACATCTATCTCAGTTTTGATCGACAGCCCTTAGAGGTGGAATCTGAACGGGTTTTACTCGCTTTCCCTACCACTAACCTCCCCAAATCTTTTTCGGTTCAATAGGTTTTAAGAGTCCCCAAACAGCAAAGACACTACAGTGACAAGCGTTCATGCTTTGTCCAAAATTTAAATCCGAACGGCGTGGGAATCTTTCAGTCTGCACTTATCTGTCGTGGACCGTTCGTGCAATGAATTGAAAATTGCTTACACAAGGTACTCTCATCCCGCAAAAGAAGTGCTACAAGTATTTTTTTTCTCTAAATAGTGATCTCGACATGAACTTCCACAGTTACACATCTTCTTAAATAAGGCTGCGAGTTTTTTACAGAAACAGTTACAACGCTGTGGTTGGAAGAAATCTGCAACGTAAAATCGAAATTTTTTATATCATCCCTCTTACTTGTTGAGCTGAAATTCCAATTAGTAAAACCTTTCAATGAATTTAGGAATTCCATAATTGTATATGCTAAAATGCGTGAATATATACGTTAAATGCCTATTACTGTTCAAAATTTTCCTAGGCATTTTTAAAGGTTATATGAATATGGCAAACCGCACAAGGGCTATCTTCTAAAGGGGAGAGATAACTTCGTGTAGGTTGTTGTTACTTGAATCTCTGCTCGACTTCGAGGAGAATGTTCAATGGAAAACTGACTTGTATTCATGTTACACAAGGTAAAAAAAACCCTCGCAAATCAATCATGAAGCCAGACTAATCGCCTGGGATCGAGTCGGAATCAAGTTCCGAGTACCAACTGTCTTGGCCGCTAGGCCACTAATGACCAGTGGCGTAGCTAGGGTGGGGCAAGGGGGGACATCTGTCCCCGGGCGCAGCATCCAAATTGATGCTACGAAATTTTTTTAATGAAATGTTTTCCATTCTTGGCACACAGAAAGGGGCGCAAATTCTTTAGTTGTCCCCGGGCGCTGGAAACTCTAGCTACGCCCTTGCTAATGACACGACATTATCAATGAGAAAATATTAAAACGTTGCACGTTTTGATGATTAATTTTCCCCTACAACATAAAGCTATAACCGCTGTTAAATTTGTACCTGACCCTAGGAAACTATCACATGTATCTCCGCAAAATTTGCAAGAAATGCTCTGCAACGTTGCCTCATTGAAACATAAATTTTTAAAAACTGGAAATTTAATTTTACGAAGACATAAAAGTTCAAAGCTTTTATTTACAGAATTCTTCCTTCCACGGTGTTGGAACCGATTTCATAAAATTACCCAGCTTTAACTTGAATACAACACAGCAATGTAAAATGTACAATTTGGAGGAGTCTCAGATTGGCGTAGATTTTGAATAAAACTATCGATTAAGAGGGCGATCTGACATAAGTCTGTATCCTTCAGAGGTAAAAAATTTATTTTTGCGCCTGAAGAACAAAGGCCTACGTCAGATCGTCCTCGAAATCAATAGAGTTTTATTCAAAATCTACGCATTCCAAGATCGCTTTTTCACCCATTTTTTTGGGGGGGGGGAGCATAATTTTAATTATCTATGTTAGTTTAAGAAACTATGCATCTTGAAGTACGCATACAAGTACGCTATTCCGGGGGAAAATGTATATTCACCTTTTTAAACTCAAGTACACTTCTATTTATCTGTCAGAAGAAATAAACTGTGCATTTAAGCTATTCATTACCTCCAAATACGTGCCATTTCTATCTACTGCTGCTTTATTTTTATTATCAGAATTAAATTTACAAGCTGTAGTTTCTTTTACTGTGTAAATAAATATTACAAAAGAACAGCAAACACAGATGGTTTGATATTCATAATATTTCTAAACATTTTCTCCTTTTGTTTGCAGTAGGTACTTATAATCAACAGTCTTAGGGAGATCCTCGGTTAGATTAGGCTATTTAAATGTGGTAAAACACACAAAGAAAGTCCCTCATAGAGGACTTTCTAGGGCTGGTTCCTATTCACGTTATATATGGGAAAGCTACGAAAAACAACTATACAGCCCCTGGGATCGAAGCTAGGTCGAAGTCCCAGTATTTAGTAGTCTTAACCACTTGGCCAATGGTCGCGAAGGGAAAGCCTTGGATCTGGATTGCGCGATTTTTCTTTCAAAAGTGGTGCGGAAATAGGTAATGTCAAATTGCTGCCTATAAAATGCACAAACCCATATCAACAAGAAACGTAATCCTGTGCTTCTCGCCACGATAAAATTCGTGGACTTATTCTGACGTTACTGCCAGATAAGTCAGAACAGCAGTTTTGCGATAAAAAATGTGTTTTTTTTAAGAAGAAAATAAATATGAACATATGAATGTAATTTGATTTTTTTACAAACGCTCCAAGTTTGTAAGGCGTTTAAAGTTGTTGCGGCGAAGTGGTAGCATCACTGAAAATTGGTAGTTAGTCAAGGGTTTAAATCCTGGTGTGAACAGGTTGGCCGCATGGGAGTTTGTGTGTAACGTGGATACACGCCATTTTCTCTGAAAAAGCTCCCTGTGAAAGCATCCCTTCTCTTAGGAGGATAGTCCTCGTGTGCTTTGCTGTAATCCATATAAAACACACTGAAGCAAATGAAGGATTTTCCATATCTATCCATGATTGCTATTATCTGCATAATCAGTTTAAGACGCCTGGCTTCAAAGGAAATTAAAAGAGAACGGATTTTACATACGCACTAAAAAAAGCCCACTAGCGTTCAAGCGGCAGAGTCGCTGAACACTATTAGCTCGATCCGGGTTTAAAATCTCCTCCACGAAGACATCCCTTTCCTCAGGCAGATAGCTTTGCCATAAGCAACTAAACCAAAGTATACGCACTGAAAATGACTTTGAATTTAATAGTCTCGCCTTCTAAAACGTTTTTGCTTTCAAAGGCCATGCGTTCTTCTGCACATGAATTTTGCCTATAAAAAAACTATTCACTACTGCACAATGTAGAAGTGCCTATGTAAAAGCTACGCAAAGCAATTACACTTCCCAACAGATTTTCTATTAGTTAATCAGAACAGATTATTTTAGGAATCTCGTTTATAAGGAAACAAATCCCCAAATTCAGGCAGTTCATAATAACTGCATCTGTCCATAAAATTGTTACTTTTCGTGCATTGGTTTTAATGGAATAAACGGCTTGCGCAGCTCCAGACAAAGGCAATTCAAATGCACCCTTCATCGAATTTATTTGCGCCAAAGAATTGTCAGAGGAAAGCAGAATCAGGATCATTAGCAACGTTATTTTCTCGGCCACTGGACACATTCTTCAAAAAATTCAGTATATAAACGACGAAAGAATAATAAACCCATTAAAAAAATGAAGTAAAAAAAACGAAAACTGTAATAATTCACTCCAAAACATAGTACATTCCAGATGCAATATTTGTTTTATGATCAGTTTAATACTGATTTAGATATCAATACTTTATTTAAAATTTGAAAATTTCAGTGATGTTTTAAAGCTTAATTACGGAACAAATTCGAAGCTTTTGCTAAAAAGCTACACGTTAATAGGAATGTTATCTCTTCAAGAAATGTAACTTATTCAAATTTATTAACTACTTTTTGTACGAAAATTTTATCTCAAACTAATAATTTATTTAAACTGAACTCATATATGCACATAATTACAGATACGCTGGTATTATTATATCTAAACTTTATTCTGGAGAATTAAAAGCTGTTATTATTTTAAATTTATAATCATAATTAACAGTTTTATATAAAAATATGTAACTTTAAAGTCTAAATTTTAGCAGCGCGTTTAATTAGTGCCTTCGAAAATTTTCTTACATTAAAATTCATATATTTCTTCAAACACAGAGAAAAAACCTGTAAAAACTGCATTCAAAACTCCAGCTCTAGAGACTTAAGTTTTGTTTGCTTGATTATGGCAAAGCAAACGAGGGGTATTATCCTAAGAGAAGGGATGCCTTCTTGAAGGACTTTTTAAGCGAAACTGGCTCGTATATGTTTCACATGGTGGAAACCACGAAAACGCCCATGAAGCTAACTCGTTCTCGGAATGGAAACCTACCTATGTGGAAAAGGAACACGTGTAAAAAGTTCCACACGAAAACGATAAAAAATCATGTGAGGATGATTTAATTGCCACATACTAACCGCTTTCGTGCGAAACTTTCTGAGGAAAACTGTTTACTCATGAGAAAGGTTTGAAAAAAAAAAGATTGAGGAAGAACTTTCTTGTGAAAGAAATTCCTTGCAAATCAAAAATACTAACGAAAAAATTAAGTTTTTAAATTTAAATTCTGAACTAAAGCTTTGGGTGGTTTCCTATAAGATTAAAATGACTACAAGCAAGTCAAACCTCTCCAAAGGCATCCCTCCTAAGACACATAACCTTTGAAAATACATTGCTATAATACTTATAAAAGAAAGAAAAGAGGTTCAAATGTCAAAAATACTCGTAACGACCAACTTTCAGATATAACAGTAAAAATATCGGATCTCTTCATTACAAAATAAAATGCTGATTAAGTTTTTCTAAACATAGGAAACATATTCCTTACAGCAATTATTTCAATAAAGAAAGAACTACAGTAGAACGATTATCGGGAATACTTACTTTGATATTAAGAACATTGTTAATAGAGATTATTAATAGAACAACACATTTAATTTAAAGCTGGCCAATAGGAAACAATATATGTTGAGATTCAGTTCTAATGGCCCTTTTTTCTTTATTCCGTGAGTCTTCACATAAATTCACATAAATAAGAAACAAGAAAAGTGCGAATAGTGCCACAGATCAAGATGGTACATATATCTTTCTGCAGAAAATTATTTGGATCGTGTTGTCATATAATGGAAAAGATACAAAATCTCTACGGCAAATAATAGAATACCTTTTGTTTCTGAAGTCAAGTAAATGAGTAATTAATAATGAATGATTATAAAAATTAGCTTTTTAATACATAATGTCTTAAGGTGTGGTGAGCAGCTATCATGCAGCACGTGTTCATAATTACTAGAATTCTCAACGGAAGTAACTAGGCTACGGAGATATCTGATGCGTTTACAGGATGCAACAGCACCGAATTAGTGGAAATCCGGCTTAAATTTACCTGCATGTTAATCACATGGCAGGATATTTACAAGTGATTATTCTGAGTTTTATTCGGAATTTTCACACAGTCAGTTAATGATTTAACGTTATTTAATTACAATAAACTCTCGGTAACAAAATTTCAATGAATTCTGCAACATGAATGATTATCTTTCATTCACATGATTGGCAAATTAATATTAGCCACAGATCTGGGTTGCAAAAGAAACTGACCGCAAGCATAGTGTGATTGGACCACAATTTTTCGCAATTTAAAATTCTCAGCATTTATCTACACCTCATCCGTGGCCAAATGGTAGCTGAAATGAGCCTGGTTACCGCCGAACGGAGTTGCGGTACAGGGTTTTCCATAATGCGGTAATATGAATAAGGAACAATTTCGCTCCGAATTCTTTATGAAATTACTCCTCTTAAGGAAGACAGCCCACATGCTTTCCCATAATCAATTAAGCAGCCACTTGTGTACATTGCTAATTTTCTTTTTAATATTTCTGGCTCTGAACTGATTCGCGGAGATTTCTAGAACCACTAAATTTTAAAAATAAGTTTAAAAAAATATTAGTCCTTACATATGAATACCTAATTAATTCTTTTAAAATTTTAAAAATTCAAACGTTTGGATAAATTTTCAATGTTTTGGTCAGCACACTTCGAGAGATTCTGTTATCTAAGACATTCAGTAAGCGTAAACTTTGGCTAAGTTATTAAATATAAAGCAAATTGACTTAAAAATTAATTCAAATGTTACATTCTATTCTGAGAAGCATGACAGTTAACTCCACGTATACTGAAAAAACAAAACTGATGGAAGACACTTGTATTACATGGCACTTATTGAGCAAAGTTTTTCTGCATTTAAGTAAACAAATTTCAATAAAAATTAACAGTTTGCTGGAACTTTTAGTCACAGAGAACTCACTGCTTAAAACTAATTGGGTTAGTTTAAGTTTCTGTCCTTTTCATGAAGTCTTTAGCTTAAACGCTTGTTTCAGATCTGTTGAAATTCACAGATTTCGTAAGGCATATTTTGCTAATATATTCTGGCTTTCATAAATGTAAAATAAATTTCAATTTGCTTACAAGTAGAAAACAATATTCATTATTAATATATTGTCACTTTACATTCGGTTATGTGAATGCTATACGAAATTTTGTGCAGATGTGTGTCATTAAAAACCAATTCCACAACTAATTATTTCTTGAACGAGTGGTCGTAAACTCGAAGTTTCAGCTTAAGAAGAAACTCAAACACGGAATCACACATAATATTTAACAAAGCTATATGATTTAAATAACTTTTAAACTGATTAAAAAGTGACCGTATTAAGACTGATTAAAATGAGTTTCATTAAATACAAAATTACGAATCTTAGTATTTTAAAAAGGTAGTTTAAAACCAATGACTCTGGACTAATGTTTTAAGCGTAAATGGTAAGTTTTTAGGAATACGCATTTGACAACATAAATTGCATAGCTGTATTCAGAAATATTTATGTATTTGATACACTTCGCAAAAATGTTAATGCTACCAAGATTCATCAAATAAAACAATTGCCATTTTTATGCTATCAAAATAGAAGCATACACAGTTTTTGTTCGTCTGTTTGTTTGGTTCACAAATTTTTCTGTTTATTGTTTGCCTGTTTCGTAACATAATTCACACCGATTTCTCTTTCTTACGTAGTCCATACAAAATTTCAATTTTGTAATTTTCACTAAAAGATATCACCTGACCATAACTGCCGCATCTCTTATTTAATTCACTTCTTTCGGGAACATGTATCTACGATTAGTCACGCAAGATATATTTAGTAGCGCAATTCTTTTTAAACAGCCAATACATTTCTTAAACCATATTAAGAAAATAAAATTATACAAATTAAAATTTTACGTAATATAATTGGAAACTAAATTGCTACAAAAAATGTATTATTATTGAATTTGCATGAAAATCACAAAACTAACATTTTCATATGGCAAGTCCCAAAATTTTCAATTTCGAATGCAGAAAGTTGTAACAAAACCCCTTTGTTATTATCAATTAGTTATTGTTAAACATTAAATAAATTATGCATATTAATAAGGTTTTTAGCTTCAGCTTGTAAATAACAGTTAAGATATTTAATTTAAAGTTGTTTTCGGAATTTTTCAGGTTTAAAAAAAGCATTCTCAAAATTTATACGTTTTAGAGCTTAGTCGGCCTTTTTTCCCCGATCTAAAGATTACATATAGTGTTTACACAGAAAATGTCATCCGGCACTTTGGATTTTAAACTTTTCGAATTTTTAGTAAAATGAGCGATAAAATGTTCTATAACTTCGGCCATGTTAATAACATGATTAAAATCACACATTCCAGGAAAAATTAAGTCACGACACCAGTTCGGGGACCAACTACAAAATGATTAAGCAAAAAGTATAATTTTGATCGCCATGCATTATAAAAACCAGAAGACAATCTAACTTTCATAAAATACTTCGCATGCAATGTGTAATGTTTGTATGAATTTCCGTAAAAATTGCGCGTATATTAAAAGAAGATATAAAGGTTTCTTTTAAAAATTCCATTTTTATTAACATGTTGTTTTCTTATAACACCAGAGTTTTCGATTTAATTTAGATAAACTTACAGAAAACCTGACAGTGTTAAACACAATGAGATATGAACGCTTAAAAATCTTTTTCCACTACGGATGCGTGAAACAAAACCTTTTCTTTCATAATTTAATAGCCAAATATATAAACGTCATTTCTGATTCTTTAGCAAAATTTCTAAAATAAGCTCGATTGCCGGACTTAGAAATGAGTTCCTTTCGTCCTTCCTTGAGCTTTGAACAATAGAACAACAAATGTTCGACATTTTGCACTCCCCCGAAACTGCATGAACACAAGTCTGTACTAGATAATCTAAATCTCTTCAGATATGAATTGAATTTACCATGTCCAGTTAGAAATTGAGTAACTTCAAAATTGCAGAAAAAGTGTTTATTATTCAGTCTGGGAGGAATGGAAGGAAAATATGGTTTAGTCAAAGAGGCAGTAGTAGAATTCCTGTATAGTTCATTCCACTCGAATATTGTATCATCCCTACTTTTGTTCTTGTAAAATGACAAGTATGATTGGAGTAATTACTTGAAGATGTGTAGCTTGTTTTCCCAACCAATCAGCCCTTTCATTTCCTAGATTGCCAGTGTGGCCACGTACATGAGAAAAGATAACATCAACACCTTTATTATTAAGGTCTTTAAAGAGTTTAATATAGTTATAGTCCCTCCTCCTCTCACAGCCAGACAGGTCGTGCAGCGAGCGTAACGTCATATTGGACAGGAAGCAGCTGAACAGTGGCCGAGGCAGTCGATCCTGCTCCCGTAGCAAGGCAGTTTTCAACAAAGGGATCGTTCTTGGGGACGAACCAGCGAGATGAAATTGCCCTTCCAAGAGATTCCGAAACATTCTCTATAGGAGAGTTTCTTAAACTGTGAGTCGTGAGACCCGTAGCAGTAGGTCGCCAAAAATTTTAACAGCATTGATATTTTTTTAACTTATTATAATAATTTTACAATTACCAAATATTTTTTCACAATGTACCTGAAAACAAATAAAGATATGACAATACAGACAATGAAAAAAAAATGAAAACGTTTCGATGCATTCTTTTTATAATTTTATAATCTTACGTTCATTTTAATTCCTTTGCACGCTGTCATTTCGCCTGTTACTTACACTCTTTTGCAAAAAAAAGAAGCGCCATGAAATGGTTGTTTTTGATGAAATCGAATATGTGTATAGCTCATACACAGATAATAAAATGATTAAAAAATCAATGTCATAGTATCTGTTCACGGTTCACAATCACCCACTGAGTGTTCTAATTAGTAGTTGGTCGAACCGCCCCTGGCGGTATCGCATGCCTGAATTCGTCGAGGCAAGGAGTGGCAGAGGTTCCTAATGTCATCCTGTGACACATTCTGACAGGC
This sequence comes from Stegodyphus dumicola, assembly GCF_044657685.1. Lineage (NCBI taxonomy): Eukaryota > Metazoa > Arthropoda > Arachnida > Araneae > Eresidae > Stegodyphus > Stegodyphus dumicola. The sequence continues at coordinate 124,744,554 of NC_140780.1, forward strand.
ATTCATCCGTTGTCGCTCCAGATCTGCGGTATTTTGTGGTGCCCGAATCTGGCGGCCTACCATATCCAACACATGCTCGATTGGTGAAAGGTCTGGTGACCTTGCTGGTCAAGGAAGATTATCAACCGCGCAGAAACAGTCGAGATATGCGAGCAGTATATGTCCTAGCATTATCTTGTTGGAAAATGGCCTCAGGATGACGTGCTATGAAGGGTAATGCAACCGGCCGCAGGATGGTATCAACATATCGCTGAGCTATTAAAGATGGACGGAGGATGACTAAAGATGACCTGCGGTCATAGAAAATAGCGCCTCACACCATCACACCAGGGGTTATGGCTGTATGCCTTTCTAAAAAAAGGCTGATTGGGAACACTGGCCCCGTCCACTCCAGACACGAACACGGTGATCATCTGCTTCAAGAGTGAAGCGGGATCCATCGCTGAATATACGATGCCAGTCTGATGGCAGACATGATGATTGGCTGCGATACCACTCCAGACGACTTCCCCGAATGTTGTGCGGTCAAAGGCAAACGTCTTAAAGGCTTCTCTGGCTTCGGAATTACAATGGTAGCAACAAAAAAAGATAAATTTTTCGTCTCTGTTACCGGTTTTATACTTTGCGAATTGCGCACTAGAAATGCGTGCTATGATCGTAATTCTTGTTCATTTGCCTTGAAACTTTGACCATTTGCGTGCTCGATTGAGATGTTTTTGCATACTAAATTTCACCACGAGCGCAAAAGTCCTTCTTGGTGCTTCGATTTTTTTTTCCAAAAGAGAGTATTTAAAATTTTCACATTGTCTTATTTCTTAAAATTAGAAATTAAAGTTAGTGACCTACAACTGCAATAGTATATTACAGTACAAGTGTAAAAATTGACCTTTTCACTCACGCGTGCGTCGGATTTACGCAATGCTTATGGGGTCCCACAAAATCTTCGTAAATATTATGGGGTCCTGGGGTCGCGAAAAAATCTCAGTAATAAAAAGGGGTAGCGACAGAAAAAAGTTTAAGAAGCCCTGCTCTACAATGTTAAGATTAGTAGAACTGGCTAGCCAGTCCATGCGGTGAGTATCCTCACTTTCTAGGTAATATTCGACTTGGTGAGCCCTATGTGAACGAGTATTGTATTGTCGCCTTTTAACAAGAAGCCAGGACCAATTGCTCCTCTGAAAAGTCGAATTTAGGGCTCTAAGTTATCTCTATACCTCATAGCAGTCAGGCAGCCTTTGTCAAATACATGCAGGAGTGAGTGGCAGTCCAACACAATGCCTACCCAAACCATTACACCTACACCGTAGTAATGATCCTTTTCCCTGATGAGGAAGGGATGGTATCGTGATCCAAGTTTTCTCCAGATACAGGTCAGCCGAGAATCAGTTTCCAGTTTTAATCGTAACTCACCTTTAAAACGCACGGTGCTTCACTGAAAGCTGGTTCAAGGCACATGTTATTTGCACCATGTTTAACAATCGCTCTTGTGTGTTACAGCGATCGGGACACAAACACCAGGTCTTCTGGCATACAGCTCTATCTCCTAAAGAGTTCGAGCAACTGTATACCGTGAAACTCGGATTCCAGTGGCAGCATACAGCACACGTGATAACTGTGAAGCTGTAGCATTTCTATATCGCCACGCTGAAAGTGCCGATTCTCGATTGTCGTAGTGGATATAGGCCAACCTTGTCCAGTCCTCCTCAATATGGATCCAGCGTTCTGAAAGTGTTTCCAAAATTGTAGACGACACTGGGCGTTACTTTAAGCTCTGTAGTCACCTGCCGCTTGTAACAGGGTTGCCTCCACTCTATCGATAGTTCATCTCATTCCATCATCCATATGTTCGTTGTTACTCATTATCTGATACCTTATAAAATTTATCCAACTCTTGCGAGAACCGTGGCGGATGTAGCGAAGGAGTACAAGCACATACATATCACCGAAACCCACCCATTCGCCCCGGAAGATGCTGGATTAAGAAAAATTAAGAAGAGTATTCAGTTTTCTATTGTTTGCATGCATATTTAGGAAAACTGTTAAAAATTTGGAATTTAATGCAAAACTGAATAATTAAAATAATGGCTTCATTTTGGATTTTGTAGATATTTTCTGAAGTCAATAACAAAAATTAAAGGTAGAAATATTTTATTTTCATAAGGATTGGGGAAAAACTAACTCATTAAAGAAATATATTTAACATATGACAATCAATTATTAATTATAATTCGTATTTTCTGAGTTTTAAAAGTAATACGTATCACACAGATCATCATTACAACAAAGTATTCTGTATCATTAAAATTAATTTAATACAGTTAAATTTGTGCTTCCTAAATCAAATGCTGATTTATAAAGACAGAGAACATAAAATCACTGCTGTTTAATGTCTCTCGAGTGTTACCTTTCATATTTATTCTTATTTATTTCAGTATTCAAAGTCTAAAATCCTTGCATTAGATATCAGAATGTCATTTTGCAATAATGTTTTACATTAAATTACACAAAATGAACAAAATTTAATTGAACAGAAATATAAATGGCATTGTAAGTAGACAGTAAATTTTAGTAATAAATATTCTTTTAAATTATTGATTGTTAATAAGCTGAAAATAGAATTCCTTCTTTTTTCCAAGTTAAGAATGATAAAGTACCATGCCCGTGATGCATTATAGTTTCTGTTAAATGGCATATAAACTGCTATTTTCTCCGGATAATAAAATTACGAAGTTTTCTAGCAGTCGCTACTTCTAATTTATGTATCCTTTGTTCCAAACCAAAATATTATGGCTAGATACACTATATCAATTAGTGAAGATTATTACCCAACTGGCAAAATACTTATAGTATTAAAGCATTAGCTCAACAAGAATGCACTTCTAAAGTTAGTGGGAGAAAATGAAATTCCTTTTGTACATTAATAAGAGGTTTCACTATATCTGAAAAGTATCATTAGTTGTGGAACATTAATTAACTAAACAATAAAATTATAGAAATAAAATGGCCATTAGTGTAGAGGAAATTGCATACATGAAATAGATATGTATAGGTAGATTATCTATGGAGAAAACCACAGGTATATTTTTATGTATGTGCATAAAATGGAAATCATAGTTTAAAACAAAAATATGTCTCTTTTATTGCTTTTGTTTTTCTTAGCAGTTATTTAACAGCCTTTTTTAATTTTCTTACAGGTCAACATATAGCAGTTATTTATTTTTGAAACTTACTTAATTATTTAATCATTCAGTACATAATATTAAATATTATGAATTTTTTTAGATAAAATTTATATTTCTTAAGACTAATATTATTTCTCTATTTTTTATCACAACAGATGATTCAATGTAAAATCCTGCGATATTAAACTCGTACATCTTTAGAAAAGTGATATACTTAATGAAGATCATTTTGGTTAAAACTAAAAACACAGGCATGGAAAAAATATGCAAAGGTATAACTACAGTGGTTACAAAATTATCTGCACACATACATTCTTGTTCACAATTTATAAGAAAATGCATTAAGAAATACAAAAATTGGCATTTAAAAAATAGAATAAGCTTATTCATTTAAATTAATTACAAAAAATACAATAATATTAATAAAAACATTTTTTGCAACAATATTAAAATAGCTTATGTCAAAAAAGTATTTGCACACTCAACTCAACTTTAGCAAATTGCATTTTTATGCTATTATTTGACAGTCATCCCGCAGTAAATAACATACGTAAGACGACTATAAAAGGAGGTGTTGTCGAACCGTTATCAGTTGATTGTCGATTTCAAATTGTAATGGCACCTAAGAAATCTGAACTGCCAATTTCGAAAAAATTGTTTCTCTACGTGCAAATGGCCTAAATTATCGAGAAATAGGTAAAAAAAGTAAATGTTTGCTTCTCTATTGTTCGGTATATTATAAAACGTCATAAAGAAAGAGGATCTACATCAAATAACTTGCGCTCTGGACGCCCAAAGAAACTTTCACTGCGAATAAAGGAAAAAATCAAAAGAGAAGCATCGAAAAATTTATTTGTTAGTGCAATTACTTTAGCCAATGATGTCGCTTCAACATCTGGAGTTCAAATCTGTGCCCAAAGTGTTCGAAATGTCCTGCACGATGCACACATTTATGGGAGATCTCCAAGGAAAAAACCTCTCATAACTGAACGAAATAGACTGAAGAGACTTGAATTCACTAAGGAATATATCAATATGCCAATTGATTTCTGGAAAAGTGTCATATTCTCCGACGAGAGTAAGTTCAAAATCTTTAAATCAGATGGCAGGAAATTAGTTTGGAGAAAACCTTGTGTTGCTTTTCATACCAAAAATGTGTTACCTACAGTTAAACATGGAGGAGGTTCTGTTATGATTTGGGGGTGCATGGCTAGCAAAGGAGTTGGTAATTTGTGTTTCATTGATGGGAATATGACAGCTCGAACCTATATTGATGTGTTGCGAGATAACTTGCCGCAAAGTGCAATAAAATTGGGTATCAGTAATTCGTACTATTTTCAGCAAGACAATGATCCCAAGCACACCGCCGGTATAACACGTATGTGGTTGCTTTATAATGTACCCAGAAAACTTGCCACTCCACCACAATCACCAGACTTAAATCCTTTGGAAAATTTGTGGAATTCTTTGGATTTAAAAATAAGAAAAAGGAAGATTTCAAGCAAATCTGCCCTTAAACAAGCCCTTATTGAAGAATGGTCGAATACTGACCCTACTGTTACAGAAAATTTAATTAAATCAATGCCAGCAAGATTACAAGCAGTAATAGATGCTAAAGGAATGCATACTAAATATTAGTTATTTGAAATTTGCTTATATATTTTATTTCTTTTGTATTCATGCAGGTGTGAAAATACGTTTTGATACGAGATATTTTAATTTCGTTACAAAAAAGCATTGTTATTTATATTATTGTAATTTTTCTGTTTGTTTCGGATGATTAAACTTATTCCGATTTGGCAATACAATTTTTTTATTTCTCAATGCTTCTTTTTATGAATTGCAAACAAAAATGTAGGTGTGCAAATAATTTTTTACCCACAGTATGTCTAATATATATTCTATTTTGCCGCTATATTATTAAAAGCGCCGGTATATAACGCATATATGCGCTTAAAACGGCGTTTTTTTTTACATTCGTAATGAGCGTATATTATTTGCATATATTTATAGAAAAAATAGAATACTAAATGTATGTGAGTATTTCTGAAAAAATATATGTAGATTTTGCAAAATATGCGCGAATAAACGCAGTAGTAAATTTAGTAAGAAAGTAGTTAATTTTCGTAGTTTTTTGCTAAAAATGAACGCTAATACACAGTAAGAAGTACAGTAGACTTAACTGAATTTTTACCAAAATTGTGTTAAGTAAAAAAAAACAAATGGGGAAAATATGCAAATTTCTATGAAAAGTATATACTATTTATACTTAGGAAAAAAAAATCGTGCAGATTTACGTAAATTTTCACTAAAAATACACGAATTCAAAAAATGAGAAGATTTACTTATATGAGAACAATATTCGTTAACTTTCACCAAAATTATACGTAAAGTAGTGAAATTTATGTATATTATACGTAAAAGCTATGAATAAAGCGTCATCATTCGTATGACTAGACGTACATTGTAACGTAAAAATATACGCAAATATCTACTATTTTTTCCCCGGAAACGCATTTTATGATACTCTTCCATTCAAGTTTTAAGTTTTTTATACGAAGGGCCATTCGTAAACTGCACATATTTTCCGCGTGTAGTTTACGCATGCATGTTGCCTGTGGTAGGATCGGATTGCGTAATCTCTGTCTAAAATATCTTAGTCCAGATAATTATAATAGTAGACAGTTAACCGCACTGTTGAAGAAATTGGAACTGATTATGTTTTAACATTAACTCACAGTTTCTATATTGAGGTCTCTATGGATAATATTATTACAAAGAACCCACGAAGCGTTGTAAATGATGCGTAAGATTTTGTGTTTTAATACCTGAAAGAGATTGATATCTTTAATATAAAGGACGTAAAGCTACACAGACAGATATAATCATATTTTCCGTTCGATATCCACAGCAGACTGGCATTTCAGCTAAGGAAGATGCTTTATAGTGACTGTTTGACAGACGTAGGAGATGTGCTTGTTTCAGGAGAGCTTGAAATTCAACTCCGACTCCAAAGCAATCAGCAAATGTAACATTGGCGATATTTTGAGTGAAAAGTTAAGTTGCTGTGCCACCGCGTGATGATGAGGAATTTGAAGTTGCCAGCATTAATCGAAGTTTTCCAAAGGTTGCACCTCTTTGGAGTTAATTTTTATCTTGCACTTTCACCAAAGCGTGATTCTGTTCTCGTATTATCAGCACAGAAAGTGACCTTGCAGATTTTATCGTCCTTGAAGCCTGGAATATCACGCATATAAAAGAGATAAAGCAGATGTCTAAGAATGAAGTCTTGTGGGACTCCAGTCAGCATAGCTTCAGAGACAGAGTCACCTATTTTCAAACGGATAATCGTTTCAGTGAAGAAGGAGTGTAGAATCTTAACAATGTTAAACGAAAAATTAAATGTGCTTGAAGATGATACTATTTTGCAGACACGCACAACGGCTTTTACCACGTCCAGCATAACAGCAACTTGGTGTTTATGAACAGCATTAGTAGTGAGCTCAGGATTAAAATTAGTTTGCATCACTGCAGACTGCTTTTTACGTAAGTCACGTTGCTCGTCAGTTAATCAGTCAAGATAAGGAGTAAGCCTGACAAACGTAATTTTTATCAACAATCTTTTCATACTGGGAAGAAGGCTAATTGAACAAAAGTTTTCACAAATGCATCCTTGTTCTATTTGGGAATCAGAACAATACTTACAGTTTCCCGTGGCTATTTAAATACGAAAGAAATAAACCAGCATTATAGACAGAGGTAACTGAAACTGCATGATAATTTCCTGCGAGTTTTATATAACTTTCCCAATGTAAGACAATTTCTGCTTTTCGGAATTTCATTCTCATTTTAGATTACTGTGTTATCTTTATTATTTCCTTTTCTTATTTTTTAATTTATTTATTGTTTTATTTATTAATAATTTTCCCTCTTTTGCAGTGCTATTGTACATTTGTCTACTTTGTTAGAGCTATAACTTACTTGTGTACGCCTCGGAACACGAGGAGTTGAAATTAAAGTTAATTTAAAAAATTAGGTAGTATTCCGTTTTGAGTACCGTAAAAAAAAATTGCAGCGAAAATGAATGCGCAAAAGCGCCGAATCTAGCGTACGCGCTGATTTCAGATTGCCTAAGTTTATATATTTCTATATTTCTTATGACGCCATTAAAATACTAGTTTAATTTTTAAATCCTTTTTTGATACTCTACGGATTTCACAATTTGGGAATCGCCCATGACGAAAAGTCTGCAATAGAATTTTGGGTTAGAGTGCAGAATCACCCATTGCTTGACGCGTTTTTAAGAATTGCACATACTCGGTATCCATGTACACATCAATCTATTTTCACTTTTAAAAAAAATCCCAGAATTGGACAAAAATGGCACTGCGCACACCCTTGACTTTATCTATGTACACATCGACCTATTTTCACTTAAAAAGGTAAAAGAAAATTGACAAAAATGCAATTGTTTTTACCCTTGTAAAAAGCGGCAAACGAATAAGTGAGCGATTCTGCACTTTACCGAGAAATTTTTCAAAGAAAAGGCATCATTCATTATAGAAAATTGTGTCTTAACAACCAACGAGATGAAATTATGCTTTAGCGATAACTCGGTAGCGAAATAGCGATGCAGGCATCTATTCAATTGTGTTTAGCAATTTTTATATAAATTATAACAATGATCTGAAATAGTTATTTACTCTTATACTTCCATTCAGCCATGTTTAGCCTTTTTTATATAAATTATAATAATAAAAAAGTATTATATGAAATTAACCTTTCATCTAAATTTAAACATCAATCTTAGATAGTTATTTACTATTATAACTTCCTTTCTTGCATTAGGATTGCCATTATTTTTGGCAGCACTGGCATCAACAATAGTTTAGCGATTTTTTACGGACCTCAAAACAGAATAGTACCATAAATTACTTTGCTACCAAACCATAAAAGAAAAAAAAAAAAAACAGATATTTGATGCATGTGTAGTTAAAAATGATTTTCTGTAAATGCTTACAAAGCTCAGTGAAGATTCACCGCTTTCATTTCACTGTTTCTGTTGAGGCTTGTAACTTTTTCTGTAAATTTCGTTAAGCTTGATTGAAATCTCTTCATAGTATAAACAAACAAAAAAATATAGGGACAAAATTATAACTTTTGAAATAAAACTTCATCTTCTTTATCATATGTGTTAGTTTTACGAAAATGCATACAAACACTGCACATAATATGCAAAATATTTTGTGAAGGTTTCATATCATTTTCTGAATTTTTGGGCCCAGGGTTATTGAAATTACTTTTTTTAATAATTTTGTTGTTGGCTCATTAATGCATTCATGACTGAATTTTCATTGTTTTATATTGTGTAGTTTTGAGTTATAGTATGTTATTTATATGGTCGTAGTTTCAGAATAACTACTCAAGCATTTGTCTAAAAAATTCGAAAAAAAGTCTAACAAAAGTGTAGAGTGACTTTTGGCTATTTTCAAAATATTTCTAAGATCTATAAATCGACATCAATCACTTTTAAAATGTAACTTTTAATATGTACAATATTTACAGATCATTGATCAAAACATGGTGGTTCAGTTGACAAACAAATCTATATGATTTCATAATCGAAAATCGAAATCTTTTAAATAGGAACAGAAGTGTTCCTAATGAAATAGTGCGCGAAGCATCAAACATCCATCTACCGAACTGCCGGTGGAGAGTCTATGGAAATTCAGAAGGCACGTCGCGTCGCGTTAACACGCAACGCTAGCGCCATCTATCAATTAATCAAAATAATTTCCACAGCTATATAGTGTATATACATATATATTTATCAAGTGGAAATATGAACGCTAAGGGGTAAAACAAGTTGCCACTGAAGGGTGTAATCTAACTTAGAATAAGTGAATGAAAGAATAAGTATAAGTGTTTAAGTGAGATGATATAGAAAAGGAAAATCATGTGACTGAAAATGTTCAAAAAAGAACACGAGAAAAGGATATAAAGTGAAAACAATACCTAAAGGTGTAAAACGACTAAACATCAACAAAAAAGTGCGTAACGTGCATCCTGAAAATTTCTGCTTGCCTTGGGAAAAAAAACTCAAAACACTTGGAAAAAGCTATTGCCTTTAAAAATTTCAAAAAAATTAAAATATACTAAAAATAAAAAAAAATTAAACTTTTTGAACAACTAAAGTAATATATGCGTTAGAAATATCTTTTATTAGTTTTAGCAAAGCTGCAAATCGTAATAAAAATTATGAGAAAGTGATAAATGCAAGCAATTACTTAAATTATCAATAAGTAAAAGAGTTAAATTAATAAGATGTGTGCTTTTATTGTTTTTAAATCACTGTTTCTTAATAACGCAATGATTAAATGTGAAAGATAAGTTAACTATCGTATCCTCTGGCGATTCGGTTATTTTGAATATGATAAAGCACGCGAGATTTGTCTGCCTACGAGGCGGGATGCCCGAGTGGAGGACTTTCTAAGGAAATTGGCTCATATTTCACGTTATACATGCCCATGAAAAGTAACCATACAGCCAGCCGGTTTGCCTGGATTCGAACTCGGGACGAACAAAAAATATTCAGCAGGCTTGAACCGCTAGGTAACTTAATGATTTGACGAATAATGCTCTCCTTTGTTTCGTGCTGGGGGCAAGATTTCTCAAGAATCGATTCTAGACCTTTTTACCAGAGATGCATTAGCTGAAACAATGCTTTAGAAATTTTAGATTTAAAAATAAACAAAGATGGAGCTCTAAAAATTAGTAAAATGGAAAGGAAGCACATGTAATCCCAAATGGTATTTGTAGAACCAAAATAAGCCATATAAACAGACTCAAAATAAAACACCAAGGGAGCATTTAAAAAAAAGAATAAAAGCCAGTTGTTCGAATCCAGGCAAACCGGCTGGCTGTATGGTTACTTTTCATGGGCATGTATAACGTGAAATACGAGCCAATTTCCTTAGAAAGTCTTCCACTCAGGCATCCCGCCTCTTAGGTAGACAAATCTCGCGTGCTTTATCATATGAAATGTGTGATAAAAGAAATTTCTGTCATGGAAGGCATATGGCTTGGAAAGAAAAAGGCACAAATATTAATACAGAACGACACTGCATGTATATATACCTAATGTGTATAAAAGTAAATTAACGTCTAATTTTAAGTGAAGCTCATAACCTGAGAAAAACCAGAAAAATATGACAATTATTTATTGATTTCGGGTTCTTCAACCCCAACGTACACTTCTTAATTGCGCAATTGTCCGTAATGACCGAATCCATCGGTCATTTAGCAAGTTCATTACCAAGAACGTTTGATTTCAGGTGCGCTATATCATTGCAAATAAAGTATCTCGACAAGTATTTTGACTTCATGTTGGAAGTTTGGTTAACTAGTACGTTAGTTAACCCATTATCTAAAAATATCCAGGAGCCTTCATCGAAAACTTTCTATGGGAAGAAAGCTTATATTCATTTTACTTGCGATAAAACGGTTAAAATCCATGCAATGAATGTGTTTTTCTGAAGCTGAATCCGGGACAAATTAGCAATGTTCAACGGCTTTATCCATTCAGCTTTTAATGACTCAAAAGTACATTTTAAGTTATCTTGCTTGGTGTAAATGTAGTAAATCTTAATGGCTTATTATAACTGAGGTAGCTGTTACCCTTTTATAACTACTGGAGTTCCAAAATATAAATTTAACTGCTTTGAAAGAGAAATTATTCGTTTTGATGTTTACGCATTATTTTTTATTCTAATATTACAATGAAATAAATATAATGAATGCAATTTTATTAGACAAAAATAGACTATGTTTAATATTTACTTCTTTTTCGTTCCTTAAGGTTTTTAAGCACGATCGGTGCAACGATGCTTATTATACATTAGTATAAAGTTATGTAACTTTAATAAGTATAAAAATACATATTTAATATATTCAATATTCATAACAGTTCAATAGTCAATTCCAAATTTAATATTCTATAGAATTTTCAAAACGGAACATAAATATGTATTTTACTATAAGTTACATGCAGTTTGCTTTCCTACATAATCTATCGTGTAATCTTCTAGCGTCATACTAATACGCTACTAACCGTATAGGTCTGGAAACCTGTTATTAAATAGTTAACATGACACGATGCGTTTCTCATGCCGATTAGAAACCACCGCTGGGATTCGTACTTCACGCAGTTAAAAAGCGCAGACTAATGCATTAATTCAATCTTAGTATATATCAGCATAACTTAGTTGCAGATTTTGCGCATCATTCTTAGCAATGAAGATTTTTGTTTTACTTCTGAAAAGACAAACGCTTAGCTGGATTAAGTAGAAAAGTAATTATCTTACCTGGATTAGCAAATAATACAACACTCGATTGCCTTCACCGTTGAAAGATATCCCAGAGCCTAGGTAACGGTCTTGGAGAGAAAATTAGAACATTCAAGGTCGTTTTTCATATGACGCACACATTCGGAAACACTATTGATGAAATCAGAAAGTAGAGCCAAGGGTTGCAATTAAGTCATCTTCATTGGCTGCGTCTTTGGTTAAGTGGAAATCAAAAAAGCTTCCGTGCGTAGGAAAGAATGTTAAGTATGTTCAAAACGAGATACACACGAGTGCTTGGTTCCGCATCGAGATTTTATTGAGTGCATGAAAGCTTTATTCCGTTTCGTTCTTGTACGAGTACGATCTTAAGAATCCAGGTTTACTTTCTGCCTGCAACAATATTTAAAAAAATGCCTTTCTATAACGACATAACTGATCCTAGACTTTTGTATTTTAATCTCATTTAGTAGACGTATCTATTATCCCAGAAAATGGAAACCCACCTACACATTTAGAAGTAACTACATGACATGAAATTAAGCATAATTTCCTTTACTGTCGAATAATAAATCAGCAAAAGGTAATTTTACAGACATTTTAGAAGATCTCTGCGATATTCTTATTAATGACTTTGTTAATGATTCAAAATAAATAAATCACTTTTAGCAAAATGTTAATAAAGCCACTATGTCTGTTAATTACATGAAAAGAATATCGACGAGAAAAAATACTTAGTGCTGATTCGTATATCTCACTAAGCATTAGCTTGCAAAAGATGTAAGATTATTTAGAAAATAGCTTTTTGGTCTAAGAAATAAGGAAAAGTATATCGAACCGCAACAGCAAATTACATGTTATAATCCAATATGACTGTCGGCGCTTTTTAAGAAATGTTGCAATAAAGAATCGTTCACTGCAAAACGAGTGAAATTCTTTATCCTCCTTCAATAAAAATTACCCATCAATGGCAAAGTAGAACACTGAATGTTAATAGTTCGTCTGAACTTCGTTATGAGTTAACAAATAAGTTTTCACATTTTATCTTCTGTATCAAAAGGAGGAAAACATTTTTCTCAAAATATTGTCCCATGAAAGCATACCCTCCTAAGGCGAATACCATTCGTGCGATTTCATAACGTATTACGTAAATTAACAAACAGTACATATCAATGATTCAACTGTATCGTAATGAATAGTCATTTCAAATTCGTGTTAAATAAAGTATATTCTCAGGGCATTTTTTTACTTATTACGTGAAAAGATATATGCTCCTCGGAAGTCTTTTTTCCATATTTAATGGGCACGTATCCACGTTAAATATGGGAAAAACCACGAAAACGCCCATGCAGCCAGCCCGTTCGCCGGGACTCGAACCCCGGACCGAACCATCAGTGTTTAGCGGCTTCCGCTCGGCCGATGGTGAGTCTAACTACCAGTATTCTTCGGTCTTATCCGCTTGACCATTAGTGGTACCTTACGTAATACGAAAACCCTATGCATGGAGTCTATTCTTTGGGATTTAAACCTGAGTCTAATAATCAATATTTAGGTTAACTGATTTGGTTAGTTAGTTAACTGATTATAGGAAAACTCGCAAAGACTATCTGCCCTGAAAAGAGATGCTTTCGTGAAGACCTTTTTAAGGGCAACGTTGTGATTTATAAATTTCACATGGTGAAAAGAACGAACACCCCATGCAGCCAGATTGTTCACTAGGAGCCATGTGAAAGTTTAAACACGAAGTTCACTTACAGCATGGTGTCTTATTCCTTCACAGTAATACTAATAATAAATAAATGAGGCGAAAGAAGATAAGAAAACAGGCGGGAATGGAAATTTAATATCTGAAATTTTTTTAATTTATGTTTTAAGATACTTTTTAAGATACTAGATTTCGAACTTTATACAAAGATGGAAGGAAGCCCTTTACGGACAGTTTCCTTGTAAGCAGAAAATAATAGTGCAACAGTGAAATTGATCATTGGAATTAGATAGAATAACGAAAATTTTAGGAAATGTTTATTTTAATACTTAGAGAAACGACAATGAGCGGCACTAACATGAGCAGAATTACTAACATTACATTTCCGGAGCAATAAGCACTCAAACATAATATAGGAAAAATAATTATTGTGAAAAGAATCATTCTGAAGAAGCCTCGGGTGTGTGTCGGCTAGTGTGTCACATAAATATGCCACCCAATAACATCCATTGCGACTCGCCCCAAGACTTCCGGGGTGAAAACAAGTCGCTATCAAAACAAACAGAAATTGTTTCTGCTGAAAGTAAGTTTTCATTTTGCTGCTCGCACAATGTCTGCGAAGAGGGAAAGTAGTAATCCAACGAAATCTGGACGAACAACACTTAACCCTTTGACTACTAACGGGATATATATGTCCCAATGAAAGTTAAAAAATTACTGCTGGGTTTAAAAAGTACTTAGAATCTCCTGAATATTGGAGATCATTTTCCAATAGTTGGAAATTCAAAACGCCGCTGTGCTCATTGTAAACAAATGAAAAAAAAAATATGAGTTGCCCAATGTGTAATGTTGGGTTATGCAAAGAATTCTTTACCCTGTACCATACGATGTAAAATCTATTTCATATAATAAAATTTTCCAGAATGATAGGTGTGCTTATAGTAAGTCGATCGCAACGTGTGGGACATAAGTACCCCACCATTAACTACGGCTGGGACATATGTCCCAGCGTTTGGCTTGAAACGGTTTGTTAAAAAAAATTCCATATGCTAAATTTACCTAATTTAAGACATATTTTGTTCACCTGGATAGGAAACAGGGTAAAAATAATGTTTTAATTCGTAGTCAAAGGATTAAAGTCACTAACACACAAAATAAAATTACAAGAAATCTCCATTGTGCAAGAGCCTACCACTGATCAGTAAGAATTGGAGACTCCCTTCAGCGCACCTGACACGAGTGTCCCCATAGCTGATCATTATCAAACCTCGATCAGTAGAGATGATTCGTGCACTAATATCATCATACGTGATAGCTAAACGGAATTTCATCATTTCCTGTAAGTACGAAATTCAAGAAACTTCCAGTGACTGCTTTCTAAAATGGTGAAGCATAAGTTAAAGATGAAAAGCTTCACCAAATGTGCTTTTAAAGCAATAAAATTTTTAATTAATTAAAACCAAATAATCGCTTCCTTTTACGGATCTCAATATGCGTTTAATTAATGCTTTAACATATTAACTGGAATGGTAAAGAATTTGTGAATAACAAAAACGACCGCATAATACGGAAATTTAAATAAAATTAAATATTTCACAAAAACTCCACTCTTTTTTTTTTTCTAAATCAAATGATTGGACACTTGCAATTTAATGCAGCCTTCGGGAATGACTGAACTCTTTTAACCACCTTCTTAGAAGCTTTTTATTTGTCAGTCATTCAGCTATCTCATTACCAAGAGTGTTGCCCAGGTTGCACCACGCTGGACGACCCGAAATTGCACCATGAAGAAGGACGCCCACACAAAGCGACGTCTTCCTGCACCATGGGGTTCCAACCTGCACCATGGGGTTCGGATTAATAGGCAGCCTATATTAGCCCCTAGACCGTCCACGGTGAACTTTTCAAATGTGCAAACAATTATTCATAGAAATACGTAATAATTTTACAATAAAATATGCTTAATATTTTGCCTGCAGATTATGAAGATAACAAGACACATGATGTCAGTCGTACAATTCATTATGTAAAACACGATCCTTCGATTCCTGGCATTAGTACCATGCCTGTTAAAGTTTAAGGTAGCTTTATACACATGTGTATGCAGTTAATTCTGGTTAAAATCGGACCATAATGTTCTGGCCTAGTTCAACAACTGTCTCATCTAACGGCAGTGTGAATTACAAAATTAAAAAAAGTAAACTAAAAAAATGTGGATAAAAAATCTTAGTATTAAATATTGTTTATTCACATGAACTGCATTCCTAACCGTCAATCGGTGTTACTTACCCCAAAAATGTTAACCTCTTTTCAGCAGTGAGAGAGGATTTGATGTCCTCTTTAATTTTTAAAATAATACGAATAATAACTTAAGGTTCTTTTAGCTTTTACCCAAAGATTTTATCATAAAAATATCCAAAGTGAAGCAGAATTTTATTTAAAACTCTCAGGAAATAGATCATTTCAGCTTTAAATACAAAAAAATCATTAATACATATTTTCAACATTCTTATCATTAAATTAAGATTTTAAGGAGCATTTTTTAAAATTTTAATATCAAAGGGTGGCTCACGAAAACGTAGACCCCCCCCCCCAATCGGCGATAATATGGCAAGACGGACACTATCTTTGGACGTTATATGCAGAGAAAGAATGAATATGAAGACAACGTTAAAACACTGCTCTGTCTAGCGACCTCAAATCGACGGACAGATAAGCAGTCAACAGCCAGTTTAAGGGCTAGTACAGCTTCCTGCGTGGCCACCCTGGGTAATCGAATTATAACGCCCATGAATATGTCTAGAAAATACACTTATGACAAAAAAATAGGAAAGGAGAGTTTATAATTCTGATTATTTCAAAAAATATCATGAAATAACTTACAGAGGTTTATATAATGTTATTCTACGCACTAATGGGTTTTAACTCATTGAATTCCCGAAATTACACTCATAAAATAGTTCATCAATATATTCCTCCTCCCACTTCCATGTTTTCCTACACCTTTCTACAGAACCCCTTAAATAAATGATAATTGTTTTCCTTATTTCTTATAGTAAAACCAGCAATCGTCGTTCGCAAAGTAAATTCTTTCTAAGAACACACATTTTTGATTTGCTGAATGTTTCTTTTATATTCTTAAAACTGCTAATATCTTGTAGAAAAATACTCTTCATCCTTTTTCTAGAAGTAAAAGTTCTCTCCGTAGAATTCTCCTGCCGACTTACTTGTCGACTTTGTCCGATTAATGGACATGGACCTGAAAAATGCTTTTTTTAAATGGTCTTTGTCTTCTTAAACCTTCAATTCTGACGTTTTCTGTAATCGAGCAAAGTCTCTCCTGATACGTCTGAACACATTTTTACATTATAGAACTTTTAATTACAAAAATCTGACATCCTTATTTTATTACATTTATTATTCTGCTTACAGAAGATAATAAAAGTATTCAGCCTCGCAATTTTTAGAGGTTTAAAACACTAAATGTATTAAAAATAAACACAAAATGGAAATTTCACGTATATTTAAACACTATACACAAAATTAAAATAAATTATACAGAATTCAAGAAAAGAATATCAATAAACAATAAAAGAACCTGAAGTATTTTCTTATAATCTTATCAATTTATATCTTAAATGCATTATTATGCCACTTTTGGATGCGTAAAGTTCAATGAGTCTTCACAAATCGTATTTTATAATTTAAATATCATCTTGTGTATCGTAATCCTCCCAAGTTTTGATTTTACCTCAACTGTACTCCATTCTCGACTTGTACTAAAGTAGTTTCGCTGATACTTAAGTACCCAAATTCTGAATGCTGATGAAGAAACACAAGAAGCCAAATGTGCTAAAGCAAATTCTTTACCACCTGTACTAACCAGGGATTTTTTTTTTTTTTTTTTTTTTAAGCTGCAACATTTTCTGGGAAGAATTTCAGTACTGACACAATGCATCGAACATATGAATGCATATGGACGACAGGTTACCATTAGAATTAGTAGATTATCGAAAGTAATCGGAAAATGAGGCTGGATTTTCCGAAAACGTTTGTTAATATAAATCCGAATTACAAGAATTCTGTTACGTCCAGGAATAAATCAAAATTCGAATTAACTGTTAGCAGAAAGAAAATTGTTTGGCAAAAAAGCCCATTTGATCAACGCAATTTTTATACTGTAAATCAAACATGAGCTGGATTGGGTTTGGCTTGATTATTTAGATCAGGTTTTATTAAACTTTATTCATTCATGACCCCTTTTCATCATCAAGATTTTTTTTCGCAGACCCACATATTAAATGTAAAATAAAGACATAAAAATAAATATTTTCTCATAAATAATTTATCTCTTTGGTCAAAATTATACGCATGAAAAGAAGTAGTTTCAGGATTTGTTTCAAGTATACAAAATGGATTAAAAAAAACACGTTTTAACAAGATGGATGTACTTGTTTCCTGCTGGAAAAGCAAATTAAAATCTTGGTGAAATATTTGGCACTGCTGACCGTTCATCTTCATACTTTCTACATTTTCAGTGTTAGAGGTTCAACGTTGATTTAATTAGTGTTAAATCTGAAAAAAGTCGTTTCGTGCAAGTATGTGGTGCTGAATGGCAAAAGAACATTTCATGCTATTTCAGAAATCGTGCGAAATTCAGTTCTAGTTCCAATCCAGAATTCAGTCAAGGATTTTTGTGAAAAGTCAAGTTCTAAGTTTCAAACATACGAAATAATTTTTCTTTGACTTTATATAACAGGTGATTAATCTCATTAATATCAAACAGAAATGGTGTTTGAAGATACTTTTTTCTAAATGAAAATTCTATATTAACGTACTTTCAAAACTGTGTTTCTAGGGTTTCTAAGCAAGCTATAATTTTTTGCAATTAAAATTTAATTATTATCCGTATTATTTAATTATAAATTTGTCGAAAACATTTCCAACAAATAATTTTCCACCTTATTCTTCCAAATATTCACTCGAAAAATAAACATACGCGAATTTTTCCTTGAAGAGACAAGTTGAGATCGTTTAGTTCCTCACAAAATTTTTGACAAATAGTATACCTTTGATAACCATAAGTTATTTTGCTAAAAGCAACAAAATCAGATTTTTGTTTGGTTAAAAGGATAATAATTTTGTTTTTTCATGGTAATGATCTTAAACTTCGCTCTCTTCACTTTCATCTTAGTCCTGCGCGTAATAATAACTTTTGTATTCAGATTTCATGCCTTTACAGAGATTTGAATATCAATGGTTGTTAAGGCAGGGCTTTTAGTAAAGTTTGAAATATTGACAGCATCCTGAAGCGCATCGTTCAGTTCCGTTGCTAATGATTTTGCTACAAAGGCATCTCGACGGATCAGGCAGCGGGAAAAATTCATCTTCAATAGCAGACGCTTTAACAACTAATTTGAAAAACCAATGTTTTAGTTCACCAGTGCTTTCGCACCATTTGTACATACTCAATAATTTTTCCTTCTAAACCTTTAATTTAAAAAATCATCAACTTTATGTCTTCTTTTCTTATACGTTCTTCCAAAGAAAAACAGTATAATTCTTCATTGATGTTTGCTTTATAAATGCAATTGACAACTGAGTAAATTCTGAAATATGAGTTTGTTTCGTCCAACTTAATTGTAAATTTGAGCTTTATTTAAGTTTAACAATAAGTTACAATAAGTTTAATAATCAGATACTAAACTTCGTATGAAGTGGTACTATTCGGTTTCGAGGGCCGTAAAAAACCACCAAACTATTGTTGATGCCAATGCTGCCAAAAATAATTGCGGCAACCCTAATCATTGCGGCAAGAAACGAAGTATAATAAATAGTAAATAACTATCTAAGATTGATGTTTTAATTTAGATGAAAGGTTAATTTCATATAATACTTTATTATTATTATAATTTATATGAAAAAGGCTAAACATGACTGAAAGGAAGCATAAGAGTAAATAACTATTTCAAATCATTAGTATAATTTATATAAAAATTGCTAAACATAACTGAATGGATGCCTGCATCGCTATTTCGCTACCGACTTATCGCTAAAGCATAATTTCATCTCGTTGGTTGTTCAAACGTAATTTTCTATAATGAAAGGTGCCTTTTCTTTGAAATTATTCTCGGTAAAGTGCAGAATCTCTCACTTATTTGTTTGCCGTTTTTTACAAGGGTTAAAAACAATTGGATTTTTGTCAATTTTCTTTTACTTTTTAAGTGAAAATAGATCGATGTGTACATAGATAAAGCCAAGGGTGTGCGCAGTGCCATTTTTGTGCAATTCTGGGACGTTTTTTCAAGTGAAAATAGGTCGATGTGCACATGGATACCGAGTTTGTGCAATTCCAACGCGTCAAACAGTGGGTGATTCTGCACTTTATCCAAAATTCTATTGCCGACTTTTCGTCGTGAGCAATTCCCAAATTGTTAAATCCATAGGATATTAAAAAAGGATTTAAAAATTAAACTAGTATTTCAATGGCGTCTTAAGAAATATAGAACTATATAAACTTACGCAATCTGAAATCAGCGCGTACGCTAGATTTGGCGCGCTGTTAATTGGGCGCGTTTGCTAGATTTGGTGCTTTTGCGCATACATTTTCGCTGCAATTTTTTACGGTCCTCAAAACGGAATAGTACCTTTTTTGCTAACAAAAAAGAAAAGTACTTTGTCTCAAAGTACTGCTTTTTTATTTGAAGATTTTTAACTGTCGTCGAAATATTATTTCGGTTTATTGACGCACGAAGGACGGGTGGATTCAAGATGCCTTTCTAGTTTCTAGTTTATTTAAACAAAAAAAGTTGTTTATTAACATCATAGTTGTTGAAAGAAAAGCCAAATTGGAAGTATATCTCATCAGATTTTCTTTTTCGTATATTAGATGCCTCTTTCTGGCTACTAGATCCTGCTTGAAGAGACTCTGCAGCAGCGCCATTGGCGTCACTAATCTTTTTTACTCACGTTCAACAATTTATCCATAGGTAAAAATTATTTTGTCTTACAGTATAAATGAAAAAACATTCCACCTATTCAAATACCAGATTTGGTCAATTAAAGCATTGTTCTTATGATGAAAGAGAAACAAAGAGACTATAGTGGGAAAGAATTATCACCACTCTAGTCGCAGCTGCGTCAGGCCTTATTCTGAGCAAGACTGGGTAGTGCAAGACGTTACGCAGCGCATGGTGAAGACGTTATATGTTAGCGTGCGTGGTGCAAGGCGTTATATGTGCGTTTGAGGCATATCCTGATGCTGAAATAACTTGTATGCCAAAATTGCACGGTGACAGCTTTATTACGATGCACTTTGTGGGATTTTTCAATATATAACTATAATTTACGGCTCAACTTAGCGGGTATTACGATTTTATAGTTGCACTGCACAAAATTTGTAATATATCAAATTGAAGGTAATGAAGAGATTACGATTAACGCTATTTTGAATTCATGTATTTGAATTAAATTTTCGCGATCCCAATATTTCGCTTGCGACCCCGTTTGGAGTCGTGACCCACAGTTTGAAAAGCGCTGAAATAAACAAAACCAAACCTAAAACTGTCTTTAAACTTCGGTTCAGTTGCCAGATTTAAACCCCATTGGACATTATAAGGAAAGCGAAGAACTAAAATTTCTGTAAAAAATAAATATAAATTGAAACTGCATCTTCAAAGAGAATGCAATACAACTGGTAGCAGTTCCCACCAGATCTAATCAAATCATTGTCTTCTCAAATTATGGCAGAGATAATAAAACCCTATTTTAAAAATAATTATTTTAGTTGTTTTATCCGACTGGTGTCCAAATACTTTTGTGTGGCAATTTTCGCCTTTGCTTTAATTTTTACAGCTATAATTTTCTGGTATTTTGAATTTTTTATATACAATACTGAAGTATCAATAGAGATTTTCAGACATTCCTCTTTTTCATTTTAAATGGCCCACCAGCGGCCGGGCGGTAAAGTTGCTGAACACTGTTAGTTCCGTCCAAGGTTCGAATCCCGCGAACGGGCTGGTTGCATGGGCGTTTTCGTGGTTTTCCCCATGTGTAACGTGTATACGAGCCAGTTTCCCTTAGTGGAAGTCCTCCACGAAGGCATCCCTACCCTTGGGCAGATAGCCCTCGTGTGCTTTTCCATAATTAAATACACACCTTTTTCATTTTAAATGCATTTAAAATCGTTTAAATTTGCGAGATTTATAATGTGGCTGACAAATTTCGTCATCCATTGTAGCTATTTATGTAGTAAGTAACACATTCAGTTTACTTAATCTAATTTTCAGGAACTGTAGTATTAAAAGTTTACAGAGTTTTTAAGTTCTCGAATTTAAGGAGCTGTTTGAAGCAAAGACGAGCAAAACCTCGTATAATACTGTCAACCCAAAGCCATATTTCAGTTTTAGCATCAACGTTACATGATGGTTCTTTCACTAATTAATGCTTTTATTTTGTCATGAAGTCTCTCAAGATCTGATACTATTAGAAATAATAATTATGTATAAAGAAATTCCCATTATTGTCACAACCCCGGCTTTCGACTCTCTTTCATTCAGTGATCAGTGTTTACACTTGCAACATAAAAAGAATTCGTAAAGAAATCGAGTAATTGTTATAAATATTAGATAATAGCATTCAGGTAAGGTAAGAAATCAAAGATAATCATCGTACCTTAACCGAAATAGTCTTTTAATGCACAATATCAGCTTCCATGACATAACTGGAAAATGAAGAATCCTCCTGTCGTCGAATGTTGCTTTTAATGAACGCGGAAGGCGCGTCGTTTTACCGATTCAGGAAACATATACTTTAGAAAACGCAGTAATTTCCTCTGGCCTATTATTTCTGTACACGCACGGAATTAATCGAAACGAGTTAAAAACATGAGTTACAAGCATTTGAAAACGAACTAATACTCTCGATTCAAGCTCTTGTGTCTACGAAATGTTTTGCGCTTATTGCTGCGCATCTCTTGACCGGGAAATTTTAACACGATGATTTACTATCGTTTCCAAAACACATCCTTTGACAAGCAACCAGCGAACGTAACCGAAATTAACTTTTTACTAATTTTCTGCCTCAAAAATTTTCACTAATAACATATTTTATCTTTATAATTAAAAAGGTGAATTGTAGAAATAAAAGTATGATATTTATATTTTGAAAACTTTAGATGTGTTTTTCCTCCTTTTAAGCATAAAGTTGGGCAGATAACTCTGAAAACTTTCAATAATGATCAGATAGATTCTAGTTCTGATGGAAAAAGAAGTTAAAAACATCCTGTTATATTCAAACTGTTTGCAAGAATCTATATTTAAATACTCCTTCTCTATTCTTAGCGCCTTCAGCCAGATAAAAGTGCTCAAGAAATATTTATGACATAACTATTTCATCTCTTGTGTATAATATCAAAAATCCCATTAATTATACTGTAGGAGAGATATAAATTACACTACAAATACATTAGCAAAATGTATTTCAAAAGTTACAAAGTTACATAAAAATGAAACAGAAAATCTCTTGCAAGAAAAAGGAGGGAATAAAGGAAAGAGTCATGTCATTTCAAAGGTAATGGCCCCAGCAGCTGAGCATTAACCTTCAACTCCAATGATATAGGCCCCAGACACCAAACACCATCTTTTATCTAGAGACTTCGTTTCTTTACCTGTATATCTGTATACCTCAGTACTTTCATCTTTATTATTGAAAATATTTGAACAATTTTATGAAATAATTAATGAATGAAAATGTAGATAATTTCTATATATGTATTACTCATTGTTTACTGTAAATTATTCCTCATATACTACTTAAAAAGTATTTACGCCAGCTACCTCATTCAGTGTAAACATTTAACTAAACCAAATATGTTTTTAATCCGTCGTTTACTAATTAATAATCTTTGGAAATATCTATTATAATCAGCAAAAGGGCTTGGAAAATTAAATTAAATACATCCATACTGCTCTCTAGATAAGTGAAATAAAAAGTGCATATATTATTAATATCATGAATAATTGTAAATTTGTCAAAATGCAGAATTACAAAGTAGCATACTAGCTTTATTACACTATTAAATTTAATTCAATTTATTCTTATCAAGTGTATCGTAACAATTGTTAAGATAAAGAATATCAGAAAACAATTTATTAGATTTAATTGAAATAATCACGGAAGCTATGCCTTTTAGAAATACTAAATCTCGAAGACAGAACTGCGACGTAGTATGTTAGCAGTAAAGTAGAAAATCGTATCAAATTCATTTTAATGCCATTATGAATCTGAAAATAATCTAGTAGTAAATGCCATACGATAGACATTTAAAAATAACAAGCAGAAACGCTGCTTTTATCTACAGCCAAGGTAATCAGGGTCAACAGTGGAAAAACTTACATACACACACAGACGCATTCTGTAACACCCGCACTGCTGGCGAATCTCCGTAATTTCGATTATTAAGGAGTTAGGATATGTCAAGATTTCCGCTTTCTTATAACAACGTATGGAATAACGATATTCATTCCATCCGACACAGAGTTACTTTGAGAGATATTCATTCCATTTGACTCTTAGCATTTCTCTCAATCACAAACATAGTAAAATATCCAGAAATAAGTATACGGAAAATATACTGAATACTTCTCCAAAAAGTACACATATATATAAACTACGTTCCATATTTCTTTAGGCATTTTAATGGTTTTTGAATGTCATTTTTCACTACTTGCATCAAACGCTGAATTTTTCGAAAGGAAATAAAACCATATACTTAATATTATTGGCCATACATGATCAGTTTAAATAATTATAAGGAAATATATAGAATGATATGGGCATAATGAGAAGCATAGTTATAGCGTAATATGAATATGCAAATGAAAACTTGCACGTGGCAGCATCTGCAATCATATTTTCAAAGCGTTCATTCATTAGAATTTGCAAAAAATGTAAATTAAATATTTTCTACATGTAGCAGCATTTTCAGGCATATTTTATTTTAACTACATTTATTCATTAGCACTTGCCGAAAAAGTACGTTAAGTATTTTAAATATTTTCTATACTACTTGCAACCCATTAAAAAATATTTCAAACGGCTCTGATACAAATACGCTTTAATTACTATTACGACCTATAAAACAATTATTCAGTTCACGCTAAATGAACAATTGGTGACATAAGCAGTTAATTAAACAATTTTATTGTCAGCGAATACGGTACAAGAATTGACGCTAACAAATTTTAATGAATAAAGTTTTGCGAGGTAAAACATTCTGTAAAACTACAAAAATTTCCAGGACGAGGAGCCAAAGGTAATTTAAGCAGCCATTTACCTTGATTTTTTTTAATTAAGTAGGCGAATGTTTTGTAATTTTTCAAATCATAAAAATAAAAATAATAAGTTTTTGTTAATTAACTATTTTATTATTTTAATTAAAAAATTATAAAACGGTTTGAAATTTCTAGCGGCTGAATAACTGCAAGTGATTATTGTTAGGTTCACTGACATCTTTTTGGTTGTCCTTTGACATTCATATGCTGTTGATGCCTAATATAATACACAAATGTTTCGCACTATATATAAAAATGTATTTTCGCACTACATCTGAAAATAGATTTTACAGGCAAACTATAAAAATGCAATTAATGTTAACAGTTAGCCTTCAGCTATGTACAAACATCAGAGTGCCTTTAGAATTTTTCTATTCGTGCTTTCAGATGCGTTAGTGGTATTTAAAAGAATATCAGAAAATTTGAGCTCAGTAAATCTTCTGGAAAGGTAAATTTTGCTGTTAGGTTCGAATTTCAAACCTGAAAATTTTCCTTATCCTGTCATTCAGACTAATTTGTACTAGCTACAGCAAAACACGGCCGATACCTATCTACAGGGAAAAGGCTTTCGCGGTATTTTTCTGTAAATATATTTTAGACACAATAACTTGCAAATATTTAACATAAATAATTTATCATTCTTATCAGTAATTGCTTGAAACTTTCCGAAAAAGCTGAAAAACTGAAGATAGAAAAGGAATACCTTTATGCATGTGTACTCCTCAGTTTTAGTGTGTAAATATTTAATTTTTAAGTTAAAATGTTCTTTCATGAAGTGAAATGTCGACTCACCTGACGAGATACTGAAGAATCGCTTTGCGAGAGGTCATATCTAAATTCGGTTCAGCCATCGTCTATTTCTCTTAGTAAAAAAATGAGATAACGTAGAATTCACTTTTCCACACGGTTGAGAACAAAAACAAGTGCACTTAAATAAAGCGGGAACTCTGCGAACAATGTTTACTTTGGAACAGCATCTTTCTACAATGACCGGCGACTTTATTATGCTCCGCAGTTTTATTACCAAGGATCTGGAGTAGACCAGAACCAGTTGACCAATAGAATGTCCTCATTGGGATAGATGATGGATTTTTCTGCCGATTCAAGGTTTCTGAAACAAGCAGCGCGTGATTCAGAGAGAAAGTGAGAATAAAAGAGAATCGGGCGTTTCTCTTCATCAATTACTTGTCATCGTATTGGTTTATTTAAATTAAAATTAGTGATACTCGGTGAATTCACGAACATTTAGAAACATACCAAGAGAAAATGACTAATGGTTAAGATAAGAACCTGAATGCAATTTCAAGTTCATGACCATTCTTTTACAGTGATTTTAAATACTTTTGCATGCTAATACTGATAGTTTGAAAGCATTACATGGTACTGTTAGTTACGTATTTTACAAGGCAATAATATAATTATCTCAGTCTAAATAAGAAATTTTATTTTTTTGTTACAAGTGATTTTTTGCCCCAATGTGATACATCTTCCATTTACTCTTGAGCAAATAATGTTGACCTATGTACACTGTTGGGGATAACTTCAGAGTTACACAGATAACAAAATGGCCCATCAACGACATAGAATTCTCGGTTCCGAGTCTCAGCAAAGTGACTCGATTGCCGTGTAAAAGCTAACAATGTTTTCAAGGACTTCTGGTCTTGTCGGTGTTTGTATAAAAAACAATCATTTTGCTATTCTCACATTAAATACTCTCTAGGTTAGAGACTCTATGATCAAGAGAATCCAAGTTGCTCCTGCCCACCAGCGGCCGAGCGGTAAAGTCGCTGAACACTGGTAGTTCGGTCCGAGGTTCGAATCCCGCGAACGGGCTGGCTGCATGGGTGTTTTCGTGGTTTTCCCCATGTGTAACGTGTATACGAGTCAGTTTCCCTTAGAAAGTCCTCCACGAAGGCACCCCTCCCCTTAGGCAGATAGCCCTAGTGTGCTTTGCCATAATTAAATACACCACACCACACCACCAAGTTGCTCCTACATGAAGTCCACAACTAATATTTTCCTACTAGGAAAACTTCAATACTCAGAATCACAAAAATAAAGAATCAATAATCCGTTCCGTGTATTTAGAAAAATAATTTCATAAATTAAGTTCATGTACTATATGAATTCAGAAAACTCTAGAATAGTGATGTTGATAGGTTAGTGAATTTTCTTGCTACATCGCGGAAGTCGACATTACAGGAACATTTTTAAATTCAGAATACGAGATCTTTACTTTTACTTACTAGTATTCGGTCTTTTAAAACTAAATACCTGTTTCTCTAATATCGATACATTTTAACCATTATATTCAAGAGTAAATGTGAACAGGCTCTTAAGAATTTTCGAAGCATGATACGTAAAAATCAACAGTACTAGCTCCCTTATGCCAACGAGCAATGCGATACTTCCCCACTTAAAACACAAATGGGGAGAAGCACAAGATCCATTCAAAGAAATCCAACTGGCGAACAACTGTTGTCCACTGCATTTTTATTTCGGAACCTCTATAGAAAACACAATTATTTCAGAGTTGGGGGGGAGGCACAGAGTATTTCAGAGTTGGCCGCACGATAAAGTCGCTGAACACAGGTATTTCGTTTTGAGATTTAAATCTCACGAACGGGCTGGCTTCATAAGCGTTTTCTTAGTTTTTCCCCATGTGTAATGCGTATACGAGCCAGTTTCCCTTAGAAAGTCTTTCTCTTAGGCACGAAGGCATCCTTTCCCTTAGACAAATAGCTCTCGAGTGCTTTGCCGTAATCAAACCAAACCAAACATTGCCTCCCAACCGGCATAATGGTTAGCGTCCTTGACTGCCGTGCTCCAGTTCAAATCTCGGAGAAGGCATGGATGTTTGCAAATGTATAGTGTTCATGCGGCATGGGTGCACTTTAAGTATGCGGCGGGCCGAATGTCCTCTCTAGAGGTTGGTGGAAAGGGAAGAGCTGTGACAGACCCTCGGAGCCGTCCCTCGGGATGTTCTCCATCAAAGTTGAGGGCGGAACTGAGCTAAATCGCACTGCCACCTGTAAAGTGCTTAAGGCTGCTGCCAACGACAGGCGTAAACTTGCTCTTCTTGCCACGAAGAATTTCGTGAGCTTGGGCTGCTTATAGGTTAGACAGGTGAGCATGAAGAAGAACAACAAACCAAACATTTCAGAGTTGGAAAACGTGAAGAAGCCACTATCCTTCGCGAAAAGGGGATCTTCCAAGTTAAACGCATTAACCATTGAAAGAACGAAAGCATGTGCTTAGAATACGGTATTTCTTTAGAAATAAATACACTTACTAATTTTTTTAACTGGATTTACCATAAATTATGTACAGCATCAAAACGTTTTGCTAAAGTATAATATGACAGCATATGGTATTACACTGTGATATTCCTTGTCTGACATAATAACAGATGTTAAGTGATGCATATTTTCACAACACATTTTGCAAGAATTTTAAAATTCTGAATAAATTACATTATAATGCATCGTTTCGCTAGTTCATTTGATATAACGTCAGTCTTCTACAAAGGAGAAATCACAAGGTAATGGAAACGACATTTAATAGCTATTAAATCAAATGAAAACGATACGTAATAATTATCGAAATTCTACATATTTCATTTTCACTCACTTATTTGCTACTTACGCGAAACATTTCATGACCTTTCTAGTAATTATCAAAATGGTGTGGTGTATTTAATTATGGCAAAGCACACTAGGGCTATCTGCCTAAGGGGAGGGATGCCTTCGTGGAGGACTTTCTAAGGAACACTGACTTCGTATACACTTTACACATGGGGAAAACCACGAAAACACCCATGCAGCCAGCCCGTTCGCGGGATTCGAACTTCGGACCGAACTACTAGTGTTCAGAGACTTTACCGCTCGGCCGCTGGTGGGCCTAATCATCAAAATGAACCATGAGATTTCTCTAATTTTTTCCCCAATTTCTGAAAAATACATTTAATCTTGATCTTTTCCTGTTTTAGCGGAACTTTCAACATTTAACCTACACAATCTGCAATAATATTTTAATAAATCATTGTTTCGCAAATATTTTTGATCTTATAAATAGTAATCATATTTTCGATACAAAACTAAAAAAACGCATTATATAGTACCGTAATACAAAACAGTTATCGAAATTTTCTTATAAATGACGGAACGTTGTCTTTCATGAAACTATTTTTGTAGATTTTTTTTTACAATTTTTACAATATTTTGTACAAAAAGTACAATATTTTAATCCGTATTAAAGTTTTCATAGTAACTACCATAATATGTTAAACTAGAAATTTACAATTCAAAATTTCTTTCTATTTTCTAATAGATATGCCCCGAGAAATGACTGTTTTACATAAATACAGTCAAGAAAAGGGGAAGGATGCCGTCATGGAAAACGTTCATATATACTTTGCACACATGTAAAAGCAAGGAAACGCCGATGCAGTAGCGCTTTCTCCGGGATATCAACATGATCTGGGGGACGGAAATCAAAAAAAAAAAAAACAAAAAAACAAAAAAAAAAAAAAAACAAATTACACGATAAGCATCATTTCTTACGGGAAAGTAAAGAGGCGTATTAATACAGCGCAAAGAGGCGTGTTAATATTACTATGATCTATATCTTTCAAAGCATTTATTAATTCATACAATATTCATTTTACTTTAGGATGCATTTTCCTACATATGTGTAAATTTCCTGTTATGTTAATACTATACATCGGAAGTTTCCAAATCCGAGTTGAAGAAAGTGGGGTGTCAAGTGCGCAAACAGAAGCTAATAAATACAGCAAAATGCTTAGCCAGTTTTTCTGGACCCCAAAAGAATTAAAATACCTACTGCTACTCCAATAATATAAATTTCCTCTTGAAAGTTTCATGAAGTTACCATCATAAGAATCTAAGTTTCGCATATATGGGAAGAGGGAATCGCAACTGGAGTTTTCATGCGAAACCAGATGACAGTTCTGTAACATTTGAATCTTTCTATTACAGACTCTTCACTAAAACAAGGTAGAAACAAAATGCATAATTTTCGTTTAAAATAGCATTAACATAATTTCATTAAAAACAGCATTGACATAATACTACAAAATGTGTGAAAGCACAGTATAGATACAGTAGGATGAGCATTACAGTACAGTGCATGGCAACTATCAAATACCATAACTATTTATGACAGACAGCACTGCCGAGACGATATCTGAGATCGCTTATCTATCCTACTCAACCATCATTCACATCACAAGACTTCCATACCGAGACATTTTACGTGCCCATATAGCACGGCGTAGACGCAGGATCATAAATATACAAGCTTTACTCGGTGTTTAAAAAACTGCTCAGCCTTGATGTGGCTCCTCTCTCCACTAATTACTATGCTTTCTAGGAGGCAGATATTATGGCCAGGAAAATCTCGAGGTAAAATTTAAATAATATTATTTTCCCAATTAAAAATCAGTAATGTTTTAGATCAGAAAAAAGTGAAATTAGTTTAACACATCCCCCTTACCCTCAAAAAACATTTTGGTGGAAAACAGAAAGGAATGTCTTAGATCAACGGTTCTCAACCTTTTAACTAATGCGTATCATCTAAACAAAAATTGAAACACTTTAGTGTCACCACTACATTTTACAAATGATTATTTTTCAGTTTCTCAATATAAATATGAAATATCTATCCATCTATCTAAAATTTAGTGCGAAATTTGGGCCTCTTTAAGAGATAAATTTCTGCATGTGTGGTCTTATTTCACTTAGTTTTAACCGTAAATTAAGATCCACTTTTAATTTTGTTCTGTATTTACTTTTCAATATAACATGGAAGAAAAGCCTTGTTCATACAAATAGGTTTAGCTAGAAGGCAATAAAAATTTAATAACCTTATCCGAAATGCCTTTAAATTCTTTTTTTTTTTTTTTTTTTTTTTTTTTGTTCAGCCAAAAATTAACAAGTGTGTTATATTTGAAATTTTCAGTTAGAGTTCGATCACAGTAAATTTCTATCAAAAGTTCTTTTTTTTTCCACGATATTTTTTAATTAAAAATAGTTAGTTAAAAATACTTCGTTTCTTTGCGTACCACCTATTTTTCTCCTGCGTACCACCGGTTGAGAATCGCTGCCTTAGATAAATTTCTGGCAGTTAAAATATTCTTTATTATAACGTATTACAGCTTTGTTGATTCTTAAAAATCTGAAACTAAACAGTAGCATAAACGACAGTTCAAGCGTTATGAAGAAACAGTACCAATAGATAAAAGGAACACTAAAAGTTAAAATTGATCCGTGAATGAATACACACTTCTTAACAGACCTAAATATTAATTCGAATAACCCCAAAAATGTAGAATACTATTATTGTGAAATTCCCATTGGCTTAGTATTTTGTAGTGCAAATTACTGCCAAGTCAAATGCAAAATTTAAAAAAATTACATAATTACATACTTAAAAACACAAATGTTACAATAGATTTTTTTTCTCTTTTCTGTTTTCATTTGATACACATTTGCACCTTGAAAGATATGAGGTTCGATAAAGGTTTCGATTAATAATCTACTTCTAAAGACTATCTTATTCATATAATTTTTTGACCCAATTGTGTACAGCTGTTTTTATCTGCTAATGATAAATTTAAGATTACAGGTTGCTCTCTAAAACGTAAACATGCCTGTAAAAACAGATGATATTAGCGCTCATTTATACATGAAAGTTGCAGAACTCAAGAATTTTATCAGCTTTTGAGAATTATTATACTTTTATTTATTATATGTTTACTTATTTCGACGGAAAATTTTTTCTAATAGATAATCTCTATTACGATTTCTTGCTGAGAAATGACAGATCTCGCCAGCATGAGTTCTCTCTATGTCTATACCATGCTCATACCTGATGTGCTACGTCATATCAAATTATGCAAAATATTTAATTACGATATTTGGAAATAATATCTGCTAATTTTTGTGAACAAAAAGCAAGTTTACAATAGTTAACACGTAACTGCTGTGATAGGTATACATCGTTAAGACAAGGGGTTAATATCAGGGATTACTAGTCAAATTTGTCATCAGGTGTATATGGAGATGGAACAGATTAGATATTTTTTTTTTAATTTCTAGGAATGCAATGTTGATAATCATATGCCTTAAGCTACAGAAAAATGAGCCATAAACTATTAAAACAATATCTCTAAAATACACTTTTGCTTCTTATAATTATCAGCTGCGAAAATTAAAGAATATTATTCCCTTTTATCGTTTTTATTATTGTCAATAATTAAAGAATGCATGCTATTTATAATTTCTCGCACACGAAAAATATATGCTATTTATGTAGACGGGAGTGGAAGAAAACAGGAAGCTGCATAGTAATTCAAGATCTATTCTCTACAGAAAACATTCTGAATTACGATTTTATTTTTAAATATGGCTGAAAGGAGGACTGCTGCATAGTGTGGAAAAACTTATTTCCCTCCAGAGCTGATTTTAAAATGCAAATGTTATTTTTTAAAATGGCATTAATTTGAACAATGAAACGTTTCGAATGAATGATAACAGTTAAAAAAAAAGAAATAGCTTATTCTCTAAGTATAAAAATAGTGCGAAATGAATTACATCATAAAAAACGACTTTTCCCAAATATTTTTCGCTTTTGTGATGTAAAGTTTCAATAAGCAGAAAAGAAAGAAGTGACAATTTTTGAAGCTTAAATTTTCTCCTCTGTACCATTTAAGCCATTACCTTGTGAATCCCAAAGAAATGGAATTAAACATTATTGTTATCATTATTATCATCATCATCATCCCAGAATATTTCCCAGCATCTTTAATTTATGGATCTAGAAATCGTATGGTATATCTCAATGGGTAAACATCTGTTTATTTTTAACCACTGGAACATAAACTTTCCATACGTTTAATGAGTAAAAATTTGGATATTTGAAAAAAAAAAAAAAAAAAAAATGTGGCGCGAACAAAATGCGTAAAAGAATATATCAGATAAGGTACAATACCGATAATTTAAGTTTCGTTTAAAAGAACTGTATCTTTAAAATCACTCAAAACAAGATATAATTTTTTATCTTTATTTACCAAAATAATCAAATAGAAAGCAAGAGAAAATGAAACCGACCATTAATACAAAATTTTACGGGAGAGTTAAAAATAACTAAAACTGTGAAATAGTTGTAAAACGATCGACAAGGTAGAACAACGAGAAGCAGCACTGACTTTTTTTAAAGAAAGATGGTCTGGCCACTAGAAACTAAAAACCAAATGAGGGACGGGCATAAAAATCAAATTAAGTCTCATCAGAAGACGGAAAAACTGCGGCAGCTTTAATACAGGAAAGATCAATGAAAAGAAAATTAATTTCTTTATTTTCATAACGAAGTAAATATTTTTTAATTAATAAACTGAATAACTGTTTGTTTAGCACTGAAAATGAGAAAGAACAGCTTATACCTATTTAAAATTGCTTGTTCACAAACACATGCAGCAGAGACGGACGCGAAGTGAAAAGGTTAATAAGTAACATCCATACCTCGGTTTAATCTTGATATATTTGGCAAAAAAAAAACTTCGGATTTCATTTCTATTCACGCTCTTTAAGTTTTTCGAACATGACATTGTTTATTTGCCATAATTACAGATCGACATAAGCTGAACTTATACGAGAAGGTTCAACTCCTCTACAATGAGGTATACGACTGTGCGCTTTTCGGAAAAGGAAGTTTCAAAAGCTATCGACAGATGGCTCCACAAGTACACCGTTTCCATAAGAGGGAAGCTAAAATGTTACTCCCTTACAATGTTTTTTTTCCCTCCTCCTTTCTTTCCCCAACAGAGTGAGAAGGGGGCGTGGTCCCTGTCTGAGTGAAGCAAGGATCGTTTAGTATTTACTTTCCTAGTAGTGAGAGGACAAGATGCCTTTCAAGCATAAGAGCCCAATTGTTTTCAACTACCTTTATTACCCTCTATTATTTTAATAATTGGTATTGAAAATGATCATATCCGTACAGCAATTACGCCACTACCATTAACCCGCTAAATGTTATTTTAATATTACTGATTTTGCTAACAGTTAATATTATTGATTCTGCAAACGGTTGTTTTAATATTGTTTATTATTTTAAAAGTTGTCGATTTAGTGTTAAATCTCTTATCTCTCATTATTTCTCTTAATGTCTCTCTTCCCTTCTCTCATTATTTCTCTTAATCTCTGTTCTTCTAAAAGATATAGTATGAAACAGTCGCTATGTTAAAATTATTCTTCCAGTTTTCACTGATATTTCAAAAACACGCATACTATGATGTAACAATGGTGGCACTTCCTTCTTATAGAAAGAAGGAAAAGAGCTTAGGCAATGTTGCCCATTGCTCTTCCGCCATTTGAACATTTAAAACAAACATTTTAAATGGTTATTCCCGTGGAAGGTAAACAGTAAATAAGTAGATAAGATCTCAAACTGCCACCAAATATATAGTAAAATATCCCATTTCTAAATTCAGGAGGTCGGTTAAATCGTTAAGACATCCAAATTGGATGAAGAGCCGATTCAATCCCTCCCAAACCACCAAACGCAAACTCTTGACCAAACCAAGGGTGCGATGGTGAGTCTGAAAAATAAATTAAATAAGGAGGAGAGAGGTACTTCCTCAAGCCAAGTGGCCAGGTGGTGTATATAGATTTGATATCTACGAGTATATTTTTATTCCAAAACACAGCTGTGAGATGGAATTCCCTGCAGAGTTTCTTTTACCCCCCAAAAAGGGGGGGGGTATTCACAGGGCGTCTCATTGCTTGTTTCTTGAGATTTTAAATTCGCCTTACCTGTAGGTGTTTAGTATACATTAGGAACCCTATTATGCCAGACAGCCCTTTGTATAGAAGGGACTGATGGAAGCTGATGTACATCCCTATGGGTTTCCACGCATACTATAATAATAAAATATAGTTGAAAAAAGTGCTGAACTTTAAGATAATTTTCTTTTCTCGTACACTTCCAAAAAAATGTATCCACTTTATATGCGTAGCATTATTTTGAAAAGAGTGTTAAGATAGTTTATCACTTAATCCCTAGTTTTTGCGGTTTAAGAAAGCTGTCACTTAGTTTTACATAAAAAATATGATATTTAATAATTTAAGATCATTTCCATAATACGCCCTACCAGTGGCCGAGTGATTAAGACCGAGATAGCCCTAGTGTGCTTTTCCATATTCCGATACATCTTGCCATAATGAGAAAAGCCCAATAAAATTATAAAAACGACGTACGTCGGTTAGTTGGGCTGGGCTGCGTCCAAGACAGGTGGGAGTTCTTCTTGACTAAATATAACATAAGAGAAAATTTTGAAAAATAGACTGATATTTACTTTATCTGAAAATGTTAATCATCTTGAACGAAAGATAGTAAACTCACATAAAAATGGGGCAGTTTCTTTATCTCAACTGGGTAAATATTTCATTTTATAAACAGGCGTTTTCATAACAAGTTGCGCTGAAGAAACGTTCATAACAGTACTACCGTTGATAATTTAACTTTCCATTTTTTAATTGCGTGTTCTTGCAAGTGAATATGTTTTAGAAAAAGAATACGTATGTATTATTACGTGAAGTTGCATTTGCATTGCATAAAATTAGCTTTTATCCCAGAAATTAGTAATGGAGAAATTCTTAGGCAGCGAAACCAAATCGCTTCACTGCACTGCAATTAAAGGCATAATTTAGAGTATATGTTACATTCCTAAGTTTCTCAGTTTTAACTTTGGATTAAGTGGATGAATGGATCATATTTAGTCGAATGACTTTTGTGACTTAAAAAGCTTATTTTATTTTGTTCTGCGAGATACCTAACTGCTCATAGCAACTGAATCTGCAATTATTCAACAGCGATTTGCGGTAAAATTAAAAATTTCTAACTGAAATTTCCTTAAGGTCAGTACACTTGTGAATTAAAAAACACGACATATTTGCCTATTGTTTCTTTATTATATTAAAAAAACAAGAACTAAGTTGATTTAAACGGGAAAAGGGTCTGCTAGTTTTGTTATAGTTTCTTACATTATGGGTAAGAAAAAAGAAGATGATTTTCTTTAATATACATGGCTAATGATAGGAGATGTACAGATTTTCAGACTTCAGTTTAAAATCTCTGCATATGGATTCACTAATCCAATTAGCTCACCAAGGAGCGAAAATGTAAAAAGAATACTGATCTTCAGTAATGCATACTAAATTTGATTTCTTGCAGGTGAATGGGCTGCCTGTATGATGCTTCCTTATTGGTTATACAAGTATAATTGTTATGAAAGTGTGGAAGGCAGTACATTTGTAAGTATAGTGTCAGATATTATTTAAGGAAGTGATCGATAGTGTCTCTGCATGTACTTACCGAGGAATAAATTCACTGGCAGTTTTGCGCTCGATACCATTTATTTACTTACAAAAAAAAAAAAAAAAAAAACCGCAATAAATAGCGCAGTGTTTTTTACTAAATAGTGTTATTCAGTTGCTTGTTGTAGTACTGCACAAGAAACATCTAAAACATAATAAAAAATGGAATCATGGAATTAAAACGTCATGATGACTAGCAGAATTGAGGTCAAGTATAAGCTCGTAAGAAACAAGCTATTCCAATCGCTTTTATCTTTGATGCTTAGAAACAGTAACCTAATTTTTCTTGGAAATTTTCCCAGTGCTAGAATTATCTGGATATCACGACATTACAATATTACATTGCTAACACACAGGCAAAAGGCAGAAATATCAATCTGTTGAAGGAAAGGACATCATAAAGTAAATGTACCATTCACATTTAAATATGTTTTAAATAG
Source organism: Stegodyphus dumicola (assembly GCF_044657685.1). Lineage (NCBI taxonomy): Eukaryota > Metazoa > Arthropoda > Arachnida > Araneae > Eresidae > Stegodyphus > Stegodyphus dumicola. The sequence goes on from NC_140780.1 coordinate 124,780,949, forward strand.
TTCTGTTTAAACTGCTTTTGACAACAGGATATTTTATTATATTGTTATTCTATCAGAAAAATGTCAGTGCCTTGCCTATTTGTAAAAACTTTTCACATTAAATAAACTTGAATAAAGAACTTATTATTTACGAAGCAATGTATTTTGATTACAGTTTACAAGCAATGTATTTTGATTTTCAACTATTATCCAAATTTAACTTTTATTTGAAATTAATTTCAATACAATGAGAATTGTGAATGTCAAAAGACTGCAAAGACATTTAGGCAAAATTATTTTACAAATAAAATTCATAAATAACTTTTGCTTCTGAAAGGGTACTATGCTAATTTGTTTAATTGCTTGGCCTTTGTTAACTCACAATTTCATTTATATTATTCTGAGTTCAACACAGGTCAAATCCTAACGGCCAGGATATTTCCAGAATGGAAGGACTTCAAGGACTGTGACGTACTTATTATCAGTAACTTCAATAAAGCATCCGAGAAATAAATGGCTTAAATATCTAATAAGATTTGGGCTCCTCGTTACAGGTAACTAAACTTATCTCATCCAGTACAAGCCAACAGAAGGAATACTGTTACGAAATTTGCTAATAATTTTAAAGATGATGATGAAACCTTTATGTGTGACAACTGACATACATTACACTGAAGCCTACTAGAAATAAAGTCGCAAAGCTGCAAGCCGCAATTTTGCCCGTCTTAAAAATTCATGCGACTCAGGGCTTTCATAGTGCTCTAAGGTTCTTACCTACACCACGTCTCTTGACAATAACAGTAAGTTTGCCAAAATGTGAGCTTTCCTATTCTTGGGGTCTCAAATAAGTACCTACAGTGCCCACGTTAACGCGGAAATGATGGTAACATCGATTCACCGTTGGATGCAGGTATAATTACCAAATAAGCATAAAAAGTTTCCTCAAATGTTCTGGAGAAAATTTTTCTCTGGTCAGGTGCATCTCTTTGTGTTCTACTGCACCATATGCACAACTAGGTACATGTTTTCCGGTTACTTGGAAAGTACTGGAATTACCAGGCACAGTAGACCAGCCAAAGCAACAAATATAATTATGTGGGAAATGTTCTGCTTCGTCAGGCTAGCTTTAAATTAGATATTCAAGAGCTGTCAAATTTCACGTCTACTACTTACCAAAGCATCAAGGCACAACAGGTTTGCTTCTCATGATAAAAGTTTTCTTTTCATCACACAACTTTGCTTTGTTCGAGAAGTGTTTGTTGAAAATAAATGAAGCGTTCTAGGCATTGTCCGGAATTCTATGTTCTTCAGACATCACTTGAACTGAGCATCCGTTGAATTTGCTGAAACAGAAAACCCTAACTGCGACTGGTCAGTCTTAAGTCTAAGGATTTGTTGGTAGTGTGTTATTAGCAGATGTAAGACTTTTATAGAAGTCTTTAAAACAGCAACACTATTTTCGTAATTCTCTCTCTCTCTCTCTCTCTATATATATATATACATATATAATATCTAACACAGTTTGACAATATACCTTTAAATTTTCAATTTTCAGTACATTCCTTCTTCAATAATACATACTGCACCCTTTTATGTCATTTTTTCCCTGCAGAGCTTTACATTGGTGTAAGCTTTTATCCAGTCATCACTTAGAACTCAAACAAAGCATAAATACTCCAGTTGCTTTCTATGTATCACTTTTCTCGCCTGCTGTCGCTTGCATAAATCATGTTCGCTGCTCCACAATATTTTTTAATGTTAAAAAATGTAACTCTATAGTTCAAAATTGTGGTATGTAGGTTGCCTCCATTGTGTTGTGTCATGTAATGAGATATGTTACGCAATAAGATGTTTATAAGAATAGGCATGTAATAAACAGATGTTAGGATTATCAAGTGATATTTTAGTTCTTCAAATGAGTTCCAGTCATCAGCTACGCTACAGAGTCAAGTTATCTGCTGCTCTCCCCGTCCCTGCCACTCCAGCCATAAAAACTGAGTGAGCGGTTCTAATTCTCTCTTCGTATAATTTATTAGCACATATATGTGAGCGTCGTGTGTGTGTGTGCGTGTATGTAAGATAAAAAGTATTTAAATCAAAATGCTAACTTTAATTTGCAATAGTCCTTTAATTTTCCTATTTTTATTTGGATATTTCTCCTTTACATCCTTTACACAATGCTGGATTACGCAGCTAATTCGGAACTGAAACTCAAAACTGTAAACGAAAATCCAAAATTTTTTAACCAGGTCTCCACGGCGGATGTCGCATTTCGCTTCTACTTCTTCTGCTAACGTTTACTCTCTTCAAAACGACCTTTTTAAAATGTAACGATACAGATTTAATTTTCCAAAAACAGGCTTTATGTGTGTATGTGTCACATACATATAAATGTAATAAAACACATTTAAATTAAAATCAGGCCTTACTAAGGATTCACATACTTCTCATGGTTTTGTTATAGTTTTGGTCATCGTAATGCATTTCCTTAATGCAAAAATCTGTTCAAAAAAAAAAAAAAAAAAAAAAACTCGACTGTGCTTTAAATGTACTGCCGGTGTAAATACAGTGCTTCAAAGGTGAATACCCTTTAAATGTAAATACCTCCGGTGAAGCAGCATGATGTGAAAACAGCTTCCATGAAGCTAGCCATCGATTGTGATGGTAGATGGGAAGGAATAGAAGGCAGCAATAACAGTGCCTGTTTTGAAAAAGCAGATACTGCGTTGATTTAAAGAAGTTGAGGAAAGGGCCTGTAAGTTGTACCCGACAGTGAAACGCATAATTTTGATGTTTAGGGGCCGAACTAATTAGAGTCTTTCTTGCAGTAAGGGATAGCGTTGCGTTGAAATCACGCTTATTCGGAAAATACCAGATGATGGGGGAAAGAACTTACGTCGTTCCTATTACGGGAATCTGAAATTGTGAAGATATTGGATGAAAAGAAACCGAATGGAGAAGTGGTACAGTTGATCATGTCAAGATTTTTACCGCAGGTATAGATAAAGTTTCGGTGAATTAGGTAATCCAGGTATGCTAGAAGAATCAGCCAAAATGGCGGTGAAGTATGAAAATAGTTGATGGGCCGAAAATAGTTGTACGGATAGATCTGGCGTGAGAGGCAACAGAAGCTTCGAAGCAAAAAGTAAGGATGGTCCAGCGGCTTTGTGTTGGAAAACGAATAATTTACTCCCTTCAAACAATAAATCATACAGTTCCGCTGACGATTACTAGAAATTAAATATCATAACCAAATATCCAATTTCATCCCTCATCAATAATTGAGGAATTAATAAGGGAAATTAGATCTACTAATATTGTAAGGATCTTAAGTTTTACTAACGTTTATTTTATTTTAAATCTTTACTATCACTTCTTATTTTCTACTTCCGGCCAGAATTATAAGCGTGAAGGAGTTTATGCAAAGTTGTCTGGCGAACGCCAAGTATTTAAGTGTGGCCTTTTTGCCAAGCAGAAGAGAGGAAGCCGTGAGTTCGAAGCAGGCCGCTTACCTTAGAAGTTACGCAGTTGCTACTTTGCCTTCCAGGCCAGAGGTTTTAATCCTCTTGATAAATTAAACGTATTGTAGTGTTCACAGTCTCTGTGCTACATACGCTTCCTGTTATTATAAGGCCAATCTTATTCTAAAGTTAAATTAGAGTTTAGTTTTATTTTGATATCTTTTAAGTTAGACCCCGAGTGGAGGGTCATTGTATTCCGAAGTACGGAAGTCATTGTACATAAAGAAAAAATAAAGGGTTTTGTATACCCTTCGTCTATATCCTGTCTACTTACTACAATTAGTGAACATAGCTTTAGTAAGCTCTCTATTCTAGTCAGGTCATTGTATGTTTCCGAAGAAGGTTAGAAGAAACATTGAACCTGATAGTGGCGCCCGACGAAGAATAACCATGGCCGAGTTTCAAGAAGAACCTGTGCTGCCTGCAGAAACAGCTCAGAATCCAGAAATGCCAGCTGCCGCCCTGGAAGGATTTGGGTACATTGTCCAGACCATGCGCGCTTCGATGAAACCAGAAGCAACGTTTAATGGAAACTCACAGGTAACCAGTTTTTTTGGAAAAATTGGATGACCACTTCATGCTCTACCCCGTGCACGAGTTTCAAAAAGTTACCTTAGCTACCAGCGCTTTGAGGGGCCAAGCGCTTAACTGGTTCAAATGTATCGGCAGAAGTCTCTTGGGTCAAGCAGGAACTCCCACCTATACCTACGAAAATTTCAAGACTGCCCTACTAAAAGCCTTCCTGTTGTAAGGGATCGTGCGAAATTAGAAACAGAACTTTTCAGTATATATCAACAAAGAATGGAAAACCTCTCGAGTTTTATTTTAAGAAAAATTCACGTTTTCAAGCTCTTGTATGGAAACCGTCCGGATCCTGAAATAATTCAAGTGATTTTGCCGAGGTTACTACCCCAAGTGCAAGACTTTATTGAATTGAGAAATCCGACTACACTGGAAAAGTTATTTGAGCTAGCAATCCAGTTTGAAAGTAGAAGAACGGCGGACGTCGAAAGAAGACGCCAGTATCAACAGCGAAACCAATTTGGTACGCCAAGACTACAGCAAACTCAAGCACATGGCTACGGAGAAAAAGCGAATCAGTGGGCAAGGAAACCCGAGCATTCAAAAACAGCCGGCGAACGTCGACAGTTCAATAGCAACCCAGGAAAAAAGTCTCAAGGCCAGTGGAGAAAGAAGGAAAGCACCGAAAGGAAAAATAATTTAAACTAAAACGGATTTCTGCTGACGAGAGGGTGCGGAAATCCGAAGGCCACGAAAACCCCTCTTCCTACAAGTTAAATACAGTAATGGTGAAAAATTTAACTCTTCCGAAGATTGAAGTCTTGGTAAATAATATCCCGGCCACCGCACTCCTGGATACCGGCGCGCAGTGTTCCTGTGTGGCAGAAGTCTTTTTTAGAAAGTATTTTCGCAAATACCGCATATATAATGCGGATAATACAACAGTATTAGCGGCGCAAGGAGAACAATGTAAGTGCGTAGGTAAAGTACCTTTGTACATCCGTATCAAGGACGAACAAGTAAAGGTGATGTTTTTTATAGTAAAGAATTTGCAAGCACACTTAATACTAGGAATAGACTTTCTTTCAGACGCACAAGCTACACTGGATTTTAATGAAGCGTCTCTTAAGCTGACGATGAAACCAGTGCGTGTAGAAAAGGTTGAACCGCCAAGGTTAAATCTTGACCACCTGCCTAATGACGAGCAAGATAGAATCCGACAAGTGGTAAGTGAATTTGCTTCCTTATTTAGTGATATTCCAGGATTTACCCAGGTTACTAACCATAGTATTGACACCGGAGATGCATTGCCGGTTCGTCAAAAACCATACCGGTATGATAAGAATAAGGAAAAAATTATAGAATGGCATATTACCGATATGCTACGTAAAAAGATCGTAAAGCCTATCTCAAGTAGTTATGCTAGTCCGGTGGTTTTATGTAAGAAAAATAATGATTATCCTTTCGAGCATCCAAAAAGGTGGAGATTCGCTATTGATTACCGTAAATTAAATTCCATAACGAAATATCCGGTATATCCGTTACCGATTATAGAAGAAATTTTAAGGAACATAAAATCAACCAAATTTATGACGACTTTAGACTTAACGAATGGTTATCTTCAAATAGGGATCAGGCCTGAGGACGTGCCTAAGACTGCTTTTATAACCAAGTCTGGCACTTATGCATTTTTGCGAATGCCGTTTGGCCTTTCAGGCGCCCCAGCAACATTTCAGCGATGCATGGACATTGTGTTAAGACCTGTTCTCGGAAAGTCCACATTTATCTATTTAGACGATATCATTATTACTAGTGATAATCTAGACCAACATGTACAGGATTTAAGACAGGTGTTTTCTTTATTAAATGAGGCCGGTCTAAAAGTTAATGTCGAAAAATGCAAATTTGCAGCCCCTGAATTAAAATATTTAGGTTACAAAATATCGCAAAAAGGGATCGAGACAGATGAATCAAAAATAATCGCTGTACAAAAGTATCCGACTCCAAACACGGCAAAGAAGCTCTCTTCTTTTCTAGGACTTTGTTCATATTATAGGTCCTTTATAAAAGATTTTGCGGCTATCGCTGAGCCATTGTTAAAATTAAAAAGGAAAAAGGCAAGATTCTCGTGGACGGCCGAAGCCAATAGTGCTTTCGAAAAATTAAAACAAGCATTAACGCAAGCCCCTGTGTTGAAATTTCCTGAAAAGGATGAAAATTTAGAAATTTCAGCGGATGCTTCGGATTATGCGGTAGGAGCGGTACTTTCGCAAAATCAGCAGCCAGTGGCATTTTTTAGCCGAACTTTAAATCAAACACAAAGAAACTATTCCGCGACCGAGAGAGAGGCACTTGCAGTTCTGTTAGCAGTGCAAAAGTTCCGAGTCTATTTTGGAAAGGCGCCGATAACAGTATATTCTGATCATGCGGCGGTAACTAGATTGTACTCAGGGAAAAATTTATCCCCAAGGTTAATAAGATGGGCACTCAAGCTGCAAGAATATAATCTGGTAATCAAGCATACCCCCGGAAAGGAAAATATCGTAGCAGATGCCCTGTCACGAATTAAATTAGACGAACAGGGTAATACCGTAAAAGTTGCAATGCTGACAGCGTGTACAATAAATTCCCGAGAAACTGTAATAACCGAACTGGGTAAGGATCCTGAGTTTGGAAGTATTTATGAGTATTTGAAGGATCCTGAAAATTTTAGCCACCAAGATATTGTGGCGATAAGAAATAGGGCGGCCCATTACGAACTAATAGATGGTCTATTATTTTATACAAAAACTACGAATTCCAACAACGAATTTCGACCTGTTATCCCAGCTAGTCTTAGATTAAATATCCTGCAAGAGCTCCATGACAGCCCTTTAGCTTCTCATGCTGGTATTCGAAAAACTACTCAACGCGTACGCGAGGCAGTCTACTTTCCTGAACTGCAAAAGTTAACAAGGGCGTATGTCCAGTCCTGCCCAACATGTCAAGCCGTTAATTATATTAATTTCCGCCCGGCCGGGTTTCTAAATAGTATTAAATCCGAATTTCCAAATGAAATAATCGGCATCGATTTATTGGGCCCTTTCCCAAAAAGTCAGTTAAACAAAAGTCGCTATCTCCTTGTTATAGTTGATCATTTTAGTAAATGGACCGAAATTGTTCCCTTAAAACGAGCCTCCGCGAAATTAGTTACCGATTCTATTTTAAATAAATATATTTTAAAATACGGGGCGCCCCTAAAAGTTATATCGGATAATGGTCCTCAATTTGTAAGTAATATATTTGAAGACATGTGCCAAAAACTGGGCATACGTCATTTAAAAATGGTCCCGTATCGGCCGCAATCAAATATAGCGGAACGGGTCAACAGAAATATAGTGAAAATTATCCGTAGTTATGTTAAAAATTTTCATAAAAGCTGGGATAACTATGTCAATGAATTTGCTTTCGCCCTTAGGACCGCAAAACATGATACAACGGGCAAAACTCCTGCTGAGTTATTTCTAGGCAGAAAGGTTATAACACCGTTAGATAAACTATTTTATGTGCAACAAAGAGCCCCAGAATTTAAAATGGGTGATATAGAAAAACTAATAAAAGAAGCAAAAAAGAATACGGAAGTAGCACAAAGAAAACAAAAATTGTATTATGACTTGAAACGACGGGGAGTAACTTATAAAGTAGGGGATGAAGTACTAAAAATTAAGCATTCACTTTCTTCAGCACCAGAAGATAAAACTGCCAAATTTTTTCCACGCTTTGAAGGACCATATGTTATAGAAAAAATAACTCACGCTGTTGTAGTGTTAAAGGGAAGAAATGGTGAAACCTGTTCCGCAAACATTGATCAAATCAAGCCCTACTTCGATCGTAATAAAATGCAAATCTTTTCAGATCTTTTGCAGGATCCGGTACGGCAGACACCGCAGGTACAAGTTCCAGAGGTGGGAAAACGACAGGTACAAGGGCAAGCCAATGAGAGACAGAAGCAAGTGAAAAGAAAATTGCCCCGCGGAAAAACTGAAGGTAAAAAGAAAAAGAAGCCGTTCCACCGTCCAGAAAAGAGAGTTCACGAACACCCCCAGAATGAGGAAGGGAGAAGGACGACGTATGTGGAAAAAACCGGGAGAAAGGACGGCAACTATAACCCGGCTGTGAAACGGAAGATTGACTCATCCGACAGAACTCTCCGCAGCAAAAGTCGCCGAACTGCGGAAGGGCCATCAGCGGCGGAGGAAAAAGTACAAGAAAAACTTGAACGGCCAACAACGAGGTCCAAGCAGGATCACGACAGAAGTTTCCCGGTTCCACCAAGACCAGCTGCCTTCAAACGGCCAAGACCACAAGCAGAGCACAAAAGGAAGATGTTCAAGGGTGGCCGTAGTGGTGAAAAACGGAAGCTTCCAGAGGAAAGCACTGAAGGGCGAGCCCGTACAAGAAGGAGGATCAACCAAGCTACGGTCTGCAGCACCTTTAAAGACTGGGCCCAGAAAAGGATGTCTGAATATTACAAAGATAAGTAAAATTTTATGTTACTTTACAAACTTAAGTTAATCTTTCATTCTTACTGCAAGTGGCAGATTTCAAGAAGTTTTACCTCATGCGAGGTCTACCTTTATCGCCAAAAGGGCGAGAAATGAGTTGTGACCGATTTTCTTATTATGTTTTTCAATTACTCGCGCGTAAAACTAAAGTTGATGTATAATAGCGTTGTATAAAGACTTAAATATTGTAAAAAGTTATTGTATAAATTTTATTTAAAACATTCTAACAAGAAAGAAGTTTTAGTCTGAAAGACTTTTTGAAATGTAGTATTATTTCAATGTAGAAAGAATTGGCACTTGCTTTGAAAAGAATAGAAGTTAACAATGTACTACTAATGTATGTTTTCAAATGTGTAAAATTAACGGCATCTTGATATGTTCTTGTATACATGTGAACTGTTATTTTGAATGTTTAGAAATACCGTGATATGGTAAAAGTGAAAGTAATGTTAAAAATTTGTTATTCGTGTGACTGTAAAGATTAAATCATGGTGAATATGTGTTAAAAGTTGAATGATGTAGTTAGGCTCTCTGACGCTACACTTTAGAGTTAGCCACTTTCAGAATAGTACCTCAGGGTCTAGAGTTGAAATTAGGGTGTGTTAAGAGGTCTCGTATGTTGAATTTTAACACGTTAGTGTTTTGATTGTAGGAGGAAGTGTTGAACACATAGACAGAAACACATTCGTGTTCGGTGTTTTTACAACACATGTCAGAGAGCACGGGGAGAGATAATTAAAATAGTCATGAATGAAATAAGAATGTTAAGAAAAGTATATTCTATATGTTATTTGCAATGTCATTCCGTAACATTTCATTAAACTAGTTTTCCTTCCAGATCTCTGGAAGGAACCAGAATTGAATAAAGCTCCTGTTTAGATGCAGTACAGATGAAAAAGAAAAAAGATTGTTGTATATTCCGGGAGCTGCTATTGTAACAAATTTCTTTCTTTTAGAATTTTCTAGTTTCTAGCTAAGTTATGACTGTAAAAGGTTGGCCTCGCGTTAGTTTCTAGAGCTAAAAGTTTTCAACAAGGTCGTTTTAGACCTCAGTTTCAAACTAATTAACTCTGGCGGGAAGTATATAAGGACCTTAAGTTTTACTAACGTTTATTTTATTTTAAATCTTTACTATCACTTCTTATTTTCTACTTCCGGCCAGAATTATAAGCGTGAAGGAGTTTATGCAAAGTTGTCTTGCGAACGCCAAGTATTTAAGTGTGGCCTTTTTGCCAAGCAGAAGAGAGGAAGCCGTGAGTTCGAAGCAGGCCGCTTACCTTAGAAGTTACGCAGTTGCTACTTTGCCTTCCAGGCCAGAGGTTTTAATCCTCTTGATAAATTAAACGTATTGTAGTGTTCACAGTCTCTGTGCTACATACGCTTCCTGTTATTATAAGGCCAATCTTATTCTAAAGTTAAATTAGAGTTTAGTTTTATTTTGATATCTTTTAAGTTAGACCCCGAGTGGAGGGTCATTGTATTCCGAAGTACGGAAGTCATTGTACATAAAGAAAAAATAAAGGGTTTTGTATACCCTTCGTCTGTATCCTGTCTACTTACTACAATTAGTGAACATAGCTTTAGTAAGCTCTCTGTTCTAGTCAGGTCATTGTATATTTCCGACGAAGAAGGTTAGAAGAAACATTGAACCTGATAATATTATAACAATTCTTCTGGTTATTTTCAGACAGCATAAGGACACGCCAAAAATGGCGTTTATAGCACACTGAGGATCTGCGAGAAGCTTTTACACTAACATGAAGCGGGTCTGAAAATGAATGCATAGAAATGTAAATCTGCTAGAACTTCGACAACTGGGTCACGAAATAGGCTATCGAGGCAACAGATGAATAAAAAATTACGGCAGTTAAAAATTATTCATCATCCGCTACGAAGAAGAAACTAACGTTGTTTTTAGGATTGTGTTCATACTATTTTGGACGTTTATTAAAAGAACAATCTAATATAGTAAAACTAGTAAACAGAAATGTAATTAAAATTAATCGGAGTTATATAAAAATGTTATCACTCGCCCTGAGAATGCGGCGTCAATGAACTCGCATACGCATTAAAAGGGGCAAAACACGATCAATGTGGGAAAAATACCCGCAGAATTATTTTTGAGAAGGAAGCTGGTAACACGCGCTGGATAAATTGTTATTAGTGGCAAAGAGAGAAGAAGAATTAAGATGAAGGATATCAAAAATTAGTCGATGAGACAACCAGTAATCCCGATAAAATCTAAGCCAAGTGGAAACTATATTATGATATGAAAAGGCACGAGAAAAAATTTAACGTCGGGAATGAGTGTTGTAAGCATTCTTTTATCTTCGGCACTCAAAATGTTTGTCCCAAATTTGAAGGACCATTTGTAATTGTGTAAGAGCTGTGGTAGTTTACCACAAAGGGGAAAGTAGTTCCGTAGTCACAGCAAATGTAGACCAAACCAAAACGTTCTACTGAACGGGCTGGCATGCCACTAATAAGCGATAAACCTGCTTTATGAAATGGCTACTAACGCTGAAATGTTATAAAAAATTTTTATGCAATATTTTGTGTACATTAACTATCAGCATGTAGTAAATTGATTGAATGAATTATGACTTTCTTACACACAACAGTTTTTACAGCCCTACTTTAGATCACTAATATTAATAAACTTTTCTGTGCAGAGAGCATTGCTCAAATTTTATAGGAATTAAGTTTTTTCCTCCAAAATTTCATATCATAGATGCCAGCAGTCATACTCAATCTTTCCCCCAATACTATGAATTTACAATGGAGAAATAAAAGACTTGATTTCTCAATAGCAAACACAGGTAAATCACATTAATTGAAAAGACTGACCCTTACTGCATATTTTCTCCTTTTTAGCAATGTACATGAAGTAAGAAATGCGCATGCAATGCATGTTAAGTATTTCGTCTGCTAATAAAAATTTCGCACCTTTATTATTTCCTCAGAAAATTTGAAGGCTTGACGTAAGTAGTGACGTGTCCCGATTTTCCGCCCTGACGAAATAGGCTTTAATCTCAATTTTAATCAGATTTTCATTTAAGTGCAGTTGTATCGTAAATATTAGCGGTTAAACCGATACATTCCGGTCTAAGTCCATATCAGGATCACACAACCACTTTCAGTGTTGAAGACCTTAGTTCCAAAGAGTATTGTCGATCTCACTGCAACTGGTTTGGAGCTTTATCGTCGTCGTTGTTGTTTTTTTCTCCTCATGAACGTCAGTTTATAAATTTATTCGTACCGTATATAGAACGCAACAGATAAACAAATAAGGATAAAGTGTACCAAATTTGGTTATCTGATAATATCTATTTGCGGAAATTTCGGAAGAATACTTTGACCCTACGTCAACGCCATTAGGAGTTTCGTTTCGCAAAGAAATAAATTGCGAATATCCAGCTGTGTTACATAATCCTTTTCGTCATCGTTTTATTTTTTGACGCGAGGTTTGTCTCACACCTCTACTCTTCCTGCTATTTTCTTTTAACACAGAGGGGGGGGGGGATCTTGAATATATTCCTAGCCCTTAATGAAATATGTAAAATAATAGTCACGAAATATGTTTGAATAGATTAAAGGAAGTTCAACAGCCTTTAAAAGACAAGTTACCGTGTGCTAAATGAGGATTTCTTTTCGTTCAGCCTTTGTCTATTAAAATCATTTTGTAGCTTTTTCTAATTGTGTAGATTCCTAAATTCTAATATTACGTTATCGGAAGATTTAAAAAACATGTCTTCCTTTCTTTCACTCCATATTCTTAGAAAGGTACAGTTTCACTGCTTCTTAGTTTATTGCACTATCGAAAAAGTAGAAAATACATATATTCCTAAAAATTAAAATTTACATTTGCTGATAATACTTGCTTAATTTCATTTCGCAGAATACCCCGTCTGTTTGTTAAATGGAGAAAGTACAAGAAGAAAACATTCTTCTAACAGTTTAGACGTCTTCTAGTGAGAACTGCTGTTTCTGAGGTACAAAGAGCACAATAAATAACTACAAATTATAAAATTGGATACTTTCATTAGTCAGATGCATGCTTTCCTGGAATAAATTTTCTTATTTATTTTCTATTGGTTTTATCTTAATAATAAATAACTTTCGGAACTCTGCTGAGAATTCCTTGTGCTATCCAAATTTCATGGATATATTAAAGGGAAAATGTAGTACTCCTAAAACTTTCAAATATAAAAATAAGACAAACATTTTGAGGTAATCGACATTACTAAGACTGCTCATTAGGAAGCTAAGTCACAATATTTTCCCGAGATAATTAAATCATTTAAGTTCGTTTATTCTGCAGCTTTATTATCATACAACAGATTATTTTGACTGGGGAACAAAAACTAAAGAAAATTTAATTTATTTTGTTATAACAGGATTGTCTATTATTTTATTCAGTGTGGGACATGGAAAATATTCATTACACAGGAACAATAAAATTGTTTTCAATAATGTCGGAATAAACTGTCGATTCGAAGCATTTTAAAGTTCATTAAATGTTCCAATGATTTTGTTAATTACTTAAAATAAAATAAAAAATATAGGAAAAAAAGAAGTGTATATTTGTGACAGTTCAACGTTGGCTTTAAGTCAAATGAAATCGATTTCACTGTGAATGAGATATTCAATGCAAATATCACATAAGTTCCAACTTCTTCACGCATTAAAGTCTCTAATGCACTTAGAAATGCATTATGAGAAACTATATTGCCTATTTCTTCTGATATTCAACAAACTTGTGTCATTAAAACTTCATACTTTCCACAAAACACAAAAATAAAATTTAAATTTAAGCTCAAAAAAAGGAAACTACGCGAGCAAATTTGATCAAAACAGGTCACATTTCTTTCAGTTCTTGTTTCCCATCCGAAAGTGCCTGATGAATGGTAATAAAACTTCAGAATATCATTTGCATTTTACTTAAATGGCTCCGTCATTTTTAGTCAAAAAAAAAAAAATAATAATAATTTTGTTACTCTAAGAAATTTAGTTGAAAATTTTACGTTAAACACTGTAAGATTTTCCCAAATTTTGATTATTTTGATTTTATACTTGTGTCATTAGAATGTTTGATTTGATACAAAACTCAGTTTTAGAATAGCTGTATTATTCCGCTACATAAAAAGAAAGTCCAGTCCTATACTTACAGGATTTTAGAAGTTTAAATTAGCGTAATATAGCCTCTAAGCCTTTTATCTCTCTCTTCCTAGATAATTAATCCCTGTCGTGTCAAGATTCTACAAGATATCGTCTTAGAACAGATTTTCGCAAAATATTTTTCTCATATAGTATCGACAATAATGCGGAAATGATTCAATAGTGATTGAAATGCTGAATGATAGGATTCAGTTGAACCCAAAGTTAATATGCAAGCTGCCTAAATTTAATATTCGAAACACTTAATTCTGAGCTTGCACCATCACAACTGCAGTTACATTATTCAAATTTCCAAGCAAATTTGCGCACTTAAAAAAAGTACAGCAGTCTTGTTTCATCGTTTATCTTTTTAGTCATTATTTTAATAATAGACAAATAAACACACAATCAATAAACAACACAAGAATAAATTTTATTGAACGAAATAACTATACATAATTCATCACAATTCATTATAAATTATTACAACAGTATGCAAACTTCTACATTTTAGTACTTTAAAAGATATTTAACTCGAGCAATGAAAATTCATTTACGTAAGTCTTGTAGTAACACTGGACAGAACTATTACTACGAAATAAAATTGTTATTATTCTACAAAAGAATTATACCTACATGCCACAGATATATTTTTAATAGACATTATTTTTTAAGTTTTTTAAGATGAACTGTTTACTTAAATGTATTGTTTGACAGCCTGCGCCGATCAACAAACGTGATAATTTCATAGCATTTACCTAAAATTCTGAAACAACTAGAATACATAAAAAGTCTCAATGTCAATGTTTCATATTTCCAAAAAATTCTGATTTTATGTTAAATCAGCTCACACTACAAAGCAGAGGTGACCAAAGGGCGGCCTGTGTGTCATATTTCCAGTATGAGAATCTACTCATTTCGGCTCACTATTTCTTTTATTTTATTACATTAATTTTATCTTTTGAACAATTATAATAGACAATTTCACAACTTAAAGATAGTTCGATATTGAACATTTCTTCAAAATATCTGTTACATTTAATAGCTTTCACAAACCGACAGGTTTCCGTTTCAATAAAAAAAGAATAAGAATATTATTTATAAACTGGTTGAAATCTAGAGCAACAGAGTAAAAAGACCCTGCCATCGGACCCTTCAGAGTTTCATTCGAGATATACAACAGATCTCTATATCTTGATGCTTTTCTGAATGGCAAGCGATTGTTGTTGATTTTTCACTAAGAGTTTCTCTTTTTTTAAAAATCATTATCAAAATTTCACTATTACGTCGAAGTATTAAAACAAAATATTATAACATCAGAAGCCGATGTGAACTTTATCGCTGCTAAGAAAGACATACATAATTTTTGTTTTTCTACTCTGTTTAAGGTCATGTTGCAGAGATAAACTAAACTTTGCTCATAATTGTCATACTTAAGAAAGGGAGAAAGGGAAAGAAGGAAAGGAAAAAAAACTTTAAAAAAATGCACTCTATATTGCTTAATCGAATCTTAATCAGAACTATAAAAATTTTAAAATCTGAATCGACGAATTCTTAATTTCAAAACACAGATTTAGTGCCACTTTCCAAGATTAAATGTTCTTAAATATTGGTTTCTTCAACGTTTGTTTTAATGCGAAAGAAGACTAACTGCATCCTCTTAACTGGTACGCTGTTTCTAACTTCGTAATTAAATTTACATTAAAACATTTACAACTATTTCAAAACTGCGATGTGTTTTCGTCCGATTTCGTAACTATACAGAACCAAATTCAGATGGAAAAAATAAAAAAAATTGTTTATTTGACTAACCTAAATTACTGGAAATATGTTTCAGTAATGATGAATTTTCTGAGTATGCTAACTTCAAGGGCTAACTAATGTAACATGCATTAAAAATTAAAGAAGGGAAGTCTAAGCATTTCATGTCTGTAAAAGCTTTGAAGATTTTCATTATTTGCTTGCACTATTTATTTTTTCCTTGCGGTTAAAATCCAAATAAATGTGGATAAACATGATGCACACAGTCAAATACAGAAGTCCACTCGCCATCTCCAGAAGCACGATGAAATTTACAAACAGAATTTCAGTAAGTTTTTGGCAAAGCATTTTCCTGCAGATTGAAAATACTTCTAGCCGTCCGGGTGCCCTGTCCTGCTGTCACCCGTCACCTGTCACTTCCTCATCAGAAAACAAAGCTATTTACCAAACCTTTACAGACATCTTACAGTTGGAAAAACGCAAAATAACGTAACATTTTCACGAAATTGCACAATATGCATGCACGTGCATATTGCGCGAGCTAATTTATTCATCATTTGAATAGTTTACATGTTTTATTTAGATTATATCTAAGAAAATGAGACTTCAGTTGCTGTATGCAACAGAAAGGCATGGCACAATTTTGTGCCCAAAATAACTTCATTATCTATTCATCAACAGAAAGTTTTATCTAAATGAAAAACAATTTCTGATGCAATAAATTAATTTCCAGTTTTGCGCGATTTCAAAATAAGCAAGTTATTAAAACTGTATTTGATGTTACATTTAAAAATACGGTAATAATTCTCTATATAATTTTGTTTTCTGTAAGATCACATTATGCTGCAGGGATAAACTAAAATTTTCTTAGACTTGTCGTACTTAAAAAAAGAAGGAAGGAATAAAGAGAAAAACTAAAAGAGTACATGCTATATTGTTCAGCCGAATCTTAATCAAAATCTAAATCGACGCGCTGTTTCTGAAATTTAGCTTACAATCGAAACCAATTGAAAGCCAATAATACAATATTTCATCTACAAGTAAATGGTTTTGCTAGGAAAAAAAACTGAAAACAAAAAAGCTTTCTAATATTTAATTTAGGGCAGAGAGTGCAATAAATGTAAAGTAATTATATGCTTTTAATATTGTATTGTTAGTAAATGACTAGACAGAGCTGACAGAATTGAATAAAAAATTCCGAAAACACGAGCTTGTGTTATTATGATTTATTTCACGTTTTTCTTATATTCTACGCATCAAATTTCACTGAATTAGTAAAGCAAAACAAATACAGAATAGCTTCAGAAAGTGTACAAAATCAAGCAGTCTTTTTTTTAAAGTAAAAGTGTGGCATTAACTTACTAGCTCTATAAATTCAAACACGAAAATTAATAGGTTAGGTTATTTGAATATGGCAAATCAAAAAAGGGCTAGCTGACTAAGGAAAGAAATGCCTTCGTGGAGGACTTTCCGAAAGAAACTGACTCATATTCAACCAAAATTAAGTACTGTAAGCTATTGTATTGAAGTGCATAATAAATAGCATTTCAATTTACCCTTCATTTAGTCAAATGTTATTGAAATAAATTATCCTTATGCGATAAAATCGAATGTAACTTGAAATCTGAATAATCTGCTTAATATCTGCATGCATCTAATAGAATTTAATCTATTCCATGCAACATATATGATTTTCACGATGAGTAAAGAAATACATGCAGTTTTATTCGAAAGTATGATCTTGCATTTCAGTTAAATTTTCATGGGCATAATGCGCTGAAATACGCACTTTTTCAAATCTCCAATGCTTAGCTTCTCCAATTCAGTGCACACGTTAGAATATTTAAAAAAGAAATAAACATTAAAAATATAAAGAAATCGAAAGTACAACTCATGAATTAATGCTAATACTTTCCTGGTATTTCCTTCTAATTTAAATGCCCACGATGATGATGAACCTTGACACAAAAAGGGATCACTAACCCTCAGCAATCGAACAACGCAGCATCGTTAAGTATAGAGTGGAAGCATTAATAATAATCAAACCTTGTGTCCTGTAACCTTCGAACTCTAGAGATGTTTTTCAGTGTCAATTAAAGCAAACGGAACTCTTTCTTGCCTGTGGGTATGTTTACAAAGAATGAACGACATCTCATTGCTACCATGAGGAAGTAAATTACAACCCGCATTTAATATAAGAATGCTTTCCCACCATTGCGCAATTGAAAGTTCATTGGAACATTGCATTGTTGAATGAAATAAGGTATGAACTATTTCGGAAGGTTTTTATTTATTTAAATTAATACAAAACGTGTTTTTCAGTAAACAATATTAAAAAAAGGTTCATTCAATTAATGTTTAGGTAAAACAATTTTAAGGAATAAGTACTGTCTTTTTCCGTTACTAGGACAATGCTAGAATTTATAAAATGATAGAACAGACAGAAAATTTCTTCCTAATTTTTTGCTCGGTAACAGAATTTAGCCATTTATGGTGACAATAGAAAAGTAAAATTCTCTTGAATGATCTGACTCATCACAAGTTCTTGTGATTCGATAAATAAAACTAAACAAGAGTATTTTAATTATTTATTTTTGTAATGAGCTTTGAGATGTCAAAATTTGTTTAAATTCTTGCAACGCCAAAGTTAAATAAAACTAAAACATCAGTATATAAATTAACTGCTTTGAGGATAAATTACTCTATGGTAAGAAAAAAATTCTAATAAATGTATAAGCAGATCTCACAGCATACACAATTAATTTTACAATTCCTAATCAATCTTACATATTATAAAAGTTTTGCATAATATTTTGTATGATAACTAAGAATTCAGGAGTTAACATATCGCGGTAAAAATTTATGTAAATATCAATGTCATTTAAAATATTTAGGAAGAAAATATAAAATATTTATTATACGGAAATTAAATTTCGCAGTTTGAATTCTCTGAAATCGCCCAATTGACTTTGAAATGTATCACGAGGATGTATTCTAGATTGCTAAAGAAACCATCTATAAACAAAGAAACGTAATTATTACCGAAAAATTCAGTTATAAAATAAACTTACATCTTAAGTTTGGCAACTCTGGAGAAAGCCCCCGATTCATGAAATCCAAACGAGATCTCATAACTGAAAATTTTGGGAATAAGCAACACAATGCGCCTATGAACGAACGTTAAAGACGAGCACATAATTGAAAGGAGACCGAAGGTTTTGTCAAGAGCACCGTTCCACACGCATGGAGTTTCGAGGCAGCTAAACAATTTTTCTTTTCGAACTCCCAACGCCAGCAGGCGGTTGCATCATCTACCTCGAGGAAAGAGAATATGATTTGGCAAAGTTTGGGCGTTAAGTCAACGAGCGAAAATAAAAAAGAAGATAAGTAAATAAACCTCATCCACGTAAAAAGGATGAAATAAAGTAAACGAAAAGCAATGAGGACGGCGAGAAAGTTGAAATGTCTGCTTCTATTTTTAGTTTCTCTTTACTCTAGTATACTGCTACGTTGCTCTCATTCACCGACCTAATCACGCTCGCCTGTCATGCAGTAACCACGTGAGAGGTCTTCCTCCGCGTTCAAAACAAGCAGACGATGACTCTGTTCTCTCAGTTATCCTTTTGTTCGTTCAGGAGGATAACTACCGACGGCAACGTCGTTTTCTTCTTTGTTCCCGATATAAAGATAGAGTTCTAGTTATGTGCTGTAGTTAGTGCTACAGACATTTAAACAATTAAAAACAAAAGTTTCCAATGAATAATTTGCCCCATCATTTTTCTTTCAACCACTTTTCCCGGATAAGTTATGATCGGCATTTTAAGAACCTTTTTTGTCTTCCGTTTGCTTAACTAGTAACCAATTTAAACTAGTTTTGCTGCTGTATATATAAAGTAGTAATGAAGGAAAGTGGGAAGGAAAAACGGGGGTTAGGGTACATTATTTCGTGTGCATTCTCCCGTTTCAGAACTTCAATATATTGTAACATCTTTTATTTATACGAAGTTTGAGCACTTTGAACGTGAGTTATTACTCTGTAAGACAAAAAAAAAAAGAAAAAAAAAAAAAAAATCCCGATTACAATACTTCCTTTTTACTTCGTACAAGGAAGTAAAAAAATGAGGGAGAATCTGAAGGGAAGATAAATTTCTTCCATAGAACATTTTCCTCATAGATATTAATGAAAAAATATATGGTTAATATGTGTTCAATGCTTTTTCAAGGACTAAAGGTTTTCCTTCTATCTACCATTGTGATAAACACATCCAGTTAGAAAATCGAATGCCTCCAGTTCGATTCTTAACTAAAGTGCTTTTGAGTTTTCAAGATTCCTGCTCACAAAGAACTTAATAGCTCTACAGTTTCCATTATGGGAAATTAGAATGCAGATAAATATCACAAGATTCAGAAATTCTAAAACGTAAAATAATGAATCTTTTAAGAAGACAATACAAGCTACAAGTTTTATAACAGCTTCACAGTTAATTTTGATTTCATAATTCTTGAGTAATTAATGACGTTAGTTTTAATGCTTTACGACTGTGTGATAAAGCACACTTTTTAAGAGGCATTTTTTTTTTCAGCTCATTCTTCCATGTCTGTTTATCAAGTGCATTTATATTTATTTTCACTTAGAGTTAAAATTACAGGATAATAGCACACCACAAAAGTTAAAATTAAAAAAATAACTTCGATGTAAAACAAATTTTTGCTTCATACGAAACTGCCATTTCAGTACATTAATTAAAATGTCATAACAGTATAAAAGCAAGCAATGAGCACAAGAAGAGATTTCTCCAAAGATTAGTTGTTTTAAAAGCGTATGATTTTTATTTATCACATTAAAGAATAATGTATAACAAAGCATTCATATTTTAGTTCCATAAGCAAATGTATTTTTAAAAATTTAGAAATCACTTAAATTTCATTTAGTAATTTACTAACACAGACCTGAAGTAGTTATAATGAAAAATCTGTACACTTCTGTTATCAGAACCGGATACAGAAATGTATGTATGTACACATGTATGGATGAATGTGTTCATATATGCATGTACATGTAGGTACGCATGTGTGTGTGTATGTATACACACCCACATATACCACATGCATACGTACACACGTGCATACATACATTTTTGAATCCGGTCCCGATAACAGAAGAGTACCGAAAAATCATAGTTATGTAACCCATCTTAGGATATTTCTATTTACCAAGATTTTCATTATATATTATACAAATACACTGTTTCTCCACGGTATAATACACTAAAATATATAGGCTTCTATAGGTGACAAGGAAACCATCGGAAAGTAAAAATCGTAAATCTTACAAATTTAAGGGCTGCTGATTTATAGCAAGAGCTATCATTTGGATTATGATGTATTTATCTCGACAATTTTGGGGCATTTAATCTAATAAGTCTATGCCAAGGGTTCGGACATCAGGACAACAAACCATGTAATTAGCTATACATTAAGCATTTCACGAACTAAAATGTTCTGACAATGATTTCAGATCCAGCTCCTGTTAAACAGTGTAGTACAAAATACGTTCCATTTAAAATTATTATATTTTT
Source organism: Stegodyphus dumicola (assembly GCF_044657685.1). Taxonomy (NCBI): domain Eukaryota; kingdom Metazoa; phylum Arthropoda; class Arachnida; order Araneae; family Eresidae; genus Stegodyphus; species Stegodyphus dumicola. Next base: position 124,802,012 of record NC_140780.1, read on the forward strand.
TAAACTTTCAAACTCGGAATGATTAGTGATACATCAAACAAATGAGAAAATTTTAAATTTTGTCTCTTATTTTATAAAACCCCTGCATGATATATCATAGTTACGTTTGAAGTTATCGCTTAATCACTGCAGTGTGTTCATGTTTGTTGCTGACTACACTGCAGTAATAATAAACTGATTTCTGAGATTGCTTAGAGTTATGGAAAATATTAACACAAGCTCAGTATAATATTTGAGAAGAAAGGAATCAACGCTATATTTGCTAGTTTGGAAGCTTTAGAAAGGGGACTATTTTAATCACATATATAAATCTTAAAATTCGATATTTTGCTTGTTTTTTTACAATACAAAATAAAACAAATATTAATAATAGAATATTCTGTTCATGGAACGTTCTATTAATGGATGTAGACGTTAGCATATTCTTATTTATTACGATGTGTGTACTTTATTTTACTGTCAGGGATTGTTTTATTCATCGCGCTACATTTCATTCAAATGCTATACGATTTTTACATTTTTTTAAATTATAATTTAATAGTGTTTGCGGATCATAAGCGGAGTAGCTGTACGAGAATAAGACGTAAATCTTAAAATAATATCTCTAAAATTTCAAATTACTTTCGTAATTTCTTCCCCCCTGAGCAATATACTGCCAAATGCAAGATGTAGCCAAAATCGGTATTATCAAATAAAAATCTAAATTTTTTTTTTTTTTGTTTTGATCAGAAGTTTTGTTTTTTCATGTTTACTCCTACATTCTATATATTTTTCTTAGATAACTATGCAGGATTTTATTTTTATTTCATCGTGCTGCAAGTTCTTTATTTTGAACAACAAAAACAAATCATGTATCAAAGGGAAAGTACTTAAATTTAAAAAAAAGTCTTTCTGTGATGTAAAGAGATAAATGAAATTAGATAAAAATCTGATGAAAACAAGGAAATGGACGGCCGTTTCTTACAATGAGTGGTTTGCTATTATATCAGCATTTAAGTTCATTCAAATAAAAAAGAAAAATTTTTCAAGATGGAAAGTTAAGATGAACAAAAGATCTACTGGGAAAACAACACTAGACGACTCTCTTGATTTTTAAATGAAATCCTGAATATGTTACTTGCCCTATAAATACGTAATTTTAAAACACAGGAAAATTAATCAACGAATTAACAATTAAAATTTGTAATGGAATTTTAGTCTTATTGATCCTGAGGTATATTCTCTTCTCAGAGGTAAAATAAATATTGTTCTCAGCAAAATAGTAGCCACATGTTTTATTAACACTCTCAAATACAATGCGTATCATAGGTATCCTTTAGCATGCACGATTCTCGTTAGTCAATATACTAAATAAACGTAAATCCGCTCTTCATCAGGTATGTTTTGAGAAAAGTCAAAAATATTTTCTTTAATTTATTTCAGAAATTTAACATAAATTTACGCTTTCAAGATATCGTACATAATAAAAATTGAAATGCCTCCTTATACTTTTTCATTCCTGTTTAGTAACCAATATTTTGTTAATGTTTCCTTCCAAAGTTATGCAAGGGCAGCAATCAAGATTTTATAGAAATTACATAATCAGTTGAGTATTTTGCAAAATTTCATTTAGGCGTAAACGACATAATTACAAAATCTTTAACGCAATTGTTTTTAGAAAAAATATGGGTTTAGCTGGATATGGATTGACTTTACTCAGCTATGTATATGTTGCAGTGTATAAAAATAGAATGCAATATTTTACTCCAAAGTTTCTTTTTAGTCTTAAAATTAATCTTTTCTCTTTCTTAAAAAATGTTTAAATTGAAATTTAAACCAATTATTTAAATATATGGTTTAATGTTTCTCATTAATTCTGAGGAAAGTGCAAGGGAAATGTAAGAGGGTAGACACTGTTATTAAATCTAAAATCTATGGGATATTGCAACTTTGTAAGATATCTCAACAAATATACAAAGTTCACCCATAGATATCATGCTCACACTCAAGAATGCAAAGAATGCATAGTTCCATTTTCAGATGATGGAATACTTTATTTTGAGATCCAGTATAAATATACTTCTAATATACTTAATGTTTTTTTTTTCGATCCTTTATCAGTTCCCTCGAAAATGTAAATCATGTTTAATCAATCTCGTCAAAGAAGCACTTTTTGTAAAACAAAATACTTAAGCTTAGAACTGCACATAAAATACAACCTCAAAGGCATTTTTCGTCAATCTCCGCCAAGTTGCTCCTGAAAAGGTATATATTCATCAGCAACTGAAAGAAACTTTTATTTATCTCTTTATTTCTCAGTTTCAAAAGATTTATTCCTCAACTTACATAACCATAAGATTTCTTAACTATTAAACATGAATTTATTTCCAAGTGCCATTTCACTTTTCGAGGGTATAAAACTTACAAAAGAAGAACAACCAACAACAGTTATTGGCAAAAGAAGTAAAACGAAGTAAAGTTCAATCTCCTTAGATAATGTTTCATAATCTAAGGAAGGTTTTAAACATAATGACGTTCACAATAACATAAAAATGACGTTCATAACATATATAATAACGCTCATGTATCACAACAAATATGATAAATTCACATTGTTGTGACACATGTATCACTTAGATAAATATATATATTCAAATGATTTCATAAATGTGTATTTTGGGCGTATTTATGAAAATAACCCAAAATGCATTTAATTTTTTTTAATTTTATTCAGGTAGTTTGAATTTGTATAGCTATCTATGAGGCAAATAATGTTATAATAATTTGGTTTCTAAAGATAAACTGATAAATAGTAGAGAAAGCAATAATGCAAACTGTGAAATTAGTTATTAAAAAAATTTTAAAGTTACCCCTCAGAATTCAAATTCAAAGTTACCCCTCAAAATTCTCATTAAAGTCGTTTTAATGACTGAAAAGCTACATTTAAATCTCCCAATGGGAATAGAAATGCAAGAGTTTTAAATAAACATGCTTTAGGAAGGAGAAAAAGGAAAGTGTTTATATGGGCAATCAATTAAGCAAGTCATTCGAAAACTCTTAGTTAAAAAACGATTATTTCTATCTCTTGGTTGTCTGACAGAAAAGTCCTGAGCTCAATCAGTTTACATTGGAGATACGACTATATACTGCTAAAAAAGGGAAACGCGAACTATTCCTTAATACCTTACTTCTTTGGATCCCCCCCCTTCTCTTGATTCTCAGGACAGCATTTGTGTATATCTTTGCTTTAATAAATTCACAGCTAAAATTTACCATCCACTGTAATTGACCCATTAAACACTAAGTAACAAGTTGTCGTCCTTCACTTTTTGATTCTTGATGGGAATGATCTGTTTCTCTAAACATTTTGAAGATGACGGCCTTCAAGCGTCGCGGTCATGGTGAAATTTTAAATTGAAAAGAGAGTGAAATATTAAAAGACCAGCAGTTGCACCTAATAGGCAGGAACAGGACGAAGGTAAAATGTCTTTTAAGCAGTTTGATTCAGAACAAGCAGGTTACTAGTAGCAAGGATCTGGTTTAAATCATGACAAAAAGTTAATGAAGGTGATAAATTTATTAAAGTCGATCTGGCTAGCAATTATACTTCGAAATTCATGAACTACATGCAGCTATTCATTGTAATATGCTTTTATTCATGATCTGCGAAGAGAAATAGATTTACTTCGCATTATAGGTGGAAATATTGCTTTCATTTCACATTAAAGCTTTTTTCGTTATAATCCAGCATAAGTATTTATAACATAAGTATGAGGTGTATACTAACCACAGCACTTTCTCCCAAGCATAAAAAATCTTTCCCCAGCCTCAAGGGCCTTCCCTCCTCCTTGCAGAAGAATGCTTTGCCTAACTTTATAAGCTTATTGGAGAAAAATTTGAATTTAAAGTAAAATTATATTTTTCCGATTGTGACGGAAGGAAATTAAATTATATACCTTAAAAGCATTTCCGATTAAACTACTATACCGCTGTCCATGAATAAACATTCTAATATTACAAATATAATGCGATTTAAAGCGTCAGATACACTTCTCTCTGCTTCATCAGATACAGCGGTTTCATAAATTATGAACTCTGTACCTGTACCTGTACCTGTTCTCAGAAGGAAGAACTCTTTGTAAAAAAAATTCTTTATAACCGTTTTTTACTTCATTGAAACATATACCTTAACCAGGAACAGAGACGCAGCAGATTGAAACATAATTTATGCTTTTTTTCCCTTAAATTACTCAGTGCGCATCTATACAAGTGAATGTCAAACTATATATCTCTTTATTTCTCAGTTTCAAAAGAATTGTTCCTCAACTTACATAACCATAAGATTTCTTAACTATTAAACATGAATTTATTTCCAAGTGCCATTTCACTTTTCGAGGGTATAAAACATACAAAAGAAGAACAACCAACAACGGTTATTGGCAAAAGAAGTAAAACGAAGTAAAGTTCAATCTGCTTAGATAATGTTTCATAATCTAAGGAAGGTTTTAAACATAATGACGTTCATAATAACATAAAAATGACGTTCGTAACATATATAATAACGCTCATGTATCACAACAAATGGGATAAATTCACATTGTTGTGACACATGTATCACGTAGATAAATATATATATTCGAATGATTTCATAAATATGTATTTTGGGCGTATTTATGAAAATAACCCAAAATGTATTTAATTTTTTTTTAATTTTTATTCAGGTACCTTGAATCTGTATAGCTATCTATGAGGCAAATAATGTTATAATAATTTGGTTTCTAAAGATAAACTGATAAATAGTAGAGAAAGCAATAATGCAAACTGTGAAATTAGTTATTAAAAAAATTAAAAAGTTACCCCTCAAAATTCTCATTAAAGTCGTTTTAATGCCTGAAAAGCTACATTTAAATCTCCCAATGGGAATAGAAATGCAAGAGTTTTAAATAAACATGCTTTCGGAAGGATAAAAAGAAAAGAGTTTAGTGGAACATACATGAAAATGAGAGAATATATATGCAAAAAGCATAAAATATAGCATAAAATAGCAAAAAGGGGTTAATCTTAAGAAATAAATTGACTGAAATTCTTGGTGATTGATTTTGATTAAAGCAAAATATATGAGAATTATTCTTCCTGAAAATGTTGTTTTTATAGAGAGCTTTCTAAGCGAAATTAGGTGACGTAGTTTATTATCAAAACTATAATATACTATATACGTTAGCCAAACTTACTAATTGTATACATATATAGAGGGTGTAACAGAACTGATGGTCACAGCTTCAAGAGTCTAGTAATATTTTAAATCAAAAACACAGTAAGTCTGGAAAACAAAAATGAAAATGGAGAGCTATTTTTCCATTTTAACCACAGATGAAATAGGGTCTTATATTTAGAACATGAAATAGGCATGAAATAAGGTCTTATATTTAAAAGAATTGTTAACAGGGATGATCAGTAACTGCAATAAATGCATCCCAAGGATAATGGATATCCTCTACGAGATGCAAATCGACTCTCCTGTCACTAGAATCAGCATCGCTGTTGCCGAAGTACATGACACGCTGGAGCATCTTTCCAAGGGTATGCGAACCCACCTCGCCGTCGTCGTGACGCATGCATTGATGTTAGTAACAGTTCATCTGAACCATTTTTTTCATATCAAACATCATTTTTGTTAAGCATCCATGGTTAAAACAACACTTTGTTCTCATCATTCATTGCACTTATTACATTTCCACAATTGTATTATGAAATTGCATATTGTATTATGAAAAGTGTTTCCTTTGCACTGTATTATGTGGCCTACCGTCGGCCGCTCGGCCGATGGTGGGCCACATCATGTGTTGAATATAACGTCCTAATTTGGTGCATTTATCTACATGTTTTGCCATGTTTTAGTGACAAAATGAAATATTTCTTTATCTGTGTTCTGAATTCTTGCAGCAATGTTCCTTTTTAACTCTTTTTAAGGTTTTTGCATTGCGTATGATCAGAGTTTGTGTTAAACTGGTAAGAAATAGAGATCTTGATGATAGATAGTATAAAGATGTCTTTAGATATGAGTCTGCTACTAAAATCTCCTCCAGTATTTTCATGGTAGAATCTTATGTGATACAGTTTATATTAACTTGCTATATTCAGTTGTGATTTTTATTCTTCTGCCATGAAACGATGAATTAATAGACAGTATCTTGCTGGTTCGAGCATCCATTATTGTATTAAAGATCACCGAATCAGTAATTTGTTGCCTTGATGTGATACTCCAAGGAAATATTTGCAAAGATATGATATAAATGGAGATATGGAGAAATGATAAACAAGTGCAAGTTTTCGCGCCTTCATGCTTTGTAAACTTGGTCACAAATGTATCTATTTTCATGAGACCACCATTCATAATTTGTAAAACACTTGGTTCAAAATGGAAATGTTGCCAAAAATTAAGTTCTTATAAAACAATAGTCAAAGACATGAAATATAAAATTACAGTATTTAATACCTGCTCTGCGCAAAAGCACCCAAGATTGACAATGACAAAATAGTTTACCTATACGGTGTTTGAAAAACTAGCTATCATGTCATTGGGCTGGATTCAAATCTCAGAGAGGGTACGAATGTTTTATAAACATAGTGACTTTGCATGTGGACATTTAAAATCTACTGAAGCGAATGTCTCCTTGAGAGGCTGATGATAGAAGAGGAGGATTCCCCTAAAGTCATCGAACCTAAAGTTCTTAGTCGAAACTCAGATGAAATTTAGTTTAGTTATTCTATTCCAGTTTTGTGCTAAATCCTTCGTCAGCGAGAGCTGTTCTCTTGCCCCACCGCAAGCATTCATGAAGCTTCCCTATTGGTAACACATCCAAACGTGAGAATCAGCAATAAAAATACGCATCAAATACTGTAGTGATTTAAATTAAAATTTAGTTTGCAAGAAGTTATAAATTCATGGAAGCAATACAGTCATATTATTTCATAAAGATAGTGTTTTTCTTCTGGTTCTTTTAAATGAGAGTGGTAAATGTTGTGGTGCTAGGACAATATTTCTGACTAAAAAATCACACTACGGAATTTTAGCTTCTTCTTCTATTGCCCCTGGTCATAAATTCTATTCAACATTTATAAAAATGTAGAGTCATTAGATTACTTTGAAGCAGAAGAAGTGAAAAACGGACAATGCCCTCGCCTGAACTCGAAATCTGGACCTCTCGAATACGCGCCGAGTATGCTCCCAATTACACCACGAAAGACCGCGGAAAGAAGGGAGAAAATACCTAATATACTTCTCCTCTTAAAGGGCGACTGGGGATTAGGGAACTCAATCATCAAATCTTGGTGGTGACCGCCAGGTCTTTTAGTTAGGGCGCCACTTGTACAGTCATTAAGTGTTTTGAAGCAGGAGACGTGAAAAATGGGCAGTGCCCTCTCCAAGACTCGAACCCTGGACCTCTCGAATATGCGTCAAGTATGCCTCCAGTTACACCACGAAGGCATGTGGAAAGGAAGGAGAAAATGCTTTATAAGACAGCACAGTTAATATAATGTGCACAATGGTATGGTAATGCCAAACAATAAAAATGTTTATGCAAAAGTAAAATTTTCATAAATATACCTTCATTTTGTTATTTATTTAAGTAAATAACAAAATGAATATAACTAAGTATGTTAGTTCAGTACTTTACTTTATGTAAGCAATCTTATGTTTTCAAATAGCTCTGCGGTTTGGGAAAGTATGTTTGTCACAATGTAACCTTTATTTATTACCGCTATAAAAATTGCATTTATTCCAGTATCTCAAAATTTAATCTTAAGTTTATTAATTAAACGTATTTTATTTCTACAAAAGAGACTACTTCAAAAAATTATAAATTAAATTTATAATGTTCAAGATCTGAAAACATTAAAAAATTTTAATAAGAAATTACCACATTAACTAGTTAGAATAGCTTCTTTCAAATGCCAATTTCCAGAACGAGTGGGCTTTCATTTACAATGTGTAAATTGAATTCTATTTTAACATAATTCATAAGACTTTTGTTGGTTGGTGACACAAAACTCACATTTGAAATTCTTTTACCAGCTCAAGTTATGTAATATAAGAAGTTCGCAGTTTATCTTCACATAGGAAAACTATTGCGTAAATTGACTACCAATAAGTATTTGGACACCTGTGATAGAAAAGAAAAACTAACTTTATTCAAAATCAATAGTTGGTAGAGCCTCCACGAGAGGTAATTACAGCGTGGACCCTCCGGGGCATACTTTCCACAAGTCTTTGTATGACAGCTAGTGGTATTTTCTTCCATTCGGCTTGGAGAAGATATAGAAGTTCCTTCACCGATTTTGCACGGGTAGTGCACCCCTGAATTCGGCGATGCAATTCGTCCCAGAGGTTCTCGATAGGGTTCAGGTCTGGACTCTGGGTAGGCCAGTCCATTCGATGAACTCCATTGGCACCATACCAAGCCTTGGTTAACGTCGAAACATGACAACTGGCATTGTCGTCCTGAAAGTAACAGGGGTCCAACCCGTAAAACTGCCACAACATAGGAAGCACATTGTCATCCAAAATAGTGCAGTAGGCATCGGAGTTGAGCTTACCATGAATGGGGACCGAGGGTCCCAGCCCATACCAGGAGAAACACCCCCAGACCATAATTCCACCTCCGCCAAACTTGACTGTTGGCACAGTGCATTCTGGCAGGAGACGTTCTCCAGGTAGACGCCAGACCCAGACCCTGCCATCCGAACGATAAAGGGTGAACCTTGATTCGTCACTCCAAAGAACCCGTTTCCACTGATCTACGGTCCAATTTCGATGTGCTTTGCACCACATTAACCGAGCAGTTCGGTTGGACTTTGTGATCAAAGGCTTATGGGCAGCAGCACCACCATGCAAACCAAGCAGATGTGCTTCCTTACGGATGGTATTCATTGAAACAATACTCCCGGATGCCTGTTGAAACTCCTCGCGGATGAGGGCCATCGGTTGGGTGCGGTTCTTCCGAATTTCTCTGAACAGCACTCGTCGGTCTCTATCTCCCAGTTTCGTTGGTCTGCCGACTCGGGGCACATTCCAACAATCACCGATCACCTTCCACTTCTTAATCACATAGGCCACTGTCAATTTTGGGTACTTCAGATCGCTAGATATGTCCCTTAAGGATCGGCCACATTTGTGATACCGGATAATTATACCTTTCTCGAAATCAGAGAGCTCCGAACTGCGAGGCATCTTGCATGCGACTAAAGCCGATGCTGTTTCCTACACGCTATATACCGGCGGAGTCCGTGACTTATAATTGAATTGAATTAATAAGTTGACAATAAGTATTTGGACACCTATGCAAATACTTATTGGTAGTCAGTGTATTTCTAATAGAAATGATGATAAAAAGTTAAGTAACAGCACTTCCATGTAAACACATTTCTTGCAAAACAATTAAAATAATTTTAATAGCTTCAATTCATTCTTTAACAAATAAACTATTAATAAGATCACTAGATTATTTAAAGTATATTCTACGCAATTCCCTTTAGCTTTCATTCATAAAACAAAAATTTATTTAATGATACAAACGCTGTTTTCTCCTCGTTATACTGAAAGCCTACAAAGTTTGCTTGGTGTTCGTTACGAAGCCTACAAGACCATAACTCGCCATTACAAGTATAACGGCCAAGAAGATGTTTCAACCAATCATAGCAAACCGTAGAAGAAAATGTCTGTAGGCTTGTGAATATGCCCTGAACATATGCATTTTGCGCACTGGTATCTTCACCAATGTGCCCAAGATGCTCATTTCTCATGTTATATTTTGTTTAATGATAAGGCGTATTTCACTCGAAATGGTGTGTTTAACCAATACAGTGAGCATTTATGGGGTCATGTGAGCACGGATCAAGATCGCATTATGCCCAACATCGCAGCTCATTGAATGTTTGGGATGGTTTGGCCTACGTCTGTTTAGTCGGGCCTTACCTGTTTCCATGACCTATGACATCAGCACATTATATTATCTTTTTGGAACAAGTTCTACTAGGCTTACCTCACCCTATGCCATAAAATGGGATACAATATTTGGCTTCAACAAGATGAGGCGCCTCCGCATTATGGAAGATATATTCGGAAATATATAAAAGTGTCGTTTGGTCAACGATGAACTGGGTGTAGTGGACTGCTTGCTTGGCCTCCATCTCTCCGGATTTGAGCAGCCCGAATTTCTTTCTTTCGGAAACACTTAATGCTGTTAGGTATGAAACACCTGTTGAGCCTGAAATGGACCTGGTTCCAAGAACTGTGTGCGCTACTACAAATGTCCAAGCAAATCCAGTCTTTTTGACTGCGTCCGCCAGTTCATGGTCCGTCGGTGTATGCATCTCTTGTAATTGGGAAAACATTGAACACCTTTTTAATGTTTTTAAATGGTATCATCTACTACAATTTATATTATATTTATGAGCAATAAATACGTCTAATAATCTGTTTGTATCATTCAGTTCTTTTACCTCCGATATCACTTTCTCATGAAGTCTAAGGTCCGTACCAATATTTATGGGATACTCTGCACAGAGTACAGCAATTAATGTAGAAAATATTACATTAACATTTTCTGCTTTGGATATAGCACTTTATCTACGTGCCTTCTCTTCAATAAAATTTTGTCAAGTGAATCAGTGAAGCTTATAGAACATTTGACGTAAGCCCATAGCGAAAACAATATAAAGATTTAATTTTTTTCAACAGTCAGAAAATATATGACAACGCCTACTGCGGCATTTACTGCGCCTTTACTGCGAGATGACGATGGACTTATAACATGTCTTGGAACATAACATTGGATGCTTCTTATAACATTTCTTTACTGACTGCAATATCGGGAAGGCACACATCATTGGTGAATAACTTATTGTACCAGCTGTAAATGAGGTAATACGCACCGTGTTGCACAAATCAGTGTCCAGTATTATAAGACTGCTACCACACATCCATTTGTTTCGGAAGAGCAACTGTTTCAAACAGTTTTTCTGCCTACTGTACCAGTGAAAAAAAGGACACATGATTTTACACGTCTAGCACGAGTATAGCGACATTAACTTTGGAGTGCAGGGCTGCTCCTGGGAACTCTGATGTCATCATTAGCTGTTTTGTAGTGGATAGATGTTCACAAAATCCAAACTGCTTAGGAGGCAGAAGCTTATAGTAAGGTTGTTTTCTTGCCAGTAATACACATTCAAACACTTAACCTAGACTAGGCAAGAGGCTGGTCGGTGTATAACTGTCAGATTGTACATGTGCTCTTACCCGGTTTCGGTACTTTAACGCTTTTAGCCTCTCTCCGTTGTTTTATAAAGTATGAGTTTGTGAGACATGAGTTCAAAATGCTAACAAATTTACATATAATACTTCTGGGCAGATTTCTGATGGCTTCGTTAGGGGTCCCATCTAAGCCAGGAGCCTTTTTTAATTTAAGTTTTCTGATGATATCCGTCACATGTTCCGCAAATAAATCCACTTTTCCAGATTGACTGTCGCTACTTGGTTCTGAAAATGCAAGGGCTAGTTACTCGTGAAAGATGCTCTAAGATTTTTTATCAGCTTCCAGAAAAAAAACATCGTGAAGTTCCAAACTTTGAATTTTATGAATCCATAACTCCTCTCCATGCAGTTTAATTAACTTCTGAATATCCTTATTTAAACGGTTAATTTCCCTCTTGACCGCTGGATGGGGCGGACTTTTTGGGGAGTCTAAGATTCTTAACACTGGGGGAGAGTGTTTCTCTCGCGCTAGAAATAGCTTCCTGAACGCTGTTGGCGAGAGATGACACAGCAGCGTTAATTCCATTAATTCTTTTTAGGTCACGAAAAGTAAGCATCCGGTCTTTCATGAGGTTTTCAAATAGGACCCAATTAGTAATCTTTCTGGTGTTAGAACATACTGGTTTGGAGATGCCTAAGCCAGCGATGATCGGAAGATGATCTGAAGGCCTCTCATGTATAAATTCTAGTGCAATCGGTGTGGGGGTGGAAGACAATGCAATATCCAGTATATCCGAATATCGAACATTATCCAGCCTGATTGTGTATTCACTCGGTGCATGTAAAGCAACCGGATTGTTCAAAATATAATTGTAAAGTACATTACCATTTGCATTACCGCGTCTACAGCTCCACGCAGAATGCTTCGTATTAAAATCTCCCGCAACGATAATGGGAATGTCCCGGGGAAGTAACGCATTTAAAATACAGTCAGTCTGTTCTGCTGCTGGTTGCAAAAGGCAGAAAAATAAATGTTTTTATAAGCAGGTAAGGAGATGCACATTGTCGCCAATTCACAATTAAACTCTGTACTTTTCTTGATAAGACTCTATTGAAAACGCATTTTTACATAAATCATCACCACTTCTGTGGCTGGCGCGATCACATCTATAGTAACAGTAATTAGGAATAATTAGGAATACTTAGTTTATGGCATGCCTGCGCATGCGTTTGCGCGCTTTACTATAACCTATTCAGCAACGAACGAGACTTTTAACATGCACGAACCTTTAAGTCAAACGATTCTTTATTGCAAGAAAGTCTTATTTAAGCTTGAATTTTTATTACAAGAAATGCTTACTTGAGCAGAACGCCAGAGTCAAAGAAGCCTTCGTTTGCAATTCTAGCTAAGTTCTTTTTTTTTTTGCAATAGAAGCTAATATATTATATCCCAACTAACTCTAATTTAAATATGGCTATTAGAACCCCTATAATATTTTATGTTATCTTTCTCGTCCTATCCCTATAATATAAGCATAACTTTAAAATTAATATGATTTAATGATACTTCATTAATAATCTTTGCTTTTACTCAGTCTCATGAGTCAGCTCAAGGTGCTTTAGTATCTTAGATGCAAACAGTAATTTGCAAGCTTAATTTCGCGAACAGTTATTTGCGACTTATTTTTATTCGCAGGAGTAAACATGTTTGCCACTTAGTCTAACTGATTCTGATGTTTAATTTTCAGGTTTTTAATCCTTTAAACCAGAGTCGTAGCTAGGGTTTTCAGCGCTCAGGGACAACTGAAGATTTTGCTCCCCCTACTGCTTGCCAAGGATGGAAAACATTTAATTCTAAAATGTCGTAGCATCAATTTGGCACCCCTTGGATTCTGCGCCCGGGGACAGATGCCCCCTTGCCCCCCTCCAGCTACGCCCCTGCTTTAAACCATGCTTCTGGTTCAAACCAAATTTTACGCACACACACACACACACAAAAAAAAAAAAAAAAAAAAAAAAAAAGGAAAAGATTGATAATACTAGACATTTCATTTTCAAACATTCTCATTTAGTCTTTCGATGCTATTTCAATGGGCCTTTATGCATGAAGTCTGCTTCAACGAACTATGGGACTTCACGTCGTCCATACGAAATAGACTTTGGAAAGTTTATTACGGAAAGTGAGAGCACTAGTTCAATTTAAAGGAAAGTAGCATAGAATTACAAATGGTCGGTCGCATAATGCTTTCTATTTAACAACTTAGTTTAATTTATGCTGCTAGAATAAAAAAACGTAAAATTTTAACACTTTAGTTCCAACAATAGATTTTAACAATTTGAAAGATAGTGCATATAGTACAATGAAACCTTAGTATTTTAAAAATAAATAAAAGATATTTTTCTCATTTCAGAATGATTGTTTACAACGCTGGGTTCTTTTGATAATTCTTGATGTATTCTAAAGTTGGAATTTAACAATCCTAATTTCTTTTTCAAAATAAAATCCGATTTCCTGCTCCTTTAATTGTTCGCCTGAGGCAAGTGCCTTCATCCTTGTTCCGGGTCTGACAATACATGATAATGATTTTTATGTCTTACTCTAAAAATTTAATCGTTAACAAGTAATTAAGCTTTTGATTTGGTTCGGTTTGGTTAACTGATTATGGTTAAAGTTCGCTAGCATGCTAAAAACTATCGTGCCTATTTTTTTGCTTTAAACGTGTTTTTTTAGAACTGTTTTTCTCGAGATCTTTCAAAATTGAATGTTAGCAGTCATAATTTAATTTTTAGATGTATTTCTAAAATTTCGCTTGCCATACGCTTGTCCAGCTCTAAATGAGGACCTGAGATATTAGTCATTAAAGTTTAAAATAAAGTGACACATTTTCCATGTGTTATGTTTATTTATATGTGTGAGAAATTGCACAGAACTCTAGTTCTTTATTTATAAAAGAAAAAATTATAAATAATTTATATATTTTTTTAGCTGAAACTTCACCTAAATTTAATAAACTCTGTCATTCGTCTGTTGTCAGTCTATGAGTAGCAAGCTGTTAATTTCAGTCCTACAGCTAACATCTCTTAAGTTTATAAGCCGATAAAAAAGAGCTTTGAAATATAATTTAATTCCCTCCCTCCCCCCCCCCCAACATAAACTTCTCTTTTTACTAAAATCATGGAGGTAGGAAGTAAGATGGAGTCGCCCTAAACCAGTTTCTCCCGTACCCTGCTCTGAAGCACCGGCGATCCCTACGTGGTGACCAAAACATTGGGTCATTTACCATTGAGTTCTATGGGATTTGACGCGTTCGGATGTAAATATTTTGTAATTACGTCGTAAATATACATATAAATGTATATATTTTCTTTTCTACAACACTTCAGAGTCCTTAGTATGTGAAAACAACATATTTTTAAACATTATTTCATTCTGAACGGAATTAAATGCTATACTTTTCACAGGACAGTTTTCTCAGAATGGTTTAATTTGAATGAAATATTTTCACAAGTTTTCGTTAATTACATTAGAAACAAAAATTAAGGTAATTCGATTTTATTCGGTTAAGGTACAAAAATTAAGATCAAAGTTTATTGTATTATTAATATTAAAATTATGCATTATTTCTTTTCTATTTATAGAGCTTCTTCCTAAAATACTTTCTTAAATATGACATGATTTTTTGGCTTCTGAGGCATCTTTTAAATCGAAAAATGTAAGTCAATTTATAATTAATGCTCTATTCAGTTCATTTTAAATTAGAGAATTATTAGGAATTAGCGAAATACTTTAAATAAGTACTTCGCTAATTCCTAATAATTAAATAGGTATTAAGTAGTACTTGACTTTCTCTGACCATTTCTGAAAGGGAATAAAAGAAGTTTTTTTTTTTTTTTTTTTTTTTTTTTTAGTATTATTTAAAACTTGTAACTGAGTTATTATAAAATGTAAGGGGAATAGTTCTTTTAATTACTTATCAGATTTTTTTTTCTATCCTTCATTTCAACAATAAATATTCCAAAACTCTTTATTACGTTCTTAAGTACGCATCTCATAGCATTTGCTTTACAATACCTTTTAACAGATTGCTTTCCAATACGAACAATTGTTGCTTAAATAGTTTATAACGTATGTCATATAATCGATCCTTTGATCAATTCATCTTTGTCGGTTCGTTTCTATCCACTTATGAATGTTATTAGTCAACTCTATTTGCGGGAAATAAACTGGGACACTTATGCAAGTTTAATAATAACATGAGCTATATTTTAATTTTGTAAATACAGTTTAACTTTTCACAAAGTATTGTTTTTATTCACATTTACATCAAACGCACAAGTAATACATTGCATCTCTCAGCTCTTAACAATAAAAAAAAAAAAAAAAAAAAAAAAGCTAACTCTACTCTCGGAATACAGCCAAACTAATTTTCAAATTTTTTCTCACGAGCATGCCGTTCTTCTCGCATCAAGCACGTTTCTTCTTCTCGTTGCCAGATTTTCCCCTCTCCTTTCAGATAAACTGTTTTTTTCACACGAGCATGCCGTCCTTCTCGCATCAAGCACGCTTCTTCTTTTCGTTGCCAGATTTTCTCCTCTCTCCTTTCAGCTATAAGTCGTTGGCTTTCAGCTATAAGTCTGTTCTTCCGGCAGGTTTGGTCGGTAGCATAGAGTATGTGCATGACACGCCCCTGCCAAGAATGAAATTTGTCCTTTCTTTGGGACGTATTTCATTAATCAATATCCAAGCAAATTTTCTGTACACTACTTTTACGCAATACCAACCTCATACAGTATTAAATAAAACAAAACAGATCAAACAATAAATTATTACAATCATACAAATAAACAAAGAAAAAGAAAAAAACAATCAAATTATATTAATCATATCATATTTGATCCAGACGTGAGAGTGCATCTGCACTTTGGTGCTGGATCCCTGCCTATGACTAATCCGTAAGTTCCATTTCTGCAATGCCAGAGCCCACCTCGTCAATTTAGGACCTCGAGGAGTAGTTTCATTCAAATATCTGAGAGGGTTGTGATCCGTTATAATTTCTACCTGAGCCCCATGGATCCATTTATCAAATTTATTCAGGCCAAATAAGACTGCCAAAGCTTCCTTCTCAATGCTTGCGCAATTTTTCTGAGTTTGAGAAAGCTTTTGACTTGCAAATGCAATAGGACAATAGTTACCACTCTCGTCTATCTGGGTTAAACAGCAACCTACCGCCAAATTGGATGCATCACAATGGATCTGAAATGGCTTTCCTATATTTGGTGTGGCCAGAGATGTCACTTGGCACAAAGTATCCTTTAATTTGTTAAAAGCATTCTGTTCCAACTCCCCCCATAGAACAATATTGGCTTGCCTCTTCTTCGTCAACTCTGTCAATGGTGCCGATATTTCTGCGTAACTGGGAATATAAGATCGATAAAATCCCATTAATCCTAAAACCGATCTCACATCTTTTTTTTTTTTGTGACTTGCTTGACGAGTTTTCTAATTGCTTTGACCCTTTCTTCATCAGGACCATGCTTGCCTCCTCCAATTATATGCCCCAAATATTTGATTTTTTTAGCTGCGAAAGTACATTTGTCCAAACGTACAGAAAATCCTAATTTTTCTAAAGTTTCCAGAACCAGAGAAATGTGTTTCAAGTGTTCCTCAAATGTTTTCGAGAAAATCACCACATCATCTATATATGCCTGAGCATAATCACTATGACTCTGCAAAGCACAATTCATTTCCTTCTGGAATGTCCCTGAGGCTCCTGATAAGCCGAAAGGTATTGTTCTCCAGTGGTACACTCCATTACATGTTGCAAATGCAGTCAAAGGTTTGCTCTTCTCTTCCATTCGGATTTGCCAATACCCTTTTCGAAGGTCGATGTTTGTCAGCCAGTTTGCTGCACCCGCCACAAAAAATCAATTCCTGCATGTCTTTCATGGGAAATGTTAAAGTTTTCGTTACAGCATTCAATGATCTAAAATCTATACACATTCTAACTGTAGCATCTTTTTTCGCCACACAAACTATAGGATGAGCAATTTCTGACTCAGAAGGTTCAATTAATCCTAATTCTAGCAACTCACGTATCTGGTCATCTACTGCTTTGCGGTATGCCATGGGTATTCCATAGCAGTGGGGTTTCTTCTTAATAGCAGTAGGAATAAGTTCGATCTTGTGCGTACCTACTCGTGCTGGTTGCACTGGACGTGTAAATAATGTTTGATACTTCCTCAGTAGCCCTAAAAGTTTACGCTTTTGGACTGAATCTAAATTAGACATTTCTAATCCTTCCAGAGATTCAGAAAAACTCTTTTCTCCCTTGTTGACAGGTATAGATTCAATTTCCCCAAACTCTTCTTCCCCCTCCAAGATAACATTTACTGCTTGGGATCTAACTACATAAGGTCTAATCTTATTCTGATGAACATGTCTTTTGGTCCCATCGGGCATTTGTACTACAAATGAGTGAGAACTTCTCTGTTCCAATATATTTGCAGGACCCTGCCACCTAGCATAAAGCTTGTTATTAGAATCGGGAATCAAGACTATCACCTTATCTCCCACCTTAAATGTTTTTCTGGTAGACCTTAAATTATGATAGTGTGCTGTCCTCTCTTGTTGAATTTTAGCTGTGAGCTTTGCCTGCTCCGCTGCCTTCTCAAACCTAGCCTTTAGATTTTGTAAATATGTATAAACAGGAGTTGCATCTAATTGTAAATTTTCATGTTTCCCTGTCCATGATGATTTTAATATCGACAGAGGTCCCTGAGGTGTCCTGCCGTACATGAGTTGAAATGGAGCCACCCCAGTTGTTGAGTTGGGTACTTCTCTATAGGCCCACAATACATAAGGAATTTGCAAATGCCACCCTCTACCTTCTTCTCTGATGACATGATGCAACATTCTTTTTAAAGTACCATTAAACCGTTCAACTAATCCATTAGCTTGAGGATATCCAGGGGTCGAAAGCTTAGGACTGGCCCCTATTCGTCTCTCAAATTCTTGAGTCAAATCTGCTTTAAAATTTGTTCCATTGTCACTTGCAATTACATTTGGAATACCCGTTCTTGAAAAAATATGTAATAACTCCTCACAAGTCGACTTGGCGGAGAGGCTAGTTAGAGGTATTGCTTCTGCCCATCTGGTATGCTGATCAACTAAGCATAATATATACTTATGACCCTTAGAACTGGGAGGATCAATCGGACTTATCACATCAATGTTTACAATTTGGAAGGGCAGATCTGGCCTCGTTACTGGGGTGATTGGTGTCCTATCAACAGTTTTAATTGGTCTAGTCAACTGGCACTCTTTACATGCCTCGCAAAATTTCTGAACGTCTAACCTCAGACCTTCCGAATAAAAAGAGTATCTAATTCTCTCCACAGTTTTCTTTACCCCCATGTGGCCACTAAACACCGAGCAATGTGCTAACTGCAAGACTTCCTCCCTTCGACTCTTAGGTACAACTAATTGCCCCACACTTTCCCCAAGAATTTTGTCCTTATGAAAGAGAAAGTTATCCACTGTATAATAATTCCCCTTTCCTTTCTGAGCATTCTCCCATGCTCCTACCAGAGATTCACAAGTCTCCTGCTCTCTTCTAAATACATCCGCTGTACATAGTCTTCCTGGCTGAGGTTCTTGGCTTTCACTTGATTCCATCTTCCCTTTCTCAATGAGATTCCTTCCCATACTTCCCATACGTTTCCTTCTAGTTTCCCTGTGTTTACCTTCACAGACGTTTCCTTTCTGATAACCTCTGGGATGTTTGTGGTTTCTTCAGGTAAGTTTTCCACCCCTTTACCTGTGTCATATAACCGACCTCCTAACATGGTGAATACTTCCGGAGGAAGCAACACATCCTCTGCCAGCGATTCTGCAACTGCACACAAAATCTCTTGATGTGTAACATTGGCACTTTCTCCTACAGTAATACTCAGTGGAATGCTTACCAAAGGGCATTTAACAGCTGGACCAAATATACCTTTCAAATATATACTAGATCCTTCCTTCAGTTGGAGACTTTTGGTTAACTCTTTCTTAACCACCGTAATTTCTGTTCCTGAATCAACGAGGGCCTTACCTATTGTTCCATTTACACTAATAGGAACCCTTTTCAACTCACACAGCTTATAGTCGTTTACATCTCCTGACTTCCTCAAAGGATCCACACGAGCTACCACAACTTTGTCCTCTAGGATATCATTATCCTGATCTTTCTTTACCCAGTTTATCCTGGCCTTATCCTTTTCCTCATTTCTGTTATACTGCCTAGAACCTTTAATCTGAGGACAGTGCCTTTTAAAATGTGAAGCTGAACCACATACAAAACATGTTAAACCTTTAACGTTCCCTGTGGTTTTCCCTATGGTTTCTGACGTATGCCGACTGCCTCGTCTTTCTTCGACCTTAGGTTTCTCACCTACTGCCTGATTTAAAATCTTAGTTTCACAAGCTTCCCTACGTACGTTGTAGGACTTCCCTTTAGCCGCAAAGAATATGTCACACTCCTTTCCAAGCTCTCTTGGCTTGAACCACGAGTCTCCCTGCCTTAACCTATGTGTACTGCAGTTTCCGTATCAAGGGTCTGGTAGATTTTGTCCGCTACCACCAACTGATTAAGACCTTCAAAGTCTGTCACCCCCCTTGATTTCACATAATTTTCCCACATGGCAGTAACTCTAGTAGAAAACTGGCCAAAGATCTCTTCTGAACTTCGTCTTGCCTTTCTGAAATTCTCCAGGCATACCTGAGGTGAAGGTTTAAATTCTTTCAACACAGTTTCCTTCATTTCCTCATAATTCCCATACTTATCCTCGCTTATCAATGTTAATAAATTTGCCGCTTTATCTCCCAAAAGGTAAATCAAAATTTTGGCCTTATACTCATCAGGGACACTTTCATTGACATAAGCTCTTTCTAAACTGGAGAAGAAATAGTCCCAGCCATCTGCTTTACTTGGAACCTTTACTGTCAATAATCTGATCGTCCTCGTTAACTCTTCTACTGATCTTTCCTTCCCATTCTCCTCCCGTTCGGGTGTAGTACTCCTATTCGAGTAACGATCCTGGCAATCTACCTTATACTTCTCAATGGCAATCCGCTCCTCTGCCTCTAACTTTAGTTTATATTCCCTTTCTTGCCTTTCCTCCTTTGCCTCCCTATCTGCAATGATAACACTCAGAAGATCCTTTGCTACCTGCTCCTCATAGCTTTCACTAGCAAGAATCTTTTCCCTCAAGTCCAAAATCCTAAATGTAGGCAACACTTCAACACCAAACTCTTGTGCAAGGGCGACTAGATCAGCCTTTCTAGATTTGGCCAAAAATGACATTATGCGACTTTATGTTCAACTTAATTAAAATAACAGAAAATTAAAACTAAATCTCCTTACATAAAATTATACATCAAGTTAAATCCTTAACTTCTGTTGAATCATAAACACATGGTATCTGCATTAAATATGCACAATATCCAAATACTCAATAAATAAAAAAACATGTATGTTTATATATAAGCATTTGAAAACTAATGCAATCATATCTCATAAATAAAACACAAGCATTACTTAAATTAATGATCATTCACTCATATAATAAAAGATAAATGCACTTGCAAGGTAATTCAAGTCTTATATGATAATCACACTGATAATTTTTGTCTTATAAAATACTTGTTCAAGTGTACCTTTACATTAACAGCAAATTTTTCATAAACACAAAAACATAAATAAATCACTTAACGAGAGAACCTGGTAGAAGATAACTATTCCACTTAATAAGCTTCGCAGCATTCGTAAGGAATTCACTTGAGCTTTTTCCGAGTCGACAAATATACATCCCACCAGCTGCCACCACTGTCATATAATCGATCCTTTGATCAATTCATCTTTGTCGGTTCGTTTCTATCCACTTATGAATGTTATTAGTCAACTCTATTTGCGGGAAATAAACTGGGACACTTATGCAGGTTTAATAATAACATGAGCTATATTTTAATTTTGTAAATACAGTTTAACTTTTCACAAAGTATTGCTTTTATTCACATTTACATCAAACGCACAAGTAATACATTGCATCTCTCAGCTCTTAACCATAAAAAAAAAAAAAAAAAAAAAAAAAAACTAACACTACTCTCGGAATACAGCCAAACTAATTTTCAAATTTTTTCTCACGAGCATGCCGTTCTTCTCGCATCAAGCACGTTTCTTCTTCTCGTTGCCAGATTTTTCCCTCTCCTTTCAGATAAACTGTTTTTTTCACACGAGCATGCCGTCCTTCTCGCATCAAGCACACTTCTTCTTTTCGTTGCCAGATTTTCTCCTCTCTCCTTTCAGCTATAAGTCGTTGACTTTCAGCTATAAGTCTGGTCTTCCGGCAGGTTTGGTCGGTAGCATAGAGTATGTGCATGACAACGTATTTGTCAACAGGATTTCAATTTATGTTTACAATTCAATATTAAGGTTATTATATATTTAGATAACATTTATAATCATTATAAATTAGATACATTTAATAATTAGATTTCTTCACAGTACTTTCACAGTTGTTTATAAGTGAATAAATTCTTCATTTCAAATACATTTATAAATAATTTAATGAATATTTAAGTATTTTGTCAAAGGCAGATACATGCTTTTTGCAAGCACATGCATAAATACCCATACATATTTCCTATTTTTCATTTCCGGCATGTGCAAATCTTTGATTTCTGAGCATTCACTATATTTTTCGTGTAAAGTAATTTACACTAATTTAGCATACACCCGAGAGTTTTACATAAAAAATATATATGAATATAATTTGAATGAAAATTATAAGTATTATTTTTAATACCAACTCAGAGGTCAGTTTTTCTTCAAAATTCCTCCTCGATGGCATCTCTCTCTTTAGGCAGATAGCCCTTGCATGCGTTACTCTATTTAATAAAAACTTAATCTGACCTATGCGCCTAATTACAAATATTTTAACATACATAATTTTATATTTATAAAACGTGTAAGCCCAAAGTGATTATTTTTCAGATATATAAAATTAAAACGATGGGTTTAAAATGAGCAGCAGTAAAGCCTCTCCTCTAAAAAATTTTAAAAGGTACATGTTACAATAATATATGGATGTGAAAAAAATTTGTTTTATTTAAAACATTTTGACGTTTGGAAAATAAAATAAAAGTAGCGAATACTCTATCAAGGGTATCGAAAGACGTATACAATTTTAAATGTACCGTAAGGTATTTTTCATTCTTTAAGCATAACATTTTTCTTAAAATCTATATTTTTGTAGTGCAACAGCTTATAATTTTATAAAACAAATTCATAATCAAAATCGCTGTTGTTAGTTATCGAAAAATAACAAAGATGTGATTTTTGCGTAAATGTCACTAAACTATACAAATTGCTATTATCCATCACACTATGAATGTTTCTTTTATGCGAAAGTGTCCCTTTTTTCGATTTCTATGGAACTGTCGTGTGTCGAAATACTATCAGAATCTTGTCAAGCGAGCTTCTGAATGTAAACAAAGAACACCCCATCTGGTGACCCAAGCTTCAAAGCAGTGCTTCACTTTTAGCGCGAAGTGGCCCCAACTCCCTTTCCTACCTCCATGACTAAAATCATTGCATAATCTCAAACTCTTCGTTACATCATTCTTAACAGTGCTAACATGCTCCAGATTACAGGGTCTCGGTGTTTACTCTAAGGTTGAAAGGGAAAAAAATATTCTCGAAAACTGGATTTCGGATTCCAGTTTATCGCAGTGGAATAAGTAGACAAATTTTCTGAACTTTCAAAGACTTTCATCTCATAACGGAAACCTAAAGGGGAATTTCGAAAATGAATCGTAATTTTGCAGCTAAATGTTAATGAAACATATTCTTCCATACCTTTAATATAATGTAAAGAAGCACGAAACCGAACTAATGTTAAACTTTTCTAGTAATTCATATAACTGGAATAATGTGCCATGTTTTAAGGTTTTATTGTAGCAGAAAATCGAATTAAAATTTCACTTGTTTTATTAAATTAATTTCAAAATGTAAAAGTACTCAAATGCATGGAGATATAATTTGAATACTTAAGAATACTTTAAGAATAATGTAATTCTTTAACGAAAGCTTTCTATCGCTACCAAAGAAAAGCTAAATCTCTAGAAATGGTGTGTTGCCTTGATAATAATATTAATAATAACCACATATACTTTATTTTATTCAGAAGTAAAATATTCATCTGAATAACTTTATACGGTTATGTGTGCCATTGTAAACAGCCCATCTCATAAATCACCGTAAAGGTACGAACCAATGGAAACAGCCAGCAAAGTTCGTAACCGATATGTATTTGAATTTACGTAGTTTTTCGTGTTACGTGTCGCCATCTAGTTGTCAAAAAGTATATTAGTATATTCCTTTCAGTTGACCCTGAAAAAATATAGAAGCGACTGCGGTTTTCTCTTCGAGGATAGATTTGCTTCTGTCAATTTTTCAGTTAATTAGCAGTCAATTTATTCGTTTTAATTGCGTTTTATAAGAAAACAACCTGACTTTTACTTTCGTCTTTTTGTTTTACTGATTTCTTCACGTGATACAGAGTAAAAGGTAGCGCTGCTTTCTGAAACTCAAATTCACTATATGTTCTTAGTATAGTATGACATTTATCTCTTTATTACAGTAGCTGAGTTATTAACTACTATGGCGCCATCTTATTTTTATATCTTGAACTAAAATAAATGTCTAATTTCTATGCGCCAGATACGGGAAATTTAGCGCGCTTCGTTAAAGAATCATTACGTAGGATATTTTTACAGCCAAAAAAAATCTTTCCTTTCTGCATATGAAGTGCTATTCTCAGTGGCGTAGCTAGGGTGGGGCAAGGGGGGCATCTGTCCCCGGGCGCAGCATCCAAGGGGCGCCAAACTGATGCTACGAAATTTTTTAATGAAATGTTTTCCATTCTTGGCACATAGAAAGGGGCGCACATTCTTCAGTTGTCCCCGGGCGCTAGGAACTCTAGCTACGCCCCTGGCTATTCGGGTGTTATTTTGTTCTTAAGAGAAGAACTGCTGTAAAAGTCGGACGATTCAATCTACTTTTTTTTCCCTCTTAAATGTTTTTTATCCTTAATCGCTGTTAGATTTCTTTTATCGTAATTTAAAAAAAAAAAAAAAAAAAAAAAAAAAAGAGAATCGCCATTCCCAGTCTTGTCTTTTACTTACTTTTACCCAAGAAAGCGGAAGATAAATATGCTGATCTACATATTTCTATGAATATTAAACACAATTATATTTTATCATGATTCATTTAAAAATAGTTTTACTCATTACGCACATACTAAACCATTCATCATTACAAAACTAAAGCTTCATGTTTAAAGTAAAACCCCATTAAAAGCTGGAGGTTCATGCAACTAATATCAACACACAAAAGGACAATTTCCACCTATGCAGCTATGCTATCGAATATGCATTTCTTAAATACATATGGACTCTCGAACGTATAAATTTTAATTCTTTCATTTGAAGACCTTACTGTGTCTCTTTCTATTTTTATATACACACGTGTGTGTGTGTGTGTGTGTGTAAGATAAAGATGTGTAAAGCAAACATTATAAATATTTATACTTTCTTCAAATTTATTCTTGCAGTCAGAGACAGAGGAAGAAAAAAATCTTAATAGTGGTAAAATCTCACTAAGAGGGAATTAACCTGAATAATTTTTTTGAAAATGCTGAGTAATTCATATGCGTAATTAATAATACATAATAAGTTTTCCATGATTTTGTCACTGATATTTTATAAGTTATTAATAATAAAATTTGTATAACCTCAAAAAGGGGTTTATATTGAAAATTAAAATTTTCACACAATTAATATTTTTTAAATAGTGTCCCTGTTATGGTTGTTTGATAAATAAGAGTACTTTACTGGCTATTATTTCAGTAGTAGTTCTTATTGAGAACATTTTTCATGATTACTGGGACAATAATTCCACTACTAGCTTGTAAATGCTTTTCTGTAAAAATTTTCAGATTAGCTGTGAAGCCATGAAGAAAAATAATACATATAAAAAAAAAAAAAAAAAAAAAATTAAAAAAAAAAAAATTGAAACATAATTTATATTTTGATTTAAATTGTATTCTTTTAGGTTGGTTTGAATTCATATTTCTGTACAATTAATTATGAACTAAAAGTGTTCAAAGCTATAACAAACGAGGATGATTCCTCTTTTTTTGCCAACAGATAGCACTATATACTTAGCATAAAATGAAACGTAATATTTCCTTATTATATGGAATAAAGGATATATATAGAGAGAGAGAGAGAGAGAAATCCTTTTCACTCTCAATAGAGAGAGAGAGAGATCATAGTAAAGGCCGACTATTGTGTGACACACATTCGTATCTTTTGTAATTTGTAATCTTTTGTATCTTTGACACGCATGTTGAAAAACAGATATGGTTTGAGTGAGCTCCATCTAACTCAGCGGTTCTCAACCTTTTGACTAACACGTACCATCTAAACAAAAATGTAAATCCTTTAGTACCACCACTACAAAGAACTACCACCACTCTTGAACAAAGCTCAGATCGCATAAATTTATGAGTGTTAGAGAAAAAAACTCAATCAGGATGTTGGGGTTTTAATTTTTGAATTTAATAGTTAAGAATGCTTTGCTTTTTTGCGTACAACCTATTTTTCTCTTGTGTACCACCAGTTGAGAACCCTTGATCTAACTGACTCACATTTTTATTCATATCTTTTGATAATAAATGTAGTTTTTGTATTTATTTCATATAAACCCATCTGTAAATAGTTCATGAGTATCGGGTTTCGTGCACATCATGAACTAAATGATTTGTATGGGGTGTTATTTTGTGTACTTTGCTTTCACTCGGGATACAAAGAAAATTTTGTCTTACAAAGTAGATTATAAAAAAATTCCATGTAATTAAATTCCTACTGATTATTAATGCTTTAGAACGAATAAGACAAATATTTTTAGTTTTATTCTGCAACGGGCGATGTTTCTTAAGAAAGTTCCATAATCCATGATGTAAATGAATAGAAAGATTAATTCAATAACTGGTTTGAGAACGAAAAGCAAAATCAAAAGAAGTTTCCACATTCTTTAGATCATAATGAATTTATTCGCATAATTCAAGTTACTTAAAAGAAGAAAGTTTGTAGAGTCCTACAGATTCACTTTTGTGTGAAAATTGGACTAGTAGTGAATGCACAGGAGAAGGGTTAAAATTACCCTTTATTAACTCTTTAAAATTTACAATGCGTCAACTCGACGTTAACAAACTACGCCTTTTCTAGGACGGTAACTGAAATCAGATAACGAAATTAAAAATTTGAAGATATGAACAAATGATAGAACTAAACTACAGGGCTCAGCTAAATCCCGTTTCTTAACCCCCGGCGAAAACTAGTGGCAGCAAGTAAATGCAATTAAGCAACGCGAACCAGCAACAACTCTGGGAGCAAACGCTTAAAAAACAGAGGTGACGGCAGTAGTCTAATTCTTCTTCTTTCTTACTGAAACTCGGTTTTTAAACTCTTTCTTCAACACAGAATTTGCATTCCTTCACGCGCACTACAAAATTTAAATATTCTGGCGCTGACAATTAGGGGAATGAAGGCTTATAAAGAAGAATAGCAAATTAAATAGAACTGGTTATTTAAAATAAATATAAATCCCTACAAGTTACTTAAATTTGTATCAACTTTGCAGTTTATAGATTAAATCTTAAAATTTATTCACTTCGGTAAATTAAAGTGAGTATGCCAGTACCTTTAAAAATTTTCATCCTACTAGATATTTCTTATTCTCAAACGCTTAGTTAATCGCAAAGTAGCATGGACATTTTAGGAAAAGTTTACCGTAATAATAATTACATACGCACTCATTCTAAAGGGTGATAACGTTATAAATTATGTACTCTTAATGTTTACCACTCGTTAATGTTTTCAGCATCGATGTTCTCACCACCCGGAACTGTTTTCACCTTATCGGCAAGAGTTGCCGTGGGCGTGTTTGCATCTTCATTCTCTTCTTCACAAATCAAAGGGGTTAGGTTGTTGTTGGCTTCAACATTAGGCATGAGTTTTCTCCATGATTTTATGAGGGTTGACGGTTTCACTGAGTCCCATACAGATGCAATATCGTAGATACTGTCCAAGATTGTGTAGTGTTTCCAAAACTTTTTCAGGTCATAACCTTCTTCAATTTTGGTCATTAGCAGCTTGGTTCGGTATGTTCTCTTTATTGTTGCAATGATTCCATGTCGCTGCTCACAACGAGTCAACCAGCCAGAAGACGCATCAAAATTTCCTTTCAGGCCGAACAACTCAAAAAAATTTTGCCTTCGCCGCAATGATAGGACCATTTACAGGAGTACACTCTTTTCGAACTTGAGCTAAACATTCTGTCAATGCCGTGTCTAGCTCATCATCCCCCTTCATAGTTTTTCGAGTTTTCATTGCGGAAGCACTGTCCGACATTGAAGCAAAGTTCACCAGTTTGTCTTTTTGCTTTAGAATGTCACGCACTGTTGTTTCCGCGATTCCGTAATCCAAATCTATCTGCTGCCTTGTATCGCCGTTTGCTACTTTCGAAATTAATTCTAGTTTTTGCGCAATCGTCAACACAACCTTCTTTCGTTTCCTGACATTTTAAATCGGTAACGAAAAACACAAAACCAAAAAGCACAAGCACTGAACACAATAAAAGATAAGAAATTAACTCCGACCAGTTCGCAAACACTATCAGGCTTAAACTAACAATGGCGATAGGAGGAAGTGGACGTGTCAGTAAGATTAAGACGAGAGAGAGCGGTGGAGCGGGCACTGCAAGGGTGAGTAAGAAATCACTTACTCATCAGAGGAGAAGGTTCCGAGAAGGGCGAGAGGAAGGTTCCGAGAAGGCCTGGGATATTTTTGCCATAAATAAGCACGATGTTAGCAAATTTAACGTTTCACTCAGTTTTGTGAACATTTTTATTTTCTTTGCTTTACGCTTGTAAAAAAAATGTACTGCAGGCGTGGATAATCCACCCGCAGATAATCGGGAGTCTACTGTATCTTTGTTAATATGTTTTAAGCTGCCTTAGATATTTATGCAGATTTAGCTTTAAAGAAAAGGATACTATGAAAGTTGCTCCATACTCTTCGTAGCAATGAAAGTGATGGAGTATAAGTGACTCTTTCTTTGTCTTAAACTTTGTGACTTTCAGTTGCTATTTCTTTAAATTCCTTTCCTTCCTTTGTTAAAATCAAGAAGAAATTCAATTTATTAAAATCAAGAAGGTACAAAGAAAGACCTTGCCCAACTGCTGTTCAAGAGACATAAATGCTTCCTAAATCTCCTTTTAATTGTTCTGCGAAAGACTATGTTCCATTTATAATGTTATTAATTACTATGCCGAGTTCGCTGCTTAATATAATCAATGTCAAGCGCACTTTAAATAAATATACCTCTTTTCACACAAAAAGGATTATTCACACTAAAAACAATAACAACATACAATGGATGGACAAAAATATGGAAACACCTTGTGAAATGCATGTTTGAAAAGAAAGATTGATTTTAATGAAATATGTAGGTGGTGCTGGCGTTTTTGACTAATGACGCCACCTATACAACTTCATAAATGTGCTAAACAGTTCAGTTGTTGTCGGAGTACTGTTATGTGAGGTTGTCATTGCATTATGTCAGAGTTAACAGACTTCGAACGTGGGCAAATTGTTGGAGCACGTATGGTAGGTGCTTCCGTAAGCAAGGTAGACGAGGTGTTTAGTGTTTCAAGAGGTACTGTATCGAAAATTTATTCCGCATATTTGAAAAGCGGAAAAACATCATCTGCTAAATCACAGCGCGGACGAAAGTGTGTCCTGAGTGATCGTGACAGACGATCATTAAGGGCAATTGTGACGAAAAATAAAAAGACCACAGCTGCAAAAGTTACTGATGAAATGAATGTTGTGTTACCGAACCCTGTGAGTACCAAAACAATTAGAAGGGAGCTTCATAAACAGGGAATTGCTTTCCGTGCTGCAATTGAGAAGCCACTCATCAGTGATGCTAATGCCCGTAACAGGAAAAGGTGGTGTTTAACTCATAAAGCCTGGACTATAGAGCAGTGGAAGCGAGTAATATGGTCTGACGAGTCTTCTTTCACATTGTTTCCCACTTCTGGCCGAGTTTACGTCTGGAGAATGCCATCTCAAGCCGAGACAGACTGCTTGTTGCCAAGAGTGAAACATGGCGGGGGTTCTGTTATGGTTTGGGCAGCCATATCGTGGTTCTCTGCTAGCCCATAATAACTGTGTCAGGGCACATGACTGCAAGACTTATGTGAACATTTTGGCCGATCAAATTCATCCCATGGTACAAACTTTGTTCCCGGATGGCGATGGTGTCTTCCAAGACGACAAAGCCCCTGTTCACACAGCTCACATTGTCCAGGACTGGTTTTCTGAGCACGAGGATGAGTTGTCCCATCTCCCCTGGCCACCACAGTCACCAGACCTGAATATTATCGAACCTTTGTGGTCTACATTGGAACGGAAAGTGTGTTCTCGTTATCCACCGCCAACATCGTTATCGGAACTTGCCACCGTTTTGCAGGAAGAATGGTATAATATTCCCTTGGCAAACATACAGGAACTGTATTTATTCATTCCGAGAAGACTGTAAGCTGTTTTGGATGCCAACGGGTTTCCTACACCATATTAAGCAAAGAAACATGTTTTTTAAAGGTGTTTCCATATTTTTGTCCAACCCCTGTATTTTAGTTACATGCGAGTTGTTTTCCTTTGACGCAAACCCTCTGAGATCCCAGTCAACGTAATTGTACTAAGATTATTACTCATCCACGCAGAGACAGTCAGAAATGTCATATGTTAGACAGGTAGAGCAAAAGCCTTTGAGGCCGGTAAAGAATTGCGGTATAAAAAACAGTAAAATTTTAAATCGATTGATAAATTACATGCACTTTTCTCAAAACAAGAACTGCCATTACGATACCTTAATAAGTCTGCTGACTTCACAAACAGATGAAGTTATATGAAATTGATTAGTTTTAGTAAGGGAAAAAAATAAGCACAGTTTAGCATGGATAATTCTTGTTTTCAGAATGATTTTATTAGTTCACAATGTCGTATGAATGCCGTAAAAAGGAAATTAAGCCAATCAACCAATACAAAAGCAAAGGTTTTTCTGAATAAAAAGTGCATTAAAAATGTGAAATCACTTAAGTATATTGTGAAATTTTAATATGTTAAAGAAAATATGCGAATAGCCCAATTCTTATGAGATTGAATTTACAAGCTTTCTGAATAGAGAGAATTTTCCTTCTGATAATTTTTCAGAAATTTTATTAAATGATTCTAGTCTTACGAATTAGATGAATTGAATGCTCTGTATTTTCCACTTGAGATAGAAAATAAACCTACATATTTTATATCTCAAGAATTTATGCCTTATGTAAACACCAGCAGTATTTGTAAAATAATCAGCACTGAGAAAATTATTGATTAAGTGATTATACACCACATAAAGCTATAGACATAAACCAAGTAAAACTGAATTATGACTCGCTGTTGTAAAATTTTTGTAACCTTAAAACTGATTGAAAAGATTTCCGATTCAAACTGAAAGCTAATGAATAATTTTCAATTTGCATTATGCGCGCTTTATTAGTTTATATGCTGTACAGTGCTTGAGAATAGTAATATGCAAGTATTATAGCCAACTTTCGAATACATTTTTGAAATTCTAACTCTTATTGTTGTTGATGCCGCATCTCTGATAAAGCCTATTCAAATATTGCCATGGGCGGAGATGACAGCACTGGCAATCTGCAAAATATTGTCATCATAGAGTTTCGGTCTCTTAAACAAGCCTCGATTTTTAGGAACTCAGCAAGGATGGTCAGACAATAAAAAATGTGTGCAGTTGTGAGTTCTGTTGTCCGGGCAATTATCACAATTCCTGTAGGTCTTGCTACTCTCTCTGTCAATTTTCAATCTTCTGTGATGGCCAGTTCTGAAAATGGTTTTAGTTATAAGTCGATCTGTTATGTAGAAATTCTGGTCTCAGGGTTTTTATCTATTTGCGGATTCCTTGACAGAGAATTGGTCTATAAAATACGGCGTTGGAATGCGAAATTTGGGTCGGAAATTCTAGACAAGAAAAAAACAGAATAAAGGACCTTTTCGCTGTCTATGTGTGTTCTAGTGACAATGAAACCGTTTTCCCTTTCCCTAATGATAACCTGGCCTCTGGGCGGTATGCAAGAAACTGACTTTATAAAGACTTATTTCAGCGGTGTGTATGGCTTGAAGGTAAAGATTGTTCATATTGTTCGCGGCAGCTTTGTAAAATAAATCTTGAATAAAGTTAAGCGCCATTCATTGCTATGCGTTCCTTGTACTGTGATGCAAACAGAAAATGTAGACAAAAGTATTGTTCATTGCAGGAGACATTTTGTCAGGGCTTTTGTTTTTAGATTTTTCTCCCAGGAAGAGGAAAGTACCTTGAGGTTTTCGCACGCTGTTGACTGTTGATAAAGAAGCATGTGCAGTATATACTCTAATTTTTACGGAGTTACATTTGGCTGGGATAAGGTCGTGGCCGACTGCGGTTAATCAATTAATTTGAAATGAGGTGTGGTTGCGTCGTTCGTTGCTGTTTAATTAGTATTGTCTAATAATAATGTTTAATTAATAATAATTAAGAAAGACATTAAAAGAGGGAGATTTGAAGCGGGAAGAGGTTTCGTGAGCTACTAGTTTTGAGTTGGATGCGGAGTTTGCAAAAATGAAGAGGGAAAAAAAGGGGGCTAGATTTTGTTGAAAGTGAAGGGCTCGGAGATTTCCTTAAGCAACTTATTATGAGGTAGATGCTCAGAGAGAGCTACAGGTTTTTGAGATGGATGAGGAGAGAGCGAAAATGAAGAAAGAGAAGTGAAAAAAGTAGATTTGGTTGAAAGAGAAAGGGTTTTCTTTAGGCTTTTTTTCGGGTTTGGCTGGATTTGGTTTATCACGGTACTGGATTGAAGTTAAGATAATTGAGCGAAAGATTGTGGAAAATGCAGGCTTATCCTGAGACGGAGAAAAAAACTTATTTTAGCGAAGATATCTTAGAAAGACGAGGCCAGCATTCAATGTTTTTTTGCCTTGCTGCCCTTGCGAGAAGAGACTTCAGTTTTTAGGTGAAGGTGAAGTGCTCCAGTTTTCAGATATCGAGAAATGATTTCTGCAATTTACGAATAGCGAGAGATCACTGGCTGAAAGGTGCAGCGGCGTAGCGAGGGGGGCAAGGGGGTCTATCATGCCCCGGGCGCCGCTCGCAGAAGGGCGCCAAATGGTCCCCAAGACAAACAAGATTTTAAGGAAAATTTCAATTTTTATTTTGATAGATTTTTGAGAAATAAGTTTTAAATCAATGAATATTATAATATAATTAATTATTTTCTTCCTTGGTTTGTCTGACGAAATATGTTATAAATAATATCTGCAGTAAATCAATCAAATATCTCCCTATGTAAAACGTTCTTTCTTCTTTCTTTCTGAACACTTCATTTTTCTAAAATAATGAAATATATTTATTTTTTTAAAAGAAATGCACGTACAGCTCACGCTTGCTATTTTAAAAAGATAACAAACACTGCACTGTAGTCTTTTATTATATTATAAGCCCTTCGACCTTGAATTATTTTTAATTCGGCTGCTAAACTATAATAATCAAATAGTAAGTCACATCAAATGAAATTAATATTATGGACTTTTATTTGGTCCGACCCCTGATATCGCTCATCGAGAACAAATGTCGCAAGTCTTTAGGTATGTAGATATTGATTTTACGAGAAGAAACGTTTCTGCCAAAAGATCTTCTGGGGGATTTATTGAAGTACATGCTAAAGAGGAAGCTTCAATTGTTAATAATAATCAAAATATGTTAAACATGAATCTGAAACAAAATAGAGTGCCAGACCACAAGCGGTTAGTGTTACTATCGATGAGCATTATAATAGAACTATTAGAAAAATTAGCAGATGACAGTTCCACCCAAATGACACCAGAAGTGAAGCTACAATTTTACTGCAAAATACACAATTAAAATTTCATAATTTAAGCATGAATGAACCCATTTCTGGCATAAAATCTTCAGGGAAACTAATCGTGTGCAGCTCAGATTACAAGATTCTAAAATGACTTTTGCGGAGTCTTGCATGTTTATGAATCATTATCAACTGAACTTACAGAAATTCGAGACGAGATCTGTAATGTTTCTTTGAGAAAAATAGGGTATTGATACAACAACCTGTATTAGAAGACGCCGAAAAATGCCAGGAGAATCATTTAGAGATATTGGCCTTTCCGCAGAAAGTGAAATTTCTCGCGTTATGAAAAGCGTTTCTGATCATCTGCAGCAGGAAATAAGTTTACGATTTACACGACTAGTAATCTTAATTCCGAATTTGGATATTTATTGAACGCTGAAAATTGATTTAACAAGAATAATATTGATAATCATCTTGAAAAGAATTGTAAAAACTTGGGTGAATTTTATAGTACAGACTTTAATGGAATAGAAATCTATGTCGAAATATGTATTTTGCAGAAAACAGTTAGGGAATATTGTGATTTTGGATGTAACTGTGGATGAGGAAACATTTTAGTGAGTGATCATATGATGTATAGGTGTTGTAAGATATGAGAAAAGAAAAAGGAGCAATGAACAAGAAATAATGAATTTTTTTTCACGAAATGTGTCAGTAAACAAAAAAATGTACAATTTATGCATATTATACAAATAAACAAAAATGTGTTTTCTTGGATACAAATGAGTTTCAATAAGGGATATTGTTTCCCTGACTAAAAGCAAAGTTGCTCACCTACGCGGCATAGATTGAATGAAGTAATCGATGAGAAACTGGGGTATTCACTCCCACTCCTGTTGACGACAGCTTTTTAACTGCTGAATTATTTCTGGAAGTGATAAGCAACTAGTAACCCTTCTCCCTAGAATGTCTTAAACATGTTCTATTGGATTCCTAATTGAGAAACGTACTGGCCGATTCATTCGAAGGATTCCTTCGTCGAAAAGAAAATTATTCACTGAGCCGGATGGGGCCCGGCGTTATCGTCCATGAGCATGAATTCATCTCCGACTGCTACAGCGTAAAGGAGCACAATTGGTCCGAGGATCTCATCCCCATATCGCTGAGCCGTTAGTGCTCCATTCCTGATAATGTACAGGTCGGTACGGCCATTGACAGAAATATCGGCCCAGATCATCACTTCGCCTCAGCAAAATAGAACACTTTCATGCACAAATGGAGGAGTATTATGTACGAGGTGCTCTGTAGATGAAAATCCGTTTATTGTGAGGTTGTACACTAAAATGAAACTCGTCTGTGAGCACGTTGCTCCACTCATCTCTTCCCCCACATGAGATGCTTCTATGCCCAACTTCTACCTACCGCACGATGGACCTGTGTCAACGGAACAAAAACCAATAGTCTGCGAGCATACAAAGCACATGGTGGAAACGGTTTCGAATAGTTTCAGTCGAAACTCTGGAACCAGTAGCCCTCTGAAGGTGCTTTTGATAGAAAGTAGTGTTCATAGTGTCGTTTCTTCTGACCGTTAGTGTTAAATACCGATCCTTATTTTTTGCTGTTGCAAGCATACGACCTGGTCCCTATTTTCGGCAAACATTTACAGTTTCCAAAAACCGATTCCATTGTCTGGAAATGACGTTTTGGAAAACTCGTAACGCTTCCGCTGTAATGAATTGCGTTTGACTCTCCTGTAAAACAACTGATGGCTTTCCAGGCTACTGATTCATTTAAGTCATCTTGCAGACATATTGTATTCACTGCTACAAAACATTAAACGTGTGCCAGTTGTTTTTAATCTCCTACAATCTCAAAAGGAATGCTGCAGGTCGATTTCCACTCCTTATCTAAAACGCATAGTTTTTGACGTCACAGACTAAATTTGCATATTCCCAAATTTATAAACGCTTAAATTTTCCTTTATAACTATTATGTCGTGGAGCAAAAACAATTTTACTTTACACCTGACTGCCACTGGCTCCGACATAGCAATGTGAATACTCTACATCTAAAATCTTAAAACACCATTTCAGAATTTTAAATGTTTATTTTATAGAATTCTATTCATATATTTGCATTTTATACACTATAAATACAATAAGCAAAATTTGAACTTATCTGCACCAGCGTGAATAAGCCTGGCATAATATTCTGAACTCGACGCAAGTTTAGGAGGAAAAATACGGCAAATTCAAACACATAGGTTTCATCCTTTTCAACGCAGCTAATTTTCTAAATATATTTTACTAATATCCGCAGCGGGGCAGCGGATTCATTTCATTCACCCAAAACTCAAATGTTTTAACGCAATAATATCGCAAAGGAAAACGTCGACTCATAATCAAAATATTAAAATCTATAGAATATCATCCGCTGTTGCCATTCTAGCACTGCCAAGTTTTTCTTCCTGCAGCTGTTGCCAGACTTATCCTCGCTGTATGATGAGAGGTACAACACCCTCCCACCCTGATTTTCTCAAAATCAGACATTGCACAAAATTTTCTTACATTACGAATAAAACAAAACAGTACTATGTATTAATTTAGAAAACACATAAAAGAAACTCGGTTAACATACAATATATATGACAGATCATACTAAAATGAGATCAATAAAGAATAAACTTCTAATTAAAGTCATTGCTAAAGAAAAGAGGATATAAGTAGAACACGTCTATATTCTACATTATTTCTATGAGTTTGGTTTTAAGAGCATACCGTATCTATCTGTTTTCAGTTGCCAGAGTTAGCACAGGATCACTGGTAATTTAAATTTCTAGTGGATACAGTTTTTTGA
This sequence comes from Stegodyphus dumicola, assembly GCF_044657685.1. Classification (NCBI taxonomy): domain Eukaryota; kingdom Metazoa; phylum Arthropoda; class Arachnida; order Araneae; family Eresidae; genus Stegodyphus; species Stegodyphus dumicola. Next base: position 124,838,184 of record NC_140780.1, read on the forward strand.
TTGGTCTTACCAAATATCCACTGCTGGTTTTTACCTGTACCACTCTGGTAGCCCCATCTCTGCTACTGAATATTTTTACAATTTTTCCCATGGCCACATTAAACGTTTTTTATTGTCTAGTTCTATGAGGACTACACCCCCCACCTTTAGGTTTTGACATGAAGCCCTTGCCTTCTGCACTAGTTGAGCCAGATATTCCTTGCGGAAGCGACTCCTCAGTTCTTGTCTCAACGTATTGCAGTAATTTACACGCACATTCAGTTTCTGGGAATCTATGTAATCCAGATCTGGTACCCCCACTTGTTTTATGTCTTGCAAAAACAGGGAAGGTGTCAGAGGTACGAGCTCTTCCAAATCATCATAGATGTATGTTAAAGGACGGTTGTTTAATGTGGATTCAACATCACACAGGACGGTCAGTAACTCCTTGGAATTCGCACGAGAAGAGTCTTGGTGGAACGAACTAATCGCTCCCACCATCCCCCCACCACGCAGCCGTAGGGGGGTGAATTTCCATTTTATTGGAAAACACTCGTTTTCTGTGATTTTTTCCAATCCAGGCATCTCAGAGCATTGTCTGCTCCGGTAAAATTGGTTCCGTTATCTGAATACATTGTCGCAGGACGGCATCGTCTGGCAATGAACCGTCTCAGAGCCTGTAGAAACGTTTCGGTACTCAGAGAGCTGACAGGCTCCAGGTGAATTGCCCGGTATACGGCGCAGGTGAACAAGACGATCCAAGCTTTACTCTTTGGTCTCAGAAGTAAAGGTCCACAAAGATCGACTCCAGTTGTTTCAAAGACTGCCGAATCTCTTATTCTGTCAAGGGGTAACTGGATCGGAGGGGTAGATAAAGCCTTAGCGGTAAATCTCCTACATACTACACATCGACTTACGCAAGATCTTATATTACGTTTCAACAAAATGATCCAGTATCGCTCTCTTAACTTAGCAGCTAATATCTGCACTCCCGCATGACAGGTCTTTTCATGATACTCTCTTATGAGGCATTCAGTTAAGCAATGTTTGGACGGAAGCAACAGGGGATAAAGGAAGCAGAATTCATCATCACGTTCAATGATTTTAGTTTTAACTCTGAGGACTCCGTCGTTGTCTCTCACTACCAACAATCCATGGACGGAATCTTCTTTCTCTTGAAAGTGCTTCCTTTGCTCTAAACTCCACAAAAATGTTTCGGCGTTAGTTTTTTCTTCTACTGTTAAGGTATCCGAAGAATACGAGGGCTTTTTTAGGAGTTTATTAGTAAAGCGTAGAATCCAGCAGAATACTCGAACTATTTTAGAAAAACTTGAAAAACGTTTGTACCACTCAGAATCTTCTAATTTTATACTCAAATTGACAATTACTCTCTTCTTAATTTCAGCTGCAACAGAATTTTCGTCTGGAGGAAACTCAAAGTCTGGCCATTCTTTCGGAGAGCTTTTCAGAAATTCGGGGCACACCCCCTAATTGCATTGCCGAAAATGTTCAGGCGTACAGCCACGAAATGCCACATCTGCCGAATTCAATTTCCCAGGGATATGTCTCCAACATTCCTGCTTCGAGAGTTTCCGAATCTCCGTTAATCTATTGTTCACAAATACTCCCCAGTTTTCCTCTCGTTGTATCCAGCTAAGAGCCACGGTAGCGTCTGTCCAGTAATATATCGGGACATCGACTAAGCACAGGGTTTCAACAGTATACCTTGCCAAGCGTGCACCTAGAACACAGGCTAGCAACTCCAAACGCGGAAGACTTATTTTCTTTAAGGGCGATACCCGTGATTTTGCTATGACGAATTTCACGAAAACTTTGTCTTCTTCCTTACTTAAGTAAATGGCAGTTGCATAAGCAGCTTGACTAGCATCGCAAAAGACGTGTAGAGTCCATGAATCCTTAATTCCATGACCCATGCGACGAGGTAATTTAAGACTGGAAAGACTAGGCAACCTTTCGTACCATCTCCCAAATCTTGTTTGAAGTTCATCCGGTAATGGCTTATCCCAGGTCGATTTTGTTGCCCAAGCCTCTTGAAGAATTAATTTCGCAGGTAATATGACGGGCACAAAGAAACCTAGCGGGTCAAAAACAGCATGGATTAGAGACAATAGTCTCCTTTTTGATAAGTCTCTTTTAACGATTTCTCTTTGGACGGATATTGTAAGGCTGTCATCTCGTCGGTCCCACTGCAAGCCTAGAACTGCGGAAACTGGATCACTATCTTCAGCCGCTAGCTCTTGATCACCATATTGATTAAAAGTCCACATTCGAAAATCCATTTTGGCTTCTACCATAATAGTAATCGACTGGCTCATAAAAACCTTTAGCTCTTCGTTATCATCGACTGACGTGACACAATTGTCAACATAAAATGATTTGGCAAGTTTATTCGCAACAGCTTTGAATTAAGGTGAAACGTGGGACAAATGAAATAAAATCACAGCTGCCAATAAATAGGGGCTACTAGTTAACCCAAAAACAACCCTCTTGTGACGAAACACTTCAATTCTATTATTTACCCACCACAAAAATTTTAAGTAATTTTGATCCTCACGCTCTACCTCAATCTGTAAAAAGGCCCGCCTAATATCGAATGTTACACCAATTGCCTTTTCCCTAAACCGCATTAGAATGGCTGAGATTTCTTCTACAAGGTTTGGACCTTTTAGCGAGCAATCATTTAGCGAAAGCGAACCAACGACCTTGCTCGACGCATCAAATACAGGCCTAATCTTGGTAGTAAGGCTACCTAATTTTATTACTGGATGGTGTGGTAAATAATGCCCTCCGTCATTCTTTACTGATTTTGGGACAATTTCTATGACATCTTCCGCTAGCCATTCGTTAAATACTGTACTATACTCATCAAATTTATTTAATTTTCTCAATTTTCTCGTAGTAGCAAAGAGCCTCTTTTCTGCAATATGCCAGTTAGAGGGAATATCAGGAGGGAATTTTAGAGCCCAAAATAAACTCACGCAATATCTATCATCTCCGGTTCTGCGAAGGCCCCTAAGAAACTGCTCTTTCGCTGCTTGATCTTCTGCGACCCTGGAAATGCTTTGCGCATCATCTGCAATGCCGATAGTTTCTAGCTTCCACATAAAGGAAGGTTCCATGTCTTGAATAAGAAAATTAGTTACTAACATAGATGGGGTACCCTCAAAACTTTGGATAATCGTTCCTTTCGATTCCCCGCACAGCGTCCATCCCAGTTTAGTATTTATGGCTGTCAAACCACTTTCAAGCTGAATTACTTCACCAGTAAGTATTTGCCCATAAATATCACTCCCTATGAGGATTTCTATTTCCGGGTGACCCTCACCGACATCTGAAATCCAAATTCTGTGTCTTTTTAATTCCTTCAATAACGGTCCTTTAGGTATGCGTGGTATGCCTCCACAAATGGTATTTTGATCCAGAAAACTAAATTGGTACACTTTGTTTTTCCCAACCGGGCTTAGACCTATAGAATATCTCTTGTGAATTTTTGACTCAGTCCTTGTTCCGCCAAATAACGCGTGAGTTAAAGTCTCAGAGGAAGTGCTTTTCAGATTTAAAGCTTCAGCTGTGGATTGTAAAACGTAAGATCGTTGGGATCCACAATCCAAGAGGCACTTGACCACCTTCTTTACAGTGCCTACAACTATTTCAACCATTAACGTCATAAGAGTGACTTCATTCATACATAAGGGAGAGGACATTGTACTTTGTATCATTACTGACTCGTTTCGTTTTTCCTTATTGTCAGCATTGTTTTCTGATACCTCCGGGCATAAAATTATAGGGTGAAATCGCGTACACAAATAGCATTGAATAAACTGTGGACACTTCTTTGCAAAATGTCCTGGTTTAAGACAGCGAAGGCAGCATTTTAATTCTCTTAATTTGTCTAATCTTTCCTTTAAGCTCATCAATCGAGCTGTAAAACATTCTTTGCTTTCGTGAGATTTTCCCCAAAAAACACATTTTTGTTCTTTGACAGCAACTAGACTTGCTGCGCTAGCGATTGGTTTTTTGGTCTTAACTTTTACATCTTTAGAATGTTCATTGCGCGAAGTAGAAGAAATTTCAAATCCAGACCTGGCTAGTTTAACTCCTTCGACCTCTTTACACAAAAATTCCAGGAGATTTGTGAGACGTGATGCTTCTTTACTGAACAAAACGCTTCTCTGCCATACTCGAAGCATCTCAGCAGACAGACAAGACTCGACCATGGGATATAACCAGGAAACATTAGTATCCAGGGCTAAGCCTAAAGACTCTAGAGATCTGAGATGGGATTCGATTTTGTCAAACAGTGACACTAGCGGCAACCGACCCTTCCTTTGTGAGCGTACATTTTGGATAATTAATTTTAACAATTCCCTCACATATATCTCAGTTAAAATTTCCTTGTTTCCAAAACGCTCCTCAAACGCAGAAATAGCTTTCGGGTAATTTTCAGCCGTTAAAGGATAACTATTTATCAACTCACTAGCCCGAGTTCCAGGTAACATTGATTGAGCTAAATAATGGAATTTGTCAACGTCATTAAGCTACTTATCCTCATGGATTTTCTTAAATTAACCCCAAAATGTAAGGTAACTTAATAATTGTCCATCGAATTTTTTAATTTGAATTTTCGGCAACTTGTACCGTTTTTCATTAGAAGCACTTATGCTACTATCCGTGATAGAACTCGTATTGACACTACGGTCAACCGCATTATCTATATTCTCTTTCACCCGACGATTAAGCGTGATAAACTCATCTGAATATTCTTCGCAGCCTATGACTTCTGTTTCCAGATCATCTTCAGCGGCTTTTCCCTTAATCATTGAATCTAGTATTTCTGAATCGCAAGATCTCAACTCAGCAATTATCATCTGCAACTTCAAAATTTTGTCTTTCAATACATCTCTATCCGCTTGAACATCTTCACAAAGTTCGGTTTTTAGAATCTTAGCCGTCCTAGTAAAGGCACTGCGTGCCGTTGCACGCTTTTTCTTCAACATATCAACATCCATTTTATCTTTAAATGCAGACCCACTTAAAACTCAAAATCTGTAATGTTATCATCAATCCGACAAATCCTCAAAAACGTCTTTACTCACCAATTCCAAAAATATAACTCAATATAATAAAAATGAATAACAATATGTCATAACATTCATAATACAGCAAAACAAAATTATTTTGAATATCACAGTAGAAGATTTAACGCATAACCTTTTCTACGTTTACACTGCAGACGATTTAACGCATAGCATTTCAATTGAAAATTGAAACTAATTCAAATACAAATACGAAATTCAACATTGCAGACGATAAAACGCATTACGTTTCCAAATAACACTTAAATTAATATTTACTTCTACAATAATATAATATAGCAAACACAATACTTTCTCAACTATATTAATATAACAATCCCAACACATTCGAATCAGGATCGCAATCCTGTCTGGCTCGCCATATTGTTATGTCGTGGAGCAAAAACAATTTTACTTTACACCTGACTGCCACTGGCTCCGACATAGCAATGTGAATACTCTACATCTAAAATCTTAAAACACCATTCCAGAATTTTAAATGTTTATTTTATAGAATTCTATTCATATATTTGCATTTTATACACTATAAATACAATAAGCAAAATTTGAACTTATCTGCACCAACGTGAATAAGCCTGGCATAATATTCTGAACTCGACGCAAGTTTAGGAGGAAAAATACGGCAAATTCAAACACACAGGTTTCATCCTTTTCAACGCAGCTAATTTTTTAAATATATTTTACTAATATCCGCAGCGGGGCAGCGGATTCATTTCGTTCACCCAAAACTCAAATGTTTTAACGCAATAATATCGCAAAGGAAAACGTCGACTCAAAATCAAAATATTAAAATCTATAGAATATCATCCGCTGTTGCCATTCTAGCACTGCCAAGTTTTTCTTCCTGCAGCTGTTGCCAGACTTATCCTCGCTGTATGATGAGAGGTACAACAATAACCTCTTCTAATTCCTTTTGTTAAAAAAGTTGTCGAACTTATGGTTATTTCATACGGAACTCGCAATATCTCCTAATTGTTTTGAACAGTGCATGTGAATGCAAGATGTTACTTCGCAGCACAAAAGAGACTGAACCTAAAACTCCATTACAGATCTTACCTTTATAATATCGTATGGAGAAGATGTTTTTCCACACCTAAGAATAGCACTTCAAATACTCCTAACTATTTTATTATCATTGAACGTTGGTTCAGCAAATTAAAATTAATTTTGACATATTTACAATCAATGATGGGGCAAGATCGCCTAAGTGATCTAGCATTTTCAAATGTGGAAAGAGAAAAATTTGAAATGATCGACTTTGATGAAGTAATTGATAAATTTGCTTCATCCAAGGCAAGAAAAATTATTTACATAGTAATTATTTATACTAATGTATTATATTATATTATTATTAATAAATATATCTATTTATCTGTCATATACATTAAACTTTTCATTGTTTAAAAACTTTACGTTTTTAAAACAATTATATAAATATCAAAAATAAATAATACTTTTTTAATTAATTCTAGTTCATCGTATGTCTGATTTTTCCGCCCGACAGAGATGCATTTCCGAAAACAATGCTAATCTTGATATTTTTACTAGATTTTTTGCCTCAGATTTAAAGTAGAGTCAAACTCAAATTTAAACTTGAATCTGTTATCCCGAAAATATTTTAGCGAAGATGTCTTGAGAAAAAAAAAAAAAAAGGCAAAGATCTCTTCTGTGCTTTGATATAAAGGTTCCTATTTGCTGTTGTGATGATTAGGCGATGCTGGTACAGACCTCCAGACCAAAAGAAAAGCGATAAGGTGATATTTACGTTATTATTTTTGCTGAGATTTCGAAATTCGTTTGCCAGCTTATCCGTGTCCTCGTTACCTGTAATTCTGACATGCGCTGACAACCATTGAAGAATACAGACCTTATCTAACTTTTGAAGCTCTCTTAGGCGAAAGTGAATACCGTGGATGATCAGGGAGTTTCCATTCAGAATTGCCTATAGAGCTGCCTTTCAGTCTCATAAGGCAGCAATTACTTTTGCCTGCTCCGAAATGGGAAGAGATCTATGCATGTCAAGGCCTCTTCTACTGCCAAAAGCTCGCAAGTGAAGTTAGAGACAATGAAGTTAACGCCAGGATTGTGTTAATAAGCAGTATCGCCTGGGCCAGTCAGAAATACTCCAGAACCTCCATTCTTGATTGTCTCATAAAACAAACAAAAAAAAATGGTGTTAGCACAGATCTAGCAGCTGAGTGGTGTTATAATGAACTTTATGTTTTCTAGCCTCATCTTCAAGTTTTCTGTACCAGTAACCGGTACAAAATGCCAAGCAGATATAAAATGGTGCTCTGTATATTAGTAAATCCCACATGTTTTTCAATTAAAGACATAAATTTTCAGCTCTACAAACTGATTTGTATTTCACAGCGTCACCTTCAGTATCAGGCAGATTATACATAAGTGAATTGTAAGCGAATTGTAAATAAGTGAATAGCACAAGTGACTACTATGAATGTGACAAACAAATATAACATAGGAACTCTGCAAATATGTGAACAGCACATATGATGTACATTAATATACCCCGTAAATATTGTTCCGTATAATGCATCTGATAAACTTCTTATATCCAAGTTACCACTGATTTCTAGAGTAAATGGTCTCTGTAAACTCAGAATCACAAATGCTTAAAACATTATCAAAATCCTCATTCAGCACAGTCTTGACAGGGTCTCTTTAATAACCTAAGGTCCCAAGTACCCATCTTCCGAAGTAACTTTATAAGTTCTGCTACAAATTTTAATATTTCATAGAGATCCACGACAACAGAATGCTCCACCAATTGAGTACAATGCTGATAGTCATTTAAAGGGGTTATCACATCTAACGACATTACCTGCTAGATGGGACTTTTTAGAGAAATGAGATTCTGGTAGCACTGGTTTAAACGGGAGGATTCCTAGTAAAAAAGAGCCGCGCCTGAAGTGAAGTCCCGCCCAGCTACGGAAACAATGTTGCGGCTGCGCGGGAGTTTTTGAAACCTCGCCGGAAATGTTTAGGTTGCAGCTCTGTCTCGCGTAGAGATCAACCAATCAGAAGAAAGTTCTGCTTCTGAAGGATCACATGACCCAATCTGAGCGATAATCGACTATTGTTTGGCGTTCACGTCTTGGTAGTAAGTGAAAATGGTAACCTAATGGTAATGGGATTCGTAGAATGTGCGGGTTCTTAGCAATGCCCCTTTCGGCGTCCACTCCCGCGTAGCGGAAATACATGTGATAGGGACTTAACAGGCGGTACAGCAACTCAAGTGGTGGTAAGTAAGATGAACCATCTATATAAGCGTGTACAAAGTCCTCTTTTGGATACTGTTCAACGGTCCTGATCCCTGATAATTTAATTATATCTAACTTCGTTCATTAATATAATTAAAAATTTATGTAAAACTGCAGACCCTATATAAAAATTCAGGATACACTCACGTGCCTTTTTGCTATAGCATTCTATCAAGTATCTTCTTCAAGAGAAATTAAAATTTTATAAAATTTGGAAACATTGTTACCTACAAAATATATTCACATGGAAGATAAAATATTTTAAAATGTACAACAATTAAATTTCGATGTAAGGCTTCATTTTTAATTTCATGGAACCATCGGATGTGAATAACAGCACACTGAATAAACTATAGGTATGACATTATCACTGACGTTACGACATTATAAGGTATTTTCTCCCTACTCTTCGCATGTCCTCGTAATGTAACTGGAAGTACACTTGACGAGCATTCGGGAGGTCCGACTCTCGAATCCCGGTGAAGGCAGTGCACATTTCTCACGTCTCCAACATAAAAAAATCCTAGTGTCTCTACAGTGGCGCTCGAGCTAAAAGATGGTGAATGATAATTCGTCACCACCAAGATTTGGCGATTGGGTCCCCTCATCCCCGCTCTTTGAAAGGGGAGAAATTATCTTATATATCAGGTATTTTCGCTCTCCTTTCCGCACACCTTCGTGGTTTTACTGAAAGCACACTCGAAGTGTATTCGGGAGGTCTGGTATTTAAATCAAGGCGAGGCAGTGCCCATTTTTCACGTCTCCAGCATCAAAACATCCTAATGACTGTACAAGGTGATTTCCATAATTCAACTGCAGTAAAGCTAGAAAGAGGAAAGGTTGCTATTTGTAAACAAATTGTTGCTCTTAAAACAATGTTTTCTATAATGTTATTTCTGAATATTATTTTAAAACTGAAGCATTTCTAGGACTATACATGTTTTAAACCAATGTTAGCAGTCCTCAAAATAGTATACAACAATAAATAAAAATATTTCGTCGATACAAGAAATAATTTGGTAACAAAATATTTACAGACAGACGTCTGTCATAAATATAAAAAATAAAAACATTTCCTTAGTTAAAATCATAGCATTGAATTAAAAAGCGAGAAGATTAATTCTCTGAATATCACATGCAATAACAGAATTTCCGCAATACTGCATTAGGCACGCATGAAGACTGTTCACCATACTCATTCATTCTACTAATATCATCGACAACTCTGCAGTAAGTTTCTTCCACAGTTTCACAACGTACCGTAGCTTCAAATACAGCTTCGCTGGGAGCAGCAGATACGATGACTAAATACTCGGTAATTATATTATTTTGTGTGATATTAGTATGAGGTGTATTCTGATATTCTGATATCTTAACATCAAGTAATTCATCAAGGGTTAGAATACTACAATTTCTTCTATAGGCAGAGGTCAAATTATTTACAGCTTGTATCACAGCCTCAGCAGATTTTCGTGCAACTGGATCTTCCTTCGTAACAGCGTGGTGGACTTGGCATGTGCACCAATGAGGTGTTATTCCAGCTTGAGAACATGTTCGGTTGCAGGGTATCTCATAAAAAAGGCTAGTACCGGGTTTCATGTTATTTTCGAAAGTAGCATCGCCTCTTAACAGAGCTGCTAAATTAAGCATTGTCGAATGGATATCAAAAGGAGTTGTTAAGCGCTCACTATTGATGACTAAATTTTTATGTATACTCTCATATTTATTTAGGAATGATTTGGGGAAAACTAAGTATATGAAAGGTAATCGCTCTTCATACTGACCAATACGAGTTTTACGGATCGGTCCAAAACGGATACCATGATCGCTGAAAAATATAAGTAATGTATTCTCCAATATTCGATTATCATGCAAGAATTTTAGTAGCTGGTATGTTGGCTCGTCTGCATATCCGGCAAAATTAAAGACATCATGAGTTAATCTCGCTAAAAACGGAAATACAAAGAAAGGGCGGTCATTACCCATTGTTTCCACAAAATTTCTTATGTAATCATACAAAACTTGCATTTCCATCTTAGTTCCAAAACACTGTTCTCTACTCTTAGCTTTTTAACTCCGATTTTTCTACAGCTAAAGCAAAAGGTCTGTAATAGTAATCAGTAGGGGGTTTCTTGAAGCCTTTTGCATAATAATTAAAAGTAGCAATATTGGGAGCATCTTCAGCTAACATCGTCCTATATCCCATCTTCGAAAATATTTTCCATACGAAATCCACGTCATCAAAAAACAAGTTATTACTACGATGCTTGTCATAATATTGATGAAAGTGGCCAGTTAGTAAAGGCATAATATTTGGAAACGTATTATCTCCAACTTTATTATATCCCTTCAAATTAATCGCAAATAAAACTTTAGACAGGAAGTCCTGACATTTCGGAAAGTGTCGGATGAAATTTAATTGAGATATGGAATCTATACCTAAAAATATAACGTTCATTGGCTTATGCACGTTAATTTGCTTTTGGCGGTGATTACATAACTTCTCAACAGTGCTCTTCAGGGGAGTCAATGGAAGAAATTCTTTAAATATTCCAACACGACTCCCGGCATCACACGTAGTGTAAATAAATTCTGCACCTAAAGGTTGATCGAAAATCAAAGCTTGGGTTCTTCCAAATGTCACATCATTATCTATGTTTTCTGCATTTGATGTATTGCGAATAATTTCTTGAAAAACACAAGAAATATTACGAAATTGTATTTCATAATAATACTGAAGCAGTACATCTTCTAATGTTACTATACCATTAGGTAATACCCGTAGAAATGAAGGGGAGCCAATACATTTGTATTGATCAACAGGCTCATATAAATGCTTGATTGATTTGTCCCATGGATTAAATGCTGGAATCTGACATCCAGATGTATTAATGAGAAAATTATGAATATTCTCATACACCCAAAGCTCAGATGCTGCATAGTCATCCATCCATTGATGCCTTAAGTAGACGAAACAAAGTAGGGAGCAGGAAACAAAACAAGCTAAAAGGAATGGATGACGCCAAAGTTTCTTCAGTCTCATAATTTCACCTGCAATAGAAAATTATTTTACAATAATATGATATAATAGACATAACACGTTTCTCAGAGCAAATGCAATTTAACTAGTGTAAAGTGATTAGATATGTTTCAAAGCTTAACACATTTTCGGTGAGGCAGAAAGTTCGAGCATAATTTTACTATTTTTAACAATTAACACTCTTAGTTGGATTTTTTCAACTGCTTACATGTTAGAGTGAAACTGCCCAAACAGACCGTATGGTTCTAAATAGTCTCTGTCATCTGTGAATGTATTCTCCATAAGGAATACGACTATCAGTGATATACAATACTAGTATTTATTTATGCTCTCAGAAATTTGTTCTCCTTTAGATGTGGTTGCATTGAGGAGTGGTTTCAGCGTATTAATTATCGAAATGTATATTGTGTTGTTCAAATGTTCCTGATAAGCGAGTTCAGATACTAATGTTAAATATTTAGAAGAAAATTGTTTTAACTGCTAAAAGAAATCTCGCTCCATTTGGTTTCGGTTTGAATTTTATACTCGGATAACTATTAATTTTTCGGTAATTTCTTATCTGTCCAAATATAATATTTCATCGAATAAGTTAACGTTAGATAATTATTCTTCGAAGTTAAGCTATCTTCCTTGTGTTTAAATTCTGCAACATTTTCAAAAAGTCATCAAGTTAAAAGTATTATGATGATTTAATTTCACTGTCTAATCACAAAACAGGAAATGCAATTGAAACAGAAAACCAGAAAGGCTTTCACAAACCATATTATTAGAAAGTCCTCCTCGAAGGCATTTCTCTCTTTAGGTAGATAACCCTCGAATGCTTTGCAATAATCAAATAAGCCAAACGAAACCAGTTGATTTGATGCTCTTGCGAGCCCCCTAAAACCACAAAAGCACGTTTATTTCCTTATTAAATACATTCCTGATCCCACAAAAAATAACTTTATGGCTGTATGGCACTAATAAAATTCATGTCGATAATATTTATAAAATCTAGGAATATCAAAATTCAGCACATTTTCCAAGACATATCCTGAATCGGGACATTGGACTGAAATGCGGGGCTGTCTTGCGCAATCGGAATGTCTTGTCCCTTTAAACTAGTGCTTAAACATAGCATATGACTACCGTACTCTAAAAGTATCGTAGTATTGGCTAAAATCCACAGTTATACTAAATTAATGTTAAAACTCTATGCTAATCTGACGATATGAATACATTACTGACAAACTATGAACATGTTTGATTCAAATTTTGAAATTTACAACCAACTGTCAATTGAAATAAAACTGTGAATCAGAAAACTAAAAGCCCACCAGTGGCCGAATGGTTAAGACCACTAAACACTGGTAGTTCGATGTGGCTTGGGTTCGATCCCAGGCGAATGGGCTGGCTGCATGGTTGGTTTTCGAGGTTTATTCTCATGTGGGGTAACGTGAATACAAGCCAGTTTCCCTTAGAAAGTCCTCCACGAACTCATCTCTCCTCTCTTACGCAGATAGCAGATGTGACTTTGTAATATTCAAATTAAATAACGACAAATCTAAACATTAAAACAGCTCGCTATAGATATCTTCTGATTAAACGTGAAAGTATGTAAGGATTATGTTTATTTTATTAACAGTTAAATTTTGAGTTAAACTTCCTTTCCTTTCGATTCTTCGAAAATCCTCCATTAAGCAAAGAGCCTCGCAAGCTTTGCCTCAATTCGCTAGTTCACCACCACAATCTCTCTAATTTGAAAGAATTCAACATCTAAAAAACGTTCGGAAAAATATTTTCAGATGCAGAAATACCTGGTAAAGCTCTCTTTTTTCATAAATGTTCAGGTAAATACACTGATTACCGCTGATTATTATCGGATAGATCGGAAAGTAGTGCAGAATCGAGATATAGATGCATACTTTTAGTACTGTCGATTGCAATAAAAAAGGGAGATGCGCAACTAGATGTTATAGCAGTTCCATATACAAATTTTCAACACTTTACGGCTAATCATTTCTGAGTTATGCGAGATACATACATACATGCATACGTATGTACGTACAGACGTCATGAAAAAATCTCTTTTGAATCCATTTTACAATCTGTTTTGGAAAAAAATTCCTTTAGTCTGTCCGCGCGTACAGACATCACGCAAAAATGTCGTCCAAATGGATTTTGGATGATCAAATATTTCTGTTGAAAGATCATATCCGAAACTTTTCGCGATTACTATCTTTACTTCGTAGAATCAAAGCAGTAGGTTAGATTAACTGAATATGGCAAAATCTCGAGGGCTATCTGTATAAGGGGAGGTTTGATTTGGCTTGGTTTATTTGATTATGGTAAAGCACTCGAGGGCTATTTACCTAAGGGAAGCGATGGCTTAGTGGAAGATTTTCTAAGGAAAACTGGATCGTATCCATATACACATGGGAAAAACACGAATACGCTCGTGCAGCATCCTTCTTGCCAGGATTTGAACCCCGAACCGAACTACGAGTTTTGAGCCACTTTAACCGCTTGGTCGCTGGTGGGTCCTAAGAGGAGGTTCCCTCCGTGGAGAACTTTTGAGGGAAACTGGTTTGCATTCACGTTACACATGGTATAATCTACGATCGAACCCAAGCCAGGTCGAACTACCACTATTCATTGTTCTTAATCACTCGGCGACTGGTGGAACATCAAAGCAGTAATCTGTTTTACAACAGCCTTGGGCGAACTTGATCAAATTAAAGTATCACGATGAAAATTTATGACCCTTTTAAGGAAGGCACGCTTCCCAAGACTGGTTTAACCCTCCCAGGCTTTCCAGTTAATTAAATAACTGCTACTTGCTCGTTTAGCTATCATTTTCTACTAAGGTGTGGAATTTCATCTAGACTAATCTTTATTAAATTCGATCAGTATAATCATTATTTAAAAGCCAAAGAGTTGTTATAATTCGAGTTCTGAATTTTGGTTTGAATAGATGATTATGGCTTTAAATGATGATGGCTTTAAATTTCACATACTGCTAAAAGGTTGTGTAGATAAAAATGTGAGCAAAAACTCAAGTTTTTCTCAGTTTGTCTCAAATAGAAGTATATAATTTGTACATAAAGTACAGAGGGAAAATGAAAAATCTTGACATACAATGGCCCATAAACGTCAGTTCTAATGTCTAAAAATTCTGCATCTGTTGTATATAACATATTTTTTTTTTAATCTGCTAAGCGTAAAAACATTAAACCACCCTAAAATCAACACTGTCTTTCGACAACAAAGTGTATGCTACGTTTTTTTTTCCTTCTCATGTGAACAATAATTCCGGACCAAATAAAAATATTGTAAATTAACTTTAATAATGAATATTAAATTAACAGTAAGTTAATACTGTAAATTCATTTTTAGCTTTAATTTGTTTTAAAGCTGGATAAATCAAGTATTAATGCTGATCTTCCTTAAAAATGTGGATTATTTAGTATGGCCCAGCACATGAGGACCATCTGTTTAAGAGAAGGAACGCTTTCGTGGAGGACTTCTCAATTGAAACAATTAATTGATTGAGCATTTAATTAAAAGAAACTGGCATTTATATATGAGGAAAACTACAAAAATTCCTGCAGCCAGGATTTAAACATGGGACGAACTATCAGTTTTAGGCGATTTTACATGTCTCTTTTTTTTATGAACATTTTAATTGGAAAGCTGAAGCTATCTTAAGATTACCTTTACGAATAGATAAATATCTGTAGAAGAGTTTAGATAATGCTCATAGGTAGGTTCACTCCTTATTTTAAGGTAAGTAAAAACTTTACAATATGGAAAATTTGAAAAAATATTTATTTTGCCTTTTGAAATATAAAAATAAATTCGGAACCACTTTCTATTTTGGTACTTACGTATTTTTCCGTTTAATATTTTCGGTAAACAAAGACTGTCACCACACAAGCAAATTTAGCGCTTATAACGGATAAGCGAGACCTTAAAGCACATGCAAAACATATTCGCCTTGGTTTCACGCAAAGTCACTTTATCTGCTGATTATCTAACTGAATAAAGAGGATCTGTTCTACACAAAGTGTCACCGCATGATTAGCGTAAGTCTATGTTCATATTTATTTAAGATTTCTATGTTATATCTGCAACTTGTTATCTATTCAGTCTCTAACTAATTAGACAGCGATCTGCTCCTTCTCCGAAATTATGACTATTTTAAAGCGAATCTAGGAACAAAGTAAAATCAGGAGTGACATAGAAATTCAGTTTATCTTTATTTCAAAGGTTGAATTATGATATTAGAGCTTTATCAGTTTGATTATTCTTAGAAAAAAATTTCATTTCTAGAATGAAATCTTTCAGCTGTATTCATAAATTCGAGACAAACATTTCTAAAGCTTTATTTATCTTGCTTTGGAAAGTCAAAGGGTCGCAGAATTTTCAAAAAGAAAGAGATACTTTTAAGTTTTCAATAATAATTACTTTACTTTATTATTTTAGACTCTATTAATTAACTAATAATTATTAGAATTCCCGGAGGTTACACAGAAAGAGGAAAGAAAAGTAGGAAAGAAAACCATATATAGAGAAATCTTAAATGTTTAAAAAATTGGCGTAAATATCATTAGTGAAAATAGAATAACACATTTTAAAACATTTTTATTGACAATACTTACTTTGAACATAAGAGCATTGTTATACTAGCAACAAGAATATCATTTAATTTAGTGATGGCTAAGAAGAAGTGTCATCATATCCATCTTTCTGTTGATAACTGTTAGACGAGTTTGTATAAGGGAAAAGTCCCTTTTCTTCATTAAATTGGTATAAAATATTTTTATTAAACATTTAGATGTTAGGTTAATTATAGCATAGCACACAAAGGCCTTCGTAGAGGGTATAATGACTAATGGTAGAGATACCTTCGTAGAAGGCTGTCGAAAGAGAACTCGCTCGTAATCACATTACATGCGGGGAAAATCATAAAACCTTCTATGCAGCCAGTTCGACAGGACAGGATTTGAACTTGGTTCGAGCTATCAGAATTCAGCGATTTTAGTCACTCGCCAAGTGGTGGGAATTGCTTTTCGAAATTAATATGTTTTTGGTTTAGGGCTTACTTACTCATTTGTAACGCGTAGTTATAATTTACACGGTCATGTTATAATACCTTTTTGGGCAATCTTGAGAACGGGTTCAACCGAAAAGAATAATAAAAATATTCAAAGAATATCGTAATCGTTAAGAATTTAAAATATTATTAAACTTCCACAGAAACGCTTCTTTTACAATTAATATCGATGATGACTCTACTTTTAGTATTTTGATTATGATTCCCCTCATTTCAACATTCGGAAGAATGGTCGTATTTATTGCGTTTTCCAAATACACACGTGATAATAGGCAACCCAGTCATCTGCATACTACACATGTGTTTAAGTATAAGTGAAATTATATGTTTTAAATTTAATTTGTTTCTCTAATCAGTATTTTTTAAATTTTTGTTTTAATAGGCTATACAGATTTTTTTTTCTTCTCATAAAACTTCTTATTCCTTCTGCTATTATTTATGCACAAAACAGTACTTATGAGTCTGATAAAGAAACAAACAAATTTCTTTGCCAATTTACGAAGTCCCCAATCATTTAGCCACTTTTTGCATGTTGGATGGGTGCGGATGTTTAGAATATCCACATTAAAATTCGTAGACTTGATCATACTTCGTAAACTGACACTACTGAAAAATAAAAAGAACCTATAGGCAAGCGACATTGCCCAAATTAATATGACTTAATCTTCTACCCGCTTTCACATCTAGCAGATTCTCAGAGTGTTTACTTTAGCTCTTAAGTTTAATCAATCTGTTATCGATTAAGAAACTAACAGATTTAAAAGCAATACTCATTTTATAATAATTTAAATATTTTATTTTTTAATAAAATATTTAATGTATATTAAAGCACATATAATTTATAATGTATCCAACTGATAATTATAAGCATTTTTAGATTTATTATAATTAATAAAAGATGTTTCTAAACGCCATATCTTACGGAACTGATACACAAACATCTATTTTTTTCAACATTTATGTTGTTTTATTTCTTTAATTTTATATATTTTAAAATTTTTATAGAAACTGTTCTTTAATCTATAGGCTGTAATTTGAAGTTCAGATTGTAAGGAAACGATTTAGAAAACAACGATTAAACGTAAAGGATATTTGCTAAAGCTGAAAGTATTTTCATTTGTATATTGTTATGTGAAATACTTGAACAAATATACTTGGAAGAAATTTAGTTCCTTCACTAATATATAAATAGTATGGCAGGCAGTTGAATTATTAGTAATAATAATCCTTTCACCATTTTTAACAGAAGATCAATGACTATACGAAAATGATTAATGATTTCTGCTATATTTTGCTAAACGACTAGAGACCATGACCTCTGATATCGATTCGAATGGAAATGTCAAACATTATATGTTAGGAAATGTAACGACGATGATTATTTTAGTCCTACAACATTCACTATACACCATAAAAAGCATCAAAATCAAAGTAGCAGTGCACGGTTATACTTCTAGAGATATTTCAAATAATCTAACACAGAATTTTGTACACGTTTTATACTGAAATTATCTTAGAAGCATACCTGCTAATTTATAAGCCTTTAATTTCTCAGAGCCTTCAATAGTTTGGTTTAGTTTATTACGACAAAGCACACAAGGGCTATCTGCATAAGGGAAGGGATGCCATCGTGGAGGGAAACTAGCTCGTATTACACGTTACACACGGGGAAAATCACGAAAACGTCCATGTAGCTAACCCGTTCGCCTGGATTCAAACCCAGGTCGGAACTACCAGAGCTCAGCGATTTGAACGCTCGGCCGCTGGTAGGCTCAGAACCTTTAATGAATACACTATTGAATGCAAACGGTGGAATATTTTATGAAATCGTTAATAAATAATCTATCTCTTAAGATTTATGAGCATTTTTATCATTAACGTCATAACAACGCAAATGCCTGTTACTGAAACTAAATTTAAAAGTAATCATTATGGTAGAGAATGTTTTACTCAAATGCTTCAAAGTAGTAAAATGTAATTATGAAATAAGTGTAATTCTGAAAATAATCAATATATTTCTCAATAAGACCAATTAAAATAGTCAAAACTAGAAGTCTTAAGTGTATGACTATGAAGGCAATCGAAATCTCTGTGACAGATGCATAAAATTTAACTCCGAGATGAAAATGGATGCTATATATCACTAAATGATATCAAAGTTTAGTTTGAAACTTAACTATTGAGTGATAAATATTGTTACGATTTTTGTATTTATTTAGCTCTTGTTTAGTGGAATTATGATTGAAATTGTTTTACTCGTATATTCCCGTGCAATGCAGCACGAGAGTTATTTGAAGAGAAAGTTATGCTGGAAAGATTAAAAGTACAATAGCATGCGCATTTAATAAATATATATCTCGTAATTGTACTCTTTTGATAACCAGAAAAATCGAGAAAATACGAGAATGGTTTCGTGCATTTAAAAAGCTTATAAAAGCTGGAGGAAAACATATCAATTCAGTTATTCCTTGATCTTACTATTAATTATACGGTTGATAAGTTACCTACGGGTTGATAAGTTATCATAGGATTACTTCTTTTAACCGTATAATGTTTATTGAAAATGATATCACACTCAAGCTTTATAATAAAGTACTACAAGATTTTATACTTCATCGAAAAATAGGCAAATTTTAAGGTACTTGCATATCATAGCAACCATCTCAATAGCAATCGCCAAAATTTCAGAATGTGCCCAACACTGGCAACCATGCACACATAATATAATTGTTTTTCGGCAACCATATTTGTAACAATTCTTCTGTCAAGCAACGTCGCCATTTTCATATATTTGTTTTTGTAGTATTCCAGCGACTTTTGCAGGAAAATCGAGATATTTTTTACTGTAAACTCAAATTTAAAATAACAGCTTGTGGAATTTGCCAGCAATAGAACAAACTGCGGAATTTTTGGTTGATCTTTACATTATGGTAACGGCGTTTTTTTGGCGAAAATTTGGGACCAACTCTCCTACAGCAACCCTCTATTTTTTTTTCCCGCCGCCATTTTGTCTTCACGAAGTAAAGACATGTTTCTTTTCTCTTTATCTACTGAACACTTCTTCCAACAGTCTACTAGCCGAATTACACTTATGCTAGAAATTTTATCTAACAAAACTGCTTAATCATGACAAATATTCACTGCAAAATTGGGAAAAAGTGCACAATACCATACTCCTTACGCGTTTTTCCAAATAACACATACACATAAACCATGTACACGCCGACTTATTTTTACTTAAAAAAACATCCCAGAATTGCACAAAAATGGCATTGCGCACACTCTTCACTATATCCAGTACACTGCTTTTTTCTCATAAATTAGAAAAATTTCACGAAAATACATGACAATTTTCTCAATCTTTAAACCCGGTAAAAAGAACATATATAAAATTACCTGATCGCGAAAAAGTATTTACCCTTTACAAATATGAACATTTCCACATATAAAATAAATAAAATATCCAAAAACTTTTACCTCTAAATCATCTATTACATTATACACGTCACCAACGAATTCATACCGCAAGCATTACAAATACTTAGTATCAAATATTTAAATTATTTCCATGCACGTTTACTTCAACTTAAACGTGTACCAAATTCCTACAAACATAAAATTCACAAAATAACTATCATTTAATTAAAATATCACTAAACCATGTACACGTCGACTTATTTTTACTTAAAAAAACATCCCAGAAATGCACAAAAATGGCATTGCGCACACTCTTCACTATATCCATGTACACTGCTTTTTTCTCATAAATTAGAAAAATTTCACGAAAATTCATGACAATTTTCTCAATCTTTAAACCCGGTAAAAAGAACATGTATGAAATTACCTGATCGCGAAAAAGTATTTACCCTTTCCAAATATGAACATTTCCACATATAAAATAAATAAAATATCCAAAAACCTTTACCTCTAAATCATCTATTACATTATACACGTCACCAACGAATTCATACCGCAAGCATTACAAATACTTAGTATCAAATATTTAAATTATTTTCATGCACGTTTACCTCAACTTAAACGTATACCAAATTCCTACAAACATAAAATTCACAAAATAACTACCATTTAATTAAAATATCACTAAACCATGTACACGGCAACCAACTCTCCTACACCAACTTGGCAACCAACTCTCCTACAGCAACCCTCTATTTTTTTTTCCCCGCCGCCAAAAGACATGTTTCTTTTCTTTTTATCTACTGAACACTTCTTCCAACAATCTACTAGCCGAATTACACTTATGCTAGAAATTTTATCAAACAAAACTGCTCAAACAAAATCATGACAAATATTCACTGCAAAATTGGGAAAAAGTGCACAATACCATACACCTTACGCGTTTTTCAAAATAACACATACACATAAACCATGTACACGCCGACTTATTTTTACTTAAAAAAACATCCCAGAATTGCACAAAAATGGTTTTGCGCACACTCTTCACTATATCCATGTACACTGCTTTTTTCTCATAAATTAGAAAAATTTCACGAAAATACATGACAATTTTCTCAATCTTTAAACCCGGTAAAAAGAACATATATGAAATTACCTGATCGCGAAAAAGTAATGAACATTTCCACATATAAAATAAATAAAATATCCAAAAACTTTTACCTCTAAATCATCTATTACATTATACACGTCACCAACGAATTCATACCGCAACCATTACAAATACTTATTGTCAGATATTTAAATTATTTCCATGCACGTTTACTTCAACTAAAACGTATACCAAATTCCTACAAACATAAAATTCACAAAATAACTATCATTTAATTAAAATATAATTAAATTCAAAAACACTACTTAAAATATAAATGAGCACATACATTAAATTAATACATACATAAATACCCATTTCGAATTCACTTTAGTTACGGCCATGGGATCCAAAAATTCACGAACACTGTTTCACAGAACACAGAATAAAGCCAAATACAAAATTTCCAGATATTTTCCCGATTTCCCCCCTTTTCTGATTAAAGAACCGTAATTGGTCCATTAATATCACATGACATATCCCATGATCTCTCATTTCCCTCACACAAAATAATGCGTAATCGGAACTGAGTACTGCTCACATTATTACCAAAGTGCCAGGTAGTAACCTTTATCGCCTCCAAAATGTCGCCAAACTACCAGTTACCATATTGTAAAGATCAACCGAATTTTTTTTTGTAGGAATATGGTATTTTGGCTCAAAATTGCTAAAATAAATAATAGTGAGATATGTTTTGGTAGATACCCAGTGCACAAATCGGTGTGTGTGGAATTCTCTGATTTTTTTTTGAAGCGAAAACAGGTTGATATGTATACAGAGGAAAAACAGCCAAAAAAAAATGCAAAAGGATTTTGTGAAAAATGTAAATATTTTATTTTTTCATTTATCATATACTGCTTATTTAAGAATTAAAATTTGCATTTTAAATTGCTAAACATTGTTTTCTTTTGATATTCTGATAACGTTTATCCAATTATGATAAATAATGTCAATAGTTTGGCAATCTTTAAAAAAAAAATGAAAATCGCCAGATTGTTTGAATGAGGTCGCGTTAATACGTAAGCACCAGTTTTACTATTTTTAATGAGTGGGATATTTTTAGTGTGTATGTGGGTACTGGATACTTAATTGCCTTTTCCCACAATAACACTTGGGACTAATCTAATAATATAATAATATAATGCAGCATAAATATGCTTTTAAAAATCCTAATTAAAAGTTAATTAAAGGTACTCGATTCAGTATTAAATGCATCTAAAGTACTGATTGTACTACAAAATGATTCATGATTTTTGTGTATACTGATGAGGCTAGACAAAGTGACTTTTAGGTTTTCCTACTGATAGTTAGTCTGAAGGCGATAAGAAACCCTTAAGACTTATTTTTAGGTAAAACCTTTTGGGAATTCTGTGTAAATAATTTATATTCGATTTGAAAGAATTAAACTTTGGAGCTTTCGTCTTGGAAGAAAGTTATATTTATCAACATTTATAAAATTACATTTCTGGAAAATGTGCAGAAGGTTTCTATAATGCAAACTTGTAATACAATTACAAGAAATGGAACATTACTTGGATTTAATTTTGAATTGAAAAATCTTCATTAAATGGGTATTAGTAAGGAATATTAGGTGAAATGATGTGGATTTTATGAAAAATTTTCTGCATTCGGGATCTATGAAAGTTCAAATACTCGAAAAGATAGCGTAGATTTTTTTAAAAATATATTTTATTCTTTCTTCTGCAAATATATATACATCTATATATATATTGGTGATGATATGTCGGGTAAAGGAATACATTTAACATTGTTTCTTTCATAAGTAGATGCATTGACAAATAAATTAACGAAAACTGATATTCATGAAAGAAAATCCTAGGATAAGAAATTACAAAATAAACTGTAAGTTGGCTAGTGAATTAGGTTGGAAAAGAATTAAGTTCGAATAAACGTGCTAACGTTATGTTCTAGAAATAAAAGTGGTTGATCTTTACAATATGGTAACTGGTAGTTTGGCGACATTTTGGAGGCGATAAAGGTTACTACCTGGGACTTTGGTAATAATGTGAGCAGTACTCAGTTCCGATTACGCATTATTTTGCGTGAGGGAAATGAGAGATCATGGGATATGTCATGTGATATTAATGGACGAATTACGGTTCTTTAATCGGAAAAGGGGGGAAACCGGGAAAAAATGTGGATATTTTGTATTTAGCTTTATTCTGTGTTGTGTGAAACAGTGTTGTTTAATTTTTGGATCCCATGGCCCTAAATAAAGTGAATTTGAAATGGGTATTTAGGCATTGTGATAGAGAGAAGTTTGCTTTTTATTTAGCGGAGGAAGTATGGAGGAAAAATTCGCACAAAAAATCTTTCAATAATTTTATTGAATGAATTAGAAAAGTGTACCCGCACATAATCAAGATTCTGAAGAAGATTAGGTAAGTTAGTATTTTTAATTATTTGAGGATATTATTTTTATGCATTGTTCAAAATGTAAGGTGGAAAGGAATTTGGTATTATTGGGAAAATTGTTATTAGCAATGATTTAGTTTAAAGTAATTAGGATTGTAAGGTAATTTTTATTAATTTAATGTATGTGCTCATTTATATTTTAAGTAGTGTTTTTGAATTTAATTATATTTTAATTAAATGATAGTTATTTTGTGAATTTTATGTTTGTAGGAATTTGGTATACGTTTAAGTTGAAATAAACGTGCATGGAAATAATTTAAATATTTGATACTAAGTATTCGTAATGCTTGCGGTATGAATTCGTTGGTGACGTGTATAATGTAATAGATGATTTAGAGGTAAAAGTTTTTGGATATTTTATTTATTTTATATGTGGAAATGTTCATATTTGTAAAGGGTAAATACTTTTTCGCGATCAGGTAATTTCATATATGTTCTTTTTACCGGGTTTAAAGATTGAGAAAATTGTCATGTATTTTCGTGAAATTTTTCTAATTTATGAGAAAAAAGCAGTGTACATGGATATAGTGAAGAGTGTGCGCAATGCCATTTTTGTGCAATTCTGGGATGTTTTTTTAAGTAAAAATAAGTCGACGTGTACATGGTTTAGTGATATTTTAATTAAATGATAGTTATTTTGTGAATTTTATGTTTGTAGGAATTTGGTATACGTTTTAGTTGAAGTAAACGTGCATGGAAATAATTTAAATATCTGACAATAAGTATTTGTAATGGTTGCGGTATGAATTCGTTGGTGACGTGTATAATGTAATAGATGATTTAGAGGTAAAAGTTTTTGGATATTTTATTTATTTTATATGTGGAAATGTTCATTACTTTTTCGCGATCAGGTAATTTCATATATGTTCTTTTTACCGGGTTTAAAGATTGAGAAAATTGTCATGTATTTTCGTGAAATTTTTCTAATTTATGAGAAAAAAGCAGTGTACATGGATATAGTGAAGAGTGTGCGCAGTGCCATTTTTGTGCAATTCTGGGATGTTTTTTTAAGTAAAAATAAGTCGGCGTGTACATGGTTTATGTGTATGTGTTATTTTGAAAAACGCGTAAGGTGTATGGTATTGTGCACTTTTTCCCAATTTTGCAGTGAATATTTGTCATGATTTTGTTTGAGCAGTTTTGTTTGATAAAATTTCTAGCATAAGTGTAATTCGGCTAGTAGATTGTTGGAAGAAGTGTTCAGTAGATAAAAAGAAAAGAAACATGTCTTTTGGCGGCGGGGAAAAAAAAATAGAGGGTTGCTGTAGGAGAGTTGGTTGCCAAATTTTCGCCAAAAAATCGCCAAGTTACCATAATGTAAAGATCAACCATAAAAGTATACCAATAAAAGAAAATTTCAAGAGATGAAATGATAACCAAAGAGTAAAATCGTTGAACACTGAATTTACCTCTGATTAAATACTGGAAATGTTTAAACTTAAAAATATTTTTGTACATGTGGCTTAAATAGTTGTTAGTTTCCTTTGAAAGCCTGTCTATGAAAGCAGAATTAGCCGGAATTAGCGCAGGAAAAAACTAATAAAGTAAAATATCCATAATCAGAGCATTTAAAGCGTAAATATAATGGTATGAATGCAAAAAATTAGAGAAAAATACTAAATTAAAAGGTATTAAACGTTAAAAATAATAGTAGTGTGTGTGTGTGTGTGTGTGTGTGTGTGATTATGGTAAAGCCTCGAGGGCTATTTGCCTAAGGGGAGGGATGCCTTCGTGGAGGACTTTCTAAGGGAAACTGGCTCGTATACGCGTTACACATGGGGAAAACCACGAAAACGCCCATGGAGCCAGCCCGTTCGCGGGATTCGAACCTCGGACCGAACTACCCGTGTTCAGCGACTTTACCGCTCGGCCACTGGTGGGCCAAAAAAAAAAATAGTAGAGATTTCTGTATATGAGTAAAGGAAACAATGAATATGGTTCTGGATCAAAGTTAAGATTTCATTCTAAAATTTGAGAATATATCAAGTTCGTTATTAAAGGCAATCGAAGTTGGAAACTAAACATTGCTGACATCGAAGAGCTTAGAAACATGCATTAAGATATAAATGATATTAAAAATTATAAGAAAATACCTGAATACGCAGGAAGTTATTAAGGTTGGGAATGCGACTGAAGTTAATAAAGAAGTAAAATAGCAGAATTAGTAATGGTAAGATTACTACAGAATAAAAAAATTTAGATTATGTAAATTAAAATAGAATTATGAAATATAGACTAAGGAGTATTAAATGAATTGTATATGACTAATAGTTAACGTTTATAAAATATAACGCTTAATAGATAAAATATCAGTTATCTTTAGGAAAAGTTAAACATGTGAAAAAACATGAAGAATTAAGTGAAATAAAAATAAGTAAAATCAAAAGCGTTATTACGATCGAAAATTATAATAATTATGATTTAAAAATTGTAAGAAAATGCCAGAGCAAGTAGAAAAATGAAAGATGTTAAGAATTAAAAAGGAACGAACTTACATCTAAAATTAAATAATGTTCATGTGTATGATAAAAAAATATAACAAATTAATTAAAATGCAGAATATGTTGAAAGTTTCGTACATTAAATGTATTAAAGAAGATAAAAGCTACATCTAAAATTAAATAATATAAATAATAAATGTGTGTATATATGAAATAAGTTAATAAATAAAATATATGAAATAAGTTAAAATTAAAAGTATATTGGAAGCTTAAAATGCATAAATGAACTTAAAAATTACGTCTAAAATTAAATACAAGAAATAAAAGGGCGCATTTGAGTAATTACGCAGGTAAAATATACTAAATACGTTAAATAATTAGAATATATTGAAAATTTCGAAGGTTAAAAAGTACAAAGTATAGGTTAGAGTACGCTAAAATGTATGGATTGGATTACTTAATTATGGCAAAGCACACGAGGGCTGTCTGCCTAAAGGGAGGGATGCCGTCGTGGAGGACTTTCTAAGGGAAATTGGCTTGTATACACGTTACACATTGGGAAAACCACGAAAACGCCCATGCCTCCAGCCCGTTCGAACCTCTGACCGAACTACCAGTGTTCAGCGTCTTTACCGCTCGGCCGCTAGTTGGCCGCTAAAACATATGAAAGATGTTAAAAACTGCGTTTAAAATTAAATAATATATTAAGTATTTTTTGAGTAATTATGCTCGTGAAATATAATAAGTGAGTTAAAAGTAAGAGTGCATTAGTTAAAAAGGTATGAAAAAAATCTAGTAACATTACGTATCAAGATTATGGAAAATAAATATGCTGTTGTGAACAAAAGTTATAAGACATACGTTAAAGTTAGGAAAACGCAGGGAACTGATAAGTTTAAAGTTTACGATAATAATTAAAAATTTACATCTAAAACTAAGGAAAATTCATGCGAATCGGCTTCTTGAAAAAGTTATGGAAAGTTAACACAAAGTTATGCATATAAGATCTTCCGTTTTAAATATCCGGGATTGTTGAGATGCAATTAATTGCATCGCGTGATGGGCCATCCTACACAATTTTTTTTTTAATAAAGTTTAACTTATTCACTTTATTACCAATTTATGACTAGAGATCATGTGGCAGCAATCAGTCTTTGTACTACACTATGAATTCCTTTGTTACAGGCTCGAATCCCCTCAAACAGGTAAATATTTATTTAAGAACTAAATTAAGAATTATAAAACACTTCTCATTATCAGTTAGCTGTGCCTCCGCCTCCGAACTCATCTCCGCGGCCAAGCGATAAAGACGCTGAACACTGGTAGTTCGGTCCGAGGTTCGAATCCCGCGAACGGGCTGGCTGCATGGGCGTTTTCGTGGTTTTCCCCATGTGTAACGTGTATACGAGCCAGTTTCCCTTAGAAAGTCCTCCACGAAAGGCATCCCTCCCCTCAGGCAGATAGCCCTAGCGTGCTTTTCCATAATTAAATACACACACCGAACTCATCTCCGTTCCACATGCGCGCTCATCCGCAAAACGCTTGCGAGCTTGAGATCCTGTTGCTGAACTGTCACTTTCATACTACTCGGTATATACTTAAAAGGAGGGACGCCTCCGAGGAAGACATTTTAAGGAAAGTTGGCTTGTATTGACGTTAAATATAAGAAAATTTACGAGAAACTACATGCACCCACTCCGCTCATCAGGATATGAACTTAGTTCGAATTACCAAAGTTCAACCATTTTATAGCCGTTGCTCTGGTAGGAGAGTGGCTCGGGAATTTAAAGGAAAGTGAGCCGTATTCATGTTGCACATGGAAATACCCACACAGACATCCTTTTCCCGAGATTTGAACCTAGGTCAATTACCAGTATTCAGCAGATGTATACATTCAGCCACTAGTAAAATATGAAATATGTATGTAAATAAGTATATTATTCGAAATACCGATATCATAAAATGTATTATATTTATATAATATCTAATAAATATATATATAAAGTATGATAAAATACTTGAAATAAATGACATAAAACATATTTTTAAATAAGCTAAGTTCCTGATAACTGATTAAACAACCGATTATGGTAAAGCACATTTTGAGAACATTTCTAAGAGTAGGAAGCTAGTAATTACATTGTTTATTAATCAAACACTAAATAAATTATCTTGCTTGACTTATTTTATTTATTCTTTTATGATGTTTACTTCTCACTAAATATATCGGAAATTTCTTCTGAAGAAACTACGTCTCCAGTACATAGTCAACACCGTGTCAAATTTTATTAGCACCCCCCCCAAAAGAAAAGAAATAAGATAATTCATAATTAAAATATTGGGATATATGTCTTATTACAGGGCACCGAGAGCTTCCCTTGGTCTTAACGAAATTAATCTTATTTCTAGCAATTGTTTTAAGGCTAAATCTGTTCGATTATTAGCAATTTAACAATTTTGAAGCTAGATTTTGACTATATAAAATGAGAAAAGAGAATAAATGCAAATCAGTTTACTACCTACTTGAAATCTATTCATAGTAAAACTGCTTTAGCATATTATGGAATTTCCGTGCATCCAAAGCATTCGCTATCTATCAAAATTCTCGCTATTCATACCACATCCTTTTTTCCAAATAGGCTGCTCAGGCTGAGCGCTCACTTCTACTGAAGCGACCGACAAAATCATCGCCAGAAGTCGCCAAAGGAAATGATTACAAGGAACCGGAAAGAACTTCGTTCAGTCCCTTACAAACAGCTATTGTATGTATTTGATCAGAGGGTGTTTTAGAGCTGTGTCAAAGAAATTTATTAGAAGTCATCTACTAACTGTGGAAGCTATGAAAGCAATTATTTAATTATTCCAATTATTTTATATTCCAGAAATAAACAAGTATATCTGTACAACTACAATGATTTTCTTAAATTTTATTATTATTATTCTATACAGAAAAGTATAATTTCTGAAAAAAAAAAAAAAAAAATACTTAAAAGACTCCAGAATAAATCTAAAAAAAAAAAAAAAAAATTAGTACCTCAAAATTTTTACCTGAAATTCCTGTGAAATTATTTGAGATTTGGTCCCGGGCTAGACTATGTGTCGTTCTCATCTAATAAAATAATTGCTACTGTTTGGTTTCGAATTCTGAACAAATGCCATTTTTACTACTGAAAAAATAACCGTAGAGCGAAACGTGCAAAAGTCCCCATTTAGAAAACTACGAAAAAATAAAGAAAATAAAATAAACTATAATTTGCAATAATGGAAAACTATCTCGGAAAAAGCCTTTTGTTTACTGTCTCCTTGTCGGATGTGGAAAAAGCCGTAATAGTTTTAGAAGGCTTTTACAATACTTGTACTTTCTTTGAACGCCAGATATCTACAATATATAAAAATGCAACATGTAAATAAATTTATATTCAATAATAAATATCTTAATTTTGTTTAAAGTCGCATACTCTACTGTGAAAAGTATATATGAATAATGCAATTTCATTTTAACTGAAATTTTTATTAAAAGGTAATATCTTAATAATAATAAATTCCAGTGACTTTTCAGCATTAACTTTTCAAATAGATTTTTTCCCGATGAAAAATGAGTGAAAAACTATTTTTAGTGCACATGCATGTGTATGTAAGTGTATTAATAAACAAAAAAATATTTGTATGTCATAAAAAAGCAGTTAGAATGCCAAAATCAGATTACTTTACTTTTTAACTATGAAACTTTACACAAACAAATATCACTAGTCATTCTTGATGAAATACAGAAATGCATTATTTAATTGTGCTGTTAAAAGAATATAATCTTTTCCTCTTGATGTTTCCAAATTTTTTCTGCAAAGAAAAATCTTTCTTCTTTGATATTCAAAGCATTAGTCCTAATAAAACAAAAAAAAAAAAAAAAAAACCTAAATAAATAACCAACACATTAATCACATTCTTTTACCAATTTAAAAAATGTATAGCATTACTATTATAGTAACACTTTTTATTTGCTATAACAATGATGGAATTATTCACACCTACGAACTAAATGTATTACAAAATACACTACCCCCCTCAACCTAATACGTGACTTAACGTACATTTGCCTTAACGTTATATTGGCATTGATTTAACGTTGTATAAGTTTACAAAAGCATGATATTCAAAGTTAAATTAATAAGTTAATATAAGGACTTCTTCTCTTCAACCAGTGCTTCTTGAATTCAAATAGTATAAGTGCAATTAATAAATTAATGTCATGTAAATAATACATGCATAAAATAGTGATATATATTGCAATTACAATTAAGCCATTTACAAATTAGACTTAATTTAAAGTACAAGTTACGTAAGAGTTTATGAAATGCATTGCTTCAGCAGCTTCAGTTCATTTAAATGAATTTTAATTACATTTATTAGATATGCTATTTAAATAAAACCACATAAATCGGTATGTAGACAGAGAAACTTCCTTTATTAAATACATTAATTCTTCCAGTATTCATATTATAAGGTATTTCTTCCCCCTTCTTAGCATGCCTTCGTGGTGTAGTGGTCAGCATACTCGACGCTTATTCGAAAGGTCCGTGGTTCGAGTCCCGGCAAGGGCACTGCTTATTTTTCACTTCTCTCACCATCAAAAAAACCTCAGTGGCGCCCGAACTAAAAAAAAGGTGGTGGATGATGATTCTCCACCACCAGGATTTGGCGAATGTGTTCCATAATCCCCAATTGGGAACAATCTTGTATATGGCTATTGTGAGGCCACCATGTAAATTCAAAATCTTAGGTTTCATACAATAATTGTAGATTCTATTAAACTGTGCGGATTTTAGAGATATGGCAGCATAAGGTAGCATAATAGGTGTAACAGCTTAATATTTTTTAGTCTGTTATAGACGGGACTACCAGCGGCCGAGCGGTAAAGTCGCTGAACACTGGTAGTTCAGTCCAAGGTTCGAATCCCGCGAACGGGTTGTCTGCAATGGCGTTTTCGTGGTTTTCCCCATGTGCAACGTGTTTACGAGCCAGTTTCCAATAGAAAGTCCTCCACAAAGTCATCCCTTAGGCAGATATCCCTAGTGTGCTTTGCCATAATTAAGTAAACCAAACCTTTTAAAGACGTTTCTAACGAAAATTTAAAATAATTTTAGTTTTTAACAACAACATTCATGAGAAAACTTTTATTAGCAATTTTAAGTTACAATTTTTAAGTGAGTTATGTAATACTTTTGCTTTAAACTAAAATTATAACCATTATATTTCCATGTATCTGAATCTGGTCTAGATCAAGTGTTCTCAGCCAGAGGGAATTTCATAATTTTAGGGAAGGTAGAATGCGGTCAGACTTTTATTTACCTGTTAAGTACTAAGTTTTAGTTTATGAATATAAAAATCTTTTTTAATTCAAGTTTAGGGTTTTAGATATATTTTCGATACTTTTTCTTAATTAATTTATAAAACACTAAAAAATAACTTAAATTTTAATAAATGTACATATATTTTCTAGTTTTTTTTTTTTTTTTTTTTTTTTTTTTAAGGACGGGGCTAGAATGATCGTCTATGAGTTGGGAAAGGGATGCATGAAGCAAAAAATGCTTGAGAACCCCTGACTTAATTATGAAACTGTTCTAACAGGATAGCACATAGTGGTCGTTTTTAGTCGACAGCTTTAAGTGCGTACCATAGAATTCAAGTCAAATTGCCATCAATTTCTACATGTTCTCTTATAATTATTTTAACCTTTTTGTATAATTTGTATGCTTTTATATTAAAATATACTTAAATTTTGTCTCAAATTTCGTGCGTACTCAGAAGTGTTTGAATAAGAGATAAATTGCTTATTGTAAGTGGTACATGTACCCAACTGTAGGAAATATGGCACTTTTCATCAAGATGTTGATTAACATCTTGATGAAACTGTCATGCGTCCTATAATGGAGTACATGTGCTACTAATGTAAGTGGTACATGTACCCAACTGTAGGAAATATGACACTTTTCAAATCAAGATAAATCAAAATAAATCAACATCTTGATGAAAATGTCATGCGTCCTATAATGGAGTACATGTGCTACTATCATAATTAATTTCTATAAGTGGGGGATAAAGTCCCCCTAAGAAGAGCCTTGGCTAAAATAGTTTCATGTTCTTTCTTAAATAAATATATTTTAAAATACGGAGCTCCATTAAAGGTAATCTCAGATAATGGGAAAGAGTTTATTAGTCAAATATTTGAGGGACTATGCGCAGGGCTTGGCATACGACATTTAAAAATGCCTTATCGGCTGGAGTCAAACATAGCGGAGTGAGTCAATAAGAATATAGTAGATAAATTGCTTATGTGAAAAACTATCATAAACTCTGGGATAACTGTGCCAATGAGTTAGCATTTACCTTAATGTTGGCTAAACATGACACTACAAGGAAGATTCCAGCAAAATTATTTCCAGGAAGAAAACCAATTAAAATATATGTTAAGAAACGCCTATAGAGGGCGCTGTACCCCCTATTTCTTCAGTGTAAGTTTGGAATTTGTAATAATGAGATGTTCTTAACTAAGAGTAAAAATGTTTGTAAGGGAGTCGCCGGCCCTAATAATTAAAGACATAATTAATACTACACTTTATTTCAGTAATCATGTAAATAAATTTATTTGTTGTTATCTTTTAAACTGAGCCTTTCATCGCCTATTACGTACAAACTGAACGATCAAGATAGTTATAAGTTTTGGATTAGTAAAAATGCCACATGGCGCATCGGCCGGGAATAGACGGGTCTGTTGGATTATAACGTTTGGATAACTAAATCATGCCCACGAGGAAATAAAAGGTAGGCTCTCATTTTGTATTTGTTTTTGAACCTTGGATGTATTTATGTTCTACAGTATTAAGAAGAAAATGGCAACGTTAGAACTAGCAAAAGCTAAAGAACAATAGTTCGAAAATTAACAACACAGTTAATAAATCATATTGATGCTAAATTAAAGCCAGGAGAGGAGCTTGATGAGCAAGATTTAAGAGACGATTACGAGCTCTTAATAGAAAGAAGTAACGAACTGAAAGCTCTCGACAATGAAATCGAAACTTCCATTGCAGTTGATCAAATAGAAAAAGAGGTTACGGCTAGTCAGGAATATAAAGCAAAATGTTTGAAATACTCAAGTAGAATATTACGTTACCTTGAAAGCAAAACTAAGATTGATATTCGCATAATCAAATTACGAATGTCTCTTTAAGTGAAAATTTAAGAATTCAGCGTTCAGTTAAATTGCCAAAGTTAGTAACTGAAAAATTTTCCGGACATCGGAAACATTGGAAAAATTTTTGGAATAGCTTCGAAAGTATGACTCATAAAAACGAAAGCATTTCTAAAGTTGAAAAATTCGCGTATCTTAAAACCTTTTTAACTGGTTAAGCTGCAAATGTTGTTTCAGGGTTCGAATTATGACCACTGCGTAAAAATTATGACAACTACGTAAAATAATTACGCAGTAATAATTTTTACATATTTTTACACAGTGGTCATAATTATGATAATTCTAAAGTGAAAATTCTGAAAGATAGGTTCGGAAAAAGAGATATTATCAATTCCTTTATGAATAAAATACTAAATTTGGAAGAAGTGAAAACTTCGTCTAATGTTTCAGCGTTACGCAGAATTTGTTTATGCCTATTTTGCAAAAAATCTTGCCCCACGATCTAATTTTAGAGTTTAACAGGCAAAGAGATGAAGGCGACGTTGACATTACTAAATTCATTTTATTCTTAAAGAAGGAGGTCGAATGCCGCGAAAGTACTTTATTGGCTTGCGGTGAAAATAAAACGTTTACTAATTATTATAATCAGAAAGCTGTAAATAAAAGACACAATAGAAATGCACCCATGGCTAGTGCATTTGACATTACAGTACAGCGAGTATGCATCTTCTGTGAGAAACATCACGATTCTTTTAAATGCTCTAAAGGGGTAACTGAAATAAATATTCTCAAAGCGCAGAATCCATGTTTTAAACGTTTTAAGAAATTTCATTTGAGTCGTCTTTGCAGAGATAAAAATGTATGTAGTAAATGTAATGATAAAAATCATCATGAATCTATCTGTTTGAAAGGTAATAAGGAAAAATCAAATTCATGTAATGTATCTGAAAATGAATCAATTGCCACGAGTTCGAAAAAGGAAACTTTAGCGTCAAATGTTAATCCTAACACTTTGGTTTCTCAGTGTAATATTTCTGTTTCAAAAAATACTTTATTACAAACATGTGCTAGTTTAGTTTGCAACGAAAACGAAACTAAAGTTGATTCAGAAGTCAAACAACAAAAATCAGCGTTATATTTACAAAATTTTCACAGGACTAGTTTCGATGGTTTTACCGAACCATCATCCTCAGCTGCAAAACCGCAAACGAACAAGATAGGAAATAATGATTAGATAAGATAAGAAAGCCCGGACAAGAATAAGCAAGTGGCGCCATCTTTTGGTTTTTGCAGCTGAGGATGGTGGTTCGGTAAAACCATCGAAACTAGTCCTGTGAAAATTTTGTAAATATAACGCTGATTTTTGTTGTTTGACTTCTGAATCAGTATTTATTCGGCGTGTTATTGTGTCGAAACTAAAGTTGTTCGTATTCTTGATCAAGGTATGAAATATCGTTTATTAAAGATACCTTAGCGAGATCTTTAAAATTAGAACCTGTCCGAAATGAAAAATTGTCTGTTTTTTTTTTTTTTTTTCATTTGGAAGAAACCAACAGTTCAGAATTATCCTGTGGTTGTAATTGAATTAAAAGATAGAAATCAAAAGAATAAAATAAAATTGAACGCCTAGTGACTAATACGATATCAGCTTGTCCCATAAAGAATCCCAGACATAACACGCTCGAAAAAATGAAGTGCTTAGGTTTACATTCAGCAGATTTAACTGTAAACAACAATGAAGAATTACAACATGTGATGACATTAATTGGCGCCAACTGATTCTGGGATGTAGTACTCACAAGTGGGAAACGCATAAACAAACACATCCAAGCTGTAAATTCCATTTTTGGATGGCTGTTAGTGGGAAATGAAAAAAATAAATGAAAGGAAGGCAACGATTCGAAGCACTTAGCAGTAATGGTAGGGAATGCTTCGTTGTCAGATGATTTAAGCGTGTTTTGGCAACTTGATTCAATGGGAATAATAAATGAACGGCAAAATGAATTTATTCAAACTGATAATGATCTAATCAGCCGTTTTGAAAGAGATATACGGTTTAAAAACGGACGATATGAATGTAAACTATTATGGAAATCGACTACGGAAGAATTAAGAAATAATTTTGATATCGCAAAAAAGCGGGTTGAATTTTTAAAGCAAAAATTACAGAAAACTCCAGAAATATTGCAAAAATATAGGGAAATTATTGAAGAGCAGTTAAAGGAAAAAATAGTCGAAGAATGCATAGTGGCCTAGTTATTGCATGAGAAATAATTATTTTTTATTTCATATATTTGTTCATGCGTTTAAATATTTTATAAAATTAACTTTAATATTTTGTTAATGTTCATATTTATATTTCTTTTATGCTGAATGGCAACAAGTAGTTCATATTTATATTTAAATTTCTTTATTCTGAATGGAAACTAGTTCTGATTCATGATTGCTAGGTTTTGGTTTCAAAAACGTTGCTCGTAGCGTCGCATTTCGATAGCTGGAAAATAAAATGCAATAAACTTAGCTATTTGTTTATAATTCATGCCGTTCCTAATCATAAATTAATTTTGAACATTAGTAGACAAGGCCACAAATGCTCTTCTAATGAAATCACACTTTCACAGTATTAGATGCCGCACCGTGCTGTAATTCGCGATTCTGAGACTACTAGTGTCCGTGTAAATTTCGATGCTTCTTCGAAGACCGGAAACTTCAAATTCTTAAACGAATGTCTAGAAACCGGTCCAAATTTGAATCCGAATGTTCTTGACGTGATCCTGAGGTTTCGTGAAACTGAAATAGCATTTTGTGGGGACATAGAAAAGGCTTTTTAATGATTAGCATTGAGAAGAAGATAGGGATTACTTTGGTTTGGGAATGATGAGAAATTATGTAATATTATGCGCATGTGTCGGGTTCCGTTCGGAACAGCAGTTAGTCCTTTTCTGTTGGCTGCCACAATAAAATATCACATTAAAGGATATAAAGAGGACCATCACGAGAGTTTTAAAATGCTTAATTCTTCTATTTACGTTGATGACTTATTTTATGGAGGTAAAACTGTAGGAGGTGCATACCAATTGTCTGTAGATGCTGTAAATATTTTTCAGGATGCGGGTATGAATTTGAGAAAACTAAAATCGAATTCAGATGAATTAAATACGAGGTCTCCTATTTTTTGGGTCCAAAAAAAAAAAAAAAAAAAAAAAAAGGTCTACTATTCTTTGGGGACGTAGAGAAAGGTTAATACGGTTGCTGGCAACACTGTTGTGAGTGGTGCCTTCTCCGCTACCACATAAGCACGCAGGCGCTTCGCTCGGATGCTCAGTTTTGGCTTGGCAGCCATTCGAAATGAAGCTCCCGATAAACGTTACCGCCAAGTGCGAAGTGCGCGCAGTTATTCGATTTTTGAACGCAAAAGGCGTTAAACCGGTTGAAATTCACCGCCTATTGACGGAAGTGTATGGACAGTCGTGCATGGATGTCAAAATCGTTCGCAAGTGCTGTACAGAGTTTACAGCCGGTCGTACTGAAATTCATGACGAAGAAAGGAGCGGGAGGCCGTCAATTGCCGACGAGACAATCGCGAAAGTTGAGGAACTCATACGTAAAGATCGGAGGATCACTCTGGATACTCTCTGCATTTTGGTTCCTGATGTTTCCAGAAGCACCATCCATAGGATTTTAACGGAAAAGTTGCAATATCGGAAGGTGTGTGCAAGATGGGTGCCGCGTATGCTGTCAGAAGACCACAAACGGCAACGGGTTGAAGGAACATTTGTCTGTACGGCGGTTCTGCTCCGATGGTGAGATGAAAGATGAGGTTCAACGCTTCCTGAAGGGCATGGCGGCAAGCTGGTATGACATGGGCATTGTAAAACTGCCACAGCGTCTACAAAAATGCATCGACCGAAATGGCGATTATGTTGAAAAATAAAGCATTCTTCAGCCTTTAAAGTGATGTAGCAATTATAGAAAATAAACGGTTCTTTGTATATCTAAAAATATAGGAGACCTTTTTTTTGGGATTGCTCTCGTACATTATGGATAAAGTCAAATATTAAAGGGGAAGATGATTTCAATAAAGAAACAAAATAATTTTTGGCATGATTTGGGATCCTAGTAACGATGTAATAAAATTAAACATGAAACCAATTCAGGAGTCAATTAGAAATGATGTAAGAGTCGCAAAAAGACTGCTATTGAAAACTGTCGCCAAAAATATTTGACCCTATCGGATATTTACAACAATTTATAGTTCGGGCTAAGATCATATTACAAGACATTTGTCTTCTGGGTTTAGAGTGGGATGCTGCACTTCCCTCTGATATCAAGAAAAAGTGGAAGAATTGGTGTGCAGAAATGAAATGTTTAAAAACTCCTGAATTCCCTAGAAAATTCTTTCACAACATTAATTGCACGCAGCTAAGCGTTCATATATTTTGTGATGCGACACCTAGAGCTTTTGTAGTAGTGTCATATTTTAGATACACTTATCAAAATAAGGAAATTAAAACCAGTTTCGTAATGGAAAAAAGTAGAATAGCTTCCCTCAAATCTTTAACCCTCCCTAGATGCGAGCTAATGGGAGCTGTTGTAGCTGCTCGCTTAGCTAAATATTTAAAACACGTCTTGCCTATGTAAGCAACAATATTATCTTTTGGAGTGACTCCAATATTACATTGGATAAGAAAATCACCAAATGTCTGGAAGCCATTCCTTGGCAACCTTGTAGCAGAAATCCAGGCAATTTGCAACGCTAACCGGTGGTACCGTTGAAGTGGCAAGGAAAACCCTGCAGATCTATTATCTTGAAGGACACAAGCAGAAACCAACATCTCCAGTACATTGTGGGAAAAAGGACCAAGTTGGCTTCTCTGGCCTGAAAATTTGTGGCCTAAAAGACCGAGCAAGGAAGCAAATGAGGAGGAGATATCCGTAGAAAAGAGATAGACTCACAATGTCCTACAAGCTGCCATTAACAACAAGGAAGTTCTAATTCATTGTTCGATTTAAATCAGTTTAGTAAATTAAGCAAGATATACCGTATAATAGCGTGGATATACAGGTTCATCAACAATTCTAACCCTAGATCCGAAAGACTTTGTGAACCATTAACCGCTTCTGAAATAATGAATGCAGAAAAATACTGGATTAAAACCACCCAAATTCAATCTTTCGAAAAGGATATCCTCGATTTATCTCAAGGAAAGTCAGTTGACAAAGGGTCCAATATTTACTCGCTGAATCCTGAGCTCGACGAACACAGACTTCTACGGTTAAAAGGCAGAATACAATTTACAGACTGTTTGGAATCTACCAAGCATCCATGGATACTTCCGTCAAAGTGTCGATACGTCGATTTGCTAATTTTCAATGCACATGAAAGGGTATTTCATTCCGGAGTGGACTCAACTCTGACGCACCTGCGCAAAAAGTTTGGGCTGTCAAAGGCAGACAGCGAATTAAATCCTTGTTGAGCAGATACGTGATTTGCAAATGATACAGTGTTCGCCCTGGAGTTCAAGACGTAGCTCCACTTCCTCCAGATCGAATTCTTCAGTCGCCACCGTTCGCTGTAACTGGATTGGATTATGCTGGACCATTTTTCTCTAAAGAGAGCAACAATAAACATTACCTTTTAGTATTCACTTGTGCAGTAACGTGTGCTATGCATTTAGAACTGGTAACTTCGATTAATACCGAAGTGTTCTTATTGGCCTTTAGAAGAATTACAGCGCAGCGAGGACTGTGTTCAATTATATACAGTGACAACGCAAAATCATTCAAACGCGCAGACACTGAACTAAAAAAAAAACAGTGGAATTGCATTTCTGATCCTTCTGTAAAGAATTTCTTCTCTTCTCACAATATTCATAGGAAATATATAATTGAAAGGGGAGCATGGTGGGGATGATTTGGGGAAAGAATGATTAGAATGATCTAAACAAGTCTTAGGAAAATTGTTGGCTGTTCTTTGCTCTCTCTCTCAATGAACTGGAAACAGTGTTTGTTGAGATTGAAGCCATCAATTCCAAGCCCATTACTTACTTATATAGTGTACCCTCAGAACCCTCTCCACTAACTCCTGTACATTTTTTGATAGGTAGACGTTTGCTATCCCTTCCTCAACTAAAATATCTAAGGATGATTTATCAGGATCGAGAGAATCTATTGTGAAAAAATTCAAACATCAAGAGAAAATGTTAAATAATTTTTGAAAATGCTGGCGAAAAGGTTAGTTATTGAATTTAAGATCTGCTGATATGTGCCAGCAAAATTCAAAGGCAACTAAATTCAAACCATATGACATAGTGTTAATCAATGAAGAACGCTACCCTAGAAATTTGTGGTCTCTAGGTAGAACTATAGACTTTCCCTGGAAGGGACGGAAAAGTTCGCTCATGTTCGATCAAAACTGGCACTAGACTAATAAAAAGGTCAGTTCAACTAATTTACAATTTAGAGCTCAATGATTCAGTCTAAAAATTTACACTATGATATTCATAAGATTGAAACTTTCTTTTGTTTTTCATTATTGCATTCTTTTAATTGTTATGTGCTAATAGTATATTCATTCCTCTATTCTTTGTATTAATAGTTTATCCAAGAAAGCTTTATATGGAAAACTTGTTTAGAAGATCACATGTAAAAGTATGGTAATTACTTTATTGCAATGTGATTGATGTAAATCCAAATTATGTAAATTGGTAAGTATTGTTATAAACTCTATGTTAAGAGTTTAGGTGGGGGTGTTAAGAAACGCCTATAGGGGGCGCTGTACCCCGCCTGTTTCTTCAGTGTAAGTTTGGAATTTGTAATAATGAGATGTGCTCAACTAAGAGTAAGAATGTTTGTAAGGGAGTCGCCGGCCCTAATAATTAACGGTACAATTAATATTACACTTTATTTCGGTAATCATGTAAATCAATTTATTTGTTGTTATGTTTTAAACTGTGCCTTTCATCGCCTATTACGTACAAACTAAACCACCAAGATAGTTACAAGTTTTGGATTAGTAAAAATGCCCCAATATACTTTGGATAAACTATACTTTGTTCAAAAGAAATCACCAAAATTTAAAATGTGCAATATACAAAAAATAATAGATGAAGTTATAAGAAATGTAGATATTGTTATGAGAAGTAAAAAGGCGACCGGAAAGGTTGAGAAGTAAATTACAAGGTGGAAGTTCTGATATTAAAGCACTCATTATCACCTTTTAGAGAACATACAGTGAAAACGTTTTGTCCACGACTTCAAGGACCATATGTGATTGAAAAAATTCGACAGCCGGTAGTTTAATCAAAAGATAGAAATGGGGAAGTTACAGTAGCCAACGTCGACCAAATGAAGTCATATTTTGATAGGACTGAGAAGCAAATGTTTAAAGATTTTTAAAAAAAGCGCAACAAGAAAGAAAAATCTAGCAAGAAACAATGGCAGAGCTCCCCCCCAAAAAAAAGAGACGAGGAAAATCCACGAGAATAAGATGGGAGCCAGACCCTAGAAGGAACATGACTCCAAGGAAGCAGCCAAAAGGAAAACGATCCAGGAGTTTCTGCGAACGTCCAAAGGATAACCAACGGGAAGCTCAGAGTCCGAGAGAAGTCAAAGTACCTCTTCCCAGTGCACTAAGAGGAAGAGGCACCCAGATCTGATAGGCTCAATGGCCGCCTTAACACAGATAAACGCCCCAACCTCTAGAGGCCATTCAAGGAGGCATAACCCCGGGTCAACCTAACAGGATGACTTTTGTTTCACAAGGTCTGGGAAATGTAACACAAAGACAATGGTGAACGGCTAGCATCCACCAAAAAAAGCTCATAACACAGTTCGACATCGACCGTCACCTAGTGTTGACCAAGGAGAGTGAAACCCCCGAGGAAAACCTTTAATATTGACCATGTAACGTCCCCACAACCAAGGGCAGACAAAATAATACCATACGGTCCCTGCCGAGCCTGAACCTATCACCGAATACTTTCATGCAGCCATGCTAATAACGGTGGTAACTTTTAACATAGCTACTAATAATTTTAACTATTTCTTTTCACGCGCTCTGAAATATTTGATTGTGTTTGATCTTTAAATAGCGTATGCCAAGCCTTGCGTACAGATCTTCGAATATTTGAATAATAAACTGGTCGCAGTTGTCTAAGATAACCCTAAGTTGTGAACCATATTTTAAGATATATTTGTTTAGAAAAGTATCAGATACAATTTTAGCTAAGGCTCTTTTCAAGGGGACCATTTTCTACCCTCTTCGAAAAATGGTCCACAATAATAAGCAAGTGCAGTCGAATCCGGTTAATTGGACCTCCGGATAATCGGACCAGCCGCTTTTTCGGACCGAATCCTAAAGAACCGAAACAAATCCTGTGTACATATGCCTAATATTATTCGCTTATTTGGACCAAAATTCCGTTTAATCGGACCAAAAAACGTGAGAGCGAATAAGAAACATAAGCCACAAGTCGACCGCGTACAACGGATGTACAGGTGGTCCGCGACATATGGGAGGATCTGTAGATGCGCTTCCCAGGAGCTTTATCAAAGGGCAGGAATTCCTTAAAGTGCATGACAAGAGCAAAACCAGTGGGGGATGATCACGCGCACCATTTTCTTTGACCTTTCTTAAAACAGAGCTACCAACGCCGTCAGCGAGGTTATTGGTCACATTGCGTCTCCGCTTTTTGATGAAATGAACAATAGAGTGTCCGGCTTCACCTGAAAGGAATTCCCGCTTGTCAATCATGATTAAAGTTTACACGAGAAAGATATCATTTCACCATCCTTTTGGGACGATTTTATTGCCAAAGCTTTGAATGGCGAGCATGTTATCTCCCTCTTGACCTCAAAATCTTGACCCCGAAACACCAAGGTTTCTTCACACCACTTTAGTCAGTGAACTGTGCTCGTGTTTTGTCTCCCCTGCCAAAATGCACCGACGGGACTTGACGTTAGCTGAAAAAATGGGTTTCTTGGCTAAGATCAAGCAACAACCACGAAACACTAGTCAGCGTCGGTTGGTGGAAATTGCCGGATTGGCAAAGACTACAATTTCGCGCTTGATAAAACAAGAGAATGAGCTGCGAGAAGAATGGGCACAATGTGAAGGACGAGGAGGAACATTCAAAAAGCGGAAGCATGAAGGCAAGGATCTAGACGTCGATGAGACCATTAATGAATGGTTGTTACTGGACGAGCTGTGCGAGTAAGCAGCCCAATGATAAAATGCAAAGCAGGAGAACTCGCTAAAATGCTGGGCCACGATGACTTTAAAGCTACGGGCGGTTGGTTGTCTCGAGAGAAATCTAAACATTACATTATCAGGTTCAATGTTTCTTCTAACCTTCTTCGGAAACATACAATGACCTGACTAGAACAGAGAGCTTACTAAAGCTATGTTCACTAATTGTAGTAAGTAGACAGGATACAGACGAAGGGTATACAAAACCCTTTATTTTTTCTTTATATACAATGACTTCCGTACTTCGGAATACAATGACCCTCCACTCGGGGTCTAACTTAAAAGATATCAAAATAAAACTAAACTCTAATTTAACTTTAGAATAAGATTGGCCTTATAATAACAGAAAGCGTATGTAGCACAGAGACTGTGAACACTACAATACGTTTAATTTATCAAGAGGATTAAAACCTCTGGCCTGGAAGGCAAAGTAGCAACTGCGTAACTTCTAAGGTAAGCGGCCTGCTTCGAACTCACGGCTTCCTCTCTTCTGCTTGGCAAAAAGGCCACACTTAAATACTTGGCGTTCGCCAGACAACTTTGCATAAACTCCTTCACGCTTATAATTCTGGCCGGAAGTAGAAAATAAGAAGTGATAGTAAAGATTTAAAATAAAATAAACGTTAGTAAAACTTAAGATCCTTACATACTTCCCGCCAGAGTTAATTAGTTTGAAACTGAGGTCTAAAACGACCTTGTTGAAAACTTTTAGCTCTAGAAACTAACGCGAGACCAACCTTTTACAAACATAACTTAGCTAGAAACTAGAAAATTTTAAAAGAAAGAAATTTGTTACAATAGCAGCTCCCGGAATATACAACAATCTTTTTTCTTTTTCATCTGTACTGCATCAAAACAGGAGCTTTATTCAATTCTGGTTCCTTCCAGAGATCTGGAAGGAAAACTAGTTTAATGAAATGTTACAGAATGACATTGCAAATAACATATAGAATATACTTTTCTTAACATTCTTATTTCATTCATGACTATTTTAATTATCTCTCCCCGTGCTCTCTGACATGTGTTGTAAAAACACCAAACACGAATGTGTTTCTGTCTATGTGTTCAACACTTCCTCCTACAATCAAAACACTAACGTGTTAAAATTCAACATACGAGACCTCTTAACACACCCTAATTTCAACTCTAGACCCTGAGGTACTATTCTGAAAGTGGCTAACTCTAAAGTGTAGCGTCAGAGAGCCTAACTACATCATTCAACCTTTAACACATATTCACCATGATTTAATCTTTACAGTCACAAGAATAACAAATTTTTAACATTACTTTCACTTTTACCATATCACGGTATTTCTAAACATTCAAAATAACAGTTCACATGTATACAAGAACATATCAAGATGCCGTTAATTTTACACATTTGAAAACATACATTAGTAGTACATTGTTAACTTCTATTCTTTTCAAAGCAAGTGCCAATTCTTTCTACATTGAAATAATACTACATTTCAAAAAGTCTTTCAGACTAAAACTTCTTTCTTGTTAGAATGTTTTAAATAAAATTTATACAATAACTTTTTACAATATTTAAGTCTTTATACAACGCTATTATACATCAACTTTAGTTTTACGCGCGAGTAATTGAAAAACATAATAAGAAAATCGGTCACAACTCATTTCTCGCCCTTTTGGCGATAAAGGTAGACCTCGCATGAGGTAAAACTTCTTGAAATCTGCCACTTGCAGTAAGAATGAAAGATTAACTTAAGTTTGTAAAGTAACATAAAATTTTACTTATCTTTGTAATATTCAGACATCCTTTTCTGGGCCCAATCTTTAAAGGTGCTGCAGACCGTAGCTTGGTTGATCCTCCTTCTTGTACGGGCTCGCCTTTCAGTGCTTTCCTCTGGAAGCTTCCGTTTTTCACCACTACGGCCACCCTTGAACATCTTCCTTCTGTCCTCTGCTTGTGGTCTTGGCCGTTTGAAGGCAGCTGGTCTTGGTGGAACCGGGAAACTTCTGTCGTGATCCTGCTTGGACCTCGTTGTTGGCCGTTCAAATTTTTCTTGTACTTTTTCCTCCGCCGCTGATGGCCCTTCCGCAGTTCGGCGACTTTTGCTGCGGAGAGTTCTGTAGGATGAGTCAATCTTCCGTTTCACAGCCGGGTTATAGTTGCCGTCCTTTCTCCCGGTCTTTTCCACATACGTCGTCCTTCTCCCTTCTTCATTCTGGGGGTGTTCGTGAACTCTGTTTTTTGGACGGTGGAACGGCTTCTTTTTCTTTGTACCTTCAATTTTTCCGCGGGGCAATTTTCTTTTCACTTGCTTCTGTCTCTCA
Source organism: Stegodyphus dumicola (assembly GCF_044657685.1). Classification (NCBI taxonomy): domain Eukaryota; kingdom Metazoa; phylum Arthropoda; class Arachnida; order Araneae; family Eresidae; genus Stegodyphus; species Stegodyphus dumicola. Next base: position 124,882,874 of record NC_140780.1, read on the forward strand.
TTGGCTTGCCCTTGTACTTGTCGTTTTCCCACCTCTGGAACTTGTACCTGCGGTGTCTGCCGTACCGGATCCTGCAAAAGATCTGAAAAGATTTGCATTTTATTACGATCGAAGTAGGGCTTGATTTGATCAATGTTTGCGGAACAGGTTTCATCATTTCTTGCCTTTAACACTACAACAGCGTGAGTTATTTTTTCTATAACATATGGTCCTTCAAAGCGTGGAAAAAATTTGGCAGTTTTATCTTCTGGTGCTGAAGAAAGTGAATGCTTAATTTTTAGTACTTCATCCCCTACTTTATAAGTTACTCCCCGTCGTTTCAAGTCATAATACAATTTTTGTTTTCTTTGTGCTACTTCCGTATTCTTTTTTGCTTCTTTTATTAGTTTTTCTATATCACCCATTTTAAATTCTGGGGCTCTTTGTTGCACATAAAATAGTTTATCTAACGGTGTTATAACCTTTCTGCCTAGAAATAACTCAGCAGGAGTTTTGCCCGTTGTATCATGTTTTGCGGTCCTAAGGGCGAAAGCAAATTCATTGACATAGTTATCCCAGCTTTTATGAAAATTTTTAACATAACTACGGATAATTTTCACTATATTTCTGTTGACCCGTTCCGCTATATTTGATTGCGGCCGATACGGGACCATTTTTAAATGACGTATGCCCAGTTTTTTGCACATGTCTTCAAATATATTACTTACAAATTGAGGACCATTATCCGATATAACTTTTAGGGGCGCCCCGTATTTTAAAATATATTTATTTAAAATAGAATCGGTAACTAATTTCGCGGAGGCTCGTTTTAAGGGAACAATTTCGGTCCATTTACTAAAATGATCAACTATAACAAGGAGATAGCGACTTTTGTTTAACTGACTTTTTGGGAAAGGGCCCAATAAATCGATGCCGATTATTTCATTTGGAAATTCGGATTTAATACTATTTAGAAACCCGGCCGGGCGGAAATTAATATAATTAACGGCTTGACATGTTGGGCAGGACTGAACATACGCCCTTGTTAACTTTTGCAGTTCAGGAATGTAGACTGCCTCGCGTACGCGTTGAGTAGTTTTTCGAATACCAGCATGAGAAGCTAAAGGGCTGTCATGGAGCTCTTGCAGGATATTTAATCCAAGACTAGCTGGGATAACAGGTCGAAATTCGTTGTTGGAATTCGTAGTTTTTGTATAAAATAATAGACCATCTATTAGTTCGTAATGGGCCGCCCTATTTCTTATCGCCACAATATCTTGGTGGCTAAAATTTTCAGGATCCTTCAAATACTCATAAATACTTCCAAACTCAGGATCCTTACCCAGTTCGGTTATTACAGTTTCTCGGGAATTTATTGTACACGCTGTCAGCATTGCAACTTTTACGGTATTACCCTGTTCGTCTAATTTAATTCGTGACAGGGCATCTGCTACGATATTTTCCTTTCCGGGGGTATGCTTGATTACCAGATTATATTCTTGCAGCTTGAGTGCCCATCTTATTAACCTTGGGGATAAATTTTTTCCAGAGTACAATCTAGTTACCGCCGCATGATCAGAATATACTGTTATCGGCGCCTTTCCAAAATAGACTCGGAACTTTTGCACTGCTAACAGAACTGCAAGTGCCTCTCTCTCGGTCGCGGAATAGTTTCTTTGTGTTTGATTTAAAGTTCGGCTAAAAAATGCTACTGGCTGCTGATTTTGCGAAAGTACCGCTCCTACCGCATAATCCGAAGCATCCGCTGAAATTTCTAAATTTTCATCCTTTTCAGGAAATTTCAACACAGGGGCTTGCGTTAATGCTTGTTTTAATTTTTCGAAAGCACTATTGGCTTCGGCCGTCCACGAGAATCTTGCCTTTTTCCTTTTTAATTTTAACAATGGCTCAGCGATAGCCGCAAAATCTTTTATAAAGGACCTATAATATGAACAAAGTCCTAGAAAAGAAGAGAGCTTCTTTGCCGTGTTTGGAGTCGGATACTTTTGTACAGCGATTATTTTTGATTCATCTGTCTCGATCCCTTTTTGCGATATTTTGTAACCTAAATATTTTAATTCAGGGGCTGCAAATTTGCATTTTTCGACATTAACTTTTAGACCGGCCTCATTTAATAAAGAAAACACCTGTCTTAAATCCTGTACATGTTGGTCTAGATTATCACTAGTAATAATGATATCGTCTAAATAGATAAATGTGGACTTTCCGAGAACAGGTCTTAACACAATGTCCATGCATCGCTGAAATGTTGCTGGGGCGCCTGAAAGGCCAAACGGCATTCGCAAAAATGCATAAGTGCCAGACTTGGTTATAAAAGCAGTCTTAGGCACGTCCTCAGGCCTGATCCCTATTTGAAAATAACCATTCGTTAAGTCTAAAGTTGTCATAAATTTGGTTGATTTTATGTTCCTTAAAATTTCTTCTATAATCGGTAAGGGATATACCGGATATTTCGTTATGGAATTTAATTTACGGTAATCAATAGCGAATCTCCACCTTTTTGGATGCTCCAAAGGATAATCATTATTTTTCTTACATAAAACCACCGGACTAGCATAACTACTTGAGATAGGCGTTACGATCTTTTTACGTAGCATATCGGTAATATGCCATTCTATAATTTTTTCCTTATTCTTATCATACCGGTATGGTTTTTGACGAACCGGCAATGCATCTCCGGTGTCAATACTATGGTTAGTAACCTGGGTAAATCCTGGAATATCACTAAATAAGGAAGCAAATTCACTTACCACTTGTCGGATTCTATCTTGCTCGTCATTAGGCAGGTGGTCGAGATTTAACCTTGGCGGTTCAACCTTTTCTACACGCACTGGTTTCACCGTCAGCTTAAGAGACGCTTCATTAAAATCCAGTCTAGCTTGTGCGTCTGAAAGAAAGTCTATTCCTAGTATTAAGTGTGCTTGCAAATTCTTTACTATAAAAAACATCACCTTTACTTGTTCGTCCTTGATACGGATGTACAAAGGTACTTTACCTACGCACTTACATTGTTCTCCTTGCGCCGCTAATACTGTTGTATTATCCGCATTATATATGCGGTATTTGCGAAAATACTTTCTAAAAAAGACTTCTGCCACACAGGAACACTGCGCGCCGGTATCCAGGAGTGCGGTGGCCGGGATATTATTTACCAAGACTTCAATCTTCGGAAGAGTTAAATTTTTCACCATTACTGTATTTAACTTGTAGGAAGAGGGGTTTTCGTGGCCTTCGGATTTCCGCACCCTCTCGTCAGCAGAAATCCGTTTTAGTTTAAATTATTTTTCCTTTCGGTGCTTTCCTTCTTTCTCCACTGGCCTTGAGACTTTTTTCCTGGGTTGCTATTGAACTGTCGACGTTCGCCGGCTGTTTTTGAATGCTCGGGTTTCCTTGCCCACTGATTCGCTTTTTCTCCGTAGCCATGTGCTTGAGTTTGCTGTAGTCTTGGCGTACCAAATTGGTTTCGCTGTTGATATTGGCTTCTTCTTTCGACGTCCGCCGTTCTTCTACTTTCAAACTGGATTGCTAGCTCAAATAATTTTTCCAGTGTAGTCGGATTTCTCAATTCAATAAAGTCTTGCACTTGGGGTAGTAACCTCGGCAAAATCACTTGAATTATTTCAGGATCCGGACGGTTTCCATACAAGAGCTTGAAAACGTGAATTTTTCTTAAAATAAACCTGGAGATGTTTTCCATTCTTTGTTGATATATACTGAAAAGTTCTGTTTCTAATTTCGCACGATCCCTTACAACAGGGAAGGCTTTTAGTAGGGAAGTCTTGAAATTTTCGTAGGTATAGGTGGGACTTCCTGCTTGACCCAAGAGACTTCTGCCGATACATTTGAACCAGTTAAGCGCTTGGCCCCTCAAAGCGCTGGTAGCTAAGGTAACTTTTTGAAACTCGTGCACGGGGTAGAGCATGAAGTGGTCATCCAATTTTTCCAAAAAACTGGTTACCTGTGAGTTTCCATTAAACGTTGCTTCTGGTTTCATCGAAGCGCGCATGGTCTGGACAATATACCCAAATCCTTCGAGGGCGGCAGCTGGCATTTCTGGATTCTGAGCTGTTTCTGCAGGCAGCACAGGTTCTTCTTGAAACTCGGCCATGGTTATTCTTCGTCGGGCGCCACTATCAGGTTCAATGTTTCTTCTAACCTTCTTCGGAAACATACAATGACCTGACTAGAACAGAGAGCTTACTAAAGCTATGTTCACTAATTGTAGTAAGTAGACAGGATACAGACGAAGGGTATACAAAACCCTTTATTTTTTCTTTATATACAATGACTTCCGTACTTCGGAATACAATGACCCTCCACTCGGGGTCTAACTTAAAAGATATCAAAATAAAACTAAACTCTAATTTAACTTTAGAATAAGATTGGCCTTATAATAACAGAAAGCGTATGTAGCACAGAGACTGTGAACACTACAATACGTTTAATTTATCAAGAGGATTAAAACCTCTGGCCTGGAAGGCAAAGTAGCAACTGCGTAACTTCTAAGGTAAGCGGCCTGCTTCGAACTCACGGCTTCCTCTCTTCTGCTTGGCAAAAAGGCCACACTTAAATACTTGGCGTTCGCCAGACAACTTTGCATAAACTCCTTCACGCTTATAATTCTGGCCGGAAGTAGAAAATAAGAAGTGATAGTAAAGATTTAAAATAAAATAAACGTTAGTAAAACTTAAGATCCTTACAACATAAAATTCAAGAAAGTACATGGAGAGAAATAAAGTGTTGATAGTGCAGATGCTGAAGAATAGAAATCAACAAAACTGCCTGAGCTTCTTGAAAATTTTTCAGCAGATGGCATCTACAATGCTGATGAAACTGGGCTGTATTATCCTGCTACACCGGACAGCTCGTTAAGTTACAAACATGTTGCACTCTCTGGCTACAAAAAAGCGATGGATCGCGTAACTGTCTTGTGCTGCTCTAACATGTCAGGAGCAGACAAGAAGAAGGTGTTGGTTATAGGAAAAAGCACTAAGCCTTGCTGCTTTAAAGGGCTTAGCATGGACAGTTTACCAGTTGTTTATCGGGCGAACAGAAATGCGTGGATGAGCTCTAAACTTTTTAAAGAATGGTTGAAGGACTGGGACAGAGAGCTACAACGCCAGTCGAGAAAAGTGTTGCTTCTTCTTGACAACTGTGCAGCACATCCTTATTTAGATTGCTTGAACATGCAACTGGAATTTCTATCTCGCAGGACCACAGCTTTGATCCAGCCAATGGACGGGGTATCATCAAAAATTTGAAGACCCTTTATCGTGCAAGGTTGGTTAATTACATCCTTGAAGCAATTGAAGAAAGTTTGCTGACCTCATCGTCAAAAGCCATCGAAGTCAGTGGAAAGGTCAACATCTTACAAGCAGTTACATTTGTGGCCGACAGCTGACGAAAAGTGAACAGTGAGACAATTCAGAACTGTTTTTCTCACTGTGGCTTTAAGCACTTAGTTATGGAGATAGATGTGGACATGCTCATTGAAAGTGAAAATGATATTCAACAGGTACAAAATTGCGAACAGTTTTTATCCATCGACAACGAGCTTCACTGGTGCGATGAAAATGAAGATTACGACGCTGCAATCGTTGCTAGAGTTGCAGCAAAACACACGACAACATCGGAAGACCAAGAAAGTGATTATGATGATGATGCCGCTAATAAGTTGGTGCAAGTGACAACAAAAGATGCGAGGAAATGCATTGAAACTTTGCGTCGGTAGTTCATGCAGGAGGGAAATGAAGGAAGTCTCATTGCTGCGTTAGATGTTTGTTGTGATTTCGTTCACGTGCAATCCGTCAAGAGAACGCGTCAGATCACATTGGATAAGTTCTTCAAATGTTGACTGGAACTTGGTAAGAACTTGTTTTTATTGTGCTTCGCATGCTCAGTATCGTGGAGATCGTTTCTTAGAATTTGTATCTAAATTAATTTTCTCAATGAAAAAAGTTCGACTGTAGTTCTTGTTGGTATACACGTATGTTCGCCATACGTGTATATCGCACAATAAAAGTCATAATTACAGTTTAGTACATGATTTTCATGTATATTTACTGTTTGCTACATATAGCACGCCCCGTCTTACAACATAGGACATGTTCGTGTAATTGGACCAACCGGTTATTAGGACCAAAACGATCGTTTCCCGATGTGGTCCGATTAACCGGAATCGACTGTATACGTTTTTATTAATTTTACTACGTGGGTATGGGCATAACAAATCTATTCCTATTAATTTGCTTAAGAAAGTAGCTTTTATACAAATTAGGTACCTGGACGGGCTACAATTTATATCTTTAATTAATTGGCAAGTATGGCAGGACTTGCGTATTCTGTAACAAATTTTTGAAGTTACGGAAAAACAAACATGACACTCAGTGTTATTACCCATTCACTTTACAACTATTTTCTGAAGAAAAACTTCAGCATTAGCAAATGAACTTGAATGTTAATGTATCAATGCATTATACATTCGCCTTTGTTGACTCGAGGGGTTTGTTTTCACAAAATGAGTTATTTTTGTCTTTATTGTTATCATTATTTTCTTTATGTTGTTCCGAACAAATTATAAAAAATCTCTCGTTGAATATAGCATACATTCACTGGAACCTTGCAGTTCTTTGCATTATATCCTGATTTCTGACAACAAAAGCAACATCTTTTGTCAAACAGAATTTTTTTATTTTGTGTCAACGACGAATTTTTGTCTTTAAAACATTCATTTCTGTTATGTTTACCTATATAAAATAGACACGCATTTCTTACATTATTTTCTTTAACGACGAATAAATCAGCAACACTAGCAATTTCTTTATTTACTTTCGAATTTAGCATTTCGTTTTCCTTTAAAGATTTATTCTTAAAATTAAAACCGGAAACTGCAACGGAAATGCGTTGCTTTCTTTGGACTTTGTTTCGATTAAATTTCTGCCTTTGCTACCCTCTAAACGATTCTTCTGAGCAGAGGATTCTGTCAACAGAAACAGAATTGCATTATAGGTTTCAGTTGGCTACACCTAAACATTCTAACGCCCTCAGATGAGATTCGAATCTGTCATGCAAAGTGGAAAACTAAGTTGAGTTTGTGGTAGTATTTTGAAGGACTAATGACAAAAGTTCTCTAAGATAAGCTTCTGTTAATAAATCTATTTTGACAAAATCTTAATTTTAAGGCTCCAGTTACCTTCGGATAATTACCTACAGTCGCAGAATAACCGTCTACTAATTCTCTAGCGCAAGAATTTATCTCAGTTGATTGGATAAAATACTGGAATTTATCGGCAGGATCTATATTATCATCTTCATATCTTCATGTATTTTCTTAAGTAAGCCAGCACAAAACGGCAACCATTCTAAAATATTTCCATCAAGTGTCTTTACCTCAATTCGCAGAAGTTTAAACTTCCGTTTTTGTGATTTATTTACACTATCAGAAGAATTTCTTACACTATCAGCATTAGTCTCTTTATTTTTCTCACCTAAAATTATTTTAATATTAAAATAATTATTTAAATAATGTTCAATAGCCTTATTTCTAAGTCCTCTTTTGTCTTGTTAGCTTCTAATGTTCCATCCAATCTTTGAAATTCTGCAAGTTTTTTTTTTTTTTTTTTTTCTGTCAAATCTCAAATTTTGATTGGACTTCGATGACATCATAGGGATCTTCTTCATAAATCTCATTAGTAATCCTCGTGAATGAACTTTTTGCCACATTGCTCGATTTCATGATCTTTTTCATGTTCAGAAATAGTATCCTGTCGCTAGGAAGCCATATGTTATGGAAACATTACGATCAGTTACTATCCTTTAAACAGACTCGACTGAGGCACGCTATGTGGCAAGAAAAAATCTTTTCGTAAGAGTAACGAAAATATAAATTTATTTATAGAAAACCCAGGTTCATCACTAGTTGCAGTTTCACATGCCGCTGGCTTACGAGAAAAGAAGCCCACCAGCGCCGAGCGGTAAAGTCGCTGAACACTGGTAGTTCGGTCCGAGGTTCGAATCCCGCGAACGGGCTGGCTGCATGGGCGTTTTCGTGGTTTTCCCCATGTGTAACGTGTATACAAGCCAGTTTCCCTTAGAAAGTCCTCCACGATAGGCATCCCTCCCTTCAGGCAGATAGCCCTCGAGGCTTTGCCATAATCACACACACATACACACACCGTACGAGAAAAGAACATACTGCTGTCAATCCGGTGCAGCTAAGTATTGGCATCAAAGTATATGGCTCGTCAATAACAAGGACATTTAATTTCGAAGTCACTTGGAAAATCTTCGTCCCATTTTAGACTATGTTCCCAGATCACTTATAGGAGAATTTTCGATGTGATTACAAGGGTACTAATCATTCCAAAAGGATCCTAATATATTTGAAATAACTCTCAGAACGTGTTGCTGGGTGATTTTAGCATCAATGAAATTCATATCATTTCTCAAATTTAATTTAATTTTATCCTCTATCAGATCCCGCTTCAATCTCAAGAAACCTATCTCTTGCCCTAAATTAGTATTTTCCTCATATCCATTTTCAGGTTTATACAATTCTGGACGCCTAATTTTTAATTTTCTCAAATGAAATCCTGCTGCTTTCAGTATTTCTATTGCCTCAAAGGTCAACTGATAAAGCATTCTGAGCGGTAATGGCTCTATAACACAGATCGTAAACATAAAGAAAGGAATTTAATATTTTGGGTGGAAATTTCAAAACACTAACAAGGGAAAATGGTGAAGTCGCTAAACCAAATGGAAGAAGATTTCAATGAAAAGTCTGGGATTAATTTTCTTACCGATCTGGAAACCACAAAAGAAATTAAGATATTTTCTATCTCCCTTCGCAGTCTCTATCATAAGGAAACCTATCTCTAAATCTCCACAAAATGAAACTTGATTTTTTTCCAAAATTTAAGAATTATATCCAATAAATTTGCATAAAGTTTAACTCCCTATTCTAAAGATTAATTATTTCCACTTGATTTGCTAGTATAAGTAATTCTAACTCGAGTTGTTTCCTTATCATCCCTAATTACCGCTGTATAGAGTATAAATATCCTGAATTTTTATCCTCATTAATACATTTCCCCACAATCTGATGTTTCTATTCAACCGATATTGTTTGTACTGGTAACAATTTTCCCGATTTTTATTTAGTTTGCGCTTTAGCGAATCAAAACGCTTTTTCGCAAACTCATAATTAGAGAACTCATAATTAGACCTAGAAGCAGGTCCCATGTTTTCTTTCCACATTTATCTACAAATGTACCTTTCCACATTAAATTCGGTAGAATTTTCAAATTTCTCATTAACTGATTGTTCCTTTCAAAAGAGTTTTGTTTTTGTGACTGAAATTCTTCTATGTCACAATTTTTTTTTAAAAAATCCCATAAATGGGAAGATGAATCCGTGATTAGACGAACATTTTCATAATTATCGGTCAACTTTCTAATTCCTTCCACTCTTGCCAGTAACCAACCGAAATGAGAATTTATCGAAGTAAGGTTTTCATTTAACTCCATTCTCTCATCATAAACCACGTCTCAGCAAGAATTGCTTCTTGTGAAGATTTCCGTCTGACAGTCGGCCAAATATGAATTCGCTAAATGAAACCCCTTTTCTCTCAACGGACTGCGAACACATCTGGAAGTTTCAAGGACAAATTATATAGGTTTGTATATATTCCTTTATGACAGCCTCTAATTCATATGATTTCGAACTTTGATCCGTATTGCGCAACGTCAGTAGAACTAGCCCGAATTCTCCAGTGCTGCAATGCAATCTCCGAAAGCAGAAATGGCTATCCCTCCCTAGTATGTTGGTTTTAATTTCTTAAGTACTCGAGATGAAATGGAACTTCGACGATTGGCATTGTCTAAAATACGTTTTTTATCCCAACAAGCTAAAACTGTACATATTTGTAAGAAGGCGCTAGTTTTGGTACAAATATTACTAAGAAATACAGAAATATTCCCGTCATTTTTATTAGCTTTAGATTGTGAGTCATTCAAAACAGTTTCGCTTTCCACTTGCTTCTCACAACTTCTCATCGTAGTAATAAACCAGAGTTATTTTTTCCTACAAACTGACTCATGATGAAATTTGCTAAAATGCTTTTTACATATAGTTTTTGCTTTACATTCGGGAGACGTGAGTTTTTTTTTTTAAACATCACGAGTTTTAAAACAGCACCTTCAATCTAATTTATTTTTTATTCTGCATCGAACGTTTTGCAGTTTACGGAATCTTGATGACCATCACAGAATAAAGACACATTTTGTATACGTGTATATAACGCTAAAGCGGTTGATATACTTCGGGTCTTTGAATAGGTTTTTCAGATAAGTTTGACCGTTTTGACAAATTTATCGTTTCGTTCCGTAACTTTTGCGGCTACTAATCACAGTTTCGGCAATTTCCCTAAATTCCACTTCATTTCACAAACGCGTAGTAATTTCTGAAACCTCACAATTCACTTCCCTGTTTCGTTTTCGATGAAAATCTAAAAACCAAATCTTGTGGTAACAACTTCGATAATACTGGATGCAATAAATGCCCATGTGAACCCTCCGTTACATTTAATGAACGCAAATTCCTACTATTATCTTCTATTTAATTGTATAATTTACCTAAGCCTTTAACATTAGAAAATATTTTCACGAGCTCTAAATTTAATAATTTAGTCATGTAAGAGTTATAGTAAGATCAGTTCTATTATATCTTTATTTTAAGAGTTCAAAAATGAATCATAGTTTTTCTCATTTAACTCAAAACCAGCAACAGCATCATACACAGGACCAGAAAGAAGGGATTTTTAAATACTGGAATTTTTCAATTTTTGTAAGAGAGTTATTTCAACCGTTTGCGCTATCAAAACAATTTAAGAATTACATAAATTTGCTAAAATCACCTCAGAATCGCGAAATTTATAACTTTGGTAATTTTAAAACCGTCGTAGTAGTTTCTGAAATACTAGATGTATTAAAAACTGAAGTAATTCTGAACATTTACTGGTTTTAATGCTTTAATTTTTCTCTTTAATTTAATCTTAGCAGACAATATTTTACAACCGTAGTCTTCTGAACCTTTTAATTCACTTTTAAATTCTTCGGGATCATCTTTGAAAGCTTCTACCTTTAAATCATCGCTTTCCAAAATCTGTTCCTTCGCTTCTAAACGTTTCAGTAAATCTGACAGTAAATTTAAGCTTCATCGAGCTTTGGAACTGTTTTAACCAGTTTAGTAATTTAAACGTTACTTATCTTTCTAGATAGTTTATTTATTTTTAATTGTTTATGCTATTATTTTAAGTTTTTATTTTATTATTCTTATATTTCAATTATTTAATTATTTTATAAAGTCTATCAATATTAACTAAGCATTTGTAAGTTCAAACAGGCATATTGCCTCCAGAGATTAGAGTATAAAAATTTGTAAAGTGTCCAACGGCCAAGTAAAGCAGAGTTTCTTAAACTGTGGGTCACAACCCTCATGGGGACCGCGGGACCTGCAGAAGGGGATCGCCAAAAAATTTAGCAGTTTTGATATTTTTTTAACTTATTATAATAAATTTAGAATTAACAAATATTTTTTCGCAATGTATCTGAAAATAGATAAAAATAAGACAATAAAGACAAAGAAAAAAAAACGAAAACGTTTCGACGCACTCTTTTTATAATATATACATTCATTTTACTTGCTTTGCAAGTGACGCTGTCATTCATCTGTTACTTATTTAAAATTTTCACATTTTTCTATGTCTTTCTATGCACTAGATGATACTATGTACTTTCTATGTATGTATTTTTCTATGTACTAGAAAGATAAGTAACGATTAGAAATTAAAGTTAATGATCTAAAACTGCAATAGTATAATACAGAACAAGCGGAAAAATCAACAGTTTCACTCACGCGTGTGTCGGATTTGTGCAATGCTTATAAGGGCCCACAAAATTTTCGTAAATATTATGGGGTCATGGGATAGCAAAAAACTCTTAGTGATGAAAATTGGTCGCGAGTGAAAAAAGTTTAAGAAGCCCTGTAGTAAAGTATCCAAACTACGCAAAATTATAATACAATAACGGCCAATTACTTCAGATATTCCAAATTCCCGGACGTAGAGCACTAGTTTTGCACCTCATGGTCTAATGGTGCACAGAAGAGCTTTTCAAAAACAAAAAAAAAAAAATTATTTTCAACAAAATGTAACAATTAAGGATATATTTAAGGCATATCTGCCTTCTACAACTTAACGCATTTCCACTAACTATTGGAACGTACACAGCGCCCTCTAGCCGAATGGCGCGGGAATTATGTAACACTCTATTTTCTGAACGACAATTCCTTAATTATTTACGTGGATGATTTTATTACACCCGCGAAAGATGAAGTTGAAAGTATACAGAAATTACGAAGAGTCCTCCAAACTGCCTTGGAATATGGATTGCAGATAAATTTTAAGAAATTTCATTTCTTAAAGCGAAAGACTGAATTTTTAGGACACGTATAGAAAATGGGCACGTAGAATCCAATGTTATAGAACTTTTAGGACATGTTATGAAATCCAGCCATCTCCATTCAAGACGCGGCTGTTCAAAATTTTCCCCAGCCGAGAAATTTTTAAGAGTTACAGAGTTTTTTTGGGCTTGCTGGATATCTCCGTTAATTCATCAAGCAGTATGCAAAAATAGCAAGGTTTCTTAATGATTTGCTTAGGAATTTAAATTCGATTTAGAGCAAGAAGCATTTCGTAAATTAAAGGGAAATCATTCCCAGACTCCTGTTTTACATATATTTAGACAAGTATACCTCTTAGAGCAACACACATATGCTAGCAGCCAAGGGTTCGGCGCTGTGTTGCTCCATTTATTCGACGATGGCAAGTACCACCCAATTCATGATATGAGTCGAAAGACCACACCTCAGCAAGAGAATCTTCGCAGTTATGAACTTGAAGTTCTCAAAAAAAAATTAGAAATGACTTGTTATACTCTAAATTCAAAATTGTAACTGACTGTTGTGCATTAATAATAATAATAATAATAATAAAACTTGATAAAAAACACCTCACTCCGAAAATCGCTAGATGGGCAATGTTTATCGAAGATTTTGATTATGAGATTGTCCACCAGCCAGGAAAACAGAAGAAACATGCCGATGTTTTGAGGAGAAATGTTTTAGTTGTGACATCATGCACTGATGAGGATGCACTGAAAGGATCCGGCTCGCTCAACAACAAAATGAAGACTAACGCATAAATTAAATTAGGACTTAAAGCTGTTAAAATATGATTCTTCGTCTGCTTCCACCAGGATATATAAATGACAAGAGTTCTAAAAATGTAAGTTAAATGAAGAGGGATTAGCATCAGCCGTCACCTTACAGTAGATGCCAGCGGAAAACATCTGATCTGGTGAGTTCTTACTTTTGACCGTTGCTGCGCAATACGTAAGTCCTTGGAATTTAATGGGCTAGAAGCTAATATAAAATTTAACTTGTGATTATATATAATTCAATTTTAAATATTGTATGTTATTCCAGCGAGCAGTAAAATAAAATTTATCGTCTGTTGTTTTCTATTTAGCAAAAATAAACAGTAAATTTTTGTTGTTTGAGTTGATGCTACATTTCCATTCATTGTAACATTCTAAGTTAGTCTGAAAATTCGTCCTGCGTCCTGCAAGCTTAAACATTAGACTAAATTAGTTTAAACGAATTGAAATTCGTATTTTCGAAATATATAATACTAAATAAAAGTGTTATCCAGCACCTGACGGTAACTTTATATCAAAGCTCATAAATTTTATTGATTACATGAGGGATTTTTTTAATCCTTTTCAGACATCACTGGGACTGCCTACAGACATTATTGGAACGATACTTACGTATTATCGCAACCACCTTGGCGCATTTGACGAATTCTACGGATTACGAATTACAATTACTTTTATTGTAAAAAATTATATATTACATACATAAATACATATTCTACTTTTTAGCTATATATTTATTCCAAAAGACAATCAGTATACCTAGTTACGAACGGGGTTTTGCTGTGGTGGAAATTTCGCAGCGATCGCTTTGAGAAAGAATTGGAAGCATTGTTCAAAGTAGACGAAATATCAGCCTAAGAACCTTGAACCACTTGGTGAATGCTATGATTAATGGTTTTCTTTTTACTTACATTTTAAATGATTACGAGGTGTAATGCAGAGAAAGGTTGTAAAAGAAATAGAAAGCCACAGCATAATGATTTTCTCCCTGTTCTTTTTTTTTTTTTTATGTTCCTTTCGAAGAATTTAGAATTTCAGTTAAACGATTTAGCACTTTCCACTTGCAATTCAATTCTGTGGGCAAATTTTTAATTTTTCACAAGATAGGATCCTGTCCGACTTCATTGGGTGAAAAGAGAAAAAAAGACGTAGTAAATCTGATGGTGTAGCGCAATATTAAATATTCATTTTTATTTCAATTGACATTTGGGGCCACAATTTATTTAAAGTCTAATTGTGCCTATTCAAGAATATTTGCATTTTTGAATACTGCTGCGATAAGAAGAGAGCACAGCGAAATAGCGTCCAAGCAGCACAGAGGTTCAAGCTAAAAGTGAGCATTTATCCACTATGGCAGCATGTTAAGAAAAAGGATTTGGTTTAGGTTGGAAAGGTTTCAGTTTTCAGATGTTAGGTTCCGAATTAACTACGTCATCAGTGTTACGCAAGCTGTGTGGCATAGATTAATCTAGAAATGGCGCAGACCTGAAATGTCGTTACTATTTTTAGAATAGAGAGACGAAATACCCATACTAAGAGACCATTACTAAATTATATGTATTACATATTTTTTATCTTACATATATGCCATATTTCTGGGAAGCACAGGAGAAGGAATCAGCTAGCATTAGTTGTACTGATAGTGAAGGCTTACAGATGAAGGTAACAAACAAAGCTTGAATTTGAAGAATTTCCAGTCTTTATTTCCAAGCATATAAAATCATCTCCATAGATGTTTATCCAATCATACTGGAATCCGAGACATTTCTATCATTCATTCATAATGAAATACAATAATTTTCTACGTACATTGATTTCCATACATTTCTATGTAAGCACCAAAATATTTATGAAAATCGGTCTACTAACAAACCGGAACTAGTTGATCTTAAAGAAGCTGATATATCCGCTTGAGTTAATATGGCTTAATTATGGAAATTTTATCCGTTATGAAAAAACTAACATTGCAGGAGTAACTAACAGTTGAATTATGGGTAATTAAAAGCTTTTGAGTAAAAGCTGAATACTCTGGTTTCCAGATATTTGACCACCAGTCTAATCTCTTAAAGCACTATCTTGCTTTAATTTGTATTCTTACTTTATTCTAAGTAATAAATTCTGTAGTTTCAGCAAAACTTTTGCTTCTGCAGGAATGTATTTATAATATTTAAATAATCTCTTATTATAAAGTTTACTGGCAATGCAACTTATAAAGCATTTTCTCCCTCCTTTCTGCATGCCTTCGTGGTGTAACGGTAGCCCACTCGGCGCATATTCGAAAGGTCCAGGTTCGAGTCCCGGAGAGAGCATTGCACATTTTTCATGTTTCCTGCTTCCAAAAACATCTAATGGCTCTACAGTGGCTCCTGAATTCTGCATACCTTCGTGGTGTAACGATAGCACACTCGGCGCGTATTCGAGAGGTTCAGGGTTCGAGTCTCGGCGACGGCACTGCTCATTTTTCACGTCTCCTGCTTCTAAAATAATCCTAATGACTCTACAGACTTACTTCAAAGAAATTATAAATTGCTAAATTACTTCCTGGAGATTTAAATGATAATGAAGATTTAAATTCTCCCAAATCACGTGGTCTTTCAAAAGATCCACCAAAGACCAAAGCGGTAAGGTCGATGAACAATGGTATTTCGAGTCAGATTCAAATTTCGACAAACGAGCTGGTTACATGCGTTATTTTCATGTGTAATGGGAATATGAGTCAGTTTCCTTCAGACAGTCCGCCATAAAGGCATCATCTTTCCTCAGGCAGCTAGCCCTGTAAATAGCAGATAGCCATATTCACGAGCTTTGCCACAACTATAATACAAGCCTTTCAAGAGGGTGAAGAAGACAGTTTATGTGTTGTTTTAGTAGCGACTAATACTTTCATAATGAAATCAGCTGAAGTTCAGGACTTGTATTAAAAAAATGAGATTAAAAAATACCTGAATAGAGTACGGAGTACCTGAAAACAGAACATCGCACAGGTGATGATATTCAGTACTGAATGATTGTGTGACATCGTCTGGCACACCATACCAAAAAGCCTGCGCATTGATTCTGGAAAACGCACATGAAACTTTTCAAAAAGATCCAAGGGCTGGGGAGCTAACAGGGAAAAAAAAAAGACCGTAATGAGAAGCATAAAAAGCTGACTAATAAAGCAACGATAATTTAAAGAAGTTATATATATATACATTAATTTTAAAACTTTAAATGCGATTTCTGCCGATTTACATTTCTCCTGATTTAAATTCACTCCAAGCATGGCAACTAAAAAAGTTCTTAATACATCAGTCTAAAATTTTTTCGCATCGATTTTCTACAACGAATGAATTAAAAAACAAACCTAATATAATTCAAATTAAGTATTTTTGACAGTTTTTATTTTGAATTTATTCAGCTTAAACTTTGAATACCGCGTTAGCAGCTTTTTGGCGTGGACAGTCGTTCGGGATCGATGCGACATTAAAGGTAAGCTTTGCAATTTATAATAGAGAAAGCAAGGAATTTGCATTCGCTGTGAAAGTGTTTTATAAGCACGATAATAATGTACTCATGTGGAAAAGTATTTAGGCATATTATCTGCTAGGACTTCATAGTCATATTCCATCGGCTCATGTGATTATAACATGGGTGCTTAATTTCGAAGATATAAATTCAACCTTGAATAAGTCCCTGGATGCTTTCGTACGGGCGTGCTCCTCAGAATATCCAAGCTATCTGAACTGCCATCGAGAAGAATTCGTGCTGTTCCGTTCGGCAAGATGCATTGCGCCACATTTTGGGAGAAGAAACCTACAAAGAATACCACATGACTTAAAGTTCCATTAATATTAGTGCAGAATTTTTATTCTCGAAATATGAATTGCGTAAAGGGCTTTGCGAACGAGTGTTGGAAAGGCTAGTGAGAACACTGATTTCCATTATAACGGTGTGAATGTCAGACAAAACTCATTTCCATCTTATTGCCTACGTTAACAAACAGAATTTTCTTTACTGCCAGCGCTTAAAATTGTGCCGGAGTTCTTCGGTACTTCATAGTTTGTGGGATAAATCGTAATTCTAGCCGGAGCGCACAGGGGCCCTAAATTACTGGCCTTAAACAACACTTTCATATAGTTGAACCATAATTTCAGCAGAAAATATTTTTGATTTTGAAAATATTATTTTGGTGATAAGTAATCCTTAAAAAATCAATTCTTTTTTCCCTGACATATATTGCTTGAGATCTGGAATTATATGGGCAAGAAATCGTGGTCCCTCGCTTTGTTTTTCATGCCTACCATTAAAATTACCTTCCATTTTAACATAATTTCTTTTCGTATTAGTGACGCTTTAACTATTTTACATTCATACTGTAATTACTCAAATAACATACTGTAATTTGTATTTAAAGCGTAAATTTAGTCAGAGTCTAGTAAGACTATTTCTTAATATTTGAGTGAAATTATGATTCAAGCCGGAGCCCTAGCAAGACGAGGTGCAGTATTTTATTCCACTATGTGAGTAGTTATTGTTAGCTTAATAATTTATTAATTTTTATTTATTCTTTAGATTTTAACCAATTTTAATTTTAAATGATTTTTTTTAATGTCAGTTTTTTTATTTATTTATTTTTGATCATTTTTTCTGATGACCTTCCACGGGGCTTCGGTGCTCCTAATTTTAGAAATTAAGCTCTGGTTACTGGTCAAAGGAAAACCCTCACGAGCACCCATTATAGGACATTTCATAGCTTCCGAGATCCCCTGATTTCTTTTAATGCTTGTGATTTCTTTTTGTGGGAACATCTTAAAACAAAGTGTACCGCACGCGTACTGCAAGCATCGCTGAAATGAAAGAGAGGATTGAAGAAGAAATCGCTGCAATTTTTATACACATGATACACAGAATATTCCAGAGTCTGCATCGAAACGTGTACGCCGAGATGGAACACAACTTTCTGTTAACGTCTTCAAGAATAAATGTGACAATTTATAAGGAAGTGTCTTCTTCCTCAGCGCGTACATTCATCCTGCAATTGGTAAGCACATCCACTTAGCATTCGGAAGGTCTGCATTTCGAATCCCAACGAGGGTACATTTGATTTGTTATGTTTCTCGCTGCAGAAACACCTTATGTTTCTGCAAAGTTAAGTGCCATTCGGCAATGGCGCTTCCATAATTAAATGTAATTTCCCTGCGTTTATTCGTGCTTTTTAGGTTAACTGAAATTTTCCCGTTTCCTCGCGTCATTCTGCATTATAAGTTGTAGCATTCCCCCAGTTGAGTACTCTCATGGTGTAAGTGGTTAACGCGAATGTATGGAAATTTTAAAAAAAATCTGCGGTTCAAATCCAGGAAGGGCACTGTTGACAAAGTAAACAAGAGCTTCGAGAAAGTTCAAAGTATGCTTTTCAGCCTGGATTGTAACAACCCCCTTTTTTTAATTGCCAGAGTAACTGTTATGCGTTTTTCTACATAAAAGTTGTTACTTAATCACCCTGAACTGGGCCCACCAGCGGCCGAGCGGTAAAGTCGCTGAACACTGGTAGTTCGGTTCGAGGTTCGAATTCTGCGAACGGGCTGGTTGCATGCATGGGCGTTTTCGTGGCTTTCACCATGTGTAACGTGTATACGAGCCAGTCTCCCTTAGAAAGTCCTTCACGAAGGCATCCCTCCCCTTAGGCAGATAGCCCTAGTGTGCTTTGCCATCATTAAATAAATCAAACCAACCCAAACATCCTGAACTGTCTAGCGATAAATGAAGGATGATTGCTAGTCCGAATTCCAGGGTACGGGCTCGAATCTAGCATAAGGCTTAACTCATTTGTATGTGTATGTCTTTTGCCCTTTTCGTGGTTGTAATATCGGATACCTGCAGCAAGGGAGATGCTTTCGTCGAACAAATGATTGAATGCCCGATGGATTTCCCATTACCAATAAATGCATTTTGTCATACCATTTGAATAAACAAGCAGAAATATCGTTCTTCAACAAATTTCTCTAGAAGTGATTTTTATTATTACCCTTACCAGACAGAAACAATGATTACGCTAGATTATTCATACGACTCCAATGCGTGAGGCCAGTGTACATTTTATTGAAAAATGCTTGATGTTGAAGTAACCTGTGGTTTTCTTCGCTGCTAAATATGGCACTCAAATTTTATTAGTTATATGCAGTGGCCCACAAAATTGAGAAACTCATTTCGAATTATTTTAAATGTTTTGTCAGCCAATATGAATACATTATTATAACTTTATTTTAATAATCGTAATAATACCCGTACTGTTTAACGCATAAAATGAATAAAAGAAAATTTATTTATTAGTTTAACCTGTAGTGCATACACTTTTCTTAGCTTGCGCGTAAAACAACTCTTATAAGGAACGTTTTTATTTCAGTTTTCGTTTTTCGTTTAAGAACAATATTTATGCATCAGAGACGTTATATGAAAAATTTCCATTGAGACCCACAAACCGATGTTGTGTAATTATCTGTAGAATGGAGACTACAAGTCCTATCCAAAAAATATTTATCCAGTTGTTGAAAGAAAGCGACCTTTTAAATGAAAACAAGAAACTTACAACAAAGTCTTAGTTGTGTCAGTATCACCCAGATGCTAAGCAGAACTGGGCTAGTTGCCAACAACCCAAGTGTAGGACATAAACAAATTCTGAGAGATACGGCTAAGAACCTAAATAACTTGTCACGTGAGAAAAAAATCCCTCAGCTAGAGCATGAATTGTGATGTGGTCATTATTAAAAATAGAGAGATATGCTTATTCAGAATTATCTGATGGAAAGCAGAAATATTAAATTTTGTGAGCAGCTGTAAATGTATTGCAAAAGCAGGACTTAAAATAGATCTATTTATCCCTGTTGCAAAGTAACTCCTTTTGATAAAGGCCATTTCTTTAAGGAAAGCTGCCTTTAATAGGCAAACTTCGACAAAACTGGTTCACATTTAGGTTAAACACGATATACTCGTGCTAGCAGAATCACTGTAAATAAGGCAGAAAAAATTAAACGTTGCATCATTCTCACCAACGGATATATTTGAATGATTTTGATACGTGATTTTTCGGAATGAAAACTTGGAAATAAATTCAGAAATATTCTCTGGTATCTTCTCGAGTTATAGATGTATATAATTATAGTCGCCTGAACAGTATAGTGCGTTAACGGAGGTTGGCTCTTAAACCAGAAAGTGGGTTCAATTCTAAAGCTTGGTTTATGTATTACCCATCCCCATGGCAGATGTAATATTCTGTCGTGCACTCTTTACAAAGCTCTCACTAAGATGAGACGGCTAAATGACTGATGTATACATTAAGTTGAAAGTTTTCAGCCATTTAATAATAATAATAAAGCATTATTTTTGCCCTATTACCCTTCTTATTGGCTAGGTTAGGTCACTGAAACATGGCAAAGCACACAATGACTATCTCCCTAAGAGGAAGGTTACATTCATGGCAGACTTTCGAAGGGAAATTGTCTCGTATACATGTTATATAGAAAAAACCACGAAAACCAACCATGCAGCGAGCCCGTTCATTTGGTAGCGAACCTAGGTTGAATTACTTTGCATTCAAGGATATTGTCACTTACGGCATTGTCATTTTTAGTTTTATTTCAAAATCATTCACATTTGATTTCTTATTGTCAGCTTCAATTTCGTTCTCGGCCTCAAAATAAATTTTCTTTTGGCTTAATTCGTGTAGACATTCTGCCAGGTATTCATCAGTTGACTTTCGAAGGGAAATTGTCTCGTATTCATGTTTTATAGAGAAAACCACGAAAACCAACTATGCATTGAGCCGTTCATATGGGGGCGAATCTAAAGAAGGTTGAATTACTTGCATTTTGCGGCCTTAACGTCTCGGTCACTGGTGGGGCCCCTTCTTAAAGGAAGCAAATGTGTACAACAAAATTTCGTTATGTATGTAGACTCTTTTGCAAAAAAAAATCGAAGCACAATGAAGAAAGTGATTGTTTTTTGATGGATTTCAATATGTGTATAGTTCATACACAGATAATAAAATAATTAAAAAATCAAGGTCATAGTACCTGTTCACGGCTTCCCCCATTGAGTGTTCAAATTAGTAGTTGGTCGAACCGCCCCTAGCGGCAAAGCATTCTTGAATTCGTCGAGGCAAAGAGTGGTAGATGTTCCTAATGTCATCCTGCGACACATTCTGCCAGGCATTCATCAGTTGTCTCTTCAGATCTGCGATTATTTGTGGTGTCCGAATCTGGCTGCCTACCATGTCTCAGATATGTTGGATTGGTGAAAGGTCTGGTGACCTTGCTGGCCAAGGAAGAGTATCAACCGTACGGAGACAGTACACAGATATGCGAGCGGTATGTGGCCTAGCATTATCTTGTTGGAAAATGGCCCCAGGATGACGTGCCATGAAGGGTAATACAACCGGCCGCAGGATGGTATGAAAATATTATTGAGCTGTTAAAGATGTACGGAGGATGACTAAGGATAACCTGCTGTCATTAAAAATAGCGCCCCACACCTTCGCACCAGGGGTTATGGCTGTATGCCTTTGTAAAACAAATGCTGATTGGGACCGCTGGCCCCGTCCTCTCCAGACACGAACACTGTGATCATCTGCTTCAAGTGTGAAGCGCGATTCATCGCTAAACACTATACGATGTCAGTCTGATGGTAGCCATGATGATCGGCTGCAACATTATTCCAGACGACTCCGCCGATGTTGTGGGGTCAAAGGCAAACGTCTTAAAGGCCTCTGTGAGCGTAGCCCCGCCTCAGAACAAGCGCCGTGAGGTGGTGGATGGTACCACGAGAGGTATAGACGTGGCTGTAGTGCGTTGAATATTCGACAATTATACCGTTGGGGCGGTTCGGGCCTGGCGAACATTCATCCTATCTTGCCTCGCATTTGTGCCCATTGGCCTTCTAGAGCCTTCATTTCGTCGGCAGTTTCCTTCTAGCGACCATTGCTGCCAACATCTTCGCACAGAAGTGTCTGTAGGCTGCAGGTGGTGGCCTATTGCTCGGTATGACCACCTAGCTTCACGCAACCCTACAATGCGACCCCGTTGGTAGTCATTTAGTTGTATGTAAGGTCTTCGATATCATTGCAATGGCATCTTTAGTTGCTTCTTTACGGAATTACAATGGCAGAAACAAAAAAGATAAAATTTCCGCCTCTATTACTGGTTTTAAACTTTGCGAATTGCGTGCTATAATCGCAATTCCTGTTCATTTGCCTTGAAACTTTGATCATTTGCATGTTCTATCAGGATGTTTTTGCATATCAAATACGATCGCAAAAGTCCTTCTTGGTGCTTTGATGTTTTTGCAAAAGAGTGTATATTGTTAGTTGATTCAGTGACTAAAGCTGCATATCTAAAAGGAAGGATGTTTCGAGGAAAGAACTTTCTGAGAATAAACAACTTGTGTTCACTTTATACAGAAATAAATTTGCAAAAGCTATCCGAAAAGACGGGAATTTGAAATTTAAACCCAGGCGTGCACTTAGAAACCAGTGATCTTATGCACTTGCCCATTCATGAGCAAATCTCATCAGCCCATTCATGAGCAATATGTATACAAATCTGGGGACTCCATAAACAATAATATTGTTACGTTTTTCTTTTCTGACACCAGTTGTTACGTTGTTTGCTTCCTTCACGTTACGATTTTTTCTTTCATCTCCACGTTACGTACGGGGTTCGTGCGGATTTGGAGTGAATAATGACAACATTTCTGCAGCCATCGAAGATCTATTATAATGACGCTGGAACAATCAGCGACATAGCCTTCATACTGTCAGGCAATAACTGTGGAGACAGCTTCACTGCAAAGCACCATAGTACAACTCCCGACTCTGCTAGGTCGTTCTCGGAACTCCTCGGAAGCCAGTACTACTCTCAAGACTCTCCACGCTACAGCTCGCGATGCACTCGACGACACACAGAGCACAGCTCCGGACTCTTGGTTCAGTCGTTCCCGGAGCTCAACACACTCTCTTGACGATGCACTAACTGCGATGCACTCGACGGCCCACTCGGCACTAGCTGGCCGGCTGTCAACTCGATCGTCTCCGCACGGACTAACTAGATGATACACACTCACTCAATGACTTACTATCAGCTCGCTAGACGAGACACCAACTCGATACTAACTATCTCGCACTCTCGAGACACATTCATTCGCACTCTACGGGAGATACACACACTACCAGCAGGGTTTATATAGCTATTAAACCAGCAGGGTTTATATAGCTTTCGGCTTGTGTTCGAGAACATTCTGGGCTAAACCGCTAAGAATTCACTCCAGAAGGTTCTCCATCCGTCCATGGCATATCGCCAAATGGGCGATTTTTTGCTAAATGTGGCAACCCTGCCTTCCCTTGCTATTTTATAAGGCAGCCCTAAAATTGTTTTGCGGGGAAGCCATCTTACCGCGCCTGGACATTTCGTAACAATATGATAGTAATATGTATGTATGAAGTTGCAGAAGCATGTTCTGAAAACAGCAGCATTTTTCAACTGTTTATCTCAAAAACTGAAAAGAAACTGAAGGAGAACATTTCAGAATCGTATCATTTTGCAGCAGCCTGTAATGAAACGCCAATTTGCAAATTTAATAATATCTTTAAAAATTTGAAATTGCAAATATTTTAACTCAGAATTTTGCGCTGTTAAAGAACATTGTCTAATTCATTTAAGCAGTGCAAGGTTTTAAATTTGAGCTATAAAGTTTTATAATTCAATAAGTGTTATCAATTTATTACAAGGAAATGAAAAAATATATTCTTTCAGGAAGAAAAAGAGAATACTGAATGAAAAAAATTTAAAGTCATTCTTTTTTCATACAAAAGGAAGAATACATAGCGAAAATAAATATCAGTAACCATGCAGAGATATGTATAACTTTTCTATTCGTTGAATTATAAATTAAAATTTGTCATTCAAGAACTAAAGATTTTGCTAAAATTTTAACTTTTTTTTATAGTTTTGAGAGAGTGAAGTGGATGATGTTTTAAGTTCTCCTTGGCATTTTCTCTACACCAGCCGTTCCCTGTCCTCCTCAACCCGTCCAGAAAAATAAGATAAGAAAATCTGATGATAATAAAGAATTGTAAATATAAAGAAGAATCAAAATGAAAAAACTAGAAATCGGAAATTCGCCATGTTCAGTTTCACAGCTCTTCTAGCAGACAACGCGTCGTTTGCACCAGGGATAAATAGATGGGCTAGGTCATTTCTTTGTTCGACTCCTCGCCGACACGAGCCTCATGGAGGGGGTGAACTGAAAGTAATCTGACGTATCTCTGTTGCACCTGCTCTGATTTCACGCGTTTAAAACTGTAGTTTCATTCAGCTGCGAGACGATTTTCTGGACGTCGCATAACCCAAATTAATTTTAATCATACATATTTGCTTTCTAATAATGCAAATATTTAAAACACTTTGTATATATATATATAGTTTTAGTCAGTTTTCCTTTTAAATTCTATATTTAAAGTATCCTTTATGTAATATGGCTTCTTGTGCTGTAGCAACGTGCCGTAACACTTATAGAAATACGAAAGGAAAAGATATTGTATTTCATGCTTTCCCCAAGGACAATTTGCTTTTGACCAAAGAATGGATCCATAAATGTCGAAGACAGGATTTTATTAATGTGAAAAACGCAAGAATTTGCAGCGAACATTTCCTGTGCAGTGATTATGAAAATGACATGAGAAATCGCTTGCTTGGATTGCCGCAAAAGAAACTGTTGAAATGCAATACTGTGCCGAAAGTAAATTTATCGTGTGCAGTAAACGAAATAACACCAAGAAATCGGAGACATTTGAAAAGAAAACTAATGCAGAATGCTTTTGAAAGACTACACGAATTAAGCCTAAAGAAAATTTATTTTGAGGCTGAGAACGAAATTGAAGCTGACGGTAATAAATCAAATGTGAATGATTTTGAAATAAAACTCACAAGTGACAATGCCCTATGTGATAATATCCCTGAATGCCCTAAGTGTAAAGATAAACAAGAATGTATTGATAATTTGAAGAACAAAATAATATCCTTAGAAAATTGTAATAAAATATTGAAAAATAGAGAAAAGAAAAATTTTAGAATGTTTGCTCAGCGACAAAGAAGGTGGACGACATCTAGAAAGAAATTTGTATCGGAAATTCAGAAATTAAAATCCAAAACAGCGAAATTTAGGAAAAAACAGCACAGATCGGAGAATTTGGAAAAACGTCTAAAGCATATTTTTACAAAGACGCAGATTAACGCATTGCTAGAAAAGAAGGAAAAAATCAGGTGGACTAGTGAAGATATTTCACGCTGCATTGTCATAAGAGCTCTGTCATCTAAAAGCTACGATTTTTGGAAATTAAAAATGGGAATTCCTTTAACTAGCACTAGCACATTAAAGAGATGGTGCGCTAAATTTTCATGTAGTCCAGGAATTCAGAGTGATGTTCTTGCTGTAATGAAGGAAAGATGCGAATATTTGAATTCTGTAGAAAAAATATGCATTCTCAGTTGCGACGAACTGCACATAGATTCTAAACTCTGCTATGCCTCTAAACTGGACCAAATTCTCGGTCCTTTTCAAAAAGTGCAGTTTGTTTTAATCAGAGGTCTCATTTCGCAGTGGAAAAATCCAATATTTGTTTATTTTAACACTCCAATGAAGAAAGAACTTCTTTTTTCACTCATACAACATGTTCAATCATCTGGAGTAGAAGTGAAAGTAGTAGTCTCTGATTTAGGAGGATCTAGTACTTTGTGGAAAGAGTTACAAATTTCGATTAATAGTTCTCAGTTTCCAAATCCAGTATTGCAAACGAAAAAAAATATAGGTTTTTGCAGATTTAGCGCACTGCCTCAAATTACTGAGAAACCACTTTTTAGATAAAGGATTTGTTTTAGAAGATGGAACTGTTTTAAATGTTGATATTATTAAAGAGGTATTAAATAAAGATTCAGGAGAAATTAAATTGTGTCACAAACTAAAACCAAATTATTTAATGGTCAAGGGAAATGAGAGACAAAAAGTCGCTCCAGCGAAAACATTATTTTCAAGAACTACCGCAAAAGGTATACTTCACCTTACAGGAAATCAAAACGCATCCGACTTCTTTGAGTTAATCGACAATTTTTTTCGATATTATGAATAGTACCAAGCCATACCCTCCTTCAAATAAAATACTTAAAGCAGCATTTGGATTAAATGGACATCATGAAAAACAAATTCAAGTTTTGGAATTAATGAAGAAAGCCATTTGTGGATTAAGAGTTCAGGGAAAAGCCAAACTTACTGCTTTTCCAAAAAGGAATAATAATTTCAATAAATTCTCTTTTTGGCCTACACCAGGATTTGAAATCATCCTATGATAATAAATATATTTTAACCTCTAGATTAACTCAGGATGCACTTGAAAGTTTCTTTAGTCAGATTCGAGGACTTGGTAGGCTAAATGACCATCCATCACCTAGTGAAGTTATACGCCGCTTAAAGCAATTAATACTCGCTAATAAGCTGCCAAATGTATCTTCAAAAGTATGCATAACTAAAGAAAGCAGAAATATTAATTCATATTTAACATCAGAAATACTTGAAAGGACTTTGAAAACTGAGGAGGAAGATGCTTTTCCATTAAATACTATTGATGATTTGGATTTGGATTTCATAGTGGAACCTTCTCCTATGACTTGGGAATTAGAATTGAATTCCGACAGACAATTTTTGATCGCCGAAAAAGAAGCATTATGTTGCAGGTTATATTGCCTATCGTGTGCGAGACAAAGATTCATCATTGGGAACAATATCTAAAAATAGTGTTGATGAACCAATATTTAATTCAGAATGGATTAAATTATTGTCCTTAGGAGGTTTGACTACACCTTCTCATTCATGGATGAATACAGTTTATGAGTTCGAAAACATATTTTGTGCAGTTCATGGTACAACTTACTATAAAGGGAAGCATGTAATTGGCTCTTTAATTAATAAACTGGAGAAAAATTATCCTGAAGTTAACAGAGAAGCAATGCGTTTATTTTGCAGAGTGCAAACTTTTATTAGAATACGTTTTTTAAATAGAAATGCATATGTTTTTTTCCCAGAGAAAAGCAAACCAAAAGGCAAAAAATGGATTGCTTCGAATGTGGCAGCCAATAAATAATGTTTCAACAACTTGCAGTTGCATTGCGACTTTACAAGTAAGCATATATAATATTTTGATTTGAAATATTTCTAGATGACATTTTAGAAGTTAATAGCGTAAAACATATTTTAAATGAGAACTAATTCTGTTAAGTTATTGTTACAGTTATTTTTATTGTATCATCTGTTATTACTGATTCGATTTTGTGCTAGCTTAGCATTCTAGATAAAATATATACAAAGTATAACATTAAAGTAATTGGCATATGAAGACCTGCCCCCTTAACCCCCACTTTTGAAAAATTAAATAATTTTTTTAGGTAGTGTGAGTAAAGGTGTTTTGTCTAAATTAAGATAACAATCTTACATGTATTTATTTATATGAAATATTCATGTAAGCCTAAGTTACAAAATTATTAAAAAAATATATGTTATTATATTGAATCGAGAGAAAAATATGCCAATGTAAAATTTACAATTAGGCTGAAACTCAAACTTAGATTAGCAGAAATTTTGCCATATATAACCATGCATGTTTAAAACTATGCCAATTTAAGGTTTGATTAATTTTAAATAGCTGTTATTGTAGTTATCTTAGAAGCAGTAGTACAGTTCTCTCAGTTAACATGCAGATAAAGAAATGATTAGAAACAAACAGGCATTTAAAGAAAAAAAAATCCCTGCAAATAAAAAAAGGAACTTAATGCTAAGAGTAGCGCATTTTATCTATTATTTTAAAATTGAGTAAGTACTATTAAATTTTTTAATGTTCAGTGTAAAATGCATACTGCAGTAACATTGTCTCTTCCAAATTATAGCTATCTTTCACACACAGCTCATTTTAAACGCTGGTTCTTCAAATTTAAAACGCTAATTTCTAGGTTGTCAATTGAATCTCCGCGCTCAGTGGCATCATTGCTACGTCATCACTCCCCACTGCCTGTTTCAGGGGGAAAAGCTCTACGAGCTAGCCCTTCTCTTTGAA
The DNA here is from genome assembly GCF_044657685.1 of Stegodyphus dumicola. Classification (NCBI taxonomy): domain Eukaryota; kingdom Metazoa; phylum Arthropoda; class Arachnida; order Araneae; family Eresidae; genus Stegodyphus; species Stegodyphus dumicola. The sequence continues at coordinate 124,911,278 of NC_140780.1, forward strand.
GTCCTGGCACCGTTCTGTACTACTGTCAACACCTAGAATCACAAAGATAGAAGACGCCATCTTACCTCTAAGAACAGTAAACAGATGAGCAGATGGAGATTTTTAATAATCCATTTTTTGTTTACTCGTCTGTTTGAAGGTGTGGCAATATTGAAGGAACTTGTTTTTATTACTCGCCAACCGGATGCCCTAATCTCTAGTTGTAACTGTAGAGGAGATTTTCGGGCGGATATTTACTCTGATGCAAATATCATCAGTGTTAATTTAATGAGTAGTTGTTATGTTTTAATTAAAGGTTTGTTATTTATAGTCAACCATCTTCATGTGTGTAATTCATCATACACAAAAACCTATCCAAGCCTCTATATATATTTATTGTCGCATTTAGCACGTCACAAAAATGGTAGCCTGTGCACGTGCTTAATCGAAATGAATCCAAGCAATTTCAAGGGAAGTGCCTGATGATAATGTGTGAAATATATTTCAGTGAATATTTTTTATTATTGTGCGTACAGGATTATTTTAATGTATTCTTCAGCTATCATGTTCCAGCAACGTGGATTACTTTACCGCATTCGTTCGTGATCGTGATCCAACAACGTGGATTACTTTAACACATTCGTCCGTGATCATGTTCCAGCAACGTGCGACTGGATAATGCTTTTGTATCAAGGAGTTTTGTGATATTTTGTGCCAGTTATTTCCACACAATGAATAGTATATGTGTACATTCGTCAAGTAGATGAGTTTTATTTTTTTATGTATCTCTCACGCTGTAGATCATTTGAACCCAGGTCCTAACATCAATTTAGTGCTTCACGTGCACTTCAGCTGCATTCCTAAACTGCATCATTTTATTTTCATCTGTGTTTATTTATATGCATTATTGAAATGTCTACTAGCGATCCTCCAACCGCTGATGACATGCAAATGGCTCGCGTTGCTATAAAACCTGCTCCATTATGCCGTAATGATCTCAGTCTTTGGTCTTTTTCAATTAGACACCCAATTCAAGCTCGGAGGTATAACACGTGATGACACGAAATTTTATACCGCGATTTCTGCCCTCGACACCGAAATTCTACAGTCGACGAGGTAGTTCTGAAACACCCTCGGATAACAAGAGTGAGGAAGTGAAAAATAAATTAATTTCAGTGTATGAAGAGTCTGAAAATACCAAATGTAAGCAGCTGTTGCAGTATTTGTAACTTGGCGATATGCACCCATTCCGGTTATTGCCAACAATGCAGCAACTTGCAGGTGATAATTTTAAATCGAATGTTTTACAGTCATTGTGGGTTTTCGTCTCCCAACCAATATTCAGGCTATTTTTGCCACTAGTAACGAGAATCTATCCCAGATGGCAGACGAAATTCATGACGTTCTCCAGCCACACGCAATTAATCAAGTTCAGCATCCCAGCGTTGGTATTTCATCGCCGTGGTGTCACGAGATGTAGTAATGCACACACTGTGTGCATTACTTACCAATCTGAAATAATAGGTAAGAGAAGAATTTATCTGACAGAACAGAAATGGTAAGGGATAAAGATGTTTGGAACAGTTGACAGAGTAATTAAGTAGTTGCTTAATTACTCTGCTTGGAAAGGAAAATTTCCTGGAAGAATGGTTGCATTTTAGTTTAAAATCTAGGCTTCCGAACAAGAATACAGTATTTTTCCTCGTCCTTTTAAATTTTAATATCGTTAATTTGAATTTTGCAGATTTTGATGCTTTTAGTTTTGAAAGTACAGAAATGGTAAGGGATAAAGATTTTTGGAACAGTTGGCAGGGTGTCCACCAAAGCAGTCACTTATTCAAAATTAAAAATCTCGTAAACAAAGACACACAGAGGAATACAGCAAGCGGTATCCAGTTGGACATTCAGCGAAACCCTTGTGCATGGTTTGCACATCGGATCCTTTTGGGAACATTAAATCATGTTTGAAATCTGCGTTCTATTGCCACAGAACAGTGTTTACCCTATAGTATTCTAGTACCAGGAAAACACGTTGTTCAATGGAATACAATTCTGCCTCATCCTTCCATAGGCTAACCTCCTTTCCCGTTTCAAAGGCGGAATTGATCAATCTTACCTTGATACTTGTATTTAAGCTGGCATCAGCGTGAATTGCATCACTCTATTACCAGCACCTCAGATAACTCCATTTAGGGAAAACACACATAAATACTCCGCAAAAAGTCTCTATACGTGAACTGCATGTAAATCGCTCTTACCCATTCCATTTACCGCTGTTATACTGGGCCCAGCCTGTGTGAATTTGCAGGCTTTTTGCCACGTCTTTTGGAGCGTTATTTATACGAGCTACGTATTGCGATTACAGCGTCGTCTGTTTGGAGCTTTTGTAACTATTATCTGAAAACTTACAGCTTTCACAATAAACATACCGCTTGCTGTATTCCTCTATTGATCTTTGTTTTCGAGATGTTTAGTTTTGAAAACAGGGACTTCTTTGCTAGATACCCTGTAAGAGTTTAAGGATACATTTGACAACTGTATCCTTAAAATAAGCAAATGCGATAGAAATAATTTTTCTCTTTGGTAACTTTAGAAGCTTTTCGACTAGCTGTAACTTTTAAACATTTTCCTTATTTATTGGTTTTTCTTTTAAACTATCAACATAAAAGACTCAAGATTTTTTTGGATATTTTTTCGTAGTGTAAAGTATGGTAGTTTAAAAAAATATGAGGTATATTTATATGTACGAATAAAATCTTTTGTGAAATATGTTCTATAACCAGGACACAAATTTGGATCACTCTGTCTATACTGTTTTCAGCCGGTAATTATCATCTCTCAATTTCGGCTGGGTTACTTTAGTGAATTATCTGACCATGACTCTCCTTGAATGCACCTTTCACAACAGCTACATTATAATTCGTTTTTCAACATTATGTATATGAATATTATCTTTCATACTCATTACATACATGTTTACTATATGCATACAATCAGTACATTGTTACTCAGAATTGAATCCATATATATCATTTAGTTTTTGTGGTTACATAACTAACTGCTGCAGTTTTATGGCGTCAGAAACAGTGACTTTCTTTTGAAAATTTGTCAGTTTTAGTGACAGTTCATTATTTGCAAAAATTCATTACAGTTACTTTATAGTTTTATAAATATAATGGTTAGCTGTAAAATTAAACAACCAGAATAAAAGAATTGCATCGATTAGTATTGTCTTTATAATTCTACTTATTTTACACACTCAAAGGAAGCATGTGAACTATGTATAACAATATGATTTTTATTGCAATATCACACATTTGTATAAGTCACTATTTAAATCAATAATACTTTAAAATTTTCATCTATACAACAACAAAAAATCATTAAAAATGAGTACCACATTCTTCCTAATACAAAAAAATGAAGGCAATATATATATGAAACTGATCGAAATCACTAGATCAATAGGAGCTTCATTTTATAGCTACATATATACTTTCATATAAAATGACTAGAAGATAAATAATAATTATGATAATAATTTTGTACTTAATATTTTTAACGTACAGGAAGAATGGTTTGAATAATCATGATAAAAACCTATCACCAACAATATTTCCTAAAGCTCCAGGTATAATACTGCCATTCTTAATCTGTGACATAAACCAAATAGCTGGGATTAATAATAGCCTTTTTAATCAGAATATTTAAAAAATTCTCGACCAAAACTAAACGTAGTGTAGCAAACAGATTCATCTGCTTAATAAAAACAGGACTGAAACCATGAATCTATATACTATAACTCTGAATAGCGCATTTATACAAGAGTACATGGGAAAGGAGGAGAAGATGTTAAAAAGTTACATTGATTAAATTTAGATTAGTTAAGAGTGCAAATGAGCAAACATCTAATAATACGACCTCTGACATAAAATAGTATTAGCTAGTTGTTACTCTAAAGTTAACGAAAAAAAATTTCTGGAATAGAAATAAATAAAATATGCTAGAGAAACTTTGTATAAATTACGGGCGTCAACATGTCAAATTCTTTATAACCAGAGTGGATCCCGAAAAGGCCAATGCTATCATTCTACTCATGTCCTTCGTTTTGTAGCCAGGTTGTAAAATAAGCAAATTTTTGCACAGTTGGGCTGTGGATCCAAACCAATTAATTATTGGTGCCAAATCTTGTTACAGAGAAGGCGTGCTTATAACCAGCGAGAAACAGATGCATTGTTGTTCTCTGAATAAGGCTTATTTTTCGTTAGTACAGAAATTTATAGAACTACAAACAAAGATAATCCCAGAAATGTTGGAAATGTAAAAACGTTATGAATAATATATCTGAGTTGCCAAAATTATTAAAAGTCATAATCAATTTTTAAATAATTCAAACAACTATGGCAAAAGTTAAAGTTATCAAATTTCTAATAAAAATACCACCATGTACTTCAAAATTTAAAACCAGATGTAAGGTGTTTCCATGAAAGTTTTCCGATTCGCTACAGTTTGGACTGATGCGGCGTGCAGAATAAACATTTTAAAATAAGGAACTTAATTTCATGAACAATCATTCACGATCAAATTAGAAATAATTATTTCTAAAATTTTTGATATTTTGCATGTATATTCAATCCATAATATTCAACGACTATAATAGATGTAACTCGAATTTGCTTTCAGTAAAGGAAGCTGATGTTAAGTGAAAGTTTCATGTAGTGCCTTTTAAGAGACAAATGTATGCATGTAATAACTTTCAAGTGTAAAACATGTAATGACTTTTAAGAGACAAATGCATTTCTTTCCTCAGTAACAATAATCATTCGCATTGGAAATATTTTATTTATCTTAAATATCTAGCACAAATGACAATTAGCATCATCTATTGGACAAAATTAGAAAGGAGAAAAGGAGAAGAAAGGCGTTTAATCATTCTTTCAGTGAGAGTAATTATACAACTGCCCTTATAAATTGTTAAATTTCTAAATTTTATTGACCATAATTTATTTAAAACTCAAACCATTTTATTCCTTACTGTCCAAATTATTACATTTAATTTATTTATCTCACATCGAAATATAAAATTCCAAGATATTTTCAGAAAACCATTTTTTCAAAAATGCGCAAAACTATATGAATTTCAATTCGATGAAAATAATTCTGTTTATCATTCGGTAAATTAGATATAAAGATTGTATAAACCAAATTATTGTCATAAATGTGTCTTATTATTTTAAGCTTAAAACGAAGATTTTTGTCTGATGGATTATTATAGATATATTTTGTATTTGAAACAATTTCAGAGAAATGTCTTAAATCATAACTACTCAGTTTTTCCTAAGCAATTTTATATCTGAGCAGACACAAAAGGAAATATATTTTTAAGCACTTACTTTATATCCACATTGACATCCGTTTTTTAAACTATATTTTCAAACTCATTGCAGGAAGAAATATTTATTTGTACTGAAAAAAACAAAATAGCTGTTAATTTGGAAGAGAGTAATTAGAATAATAAATAAAGATGAACGACTGCCAAAATAATGGTGAAACTTTTTGGATACTATAATGGGATTCTATAACTTGTCTCAGAAACATAATCTATAACTTGTCTCAGAAACATAATCTATAACTTGTCTCAGAAACATAATCTATAACTTGTCTCAAAAACATAAAAATTAAAGTGGTATAAAATTATTTGGTACTTATAACGTACCAAATAAACTTATAGGTGGCGAAAGGAAAGAGAGAGAATTATTATAAAAATGTATTACTGACTGAAAATAAATATTTTCTAAAACTGAGGAAAAGTATTTAGAGAAAAGAAAACGTAGTGAGTACGTGGTACTATGTTAATGTACTCCTGTTTCAACATCAAAATTCTAAGCCGTGAAAATGCTGAAATCGCTATATTTATCAAACAAAAAAAAAAACCCTAATCCAGTTATTAGAATTGATATTTACGGGGATATAACATTATTTTTATTATTAAAGAAGATTTATTAGAGAAACTTTTAAAAACTTAGTAAAAATAGCTTATTTCTGTTAAATGACGCTAATTATTTTCATAATTATGCATTCAGTTTTAATGTTTCTGCATCGAACAGAGAATGAACGTAGGTCCTCTTGACCTCTAGACCAGTAATTTCTTGCCTGAGCTACAGAAGTAATTATTTTACTTCTCATTTCGAGTAGCCCATTTCTTCTACAAGATGTAAATCTTTAATTTCAATTACGAAATATAGTAATTAAAATGTCTGACGAAAATGTTTGCTTTAAATGAGGATGTAAAACAACACAATGCATTTTCTCAATTCATTCTATATAATGAAGGAATAGGCTTAGAAGTAATGATGTGGAAATACTGATTGCACTAACTCTGTTCTCGCTAAGACACTGCTTCGCTGTTCTCTTCCTATCTCAACAGCATAAAAATTGTAAATATTTTTGAAGAAACACGATTAGAGTACCAAGTGAATGTGACCATAAATTTCAATTTGCGGCCGCAGGTCACAGCTTTATATTTTTCTATAACATAAACAATTTTACATCTTTATATTCATCTCTACCTATAATAAAAGAGTCTGTCTGTGCGTGTGTGTGTCTTTCGTTCGTGCTGCGTATAAGCTAATAGACACAGGCCTACGAAATCTGGTACATAGGGTGTTGCTAGACAAGAGCCAGTGCATCTCGAAATGAGTTTTTCAAAATTCGAATGAGATTTTTTTTATTTCATGTTTTTTGGTGAAATCGCATCAAATCGATAATTCTCTCTCATTATATCAGTAACAATGGCTGCGTGCCATTGTTGCTGATATATCACTGTTACCATTGTTGCTGATATCAGCACTGTTGCCACTCGGAAAAATGAGGGCGATAATTCTGTGCAGTTTTTAAATTTAATGTTTCTCTTGGATACTGGACGCTTATCGAGAGAAGGCAACGGGAAGTTGATTAATTTATTTATTAGGATAATTAATATTTTTATTGAGGTATATTGCTTATTTCATTGCAATTGTGTTACATGTAATACATTTTTATTGAATTTATTTTATAAAGTTGTTCTGCAGAGTAAAATTCTGTGCAGTTTTTAAATTTAATGTTTGGTGTTCCCTTTAGGCATTTTTTTGGTACATTTAAAAGCTAGACGAAGGCTGACCGCGGAGCGGTTAGTCTATTATATAAAGATGAATATTTAATTAGTGCAATCAGAATTTCTACAACATCACTACTTCTAAGTCTAGTACTTCATTACAATGGAGTGTGTTTGTATATTTATACAACACTTACACATTTAAAATAAATTCTTTCCAAGATTAAAAAACTGCTTATCTGATAGCCTATTTCTATATACAGGAGCAATATAAAGTAACCACATAAATTAAGAGCTAATATGTTATTGATTATTAATTCATTATTGAAGCCGTAAAAAGAGGTATCTATGAATAATGAAATAATTGCTTTTAAATAAACAAATGCGTTAAAGGGCAAATAATTATATATTCAGCAGTGTAATAAAATTTCTCCAATGTATTCTTTCTTTAAAATGAGGTCTGCTTCGAATCATTTATAAGAAAACATTATGTACTATCTATCAAGGTAAAATTTGGAACTGCAATCAGTAAGTCCTTGCTGAAAATATGCGAAAACAAAATTTCCCACAATTGTAAATTAAAATCAAAACGACGCATTCATAAGTAGTTACTTAACCATGGCGTTTAGCTTTCTAAGAAGGATACATATTTCTTTTTATACATTAAAATAGATTTTAATGTTTTTAATCCGAACTAAAAATAATACTGTAGCATTATATGATTCTTACAATCCTCTAATCTAATATTTGAGGTATTATAAGTCATATATAAAAATGATTTATTAAATCATGAAATGCATATGGTCCCTTAAGAATTCGAATAGTAAGGTTAAGGAAATGAAGGACGAGTGGTAGGTGAAAGAAGAGGAGATGAAAATAGTATTTTGTAATTGTGGAATAGTTTTATGAGAGGAAAAATAAATACGCTTAAATGAAAGAGGGGGGGGAAAGACAACATGAAGGATTTAACATGGGTAGGAATTTGTTTTTCTTCTCAAGATACACTTAAGCAAAATGAGGTTAGCTTGTCACTTTTTTAATTTAAAAATAAACCTTTTAGATCCCCCGCTCTGCGCACTATGCTTGCTCATATAGATTGAAATTATGTAGCGATTGAAATTATTACAGTTAAATATTTTTCTTTTCCTTTGCCATGCTAGCATTATTTTGCCTTATGTAACCGCCACAGAAATTAATTCAAACTACTATTCATTTAACTACATATAAAAAGAAATATTTGGCACAACAGTTTACTTTAAGAAAATTTTCTTTCATCAATCTATTAATTAGAATATCATTTATAAATAAATGTTCTCAACTGCGGCTTGTATGTTTCTATTCATATCATCTTACTGTCGGTATCCTCCTATTTTAGTTACATTTTTCTTGTCACTTTATTGTTCATTCGCATTCGCAGTTTTTAGAGTTTTATCACTCTTAATACATTTAATACTATTAATATTTACTTCCTTAAACTCACGAATACGTTAAAGATTTCATTAAGTGCTACGTTAAAAAGAGTAAGCCTAGTATCCGGATGAGTCGCTGTATAATATAAATTTTCACATAATAGATATACGCATTGCTTGAGATTGATTTGAGCGGCTAATTAACAAACCTTCGATTTGTTAGATGGCAAACTAATCATTAGTTTAATAAAAAACATCACATTGTCAAACATAAATGTGTAAATGTTTAAGATAGTTACTAGTAAGTCAGGAAAATAAACACAGTTTGATGCATCTTGAAAGACAAATGTCCCTAATATTTTTATGCAACTAAGCAATGATTTTTATAAATCACATTAGGGAGAATCTTAAAAGTGGCACCGAATATTGAACAATTCCATTTAGCTTGAATGAAACTCAGATTTTTAAGCATGTGATGAGTTTCTCATGGTTCTGAAAAATTTATGAAATAGCGTTTGTGATCTGCAATAGCAGAATTTTCGCATTCTTGCGCTATTAATGCAATCAGATTGGTTACCATATACATTAAGTCTACTAATATCATCTAACACACGGTAAGTGCCATCCTCCATATCATATCTAACTGTACCTTCAAAGATACCCCCGCTTGGGTTGACACTAATCACAAGTAAGTAATCGCCTGGAGCATTTATCTTTTGACCAAGAACAACGTGACGATTTATAACATCATTCTGATGTTTCACAAATCGTAGCACCATATCATTAGCTTGTCCAAAGCGCGCGTCCAGGATTTTACCCATTTTTAAAGGAGTGCAAACATTTTCGTAAGGTTTCAGTTGTTCATTTATAGTATCTATGAGTGCAAGTGCGCAATTCACAACTACTGACTCAGTAACTGGAACAGGTCGATGAGTCTGACAAGGACACCAGTGGGGTAAAATGTTAGCTTGTTCGCAATTCCTCTCCTTTGGTATCTCTTCCAGTAAGCTTAAACCATTAGGAGACAACCTAGAAATAGTTGCATTCTCTTCACTGAAATCAGACTGTCGAGTAACATTCAACAGATGCACAAGAGTTGCATGAATATCAAATGGAGTTGTCAAACGTTCTTGATTTCTTCTGAGATTTTCAGCGAACTCGGGATACTTTTGTAGAAACCATGTTGGGAAGAATAGATAAATAAATGGCATTCTCTCTTCGAACTTCCCAATGTAAGTTTGGCGTATGGGCCCAAATCGTATTCCGTGATCACTAAAGAGAATCATAAGACTTGTATTTAAAGCACCATTGTCATGCAAATCCCTCAAAAGATGAAAAGTTGGCTCATCGGCATACCCAGCAGCATTCAAACTATCATGAGTGAGCCTAGCAACGAATGTAAACGCAAAGAGAGGTCTATTATTCATCGTTTTAATGAAGTCTTTCAAGTAGTTATACAATATATCCATTTCTAACTTTGACTGTAAACAATTCACTTTGCTTCCTCTTCTAACTGCAGATTTTTCTACAGCTAGTGCGAAGGGACGGAAATAATAATCAGCTGGTGGATCTCGAAAACCTCTTTTTAAGTAATTAAACGTTGCTATATGTGGCGCATCTTCTGCAAATAATGTCCGATAGCCTCTTTCTGAATAATTTTTCCATATAAAATCAATATCATCAAAGAACATATCTTGAATGGACTCATTCCAGTAATGCTCGATAAAATGTCCAGTAAGTAATGGCACTAAGTTCGGAAACGTATTGTCAGCTACTTTAGTATAACCTTTAAGTTCAAATGATGACAGATTTTCTTTTAAAAAGCGATGGGTTTTTCGGAAATGACGTAAAAAATTCAGTTTTGAAACTGAATCGATGCCGACGATGATGATATTCAGTTTTTCATAATTTAATGAATGTTGGCTTTTCGCGTTCTTTTCTTCCTCCACATCAGACTTTAGAGGCACTAAAGGAATGAACTGAGTTAAATTCGGAAAATCCCCCATAGAACATTTGACCATAAGAAATTCATCGCTCAGAGGAACACCAAACTGCAATTTCTTAGAACTTCCTAATACATATTTATTATCTGTTCTATCCTTTTCTGTCCCAGGATCCCTTAATATGGGACGGTAAGTACACGATAGATTATTTGGATGCATGCCGTAATAGAAGCTCAGAAGTTTATGGTCAAGGGTTATTACGCCATTAGCTCTAGTGTTCATAAATTGTGGTCTTCCCGGACACTTATATGGTGACTTGACTTTGCTGATGAAAGGAAGCACAGATGGATCATAAGGGTCCCAATCCGGTATCTGGCATCCGGGCGTGTTCAGAACGAACCCATGATTGTCGATCAACCATTTAAGCTGGAGAGGTTTAGATGAATCAGAGATTATTTCATCACCAGAATAAGACAGGAAGATGACCAATCCCAGAAGGGAGAACGTGGATAGGATGATAAATGTACGACGCATCAATGATCCCATAGGTGTCAACTATGAGGTTTTCCTTTCGTCGCGGAATATTCATAGGAATCTGTAGAAGAAAAAGAAGATTATATCAACAATCAATATTAATGTTAAATAATTATTTCATTTCATTTAAATGTGTTACTTTGCAGGAATTCCACTAATGAATAACAATAGTTAAAAATGATTTTGAAATGAAATTCATAGATTTTTAGGAAAACACGTCCGACTGTTTAACAACCTTCAGCGAATGGATATTTATTTTACTCATTTAATGATACAGCAGAATTGTTATAAACCAAAATTTCTGGTAAGTCAAATAGAAATAGTTCCACAGGCAAAAAGTATTAAAAATCTGATGCTAGGTTTCATTCGTTAGTAGAATTTCCTTAACTCCAAAAATCTGTTATTTTTTTTTTAAATGACGCTGAAGTTACTTTATTTATCGTCAAATATTATTCCCAAACCATTCAAGATAAGCTTCAAATCTCCACTACAGGATACATAAATAAAAAATTTTACAAACCCCCTTTTTTAATATTTAACCGCCTCCCCAAGCAAATGGACTTTTCTTTTTATGAGTAATTAAAAACTAAGTCGGCTGTTTTTCATTCCGAATTTTTTTGTAAAGCGTTTGTTTATTACATATTCTTTTAGAAATCAAAAGATGAAGTCTTTAAAATACCGTTCGTTATCATGCTATTTCATATAGTAGTTTTCCAGTAATACATATGTTGTTAAAAGGGGAAAATATGCTACTCTCTCCAATGGCAAAGAAACTATTTTATTAATTTTCATTAACTCTCTCCAATGGATATATGCTATTCTATGATAGAACATCATTTCGTATCAACATAGCTTAGAAACTGTTGTCTAATACCTGAATACCGGCTAGAACTAAAATGTCCCCTAACACCTTACGACTAGGGATCGATATTTTAGACTTGAGGCAGATGCTTTCCGGTCTTTATGAAGCCAGCAAATTCGTCTGTTTAAGTTTCATTTGCCCGATTAAGTCTGATTCGGGAGTGCGTCATATTTATTGCGGGAAATGTATCTTTTAGATCGAAGCCTTTTTAACCTTTTAAACATTATAGCTTTAGATCGTAATTTCACTCTCCAGACTGTGTTAGAAATGACTTATACTATTTAGCAAAATATTTAAAAAAATGGACTGGATTAGATTATTTAAATTATGGCAAAGCTCTTGAGAGCTATCTAGGACTTTGGCTAAGACTAGGGAAATGGCTTATATTCACGTTACGTATGGAGAAAATAACGAAAACACCCATGCCGCCAGCCCACTCACCTGGATTTGAGCCTGATTTTAACTGCTTTTGCTTAGCTATCTTCTCGGTTCGCCACTGCAAGTCTTTAGGAGAGGGGAAAAAGTGAAGAGAGAATTACAAAAAAATAATAATTTCATAAAATGCAAAATATTACAGAACGCGACGTTCAGACATTCTTTATAGTATACTCTTACTTTTAGTAGTTATTGAATCCTCGAAATAAATTTCGAATAGTTTACATTATTATAAGCGCTCGAGCTGTATATGTCGTTTTTATTTGTTACTTTCCTTGTATATTAAAAGTTCTCAAATAAGAATCGCGATGCATTCTGAAAGATTGCTAACAATTATTGGCAGTCAGAAACATTAAAATTTTTTTTAATATTTAGATAAGTATTTATATATATATTAAGTGATACTTGCAGGATTTTATGTTAACTAACTAGTTAGAATGATTTGAATTTTTAACTTCTTTCCGTAGTCTTCACCAAAACGCACATTTTTTTGTTGTGTATTTAAGCTTGAAGGCTTGAATGTTTTAGAGCTACAGCTTCTGGTATCCTCGCATTATATTTAAGTACTATCCCCAGATCTGCCAAAATTCTTCCGGCTTTTAGCATCTTGCTAATTGACATTTAAAATACAGGCCTTTAATTACCTTAAGCTAGCTTAAGGTGTTTATTTTGCGTGTAGTCTCAGACTATGTTACCTACATGTGAATTTAATTTCATCTTACGCTATTACCTTATAGCCTCAAGTAATGGAGGTATGTCTGTCGCACAAGCAAGGTCTTCTATTCATTTAAGAGTTAAATGAAAATTTCATTTCAACCTTTCTATGATTTGGTCATTTGCTTCAGACTACACCGTATAGCGATAACTGGCTTTTAAGTCTAGTAAGGGCTGCTGGGCATTGAGATAATTTCTATACGTAGCAGAACGTTTTCATACCATGTAATTATTTTAGTTTTTATACATATTCGAAGTATTAAATTCATTCTTACTTATTTAAAAAGTAGTTTTCGTTACGTGAACGTAACTTATTTTTAAAAATTATTTCAAATCTTTATTCGACTTAAAGGCTTGCGTACTCACAAAAATTTTGTCAGATCAGGAATCGGGGTATGTAAAAAGGTTAAGAAATACTAATTTATATGGGATTCCATTGAGGTTAATTTCTTATCCTAAGTGCCACCTTCCAATTAATAATTCTTTCATTAAATGGAAATATTTATGAAGTGACTGGTTGTCCGAAAGAGGTTGTGACTTTATCCGAAAATTTAATAACATATTATGAAATTTGTTTGCACAATACAGCGAGAGAGGTTTAGTGATTTATTTGGAAAAAACTTTCCTCTATGATAAAGAAGCGAGTGTGGGGTTTCTGAATTTGAACTGGTACATTGATTGCAGTCAATGCATGCATAAAATTACATTCAAAAATCATATGCAAAAAAGCATAAAACATTGTTTATTTACATTTCATGCATTCCATGTACGAGACTGATGACTCTATGAATACTAACAAATGGAAAAAGAACATTTAAACTCTTAAATATTTCTCCTGCTTGCATAACAATAAATTTACTTAAACGTTTTGAGAAATTAAATTCTTAATTCTTTCATTAAACACCGACAAAATTAGCTGCGACGCAATTCAGCCTTCACTTGCCATTAGAATAGTCTTGAGTATTACAGTCTCTGTTTCTGTGTCAGAAAATAATTCGCCTCAGAGTCATTTTTGCATTCTGAGCTATAATTCATACACGAAATCCAAGCTTACAACTCAAAAACGGTTTCCTATAGTATAAAATATTAATATAAAATATTTTCCTTATTTTTTTATTATTTCCTATATTTTCCTCCCTTTTAGAAACGCTTTTAGGAACTTAGAAAATATTTAAGAATAAGTGGCATGATTTATTTATTTCGTAGAATATACAAGGGCCTTATGAAAACTTAGTACTAGCAGAGGCGAATTTTCATCTAATCAGATGCAGAAAGTATACATCGATATCACCAACAGTCAGCATTATTATGTAGTTGGATTATTCTTCAAGATTTCATAATAAATTACAGTAAATAGGATACATTTTGCGTTTCTGGTGAAGAAGCAAAACATGGAACGAAGAAACCAAGAGCTCCGAAGGTTTTCATTTATGGTAAGTTAACGCAGTGCATAAGATGCAGATATTTTTACAAAATTTTCTTTAGAAACATGTCTGATATTCCTTCCTCATGTTTCAAGGTGAAAATGCAAATAGCTTCCTCTGCGGAGGGGGCTTAAAACCGAAGATGGAGATTTCTATAATGAATCATTTAGGGTTTGGAAAGGAATCGACTTTGGAGAGGGAGATGACAGACATAAGAATGCTTTACCAGTAACTAACTGCAGTCAGGAAGAGGAGTGGACTTTTGTCTCTTGGAGAGAGGTATTTCGAAACTTATGAATATAAATCTGCGTAAGTAATATTTATGACTTTTAGCCTAATAAATTTACTATTTATATGCAATACAAAAAACAAAGTCTCCTTCTTATGTGACTTACAAGAAATCGAAAAAAGGGCTCGCGACAAATGGCTTCAGTGATCTGCTAGACAAGGTCTCATGGAAAGTAATAAAGTACAATGACAAGTACGCATTCTGACTCGCATCACATGCGAGAGGCTAAATGCGAAACTCTGTTAATTTCTTTCTGGGTTTCTATTCCCGAAGACTGAACGGTTAACTAAATGGGAATTTTGTGGTTTTCTCCATATCTGCCTTAAATACAAAACAGTTTTCGTAAAATGTGATCTACGAAGACATCCATCTCATCAGGAAGACGTTTCTCGTATTCTTTGCCATATATTAAAATATCACATCTTGTGTAAGAAACTGATAGTTTATATTCGATTTTTTATAGGTATGAAAATAACAACTCATAATAGAATAAAAAAATCTGATGTGTACACCACATGACTTCCTTGTACGGAATATTAAATTATATGCATTTTTTCTTGCATTTTATTTAAACTTATTAGATTGAATTTAACCTACTTCGCCGACAGCGCATAAACCACAATAGAATAAATGCATTCTTTAAAATTCACTTTGTTTACCATATCGACACTCTGGCGCTAGGTTTACTTAACTATTATATTTCATTCATATTATAACTCAGAATGCACAAAATTTATATCATGTAAAGAATTATCTAATAGTTGCCATATGTTCTATTCAAATACTATAACAAATCTAGAACTATGTATAAAAGAAATTAAGCAAACAAAACAAAAAAGAAACAGTTTTCCACAGACGATTGAGTATTTCTCATTCAATTAATTCAATTTTTACTTCGCGACAAGGCAAAAATACATAAAAACTCAAAATATCTGTATTAAAAATTACGAAGTAAATTTTAAGCGTTTATTTCCTCGAAAAAATTCCAGAAAGGATTAAGCATGATTTAAATAATAAATGAAGGCGTTATCTTTGTTGTTGCAAAGCTAATTTTCTCTAGATTGGTAACAAATCCGCTACTCAGCTCTTTCAAATGTAAACAAGATCAATGGCCGCCATCAAATTAGGCTTAGCGGCACTTAAACAATTTTAAAATTGTTGATAATTCTAAAAATATTGCATACAGATTTACTAAAGGCATAAAACCCTTAACCGGAAGGTAAAAACAACATAATTCAATCATTTTTAAAGCAAAAAATGTACAATTTACAAACATATAAGAGTAAAAAAACTGAGATTACTGAGCCGGGTAACAGAGTGGATATATTTATAAATATATTTATATACGTTTGGCGCGGCCAATTGAAACCAAAATACGAGGTGCACATCTACATGTTATAGTAGTCTTATATACAAAATTTCAACGTTCTGAGGCTACTCGTTTCTGAGTTATGCGAGATACGTACGTTCGTACGCACGTACGTACATACGTTCGTACAGAAGCCACGAAAAATTTTCTTCAGAATTCATTTTAAAGCAGTTTTTTTAGATTTTTTTTTGGAGGAAAAGAGTCTTTTATTCTGTCCTTACGTACAGATATTACGCAAAAACATCGTTAAATTGCATTTCGAAAGCGGTCAAAGTGGATATTTTCGTTGAAATATGCTGCCTGAAGCTTTTCGCGATTACAATACTTCCTTTTTACTTCGTACAAGGAAGTGAAAAGAGAGAAAATAACACCTTGGAAAGATCGGTGATCGGTAAGAAAATGTGTCAGAGTTCTCGTATTCTTTGCCATATATTAAAATATCACATGTTGTGTACGAAACTCATAATTTATATTCGATGTTTTATATTTATTAAAATAATAACTCATAATAGAGTGAAAAAATAGAGGGAAAATAACAGATTGGCAAACTCGGTAAGCGAGTGCATCAAATAACCGAAGAGAAAACTTTCTTCTGTCGGCCTGAAATTTCCCGACACGTACTGGAATCTCTTGCAGTTTTTAAAGTTTGAAAGTTCATCGGGTATGCGGCTGTTTGCATATAATAATTTGAAAAACATCACGGCATAAAACGTGTAGGTTCAATTACGATGTTATTCAACTTAATGCCTTTTTTGGAATTTGTTCCCGAACTTCATACGTAAATCTTTAACCTTTATTTCGATTATAAAGCGAAAGATATCGCTACGGATTTCCTTCTCAGTTACGAGCAAATTTTCTCACTTTATCTCATGTATTTCCTTGCTTTCCTTGCACTGTAAGCGGAAAAACCGGAAAAAGAATAATCCGTTTTTGAAAGGAAACGAAAAGCGTGAATTCATATGGCGCATATTACGCTTGGGAAAGGGATACTTAAAAAGAAGAGGCTGAAACATAATGGCGATTCGTCACGAGTCATGCCGTCTTTCTGTACTATGAGGTAGAAGTTTTAGGACGAAGCATTCCATCGGCAAACAGGCATTCAAGTTAGGGGATGATATGAGTTGTGTTCCTCAAAAAAGATAGCCGAGATCATAGTATTTCAAGGGCTCTGCATCAGAAGTATATCAGATGGGAAACTTGTTTTTTGAATATTACAAAAGACGCTGATAGGAACAAGTATTTTGTCTGCTTTTTAATTCTCGGGAATTTTCTTAAGTTCTAAAATTTCATGGAGTTACTTTTATAAAATATCGAGTTTCAACAGTGTATAAAACTGTGACATGTATTTTGTTTTGTAATTAACAGATGTTTTTAATGTCAGACAGAGCTGAAAAATTGACAAAATTATTTTTTTCTGTAAATATTAAAGCTGATAATAATGCATTCGTTAGTACTTTTGAGTACATCACTTTGCATATCCAGAGATATATCAAATGTGACACGAGCACGATTCTCCACAATCGTCCAGAGATTCCAGCGTCGTACAGTTATAAAAATGTACCGAAAGAAGACTTGAACTGAAATTATCACCCACTTATGTATTTAAAATCAATTAATATGAAGTTCATAATAAAAAATAAAATAATAGAATATTTGTTTTAAATAATAATATTATGGAATCCATGTATCCCAAATTACACATCATAAAACAGTGCCATTTAAGAAGCATTACTTAATGTTAATCTTTATAAAATTAATTTAAATAACGAATACTATAATTTCTGGCTTTACTATATGTATTTAATAGCACATTTCGAAAATAAAATGGTTGTTGATTCACTCTTGCATATGATGATAATTTACATATATTATTTTTACGTACATTCAAATTTTTCTTTTAATAAAACGTCAACACATTTTCTGCATTCGTCTCATTCTATTTTTTACATTTTGTTCAGTTTATGTAACAGCATGTTTTCCCTCTAATCTTCATTCATTTAATCTCATTTATTTATTTTACATCGTTTTATTCAAGCATTTAGATGTCAGGTCGAAATTATACTTTTCTGATTAGCTTTACTAAAATAACTACTTTACCTTAGTTATATTCAAATTAAAAAGACTTTATGAATAATATTTTAATTTAATGATTTATAAATTTGCAAAAGTTACTTTAAATTTACCTGTTTCTGCTTTACTCTTCTAGAAATGCAAAAGAAAATCGAACTTTCTGCGATCGAATTTTTTTTGCAAGAGAGAGTCAAATTCGTGATTCTCTTCTAGCTCAAGGAAAACGATATCAATTAAGCTAACTGATTTTCTAACATTTCCCATTTATTGCCTTTGAGTTAACTTATTTTATCAAAATTCTCGAGAACTACCTAGGCACATAGCCCTAGTGCGCTTTGCCATAACCAACTAATCCAAAACCGAGGACTAGAAGTGCTCCTAGTTCGCAGAACTATCTAAAGGAAACCGCAAACTCGTTGCACATTACGAAAACCACTCAAATTCTGCGCAGCTACCAGTCATGGGTGAGAATTGAAACTAGGACAACCTACCAGTGTTGCGTAATCTTATTCACTCTGCCGTTGTCTGCATCGTCTCATTAAAGGCCAAAACTCCAAAACTTTGTACTATGTTAAAAGGTGTTCCTCCTTCTTGACTTGAGTTATGATGATTAGTTGAATATGGAAAAGCACGGATGGGCTATTTGCCTAAAAGGAGGGATGCCTTCGTGAAAGATTTTCTAAGGGTTATTGCCTCGCATTTAGGTTATACAGAGAGAAAACCACGAAAATTCCAATGCAGCTAGGCCGTTCGCCGGGATTCGAATCCAGATTCAAGTACTAGAGTTCAGTTCTTTCAATCTCTGATGGGTTTAACTTTAATTGTGCGAAGTTATGTTATTCTCAAAGACCTTTACATCTTCAGCGTCTTAATATGTCGAAGCTTTTATCGATTATTAATGATGTCGTAATGAAAAATTAAGAACTTCATTAAAATTTATCGCTAATTCTGAAGCTGCTATTGGGTCGCTTCTTTCAGAATGCTTAAAAATTACTATAATTACTATAACGTTTTTCAAACTTCCATATTTCTGCCGTGCACTTGAGAAAAGCACAGCTTCGGAGGCCCTTTTTTCCCCTTGCCTGCTTCTGAATTTGAAAAAAATAACCAGTGTGATACATTATTTCCTGCATCCAATGAAGCCTCTTTAAGCGTCCTTTAAATAATTCTCTGCAGACGAACAACAATGAGACATACTCCCTAACTTCTTAAGGAAAAGGACATAAAAAAGATAAAAACGTTCAGATTTCTGTCAAAACGATGCACGTGATTATTTACGCACTATAGATTTCTCACTGTTAGGAGACTAAATAATGGGAATGTCATAACGTTTGTTACAATGACAGCTCACTTGCGTAAAAAAGTTTCATTGTTTGGCTTTGGATTATTTATTTAACATCTTTGTCTTAGGTATATGGCAAGGAATGTGTCATTGAGATATCTCCTTAAACACTGAGATTGTCAAAATATCCAAACTATTTTGAACAAGGCTAGACTTTCACATGCACATATAAAATTAATTTTATGCACAACACATTTTATAGTAAATATTTGCTTCTGAGACTATAAACAGAAGTATTAAGAAGTAAGTAAAAAAGCTTTTTACTTCTTATTTTATCTAAACTTTACTTTTACTACTAAAGAAGATTTAAAGATTAATTTAGCAGCTAGGCTAACCAGAAACTGAATTATTTGCATACGTTATCAAAGATGATAAAAAAATACGCACACAAATATATGCGCAGAGACATCTTAAGCTGAATTCTTTCAGAAATTTCCAGTGTACTGAGCAAACATTTTTTTCCAAGATCTTGAAGAAGAAACAAGAACATCCCGTACCTCAGTCAAGTGAAATCAGTTTTAGATAGCAAATTATTTTATAATTTAGGTTAAAATAACACGCCGAACGAAGATTGATTTAGAAGTCAAACAACAAAACCAGAGTTATATTTCCAAATTTTCCAGGTCTAGTTTCGATGGTTTTACCGAACCATCTTCCTCAGCTCCCGAGGTGCTCTCGCAAAGTGCAAAACTTTATCTCTTTCATTTGCACTTTGGCAGCTGAGAAGGCTGGTTCGGTAAAGCCATCGAAACTTGTCCTGGAAAATTTGCAAATAAACGCTGATTTTTGTTGTTTGAATTCTAAATTATTTTATGTTAATAATTTTCTTTCCGTCGACCTCCATCAGAATGCAAATAAGTCAGCTTCAAAACAGCAGAAAAAGCGACATGTTAGAGAGCGTACTTTTGAAACTCCCCTTTTTTATCCTGAGAACTGTGCCACTGCCAGCCGATGTAGTGTAGACAGGAATTGACACTTTTGCGTCGGCTAAAGATTAAAGTTAGCTGAAAGCATACAATTTTGCAGCCGGTGATTGTTAAGCGAAATCTTAATTTTGTTCTTATCGTTTTAAATACTTCTATTACTTTGAAAGTCCGCAAAGTAAGAGTGGATATCCTTTTGCTAATTATAAGTTAGTTCAAAGACTTATCAAATAAATCTTTTAGTTCAGTTTTACCTTTTATGTGGTTATTTGCAGTTGGACATTATCCACTGACGAAGACGAAACCTCGTGGAAGCAAATAAGATTAAGCACATATTGATATAAATAGGATATAGATAGATAAAGCTAAGCCTTGAACTTATAAAGCTGCAAGCTCTGTTTTAAGAACTGAATGAGTTATTGCTGATAAAATAACTATGATTAAATATCATTTCAAACACTCTAATGGAATCAAATATAAAATGAATAATGTAATTCGTTTCTATATCTCACCACAAGAAATGCAAGGAAATAATTACGATAATTATTTTGATATCCACATCGGAAATTTCAAAAATATGATGAAAATTTTTGTTAATAAAATTATTTAAGAGTATCCGTTTAACTTTTATTTCTGCAAGACGGTTTTGATTAAAACAAGTTTTAATGTAATTGACACTTCAAATCAAAGCTGAGAAAAATGAAATGAAGAAAATATGGTCATTTAACACTCTCGAAACGTGTTTAGACTTTTAGAGATATAATGAACACTCAAATCTGATTACACTGCTTTATGAACATTTAGAATAAACTTTTAAAAGAATGCTTATTTGTAGACGGAATTGAAACCCGAGTAGCACGTAGTACTCTTTTGCTTTAATTAAGTTACAAAATTACAAACCATTGAGCATAACTCCCATATAGTTTTGCAGTAGGATATATTATCATATTTCTTTCATTTTTATATCTAACCCACTGGTGCTCAGCGCCCTGTTCAGAGGATAAAAGACTCGGTAATAAACTCCTTTTTAGAGCTTTGAAAGCAATCCTGTCAGATTAAACTGCTAAATTAATTAAATCTCAAAAACACAACAATGAGTGATCTATAAGTGTAAGTTATAGAAAGCTTGGTCTAATGACAACAAAGTATCGATCCTTTTCCTTTACTCTTTCAGTTTCCTAGAAAGGTACTGAAGAAATATTGCATTTTAGATGCTTAAGATGCTTAATTTTAGAAAACTTTGAACAAAAAATAAAATTTTTATTTTTTATGCTTTTTATATTAAGCCATAAAATATTTCATGCACACTCGCATCATTTACCGTTGCAAATGAATGTTTTAGTTTTTCCTTGGTCAAAAGGAGTCATTCTTCAGGGAAGTCCATAGTTGATTTCATACGTTATTCTTATTCGAATATGGGGGGGGGAGCGCAACAGAGCTTTAATTAATATCGTTAAATTATAAACAATTGTCTTCTTACAACAACTTTTAATTCTAAAACCCCAAATTCCTGACCTATTTCCAGAGCTTCTATAGCCGTTGTAGATTTTGTTTCCTTATCAAACTTTTTATAGCGGATTAATTCAATGAAATATGCGAAATTCAAAGAAACATCATTACTATGTGAACGCATTCTAATTTGCGCCTTTCGGAATTCAGTATTGCTAAACTTTTTAATATACGATCGTTAATATTTATCATTTTGAAAAGATTACTAAGAATTCAACAAAGACTGATAAGTATTTCACCTTAATTCTTATATTTTTTTAATATTTTTCATCTTAACTTATTTCAGAACTTTTAAATAACATTCTGTTTCAGAATTCTCATATGATCTGAGAATTCTCAGATGGATTTGCCTTCCATTTACTGTTGTTGACAATATAATAAGATTTTTAAAAAAATCATGGTCAGTTTCATTTTATTCTGCTGATGAAATTAGAAAATGAAAATGACAGATATTCAACCAAAGTAGTAATCCAAATTTAGATTTACTTCTTTTGCTAGGATAAATATTTAGGGAAAATATGCTTTAATTAAATCTTTTAGCGCAATTAAAAGTTAAAACTTACTTGGCTTGTTAAAAACCAAACATCTACGACACATAACATGAGGCACAAATTCATGTGATTAGCTCGCTAATGTTGTTATCATTCAGAAGGGTAAAAAGTACTAGATCAGATGGTAAAGGTACTGAAACACTTAAAATTTTCAAAAATTACTAAAATGTATAAGAAAGCACTTTTTAAAAGTGGCTACCCAGCCCCATACCCTTTGCAGCCTCAACCAATCTACAAACGTGCACAACGGAAACATTCTTTGTTCATTTTACCGATTACAAATGGCTCTTGAAAGTGTGACAGGAAACAAAATAATATATATAAAAAAGAAAACTGAATGCAAACTTACTGATAAATACTGTGGCCAATTGGGGGGAAATCGCAATTTCCTTAAGACGCTTAAATTTTACTTCAAAACCTAATTACGGTATTAGCAAAAAACTCATATACTCAGTCTTGAATACTGAACGAATTTCTGTCGTGCGAAAGGAAGGACAAACTATTCGTTAATTTTTTAATATATGACATTAAATACTGAATAACTAATTAATAGTTATTATTTCTAATTCATCCATGTTGTTCTATTAGTTATCCAATAATATTTTTCATTAATAAATAATTCAGTCTTTAATAGACTGTTAATTAATAATACAATGAATTTATATACAGTATTCAAAACATTTTCGAGAACCTTTCTTCATTAAATATTACATTAATTAACATATGATAGTTTATTGCTTTTAACATACTGCTTGCAAAAATAACTTATTTACTAATCTCACTTATTTAATAAAATTTTGTCTTCAGAACTTTGCTCTAATTTAAAAAAAAAAGAAACAAAATTATAATTACGTGTTTCTATTTCTTTCACTACTAAATGAAGATGACTGGTTATATACTCGCAGGGAGCATAAAACAGTCTTTGAAAAACAGGACCATAGGCCCAGACTAAGGGGTCCAGACTTACTTGGCACTGACTATTCGTTGTTCTTGAATAAAAAGATAAAGATTTGAGTTTAAAAACCCAAACAGGATTTGACTGAAAATTAAAATGAAAATTGAGAAAAAAAGGAAGTACCCCAGTCACAGTTACGTGAGTACTTAAATTTAGTCTAAAGTATTGATTTAAGTGGATTCACACGTACCTTGTGAAATCCTGATTTCAGGTTTCATGCACTACCTGAAATCAGTCAATACAAAAATTTATCATTTCATGCACAGCAGACTAATTCCTTGTATTCTTTTACTGCCATCGCCAAACCATATTTACTCTTCCGCAGCACAAGAAAATTTGGAAGCATTATTCTGATGAATGAGAGTCGATTTTAAATCCAAAATTAAAGGCCTCTCATTAATGTTAAGATGATAGAACTAAAAAAGAGTTTCACTAGAAATAAACAAAGAATATTTTTCTCTCTTCAACTCAAGCAACAATACAATTTCCATGTCGAATACTTTGTTAATTATTAATTAGCTTCCAATGTTTTAAAAATAATTTATAAACTAATAATACAACATTAGACTTATTATTTGAATATTAGAACCCTATGTTAAAAGACAGCATTAGAATAAATGAACATTAATGCCAGTGTTTGAAAATACAATAAATTTATAAATTAATAATACAACATTAGACTTATTATTTGAATATTAGAATCCTATGTTAAAAGACAGTATTAGAGTAAATGAACATTAATGCCAGTGTTAGATTAACTATTCCATTAAGAGATATTTTTTATCCAGTTTTGATAAAATAGTGAACTTAAAATGCATTTTTCTGAGAAATAAACAATAAACAGTTTTACTTTGGTACAACTATAAAGGAAATCAAATATATCATTTAGATCGAATGCTTTGATGAGTTATTTGCCGATAAAAACATGCTGGGTCTGATAATTTAAAAAGCTTACGTTCAAACAGACTGTGTTAAATTTAAGTGGAGGGATTTAAACTATTCATGAAACACTACTAACGATTCCTATTTTAGGAAGCAATCAGAATTAAATTAAGGAAGGAGGTGAAAAAAAAGGATGCTTGTAATGCACCGTGTACATAAAAGTCCTTACCCGGCTTTTACTTTCGGAACTGTTGGTTGTAGGTTGTGAATAAAATTTCCCTTTTGGAAAATAAAATATATAGATCGATATTTTTCACAACAATCTGCATAGAAATACTTTTCATGTAACCTCTTAACATCAGAAATCTTTTCCTCGACGGTATTTTATTTTTAGTTCCGTACAAACGCAAACATTAAAATTAAACAAAATTGAACAAAACATTTCTCTTCATTTTGTGTGCGGCTCCTAAATATGATTTCAGTTTTCTGCACCAAATATCTCGGTTCGTTGTTTCGTTTGGGAGTCAAACTTTCCGTGTTTTATTTTTTATAACGAGTGCGAAATTATTCTAAATATAAATATAGGAACCGGAGGAAGATGTAAAAAGTTAAATTTCGTAATTTTTACAAAACTGATTTCTTTAAACTTAAAAATGGCAAATATTTTAAACATTTCTGTATTTGGAAGTACGTCTATGATAAATGGTTGCAAAAATAAAGGTCGGGTAAGGACTTTTGTGGGCAGGGTGTATAATAATGATATTTAAGAATAACTTCAGATGAATAAACGTATCACTAAGCTTTACATTTTTTATGTAACATTTTTAGTAGTTGTAAGAGAGAAGTATCGTAAGTTGCTTTAAGAGATCCTTACTTTAAAGACTCTCTCTTAGGAAGCATGCTAATCTTAATATTCTGGTGAATTTACGCCTCATATTTAGACATTTTGTTTTGTTACTATCAGTCTAACAATTTTGTATACTTCAGTTAAAATATCTAAGCTTTCCGTAGCTACGTGAAACACGTGTAATATATGTTCTAAACATATACCTTTCTTTGCTAAAGGAAAATAAATCATTTATAATTCTGTAATTTTCAAAATTTCAAACCCCGCATGGAAATTTCGGCTAAATAACTGTATTTAAGACTTAAGTAATGAATTATAGGAGATATAAAGAACGCACATGACTGATTAAACATGTGAACTTATGTTAAGTCTAGAACAAATACGTAAAATCAAAGCTCGGTTCGTAATCTGAAATTGCTACAAATTTTCAAAAGAAAAAGAAAAGTTTCAGATTCTTTAAGAGAATTTGTTTTATCTGAAATCAAAAAGTAAAAATCTATTTTGCTGCAAATTTTTTCCCTTTTTAATCTTTTCTTTTCTAATTACTTCTCATGAAAACGTTTTTAGCTAGTCTGGGTACATCATAATGATACATAATCAGTTGTTAACATTTAAACGCATTCTTTAAGGTAATAAGCTAAATGCATTAGTTCTAATTTCTCTGTTTATATTCATAAATTCTTTGAACACATAATCATTCGAAATATAATTGACTGCATCTAATAATTGGCCCACCAGCGGCCGAGCGGTAAAGTCGCTGAACACTGGTAGTTCGGTCCGAGGTTCGAATCCCGCGAACGGGCTGGCTGCATGGGTGTTTTCGTGGTTTTCCCCATGTGTAACGTGTATACGAGCCAGTTTCCCTTGGAAAGTCCTCCACGAAAGGCATCCCTCCTCTTAGGCAGATAGCCCTAGTGTGCTTTGCCATAATTAAATACACCACCACACACCGCATCTAATAATTAAATATCTGAAATGATGATGAAATTTATTACATAAATGTTTAAATAAGCGATCAATTCCTTCAAAGTATTCTTCGATAGCAATTTTTCTAGCATAGCCCCAAAATGTAATTATATCAAATGAAAAGCATATAATAATAATATCTTGATGGTAACATACATACATAAATGTAAAACTTCTAACCATTTATTGTTAAATTATGCGAAGAAAAAAAGAAAACGTTGCGAATTAACAAAGGGAAATAAGAATTTGATTCTTCTAACACCTTAGATTTAATATAATGCGATGTTAAAAGTTTAAATATCCGTTTCTACTGTGTTTACCTGAACCACTTTCATTCTTTTCGCCATCGACGGAACAGCTGGCCCACTGGGTTAGGTGCTTTGCAGCCTGTCGGATTCCGTCGATGGAATTAAAAATAAATCCATAAATAAATATAAATAAAGAGTTTCGTACTATTGTACTAAGCTAGTACAATAGTACTAACTAGTACCTCCGGAAATTTCCACGTTAAACGAAGAACATTGAAATAAGGACCAGAACATGCAAAGGAGGTGCATGGTGAGGACTGCTGAGACTAAGGGGAACGCTTTTCACTATTATGGTACATGTTAGGCATACAGATATATTAAGGATATGCTATATAATCAGGTACAGATGTAAAGATGAACAAATACATTACAAATTGTGGAATACATTAAATGAGTTCTGGAGTTAACATTAGCAAAACAACAACCTTGCGTTTGGCGTAGATTAAGTCAACAACAACAACAATTTGGGCATTCCTCTTTCTGCCAACTGAAGGTTTCTGAGGGGCGAGGGGACTCACCCCTCAGAACCAGGCACAGGGGTTCATCCCCTGCCCTCGCTAGATATAGTCAAGATCTCAATCGATTTCGAGAACAAAAAGGTACAGGCCCCTCTATAAGGTATTTCTCCCGCCTTCTTAGCGAGCCTCCGTGCTGTAGTGGTCTGCACGCTCAGCGCGTAATTGAGAGGTCCGCGGTTCGATTCCCGGCGAAGGCGTTGCGTATTTTTCAACTCTCCGGCCTCCAAAAAAAATCCTAATGTCTCTACAGTGGCGTCCGAACTAAAAGTGTGTTGGATGATGATTCTCCTCACCCAGGATTTAGCGATTGGGTCCCCTAGAAACCCCAGTCGCCCTTTAAAAGGGGGAGTATATAAGGTTATTTCTTCCACCTTCTTAGCCAGCCTTCGTGGTGTAGTGGTCTGCACGCTCAGCGCGTAATTGAGAGGTCAGCGGTTCGATTCCCGGCGAAGGCGTTGCATATTTTTCATCTCTCCGGCCTCCAAAAAAATCCTAATGTCTCTACACCTCTTTGTCAGCAGCAAAGAAAACTACAAGATTGGAAATCAGAGGGCGCAACGAGCGCCATTACACCTACGGCAGTAAAGCGAATGAGAAAGTAGCTCCGTATGTTGGCAAAAATAGTAGCGAAACTGAAAAATTACGTTAATAGAATTTTAAAAGCGTTAGAAAGGCATGGATTGGATTTAGAGTAATTAACTAAACAAGATAAATTTCTGTGAATGTGCTGCTTTCCAGTCTTGCAGATTTCTTTGCTCCTGATGAAGAGAGACCTGTACTTGTTTGCCCTCAAAATCGCCTGAGATCTAGACCAAATCTACTGCAAACACAAGGTTGTTGCTTTGCTAATTTTATGCTTCACTTTGGGGTGTTTCTCTTCTGCTTAGATTTTAACGGTTAACTTGTCTTTTGATGCATTATTAGCATAAGGCATGGTGAAATAAACACACAACCTTGTGATAAATTTGCGTCAGTAGTAGGATATACCATATTTTACGTAACTGAAAATAATCTTTAGACTCAAAGACGTTAGAGCAATACAAGTTTATAAATTTATTAATTTAGAAGCGGAAAATGTTCATAAATATAAAGTTAATGATTAACATAGTGAAAAAAAATTAAAATACCTTAACATATCAGGAATCTTACTTGATGCAATGCAGGCGGTAAAGAACAATCATAGTCTTGTACAGGGCAACGAATATATGTTTTCAGCTGTGTATGGCTAAAACTAATGTGCCCAGCGCGCATATAGCAATTTAACAAAACCTTATTATATATAATACAAATTTATAACTTATGGAACAAGAAATTATCTTCAGTTCTTACTCACCGAACTTAAAATAAATTATTCGAATTTTGTCGTCGAGCTGAGTTATTGGAAACGAGTTGTCAAGACACAAGGGCTAGGTTTGTGCTCTTCCTATATGATTCTTGGAACGAGAGGCTCATCAGACAATTAAGCAGTAAAGAGTATAAGGATGAAAAAGCGGTTGTTCAACAGTTGCACTCATCGTACCATCTTCATCTGCGTAACTATCCACTTGTTTGCATTGGACTCTGAAGATTTATTATTAGAATTAATGGCTTCCCTAAGATGCTTCTTTTATGCCTGCAGTCTCACAATTAAAATTAATTTTGATTTATGTCGGCGGAGATATTCAGGAAGTTGTATGTCATGAATTATATTATTCTTTCCGTCCTGACGGCATTATAAAGTTCTTGTACTAACATATTCTGTGGAAATCAACACAGCATTTGTTTGAATAAAACCTAGTATCGTGTAGGTTACATTGAAACTGTTTTAAAAAATGTTTTCTAATCTTCCATTCAAGAAAACTTTAATACTTAACTATAAAGGTATGTTAAATTTAAGGTATGTTAAAACTGTCATATTTTCAGTATAATTCTTGCTTTAATTAATATTTCGTTGAGTTTTATTGGCATTCCATGTGTCAGTACAGTTTTTTTTAAACCTAAATTAAATCTTTTCGCTGTACAAACAAAACTGATTATAAATATTTTGTGGAAATCCTAAGGATTTTAAGGCAATAATGCAATTTGATAGAAGTGAAAACTAAATACACCGGTTCTGTAATTACTTTTCACACGGTTCTGATAGAAATAAAAGTAATAATTTAACAGTTGAATTTGTTATTTCAGAGTTCTTCTTTCAAATGCTTTTTTTTGGTTAATAAAAAATCGGCTTTAATTGACATCTCATTTACATTTTGCAGGCTAAAACGAATTCTTTGATTTCTGTGTTTCCAAGCTGTTATCGGGTAATATTCAGTTGTAACTAATATCATGCAATATCGGTTTTTGACCATTCATATTTTTCTTGACAGTTTAGTGAAAATCTTAAACATATTTTCCGAATATTTGAAATTACACATTGAATGAATATTGGCTTTGGGTTACAAGCGATGAAGGCTTTCCTTCTCAATAATTAAAACTAGGTAACCTAAAGTACTACAAAAAGATCTAATGCCCTTAATTTCACTAATTAAAATTTACCAGTTAAGCTTTCCGAATAAAATTAGACCTCATTAGAATTAGACCTCTTTAGACCTCATTCTTCAATAAGGGATGAGCAACTTTTTCACAAACAAAAGAATATATATTTCCATCACGTACAAAAAAAATTATATGAAACGATTGTCATTAATATCAGTTACTTTCATATATGTTAAGAATATACTTATAAATAAAATTCTCTCATAAGATGTTTTCACCCACAAAAACGGCATTTTACTTCTTTAAATAAACTCATGAGTACTATTATATTGTTTAAAAAAAGAGTTTAAAGAAGAGATACTGACATTTCAAAATTATTTTCAGCAAAAAAGTTTTTTTATCATTTTAAAATTAAACATAATACATTTTTTTTAAAATTTACTAAGCACAACTAATAAGTTAAGTAAGCAACAACTTTATCATTTATGGTAGATGGACTACCACAGAGTAGTCTTTGCGTTCATAAAACTCATTTTCCTTCAGTGAAAACTATTAATCATTCTGAGACATTCATATTACACTATCCTCTTCTTAAGTACCGAAGACGTTTTTACCCATTTCACTGAATTATTTCATCTATCACATTTCCTTTTCTTTTCTTTCTGTTTTTTATCTTTTTTTTTTTTTTTTTTTTTTGTGTGTGTGTGTGTGTGTGTGTGTTTAAAATTTTGCATACAAAATTCATCGTCAAAGATATATACCAATTTTCGAACAACTTTATATTATTGAAACTGCACAATTTTAGGAAGTTGTTTAATTTTGGTCTAAATACGAGCAATCTTTATTTCGAATGAAATTCAAATCTCGTATTTCTCAATATTTTACAGGATTCTGTCAAAGAAGATGCCAAGTATATCCATTTAGCATATTCATGTTCAGAAAGACAAAGCCATTCTTGTAACTGATTTAATCATATTATACTATTAGTGCAAAATATCGACTTGGCTTTTTATATGATATTATTTAAGCTTTTATTTGGTTTATAGTTGGCAAAACTTTCAGTATTTTGTTAATTGGCTATTAAGCCAAAGAATATGTATTTTTGGTTAAGCTGAACCGAAACATGATTCAGATTATTTCTTCTGAGCAATGATTAGGAATGAAGCAACCAATCTAGGCAGTTTGCTCATCATTTGAAAACTATTTACAGCTACTAAAATGCCGAGGGGGCGAGACATAGAAAGATTCAGTTACAGATCTCGGAGATTAAACAACTGAACGGTAGAAGAAAATAATATAATTAAATAATTCTTACTTTGCACTGTTTCGCAACGACAGTTGACAGCAAGTATAAGAGGAAATTTTGTGTGCAATGGACTTAAGCCAGCGGTTCTCAACCTTTCGACTACCATCTAAACAAAAACTGAAAAACTTAAGTACCACTGCTACATTTTGCAATGACTATTTTTCAATTTCTCAATAGAAATATTCAAAATAAATCTATTTTGCCATTTGCAAAACCTATTGGATATTTGTATTAAATATGCATACGTAAACAATATATTAGATTAAAAATGGGTTACTATTCTTATTATAAAAATTTAAGTTATAATACTTTAATTCTAAAATTTAGTGCGAAATTTGGGCCTGTTTAAGAAAGATCATTTTCTTTATTGTGAGGTCATATTTCACTTACCTTTAACCGTAAATTAGGATCCACTTTAAATTTTGTTCTGTATTTTTTTAATATAACATGAAAAAAAAATCTTTGTTCACACAAATGGGTTGTGTAAAAAGGGAATAAAAATTTAATAGTTTTATCAGAAATGCCTTTAAATTCTTTTTTCGGTTAGCCTAAAGTTAACAAGTGTGTTACCTTTGAAATCTTCAGAGTTAAAGTTCGATCACAGGAAATTTTAATCAATTCTTCTCTTTCTTCACGAGATTTTTGAATTTAATAGTTAAAATACTTTTTCTTTGCGTACCACCTATTTTTCTCTTGCGTACCAACGGTTGAGAACCCCTGATCCTAAGCTATAACTTCTTGTGTGGATCAAAAATATACAGAATCTTCATAAAATATTCCTGTCCAGGCAGACGATTCTTCTATGGTTTCGTAACAATATTTATCTTTTGCTTCATGTACCTCAAGAACATATTCCAAGAATTTAAAAGCACTTCGCTAAGGTTATAATGTATTTCTTCCGCCTTCTTCGCATGCCTTCGTGGTATAGTGGTCTGCAGGCTGGGCGCGTAGAACAGCGGACCTGCAGAGGTCGGCTGTTCGATTCCCGGCGAAGGCGTTGCATATTTTTCATCGTTCCTTTTTCCAAAAATACCTAATGTCTCTACAGTGGCGCCCGAACTAAAAGGGTGTTGGATGATGATTCTCGTCACCCAGGATTTGGCGATTGGGTCCCCTAAAATCCTCAGTCGCTCTTTAAAAGGGGGAGTATGTAAGATATTTCTCCCGCCTTCTTGCCATGCCTTCGTGGTATGGTGGTCTGCACGCTGGGCGCTTATTCCAGAGGCCCGCGGTTCGATTTCCGGAGAATTCGTTGCATATTTTTCATCTTTCCTGCTTCCAAAAATACCTAATATCTCTACAAGGTAAAGAGAAATCCATCACGTTCTCTGGCCTGTTCTGTTCTAATCGGATGTCAGTTTAAAATGTGTGAGAGTCGATAAACCTTTTCAACATCATTTTCTTCTTCAATTAACATTAATTCATTTGCCGAATCAAGGTTAATGGAAGAAGTTTGTATTGAGATGCGGGAAAAACTTCCTCGATCTCAAACAATTTATGAAAGGAATGCCTTGAAAAACAATTGTTGTCAATTGCAATACAAACAGTTTTGAAATAATATTCGCGGTTTTTCTACTAGTGTACCCTTATTTGTTTAATAATAATTATGCCATAATTTCCTCCAATGCATAGATTTCTGATCAGCAAATTCCATTTACCGGTAAAGTTAAATGCTAACATTTAGAAACACCACAAGAAATTGCTTCTCAGCTCGCCAGTCTCTTTTACTTCAAACGAAGTTTTCAGTTATTTTCCAAAAATCGATGAATCGTCTAGTTTTTTGAGCGCACATCATATCTAAATGAGGATGACCTTTCTTCGGGACAGTATGCAGAGCTCTCGCGAGACTGCACTTTCCTATTTTTGAGACATCCATTAGTTCAGCTTAATATACGTGAGCAGGAAAATAAAGTGAAGTCGCTCAATGAACCAATTCTAGGCATATAATAAGCGCAGCTAAGTTATGAATATAACCATGTAAATAAAAGAAGAATACATTTTCATTTCTTGACGCGCATTATAATTAAACTTCCAACCCGACCATTATGCAACCATAGGCATGAAACATATATTTATAGTTTCAATAAAAGTTTTGAGATTTATCCTACAATTCAGGTCCTCCAGCGGCCAAGCGCTAAATTCTCTTAACTCCTGGTAGCTAGACATGCATTCAAATCCTGGCAAACGGGATGTCTGCATAGAAGTTTTGATATTTTTTCCCGTGTGTAACTTAAATACCAGCCAATTTTCCTTTAAAAGTCCTTCCCGAAGGCATCCCTTCCATGGGCAGACAACACTTACGTGTTTTGCGTCAATAGCATTTTATTCAAAATTAGCTGACTCTAAGTGCTCTGTTTTCTGTATTTTATCGCGCATTCCCCTTTTTTCTGCTAATATTACCACTTGAAACGAGGAAGTGGGAAAATACTCGATGTATTTTTTTTCTGACGGCTTAAATGATAAAAATAGAATATTAAGAAGCGCATATAAAATGACACACCAATATTATTATATTATGTGTTTTAAAAAATGATCAATTTCAATGATATTCTTTTTATTTACAGAAAATATTTGCCTATTTGTGCACACATTTTACATTATTGCCATTAATCCGAATTCTCTAAATTATATGATGGAAAAAATTATATAATGAAAGGGTGAAAATATGAGAGTAAATACGGTATTTAAGCTTGCTTACATGAATACCTGCGTTCGTGTGCGTGTATGTGATGATTTACAGCATATTCCCCCTTCTAAATCCAACATCAAATTTGTTATGTAAGCGAGGATTTAAAAAAATGGCTCAAAAGCTTGTAGAGTTCAATATATGAACTTCTGTCTCAAACTGGAGTAGCAGGAACTATACATGAGAAGGGTTAGAGTACCTTTATTAAATCTTTGAAAATTTACAGTGCGTCAACTCGATGCTAACAAAGTTCGCCTCTGCTTGGGCGGTAACAGAAAATCAATTAACGAAACTAAAATTAGAAGATATTAACAGGGCTCAGCGAGATTCCGTAACTTAAACCCACTTCGAAGCTAATGGCCGCAATAAATGCAATTAAGCCACTTCAATCAGCAATAAGCAAACGTACCTATGGCAGAGACGGCGGCTAGACCCTAACTCTCCCTTTCCCCTACCGAAACTCGGCTTTTAAATACTTTCTACAAAGTAGAAATTTACATTCCTTCACGCGTGCTACAACATTTAACTATTCTGGCACTACAATTAGGGGAATGAAGGCTTATAGTAAAAGTTTGAACTTAAACTTTAAATTGTTAGTTAAAATAAATATAAATCTCTATAAGCTCTTCAAATTAAATTTGTTACATTGAACTGAAGTAAAATTTTACATTTTGCCTTGAAACCTTTCAACATGAATGATGTTGCATTACGAATTATTAGTATAAGAAAATAAATTCTGGGGGTTTGGTATAGATTCAACTTTCATTTTATCTTATGCATATTTACACTCTCTCATAATTACATATAGAAACTTTGCGGTAGCAGCACATATGGATCTTGTCGACTGAAATTACTGCAATAATTAAGAAATTGTTGACGTAGTGGAGAACATGATTTCTGGAGTGAGAGAACTTGATGTGTAAAAGATGTTAACAGGCGTGCTAATTTAACACTTCTTTATTCTTGAGAAGCATATTAAAATGAATTACACAGTATAATGGGCGCAATTTGCGTCCCTGTTCTCGATAATTTTTGCCTTTTCTATATCTTTATAATGACTGGTTTCGAAGGAGGAAAGAACAGCAATCAGCAAGCGAGTTGGCAATAGAAAGGGGAGAGAGGCAGATAATGTTACGTGTCTAAGAAGAAAACCCAGTTCAAAATGATCTGGTTTTAATTAAACTTTATTTTGATTGGTAAGCTTTGGTTCCCTTATAAGGTATTTCTCCCGCCTTCTTAGCATGCCTTCGTAGTGTAGTGGTCAGCACGCTCGGCGCCTATTCGAGAGGCCCGTGGTTCGAGTTCCGGCGAGGGTATTGCTCATTTTTCATTATCTCCTGGTTCGAAATAACCTAATGCCTCTACATCCTAATCTGAAATTATTATTGGATGAGGCGTAAAGTAAGAATCTGCATCATAAGCACTATGAGAGAACTGTACTACATGGATTAATTTTGAAATGTCGCAGTTTAGAGTGATTTATTCTAACGGTTACAATTTTTATGACAGAAAGTAGAAATAAATAAACTGAAAAGGAGAATTAAGGGGCTACAGGTTACAGGTTACGGAGGACGGGGACGCCTGGTGTTTAACATAGGTAAACAGGCGTATGTCCCGCGCCCTCCACTATCTAGAAACATCAACTCCCTGGAGCCCCAGGAGGCTGCACCGGGAGTTCATTTGGATGTTAAATAAATTTGTTACATGGCCATACAGGGGCTATAAC
The DNA here is from genome assembly GCF_044657685.1 of Stegodyphus dumicola. NCBI lineage: Eukaryota > Metazoa > Arthropoda > Arachnida > Araneae > Eresidae > Stegodyphus > Stegodyphus dumicola. Next base: position 124,946,375 of record NC_140780.1, read on the forward strand.
TGATGTAAGACATTGTGTGGGAACGTAGTACATATGTTATATATAAAAATTACAAACAGCCGTTACATAAAACACAATTAAGGGGCTACAGCGAATTAAAATTATTATTTTGTCTTATGCATTGTAGAGGCATTAGGATTTTTCTTGGAAGCAGGAAAGATGAAAAATAACATACGCCTTCGCCAGGAATCGAACCACGGACCTCTGGAATACCGGCCCAGCGGGCAGAACCACTACTACCCGAAGGCACGCTAGGAAGGCGGGAGAAATACCTTATACCATATTTACATACAGGGGTTGGACAAAAATATGGAAACACTTTTAAAAAAACATGTTTCTTTGCTTAATATGGTGTAGGAAACCCGTTGGCATCCAAAACAGCTTGCAGTCTTCTCGGAATGGATAAATACAGTTCCTGTATGTTTGCCAAGGGAATATTATACTATTCTTCCTGCAAAACGGTAGCAAGTTCAGATAACGATGTTGACGGTGGATAACGAGAACGCACTTTCCGTTCCAATGTAGACCACAAAGGTTCGATAATATTCAGGTCTGGTCACTGTGGTGGCTAGGGGAGATGGGACAACTCATCCTCGTGCTCAGAAAACCAGTCCTGGACAATGTGAGCTCTGTGAACCGGGGCTTTGTCGTCTTGGAAGACACCATCACCATCGGGGAACAAAGTTTGTATCATGGGATGAACTTGATCGGCCAAAATGTTCACATAAGTCTTGGCAGTCATGTGCCCTGACACAGTTATCATGGGGCTAGCAGAGAACCACGATATGGCTGCCTAAACCATAACAGAACCCCCACCATGTTTCACTCTTGGCAACAAGCAGTCTGTATTATAGGCTTGAGATGGCGTTCTCCAGACGTAAACTCGGCCAGAAGTGGGAAACAATGTGAATGAAGACTTGTCAGACCATATTACTCGCTTCCACCGCTCTATAGTCCAGGCTTTATGACTTAAACACCACCTTTTCCTGTTACGGGCATTAGCATCACTGATGAGTGGCTTCTCAATTGCAGAACGGCCAGCAATTCCCTGTTTATGAAGCTCCCTTCTAATTGTTTTGGTACTCACAGGGTTCGGTAACACAACATTCATTTCATCAGTAACTTTTGCAGCTGTGGTCTTTTTATTTTTCGTCACAATTGCCCTTAATGATCGCCTGTCACGATCACTCAGGATACACTTTCGTCCGCGCTGTGATTTAGCAGATGATGTTTTTCCGCTTTTCAAATATGCGGAATAAATTTTCGATACAGTACCTCTTGAAACACTAAACACCTCGTCTACCTTGCTTACGGAAGCACCTACCATACGTGCTCTAACAATTTGCCCACGTTCGAAGTCTGTTAACTCTGACATAATGCAATGACAACCTCACATAACGGTACTCCGACAACAACTGAACTGTTTAGCACATTTACGAACTTGTATAGGTGGCGTCAGTAGTCAAAAACGCCAGCGCCACCTACATATTTCATTAAAATCAATCTTTCTTTTCAAACATGCATTTCACAAGGTGTTTCCATATTTTTGTCCATCCACTGTATATATGTAAGATAAAAATATGTAAATCAAAATTATACTTTGCGCAACCAAAACTAACTCAGCCTGAATTAAGATTTCATCCTGACGCACTCTCTTTCTACGCTTGGGCTTGGCCGGTCTGCTATCTGTCTGCTCCTTATTTCTTATTGCAAATTTATCTAAAATGTAAAACTTTTCTGCATAGACACAATTTAATGTGCCAACTTGTTTGTGGTCACAACATGTTTGATTTAGAAACAACTTGTTTGTGGCCGCAAATGAAGCATTCGCCTCTAGTTACCTATTTATTATGGATCAACACTTCTACGCCATCAAAATTCTGCTCGTCATTACTTCTAAGTTTATTTTTATTACATAAATATATATAATATTTTAGTGTAGAGTCCTTTGTCTGAACACACACACACACACACACACACACACACACATATATATATATATATATATAATAATTTAGTGTAGAGTCCTTTGTCTGAACAAAGTGTAGAGTGTCTTTGCCTAAATGTCTGAAACAGGCTAAATATGGTATGAATAGTTTTTAAAAAAATAATTACATTAAGAATTTGGACTGTATTAAGAGATGAGGGGGAAAATCTTGTAATAATTAAATCATTAAATAAAAAATAATATACGACTCTATTAGATATATTAGTGTAAATGTAAGTATTATGTGATTTTCTAATGTATATTTTCTGTGTTTATGATACATTAATTTACAAAAATAATAATGTAAGACTTCAGTGCTGATGCAGTTGTGTGTAACAAGTTAAAAAATGAAAGGAAATGTATTAATAAGATAATTCGCCTTCGTAATTCAAAAGTATAATAAGATGCACAAAAAAAAAAAAATTCTTTCCCAATTAGTTCCTTAAAAAGATGTTTATTGTAATTCGATGTAACTAGATATACTAATGTAAATATATTGTTTGTATGAAGTACAATGTACAATGAAAGTTTGTATGTATGTTCGAAGTAATTATGTTATATTAATTTGCCATAATCCAACTTTTGTTAATAGGTCAATTTCTTTGTAATAATTGTATACTGTGTCTTTGTAATTGTATATTCAATACGTAAGTCTAGTATTAACGTAAAATTACTATGTAAATGTCTTGGTAGGCTAGCATCCGATGCGGGCCAACTAAAAGCCCAGCGGGGTACAGTAGTGCGGCGGAGCAACACCTGTAAAAGTCACTGACGAAGTTCTGGTGCTCCGTCCACTTTTCCCTGTCCCTGTCCCTGTAGAGTCCATGCGGCCCCTAGCGACATCTCCACTCAACCAGTCGAAAATTAATTAAATTTTGTTAATAGTTTTTTTAGAAGTTTCCGATATTGTTATCTAAAGGCATGCGCTCGAAACTGTGATGATTAAAACAATAAATCACGCACGTTTAGGGGTACAATGGAAATATTTCGAAATTTTCGAATAGCAATGTCCACTCTTTTCTTACGCAAATTAATCAGTAGATTGAAAAACCGCAAATATTGGTGGAACGATTCGCTTATGATGAAAATTTCCGGCGTACAACATTTTCACAGAACATTGTTAAGGACCAATGACAACACAGATAGGAGGTGCATTGACGCACTTTGCATATGTCACAAGGATAAGCAGTAGAAGCCAATCACAGAACGCCATCCAAGTTTATATGCACGGTGCAGTCACTGTTTTATTCTGTGGCATAAAAAATGCGAAGAACAGATTTTGAAAGTTTTATTATTTTACTTTTTTTCTCGTTTTATAATTATGTAATGAATCTTCAGGTGAATTAGTAAAATTTTATGATGCTATTGACATCGATATAACTCTGTTTTATGTAGAACATTTATTTTAATATTACTGTGGAATCATATATATGAAAACTATATTACATACCTTTCTTCTAAACAAGTGTTTTTAGCATTTGATCTTTGTTTAACGAAACCTCATTTGTATTCATATGCAAAGTTTATAAGGTATATTCTCCCTACCTTCTGCATGCGTTCAGGTTCAGGTCCCGGCGAGCCCACCAGCGGCCGAGCGGTAAAGACGCTGAACACTGGTAGTTCGGTCCGAGGTTCGAATCCCGCGAACGGGCTGGCTGCATGGGCGTTTTCGTTGTTTTCCCCATGTGTAACGTGTATACGAGCCAGTTTCCCTTAGAAAGTCCTACACGAAAGGCATCCCTTCCCTTAGGCAGATAGCCCTAGTGTGCTTTGCCATAATTAAATACACCACCACACCAGGTCCCGGTGAGGGCACTGCATATTTTTCACGTCTCCAGCATAAAAATAATGGTGACCGAACTAAAAGGTGCTGGATGATGATGCTTCACCACCAGGATTTGGCAGTTGGGTTCCCTTAACCATCAGTCGCCCTTTAAAAGGGGGATTATATAAGGTATTTGTTCCTTCCTTTCTGCATGCCTTCGTGGTGTAACGGTAGCACACTCGTCGCATTTTGAAGAGCTCCAGGTTCGAGTCCCCGCGAGGGCACTGCACATTTTTCACGTCTCTTGCTTCAAACTAGCCTAATGATTCTACAAGATGAGGTAAGAAAAGCAGCATTGGCTTATTCTCCTTTCTGCTTCGCAATGTTGTTATATGATTAATAGTCAACCCTTGGTTTGTTGATTTCGTCGGTCCCACCCATTGCGTAACTTCGGGGTATAACAATAAAATGTTAATTCTGCCGTAAAGAAAGAGTTTTTAAAGGCACAAATAATCGATACGCAGAATAATACAGAATTTCGTTAACAGCAGAAATGAGTTAACGAATTCTGTATTATGGATGCATTTTTGTCACAGCAAAATCATAATAATTAAGAGTACTAATGTGTTGTAGACTCTTATTCTTCTGCAGCCATCTCCATTATAATTGTATAAAAATTTTAAATCATAAGTTATCGAATGCCCACATGTTTAACAATTTAATATGAGGATACTTGTGCTAATACCACGAAATTTCCAAAAATGCTCGCCAACCCCAAAGACAAACATCTTTAAAGTATAAATATATGCAAAACTCACTATTAAATTTACTTTGGCTCTTTAGGAAAGTTCGATATATTTCGAGAATAAACGACACAATTTCTTTTCTTTCAAAAAAATGTAAGAATATTTTGCAGTATACAAATTGACAAAAAACAAATTTTGGATCACTTTTGTGCTGCAGAGGTTTTCAATTTTACAAAATAAATTAGTGATAATAACATGGCTACCAATGGCTTGGTAAATTAATCTAAATTATTTTAGTTATTATTTTAAAGCCCCTAACATCATTTCTCTGGGAATTTTCTTTAAGACCTGATAGATCAGGAAACATTCTCTTGTTTAGACACTCCCCATAAGGAATGATGGGGGTCGTGTCTCAGATCATATTTCAGAAAGGATTATAAAATATTCTGTATATAGTATGGTGGATATATTTTTAGCTCTTGGCTGTATACAATGAGATTTTATTATACCAGTTCACTCGTGCAAATAGAAATACCCATGCAAACTGCAGCACTTTCAGAAAGAAGAACCACGGTTGATTCAGTTAAATTTGCCATATCTGGCTGTGACTGATGCACTGAAATCTTAATTTTCGGCCTTGATATGAAAGATAAATTCAAGCCTCATTAGTTGTCATTAGTGTACTAGTCTTTATTAAAATTAATTCCTTGTGAAACTTTATTCGCTTGTTAATTTTCAACTTAAATTTATCTTCGAAGGTTATAAATTAACACTACGTTTGATTACAAATCTCTAGGCCATAACAGCGGCACAACTCAGAACGATAACTATTTTTTTAAACTCAAATTATCAGTCTTTCTGTTAGTATTACCGATAACTATTATCTATCATTTATTGGCATTTACAGACAGCATGGAACAACTGACGAATTAGCGAGGATCATTTCTTTCAGTTATTTTAATGTGTATAACATACCATTTATCACTGAAATTTAGGAAGATCTGAGAATGCTGTTTTATTTACGTTCTCACTATCTTCAAGACATTCCGGATGTCATTGTGATATCAAGGTTTGCTGCCTTGATATCTCACAGTTAGAAATTTCGCCATGTGAATAAAAAACAAACAATACGGAAACCTGCAAAAAACTGCAGCTTTACACTTCTTAACATCTGAACAATGCAAATTTAAAATACATAATTATTTGTGAGATCAATTTTAGATCAAAAAGAGCTGACATTTTCTGTTACCTTAATAATTACAATTTAAGCCACAAACGAATTTAGACTTTTTAATTTAAACTGCTTTTAAAGAGCGAATTTTAAGTAACTTTAAATGGGTTTATCGCTAGGTAAATGTATCACTACTTTTTTTTTTTTTTTTTTTGATTTTTCAGAAATTGCACATTGTTAATATTGCAGTTTCATGTGTAACTGAAGAAACTTTAATATAAACAGCAAATGACTATATCATTTGAAAGGTATGGTATCTATCTAAAGCGACTACTTGTTTATTGAATCAAGGGATTCATTTTTTTTTAAATGTTCTCACTCCCCATAAAATGAGCATTAGCGTTTATTTTCTATCTCTGAATACATTTTTATTTGGCAGTTAACAAGTTAGGTAAATTAAGTAACAGCTTTCTATCTTTTATGTTTTGCGTCTTAATCTAAAGATTTAATTCATTCTTATCCTGGACAGAAAATACTTTAATTAAATGCTTCTTCACTTCCCACTTTGCTGTCATCGAAAGCTTATTTATATGGCTTACATAAAGGCTTGAAGTCCCAGTTGTTGAGATTAAGAAAAAAAATTTTTCCGTCCGTTTTACAGAAACTTCTTATGGTGGCATCTCCATGCTACTTTTCAGTTTGTGAGGATATTTTGGTTAATCTTATGAACACTTACTTTAACATTTTAAAAATTTATTACACCTGCTGCTTGAATGGCTAGCCGTTTAAAATTTCTTGTTTTTACTCATGTGTAACGTGTAACATGTTTCACAAGATCTGCAAGAAATTTTCTTTCTGTCAGTGCTATATCTTTCTAGAATTTCCTTTTCTATTTCGATCCTTCTTTCCTGAACTAGCTTTCGATGTACATACATAATGAGTCTTTTGTAGCGATCCTCTGCCAATTTTGAGGGCAACAAAGCCAATTTTGAGGGCAAATTTAAAGCCCAAAAGGGCTATTAAGCTCGGAACAGGATTTTACGTTGTTTCACTTTAATGTGCTGTTTCACTTTTGTTTGAGTCTGTTGCCATTTGAAATAATGTGATATATTTTTCATCATATTTAATCTGTCTGTTATTAACATATTATTACATCATATTTAATCTGTCTGTCTATTAACAAACTAAATATTTAAAAGCAATAGATGCGTATCTTAAAACTATTATTATTTTTAAAATTATTATTATACTTTTAATTGGAATGATTTAAATAAAAATGATTAATTCATTTTAATTCGTGGTATATCTAATTAAGAGCATTTAATATTTTTATAGAATTACATTGCATGTTTTCTCACTTTTTAAATATACGGAAGATATATATACCGTTCCCATGTTGGTCTAAATGCATATTCATCTAATATTCTATAAAACGTTTCTCATTTTCGAAAAGAGCCATCTCTATCGCTAATGCCTAAATTTGAAACAGGCCTTTTTGGACAATCGTTTAAATCTAAGCCCTTTCAGATTTTTTTATTTAATTTTTTTCTGCAAGCTGTTCTAAGTGAATAATCAAGAATACTGGCGGTTGATCCCATGTATAACGAACGAGTACCTTTAAGCATGTTTTGTTTGCGAGGAAAAACGTTGTCCCTTCTTTAATCAATATTATTAAATCTCTCGTGTTGTCGATCTTTACTATCTCCTCTTTCCAAAAACTGTACCAGAGTTCTACATGTTGCAGAAAAGAAATGCTCCGGAAAAAAGACATCAATGATATTGCAATAGCAGAAATAGTATCTTTGTACTTTTGAGTATCAAACTGTGAGAGAAAACGTCCTTAAGCAACCATGATTTCGAGCTATTGCAACCACGATTTCTGACTCCCCCAGTGGCGTTGACTGCAAGGAGCTAATCCTGCTGCTGTTTATCCGATAATAGAAGAATCGTTTTCAGTCCATCAGGAAAGGCTCACTTTGATTTCACTTAGTACCTTAGACTGTGATTATGTAATTATATGTGTATATCGACATATAATTACAGTTCATTTGATAAATATGTAACCACAATAAATTTTAAAAAATTGTAGTTGATGCTTAAAGATCATATCTGTCATAAGAATATTATTGACTTTTTACATAATTTTTAATTTCATTTTAATTTTAGTAAAGAAATCAAATGCCTATATTTTTAAATTTTATTCGTCGCTAATGTTTTAATAATATAGCTATATTGTAACTTTAAATTGTTTCACACATTATTGTTTTACGCATTACACATCATATATGCTTTATTCATTACAATCTATCAAAATTTTAAACAAATATATTAAATTAATGAGATTTCGTGTTCACTATAATACCTTTTATTTATTTTTTTTTTTTGTTAGTTGTCATTTTACCAATGTTGATTACCTGTTATTATTTAGTTGCTAGACTCCTTACTAATTCTTGTGTTACTTTTATTTTTATACTTATTTTTTGTGTTTCTTGTGTTTACTATTTGTTCTATCTTTCTTGTCCTAGTTATTCTATCTATCTTTTCCCCTTTATTTCAAAACATTCATTTTTAATATGGAGCATACTTTCGTGTCACTGTCCATTGATTTCAAACGGCTCTTTATTTTTCTTAACTCTAATCCTTAATTTTACATTAATTATATGCTATGAGATTCGAAATTCGTTAAATTAATTGAAAATTACTAATTAAGTTTTATTTCTTGATAAGCTTTTACTTTTCGACTTTATCTTTTTTTATGTCTATACAGCAAGCTACAGTGTATAAGTACAAATATTTCTTTTTTGCAGTTAACATTATGCCGTTTAACATGAACAGCTCACCGTAATCCTCATGTTAAGTTTTAAAAGTAAGTAAACGTTAAATTTCAAAAGCAAGTGACAAAAGCAAGCGTTTCCTGAAAGAGATTTCGGCTTTCAAGCCAGGGCTTACCAGCGGCCAAGCGGTAAAGTCGCTGAAAAGCGGTAGTTTTTTGGTCAGGGGATCCTACCCCGGGGAATGGACTAGCTGTATAAACGTTTTTATGGTCTTCCAAATGTACAAAATGTATACGTTCCAGTTTTCCTTAGAAAGTCCTCCATGAAGGCCTCCTTTGGTGCTTTGCTGTAATTAAATACAGCAAATCAAAACCAGCTTTCAACTTAAGTCAGTTCAAACATTTTAATTTTTCTCATTAGATGGTGTTATTACAGAATTAGTATATTACTGGTTAGTTAGTTACACTAATATAATTTTTGAAACATATTTTTCATGTTATCCTATTATAGAGAAGTATATTACAGTTAGAAATTTTAAACAGAGGCTGCCTCACGTATTAAATTTTAGATAAAATAAAAACGAGCTTGATATATGATAGAAATAAGTGTAACTTAAAAAGGGAGACTTTCCATTTTAAAATTAATAAGTCAGAAATTAAAATTTTTATTTTATACAGATACATACAGGTTGTCTTTACTCGGCTTTTATTTTCGTTATCGTTGGTCGTTTTCTTTTCACATTTTAATTACTTTTATGACAATTGTGGCCCTCATACAATACTTAACTGATATTTAATCAGTCTTAGTGCTCCAATACGTATTTTCTAAAGTGTAATTTCTAAGGTGGAAAACATTCTTCAAGAAAGGTGGTATCCAAGAAAGGTGTAATGTACTTTATATGCGATATGTCACCCAAAACTATTTATATATGTTAGGTTCTAAAATTAATAATTTATTCAAACTTTAGAATCACATTTAGCTGCTATAGTTAATATAATTAAAAGGAAAAAAGTTTCCAAAAAATTCTTTAATCTTTAAACTCCAGAGTACAGTACAACATTTTATCGAGGGGCTTACCAATAAAATTGTCTTTAATTAAAATTCATAAAAAATTTTACCAATAAAATTTTCTTCAATTAAAATTCATAAAAATTTTTAAAGTATAAAAAATCAGACTTTATCATTTAAAATAAAAATAAACACATACTGCTACTAACACATAAAATTAAAACTTTACTCTTGAGCACCACAAATGGCCGACGGATTAAGATCACTGAACACTGGCAGTTTGACCAGGGTTCGAACCAAGGGAACGGGCTGACTGCGTGATTGCTTCTTGGGTTTTTTCCCATGTGCAATGTGAATACGAGCAAACTGTTCGAAATCCTCCGCGAAGGCTTTCTTTCTTGCCCTTAGACAGATAGCCCTCGTGCGCTTTGACATATTCAAATAAACTAAACTAACTTTTACACTGGAATAACAATAAAACTCAACTTAAAATGAGTTTCAATTATGGAAGCTCCAGCGTTTTATTTCGCATTTCTTTTTTGAACATAAAATGGTATAAAAAAGAATAATTTTTAAATATTGAAAAAGTATAATAGTAATTGAATAAGTTTAAAAATGAAAATACATAAAAAATCTTGCAATCTGTATGTTACCACAAAACTTATCGTAACCATTAGATCTTATTTTTAATACATAAATGCATTTTTAATGCAAAAAGCTTTTAAATCTTATTTACAGTGCAAAAGTCATACTTTTACTAATTGCATAAACTAATATGTAAGTAGTAAAATTATAAATTTTGCAGTCTGTTATAGAAGGTAAGAAATCTGATCTATTTATGATATTCAGGATATAAAATAGCAGTTATCATTAAATGGTGTTAAAATGACCAGATCAAATGACTTGATTGACTTAATGCTGTATCCGGCAATGCTTGTTTGTAAAATCGAACATAAATGAAAAAGTCTTCGTGTCGAACGGGATTTTATCGCAGCTGAAAACTATAACTCTTCTTCGAGATGTTATTAAAAAAATCCTCGATATATAAAACCAATACATCATAAGGTATTTTCTCCCTCCTTCCCACGTCTCTTCGTGATGTAAAGCACGTCCGGCGATTATCCGTAAGTTCCGGAGTTCGAGTCACGGCAAGGGCATTGCTCAGTTTTCACCTTCTTGTTCGGAAAAGACTTTACAATGCGAAAAAGGCAAATATAGAAATTATGAAATAAGCATTTGAGTGTATTATGCTGTAACGATGAAAAAAATTTAATAAGCTCCCGATTTTCCATTTGAAGGGTTACTTGTATGTCCTCCAAAATTTAAAATGTTTCCAATCAATTTCTGAGATTATCATGATTCGAAGCAGATGAAGTTTCTGAAAGAACTCCTGATTTTCTGGTGCAGTGAATTTCACTGCTGAATCCTGAAGTGAAGTTAAAATCTTAACGTTGTGTTACTTATGTCTCAAAGAAAATGATCACTAATATAGAACGGAGAGAGGTTCTTCTAATTAAATAGAATCACGTTTACCTTAAATCGCTTTTCATGTTCAAGGTTTTAAAAATATACGGAAAGAAACCTGGAATTATGGTTGCTGAAAGACAAGAAAGACGAAGCTTATAAGGTTTGTATGAAATCAAGGTATTCTGGGTGCAGTGAATTTAGAGTAGAAAAATGAATATATAAAGTGACGCTGAAGGTAAAAGAGCACGAACGAGCGGCAGGAAGATATCGGAATGTATAAAAAAGTTGTTACTGAATTTTAGTTAATGACTAAAATTCTATAGCAATAAACTCAATACGTATAGGAATCTGAAATAGAAGTATTTACAATCTATCGCAAAAAAATCAAAGCACCATGATGGAAGCATTTGTTTTTGATGAAACTGAATATGTGTATAGCTCATACAAAAATAATAAAATGATTAAAAAATCAAGGTCATAGTACCTGTTCACGGTTCCCAAACACCCACTGAGTGTTCAAATAAGTAGTTGGTCGTACCGCCCCTGGCTGTAATGCATGCTTGAATTCGTCGAGACAACGAGTGGTAGAGGATCCTAATGTCATCCTGCGACACATTCTGCCAGGCATTCATCAGTTGTCGCTTCAGATCTGCGATATTGTGTGGTGCCCGAATCTGGCGGCCTACAATGCCCCAGACATGCTCGATTGGTGAAAGGTCTGGTGACCTTCCTGGCAAAGGAAGAGTATCAACCCCACGGAGGCAGTCTAGAGATATGCGAGTGTTGTGTATATAATTGTTTGATCGCGTTATAAAAAACCAAGTGAATTATTTTTCTGATTTAAAAAAATCTTAATTTTATTTAATTATGAATTATTATTTTAATGCTTGGATTTGGAGAAAAAACAGATGCTTCTAAGAATATTTATTTTCCTTTTATTTAAAATTTTTTTATCCAAGATGTCGGTTCATTGAAAGGAATTCGGGAAGGGAGGCGAATTTTGCTAAGTCGTGATTTCGCGGGTTGTTTTGTCCTTTGGAAAGTTCTAGAACAAATTTCTTTTATGCAATTGACCTTTAGGACAAGTTTACGTTACGGGGAGGTCAGAGGTTGCCACTTCACATTCGCTGTAAGTCATTTTGTTTGGCGATCGGTGTGTCTGGTTTGGCTAAGTGAGAGAAGGGTGCACATGCGTGGTGAACCTTATTTCGGTCATTCAGGGTAGAAACGGGAATTTAGTCCCAAAATGGGGGTCGATAAATGAATAGGGTGTATGTGTTTGTCAAGGAGACGAAGAAAGTTCGAGTTTGAATCCCTTTTTGAGTGGATTTTTGGACGGACATTCAGATTTTAGATTTGTTCTTGTTGTGAAGTGAGAAAAGAAAGAGAGATGTAGATTGTCTTCGAGTAGTGCTTACGGCGGGGAGTGGCAATTACGCTCCCCGGCCGCGTGTTTTAGCTAAAAGTTTGAGAAGAGGATTTTGAGTGGCGATCGAATAAACTGTTTCTAATTCTAAAAAATTAACAGAGACTTTTGGACTTCATCTGGAAGTGAGAGGTGGGTCTTTAATTTTGGTGCGACGTCTTTATGATGTAGCCTTTCCTGTCTTTGATCTGCTAAGGACAGGACGATGTCCTCTGAACTTCGTCTTGAAACCGAAGGTAGGAATTATGTTACCGTAGACTAATGAAAACCTGCGTCAGCCGTCCTCTTAAATACCTAGCTGAATAGCCTACGTTTTCCCTTGTTGAGCTGAGATTCTATTCCGAAAGCCGTGCGGCGCAAGCTCTTCTCCTGCTTTCCAGTGGGAAAAATTTTCTTCTATGGAAACCAGTTGCAGGCGTTCTCCTCTGCTGAAATTACTGAAGCGTCGCTTAACACTTCTTCAAAGGAAGTGTTTTTTTCCGGGAATGCTACGTCTCACCCAGTCATTTCAAGCCCCTCTTCAAGTCGTCTACGTTACAGATAGGTTTTTTCCTGTGTTTTCATTTATTTCTATGAACTTTAAAGAAATTCCAAAACCTTCTTTAGGACTTTATACTTCATATTGAATCTCCAAATCCAATTCAATTCTAAATACCTGAAAATTCGCTCCTTTCCGATTTCTTTCTTTACAGAGACTAAAATGGAAAATCTTAATAAGTTAATTATGGTATAAAAATATAGTTTGTTTTTGTAAAATTATCCTTAGTACAGATGTTGAATTTCAGAAGTGTACCTGAAGAAAGTAATGTATTTTTTAACATCCTAGAATTTACTGCAGTAGTTCTGGTTAAAGTTAAATTAAATGGGTCATAAAGGGAATTCTGAAACTAAATTCATTAAGTTAATTGAAAAGAAAATGAAATTTGTAAATCCTTAATTTAAACGTTTAAATGATATATATTGATTAGTCCAGATGTGTAACTGAAATCAGTGAATGGCCAGCATTAATTACCTAGGATGTGAAATTTAATTAAAAATTTTGAGGAATCTGAATAAACTTGTATTTTAATCTGGAAACCCATTTTTATGTTTTTCTTGATATCTATTTAATGTTTTTCCTTCATATATTGTATTTATCTCTTGTTATCCGATCCTCTTACGACACGGTGCCGGATGCATAAAAAACACAACGCAATGTCATTTTTCCCACTCAAGGATGATCACTAAAAATATTTAAATTAACTAGCCTTAAGAGTTTATTTTCAGCTTGGTAGTTATTTAGTTAGTTACGTTTCACCTGTCTGTTTCTGCGTCGGCATTTTCCTTTAGATACCAAGGCAGAAATAGAACACGAGCGGTATATGGATTGGCATTATCTTGTTGGAAAACGGCCCAGGATGACGTGCCATAAAGGGTAATGCAACCGGCCGCAGGATGGTATCAACATATCGTTGAGCTGTTAAAGATGTACGGAGGATGACTAAAGATCACCTGCTGTCATAAGAAATAGCGCCCCGCACCATCACATCAGGGGTATGCCTTTGTAAAACAAAGGCTGATTGAGACCCCTGGCCCCGTCCTCTCCAGAGACATGAACACGGTGGTCATCTGTTTCAAGAGTGAAGCGGGATTCATCGCTGAACACTATACGATGCCAGTCTGATGGCAGCCATGATGATCGGCTGCGACACCACTCCAGACGACTCCGCCGATGTTGTGGGGTCAAAGGCAAACGTCTTAAAGGCCTCTGTGAACGTAACCCCGCCTCAGAGAAGCGCTGTGAGATGGTGGACGGTACCGCGGGAGGTATAGAAGTGGCTGCAGTGCGTTGAATATTCGACAATACTACCGTTGGGGCGGTTGGGCCTGGCGAACAATCATCTTATCTTTCCTAGCATTTGTGCTCCTTGGCCTTCCAGAGCCTTCATTTCGTCAGCAATTTCCTTGTAGCAACCATTGCTGACAACATCTTTGCACAGCAGTGACTGTACGCTGCAGAGGCGGCCTATTGCTCGGTATGACCATCCAGCTTCACGCAACCCTACAATGGGACCACGTTCGAAGTTGTTTGGTTGTCTGTAAGGTTTTCGATATCGTCGTAATGGCATCTTTAGTTGCTTCTTTACAGAATTACAATGGCAGCAACAAAAAAAACATAAATTTTCCGCGTGTGTTACTGGTTTTATACTTTGCGAATTGCGCACTAGAAATGCGCGCTATGATCGCAATTCCTGTTCATTTGCCTTGAAACTTTGATCATTTGCATGTTCGATCAAGATATTTTTGCATACCAAATTTCGTCACGATCGCAAAAGTCCTTCTTGGTGCTTCGATTATTTGCAAAAGAGTGTATAAAGAATTTTATCAAATAAGATCAATTTTATTATCTTAATAAACTTTATTATAAAACATTTTTCTGTGTCATTTCTTTAAAGCATAATTAAAAATTTCTTCCCTCTGATCTTTTTGGGATTATTCGTCTTTTTTGATTAGCTGTGAATTAATAAGCTTGAATAAGTGTATTAATTTGTATGCATGTACTAATATGAACAAAGCACTCTAATAATCATCTTACCCTTTTATAGGAAGAGAGAATGTATCATAATATGAAAGCATAATGCCTCCCTATTCTTTCTTTTACATACAGTATACCGGGAGAATAATTTGATATAATTGGAACAAATTAGTATTAGGTATTTTATCCATTTCCGTAATAAAAGGTAATCTTGTAGAAAGTGTTGCTTTTCTCGTCTTAAATGCCCCAGTTAAACAGAATAGCAGGCATTATCATTATGTTTTATGGGTCACTAAAGGTGAAGAGACAATTTTAATTTCAATAGCTGCGATATAAGTAAAACACATCTTTCATTCCTAGATGCAGATATTTTCTATTTGGAAAATTTAATTTTAACTGTATCGCTAGTTAATAAAATTAATTGCATTTAATAAAGATTTATTAAAAGTTCCTAAAATTTTCAACTGCATTTTGTTCCTTAAATGACCAAAAAAATGTCCTGCATTTCTGTTCTTTGTTTCCTACTTTGTTCCTTTGACTATGAATTTCTTTCATTTTGAAAAATAATTACGTAATTAAGGCCAGTGTTTTTGAAAAATTTCAAACTAAACAATTTATCCATGCCATAGTTAATTATTTATATGCTAACAGGACAAGAATGACAGTTTAAACAGCATACAAAGCAATCAGTTTGGAATCACTGAATAATATTTTCCGTATTTATAGAAAATGATTGGATCTGTACTCTTACGTTTTTGTTTTGTTTGTTTTGTTTCTCTAATGTTTCAGAGAAAGGAGGCTCTAGACTAAGTGCTCAAAACAGATCATGGACAACTGCTCGAATGAGAAGCTTAAATGGCTAAAAAGTTGCCGTATGGCTTCAAGTAAAACCAGCTGTGCTTGTTGAGGAAGGAAATGGATTTTAGACGATGGAAAGCCCGTGCTGTTTGGAAAAGTATTCATTACACTTCTGCATTTACTTAAATTACAAAATATGGACATCTTATGAAAATTTCTAGAAGCATATATGATATGTCAAAATAATAACTGAAATATAAAATCTTCAATATTACTAATAATACAATTATTCTTGAGCAAATACTCATGCAACTCGGCAGATTTATCAGCTTCAAAATCATTCATTAACTGACTATAAAACTTTTTGTTCTAATACGCCACCTCATCTGTATTAAAAAAAGTAAAAATCTTAGTTTGGCGTTTTGTAGAATGATGATTTTGAAGGAGTCATGCAATGATGTCCTTCTTTTTCAAGGCTTATAGAAATGAAAAGAAACTTTAGAATACTTCTGAGTTTTGAAAAAGAGAGACAACTTGACGTTTCGAAACCGATAGAGTTTCTCATAAAACCAATAACAAACTAGCTTAATTTTTGTCTAATTTTATACCTCATATTGCCGTCCATCTCTTTCATATACCACATCCGTAATTTATATATGATAATATACGGAATTTGTATTCAGACTTAATTTAAAATAATTGTTAACGTATAAAAACTGAAAACAGAAGTTTAAAGAAAAGGCGGGTTTCCATATAAAATCAAAAGCTGATGGCATCAAATTTCTTTTACCGCCAAACGGGACTATTTTGTAAAGGCTTAATTTTTTATACTTGTTCTTTGATATATAGTTATTAACTGGTTTCAAAAATCAAATAATGAATACTATGTACATTTTAAATACTTTTCTGTAGAACAATAAGATTCCGTATTATTGGAAGTACAGTTAATTAGAATTTTCATATAAAGAAGCAGAAAAAAATCATCTGTCATTAAATAAAAGAGTAAACAAATATGCGAATTAAATTCAGTAGCTTGTTATTGCTAAATTGACTAAATAATATTAATTATTTACATAAAACTTTTCTAACGTAGCAGTAAAAGCTAAAGTAAAAATACTTTTAAATATTTATTTTAACTTACTGCTATGAATTGCATACTAAGCGAGTAAAATTACACTTAACAAAAACTTAGCGTACATTTTTAAAAGAACAAATTGTAAAATCATATATTAATGATACATTTTATTTTGGATTCTTAACAAGTGTAATTCTTTAAAATCTGTGTGATTTTATACATACGGTATTTTAGGAATTATCATAAAAATGATTAATATTTCAAATATCAAGCTTAAAATAATTCCTTTCCTATGTTTCTAGTATTATATGTTTATTAAGAAAATAATAACTAAACCATTAATAAACAGCCCCGAAAATACTGGATGCTTTCTAGTTTTCTGTTATCTGCCACACTGTATATTACTAATTTAAGCAAAAAGGTAATTTTACGATAATGCAACTATCTGACTTAGCGGCAGAGTGAAAGAAGCAGATCTAGGTAACCACGTGAGCCTGAAACCTCACTCACATAAACAACACTTACAGATAGAGCAAAACGAGATGCTCATGAATTGAGTTTTTGAGTAACGTATATATGCGTCGATTTCCTTTACACAATCTCCCAAAAATGCGTGGTTGTGAAAGCAGAGGCTTTTATAAAATTGACAATACAAGACTTTGAGAGGATCTCGAAAATTAAATAATAATATGATAAAAATAGCAGATAGACTTAGCATTTTAAATCTCTTAATATATAACAAGTTTCACTTAAATGAGAAATCATAGTATCTGTACAGCTACAACTCGATGTTCTTAGAGTATTATTTAAAACGTTAAAAACATTTGCCTTATTTCTGTCTTGTATTCTCTCAGAAGTAAAACATGCAATGAAACAAAAAGCTATAAGCTGTAGTAAATATATGCAAATGCTATTTTTATTTCCTATTTCAACAATAATCGTGTTATATAAGAAATATAATACTTCATGGTAATTTGTATCGTCCTTCAACTCACAAATTATCAAACGTCTTACATGATTAAAAGCATCCATCTTAAGAACATTTGTCTTTAATGAACATAGACTATTGCGCTGTGGTGTTCGTTGCAAATAGTGCCTTAATAATAATATTTACAGCATCCACACAAAGAAAACGCATTAGCCAAAGAACACAATAAATGAACTCAGATTGCATTCCTTGATACAGGATATGTACCTGAAAATTTACAACAGTTAGTTGCTTATATGATACATAAACTAAATGCAATGACTGGATGAAATTTGTGTTTAAATAAAGACTATACTTTTGCAAGCTATAGGAAGTAAGATTTGAACTAGGAATTAGTTTTTTGAAGGGATCTTTGATTCTCTGCTCGAAAATATATAAAATGCTAGTATACATATTTTGCATGAAAAAGAACGAATATTTATATGTATAAATCACTAAAATAGTTAGCTTTAAGGAATTATTACCAAATTATTTATGGTTACACTACTCTAATTATTTCAACATCTTTTCAGTATGTGTTGATATTATATTTTAAATGAAAGCCTTTCACTGAGGAGAATTTAACATCATTACATCAACTCATTTATTGATGCATTTAAAACTTCCTTCCGAGTGTAAAAATCTTTCTTCAAATCATACGTTTGAATGAATCTTTTCCGCCAGACTATAATTTTATTAAATTACACCTCAGTTCTGGATTTGAAAGAAACAGAGGCAATCAATATATAAATAAAAGGGATCTTCCAGTTACTGATCAGAACGTAACATCTGATCGCAGCCGTCGGTAATCTAGGAATCCTTAGAAGAAAGATGTGATCTTGGCGATCTTCCAACTTGGGATCTGCACATACGCAAAGAGTGTCTGCTGAAATGCTTCTCTCCTCAGCATTGTCGAGATCTTAAAATAAACCAGTCACTTTTCGGAGCCAACTTATTTTAATGGCAATACATAATTCGTCTTCATTTTCCCAAATAGTAATAAAATATTTAGTTATAATAATTTTTAGCTTAATTCCATCTGATTCATAATTAACTGAATACCAATTGAAAAAAAAAACTAAATATAAGTATTCTAAGCAACAGTGTTGAGCAGAATTAAAACGGATGTAACAATACGAGGGGGGAAGCTTAATCATTTGTTCTCAGGTAAACTAATTATTGGGAAATTAAGAATTCTTTTTTCATTTGTCTAAATAACTATTAGAATTAGCTCTAAGAAAATGATGAATTTATGGGAAATGATGTTAAAATGCAATAAAATAAAAGATGCAATAAAGCTTAATAAGACATTACATGGGTCATGCAATTCGCAATATTATACTTGAAGATTTCATATGAATTCATTTTTTACAAAACTATAATCTGAAACGCTATTACAATTTCATATCCAATTTTATATGCATAAACCATTGCTCTGGGTTATTTCAAAAGAAAACCTTTAAGTAAACTGTATTGCTTAAATGAAACTGAGTTCTCTAAAAGGTAATACGAACAGATATGACAAGTTTGTTTTACTACAGTTAAATTTTATCTGATGTTTCGCCACTGATCAGAAAGGTATTGCTTCTTTTTGTCAGAATTTGCTTAGATAATGCAAAGAACTGACTTATATACATACACTAACATTTTTGTATAGAAGAAATATTAAATTGCTATATTTACTTCCCTAAATGAAGGTACATATTAAGACATTCATTATCGACTTCAACATTTTTATAAGCATTAAGTACAGAATAAGAGGGGGCAAATCAAGCTTACTTCTGAATTTCTTTCGTATGGCATCACCGTGAAATAAAAGATAAGCTAGAAACTCATCTTTTAGCATCCTCGACTCAACGGCGCTGTTCAGACGCAGAAAAACTCCCCACTGATAATTTGTTACAACAATGGAGCATTAAATAGAAAGCCGCAAATCCCATACCCGTTTGCTTTGCAAGTTCTCAATAAAAACAAGTTCTCAGAATAATCGCGCAAATTTCAACTCGAGCAATGGCGCTCGGTACTTCTTCCTTTTTGCTGCTTTTAATCCGCTGTTTGGTTTCGCGCATGGCAGGTCGGCAGGGAAATCGCCATCTACCGAGTATGACTGACGTTCCGGAATGCTCTCTTAGGGTGGCTCACTGGGTGCTGCTCAGCGTTTGAAGATGAAGGAGGGATGGGAACACTGATGAGAAATCGATTCTCATTTTGCGCGCCTCTCGAATGTTATCCTTGATCACTGGAATTATGGGTGTTCCTTGTTTGTTAAAAAGGTCTGCCAGTAAAATATCAGTGAAAATGTTTTCTTTCAGCATTCATTACGAATATCCGTAGAGACACGACATTTTTATATAAATGATTATAGAATGACTTGATGAATATGACAAAAGCAAATTTTTAATTAAAACAAATGTGAAGAAGGATGATATTTTTCTCTGCATGAATTTTACCGCTGATAAAACAAACTGCGACCTAAGAAAAGTATTAAAAAATATGTTTTCTAACCTTCCTGTTTCCATTTCTAAATGACTCAGGTTTAGAGTGAATCTGCAGTAGGTTTTCTCAATGCTTCAGTCTGCTCCTTTATAATCAATTTATTACGCGGGATTTAGTGGAAATATTAGTTTTTTTATAATGATTCTATTACTTATTTTCAAAGATCTTTCAGAACAATTAACTATGTTTTTTCCTTCAGTGTGAAGTGGGAATTAAATGTTACAGTTGCGAGCAAAAAGTTTAGACATTTTTTGAAATTTTCCTCTTTTCCAACTTTGCATACACACACACATACACAGATATATATATATATATATATATATATATATATAATTATAATTTAAACTAGTGGTAACATCTTAATTCCCCCTCTTTATTCCCAAAATAGTAATAATAAAACTTTTTTTCTGGTCCGTGTCATTTCTAGGTTAATCCATCTTGCATGGCGTTGCTAACTCGGAAACTGAACTCAAAATTTCGAGAACTGAAACCTCTTTAATCTAAACAAAAACCTTCTCTTGTTGAACCTTCACATTAGCTAACTGCGCACTTTTAGCTTCAGCTCTCCTGCGGTCAAGATACTACTTCTATCCGTTTGCTTTATCGTGCTAATAACTATGCCATTATCTAAAATGTGATACTTTATATATCTGAGTATATATACTCAAAATATGCTCAAAATTTTATATACATATATTCTATGTATTCAAAATTTTGGGGAGCGAATTGCGCTCATGATCATGTGTGATGAAAAATATACTGATAATTAGTTCGTATCCACCAATGAAAGTTACATTCAATTCGGCCGCGTCTGTCTACGAGTCTTTCCTTCGAATGTCCTCTTTCTAACTACTCAGAAAAGTCCCCCCCCCCAGGATATAAGGCAGAGAACAATAGTTGTTGAAACTCTCACCGACCACCACGTGATTTGCGCATGCGCGGCAAAAAACTGAAAACAGAACTATAACTGAATTTTTAGAACTCGTGATGGACGTTTGAGTGAAACATGTAATCCTTCTCTTCTGTGTTATATATGTGATATTTTGGCAGTCGAGCACATGAGTGACGAAGCTTGCCATCAGAGTCCGGGCATTGTTTGGCCTGAGTGGAATACAGCAGAAATGACGACACAGAAGGATTTCACTTTTTACTATGCCATATCTTTATTTCAATTTTCACCGCAGATCATTCTTACTTTAGATGAAGTTCTCCAAATTACATATTCAATAGTGATTTAAACTAAGTACGATTAAATTTAGACTTTCTGCGTCATTAACTATTCTAACAAAGGAAAGATGGATTAAGCAGCAGCGAAGTGTTGTAGCGCAGGAGGAGACAAGCAATCTGATTCAAAATGGCGCGACTCCGTTATTTATAGAAGCAGTTACGTAATAGGCTGGAATGTTCTCGAAAATACTGGTCTAGGGGGAAGATCCTGAATTGCAGAAAATTAATTAAAGGTTGCTTGTTCGTATAGAGCAAAGCCGTCCTGTTTTTTATATTTTACATCTCCCCCCCTCAAAAGCAACAGGCGGTCGAGCAAAGCATTAGTAGATTAATGAAGCAAGAATTATGAGGAAAGACATGAAGAAACATCCAGGACATAGCTTACCTGCTTAAACTATGTCCTGTCATAAATCATGATATTTCTCATATAATTATAAAGTTTTTGAATTATACGATTTTACAAAGATTTATAAATAAATAACTAAATTTATAACTATAAGACAATAATATATGGAATAATAATAATAAATAAATTACGAGCATAAAAGTCCTTTATTTTTCTCAAAATGTGCATTGAAAAGTTTGTAAAGTCCTTTTCATAGAATGAATATACTGGTGAAGTCTCTTGACGCCAGATCTGACGCCCACAAGATAAAAATAAGCTTACAAATATTATGCACTTTTTTCAATGAATATGGTTCCGTAATAATTTTTAAATAGAAGATGTTTAAAATTTTTGCAGGGAACTCTTTTTCATATAAAACTTAGAAGGTACACAACTTATGCATAATTGATTAGGTGCATTCATTCTTCTCATCGTAGGTAATTAACAATACATTGACATATTTTAAATTTGAAAATTCAATACAAAACATTGTAATATAATACCTTAAGAAAACAATTCAATATAAATCTATAATAATATAATACAATAAGACATTAACACTTTGAATCAAAAGTTTGGCATGTCCTCTCCAACAGATCAGCGTGACTAGCTTGCTGATGGTTGGGTGGTGCTAGGTACAAAATATCAAAAAAACCTCCGTTGCCTAATAAAAGGTAACTGGTTTTAGGCATTGTATATTGTATCAAATTGTTTTTGTAAAAATACAAAATCCTACAAAATTAAATTTTAACACAAATAACTTGTATGATCAAGTTAAAGTCTTTACTAAAATTTTGGAAACTAGAAATTAATATTACCTTACAACAAGAAGAAAGAAAAAAAATTGTTACAAAATAATATAAGAAAGAAGATGTTTAGTTTTCGAAAAATTATGTGAAAAATACAAAAGGTCAATATCGGGAAAATAATTTGTTATAGTTAGGGTTTAGGTCTAGATCAGGTATTAAAAAGTCATAATCAGGAAAAATTTTAATAGAGAATTTTGAAAAAATAAAAATGAAATTAATTATGGAGAGAGATAAGAATTCTACAATTTCTAACATTTAATTTAAATTCACTTGCTGGATTAAAAGGTCTTCGCCTAGTTGAACGAACAATTTCTGATTTCTTTTTAGTTGGAGGATTAGGTTTATCAATTTCATAAATAACTTCAGAATATTGTTTTAGAATTTTGTAAGGTCCTGAAAATGGAGGAGAAAGTTTACGTGTATTAGGATACTGAAATTCTTCATACATTACTAAAATTACGAGGTTTATAATGAGTATCATATCTTTCTTTATTTACATTATGATAATCATCAGATCTTTTTTGAGCTATTTGTCTACCTTCTTCTTATTGGTGGATATAATTCTTGATTTTGAATTAAGGAATCATAAGGTAATTTTCCATACATTAAGTATGATGGTGGGAATTTTGTTACAGAATGAGGGGTGTTATTACATTCTTCAGTTAATTGGGGTAATAATTTTGTCCACGCAATATTACCTTGATAGGAATTTAGTTTACATTTTAATCTAGTTTAACAAAAATAATCCATTTTTGTTTTTTGAAGTTCTTGCACTATTCTCAATTTGTGAAGATCGTAATCCAGCTTGTGCTTTTCAATTTGTCTTTGCTCTAACAGTTTTCGATCCGAAATAGCAGTTGTAAGTAAATCTTGAACAAATTCATGATCCTTTTTGTATTCTGCACTGTTAAAAATAATTTCTTTTAAACCTGCTATTGTAACGGTTGGTGGTAAACATTCACCAGTTTCTTCCACAACTTGTTTCAAATCTTCTTTTTTAAAACCTTTTATCACTTTAAACATCTTTAAATACGAAAATAGTCCTGTAACTGGACGCCAGAAACGTTAAAGCTTACAAGAAAAAAGTATCACCAACCTTTTTCAACTTTCAGTACTTAAAATCATAAATCACACTTCAGCACGAAGTAGCCTTTAATTAAAGACTCGCATCATAGATTTAAAGATAGTCTCTATCATTAAAACACTATAACTGCGGTGATTATTTACACAATAGACTCAGTTTCAAAGAAAACAAACTTTATTGTCACGAAAAAAACAATGATGCCCCTCACTTGTTACATCGTTCACAAACTTGAATATCTCCTACTGTTGCCACACACAAGTAGCTAAATTTTACTAACAAAATACGTAAGGCGTTATTAACATTCATCACGCTTATAAGCTAAAGTTACAGGAGCAGCATAAGGACTGTAAGAAGGTTTAATAATTCCATTATTGAACAACTCATCTATTTGCTTCTTAATTTCACTATTATCTTTAGGAAATGCTCGATATGGTCTATAGGCTATTGGTAATTCAGAAGTTAATACAACTGTTGGGGGAGGGGGTTCAATCTTTATACAACCAACATCATATTTACTTTTAGCAAATATATGATTATAACTATTCAAGAATTTTTTTAATTTACTGGCAAAATTTGCACTATTTTCAAAATAATTGCCAGACGTTTTAGTACTAATATCACTTTTACATACAAAATTTTTACTGTCTTCACAATATTTACCAGACTGTTTAGCATTGATATCATTTTTACATACAAAATTATTTTGAAAAAACTTAGCTAATTTAACATTTTTACTCACCTGTTTTCTACACTGATAAACTTGATAATTATAAAAATTCAGTTGTAATTTGAACAATGAAACACAACATGAGGATAATAATAAATAATTTTAATTAGAATTTACCACATAAAATATTACATCATTAGTGAGTTTACCTATTTAACATGATATTTTAATAATGTTGTCTACATGAATCTGACTAGATAGCGAATATAATTTGCTATTAGATTTATCTTCAACTCGTTCATATTTTGTACCAATACCCTTAAAAATATTGTAAGGAAGAACATTTACCTGGGAACCAGTATCAATAATACTTGGTACACTTTGTTGTCCAATTCGGACATTAACTTTGAAATAAAATAATTTTTTCTGTTCATTTTTTGGCGCCGTATTATAATAACTTATTGAAGGAACTTTTTGATAACTAAGCGGCCTGTACGGATGTGGAAAAGGCCAAGGCATATACTGATTTGCATGAAATAGCCTAGTAGTATATCTGGGTATAGTTTGCCTCGGAGCAACAAATCTATAATCACTGCTTGCACTTTCTACTCCGTCCAGTGACACTGAAATTGGGAAAAGTTTCCTCGCAATGTCTATCCACATTTTTGGAGTTTTTATTTCTTGCATGCTAAGCAGCATGCTCTGGGCTTCCGGAAAGACCTTGGTTCAGGGCTTCAACCATTGTAGATTCATTTAACTTCAAACTGGATCCATACCGCAGTTTATGTCTAAAATACAGATCAATGTTGTTACATTTTTTGTACGTGATAGATATAAAATCGTTAAATGTCACTTCCTCTGCACTGGAAAAGTAAGTTGGAAATTTCTTTTAAGCTGCTTCCCAATCTTTGTCTAACATTCACGAAAGAAGTATGCAAGTTCTTCTACCCGCAGGCATTCGGAAAATACTATAAGGGGTCTGTGATGTATGGGTGACGCCAAACAACGAGATGTATAGAGACAACACCACCTAGAACTAACTCAAGGCCACGGCGCGCAGTTCATGACGTCACTGCAGTAGGGATACTTTCGTCCTCGCCAACTTTAAGGGTGCCTTCTTAAATATCCATTTGACAGGCTTATATAAAAACTGAAATTTTTATATTTAATTCTCATCGTTTATAAATCTGGAAAATACCTTGCTTTCATTAGAATGTGAAGAACCGAGATTTTTATTTTTAGAATGTTTTCGATACGAATAACTAGAATTTTTAATTCCATTAAAAGTTATTACTGATGTTACTAAATTTAATCGCTGAGAAACTCTTGTTAACGAAAGAAACTTCACACTTAATGAATCGGAATTTTATTTGTACGCAATAATTAAACAGAAAGACAATTTAAGACATGAAGGCAGGATATAGATCCTAAAAAATTGAGATAAATTCTAACTGATTTAAATTATGAAGCTAATTTACCTGGAATCATGTAGCAACATAAAATCGTTAGTTGAAAACAAATATAATTAATCAGAGATGTTTATTGGTCAAGGGTCGTATTAATTATACTTACAACAATTTATGCCTTGACTAATAAACATCTTTGATAAGTATAAGTAATATATCTTATTTTTGACATATGTTACCGAATAATAATAAATACTCATGTTTGAAACAAATAACGCTAAGCTTGCAACGATTTAAATAAGTTTTTATAATTATTTGAGACATTAGGTGCACAGAGAGAATTGCATATTATTTTGCATTTTAAATGGCAAATATCAAATCTCTGATAGAGGTCTGATATAGATCTAAATAGCTAACCTCTGATCTTTACAGGGAAATTTTATAACATGGTTTAGCAGTATTGTGTGGAAGGCAAATGTAACAAATCCTAAACTGGGATATTGAACACAACAAATGAAAAACACAACTATCATTGCATTATTACTGCCGAATAAAATTACTAACATATAAATGCCCTTAGGATGCACTAAATTATACATTACAATTCGAAACAATTTATACAGAAATACTTTAGATAATATGTATATGCTTATTTTCAATCAGTCAACTAAAAAGAGGAAGGATTGTTTTCAATCAGTCAACTAAAAAGAGGAAGGATAGAGGAAAAGAAGAAAATCATCGAAATTGTCTTTGCAGTCAATTCAGAATTATTCAAAACTGTCTGTAAACGGGGAACGATAAATATTGCTTTTTTTTTTTTATCACAGACTGCATTTCATCAAATAAAAATGTATGGCATAATATTTCATAAAGACTACATTTCTATCTTTAGAAAGAATTTAAATTGTAGTCTTTATGAAATATCATGCCATACATTTTTATTTCCATACGTATGTATATGCATGCGTATATATGTATGACAATATATTCGATTTCTTTGGAAAAAAAAAAATTGCTTCGACATACTGCTATACAAAATATACAATTAGCTACCAAAGATGATCATAACCTTTGAATTGTCCGAGGGTGAGGAGCCAAAATACACCCAGAACTCCTTAAAAATTTATAAGCATGGGGTGAAATTGTACATAAAATACTGAATAGTATCATACTCTCTGGAGAATACCGTAAGTTTTCTTTGGATGTATTAATTAATGTTAATTGCTCCCTAATGAATTGTATGGCTTTCTGCTTATTTTCATCGTATTGTTCTTCAATATTTTCTAAAGTTTCACAAACAGAATTTATTCTTAAATTCTGCACATCACTTTTAAATTCATACGACAACAAAGCGTTTAAAATAGAAATTACCTCATCTACATTGCCAACAGATGCTGGCAAAGTTAAATTATTAAATTTTTTAAGTTCAGTTTACCCAATGTAAACTGAAAGTTCAAGTTTTTCGTTTATTAATGCTGAAATATTTATTTCAGGGCACGGTGTTAGCTCAATAATTAAAAAGATAGCTTCCCGTGCTCTTTTAATACAGTTCCACAAGCCAGGTAGCTTTTCTTTTCCCATCTTATCTAAAAATTTAGAAAAAGAAAAGGATTTTTCTTTTTCATTCGTCTGAAACTGGGATATACTTTCAGTTACAGCCCACTGAAGATTTTTATTTTCTAGCCTTTTACGACGTTCATCTGGGCTTTCTCTCACGATAAATTCCCTTGAAATATATTTTGGGCAGTTTGGGAAAATACTAGGAATCGCAAAACGTTTTAATTTGTACCTCGATAAGGGAGCAGTCACCTTCCTTCCAGTAATTTCATCAACGAATTCTGTATATTTTGAAATGTCCTCAGGGTGAAAATGAAGGGCACAAACCCATCAGCAAGAATTTGTATACATTAAGTTTTTCGGCTTTAAACTGAGCATACATTATTAAATTTCATTAAATTTGTAGCATAAAATAATACAGGTTAAGTTATTTTAATTATGGCAAAGCCTCGAGGGCTATCTGCCTAAGGGGAGGGATGCCTTCATGGAGGACTTTCTAAGGGAAACTGGCTCGTATATACGTTACACATGGGGAAAACCCCGAAAACACCCATGCAGTCAGCCCGTTGGCGGGATTCGAACCTCGGACCGAACTACCAGTGTTCAGCGACTTAACCGCTCGGCCGCTGGTCGGCCACTAAAATAATATAAGTTAATGTTTATTCACGACTAATAGAAGGAAAATCATACTCATCTATTAATTGTATAAAGTGAAACAGGTACTAGTTTTGAAGAATAATGTCTAATTAGATAGAAAAATCTTTTGTCAAATAAAGTGTTGCATAAATTTAATTATTTGCTTACAAAAAATACGAAACACTTGCATGCAAAGATTGTTATAATCGGATTTAATTATCTAAACTAGAATTAAATACAAGATTTTGTAAAACTTCATATTTAATGATTTATGTTATATTAAGTGAATTTTAAGAATATCAGGCATGAACTCACAAAAATTTAAATAGCGTATTTTTTCGCATTAACATCAGAAACAAAATTGGTATTAGTTACAGAGATATTATCAAGATTTTTCAAGGTCTTCGGATTTTAATAAATACGCTGTTCCTGTGACAAATGTATCGAGATATTTAAATGCAAGCATTTTGAAACATACAAAATGTATTTACAATTTTGAATTTTTATTAATCCTACATTTAATCTAATCCTACTTTTAAGTCACACATTTGTTTAATTTACTTAACTTGGTAAATGATGCTATTTACTACAAATTGACTAGCATGACGATAAAGAATGCCATCTGCTATGGATTGAACGATTAGCATGATGATAAACAGTACTATCTGCTATAAATTAAATTAATAGTATGATTAAATCATCATACTTATATAATCACTATTAGACTTACAATAAGATTAAATATGTTTACTTTCTATAAATGTATGTACTCGCTTTAGTTTATGATAATTATAACATACTTAACACAGAAGCACTTTTTAAAGCACAGATAAGTATAAACTTATTCATTTAAAAAAATAAAAAAAAAAAACGCAACTTACCTTCGAAAATTTTGTTGGCTTGAAATTGCTTCTATGAATCGCCTTTATCCATTTATTTAAGAATTCTTTCTCTTTCGGAAAAGAGAAAACCTGTACTTTTGGACCATTTGGATAGTTCCCTTTACAGTTAGGTACACAGCATGTGTAAACCATATCAAAAATTTGAAAAACAAATAATAAAGTGGAATACTTATAATATAGAAATATCTGAAAAAAGAAAGAAAATGTCGACTGTTCTTATGGACGATTTCTGACCAAGTGACCGTCAAAACTCCGGAAATCCACCCACCACAGTCCTGGGTGGGGAGAGTTAAATGAAATACAATCCCTACTGACACTGACGTCACACCTCCTCCTGGGAAACGCGCCGTGGCCTCCAGTTAGTTCTAGGAGGTGTTGATAGAGAGCGCTGGCTCTTAATCGGAAGGCGCCAAAATGTTTTAGTTTCCAAGAGGGAGACCGACAGAGAGGTCATAGGGAAGGCTCGTGGGAGCCATTAATGAAAACGAAATTAACTTGTATTACTTTATATATTTCAGTTATTAGTGTTGTAGTTTAGTATTAGTTTTGTGTTTGTGAAATAAATGTTAAAAATACAAAAAGATGGAGTTATTTCTCTATGAGGCGGTGGATGAAGAAAGGGATGATATCGCACGCTCTCTTTCGAGAACCAGAGCTTTAAGATAAACACAGCTTTAGATGACGGTAGAGAAACTTCAAGAGAAGCAGGTAAGAAGCTTTTGATTTTATTTACTCAAAGTATAGATGTATTGAAGATATATATATATATTGAAGATATATATATATACTAAGAAAGAAGATTTAGTAAACCTTCTTGGTGAAATTGAAGATACACAAACTGTTGGTTTAACAGTGGTTCAATTAAAAGGTAAAATTGAGGACAGTAAAATATTGAAAGATGATCCAGAATTTGTAATTGGATTATTAAACTCAATAGTTGAGGAAAGAAAAATTAGAGAAGAAAATGAAATAAAAGCTAATACACAGTTAGCCTTAGAAACCCAAAAAATTGAAAATGAAATAAAAGCTAGGGATACACAGTTAGCCTTAGAAGCTCAAAAAGTTGAACTTGAGAAATTAAAATTAACGCAGCTAGAGAAAGAATTAGAATTGGAAAAAGTTAGAAGTCAGAATACAGCTGAAAATGGATCTCGCGCAGATAAAGACATAATTACAGGTTCGGGGAATTATTTAGAAAATTTGATAAAGAGTGTTAAAACATTAACTATTTCTGTTCTGGGAAGATCGGAAAACTTATCTTACGCAATATCTATAAAGACGGGCAAAGAAATAAAAATAAATATTTTTTAATGGATGATTTGATTCATCATACCGAAAGAATTTCCGGAGAACAAGTTAGTCAATTGGTATTACCTAAAGTTAGAAGGGAACAAATTTTAAAATTAGCTCACGAATCTATTTTTGCAAATCATTTAGGAATGAGAAAAACAAAAGAAAGGATTCGTTATTCATTTTAATGGCCGAACATGTCACGAGATTTTGAAGAATATTGTAAAACTTGTAATGAATGTCAATTACGAAATAAAGAAAGAATCAACAATTGTATACCCATAGTTCCAGTTCAGCGACCTGAATTTCCATTTGTTTTTTCAAACATTAGAGAGAGCATTCATAACTAAAAATTGTACCACAGGAGCTCAAATCTGAAATTTTGATTAACATTTTAGGGGCTAATATATTATTTTACACTAATGATGAAGAACTAAAATGTTATGAAACCATTAAAAAACTAGTACTAAAAGAATATCAGCCAACTGCTTATGAATGTTTAATGAATTTCCGAAGAGCACGACGCGATCCTAAAGAGTCACATGTTCAGTTCGCTTCTAGACTGTCTGCAAATTTACAGTATTACTGTCAATTACGTGAAGTTAATGACTTTGATACACTTTGTCAACTAATGATTTCAGACAAACTTTTCCAAACGTTAGACAAAGGAACGGCAACTTACATTAATATTAAAACAGGAGAAAATTGGTTAAAACCTAAGGATTTAGCTAAAGAAGTTGACCTATATTTTGTAAACAAAGGCAAATCGTTAAATGAAACCACTTTTAACACTAACGAAAACATAGCTAAATCGTCCCACTCTTCAAGAGAATCGAAATATATTCCGCCTCATATGAGAAGCAACATAAATAAAAATAAATATCCACCTAAAGACTGTTACATATGTGGAAAATTAAGGCATCTCGCTAAATCTTGTCCACAAAGAAACAAATCGGTAACACCAAACCCTCTAAAAAAAGAAACACCAGAGAAAAATACTAGTGATAAAGTAATAGCAAAAATCGGATCTTCATGCTTGTCAAATGAAATTTTTACGCAACCATTGCAAAAGGCAACTATTTGCGTTGCAGGTAACGAAATCTAAGCCATAATTGATTCCGGTGCCGAGATTTCTGTTCTAAATCCGAAACACATACCAAATTTCTCTATTGAGAACAACTGTAATATTGACCTAATTTCTGCATTCGGAGAAACCATATCAGCTAAAGTGGTTAGAATTCCTATATCCATCAGAAATACTGATAATCCTAATTTATTGAAACCTGTCGAAATATTAGTAGCTTTAACAGAAAAACTTCATATTCCCTGCGTAATTACTACTACAAATGTTTATGATTTAGTGACCTCTGAATCACATCTGCTTAGCGCGAATCGTGATTGCGACACAGTGTCTTCATCGCAGATACCGGAAGTGAAGAGTCATCAGTCAAAACAATTCGAAGGCGCTAATTTATTTATGACAGGAGGAGAGCAAAATTTAGTCATAAGTTGCATTCAGGGCGAAAACGAAAGTGAGGATAAATTAAACGTGAATCAATGTTCGGATGCCAGTACTTTTAAACAACAGCAAAGGGAATGTGAAATATTACGCAATATCTCTAAAGACGGGCAAAGAAATAAAAATAAATATTTTTTAATGGATGATTTGATTCATCATACCGAAAGAATTTCCGGAGAGCAAGTTAGTCAATTGGTATTACCTAAAGTTAGACGGGAACAAATTTTAAAATTAGCTCACGAATCTATTTTTGCAAATCATTTAGGAAAAACAAAAGAAAGGATTCGTTATTCATTTTAATGGCCGAACATGTCACGAGATTTTGAAGAATATTGTAAAACTTGTAAGGAATGCCAATTACGAAGTAGAGAAAGAATCAACGATTGTATACCCATAGTTCCAGTTCAGCGACCTGAATTTCCATTCGACACAGTAAATGTAGATATAATCGGTCCAATTGAACCTCCATCAGCACGTAAACACAAATATGTACTATGTTTAGTCGACCAACATTCTAGGTGGCCAGAAGCTGTCCCTTTGAGAACAATTACAGCAAAATCAACATGCGACGCATTATTAGAAATCTTTATGAGAACGGGCATACCTCGGGTAATAGATAGCGATCAAGGTACTAATTTTGTTGCAGAAATAACACAAGAATTTCATGCCAGATTAGGAGCAAGTCCTAGATTTACAACACCAGGACATCCACAAAGTTCGGGATTAGTTGAACGGATAACAAAGTTCTAAAACGTATGCTTCATCATATCATTAGAAACGACTAAAAATTGGGACAAACACATACCATACTTGTTATTCGCTTATTGCGAAATTCCAAATTGTACTACGGGAGTTATCCCCATTTAAATTAATGTATGGAAGAGAGGCTAGAGGTCCGTTGTCAGTATTAAAATCGTCACGGTCAGGAGAAATTCCATTACCAATAAAATTGGGTAAAAGTGCTATTGATTATATACAGGAGCTAAAAATGAATTTAGAAATAGCAGCAGAGCAAGCATCTATAACTGCAGAATTCAAACAAGGTGCATATGCAAGATATGCTAATTGAACGGAATAAGGAATAAGGAATTCAATCCTGGAGATCAAGTGTACCTGCTGATTCCAGATTCCAGTAATAAATTATATGCCAGCTGGACAGGACCTGCAGAAATAGTATCTCGTTGTAATCCAGATTCTTACAGAGTCAAACTGACAGATGGTACAACAAGAAGAGTAAACGTAAATAAAATTAGAAAATTTAATCCAAAGGTACAGGCAGTAGGTGTAATATTTGAGAACGAAGAAGAACTAGGAGAAGTCCATCCTACACCCAGTGTGAGTGACAAGTCCGATCATTTTCATCTTAACGAAGTAGAGTTAAGCTATTTAGATGATCATAAAAGGAATGACATGATGAACTTGTTAAGAAAATATGAAAACTTATTTATAAATAAGGTACAAATTGCCAAAGTAGGAGAACATAAAATAAGATTAAATGACACTGAAAGAAAGAAGCCATATGTTTATCGAATTCCAGAAGCATTGAAGCCTCAAGTAGATAAACCAATCGAAGAAATGTTATCAATGGGATTGATTGAAGAAACTAACGCTGAAATTTCGTACCCTATTGTATGCGTTATGAAGAAAGACGGTAATCTTCGCCTTTGAGTTGAATTTAGATCCCTTAATGCAGTAACGAAACCAGATGACTTCCCTATGGAAAATCCTAAAGAGCTCTTATTCCACATTGGAAAAGTCAAAGTGATATCCAGCATTGATTTACTCAAAGGCTACTGGGCCATACCATTAGAAAAAGAAAGTCAAGAATTAGCATGTTTCAAGATGCATCGAACTCAGTATCAATTTAAAGTCATGCCTTTCGGGCTACGCAACGCCGCTGCAACATTTCAGAGAGTGATGAACCAGGCCCTTGCTAAATACAAAGATTTTGCTCGAGCCTACGTCGATGACATAGCAGTTTATTCAAATAGTTGGAATGAACATTTAGTACACCTTGACACCATTTTTTCAAAGATCTTAGAACTACAGTTTTCCGTAAATCTCAAGAAGTGTTCCTTCGCTAAAACTCATATTAAGTATCAAGGACATATCATCGGTTCCGGCAGTCATCGCACAGATCCAGAGAAAGTGGAGACTATCCAGAAATTAGCTAGACCTCAAACAAAAAAACAATTGAAAAGCATTCCAGGCCTATGTAATTATTACAGAGATTACATTCCACATTACGCCGAAACAGCTTATCCATTAACAGAGCTCACCAAAAGAAGAAGTCCTGAAGAGCTTTGTTGGACAAAAAAACACGACGAAGCATTCGATAAATTAAAGAAATGCCTAATGGAAGCACCTAGTCTTTATACCCCTGTTCCAGGGTTACCTTTTATAATTCAATGTGATGTATCTTCAACAGCTGTTGGAGCCTGCTTATCTCAAAGGAAAAAGGGAAAATTGTACCCAATTAGTTATGCCAGCCAGAAACTAACCAAACCAAACAAGCATGGCCAACTATCGAGAGGGAAGCTTATGCTGTTATTTGGAGCTTGAAAAAGTTTGAAACTTGGATTTTTGGATCACCTGTGGAACTGATAACTGATCACAATTCGTTAACTTTCATGACAAAGAACGCACCACAATCTTCTAAGTTACAGAGATAGGCTTTAGCATTACTAAAGTATGATACTACAACTTCACATTGCCCAGGTGCTAAGTTAAGCAATGCTGATTGTCCAGACTAGAGACTATTGAGTGACTTGTGTGGAAGAAAGAACTTTTCATAGACATTTATGAACTCTTAAGATTATTATTCTTTATGTGTTTCTTTTTCAACTACTCTCCTAGAGACTTTTAAGTATATCATAGAAACTTTAAGTATTCTATTGCATTAGAATTGTTTGATTACGAATTTTTAATCATTTATATGTTACAGTTTAGGAAGAAGTCTTGTAGTAGGTGTAGAAGTAATCTGTATAAGTATTGTGTTATGTATCTTTCAACTTCAGTATTGATTGATTTGTAGACTTTAGTAGGTAACTCTTTTGTTTGACGTCACCATAATTTGTCATATTTCAATAGACTTTCACCCTATTTCAATCTTGGATGGGGTGTGTGATGTATGGGTGACGCCAACCAACGAGATGTATAGAGGGCGCTGGCTCTTAATCGGAAGGCACCAAAATGTTTTAGTTTCCAAGAGGGAGACCGACAGAGAGGTCATAGGGAAGGCTCGTGGGAGCCATTAATGAAAACGAAATTAACTTGTATTACTTTATATATTTCAGTTATTAGTATTGTAGTTTAGTATTAGTTTTGTGTTTGTGAAATAAATGTTAAAAATACAGGAAGGTGGAGTTATTTCTCTATGAGGCGGTGGATGAAGAAAGGGATGATATCACAGGGTCTACCTTTATCTTCAATATTTTTGGCACTACATTTTTTTTTCAAATAGCAGAATGTACTTATCAATAGGAATATCACTTTTTGATCCATCAAAAATAGGAAATTGGATTTTTTTTTCTATTTATAGTGGTTGTTGATTCTTGCGTATTTGTTGACAGCGCGGCTTTAGCTCTTGTCTCCATTTCTGAAGCACCGATAATCAATTTGCACAAAAATTCAAATTTAAAGCACAAATCTTGATTATTGAATACAATTTCACATTACTAGAATTTTTTCACCAATCACTTTATACCTAACGCATATCACAGCACACTTGAAAACATCTCATTTCGTAGCCGACGAAAATCAAAGCACAGGGAAATTCTGTCTGCAGATGATTGACGCACGATACAATGCCTTTAACCTGCGTTACGGTAGACATTGAATTTAGAAAAATAAATCCAGAGGAGTTCTTTTCCCACGCAGAAAAAATCCTAATTAATAAACTGTGATATTTTGGCAGTCGAGCACATGAGTGACGAAGCTTGCCATCAGAGTCCGGGCATTGTTTGGCTGAGTGGAATGCAGCAGAAATGACGACACAGAAGGATTTCACTTTTTACTATGCCATATCTTTATTTCAATTTTCACCGCAGATCATTTTTACTTTAGATGAAATTCTCCAAATTACATATTCAATAGTGATTTAAACTAAGTAGATTAAATTTAGACTTTCTGCGTCATAACTATTCTAGCAAAGGAAAGATGGATTAAGCAGCAGCGAAGTGTTGTAGCGCAGGAGGAGAGAAGCAATCTGATTCAAAATGGCGCGACTCCGTTATTTATAGAAGCGGTTACGTAATAGGCTGGAATGTTCTCGAAAGTACTGGTCTAGGGCGAAGATCCTGAATTGCAGAAAGTTAATTAAAGGGTGCTTGTTCGCATAGATCAAAGCCGTCTTATTTTTTATATTTTTCATATATATATTTTAGTTTAGTGATGTTATTTGTAATTTAAATATCTTATTATCTTAGAAGCTTCTCTTTTTCATGAGTAGTGCCTTGATGTGTACAATTAATAAAAACATTCCTGGACACGCCTTTGGAACGAGAAAGAAGATCGACTAAAAGATAAGCTTTTTTTCCTTTATTTTCTATGAATGATTATGCTGTTAATCATAACATGAACATTACATTTTTTTGCATCCCGTGCCGCAAAGAAAGCGAATTAATTGAAGATTGATATTAATGATGTTATGTATTTTGAATTTGAAAGGTGTTTATTGAATTCGTTACGATTTTATATGTTATATGTTTGATTCAGTAAACATGTCAGTAGAAGATATTACTAAAGAAAAAGAGAGGTAGTTTGAGAACGTACATTACCAGATTTCTTAAGAAAATAGAATTAGGACTAGATAAGGATTCTGCTGATATAAATTTGCTAGAAGAAGATTTAGAACTGTTGAATGATAAGTTTGAATCTCTTAAGATAGCTGATTCTGAAATCGAAAGTGTTTTGAAACCAGATGAATTTGATGAAGAGATTCAAACTACAAAGGAATACAGCGAAAGAATTCTGTTGTGGAAATTTAGACCGAAAAAACGGATTCAGTTGTCAAAACAAAACTCTACTGTTATTGATACAAATCTATCTAATTCTCAATTATCTTCTCAAACACTAGAAAGTAACAGACGAGAACGTATTAAATTCCCGAAAATATCTATTCCAAAATGTTATGGTGATGTCAGCCAATGGCTTTTATTTTGGAACTGTTTTGATCTGGCTATTCACAAAAACGAATCCTTAGAAA
The DNA here is from genome assembly GCF_044657685.1 of Stegodyphus dumicola. Taxonomy (NCBI): domain Eukaryota; kingdom Metazoa; phylum Arthropoda; class Arachnida; order Araneae; family Eresidae; genus Stegodyphus; species Stegodyphus dumicola. The sequence goes on from NC_140780.1 coordinate 124,983,258, forward strand.
AAGCAGATAAATTTATTTACTTGCATGCACATTTAGGAGGAACTGCATTAAGTACTATAGAAGGGGGTTTTCACTTTCTTCCGAAAATTATGATTTAGCTATTTATTTACTACAAGATAGATTTGGAAGTAAAGATGTGCACACATACGCAGTTTGAAATTATTTGATAGCTGTCAGACTCACATACGCAGTATAGAAGCATTAAATGTTGCATCTGACACTTATGGAAGTATTCTACGTCCAATCATTCTTAAGTCCCTTCCTTCTGATTTAATCCTATAATATAATAAAGAAGAAAGGGAAAGTTTAAAATACGATTTACATAGTTTAATGGGTTTTATTTCTCAGCAATTAATTGCACGGGAAAAAACAGCTTTGCAATCGAAAGAAGCGGCGTCAGTTTTTCCTCCCCCCCCCGACAAACAAAATGCGAAAGCAAGCTGTCAGCTTGGCATGATAAACGGATACCAGATGTATCATCTGCCTCGTAGTTACTGTCTACTAATGAGAATCGAAATTATAAACATTCGAACTGTATATTTTGTGATTCAGATCATCAAAGTTCTGAATGTCCGAATGCAATTCGTTTAACCTTACATGAAGAAAAGCAAAAATTAATGTAGAACGGAGGTTGTTTTAAATGCTTGAAGCCGAAACATATTTCTCGTTTATGCAAAGCCAAGGTTAAATGTTCCATATGCGGAAAAGCTCATTTTTCCATAATGTGCAATACTGTTAAGGATGATTCTCACGGAAATAATTCTACAGACATTATTGGGGGTGAAAATGATAAAAAAGACTGTGTTCTGACGAATAAATCTTGCATGCAGTTAGTAATTTTGCAAACTTTAATAGTAAAACTTGGTGGGGAAGGGATTCAAAAATATGTGAGAATTTTAATAGATAGTGGTTCCCAGCGATCCTACATTTCGAAGTATGCAGTTAGTATGATGAATTATAAAGCAAGTGGTAAAGAAGAATTAATTCATCATTTGTTCGGAGGAATTGAAAAGAAAGAACTCATAGCAAATTCTTAATAAGATTGAGTAATCTTAAAGATGATTATCACTGTAATTTTCAAGCTTTGGATCAGGATAAAATATCTACTGACATTCCTCAAATTAAGACACAATAACACGCCGAATAAATACTAATTCAGAAATCAAACAACAAAAATCATTTCCTATCTTGTTCATTTGCGGTTTTGCAGCTGAGAATGATGGTTCGGTAAAACCATCGAAACTAGTCCTGTGAAACTTTTGTAAATCTAACGCTGATTTTTGTTGTTTGACTTCTGAATTAGTATTCCTCAAATTGTTAGAGTTATATATCTTACTGAATTGCAAAAACATGGAATTTATTTAACTGACATGCAGAATAAATCTGCGGATTTGATGAATGAAAAGTCGCCTTTAGAAATTCATGTTCTTATATGCAGATATGGCCGGAAAGCTTCTAACAGGGAAGGTTAGACAACTGAAATGTGGGTTATTATGTGTATACACCAGATTAGGATGGACAATGATGGGCAAAACTGAAAAGCGTGAGTTCTCTAGCAGTACGAAAACTGTATTCTCACTTCATGTTAATGATGCTAAAGTTTCGGATTTATGGTGTCTTGACTCGCATAACGGATCCTGCTGCAACCCACACAAGAAAGGAAATTGATGAAATCGCTAAAACATATTTTCATCGGTTATTAAAGAAAAATAGTGAGGGTAGATATCAGGTCTCTCTTCCTTGATTAGAAGGGCATGCGGTTTTACTTCATAACAGATTATTAGCAAAGAAAAGGTTAAAATCCTGCGTCAAAAATCTTCGGTCATAAAACTGTCTGAAAGAATATGAAAATATTTTTAACGAATGGGCTGAAGAAGGTATTATAGAATCTGTTGAAGATAAGAATACAGAAAATCGTCATTACCTACCACATAGGGCTGTAATTAAGGAAAATTCAACCACAAAGGTAAGACCTGTATTCGATGCCTCAGCGAAGAAAAGGAATGGTGTGTTCTTAAATGACTATTTAGAAAAGGGCTCAAATTATTTGGAATTAATGCCGAGTATTTTAAACAGATTTCGCCTAGGTAAATATGGGTTTATCTCAGATATACGTAAGGCCTTTTTGCAAATAGGTGTCTGCCCTCGAGATAGACTTTCTTAGATTTCTGTGGTGGGAAGAAGGAGATTCCGAAAAATTGAAAATACATCAACATAAGCGACTTGTGTTTGGTGTTAATAACAGTCCTTTTTTTCTCGCCGCCACACTGAATTATCATCTCGAGAATGTTCCGGAACACCAACAAGAGGTAGCTAAGAAATTAAGAAATCAATGTACGTTGACAACTGTGTGGCCAGCGTTGATACTATTGAAGAACTAAACACTTTTATTTATGTGTCGAAGAAAATTATGTCGACTGCTAAATTTGATTTTAGGGGATGGTGTTACAATGAACCTAACTGTGAAACATTGAAAGGAAATCCTTACAGTCAAGACGCCTATAAATACCCACCATGGCTGAGCCATTGAACACTGGTAGTTCGGTCCGGGGTTCGAGTCCCGGCGAACGGGCTAGCTGCTGGGCGTTTTCGTGGTTTTCCCCATGTGTAACGCGGATATCCCCTAAAAAGACCTCCACGGGGCATCCCTCCTTTTCCGTGTAGTGCCTAAGGGCGGAGCACATAATAAGTAAAATAAGACTCCGATAAAACCGTATCAGTTCTAGGTTTGAAATGTAATTTATCAGATGGCACTTTGTCCTGTGACTTTAAAGACAGTTCTGTCAAACAGCTTGTCAGCAAAAGGAATATATTGTCAATAGTACACAGGATTTTTGACCCGACTGGGTTTACAGTTCTTGTTACTCTGATTCCAAAGCTAATGCTTTAAGAATGCTGGAAACAGAAGATTTGATGGGGGTAACAATTTATCTAAAAGCATTTCAGACAAATTCGAATGTCGGGAAAATAAACTACGTAATTTGGAAAAAATAGCTATACCCAGAAGATTTTTTGCTGCCTTCGAAAGAATTTCCGATTTATTTTTAAATGTCTTGTGACACGAGTAAATCTGCTTATACCACATGCATATTTATGCGAAGTTGTAAAGAAAATTCCGTTACATGTCAGCTCATCTCAGCTCGATCCAGAGTGGCACCTATCAAGCCGATCTCCATACCACGAGTAGAGCTTTTAGCTTGTACGATTGGCGCTAGACTGGCACATCGTGTTAAGGAAGATTTAAGACTAGAAACCTTGCCTATTTATTATTTGAGTGATTCTATGGATGCATTATTTTGGATAAAAAAGAAGGAAACCTGGGCTGTTTTCGTTCACAATAGAGTGAAAGAAATCTGTACTCCAAACGTAAGTAATCCAAACGACTGGAATTATGTTCCTGTAACGCAAAATCCAGGGGACCTATCTTCCCGAGGATGCAATCCGGAAACCTTAGCCTTAGTCAAATCGAAATGGTGGGAGGGTCCCCACTGGTTGAGAAATGATCCAGAAAAATGGCCTACCTCTGAAATTGTACCGAATTTTGACATTATAAATGCTGAAAGGAAGAAGGCAATAATTTCTGCAGTTAATTCGAATGTTATGACGGAAGTTAATTTTGATAAGATTTCTTCGTACAATACTATTCTAAAGGTAATATCTTGGATCTTCCGTTTTGTTAAAAATGTCAGACTAAGTCCTAATGAAAGAACTTTTGGAAAAATTACATTCGAAGAAATTAAAGGAGCCGAAATAACTCTTTTGAGAATAGTGCAGAGTGAATCATTTTTTGGATTAGATGACAAAAGATTACGTGTACTTCAACCAGTGATTGATTTTAACAAAATCCTTCGGATTAAAACCAGAATTCTGAGAAGAAATTATACAGAAAATTTTCGATTTCCTATTATTCTTCCTTCAGATCATCCCATTGTAGTAAAATTAGTTAGAGATAAACATGAAATGAACAATTATGCAGGAGTAGAATTTTTGATATCTGCTTTACAAGAACAATATTGGATTTTGAAAACACGAAAGACTGTCAAGAAAGTCATAAGAAGCTGTGTTGTGTGTCAGAGGTTCGATGCTAGTTCTTCGAAAACACCCATTACTCCTCTCACTGAATACCGAGTAAGAGAAACAGCAGTCTTTGAGATTATAGGTGTTGACTTGACTGGACCATTGATACTAAGCGGAAATCAAAAATGCTGGATAGTAATTTTTACCTGTGCTGTTTTCCACGGAGTACATTTGGAACTGATTTTCTCCCTATTGACTGAAAGTTTTCTGCAAGCGCTGAGATGTTCCACTGCTAGACGTGAGAAACCACACACCATTTATTTCGACAATGGAACGAATTTCAAAGGAAGTGATAGATTTTTCAGAAGCCAAAATTGGGATAAAATCTTAGAATATGCTAGTATCCACAGGATCACATGGAAATTTCTTCCGCCATCAGGATGGTGGTACCGATTAATAGGAGTCCTGAAAAGAATCCTTCGTAAAGTTTTAGGACGATCATCTCTGAATCATGAAGAACTGATAACAATTTTGTGCGACCGTGAAGCAATAATGAATAGTCGTCCATTGACGTATGTCTCAGAAGATGCTGCAGATTTATCTCCGATCACACTTTCCATGTTTCTCCATGAGATTCGACAAATTGGAGTTCTTGATCTGGATAATATAGATGCGAAATCTTTAAACAAAAGGCTTATTTATTGACAAAAACGTTTATGAGATCTCCGTAAAAGTTTTCGAATCGAATATCTTGGACAGTTACGGCAAAATTATGAACATGTAAAAGCCTCACAACCTTTGAAAATAGGAGATCTAGTTTTAGTGTCCGATGACAATAACAAGCGAACAGACTGGTTATTGGCGAAAGTAACGGAGATTTTACAATCTCGGGATGGACATGTGCGTTTAGTTAAAGTCAAGACTAAGTTTGGAGAAGTTTTGCGACCAACCAATCTCTTATATCCTTTGGAGATAACATCATCAGATGAACAGTTTAAATTTAGAAATGTGGCAAGTAGCACTTCTGATGAAACAGAGTCTTACTGCGATCAGTGATATTCGTAATGACTTGCCTCAAGATCTTAGGAGCGATAAGACTCCGTCGATGACTACAAGAAGTGGTCGAAAGGTAAAGACTGTTCAAAGGTTACAGTTTTAAATTTGATTTATCAGCAAATTTAAAGGTGGGAGTGTGTTGAATCTCACACCGACCACCACGTGATTTGCGCATGCACTCGGCAAAAAACTAAAAACCGAACTATAACTGAACTTTTAGAATTCGTGATGGATGTTTGAATGAAACATGTAATCCTTCTCTTCTGTGTTATATATATATATTAGTTTAGTTATGTTATTTGTAAATTAAATATCTTATTATCTTAGAAGCCTCTCTTTCTGCGTGAGTAGTGCCTTTGATGTGTGTAATTAATAAAAACATTCCTGGACACGCCTTTGGAACGAGAAAGAAGATCGGCTAAAAGGTAAGCCTTTTTACCTTTATTTTCTAAGAATGATTATGCTGTTAACCATAACATGAACATTACAATAGTCAATCTGTTTCTGTAAAAGCTGAATTGTGTATTTTGCCTTATTTTATGTATTATTTTCACTGTTTAGCCTTATTTTATTTATGTATTATTTTGCTCTTTAGTATTTTACTTTTCAGTATTTTTAGTATGCTGTTTAGTATTTTGCCTTATTTTAGATATTATTTTTACTGTTTTATCAGTCACTCTGTTAATTGCTCATATATTGTACTGTACTCATTTATTGTTCACGTTGTGGATGCCTGCATTAACCACCTATCCATAACTCTGTAAATGTGTGTCATGACGTGATGACCACGCATGCGCAGTTCAGCCGAACGGCCTGCAACGCCTCTCTCTCATGAGACTTACTAGAGAAGAGTAGTTAGTAGGTAGTAGCGAAGTAACGAAGAAAACGTGTTGTATGTCAGCTTAGATGCAAGATACGAAGTGATACTTGTGTGTTAATCGTTTGTACTTATTATCTTTTATTTGTGTGTTAATAAAGTTTTGTGCCGTTAAAATGGCTGTTTTATGCAACGCACACAATACGATACATCTACGGTAGGACATAAATACATATCCAGAAGCTACACGCCCAAGAAAAGAAGGATATGACAGTGGTGTCAGAACAGGAGGATATGTCATTCTGCAAAGTTCACGGATAAATGCGTAAGTGAGTCTTCAGAAAGGTAAGAAATTTGTTCAATTTATTTTGCGGTAAAGTGGAATTCAAGGTTACAAAAATGGCTGAAGAGCTAACGAAATCTAAGAAAGAACGGAAAATTATTCGTTCAGCCATTACTAAAGTAACAAATGCTATTGAATCATTAATTGCAGCTGGTAACCTTGAAGACCTTGAAGAATCACTTGAAATTTTAAAAGTAAAAGCTATTTCTTTGAAAGCGTTAGACGAAAAAATTAAAACTTTGACTGATGTTAATGACATTGAAACCGAAATCGAAAGTGCCTTGGAATACGAAGAAAAAATTGCGAAATGGAGCTTTAGAGGCACAAAATTATTGAAAGAAAAAAGAAATAGCAATAATTCGCTAGTTTCTAATGGTTCTTCTAATGATAGTAACAATTTATCTACTATTTCTGGTGTCGATAAAAGTTCTGATTATAATGTTAAATTGCCAAAGATTACGATTGATAAATTTTATGGGAATGCTGAAATGTGGCAGACATTTTACAATTCTTTTGATACGGCAATAAATCAAAACGAAAAACTATCTAAAGTGGATAAGTTTAATTACTTGCTTAGCCTGTTAGGCGGTGCAGCTTTAAAAACAATAGAAGGCTTTTCTTTATCTCCAGAAAACTACGACGAAGCTTTTAAAATTCTCAAAGAGAGGTATGGTCGAAAAGATCTCCTTATTAATTCTTACATGCATAAACTTTTAAATTTACGGCCTGTCCGAAGTTCTAATGACATTAATTCTTTGAGGGAATTATATGATACCTGCAACGTACAAGTAAGGTCACTAAATTCGATAGGGGTCAAGACCGAATCGTATGGAAAATTACTATACCCTTTGTTAATGAAATGCATACCTCAGGATATAACGCTTGATTTTGCTCGTCAAAACGCAGATGAGGAAACTTTTAATGTCGATAACCTCATGAAATTTCTAAAACGGGAAATTGAAAGTCGCGAACGAACTTCATTAAATGTATTTTATTCTAAGAGTCACGCTAATTCTCTTGGAAGGCATTCACAACCAAATGAAAAGCGAAACAACTTCCACACTCGGAATTCATTCAACGCCAACAAATTTGGCGCCAGCTATTCCCCTAATGTAAGCAAAATTGCAGTTGTTCGAACTTTCCCTTGCTTATTTTGCGAAAGCGAAAATCATGCTTCGGAAAAATGCGTTATGTCTCCGGAAGAAAGGAAAAAGAGTTTAAGGGCTTCTAATCGGTGCTTTCTTTGTTTCGAAAGGAACTGTAGAATAAAAAATTGCCCTGCTCAATTAAAATGTTCAAAATGTAATTCTAAGTATCATAATATATTGTTTCATGAAGATAAGGAAGGGGTTGCTAAAGAAGAAATTAAGAATAATTCTAACGCCGTAACTGCAAAGATTTCTTCTAAATATTTTACTGCGAATCAAGAAGTTAAAGAATTAATAGATGACTTGCCAACCGTTAAACTTATATGTGATTGTAAATTAATTAGTGCAGTAGCAGATACAGGCACGCAATTAACCGTTGTCAAGACCGACATTGTACCAGAAAAATACCGTACGCCACATGGAAGTGTTATCCTCACGTCAGCTTTCGGGCAAGCTTTAAAAGCTCCTCTCATTAACCTACCTTTAGTAATATATTCTGAAAATGATAAATTTATGTCACCTATTTTTATAACATGTGCAATGGTGGATAAGTTATGTAATGATTTACTCTTGTCGTTAAGTGCTTTTAATGAGTTAAGGGGAGATGATAAAAGAAAGTTTAATTTTGAATGTAAAAATGTAAACATTGCTACTGATAGTTTCGGTGAAATGCCTTTACATGAAACTGAAAATTTTGACGAAATACTTAACCATGATAGGGAAAACCTAATTAATGAAAAATGTAATGAAACTGTTAAGAAGATAATAGAATGTTGTGCGCTTGTATATGAAGATACAGGTAAGGATGATTCCAAAGGTAGCACGGGACACGATCAATGTGCAATGTAGAACTGTTTCGAGAGCAACAAATGAATGACCCATCTTTAAAAACATGCTGGCAAAATGTTAAGAACGGAAGTAATAACTTTATTGTTATTGACAACGTTTTGTATCATAAAGATAAAGTTCTAGGAGAAAGAGTTTACCAGTTAGTCGTTCCTAAAGAAAGAAGAAAACAAATTTTGGACTTAGCTCATTCTAGCTTGTGGGGAAGCCACCTGCGAACCAAGAAGACAGCTGAACGTTTGAGATATTCGTTCTATTGGCCTGAAATCAAGAAAGATGTAAATGAATACTGCAGTGCTTGTACTTCTTGTCAACTTCAAGCGAAAAAGCGTCCCTTTGATGAAGTTCCGATTACGCCAGTAACACGTCCTAAAGAACCATTCCAGGTAATTAATGTGGATATCCTAGGACCTGTAGAGCCAAGCTGTAGAGATTACAAATATGTTCTGTGTGCTGTTGATCAATGTACCAGGTGGCCCGAAGCGGTGCCATTGAAGAATTTGAATGCCAAAGCAACATGCGATGCATTGTTGCAAATCTTTTCACGCACAGGAATTCCTCAAATTGTTGCTTCAGATCAAGGAACTAATTTTACTGCTTCGTTGACCCAAGAGTTTTGAAAAGGATCGGATCGTCCCCAAGGTTCTCGACTCCTTATCATCCAAGTTCAAATGGCCTGGTAGAAAGATTTAATGCTGTTTTAAAGGGAATGATACATCATACCGTTAGAGAACATTCGAAAGATTGGGAGAAACATCTACCGTATTTACTTTGGGCTTACCGTGAAGTTCCTAATGCTACGACTGGGGTTAGTCCGTTCCAAATGCTTTATGGAAGACGTCCTAATGGCCCGTTGTCTATTTTGAAAACGTCATGGATTAATGAAACTCCTGTTCCTCATGGACAGTTAAGTTCAGTTACCGATTATCTGAATGATTTGAAGACGAAATTGGAAAAAGCTGCTGAATACGCAGGACTTACAGATGTTGGAAAGCAACAAGCTTATGCATTCTACCGTAACCGAAAGACTCGTCATAAAGAATTCAAGGAAGGTGACAGGGTTATAGTTTTAATCCCTGATAGCCAAAACAAAGTTTATGCCAGATGGACGGGACCTGCTACGATCATCAAAAAGCATACTGATTATAGTTACATAGTACAAATGCCTGACAATTCATCGAAGCACGTTCACGCAAACAAGATACGAGAGTTCAATACCGCTGTGAATAATGTCGGTGTGATATATGATACAGATATTGATTTCGGCGAAGTTGAAAACGTTCCAAGAATTGTTCCACGGAAAGCAAAAGAACACTATTCTAATGAGGAATGTGATTTTACACACCTTGAACCGCATAAGAAGAAAGAACTTATGGAAATTTTAAGAAGGCATAAGAACCTAAGAACTGGTATTCCGAAAATCGCCAATGTGAGAGAACACAGCATCAAACTGAAACCTGGAAGTATGCCAGGAAAGCAGAAACCGTATCGAATACCTGAGGTTCTAAGAAATGAAGTTGATCGACAAATAGATAAGCTTTTACAGCTAAAGCTAATCGTTGAATCAGAAAGTGAATATGCGCATAGTAGCTTATGTGTCAACAAAATGGAACAGTAACATTATGTGTTGACTAAAAGACCATGCTGAGTTTATTGATGACGTGACTTAAAATGACGTGATTATATTTCCCAGTGAGTGAAGCATGACTGACGTTATGAACTAAAGACATTTTGACTGTTTAGTTTGATTTTATTTTAGCTAAAATGCTAAATTTTTTTTCTAACGTTAGGTAATGTGTTTAAAGATTTAGCTAGGGTTTGCTAAAGTATTATGTTTAATGTTAATGATTGATTTGTATTGTCTCGTTTATATGATAACTGCTTATATGATTATGATTATGTGAAGGATTTAAGTTTGAAATGTTAATTGAATGTTGCATCTTTTTAAATGAATAGGATTACTGAATTTATGTTGAAGTAATGTTAATTTAAAATGGTAAGAATTGGTTAATTAAGTTCGAAAATTTCATGGATGTTATTTTGTTTTGTTTCAAGAAATGTTTATATATGTGGATTTGACAGGTCATTGAAAGACGCAATCAAATCTTTTCGAGGGGAGGTGTCATGACGTGATGACCACGCATGCGCAGTTCAGCCGAATGGCCTGCAACGCCTCTCTCTCATGAGACTTACTAGAGAAGAGTAGTTAGTAGGTAGTAGCGAAGTAACGAAGAAAACGTGTTGTATGTCAGCTTAGATGCAAGATACGAAGTGATACTTGTGTGTTAATCGTTTGTACTTATTATTTTTTATTTGTGTGTTAATAAAGTTTTGTGCCGTTAAAATGGCTGTTTTATGCAACGCACACAATACGATACGTCTACGGTAGGACATAAATACATATCCAGAAGCTACACGCCCAAGAAAAGAAGGATATGACAATGTGTAACTGAAATTTTTCTCCTCACCCACAATGCACTTACCTTACTGCCCTATCGTCTCGCCCAGCATTTGTTTGCATCGCCCACAGCACTCGTCTTGAGCACAATATGCACCAAAGTGTGGTATGTGGACCAAGTTAATTCCGTCAGCGGGTCTATGTGGCCGATATGCTAACTGCCCCAGTGGATCGGCTGTGTGGTATATCGAGAACTATCGATGTGGTATATCATATCATAATCAGACTTATCATAATCAGATGTGGTATATCATAATCGGACTTTAAGCTGGCACCGCGCCAAGCATCGAAGCGCGCGCAGTGATAAGAAAAGGACTGGAATGCGAGTAGCTGTAATTATGAAATAGCTGTAGATATAAGTGTATATGCGAGAGATGATATATTTTGTATATATAATAAAAGTAGCATGTAGTTTAAATGAGTGTATCTTGTGAAATAATTAACCACTAAAGGATACACGACAGGCTGCCTTGCTCTCGGTGGAAAGAAAGAAAGTTAATCTGTTGCAGCTTACTCTAAGTCATCTTATTATACACATACACGCATACTGTCCTTTGGAACTGTCCTGAGCAAAAGTGCTTACTGGCGAATAAATTGTGTTTTGATTCTTCATCAAGTGTAACCATCAATTACTCCAAAACCACGAACCCGTAAAACGCAACAATATGCTGACTCACTGACTCCGCTATCCCAGCGCTTATGACAGTTTTTCACAAAACAACATATTATATTTATCATTTTCTTGTTCATACGGTCAGCTATGTTGGATTGCGCTCAATAAAGTCCCATTTTTAGGTGACGTATACCAAGTCCTGCAAATAGCCCTTCAGATATTTGGCTTACAAACTGCTTACCATTGTTGGAAATTAGTTTTAATGGAGCTCTGTATTTTAAGACATAATTATTTAAAAAAAATATGTAACTATTTTAGCCGCGGCTCGTTTCAGGCGGACTAATTCAACCTATTTAAAAAAATGATCAGCTATAATGAGTAAATAACGATTTTTATTTATTTCGCTTCGCAGAAATGAGCCCAAAAAATCGATGACGACTAATTCGTTAGGGAATGATGCTTTTATATTAAGTACACGGCCGGGCTATAGTTAACGTCGTTAACTGGCAAGTACGGCAGGACCTGGCATACGCACTTACAAACGTTTGCAACTTCGGAAAATACAGCGCCTTACGAAGTCGTTGTACTGTTTTTTTTTAATTCCCAGGTGGTCAGGTGGCAAATCCCAGGTGACAAATCACGTAATTCACTTACAATGTCGCTGGGATACCCGGTCTAAGTTTATATTTTTTTATTTATAGACTTAATAAATAAAAGAATAAAATAAATAATTATCAATTACTTCATAATTTTTTACTCTATTTCGTATCGCAGTAATGTCTGGTTATTCAAAATGATCCGGATCCTTTAAGTAAAAATAAATATTTTTAAATTCGGGATCCCTTTTCAGTTCTTGAATAACTGTCTTTTGGATCAATCTTACGGCAAATTTTTCTCTAAATATAAACGTCCTACGGTCGCATGATTTGAATAAACTGTAATCGGCAATTTGCCAAAATACACTCGGAAATTTTGTACCGCTAATAAAAGTAATAATAAAGCGAGTGTTTCTCAGTCGGTATAGTTTCTTTGCGTGGAATTCGTTGTTTTACTAAAATGCGCCACATGTGACATTTTTGTATGAGGACTGGACCCACTGCATAATGGGTGGCATCTGCCGAAATTTCGAAGTCTTCGTCGCCTTCCGAGAATTTTTTGCATGGGGGTCAATATCTCTTTTGCAATATAAAAATGACAACTTTGCTATGAAGAGTATTTTTTTTAAGTTGGCAAAGAAACATTGATTTTTTAATACTAATAGATTACAAAAGTACTATTTCATGAACAAACCCCTAGTCTTATAGTATTGTTACTTTCTAGCATAATACAACAATAATGCAGTATAGAGCTGCTAATAAGCCCACCAGCAGCCGAGCGGTAGAGTTGCTGAACGCAGGTAGTTCGGTCCAAGGTTCGAATCCTGCGAACGGGCTTGCCGCATTGGCGTTTTCGTGGCTTTCCCCATGTGTAATGTGTATACGAGCCAGTTTCCCCCAGAAAGTCCTCCCTTCAAAACCAGTTTTAAGTCGTAATAAAATTACACACGCACAGAGGAAAAAAAGAAAAAAAAAAAAATCTGAAAGCCTTCGGATTTTATATTACGCCCAAAGGGGCTTTTTTAACGTTTCGCGTGTTACCTTTATTTATTAACTATCATGTTCTTCGCACTTAAACCATAAAATTCAATTCAGCAGCAGTAACATATAATATAAATAGAGCATATCTTTAGAATTTCCGATACAATGAAAACATCTTCTGGCAGAGCAAAAGCATCAACATATTTTCTGTAAATTCGCCACCGATTCAGAGATCTACGACCGTATTTTTCGTTTAAATACGAAAAAAAATAAGTGGCCAAAACATATACAAAGCCATTGCCTACTTAGAACGTCAACTGGACAACCCTGATTTACGACGGGGCAACACTTTTCCACGCGCTTCCGACAACTCAGAGAATATGGGATGTCGGGCAGACCTGTTTTTCACTAGCAGCGACATCTGGCGGCCCACAAACTGCTATCGACTCTCGGAACGTAGAAAAGGCGTCCTGGGTCGTGACCCTCTCGAAGGTCACGCCTGGGTACGGCGGATTTTGTATGGGAGATAGTGAATAATGTTTTGAGTGCTTTTCGGACGGTGCTGTAATAGCCTGTCTGTCGAGAAACTGCACGCGTACTACTGCCCCCAAACTCTGTTGTCTGTGACTGTGCATCAATAGCTGTCTTGACGGCATCAACATCTCTTAATCATGGCCCGGATACCTTAAAAGTAGGCATTAGTCAACGCCGTAGTTTCTTTCTACGACGAAATTCACGAACTGCAGCAGAAGCATTTCTCTTGTTTTCGTAAAACAACTTCACCAGTAACGCACGTTCAACTAAAGAGACCGTCATTAGTACAGCCGAAAACATAGGCTTAAACCAGTGGCGTGCGGTTCATATGCGCAGGCTGTGCAGTGACCCTGGCAAAATTATGAGAGACAATAATTTTTTGCACCTATCTTTATATGGTATATAATAAATATTATTTATAATATATTCGAATATTATGTTGATTTGCTTGCTTGTATTCCCGCAGTGCGTGCGGTACTAGGTGCTACACGACGTAGCCCGTTCAAAAGCGAACGAACATAGGACGTTTTGATGTGTACGCACTGCGCACTAATAGAAAATCACACTTTATATGCATGGGCTACTGGAGAAGCACAGCTTACTATAGCACTGAGGCAGGTGCAGCTATTTTTCCTGCAGTTGGCATTCAGAATCATCCGAAGGTACGGTTTATTGAGCATTGTATTAGAGCGAGGACTTACGTGCGGAAGCGCTTTTGGTTTTTTAACTGATTAACTGGCCATACGATTTTGCAGACGGTTGATGTTTAAATTTATATAGTGTAAGATTTTGTTTTTATGGAAATATAAAAGAAGTATTTCATCAATATAAAAGGAAATGTTTTAGTGTGGTAAAGTAATTTCGGGGATGTATTATATTTATAGAAATAATTCGCTGAAAAACAATTTTGTTTTGTTAGACAAAAAAAGAAACGAATTTTAACAGAACAGTCCAAATTTTACCATTCATTGTGTCTTACAAGCAGTATATAAATTATATCTATTCAACACCATATCCCTGGTTTTGTTTTTAAAAACTGTCGAAATGTTTCTCGCAGAATATATGATTTCCAAATGTTAAAAACAATTAATAAATATAATTTAATCCACTGACCGAACAAGAAACAGTTCTTTCTATTGTGCTAGCGTGCAGTGAAATCCTCTGCACGTGGAATAGACGTTCGGTTTGTCGGCACCAATGAGCATCCTGATGACTCATCCTGATGTCATCAGCCTGATGATGAGGCACCGCAGCGGCGGGCGCCGTGTGGTGCTATGTTTGCTGAAAATATAAGTTTTTCGTGGAAGCCCGAAGCGTTGCTTTTTCGTCACCGTTATGACACCATACAACACAAGACATGATTTTTGCTTCGGTGCTAGTACAATTCTGGTTGTAGGAAAAAATGTCACCCGGAAAAATGGGAAACAGAAAGAATGTCCCCGGAAAATAAGGAACGGAAAAAATGTCACCCTTCGTTTGCAATGGGAAATATAAGGCATGCTTAGAAAGATCGCCAAGCTGGGTGATAAAAGTTTTATCTCAACAACCGTAACTTCAAATTACCGGAGACATGTGTGAGTAGAAGCAAGACAATTTGCTAGCTGCTGTTTTCTCCGTTAAGGTTAAAAATAGAGGGGTGTTTAGAGGGAGAAGATTTCGCGATGGGAGCCAGCGGGGAAGGCGGGTTGTCCAGCATCAGTCATTGTCAGGTCTTTAGTAATTACTCTCCTCGTACCGCATGTAGTTATAGCCTTAAGCTGCGATTTAGTGAAACATTGATTGACGCATAACAAAAAAAGAATTCATCCTGAGCTTTGGTATAAGAAACAGTTGTAGATGCAATTTCAAGTTACGGTTTGCGATAAGAATAGTACTAAATTTTTTAGCTAATTAATTTTCGCACAATTTCTTTTCTCATTTGATTTTAATTAAAAGTAACGTATCTGCACAGGAAAAAATTGTTTAATTTTGCACTTAAGTTTGAAAACAAGAATACCACAGTTATTAAAATTAAGAGGTTTATTTCAAAATTATTAGTCCAAAATTACTATTCCCTGAGGGACTATTGTTTTCATTTTGCGATTTTGCTCCGAATCAATCTGAATGTCCGTTTCACTTTTCAAACTGTTGCTACCAAATATTGTGATAAAACAACAGTACCTAGAGTCATCGAGTTTCGAATGACGTAATCCTACTGCGAATATGGGCAACTGGAAGCCCAAATTTGAAATTTGAAATTTGTTTTATTATCGATTTTATATTTTGTAAAACGTTAACGAATTTTTGATTAAAAAACTCAAGAATTTCAAAGCGAGCCATGGCAACGTTGGACAGAAAAAACATTTTTATCTCCAGCGCGTGAGACTGTGAGTCGGAAATTCTAAAAATGTGCTCAATTTAAAATTATTTTGCGATACTGCTCTTGAACTGAATTTTATGGTTTAAGTGCGAAGAACATGATATTTAATAAATAAAGGTAACATACAAACTGTTAAAAAAAAAGGCCCCTTTGGACGTAATTTAAAATCTGAAACCCTTCAGATTTTTTATTTTACTAAAATTTTAAAATCTAATTAAAATGGATCCTATAACCACGTGAACTGGATTTAAACATTTAATATGCAGTGAACCCTCTTATGGCGACCTCTTCCGAAAGAATTTCTCAGAGTAGAAATTAACATTTGTGCCGAGCATTATCTCTTTAAGACGACCACTTTCACCAAAGACCAAAATAATTAGAAACGTGGATGATCGTCTTAGAGAAGATTTAATACATTTTCAATGCACCAATGCGTAATCCACTCAGAGCCGGATCATCTAGTAGCCCATAAACGATTGGCGACCATTTCCCTAAGACGATCACTTCCAAAAGTGACAGGCATTTCTATAGGTATAAACAAACACTTGCACTGAATATCATCTTTCTAGGGTCATGATCTTCACAGAATACCAAAAATCAACTAGAAACATGGATGGATTAGGATTATTGAATTATGGCAAAGCGCACGAGGGCTATCTACCTAAAGGGAGGGATGACTTCGTGGAGAACTTTCTAAGGGAAACTGGCTCGTATACATGTTACACATGGGGAAAACCACGAAAGTGCCCATGCAGCCAGCCCGTTCGCGGGATTGGAACCTCGGACCGAACTACCAGTGTTCAGCGTCTTTACCGCTCGACCGCCGATAGGCTGAAACATGAATGGATATCTTAGAAAGGATTTTTACTCATAGTTGTTATATTAACCCTTTAACTGTCAAGTTATTTTGATGATTTGGGTACACAAATTGTCAAATTTTTTATTGCAAAAACCAAATGTTTAGTACAAAATAAAATATACTTAAGTAGTTAAAAATTGATATTTTGACGTACATGGGTAAAATTTTTAAAGTTTTGTAGCCACTGCATATTTTCTTTGAGGCAGCTGTCACTCAACATGGCAGTTGCAAAGTTCGCTTCTAGTGGAGCATTATTTTCTAAAAATGAAAAAAATTAACTATTTTCTAAAACATAAATAAATATAAGTGAATACCTATTAGTAGTTCAGTAATTCAGTCTTATGTGGTACAACTGGAAACACTTTTCCAAGCACAAACTAACTCCACAATCACTACACCAGAATCGTGATTCTTTCCTTATCTTTTCCCCATTTTTATCCTTTTTCGAACAACACACTTTGCACTATCTTGTAGGCTCACGTTTCGCAGGAATAGGAGGAAAATGGGATATAAAATGTCGTTCAGTAAGACCGGCAGGGTTATCTATTGTAGGTGGTCTGCCAACATTCTTTTGTCCAGAAGCTGCATCATCATATTTATGCAAAAGCTCTTCTACAACTTGGATTCGAAATTCTAAAAATGTAATACGTTTCCCAACTACATTTTTATAGAGCAAATATGAGTTCCAGAGTACCTTGTCTAGTAAATGTAAAAGTATCTTTTTATAATATTTTATCTGACGCTTTCGGATTGTTGGATGAAAGGATATTTCCTGATCACAGCGATCTACACCACCCATAGTTAGACCGTAATTAGAAACAATCTTCGGCTTGAGTATATCTCCAATTTTTTATTTTTGAGGCTGACCATGGAAGTATCATTAATACTGCTCATCAAACACACATCCTTCATCTTCAGTTGAAGAATTTAAATCATCTATATAACGTTTCAAAGAACTGGACGCTATTTTACAACAAAGAGATCCCATGCACCTTGAACCAAATAACCTCTAACCTTTGAAATCTTCAGTAAAGTGCTGTCATCTATTGAACTGAGCGCACATTAACTTTTCCCGAGATACAGTCGGGTTTGACAAAGAGATGAAGCCGAAATAAACGTCTCCCGATATATATTCGGGTATAACAATACGATACACTCAAAAAAAATTACCCCGAGTAATAATCGGGCGTGACATTTTCGAACACTAGTGCTGTGCCCGAGATTATCTCGGGCATGACAGTTAAAAGGTTAATTACAATTACGTGTAAAGCTTATGGAAACTTAAAAGCGGCTGAGCGGTTAAGTTGTTGAATGGCCTAATTGTTAGATCTGGGTTCGATTCCTAGCAAAGCAGCTTTTCGTGGTTTTTCCGCTATATAACGTGGTTACGAGCTATTTTTCCTTAGGAAGCCCTCCACGAAGGCAACCCTTCTCTTAGGCAGATAACTTTCGTGCGCTTTGTTATAGTCAAGTAAACCGAACCAAATTAAAGAAACTTATTCATTCTGCTTTCCAAATTGAGCTCCAAATAAAGCTTTTCGCATTCATAACCTAAAACGCATCAAAACAGAAAATTAAATAAATTTAATTTTTTAACTTGGTTATCCAGAATTCCAGTTTTTAATTCATCTCTAGCTTCCAAAAATCTGAGCATGAATAATCGTGCAATAAAGCATAGACCGATAACTTTGAAATTCAGAGAATAACTTAAATGATTTTCGACCACTAGTAGCCGAGAGGTAAAAATCGTTGAATATTGGTAGTTCGACTGGCGTTCCAACCATGGCGGATGTGCTGCTTACCAGGAAAATTTTCGTGGTTTTCTCATTGTGTAACATAAATACGAGATTATTGTGTAACATAAATACATAAATACAGTTTCTATCAGACGTATGAAATAATTTTTGTATCAACTCCTCGCTATAAACAGTCCTCCATGAAGGCATCCATATCCACTTCGACAGATAATTTTATGGTACTTTGCCATATCCTAAATTATCTAATTTGATGATCATGCTAATTTTCATACTGAAGCAATGCTTTAATTAATGTTTTATTTATCATAAACTGTGTTAACTAGTTTAAATTAACCATTTTAGCAACTTTTCTGTTAGATTTTCTTTTTAAAATTTTTGACATTATTTTAGAAGCCTAAATATGTCTGATCGTTTTAGTAAGACATATTTTTTTGTAACTTTTTTACATATAAGTACAGAGAATCTCATGGCGGCGAACTCTAAAAGTGTTTCCTACAACATAAATAAACAGGCTTTTATACATTTGCCTCTCTTAAAATGTATGTTTTAGCAACCATCTTATATAAGTGGCCCTTCTAGTAACTTCGGGAAGAAAGAATATCGAGAAAATTACACAAAATGCACTAAATAGGTTCTTAGAGTGGGCACAAACACATAAACTTACGATCTCAGCAGAAAAAACTACCATGCTATTTATAGGGCGTAAAAGAGTAATGAAAAGAAATCCTACCATTAGACTCAACGGTAGCTCAATAAAATGCTCTTCAAACATAAAATACCTAGGATTTATCCTCAACAATAATCTCTCTTGGATTCCCCACTTAAAAGAACTCAGGAAAAGATGTATCGCACTCACAAACACAATGCTACGCACAACAGGACTGCAGTGGGGAGCACCACCATGGGTGCTTAAGAGGTGGTACCAAGCAATAACAGAAAGAATTGTTCTCTACGGCGTAGCGATCTGGGGAAATACACTCAACGTAAGCATGCGTAGATTACTTCTGTCCATGCAAAGGCTGCAACTCTTGCTCATCTGCAAGGGCTACAGAACTACTTCAACGACAGCTCTGCAGGTTCTAGCAGGAATTCCTCCGCTAGACCTGCAAGCGGAAAGGGAGTCGTTAATTGCAAGAGTGTTAAGGCTAGGTGAGGATGGAGTTCTATGGGAACAACACCACTTTGCTGAAGACTTTGAAAAACACAAGCCAGTGACTCAAGGACATCCGGCTGAAACACATCTAAAAAAGTGTATTCTAGGCCACTATGTGACACCAAAAGATAACCACACAGCTATATTTACAGATGGCTCAAAAACCGAGACGTGTACTGGCAGTGCCTTCTGCGTTCTAAAAGGTAATACAGCTGTGTATAAATGGAAAAGAAGACTTGGCAGTAGGAACTCAGTATTCCAAGCTGAGCTGGCAGCACTTAAAGCAGCAATTAATTATGTGAAGAGGAACAGACTTCTTCACATTACTATTTACAGTGATTCTGCCTCTAGCCTTGACGCAATCAAAGGTTACAAAAGTAGAAGCCAGTATGTCCAAGAAATTAGAAAAATCCTCCTCAGTCTTCCACCATCAGAAAGGCCATGCCTCACGTGGGTTCCGGCTCACGTGGGCATTAAAGGCAATGAGGAAGCAGACACCCTGGCAAAAGAAGCGGCAAAGGAGGTCTCAAGAACAGAACTGCCAGATAAATTACCTAGGTCTCATCTCAAAAAGTTCACTCTAAAACAACTGATAGACAGATGGCAAGCCAGATGGGACACAGCAGATACAGGAAGGAGAACGTATATGTTCTTCCCAAAAACAACGCTAGAGTTAAACTGCAATAGTGGTAGTCAGACACAGTTTTATACAGGTCATGGCCCATTCCTGACCTATCTGCATAGATTCAGCCTGAGTGACACAGAAAGATGTCAATGTGGAGAGGTGGGGGATCCAGACCACTACGTCTTCCACTGCACAAACACCGCACAGTACCATATAAGAAAGCCAAGTCAAGCTTACTGTCCACAATGGGCGGCAAATATGAGAACAAACAAAACAGCAAATAAAAAGCTACAAGCGGTAATCAGCCATTGTCAGAGAAAGTATTCTCTAATACGACGATAAGTGTCCCCAAATAGAAATAATCAAGTGCTTAGCGCTCTGAATCATAAAATGTATAAATCACACTAAATCAATCTGGGCACACACCTCGAACCTCTCAACCCAAGACTAACTTAGATAATTAGGACTATGGCAACAACCTGCCTATATTCTTTATAATGTTTACTTTTGCAATTAATGTACAGGTCTAGGACTCGCAAGACCAGATCGTGCCAGTAAAATCTTCAACAGCAATGAGTTTTTCCTACACTTTACTACTCAAGAAGGGCAAGGTCAACTTATGTTATCACCTCAAGTTTATGAATGATATTATTATTGGTATGGCATTTTTGCCTTCTTAATTTTAATAAATATTCAACATTTTATGCAAATCTTAGGGAAGAAATATCTGTATTTATGTGATCAATTGCATGTTTGAATCTCTTCCCTAGTGATCAGCATTACGTGCTTAATTATGTTTTGTATAAATTATGTGCATGTTCTAAGGTGATAAAACTAACTGTGGAATTAATGTAGGTAAGTTTCTCTTTGTAATTATGTATCAGCATTATGTATTCAAGTGTTTGGAATCAGATATCAGTTTTACTGAGTATGGTGCTGTACTTTTCTGTTTATGTTCACTTTAAAGTACTCAAGTCTGTATTTATTCCTTCTCAGCATGTACTATGAAGGTCAGTTCGTACTTGGCTAGGATTTAGACTACAAAGCAGTACTTAATGATCAGTTTAATGTATTATGCTTATCAGTTTTATTTTTAATTTTCATGTATTATGTATGCATTTTTAAGTGTTATGTATGCAGGCATTAGGGATCAGCTTTCTGTATTTCTGTACTCAGTATCATGTTAGTTTTTCACTTTAATATTCAGTTTTGTACTTATGTATGTATTATCCTGTCTGCAAGTACTACGAAAGAAAATGTAGGTGAATGGTTCAATTTGTAAAACAACTACAGTTTAAGTATGCGCAAAGAACTAAATTATGCAGGAATTTGTTATCTTAGTGATAACAGGTACACAATCTTTTAAATGTTCTTACATAAGAGTCAGGCACATGGAAAGTAAACTGCGTTAAATTATGTTTGGGCGCTAGGATTTTTTTAATCATCTTTTAATCTCTCTCTTTATTATTTTTTTATTTTTTATTTATTTTTTTAAAGTTTACTATGTGCAATAATTTAATAGGTTACAACTTTCCTCCATGCAGGACCAACGATTTCACAGAAGCCCCATAAAGATATGACGGTTGTGTCACGATAAGCACCCGCATGTAGACATTTAGCAAGTCCAGAAAATCCACGGCAGTTAATTTTTCAGGCAAAGTCCTTCTATCTTTACTTTATCTAACACAAGTTTCTGTCTATTCTAACAGCGATTCTTAACAGTCTTTTGATTGCTTCTTTGCTTAATTTTAAGTAGTTCCTAACAGGATACTCTTTCCCCGTACAACAACATCCAAGCTTATATGTAGACTATATGAGGCTCTTAGCCGTCTATTCGGCTGCGTTCCCGAAGCAGGATGGAGCAGAGAGTAGATGGTTTCTGCCAGGAAGATAACACACTGTGAGGCTAAGGCCAGGTCAGTGGTCTTCCTTGGTGGCGCTCACTCACTCATATAAGTGGCCTAAAAATCGCTTGAAGCCGCCGTTAATGGTAGTATTAGAAAAGTCTCATTATATTGCATTTTTGTGGCATTTAATAATTTCAGATACATGTTTGCCGTATAAATTATAATATTGATTTTTCACGGTCGTGTAACAACTTTCAATATAAATTAGAATAGTAATAATCTTTTACATTCCATTCGGATTATTGCATTCGTATGAAGCCTTGGATCAATTGTTGATAATTATTTTGTGCGTATGCTATTGCAAAAATTTAAAAATGCTTAATTATGATATTTTCCAATATTCGGGCTTTAAATGCCCAAGTTATTTAATTTTATGCCAAGATTTAAACTTTGTGCATTTACAATAAGATCTTAATTATGGAACTTCGACATCTGAAGCTGTTAATCTGCCAGTTAACATCTGAAGCTGGTTAAAACTGGTTGAAACGTGTTGCAGTCTCATTTCGTATGCAAAACAATTCTCGCGCTGATTTGTTTTATGCTTCATTTATAGCAATTTCCCTAAGTAACCAAATTTTAGATTTATATCCTTTTTTTTTTAAATTGTGAAAATAAACAAAAAGAGAGGAGAAAATTTTTCTTTCTTACATTATAATTATTTTCTGTTTATCTTTTATGATAATTAAACGTATTTTTCAATTTTCCTCAACTGTCAAATCTTGCTGTATTTCTAAATATCTTTAGATTATTTACAATCCCCGCAATTTTAGAGTTCTTATGTTAATTATTAGAAGCGCTTGATGTAATTAATCACGCACGTCGCCGATAGATTCGCAAATTTTGAATTTTCAAAATTGTTGCAAGCACTTGAGCAGAAGATTCGTCTTTCTTAGCAATTTGCAAATTGTAAAATTCAAAACATTCAGCTCCATCATTCCAATTTCCAGACTCAAGTAAAGGCACTGAAGTTATTTAACATTTAAGAACTCTCGGTGATTTAGAACTCCCCGGAATTGGTACAAGAAATGATTTCAAAAATGCTTTTCTACATCTATTATTAATTGTTCTATTCCTTGAATAGCTAGTATCTACTGCATTTTCTCCTCATTTTTGCTTTGGTTATTTGAATCATGGCAGAGCACGTGAACTGTCTGTCTAAGAGAAGGGATGCCTTCGTAGAGGTTTTCACGAAGTATGAGAAAGGGAAACTTGATCGTATTTAGTTTGCACATGAAGAAATAACTAAATTATCTTGCAACCAGTTCTGGGATTTGAGCCCCTATCGAACTAAGTGTTAAGCGACTGCTGGAGCGCTGATGAGCTGCATTACGTATTGTAGAAATGACTGTCAATCAAATGACTACGTATTAAACAACTACGTATTACGTATTAAACAAATGACTGTCAATCTTATTATGTCATCAGTGTTTGGTAACTTTCCCTGTGAAAATAAAATTGCTAGAAATATGTGTGAAAAGACATGCAAATATTTTGAATTTGGATTCAATTTAATCCCCTTCATGTAACATATAATGCTGTAATTTGCGTAATAGCCCTTTAAATTTTTGAATATATTAACACAAAAGGATCGCAAAAAATGCGATGATGGGAACATCGTATAAATAAACGGACACTGTGCTACGGCAGTGTTGTAACGGCATTCGACAAAATATGTCTCGTTTACATACCAATCTCTGCAGAAGGAAGAAAATTATAGCCAATGCAGAAAATTTCTAAATTCAATTTCGCCAGATAAATTTTGCATAAAATGAAAAAACAATTTTAAGTCCACATGAATAATTAATTGAATGAACGTAAATTTTTATTGCAGAATACATAAACTCATTTTTAGCTCAATGTAAAACTGTTCCCACGCAAAATTTGTATTATAAGAAAAAGTTAAATGCCTGTTATGTCGAATATTTCTTTACTTCCATGTAGAGACATTCGATATTTTATGGAAGCAGGAGACTTGAAAAATGAGCAACGCCCTGGCCAGGAATCGAACCTCGGACCTCTGGAATACACGCCCAGCGTGCAGACCATTACACCACGAAAGCACGTCAAGAAGGCGGGAGCCTTCTTGGCGTGAATATTATGTTATAAGTGTCCTTGACCTTATAACACAATTAAAATAAAATCAAGCCTAAAATTTATGTATATTTAGTACTAATTCTATATTTTGCATATTAACATTTAAAAAAAAATACCTGACTAAATTACTCCTGGACGGTTGTGTATAAGCCTATGGTTTGTTTGATCAAGTGCGACTCATTTGCAAAGTATTGAATGGTGTACTCGCTCACAAAACCTTGTGAATTTTGTGTTTCTTAAAAAATCGGCAATAAGAAGTATGATTGCTAAATATTACATTCTTTTTAAGGGAACATTATATAATAATATGACTATTTTCTCCTGGGATATACTTTTATTAATGATATGTTACTACTTTTGCTAAATTCCTATAAATCAGTTCTAATTATTCTAAGGGGTGTATTCCATAATAATTTTTGCCAGTGTGACTCTTTTCATTGCTTATTTTTCCCTCTCTAGTGGTCTCCCGTTCTCTGGCCAGGTTTTATAGCAATCACTGAATATTTGCCGAAAGGTCTAAACTCGGTCTAAATATTTTGATCACCAAATGACATAAGGTGAACAACAAAATGCCACTGATGAAAAAGAAATATGAAAATAATAATAAGCAACATTTATGCGATGGCTTTGTCAAGTAAATTTTGTTGTAGAAAACATTTCAGAATAACTTGAAATTTGATTGATTTTTCAGAAATCATTCTATTCTACATATGATTTCTGAGAAGCGACATTGTATAACATTTCTTTTGGATCATGGAGTTCTCACTTAGTTGTAAATTATACCTTTAATCAATGGGCCAACCAGCGGTCGAGCGGTAAAGTCGCTGAACACTGGTAGTTCGGTCCGAGGTTCGAATCCCGCGAACGGGCTGGCTGCATGGGCGTTTTCGTGGATTTCCCCAAGTGTAACGTGTATACGAGCCAGTTTCCCTTAGAAATTCCTCCACAAAGGCATCCCTCCCGTTAGGCAGATAGCCCTCGAGGCTTTGCCATAACCACATACATTTAATAAAATATTTACCTAATGCAACACTTCCGTATTTGTATTCAAATACGAAAGCGAGCAATGCTACGAAATCTGCTTATTAGGATTTATTTCATTCATAATTAATAACTGCCACGAATGCTTTATAATTGAAAATATTCCACCATAAATGGCTAAAATTTTAAACCATGAAAATAGATAGGACTAGGATATTTTCAGCTAAGTTTCGCATCATGAATCTTGTCTTGCCAGGGAACTTTATTAATGATGCAACTTTACAAATATATGTTACCTTTAAAGCGTATAATTCAGTTGTTTCATAGTGTGTGTGTGTGATTATGGCAAAGCCTCGAGGGCTATCTGCCTAAAAGGAGGGATGCCTTCGTGGAGGACTTTCTAAGGGAAACTGGCTCGTATACACGTTACACATGGGGAAAACCACGAAAACGCCATTGCAACCAGCCCGTTCGCGGGATTCGAACCTCGGACCGAACTACCAGTGTTCAGCGACTTTACCGCTCGGCCGCTGGTGGGCCCCCAGTTGTTTCATAGAAAAACTTGATTTTTAATGAAATAACTAGCCGATCGGTTAAAGTGTATAATTTCACACTTTACCTACTTGTACTATAACTAACAAATGACAGACCGGTAAAATGAAAAATAAACAATTTGAGATTAAAATAAGTTCGTTATTTGATAAATTAACTAATGGTAAGCGGTGAAATTCTCTCCAAAAATATGTTTCATTTTACGGATAGAATAATTTATAAATAATAAAGAAAAACGGAACATATAATATACTATTATTGCTACATTAGTTAGCGGCTTTCGCGTGCAATCTTTATTAACAATTCGTCATTTACTAACGCTTTAACACCATCTTTACTTACGATTAGGCATTAACTAACTCTTTGACGAAGGGTGTTTTCTAATTCTTTAACGATTAGGAAATTGTTATTCTATAGAATTACTAGTTAAAGTGTAGAATTCAATAACTTTATGTGCTTTATCTGAGGTAATTCATGGAATGCCTAGTTATACTAGTATGAAATAACGGATTCCATGCTTTAACGTTAACATTTACATATTCAAACATAACATCCATAAAATTCTCTTATTGCTCAGTTATGGGAATGTTTCCTAACATCCGCTGAACGTGTGGGAAAAAGTTTGAAATGTGTTCAGTTGTGCTCATTTGTAGGTTCCGGAGGGGTGGGGGGATTCATTACTGTCTCCTGATGATCTCCAAGTAATGCACTTGAAATTAAAATGTTTCAGAAAGCTAGAACATAAAAGTGGTATATTCTGTCCCTTGGGAAGAGGCTTCCCTCTAACAGCCGATCAGTAATGAAAAGCATAATAGGCCACAGCAGGCTGTCTATTGTTAATAGCATTCAGTCGATAACCGACGGTGGAACACCATGTCTCTCTTTCATTACTTAAAAAGTGAAATTGGTTAGCCATGATGACAGCGCAGATTAAAGAATTTGTTTTTAGCATAAGTTTCTTTAAACTTTTTTAAGCGAAATTCGCAGATTTTCTTCGAATGGGATTTCAGTTCTCAGGCTTTCTTTTCTCGAAAACTGACGAAAATCATCTCCTCACCAATTTAATTTGTATAAGCTAATCACTCTTATCATTCGATCAGCGTGTGGTTAGAAATTAAAATTACTAGGATTGTTATGGGAAACTACTTTTCTTAGAATATTCAAAATAAACGTTATTAAGAAGCTCACCTTCGATTTTAATGATTCATTTTACTACGCCATTGGGAAAAACAAAAATCTGAAAGTTTTCAGATTTTAAATTACGTCCAAAGGGGCGTTTTTTTAGCGTTTTGTGTGTTACCTTTATTTATTAAATATTATGTTCTTCGCACTTAAACCTTAAAATTCAGTTCAATAGCAATGTCGCAAAATAATTTTAAAATGAGCCTATCTTTAGAATTTGCGATACACAGTTCCGCGCGGTGGAGATATTTTTTTTTTTCTTCTTATAGTGTTGCCATTCCCAGCTTTTAAATCATTGAGTTTATTAATCAAACATTCGTTAAAGCTTTACAAAATATGAATAGATAATAAAACAAATTTCAAATTTGGGCTTCCAGATGCCCATATTCGCAGGAGGATTACGTCATTCAAAATTCGATGGCTCTATGTACCGTTGTTGCGAGAAATATACATACACTAGCAGCTTCGCTGCCAGCCTTCGTCTGGCTTTTAAATGTCCCGGAAAAGTGACTGAAGGGAACACCAAACGTTAAATATAAAAACTGCGCAGAATTTTACACTGCAGAACAACTTCATTAAAAAAAAATATTACGTATAACAAAATTACAATGAAATAAGCAATATCCCTTAATACAAATATTAATTATTCTAATAAAAAAATTAACTAACTTTCCGTTAAAGAAAAAAAATCATGCAAAACTTTTCAATATCTTACAAACAGTGAAATAAGCAAAAAAAAAAACATGAAAGAAACTCAAAAAACGAAAAATTCCGCGCAGAATTTTACTCTGCAGAACAACTTTATCAAAAAAAAATCAATAAAAATGTATTATATATATAAAAAAATGACAATGGAATATGCCAATCTCTTAAAAACAGTGACATAAGAAATACGATGAAAAATTGTTGCCAAACCCATATTTCTAAAAGAATGAAACTATTCAAAATGATGCGATTTCATCAAAAATCTATTAACAACAATAAGAAAGGAAAATTGTTGCCAAAATCACATCTTTAAAGATGTGAGATGTGAGAAGTGTACTCGGAAGCTTCATTTAATTTTTTTTTTTTTTTAAATACAAAATATTATCATTTTTACAAAATTCTTTTTGTAAAAGCAGTCGCAAGGATGAAAGTAACGTGTCCAAAAATCAAAGAAAAATATACCGTACATTTTCAAAAATAAACTTTTTTTTAAAAAATCCCGTTGAAAAGGTGTTAAGCTAACTTTGTTAAATGAATTCGTAATTAATCTATTTATTGAAACACGAAATTTATTTTAAGTTCGTAAAATAGGTAAATGCCTACGTTTCATGACGATGTGAAAATCGAGTGTGTAGAGTAAAATCTCGCTTTCCTATAGCCCATTATGTCTCAAAATGGCACGATTTCGTCACAAAATATAAAATAAAAAAAATTATAATTCGAATTTCGAAAAAATCGCTTCGAGGTGCACTGGCTCTTGTCTAGATGCACCTATGTACCAAATTTCGTAGCCATGGGTCTATTAGCTTATTACGCGCAAGCGTGAACGAAAGGCACACATACAGACAGACTCTTTCTTTTATTGTATCTAGAAATTTATGCAGATTTTTCATTAATTTATTTCTTCAAATATCTCTAACATTTGGTGACAACAGTTTGAAAAGTGAAACGGACATTTATAGTGATTCAACGCAAAATCGCAAAACGAAAAGTATAGTCCTCCAGGGACAAAGGCCTCTTTGGACTAAAAAAAAAAAAAAAAAAAAAAAAAAAAACTTTTATACTAGTATGTTTATTAGAAAATTGCGAGAGGTCTGCTTTAGGGGTGGGTTGCATCATGGGGGACTTTCTGAGGGAAGCTGGCTTGTATTCACATTATACATAAGACAAAACCTTGAAAATATCTATACAACCAGCTCATTCGCAGGGATTGATTCAGACTGAACTACCAGACTTCAGCTCTCGGTTACAGGTGGCTCACTTTTACAACTGGTAAATAAATGAAAAATGTTATCTCTGTGGACACATAATAGTTCCCTCTAATATTTAAAATCTTTCTTTCGTAACGACGAAAATGACGCCCACGATCGGTAATGTGTACGATCAAAACAACAGCTCGCGCCCGCCAGCGGCCGAGCGGTAAAGTCGCTGAACACTAGTAGTTCGGTCCGAGGTTCGAATCCCGCGAACGGGCTGGTTGCATGGGCGTTTTCTTGGTTTTCCCCATGTGTAACGTGTATAAGAGCCAGTTTCCCTTAGAAAGTCCTCCACGAAGGCATCCATCCCCTTAGGCAGATAGCCCTAGTGCGCTTTGCCTAGGGCGCTTTGCCGTAATTAAATAAACCAAACCAAAACAACAGCTCAATAACCGGTTTCGATTTGCATCCTTGTTGACCTTATGCAATTACCCTGAAAATTGCTAATTTTATCAAATTCTTATTTTCTTGGCTATACACGGTTGGCTATTATAAAAATGCCGATTATATATAGGCAAACTGTATGTGGTGTCGACTGTATGCCTGTGAAGACTCTGTGCAGGTAAAAAAAATGTGCAATACTTATTATTATACCATTATTAAAATTTATTTTTTACCATGTCGTTTATGCTGATAACTATCATTCGTATGTCAGTGTCGATTCTACGTGTGTCGAAATTATTCTTATAACAGGGCTTGCTTTCTTATAACAGGGCTTGCATTCTTATAACAGGGCTTGCCTTGTCGATCATATGCAGCATCGATGTGGAATGTCGAACCCATAAATAAAAGCCTTAATGGGAGATACAATTTTATCCAGTAAGTACCACTACCGTTCTTTCAAGGTGTTGATTAGACACTAATCCAAAGTTATAGATATAAGTGCATAGAGTTTATGTGCTTTTCAAGTGCGCAAAGTAATTACGAGAATTCCTTTATAAAGTACTTCTTAAAAGCATTCTTTCCAAAGCAGAAA
Source organism: Stegodyphus dumicola (assembly GCF_044657685.1). Taxonomy (NCBI): domain Eukaryota; kingdom Metazoa; phylum Arthropoda; class Arachnida; order Araneae; family Eresidae; genus Stegodyphus; species Stegodyphus dumicola. The sequence continues at coordinate 125,013,073 of NC_140780.1, forward strand.
GCCTCTACTTCTTAATCAATGAATTTTCAACTCCCTTCGTAAGTAGGAACCCACGTCAGTTTTGTTAATATTACAGTTTATATTTGGATGAAAAGAGAGAAAATAAAGGAAAATCTGAAAGCTTTTCATATTTTAAATTACGCCCAAAAGGATGTTTTTTAACGTTTTGTGTGGTACCTTTATTTATTAAATATAATGTTTTTCGCACTTAACCATAAAATTCAATTCAACAGCAATATCACAAAATATTTAAAAAGAGCATAATTTAAGAATTTCCGATACACAGTTTCGGGCGCTGGAGATACATTTTTTTTCGTACAGTGTTCCCATTGTACGCTTTTAAATCGATGAGTTTGTTAATAAAAAATTCGTTAAAGTTTTACAAAATTGGAAATAGCTAATAAAACAAATTCCAAATTCGGGATTACAAGTGCTCATATTCAGTTGGATGACTACGTTATTCAAAATTGGATGGCTCTAGGTACCATTGTTTTTGAAAATGCGAGAAACATTCATGCATTCATGCAGAATCTTCATTATTTAGTTTCTTTAAATATAATGCATGGAAATAATATTTTGTAGCAACAGTTTGAAAGTGAAGCCATGCAAAATGTCGTTTTGAGACTAATAGCCGTTTGGGTCTAACGTCCCTTTGGGCTAAAATAAAATAAAATAAAATAAATGTTAAATTAGCAAGTTAAAAATCGGAAATAGCAGCATTTAACCGATAAGAAGGTCATAACTCCTTACTACCTCGCTCTAAAAATGCAATTTTGAATACAATGATAATTTTGCTTCTTTATTAAATTATTCTTATAACAGGGCTTGCATGAATGGATTATATTCTACTACACGAAATTTTTTCATACCAATAAATTGCTACAGTTAGGGAACGCAATTACAGTAAACCCTTTCTAAGATGACTAGCACAGGTTCGTAAGATTTTGGGCTTTAGCGAATTATAGAAATAGCTCTCAGCACCAATGTCCAAGTTCTCAGAAATATTAATCATCGTAGGAAGATAATCACCAGAAGAAAAACCACTGTTCACATTCTGAAGTGCATTATTCTATAAATGAAAATACATTAAGCCGATTCGATTGCGTGTATGCCTGTATCTGTATTTATATATAGGAAAAATTATAATATAAAATAAATATAGTGTAAAATATATGTTACCATTAAAGCATATAATGCAGTTATTTCCTCGAATAAGTGAGTATTTGACGGGGGAAAAACTAGCCAAGCCGGTTAAGCTAATTATTTTTAAATAACTATATTAATTAGTATAGAATATAGTATTCTATCAACTAACTAATGATAAATGCCGCACAGACGGTGTAGTGGTTAGGGGAGCCAACTGCAATACCTAACGGCCTGGGCTCGAATACAAGGGAATGCATAGTTCTAATTGCCCGTCCTTTCATAGGAGGCAAAGGTGGCCCACTTATTAGCTGCCTGCATAATAAAGTGACAACTACTTCTAGCCTTAGTCGAAGTCGGCTGAAGGCCCATCATTCATATTTAAAAAAAAAAAACTTAATAACCAAAAAATCTGAAAGGTTTCAGGTTTTAAATTACGTCCAAAGGGGCGTTTTTTTAACGTTTTGTGTGTTACCTTTATTTATTAAATATCATGTTCTTTGCGCTTAAACCATAAAATTCAGTTCAATAGCAATGTCGCAAAATAATTTTAAAATGAGCATATCTTTAGAATTTCCGATACACAGTTCCGCGCGCTGGAGATAATTTTTTTTTCGTATAGTGTTGCCATTCCTCGCTTTTAAATCGTTGAGTTGTTAATCAAAAATTCATTAAAGTTTTACAAAATGTAAAATTGATAATAAAACAAATTTCAAATTTGGGCTTCCAGATGCCCATATTCGCAGGAGGATTACGTCATTCATAATTCGATGGTTCTACGTACTGTTGTTTTATCACAATGCGAAAAGTACACATACATTTATGCAGATTTTTCATTATTTAATTTCTTCAAATAATTTAATTCCGGTCTCCAACATTTGGTGGCAACAGTTTGAAAAGTGATTCGCCATTTATAGGGATTCAACGTAAAATCGCAAAACGAAAAGAATAGTCCTCTAGGAGCAAAGTCTCTTTAGACTTTAAAAAAAAAAAAAAAAAAAAAAAAAAAAAAAAAAAAAAAAAAAAAAAGCACTAATGATAAACCGTTAAAGTGAAAAAGAAATTGACACTAAAAAATATCTATCGTTTTATAAAGTAACTGATCATATGTCGTTAGTGTTTAGAAAATTATATTTTATATTACGGATAGATTAAATAATAAAAGGAATGCATAATATAATATTATTGCTAGATTCGTTAAACCGTAATAAAATATAACAGACTATACTACGCCAATAGTTCTGTTTAAATTTTTACAGCTTATCAAATTATTAAGCTATTTAGTCCTGCAAACAAGCAGCTTTCGCGTGCCGTCTTTACTAACAATTCGTCATTTATCAACACTTTAATGTGACACAAACTGTTAACTTCCAGTTAGGGATGGATGAAATTTAGTTTCAAGGGCGGCAATCATTGATATAACAGAGAAGAAACATTTGCTCCCCACGAATTCTTTCCTTCCGGATGATGTGGGTCGATTTCCTAAATGAAACGGATGAAGCAAACGCGGGGGAGAACATACGATTTTCCCGCAGGCAAGTTGGAAAAACCTCCCATTGAAATGACCTTGCTCGGCTGCAGCCAGCTCAACGTCTTACCCTTAAAACCTCCCTCAAGAGAATCCGCTATAACCCTACCGGTTAAATTAGAATTTGCCCGGTTTCGCCAACTAAGGTTGGAGACATTATTTGGCGAGATTTTAGAGTTCCTTTTTTTCCGTTCCTTATTTTCCGGGTGACATTTTTTCCGTTCCTTATTTTCCGGGGACATTCTTTCCGTTTCCCTTTTTTCCGGGTGACATTTTTTCCGCACACCTACAATTCTCGTAAGTTTAGCTGTTTTTATAGTTATACCTCGACTACTCGTAAATATTTTATTTATTGTACTCTTTAACTTTATATTCATAATAAATAACCAATTTCAGAATGGAGAACTTAGATGCCTCAATAATTAAAGATTTATTGGAAAATCCATTTTCGAGATGAGACGTCACTACAAAAATCTAAATAGTTAAATTAAGTAGACCGATGACGGATATTATTCTGTCGCAAAACGTTAAGATTAAAGGACAACAGTGTGTACGACATTTTCAAAAATCTATGTATGAAAAATTTAAATGGTTAACCGGTTGTAGTGAATTGAATAAGTTGTACTGTTGGCCATGTTTACTTTTTGTTGTAATTGAAAAGGACAAGAATATTTGGACAAAACAAGGCTACAGTGATTTAAATCATCTCCACGAAGCTGCAAAGAAACTCGAAAAACTCAATCTCACATAAATGCCGTAATACTATTAAAACCATTTGGTACCGCCAGGATAGATTTAATGTTAGATCAATAAAAGGCTTCATCGATTGTTCAACACAATGAAAAAGTTACAAGAAATAGAAATATTCTCAAGGGATTAATAGATGTAGTTTGTTACTTAGCAAAACAAGAAGATGCATTTCGTGGACACAATGAGAATATAAATTCCCTTAATCGAGGAAATTATATAGAATTAATAACTTTAATTAGTAAATATGATGACCTTTTAGCAAACCATCTAAGAACTGCAACTGTATTTTCTGGAACCTCTAATAGAATACAAAATGATATTTTTGCATCGATAAAAAATATTGTAATTTCATAAATTAGAAATGAGGTAAAAGAAACGCCATTCGTTGCTATTATGCTGGATGAAACATCTGACATATCTCACAAATCGCAATTATCGGTTGTGCTACGATATGTTAATAATTGTAGTGCAACAGTGGAAATATTTTTGTTTTTTAAACATCTTAGTGGTGATCGTTCAGCGGAAGCTTTGTGTAATGTTGTGCAAGAAACGATTTTGAGTTGGGGGTGTGAGAATAAACTTATTGCTCAAACGTACGATGGGGGCGGCAGTCATGGTAGGAGCGTTGAATGGGACGCAGAAAAAAGTAAAAGACATTTCCCAGAAGTTATGTTTGTGCATTGTTGCGCACATGTACTTAATCTAGTTCTGTAGCAATCTGTATTGTTTATAAAAGATTGTGAATTATTTTTTGCAACAATTTCTGGCATAGCCTCATTTTTTTCGATGTCTACAAAAAGAAATCATGTTTTAAATGAAATTATTAAAAGAAAATTTCCAAAATTAGCTACATCACGTTGGAACTATTCATCTCGTTTGGTAAATACCATAAAAAGCGAAAGGCAATGCCAATCTGATTTATTTGAAAATATTATTGAGAATCCAGAAGGCTGGGATAACTATACAATTAATATTGCAAAGAGTTATCACACGTTTTTTGAAGAATTTAATGGTAATTTTCTCTTTAATATTTTTGACAAAGTGTTTAGTTACACTGATGTTTTATTTGATATTTTACAAAAAACTACCTTAGATATAGCATATTCCAGTCAAAAAGTAGAGGAAGTAAAAGATGCAATTCAAAATATGCGAACTTCTGTTGCATTTGATGAAGTTTATGAAGAGACCATTTCTGTAGTGGGTCCCCCAAATTAAAAAAAAAAAAAAAAAAAAAAAAAAAAAAAAAAAAAAAAAAGTCGTGTAAATTTACAAAACTGAAGTGTAGACCAAGACCAACATTTTAAAAATTTATATTGTGAAATAATGGACACTATTTATTGTCAGTTAGTTGTCCGTTTTAAAAAATTAAATTCGCTCAAAGTTTTTGAACTATTGAATTTCAGCTTTTTTTAAGAAATATCAAAGTAAATTTTCGGATGAATGCCTTAATTCGTTAAAGAACGCTTATGCAAAACATTTCGATTTTGTAAAGCTAACCAATGAATTGTGCGTTCTTTATCATAGTGAGTCATACCACGAAATGAATTTATCGAAACTTATTCAGCATATAATGCTGAATGATTTGACAAATGCCCTAAGCGAAGTAAATAACTAGGCACATTTAATTTGTACAATTCCATTTTCAACTGCTTCGGTGGAGAGATCATTTTCAGCATTGAAAAGAGTAAAAAATTATGCACGCAATTACAATGAGCCATAATAAATTAAGCAATTTATCTCTAATAGTAATAGAAAAAGAAATGTTACACTTATTACAGTCAAAACCAGAGTTTTATGATCATGTAATTGATGATTTTGTTAGTAATACGGATAGAAGTATGGGTTTTGTGTACAAATGAATAATAAAAAATTAACGAAATGTTTAATGTACATTTTTATGGTTTTATTTTTATTGTTATTGTTGTTCTCTGCATGAAAACCTACCGCACGCCACTGGCTTAAACATGCCAACGTCTGCAAACGTTTTATATCCTAAACCTGTTTTGCACAAAGCTTTCTCTCTCCCCAAGCATGTAAATCTCGACATTTTTCTCCTACAACTCACAGCTTTTCCCGGTTTTGCATTTTATTACACATAATTCTTGTTCTGGGTTGTTAATATTGTTTCTGTATTCCATTTTGGTCCTTTAATGTGTTAAAATTCATGTTTTTCCCGAAAAGGCGCCCTCTGGTGTACATTTTGGATCTAATTTTTTTTTCGAAATTCGGTAAACGCATCTCATGTATAGCCCATATACAAAATTTCGATGCATTCCTTTGACCCGTTTGCGCTGTAGGATGCCGTTTATAGGGAAAGTTAAATTGAAATCACTCGGTATATCTTTTCTAGAAAAATCTCCTTGTTTTTCAAGTGACTTTAGTCACAAGAACAGATAAATGTTGTTATTATTTTTTTCCTTTTTTTCTGTCAAGATACTGGGAATTTATTTTTAAACTTTCCATGAATAAATAATATTGATGCTGAAATACAACTATATTTTATACATAATGAAGTAATTTAATACTGTTACGAAATGTACAGGCGGGGCAAGATAGTTTCCCCACAAAGCAGTTTTAGGGTTGCTATAAAATGGCAAAGGAAAGCAGGTTTGCCACATTTGTCGAAAAATTGCCCATTTGGCGACATTTGGCGACAAAATTGGCGATATACCATGGACGGATGGAGAACCTTCTGGAACGAGTTCTTACCGGTTTAGCTCAGAATGTTCTCGACCACAAGCCGAAAGCTATATAAACCCTGCTGGTCCGCAGTCAGTTATACGTCTCAGAGAATTGATGTCTCGTCTAGCGCGTCATTCCCTGCAGAGTCGATCGAGTTGACAGCCGGGCAACGAGTGCCGAGTGGGTCGTCAAGTGCACCCAAGGAGTCTCTTAGTGTATCGCGGTTAGTGCATCGTCGAGAGAGCGTGTTGAGCTCCGGGAACGACTGAACCGAAAAGTCGGGATCTGTGCTCGTGTGTCGTCGAGTGCATCGCGAGTTATAGTGTGGAGAGTCTCGAGAGTACGTGGAGTTCAGAGAACGACCAAGCAGAGTCTGGAGCTGTACACCGGAAAGCAGAGTCGGGTGCTTTGCAGGAAGCTATCTCCACCGTGATAGCCTGATAACCTGAAGGCTGTGTCGCTGATCGTGTCAGCGTGTTTATAGTAGATCTTCGATGACTGCAAAACGTGACTTCGACGACTGTAAAAGTGTTTTGGAGCTGTCCTTATTGATATTGGTAAATAAAGTGTGTTTCAATACTTCATCAAGTGTCGTCGCTATTCACTCCAAATCTACGAACCCCGTACGAACGTGAAAGAAGGAAATAACGTAACAATACTATTTATTGATTTCATCTTACTCTGTTGTGCAGATACCTTTTCTCAACAAATTTCCCTAACTTTAAACAATTTTAAGTTTCATTCGTCCTTTTTCCGTGATAAATATTATTTCATTTTTTTCTTCCTAACAGTTCTTCCTTCCACAAAATACTGTTTATTTTTCACTTTCTTCATATTTATTTGTGTACATCTTAACAATATTACCATTAATTCATAATAATTTATAATAAGAAAACTTTCCATGTACCATTTCCACAGAACAGAAATTCAATTTAAAACCATGAATGAAAAAGCTTTTTAGTCAGTATTTTAATTATTATTTTAAACTAGTATTTTCTGGACCTCTTTTGCTTTAAAAACATAAAAATCTGTTAAGAAAAATCTTTATATATTTTCCCAATAAAATGTAGGTCTGTATGTTGTTTATTTAATGTGTATGGAAATTTAGTTACTATTACTGAAACAACTATTAAGACATTTCTAATCACACATTCGGTCAAACTCATGACAAAAAACGATCCGTACATTCATTAATTTTTCAGTAACATTGCCATATCTTTATTTTACCCAAATCATGAATCAAAATTAAGATATATTAACTTTATAATATATTGTACTACCCCAGTATTTAGAATTATTTCTTTTTTAAACTTCGGCTTCTTAAGAAATTTTATCAGTAGATGCAGTTGTTGATTATTGACGAGCCACACCTCTCGATCTCAATATTTAGCTGCAGCGGATTAGCAACAGGGTTTTCTATTCTTCTCTCATAAGTTAGCGGTATGTGAAAAACCGTAACCAGCCTGTGTGTTTGTGAATAAATTTATGTTTTATTACTGTTACGGTGAGTATTTTTTTCGCCACATAATATAAGTCTTATTTAATAGAAGTGGATGATCGAAGTTTCCAATACAGCAATATTTTTTTAGAAGATAAAGAAATGTATTCTAAGTATTCTGCTACAAATTCATTCTATTATAAATAATGTATTCTATATTAAACACAAATTAAGAACATGTGAATATTTGCTTCGAATGGAAACTGAATACAAGACCTTTTCATCTACAGATGAGAACAGAGTCATAAAAAGCGATGAATTCGTTTTCCAAACATTTATTTAAGTTTTCTAAACCTGGTCCGCTTTTGCATTCATTATTGCTGATTTACTTCGAAAGTACTTCAGCAGTGCTCGAATTCAGTGAAGGCCCATTTCTTAATTCCTTGATTTTTGTTTGCGCTAGTGTAAAGGTTGCAGGAACCAAAAAAGGATTTCTTCTTCAGAAAACACCGAAGTCATTGATTGAAATTTCCCGAAATTTTTAAATTTCTAGGCTTACATGCACGCAAACTTTAGTTTCATCGTAGAGCTGATATCCAGCGAAGTGAAAAAAAAAAGTCTAAAGAGAGTGAAGGGAGAATTAACAATATACAAAAATTCAGGGGTTAAAAAAGGAGATTAAAATAAATTTAGCTTTTACAGCCTGCAAACCACGTTTTTGGACAAGCACGGAAGTACTGATATTTTTCAGTACCCGAACAGTTAACCACGGCAAAATCTGATCCAGGATGCGCCTTTTTTTTATTTAATTTAAAATATCTCGTAAAAACTCCTTTTACCTCAAAAATAAATGTCTTTCAGTACACATATTTCTTAAAACATTTTTAAACAAGATATAAAGAAGAATAATAGGTGTTGTAATTTTTGTCCGGAGACATTCGTGCGTGATGAACTAAAAAAGGTTTTTATAACATAATTATGTTCTAAAATATATCCAAATTACTCTGCTTTTCATTATTATTAAATTAATTAAGTCCATCAACTATTTGTTAAACATTGACAATAAAAGCCGTTATGCACTGTTTTTGTATTTTTTTCCTATGAAAACACTACATTTTATTTTGATAGCTTTCACATCTCATCACAGCTTTTAACAATTTTCTGCTACTAGCTTAAAATTATCTTTAAATCTATAGTTTATTTAACAATTTCCCACAACTCCTAAATCCATATTTCTTAATTTTTAAGTTTTCAAGCCATACATCCATTAATCTTTTTTTTTCACATTGACTCTACTCGAAAAGTTAGGGTAATGTTAATAACAGCAATGTTAATAACAGCAAAACAAACAGCATGCGCACAGTGAAAGTGAGAAAGAAATATAGGTAAACAGAAACTGAGATAGAAAGAGGGCGTCCGCACGCTCCAGAGAAACAGAACTTAAAAAACTGATTTAAGTAATGTTGTAAGGATTATGTTAATTTTATTAACAGTTAAATTTTAAGTTCCTTTCCTGTCAAATTCCTAACTTCAACTTACTACTTCCGGCCAGAACGTACTTTTGGAATCTTCCTGAATATTTAATGAGAAGGAGCGGTATTTAAACCACGAAGTTACTTACTGAGTCAGAGAGAATCAGAGTTTGATTTACGCGCTTCTGTCTTTTTGGCCACTCTCTCTCTCAAAGCTGTTATTACGCTCGGCCGTACTCAGGCCCTTGATAAGCTTCGTAGTAAAATAAGTTAAGGGGCCAACTCAAATTGAACCTTGATAGCTTCGGCTATACTTCTTTAGTTAATCTTAGTTTTAGTTTAATTCTTAGTCTTTTTAGTTCAAGTCCAAGTGCGGGCTTTGCTTGTACACTCCCAGGCGGAGTTTCTTAAATCTTATTAGAATAATAAAGGGTTAGTTACCCTTCTATCTTGTTGTTTCTTGTCACCGAACGCAAGCGATTATTCGCTTATCAGTTCTTAGATTCCTCACTTCCAACATTAACTTAGAATTCCAAAGTGAGGTACTCTACATTTGGCGCCCGAAAAGTTTTAACGGACCATGTCGTTAGAATCCGGGAAGTTTACGTTGACCCCTCCGACCTTTCAGGTCCCTACAACATCCACGAATCCAGTAGAAGACTTTGGATTCCTCGTAGAAACGTTGCATGCATCTATGAAACCAACAGCAACTTTTGACGGCAAGAGCTCAGTCCTGAGATTTTTGGAGCAATTGGACCTACATTTCACCTTACACCCTGTGAATCAGCTACAAAAGGTGATCATAGCTACTGAAGCCTTAAAAGGTCAAGCTCTTAGCTGGCAGAAGAGTATAGGAAAGTTCTTGTTGGGGGACCAGGATCTGAATCATATAACTGGGAAAATTTCAAGTCGGCATTACTAAAAGCATTTCCAGTCGTTAAAGATCGTGCGAAGCTTGAATCAGAATTGTATAGTAAATACCAAGGCGGTTTCGAGGATTTGACGGAGTTCATTTTAAGAAAAGTTCATATTTTTAATCTATTATATGGGAAAAGGCCCGATAAAGAAATTATCGAACTAATTCTACCGCGTCTTCTATCATCAGCGCAAGATTTTCTCGAAGTGCGTAATCCGCAAACATTAGAAGTTCTATTTCAGCTTGCAATGAAATTTCAAAGTAGAAGAAACTCGGAGAAAGCGCGTGCAAGTCAGTTTGGCCAGTACTCAAGATTTACTCTCCAAAAGAAACCACAAGTTCAGTACAAGGTGTATCGGCAGACGGGAAAAAGTGAAAAGTTCAATAACAAAAGCGCAGATAAATCTAAGCGCGGTGGATATACAAATCACCGAAAAGAGGCGGCAGGTAACCAGAATTTAAACGCAAACCGGTGATCGATAAGGGACAACGGTCACTGAGTGAGAAAGAAGACCCCTCAGAAATTTGGTAAATAATGTACCAACCACTGCACTCCTGGACACAGGGGCACAATGTTCATTCCTATCGGAGAATTTTTTAAAAAAAGCATTTTCGTCGTTACAGACTGCTTAAAGCCACGGGACAGAAAGTAATTGCCGCCCAAGGCAAACAGTGTGTATGTTTGGGGAAAACCGCACTGCATGTTCAGATTAAAAACGAGGTTCTAAAAATTAATTTTTTAGTCGTGAAAAACTTACTCACATCAGTTATATTGGAGGTCGATTTTTTACGCGCATCCGGCGCAAATCTTAATTTTCAGAATTCTACGTTTCAGGTGCACATGGACCCGGTAGAAGAAGATGAAGTTTCCATGCCGGAATTGCAACTAGACCACCTGAAACTCGAAGAGAAAAAGAAGATTGAAGGACTGGTAAGGAAATTTAATTCTTTGTTTAACGACAAACCTGGTTTTTGTCAGGTAGTTAGTCATTCCATAGACACTGGAAATGCCCCTCCAGTTCGGTCGAAGGCTTATAGATATGATAAAACGAAAGAAAAAATTATCGAGAAGCATATTGAAGAAATGCTAGAAAACAAAATAATACAAGTAAAATAATAATAAACAAAATAATAGTACGTACGAGTTCGTACGCAAGTTCGGTGGTCCTTTGTAGAAAAAAGAACGGACTACCACCTAAACACCCGGACGCGTATAGGCTTGCAGTTGATTATCGTAAGTTGAACAGTATAACAAAATATCCCACGTATCCCCTACCAATAATTGACGAGATAATTAGAAAAATTCGCTCGACTAAATTCATGACAACCCTAGACCTCACTTCGGGTTACTTCCAAATCGCTGTTAAGCCGGAGGATGTCCAGAAGACCGCGTTCATAACAAAAACAGGCGTCTATGCCTTTTTTAAGAATGCCCTTTGGTTTAAGTGGAGCGCCAGCTACGTTCCAAAAAGCTATGGACATAGTCTTGAAGCCAAGGTAAAAGTACAATTATTTATCTTGACGATATCATAGTTACCAGCGAAACATTAGAGGAACATTTGAAACATTTGGAAGAAGTTTTTGCCTTACTTAACGAGGCCGGTTTCAAAATAAATGCAAGAAAATGCAAGTTCGCGGCGAAGGAATTGCGATACCTCGGGTACAAAATCTCTAATAAGGGCATAGAGACTGATGATTCAAAAATTAAGTCAATTAAAAGTTATCCTCCCCCAAATACGGCTAAGAAATTGTCTTCATTTTTGGGCTTATGTTCCTATTATAGAATGATTATAAAGGACTTTGCGAAAATAGTTGAGACTCTTCTAGTGCTAAAAAGAAAGAAAAGTAGATTTTCTTGGACAGCCGAGGCGAACACCGCGTTTGAACAACTAAAGAATGCCCTAATCAATGCCCCAGTCCTTAAATTCCCAGAAGGCGAGCAAGGTCTAGAAATTTCAGCGGATGCATCCGATTATGCAGTTGGAGCGGTGCTCTCCCAAAATGGGCAACCTATAGCTTTTTTTTTTCGAAAACCTTGAATGCTACTCAGAGGAACTATTCCGCTACTGAGCGAGAAACGCTCGCTGTGTTATTAGCAGTTCAGAAGTTTCGTGTCTACTTCGGAAGTTCACCGATAACGGTCTACTCAGATCATGCGGCAGTGGGTCGCTTGTATTCAGGAAAACATTTATCGCCTCGCTTGATACGGTGGACTTTAAAATTACAAGAGTTCAACTTAATCATATAACACACTCCAGGAAAAGAAAACTTAGTAGCCGATGCCCTTTCGCGAATAAAAATTGATGAAGCGGGAAACACAATCAAGTGTGCTATATTCACCTCAAGAGTTATTGAATCCCGTGAAACAATAGTTGAAGAATTGAAAAAGGACTCGGAATTTAAAGATATTTACGCATACCTGGAAGACCCTGAAAAATTTGAACATATAGATTTAACGGCTATTCGCAATAGGGCACAGCATAACGAAATAATCGACAAATTGTTATTTTATACAAAGGTAACGAATGAAAATCAGGAATACCGACCAGTAATCCCAGCGAGTCTACGTTTAAGTATCTTAGAGGAGTTGCACGATCTACCATCTGCCGGACATTTCGGAATACGAAAAACACTAAAGAGGGTACGCGAAGCGGTTTTTTTCCCGCAGTTACAGAAAGTTGTTACGGCGTATGTTAAGTCGTGCCATATGTGCCAATTAATAAACGATGTTAATTACAGCCCGCCCGGTTATTTAAAAAACATAAAGACCACTTTTCCAAATGAAATAGTTGGCATAGATTTGCTCGAACCCTACCCTAGGACAAAAATAAATAAAAACAGATATCTTTTAACAATCGTTGACCATTTTTCAAAATGGGTAGAAATAGTCCCTCTTAAACGAGCTTCAGCTAAAATAGTCGCAGATTCGTTCTTAAATAAATATATATTAAAATACGGGGCCCCACTAAAAGGAATATTAGATAACGGAAAACAGTTTGTTAGTAGTATATTTAAAAATTTGTGCACAGGACTTGGCATACGCCATCTAAAAATGGTACCATATAGACCGCAGTCGAATATAGCGGAACGCGTAAATAAGAATATTGTAAAAATTATCAGGGGATATGTGAAAAATTTTCATGACCGCTGGGACAGCTGTGTCAATGAGTTAGGTTTTGCCTTGAGAACCGCAAAGCACGATACTACGCAGAAAACCCCGCGGAGTTATTTTTAGGAAGAAAAGTCATAACGCCTTTGGATAAGCTGCTCTTTGTACAACAGAGACAAGAAGAATTCAAGTTAAAAGTCATTCAAAAAATTATCGACGAAGCAATTAAAAGCTCTGATATAGCAAGACAAAAACAAAAAGTTTATTACGATAGGAATAGAAGGGAATTTGAATATAAAGTGCGACAGAAAGTTCTTAAGTTGAAATATTCGTTATCATCGGCACCAGAAAACAGAGTTGCGAAGTTAAAACCCAGGTTTGAAGGGCCGTACATGGTGGAAAGAATAAGAGAAGCCACGTTTTATTTAAAGGCCGAAAATGGCCAACAACTGGTTGCAAATATCGATCAGTTAAAACCTTATTACAGCCGCACTGACTTTAAAATATTGCAGGATTTATTACAGGATCCTGGAAGTAAGGAGAGAAGCCAGCCAGCTCAAGAGCACAGCTGGAGTCCCCCAACACAAAAAAGGAAGCAGAGCCAGCAAACTTCGACCAGGGAAACCCATTGCAGTAATGCTACAAACGCACAAAAAAGGAGGAAGTTAGCACCGTCAGATCAACGAGTCAGAACCGAGGATTCTGCAAAAACTCAAGTACCATCGACCATAAGAGGGAGGCCTGCTGACAAGGTTCCAGGAAAGGAGAAAATTAAACGACGAATGAAAACTAGACGTAAAGCACAGTTTCCAGCATCAAGTACAAGGCAGGCCCAAGGAGGACCAGCATGGAGACCGAAAAGCCAGAAAAGACCTGTAGACAAAACCGTGCCGGACCAACAAGTTAGAAGGGCCAAGAGAAGATTCAAAGACCCTGAAGGACGGATATCCCCACCGCAGCAAAAAAGGAAATTGGCATTCCAGAATCCACAACCCGCCCGCAGGAGTCCCAGATTCCTAGACAAGGGGGAAAAAAGGAAAAGAGTGGAATTGAACGGAGCGGAACATCGAAGTTCGAGAAGAAGATTGGAGGTCATCAGGCTCCCTACATTTGAACAGTTCTGTAACATCAGAATGCAGGAATACAGAAAAAGATAAGTGAAAATTTCTTTGCTTATTTTTCTTTGAAGTTCAAATTATATCATCTTGTTATAAGTTGCTAAGAATGTTTAGAAAAGTTAAATCGCAGATAGCGAAAGAGTGATTGTAAATGTTCGTAATCATAGATTTTTATGTTAGGTAATTTCGGCGAGAAGCTACTAGCGTTAAATACTTTTTGTTAAGAACTCGCAAGTTGCGAGAAGTAAATTGTGAATAAGTTTAGTCGGAAGACTATTGGAATACTAAAATCTATTAACGTAAAGTTAAGATTTCGTGTAAATATTGGTAAATTGTAATTAAGCAACTATGACTGTTGATGTAAAATGAATTCAAAAGTGATGTGTAAATATTTAAAAGTTCATGTTCATGTAGAAATGTTTAATCTTTGTGTTGAAATATCGTAAAGTTAAAATGACATAGAAAATAAAATTTTATCTCTGTGTATTGGCATGGTGGAAGAATTGAATGTTTATATGTGTGTGTTTAATGTTAGGCTCTCCAGTTAACACGTTTAAAAGTAAAATATAAGCTTTCGCTTACTACATTAGAAAATAGTTTTCGTGTAGGGAGTTTTAAAAGGTCTGGTGTGTCAAATTTAACAAAGTTAGGTGCTGTGTAGCGGTAGTTTTGTTCGCGGTAACACAACATACAAGACCTTAAGTACATTTCAGTACATTTGCTGGAGAGCGTGGGTGAAATAAAACTGTAGTATGAATGAAAGTGCATAAGAGCCAAATGATGAAATAAAAGCGTAAAGTTAGGATTTAAAGAAAAGCTTTGTAAAATGCATTACTAATGACATTTCCTTCCAGATAGGGAAGGATCAAGACCTGACATAATTATAGCAGAATAAAGAGTCCATTTATGAAGATTTATGTCAAAATATAATGTCCAGAAAGGATCAATTGTAAATTTTATTTTTCCTAGCTTTAGTCTAGCTTTTAGAATTGTTGTAAAGTTGGCCCTAAAAGCGAAAATTTAAAGTCATTTAGTTAATTTAAAAGTTGGAAGAGTGTAGTTAACGTAAGTTTTCAGACTTTAAGGTCTTAAACAATGTCGTTTTGAAGCCTTATTTTTCGAGTATTTAAAGTCTGGTCGGAAGCTATGTAATGATTATGTTAATCTTATCAACAGTTAAATTTTAAGTTAAAGTTCCTTTCCTGTCAAATTCTTAACTTCCACTTACTACTTCCAGCCAGAACGTACTATTGGAATCTTGCTGAATATTTAATGAGAAGAAGCGGTATTTAAACCACGAAGTTATTTACTGAGTCAGAGAGAATCAGAGTTTCTGATTTACGCGCGTCTGCCTTTTTGGCCACTCTCTCTCTCTCAAAGCTGTTATTAAGCTCGGCCGTACTCAGGCCCTTGCTAAGCTTCGTAGTAAAATAAGTTAAGGGGCCAACTCAAATTGAACCTTGATAGCTTCGGCTATACTTCTTTAGTTAATCTTAGTTTTAGTTTAATTCTTAGTCTTTTTAGTTCAAGTCCAAGTGCGGGCTTTGCTTGTACACTCCCAGGCGGAGTTTCTTAAATCTTAATTAGAATAATAAAGGGTTAGTTACCCTTCTATCTTGTTCTTTCTTGTCACCGAACGCAAGCGATTATTCGCTTATCAGTTCTTAGATTCCTCACTTCCAACATTAACTTAGAATTCCAAAGTGAGGTACTCTACAATGTAACAGAAAAAAAAAAAAAAAAACGTGTTTTAAGATTAAACTGCTTGAAAATACGGGTAAATTGTTAACAGTATTTTTCTGTTGTTTATAACATTTTATTCTTCTTTTCTGTGCTTTGATATGAACAACATTTTGAACGACAGAGTAGACGTCATCCTCGGCATTACCTCGTTTAGTTAGGAATTGACAGTAATTTAGTTGCTTTGCTACCGAAATATATGGAATAACATATGTTGAATGGAAATACACAAGTACTGTGCGATAAACTTTCTTTTTCAATTTGTTTCCATCTTCAGAAGGTAAACCGCAGGATATGTTTATGACTTCTGTTCATTAAATTTTCCCTGTAATCTAGCCATTAATATCAAATGAAATTTGTCATGTAGATGAGTATGATGAAGTAAAATTATCCGAGTATGAAGAGATAAGGGTTAGCATTTTGCAGATCACTTACCAGACATAAAAATCACTGTCTTGCTAAGTTTGCAGAATGAAGTGTTACACTGTATCGGCTTGCATCATAAACCGAGAAGCCTCATCACGTCTTGCCCCTTTTCCTTTTTTAAGCTTTCGATCGAGGACTAGTAACCATGACAACACAGAGAGCTTCCCTTTATATCCTGCTAAACCAAATGGTTGCCCTATCGATTTACAAGGACTACGGGAGTTGAATGCTTATATTTTCCTCCTCCAAGGAAAAACGGAAAGCAGGAGCTTTTCATTGCCGGTGGATTCTTCGCTAAACGAATACTGTTTCTTAGAAAAATTCTGCATCTGTTCGTGGAAATATGTACACATGGAATATTACATAAATCAATCTTTATTTTCTCAAATGAAATTTAACTCTGAAATAAACTCAGCTGCCTCAGAACTATTTAGTACTGAAAGTATAATAGAAAGGAATTCTTGAATTCTCCTACCTAAAGAGGCATACTTAGCCAAAAAGATTGAAGTTCATGGATCAAGAGTTCTGAAAACTGAATATGCTCCCACATGTTCAGCAGATATAAACTGTTCGAATTTCGGGACTCATTTGTGTATGTGATCTTGTTTCCGTAAATGTCTTCCAAATAAATTGAAGCAATTCGAAATCAATTGAAAATGTCAGCATTTAAAAAAATTAACTTTTCCACACAATCAAGTAAAGAAATAAGCTAATACCTCATATTTAATCAAAATTTCATGTCATGAATAAAATATAAAAATTTGATATAGTTTCTTGAGCATTCTATTATAACATGTAAAATAAACTTTCATGCAACATACAAAATCTGAAACCTTTCGATTAAACAACGTTCAGTTTATAATATCCCTCGTTACTATGTCTATGCTAAATATAAAGGAACCTAATGAACTTTGGAGCGACTTATCGCTGAGTTCACGTGTATTCAACGACAGAGTCCAGAGAAAGGTTAAAATGGTATTTTATTCACTAAGAAATAATCACAGACAGCCGCTTCTTGGGCTTACAGGAAAGCCTTTACACAGGCTTCAAATTAAGATACGAAAAATGAGACTCTAATCTAATACTAAAATAAACAGACTTAGCGAAACCTAGACACAAACACCTAACTTAAGTGGCCCTTAATTTAACCTAGCCGGCGATTAACAACCGACATGTACAATACAGTCGAGCGTAGTAAATTTAAGAACAAAATAGTCAGACGGCAAACACGCACCAAGGATTTGAACCTTATTTGAATACTCCTTCTAACTCATTTGCATACAACGCGACACTAGCAACTCATTTTGATAGGGAACAGTAGATGGGAAACGAGAATAGACAGTAACACACGTTTAAACTTAAAACATCTGTTAGAAACTTAAAGTATCTTTACATCTTCCAAAGAACTGGTTGAAACGTTGTGTTAAATGGAGTTTCCCTCCTCTTTCATTGATAATTTGTAACTCCTAATTCAGAAGACAAATAACAAAAATCAGCGTTATATTTACAAAATTTCCACAGGACTAGTTTCGATTGTTTTACCGAACCACCATCCTCAGCTGCAAAACCGCAAATGAACAAGATAAGAAAAAATGATTGTTTTAGTTCTAGTTTCACCAACAGATGGCGCCACTTGCTTATTCTTGTCCAGGCTTTCTTATCTTATCTAATCATTTTTTCCTATCTTGTTCATTTGCGGTTTTGCAGCTGAGGATGGTGGTTCGGTAAAACCATCGAAACTACTCCTGTGGAAATTTTGTAAATATAACGCTGATTTTTGTTGTTTGCCTTCTGAATTAGTATTTATTCGGCGTGTTATTGTGTCTTAATTTGTAACTCTTTTATATCAGATATCAACAAGGTGAAACTGGGAAGTTTCAGTATCCCATTTGTCTCCGTCACTACAAGGCGGGGTAATACTAGTTTCACAAGTTTCTGCGATTTTATTTTCATTGCTCATCATTATCCATATACCTTTCTTCATATTTTGATAGACCATGCAAATCACACTGACATTAAAAAAAGCAAGAGCCTGTCGCCTCCAAAATATCTGCTTGACGAGAAGCTGAGTAACAATTAATTGAGGAAGATGATGACATACGGAGTAAGACCAATGAATATAACTTTGTGATTTGTTGTATACATATATATATATATATATATATATATATATATATACATATATATACAGTGGTGTCCAAAATTGTGGACAATTTTGGAAATTTTTATGTTTTTGAACTTTGTATGCTTATAGAAAACGTTACGTTTCACAAAATGCAAAGTTGTATATATCATTTTAAAGAGATTTTATTACTGAATATAATACAAAACACAAAATTCAATTATTTGCAATAAAAAAAAAGTTAAACGATAATAGTTATCGATATGCATTAGATAGTGATGATTACAGTGAGTTATCAGTACTTAGTAGGGTACCCTTTATTTTTGATTACAGCTTCACATCGACGTTTCATTGAGCTGACAAGAGTTTTAAGCTCTTCTTTCGTTATTACATGATGCCATAAAACAATTATAGCCTCAATTAATTTCCTTTTATTTGATGGGCGCCTCATTCGGACAAGAGGTTTCAAACGGTGCCACAAATTTTCGATAGGATTGAGGTCAGAACTGTTTCCTGGCCGTGACAACAGTTTAATGCTCTTTGTACGAAACCACTCTTTCGATATTTTGGCCGTGGGGTAAGGAGCAGAATCCTGCTGAAAAATAAACGATGTAATGACCTTACGGATGAATAAGGCACCATAAGGAAAACGACACCAACATTTATTAAAAATTAACTTTCAAAGAATAATGGTAAAAAAATTAACATTTAAAGAATAATGGCAAACTCGGAGCGCTACCTCGCTCCTACAATAATTAATCTACCACCTGCCTCCTCTGAGGCTAATCTGCAACTGTTGTCTCTCTCACTTGCTGGGCTCTTCCAGGCAGCTGATTATCTCACCGCTGCCAGATACATGACACCCCCCCGGTAAGATTGTGCTACGCCAAAGCGAAGCAGAATCTGAAAACTGAACCAACAAACAAACTTAAATTGTGTACTCCACATACCAAATTAATTCAAAATATATGAACATGTATACATGACATAATAACGTACTTTAAAATAAGTGCAATAAACATTCATCTCACAACAGATGAACAGATGGCTTGATACAATACCGGAGTTCTGTAATAAAACATATATGCAATACTATTTCAAAACACACTATTATAATGCAATATTAAATGGAAACCAGTAACTTGATTTTCAAAACAGATGGAAAGTAGCTCTCGTACAATTCCGGAACAAAAGAAAGTAACTAATGCAAAGTTTTAAAACATATTAGTTCATACTTAGTTCACACCTATTTCATTCACCCACTAGTCTTGAAAGACCATCTGCATTTTTTAATTATGCACCAGGGCAATGAGAAATAAGAATATTATAGCGCTGAAGTGCCATTGCCCACCTCTGTAACTTGGCTGAATGCGGTGCCAACTTATACAAATATAATAATGGATTATGGTCTGTGATCAGGTCGATATTCGATCCAAACACCAACACTCGAACTTTTTTAATGACCACACAACGGCATAAGCCTTGCGTTCAATAGTTGACCAGTTCTGCTGAGTTTTCGAAAGTTTTTGACTGGCAAAGCTGATAGGATGCAAACTGCCTTTGCTGTCTCGTTGTGACAAGCAAGCACCAACACCATATGAACTAGCATCACACTGTATGGTGTAAGGTTTTTCTGGTTCTGGAGTGTACAGTTTTGGTGCTTCACACAGTCGACGTTTCAGTTCTTGAAATGCTGATTCCTCAACATCAGGCCATGGAATTATCTCAGGAATTTTCTTTTTTGTAAGCTCCGTCAATGGGCGAGCTATTTCTGCATAATTCTTTATGTAATCACGATAATAGTTGAATAAGCCTAATGCACTCTTTAGAGCAGTCTTTGTTTTAGGACTTTTTATAATTTCAATGGCTTGTAATTTTTCAGGATCAGGTTGATGTCTTCCAGCTCCTATTATATGTCCTAAATACTTTATCTCCGAACGTGCAAAAACACATTTCTTCACGTTCACCGTAAACCTGAGATCACTTAATGTAGTTAGCACAGCATCTAAATGTTTGAGATGCGAATTCCAGTCTGGTGAAAAGATAGCAATATCATCAATATATGCTTTGCAAAAATCACTATGTTTTCTTAAGGCATCATTCATCACTTGCTGAAAAGTAGAAGCTGCATTTTTTAATCCAAAAGGCATCACTTTCCAACGATATTGGGAACGATGTGTCTTGAATGATGTTAAATCACGACTTTCTTCTTCTAAAGGTATTTCCCAGTAACCCTTCAAGACATCTAAACAGGTGATAACATTCGCGTGTCCAATTTTATTGATTAGATCAGTCACATTCTTCATTGGAAAATCAACAGGCTTGGTTACTTGATTCAACAATATGAAATCAATACATAAACGCATACTTCCGTCTTTCTTGGCAAATACGACTGGGTATGCTATTTCAGCTTCACTTGGCTCAATAAGACCCAAGCTCTCCAATTCCTCGATCTGTTTATCTACTTCAGGTTTCAAAGATTCTGGGATCTTATAGATATACGGCTTTTTTCTTTCAGCTGTTTGAAAAAGTTTGTCGGAAATTATTAAGTTAATTAAAGACTCAAAATCATTGACGTTTCTACTTTTACAATAATGGATCCAACATGATCTTAAACGAGAGGCGAACTGCAAATGAGTTTCCCCCGTCAACCTTTGAGCTTGGCGAAAATTTTCTAAACATATAATTGGTGATGGTTCATATTCCTTAAGAATTAAAGATTTAATTTTTTCATAATCTTTCAAATCATCATCTTTAATATATACTAGAATATTAGAAGATTTATCACCTATCAGTTTAAGTAAAATTTCAGACTTAAACTCATTTGGTACGTTCTTATGCTTAAAAGCCCTTTGTATGGAATCAAAAAATAAGTTCCATGCTTCACCCTTTTTAGGTACAGAAATCGATAATGCCTGTACAGCTTTCAAAAGCTTATCTAGTGAAAGTGTATTTTCTACGTTATTACTAGATTCGTTGCTACTTTCAATTTGCATTAGACGCAATTTCACAATTTCTTCTTTTTCCTTTCTTCAACCGTAGTATTAAGAAATTCAATAACAAAATCTTTATCTTTCAAATATTCTTTAGAACTTAAAAGCTTATCTTTTAATTCTACAACTTTTAAACTAGAATCGGCTTCTTCACCTAGTTCCTTCAAAACCGAAATCAAATCACTTTTAACTACTCCCTTAAACATATACAACTGTTTGGTTTTTTGTAATAAATGGGAATAGTTGCTAACGTTGCCTCTATGACGTCGCCAAATGCGGAACTTAAAATGATTTTACCCTTACTTTCTATTTTTAAATCAGGAATTAATGTAGTGTTCAAAATTGGTATTTCCGTACCTGAATCTTTTATAGCTTCTACTTGCTTCCCTGCAATGTAAATAGTAATCTTTTCCAAGGAATAAAAATTAAGTTTTCCGTCGGAACACTCGGGTTTTTGTAAATGTTTAGAATTTACATTTGTAACAACCGCATTGTCCTTAGGTTTACTTGAAGTGTTAACTTTCGGTTTGACCGGGAAATTATCGTTCTGTTTATTGGACCTCTCAAATTTATTTCGCCTGTTCGGGCAATCCTTAGCCAAATGTAAACTGCTACTACACACATAACATTCTCGCGGTTTAAACGAATATTTCTGTTCATTTACCACTAAATCTTTTCTTAGCGCTGGTGGAATATATTTAGAATTTTAGAAGAAAGTTTCCTTAATATTACAACAAAAATTTCTCACCTTTTCTCAAAATTCAGTCGGCTTCGTTCACTCTGGTTCTCGAAAGAGAGCGTGCTGTAATGACCTTACGGATGAATAAGGCACCATAAGGAAAACGACACCAACATTTATTAAAAATTAACTTTCAAAGAATAATGGTAAAAAATTAACATTTAAAGAATAATGGCAAACTCGGAGCACTACCTCGCTCCTACAACATAATTAATCTACCACCTGCCTCCTCTGAGGCTAATCTGCAACTGTTGTCTCTCTCACTTGCTGGGCTCTTCCAGGCAGCTGATTATCTCACCGCTGCCAGATACATGACACCTGCTGAAAAATAAACGAGGCATTGTTGGGAAAGAGATCTCTGATGGAAGGTAGAAGTTTTGGTTCTAGAATAGTGTCAATGTATTTTCTGGCATTCAGTGTCCCATCGATGACATGAAGGCGACCAATACCATCTGCTGACATGCATGACCAAATCATAACACTAACTGGGTTCTTCACAGTTGCTTGAATGCAGTCAGGATGTAGCTCTTCTCCTATTCTACGTCTTACATATTTTCGCCCATCACAACCGAATAACGATATCTTAGTTTCATCACTCCATATAACTTGTGACCTCTGATCATCTGTCCAATGTGTTCCTTTGCCCACTGTAGTCTTTGTTTTCGTTGCTGAAAATTAAGATAAGGCTTTTTTCGTGGAATTCTACCTCCCAGTCCAACATCTGTTAATCTTCTCCTGATTGTTCTTGAACTGACAGAAACACCAGCATCATTCAGACCACTTCTGATGGCCGCTGATGACATTTTTCTACCTTGGAGACATAGTCGTTTTATTCTTCTGTCATCAATAGATGTGGTGCACCTTTTTCGGCCTCTTCCTTCTTTGTTTATTATTGAACTTGTCTCCTGATGTCGTAAACAAAACTTTCGGGCTCCAGATGTAGCCACTGAACCACCCACCTGTCTTGCAATTTCAGCATAGGAAAGACCACTTTCTCGTAACACAATAATATTACATCTCTTTCTAGGTGTCCAATCTACTCTTTTATTTGATCCCATTGCTTCTTGACTAAATATTAAAAATTCTTACAAAAATTCCTACTTGTAATTGCAGTGTATAAGAAACAGGTCCTCCTTCTACAGAACAAAGCAAAATAATGAATTGTTTCAAGTGTAAACATGATGTCAGCTTCTACTGGCAGTTACTAACATTTGATTGGTTCTGAGAACAAGAACAGTGATTGGCCAGGAAAGCTAGACATTACAAACCACTTCATAACTGTGTTTTTTATTTATATTAAAGTACGAGTACATATAACTTTTTTTGTATTGCAAATAATTGAATTTTGTGTTTTGTATTGAATTCAGTAATAAATTCTCTTTAAAATGATGTATACAATTTTGCATTTTGCGAAACGTAACATTTTCTATAAGTTCAAAAACATAAAAATTTCCAAAGGTGTCCACAATTTTGGCCACCACTGTATATATATGTGTGTGTGTTTGAGATATTTTTCTGCAAATCTAATAAGCTTATTCAGCATATGTCTGTTTAGATTTATTAACTCGTGGCATATTTTTTCTTGATATCTCAGTTTGACGCACTGAAAGTTTTAAATAGTTTTATTGAATTATTTATTTGCTGTTTGATAATTAGAAATCTCATCAAAGATTTAGTATTTGATTTCATAAAATTTAAATTCAACTGTGCTTCTTCCAAATATAAAAAAAAATTTCTAACCATAAACTTTCTACATAAAAGTTTTAGTGTTTTTCAATTTCATAAAATTTTTAAACAAGCACAACAAAAATTTCCTGCAATAAATTCTAAAATTTCGTTTTGTTTCAAGTACAACAAAAAACTAAGTAGTGTTATTTCATCCATAATGAAGAAGATTTAGCAGCGCCATGATTTTTTTAATGAAAAAAAATTTCTACCATTTGCTGACGAAGAGCACAAGCATATTATAACAAGAAAACTAGACATTATTCATGATCAAGACTTATGAAAAAATGAACGAAGTTGAGACTTATTAAATTCATTAATATGTTACATTCCATAGAAAGTATTTCTGCAGATAGTGATAATTTCACCTTGAAAGCAAGTTTTCAACTAAGTTTAACTTCTCATCTTTTTAAAGAATAGAAGAATGAGATAATTATTGAAAGCAAAAGAAAAATTGAGAAAATTCAAGGGTTTATAGGAATTAATAACTAGCAAAATCTACTTCGGTAGTTTTCATAATTAAAAAAGCATTATACCATAACAAAATTGATAAAGCAAACATTAATTTCAGTATTTTATGAAAAACTATGCGAATTAATTATTGAAAATGAACTATGCGAATATCGAATGCAAGCAGGCGAAGTGCGATTTCATCGGAGCCTCAAGACACGTGTACGGCTATCAGAATACTGCACAAAGAACCGGGACTTCTCTGAAAAAAAGACGTTGTGCCACTCCTGTATCCAGCTTTGTCATTCGGGTCGACGAACCAGAGTCGTCGTCTCTCTATGCTGCATTGTCAAGGGAAGCTGAAGTAATGGTTGTCGTGTTGATAGTCCAAGTGGCTGCAAACGTCTAAGCACCGTACGAGCGGATACTGGGCGTGCTGCAAACATGCCCATTTACTGACTAATGGTCCGTGATGTGGTTGTACGGTATCGCCGGGCTGACCTCACAATATGTCTGTCCTCTCAGGGGTTAGTGATAGGAGGGTGTTGAGATCCTGCATGCCATTCAGTATGATTCTTAGCAACCCATTGATTCCATATTCGCATGACAGTGGTTGGATGTTGACCAGTGCGACGGGCGATATCACGGAAGGATAATTCACACTGTCGATAGGCAACGATCCTGCCTCTAATGCATTCCAACACCTGCTGGTAAGCATTTTTTCTTATTATTCGAGACATAACTCGATATTCTGAACAAACTCCGACCTTACAAAGCGCTTTCTGAATGAGAAATCCACTACACAGTTTTTCTTTTATGCAGACCTTCAGATGTCGTTTCTCCTTCCTGCGTCGTCTAAATGGGCTGAAATAATAATCATTTGTATATCCCAAACTCTTCTTCTTTTCCTGTAATTTTGACGTTCGTCGGATCATCTTCCTGGTGATGCAATTTTAACGGCCAGCAGTGTAGTTTATCTTGATCCTAGAATTCACAATTTTAAAGAAATTAAACTTCTTGGTAAAAGAAAAAATTTAATTTTTCTACTATTAAACTTATAAATTGGAACTCCAACATAACGAAAAAAGTTGTTGCAAATACTATTATTAACCAAACTAGCAGAATTTAAAATGTTTGCACTGAAATAGAAGCACAAAAAGAGGAAATTCTAATTCTCACCAAAATTTTAAAACAAAATGAAATTCCTATAAAATTCATTAATAGTCTTTTAAAAAAATCTGGAGTAGTCTACACCCTGTAATTCTTTTTAAAAGTGTTAATTTTTTATCTGAAAGCTCCAAAAGAGAATGATATAGAAGGCTGCTTTAATGGGTTTCTAGTTTTCATTTAAAAAAATTATTTATTTTTCTCTTAATCTTTAATTACTATGTAGAGACATTAGAATTTTTTTGGAAGCAGTCAAGATGAAAAATTAGCAACCGCCTTCGCCGGGAATCGAACCACGGACCTTTTGAATACCGGTCCAGTGTGCAGAACCACTAACTACATCACGAAGGCACGCTAGGAAAGAGGGAGAAATACCTTATATACTTCCATTTTTAAAGGGCGACTGGGGTTTTTAAGAGGACCCAGTCGCCAAATCCTGGGTGTGAGGAATCCTCATCCAACACCCTTTTAGTTCGGGCGCCACTTGTAGAGTCATTATGTTAATTGAAAGGAAGAGGGATTGAAAAATTAACAATCGCTTTTCCCGGGAATCGAACCACGGACCACGGGAATACCGTCCCAGTGTGCAGATCCACTACACCCCGAAGGCACGCTAGGAAAGAGGGAGAAATACCTTATAACTATTCTTTTATTAAAACAAGGGGCTCCTATATTCAAAGTCGTTATGATAAGCCCATCACGTGAAGACTTTTTACTTTTCTAACAAAAATTCTTTTATTTCTTTTTCAAGCTTTCTTCAGCATTTTTCTGTAATTTTTAAGAAAAAAATTAATAAATCGGAAATAAGTGAACTTATAGGATCTTTTTACTCATTTGTACAAAACATTTATTAAAATGTTTTAACCACTTTTTGAGCCTCCTTATTGAATCTATTAATTTTAAAGTATATTAATTCTAAAATTTAATTCAAGTTTTGCACCGAATCACATTCTTTATTCACTATTTATTTTTAAAAATGTCGGAATTTACCTAAATTTCATTTTATTTAGTAAAGTAATATTTTCCTTTTTCAAATTATAAATTTTAAACTAAAATTTTAATATAAATTTGAATTTTTTTTTTTTTTTTTTTTTTTGTTTCAAAATTCTGTCCTTTATTGTAATTTTTCGCCTTTTGAGGGATTACTTTCTCGCCACTGAATTTTAGTTTCGCCAATGACGCCAAACTGGCAAACCTAAAGCGTTACCTCTAACAACGATCTTTTTCAAAGTTTCGGTTGTGTTATAATTGAAAGTACTCGAAGTTTTTAATTATTTATTGTTAGTTTATATTTCAATTCCGTTTGGATTTAAGAATTCTGTCGTTTCTACCTTTTATCTAACAGCTTAAGTGTGGAGGAACCTAGTGAACAGCTGAACGAATAATCGCTTAAGTTCAGTAACAGAAGGGTAAAGTTCAAGAAGGGTTAATTACCCTTTTGCTCAAAATAAGGAATTACCGTCGGCCCCTTTCTCAGGGGATACAGCAAAAACTCCACTCGGGCTTAAACTCAAAAGTGTAAGAAATAAGAACTTAACTAATGCTTAACTAAAGAGATGTAGCCGAAGCTAACATAAATCTAACTAGTTGGCCCCTAAATATCATATCGAATTAGCAAAGCTATCAAGAGCTCGTAATACGGCCTAGCGTAGTAACAGTATGGAGAAACGTGATCAAAAGGCAAACGCGCGCTAGTCAGAAACTCTGTTTCTCTCTCTCTCAAAGAACTGAAATACTACTCTTACTCATTTGCATTGAAAGCAATTCTAAAAACACATTCTGGTAGGAAATTGTAAGTTGAAATTAGGATGGATTGGAAAGGAGTTTAACTTGTTAGAAACTTAGGATAAACCTTACATCTTTCCCCACCAGAGTTTAACTACTCGAAGAATAAGGTCTCACAACGACCTTGTTTAAGAGCTTAAATTCTGAGAAACTTCTTAACACTTCGGTGTTAAACTTCTAAAACTCTGCTTCCTTAAATCACTCTCATCGTTAAATTCTGTTAGGGCCAACTTTACAAAAGATCTAAAACTAAACTAAAACTAAGAAAAAAAATTTTTAGAATTTACAATATCGTTTGGCACATACATCTGCTTCATCTTGACTTCAGTATGATATCTGCCTTGAGTCCTTCTAAATTATCTCGAAGGAAAAAGTATTAGTCCTACTTTTACGAAAAATTTCCATTCTTCCTTACAAATACATTTTATTGCAATTGATTGGCCCTCAAACAGCTTTCATTCATACACATTTTAACTCCTCTTTCCCCCACGCTCTCCAGAAATTTGTTCTGAATGAACTGAACGTGTCGGTGTTGTGTTACCCGCGAATAAACGCTACCAACTAAGCATCGTCTACGAGCTGTTAGAATTTGATATGCAAGACCTCAAAAAAACTCTCTAAATACAAAAACTGCGCCTAATGCTAAAGTGCTAAAGAGATTTAAACTTGTAACTGTTGGCTGGAGAGCCTAACTTTTAACACATTCATTCTGTACTTTCTTTCCAATCGTTCATTTATACAGGGGTTTGCATTTGCATTTGACCATAGCTTACATTTAAACAAAGTTTAACTTCAAAGTACGTTTACAACACAACATTTTTCCACATTTAACATATAACAGTTTTAAATTCAGTTTACATCATCAGTTATAGTTGCTATACACAATTCACAATCTTTTCCTAAAATTTAAGTTCAAGTTAACAGTTTTCATTATTATTTCAAGTCTTTCCGACTAAATATATATTTACAATCTACTTTCTCGCAACTTGCTAATTCTCATGTCTTTCTGATTAAAATATATTTACAATATATTTTCTCGCGAACTTGGGAATTCATAAATTCTTGCTTTTAGCAACTTTAAACAACATGATATAAATTGAACTTTCACTGCAAAATAAGCAAACAAAGAAAATTTTCACTTATCTTTTTGATTTTTAAACTCCTCCATTCTCAGGTGATGTAATTGTTCCCACGTAGAGATATCGCATACTTTGGACTTTGATTCTCCTCCTTGCGCAGCTAGTATCCTCTGCCGGAATATCTTTTCTTTCCTCTGGCGATGAAACGCGCTGACTTCCTGGTAGGTTGAGGGTTCTGGAACTCAGCTCTTCTCTTTACCTCCTCGGGGCCCCTTCGTTTTTCTAGGGATCTTTAAACCTCCTCTTGGACTTCCTAGCTTGCTGGAACAGCTTCCGACCTCCCTTCCGACGGGTAACGAAGACTATCTGGCAAAGCCTCATTAGTTGCTTCCGGACCCCTTTGTGGTGCCCCTCGTTTCACCGGATTCCCGTCCGTTATTCCTTTTCGTTTCTCCGCTGGCACTGGAGTTTCGTTGTGGCGGAACTTTCTTTTACTGTCCTTTCCCTGGTTTTCCTTTTTCTCTTTTCCGCTGCCCCTTCGACCTTGTCGCGACTGCCCCATTCGTTTAGCCGACATTTCCTCCGTACTTTCCACTTGTTTCATTTTCTCTGTTGGGGAACTCCAGTTCGCTGTTTGGTTAACTGGAGTTCTTAGACCACTTCCAGAATCCTGCAGTAAACCTTTTAAGACTTGGAAGTCAGTGCGATTATAGTATGGTTCAATTTGGTCAATGTTAGCAATTATTTCCTGGCCATTTGCAGCCTTTAGGTGCACTGTTGCATTTCTAATCCTTTCAATAAAATAAGGCCCTTCGAACCTGGGCTCAAACTTCGTGATTCTGTTTTCTGGTGCAGACGATAACGAATGTTTTATTTTCAATACTTTTTGACCCACAGCATATTCTACCTCCCGTCTATTTCTGTCGTAGTATAACTTCTGTTTTTGCCTCGCTACATCGGAGTTTTTAATCGCTTCATTTATGATTTCTTGAATATCTTTTAATTTAAAGTCTTCTTCCCTTTGCTGCACAAAAAAGAGTTTATCTAAGGAAGTTAAAATTTTCCTACCTAAAAAGTGTTCTGCTGGGGGGGGGGGGGAGTTCTTGTGTAGTATTGTGCTTCGCCATTCTCAAATCAAAGTCTAATTCATTGACGCAATTATCCCAACGTTCATGATAGTTTTTAATGTATCCGCGAATAATCTTAACAATATTCTTATTTATTACACGTTCCAAAATATTCGATTCCGGCCTATATGGTACCATTTTTGATTACGTATGCCAAATCCTGTGCGAAGATTTAAAAATAAGAGACTAATAAATTTTCCCATTATCCGATAATACTTTTACTGGGGCTCCTTATTTTAAAATATTCTTATTTAAACACGAATTTGATGTTATTTTTGCTGATGCTTGTTTAAGGGGAATTATTTCCACCCACTTTGAGAAATGATCAACGACAGTTAAAAGATATCTGTTTTTATTTAGTCTTATTCTAGGGTTAGGTCCTAGAAAATCAGTGCCAACCAATTCACTTGTAGTTTTTATATTATTTAAATACCCTGCCGGGTTGTAATTAACGTCATTAATTAATTGACAGAACTGACATGACCTGACATACGCCGTTACACCCTTTCTAACTGCGGAAAATAAACCGCTTCACGGACCCTTTGCAATGTTTTCCTGATATCTAAGTGACCCGAAATAGAAGAATCAGGCAGCTCCTCTAAAATATTTAACCATAGAACTCGCTAAGATCTCTCGTCGGTATTCTTGATTATCTTTAGTTATTTTCGTATAAAATGGCAATTTATCAATGATTTCACAGTTTGGCCGCCCTATTGCGAATAGCCGTTATATCCACATGCTCGAAATATCCGGGATTTCAAGACATGCATAAATATTCCTGAATTCAGATGTGCTATGCTAACTTTGGAAGTTAGCATAGCACATCTGACTGCATTTCCCTCTTCGTCAATCTTAATTCTTGATAGGGGATCCACAAGTATGTTTTCCTTCCCCGATTATGTTTTATAATTAAGTTAAACTCCTGCAGGGTTAACGTCCAACGTATAAGCCGGGGTGGAAGATTTTACCCCTAATTACAAGCGACCAACTGCCGCATGGTCTGAGTATACTGTTACATGACATAAAACGTCACTGCTTAGACAGGTAAGGACGTAGGATACCCGAACCTCTGAATGGGTCCCACATAATGAGGACCTGGGACGGAAGTCCTTCGTCCGGTGTGTCAGTCCAGAGATATGTGAGCGGTATGTGGCCTGGCATTATCTTGTTGGAAAATGGCCCCAGGATGACGTGCCGTGAAGGGTAATGCAACCGGCCGCAGAATGGTATGACCATATCATTGAGCTGTTAAAGATGTACGGAGGATGACTAAAGATGACCTGCTGTCATAAGAAATAGCGCTCCGCACCATCACACCAGGAGTATGCCTTTGTAAAACAAAGGCTGTTTGGGACCGCTGGCTCCGTCCTCTCCAGAGACATGAACACGGTCAGTCAGTCAGTAATGGGCGCAGCCCCGGTCCCCCTAGCCGACGCAAGTCGGCCATATGACCATCAAAGGGGCTAGCCCGTCTAACACAAAAACGAGGAGTGAGCGAGCCGGCCGTGCCCTCACAAAATAAGATACAATACCATGATAAAATAAATAAGTTTTAACTAGCATTCTTAAAAATCATCCGAGAAACCAGGCCCGAGCTCCGAGTAACATAAAAAGTTAAAATAGGAAACATAACAAACCAAAAAATACAGTTACAAATGGTTGCAAGCCAATAAAAATCTTTTTTTAACATCCATTCAAACAATAACTAACAAAATAAAATTAGAATTTAAACAGGGTTAGTATAAGGAAAAAACAAAACAAAACTACACATAACCATACATACTACAAAGAAAACACACAAACAAAAGTCCTATCCTGATGATTTCATCTGTATATACTATTGGTTGAAGTCCATCTTTTTTATAATATACAATTCAGTGAAAGGAATTTCCATTTCATATCTCTATTCCAATTAATTGTCTGTTGCTATTAATAATCTTCATTATATCTTTAGAATAATTTTGTAATTTCTCATATTTAAAGTTCTTCACATCAAAAGATCCATATCTGTCCCTCACTCCCTTGGTAAGAGTACAAGTCTCAACGAAGTGTTCAGCGTCGCCAATTTGATTACATAAAAGGCAGTTTTCATTGCCCTGGAGGTGAAACCTTCTCAAATAGTAGGGAAACCTACCATGACCTGATAGTAATTGATTAGCATCTATATCATTATAAAATTTCATTTTATTAGAAACCTGTGTTGCTTTCAGGTATTTTACCTTTTTTTCAGAGGAATCCCAATTTTCTTTCCATTTTTTATTGTAGTAATCTTTCATAAACGTAATCATTTTCCGCCTTGCGGGTTTTATAAATAAATAATCAGATCCATTCCCCAGGGCAGCTTCTTTCGCCAGTGCATCCGCCCTCTCGTTACCTATATGTCCGGCATGTGTTTTGATCCAGTGAAACTGCAATGAGTGTTTCTTGCTAGCAGCAAAGTACAATCTCTTAACTTCTTCTAAGAGAACATTTTTTGACTCTGGTTGGGAGAGCGCCATCAAAACCGAAAGGGCATCAGAATAAATATGAATGCAGTGTTTATTATTTAGTCCTTCAATAGTCCATCTGATAGCTTCTTTTAGGGCAATATTTCGGTTTGATACACTGAATTTATATCATTCATTTTAAATTTTTTACTATATATCTCCAAATTATAAAAGTAAACTACAAATGCAGCCCCGACGCCCCCTCAAATCCAGAGCCATCTGTAAAAATATCCATCTCGTTCATTTCCAGTTTATTGAAATCAAAGTTTATACCTTGAAAAGTACTGGGATTCATTCCTTCAAAAACTGGATATTTTATAAAATCAGAGCACACTTTAAAATCATTGCATAAAATAAAATCTTGTAATCCACTACTTAATAAAAATTTATCATAATAAAATTGATAAAAAATTGAGAGAGGGGGTACACCGGATTATATCGTGCAAATACCCAAGAGCATGGATGACACAAGCGTTAATGAATGATTGGTTTGAAAATCGTTTCATTTCCAAGGTTTGGCAACATTTAAATTCGGTTGTTGAATATTGATAGATATAGATATATATACATATATATGTAAATCTCTTTAAATATTAATCTACATACCCTTATATTCTATATTCTTATTTTCAAAGTAAAACCATAAACTAGCAAAATAGGAACTAATGCAAAAATTTCAACAAAAGCGTTCAAGTTGAATATTATAATTTGTGCAATAATTCTCATATATTCACCAAATTTTGTTTCAATATCATTTAAGTATAACTGCATAAAGTTATGTGATTTAACATTTGCTTTTAGAATTCATAAAAGAACAGAGCCCAGAAAAAGAAAGGGGTGGAAAATGTTGCATTACAAGAAATATTTCAAAGAAATAGGTAACTAAGGTATTTCAGTTTTTTTACACTTTGTTTTCGTACCGGGGCTGTTCTTTATACAGTGGTAAAAAAAGTATTGGCAATTGCCTATAATTTATCATATTACCTAACAAAGGAAATGCTTCACAATTTGAGCTTTACATAACGAACACAGGAAGTAATAAACACACAAATGTAATAAAACTTTCAATTTAATATGCCTCTTATACAAAATATACAACAAAAACGTAAATTTGCATGTCAAAGAAGTATTGGCAAAGTTCTAACTGCTATGAAAATTTTGTTATGTTGAGGTAACGTGTATAGACTGATAAGAAACCCTGTCTAAATACGCATATACATTCTTTGTCGCTAAAACTCAATTCAAATCAAAATATAAAGAAATCTCACTTACCTGCCAGACGAATTCTCGCCTTTTATCATTTTCTCTATATTTTATTGACGACACAATTAAATACATTTACAACAAAGAGAGGCACATATAAACTTTGGTTAATGTTTCGCGTTGGTGTTACATCTCTCGCAATCATCAAGGTTCAGTGCTAGTCCGAAGAATTCAAGCGCACACAGCGCCATCTGGTGCAATACAGTTTCTACAGACTGCCCCCCGAATGACCAGGGGTTCATTCAAACACTTGCATTAATACAAATTTAACAAAAGAAACTTTTACAATGTAAAGTTCAATCAATTCACATATTAAAGAAACTACACTTATTTACTATATAAACAAATCATTCATCTTTAAACAATTTGTAAAGTTACCTGCAATAAAGTATAATAAAGATAATAAGCTGGCAACTCAATACCTGTACATACATTAAAACTTTCATCACATATATGGAATAGTCCTGTAAAAATAATACAGATAAATAAACATATAATAAACAATTAAATTTATTCATTTATTTCAAGATTATATAAAAGCTGCATAGGTCTTTTAATAACTGATGTACCTGTTTTAATTTCACAAGACCTTACTTTTCCATCTCTGCCAGGAAATACTGTTACAACTCTTCCTAATTTCCAAAAATGTCTAGGTAGCTTTTCATCATGAATTAATACAATGTCATTAACTTTAAAGTCAGTAATTTTACCTGAAGGTTTAACACAATGAACAGATCTCAGCATTAATAAGTATTCATTTTTCCATTTATTCCAAAACATACTTACCAATCTTTCTAGATAATTAAATCTTTTTAATTAGCATTTTCCTATTAACTAAATTAGAATCAAAATGAAGCCTGGCAGGAGGTAAACTATTCACCCTGCGACCCAATAGCATATGAGCTGGAGTTAGAGGCATAGGTTCCTGAAATTCAGAATAAACACAAGTTAAAGGACGAGAGTTAAGAACACCTTCAATTTCAATAATTAGAGTTTCTAATTCTTCTCGAGATAAAGTAGTTTTTCTGAGAGTTTTTCGTAAAGCAAGTTTTACAGATTTAATTAGTCTTTCATAGAAGCCACCCCACCACGCAGCTTTGTCAGCGATGTAGCACCATTGGATTTTGTGGGAGGCGTAAAAGTCTTTTACTGTTGGATGACTAAAAGTCAGTCCACATATTTTTAAGTTCAAGTTCTGATCGTTTGAAAGTTTTGGCATTGTCCGTCAAAACTTGAGAACATAGACCTCGACGAGCAATGAATCGTCGAAAAGCAAGAAGAAATGTTTCTGTGGTCATGCTACCAACAAACTCTAAATGAGCTCGCGTTACTCCACAAGGAAACAACACGATGTAGTTTTTCTCATCACTGTCTTCGGTATAAAGTGGTCCACCGAAATCTATACCTACTACAGAAAAAGGAGGTAATTCTTCTGTTCTATTTACTGGTAAAGGAGCAGTAACTTGCATACCAGGAGAAGAATTAAATCGTTTACACAGAATACATTTTCTTAAGATATTTTTAACAGTTTGTCTTCCTTTAATAATCCAGTATCTTTCGCGTATTTCTATCAACGTTTCAGAAATTCCACCGTGAAACACTTTGCTGTGTGCATCCCACACTAATAAATTCACAAAGTGATGTTTTGAGGGCATACTAATTGCGTGTCTTTGAAGGTAAGAAAGTCTTGACTTCTGAAGTCTTCCACCAACATGCATTATCCCGTCATTATTAAGAAAGGGATTCAGTTCTAGAATAGAGGAATTCTTAGAAATTGTTTTACCCTGTCTCAAAGAGGATAGCTCTTCCGCAAAAGCTTCACTTTGAACCTTTTAAGCAGTGCGATTCTAGATTTCGCAGTGATAAAACTTGTATAAATACAATCATTCACTTGCCACGTAACGGAAGTACGCAACTGCTCCGAAAGCTTTAGGAGAAGCGTCAGAAAATATGTGTAGTTCTAATTCTTTCACCAACTTCCATGGTATGGAGAAATATTTTCTTTCCATTGTCAAATCTTTCAACAGATAAATCTGAGAGCACCAATTATCCCATTTTTTCTTCAAGTCAGTTGATAGCTCATCATCCCATCCTAAACCAAGTTCCCATATTTCTTGCATTAATAATTTTATGAGAACCATAAAAGGTGATGCAGTTCCCATAGGATCAAATAACTTCGAAGCTGTCTGAAGTACACTACGTTTTGAATTCTTCCTATCACAGGTCATGTCCAGTAGAGGTTTTACATCTAACTTAAAAGTATCTTCTTCGGTGTTCCATATTATGCCTAAAACCTTCAAAGGACGTTCTTTAGTTTCTGTCACATCAGACAAACCTCGTTCACTCCACAAATTTCTCAACTCATCCGAATTAGTATTAAATTTTCTTAAATTCATGTTCGCATCTTTAAGAATTTTTACAGCGCTCTGTGAAAGTTCTAAGGTTTTCTCTATTGTAGTTGCTCCTTAAAAAAGATCATCTACATAAAGTGCCGAGTCAAGCATTTCACAAGTTTCGCTTTGTTCAAGTTTATATTTTCTAATGTGGTATTTAATAGTCGCAGCATGGATAAATGGGCTTGATGTCACTCGAAAAGGAACGCGAGTCATTCGTAAAATTTTGTAAGTTTTTGAATCACTTTCATCTGGAAACCAGAAAAAACGTAAATAGTCTCTATCCTCTTCCGCTATTCCTATGGTCAAAAATGCTCCCTGAATATCACAGCTGAATGCATATTCATATTCGCGAAATCGAAAGATTACATCCAAAATTCTGGGATTCAACGGTGGCCCAGGATTCAAGCATTCATTAAGAGATTGGCACCCATTACCTTTTGACGATGCATCGAAAAACCAATCTGACTTTCGTAGTGTCCCTATCCGATCTTACTACAGCTGAATGAGGCATATAATAATAATTCTCTTCTAAGCCGAAAGGGCATTCTTCAACGATATTCAGTTTTAATTGCTCCTTAACTATATTCTTATATTCATTATAAACCCAATCATTTTCTTTCATTTTTACACTTAAGTTACGAAATCTTCGTTATGCTACCGCGAAATTGTTAAACAAGTTTTCTGGTTTACCGTCCCAGAATAATTTAGTTGTATACATTCCATTTTCATATTTTAAATTACTTTCGAATTGAGAAATAAATTCCTCTTTAAATTTAAAATCTCCACTGTGAGTATCATTTATCCCCATTGAATCTAACTGCCAAAACTGCGTTAGTTTTTCATTTAATGCGGCGCAACATTCAATTTTCATAATAGAAATATCCCGATTTGCATTTAAATCTGATGGAGGGATTCGACCTTCCAAACAGAGTATCAATCAAATACAAAGATTTGTTTAATCGCTGTTTTTCTCCCGTATGAATATCCCAAAAATACTGTGCTCCAATAAGCAGAGACAATTCATTTCCTGACGATTTACTTAAGTTTGACAATTGAATGTTCTTCCTCGAAAGTATTTGCATTAATTTGTTATGTGATACTTTAAACTTCGATCCAGAAATACAGTCAGTCAAAAGTGCTTCAATCGTTATTTTCTTGTCCGAATCACATAAATTACAAAGTGAAAACCAAACTACGTCATACGTTTTTTGTATTGGTACTCTAGAGCCGAAAGTGTAAACAGCTAGACTTTCTTGTCTAATTATGGGTAGTTTCATTTCTACGGCTACTTCTTTTCTCAAAAAACATCTCTGTGACGCATTATTTAACAAAATATTAATTTTTCCCGCTATATTCAACTTTGGTTTTATTAAATCTCCCATACTTTTGATTAGGTTTTTGTAAAGGATTAAATTTAGTTTCCAATCGCGATTCTGGAGGGAAGTGTTTAAATTAAAGTTTCTACTTAAGTACTTGTTACGTTTACGACACTGAATTTCAATCTTTAAAAATTCCAATAAATGAGATATTTTGTTTTCATCTTCCGAATGTGTTTTAGGAGAAAATTCTAAGGACAAATCTTTGGGTATCGATTTTAACAACACTGGATACAATAGACAACTGTAACTATTAGGATTAATTCCGTTATTTTCGAATCCTCGAATATGTGTTTCGCATTCTGAGTAAAGTGTACGCAACGCTGCAATATCATATGATTTTCGTACTGGACTTAAGTTTAAAAGTCTTGCCATATGCGCATCGATAATAACATCTTTTCGACCAAAGCGTTCTTTTAATATGTTCAAGGCAATTTCATAGTTTTCAGAGCTTAATGCTAAATCACGTAGAGCTACCTCAGCTTCGTCTGCTAAGTACGATTTTAAATAACTAAACTTCTCTACATTACTAAGATTCACATTTTTATGTATAGCTACTTCAAACTGAGAATAAAATTCGTTAAACCTTAATATATTGCTATCGTATTGAGGTATCTGCAAGCGAGGAAGTTTTACCGTATTCTGCTGCTCGCTTCTGGTTTCTACAACATTCGTTCTTTCAGTTTCGCGAACAACTTCGCTTTCTTTTGTTTACAGGATTCTATTCGCGCGAATTTTCCAAGTAATAATATTATCTTTGTATTCTTGCTGTTTTTCAATTTCCTTTTCTATTTCTTCCGTTTTGCATAGTTTTAGAATTTCCTCATTAAGATACTCTAAATTAGCTTCCTTATCTGAAAGTTTCGCTAAAAGTTCAATTAAATCAACTGATCTTTCCTGTTTGTTTATTTCAGTTTCTAACAGTTTCATAGTGTCAGTTGCCACGCGTCTGACAGGTGCTCTAATCTTTTTTAAAGCTTCAATATCCATCATAAAAATTTAAATTATTCAATTCGCTAAATACGTTTTTCAATAATCAATTCGCAATTTACTTTATCTAAAGGTCTCTCCCGGATTATCGGCACCAAAAAGATTTTAAATACGCATATACATTCTTTGTCGTTAAAACTCAATTCAAATCAAAATATAAAGAAATCTCACTTACCTGCCAGACGAATTCTCGCCTTTTATCATTTTCTCTATATTTTATTGACGACACAATTAAATACATTTACAACAAAGAGAGGCACATATAAACTTTGGTTAATGTTTCGCGTTGGTGTTACATCTCTCGCAATCATCAAGGTTCAGTGCTAGTCCGAAGAATTCAAGCGCACACAGCGCCATCTGGTGCAATACAGTTTCTACAGACTGCCCCCCGAATGACCAGGGGTTCATTCAAACACTTGCATTAATACAAATTTAACAAAAGAAACTTTTACAATGTAAAGTTCAATCAATTCACATATTAAAGAAACTACACTTATTTACTATATAAACAAATCATTCATCTTTAAACAATTTGTAAAGTTACCTGCAATAAAGTATAATAAAGATAATAAGCTGGCAACTCAATACCTGTACATACATTAAAACTTTCATCACATATATGGAATAGTCCTGTAAAAATAATACAGATAAATAAACATATAATAAACAATTAAATTTATTCATTTATTTCAAGATTATATAAAAGCTGCATAGGTCTTTTAATAACTGATGTACCTGTTTTAATTTCACAAGACCTTACTTTTCCATCTCTGCCAGGAAATACTGTTACAACTCTTCCTAATTTCCAAAAATGTCTAGGTAGCTTTTCATCATGAATTAATACAATGTCATTAACTTTAAAGTCAGTAATTTTACCTGAAGGTTTAACACAATGAACAGATCTCAGCATTAATAAGTATTCATTTTTCCATTTATTCCAAAACATACTTACCAATCTTTCTAGATAATTAAATCTTTTTAATTAGCATTTTCCTATTAACTAAATTAGAATCAAAATGAAGCCTGGCAGGAGGTAAACTATTCACCCTGCGACCCAATAGCATATGAGCTGGAGTTAGAGGCATAGGTTCCTGAAATTCAGAATAAACACAAGTTAAAGGACGAGAGTTAAAAACACCTTCAATTTCAATAATTAGAGTTTCTAATTCTTCTCGAGATAAAGTAGTTTTTCTGAGAGTTTTTCGTAAAGCAAGTTTTACAGATTTAATTAGTCTTTCATAGAAGCCACCCCACCACGCAGCTTTGTCAGCGATGTAGCACCATTGGATTTTGTGGGAGGCGTAAAAGTCTTTTACTGTTGGATGACTAAAAGTCAGTCCACATATTTTTAAGTTCAAGTTCTGATCGTTTGAAAGTTTTGGCATTGTCCGTCAAAACTTGAGAACATAGACCTCGACGAGCAATGAATCGTCGAAAAGCAAGAAGAAATGTTTCTGTGGTCATGCTACCAACAAACTCTAAATGAGCTCGCGTTACTCCACAAGGAAACAACACGATGTAGTTTTTCTCATCACTGTCTTCGGTATAAAGTGGTCCACCGAAATCTATACCTACTACAGAAAAAGGAGGTAATTCTTCTGTTCTATTTACTGGTAAAGGAGCAGTAACTTGCATACCAGGAGAAGAATTAAATCGTTTACACAGAATACATTTTCTTAAGATATTTTTAACAGTTTGTCTTCCTTTAATAATCCAGTATCTTTCGCGTATTTCTATCAACGTTTCAGAAATTCCACCGTGAAACACTTTGCTGTGTGCATCCCACACTAATAAATTCACAAAGTGATGTTTTGAGGGCATACTAATTGCGTGTCTTTGAAGGTAAGAAAGTCTTGACTTCTGAAGTCTTCCACCAACATGCATTATCCCGTCATTATTAAGAAAGGGATTCAGTTCTAGAATAGAGGAATTCTTAGAAATTGTTTTACCCTGTCTCAAAGAGGATAGCTCTTCCGCAAAAGCTTCACTTTGAACCTTTTAAGCAGTGCGATTCTAGATTTCGCAGTGATAAAACTTGTATAAATACAATCATTCACTTGCCACGTAACGGAAGTACGCAACTGCTCCGAAAGCTTTAGGAGAAGCGTCAGAAAATATGTGTAGTTCTAATTCTTTCACCAACTTCCATGGTATGGAGAAATATTTTCTTTCCATTGTCAAATCTTTCAACAGATAAATCTGAGAGCACCAATTATCCCATTTTTTCTTCAAGTCAGTTGATAGCTCATCATCCCATCCTAAACCAAGTTCCCATATTTCTTGCATTAATAATTTTATGAGAACCATAAAAGGTGATGCAGTTCCCATAGGATCAAATAACTTCGAAGCTGTCTGAAGTACACTACGTTTTGAATTCTTCCTATCACAGGTCATGTCCAGTAGAGGTTTTACATCTAACTTAAAAGTATCTTCTTCGGTGTTCCATATTATGCCTAAAACCTTCAAAGGACGTTCTTTAGTTTCTGTCACATCAGACAAACCTCGTTCACTCCACAAATTTCTCAACTCATCCGAATTAGTATTAAATTTTCTTAAATTCATGTTCGCATCTTTAAGAATTTTTACAGCGCTCTGTGAAAGTTCTAAGGTTTTCTCTATTGTAGTTGCTCCTTAAAAAAGATCATCTACATAAAGTGCCGAGTCAAGCATTTCACAAGTTTCGCTTTGTTCAAGTTTATATTTTCTAATGTGGTATTTAATAGTCGCAGCATGGATAAATGGGCTTGATGTCACTCGAAAAGGAACGCGAGTCATTCGTAAAATTTTGTAAGTTTTTGAATCACTTTCATCTGGAAACCAGAAAAAACGTAAATAGTCTCTATCCTCTTCCGCTATTCCTATGGTCAAAAATGCTCCCTGAATATCACAGCTGAATGCATATTCATATTCGCGAAATCGAAAGATTACATCCAAAATTCTGGGATTCAACGGTGGCCCAGGATTCAAGCATTCATTAAGAGATTGGCACCCATTACCTTTTGACGATGCATCGAAAAACCAATCTGACTTTCGTAGTGTCCCTATCCGATCTTACTACAGCTGAATGAGGCATATAATAATAATTCTCTTCTAAGCCGAAAGGGCATTCTTCAACGATATTCAGTTTTAATTGCTCCTTAACTATATTCTTATATTCATTATAAACCCAATCATTTTCTTTCATTTTTACACTTAAGTTACGAAATCTTCGTTATGCTACCGCGAAATTGTTAAACAAGTTTTCTGGTTTACCGTCCCAGAATAATTTAGTTGTATACATTCCATTTTCATATTTTAAATTACTTTCGAATTGAGAAATAAATTCCTCTTTAAATTTAAAATCTCCACTGTGAGTATCATTTATCCCCATTGAATCTAACTGCCAAAACTGCGTTAGTTTTTCATTTAATGCGGCGCAACATTCAATTTTCATAATAGAAATATCCCGATTTGCATTTAAATCTGATGGAGGGATTCGACCTTCCAAACAGAGTATCAATCAAATACAAAGATTTGTTTAATCGCTGTTTTTCTCCCGTATGAATATCCCAAAAATACTGTGCTCCAATAAGCAGAGACAATTCATTTCCTGACGATTTACTTAAGTTTGACAATTGAATGTTCTTCCTCGAAAGTATTTGCATTAATTTGTTATGTG
Organism: Stegodyphus dumicola; assembly: GCF_044657685.1. Taxonomy (NCBI): domain Eukaryota; kingdom Metazoa; phylum Arthropoda; class Arachnida; order Araneae; family Eresidae; genus Stegodyphus; species Stegodyphus dumicola. The sequence continues at coordinate 125,054,751 of NC_140780.1, forward strand.
ATACTTTAAACTTCGATCCAGAAATACAGTCAGTCAAAAGTGCTTCAATCGTTATTTTCTTGTCCGAATCACATAAATTACAAAGTGAAAACCAAACTACGTCATACGTTTTTTGTATTGGTACTCTAGAGCCGAAAGTGTAAACAGCTAGACTTTCTTGTCTAATTATGGGTAGTTTCATTTCTACGGCTACTTCTTTTCTCAAAAAACATCTCTGTGACGCATTATTTAACAAAATATTAATTTTTCCCGCTATATTCAACTTTGGTTTTATTAAATCTCCCATACTTTTGATTAGGTTTTTGTAAAGGATTAAATTTAGTTTCCAATCGCGATTCTGGAGGGAAGTGTTTAAATTAAAGTTTCTACTTAAGTACTTGTTACGTTTACGACACTGAATTTCAATCTTTAAAAATTCCAATAAATGAGATATTTTGTTTTCATCTTCCGAATGTGTTTTAGGAGAAAATTCTAAGGACAAATCTTTGGGTATCGATTTTAACAACACTGGATACAATAGACAACTGTAACTATTAGGATTAATTCCGTTATTTTCGAATCCTCGAATATGTGTTTCGCATTCTGAGTAAAGTGTACGCAACGCTGCAATATCATATGATTTTCGTACTGGACTTAAGTTTAAAAGTCTTGCCATATGCGCATCGATAATAACATCTTTTCGACCAAAGCGTTCTTTTAATATGTTCAAGGCAATTTCATAGTTTTCAGAGCTTAATGCTAAATCACGTAGAGCTACCTCAGCTTCGTCTGCTAAGTACGATTTTAAATAACTAAACTTCTCTACATTACTAAGATTCACATTTTTATGTATAGCTACTTCAAACTGAGAATAAAATTCGTTAAACCTTAATATATTGCTATCGTATTGAGGTATCTGCAAGCGAGGAAGTTTTACCGTATTCTGCTGCTCGCTTCTGGTTTCTACAACATTCGTTCTTTCAGTTTCGCGAACAACTTCGCTTTCTTTTGTTTACAGGATTCTATTCGCGCGAATTTTCCAAGTAATAATATTATCTTTGTATTCTTGCTGTTTTTCAATTTCCTTTTCTATTTCTTCCGTTTTGCATAGTTTTAGAATTTCCTCATTAAGATACTCTAAATTAGCTTCCTTATCTGAAAGTTTCGCTAAAAGTTCAATTAAATCAACTGATCTTTCCTGTTTGTTTATTTCAGTTTCTAACAGTTTCATAGTGTCAGTTGCCACGCGTCTGACAGGTGCTCTAATCTTTTTTAAAGCTTCAATATCCATCATAAAAATTTAAATTATTCAATTCGCTAAATACGTTTTTCAATAATCAATTCGCAATTTACTTTATCTAAAGGTCTCTCCCGGATTATCGGCACCAAAAAGATTTTAAATACGCATATACATTCTTTGTCGTTAAAACTCAATTCAAATCAAAATATAAAGAAATCTCACTTACCTGCCAGACGAATTCTCGCCTTTTATCATTTTCTCTATATTTTATTGACGACACAATTAAATACATTTACAACAAAGAGAGGCACATATAAACTTTGGTTAATGTTTCGCGTTGGTGTTACATCTCTCGCAATCATCAAGGTTCAGTGCTAGTCCGAAGAATTCAAGCGCACACAGCGCCATCTGGTGCAATACAGTTTCTACAGACTGCCCCCCGAATGACCAGGGGTTCATTCAAACACTTGCATTAATACAAATTTAACAAAAGAAACTTTTACAATGTAAAGTTCAATCAATTCACATATTAAAGAAACTACACTTATTTACTATATAAACAAATCATTCATCTTTAAACAATTTGTAAAGTTACCTGCAATAAAGTATAATAAAGATAATAAGCTGGCAACTCAATACCTGTACATACATTAAAACTTTCATCACATATATGGAATAGTCCTGTAAAAATAATACAGATAAATAAACATATAATAAACAATTAAATTTATTCATTTATTTCAAGATTATATAAAAGCTGCATAGGTCTTTTAATAACTGATGTACCTGTTTTAATTTCACAAGACCTTACTTTTCCATCTCTGCCAGGAAATACTGTTACAACTCTTCCTAATTTCCAAAAATGTCTAGGTAGCTTTTCATCATGAATTAATACAATGTCATTAACTTTAAAGTCAGTAATTTTACCTGAAGGTTTAACACAATGAACAGATCTCAGCATTAATAAGTATTCATTTTTCCATTTATTCCAAAACATACTTACCAATCTTTCTAGATAATTAAATCTTTTTAATTAGCATTTTCCTATTAACTAAATTAGAATCAAAATGAAGCCTGGCAGGAGGTAAACTATTCACCCTGCGACCCAATAGCATATGAGCTGGAGTTAGAGGCATAGGTTCCTGAAATTCAGAATAAACACAAGTTAAAGGACGAGAGTTAAAAACACCTTCAATTTCAATAATTAGAGTTTCTAATTCTTCTCGAGATAAAGTAGTTTTTCTGAGAGTTTTTCGTAAAGCAAGTTTTACAGATTTAATTAGTCTTTCATAGAAGCCACCCCACCACGCAGCTTTGTCAGCGATGTAGCACCATTGGATTTTGTGGGAGGCGTAAAAGTCTTTTACTGTTGGATGACTAAAAGTCAGTCCACATATTTTTAAGTTCAAGTTCTGATCGTTTGAAAGTTTTGGCATTGTCCGTCAAAACTTGAGAACATAGACCTCGACGAGCAATGAATCGTCGAAAAGCAAGAAGAAATGTTTCTGTGGTCATGCTACCAACAAACTCTAAATGAGCTCGCGTTACTCCACAAGGAAACAACACGATGTAGTTTTTCTCATCACTGTCTTCGGTATAAAGTGGTCCACCGAAATCTATACCTACTACAGAAAAAGGAGGTAATTCTTCTGTTCTATTTACTGGTAAAGGAGCAGTAACTTGCATACCAGGAGAAGAATTAAATCGTTTACACAGAATACATTTTCTTAAGATATTTTTAACAGTTTGTCTTCCTTTAATAATCCAGTATCTTTCGCGTATTTCTATCAACGTTTCAGAAATTCCACCGTGAAACACTTTGCTGTGTGCATCCCACACTAATAAATTCACAAAGTGATGTTTTGAGGGCATACTAATTGCGTGTCTTTGAAGGTAAGAAAGTCTTGACTTCTGAAGTCTTCCACCAACATGCATTATCCCGTCATTATTAAGAAAGGGATTCAGTTCTAGAATAGAGGAATTCTTAGAAATTGTTTTACCCTGTCTCAAAGAGGATAGCTCTTCCGCAAAAGCTTCACTTTGAACCTTTTAAGCAGTGCGATTCTAGATTTCGCAGTGATAAAACTTGTATAAATACAATCATTCACTTGCCACGTAACGGAAGTACGCAACTGCTCCGAAAGCTTTAGGAGAAGCGTCAGAAAATATGTGTAGTTCTAATTCTTTCACCAACTTCCATGGTATGGAGAAATATTTTCTTTCCATTGTCAAATCTTTCAACAGATAAATCTGAGAGCACCAATTATCCCATTTTTTCTTCAAGTCAGTTGATAGCTCATCATCCCATCCTAAACCAAGTTCCCATATTTCTTGCATTAATAATTTTATGAGAACCATAAAAGGTGATGCAGTTCCCATAGGATCAAATAACTTCGAAGCTGTCTGAAGTACACTACGTTTTGAATTCTTCCTATCACAGGTCATGTCCAGTAGAGGTTTTACATCTAACTTAAAAGTATCTTCTTCGGTGTTCCATATTATGCCTAAAACCTTCAAAGGACGTTCTTTAGTTTCTGTCACATCAGACAAACCTCGTTCACTCCACAAATTTCTCAACTCATCCGAATTAGTATTAAATTTTCTTAAATTCATGTTCGCATCTTTAAGAATTTTTACAGCGCTCTGTGAAAGTTCTAAGGTTTTCTCTATTGTAGTTGCTCCTTAAAAAAGATCATCTACATAAAGTGCCGAGTCAAGCATTTCACAAGTTTCGCTTTGTTCAAGTTTATATTTTCTAATGTGGTATTTAATAGTCGCAGCATGGATAAATGGGCTTGATGTCACTCGAAAAGGAACGCGAGTCATTCGTAAAATTTTGTAAGTTTTTGAATCACTTTCATCTGGAAACCAGAAAAAACGTAAATAGTCTCTATCCTCTTCCGCTATTCCTATGGTCAAAAATGCTCCCTGAATATCACAGCTGAATGCATATTCATATTCGCGAAATCGAAAGATTACATCCAAAATTCTGGGATTCAACGGTGGCCCAGGATTCAAGCATTCATTAAGAGATTGGCACCCATTACCTTTTGACGATGCATCGAAAAACCAATCTGACTTTCGTAGTGTCCCTATCCGATCTTACTACAGCTGAATGAGGCATATAATAATAATTCTCTTCTAAGCCGAAAGGGCATTCTTCAACGATATTCAGTTTTAATTGCTCCTTAACTATATTCTTATATTCATTATAAACCCAATCATTTTCTTTCATTTTTACACTTAAGTTACGAAATCTTCGTTATGCTACCGCGAAATTGTTAAACAAGTTTTCTGGTTTACCGTCCCAGAATAATTTAGTTGTATACATTCCATTTTCATATTTTAAATTACTTTCGAATTGAGAAATAAATTCCTCTTTAAATTTAAAATCTCCACTGTGAGTATCATTTATCCCCATTGAATCTAACTGCCAAAACTGCGTTAGTTTTTCATTTAATGCGGCGCAACATTCAATTTTCATAATAGAAATATCCCGATTTGCATTTAAATCTGATGGAGGGATTCGACCTTCCAAACAGAGTATCAATCAAATACAAAGATTTGTTTAATCGCTGTTTTTCTCCCGTATGAATATCCCAAAAATACTGTGCTCCAATAAGCAGAGACAATTCATTTCCTGACGATTTACTTAAGTTTGACAATTGAATGTTCTTCCTCGAAAGTATTTGCATTAATTTGTTATGTGATACTTTAAACTTCGATCCAGAAATACAGTCAGTCAAAAGTGCTTCAATCGTTATTTTCTTGTCCGAATCACATAAATTACAAAGTGAAAACCAAACTACGTCATACGTTTTTTGTATTGGTACTCTAGAGCCGAAAGTGTAAACAGCTAGACTTTCTTGTCTAATTATGGGTAGTTTCATTTCTACGGCTACTTCTTTTCTCAAAAAACATCTCTGTGACGCATTATTTAACAAAATATTAATTTTTCCCGCTATATTCAACTTTGGTTTTATTAAATCTCCCATACTTTTGATTAGGTTTTTGTAAAGGATTAAATTTAGTTTCCAATCGCGATTCTGGAGGGAAGTGTTTAAATTAAAGTTTCTACTTAAGTACTTGTTACGTTTACGACACTGAATTTCAATCTTTAAAAATTCCAATAAATCAGATATTTTGTTTTCATCTTCCGAATGTGTTTTAGGAGAAAATTCTAAGGACAAATCTTTGGGTATCGATTTTAACAACACTGGATACAATAGACAACTGTAACTATTAGGATTAATTCCGTTATTTTCGAATCCTCGAATATGTGTTTCGCATTCTGAGTAAAGTGTACGCAACGCTGCAATATCATATGATTTTCGTACTGGACTTAAGTTTAAAAGTCTTGCCATATGCGCATCGATAATAACATCTTTTCGACCAAAGCGTTCTTTTAATATGTTCAAGGCAATTTCATAGTTTTCAGAGCTTAATGCTAAATCACGTAGAGCTACCTCAGCTTCGTCTGCTAAGTACGATTTTAAATAACTAAACTTCTCTACATTACTAAGATTCACATTTTTATGTATAGCTACTTCAAACTGAGAATAAAATTCGTTAAACCTTAATATATTGCTATCGTATTGAGGTATCTGCAAGCGAGGAAGTTTTACCGTATTCTGCTGCTCGCTTCTGGTTTCTACAACATTCGTTCTTTCAGTTTCGCGAACAACTTCGCTTTCTTTTGTTTACAGGATTCTATTCGCGCGAATTTTCCAAGTAATAATATTATCTTTGTATTCTTGCTGTTTTTCAATTTCCTTTTCTATTTCTTCCGTTTTGCATAGTTTTAGAATTTCCTCATTAAGATACTCTAAATTAGCTTCCTTATCTGAAAGTTTCGCTAAAAGTTCAATTAAATCAACTGATCTTTCCTGTTTGTTTATTTCAGTTTCTAACAGTTTCATAGTGTCAGTTGCCACGCGTCTGACAGGTGCTCTAATCTTTTTTAAAGCTTCAATATCCATCATAAAAATTTAAATTATTCAATTCGCTAAATACGTTTTTCAATAATCAATTCGCAATTTACTTTATCTAAAGGTCTCTCCCGGATTATCGGCACCAAAAAGATTTTAAATACGCATATACATTCTTTGTCGTTAAAACTCAATTCAAATCAAAATATAAAGAAATCTCACTTACCTGTCAGACGCATTCTCGCCTTTTATCATTTTCTCTATATTTTATTGACGACACAATTAAATACATTTACAACAAAGAGAGGCACATATAAACTTTGGTTAATGTTTCGCGTTGGTGTTACATCTCTCGCAATCATCAAGGTTCTGCACTAGTCCGAAGAATTCAAGCGCATACAGCGCCATCTGGTGCAATACAGTTTCGACACCCTGTTAGTATAAAGTCTGCAGTGCTACTTCAAAACTTTTAAAAAGTTATTTTGCTAATACAGCTTCAAAGTCGAAGGAGTTGGATGTAAATGTTAAAAACATGATTATTCAGCTCAGAAATGAAGGTTTAACTTATCGTGCTATAGGAATACAACTGAACATAAGGTTATTTACTGTTAGAACTATTGTAAAAAGTTCAAAGAGACAGGATCGATGAAAAATAAGATTAGAAGTGGACGGCCTAGAATATTTTCTAAAAGGGAAAATGTGGCATTATCAAAGAGGTTAAGAAAAACCATGAAATAAGTGCACCCTAGTTAGCCAAACATGTTGCTAATACTTCGCGTAAAACTTTTAGTGTACAGACTATACAGAATGTGTGACATGGAGGAAATTATTGTGCAAGGGCAGCTAGAAAGAAACCTTTCATTTCAGAAATAAACAGGAGAAAGATTAGATTTTTCAAAATCTCATATTAATTTATCAAACGAATTTTGGAACACAGTTATTTTGTCCGACGAATCAAAGTTTAACATTTTCGAGAGTGATGGGCGGCAATATGTGTGGAGAAAGCCTAACGCTGAAGTGGAAAAACAACATTTAACTCCGACTGTAAAAATATGTTGGAGGGAGCGTCGTAGTTTGCGGCTGTATGCCAGCCACACAAACGTGGAATTGGTAACCTGTGCTTCATTGACGGTATTATGACGGCTCTACGTATATTGACATATTGCGCCATAGCATGAAATTCAGTGCCCAAAAACTTGGCTTAGGAACACCATTTGTGTTTCAACAGGATAATGACCCTAAAGATACAGTGAACCTCAAGTGGTAATTAGTTATTCTATAATGCTTCTCGCCAGTTAAAGACACCGCCTCAATCGCCTAACATAAATTTAACTGAAAATTTATTGAAAAAATTGGACCTAGAAGTCAGAAACATAAAATTTTATGTAAAGATGAACTTTATGCGTATACTCCTGTAAGAATGGCACAAAATTCCCAACCGGACTTTTTCAACAACCAGGACTTTTATTTTTTCTATGAGAAATAGATTACAAGCTGTTATAAATGCAAAAGGTGTGAATACAAAGTATTAAATTTTGTTCCCACATTTTGCTGTATGATCTTACCAATACTTTTTTGACATCCAAATTTCGGTGTATATTTTGTGTAAAAGGCATAGTAAAAGAAAAGTTTCATTAGATTTGTGTCTTTATTGCCTTCTGTGTTCATTATGTCCAGCTAAAATTTTCAAGCATTTCCTTTGATAGCTAGATTGATCAATTATAGGCAATTGCCAATACTTTTTTTACCCACTGTATATTATGATACTCCTTCTTTAAAATAAAATTTCTTTTACAGCTGCAGATCTGAAACATTTCGACAGAGGTAAGATAAAACTTTTATTATTCATAGCTAATGTTTCATACTAGCGCTTCATTTTATTCTTCAGTAGAAGTAACTTTTTTTTCAGAGAATGCCACATTTAACAAAATAAAAGATTGAGATAATGTAGGTAAGGTAAACTTTTAATCCCCTAACATCACCTTCCACTGCTTTATTTTGTAACTAAAACTTTTAATGTATACACTTATTTATCATATTAGTTATTGTTAGTACATGTTTAGTTACTTAAGTTTCAGTAAAAGAAACTTTATTTCAGATAAGGTAAACCAAAAAATAAGTAAATAAGTAAATAAAAGAGTAAAGTATAAAAAAAGAAAAAGAGAAAAGTAAACTACTTTTGACAGAAACGCTGACAAACATAGAAGTGAGTTGATTACTTATAAGGTTTCCAGCCTGTTTGATACCCGAGAACATTTTATTGTTACATTTCATATTTTTCTTTTAGTGTGAAGAACAATTATTGTAGATATAAGGTGAATACAAACATACAGGTGAATTGCTTACTTTTTACGTTCCCAGCCTGTTTATTGTAATGGTATTTTTCGTGCTATGTCCATTTATATTTTAATTAGAAGGAATTAATATTACATGCTTCGTATTTTAAGTTTTTCTCCTTTTTATTGTAATTGTATATTTTCGTACTATGTTCATTTATTATTTTCTAGTCAAAGAAATTAATACTGCATGGTTAAGACGAGCTTAAAATTTAAATGCGAAAAGAATGCTTTAAGAAAAAGAGCAAGTAAGTGAAAAATTTTAAAAATTGCTTTTAATGTTTTAATATAAATGCTTGTATATATGCTAACTCGTGCATGTTTTTAATTGTGTAATACAAGGTAACTAAATGTTCTTGCTGTTTTTGATGTCCAGTTTTCTGGAATGTTTACAGAAAAGAAACAATGCAACGATTGACAAACGCACTAATGTATGCAAGTTGAGCCTTTATGATTAACTTGGTACATGGGATAATCAAGAGCACCATTGAATAACATGACTACAAAATACTACTCGCCAGACCTAGCACTCACAAATTACCACCTGTTTCATTCTCTGGACAATCATCTCCACAGAAAACTTTTCGAAAGTAAGAAGATTGTAGAGACATTAAGGTTTTTCTTTGAAGCAGGAGATGTGAAAAATGAGCAATGCCCTTCCACAAACTCGAACCTGGACCTCTGGAATACACGACGAGTGTGCTACCGTTACACCACGAAGGATGCTGAAAGGAAAGAGAAAATGCCTTATAAGATTTGCAGCATGCACTCATGAATTTCTTAAGAGGGTTTAAGACTTTCGCCTTTTGTTTTAGGATCAGCGCAGCAAAAAGTGAGCAGCAGGACAATTACAGAAGGATATGTAATGTATGCCTTGTAGTCATCTTCAGCATTGCATCAAGCAGCAATTGCAGCTTTAATTCAACTAGAATCCAGTTCCAATATTTCTCAGTCTTTCAGTAAAATTGTAATTCCAGCCGGAGTCTAAATAAAGATGAGTTTCGGTATTTTAATTTACTACTGAGCTATTTTCATTAAATAAATTTAATTAGCTATTTTTTTATTACTTTACATATTATTTTTATTATTTTGTTTATTTAATTTATCTTTCTTGAATACTTTTCATAGCTCTCTGACTTTCTACTTTTAGAAACTAAGTCCTCACTGTAACTCACTGAGGCACAGAATTGAACAAGTACTGATATAGTATTATGACAAACATTTCACATTTATTAGGCCCACCAGCGGCTGAGCGGTAAAATCGGTGAATACTGCTAGTTGGGTCCGAGGTTCGAATCACAGCGAACGGACTGGCTGCATGGGTGTTTTCGTGGTTTTCCCCATGTGTAACTTGTATACGAGCCAGCCTTCCTTAGAAAGTTTTCCCCGAACGCATTCTTCTCTTTAGGCAGATAGCCGTTGCGGCTTTGATGCCAGTCACATAAACCAAAATCATACAGGGTGATCAGCGAATAAGCCCTGATTTCAAAATTAAATATCTCTACAACAAAGATCGATAGAATTATGCGGTAAACTGTACGTTTATTAGCAAAACTGTAAAAATGGTGTACAGAAGTTTAGAAAATTTAGTTACAAAAATCGCTAACAGATGGCGCTCTAATCGCAATGACCTATCGATCAATGTATTTAAAATATGCTTCTGCTTCTAAGTCGAAAGTGACCAGTACGACTGTTGGCTAGTGAAAAGAGGCTAGCGTAGAAAGTGAAATAATGTATTCCTTTGAACAACGTGTTTTTTTGACTATGGAATTTCACCGATTAGAACACAGTCCTACGGCAAAACGTCGCAGTTTTCAAAACTAATTCAATGTTCCAGTCGGACCCGATGCGAAAACCATTCGCATGCTCTTCACGAAATTCGAAAGGACTGGCAGCGTGGCTGATGATCGAAAGGCAAATGTTGGGCCTAGGCAAACTGTAGTCACTCTTGAAAATGCAGCCAAAGTTTCTGGAATTGTTCAGCAAAATCCTAGGAAAAGCATCCGACGGATTGCATCAGAGACAGGTTTGAAGTACACGAGCATTTAAAAAATAGCCTACGGCTGTTTCCATGCAAAATCCAAAATCATCAGGCCATACCCATGAAAGCTGTGCAACAAAGGGTTGACTTTGCGAATCAGATTCTAACAATGATCGACAACGACAGATTTGATGTGAGCTGCATCTTGTTCACAGATGAGGCACATTTTCATTTGAATGGAATCGTTAATGAACAAAACTGAAGATTTTGGGGTTCCGAAAATCCTCATTTATGTGAAGAGAAAGCACTGCATTCGCCTAAAGTTACTGCATGGTCTGCAGTATGCGCCAGAGGCATTATCGAACCCTTTTTCGTATGAGAAACAATAACTACTGAACGTTACGTTCCAATTTTGGAACAATTTGTCAGCACTCAACTGACGTTGGAGGATCGACCAGGTATCGGCTGGTTCATGCAAGATGGGGCTCGACCACATCGAACAGATAAAGTTTTTCGCTTTCTTCGTGAATATTTTGGGAATAGAGTAATTGCGTTAGAATATCCGCAATTTACTGACACAGGAATAGCTTGGCCTCTATATTCTCCCGATCTGAGTCCTTGTGATTTCTTTCTGTGGGACGCATTGAAAGACACCTTCGATCGAAACAATCCCGCTACTCTAGATGAGCTTGAATCGTTGATTGGTGTTGCATGTGATTCCATTTCCGTTGAGACATTGCAAGACGTGATGTCAAATTTCATTGTTCGTTTACGTCACCTCATTGTTTCGAACGGTGAACATTTTGAAAAAATTGTATTTTGATTGCAAAGGCTGCTTCATTTTATTTTATTTATTTATTTTTTTTAGACTCCTTTCAGAGAAAGAGTTTTCAGCACAGAGCGCCATCTGTTAACGATTTTCGTAACTAAACTTTCTAAACTTTTGTACACCATTTTTACAGTTTTGCTAATAAACGTACAGTTTACCGCATAATTCTATCGATCTTTGTTGTAGAGATATTTAATTTTGAAATCAGGGCTTATTCGCTGATCACCCTGTATTTATTAGATACTGTGTTTCATGCTGAAGACAGTTAGGCGATTGAGCGCACGCATGCCAGGTATAACTTAGGTTACGTCCTTTTAATCACGTCAAAAGACACAATTTCTTCCTACTTAAGGACAGGTATGCCTTCATGGAGGACGTTTTAAAGGCTTGGTTTATTTTGTTTGATTACAGCAAAGCACGCAAAGGCTATCTGCTTAAGGAGAGAGACGAAGCGACAATACTAGAGGAGTGACAGCTCTAAATTCTTTATCAGTTTTTAATGCTTAAAATTATAATTTTGCAATTATCTTTAGAATTCTATTAATATTTCCTTTTCCTTATCATAGCTTTGTAGAGACATTAGGTTATTTCGAAGCAGGAGAGATGTAAAATGAGCAACGTCTTCGCCGGGAATCTAACCACGGACCACTAGAATACGCGCCCAGCATGCAGACCACTACACCACGAAGGCACGCTAAGAAGGCGGGAGAAATACCTTATAGCTCATAAAAGTAAATGGCTTCAAGAATTGTACCTTCCAAGATTATCCTCATAAAAACTTTTCAGTTTCCTTAAAATTAGATTAATTAAAATACTTTCCTAAATTTATTTCTTAAGGTTTTGGTAGATGTAGATTAAAAATATAAAGCATTTAACAGTACATCTCGTATATTTTAAATGACATAATCATGTATAAAATGGAGTTTTCCGCTTCGTATTTATAATTTAAATGTTCTTTTGAATACTAAATTTTAACTGTTAGCATAAGTCTGTAAATGTTAAATACATAACGAAAACAGCGTAAGAAATTATAAATTGTAAAATACCAATACTTTATTCTTATTTACACATTTCTATACGACTTCAAAATGAAGTTACACCTAGTACCATTTAAAGAAATTAAAAGTACATTTGCAAAATAATTTTTTGTAAAGATGTATTATGAGATTTGTTTACAAAATGTGATTGTGAATTATTTTTAAGATTTCTACAACGTAAATGAAAATTTTATAAAATTTTGTATCAGTATTTTTTTCAAATGAGTACATACTGAGAAAAACTGCGGCTTTAGCTTTTTAAATCTTTAATTCTATTAGCAAATTTTAAAAAATGAATGAATAAATAAATAAAGTATTGCGTTAACATAATACGGTTTTATTAAAAAAAAGCCTCAAAGGTTTTGTTAAAGTTTCCTGTGTTTTCGCTGAGCTCGCGGTCCACCTATCTGCTGCACTTACTTCTGCGACCCCCCCCTTTTTTTTTTTTTTTTTTTGTCTTTTTAGCTTTATTATTAAACATCATTTCCTTCGAACTTACGCCATATACAATTCAGCAGCAAAATTACAATAATTTTAAAACACATATGTTTTAAATAGCACATATGTTTAGAATTCCCAATATCGTGTTAAGTGTTGGCATACATCGTACGGCCTATTTAACTATACATATTTTTTGCTGTTTTTCAATTAAACGTATTTAATCGAATTGTTCTAACTTAACTAACCGATTCCTCAAGGCAAGTTGAAAAGGACACAAAAAGTTGCAAGTTTTCAAATTAGATATCCTAGTCAATTCTTGCCGTACGGGATTCAAACTTCTTATAATTTTATTTTTTCATACCGAGTATAAAACTTTCCCAAATATAAGAATACTAACCGGAAGATCGCATTAAAAGGTAGATTTCGTTATTTGTAAAAAAAAAAAATTGTTTTTTTAATTTTACATTGCCAAAACATGAATATTTTTGTCATTTAAAACACTTCTGTAACTGGAAGTATATGACTACGACCTACAGTTGCGAAAAAAAATGCGGTTAAGGACTTTTAAGCCAGGTAAGGCTGCGGATATGCTTTTCGTATGGGCAATTGCCAGTAAAAAAGGAAGGTATATAATGAGATGTTATAGCAGTGTCATATACAAAATTTCAAAGTTCTACGGTTAGTCGTTTTTAAGTTATTTGAAATACGTACGTACGTACAGACGTTAAAAAATCTCTTTCGAATCCATTTTACAATCTGTTTTGGAAAAAGGATCCTTTTTTCTGTCCGTTTATACAGACACCACTCAAACAATTCGACCAAATGGGTTCCGAAATGATAAAAATTGGATATTTTGTTGAAATATTATACCAGAAATTTTTCGCCATTATACAATACCTTCACACAACGATGTAAAAGCAGTAATATAACGAGTACTCAAAGTGAAATCGTAACTCTTCAATTCAAACAGTAAAACCAAGTAATTTCCGAAGAAATCAAAATTAATATAGGAAATTCTTTATTTATATTATATTTATCATGAGGCTGTAGGTTAGGCTATTGAATATGGCAAGGTATACCAGAGTTTGCCTTCAAGGAGGGGCTATTTCGTACAATATCTCGATCTAGTCCACAATCACCCCCGACGAGAGTCTGCCAATGCTAACGGATAAAGATGCATTTCCAGTGGACGAGGTCTTTCTCGGGGCAAACAGTGAACTGAAAAATCATGAAAATGACAATTGCTCAAAAATTTTCATGTAGAATTTAATGAAACTGACCCACAGATGCAACACATGATAATGTATAAAATGACATGAAAAGAAATTGGTAGACAATTATGATGGTACAGAAATTAACATGTATATATAATGAACAAATCGGATGTGTCAAATTGATATAGGAAAATTACCTTTAATATGGAATATGATCTTCCTGTAGAAGCAATACATCACATGCAGTGATGTGTGATACTGTCAGTTATGTAGTTTTGTAGGAAGTGGGTGTCATTGCTCTTATAAAGCAATTGCAAGAGTGGCAAGGGTCTGAGGAGGAGGCTTTTCACGGATGTTTGATGAATGGTAATGGGTTCCAGGCGCTCCCCAAATCAAATAAAATCCTGCTGTCCCAAATCCTGCTGTCGCTTTGGAGGCTAGACCTGGACTCATCCATGAGGAGAACAGCCCTCCATTGCTCAGCCGTCCAGAGGATGCGTTGACGTGCCCACTTCAAACTTTACCTTCTATGACGTGACGTGAGCGGCACGCAAATGGTTGATCGCCTCGCTTACAGACCTTCTTCATGGAGCCTTCTACGCATGGTTGACATTGAAACCGCCTTTCCGGTGGCTGCAGCAAGCGAGAATCTGAGTAGTAGTTGCGGTTCTATACCTTCGTGGTGCACAACAACATGCTCATCGTAAAGGTTGGCCGTCCTTGGCTGGACCTGTTGGATGCCGAATCTGTGGTTAGAAATTGTTGTCAAAGTCTATGAACTACAGAAGGACTCATATTTCGCCCTCTGGCCATTTCTGTCTGACATTGGCCTGACTCTAGTCTTCTAATAGCTCTCCATTACAGTTCTTCGAGCAAATGAAGCCTGGAGGTCATTGTTACAAATTAACTGTCCCAGATTTCTTATCTCAGTATCACAGTGAGATTTGCAGGCTTGCCCTGAAACCTGCAATTTTATGCTCCTCGCAGATGAAGTATTCCGATCAAAGCACCATTAATTTGCATACTGCAATTCTATTCAGCAACTCTTATTTTACAACATATTCAAATTTTATACGGATTGGCTTGTTTCTAAAAGAGTTACAGCTATTTTCATGATTTTCCCTTAATTTTTGGAAACCAGAGTATTTTTTCAATTGGTCCACATCCGCAGTAATATTCTCCCCTTTATTTCCTTTTAGGTAACATACCGTACCACAAATTCTTTGTAAAATAAACGGTCCTTCGAATTTTGGACAGAATTTAGCCATTTTTTCTTATGGAGCTCAAGATAACGAATGTTTTATTTTAAGTACTTTATCCCCAGTTTTAAAGTCGAAATCCTTTCCTTTTCGACCGTAACACAGCTTTTGTTTTACTTTTGCAATATTCGAAATTAATACTGCCTCATTAATCATTTTCTGCATATCCGTTGATCTAAATTGTGCCTCCCTTTTCTGCACAATAAACGATCTGTCCAAAAAGGGTAATTATTTTCCTCCTCAAAAATAATTCTTCTGGTTGTTCTATAATTCTTCCGGTAGCGTCATGTCTGGTTGTTCTTAGGTCAAAAGCCAATTCGTTGACGCAGTCATCCCAGTGTCAGTGGTAAATTTTTACATAGCTACGAATAATTTTAACTGTATTCTTGTTTACGTGCTGTGCAGTTGTAGGATTCTCCACTGTGTAATTCTAAGTTACTGTTGGAAGTGAAGAACTTAATTAATGTTTAACTAAACTCCGTCTTGGAGTTGTACAATAAAGCCGACTCTCGATAAATTTGTTCTGAAATGTATTTAGGGAACTTATGTTGTGTTACTGCGAACAAAACTACCGCTACACAACATCTAACTTGTTAAATTTGACATGCTAGATCTCATAAGACTCCCTACACGCCAACACTTTCCTAATGTGCTAAGCGAAAGCTTAAATTTACTTTAAAAGTGTTAACTGGAGGAGCCTAACATTAAACACACACACATATATATGTATGTATTCTAAAACACTCAGTTCTTTCACAAACTCATTTACACGGAGGCCAAAATTTATCTTTTGTACAAGTTTACTTTACGACACTTTAACACAGAAATAAAATATTTCTACTTTAAGATAAACATTTAGATATTTACACATCACTTTTAAATTCACTTTACATCAAAATTCATAGTTTCTTAGTTATAATCTGCTATCTTTACACGAAATCTTAACTTTAAGTTAACAGATTTCAGTATTCAAAGAGTCTTTCCGACTAAACATATTCACAATTTAATTCTCTCAATTTGCGAGTTCTTAAAAAAATATTTACTGCTAGTACCTTCTCGCCAAATTGCTAACATAAAAATCTATGATTGCAGCTATTTACAACTAACCTCTCGTTATCTGCGATTTTACTTTTCTAAACATCTTTAGCAACTTAGAACAAGGTGATATAATTTGAATGGGTTTTCAAAATAAAACAAGCAAAGAAATTTTCACTTATCTTTTTCTGTACTCCTCTATTCTAATCTGGCAGAATTGTTCGAATGTAGGGTACTTCAGAAACTCCAACCTTCTTCTGGAACTTTGATGCCCCGTGCCGTTTGAATCACTCCTTTTCTTCTTCTGCCTCTTGTCTAAGACCCTCAGGGCTTTGAGGGATGGCTGCGGGTTTTGGAACTTCAGTCTCCTCTTGAGCTCTGGTGGGACCATCCGTCCTTCCGGGACTTTGAACTTGCGCTTGGACATTCTAACTCCTTGGTCAGGCACAGGTGTATCGGCTGGTCTTTTATCTCTTTACGTCCTCAACTCTGGACCTCCTTGGGCCTCCCTCGTAGTTGTTGCCGCTTGAATGTGGCTTACATTATGTACGTCGCCTGGATCTTTTCCGGGTTGGATCCACTTGATCGGTGATTGATCCTGCTGTTTCCTTTTTGGTGCTGGGGGACCCCAGCTGGCTTTTTGAGCTGGCGGAATTCTTTCCTCCCTTCCAAGATCCTGTAATAAATCCTGTAAAATTTGAAAAATCATTACGGCTGTAGTAAGGCTTGACTTGATCAATATTTTCAACCAGTTGTCGGTTATTTTTGGCCTTTAAATAGAAAGTGGCTTCCCGTATTCTTTCGACAATGTACGGGGCTTCAAACCTGGCCTAAAATTTCGCAACCCTGTTTTCGGGTGCGGATGTTAATAAGTGTTTCAATTTGAGGACTTACTTTATATTCCATTGAGTTCTTTCTTTATATTCTATTTTATATTCCATTTCCATCGTAATACAACTTCTGCTTCTGCCTTGCTACATGAGAGTTCTTAATTGCTTCATCGATAATTCTCTGTATGTCTTTTAACTTGAATTCTTCTTGCCTTTGCTGTACAAAGAACAGCTTATCCAAAGGCGTTAGGATTTTTCTTCCTAAAAATAACTCCGCGGGGGTCTTCTGTGTAGTATGAACACTGAGCCCCAGTGTCCAGGAGGGCAGTAGTCGGAACCTTATTTACAAGAATATGTATCTCCGGCATGGCTAGATTTTTCTCCACCACTGTAATTTAGACTAATTTCTGATGGGCTTTTCTTCCCACTCGGTGACCGTTCCCCCTTCTCGATCACCGGTTTGCGTTTAAATTTTGGTTCCCCGCCCCCTCTTTTCGCTGTTTTTTGTATCCGCCACCCTTAGACCGTGGGCTTGTTATTGGACTTTTCACCTTTTCCCGTCTGCCGATACTCATTCTGCTGAACTGCAGGTTTCTTCTGAGGAGTAAACCTTGAATGTTGGCCAAACTGGTTCGCACGTGCTTTCTCCGAGTTCCTTCTGCTGTGGAACTTCACCGCGAGCTGGAATAGAACTTCTAATGTTTGAGGGTTACAGACTTCAAGAAAATCTTGAGCTGACGGTAGTAGACGCGGTAAAATCACTTCGATAAGTTCACTATCGGGCCTCTTCCCGTATAATAAATTGAAAATTTGCATTTTTCTTAGAATAAACTCTGTCAGCTTAATGAAATTGCTTTGATCTTTACTAAACAATTCTGATTCTAGCTTCGCAAGGTCTTTAACAACTGGAAATGCTTTTGGTGATGCAGATTTGAAGTTTTCCCAGCTGTATGATTCCGAACCTGGGTCCCCCAACAAAAATTTTCCAATTCCTTTATACCAGCTGAGGGCTTGACCTTTTAAGGCTGTAGTAGTGATGGTCCCTTTCTGCAGTTGATTCACAGGGTGCAAAGTGAAATGCATGTTTAGGTGCTCCAGGAAGGTCGTCACTAATCCTTTGCCGTCAAATGTTTCGGCTGGCTTCATAGAAGCACGCATCGTTTCCAAAATAAATCCGAATCCTTCCATTGGATTCGTGGACGTGTGAGGGTCCTGAAAAGTCGGAGGGATCAACGTAAACTTCCCGGACTCTAACTCCGTTGACAACTTTTCGGGCGCCAATTGTAGGATTCTCAACTGTGTAAAGTTACTGTTGGAAGTGAAGAATCTTAAGAACTGATAAGCGAATAAACGCTTGAGTTCGTGTGGCAGTAAACAACAAGATAGAAGGGTAAAATAACCCTTTATTATTCCAACTAAAGTTTAACAAAACTCCGTCTTGGAGTTGTACAATAAAGCCCCTGACTTCTACATAACATAACATAACAGAGTTGGCCCCTTAACGCTAATTGACTGCGAAGCTATCAAGGGCCTAAAGTACAGCCGAGCGTAATAATAGCTCACGAGAGAGTAACCTAAAAAGGCGGACGCGTGCAGCCAGAATATCTGATCCAAATCTGGTGCATCCAGATTATCTATCTCTCTCACTAAGACTGTAGGACTTCGCAGTTATATACCGTTGTCCCTCATTAACATTCAGACGTGATTCTAAAACTACGTTCTGGACGGGAAGTGGTAAGAGTAAGTAAGAATCGATAGGAAAGGAAGTTTAACTCAAACTTTAACTGTTAATAAAGTTAATCCTTACACAGTATTCGATTATTTATAATGGCCACTACATCCACATGTTCAAAATTCTCCGTGTCATTTAAATACGCATAGATATGTCTAAATTCTGAAACATTATGTCATTCGGCAGTGATAGTTTCACGAGAGTCCAAGATTTTCGACGTTAACATAGATACATTTTATCTCATTGACTTCGTCTAATTTTATCCGTAATTATGCGAAGGCGCATAACATTGCCATTTCCGAGCGTATTTTTAATTATTAAGTTGTATTCTTGTAGTTTTAAAGCCCATTTAATTAATCTTGAGGATCCGTTTTTACGAAGTGTAATTGACCCACAGCAGCATAATCCGAATATATTGTCACCGGTGCTTTGCCGAAATATACTCTAAACTTCTGCACCACTAAAAGTACAGTCACAGTCAACGTTTCGCTCTCTGAGGCTGTGGAATTACGATATGTGTGGTTGAGAGTTTTGCTAAAATAGGTAACGGGCTAACCACTCTGCATCAAAACAGCGCCTACAACATAGTCTGAGGCATCCGCTGCAATTTGAAGATTTTTGTTCCTTCAGGAAATTTTAAACCCGGCGCTTGTATTAACGTAGTTTTTAACTTTTCAAACGCCGTGTTAGCCTCAGCTGTTCGGCTATCTGTGTAAAATCCTTTGTAAATGTTAGATAGAAAGAACGCATACTAAAACATGAGGCTAATTTCGTCACTTTGTTTGGCGGTGGGTAGTTTTTTATTGCAATTATTTAGAATCTTCAGTTTGTATTCCCGTTTGACAAATTTTATAGCCTAGTTACTTAAGCTTTTTCGCTGCGAATTAACATTTAACCACATTCACTTTTAACCTGCTTCTCTTAATAATGTGAAAACTTCATTTAATTCTTTAATACGGTCATAGATATTTTCACTAGTTACTATTATATCGTTAAGGTAAAAGAAAGTTGACTTTCCGAGGGCAGCTCTTAAAATAATGTCTATTGTGCGCTGGAAGGTCGTCGGTGCTCCACATAAGCCGAAAAGCCTTCTGAAAAAGCAGTAAATGCTTAATTTTGTTGTGAATACAGATTTTTTAACATCCTCGAGTTGCATAGCTATTTGAAAGTACCCTTTTAAGATCTAACCTGTTCACGTATTTAGAGAACTTTATCTGCCTTATAATTTCTTCGATTATAAGCATTGGGTAAACGGATATTTCTTTAAACTATTTAGCTCCAAATATTCAACAGCAAATCGAGAAGCTTTGGAATTCGGGATAGGCAAATCATTCTTTTTTCGGCATAAAAACTACCGGACTAGCATACGAACTGCTGATAGAAATAATTATTTTATTTTTAACATGTCTTCTGTATGTTTTTTAATTCTATTTTGTATGTTCCTTCTTTTATTTTACCATATCTATACAGTTTCGCTCTACATCGGCCCTTGTTCTTTAATTCAATTTCGTACTGCACTATTCTCGTGGTTCCAGATTTTTCAGAAAATAAATCAGAAAAATTTCTTACCAAGACTTCTAGTTTCTTCTTGCCTTCAGGCTGCATACGGATCAGCTCCAAAACCGGTGGCTGCGCTGTTTCCTCAGGCTTGGCTTGCATTTGAAGCTTCAGAGTTTCACCCTGAACATTTATTTCCGCTTCGGCTGTTTTTAGGAAGTTCATCTTTAAAATTACTGAGGCAAGCAAATTTCTGGCAATAAAGAATATCATTTTTTGAAACTCATTTTTAACTTAAACATCAAAAGTGGCTTTACTTATATTCGAGCAGGCCCACCAGCGGCCGAGCGGTAAAGTCGCTGAACACTGGTATTTTGGTCCGAGGTTCGAATCCGGCGAACGGGCTGGCTGCATGGGCGTTTTCGTGGTTTTCCCCATGTGTAACGTGTATACGAGTCAGTTTCCCTTAGAAAGTCCTCCAAGAAGGCATCCCCTTCCCTTAGGCAAATAGCCCTACTGTGCTTTGCCATAATTAAATATACATATACTCGAGCAATGTTACCCCTTGTGCAAAGATAACTTTCAAATGCTATGCACTAAATAGTAGATATCTTTTTAAAAGTTTCGGAAATAAAATTTGCTTACCCGTGTCTAACAAGGCCCCTGTTGGCACATTATTTAGCAAAATTTGAATGACCGACAAGGCCAAATTTTTTATGACCACAGCGTTTTCCCGTAATTTAGGTGGATTTCTGTACCAGCCGAGTAACTGTACCCTCCTTCCGTCAGCACCCCGGATTAGTTATCTGTTGCTTTTACGCCTCTTGTTTTTTTTATCTTGCGGCCTACTTTAACGATCACCAAAACTTTTCTTTTTTTCTTTATTCTCGCCGTTAAATTTTCTCCTATTTTCTGATATCGGCCTGCGAAACAGTCATTATTATTAGTAGGAGGAGGAGTAGTAGTATGTTTTTAAATATGACTATTATTTTTAGTATTATTAGTAGTAGTATTTCATGTATTTAAGAATTATGGCAACGTGCGCTCAAGAGCCTCACCAATGCATTCTAACAGCTAATGCTTACATATTCATGCAGCTAACGCATTCATGTAACATCATCCAGATCCCTGTTTGTTTATGCGACTTCACAGAGAAGCAAATGCCTTCTCGAGGCAGCCCTCCTGTGACTCGGGACCTGCCAGTTAAAGATAGTGAAGGGCATGGGACATATACCTGCTTACCTTTGTTAGACACTAGGTATCCCCGTCCTCCATCACCTGTCACTTGCGAAACTGTCCGTTCGCTTTATGGCTGTAATCTATTGTATGCGTACTTTCGTCCATCTTACGACTTTCAAAGTTAACCGCTAGCTCAAACAACTGTTCCAAAGTGCTGATGTTTCTCAATTCAATAAAGTCTTATATTTTAGGCAATATTCTGGGCAAACTGATCTGGATAATTTCGTTATTGGTCCTTTTCCCAAACTAACTAAATTAATTACTTGGATTTTCCGTAAAATGAATTCTGCCAACTCCTCGACCTTATTTTAATACTTACTGAGTAATTCAACTTCTAACTTTGCTCTGTCTTTGACCAGGGGGAATGCCTTTTACAAGAGCGATTTTGAATCTTTCAAAAGCATATGTTTCACTGCCTCTTTCTCCTAGTAAAATTTAACCGATCCCTTTGTACCAGCTTAAAGCCTGTCCTGGTAAGGCGTGGTCGCTTTCGTTATTCTTTGAACTTCTGGGATCGAGTACAGCAAAAAGGTGGTTGTCCAGCTGTTCCAAAAAATTTGTAACCGTTGTTCTGCCATGGCACATTGTATCCCCTATGAAGCCAAACCCTTTTATTTGGTTTACTGAAGCCATTGGGGTCTGGGATGCTCGTGGGGTCAGCGAGGAGGTGGTCTGATCTTGGTCCATTTGGTCAGGATTTATTCGTGCGCCAGATGTAGGATCTAGTCTTTTTAGTTATTATAAAATATAACTAAGTTTTAGCAAAGTGTTAATCTTTTCGAATTCTCGCACTGGCTTGAAGATGAACCCAACCAGGGGAAGGGTGTAGAAGACATTTTTATTGAACACAATATAATTTACAGAAATTTTTAATTGCACAGTCTTACGTGCTTACAAACACAGACCACTTGCGTTGAGAACTTAAAAGATACGTAATACTAAAGTTAAAGATATGAGTAGTACAAGACTACACAATTAAATTTAAGCTATTCAGATTCCATTTCCGATCCAAATTCGGTGGCAAGAATGCGTAGCCAATATTTTAAGTTAACAGCTGGAAGAACTAGCAACGTGCGCTCACAATAGCGAAATCACGCTCAGTTAAACGTTTCTGTCTAACAGTTTAAATACTCTCTTTTACTCTAACTTATTTACATCCTGACGAGGAAACGCATGTGGAATAAAAGAAAACAGAAAAGGCTCACAAATTAAAATGACTATTAGTAAAAATGAACGAAACCCTACAACACAATCACATATCAGTCAAGCGTACTTCTTTCGGAACATCTATTGTCTCATCTGTCTGAAGTGAATAACATAGACTTTCTTTTTATTCTGTTGTTAAGTCCAGATTCTACATTATTAGTTATGACAGGGATTTGGCATATAACTGTGTCATTTGAGAGTGGTACTCAACCAATGTACTTAGATAATTTTTAATAAACATTGTTATCTTTTCTATCTGGAAGTATCAAGCTTTCACCAGCAGAATGGGGTTTCCCTGCTTTTCGAAATGTGAAGACTTGCAAAAGCCATTTTATGAAATTTCACAAAATATCTGTCTTCTGAGAAAAAGTGATAGATGATCACCATGTCTAACTCTGAAACCCTGAAAGTTTTAGTTACAGCATGGCATATGCCAGGGGTGGCCAAATTCCACTACGATAGGAGTCGCATGGTAAATTCCGTGAAACCTCAAGAACCGCAGCTAGATTTTCGAAGACTCACAAGTACATATTTATATTGTTAAGAAACATTTCAAGTAAATTAATGAGAATTTCGCATTTTTTTGTAATTAATATGATATCATGATACTGCGGACATTTGTTTATCCTGCTTTGCGATCAGAAAGTATATCCCAACAAATTATAAATTTGAGACTACTATTTGAGCCTTATTCTTTTAGGTAAAAACAGGCATTTTCTTTTGGTTTCCTTTCTTCCTCTTCATTTATAATTGTTGTTTGATTTTATTAGAACTGAACTGAAGTTGGAAGAATATGTATTGATATTTAGAAATTCATATTAGAAAAGATTTTTAATGAGTCACTCATTTTAAAAAACACAATTTGAATGTTTTTTTTTTTAATTTTGACTCCTACACAGTGTTTTAGAAAAGGTAAAATAACTGATACGGGACAGCGCACATATCAGAGAAACTGTTGTTCCAGAAATAAAAATTATTTTATACTAAGCTATTAACTTTTTTGGGCTTTTGCATGAAAATGGGTAATTTTATTTTCATATACAATTAACATGAGGGCCACCATACTGAAATCAAATCTCACTTTAAATAATTGAATTAATTCATTAGATACGAACTGAATTATAAGATACTGTGTGTGTGTGTGTGTGTATGATTATGGCAAAGCCACGAGGGCTATCTGCCTAAGAGGAGGGATGCCTTCGTGGAGGGCTTTCTAAGGGAAACTGGCTCGTATACACGTTACACATGGGGAAAACCACGAAAACGCCCATGCAGCCAGCCCGTTCGCGGGATTCGAACCTCGGACCGAACTACCAGTGTTCAGCGACTTTACCGCTCGGCCGCTGGTGGGCCGAATTATAAGATACATTTTTTCCTAAGGCTGATATTTCCAAAACCTTATGTCTCTCGAATCTTCAGAAAGACATTAAATTATAAATTTCGAATCTTAGAAATACACTCATGTCCATAAATTAAGGATAATGCAAAATCAGGCAAAGGAAAAGTTAGAGGGAAAACAAATTTGACTTATTTGTAAAGCTTATTTATTAAACTAAAGGTAAAGAGCAAAAAAAGATGCTATATGTTTGATATTATTAAAAAAATTAGCGATTTTTCTCCCTGGAGCAAATTACAAAAAAAAGGCTATTTCAAAAAAAACAATATTACATGGTTGGTATGATTGTTAATACATTGTATGTCTCCCAGACGATGCAATACAGTCCGTACAACGCCTAGGCATGCTGAGTATCAAATTATCGATCTGATCTTGGGGGATATTACACCACTCAAAAAGCAATGCTCTCCGAAGTTCTGGTAGACATGTAGGAGGAGGTTGACGGGCTGCAACTCGTCGGCCAAGCATGTCCCACACGTGCTCTACTAGATTCAAGTCCGGTCAGAATGCTGGCCAGTCCATACGGCTGATATCCTCCGATTGAAGGCATTCGCTTACCATGTTTGCACGGTGAAGACGGGCGTTGTCATCCATAAACACAAATTGTGCGCCCATCGCGCCCCGAAACAAACGTACATGTTCTTCCAGAATGACGTCCCGATAGATTTGGCTTGTCATGGTTCCAATTTGAACATGCAGGTCAGTTCTGGAACCCAGAATAATTCCACCGCAAACGAGCACTCCTGAACCACCGTAACGGTGTCGTTCAATGACGTTTTCTTGGTGGTAACGGGTACCTGAAGCTCTCCATATGAAAGTCCGGCGCGAATCAGACTGCAAGCTAAACCTGGACTCGTCGGAAAACATCACACAAGCCCACTGTTGCGGTGTCCACAATGCATGCTCTCTACTCCAGTCTAACCGCAGGCGACAGTGAGTTGCAGTAAGTGGAACGCATCTGACAGGTCTACGAGCATATAGACCAATCTGCCCTAAGCGTCTGTACACGGTCTGCCTTGAAATTGTCGTACCATTGGCTTAAGAGAGCTGACGAGACAGATCTGAGGCTGTGCTCCGCCTGTTTCTTTTGTCAGTTGACTGCCGAATACCGGTCCTCATTCGACGTTGTAACTATCGGGCGACTTGTGCTGTAACGTCTACTCACATTACCATCATCTTGGAATCGTTGCCAAAGCCTGGAGATGACACTCTGGGCAATTCCAAGTTCGTCTGATAATTCCAGTTGGGTACGCCCACATTCCAGACGGCCGGTAATTCTACCACGTAAAAAATCATCCAAATGCGTCCTTTGTGTCATAACTATTCGGTTATTGCACTGAAATGCTTATAAAGCGCCTGCGAACAATTTTACTTCTTTGCCTGTATTTCTTATATATCACTTCTTATATATCACTCTCTTACACTCTCGTCATTGTGACGTACCATCGGTGTCATCTGGTTACTTCCTGAAATTTGCATATGATTCTAGAAGATGTGTGTAGTGATTTTACAGGTGATATATTTATTTTAGAGTTTGATTTCCGCGTGACTCCGAATTATCCTTAATTTATGGACATGAGTGTAGTTTCATCATTCAAATCTTTTGAACCTTATACTAAAAAATTGTTAAACTTTTATCAAAACTTTGGAATGGCGTGTTGTGTTGTACCGATGCCCTGTAAATAACAATTCACTAAAAAAGATGATTGCAATTTCATTGGTATTGGAATCTTCATTTCATTTCTGCCGCCATTGAGTGCTGCATTGTTTCAGTATAATTTCTAACCAAAGTTTGCCAGAATTTTTAAGTGATCAGTACTCTGAGCATCACTGAAAATTTTCAAAACTATCTCTCAAATTGTCTCGATAATTTTGGACATAGATAACCTAAGTCCGATCTGTATACCACTCGAAGTCTGCAGCAATGGCTGTTGAATCTTGATATGGTTTTCAAATACAGTCAAATCGAAATTAATCATACAGAAAGAAAAAATACTTATAACTACTGTAAAGGATTTATTTCGCAAATATACTAGATGCAAAATTAAGGTTTAGCTCTCTAAATTTCTATGGACATGCACAAATATTGGATTTAAAATCCTTTGTAACATGGCAGACATCTACATGCTCGTTTAGTTCCCCAGTTTTAGTCAGACAACTGCACGTATCCACCCTGTTCTGACTATAAACTACTGTAACTATAAAGACTGTCAGATGACTTACCGCCTGCCTTTAAAGTTCTAAGTAAAATAACTGCGATTCAGTATTTTAAAATAAATCTCCTTTTTTAATTGTCCGACTGAAAGTAACACAGCCTGTGTATAAAAAATAAATATACGCAGCTTGTAAAATCATCAAAAAAGTAAAATTCAAATAAAATTCAAATATTACATTACCCGACAAAGGTTTTGTTTAAAGCCCGCAGACTTTCAATAACAGTTACGGCTAGCAAACTAGAGATGAAATAAGTAACATAGCTTGTAAAAGAAGTAATAGAGAGACGTCAGCTATATCTGCCAAAAGATTTCTCTTAAGAACTCTGCGCTTAATACATGAACTAATGTGGATATCGCTGGAAGCCCACGAAAGTAAAAATGAAAGCAAACTAATAAGGTAACAGATTAATAAACATAAAACTCTCTACAGACGATAATACAGCTTGATCAGTTGAATCAACAGCCTCACCTGACCGCTGTTTTATTTGCTGCAAGTCCTGTTGAGAAGTGGGTATAAGAAAATTTTCTCTTTCAAGTATTTAAAAAAAAAAAAAAAATTACAAGGTTGTGAAGAAAAAAGTCGTTGCATTTTGCATTAAGGCGAAGGAAATTTTTATCTTCAGAGAATTAAGTGTACGTTCCCTATGTAACTAGCGGGTTTTTCCTGAATAAAATATCATATTATATTTGTTCGCTTTGCCAAGTAAATGAAACGTACCTTCATTATAGAACGCGAGTCTGCCCATGAAATCATCTACGCTAAATTTCATCCATTTGACTTTTCGGCAATTCCCGTACTTTCAAATTTGTAAGACTTCAACCGCAGAAATATGTGCAACCACGCCATAATTTTGCTTACTTCTCTGTTGGCATGATGCATGGACTTTGTGAGGTTTCAAGGCTAAAGGGCAGAATTGTTTTCTGCCATTCCATTAATGACTTTTGCTTCGTTGTTGACATGGACAAATGTCAGAACTTATACGCTTTTCTCTCAAACAAGCTACCCCTGCCTTAAATCGTATCATTTGATTTGCGACAGTGAGATGCATTTTTAGTAAATTTAATTGAGAAATGTCTCTAAACAGCGATTACTAATAGAGTTTTTGCGTGTTCAAACGCACAGTGAATATTTTTCGTTGAAGATGCCATTTGAATGTTATCACCTTGAATGAGTTTTCTAGTAGAATAGTGAAATGAAAGTTAGAGAGTTAAACTTTCGTTTCATACTTTTCTCGGTAAAGTAAATTTATTCTAGGAATCACAAATATGGTTTCATTTTGTATTGCTCATCTTAAATTACCTTATGTTTGTCAAATTTTGTCGAGAAAGTGAGTTTCAAGCTTCTTATAAGGTATTTCTCCCTCCTTCCTAGCGTGTATTCGGTGTAGTGGTTGGTTCTGCACGTTGGGTCGGTATTCCAGAGGTCCGTGGTTCGATTCCCGGCGAAGGCGTTTGCTCATTTTTCATCTTGCCTGCTTCCAAAAATACCTAATGTTTCTACAGTGACGCCCGAACTAAAAGGGTGTTGGATGATGATTCTCCTCACCCAGGATTTGGCGATTGGGTCCCCTAAAAACCCCAGTCGCCCTTTAAAAAGAGGAGTATATAGGATATTTCTCCCACCTTCCTAGCGTGGCTTCGTGGTGTAGTGGTTTTGCACGCTGGGCCGGTATTCAGAGGTTCGTGGTTCGATTCCCGGCAAAGGCATTTGCTCGTTTTTCATCTTGCCTGCTTCCAAAAATACCTAATGTCTATACACTATGATAAGAGCGTCTGGACCGTCATTCGAGGACAGACGTCGTTTCGATTCGCTCCTGTATTTTTGAGATTTTTGGTGGAAAAAATGCCGCCGGAAGTGTGTCGTTTGTTTTAAATTTGTGTGTGAATATACGCTGCATCCGAGGATATATAATTTTTGCGTGTGCGCCAAGTATTTCTCTAGTTATTAGTGTTTTAGTGCCGAAAACAAAGGATTCTAGGCCGCTGCAAAAGTGCCGGACTTTTGTTCATATGTGATGCCGCCACTGCTACGGTCGCCTTTCGCCAGCTTACCACGTGGTGCCCTGGTAGGGCTAAGAAAAGTACTCAATTTTTTCTAAGTCCCGAAATTGGTGTGTAATTTTGAAAAAATCATATCTTACCTGCAGTTGCACCTAGGCTTACCTGGTTTTCGGGAAAAAGGTATTTTTTTCATGATCTATTATTCTGTACAGTTCTTTTATTGCTAACTATTGTATCTTCGGACTTGATCTTTTAACTGAAATTTCTATTGTTCTATTAATTGGTTTGCAATCATTTTACTATGAAACCCATATTCTCAAGCTAAATATTTAATAGTGCCAAAGGGTTCGTCCTTCTGGCTTAGACTCTTTGAAATTACAATAATTTTGACTCTGTTGAATTGCCCTATATTTCGTCGTTATTTGAACTCGATGACGAGTGTTATTACGACACTTTCACTCTGATTTCGATAAGTGTTGGAATACTATCTATATGTATTATTGTAACAGTAATTAATGTTTAAACTGTTTTAAATCATTTTAATTGATGTTTTAATATACTTTATGTTTAAATATTGTTGTTATTATGCAGTATTGGTAAATTTACTTGTATTATATTATTTTGCTCTTTATACTTCTTGTTAAATTGCATAATTCTGTGGTACAATTAATTTTATCTTTACTCATTATACAGCTGATTAATATATATGTTTAATGGTGTTTATGCTACATTACTTTTTGTAAAATGTCTCGTCCTTCTGTAATACCTGTTGATAGTAATCAAACTCCTTCAATAAGTGATTTGGATCCATTTACATTGATACATTCAGACATTTCTTATCATGAAAAAATAAAGGTATTATATGAAACTATCCATACTATAGCAGTAACATATAAAGGAAGCAAATTTGTCCTTCCCTCAAATTTAAGAGAACCTCTTTGTAAATCCTTAGACGCCTTCAAACAATTAGCTGAAGAAGGCCCAGATTTTGTACCTAAGCCTCCCACAACTGATACTGGTAGCAATACCTCGACTGTTATTTGTTGTGAACTTGCCCATCATAAACAGGCTTCAGATATCTCATTTCCTGTGCAAGATACAGTAAATTTGCCAACTCCACTCGCAGGCTATTCTTACGCTGCTGCAGTGCAGCATTCCATCCTTCCAGCAGCTCCTCAACCGACGTTGCTAATATATCCAAAAGATACGACAACTAGTCGTAAATTGAAGGATAAACTTGCTAAGGAGTTCCCACTTCCAAAAATTGGAGCTCAGGTAACTGCTATACGTTCAATTAAAAAGGGTGGTCTTGCTGTTGTCTGTTCAACAGAGTCAGATAAGAAAAAACTAAAAGATACCTTAACATCTGAGAGAGCTTCCTCACTAGTTACTATCAAGCAACCAACATTAAAAAATCCTTTACTAGCCATTCATAACATTCCTACAGATCTTCCTCAAGAGGATTTAGGGGAAGCATTTCTTACTGAATTTGGTTTAGACACAGAGGACATAAAACCTCTTTTTCGATTAAAAGAAAAGAAAAATGTTAAGTGGATCTTCCAATGTAAGCCCGAAGCTTTCAATACAATTATGCGATACCCCAAACTCCATATTGGATGGCAGTCTCACAACATCACAGAACATTTTAACATCAAGAGATTTTATAAATGTTAGCGATTTGGACATTTGCAGCGGGAATGTCGCAGCAACTTCTACTGCACATACTGTGCCGGTGAACATGACTCCCGAGACTGTTCCTCGGATTTTGCAGCCTGCATCAATTGTCTCGACGCAAACAAGAATTCCAGAAACCCAGTCCCAGTTGATCATACCGCCAACTCCAACGCATGCTTTTGCTATCAGAAACAAGTCGAACGAATGCGCCAGAATACCACATATATCTAAAGGTGCGATTCATGTATCACAGAGTGCTTTGCCATCATTTAGATGCTTACAAATAAACATGCAGAGATCTCGGGCAGCTACAGCACAGACAATAGAATTTGCATTAAGAAATCACATTGATCTCATATTGGCCCAGGAGCCGTATACTAGAGACGGTCAAGTTGCTGGTTTTCCTCTTCTTTGGACAACCTTCTCCAAGGCAGACACTTTAGCACCTCCACGTGCAGCCATTATTAACTGTAATACACAAATTTCTCCCTCAATTTTATCAATTAATAGAGATCAAGTTGCTGTAGTTTTAGAAATTCAAAATTTAATAGTTGTTATTTATTCAATTTATTCTCCTCCTACGGATGACATTACCCCAGTTATTGCCTTTTTAGAAGAGAATCTTCGCATTATTGGTAATAAACACCAAATCTTCAGTGGGAACTTTAATGCCCATTCAATAGCATGGGGTTATACAACAACTGATCCTAAAGGTCGCCTATTGGAGGATTTTATATCTTCAAAAAATTATGTGCTTTTTAACTCACCAGACTCTGCGCCTACCTTTGATAGAACATATGCTATTGGATGGCCTGACTTAACTTTTACTAAAGCAAATACTGCACATTTGGTTCATAATTGGACTATTCATGATGAAATAAGTTTATCGGACCATAAATTCATTACGTTTGAAATAACCGACAATGGCTCAGTTCCTATTCTCATTAGGTATAATCTCCCAGGTCGTAAATATCGTCAATTTAAGAGAAAAATTAGAGGAAAATTGAACCAACTGAGAAGACAACTATCTTTGCAAACAACTCCAGCTGCCTCGGAACAATTTACGGACTTGGTTTTAACTACAATCCAAGATATTTGTCAAGATCTTCTTCCAAGGAAAACAAATAAAAAAACTTTCAGCTCTCCATTGGTGGAACGGTGAATTAAGAACTCAACAACAGAAATGTCGAGCGCTTAGAAGAAAATTAAAATCTGACCGTCGAAATGGTATCACATCAAATACTTTGCAACATTATCAAACAGAAAAAGCAATTTATAAACGTATGATTATTCAATCTAAATTAACAGCATGGAAGCAATATTGCACTCAAAATCATGATCCATATGGACTTCCTTACAAAATTGCAAGGAAAAAAATTTTTCAACCTTCGCAAACTCATCTAATAGCATCTTCTACTTCGACTGAGCACCCAACACAAGACACAATAGAATCAATTTTAACCACCGTGTTTCCATCTGATGATCCTTCCACAGATTCTCAGTTCCAGACAGAAATTAGAAATAACTTAACAATTCCTGATACTGCAGACGATCAAGATATAACTTTAGACGAAATTAAAACTACAATACGAAATCTTCCTAAAAAACGGGCGCCAGGGCCAGATGGAATTGATTATGTTATCATCCGAGCAACTATTAATTCTCATCCTTATTTCTTCAAGGAGTTCTTCAACAAACTTTTCCATTTAGGACTTTTTCCTAGGGCTTTTAAAATTCGCAGAGTGGTCTTATTCCTAAAACAGGGTCGAGACCCACATAATCCTGCATCATACAGACCCATATGCTTACTCTCTGCATTGGGTAAGGTATATGAGAGAATAATTGTTTTACGCTTAAAACATCATTTGCATGTGCAAAACTTTTTGTCTGATAATCAGTTTGGTTTTCGACCTGGTAGATCCACTGTTCAGGTATTGTCAAAGATTGTTAATGATTTGCAATCTAATAGAATCAGTGGTCACCATAGCGCATTCATTAGTATTGATCTTCAAAATGCTTTTGATACGCTGTGGTGGCCAGCAATTCTGGAATCATTAAGAAAAGCTCATTGCCCTAAGAATATATTCTTGGTATTTAGAAGTTATCTATCTGAACGAAAATTAATGTATTTAACTAACCGGGAAGTAATAACCAAGATACAAAATCGTGGCTGTCCCCAGGGTTCCTGTGCTGGCCCTGATTTGTGGAATGTAACATTTAATTATGTTCTATCCTCCACTTGGCCAGCACATACCCGTTTATATGCTTATGCTGATGACACAGCTTTTGTTGTCACAGGGCGAACAAGAGATGAACTGCAAATTAACTCCACAGAAACTTGTAATCTTTTTTATGAATTATGTAATAATATCAAACTTACAATTTCCTCTTCAAAGTCAACCATTCTCCTTGTCCCAAAGAAAGGAAAATCTTTAAATCGACGACCGAGAATTACAATAAATGGTACCAGAATTAGTATTAAAAGGCAGCTCAAATTTCTCGGTATAGTATTTGATGAGAAATTAAATTGGATTTTGCATCTGCAGGAATTGAAAAGAAGAACAACTATCATTG
Organism: Stegodyphus dumicola; assembly: GCF_044657685.1. Taxonomy (NCBI): domain Eukaryota; kingdom Metazoa; phylum Arthropoda; class Arachnida; order Araneae; family Eresidae; genus Stegodyphus; species Stegodyphus dumicola. The sequence continues at coordinate 125,087,395 of NC_140780.1, forward strand.
CAAATAATCTTCGCCGTATGTATGGACACAATTGGGGTATTAGTCCGTACATACAAAAAATATTATATCAAACTGTAATCGAGAAGATGGTTATATATGCAGCTGCAGTCTGGGCCGACCCTATGCAGGGTCGTAAGGCCAGACTATTGCAAAGCTTACAACGACCCTTTGTATTACAGATTACCCGCGCTTTTTGTACAACTTCTTCTAATGCCTTGACTGTGCTTGCAGGCATTATTCCATTGCCTCTACGCACTCTACAGGAGGCAGCTTATCAAACAGTTCGACAATTGCAGCAATCTGTAAATCTTCATAATGACATATTTCTTCCAACCAACTATGAAAAGCAAACACAGCATTTGGATAATCATCCTGCTCAACAAGGATATGGACTCAATGTCTTTTTGAAGTGTGACAATTTGCCACAAGTACCTCACTTACAGATATTCACTGATGGTTCGAAAATTGAGCAACAAACTGGTTGTGCCCTTGTGGCTTATCACAATGACGACCAAATATTTAAATGGTTAGGACATCTTACTGCTGAAAACAGCGTTTTTCAAGCAGAAGCGATGGCTATTCTTAAAGCTGTTCAATATTTTAAACAAACCGGCGAGATGGAAGGTATAATAATAACGGATAGCCTTTCATCTCTTTTTGCAATTAAAAATCCAAGGCATTCTTCGCCTATTATCTCTGCCATTCAGCAGGAATTGCACATGTCCGGAAATTCTAAAATACTGATGCCCTGGACAAAAGGTCATGCAGATAACATTGGCAATATCCAAGCAGACTTGTTTGCAAAAATAGCTGCCCAAAAAAGTATTGATCATATTGGTGAAATTGAAAACCTAATGGTAAAATGGCCAATTTCGTATTTTAAAAAGGAAATTTTACTCAAGACTATTTCTGCGTGGCAAACAAACTGGGATGACTCCGACACAGGTCGTCGTACTTATTTTCATATTTCATATGTTGATATACATAGACAGGTTACCAATCATCATTTGGTACGTTATATTACAGGGCATGGACCCTATCCAGTTTACTGTTATCGACATGGGATTTCAAATACTGATATGTGTGTATGTGGTGAACTTGGAAATCCTGAACATTATGTGACTCAGTGTCCTATTACACAAGATTATCACATTCCCATACCAAATACTAACACTCGTGCATTTTGTAAGTTTTTAATTAAACAAAAATACTTAGTTAAAAAACTGATCAAAATTATGGAAATACTTCATTCCTATGGTACTGACTTGTGCTTGGTAACATAATTTACAATTTTAGTATATTGTAAGCATACATGTTAGTGTTAATCTACTATTCCCATATGTCAACTTATCACATGCTTGGATTGGTATTTGTCTCATTGAGTCTTCGTTGAATTTTGTTCAATAAGAATGTTTATATATATATGTATATATATATATATATATATATACATATATACATGTATTATTTATCTTTGTTAGAAGTACCATTTGATATATGCATTTACTTTTCTATTAGTATCTGGATTATTTTAGTATTTGAATTTGTATTGTATAGATCTTATCGATTGTATTGGGTTGTTTTCTCGATATGTCTTTAACTTGTTATGCATGTATAATTATATCAGTATATATCTACTGACTGTATTTGAATATGCATTGCATAGATATTTTAAGAATAACATTTTGCTTTTGTATTGGTCATATGTTCGGATTTTTATTTGAGTTTATTATTATAATTATATTTTAATACTGTTGGTATTTAAATTGCAATACCATTCTGTTGTAAGAATATGACTTTCTTTTGTATAGTATACCTATATCTAACACTGTATACTACTACTCTTTAACACTTTATGTTTTGCATTGATATGCATAGTCCTTTAACTTAGTATTGTTTTGCACTGATGGTTCATGAAATATTAACATTTGTAATTACATACTCGTGTTTGCATTATATTGTACTGTTGAACTTGTATTGTATTATACAGTCTATTTATATTTACAATCTCATTATGTACCAATTGATCATTGTATTATAATTGTCAGAGAATTTCAGTATTGTTATCATATGTACTAATATTTGAAGCAGTAGTCCTTTAACTTACTATTATTTTGCCCTTATGGTTCACGAAATATTTGCATTTGTAATTATATCTTACTTTTTACATTGATATTGTACTATTGGACTTGTATTATGCAGTATATTTATAATTGCAATTTCATTATGTACCAATTGCACATTATATTATAATCGTCGGAGAATCTCAGTATTTGCTATCATATGTACTAATGCCTGGACGGTTGGGTGAGCATTGTGTGAAAGGCGGTTTTGGTCATTTTGACTGCCCTCTGGATGGTCCGAGCGTTGGGCCTCGGCTTTTGGTGCTGGGCACAAATGTGTCTCCTACACATTGGCTCTAGACAGTGGTGGGCACGGTGCAATACCGATTAACCATTATGGTAAAGGGACAGTGCCCGTGCCCCCCGTTACCTATACCTATACCTATACACTATGATAAAGTTTGTTTGTATCCTAATAATAAACACAGGCTTAAACATGAAGAGGGATATTTAGTACAGTTAAATATCTAGCAGTTCGCGAATGCTACCTAATAGCTGAATTAAGAGATCTAACGTCAGATTTAACGACGCAGAGCCAGATTTAATGGGAGCGCCATCAAATCTTCCATTCGGTTTTAATAAATGCACTCTGCATTCCTTATAGAAAGTTCTATATTAATCTATTAAAGACGAGAGAGGTTGCGTATATTTGTGTTATTTGAAGCTAAAGGTCTACTTGAGTTCTCTAAAAAATGACACTTTAAAGTGACAATTCTTTGAAATGGAAAGTGTATTGGGTCACTTTATAAAATGAAAGATCAGAGTTCAAAACGAAACGTTTATGGGGCTAAAATCCAGCAGAGCTTTACGATTCATTATGTGAAATTTTTAGTGATCAGGGAATGGATAGTAAGCTTTCGTGAAGGGTAAGCTAGGCGTACAAGATGATAAAAGATTAAGAAGATCCAAAATATCAACTGATTAAAGAATTGTAGTGGAACCTGGACAACCGATTCCAGAACCAGGACAACCGGCTCAGCTGCACTGGACCGCAGAATAAAGAGGCGAACAATGTTAGAAATATCGGGCGGCAGAGAGCATCACACCGGCTCTAATCAAATATGATATTTCTGAAGGGCTAAAAAGAAAAGCTCGTCAAGTAATATGCGAGGAAAATTCCTGAACTAAAGATTTTGCTGTCTTCAATATCTTGACAGAAGCTGTATGTTATAAAAAAGAAATTTGTGTCCAGTTGTCCACTTATTGCTTGATACAACATTATTGAAACGAAGGTTTGATGATAAAGGTGAAAGCTTTCTATCGCGAATAACGGTTATTAACAAAATTCGAATTAAAACTTTTGACCAGAATTAAAATCTCTGTCAATCCAGTGAAATCCATTCCATCCGCGACCCCAAAAATTTCCCCACGCTTTCAGCCACTGGTTACGTAAATGATGAATTTTGTCTAGGATTATCAAAGCATTATTGCAAACGGTGTAAAATGGGACAAAATGTGTTCCATGTGCAAAGAGAGTAACTGCACCATTTCAATGTGAGTGACTGCAAAAAATATGAAGAAAATTGCCTAAAACTAAACTAACATGCTTAAGAACTGGGAATTAAGTTCGAAGCTCACTTGTAAAAGGATTAATTATAAAATCTACAGATTTAATATTTTCCCCCAGATTAAGAGTGCTTCTACGTGGACAGTGATTTCTCTCCAGTAATTAGTATCCTAGGCAGAATAGCAAATCTTCTAAGGCAATGGATCACGATTGTCGTTGTAAAGCAAGATAATTTACATATAAAGAACGTAAACAGGAAATATAAACAGGAACTAAAATTAATCGGAATAAAAAACATTCGAGAGCATTAATTTTAAATTACCTTAGTATAAGTGCTACCCTGATGGACATATCTGCTCTAAAAGTAACATGACTCTGAAAGTAATTGGCAAAAATAGTGTGAGGACGTGGATGCTCCAGTTGTAAGGGAAATAACACTGGTATCGGTGATACATTTCACTTTTTTATTCACAACACAACCCATAGATACAAAATTTAATTAATGCATTTAGAAAACTGTTACGAGATATCCGAGGATGGTGACACTATCAGAGACGTTAAAAAAGATGGCACTCGTCATCACTGGACGAATAAAAAGTCTCCACACCTTCACTGGCTGGCAGAGCTTCCCAACTCTCTCTCCGACAGGCATCAAAACCACATCTGTTATACATGCGCATGAGCCTCTGTAACTTCGTTGCCATCCAAAGTTCTTTATAGACTGACTCATGTGCATCACTTAGTAACGCCGTTGCGACCCAGAGTTCTTTATATTAGAATTATTTACAATTATGTTTGTTATTCTGACAATAAACTTGCGACGGAAAGCTTGAAATCAATTAAATTGCTGCATACATAATAATACTTTAAGAAAGCAAATTAATAATTAATAAAAAAACGCATCATTGCATTATTTCTGTTTCAAAATACAATTACATGTCGAAAATTAAGCTACTGTTTATTGATAGATAACCTGAAGCTACAGTACACAGTAATAAATTTATTTAAAACTGAAAGGGAAGCAAGTATTCTCATTCCAATTTATTTTCTTTTTTAAATTTAATTATGGTATATCCTTTAAATGTTTCCACCAAAAAAGAAACACCTTCATGAAAAACCTAAGGAAAACTGATTTATGTATTTCAGTAATTACAACTGTCTAAAACAAAAAAAGAATGCAAATATGAAACAAAACACCAGTGTTCATATAAACAACATTGATTTAAACATTGATTTAATACATTGATTTAAACAACATTGATAACATTGATTTAAATTTTTTAAAGACTATATATTATAAGGAAAAATTATAAAATTAAATGCAAAAATGATGAAGATTAAATTATTTTAAGAAAAAACTGAAAATAACAAACAAAGCAAATATCTGAATTTAATTACATGAAAGCTTCATGCTTTATTTCTTAACATATGAAGAATTTTCAAGGGCAGTCTATGCATTTTTTTAGAACAAGGATTTCTTAACAATTAATTATGTTAATACAGCCTTTCTTTTTACATTAAACTATTTCCTACTAATCTATTTCTGATTAATGAAGTATATTTTAAGATAAATTAAATAATAAGACATTAAACTAAAATACAGTATAACTATTAAAAGAAATTGGAAACATACAGTATACAGAAAGCTTTCAAATTATTAATTTGGTATTAACAGAATGAAATACGAGATAAATGTCAAAAGGATTCTGTGCTACCGTAATGTTTACAGTGCAATTCATGTGTCAGTTCGCTGCTTTTTTCCTACTGACTTCTGAGATTGTTTTCCCATTGGAAGAATTGGATATATAAAGAATAATTAAATGAACAACAAATAACACATATGAGCGCGTTCTCCTAATTTTAAAATATGAATCATTTGGTGTACGTCAAGTAAAATGGCTCATACGAAATTGTCATACGAAAAGTAAAATGGCTTAACTCTTGTCATGAAAAACTGAGTTTATTACGTGAAAATTCACCTTTATTCGTTATCTGAGTGTACAAGTTTGAAAACGCAGTGGGCACAAAACGACGCATTTCGTGTAAAATCAATTAACCCAAATTGATTACAATAAACTAATAATAACCAAATAAATTAATAAATCCAAACATGTTGTGTAGCTTAAAATTTAGAATATCCACACATTAAAATTTTGATTTCTGACATTAATTTAATTACGTTAAATTTTCTACACAACAATATCAAGGGAATTCAGAATTGTCCAACTCATAGTAATACTCAACGAAAAATATTCAGTTGAATGAGCTTTCGTGAGACTAGAAAATAGTTTAGCTTATTCGTCAAAATGTCCCATGCTTAAGTCAAAACGTCATCTAAAAAACTTCTATACGAAGAGCGTTCATAAATAGTAGAAACAATTTTTCTGTTGGAGGAATCCAGACTGAAGGAGCAGGGTGTCAGTCTTGTTGAAAAGCGCACAGCGTATTAACTCGTCAACGGAAACCGAGAATACATTTATAGGAGGAAGAAGTGTGTCTCCAGGTCGAATGCACAGCACAGACTGATCTGAAGCCGAAATTCGAGTAGTTTTAATAGATAAGCGAGAGTTCCTTCTAGAAACAATTTGAATAAGTCTTCTTTTGGTAATCGAGTCGACTGGGAAAAATTCTCAGAGCTCAGAGTGTGGCTGAGAAGGAGTGGAGTGGGCTTTTAGAAACATGATTACAAAAAAATAGAAGGAGAGGAGTGGGCTTTTAGAAACATGATTACAAAAAAATAGAAGGAGAGGAGTGGGCTTTTAGAAACATGACTCCAAGAAAATAGAATTCCAAGAAAAGAATGAGTCATGCTCTATTTTTAGAAAGGGTGAGACATCATTCACAGACAGAAAGAGTAGGTAGTTAATTTTTATAATATCTTTAGACATTATAAAAATTAAACTTTTTTTTTACAACTCAGAATTTCTGTCTTCTGTCTGAGCTCTGAGAATTTTTCCCAGTGGACTCGATTACCAAAACAAGACATAGCAAAATTCTTTCTACAAGGAATTTTCACTTATCTATTTAAGCCACTCGAGTTTCGACTTCAGATCAGTCTGTGCTATGCATTCAACCTGGATACACATGCTTCTCCCTCCTGGAAAGAGCTTTTTTTCTGAGCCCTGAGAAATTTTTCCCAGCCAACTCAATCGCTGAAATGGATAAAAAATGAATTTTCTCATGGAACTATTGGACAACTCTTCAACGGTGTTGTAGGAAGGGATGTAATAGGAATCATTCTCCCCTTTTTACCTATTCACATATGATCATGAGAGGAGTGGGCTTCCAACATAAAGTGCATGCGCTTCACTTACAGAGTTCCGTGAAACGTTATTGTGTGTTCTGAATTCTATTTCTGTATGCTGTTTTTCAAAGACCAACAAGATGAAATAAATCTTCAACCATCCCGATTGGCTTGCATGATGGCTGCCCAAAACGTTTCATTCTAACCTTCAACAATGCGGTTTGAAAAAAACATGACGATTTGAGCGACCTCAAATGGACAACAGGTAAGACATATCTTCTTTCAGAAGTTTAGAAAAATATTTTATTAGAAAATGGTCTAGCTTTGGCTCTTTCTATTTTGTAGATGTTTTTATTGATTTTTTAACAATTCTGTAAAGTTCATTCTCGAGTCGTCTCATCGACCCGGAAAATGTTTCTCAGATTCCCTAAATAATATCTAAAGGTGTTTGGTGAATAAAACAGTTCAACCCATTTCTGGAAAACAAAAATCTGATCTCTTAGAGAAAAATCTGAAACACAAATGAAGAAGACGTCTTTTTTTAGAACGGGGGTATCTTTTTAAAATTTGAAATTATTTTTTTTTTAAATTTGGCTTCAAAGCTATTCTTTAGAAAAATCTCTAACTCGTGTGGCATGTCTTTCATACCTTTCTAAACCTCAAGAGTGTTGTCTGTCATGGAAACGGAAATTATATATTACGGTCTATCATCTATTACGTCAACGGTACGGTTTGAGGTGAAAATTAAAAACCCGGTAGGAAAAATCTCTTTAACTTCACTTCCGAAGAGGGTGTGTGATAGATAGTTTGTGTCATGCAAAAAAATTGGAAGATGTCGTTAAACATAATGGCATCTCCTTTCAAATGTTGAAGGATTTTCTTGAACTGTGTTGAAATCTGATCCATCCAAGCTATTGGCGGGAAATTCTACTAAACAGATGGGTGATCAAACTTTCGCTAGAACCAATGCGGGAGATTCTGATAAACAGATGCTGATGAAGTCCAAACTATGGGCTCTACGTTTTCAAATGGAAACATTTTCCTATAAACTGAGCAAGTATTTCTATTCTGTAAAACGTAAAAGAATGGAAAGAAACCCATCTTCACAGAAGCTCTTTCTAGAAGGGTGGAGTTTGGATTCCCCAAAATAATATCTGAAGGAGTTAGGTAAATTAAAACAGTTGGACCCATTTCTAAAAGTCTGGTTCTTGTAGTATAACCTATCAACACGTCTCTCCTACATTTCTAAACCTCAAGAGTGTTGTCTGTAATGGAAATCCGCTAACACGTTCTCTAAATAATCTCTCTATAGAATTCATTGGTTGGACCTTTGCCCATCCCAGCGGTATGTTTAAAAGGGAAAGGGGTCTTGTCGGTTTTTTTTTTCTGAAACGATGTTGGAATGGGAAAGTCCTCAACGGTATTATGGCAGACAAATCGTTAAACATTTTTTGAGTACTTTCGAAAATCTCACTGGACATGGAAATGGGTAGATCTCTCACAAAACCGCAACAAGGAATCGACATGATAGACAACATGTCTCACATAAAATCTTCAACAGTAGAGTCTGAAAGGGTAGACAAAACCACGACATGGAACTGACATAATAGACAACACGTCTCAGTTAAAACCTTTAACAGTAGGGTGGGATAGGGTAGACAAAACCGCGACAGGGAACCGACATCATAGGCAACACGTCTCAGCTAAAACCGTCAATAATATAGTCTGAAAAGGGTAGACAAATTTCTGACGGTGACCCAATATGACACTTCTCAGGTACAAATCTCAACAGTAGGGTCTATCCAATCTCTAAACACTTTCAAGCGCAACACCAAAGAGTTTAAAGGAAATGATAACATTTTTTCGATAAAAACGGCTACTGAGTCAACATTTCTAGCCTGTGAAAAGCGAAAAGAGTGGGAGGAAATAAATGTTAACATCTGTCAAAGTAAAACGTCAGAGTATTGAAAAGAAATAGTAACACATTTTCTATAAAACCTGGTAACTGAATAAACATTTCTCTAGCCTAAACGCAAAAAGGTGGAAGACAAAAATGTTCACAGAAGCTCTTTCCAGGAGAGAGAAGCGTGTATCCAGGTCGAATGCACAGCACAGACTGATCTAAAGCTGAAACTCGAGTGGTTTAAGCAGATAAGCGAGAGTTAGAGTTCCTTCTAGAAACAATTTGGATATGTCTTGTTTTGCTAATCGAGTTGGCTGGGAAAAATTCTCAGAGCTCGGACGAAAAACTTTGAGTTACTAGGAAAAAAAATGTTGTTAATTTTTATAATGTCTTTAGACATTTTATAGTGTCTTTAGACTTTATAAAAATTAAATGCCTATCCTTTTTATCTGTGAATGATGTCTCACCCTTTCTAAAAATAGACCATGACTCATTCTTTTCTTAGTATTCTACTTTTAGAAATATGGTTCTATTTTTAGAAACGTTGTTCTATTTTTAGAAATGTTGTTCTATTTTTAGAAACATGGTTCTATTTTTAGAAATGTTGTTCTATTTTTTTAGAAACATGGTTCTATATTTTTAGAAACGTTGTTTTATTTTTAGAAACATGGTTTTTTTTAATTTTGTAATATGTTCAAACATTATAAACATTATTTCTACCTCCCCTTTTTTTTGTTTCAAGACTGTCTCAACTTGTTGTCTCCCTGATTGGAAGCGGAATGTTTTTATTGATAACATTCATTAGACCCATTTTTAAAGGATCTCAGAGAAAATTTTCAGAAAGCAGCGGCTTGAAGAATTTTCTGAGTTGAGAGAAAATTGTCTATTTTTTTAATAAAGTCATTTCCGTTCTACAAATCTAAGCTCCCCTTGACGTTGCGAAGTTTTCAAATTTCAAAGCCGTCTTCTTGCAACTATTCACGAATCAGCGACGAAGAAACTGTTATCCAGGCCAGAAATATCTTCTTTTTTTTTTGGAGGAGGGGGGATAGCGTCGAAATTGTATATAGGAATATACTACAAACTGATAACGCCGGTTTTCAGTATATAGCTATACAAATTTGAAGGTAAAAAAATAAAAAAGACATCTTTTTTTTGGGGGGGGGAAAGTAGTAAATTTGTATAGGAATATACTACAAACTGACTTTAACGCCTGTTTTGAGTATACAGCTATACAAATTCTAATGTAAACAGATTAAAAAACATTACGCTTTGTAAAAATATAGACCATGACTCATTCTTTTCTTGGAATTTTATATTTAGAAACATGTTCAAACATGTTGAGACATGTCTGAACAAAAAAAAGAGAAGTAGTTAATCATGTCTCAACATGTTTCGTCGGGAATTGAAAGTGAAAGAAAAAACCAAATAGGATTTGAAAGTGAAAGTAAAAGCCAAATGGGAACTGAAAGTAAAAACCAAATGGAAAGTGAAAGTAAAAGTCAAATGGAAAGTGAAAGTAAAAACCAAATAGAATTCCAAGAAAAGAATGAGTCATGAAAGTCCTTTTTAGAAAATTCTTATCCATCCAAACCCACGAGCTAGAACCAATATTGTAGTATAAGCCAGGGAGATTTCAATACACTATGTTAATGGCAATGGCTTTTATTTCAAGGGTTTGACGGAGCCTGTAAAACACAAAAAAGAATCTTCTCCAACGTCTCGTGGTTGCTGAAATGGGTCTCAAGCGCAAGGATCGGACTTAAGTCGTTTGCGTTCTCCAGGCTATCTCTTTTCTGTTAACACTGCAAAGTTTCCAAATTTCAAAGCTCGCACGCGTGTTTGTTAGGAAGAATCTGTTATATTCAGGTAGGAATCAACCCATCTTTGAACACTCGTTAAAAGGTCGTGTTTAGAGATCTTGTTCTAATTTTCCCAAACCACCCTGGTATGGCTAAAGCGAAACTCGGAAGACTGTCAACAAAAACATTTTTCAGTTTTGATTTGAAGAGCTACGCAAAAAAAGCTACAAGGATCCAAAAGAGCTACAAGAATGTCTAGAAGGGCGAAACTGGTACCCAGATGGATGAACAATACGGACGGAACGGAAAAGAAACTCGAAATACTTTAACGAAGAAGATACAAACGTATCTTCTTTTGAAAAGGATGAAGCGGGGTTCTTTTGATATGGGGCTGGAAAATATTTTCCCAGAAATTTGAAAAAGGTAGAGTAGTAAGACACAAACGTGTCTTCTTTCAGAAATGAGTAAGGAGGTTCATTTTGAGATGGGCTGGAAAATATTTTCTGGGAGATATGAAAAAAAATCTAAGAATATAATATATATATATTATATAATATTTACCTTAACTTAATACCTTAATAACTTCTTATATGAAGACATACAGTGTGTCTTTTTTTTGTGTGTGTGTCTTCTCAACCACGTTATTTTTTTTTTAATTTATTTTTTTTTGGATACCTTCTCCAACGACTCGCGGAACTCTTTTCCCTAAAATAGGTTGATCAGAGGGAAAAAAATTCTCTCTCAAGAGAAACAGCTGTCATTATAGACTAAAGTCATTTCCTTTCTCTAGGTTTCTGTCCCCTCCTTTCCGTTAACACTGCGAAGTTTCCAAATTTTAAAGCTCTCACGCGTATTTGTTACGAGGAAACTATTATCCAGTTTGGAGTCTCTGAGTGGAAGTCTCTGAACATTTGAGAAAGGTCGTATTGAGAGATCCTGTTCTATTTTTCCCTCAAACCACCCTAGTATGGCTAAAGCAAAACTCGGAATGCTCTATTCTATTTTTTTCGTTCTGCTTTCAAGATGTTGGGCTAGATTCATCAGTTCTGAGTCCTAATGACGACTGTCCAACCTCAATGGTATAATTTGAAAGGAATAGAGTAAACAAATCGTTACAGATATACAATGAAACTCAAATAACGCTACGAGAATTTCCAGAAGGAAGAAACGGGTATCCAGATGAGTTCACAGCACAGACTGAACGGAAGTGAAACGGGAAATGCTTCCATAGATAACAGAAAGTTCATTCTTAAAAAGAGAGTGATGTCACGTCGATCGAGTCGGCTGGAAAAAAATTCTAAGAGCTGAGAAAAAGGTTCGTATACCTTCACATATGCTCTTTCCAGGAGGGAGAAGCGTGTGTCCAGGTTGAGTGCACAGCATAGACTGATTTGAAGTGGAAACTCGAGTGGTTTAAATAGTCTGGTTTTTCATTGAGCCGTCTGGGAAAAATTCTCAGAAAAAAATTCTGAGTTGATATATTTAAAAAAAAACCTTTTTGATAATTTTTATAATGTCTTTACACATTATAAAAATTAACTACCGACCCTTTTTGTCTGGGAATGATGTCTCACTCTTTCTAAAAATAGAACATGACTCACCATTTCTAAAAAATAGAATTCTAAGAAAAGAATGAGTCATGGTCTATTTTTGGGAAGGGTGAGACATCCTTCCCAGACAAAAAGGGTGGGTAGTTAATTTTTATTATGTCTAAAGACAATATAAAAATTAACAAAAAGTTTTTTTCTATCAACTCAGAATTTTTTTCTGAGCTCTGAGAATTTTTCCAACATATCTGAGAATTTTTTCAACATAACTGAGTCAACTCGATGAGCAAAATAAGACATATCCAAATTGTTTCTATAAGGGGGTCTCACTTATCTATTTAAACCACTCGAGTTTCGGTTTCAGATCAGTCTGTGCTGTGCACTCAACCTGGATACACACTTCTCTCTCCTGGAAAGAGCTTCTGTGAAGGTATGTGAAAAGTTCTTTCCTACTCTTTTGTATTTCATAGACTAGAAATGTTTATTTAGTCACCAGTTTTATAGAAATGTGTTATTATTTAATTTCAATATAGAAATGTGTTATTATTTCCTTTTCAATAAAGATGTAGGGTTTATATTTATTTTAACTAACATTTATTTTAAGTTTAAACTATCTTTCCTGTCAAGCCTTACTTTCCCCTGGAACTGCCAATGCCAGAATATGTAAATATGAGTAGAACGCGCAAGCATTCAAATTATCAGCGGAAGTAGTATGATTTAAATAGAAGGAAACGAGTTCGGTGTGATATTCTTACTTAGCAAGCGCGGAGGCAGTTGGCGAGAATTGAAGAACCCCGCGTTGCGGCCTATGTGCTTGGCGGGAAGTAGTGGTAATCGTTCCAGTGAGCTTCAAGTCTGCTGAATTAGCAGCGGTATTGTAAAACGCAGTGAGTTAGTTATTTTAGAGAGCCTCGTAGTTAGAATCTTGTCTTTACTTTCTTTTCAGGTTATTATTTTTATTTGACTGCCAAGTTGGCACAGTCTGTAAGCGTCAAGAGGACGCAATTGTAATTTATTACGTTGAATAAAAAGGGACTTAAACCCTTCACTAGGCTCTATCTTTTATACAAGTTTTCACAGTCACCTCTTGGTTGCGTGCAAGTTGGAGGCGCGCAACGTTATATTGGCGCCCGAACACTTATCGAACTGAAATGGCCGAAAATTGGATGGAAGCCGCTGGACAACACCAAGAAATGACAAGTCAGTTAGAAGGATTTGGATACCTGGTCCAGACTTTGAGAGCGTCAATCAAGCCAAACGTCTATTTCGACGGAAAAAATTCGGTGTCCGTATTTTTAGAAGGTCTAGAAAACCACTTTCAGCTCTACCCTGTGCCTGAAAGACAAAAATTTGCCATCGCCACATCAGCACTAAGAGGACAGGCCGCGCTATGGTGGAAAACATAGGAAAATTTCTACTAGGTGAATTTGGAAGCCCGACGTATACATTTGAAAATTTCAAAAAATCGTTAGTAAAGGCCTTCCCCATAGTGAAAGATCGCGCACGGCTGGAAGCCGAACTATATAGTTTCTACCAACGGGATACAGCAGAATTGACGGACTTTATTTTACGAAAAATCAAGCTAACGGATATGCTGTATGGAAAAAAAAACCGATGCGGAGATAATTGAAATAATATTACCAAGATTGTTACCCGCTGTCCAAGACTACTTTGAAATTAGAAACCCAAGAGCATTGCAGGAACTCTTCGAATTGGCGGTGAAGTTTCAAAATCGCAGAATCGCGGAAAGAGCGAGAGGGGAAACATATTCTCAAAGTACCCGAAGGAAGGAGGAAACCAGAAATGGAAATCGCTCGTATGGGGGAAAGAACTATCAAGCTAACGCATCGAAACTCGAAGGTCAAGGCCCAAAAAGAAAATTTGAAAATAAGCATCCGCGTACCCAGAAGACACAGATTGAAAAGAAAGCTTTAAACGACTAGAGGGGCCTGTGAAAGGGAGGGTCCAGACCCCGGAAGTTTTAAAAAAACCCTCAAATAGACATTTAAACACGGTCATCGTAAAAAACTCACAGCTACCAATTATACAAGTCCTGGTTGGCGATGTACCAGTAGAAGCCCTCATCGATACAGGAGCAGAAGGAAATTTTATGAGTGAAAAGTTCTTCAAAAAGAATTTTTATAGCATACGACTATTTAAAACCAGAAATACGGAAATTATAGCAGCGCGAGGAAAAACATGTCACTGCATCGGGAAATTATCATTAAACTTACAGGTAAAAGAGGAAAATCTCAAAGTATTAATTTTTTTGGTGAAACACCTGCAACACTCTCTTATTTTAGGTATGGACTTTCTAAGGGCCGCGAGGGCCAAATTAAATTTTCAAGATAGTTCCGTGGTGCTGCAGATGGACCAGAGGGTGGTGGAACCTGTGGAGACACCTGAATTGGACCTTAGCCATCTGAATGACCAGGAAAGTAAAGCAATACAGCAAGTGGTGAGTAATTTTTCTCATTTGTTTTCAGAAAAACCAGGAAACTGCCAAATCGTGACTCATAAGATTCAATTAAATGCCGAAAAACCTTGTAGGACTAAACCGTATCGTTATGATAAACAAAAAGACCTAATCATCGAAGAAAATATTCAGGAGATGTTAAAGAATAAAATAATAACGCCCATAAATAGTGAGTACGCGAATCCAGTCGTACTATGTAGGAAAAAGAACGAGTTTCTTCCTTCGGATAAAAGGGCTTGGAGGTTTGCTATCGATTACAGAAAACTAAATAGCATTACTAAATTTCCAGTTTACCCTTTGCCGGTTATAGACGAGATCATTAGACAGATCAAATCGACAAGATATATGTCCACTTTGGACTTAACGTCCGGCTACTATCAAATAGCTATGAGACCCGAAGATATACATAAAACCGCGTTTATAACAAAATCGGGCACTTATGCATTTTTACGCATGCCCTTTGGGTTGTGTGGGGCCCCATCAACATTCCAGAGAGCTATGGACATTGTTCTAAAGCCTGTCCTAGGAAAATCAACTTTAATTTATCTAGATGATATAATTATAACGAGTAGTACGTTGGAACAACACATTAATGACCTCGAACAAGTTTTTAAATTATTAAAAGAGGCCGGTCTTACAATTAACGCCTCAAAATGCAAGTTCGCAACTAAAGAACTTAAATATCTCGGTTATAAAATTTCGCAAAAGGGTATAGAAACGCAAGATTCAAAAATAAAAGCTATTAAGAATTTCCCACCGCCCAACACCGCCAAGAAACTTTCATCTTTCCTTGGATTATGTTCTTACTATCGATCTTTCATAAAAGATTTCGCTAATATTGTTGAACCACTCTTAGTAATCAAAAGAAAAAAGAGTAAATTTACGTGGACAGCGGAAGCTAACACAGCTTTTGAAAGATTAAAAGAAGCGCTTATTAATGCCCCTGTTTTAAAATTCCCTGAGGGGGACGAAAACCTGGAAATTGCGGCAGATGCGTCAGACTATGCGGTGGTGGCGTTTCTTATGCAAAATAACCATCCGCTGGGATTTTTTAGTAAAACGTTGAATCAGACACAAAGGAATTATACAGCTACAGAAAGAGAAACATTAGCCGTATTAATGGCTGTACACAAATTTCGAGTTTATTTCGGCAAATCGCCAGTAACAGTCTTTTCGGATCATGCGGCTGTTGGTAGACTTTACTCGGGGAAAAATCTAACGCCCAGGTTAATAAGATGGGCTTTAAAACTCCAAGAATATAATATCACAATAAAATATAAACCGGGTAAGGAAAACAATGTAGCTGACGCACTTTCTCGTATAAAACTGGACGACGAAGGAAATGAACTTAAATACGCTGTGTTGACTTCAAAAATTTTAGATTCTAGAGATACGGTTATTACTGAACTGAAAGCTGATCCTGAATTTGGAAATATCTATGCTTATTTGAAAGACCCCGAAAGCTTTGAGCATACAGATATCGATGCGATAAGAAATAGAGCAAAAAACTATGAAATAATAGATAATTTATTATTCTATACGAAAACAACAAACGAAAATCTTGAGTATAAGCCAGTCATCCCAGCCTCGCTTCGATTAAGCATTTTGAAGGAGTTGCACGAAGAAAAACAGCGGGCCACCTCGGGGTCAGAAAGACTATAAAAAGGGTACGCGAGGCGGTATATTTCCCGCAATTATACAAAATAGTAACGGCGTATGTCAGGTCCTGCAATCAATGTCAGTTAATAAATGATATTAATTACAGCCCGGCCGGGTACTTAAATAGCATTCGCGCTACATTTCCGAATGAAATTTTAGGCATAGATCTCCTTGGTCCCTTCCCCCAGAGCGAGTTAAAATAAAAATCGTTTTCTTTTAGTAATAGTAGATCATTTTTCAAAATGGATAGAAATTGTTCCACTTAAACGCGCGTCAGCCAAAACAGTCGCAGATGCATTCTTACACAGATACATTTTAAAATACGGTGCACCGATAAAAGTCATTAGCGATAACGGAAAACAATTCATTAGTCAAATATTTGAAAACATATGCAATGGACTTGGCATACGCCATATCAAAATGGTTCCGTATAGACCACAGGCTAACATAGCAGAAAGAGTTAATAAAAACATTGTAAAAATAATTCGCCGTTACGTGAGCACACATCACAAGCGCTGGGATGGCTACATAAATGAATTAGCTTATGCTTTAAGAACGGCACATCATGATACTACGGGAAAAACTCCAGCAGAATTATTTTTAGGCAGAAAGTTAATTACGCCTTTAGATAAATTATTCTTTGAGCAACAAAGAGAGCAGGAGTTTAAACAACAAGATGTGCAAAAGTTGATTGATCAGGCGCTTAAAACCTCGGATACGGCAAGAAATAGGCAGAAACTTTATTATGATAGAAAACGTCGTGAAGCAGATTTTAAAGTTGGGGATAAAGTATTGAAGCGGAAATTTTCTTTATCAAGTGCTCCAGACAATTTTATGGCAAAGCTAGCTCCAAAGTTTGAAGGCCCCTATGTAATTCAGGAAATCAAAGGAGTAGTCTTATATCTTAAGAACGACAGAGGGGAAATCTGTAAAGCAAGTCCCGAACAGGTGAAAAAATACTATAATCCAAATGATTTTGAAATCCTTAAAAGTTTCTTGCAGGACTCAAGTCTAAACGAAGTAGAAGGTTCAAACACTACAACTATTCCACCACCTAAGAAACAGAGAACTGAAGAGAGACCTAGCACTTCTACAACCCGGACGTCGGTATCAAAAAGAAAAAATGATTTTCAAACTCCGGCGTTTAAGAAAAACAAAAATACAGATGAACCGGATAAAGAAACCGTGGTAAAGAGAAAAACACCACCTACAAAGGATGGCAGGAGAAATTACACATCAAGGAGAACGCGCACACGGACACAGAGTCAGGTGCCAGCAAGGCCGCCGTTCCGGAAACTGAAACGCCAACAGGAGGCACAAAAATACGACGAACAGAAGAAATTCAAGAAGGACTCCAGACCGGAGGACGTCAAGACCAGCCGTCCCAGGCAGAAACGCAAAGGCCAACAACCAGACGATTACTCCGTCAAGAGGCCAGCATGTAGAGGACGCAAAAGAAAGAGCAACGTGGACGACACTCGGAGATCAATAAGGAGAAGATTGACATCCATGAAACCTCTAACTTGGGATCAATTTTGCTAAAAACGGATGACGGAGTTTCAAGCATCGAAAACTCAAAGACAAGTTAAAACCTTCTATAAATATTTTTCTCTTTTGTTCCGAAATGTTATGCATAAGTACGAAGTTCTATGTTTTGACGAAAGTCAATATGTCTCGGTTGAGACTTAGTTTTGTTTTACTTTATTTAGCTAAGGCAAAAGTATTATTTTCTTTAAGTGTAAAAGCTAAAAACAAGCATTTTCTGTTGGTCGAAAGACTAATTCTGTTATGTTAAAGCCAAAATTTGGCCGGAGATAAAAATAACTTCGTATTCTTGTATTAATAAGAATTTTACTTTCAGTGCCGCCAGCTTGGCGAAGAATGAGTAAAGTAAAAATTTATTTTCTCTTATTCATTTTATGGTAAATTGTAAAAAGCATATGTATTAAAATTTTGTAAATGTATGTAAATACTTGAAGGTTATGTAAAACTAGAATTTAGTCTAGAAGCATAAAATTGTAGATGCTAAAAGTGAATGCTTAAAAGCAATGAAGTCAAAATTTAAGTAGTAAATTGTAGATAAAGTCATGCTTTAGAGCGAAAGCCTGCATGTTTAAAGATGAATGAGGGGGAAGTTAGAATGAATGTGTTTTGTAGGGTTCTTCACCTACATTTGAATTTTTAAGAATATTAAAGTAGCTCATTGAGTTGTAGAATGTCGAGTAAGGTGTGTCTATTTGGTCGTTGAATTCTAACAAATCATGGTGGTTAGGGGAAGTGTTGTAAGACTAAAACACGAATATTCCCGTTTGACACCACACACGGTGGAGAGCCAGGGTAAAGTTAAATTAATGCTTGAAAAATTGAATGAATGTGAAGTAAGCAATAACTAAGAAAAACGAATCGTTTAAAAACAAAAATTTATTGTGTCAAGAAAGTGTAAATTATAATGTATGTAGAAAGATACTGATACTTATTCCTTCCAGATGCTGGAAGGAAAGACCAAGATTGATTGATGAAGTCCAGGAAAAGTTGCTGTAAGAAGAAAGCTTTGTAACGATCAACAGAATTTTAGTATAATTGTTACATAAGATTTTTTTTTGTGTGTGTGTAAACGAGGTTCTCGCCAGTTAGTTCAGAATTAGAGAAACTTACAACAGGTCGTTTGTAGGACCTGCTTCCAAGTTTTCCAAATTCTGGCAGCGGCAAACGTAGGGTTTATATTTATTTTAACTAACATTTATTTTAAGTTTAAACTACTTTCCTGTCAAGCCTTACTTTCCCCTGGAACTGCCAATGCCAGAATATGTAAATTTGAGTAGAACGCGCAAGCATTCAAATTATCAGCGGAAGTAGTATGATTTAAATAGAAGGAAACGAGTTCGGTGTGATATTCTTACTTAGCAAGCGCGGAGGCAGTTGGCGAGAATTGAAGAACCCCGCGTTGCGGCCTATGTGCTTGGCGGGAAGTAGTGGTAATCGTTCCAGTGAGCTTCAAGTCTGCTTAATTAGCAGCGGTATTGTAAAACGCAGTGAGTTAGTTATTTTAGAGAGCCTCGTAGTTAGAATCTTGTCTTTACTTTCTTTTCAGGTTATTATTTTTATTTGACTGCCAAGTTGGCACAGTCTGTAAGCGTCAAGAGGACGCAATTGTAATTTATTACGTTGAATAAAAAGGGACTTAAACCCTTCACTAGGCTCTATCTTTTATACAAGTTTTCACAGTCACCTCTTGGTTGCGTGCAAGTTGGAGGCGCGCAACGTTATAAAGAAATGTGTTATTATTTTCTTTCAATATAGAAATGTGTTATTATTTCCTTTCAATACTTTGACGTATGTTAACATATTTTTCTCCTACTGTTTTTTTGCTTTTCAAGGCTAGAAATGTTTACTCAATAGCCGTTTTTATAGAAAACATGTTACCATTTCTTTTCAACTCTTTCGTGTTTCGCTTGAAAGTAGTATTTAGAGATTTGTCAGACCCTATTGTTGAGATTTTTACCCGAGAAGTGTCATGTCGGCTCATGTCGGTCAATGCAACACGCCTCACCTCTGGATCATAAAAATAACTTCTATTCTTCTTGCAACAACGAACCTAAATGACAATAATGGACATTATTTTTGAAATGTATGATGACCTGATTGATGATGAATCTATTTCTATCTATAGAAATGAAATATCATGCACGATATTAGAAAGAATATTTAATTCCAACTTATTCAATAATGAAACAAATGTATATTTATCGCATTGTCATAAAACAACAGATCTATTACATTTTGAATGACATCTTATGAATATGGGCATATTCAATGATTTATTTCATATTTTGTGAAACTTTAACAAATTAATTTCAAGAAGACAAGATCATGTGATCCACAGCTGGCTAGACCAGTCAGGATAAACGGATCATGATTGTTCAATCGTATACTAATATATTTTGATAAACGCAGCAAAACAATCCAATTTTGAATAACAGCCTACGAATATGGGTATGTCCCAATTTGTTTCTATAATCGATTTAATATTTTGTGAAATTTTAACGAATTACTTTCAAGAAGGCAAGATCATGTGATACACATCTGGCTAAATCAGTCAGAATAATTGTTCAATCGTATACTGGTATATTCTAATAAAAACAACAGAATCATACAATTTTGAATACGAATATGGGTATATCCCAATATGTTTTTATGATCAATTTCATATTTTGTAAACTTTAACGAATTACTTTCAAGTAGGTAAAATCATGTGATCCACCTCTGGTTAGACCAATCAGGGATAAAATGGATCATGAGTGTGGAATCAGATATGGGTGACCCGACAATGGCTCGGGTCCTTTTCTCCAACCTCAGGGCCACCAGCGGCCGAGCAGTAACGTCGCTGAACGCTGGTAGTTCGGTCCGAGGTTCGAATCCCGCGAACGGGCCCTCTGCATGGGCGTTTTCGTGGTTTTTCCCCATGTGTAACGTGAATACGAGCCAGTTTCCCTTAAAATCCTCCACGAAGAATCCCTTACGGCAAATAGCCCTCGAATGCTTTGCCGTCATCTAAAAAACCTATAAAAACCTTTCTCGAACCTCAACGGTGTCATTTGAAATAAATTGAACAAACAAATCGTGACAGGTATGAAACGAAAAAATTGTGGACGCTTTCCAGAATACTGAAACGGGGGGTCCACAGCACAGACTGAACCGAAGCGAAACAAGAAATGCTTCCATAGATAACCGAAAGTTCATTCTAAAAAAATAGAGTGATGTCTCATCGATCGAGTCGGCTGGAAAAAATGTCTGAGAGCTGAGAAAAATGTTCACACACCTTCACAAAACCTGTTTCCAGGAGGGACAAGCGTGTATTCAGCTCAAATGCACAGCACAGACTGATCTGAAGCCGAAACTCGAGTGGTTTAAGTGGATGAGAACCCTTTATAGAAACAATTTGGATATGTCTGTTTTTGTGAATCAAGTCGACTGAGAAAAATTCTCAGAGCTCAGAAAAAAATTCTGAGTTGAGATTTAATAAAAAAAAATAATAATAATAAAAACTTTTTGTTAATTTTTATAATGTCTTTAGACAATTTAAAAATTAACTATCTCACCCTTTTGGTCTTGAATGTAGTCTTACTCTTTCTAAAAATAGACCATGACTCATTCTTTTCTTGGAATTCTATTTGGTTTTTACTTTCAGTTCCTATTTGGTTTTGACTTTCACTTTCCATTCCGCGCTTATCTATAAAAGCATTCCGCGCTTCAGTTCAGATCCGTGCGGGCTGTTGAAGATGCAACACTTCTCTCTCTCTCTACCCAATCTCATGATGTTCTTCAGAGCAATTCTTTGAAAATCTCTTATGACTTCTGAACCTTAGAGGAGCTGGATGTTTCTTTTTCGTATTTTTATTTTTGAAGCAATTTGTTAAAGAAAGCGATTCCAATGGAATTGTATCTATGAAAGCATTCTGTGTTTCTGTTCAGAACAGTGCGGGCTGTGAAAAATGCTCCCTCTCTCTACCCAATTCCACGATGTTCTTAAGTTGAATATTCGTCGAGAATCTCTTACAACTCTTGAACCTTAGACGATCTGGATGTAGTTTTTTTCGTATTTTCGAAGCCATTTGTCAAAAAAGGAGATTCCAAGGGAAGGGTTTATAGATTTTTGAACATGTCACCGATTGAAGATTTTGGGGGAAAATATATCCTTTGAGTGGCTACCAGAACACCCTGAGACCCGACATTGTTCTAGGATGAGAATGTTTATCGAGATCTATTCCTACTTTCTTCTAGACAGAAACGGATTTCACGAAAGGTATGTCACTTTTTACATTTCTTTTTCAAGTATTTGTTCAAAGTATTCTTTTAAACACTTTCGAGTTAAGCATTGTAAGATTTTCTGTTTGTCATGAACCTATAAAAAATGTTCAATATTGAGTCTTATTACCATACCAGATATGATTCATATGTTTTACTATACGTTTTAAATGCGACCCTCTCTTAAACATGAGTTTCTTTTAAACATATATATCATTACTTGTTCAACCTTTGAGATGTTAAGTAGCATTCATTTTCTCTCTTGTACATGTGTTAACCTATTTTCTGGAATCTTTATATCGGCAAGTTATTAGAAACTCTGGCATTATTTTCCTGTTCTAGTTAAATATATATATAAAATGAATATCAGTGTACGTTTAGATCATAACAACTGTTGCAATGAACGCAGCTCTGTCTCAGACCTATCGGGATCCACAGGTCCCCGCAAGTTTTGGGGGCGTTGCTGCTTTGCATCGTGCTTTAAAAGGTCGCGTAAAAACAAAAGACATCCAGAAATGGTTGAAAACCAAGGATTCTTATACTTTGCACAAGCCTCTGAGGCACAAGTTTCCCAAGAACAGAGTCATCGTAGGAGGCTTAAACGAGCAATTTCTATCTGATTTAGTAGATATGCAATCCCTGGCGTCTTTTAATGATGGATATAATATTTGCTGACCTGTATAGATATCCTTTCGAAATACGCTTGGGCTATCCTTCTCAAAGATAAAACATCTATGTCCATCCAATCTGCTTTCGAAAAGATATTTTCGGAACGTACACCCGAATCATTACAAACAGATGCAGGGAAAGAGTTTACCAATAAACGCGTTCAAAACTTTTTGAAAAAGAGAAATGTTCAGTTTTTCACGACACAAAATACAACCAAAGCTTCTGTCGTAGAACGATTTAATCGAACTCTGAAAACAAAAATGTGGAAATACTTTACCGAAATGAATACACGAAAGTACATTGATGTGATTGATAAATTTATATCCAGTTATAACCATACATGGCATCGTAGTATTAAGACAGAACCTGTATTCGTTACGCTGCAAAATGAATAAAAAATCTGGAAAACGTTGTACGCTCAGCAACCAATACAAAACCCTGTTTCTTCAGATTTAAAGATTGGAGAGACGGTACGCATCAGCCGAGAAAAAATGCTCTTTGAGAAAGGATACGAACAAAACTGGACAAGAGAAATTTTTACAATCTGTAAAATTATTTGACGGATTCCTGTTGTCTATAAACTGAAAGATCTATCAGGACAAGTTATACAAGGAACTCTTTACAAACAAGAACTTCAAAAGGTTTCGGACTCTGGTTATTATCCCGTTGAAAAAGTTTTAAAAAAGAGGAAACGTCGCGGGAAAATAGAATATTTTGTGAAATTTCAGGTGTACTCCGAAAGCTTCAATGCTTGGGTGGAGGATGTGAGAAGGGTATAAAAGGCCCCTACATTCTGCTTATCTGTTATTTGAACGAAACATGTGTTTCTTTATCACACTGATCAGCGACAGCTCCATGCGTTTTTTTCGAGACAACAAAATATCACAATTTACCACTCAGTTTCCTACTCCGATGGATTTAAATAGTCAGTGGGAGTTATCTCTTGTGGACTTTATTTTCCCTCACACATGGTATAACGTCCGAAAAGACAATAATTTATTTGGATTTGATTTGGGTGATGGAAAATTGGAAGGTCGAAGAATGCCTCCAGGATGTTATGAAACGATACTAGATTTATTAAAAGCCATGAAAATACCTTCCCATAAAAATAAGATTGAATTCAGTTATCATCCTGTCACGAAAAAAGTGACCATTAAGACCGACGAAAACTGCAAAGTCATTTTTCACGAAGGATTAGCTGAGCTTCTAGGGTTCGAGCCGGGTGTTTACAAAGAATTGGAACAAAGTCCTTTTGTAGCCGATCCCAAAGTATCTTTTCCTGTCATGTATGTTTATTGAGATCTCGTAGAGCCTCAAATTGTGGGAGATGTACAAGCTCCGTTGTTAAAATTTGTCATCGTAGAAGGAAATGACGGAGACATCATAAACGCTCATTACCCCCGGTCCTTTTACTTGCCAGTTATCCGTCAACATTTTCAGACTATACATATTGACATAAGACTTCACTCTGGAGATTTAGTACCATTCGAAAGAGGCAAAGTATTTCTTGTGTTTCATTTTCGTCTGAGACAAATTATATAAAAGAAGCATTCATCTGCAAATTGATTTCATTTGAATTGTGTATGCAAGATTAGAAGCATCAAACATGTGGGTGCCTTATACGTGTTGCACGAAAAAATTTGAAGATTATTATTTAGCTCAAACTGGAAATGGATTACCTTACTATCAAGGAACCATTTTACAGAAAGGTTATGGTATTGGTGAATTTTTTGCAAAGCTGTTTCGCAGTGCTATGTCTTTTTGATGAGTGGAGCCAAAACAGTTGGAAAAGAAGCTTTGCGGACTGGAACACAAATTGCAAGCGACGTATTGTCGGGAGAAAATTTAAAGTCTCCCTCAAAACCAAATCTAAAGAAGCTGCAAAAAATTAGTGAGGAAAGCAGTTCAGAAAGCAGACGAGATGATTGGTCACGGAAGGTTTAAAAGGAAGCGCAAAACTCCCAAACACTTCATTTCGTCTAAAGCCAGGAAGGTGAACAACGTGATATTTTTGACTCGTAATGGCTTTTCTGTTAAAAGATTCTCCACAATGTGCAAAATCCGAAATGGATTTATTTTCGCTACCTCCCACACAAACAGTTATCGAAAACGGTCAGTGGGTTGAATTTCATCCATTAGCCAATGTATCGGAAGGAAGTCCTTTCGAGTTCAATGTTTCTGGAAGCGGAGACGACTACCTAGACTTATCACAGACACAACTCTATGTCAAAGTGAAGATTTTAAAAAATGATGGCAAGCCAATCACGGATGAAAGTAAAGTGGGACCTGCCAATCTCTTTTTACATTCTATGTTTTCTAAAGTGGATATTAGCTTAAATGAAAGACTCGTTTCCACCAGTAATAACACGTATCCCTACAGAGCCATGATAGAGAAATTACTGAATCATGGTTTTGATACGAAAACGTCTCAACTGTCATCAAAATTCTTTTTCAAAGATACAGCAGGACGTATGAATGTTTTTGATACTCAAGACACTCAGCCGAATGAAGGATTCAATCAACGAACAGAATTGTTTAAACTAAGTGCCTCGTCGATATGATTGGCCGATTGCACTTGGATATGTTTCATCAGGAAAGAATTTTGCTGAATATGGTAGATATGAAAATTAAACTCACACGCAGCAAAGCAGAATTTTGTTTATTGGGTGAAGGTGAATTTGAAGTTTTACTCGAACAAGCTTCATTGTTTGTACGCAAAGTGAGAGTCAGTCTGGGTGCTGTGCTAGGACATGGCAAAAGCATAGAGAAATCAACAGCCAAATATCCCATTAATAGAGTGCTCTGCAAAGCCCATTCTATTCCAACGGGAAATATGAGTTTTATTCAAGACAATATTTTCATAGGCCAAATGCCTAATCGTATTGTGGTGGCATGTGTCGATAATGATGCCTTTAACGGAAACTATAAAAAGTCTCCTTTTCAATTCAAGCATTATAATATGAACTTTATTGACGTTTATGTGGATGGTCAACCGGTACCTCATAATCCTCTTCAGCCTAATTTTGACAAAAATCATTTCATACGAGCTTATCAGAATTTATTTATGAATGCAGACGACAGAGGATTTTACCTTTCAAGGTCAGAATTTTCAAAAGGATATTCCTTATTTCGCTTCAACCTATCACCTGACCTTTGTGATGGCTCTCATTTAAATCTGGTTCGACACAGCAACTTAAGATTAGAAATAAAATTTGGGACTCCCTTACAACAAACTGTTTCATTGTTAGTGTACGCTGAATTTGAAAATTTGATAGAAATCAATAAAGCTCGAAATATTCTATACGACTTTGGAAACTGATGAATTCATCACAGATTCATCAAATCTTATCTCGAGATCCTATTTCTTTGAGATATTATGCGGGTTTTTTTTTTCCTTGTGACAAAATACCTGTGATTCAAAGTTTTCCCTGTGCACTGGTGCTCAATACTGATAAACATGATGAAAAAGGAACTCATTGGCTAGTTGTCTACATTGCATACAAACAGACTTTGGAATTTTTTGACTCCTATGGACTTCCGCCTGAAGCATATGGAAAAGATATCACATCCTTTGTCAAGAAATATCGTCATGTTTGCTGGAACAAGATTTCGCTTCAGAGTTTAACTTCTAATGTATGTGGACATTATTGTATTTATTTTATTATTAAACGATGTCAACTCATTATGTATGGAACTCATTGTATCACCCTTAGCTGGAAAGAATCATGATTTCCAAATATTTCAATTTGTCAAAAAAAAGATATGGTGTAAACATGATTTTTAAAAAATAAAGTAGTTTTAATTTGTAAAAATGTCTCTTGTATTTCTTGTTTCTACACTTATTTAAACAAAATGAATAGATGTCTTATGCAAAAGATTTTCGGTAATGTATAAAAGTCAATGTTTTCTTAACATGCTGTCATTTCCAAAAATCGAACTGCCCAAATTCGTACATCCTTCTACTTGTCTTCTGAGCGGACCTACCGGTTCGGGTAAAACGTTTTTGTGAAGTAATTGATAGATCATAAAATGTTCCATCCCATGCCGACCAATATTGTTTATTGCTAAGGAAGTTATCAACCTCTTTTTAATTCCATGAAAAATGTAAATTTTGAAGAAGGATTACCATCTAATCTGCAGACTCTCCAAAATGCTTTAATTATCATAGACAATTTAATGTCTGAATTAGCTAGTGATACTCGCTTAAGCAAACTTTTTACAAAACGAAGTCATCACTGAAACCTTTCAGTCGTTTTTATAATTCAAAATCTTTTTCACCAAGGTAAGAAGATGAGAAACATTCATTTAAATTCCCATTATCTTGTCTTATACAAAAATACGAGAGATAAAAGTCAAATCA
This sequence comes from Stegodyphus dumicola, assembly GCF_044657685.1. Taxonomy (NCBI): domain Eukaryota; kingdom Metazoa; phylum Arthropoda; class Arachnida; order Araneae; family Eresidae; genus Stegodyphus; species Stegodyphus dumicola. The sequence continues at coordinate 125,114,490 of NC_140780.1, forward strand.
TGCATTTAGCTAGACAAATGTTCCCCGGAAAAGTAAAGGCCTTTCAAGAAATTTTTCAGGATGCTACTTCAGCCCCTTTCAGTTACTTGCTGATTGATTTACGGCCTGAAACAAGTCAAACGCTTCGCCTTCGTACAGGTATCTTTCCTGGAGATAAATACTATGTCTGCCAGCCCCGTTAGTTCATTTCAGTTTGAGACGTCGAATGGCTAACATGTCTTCTCCCATCGTGATCGATTTCGAAGGCTTTCAGTGGATGCCTCATTGTTACATTGTTAAAGAATTAGATTTTTACTCCGTGTATGAAGGATATCACAGTTGTTGGTCATTTTTACCCCCTCAACTTTGGAAAACATTATCACGATCTAAGCAAAAGTGTTTTGTTTGGGTCACAAGAAATCGTCATCACATGAATTGGAATGAGGGTGTTTTACCTTATACTCATCTTCGTATTATTTTGCAAAGTTTGTCATCTATTCACTCTGTCATATACGTGAAAGGATTAGAAAAGAAATTATTTTTAGAAAATTTATTATGTAGAGACATCATAAATCTAGATTGTCCTGAGATAGAGAATTTAAAAAAGAAACATTCTTTCACATGTTCGATTCATGCAAAAGGATTTAATTGCTGTGCTTTAACCAAAGCGGCTGCATTTGCTACCTATATAAACGAAAGTGTGCAAGAAAAAGAGCGCATTTGTCATCAGAATGTCTCATCTGAAGGATGTGGATTATCTAAAACTGTTAGGAAAAAGTCGAATAAAAGCAGCTGTACTGAAAAAGTGTCCGAATCATCTCATTAAATCTGTTTGTGAATGTGTTTTAAATCTTCTAAAAGGAAACGTACCCATCACCAAACGCGTCAAAAATCGACTCGCCCCTTTTAAAAGAACTTTGAGGAAATTAGCGGACAAAAAAGTACCTCTTTTTAAGAAAACGTCTTTTGGTTCAAAAAGGTGACGGTTTTCTGTCTTTCCTGATTCCTGCAGCAGTCAGTGTCTTATCCTCTCTTCTCCATGGAACACAGTAAGAAATTCGCTCTGGTACCCCTGGATCGTATGCACCAGTTTGAAGATGAACATTTGAGTGATTTAGATAACCAAATTCAAAACAACTTAAAAAAGAAAATGGACGATGAAGAAAAATCCAAATTGTACATCAGGTTCTGCAAAAGTATGTTACGTTAGTAGTGGGAAACAGCCGTTCAGCAACAGGAGGCGGTGCGCGGTGCAAATTCAGAGGCGGTGCAAGCGGAGGCGCAGCAGATAAGTAGGAATGTTTCGGAATTCTTGATTTAGTGGGTAAGATGACGTCACCGAAGGAGGTTGAATATGTGATAAGTTTATATGTGTTAATATGTGGTTTATTAGGTGTCATATATATTTTAACCGGAGAATCAAAGTATTTGCGTGATTCTGAGGTATATTTGGAGAAAACTATAAATAACACATTGCCGTGATCATGCCGATTCGTATTACTGTGTCGAATAATCGTATTTCCTGCTGCAATGAAGAAAACGTGTCAAGATCCGGAACAAGTAGCAAGTTAGGGAGGTTTGGATGCCTTATATCGTGCTGCGCAAGGCAAAATATCGGAGAAAACGATCCAGGAATGGTTGGAAGGTGTAGATGCTTACACACTTCGCAAACCCCTTCGCCACAGATTTCCCACGAATCGCGTCATAGTTTATAGTAAAGATAGCCAATGGCAAACTGACTTAGTGGATGTGTCGCATTTACGTAAGCATAATGATGGTTTCCGATACATTTTATCATGTATAGACATTTTATCAAAATTTGCTTGGGCGATTCTGCTCAAACAAAAGGGAGGAGAAGATGTGATAAAGGCTTTTACTGAAATTTTCACGGACCGTAAACCGAAAATGTAGCAAACAGATCAGGGAACAGAATTTAAAAATTTGAGATTTCAAAGATTTTGAAAGAACATAATGTACGATTTTTCACAACGTTTAATTCTACAAAAGCTTCCGTAGTGGAAAGATTTAACCGCACTTTAAAAACTAAAATGTGGAAGTACTTTACAAGTCATAATACTTTCAAATATATCGATGTGTTAGATAAATTAATGAAAAAATATAATAACACTTATCATTCGAGTATTAAAAGAGCTCCTGCAGAGGTGAATGATGAAAATGAGTCAGAGGTATGGTTTACATTGTACAAAGACTTGGAAGAAGCGAAATTCACACACTGTGTTTTCAATGTAGGAGATGTTGTTCGCGTCTCGAAACGTAAATTATTATTTGAGAAAGGGTATGAAACTAACTGGACTGAAGAACTGTTTATAGTGATGGAATGTATTAAAAGACGAAATCCATTTGTTTATAAAATTAAAGATTTATTAGGAGAACCGATACAAGGTACGTTTTATGCTCAAGAACTTCAAAAAGTGAAACTGAAAGAGAAATTTCCCGTGGAGAAAATTTTAAAGAAGCGTACGCGGAGATGTTATGTAGAGTATTTAGTTAAATTTCGCGGCTATCCGTCTAAATTTGATGATTGGCTCCCTGCATCTAACTTATTCCCAATATAAAAAGCGAAAGCCTGTGTATATCCCACTCAGTTTTCACCATGAGTTTCTAACGTGACGTTGCCGAGCGATAGCTCTATGAGTTATTTTCCTGAAAACAAAATATCTCATTATATTACTCGCTTGCCTGTACCCACTGAATTGCAGGGAGAGTGGGAAGTTTCTGTAGTTGAATTCCTTTACCCTCACACTTGGTATATTATAAATGCCAGTAATAATTTAATTGGATTTGATTTAAATGACGGTAAAATAATTGGGAGAAGGATCCTTCCAGGTTTTTATGACAAAGTAGAAGCCATTTTAAAGACGATTCAAATTGATGAAATGCTGAATAAAATTTCATTTACTTTCAATACTGTAACAAAGCATGTTAGTGTAAGAGTTAAAAATGGACCTCGCCTACTATTACAGGATGGATTATGTCAAATGCTAGGTTTTGAGCCTATGGTCATTTCTTCTACGGAAGCGGATGCTGATGTAGCGGTAGTTAGTCCTTACATAGCTGACCCATGTTGTACTTACCGCGTTTTGTTTCTTTATACAGATGTTGTGAAACCACAGATCGTGGGTGATGTTTTAGCCCCTCTCCTTCGAATCGTCAAAGTCACAGGAAATGATGGAGAAGTGTGTGTGAACAATATGACAGACCTCACTACTTACCTGTCAACCGAAAATATATATAGACGATTGAAATTGTTATAAGAACGCACACAGGCGAATTGACGCCATTTGAGCGAGGACGTTCATACGTGAACTTCACTTTCGCCAAAAGTACTTGTCATAATGTATGTACCGTACCAGTGTTGTCAGAAATCTTTTGAGATTACTACTTCCAGCAAACAGGAGATGGATTTAATTTTTACCAAGGTGTACCTCACCAGAAGGGATACGGTTTTGCGGCTTATTTAGATCATTTTTTCGAGCAGCAGTTCCTCTTTTCAAGTCGGGCGCTAAAGCACTTGGTAAACAAATGCTACAAACAGGACTAAACGTATTAAATGATGTATCTCAGGAAAATAATGTGAAAGATTTGGTCAATAAACGTTTCAAAGAAGCGGGGCGCGAACTTACCGACAAAGCCGCTCTAAAAGTAAAGAACATGATTGGTTCTGGTATCAGGTTCAATGTTCCGTCTTACTTTCTTTGGGAACATGCAACGACCTGACTCGGAACAGAGAGCTTACTAAAGCTATGTTCAATAACTGTGGGAAGTAGACAGGATACACAAGAAGGATATACAAAACCCTTTATTTTTCTCTCTTTACAATAATTTCCGTACTTCGGAATACAAAGACCCACTACTTGTGGTCTAAACGTAAGAATATAAAAATATAACTAAACTCTAACTTGACTTTTAAAAAATAAACGTGGAAGATTGGCCTTATATTAACAGGAAGCCGTATGTAGTACAGAGGACTGTTAACACTACAATACGTTTAAAATTATCAAGAGGATTAAACCTCTGGCCTGGAAGGCAACCAGCAACTGAGTAAAACCCCTAAGGCAAGCGGCCTGCCCCGACTAACTCCCTCCTCTCTCTCGCTTGGCAAAAAGCCACAACTTAAGTACTTGGCATTCGCCAGACAAATTTTGCATAAATAAGTTAACGCTTTTAATTCTGGCCGGAAGTAGAAAATAAGAAGTGATAGTAAAGATTTAAAATAAAATAAACGTTAGTAAAACTTAAGATCCTTACATACTTCCCGCCAGAGTTAATTAGTTTGAAACTCAGGTCTAAAACGACCTTGTTGAAAACTTTTAGCTCTAGAATCTAACGCGAGGCCAATCTTTTACAAACATTTCTCACTAGAAACTAGAAATTAAAAAAAAAAGAAATTTGTTTTTACAATAGCAGCTCCAAAGACACGCAATTTTTCATCTGTACTGCATCTAAACAGGAGCTTTTATTCAAATCTGGTTCCTTCCAGAGATCTGGAAGGAAAACTAGTTTAATGAAATGTTACACAATGTAATGGCAAGTAACATGCATATTTATATTTCTCTTAACATTCTTATTTCATTCATGACTATTTTAATTATCTCTCCCCGTGCTCTCTGACATGTGTTGTAAAAGAACACCAAACACGAATGTGTTTATGTATACGTGTTCAACACTTCCTCCTACAATCAAAACACTAACGTGTTAAAATTCAACATACCAAGACCTCGTAACACACCCTAATTTCAACTCTAAACCCTGAGGTACTATTCTGAAAGTGGCTAACTCTGAAGTGTAGCGTCAGAGAGCATAACTACATTCATTCAACCTTTAACACATATTCACCATGATTTGGTCTTTTTACAGTCACACGAATAAAAACAATTTTTAACATTACTTTCACTTTTACCATATCACGGTATTTCATAACATTTCTTAACAGTTCACATTGTATATAAAAACATATTAACATGCCGTTAATTTTACGCATTTGAAAACATACATTAGTAGTACATTGTTAACTTCTATTCTTTTCAAAGCAAGTGCCAATTCTTTCTACATTGAAATACTACATTTCAAAAAGTCTTTCAGACTAAAACTTCTTTCTTGCCAGAATGTTTTAAATAAAATTTATACAATAACTTTTACAATATTTAAGTATTTACACATCGCTATTACACATCAACTTTAGTTTAACGCGCGAGTAATTGAAAAACAGAATACCAAAATCGGTAACAACTCATTTCTCGCCCTTTTTGGCGATAAAGGTAGACCTCGCATGAGGTAAAACTTCTTGAAATCTGCCACTTACAGTAAGAATGAAAGATTAACTTAAGTTTGCAAAGTAACATAAAATTTTACTTATCTTTGTGATATTCGGACATTCTTTTCTGAGCCCAGTCCTGGAAGGTAGCACAGATTCTCGTTTTATTTATCCTCCTTCTTGTGCGGGCTCGCCCTTCAGGGCCTTCCTCTAGAAGCTTTCTTTTTTCTCCAGTTCGGTCACCCTTGAATACCTTCTTATTCGCCTCTGCCTGTGGTGTTAGCCGTTTGATGGCAGCTGGTCTTGGCGGAACCGGGAGACTTCTTTCGCGTTCCTGCTTGGACCTCGTTGCTGGCCGTTCAAATTTTCCTTGTAACTTTTCCTCCGCCGCTGGTGGCCCTTCCGCAGTTCGGCGACATTTGCTGCGGAGAGTTCTGTCGGATGAGTAGATCTTCCGTTTTAGAGCCGGGTTATAGTTGCCGTCATTTCTCCTGGCTCACTTTGCATACGTCGTCCTTCTCCCTTCTTCATTCTGGGGGTGTTCGTGAGCTCTCTTTTCTGGACGGTGGAACGGCTTCTTTTTTCTTGTTAGCTTTAATTTTCCCGCGGGGAAACTTTCTTTTCACTTGCTCCTGCCTCTTAATGGCTTGCGCTTGTACTTGTCGTTGTTCCACCTCTGGAGCTTGTGCCTGCCGTGTCTGCCGTGCCGGATCCTGAAAAAGATCTGTAAATATTTGCATTTTATTACGATCATAGTAGGGTGTCATTTGATCAATGTTTGCGGAGCAGGTTTCACCATTCCTGGATTTTAACACTACTACAGCGAGAGTTATTTTTTCTATGACATATGGTCCTTCAAATCGTGGAAAAAATTTGGCAGTTTTATCTTCTGGTGCTGAAGAAAGTGAATGCTTAATTTTTAACACTTCATCCCCTACATTATAAGCTACTCCCCGTCGTTTCAAGTCATAATACAGCTTTTGTTTCCTCTGTGCTACTTCAGTATTATTTTTTGCTTCTTTAATTAGTTTTTCTATATCACCCATTTTAAATTCTGGGGCTCTTTGTTGCACATAAAATATTTTATCTAACGGCGTTATAATCTTTCTGCCTAAAAATAACTCAGCAGGAATTTTGCCCGTTGTATCAGGTTTTGCGGTCCTAAGGGCGAAAGCAAATTCATTGACATAGTTATCCCAGCTTTTATGAAAATTGTTAACATAACTACGGATAATTTTCACTATACTTCTATTGACCCGTTCCGCTATATTTGATTGCGGCCGATACGGGACCATTTTTAAATGACGTATGCCCAGTTTTTGGCACATGTCTTCAAATACATTACTTACAAATTGAGGACCATTATCCGATATAACTTTTAGGGGCGCCTCGTATTTTAAAATATATTTATTTAAAATAGAATCAGTCACTAATTTCGCGGAGGCTCGTTTTAAGGAAACAATTTCGGTCCACTTACTAAAATGATCAACCATAACAAGGAGATAGCGACTTTTATTTAACTGAGTTTTGGGGAAAGGGCCCAATAAATCGATGCCAATTATTTCATTTGAAAATTCGGATTTAATACTATTTAGAAACCCTGCCGGGCGGAAATTAATATAATTAACTACTTGACATGTTGGGCAGGACTGGACATACGCCCTTGTTAACTTTTGCAGTTCAGGAAAATAGACTGCCTCGCGTACGCGTTGGATAGTTTTTCGAATACCAGCATGAGAAGCTAAAGGGCTGTCATGGAGCTCCTGCAGGATATTTAATCTAAGACCAGCTGGAATAACAGGTCGAAGTTCGTTGTTGGAATTCGTAGTTTTTGTATAAAATAATAGACCATCTATTAGTTCGTAATGGGCCGCCCTATTTCTTATCGCCACAATATCTTGGTGGCTAAAATTTTCAGGATCCTTTAAATACTCATAAATGCTTCCAAACTCAGGATCCTTACCCAGTTCGGTTATTACAGTTTCTCGGGAATTTATTGTACATTCTGTGAGCATTGCCACCTTTACAGTATTAACTTCTTCATCTATTTTAATTCTGGATAGGGCATCTGCTACGATATTTTCCTTTCCGGGGGTATGCTTGATTACCAGATTATATTCTTGTAGCTTGAGTGCCCATCTTATTAACCTTGGGGATAAGTTTTTCCCTGAGTACAATCTAGTTACCGCCGCATGATCAGAGTACACTGTTATTGGCGCCTTTCCAAAATAGACTCGGAACTTTTGCACTGCAAACAGAACTGCAAGTGCCTCTCTCTCGGTCGCGGAATAGTTTCTTTGTGTTTGATTTAAAGTTCGGCTAAAAAATGCCACGGGCTGCTGATTTTGCGAAAGTACCGCTCCTACAGCATAATCCAAACCATCCGCTGAAATTTCTAAATTCTCATTCTTTTCAGGAAATTTCAACACAGGGGCTTCCGTTAATGCTTGTTTTAATTTTTCGAAACCACTATTGGCTTCGGCCGTCCACGAGAATCTTGCCTTTTTCCTTTTTAATTTTAACAATGGTTCAGCAATAGCTGCAAATTTTTTTATAAAGGACCTATATATGAACAAAGTCCTAGAAAAGAAGAGAGCTTCTTCGCCGTGTTTGGAGTCGGATACTTTTGTACAGCGATTATTTTTGATTCGTCTGTCTCGATTCCTTTCTGAGATATTTTGTAACCTAAATATTTTAATTCAGGGTCTGCAAATTTGCACTTTTCGACATTAACTTTTAGACCGGCCTCATTTAATAAAGAAAACACCTGTCTTAAATCCTGTACATGTTGGTCGAGATTATCACTAGTAATAATGATATCGTCTAAATAGATAAATGTGGACTTTCCAAGAACAGGCCTTAACACAATGTCCATACATCGCTGAAATGTTGCCGGTGTCCCTGAAAGGCCAAAAGACATACGCAGAAATGCGTAAGTGCCAGACTTGGTTATAAAAGCAGTCTTAGGCACGTCCTCAGGCCTAACCCCTATTTGAAAATAACCAGTCGTTAAGTCTAAAGTCGTCATATATTTGGTGGATGTTATGTTCCTTAGAATTTCTTCAATAATATGTAACGGATATACCGGATATTTAGTTATGGAGTTTAATTTACGGTAGTCAATTGCGAATCTCCACCTTTTTGGATGTGTCAATGGATAGTCGTTATTTTTCTTACATAAAACCACCGGGCTAGCATAACTACTTGAGATGGGCGTTATGATCTTTTTACGTAGCATATCGGTGAAATGCCATTCTATAATTTTTTCCTTATTCTTATCATACCGGTATGCTTTGTGGCGAACTGGCATTGAATCTCCGGTGTCAATACTATGGTTAGTAACCTGAGTAAATCCTGGAATATCACTAAATAACGAAGCAAATTCACTTACCACTTGTCGGATTTTTCCTTGCTCTTCATTAGGCAGGTGGTCAAGGTTTAACATCGGCGGTTCAGCCTTTTCTTCTCGAACTGGTTTCATTGTCAGCTTAAGGGACGCTTCATTAAAATCTAGCGTTGCTTGTGCCTCTGAAAGAAAATCTATTCCTAAGATAATATGTGCTTGCAGATTCTTTACTATGAAAAACATTACCTTTACTTGTTCGTCCTTGATACGGATATACAGCGGTAATTTACCTATACACTTACATCTTTCTCCTTACGCAGCTAACACTGTCGTATTATCCGAATTATATATACGATATTTACGAAAATACTTCCTAAAAAAATCTTCTGCCACACAGGAACACTGCGCGCCTGTATCCAGGAGTGCGGTGGCTGGGATATTATTCACCAACACTTCAATCTTCGGAAGAGTCAAATTTTTCACCATTACTGTATTTAACTTGAAGGAAGAGGAGTTTTCGTGGCCCTCGGATTTCCGCATCTCCCGTCAGCAGAAATCCGTTTTAGTTTAAATTATTTTTCATTTCCGTGCTTTCCTTCTTTTTCCACTGGCCTTGAGACTTTTTTCCTGGATTGCTATTGAACTGTCGACGTTCGCCGGCTGTTTTTGAATGCTCGGGTTTCCTTGCCCACTGATTCGCTTTGCTTCCGTAGCCGTGTGCTTGAGTTTGCTGTAGTCTTGGCGCACCAAATTGGTTTCGCTGTTGATATTGGCGTCTTCTTTCAATGTCCGCCGTTCTTCTACTTTCAAATTGGATTGCTAGCTCAAATAACTTTTCCAGTGTAGTCGGATTTCTTAATTCAATAAAGTCTTGCACTTGGGGCAGTAACCTCGGCAAAATCACTTGAATTATCTCAGGATCCGGACGGTTTCCATACAAGAGTTTGGAGACGTGAATTTTTCTTAAAATAAAGCTCGAGAGATTTTCGATTCTTTCCTGATATATACTGAAAAGTTCCGTTTCTAATTTCGCACGATCCCTTACAACAGGGAAGGCTTTTAGTAGGGCAGTCTTGAAATTTTCGTAAGTATAGGTGGGACTTCCTGTTTGACCCAAGAGACTTCTGCCTATACATTTGACCCAATTAAGCGCTTGGCCCCTCAAAGCGCTGGTAGCTAAGGTAACTTTTTGAAATTCGTGCACGGGGTAGAGCATGAAGTGGTCATCCAATTTTTCCAAAAAACTGGTTACCGGTGAGTTTCCATTAAATGTTGCTTCTGGTTTCATCGAAGCGCGCATGGTCTGGACGATGTAACCAAATCCTTCCAGGGCGGCAACTGGCATTTCTGGATTCTGAGCCGCTTCTACAGGCAGCACAGGTTCTTCTTGAAACTTGGCCATGGTTATTTTTCTTCGTTGGGCGCCACTATCTGGTTCAATGTTCCGTCTTACTTTCTTTGGGAACATGCAAGGACCTGACTCGGAACAGAGAGCTTACTGAAGCTATGTTCAATAACTGTGGGAAGTAGACAGGATACACAAGAAGGGTATACAAAACCCTTTATTTTTCTCTCTTTACAATAATTTCCGTACTTCGGAATACAAAGACCCACTACTTGTGGTCTAAACGTAAGAATATAAAAATATAACTAAACTCTAACTTGACTTTTAAATAATAAACGTGGAAGATTGGCCTTATATTAACAGGAAGCCGTATGTAGTACAGAGAACTGTTAACACTACAATACGTTTAAAATTATCAAGAGGATTAAACCTCTGGCCTGGAAGGCAACCAGCAACTGAGTAAAACCCCTAAGGCAAGCGGCCTGCCCCGACTAACTCCTTCCTCTCTCTCGCTTGGCAAAAAGCCACAACTTAAGTACTTGGCATTCGCCAGACAAATTTTGCATAAATAAGTTAACGCTTTTAATTCTGGCCGGAAGTAGAAAATAAGAAGTGATAGTAAAGATTTAAAATAAAATAAACGTTAGTAAAACTTAAGATCCTTACACTGGAAGAAATAAAAAAGAAGACTTGCTAGAAAATCAGTCATTTCACGTCGAACAAAGAAGGTTAGAGCATCACCCTATATTTTTTCTTAAGATGACTTCGTTTGTTCGTAAAGATTCTCCAGCTTGTGTGAAATCAGAATTGGATTTGTTTCTAATACCTCCTACACAAACGGCTATCGATAAAGGACAGTATTTTGAATATCACCCTCTCTCGAATATACGTGACGGTGGTCCAGTCGAATTTAACATTTCGGTTACTGGCGAAGACTATCTTGACTTAAGTTCATCGTATATTTATGTTAAAGTTAAAATCGTGAAAGCAAATGGATCAGCCTTAACAATCAAGGATTATGTATCCCCTGTGAATTTATTTTTACATGCATTATTCTCACTAGTAGATGTGAGTTTGAACGAAAGAATCATATCGGCTTCTACGAATACGTATCCTTACCGTGCTTACATTGAAACATTACTGAACTATGGAGAAGATGCCAAGAAAAGTTTACTCACCTGTGAATGCTTCTACAAAGATACCTGTCTCACCGAAGTGAATCCATTGGCGGATAAACCGAACGAAGGTCTGAAAAAACGATTAGAACTCATCAAGGGCAGTAATACTCTGGACATTATTGGTCAACTTCACTGTGATATTTTTCAGCAAAACAGACTTTTACTCAATTTAGTAGATGACAAGATCATCTTACAACGCAGCAAAGCACCCTTCTGTTTAGTGTCACCCGAAGAAAAAGCAGATTATAATGTTATTCTCGAACATGCTTCCATGTTTATTAGAAAAGTGAAAGTGAGTCCAGGGGTCTCTCTAGGCCATGCGAAAGCACTAAAAAAAAGTACTGCCAAATATCCCATTGACCGAGTCTTATGTAAAACATATTCCGTTTCAGAAGGAAGTTGGTCATTTCTTCAAGATAATGTTTTCTTGGATGTTATGCAGAAACGTGTGATCATCACCTGTCTCTCCAATGCAGCTATGAACGGACAGTACAAATCCAATCCATTCGTGTTTCATCATTATAACGTGAACTTTTTATCCGTGTATATCGACGGACACCCTATACCGGGCAAACCACTGGAGCTCGATTTTGATTCGAACAATTACATAAGAGCCTATCATAGTCTGTTTTCAGGATTTAATCGAGACAGAGGGATTTATTTATCAAGAGATGATTTTTCTGCCGGTCATGCCTTATATGCATTTTATTTGACACCAGACGTGTGCAACGATTCTCATCTGAACCTACAACAACAAAGCAATTTACGAGTAGAATTAAAGTTTTCGAAAGCTCTGACTGAAACTATTTCGGTACTTATTTATGCTGAATTTGAAAACGTGATTGAGATGAACAAATCTCGGCACGTATTATGTGATTTCACAAATTAAATATGAATACAATTCAACTGCATCGCATCCTGTCCTCGAATATTTTTACGCGAGATGCCTTTTTAGGGGTGTTTTCGAGCGATCACTTACCTCATATTGTGATTGAGAACTATACATCGTGTTTCATCGCTAATGTGGATTCGAGAGAAGAACCTGAAAGTCATTGGTTGGCTTTTTATATTCCATCACCCCTGCAAATGGAGTTTTTCGATTCTTATGGTCACCCTCCCTCAGCATTTTTGGGAGAAAGTTCGGATTTCGCCTCGAGATATGCTCAAGTAGAATATAACCCCATACCTTTATAAAGTGACGGAACAGCCGTATGTGGACATTATTGTATCTATTTCCTATATTCCAGATGTCGCGGATATTCAATGAAGAATGTATTGCATCATTTTGTTCCTAAAAATATATGTAACGATAGAAAAGTTTATGATTTTGTAACCAATCATTTTCGTGTACGCACTCCATTTCTTCAATAAAAATGCATTTAAATGATTAATTATGTGTCTTGTCATCATTTACCATGGAGTTTCCAAAGCTGCAGCATCCTTTTACTATGGTCATCGCGGGACCCACAGGTTGTGGGAAAACATTTTTTGTGAGGGATCCGATTAAATATAAGAAGGACATGTTTTCGATCGTGCCCGATAAAATTGTCTGGTTCTACGGGATCCACCAACCTCTTTACAAAGACATGGAAGATAATATTACATTCGTAGAAGGACTACCCAAGAGCTTTCGCGAATTTTTAGGTGGGCATACTTTATTCATATTAGATGACTTGATGCAAGAAGGAACAAAAGATAATCGTTTAACTCAGCTGTTTAGTAGAGGAAGTCATCACTTAAACTTAAGTATTATTTTTATAACGCAAGATTTTTTTTCATAAAGGTAAAGAAACGCGAGATGTGACTTTAAATGCACACTATTTAATACTTTGTAAAAATCGCAGAGATATGAGTTAGATATCTAACTTGGGAAAACAACTCTTTCCTAGAAACTTAACATTTTTCCAAGAAACTTATGAAGATGCAACTAAGAAACCCTATACTTATTTGCTCATTGATCTGCGCGCCGATACACTGGAAGAATTACGTTTGCGCACAAATATTTTACCTCATCAAACGCAATACGTATATCAACCTAAGCATTATTAAACAGAGTTCATTTAAAAAGATGACAGTGACAGAAGAGCATCAAAGACAGCTGAAATTACTTCAAATTTGTCCTAAAAAGTTATTGAAAAGAAGTCCTGAAACGTGTCCCCTCTTCGTGTATAAAAGCCATATGTGAATGCTGCCTGAATACTTTAAAAGGAAACGTACCTCTTTCAAAGCATCAAAAGAGACATCTTCGGAAGCATAAACAGACCTTAAGAAAATTAGTGTATGAAAAATCTGCTATTCGGGAAAAACGCAAGTGGATTGTACAAAAAGGTGGTTTTCTCAACGTATTGATTCCTGCAGCTTTAAGTGCCATTACTGCAATCTTAAATGGAACACGTTAAAAAGTACGTTTTAATACCCGAAAGATCCGTGACCAAACCTTCCGAAAAACATGCCAATGAATTAGATCGCGAAATGTCACGCATTCTCAACAGTTCCCTAGCAGAAGATGAAAAAGTCAAGTTATATTATGAACTTTTACAAAAGAAATTAAAAATGCAGTATTTTAACCCACAAATCGGCAAAAAGAAATTTGATGAAGAAATGAAAAAAGAAATGCAATCTCCCTCTGAGAAACGTCAAAATAAAAGCTATGAAGATATTGTGATGAATAGTGTTCCTACAAATTTACGGAAATATGCCAACAATATTCTCGACATTTTCAAGAAATATCCTGAAGTTATCAGATGGAATGAACTGGGCGAAATATTCTACCGAGACGAATTAGTGGAAAATTCTAATATTGTGGACTTGATGGCTATACTTTTAACAAACTCAAAAAAATCTCCGAAAGGAAAAGATAAATTTTTAACAGCTATCGAGAATTTAAATATACCATCTCATTATATTAAAAATAAAAATCTGTATGATGTGAAAAATGTAAAAATGGTATCCGAAGATACTTTAACGGATGTTTCTGATGTAAAAGAATGATTATCTTTGGAATAAACAAATGACTTTAACTTTTGTGTGTCTCATACTTTTCAACCACATCACTTATTCGATTGACTCTTTACTATAATACCATAGTAATGAATGTTTTCTGTTATCTGTTTACTATCCTACCATAGCAATGAATGTTTCCTGTTATCTGTTTACAAGGATGATTTATCTGTTGATTAGGATACCTTTTGATAATGTATAGTAATCCATAAACTATCATTTCCCTAATCCCATGTTTACTATTGCCTTATCTGTTTAACTTGAATTTACTCATTTCGATCAGAGGTTAGATTGATGTCACTCGTTAGTATCAAAATCTGATGATTCATGAACAAGGGTCACACGATGGTATTGAAATCAGATGATTAACGAAATCATGTGACAAATGTTCTAGAATGTTCCAAATGAAATCATTAGCATTTGATTGGTTAGAGCAAAATTACCCATAATTCCTGGGATGTGTATATAAAGTCCAGCATGCTCAGACAATCTCATATTACATCTTGATTTGGTATTATCTATCAAGTATTCAACTTTTAAATTAAAAAATGGAAAACTTCTATAACGATATTGCTGCTGACCATGTCATCAGTTTGGCTCCTGAACATGTAAGTTTTAATTTTATTTTGTGAAATATTTTATTTTGTGAAAATTACTTTAGGGTGGATCACCCTTTTAAGACCTTTTATGTGAGGGAAAATTTTTTTAATGTAAAATATAAAATTAAATATTATTCATAAAGTTTTTTAGTATTTTGCTGGGAGTACTAAATGTTTCATATGAATTACATAGTGAATTTTTAGTATCGGTATATGTTTTGAGCGTTTGAATTTTTAGTGTCGGTGTATGTTTTGAGTGTCTATTAGGAAAGTTTAAAGTAAAAGTAATTTAAAAATGTTTCATACATTTTTGTATTTAAAATGTTTCAGGCATAAATTTGATAATTTTAAAGCTTGAGTGTATATGTGAGAGAAAATTTTTTAAATGTAAAATATAAAATTAAATATTACACATAAAGTTTTCCGGTATTTTGTTAGACATGTTTTAGGTATGTTTCATATAAAGTCGGTGTTTAACATTTCTTTAGTAAAGTTTGAGTGTTTGAATTTTTAGAATCTATTAGGAAAGTTTAAACTTAAAACATCAATTCTTTATATTAAAGCGAGAATGTAAATTTTAGAAAATGAACTTAGGTAACGCTAAACTTAATGGGTTAAATTTATATTTTGAATATTATTGAATGTGTGTTAAATGTCAAAAGATTAAACTGTGTAAAAGTAACTTATTTCGTTACTGATATTTAGTTACATTTGTACAGTTGTTATATTTGCATATAAAGTCATTGCGTTTTAAAAAAGGTAACGAACAGTACGGTATCAGAAAATGTTAACGATAAAAATCGCGATAAGCTTGTAACGTTGCGCGCCTCCAACTTGCACGCAACCAAGGGGTGACTGTGAAAACTGGATAAAACACAGAGTCTTGTGAAGGGTTTAAGTCCCTTTTTATTCAACGTAATAAGTTACAATTGCGTGCTCTTGACGCTCACAGACTGCGCCAACTCGGCGGTCAAATAAAAATAATAACCTGAAAAGAAACTAAAGACAAGACTCTAACTACGAGGCTCTCTAAAATAACTAACTCACCGCGTTTTACAATACCGCTGCTAATTCAGCAGGCTTGAAGCTCACTTGAACGATTAACACTACTTCCCGCCAAGCACATAGGCCGAAACGCGGGGTTCTTCAATTTCTCGCTAACTACCTCCGCGCTCGTGAAGTAAGAATATCACACACCGAACTCGTTTTCTTTCTATTTAAATCATAATACTTCCGCTGATAATTTGAATCCTTGCGCGTTCTACTCAAATTTACATATTCTGGCATTGGCAGTTCCAGGGGAAAGTAAGGCTTGACAGGAAAGATAGTTTAAACTTAAAATAAATGTTAGTTAAAATAAATATAAACCCTACAAGCTTTCTCCGTTTAACATAGGAGAATTCACAGTTGACCTTTGTATAGCTAGTTAAAAGCTATGAGGCCAGTTTTAAAAGCATACAATAGCTTACCCCCCCTATTTGTTTCTTTCTCAGGTGTGTCCCACTTGTGGTAAAGGTTTTACGGTAAAACGGAGCTTGATTCGTCACCTTAAAACTCATTCAGAGGAAAAATCCTTTCTTTGTGATATGTGTGAAAAGTCATTCACTCGCGGCAGTGATTTGGATCGGCATAAGAAAACCCATGAAAGTGCTTCTTTGAATTGTGCAACTTGTTCGATGAAATTTACACGAGCTGATAATTTGAGACGTCACGAATTGTCTCATTTGAGATCTTTTGTCTGCGCAGAGTGCTCTCAAACATTCACTAGACATAATGATCTGTTACACCATATTCGTGTAGAACACAGTGTTACACGAACCCATGAAGAACGCCGTAATACGGATCCTTCTGCCAGCGCTTCGAAACGGATCAAAATGACCCGTGTTCGAGATATTTTCTCGACAGAACCATATTCCCCAACGCAGAACACAGTCAAGATGTAGACGTATTTTTCGGATATTTGAGACCTCTGTTAAATGAAACATTGCAACAAAATTTAAGTGCCCATCGCAGCTTAAAATAGTACGGGGTCATCAATGTTTTGATGAGTCGTGATAATGGGAATGGTGAGAAAGAATATGCTAGCCCCTACTTTCGAAATAAATGTGCACGCCCCTTAAATACACACGATGTCGAGCCTCAAGTCGAAGAGGCCTTTAAAAAAATAAAAAAATAACTTTGAAGAATTTTTGAAAAACGGATCAGGGTGGGTCTTGGAGAAAATTAACAAATTTGAATTAAATGTGGCTCGTTATGAGGTCTTTCCGGGTAGCAGTTGCATCTCTCTGCCTAAGAAACTGGCCGATAAAAAGGCCATCTTAAATATTCAAAATTATGAGGACGATAAATGCTTTGTGTGGTGTTTAATCGCCCACAAAATGAATATTTCACGAGAAAATCAACCCCATCGCCTTTCTCACTACAAGCCTCACGAATCGAGCATTCAGTTGGGGAATGTCACTTGCCCTGTTCCTCTGCATAAAATTGAGTATTTAGAAAAGCTAAATAATTTATGCATTAACGTGTTCGGCTATGAAGACGAAGAAGTGTTCCCCCCTGCACGTATCAAAACATACTAATGAGGACTGTATTAATTTGCTCCTGATCAGCGAAGAAGATAAGCAGCATTACTGCCTGATTCGGAACATGTCGCGTCTTCTAGGAGACGTCAATTAACATGCTCACGCTCATCATATCTGCTACCGTTGCCTCCACCGCTTTCATAAGGAAGAGACGTTAAAGGAGCATTTAAAATATTGCGCCGAACATTCTGTTCAACACGTGAAAATGCCGGAAGAAGGAGAAAATATACTTTCCTTCACAAACATTCAGTTCCAACATCGCGTCCCCTTGATTATGTATGTGTATGCGGACTTTTAATCTATAATTGTGCCGATGGACAGTGCGCAGCAGTGTGAAAGTGTTTCCTTTACCAACAAAATTGCACAACACCAGCCGTGTGGCTATGCTTATGTACTGATTGGCCCTGACAGCACCGTTTTAAAACCAGCGAGTGTATACCGAGGTGAAAATGCTGCGGAACATTTTGTGCAATCTCTCATTCAAGTGAAAAAAAGAACTGGTCGGGCAGCTGACGCATGTCGCTTCCATGATTTTCACTGAAAAAGACAAACAAAACTTTCTCTCAACGACTCATTGTTACATTTGCAAAAACGCGTTGGGGAAAGATAGAGTGAGAGATCACTGCCATATTACTGGGCAATACCGAGGGGCTCTGCATTCCAACTGCAATTTACAATACCAATTGAAAAAGTGTATATCTGTGATTTTTCATAATTTGAAGAATTACGATGCCCATCATATCCTTCAAGGGCTAAAAAACATGAAAGATCACGAAGTAAAAGTAATCGCAACGAGTATGGAAAAATATATTTCCTTCTCGTTAGCCAATAGTGAGGATAAAGTAAGTCTACAGTTTGTAGATAGTTTCCAATTTTTGAATACCTCCTTGCAAAAGCTGGTGAACAACATGAAGGACGAAAATTTTCATATTTTAACAAAAATTTTGGAAAGGAAGAATGTCAACTGCTACGCCGCAAGGGCGTGTATCCTTATGAGTATATGTCATCCTTCAAAAAATTTGAAGAAACATGTTTATCACCGGAAGAGGAATTTTACAGTGTTCTCGGGGAGGAACACATTTCTGATGAAGATTACTCCCATGCATTAAATGTATGGGAGACTTTTAAACTCCGTACTTTAGGAGACTATCACAATTTGTATGTTAAATCGGATGTTCTTCTTTTAGCAGATGTGTTTGAAAACTTTCGAAATTTATGTATGAATAATTATGAGCTGGACTGTGCTCACGTTATGACGTCACCGGGGCAGAGCTTCTGACAGATCTGGACATGCACCTGTTCATCGAAAGAGGTATTCGTGGAGGTATTTCCATGATATCTCACCGATGGGTAGAAGCTAACAATAAGTATTTACCCCATTATGATCCAGGCAAATCATCCAGTTACATTATATATCTGAATGCAAATAATTTATATGGATGGGCTATGTCTCAACCCCTGCCTTATGGAGGATTTCAATAGATCTCACCCTCTGCCATTGATATAGAAGCCATTTTATCATCCCCTGAAGATGGAGCTGTCGGCTATATTTTAGAAGTGGATATGACATACCCTCAGGAAGTGCATGACTTACACAATGATGATTATCCTTTAGCTCCGGAGAAGTGCTGTATAACCACTGAAGAGTTATCCCCCTATTCAGTCTATTTATTGCAGAAAGATGGACGAAAAAACCCAGGAAAAATACAGAAATTAGTGACTAATTTGAAAAAGAAGCAAAATTATGTGCTTCATTATAGAAATTTGAAATATTATTTGAAAAAAGGTTTAAAATTAACCAAAGTGCATAAAATCTTAAAATTTTTACAGAAGCCTTGGTTATCGCAATATATTGAATTTAATACTGAAGAAAGAAAAAAGTGAATACTACATTTGAAAAAAAAAATTCAAATTGATGAATAATTCAATGTACGGAAAAACAATGGAAAACGTACGAAATAGGGTAGATATCTAAATTGTCAATAGTGTAAGAAAGGCGCAAAGACTCGTCGCAACTCCATCTTTCAAGGAATTTAGAATCTTTCATGAAGAATTAGTAGGCATTCAACGTATGAAAAATGTCATTACATTGAATCGGCCTATTTATGTGGGTTTTGCTATTTTGGAACTGAGCAAGCTGCACATGTATAAGTTTCATTACGAACACATGAAGCAAAACTACGGATCGAAAGCTCAACTCCTTTTCACTGACACAGATTCATTGACTTATTCTGTGCAAACGGAGGACATTTATAAGGATATGAGTCGACATTTAGATTTGTATGATACGTCCGAGTATCCGAAGGAGCACTCCTTCTACAACGAGAAGAATAAAAAAGAATTGGCTGCTTTAAAGACGAATTGAATAGAGCACCTATTTACGAGTTCGTCGGACTAAAAGCTAAAATGTATTCTTTGCTGACTCCCTGTGGAGAGAAGAAAACGGCAAAAGGGGTGAGCAGAGCGGTGTTAAGGAAGCATATTAAGCATATAAACTACAAAGAATGTCTGTTCAATGAGACACGATCACGAGATATGCAGTATCTAATTGGTAGTGAGAGTCATAGACTATTCACTATGGAAGTCAACAAAGTGACTTTGTCGCCCTATGACGATAAGCGCTATCTATTAGATAGTGTGAACAGCTATGCTTATGGGCATTATGCCATTTAATTTTTTTATGTATTTAATCTATTACATTTAATTTTCTTCTTCGTAATTTGAGATTATTTAGCGTAGTTCATGTAAAGTTTAATGATATTTGGCATATTTAACTTGTATATATTAAATTTAAGGTATTTTAATGATTTTTCTTAATTTTTACTTTTGTATGTATCTAATTATCTTTCATATTTAATGCAATTTATATATTCAGTTTTAACGTATTTATTCATTTAGTTCTCATAATTTTTTACATTTAATGGAGTTCTGTGCATATAATCTTTTTTAATTTAATGCTTAATGATATTAAGTACATTTAGTTTATAAATATTTTTTCTTTAATTTTAAGTTTTCATAACACTATAAATATTTTAGTATAGTGTTACATTTCGGCCTCTTAAAAAACTTATGGAAATCTTACATAAAGCTATGCATAAGTTTTTCTGTTCTAAATTTTCGGGATTGTCGAGGTGCAATTAACTGCACCGGGTGGTGGTGGTGACAATCCTAAAAAAATATAATTTATTTTTAATCTTTTTCTTGCCAATAAGCGACTAGAGATCATAGGGTAGTGCTCTAAAGCAATCAATCATAGTACTACCCTGTGAACTCCTTTTGTTACAGGTTCGAATCCCGGTTTTATACCCTAAATCAAGAATTCCGAAACATTCCTACTTATCTGCTGCGCCTCCGCTTGCATCGCCTCTGATTTTGCACCGCTTCTGAATTTGCACCGCCTCTGAATTTGCACCGCCTCCTGTTGCTGAACCGGCTGTTTCCCACTACTTACGTTTCCTCATGCGAATGCGTCTGAAAAACAACCGCCTGAACAATTTTCTGAGACAGATGTAGAAAAGGAAATTATGCAGACTGCTCCTGTGAAACAGAAAAGAACGGCACTGAAAATAATAGATTTTCTAAAAGAAAATCAGATTTCTTGGACACACAATAAAGAACTGATTCTGGACGGTCATATGTTTTCTGGGTCCAACATTGTTCAACTGATAAACTTTCTGTTGAGAAATAGAACTGAAAGACCTACTGCCTTTGAACAGTTTAAAAATGTACTCAATGTGAATAATTTTCCTCAAGACTTTGTGAAAAACAAACATTTAATGAATGTAAAAACTATGTATGCTAGACCTAAAAGAAAATCCTCTTCGAAACAATGGCTGAAATTGTAATGAAATGTTCATAATAAAAGTTAATTTCTGATTATTTGTGTTACGTTTTTCTTATTATTTGTGTTATGTTTGTGTTCTTATTATTTGTGTTTCTGATTATTTGTGATATGTTTCAATGATAAATTAATATATAAAATCATTTTTTCTGATTAAACTAATATATACATAATCATAACCATTATTTTCTAAAAAAATATAAAAAAACTTACCTTTTATGAAATCCTTTTCAAAAAAAGAACACCATAATTTGCAAACTTCTGTTTATTTATTTATTTATTTATTTTCTAAATAAGTTTTTACGCGCAAATGCATGATATTGTACATATGATCTTTTTACATACAAACGTTTTTGTACATACCATACATTACAAAAGTTATTTTCAAAAGCCAAATGGTAAGGTGGTGAAGTCTGATTGAATCACTCTTTTGTCCAACACAACTTTTTGTTTCGGGTTTATTCACAACTTTTCTTCTTTTTGGTTCTCGGGTGATTTTGGAGGGGTTGTGCAGAGCTATGACATCCTTTTGGTCTAGACTACATACCAGACTTTTGATGGCTTCAAAATTTAAGAGCTGGGAATTTCGGAAGTTCAACGAAAATCCTCTGACTTTGCAACAAGTTTTCCCTATGGCCGTCTGGTACGCATAGTTTTCTGACATCTTGAAAAAAAAATGAAACATGGTGATAAAAAGACATAACAGAAAAGATATGCATTAAACTTTTTTTTTGTACATATTAAACGAGGAACTTTTTAAAGGTCCTTACCTGACACGAAGGTTTTGATGATATCTCCATCCAATTCATCGGTAAATTCCCCTAAGAAGTTTCCCAAGGGAGGATCATTGCGATTATTGGTAGCGTAGATGATGGAGTCTGTGTCGTGATACGGACGTCTCGACCCAGCTTCTCCATTTCACTGTACAGCTTGAGGCGAGCCCAAGCTGTCGTAAACGTCGCTAGAAAAATGTTGGTCGAGGCATCCTGCGGCACAAACTAGTTCGCAGACTCCCATTGTATTGCAGCCACCTCAGGCGTGGGCAGAAAGACATCTTTCATCTGAAAAAATAGAACAGTCATGAGTTCACAGCTCAAAATACATAAAGTTGGTCGAAGATTATAGATGAATAAAATCGATAAGAAAACTTACTTTTTTGGTAGGATCAGCCATCATCTTATTAAAGTCCGGCACCCTATGTACAGTCGGTCACAAAAGTATTCGAACACCGGCACCCATTCAGAAAATTTACTTTTCCGTTGAGAAGCAAAATTGTCTCCAGAGTCCATCTTCGCTCAATGGAAAAAAAACAAAGGACGGCTCATGTCAAATTTGGCTAGGTGTAGGAAAAACCATAGAACATGATACTTTTCCATTCAAAAACAAAAGGGTCTTCAGAGTCCATCGTGGTTCGATGGAAAAAGAAAACAAAAGGATGGTTCATGTCCAAATTTGGCTAGGTGTATGAAAAAAAAATACAACATTATCAGGTTCAATAATTACTCTTACTTTCTTCGGGAACATGCAAGGACCTGACTCGGAACAGAGAGGCTTACTAAAGCTATGTTCAATAACTGTGGGAAGTAGACAGGATACACAAGAAGGGTATACAAAACCCTTTATTTTCTCTATTTACAATAACTTCCATACTTCGGAATACAAAGACCCACTACTTGTGGTCTAAACGTAAAAATATAAAAATAAAACTAAACTCTTAACTTTGAAATAATAAACGTGGAAGATTGGCCTTATATTAACAGGAAGCCGTATGTAGTACAGAGAACTGTGAACACTACAATACGTTTAAAAATTATAAAGAGGATTAAACCTCTGGCCTGGAAGGCAACCAGCAACTGAGTAAAATTTCTAAGGTTTCTATTGCTTCGACTAACTGCTTCCTCTCTCTCGCTTGGCAAAAAGCCACAACTTAAATACTTGGCGTTCGCCAGACAAACTTTGCATAAATACGTTAACGCTTATAATTCTGGCCGGAAGTAGAAAATAAGAAGTGATAGTAAAGATCTAAAATAAAATAAACGTTAGTAAAACTTAAGATCCTTACATACTTCCCGCCAGAGTTAATTAGTTTGAAACTGAGGTCTAAAATGACCTTGTTGAAAACTTTTAGCTCTAGAATCTAACGCGAGGCCAATCTTTTACAAACATTTTTCGCTAGAAACTAGAAATTTAAAAAAAAGAAATTTGTTTTTACAATAGCAGCTCCAAGGGCACGCAATTTTTCATCTGTACTGCATCTAAACAGGAGCTTTTATTCAAATCTGGTTCCTTCCAGAGATCTGGAAGGAAAACTAGTTTAATGAAATGTTACACAATGAAATGGCAAGTAACATGTATAATTATATTTCTCTTAACATTCTTATTTCATTCATGACTATTTTAATTATCTCTCCCCGTGCTCTCTGACATGTGTTGTAAAAGAACACCAAACATGAATGTGTTTATGTCTACGTGTTCAACACTTCCTCCTATAATCAAAGCACTAATGTGTTAAAAATTCAACATACCAAGACCTCGTAACACACCCTAACTTCAACTCTAAACTCTGAGGTACTATTCTGAAAGTGGCTAACTCTGAAGTGTAGCGTCAGAGAGCCTAACTACATTCATTCCACCTTTAACACATATTCACCATAATTTAGTCTTTTTACAGTCACACGAATAATAAAAAATTTTAACATTACTTTCACTTTTACCATATCACGGTATTTCTTAACATTTGAAATAACAGTTCACATTGTATATAAGAACATATTAACATGCCGTTAATTTTACGCATTTGACAACATACATTAGTAGTACATTGTTAACTTCTATTCTTTTCAAAGCAAGTGCCAATTTTTCTACATTGAAATACTACATTTCAAAAAGTCTTTCAGACTAAAACTTCTTTCTTGCCAGAATGTTTTAAATAAAATTTATACAATAACTTTTACAATATTTAAGTCTTTACACATCGCTATTATACATCAACTTTAGTTTTACACGCGAGTAATTGAAAAACATAATACCAAAATCGGTAACAACTCATTTCTCGCCCTTTTGGCGATAAAGGTAGACCTCGCATGAGGTAAAACTTCTTGAAATCTGCCACTTGCAGTAAGAATGAAAGATTAACTTAAGTTTGCAAAGTAACATAAAATTTTACTTATCTTTGTGATATTCGGACATTCTTTTCTGAGCCCAGTCCTGGAAAGTAGCGTAGATTGTTGTTTGATTTATCCTCCTTCGTGTGCGGGCTCGCCCTTCAGTGCCTTCCTCTAGAAGCTTTCTTTTTTTTCCAGTTCGGTCACCCTTGAATACCTTCTTTTTCGCCTCTGCCTGTGGTCTTGGCCGATTGATGGCAGCTGGTCTTGGCGGAACCGGGAGACTTCTTTCGCGTTCCTGCTTGGACCTCGTTGCTGGCCGTTCAAATTTTCCTTGTAACTTTTCCTCCGCCGCTGGTGGCCCTTCCGCAGTTCGGCGACATTTGCTGCGGAGAGTCCAGTCGGATGAGTAGATCTTCCGTTTTAGAGCCGGGTTATAGTTGCCGTCATTTCTCCTGGCTCTCTTTGCATTCGTCGTCCTTCTCCGTTCTTCATTCTGGGGGTGTTCGTGAGCTCTCTTTTCTGGACGGTGGAACAGCTTCTTTTTCTTGTTACCTTCAATTTTCCCGCGGGGAAACTTTCTTTTAACTTGCTCCTGCCTCTTAATGGCTTGCCCTTGTACTTGTCGCTGTTCCACCTCTGGAGCTTGTGCCTGCCGTGTCTGCCGTGCCGGATCCTGCAAAAGATCTTTGAAAATTTGCATTTTATTACGATCATAGTAGGGTTTGATTTGATCAATGTTTGCGGAGCAGGTTTCACCATTTCTAGCTTTTAACACTACTACAGCGTGAGTTATTTTTTCTATGACATATGGTCCTTCAAATCGTGGAAAAAATTTGGCAGTTTTATCTTGTGGTGCTGAAGAAAGTGAATGCTTAATTTTTAATACTTCATCCCCTACTTTATAAGTTACTCCCCGTCGTTTCAAGTCGTAATACAGCTTTTGTTTTCTCTGTGCTACTTCCGTATTCTTTTTTGCTTCTTTAATTAGTTTTTCTATATCACCCATTTTAAATTCTGGGGCTCTTTGTTGCACATAAAATAATTTATCTAACGGCGTTATAATCTTTCTGCCTAAAAATAACTCAGCAGGAGTTTTGCCGTTGTATCATGTTTTGCGGTCCTAAGGGCGAAAGCAAATTCATTGACATAGTTATCCCAGCTTTTATGACAATTTTTAACATAACTACGGATAATTTTCACTATATTTCTATTGATCTGCTCCGCTATATTTGATTGCGGCCGATACAGGACCATTTTTAAATGACGTATGCCCAGTTTTTGGCAAGTGTCTTCAAATACATTACTTACAAATTGAGGATCATTATCCGATATAACTTTTAGGGGCGCCCCGTATTTTAAAATATATTTATTTAAAATAGAATCAGTCACTAATTTCGCGGAGGCTCGTTTTAAGGGAACAATTTCGGTCCACTTACTAAAATGATCAACCATAACAAGGAGATAGCGACTTTTATTTAACTGACTTTTGGGGAAAGGGCCCAATAAATCGATGCCAATTATTTCATTTGGAAATTCGGATTTAATACTATTTAGAAACCCGGCCGGGCGGAAATTAATATAATTAACTGCTTGACATGTTGGGCAGGACTGGACATACGCCCTTGTTAACTTTTGCAGTTCAGGAAAATACACTGCCTCGCGTACGCGTTGGATAGTTTTTCGAATACCAGCATGAGAAGCTAAAGGGCTGTCATGGAGCTCCTGCAAGATATTTAATCTAAGACTAGCTGGGATAACAGGTCGAAATTCGTTGTTGGAATTCGTAGTTTTTGTATAGAATAATAGACCATCTATTAGTTCGTAATGGGCCGCCCTATTTCTTATCGCCACAATATCTTGGTGGCTAAAATTTTCAGGATCCTTTAAATACTCATAAATGCTTCCAAACTCAGGATCCTTACCCAGTTCGGTTATTACAGTTTCTCGGGAATTTATTGTACATGCTGTGAGCATTGCCACCTTTACGGTATTACCTTCTTCATCTATTTTAATTCTGGATAGGGCATCTGCTACGATATTTTCCTTTCCGGGGGTATGCTTGATTACCAGATTATATTCTTGTAGCTTGAGTGCCCATCTTATTAACCTTGGGGATAAGTTTTTCCCTGAGTACAATCTAGTTACCGCTGCATGATCAGAGTACACTTTTATTGGCGCCTTTCCAAAATAGACTCGGAACTTTTGCACTGCTAACAGAACTGCAAGTGCCTCTCTCTCGGTCGCGGAATAGTTTCTTTGTGTTTGATTTAAAGTTCGGCTAAAAAATGCCACGGGCTGCTGATTTTGCAAAAGTACCGCTCCTACCGCATAATCCGAAGCATCCGCTGAAATTTCTAAATTCTCATCCTTTTCAGGAAGTTTCAACACAGGGACTTGTGTTAATGCTTGTTTTAATTTTTCGAAACCACTATTGGCTTCGGCCGTCCACGAGAATCTTGCCTTTTTCCTTTTTAATTTTAACAATGGTTCAGCAATAGCTGCAAATTTTTTTATAAAGGACCTATATATGAACAAAGTCCTAGAAAAGAAGAGAGCTTCTTCGCCGTGTTTGGAGTCGGATACTTTTGTACAGCGATTATTTTTGATTCGTCTGTCTCGATTCCTTTCTGAGATATTTTGTAACCTAAATATTTTAATTCAGGGTCTGCAAATTTGCACTTTTCGACATTAACTTTTAGACCGGCCTCATTTAATAAAGAAAACACCTGTCTTAAATCCTGTACATGTTGGTCGAGATTATCACTAGTAATAATGATATCGTCTAAATAGATAAATGTGGACTTTCCAAGAACAGGCCTTAACACAATGTCCATACATCGCTGAAATGTTGCCGGTGCCCCTGAAAGGCCAAACGGCATACGCAAAAATGCATAAGTGCCAGACTTGGTTATAAAAGCAGTCTTAGGCACGTCCTCAGGCCTAACCCCTATTTGAAAATAACCAGTCGTTAAGTCTAAAGTCGTCATATATTTGGTGGATGTTATGTTCCTTAGAATTTCTTCAATAATAGGTAACGGATATACCGGATATTTAGTTATGGAGTTTAATTTACGGTAGTCAATTGCGAATCTCCACCTTTTTGGATGTGTCAAAGGATAGTCATTATTTTTCTTACATAAAACCACCGGGCTAGCATAACTACTTGAGATAGGCGTTATGATCTTTTTACGTAGCATATCGGTGATATGCCATTCTATAATTTTTTCCTTATTCTTATCATAACGGTATGCTTTGTGGCGAACTGGCATTGAATCTCCGGTGTCAATACTATGGTTAGTAACCTGAGTAAATCCTGTAATATCACTAAATAACGAAGCAAATTCACTTACCACTTGTCGGATTCTTCGCTGTTCTTCATTAGGCAGGTGGTTAAGATTTAACATCGGCGGTTCAGCCTTTTCTCCATAAACTGGTTTCATCGTCAGCTTAAGGGACGCTTCATTAAAATCCAGCGTTGCTTGTGCCTCTGAAAGAAAATCTATTCCTAAAATAATATGTGCTTGCAGATTCTTTACTATGAAAAACATTACCTTTACTTGTTCGTCCTTGATACGGACATACAGCGGTAATTTACCTATACACTTACATTTTTCTCCTTACGCAGCTAACACTGTCGTATTATCCGAATTATATATACGATATTTACGAAAATACTTCCTAAAAAAATCTTCTGCCACACAGGAACACTGCGCGCCTGTATCCAGGAGTGCGGTGGCTGGGATATTATTCACCAACACTTCAATCTTCGGAAGAGTCAAATTTTTCACCATTACTGTATTTAACTTGAAGGAAGAGGGGTTTTCGTGGCCTTCGGATTTCCGCACCCTCCCGTCAGCAGAAATCCGTTTTAGTTTAAATTATTTTTCATTTCCGTGCTTTCCTTCTTTTTCCACTGGCCTTGAGACTGTTTTCCTGGATTGCTTTTGAACTGTCGACGTTCGCCGGCTGTTTTTGAATGCTCGGGTTTCCTTGCCCACTGATTCGCTTTGCTTCCGTAGCCGTGTGCTTGAGTTTGCTGTAGTCTTGGCGCACCAAATTGGTTTCGCTGTTGATATTGGCGTCTTCTTTCAATGACCGCGGTTCTTCTACTTTCAAATTGGATTGCTAGCTCAAATAACTTTTCCAGTGTAGTCGGATTTCTTAATTCAATAAAGTCTTGCACTTGGGGCAGTAACCTCGGCAAAATCATTTGAATTATCTCAGGATCCGGACGGTTTCCATACAAGAGTTTGAAGACGTGAATTTTTCTTAAAATAAAGCTTGAGAGATTTTCGATTCTTTGCTGATATATACTAAAAAGTTCCGTTTCTAATTTCGCACGATCCCTTACAACAGGGAAGGCTTTTACTAGGGCAGTCTTGAAATTCTCGTAAGTATAGGTTGGACTTCCTGCTTGACCCAAGAGACTTCTGCCTTACACTTGAACCAGTTAAGCGCTTGGCCCCTCAAAGCGCTGGTAGCTACGGTGACTTTTTGAAACTCGTGCACGGGGTAGAGCATGAAATGGTCATCGAATTTTTCCAAAAAACTGGTTACCGGTGAGTTTCCATTAAATGTTGCTTCTGGTTTCATCGAAGCGCGCATGGTCTGGACGATGTAACCAAATCCTTCCAGGGCGGCAGCTGGCATTTCTGGATTCTGAGCCGCTTCTGCAGGCAGCACAGGTTCTTCTTGAAACTCGGCCATGGTTATTCTTCTTCGTCGGGCGCCACTATCAGGTTCAATGTTCCGTCTTACTTTCTTCGGGAACATGCAATGACCTGACTCTGAACAGAGAGCTTACTAAAGCTATGTTCAATAACTGTGGGAAGTAGACAGGATACACAAGAAGGGTATACAAAACCCTTTATTTTCTCTATTTACAATAACTTCCGTACTTCGGAATACAAAGACCCACTACTTGTGGTCTAAACGTAAAAATATAAAAATAAAACTAAACTCTTAACTTTGAAATAATAAACATGGAAGATTGGCCTTATATTAACAGGAAGCCGTATGTAGTACAGAGAACTGTGAACACTACAATACGTTTAAAAATTATAAAGAGGATTAAACCTCTGGCCTGGAAGGCAACCAGCAACTGAGTAAAACTTCTAAGGTTAGCGGCCTGCTTCGACTAACTGCTTCCTCTCTCTCGCTTGGCAAAAAGCCACAACTTAAATACTTGGCGTTCGCCAGACAAACTTTGCATAAATACGTTAACGCTTATAATTCTGGCCGGAAGTAGAAAATAAGAAGTGATAGTAAAGATTTAAAATAAAATAAACGTTAGTAAAACTTAAGATCCTTACAACATGACACGCAAAGTGTCGCTGCGGCCCGTCTCGGTTCGCGAAGAGTGAAAACCCAAAACGGTCTCCAGTGTCTATCTTTGTTGGATGAGAAAACAAAAGGATGGCTCATGTCCAATTTATTTAGGTGTGGGAAAAATATAACGTGACCTATCTGGGTGAGATGTCTCCAGCGATCCAGTATGGACATTTTCCCCATCTGCAATAGGTGACATCTATAAAAAATTCCATTGAAATCTCCTCGAAATATAAGAAACAGCTAGCTCGTGAAATTGTAAGGTTGTAATGTTTCTCGCTTCCAACCTGCACGCAACAATATAGGTGACTGCTGAGAACTGGAAAGTAGACAAAGTTTTGAGAAGGGCTTAAATCCCTTTTTATTCAACCTTAGAAATTACAAATGCGTGCTCTTGACGCTCACAAACTACGCCGACCCGGCGGTAAAATAAAAATAAGAAACGAAAAAGAGAATAATAACAAGTGACTAACTACGAGGCTCTCTAAACGTAACTAACCTCACCGCGTTCTAAGATACCACTGATAATTCAGCAAACTTCTGAATATTACGTTGAAAGATTAACAATCTGCCGAGGCAAGCACACAGGCCGAAACGCGTGGTTCTTCAATTTCTAACTAGCCACCTCCACGCTCGTGAAGCAAGAAAGCACACTTTCGAACTCGTTTCCTTTCTATTTAACTCAGATTACTTCCGCTGACAATTTGAATCCTTGCGCATTCTACTAAAATTTACATACTCTGGCATTCGCAGTTCCAGGAGAAAGTAAGGCTTCACAGGAAAGATAGTTTAAACTTAAAATACATGTTAGTTAAGATAAATATAAACCCTACATTTGCCGCTGCCAGAATTTGGTAAACTTGGAAGCAGGTCCTAGAAACGACCTGTTGAAAAGTTTTCACAATTCTGAACTAAATTTTAAAAGCCTCGTTTACATAAAAAAAATCTGTTATCTCACAAAATGTAGAATAAATTTCTGTAGATACTTATTTAATTCTCTCTTCTTACAGCAACTTTTCCTGGACTTCATCAATCAATCTTGGTCTTTCCTTCCAGCATCTGGAAGGAATAAGTATCAGTATCTTTCTACATACATTATAATTTACACTTTCTTGACACATTAAATTTTTGTTTTTAAACAATTCGTTTTTCTTAGTTATTGCTTACTTCACATTCATTCAATTTTTCAAGCATTAATTTAACTTTACCCTGGCTCTCCACCGTGTGTGGTGTCAAACGGGAATATTCGTGTTTTAGTCTTACAACACTTCCCCTAACCACCATGATTTGTTAGAATTCAACAACCAAATAGACACACCTTACTCGACATTCTACAACTCAATGAGCTACTTTAATAGTCTTAAAAATTCAAATGTAGGTGGAGAACCCTACAAAACACATTCATTCTAACTTCCCCCTCATTCATCTTTCAACATGCAGGCTTTCGCTCTAAAGCATGACTTTATCTACAATTTACTACTTAAATTTTGACTTCATTGCTTTTAAGCATTCACTTTTAGCATCTACAATTTTATGCTTCTAGACTAAATTCTACTTTTACATAACCTTCAAGTATTTACATACATTTACAAAATTTTATACATATGCTTTTTACAATTTACCATAAAATGAATAAGAGAAAATAAATTTTTACTTTACTCATTCTTCGCCAAGCTGGCGGCACTGAAACTAAAATTCTTATTAATACAAGAATACGAAGTTATTTTTATCTTCGGCCAAATTTTGGCTTTAACATAACAGAATTAGTCTTTCGACCAACAGAAACTGCTTGTTCTTAGATTTTATACTTAAAGAAAATAATACTTTTGCTTTAGCTAAATAAAGTAAAACAAAACTAAGTCTCAACCGAGACAAATTGACTTCCGTCAAAACATAGAACTTCGTATTTACGCATAACATTTCGGAACAAAAGAAAAAAATTTTATAGAAGATTTTAACTTATCTTTGAGTTTTCGATGATTGGAACTCCGACATCCTCTTCTGGCAGAACCGCTCCCACGTTATAGGTTTCATCGACGTCAGTCGTCTCCTTATTGTCCTTCGATTGTCGTCCACGATGCTTTTTCTTTTTCGCCCTCTGCATGCTGGCCTCTTGGAGTGGTAGTCGTCGTTTTGCTGTCTTTTCCGTTTTTCCCCTGGGCGGCTGGTCTTGGCGTCCTCCGGCCTGGAATCATGCTTGAATTTCTTCTGTTGGTGGTGGTCTTTTCGTTCCTCCTGCTGTCTTTTCGTTCTCGGGAACGGCGGCCTTGTTTGCACCTGAATCTTTGGCCCTGGAAGCGTTCTCCTCGATGTAGAATTTCTGCTGCGATAAGCTGTAAGTGGTGTTTTCCTCTTTACCAAAGTTTCTTTACGCGGCGGCTTTCCTTTCTTGTATTTCTTAAATGTTGGAGTCTGACCGTTTTCATATCTTCTTTTCGGTACCGTCGCATGGGTTGTAGAAGGGCTAGGTTTCTCTTCAGTTCTCTGCTTCTTGGGTGGTGGAACGGGTGACGTTACTTCTGGACCTTCTACTTCTTTTACGCTTGAGTTCTGCAAGAAACTTTTAAGGATTTCAAAGTCATTTTGATTATAATATTTTTTCACCTGGTCGGGACTTGCTTTACAGATCTCCCCTCTCTCGTTCTTAAGGTACAATACGACTCCCTTGATTTCCTGAATTACATAGGGGCCTTCAAATTTTGGAGCTAACTTTGCAGTAAAATTGTCTGGGGCACTTGATAAAGAAAATTTCCGCTTCAACACTTTATCCCCAACTTTAAAATCTGCTTCACGGCGTTTTTTATCATAATATAACTTTTGTCTATTTCTTGCCGTATCCGAGCTTTTAACCGCCTGGTCAATAAGTGTTTGCACATCTTTCTGTTTAAATTCTTGCTCTCTTTGTTGCACAAAGAATAATTTATCTAATGGCGTAACTAACTTCCGTCCTAAAAATAATTCTGCTGGGGTTTTTCCCGTAGTATCGTGATTTGCCGTTCTTAAAGCAAAAGCTAATTCATTTATGTAGCCATCCCAGCGCTTGTGATGTGTGCTCACGTAACTGCGAATTATTTTCACAATGTTTTTATTAACTCTTTCTGCTATGTTTGCCTGTGGTCTATACGGAACCATTTTGATATGGCGTATGCCAAGTCCAGTGCATATGTTTTCAAATATTTGACTAACGAATTGTTTACCGTTATCGCTAATGACTTTTATCGGTGCACCGTATTTTAAAATGCATCTGTGTAAGAATGCATCTGCGACTGTTTTGGCTGACGCGCGTTTAAGTGGAACAATTTCTGTCCATTTTGAAAAATGATCTACAATTACTAAAAGAAAACGATTTTTATGTAACTCACTCTGGGGGAAAGGACCAAGAAGATCTATGCCTAAAATTTCATTCGGAAATGTAGCGCGAATGCTATTTAAATACTCGGCCGGGCTGTAATTAATATCATTTATTAAGCTACATTAATTGCAGGACCTGACATACGCAGTTACTATTTTGTATAATTGCGGGAAATATACCGCCTCGCGTACCCTTTTTAAAGTCTTTCTGACCGCTAAATGACCCGCTGTTTCGCGTCGTGTAATTCCTTCAAAATTCTTAATCGAAGCGAGGCTGGCATGACTGGTTTGTACTCGAGATTTTCGTTTGTTGTTTTCGTATAAAATAATACATTATCTATTATTTCATAGTTTCCTGCTCTATTTCTTATCGCATCGATATCTGTGTGATCAAAGCTTTCGGGGTCTTTCAAATATGCATAGATACTTCCAAATTCAGGATCAGCTTTCAATTCAGCAATAATTGTATCTCTAGAATCTAAACTTTTTGAAGTCTACGCAGCTCATTTGAGTTCATTTCCTTCATCGTCCAGTTTTATACGAGAAAATGCGTCAGCTACATTGTTTTCCTTACCCGGTTTATATTTGATTATGAGATTATATTCTTGGAGTTTTAAAGCCCATCTTATTAACCTGGGCGTTAGGTTTTCCCCCGAGTAAAGTCTACTAACAGCCGCATGATCCGAAAAGACTGTTACTGACGCTTTGCCGAAATAAACTCGAAATTTGTGTACAGCCATTAATACGGCTAATGTTTCTCTCTCTGTAGCTGTATAATTCCTTTGTGTAGGATTCAACGTTTTACTAAAAAATGCCAAAGGATGGCCATTTTGCATGAGAACCGCACCCACAGCATAGTCCGACGCATCTGCTGCAATTTCCAGGTTTTCGTCCCCCTCAGGGAATTTTAAAACAGGGGCATTAATAAGCGTTTCTTTTCATCTTTCAAATGCGGTATTTGCTTCCGCTGTCCACGTGAATTTACTTTTCTTTCTTTTAATTACTAACAAGGGTTCAACAATATTATCAAAATCTTTTATGAATGACCGATAATAAGAACATAACCCAAAGAAAGAAGAAAGTTTCTTGGCGGTGTTGGGAGGTGGGAAATTCTTGATTGCTTTTATTTTTGAGTCTTGAGTTTCTATACCCTTTTGCGAAATTTTATAACCCAGATATTTAAGTTCTTTAGTTGCGAACTTGCATTTTGAGGCGTTAATTTTAAGACCGGCGTCTTTTAATAATTTAAAAACTTCTTCTAGATCTTTAATATGTTGTTCCAACGTACTACTCGTTATAATTATATCATCTAGATAGATTAAAGTCGATTTTCCTAGGACAGGCTTTAGAACAATGCCCATAGCTCTCTGGAATGTTGATGGGGCCCCACACAACACAAAGGGCATGCGTAAAAATGCATAAGTGACCGATTTTGTTATAAACGCGGTTTTATATAAGTCTTCGGGTCTCATAGCTATTTGATAGTAGCCAGACGTTAAGTCCAAAGTAGTCATGTATCTTGTAGATTTAATCTTTCTAATAATTTCCTTTATAACCGGCAAAGGGTAAACTGGGAATTTAGTAATACTATTCAGTTTTCTGTAATCGATATCAAACCTCCAAGCCCTTTTATCCGAAGGAGGAAACACGTTCTTTTTCCTACATAGTACGACTGGACTCGCGTACTCACTATTTATGGGCGTTATTATTTTGTTTTTTAAGATTTCCTGAATATGTTCTTCTATGATTAGCTCTTTCTTTTATCATGGCGGTAAGGTTTAGTCCTACAGGGTTTGTCGGCAGTTAACTGTATCTCATGCGGAACTATTTGACAGCTACCAGGCCGTTCTGAAAACAAGTTTGAAAAAGTACTCACCACTTTCTGGATGGCTTGACTTTCATGGTCATTCAAATGGCTAAGGTCGACTTGCGGTTGTTCCACTGGTTCCACCACCCTCCGGTCCATCTCCAGCACAATAGAACTGTCCTGAAAATTCAGTTTGGCCTTCGCGGCTTTTAAAAACTCCATAACTAAAATAAGTGGACTTTGCAAATTTTTTACTACAAAAATTAATACTTTAAGGCTTTCATTTTGAACTTGTATTTTTAAAGATAGTTTTCCGATACATTGACAAGTTTGTCCTTGCGCTGCTATGATTTCTGTGTTTTTATTTTTAAATAATCGAAACCTATTAAAGTTCTTCTTAAAAAATATCACTCATAAAATTACCTTCTACTCCTGTATCGATGAGGGCTTCTACTGGTACATCGCCAACCAGGACTCGTATAATTGGTAACTGTGAGTTCTTTATGATGACCGTATTTAAGTGTCTTCTTGAGGGTTTTTTCAAAACTTCCGGGGTCTGGACCCTCGCTTTCACAGGCCCCTCTACTCGTTTAAAGCTTTCCTTTCAACTTCTGCCTTCTGGGTACGCGAACGGTTTTTTTTTTTTTTTTTCAAATTTCCTTTTTGGGCCTTGACCTTCGAGCTTCGATGAGTTAGCTTGATAGCTCTTTCCCCCATAAGAGCGGTTCGCATTTCTGGTCTGTTCATTTGAAGATTGCCATCGGATACTTTGAGAATACGACGCCCCTCTAGCTTTTTCCGCTATTCTGCGATTTTGAAACTTGACCGCCAATTCGAAGAGCTCCTGCAATGTGCTTGGGTTTCTAATTTCGAAGTAGTCTTGAACAGCAGGTAACAATCTTCGTAAGATTATTTGAATAATCTCCGCGTCGGGTTTCTTCCCATACAGCATATCCGTCAGCTTAATTTTTCGCAGAATAAAGTCCGTCAACTCTTCTATATTCCGTTGATCAAAACTATATAGTTCGGCTTCTAGCCTTGCTCGATCTTTCACTATGGGGAAGGCCTTTAATAACTATTTTTTGAAATTTTCAATTGTATATGTCTGACCTCCGAATTCCCCTAATAAAAATTTATCTATATTCTTCCACCGTAGCGAGGCCTGTCCTCTTAGTGCAGATGTGGCGATGGCAACTTTTGTCTTTCAGGCACAGGGTAGAGCTGGAAGTGATTTTCTAGTCCTTCTAGAAATATCACCACCGAATTTTTTCCGTCGAAATTGACTTTTGGCTTAATTGACGCTCTCATCGTCTGGCCCAGGTATTCAAATCCTTCCAATTGGCTTGCCATTTCTTGTTCTTGTCCAGCAACTTCCATTTAATTTTCGGCCATTTCAGTTCGACAAGTGTTCGGGCGCCAATGTAATGTTGCGTGCTTCCAACCTGCACGCAACAATAGTCGTGACTGCTGAGAACTAGAAAGTAGACAAAGTCTTGAGAAGGGCTTAAATCCCTTTTTATTCAACCTTAGAAATTACAAATGCGTGCTCTTGACGCTCACAAACTACGCCGACCCGGCGGTAAAATAAAAATAAGAAACTAAAAAGAGAATAATAACAAGTGACTAACTACGAGGCTCTCTAAACGTAACTAACCTCACCGCGTTCTAAGATACCGCTGATAATTCAGCAAACTTCTGAATATTACGTTGAAAGATTAACAATCTGCCGAGGCAAGCACACAGGCCGAAACGCGTGGTTCTTCAATTTCTAACTAGGCCACCTCCACGCTCGTGAAGCAAGAAAGCACACTTTCGAACTCGTTTCCTTTCTATTTAACTCAGATTACTTCCGCTGACAATTTGAATCCTTGCGCATTCTACTAAAATTTACATACTCTGGCATTGGCTATTACAGGGGAAAGTAAGGCTTGACAGGAAAGATAGTTTAAACTTAAAATAAATGTTAGTTAAAATAAATATAAACCCTACAAGGTATTCCCAAAGAATTCCACTTCTTGAGAAAGAAAAAACATCCTAGGTGTAGAGGAGGTAGAGAGAGGGAAAAAGCATGCTGCACCTTGGACAGCCCGCACAGTTCTGAACAGAAAACGTAGAATGCTTTTATAGAAAAGAGTTGAAAGTAAAAACCAAATCGTTTTGGGTGGAAAATTTTCTCTTGGCTGTCGGCTGGGAAAAAATTTTCAAACCTCAGAAAAAAATTCTGAGATGTACCAAAAAAAAAAACTTTTTGTTAATTTTTTCTATGTCTTCTAGACATGATAAAAATTAACTCTACCCCCCTTTTGTCTGGTAATGTTGTGTCACTGTTTCTAAAAATAGACCATGACTCATTCTTGGAATTATATGTTTTAGAAAGGATGAGTCATGGTCTTTGGGTTTCTCCATTCCAAAGTAAACAAAGTGAAGACATCAATTTAATAGAAAAAAAGAAAGAGGTTTTTTTTTTTTTTTCTTCTAACTCAGAATTTTTTTCTCAGCTCTGGAAATATTTTTCCCATTCAACAGCCAAGAAATACTTCCAGGCAATACAATTTCATTTTTACTTTCACTTTCAGTTCGTTTCTTATATCTATAAAAACATTTCATGTTTCTGTTCAGATCAGTGTGGGTTGTTCAAGATGCAACATCTCTACTCCATCCCACAACCAGGAAGAAAAGATGTTCTTTAATGAGGAATTCTTTTGGCTTTCGAAAACAACGATGACATGATAATTGTAATATATTTCTGTTCTCATGTCCGATGCTTGAACTCAGAATTATTTTCAGAGCTCTGAGAATTTTTCCTTGTCAACTCGATGACCGAAATTTCGTATATTTACTTAAGCCACTCGAGTTTCGACTTCCCATCCGTATGTGCTGTGCATTCAACCTGGAGACACATTCCCTGAGCTCTAAGAAAATGTTTCCCAGCCCACTCAATCGCTGAAATGGATTAAAAATAAATTCTTTCATACATTTTTAAACCTCAAGAGTGTTAGGTGTCATGGAAAGAGCCTTTTTTTTCCTGAGCTCTAAGAAAGTGTTTCCCAGCCCACTCAATCGCTGAAATGGATTAAAAATAAATTCTTTCATACATTTTTAAAGCTCAAGCGTGTTAGCTGTCATGGAAAGAGCCTTTTTTCCCAGCCCACTCAATCGCTGAAATGGATCAAAAATAAGTTCTTTCATACATTTGTTTAAACCTCAAGAGTGTTAGCTGTCATGGAAAGAGCCTTTTTTCCCAGCCCACTCAATCGCTGAAATGGATCAAAAATAAGTTCTTTCATACATTTGTTTAAACCTCAAGAGTGTTAGCTGTCATGGAAACTGAAATTTATGTCATGGTTTGTGTCTCACACGTCGTCAACGATATGGTGTGAGGTGAAAATTGAAAACCCGGTATGAAAAATCTCTTTAACTTCTCTTTAGAAAAAGGTGTGGGATCGAGAGATTCCGTCATGGGAAAATGTCTTTCAATATCATGACATCTCCTTTCAAATAGGATTGAAGAATTTTTCTTAAACTATGTTGAAATCTTGATGCATCCAAACCACGGATGGGAAATTCTGATCCATGGATGGATCATCCAATTTCGCTAGAACCTGATAAACGGTTGCTGATGAAATCCAAACGAGGGGCCCTAGCTTTTCAAATGGGAAACATTTTCCCCTAAACGGAGGAATGATTTCTATTCTGTGAGACGTCAAGAAATGGAAAAAAGCTTGTGTTCACAGAAGCTCTTTCTAGAAGGGTGGTCCTGGGTCCAGATGAGGTAGAAAGAGAAAAAGCATGTTGCACCTTGGACAGACCGCACGGTTCTGAATAGAAAACGTGGAATAATTTTATAGAAAAGAGTTGAAATTGAAAGTAAAAGCCCAATCGTCTTGGCTGGAAAATTTTCACTTAGTTACTGACTGGAAAAAAATTTTCAGAGCTCAGAAAGAAATTCTGAGATGTAAAAAAAAAAAAAAAAATGTTAATTTTTATCATGTCTAGACCCCCCTTTTGTCTGGGAATGTTGTCTCACTGTTTCTAAAATCTAAAAATAGACCATGACTCATTCTAGGAATTCTATGTTTTAGAAAGGATGAGTCATGGTCTTTGGGTTTCTCCATTCCAAAGTAAACAAAGTGAAGACATCAAATTAATAGAAAAAAGAGAGGGTTTTTTTTTAGCTCAGAATTTTCTTCTGAGCTCTGGAAATTATTTTCCCATTCGACAGCAAAGAAATATTTCCAGCCAATACGATTTCATTTTTACTTTCACTTTTAGTTCATTTCTTATATCTATAAAAACATTCCACATTTCTGTTCAGATCAGTGTGGATTGTTGACGATGCAACATCTCTACCTCATCCCACAACCAGGAAGAAAAGATGTTGTTTCATGAGGAATTGTTTTGGCTTTCGAAAACCACGATGGCGTCATGATTGTAATATATTTCTGTTCTAATCCGTGGGGGTTGTGGAAAATACATTCTCGGTACGCAATCCCACACCAAGGAAGAACAGAAAATGTTTTAAAAGGAATACTTTGGCCTGACTTTTGGAAAAACAATGATCACAGGGCTGTTGGGATAAGATGAGAACCCATGATGATGTTGTGCGATGGGGCTAATCTTTTTTCTTAAACGGATCTTCTTCTAAACATCCAAGGTATGATTGTTTCCCTAGATGAAAGAAAACAATACCTATTTTCTTTTTTACAAGAAAAGTATCCTCAATAATGTTTTTGAAAAGATTAAAGCGATTCACAGGATGAAATCCATCTTCCTCCCTCGCGATTGACTAAAAGAATTCCTCTTCTTGAGAAAGAACATCCTAGGTCTAGAGGAGGTAGAGAGAGAAAAAGCATGTTGCACCTTAGACAGCCTGCACGGTTATGAACAGAAAACGTGGAATACTTATATAGAAAAGAGTTGAAAGTGAAAGTAAATCGCGTTGGATGGAAACATTTCTGTTCGCTGTCGACTGGGAAAAAATTCTCAGAGCTCAGAAAAAAATTCTGAGTCGTGGAGAAAAAAAAATAAAAAAAATTATATATTATATAATATATATATTATATAATATATATTATATATTATAAATACTTTTTGTGAATTTTTATCATGTCTTCTAGACATGATAAAAATTAACTCTACCCCTCCTTTTGTCTGGGAATGTTGTCTCACCCTTTCTAAAAATAGACCATGTATACTAATATACTACAAATGGACTTTAATGCCTGTTCTCAGTATGTAGCTATACAAATTTGAAGGTAAAATAAAATAAAAAAGACATCTTTTTAGGGGGAAAGGGAGTGAATTTGTATAGGAATATACTACAAACGGACTTTAACGCCTGTTTTCAGTATATAGCTATACAAATTGGAAGGTAAAAAAAAATAAAAAAAAGACATCTTTTTGGGGGGGAAGCCAGTGAATTTGTATAGGAATATACTACAAACGGACTTTAAAGCCTGTTTTCAGTATATAGCTATACAAATTGGAAGGTAAAAAAATAAAAAAAAGATATCTTTTTGGGGGAAAAGGAGTGAATTTGTACAGGAATATACTACAAGAACATCAAGAAAATAACATCATGGGTCCAAGAATTGAAACTGAAAGTCAAAAAACGAAATGTTAAAGACTGGGAAAAAATTTTCAGAGCTCAGAAAAAATTTTAAGTTGGAAAAAAAAAAAAATCCTTCCTTTTTCTTTCTTAATTTGATGTCTTCATTCTTTTGACTTTCTAAAAGGTCAAAAAAGTGAAGACATCAAATTAAGAAAGAAAAATGAAGGTGGGTTTTTTTTTTTTTTTTTTTTTTTTTTTTTTTTTTTTTTTTCACAACATGAAAAATTTTTCCAGAGTTCTGAGAATTTTCCCCAGTCGGTTTCTAGAAGCAACTCGCTAATGTATTTAAACCACTCGCGTTTCAGCTTCAGATCAGTCTGTGCTGTGCACTCAACGTGGATACACGCTTCTCACTCTCCTGGGAAGAGCTTCTGTTGAAGGTATGTGAACATTTTTTTCTTACTCTTTTGTATTTCATAGACTAGAAATATTTATTGAGTCACCCATTTTATAGAAATGTATTCTTATTTCCTTTCAATACTTTGACGTAGGGTAATATTTTTCACCCCTGCTACTGTTTTTGCTTTTCAAGATTAGAAATGTTTTACTCAATAGCCGTTTTTATAGAAAACATGCTATTATTTCGTATACTGCTATATTTTGTGAAATTTTAACAAATGACTTTCAACAAGGCAAGATCATGTGATCCACAGCTGGATAGACCCTACAGTATAATCGGATCACAATTGTTCCATCATATGCTGATATATTTTGTGAAACATTAACAAATTCCTTTCAAGAAGGCAAGATCTCGTGATCCACAGCTGACTCCATCAGTCAGAAAAAACGGATCACGATTTTATCAATCGTATACTGATATATTTTGTGAAACTTTAACAAATCCCTTTCAACAGGACAAGATCTCGTGATCCATAGCTGGCTAGAGCAGTCAGGATCAACGGATCACGATTGTTCCATCGTATACTGATATATTTTGTGAAACTTTAACAAATCCTTTTCAACAAGGCAAGATCTCGTGATCCACAGCTGGCTAGAGCAGTCAGTATAATCGGATCACGACTGTTCCCTCGTATACTGATATATTTTGTGAAATTTTAACAAATGACTTTCAAGAAGGCAAGATCTCATGATCCACAGCTGACTCAATCAGTCAGGATTAACGGATCACGATTGTTCCATTGTATACTAATATATTTTGTGAAACTTCTTTAACAAATGACTTTCAAGAAGGCAAGATCTCGTCATCCACAGCTGACTAGACCCGTCAGGATTAACGGATCACGATAGTTCCATTGTATACTGATATATTTTGTGGAACTTTAACAAATCGTTTTCAACAAGGCAAGATCCCGTGATCCACAGCTGACTCCATCAGTCAGGATAACGGATCATGATTTTTTCAATCGTATACTGATACATATTTTGTATATTTTGTGAAACTTTAACAAATCCTTTTCAAAAAAGGCAAGATCTTGTGATCCACAGCTGACTCCATCAGTCAGGATAACGGATCACGATGGTTCCATCGTATACTGATATATATTTTGTGAAACGTTAACAAATGACTTTCAAGAAGGCAAGATCATGTTATTCAATAGAATTGTTCAATCGTATACTGGTATATTCTGATAAAACAACAGAATGATCCAATTTTGAATACGATCCCCTGCTAAAAATGCCCCATAGAAACCAATAAAACTTTTTATGGGTTTGTATTGACTGTTACTGGTTTCTGTTGGTCTCTGTGGGTTTTTCTTACTGGTTTCAAAATGACCCGTAGAAACCGGTGAAACTTTCTACTGGTACCTATAGAATTTTTGATGGTCTGTACTGACTTTTACTGGTTTCTATTGATCTCTGTGGGTTTTTCTTACTGGTATCAATTGACACCCATACAACCAACATTCAATGGCAGAACTTTGTACTGGTTTGTATAGGTTTATATTGATTTTTACTGGTTTTCTTACTGGTATCAATATAATAATAAATCTTCTGTTTGTTTATATGGGTTTATGCTATTTTTTTTATCTGACGTTAATAGACTTCTTGTAAACAATACTATTAACAGAATGAAAATATGATCTCTTTAAGACCATCAGAGTTACCTGGAAACGCAGGTGGTCGTTTTAGAGAGGGTTTTACTAAATATGCTTATTTATTTGATTAAAAAAATTTTTTTCGGAAACAATAACAGTAATCATATACACCACACACAACGAAGTCTCTCTAAGGCGACCAGCCGTAAATAAAAATTCATCTTTGCAAGTGGTCGCCTTAGAGAGGTGATGCTCAATATCAATATATACTCACGTTCTCAGAGAAATGCGATCTTTTAGAGGTGGTCGTCTTAGGGAGATTGCATTTACGGAATGAATTTCTCTAAGGCGACTAGACACACTTGCAGAATTTTCTTTCTGTTTTCAGAAATACTGGCCTCTTTCAGAGGCGATCGTCTTAGGGAGATGGTTTTGGCTACGAGTTGGTTCTCTGAATACACACACATAAGCACTTACATTTCTGATATTACAAATAAACACCGGTGTCAACCAACATCTCTTTAACGCGAACAAGTTCATTCACAATCGCAAAACTTTTCTCCCTGTTAACGCTGACGTGAGGAAAAAAATTCCCCTCCCTCCCCCACTCTCAGAAGTTTCCCAAACAAGCAATATGGCGCCGCTCTAGTTATTGTTGTGCGATGGTGTTGTTATTTTATTCGTGGTTGTAGTAATGCAATATATTATTTAGTAGGATTTACTGTATTCCAAATTTTACTATGTTTTACTGTTTAGAAATTAGTAATAAATAATAAAATACCAGCACTGACTATGAATATACAACTAAAGCCATGCACGTGTAATCGTGTCTAATGTTTGAGAGAACGTTGCTGATAACTGACTAGTTGTGAAATGGAGTTTCTGTGCGTGAAATTGATTTTCCATCTTTACTTTTAACCTGAAAAACAATGTGCTTAAAGACTGAAAAGTGATAATTTCAGACTTGATAATTTGGTTCAGTGTGCAGATGCAGAAATATAGTTTTTGCATTCTACTGAAACTGTATTTTGGAAAATTTATTTTTTTGATTACAGTTTAGAAGTACTTTTTTAAAGCTTGTTCATGTAGATACTTTATCATTTGAATATTATGTACTAATAAATTTGAGCATACCTTACTTAAAAATGATCTTGCATGATTCAATTTTCAATTTTTCGACTAATGTGATGTGGCCGAGCAAAAAGAATGTTTTTTTTATGTTTTAAGAAATGTACTAGTTATATTTCGCGAGCAAAAAAGGTAAGTTTTATTAATGAAATAAACATTGATATATTTAATGTGTTTATTACTTATTGAATGGGGTAGACAAGACATACAAGCTTAAGGAATCTTTTTTCCACTACTAAAATTATGTGAAAATTTAGATGATCATAGTAGCTTACATTGATTTTTCTTTTTGGTCTATTTTTCTTTACAAGTATGAGACTAGAACCACATTTTTACATTAAATATTCTGTGCTATTTTGTTAAAACACATATAATCATTTTTATGCATACTTTAATTTTCATTATTATTAGTTTGATGAAGAAAATTTCAAATGTGTTTTTCATAAATTGCTTTTGAAATAGAAATAGATTTGTGAATAAGATTTATGTAATATTAAATGTACTAATCTTCGGAGTATAAAAAGTGAATTATTTATTTGAAAAAAATTACATTAAGTTGAAACCTCATATAGTGGTTATTTTCTTAAATGACCACCTCTAATAATGGCACATTTGTCAAGACAATAATTAAATAACAGGACTTAAAAAATTATTCATAGTTTTGTCAGGCTACAGGAAACTGGCATTATCTCGAATTGTGGAGTTGATTGTTTTAGGAACATTTTGCTGTATAATCACTTCGGTGTAGTAATTTTTACGTGGGTATGAATTTTGCAGAAGTAATTGAAAGTTTTTACGAGACAATTAAAACCAAAGCTTTTCGGATCATGAGTCTTATAAGGGCACTGTTATAGCATTGCTTTCAAATATAGTTAGAGTAATATTTAAACATTATTTTCGGAAGCACTTCCATAGAGAATCCGGTTGTTCTCTGCGGATGAAAAAACGT
Organism: Stegodyphus dumicola; assembly: GCF_044657685.1. Taxonomy (NCBI): domain Eukaryota; kingdom Metazoa; phylum Arthropoda; class Arachnida; order Araneae; family Eresidae; genus Stegodyphus; species Stegodyphus dumicola. Next base: position 125,158,913 of record NC_140780.1, read on the forward strand.
ATAAATAAATCTTCTGTACAGCCTTATACAAATGCAGTTAAAATTACTGTCATTACAATTAAGCGAATATAGCTACATTTGTTTACAAAAAGTTATTATTGCTAAATACTGCACTATATAAATTTCATTGGGCATTGTAATTTCAGAAAATGCTCAGCATGAGGTATTTTTATATTATATAATCTACTGTCAAAAACCAATAGCTACCTTTTCAGAACTTTAAATTTTACTATTTAGAATTTTTATGGTTCAAAATAATATTTCTATACCTTTTCTAAAGTATTCTTTCTACAATAGGAAATCTAAATAACTTACACCTAAAACACTGACTCAAATTTATTCCAATAATGCATCGCTTTAATTAAATTTATGTTCCTTTGAGATGATATATGAAAAACCTTGTGTAATAATGCATTATTAATATATTTAGGTAACTGGCATTTTTATATATTTTTTCGGGTAAAGTGCAGAATCGCCCACTTATTTATTTGGCACTTTTTACAAAAGTAAAAGGAATTGGATTTTTGTCAATTTTCTTTTGACTTTTTAAGTGAAAATAGGTCGATGTGTACATGAATAAAGTCAAAGGAGTGCACAATGGCATTTTTATATATTTTTTCGGGTAAAGTGCAGAATCTCCCACTTATTTATTTGGCACTTTTTACAAAATTAAAAGGAATTGGATTTTTGTCAATTTTCTTTTGACTTTTTAAGTGAAAATAGGTCGATGTGTACATGAATAGTCAAAGGAGTGCACAATGGCATTGTGCAATTCTGGGATGTATAGGGCGATGTGTACATGGATACCGAGTATGTGCAAAAGCAGTGGACGATTCTACACTTTCCCCTTTTTTCTATAGGAATTTAGTTTCATTAAATTAGTTATTTAGTATAATTATGTGTATATGAGTATATTCATACTTATTCACATAGATGGAATTTTTACTTTTGAAAACAATCTCCACACACCTTCACAAAATCTCTTTCCAGGAGGAAGAAACATGTAATCAGCTCCAGTGCACAACACAGACTGATTTAAAGCCGAAACTCGAGTGGTTTAAATAGATAAGTACCCTCTTTAGAAACAATTTGAATATATCTGGTTTTATGAATCAAGCCCACTGGGAAAAAATTCTCAGAGCTCAGAAAAAAATTCTGAATTGTGAAAAAAAAATTGTTAATTTTTATCATGTCTTCTAGACATGATAAAAATTAACTCCCTTCCCTTTTTGTCTGGGAATGTTGTCTCACTCTTTCTAAAAATAGACCATGACTCATTCTTGTCGAATTCTGTTGGGCTTTTACTTTTACTTTCGATTGGGTTTTGACTTTCAGTTTCCATTCCCCAGTTATCTATAAAAGCATTCCGCGTTTCAGTTCAGATCCGTGTCGGCTGTGGAAGAGGCAACACGTCTCTCTCTTTACCCAATCCCATGATATTCTATAAGAATTTCTTAGCCATTTGTCAAAGAAGGGGATTCCAATTGAAGAATTTATGAATTTGGAACATGTCACCCATGGGTGATTGGGGGCAAATCTAAAATCCTGGAAGTGGATACTGGAAAGCCACGCTCTGAAAATAATTCTGAGTTCTAGCAAGGGGCATTTTTTAGATCAATAAGCTAAACTATTTTTCTAGTCTCATATTCTCTTGTGACTAGGGTTCCAGATTTGGGTAGAGAGAGACATGCTGCCTCTTCAACAGCCCGCACTGTTCTGAACAGAAACGTGGAATGCTTTTATAGAAAAGTGAAGAGTTGAAAGTGAAAGTCGAAAAACGAAATGGGATCGGCTGGGAAAAATTTCTCAGAGCTCAGAAAAAAATTCTGTGTCGTGGAGAAAAAGAAAAGAAAAAAAATATATAATATATATATTATATAATTTTTTTCTTTTTATATATATATATTATATAATATATATTATAAATACTTTTTGTTAATTTTTATCATGTCTTATAGACATGATAAAAATTAACTCACCCCCCTTTTGTCTGGAAATGTTGTCTCCCACTTTCTAAAAATAGACCATGACTCATCCTTTCTAAAGAATAGAATTCCAAGAAAAGATTGGGTTCTGGTCAATTTTTAGAAACGGTTAGACAACATTTCCAGATAAAAGGGGGATGAGTTAATTTTTATCATGTCTAGAAGACATGATGAAAATTAACAAAAAGTTTTTTTTTTTTTTTTTTTTACAAATCAAAATTTTTTTCTGAGCTCTGAAAATATTTTCCCAGCCGATCTCATTTCGTTTTTTCACTTTCAACTCTTCTCTTTCCTATAAACGTATTTCGAGTTTCTGTTCAGAACATTGTGGGCTGTTGAAAAGGTAAGACGCCTCCCTTTCTACCCTAATCGGGAATCCATGATGTTCTTAAGAAGAATTCCTTGAGAATCTCTTAACCTTTCTGAACTTTAGACGAGCTAGCTGGATGTTTCTTCATTTCTTTTTCAAGTATGTGTTCAAAGGAATCTTTTAAATAGTTGCAAGTAAAACCTTGTATCATTTTCTGTTGATCATGAATCTATTAAAAAATTTCAATGCGTAGTTTTAGGGCTACCTATACACGTCATGATTCATATGTTTTACTCTACGTTTTAGATGAGACCCTCTCTTAAAAACATGAATTTCCTATTCAAAGTTGAAATGGTTTTCCAAAAGAATGATGCTTTTAAAAAAACATGTGTGTTTGTGTAGGTGTGGTGGGACGGTTAGATTTCTTTCTTACGAGATAATCATTTCCACGAGATGTGTTTTGGATATCTTCTCCACCCTCTCGTGGTCGCTGAAATCTCGTGATGGCTCAAGTGAAAAGGGTTCGTTTATTTTGACTCACAACCACGTTATATTTTTTTGGAGATCTCCTCCAACGACTCGTGGAACTCTTTTCCCTGAAATCAGGTATGTTTAGCAGCGCACGCGCTCTGAAGCGAAGCTCGGAATACTTTGACAAATCATGTCGAGTGGATTCTGCAACCATTTTTAAAGGATCTCAGAGAAACACCCATGAAGACGATACAAACGTGTCGTTTTTTCGGAAAGGATGAAGCAGGCTCATGTTGAGAGATGTTGCTGTAAAATGTTTTTTTCTTAGAAAGTTGAAAAAATGGAGAGTAGTAAGACACAGTGTCTTCTTTCGAAACTGAGTAGGAGGGTCATTTTGAGATGAGCTGAAAAATATTTTCTGAGAGATTTGAAAAAAATTTTTAAAAATAAATATATATATATATATTATATAATATATATTATAAATACATTTTGTTCATTTTTATCATGTCTTCAGACATGATAAAAATAAACGACATCCCCCTTTATTCTTTGAAACCTCTCTCAACCTATCTCGTCCTGTTTCTCAAGTAACATTCCTTTCCAGAAAAGCTAATTTCTTTAGAAACCTAAGACAACAGGTTGAGGCATCCTTCGAACCAAAAAGAGAGTAGAGATCCTTTTGAATAATGTCGAATAGACAAAACACGAGTAGCCATTTCCGTTCTATGCTTTTTCCTAGGGACGATCCACGAAGGGTCCTGTTTTGTTCACGAAGCGTGGTTCACCCATGGATTAAACACGTAGGCTCGAAACTTTCTAATATCTCTACCTCCACGGTGCAGTTTGAAAGGAAGGTGACCCACCCATCATCCCAGCTATGAAATGAAACGTCAAAACAGTGCACACGTTCTAGAATAAGAACCCTTGTAGCCATTTGGGGGCTCTACAGCACAGACTCAACGGAAACAAAAAAGATAAAAACTTTTATAGATCACAGAGAGTGAATGCTTAAAAATAGGGTGATGTCTCGTCGATCGAGTCAGCTGGAAATAAATGTCTCAGAGCTGTGAAGAATGGATGGCCTACCTTCACAGAAGCTCTTTCTAATAGGGAAAAGTGTGTATCCAAGTAGAATATACAGCACAGACTGATGTCAAGTCGAAACTCGAGTGATTTCAATACACAAGTATGAATTCGTTGTAGTAACCCTCTAGATAGGTCTCATTTGACTCATCGAGTCGAGGGGGAAATATTTCTATGACGTGTTGCCTTTTCAACAGCACACACTGTTCTGAACAGAAACGTAGAATGCTTTTATAGAAAAGAGAAGAATTGAAAGTGAAAGTTAAAAAGCGAAATCGGATCGGCTGTGAAAATTTCTGTGAGCCGAGAAAAAATTCTTAGTCAGAAAAAAAAAAAAATAATAATAATAACAACCGTTCCTTTTTTCTTTATTAATTTGATGTCTTCACTTTTTGACTTTCTACAAGGTCAAAAGAGTGAAGACATCAAATTAATAAAGAAAAAGGAAGGTTTTTTTTTTTCACAACTCAGAATTTTTCCTGAGCTCTGAAAGTTTTTTCCCAGCTGATCCCGTTTCGTTTTTTTTGACTTTCACTTTCAATTTTTCTCTTTTCTATAAACGTGGAAAAACGTTTATAGAAAAGAGAAGAATTGAAAGTGAAAGTGAAAAAACGAAATCGGATCGGCTGGGAAAATTTCTGTGAGCCGAGAAAAAAAATTCTGAGTCAGAAAAAAAAACTACTCTCCTTTTGGTTCGAAGGATATCTCAACCTGTTGTCTTAGGTGTTTAAAGAAATTAGATTTACAAGAGAAAGGAATGTTCTCTATTTGACAAACAGGACGAGATAGGTTGAGATAGGTGTCAAAGAAAAAAGGGAGATGTCGTTCATTTTTATCATGTCTGAAGACATGATAAAAATGAACAAAAAGTATTTATAATATATATTATATAATATATGTATTATATAATATATACATTTTTTTTTAATTTTTTCAAATCTCTCAGAAAATATTTTCCAGCTCATCTGAAAATGACCCTTCTACTCATTTTCGAAACAAGACACTGTGTCTTACTATTTTCAATTTTTTCAACTTTCTAAGAAAAAAAAATATTTTCCAGCAACATCTCACAACATGAGCCTGCTTCATCCTTTGCGAAAGACGACACGTTTTTCAATTTTGTTTTCAAGAATGTGTCCCATTTTTCTCTGAGATCCTTTATAACGTTGCGCGCCTCCAACTTGCACGCAACCAAGAGGTGACTGTGAAAACTTGTATAAAAGATAGAAGCTTGTGAAGGGTTTAAGTCCCTTTTTATTCAACGTAATAAATTACAATTGCGTTCTCTTGACGCTTACAGACGGTGCCAACTTGGCAGTCAAATAAAAATAGTAACCTGAAAAGAAAATAAAGACAAGATTCTAACTACGAGGCTCTCTAAAATAACTAACTCACCGCGTTTTACAATACCGCTGCTAATTCAGCAGACTTGAAGCTCACTGGAACGATGACCACTACTTCCCGCCAAGCACATAGGCCGCAACGCGGGGTTCTTCAATTCTCGCTAACTACCTCCGCGCTCGCTAAGTAAGAGAATCTCTCCGAACTTGTTTCCTTCCTATTTAAATCAGAATACTTCCGCTGATAATTTGAACGCTTGCGCGTTCTACTCAAATTTACATATTCTGGCATTGGCAGTTCCAGGGGAAAGTAAGGCTTGACAGGAAAGATAGTTTAAACTTAAAATAAATGTTAGTTAAAATAAATATAAACCCTACATTTGCCGCTGCCAGAATTTGGAAAACTTGGAAGCAGGTCCTACAAACGACCTGTTGTAAGTTTATCTAATTCTGAACTAACTGGCGAGAACCTCGTTTACACAAAAAAAAAAATCTTATGTAACAATTATACTAAAATTCTGTTGCTCGTTACAAAGCTTTCTTCTTACAGCAATTTTTCCTGGACTTCATCAATCAATCTTGGTCTTTCCTTCCAGCATCTGGAAGGAATAAGTATCAGTATCTTTCTACATACATTATAATTTACACTTTCTTGACACATTAAATTTTTGTTTTTAAACAATTCGTTTTTCTTAGTTATTGCTTACTTCACATTCATTCAATTTTTCAAGCATTAATTTAACTTTACCCTGGCTCTCCACCGTGTGTGGTGTCAAACGGGAATATTCGTGTTTTAGTCTTACAACACTTCCCCTAACCACCATGATTTGTTAGAATTCAACAACCAAATAGACACACCTTACTCGACATTCTACAACTCAATGAGCTACTTTAATAGTCTTAAAAATTCAAATGTAGGTGGAGAACCCTACAAAACACATTCATTCTAACTTCCCCCTCATTCATCTTTCAACATGCAGGCTTTCGCTCTAAAGCATGACTTTATCTACAATTTACTACTTAAATTTTGACTTCATTGCTTTTAAGCATTCACTTTTAGCATCTACAATTTTATGCTTCTAGACTAAATTCTACTTTTACATAACCTTCAAGTATTTACATACATTTACAAAATTTTATACATATGCTTTTTACAATTTACCATAAAATGAATAAGAGAAAATAAATTTTTACTTTACTCATTCTTCGCCAAGCTGGCGGCACTGAAACTAAAATTCTTATTAATACAAGAATACGAAGTTATTTTTATCTTCGGCCAAATTTTGGCTTTAACATAACAGAATTAGTCTTTCGACTAACAGAAAATGCTTGTTTTTAGCTTTTACACTTAAAGAAAATAATACTTTTGCCTTAGCTAAATAAAGTAAAACAAAACTAAGTCTCAACCGAGACATATTGACTTTCGTCAAAACATAGAACTTCGTACTTATGCATAACATTTCGGAACAAAAGAGAAAAAAATTTATAGAAGGTTTTAACTTATCTTTGAGTTTTCGATGCTTGAAACTCCGTCATCCGTTTTTGGCAAAATTGATCCCAAGTTAGAGGTTTCATGGATGTCAATCTTCTCCTTATTGATCTCCGAGTGTCGTCCACGTTGCTCTTTCTTTTGCGTCCTCTACATGCGGGCCTCTTGACGGAGTAATCGTCTGGTTGTTGGCCTTTGCGTTTCTGCCTGGGACGGCTGGTCTTGACGTCCTCCGGTCTGGAGTCCTTCTTGAATTTCTTCTGTTCGTCGTATTTTTGTGCCTCCTGTTGGCGTTTTAGTTTCCGGAACGGCGGCCTTGCTGGCACCTGACTCTGTGGCCGTGTGCGCGTTCTCCTTGACGTGTAATTTCTCCTGCCATCCTTTGTAGGTGGTGTTTTCGTCTTTACCACGGTTTCTTTACCCGGTTCATCTGTATTTTTGTTTTTCTTAAACGCCGAAGTTTGAAAATCATTTTTTCTTTTTGATACCGACGTCCGGGTTGTAGAAGTGCTAGGTCTCTCTTCAGTTCTCTGTTTCTTAGGTGGTGGAATAGTTGTTGTAGTGTTTGAACCTTCTACTTCGTTTAGACTTGAGTCCTGCAAGAAACTTTTAAGGATTTCAAAATCATTTGGATTATAGTATTTTTTCACCTGGACTACCCCTTTGATTTCCTGAATTACATAGGGGCCTTCAAACTTTGGAGCTAGCTTTGCCATAAAATTGTCTGGGGCACTTGATAAAGAAAATTTCCGCTTCAATACTTTATCCCCAGCTTTAAAATCTGCTTCACGACGTTTTCTATCATAATATAACTTTTGTCTATTTTTTGCCGTATCCGAGGTTTTAAGCGCCTGATCAATCAACTTTTGCACATCTTGTTGTTTAAACTCCTGCTCTCTTTGTTGCACAAAGAATAATTTATCTAAAGGCGTAATTAGCTTTCTGCCTAAAAATAATTCTGCTGGAGTTTTTCCCGTAGTCTCATGATGTGCCGTTCTTAAAGCAAAAGCTAATTCATTTATGTAGCCATCCCAGCGCTTGTGATGTGTGCTCACGTAACTGCGAATTATTTTTACAATGTTTTTATTAACTCTTTCTGTTATGTTAGCCTGTGGTCTATACGGAACCATTTTGATATGGCGTATGCCAAGTCCATTGCATATGTTTTCAAATATTTGACTAATGAATTGTTTTCCGTTATCGCTAATGATTTTTATCGGTGCACCGTATTTTAAAATGTATCTGTGTAAGAATGCATCTGCGACTGTTTTGGCTGACGCGCGTTTAAGAGGAACAATTTCTATCCATTTTGAAAAATGATCTACTATTACTGAAAGAAAACGATTTTTATTTAACTCGCTCTGGGGGAAGGGACCAAGGAGATCTATTCCTAAAATTTCATTCGGAAATGTAGCGCGAATACTATTTAAGTACCCGGCCGGGCTGTAATTAATATCATTTATTAACTGACATTGATTGCAGGACCTGACATACGCCGTTACTATTTTGTATAATTGCGGGAAATATACCGCCTCGCGTACCCTTTTTATAGTCTTTCTGACCCCGAGGTGGCCCGCTGTTTTTTTTTTTTTTTTTTTTCGTGCAACTCCCTCAAAATGCTTAATCGAAGCGAGGCTGGGATGACTGGCTTATACTCAAGATTTTCGTTTGTTGTTTTCGTATAGAATAATAAATTATCTATTATTTCATAGTTTTTTGCTCTATTTCTTATCGCATCGATATCTGTGTGCTCAAAGCTTTCGGGGTCTTTCAAATAAGCATAGATATTTCCAAATTCAGGATCAGCTTTCAGTTCAGAAATAACCGTATCTCTAGAATCTAAAATTTTTGAAGTCAACACTTTGACTTCAAATTGACTTCACTTTGACACTCACTATTTATGGACGTTATTATTTTATTCTTTAACATCTCCTGAATATGTTCTTCGATGATTAAGTCTTTTTGTTTATCATAGCGATACGGTTTAGTCCTACAAGGTTTTTCGGCATTTAATTGAATCTTGTGAGTCACGATTTGACAGTTTCCTGGTTTAAGTTCATTTCCTTCGTCGTCCAGTTTTATACGAGAAAGTGCGTCAGCTACATTGTTTTCCTTACCCGGTTTATATTTTATTGTGATATTATATTCTTGGAATTTTAAAGCCCATCTTGTTAACCTGGGCGTTAGGTTTTTTCCCGAGTAAAGTCTACCAACAGCCGCATGATCCGAAAAGACTGTTACTGGCGATTTGCCGAAATAAACTCGAAATTTGTGTACAGCCATTAATACGGCTAATGTTTCTCTTTCTGTAGCTGTATAATTCCTTTGTGTCTGATTCAATGTTTTACTAAAAAATGCCAGCGGATGGTTATTTTGCATAAGAACCGCAACCACCGCATAGTCTGACGCATCTGCCGCAATTTCCAGGTTTTCGTCCCCCTCAGGGAATTTTAAAACAGGGGCATTAATAAGCGTTTCTTTTCATCTTTCAAAAGCTGTGTTAGCTTCCGCTGTCCACGTAAATTTACTCTTTTTTCTTTTGATTACTAAGAGTGGTTCAACAATATTAGCGAAATCTTTTATGAAAGATCGATAGTAAGAACATAATCCAAGGAAAGACGAAAGTTTCTTGGCGGTGTTGGGCGGTGGGAAATTCTTAATAGCTTTTATTTTTGAATCTTGCGTTTCTATACCCTTTTGCGAAATTTTATAACCGAGATATTTAAGTTCTTTAGTTGCGAACTTGCATTTTGAGGCGTTAATTGTAAGACCGGCCTCTTTTAATAATTTAAAAACTTGTTCGAGGTCATTAATGTGTTGTTCCAACGTACTACTCGTTATAATTATATCATCTAGATAAATTAAAGTTGATTTTCCTAGGACAGGCTTTAGAACAATGTCCATAGCTCTCTGGAATGTTGATGGGGCCCCACACAACCCAAAGGGCATGCGTAAAAATGCATACGTGCCCGATTTTGTTATAAACGCGGTTTTGTGTATATCTTCGGGTCTCATAGCTATTTGATAGTAGCCAGACGTTAAGTCCAAAGTGGACATATATCTTGTCGATTTGATCTGTCTAATGATCTCGTCTATAACCGGCAAAGGGTAAACTGGAAATTTAGCGATACTATTTAGTTTTCTATAATCGATAGCAAACCTCCAAGCCCTTTTATCTGAAGGAGGAAACTCGTTCTTTTTCCTACATAGTACGACTGGACTCGCGTACTCACTATTTATGGACGTTATTATTTTATTCTTTAACATCTCCTGAATATGTTCTTCGATGATTAAGTCTTTTTGTTTATCATAGTGATACGGTTTAGTCCTACAAGGTTTTTCGGCATTTAATTGAATCTTGTGAGTCACGATTTGACAGTTTCCTGGTTTTTCTGAAAACAAATGAGAAAAATTACTCACCACTTGCTGTATTGCTTTACTTTCCTGGTCATTCAAATGGCTAAGGTCCAATTCAGGTGTCTCCACAGCTTCCACCACCCTCTGGGCCATCTCCAGCACCACGGAACTATCTTGAAAATTTAATTTGGCCCTCGCGGCCCTTAAAAAGTCCATACCTAAAATAAGAGAGTGTTGCAGGTGTTTCACCACAAAAATTAATACTTTGAGATTTTCCTCTTTTACCTGTACGTTTAATGATACTTTCCCGATGCAATGACATGTTTTTCCTTGCGCCACTATAATTTCCGTATTTCTGGTTTTAAATAGTCGTATCCTATAAAAATTCTTTTTGAAGAACTTTTCACTCATGAAATTTCCTTCTGCTCCTGTATCGATGAGGGCTTCTACTGGTACATCGCCAACCAGGACTTGTATAATTGGTAGCTGTGAGTTTTTTACGATGACTGTATTTAAATGTCTATTTGAGGGTTTTTTTAAAACTTTCGGGGTCTGGACCCTCCCTTTCACAGGCCCCTCTAGTCGTTTAAAGCTTTCCTTTCAATCTGTGTCTTCTGGGTACGCGGATGCTTATTTTCAAATTTTCTTTTTGGGCCTTGACCTTCGAGTTTCGATGCGTTAGCTTGATAGTTCTTTCCCCCATATGAGCGATTTCCATTTCTGGTTTCCTCCTTCCTTCGGGTATGTTGAGAATATGTTTCCCCTCTCGCTTTTTCCTCTATTCTGCGATTTTGAAACTTCACCGCCAATTCGAAAAGTTCCTGCAGTGTGTTTGGGTTTCTAATTTCAAAGTAGTCTTGGACAGCGGGTAACAATCTTGGTAATATTATTTCAATAATCTCCGCATCGGGTTTTTTCCCATACAGCATATCCGTTAGCTTGATTTTTCGTAAAATAAAGTCCGTCAAATCTGCTGTATCCCGTTGATAGAAACTATATAGCTCGGCTTCCAGCCGTGCGCGATCTTTTACTATGGGGAAGGCCTTTACTAACGATTTTTTGAAATTTTCAAATGTATACGTCGGGCTTCCAAATTCACCTAGAAGAAATTTGCCTATATTTTTCCACCATAGCGCGGCCTGTCCTCTTAGTGCTGATGTGGCGATGGCAACTTTTTGTCTTTCAGGCACAGGTGGTAGAGCTGAAAGTGGTTTTCTAGACCTTCTAAAAATACGGACTTTCCGTCTTTCCGTCGAAATAGACGTTTGGCTTGATTGATGCTCTCAAAGTCTGGACCAGGTATCCAAATCCTTCTAACTGCGTTGTCATTTCTTGGTGTTGTCCAGCGGCTTCCATCCAGTTTTCGGCCATTTCAGTTCGATAAGTGTTCGGGCGCCAATATAACGTTGCGCGCCTCCAACTTGCACGCAACCAAGAGGTGACTGTGAAAACTTGTATAAAAGATAGAAGCTTGTGAAGGGTTTAAGTCCCTTTTTATTCAACGTAATAAATTACAATTGCGTTCTCTTGACGCTAGACGGTGCCAACTTGGCAGTCAAATAAAAATAGTAACCTGAAAAGAAAATAAAGACAAGATTCTAACTACGAGGCTCTCTAAAATAACTAACTCACCGCGTTTTACAATACCGCTGCTAATTCAGCAAACTTGAAGCTCACTGGAACGATGACCACTACTTCCCGCCGAGCACACAGGCCGCAACGCGGGGTTCTTTAATTCTCGCTAACTACCTCCACGCTCGCTAAGTAAGAGAATCTCTCCGAACTTGTTTCCTTCCTATTTAAATCAGAATACTTCCGCTGATAATTTGAATGCTTGCGCGTTCTACTCAAATTTACATATTCTGGCATTGGCAGTTCCAGGGAAAAGTAAGGCTTGACAGGAAAGATAGTTTAAACTTAAAATAAATGTTAGTTAAAATAAATATAAACCCTACACCTTTAGAAAGGAGTCTCTCAACGTGATGTATACAGACATTCTGCTTTTCAGATCAGCATTGTCCAATTTCCTCGTAGCTGTAGAAGCGAATGGGTTTCCAAATAGCTTTGAAATGATTTTGACTCGTCGCTCTCAACGGAGGAAATCTAGATCTGCCGATCGGAAAACTCTTGAGTCCAAAATAATAAATGAACCCTTTTCGCTTGAACGATCACGAGATTTCAACGACCACGAGATTTCAACGACCACGAGATTTCAACGACCACGAGAGTGTGGAGAAGATATCCAAAATACATCCCGTGGAGAACATCTAGACTAGCTCGTAAGAGAGAAAACTAACCCTACAACACATACACACGCACGTTTTAGAACGGATCATGCCTCTGGGAAAATCATTTCTACTCTTAATCATAGGAAATTCATGTTTAAAAGAGGATCTGCTCTAAAACGTATACTAAGTAAACATAGGAATCATGTCGGATCCATAGCCATAAAAACTGGGCATTGACATTTTTTAATAAATTCATGACAAACAGAAAATGATACACTGTTTCACTAAAAAGTGTTTAAAAACAACACTTTGAACAAATATTATTAAAAAAGGGAATGGGAAAGAGGATCCACCTTTCATGAAAACCATTTCTGTGTAGACGAAAGCGGGAAGAGATTTCGAAAACCATTGTTATCCTAGAACCATGTCGGCACTCGGGACGTTCTAGGATCGACTCAAAGGATAGAGTTTCCCGTTAAAATCTTACACGGGTGACATGTTCCAAATTCACAAATCATTCCATTAGAATCGCCTTCCTGGATCCATCTATAGTTTCGAAATACGAAAAAAAACATTATATTTGTCTAAAGTTCAGAAATTGTAAGAGATTTTGAAAAAATTCTTCTTCAGAACATTATGGGTTCCAGATTCGGGTAGAGAGAGAGGTAGACGTGTTGCCTTTTCAACAGCCCACACAGTTTTGAACAGAAACACGGAATACTTTTATAGAAAAGAGAAAAATTGAAAGTGAAAGTCAAAAAAACGAAACGGGATCAGCTGGCAAAAAACTTTCAGAGCTCAGGAAAAATTCTGAGTTGTGAAAAAAAAACCCTTCCTTTTTCTTTATTAATTTGATGTCTTCACTCTTTTGACCTTGTAGAAAGTCAAAAAGTGAAGACATCAAATTAATAAAGTAAAAAGGAAGGGTTATTATTATTATTATTATTATTATTTCTGACTCAGAATTTTTTCTCGGCTCACAGAAATTTTTCACAGCCGATCCGATTTCGCTTTTTAACTTTCACTTTCAATTCTTCTCTTTTCTATAAAAGCATTCTACGTTTCTGTTCAGAACAGTGTGGGCTGTTGAAAAGGCAACACGTCATAGAAATATTTTCCCCCTCGACTCGATGAGTCAAATGAGACCTATCTAAAGGGTTACTACAACGAATTCATACTTGTGTATTGAAATCACTCGAGTTTCGACTTGACATCAGTCTGTGCTGTGTATTCTACTTGGATACACACTTTTCCCTCCTAGAAAGAGCTTCTGTGAAAGTAGGCCATCCATTCTTCACAGCTCTGAGACATTTATTTCCAGCTGACACGATCGACGAGACATCACCCTATTTTTAAGCATTCACTCTCTGTGATCTATAAAAGTTTTTATCTTTTTGTTTCCGTTGAGTCTGTGCTGTAGAGCCCCCAAATGGCTACAAGGGTTCTTATTCTAGAACGTGTGCACTGTTTTGACGTTTCATTTCATAGCTGGCATGATGCGTGGGTCACCTTCCTCTCAAACTGCACCGTGGAGGTAGAGATGTTAGAAAGTTTCGAGCCTACGTGTTTAATCCATGGGTGAACCACGCTTCGTGAACAAAACAGGACCCTTCGTGGATCGTCCTTAGGAAAAAGCATAGAACGCAAATGGCTACTCGTGTTTTGTCTATTCGACATTATTCAAAAGGATCTCTACTCTCTTTTTGGTTCGAAGGATGTCTCAACCTGTTGTCTTAGGTTTCTAAAGAAATTAGCTTTTCCGGAAAGGAATGTTACTTGAGAAACAGGACGAGATAGGTTGAGAGAGGTTTCATAGAAAAAAGGGGGATGTCGTTTATTTTTATCATGTCTGAAGACATGATAAAAATGAACAAAGTGTATTTATAATATATATTATATAATATATATATATATATTTATTTTAAAAAATTTTTTTCAAATCTCTCAGAAAATATTTTCCAGCTCATCTCAAAATGACCCTACTACTCAGTTTCGAAAGAAGACACTGTGTCTTACTACTCTCCATTTTTTCAACTTTCTAACAAAAAACATTTTACAGCAACATCTCTCAACATGAGCCTGATTCATCCTCTCCGAAAAAACGGCACGTTTGTATCGTCTTCATGGCTGTTTCTCTGAGATCCTTTAAAAATGGTTGCAGAATCCACTCGACAGGAACACTCGACAGTTCCGAGCTTCGCTTCAGAGGGCGTGCGCTGCTAAACATAGCTGATTTCAGGGAAAAGAGTTCCACGAGTCGTTCGAGGAGATCTCCAAAAAAAATAACGTGGTTGTGAGTCAAAATAAACGAACCCTTTCACTTGAGACATCACGAGATTTCAGCGACCACGAGAGGGTGGAGAAGATATCCAAAACACATCTCGTGGAGATGATTATCTCGTAAGAAAGAAATCTAACCGTCCCACCACACCTACACAAACACACATGTTTTTTTTAAAAGGATCATTCTTTTGGAAAATCATTTCAACTTTGAATAGGAAATTCATGTTTTTAGGAGAGGGTCTCATCTAAAACGTAGAGTAAAACATATGAATCATGTCGGGTATAGGTAGCCCTAAAACTAGGCATTGAAATTTTTTAATAGATTCATGATCAACAGAAAATGATACAAGGTTTTACTTGCAACTATTTAAAAGATTCCTTTGAACCCATGCTTGAAAAAGTAATGAAGAAACATCCAGCTAGCTCGTCTAAAGTTCAGAAAGGTTAAGAGATTCTCAAAGAATTCTTCTTAAGAACATCATGGATTCCCGATTAGGGTAGAAAGGGAGGCGTGTTGCCTTTTCAACTGCCCACAGTGTTCTGAACAGAAACTCGAAATACTTTTATAGAAAAGAGAAGAGTTGAAAGTGAAAGTCGAAAAACGAAATGAGATCGGCTGGGAAAATATTTTCAAAGCTCAGAAAAAAATTCTGAGTTGTGAAAAAAAAAAAAACCTTTTGTTAATTTTTATCATGTCTTCTAAACATGATAAAAATTAACTCATCCCCCTTTTATCTGGGAATGTTGTCTCACCGTTTCTAAAAATAGACCAGAACCCAATCTTTTCTTGGAATTCTATTCTTTAGAAAGGATGAGTCATGGTCTATTTTTAGAAAGTGGGAGACAACATTCCCAGACAAAAGGCGGGTGAGTTAATTTTTATCATGTCTAGAAGACATGATAAAAATCAACAAAAAGTATTTATAATATATATTATATAATATATATGATATAATTTTTTTTCCTTTTCTTTTTCTCCACGACTCAGAATTTTTTTCTGAGCCCTGAGAAATTTTTCCCAGCCGATCCCATTTCGTTTTTCGACTTTCACTTTCAACTCTTCACTTTTCTATAAAAGCATTCCACGTTTCTGTTCAGAACAGTGCGGGCTGTTGAAGAGGCAACATGTCTCTCTCTACCCAAATCTGGAACCCTAGTCACAAGAGAATATGAGACTAGAAAAATAGTTTAGCTTATTGATCTAAAAAATGTCCCATGCTAGAACTCAGAATTATTTTCAGAGCGGGGCTTTCCAGTATCCACTTCCAAGATTTTAGATTTGCCCCCAATCATCCATGGGTGGCATGTTCCAAATTCATAAATTCTTCATTTGGAATCCCCTTCTTTGACAATTGGCTAAGAAATTCTTAAAGAATATCATGGTATTGGGTAAAGAGAGAGACGTGTTGCCTCTTCCACAGCCCACACGGATCTGAACTGAAACGCGGAATGCTTTTATAGATAACTGAGGAATGGAAACTGAAAGTCAAAACCCAATCGAAAGTAAAAGCAAAAGCCCAACAGGATTCCACAAGAATGAGTCATGGTCTATTTTTAGAAAGAGTGAGACTACATTCCCAGACAAAAAGGGAAGGGAGTTAATTTTTATCATGTCTAGAAGACATGATAAAAATTAACAAATTTTTTTTTCACAATTCAGAATTTTTTTCTGAGCTCTGAGAATATTTTCCCAGTCGGCTTGATTCACAAAACCAGATATATTCAAATTGTTTCTAAAGAGGGTACTCATCTATTTAAACCACTCGAGTTTCGGCTTTAAATCAGTCTGTGCTGTGCACTGGAGCTGAATACACGCTTCTTCCTCCTGGAAAGAGGTTTTGCGAAGGTGTGTGGAGATTGTTTTCAGCTGTCAGACATTTTTTTTTCCAACAGCCGACTCGATCGATGAGACACCCTTCTATTTTTTCAGACTGAACTTTCGGTTATCTTTGGAAGCATTTCTTGTTTCAGTTCGGTTCAGTCTGTGCTGTGGACTCCCCACGTTTCGTTATTCGGGAAAGTGGCCACAGATTTTGTGTGTGTTGCGCTTCATACTGGTCTTGATGGATTGGTTCAATGGATTTCAAATGACACCGTGGAAGTTGGAGAAAGGTCAAGTCGATTCGGATGACGGCAAAGCATTTGAGGGCTATTTGCCTTGAGAAATGCCTTCGTGGAGGACTTTGGAAGGGAAACTGTCTCGTATTCCCCTTACACGTGGGGAAAACCCACGATAGAAACACCCGTGCAGCCAGCTTGAAAGTCATTCGTTCACGTTTTACAAAATATGAAATGGATTTTATAAAAACATATTGGGACCCTGCTAAAATGCCCCGTAGAAACCCATAAATTTAAAAATAAATACAGCTCTGCGGGTACCCGTAGGCCAAATCCCCGTAAAAACCCACAAACAGAAACCCGTACAACTGCACGGGTACCCGTAGACCTAACCCCCTAAAAACCCATAGAAATAAACCCGTACGGTTGTACGGGTACCCGTAGGCCAAATACCCGTAAAAAACCATAAAAAGAATCCCGTACGGTCGTACGGGTACCCGTAGGCCAAATCCCCGTAAAAACCCATAAAAAGAAACCCGTACGGTTGTACGGGTACCCATAGGCCAAATACCCATAAAAATCCATAGAAAGAAACCTGCACGGCTGTACGGGTACCTGTAGGCCAAATCTCTGTAGAAACCCGTAGAAATGTAGGCACTATAAACAAAATCCCAGTAAAAACCCATCCGCAAAAATCAGAACTTTATATGCATATCCATTGGCCAAATTTCCAGTAAAAAAATGGATATTCCGTAGGTCTATGCCTTGTAAAAACCAGTAAACAAAAGCATGTACACCTATACAGACACCCATACGCCAAATCCTGTAAAAACCACTACACAAAAATCCACAGACCAATAAAGGTACATCTTGGAAAAATCACTGCACAAAACAGTAAACAAAAACCCATAAACAGAACCAACAGCATTATACCATAGTGGAGTATCCATACATAGAATCGTACATAGATTATCTATCTATCGAGTATCCATATACAGAATCCCTATAAAAACAATACACAAAAATAGAACTGTAAATCAAATTTCCATAAAAACATGATCCAGCAGAAGTACATAATTAGAACTGATGAAATATACAGAACTAAATGGCGGAGAAAGCATGTAAAGTAATTTTAAATAAAACTCAATGCGAATAAATAAAAATTTTAAAATATCTAGAAGCCTACGAGCCCCTGCCCTTCTTAATGCACGTCAATATCTATAAACATATTACAAAATATTTGTATAAATTCTCTTTACAAAATTTTAAACTACCTTTATATAATTCTGAAAATAAAATGAATAGAAAGATAATAACCAAAGTCATGATTCACAAGCATCGAATGATATATGTACATATATATATGTAAGAAAAATAAGGAATATGCAAAAGATTAAATTAGCAGCGTAAAATTAATTTTTCTTCTCTATTCTAAAAACAGTAATCTTTCTGCACTGCATCATTTCGAGATTAATTCATGTCATATGACTCTTACATAATTTGATGTTGTAAAAGGAACTAAAACTCAAACAGCCAATAGTAATTTTACAACAGTATTAACTATCAAATACGAGTAAAAACGCATTGAGAAATTAACTCGGTCTGAATTTAGATTTCACCCTTAACATAACGCATATGCTTCTTACGCTTTGGCCTAGCTGGATTGCAGTCTGTCTGCTCCTTGTTTCTTACTACACATTTATTAAAAATGTTAATTTTTGGAATAGGCATAAATAATGTGCCAACTTGTTTGTGGCTGCAACATATTTGCTGAAAGAAAAGTTGAATTAAATCTACCTCGACTGCTAAATTTCTTATTCATTGTGGATTGGAGTTTCAACATCTCTAAGCCATCAAAATTCTTGCTGTTCATTACGTATTCAACTGCTTTTATTCGACTACAGAATCTATTACATATATATATAATATCATTTCATTTGATGGTTGCGAATCATTACTTTGACTGTATATATATTATTGATTTCATTATAAATATATACATATAATACTGTACCTCAGTGCATATATTTGTATTTCAGTTCTTTAATTGGGAAATTAAACAATTGTATTTAATCGCATCATCTTGTTTAACAATTTGATACCTAATGAGAAATGTATTGCCAAAGGATGGTACTTTCTAGCATCTGCTTAAATTTTAAGTTACCTACAATGCACTAAATCAAATTTAAAAAACAAAACTAGAAGAAACCCAAATTTTCAGGAAGAGAAACATTTTTAACAAGCAACCAAAAAAATACGGGACTTGCAAATTAGAAACTTAACATAGAGTTCAAATTTAGCATACTTGCTATCCCCTTAAAGCTCGCTTCAATGACAGTAACACCCCGCAGCTTATTATGACATGCATACACACAGATGTTTTGCGTGGAAGAAAGGATGAATCCTAGAATATAATGTAGTGAAGAAATAATAATATACAAACACTGTGTCGACCCCTTATTACAATACTTTGAACTACATCCTCTGCACCTAGGATTTTTTTTTTTTTTTTTTTTTTCAAGAAGTGGAATTTTTTGGGAATACCTTACAATTTCACGAGCTAGCTGTTTCTTATATTTCGAGGAGATTTCAATGGAATTGTTTATAGATGTCACCTATTGCAGATGGGGAAAATGTCCATACTGGATCGCTGGAGACATCTCACCCAGATAGGTCACGTTATATTTTTTCCCACACCTAAATAAATTGGACATGAGCCATCCTTTTGTTTTCTCATCCAACAAAGATAGACACTGGAGACCGTTTTTTGTTTTCACTCTTCGCGAACCGAGACGGGCCGCAGCGACACTTTGCGTGTCATGTTGTATTTTTTTTCATACACCTAGCCAAATTTGGACATGAGCCATCCTTTTGTTTTCTTTTTCCATCGAACCACGATGGACTCTGGAGACCCTTTTGTTTTTCAACGGAAAAGTATCATGTTCTATTGTTTTTCCTACATCTAGCCAAATTTGACATGAGCCGTCCTTTTGTTTTTTTCCATTGAGCCAAGATGGACTCTTTGAAATGAGACAATTTTGCTTCTCAACGGAAAAGTAAATTTGCTGAATGGGTGCTGGTGTTCGAATACTTTTGTGACCGACTGTACATAGGTAAGCTGTCCTTTGTTTATGTTCATACTCCATCTGAGAAACAAAATCCAACATAAACCACAACGAATTAAAAAAGAAAAATATTTACAAAAAAATTTAAGTACAAAAGTAATCATCTTACCTGCCCCAGAAACTGTTTAGGGCCAACTTGGCAACTTGTCGACGCCCAGGGTTCTTGGAAATCTTTCCTGCGTCCAACTTGACGCTCTCTCTTTCTTCATACTGGCGAATATACTTTAATTTGTCTTCAGACGTCACACACTCCTAAGGCCATCCGCTACTTTCCTGTTTGATCTTCAGAGATTAATTAAGGAACGAAACAGGGAAGTAGACGATTCTTTGAAATGATACACTTCGTAAATCTAGAAAATAAAGAATAAATTTCAGTTATGATAAAAGATTTTAAATAAATTTGGGTTATGACAAACAATTTAAATAATCTTTGAGTACTTACATGTGTGACGCGGTAACCTTTCTTTATCGCCAGCTTGACTTCTTCCAATACCCACGTTCCGACAAGAGCTCTTTCATCGTCTGTGTGGGTACAGGAAGACTGAAACTGTAGAAGGGTGCAAGTCCGAGACAGGTTCAATTCATCAGTTTCTTTCGGCACCGGTATGGAAGAACTGGAAGATATAGGTTCCGAGGAGGAATGACACGGCATTGAATGATGCCAAAGTAGTGTTCTAGATCCCCGAAGCTTTCCGGGATGATTTCAGGATGTCCCACGGGGTAGACGCAATATTTGTTCACCTGTGAAATAAAACAAAAAGTCAGAAAAACACATTACAAAAAACATACATAAAAATCAGAAAAACACATCATCCACGAAAAGGTTTTAAAATAATAAAAAAAGTACGAACCCATGGATAGAGGGATGGGAAATCCACATATTTAGCGTCTCCCTCGTGGAACAATTTGAGGGCATTGGTCCGTCCTCCGAAAAATGACTCGCGAGGATTGAGTAGGTCCCTCAGATGGTGTTGATCCAGGAAAGCTTGGAGATCTGGATTTTCCTCTTTTTCTCTCTGAAACTCGTGCTCCCACATTCTATGACGTGGAAACCCTGGGCTCGAAGTTTTCGTGTGGTGTCCTCTGGTTTCTCCCTCAAGGTTGCCATGGAAACCCCTTTTAGCGGAGGAATGGCATTCCCGTCATAGCACGAAATACACCCGTACATAGCCCTAAAATAATAAAAATATATTAATAGTGTTCAACATGTAACTTAAACATTAAAAGTGTAAAATCACTAAAAAGAATCACATAGAAAAAGAATGGTTATATTTTCTTACGTGAAACTGATAGACGGTTTGAGTTGCTTGGCAGAAACCGTCTACCGAGATTACGGAGATTCTGTGCTCTCCGGAACCTTTCAACGCATGTTGAATGGCAATGTCTTCCGAAGCAGCAACAAAGTCTAACCACCGGATCGAATCAGGGCTGTAACTCGTTGAGTTGACGTAGTCGTGTGTGGGCACCATGGCAATCGTGTCGGGCTGAATGTGGCCACTCCGATACGTTGCCATACAGGCTAACGCAATGGTCACGTATCTGAAAAGAAAAAAGAACAACTTCATGAGCATGATTATTCCATAAGAACATAACTGTAAACATGATCATTATTGTATAAAAGAATTAAGATAATGACTTACTGGAATGGATCCACACCCGCCACATCCAAAAACTGGGCTCGAAATTCCAGGCAGCAACGACGAAGAATATCCACGTCCGATCTATTAAAAGAAAATATGTTAAAAAAATACGAAACATAAAATATAAGAATAAAACAAAATATTAAATAAATAAGAATAAAGGAGGGAAAAAATATACCTGCAATAGGCCAGCATCTCTGCTTGAAAATTGAACACATCCCCCTTGTGTTCTTCGTGCCAGGATAGAAATGCCTTTCGGGCTCGAGTACTCATGGTGCCCGGGCTGTAATAGTGGGGCTTCGGTAGCGGTCCGACATAATTTTAATTTTCTCGGGAGTTAAAGAGATGGGGGAAGTATCCTTTCTTCAACTCGCTGAGACCGAAGCATCCCGTCATCTTGGCCAACGCCACTGGTAGAAAATTTAACGAGTCTATGACCCGAATGTTCAGGGTGTCTTACACTTATGATCATAGACCCGTTACGGATCACCTCCGGGGCTGTGCCTTGCTCCAGGAGCCAGGCCATCACGAACTGTCCGTCGAACCTGTAAGTAAAAAAAAATATGAATAATATTGAAAAAATAGTCATACTTAAAGCATGCAAAGTATGGTATTTTTAACTTACCCTTTCATGTTATGAGCCACGGCGGTGAAGCCCTTGTGCTGTGTAGACAACAGCCAGGCGCAGAAGTTTTGGCATGCCGCGTATCACGGAAGCACTTTTTCTGTGCCGTCGGCATACTAAGCAACCGAGAAATTTACGAGGTGTTCCCCCGAAGACTGATCCGTTTCGAAGTCAAAGAAGATGAGATTGTCATCGGACTTCTTCGGAGCAACACGTCGCAAATAGCAACGGTGCTCAGCAGCCACGACAAACTGGCCGCAGGACGGACACTTGGTGGTTCCGCACTTATGCAACTCTTTAGGGCAATCCCGCCTCCAGATCACTTGGCAGCATTCCCTGCACTGGTATACCTGTAATGAAAATTTTAAAATATTTAAACATACGATAGATAAACATTTAAATTATTTAAACGAGAAATTTGCACATATATTGATTTAGATGAATAATTTCAAAATACTTACTCTATCGCAAAGCGAAAATTCTTGATTTCCAGTCAGGGCCTTGTGTGCTGCATAACAGGCATCCGATCAGCAGAGAAGGTCGCAAGCCTTACATCGTTGGGGCTGTCCCGGAAAGCAGCCGGTCCTCAAGCATATGGGACAGGCGTCGGCGCATCGATGTTCTTCAACGCGCTGGTAGGTCTTCTCACATGTCGTGCAATAATGGTTACTAGCAAGAAACCCTTTGAGGGACTTGATCACATCGTAGAGCCCATCATGGAGACGCAAATTGATCCGTTGTGTCCTCTCTCTTCCTTTATAGACCACCTAAAACACAGACAAAATTTTTCTCTTGAATTCCAAAATCGAACCCTTTAAAAATCAGTTTTTAACATCTAATTGATTACATAATCATCTGAAAATTCTATGTGCATTGAACATCGAAACTAATTTACATGCATGCATTTTATGCATAGATGCATAACATATGAAATTAATCTAACAATTTAAAGTAATCTAAAATCTGCATTTAATGTTTAAAAGTTATATTTTGAACGTCGAAGCGAACTGCATACATTCATGAATTTTATGCGCGAATATGCATAAAATATAAAAATTCACCATTCATTTTTACAAGTTGTATTTTTAATATCTAAATGAGTTGAATTAAAATTCATTGTGCAGTCAAGTTTTCATCCGTTACATTTTAACATAGAGAAACGAATTGTATGCATGCATGCATTTTATGCGAACATTCATAAAACATAAAGTTAATCTAAATATTTAGTGCAATCTAAAATTGCGCCATGCATTTTTCACAAGATATATTTTTAACATGGAAACAAAGTGATCCTAAACTATGAAGGTAGCTACTCTCAATTTTTTTTTCAGTTCATTAATATTGAAAACTTTTTTAAAAAATTATTCACGTACTCAAATAAATTTTTACCATATAGCCAAAAATTATAAAAGAACTAAAACTAAGTTACGGTTTTCAAAACATGCAAAAATTTTAGATTAGTATGAACATTTAAAAGCAAAAAGTATCTTGAGACAAATAATGACTTACCCGGTTCAAATTATCTGAAGAAAAGACTGCAATTTGTGTATCCAGATGGTCTTCAAATGTAGCAATTTCAGCAAATGTGCAGGGGCCTAGAGGCACGTTCGCGGCCGTGTGGAGTTCTTTAGCACAACAATCGCCTTAGCACGACACAGTCCTTCATCATCGTAGGGTATGGACAAGACAGATTGTTTTCTTAATCTGTCCATGGAGATATTGATGACCCTTCGATTTCCTCCGGCTCCAACAGGTCGTCTGATAGTAATTACGTCCACCAAGAACCCTGCATCCAGCTCGATCTTGTCTTTGGACTGCAGCACTTTCATGACGGCTGCTAAAATATTTTCAATCGTTAGGGTTGATATTGCCATCAGAGATGTGCTGATGGGTTTATCCAACCCTTCTGCTTGGATGCAAAACCGTATAAGATCCGAGGGGCTCAAATCGCCTGTTGTCCTGCGAATCAGTTGTTCGAACAATTCCCGGACTGTATCAGCAATTCGAACCATCGGGACTCCTTGCACATTCAAAGGCAACCGTTCAATGTCCGCACTAGCTCGGAAAGTAATTTCCTCGGCTTGGTACTTGTGGTTTCGGCGACGAGACTTTTCAGTGAGCACAATCGCCTCATCGATCTGAAAAGTAAAAATAAAAATAAGTTTTCGGTAAGAATCAAACATTTTCAAAAAAAGACATTCATGTAAATAGAAAAATACACACCGAACGTTCATCGGTACCAGCCATATACAGAGGGCCACGAGCTGATGAGGAAGAAATCTAAAATAAATAAATAAAAATAAATACATTCATTTCTAGTACTAAGAAAAAAAATATTCTAACATAATCTAAAAAATGCTTAAATATTTACCTCAAATCTGGAACCCATTTGATAATACAAGGACAAAACCAAAGGATTTTCCATAAATATTTGATCAGTTTCATCAATTAACTATCAAAATAAAATAAAATACATTTAAAATACGATCAAACACAAAAATACATTCAGGAAATACGTGTAAAATAATTTAAACTTACATCGTCATCCGAATCGTGGAAAGGACAATCGGGATCCTCAAATAACACCTAACAATTAAAAAATTAGAATAAATAACATATTAAAAAAAATTCGTGTTTAAAAATAGTAATCTAAAACCAAATAGAAGCGAAAATGTACTTACATTAGATGCAGAATAAACTCGCTTGGCACACATCGTGTAGAAAAACGAAATGGCGCAAAAGAAAATAACAAAAAGGCAAGATAACGCTCACTCAGCAAAAACCAGAGTAAAAATGACTGCAATCGTCCACGCGAACGAATATATAGACGATGTATCAGAAATAAATACGCTGATTGGCTGAAATAAGATAGATATTGTTAGCGGAATGCTGATTGGTTGTTAAGATTGTATACGTTCGCCACGGCGGATGTAGAAAGCGTGAAGCGGTTTCGACAGGCTGCAATGTGAAAGAGGTGACGTTTGCCTGTTTCCCTCAGCCTAGTGACGTCATGTTGATTTTCGCTCAAAACGAAAAAATAACAGGTTAGATAACATGAAGGGGGGTATCCGAGCGGTAAAACGCTAGACTCCCATCCAAGAGATAGCGAGTTCGAATCTCGGCTGTGAAGTTATTTTTAAAATTCAGGGAAAATGATATTAAATTCATTAAAAATGGATTAAAATATAATGGAATCAATTAAAAATAATGACATATTAAAAAATAATGAATAAAAAAGATTAAATAACTAAAATAATAAAGGAAAATAATTGGTAAATAAGGAAAATAATAAAGTTGACGTTATGTGGTTCAAGAGCTCGTTGCCACAAACATAAAAAAATATTGTCGTGTCCATAAAAAATAAAACTTTGAAAAGATCGTTGCCACAGAATCAAAACGAAACTCAACATGATTACGTCATTCCATTACGTGATACAAGATGACGCTGGTGTCATCACTTCAGGAGAAATTCAAAATGGCGGAGGCCACGCCCCCTTTTCTGTGACGTCACTTCCGCCTACCGGTTACCGTGGCTTACTACTGTTGTTTTATGACAATGCGGTAAATATACATTTGTTTCATTGTTGAATAAGTTGAATTAAATATTCTTTCCAATATCGTGCATGATATTTCATTTCTATAGATTCATATAGATTCATCATCATTCAGGTCATTATACACTTCAAAAATAATGTTCATTATTGTCATTTAGGTTCGTTGTTGCACGAAAAATAGAAGTTTTTTCTATGATCCAGAGGTAAGGCTTGTTGTATTGACCGACGTGAACCGACGTGACACTTCTCGGGTAAAAATCTCAACGATAGGGTCTGACAAATCTCTAAATACTTTCAAGCGAAACACCAAAGAGTTTAAAAGAAATGGTAACATGTTTTCGATAAAAACAGCTA
Source organism: Stegodyphus dumicola (assembly GCF_044657685.1). Classification (NCBI taxonomy): domain Eukaryota; kingdom Metazoa; phylum Arthropoda; class Arachnida; order Araneae; family Eresidae; genus Stegodyphus; species Stegodyphus dumicola. The sequence goes on from NC_140780.1 coordinate 125,184,818, forward strand.
TTAAGTAAACATTTCTAGCCTTGAAAAGCAAAAAACAGTAGGAGAAAAAAAATTTTAACATACGTCAAAGTATTGAAAGGAAATAATAAGACATTTCTATACTGAAAGGAAATAATAACACATTTCTATACTGAAAGGAAATAATAACACATTTCTATATTGAATAGGAAATAATAACACATTTGTATAAAACTGGTGACTAAATAAACATTTCTAGTCTATGAAATACAAAAGAGTAGGGAAAAAAATGTTCACATACCTCACAGAAGCTCTTTCCAGGAGAGATACATGCGCGTGTATCCAGGTTGAGTGCATAGCACACACTGATCTGAAGCTGAATTTCGAGTGGAGAGGAAAGCTAGAGTTTCTTCTAGAAACAATTTTGATATATCTTGTTTTGCTCATCGAGTCGGTTGGGAAAAATTCTCTGAGCTCGGAAAAAAATTCTGAGTTGAGATTATTATAAAAAAAAACTTTTATATTGTCTTTAGACACTATAAAAATTAACTACCTACCCATTTTGTCTGGGAATGATGTCTCACCCTTTCTAAAAATAGACCATGACTCATTCTTTTCTTGGAATTCTACTTTTTAGAAATGCTGAGTAATGATCTATTTTTAGAAAGGGTGAGACATCATTCCCCGACAAAAAGGGCAGGTAGTTAATTTTTATAATGTCTGAAGACATTATAAAAATTAACAATTTTTTGTTAAAGATACAAATTTTTTTGAGCCAGAGAATTTTTTTCGCGACTCTCAGAAATTTTTCCCAGCCGACTCGATCGACGAGACATCACCATTTTTTTAAGAATAGACTTTGCATTATTTATTTAACCATTCTGCGTTTAGCTTCAGTTCAGTCCGTGCTGTGGGCCCACCGGGACACACGTTTCCCTATTCTGGAAAGAATTTCTGTCAAGATAGGTTCCTTCTACTCTTTTTGCGTTTCATTTCATATCTGTGACAGTTTGTTTACCCTATTCCTTTCAATATCTACCGTGGAGGTTGGAGACTGAGCCATCAGGCACTCGTATCTTATTCAACCATCATGGTGCATTTATCCTGATGGGTCTAGCCAAACCTCTGACAGCAAAGTTAAGAATTGCTTTTTGTTTACATCTTTTCAAAGTTCGCTTTAGCTATACCATGGTGGTTTGAAAAAAAATAGAATACAACCTTCCTCGAGTATTCAAAAATGGGTTAATTTTAAATAAAAACCTCAAACTTGGATAATGGTTTCCTCATAACAGACAACTTTGAAATTTGGAAGGTCCTTTCACAGTGTTGACGGAAAGGACTTGAGTCCAACCATTTCGTTTGAGACCCATTTGAACGACCACGAGACATTGGAGGATTCTTTCATTCTTTGGCGTTTCACAGGAGATCCCTCAGACCTTAAGAAAAGCTATTACCATCCGTTTATCGGAATCTTCTACCCTTCTAGTCAATGGTGATCCGTTTAACGAACTCTCCCACACTGCAACATCTGATCTAACCCATGATAATAAGAATTGCATCAGCAGTGGCGTGTGGTAGGTTTTCATGCAGGGTGTGCAGAGAACAACAACAGCAATAATAATAAAACCATAAAAATGTACATTAAATACTTCTTTAACTTTTTATTATTCATTTGTACACAAAATCCATACGTCTATCCGTATTATTAATAAAATCATCAATTACATGACCATAAAACTCTGGTTTTGACTGTAATAAGTGAAATTTTTTTTCTATTGCTATAAGAGATAAATTGCTTATTCTATTCAGGCTCATTGTTATTGCGTGCATAATTTTTACTGTTTTCAATGCTGAAAATGATTTCTCTCCACCGAAGCAGTTGAAAAGGGAATTGTACAAATTAAATGTGCCAATTTATTTACTTCGCTTAGGGCGTCAAATCATTCAGCATTATATGCTGAATAAGTTTCGATAAATTAATTTCGTGGTATGACTCACTATGATAAAGAACGCACAATTCATTGGTTAGCTTTACAAAATCGAAATGTTTTGCATAAGCGTTCTTTAACGAATTAAGGCATTCATCCGGAAATTTGCATTGATATTTCTTAAAAAAAGCTGAACTTCACTAGTTCAAAAACTTTGAGCGAATTTAATTTTTTAAAACGGACATCTAACTGAAAATAAATAGTGTCACTATTTCATAATATAAATTTTTAAAATGTTGGTCTTGGTCTACACTTCAGTTTTGTAAATTTACACGACTTTTTTTTTTTTTTTTTTAAATTTGGGGGACCCACTACAGAAATGGTCTCTTCATAAACTTCATCAAATGCAACAGAAGTTCGCATATTTTGAATTGCATCTTTTACTTCCTCTACTTTTTGACTGGAATATGCTATATCTAAGGTAGTTTTTTGTAAAATATCAAATAGAACATCAGTGTAACTAAACACTTTGTCAAAAATATTAAAGAGAAAATTACCATTAAATTCTTCAAAAAACATGTGATAACTCTTTGCAATATTAATTGTATAGTTATCCCAGCCTTCTGTATTCTCAATAATATTTACAAATAAATCAGATAGGCCTTGCCTTTCGCTTTTTATTGTATTTACCAAACGAGATGAATAGTTCCAACGTGATGTAGCTAATTTTGGAAATTTTACCAAACGACTCTTTTTGTCTGTGAATGATGTCTCACCCTTTGTAAAAATAGACCACGACTCATTCTTTTCTTGGAATCATGTTCCTAAAAATAGAGTTCCAAGAAAAGAATGAACCATGGTCTATTTTTAGAAAGGGTGACACATTATTCCAGATAAAAAGGGTGTAAAGTAAATTTTATAATGTATAAAGACATTACAAAAATTAAACAAAAAGGTTTTTTTTTACAACTCAGAATTTTTGTGTGAGCTCTGAGAATTTTTCACAGTCGACTCGATTACCAAAACAAGTCATATCCAAATTGTTTCTAGAAGGAACTCTCTCTTAAGGCCCGTCTACACGAAGCGATTTTCTCGGCCGACTTTCTCGTAGAGCAACAATTTTAAGGATCTGCGCATGCGCCAAAAATCGGTCATGTTCTCTGCCGCGATTTCAGAACTGGTGTTCACTGCTCACTAGCGTACGATAAAATCGGAGTCTCTAGCCAATAAGATTGCTTTAAGCGATCACGTGCTTTTCTCCTCATTTGGAATAATAAACATGGCTGCATTTCGTTGGAGCGAAACTCAACTAATAGATTTCTATAGAGAAAATGTTGTATTGTGGGACACGAGTAATGTAAATTTTAAAGATAAAAAATTAAGGGATTCTTTTATTTTGATAAGATTTGTCTTCCCCATTACTTTATATATTCAAATATTTTCTAATTCCGGGTGAAAATGATTTGAACTCCCCCAAGAAAAGTTCCAAAAACTATTAATGATGCCATGTCATGGGTACTAAATGAAAATATTCAGAAACTACTTGAAACTGTGGTCGCACTTATTGAAAAATTCAAAAAACAAAATCTCCAGTCGAGAATAAAGCAGCGCAGAGACTCAATTGACTTCGCCGAAAATGGGAGTTAATCAGGTGACGAAGTACATAGCTTTTCCGACAACTTTTCACGAACGATCATAGCCTAGGGGTAAAGAGCAGACTGGTTTTCTGCGTACGTAGAGATCGTGGGTTCAATCCCCCAAGTATAGTTTTGGACTTTCTGCACCTGGAAGAACTTTTTAATTTAGTTTCTCCATCACTAAATTCGAACTGCATGACTTAAAAGTCACGTTTTATTTTTTCGCCTACGGGTGGGGTGTTTATTGAATTTTAACGTCTTTCTTTTTATTTTTCGAATGGCCGTTGGCACGTGCTTTAGATCTAGTGGTAAAAAGAAAGTCAAACTCAGTTTTGTGTTAATTGAATTTTGCGAAAGCAAATTACAGCCCAATTTAATTCAATATTGCTAAATTTTATTCCCTGATTAACTGATAGAGTCATATAATCATAGTTTTCGGACTGTATTAGTTATTTAATTATGCTGATATTAGTTTTTTAATGTTCAATAAATATACTGCTTAAGACTTTGCACCTTTATGATATTTCTTATTTAAAATTTTAGCACTGAAATTGCACTGATGCTTTGTAATGTAGTAATCTTTATTCTTTATTAATACTTTTTACTCATATTGGTTTGATATTCATGTTATTATTGTCTATTTATTCATTAATAAAGGTTTCGATTTAAAGCTCAATAGTTACTTATTTTTTCCGAAACATGGTTATTTTATTATTTCAAGATTTAAATGCACAAATAGGAGTGTCAGAAAGTGAAATTTAAAAATAAATAAATAAACTAAAAAAGGAGTAATCTGTGTACTCAGTACACAAAAGAAAAAAAATTTTTTAAAATGTTCCTGCAAACTAAATTTAGCAAAAAATCAAAATCAAGCGGCATCATCCGTAAATACTTTCCGAATTGTACTGTGTCTTCAATACGCAACTCCCGGAGCAGGGAATTACAAAGGCACTATGAATTTCTCGTCGTTTGACCCAATTTCTGGTCCAAACGCATTTTTCCCCCTTCTGTAGCAGCAGCTAAGTTCAAAATTGTAGCTGTATCTGTAGTAGCAATTTAAAATAGTCATCCATTATTTTGACTATTTGACACCACCGTAAGCTTTGTTTACAAATCGTAGACGGTGTGACGCTGTAGAGGGGGGGGAACACTTCCTTTCATAGTGATTGGCTGAGTGAATTCCTGTACTAACGAGAAAATCGTTCCGTGTGGGCAGGCGAGCTATCTCAGATATTGTCGGCCGAGAAAATCGCTACGTGTAGACGGGCCTTTATCTATTTAAACCACTGGAATTTCGGCTTCAGATCAGTCTGTGCTGTGCATTCGACCTGGAGACACACTTCTTCCTCCTATAAATGTATTCCCGGTTTCCAATGACGAGTTACTACACTGTGCGCTCTTCAACAAGACGGACACCCTGCTCCTTCAGTCTGGATTCCTCCAACAGAAAAATTGTTTCTACTATTCATGAACGCTCTTCGTATTTTTTTAGATGACGTTTTGACATTTTGAAGAATAAGCTAAACTATTGATTAGTCTCACGAAAGCTCATTCAACTCAATATTTTTCGTTGAGTATTACTATGAGTTGGACAATTCTGAATTCACTTGATATCCATACAGAAAAGCAATGAATTAGACGTTAACGACTAAGAACGAAAGAGAATTCAAAATGACTCCAGATTCCTGCATGGTCTGCGAAACTGAAACCCTTTCGTCGGCTCAAACGGGTTGGAAGTATGGAAACAGGCGTTGCAGAGAGAACAAAATAGAGATTTTGTTTCCCTCCTAATTAAAATGGACTTATACCATCCATTTGATTGTCTCTCCTTCCCAACGAAGTTGAGCTTGAACGACCTTTTTGTTTTCTCTCATCCCTAACCGAGATGGGTGGGAGCAGCCATTTTGTTTCCTATTTTACCAAGATTGACTAAGTCTTTTCGAACCATGAAGATCCTTTTGTGTTTTTTCTCTACTCCTAAACCTGGATAGTTGGAGAATAACCATTTTTGTTTCCTCTAAAACCTGGAGATGGTTTAAGTAGCCATTTTGTTTCCTCTGAAACCTGGAGAGGGTTTAAGCAGCCATTTTGTTTGAGATTGTTTGAGATTGTTTGAGAACAACCATTTTGTTTCCCATTTCACCCAAAAGGGTTCTCGAACTCTATCTTGTTCTCTCTTTTTTCCTACTTCAGAAAAATGGACTGGGTCTTCTCGAAGCATTTTGTGCTCCCAAACCTCGATAACTTGAGAGCAACCATTTTGTTGCTCATCTCAAACCTTGATGGTGGGAGCAGCCATTTTGTTTCCCACCTCATCAAAATGGACTGGGTCTTCTTGAACCGAGAGGGTGACCTTTGTGTTTTCTCTACGCTTAAACCTTGATGGTTTGAATAACCATTTTGTTTCCCATCTCACCCACATAGGTTGTGTTTTATTTTTTCCTACATCTAGCCAAAATAGATATGAGCCACCCTTTTGTTTCCCACCTCATGAAAATGGACTAAGGAGACCATTGTGTTTTTCACTATTCGTGAACTGAGACGGGGAGCAGCGACCGTTTGCATTTTCCCTGCGCTCCAACCGTGATCGCTTGAGCAGCCATTTTGTTTCCCATCTCACTCAGATAGGTCGTATTGTGTTTTTTCCTACACCTAGCCAAGTTTGACGTGAACCATCCTTTTGTGTTCCCATCGAACCAAAATGGATGAGTGAGACCATTTTGTTCTTTCGCTCTTCGCGAACCGAGACGGGGCGCAGCGACCGTTTGCTTTTTCTCTGCGCGCAAGCCTTGATCGCTTGAGCAGCCATGTTGTTTCCCATCTCACCAGTGGCGGGCATATTCACAAAGCCTACAGACAATTTCGCTACGGGCTGCTCTCATTGGAGGAAACATCTGCTTGGCAGTCATATTTGGAATGGCAAGTTATCGCCCTGTAGGCGTTGTAATTAACGCCAAACAAACGGAAACAACGTTTATTTCATTCAATATTTGTTTAGTTTATGAATGAAAGCTTAAAGGAATTGTGTGGAATATATCTTAAATAACCTACTGATCTTATTAATAGTTTATTTGTATTTGATTTCAAACTTTTAAAAGTACGTAATTGTTTTACAAGAAAAGGTGTTTATATGGAGACAGCATATGCACTTTTTCGTTATTTCACTTAGGAAGAGTCTCTTGTGTAAATTTTCATAGCGCATTAATTTATACAAATAAAGGAATATTAAAAAATTAACCAAATGAAAACATTCAGTAAACATTTAAGGGTGTCGGATACCTATTCTTTTTACGAGTAAGTATAAGTAAAATTATATTTTATTTCATTATGCGCTATTTCTATTGAAACGCTTTGCGGGATCTTGGATCGTAATCTTGCTTACTGGTACCTACTACAAAGAGTACAAACCAAAGAAAAATTAATATTAACAAAAATACAGAAAATAAAGGCGTTTAATTTTTAACACCGTACCCGAAGACGAAAAGACAAATAATGACAAAGTCATTCAATAAAGTTAAAATAAAAATAAATCCGTATAGAGCAGAGTTTATGAAAGCTACGAGCGGGGATAGAACCAGCAACCTAGAAGTCTGAGAATTATTCCCGCGCTCGTTACCACTGGGCTGCGTTTTTGCCGGTGGGTTATGGTCACTTTTTGGTACACGACGCTCAGATACAAATTGTAAAGGCGATGAACCAAAAGTCGCCAAGCGCTAGATTCTGTAACTCTACCTCTTTTAACCAATCGGAGCAAACAGCAGAAGAAACGGTCTGTAGGCTTTGTGAATAAGCCAGTGGCGGCTCGTAATAAGCACTGTGGAACTGCAGCACCCCCTATTTCCACTTATTATTATTTTTAATATTCAATATGGTGTGCCCTTTAGTCTTTAATTCTTTCTTTATACTTTTGCAATACATAATCCAAGCTTAATTTCAGTAGCCATTCCCCACTTTATGAAAAAGGTACGAAAGTCTATGTTTGGAACTGCGCGCTTCACAGTTCCAGCGGCGTGGTGTTTGGATGTTCTGCGCATGCGCACACAGAAAACAGCACGCAAGACGGGTCGAGAGAAGAGCACTGTCGCTCTTGCAGTGCCGAAATTCTGGCATGTTGTTGGAAACGTGATTACTTTTTACTCCGCGCGTGAGGTATTCCTCCACAAGGTGGAACTTCAGCATACTGGCCATAAACAGATTTCATGAAAATTCGCAACCTTTTATAGAATTGCCTTACTGAAATTCAATCAACATCAAATGCAGATCAAACTATTGCAAAAACAACAGGAATTTTAAAATATCTAAATGATGATAATTTCAAGTTTTGGTTAGAGCTTTTTTAACAGATGCCTCATGTTGAAATAATATATAACTAAATGCAATCCAGAAAATTTAAAGTTAACGAATATATAACAAATTTCAAAACTGTTATTTTAGAATTAAGAAAAAGTACCGTGAGAACTTCTTAAAAACACTGATGGCAGAAGCTAAAGAAATATGTGACTTTATACAGTGTATTGATATAATGCACTGATATTCTTCCATTAAACACTTAGCAGCTGCTAAATTGTTAAACAAGAAATGCTTCGCTAGTTTTAGGAATGAACATTCTACAGAAGAAGGAAGAAATAGTACGGACCACTGAAGCATATCCAATGATTGACAAAGAAAAGATTAAAACTGACCTAAACGTATACTTGCACATTAATTGAGCTACTGAAATTTATCTTCGAAAATAATCTAGATGATGTTCTTAGTGAAATTACGAAACTGATAAAAATTCTGAGATTTCCCATAACTACATCAGAGGCAGAAGGCTGCTTTTCAGCATTGAAAAAAATGAAAATTTTTCTAAGAAGCACTAGGAATTCTGAAAGACTAAATGCGCTTGCATTGCTTTCAATAAAGAAAAATTTCCTCAGTTGTCATCCAGAGATCAAGGAGAAAATTATTGATCTTTTCTCGCGCAAATTAAAACAAGAAGAATGGATTTCATTTTTAAATCAATAGAGAAAGATTGAATTGTATCAATTTTGGTTAAAGTAATTAAGAAATGTTTAATTTTTTTCTTGTAAGATTTCATGAAGTTTCAAAATAAATTTTCTTTTTATACATGTTGGTTTCCTTTTAGACAATTTTAAAACAAAGGTTAATTTTTTTTGGAATAGCACCCCCAGTAATTTTAGCCACGAGCCGCCACTGCATTTCACCCCGATAGGTCGCGTTGTTTTTTTTTCTACACCTAGCCAAGTTTGACGTAAGCCATCCTTTTGTGTTCCCATCGAACCAAAATTGACATGAGCCACCATTTTGTTTCTCAACGGAAAAGTAAATTTTCTGAATGGGTACCGGTGTTCAAATACTTTTGTAACCGACTGTACATTATGTAAATAATTAAACATTTTTGTGGCCTAATTTAATTAGTTTTAATTTGAACCAGCGCCATTTTCTCTCGTAATTCATCGCTCGTTTTTATTACCAAATAGGAAGTAAATATCATGTGAGGAATGTGAGCTAGGGAGAAGAGGAAAATATATAGGGAAAAGTGGTAATTACTTTTGGATCCTATTTCATATATGTATTAATATATCACATTCCCGTTCATTTGATCTGCTTATGTATCAAATAACTGGCTACTTTCGTCACTTATTTCTGGATGTGTATTATTTTAAAACTTTTTCTGCTTTGTAAACTTAAGCATTGAAACATTATATGAATGCTAGTGAAAATATTATTTCAGGTTAAAATTCTCATATAATTACAATAGAAATATTCTTCTATTATTTACTTAAAAATACAGTAATTGATAGCCTTCCACATGGCAGCCATTCTAGAATTGGTTCTGTAATGTTGATTAAATTGTCTTATTCATTATTTTAGCTAATTATTCATTTCATAAAGAATATATAATGAATATAGAAAATGCAACTTTAATACATTTTAAAGAATAATTTATAAATCCACTCTCAAGTCAAATCACAGGAAAACGCTTGTATCAAATCCTTCCGTTGCAGATATCAAGAAAATCTGTAGTTTTATTTATTTATTTATCATTAGAGTTTAATGTTTTCCCTACTGATCAAAGCAAATTGTTAACCGAATGTCTCTTCACGAGATGCTGAGAATTCTATGAACTGATAAAAAACTTACAGTTCTTTTAAATTCTTCTCTCTAAAGATATTGATGGATTACATTTACAAATAGGATAAACATTTACAAATTTACGTACCCCAAACCTTAAAAATTAAACCAAACGATTTTGTGTGCATGAAGTTTCGAATAAAACGAATGGCAACAGAAACTATAGAAATTGAATGTTTGGCGGCAGATAGTAGTTCTTTTATAGTTTGGCTGTACGGTTGAGAACTGATGAAATTTGTAAATAAGTGATTTGTTGACTTTGTATGAAATAACTTAGGATTTGTAACAATATATACGTATGGTAAGCAGTATTTAGCTATTCGTTTTTTGAAAATATATTTAAAAATCTGTGTTATTTTTTTATGCCCTTTTTCTCCCGGTGTTTCGTTTTCATAATACGGAACAAATCTGCCGATGAAATCTTCAAAACTATTTTTTTTTTTAAAGTCAGTTAAAATCATTTAAAAGGCATACTCAATAGTATTTTAATTATGATGGCGTACTTGTAAAGGCTTTTTATACAATTATTCCTGTGAAATGAAATTTTACATGTGCATTACATTATATTTTTAAGCACATATTAAATGCGTTTTATTTTATGATTATCTTTTTTAAGTATCTAGGAAGTGTACATAATCTTGAACAGGTATATAGTAAATTTACATGACGACTAAATTTTAAAATACTAAAGTGTAATAATTTATAATTCAAATCTTTCTTGGGAAGTTATGAAGTACATTAACTTTAAATTAAAGCCAATGCTGTAAAAGCTTATTTCTGTCTATTCCCTAGTTTCATAAGAGGATCTCTGGAATCTCATTAGATAGAATACATGTGTTGGTTCGTGAAATTTGTGAAGCATTAGGTTCATGAAACCAGTTTGGAATGTGTTATATTATTTCCTTTTAATGTCTAATTACCTCCATTTTTTAAAAATTTTACGTTAATTTTAATAGGAAAGAAATTATTATTTATATTTTTTATGATTGTATTTTAACTTGATGTCTTAGAATTCTTTTAAGTGAAGTATTTAAAACTATTTACGACGGTGTTCTCTATGATAAGCAAATGAGTTGTAAAACTATAACTGTCCAGTTCTTTAAATGTTGGTATGATGGGCCTAGCCAGTGTCAGTAAAGAAAACTCATGCTAAACATTCTTGCCATTCACTCAGGAAATTTATATTAAGAAAGCTGTCATGATTATTATCAGGTACTTAAGTATTCGCACAATAACTGTGGTACAATTTAGGGACTTCATAGAAGAAAAAAATGATGACTTATTCTTGCAAGGAATTATTTATTACATACCTGTTCAGTTTTAATTAGGTATTTATCCTGAAAAACCAATCAATAAACTTGATTACAGGCAGGTTTTTTCTTAATATTTTGCTGGAAATTACATGGCTAATGCTGTTATAGTTTTAAAACAGTTGTTCCCTTTAGGTATTTTGTGGCAACTGTAATCCGGTAGAAATTCTGCAATTTTTTTATTGCAGGAAAATCGCAGAAGTATATACAAGTGAGCCCCTCTCCAAGAAAACGTTCTTAGTTTCCAGATACCATATGATGAATAGTACTGGAATATTTGATGAGATTTTGCTCAAGTTAACTGTAAATACTTCCATATTTTTGTTTTAAGAATTTCTAGTTTTAACTTGGGCAGCTGGAAAGCAGTGACACTGAAATTGAAACTTACCCCACAGCAAAAAAGTTAGTGCATGCTAGGGCTCACCAAAATAAGCAGTATTGTGATCTGCATAGAGCTTTCTGAATAACTACCCATCAAACTGATCGCTAGGACAGCTTGGCCTAATGATCAGCATTTTAGCAAGTAGTCTCCGTGATTATTGGATTTAACATCGTGTGACTTTTATCTCTGGAGTTTTGTAAAGAGCAAGGTCTATGTAGCTCCACTACTCATACTTCTGGATTGCATCCTTGCAGCTATTTGCTGTATCACATCATATGCGCTTCAGGCTATATGGTTAGAGCTATAATAGGATCACAATGCTTGCCACATCACGATGTTGCACACATTTTGGGTTTGTGATTCTAATCAGTATCGCCAAAAATATTTCAAATTTATGTAACTATATTAAAAATTTGGGGAGGGAGTCATTCTGTATTAAAATTATATGTTTCTGAAAGCGGGGACTATTTTTTTGCTCATCCTGTATTTTAAAATTCAAAGTAAAAAAAAAAAAAAAAAAAAAAAAAAAAAAAAAAAACATTTAGAAAAGTCATTGGAACCTAAAAATTGAAAAACAATAAGAACAATATCTGTATGTGTGGTAGGGATTGCTTAAAGGAATAAATAATTCTGCAAAGAGGGTGGGTTATATTCAGTGGAGATATGCACAAAAATGTTACCCTAGTGCAGGGTTTCTTAAACTGTGGGTCGTGGGACCTGCATCAGGTCAAATATCAAAACTGCTAAAAATTTTAGCAGTTTTGATATTTCTTTAACTTATTTTAATAATGTTACAATTACTAAATATTTTTACACAATATATCTGAAAATAGATGACAATACAGACAAAGAAAACAAACGAAAACGTTTCGACGCACTCTTTTTATAATATACACGTTCATTTTACTTGCTTTACACATGACACTGTCATTTCGTCTGTTACTTATTTAAATTTTCCACATTGTTCTATGTCTTAAAATTAGAAATTAATGACGTAAAATTACAATAGTATATTACAGTGCAAATGGAAAAATTGAGAGTTTCACTCATGCGCGTGTCGGATTTGCACAGTTATGGGGTCCCAAAAAATCTTCGTAAATGTTATGGGGTCCTGGTGTCACAAACAAATCTCAGTAGTAAAAAGGGGTCCCAACTAAAAAAAGTTTAAGAATCCCTGAACAAGATGGATGGTTCTCTCATTTAAAAATCCCGAACATCTCGCAATGGTAAGTATGAAGTTTAATAGGGCTAGTGTTTGGTAGCCACATCTGATGCTAAATACTTTGGTAAAATAAGGATTTAATATTGTTATTGTTTAATTCTACTGAGAAATTTGGCTCAGCACTTTCAGAGTTGTCGCTTGCGTCTTCATTATAAATATTGTTATTAATCATCAATAATCTAAGCTCGCACCGAGATTCTAAATCGAGAATAGAAAATGTTTGAGCTAATTGAAGGCATTCACAACTTTTTCATACTGTCTTTTACTCAAAACTTGCACGAATGTTAGAAGATCCATTAATATTAATTCTTTTAATATTTTCCGAAAAACCTGCTCTTAAACTTTATGACGAAAACTTATAGTTGTTCAATATGTTATTTCCAGGGCTGTGGAATCTGAATCGGAGTTGGGCAGATTTCGGGGTAAAAGGAGTCAAAGCTGGAGTCGCTAAAAACAAGTCAACTCCATCTCCAGTTTTCGCTGGACAGTTTGAATTTGAAATGAAATTAAAATGAATTAAAAAAAAATTAATGACAAGCTGAGTTATTATTTTTATTTATGGACTATGTACATTAATAAATAGTTATTTTCTATTTTAGTGACATATTAATAAATAAATATAAGGGAGGAGGATGGATAATTACCATTAATGATTTAATTGATTCATTTAGTTACAAATTTCACTGGTAAATTTAGGTAAGCAGCAAGAACTCCCAAAATTGATGCCATTGTCAGGAAGTGATCAGGAAAAGGAGCAATTATTGATTAAACAACATGATAAGGAAGTACATATTTGATAATAAAGAGGTTGTTAGAATTAAGAACTTTTTTAAAAGATGTAGATAACCCTAATGTTTCACTAACAGAAAGACTGTGAAATGATCTCGCAGAATTGGAAACTCTTATTTTTACACCGTATATAGCCACAAAAAAGCTGCAATCTGAAGAATTGACAGGAGGTGAGAATGGAAGAATGTGATGTTTGTTCTTTCTGAAATGGAGGGTTTATTGCAGAAGGAATCATTTCTCCAATGAAGAAAAGAGAAACTAGTTTGCTAGACAATGAGATCTTGCTGGGTTCAATATATGTAGATCCAAAACATCGAATTTTCTTGGATGAAGAACATATTAAAAAGGCAAAGAAAGCCATCTATGAACTTTCATTAAGAAGGAAATTATTCTCAGAACAATTGGAGAATTCAAATCAGGACAGTCAAACTGAAGACATTTTAATTGAGTCTCTGTTATCCTCTTCCAGTGATGAATTAGATTTTGAGAAATATTTTTGGATAATATTGAAAAGGCAAAGCGAATGAAAATAAAGAACCAAGAGCCTTTAGATATAAAAATGAAAAAATACAAACAAGATGTCTACACGGCCTTTGAAGAAATAGAGAAATATGATTGCGCTTGCAAGACACCTCTTTTAGAACTTATAAAAATCTATCCTGAAAAGTTAAAAGAAGTACCTCTAACACAAGGTTCTTTAATATACTAAGGTTAGGCCAGGAACGGAAAAAGCGTGCCATTGGTTGCTGGTAGTGACGTCACCCGGGAGACAGGACGCATCGGCCGACGCGTCTGCTACATGATTTTGGTAATGGAAAGCAAAATGATCATTTTATATGTGGTAGATACACCGGAAATACCGGGTATATACTTTCCGATTAAGTATTTTGTTAAAGAAAATGTTTATTTTATGCATAGAATTCGCACGAATGCTGAAAATAATTGTAAACATTAAATTCTTTTCGTAAAGGGAAGCCTTAGAAAATGAAAAACGATATTTAAGTTAACTAAGGGAAATAAATATTGTAAAACGAGGTATTTTTCAATATTTTTTCGTAGTATTGTTTGCACTAAATAAATTTTGTTGAACAGAACACATGATGGCATAACTGCTAAGACCATGGTAAAAACATAATCAAAAAGTATTATTCTATTTATTTTCATTGCTCATGCACTTTTTTTAATACAAATGAACTTTGACATTCCATGAGAAAGATATGATCGTGATTTTCAGTTTAATTTACATATCTCAAGCAAAAATATATATAAAAAGATTTGACTTAACAAATTCATATTTAAATACTATAAAATTCTACAAATTTCTTAATATCCGTCATTATACTTTTAAATAGTATACTTATCACATTCTTTTTAAAGTGAAAAGTCACTTCATACTGATTCACTTCAGATTTTAGCAGAAGTGCATATTTTTTCAGTATAATCTAAAAGTACTCTTATAATCCCTTACACTCCCAAGATTTCTATATAACATTTATCCTGACGTGATTATTTGCTATAGTAAATAATCTTCGATATTGGCATCCTATTCTTCCTTCCATACATTACAAATGGAACAATTAAAATACATTTTCTTACACATATACGCATAATAATAATAATAATAAACTTGCCCTACATCTTAGTTTCGGCCCACCAGCAGCCGAGCGGTAAAGTCGCTGAACACTGGTAGTTCGGTCCGAATCCCGTGAACGGGCTGGCTGCATGGGCGTTTTCGTGGTTTTCCTCATGTGTAATGTGTATACGAGCCAGTTTACCTGAGAAAGTCCTCCAAGAAGGCATCACACCTATTACGCAGATAGCCCTAGTGTGCTTTGCCATAATTAAATACACCACCACATCTTAGTTTCAATTTAGCCTGTACACAAATTAAATATTTTTAATTACTAATGTATTTTTATCAGGTTGTTTCTTAAAATACTTTTGTTATACTCAAAATATGTGTTCAATATTAAATTATTTTTCTTTCTCTTATAATTAAAAACAAGTTATATGGAATCAAAATTAAAACATATGCAGCAGTTAAATAACACTGAATAGAATATCTTACTTACTCTTTCGCTATTTGTATTCTAGCATTATACACAGATTTTTTTTTCCTTCAGGGTCAGCTATGTGTAAGTTCACTTAGTTATATCAATTAAATTACATCCGACATATGCATCAGTTAAACAATATTGAAGGAAATATGTTGCTCGCTCATCGATGTTTGCATCATAGTGTGGTCGAGAAATTGTTCTTTCTTCTGAAGCATGTATCAGTTTACTTAGTTCTCAATGCTTAACCCAGACATTGCTTCAATACATAGAATTACTTTTGGGATGTAAAGAAAGAACCAAAACATGTGAATTAACTTGGATAAGCAAATTTATCAACTAATCATTCAGGTACTCACTATTGGTAAACACACGACACTGAGATTAAATATCTCGCTGTAAGTCTACTTCATAAAAGGAAAATTATGATAAAATGAAAAGCACATATTCTGGCATTTTCTATGTTGAAATTATCTGCTCTTTTGCAGCGAATAGTCCATAACTTACGAAGTTCTGGATCACTTGGAAAACGATGGTATGTCATGCCTTGACTTTTAGTTTTCCTTCTATAATTCTGACACAACGCTATAGCACAACTTGCCATTTCCGACTAGGTATAAAAGCAAATTAACAACACAAATCAAATGTATCCCAGATCAAATGCAACGAATGTAAACAAACGCCGAGAACTAACGACTGTCACCCACATGACGTCATGCGCAGGTAGCATAATTTTCTCCCTGCACTACGCATCACTCTTGGGCCTCCCCTGCCTCTAACAGTAACAGCTCTTCTTCCTACTCAAGTTAGCGTGGAAAGTTCTCAGTTCTGAAGTTTATCAAATCGGATCTATGGCCCTCCAACAAAGATCTTGCCAAAGCTATAACGTTTCTTAGAAATAACTAATGCCAATTTTCCCATTTCATAATAAATGTTAATTAATATAAATAATTTGCTCTGCCATCAATTTTTTCCCCTGTAGCATCTGTTACTTCTTTTATATTAAAAAAAAAATAAGCTGAAATCAGTGTGTATATGTTTACTTAAATATATATGAGGGAGTCGGAGTCGGTCATTTTCCCTACCGACTCCACAGCCCTGGTTATTTCAACAAGGCTTCGTTCAGTCACTAACTTTAAAGAAATGCTTTTAGAGTTTTTGTCAACTGCTTGACACAGACAATTGGAATATATACTTCCTTTGTTAATAGCACTTTACTAAAATATCGTGTTTAGACTGTTCCATATTTCCAGTATTTAGCATTTAAATTTCTCATAGAGAGTAACACATTTTTATCTGCTTCCAGTTTCCTATAACTAACCAAAGATATCGCGCCTGCCGACGCGACTGAGTACCCCTTAATCATCATGTCAAAGTGCAGAAAAGGTCTGATTTCCAATTTTGAAATATTTAAATATATGCAAGGAAATATCCTGGACAAGGGCCTAAATCTTAACAAGAAATCCTACCACAGAGATGTTTGGTGTTGATACTTACTGCCTTGGTGAATTTCATCTCATGCTTTTATATTTCAGAAAATATCTGTTATGAATATTTATTTGGATAAGCCTTATCATTTGAAATTTAATTGTGTGTATTTTTTTAAAATTTAATATACACTGATATGCAAAACTTAAGCAACAGCAGGGTTTTTTGCCATAACTCCACGAGAAATCAACTGAGAGACATGAAATGCAGAAATGAAGGAGAGTATTATGTATGTAAAAGGATGACGAAAGCATCAGAGCTGAAAAAGGAATTCAATGCATACGGTATGGAATCAAACAAAAACAAGCTTTATTGAACGCATAGTATCGTGACTCATGATTGTCTATCCAAGAGGAAGAACAACAAGCAGATGTTCCTTAATATGGGATATACCCTCCCCTCACTGCAATGGTTGCTTCGCACCGTCTCCGTATACTCAGAACCAGCTGGTGCAACATTTCTTGCGGTAGAAGTGCTCATTCCTCAATCATCTGTTTGAGTTGTTGGGTGTTCTCCGGAGGATGTAAGCGTGCTGTAATGCGTCTCCTCAAAGCATCCCACACATGTTTGATGGGATTTAAATCTGGGGAGTATGCTGGCCAATCCATTCAAGTGATATCTTCACTTTCCAGTAGCTCCTCAACAGCACGAGTCCGATGTGGCCATGCATTGTCATCCATAAAAATTAAGTCTGGGCCAATGGCACCTTGGAACAGATGCACATGGGGAAGGAGTACCTCCTCACAATAACGATCCCCGGTTACAGACCCTCTGTCGAAAATGTGGAGCTTAGTTCACCCGTTCAGCATAATGCTTCCCCAGACAAGAACTTCAGGACCACCATTCCGGTGTCTTTCCTTGATGTTACTGGGATTAAACCGGGTCCCGACCTGTCTCCAAATCAAAACGTGTTGAGAATTGTTTCTGCTACTGAACCAACTCTCATCCGTAAAGAGGACACGACTCCGTTGATCAGGTGTCCAGTTTTTGTGCTCGCTGCACCACTTTAAACGGTGGCGTCGGTGGCCAACTTTCAACGGAGGCAGCGTTCAGGACGGCCGGCGAATAGGCACCCTTTGTGAAGGCGTCTGGCCACAGTAAACCGCGATACTTGCCTTCCCGTTGCTGCACAGAGTTGCTGACTGCTGTCGGCCTCTTTTCACCTGCAAGACGGTTAATTGGTGATCCCCTGCAGTTGTCGTTCTTGGGTAGCCACTACCAACCTTTCTAATAGCTATACCTGTGGTTTGGAATGCTTTTCAAGCGCGTGAAATGACATTTTTGTTGATTCCGAACTCTGCAGCTACACTGGTGACGCCCCTCCTCCAGCTTTCTGATCATTCTTCCACGTGTGAAGTCATCCAGATGATTTCTTCTAGCCACATAGTTCACGAACTGACTCACTGGCACTTGCAGCGAATATGTTAAATTGAGTCTCCGTCCTTTCTTTTAATCTACTGCCGACATCACGCGTTTTGTGTACGCTCACGTCGCCTCTGACGTTTCGTTCCTGATATTTGCATAGGCATGACATTTCTACTGAATTGCGTGTTCATTGTACTGATCACCAGACCTCCTTTTCTGCAATTTCATGGCTATCTGCGAAATTTTTACATTGTTGCTTAAGTTTTGCACACCAGTTTAGTTTATAAGTATCTAATGTTTGATAATTTTGTTATATATTTCAGCAATTATGGCTGATTGTGCAGTAAGAGTTGCAGTTCGTGCTCGACCCCCTCTAAGTGAAAAGAGTGGAATATCGATGAATTTTCTTCCTGAACCACCAACTATCATAATTCATGACAGATCATTCACTTATGATTATGTTTTTACTCCTGATAAATCAAATCAAGATATTTATGACACTGCTGTGGCAGATAAGCTTCAATACATATTTGAAGGTAATATTATGTGTTTTTAAATTTAAAACTTTTTTGTAAGAGAAAATGTTTTAAATATAAAATTTGCTCCATGACATTGAAGTTGTAAAAAATTCATAATTGTTTTTAAAAAGAAAGTCTAAATTGGTTCTGTTTTTAAATCAATATTTTTTCATAAAACTGTGTATCTTAAATCATATTAATTTGTATAGCAACTACATTTATATTGAATGATCATCAAAATATGTGCGTCCTGCTGATTGAAAGTGATTAAAAAACAAGCTAGAAAGAAATAGAGATAAAATTCAGCTGAAGAATCTAGATAATCTGTTAACAAGTTCGTAATATTTTATTTTAGTTTTTTGTTTCATGTATCAAATCGTAATAAAGGGTATCCATATTTACTAACTCCAATAAAAATGAAAGCTTTGAAACGTTTTCAAGTTCTAACTTATTTCATAGTTTGTGTGCCAAGTTAAATTTTAAAACTTTCAATACCTGCATATATTGCCTTAGATCTGAAATAGTTGCTTTTAAGGAACAATTTATATTCTTTAAAATGTGTGATCACAGAAACTTAACATTCAGATTTTATCATTTTGCTGTAAAATATGGTGTTTTAGATTGTAATCATTGATCAAAAACAATAAACTGAGTAAAATCCTTTATATCCTGATGACAGTAACTGTAGGTAAATTACAATAAAAGAAAATTTCACGTGTATATTTTTCTAACATTCTAGCTTTTCTAAGCTTATTATGTGTTTTTGAAAATTTCTATGTTAATAATAAGTACATTTAACAGATTTCTTTAAATAGTTTTTAAACAATATGAAGGTTTCTTTTATGAATAATATTCAATCAGGCATGATATTTTGATTCTTTTATTTATGTTTTGTGGTACTTCATTTTTTTAAAAAATATAGTTACTTTGGATAACGTCATTTAACATACTTTTGCATTCTTTCTCATGCTAGATTATCAAGAAATGATCTTTTATTCTTTTGATGAAATATGTCATTAGTGAATTGAAACAACTTGTTACTCTTTTATTCTAATTTAAAAGTACCATTGATCCTCTCTGCAACATCTTGATTTCAAATACATAAAAAATAATTTAATCTAAAAAAATTCTTATTTCAGGATAAATTTAGTTTCAAAATTTGTAGTAGATTCTTAGATTTTGCAGTTGACTTAGTCTCTTTTAAAATTTTAGCAAGAACGAAATTAATGATAGGCATCAGTTTTCTGCTTTGTGACTAACTGAAGAATGATGTGATGCCAGTTCTTAAAAACAGCATACCTTAAAATTTTTCATAAGAATTTATTTTATGCTCTATTTAACAACAGTATTTATTTTTCAGTAGTCCTCGTCAATGTTTGAATTTATCAATGCTTGAAGATTTTCTGAATAAAGATGTGATTGTATCTTAAAGAATATTTAGTTAGATGGTGCTTCTAGAGAACTCAATACATTTAATTATATTTTAATGAAACAAGAAATAAATTTATTGCTAATTAATTGAAGGGGGCCAAATTTTAAAATTTGCTACCTTTTAAAGTAAATTCTTTCATTTTTTTAAGCTGTCATAATTTTTCTCCATATAAAATTAATGTAAAATCGACATCATTTAGATCTGTTATTTTAATGAAATAAGATGACAAAATTAATGTTTTTCCCATTTGCATGAAAGCAGTTATAACTTTTTTCTTTTAAACTACTCAGCATCTCTTCTGGTGCAGCTTTTCCTTGTTCTTTAAATCTCTTTACTTATTTCTAAAATGGTTACTGTTCTTAGTCTATAAAATACTTCATTGTCAGTTTACTAAAAATGGTAAACTAAAATTTTTTAATCATAAAGGGGATTTAAGCTTTGAAAACTCAAGTCTTAAAGCTTTTTATTTATTCTCATTGTTTCAGACCTAGCTTAAAATCCTGTAGAATGTTTTATCTGGAAACTTTGCAAAGATGAGTTTTGTTTGATAGCCAATGAATATATTAAAAAAAGTAATTGTTTTAATTTCTGTAGACTGTGATCTCCAAGATCACTTTGTAGTGACCCTAAATACAGTAAAACCCTGACTACTCAGCATTCAAGTAATTAGAATATTTTACAATTTCAGAAACTTCTGAAAAATTTGCAAATGCGAGACTTATAAAGCGCATAGAGGATACTGTCGTCAAACAATTGATTTAATGCAAATTATGGATGAAGCATGATGTTACAACACAGTCACAAGATTTTTGCCTTGCCTAAACCTGATTAATTCTGCTATTTATCTATTTTCCCCTCACATTTTGAAAAAAGATCTGTTACGTTCCTTCTATGGAACAACACCGTATAGTAGAATGTTTATTAAGTTACAGTATCATCAAGAAAAGCATGCTTTAATGGATGCAACAGGAAAATTTATAATAAATCATGTGAGTTTTTTTTCGGTGCTGTTGACTTTCCTGCTAGAATGATTGCCGCAAGTTTGGTGAAATTTCTGCTAACTTTCATGGATGACAAGATTCATAATCGGATAAGATGTTTTACTTGCACGTGTTTAAATCTTACAAAATGTGTTGACTTTTATGTCTGAAATTCATTCTTTTCACCTGAAATCTTACATGATTTTAAGTGCAGGCATTTATTATCCAAGAAAACAAATAACATGGTTAGTTTTATAATTTTAGACATGTAAGTTCTTCCATTCATTTGGCTTTGGTACCATGAATTGCATATTTTAAATGCTCAACTATTTGGAATTTTCATGCATACAGCATTTGGCATTTTCTGAGTTTTTACTATGTTACATTTGTAATTTAGAGAAAGACTTTAACATTCCATATTTAGTTTTTATCTATATTATTGCTTGAAACAATCTTTCTCCTCTTCTGTTATTTTTAATTAAATTCTGGAAAAATTGTGATGAAAAAATTTTGAACTCTTACTGAAATATGTTTTATTAAATTGCATAGAAAATTAATCTTGAGGTTTAAGAGTTTACTTTATTTCTTTCACTAAATTTCACTTGTAAATTCCTAATAAAATATAGTTGTGTTTTTAAAATCAGTAACCTTAATTTTTTTTTTTTTTTTTTTTTTTTTTTAAAGTAAATGTCAGCTCAAATTTTATTTTAATGAAATTCTTCTACTTAACGTATTTTGCCTTTGAATATTGATGGAGATCCCACCAAAACTGTACTAGTTATTTAATGGAAATTTGAAGAAACAAATTACTCTTTATTCAGTTAGATAAAACAGATCCCTTTTTATTTAATTATTGGATAATCAAGTGATACGAGTTACAAATATGGCATATAAAAATGGTACTTGCATGTTATCCTGTCGACAGTTAGAGTTGGCTACATTGAATTAAGCAAGTTTGCAGAAATCCTGCTAAACTTGTACCATTCATTCCTGTGGAATCCTGATGGAAGTGATTTTTTTTAATAAACAGTCATTCATTATTTACTCACATAATCAACAGATATAAATTAAACACATAAAAAGTATATAAATATTAATGCTAGCTTTTAAATTAATTAGCAAAGCAATCCATGCAAACCTGTGGCAGTTATTTTGGCAGCAAGAAATCCCTGATAGCAAAATAATTGGTCATTGTATTTATGAACATGAATTTGCTCAAATACAAATCTAAATGGTGATATTGTGGTATTGCCATGTTTTTTATTGTATCATTTTGCTAAACGACAGAACGTTTTGAGTATGACCACCACTTTCAGGGTCTGCAAAACTGTAATAGTGATCATCAGTAATATGAAAAACTATTGAAGCTTGTAATTCACTAGTTTTATAACTTTTCCAACAGTCAGCACTGTTGTAGTTATTGGCTATATTTTCTTTTATTGTTTCTCTCAAATTAGCCACACTTCTATCTGCAACTCTCAAAATGAAACATTTTTACATCTTTCCGCACTATCCACCGAATAGCCACTGCTACAGAAGTATTCAGCCCGCTTCTGAAAAAAATTCCATCGATTTCTACTAGTTTGTTAGGCCTTTCAATTTAACTGGAAGCTCTTTTTAGAACATGATGAATACAAACTTCGTGTAGATAGTTATTCCAGTATTTTGCTGTAAAGTGATAGAGTGTGTGAACATGGGCCCAAATCAAACTGTGGCAGTTTTGTCAGCTATATCCCATTTGACATATTATTTTCTTAAGTAACTGTAAAGGAAGCGGAGTGCAGTCACAAATTGGGAGTTTAAAATTCTAGAACCACGTTCTTTTTCGAATGGATATTCTTTTGTCACAATTTTTAACACCACATCACTATTTGTTATCTGTTTTTAAATAAAGTACTATATCAATGTCCATTTATACATACAGTTTTTATGGTAGGATTTCCTAACTTTAAAAATAGTTAAAAATAGTTACAGTTTTGTAAAATACAAGTCCGAAATTTTATTTTTTTTAATTTAAGAAAAGATGTGATAATATTTAAGCTATATCATTGTTCTCATAAATAAAATGTGGCTTATTGAGAACTGATCAGGCCTACATGAAATGAAAGCATCGATATTGTGTGTTCTCATCTTATGCTTATCCATAACTGGCAGTAAGTCGTGTTGCTTGGTGGCTGACAGAATAATATACAAGTACCATAAAAACATAAATAACTGTGAGCTTATGTTTTGAGATTGTCACACAAAGAAATTCATTAAAACTAGTATGTTATTGTTGCTGTCAAAATTTCCTAATGGAATATAAAATAACAAAATTTATGAAGTCGACACCATATATATATTAATTTAAATGCAAGTCTAAATAATGTTCTGTTCAGCAATGTCTTTTACTAAGGCATTTTCATGATTTGCATATGCACATTGATATAACCAGTCTTACAATTTTTAAATACTTCTCAGTACTTTTTCGTTTCGCCGGCGCAAATCTCGCCAAGCAGACCAACACACAGTATACACATAAAAAATGTAGACAAATGTTAGTTCCAAGAATTTTTAAAATTTTTTTTTTATTTATTTTTAATGTCGTTTAATATTTTGTAAAAAAGCCAATAAATAAAAAATTAAATTTTTAAAAAGACAATTTAAGAACTTACTATGCTTTCATGGTAAAACATTCTGATTTGCCGGTTCATATCACGTGACCCCAAGTGATATCATCTCACGTAAACTAAGCTACAAAAATGTAATTCTCTCGGTAAATATCTACATTAATTTCGAGTTAAATCTTAATTTGGAATACAAATTTAAATGCAAGAATTATTTTAATTCTTACAAATAGCTTACTCAGATATTATGTACAGGGGTCGTAGCAGTCCTTACAAGTGCTTATAAGTCCTTATATTTGAAAATAAAATACAAAAGCCCTTATAGGTGCTCACTTTTTCTCTAAAGCACTTATTTTTTTTTTGTTTTTAGTGCTTATTTTTTGCTTTTAGTGCTTTTTTTTTAATGAACTCTCATTTTTTCCCCCGTACCAAAGCCGAAACTAAATAAACAACTTTTCTTCCTTATATGGAACATCAGATGGTGAATCATACTCCTTGAAATAGCTTTTCGCTCCTTTCTCTGCATTAACATAACCTTTGGCAAAGAACGTCTATGTATTCAACAATGTCTATGTATGAACAATATAGATTGATTTTGTACATAAACACATTTCTCTCTTGTGTCATTTTTTATGCATTCCTGCCTTAACCCGTCACCATGATCTGTGAAACACCCTGTATATTCTTTGCCTTTGGTGCACACGAGTATAGACAGGCGCACGTCATTCTATTGGTCAAAGAATTGTGAAAGCGGTAGGAAATTCCGTATTCTTTTGCTCTCACCCAATACTACAGGCGTTTGAATTTCTATCAAGATTTTTATAATTTACATTCTCGTTCTGCGTGGTCAGTTCATATTCACGTTTATTATGATCAGCTTATATTAAGAGCATATGTATGAATATTTATAATAATATATTTGCAGTAACTGAAGTATAGATAAACTTCAAAAATGGGTGTGTTTTATCACAGATTAGTTTTCTAAGGAATAATATTCGGAATGGCATAAAGTAATCGAATAGTCTTTTTTATATTTTTTATTATTATTTTTTGGCCAATGCATTATACAGTACGGAAATTGGAGGTTCTCCCCTTTCTCCGCAAAATCTCGAATATTGAAAGAATTACAGTTCGCAGCAAAGCAAGCAACGGACTTTTTTTGGGGGGGGTGCTCACTTTCTATCTGGATCGAATAGGACTAAAAGTTCTGCGGTCTGCCAAAGCGAAGAATGATTCTATTCCGGAAATTTAACGCAGTCTGTTCAAAATTAGAATGAAAAACATCCCAGATTGGTAAATCTCTTTATTAATCAATAGGACTATGGCAGGGATATAGCGCGACGTGTCCTGCTCAATGATAAATATGTAACATGGGCCCCTGACGGTTAAAACTGGACTAAGCAAAGGGACATTTTCCTTTATTTAAGTTATTTATTCTCCGAATATCGGCACCTGTTTATTCCGATTGCGTAATATCAGGTGGTTAAGAATTAAGGTGCACGTATTGCACAATAACGTTTGTGATATTTCCCGGAGATAAAAGAGTTTTACTGTGCTTGCTAAGCAGATTATTTTTCAGTTCCATTGGGCTATTTTTTATATGATGCACATATCTCGGAATGGCAAAAGCATTATTTAGCTGCAAAATCTAAAGAATGGCTACAATCTACCCCCTTCCACTTTTACCAGTTACACTCCACTATCCGGAATTTCAGATATTTGGCAATTTCCGAGTATGCCAGTTAGTTAAGCTTTTACTTTTAAAGGATGACTGCATGAAGCAATTTGCCATCTTCTGATTTCATGTAATAAATATGGGTTATTATTATTTATTTTCTCTATTTTGAACTGAAATTTCATCATTAAATCTTGTAATATAATTTAGTTCTGTATAGTTTTTTTTTTCCTCTCATTGTAAACTAGTTCTGTAAATTGAACTGTTTCTTAAAATTTAAAAAAAAAAAAAAAAAAAAAAAAAAAATTCCATGGATGAGTAATGCTTATTCTCTCTTAATAAATATTAAATTTCTCATATTTTAAATTACAAGTCTAATTTTTCTTTTAAGGTTATGCAGCATAATGTAATTAGACAGGTGCTTATTTTTTTTTTTTCCTTAAAATGTGCTTGAAAAGTGCTTGTAGGTGCATATTTTTTTTAACTAAAATGTATCTACGAACCCTGTATGTAAAACTGCAGTGCTTTACTTTGCTAGTGCATTTTCATTGGAATTGATGAATTTAACCCTTGACTTTGCCTTTTCTATATTTTCGCCATCGGGTGAGCGGTTGTGATTGCATCCTAATCGACTTAATTACTGCCCACGAATGGCCTTAGGGCATAAAATTAAACTATCTGGTAAAAATTCTATGTAATTGTATGCCAGTATTGAAAGAAACAATCAATCTGATAAGAAATGGGTGCGACTTGTTTTGAAAATAAGACGTAAAAGGTTACCAACTAGGATATTCCATTCGGCAAGTAGACTACCTTGAGCTACGCCACTTAGGATTGGACGGGGAGTCGAAATGATAGAATTAACTCGTACTGAGAAAGAACGATTAGTGAGATACGAGTTAATCATGTGAATAAGTTGATCCGGAATACTAAGTCGCATGAGCTTGATAATAATACCTGTATGCCAAGTCCTATCAAATGCTTTGGCTATGTCAAGAAAAAGGGCGCCAATAAGCATTTCGCTACGAAAACCTTCGTGAATGAACTCTACTGTCCTGAAAAGCTGGTGCATTGCGCAGTGTTTTACTTGGGAACCAAATTGCTCGTCAATAAGGACTTTTTGCTCCGGAGAAAATCATTCAGGCGTTTAAGTAGCACAAATTCGTAAATCTTTGATAACGAAGATAGGAGGCTAATAGTCTATAATTTTGAGGATTTGAATGGCACTGGCCAGGTTTCGGAATAGGCACAATAAGTGTTCTCTTTCAGCTTTGAGGAAAATAGCAATGCAGTAACATATAATTTATGAGTATTACTAAGAAAAATAGATAGCTGGTGGGTAGGTATTCAATCATGCGGTTAGAAATAGAGTCCAATCCAGGCGCTTTCTTAGGATTTAATTTAGTGATATATTCGCTAACTTCGTGCATGGTTGTATATTGTGTGTCTCTCTGACATGAAGAATTTAGAAATCTTTCAACATCTAGTTGGAAGGAATTTGCGGTATGAGCAAAAATCCCTTCATTATGAGCCACCACTGCGTCCTTAGCTAAGGACGGAATGTGAGATAACGCTAAAGACTGTTATCTGTGGTCGTTAGGGACTGAATGTGATTAGAGTATCGTGATTGATTGAACATGAAGCCTTGATCTCATTTGGAGAACACTAAGTTGTAATTTTAAGTCAGGACTTCTAATTCTTTGCCAAAGCCTTCGTACTTTATTCTTTTCAGGAATTTTGAGTTTGATTTCAGCTGGAAGTTTATTAAAATTGGGGCGAAGGGTGAATTTTGATACTTCTTTAAAAGTATCTGTTAGGATAGAAGTTAACTGATCAACAGACTTGTCAATATCGTCACTGGATTTAATTTCAAGGGAGAGAAAACTTTTATTGTTAAGTTTTGTATCGAAAATTGTCCCAATTTGCAGAGACGAGTGCCAGAGAATTTTGATTAAAAAAATTACAGTTAAGGTTGATGAGTACGGGGTTGTGATCTGAGGATAGACAACTTTCCACAGTCACGTGATGGTCAAAAGGAATATTTCGAAAAAGAGCCAAATCAATATAAGATTGATATACAAGTTGCTAATTAAAGTAACTGCAGTTACATTTAACATAAAAAATGTGTACGTAAAGCAGAAACTATGTTTTAAAACTTTTTAAAATTTCTAATGCTTATTAACTTTTTTAAATAAAGGCTTCCTTTTTTCATCTGTGATATTTACCTTAGTAATGCTATAAATCCTACATACATTTAAACAAAATATAATTTTTTATTACATTAATTAAAGCAATTATATTAAGGGACGTTCAGACATCATGCAAAAACTTTTATGTCCTTTCTACCCATTGGAAAATCCACTTAAAATATGCAATTAGAAATTTTTAATTATCATTCAGCAAAATTCATAAATAAAAAAAATATCTATATATACAATGATCTTGTTCTGCGATACCCAGTTCCTATTTTCCAAAAAATTCTTTTTGCAATATTCTGATTAAAATTAGTGTTCTGCGTTTGGGTAAATGATTCAACTAGAGCTAGAAATTCATCAAACTGATGAGGAGCATGTGAAAGTAATGAAAAAAATTTCAACGTCTTTCAAGCTCATTTCTTCTATTAAATTATTTGTATCTCCTTACTGCTGTCATATATTAATAAAAACCATTGTTTTCTGCTTCTCTTACATAAAGCAAGAAGTAAAATAAGTTTTAATCTAGTAGAAATTAGATCCACTTTAATTAATAAATATAACCGTAAAAAGCCAAAATATCACACAAAAATCCACACTTTCCTCCAAGTTTCTGATATAAAGAACCATCTAGTGCAACGGGTGGCATCCCGAATGTGGTCAGGAAGGGGACTTTGACGTTAATTGCGAAGAGGAAAATAAACGGGTGCGTTAGGCATCATAAGGGGTGATATATTCTAAAAGAAAAGTGTTTTTGGGTCTCATTCAGTATCATTATATCAGGAATAAAAACTTCAGTGGAGCTACAGAGTTCTCTATTCTTCACTGTAAGTCCGTAATGCGTACAAATAGTATGTACATGGTACTAGAATGGAAACAAATTGTATAGGATGTGAAAAGTTTTGAAGTGCTATCTTATGTATTTATTAAACAGTTTAATAATATTAGTATGCACTTTTGCGGATTATAAATAGCATGCATCTCCTTATAACTGCAAATTAAATTATAATTATCAAATGAATTTGATGATTATATTTATTTGTTTATTAACATTTCATTATTACATTATTTCCTCCCCCCCCCCCCGAGCATTACATACATGTAAGTCACATGGCTGAAAGGAACTACTATAAACAAATAATTCGATACAATTTCAGTTGAGCAGCACTAATTAGCATTAAATGTTTATGGAAAGTATCCTAGTTTTGATTTTGTGTGCTTATTTAATTGAATATGGCAAAGCATACAAGGGTTGGCTAGGCATGATTTCATGGAGAATTTTCTAAGGCAAATGGGGTCATATTTATATACCTTAAGGAAATCCACGAAAATCCTTACACATAGTGGTAGGCTGTAGGAGGGCTCGTTCAATCCATTTGTTAACTTTGCATCTAATTTTCAAGTGCCCTCCCTTTTTTTTTTGGCTAGTTTATTCATTCAAAGGAAATTACATGCCACTCACTGAACTTCGTACTTTAGTCTGAATAACCATTACACCTAATGAACAGTATATTTCTGTGACAAGGAGAGCTTTCTGACTGTAAAATCTAATTTACATTTAGCGAGCTTGTGATGAATAAGTTTATTCGCTATTTTGTTTAATTTCTGCAATATTTTGTAATTCTTATATTTTTGTAAATTAAAATTTTATTTTTTTAAAGATATTTTCTTTTTATTCACAAATATTTATATTTTCTATTTTTCTAAGAAGTAAAACATTTAATTAGATTCTGATACTTTGTTTTTATAAGATACGAAACCTTCGTTGAAATTTTCATAGCTCACTTTAGTTCAGCGACCATATTTTAATGTGTCATTTTTTTTTTTTTTTTTTTTTTTTTTTTTGGGCGAGTCCATTAATCCGATTTGAAACTAGGAATGAATTAACAAATTGATATTGCCATTCCATCATTTCAAATTGCACTTGATTATACTTTATAAACGGTGTGTAAATATAATTGAATGTGCATGTGTATGTGTGTGGGGGAGCTCACTAGCGGCTGAGCAGTAAAGTCGGTGAACACTGGTAGGTCGACCCAAGGTTCGAATCCTGATGAACGTCGTGGCTGTATTGGCGTTTTCATAGTTTTCTTCATGTGTAACGTGCATACGAGTCAGTTTTGCTTAGAAAGTTCTCCACAAGGCATCTTTACCCCAAGGCAAATAGTCGCCAAATGCTTTGCTGTAATCAATCAAACCAGACCAAACAGTAGATATATAAATATGTAGCTTAAAAAACTGCTATATTTTATGTATACTTATAAAATATTATATATATGTATAATTATTAAAAGAAAGGAAAAGTCGGATCTTAATTGATTGTATATAATTTAATCCTTATAAAGGTCCTAACAATTCTTTCTCACTTAAAGTCATAACCGAAAAGAACAACCAGTAAAATTAAACTTCAGATATGTATACAATACTGAATATAATAAAGAAAGTACAAAATATAAAAATAAATCATACATGTACGATTTATATTGATGTTCCATAAATATATGTGTGGTAATGAACATTGTATATTAAAGATATTTTTCACCTTGTTCTATATTTTGTTCCATTTATATTTACCTATACATAGATATATATAATTTAAGGATTCCATATTAACTACTACATATAAAACAAGAAAGTGCATCAATAATGTATTTTTCAGCGTTATTGACTTCATTGTGAAGGATTTTCTGCAGTCTAGTTTGCTTTATTTTATTCATAAATCTCAAATAAAAACAAGTTAATGTTTATATGTCATTAGAAAATTAACCAAAAAGCAGCGACCACAAAGTTATTGAAAAACAGTCCTTAGGCTTGATAAAGTTGAAAGCCATTTGGGTTAAGACTATTCTCTCAGATACTCCACATACACGTAACATAGCACTCGAAATGCAAAACTCAATATTTACTACAAATTCATCGATGTAACAAATATCTGTCTTTCTATTCCTATGGCTTTAGGAAAAAGACGTTATTTGCTTTACAGTTTATCGTTCAAGAATACATTTTCATTGTACAAAATTGCATTCATTCGAAGAATTCAATTTGTTTTTGCTCTGTATAAAACTGAATACAGAGAAGTTAGATATTTAAACAGTCCTCACATTTTCTCACGACCCCGAGCAAGATTAATCCCTCCTTTTCAGATCCCCCATGAAAAAAGGGGTTGTAAATGTACAACTAGACAGCATCTAGGCTGATTTCAGTGCAGTGGTCTCAATGTTTTTTACTAATGCATACCATCTAAACAAAAATTGAAAACATTTAGTACCACCACAGCAAAGTTGCCACTTTTCGCTCCAACGGATCAGTGTGGACGCGGCTTTAAGCTAGCAAGCTCAAATTTTTCACACACTCTCTTTGTAGATGAAAATATGATGTACTGAAGGATGAATATAATGTACAAAATTTAATTTAGATTTTTTAAAAAATTTTTTAAATGTTTCTCCAAACTATCCCTTAATGAAGATCTAAATTATTTAAAAGCAATAGTTATTGACAGGGGCTTTTCACCCAACATTATTAATTAAGCAGTTAAAAAATTCTCATCTCAACACACTAAAAGGCACACTCTTGTTTTAGGAGATTATAAAAATTCTGTTGTCATTCCCTTCTTTCCATCAATTAGCTATAAAGTTGCACGTATTTTGAAGAAATTTAACTTTCAGGTCGTTTATTCTCCCATCAATAAAATTCAGAGTTCCGTACCCAGGGACCGCATTCCGGATATGAATTCCTGGGGTATTTACAGAATTCCTTGCCAGTGTGGTTTAATTTACATTGACCAAACTAAGAGAGCCTTAAAACAAGGAACATGAGGCATATGTTAGAAAAAAGGAAACACAGAAGTCTTCTGTTGCCCAGCATTGTTGGTCCGAAAATCACACTTTAATTTTTCTGCTGCCAAAATTATTCAAAAAACATCTTCCATTGGTGAACTGGATTTTCTAAAGGCATTTCACATTCAAAAAATCCTTCTGTTCTAGTTAATGACCCTAATTCCAATCCACCTTTAAAGAAATTACGTTTTAGTTCTGGTTTCAACAACAGATGGCGCCAGTAGTTTGTCTCCTGCCCAGGCTTTCTTATCTTATCTAATCATTATATCCTCTCTCGCTCATTTGCGCTTTTGCAGCCGAGGATGATGTTTCGGTAAAACCATGGAAACTAGTCCTGCGAAAATTTGAAAATATAACGTTGAATTTTGTTATTTGACTTCTTAACTGTGTTTATGTTTAGAATTGATGTTTGATGCATTCTTTTGGAAATTTGTTATTCAGTCTGATAGCAGATTTAATGGACAATTTTAGAACAGTTTAGGCAGCAGAAACAAAATTCAAGTTATTTGTTTTGGCAATTAATGTTTCTGTATAGAATAAAGCAGCTTTGATTATAGTAGCTGAACTATTTATTTTATGTGAAAGTTTATGTTCACTGTAAATACTGAATGCAAAGTTATGGAATTTCTTAAAGTCTAACTAATTAAAGCATAAGGAATACAGTCAAAAGTCGTTAATCCAGACTCGTCGGGACTTTAGCGATTCCGGATTATCAATTTTTCCGGATTATAGATAATCAGTTTAAATCTGGTAAGATGGCATGCAGAAATTATAAAATTAAAAATATGAAACTGTAATTTATGAAATAAAGAGCAATTATGATCTAAAGGGTATCAAAATTTACAAAAAGAAAAGCTAAATATTTATTTGTTTACTTTATTAAACATTTCTTTCAACTTATTCAATCTTTCAAGTTGTTTAAGTTGCTTCGTTTCATGTGATAATACTTTCTCTTTAATTCTATTAAACAGACATAATTTCTTGTTTAGTTACAAAGTTCCGCTGTTCAAGTCCTATAATTGCTGTGTCGAGAATACCGACTAATTTGTCAATCCAAATTTTTTCATTTTCAATAACCTCTGTGTCACTTTTTTCACTATCGGAAGCGAATTATAATGGCGAAGAATTTGATTTAAATCATATCAAAGACGGAGTACATCGAGATGAAATACTACATTTAGTAAGGAATTATAAGCCAAATAAAATAAAAACATCTGCCCTGAAGATAAGGATAGTGCTGACAGATCAACTTCCAATTCATTGCCCGCCGCGTCGTTTCCCTCCCCCCGCAGAGCAGCGTGAAATTGATAAACATATTTCGGAATGATTAGATAATCAAAGTATATGCCTTTATACATTTTTTGCAGCAATTCCTTTTTTCTGTGTAATGGACTTCGAAACATACTTTCGCTTTGTAGATCCTTTACATAAATATATATTGGAAATTCTATTTCACATAATCGAAAGTTCAAGCTTACTTTTATAAATTGCTCTAACAGTCTGCAAAAAAATAATAAGCCGGATCCAATTCGAAGATTACGGAACAACGCAGTCTGCAACATTAACTGAATTAGATAATTTTAGTTTAGCTTAACCATCCGTTATACATTAAATGGGCATGCGTAAACGTATTATGCGCATGCACACACGCATATTCGCAGCTGTAAAGGTCTTACGCGCACGTGTAAATGCCTATGCGCATACATCAACTCGACGCGTGCGCAGAAAGTTTGCAGCTTTGATGTCCGGATTATGGGTGTCCGAATTAACGACTTTTGACTGTATTTCACTATCGCAGATATTTCCAAACCTGCAGTGTTGAGACCAGTTTTTGGTGAAATTCTTTTTAATTTTAAAAAATAAATCCAGTAGCTACTTATTTTCAACTTTGTACAAACAGAAAAAAATCACAGTTTTGCTTTTTCATACACTTGCTTCATTAGGAATTGAAATGATGTCATGCTTTAAATATGGGGAAAAACTTCTTCGAATAACTGCCATCATTTGTTAAATTAAGAATAACTTATTAAATTGTAGTGTATACTTATGTTTTTTGTTTTATTTATTGACTGTAGGTTATAATCTTACAATATTAGCCTATGGACAGACTGGATCTGGTAAAACATACACTATGGGAACTGATTATGCTTCACGAAAAACTGCTACGTTTTCTGAACTTGGAATAATTCCTCGAGGTTTGAATGACATTTTCTTGGGTATACATAATAAAGTTAACACATCAGATTTTGTTGTAAAAGTGTCGTTTCTTGAGGTAAGACATTTCATTGTAAAATTCACCTGAACTGTTTTTCTTTTCCTCTATTATTCAGTGTTTGTAAAATTTCATCTTAATTGTGTTTATACTCTGAGATTATATTATGTGTTTTAATTTTTAATGTCATATACACACTTTTGAAAAAAAGAAAAAAAAAAAAAAAATCGAAGCACCATGAAAGAAGTGGTTGTTTTTGATGAAATTGAATATGTGTATAGCTCATACACAGATACTAAAATGATTAAAAAAATCAAGGTCATTTTATCTTGTTGGAAAATTGCCCCAGGATGACGTGCCATGAAGGGCAATGCAACCGGATGCAGGATGGTATCAACATATCGTTGAGCTGTTAAAGATGTACGGAGGATGACTAAGGATGACCTGCTGTCATAAGAAACAGCACCCAACACCATCACACCAGGGATTATGGCTGTATGCTATTGGGACCGCTGGCCCCGTCCTCTCCAGACACAAACACGGTGATCATCTGCTTTAAGTGTGAAGCAAGATGAACACTATACGATGCCAGTCTGAATGCAACCATGATGTGACACCATTCCGGATGCCTCCGCCGATGTTGTGGGGTCAAAGGCAAACGTCTTAAAGGCCTCTGTGAGCATAACCCCGCCTCAGACAAGCACTGTGAGATAGTGGACGATACCACAGGAAGTATAGAAGTGGCTGTAGTGCGTTGAATATTCGACAATGATACCATTGGGGCAGTTTGGCCTGGCGAACAGTCATCCTATCTTTCCTTGCATTTGTGCTCCTTGGCCTTCCAGAGCCTTCATTTCGTCAGCAATTTCCTTGTAGCAACCATTGCTGCCAACATCTTTGCACAGCAGTGTCTGTATGCTGCAGGTGGTGGCCTATTGCTCGGTATGACCACCCAGCTTCACGCAATCCTACAATGCGACCATGTTCGAGTCGTTTAGTTGTCTGTAACGTCTTCGATATCATTGTAATGGCATCTTTAGTTGCTTCTTTATGGAATTATAATGGCAGCAACAAAAAAAGATAATTTTCCACCTCTGTTACTGGTTTTGCACTTTGCGAATTGCACACTAGAAATGCGCGTTATGATTGCAATTCCTGTTCATTTGCCGTGAAACTTTGGTCATTTGCATGTTCAATCGAGATGTTTTTTTTATTACAAAATTTCATCATAAATGCAAAAGCATTTATTCTTGGTGCTTCGATTTTTTTTTTTTTTTTTTTTTGCAAAAGAGTGTATATAGGAGGATTGCAAAATTTTGAATTTCGGCGAAAAATAAATAAAGCAGTCATAGCTAAAAGGAAACAGGTTTTCTTTATATGTAATATACTCAGTTGTCTTTCAATGTTTTACAAGTGTGTAGATCCTTCTATATAGAAACTGCATAATTTTTATCACAAAAATTTGTAAGTTAGCTTTCCTAGAATCAAATTCTTTGCTATTCAAACAATTTGCAGACTCTGAAACTGATAAAAATATAGAACAGAAAAATTGGGAAAATATGGTTGCTGAAAGAGTTTCAATTTTATCATCATTTTCAAGGGCATCACTCGGGTAACATGTCTGGTATTGTAACAAGAGATGATGACACCCTTTCAAATGCCTGAAACCATATTTTTTTTTTTTTTTTTTTTTTTTTTTTTTTTTGTGAATCTCTTAAGTTCAGTAAACTGCTGACAGTGCTTGCCATTGTGATTGTTTCATTCAGTGAAAGCAGTATGAAGAAAATGATTCTCCTCGAATTCCATGGAAACAAATGCATTCATCAGACGTGTTTTGCAACACCATTTAATTGTTTTGAACTCCTTTTTAATCATATGTATAAAGTCCACTTTTGATCCTTTTCATAGCATTAAGCAGAGAAATATGGGTACAGACAAGGTCTGACATATTCTTTTGCATTAAACTATGCTGTCTGTCTATAGAGTTTGAAAGTAAATATGGTTTTCTATAAATGTTGAAAAGTAGAGGAATTATCAGTCTTAAGCCTTTCAGTAATTACCTCAGTTGAAATCATTTACTTTTCTACTCAAGCACACATGATATTGTCATCTTCACCAGAAGGCTGGCAAGGGAGGATTTACAGAGTTCGTAGCGGTCCTTATAAGTGTTTCTAAGTCCTCATATTTGAAAATAAAATATAAAGGCCCTTATAGGTGCTTACTTTTTCTTTAAAGCCCTTATTTTTTTTGATTTTAGTGCTTATTTTTTTGCTTTTAGTGTCTTTTTTTGTTTTTTTGTTTTTTTTTTTTGTGTGTAATGAACACGCTATTTTTCCCCGTACCAAAGCCGAAAATAAATAAACAACTTTTCTTCCTAATATGGAATGTCAGATGGTGAGTCATACTCCCGGAAATAGCTTTTTCCGCTTTCTCTGCATTAACATAACCTTTGGTGTGCACGAAGAGTACAGACAAGTGCCCGTCGTTCTATCGGTCAAAGAATTGCGAAAGCAGTAGAAAATTCCGCTACATTCGGCATTCTTTTCCTCCCACCCAAATACTACACACGTTTGAATTTCTATCAAGATCTTAAAAATTTGCATTCTCGTTCTGCTTGGTCAGTTCATATTCGTGTTTATTATGATCGTTATGCTTATATTATGGGCATATATATGAATGTTTATAACAACATAGTTGCAGTAACTGCTGAAGTATAGTAAACTTCCAAAAATGGTTGTGTTTTAACACAGATTAGCTTTCTAAGGAATAATATTTGGAATGGCTTAAATAAAGGGAAAATAATTGAATAGACAAAATAATTTCATTTTTTTTGGCCAATATATTGACGAAGGTTGGGAGGTCTCCCCTTTCTCCGCAAAATCTTGAATATTGAAACTGTTACAGTTCGCTGCAAAACAAGCAATGGACCTTTTTTGGGGGGTCACTTTCCAATCTGGATTGAATAGGACTAAAAGTTGTGCGTTCTACCAACCCAAGCAAAGAATGATTCTATTCCGGAAATTTAATGCCGTCTGTTGAAAATTAGAATGAAAAACACCCCAGTTATTTAGTTCTTTATTCTCCTAATACCGGCAGTTGTTGATTCCGATTGCGTAATATCACGTAGAAAAGAATTACGGCGCACATATTGCGCAATAACGTTTGCGATATTTTGCAGAGATAATTAATTTTGATGTTCAGTCCAAGATTTGTTTATGAACACTTAAAAGAGTTCTACTGTGCTTGCTAAGCAGAATATTTTATAGTTCCGTTGGTTTATTTTTATATGATGCACATATCGAAATGCCAAAAGCATTTATTTAGCGGAAAAATCTAAAGAGCGGCTACAGTCTACCCCCCCTTCGCTCCTTCAAGTTACGCTCGAGTGTCCGAGTATTGTGGCCAATTTCCAAGTATGCGGGTTAGTTAAGCTTTTACTGTTAATGATGACTGCATGAGCAAATTTCTGTCTTCTGATTTCAGAAATGTTCCTCTTTTTTACTTAAATTACTTTGCTTGCAATATCTGTTAAAGAGAAAACTGGTATACAATGAAAATTTAGATTTAAATTATTTAAATATCAATATTGATTGGAAAAATAAATTGTATTTATTATTAGGTTCCAAGCGAATGCAATAAATATACCTTATTATTTATTTTCTCTATTTTGAACTGAAATTTCATCATTAAATCTTGTAATATAGTTTAGTTCTTCATAGTTTATTTTTTTTTCCCTCTCATTGTAAACTAGTTCTGTAAATTGAAGTATTATTTAAAATCAAAAACGAAAAAAAAAAGTAATTATTTTCCATGGTTGAGGTAATGCTTATTCTCTCTTAATAAGTACTTTATTTCTCATATTTTAAATTACAAGTCTAATTTTTAAGGTTATGCAGTTGTGTATGATGTAATTAGACAGGTGCTTATTTTTTTTCTTAAAATGTGCTTGAAAAGTGCTTGTAGGTGCTTATTTTTTTTAACTAAAATGTAGCTATGAACCCTGATTTATCATCCAAGTTAAAATTACCATTTCCAAGTCTATGAAATAAATTTTTGTCCTCACATATTATCCCATCAACCATGTAAGTAATCACCATGGAATCACGAAATTATGCAGAGAACTCACCAAATCTGAGTTTTTGGAGAATTCTGAAAGAACTGTTCTTTATTTAATAAACAATCAGTATTTGGCCCACTTTGTAAAGAGGCTGCCTTTGTTTTCTATTATTTTATTAGGCCATCCAATTTTACCATAAGTTCTCTTTAGAAAACTATTAGTAGAAACCTCT
This sequence comes from Stegodyphus dumicola, assembly GCF_044657685.1. NCBI lineage: Eukaryota > Metazoa > Arthropoda > Arachnida > Araneae > Eresidae > Stegodyphus > Stegodyphus dumicola. Next base: position 125,222,829 of record NC_140780.1, read on the forward strand.
CTCCGGTAATTGTTACACAGCTTGCTATTTTGTAGATGGCATATCTCAAATTTTAATCATTTTTTTTAAATGCAAGGAAAAATACATGAATAACTGTTAATTCACATCCTTGTTCATAAAAACAAAAGGTGGCTTATTGTGAATCAATCAAACCTATGTCATGAGTGTATTGTTAGGTCAAATTTATCCATAATTGATGCTAAATTGTACTGCTGTCCAACAGTTTTATGGTTGACAAAATAATGCATAATTACCTAAATTTATCACTATGTCAAAAGTAGAAGCACATTCTAAATACATCTCTGAAATGTGTTATGTTGCAGGTCCAAAGATTGCTATTTCCAGAAGCTCTTTTACATAACATGATTCAAAAGTAACTTTTCTTTCTTTATTTTTCTTCCATCCACAGTCTTCCATCCACAGATTAACTTTAGTGAACAATGGCTATTTCTAAAATGATTCATTGTGTTTCGGCTTTTCCATTAGTGTACCATATGTTCATGAAATAAATATCTTTGCTGCCTGTAATTATTTTTCTGTAACCTTTAAAAATAAGGCACAAAACGTGAAACCATCCAGTATATATTAAATTATATTTTTAGCTCACTGAAGTTTCTTAGTGGTAGTGTATGGAGCAGTGCAAGAACCCAGTTATTATTCTCCATAGTTGTATATTGAAGAAAGCAGAATACTCATTTATTGTTGTGAAATTACTAAATCAATGGGGGCTTCTATGAAAACATGTCAGTTGATCCTTGAATTACATAGCTGCACAATTACCAATCTGTGTATTTTTGCCTTCCTCGCTATATGAACCCCTAGCAGCCTATCCATTTGACCAATTGAAATGGAATTTCAGATTGTCATTTAAAGGTATGTGCTTGAGATTGTGAGGATTTAAAACAATAGAGATCTCAGGGTTATGGTCACAAGGAAAAATTTTCGAAAAGCAATATCCATTTTTTTTTTTTCCTTGTGCAAATTGATCAATGCATTGAAAAACAATAAATGACAGAACAACAGACATATGAAAAGTGATGCCATGAAGTGTTTGCCAAGAAGAATATTATAAAATACTGATGATAATACAGAAAGGAGATGCATTGATGCACATTTTCATAATTCACGTAGTAAGAAGCATCAATCACAGACCATCATATGCTAAGCTTATCTTGTGGAAAATCTTTAATAAACAGTTTGGGAAGGTTGGTTATTCAATCAGGCATTCGAGTGTGTTAACAAGATGACACTTATAAGAAAAACAATGAGATGATTTGATAAAACTGTTTGATCTGAACAGGGAAAATGCTGTTTAAGCAGTGCGAGTTCATTGGTGAAATCATAAGCTAAGACGAGGCCTTTATTTCATAAAAATATACGCAATTTGGTAAAAAGTGTGAAGAAACTGGATGCATATGTGATAGACTACAAGCTGGAAGACCACGTTTTCCTGTTGAGGTTGTGGGAGTGCATAATATAATTACTACAGGTCCATTGCACACTGCAAAAAGTGCTTCCCACAGTTAGGATGAACTGAAAACCACAGTTCCAAAGCTTCTGCTCTGTTCTGCAGATGTTACTTTATTGATTCCAGTATGTCTGGATTTTGCAACCTGAAGAGGAGCTACAGCATGTTGACTGGGAATTTTTTCCTCATCAGATATGATGAAGATAGCAGGTGGCTGCTGTGAATATTATGGATGGAAGAAGTACATTTCTCCAGAACTGGGGGCGTAAACTTCAATAACTGCATTCACGTATTCGGCACATATTCGAGAGATCCGTGGTTCGAGTTCCAGCAAGGGCACTGGTCATTTTTCATCTCTCCGGCTTCGAAATAACCTAATGTCTCTACAGTGGCACCCGAAAAAAAATTGGTGGATGATGATTATCCACCACCAAGTTTTGGTGATTGGGTCACCTAGTCCCCAGTCGCCCATTAAAAAGGGGGTATATAAGGTATTTCTTCTGCCTTCTTAACATGCCTTTGTGGTGTAGTGGTCAGCACGCTCGACGCATATTTGAGAGGTTCATGGTTCAAGTCCCGGAGAAGGCATTGCTCATTTTTCATCTCTCCAGCTTCAAAATAACCTAATGTCTCTACACACTGAATGGCTCAAAAGCAGCCAATCATGTTGGATCCTCTTTTATAACAGTAAATCAAAAAGAAGGAAAGCAGGTGCATGAAGCTTGCTTGGTGCTTACTGCAGAGTTGACTGCTTTGTACTATGCCCTTTCATACATATCAAAGATAATTCAGAAAAAGTTTCTTATATTTTCCTACTCGTATAGTGCACTAAAAGCTCTAGAGGCATTTACTGATACCTGAAATACTCTAACTGTTGAAATTTTAAAATTGCATTTGAATTTAACTATTCGTGGATATCGAATTCTTTACTGCTGGGTGCCCGGACACAATAGGTATTAAGGAAAACAAACTGGCAGATGTTACTGCAAAATTTGCTGTTTCTCCGCTAGGTTTGTTCCAGTTAGGGACATCACCATGGCCATCAAAAACATGATCATAAATAAATGGCAGCAACTTTGAATCCTTCAAGTAAATAACAAGTTATCAGGACTTGTATGTCTTTTTCTTTGCTTTGGAAACATAACTTATCCTAAATAGGAACAGAGAGCTTACTAAAGCTATGTTCCAGTATGTGTGAAATAGACAACACAAGCAGGAAGGGTATGCTGAACCCTTTATTCTCTATTATTTTACAGGTGCTTCCGTACTTTGGGATACAGAGACCAACCACTTGTGGTCTGAACGTAAAAATATAAAACTACTAACTCAAATCTAGCTAAAAGCTAACTTTGAATTAGTATACACTAAGACTGGCCTTTTTAAAAGGTTCCTTAGGTAGTACGCAAACTGCTGAAACTGCGATACGTTTTAAATATCAAGAGGGCTAAACCTCTGGCCTTAAAGGCTATCAGCAACTGATTGAGAACTCGTAAGAATGCAGTGGCAAGGCGGCTCACTTCCTCTTTCTCTAACTCTTGGCAAAAAGCCACAACTGAAATACTTAGACATTAGCAAGTACAATTTACATAAACAAGTTAAAGCATTTAATTCTGGCCAGAAGTGGAAAATAAGAAAAGTATAGTTTTAAAATAAAATAAATGTTAGTAAAACTTAAGATCCTTACAAAGTTATGAAGAATCAAGGATAAAGTTGAATATTAGGAGGCTGCTAGAAACCGGGAGGGAGAAAGGTAATTTTAGCTCGCCTTGGAAATGGGTCAGTGTCGTATTACCCATAATTATCTTTTAAAAGGCAACAGCGAACCTATCTGCCCCAATTGTAAAGACGTTTTAGCAGTTCGTCACTTTTTAACTCAGTAGACTTCGCATGAAGCATTATAACAGCTGTGACTTACCTCTTGACCGAATAATCAGAAAGCAGGTCAACACTAATTTATTTCATTACCTGCAAGAGTTGGGTTTTTATTATTTTATTTGAATCATGTTTTAGGATATTCCTTTGTATTTTAACACTGTGGATTTTAATGTATCTCATCTTCACATCTGTAATTATCTCATTGTTATATACCTTTTATCTCAATGTATCTCATTTTATGTCCTGGTTTTAAACTTGTATTTAGAAATATCCGTCACAGGTCTGGCGCAAATATCCTTTCAGGTTGTGTGCCAAAACTCAAACAAACAAGCCATGGATGCAATTTGGTGCTCCACTCCACGTGTTTGCCAAATGCTGCAATAACACTTTGGAGATAGTCCTCTCCCATAACTTTGCAGTTTTGTGGTCACTTTGATAGCCCAACCTCACTCTGGAGGGTGTCTAGTTCTGGGATTATATGAAATCTGGGGTGTATCCATGAGATTTGTCAGAATTGAAAAATGCCATAAAGCATGAAGTTGTATAAATTTCTTCTGCTACGTTACATTCGTGGCATCTTCTGCTATGTTACATCTCCTGCATGTAATGCGCTGTTGTCTGCGAAGGTGGGCATGATGAAAACCTGTCATTCTAATAAAAGTATTCCCCCCTTTTCTGTCTTGTGTTGTCATTAGTCCTTTTACAATCTTGCTTGTTCTTTGCAAATGTTTGATACCAACAGTTTTCATCGTGTATGGGTATTGCTCCAACCCCATTTATGATTTTTCAATGCCGTGGTCAATTTATGCAGAAAAGAAGTGGGTGGTGCCATTTGAAAATTTCAAAATTCTTTCAATGTAACGATGAGAGCTCTATTATTTTAAATCATTGCAATCTTGAACACATACCTTCAAATAACAATATATGAAATTTTATTTCGAATGATTGGGCTCAACCAATCAAAATTTTGGCTTCCTAGAGACATATATCAGGGAAGTTTTTTTATGGCCACCTTGCATTATATTCTGTCTTCTTTTAGGAAAGCAAGTTAGAAAGGGGAAACAATATCTGAGTGAGAGAAAATATCTGTAGGTCTGTGTTATACTCATAAGTATCATAAGTTTAGGTCATCTGTTCAAAAAATGAATATGTCTATTAATATTTCCTAACTGCCGAGTTTCTTAGACTGATAAATTGTTCATGCAGAAATTATTGGCACCATTATTTTTAATACAGTACAAAGTCAGAGATCCGGACTCGTCAGGACTTCGGCGATTCCGGATTTGGAATTTTTCTGGATATTAGATCATCAGTTTAATGCTTTTAAGATGGCATGTAGAAATTATAAAATTAAAAATATGAAATCGTGATTTTTGAAATAATGAAGCATTTATGAAATAAAGAGCAATTATGATCTAAAGGGTAACAAAATTTTGAAAAAAATGCTTAATATTTATTTGTTTTCTTTATTAAACATTTCTTTCAATGTAAGTTATTTAAGTTGCTTTTTTGTGCCAATATTTTCTCTTTAAATCTGTAGACAGATATTATTTCTTATCCAGTAACAAAGTTCCATTGTTCTAGTCTTTTAATTGCTGTGTTGAGAATTCCGACTATCTTGTCAATTGATTTTTTTTCATTTTCGATAACCTCTTTGTCGCTTTCTTCACTATTGGTAGTGGTATTTTCGGAATCTATAGCCATATTACAGATTTTGCATCCATGGACTGATAATTGGGGCAATGTCATCGCAATGAGAAACTTCTGTTATATCATCTTCGTTTATTACCACTTCTCCACATTTCTTTAAAAATTCCATTAATTGAAAAATTTAATCTTTAGTTTGTGATATAAAAATTCTACTTTATATTCTCATTCAGCGCGCGCACTATTCCAATGTCCATAGGCTGAATGATGGACGTACAATTTGGAGGAAAGAATAATACGGATACATTATCTTTCACTAAAACTTTAAGTGAAGTATGAGCTGAACAGTTATCTACAATAGGGACAATTTTTACGTCATCAGGTAAACCAACCAAATTCTGCCGAGCCTCGGGTTTCAAACCAATCTTTTGTTAACACTTGTGTCATCAATTTGTACAATATATAACAGAAAACCTTTTACTCCTTTAAATAATTGAAGTCGTGCATTTTTTCTGATAATGAAAAGTTTACGCTTGTGTGTTCCTGCTGCATTTATGCATGCTAAAATTGCTAGTCTCACTTTTTAATCTTTGACACGAGTTGAAGCCTTTTCTGTAGAGGTTACCAAGGTATTTTGCAGTACATATTGCCAGAAAAGACCAATTTTAGTTTCATCAGTGTTGTAAATTTGTTCTGGAGAAAACTTTTAACTATTAATGAGTTCAATGAATTCATCTGCAAATAGTTCAGCAGCTTCAGTATCAGCTGAAGCTTTCTTACGTGAAATTCTTAATTGCCTTATACCATGGAGATTTTTAAAATAATTAACCAACCTGTATGTACACTCAGTTTTTAAAGTCTTCTTTGTGAAATATTTTAGCTTACGCCATTAGCATTTGACCCGTCAATGGCACGCCCTCACAGCGATGCTGTCTGACCCATTCAATTATCACTTTGTCATGATCTTGACTTTTAGCATAACGAATCATTTTTCTGTTATTCGTTACGAGTGGGGTGTCGGAATCCACAAAAAATTCAGAAAGTTTCTTTTTCTGTTATGTTATGTGTGGTTAATTTTCTAATACCACACTTCTTGCATAATTTTGAGACAGATATACATTCATCCATTTTTTGCAGCAATTTCACATATTGTATAATGGACATTGAAACATGCTTTCGCTTTGTAGATCCTGTTACAGATGCAGAATTAGAAACTCTTTTCGACATGATCAAAAACTGAAACTTTAATTTTCATCAAATTGCTGTAATAGAAACAGCCTGCAAACAAATTATTAAGCTAGATCAAATCAGAAAATTAAGGAACAACGCAATCTGCTATATTGGCCGAAATTCCTTGGAATTCCAGGAAGTATAATTTTAACCTAGCTTAATAGCATTATTGGCTGTGTGAGACTGGGGGCAAAAGACAAGTTTTCCATTCATTTTTGTCTCGCATCTATCGCGCTTTGAGGTGATTAAGCCTGATTGTATTAGTTAAGTTATTTATTATACTTGCGTCTATTTCTTGTGCATGCTTAAGGCTTATCTGAATCCTGAATAAATAAATTGTTACATATACTTAAGGCTTTTTAAGGGCCGGTGCTAGCTATATTACCTCCTGATGTAGTTTCTGCAGGTACTAAATTCTGCTAACATTTGTCTACGTTCTAAATTTTTGCGTCCCCTATATTTTGGATCACAGTGCTTTCCCTAAATTCTAAAAATATTTTCATCCTTTAATTTTGTTGCTCGGTGCTTCTCTAAACTCCAAAAATCTTGTCTTCGGTAAATTCTGTTGCCCAGTACGGCCGTGAGCTCTGGCTCTGGTTCTGGGTTTACGGGGAAAACAAATCAGTTATTCTTTAGCACTAAATGTAATCTTTTAGCCTATGAATATCATCAACAAAATCTATTTTTAGCATATGGAAAGAAACTTTTGTTAAATTTTTCCTCGTTAATATTTCTTAGTGCAGTTAACGTAAATCTGTAATCATTGCCAAGCGTAAGAATGTCAGTATAAAAGGTTAACATACTCTTTGTACTAATATATATAAAACATATTGTTTGGCCATCACTGCATGAGTCATTTCTCAAGTTGTTATGTGTTGATAAACATGCGGTGCTGAAACAAAATATAATAACTAATGATTCGCCAGGTTCGCATCAGCGATATATAGCAGTAGTAAAATCAAAGATGTTTCTATATAGAATGTTTCGGTTTGAGATCGCAGCTACAGAGCCAAATTATTGCTCACACAAATTTATGCTAAATTATTATTTCTTCAATAATGAGGTATTTATTTAGTGTAGAAGGGAAATTAAAAATCGGGACTCTCCACATGTTTTATCTACGGGGAAGGGGGGAATTAAATGCACATGTGGTTAAGCATTTATAAAAATAAAAGTTGTTGGTGGTTTTGGGGTCCGGATTTTAGATCATTTCTGATATTGGACATCCGGATCTCGGACTTTGTACTGTGTATTATTATTATTCAATATGATGTATGGTATTTTAACACACTAGAATATAGTCATTTATAAATAAACACTTACCAAAACAAATCTAAGAAAGGAAAACTCAAATGTTTTTATTTTATGACATTATTAGTGTTTGATATGACTTCCTCGGGTTATATGAACAACTTCCAGTCCACATAGCAGACATAATTCCAATGTCCCTTACAGTATTTATTTTCAAAGTTTAAGAGTCTGTTTTACTTTTTAAGTTGATCCCATTATCACTTGGATTCACAAGGTTATGAACAAAGCACTGCCATTTTTATTTGCAAATACAATATTGTAGCTTGAACAATGAAGGATTAAATCTTTTAATTTAACAATGCAATGTTAGCATGATAGTTGAATAAATCAAACTATATTTCAAAATTAATTCTGATTCTTTTTTAAACATTATTTTGTATCTACCCATATAGGTTAGAAATCTCTGCTAATTAATTTGGCAGTTAATAAGATAAGTGAGAATAATTAAGCTATAAATTAACAAATAAAAATTCAAATCTTGAAAAAAAAATTGTTGATTATTTTCTTGTCATTGTAAATACATATGTTTAAAAAATTCTAAGAAATTTGGGTTTGTAGAATGGGATAAAAATTAATTTCAAGATTTGAGTGAAACTAAAGGTCTGTTCCCACTGGGGTTTATCTGAGCTAACGGAGTCAGTTTCATGTGTCGATTAGCTCTGCTATGCCTGCAGTTCAAATTTTTCAACTTGCTGCTCTATGGGAAAAAAAACTGGTTTGGGAGATGGGCCGGTTACGTTAGATGTCCCCTTAGCTCAGATAAACCTCAGTGAGAATGGCCCTCTATAGACAGAGGCACCAAGTTAAATAAAATTGTGGAAAATACGTTTTTAACTATACCACATTTGATGATGTTAGATAACGATTATACAACTAATATATATGCCTTTTTTGGGAGGAAGAGGAATTATCCTAAGTTCTCTAACTGAATAACGTTAAACAGATTTTGGATTCCTAACTTAAACAACATTGCATTTAAAAGTATCTTTTACTTGCATCTTTGGAAACAGACATGGAACTATGGCCCCAAGATAAAGAATTTACTACTAGGTATATTATTGTTCTTTGTTACATAAATATATTTGGTTTACCAGAAAGTTATGTCTGTTTCTATGACAATAATTTTCGACATGTAAGCACATATTTATTTGTCGCATGTTAAGCTCTCTATTTTTATCATTTAATGTATGCATACTTATGTAGCAAATTTCTAAAACATAGTTGATTCAGGTTAGTCTTAGGAGTGAAGCGATAGTGTATCCATGGCTACTGATAAAGTTCATTTATGCCACTGTATTTTATACAAATTTCAACAAAGAAGAAATGCTACAGAAGCATGTAGAAATTTATTGAAAGTGTTTGGTGAAGGTACGGTTTCTTATAGGACATGTAGAAGATGGTTTGAAAAAATTGAAACAGGTGATTTCGAGCTTTCTGATAAGCCACATTTTGAGTGACGTTCTTTGATCGACGACTATGCTGTTGAGACCATGTTGAGTTGTTTTTCTGACAGCATCGGAGATCACAGAAAGGCTTAATTCAGCCCAGCAAACCATTTCAGACCATATTCGGAAGATACAGTTGGTGTGGAAGTAGTTAAGATGGGTGCCACACAAATTACATCAGAAGAATTTGGATGATCGTCTTCATATGTACATCTGTACTTGTGTGGAACAAAGTCGAGCCCTTCTTGAACTGGATGATAACTGGGGATGAAAAGTGGACTACCTGTGAAAACATCGTAAGGGAAAGGGCATATTGTGAACCTGGAAAGGATATCCCTTCCACCTCTAAACCAAATTTGTATAGTGGGACATTCGAAGGCCAATCCATAATGAGCTTTTAAAACTGAATGAAAAGCTCAATTCAGAGAAGTATTGTCAGCAATTGGATAATTTAAAGGCATTAGTCCAAGAATAGGAAGGGCATCATACTGCATCATGATAATGCTGGGCCGCATGCTGCTTTGGAGACCCATCAACAAATTGCAGAACTAGACTGGGAAATTCTGTCGCATCCACCACATTCCCTGATTTTAGCACCCTTCGACTATCACTTGTTTTTGTCCTTACAAAATTTTTTAAAGGGTAAAAGACTCAAAAATGAAAAAGATATCAAATAAAGACAGGTTCAGTTTTTCGCAAATAAAGATACAACAATTTTCAAAAATGCGATGTACAAATTGCTTTCACGCTGGCAAGAAGTCATTAAAAATAATGGCAAATATATTATTTAATAAAGTTTACTGATGGTAAGAAAAATCTGTGTTTTATTTCAATAACAGACAGAATTTTCCAGTAGAGTGAATACTGTAAGTAGAACAATAATATAATCTGACAGAATAATATTCATAGCTATAATATTTCTCTCAAAGCTGGTTTATATTATGTATTGACAGGGTTCGTAGCGGTGCTTATAAGTCCTTATATTTGAAAATAAAATATAAAGGCCCTTATAGGTGCTTACTTTTTCTTTAAAGCCCTTATATTTTTGTTTTTAGTGCTAATTTTTTGCTTTTAGTGCTTTTTTTTTTTTTAATGAACGCGCTATTTTTCCCCGTACCAAAGCCGAAACTAAATAAACAACTCTTCTTCCTAATATGGAATGTCAGATGGTGAATCATACTCCCGGAAATAGTTTTTTCCCCTTTCTCTGCATTAACATAACCTTTGGTGTGCACGAAGAATACAGACAGGTGCCTGTCGTTCTATTGGTCAAAGAGTTGGGAAAGCAGTAGAAAATTCTGGTACATTCGGCATTCTTTTCCTCCCACCCAAATACTACACACGTTTGAATTTCTATCAAGATCTTAAAAATTTGCATTCTCGTTCTGCTTGGTCAGTTCATATTCATGTTTATTATGATCGTTATGCTTATATTATGAGTATATGTATGAATGTTTATAATAACATTGTTGCAGTAACTGCTGAAGTATAGTAAACTTCCAAAAATGTTTGTGTTTTAACACAGATTAGCTTTCTAAAGAATAATATTCGGAATGGCTTAAATAAAAGGAAAGTAATCGAATAGTCAAAATAATTTAATTGTTTTGGCCCAATACATTATACAGTTTGAAGGTTGGGAGGTTCTCCCCTTTCTCCGCAAAATCTTGAATATTCGCTGCGAAACGAGCAACGGGCCTTTTTTTTTTTTTTTTTTTTTTTTTTTTTTTTTGTCACTTTTCTATCTGGATTGAATAGAACTAAAGGTTCTGCGGTCTACCAACCCAAGCGAAGAATGATTCTATTCCGGAAATTTAACGCCGTCTGTTGAAAATTAGAATAAAAAACATCCCAGTTATTTAGTTCTTTATTCTCCCAATACCGGCAGCTGTTGATTCCGATTGCGTAATATCACGTAATTCATGGCTCAGGTATTGCGCAATAATGTTTGCGATATTTTGCAGAGATAATTAATTTTGATGTTCAGTCCAAGATTTGTTTATGAACACTTAAAAGAGTTTTACTGTGTTTGCTAAGCAGAATATTTTTTAGTTTCGTTAGTTTATTTTTATATGATACACTTATCGAAATGTCAAAAGCGTTTATTTAGCAAAAAATCTAAAGAGCGGCTACAGTCTACCCCCTCCCTCCGCTCCTCTTTTTCAAGTTACGCTCGACTGTCCAGTATTTGCCAATTTCCAAGTATGCGGGTTAGTTAAGCTTTTACTGTTCAAAGATGACTGCATGAAGCAATTTCCCATCTTCTGATATCAGAAATGTTCCTCTTTTTTACTTAAATTACTTTGCTTGCAATATCTGTTAAGGGAAAACTGATATACAATGAAAATTTAGAAAATGTTCGGAATTTAGATTTAAATTATTTAAATATCAATATGAGTGGAAAAATAAATTGTATTTATTATTAGGTTCCAAGCCACTACAATAAATATGCCTTATTATTATTTATTTTCTCTATTTTGAACTGAAATTTCATCATTAAATCTTGTAATATAGTTTAGTTCTGAATAGTTTTTTTTTTCTCTCATTGTAAACTAGTTTTGTAAATTGAACTGTTATTTAAAATAAAAAAAAAAAAGTAATTATTTTCCATGGTTGAGGTAATGCTTATTCTCTCTTAATAAATACTGCATTTTTCATACTTTAAATGACAAGTCTAATTTTTAAGGTTATGCAGTTGTGTATGATGTAATTAGACAGGTGCTTATTTTTTTTTTCTTAAAATGTGCTTGAAAAGTGCTTATAGGTGCTTATTTTTTAAACTAAAATGTGGCTATGAACCCTGATTGAATTATTATATATTAACAGGATTAAAATATTATTGAACATTTTATGTTGACAATACTTCTGGAATTATCACAAAAATTTTAACTTCAGTGCTCAGATACTGAGAAATAAGCTTATTTTTAATTATAGTAAACATACGAGATACTTAAGAGGAATACTTTCATGTCAAAATTTTTAAGGTAATTATCTCCTGTTCACGATACACGTGAGGAAAGTCCAACCAATTTTGTTCAGTCCACTGAGCCACTGTTGAGCCCTTGCCAGTGGGATTGAAAATTTCTTAATAACATTCTAATTTTCCAAAAGGTACTGCACACTGAATGAAACCCATACTTTCTCTTTACATGCTAAGAATGATGGAATAAAAATTTGTGCATTTAGTCTCTTCTGCTTTAGACTGAGTTTGTCAAGTATCTAGCACTTCTGTTAAATATAATTTTGTGCCAAGCACATCAAACCGAATGCTTTCTAGCTCCATTTGTTTGGGTTGCCCACTTTGTTTATAAAGTCTACAGCATCTTAATGTAACTCTTTAGTATTGAGAATATCTAAAGTAGTCAAGTGAATGAGAATAAGACCATCACACTCATATATAATATGCTGCGGTGTTTTCTCATTCTTACCGCATTTCCTGCATATAGAGTCCTATTAAAAAAGTCCCATAGTATGAACGCGTTTTCTGAAATAGCAGTGCCTACAATTATTTGTATCTTCAGTCTTGGGCACCTAAGAATTTCAGAAGCAATCTTAGCAGAAGGTCTCGTGAGTTTTTTAGTTCGGGAACTACTGTAGAGGCATTAAGATTTTTTTGAAGCAGGAAATTTAACAAATGTGCATTGCCCTCGCCAGGACTCGAACCTCGGACCTCTCGAATACACGCCAAGTGTGCTGACCATTACACCATGAAGGCATGCTAAGAAGGCAAGAGAAATACCTTATAACCCATTGGAGTTTAATTGAAAAACATAAAGGTGCTGATGGGATTTGCAAGTGCCTAGAATAATGTTGGTCATCTGGCAATTCCCCAGAGTAATGCAAATTTGGAGAGGATTTTCAATGTTGTGCTGAAATAAGGAGTAAAGTTAGATCTAATATTAGCAGTGACTCATTAGAAACTTTTTTTATTAGCAAAAGCAGGTCTATGTGGCAGTTGCTATGCACAAAATTGTGCAGTTTCTTTCTAAATCAAAGCAAAATCTCCACTGTGCATAACATTTGTATGAAAACTGATTAAAGTACTATTTTTTCTTAACAGATGTAAGTAATAAAAATGCTTTTTTACATGTTAGTATTTTTATACTGTTTGCATTTAAGAATCAGTAACTGAATTTTCAGATATTAATTAGTAACTATTTCAAGTTAATTCATTATTAAAAAGATGCTTTTGTCATTAAAAACATTTTTTGTGATTGAAAAAAATCTCTTGATTTCTTAAAAATGTCTCCTGACTTTTGAGTCTCATAGGTTAGCAAGTATGCTAAATAATTTATCACCTCTGTCCTTTAATGTCTTATTGGAACCTTAAAATATATTCACTGGGTTACAACCCCAGGAACTCTACATGAAGCTATGACACTAACTGCATCGATCTCTAAATTGAGCATGTGACAAAATGAGACATAAAATAAAAAATCAACATAAAGCTAACTGTTAGTAAAACGTAAATAAAAATGTCACTAATCTTCTTTCAAATATGTTAACTATTATAAGTGAAAAGTATTTAAACTATTATAAGTGAAAAATATTTAAACTATTATAAGTGTAAAATATTTAATGCTCCTTGATAAATTTTATACAGTTGGTTTTATTCTCAAATTTGTTTTATAATTGTTCGTTAAATCATGTGTAATAATAATGCATTCTACTTGCAGATCTATTTTATTCTTAGGATGGTAGTACAAAAGTGAAGTTCAGACATAGCTAATATCTTTAATTGAATATATTCAGTTCCTGTTAGTTGATGGGTCCTTAATTTTTTTCATTAATGGTCCTTAAGGAACTTAATTTCTGTGTGCAGAAATGTGTACTAACTCTGTAAAAGTTCTCAATTACATCTTACTTGTTTTTAAAACTCCACTTGTGAATATTTTGTTTGAAGCATTTAAAGAATTAAAACTGAGGGAACATTAAGTAAGAGAAGAATAAAAAAGTGGAAATTAAATTGAGATAAAGATTAAACTCTAAAAGACTAGAGAATCAAAAACTGATGTAGCAAAGAAAAGTCAATCTGTGAACAAGGCCATTTTAGGTCTTTCTTTTGCCATTTAGTTGAGGTAATATTTGAGAAGGCAAAATTTTTATGTTAACATCTGCAGTTCATATATGAATAGGAAATGTTTTACAGAATTAGCTACTGATTTGAGTGGCAGCTTGTTTTCTTAATATTCTGTTTGCATTACAAATACTTTAAAGAAGGTTAAAACTGTTATACTTTGTGTTTGATATTATCCATGAATTCTTTTTCTTTCATGCATTCAGAAACCATTGACAGAAGTAAGATTAATCTCTTAACACTCATTTATACAATAGGTATATTGATTGATTATCGTGTACTTTGAATATTTTTTCCTACTTATTTTCTAAAAATTTCAATCTAAATAGTGTTTCTGTGTTACTTTTCTGCAGCTTCTTATTTGATGTATTTAAAATACCAAAGAGTGCTTTTTTTAAAAAAAAATTTATTTTCTCTTGAAACTGTAAACTGTTTCATAAAGGTGATTTATTTCCATTGTGAGAAATAGGTTTTGTCTTTAATATTACAATTCATGTCATATGATTTTTATTTAGTATGCTAAATGTTTTCATAATTTTATTTCTTAGGTTTATCAAGAAGATGTGTATGATTTGTTGAAAAAAACTAAAGAAATTTTTACTTGCTCAGTTAGAGAGGACAGCGATGGTATAAAGGTAATTTTACTGATATATTTATAATTAAGCTGAATTCAAACCAGTATGACACTGAGAAAAATGGGAAGGAAAAGTACTTCCTGTGAGTGCTAGCTCTCAATTCAAATGAAATTGACTCACTTCCACACGCTAAATCACTATTTACCATATTTTGTTTTAGTTCCACCTTTTCTTATGGTCTTAATGGTTTTAATAGTTTTGCTTCTGTTCCAATTATTAGATTCCTTTTATAAAAATGAAATTAATCTCTGTGAGAATTAAATTTATTTCTTGCATTGCATGCTAAAAAGTGCAGAATGTGATGACGTAGGCCAATTTTTGAAAATCAATTATGGTACTGTAAAGAAGAAAATTTGATCAAACAAGTGCAGCTAAATGCTTTTGAAAGTTTGATCATAAGCTACATTTTTAACCAAGTCTGCATCAATATTACTGCCTTAATCGTTAATGCAGTTTGACATATTAATTTTAAGAAATGTCATCAGACTTTTTGGCATACAATCTTTACCTTTCAAATTATAACCTTGTTGATGCGTTAAACTGAATGCTCTAAAAACAATATGCATACTCCTTAAGTAATATATATATGTTACCGTGAAAGACCGAAATTGGAGAATTTTGACTTTCACCAGAGAATGTCAACATTCACCAAATACGTCAGTGAAAGATCGAATATTTCTTTATATTCTTGCACATTCGGACCCTCACCGGTGTACGTCGACAATCACAGATATGCTCTGGTGCAGGTCAAAAAGAGAGGAGTATATGTACACGCTGCCATTCCAAAAGGAAGTGTTCCACAAATAAATGCAGTTGTAAAAGCAAGGGCCTCTTGTGCAATTCAAAGTGTCATAATAGTTTACGTTGTTGCAACAAATAAGATTTGAATCACATAATTTGGTAAGTTTATAACTTCTATTATTTTCCTTTCTCATTTTGAATGTACTGTGTGTTTTAAGTTCTTATGTTCTTATTCTGAGTCTCAAGTGCGTTTTTTCGCGAATGAATTACGGAGAAGGAAATAAAATATTCTTATATGTTCAACATTCACCGGTGTAAGTCAGAAATAAGAGTATTTGGAAAATATTTCGGACATACACCAAGCGACTATGTGAATGTTGACATTCTCCAGATTTCGGTGTTTCACCGTAACATACATATATATATATATATATATGTACTTTTTAACTATAAAACAATTAAGACAAATTTTTGAGCAAAATGTTTTTAAATGTGTATTAAGTTACATTAGACCTCCCAAAAAGTAAGTAAATAAGGCTAAGGTTCTAAGTTAGCAAAAACAGTTATTTAATTTATTGATTTTCCCTCATCTACAGCAAAATGGATCAAATGAATAATTTGTTCAAATTCTGATAAAAATTAAATTGCACTTAAATTATAGGAAAAATGTAATTTCTCAAAAAGCAAATTATAAGCTCAAAAAGCACTTTTTAGTACATATACATGCTCTATAATTAAAATAATGTTTTATCTTTAGTTTTAAATAATGCATCTAATTGATTTTGTTTATGTCTAATAACATTTTAAAACATTTACAGCCAACCTGCAGCTAACTGAATAACAGTACAAAACGCTTATAATCTAGTCTGTGTTTACTCTTGGCCACTGAATGGGTGGGCTGCATAAAGTCACTGTGGCTTCCTCTGCTTTTAACGGTGCATGTGAACTAGTTAGCATTTTAAAAACATTTGCTAAAATTTCAAATTTTAACAATATTTTTCAGCAGTAACTGTACATAATGTTTAGTGCCTGATATATTTATAGAATGGAAATAAATTTATGCAAAAGAAATTGATTTTAATATATATTTTTTGCTCTAATGGCTATGCTTATGTATTTTAGCTGTTTTGTACTTTTTGTACACTGTCTATAAATTTGAATTGTTACACAATGAGAAAAAAAGTATTATCTTTCAGATACAATGATCTATAGCAAAACGCATAGCAAAATTCCAACTGGATGTTAATGAAATTGTAGTGTACAAGCCATAGTCATGTTTCTGTAGATCAGTTTTTGCATATCTTAGATATGCACATACTTTTCCGTTCCGCCGGCACAAATCTCGCCAAGTAGACTTTATTGGCGACAACATACAATTATACACATAAAAAATTTTAACAAATGTTAATTCTAAGAATTTTTTATTTTGAATTTTATTTATTTATTTATTTTTTCATTTTAATATCATTTAAAATTTTGCAAAAAGACATTAATTTAAGAATTTACTATGCTTTCATTGTTCAACATCCTGATTCGCCGGTTCATATCACGTGACCCCGAGTAATCTCATCTCGCGTAAACTACACTACAAAAATCTAATTCCCTCAGTAATTTTCTACATTAATTTGGAATACAAGTTTAAATGCAAGAATTATTTCAATTCATACAAATAGCTTACTCAGAAATTATGTAAAACCGCAGTGCTTTATTTCGCTAGTGCATTCTCATTAGAATTGATGAATTTAACCCTTGACCTTGCCTTTTCTGTATTTTTGGCTTCAGGTTAGCCATATGATTGATTGCATCCTAATTGATTTAATTACCGCGAATGTCCTTATGGCATAAAATTGATCTATCTGGTACAGATTCTATGTAATTGTATGCCAGTGTTGAAAGAAGTAATGTATGTGATAAGAAATGGCTGCAAATTGTTTTGAAAATGAGGCATAAAAGGTTACCAGCGAGGATATTATGTTTGGCATCAGTTGTACCATTACTGGTGAATTTATCGCCTGCGCCAGCAAAATGGAAAAGTACCGACATGCATATTAGTAGCTCTGACTTCTTGCACAACAAAATCAGATATTGTATTTTCTTTTCAGTTCAGAAAGGCATAAAGAAGCACACTTTTCTAAGACATAATTAGTAAAAAAATCTCTTAACTTGGAAGAAAAACTATATGCAGCAGTCACTGCAGAATCTATAATTATCTGCAATATTTGTCTTGATGGTCCGTTTTAACTACCTTATTAGCATATCCTTATAATATGAATCCTGTATTTTTCATTTTGTAATTGGTGCCAGATGCACATGGGTTTCAAATACTTATCTTGAAAACAGGGTTGCCACGCTACCTAGAAAACCGGAAAAAGTCAAGGAATTCGGAAATTGACCAAAAAATTCAGGGAAAAGTCAGGGAGTTTAAGTGTTTTAGTCAAAATCTGGAAAAGTCAGGGAATTTCATACAACGATCCCGCCAAAAAAGGCGAGTTTTGCGCCGACGTCGGAAGAGATCACTTTTTTGGCGAATTGTGTAGCACGTGAGTGTCATTCGGGCAGTTGGCATAGAGCCAATTTTCGCAGCTTCAATTTGATTGTCTTTTTAGAAAGGCAAAGCAAGTTTCCCGCAACTTTTGGTTTCCAGTAACCTCGAGAATCGCATGTGCAGTGCATAAACTAAAGAAAGTACCTGTTCTCGTATAAAATAAAATGGGTTTAATTCTAGTATATGGTACCATGAATATGTATTGTAAAGAAGGAAAACCTCTCTGCAACAGACGTGACTCGGTTCCATCATAGCGGGAAACAGCTGTGCATGCGCGATATATCTGTTGCCAAAGCTCGAAACCGGTGTTGAATTTCGAAGGTCACGTTAACAAGAGTTCATAAAATGAATATTGTTTAAAATGTCTTTAAACTCTAAGGAAAAGAAAATATTTTTCGGCGCAAGTCAATTAACTAACTCATGGATTAGTTATTTTGAGGGGGGGGAATCTACGAAAATCCGTTTTTAAAATTATTGTGAAAAATCCAAGAAAAAACGTTCTTTGATAAAACGTTTCTTCTTGGATTTTTCGCAATAATTTAAAAACGGATTTTCGTAGTTTTCTTTTTTGTCAAAGAACGTTTCTTCTTAACACGTGTTTCTCAATTTCCTGTACACATTGCGGAGAGGGAAATTCTGGCCGTTCCATCGTCAAATCCCTTGGCAAATTTTCCCTCCGCTTTTTACATAGACGTTCTTTGGTCAGAATAATCTCCATGTATGGTACAGCGGGATTTGGCGACATGAAGATGAGCAGTAAACGGGTAATTTTGTTCTTGGCGACAATTTTCAAAATCATGCGAAGGCCGTATTGTATACTAGGATTTTACCGCAAAATCTTTTTTTTTTTTTTTTTCTTTTCTTTTCTTTTTAATAAATACCTTGTCATTTTGCAGTAAAATAAAAAAATAGTAATCAATCATCTAGGATATCTTTATTTTTATGTTATTCATATCATTTAATGTTGCTTCTTCCCTCTAAATTTATTTATCATTAGTAAATAATATTTTCAAATGTCAGGAAATTTTCTCTGGCATAATCTTGAAATTAATTCGAGCAGTATGATGACATCACGAAATTTAATGCACATATTTTTTCCTTATGTATGCTGCGAGATAAATATAAAATACCTCAATGTATTAAAAAAATATCATTAAATAGATTTTTTTCTTTCGTTTAGCTGTAGAATGTCTGCAAAAAAAGCCTTATTTTATTCCAGATTGGGCAGATTCTAATCTCAATCTTCAGTGGAGAAAACAACTCCTATTATAATTATATTTGTGTTTTCAAGTGTTAAGGTGCCTTTTAAGAATACACCTCACATAAATTAAATTTACCTAAAATCTAACCTAACTTTTAGCATTGCGTTGTGATTTATAAGAACCGGATTAGCCTAGTGTTGAACTGGGGATGATCATGAGTAATAATTAAATAAAACATACAGTTGTTATCCAATGTATATATCTTAAATTTATTAAGCTTTTTTAAGTGGAAAAGTAAACAAAATTATCAAACAAAGTGTACCAATCAAACAAAGTGAATAATTAAGAATAAATGTCCTCTGGGATTTATTGAATAATTAAGTGAATTTGCTACACAGTACAAGTAATACCATAATTAATTTAACTCTTAGCACAGCCAACGTACATTACGCGGATAGACTGGAATTTTCTTGAAACATACCTGGAAAAGTCAGGGAATTTCATTCTCCTGTTTGAGTGGCAACCCTGTGAAAAGTAAAACCTTTAGAGTTCAG
Organism: Stegodyphus dumicola; assembly: GCF_044657685.1. Taxonomy (NCBI): domain Eukaryota; kingdom Metazoa; phylum Arthropoda; class Arachnida; order Araneae; family Eresidae; genus Stegodyphus; species Stegodyphus dumicola. Next base: position 125,242,556 of record NC_140780.1, read on the forward strand.
AGGTCTATTAAATGCTTTAAAACTTAAGCTAGGGATAGCAGTCTTCCATGCATGCAAAAGATATTCAAACTCTAGTAACAAACAAACAAACAAACAAACAAAAAAACAAAAAAAAAAAAAAAAAAAAAAAAAAAAAAAAAGGGATCAGATTTATACTGCATGAGTGGGATTTCATAGTGTCCATTTCAGAAATCAATTTTACTTTCATAAGCATCTCTCACGCCCTTTGATTATAGTTGGCGCAAACATTTTGACAGATATTTTATGTATGTCTAACATTACTACTTTTCCTAAAATTTAAAAATGATAAACTTATCTATGCTCAGCTTTCACTATGTTTCTCACTTCAACTACCTTGCTTTTGCACATCATACCCCAGAATGTGTTTAGAAATAGATTTCACATTGATACATCAGTGGTCTTTGGAATTTGGTCCACACTTCTTCAAGAACTTTTTTCGTATATTTTTTTATTGCTATTTTGAAAAAGAAACTTCATTTACACATTATTGCAAATAATAATTGCAACGACATTTATAACTTACCAATGGATGGAAATTTCATTTTTGCAGTAACCCAGAATTCAAAGAATGGAATATCTTTAAACTCAACTTCAAGAGTGTGATCTCTTTTAAATAACTTCTCTTTTTCTTTAGCATAAATTGAACACCATAGTAGCTAACTAAGATACAAATGAATACTAATTCAGAAGTCAAACAACAAAAATCAGCGTAATATTTGCAAAATTTTCACAGGACTAGTTTTGATGGTTTTACCGAACCACCATCTTCAGCTGTTTTGCAGCTTTTACCGAACCACCATCTTCAGCTGTTTTGCAGCTGAAGATGGTGGTTCGGTAAAACCATCGAAACTAGTCCTGTGAAAATTTTGCAAATATTACGCTGATTTTTATTGTTTGACTTCTGAATTAGTATTTATTCGGCGTGTTATTGTGTCTTAAATACAAATGAATTTCGAACCCAGTCGAATTTCTTTGTTAGTTCAAAGTAAAAATGAGCTTTCTCTTGAGCATACATAGATGTTGCTCTACAAATTCTTGTAGTTCTTTCTTTAGGATTCAAATTACCGAACCACTGAAGTTCTAAGGAGACTAGCCAACATGGCAGATTGTGGTAGTGATGAGTTTTATGCAGCTGTGGACAATGAACTTCAGAAATTGGAATTGGCCATTGTATCCAAATGCAACATGAATCATCAGAGAAAGAAAGCATTGGTGAGATTAAAAGTTTGATTACAAGATATGTTTAGCATGTCAAGTCAAAGTTTTCATGAAGCTTCTAAAGAAAGCTTATTGAATTCTGTCATGCAAATGAAAATTTATGCTAATGATGTAGCACCAAATTCAATTGATTCAGACTGCTGTGTTATTGTGAGTACAGAAAACTGCTCATCTGGTAATGTTGAGAAGCTTCTTAAAGCTGTAACTGATCCTCAAAAACTTAAAATTGGAATCAGCAATTTTAGAACTGTTAATAACAGTAAAGTGATGGTTAAGTGCATTTTTGAATATGATAAAGAAAAATTCTTTCCTGCTTTGCAGGAAGACTCGACTATTGTGAGTCGTTATATTCCAAAATTAAAATATCCTACGCTCTTACTTAAAAATGTGGCAAATAACATTTGTGATGATGAACTAAAAATTATTGAAGAAAATTATAGAATCCTGAAATTACTATGCCTGAAGAATGTTAGAAAGACGTTACAGTTTGCTTTAATTTAAAAAATTTCAATGTGACAGAAGTGTAGTTATTTAAGTGTATATTAAAAGTGATGTGGAGCATTTATAAAGTTGAAGATTTTGCTGTTTTAACTATATTAAAATACCTGCTTTAACACCTATTTAAAACAACAAGCATATTTTTGGGCTGTTGTAGAAGTCTTGATTGCAGATATTCCTTGGCTTGTTATTGTTGCTGTGCAGAACATAACAATTCAGAATGCGATAAAAAAGAAGTGCAAGTCCTGCACAATAGGCTCATATTTATTAGCTCGTGTATGGTTCTTCATTAATACTGTTACGGGTTGTGTTAACCACATAGGTAAGGAACGTCCATTATATGATCTTCTAGCATGGATGAACGTACGTTCATGTGGTGTGAGATTTGTTGCTGTACATAAGAGTGACCGAATCGAATGCAAAACAGGTTGCAGAACACCTTCCCAATGTTCGATAGCCATGTTCTTTGATTTTAATGCCAGCTGGATGGTTTTCCTTATGATTCCATTATACCTCTCTACTTGGCCATTTCCTTGAGGATTATATGCAGTTGTGCGACTTGTTGCTATACCAAGTGAAGTTAAGAAGCATTTTAATTCATGAGACATAAATGAAGATCCTCTATCAGAATGCATGTTGGCTGGCATCCCCAAAATTGAGAAAATATTTTTCAGGTGAATAATAACAGTAGCAGATGACATATCAGGGCAAGGTATTGCAAAAGGGAATCTTGAAAACTCATCCACAATAGTAAGAAGGAAACGGTTTCTGAAAGCCATAGGCAAAGGACCTTTGAAATCTAGATTTAGTCTTTCAAAAGGTGCAGTTGCTTTAATTAAGTGTCCTTCAGATCTATAGAAATGAGGTTTTGCTTCACTGCAGCATACACATGAAATCTTCTAGTGAGAAAGGCAAATTTTTAAATCTTACCCAGTGATACATTTGAGTAATTCTGAGATGATAAAGTTCATCATGTAGTGCCTTTAGATCTATTTGAGGTTTTATAGCTGCATTTATTCTTGATAAAGTGTCTGTAATTTCATTTTTATTTCCAGGGCAATATATAATATCAAATTTGAAACAAGCAAGTTCTAACCGCCAATGCATAATTTTCTCATTTTTAATTTTACTGGAGTGCTGTTGATCAAACATAAATGCCACAGATCTTTGATCGGTAAAAACTTCGAAGTGTCTTCCAATTAGATAGTGTCTCCAGTTTCGTAAATATTCAACAATAGCATATGCTTCTTTTTCAATAGAAGAATGTTTTCATTCAGAAGAATGTTTTCATTAATGTTTTTGAGAAAAAAGCTATATGATGACCAGCTTGACTTAGGGTTGCTCCTATTGCAAATTCAGAAGCGTCAGTTTGACCTCTGAATGGTATATTATCCTCAATTGCAGCTAAAGAAGCTTTGGATATATCTCTTTTAAGGGAACTGAAGGTTTTCTCGGCATCTTTACTAAGGGGAAAAGGTCCTCTAGTCAAAAGGGGCGAATCTTTTCAGGAAAATTGGGAATCCAACGGCAGTAATGAGCAAACATTCCCAGTGCTCATTGTAGATATCCTACATCTTTAGGAATCGGCAAATCCATTAGTGGTTTCAGTCTATCAGGATCAGGTTTTATTATTATATTATTAGCTATATAGTAGCCTAACAGTTTTACAGATTTCGTGGAAAATGTGCATTTTTCCTCATTCAGGGTTAGGTTATACTTCTTAGCAGCAGCCATAAACCTCTCCAAGTTATTATTATGCTCAGCTTCATTCTTGCCGCATATAGTTACATCATCAAGGTAGGGAAAGGTTCCTGATAATTCTTCATTTGAAATTATTTCATCAATTATTCTTTGGAAAGAAGCAACTCCATTTGTTACACCAAATGGAACACGTAGAAATTGATAGAGTTTACCATCAGCTTCAAACACAGTATAGTGTTTCTCTGATTCTTTGATAGGAAACTGATAATAAGCACTTCTGAGATCAATTGTACTAAATATTTTATATTTTGATACTTGTGAAATCAACTCTTCAATTTTGGGAAGAGGGTAAGCATCAAGCATAGTGAATTTGTTTATAGTCTGCGAATAATCTATTACCATTCTGGGTCTATGATGTTCTCCTTTCACAACAAAAGCTTGTGCATGCCAAGGAAAATTACTTGGTTCAATTACACCTTTAAGTAATTTACATGCTTCTGTAGCTATGAATGTTCTATCTTCTTCAGTTTGGCGTCTTGAATTTGTAACAGTAGGTCTACAATCATGTGTTAAATTAGAGAACAATGACACAGGGGCTACAAGAGCAGTTGTTAATGAACAAATTCTAAGAGGTGGTCTGTCACCTTTAAATTCTATCTCAACAGAAGAATGATCTTTTAATAAATCATGCCCGATTAGAAAGTCTGCACAGAGGATTTTCATAATTAATACCTCTATATTAGTGTATACATGGGTTTGCAATTTGATATTAACTAAAGAACAGCCTGTAGTATCTGAGCTTAGAGAAGAGTTAGCCATGGTTATTCTACCAAAATATGGTTTTACTTTAATTCAACATCTTTTTACAAAACATTGATTTATAAAACTTAGTGAACTGCTGGTATCAATTAGGGCATTCAGCTGAACTCCCTTTACTAGCTTCCATTCAGCTGAACTTTAGTTATTGATCTTTCAAGACAGTGAGGAAGCATTGAAGCTGATGCTAGTGTATAAACTGCCGCTGTGGGATTAGTAGTACTGTGTATAAGTTTGGATTTGCATACCTTTTGGTAATGGCCCTTTTTACCACATCCTCGACGTATTGCATCCTTAGCTGGGCAAATACTTCGTAAATGAAGGTCTCTGTGACAAAAGAAACATTTTCTGGATCGAATAGGAGCAACTACTGCCAATTGTTCACTATCGTCATTGTTGTTCTCACACTGTTCAACAGCAGCTACCTGTGCTGAGGAAGATATTAAATATGAGGCAGAATGATGTTCAGCAAGTTCTAAGGTTCTAGCTTGATCATAAGCTTTTTCTAACAAAATACTGGCATTTTCTAATAACCGTTCCCGAATAGTGGGTTCTTCAAACCTCGGATGAATGCATTTCTAATATACTCATGATTATATTCTTCTGCAGTAACAGACTTAAATTCACAATCCTTGCTCAACTGTTTTAATATTTGTAAATATTCATTTACAGACTCACCTGTTTGTTGAAATCTGGATGCTAAACAGTGCCGGGCAAATATTTAATTTCTTTGAGCAATGTACAATGAATCCAGAACATTAATTGCATTATCATAGGACTGTGAATCATTAGTATATTGATAAACACTTGCAGATACGAAATTGCATAACAGCTGTAGTTTTCTTTCTTCAGTTGCCTCCTTCACTTGTGTTAGAAAATTTGAAAAAGTTCTTTTCCAGTGTTTCCATTTAGATTCTGCTCCAACACAGGCAGGGTCAGCATCAAATCTTTCTGGTTTCAATACGTTTTCCATTTTGCAAATAAATAAATAAATAAAGTACAAATTAATTATAATTGATTAAATTGTTATAAATATAATAAATCACTTTCCTAGAGAAGCTCAAATGAAGCTTTAATCAACTAAAATTGCACATAAAACAATTGTTACCTTCTAAGAACAATATTTAAACTAACAATGACTGTTGCCATTCAATGTAGTATAGTTTTACTGCTGCCAACAATATTAAATATCATATCATAATTAGCCTATTACCTACTATGGGAAATTGTCTTAAAACTCTGTTCATTAGTAGAATAAATTTATATTTGAAACAAATGTTTTTATAATGATTCACAGTTCAGGTTTACTCCTCGAAAGTCTGCTAAAGATGCCCTTATTGGCGTTACTAATGTCTTTTAGTAGGGAAACCAAATGTGGTTAACTATAGTTCTTATTTTTCTAGATATCAAAGTTGCTTTTAATAATGCTTGGTGGCCATGTAGCTTAAAAATTTTTAAAGATGCAGGTATACCACATATCTATAATCTGCTTAAAAGGTTAAACAGGAGGACTGCTGAGCATCTGCTTGGGTCCGAAAGTAAGGGTTTTTCTCTGGAAAAGGCTGCCCTCAAGGCTGTGCATCTGCTGCTACTCATTGGGATGTAGTAATAGATGATCTTTTAAGTGACCTCGGCAGTTGTTTAAAAATTGCATTTGCAAACAACTTACTTTTAATTTACCAAGGAAAGCTTGACTGTATTCTATTAAGAGTATTAGTAGTGCTGGCTTTTATGTCCTATTGGGTGATCTCTCATAAACTCACTTTCTATCTTTCGAAAAGTTAAGCTCTGTCTATTTCCAGAAATTTTGGTAAGTAAAATAGTGCTTCTTTGACACTAAATGATTCGCCTTTGGAATGTGTAGAAAATGATAAATACCTTGGTATCACACTTGACTGAAAATTAATCAGGAAAAAGCACATCAAATTCCTTTCTGCTAAATATGAAAAAAAATATTAATATTTTTTTTTCTGAATGCCAAAAATACTTTTGAAGTAGGCTATGAAGTCAAGAAACATGTCTAAGCAATTTATTGTGCCTTTCATTTCTTATGGCTCTCATGCTTCTGGACATGTTCATGCAAAGAAGATCAGCAAAAGAAACAAAAGAAAATGTACTCCAAGATGTGTAACATATAATTTTTTTTTTTTTTTTTTTTTGCCTACCTTCTATGGCCCTAGATTTTGCTTGCAGAACAATTTAGAAATGTTTGCCATGACTTGGCTGGTGAACTTATCTGTTTTCGTGAAGTTTAGACTCCTGTCCTCTGTTTTTGTTTTATTTATGCATGTAATATTTAATGTTTTAATTATCTGTTTTTTGTAATCCCCGTGACATTTAAAAAAATATTTTTCATCACATTTTTCCAAAGCTGTTTTATGATTTTGTATATACCAATTTTGTCATTGCAAATTAATATATTCTCAAGCAGTCTTTGCATTTCTCAATTAAGTTCATTTATGTTTGGGTGTAACTATATGTCAGCTGTGTAGGTCCTTTTTTACAATGAGTAATCGTATTACATTTTAGCTGACTTACTGTCAAAAAGTACTTTTAGTTCTTTCAAATCATGAACTTTGGGTGGAACTTCTGCCTCTCGACTATCAATGAGCTTCAGTATGGAGCAACGAGGATTCATATTGTTATCACATAACATCATATAAAATTGGGGGGGGAATGCAATTGAAATTGTCTGTTTTTGACCACATTCACATTTTTATAATATCATTAAATGTATACCTTAATTCCAGAGGTAAATGACACAAGAATTTTTCTCTGATTAAAACAGTGTATTATTCTGGATTTTCATATGCCTTCCTGCCACTACAGCAAGCGTGACGAACCTTTTTGGAAAGAGGGCCGCTATCTGGAAGGGGAGGAAGTTATGCATGCCACTTCCAACTTTTCCGACATACTAAAAAATATAAAATTTTGAAAAAATGTTATTTATAGTATGAATATGGGATTTTTCTACAAATAGTATGGATGCTTTAAAAATATACTAAATAAAAAAAAACATACAAACTAGGTTTTTATTGCTAATAAACACTTTTAAATGTTCAGTTAGTTAGGTTGTATATAGTATAAAAATTAATTGTTTGAAACATTTACAAGGGTTGTTTATTTTTTCAACCTCCGATCGCACAGTATGATGGGCAGACATGTGGCGGGTAGTTGGTGTGCGTAGTAGGCGACTGCGCATCTCCCCTTCCACACATTCTGTCACTGGCGAGCTCAACATGCCATTTCCTGTTGATTTGCAGTCACATAAACATGGCTGTCGCTATTGATTCTTTTACCAAGTGTGAATTGCAAGCTGTTATTCGTTTCTTGCAGGCAGAAAGGAACAGTGCAGTGGAAATTGATCGAAGAATGAGTCGAGTGTATGGAAATGGCTTTATGAGTGATGGCGTTGTTTGTGAGCGGTGTCGAAAGTTTAAAGATGGCCAAACTGATGTGCATGGTGAAGGGGATCAAGGATGCAAGTCTGTTGCTACAGACAATATTGTTCAACAAATTGACCAAGCGGTTAAGGGAAAATCAAAGGTTCACCATAAGTGAATTTATCAGGGAAATTTCTGGAAGTTACAAGGTCTTTCCTGTACTCTATCGTTACTGAACAGTTGTGCTACAGAAACGTTTGCACTCACTGGCTCTCACGGGTGTTGACTGATGACCACAAAACTCGTCGAATGGCTGCACCATTGGAGTTTCTTGACTCTTACAATACTGATAGAGAAGATTTTTTTTAATCCATTGTGACAGGTGACGAGACATTGATTCAGTATGACACACCTGAAACGAAATGACATTCACAACAATGGATGCACACAAATTCTCCAAAGGAACCCACAAAATTCAAACGAACCTTCAACAACAGTAAGGTTATGGCAACTGTTTTTATGGACCAAAAGGGTGTGCTGCTTGTGGACTTTATGGAGCCTGAAACAATAATTTATGCAGATTCATTTTGCGACATTTATGGAGAGCTATTCAAAACAAACAAAGAGGCATGCGGACTTCTGGAATTGTTCTGATCCACGACAATGCCCGTCCTCACAGTGCTCATGTAACCCAACGGCTCCTTCAGCAATTGCAGTTGAACACCCACCATATAGTCCGACCTAGCGCCGAGTGACTTTCTTTTTTTTCCTGAACTGAAGCAGCAGCTTGGGGGCAAAGCTTCCAAAATGACGTGGAGCTCAAAGAAACCATCACAACTCACTTCCAATCATTATCGGGAACATTTTATGAAGAGGGTATTGCAAAGCTTGTTCACAGATATGACAAATGCCTTAATCGTCAATGTGATTATGTAGAGAAATAACCTATATTGTACATTGCTTTCAGTAATAAAATCTTTTTTGTATATTCAACTGTCTTTTCTTTATAGCGTGTTGGAGGTTGGAAAAAAATAGCCTACATAATTCTAAATAACTTTTAAACACCCAATATGTAATTAAGATAGTTTTTGAATATATATTTTTTTACCAAGTCGTATTAGGATTAGTTCTTGAAGATGCTAACAAAATTAAGTGTTTTAGGTGCTTATCAGTTAGACAATCTTGAATGATATTTAAATTTTATTCAATCAGAATCAATTATTATAGAAAGCATTTGTTCACAAACATAAGTTGATTCAAACCTACTACAATATCTATTAGCCAAATCGTGTAAATTTGGAAAATTGCTTATTGGTATTAATTTTGAAAATTCAATATAATTTGGATCACTTGCAGTTGAAATAAGTTCCTTATATTTGCTTTTTTATGCGGCTGTAGGCTAATTTTCAGTTGGTTAAATATTTTGTAGTGAAATTGCAAAAGAATTTGCGAGGTCTTCGGCAACTACTTTGGTAGGATTGGATCTATCTCTTTTTTTTTTTTTTTTTTTTCTGTTTTGGATCTGTATTTTGATAGTTAGTTGTGAAATGTGTTAATCTTTTTATCCAAAATTGAAAAAATGCAAAAGTTTGTTCACAAAAGAAGATATACGACCAACTAGGGTAAGAAAATGCAATCTTTTCTGTAATCTTAATTTAATTTACTCCCGTAATATCAGTGACAAAAGCTAAATCCCATAACCAATCTTCATTTCCAAGTAGCAAGAACCTACTGCGCAGTTCGTTTTCTTCCAGATATTTTAAAACAAAATCTCGCGAGTGCATTTCCTTTGGAAAGCCAACACAAATTACAGTGAAGGAGTAACTCGCTATTCTCTTCAGTTTCTTCTGGGAAAAGCTCATGAAATCTTCGTTGATTCAGAGTTCAAGCTCATATTTTGTTAATACAGCATACTACAGGGTCAACAACAGAAGACAAGTCTATGTCCTTGGCACAAAAAGCTTCTTGATGAATAATACAATGATACTTAAAAACTTTCTTCCCAAGAAATTTTCAGGCAGTGTAATAAAACCTTTTATCTTGCCAACCAGGCAAGGCACTCCATCTATGCAAACTGTCTAATTTTGTCCGCTCTACTTTGTTAATTTTAATTACATTTTTAAATTCTTTAAAAATATCCTCACCAATATTTAAAAATAGTTGGTACAAATAAAGAAATTCTTCCACAATATTAGAATTATCATTCATGTAGCACACAAATATGCTTAACTGTGCATTGTCTGTGATAACTCAACCTTCATCCAAAAGTAATGAAAGTATTTATAATACTGTAGTACAGAGACAATTTGTTCATCATCCTGTCCAGTGTTGCCAGATCGTGCGATTTTGTGCAAATTTGCAGCTTTTGACAAACTTGTGCTACTAAAATTTAGTATTTGCGATTTTGCAAAATTTTTGCGACATCCATCATTTTCTTATGCTATTTTTTGCGACTTCAAAGATTTTTTTTAATATATCGTAAAATGCTTTTATGTTAATTTATTAATTAAATATAATTTATATTTAAAAATAGTTTATGTAGGCTTAAATAGAAGTTGATATCTGGCAATCTTATTTAGATGTGGGCTTTTCTTTTCAAGGCTGCACAGCCTGATGTCGGTATAACGAGAACGGTGTAAGGGAAGTGGAAAAAAAAATACTTTGGGAGCTCTCACCACCCTCCCTCGTCCCTCGTGCATTTTGTTTTTAAATCAGTCTCCCTGCAATTCTATGGTAATGATGAATCAAACCAAAGAATTTGCAGCTTGCGCGTCATATATTGGGTACTTAAACAAAGAAATGAAATTCATACTCCAGATTATAATATTGCTTAGAACTAAGCAATGGGAATGACTTGAAAATCAAAGCAGCGGCATTTTTCTAAATAACAACAAAAATAAATTTAACCGTGAAAGAACAAGGCTTTCTTAAGTAATCAGATTCTGAAACAGATCCACCACACAGAATGGAAAACTCCCCGAAAAGCATTCCTCAATTAAAATGTTCACAATTAAGCAAAAAAGCAATGAATTGAAAAAATTAACTGCCAACTCAAAAAATGTAATGCAAAAGAGCTAACACTCTAAACATGAGGAATATTAAGAATGGACATCTACAAATTAATTTAAAAATTGAAACCTGTAAGTTAAATGAGAATTAATTTTTAAAAAATGGATATTTAAACAATTGAAAATAAGTAATATAGTTTTAAAATTTTTCGTTAAAGCTAAGATATGTAATTGAAAAAACTAAGTATCGAATACAGTCTGTAACTTACAGAACCAATAAACGGTAAATTTGTGATGATGTCAGAGGTCATGTGAGCCTGCATAACTATGACATCACAAAAATCACATAATCTACGACATCATTTGCATTTTTTGCGACTTTTTGAGTCTGCTTTTGCTACTTTAGTGGAAAATTTTCTGGCAACACTGAACCTGTCCAATGTTATCTATATGGCACATGGTGGTATTTTTATACAAAACTATTTTATCAACCATATTTTTGATATTCATATCACAGAAACTTTGGGCAAATATTAAAAGTGTATCTTATATTATCTCCTTTCCATCAGAATAAGGTTTTTTTTTTTTTTTTTTTTTTTCTTGCGAGCTAACAACAGCAAAAGTTCATAAGAAACCTTCATAGTTTCCATTTCATTATTTCTCATCTGGAACAAGGATTGTTGATGGGCTAAAGAGTTTTTTTTTTAATTGATGAATTTTGTTCATAAATGTGATCCGGCAGTATATTTTCTGTTGAAATCATAAGGCAGTGGTTTGAAATGTCAGTCCAGGTTAAATTATTTAGGCACTGCTACACAAATTCCACATATCAAATAAACAAGTTTGAAACTTTTGATGCATAAGCAAAAAAGTTTCTTCCCAGACAGTTTTAAAATCAATAATTGCATTATTCTCTTTATATTTTCTTTTCGGTGTCATAGGTTTAGTCATGGACATAGGGAAAATAAAATTTTGAAAATGATGACAATCCACGACAAAATCTAAAAACAGTTGAAAACAGCTTAACATTTTGCTCGGTAGTTTAAAATCAACTGAGCGAAGGAAATAGCGATGGAATGTCGCCAGTTTGTCTGAATTAGAGAATGTTTAGGAGCAGCACTTACACGTTAATTCTAAGCATTGCTCAAGGATCTGTGAATATTGTTTTTCTTTGTTTAATATCATTGGAATTTATCATGGTATTTTGCATTGAGCATGTAAAACCGATTCGACAGCTCATCATGTAATATATTTTCTTGTGTATTCCACTCCCGTATGTTCGTGTAGTTAAACTTGGAGAATAGCGCCAGAGTGTCTCTGTAGTGAAGTAAACTAAAATTCAAAGAGTTAAATTATATTTATTCTAATGTGTTGATGTGTGTATCTATCAACGGAGTTGATACAGACTATGTTATTATTTTTTCAAACCGTTTTTCTTTTTCGATAAGTCTTCGAGTGTTGCTGTTAAAACTCTACCATATCACACTGTGGCCCATGTGACGCAGGTTTACTTTTTTTTTTTTTTTTTTGCGACATATCGGTTGGGAGTTACTACCTTAGGTAGAAAGCCCTGAGCTTTGTGACATTCAATGTATCTAACCTGTTTCAAAATTAATGCAATGTTTTTTGTACTGTATTTTTATTTTAAATGCACATATTTTAATTTTTTAAATATGGAATTTAATCTTTTTCATTTTTTACTTGAAGTAATCAAATTTTGGTTTTAGGTGCCCAATTTAACTGAAATTGTTGTTCATTCTGCTGAAGAAGCTCTTTCAGCTTTAGAGCAGGGAGCTAGAGCCAGAAGTACTGGTGCAACAGCCATGAACCTTGTGTCATCCAGATCCCATGCCATTTTTGCTGTTCACGTAGAGCAGACAGATCGAATCACTTTGAACATAACAAGATCAAGATTTCAGCTAGTTGATCTTGCTGGGTCAGAGCGCATTGGTCGTAGTAAGACTGAAGGTGTACGACTTAAAGAAGGTCAGTGCTTCTTACGGTGATTTATGTTAAATTGTCTTAAATAGCTGAATTGTGAATCGTTGTCTTTTTAATGTTTCTGATCTTTTTTCTCTATAATATAATATTGTTTAAACTATGTAAACCAGTGGTGCCTAACGTTTGGCCTATTGCGAGCACATTTCCAAAACATCAACATCTTTGTTAAACATATTTCAATCTTATGTGATACATCTGAAATACTAATTTCTGCAAATGGTTTTGAGATGAATAATAATATTGGTTGAACTTTATAGAAATCGGAGAAGCAGAGTTCAAAATTATTTTTCAGTGCATTTAGGTTTTCCAAGTATTTCTCTGTTACAATTGCCTTGTGATTATTAATATGGCTTGATAAATTCTGAAAATGGGTGAAATTTTTTCCTTTCATCTGATTTATCCAAGAATTTTACTTCCGAAAAACAGTTACAGTCCCAGTCAATTTAAACAGTTTTTTTCTTTTCCCTGGAGATCTTCATTCAGTTTAGCTGTTATATCCATGAGAAAGTATAGATCGGATAACCAATTATTATCGTCCAATTCTTTATAACTTTCGTTTCCGGATTCCAAAAATTGCTTTACTGGTGAAAGAAGTTCTACAAATCGTTGAAGTACTTTTCCCCTGCTGAGCCATCTAACATCGGAATGAAGCAACAAGATTCCATGTTCGCTATGAAGCTCATCACTCAGCAATAAATTATTTTGTAACATTTCAAGATATCTCTTATGACTATAAATGCTTACTATATATTAACAATAAAGAAATATAAAAGAATGGTTATTTTTTAAATATTTTTTATTTATAGTACCTAATCAAGCTGGCAAGCACGTACAAAACGATCAGCGACCACAAGGTTGGGCACCGCTGATGTAAACTGTTGTGCTAAAAAAACTTGCATGATGAGTTTTACAATAGAAACAAAATGTCTTTTCTGTAGCAGGCCAACCAGTGGCTGAGCGGTAAAGTCGCTGAACACTGGTAGTTCGGTTCGAGTCCCGCGAATGGGCTTTCTGCATGGGTGTTTCCGTGGTTTTCCACATGTGTAACGTATATACGAGCCAGTTTCCCTTAGAAAGTCCTCCAATTACAAATTCTACTAAAAATAGCTAAATATAAAAGCTGTAACAATACTTTCAAATAATTTTAACAAACTGCGTAAACCCCATTTTCATTATTGCTGCTAACAAATACGCCAAAACATAAATTCACATATATCTTAGGAAATTTTGAATAAAAAACTCTAATTTTTTGCAGATGTGCTTAGAAAAATACATCTACATTAAGATGATGGTAAAACTTTTATAAATTATAATTCAAAATTTTTTTGAAAAATTTATAAAAATTATTTAAAAATACAAATTTTAAAAATAAATTGTAAAAAAGAGGCAAATTTTATTTGGGATAAATTTCTCATTTCGAAGTATGAAAGGAAGAATCAAATTCAATTTACATTGAGGAACAAAAATTTTAAGAGCTGATTTTTTAAAAACTACTCGTGCGGTTTTTACAAAGCATGGCAGTTTGTCATAATTTCAGTTGTAGAATCGAAATATGGAAAAAAATTGGCATGTGATTTCAGAAAAGTCCAATTTTGTATCAAAATGCCTATATTAGAATAATGCTATATATAAATCTAATACATATGCTAAATTTCACCTTTTTTTTATATGAAAAACGCAAGTTAAATTTTGTCAATCGGGCCAGTAGAACGGGAGATATAGAACTATCCTCCCTTTTTTTGCACGGTGAACATTTATTAAATCATATAGCATTACTGATGGCAATGATGGAGTTTTTTGCATCACTTCTGGCATATGCCTTTTCTTTCTTAACTGTTCATAAATGGCTTGCAAGTTCTTTTTAGACCTAGTTAGGAAGTTCTTTTCATAAGCTTTACTAATGTAGGAATTTAGATGAACTTTGATTTAGATTGTGTTATTTTGAATGTTAATATTATTTATTATAATTTCTGTTTCAGGAATTAATATTAATCTAGGACTTCTATCTCTTGGAAATGTCATTAGTGCATTAGCTGAGGGAAAATCTCACATACCTTACCGAGACTCAAAATTGACTAGATTGCTTATGGGTAAAGTTTTTGTTTTTTCCATTTTCTCCCATTTGTCTTAATACCGCCTTAATTATTATAGAATTTATCTTCTTTCAGATACCCTTGGTGGAAACTGCCATACATTACTGATAGCATGTGTGAATCCATCACCTGAGAGCACTGAAGAAACGGTAAATACATTACGATATGCTGGAAGAGCTAGAAGAATCAGAAACACACCTGTTGTAAACAATGATCCTCCTGAAGTTCAGATACAGAAATTAAAAGATAGGGTATGGACATAAATGTGTATTTAATTGTGGAAAACCTTTTAAAGTTTGCAATATTTACTGTAAGATAACACTCTGCATTTGCTTATTTTTATGTGCTTCAGTTTGTATTGCTAAAACACAGAGACCTATTTATCTGTGGTAACTGGAGCAGTCTTATTTTTGTCCTCCTTGTTTTCAAATAGTCTGTAACCAGGGTTATTTTCACAAACTATGAAATAATGGACAGTTATTTAAAATGTATCTGTAATAACAAAATGAAAAAGAATTTTTTCTTGAAAATGATCTTTTCTAAATTATTAATCAAATGTGAAGTTATGCGAGAAAATAACTTCAGTTTGAAATAGACAGATGTCAAACAGCTGAAGTTAAGCATAAGATAGTGCATGATGCAAATTAGTAGTAAAGCAAGAGAAATTTTAAAAAAAATACAGTTTATAAAATATATGAAATTAAAAAAAATGATGAAGAAATGAAAAAAAAAGCAAACTCATTATCCTTTAAATAATCACTAAGTTTCCGGTTTCAGAAATATTTTTTGTAATAGCTGCCAGAAGTAATTGCCCATTTTGGAATGTTAATTAGTGTGTGTGTATAGATACAATGCATATATATATATATATATTATATATATATATATATAATTTATAGAAATACTCACACCTCTATTTTTAACAGTTTACTTCTTGAAACTTCCCTAGTACATAGAAAATTTTAAGTATCATAATTCATCAATGAGTATAGGTAATTAAATATAATCTTCATCAAACATTTTGCAGTTCACTATTTTTTCATATACTATAGGACTAACTTTTATTTTTTTAAGAAAGATGGTTTAGAAATTTGTAATTAAATTGTTTTTCAGTTTAATTGAGTCCGTATTATTTTTCATTACCATTTTGCTAATGGGGTTTTAGTATTAATAATTTTTAAAAAATTTAAAAGAACCATAATTTTTCATGTTTTAAATAAAGTGTGCAAACCATATGCCTTTTCAAAAACACAAAAAAGATTTTAAAAAAAATCTGGTGAAATTCGGGATTATATTTCCCTTGTTTCTGTAAATAGCAATAATAATTCAATAATGATTTTGAGCATAAAGAATTGAGGTATGTAAAGTTTGTATTTTGCTTAGAACTACATATTCATCTTATCCCCTCCTTTTCGCTGATAAATACCATAAAATTGCATCTTAATGTGACAGATTATCGTGCATTTTTTTAATCAACTTTAAATTTGTGATCTTGGACAAATTGTATATACACTGCTCGACATTGAAAATACAACACCAAGAAGGAGTGGTCAGAAATTTATGCAAATTTTAGAGCAAATGCACATCACTGAGTTATGCGAATGATGTAAAATGTGCAGCTCTCCGACGCACGTGAAGTAAGATATAAGGGAAGGAACATGCAGAATGGGCAATATTCATGTTGTTATTTCTGTCAGACGAATTATCGAAGAAAGTTGGTTTTTGTCCCGGAGGATACGTGTAATAGGAGAGAATGCCAGGTCGCCGTCAACGAAGGCACTTCTAGCAGATAGACGATTTTACGACGGGTATGGTGATCAGACTCAGAAGGGTGGGTTGGTCCTTGCGTCAAATCGCAGCCGATACCCACATGGATGCGAGCACGTTGCATTGGGTATGGCGAACGTGGTTGGAACAAAGAAATGTGGGAAGAAAGAGGGGTGCAGGTGCAGCCAGAGTGACGTCAGCACGCGTAGATCGACGCATCTGCTGACAAGCTGTGACATTCCCGCAAGTCACTTGTACCACGATTTTGCAGCATGTGCAAGATACCCTGGATGTTCCCGTGTCGACCAGAACCATTTCCTGCCAATTGGTTGAACGTGGCCTGCACTCACGGCATCCATTAAGAAGACTGCCATTGACCCCACAGCATAGACGCCAATGTTTAGAATGGTGCCGGACTGGAGCAATGTGGATGACAGAATGGCGAAACATTGTGTTCTCAGATGAGTCATGCTTCTGTTTATCCAGTGACAGTCGCCGCATACATGTGTGGCATTGACGTGGAGACAGATCTAATCTGGCAGTAACTGTGGAACGCCCCACCACGTGACAGCATGGCATAATGGTTTGGGGCACTATTGCCTACGATTCCAGGTCACCTTTAGTTTGTATTCAGGGCACTATGACAGCCCAACGATACTTGGATAATGTACTGCGGAAGGTGGCAATCCCCTACCTTCAGGGGCTGCCTAATGCAATTTTTCAGCAGGTTAATGCCCGACCACACAGTACTCGCACCTGCCAACATGCTCTGCAAGGTATACAGATGCTTCCCTGGCCACCGTACTCTCCTGACCTGTCACCAGTCCAGCATGTGTGGGATGTGATTGGACGCTGTTTGCAGACTCTGCCCCTGCCTCGTTCAGAAGACGAACTGTGACGAATGGTTGAAAGGGAATGGAGAGCCATCTCTCAGGACACCATCCGCACTCTTATTGACTCTATGCCTAGACGTGTGTCTTCGTGCATCGCTGTCCACGGTGGTTCTACATCCTACTGAGCTGACGCCGTTCTCGCTTTGTATTCTGACTATCATTTTGAAATAAAGATCACTTATTGCTGCTTGCTGTCTCTTTCTTTTTTTCCAAATTTCATTAGTTTCTGACCACTCCTTCTTGGTGTTCCATTTTCAATGTCAAACAGTGTATTACATGAACTCTCTTAATTTTCTAATTTCAGGAACATAAAACTCTTAGTTCAGTACTTTGAGTAATTTGGTCTGTAATGACAAAAATCAGTCAACTAATCATATTGCAAATAAAACAGGTATTCAGCTTGATGCTGAAATTTCCAGCTGCCAGAGTTTCCGAAAGATAAATGCTTAAAAGAGAAAATGACGTTTTATAATTCATAATTTATGAAATGTATTGTATGAATAATCCTCATTTCTATTGTGCAATGAATATTTATGTTGTTTTGCATCATCAGTATACTCACGTCAGTTATTTATTTAAAAAGAAAGCAGAAAATAATTATGCGGCTTATTATTTCTTACTTTCAGTATTTATATGACTTATTCTATGGCCGTGATGAAAAATATTCAGCACCTATAAAAGTTAATTCTTTCTAGAGCCTTTATGAAACACAGTTAATATAGTTGCAACTAAACAAGGCAATAGTTTTAATCACTGAAAGCACTTCTGTTAAAATTAATTTATATCAGATAACTTTTTCTTCAGTTAGGTGTGATTTTTATATTTTCTATAGTGAAATTTTAATTTCAAAATTAATTTTAAAAATATTTATTAGCAGCAGTGAACTTTTGGGAACTTGCAGGAGCCTTTTGTTGAATTTGTGGATAGTCTGCAATTTCTTGTTCTTTTTATTTGCAACTATTTTTTCCCACTGAATGCACACATCATCACATTAAATAATTAATTTTTTAATGAGTTTGGATTTTGCTAAACTATTTGAGAAGACATTTAATTGCATTTTGTTCCAACAGAGTTAGTATAATGTTGGGAAGAAAACTAAGAGTTGCAATCAAATTTCTACAAAAATTTCCCATCACTGTAATTTGGAATTTTGTAGTTAATCATTTACAATTTGCATTAGGAAATTTAGTAAAAAATATTAATGTAATGAGTCATTTTGAAATATTTTTCGAGAAATTGTATGCATTTTATCACTAATTCTCCAAGAATCAGCAAGAATAAAATGAGTTTGGTAAAGATCTGTGTAACAAAATATTAAAAATGGGCAGGGTATGTTAGACCATGATGGGCAACATGCCGTTTAGTAATGCTCTTGATATGTGGAGGAACTATCCAGCCTTATCCAAGCATTTTGAAATTTTAAATAAAACATAAGGATTATTTTAAAACAATTCCTAAATAAGAAATTTTAAAAGACCTATATAATCAGTACTGTACAGAAATTATTACAAATTACTTTTTTTTATAAAGCTTGGATGAGTTTTAAAATGTTTTCATATTAATGCATAATTATTTGTATTTTCTGTTTTTGTAAAAAATTTAGTATCTCTCTAAACCAGCAGCAGCCAGATTTTATTGATTCCAAATGAAATGTTTTTGGATTGAATATATGTTTCTAGAATTTAAATTTTAATATTTTGTGGTGCCATCTCTAAAAATTGCAGTGTGCCAAGTACTTTGTCCTTGTTTTTGATCCATCAGCTGCAATTAAATAAATAATATTGAAAACTGTACAGATTATTAAAAATTAAACCACATGTAAATAATTTTATATTTCAGGGAAACAAAGCTAAGGATTTTAAAATTACTAACACATGTAAATTAAAGATTTTGATAGTAATTAATTCAACCATTTTAATAGAAGCCATCAAATTTTTAAAATGTGCGAAACTCTGACAGTAATGCCAGTAGCAATTTATCAGTTTAAGCAAGCAATGTAGCTATTTTCATGTGTGTTCTTGATGTATTCAAATAGCGTTTATGAAAAAAAATTGTAATTTTTTCTCCGTAAACTTAGCTTTAAAATATACAGCTGGGCGATTTGCTTGCAGTGGAGGAAACTGCAGTAAAATTTTTGCATTAATATAAAAATTTTAAACAAAAAAAGGCTTAAAGGTAACAATTGCATTAAATCCATTTGTAAAGTGATTGTTCCAAAAACAAAAGGAACAAAATTTGCATTTAAGTAAGTTTACTGACTTATTTTTCATGCTAAATACCTAATTCAAATTAAAAACATACATGAATGAAATAAATATTTTATTTCAATTCCAAGTCATTATTCTTTTTTCATTCCCCTCTGAAAAAACTTGCCAAATTGTGTGTGTGGTGATTTGTAACTTTGAATGCTTGCTTACAAGATAGTTGCAATTTTAAAAATCCACTGTGTATACAATGGAAGCCTTAGTAACATCATGCTGACATAAAGGAACATTATAGTACATGCAGCATTTTTACATACCATACATTAAGTCCCTTAAGAGAGATTTCTGTTACACAAACCAAATTTAACATTTGGAAACATCACATAACAATCTATACTCATCTGCAATATATATTTGTTCTACAGTCACATTCTTTTCATCCACAATTATTTCAAACTGAACTGTAAATGCATTCCCTGACACTTCATCTGCGTTATTTAGTTTAGTCAGCTCATCCAGTTTGCAAGTTCTTTCCCTTTCATCTGTGGAGTTTACAAAACAAGGCGTGTGATCTTAAGCCATTGGGAATATTCGGGGAGGAATAGTGATATAATGGAGTATACGTGTGGGCATTCAGCATGACTTTACATACAACAGTGTTGCCGAAATTTTTCATTACATAGCTTTTACATTACAGTTGCTTCATTTCGAACTTAGTACTACCGACTGAATGTTGGTTACTTGAGATTGTACTGTAAACTTTTTATTGTAATCTGATAGTTTCTTTTATAGGATAAAGTGTAAATCTTTGTTAAAATTTTCAGATGTCACTACTGTTTATGAGTAACTATAAATTTGGGTAAAATGATTAATTAGTAGACTAAAAAATATAAACTATATTATTGTTTTTGTAAAGCTCTTCTTACAAGTATTATTAATCTGCATTTTAAAGTATGCATTAAAATATACCAGAATTTCTGAAACAATTTTGAAGTAGTTATAATTTGAGCTATTCCTTGTTTTGTTTCTTGATTTGGATGTATTTTGTTACAGGTCAGATTATTAGAAGCGCAGCTATATGAGTTACAAAGTACAGGTGTAATAAAGGACAGTTCTGAAAATTCAGATCTGAGAGTAAACATCAAGACTCTGCAAACCCAGCTTCAGGCTGCCCTAGAAAAAATTGCTAACCTCATGGAAAATAAAATTCAAGTAATTTCTTTTTTTTTTTTTTTTCTTTTTTCAAAATATGTAATACAGTAAGACCCCGCTTAACACGGGGGATCCGTTCCATCAAAGTAGAGCGTAATGCGAAACAGCGCTAAACGAGGCTATCTTAACATGTAAATAATGGAGTTAGGGGAAGATGGATAGAAAATTGGTTAGGTATTAAATTTAATAATGTTTTTTTAATAAAAATAAAACCAAACATTTATTTCTTACAAAAATAAAAACAATATAAACGAATATATTTATAAAAACAAATAAAATTCTAAGCCAGTCAGATCATTCAGTCTATTCTGTGTTTCCAATTTTCTGCTTTTTTTTTTCAAGAAGGCATTATGATAGATTGGTTTAATGGCATATTGCTTTCAATTTCGTCGTCAATCCATATAGACAGTCGTTTTTCCACTTCCTCTATAATGTTATTTCTAGAACGGATAATTCTAGTTGCAGAACTTGACGTAGTTGCAGTTGCCGATGACAGTATTTTTTCTTTATTCTTAAGAATTGTCCTTATTGTGGAAGTTGCCAAATTCAATACAGCACTAATTTCAGATTGACTTTCACCAGGATCTAATCTTTAATCACTTGCATTTTAGTTTCCAGTGAAATGCTTTTTCTGGTTGCTTTCTTTTCTTGTTTTTTATTATCACCCATGATAAAAAGTAAAGCTCGTAATATTTGTCACTGTATTAATCGTTATAGTATTATGTAAATTTATACTTACAATAATGTCAACAAATGTTTCAAATGATAAAAATGCTTCCGTACAGCACCTCACCGCACCAAACAAGAAACATAACTACAAAGTTTCGGATATGTTATTTGGAAACCTACCGCTACGCACAATTTCGAGGAATCCCCGTAGTTCACGCTGCGAGCAATTTCGGGGAATCCCGAAGTTGAAATAAAAGAGCGCTAAACCGAAACAACGTTAAGCGGGGTCTTACTGTAGTTTAATTTAGAAGTCAAACAACAAAAATCAGTTTTATATTGACAATTTTTCACAGGACGAGTTTCAATAGTTTTACCGAACCATCATCCTCAGCTGCTAAAGAGCAAAAGTTTATTAGTTTTTGTAATAGTTTAAATTTTTGTAATAATTTGTGTTGTTTTTAATATTTATTATTTAATCTCATTCTTATGTTGGTGAGTGTGAATGTAGCAATCCCAATCAAACGTAGCTGCCTTTTCATCACCATTTTATCTTTAACTGTTTAGCATTGCATTTTCCCCTTTTCTGTACAGTAGTAATCTTTCTAAATCCCAAGATTTTTTTCACGAATGAAGCTGGTCTAGTTCCAATGAAACAGGCTATTGGGATTGTGCACTTTTCAGCAGAGCTACTCTAGACTTCTCTTTAGGAAGCTGCACTTTAAATTGCTCCCTAGTTTTTCAACTAAACTATGGCTGTGTATGACTTTTTTGAGGAACCAGTGAAAGTGGGCTGATTGTATAACAGAGCATCATCTAATACATCTAGGAATCTTCACTGAGGAAGGTATATTGTTCACCTATTTTAAAACTTTCTCTTTAGTATCATTTTGAAGATCAGCATCTAAACTCAATTTTTCCATCCCAGGTCTTATGCAAAAATAATTTGGGTAGAAGAGTTAAAGAGCAACTTATTCCTATTAGATAAAACATATTATTACAACAGATAGCAAATTCCTTCTAGTTATCAGAAGTTCTTTTAATCTTATATTTTGAATGTCACAAATCTTTGACATCTAGTCATTTTTAAACATGCGATCATAATTTTGACTTTGGTTCTACAAGAATTATCCATAAAACTTCATTTGGTAAAATGAATTTCTTGCAGCTTTTCATATTCATAAAAATTTGTTCTGTATTATATTATAATAATTCCAATAGAGTTTTTCCTAATGCCTTTGAGCTCAGACAAATGGGCTGGGTGTATCATTGGTTTTTATGGTTTTTCCTACATGAGCATGAACAGTTTCCTTTGGAAAGTCTTCTATAAAGGCTTCCCTTCCCTTAGGTAGATAGCCTTCATAGGCTTTGCCATATTCAACAATGAATACAGATTCTGATCACCCTTGAAATCAATAGTTGTATTCACAATCTGTGGCAAACTAAGGTTGATTATTTTGCCTAACTTCAGCTTTGCCATAATGAAATAAAAGAATGCGATTCTTAAAATATACAGATTTATTCCTGATGAATATAGATATAAATATTCTTAACTACATAGCATTCTATGAAAAAAATTTCTTTGCTGATTGCCATATTTTTGAGTAATTTTATTAAAGTCTATATACTGTGAAAAACTTCTTATATGTATATATACAGTAGAATTCTGACAATTTGCATACATTGGGACCAGGTTTTGTGTGGATTAGTGAATTTTGTGGGTTACCATGTTTTTGAGTTTTGTTTACATTTCTTTCCTTTCTAATTTTATATTAAATTTGCACTACCTGTACATAAGTAACTAAAATCAAACTTCAGATATAATTTAATCAGGATTTGCTGACTATGAAATTAAATTATTTATGCACAAAGATGTCAATGCAAGGGAGAGACATTGTTTGGAGAATGAGGAATAAGTGATAGGGAAATTTTTGAATAGCTCTTTCATCAAAACAAAATATTTTATGTGAAAGAAAAATTGTATGTTCACCTATGTAATTACTTTTTAAATAACTTTTATGCCTTTAAAGTAAGAAAATTAGGTGAATTTATTAATTAACGCTTACTGTTTATGTTTTCTTAGCACAGCTTTTCTCAAATTGAATCACTATACTAAATCCACCGTTATGTCCCAAACTTGTTGTTACATTAATATCACTACGAGCAGCTTGCAAGTGCTTGAATTGTAATTTTGGATTTTTAGTTGTATTCACAATCTGTGGCAAACTAAGGTTGATTATTTTGTCTAACTTCAGCTTTGCCATAATGAAATAAAAATTTCTACTTTTTTGTTTAAAAAAAAATCTGCTGTTACCATGTTTTTGACTTTTAACACTCCATAAATCTCTAATGGCTGTTTTTTTTAAATCTGTCTCAGCTATCTGGCAATGTAAACAAAGGCACATTCTTGTCACAGAATTTAAAAAAAAAAAATTCAGTTATAGAGTGCATACCGTCTGAAACTCAACATCTGAAAAGTTGTGGAAAATAAATTCCTTACACATGTTAAACATATAAACTCAAAGTTAATATTAAAAGAGTGAATTCACCTAAAAATAATGATTTATCTTTTTGATTACTACAAAAAAAGGTTTTACGGAAGATGTTAACTTTAAAATGGAAACAAAAAGTCTCTTAAATCAGTAGCTATTGTAGCTATAGTACTGTCTGAAAATAGAAATTTTATTTGTTTACATTAAAAAATAAGCACAAATTCCAGGTATTTGCAGATTGAACAGTCACAGATTATCAGAATTCTATTGTGTTTTTATACCATTGATGGAACATTGATTGCTGAACATGGTCAAAAACACTGGGAGTTTCTTGGATCGTAGCCACAACACAGATGAGACTTGTCGTGAGATTCATTTCAGACGTCACAGGATTGTGATAGGCAATAGCTTTGACGACTCCTCACAGAAAGAAATCAAGGGTTGATAGATCAGGTGAGCGTGAGGGCCAGGGAACCAGTCCACTAAGCCCAATCCGTTGATGCTGGAACAGCCAATTCAAATGCCTACGAACAACCAGTCTAAAATGAGCAGGTACCACATCGTGTTAGAATCACATGTGCTTCAGATTTGCTCCAACATCGTCAAGTAAACCAGGAGAACTTGCTCTGGAAGGCTCCAATAAACAGATCGCAGCAGTCATTCGGGCCCGACTAAGAAGTCTCTGACCAAACTTGCCCACACATTTACTGAAAAACAATGTTGTGCTGTACACCGTGGGAGTTCTCTTGAGCCCATAAATGCACGTAGTGCTGACTGAATATGCCATCCATGCTGATTGTGGCCTTATCAGTTAACAACACATAAGCTGGGAAATTCACATCTTGGACACTGTTGCAGACACCACTGTATGAAACACATGTGCGGGATGATCATCAGCGAGCAATAAATGAACCCTCTGGAAATGAAAGGAGTCTTCATTCAGAACATACCATACACTGCAAAG
Source organism: Stegodyphus dumicola (assembly GCF_044657685.1). Taxonomy (NCBI): domain Eukaryota; kingdom Metazoa; phylum Arthropoda; class Arachnida; order Araneae; family Eresidae; genus Stegodyphus; species Stegodyphus dumicola. The sequence continues at coordinate 125,267,493 of NC_140780.1, forward strand.
AGATACTGTTAAGACAAAGGCAACACCATATATGCTGGTACTGAGATTAATCTCCACATCATGCAACATACTCTCACTTGTCTAACCTGTGCTCGCACAAATTTTGATGCACACATGCAAACATACTGGGGTGCAACCCTTATCTACCTGGGATCAGTAATTTAACTAAGTAAATTGATTCAGCAGCTCATCCAGTGGCCTCAACTTAAGTTCATGTGTGCAAGCTTACCGTTTGTATACCTTTGCATGCTGGATACTGCTCAAATGAGGAAATTCTCACTTTCCCTTCCAGCGCTGTCATACAGAGCAGCACCTAGTGGCATACGATGATGTTTCTGGTCATGGGTTGCTATGCAGTTTTTAGTCCTCATGTCTTACCTCCCCTAAACGTTTGTCACTACATTTTTGATACACACTGTGTACAGTGCTAAGCCACTTGTATCCTAGTAATAAAATGGGAAATTATTAAATATTTTGTGTTTCTGAAAGTTGCATGTGATTATACAAATTTCTTTGATTGCTGAAATTTGGAATCTTAAAAGGTTACTATATTTCTTATTTTGGGATGGTTGACCATATCGAAATTAGAGGAAATGATTTGGCTGATTTTGCTACTATGTTTGTAGATAAAATTTCTAATAAAGCCATATTCTGTATAAGCATTAAAAATTATCAAACAAAAACTTCATCATTCAAGGCAGCTGTTGTGTAGATATCAATGAGTTTACAATTATATATCTGGAACTTGAGTATATATCACTTTGAAAGCTTTTTTTTAACTCATTTGTTGATATGTCACTGCTTGCTAAAGGCTTGTACCAGTCTGTACAAATTGTAAAGCTCAGTTCCCCCCATCATCTGTGATTTGTCATCTTTAAGTGACTTTCATTATTGCTATTTTATGCTTTAAAATTTTAAGTTATTGGAAAACTGATACTATACTATATTATTACTTGCAAAGGTCTATTTTATTATTCATTTTATGAATGGATTTCAATCATTTTATGAGCTTCACTTTTTTAAAAAAAATATATTCATGATTTTATTGATCTTTTACTAAAGCGAAAATAGATTTCAATAACAATTGACTGACTAGTTCATTTTCTGGATATGTAGAAGGTCTCCATATGATATGGTTGTCTTATAATTACTGCACTCTAGCATAGTTCAAAGAAGGACCAATTAAATTACCATTACCAAATATTTAATTCCAAATATTAACACTTTTTTAAAGCTAAAAGTACTCATTTTGTTCATAGTGCTCAAAATTTATCAGCATTAACCTTTAACTGTCTCTTAATTTTTAGTTATTTTCACTGTTTTCATCTTCATGCCATAACTTGATCATATCAATAATATCATGTTAGTTTTCAAATATTACTATCGTTATCACCTTAATTGCAGCTTTGGATATGGATTTTTAAATAGAAATATGCATATAAACAGCATATTTGTGATATACACACTTTATCTTTCTATATCTATATCTATATCTATATATATATATGCACACTGTGTCCACAAAAGTTCTTACCTGACCTTTATTTTTGTAGCTGTTCATCATAGATATATATTAAAATTAAGTGACACAAACATTTATGTTTTGACATTAAGTTTTAAAAAGTTACAAAATATGACTTTTTATACATTCCTTCGGCCCTTACGCTTATGTTCAAAAAAGCTTTATACTTATTATTTTTTTAAATAAAACAAAATTTATATTATAAAAACAACATAGAATATAGTACACAATATTATTAAAGTTTACATGTACTCATCACATGTCTGCTAATGACATCTGGATCTAATGCATGCCCTTTTCTGTCTAATTTGTAGTTCATTAAGAGTTTGAGAATCAGGCAAGCTGCAACCTGCCAGAAAGGATCAGTAGGGTTCGGTCCCAGACAATTGACTGACTAGTTCATTTTCTGGATATGTAGAAGGTCTCCATATGATATGGTTGTCTTATAATTACTGCACTCTAGCATAGTTCAAAGAAGGACCAATTAAATTACCATTACCAAATATTTAATTCCTCTAGCATGCATATAAGCATGCTAGGGGAACACTCAGGGAAAGGCACCATTTCATTGCTCTAGATGTGCGGTGGGACAAGTGGTATTGCACTGCATCATGAAGTAGCATTGTATTAAAGGTTAATTATCTAGGTGTCAAGTTACTTTTTTTGAATTTTTTTTATGCATCAAACCTCAAAGGGTTAAATCATTTAATGCCCAAGCTGTGAACTCGCTGAACACTGATGGTTCCGACTTGGATTTGCTTCTGGGTAAATCGGCTGGCAGCATGGACGTTTTCATGGTTTTCCCGATGTGTAACATATGTACATGCCAGTTTCCCTTAGAAAGTCCTCTGTTCACTTATGGGTCAAAATGAACTATTATGCTACTAGAGTGTGAAGAACTCTAGAGCCTAATAAGCATATTCTATAGTATTATTGTTAAAAATAGGTTTGCATCTTAATTAAATACATCCCTCATGTAAATTTAAAAAAAAAAATTCTTTTAATAACATTCACATATTTTTGTTAATTCTATAAGCTGCTCTGTTGCCATTTCCAAGACCCAAAACTAGCAAGAGTTATTAGTAGCCAAAAAGTTAAGTAAATAAAATTAATGGAAAGTATGTGTAAAATACAAACTATGTGTGATCTGAAATTCACAATTCTCCCACCTTAAGTTGTTGGGAAACAACTTAAACTATTAAAAATTTTAAAGAGTAAAACTTTTTGAAAATGAATATAAAATTTTAAAAGTAAAAGATAAAAGAACGAAATTAAACTTCAGATATCTAATCTTTGGATAGGCCTGACTTCTCTTCCACTCCTGATTTTCACAGATTTTAATCTTTTTGTCTATTTTCCACTGAGCACCTTTCAACTCTAGCTTGTTCAACTCTGTCAGTTTTCAGGTCTTGAAACAAATTGAAAGTTCTAAAGCTGTTAAAATAAAATTATAATAAGCACGGGGTAAAAAGTTTAATTATTGAAAGTTAAAAACTTTTGTGTTCCTTAACAGTATGAAAGCTTATATTAAACCAATATGTCTTTATATTTTATTTAGCATGTAGTAGTTTTCAAGCAATGAATATGTATGCAAGAATTTAAAGACTGAAGAAAATTTTTCTGAATTTTTAGATAAGGATTCTATAATGTCTTCTTTGTCATGGACATAATGTTTTTCATTATTATTTAGTAAGAGGAAGCTACTGACATATAATTAGCTCTTTATTTTCAGACAGAATGCATTGCTGATTGATTATGTGAAATAAGGTAGATTTGCAAAAATTCTCTTATGTTTAACAAATAAGTTTTCCTTGAATTTAAATTTTGCATGAGGAAATTTAGCAGAAACAAAATTTGCATAAAATGTTATACAACTTGCAAATCTCTAGTGTGCAAACACTGCAGAAAAAGGCTAAGATGAGTAAAAGTGGTTTCATAAGTCGAGACACATATTTTAATGTATCTGATTAGCTTTTGTTAGTGCTGCATAATTTCTAATCTAATTTTTTTCATATTATCTGAATTTTTTAATCCTTTTCTTTAAGTTTTATTTTTGCATTATTTCAAATTTTATTTTTTTAATAGGTGGAAGAAAAATTTGAAATGCTGGGAGAAAAAATTAATGCTTTACATGAGGAAGTAGTGTAAGTTGGTTTATTTCTTTCTTATGTTCTCTCAGTAACTTGTCTTGTGAAATGTGCTATTAATTTTTTCATATTGCATCTTAATGTTTAGGGTACTAGGTTTATGACAAGTGTATTTTCTTTAGTATTTGCTATGCCATTTTGGGGGAAATTTATGGAATAAATGCTTATTAAATTTCTATTGAATAAATTTTCTTAAATATGCATTTTTTATTTCGCTCCTCTTTTAGTGTATTTTTGGAGCTTATTCTGTCTGACATATGCTTTCATAATCTGGAAGGAATTTATCTAAAAAAAGTATAAGAAATATTCTAAAGGTACAAAGTTAAATTGTAAACTAAACAGTTTTTATTTTTAAATTCTAAAAGTTCATGTCTGCATAAAACTGCTGAAAAGGCTAAAGAATTTTTACCAGTGGGATTTTATTTCTTTGTTAACTCACTTTAAGAAGTCATGTCTCTTATATGCATTTTTTTTCCAAATTTCTCATTTAGTATGCATTTATTTTTATTTATCTGATATCTTTCCTTGTTATAATATTCTATAATTTTTTTCCTTGCAGATAATTATCTGTAATGAAATCAGGTTTTTCTGTTTTATATAAGTGCTTTGTTTTTCATAATATTTAGGATAAATTTTGCATTTAGAGCTCATTTCTTTTCATTAATGTCATTTTCATTTTGATATGATTACATTTTTTCCAACTTAGTTTATGTATCAATAAAATCTTAAAAATAGAAACAGTTTAAAACTTTGATCAAGAATCATTAAATACAAAATCTGATATAGTAATCTTTAGAAACTTTTTCCCTTTTAGCATACCTTTTTTATTATATTGCTATGAACACTGTAAAAAATTGGTATAAAAATAGCAATATTTTCATTTCATTTTATCAAAATACTGATATGAATGATAGAAACAGTAATCAGTATCAAGTGTATTTTTTGAAATTATGGGAAATCGCAGGAAAACTAAAGTGCATTCCAAAAACAGTCTGTTTGATATAGAGGATGATACCAGATCTTTGTTGTTGCTATGAATGGATTTGGCTTTTTTTGGCTCTAACCCGCTTGGGAACTTTTTAATACTTTTTTCAACCCCTTTCCCAACTGCAAAGAATAGGTATATTACTAATATAGTAATCTGATAAAAGCTTGGAGAAAATAAATTTTTAAATGACAAATAAAATTTTAAAGTATAATCCATCTTGTAAAGGGTAAACTAATTAATTATAAAATTATCAATATTGTTAACTAACCTCAGTAAAATGCTTTGCTACTTACTAAAATATTTATCCATTTAAGTCTGCCTACTTAATATTGTCTTTTGATTAATTGCTTCCTTTTTCTAAAACAATTTTAAGTTTTGTGATAAAATCAACCATCTTATTCCTCAGATAATGGTTTAACTTTTTTTGTGGATGTAGCATAGTGGTCAACTTTTATTTTACAAATTGTCATACCAGTATCTCTTGAACATCATTTAACTAACACAATTTAAAATTAAACGTGCAGAGCAAAGTTTAATAACATAGCCATTAAAAAATATATGATTAGTTTGAGTTGCAACATAGCAGATATAAATCATAAAACAATATGGATGAAGTCTATGTTGTCACATGACATGCAACTCATTATACTTCTTCCCCTTAACTGGTAATAAAATCTTCTAGACATTTGGGTTTAACAGTATATTAAAATAGGCACACTCTGATTTGATGCTCAGGGTCATAAGCTTATTCATTAATAGTAGATTCCAAAGTAATAGTGCAGCATTTGCCAGCTTTAATGGGACTTAGGAGTTCAGGAAAGGTTACAGATTGTCCAGATGGACACTGAGATGAAATTTGGTCCATATTTCAACTGGCAACCTCACCACTGAGTTTAAACTTTATATAAGGGGACTTAAAAATTCTAACCATAGCTGTTATCCATGTTGAATCTGCGACATATATGTCAATATGACAGGCTCATTTTGACTAAAAGTTCTGTGTTCATGTTTTTACGAGTTTCTTATGTATAAAGGGCTCTTGCTGGGCTCGTAAATCATTAGCAGGATCAAGATGCATTTCTTTAACCATATTTGTGATGCCAGAATCTGTTATTGGGCACTATACACTGTCAAGCCAAAACATTATGACCATCTCCACATTTTTCAGTTAACTTGTCTGGATGATGTGAAGAGCACATAATTACGTGGAAATGGCATTTAACTACTGCTAGAAAAGGTAAGGAATCATTCTTGTGCTTACTTTTGCTAGTGATGGTAAAGGCTGCTGATCTAAGCGAATTTTATAGAAGGCAGATTGTAATGGCCCAAAGACTCGAAATGAGTATCTCCAAAACTGCATGATTGGTAGGTTTTTCAGGATATGCAGTCATTAGTATTTATGCAAAGTGGATAAATGATGCTAAAACCAGCAGTAGATCCTCAGGTGTTGAATGTCCATGTGTCATAAAAAAAAGGGACGTTGGAGACTGTCCCTCTTAGTACAACAAAATCGGCACCAAACAGTAGCTCAGCTGACAGCCCAATACAGTGCAGGTCTAAGTGCAAGTGTTTCAGAGGCCACAGTTCAGCAGGCCTTGTTGGATATGGGACTGTGCAGCAGATATCCCAATTGTGTGCCTCTATTGACCAAACATATTCAAATATGCCTACAGTGTGCCCGGGAACATCGAGACTGAACCATGGATAAGTGGAATACAATTGGGGGTTGTCTGGTCGAATGAATCATGATTTCTCATTCATTACTTTGATGGTCTTGTCAGGCAAACAGTTTCTGTCTTCCAGGCAAACAGTTACTTTACCTTGTACAAGAGGTCATACACATGCTAGTGGTGGTATTATGCTTTGGGATACGTTCTCATGGCTGGCTCTGGGACCCTTAATTGTGGTATCTGGACATAACTGCAAATCATTTGCTCTCAAACATGATATCTGTCGTTAGAACTTAAAACGGAATCTTCCAGCAGGACAACGCCTAATGTCACAAGGCTCGAATTGTGTTGGCGTGGTTTGATGAGCATAAGGATTAATTCCAATTAATGTCTAACGTTGCGTTAAAACAGCAACATCCCAGCAATAAAGATAATGAATGAATAATATTCTGGCCACGTAACTCGCCAAATCTTAACCGATAAACCACATGTAGGATGTCATGGAGCGGTAGTTCAGAGCTCAAAATACCACCATGTTGGAATCTCGACTTTGCGTGACTGCTGCTTAGACATTTGATACAACCGATCTCCAATCATCTACCAAGAACTTGTTGCATCCAGGATGAGTTAAGTTCCAAACATCGTTTCAGCAAGCAAATGAATACTTTAGAATATTTTTATTAGCCTCTTGAAGTCTGTGATGCGCAAGTAGCATAATAGTTTATTCCGACATGTAAGCGAACATGTTTTGAATTTTGCATAATTCTCAAAAGAGATTTATGATAAGTCTCAAATGTGAATTTATGAACTATACAGAAAATGGTGAAGTTTCTTAATGTATACCTAAATGCTTCCTTATCAATTTGTGCTTAATTACTTTCAGTAGAATTTAGAGTTGCAAAAGCATCTGGAACTACGCATCCATCTAAAGGTTTATGACTTGAGATAAAACTTAAGCCACATGGTAAAATATCTCATATAAGGATTATCAGTAATTTTTAATTAAAAGTCCATTTTCTTTTTTAATAAAGAGATTTTTTGCAGTTTTACATGCCTTATCATGTGGAGAAGTCCATTTCCACAGACAATTTTTCCTCAGCAGGCTCTGTAAAGGCTCTGCAAATATTACCTTAAAGAAAACTATGATAAAAATTTAATAAATCTAAAAATGCTTGTAACTGTTGCTTTTACATAGGAACTGGAGCAGGCTGTATGGCTTTGATTTTAGATTTATTCTGAATACCATGAATTTTATTTTGTTTAATACCAAATTGACATTTTTTTTTATTTGCATGCAAGGTTTATCCAAGGTGCATTTGAACTTCTCACAGTCTGCCAGTAAGCTTTCCTCAAAACATAGAGTTTGTAAGCATATCAAAAGGTAGAGTAACACCTTCTAGCTTGCTATGTACACCTTCTAGCTTGCTATGTCATTAATAAGGTTTTGAAATAGTCTGAGAGAAAGTTAATTTCATGTAGCAAGGATTTAAACTTGTAAGCAGTTCTTCATGTAATAATTTTCTGAGCTTAAACATATTTATCCTTGACTAAAAGCTGAAGGTAAGCTTTAGCCAAACTGATTTTTGCAAAGTAAACACCTCCTCTTTAATTAGATAATGAATTATTCACACTAACCATTAGATAAGCTTTATTGCAGCATTGATTTTATGGTTGCCACATAAACAATTTTGCCCTAATGGTTTAATAATGGGAACAACTGGTGTTCACCAAGCAGAGTTTGTGATGATTTCAGTGGCATCCTTTGTGAGAAGTTTATCTAAAGCAGTATTAATTTTTGAATGCATAGCAAGAAGAAACAGAAACAACAAATTGGTTTCATAGCAGGATCAGCTGAAAATTATTTTTAAAGTCTTTTCTAAGAGCCTAATGTGTTGCCAAGTGCAACAGCAAGTTCTCTAATCCCATTCTGAATCAGATTACAGTTGATTAAATTATACCCACTAAACAAATTCTTGAAATGAACTGATGTCATGAGCGCTCATTTAATGAAGTTAAAAAATTACAATCTTTTGTTAAGTAGCAAAATTCAGCTTCACAAAAGCTTAAACTTCCATTGTCACATTGCATTTTTGTTATAAAATTTAAATCATAATTTAAATTTTGGATGCTTTTAGAAAAAAATATTGACTTAATATATTCAGTCTTCAAAATTCTTCTCTGATAGCTCCTGTAGTAACACAAGCATTCTAAGAATGCTCAATTTCATAAATAGCTAGCAGCTTAACCTGCTTTTTATTTTATTGGCAATTCCATTAGCTTGAAGAAAAATTAGCTTGTTTGATATACAGGTCCCCTGAATTTTTTGTATCATTTTCGACAGCAGCATCAATAGCATGTGTTGCTAATTGAAATCAAAACTTCTCACCTTGAGAAGAATTTAGTTAAAACAAAAAGATAATTTTTTTTCTGTATTCATGATATATTTATTCCTTTGAATCCCATATTTATCAAGAAGTTTAATGATGTGATACAGCGGGTCAGCTTACATTTTAGAAATGAACCCACATTTATCTCTCGAATATCATTTAATTGACACAGCTGTTGGATAAAAGATGCAGAATTTGCCAGCAGTTAGTGTGCCTCGTTTTGTGGTTCTAGTACTAACTCCTGCTACAGAGAAAATTTTTTAAATAACTTGAAAATATACATCTTTTGCTTAAGAAAATTTTAAATTTTGATAAATTAAATTCTAGTTGAAAAGTAATGGCCATTTGCCAAAGATTTAAATGAAGCATCAATCTAAACAAAGTAATAGTTTGTGAATAGAAAGTTGTTCAAAGAGTATTCCTTTGAATAGTCATGGTATAAAATAAAATGGCACAGGACTCCCTAGCATGTAGAAAATTGTAAATATTTTTCTTGTAATGAACCTCATGATAAAAAATTTAAAATTAAAAATTTTAATCTACTTAGCAGGCAGCTTTCTTTGTACATTCCAAAAATTTTGGGAAAATGTCCATAGATTTTAGGAAATTCAGGAGCAGATTTTAAGAAAATTCACTTGAATGTTTTAAAAAAGACCGTACTACTACTAGCTGGCAAATGTTATGTATTTTGGTAGAAAATGCTTGAAAGTATTTAGACTTGGATAAGTGAGAATTCTGCTGCTGGACTTTTGGCTTTCTAAGCAAGGGTAATTTAATGTTTGATAGCATTTGGAAATTACATTACAAAGCTTAAGAAAATTGGTGGAATATGTGCTTCTTCCCGCACTCATTCACAATGAGGACTGTTGACTTGGATATCTTGGAACGTTACTGGTGTTACATGGTATTTACATTGCAGACCAGTTTGCGTGAAGTGATCTACCATGAGGATCTTTCTTTCTAGGTGCCACTTAATGTGATCATATTTGTCCATCGCTATTTTGATAGCATTACATGATGAGAAAACTTATCCTTCAAAATGACTATGGAATTTAACTAATGTGATATAAATAACTAAAAACATATAACTGGGTACTTTCATAGTATTTTAATTAAGAATATTAAGATATCGGTTTATGAATTGCTCATAATATCATTAAAAGTTCATCTACTCATAATGTCTAGAAATTGTTTGATTGATACTGTAACCTTAATACTCAGAGGGCATCCCTAACTGGAAAAGGACATGCCAATGTCGGATTTAAGATCAGGCAAAAGAGGTTATTTTTTAAAATCAAACTTTAAATGGCTAATTAAAATGAAAACCATTTCTTTGAAACTTAATCCCTTATTAGTCAACTTTTCTCTATCACTTTGCAATTTTTTAAATCCATTTTGAACTTACTTGGCAATTTTGCTTTAGTTAAAAAAGTGTATTCTATAATATTTTGATCATATTAGGTGATGAGATCATGCTGTTATCAAACAATGTATTTTTCATGCTTCCCCTTATACAAGTGGGTAGGACTTTGGCAATTCGATAATAGTATCCAAATGATTACCATAACCACATTAGGGAGTGCCGACTGTAAAGCAAATAGCCCTGAAGTGTATAATAAAATTACTGCATAATAAAATTACTAAATTGTTCTTTACATTGTGCTTCCATGCTTGTTTGCATTATTTTGTTGAATTTTTTTCAGATTATGTGTAACTAATTTAAGTTCAGAACTTGAAGGATGTCCAAATATCAACTCTGCTGTGCAGAAAATAAAGGAAAGATGTTTTGAACTTATGGTGAGTCTTCATTTAGTTTAAATTATGCTACTTCTTATAAAATGAAATTTTATTTAAATATGTTTTTCATGAAACAACTCATCCAATTAAAAAGTAACAGCAAAGAATTTTGAAAAAATGTTAATCACCAGTTGTTTCATGATTGAATTTAACCATTTGTAAATTTAATGAATAGCATAAAATAACTTTTTAAAAAATTAGTGCATTGCTGTAAGTAAATAATTGATTCATATTAAATTAACACCTAAATGGGGAAAGAATGACATTTCAAGTAAAACAAAATGTAAGAAAACTACATTCTTTGGCATAGATTGGATCTTAGCCAAAGCGTTTTCAGTGTTTCAATTTTATTGCCCTTTTCAGCTGCAGCTAAATGAAAAACATCCAGAGAAATGTCACATTCGAAGCTCTGTGCATATTCTAGCTGCTACCACACATGCTGCTTTTTCATTTATTTTCAGACTAGAATTAAATGCAAAATTAGAATTACACAAAGCAACGTTTTCGTCTAAAAATTTTCACTATGCTCATTTACCTCTTCTTTATCTTCATCCTTCCTTTGTGTGTGCTGAATAAAATGCATTTCACAGTTTGATTCAGTATTTTCTTCATGTTATTCATGTATAGGAATAGCTATTTCTGACTTCTTTTTAATGCTTATGCTTTATCTCTTATGCATTTTACTTATTCTCATAGCCAAGCATTGTCATGCATACAGCTTGTTAGACACAATCTGGTTTCTGTTGCTGTATGAAATGTTTAAAAGCTCCAAAATTCAGAAGTAAGAAAATACTCATAGGAAAATAAAACACTTAAGTGTAAGGTAAAAGTTATCAAAATCTTCTTTAGCTTTTTTCGTTACAGTATGTGAAATTAAATATGAATGTTCCAGGGAAAAACTAATTCTGAATACATATTTGCTTGGACTAGTGATTTTTATTATTGAACATAAAAAGGTGTTTCCCCCCCCCCATTTAGTACATGAGGACAGTATAACCATTTTAAAAGACCACAGTATCAAGGGACAGTGTATTCCAGGGGTGGCCAAACTTCTTGATGGTAGGAACCACATGGTAGTTTTAATAAAAGTTCACAAGCCGCAGCTGGATTTTCCAAGAATCACAAATCCATATTTATACTGTTTCGAAAATATTAGATTTTGAACAGAAAGAAATTTTAAGTAAATTAATGAAAAATTTAATTTTTTATGGAATTAATATTGTTACATATGAATTAATGAACTTTATTTCTCTTGTTCTGCATTCAGAAAATTTCAATTTGAAGCTATTTTAGGATGCATGAGCTTTCTTTCAGGGAGAAAAACAAAGCTTTTTCTGTTTTCCTTTATCCTCCTCCATTTATAACTGTCTGGTTTTATTAGAAGTAAACTGAAATTGGAAGATTAAGTACATGTCTTTATGAATATAATAATGTAAAAAATGTTTTAATTAGAGTGCAGTATAAATTACTATTTTTTAAAAACCGCTTGAAGGTTTTTCTTTATTTTTAACTCATGCGCATTATTTTAGAGAGAACAAGGACATTTTAGTGGACAGCATACATTGTGTAAAACTATTGTTCGAGAAAAAAAAATTATTTTACAATAAGCTGCCAGTTTTCATTAGGCTTCGGCATAAAGATTGATAATTTTGTTTTCTCATGCAAATAACAAAAGCATAATGAGATCAAATCTTAACTTTAAATATTTGAATCAATTCATTAGATGCCGCTAAAATTATAAATTACAGTTGGTTATACTTAAGGTTGGGTGGTCCGAATAGTTAGATCTCGTAATATGTATTTTTAAGTTTTAAACCTGGAATGTTGAGAGTTTTTTTATCATTCGAATCAATATTATTTTTAAACTTTTAATATTAAAATATTCTATACATATTATAATGCTGTTTAAGAAAATTAAGATGCATTATCAGCATATCGTAATGCCAATGTTTGTAGGTAGTTTAAAAGACGTAGGTACTAGTGATGCAATCAAACTGAACTTGCATCATTACTGTCAGTTTCTTTAATCGAAATGCTTAGAGTTACTGAAAGGCAGAAGAGATGGGATGATAAATCACATAAAGGAAAATTGATTCTCATATTCCTGTGAAAGTTTCTTACAGAAGATATGTTTCAAATAGATATCTGAACCAAAATGCAGTGGTACCTCCATATTCTATCACTTTGAAATACACCTAACGTGGTATATATTTTGCTTGAAAACAGGAATTTTTTATAATACGGTATTTCTCTGGAAAACGACTCAAGTTTGATGGGTCATAACACCATTTTCGAGACAATGTTAAGATTGTCCATAAGCATCAATACACTTGTTACTACTATTCAGCAAATAATCTGTGCACTTTGAATTTTCAATTTTTTTTATTATTATTCTTTTGTTAATTCATTAATCATGAGTTTTAGAAAAGTTATTGAAAAGAGTCAAGCAGTGACGAAAATGGTTAGAATCATCATGGAGGCCAAAAAAAAAAAAAAGATTGTTTAAAAGTAAGAACATGTGTAGTCTGGACTTGGCTATAGCGCACCCGCATGGGAATACAATGGTGCCTATGATTTTGAAAAACAAACACGTAATTAAAATGGCCAAAGCTGACAAAGGGTTGATATGGATTACCAAAGATTAGAGATGTTAGAGCTTATTGAAAATTGCTTTTCATCTTAATAGTAATAAAAGATTTATGTAAAATATGCAGTGCTTCATTTATGTACAGTTTATATTTTACCCACAGTATATGTATTTTAGTCTTCAACAGTATTATAATAATAACAATACTACTTTTTATAAAAACAGTTAAACCCTTTACTCTTTATTGGAAATGTTCGTTTGGTATGCATACAGAAATCTAGAATGGATGACATATACCAAAGTATTATGAATCGCGAACAGTTTTCTATGTATTGTGGAAGAATTAATGTAAAGAACTGTTCCTATCTCTGTTGTATGTCGAATGCCGATGTTACTAACATTATTTTGGAATTCATTCCGTTTCAAAGCCTACAGTGAAATTGACTTGCTGCACTACAGTTAATAATCCCAAGAAACTCGTAAGTGGGCCTAAGCAAGGTGAAGGACATCTAGTTTGATTAAGTATCTAGCAGTTGACTAATGTTATATGATAGTTGATGAATGAAGAATTTCGATGCTTGCATATAATATCTGCATATTTTTCTGCATTTCTATATTGTTTTCTCTTCTTATGCGGCATTCATACGCTTTGTATTTTTTTTATATAAACCTGGTTGATTGTTGACCAGATCTGTGTTCCAGATTTGATGGCAGTGACATCAAATCTAATAATCAATTTTGATGAATTTGCTTGAATTCCCATAATAATCCCTTAATGGCAGATAAATTGCACACATTTGTGTTATCTGAAACTGAAGGTTGGAGGCAATCCATTTGAGTTCTCTGGAAAACAGTATTTGGAAGTGTCAGTTGCTTGAAATAGCATCTGTAGTGTATTGAGGTTCTATGACTTTAGAAAACAAAAAATCATACTCCTAAATTGAATGTTCACAGGTTAAACTTTAACAGAATTTCACAGTACATTGCGTGAAATATGCGCTGATTAGATAATGGATCATAATGCAGCCCTCCACTGGGTTAATATCTTTCATGAATGATAATATGACCTACAATATAACCAGAGACTACAGAGATAAAAAATATCAATAAATTAAATTAGTACCGACACCGGAGCCAGGACAACCAGTGCAACTGCACTTAGCGGGGAAATTAAGGGGCCAAAAATTTGAGATATACCGAACAGCAAAATGTCTAACAGCGGCCATAAATTTGTACAATATTAGTGTGGGAGGTTAGAAAGATTGAAGTTCCTCCAAGTGAAATGTGAGAAAATATCACATGGTAAACCAATTTCATCAACTTAGTACGTGCTCTACTTTGGCAAATTTGTTTTGCGGAAAATTTTTGCATCTGGTTGATCCCTCATGTGCTTGATGCAACGTTATTAAAATGAAGAATTGATGATAAAGGTGAAGGATTTCCACCTTGAATAATGGCAGAACATGAATTATAAATTTTGGCTAGCATTGAAATCGTTTCCAATCCAGAAGAGAAATCCATTCTGCATGCGACAACAAAAATTTCAAGATGCTTAAACCACTGGTGAAATAAATGCTTATCTAATATTTCTGTCAAAATTCAAGTACTTTGACGTAAACTTTGTAGAAAAGTGAAGTTTGCCTCAAGATGGTCAGTAATTGCTTAATGCAATGTTCTTGAAACAAGGAATTGATAATGAAAATGGAAGATTTCTATCTGGAGTAATGGCAATTGAGAAAATGCGACTTACGAATCTTTGACCAAAATTGGAATGGTTGTCAATTCAGTGCCGAAGTCCCTTCTCTCCTTCATCTTAAAATTTTAACATGCTTAATCATTAGCAAAGTAAGTAATTATCTATGCCTATTACCAAAGAATTATTATGAAAGATACAAGTATAATGTGGAAGATGTGTAACTGCTGCATATTACTAAGAATGGTTGCAAAAATCATATAAAGTTGAACTGACTTGCTTAGGGAATGAGAATTAGTTTTGAATGGCAACCAAAGTCATTCAAAGGCTGAATAAAAGTAGAATTTACTAAGTCATAGAATCACGGCTGTGGTTCTAAAACAAGGGAAGGAATTTAACCAGAACCTGTGTCAAATAAAATTAAATTGAGGCCAAAAAAAATTTACAAAGAACTACTTTTAAAATTACGTTCGTATCTGCAATTTATCCCATCCCGATGGCTATTATTTGCTCTGTTATAAAAAAAAACCTGATCGTGACAGAGTTAGCAGAAATATAATTATTTGCAATTTTATATGTTACTCTGACGATATGCTCCCGGTAAACAGTTTAAAGTTGATTAATTTATGAAATTATTACATATATATTATTATTTAAGAAACTAAATTAAGGGTTCATAAAGAAAATGTCTCATTGCATAATTTCTATTTCAAAATGCAATTGCATTTTGAATTAAACTATTGTTTGCAATAAATAAATCACATTTGAAAAGCCAAATCAGACAAGTGGCTGACAAGCTGCAGTTTGCCATGCCTGGTATATTCTGAAACTGCCAGAAAATATGCTAACTTCTGGGTCAGGATAAAATTTGTTATGTGGTTGCCTTAAAAAAGTATTACAGTGAAATGATCTTTCTTAGAAATTTTTAAGTTCTGACGCTAAGAAATAATCACAGGTTTACATTTATTGAATTAGGAATTCATAAAAGATTGTTATATGTCTTGCAAATCTTGATTTATACAAATATGAAAAGTGTGATGGGACTGATGGTTACAGGTTTAAAGGGTGGGAACGAGTTGCAAAAATATCAATTTTTGTAAAGCAGCGAGTGGTTGCATATGAAATGTGAATGTAGAGATGCAGCAAACTTGAAGAACATGGAAAATGAAATATTGCTTAAACACAGATATTTACAAAAATAATGTTTCATTTTTAAAAGAATTTTTCGTATGAATAACCAATAACTGCAGTATATGCATCACAACAATGGCAGATTTTGTTTATGAGATGCACATTAAATGTCTTGAAGACTATTTTTGCCAGAAATGGCATTACTGCTGCAGAAGTACATAACAAGCCAGGCATCATCCAAAGGTATAGCTATCACTTCATCATCACTGTGATGCATGTATTGTACTTGATGGTTGTTTATTTTGAAATATTCTTCTAAATATAAAACATTTTTTGTAATTATCTGTGATAAAGTTGTGACCATCAGCTCTCTTTGCAAAGTATAAAATATGCAAACCGAGCTCCTTCTTTCAGAAAGGGCAGCCTATGCTGTCTTAGATGATAGGTGACTTTGGCCATTCGAATGAGTAACATGATGGCCATTAACACATTCAATAGTTCCATAGTCCCCTTTGGATTCCTGGGCTCTGTGCGCCCAGGAATGAGTACCCTGCCTTGCGAGTTCAGTGTAGGGGGTTTAAAAGAAACTTCGTTTTAAAGTTTGTACTTTCAGAGTGAGGCTTCTGATGTGCAAACCGAGTTTGTTTTTCTTCCTCTTTTGGGGAGCTTGTTGATAACATCCGACTCTCCTGCCTAATACAGAAGCAGTTCAAGGGTTATGTACCATATTTCCATAAGTAATAGCAGGAGATTTTAATAAAATTTGATTGATTATCTAGACCTATGCCCAGCAAGTGAAGCCCAAAAAATCCATGTTTGTTTGGATTAAAATGTTATTTTTTTCTTCCCCTTCTCCCATTGCAGAAGAAAGAAGGAAGAATTGCATTCTGTTGAATGTTAGCCAAGCTAGTAATCTAAATTGCTCTGTTCGCTAATTTTCTGCTTTGAACAGCTTATTACAGTCAAAAGTCTTTAATCCGGACTCATCGGGACTTCGGTGATTCCGGATTATCGATTTTTCGGGATTATAGATCATCGGTTTAAATCTGGTAAGATGGCATGCAGAAATTATAAGATTAAAAATATGAAACCGTTATTTATGAAATAAAGAGCAATTATAATCTAAAGGGTATCAAAATTTACAAAAAAAAAAAAAAAAGCTTAATATTTATTTGTTTACTTTATTAAACATTTCTTTCAATGTGCGCATGCGTAAGGCATACATTATGCGTAGTCGAAATTAGAAAATTGCAACCAGAAAACTATTCGATGTGTATTCGTGATATTTATAATGACGAAGAATTTGATTTAAATCATATCAAAGATGGAGTACATTGAGATGAAATACTACATTTAGTAACGAATTATAAGCTGAATTAAATAAAAACATCTGCCCTGAAGATAAGGATAGTGCTGACAGATCAACTTCCAGTTCATTGTGCGCCCCCCCCCCCCATGTAGAGCAGCGTGAAATTGATAAACAGATTTCGGAGTGGTTAGAGAAACAAAGGATATGCCTTTATCCATTTTTTGCAGCAATTCCACTTTTTGTTTGATGCACATCGAAACATGCTTTCACTTTGTAGATCCTTTGGCAGCTCCAGAATCGGAAATTCTTTTTGACATAATTGAAAGTTCAAGCTTACTTTTATAAAATTGCTCTAACAGTCTGCAAAAAATAATAAGCCGGATCCAATTCAAAGATTAAGGAACAACGCAATCTGCAACATTAACTGAAATAGAAAATTAGATAATTTTAGCTTAACTTATACCGTCTGTTGTACATTAAACACGCATGCGTAAACGTATTATGCGCATGCACAGAAAGTTTGTAGCTTTGAGGTCCGGATTAAAGACTTTTGACTGTACTGCATTTTATCTATTATTATTCATCTCAATCAAAATTATGCAAGATAAACGAATATGTGAAAACCATACATCTATCATACAGCCTATGGGTAACAGAAATTTCCACGTGCTGAAATGCAGATATAAAGCAGTCTTTTTAAACTCATACAAGAATTCTTGAGATATTTTAATATGAGGCCTGGTGCTATGTGGAGCATTTACAAGATTATGAGAGGACATGTTTGCAAATTTTTTTTATAATTCTTGGTGTAATTTATAGGCAGCTACTGAATTTCATGATGATCAACCTTTTAAATTAATTTTGAGGTACAGATTTACAGGTTTTTGTGTATCTCTAGTAAAAATCAAAAATTTGCATTTAATAGAATATGTGAAGAAATGCTAAGTTGAGATGATGTAGCTATTCTTATTGCAATGACAATTCTCCAGTCATCAATCGATTAATGGAATGAGGAAATCCATAGTGTGGTTTTAAATCTAAGAAATATCTCCAATTTGACTTCAAGTAGCATTTTAATGGAATTGTTGTTTTCTGACACAAACGTTTCTTTGTGCAAAATACCTTTTTCTTGAAGAAATAGAGCAGCAGGTTGTTTATGTCTTGGCAAATTCCTAACTTGAACTATCCATTTGAATTTCAGAGAAAGAAAACTGATTAGATGAAAAGTATGATTGCATCAGGGAAAAAGGTCACACCAAACTTGTGAGACCTTACAGTTAGGAAGTCTGTCAAAAATAAAAGGCACCAAGTGGTATTGTTTTTATGGAAAAGGACTGTATAAATGTTTTGATTAATGGAATATGTGAGGAAATGCTAAATGAAAATGAAATAACTAAAACCTTTATTGATATGACAATGCCATGGCTGCTTCTCCTGCTTTTACCTCGAATCGCCCAGTTTTAAATTTTTAGCCTTTTCTCTAAAGAAAATGTTTCCCAGCAATAAATGAAGTTTATTGAATTAATGAAACAAATTGTGAATATTTCATTCCTCCACCCCTAATGATTTTCATCTTCACTTGTTTCCTCACTCATTTTTCTTACTAAATTTGATTTAATCTGAATTGTCTTGATGTACTTGTGGGCATTTATAGAATTTTTTGGAAGGTTTAACCAATGTTTAATCAATTACTCTTTGTTTTTAATTTTGTTTTACATCAATAAATGTAACCTTTCTAAGGGTATCCACTCAATAATATGTGTGTTAATTATAAATTTTATTTCCATCTGTTTCAGTGAGTGAAAGCTGCTGTTGACACAAGATTTAATCAATATAGAAGTGTAAGAAAATTACAAAATGAAGTTAGCCTAAGAACATAAAATTAAATTTTTTATGTAATGAAATATTGGCTCCGTATTTTTTTAATTAGATACACCTTACGTTGTGGTATAAATTTTAGAGACAAAAAATATAGATGAATGATAGTCTTGCAGTAATTCTGTGAAAGAGAATCTTCCCCTTACTGTAGAATTTCCTTGTATGACATTAATTGTAGCTGTAACTATATTGTAAATGTATCAGTATCTAGGCAAGTGCTCTATTTCCCCCCCCCTTTTCTTTTTTCTGGTTGGCTATGTATCATGGCATGTGTAACTAAATAAATATTGTTTGGTGAAAAAGGTTCATAAGGATAAATTGGATAAGCAGTCTATCCATTCTCAACACCTTGAAATAGTACCACCATTTGCAGTTGCCCAAACATATTGTTAGTGGTAAATTACCTGTTTTTCATGCATATCAGTGCCGGTGCAGTTGATGTAGGCATAAAGTAAAATCACTCTGTCTAACATGGCTATAATAAGTAGCAGCTGTTATGCAGTGTATGTGTATACTGTACTTGCTTTCCCCCCTTTTTTTACTAGTTTAATTGTCTGTAAACTGAGAGGAGAAAACTTTGGGAATAATTTAATATCTGAAATATTTGGTTACAGTAAGAACATGAAAAATTAAAAAGTATTCATAAATAAACTACTGGCAATTATTACTATATTATTTCTTTAAAAGAAACCTGCATTCCAATGTGAATTACAATATTTAATAAAGTAGCTTCATTTTTACTTCCCAGTAACTTGAATCTCAAGTCATTCAGAGTTACTAGAATTGCTGTTTGCGTTGTCTGTCTTCCTATGTGCAATTATCATCTGAACTATTGAGAATCTTGCATGCACTTGTTTTCTTTAAACTCTTCACAATTATTTCTTTATCAGTCAGATCTCGTGCACCTAAAATCCATGAAAAATTTGGCTCAGTGGATGGTCTCTGAGTTTTTCTGGTTCTAGTAAAATTTTGTGACCCTGTAATAAATCTTTTAGAGGTAGTCTTTGAATGATTTGTTTATTTAATACCTCCAAAGTTTGCAAAAATGGTGTAAGTCTTGGAATAATGACAGGAAGAGTGTTATTACTTTATCTCTCTCTCTCTCTCTCTATATATATATATGCATACACCAGCTTCCGTGATGTAGCCGTGGAAACTGTCCAAGACTTATAAACCTCGTTCACAAGAGCAGCTTCGACCGGCAAGGAAAACCGGTTCTTCCAACGTGCCCCATTCACATGGCGAACAAGCATTAATGGCTTCTCCGAATTGGAGGTAGAATTTGCTCCTACCTCTCAGGAGGAGGGCAAATGAGGATAATATTTCCCATACTACACTGCGCGATTGTGCGGTTCACTTAATTTTAGTTACTGCTCTCTGGACTGTCAGCGAAACAATCGCGTTGATAGATGTCTAGGGATGTCATAGCATCCTCCCAAAATTTAGATGGAACTGTACAAGATATGGAAATTTATAAGCAAATATGGACAAGGTTATCTGATGCTGGGTATTCCAGAAATACCATTCAAATTCAAACTAAAGTTAAGACAAGTGCATATGGGTTTCAACACGACGAGGGACTCGATACCTTTTGAATGATTTTTTTATTATTATTTAAGAATTTTCGTCTACTTTTCATGAATATTATTAAATGGACAATAATAAGACAAAATTATTTTTCTTAAATATAGCTGAAAAAATTTTTTTGTTAGTAATTATTTTTATTTAAATTTTTGAAGAAGAATTTAACAATTAAAATGTCTTTCATCTAAAATTCTCAATGTCCCCCCCTCCAGATTTTTTATTGTATTTATTATTCTTAATATCTTAAAGGAACAATTTTGCAATTAATGAATTAGTTTTTGAGGAAAAAATAAAAACACATTTTATGTAAAATATTTGAAACAAATATGATCTTAGTCACATTTTCATTTCAAATACTTTTTCTTTTCAATATTTTGCAAAACCCATCCTTGTTTCTATAAAGTATGTAATTTTAAATAAGCAGTAAAAATAATAAATAATTTAGTCCACACCTGTGTATGTTATAGGATTTTAAGTGAAAGGATTTCTCAGTTTGCATTTGCAGTTTAAGGAATATAATCTGTCTAAATAGACATTAAATCATTTCAAATTTCTTTAAACCTTTATTACTGAATTTCAGTACGCACATATATATATATATATAAATAAAACCTAGTGCTACTTATTCAATTGGTAAGTATAAATATAAATTACAAACCTTTACTTAAAACCTTATCTGGCCAAAAAGATTGCAAAAAAATCATAAAACGCAAGCAGAATTTTTCTTTACCTGTTTTTGTTTTGTAAAACATGTTCAAAACAATTTCAGTACATGAAATAATTGTTATATTGTTGCGTGCCTACGGGTTTATAAATAGATTGATAATAGTTCGTAAATGATTATCATTGCACTTAAATCCGATGATAGCTTAATTAAATTTGTTTTAGCAACAGAAACACTTCAAATTTCTGGAATTTTCCACAGAAATACTTGTACGAGTGTTTAAAATATCACTAAGTATAATCAGTAGATATGCTTCAAACTATAAGAATGTTAAACACAACGCGATAGAAAGCGCATCTTAAGAGAAAGGCTACCTCAAAAATATCTCCAATCTCACGCTGAACTAACAACTGGCAACAATAATAACTTATATAGTATAAATAATGTCATAAAAATAGCATGGTGTAATGAGATTATTACTTTGAAACCCATGTTTTGAATTGATGCCCAAGAACTAATACTTCACATTCTGCTTCATTGGATATCTTTTAAAAAGGAAAAAAAATGTTTCAATTAATTTCCTTTATCATTATTTTAAATGCCAAAAGTGTTTTATAAGCTGTGAAAATTTCGGAAGTTTGTAATCGATATATTTTAGATATGAAATTTTAAAATTAATGGGCATCAAAAAGTCTAAAAATATGAGTGATTTTCAAAAATTCTTCCAAAATATATAAAAAAATTTACACTAAAAATTTCATTTAATTTTTTTCCTCCACTGTGTCTTATTCTTCAAACAATAATATTCTGAGATTCTCAGTTTATTTGTTAATATTTACAAAAATTCTAATCCTCTAAAAATCAAAATCGGGACACCACATCCACAAGCAGTGTACACTGGTGTGCAAAAATTAAGGACGAAGTCGAAAAATTAGCATATCAGCTGAACGAAGAGGCAGAGCGGACAGAAAGACCAATCAGGAGATTAAGTAAGGTGATGTACGGTAGCACATGCGCAGATATGCAGGTAGACGTAATGGGGGAGTGTCTGAGTAGTATAAAGCATGTTGTCGGTGTAAGATCAGTATTTCTGGCAAAGAGATTGTATGCCGTATAGCAGTTAAAATCACACCGAGTTCCTGCCTCAGTGAGAAATGGCGAATAATCAATCTGTTAGACGACATCTGGATGCTTTTACCCGAGGTCGAATCATTGGGAAGTTGGAGGAAGGCCGCAGTGTGACAAGTGTGGCTGTACAGTTCGGAATTGCTCACAGCATCGTTTCACGACTTTGGAGACAATTTCAAACTACAGGAACAGCTATCCAGGGGTTTAGTGGTCGTCCACGAGGAACCACACCCGCAGATGACCGGTATATTGCCTTACAAGCCAGAAGAAACAGGCGGCAGACAGCGGGAGAAATCGCTAGACACACTACACAGGCGACTGGATGACCGATATCGCGTTTTACCATGGCCAGAAGACTGCATGGTGGTGGCCTGTTTGCACAACGCCCTGTACGGTGTGTACCTCTAACGCCTGCTCATCGGAGAAGGCGTTCTCTGTGGTGCCGGAAACACCGGAATTGGAGAGACAATGAATGGGGACGAGTACTCTTTACAGATGAGAGCAGATTCAGTCTGAGTAGCGATTCTCATCGCATACTCATCTGGAGAGAGCGGGGAAGCCGCAATCATCCCTCGAACATCATTGAAAGGGACAGGTATGGGGGTGGCGGTGTTCTCGTTTGGGGAGGCATCGTGCTTGGTAGTCGTACAGACCTTCACATCTTCGACGCAGGTTCAGTCAACGAGACCCGTTATTGTAACGAGATTCTTCTTCCATATGTGCGTCTTTTTAGAGGCGCTATGGGTCCGCAATTCCTTTTCATGGACGACAGTGCACCATGTCATCGCACAGTAGCTGCCGAACAGCTCTTAGAGAGTGAAGATATTGAATGTATGGATTGGCCGGCACGATCTCCGGATCTCAATCCCATCGAGCATGTATGGGATTTTCTAGGCAGACGCTTGGCAGCTCGTACCTTACCACCAGTAACGATTCCAGAGCTTCGATTGGCGTTGCAAGACGAATGGGCAGCAATGCCTCAACAACTCATTGATACCCTCATTCTCAGCATGGGCAGACGCTGTGAAACCTGCCTAGCAGTCAGGGGAGATCATATCCTCTATTAAAGACCGGATGTTTCTTGCTGGACACCCATCACAGGGATGTTTTGGCCTTCAGTCGCATTGCGCTCCATGCTACATTTTTCAATAAAGCTTCTTTTTATCCCTCTGATTTCTCTTTTAGTAAGTGTTGCTTACATTACTCATGTCCTTAAGTATTGGGGATCTTACGGTATTAAATGTGTTGATTTGGAAAGCTTTTGTACACAGTTATATTGAAAAAAAGTCTCGTCCTTAATTTTTGCACACCAGTGTATGTACAAAGTTTGAGTTCTATATTTTATCGGGAAGCAGTTTAAAAATCGGTGACCATCTTTTAACCATAGCAACAAGCACCAAAAGTGAGCTAAATAAAAGCTTATAAAATAATAATGATAATTAAAAAGCATATATTTTTCAGGAACCATTACGAAAGTGCCACAGTTGTGAAAGTACCGATTAGGAAATTAACAACAGTAAACAAAGTTAAAAATGTGTAAACAGTATTAGAGATCAGCCAGTTTGTTGACGTGATTGTTCACAGAGGCTTAAGTGTAAAGGGAAGGAAGACGGTGGTCTTCTGAACGGGCCCTAAACACGAAACTCTTTCATGTCTCCTTTTTCTCCTCTTGCTAATGTGAGCTGTGCAAAGGAGCATTGCATGGGAACAGGGCTGCTTATGAAGAAGAACACCTGATCAGTGGTTCCATAAAATTTTGAACTACTCTTATCATTAAATCAGACAACATTCAACTGTTCTCTTCTTGTGGAATGGTGTTTGATACACGTGGGTGCCTAGGCTGATGCCTAACCCCAAATCGAACATAGTTGAAAATTTCAATATATTTTAGAAAGTAACTTATTTGAGATATAGAATTTTTTTTTAAATTTAAATATTGAAGAGATTCATGCACAATAAATTCAAGTCTAACTTAATCAGTGTTATCAAGGTAATTTTGAATCAATAGGTCTCAAGTGGTGAACAAATACATACACACAAGATATAAAATAAACCAACTCAACCGGCATAGTGGCTAGTGTCCCTGACTGCCACGCCGAAGGGCCCGGGTTCAAATCCCGGAGAAGGCATGGATTTTGTAAATGTATAGTGGCGGCAGTCTAAATATGCGATGAGCCGACAGTCTTTTAGTGTGGTTTGTTGAAAGGGGAGAGGGGTGGAAGTCCCTCAGACCCTCCCCTCTCCCCGGGTGCTCTCCATCAAAATTTGGGGCGGGATTGAGTCAAATCGTACTGTCACCTGTAAGAAGCTCAAGGCTCTTGCCAACGACAGGCTTAATCTTGGGCTCCTTGCCACAAAAAATTTCGTGGGCTTGGGCTGACTACGTCAGACAAGTGACCATAAGTAACAACAACATGTATGCAAATTGGTGGTAAGAAAATACTGCTTGGCATTAAATGGGGTTATTCCAGACCTCATTGGGCTCAGATTCAGACCTGATAATGAAAAGTGAATTGCTATGAGAAATTTATGATGTATAACTTCATGTTCTGATTCTAGTCTTTTAGCTTTTATTGCATTTATTTTAGAGAATAAATTAAAGACACATGGAATTTCATTCTCCTTTTCAAAATATGTGCATGTGTAGCATCTAAATTTCTAATAATTTTATTTTTATTGGAATACAGCTGCAAGTTGTTAATAGATCTCTTCACGTGAAAAGGTTGAACATTCCTTTTATAGCAGGGTTCGTAGCAGTCCTTACAAGTGCTTTATAAGTCCTTATATTTGAAAATAAATTATAAAAGCCCTTATAGATGCTTACTTTTCCTCTAAAGCACTTATTTATTTTTTTTAGTGCTCCTCCCTTCCCCCCCCCCACAT
This sequence comes from Stegodyphus dumicola, assembly GCF_044657685.1. Classification (NCBI taxonomy): domain Eukaryota; kingdom Metazoa; phylum Arthropoda; class Arachnida; order Araneae; family Eresidae; genus Stegodyphus; species Stegodyphus dumicola. Next base: position 125,292,861 of record NC_140780.1, read on the forward strand.
CAAAACGCAACTAAATAAACAATTTTTCTTTCTTTTCTGGAGCGTCAGATTTTGAATCATACTTCCAGAAATAGCTTTCTCCGCATTAACATAACCTTTGATTCGCAAGAGTAGAGACAGGTCCATGTCGTTCTATTGGTCAAAGAGTTGCGAAAGGGGTATATTTCACAGTTCCAAATCCCATGATGATATGTATGAATATTGATAATATATTTGCAGTAAATGCTGAAGTATAGCTAAACTTTAAAAATGTGTAAGTGTGTTTTTAACACAGATTGGCTTTCTAAGAAAGAATATTTTGAATGGCTTAAACAAAGCGAATATAATCGCAAGGCCATGTGTTCCTGGTGTAAAACTGAAATCAGCATAGCAAGTATGAGAGAGTCTGCTTTAAAGTGTCACATGGATCATAAGTAAACTTTTTTGTGTTAAATTAAAAGGTCTTAAAAGAAAGAAAAACTCTTTTAGAAAGAGAAGTGCTTGAAAATAAAGCAAATGAACTTGCTGAAAATGCTGAAGTTACAAAAGACTTTAATCTTTTAAATAAATCTAATGAAATGTTAAAAACTATTTTTGAAAAACAAACTCTCTAAGAGATTTGGATTCAGACATTAATGACAAGAAAGAAAAGAAAAATCATAAATAAAAGTAATATTACTAATTAATAAGCATAAATCATTAAATTAAAATTTAATTAATAAGCATGAATCTTTTTTCTTGTTTCCTTTTTTTATGTTGTAAAGTACTTTGTATGAATATAATAAATACAGTTTATTATTATTTATTTTCCTTAAATTGATATTTCATCATTAAATCTTGTAATATAGTTTAGTTTTGCATAGGGTTCTTTCCCCCCTCTCATTGTTAACTTGTTCTATAAATTGAACTGTTATTTGCAATTAAGAAATAATTGTAATTGTTTCCCATGGTTGAGTAATGCTGATTCTCTCTTTAAATACTGAATTTCTTGGATTTTGAATTATGGTTAAATCTCATTTTTATTTTAAGGTTATGCAATTGTGTATATATGTAATTAAACAGGTGCTTAATTTTTGTTTTCTTAAAATGTGCTTGCAAGTGCTTATTTTTTTAACTAAAATGTGACTACGAACCCTGTATAGCCTATTGCATTCCTGTTTTGTTTGAATGTTACACTGTTGTAGTCACAGCAAGGAAAGGTAAATTCATACTAGAAGGCTTTCTACCACCATCTTTTTCAGTTCTCACCAATGAGTAAATGATAGTTATAGTAGTAGTTTTATTCTGTCCCTCACCTGGTTATTTGTATGAGGCAGGTTTCCCTTAAGAAGCCTGGGCAGGTAGGCTGTGTGCACTATGCCATAATCAAGTTGTTAAACCAACCGTTAAAATATTCTCTGGAAAGACATTCCTAAGACTGGTAACCCTTGAGTGGCTTGCCAAAATAAATAACACAGATCCTTTTTATGATTTTCTAAATCCATTTCATCTTCTAAATGCAACAAACTTTTGTAGTGTTTTAACTTATTATCATCTTTTGTTTTGTACTGTCGTGTTACTTCTGTTCTGTATTATACTGTTATCAGTTCCTTTAATCCACAGTTTATAATTGTAAAACATAGTTGAAAGACTTTAGACTGGAAATTATACAACATGTTAGATCTTAGTTTTGAGGCAGTTAGTTCACTAACCACATTTTATCTTGCTTCTATATCTTTATCTTCCTCTTTTAATGGAGTTCAGTCTTAGGAATAGAAATTACAGCTGCAATGAATTATCAATGCTTGAATTAGTGCCAGGGAATAATATCAGCTGCTAAGATTTTCTTAACACTTATACACTAATAAATATTTGCTATTTTGTAGTATTTTAATTTGTATAAGATAACATAATCCTGACATTCAAGCAAAATACATGTAACTATCATACTAATTAAGTAATGTAATTTCATGATAGATCAGTGTCTGTAAGACGATATTGCCTGCAGTGTACTTTTTTCAGTAAACAGATGTATTACAATTTCACCTTAAATGTAGCTATGTCTTAAAAAAAAATTAATAAAATTACTTGTCCCTTTAATTTAATCTATATGAGTATATTTTAAGAAGAAAGTAAAAATAACTGTTAAGTCTCTGTAAAGATTAAATGTATCTTTTCATAGACTAAAAGCACTGAGAATTAAATAGCATAAATGAAAACTTATATGCAGAAGTTTATATTTTGTTACTAGCTTTTATAAATTAATTCATTTCATCGAAACAAATCTGCATTAACAAAGGTCGTTTAGATGCAAGATTCAGACAAGTATTTATTGAAGAATCATGATTTAACATAGAAAGCAGCATTAAAAAAAGGCTTGGTGAAAAGTCAACTCAGTTTTGATCCATGCAAATTGAGGAGTACGTATAGGTAACTAAAAAAAAAAAGTTTATTTGGTTTTCATATGTGCTCATGTAAAATGATAGAACAGTCAAACTCCACTCTAGCAAACCCTGTTTGTAATAAGCCCCCTGATTATTACAAAAATTTTGGTTCAATCCAATTTTCTGTATACTTAATATTTTTATTCATCTTAAAATGTATTAAAATTGGATGTAGTAAACTCTAGAATATCTTCAAATAAACTTCTCTCTCTCAAATTTTGCAAGAAAATTTCAAGACTTCTGCAAGTGTTAACTGAATTAAAAATAATCTGTGTTAGAATAGTTGAAAACAGTTTTATATGACTGTTCTTATCTTCACCCTACCTTTCAGTGTTCTGTACAAACTCTGTGCAGGGCAGATTAGCACCAATTTCATTGGAGAACCAGAAGGCAATAAAATGCCATGTTCTGTCTGTGAACATTGATTCAAAAAACATAAATAAGTTTTTTTTCAATTCAAGTTCCTTGATTGAGCTCTCGGACAAATCTGTCCATTACTGTTACTGTGATAGAACATTTTGCTATTCAGGGACAGTGGAAGTGGTGAAAAATTTCTTATGATCTTGTAGTTGTACTAATAATTTATCTTTTAAGGGATGGAAATTTTTTATCTCTATTAATTAGTTTTGTAAAAGGATTGAAGTTTTGTCATTTGAATGGAAGGTGTTGCATTCTTTAGATCTTTTGCAAGATTTAGGATATTCTTTAAAAGGGCTATTGCACTTTTGCTTTGTAAACATATGTATCTTGAAATGTGGAAAATAAATGCATTCTCATTGGATGTTGGGTAGGACAGATTAGTGATGAAATCATCTTCATTTTTTATTATTCCAGAAGAATAAAATATTTATATATTTTTTCCTTATTCCTTATATTTATAATATCACATACTCTTTTACCTTCCCCTCTTCATTGTATACTGAGCAAATTTTTAGAGTCTAAAATTCATCTCTATGCTGTGTAAGAAATGTACAACATTCTGCATTGAAAGTAAGGTGAATTTGAAAAATGCAGATAATAAATAATCTTGTTTGAATAATACAAAATGGACATATTGGGACCTCTAAAAAGTTCTGTAATTTTGTAATGATAAATACAAATAAAAAAGTACGAAAGTACAGAAACATGAGAAAATTTGAATCACATAAGCACCATTTTGTTCTATGGCCTTTTGTCAGCTCTCTGGCAACTAGAAAATTATTTTTTCTGAAAGTCATTAAGTTTATTTGTAAAGAGGCTATCAAAGTGCTGTTTGACAGTCTCCAAAAAAAGTGAACTCCAGGCCGTTCAGAGAATTTTATGTGACCTGAAAATCTGAGGATGCAAAGTCTGTATATCGTGAGCCAATGCAAAACATCTCAGCCATACTTATCTGCTAAAATCTATCAATCATTCTTCAAATTGTAGGGCCAAACAGTTTCATAGAGGAGGCCTCAGCGATTGGTTAGTTCTAAGCACTTTGCTTCAGTTTCTGCTTTTAAAACCTGTCATTTGGAAAAAGTATTTTTTAAGATTTATTGTATGTTATTTTTGGTGGCAACAGCTCATAGTTACCATTTCCTTATAGTCCCATCATAGATGAAGTATTACATTTTTGGAATACAGCCCCCTCTGATGTTACTAAGAGAGTTTGTTCTTGGCTTATCCCGCAATCTTTTTCTTGTAGTATTGCTGATCTAAAATAAGGAGCTTCGTTATTTGTCTTCAGCAAAGAATCGCATGCTGAACCCCGAGCAAGCAAATTCTGCTCTGTTAAAGCATACATCTTAGTAGCTTTACGTACCCAATCTTCTTCAAATGATCATGTACTGTACTTTTTGAAGTATATAGTTTGTTTGATGGTTCCTAACCATAAGATATGGATTTTCATCAACAGCTTCTTTTAATAGGTTCTTATTTACAGAGTATGGTTATCCTGACCAGGCATCATCTTTGAGGCTGAAGTTTCTGCACTGACTACCATCGAACTGATTTGAAACCACCTTCAAATTGTGTGATCATCATTAACATTTTGATCATATACAGCACAAGTTTTGTGAACAATCTGACTAGCATTCCCCTCCCTTTTTAAATAATGACAAAAATGAACTTTGTAAAAAATATGACAAAAATGAACTTCTCTATTCTTCTATATTATGTAAATAATATGACATATGTATGGCATATTATGTTAATAATATGACAAAAATGAACTTCTCTATTCTGCAGTAAAGAAATTCTGCTGCAGCACATGCTAGAATTATATGTTATGAACAGAGAAAGCCATAAACATCTGCCTTGATCAAGGTCACTGCTTGTCAGCCGTAACAAAATATATAGAAGACAAGCTTAGATTGGAGAAACCACAGAACTTCCCAAATTATACAGCAGCCAATCAATGTCTTGTGGGATACAGTTTGTACAGTGTGGAAATATCAGGAATCCGCACTGTACAAACTGTATCTGTAAACAAATAATTTCTGCTCATAGGAAAAAAAAATTGGTAGTAGGGAAGGTTTGAAAAATGCCAAGTATGAGAATGTTAAAGAATCATTGTTGAAATTGTTCATTATTCAAAGAAGCTTCAGTCTGGTATCTGGAAAATGCTAGTTATAAATATGTATTTTAGGTGAAAATTTATAATTCAAAGAAGGATGATAAACCGTTTCTTATATACTAGAAAATCTATTGTACAGAATTATTATTGTATGATGAAGCTAAAGAGCAACAAAAGAGAAATTTAGTAATTGCATGTATTAATAATTTTAAGTCCCTTAATTTTTTAAGAGATTTTTATTCTCTTCTTTTGGAAGATGTAACCAATGCTAATCAATTTCTTCCCTGGATTTGTTGATCATTTTTGACATTATTTTGTGAGGTGGTGCATTTTTTCCCTCCTTATCAGATTAGATGTAAGAAACCTAACTTTGTCCCTTAAAGTTCATTTTAGCAGGTTTTGGTTGTATTTGTTGGCACTCTTTGAATTTTTAAAATTCATTCTGAGTTGCAAATGCCTCTGAACTACAATTTGCCTGCAGAACTACAATAGTGTGTAGAAGGCTTCACGAAGGTGGTCTGTATGCGAGGCGAACAACCATTTGTGTGCCGCTCAAGTCACACCATAGGAGGGACCGTTTGCAGTGGGCAATGTCCACTGGACACCTGAGCAGTGGAGGGCTATTCTCTTTATGAATGAGTCCAGGTTTAGTCTAGAAAGCGATAGTAGGCGTTATTTGATATGGAGAGAACCTGGAAACCGTTATCATCCATCAAACATCCGTGAAAGAGATGCATACGGAAGAGGCAATGTCTGTGTTTGGGGGTGGCATCTCTTTGGGGGGACGCACAGACCTCCATGTTTTTCCAAGGGAAACCGTGAACGCTCATGTTTATAGAGATGACATCCTTGATGCTTATGTGCGCCCATATGCCGGGGCAATAGGTGACGCTTTCCTGTTACAGGATGACAATGCAAGACCACACAGGGCTCGCATCGTATATGATTATCTTCAACAGGAAACAATTATGTGTATGGACTGGCCAGCGAGATCCCCGGACTTGAATCCTATCGAGCACGTTTGGGATGCTTAAGGGAGACGTCTAGCTGCTCTCAATCCATCACTGTAGACCCTTGCAGTGCTTGCAACTGCTTTGCGAGAGCAATGGCTCTCGCTTCCTATGAAACTGATAGACCGCATAATTGAAAGCATCACACATCGCTGAATGTGATGTATTGCTTCCAGAGGCGATTATATTCCATATTGAAGGTACTTTTACTATAGCAAACTGACATCTTCAATTTGTTCATTTTATACATGTGCTAATTTCTGTACTACCATAATTGTCTGGTAATTTTCTTTTTATGTTATTTGATACCTTACTATGTGTTTTATATTGTGGGTAAGTTTCATAAAATTCCATATTTAACTTTTTCAGTAATCGTGATTTTTATGATTTTTCCTTTATTTATGATAACCAGTGTATGTTATGAAGGTAACTAAAAACACAACTCTATTTTAAACAAATTCTACAGAAGTAATGCAAAATTATTTCATACATGCCTAAATAATATCATAAATAATTTTATACAATAATTTATGCCTTGGAATAACTTGCTTGCTTTTATTTTACTCTTTACCCAAGAACTTACATATTATTATTCTATGAGAAATATTTTATATTTAAATAATATGAGTGCCATTATTATAATAGCAAATCTTTTAAAAGTTTGTAGATACAAGATACTTTGCCTTTTTTTACCATTTTTAACTTTAGACTGAATGTTTTGATCCATGCAAATGCAACTTATTTTAGATTTTTTTTTTTCTAACCTGTGTTTCTGTAGGAAGAAATATGTAAAGATATAAGATCAACTGAAGTTATGGAGATTAAGGTAATATACAGAAGTTTGTGGTTTCAAACTTACTACTACACACACACATATATGTATGAAAATTTATTGTTATTTTCTTGTAAAAACTTTAAAATTTTGTAGCATCTCATTCATGCCTTCTGTCAACATTTTATTTAAAAATTCAGGTTGGCTACTACACTTGCTTTTTATGCAAATTATAGTAATCTCTGATAGCAGTTTAACCTCTATTCATGCCTGTTGAAAATACAATGTGTGTTTTAGGTAAATCCGTGTGAAGTATAAACTCACTCAAAAGAGTGCAGAATAAAAAAATAAAAAAAAAAAAAACACTAATAAAAAAATTTTATTTTGAAACAAGAATCTTCCAAATTACATATGTCCATAAAAGTTTTAATTAAATGCAGATTTGATTAATTTCATATTTAAAAATGTGTTTTCCGTTATTTTATATGTAGTTCTGCAAATGTTATTCTTTAATTTCTCTCTTGCCTCACTAAAATTCAAGTGGTTAAGACTTCTGAATACTAGTAGTTCAACCTGCTTTGGGTTGGAACCCAGGTGAACATGCTGGCTACATGGTTGGTTTTCATGGTTTTCCTCATGTGTTGCACGAATGCAATCCAGTTTCCCCTAGAACGTCTTCCATGAAGGCATCTTTCCTCTTAGCACATAGCCCTTATGGCTTTGCATTATTCAAATAACCTAACATTTGATTTCTTACAATCTAGTAGGAATTAATTCTACTAAATTTTGATAACAGTGTAGACCAGCATTTACTCAAATTACTCTTATTTAACTGTTATTGAACTTAATCCCACAAATTTTCAGTGAAGTCTAGAATGAGGGTTACTAGTTTAGTCTCACTTTATTAATTATGTAATAGTCATAGTTTGCATGCGTAAATGTGATACAGGTCATAATATAGATAAATTGTCAAAAATCAGCTAATATACTCATTTTCGAGAATTTTTCTTCATATTCCATTTTAAAATGTCTAACTATTCGAATTTTAGTATTTTGTAGTTAGTTATTGTTGTTGCCTGCAGCAAGGTACTCTTGCAACCCCAAGCTATGTGACATCTGCATATTTTTTATAGTGGTATGAAGTTTGTTTTATTGAAGCTCAGTATCTTCCCCCCCCTCCCATGTATGCTATGTGAACCTGAAACGTTAAATTTGCTTTTTTTCAACACATATTGTTGATAGACTAGAAGAGAAACACGCTAATGTGACAATCAAAATCGTAAAAACAACCTTGTATTTAGCGTAAGTATATAGAAACACTCAATCGATTTCGAGGGCAGCTAAAGGTCCCTCCTCATCAGGAGAAAGAAATACCTAGAAAGAAGAAAATAAAGGGTTCCTCTTTATTGATTTCTAAAATTCTTTCAGCTTGTTTATATGACTCTTGTTAGAGTTCAGTTTTACTATATTTACATAGTCTGTTTTTCTAGCCTATTAGGTCTTGAAGCTTAATGACTCTTCAAGACACTCCTTACTATAACAGATTTTAAAGACATGCCAAAACGTTTTTCAACTACATAACTGTTTTACAAGTGCTTTTTCTCATGTTGATAGTAATTTCATGACAAGTCATATTTAAGATATGAAAATACCATATTTTTTCAAATTTAATATCTTTCTTCCTATAGAAGGTTCCTATCAAGGTGGGTTATGACTTGGAATATATAGCAGTTCAGAATCTTGCTTTATATGCATGCAAGTATGTGTGTGTAAAATGTTGAAACCCCATTTTTTCTTTCTTTCAAGCATTTCCGCTGATAGCTTATAGTAGAAGGAATTTCTATTAGTATTTTACAATAAAAAGAGATCAGTAATTGTACATTTAGTTTTGTTCTCCTTAGATCATGTTGTGAGGTATTTCAAAAGTATATTAAACGCAATTAAATGTTAAAATTCAAAATATTCCTCTAATTTTTCAAATGAATGTTCTGCTTCTGTACCGATCAATAGTTAGCATTTTTAGATTGCTTCCGTTATCACATCTCACTCCACAAATCAAAATGCAAGTTATGGTTTTCTATTTTAAAAAGCTGGTTTTTTAATCGTACAATGGTATAAAAGTATTCTACAGCCTATGATAAGCATTCCTAATTTGAAAAATATATAAATTCTCAAATTATATTTACTTTAAAGTACTTTTTTAAAAATTAACGTGATTCATAATGTCTTTGCATAAATTCACAAGTCTCAACTGTGATTGCATTCAGTAGGAAATTAATATTTTTCCCTAAAAAGATTTTTACTGGTGTGCCAGTATTTCATATGATTTGCTTTATAATGTATGCCTTTTTTGGGGGTGGGTGTTCGAGTACAGTTTTTATTATTATTATTTAAGACACAGTGATCTGATGTTCTGAATTCTGAAATTAATCTTGAGCCATTTTGTTATAATTCAAATGAAAGAATAATGAACTAAATGTGAGCATGCATGCATGTAGATGTAATCATTGTTTCAAATGTGTGTGTAGTTTTATGATAAGAATAATTTATTTATCTAAAGTTAAGCAGATTACTTCATTTTGAAATACTACAAGTGACAATTCAAAAATCTGATGCTAGAATTTTTTGAGAGATGTTTTGTTTGTGCATATATTTAGTACATTGAACTGAAGATGTCATTAAGTTTTTAGCTTGATTCATTAATGATGGATTTGTGTCAAAAATTAAACCTGATCACAATGAACATGATAGTTTTACTCAGTGCATCATTCATTGATAGACATTAATAGTTAAGAAGTCGAATGTAGCTAGGCGTTCCCTTGCACAGCATCCAGGGGGGCACCAAATTGGAAGGCTCATTGCATTTTGGCAAATAGGAAAGAGCGTGAAATCTTCATTTGCCCCCCCCCTCCCCGTGTTAGAACCAAGCATCACTTGTTATCTGTTATCCATAGTTTGACACTGTAAGAGTGGCAACTTTCTTATCGTTGTTGTTGTTCTGTGGATTTTAAAATAAAGATAGTGTTTTGGAATATTAGATGTAAAATTATTTTATTTTAAGTTTGTTAAGAGAAAGGAAAAGGGTTTAATTCTCGCAAATCTCGAACAGTTGCTCACAACGGACGTGATTGGTAAAAAAAGTCATGGTAATTTTATTGGTTTCTATTGAATTTATTTTTATTGAAATGGAATCGTTAATTGAGAAATGAAAAACCCATCAGAACTTCTTTTAGAAAAACAATTATTTTAAAAACAAAGGAAATTCTTGATAAATCTGTGTAAATGAAAATTGTTACTTTAAAACGTTTATCTGTTGAGCTTGATACGTTTGATACTGAAATACTAAATTCAGAATTTACTTCAAGTCAAGTTGAAAGTGAATGGTCAAAAGTTGAAGAATGCAAAGAAAAAGATTTAATATGAGTGGAAACGTAATTATTTTTCAGTCACCAAATGACACAATCCATTAGCAGTGTGCTGCGAAATTTGAATAAATGGAAACAAATTACCTGAAATAGAATTAAAACAATTCTGTGTTGAAATTAATGTTTGGTTACTGTTTTGGGGTTCAAGTGATCGTACCTAGTACGAGACCGTGTGATATTGTGAACAGCTTCCCTACAACTGCTGAAAATTATGAAAAAGTTATAGAAAGATTTAAATAGGTTCGGCAGGGAAGAATTGTTGGTAGAATTCTATATCCAGGAATTATAAGGTCTGAATATTAAAAATGTTACTAATCAAGAGTAAAAATGCAGTACATCAGAACTGTATGACAAGTTAAAGTCGTATTAAGGGTCATTGGCATCAATAGAAATGACAAGCGACAAGTATACTGCAATGCTGCTTCCACTCATTGAATCCTGCATTCCCGAGGAAATTTCATGAGTTTGGCTTAAAAATCCTGCATCGATAATTACAGCAGAAAATTCTCACTCTGAGAAATTGAAACAAGTAGTATTGTCTTTAAAAAATGAAGTGGAAGGAGAGCAGAAAATTTTTGTCACAAAAGCTGTATTTAAATTGATTTGGGTGCAAAGAAAGAAAGTAGAAGAGATAAAAGGTACCAGGGTGAACATTCCATGGCTACAGCGAATGATTTATTCTCAGGCCATAGTAAAGCAACTAATTGTAGTGAAAAGTATCCTTGCATATCCCGTCACTTAATGACTGTCTATCAAATAGTCAAAATCTAGATTGCTTCTTGAATTTAGACAAGGAGAAATATTGATTATCTCGGATATTAGAAAAGCTTTTCTTCAAATATCTGTTCAAAGAAATGATTGTGATTTCCAATGATTCCTGTGGTGATAAAACTCGGGCCAAAAGGAAACAAGAAAATTTCACCATTGCAGAGTAGTCTTCAGACTAAAATGAATTCCATTTCTTTTATTAGCAGTTATCAGTTCTCATTTAGATCATTTGAATCTTCTTTGAAGGAAGTGGGTACAAAATTAAAAAAAATTCCTTCTTTCAGTGAATTCGAATGAAATTGCAGAATACTTTATCGCAAAATCAACTCAGTCAAGTGCTAATTTTGACTTAAGAGGGTGGGAAGAAACAGAACTAAACAGCGACAAATCTACAATGGGCAAACCATTGAAAGTACTTTGTCTTCTGTGGGATAAATATGAAGATTTGCTATTTTGTGACATCCGTATCAACTTAATTCATCTCTCAGTGACAAGATGAAACATACTATCAACTGTACACAGAGTTTTTGACACAATAAGTTTTATCTGACCTTTTACACTCCTTCCAAAATCATATTTGCAAAAGAGCTGGGATGCAGAGCTACCTGAAGATATCAAAACAAAATTCTTGAAGTGGGTCAAAGAATTGCCCTTATTTATCATCCATGAAGATTCCCAGATTAGTTCCACTGAATAAAGGACAATCTTTTAGTTTGCATATGTTTGCCGATGTTTAACAGGGATCATATGCAAGTGCAATATATTTCGGAAGTCAAAGTGACTCTACTGAAAGCCAAAGCACAAGTAGCTCCCTTGGAGAGAGGGAAAACAAGTGTAGCACGACTTGAATTACTTGCTTGTCTAATTGGAGTGCCTTAGAACAGCATTTTGTGCAGTTTGCAATTTTTTACGGTTAGATTTCCACGCAAACACCCAGACTAAGCAAGCATAGCAGAGCATGGACGCAGAATGGACTTGTAAATAAGTAACTTGTTATCTACGGATAATGCACTATTTCGAGCAGTTAGGGAGTAGAGTTTAGCTTTAAGCACATGAAACTTTTTAATAACACTTCTAATATGTGGGGTCCATGTGAGAGAATTGTTGAGGATCACCCTAAGGTAAGGGACTGGTTAGACCATGGGACACTTGTGCCATATAACTTCAGGTGATAGTTTATTTTTGTCTTCTTCACAAATAAGAAGGCTTTAGTCTTTTGTACATTTATATCACTCTTCCATTTTTAAGCCAAATTTCTAATGCATGTATGTATTCTTGTAAGTGTTCAACAACTGGACGAATAAATGCACTTTGTGCTAGGATTGCTGTGTCATCAGCATACATAGCAAGTGTTGTGTCAGGTACTGTAGGAATGTCATTCACGTAGATGTTAAGTAAAGTAGGGCCAAGTAGGGACCCTTGTGGTACACCGGCCCTGATGGTCTGGTGAGTGAAATGTGAACCAGAAACATGAACGACAAAGTGTCTACCCGTAAGGTAAAATTTATTGATGTTTGTGATGTAGCCTGGGAAACCCAGGCTGTGGATTTTGTAAATGAGAATATATCCAGCCATACTCTATCAAAAGCCTTTGCTGTATCAGTAAATATTCCACCAGTGATTTTCTCCTGTACCATGCCTTCTGAAATCATTTCCACAACATGGTAAAGCTGATTCGAAGTTGAAAGGCTCTTCCTGAATCCAAACTGGTATGGTATAATGATATCCTTTTCCTCTAGGTAATTGTTTACTCTTTTCAGTAGGACAACCTCAAGCATTTGAGTGTGGGCAGTAGGCTGATTGGTCGGTAGGAGTTGGGTCTGGTGTCTGGTTTCTGAGGTTTTTAGAACTGGCGAACGGTTTTCCAGGGGTTTGGGAAAATACTCTAGTCGTAGAACTTCATTGAAAACTTTTGTAAGGATGAAGATGATTTTGACGGGAAAGATCTTCACTGTGGTGTTATTCATTCTGTCATCTCCTGGGCTTTTCTTGGTGTTTTTGATGTTGCTAAGAACTTCTGAAGGCATAACTTGAATAATGTTGTTGTGTATGGATTGGTTGTAAAAGTGGACTGAAAATTCGCTACTAAGTTTTCTGTTGTAGTGTCAATAATCTTGTTCATGGAAAACTGATTCCAGATGCTGAGCTAAAAGTTTTGCTTTCTTAGTTTCAGTGTAATGGATCCTGCTAGGGCCTTTAAGGAGCGAAATTTTATTGTGGCATTTTTTTATACCTTGGTAGGGCTTCCCACAGTGATTTATCTGTAGAGAGCGATTTCAGGTAATTCATCAAACTTTGTTGTGCTTGAAGGTTTGTAAGAGATTTGACTGCATTGTTCAGCTGGTGTAAGCGTTGTTTATCATAATGATTCTGTTACGCTTGAATTACCTTCTTGCGGCGTTTCTTTTCTTAATTAATGCATCCAACTCTTAAGATCTGACATATCTGCTTTTCTTCACTTTTTGGGTGTGTGCATGTGCAGTTCTAATTTGCTTGGCGAGACCTTCTTACCAAGCTGCCAATGTCATCCCCTGTATGTAACGTGTAGTATGTAATGAATGTTGTTGAGAGCTTTGACATATGCTTGCCAGTCAGGGCTAAAGGCTTTGTTGTCTGGCGTGGTATGACTACTGATATTCGGAATAGCTCTCACCAGGTTGCTATCTAATGAAAGCTTGTCTAAAACAGTAAAATCCAACAGGTCATTTGTATTCTTTAACAAGAAGAAATCTATAATACCCATGGAACACTGTGAATGCCAGACCTCTCACTTATGTGTCAGAGGACTCTGATGATCTCATTCCTTTGACACCATCCTTGTTTTTAGGCAATATTCCAGTTTTGGGAGTTTCTTGACTTGGGTAACTGTGCATTAATTAAGTTAATTTCAACAAGAGACTGACACATCTACAGAATTCATGTGAGCTCTTGAGAAAGATTTAGAAGTGAATATCTTGTGCTGCTACTGTAACATCCATCTACAGTATCGATTTCTCAACAGATAAAAATCAGGGACATAGTTCTCATCGAGTGTGGTAACAAACACAAGATGCTGTAGGCTCTAGCAAAAGGGATTGAGCTATACCCAGGAAAAGATGGTAACATTCGAGTAGTTCATGTCAAAATCATATCTGCATACACTTCAACTACTACAAACTCTCTGTAGTTTCTATGGAAATTCATGAAAAACTACGAGCTACGAAAAGTCTGGAAAAAACTATGGATTTTACAGAAACAGAGTAGGAGAACCAGTACGCAAAACGGAACCAACTGGTTCATCTGATGATTAGCTGAATACTTGTGTCATCCTATATCACGTGATGAGTGCGTTGCTGGTTTTGAAGAATAGCCAATCGTAGATCAGTAACTCCAACCATTAATGACAGTAGTTTCCCCGCAACATCTGTCTACTGTGTCTGTCTCCCAGGTTTGTTGCCGCTGCGTGTTTAGCTTGCCTTCGGCTCCATTGTTTGGATTACGGCGAGAGCTTAGCGTGTGTCTTATGAACTGGAATTTTTTTTTAATAATGCTACCTCGAATGAAAAAGCCAAAATTATCAAAGCAGAAATTTAAAGATTCATATTATTCAGAATTTCCATCCATTAAAGCATCCAAAATTTCTGTGAATCACGCACACTGCAGTGTATGCAACAAAGACTTCTCAGTTGCACATGGCGGAAAAGATGACTGTAAATGGCATGTTTTTTCTCAAAAGCATATAGAACTTGGCATCTAAAGAAATAACGAATTCTTAATAAAAGATGACGAAACAGGTCCTAAGGAAGCCGAATGCTATTTTGTTCGATTTTTAATTGAACACAGTCTACGGCTTTCTGTTTCGGATCATTCCAAAGAGATTTTCAAAGCTATGCTTCCGGATTCTGCCATAGCAAAAATACCAAAACTGCCGCTGTTATGAAAACGCTTACAGAAAATACTGTTGCCGATATTATAAAATCAGTGTGCAATACATCATTTTCTCTAAGTACTGATGGAAATAATGATAACAATGACAACAAATTGTATCCATTGATTATAACATATTACAGTAAAGAAAAGGGAGTGATAATTACGTCATTGATTTCCATTTTAGAGTGCACGAATAATACCAGAGAAGATATTTTTAATTGTTTAAATGAAAACTTTAAAGGCAAAGGTTTAGAATGGAAAAATTGCTTATCATTTTCTTCAGATAATGCTAGTAATATGATTGGAAAGTTTAAACGTTTATCAAAATGCATCAACCAAGTATAAGCATTCGAGGTTGTCCATGCCACCTCTTGCGTATAGCTGCAAAAAAGGCTGCTGAAAAATTAATTGGCCCAGAAATCGAAATGTTGTTAATACATATACAGTCAAAAGTCTTTAATCCAGACTCGTCGGGACTTCAACGATTCCGGATTATAGATCATAAATTTAAATCTGGTAAGATGGCATGCAGAAATTATAAAATTAAAAATATGAAACTGTAATTTATGAAATAAAGAGCAATTATGATCTAAAGGATATCAAAATTTACAAAAAGAAAAGTTTAATATTTATTTGTTTATTAAACATTTCTTTCAACGCTCACATGCATAAAGCATACATTACGCATAGTCGAAATTAAAAAATTGCAACCAGAAAACTATTTGATGGTCTACTTGTGATATTTATAATGACGAGGAATTTGATTTAAATCATATCAAAGATGGAATACATCGAGATGAAATACTACATTTAGTAAGGAATTATAAGCTCAATGATAGAAAAACATCTGCCCTGAAGATAAGGATAGTGCTGACAGATCAACTTCCAGTTCATTTCGTGCCGCGACGTCCCCCCCCCTTGTAGAGCAGCGTGAAATTGATAAACAGATTTTGGAATGGTTAGAGAAACAAAGGACATGTCTGTATCCATTTTTTGCAGCAATTCCACTTTTTGTTTGATGGACATCGGAACATACTTTCGCTTTGGCACCTCCAGCATTGGAAATTCTATTTGACATAATCGAGAGTTCAAGCTTACTTTTATAAAATTGCTCTAACAGTCTGCAGAAAATAATAAAAGGGATCCAATTCGAAGATTAAGGAACATCGCAATCTGACACATTAACTGAAACAGATAATTATATAATTTTAGCTTAGCTTATACCGTCCGTTATACATTAAACACACATGCGTAAACGTATTATGCGCACACGCATTTGCGCATGCGCAGAAAGTTTGTAGCTTTGAGGTCCGGATTAATGACTTTTGACTGTATATTTTTATTTGGAGGAAAGTTCGAAACGGAAACGTAGCTTCAAAGTTGCTCAACAAATTTTGGGACAGAATGCAAAATCTCTTAAAATTTTGAAATATTGCAGTACGAGATGGTTGTCTCTTTTAGAATCTATAGCAAGAATTTTGGAACAGTGGGATGCTGTCATAAATTTATTTGGAGATCAAGCAGATAACAGTGAGAATGAAGGAAAGAGATTGCAAAACATTAAAAAAAAATGTTACAATCACCTACCACCAAATTGTACTTGTTATTTTTGAAAAATACTTTGCCCTTGTTTATAACAGTAAATATTAATTTGCAACTACAAGCTCCTTATATACATAAATTAAGAAAACTTGGGAAACTTTTAATGAATTTATTTGTTAGATTTGTAAAACCATCAGTCATTTCTAAAGAAAATGAAGATTTTACTCTAACATCTCTTCCATTTCAGAAGTATAGTAAACAAAAAGCAAATGAAAATTTAATGATTGGTGTGGAAACAAGACTATATTTTAAAAATGCCAAGTTGAATGAAAGTGAAGTAAAATCGCTTTTTACTTCTGTGCGAGCTTTGTAACCGCATGTTCATATATAATAGATAAATTTCCACTAAGTGATCCATTTCTAAAACATGCTGAAGTTGCTAACAATCAACTTGAGGACTGAAGTTTCATTTTCATCTGTTCTTTACTTGATGAATACTTTTCCATCCATTATTGATGAAAAATATCTTAAGTGAAAATTGAATTTTTCATGTATCGAGTAGATGATTTGAAAAAAGTTGTAGATTTGCGTATTGATATAGCATGGGGAGAAATTTCCAAATTAAAAAATATGAATGGGTGTATTAAATACAAAGTATTGCCTACTGTAATGCTTGCTGTCTTAATAATACCTCATTCAAATGCAGCTTGCAAAAGAATTTTTTCTATTGTTAAAAAAAAAAATCAGACGGAATTTCGACCAAATTTAGGTCCTAAAACTCTCAAAGTAGTTTTGATTGAAAAAATAAGCATGCAGGCAAATGAAGAACTGTATTATAAAAAAACATTCTCAAAATCAGAACTTAAGCTTACTAAGCATGCTACATATTATTTTTTGCATTCGTAAATTATAAGTATTTTTTTAGGTTATTTAAATTTTATTTCCCTGCAAAAATCAAATCCAGAATAAATATATATGATTTATGGATTCTGATTTTTTCTATGATTAGTAGTGATTTAAAATACTTGCTTTTTTTCATATAATAGTAGGTTTAGTGGTATACATGAGGTTTGAGGAGTTAAATGAAAATTTCTAATTAAATGTGCACATAATTTACAAGGCATATTTTTAATTATTCATTTTTATATGTACTAAATGGATTTTAAATGTAACAAAATTGATTACAATTAATGAATAGTTAATTACAACATGCGTTATGTGCACATTTTTAAAGTTGTAAAAATGTCGTTCGCGAATTGACTACTGAGAAGTTCTGCTGCAAGTTGGAGTCTATGTATCTGGACAATTAATTCGCTCAATCCAGAGAATATTCCCTCTCTAAATGCTTTCATCTTTGGAGTCAGAGGGGGCAAATGAAACTGAGACGCAGGGTGAAGACAATTTAGTTTCAAAGTTAACAAAGAATAATTTAGCTCCAGATTTATCAAAATACATTAAGACTGTCATGACTAGAAGTCTGCAAGTTAAAATCTCATCTAGATTTCTTACCTGAACACTACTTGAGTCATTTTAGTGTAGAAATTAAAGAACTTAATTTTCCTTTTGTTAACTGTTTCGCCCTGATATTTGTATGAACAGTATTTTTTATATTTGTTTTGATTGATTAAGTATGTCATTAATCAAAAGGTGGGATTATTGTTAGAACCAAGCCACAGTTATCTTTTATTCATAGTTTGACATTGTAAGAATGGCAACCTTCTGGTCTTTGTTTTAGTTTGTTTAGTTCTATGAATTCTTTAGTTTAGTTCTAGGAATTTTAAACATAAAGACAATTTGGAATTCAGATGTAAAATTATATTAATTATATGTGTTTGTTGAGTTTAGCCAGTGATATTAAAATCATCAGCTTTATTAAGAAACATTATATTAATATTCTCTTTTTCAAGCATTGGCATGATGCAGACTGATTACAAATTGTTATTAGTAAGTAAGAGATAAAAAACAAAAGTTAGAGGGCAGAGTTCAAACAAATATTACTTTGATTGGAAGATCAAGTTACATTTCTAAGCAGAAATTTGATTTTACTCATTATTCAGCAAGGACTGATAGCTTATAGAACTGTGTTATTGTCAAGTTTTTTTAAAAAAATCTTATAACTTAAGTATTTTGCTTCACTGAAGGTATTGTGCTATATTAAAGAGATGTTATAGCTTTCAGTGGTTTAACGTGTATACATTTTGCTGTAACTTCATGTTTGAATATTTGAACAAGTTTCTTATATTTTCAATGAGTTTTTATGTTTCAGTAGCAACATGTTATAAGTACAAAAATATCACCAACTTTTCAATATACAAAATTAGCATATTTTACTATTAGTATAATTCACACAATTTGCAAAATTGCATGTTCATTGAAGTCACCCAAACTTTTTTTAAACTAGTGATGTAATGTAATACTTCCATATACTGAAAAAATATCTGAAAATATTTTGCAAAAACATGTTTTAAATAATCATGAATAAAATTTCCTTTTCTTCCTGTCATCAGATTTAGAGCGATGTATGGATTTGGAAGAAATCATATAGATTAACTTTAAACATATACATTGAATTATTTAGTTTAAAGGAAACTGACTATCAGAACAACATAGCGAATAATAATGAAATGAACAGATTTCTGAAAAATAAAATATTGTGAAAATGTAGAATCATAAATTTTTTAAATAAATCCTTTCTCTGGCAGGTTGTTTCTTTCCCTTTCAAAATTATTCATTAGGCCATTTTCTAAGAAAGTATGAATCAAGAAGTATTGCAGAATGTTAGATATTACAAACTTAAGAAAATTTTATTTAAATTACCAGCTGGCTGTGAATTGTAAGACTGCATGAGGTATGCAGATATGTTTTGACACTGAAAGTTTAAATTTTTCCGTTTTTATCTTTAAAATACAGATAATTTGAAAAATGTTTTGAAAGTTAAACATATGTAAAAATAGAGTGGGAAAGGTTCTTGGAAACGTAACAGCAGCAGATGATTATGAAATTGAAAACAACTTTTCCCAAAGATTTTATTAAAAATATAACTGGTCCTTTGATTTGCTAATGTAACATTAATATTACTTCACTTTAAATTTTGATTATGAGAAACTACGCTTGTTCAAAAACGATTCACAGTTGAAAATTGTCAGTCTTCTGTTATTAAAGGCTAAATAAATGTTTGTCAAATTTTCAAATGGTGCAGGTCTTGGGTAAAAGTTTTCCTGAAAATCCCTAAAAGAATTTTGACACCAGGTTAGAAAAGAATTTCAGACAGTTTGTGAAATGACTCTGAATATATATTTGTGATTTTGTTCTATTGTTTATGTGAAGAAACATCATTATTCCTAGTTTAAAATCAAACTATTACTCATATCTCAAAAATGCATGTATCACTCAATAGGAAATACTCAGCAAAGGTTTAGATTTTAGTCAAAAATAAGCAAGCACACCTGCTCATCAGATAGAAATTTCATTTTAGTAGAAGGTAATGAATGCATGGTCACATTTTAATTTTAAAAGAATGGTTATCAGTTGGTTTTTATAGTTATCAATTAATATTTTATGTTCATATTTATTATATGTACCTGCATATGTGTAATACCAGGGTTGTGTGAAATTTTCTCAGCGAAAAAGAAATAACAATGGGAAAAGTTTAAGAATCTTGGCTTTTGAGTTGATATGCTAAGATATTACATAAATTAGATACTGCTTTTAAAATATTTTTTTAATTTTATCTGTGAAGCATTGCCCTTTCATATTATAAATTTACTACCTCCTGAAAATTTAAAATCACATCTATTCCAGGAAAATATTCTTTTTATTATATTATTATTATTTTAAAAATTTGAGTTCTGTTTTGTGTTAGGTACCTAAAAATACTAAATATTGTGGGCCATAAATGTTTTATTAAAAAATCACAATTTTTTTTTTCTATCAATATTTTAAATTTGCTTTAAACAAGTTATATTACTTGCAAAGAATAATTTATTTTAAAAAATTTTTTATAGGAGACTGACATTAATGTGGAAAATAAATCAAGTTCACTGGTGGAGTTGGAGGTAATAAATCCTTAGATGTTAATTCCTTTCTGAGTCATTATCTCACCTTTACAATAAAGTTATCCTATACATTTGTCACAGAAAACCATTCTTTGGTGAAATATAGAATTAATTGTTGCCAGTTTGAATTAAAAGTATTAATTGTATGTTAAGTAAAAGAAAATACTTGCCAACCTTAGAAACCAAGATCCCATCTTGAAACCAGAACATAAAGGAAACTTTTAAAAGACAGAAATGAATGAGAACAACGGCACACAAGAATTTAGAGCAAATTATAATTATGAAGATGCATAAGCAAAAATTGTGCTGATAAATGGGCCTACTTTGGGAGCTTAAGTGGTAAACTTGCACAAGTTAAAGACATAAATGCAGTTAAAGATGGTTGGCAAGTTTTAAGTTCAGAAATAATAATGTACTCATTGAAAGTGGTAATGTAAACAGCAATATTTGCATATAATTCAGTGCAATGCATGTGGAAATTAATTTATGGTTATTAGCCAGAGCATGTATTACTCAGAAGAGAAACAAGAATGACATTTTATGAATTTCTGCTTAATAAGACTAGCTTTTAAATGTGAGATAGGGGTAATTGGTAAACACAGCAAAGAAATGCAAATTCTAATATGGAGGGAAGGTCAGAAGCTGTACTTATTAGTTATGAGTAATACTGAAAATCCATGTGCCTTTAAACGCTTATAAGTATTGCTTGTTGATTATGTGTGAAATACTAAAGCCTGGATAATGTGAGAAGTTTGCATGAACTTTTTAAAAAAACTGAGTAATCAGCTGTGCTGTCATACAAAAATCTAGTTTGTGCTCCGAGTTAAAATAAATTTCTTGTATCTAATTGATCGGGCACTTTCACATTACACATTCATAGGGAATGACCAAACCTACGAGTCATTTAACCTTTTTCCCAAAATCATTGCATAGGAGGCTGATGAGTATAAGATACAGGAGAAGGAATGTAGGCAATTAAAAACATCCATGGCTTCTATGCAAAACAAACCTAGGCCCAACACTATGGCATCTAGACCTGCTAATCATCATACTGATCTGGATGGCAGTTGCACTAAACTTCTTGACATGAAAGCTATATTACCACAAAATACCACATAACTGCCTGTAAAGTAGCATTTCTTAACCTCTTGAGTGGCATGACCACTTTCATCTGGTTATTAAATTTTTGCGGTTTATGATTTAAAATATTTTGCTTTCTTACTTTCTTTAATGGTGTAAATACCATCTTAATAAATTGAAATTTATGAAAACATAGACTAAAATAATTAACTATAAAAATTTAGCTGTTAAATGGTTTCGATACATGTCTTCATGAACAGATCCCAAAACACTGTGGTTCCACCCAAGGTTTCTTAAAAACTTACATGCTTTTTTCATACCATAAAAGAAAGTAACTCAAAAAAGCAATAAAAGTTAACGCCTCTATGAAATTTTAAATATAGAATAAGGACTAGCCCTCACTTCCATTTATTAGTCTGAATAGTTGATGCAAATGAGGCAATTGCATGTTGTGATAGCACCATCAGGATAATTTTAGTTATTTTACAGCAACTGCGCTGGGAAATTGCCTGCTATCCTGGTATTAGTAATTTCCTGGCTCATTTTATTCATCATTGCATATAGGGAATCTCACAGTTTTAAATATGCAGGGGAATCCCGCATACTTGAGTATATGAAGGTGCTGTGAGTAGCCAGTCATGGTAGTCGCTGATTTGTCTTTCATAAAATAAAAATTGAATGATATTTCTTTTTACGTTTTTGCTTATTGATAAGCTATATTAGTTCTTATAACATCACACCACTTGTACTCTTCCACTAGATTAGCCTTTTCAGGCCAGCCATCATGCAGACATGCCAGTATGAAATGCATGCATGTCCCAGCTGGCACACTGATATTATAACAGAGCATTTTCTTATTCACCCCTGTTCATAATGCACTGGTGTTAGTATTTTGGAGTATTTATTTAGTTAATAATGTTTTAGAAACACATATATTTGGCAAGATGGAGTAATATGTCCATAAGATTTGAGATATGTATAGATTTGACCTTGTACTCAAAATGACAAAAAGATAATTTACATTTGGATTTTTATTACATAATTATAATGCAAAAGCCCTGTTCTTGACTTGCAGGCTTCCTGATGGCCCTTTAAATGTGCACATGGTATTTATTGATGATTGATATAGGAGTCCTCCCTTCTAGAGCATTAGGTTGCAGCCCAATTCCCAATCAAAAATTATACTTTGTGTATATGAAATATTTTTATTTTGAGCATTGCAATGTCAAAGATTTGAAAATTTTTAACTGAAGGTGAGATAGCAAAAATGATGCAAAACATTTTGGATACAGATTTTAAAACAGACTGAGAGTAGTGAAAGTGATACTGTAGTTTATTCTGATTATTCTGTTGATAACAAAGCCCATGAATTTAGTGATGATAAGAATATTTCTGATTATGCATGCCCAGTACATCGACAGGCAATACATCTTCATGGTCATTGACTATAGAAAAGTTAGTGCAATTGCGTTTCAAAGCACTGCTTTAATTAAAAGTACAGTAGTTTGCAGAACTTAAGCAGTAAATCCATTTTGCAACATACAACCATGAAATTGTTGAAAAGAGTGATCAATAAAATGAAATAATGGTTTAGTGGTCTATAAAATGAAAAGACAGCTCGGCAGAAATGTGCAACATATGCAAATATGGAACTATGATGTCAAAGGGTACGTCAGGGCACACAAAACAGAAGGCGTTAGCATGAGCAATGCTAAGCAACTTAAAAAGGAGAACTGGCTTTCTTCTGCAGATGGAAATGAGACTGCACATGCAGTATGGCTACAAAAGAACATCAGAGCACCCTTGCACATGGTAGAATTAATTGCAAGCTTGACGGGGGCCTAGTTTAGCATCTGTTACCAAAGAGTTTGAACTAAACCTGCTTTTTTGTGAGCTTAGAAAACCTTCCAGATGACAGGTAAGACGACACGTAAAAGAAAGGGTGGTTGGTCAGCAAAGGAAAACAGTGGTACTGGGTGACCGATCACCCGACATGCGAAAAGAGCTCAAAACCAGACTGCGGTCAACACTGCTGAGTTGCGCACAGTAACCAGATGACAGGTTTATTGTGTCCAAATGACTTCATAAAGGTGGCCTGCATACTATCGGCAGCATTGTTTACAGTGGTGCCGAGAACACAAAAACTAGTCACTTCATCAATGGAGTCATGTCCTTTTTTTTTTTTTTTTTTTTTTTTTTTTTTTTTTTTTTTTTTTTTTTTGATGGAGTCATTTCAGTCTAACAAACTGCTTTCATTGCCAGTTGACATGGAGAGAGATAAGGACATGTTTCATCCCATAAATATCAAGAAAAGAGACCATTGGGAGGAAGCACTCCTGGTGTGCTTGTATGGAAAGGCGTTATGATGGATGGAGCTTCACGTTTTTGACAGAGGTTCACTTACCAAAAATTGTTACTGTGGAGAAGTTATCCTTCCCCGCATGTATCTTTTCTGGGGTGCCATTGGACTTTGTTTATATGTGACAATGCACAGCCAGACAAGCTGTTGAATAGCTCCTGGAAAGTGAAGACATCCACTAGAGGCACTGACCAGCATGCTCCCCTCATTTAAATCCCACTGAATATGTGTAGAATACTTTAAGGATGTGCCTGGCAACTCAGTCTTACTTTCAGATTACCAGACAGCTAAAAGAGATGGTTCTTGAAGAATGGAAAATCTTACTCCAAGAGCTATTAGATAATCTATTGTTGAGTATTGACAGATGGTCCAACCCAACCATTGCAGTTAGGGGAGATCATATCCCTTACTAAAATTATTTCGTTTATTGTCTAGCTTGTTGCCAAACAGTTCTTTGCATCATTGCCATTTTGTCAATAAAACTTTTTTTCAATAATGCTGTTGCAGAATTAATTACCGAAGAGACTTAATTTGTATCAAATGAGTAAATATTCCAAAGATAAAACTTGTCCAGCTTGTGTAAAATATTTGCTTGTAACAGTGAATAGTTTTTTTTTTTTCTTTTAACAATTTTTATGGATACTATAAAAAAAATCCAATACAAAATGTTTGTTTCTATGAATCCCATGATCATAAAGCTGTTTTTAAACAGTAGAATGAGTCGTGATCATTACATTGAAGTTCTTCGATGCTTGCACTTTTGTAGTGTTGATGAAGAAAAAAAGTCAGAAAGCTTGAATAAAAATGATGGCTAATCCCTTAGTTTGCTTGTAATATGTATTTTGGAAAACAAAATGTGTTTGTTTCAAACAGAGTAGAGAAAGGTAAATTAGCTCATGGATTTCAATGCAGGAAAAATAGAATTTATGAAATCTGAGTTCTAGAAATTTTAATGCACCCTCCACTGGAACGTTGGTGAGTAATGATTTACATCAAAATAAACCATAAGTAAATTTCTAGGGGAAATGCTTTTAACTTTTTTACAAACTCTATTGAATTTTTATGGTGTAAATGTTATTATCTAATAAAGTTGAAAATCTAGAAATTAAATATTTAGCTAATGGGTATGAGGCAGTGCCTAAATTTGATACAATAGGGCAGAAAGGAATACCACTTTTATGAATTTTGGGAAGAGCATATAATCTGGCACAATTAATAACAGCTGGGCTAAGTGACTGTTTTAAGTTGGTTGAAAGGATTTGTGAAGATTTGATTGCAGAGTTTTTATTTTTGAGAGGTCCGAAGGTGAAGGATCTTTAGGGATTAGATTATATGGTCCTTCATTTAAGAGTTTAGTGACACCATCAATGTAAGTGTTCTTCCATGACGACAATCTGGCCACCTTTGTAGACCTTTGAAATGATAATGTCTGGGCTAGATTGAATTTCCTGCATTGTAGCTCTTTCTCTCGCATTTAAATTTGGTATCAAATGCTTATTGTTCAATTTCACATTATGGGTGATAAGATGCCCAATCATTTCTTTCTGTGCATTTTAAACTTTACTGAATTTGAAAGCTTTTTTGAAAGGAGCCAAAATCTTTGGAATTGAGGGTTTACAGGTTTGTGAGAAGTTTAAAATATATTTCAGAATTCTCTTGTTTTTCTGATAAACTAACACTAGAAATATTAACTTAGTGGCTTAATATTTAAAATGGGAAAATTTTTTGAACTGCTTAAATTAGAAGACTGTGAAAGGTTTTTGAATTTAAATGCAAGGATGTAATTATGGCAGTTAACCACATTCTCAGTTCTAGACCAAGACTTTTGTTTAATGGCAGTGAATTTTAGATATGAATTAGCAAGTTCCAGATGAAGCTTATATAGCCCATGTTCAGTTTTAAATAACTGTTGACTTGTATACCTTATGATGGACTGAAGCAAGGCAAGTGCATTTAAGAGAATTCTTGAAATATGATTGGAAAATTTTTGGTTAGATTTAATTTGAATGAAATTGGGGATCAAATTTTTACATTTACACTATTATAGTAAAGTCAAGGTGATTCAGAAAATTCCGTCGTTTTAGGCGTAATTTAGTGAAACGATTAATGGATGAAGGCATGGTAAACAATGAAGAAAATCAAACTAAATTAAAATTAAATTAACCAAGCTCAAAACATTGGAAAAATTTCACACTGAAAATGAATACCAAACAAAAACTGTCGATTTATATGCATATATGGCATGCAGTTCAACCTGAAATAATAGCCTGTTGCTTTTACCATGCCATTCATTCTTTGGGTTATGTGAATACAGTTAGTGAAAAGGGTTTGCAATTGAAATTTGATCTGTTAACAATTAATATTTATTATATACCCTATATATACCAGGGTATGTGAAATTTTCTCAGGTGAAAAAGGTAAAAGTTTAAGAATCCTAGTGTTTGAATCGTTATGATAAAATGTTGTATAAATAATTAGATACTGCTTTTTAAATATTTTTAAGATTACATTTGTGAAGCATTTTCCTTACACATTATAAATTTAATACCACCTGAAAAATAAAAATCACATCTACACCAAAAAATATCTTTATTACTATTATTATTTTAAAAATCTGAGTTTTGTTTTGTGTAAGTACCTAAAAATGTTAAATATGTGCCATAGCTTTAAATAATTCACAGATTTTGACCTTTATCAATATTTAAAATTTGCTTTAGACAAATAGTTTTATTATTTGCAAAAAATGTATTTAAAATTTTTTTATATGAGACAGACAATGTGGAAAATACATCAAGTCCATTGGTGGAGTTGGAGGTAATGCACAATTACAGGAGTATGATTTTAGAAATGAGCTATGAATGTCATATTTGTAGTTTCATAATGATCAGGTTAAAATGAGCATGTTTAATGTTTTTGATAATCATTAATACATGTATGTTCAAATACTGTAAACTCTCATAAATTTAAATAAATCCCTATCTCGAGAAGTAATATTAATAAATTTTGCATTTTAACTGCTTATTTTTATTCACAATCTGAAATCATCATCAAAAGAGGTTCTTGGAATAGGTTTTATTTTCTGTGGATTATGAGAAATGATATGACATATTTTTACTGTTTAATATCAGTGTTTTATATGCATTTATAGGATGTTATTAAACCTAAAACTACAGCCAGCTGTTTTCAACATGTCATACATTCATTTTTCAGTTGATTACATGAATACAGCGTGTGAAAAACTGTGAGGAGGATGAGTTTCCTAAGTTAAGTGAAATTTTCCGATGTTGTCACCTAGCTTTTGCAAATTGTCTCAGCTGGCAGCAATCGCAAAATTTGTAGGCAGTTAAACGATGAAATTATTAAAGTATTTCAAAAATATGTGACAAGGGAAAAGAATTGCGAAGAACCTGTCTGTGCTTCTGGAGCATGAGTGCTGATAGAAAAGTCATGTGCATTGTTGACTGCATGTATACATACATTCGTTATTATGCAGTCTTCATCAAAGATCTATAATACTTGTTACAAATCAGAAAATGACCTAAAATGTTTCACATTAATAGGGATAAACATATATTAATTCTTTTCTTCTGCGTTTATGCAGGTATTTGCAGATGTGATGAATATGTATTTAGTTTTATTTAATTTATCAACCTTTTCTTCACATTTTAGAGGTGACATTCCAAAATCTTTTAATAGTTCCTATGATCTCATAGGGCTAGTTCTTATGAATTTGAATTAATGGGAGTTCATCATCCATGTTATTTGAGAAAATATTTATATTTACATTGGTTAGATAAATAAATTTTATTCATATGTAAATTGGAAGTTTGTCTAAAATTATCAACATATGTTTCTTAATAAGTAATGCAAAATAATTTTTTGTGTATAAATTATGCAACTCTTTAATTTTTGTTAACTTGTATCGAGAATAAAATGCTGCTCATGTTATTTAGTATGTCTTATTTTATTTCTCTTTAACATAGTCAAGTGATCTGAAATCAGAATTCGTAAGAGAAGATGTGTCTACTGAAGAAATTACTTCCGAGCAAACGGGAGTGTGTCGTAAGTTAGAAGCTTTAGATCACCAGCTTGGCATAAAGGCATCCCTCGTCCATTACTTTGAGGGTATAGGTGAAGTTCTTGGTGGAAGAGAAACCTCAGAAGTTAGTATATCTTTTTATATGGTTCTGTATCCAGTTATGGCTTTTAAACAGGCTAACAACAGGCCTTTTTATACGGTTGTGTGCTCCAGTTATGAAAGAAATCTTTTAAATATCATTCTTGGACATTCAGAATGAAAAGTGAGAATGAAAGGGAAAAATTTTTCTTATCTTTAAACTCTTCGTCCTTAAAACTTGTGTTTTTGTTATCTTATGAAAATGGATTTCCTTACTATTACTAAATTTTTGTCGTAAGTACCTAATGTTATTATAATTGAATTCTTTTTCATTTGAATTAATAGTAATTTAGTTTTCTAGAAATTTAATAGGATAATTCCTTTATTTTCTACATTAGTAAAATATTATTCTTGATCTTTTTTTTTGCCCAAAGGTCCCTCATTTTGGTTTCACTAATTTATTTAACGAATTTATTGATGTTTTCTAAAAGTGCAAGAAATTGTAAACTTGATCGCTCGAGATGCTTTTTATACTGGAATGTATACAATGATTAATTTTGACATTTCAGTGTGGAAGCCACAATGAAATATTTTTAATGCAAGTTAGCTTTGTTGTCTATGAATTTACAATTTGAGTTTAATGCAAATTACTCTCTTTAGGATGATCTAAATCGTATGAAGGCAAAAATCGAGGTTTTAGTGAAGGAGAAAGAAGCATTAAAAGAAGCTTTAAAAGTCTCTGAAAAAAAGTAATTATATAGCCTTATGCGATATTTAGCCAGAAGTATTAAGCAGCTTTTATAAAATATAATTTGTACTTTTCTATACAGGCTTGATGAGGAACGTAGCAGAAGATATGTAGAATGTGAAAGTGAGATTGTTTCCTTAGAAAAGGAAATAAGAACAAGTAAATTAGTAAAGGGGCTGAAGAAGCAAACTGAATTGCAGATTGCAGCGTTTAAGAAAGAGATACAAGTAAATATTTGTATTTGTATGATATAATTTTTATGCTTTTGTTTTTATGTGTTTACTTCATATGTATTGTTCAAACATTTATCTCTGAAATTGCATACCCATTTGATTGATTTTTTTCTTTTTTCTTTTTCTTTTTTGAAACCTGAAATGTATAATATTGCTGTTTTAAAAATTTTAAGTTCTTTAGTAAGTTTGATAAAATATATTGGTTAATGTTTTGTTCATTAAATGCAACATTTTTAATAATTATGCAGAGTACTTGTGAATGGAGGAACCTCCTTTAGAAGAAGCTTCCAACTAAATGAGATTCTTACTCTTTTAGGAGAGTTCTACCTGCTGAATCAAATATTTTTAAATATAAAATGCTGAAATTTAAATTCTTCCTTTTCTGTGGATTTCAGGTGAATGAAAGCTGTGTTTTATTTATTTTTAAAATTAATTTCTTAAGTGGACTCCATGATGTAGAAGAATGTAATAGCAGCTTCATCTTTAATCTTGTAAAACCTTATATTGTGCTGTCAAATTTCAGAATCAACCATGAAAACAGTAGCTGTTTATTTGCATTTTTTACTTTTGGTTCATTGACAGAATTGTTATAAACTCTCTTCAGAATGTCTTCTTTTCAAAATTCACTACAGATTCTTTCTTTAATTACTCTTGCAATGTTTTTATCCTACTCAATTATTTTCTCTTGGATTATTTACCCATATTTCAGATTTTATACTGTAGCGTTTTCAAGTAATTTGATTTCTCTTTCTGTATCTTTAGGGATTAAAAAAAGCTAGAGTTGAATTAGTAAAGCAAATGAAGCAAGATAATATTAAATTCAGACGCTTACAAAAGGAAAAAGAAAAAGAAGTTGCTCAACTGAAGCAGCGTGAGAGAAAAAAGGATTTTGAAATTGTAAAATTAAAGAATAGATTTGAAAAACACATGAATGTATTAAATCAGAAACTTGCAAAGTATAAACAAGAGAAAAGACGCTCCCTGGAAAAATCAACAATGAAAACTGCAAAAGATAAAAAGATACTTCAGAAAAACATAAATGTTAGTATACATTTTTTTTTAATTGTTGCTTTTTTTTTATTATTATACTTAAAAACTTTGCTATATATAATGTCTGTCCTCAATTCTAGATATGTTTATTTCATATTTTGTTTCATCAAAAGGAAATTTGAACATATCGGGATGCATCCCAATGTCCTAACTAAAGTAGTTATTCAGGGAAAAAAATAACATTACACCTGCATATGCGATATTACATTAGGTTATTTAAATATGGCAAAGTACACGGCTATTTACTTAAGGGCTTTTGTTGAAAATTTTCTAAAGGAAACTGGCTCATATTCACGTTACACATGAGAAAACCCATCCATCTAACCTATTCACTTAAGAGCAAATGCTAGACAAATTATCACTAATTAGTAACCAGTCAGTCACAAGTAGGTATTAAAAGTGGTATTATCATGTATGGTATTAAAAGTGGGCCTCTCCATATGCTGTCTCCACAAAAGTCTTCCTCTTACCTTTATTCTTAAAACCAGTGGTCATACATGTAAACTTCTGATATCAAAAATGTTAAAAGAGGCAAATATTCTTGTTTTCCATTTTTAAATTTTAAAAAAAAAGTCTTGAAAAAATAAAAAAAAACTTAAATTTTTATACAATCACCTGGCTCCTTATCTGTATACTTGATAAGAGTTTATACTCATAAAATATAAAACATAAAAGCTTTGGCATTGGTATAACAAAACTAACCAAAATATTTTGTGAAATTACTTTTATAAAATTAAGTTTCGGGTCATATTCAGAGGTTGGACAGAAACTGAAGAGGAAAATGTTTGCAACTGTACATAACTCAAAATTAATTATCCGTTCAAGAAAAAGTTTTGGATGTAAATAGATAGACCTAGACTAAACTTACAAACCATACCGTAAATTCTGACAAATTGAAAAAAAGTAGAAACAATCAAAGAACTAAATTAACCAAATTGAAATACTGGGTAACTCATCTTCTGAGGCAGATTACCTGACCTCGCCAGCAGGGTCACATCAATCTTTATTCTGAATAAATTCAACGTAATAGTTATAATAATATATGGTACACCTAAATATTTTGTTTTAACAGTTTCCATCTTTCTTAAAACATTGAATCACTTATTCATTTAAATCAATTTTACATAACTTTTAACATAAATTCACAATTGTGAAATAACGTTATTGCTTATTGCATAATTTTTCTAATTAAATTACGTAAATAATCACATGTAGAACTCAACTTAGTTACAAATTTAGAAATGTACTACATAATCTATTTCAAAATATTCATATCTGATTAGATTATTTAGAATTTTTATAAATTCTAACTTAGATTTTTCTTTTGTAAATAAATACTTTATATTTTCTCTTGAAATATTAAAATAAAATATTCTTCTCTAATAGAGATTGTCTGTATGCATTCGCACAAATAGTTTATAAAGTCTTCATTTTGTGCTTCACATCCACATTTACATTCCACTTTCTTTCTGTGAAATCTCTTTAAATATTCTGGACTTTGTCCATGACCTGTCAGTGCTTGATTTATTCTTTTATCACTCGAGAGTCTTGTTTTCTTAACTTTAGGGAAAATCTGAAAGCTTTTTCTTCCAGTGGCATCATTATCCCATTCTTGCCATTTTTTCATTATTTTTTTGCAATAATGTTTTCACATATTCTATTGAGATGGTGGAGAAAATATCTGTATTATTTTTCTTGGTTGCTTCCTTTGCAGTGTTGTTTGCAGCTTCGTTTTCTAACTTTCCTGTATGACCTTTAACCCAATTAAATTTCAAGTTATCCTTTTCTATAAATCCTACAGTTTTATTTCTTACTTCAATTACTTTTTCAATTACAATTCAGCCTCGAAAATTGTACTTTTTTTCATTGAGTCTGTATTCCTTATCTTCACATTTCTGTTCAATATAATAAGTCACAAAGGTAGCTCCTGCTTTTTTGTCCATCATCGAGCTATCAGTAAATATCTCTAAGTCACATCCTTGTGGCATGTGTCTTTCCCATGGTACATTCTTTATTTTTGCAGTATGGTAATAATATTTATCTTCTTGTATATTAATATTTTCATGATTGACAAAATCACCATAAATTATATCTTTTTCCATATGTTGTGCTAGATATATTTGAACTTCCGTGTCTACCTTCAGATCAGGGAAATAGCTCCTGCTTCAAACTTGTATACTTGTTGTTAGTATTGTTCTGTAGCATCAAGTGGTAGGTATTAGTGCTACGCTTTGGATCTATAATTATTTAACCCTTGTTTTTCTTTCCCTTTCCACCACCTGGGATCTCTATATAGATAATTCTTTCTATTCCTCTTTTATACAACTCTTTGAGTATGCTTTTATTTTTATAATTATCTTCATTTAACAATATATTTCATTTATGAACAATTTTATAAACCTTTAACTTAAAATTTGTCAAATGTGTAATCTATCTAAGGTTTGTGTCCATAATTCCCAAATATTTTGTAGTCTCTTTACTAATAATATTCCTGTCTTTCAATGATGTTATAGGTGGACGAGCTAGCGTCACTTTCATTGGAAAAGTTATCATGGGTATTTTATCTGCACTAATTTCCAACTTATTTTCTTCACTTCACTTGGATGTAACTTCCAAAACTTTTCTAGTTCTTTCATGTATAACTAATCTACTTTCTACGGAGATGAGATAAGTACTGCAAAATCATCAGCATAAGCTTGTATCTTTATTCCCTCCTCAAATTTTAAGTTCAAGGCTGTATCTGCAATCAAATTCTATGAAGTCAGACCAAGGACAGATCCTTTGGGTGCACCTTTATTACAATTTTTCTCCATATTTGTTTCATATCTATTATATATTATTTTTTGATTTTCTAAATAGCTAAAAATAATTTTATACAAGTTTATTAGACATTTTTATTTGAGTAGATTCGACTTGCTGGGCCACCAAAGTTCATTAAATGCACTTCTTGTATCTATTAATATCAATATAGTACATAAATTCTTTTTTCCCCCTTTCCACAATTCATTTTACATTTTCGATTGCTAATATTGTATCTTTTCCAGATATGAATCCATACTGGTTTTCATTCATTAATTTATTGTTTTTCAGACAAAAATATAATTTGTTATTAATCAGCTTGTCCGAAACTTTTCCTAAGGAGGACAATAGATCTATATGCTGAAGGATTAATTGGATTTTTGCCTGATCTTAAAAACAGAATTAAACTGCCATTTTTCCAAACATTAGAAAAATAACACTTTTCTAAAGAGCTGTTAAACAGATTTGTAATCAAATTCTCATTCACAAACCAAAGTTCTTGAAACAGCTCGAATGGAATTCTGTCAGGTCCAGGAGCGTTATTTCGCCTCATAATTCCAAAAGCATTAGCAATTTCCTGAGCCACAAAAGAAACATCCTTTTTCCCATTTTGAAACTTCTTTTTCCAGTTTTTGGTTTTTCTTATGATTTTCATTTTCTTCATTTATTTTAAAATGAAAGTTTATAATAGCTTTTATTCCTTCTTCAATATTATTGAACACTGTGCCACTGTTCTTCGTTATTTCTGAAATAATTGCAGCATTGATCTGTTTGCCATTTACTATTTTGAAATGAGTTCCAGAGGGAATATGAGTCATAATATTGCCCCAAATACTCTTCCAATAATTTTCTTTAGCTTGTTGAATACCTTTTCAATACTGGACCAGAATCTTTTTTTAGTTAATTCTATTTTCTGTTCTCTAACATTCTAGACACTTTTGAAACTTTCTTCTTAGTGCCCGAACCTGCTTTCTCTTAATATTTAAGTTCATATTCCACCATCGGGAAAAAAATTATTTTCTTTATGATTAAAATTGTTCTTATGTATGGTTTCAGTATAAGTGTCTCAAATTATTTTGTTTATAATTTCTAGAGTTTCATCAATGTCTTCTGACAACTGTAAATCTTTTTTCCTCAGTTTTGCTTTATACTGCCACCATTTTACATTTTTAAGTTTATTTTATCTCTTTCATAATCCTGAGTTTTGTTATTACTAATTTCGAAAGATGCATCTATCTCAAAGAGAGGTCATCAAGAACTTTCCGATCTGAAATATTCAAATTTCCTTTAACTCTTGAAGCAGTTATATCAATCCAAATACTCTCCAAAGTGAAGTAAAATGTTGGAAGG
This sequence comes from Stegodyphus dumicola, assembly GCF_044657685.1. Classification (NCBI taxonomy): domain Eukaryota; kingdom Metazoa; phylum Arthropoda; class Arachnida; order Araneae; family Eresidae; genus Stegodyphus; species Stegodyphus dumicola. The sequence continues at coordinate 125,327,016 of NC_140780.1, forward strand.
TCATACTTTTTATTAATAATGTCAAATTTGTTCTAGAGAATCGCTAGTATTTTTCATCAACTGTTTGTTCTTTCTAGTCCCCATAGGATGTTTATAGTTCATACCTCCATTAATAACTATTGAATAATTATCAAATCTCATTATCAGAGTTGTTAATATTTGTAAATGATCTTCAAAAGTCTCTGAAGGTGAAAATAAGTAATCAAAACATGAGGATTTTTGTCTATCCATCAAAACTGCAACAATATCTTTTGATATTTAAATCTGCATAATACAATATCTACTATCAAAAATAAAGATTTCAGTTCTAATTTTCTCATTCTTATTATAATATGCTCTTGCATGTAAAGGAAATCTATAGATTTTCCCCTGTGGTTCTTGTACACAAACTACTTGTATATTTTTATCCATAATTTCCACTTGGTTGGCCGTGGCTTTAATAGCTAATCTGACAAATTATAATTTTTTTACAATCTAACATATTTCAATTTACAATAATATTTTGTTAAAATTTTTAATTGCCTTATAAGGCAAATATTCTTTACTTGTATTTTCACGAATTTGAATTCAAACAAAGACTGTATTTTTCATTTGCCAGAGTAGTTTCTTCATTTTAATTCTGGACTTTGACAGTCCTTTTGAGTATGTCATTTCTGCGTACACCTATCACAGATTCCTTCATTCTGACAATATCTCTTCATGTGGCCAAGTTCATAACAAGAGAAACATCTTAAGTAAACCTTTTTCTCATTTATTATTCTTTTAAATGACTCTGAATTCAAGGATGCAATCCAATGAGGCCACGGTCTTGATTTGATATTATATCTTGATACAATCTTGGCTGTTAAATCTTTTATTTTGAGATATTAACAATTTTTTTGCCCTCTTCATTATTCAATGATAAATCTACATTATAAATTATTATCTTTGGATTAAATTTTAGGCCTCCTTATTTCTAATTCTTCATTCAAGATTGTTGTCAGAAACAACTGATTCCAGAACTCTTTTCTTTTTTAGTAACCTTTACTAGGAGTTCACATTTTTATTCTTTTGTACTTTTTGTGTACCAATCTTCAATGTATCGCATAATATTTTTTTTTTTTTAAAATTTCTCTCTTATTTGGTCCATTGTACAATTTTTCTCTTTAGAATATATCAGAGTTATATATTCAGGTTCTATTTTCTTATTTTGCTTTGATCTTGGTCATTTTCTGCATAAGTAGGTTTCTCTTGTTTTTCTTTTTCATCTATCAAATAATTTTCTCTTTCTTTCAACCAACCTCTCAATTTAGTGTTTTCTATTAAAACATTCGTCATTTCTTGTAACTTTTGGAGTATTTCTCTTATTTTATTTCCAGTTGTTTTGTTAATTTTTCCAGTGGAATTACCTAAGATTCCTTCTAGTTCATTCGCTTTATTGTAAAAGTATGACAATACATTATCTGATATAAGATGGTCAAATTTAGATCTAATGATCCATTTGCATCATTAGTATTTTCTTCATTTTTATCATCTTCCTTTTCTCTCATTCCTTCCTTCATTTATTTATTTTGTTTTGTATATTCTTCCCTATCCCTTTTTTCTCCTTTTCATTTCTATTTTTCTTATCTCCATTTGCCATGCTACGGTACCCTGCCGTTCACACCGGGGGGTGTCTGGATCTGTGGAGTATAATTTAGCTGCAGAAACGTTTGGAGAGCTCCCCGATCACAAGATATAACAGTCAAGACAAAGTCAATCACAGTTTATGTAAGTAAACACCTAAGCACACAGTGAAAAGGCATAATCAACAGGATGACATAGAAAGCAGAAAAATGAACTTTTTGAATTTTCCCTGAATTTTGATACCTTTCTCACAATGATTAACATAAAAATCATTTATCATGACAGAGTGATGATTCAAAATGGGTAAGATAGCTGTGCAGCGAGGACTTGCTTTGATGGATCCAGTACTAATACATCATAAATCATGCCAAAATATTCATGAAAAAAAATGGTCTTAAAAAACTAAGTAAACATATAAAAGACATTGGTTAATCAAATTTAAAAATTGCCATGGTGTATGGCAGTAAAAACTTCAGATAAAAAAGCTTGATCTAATGAAAAAGCACCTGAACAATTTGCAGATGATTTTATCGAATTCATTAATAGTGAAAAGTAATATCCAGAACAAATTTATGACTAAGATGAAACTGGTCTTTTCTCGTATTACCAGAAAATATCTTGGTGACATGGAGAAAAAGCCCCAAATGTTGTCAGAGATGATTTTGGCATATGAAAATGCTGCATGAGCACACAAATGTAAACTTTTTGTAATTTGAAAAAGTACATGACCTAGGGCATTTAAATGCACAGTGATTTTCATCATTTATCAAGAGCTGGATGACACTAACATCAAAGAAGGATTTATTTGAAAATGATGTACGCAAAACTCGACAACCTTTAAAATCAGTTGGTTTAGTGAATGGTGCAAAAATTGTCCTGATTATAGTGAACTGTTCATTTCAAACTTGGACTTAAAATTTTAATAAAAGATAATGTCTCCACCTCCCCCCTCTAAAGTGTCCATCCATCATTCAGCCAGTGGGTATGGAAATGCTAAGCACATTGAAATGCAGATATGAAATAGCCTTAAAATCTGTGCTATATTTTCTGAACAGTACAAAACCATTCAAACATAAAACATACTATGTGGAGTATTGCATGGTCATGGAAGGACATTGTTTCAGATATTTTTTAATGTTTAGCATAATTTATGACCAATTACCATATTTCATGATAATGATGATGATAGCAGTAAATTTAAAGGTTTTCAGATATCATAAGCAAACTGCAAATGTTTTTAAATTTAAAAAAATGCCAGTTTTGATAATGAAGAATGCGACAGAGTTGTTAATAAAAGATTTCAACTGACAGTTTAGTGGGAATTCTCAATACAACAGCTACAGAACTTGAGCAGGGCAATTTTATAACATTACATTATGTCCATAAAATTAAAGACAAAGACTTTAAGGTCCCAAAGGGAGGGGGAAGCTTTAAGAACGTACATTGAAATAAATGTTTAATAAACCAAATAAATTTTGAGCACAATTAATTTTAAAACAAATTTTTAGGCAAGTACTAGTCTTATTTACTGCAATAAAATGTACATATGTTTTTTTTGGGGGGGGGTCTGATATTAGCAATATGTGGAAGTTTTCTATCATATAAGGCAATATTGCTGTCAGTGTAAACAATCTATACAAATTACAGTGCAAGAGCATTTCAGCATGTACAGTGAAAAATACATTAGTTGCCTACTTATACAGTACAAAGTCCAAAATCTGGACATTCATTATCCGGAAAGATCTAAAATCTAGACCTCAAAGCCACCAACAATGTTTCGTTCATGTAGGCTTTACACACATGCACTTTGCACTTGATTCCCCCCCCCCTCTGTGCACAATAAAACATCTGGAGCGTTCCGATTCTTAATTTTACTTCGACACTAAATTAAATACCTTGTTACTGAAGAAACAATCATTTTAGCATAAATTTCTACAATCAATAATTTGGCTCCATTGCTTGGCACCCATCTCAAACCGAAACATTCCATGTAAATACATTGTTGATCTGACATCAATCTGGCAAATCATTATCTTTATTATACTTTCCTTTCATCGCTGCACGTTTATCAAAACATGACAACTTGATTAATGACTCATGTAGCAATGCCTAAACATTTTTTATGGTAGTAATTAAATAATAAAGGAGTATGGTAACCTTTTATCTTGACATTATGCTTGGCAAAAATTTCAGATTTAAGTTAAAAGTGCTAAAAAATGTTGACTATGAAAAATTTACAAAAACTTTCTTTCCATATGCTAAAAATAGATTTTGTTGATGATACTCATAGACCCAAAGATTACATTTAGGGCGATTTGAATTATGAATAACTCATTTGTTTTTCACATAAATCCAGACCCAGCGCCAGGGCTCGTATGGCCGCGCTGAGTCGCAGAATTTAGGATGCACAGAGACTGCATCAGGCAGTAAGATATCTAGTGCCTGCTCTCAATAAGTATGTGTGGAAATTTATTTATTCAGAACTCTGGTAAGCCTTAAGCATAGGCAAGAAATAGACATAAGTATAATAAATAACTAAACTAATACAATTCAGGCTGAATTGTCTCAGTGCGTGAGAGAAGCAAGATAAAATTTAAGGGAACAACTTGTCGTTAGTCGCCAAGCTCATGATGCATAACCAAGTATGTATACTGAAGGATAGCTAAATTTGACAATGATAGACGCTAATTTTAAAGGTTTTCAGATATCGCAAACAAAGGTGAAATTTTCGAATCAACGGATTTTGTAAAGAAATGTGGAGAAGTGTTAATAAATAAAGATGATATAAAAGAAATTTTTCATTGTGATGACAATTTTTCTCGATCATCAATCAATTAATGAATGGTGAAATCTGTAATATGGTTCTAGATCCAGACATACCACTGTCCATAGTGAAGAAAGTGACAGCGAAGTTACTGAAAATGATAAAATTTCTATTGACAAGTTAAGTTAGTTGAAATTCTCGAAACAGCAATTACAGGACTTCAACAATGTAACTAAACAAGAGATTATGTCTGTCTACAGAATTAAAGAGAAAGTATTAGCACAAAAAACGAAGCAACAATTTACATTGAAAGAAATGTTTAATAAGGTAAACAAATAAATATTAAGCTTTTTTGTAAATTTTCACACCCTTTAGATCATAAATACTTCATTTTTTCATAAATCACGATTTCATATTTTTAATTTTATAATTTCTACATGCCATCTTACTAGATTTAAACTGATGATCTAATAGCCGGAAAAATCCCAAATTCGGAATCGCCAAAGTCCCGATGAGTCCGGATTTCGGACTTTGTACTGTATTATCAAAATAATGCTGATAATAACTATAGATTTCATGTGATCTTTCTATGTTTTGTTTCAACTTAGTGTCAGATGGTGCACGGCAGGTTATCTACACTGTGGAGACTAAGCAATATGTATCAGTAATTTCTTCGAAAATAGTTTGTATAATAAATTGAAAATTTTATTTTGCTTATTTTTCATGCATTAAACTGATGAAACTTAGAAGTTTCTTGCCCTTTTTATATTTTTAATGGTGGCATCAAACATTAGTAAGCATTCTACATGCAATGTCTGTGCATTTTTTTATATGTCTATATTAAATAAATCTGAAAACCACATTTTATAATAATACATTTCAGGATTGGCTTGATCGAGACATGGAAGTTGTGGTTTGCAGCAAACTTACTGAATTTCATTATCAAAATGTGGAAGACAAACTTAAATCTACTCAAGAAGAGATTAATAATCTTCGAAACAGTTGCAGCTCAAGTCTGTCGGAGGAAAAGGTATAAAGTTTCTTTGAAATGCTTTTATTTAATAGCTAAGAATTTGCACTCTTTATTCTGTCAAACAATTTCCTTAAATCTTTTCCTGTAACCAGAATAACCTTTTTTGATGTTGCCGATGTGTTAATCACTTTATTTTGAAAGCTGCATAATGCTGAAATTTATTTATAAAGTTGTTGCATATCATGATCTGAAAAGAAAAAGTACTTTTATTTATTTAACTTTGTTTTGCTCCCTCTAGCAGATCTTTTCAGTTTTAAGGTTTGAATGTTAATGCTTAATTGTTTCAATTCTCTTCCGAAGCAAAAGCAAAAAAGTATTCACTGAATTACAGTTTGAGATGCCCCTTGAACTGCTCCAATTACAAGCAATTTATTTCCTAGTTATTTTAAAAATTAGGAAATTTCAATATCTTTGTGTACTTATAAAGTATGCTTTATAGATCTTTGTTCAATAATCATATTCAGCATCTCTGAAATTATTTTAATAATTATTCCCAAACTGTGGTTAACAACATTATTGCCAGCATGGAAACATGTGTCAGAGGAGATCACATTGCATGTTAAATTCATAAGCTGGATTTTTTTCCTTTTATTTTTATTATTTCTTGCTACAGATTTTTATCACATGCTCTGCTCATAAATTTTTTTCTTTGTATTTATGTATTATGATGGTATATATCATAGCACACAAATTGATAAAATTATTGTTCACTGTTTCTGAGAACTCCATGATTTCATGCATGTAAAGATAATTTTGGGCATAAGTGTATGTTATCTGCTAATATACGTGGAATCAAACCTATTTTATGATTTTTTTAATTGGTATAAAATCAGAGATAATGTATATGTAACATAAATTCATATCTACATCTGTACAAATCTGACTGGCACACTTCTGTTATCAGGACTAGATTAAAAAATGTATGTGTTCATGTATCCACACATGCATTCAAACACATGTGCATACATACATATACATTTCTGAATCTAGTTCTGATAATAGAAGAGTACTTTCTGATTTTAATCCATAGGGATAAACGTTAATTTTTATTATACGATGGACATGGTGTCAAAAGACTGGATTTTTTTTTATTCAATTTAAAATCAGCGGTTTTAACATATTTTACTAGTTAATGAATTTATTTTATACTTTAGCAGCATTGGAATCAAAAAGACTTGATAAAATTTATGCATTTTTAAATTTCGTAAATTAATTTTAAATGAGAGATCCAGAAATAGAAATTCCTGTTGGTACTTACCATGAAGTTATTTTAAACTGTGATTTATACCCATAGGTACTGGCACATTTAACAAACAGGAAGAGTTTCTGTAGGTGTTTTTGTCTTTTGTAAAACTATTTTAAATTTACTTAATTAAAAAGTATTCATGACTGTATAATTTCAAGGGAAGTTATAAAGTCATGAATTTTATATTTATGTTGAATTTGCGCATTTTATAATGCATAAATATCACCGGGTGAACTGGTTATGGCAAAGCATATGAAGACTTTGTATCAGAAAGTTGAGATATTTTTGTGACTACATCCCTCCTTTTTGACACATTTCACTATTTGTGAAGGGGTTCCTGTTTCATTTATTTATTTTTTTTTCCCTTTTCCGACAGCAAAATTTGCTAATAAAAGAAGCTGAACACTTAAAATCAGTGCTTGAAGTACACAAAAGAAAATTAACTGAACTGAAAGGGGACAAGTCAGATTTTAAAGATGGTAAAGATGTCTTCTTGTTTTTTCACCTTCGCTTTTAATAACCATACTTTCCTCTGCTATTTTCTCATTTTTCTATGCTTATGACAGAAAAAAGTGAAGATCGGTGGAATGAAATAAATAGTATGGCAGAGGCAAAGATTGCATTGGGAGTTCTTTTCAAAAAGGTAAGTACCCTGTATAAAGTTTTACCTCTAAATATATCATTTTGCCCTCTAATTTCAAAAGTATGTTTTTATGATTGATGTTATTTCAGCTTTACTACTATTTTGAGAAACCTTCCTTTTCAATTTTTTGTATACTTTGCCTTTATGTAGATCAACGCTGTAGTATGTCTTGAAATTTTGCTACTGATAAAAGTAGAAATGTTTTAAAATCTTAAGCTATAGTGAATGAATTCCTAATTGTTGCCTTCACCTGTAAAGTTTATTATTTTTCAAAAAGAAAAAAAAAATCTTATAAGCGGTCTAAACATTGCTTTAGGAAAAGTGCGTTATGAAGATTATACCCTGATTAGCTGCTGTTTCCTATACTCTTCTGTATGTAGAGGGAGAAATTTCTATTCTCTTCTGTTATATTCAAATTAAGCCTAGCAAAGTGAAAATCGGGAAACATCGAGAAATTCTGCTAATGTTAAAAATGCGGGAAATTTATTAATTTATTTACATTTGGCACTTTTTAATATGATTGGAGTTAATGTTATCATTCAGATATTTTTACCAAATAGTTGAAGTATATGAAAACAAATTTTAGTATAAATTTATATCCTATAGTATTGTACTTCCATTATACATGTATATATATTGTATTGCATATTTCCCATTTGTATGTGAAGGCATAGAAAATGCTTGGTTTTTTGTGATCAACAAATTGGTTAATGATGTCAAAATATCATAGAATAAATTTAAAAAATTTTCTGGCATAGGCAGTTAAATCAAATTAAAAACAAGAGAAAATATTCTACATTGACATGTTGGAACTGCATTTAAACGCAAATAAAAATACAGAAGCTATTGCAGACAGCACATCTGGTGTGTCAGCTGGAGCTAGAATTCATCGCTTTATCACATTTGAATTCCACAGGTGCCTTTGATGTCATCAAAAAGTCGGTCTCCTTGGATTATATGAGTTACGGATTCAATTCTTGGTCGTTTACATATACTAGTTTAGACGGTAATCGTACAGGTTAATTTTCCCTTGTTTAAATCTCTATTTCTTTTAATTAATTTTCCATTAATTTATTCATATCTGTTAGGTGCTTACTCACTTTTAGATTGTTAGCATTGCTGTACTATTTCTTTCCAGCTGCGATTTTTTTTTGTGTATTTTTTACTTTATTTTATTTATTTATTGTGTTATCCTTTTCAACTAATGTTCCGCTCTGATTGTTGAATTTTACATGTACTTCATCATATTCTCATTGCTAATAAAAAGCTATCTTCTGTCACTGTTAAATTTTTTGTGTTGTTTTTAAAAATTTTGTGTTGCTTTGAATTTGAAGCCTTTTCATTTGTTTATCCGCTCTTACCTGGTTCTTGATCTTCTGAGCTTCTAAAGAGAGTAATTGAAAATTACTTAGCTTTTAATCTTATATTGACACATTATAACGACGAACAATTCACTTGACAAGACACATCTAACTACATTCTAAAGATAAAAGTAAATAAATCAGTTTTTAATTCAAAGGCTCACTATTGCCCCCTATCGGATGAGTTTGCAATATCCTCCATGGCTAACAGTTCGTCAGGAGATGCAAATGCTCATTAAGTGTTGACTGAGAGTTCCAGAGGACATAACAGTTGCACAAGTCTCCTAATGAAAGTTCTATTCGAAAGCCTCACTGTGCATGCACGGACACGACCATCACGTCCAGAATGTAATTCTGTCACAATACCCGTTTGCCATACAAGTCTAGGCGCATTGTCATCTTTTATCAAAACCATAGTGTTCTCTTGAAGCTCTATCGGCCGGTTTACTGATCATGATTGGTGAGCTGACCTAAGCTCAAGAAGATACGTCTTCCATCTTTTCCAAATTCGATTAAGTAAATTTTCTCTTGAAGTAATAGTGTAATAATAATTCAGTAATAATTAAGTAAATAGTGTTCTCTTGAAGTTCTGTGGGCTGGTTTACTGATCACGATTGGTGAGCTGACCTAAGCTCAAGAAGATATGATGTCTTCAATCTTTTCCAAATTCGATTACGTAAATTTTCTTGGTATCTTCTCATCTTCAAAAGTTTAGATTCGGAGGAAGGAATTTCTTTAGTCGCTTGAGGCAGAATTAATAATCATTGTCCAATCAAGAAATGTCCAGGTGTTAGCGGTTGTGGTTCATTTGGATCACTGAAAACGTTAGAGGCCTGGCGTTGATAATTTCCTTTGTCTCTATCGATATAACTTCCAGATCTTGAAATGAAACTGATGTTCTTCCTAAGATTCTCTTTAGAGATATCTTAACTGACCTTACTAAGCGTTCCCATCAGGCGGCTCTTTTGACGATAAATTTCCATTTGAGAGATAACTTCTCAAATAAATTTTGCTCTTCTTCCCCTCTCATGATTTTCCACAGCAGATTCAGTTCTGGATTTGCCTTGTGAAATGTATTTGCATTATCACTGTAGATCACACTGCAAATGACTCTTCTTCCAACAAATTTTCAAAAAGCTTGCAGAAATGACTGAATGGTTAAGTCAAGAGTCAATTCCAAATGTATCGCTGTAGTTACTGCACAAGTGAAGAGCAGTGCATAGGTCTTCTTCATGGTATCTCAATCTTGAATATATAATGGTCCTAAGTAATCCAACTCGGTTGTTTTAAAAGGATTGCTTCTGATATTCTGTCAGCCGCCAGTGGCGCAGTAATCTGAGTCACAGGCTTCGTTCGAAATTTCTGGCATAAAAGACATTTATGTATAACACTCTTAATTCGCCGTCTGGCCCTTAAAATTCATGTTTCCTCTTCTAAGATAAGTTAGTGTTTCTTTTGCACCTCCATGTCTTACTCTTTCATGGCAGTTCTTAATGATGAGATCAGACAAGTGACCAACTCCTGGCAACAAAACTGGATGTGCTTCTTGTTGTGAAATATTAGCATATTGAAGATGCCCTCTGATTAAAATTATTCCTCTTTTATCTAGAATAAAGTTAAATTGCCTAATGATTGAATTTTTTGGCAATGGTCTTTCTTTAGTTAAAGCTAAATATTCTTGCAGAAAGTACTCCATCTATGTTCCTTTGATCCAATACTGTTCAGCCAGTTGAAGTTCTTCTGTTGTTAAATACCCATTTTTCCTTATTGTGTGAATTCTTCAAAGTGTAAATAAATCTTTGAAACCAAGCTGTGATTCATAATACATTGCTAAGTTTGCTGAATTTCTGTATGTCAAAAAGTGTTTCTGATTCAGTTCCTACAAAAAAAGAATAGAATTTTCTATTTCAGATCCAGCTCCAAATAAATCAGCAATTTTATTACTCGATTGCGGCTGGTGGACTTTGTCTTTCCTTATCCAAGGTGGTCCATTCCATCGCACTTCCTTGTCCTTAAGAGCCACTAAGTTGTCTATTCTAGACAGCAGATCTGCTGGGTTTTCCTTTCTGGAACAGTGATTCCACCAATCTGAATTAGAAATAGTCCTTATTTCTTCAACTCTGTTTTTTACAAATACCTGCAATTTTCGAGAATTTCCCTTGATCCAATGAAGAACAATCATTGAATCGGACCAGAAATAAAATTTAGTATCCTTCGGAAGTTCCAAGTTGTTTCGAATCTACTGAAATAATCTAGCTCCTACAAGTGCTGCAAGAAGTTCCAACCTAGGTAATGTAATTTCATGCACGGTGCAACTCTTGATTTTGAAGCTACTAAAACCGAACTAGAGTTTCCAACTAAATCGCTGTAATGTAAATAAATTACAGCTCCATAGGCTGTTTTGCTTGCATCAACAAAACAATGAAGTTGCCAATTAGTTAATTCGTCATTTTCCTTTAGTTCAAATAAATGCAGTGGTGACATCACTTTGTTCAAGTAATGCAATTCCTCGCACCAATCTTGATAATTTTTTTCGCCAAATCTGGTGGTAAGGGTTCATCCCATTTCAGTCTTCTCTTCCATATTTCTTGAAGTGTCATTTTCGCCCTAATTGTGAACGGAGAAATAAGTCCAATTGGATCAAACATCTTTCCAACAGTTCTTATTACACCTCTTTTCGATGATTTGAATTCATATACATTGTTACTATTCATCAGGTTTTCCTTGTCAATGCTTATACAATCTTCCTCAGAATTCCAGCAATAGCCGAGTACCTTACAGGGCAAAGTATAAGAAGCGGTTTTCTCATTGAATCGATCCTGAAATAGAGGTATATTTGTTCTCCATTTCCTCCTGTTAAATCCAGCTTCACCTAAAACGAACTTCACCTGCCGATGTACTTCAAAGGCAGTTTCTTCATCTTGCAAACTATGGATAAGTTCATCAACATATAATTTGTTACTTAGGATTTGGAACGCAATTGGATAGTCTCTTTCGTGCTTATTTATGTGGTGTTTCAATGTTGCATTTAGCAAGAATGGACTTGGCCTTAGTCTAAAACTAACCCGTGTCATTCTCAGCACTTCTGGTTCCATGTTCGTATCATCTTTAATCCACAGAAATCTGACAGCATCTCTGTCTTCCGGTGCTAACACTATCTGCAAGAATACACTTTCAATATCAGCTGTCAAGGCGACCCTGTTCAATCTAAACTGCAGAAATAAGGCCAACAAATCAGGCATTAAATTCAAACCTGAATTCAGACATTCGTTAAGGGAAATGGAGTTTATTACACTAAAAGATGCATCGAAAACATATCTCATTTTTGTAGTTAATTTATCTTCACGAATTGCTGCTTGGTGAGGCACATAATAAATTTTAGCTTTACTTTCAGACATACTGGAATCAACCTTTTCAACTATTCCTTCTGCAACGTGCTTCGAAAGGATTTACTTATACTGATTAAGAAAGCAAGGATTTGTCTTAAATTTATTAACTAATTTTTTTAAACTTCATTCGGCAATGGCATAGTTATCGGATAAAAATTCAACATTTTTATTCCACGGAGGACTAACTTCATAGCGACCATTAGCCATTTTTATAGAGCTTTTGAATTCCTTTAAAACCTCATCTTTAAAATTATCTTTGCACGAGATTCCCAAACTTTCTAAATCAAGTATTTTCTTTTAAAATCTCTGTTTCTTCTACATTTTTATTTTTTAACAATAGTTTTCATTACTCTTGATTTTCCTAGAGTTCGATCTGATTGAGGCTTCAGATCCGTTGAACACATACCCAAGTTTCATTTTCATTCCTACTAATAATCCTGGCATTCATTTTATTTTCCCAGTAACGACACTCCAAAAAAAAATCTGAACCAATTAACAGTGATATTATTAAGTTTTTTTTAATTTAATTCATCTGTCATTTGTATTTTCATTTGCTTACAAGAATCGTTAATCTCTCTGCCAGGTGCTTTAACTATAGCTTCGGAAATACACAGAGTTTCGATAGCTTCTAAAGTTATTACTTCCTTCAAATTATACGAGGGCTATCCAGAAAGTAGATTACGTTTTGGAATAAAAAAATAAACAAAGTATAGGAAACAAATTTTATTATATACAGATGAAAGCCACACTCAAATACTACTTTTCTACATAGTCACCATACAAATTAAGGCATTTATCGTAGCGATGTACGAGCTTGGAAATTCCTTCTTCGAAAAATTCGGCCGCCTGCGCCTTCAACCACTTCGTTACCTCTTCTTGCAGCTGTGCGTCGTCATCAAAACGCTGCATAGCCAGCCACTTCTTCATTGCTGGGAATAGGTGGAAGTCGCTCGGTGCCAGGTCGGGACTGTACGGCGGATGAGGAAACAACTCCCACTTAAAAGATTCAAGAACTTTACGAGTGACATTTGCCGTGTGGGGCCGGGCGTTGTCGTGAATCAACAAGATCTTAGAGCTCAACATTCCTCTGCGCTTGTTTTGAATTGCTCTTCGGAGTTTTTGGAGAGTTTGGCAATACCTTTGAGAGTTTATTGTAGTGCCTCTTTCCAGGAAGTCCACCAAAATTACACCTTTTCTGTCCCAAAAAACAGTCGCCATCATCTTCCTTGCCGACATTGTTTGCATGCATTTCTTGGGTTTTTGGGGAAAACTTGTGTGCCCCCACTGCATTGATTGCAATTTCGTTTCACAGTTCACATGTTTCACCCATGTTTCATCACCAGTAACGATGCGATCGAGTAAAGAGTCACCATCCTTATGGTAAGCGTCCAAAAAGTTCAACGCTGCAGCCATTCGCTGATTTTTGTGGTCCTCTGTCAAGATTTTTGGAATCCATCTTGCACAAAACTTGTGGTAACCAAGCTTTTCGCTGATGATTTCGTTCAACAAACTTCGCGAGATTTGTGGAAAACTCAAAGAAAGTTCCGTTATTGTGAAATTTCGATTTTCACGGACTTTAGCATCGACTTTTTCGAGAAGTTCGGCGGTCACTATGCTGGGTCTCCCACTTCGATCTTCGTCGTGAACATTGGTTCGGCCATTTTGAAATCTTATGACCCACTGACGCACTCCACCTTCAGTGATAATGTTGTCCCCATACACTTCACGAAGCTGCCGATAGATTTCTATCGGTTTACAGTTTTTTGCAGTCAGAAACCTTATTACTGAGCGCACCTCGCAGCTCGCGGGATTTTCAATTAACGCAGACATTTCAAACCGTCACAGTATCTGAACGGAGCACAGCACGAACCTCTCACTAGCACGGCTAGATGCAGACTGAGCTGCGCAACGCTCTGACCCCAAGATGGCCGTGCTAGCCCCGCCCCTAGCGGACACAGACGGAAACGTAATCTACTTCCTGGATGGCCCTCGTAAACACTTCTCAAGTTTACCTTCACACAATTACTCATTGTTTTTTCTGCTTCTGAACTAAAGGAAAAAAATACTTAAATGTTCCCAACTTATCACTTCCAATTTTAATTACCAAAATATCTGTTTATCAATAAAAGTTCTTTCACTGCCTGTATCGAATAAACATTTAATTGTCACTCCTGTTTTCCTTTAGTTAGCATACCTATGGCTGTCTGCAAATATATGTTGCAACTCTGTCGACTTGAAACGGAATAATTTGATGCATGATTTATATCGCTGTCATCCATCATTTTGTTTATTTCATTTCCCGATAAACTTTTTGTCACTGATCCCTCATCGCAAATATAATGGCTATGTTTTTTACTGCACTTCTTGCACCGTATTCGATCGCGGCAAAATCTAGAAACATGACATTTTTTAAAACTATATCCGAGACGTAATAAACTAGCCTTCCATTCACTTATAAGTAAAGGACATTTATCGATCATATGTTCTTCTGTAAAGTGAAACATACACGCATTTTTAATTGTAGTAGTATTTAACGCCGCTGCTTTCAGTAGACATTTAGAATTCTCGTATTTTTATAACTGTGAAATTTTCATTTTACAGTCTTCGCCTGTCTTGCGAAACAAAAATGTTTTCTCGTGTGTTTCTATTTCCTTTTTAAGAAACTGGAGTAATTTTGATCAATTCCATGACTCTTCTTATAATATAACGATTATACTCTAATATGATATCTTCTGGAATTAATTTTACTAAAATGGCAAAAAGAATTCCACCGTAATCATTTAGTTTTATTTCTGCAGTTTCAAGACTTCGAATTTGAATAGTAATTGTGTCATGTAATTCTCTCAGTTCCTATAAGTTCAAACATGATTTCACAGGAGTTAAGCCTAAAAGTTTGTTTACATGTAAATGTACAATAATTTCATTTTTACCAAATTGTTCTTTTAATAGCTCAACAGCTATTTAGCTGTTGAGCTATTAAATTAAATTAGTAATTATTTTGTGTTAATGTCAATCCTTGTATACATTTTAATGCAGAATCCTTTAAGAACTATTTTAAATAGTTAGTTATCAATTTTTGGCAATTGTTTATTCTTATGAATTGCATCTTCAAATTGCCCCCAAATCCCTGCCAGTTTTCATATTTGCAGTCAAAGGGTTCAGTTCTTAATTTCGGCAGTTTGACGTTAGGATAATTAATAATTCCCCTTTCTTCAGAAATTTTAGAGGATTCGTTGTGTGCATCAATTTTGCTTTCGTTTACACTTAAAGTGCAGTAATCTTTTTGCGATATTCCTGGCTTGTCAGAACATCAGCTTCAAGCATTTCTAAATCACTTATAATGCTTTCTATGGTATATTTTAAGTCATCCAAATCGTCATAATCAATATTTTTCCCTTTTAAATAGTCATTTATTTTATTCAGAATTTTAGTTAAAGAAATCTGAATAGTTTTTCTTTTACTCTTTAACTTCTCTAATTCACTAGGCTGAGCTATTTTCAATTACTACAGTTTTCGGTAGTTCATCATCATATAACAAATCAGATATAAATAATAGCTCTTACCTCATTCTTGATCTTCTGAGCTTCTAAGGAGAGTAATTGAGAATTACCTAGCTTTTAATCCTTTATTGACACATTATATGAGGAATAAGTTTGCTGTATATCACACCTTACACATCTAACTACATTCTAAAGATAAAAGTAAATAAATCAGTTTTTAATTCAAGTGCTCACTATCGCCCCCTATCGGCTGAGTTTGCAACAAGTTCTTAGCAAGATCATAATCAGGAGAATGAATTTCAAATATATGATACACAAGCTATTGTTGGTTCTTAGGTGAGACAATGTAACAAGATGCAGATAAAGACGTATTACCTTAGCCCTTAGCCTGTCGAGTGATTTTCTGCGAATCCCTTTAAAACTGTCGCTAGTTTTGGACCGAACTTCTCGTAAAATGTCGCGAAAATAACCCTAAACCTCTGAAAATTGTCAAGCAGTTCTTTTGTTATTTCCCATCCCTCCCAGAATTTTACTTCAATGATTCCGCTAAGTGAGATTGATTGCCATATATTGTTCAGTACCTGTGAGCTCTCAAGAGAATTGCAAAAGGCTAGACTCTCCGTGATGTCCGTCTTAATGCCGCAGGCTACAGCTGCGAAACTTGAAAGTTTCCTTCCCTTAAACAATCTTATCTCTACATATAATAAAAGAAAGAGTGTCTGTGTGTGTGTCTTTTGTTCACGCTGCGCGTAAACTAATTGACCCACGGCTACGAAATTTGGTACATAGGTGCATCTAGACAAGAGCCAATGCCCTTCGAAGCGATTTTTTTTAAACTCGAATTAATTAATTTTTTTTTTTTTTATTTTGTCTTTCATGAAGAAATCGCGTCATTTCAAGACATAATGGGCTATAGGAAAGCGAGATTTTACTCTACACACTCCATTTTCACATCATCATGAAACGTAGGCACTTAGCTATTTTACGAACTTAAAATAAATTTTGTGTTTCAATAAATCGATTAAATACAAATTTATTTAACAAATGGAGTGTAAAACCTTTTCAACGGGATTTTTTCTAAAAAAAGTTTATTTTTAAAAATATACAGTTCATTTTTCTTTGAATTTTGGATACGTTAAACTTTCATCCTTGCGACTACTTTTACAAAAAGAATTTCGGAAAAATGATAATATTTTGTATTTTTAAAGAATTTTTTAAATGAAGCTTCTGAGTACGCTTCTCACATCTTTAAAAATGTGATTTTGGCAACAATTTTCCTGCCTTGTTGTTGATAGATTTTTGATGAAATTGCATCATTTTGAATAGTTTCATTCTTTTAGAAATATGGGTTTGGCAACAATTTTTCATCGTATTTCTTATGTCACTGTTTTTAAGAGATTGGCATATTTCATTGTCATTTTTATATAAGTATAATATATTTTATTGATTTTTTTTTTTTTTTTTTTGATAAAGTTGTTCTGTGGAGTAAAATTCTGCGCGGAATTTTATGTTTTTTGAGTTGCTTTCATGTCATTTTTTTGCTTATTTCACTGTTTATAAGATATTGAAAAGTTTTACATGATTTTTGTTCTTCTACAGAAAGTTGGTTAATTTTTTAATTAGGATAATTAATATTTGTATTAAGGGATATAGCTTATTTCATTGTAATTTTTTCCCTTGAAAACATAAGATAAAATATCATTAATTATACTTTGCTTTTCAGAATTTTTTGTTTTTTGTATTCTTTTATGTTATTTATTGCTCATTTCATTATTTTTAAGATACTGAAAAGTTTTGAGTGATTTTTTTAGGAAACAAAGTTCTTAACCTCCTTTATACCAGTTCTTAACCTCCTTTATTATTAATATTATATTATAACTTTATACCTCCTTATACCTTAAGATTTTGCAAAGGGAAGTTGGTGAATTTATTTATTAGGATAATTAATATTTCTGTTAAGGGATATTGCTTATTTCATTGTAATTTTGTTATACATAATAACTTTTTTTAATGAAGTTGTTCTGCTGAGTAAAGTTCTACGCAGTTTTTAAATTTAACATTTGGTGTTCCCTTCAGCCATTTTTCCGGTACATTGAAAAGCCAGACGAAGGCTGGCAGTGACTCTGCTAGTTTTCAAATAAATTGGTTTTAAAACTTACCCGGTTAAATTTTTAATTATTACGCATTTTTAACCTAAGTAACCTAAATCTGTATGTCACTGATTATCACAGGAATTTCAATGCAAACTGATTAAACTGCTATCACTAAAATTCTATTCTGACAAATATCTGGTGCAACTTTCATTCCTTCTGAGATATTGCTGAAACATGTCATATTATTTCTGATTTTCTGTATTTTTGTCATTAATTAAAAATCTTTAAAACTTTCAGTATTATCCTATATTCTTCAACTGCATGCAAATAATAATTATTTTAAATAATTTTTTTTTTTTTTGCCTTAATTATTACGTAGTTTTAAAAGTAATAAACAAAACATTTGGGTGTTATTTAAGGGTGATAATATTAATATTAAATTTGCATTTTACTTTCTTATATACATTCAAGATATTCAGAAAGGGAATTATAACTTGAAACTGTTTTCAGTGTATCATAAATTTATTGATTCAAATTAAAAATTCTTGCTTTCCTGTCCAAGAAACACTAGTAAACTTTATCTGAAATAGGAAAGGTAAGACATATTAATAACAAACAAAGCAAAATTTGGAAGTCAAAGAACAAAAATCAGCGTTATATTTTCAAATTTTCACAGGATTAGTTTCGATGCTTTTTCCGAACCATCATCCTCAGCTGCAAAAGCGCAAAGGAACGAGGTAAGATGTAATGAAAATTAGATTGAGAAAATTTGAAAATATAATGCTGATTTTTGTTGTTTGACTTCCAATTTAATGTTTGTTCGGCTTGTTATTGTATTTTAATTAAAGAAAGCAATGTTGTTACTCATTAGCTTACAATATAATTTATTCAATATGGTATTTTTGTAAAGAAAGTGTTGCTGTACATTTGGTAAAGTATAAGTAAGCATTGCATTTAATAATTATAAAAGTTATTAATTATTTAATAATTAATCATAAGAATATGAATAATTAAATATTTTTTTCGGAGATATATTTTCCGGCGATATTTTTTTTTTTCTAGGGATCCCAGCATACATTTTTGAAGCATTATGCTCTAAAAAAATGTCTTGTTTAAACGTAGCATTTATTATTGACAAATCTCCAACCAAAGGAAATACCTTACTAGGGAGGATATTTAAACATTAATTTAAGTTCACTATAGTTGACTGAATAACATTGCTGGATGTTGGTAGTTTGTTGTTGGCAACCGAACAGTTTAGCTGCTTGTGGTCTTTATGATTTTCCCAATGCGTAACATGATTTCAAGCAAATTTTATTTAGAAAATTACCCACGAAGGTGCTCTCTTAAAGCAGATAACCCATGACTTCTTAAAAACTGTAAAATATAATCTGTGGATATTTTCCGTTATACGATAACACGAACAAAATAATTTCCTATACAAAAATATATAATCATCTCTGTTATTGCCTGCCGTTTAATTAAATGCATCCATCTTATTCCTTACAATTAATTTTCCTTTTTCAAAGAAAGTTTGATTTCAGTAAAATGTACTATTTCATACCTGCCAACTTTTACGAATTTTTCGTAATTTTTACGAAAATGCGTTTGTCTTTACAATTTTACGATCGTAATCCATTTTTTACGATATTTTTCCTTTTTCAAGTGTTTTTAGTGATTTTTGGTCGAAATTTTAGAATTTTTTTTCGATGCAATTGGCGACCGCCAACTACCGACTACTTCAAATCCAGTAACCTGCGGTTTCTCCCAACTCGCCGCTTATAACCAGCCAATCCAATGCGCTGAACTTGTTTCTCCCACTCTTTTCTTTGTGGGCGGCAGATTATTTTTTTTCACGTTCACTTCAGCAGCAAGGGAATTACTCAGCTCGGACTCAACAAGCGTGGATTGTCGGATTCTTTTTTTTTTTTTTTTTTTTTTTTTTTTTTTGCTTGCACGTGCTACGAATTTTCTTAATACGCCATTGTTACGAAATGAGTTCAAAAAAACCGTATTCTCATTAGTTTCGGCCTGCCTACAAAGCCGAATTTCCAACAATTAAAGAATCCTTCAAAGGAAATAACTATGCATTTTGCAACGTGTGCGTGTGTGCCTTCATAATAAGGCACGGTGGAAGAAGCGACATTGTGAAGCATGTTAAGTCTAAAAATCATGAAGTTAATGCTTCGGCTTCAACAACGTCAAAGAAAGTGGATGATTTTTTTTTTTCAAATTTGGCTACGAATTCGGATGCCGATGTCATTTTGGCAGAGTGTTTGTTTACTGCATTTCTCATCGAACACAACATGCCGCTAAGCGCTGTCAACTTTTCAGATGGATGTTTCATCTTTTGACAAATTGAAAATTCATCTTTTGAAAAGATTCGTTTTTTTATTGATAAATTTCCATTTTTGTTAACAATTAAAGAAAATGAATGCCATAATGATGCTTTGGATGAACTACAGAACCAATTTTCTGCTGCACAGTTTGAAGACTTTGCCAGGTCTGGAGAAGATAGACTTGATGTCCTCGTTGGTACCTTAAAAAGAATAAAAAGAGCTCATCGAACGCCAAAATATGATAAACTAGCAAGAGTTTTATGTGCTATTCTCGTAATTCCACACAGTAATGCTGAGTGCGAGAGAGTCTTCAGTGTTGTAAAGAAAAATAAAATTATGTTTCGTTCTTCAATTTCACCAAAAACTCTAGAAAACATTTTAATTGCTAAATGTTATGAGGAAACTAATTGTTATGACATTAAATTTTCCAAAGAATTTTTGGCTAAAGCCAAAAAATGCACTCTAAATTCATTGCAATGATTTTTTTGTGTAACATTAAGTTCTTGTTTTATGTTTCCTAATAAATTTTTTAGTTACTACTTAACTGAGATTTACTAATGTAAGTACAATTTTCTTTTTTCTATTTGTATAAATTGTTATTTTGTCAATATCAAAGCATGATATTGATTCTTCGTGTTCTTCTGAATTTTTATTTTTAGAGGTTGGCAGGTATGCTATTTACAATAAGTCATTTTATTTTGTTCGTTTTTTATGCAAATATTCAAATTCAGACAGATATTGCGTAAGTTCAGAAAACCAACTAGTCTCCAAGCGGTAAGATAGCTGAGCACCGGTAAATTCTAGCGGCTGCATGGGAGGTTTAAGGGTTTTTCACAAGTACAATTGTGAATTAACAGTTTGTTTCCCACAAAAAAAATCTACCATGAAGACTTCCTTTCCCTTAGACAAATAGGTCCTGTGTGCTTTATCATAGTCCAAAATCTTAAGCGTGAAAACCTTTTATCATAGCCGATGATGACGATAAAATATTTTCTATCTGATATGTCAAGTTAGCATAATTGTATATTTCTAACGAAAATTGTTTGGCTCATGTTACCCTATAATGAAAAAAAAAGATTCAAATCGGTTTTTAGCTTAAACAGTATTTTCATTATTAATTATATCGCGAATTTTATCAATAGTATTCTTAGTATTAATTGCAGGCATGTATTCAAGAATATAATATACACAAAGCTGTGTCTAATGATTACAGCTAATTTTCATATAAAATTTTATAGTATAAAAATTTAGGTTCATAGGTCAGCCATATTTGAAAGAGTAATTGTGTATTATAAGAAAAGAGAGAGAGAAATTTAAGAATCAAAAAATTTACCACAAAGTAATATAAAAATGCAATACAACACAAAAGAGTACAATACTATTTCATGTTTTGTGGATGTACTTGAAGACAAAAACATGTTTTCAGCTGTATTCGTTCATCAGAGAAAAACTTTTCATATGAAGCTATTTTTTTCAAATCTTTCACTATACAAGTAATACAAAAGCAGTATAGGAATTTCTTTTCTTAATATCCAACTAAAGAGCTGAGGGGACGTACAATGATTAACATACAATGGGTTCCTTGACTTATTTTGCTCTACATACAGTTTCCTTATACAGTCAAAAGTCGTTAATCTGGACTCATCGGGACTTCGGCGATTCCGGATTATAAATTTTTCCGGATTATAGATCATCAGTTTAAATCTGGTAAGATGGCGTGCAGAAATTATAAAATTAAAAATATGAAACCGTAATTTATGAAATAAAGAACAATTATGATCTAACGGGTATCAAAATTTACAAAAAAAAAAAAAAAAAAAAGCTTAATATTTATTTGTTTACTTTATTAAACATTTCTTTCAATGTAAGTTGTTTAAGTTGCTTTGTTTTTTATGTGATAATACATTCTCTTGAATTCTATAAAGAGACATAATTTCTTGTTCAGTTACAAAGTTCCGCTGTTCAAGTCCTATAATTGCTGTGTCGAGAATACCGACTAATTTGTCAATCGAAATTTTTTCGTTTTCAATAACCTCTTCACTATCGGAAGCGAATTATAATGACGAGGAATTTGATTTGCATATCAAAGACGGAGTACATCGAGATGAAATACTACATTTAGTAAGGAATTATAAGCCAAATAAAATAAAAAGATCTGCCGTGAAGTTAAGGATAGTGCTGACAGATCAACTTCCAATTCATTGTGCGCCGCTGCGTTGAAGATAAACAAAGGATATGCCTTTATCCATTTTTTGCAGCAATTCCACTTTTTGTTTAATAAACTTCGAAACATACTTTCGTTTTGTAGATCCTTTACATATTAGTAATTATATATCAGAAATTCTATTTGACATAATCGAAAGCTCAAGCTTACTTTTATAAAATTGCTCTAACAGTCTGCAAAAAATAATAAACCGAATCCAATTCGAAGATTAAGGAAAAACGCAATCTGCAACATTAACTGAATTAGATAATTTTAGCTTAGCTTATACCGTTCGTTATACATTAAACGCGCATGCGTAACCGTATTTTGCGCACACGCATATTTGCAGCTGTAAAGGTCTTGCGCACATGCATCAACGCGCCACATGCGCAGAAAGTTTGTAGCTTTGAGTTCCGGATTATGGGTGTCCGAATTAACGAATTTTGACTGTATATGTAAAACAAAATAAACTTTCACCCATTCCAAGATTTCAAGAACTAGCAGAGAGAGAGAGAAATATCTATAACAAATTTTATTGCTGTCTGACTCATGGAGGTAAGAAAGGAAGGATTGGCCAACCGGCACTAGAAGTGAAGCACTTCTTCGAAGCTTCGGTCACCAGATGGGGAGTTCTTTCTTTACATTCAAAAGATGGCTTCACAGTGTTCTGATAGTATTTCGACACACGACAGTTCCATACAAATCGAAAAAGGGACACTTTCACATGAAAGAAACATTCATAGTGTGATAGATAATAACAATTTGTATAGTTTAGTGACATTTACGCAAAAATCACATCTTGGTTATTTTTCAATAACTAACAACAGTGATTTTGATTATGAATTTGTTTTATAAAATTCTAAGCTGTTGAAATACAAAAATAAAAATTTTAACAAAAATGTTATGCTTAAAGAATGAAAAATACCTTACGGTACCTTTAAAATTGTATGCGTCTTTCGATACCCTTGATAGAGTATTCGCTACTTTTATTTTATGTTTCAAACGCCAAAATATTTTAAATAAAATAAATTTTTTTCACATCCATATATTATTGTAACATGTACCTTTTAAAATATTTTAGAGGAGAGGCTTTACTGCTGCTCATTTTAAACTTATCATTTTAATTTTATATATATCTGAAAAATAATCCCTTTGGGCTTACACGTTTTACTTATTTGGGTTAATTAAAAACAAAATATAGTGAATGCACAGAAATTAAAGATTTGCACATGCCGGAAATGGAAAATATGAAATATGTATGGGTATTTATGCATGTGCTTGCAAAAAGCATGTATCTACCTTTAACATAATGCATAAATATTCATTAAATTATTTATAAATGTATTTGAAATGAAGAATTTATTCATTAATGAACAACTGTGAAGAAATCTAATTATTAAATGTATCTAATTTATAATGATTATAAATGTTATCTAAATATATATAACCTTAATATTGAATTGTAATAATAAATTGAAATCCTATTTACAAATACGTTATAAAACTATTTAAGCAAGAATTGTTCGTACTGGAAAGCAATCTGTTAAAAGGCATTGTAAAGCAAATGCTATAAGATGCACGTAATAAAGAGTTTTGGAATATGTATTGTTGAAATTAATGGTAAAAAAAAAAATCTGATAAGTATAATTAAAAGAATTATTCCCCTTACATTTTCTAATAACTCAGTTACGAGTTTTAAATAATGCTTTAAAAAAATCCTTATTTTATTCCCTTTCAGAAATGTTCAGAGAAAGTTAAGTACTATTTAAAGTATTTCGCTAATTTCTAATAATTCTCTAATTTAAAATGAACCGAATAGAGCATTAATTATAAATTGACTTATATTTTTCGATTTAAAAGATGCCTCAGAAGCCAAAAAATCATGTCATATTTAAGAAAGTATTTTTGGGAAGAAGCTCTATAAATAGAAAAGAAACAATGCATAATTTTAATATTAATAATGCAATAAACTTTGATCTTAATTTTTGTACCTTAACTGAATAAAATCGAATTACCTAAATTTTTTTCCTAATGTAATTAACGAAAATGTGTGAAAAAATTTCATTCAAATTAAAGCATTTTGAGAAATCTGTTCTGCGAAAAGTAATTCCATTCAGAATGAAATGTTGTTTAAAAATATGTTGTTTTCATATACTTAGGACTCTGAAGTGCTGTAGAAAAAGAAAATATGTACATTTATATGTATATTTACGACGTAGTTACAAAATATTTACATTCGATTGCGTGAAAACCCATTGAACTTAATGGTAAATGACCCAATGTTTTGGTCACCACGTAGAGATCTCCAGTGCTTCAGAGCAGGGTACGGGAGAAACCTGTTTATGGCTACTCCATCTTACTTCCTACCTCCATGGTCTGACTGATTGCTTCGGGAACAATAAGTCTTCCAACTCAAGCTTCTAGCTATTCAAATACGAACGCTTCTCAGCTATTTGGACCGCATCTGCTTTGTTAAAGAAAACCTTTTGTGGATAAAATCATCCACTTCATGGGGTTTTTCAAACAAAGCAGTCAGTGGTCCTGTTACTTCCTGCTGACCTAGAGAAATTTCTCAGAAACTTTTATTAGAAAAAAATGAGTTTTATATTTTTAAGAATTTCCAGTCTGACAGCAAGATTTTGTTATTTTTCATATATAGATGAAAAAGAAACTAATTTGTTTTTAATAAAGAAGAAAAAATTAATAAGCTTATTTAAATTGTTTTACACAGCTCTGAGTAAGGAGACGAAATTTAATTTTCTTTCTAAATATTTTCTCAGACAATACTTTAGTGTTTTTCAAATTACGAGAATAGCGCGTTAGTGCATGCATTTTCAAATCAGACTTTTTTAATTAATATAGTATATGGATATGCCGAACAAGCACACTTTCGCACATATAAACTGTATATTAGTACATACATGAAAATGAAATAAAATTTGAAAACAAGCAATTTAAAACCTACTGTATTGAAAAATTATTAAAAATTTGTTTTTACCTCATTTTTTTTTTTTTTTCGTTATATACATTTACTTCAGTTTTTTTTATATGCATTTACTTAATTTTATTTTGTTATATGCATCTGTTAGTCTTTTTGAAAAATTTTTAGATTATTTGAGTATGGGAAAGGAAACGAGATCTATCAGCCGAAGGCAATGGATGTCTCCATGGACGAGTTTCTAAGTAAAACGTACTCATGTTCATGTTACACATGGGGGAAATCACAAAACTCAACAATGCAACCAGTTCGTTTGTTTGGGTTCGAGTATGAGTCGAACTAGCGGTAATCAGAAATCTTAGCCAGGAAGCCATTGATTGGTTTTGACAGATTCGGAAACGTAATAAATAGTACTTAATAAATATAATATTATTAAACAAATCGGATTTATATAAACCAAATAAAATTCTAATATCGAACACAACTAAATCTTGATATAACTTACACTGATAAACTGATGTGTAATAACACTGATAAATTCAAATACTAAACAAAATATACATTAATTCTACATAGATAATTTTTTGTAATATATTTTGCTCGGAATGTGTGGCCGCAAAATCCTTATTATATATACCCTTATTTTAAGGTTATCACATATCTGATGGTTTGACTTTTACCTCAAAACACAAAGAATCCACAAAATTCAATAAAATTAATAACTTTATTTCCCTGTTAAAAATTCTCTGGATCCTTTCAAATATAAAAGCACACGCACAAAGCAGTTTGCTTTAAATAAATATATGCAGCAACGAGAAGATGCATTTTTGACAGCAACTTGTTTCGAAAATTTTTCTAAACGTAAGAAATTTGTCGCTTAAATTAATTTTTCATTAAACAAAAACAAAATAGAATCGCATATTATTAAAAGAATTTTATTGATAATTCAGATTCTGAGAACAAGAACATTGTTGTTATAAAAAAACAAAGAAAAAATAAACAACATATTTTATTCAATGGGGTCCAACTTTGGCGCATGCACTTTTCAACAGAAAAATATTTGAAGCATGTTATGGATAATGGTTTATTTTATTATGGCAAAGTACTCAATGGTTATTTGCCTAAGGTGAAGGATGCCTTCGTTTGAGGACTGCCTAACGGAAATTGGCTTGAATACATGTTACACATATTCAAAAACTAAGAATATCATCCTGGCAGTCAGCCTGTTTGCCGGATTCGAACCCCGGACGGAACCCCTAGTTGTTCCATTAGACTCTGCTCAGTCGCTGGTGGGCTGTCCGATAATGGAAAAGCTCAAAATTTCATATTAGAGGAAAAGTGGTAGCATAGTATAATTCGAAGTTATTGCCTTTTCAGTAATGTGAAGCGATTTCACTTCTCTTAACATACTGGTAGTTTGACCTGCATTCAAACCCCCGTGAACAGGCTGATTGCATGGGCATTTTTATGGTTTTAACTTTTTGTAGTGCGATATTGTTTCCCTTAGAAAATCTGTCACGAAAGCATACCTCCCCTTAGGCAGATCGCCTCCACATGCTTAATAATCTAACAAGCCAAACCAAACACAGCCCAAGCGAGGACTCATAGTCAAGGCACGTCATCATGAAAAGCTAACTGAAATTGGCTCATATTCACATTAAACATGGGCAGCAAAAATTCGCAAAAACTGGTATGCAGGCAATCATTTGTCAGGATTTGAACCCGCTTCAAACTATTAGTATTCAACGATTTTACTGCTACTTTGTTGGCGGCCTTTTGTAGTATGTATAAGAAAAGTAATCGCAAAGACACAATCATTGCGTACCGACGGATGAATTAAGTTTGGAATTTAAAGAATAACTTTCATTCGTGCTATTGCTGTTAGCATTGACATTTGGACAGATGTTAATTTATTTTAAATTCTTTTAATGTAATTAATTTAATTCTTTAAGTAATTGTTCTTCTGAATGTAATTTTTTGTGCGGAGTATATCTAACCCTTCCGTAGACTAACTGTTTTAATTAATTTACACTGCATTAATTTTAAGAGATTTTATATCGATAGATTTCTTTCCAAAAATGTTTCAAGGAATACATATTTTTTTCTTTAGATTTTAAAACATTTTGGATTTAAAATCTTAATAATTAAAATTTTTTAAACAAATATTTCTAGAAATTCCTTGGGCGTATTCATTTATTCCATTTAATTGAAGTTTTGAGTAGAATATCTTCCTTTCAACATTCATATAATTTTTATATGTCAGTTCGCCAATATCTACGCAGCACAGTGCCGCACATACGAGTAGAAAACTCAGGCATGCTGAAAGCACAGTTTTAACATTTAAGAATGTAAAAAGAAGAATATACCATTATAATAACGTGCGTTTGAAATACGAAGGCAAACAAGAAAGCTGGTTGCAACATTTTATATTTTTTCCTGACAAATCAGAAATTGTAATCAACTTTCAATACAAAAGTAAAATATTTGATTGTATAACATATATGCATAAAGGCGTCTTCCGTTACAATTCTTATTTTTTCTTGTTTCTACTAAAATTCGGCAATGTACTATAACAACTTCGGATCCTGTTTGACTTTCATTTGTTTAAAGTCCACAAGGCAGACAGTTGTAAAACGATTTATCTTCTTTCACAAACTTATAGTCGGCACACAGATAATACATACCTGCTGTCTGACAATGATACTTCACTCTCAGGACTTTTTCGTAAAGTGCTCTTTTCAAAGAGACTTCACACCCCATTAAGCGCTTTGTGTCAACTGACAACCGCTTGCAGAAAGGTAGGGAAAAGAACACCAGAGCGCATCGTCTAAACACGTCTTAAGCATTTTTGGCAAAATTTGGGCTTCGAGTATACATGTCTTAAACATTTTTCAAGCGATTTTAAATTCGTGTAAAGACGTCTAAAGCATTTTTAAAGGAAACTCTGAAAACGTTTAAACACGTCTTAAGCAGTTAAAGGGTTAATGATATTTTATTGGACTATATATCACTACTTTTATTAAATTACATGCTATGTATTAGTGTAATACCATATTAATGACAAATATTTTATTTTTCAACTGTAGTAATAGAACAAATTTTCTCTTCTAAAATAAGACATTGGATTCTAAAAAGAAATTAAATATGAAAACTGTTGCCACAAAACGATAATACAATAATATGCAAAGTGAACATTTATAATTATTAAATTGTTTGCGAGTTACTTTTAAATTAATTATTCGAATTTTATGCCGCTACATTTACTCCCTACCAGTAATGAATGTTACATTAGAAATGTTGGGACCGAGTAATGGTGCCTATTCCAAAAATAATTATTATTAATTAACATATAAATACAGAATATCAGTTTTTGAATTGCAACACTGTCTAAAGAATTCTAATTCTAATTAACAGTTTGGGATTGTCTTAAAGTTGATTTGATTTTGGGTTGAGTCACAGTTGTTCTGGTTTGAATCTCAGCTGGCATTAGTGCATTGTTTGCACAGTTTGGAGCTTTAGGTTGGTCTTCTTCAGAAATTTGTTGTGGGTGAGTACATGATGGCTTTAATCTGTCTGTTGATGCATTTACTTCTTTATCCTAAATAGTAAAGTAAGTACTTCTTTATCCTAAATAGTAAAGGAGTAAAATATGAACCTTCATATGGTAGTTTGAGTTGCTTCCGAACTCTATCAGTAGGAAGAAAAACGTGAGACGTTGATCCTAAATTTTTATGTGCAAATAATTTAGGGTTACCTTTCTGTTGAGTTTCATTCAGCTGGATTAATTCCGTATACTTTTGTAATTTATTTATAAAAGTTCAAGTGCTATATGATTTATTTTTGCTTCAAAGAATTCTCCAAGAAGTTTAATATTTTCTCCATATACCACCTCTGCTATTGTACTGTTAGTATCATCATAGACTGCAGTTTGTAAGCCTAAGAGAAATGCTGGTAATGTTTCACTCCATATTGTATTATTATGGGCTTTTAAGGCAGCCTTGATTGATCTGTGGAGCCATACTACCTTACCATTGCACTGTGGGTGATATGTGAAAGCCTAATACTGCAGATTCTTGACAGGGTTTGAAATATTTCAGATGAAAATTGAGTTCCTCGATTAGTAATTAGATGCAAAGGTATTCCAATCCTTGCTATCCAATTGCTGTAGAAAGCTTTTACTGTAATTTCTGCGGAGATGTTTTCGAGCAGAATGGCTTCCATCCAGTTTGTATATCTATCTATCTATCTATACATGTCAGACAGTAAGTATTACCATTTGATGGTGGTAATGGACCAACAAGATCAGTATATACTTCTCTAAATCTTTCTGGTGGCTTCTGATATTTGCGAAATATTGATTCCCTATGCTGGGATATTTCAGATTTTTGACATGGAATACAAGATTTTGTCCAGTGCTGAATATCTTGCTTGATAATTGACCAAATAAATTTTGGAAGATTAAGTTTATTGTTGATCTACTTCCAGGATAGGGTAATATGTGTAACTGTTAAAATATTTTCATGCAATAACTCTTTGGTATGTAAGGTCTAATATGCTTTTTAAATGGAAAGGGAAGGCTGGTTAAAAATCAAATTTGTAGATTTCTGCAAAGTCTCAAATTCATCTTCTTGCTCTTGTGCTTTTGGTAGTTTGATTGTAATTAAGTAAGGCTATTTCCTTTGAAGTTACGGAATTTGTTTGGAGATGCTGTATTTTTGGGTAAATGGATAGAGTAAGGGCTTGTGGTCAGTATATACTGTGAACGGGGTTCATGTGATCCTTAATAGTCCTTAGGTTTTTTTTTATCGATTTTTGGGCTTTAAGCAAAAGGTCCTTAATTTTAATCATCTGAAATTTCTATCTGTTTTCACGACTGCTATTTTGAGTGTGAATTAGCATGTTGGAGGAATATTTTTGGCGATTCACTCACAAATATGGTTTATCTTTCGAATGAGTTGCAATTTGTTCCTGTTTCTAATATAAAGGTTGGATATTTTGAGTTTCTGGGCAAGAAGTGAAATACAGTGATCCCTCATTTTTTGCGGTTAATGGGGACCAAACCTTCCGTGAAGTAGGATTTGCCCCTAGAATTTTCGTGTATGCTGGTACAAGAATGTTTTAAATATGTAAACAGTATTTATAATTTACACATTTAAGACAAAAATTACAACAGTATACGTATTTACTTAAACGTGTCCGTCCTAATTAATAAGGTTAATTACAAAACCTTATACAGTAATAAACATTAATCAACATTGCTTTCTGAGAGAGGCGAAGAGTCTTGTTGGTGGTTGAGGAGAGGCTCTCACTTGGCTCATAGAAGCTTTAGGCTCACTCGGAGACTTCTGCTGGAAGCGCTGACGGTAGAGCCGGGGAGCTTTACCTTGGAGAAAAACATGGTGATGGCTAGTTGTTGTCTTTGTTTTTCTTTTCCTTCAAAACTCCCCTGTACAAGGACATAACCCCGTCGACGCAATTGCTGAACTCGACAGCCCGAACCATATTGTCATCAATGTCTTGTGCAAATCGTTGCATCGCTTTTACCATGTTGTACAATTGTTGCAGATTCTCTAGGGTAAGGCCATGCTTTTCAGTTTCTTCTTCGTCTTTCTCTTCGTTTTCTTCCTCACTTGCAGACTTTGTCATCTTAAGGAGGTCTTCATCGGTCAGTGGGTCTGAGTGGCAGTCGATAAGCGCGCTGATGTCTTCTTTTGTCACCTCAACAAATCCTTCATTCCTTATGATGTGAGCCAGCCTCACCACCTTCTCCACCACTGAGTGATGAACTTCTTCAGAAGTAAAGCCTTTATAGTCGTGCACCACGTTCGGTATCAATTTGTTCAGAAATTAGATACTTTAGTTTAGGTTAATTGAATATGGGAAAGCACACGAAGACTGCCTACCTAAAGGAAAGCATGCCTTCATGGAGAGCTTTTAGGAGAAATTGGCTCGTATTCACGTTTCACATGGGGAACACAATGAAAACCAACCATGCAGCCAGCTCGATTGCCTGACGTCGAACTACCAGCATTCAACGGCTTTAACCTTTCAGCAACTTGTAGTGTTCAGAAAGTAATTAATTTTACGTGAAAATTGTGTTTTGGAGGGAATCAAACAAGATATTGGAATACTAAGCATGTATACAGGAATTCAGATGTGTACTACTTTTTAGTTCCCTGAATTTAATCCTCAGTGCGAATTTTCATTAATATTCATTAACTCAGTACTAATCTTCATACCCAGCTTCATTACTTTCATAGAAAGCAACAGTAAATAGCTTGAGATCTGAAAATTTCGCATAACAATCTGATACCTCAAAGGTGGTTTTAGCATTCCAAAAATGTAGATCATAAAAACTGAAGAAATATTTCTCCATTCGCCAAAAATCTTTATTTTTTTAAATTTTAATGGGTTCCTAAATATGCAATTTTGCTTTTAAAGAAAAGATGCAGCAACAATATAAATCAACGAACAACTATTTCCCTTCTAGTCTAAGGTAAAAGTAAAATATAATATCTCTAAGTGGTAAACCTAAATTTTTGTTATTGAATACATTGAAACTCAACAAGAATTTTATTTTCTAAACCTCCAGTGTTTGCTTCTGCATTTCTTTACTGAACCAAAAACTGTGAAGCGGTTAAAAAATTTAAAGATCTTATAACCCTAATATGAAGGCAGATCAAGCCTGGGAACGCTATTTGCAACATCACTCATTTGGGAACTCGAAAATGCTTTCTAAATAACACTTGTAATAATTAAACTGTATTTAATTTGCTCTTCACTATCACAATAATTATAATACTTAAAATGAAAATCTATATATTGTTTGAAGGATACGTTTGAATATTTTATATCACTAAATTCTCTATACTGTGACAAGTGAATATAGGTAACTCTGATTACTTCACTTATTTTTCAGTATATAACCTATGTGCAAGTTTAAAATGTTATTTTAACCAAAAAATGAACAAAATTGTCTAGTTGTAGCATAAAACATTTCGTCTGAAAATAAAACAATAAATTGCGTTTCGTGGGAAAACTGCATACATCTACCTGCAGTGTGAAAGCAATTAGAATACTTCCCTCATTTTAACGCCTAGAGCTTTGCAGCTAGACCGAAAAGAAATACTGACCGTTTCTCTGCCTGCCAACAAAAGAGCACTAATCACCTCGTCGTTAAGACTCGATCTAAAAGAATTTTCCCCCTTTCCATAACCGCTGAGCGAAGAGCCCCCAGTGAAGGAACACAACTATTTTTCGAGCCCACGTGAAAAGGCTAAGCATAAAACCTGCAGCATTGCCAGCCATGATGACAGTCACGTGGTCTTTATAAGCCTTGAAGACTGGCCTCTTCCTTGAAGAGGAATGTACGTGAAGGCATCCTCTTCCAAAAAAGGCATGTTTCATCCATGTTGAAAACTTGTTCAGGGAGGTAGCTTCCTTTACTGATGAGGTTAGGAAACTCTTACTCCACGTAATGACAAGCAGCATCGTTGTCAGCAGAGGAAGCCTCACCATACAGAAGCATGTATCTTTTTTGAAATTTGTCGAACCAGCCTTTGCAGGCTGAAAAACCTCATCCTTGAGGAGGCGAATCACTCCTGGCAGCGCTATTAACTGGCTTGAGGTCGTCAGAACCTTCTTCAGCCTCTTCATTGTCGTCATCGGGCAAGATTTGGTCGTAGAGAGCTTTGGCCTTTGTCATGATCATATTAGTGTCCAAACTCACTGTCTTTTTCCTGCAATCAGCAGTCCACAATGCCAGTGTAGCTTCCATTTTCGCAATTCTGTTATTATGCGGAGTTACCACACGTTTTACTTCTTTATTGAAGGTTATTGAAGCAGTTTTGTGGATGTTTGCTTAATCTTTCTTGATGTACCGCACTGTAGATTCATTCACCCCGTAATGGCGTGCCACAGATCCATAACTTCTGCCCTCTTTGATCATTTCTGAAAGTTTTACTTTTTTGCTGATGGTCATCTTCTTCCTCTTGGGTGCTCTGGAGGATGCTTTTGCAGGGGCACAGCGCTTAGGCGGCATTATAAGAGCTTAATTAGTAAAAAAAGTTATTGCTTAAACAAAAAAAAGTTCTCGCCAACATAATACTAAAATACAATATGCGAGACAGTCAACATCATGGACAAGGCTGGCGAGATACAACAGAATATGCTAGGTAAGGCTGCGATGATGCATAGACAATCAATTCACAGGGATAAATCCACTCGTACTCTCATTGGTCGATGTCGCACTGAAACCAATCACGCGCCTTTATGAGAGGCTGTGGTATGTACTCTGAGTCAACTAATCTTTTTGTTTGGTTGTATTTTTTCCTTTTTATTTTTTGATGAATATTTTGGAAAAACCTGCAAAGCACTGAAGTCGCAAAACATGAAGTGCAAAGTGGCGAAGGAACACTCTATAAGCATTTCAATGTTATTTCTTTTTTTTTTTTTTTTTTTTTTTTTTTGATGAAGAGCTCTTAAACAACTTTTCTGTAAAGTGAATTACTTCCCATTTTCGTGATTTATTATACAATATTTTGAATCTGAATTAATAAGGTAATAAATGCTATAAGACACAGTTTACAAAACAGTCCTTAGCAAAAGCAAAATAGCTATGTAATTAATTAAAAATGTTTTCCTTGCATTATCGCTGCGGATATTTGAATTTAATACGATGATAGAGTGACTGAGCCAGTATAGATTAAAATTAAATTTTGTAGTCCACATCTTATGTTGGAATTTTGACTATTTGTGTTTAATTGCATCACCACAAGTTGTAGGTGATTTTGTTAGCTTCAGAAAGTTCCTTTATGTTTTAAGCTCTTAAATAAGAGATTTATTTAAAACTGTATCTGATTTGTAGGTACGTTCAGACATGGCAATAGTTTTTTTCACATCTAACAGGGATTCTAGACTATTCAACTTTTACCAGATCAAGTAAAACCTCATATGTACATTGTCAAGAGATAGGAGATAAAGCATGCAGTAACTAGCGGGAACTTTGGTTTGCATATTGAAACAAATTTCTAATTGTTAGAAAAGATGGTTAAAGAGAAGGAAAATGATTTAAATAAGCCAAACTATTCTGGGAAGGCTTCAAATAAAAAAGACTCATAAATATTTTGTTGGGTATTGTTGCTACAAGATGTAAATGTTTTGTAGTTTTTAGGATTATTATGCTAACTATTATGCTAGGACGTAGTGCTAGGACCCATTATAAAATGGTATATTAGAGTAACTATTTATTTTTATAACTGGGTGCATATTTCTATGGAAGCTGGAAAATTTCTAGGGCATGCTAAAATGTAGTCGTTGTTAATATAACTTGATTGAGCACTATCGGTTTTAACCATCAGAGCCTTTGATTTTGAACCTTTTTCTTATGGATATTCCATTTTATTAGTATTACAGTTAATGTTATTTAATAATTGACATCATTTCTTCAAAAAGCAAAATAAATTCGTCAAACACAGTAACTTCTGTAGCATTAATGCTTAATTTAAATTGTTTGCATGTTTCATAATCCAGTTTCTGAAGTACAAAATTTAATAACAGAATAGCCGTTAAATGATTTTTTTCTGACTTTCTGATAAAACATTCAAAGCATAGTGTTTTTAGTAACAGTATATATTGCATATCTTATCCCCTTAGACCAGCAGTTCTCAACTTTTTGACTAACACATATCATCTAAACAAAAATTTAAAAACTAGTATCACCACTGCATTTTACAATGATTAGTTTTCAATTTCTCAACAGAAATATAAGATTAAAAATTGCTTACCATTTTAATTATCAAAATTTAAGTTATAATATTTAACTTTAAAATTTAGTGGGAAATTTGGGACTGTTTAAAAGAGAACAATTTCTTTGTCTGGTCTTATTTCACGTAGTTTGAGCTGCAAATTAGGATCCAGGTTTAATTTTGTTCTGTATTTATTTTTCAGATATAACATGGAAGAAAATTCTTGTTCACACAAATAGTTTGTGCAAAAAGACAGTAAAAACTTAATAGCTTTATTTGAAATGCCTTTAAATTCTTTTTCTTGGTTCAGCCAAAGTTAACAAATGTGTTATTTCTGAAATCTTCAGTTAGAGTTCGATCACAGGAAATTACTATCAATAGTTCTTTTTCCTCATGAGATAAAATATCAGGTACATCTGAGCAAAAGGGATTTTTAATCCAGTTTTGTTTTTCATAATCCTTGGGAAAATACATGTTGAAATAATTTTATAATAAAAAACAATGATTTATAATGTTGGATGCTAATTCTTCTTTTATTTTCAAATTATTTTTGGTTAGAAAACTTTTTAAAAGTGGTAAAAAGCTTAAAATATTATTATCCAATTCTTTGATTATTAGCTTGAGGTATTTATTTTATCTCTAATGGTAAAGAAATTGACACTTTGTCCTTGTAATACTGAATTTATTTCATTTAACTTTCCAAAACTATCAGCTAAATGTGACAACCATAATTCACTAAATAAACATTTTTGCAATTCAAATTTTGAATCACAGGAAAATTTTCATTTCTGAAATTCAAAAAGACAAAGCTTTGCATTTGAATAACCACCTTACCCCCGGAATGTAACAAAAGTTTTTCAAGTTCACTGCCCATCTCTTAACATAAAATCGTTAAATATTCACGACTTTAAAGCTCGGCTTTTAATAAAATTAACAAATTTCACAGCTTCATTAAAAACAATTTCTAGGTTTTCGTGAATTGTTTTGTCTACTAAAGCTTCACGATGAATGGAGCAGTGAGTAAATTTAGTTTCAGGAAAGACCCTCCTTTATTTGAGATATGGCACCGGAATGCTTTCCTGTTAAAGCCCAAGCTCATTCACTACATACAGGAATGCAATTATTCCAAGGAATATCATTCTCAGATATAAAATCGTCAATTAGGTTGAAAATTTCATTTGCAGTTGCTGTATCATAAAGAGATTCAAAACATAAATACTCTTCAGCAATTAATTTATCATCTTCAAAACATATGTGAACTAATAATTGAACAAAGTTTGTTACATCAGTATTTTCATCCAATTGCCATGCGAAATATTCACTGTGTTTTATTTTTTGAATGTGCCTTTTATGGTATTTGCCATTTCCTAAATTCGTCAACTTACTGTATCATTTAATAACGAAATATTATTAAATTCATTAGCTGCTTCAGTTTCAAGTATCATCAACAGTTTCAGGATTTTTTGCTTCATCAATCAAGGCAGCCTTTTAAACAGTAGAGTTTCTGATCTTCTGTTAATTCAGTGTTATTTGTTATAATGCTTTCAAATTGCAACTTAAATTGTTTCATTCAATATATTTACCACAAAAATTTAGGAATTCGTAATTCTGGCAAATGTATTTGTACTTTGGAATCAAATTTACTGCAATCACTTTCATGTTCAGAGTGTGCAATAGATGATAGCATTTCCATAATTCTTACCTGTAGTACTTCCGTTTTTTCTTCCATTTCGGCGATTCCTTCATCGATGGCTGTGATCGACTTTTCATCAACACTTTCAAAATATCTATTTCTTAAGTTTCTAATATCCATTTGAATACTTTGAAAGGGTCAGTACTTTATTTGAATTTTGTTTTTATTCAAAATGCCATCATATTCGTCCACTACATTTTCTAACCTAGTTAGTTTCATTTTTAACAATGTTTTATTTCTGTCCAGTGATCTATTTTGTTCTCCTTTCCAGCTGTACTGACCATGTACTGTGATTCTGTAAGTCTAATGAGCGGACTGTATAAATAGAGAACTGACTAAGATAAAATAACACGCCGAACAATTATTAATTTAGAAGTGAAATGACACAAATCAGCATTATATTTGCTAATTTTCAGAGGACTAGTTTCAATGGTTTTTCCGAGCAATCATCCTCAGCTGCTAAAGCGCAAATGAATGAGATAAGATATAGTGATTAGATAAGATAAGAATGGCTGGACAGAAGTTAAGCTACTGGATGCTACTGGAAGATAAGATGGATTGGAATTAGGGTAGTTGATAAAACAGAAAAGTTTTTTTTTTTTTTTGAATGTGAAATGCCTCTAGAAAATCTTACTTCCCATTGGAAGATGTTTTTTGAATAATTTTGGCTGCAGAAAAATTGAAAGTGTGATTTTCGGACCAACAATGTTAGGCAATAGAAGACTTCTGTGGAGTGGGTTTTTTTTTTTTTTTTTTTTTCCCCTCTACATATGCCTCATGTTCCTTAACCCTTTCCGGCACGCTACCTTTTAAAGTTGGAATTTCAATGAAAAAAGGTAGGCAGACTATTTAGGCCTAGAGGAGTACAGAAGTAAAATTTTGTGAAGATAATACTTATTGTTTTAATTCTGTGGGTGTGCCTGAAGTGGCCTCACTGGTTGAATAGAATTTTGAAAAGAGTGCTGAAACAAGCATTGCTGGGAAGTGCGTAAAAGAGTAAGAGATTTTGCCTATGATTAAAAAATACTAGATTCTGAATACCGTAGCAGATTTAGCATTACCCAGGGTGTGCCACAGGAAGATCTGCTACTCTACACCCCCTAAAAATCTCTTTTTTTTTGGTTATATTATAATTACATGTGTATGAATGGGAAAAAAAGTAACTTGGGTATATGGTATTTACATTTTAGTCTATTTTTTCATTATGGTACTTTTCGAAGAAAGTGACATCACCTTTGAAAAAGCACAATCCAGTATTGCATGTTTTGCACATATACCGGGATCCGTATTAGATTCACTATCTGAAAGCAATTCGTGTAGCACTTTCAGTGCTTCAGAAATGGTCAGTCCTCTCCAATCTATTTGGAAAATAATTAAAAATAAAATTAAATAAACTTCTACAACTCAAAACTATTAAATGTAGCACTAGTGAAACTTTGAACGAAAGAAAAAGAGAACTGCTCTAGTGAAAAACCAAACAGCTAACTGATAAAATTACCCTTGACCTTCAGAAAATCACCCCAACAATTTGTTAAAATCACCCCAACAATTTGTTAGTTAATAACCAAATGTACCCTCCCAAAAAAAAAAAAAAAAAAGAGAGAGAGAGAGAGATAAGAAGAAAGAGAAAAGCAGGAAATAAAACACAGATGTGTACCCACCTTTCTGTTGTCAATGAACTGACCGAGGAGATGCGGAGAAACAAAGAATACAGTCTCTCAGTTGTCCTTGAGTCTCGGTGAGCTTGCTTTGGGAACACCTGAGTTTCGCCGTTCAATTTTAGGCAAGATTTCAAGGTAAAAATTTAAAACTAATATAGAATAAGGAGATTAGCATACAACCAATAAAAAAACATAGTAATTTCTTTTCAAACAGTTCATTTTATACTTAAAGAAAATCTGGAAGATTTCTTTGAAAACTGAGGTTCTTAAAAAACTAAACATGTCTAAAATATTTGGATTGTTTGTGTTAAGCTTCCATCTACTATAAATAAAGAAGGTTCAGAGTAACTTATAAATCCTTTTTTGTTCAATGTTTTTGTGCATACAGAAGAAAAATTTTAGATGTGCCCAAATCGGGCACACCGTACCGCAAAGGGTTAACACAACATTTTCAGGGCTGTCTTAGTTTGACTAATGTAAACTAAACCACACCAGCAAGGAGTTCGGTAAATACCCCAGGAATTCGTATCCGAAAGTTGATCCTTGAGTATGGAACTCAGAATTTTATTGATAGGAGAATAAACGACCCAAAAGTTAAATTTCTGTAAAATATGTGCAATTTTATAGGTAATTGATGGAAAGAAAGGAATGACAACAGAATTCTTATGATCTCCTAAAACAAGAGTGTTCCTTTTGGTGAGTTGAGATGAGAATTTTTTAACGGCTTGATTAATAATGTTGGGCGAAAAGCCCCTGTCAATAGCTACTGTTTTTAAATCAAGAACTAAATTATTTGTTAGGAACTAAATCATATAAAACAATATCATTTATATGCTTAAAATACAGGGTATTTATTGACACAGATTGATATGATTTTTACCTGTGGGGGGGGTTCATAAAGGACCGGGAGTATGTGCCTCCACCACCAGCTGACCTACTCGATCTAAGAAACAGGACTGAGGCACCTGTTGCAACAATTACACCACAAATGCTAATCAATGTTTAGGAGAAACTGGCCTATGGACTTGATGTGTGATGTGTGGCATAAGGTGCTTACATTGAACACTTGTAAGCTTGTAGGTATAATTGAGTTTCTCTTTCATTTCATATATTAATTATAATTTTTTAAGTTTTATGTAATGAATACTACAAAGCATTAAAACCTGATATTCATTTAGAATTATAAAAATTGTTATAAAGGGTTCACCATAACATTTTTCATTCAAGCATAGGGTAAAACACAGATTTTGGAAGTAAATCTTTTAAACATACCTCTTTAGTTTTAATTTTCACAACCCAAAATTTTTATCACCTCCATAACACACATCAGTTATTTGACCTACAACCCATTTGTGAGTAGGTACATTATCCTGTAGCAATAACCCTGTATGTCTTATGTGAATACTATCTTTTTCAAATCTCCATTTATTTCTTTGTTGCAGTCCATTTAAGTAACTATGATGCCATTTTTTCCAAGTCATTTGCACAATTCTTGTTATTGTCTGCTATTTCTTAAGCCGATTTTCATTTATATTGGTTAAATCAGGCTCAATAGCTGAATTTATTGATCTATTTGTCAAAAAATGTGTAGGAGTTAAAACTCTAAAATCATCTTCTTTAACTGTTAATGGACACAGAGGTCTTGAATTAAAAATTCCCTCAATCTGTATAATTGCTATTAAGAACTCTTCATATGTTAAATTTGCTTTGCCTACAACTCTTAAAATTATACTTAAATTATTTAATTGCAGCTTCCTAAAGGGGGTTAAGATATCTTTTCAAAAATGGTCCACAGAAGTCCACTGCACTGCAATTAAAAGAATAGTCTGGTACAACTCTGTCTGATGAAAGATTTCCCATTCTTTGTTTACCCCAGGGCTGTGGAATCGGTAGCAAAAATGTCTGACTCCTGGAATTTTAGACTCCGACTCTCTCATATGCAAACTCCTGCTTTTGCAAAACAATCGAAGCATCGTGAAGGAAGTGGTTGTTTTTTATGAAATTAAATAGCTCATACACAGATAATAAAATGATTAAAAAATCAAGGTCATAGTACCTGTTCACGGTTCACAATCACCCACTGAGTATTCTAATTAGTAGCTGGTTGAACCGCCCCTGGCGGCAATGCATGCTTGAATTCGTCGAGGCAAGGAGCGGTAGAGGTTCCTAATGTCATCCTACGACACATTCTTCCAGCCATTTATCAGTTGTTGCTCCAGATTTGCGATATTTTGTGGTGCCTGAATCTAGTAGCCTACGATGTCCTAGACATGCTCGATTGGTGAAAGGTCTGGTGACCTTGCTGGCCAAGGAAGAGTATCAGTCGCACGGAGACAGTCTACAGATATGCAAGCACTATGCGGCCTGGCATTATCTTGTTTGAAGATGGCCCCAGGATGACGTGCCATGAAAGGTAATGCAACCGGCCACAGGATGGTATCAACATATTGTTGAGCTGTTAAAGATGTATGGAGAATGTCTAAAGATGACCTGCTGTCATAAGAAATAGTGCCTCACACCAGGGGTTATGGTTGCATGCCTTTGTAAAACAAAGGCTGAATGGGACCGCTGGCCCTGTCCTCTCCAGACAGGAACGCAGTGATTGTCTGCTGCAAGTGTGAAGCGGGATTCATCGCTGAACGCTATACGATGGCAGTCTGTCAGCCATGATGGTCAGCTGCAACACCATTCCAGACGAATCCGCCGATGTGGAATTAGAGGCAAACGTCTTAAAGGTCTCTGTGAGCGTAACCCTACCTCGGACGAGTGTCGTGAGATGGTGGACAGTACCACAGGAGATATAGATATGGCTGTAGTGTATTGAATAGTCAGCAATGATACCATTGAGACGGTTCGGGCCTGGTGAACAATCATCCTATCTTGCCTCGGATTTGTGATCCTTGGCCTTCCCAGAGCCTTCATTTTGTCTGCCGTTTCCTTTTAGCAGCCATTGCTGCCAACATCTTTGCACAGCAGAGTCTGTACGCTGCAGGTGGCGGCCTATTGCTCGGTAAGACCACCCAGCTTCATGCAACTCTACAATGGGACCACGTTCAAAATCGTTTAATTGTCTGTAAGGTCTTCAATATTGTTGTAATGGCATCTTTAGTTGTTTCTTTACGGAATTACAATGGCAGCAACAAAAAAGAATAAATTTTCCGCCTCTGTTACTGGTTTTATACTTTGCAAAATGCAGGCTATGATCGCAATTCGTGTTCCTTTGCCTTGAAACTTTGATCATCTGCGTGTTCGATCAAGATGTTTTTGCGTACTAAATTTTGTCATGATCGCAAAAGTCCTTCTTGGTGCTTCAATTTTTTTTGCAAAAGAGTGTATATCTATACACATGGGTTGCAGCTTTTTTTTATAATATAAAAGAAGTAATAGATGCTACAGGAAAAAAAACTGATGGCAGAGCAAATTATTTATATTAATTAACATTTATTATGAAATGGGAAAATTGGCATTAGTTATTTCTAAGAAACAGTATAGCTTTGGCATTATCTTTGTTGGAGGGCCATAGATCCGATTTGATAAACTTCAGAACTGAGAACTTTCCACACTAACTTGAGTAGGAAGAAGAGCTGTTACTGTTAGAGTTACTTCTTTTAACTTTTCAGGATAGATTTTTATAAGTTCTAAAAGAGGTGTCTTGCAAGCGCAATCATATTTCTCTATTTCTTCAAAGGTCGTGTAGACATCTTGTTTGTATTTTTTCATTTTTATATCTAAAGGCTCTTGGTTCTTTATTTTCATTTACTTTGCCTTTTCAATATTATTCCAAAATATTTCTCAAAATCTAATTCATCACTGGAAGAGGATAACAGAGGCTCAATTAAAATGTCTTCAGTTTGAGTGTCCTAATTCGAATTCTCCAGTTGTTCTGAGAATAATTTCATTTTTAATGAAAGTTCATAGATGGCTTCTTTGCCTTTTTAATATGTTCTTTATCCAACAAAATTCGGTGTTTTAGATTTACATATATTGAACGTAGCAAGATCTCATTGTCTAGCAAACTAGTTTCTCTTTTCTTCGTTCAAGAAATGATTCTTTCTACAAGAAACCCTTCATTTCAGAAAGAACAAACATCACATTCTTCCATTCTCGCCTCCTGTAAATTCTTCAGATTGTATCTTTTTTGTGGCTATATTCAGTGTAGAAAGAAGTGTTTCCAATTCTTCAAGATCATTTCACAATCTTTCTGTTAGTGAAACATTAGGTTTATCTACATCTTCAAAAAAGATTTTAATTCTAACAGCATCTGTATCGTCAAATATGTACTTCCCCGTCACATTCCTTG
Source organism: Stegodyphus dumicola (assembly GCF_044657685.1). Taxonomy (NCBI): domain Eukaryota; kingdom Metazoa; phylum Arthropoda; class Arachnida; order Araneae; family Eresidae; genus Stegodyphus; species Stegodyphus dumicola. The sequence goes on from NC_140780.1 coordinate 125,369,530, forward strand.
ATAAATAATTGCTCCTTTTCCTGCTCACTTCCTAAGAATGGCATCAATTTTGGGAGTTCTTGCTGCTTACCTAAATTGTAACTAACGAAACAGTTTAATCAATAATGGCAAATATCACATCCATCCTCCTCCCTTATATTTATTTATTAATATGTCAATAAAATATAAAATAACTATTTATTAATGTATATAGTCCATAAAAAATAATAACTCAGTTTGTTATTAAATCTTTTTTCAATTCACTTTAATTTCATTTCAAATTTAAACTATCCAACATAAACTGGAGTCGGACTCCTTTTACCCAAAAATCTGCCTAACTCCGATTCCGACTCCACAGCCCCGGTTTACACACAACTGGTTTGTTTTTAAAACCTACAGTATAATCAAGTGCAACTTTCCGACAAATAGAGCGACCATTTAATGGCTAGAACTTTTCGCACGTGTGACACAATAATGCGGTTGCACCAACATGCAAAAATTTTTGGTGCTAATGTTCAGTAACTAATAACGTAAATGTATAAACTTTAGGTAATATTACCGGATGTTTAGCAAAAAAATTAAGATTAGTCTTACCTAACAGCCTCATGCTATGAGAACAAAATCAGAATCCAGGAAGGGATTCAAATTCTTTAACTTACTTTTGTGTAAGACAGTTTCTATGCCTTATTAATTGGCAGATGTCCTCGCCAAAGCATTCATTATAGGTTTCTCGTAACAACAACAATTCTGCTTTGGCTATTTCCTGCAGACTAATTGGTCCTGATAATTTTAGAGCTTTTTAAAATTATTCGCAAACCTGAAAATATAACTAACATGTAAAATAGTTATATAATTTTTACTCAATTTAAGTAAGTTATATAAAAAATCTTTTACAGTGACATTCAACACTGGTAAAGTGTCTTTAGCGTCATTATGAGATGAGTTTTTGAATTTAGTACTAAGCTCTTCACTTTTATCCAAGATAATTTCCATCCAAGTTGGATAGTCACTGTCCACCAGAAACACTGGACCACACCATCACAATTTTTGATGCATTAGCTTATCTAATCTTATCCTCTTGCGGGGATCTACGCCCCGTGACAGGAGATCCACTAAATTCTGATCCAATGCCACTGTTGAATAAATGAAATTTCTTGAATTGTTGCGTTCTATGCTGAACAAATGTCTTAATTTGTAAAGTTTCTTTTGTATCCATGTGAGGGCTCTCATTGACTTTGTCCATAAGTAGACATGAGTCACTGCTACTTTCAAGGCAATCAAGACTTTTTTCACCAACTTCGATAATAAGACAGCAGCGCATACCTGAAGCCCGGGAATCAGGTTCTTAAGAGGGCAGCTGTTGATTTGCTCGAGATTAACCGAACCAATGTTCTCCCAGAAAAATCGATGGGCTTGCATATAAACTGCTGCTCCGAAACAACATTCAGAACACTTGTCAAAACCGTAGATTTCAACAGTTTTAGCTTGATCAACAATTATGTGTCTGTCAATATCGATGTTGTTTATGCTTTAATTTTTATTATTGTTTTAGGGTTAATTATTGAATTAATTGTTAATTTTTATTTTACTTGAAAAGTTGAAATAGTTACAACAGTTTGCAGTATACAAATCGCCGTCTTTTAAACTTAACGGCTTAATAAACTCGAATATGTTTGAAATAGAAGTGATTTTAATATGTAGCTGGTACTGTACTTTAGTTTCTTTTAAAAATTTGAAAAAAATTAAGAGGGGTAAAAATTCTTGTATCCTAGTAAATTAATTCAAATCAAAACATTTTCTTTACTCTCTGCAGATTGAATTTTTAACAGAATATAACAGCCTAGCTTAATAAATGGATATTATTTTTTATAACTTCTGATTTTTTTATGATGTTTTGTATTGCCAATAAAACATCTACCAATAAAAACAACTCTTAAAAGTCCAGGATGATGACATATTAATATATAGTGTCTATGTATGCAGTTACACCTATTAGGTTATTTTTTGGTGCTTTTTGAAACAATAAGTGATATAAGATGCATGGGGCATAATTTTATCTTTAAAACTTTAACAGTTTATTTAAAAGCAGTTTCAGTATATTAATCCTTAATTCAACTATAAATTAACAGTAAGCAATTTAAAGGTAATAAATGGACTTCTTAATGATTTAAATTGTATGTAAACGGTAATTTAATACTTTGTAATACAGTCAAAAGTCCATAATCCGGAATGATCTATAATTCGGACCTCAAAGCTACAAACTTTCTGCGCATGCACATAAAACGTTTACACATGTGCATAATACGTTTACACATGCGCATTTAATGTATAATGAACAGTATAAGCTTAAATTATCTAATTATCTATTTCATTTAATGTTGCAGATTGTGTTGTTCCTTAATCTTTTAATTGGATCCAGCTTATTATTTTTTGCAGACTGTTAGTAAGCTTGAAATTTCGATTATGTCAAAAAGAATTTCCGATTCTGGAGCTGCCAAAGAATCTACAAAGCGAAAGCATGTTTCGATGTCCATCAAGCAAAAAGTGAAGTCGCTCATATCTTTTGTTTCTCTAACCATTTCGAAAACTGTTTATCAATTTCACGCTGCTCTGGTCATGGCGCGCAATGAACTGGAAGTTGATCTGTCAGCACTATCCTTATCTTCAGAGCAGATGTTTTTATTTTATTTGGCTTATAATTCTTTACTAAATGTAGTATTTCATCTCGATGTACTCTTTGATATGATTTAAATCAAATTCCTCGTCATTATAAATATCATGAATACACATCGAATAGTTTTCTGGTTGCAATTTTCTAATTTCGACTATGTGTAATGTATGCTTTACGCATGCACACATTGAAAGAAATGTTTAATAAAGTAAACAAATAAATATTAAGCTTTTTTTTTTTGTAAATTTTGATACCCTTTAGATCATAATTGCTCTTTATTTCATAAAGTACGGTTTCATATTTTTAATTTTATAATTTCTGCATGCCACCTCACGAGATTTAAACTGATGATCTATATTCTGGAAAAACCGATAATCCGGAATCGCCGAAGTCCCGACAAGTCCGGATTAAACACTTTTGACTGTACTGGAATTAATAAAAGCTGTTCTTAATATCATGTATTCCATACCTATTTCAAAAACATTTATTTGAAGTTACATGTGCTGGTGAGATAAGATATTGGCCACGAACCTGTAGGCCACTAATCCTTTATTAAGTACCGTATTTGACGGCATGTAAGACGCACCCTTATTTAAACGGCCACACACAAGGAAAAAAAGTTTCAATAACATAGTTTCTTTTAGTTCTCACGTTTTGTAAAAGCCAAATAAAGAATTATTGAATGCAATTACCTTCATGTATAAGACGCAGGTAACGTTTTTGAGACCAAATTTAGGGAAAAAAGTGCGTCTTATATGCTGTCAAATACGGCAGTCATTTGATAATTATAATTATTACGTGAAAATGTAGAATTATGGAATATATTTGTTATAATAAAGCTTTGTATTTCTAATGCTAATAATATTATAATTTTAAAGTATGTTTCTGCGGAAGTTGGCATTGAAATGCAAAAAGATTTAATGGAGCAAGAAAAGGACCAAGAGAGTTTTAATATCAACTCATATGAAGAAAAAATAAAAGTGCTTAATGATGAAATTGCAGATTTAAAAGAAAATATGCAACGCATGCAAAGCAATTATGAAGACCAGATAACAAAACTAAACTTAGAGTCTCAGTGCAAAGTAAGCATTACTTGCAGTTTTATGCATTTAACTCTTTTATGCTTGCAAGTGTATTTACTTTTGTTTCTGTTATCATAGGCATTAGATTATTTGAAGGAAATGAATGGCCTTACTGAAACAGCTTCAGAATCTGAAAAACATACATCATTGAAAAATCAAATTGAATTCCAGGTTTGCTTTTTTCCTTTATTTCTTATTCTAACATATTTTAGTTAATCAAGTTTTATTTTATTATTGGTTTGGTGTGGTGAAAATTTTAAATATATGAGTGTCATTCAAAAAATTAAGACTGTTTAGTTATACAAAATGAAATTCACTATATTTGTTGGCAAAAACATTTCTGTTGCATATCTGAAGCTTCTATCATGTCTCTATAGAATCAGTACCTTCATTTAAACATTTATCGTATCTGTTCACAAGCTTCGGAATTTTCATGCTATAATCTTCTGCGGCCAGACCTGAAGACTGCAGTGAACAACAGATTCTTGTAAGACATGGTAAATTGCACATGTTTCCAGACCTCTGTCATTCTTTCTGAGTGAAAGTGTGTTGCAACATCATGGCTACAATAAAATTTTTGTGCAATGGGTGGCATCTGAATTATTCACCCAAAACTTCGAGAATGGGCTCAGCATTGACATTTGTGACACGATATTACACAAATGGAGAGGCCTTTCTTGATGAGATTGTGACTGATGGTGTGGCCTGAGTGTATCACATGACCCCAAAGAGCAAGCAAGCATCAGTCACCTGAGTGGCATCATCCCTCATCACCCCAAAAATCGAGAAAATTGGAACATTCTCTCTTAGTGGTAGTAAAGGTGTTCCTTTCGTAGATTTCATGCCATAAGGCACTATGACCTGTGCAAATTGTTATTGTGAGACTATAAAAACTCGACAAGCCGTCTAAAAGAGGAGGTAAGGAATGTTTTCTGGAGGAATTGTGCTTCTTCATAGCAATGCCTTCGTAGCAACTCAAGAATTGCTCGATCAGTTGAGATGAGAAATTTTTGATTATACAATCCTATAGTCCGGACCTTGCTTCTAGTGATTTCCAACTTTTCCGTAGTGGTAATGGTATATGTGCCTTGTCAACTAAATGACATTACGCGGACTGGACCCAGCTGGGAATCCTGATATTAGGCATGGGTTGGGCATTCCAGTGAAAGTCCACCTTGGAGGTGGTTAATACACTCCTACTGAAGACTGAGCCAACATCCCTGAGTGCAATAGCATCAAAATATTTCCAAAACCCACTGCTGAATTGATCAGCTAAGGCCACTGCCCCAGCAAACAGAGACCATGGCGGGCTGTGCTGAATGCCTGGAGCTATGACTGGTCATCTAAAGTGCTACCTACCAGTACTATATAGACAGACCCTTCCTTCAGGCTTTAAACAGAATATGGGGGACAGCGTGGACTGGACGCTCAATGGCCCAGGTGCTATTTTGCTACTGACAGCCTAGTTAACAGGGATTTATCCCACCAGACGTGTGAAAGATCAGGATAATCCCTTCCTCATAAATCGTAGGGAACCACCAGGCACAATATTTTGATACCCCCCATGGCCGAGACTGCTTAGGTACAAATCCTTATCTAGTAACTTCACAGAGTACTGTGTGTCGATCCCCGGGGGGGAGGGGACCTTTTCCCTAAGCTGAAAGAATATCTTGGTGGTAAACATTTCATAAGTTATAAAGAGATGGAGAATGCAGTAATCACCTGGTTTAATGAACTGGTTACTGAAGAGTATAACATGAGAATTCTGAAGCTTCTGACTGTAATAATAAATGATGTGCCAAATGTGATGATAAATGGTGGTGTCCACAATAACCCATAAATACTGGATAATGTGCAGGATGAAATGTGTGATCTGAAAAAAAAAAATATGGAATTAAAGTAACTTACCCCCAAAGGATGACACTTCAAATAATGTGAATTATGAAAAATTTATTATATCTTGACATCGTGAAAATTTAAATTAATACTGGTATAAATCAAGAAAACATCTCCAGACAGAAGACAATAGACCGTGAAATACGGCAGCAGTAAGAAGTCCTACCATTTTGAGTCCTAACCTTTCGTGCACGAAATGCGTAATATTCCAATCTAAGTAAATCTCTTTTCATCTTCATTACACAAAGTTACATGATAACAAAATTCAATTTTTATAGCGAAGGACATTGATTTGACTTATTATTCCAATATATTTTTGTGGAAACACAATTCTAGCACCAAGATGGAACACGTGCACATGAATTCCTTTCGAGGACATCTGAAGTCGTAAAACATCATTAATTTACCGCAGAAGTCAGCATCTAGATAAATTTAGTTGAATCTTCATACAACGTACTTTTTTTTTTTTTTTTTACAAAATGCATTCTCTTGAAACTATATGGAGATAGTCGTCAGAAAGGCGCGAAAAAGAACAAATTGCAGACATGCATCAACCGCGGTGAGGACGGACAGAAACCCGGTCCTACCCCTTCGTAGTCTAGCAGCAGAAGAGACAGAAAACTGGTTGTAGTGGTCAATCTCACTCTGTCACTGAGCGGTCGCAGTGAACAGACTTGATGTTGAATAAATGTGGAGGCTTGCTTGCACAATGACCAGGTATGACATGTTTCAATGTAGGAGGTGATTAGGTACAGAAATGAAGCAGGGTTCGTAGCGGTCCTTATAAATGCTTATAAGTCCTTATATTTGAAAATAAAATATAAAGGCCCTTATAAGTGCTTACTTTTTCTTTAAAGCCCTTATTTTTTTGTTTTGAGTGCTTATTTTTTGCTTTTAGTGCTTTTTTTTTTTTTTTTTTTTTTAAATGAACGCGCTATTTTTCCCCGGTACCAAAGCCGAAACTAAATAAACAACTTTTCTTCCTAATATGGAATGTCAGATGGTGAATCATACTCCCGGAAATAGCTTTTCTCCTTTCTCTGCATTAACATAACCTTTGGTGTGCACGAAGAGTACAGACAAGTGCCCGTCGTTCTATTGGTCAAAGAAATGCGAAAGCAGTAGAAAATTCCAGTACATTCGGCATTCTTTTCCTCCCACCCAAATACTACACACGTTTGAATTTCTATCAAGATCTTAATAATTTGCATCTCGTTCTGCTTGGTCAGTTCATATTCGTGTTTATTATGATCATTATGCTTATATTATGAGCATATGTATGAATGTTTATAATAACATAGTTGCAGTAACCGCTGAAGTATAGTAAACTTTCAAAAATGGTTGTGTTTTAACACAGATTAGCTTTCCAAGGAATAATATTCAGAATATCTTAAATAAAGGGAAAGTAATCAAATAGTCAAAAAAATTTTGTTTTTTTGGCCAATACATTATACAGTACGAAGATTGGGAGGTTCTCCCCTTTCTCCGCAAAATCTCGAATATTGGAACTGTTACAGTTCGCTGCAAAACAAGCAACGGACCTCTTTTTTTTTTTTTTTTTTTTTTTTTTTTTTTTGTCGTCACTTTCCAATCTGGATTGAATAGGACTAAAAGTTCTGCGGTCTACCAACCCAAGCGAAGAATGATTCTATTCCGGAAATTTAACGTCGTCTGTTGAAAATTAGAATGAAAAACACCCCAGTTATTTAGTTCTTTATTCTCCCAACACCGGCAGCTGTTGATTCCAATTGCATAATATCACGTAGGGAAGAATTACGGCGCATGTATTGCGCAATAACACTTGCGATATTTTGCAGAGATAATTAATTTTGATGTTCTGTCCGAGATTTGTTTATGAGCTATTAAAAGAGTTTTACTGTGCTTGGTAAGCAGAATATTTTTCAGTTCCATTAGTTTATTTTTATATGATGCGCATATCAAAATGTCAAAAGCATTTATTTAGCGGAAAAATTTAAAGAGCGGCTACAGTCTACCCTCCGCTCCTCTTTTTCAAGTTACGCTCGACTGTCCGAATATTCGCCAATTTCCAAGTATGCAGGTTAGTTAAGCTTTTACTGTTAAAGAATGACTGCATGAAGCAAATTTCTGTCTTCTGATTTCAGAAATGTTCCTCTTTTGTACTTAAATTACTTTGCTTGTAATATCTGTTAAGGAAAAACTGATATACAATGAAAATTTAGAAAATGTTCAGAATTTAGATTTAAATATCAATATGAGTGGAAAAATAAATTGTATTTATTATTAGGTTCCAATTGAATACAATAAATATGCCTTATTATTATTTATTTTCTCTATTTTGAACTGAAATTTCATCATTAAATCTTGTAATATAGTTTAGTTCTGCATAGTTGTTTTTTCCTCTCATTGTAAACTAGTTCTGTAAATTGAACTGTTATTTAAAATTTAAAAAGAAAAGAAAGTAATTATTTTCCATGGTTGAGGTAATGCTTATCCTCTCTTAATAAATATTGCATTTCTCATATTTTAAATTACAAGTCTAATTTTTGAGGTTATGCTGTAGTGTATAAAGTAATTAGACAGGTGCTTATTTTTTTCTTAAAATGTGCTTGAAAGTGCTTATAGGTGCTTATTTTTTTAACTAAAATGCGGCTATGAACCCTGTGAAGGAAGTTTCAGGTAAGTAACAGAATTGTTTTTGTGATAAATATTCTGTTTTTCATTTTGTGTAACTAAACAGTCTTCTGGATGACCTCATATTAAAAATGTAAACATTCAAATATGTAGGAGAAAAAGAGAAATTGGAACCTTTTAAGTTCAGGACCCTGGGGCACTGTTCCAGTGGTAATTACAACCATGGTAGTGGTGATTACTCCAGTGGTAATTACACCTCAAAAATATTTAATTGATAACTGTTAGTGTCATGTAAACTGGTGTTTTCCCACTCAGTTTGTGGGATTTATGTTATTTGTTAGAAAAAAAAAAATGAGCTGACGGCTTTTAGGACAAATTAATCATTCAAGCGTTGCTGCTGAAGTGCATCTTCAAATTACTGGTTTAAGTAAATTTATTTAAATTTTAAGTAGATCAAAAGTAACAACAAAATCTCAGGCGACACAACCACTGAAACACAGTCTTGGAATATAAACACGAGACTATAATACTGTGGCTAAAAGTACAAAAAAAATGTGACAATGGAATTTTGGATTTAACACTTCCTCCTGTTGCCGCTAGAACTAACAGAAGTATGATCAGTGACATAAGCAAGAAAACTAGACTAATTATTGAAAGAAAAGCAAAATTTAATGTTTAAGAAAATTTTAACTGATGCAAATATGTTAAATGTTCACATCAGTGTCTTACCTTTATACTGAGCACTTCTCTTAATCTTTTAAATTTTACTTTTGTAGAGCTTTCTTAAAGATATCTAATTGCCGATTCAGATTCACATACTTTATAATGACAGATTTGTCTTTACATTTTTCTCGAATAAAATAATAGTACACATCAATATATTTTGTGGATATGTGAAACACAGGGTTTTTGATCTGCTTAATGCCACTTTGGTTATCAACGAAAATAACAATACCCTCTTTACACATTTCACTTTCTTCCGCATCTTGCAGAAGTTGGTTCACTTTGGTTATCAACGAAAATACTTCTTTCACTGCAATTGAAGCTGTAATATATTCAGCCTTAGAGGTAGAAATTGAAACAACTGATTGTTTTTTGCTACATCAAGTTACTCGACCACTGCTACGTTTGAAAATATAACCAGAAGTTGATTTTCTTGTGTCCATGTGATTAGTAAAATCTTCATCTGAGTATCCAAGAAGATGGCAAGTATCATTAGCTATTGGAGAATAATCGATGCCATAGTTTGCTGTAGCTTTTCTGTATTTGAAAATTTATTTTACAGCATTCCAATGTACTTAGCCAGGATTGGCTTGAAATCTAATAACCATATTTACAGCAAAAGCTATAACTGGATGTCTAGTGGCAGCAAAGAACGTTAGTGATCCTGTAGCTTCTCTGTAAGGAACTGTTTCTGTCATAGATTCTAATCGTAGGATTGTACCAGATCTGCAGGTACAGTATTAGGACTTTGCATCTTTTAAGTGAAATCATTTCAGACTACATTTTATATAGCTTTCTGAATGTATGAAAATTGAGCCATTTGCTTTATAATCAATTTGTATGCCAACAAAACATCCTGTTTCTCAAATTGTTGCTTCAAACTTCTTCCTCAGATCATCTACAATTCCAAATAGTATTTCCTGTTCCTCACACAAAACAATAGAGCATCATTCACATATAGAAATAAAAATATTTTCTTATATCAGATACCACTAAAAACGAATGAATCAGAGGCACTTTTCTTGAAACTGAAACTAGTTAAGAATACAGATAATGTCTTGTTCCAATATCTAGAGGCTTGTTTCAATCCATACAGGGATTTCTTGAGCTGACACTGAATTTTTTGCATAATTTAAGCCTGGAGGAGTTTCCATGAATATTGTTTCTTCAATTTCACTGTACAGATATACAGTTTTTATGTTGATTTGCATGGCTTTCAATTTTCTCTGTGCAATTATAGTTAATAGGTCTCATATAGTGTCAAGTCTTGAAGGTGGTGAAAAGGTTTCACTGAAGTCCACTCCCTCGATTCAGAGAACCCTTTAGCAAAAAGTCTTACTTTGTATTTGACAATTTTTCCATTAGGAAGGTATTTTACTTTGAACACCCATTTAGATCCAAGTATGTGACCTGTCTCTTGTGGAGGTACATGATCCTATGTTTTATTTTTATTGAGAGTATTTAACTCTTCATATAAGGCTTCTTTCCAGTTGTTTGCTTGAGAATAGTTCATTCCCTCTTCATGTGTCTCAGGTGTCACAATATTTGTAACATTCAGTTCATAACGAGCACTGAGTTTTAGAGTGTTCTCAGGACAAAGGTTATAATGGATATCTTCTTTATTTGAGATAGGACAATTATTAAGCAACTCGTCATCTAGTTTATCTGTAGAATCTTTGTCATTCACATCATTTTCATTGACTGAGATTTAGGAATGTTTATGGTGGTGGGATTTTTGACTTAGTATTCTCCTCATTAAAAATAAATTTTTTGACACTGTGGTGGTTTTAGTGACTGGATTAAAAAGACGGTTATGCTTAGATTCTTTCTCATATCTAATAAAAATCATCTTGTTTTTGTGTGTTAGTTTGTTTTATATTATATAGGACGTGGGCTTCTAGACCAAAAACCTTTAAATGCTTAAGAATTTCCAGTCCATAGCTGATATGGAGTTACACTTGAAGCTTGAGTTGTAGGAATTCTGCTCAAAATATAGACAGCTCTATTCACAGCGTCTACCCACAGATACAAAAGCAGTCTATTGGAAATAAGTCATGGATCAATCATTTTCCATAACTGTGTGCATGTTCCTTTCAGATCTACCATTTTTCTAATAAAGTATAAGGAGCTATTGTTTCTAACTGAATACCTCTTGTTTGGAAAATCACTGAAATGCGAATTAATGTATTCAGTTCCATTGTCAACTGTAAGTGCTTTAACTTGACCAAATTTATTTTCACATAGCTGTACAAAAGTTTTTGACTGATTCTAAAGCATCATTTTTGTGTTTAAGGAAAGAAATTGTTCTAAATTGCTGTAATCATCTTTCATAAATATGAAAGAATTTGCTCCACTTACTGACTGTGCAGACATAGGACCATAAATGTCACTGTATATTGATTCTGCTGGTTTAGTAGCTTTATATTCTTTGGAGCTAAATGGAAATACTGTGTTGCTTACCATACTGGAAGTCTTCGCAAAAAAAATTTATCTTTGTTTGATACAACTAGCTTTTCAGTTAGTCCTTTATCACTCAGTTCACAAAGAGTTCTCTAGTTTACATGTCCTGCTCTTTCATGCCATAATCTTCATTCCTTTACCTCTAATAACCCCCTTCAAAGAGATTTTTCTTTTTAATCTGAAACATACAGAATATATATTTCTCCTTCCTGTCATTTACCGTGAAAAGCTCCTGGATTTTTACCTCTTTTCTTTTAATGGGTAATTCTAAATTGTTGCCAAGATGGATAGTTTGATTTTCACTTTTCTCATTGCAGCTGTCAAAGTAGCTGAGATTGTAGCACATATAAACAGATGTACCACTACTCATCACTTCTCTCTACACTTTGCTCTGTTTCGCTGCTAAATGCACCGTAATTTGTTGTCATTCCTTCTTGAATACCAGTTTCTTTTCCATACAGCTTGGAATGGCATTCTTGAGAATAATATTCTTTCTTAGGCAGATGTGACACGTTAGTTTCGTTTTATCTATGTTCCAGTTATTATTTTTAGATTTGATCTCACTGTCTGAATCTCACATATATTTTCATTTTTGTTAAAATTTATTGCGATTAACAGCAGAAAATGCTGACTCACTTTTCTTAGATTGCGATAAAAATGTTTCTTCATCAACGAGTCGTGCGGTCAGATTTGAAAAGTTTTGTTTACTGTCATCAATAGTTAACCAGGCTTGTCAGAAATTTTTATATTTCAGAGGTAATGTTCCTAAAATTTTCATAATTATAGTTGCATCGGTGATGTTTTTACCAGAGTCTGGTTTGATGAGCAAGATTTTCAATTTTTGCAATATATTGCACTATTGTTTCATTGCATTCAGTTTTCAGCTGATGAAATTTGCAAAACAGCAACATTTTGTTAAAGTCAGATTTCAATTTAAAGATGGTCCAATTTTTTAAGCATTTCATTTGATGAACAATTCTGTCTAAGCATAACTTGTGAAAATTCCATTGCAGATAATACTGTAAACATTGCAATCACATCTTTTCCCCATTTTGCTGTTGCCACTTCATCATTTTCTGGCTTTATCTTAATTCTGTTGATGACAGGAAATACTCTTTTTGCCTTGAGAGCACAAATAATTTGAAATCTTTATTGTGAATAATGCTGTCTGTTGAATTTGTTTATAGATGACATGCTAACTTCCAATTTCTGAATTCTAAACTGAGAATGTGATGGATCTGCATATGTTTATAAATAGTTACTTTGTGTTAAACTGGGCCCATAACCTGCCCAAGTTATTGGTTTAAATAAGTTTATTTAAGCTTGAAATAGAGCAAAAATAACAACAAAATCATCCTGCTGTGCTACCAGGAATGTGTGATTTTGTTGTTACTTTTATTCACATTACTGGTCTAAATAAATTTAAGTTTAAAATACAATAAAAGTAACAACAGAATCATAGGTGACACATGCTGCTGAAGCACATTCGTATAATATAAACACGAGAATGTAATAGTATTGCCAAAACGTACAAAGAAAGTGTCACAATGAAATTACAGATTTAACATTGTCTAAGGTTTATACAGTTTGGAAGGGAAAACCTCACTCATTCATGGAAGGTTGTTGTAAATTTACATGAAACACAAAGATAATAGACCAACTATGTGCATACAGTACAGCGGATTAATGGTAGTGAAATTCTGCAGATTGCAAGGATGTACAAATAACACTGCACATCACTTGCAAAGATGAAAAAATTATGCATTTTAGAGAATGATGGTCATTTTGGCAGACGACAATTAATATTATGCATCACAAATGCCATTACTGCAAAAGTGAATGAGTTCATCTAGAAAGACTGGCATATAACAATAGAAAAAATTGTTGTCAACCTAAGTGTTGAAGCTTGTAAAGTGTATGCCTATTAAGTGCATCATAACTGAACTGAGAATCAAAAGATGGGTCATATGGCTGTGCAATTGTTTGCAAAAAGTGCCATGGAAGAGAATTCCTTTCTGTTACTGCGAGGTAAACAGGACAGGGGAGAAATGACCCTGAAATGGCATTTCTAAACTAACAGACTATAGTGCAAGAAAAGTGATATTAGTATTTTTCGGTGATTGAGAAACACGATTTATTGTCATTATGTAACACTGTGTTATAATTAATGCACAACATTATGGCAGGTATTCCAGTAACTGGCTAAGTCAAAATGACTTGAAAATTTAATGCCATTCTCTTCCATCTGAATGCTCAACCTTGTACAGTTAAATGAAACCAAAGATCTGAGAAAATTTTAATTGGAAAGTCCTCTATTGAATGCTCTTAATAAAAATATATTTTGATTGCTCTTTCTTCTCAGGCTCAAGAAATATCTAGATTAAGTCAAGTAGCCAAGCAGTTTGACACTCTAAACAGGGAAAATGAAAACCTGAAAGAAGTAAGTAGGAAATAACCTGTAATGTTGCAAGAAAATTTATCAGCAACTAATGAAAATATATTATTATTACAGTCTTTAATGATCCATACTTTATCAAAAAAATTAACTACTCCTGTAATTCTGATGCATCACAAGAAATATATTTATGCTTAATATTGAAGGAATATACAAGTAGAATCCCTTAAGAAGCGTCTTTGTGCTTATTGCAGTCTATATGCAAGAGGCATCAGCTTCTAAGGAAAAATTATCCACAAATCCTGTTCTTGATTTCCATCGCATTCTGTCAGTAACACAGTAAATGCGGTTCAACTGTATTCTCTCCATCCCTGCCCATACTGAAAAAGGTCATTGCCCACTACACCTTTCGGGGAATTGATAATGGCTGTGTTGCTTCAGACAGATTTTGGAGCTGATGGTTAGGCTGACTATTGAATGGAGATGACACTGACGTTTGCTGTAATAATCACCATGCCATTTATTTTGTGGAGAGTTTAAACAGATTTTGATTTGACTTAAGATCTGTAACTTCTGTAAACTGATAACATCCTTAGAAGGTAACGTCTAGATTTGGAATTCTGAGGCATTTGATTTCAGTGTGCTGCTTGAAATTATTTGCAGGTAATATTTAAGAACAATGTTTGTGTTACTTAACAGATGTCTGCTTTTTGCTTTCTAATGATATTTCTTAGCATTTGCAATATGCAAGTTTTATATTGATTTTGTTTTCCGTCAGTTTAACTGTTCATGAACTGAATATTCCTTTTATGTGACAGTATTTTTTAAAAAAATCTTTTGCTATTACCAGGGTTGCCACGCTAACTGAAAAACCAGGAAAAGTTAGGAAATTCGAAAACTGTCAAGAAAACTTACTGAATTTCAATATTTTAACCAAAATCTGAAAAATCGGGGAATCTACCCCGATTTTCTATCGGGGGTACGGAGATCCCCAAAAAGATGATTTTTGCGCCAACGCGGATAACTTTCTTGACAAATTATGTATTGTGTAAGCATCATTCCAACACAATACATAATTTGATGTAGATCCAGTTTTTGTGGCACCAATCGGATTGTCTTTCACAAACGCAAAGTAAGTTTCTAGCATCTTTGGCTTCCAAATACAGAGAGCGTGAATTGTGTGTTCTTGCAAAGAACAAGAAATTTGTTCATGTTGAACGAAACAGAATTCTACCTCTTGGTTCAGAGAGCTTATTTTCTGTTGTCATCTCCAATTAAAGAAATTTGGTAAGTGAAACTTTGCTGTCTTTTACACATTATTAAATATGCATCATAATTATTAATAGCATGATTATGAGACTTTTAAAACTACACAAATGAGATTCTGTGTTTAGTAAATGCCGAAATATTAATTTGTTCTGAACTTAATTTTTCTTTGTTTTGATTTTAGATAACTGGCATTTAAAATTTTATTTTCAAGCAACAAATGGCAGCAGATCTCAGAGTGAAATTCAGAAACCAACATATTAAGTATAATATTGTTTGCCCCCCTTTTTTATACACTTCACATAGAAAAATAAGTAATAATTCCTTCTTCCACTTCAAATTTCTGATTTTTTTCATCCCTTCCCCCCCCCCCATTCTTGTACAAAATAAAATCTTTTTTTTTTTTTTTTTTTTTTTTTTAATAAATGCCTCATTTGACATTTTACAGTAACAATTTTTAAAAAAATAATAACCATGTAGGCCAACTATTTAATAAATCTATATTCACCAAAATACTATTGATATGTCAGTGTTACTCATATCATTTGGTGTACTTCCTTCCTTCTAAATTTATTTATTAATTATGTTTTCAAAATTCAGGCAATTTTCTCCGACATACTAGTGAAACATTCTATCAGTATAATGATATACCATCACGAAATTTAGTACACATATTTTTTACTTATGAATGCTGCTAAATAAATATTAAATACTTAAGTTTATTTTTAAATATTCTTAAATAAATTTCTTTCTCTCCTTTAGCTGTAAAATGTTTGCAAAAAAAGACATTTTTAATGCTTAACCTTCTGCACTCGAAAGGTGACTCTCACTCACCATGTGATTTGATGCTGCAACTTGAAAGGTGACTCTCGCTCACCACTTAGTTTGATATGCGGCAATAACTGTTTACGTGTAGTTTTTTTTTAACCCGTTTCTTGCGCTCTTTCTGTATAACCTTATGAAGTATAAAATGATACCCCCTTTAAATGGAGATAAGATTTTCTTTTCTGAAATCTTTTCTATCATAAAGTCTGTCCTCAGAGACATGAACTTGAAAAAAAGGCATCAAACAACATATTGTAATACTTTCCCCAACAAGTCGGGCACACATCTTAAGAATTGTTAGATGAAATATCATACACAGAAAAATTAATATGTTTATAAAGATGTAAAGATATACAAAATGTTAAAATATAAAAATTCTATACATTAATTTGTGTGTAATGATTTTAAGTTACTGTTAAAAAATGTGTTAAAAAGGCTGCAAAAGGTCTCAAGTTGCTGGTGTGCATGTGAAAAAGGCCCCGAGTGCAAAGGGTTAATAACATGGGAAGAAAAGCAATCACAAACAGTTTAAAACATAAGAAAGTTACTTCTATGAAAATAAATTTTTTTAAAAAAATCTACAGCTAAAAACAGTTCTGAAGCACAGCAGTCTCCAGCATCAATTGCTGAATCATCAAATTTAAACTTTTCATAACTGAAGATAAAGTGTTAGCTGCAGAATTACCATGATCTATGAAACTTGTTTGTTCACGTATTAATGCGTTTAATAATGCTGCACTTCTGTTTCAGAAAATGCTTGATGGCGGCAATAAAGCTAAAGCTATGACCATAGGATGTACAGAATTGTCATGTTTAGTGTCATTTGGTTTAGCCCCATACTTCAAAAAGATGCTCATCTCTGATGCTTAAGAACATCAAATTCATAATGTTCTTCAATAAAGCTTTAAATGGAATTGTCCTGAGAACTCAAATAGACCTTTTTGTTAAGTTACGGGACAATATGAGGAATAAAGTGAGCACAAGATACCTCATGTCAATTTTTGGGTACATGCTACTGCCAGTGACCTTCTAAGATTTTTTCTTTTTAAGAGAACCTCAGAACTAGATAAAAAAAGAATTGCTTAGAGATTTGATAGAAAATTTAGCAAATAAAAATGATTGTCATGTATTAGATACTGGGCCCTGTTGTTTGCATGGCTCTCATGGTGCCTTTAAAGAGCTGCTGACTGTAATCTAAGTTTTGAAGACATGCACAAAGTGTTTTAGAATTTAGAATACTCCTGCTTGATGTGGATATTATATTGTCATCACTAATTATATGACTTTTCTGTTAAAATTAGTGAAATCTATTGATAGTTTTCCTGATGTGAAAAAGTATAGAGAATCATACAAACTTACAAAGACTGGGAGAAGCTTTTAAAGATAAGCTTATTTCAGCAAAATCTCTCTCTCTCTCTTTTTTTTTTTTTTTTTTTTTTTTTTCCTTTGTAATTTCTGTTTTGGAAGTTCTACATCCGTTTCTAAAATCATTTCAGATAGCTGATTCTATATGCCCCTTTCTGTACACAATTTTCTGTAGTATGCTAAATCAGCTTTTCTTAAAATTTCTCAAATGAGATTTACTGCAAGAGGGGAAAAGGGCGGAAAAACTAACAAAAATAGATATTCTGAATCAAACCATTTATTCTAATGTTGCAGATATAGATGTAGGTATTGCTGCTGGTGCAAGTTTAGCTAAAAGTGGAGTGTCTGTTGTAAAGAAAAGAGAGATCAGATCTCAGTGTTCAACTGTTTTTGAGCAAGCTCAGATTTTAAGCTTTGAAACCAGTTGAAAGAAATCCCATTTAAGTATAGCTTGATGATATATTGGTGGAAAACTTTCAGGAAAATTCTTTAACAGCAGTGCAAACTGGTTTTGATGCCATACAAGTAAATAGAGGTGTGATGAATATTAATATAACTCCTGTTATGTTATGATATGCCAGATCTGCGTGTGATGCATATCGTCAAGCACTTGAAGACAAAAAGCTGTGTAGTAGTGCAGCTTAAAAGTAATTATTAGATAAAAGGAAAGAGCAAGCACAGGTTAAAATTTTGGAATATTAAAAACAAAAATTAAGCAGAGGTGTTTTTAACTCGCAGATTGCAGAATTAAAACAACAAATCTAGTTCTGTGGTAATTTTTTATTAGAAATTTTTCTATGACTAATTTTTTTAAATACTGATTGAAAAATAATTTAATAGAACCATCAAGGTTTCATGTTATCCTGGTTCAAGATTCATTATTTTATTCAAATTGCACACAATTTCATCAAGTAGATGAACATTTAAATCGGATTTCAAACTTCCAAGTTTATTCAAGTCTAATGCGCATTCAACTGGCATTGCCAGATCCAAGAACAAGAAGTATACATCAGGAAAGATTTATGCCCTCTTTGGCGATTAAAATATATTTCCAGATAAATTTCTTGCACTGATAATATACTTTTTTTTCTTCAGTTCTGATCAGAAATTACATTTAATTTGCATTATGTATGCAAATTAATTGTTCACCTAAAAGCAGCTTAAGTCAGCAACTTATATTAAGAGTTTGTCATAAAAAATCTTTTGACTTCTTAAAAGAGACTGTTTTTTTACCCTTAAGAATTGTTACAAAGGTGATTGTTTGGTAATTATATATTAATCCTATTAAAAAACCTCCATTTCGAAATTTATTTGTAATACTTTTTAAAACAATAGAGCTGTCATTCATGACATAACTTTATCACAGTTAATGGTGGAAAAAATCCAGTGCATAAAAGTTTAAACAGAGCATTAAAAATCAATGAATTTCATTTCTAGTTTTGTTTATTTTTTAGGTGAAATGAATTTTAAGTACTTAATTTCTTTTGTAAATGTATGTTTTTAGGCTTAAAATTAATTTTAAAATTATACTTTTAACTAATTTTATTTGTGCTGACATTTTACTATAAATGTATTTCAGTGTCAATGACTGCAGATATTTTAGATGCTAGTAATTACTTCTGGTGTTTAGCTCCACCAGCGACCGAGCGGTAAAGTCGCTGAACACTAGTAGTTTGGTCCAAGGTTTGAATCATGTAAACAGGCTAGCTGCATAGGCGTTTTTATGGTTTTCCCCATGTGTAACTTGTATATGGGCCAGTTTCCCTGAGAAAGTCCTCCATGTAGGCACACCTTCCCATAGAGAGATAGCCTTCGAGGATTTGTCATAATCACAATCACTTCTGGTATTATATGCTCTTATCATGTAATTAAAAAGGGAATTTATTTGGACTTAGCAAATTTTGTGATACAATTGATTGCTGAAAATAATGTTGATTTAGCATGTAAATATTATATAACAAGTTTTCTTAGTTTTGCAAATACTTAATCTGAAAGTTGCTGAAAAGAACAACTTCCATTGTAGTTGTAATAGTAATGCTTCAGATTCAAAAGTTAAGTTTTATTTAATCAAAATCATATGTAATTAACAAATTTTCATGTTTTCAAGTCGTACCATAATTAATTTACTCAGCACAGCCCAATGTGTTCTACATGGCTAGACTGGAATTATCTTAATAAACATGTGGGAAACCTGGAAAAATCAGGGAACTTCATTCTCCTGTTTGAGTGGCAACCCTATATTTCATATAAATAACTGGTTGTGTATTAGTTATTGTATTTTATATAAGTATTTTGAAATGCCAAAGAATCTTTGCTTATGCATGTTTTTCATTTCTGTAGCAACTGTTCAAAGCTAAAAAAGGAAAGAAAGTAAATTGGATGTTTGCTCCAACTTCAGGATCAACTTCAGCAGCTCCTTCAGTGCCTTCATCTTCAACTACATATGTAATATCTCTTCATTTATACAGAAGCTAATTAATTTGTTTACATATTCTCGAATATGTTTTAAAAATAAGATTTGTTTATTTATTTTTCACTAAAATGTTTCCCCTCTCGATATTTATTAGGTCCTAATCTGTTGAATAAGTTTGTCTTTTTTGCAGCTTGTGATTTTAGTTTAGCATCTAGAACTTAAGTTCTCTCTCTCTCTCTCTCTCTGGTGTTTTTTTTTTTTTTTTTTTTTTTTTTTCCTGAGTTCTTATTTTTCAAGAGATTTTTCTTGGTTCAGTGCCCCATCAATCCTTGCAACTATGGTAAATTAAATATCATTGGAATTTCATCTGTAGGCATTGACTTAAAATGTATAATAAATTTTATTTATTTCATCGCATCAAATTATTTATGAAAATTTGTACCGTATGGAAACAGAAGGTAATGATTAAAGACTGTCAAAGCATTTGCAGTAATGAACCTCACAAAACATGTACAGCTTCCTACCAAGATATGTGCAATGGTATATCTTGAAAGAATATGCAACTTGGACATGCTGGAATGGCTGCAAGTATGGATTTATAATCATATTTTTATAATTTTAGACGAATAGTTCATAACTATTTGTCTAAAATTATAAAAACATATATAACATATGTGATATCATTATTAAGTATGAATAATAAAATTGTTTCATAATCTGGATACGTGTGCTTTACCTCAAAAAGGAAATGTTGTTTGGTGAAAGTGTGGTTGGTGACGTTACAATTTGTATCTAATATCTCATATGCAGTAATTAAGCAGTAATTTGTATTAATTGCATAGTATTGAAATGTAACAGTTAGTAAAAATTTTGCTCTGTGCAGAGCTTCTGTCTGAAGAACTGTGATTTTAATAGGAATGTCGAGAAAAGTTAAATTATAATTCATTAATTAATCACTGAGGATATCTTAGATATTTATAATTAAAGGCTACTTCTAAAGAAAGATATAAGGTTAAAAAAAAGCTTTACTGTTTGCAAAACAATGCATTCAGTTTTATGTTTAACTTTGAATTTGTGCATCTCTAGTTCATCATCAATGTTTTTTTTTTTTTTTTTTTTTTTTTTTTTTTTTTTTTTTTTAACTCTATAACAGTACTTCTCATCTTGTTATCCTGCTCACTAATGATATGGGACCTGTGTGCCAATAGGATCAGGAAATGAACATTGTCTTTGTGTCATAAATAACAAGAATCTCTTGTAATTTTTAATAATGTAGAAATTTAAGTTTTTGTTAAGAACCTTTGTTGCCTGGCTTTTGTGCTCACATTAAGTAAGTACATCTTCATCTTGAAGTGTTATCTGAATTTGTAAAAATAGTTCATTAGGCCTCTCTATGCATGTTTTGATTCTGGCTGCAGTAGTGCTTCGTCTGCATTTCACAAGATATGGTTGATGAAAAGTTTATAAAATGGAACACAGAAGTGTTGTTACATTTTCTGTTAAAAAATTATACTACTTTACATTATACAATAAGTTTTTAAGCATTGTCGGTTAACTTGTTGTCGATTCTTTAATAATGGCAAGCCTGCTATGTCTGTCTGCCAAGAAGTAATGCATTCAAAGAAAATTTGAGGGTTTTAACTGGCATTGTTTTGAATGAAAAGCTTTGCAGACTGTCATGAAGATATGAAAATTATTTTGCTTATTCGTTTTGACAGTAATCATTAGTTTGGATGATTTCTGGAGGGGGAGGATAATCTGTAAGTACTAGATCATGGAAAATGCTGTAGGTATGTTGGGATTTCCAATTAGCATAGTGTTATGATGTGAAAAAAATCATGCTATGGCAGTGTTGAGTCATGACATCTGGATTTTCCTCTTGAACTAGGGTTAATTGCTTAATGTAAAGTTCTTCAGTGCCTGTGCTGTTGCTGTTTTCAAGAGTTTCATAACTGATTATATATTTGCAGCCTTATCAAACATGTGTAAGTCTCTTGCAATGCAGTTGAAACAAGGATGCAGTTTTTCCTTGGTTCAAAGTATTACTGACATAGTAGGATTTGCTTTCCTATGCTTTTCTCTAAAAGTATAATTTATCATTAGTGGTGATGCTGTGATGTAATTTATGTTCTGATGGTCCTAGCATTAAAGAATACATTGGCTGTGAAAAAAAAAAAAAGCACTGATGTGCATCTCTTTCATTGAGCTTGAGAGGGAACTGTGTACCGTTAACTTTGTACATTGAGTTAAGGTGAAATGCAATGGTCTCATAAAAAAACCCCTGTCTGAGTTGATTCTTTAGTGACTGATACAAATAAATGTGGATGAGCTTTTCAATCAATTTTCTTTAAGCTAAACACGTTGCCCAAAACGATAGTCTGTGAAATCGAATTTCGCCTACCTAAATCAAAACAGTTTCTGTGCATTTCTTTCAAAATAGTGGCATTTCCATATGGAAAGCAGGTGTTTAAAATGCTTATTTTCTCTATTTCATAGTGATTTATGCTGAAAAATAGCTGTAGAGAAAGAAATAGCACTACAGTATGTACTCATGTGCAAAATGAAGACAATTTGTCAATCATGTCTATTTTTACAAAAGGTATTGAAGCAAAGGCACTGATTATACCGCTGAAGAATTATGCAAATCCAGTACTAAGTCCAAAATTCGGACGTCCATTATCCAGAATGATCTGTAATCCGGACCTCAAAACCAGAGTTCTTCTCGTAGGCTTTACGCATGCACATTTGATTCTCCCCTCTGCGTATAATTGTATAATAAAACATCCGGAGACTCCAGACTCTTAATTTCACTTCGACACTAAGTAAAATACCTTGCTATTGAAGAAACAATCATTTTAGCATAAATTTGTACGATCAGTAATTTGGCTGAGTTGCTGCATATTTACTTGGCACACATTTCAAACCTAAACATTCCACATAGATACATCGTTGATCTGACGCCAACCTCGCAAATCATTATTTATCATACTTTTCTTTCATCACCGCATGTTTATCAAAACATGACAACGTCTGCAATGACTCATGTAGTGATGCCTAAACAATTTTTTATGGTAGTAATTGAATAATAAAGAAGTATGGTAACCTTTTATATTGACATTACGCTTGGCAATAATTTCAGATTTAAGTTAAAAGCACTAAAAAATGTTGACTAGGAAAAATTTACAAAAACTTTCTTTCCATATGCTAAGAATAGATTTTGTTGATGATGCTCATAGACCTAAAGATTACATTTAGGGCGATTTGAATTAAGAATAACTGATTTGTTATTCACATAAACCCAGAACCAGTGCCAGGGCTAGTATGGCCACACTGAGTCGCAGAGTTTAGGACCCACAGAGACTGCATCAGCCGGTAAGATATCTAGCACCGGCCCTCAATAGGTATATGTGAAACTTTATTTATTCAGAACTCTGATAAACCTTAAGCAAGGGCAAGAAATAGACATAAGTATAATAAATAACTAAACTAATACAATCCGGGCTTAATTGTCTCAGTGCGTGATAGAAGCAAGATAAAATTTTTAACGGAACAACTTGTCGTTAGTCGCCAAGCTCATGATGCATAGCCAAATATGTATAGTGAAGGATAACTAAATTTGATGATGATAGCCGCTAATTTTAAAGGTTTTCAGTTATAGCAAAAGAAAGGTGAAATTTTCCAATTAACAGATTTTGTAAACAGGGTTCGTACGGTCCTTAAGTTTTTTAGAATCGATTTTTGGTCCTTAAAAGTCCTTAATTTTGAACAAAATCGGCAGAAGGTCCTTAATTTTAATCATCTGAAATTTCTGTCTGTTTTTACGACTGCCATTTTGAGTGTGAATTAGCATTTTGCAGGAATACTTTTGGCAATTCACTGACAAGTATGGCTATTTTTTGAATAGGTTCATCAGTTCTAATATGTTCCTATTTGTAATATAAATAATGGTGGGATACTCGAGTTTCTGAGCAAGAAGTGAAACATATGCATTTAAAAATTATTTCATTTTTTGTAATGAAGAGCTCTCACACAACTTTTTGCGTTTGAGGATGTGAATTCTTTTATTAACCGGTTCTAAATTTGGTGATTATCAACATTTTGGCGATTATAAGATCAGTTTCTATAGAAAAATTTTAATTCCGAGATCTGGGAATTTTTTGACGATTTTTTTAGAATATTCTAACATTGATAAATTTCATTAAAATAATGGTAATATATTGGGATTATATTTAAGAAATAACATTAAAATAAAGCATTTTTATTTTTCACTGTCATATTATAAAGTTCCATTTTGGCCACATTTTATACAAGTTTTTGAATCTGAAAAATAAGCAAGGAATAATGCTATAAAGCACAGTGTACAAAACAGTTTTTAGCAAAAGCAAAATAGCTGTGTAATTAATTAAAAATGTCTTTTTAATTTTTACATTGTAAGAATTTTTCTCACTTCTCAGAATGATCAGAATTCTCGGAAATGCATCAGTTTTCTCTATAAAATTAATTTCTCACTTTTTTCCTCTGATTTTTTTAAAAAACATTTCTTACTTTTTTCTGTTACAGAATTGGTAGGGGTAATTTTTCTTTAGGATTTTAGACATTGAAACTTGGAAAGTTTAGAAAGATTTTAAGGCAAATTTAGAGACTCACGATTCTAAAAGATTCCTGAAAAATGTCTCCATGGTAGTAACACGCAGTTTCTTACATTTTTGAGAAGATTTGGAAGAACAATGAAAACATAATAGTTGAATGTTTTACTTCTGATTCTAGAATCGCTTTATTAACATTTTTATCTTCCCTTTATTTTCTCTACTTTTCACTAGACACAAGCATGGAAAATATCAAAGTACTTCTAATCTTATCATATGGACAGGCATTATAGAAAGGAATTTTTTATTAATAAAGAAATTGAAAACTGACAATTCAAAAGATTCATCTAATATGTCTTAATGCATCGTACACAGAGCTAGCGCTAGGCATTTTACCACCTGATGCAGTCTAAATTCTGCTTCCAATACCTGCTCTTAATTCTAAAAGTTTTGCCATTTCTAGATTTTGTTGCTCAGTATGTCCCTAAATTCTAAAAATTATGCCACACCAGCTCTGTGACCAGACTTTACCATATGTATTTCATATTTCTTCTGAATGTTCATATTACTAAAGAAATAAAATTAGTAGCTTTTACCATACATTCTAAATTTAGTCTTTTAGAATAACAGAAGTCTTTAATTAAATCTCAAAAATTTAAAGTGAAAAGGAAACGTGTTAAAAAAAGAAACTAAACATGTAAAGAGAAAGAAAATTATTCTTCAAAGATATATACAGTTATTATTATGTAAATTACCCAGTTATTTACATTTTCAGCCTTTACTATAATTTCCCATTTCTATTTCCTCACCAGAATGCAAATCAGACAGTTTTTAAACTGAGGTTTTTGGAGTGTAAGACGAGTGTGTTTCTGACCTCCACTTGCTCCCTGCATTAGTTCTGTCACCTCTGATAATTTGTAATTATTAGTCTTTCCATCACTGCTGCTGACATTGAGTTTATTATGACAATAGAGTTGATGAACCAGATTAAATTGTATAGTCTTTAACCACTAGTCCATATTTTTAGTTTGAATTTGACTTGTTTAATTATATCACCACAAACTGTAATTCATTTTGTTAGCATAAGAACAGGCCTATATGTTCCAAGTTCTTTTTGAATAAGAAACTTATTTAAACCTTTATTGAAATTTATTATCTGATTTATAATTACTTTCAGTCATAGTGATAATTTGTTTCATGTCTGTCGGGGGTGCGGTCGAACTGTTTAACTTTTACCAGATCAAGTAAACCCTCATAGGTAGTACATTGTAGAGAGGTTGGCAGTTAGGAGATACAACATGCAAAAACTAATGAGAACATCGTTTAGCATATTGAGACAAAATTCTAATTGTTAGAAAACATGCTTAAGGAGAAGGAAATTGATATAAATTACAACAATAAATTAGCCAAAATGTGTGGGCAGGCCTTCAAATTAAAAAGACACATAATTATTTTGTTGAGTTTTATGTTTTGTAGCTTTTAATGTGTAATTATCCTAATATTATTTAAAAATCAATGTCATAAATTGCATGTATTTTAAACTGTGAAATTTTATGAGATTGTGATATTAATAGGGTTTTTTAACAAATATTATTAAAAATAAATTTAATTTAATAGTGGCTATGTAAATCCATAATGACTAAGGTTATCTAATACCTAATTTAATTATAACTAAATGCATTCTCTTAAAAATTATCTCTCTATATTAAAGCAAGTTTTTGCCTTTCATTAACATGCTGAGCCGTCAGTTCCTGGGAATTGGCACTGGAATTTTCGTTTGGCTGGCATTGGTTCGCGTGACCGACAGTATTAAAGTTAAAAAATAAGTATAGTCTCAATGAAATGTGATCAAATGTAGTTTTAATGAAATTTATTCAAACATTCTAAACAAAAATACGGCTTAGCTTTACACATATTACAATACGAAACAACTATTTTGGTAACATTTTTGGCTATCTTGCATCCAAATAGTTTTGAATTGTCATCATAACATTTCGAACAATACTTTCGGACTTTATGTGCATCTCCTTCCTTTTTGTATAATTTATGAATAATTTAAGTCGGTAATATTGAACCGCTTGATCGCAATATTGCCGCCGACTGATAGCTGCCGGCTGAACGGAAAGGACAGCAAATTCGATGCTGAGTTCAACATGTTAAACCTTTACTGGGGTCACAAGGTAAAACACAGAAATATAAAAATTCATGTGAAACTTATTCTCTGCATCTAGTGAGACTTAATGCAAAACAACGTACCACTGCTAATGCTTTAGTGGCTTAATAGAGCCTTAAAGTATTAGGAAGTTAAGGGAGTTACAACCCCTGGAACTCTATATGAAGCTACGACACTAACAGCATCAGACAGAGGTCAGCTAACTTTCAAAACTTGCTAACTATCCCTACATCAGGCCTTTCATGTTTGTTCTGATCAGCAGGTCTCTCTTTAGGCAAGCAGGAGCAGTGACAACAGCCAGTCTTTTGGTATGAAGCATGCTGATTATGATTTTAATGCTCATTTTAACCTATGCTGCTTGACATAAAATCTACTTACTATTTACTAAACCTCTAGATTGAGCAAGTATGTGACAAAATGAGACATTAATGTCACTTATCTTCTTTTAAATATGTCCAGTCGTTATGAGTGTAAAATATTTAATGCTACTTGGTAAATTTCATAAAATTAATTTTATTCTCAAACATATTAATAATTATGTTAATTAAGTTATGTTTAATAATAATGCATCCTACTCGCATTCAGGCATAGATATAATATTTTTAATTGAATTTATTCAGTTCCCATTTGCTCATAGGTCCTTAATTTTTTTCATTAATGGTCCTTAAAAGTACTTAAAATTACACTAAAAGTACTTAAAATTTCCTTGTGCAGGAATGTGTGCGAACCCTGTGTAAAGAATCTGGAGAAGCGGTAATAAATAAAGATGATATAAAAGAAGTTTTTCATTCTGATGACAATGCTTCTCAATCATCAATCAATTAATGAATGGCAAAATCTGTAGTATGGTTCTAGATCCAGAAAATACCGCGTCCGATAGTAAAGAAAGTGACAGAGAAGTTGTTGAAAACGAAAAAATTTCAATTGACAAGTTAGTCAGAATTCTCGAAACAGCAGTTACAGGACTTCAACAATGTAACTGAACAAGAGATTATGTCTGTCTACAGAATTAAAGAGAAAGTCTTAGCACAAAAAAAACGAAGCAACTTACATTGAAAGAAATGTTTAATAAGGTAAACAAATAAATATTAAGCTTTTGCTTTGTAAATTTTGATACCCTTTAGATCATATCATAAATACTTCATTATTTCATAAATCACGATTTCATATTTTTAATTTTGTAATTTCTACATGCTATCTTACTAGATTTAAACTGATGATCCAGAATCGCCAAAGTCTCGACAAGTCCAGATTTCGGACTTTGTACTGTATTCATGTATTTGAACATGTAAGTGTGGACATGCATGTCTGCAGAGCTGTGCTTGTGGAGGGGACTATAAATGAATGATGGGTTTTGTTCAGTTTGTGTGCTCATGCTCCTTCACACCCTTTGCCATGCTTCTTGCAACAGTTGGGTAGATTTTGTGAGGTATCAGATAAAATGAGTAGCTACAGACATATAGATGATGAAATTAGATGGAGAATTGTTGGCAGACTGTAGGCAGGCCAATCATCTGCGCAGGTGGCTATAAAGCTTAGTGCGACACCCAGTGTCATGATTTGTGAAAGTCTCTGAGCACTGGATCCATGTCGAGAAGACCTAGAAAAGGTAAACCAAGATACACAACGAAAAATCAGAATCATTATTTGGCATTTACAACAAAGCAACACAGCTTCACTATTCTCACTTAAGCCTGCCACTGGAACCCAAGTTTTATGATCCACAGTTACCCTAAGGCTTCATGAGATAGGGCTGTATGCCAAACACCGAATGTTTGCATTCTGCTCATTGCAGCATGCAAAAGAGCATATTAAACATGATGCAGGCAATATGCACCTTGGACTAGAATTCAATCAAGCACTGTGCCTTTTGCAGATGAGTCAAGATTCACCGAAGCAGGCCGTTTCGACGCGGGGGCAGTTCGACGCCATAATTTTTTCTTATTTTTATTTCTTTTTAGAATAAAGATGAAGTAATATAAATAAGTAATATGACTGATTTATATTTATTGAATTAGAGATTGTTTGCATATATATTTGAAATAAATATATGTGTGAAAGTGTTGTAGATTTTTGTGTGTGTCCCAGATTAGTGAGAAGCCACCTCGCCAACGTCAAGGCCCCGGGGCAGGAGGGAGGTGTTTTTTATTTATTTATTTATTTATTTCATAAATCAGCATCAAAAAGGCAAAATACAGAAATGGTAATTAAACATATGGTTTCAAAGAAGTTATATTGCAGACAAATATAATTACAGATAAATAAGATTACACATAAATAAGATTAGAGATAAATAAGATTACGTCACAGAACTGTTATTATACTAATCCATTGCAAAATTATGTGCCACACCTTTCAGGTATTTCATTATTTCTCAATTTTCAAAATCTTCAACTCTTACTTTAATTCTCATATCAACTCGCAGATACCTATTCCGCTTGTGCGACGGTTCATCTCCACGTAAAAATTGTTCATAACATTGATCAATTGATTTTTGAACATGCCTGAAACCATCTATGAATTCTCATAATGTGGGGTGGGAAACACCAAATTCGGACTGTAGACGCCTGAGCGCTGCTTCCGCAAAATTATTGGTGCGTCTTTCGTTATTTAAGGTTTTAGCATAACATGACAACATTTCTGGTTTAAAAGTAGGACAACGGCGACAATTATTTCTCTGAATCCTTCCACGTAATAATCTTCAAAGTAATCAAAAATTGAGGTTAACTCTTTAGATCTCACTCAAAACTTCTAAAACATTTTCAAGTTCTTCAGAAGGCACAAAACGTAATGCAGAAATCATACGTGCATAGATAGCAAAATCAGCATCGGTATTATATCGTTGCATTAAATGGAATTCTGCTAATTTACACTTCATATTTTTCCCAATGTGGAACAAGTACCCTTAAATTTCTGCGTTTGGAAACTTGCTAGAAAAGGTGTTAATTAAAGCAATTTCAAACTCTAAAGAAATTTTTTCGGCTTAAAAAGTGGTCAATTGTCTTAAATCATTTCAATCATGCGTGTACGAGGGCTATCCAGAAAGTAGATTACGTTTTGGAATAAAAAAATAAACAAAGTATAGGAAACAAATTTTATTATATACAGATGAAAGCCACACTCAAATACTACTTTTCTACATAGTCACCATACAAATTAAGGCATTTATCGTAGCGATGTACGAGCTTGGAAATTCCTTCGTCGAAAAATTCGGCCGCCTGCGCCTTGCCGACATTGTTTGCATGCATTTCTTGGGTTTTTGGGGAGAACTTGTGTGCCCCCACTGCATTGATTGCAATTTCGTTTCACAGTTCACATGTTTCACCCATGTTTCGTCACCAGTAACGATGCGATCGAGTAAAGAGTCACCATCCTTATGGTAAGCGTCCAAAAAGTTCAACGCTGCAGCCATTCGCTGATTTTTGTGGTCCTCTGTCAAGATTTTTGGAATCCATCTTGCACAAAACTTGTGGTAACCAAGCTTTTCGCTGATGATTTCGTGCAACAAACTTCGCGAAATTTGTGGAAAACTCAAAGAAAGTTCCGTTATTGTGAAATTTCGATTTTCACGGACTTTAGCATCGACCTTTTTCGAGAAGTTCGGCTGTCACTATGCTGGGTCTCCCACTTCGATCTTCGTCGTGAACATTGGTTCGGCCATTTTGAAATCTTATGACCCACTGACGCACTCCACCTTCAGTGATAATGTTGTCCCCATACACTTCACGAAGCTGCCGATAGATTTCTATCGGTTTACAGTTTTTTGCAGTCAGAAACCTTATTACTGAGCGCACCTCGCAGCTCGCGGGATTTTCAATTAACGCAGACATTTCAAACCGTCACAGTATCTGAACGGAGCACAGCACGAACCTCTCACTAGCACGGCTAGATGCAGACTGAGCTGCGCAACGCTCTGACCCCAAGATGGCCGCACTAGCCCCGCCCCTAGCGGACACAGACGGAAACGTAATCTACTTCCTGGATGGCCCTCGTATATGTTTTTTCCGTGTAGTCGGGTAAGAGGGCATAAATGATTGGCAGTACAAAACTTCACATTCGGCCATAATAACAAAAACCTGTGAAAAAAGATTTGGTGCTAGACTAAAAGTTCCATCAACGTAAATTTTTGTTACGCGGTGAATCTAATTGCTGACACTGTGTTTTCCGAAAATTAAAATTCGGTTTTGATCACCCGATCCCGAATCGGCCGATAACAAAATTTTCGTTATTTTTTTCCGTAATATTTGTAATTTTCTGGAAGTTCAATGAAAGCCCTGTCAATTGGTTGCAACGAGGCTGCATTTATGTCTTTTCTACATCGTTTAATAACTAATCTTACAGCTTCTCTACTTGGAAACTGTCCTAATGCTCCAACAGACAGCTCTTGCATTTCTTCAATGCGAATGGAGTTTCTTGTGTTTCAACAGCTTTTTGCTTTATTGATGTTAAATTGCGGACAACTTCCATGTGTGCTGCATTTCCTTCATGAAATGATTCGAACAAGTTTTAAAAATTCACTCGTAACTGCATCAATGTAAATTCTTCCTTTACATTTATTGTTTTTGGAAAATTCAACTTCACTACGCCACGATTTTTTTGCTCCATTTTCTATATATTTATGGAAATAATATAAATATTCATCGTGCTCATACTTTTTTTACCTCTCTTAGACATATATTTTCTGCCTCCAGACATTTCTATGGCTGCAAGTGCTAACATTGAATTAAAAAATGTCGACTGGCATCCAAATAGATTACGGGCTCTTTAGAGAAGATACGAAATGCGCATGCATTGATAATCGGCAATAGATAACTACAAATCTGAAGCGATTTCATAACATCCCACTAATCTGACACATACAGGTATCAGTACTCTGACACATACGAGTCGGTTCATGGGAAGGGGCAGTTAACGATAGCTTCATACTCAGAGTGAGGGATTATATACTTAAGATGACAAATGTTTACTTAAGAGTTAGGCATGCTATATCGTCAAGCACATTTCCAGTTCTGGAGTATGTTTTAGCAGGGAAAATGAATTCTGCGGCTTTCTCAAAAAAAATCTATTGTAATATATATTATATCAGGCATAATGCATTTATTTGAATGATGATGTAAACTTATTCTAAAAATACGAAAATTATGGCGTAAAACAAAAAAAGTATGCGTCGAACTGACCACGCATCGAAACGCTGACGTCGAACCATTGGCGTCGAACTGACCTGTACCGAGATTCACAGCCTGGGCAGTGAGTCTTGGCATATCTGTGTATCTGGAGGGAGCATGGAACACGATATCATCCCTCCTTTTTCAGGGGGGGGGAATATCATTAAAAGTGGTGGAGGTATAATGGTTTGTGTGGGCATTATATTGGTCATCCGTACTCCTCTGCATATGTTTGACAAAGGCTGTTTAACTACTATGAGGTGTGGAGAGGAGATCTTACAGCCCCTAGCCTCTTCAGGGGTGCAGTTGGTCCTAGATTCCTGTTAAAGACAACAGGTGCTCATCTACACAGGACTCAGCTGGTCAACAATTCTCTGGAAAGTAACAATATTCGCCTTATCGACTGGCCAGCCAGATCTCTTGACCTTAACTCTATTGAGCATGTCTGGTATGCTCTTGGGTGGTCAATTTCATCTGACCGTCCCCTTTGAGAACCATCCCAGAGCTAAAACCTGCCTTACAGCAAATGTAGAATTGACTGTATCAGGGACTCCTTAACTGCTTCCTGTATGTACAGTGTGCCGCACGCTGCACGACTTGTCTGGCTGTGAGGATGGGAACATATCCCATATTAGACTCATTTTCAATTCAATATCACAGCATGGATTTTGGACATCTATGCACTATGAGGTATGCTAAGAATCATGCATACATAAAATGACTTGAATGGTAGACTGGGGGGGGAAGGAAGAAAGACAGTTCTATATCTCTTGTTCTACTAGGCTGATTGACAAAATTCAAATTGCGTTTTTATGTCTCGAAAGCGTGACTTAGGATATATATTAGATTTATATACAGCTCTGTTCTAACATAGGTATTTTGACACAAAATCGGACTTTTCTGAAATAACAAACCATTTTTTTTTTCCATTTTTCGATTCTACAACTCAAATTATACCTAGATATTAAATTTTGTAATTTTTGGTGAGAAATTTAAAAATTTATCTTGCCGTATTTTTTTTCAGTTTGCACCAAGAATAATTCACTTGGCGAACTTTGTAGCAACCTAATTTCTCCTTTCCCCCCCCCATTTTCCACAAGTGAAAAAAAGTCATTGTTCATACTTACAAAGTTCATAAACCACATTTTCGTTATTATCGCTTATAATAAATATGCCCAATTTCAAAATGTAAATTCACGTATATCTTAGAAAATTTTGAATAAAAAATTCTTAATTTTTTGCAGGTATGCTTAGAAATACATCTACTTTAAGGTGATGGCAATACTTTTATAGGTTATAATTCAAAAAATTTTTCGGAAAATTTATAAAAATTATTTAAAAATACAAATTTTTAAATAAATCATGAAAAATGAGCAAATTTTATTTGGAATGAACCTAAATTTTGAAATATGAAAGGAAGAATCAAGTAAGTTTAATAAAAAAAGATATATTAATAAATATATATCAAATCTAATTAACACTGAGGAGCTAAAATTTTGAAAGCTAATTTTTTTTTAAGCTACTCATGCGATTTTTACAAAAACTTGGCAATTTGGCATAATTTGAGTCATAGAATCAAAATATAGAAAAAAAATTGGCATGTCGTTTTAGAAAAAGTCTAATTTTGTGTCAAAATGCCTATATTAGAATAATGCTATACATAAATCTAATACATATACTAATTTTGCACTTTTTTAATATGAAAAACTCAAGTTTCGTCATTTGGACGTGTACAACGGGAGATCTAGAATTGTCCTCCCCCCTTTTTTTTGCAGTGTACATCTTTTTCTCTGTTTATAAATGTATATTGATATCAATTTTTATTAACTTATCTAATTCGTGCCAAATTTTATAAAATCCATCTATTAATTTTTCAGAAACTCGATTCAATGTACCAGTTCTCTTAATTTTTGCCAACTGGTGTATACAATTGTACGGTACAAAGTCCACGATTCGAACGTCCGATATCCAGAATGATCTAAAATCTGGACCTCAATAACACTAACAACATTTTAAAAAATTTTTTGTATGTGCATTTGATTCTCTCCCCCATGCATAATAAAACACGTGGAGCGTCTCGATTCATAATTCACTTCGGCACTAAGTAAAATGCCTTGTTATTGAAGAAACAAAAATTTTAGCATAAATTTGCATGATTGAGAATTTACCTCCAATCCGTATCTGCTTGGTATACATTTGAAACCAAAACATTTTACATAGATACATCATTGATTTTACACCTACAGTGGAACCTCGAAATAAGAGTTTAATTTGTTCCATCACTGAGCTCGTATAGCGAATTTCTCATATCTAGAAACAGACTTCCCCATTGAAAATAATGAAAATCCAGTTAATCCCTTCTGTACCCTCAAGAGTATCAACATAAAAATCTATTTTTCTAATAAATAACACTGGTAAAATAATATAACCATAATTTACCTTTATGAAGGCTTCAGACAATTTGATAACTTCCGGCACCGACCTTTTAAATGCTTCGCGTTGATCCACACCAACAATGGCTTCAAGGAATTTTGGACGGCTACATCAAGTTTCTTAATTTCTTGTTTGCTTCTCAGATGTAATTTTCGTTACTCCTTTTAGGAGCTTGAGTCTTCTTGATGATATCTTTCTTAGCTAGGATTGTGCCTACTGTAGATCTGTTCAAGCCGTACTGCCTAGCAATATCAGTCATTTTTTGTCCACTCTCTACTTTAGTTAATTTCTCTTGCTTGGTTTTTATGGTAAGTACAGTTCTTGACACTCCACTCTTTTTAGGTCCCATAATATTGTCAGATTTTCAGGTTTTTTTTATAAAAGGCATTTAGAGAAGCACATACGAAAATCACAAGGACAGAAACCAGCTATAGTATAGAACTGACAAAGTGTCATCGCACACTACCGTACGTGTCGTACAGTGCTGCCTCACTGCTACATAGTATAAATGATGATGTGTCAGCGCACGCGCACATCCATTTTCAGGACGAATTGAGGACTGGTGTTGGGTGTTCCGAGAGCCAAGAGGTTTTCGTTAGAATTAGTTTTTGTTTGTCATCCGAATATTGTTCGTTGTCCGAACAGAAAAATATTTCCTGAAAGTGTTCGTTGTCCGATTTGTTCGCTGTCTGAACTGTTCATTAACCCATCACGCGCTGTATATGCTGAAAAATATGACTTATGTCAGTGCTTGTTTGATATCTAATTTTTAGTAATTTTATGAATTGCCTAGCAAAACTTTTAAGTTGTTGTAAGAGCTTTTCAAACTTAAACAGCTTCAAAAATTTTCACAACTATACTTCTGGATTGAAAGTGGCATGAAATGAAATAAGACATCTGTATTACATTTGACTGCCATATCAAGAAATTTTGACTGATTATTCTTCTTCTCTATTATTAATTGATTTCCATAGTTTGCATAAAATTTGGCCATTTTTTTCATGCAGCTTTCAAGTGAACAGTATACTGAGTTCTGTACTTTAACTCAGCCAAGCTGGCAATTTCGAAAATATTTTATGACTTAAATAATATGTTCGATAACAACTGTTGTATTTAAATCGTATATGACCAATAAATTTAGTATATATGCTGAACAACAATAAGATGTAAGCTGAAAATTCTTTTCTCCTTCTTGTCATAGATGCTGCATTATTGGTTACAAAGCTGTGCATTTTATATTTAAATTTTTTAAGGGCATCAACTGTGGCCAACTGGTTAAGCCCGATGAATGGCACTATTCATCCTGGGTTCAAGCCCAGGCAAACCGTCTGGCTGTATAGTTTTCCCCATGTGCTGCATGAATTCAAGCCAATTTTCCTTGCAAAGTCCTCCACAAAGGCATCTCTCCTCCCATAGCTAGTGTGGCGTCGTGGATGCTTCAGTGAAAACGGAATCAACACTGGTATTGGTGATCCTTCACTTTAATTACAGCACATACCACAGATACAACATTTAATTAATACATTTAGAAAACTTGAGTACATATCCAAGTTGGTGACACGATCAGAGACGTTAAAGAAGATAGCACTCGTCATCACTGGACAAATTTAGTCTCCACACCTCAGCTCGCTGGCGGAGCTTCCCAGCACTCTCTCTTCTCTGACAGGCGTCTGACCAGAAGGTCTCTTCTCTTTACGCATGCATATTTCTCAGTTAAGTCGTTGCCATTCACAGTTCTTTAAATAAGGTGTTAAAATGAATTATAGTACTCGTAGTGTGAGGAGTTTGCTAATGACGTTCTCTCTAGTCAAGAGCATCATAGGTCTTTCTAGTAGAGAGTTCAGGAGCGCTCTTTACAGACTAACTCCTTCCGCCTCCAGATTTTGTTTTCCTCGGACACAGAGGAAACAAAACTTTTTTTTTTTTTTTTTTTTTTTTTTTTTTTTTTTTTTAAGTTCCTACAGGATAAAATACAAGTTCAGGCAGGCGTTCGCTACAAACACCTTCCACTTCCAGTTTTTGTTTCTCCGGACACAGGAGAAGAAAACCTTCACAGTTTCTGGTTTCAATAGTAATTGTTCAACATTTTACCAGTTAATTTTAAACCACACTGTTACAAAGGCTCTCCACTCTCATAACCAGGCCATCATAAAAAAAATACATATAACAATACATATACAATATATGAAAAACCAACACAGAAATTTTGTCTTTATGAATAAAGTTAACAATTTACTATATAGTATGAATTTTTTTAAAAAAAAGTACAATATACATAATCAAATAACAAGAAAATTTAAAAGAAATTATAACTAGTCTATTTAACTGGCATGTACAGAGTTTCTATTTAGGCAGTCTACATTTAAGTTGTCGCTTCCCTTTCTATGATGTATCGTAAAATTATAAAATTGCAAGGCTAAGGCCCAGCGTAATAATCGACCATTTCTACCTGCATTATTTTTTAGCCATACTAGGGGATTATGGTCCGTTTGTATGGAAAATTTAGTCTGCCCATCTATATACCCTTTCAATTTTTTTATTCCATACAGAATTGCGGCACACTCTTTTTCAGTGGTGGAATACTTCCGCTCACTATCAGTAAATTTTTTACTGAGATACAATATGGGATGTTCTTTTCCTTTATCATCCTTTTGGGCTAAAACAACACCATATCCTTGATCTCACGCGTCTGTCTGTAGTATAAATGGTTTAGAAAAATCGGGTGCATGTAACACAGGCCTACTAGATAGCTTTTCTTTTAAGGATTTGAATGATTCATTACATTCATCATTCCAAACAATTTTACCCCTTTTGTTATTCCCTTTTAACAAATCTGTCAAAGGTGTGGCTATAGCAGAAAACATAGGTATATATTGTCTGTAGTATCCAGCTAACCCTAAGAAAAGCTCTGATCTCAGTTTTAGTTGTGGGAACAGGAAAATTTTGAACCGCCTCGATTTTTAGTTCTGCTGGAGAACGTTTTCCTCGACCTACTATGTGACCGAGATATTGCACTTCTTCTTGTGCAAGCTTGCACTTAGAGGGTTTAATAGTTAAATTGGCTTTTCTTATTCTTTCTAAAATTTCATGTAAATGTTGTAAATGTTCCTCCCACTGTTCAGAAAAAATAGCAATATCATCTAAATAAGGGGTCGCATATTTCTCACATCCGCACAATATTTCGCTCATCATTTTACTGAAATAATAAGGAGCATTTTTAAGCCCAAATGGCATGCGCAAAGGCCTATATACGCCAAAATTTGTAGCAAATGCAGCAATTTTCTGCATTCTAGGGGTCAGCGGAATTTGCCAATAACCTTTAGTTAAGTCTATCAAGGTGATAAATTTGGCTGCTGGAACAGTTTCAACATGTTGCTTTATATTGGGGATCGGATAGAACTCAGTACGCGTTATTTCGTTTAACTTTCTGTAATCAATACACGGCCTAGGATCCCTACCTGGTGCTTCAACAAGGATCATGGGTGAAGTATACTCAGAGGGTCCTGGTTCAATAATCTTGTATTTTAACGTTTTTTCAATCTCGACTTTAAGAATTTCGTTCTGTCGATTTGTCGTACTATAAGGCTTATGCTGTACGCGTTTGTCACTGATTAGTTCGATATCATGTTCGACTAAATTTGTTTTCCCTGGAATATTCGAAAATATAGCAGAAAACTTTGCCAACAACTTTCCCAACTGCAGGATTTGTTCATCACTAAGTCTTTCTTTAAGATTATCTTTTGCTATTATTTCATTAAAATCAAACACATTGGGGTCGGTTAACATATAAGGAAAATCCTCCTCTAATTCCGAGGGTTGAACTATCTCCTCGTTGTCAAAGAGCACCATATTCAAAAGTTCAGGTCTCTTATGATAAGGTTTTAACATATTGATGTGATACACTTTATTCCCTTCTTGATTCCCTTCAAAACTAACCACATAGTTTGTTTCTGATAATCTTTTTTCTATTTTTCCCGGCCCTTTCCATTGAGGAGCGAGTTTATGTGGTTGATTCACTGCTAATACTAATACGGAATCTCCTGGCTGGAATTCCCTTTTCACGTCATTTTTGTCATACCATTTCTTCCTTTTGTCTCTCACCTCTTGCATTTTCTCTGTAGCTAATTCTCTACATTTCTTTAACCTATTGATTAATTCGAAAACATATTCTATTACGGTATCTTCTTTTTCCTGAGGATCTAACCATTTCTCATACAATAATGCGACAGGTGTTCTGAGGTTGGCCCCGTACACTAATTCAGCTGGACTAAATCCTGTACTATCATGCGTTACTGTCCGCAGGGCAAAGAGAGCGGCAGGTAATTGTACTTCCCAATTTGGGGCAGCTTCAATACATAATACCTTTAAGAGCCTTTTTATTGACCTATGGAACCGTTCTACAGGATTGCTTTGGGGGTGGTAAACTGAACTTCTGGAAATTTTTATACCAAACCTCTTCAAAAATTCAACAGTTAAGCGACATATGAAAGATTTCCCTTGATCAGTTTGAACCTCCCTACTTGGAAAACCCATCCGACTAAATACCTGCAAGAGTGCACTTACAACAGATTTCGACGTTATATCCGGTACCGGGACGGCGTCAGGATATTTAGATGCTAAGCACATAACTGTAATAAGATATTTATTACCTTCAGTAGATGTAGGCATAGGCCCGCAAGCATCTACATTAACCTTACTAAAGACTTCCGATATCACAGGTACTATTACCAACGGTGCCTTCTTTTTGTCACTTGCTTTTCCTACACGTTGACAGGAGTCGCATGTTTTAATGAATTCCTCAATGTCTTTATAACAATTTGGCCAGAAAAAATGTCTTAGTAACCGGTCTTTTGTTTTCAGAACTCCTAAGTGACCTGAAGTTCCTTCATGACAAATTGCTTTAATTTGCTCTCTGAGGTTTTCTGGAACAACAATTAAATGCTCTTCTCCTCCTAACTTATTTACCTTCTTTTTTACTAAAACCCCATTTTTAATCCCATAACTTGTTTTACTTCCGCTTTTTACTAGTTCTAATAAAGGGGCAAGTTCTTTACTTTTTTGTTGTTCATCAATGAAAGTACTTGAGTCAATTTGAATTGCAGAACTTGTGGGGACACAAAGGTCGACAGGAGGCAATATCTCTCCGTTTTCTGACCTCTCATGAGCATCGTCCTCCTCTTCCAATTCTAACTCATTCTGCTCAGAATTTTGATTCGTCTCACATAAATTTTCCGCTTCCTTAAATTGTCATGCTTGAGATCGAGTAACGACCGCATTAACATTACCGACATACGACGAATAATTTTTCTCAGTTCTTCTGAGAAGAGCCGCTGTCTGGTTGCCTAATATATATCGCCCTTGGTCTAAGTGGTCTCCTATAACAGCTGCTTTGGTGGTTACTGTACCCAAATCGCATTCAATATCTACTTCAGCAACAGGTAAACAAGTCATATGATCATCCAACAAATGTCGAACCCACACATGTTCCCCCTTCATTCTATCTCTGTCTACATATTTCTGACAAATAATATCTACCATTGCTCCTGTATCTCTTAGAATAGGTACTTCAAAATCATTTACTCTTCCATTTAACGTATAGGGATCAAACAGATTCTTCTCTGATCTCCCGCTTATCCGATACAAATCTGCCTTTTGGGTTTTAAAATTAGGGCACTGAGGACGTAAATGGTCAAAAGATCCACATTCATAGCACTGGAGTCTTTTTCTCCTATCAAAATTCGAGTCTGACTTTTTCCCAACATTGTGTGCATCATCATCTTTTTTAAATCGTGTACCTTGAGGGTTTTTTCTATTTTTGAAAACATTACCAGTGGACTGAAAAGCACCCATTTGTCTACCTGATATTTTCGTTTTCATTTCACCCAATTTCGTTTTCTCAACCATCGTCTTTTTTGCATCTTCAAATTCCTCTATTTTACCCACCAACTGTTTTGGTGAAGTGATCGTGGCACATTCATCTATAAAATGTTCCTTAAACTCATTAGGCGTGCGCCTTTTAATCTGATCTACCAACATTAAATCCTTGAGTTGCTCAAATGTTTCGATTTTTAATCCCTTGAGCCACCCATCTAAAAATGTTTTAATTTCGTGATAAAAATCATACCACGTAGAATCCGGATTTTTCTGAGTCTTAACAAGAAGTTGCCGAAACTTCTCCGCACTTAACTTAAATCTTTTAAGTAGTAATTCTTTAATATATTGGTAATCTCTAGCCTGTTCTTCAGGCTCCCTAGCAATTATATTATTTACCTCAACCGGAAGGACACCAATGAGATATGACACCCATTGATCCGTGGGCAATTTTAGAACTTTAGCTTGCCTCTCAAAAAGTTCTAAGAATAAACTGATATCATCAGTCTTTAAATTAAACTTGGGCATAAGTTTCTGAAAATTCTGATTAAATACGGTTTCACCTCCAGGTTTAGCAGATTCAGTGTTCTGTTTTGCTTTAAGGCATTCTAGTTCTAGCTGTTGCTTTTCAATTTCTTTATTTTGTTGTAGTATCTGAAATTCCCTCTCCCTAGCTTCCTGTTCTAACTGTAATTCTTTCGCTCTTGTTTGCTTCTCTAAGTTTTCCTTTTCTATCCTATCAGTCATAATACTTTCTAACAAATTTTTAACAAATTCTTTCTCATAATTTTTACTATTCGTTATTAATTGTTTTAAATCTATTACTTTCATATCTTCTAAAGCTATTTCCCCAAGTTCTGAAGCGACAAGGAATAGATCCCTTTTCTTAGCTTTTCCCAAAAATGCCATTTTCGCAAAAGTACTTGTTCAAAACAAATAAGAACTCAAATAGTTATTCACAAATAATACACATAAAAATATATCAGAGATATAAAAACACTTTCTTCTTTCTTACAAAATTAGGCAAATAAAAATAAAAGGTTAATAAAAGCATTAATCATTTTGGATTTATTTCCATTCAAACATAAAACGAATAAACTTACTGAATACTTCGTATTAAAAAAATAATAACAAATTCTTTTCATTTAGTACAGCCAGACAGAAAAAACCCAGAGTGGCGCCAATAAATATAAACACCTTTAATTAACTATCGTTTTCATGACAGCCACTTCCGTTAGCAACCACATGGCCAACGCAAATACTATGTAAATTTGATAGGCGCAGGTTTAAATCAGAACATTATTAGAACTTTTCTTTACTGCTCAAAGCTTAAATTTTTTATGCAATGAAATGATAAAATTTAACATTCTACTTATCAGAAAAAACATATCATATTAAAATACAGCACTGGTGTGCTTTCATGAGAAAACCAAAGTAACAAGTTTTTAATATATTCAACAACTTATTTCTTTCACAAGAATTTAACATAATTTTCTTCTAATGACTTAGAAATGAAAATTGCAATATTGCACTGATGTGCTTTCACATATACACAAAATAAACAGTTCAGATTTTATCACACCAATTTAAAACGAAACGTTAAACATAAATACACTGATGTGCTGTTTATTTACGGGAATGGATTTTTCCCATTATCATACAAAAGAAAAATATCTCGTTAGATATATAAATGCAACACTTTGATTGTTTTAAAAACTCTTATGCACTGACGTGCTATAAAATGCACTGATGTGCTAGGTGTTAATGGGAAAATGTTTTCCCGAATATACCGCAAAAGGAAAATATCTTGTTAGATATATAAAACAAACACATTGAGTGTTTAAAACTCTTATGCACTGATGTGCTACTTCTGCTTTGGGAATTGATTTCCCGAATAAGTAATAAATAACTACATTATACTCTTCAGGCCTGGAAATGAATATTGTGGAGAACACATACCTGGTCTGTTGTCACACACATCTCGGTGGAACCTCCAATTTTTATTTTATTTTTTCCGTCTGTGGCGTCGTGGATGCTTCAGTGAAAACGGATTCAACACTGGTATTGGTGATGCTTCACTTTAATTACAGCACATACCACAGATACAACATTTAATTAATACATTTAGAAAACTTGAGTACATATCCGATTTGGTGACACGATCAGAGACGTTAAAGAAGATAGCACTCGTCATCACTGGACAAATTTAGTCTCCACACCTCAGCTCGCTGGCGGAGCTTCCCAGCACTCTCTCTTTTCTGACAGGCGTCTGACCAGAAGGTCTGTTCTCTTTACGCATACATATTTCTCAGTTAAGTTGTTGCCATTCACAGTTCTTTAAATAAGGTGTTAAAATGAATTATAGTACTCGTAGTGTGAGGAGTTTGCTAACGACATTCTCTCTAGACAAGAGCATCATAGGTCTTTCTAGTAGAGAGTTCAGGAGCGTTCTTTACAGTAGATAACGTTTATGATCTTTGTTATATTCTAAGAACCATTAATGGAATTAACAGCAAGTATAAGTATACTGTCACATGTATATGATGTTAAAAGTGTACCAATAGGTTTCTTATGAAACTTATAAATATAGAGTTCCATCTATTGTACAAACACATATGGAGATTATTGGTTGATTATTGATACAGAGTATCTCATTCAAAAGAGGTTCCAGAAATTGTGTAAAAGAGTAACTGGGGAGGAAATTAAACATGGCATATCTGTACTTGTCAGGAATGAAAGTAAATCATAAAAAGTGCTGGAAATGACCTTTCCTCAACCTCTAAACACAGTTCAATACCATGTTGTAAGAATTCAGCCAATGGATCAGAAACTTGTGTTGACATAACTGAACGTTCAAACTTTAATTTTCATAAAATTGTTGTAATAAAAACAGCCTGTAAAAAGTAATAAGCTGGATCAAATCATAAAGTTACAGAACATGGCAATCTGCTGTATTAATTGAAATTCCTTGGGAATCCATAAAGTAAAATTTTAGCCTAGTTTAATAACATCCGCTACACATTATTGGCGATGAAAGACGATTTCTTCTGCTCACTTGTGTATTGTTTCTATCGCACACTGCAGCAGTTAAGCCTGAATTGTATTAATTTAGTTATTTACTATACTTACGTCTATTTTTTCCAAATGCTTAAGGCTTAGATGAATTCTGAAAAGTTAAATTTACCAGAGATCAAACTTTTGAAATTTGACGGGGAAATCAAAGATTGGCTCGCCTTTTGAAGCCAGTTCAAAAGAATACATGACGATGAAAGTATTGCAAAAGCAGATATATTTCAATATTTAATTCAATGTATGACTGGAGGCTCTAGAGCTCGTAATATTATCGATAGTTACCCACCGACATGT
Source organism: Stegodyphus dumicola (assembly GCF_044657685.1). Lineage (NCBI taxonomy): Eukaryota > Metazoa > Arthropoda > Arachnida > Araneae > Eresidae > Stegodyphus > Stegodyphus dumicola. The sequence continues at coordinate 125,412,812 of NC_140780.1, forward strand.
GAAAATTATGATAAAGCTATTGCATGTTTAAAATCAAAATTTGGCAGGGAGGAATTACTAACTGAATTTTATATATGCGAACGTTTTGATCTTGTTGTAAAAAATGTTACCGAAGAAAAAAAAAAAGTTAGACACGTCGAAATTATATGATAAATTAGAATCTCATCTAAGAGCGTTGGAATCCATAGGCTTAACATCCGATACATATTCAGCTATACTTTTCCCTCTTGTAGAATCGTGTATTCCGAAAGAAATTTTTAGAGTTTGGTTAAGAAACTATAGTTAACACCAAATTCGATTCTTCTGAAGAAAATGCTTATGGGGAGAAATTTAAAAAATTATTATTGTTCTTGAAAGCTGAAGTTGAAGAGCAAGAACGTATTCGTTTAACAAAAGGATTTGTTAGTAAAGAACAAAATTTTCAGAAGGAAAAAATACAGCGTTCTTTTCCAATAATCCACCGACGGCAGCAGATTTATTTGCGGGAACAACAGAGAATAAAAGAAAAAATATTTGTATATTTTGTGATAAATTGCAGGAAAGTAAAGATTGCTTTTCTGCACGTAAACTCAAGTTTCCAGAAAAGCAAGAAATTTTAAAAAACAAAAAGGCCTGTTTTGTCTGTTTAAAAATTGTATATCGTTCTAAATTTTGCAAGTCCAACATCAAATGTTTTCTTTGCAGTAAAAAACATTCGATTTTGATGTGCCCAGAACTCCCTGGAAATAAGATGAAAGGTTATACAGGAACTTGAAAAGATGTTGTCGTCTGATGTTATTTTGTCTAACTTATGCATTACTGATGAAATATTGCTTCAAACTTTACAAGTAAAACTGAAGACTAAACGGAAAGAGCTACAAGTACGTGTACTCGTTGACACTGGCTCACAACATTCTTACATTCTGTAAGAAACTAGGTTTGAAGCTTACAGAAAAGAGAATCTTAATTCACTCTCTATTTGGGTTAATTACAACTGAGAAAAGGAAGCATTATGTTTATGACGTTAACCTGATATCTTTGAAAGGGGACTTCTCCTTCAACATAAAGGTTCTAGATCAGCAGATCATTTGTGGCAACATTCCTCGGTTGAGAAGAGACCTTTATAAGGAAAAGTTAAGAGAAAATAAAATTTGGCTCACTGACTATGGAGGAGGTTGTCCTGATATTGATCTGTTAATAGGTGCAGATTATTGTGGAAATATATTTACAGGAAGAATATGTACATTGAAATCCAATTTGATTGCATGGAAAACTTATTTAGGATGGGTTATCATGGGAAACATGCCCGAAGAAAGGTTTGATGAAACTTCATCCCATTTAGTGACATCTTTACTGATTAAAAATTCTTCTGTGGCTGATTTGTGGAAATTAGATACTATAGATATAAAGGATCCTACTGAAACAAGAACTAAAGAAGAAACGGAAGAGTCCATTCTTCAGCATTTTCGAAAAACCGTTCAGAGAGATGAAAATGACCGTTACATCGTCAAACTACCTTGGTTAGAGATGTTAAGTGAAAACAAAGATATAGCTGAAAAAAGATGCATAACTACTACTCAGAAACTTCTTAAAGAAGAAAAATACGATGACTCTGAAGCTGTATTTAAGGAATGGTTACAGGAAACTATCATCGAAGTACCAGATAGTGAATTGGAAAATCCTTGTCATTATTTGCCTCATAGAGGTATTTTTAAAAGAAAATTCTGCTATGAAGGTACGCCCTGTATTTGATGCTTTGTGTAGAAATAAGAACTCTCTTTTGCTCAACGACTGTCTAGAAACAAATAAACAGGACCAAATTTTATTGAAAAAATTCCTCCATTACTTATGAGATTTCGTCAGAAAGAAATTGGTATAGTTTCAGATATAAAAAAGGCCTTTTTACAGATATTTGTAGCCAAAGAAGACCAAAATTTTCTTAGATTCATACGGTGGGAAGATTATAAGGAAAGAAAAAAAAATTTATCGTCACCGACGAGTAGTGTTTGGACTTACGAGTAGCCCTTTCTTGCTAGCTGCAGTTCTAGATTACCATTTGGGACAAAATGAAGGCCATTTTCCTGAAACCGTAGAAAATCTGAGGAATGCATTCTATGTGAATAACTGCATAACTTCGGTAACTAGTCAAGATGAACTTAAAAAATTAATTTTTGAAGCAAAACAGATTCTGGCTACAGGTTGTTTCATTTAAGCCGAATCTGTTGTATTAAAACAGATTCGGCTACAGATTCCAGTCTAACAGGTGAAGAATGTCAAAAACAACTTGTCCCTGTTCTTGGAATATTATGGGATAAAACTAAAGACATTCTGTTTTGTGTTCTTGAAAAAATTGATTTCAAGCAAAAACCCATTACTAGAAGATATATTCTTTCGACAGTTCACAGCATCTTCGATCCTATAGGAATTCTGTGTCCAGTAACGATTCGTTTGAAACTGTTATTACAGAATAGCTGAAACCTGAAGATTGGTTGGGATGAAACCTGTCCATAAGATATTCGCCTGGAGTTCAATAAATGGCTTGAAGATTTACATCTGTTGACAGAGATCAAAATTCCAAGATACGTCCAAAGCAATGTCCCGGAAGAAAAATTGAGTTTTCATACTTTTTGTGATGCGAGCAAGTCTGCCTATAGCCCAATCGTATTTCTAGGAAGCCAATGTGAGAAAGGGGTAAAAGTTCATTTGATTGAAGCTAAAAGTAGAGTGGCTCCTTTAACAAAGATAACGATGCCTCGATAAGAATTGTTAGCATGCTTGATCGGAGCTCGTCTCACTGCAACAGTGAAAGAAGCGATGGATTTAACCCCACTTATATTTTTTGTGATATCTGTAAGAATGTATGCATACGTGCATAGTAAAATATGCCAAAGAAATTAAGGCAATATATCAAAAGAAAACAAATCCAGTGTGAAATACCAGGAGAGTTTTTACATTAAAATTTAAAAAATCATTTGTTCTTACAGTAGTTTTGGGAAATTTGTGCTTTCTTAGCAAAAACCCTGGCCGCTCAGATGGTTAAAGGGAATATCAAGTACTTGTTGGACTGACTCCTCTACCGTTATGTTCTGGATCAAGCATGAAGATAAATGGGGAACATTTCTAAATAATCGAGTGAAGGAGATAAAAAATTTAACATCAAAGGAACAATGGAAGCATATTCCAGGAAGCGACAATCCGGCTGATCTCCCATCCACAGGATGTTCCGCTGGAGTTTTGCTCAGATCCAGATGGTGGGAGGGTCCACCGTGGCTTAAACAGCCTGAAGAAAATTGGCCTGTCTCTGAAATTAAATATCGAAAACATTTCTAAAGAAAGAAAAAAGGGAATAACTGCCTTAGCTAGCTCAATTGCTCATAACGAAAAATGGTACTTGCATCGTTTTTCTAAATATTTAAGAATCATTCGTCTGATAGCTTCGATTCTGTGTTTCTTTCATAATTCTAGAAATTCCGATCACAAACTGAAGGAAAAATTATCTGTTCAGGAAATAGAAGCAGCTGAGAAAAGGTTTTTCTTAATTGTTGAGAAAGAATATTTCCAAAATGAATCTACAAAATCAAAGTTGAAAACTCTTTGCATTTAAAAATCAAAATCGCAAAGGTAAAATGCAAAGGGTAATTGCAAAATGCATTTGATACAAAAAAAAATCGGAACAGTTCCAGCCCCACTGCCTGAAGATAGAGTCCAAGACGCTCTGGTTTTTGAAGTAAATGGAGTAGACTTATCTGGACCTCTTTATCTGAAGGATGGAAGGAAAAGTTGGATACTTTTATTCATATGTGCTGTTTATAGGGCCATACATCTTAAACTGATACAAGGACTTTCCACCGACGATTTTTTGTTGGCCTTCAGAAGGTTCATAGCCAGACGTGGACGACCAAAAACTATGTATAGTGACAATAGTACAAACTTTGTTGGGACTAACAACTTCTTTCTTTCACTCGATTGGAACAAAATTATGCAAGAATGTTCTATTTTTAAGATTACATGGAAGTTCAATCCCCCCCCCCCCACAATTGCGTGATGGACGTATTATTCAGATGTTGGGAACGTATTATTCAGATGGTTAAGAAAATTTTGAGAAGAATATTAGGAAGAGCCTGCTTGAGATATGAGGAGCTGTGTACCATTCTCTGCGATATGGAAGCTGTAATCAACGCAAGACTGTTAAATTATTTGTCTGAAGATTTAATGTCTTTAACACCCTTTATGTTCATTCAGGATATAAAAGAACGGTGGGAGTTTCGGACTTGGACCATATAGATGAAGTCAATATCACTAAGAGATATCGATATCAACAGAAATTACGAAATGATCTCAAAAGATTTAGAGATAAATATTTGAGTCTCCAAATTCAGTCCAAAGATAATAAAGCTACTCGAAGACAAATATATTTAGGGGATGTGGTACTTGTCAAAAGTGACAACAAAAAAAGATTGGATTTGCCATTGGGTTGAGTTATTGAACTATTCCAGAGTCAAGATAATTGTGTTAGAGTGGCAAAGGTGAAAACAGCTGCAGGTGAATTGATCCGTCCTGTGTAGCGATTGTATCCTTTGGAAGTGATGGACGAAGAGAACTTGTTTTTACCTAAACAAAACCAATTTAACCCTTTAACTGCTTAAGACGTGTTTAAACGTTTTTGGAATTTCTTTAAAAATGCTTAAGACGTCTTTACACGAATTTCAAATCGCACGAAAAATGCTTAAGACGTGTATACACGAAGCCCGAATTTCGCGAAGATTGCTTAAGACATGTTTAGACGACGCGATCTGGTCTTCCTTCCCCTACCTTTCTGCAGGCGGCTGTCAGTTGACACAAAGCTCTTAATAGGGTGTGAAGTCTCTTTCAAAAGAGCACTTTAGGAAAAAGTCCTTAGAGTGAAGTATCTTTGTCAGACAGCAGGTATGTATTATCTGTGTGCCGACTAAAAGTTTGCGAAAGAAGATAAATCGTTTTACAACTGTTTGCCTTGTGGTACTTTATACAAATGAAAGTCAAACAGGATCCGAGGTTGTTATAGTACATTGCCGAATTTTAGTAGAAACAAGAAAAAATAAGAATTGTAATGGAGGACGCCTATGTGTTATAGAATCAAATATTTTATTTTTGTATTGAAAAATGATTACAATTTCTGATTCGTCAGGAAACAATATAAAATGTTGCAACTAGCTTTCTTGTTTGCCTTCGTATTTCAAATGCGCGTTATTATAATGTTATATTCTTCTTTTTACATTGAGTTTTGTACTCGTATGTGTGGCTCTATGCTCCGTAGAAATGGCGAACTGACATATAAAAATTATATGAATGTTGAAAGGAAGATATTCTACTCGAAACTTCAAATAAATGGAATAAATGAATACGCCGAAGGAATTTCTAGAAATATTTGTTTTAAAAATTTTATTATTAAGATTTTAAATACAAAATGTTTTGAAATCTAAAGAAAAAAATATGTAATCCTTGAAACATTTTTAGAAAGAAATCTATCGATATAAAATCTCTTAAAATTAATGGAGTGTAAATTAATTAAAACAGTTAGTGTACAGAAGGGTTAGATATACTGCGCACAAAAAATTACAGTCAGAAGATCAATTATTTAAAGATATAAATTAATTACATTAAAAGAATTTAAAATAAATTAACATCTGTCCAAATGTCAATGCTAACAGCAATAGCACGAATGAAAGTTATTCTTTAAATTCCGAACTTAGTTCATCCATCAGTACGCAATGATTGTGTCTTTACGATTACTTTTCTTATAGATACTACAAAAGGCCACCAACGAAGTAGCGGTAAAATCGTTGAATACTAATAGTTTGAAGCGGGTTCAAATCCTGATGAATGAATTGCCTGCATACCAGTTTTAGCGAATGTTTGTTGCGCATGTTTAATGTGAATATGAGACAATTTATTTAGCTTTTCGTGATGACGTGCCTTGACTACGAGTCCTCGCTCGGGTTGTGTTTGGTTTGGCTTGTTAGATTATTAAGCACGTGAAGGCGATCTGTCTAAGGGGAGGTATGCTTTCGTGACAGATTTTCTAAGGGAAACAATCTCGCACTGCAAAAAGTTAAAACCATAAAAACGGCCATGCAATCAGCTTGTTCACGGGTGTTTGAATGCAGGTCAAACTACCAGTATGTTAAGAGAAGCGATTCCAAGAATGTTTAATTATTTTATTTAGTTTGTCATAAGCTAAATAAAATAATTAAACATTCTTGAAATCTCTTCACTTTACTGAAATGGCAATAACTTCGAATTATACTATGCTACTACTTTTCCTCTAATGTGAAATTTTGAACTTTTCCGTTATCGGACAGCCCACCAGGGACTGAGCGGAGTCTAACGGAACAACTGGTGGTTCTGTCCGGGGTTCGAATCCCGGGAAACGAGCTGGTTGCCAGGATGATATTCTTAGTTTTCCATATGTGTAACATGTATGCAAGCTAATTTCCGTTAGGCAGTCCTCGAACGAAGGCATCCTTCACCTTAGGCAAATAACCATCGAGTACTTTGCCATAATCAAATAAACCTTTATCCATAACATGCTTCAAATATTTTTATGTTGAAAAGTTCATGCGCCAAAGTTTGCCCCCATTGAATGAAATATGTTGTTTATTTTTTCTTTGTTTTTTATAACAACAATGTTCTTGTTTTCAGAATCTGAATTATCAATAAAATTCTTTTAATAATATGCGATTCTATTTTGTTTTTTTTTGTTTAATGAAAAATTAATTTAAGCGACAAATCTCTTGCATTTAGAAAAATTTTCGAAACGAGTTGCTGTCAAAAGCGCATCTTCTCGTTGCTGCATATATTTATTTAAAGCAAACTGCTTGGCGCATGTGCTTTTATATTTGAAAAGATTCAGAGAATTTACAACATGGAAATAAAGTTATTAATTTTACTGAATTTTGTGGATTCTTTGTGTTTTGAGGTAAAAGTCAAACCATCAGATATGTGATAACCTTAAAATAAGGGTATATATAATCAGGATTTTGCGGCCACACATTCCCAGCGAAATAAATTACAAAAAATTATCTATGTAGAATTAATGTATATTCCATTTAGTATTTTAATTTATCAGTGTTATTACACATCAGTTTATCAGTGTAAGTTATATCGAGTTTTAGTTGTGTTCGATATAAGAATTTTATTAGATTTATATAAATCCGATTCGTTTAATAATATTATATTTATTAAATACTATTTATTAGGTTTTTCAAATCTGTCAAACCCAATCAATGGCCTCCTGGCTAAGATATCTGATTATTGCTATTTTGACTCGTATTCGAACCAAAACAAATGAACTGGTTGAATTTTGTGATTTCCCCTATGTGTAACATGAACATGAGTACGTTTTACTTAGAAAGTCGCCCATGGAGACATTCATTGCCTTTGGCTGATAGATCTCGTTTCCTTTGCCATACTCAAAAAATCTAAAAAATTTTCAAAAACACTAACAGATGCATATAACAAAATAAAATTAAGTAAATGCATATAAAAAAAACTGAAGTAAATGTATATAACGAAAAAAAAAATGAGGTAAAAACAAATTTTCAATAATTTTTCAATACAGTAGTTTTTAAATTGCTTGTTTTCAAATTTTATTTCATTTTTATGTATGTACTAATATACAGTGTATGTGTGCGAAAGTGTGCTTGTTCGGCATATCCATATATATTAATTAAATAAATCTGATTTGAAAATGCATGCACTAACGCGCTATTCTCGTAATTTGAAAAACACTAAAGTATTGTCTGAGAAAAATATTTATAAAGAAAATTAAATTTCGTCTCCTTACTCGGTGCTGTGTAAAAAATTTAAATAAGCTTATTAATTTTTTCTTCTTTATTAAAAACAAATTAGTTTCTTTTCATCTATATATGAAAAATAACAAAATCTTGCTGTCAGAATGGAAATTCTTAAAAATATGAAATTCGTTTTTTTCGAACAAAAGTTTCTGAGAAATTTCTCTAGGTCAGCAGGTAGTAACAGGACCACTGACTGCTTTGTTTGAAAAACCCGATGAAGTGGATGATTTTACCCCCAAAAGGTTTTCTTTAACAAAGCAGATGCGGTCCAAATGGCTTTGTTGAGAAGCGTTCGTATTTGAATAGCTTGAAAGCTTGAGTTGGAAGACGTTCCCGAAGCAATCAGTCAGACAGCAATAAAATTTGTTATAGATATTTCTCTCTCTCTCTCTGTGAGTTCTTGAAATCTTGGAATGGGTGAAAATTTATTTGTTTTTACATATATAAGGAAACTGCATGTAAAGCAAAATAATTCAAGGCACCCATTGTATGTTAATCATTGTACGTCCCCTCAACTCTTCGGTTGGGTATTAAGAAAAGAAATTCCTATACTGCTTTTGTATTACTTGTATAGTGAAAGATTTGAAAAAAATAGCTTCATATGAAAAGTTTTTCTCTGATGAACGAATACAGCTGAAAACATGTTTCTGTCTTCAAGTATATCCACAAAACATGAAATAGTATTGTACTCTTTTGTGTTGTATTGCATTTTTATATTACTTTGTGGTAAATTTTTTGATTCTTAAATTTCTCTCTCTCTTTTCTTATAATACACAATTACTCTTTCAAATATGGCTGACCTATGAACCTAAATTTTTATACTATAAAATTTTATATAAAAATTAGCCGTAATCATTAGACACAGCTTTGTGTATATTATATTCTTGAATACATGCCTGCAATTAATACTAAGAATACTATTGATAAAATTCGTGATATAATTAATAATGAAAATACTGTTTAAGCTAAAAACCGATTTGAATCTTTTTTTCATTATAGGGTAACATGAGCCAAACAATTTTCGTTAGAAATATACAATTATGCTAACTTGACACATCAGATAGAAAATATTTTATCGTCATCATCGGCTATGATAAAAGATTTATACGCTTAAGATTTTGGATTATGATAAAGCACACAGGACCTATTTGTCTAAGGGAAAGGAAGTCTTCAGAGTAGATTTTTTTTTTGTGGGAAACAAACTGTTAATTCACAATCAATTGTACTTATGAAAAACCCCTAAGCCTCCCATGCAGCCGCTAGAATTTACCGGTGCTCAGCTATCTTACCACTTGGAGACTAGTTGGCTTTCTGAACTTACGCAATATCTATCTGAATTTGAATATTTGCATAAAAAACGAGCAAAATAAAATGACACATTGTAAATAGTACATTTTACTGAAATCAAACTTTCTTTGAAAAAGGAAAATTAATTCTAAGGAATAAGGTGGATGCATTTAATTAAACGGCGGGCAATAACAGCGCTGATCATATGTTTCGTATAGGAAATCATTTTCTTTGTGTTGTATAACGGAAAATATCCACAGATTATATTTTACAGTTTTTAAGAAGTCATGGGTTATCTGCTTTAAGAGAACACCTTCGTGGGCAATTTTCTAAATAAAATTGGCTTGAATTCACGTTACGCTTCGAGAAAATCATAAATACCACAAGCAGCTAAACTGGTCGATTGCCAACAACAAAATACCAAAATCCAGCAATCTCATTCACTCAACTATAGTGAACTTAAACTAATGTTTGTATATTATTAGTAGTATTAAAATAACGAAAATATTTATTCTAATAAAAATTTTTGTTTGAATATCCTCCCTAGTAAGGTATTTCCTTTGGTTGGAGATTTGTCAACAATAAATGCTATGTTTAAAGAAGACATTTATTTAGAGCATAATGCTTCAAAAATGTATGCTGGGATCCGTAGAAAAAAAAATATCGCCGGAAAATATATCTCCGAAAAAATATTTAATTATTCATATTCTTATGATTAATTATTAAATAATTAATAACTTTTATAATTATGAAATGAAATGCTTATTTATACTTTACCAAATGTACAGCAACACTCTTTCTTTACAAAAATACCATATTGAATAAATTATATTGTAAGCTAATAAGTAACAACATTGCTTTGTTTAATTAAGATACAATAACAAGCCGAACAAACATTAAATTGGAAGTCAAACAACAAAAATCAGCGTTATATTTTCAAATTTTCACAATCTAATTTTCATTATATCTTATCTCGTTCATTTGCGCAGGACTAGTTTTGATGGTTTTACCGAACCATCATCTTCAGCTGCAAAAGCGCAAATGAACGAGATAAGATATAATGAAAATTAGATTGTGAAAATTTGAAAATATAACGCTGATTTTTGTTCTTTGACTTCCAAATTAATTGCTTTGTTTGTTATTAATATGTCTCATCCTTCCTATTTCAGATAAAATTTACTAGTGTTTCTTGGACAGGAAAGCAAGAATTTTTAATTTGAATCCATAAATTTATGATACACTGAAAACGGTTTCATGTTATAATTCCCTTTCTGAATATCTTGAATGTATATGAAAAAGTAAAATGCAAATTTAATATTAATATTACCACCCTTAAAAACACCCAAATATTTCGTTTATTACTCTCTTAAAACTACATAATAATTAAGGAAAAAAGAAATTATTTAAAATAATTATTAGTTGCCTTCAGTTGAAGAATATAGGAAAATGCAGAAAGTTTTAAAGATTTTTAATTAATGACAAAAATACAGAAAATCGGAAATAATACGAAATGTTTCAGCAGTATCTCAGAAAGAATGAAAATTGCACCAGATATTTGTCAGAATATAATTTTAGTGATAGCAGTTTAATCAGTCTGCATTGAAATTCCGGTGATAATCAGTGACATACAGATTTAGGTTACTTAGGTTAAAAATGCGTAATAATTTAAAATTTAACCGGGTAAATTTTAAAACCAATTTATTTGAAAACTATCAGCTTCGCTGCGAGCCTTCGTCTGGCTTTTAATTGTACCGGAAAAATGGCTGAAGGGAACTCCAAACGTTAAATTTAAAAACTGCGTAGGATTTTACTCTGCAGAACAACTTCATAAAAAAAGTTATTACGTATAACAAAATTACAATGAAATAAGCAATGTCCCTTAATACAAATATTAATTATCCTAATAAATAAATTAACCAAATTCCCTTTGCAAAATCTTAAGAACTCAAATGGTATAAAGGAGGTTAATAACTTTGTTTCCTAAAAAAAATCAGTCAAAACTTTTCAATATCTTAAAAACAGTGAAATGAGCAATAAATAAAATAAAGGAATGCAAAAAACCAAAAATTCTGAAAAGCAAAGTATAATTAATGATATTTTATCTTATGTTTTCAAGGGAAAAAATTACAATGAAATAAGCTATATCCCTTAATACAAATATTAATTATCCTAATTAAAAAATTAACCAACTTTCTGTAGAAGAACAAAAATCATGTAAAACTTTTCAATATCTTATAAACAGTGAAATAAGCAAAAAAATGACATGAAAGCAACTCAAAAAACATAAAATTCCGCGCAGAATTTTACTCCACAGAACAACTTTATCAAAAAAAAAAAAAATCAATAAAATATATTATACTTATATAAAAATGACAATGAAATATGCCAATCTCTTAAAAACAGTGACATAAGAAATACGATGAAAAATTGTTGCCAAACCCATATTTCTAAAAGAATGAAACTATTCAAAATGATGAGATTTCATCAAAAATCTATCAACAACAATAAGACAGGAAAATTGCTGCCCAAATCACATTTTTAAAGATGTGAGAAATGTACTCGGAAGCTTCATTTAAAAAATCTTTTAAAAATACAAAATATTATCATTTTTCCAAAATTTTTTTTGTAAAAGCATTCGCAAGGATGAAAGTTTAACGTGTCCAAAAATCAAAGAAAAATAATGTATACATTTTTTAAAATAAACTTTTTTAGAAAAAATCCCATTGAAAAAGTGTTAAGCTCCCTTTGTTAAATAAATTCGTATTTAATCGATTTATTGAAACACGAAATTTATTTTAAGTTCGTAAAATAGCTAAGTGCCTACGTTTCATGACGATGTGAAAATGGAGTGTGTAGAGTAAAATCTCACTTTCCTATAGCCCATTATGTTTCAAAATGACACAATTTCGTCACAAAACATGAAATAAAAAAAAATTCGAATACAAATTTCGAAAAAATCGCTTCGAAGTGCACTGGCTCTTGTGTAGATGTTCCTATGTACCAAATTTCGTAGCCGTGGGTCTATTAGCTTACGCGCAGCGCGAACGAAAGGCGTGCACACACAGACAGACTCTTTCTTTTATTATATGTAGAGATAAGATTGTTTAAGGGAAGGAAACTTTCAAGTTTCGCAGCTGTAGCCTGCGGCATTAAGACGGACATCACGGAGAGTCTAGCCTTTTGCAATTCTCTTGAGAGCTCACAGGTACTGAACAATATATGGCAATCAATCTCACTTAACGGAATCATTGAAGTAAAATTCTGGGAGGGATGGGAAATAACAAAAGAACTGCTTGACAATTTTCAGAGGTTTAGGGTTATTTTCGCGACATTTTACGAGAAGTTCGGTCCAAAACTAGCGACAGTTTTAAAGAGATTCGCAGATAATCACTCGACAGGCTAAGGGTTAACATTCCTGCTAGTAAAGAAATTAACTAACCTGATAAGATAATTAAAACTAGATGTGGTAGAACTATTGTAAAACCTTCGCATTTTAATTAGTTTTTTTTTTCCTTTTTCCTTTTTATGATTATACTAAGTATTGTTTAGCCTCATTATTAAGTATATTGTATTTTGATTTATGTTCCGTCCATCATGAATCAAAAGGTGGGAGGAGGTGTTGCGAGCAACTCAATGGTTGTATAAATGTAATTTCTCAAAAAGGTTAAATTTTATGGTTTGGCAACATTGTATCATTTTTTATGTTATTTGAGTTTCGCTTATTTCATAGCTTTTTACTACTACTTCCAGTATGATATTCTCCAGCTTTTTAACTTCTTTCAGGTGATGTATGGATACACAGGGTTCGTACGGTCCTCAAGAGTCCTTAGATTTTTTGGAATCGATTTTTGGTCCTTAAAAGTCCTTAATTTTGGCCAAAATCAGCAGAAGGTCCTTAATTTTAATCATCTGAAATTTCTGTCTTTTTTTACAATTGCCATTTTGAGTGTGAATTAGCATTTTGGAGGAATATTTTTGGCGATTCACTGGCATATATGGTTATCTTTTGAATGGGTTTATGGGTTATAATTTGTTTCTATTTCTAATATAATTGATGGGATACTCGAGTTTCTAAGCAAGAAGTGAGATATAAGTATTTCAAAATTCATTTTGTGTAATAAAGAGTTCTTAAACAACTTTTCACTTTTGGAGATGTGAATTCTTCTATTAAACGGTTCTAAATTTGGCGACTTATCAACATTTTGGAGATTTTAAGATCAGTTTCTACAGAAAATTTTTAATTCGAGATCTGAGAATTTTTGGACAATTTTTTTTAAACATCCTAACATTGATAAATATCATTAAAATAATGATAATATATTGAAATTATATTTAGAAAATAACATTAAAATAAAATATTTTTAATTTTCGCTGTCATGTTATAAAATTTCATTTTGGCAATTTATTATAAAAATATTTTGACTATGAAAAATAAAGAAGGTATAATGCTCTAAAGCACAATTTACGAAATGGCTCTTAGCAAAAGCAAAATTAGCTATGTAATTAGTTAAAAATATCTTCTTTTTAATTTTTTCATAGTAAAATAGTATGAAAAAATTAATTTCATAGTAAAATAGTATTTAAGTTTTTCCCGTGTAATTGTCTCGGAATATTCAAAATTCTCAGAATATGTATCAGTTTTCTCTATAAAATTAATTTTACATTTTTTCCCTCTTTTTTTTTTTTTTTTTTTTTTCCCTTCCCCCCAAAATATTTCTGACTTTTTGCTGTTACTGAATTGGTAGGGATAATTTTTCTTTAGTATTTTAGCCATTGCAGCTTGGAAAGTTTAGAAGGATTTCAACGCAAGATTTATAGACCCACGATTCTAGAAGATTTTAAAAATGTCTCTATGGTATCAACACATAATGGATGTATTTTACTGAAAGTTTGCGATGAATTTCTTAGATTTTGGAGAACATCTGGAATACCAATGAAAACATAATATTTGAATGTTTTACTCCTGATACTAGAATCATTTTCTTAACATGTTTATCTTCCCTTTATTTTCTCTACTTTTCACTAGACACAAGTATGGAAAATATCAAAAATGCTTCTAATCTTGTCACATGGGCAGGCATTATATAAAGGGATTTTTTTTATTAATAAAGAAATTGAAAACTTACAATTTAAAAGATTCATCTAATATGTTTTAATGCATCATACACAGAGCTGGCACTTGGCATTTTCCCACCTGATGCCAATCTCTGTGGAGCCTAAATTCTGCTTCCAATGCCTGCTCTAAATTCTAAAAGTTTTGCCATTTCTAGATTTTGTTGTTCGGTATGTCACTAAATTCTAAAAATTCTGCCACAATGGCTCTGTAACCACCATGTATATTTCTTCTGAATGTTCATATTACTAAAGAAATAAAATTTCCCATTTTCTGTACATTCTAAATGCATTTTATGTTTTTTAGAATAACGGAAATCTTTAATTAAATCCAAAAATTCTAAAATGAAAAGGAAACGTGTTGAAGAAAGAAAATAATAAAGACAAAGAAAATTATTCTTCAAAGAAAATGTGCAGTTATTATGATGTAAATTACCCAGTTGTTTATGATTTCAGCCTTTACTATAATTTCCCATTTCTATTTCCTCATATGAAGTTATTGAGCAAATTAAATTTTAATTAAATTATATAATCTTTGACCACTAGTCCAAACTTTTAGTTTGAATTTGACTGTTCCTGTTTAATTACGTCACTGTGAGCTGTAAATGATTTTGTTAGCATCAGAACATGCCTTTGTATTCTATGTTCTTTTTATATAAGAGGCTTATTTAAACCTTTGTATGATATTTTAGTTACTTTCAGACATAGCGATAGTTTGCTTCACATCAGTTGGGGGTTTTCGACTACAGTCAAAAGTCTTTAATCTGGACTCGTCTGAACTTCGGCGATTCCGGATTATCGATTTTTCCGGATTATAGATCATCAGTTTAAATCTGGTAAGATGGCATGCAGAAATTATAAAATTAAAAATATGAAACCGTAATTTTTGAAATAAAGAGCAATTATGATCTAAAGGGTATCAAAATTTACAATAAAAAAAAAGCTTAATATTTATTTACTTTATTAAACATTTCTTTTAACTTACACATGCATAAAGCATAAATTACGCATAGTCGAAATTAGAAAATTCCAACCAGAAAACTATTTGATTTGTATTCGTGATATTTATAATGACGAGGAATTTGATTTAAATCATATCAAAGACGGAGTACATTGAGATAAAATACTACATTTTGTAAGGAATTATAAGCCGAATAAAATGAAAACATCTGCCCTAAGATAAAGATAGTGCTGGCAGATCAACTTCCAGTTCATTGCGCGCCGCGACGTTTCCCCGCTACACACACACACGCAAAGCAGCGTGAAATTGATAAACAGATTTCGGAATGGTTAGAGAAACAAAGGAGCCTTTATCCATTTTTTTGCAGCAATTCCACTTTTTGTTTGATGGACATCGAAACATGCTTTCCGTTTGTAGATCCTTTTGCAGCTCCAGCATCGGAAATTCTATTTGACATAATCGAAAGTTCCAACTTACTTTTATAAAATTGCTCTAACAGTTTGCAACAAATAATAAGCCGGATCCAATTCAAAGATTAAGGAACAATGCAATCTGGAACATTAACTGAAATAGATAATTAGATCATTTTAGCTTAGCTTATACCATCCGTTATACATTAAATGCGCATGCGTCAACGCATTATGCCTTGACGCATGCATGAGCAGAAATTTTGTAGCGTTGAGGTCCGGATTATGGGTGTCCGGATTAACGACTTTTGACCGTATTTAACTTTTACCAGATAAAGTAAACCCTCATAGGTACATTGTGGAGAGGTTGACAAGTTAGGAGATAAAGCAGTTAGGTTGATGCAGAAACTAGCGAGAGCATTGGTTTGAATTATGAGACAAATCTCTAATTGTTAGAAAAGGTGCTTAAAGAGAAGGAAATCGATATGAACTAGCCAAAATGTTACGGAAGGTTTCAAATTAAAATGACGGATAAATATTTTGTTGAGTGTTGTTATTACAAAACATAAATGTTTTGTAGCTTTTAATATGTAATTATCCTAATATCGTTTAAGAATCAGTGTTATAAATTATATGCATTTTAAACTGTGAAATTTGATTAGATTTTTATTTTAATAGGGCTTTTTTAACAAATATTGTTAAAAAATAAAATTTAATTGTGGCCATGAAATCCATAATGACTAAGGTTACCTATTTACCTAATTTAATTATTTATAACTAACTGCTTAAAAATTCTCTGTATGTATTAAAGCAAGTTATTGCCTTTCATTAATACTCACTGTGGTCACAAGATAAAACACAAAAACGTAAAAATACAAGTAAAACTTATTGTTTGCATCTAATGAGACTTAAAATAATACAAAACAACTTATCAACTCTGGTTCTTTAATGGCTTATTGGAACATTAAAATATATTAACTGGGTTAGAACCCCTGAAACTACACGAAGCTACGACAGTAACTGCATCAGACAGAGCCTGACTAACTTTCTACACTTGCGAACCTACATCAGAACACCTGCCTACATCAGGCTTTTCAGGTTTGTTCTAATGAGCATGTCTCTTTTTCTAGACAAGCAGCAGCAGTAACAACATTCAGTCTTTTGTTCTGAATCATGCTGATTATGATCTTACTTCTCATTTTAACCTATGCCGTTTGACATAAAATCTACCTCTAAACTGACCAAGTACGTGACAAAATGAGACATTTAAAAAAATCAACACAGAGCTAACTGAGTGAAACGTAAATGTCACTTATCTTCTTTCAAATATGTCCATCTGTTGTAAGTGTAAAATATTTAATGCTACTTGATAACTAGCATAAAGTTTATTTTATTCTCAAACTTATTAATAATTATGTTAATTAATTCATGTTTAGTAATAATGCAGACTACTTTGAGATCTATTTTATTTTTAGGATGGTATCACAAAAGTGAAATTCAGGTATAGATAATATTTTTAATTGAATTTATTCAGTTCCCATTTGCTCATAGGTTCTTAATTTTTTTCATTAATGGTCCTTAAAAGTCCTTTATTTTCGCATGCAGAAATGTGTACGAACCCTGGATACAGTTTTAATTTAGGTGCTTAAAATATTTAACAGGCTCGAAAATATTATTTTATTTATGTGAGATTACCAATTGCAATAATTTAAAGTGCTGTTTGAAAGAGCAGTTATCTGAGTTTTGTCAATTTATAATTCTGTCTAATTATATTTTGCAGGTAGGTGAGAGTATGGTCGAAGAATATTTAAGTGATGATGCTGAAGAACTTTCAAATGACGAAAATGATCCAGACTGGAGATTAACTCCTTTGAATAAGCAAAGAAGAGCACTTAAACATAAAAATGTAAGTTCTTAATATTTCTTTTTCAGTAAATGAATTTAATCAAAATGTTTGGATAAAGATATAAAAGAAAACATTCATTTTTGCTACTTATTAAAATATCTCGAACACAGACATCATTAGGAACAATAGCAGTCGCAAACTTGGTTATTTTTACTGATATAAAACAAGCTTGATAAAAGTTGGCTCTGAGGGAGCTCTATGTGTTGGTAGTCCAACCAGTTGTAATATTTGAAAGAAGCATGATTTAAGTGAAGTGATAATAAGTGCTCAGTGTTTGGTGCATGTATCTCAGAAATGGTAGTCTGACACATGTTTTCAGAGCGGTATTAAGTGGACAAACAGTGAGAAATATTACTGTGAGTGAAAGTAGATGGCCAAAGTCAGCATCAGCTGTAGAGAATTATTGTTCGCTTGGTATCATAGTGTACTATAATTTACTATTAAAACTAAACTCAATTTAACATTTATTTTCATTTCTTTACAAAATTCTACTTCCAATGAAGCAGGTACAACCAAACAACTAAAAACTACGTTTTTCATAGCAAAGCAGTGATGAAGTATAAATATTATCTATTTAGAGATGCTCAGGCGTTGTTTTTTTTCTTTCCCCCCCCCAGGGGTGCATTAATGATGATAAAAGTGAATACCATAGTTTCTCATGTTATTTTACCCTTTTTTAGGGTAATTTTACCCTAGTTTTATCGTCCAAAAATTAAGAGGAGAGAACTGTGTGAATAATTTAATTTCCGAATGAGGCAGTTTCAGTAAACAAATGAAAAGTCATAGGTAAACTACAAATATCTATCACGGCATAATTTCTTTAATAGAAACTCAGTTTCCCTTAGAAAGTCCTCCACAAAGGCATCCCTCCTCGTAGGCAGATAGCCCTCGAGGCTTTGCCATAATCACACACACCACCTTTAATAGAAACTTGCAATAAGAGTACATAGTAATGTTAATGGTACAGTATCTAATAAGTTTAAATCTCCCCCATTCTTATTGTTGTCTCTACTGTTCCTTAGGACGCAAATGACTCTTGAATAATTAGAGAAGGTGACGTACAGCTGAAATCGTAGACAGAATGTCAGTTTATGGCTGGTTCTTATGTTAGGCAGGTGTAAAGTTCAGCTTAACCTTCACAGGTAGTTTGCGAGGGTTTTTCTTTGTTAGTAAGACAAAAAGATTCACAACATGGAAGAATCCATTGTAAAATTTAGGGGAGCTCATTTCCTGAATGCACTGAAAAGGGGGATTTTTTTTTTTTTTTTTTTTTTTTTTTTTTTTTCAGAACCTGACATTAAAAAGCTAGGGGAGGAGCTGCTCAAACTACAGCATCATACCGAGTTGTCGGAACATGTTTTAATTTCATATGCACTATTACATAAACTATTCTGTTCTGGGTCATGTCCTTTTGTATGTTTCTTCTACACAAAATATTCAAGCACCTTCTGGCAATAACATTCAATTGTTTCAAACTCCATGATGTAATATCACAATTCTGTAAACCTTTTAACCAGAGGAATACAGTAGAGTACTTCAGGTGTGTTTTCTGTCCTTTACAATTTACAGTTTTTATCTTTTCTTTAGCTTATTTTATTATAAGAATACTTCATACAATGACAGGGTTTGTATGGTCCTTAAGAGTCCTTAAGTTTTTTGGAATCTATTTTGGGTCCTTAGAAGTCCTTAATTTTGGGCCAAAATCGGCAGGAGGTCCTTAATTTTAATCATCTGAAATTTCTGTCTGTTTTTACGACTGCCATTTTGAATGTGAATTAGCATTTTGCAGGAATATTTTTGGCGATTCACTGACAAATATGGCTATTTTTTGAATGGGTTCATGAGTTATAATTTATTCCTATTTGTAATATAAATAATCGGGGGATACTCGTTTCTGAGCAAGAAGTGAAACATAAGTATTTCAAAATTATTTCATTTCTTGTAATGAAGAGTTTTCAAACAACTTTCCGCTTTTGGGAATGTGAATTCTTTTATTAAACGGTTCTAAATTTGGCAATTTTAAGATTGATTTCTATAGAAAAATTTTAATTCCGAGATCTGGGAATTTTTTGACGATTTTTTAAAGCATTCTAATATTGATAAATTTCATTAAAATAATAGTAATCTATTGGAATTATATTTAAGAAATAAAATTAAAATAAAGCATTTTGGTTTTTCACTGTCATATTATAAAGTTCCATTTTGGCCACATATTATACAATTTTTTGAATCTGAAAAATTAGCAAGGAATAATGTTATAAAGCATAGTTTACAATACGGTTTTTAGCAAAAGCTAAATAGCTGTGTAATTAATTTAAAATGTCTTTTTAATTTTTTCATGGTAAGAATTTTTCCCATTCCTCTGGGGACCGCGGAATCGACAATATTAAAGTTAAAAATTAAGTATAGTCTCAATGAAATGTGATCAAATGTAGTTTTAATGAAATTTATTGAAACATTCTAAACAAAAATACGTCTTAGCTTTACACATATTACTATACGTAACAAGTATTTTGGTAAAATTTTTGGCTATCTTGCATCCAAATAGTTTTGAATTGTCATAATAACATTTCGAACAATACTTTCGGACTTTATGTCTGTCTCCTTCCTTTTTGTATAATTTATGAATAATTTAAGTCAGCAATATTGCACCGCATGATCACAATATTGCAGCCGGCTGAACAGAAAGGATAGAAAATTTGGCGTCGGGCTCAGCGTGTTAAACCTTTACCATGGTCACAAGGTAAAACACAAAAATATAAAAATTCATGTGAATCTTATTCTTTGCATCTAATGAGACTTAATGCAAAACAACGTACCACCGCTAATGTTTTAGTGGCTTGATAGAACCTTAAAGTATATTAACTGAGTTACTCTACACGAAGCTACGACACTAACAGCGTCAGACAGACGTCAGCTAACTTTCCAAACTTACTAACTGTGGCTACATCAGGCCTTTCAGGTTTGTTCTGATCAGCAGGCCTCTCTATAGGCAAGCAGGTGTGGTGACAACAGCCAGTCTTTTGTTATAAATCATGCTGATTATGATTTTAATGCTCATTTTAACCTATGTTGCTTGACATAAATGACTGAGCAAGTATGTGACAAAATGAGACATTTAAAAAAAAAAAAAAAAGCTAACTATTAGTAAATTGTAACTAAAATGTCACTTATCTTCTTTCAAATATGTCCTGTTATGAGTTTAAAATATTATTTAATGCTACTTGATAAATTTCATAAAATTAATTTTATTCTTAAACATATTAATAATTCTGTTAATTAAGTTATGTTTAATAATAATGCATCCTACCCACATTCAGGCATAGATATAATATTTTTAATTGAATTTATTCAGTTCCCATTTGCTCATAGGTCCTTATTTTTTTTCATTAATGGTCCTTAAAAAAATCCTTAAAAATACTTAATTTCCTTGTGCAGAAATGTGTATGAACCCTGGATGAATATAACATGCATAATATGTGTTAATTGATTGTTTATCGGGGTTCATAACAATCCTTAAAAGTCCTTAGGTTTTGGGGGAAGGCAGAAATGATTTTTGGTTCTTGAAAGTCCTGAGTTTTGGCCCAAATTTTTCTTAATTTTCCTCATCAGATATTTCCATCCCCCTTTCTAAGGCTGCCATTCAGTGTGCAAAGTTACATTTTGGATATATACACAATTAAAACCACATGGATAGTAATAGAGTCATTGTTAATTCACATTGTAAACAATGAGGAACAATCCACTGTGTCAGAATGAAAGTTTCAGGGTTCCTGACTTGCTCACCCAGTCTTTCAAAATAGGTATTATTAACAAAAATATTGTCTGCTTGTGTTGAAAAAAGTTTCTTGGACCTGGATGTCTGCCTTATGGCCATGCTTCAAGCTACTGAGACAAAAGTGTGATCCTGAATAAGACTGAAGATAACACTTCCACTCACTATTATCAGAGAATCTGGAAATTCTATCGTGAGGTTGACAAGAGATATGAATAGGGTTGTCAGAAAGACGGAGTATGTTCTGAAGAAGACTGCCAATTTAATATAATCTCAATCAAGGGGTGCTTTTCTGTTAAAGTCATGCTTTTTGTCACTTATTTGTTTTGGCATTAATTTTGTTTGGCTTCTTTACTAGTGATGATTATCTTTATAGGATAAGCATCGCTCTTGCAATTATGTCTAACTAGTGAAACCATAATAACACCTGCAAGTTCTTAATGCCTGACTTTTGAAAGAAACATTTCTGTAAATCTTCGCTTTCATGATATCTTATTAGTTGACTTAAAGCAAAAAATTAAGTGAGGCAGAGCTGCGAATAATGTATTTTTGCCAGAGTCACAAAATAGCCATTGCATCAGGTCTGTTTTGGCCAAGAGCCTTCCATTTAAACCAATTCTGAAACTCGTTTCTCAGAAAAATTTCTTCTGCCATTTTGAAATGTGTTAGTCCCATTAGGATCTGCCAGGAAATAAATAAAGCTATCCTGTTTGTTCAAGAAAGTGCTCTTTAATGAATGACTGTCTGAATAATTACCTCATGACCATAAAATGCGGCATGAAGCCAAAATGGCTATGCAACCTTTGTATATTCAAGGAGGGAGGGGAAAAAGGGGTTAGAATGCAAATATTGTTTGCTAGATCAGGAATTTCTTTTGTTACTTTCTTAGAGAAATGTTTATTAACCGATGTTATTTTTCATTTTAATCTTACATATTTTATTTAGTCATTTAAGATGCAAAAAGAATTTTGGGAAATTTGATTTTATTTCTAGTGTCATTTTTTGAGGGGCAGTGGGGGTTTTCAGGGATGAGACCAACTGAAATCAAGGGGCAGATTATGAATGAAAATTTGGTGTAAAGTGGGAGCTTTAAAATCCTAAGCAAAAGATGCCATTATACGAGTCACATAATAAAAAGGTTGATGGTGATTGGCTTGTAGAGACATTAGGTAATTCTGAAGCAGGACATGTGAAAAATTAGCAATACCCTTGGCGGGACTTGAACCATGGACCTCTCGAATACGTGCCAAGCATGCTGATGGTTACACCATAAAGGCAGGCCAAAAAGGAGGTAGAAAATACCTTATGTACTCCCCCTTTTAAAGGGCGGCTGGGAATTAAGGGACCCAGTCGCCAAATCCTGGTGGTGGAGAATCATCATCCACCACCTTTTTTTGTTTGGGCACCACTGTAGAAACATTAGGCTATTCTGAAGAAAGAGATAAAAAATGTGCAGTGCCCTTTCTAGGACTCAAATCTGATACGTTATTTTTTCATTTTATTTTATTTGACTTTGTTTTTCCTTTTTCAAAAATAGTGAGGGTCTTTGCATTTATTGATCAGTTGTTTGATCCCCTCTTTGTGAGGAATAAATCATGGTTTAGAGTTGTTTTTTATGATTTTACTTATTGTATGAGTTTCAAAGCTTGTTTATAAATGTCATTGTTTTTCCATGTTTTCATTTATTTAGTTATTTATGTATATTATTATTTCTGAATATGTTATAGGTAAATATGCATTTGCATAATATCACTCACATAAATGTATATGTTTATATACTTATTGCTGTTCATTGCATAATTATAAATGTTTGCATTATGATGCAATAATGTTTTCACCTTTATTAAATTGGGTACTGTTTTGTAATTGGAACCGGATAAGAAATATATGAGTGTTTGCCTGTCTGTGTATATATGTTACGGTGAAACATCGAAATCTGGAGAATGTCGACTTTCACCAGTGAATGTCAACGTTCACATAGTCGCTTGGTGTATGTCTGAAATATTTTCCAAATACCTCCAAATCCAACCATTTCTGACTTACACCAGTAAATGTCAACATTCACCTTGTACTAATGGTGAATGTTGAACATATAAGAATATTATAATATCTTCTGCATAATTCAGTCATGCAAAAACGCTCTTGAGACTTAAAATAAGAACTTAAAACACACAGTACATTCAAAATGAAAAAGGAAAATAATAGAAGTTATAAACGTACTTAATTATACAGTACGTTCTAAATGAGAAAATAAAATAATAGTAATAAAAAACTTACTAAATTATGTGATTCAAATCTTATTTATTGCGACAACTTAAACTTTTATGATCTCTTTTCGACGTACTGTGATTGTCAACATACACCGGCGAGGGTCTGAATGTGCAAGAATGTAATGCAATATTCGATCTTTCGCCGACGTATTTGGTGAATGTTGACATTCTCCGGTGAAAGTCGACATTCTCCAATTTCGGTCTTTCACAGTAACATATACACATACATTCGTACTTACCTATATACATGAACACTCCCATCCATACATACATTTCTGAATCCGGTCCTGATGACAGAACTGTACCTGAAATTCTATAGCCCTGAAAAAGGACTTTTGTGGCCCTGAAAAGTGCCTCTCTCTCTCTCTTTTTTCCCCATTTCACAGGGTTGCTATACTACCTGAAAAATTCGAAAAAGTCAGGGAATTCGAAAATTGACCAAAAAAGTCGGGGAATACCATACGGCGATCCAAAAAAATTAGAGTTTTGCTCTAACGTTGGAAACAATCACTTTCTTGGGGAATTATGTATCGCATTAGCGTCATTCGGGCAGCTGTTGTAGAGCCAATTTTCGCAGCTCCAATCAGATTGTCTTTTAGAAAGGCAAAGCAAGTTTTCAGTAACCTTGAGAATCTAGAGACTTGCATGTGCAGTGGATGTTGAACTAAAGAAAATATCTTCCCATTCTTGTATAAAACAAAATCTGTTTAATCCTAGTATAGGGTACAATGGAGGTTACAATAGCCTTCATGTACTACTCTATTCTAACATCCATGTACGGTACACACGGGATTTGGCGACGTTATGATGGTTGCCGACAATTTTCAAAATCGTGCCAAAGCTGTAGCGTATACTAGGATTTTACCGCAAAAAACTTTTTTTTAAATAAATGCCTAATTTGTCATTTTGCAGTAAAATTAAAATAATAATCAGTCATCTAGGCTAACCATTTAATATAACTATATTTGCCAAAATTTC
Source organism: Stegodyphus dumicola (assembly GCF_044657685.1). Classification (NCBI taxonomy): domain Eukaryota; kingdom Metazoa; phylum Arthropoda; class Arachnida; order Araneae; family Eresidae; genus Stegodyphus; species Stegodyphus dumicola. The sequence goes on from NC_140780.1 coordinate 125,437,322, forward strand.
ATTGATTATTGTAATTCAGTTTTAAATAATTAACTGTATTTTAATGTTATTCACATCATTTAATTATCATTTAATGTTGTTTCTTCCCTCTAAATTTAGTTGTTATTAGTTAATAATACTTTCAAATTATTTTCTCTAGCATAATACTGAAACTAATTCTAGCAGTATGATGTCATACTATCAGGAAATTTAATGCACAGGATTTTAGCTTATCTTTGCTGCTGAATAAATATAAAATACCTGAATTTATTTAAAAATATCATTAAATAGATTTATTTCTTTCATTTAGCTGCAAAATGGCTGCAAAAATGACTTTTTTAATCCAGACTAGGGCAGATTCTAATATCGGTCTTCAGTGCACAAAACAACTCCTGTTATAGTTATAATAGTAATGCTTTTGGGATTATATATATATATATAATATAATTGTTTTTAATACATGTATATTACAATTTTTAAAAACAAAATATGAACATGCCTAGTATTTTCGTGAATTAAGCTGCTGAAAAATTATCAGTAAAGACATAAAGTAAGAAATTTAGAACTAATTTTTCACAAAGACCAAAAATTGAAATTCATAATTTATAAATTTCAAATAATCCTATAAATGCAAAAAAGAATTTAAGGAAATGTTGAAACTAAAACTTTTTAAACAAGCAATACTCCAATTCAGAAACTTAAAGAAAAATTAACATAATAGAAGAGGAATTCAGTTCCACTTCGTTAGGAGGAGGAACATTGAAATCTCTCTTCTGCAAAAATCCTTTCTTTTTTGTATCCAGAATTAGCCAATGAACCATTTCTATGTAATTTAATTATAATAGTTCACTCGAAAATTCTGGCCCCTTCCCAAAGCAAGGGGGGACAAAGAGAATTCTAGTTAAAGAATGAAAACAGAATAAACTATACTGGTGCATCATTTAACTAAATTGATTTTCACAATTTCCAACTACAGATTGTAAATACAAATTTTTATTGGAAAAATTTGCATTTATGTTTCTGTTTTGGTCCATATTTTTTTAGCAATTGTTAAAGAAAACACCATTTTTTCATGTACAGGTTACAATAAATGATCATGTTTCGTATTATATGTCATTGCTTGATCATAATGATTCTCAATAGAGGATTAAATTATAACAATAAACAACTTTGAGATATTTTAATAGAATTATTCTTTCACAAAGATTAAAAACTGTCTCATTAATGTTGCCAAATTGTCATAAATGTCTTTTTAGATCTTCCTGGGGAAATTTCATCTTGGGGGTATATCATTTCACTCATGGCCAAAAATTACATGATCTTCAAAAACCAGTGTACATTACTTAATATGCTGGCCTAACACTAACGTAATTTGAGAGTGAGTTAATTTCCAACTTTTAAAGGTTGGTTGATATTCAACTCTGCATTGCAAGAATTGAATAATTGCAAAATTTTTAAAACTGTGAATGTATAGTGCCTTTATTAACCTTATTTTCTCCAAAAGTTGAACTCTTATTTTAAGCAACTGTTTCTTCAAACTTTATCTCATTTGAAAATTTTCTAATCATGGTCAATTCATTCACCTTTTTTTGTTATGAAGTTGCTATGCGCAATTAACAGATGAAGCCTACTGAGAAACTGAAACATGTATGTATATGCCAGTCATGTAATACACCCACATAGCGCAAAAACATCTTCGGAATGTGCGTACATCCTCAGGACATCCCGGAATATCCCACAAACCTCTTAAACACGTCCTCCTGAGTGCTTAATGTCACATCCCAGTATATTCTCAGGACATCCTAAGTCCCATTGATAGCATATGGGATGTTGTCAGGATTTGAAATCCTAGTTACTACATCCCCAGGACATCCTGAGATGTTCTACAAACCTCCTAAACGCATCCCATTATATCCTCAGAACATCCTATGTAGGTCCCATTGACAGCTTACGGGATGTTATTAGGATTTAAAGTCCTACTTACTACTTGATATTGGCGTGGAGTGAGGGTTAGAAACCAGTTGTAAATGTATGTAGGTTGGACTGGAAACAAAGTTTCGTTTCACGCAAAGATCATAAGCAAATAAAATTCTGAAATATATAGTTTGGAATAATATCATTGTAACTATCTTGTAATAAATTTATTTGTAATTTGTTTATGCTGTAGTTTCACATCAAAATAATGCATATTGTTACTTATTTTCATTCACTTTAAGTGCCACCCACCAACACGTAATGCGGCATTGCAGAAGTAATTTTTCCTCTAGTGCCAATCACGTGCTGCCGCATAGTTATAAAATTTAATGCTTAAAGGCTAAGTAATCAATGTGGTACACATAATAATATTTTAAATCATATTTCATATAATAAGTCAGCATATGGGTGCAATCTATTTCTATGACACAGCATTAACACTTTGCGGGCCGTGCATTTATCGAAGCGCCTTTACGCTGCCGCCGGTTCACGCAGGTTCTACTGCTCGCCAACGGTGATATTTACGCAATTTTTCGAAACATAAGTAGTTGGTATATAATTATTATTAAAGAAAGCACTAAAATAACTGTTACACTATTTTTATTCCATTTATATTTTTTAATTAGTACTAAAATGTTTTATTAAAAAAATTTAACCCCTAGGATCCATAGTTCTTTTTAGTATGATAATTCTGAAAACATTTTCCAACATGCAGAGAAACGTTGCAGGAAGGACACATGTATGTAGTGGAACTTCTTTTCTTTTTGGCAGTGCAAACTTTACAGGCCTTTGCGGGTTTTGAATTCTCCCATTACCAATAATACGTGTTATTCTATGTTTTCTCATGTCCGTAGTAAGTCTGCCTGGTGGATCAAACCTTGGCGATCTTTCATCACATTGAGCAGCCGATCTTGATTGTTGCTCCTCTTCATTCCCATTAATCCATGCTAGTGCAAGGTTTAGTAAAAATTGTTTGAATCTAATAGAATTTTCAGAATTTTTTATGTATATCTGGAACGCATTGAGTAATGCACATTTTATGAGATATAAAACCCTTTTTTTTTTTTTTTTTTTTTGTCCATTTTTTTGTTTTGCGAAGTATGGAATAACACGATAGGTATTGATCGGCGTGATCAACACCTTTCATAAATTTATTATACTCTTGTATGCAAATTGGTTTAATGCACTTCTTTTTGGTTCTTTTACTCACACATTCGACCATGTCTGCTGAAGTTATCGTAGAAATCATCATTATCAATTTTTTGGCCAAATTCCATTTTTGTACCATAATTTTCCCCTTTCTACAAAATTCCATTGACTTATTTTTCAATGTAGCAGATTTTAAACAATTTGGCACTCCTCTGTTTACTCTAATTGCGCCACAGATGTTTGTTTTATGCTTTAGTAAATCCTCTGCAACCTTTACACTATTGTAATAGCTGTCCACATATACATCGTGCCATAAATTTAAATATGGCGATAGCACGGACAATATTGTTGCAATTAGCGATTTTCCTTGCACGCAATATATTTCTAAATTGCATATACAGTCAAAAGTCGTTAATTTGGACACCCATAATTCGGAATGATCTATAATCCGGACCTCAAAGCTTCAAACTTTCTGCGCATGTGTCGCGTTGACGCATGCGCGTAAGGCCTTTACGGCTGAGAATATGCTTGTGCGCGTGCGCAAAATACGTTTACGAGTGCACGTTTAATGTATAACGGATGGTATAAGCTAAGCAAAAATTATTTAATTATCTATTTCTGTTAATGTTGCAGATTGCGTTGTTCTTTAATCTTCGAATTGGATCCGGCTTATTATTTTTTGCAGACTGTTAGAGCAATTTTATAAAAGTAAGCTTGAACTTTCGATTATGTCAAATAGAATTTCTGATATATATTTATTAATATGTAAATGATCTACAAAGCGAAAGCATGTTTCGAAGTTCATTAAACAAAAAGTGGAATTGCTACAAAAAATTGATAAAGGCATATCCTTTGTTTATCTAAACTTTAACATTTGTTTATCTAAACTTTGCTTATCTTTAATGCCGCGGCGCCGCGCAATGAATTGGAAGTTGATCTGTCAGCACTATCCTTATCTTCAGGGCAGATGTTTTTATTTTATTTGGCTTATAATTCCTTATTAAATGTAGTATTTCATCTCGATGTACTCCATCTTTGATATGATTTAAATCAAATTCCTCGTCATTATAATTCGCTTCTGATAGCAAAGAAAGTAACAGAGGTTATTGAAAACAAAATTTCAATTGACAAATTAGTCGGTATTCTCGACACAGCAATTACAGGACTTATATTTCATATTTTTAATTTTATAATTTCTGCATGCCATCTTACCAGATTTAAACTGATGATCTATAATCCGGAATCGCCGAAGTCCTGACAAGTCCGGATTAACGACTTTTGACTGTATAACCAGATGTCATTTCACACACCATACGGACTAAAATTCCATATTTTATCATTTTCGCAGGATTATATGTACGAAAAGATAGCCTGCACTTCAATGGAATGATACCTTCATCCAGCAATAATTCGTTCTCGGGTTTATATATTTTTTGAAACTTTTCTACCAGGTACGAGTAAACTGGTTTTATTTTATCAAGCCTTTCTTGGCAATGCTCATTATTACTTAAGTGCTAATACTTCCATAACTGCCGAAATCGGTTCCTTGGCATAGTATTGCCAAAAATAAGTGTATGTAATCCAGGGTGAGTAGACCAATAATCGTCTTGTTCTGGTTTTCTTACTATTCCCATTAGGATAACAAACCCCAAAAGTTTTTTTCATTTCTACAACATTTGTATCAATCCAAGCTTTATTCTTTTTGATTCATTGTTGTTATTATTCTGCTGATTATGATATAATTTTGTTTGTGTGGCAAACAAATTAAATAAATCGTCCCCAATGAACAATTCCACAGTTGATAATATATCTGGTGTGTATGGTACCTGTAACCCAAACCATTCCAGGCAAGCATGAAAGTTAGGTTTAAAATCAACTTCTAACCAATCATTTGCCACAGAATTCTCTTCATCACTTTCAGATTCACTAATTATTGGTCTTCCCTTATTTTTGAATCGTCTCACAATTATATTGCTCCCGCTGTCCGAATCACTTTCACTATCAGAGCAATTATCCTCTTCTGATAACAGATCAGCATATATTTCCTCATCAAAGAGCATTTTGAAGGATATCTTTAAATCTAACGTAAGTTTCCGATATTTGAAGGCAGCGAAAGACAGTCTCAAACTAACAAAACAAGCGTCCACGAAAAAAGACTTTAATAATAGACAGTCTGGTGAATTGGGAGAGGAAAACAGTTGAAACCAATGTTTCCTGATCGTCAAATTGCTACAGTATGTCTATCTATACAAATGTTGATGTGAATCATCGTCGTTGGTGGCGTCGTTGAGTCACGCGTACATGACAGCTGCCGATAACTGTTGCCGAGCAAAAGTCACGCCAGCGTGACAGCGGCCGATAACCGTTGCCGAGCAAAAGTCAGACCAGCGTGAAAGCGGCCCGCAAAATGTTAACTATCAATATAACCTCACATGACCGGCAGCGAAAGTGTTAAATACATACGCCCGACTGTTTAATGTCACATCCCAGTATATCCCCAGGAATCTTCCTTACATTCCAGTGAAGGTGTTGTGATGGCCTAAAACCTACTTATTTTCCTCACATAGTATCAGATTCTTTACCTATTGTTACTATGGAAAAGTAAGAAGTGTTGAGAATATTTATACAATTTATTTTTCGGATTTGAATTTCAATTTATTTAATAATTTTTAAATATATCTAAAACTAAGCAAGGGACTTAAAATGAATTATTAATACAAAATATTATAAGAGAAAATTTTGCTTAAAAATATTAAAAATCTTTCGACCATTTTTAACTATTCAATAGCCCAAGGTTGAATTATTCAATATATTCATAATTAAATTATTCTACAAAATTAGTTCTGATGTCAGTTAATTTGTATTCAAAATTCAATAATAAAATTAAGCATTTAATAATCTTTAAGTAGTGGACTAATGTGGGTAAATTTTGAAATTCTGAACTTAAATTGGTTGCGTTGATTGAATCATTATTGATGGCTACAATATAATTGAACAGTTCATGAGTTCATCTTGCTATTTGCTGTAATGGAGCAAAAGACTTTCTAATCAATTTTTTTTATAGAAGACATATGTAGCTTTCAAATTTAAATGCTCTGCAATTACCTAATGGCCCAAACATTTTTACATCTTTGCAAATATGCAGTAGGCCGTGAACATTATGAAAAATATGCTATTTTACATAATAAAGCCCAAAATTTACTACGAAGAGATCTAATAGAGACTGTACATATTCATGAATTGCCGTCTGATTTTGTATTTTGCGTAAGAATCCAATCAAAACATGATTTAGTAAAAAATGATCATATAGCTTATTGTTTAAAATTTCTTTTAAAACAACTTGGCCAGTGTACAGTAAAAATTGGCAGTATTCTGTAGCTTTCCAATGTTTCAATTCTTTTAGGGTCTTCAGTTTTTCTCGCAAATTCAATTGGTACAAAAGGCTTTAAACTGGTCGAATTTTTTTTAATTAATTTAACATTTTTATGTGGTAATTGTGCTTGTAAGCTGCCTCCGCCTATCCAAATAGTAATAATTTTTCGTACTATTCCTAAGCGCACGAGGCATATAAAGTCTAAAGTAATACTTATTAGTCCTGTATTTGGAATATCCTTTAAAATGGAATTATCGTTGTGATAATCATCATAAGTCAATTTTTGAGTCATAAAAAAATTGGTATTTTGATGTAGTTCACCAACGAATTATGGAGAATTCGTTCCTGGAGAACTCTGTTGTTAACATATTTGCCAACAATATTGCACTTCGAACAACTTGAATATCCAGTTTGACCTTTAGTGCACAAAATATATGATTTTGCTCGCACATCACATACAATATATTTAATAGCAAATTTTATTTTATTTTCATTTCCGAAGTTAATACCTTCATTAGATAATTTGACAGTTTTGTCCATAAATTTGGTTAAAAATTCATTAGCTTTTGGTTTTGAACTACCATAATATGCATCCACGATGTTTCTAGTAGAAATAATATTCACCAAAATTGGGCAGAGTGAATTATTATTTGATTTGAATATGGATAAACCATCAATATTTATTGCCATTTCTATACAAGATAACTGAGACAAAATATGAAGGCTATGCATTTTTTTAATTTGATTTTTTAAGCCGAAGTATACATAGTCTGTATTCCCCATTCTTTTTATAAAAGGAATTTCTGGGTGTGCTCACGAGTGTACGTGCATCACTTGGTAAATTGTTAAAGCATTTATGATTCTTCAGAATTTTAAGTGCCATTCCATTAATTCCAGAAACGAGTTCTCACATGTAGTGTGATTTGAAACATTGTATGAAATATTTTTCGTTTCCCTTCTCTGTTTAAATGAAATAGATTCAGTATCTGTGTTGCCAACTTCAAAACAAGGGTTATAGGTGCAAGGTATATATATATGAGTTTCATATACCGAATCAAAATTTGAACTGGAACTTAAGTTAAAATATATTTGCTAGCGCAAAAATTCGGCACATGTTTCCCCCTCCCATAATTAAATGCTACTTCTTCTGATGAATCCAAAAATATACGTTGATTTACTCTCCTGCAAATCTGCCTTTTGGATATATGAGATTTTGTTTTTCCCCCTTCTGATCATTTTTGTAGAATAAAGGAAAATTTTTGAAACTTACTTTTCACACTCTCTCTATGAAAATCGTTCTAAAATGTTTGTTTGTGAAGTCAACTTCTGGCTGGAACAGGATTTGGTATGACAGCAATTAACGTTTAAGCTTCAGCAGAATAGCTGATAAATTCTAGAAATCAAAAAGTAAGTACAGTACTTTTCCACTTTGTGCGGTTCTTCAAGGATATCATCATTACAGAGCAATTAGCAGCACTGGGCCATTCTCAGTCAAAAATGACTTCGATGAATTTAATTGAATACTTTTATAACATGGTGTAAATGCATGGTTTAGCCATGCCTTAATGTCCCACATGCATATTCCCAAGCAACTAAATACTGCATTATTTCTGATTAGTGCCGCAGAGACGGGAAGGTGGTTAGTGGATTGCCATATCGAAAAACACGGGTTTGAACACCGGAAAAAGCATGGATGTGTAAAATTGTCTGTACCCTCATAGGAGGCAACTGCGGCCTATATATTATTACCTTTATAATAATGTGACCACTGCTTCTGGCCTTAGTAGTTGCCATTATCTATAACAACTAGTGTTGGCCATTGGAAATTTAAAAACAAAATATTTGATTAGCCTGATTTAAGGATCTGCGGCAAAGCACTCGAGGGCAGTCTAACAAAGGAAAGGAATGTCTTTACTAACCACTTTCCCTTTTTAAGAGAGATTGACTCGATTCTATGCTATATATAGGGGGAAAACATAAAAATCTCATGCAGCCAGTTTGTTCCCCAGGATCTGAATCTTATCGAACTACCAGAGTTTAGTGGTTTAATTCTCTGCAGCCTGAAACATTATTTATTCAAAGCATAGTGCATCGTGCCGATCTGTTCATAGTATAAATGTCTTTATGAAAGATTTTCTGAGCGAACCTGTAACATAAATAATGTTTGGGTTCAAAGATATTAGCAAAATATCTAAAATAATGTTTACAAAATATATTATGTAGCAGTTAGAATTTATTCTTATTCACGCTTTCATTGTGGAAGTCAAAACAACTGAAAACACTTGCATATAATTTGTAAGAAAGTGCTGGGATCACTAGGCACTGTGAACAACTCCAAAACTTTGAAAACATTTTGAGTTTTACTTACAGCCAACATATAGAAGACAAAAATAAATGTAAACATAACAATTAAATTTTTATATGCAGAATATCCATAGAGTGAGGTTTTGATTCTTATAATTTGATTTGCATGTGGTACAAAGTTACTTTACTTTAATATTTTCAGATATCAGCTTCCATAAAAAGTTCATTTTTTTCAATTAATTTAAAGAATAACCCCTCCAGCCCTCTTTCAATCAAAGTTTGATTAGCAATTAGTTCTATGATTTTAATAATTTATAGTAGATGAAGACAATTATATAAATAATTTATCTTATATTAATACAAATGTTTATGCATATTTTATTTATAAATATAGGAAATAGTTAAAAAATAGCTACTGTAATTTACGGAAGAAAGGCCACATCAGCGTAAACGCCGCACTCGAGAAAAATGGTGGGGAAAAAATTAAAATTACACAGGCCGCATCAACGTAAACGCCGCACTCGAAAAAAATGGCGGGGGAAAAATTTAAATTACACAGAAACGCCGCAATAGATTAAATTGCGCATGACATCGTCGTGGGCCGTATAGATGCAAAAACTCAACCTAAGTCATGATATATGACATACCATCTCCCTTCGGAGTAGTCTTTCGTTTAAAAATGATCACCGGCTTTAGCTTGTCACCGTTTGCGGCACAAGCTAACACACATGTAAATGACGTTCTTTCATGGCCTGTCATAAACACAGATACAGTGTTTGCACCAGTTTCGTCAACAGTTCTGTTTGCAGGAGAGTCGAAAGCTAACGGCGTTTCATCCATATTTATTATCTGTGACCGAAGAAGTTTTTTTGTGGGGCAATAATATCTGTCACATATTTTAGAAAAGATGCCGTTTTATCCTGCCAGTCCATTGGTAATTGTTGCCCGACTGTTGTTCTAGTACGCACAGAAATATCTTTTCTTTTCATAAATCTGCTGCACCTCCTTTGAAATCATTTATGTTCATTTGTTTTGCTATAAATTTTGCTTGTAAGCGAATTTTTACAGTCGAAATTGCCATTCCCTTTCCTCGTTGCTCCTTTACCCAGTTTGCAAGGTCGTCCTCTAGATTTGGCCACCTTACAGTACCACTTCTTTTGGCTCGTTTCTGTTGTGGCATATTTTTAAGAAGTTCTTTTTCAGTTCTCCAACGTCGAATACATCTGTCATCTGCTTCAAACTCTCGAGCTGCTGCTCGATTTCCAATTTGTTCAGCACGTGAAATTACATTAAGCTTAAAACCAGCAGTATAGCTACTGTGCCGTTTAGGGACATTTTCAAAAAATTGCCGCTCCCTTCTTACTTAAAAACTATCCAACAAGTACTTGTACCCAAACTGATGGGATCTGTATCTGGCAGAATGCCAAGAAAAATCCATTCATGCTGAAGGGGAAATACGTCAGAGTTCGCTATTGCGAGGCATGTGGAGTCGTGTCCGCCTTTGAAAAAAATTGCAGAAAAGGCAGGGGTGGGGAGAGGATGGGTCCTGGAAGATTCATCGAATGGCAGAGGAGAGAGACTATTCGAACTGATGAGAATGTTGATTTGAAAGGGTGAAGAATGTTATTGTTCTGAGATCTCGTTTAGGGTGAATAAGGCATGTAGGTCCGTTCAAGGGAAAGAATGTAAACAAAATAACGTTCGCAAAAAGCAACTGAGTGGTCTTTTGTGTGGGAACAGCACCAGTCTATGCACAATGACAAGGCCATCCAAGCTATGTAAAATGAACATCATAGGAAATATTTTATTTTTAGTACACCTAAACGCCGCATGGGTAGAAACACCGCACCCACTGAAAATTTAAGTTTTAAACACGTAAACGCTGCGGCGTTTCTTCCGAAAATTACGGTAATTCATTGAAAGCCCCTTTCAGATTACCTACAGCAAAAATGTCAGGAAAAGACATTAAAATTAATACAAGTCTAACCCTGATACTATGTAAATATATTTTCTAATTGTAATTCAATAAGCAATTCTTAAAAAGAAAAATAAAGAGCTTAACCCTCTCGCTGCGTATTTTTTTTATCAAAATAGGTTCAAAAATTGCATATTTTTTTATTACATATTTCAAATCTACATATATTTTAGACTTAAAATATACAAAAATTTTTTGTAAAAGAGTTTTTTTTTCAATGTAGAATTAGATCATAGAAGAAAGTTGTCAGAATATTGAAATTGAAGAATAATGATAAAAAAAGCAAAATTTTGAAAATCAATTTTGGTTAAATTATGATTTATTTTATAAAATACAAAGATAAAAAGTATATACTAATGAAAATATGCAAAATACTTACAAAACATTTATTAGAAATGAAGTTTTGTTTGATAAATTTCGAAACAAGGCTCGAGGCAAAGTCCGACCTCGCAATCTTTGCACCAAATTCGCGTTTCTTTTCGAATTTTTTTCCCGCTTTCAGTTTTTTTTTTTTAACAATAGACAGCACACTGTCTACGAGGCTCTTTCTTGATGGGATTTGGGGGTATATGGCTAGCAAAATGTCGAGCAGTTAGCCTCATGGGATTGAGAGTTGAACTACATATGCTAGAGTGAACACTGGAATTTCTATCTGAATACTTCTGAATGCTTAGTTCAATAATTTGCAAACGGAAATCTAGAAGCGTTATATTTTGTAATGGGTTATCCTTTTTATAAAGGATATAAGCATTCCACAGTGATTGGTCCATGAATTGTCGGAAAATTTTTATATAATATTTCCCTTGTTGTTTTCTGAGGGTGGGGTAATATGACATTTCTTGGTCACATAAATCAACCCCATCCATCGTGTTGTTGTAATCACAAACAACAATTGGTTTGAGTACAGTTTTCTTTGATTTGCATTTCACCAAACGGGAACTTGCATTATGAACTGTACTTATAAGAAAAACACTTTTTTTATCTTGCCACTTCAGAGCCATAACTTTACCCCTTTGGTAAACAAGGACGTCACCTTTAGGGATTTTTTCTTTTGCAAAATTTGGAGGAAGGTCTTTCCTCATCTTATTTACAGTTCCATATAAGTCTGTTCTTTCTGAAATTAAAATGTCTGCTAACTTTGGAGACATGTAGTAATTGTCCATGGTTACACAGTAACCTTGGCCCAGGAATCTGTCCATCAGGTGCAGAACAATTTTAGTGGAAACTGGATAATTTGCAAATTTCCGGTTATACACAGTTCCATTACCTGTGTATATGAGAAAGTCTGCAATATATCCAGTTCCCACTTCGCAGACCACAAAAAACTTAAGGCCAAATCTTGCTCTTTTTTTCGCGATGAACATTTTCCAGCTCAGTCCGCCTTTGAAGCGCATCAAACTCTCGTCTATGCTGAGATTTTTATCTGGTATATAAAGATTTCGAAATTTGTTTCGAAGATGCTCCATGATGTCATAAATTTTATTTAATTTTGGCCATGGATGATTATCCTTATCAAACTCTTCGTTATTTGTAAAATGAAGGAACTTCATCAGCAAAATAAATCTATCTTTCTGAATTACTTGTTGAAAAATAGGTGTTTGCAATATGTGACGTTTGAACCAATAATATTCTTGTTTAGGCTTTTTTACAATTCCTTGGAGAAACAAAACGGAAAAGAATAATCTAAGTTCTTTCTCATCCGTATCTGTCCAATTTTTCCACCTTGATCTTTCTTTAGGAACTGCCTTATTCATATACTGCTGAGCATATCTGTTGGTCTCTTTTACTATTATTTGCAACATAACATCGTCAAAAAAAAGTTCAAAATAATCCAAAACAGTTGCATCATCTGCCATAGTGAAATTTGGTCCGGGATTGCCAATAAAAGGAAATGAAGCAGGAGCTGGTGGAATATTTTGCATATCAATTTTGCACCACTGTCGGGCGTTTTGAATAGAAAAGGAATTTTCAGATTCATCACTATCCACAGAGGAATCCGAGAAATTTTCATCAGTTCCGCTATAAATATCATCAATATACTCGGAATCAGAGTCAGAACTACTGTCAGTGTCGGAAATATCGTCAGGAACATAGGTCATATCACTCGCGAAACGGCTCCTGCCAGACATCTTTGAGCTCTGAAAAGCGCGCGCGAAATGCTAAAAAAAAATTCTTTTTATATTTCGCAGAAACGTGGACAACTAACACCATCTGTTAGTCGACATCTAAATAAACAATTAAACATTACAGAAAAGCCGAAATGAAACCATAAATGGGGAAAGAGCGGGTTGCACACTTAAATAGGCGGCAAAAACGCATCCCCGCGATAATCGCGGGTTGTGCAAATTTTGCTACTTCTACATTGCCCGTGGAAATCACGGGATGCGCAGCGAGAGGGTTAAGTATGCTTTCGAATTAGCAAATTCGAGTTCTGAATTCTCAGCTGATCTTAAAGCTGACTGAGAATAAGTATCCTCAGTATGCTTGAGTACAATAGTCTTCAAAAGTATTCAGTATGTGCATCCTCGTGATGATAAATGATAAAACCCTGAAGATATCTGAGAAACAACATCCTCGGGAGATCTTCATATATCCTGGGACATTGCGAATTGAACAGGACATCCTTAAGATGTTGATTTACGAAGTCCTCAGGATATCTGAAAATCAACATCCTCAGGAGATCTTCATATATCCCAGGATATTGTGACTTGAATAGGACATCCTCAGGATGTTGACTTGAAAAGTCCTCAGGTTATCTAAGAATCAACATCCTCAAGATATCCTGTTTCCCAGGACATTCTGACTTAAATAGGATATCCTGAGGATGTCTTGTGTTGTGGAGGTAATTGTGATGTGTAATGTGCTGTTCTTGGATTATTTCATTTAGTCTTGAGAATTTATAGAACATCTTGGAAACAATCATTTCTTTAATACTCTCCAATATGCTGTGTGTAAATTTATTCTTGTATATAAATTTCTTTTATAGTTTTAGAATTCCTGAATAAATTAAGTGAATATTAATTTTATTAGTTCTGAAGTGAAATATTCATTCTAATTATGTCAACGTAACCTTTTTTTTACAGTCTGATGATGAAGACCGGTTTAGTACAAGCACCTATATTATTCCAGCTAAGGTAATATTTGTACTTAAAAAAAAGTTTTGAATTTAAAACTAGAAATTTTCATTTTATTGTGTGAATTTAAACTGTACTTTAATACTCTTTATTTTTTTTTTTCAAAAGTTTTATAAAATTCTAACCTGTGTACTTTTAAGTTACAGTTTTACTAAGTTTAAAATTGAAGAATCTTAAGAACTGGTAAGCGAATAATCGCTTTAGTCCGTGAGATAGAAAATAAAACTTTGAAAAGGTTAAATACCCTTTATTATTCCAAATTCATTTTCACAGGACCTCCTTCTTGGAGTTTTATAATAAAAGCCTCCATTCGAGCTTGAACTTAATAAACTAAGAACTGAAACTTAACTAATCTTAATTAAAAAGATATAGCCGAAGCTATCAAGATTCTAACAGAGTTGGCCTCTAATGCTAAATAACGGAGAAGCTATCAAGAGCCTAAAGTACGGCCGAGCGCAATAATAGCTTGAAAGAGAGTAACCTAAAAAGGCAGGCACGCTAGTCAGAATAACTGGTTCTCTCTAACAAAGTCAGTAGAACTTCACAGTTTAAATGCTTCTTCTCATTTGCATTCAAACGCGATTCTAAAACTATGTTCTGACTGGAAGTTGCAAGCTTGAAATTAAGATTGGATTGGATTGGATTTTTGAGAATATGGCAAAGCACACTAGGGCTATTTGCCTAAGGGGAGGGATGCCTTTGTGGAGGACTTTCTAAGTGAAACTGGCTCATATAAACATTACACATGGGGGAAAAAAAACACGAAAACGCCCATGCAGCCAGCCCGTTCGGGGGATTCGAACCTCGGACCGAACTACCAGTGTTCAGAAATTTTACCGCTCGCCCACTGATGGGCTGAAATTAAGAAAAGGTAGGACAGTAGCTTTAACTCAAAATTTAACTGTTAGATAGATTAACACAATCCTTACAAGTGCAAATTTAAATTAAAATTATCTATTTGTTTCATTATTAAAAATAAGTTTCAGAGGAAAATTGATTCTTGGTCAAATTGAATTGAAGAAAATTCTTTAAAAAAATAGATCTGCAAAAAGGTATAAAAATCATTTTTAGTATTTCTGCGTAAAGTATTTGTACATATTCCTAGGAGATAGTTCATTGTCATTCATTTTAAACTTTATGAAATTGTTCTTAAGTGAAATATTCGGCTCTGGAGAACACTGCAAGTTAAAGATGGTGAAATTTAAAAAAATTAATGAAGAGAGCATGCTGTAACTTTATTTAAAAGGTGCTATTATTAGTAAGTACTAAAAGTAACTATTTGGATATTTCAAGGTAGATGTCATAGGATTGGGAAAATAATTTTGAGATAACTGAAACTAGGAATTTTAAGGGCAATAGGTGTTACATATATTTAATGTAGCATTATGAAGAATGAAAAAAAAATGGGAAAAACTGTGTAACTGTTCCATAAGAATATTGATTATACTTTTATTAATGTATTCTTCTTTAATTCTTATTTTCAAGAAAACCACTAATATAAAGTAAATTTATAATGCTCACTTTTATCTGAAAATTCAAATTTATTTACAATTTGCTTAATTTACTATTATTGTTTACGATTTCCTTACTTATAACACTGAATAATAGAAAAGGGTATCTGCACTGATTGTTAGCAATTCTGAATTAATTATGCTTTTTCATCTTCTAGCTTAGTGGTTCTTAATCTATATTGCCCCAGTAGTCCCTTAATCTTCTCTTTTATTATTTATTTGATTCTAAGTAGTAGATAAAAATTAATTTTATTTTAACATGCTAAAAATGTATTAATGAATTTTAGGCTTATTTTATTTAATAAAGTGTATTATGTTTGCATTGTTTACTTTTTACAGTATAAATTATTATGATACTTAATAAATATAACAAAGACATGTGGCCTTACATTAACTTTTCCTAGCAGCCTTTGGCTTGTGATTCCACCTATCCCTTAGGTTTTTTTTTTTTTTTACCCTATGAGCTTTCTGTAACAGATTCAGTACAAATGTCAGGTCAGAAAATCCCCTTCGCTCTGGGACCACAATGAAATTCCTCCTTTTAGGAAGAATTTCCTATGTGCTCAGATCCCTTCCCTAGCTCCAAATCATGATATCTTTTAATGTCTGCATTGGCTTTATTATTGGTTGTATTACACATGTAGCAGTTTACTTATTTATTCTAGATTGTGCTAATTAATTATATGGAGCTTTCTGAGGGAAATTGACATATGTTTATATGCATACAAAAATTCTGCATCCAATCTAGTTTGTAAAAAAATAATCTTCAGATTAATTTTTTAAAAAGTTACTTGTGCATATGATTCAGCCATTCATGAGTTATCTTGCCATGTTCATCATGTATCTGCAGTTGAGCCATAGGCATGCTGAGGAAAATTCCCTTTTTTTTTTTAAACATTTTAAAGGTGTACATAGATTGAGATAATAATCTGTGCAATACATGTATTATAAATCTCTCTTACATTCTCTGCTTTCAAATCATGGCCTGTAACCAGTTGTTTTGACTTGAAACCATTACTTAGAAAATATATACCTTTCATAACATTTGAAGGCATTCACAAAACTTGCTGAAAAATATGCTATAATAAAATAATTTTAATTAACTAAATTATTCTGCATAGAAATTTGAACTGTTTTACTTAAAAAAAAATCATTCGTTCTCTTCAAATATGCTGCTTCTTGTAAATGCACTTTAAAACTTGTAATGCGTTTTGATATATTCAGTAAGCAAGAGACAGAATCTGCATTAAACTGTTATTTTTAATATAGTTAATATAGTTTAATATAGGCATAGTTAAAATATACTTTATAAAATTTAGCAAGAAGTTTGTAAAAGATTTATACTTATTTTAAGACAAAATAACCCAGATTAAGTATTTTTTTTTTATTGGAGATAATTAAAATTTAAATATTTCATGCCAGTCATTACAACTTTATGAAAATGTTCAACAAATGCTCAGGCAGTATATTTTAATGCCATAAATTTTGAAGAACAGATTTTACTTCTTATGGAGTCATGTGCACTAAAGGGTTAAAGGTAATACATTTTCTAAAAGCAATTTTGACTATTCATCAGTAATAACAGTTTTGATTATTTATATGAAAATATATATTTTCATTTTTAATAACTAGAGTTTTATTTCCCTTCAGAGAATGACGAAACCTTGTCAGTGTCCCGGTGACTGTAGAACAATGAGATGTGCCTGCAGGAAAAGAAATGATCCATGTTCTAGTAACTGTCTCTGTGAAAAGGATAACTGTGTTAATATATGACAAGGTATGCTGCGGAACTTGAAAAATTAATGCTCATTAACTTGTATAAAGTGTGTGTACTTTTTATTTATATAAACCTTTTAATCTTATGTTACCCATTTTGATTTGTTTTTTTAAAAATGAAAACATCTAGCGAAAGATTTCAAGATTTAAAAGATGTATTGCTGTCTTTACAGTGAATCTTCAATAAAACAATAAGTACATTGTGGATATAAGCAACTTATGTTGAGTATGAAAGTTAATGAAACTTTACAAAGATTTCTAACAGTTTAAGCTTTTTTAAAGATTGAAAAGGTAGCTTTTAAATTATTTTTTACATTAACTTTGATAGATTTTAAAAAAATGCTTAATCAGTTAAGATTTACTTTTGTGCATAAATGAATTTGAATTCATTTAAAATAAATTGTGAATACTTTTTTTAATGTCCTCAGCTTTAGTTATGGATATATAATAAAGAGCTAATTCAATCAAGAAACTGGTCAGTCTTCTAAGAAGTAGTAGGTATCATGATTATATATATGATTTAAACCTATAAATTTAGCCATACTTACTTTTATATATATATAAAAGGAAGAGTCTGTCTGTGTGTGTCTTCTGTTCGTGCTGCGAGGAAGCTAATAGACCGAAATAGACTACAAAATTTGCTACATAGGTGCATTTAGACAAAACCCAGTGCACCTCGAAGTGATTTTTTTCAAAATTTGAACAAGATTTTTTATTATTATTATTTTGTTTTTGATGAAATTGCATAAAATCGATAATTCTGTATCATTACATCAGCAACAATGGCACTCAGCAATTGTTGCTGATGTCAGCACTGTTGCCCCTCGGAAAAATGAGGGCGATAGTTCTGTGCGGTTTTTAAATTTAATATTTCTCTTGTATGCTGGATGTTTGTCGAGAGAAGGCAATGAAAAGTTGGTTAATTTATTTATTAGAATAATTAATATTTGTATTAAGAGATATTGCTTATTTCGTTGTAAAATTTTTTATATATAATACATTTTTATTGAATTTTTTTATAAAGTTGTTCTGCAGAGTAAAATTATGTGCAGTTTTTAAATTTAATGTTTGATGCTCCCTTTAGGCATTTTTCCGATACATTTAAAAGCCAGATGAAGGTTGGCTGTGTAGCGGCTAGTTAATAATAAATGTATTCAATAAATTCAGTGTTATTAAGTTATTTGCTTCTGCCATCAACTATCAGAGCAGTAGTGAGAATATTTCTAAGATCAGTGGGAAAAATAAATATTTGATTGTTATTTAAAAAGTAATTTGTTTTTCCCCTTTGCAAAAGACATACTGGTAGAGTTTTTCACTAACATTTTAATAATGCTCAGTGTTCTAATGCAGAATGCATACCGCACCTTATTTTTGAATTAATAAATTTTAGAATCTACTGCAAACTTTATAAATTATTTAAATTTTGTTATTAACTATGCAAATAATAGTCTAAAAAAAAAGAAAGCATACTTTTTTTTAACTTAAGGGAATGAAATGTTTGATTTCGTAAACTTCAGAAATATGTTAAAAATAACGTGTTGGTGAATATCAGATGTTAATTTTCAGAAATTAAATGTGATGCACTGATGAGAAGATTAATTTTTAATTATAAAAAGTTAAATTAATCTAAGGAGAAATTAGGACCTTCATGCTTTTGCATTCAGGTAAAGTTTCAGCAATCCATAAATAAAGACGTAAATCATGTACTTTCAGGTGATTTGAATATACTCAGTGCTACTGATTGTCCTAACTTTAAACACACTTGTGTACAAAATTATGAGAATTTGTAAATTATGTCTATTTTTACAAAAAGTATTGAACCAAAAGTACTAATTATTCCGCTGAAAAGTTACGCAAATATTCGAAGTAGAACACATAAGTGTACACTGATATGCCTGTGGAGATGTAATTGTGGAGAGGATTTAAGCACACAATTTTTGGCAATTTTGTGTGTTGTACTCCTTCACCACATTCCTCATGTTTCTTGCAAGAATTGGGTAAGTTTTATAAGCTACCAGGCAAAATGAGTAGGCATGAATGTATGGAAGATGGAATGAGATGGAGGATGTTGGTAGATTGGAGGGAGGCCAATCACAAGCAGAGGTGGCTACAGAGCTTAATGTAATGCCCAGCATGGTATGCAATTTATGGAAACAATTTCAGGATGCTAAATCCATATCAAGAAGACTTTTCCAAGGTTGACCAAGATCCATGACAATGAATTAAGGATTGTTAATTGGCACTTTCACTGCAGCAACACAGGACTGTTACAGCAGCGTGAGCTGTATGCTGCCACTCGAACTCAAGTTTCACCAGCCAGATCTACTTCTCTGTTGAGCATGTCTGTCACACTGTTGAGGTGGGCAGTTTTATTTGGCCATCCTTCTCTAAAAGCCCGTCTACGCGAAGCAATTTTTCTCGGCCAACTTTCTCGTAGAGCAACAATTTTAAGGATCTGCACATGCGCCAAAAATCGGTCATGTTCTCTGCCACGATTTCAGAACTGGTGTTCACTGCTCACTAGCGTACGATAAAATCGGAGTCTCTAGCCAATAAGATTGCTTTGAGTGATCATGTGCCTTTCTCCTCATTTGGAATAATAAACATGGCTGCATTTCGTTGGAGCGAAACTCAAATTTTTCAACTAATAGATTTCTATAGAGAAAATGTGTTGTGGGACATGAGTAATATAAATTTTAAAAATAAAAAAATTAAGGGATTCTCTTATTTTGGTAAGCTTTGTCTTTCCCATTACTTTATATATTCAAATATTTTCTATTCGAAATGAAAATTATTTTAACTCCCCCAAAACTATTAATGATGTTTCACAAACTCAGTTTTGTTTTAATTGAGTTTTGCGAAAACAAATTACAACCTAATTTAATACAATATTGCTAAATTTTATTAGCTGATTAACTGATAGAGTCATATGACCATAGTTTTCAGACTGTATTAGTTATTTAATTATGCTGATATTAGTTTTTTAATGTTAAATAAATATACTACTTAAGACTTTGCACCTTTATATTTCTTATTTGAAATTTTTGCACTGAAATTACACTCTTGCTTTGTAATGTAGTAATCTTTATTCTTTATTACTACTTTTTACTCATACTGGTTTAATATTCATGACATTATTGTTTATTTATTCATTAATAAAAGTTTTTAATTTAAAGCACAGTAGTTACTTTTTTTTTTTTTTTTTTTTTTTTTTTTTTTTGAAACATTGTTATTTTATTATTTCAAGATTTAAGTGCACAAATAGGACTGCCAGAAAAGGAAATTTAAAAATAAATAAATAAAATAAAAAAGGAGTAATCTGTGTACTCAATACACAAAGGAAAAGCATATTTTTAAAAATTTTGCTGCAAACTAAATTTAGCAAAAAATCAAAATCATGTGGCATCATCCGTAAATACTTTTCGAATTGTACCGTGTCTTCAACATGCAACTTCCGGAGCAGGTTTTACGAAGGCACCATGAATTTCTCGTCGTTTGACTCAATTTCTGGTCCAAATGGTCTGGTTCTTCCCCCCTTCCCTTCTGTAGCATTACCTAAGTTCAAAATTGTAGCTGTATCTATAGTAGCAATTTAAAATAGTCATCCATTATTTTGACTATTTGACAACACCGTAAGCTTTGTTTACAAATTGTGACGCTGTAGAGAACGGGAACACTTCCTTTTGCAGTGATTGGCTGAGTGAATTCCTGTACTAACGAAAAAATCGTTCCGTATGGACAGGCGAGCTATCTCAGATATTGTCAGCCAGCTAAGTCAGCCAAGAAAATTGCTAAGTGTAGACGGGCCTTAAGAACTGTACTGGGGTTGAAAACTGTTGCTGCAGGACTGGGCTCGACTGCCACAGAGACTCCTTAATTGTCTCTTGTCCAGTATGTCATCATGCTGCATGGCCTGTCTAGCTATGAGAGAGGATCATACTCCATATTAGACTCATTTTCAGTTCAATATCTTAGAATGGATTTTGGACATCCTTGTACTATTGAGTTTTACCCATCTTTTTCTGTTATAAATGTATATTCATACTAATAATTTTCATTAAAATCTGTTCAATAGTTTTTCTGAAATTAGACATAACATGCAAATTTTCTTAATTTTGTGTATGTTATAGATAATAATCAGTGTATATATGGCTTTTGGCATCAAATTTATATTTTGCTCTGTCTGGTAATATAAATTTATATATGTTGGCTAAAAAAGAAGACAAGATTGTCTATATAAATGTTATGTGCATCAAATACAGTACAAAGTCCGAAATGTCGACTCGTCGGGAGTTCGGCAATTCCGGATTTGGGATTTTTCCGGATATTATATCATCAGTTTGAATCATGTAGAAATTATAAAATTAAAAATATGAAATCATGATTTATGAAAAATGAAGTACCAGGTGGCCATAATTAAACTGACAGTGCTCACAGTGTTCTATGGCACGATCTATTTGCGAGAATAACGCCACATTTTGTAGGAAGATTAAACAAGACGGGGGACGAAGGATTCTGCAAAAAAACAAATTAGTTCCAAAAGTCACCGCTAAGGGAATATTTGGCGCTGTGTAATAGAAAATAGAGTGTCAACAAAAGCAAATTAATATGGAATAAAATTACCTTTTATTATGCATATTTTCTGATTTAGTTCAAGTGCAATATGGCAACACTTTTAAAAAAACGTAAAACCTACATAAACACCGATAAAGTCTCGTGATCTGCAATATCACGTACGTTGAGCAGAAGAAGAAGTTCTTTATTTAAATTTCACGTTACATCCATTCGCACAGTGGGTTTTAAAAGGCAATGTGTTACGTTTCGAATCAATCGGATTGAAAGTTATTGTGCAATGTCTCCTTCTTTAGTCGAGCGTGCGTTACTGGTCAAATTCTTTTACTTCAACCAGTGCAACGCATCAGCCGCTCTTCGTGCTTTTAAAACGCACAAAAAAATTCATAAAGGTAACGGTCCTGTGTCAGTTAATGGGCTAAAAGCAATGGTTGCGACGTTTGAGAAAACAGGTTCTCTGAAGGTTCAGTCGGGCAGAGGACGAAAACCTGTACCACAGGATACAATCGAAGCAGTTGCCACGCTATTGTCGACAGAGGACCAGACAATATTGCTGCCACCTCTAGCGCTCTTGGAGTAGCTCGGAATATGGATATGCCTTACAGTAAGGTATGGAAAATCTTACGAAAGATTATCAACTTCTATCCGTAGAAGATCAGCTGTGTAAACCCCGACCGTGATAAGCGATTGACTTTTGCTCTCACCTTTCTTGTCAGAATGGAGGTGGATGATGCTTGGCTGTGGAAAATCTTATGGGGAGACGAGGCCCACTTTTACCTGAATGGAACTGTGAATACCTAGAACTGCCAAATTTGGGATGACAAACCACCACATGCAGTCACAGCAATTCCCTTACATTCAGGGTAATTGTTTGGTGTGGGTTCACAGCGGAATTTATCGTAATCTTCTTTTATATCATCTTCATTTATCTCCAAATTTCTTTACAAAATCTGTTAATTGAAAAATTTCGCCTTTGTTTTGCGATATCCAAAATTAAAAATCCTTTAAATTAGCTGCTGTCATCATCAAATTTAGCTATTAAGCCTGAATTGTATTAGTTTAGTTATTTATAATACTCATGTATATTTCTTGCACATGCTTAAGGCTTATCAGAGTTCTGAATAAATAATTTCCCACATATACTTAAGCATTTTTGAGGGACGGCACTATATATCTTACCTCCTGATGTCTCTGTGGGTCCTAGTTCTACGATTTGACGCGGCCATACGATCCCTGACACTGGTTCTCGATTTATATGAAAAACAAATGAGTTATTCTTGATTCAAATAGCCTTAAATGTAATGTTTGGGTCCATGAGTATCATCAACAAAATCTATTTTTAGCATATGGAAAGAAATTTTGGGTAAATTTTTCCTTGTGAACATTTTTTAGCGCATTTAACTGAAATCTGTTGGTATCGCCAAGCGTAATGTCAACGCAACAGGTTACCATACTCATTTATTATTCAATTACTAATATAAAAAAATGTTTTTAGGTTTCACTACATGAGTCATTATTCAAGTTGTCGTGTTTTGATAAACATGCGGTGATTAAAGGAAAGTATAATAAAAATAATGATTTGCCAGGTTGGCATCAGATCAACAATATACCTATGTGGAATGTTTCGGTTTGAGATGGGTGCCAAGCAGATACGCAGCAACGGAGCCAAATTATTGATTGTACAAATTTATGCTAAAATGATTATTTCTTCAATAACAAGGTATTTGATTTAGTTTCGAAGTAAAATTAAGAATCGGAACTCTCCAGATGTTTTATTATGCGCGGAGGAGGGAATCAAATGTGCATGCGTAAAGCCTACCAGAAAAACGTTGTTTGGTGTTTTAAGGTCCAGATTTTAGATCATTCCGGATAATGAACATTGGGACTTTGTACTGTATAGCATGAGAATTGTTGCATTCCAGTGGTTAAAATTTTAACAAATTCATTAACAATTCAAAATTGGTGAACAAATTCTTTTATAGTATAATTAAAGTCAAGATGTACAGTTACATGTATGGTATTTTTTATTAACTTAGTTAAAAATAAAACTTTAAACAATGCTAATTATAAAGGATAAAATCTTCAATGGAGGAAATGTTCATATTGTTTTCAATAATAAAGTCCATGAGTGTACAAAAGGTAAGAAATTTAAATGTATCCATACTTTTGATTTTGAAGATTTGTTTAAATCCATAGATATCAATGACTGTAATGATGGATATTTATCACAAATATGATGTATAAGAAGTTCTTGTAATTTAATAATTACAGAAGAGTAATTAAACTTGGTCATATGGAAAAAAGTGTATTTAATGTTTTCTTCTATTTTTCAAGCAAATTAATAGTATTATAAGTATGTGGAACAATAGCATCAGCTTTAGCTAGCCTTTATTTACACATGTTGGAGTCTTGCTTTCAGGAAAGCTGACTGTGTGGCTTCAGTTTACATGTATACCTGATTAATCTTTATGTGGGAACCTGCATTCCCTTGTTAGACTCCCATGGTAAGCATCCCCCCCATCAAATCCTTGACTCCTTTTCCTTTAATTAATCTAGTATACAAACAAATGAATAAAATGAAAAAACTCATATATCAAGAAAAGTTAAGAAAATGAAAAGTTAAGCTTATGAAAATAAAATCCACCACGATTTCTCCTAATTAACAGTCTATCAATCCATCAGGCAATCTTCAGAACTAGTCATACTAAATAAATTAATATTTTAATACTAGTACATAGTTGATACAGCTTAGTTTCTCATGGTTTCCTGATTTTACCAGGAGATTCCTGGTTTTTAGTTTTTAGCCTTTACTAAGGAAAACATTTTGAAGCAGTAAAGGAATTTTTTTGAATTAATGAACCTTACATTATGGAAATTTCATTTCCTGCCTGCCTCTTGTAACATTCTCCTGAATTTTTCATATTAAATTTTATTTATTCTGAAATGTCTTAATCTGTTGTAGATGTTTGTAGAATCGGGTAATATTTGTATTTGATTTTTTATTATATTGATATATGGTATAAGTTTAACCGCGCAATAGTATATATATTATTAATTAATTTTACTTCCACTGCATTTAAAAATATGTAAATAAAATATTTCCTTCTTTAATCATGATTTCCTGAGTTTAAAGGTTTAAAAAAAAGTAGAAATTTAAATTAACTAAAGAACATAAAATTTAGAATATCTAACTACATACAGTACAAAGTCTGTAATCCGGACTCGTCAGGACTTCGGCGATTCCGGATTATAGATCATCAATTTAAATCTGGTAAGATGACATGCAGAAATTATACAATTAAAAATATGAAACCATAATTTATGAAAAAAAGCAATTATGATCTAAAGGGTATCAAAATTTACAAAAAAAGTTTAATATTTATTTGTTTACTTTATTAAACATTTCTTTCAATGTAAGTTGTTTAAATTGCTTCATTTTTTATGCTAAACATGCATGCGTAAAGCATACAAAAAAAAGTTTGTGACTTTGAAGTCCGGATTATAGATCATTCCGAATAATGGACGTCCGGATTACAGACTTTGTACTGTATTAATATATTTTACATCAGAATTATGTAATAAATAGTTTAACAACCTGAATCATGCATTCTAAAGTGTAATTTAAATCAGTTTGGGTTCTTTTTAAATGGTATTGCCTCATAGCATGAAAACCTAATGGAAATTACCAATTTTTAACATATCAAGCTATGGTATAATCATTCTATGTTCTAACATGAGCATTTCTATCATCATATAGCCTGGAGTTAGTATTTTCTATTCGTTTTTATCGCAGTAACTTAAAAAAACACAAACTCTAATAATTGGAGCAAAGATACAAGTTTACTCATTTGAAGTAATAACATCAGTGAATGTTATGTAAAGTGCATAATAAATGATTAAAAGATCGGATTATAAATCTTTTATAAGTAAGAACAAATTATTAAAAGGTCAGATTATAAATTTTCTATAAATATTAAAACTGGCACTTTTGCATTTGTCCTTCAGCATTTCACAATATTTTTAAGTTGGAATTAACAAAGGATTAATCAAGTTCACACAGAGGGATTGCAATAAAATTGATTAAGTGGTAAAACGTATTGACTGAATCTAAATTATCCATTAACTTTCCTTACAGCATTAATAAAATTTTTTAGTTTTAATTAATAGTTTTTTTACTTTTTTGTACAAGAATCAGTTACACAGAGTACACAGTGAAGTGCTCAGCTGAGCATTGCTGAAGATGAGTTATGTATTCACATTAGTTTACACTTTTTCATTTATTTTTATAATCTTTGTATTTTGTTTATTTATTTGCTTTCATTTCATTTATTTTAATTTCACTCCACTAGATTGTAGCATGGCTTTTGTATGTAGAATAAAAGACATTTTTTTCAAAATGTTGTGATATCTTAATTTAGGCAGCATTTACATAACACTTTTGCTGTCAGAAGTGGCATAAGCTAAACTTTATTGCTAGGCAACAAGACCTCATTATATCACTGAAACTGGTTTAAGGATTTTGTTCTACTTGTTCAACGTTATGCCACCTGGTATGCAGACTGATCAATCACAATGAAAGAAACTCAAACTGACATTCAGTTGACTTCAACAAGGCAGCTGCACAGTATGCACAACTTAACCTTCCACCATTGGTTATGACTTAAAAGCTGTTCCATGAGTATGAATGACATTAACAACTTTTTTCTTTAACTATGACAATGACGACTAGATCATCATGCAAATGCTTCCTTAGTGTACAAACACCAGTTACACATTCTTGGATGTATGCAGTTTCGTCTTTGCTTTTCTATACAGTTAGTTTTATGAGTTTTATTTTGCATGGTACATTTTAATCTTCTTCAAGAGTTTTATCAGTATTTTTATTTTTAAAAAATTTTATAATAATATTATTTTATTGTTTTAACCTTTTAGTGATCACACTTAGTACACTTGACCCCTTTCTCACGGGCACATCAAATGCATGCACTGCTCCATCACAGAACAAGCTATGTGATTCAAATTTCACTCTCTGATGCTGTTTCTGGCATTATTTGAGAATTTTTTTAATGGCAAATTTCTTTTTTCCTTAATTATAACATCTTTCTATGATCATATCACTTATATTTTTATGCATTCGGTTAATATTTTATTTATTGATCGTAATTAATACTTTATATATTTTTTTATTTATAGACACATTATCCTCTATTAATATTGCTTAAATTCTTTAAACCTCAAAAATGTTTTACATAAATTAACCCTCTGACTGCTTTTTTTTTTTTTTTTTTTTTTTTTTTTTTACCTTGTTTCTATCCACGTCAACAAAGTAGGTCATAAATAGAGTAAATTTAACATTTGGGATTTTTTTTGGAGGGGGACAAACGGTTAATGGTGAGATACATATGCCCCACCCATAGTGATCAACTTACTGTAAACTCACCTATTATTTTGGAAAACTTTATTATATGAAACAGATTTTATATTGTGTGGTATAGGGTGACAAGTTCATTAGAAGCTGGTACCATGATTTAAGGTAGACACACAACCAAGCTCGACCCCCAACTAAAAACCTTTTTATTATTTAAAAGTATTTTTTAACCCAGCAGTAATTTTTAAACTTTTAGTGGGACTTATATGTCCCATTAATAGTCAGAGGGTTAAAAAGTAAACTATTGCGCAAGTACAGGGTGGCGCAGGGAAACGGGAAATTTCGAAATAACGTCATTTCCACGAATAAATTCATAAAACTAGTAATTTATTAAGGCCATTCAGTGTCACCGTTACGTGAAATAATGAGTCTTCCAAACAATTGACGAACTGCTGCCATCGATTGTCAAGCAGTGTGTGATGTAGCTATGTCCTGCTGAAACCCCGTTTTCGATGTTAAGATTAAGCTCGTACAGTATCGGTGTAAAGAATGTTTGAACCGTTGGAATGCCACCTCGAGGTTTCTTTTTCAAGGCAGATCCTGTTTCTTCAAAATTACGCACCCACGTTGTAATCGCATGTGCAGATGGGACACGTTCATGACGTCCAAGCTGGTAATGCTTCGAAATCTCTGCGCAGCAGTCGCACTACACCATTTTTATAAAACGCTCTCACAGCTACTGCACGTTCCGCACCAGTCCAATGATCCATGATTACTAAATGGCAATGCGCTCACAACAATTGTGCAAAGTTTCGAACAACTGCAGGCTCTACTCCATCACAGAAATGCATGCACTGCTCCATCACAGAACAAGCTATGTGATTCAAATTTCACTCTCTGATGCTGTTTCTGGCATTATTTGAGAATTTTTTTAATGGCAAATTTCTTTTTTCCTTAATTATAACATCTTTCTATGATCATATCACTTATATTTTTATGCATTCGGTTAATATTTTATTTATTGATCGTAATTAATACTTTATATATTTTTTTATTTATAGACACATTATCCTCTATTAATATTGCTTAAATTCTTTAAACCTCAAAAATGTTTTACATAAATTAACCCTCTGACTGCTTTTTTTTTTTTTTTTTTTTTTTTTTTTTTTTTACCTTGTTTCTATCCACGTCAACAAAGTAGGTCATAAATAGAGTAAATATGCCAACTGTAACGTTCAAAATTTCCCCTTCCCCTGCACCACCCTGTATATGCTCAGGCAAAATAGACATTTGGCTTTTTAATTATTATAACAATTTAAAACTCATTTTGCATATAAGTTTTAAAGCAAGGAATTTCGCTTAATGCAGGATCTCATTCTTTGCAATGTTCCTTGAGGATATGTACTTTATGAAATAAAAGTTGTCATTGAGTTGCCATACTATTAGAATCTGTAAATCTTGAGAAGATAATTGATACCAGTGTGTAAATAAAGGATCTTCATTATCTCCATCTGAAGAACCATAACTGGAAAATGTATCTTCAGATGATTGGTCTGATTCTGAATCATATTCAGAATAAATAATCATATTATCATTGGAATTACTAGAAGAATCAAGAGGGGTGGGAACATGCTTGAACACTATCATAAACCAAACTTCTAAAATATATGTACGGTTCATTTATTTTTTTCTTCTATAAATTGGTAAAGTGTCACCCTTTATAGAACTCATAATACTTATAATGTGATTTAAATATGCAAAATCAGATCAACTATCCGTAATAAAAGCTGGGGGTATTTAAGGAAGTCCGATTCTAGTCTTATAGAAGTGAAATCAACAAGTGTAAGGTAAGCTCGTTTGCTCCTAGTGAAGCAGAAATGCATTACTTGAGAACAAGGAAGTACTTCTCAAGGATCATGGGAAATCTACTTCAAATTTTCATTTTCTATTCAGTGAAATTGATTTCATTATTATTATTCATGATTCATTTCTGTTATATCAATTTCATGATATTTTAGCGTTTTGCTTGGTTTCCATATGCTATTTTCATATGTACTTGCTCTTGAAGCATTGTGCTGATTTCAGAGTTAAATGGAGTAATAGGCTGCAAACCCTCTTGCATTTTTCTGATATTAGGTGATTTTCTCTTTTATGTGTTCTTTAGTTTTTTTTTAAAGAAAAAATATGTTATCAAAAAGTTATTTAAAATTATTTTATCATTATAATGTATTAAATTTTGCATTTTTCAGACAATTTCATTATTGGTTTAATTGACATTTATTTAATTTAGAAGCCAAACAACAAAAATCAGCGCTATATTTACAAACTTTCCAGGACTAGTTTCGATAGTTCGGAACCATCGAAACTAGTCCTATAAAATTTACAAATATAACACTGATTTTTGTTTGACTTCTAAATTAATCTGTGTTTGCCGTGTTATTTTAACCTAAATTATACTTGTTTATTTACCAATTGTAAATTACTATTATTTTCATTCATTGCATTATTTATTTCATATATATATATATATATAGTGGTGCCCAAAATTAAGGACAATTTTTGGAAATTTTTATGTTTTTGAAATTTGTATGCTTATAGAAGTGTTAGGTTTCGCAAAATGCAAACTTGTATATATCATTTTAAAGAGAATTTATTACTGAATTCAATACAAAACACAAAATTCAGTTATTTGCAATACAAAAAAAGTTAAACGATGGTAGTTATCAATATACATTTGATAGTGATGATTGCAGTGAGTTATCAGTACCTAGTAGGATACCCTTTATTTTTTATTACAGCTTCACATCAACGATTCATTGAGCTGACAAGAGTTTTAAGCTCTTCTTTCGTTATTACATGATGCCAGAAAAGAATTATAGCCTAAATTAGTTCTCTTTTATTTGATGGACGCCTCGTTCAGACAAGAGTTTTCAAACGGTGCCACAAATTTTCGATAGGATTGAGGTCAGGACTGTTTCCTGGCCATGACAACAGTTTAATGCTCTTTGTACGAAACCACTCTTTCGATATTTTGGCCATGTGGCAAGGAGCAGAATCCTGCTGAAAAATAAACGAAGCATTGTTGGGAAAGAGATCTCTGATGGAAGGTAGAAGTTTTGATTCTAGAATAGTATCAATGTATTTTCTGGCATTCAGTGTCCCATCGATGACATGAAGGCGAGCAATACCATCTGCTGACCTGCATGACCAAATTATAACACTAACTGGGTTCTTCACAGTTGCTTGAATGCAATCAGGATGTAGCTCTTCTCCTACTCTACGTCTTACATATTTTCGCCCATCACTACCGAATAACGATATCTTAGTTTCATCACTCCATATAACTGGTGACCACTCATCATCTGTCCAATTAATGTGTTCCTTTGCCCACTGTAGTCTTTTTTTCGTTGCTGAAAATTAAGATGAGGTTTTTTTCGTGGAATTCTACTTCTCAGTCCAACATCTGTTAATCTTCTCCTGATTGTTCTTGAACTGACAGAAACACCAGCATCATTGAGATCACTTCTAATGGCCGCTGATGACATTTTCTATCTTGGAGACATAGTCATTTTATTCTTCTGTCATCAATAGATGTAGTGCACTTTTTTCGGCATTTTCCTTCGCTGTTTTTTATTGAATTTGTCTCCTGATATCGTAAACAAAACTTTCGGACTCCTGATGTAGTCACTGAACCACCCACCTGTCTTGCAATTTCAGCATAGGAAAGACCACTTTCTCGTAACACAATAATATTACATCTCTTTCTAGGTGTCCAATCTACTCTTTTATTTGATGTCATTGCTTCTTGACTAAATATTAAAAATTTTTACAAAAATTCCTACTTGTAATTGCAGTGTATAAGAAACAGGTCCTCCTTCTACAGAACAAAGCAAATAATGAATTATTTCAAGTATAAACATGATGTCAGCTTCTACTGGCAGTTACTAACATTTGATTGGTTCTCAGAACAAGAACAGTGATTGGCCAGGAAAGCTAGACATTACAAACCACTTCATAACTGTGTTTTTTTATTTATATTAAAGTACATATAACTTTTTTTTATTGCAAATAATTGAATTTTGTGTTTTGTGTTGAATTTAGTAATAAATTCTCTTTAAAATGATATATACAAGTTTGCATTTTGCGAAATGTAACATTTTCTATAAGCATACAAAGTTCAAAAACATAAAAATTTCCAAAAGTGTCCACAATTTTGGCCACCACTGTATATCCATTGTATAAGTATTTCCAAATTTCAGGT
The DNA here is from genome assembly GCF_044657685.1 of Stegodyphus dumicola. Taxonomy (NCBI): domain Eukaryota; kingdom Metazoa; phylum Arthropoda; class Arachnida; order Araneae; family Eresidae; genus Stegodyphus; species Stegodyphus dumicola. Next base: position 125,468,698 of record NC_140780.1, read on the forward strand.
TGCTGCCAACTTACCTGATAATAACATATCAATAAATTATTAAACAATCATAAATAAAATACCAGCGATAAACTATACAATAATAATAAACAAAATTATTTAACAAAAAACGCATTTGATCTAAATAAAGTATAAACTAAACAAAATTAATAAAAATATTGCTTTTTAATTTTGCTTGGGTTGTGACCCCAGGGATTAGGCACAGTCTTCAAACTTTTTTATACTATTGCAGCAATCAGGGTGCATATCTGTCTTAAATAGCCTTTGATAAATATTGATAAATCTGAGGAATATAATAGTGTTAACTAACATAAAATATTAAAAACTTATTTGAAATGCTCCATGAAAGTATTGTAGTTTAAAAAATCAACAATTTTCAAATTTCTATCAAGGGATTATGCACATGAATTATAACTTAAATAGTTTTATCACATTTATCAGAATAAATGTTCCTAATTCTTATTTGATTGAGTTAGAAAAACAGCCATGCAGATATGGATTCTGATTTTGATACATATATGTTGGTTATGAATGTGTTTAATTTTCTTGGTATAATAATAATAAATCCTTATTTATCTCTATATTTAAATCAAGAAAATTTGCTGTTTTATTATAGCTGTTAGTATTTGTATATTTTAAAGACCATAAATTAAAATTCAGAAAATATCTTCAGAGCAAAGTATAATTAAAGCATCTATGTATTTTTCTTAAAATAACATCATCAATGCTGCTTTTTGAAATGTGTCAGTCATTCGCTCTATAGCTATGTCATTAATTTATTTCAAAATATTGCCACACAATGTATACTTTCCCTTAGCAAGAAAATTCAGTATTTTTGTAAATTTTTCTGTATTAACAAATTCCTCCTTACCACAATCGTTATACATTTTATGCATGAAATTATGAAAATTTTCAGATTTAAATAAATCTGCAGGATCGTGCACATCAAATGTTAGCTTCTTAAACTGCTGAATTGTTAGATTCTTAAGCTGCTATTATAAATGATATTGTGCTTCCTACCTAATAAAACTTGGGAGTCTTCATTACATGTAAAAAATTAATTTTCTGCAAATCAAAATTATTTTGTTTATATATGTTATTACTCACTATTTTTTTAATCAAATCACAATAAAAATTTTTACACGTTTCTGCATAATTTCTAACAACTTTATCCATGTAAGTAACAAATAAAATTTTCTCATAATTTATCTACAGTTCCGTTTATGTATTAACATGCATGGACGTTACAAGCTTTCCATAAATAAACTTAAAATTTTTTAATGCTTAGTATTTCCACAGTTACTTCTATTGGACTGTTAAATTTCATTATAGATCTGTAAATAAATAAATCTATATTTCTATGGAATAATCTTTTGCCTCTTTATACTGTAAGATTGTCTAATTTAGTTCCCTATGTCATATAAAACTTAAGTTCTATGCAGTGTTTTAAATTCCATGCATCTAAATAATCAACTTTAATATGTCTGTAACCTTTATTTGTCAGTGTTTCATATCTTGCCATATCACAGGGACAGATATTGGTGCCATCTTTTTCAGCATCTCCAACAGTATTAGAATTAAATATGTTAAACATGTATGTACATGGTGTGCTAGTGAGCAATTATAATCTTTCTTACTGGTTAAAAGGGAATATTAATTCTACATTTAGTTATTATGAGGAATTTATTTAAAATTGCTTTTAACCTGATAGTTTTGTATCACTAAACAAATGTCAGTAATCTTGATTTATAATTTATTTCCCTTTAATATTTAGGACTGGTTTAAATTGCAGGACAGTGTTTTAATTTCTGATTCATCAACTTTTCAACATTTTTAGAAATGGAGACATGATTTTAGATTTGGTTTTCAAGACAAAAGTCTGGATTTTTCTTCATTCCCCCTCCTCCACAAATTTTTACTGCCTGTTGTGAAATGTGTTTAAATAAACCAGGTATATTTTATCATGCAGATTTATGAAAATTACAATGAAAGGCCAAACTTGTAATAACTCTCTTACTATTTATTATCGGTATTCATTTATGCATTTTGTACAATTTGTAACAAATTTCAATTTTTATTGTATGGTATTACTTCGTAATAAATTTTTCTATTAAAGACGTATTCTTCTCTACTTATCATTGTTTCTAAAAGTCTTGATAATATATGAAATAAATGTGAATTCATAATCACATTTAATAGAAATATTTTATATTGTTATTTTTTAACCCTTTCACAAAGACACGAAATCAAACATACCACTGGAGTCAGCAGTTTTTTTTTTTTTTTTTTTTTTCCATAAGTGTTTCAGGACCAGTGGGTTTCCATAAAGCTACAGAATGATAAATGCATTGTTTAATAATCTTGGGTAGAGTATATATACGCTTTATATAAATATATTGTGTTCTTCATATTACAATACAAAGTCCGAGATCTGGACATCTAATATCCAGAATGATCTAAAATTCGAACCTCAAAACCACCAACAATCTCTTCTTTTTTTTTTTTTTTTTTTTTTTTTTTTCCTCTTCATGTTGTACACATGCACATTTGATATTTTTCCCCTATAATAAAGCATCCGGAGAAATCCAATTCTTAATTTTCACTTCACAACTAAATTAAATACCTTGTTACTAAAGAAAAAATCATTTTAACATAAATTTCTGCAACCAATAATTTGACTCCGTATCTGATTGGCTTGCATCTCGAACTGAAACATTGTTTTATGCCAACTAATATTTTATATCCCTGATGCCAACCTGATGAATCATTATTTATTCTATTTTACTTTCAGCGTCACATGCTTATCAACACAAGACAACTTGAGTAACGGCTCATGCAGCTATACCTAAACAATTTTTTATATAAGTGTAACAAAGACTATGGTAACCTTTATGTTGACATTAAGTTGGCGATTATTACAGATTTAAGTTACATGTGCTAAGAAATGTTGAGGAGAACCTTTTAACTGTTATGCCTGAAATAATCTTGGATGCAGCACTGGTGTTCCAAAATGTCACGCCCAAGTATCACTCCCCCCCCTCCTCTCTCCTTTTTTTTTTTTTTTTTTTTTTTTTTTCCTGTGCATCATATTGTTATACCTAAATATATACTGTGAGAAGTTTATTTTGGCTTCATTTCAATAGATGGCAGCAAATTTAGTGAAGGTTTCAAAGGATAGAGGTTTATGTTCAAAGTGCTCCGTGTGTTTTTTTTATTGCGCGACAAACATTTGATTTTTGCAATAAAAAAATTGACAATTTATGTACCCAAATAATCAAAATAACTTGACAGTTAAAAGGTTAAGAATAATTGATTTGTTATTCACATAAACCCCAAACCGGCAGCAGAGCTTGTATGGACACACCAGCCAACAGAATTTAGACAAAAGTTTTGGAGTTTAGAGAAGCATTGAGCAGAAGACAATCTTTTTGGAATTTAGAGAAGCACTGAGGAACAAAATTAAGGGATGATAAAATTTTTAGAATTTAGGGGAGACAAAATTTTAGAACTTAAGGAGACACTTGGCAGCAAAATTTAGGACTTGCAGAGACTGCATCAGGCAGTAAAATATCTAGCGCCGGTCCTCGATAAGCCATAAGTATTTGTGGGAATTTATTTATTCAGGACTAAGCATGTGCAAGAAATAGACTTAAGTATAATAAATAACTTATATAATACAATTCTGGCGTAATTCTCTCAGTGCACTATAGAAGCTAGGCAAAATTTAGCGGAATAACACGTATTTCATTTTCAATCTTATGAAAGCTGATACTGAAACTGCTGAACTATTTGCAGATGAATTTATTTAACTCACTAATAGTGAAAAGTTATCTCCAAAACAAATTTACAACATTGGTGAAATTGGGCTTTTCTATCCCTATGTAACCTGAAATACCTCTACAGAAAAGGCTGCAACTGGTGTCAAAGATTCCAAAGTGAGATTAACAGTTTTGCATGCACAAGTGTAAACTTTTCATAATCGTAAAAAGTACACGATCTTGAGCATGGATGACATAAGCGTTAATGAACAAAATCATTTCATACCCGATTCTCGGCAGCATTCGAATTCGGTTGGTTTACCTGATAATGCAAAAATTGACCTGATTGTAGTCAACTGCACTCCTCATGCTTCAGTTAAAGTTTTAGTGAAAGATAATGCATCCGTATTAATCTTTCTTTCAAGTAGTACTATATCCATCATCAGTGGCATAACTAGAACTCTTGGATCCCTATGCAAAAATTTTTCCTGGGCCCCCCTCAATAAATTTAATGTGCTTAAAAATAAAAATTAAAAAGTTAAAAAAAATCAAGGATTTCACAAGCCAGTGTTTTTATGATGAATTTTATTACATCTGGATTATAAAAAATAAAAGCACATCCTTAGGGAACCAGTTGAAAGGTACGTAACATGAAAAAAGAATAAAAAGGAAAATATTTTCCCTTGATCAACTGTGAAATTTGCTTTAGTCTGGGTATTTGATATCAGATGATTTTAATCAGTTATTTAAGACTTTTTGTGTGCGTGCGAGAGACAAACTTTTCTCTCCTTTCACTGAGATACATACTGATAATAAATGAATAAGTCTATATAAAAAGGAACATGTCACGTAAAGTATAGCATTAAGAAAAGTAAGAAAGCTTCTAGTTTTACGTAGATTTTTATATAAAATCCAAGAGGTTTTACATACAAATATGTTTTGAATTTTTATATAAAATCTGCACCAATCTAAGTTTGTTTCGCTTAATTTAGCAAACTTAAATAATTGGTTATATTATAAAACATTGAAAACAATATATTCTGTGAAAATAGAAGAGAAACACGTCGTTAGGTCCCTCTTCGTCAGAAGTAAAGAAATCTACAAGACTGAAGAATAGTCATATTTTTCAATTGCGTGAAAATATGTGTAAATATTTATTTTTGAATGATTTTTTTTACCAGGGTAACAACTTTTATTTTATAATATTAACTATAATTTTACAAAAGCTCCTTGCCTTCATTTCCGAAAACTCTCGAACATAGTCAGAAAGATCAATTTCTTTAGGTGTATCTTTCTCTATAGAAATTAGAGCAAGATTTGTCAGCCTAGTCTCCGTCATAGAAGATCTTAAACAAGTTTGTATGTATTTTAATTTTGAAAAGTATCTCTCTCCACTTGCAACTGTTATAGGAAAGGACAGCAAAATTCAAAGTTCCACTCCAGTATATTTGCAAAACATTCAAGATTTTATACATATTCTAAAATGACAAAGGCCTCCGCTCCAGGAACGATGTATTTTGACAGATCTTCCAGTTCATCACAAAGTTCCGAAGCGTTCAGATTACTCGAATGTTTATTTGTGAGTTTCAATTTCTATTCTTTGCGTCTATTCAAAAGTTCTCTGAAAGATGTTTAAGGGTTCCTACGTCGTACTGAAAACTGTACCATAGTATGCTTCGTATTCCCGAGTAAGTTCAAATCTTTCTTCTACAGAACGAATAGCAATGTCTAACGTGTAGAAATACAGTTCTACTTTAAATTACTCTTCCAACACTTTGTATGTTTTCATATGAAACCTCGTACCGAAACAATCAACGTCGCCTTAGGGTATGAAGGACTGGCTAAAGGAAGGGTAGATTTCTAACGTTTCTGCCATTTACTTTTCTTTGGAGATGAAATCTATTAAATTATTATTTAAATTATTAAATTATTATTATCACTTCTACAACTTTCTAAAAATGTTTTCTCATTCTGCAGAGCTCCGACAGCTGACTGCAGATTCGTCTTTATACTTTGCAGAATTTACTCGCGTGGTTTACATGAATGAGTATATCATTCCAAATAGCAACTGAGACGAGAAATTTTAAATTTTGTCTGCCAAGGATGACGCCGAATGCCATAAGAAACTAGAATAAATATTTTTAGCAAGCTATAATAGTACAGAATAAATTTCCTCCACAAATAAAAAAAAATGAAAATGTAAACAATGATTTGTGTTAATTTTTATTTACTTTTTTTTAAACCTTTAAAAAATTTTGCAAAATTTGTAAAAAAATTGCTCTTTCTGTAACGTTACTTTATTGGCAATAAAACAATGAATAAGATGAAAATAAAAGAATAAGAGCAATAAACTTAAAAAATTTCCAAACAGACAAAATATTCTGCTTCTGTGCTATGATTCGGGGGAGGGAGCGCCATATAAGTTATCCATGAAATAAATATATAATGAAAAGGAAATGAATAATCAAGCCAGAAACGAGACAAGGGTAAAGCCAGTGCGAAACTTACTGCAAGTAAACGGCTAGAGGGGCAAAATTAGTTCATACGAAATTTACAAAAAAATCTGAAAGCTTTCAGTTTTTACGTTACGCCCAAAGGGGCATTTTTTTAAAGTTTCGTGTGTTCATGTTCTTCTCGCTTAAACCATTAAATTAAATTCAACAGCAATATCGCATGAGCATATCTTTAGAATTTCCGATACACAGTCTCGCGCACTAGCGATAATTTTTTTTTTTTTTTTTTTTTTTTTTTTTTTTTTGTAAAAGATTTCCATTGCGCGCTTTGAAATCGTTGAGTTTCTTAATCAAAAACACGTTAAAGAGTTATAAAATATGAAATCGATAATAAAACTAATTTCAAATTCCAAATTCGGACTTCCAGATGCCCATATTTGGCGCAAGATTACATGATTCAAAATTGGATGGCTCTAGGTACCGTTGTTTTACCCCAATGCGAGAAATATAGATACGTTTATGCAGATTTTTCATTATTTAATTTCTTTAAATATAACACAGGGCTGTAATATTTAGTGGCAACAATTTGAAAAGTGAAACGATATTTATAGTGAACCAACGCAAAATGCCAAAACGAAATCAATAGCCTTTTGGGGCTAAAAATTTAGAACTTTTAGTGTGAAAAATCTAGCGCAAATGTAGCTAAGATTGATCAAATTAAAATTTTTAAAATTTATTGTTTATACTATGAGGAGAGAGTAATATGCTTGTGAAAAAGATTATTGCAACCAGTATAAATATTTAACGAATAAAAATTAAGCAAAATAAATTAATTTTTTAGTCCAAAAAAGGTGCAATTTGCTCTGTTGGACTATTATTTTCGTTTTGGCATTTCGTTTGGTTCACTATAAATGTCCGATTCACTATTCAAATTGTTGCCACCCAATATTATCGCCCTGTGTTATATTTAATGAAATTAAATAAGGAAGAATCTGCATAAACGTATCTATATTTCTTGCATTGGAATAAAACAATGGTACCTAGAGCCATCCAATTTTGAATAACGTACGTTTCCACCCGAATATGGGCATCTGGAAGCCCAAATTTGGAATTTGCTTTATTATCAATTTCATGTTGAGTAAAACTAACGAATTTTTGATTAACAAACTCGCCGATTTAAAAGTGAGCAGTGACAACACTCTACGAGGGAAAAAAACGCGCGGAACTGTGTATCGGAAATTCTAAAGATATGCTTATTTTAAAATTATTTTGCAACATTGCTGTTAAACTGAATTTTGTGGTTTAAGTGTAAAAAACATGATATTTAATAAATAAAGGTAACACACAAAACATTAAAAAAAACGCCCCTTTAAACGTAATTTAAAATCTGAAACCTTTCAGATTTTTTTTCTGAATTAATGCTAAATTAAATTTTTAACTCATTTTACTTTTTAAATGCTTTTATTATATTTATTTCCTGAACTAAAATCTGGAAGGATTAATGTAAAAATTCATTACAATAAGTTTCTGATTAACTAGCTTCTGTAATGTATGTAGTTTCTGTGTGATTAACCTTTGCCGGGATAATCCGAAAAAGCATACAAGTCTTTAGAGGTTAAAATTATGCACATTGATGTTCATTAAACCTGGGCTTAATTTAGGAACTAAAGGTCCTACTGTAAGCCATCAAGAACAGTGAATGAAAAATGATTATAAATTAAACAAATAAAACGAGGAATAATTAAAATCAAATAAAATGTAAAGTTAAAAGGTATGTTTTAATTTTAAAACTAATGGTATATAAAGAAATAATAAGCAAATCGTAAAACTTATATGAATATTGAAACAAATAAAAAGTAAGAAAATAGTAAGATAGGATACGAAAGACAAAAGAAAGGAAGATATTGAATACACACATATACATGCAAATACACACATTTACATAATATACACACATATACAAGCAAAAACATATCTCGGGCAATTTGGAATTTATATTTTGTTGACTTTTACGCCTGTTATCGAATTTAATATTGCTTTAGTTTAGTTTTTCGCATCATTTTAAAAGTCAAGGATAATGCAAAGAGTATACAGAAATAAACACTTTAATTTAATGATAAAAGAATGGATTGGATTGGATTATTTAATTATGGCAAAGCACACGAGGGCTATCTGCCTAAAGGGAGGGATGCCTTCGTGGAGAACTTTTTAAGGGAACTGGCTCGTATACACGTTATACATGGGGAAAACCACGAAAACGCCCATGCAGCCAGCCCATTTGTCCGAGAATTAGAACCTCGAACCGAACTACCAGGCTAACTAACTCGGTTTTATATCAATTTTAATGTCTTAAATGAAAATTTAATTGATTCTTTTTACGGTTTTAGATCTCAAATGAACCAGGACAACGAAATATGTTTTCAAAACGTATTAATCGACTATTATGAAGCTTTAATTCATTTTCTCCTGATGAGTTCTGAATTGGAGTTTCAGTAAAAGAATAATTTTTATAATTTTGTATGTTTTCCCTTTTGCATTTTTATTTTTCGAGTTTGTGCTAATATGAATTCTTATTTTAAGTTTATTTAATAATGTGTTAAACCTCTTATACACGGTTGCAGTTATTTATAGCGTCAAGGAATTGCCTTCCTTTGATTCCAATTTAATTTTAACTTTAGATGCTTTAAGTTTATTTTACTTCAATCCTGCAGCTATAGTGCAGGACAAGTTTAAAAAAATGTGTTTTTTATTTTTGGCCTGTCATTATGTTTCTTAATGAATGGAAACATATATTTATATTTCATATTTATCATAAAAATATTTCATGTTAATATAACAATGCGTTATTAATATTAGAAGACATTTGCATTGTTAATGGTGATAAGTTTGGATTTTTAGATAAATGGATTAAAAGTTTAGTTAAATTGAGTTTTTAGTAAGTTTGAAATTATAAGAATTTAGTTTATGTAATATTACAAATCAATAACTTACCTTTATAATGAAGAACTATATTTGAGATCCCTTTCAAATTTAATTTTAAAGAAAAACTTCTTTATGCTATCTATGTAGTGATGTAGACTAGAGAAATGTCATTAGAATACGAGCAAGTTCAGTTTACTGTTCTGAGACATCAGCCAATTACAAGTATACTGAAGACAGCATTTCACACTTCAACGCAGCTGTTTAGCAAAGAAAGGGACCCCGCCTCCACCATAAATTTCAAGTGTCTTCCCAAGTTTTAAGTCGCAGTAAAACTTTCATCTAAGATTTTACTGTAAAGATGTCCACTTTCCTTTCTAAAAAGCTGAAACATCTGTTTTTTTTTTTTTTTTTTTTTTTTTTTTTTAGTCAAATTCTACTATTATTATTGTTATATTCCAATGACACATAATACATGATCTGCAATATCTTTTAGCATTTCCTCTGTACTAAAAATGTATTTCAGTTAATGTATAATTATTAAATATTTAACAGTAAAAATTATGGATATTCGAATAATTTTAGGAAATTCTTCCACAAGTTTAGGATGAAATAATAAACAAATTTTATTGACCTGTATCCAAAGAGCTTTGAAGGTGACTGTGTAATATGTGAAATGGAAATTTTAAAATTAAACCTTCCAAGTTTCAAGTTTCCAGAAATGTTTAATAATTTGTAGTTAAACTTATTGACACTAACGTATTTGAAGATGAGTACTCTGTCGCATAGATTCTAAAATTAGCATAAATAAATACTTGTTTAGGAAACAAGTATAAAGTTTCTTCACAATTACTAAAAATAAAGTTGTATGAAACAAGTTTTGCGCACTTCTTAGAGAAATGCGATAAACATCATTTAATGAAAATAGATTTTTATTTTACCCCAGGTGGATCAAAAAGCAAAAATCAGTTAGGAAAACAAAAATCACGATATATTTTAGGAGCATTAATATTTTTGATTATTGTTATATTTTTTATTTACGTCTTAAAACAACTATTTCTGGCTCAGAAATTAATTACGTTCGATTTCCAGTTTTTACATTGCTTATAAATTAAGCCGTATCATTTTTATCTTAAACATTAATTTATTAATGACAAAAATATGAAAAATACATATAATGTATGGGAACATATATTAACGGAACCTATTTATGTCTTAGAAAAGCTACGCAGTGGTGCCAAAATGAAAGAGAATAATGCGAAAAGGGATTTTATGAGTGAAAATCGCATCATTTTCCACTAAAACGTTTTAACTAATTTTTTTTAATTGCGAAAATTATTGAAATATTGCAATAAAAGTGGGAGAATTCTTTTCCATTCGTCTGTGTAGTGAACATGGTATTGGAATTCGTGTTCTTTCAGATGTTGAAATGCAACTTAAAACTATTAGGTCCAACGCTGCCATTGAAATGCTTAATATTTTCAGTAATTAATTTATCGAAATTTACGAAGTAGTATATACTTTTAGTTGTATGATGTCATTTTATTATCATTATTATATTATTATTCATGATTTCACGTACTGAATGCAAAGTAAAAGTAGAATAAAAATTAAAATAAATTAAAAGCAAAAGTGTAAATTTTAAAGTTTCATTTCAAATAACGGCCCACTAGTGACCGAGCGGTAAAGTCGCTGAACACTGGTAGTTCGAATCCCGCGAACGGACTGGCTGCATGGGCGTTTTCGTGGTTTTTCCCATGTGTAATGTGTATACGAGCCAGTTTACCTTAGAAAGTCCTCCATGAAGACATTCCTTCCCTTAGGCAGATAGCCCTCGAGACTTTGCTACAATCAGACACACACACACTTTTTCATTTCAAATAACGTTTAGAAAGTACTCCACGAAGGCGTTCTTCCCCTTGGGCAAATATTCCTCGAGTTCTTTATTATTATATAATAATTCAATTCAGTTCCGTTTAAATAACATACAAATTATTGCGCATTACTGAATTCTAAGCTTAAATGTTTCGCGTTGTTAAAATGAATTGTAATTTATTATATTTTTTCAAACGAAGGGAAATTAAAATATTTCTTTCAAAACAAATTTAATATCTTCAGAATTATCTCTTACAGATTAGTGTGAATTTTTGGTAGATGAGTAATTTACAGACTAAGAAACACCACAGCTATTCTCTTTCCTAAAGCAAATCAATTTACGAGTTCTATGCCTTCAGATTTAATTCTCGTTTAGGAATTTTAAAGAATTCTTAACCTACACTTTATCTGCAATGTGAGAATATTTTGTAAATTTTGATGTGAAAAATACGATAAATATTGATTTACTCATTATTTCAAGTAAAAATATTCATCCATTCCATTTCCTCTCCCCATAAGTGAAGAAGAAGTCATGAATTTCGATAAATTTAAGGGAAAAAAAATTAACTGGAATATTTGCCGCTTAATGTTTAAGCAACCAGAATGAAACTTTGTGTTCTTTGTTGAAACACAACAAAACCCGTTGAATTGGGATTGCAAAGCTTTGTCGCATAAAACATGCCCCTCTTTTCTTTGACCTTGAATTCATTCAAAGATCCCTAAGAAACGGGAAATCTCTCCTTTCTAAATGTGGTGTCATAAATTCCTTGCATTTACTGGACGAGGACACCATTTCGACATGTGGGTGGGGCAAAGTCCTTTCATGCCACGACTGCTCAACTTATGTCAATGATTTTGTGTCCTTAAGAAAGGAAAGCATACATTCTGGAGTTAGCAATTGATACTTACGAATGATTTCCCCCTCCAGATTATTAGTCTAAAAAAGAGAAAAAAATCAATCCGCCTTTAACTTTGCCATTTTGGAATGTTTCATACTTCTAAAACCAAAGTTTTCTCGTCCCTATACCCTGCTTTCTGGTGCGACTGCACCGTCGTTTTTTACATTGTGAGAACCATACATTCAAACATTCTAGGTAACGTTGTTTCGTCATAGTGCGACAAACATACATACATTTATGCAGATTCTTCCTTATTTAATTTTTAAAAAAATAGTACAGGGTGAAATTATTTGGTGGCAACAATTTGAAAAGTGATACGCCGTTTATAGTGAACCAACGCAATACATGTTATATTAAATTGTAAAAATCATTCACATTAATAAATTCAATTTCAAGCTTAATATTAGTCCTGATTTTTGGACTTGGGTTTAATGGAAGTGCTAGTAACAGATTCAATATATATAAACAAAATTAAACGCTTCGGAATGACATATTATGAAAATTTCGAACTGCAAATAATATACCACGTTTCCTCTTAATTTGCAAAGGTCATTCGAAATTAAGTACCAGAATCCTGTTTAGTTACTTCTTTATTTATACTTAGAAAATGTGTCTATTAATTATTCGATCATAATAACAAAGTATATAGAAATAAATTAATATACAAAATAATTATATTATAATAAATAGTTACAATTAATTTTCACTTCCACCCCCTGTTGAATTGGGATTGCAAAGGGAGAAACCCTTCCTTCAGGGGGTCGCCTTTAAAAATTTTCCGGTAAGAAACTAAGAAATACAAAGGAACTTTTCCTATTTTCTGCTGACCCCTATGCCTGAACTGAGGTAGGTCACGAAGTTACTATTTGATAGTCGAATGATGGAATATTAACTTTTGCATACACTGAATTTAACTGTTTCATGTGCTTCCAAGGGCCCCTTTCCTGCGTCTTATATGGAACTGCATCACTGCACCATACAGGAAGAGGGCCCTTAAAAACTTAAAAGAGGACGAATTCTATTATATTAAAATAAGAATTCATAGTAGTACAAACTCTAAAAATAAAAATGAAAAGCGAAAGGGAAAAAGATACTTTTAACTTTAAACATGTAAATCTAGTTCAGCAGGACATTTAAGGGCCCCCTAAACCTTCGGGCCCCTATGCAACGGCATTCCTTGCATACTGCGCGCACTGAAATGCAAATATGAAGTAACATTTTTAAAGTCCGTGTTAAATTTCTTGAATAATGTCAAGACTATTCAAGCATTTAAAAAATATTTTAGCATTCAATCTGTCTTGTGGAGCATCGCAAGATCGTGGGAAGATGTGTCTCTCAGCTGATTCTGAAATCAGGTGAGAGACATCTTCCCACGGTCAGCATTTGCCAAGCATTTTTTAAAGTATCAAAAAGTGCTTGCCATAATTTATGGCCAGCTACTATATTTCATTGTAGGGATGATAAAGATGATAGCCGCGAATTTGAAGGTTTTCGGATATCGCAAACCAAATGTGAGATTTTCCAATTAATGGATTTTGTAAAGAAATGTGGAGAAGCAGTCATACATGAAGATGATATAACAGAAGTTTTTCATTGCGATGACAATGCCCCAATCACCAATCAATTAACGGACGGCGTAATCTGTAGTATGGTTCTAGATTCAGAAAATACTGCTACCGATCGTGAAGAAAGTGACAGAGAGGTTATTTGAAACGAAAAAATTTCAGTTGACAAATTAGTCAGAATTCTTGACACAGCAACTACAGGACTTGTGCAATGGAACAATGTAACTAAACAAGAAAGTATGTCTGTCTACAGAATTAAAGAGAAAGCATTAGCACAAAAAATGAAGCAACTTAAACAACTTACATTGAAAGAAATGTTTAATAAGGTAAATAAATAAATATTAAGCCTTCTCCTTCTTTTTTTTATACCCTTTAGGTCATAAATATTTCATTATTTAATGTTTTTAATTTCCTGATTTCTACATGCCATCTTACTAGATTTAAACCCATGATTTAATATCCGGAAAAATCCCAAATCCGGGATCACCGAAGTCCCGACGAGTCCGGATCTCAGACTTGGTACTGTACGTTTTTGTTAAAATACTTTTATTTTGCAGATTAATTTTGTTTCAGTATCTACTTACTTCTTAGTGGTTTTTAACAATATACATCTGACAATAAACAGTTTACTTAAAATTCATTTTAGTGTGGATAAATTTTAAAACTGGCATCTACAAACAGTCCTGTGTCACACTCCTTGCATTTATAATAGCTCATTTTGCCTTTTTGTGGGAGTCGCACTTTCTTTGGACTTCTGTTTGAACAGAACAGAACACCAGAGATGCCCCCGCAATGGTGCTATGCCTTCTGGGAGTTGGGTCCGGAGTCCTCCATGGGCTTCCACGAAGCATGGGACCAAAGAATGTTATGACGAGTTAAAGAACAAAGACTATTTGCCCCGAGCATCACTTCGGGAGCATCGAATATTTAAAGGGATGGTTCATGCCAGTATAAGTCCCCCACAAGGGACTGAATGAAACAAAACCCCCAAAGACAGCCACATATTGTACAATGTAACAACCCCACAGCCAAGGGGCAGACAAGACTGTACCGGTATGATCCTTGCCAAGCCTTAACCATCTCTCCCCGAATAAACGGTGTGGTGTGGTGGTGTGGTGTGGTGTATTTAATTATGGCAAAGCACACTAGGGCTATCTGCCTAAGGGGAGGGATGCCTTTCGTGGAGGACTTTCTAAGGGAAACTGGCTCGTATACCCCGAATAAACGGAGGTTCTAGTCCTGTGAAGGGTGATTATATACCCTTGTGGTTGAGACTGCCTAAGTACAGATCCTAGCCAGTACTTCCCAGGAATTCCCCTGAGTCAACCCCTGGGGTGGGGAGGGGGTTCCATTTGATCAAAGCACTTCCCATGTATCGTTGGAGCAGTTAAGTTTAGATTGTTTTTCTGCAAAACCTACATCTCACCAATTTTTGTTTTCGGTGGCAGAAAATGTTTAGTTATTCCTTTCCTTTGTCTCATTGCATTCCCACAAACATTTGTTCCAAGTCTGAAGAATGCATTTGCAAATGGTGGTGGCATAAAAAAACAATACATTAAATGGTACCTTTGACCAGATAGTTAGTTCTTCAAGTAAAGATTTAACAATTATTATTATTATTATTATTATTATTTTAAACTTTTCACTGAGATTTTCTCTGAGGCCTGAGACAGTTCCCACTCACTGGATGAGACATCACGATCTTCTGGGAATGAGTTGCTATTCATCTCATCTCTCTTTCCCACACTCATAACTTTATATGAACAGTTATTGAGATCTCTTTCTACTTCTCAACAGAGTTCGTTCAGCAATACTCTGTTGGAGCTAAGAATTATATAAAAAAATGATTTCGTATGCAACTGAAATGGATGTTTCAGAGAAACCCCGTCTGGAATTTGAACCCTATTAATTCTTATATGATAATGGTGAATCTCCACCACCTTAAGAGGCTAGAAAAACGTCTCTGAATAATTCGTTATCTGACGAATCACGTACTCCTTAAAAGTATAGTCAGAAAAATCGAAAACGAAAGAAATATCCAACTCCTTACAAAACTTGTCGGTTTGGCTGGCCATCACTTCTGAAGGATACGCGTTAGCGAGCAGTGTCAAGTTTATGTCGAGAGGCTATAAGTATGGATTCATCAGTTGAATTTGTATTTAAAACGATTGCTACAATAACTAAACTAAAAACTTTTTTGTGTTTTACTGGACCACCGAATTCCTATCTGTATATTTTTTCCCGAAATGGATTCGGAGGAAGAGTATCGTTTGGTCAGGTACTGCATTCCTGAAGCTTACCACTTTATAATTTATCAGAATTTAATCAGAAAATGGTGTTTCCGATCGACTAGGTTCCGTTACAAGGTGAGCAAGATTATTATTTCTTAGATGAGACCGAAACAATAACGACTGGAGGAACCATGAAGAAAGAAAAGGTTTCGAAAAAAGACTGTATCTTCAATTAATTATTCTTTTCATCTTTGAAAAACACCAGAAGCAAGAAAGAGGATGAACACAGATTCTTGCTTCGCAAAGGTCTTATGACTTTTTCTCGCTCTGTGTGTACTGTATTCATTTATCGATTATGAAAGACGTGGCTTCCTTATAGATAATGTAAACTCGAAATGAACCTTATAATGAAATGCTCTATTCTTCGAGACCATTCTAAAACGTGAGATTTGAATAGGCTGTCGATGGATTTAAAAGTTCAAACATTATCCTTTCTCGTTAACAGTTTCTGTTTTATTGACCCAGATGTGAAAGACAATTTTTAGAAAAGAGGAAAGGGTTCGGTTGCTCTAGCGTTTTCAGGATTCGTACGGTCCTTAAAAGTCCTTAATTTTGGCCAAAATCAGTAGAAGGCCTTTAATTTTACGCAGTGGCTAATCGCACCGACGGTACGAATGGCTAACAGGCTATTCACACTACCTACGTTCGCACAATCAGCCCATGTACCAGCATTTTACGTCGATTTCCGTAAGACAGGCGGTAGCGAGAGCGACAGTTGTTAACCTAACTCAGCAATAGAAAGGGTTGTTAATAGTTCACTAGCAAGAGAATAATTTGCAAGTAATAGTTACAAAGACGAAGTCAATCTATATACATGATAAAGTTCAGGAAATGATTAGATAAAATAGGGATTTAATGATGGTTCTAACTGCAAGCGAGGACGAGTAATTAGTTAAAAAATTTTAATGTATTGACAAAAGGCTACAGAAATTACTTAAATTCTTTTATTTAACAGAGGAATTTTTATGCAAACTTAAACCCTATTCTTATAGCATAGGACTGTCAGAATTTATTATTCAATAAGAAAACTTACTGAAAATTATAATATTCACTTTTTCAGTATCCACACATATTTATAGGTTCAAATGCCATATTTCAAAATCAAAGTTATTTATGAATCAAAGTTAAGTCAAATTTATTTAGGAATTACCGTATAAATCTGATAAATCATTTGTGTGTGCAAATTTTTAAATCTAAATCTCTTGCATTAAATTATTTCTCTCTTTTAAATTACATCCCATTATTTATTTCAGTTTAATTTATTAATGTGCTTGTACTAATATTTCAAAGTTCTTTGAAGTATTTTTTTGTGTCCTGAAAATGCCAAGTATTTCCATAAAAAAAAATAAGCAGGCATACAGAATAATTCACTTAGTAGTTGATATAATCGCTTTTAACTTATTTCATATCTAAATTTTCTACACAGAAATCCTCTAATTTTTATTATCTTTTCTCGGACGAAATTTTTCAAAGAGGAATGAATTAAAGTCTTGATTGCGCAAAACACATCTTTAAAGCTAAATGTATTCTAAGTACGAAAAATGTAAAAAGATTTTGTCCCCCCCCCAAATCAGTAATTTAAACTATTCCAACCGTTCAGGAAAAGGATAAACATTGCGGACATAAAAATCTGCCCTTTTTTATATATACTTTAATAAAAGGAAATGTGTTCTTTCTTGTTATAAGAAGCCTACTAGCGGCCGAGCGGTAAAGTCGCTGAACACTGGTAGTTCGGTACGAGGTTCGAATCCCGCGAACGGGGGCTGGCTGCATGGGTGTTTTCGTGGTCTTCCCCACGTGTAACGTGTATACGAGCTGGTTTCCCTTAGAAAGTCCTCCGCGAAGACATCCCCCCCTTAGGCAGATAGCCCTAGTGTGCTTTGCCATAATTAAATACACCACCACACCAC
This sequence comes from Stegodyphus dumicola, assembly GCF_044657685.1. NCBI lineage: Eukaryota > Metazoa > Arthropoda > Arachnida > Araneae > Eresidae > Stegodyphus > Stegodyphus dumicola. The sequence goes on from NC_140780.1 coordinate 125,486,368, forward strand.
ACCTTCTTTTTATAAGAAAAGGAACCCATTTTCCTTTCTAAACTTTTGAAAGTCGCCAACGCTTAAAAAATGATAAACTACGCCAAGGTTTAACTCGCCTTTAAAAAAAAAAAAAAAAAAAAAAGATTCACTACAACAGTTCGCATACGTAGAATCCGTTTCTTTCGATTGGGCTCAAATGACGGATCTGGCAACTCAATGCGCATGCGTGGTTAATTGATGGTGCGAATAGCTTTAAAGACGTTCATTCGTGAAATGTTGCCTAAGTAACTGTGCGACACACGTGAGGTGGAGCGCAGCCCTGCATAAATATCGTAGCATCTACGTTACTGCAGTTCATGTATCACGAAACATTTTAACATTGACTCTAAGCGAGCAGCAAACACAGTGGTCCAGCTGTCGACTGCTCTTCAGAGAAAAATGGTTCAGTTCAAAAACTAGCTGTCATTCAACACCAAACGGTGTGGAATGACTGCTATGCAATCGAATGCAGTAGGAGAATGCAATAGAACTAGGTAGATAACATGAGGAATTTCTTTAGCCCAAATCAATTAAAAGCGTTTTGAATCAGTATCTTCATGTTTTAGGGCCGAATTCAGGCTTCAAAAATTACAAATTAGTGATCTGTAAGAAAACGATTTCCAGATTGTACGCACTTGTGCGAATGATTTGCGATCTCACATTTTTAAATCGCTAATTCGTGGTTTTCACGGACGAATTTCGCACTAACGCGGATGGCGCACTCGACTTTTATCGAATTTAACGCCTTTAAATGGTAATTTGCTTACTTCAAAGTTTCTTAAGGTTATACAACATATTAAACCCGTGTAACAAAAGGTTAAGTTAGATTCCGACCCATATTTCGTTTAACAATATTGCATACAGCGCCATTTCCCCCCTTGTGGTGAGGTTTCGAACTTCCTTTTTTTCGCGGGAAAATAAATTCCCACAACCTTCTTTACACGATTACCAAGTTTGATAACATTTGATCCAGTAGTTTTCCTTTTATGACCGTTTCAATGTGAAACTTGAATTATAACCACTCTGTATATTATTAAATTTTAATTTGAAGCTGTGCGTTATATGTATACCATGCGTAAATTTTTCGCTTTTATGGAAAAATAAAGAATCGAAGCAAATATACTTAGGATAATGGACCAAAACTGAAAAAATTTCCCCTCCCTCCGAAAATCAAATATTGAAACTTTGACCTTGAATTTATTGGGTTATCGAAATATTTAATTTGACTTATCTTCTAAGTCCTAGTTCCGACAACAAATCCGGCAAAAATTCCGAATTACTTAAGCTGAAGTAAAAGATTTAGTATATATTCACTGTATGTTAATAAAGTAATCACAGTGTAATAAAAATAGATTATAGAATTTACGCTGATGCAACTTTTTGTCTGACTGCACAACATGTAATAGAAGAGAAGGCTTATAGAGATCTGTTTTTGACATGCCTCTAAAAGTAGATGTCATACTCCTTTTGTCTCTTCAATGTCAAAAAACTTTCCTTTGAGAGGCAACTTTAGTTTTTGGGAAAGGAAAAAAATCACAAGAAGACAAATTTGAAGAACATGCAGGACGATTGAGTACACATACTTATTTTCGGAACACAAGCGGTTCTCCGACTGGTTATTGAATAATGAAAAGATGCATTGTCATGCAATACAAAACATTTGGAATACGTTTTCTGACTGAAAACGTAAGATTAAAAATCATCTGCCATTTTCACAGCCATTTACAAGTCAACTACTCGGGCAATTGCAGAACCGTTTTGATCCTGAGCTTGTAAGACAAACCTAATATCACTGGATTTAAACACTTCTTTAATCTTCCGAGAACGTTCCTTCTTTAACTCATATTCCAAGAATATTAAGTGAATACAATTATTGCAAAAGAAATTGAATATTCATTTGCACTACGGCTTGGTAGTTTACTAACGAGTTAACAAAACTTAAATTCTACTTTCTGTGTCTAAGATTACAACAATATTTTAAATATTTACAAATAAAATATTAAATTGGAGATTTAATTGGAGCCTCACCAGTTGCCTAGCATTTGAAGATTGTTAAATACTAATTGTTTGTTGCGAGGTCTAACCCAGGCTTTTGCATGGTTGGTTTTCGTAGTTTTCTAGGTTCTCTTTACAGAGGTTCTCTATGAAAGCATCTTAATCAAATAGCTCCCATGTTCTTTCTTTGTTCAAATAACCAACTAACCTAGTTTAAACGCGATTTCCAAGTGAAGTTACTAGCGAAACCCGAATACTCATTACAAATCATGTAGCTTGCCAATCGGGAGTAAAATGAAAGATACGGCGCCAATAATTGAATTGCTGTTACGGTACGCTGTTTCTAAACTTAGATGGGCATTCCTTAATTAAATATAATTGATTTGTAACTTCTACTAGAGCTGACGGTAAGAATTGAAGTGTAAATAAATAATAGCGTGTGCAATCTTGATTAATATAAAATTTAAAATATTTGCATAGAAAAATATTTGCATTCAGACAGAAAGTTTTTTGAAATATTTGCAATTACTTTATAAGAAGGATTTATTAATAACCGTAATAATTACTTATATTACTGATGATTAGGATTCAGTTCTTGACAATTACATTCTAAATTAGAATTTTAAGGATATAATGAAAATACGCTACGCACAAAAATACATTTTAGGATAAAAAATGAGTTGATTTTTTATGCTTTAAAACTTCTTAAATGCATTTAATAAACATCGTATCCTCGTTGTTAATTGAATCCAGAATGTTGGGTGTCGTTTATATAATTATTCTTACTTGTCCACAGAACCTGCTGACTTATCCAGCCATTAATTAGCTGCAGATCATTTCTACATAACCATTGAACTTCCATTAATTCAATCTCTAGTGGGTTGTATGTTTATATCATAATTTGACTTTTATAAAAATGATTATTCTAAATCTTATGTTTCTATAAAAATATACTGTGCTTTAAAAATATGGATGATAGTATCAGCCACTTCATAAGCAACAGTTTGTTTAGAAATAAATTATGCAGTTAATGTCATAAAATATTTTCATAAAATTCAAATAAACATCAAACGAAAATTCTCAGTTTTAGACAATTCGATTTAAACGAAGTAAAGTAGCAGACGATAAAACGCCGAAGGTAAAAATTTACTCTTATTTTTTTAAAAAAAAAAGCAAAAAAGACAGAAATAAAAAAAAATAGTTAAAAATTTGAATAATATCATCTATAATTTAAAAAATAGCATTTCATATAGTATTAATAAATATTTATTACGCATCATTGAGGGAAAAAATTTCATATAATTAATTTTCCGTAAAATTTTACTTGAAATTTAAGGTTAAAAATAGATGTGGCAATTCACTGTAATAAAAATCCATAAACCACATTTGGCGTTATTATCGCCCCAAAAAAAAGATGCCAAATTTCAAAACGCAAAAATATGTAAATTCGTGTATATCTTAGAAAATTTTGAATAAAAAAGTATAAATTTTTTGCAGATATGCTTAAAAATACACCTACTTTAAGATGATGGTAAAAATTTTGTAGGTTATAATTCAAAATTTTTTTCGAAAAATTTATAAAAATTATTTAAAAATAGAAATTTTAAAAATAAAACTCAAAAAATGGGTAACTTTTTTTTGGAATGAACCTAAATTTCGAAATGTAAAAGGAAAAATAATAAAAGTTTAATAAAAAAAGAGATATTAATAAATATTTACCAAATTCAATTAACACTGAGGAGCTAAAATTTTGAGAGCTAATATTTTAAAAACTATTCCTGCGATTTTTACAAAACTTGGTATTCTGGCATAATTTGAGTCGTAGAATCGAAATATGTAAAAAAATTGATATGTTATTTCAGAAAAAGTCCGATTTTGTATCAAAACACCTATGTTAGAATAGCGATATATATAAATCTAATATATATCCTAAGCCGCGCTTTCGAGACATGAAAAACGCAGTTTGAATTTTATCAATCGGCCCAGTAGAACAAAAGAACTGTCCTTTTTTTTTTTTTTTTTTTTTTTTTTTTTTGAGCAGTGTTCATTACCCAATTGTTTATGATTTCAGCGTTTACTATAATTTTCTATTTCTGTTTCCTCATATGATAGAGTTACTGAGCCAGATTAAATTAAAATTAAACCGTATGATCTTTGACCACTAGTCCACATTTTTAGTTTGAATTTGACTGTTCTTATTTAATTACGTCACCGTGAGATGTAATTCACTTTGTTAGGATCAGAACATGCCTTTATGTTTGTTCTAAGTTCTTTTTCAAATAAGAGGCTTATTTAAACCTTTGTCTGATATTGTAGTTACTTTCAGACACAGTGATAATGTGCCTCACGTCTATCAGGTGTTTTGGGCTACTTAACGTTTACCAGATCAAGTAAACCCTCATAAGTACATTGTGGAGAGGTTGACAAGTTAGGAGATAAAGCACGCCGAAACTAGCGAGAGCATTGGTTTGCATATTGAGACAAATCTCGAATTATTGTTAGAAAAGATGCTTAAAGAGAAGGAAATCGATATAATATAGCCAAAATGTTTGGGAAGGCTTCAAGTTAAAATGACGGATAAATATTTTGTTGAGTGTTGTTGTTACAAAACATAAATGTTTAATGTGTAATTATTCTTATTCTTATATATTAGCTTTTAATGTGTAATTATTCTTATATCGTTTAAGATTCAGTGTCATAAATTACATGTATTTTAAACTGTGAAATTTTATTAGATTTTGATTTTAATAGGGCTTTTTTAACAAATATTGTTAAGAAATAAAATTTAATAGTGGCCATGTAAATCCATAATGACTTAGGTTACCTATTTACCTAATTTAATTATTTATAACTAACTGCTTACCCTTAAAAATTCTCTCTACATATTAAAGCGAGGTATTGCCTTTCATTAATACTCACTGTGGTCACAAGATAAAACACAAAAATGTAGAAATTCAAGTAAAACTTATTCTTTGCATCTAGTGAGACTTAAAATAATACAAAACAACTCATCATGACACTAACTGCTTCAAAGAGAGCCTGACTAACTTTTAAACACTTGTCAACCTTGCCTACATCAGGCCTTTCAGGTTTATTCTAATCAGCAGGTCTCTCTCTAGACAAGCAGCAGCGGTGATACCATTCAATCTTTTGCTATGAACCATGCTAATTATGATCTTACTTCTCATTTTAACCTATGCCGTTGACATAAAATCTATCTGCTATTTACTAAACCTCTAGACCAGTGGTTCTCAACCTTTTGACTAACGTGTACCATCTAAACAAAAATTGAAAAACCTTTAGTACAAAGTACTCCTACCACCACCACTCTTAAACAAAGCTCAGATCGCATAAATTTACGAGTGTTAGAGAAAAACTCAATCAAGATGTTGGGGTTTTAATTTTTGAATTTAATAGTTAAAAATACTTTGCTTTTTTTGTGTAGCACCTATTTTTCTCTTGCGAACCACCTGTGGTATGCATACCACCGGTTGAGAACTGCCGCTCTGCAAATTGTTTTCCGATGACAACCTTCTGTATGGAGAAAAATACATACTTCTGCATGGTTAAGGCTGTATTCACGCATCAGGCACACAAAACAGTTTTTCTGTATCAAATTATAGAAGTTATTGATCTTTCTATCCTGAATCTCTTGAGAAATATATGGAAAGAGAGATCAAAGCCCTTTACGGTGGTAGACAGACCTTTCGATGGTTGAAAATCTGAACACCTCCAGTAACTTGAATATGATAGGACATTTCCTGTGAAATTTTGAAAACTTTAGTTGAATTAATGCCCAGTTATTAAAACCGAGGTTGGTTTAAAAATAAAATTGAATCTCTTCAATTTATATTACGCTATTTATGCTGATTTAGCTATAACCTTATTATTCAGTCCATCTACATTTTTATGCGTTTTGCTTAGTAATCTGCCATAAACTGAAAGTTTATTAATTTCGTGAAATATTATTTTTGAACAGTGCAGTGTTATTTTTATACAAGTATCGCAGTTCTTCAAATTAGGCACAGATGTCAAAGTGTCTTATAATTTGCTTCATGGTGTTATGAGCATCGAAAACAATTATTCAGTTCTTGACTGATGTATTTTATTTGGAAGCCTCAATAGTAATCATAAATTTAGATTGAAAGCTTTATGCATCGTAATGAAGATTTAAATTAATTTGTAAGTAAATCTATGAAAAATGATTTAAACTTTGCAATGCAGTTTGCTGTATCTTCAGCAGAGATGGCAAAAAGCATTGCTCATAAAGCAATGTTAAAGCTACTTTGAAATGAAATGGAGATAGTTTTAAATTACTTTCTGAAAATTTGTATGCTTTATAAACCCTAAACATTCTCGTGCAAGTTCTTCCGAAGCATTATTTTTTTAATTGATTTTAATTATTTACAAGATTGTTTTTCTTGCAGAATGGGCAGCTTCACCTTCTCCCATAAAATTCTGAACGAAGATACTGCTGACAGTGACTTCCATTTGCCTAATGTAAAAACATGGGATGACCTTCGCTTGCGGTGTCGTGAAGAAGTAGCTTGTCTTCCTCCTAAAATTGTTCATCATTTCCATAAAGTTGCAGATTCTTCTAAAGTCTCGGATATGAAATTACGAGTCATGCAGTGAAATGTTCTTTCTCAAGGTAGATATCATCACCAAGGGAGAAACCAGTATTTACTGAACTTATTTCTTCATTATCAGATTTCAAAATATTGAACTGTACATCCTATAGTTATGATGAATTTTTGATACCTTCATCTACTTTTAAACTTCTTATTTTATCATCTGTTCTTTGAGATTTATAAGTTGCAAAAACAAATTTAATGAAGATTCGAGTCAAGTACTGAAAGTCAACAGTCCAAATTTCATCAGTACAAGAAAAGTTGATGAAAAGTACATCAATACTATGAAGTGACTCTAAAACAAAATCAAGAAATATTACAATATCTTCCCCCAACAAACTTTTAATCTTTTTGTAAAATTACTGCAGACTTTTAAAGATATATTTAGCCTTCAGAAACTTTGTCCTGAATTATTTCAGCCATGAAATAGTTCTCGGAATTTCTGTTCTTTCTTTGCTTTTGAAAATTCGCTACTACTAGTTCACTTAGACAATGTTTTAAAACTCAGTGTGATTTTAACCTACTTAAATTTATTAAAAAAATAATATGATGTATTTACGCAATTTTCTTAATACTTAAATTGCTTTAAATACTTAATATCATTAGGTCTTGTAATAGCTTGCACACTGAACTGCTACTAATATAATATTTTAAACTCCCTGCCAATATTTTAAAGGTAGTTTGTGAATTTTGAATGTCTTAAAAAATTTATCATGTATTATTTCAGCTGTTAAATAGCCATCAGAATTATCGTTCTTAAAAAAAAAAAAAAAAAAAAAAAAAAAAAAAAGGTTGCAACATATTAACGCTAATTTAAAATGCAGTACACTTTATTATTTCATTTCAAATAAATTCAAATACAAGGAATACAAAATTTTAAAAAAGAAGAAAAATATATTAATTATTAAGATGTAACACAAGGACATAATAACGACATTTTTACAATTGTTGCAAAAAGGTGGAATTTTGCGAACATTTAGGCGTCGTTAAGACGTCGTGATACGATGCTTTCATAACCAAAATATAACCTGACACAGACGCAATAAGGACGTCTATCCGACAAAATCCTCATTTGCAAAGACGTAATAAAGACATCCTTGTAACGGTTGCAAAACAGTGGAGTTTCGCGGACATCTGAGCGTCTTAAAGACGACATTTTGCAACGTCATTACGACGTTGCCGTGCTACTTTGATTTGATCCTATATAAATTATGGAAAAATATTTAGAGAAAAATGCATATATTTATAGAAAAAGTTACGAAAAATTAAAAAAAAAATAAAAATATTATTATCAATCGGCATATTTGTTTTAAGTGCATCAGGTTTATCAGCTTTTGCATATATACCTCTTACGGCTTTAAGCATAGGTGCAGGAATTGTTGAAATCGTTCGAGAAAGTTACAATATTTCAGAAAGAAAAGAAGAATCCAGATGATGTTATAAATTTTATAAACAATTATTAAATTTACTGAAAGCTAAATCAATTACTGAAGAAGTTTATCTAAGAGAGCAAGATTTAATAAATACTTTAAAATATTTTCCTGATATAAAATATGGAAAACAAGCACAATTAAATGGATATAAATATATTCGTAAATCCAGTAAATTTTCTTCCCAATAAATGGATATTAACTGGGGTGAAGTTTCTAAAAACTCAATTTTAAGTGAAGATTTAATTAGAAATTTCGAAAATGCTGTCGGCTGGCAGTTGATATCTAGATATAAAAAATTATCTCAAACTTTCATTAGCGAATATAGAGATAAAGTAGATTGAGTTAATATATCAGCTTATCAGAAATCATCTGAACCTTTTATGATTATGCATGAAAATCAAATCAAATGGGATATTATATCTAGATTTCAAAAAATATCTGAAAAATTCATTTTAGATAATGAAGATAAAGTAAATTGGGATAACATATCAGAATATCAAACTTTAAGTAATAATTTTATTCTACAAAATTTTAAAAAAATAAATGTGAAATTAGTTTCCAGATATCAAATATTATCAGAAAACATTATCGAAGAATTGAATGAAAACATAAACTATCAGACACTTAGTGAAGATTTTATATATAAACATGAAGTTGATTGGTGTAACCCTGATTTATATGAACCTTGGTCTGAAAATATTGTTAAAAAAATTTCCAGAGAATTATTATTAAATTATTAGCACATATATGCGCAGCTCTTAATAAAAAAATTATGTAAAGGAATAATTTCTTATAATTTTTTTACATTTTTTTAGGGTTTCTTTCAATTTTTTTCTAATTTTTTTATATATTTTCAGGTTGGGAAAAATCCCCCCCCTGGAGTTTAAAAAAAAAAATTCTTTCAATTTCTTAAGGCAGAGGTTGACGACTACTGAAAAAAATCATTGGTTTTTCTTAAATTTTAATATTTTTTGTCTCATTTGTTTTTTTGGGGGGGGGCGAAAAAGGGTAAAAATACTTTATTTTTTAATTATTTTTATGTTGTTTTGTTCTTTTTATAAGTATTTTATGTCTTTTTTCATTAAAATTAGTGCAAATTTTGTCTAAATTTTTGGAGGTTTTCTAAAAATGAAAAAATGAGCAGAAAAATTGGCGAATGCCCTAAAATGTGGAAAAACACGATATTTTGGTGAAAATCTTATATCTTTTAGTTGAAAAATGTTTTAAAAGCAGCAACCTATGCCATAAACTATAGTGTCTCATAGTTTAAGACATAGGCTGCTTACCTCGGAACCCCGAAAAAGAGGACTCGAAGGCAAAACTTGCAAAGTTGTTTGATAAAGCAGAAGCGGAATTTTATCAGTACTTGTCTGATGAGGAAACGGGTTAGCAACAAGAAGCAAAAGTATATAAACGGTCATTTTCCCCCTTCATCTTTATACAGAGGCTGTTCGCACATTTTTTAGACGATTTTGGTAAGCGGTTGCTGCAAAAGAAGTAATTGCAATTGTACTATGTTTTTAAAAGTCAAAATTATCGTCTGTGGTTTGAAAGTTTTGTTTTTATTCAAAATGGCGAATTCAGCAAAGCAGTGGTTCGAAGGCTACATTTACGCTCTTTCCGAAGAGAAATATGCATACTCAGTTACCCAAAAACGATGTGAGAGTCATGGTTTTGTGATATCTAAAGCGTCGATAGGTAATATCATCAACAAGAAAGGAAAAAAACGTCAAATTGGAGCCTCAAGTGGAACAAAAATTCCAAACAAATATCCAAGGAAAAAACGGACATATTCGACTATTGCAAAGGTACGTTGTTTAATGTTAAAAGAAAATCCCCCTAGTCAAAGGACAGTTTCAAAATCATTAAAATGCTCGGTGTCCACTGTACACAAAATGATAAACGTTGATTTAAATCTTAAGAAAGCGAAAAAACTCAGTGTGCATCGTCTTCTTCCAAAGAATATCGCTCACAGCAGGACACGCTGCAGAATTCTATATGAGAAACACTTATCCAAAGAAAAATGGAAAACAATTGTCACAATAGATGAAGCATGGGTGTATTTGAATGATTGTAACAAAAAAAAAGAGCCATTTATTTATTATCATAAAAGGGGAGAAAAAAATTTAAGTACATGGTTCAAAGAATTGAAAGAAAGTTTTTCTAAGGGATTCATGATTGTTGCTGGTTTTTCTTATAATGGCAAGTTAATAATAAAGAGAGTGCAAAAAATGCCAAGATTAACTCCAAATACTATCAGGAACATATTTTATTGCCAATTTTCCTGAATGAAATACCATCGCTTTACCCACAGTGCCATCAATCTGTGAGACTCCATCAGGACAAAGCTAGCAGTCACACATCAAAATCCACTGTAAATTTCCTAAAAGAAATGGAACAAAAAACTGGTATCAAGGCCATACCCTTCACTGATATCCCTAATAAATCTTCCGATGCGTCAACTATGGATTTTTGTGCTTTCGGACTTTTAAAAACTGCATTATCCAAACGTTGTCCCAAAATCCTAACAGGACTCTGGAAAGCTGTTCGGGAGGAATGGGATAGAATACCTCTTCTGCCACTTCAAAAGGCATTATTATCCTGGAAATTGCGGTGTCGGAAGATAGTTCAGAATAAGGGATGTCAAATAGAACATTTAAAACACACGAATTTTATGTAATTTAGCTTTGCGAATACAATATACATCGTCTAAAAAATGTGTGAACAGCCTCTGTATTAGAATTGCGTATATTTAACGTAAATATATGTATATTTTCCCATTTATTGGAACTAAATAAAATTAGCTTTTCTTTTTCTACAAAATTTTGTGTTATTATTTTCTCTTTTATTTTAACTTTAACAAGTTCTAAATGTTGAAACATTAATAACAAGCAAACATTAATAACACAAAACTTTCTCTCATAACCTTAAAAACAAACACAAACCAGAAAAAAAAAACCCTACTACCTAAATATTTTATTTTAATTAATTTGTAGGAGTTATTAGGTCCAAGCGTGAAAACAAAATTGCGCAATGCCCTCACTGGACTTCTTAAATTCGCCTCGAGTGTGTTATCCAATTACATCATAAGAGTACACCTAAAGGAGGAACTTTTATAAAATTTTTGTGTGTAAGAAAAAATGAAAGAAACAAATGGATGGTTGAAATGCTATATATATGTGTATATGTAACTACTGGTTAGTGGAACTCTTAGAATAAAATAGAACAATTAAAAAAAGTTAAAAAAAGTAATATGTACATGCCAGTCTCAGCATTTTTTTAAAAAAAAACTTTGTTCAAGTTCTTCTGTTATTTAGTTAGGGTTGTGAAAACAAAATGTATATACATTTACCTTTAGAGTTTTTATTTACATTAACTTTTGTTCTATACAATTAGGGTTTAAAAGTTTGTAATGTTGCGCGCTTCCAACCTGCACGCAACAATAGTGGTGACTGCTAAGAACTGGAAAGTAGACAAAGTCTTGAGAAGGGTTTAAATCCCTTTTTATTCAACTTTAGAAATTACAAATGCGTGCTCTTGACGCTCACAAACTACGCCGACCCGGCAGTAAAATAAAAATAAGAAACTAAGAAAAGAATAGTAACAAGTGACTAACTACGAGGCTCTCTAAACGTAACTAACCTCACCGCGTTCTAAGATACTGCTGATAATTCAGCAAACTTCTGAATATTACGTTGAAAGATTAACAATCTGCCGAGGCAAGCACACAGGTCGAAACGCGTGGTTCTTCAGTTTCTAACTAGCCACCTCCACGCTCGTGAAGCAAGAAAGCACACCTTCGAACTGGTTTCCCTTCTATTTAAATCAGATTACTTCCGCTGACAATTTGAATCCTTGCGCGTTCTACTAAAATTTACATACTCTGGCATTGGCAATTCCAGGGGAAAGTAAGGCTTGACAGGAAAGATAGTTTAAACTTAAAATAAATGTTAGTTAAAATAAATATAAACCCTACAAGTTAAATAAATGTTTTAGCAATTTTCGCCTTTTCAAGATGGGTACCGGTGTTCGAATACTTTTTTGACAGACTGTACAGACCCATTAGTCTACTTCCTTCCATAAGTAAGCTTATGGAAGCAGTTATTCTCAAAAGACTACATGATCATCTGGAAGCAAACAATATACTGATTCCACGAGAGTTTGGATTTCAGAAGTCGTTGTCTACATCCTATCAACTTTATCGTGTAGTGGAACACATCTCTGAAGGAAATCACTACAAGAAGTATACTGGGAATTTATTCCTGGACATAGTGAAAAATTTCGACCGTGTCTGGATGGGCGCACTAATACACAAAATCCACAATCTGGACTTTCCAGATTACATTACACACATAATTAAATCCTACCTGACAGGTAGACACTTTGTCGTTCACCTTTCTAACACTTACTCCACTAAACGTATGGTTTTATCTGGCGTCTCCCAGGTGTCGCTACTAGGGCCTACACTTTTAAATATTTATGTGAATGATATACCCAACACTACACTAGAAATGTATGTTGACGACGCAGCGATCTTTGCTCAAAATGCATTTCTTAGCCCAGTCATACAACATCTTAAAAATTACATGACTAGAGGCCTGGCTACTGAAATGGAAAATTCAGGTGAACGTTGAAAAAACAATTATCATAGTCTTCACTAAGAAGATAAAATTTGAAAAAAATTTCCAGTTTTATGGAACTTCACTGCCCTGGGCTAAGCAAGTCACTTATCTTTATGGGGAGGTCCCTCACATAGTCCCCACATATACACTCTGTTATTCAGTTTCAGGTTCGTAAAGCCCTTAATTGCCCGAAACAGCGTTCTACCTATAGATAATAAGTTACTCATTAATCCTTTCTACGTACCATTGCTCTGTGCTTGCCCAGTCTGGGCGTGTGTAAAACTCGTAAAAAACTGCATACTACCCAGAATGTTGTTCTGCGGCAAATAACAAACGCACCGTACTATATTATAAGCAATGCAATTCATGCGGAACTAGGCAAAATTCCACTGAGAAGGTTTTACTACCACCTGGCCAGACAGTTTCACATTCGTTTACGCTGTGCACAAAAATTAAAACGCTGAACACAGAATTTATAATTACGATTATAAGAACGATACTAAAAGCCAATGTATATTCTTAATCCAAGTATAATCATGGAAGTCTTATTTTTATATTTACTTTGTCATGTTATTCAGTATTTTTTGTTTTTATTTAAGTATATTTATATTTATACCTTGTGTGTATTGTATATATTTGTTCACCATTTGAGACCTATTGATTCAAAATTATCTTGATAACATATATTTAGTAGACAGCTTTGATGCTTGAATTTATAGAGCGTGAATCTCTTCAAAATTTAAATTTAAAAAATACTATATCTCAAATAAGTTACTTTCTAAAATATTTCGAAACTTTCAACTATGTTTAATTTGGAGTAAGGCGGCAGTTTAGTGACCCAAGTGGTGTTAAACACCTTTCCACAAGAAAACTTCAACACTACGCATTGCAGCTAGTTCAAATCTGTAATCATCGTCAAGCGTAATGTCAAATTAAACTGTCACCATGCTCTTTTGTATTCAGTTACTAACAATTAAAAATGTTTAGACATCATTGTGTGAGTCATTTCTCAAGCTGCTATGTGTTGATAGTTATACAGTAATGAAAGCAAAAATAACTATTCGATAGGTTGGCTTCAGGGATACAAATTATTCAGTAGGTGTAAAAAAAAAAAAGATATTTTGATCCAGAATCTTTCGGTTTGAGATATATGCCAAGAAAAAAAGCGGCTACAGAGCTAACTTATTGATCATACAGATTTATGCTAATATTTGATTGTTTCTACAATACGGAGGTATTTTATTTAGTGCCGAAGTGATATTAAGAATCGGACTCCCCACATATTTTATTATGAAAAAATATCAAATTCACATGGATAAACCATACAAGAACAATTTCTAAAAGAAAAGCTTGCTGGTAGTCCAGAGTTCCGAATTTTAGAGGTTTCCAAATATTGGATGTCCAGATTTCTGATTGTATACTGTGATGCTATATAGCGACATGGGTACTAATAGCAAAAGCAGTGTCGTCATTTAAAAGTTTGCTGACAGGGTGAAATGGCACACATTCATCGGTAGCGGGGAAAACTGATTCTCTTCCATCGCACACACAAAACAAGATCCTGAAGTGTCACAAAGGAGAAGCTAAAATACCTTGGGATTTCCACATTCACAGTCACAATGTGTGAGTCTGTGAGGGCCATGGCGTGCTTATTCTAACTGAATTAGTAAAGTGTCTGTTTAATTTGAATCGTGGTTTTGGTTTAATTGGATAACACTTTCAACTGTACATTAGAATTAGTTGAATTTTGAATTTTTGATCAACGCGGTGTCCCGAATGAATCGGTGAACTGGCCAAGCCTGCTATGTAAGTCTGATGCTTGAAGTTCTGGTTTTCATTCTACATACTGTAAAGTTCTCTTTAAGCTAGAATTTCTTCGCTTTTTAGTTGTTTTCTGGAAAATTGCCTTAAATAAATTTCAGCATCATTAAAATCATTCTCTATTTTTGGACTTACTAGTAGCGCACGATTTTAAGCGCATAAAGAACTTCAACATTAGGTTTAGAAAATCTTGGAGATTCATCGTATTGATCCTTACAATCGCAAATATTCTCTTTTTAAATATATTTAGTAACAAAATCAAGAACAGTGGCTATTCAAGCCTCCATCGATAACATTTCCAGAAAAAGGATAATGCTAAAAAGTGTAATGCACATAAGAAGGACAATAACAAAAAGGATAACACTAAAGTAGTATAAGAAAAGAAAATTCTGGAAATGTAAAAAATTCTTTTTCTTTTCTTTTTTTTCCATTTCCCTAACCATTTTTCTGAACTTAAAAATAAGATTTTTATTTGGCAACAGTAATTCGAGCATAAAATGGAGAAAGCGAAAATGGAGAGTGGTAGCGTTTCGCTGTCTGATGAACGAAAAGTTGTTCACTCAAAACGATTAAACACTAAAAATGTTAACAAAACCCCTGCTAAAAGTCGTAGAGTAATATTTAAAAAGAATCGTCCGATAAAATCTCTTCGTGCTATATCAAAGCCCATTAATTCGGAGAGGTTATATTATAAGGGTAGTTACTTTACCAGAGGCGATGTTGTTTCCTTAGTCGATGCGTCTGGGCGAGTCTATTATGCTCAGCTTAGAGGCTTTCTTCAAGATCAGTTTTGTGAGAAGAGTGCTGTTATTACATGGCTTCTTCCAACCCAAGGTAGTCCAAAGGACCGCTTTGATCCTGCAACGTATATTCTTGGGCCAGAAGAAGATATACCGCGAAACTTGGATTGTATTGAGTTTGTGTGTCATGCTCCAAGTGAGTATTTTAAAGCGAAGAGGTCACCGTATCCTGAACTTCCTTCAAAACCAGAAATAGGAGTTATGTGGACAAAATCGGGACCCAAAATTATACCTCTCCCATTGACGGAATTGTCAGATAGTGATTAGTTGTGTTAATGCTGTAATTATTCCATATATACTTTGATTTTGTTATAAAAGTTACACAACCACTTTATTGAAATGCTTTTATCTAATTAAAATATTTTTTGATGCATTTATATCGTAATATTTTGTATTATTGAAGTTTAAATCCCAGTTTCATAAGTATTATTCATAACAGCTTATAGCATTCTGAAAATATATCATTTAAAGGAGGTTGATTTATTTACTTGTCTTATGTATGAAGAGCCTTTTGTTAGATTATGTAATGTTAGATAAAAGGAAATAGAAGTTAAATTTTATGCTTAATTTTTTTCATTTTCAAAAGGTAGCTGCTATGCAGTTTTAATACAAAGCTATGTACATTTTTTTGTGATATGCATTATAGAACCATAAATGGATTTGTTTTACAGAAGAAAATGTAGTTTCAGCACATGTTATGGCATGCCCCAAACTGCTAGCAGATGTAGCTACCATAGTGAAAGAGCTTGTGTCTGTATCACAGAAAAGAATGGATATTTGTAAATTATATAGGGTCATTGCAGTATAGGACATATGAAATCAGTTGTGTCAAAAGACTTTTTGAGAAGTTGATGATAGGGAATGAGAAGATGCAAATCTCTCAGATCTCATCGTGGAAGGTATTCTCACTCAAAATTAAGATTGGTCTGCACATTCTATTAACCATTGGTGGCTCAGAAATTTTCTGATGACATGCACTTCATCTAACCCATAAATATTCATGTGGTTGTTTCAATGTCTGTACATCCAGAGATGGGATAAATAATAACACTTACAACATATCATGCTTTGTAAACTTCAGTTGTGCATCATTCAGTATTTTATGAACTCGGCTTCATGCTGTTGCTTTCTCTTGGCTTGGATATTAAGTGTTGACCAGAAAAGAATTTTTTTTGGCTAATCTTTGGAATATGGTAACAGGTAGTTTGGCGACATTTTGGTAAGGCGATAAAGGTTACTAGCTAGGACTTTAGCAGTGTACATGGATAAACTCAAGAGTGTGCGCAATGCCATTTTTGTGCAATTCTGAGGTGTTTTTTTTTTAAGTGAAAATAGGTCGACGTGTACATGGATACCATGTATGTGTAATTCTTAAAAATGCGGCAAGCAGTTTGCGATTCTGCACTTTCTCCCAATTTCACTCCTAATCTTCGTCATGATTAAGCACTTTTGTTCCGTAAAAGTTCTAAGGTAAAATCCTAGTATATGGTGCAGCCGTTGTGCGATTTTGAAAATTATCGCCAACTCCAAAAATGATCCAAAGAACGTGTATATACTATATACTATGTGTGTATATACATAATATATACTATATATAACTATATATATTTTTTGAATGACCCGTTTACTACTCATCGTATATGTCTCCTTTTTACTGCTCATCATAAAATCGCCAAAAGTAGCCAAATCCCGTGTGTACCGGATACTGGGAATAAAACAGTTCTAGCATAAGCATAATTCGGCTAGCAGATTGTTGAAAAAAATGTAGAGTAAAAGAAAAAAAAAAAAAAAAAAAGCCTCTACGTCGTGAAAACAAAATGCCGTTCAAACAAAAACTAGCTGGTTGCTGTAGCAGGGTTGGTCGCCAAATTTTCGCCAAAAAATCCCCAAGTTACCATAATCCAAAGATTAACCTTTTTTTTTTAAGTTTTACTGAGATAATGAGGAAGCAAACAAGAAAACTGGGCTAATCTTTGGAATATGGTAACAGGTAGTTTGGCGACGTTTTAGTAAGGCGATAAAGGTTACTAGCTAGGACTTTAGCAGTGTACATGGATAAAGTCAAGAGTGTGTGCAGTGCCATTTTTGTGCAATTCTGGGATGTTTTTTTAAGTGAAAATAGGTCGATGTGTACATGGATGTCGTGTATGTGCAATTCTTAAAAACGCGGCAAGCAGTTTGCAATTCTGTACTTTCTCCCAATTTCGCATTTAATCTTCGTCATGATTAAGCACCTTTGTTCCATAAAAGTTCTGGCATAAGCGCAATTCGGCTAGCAGATTGTTGGAAAAAAATGTTGAGTTAAAAAAAAATTTGCCTTTACTTCGTGAAAACAAAATGGCATCCAAACAGAAACTAGCAGTTGCTGTAGCGGGGTTGGTCGCCAAAAAATCGCCAAGTTGCCATAATCCAAAGATTAACCGAAAGCGGCTCTAAAATCATGTTGCATGTTTTCTACTCAGTGACACATTTTGATATTTAGCAACACTTTACTATATAAGGTTGTGTTTTCATACATTGTAAGAGAGGATTCATCGTCAAACATTTCATGAAACTATGATATATTTATTGCAACCTAGTGTGGGAAGTATATGCAGAAATCTTGGTATCTCTTTACATTTCACTTAGGGACTGTAATCAAACTTAGTTAGTAATTAATTTTTTGATATGATTGCTTTTTCTTTTAAAAAAAACTTGTTTCATTTGCAAAACTATTAAATAGAAATTGCCAAGAAGCTTCAAGGTTTTATGTAGTTATAAAGTGGTAACATCTAGTTGCATTATAAATAAAAATATTCGGTCTTTCCCAGATGTTCCCACCTAACTACAATCTGTAGATGGAGCCTTCTGAGCAGTAGTCACGAAATTTGTTGGTATGTTATACTTATTAATGTGATATTTATAATATTTTCTCTGTCATTTTTTATAGTAATCTAAATATTATTCTAAAGAATAGAAAGTTATGAAAGTAGAGACTGAAATGAGTAATTATATAATGCTAGGTAATGAATGTTGTGTGGATACATTTTTTTCTGTAAGTAATACGTGTTACGTTACACATTCTAAAAATTTGTAGGTAAATTTTTATCTTTAAATCTGTGAATTTAAAAATGTATGTATGTGTATGAAGATTTAAAAAATAATTTAATCTTTCTGTTATGCAAAATTTAATTATCTTTCTCTATATATGCTTTAGGCATGTAATACAGAATTGCAGTATTTAAATGATTTTTTTAGTTTTATAATTTGCACATCTACAGCAATTTGTTTTATTATTAAGGCTAAACTTTACAGTTGGGAGTTTTGAACTAAATAATTCATTTATTCAAGTAACTTTTTTCTCCCCAATCTAGTATTATTTTTATCTTTTTTGGTCATCTTTATTATAGAAAGTTTATTATGGAAAGCACCTAAGGATTAATCTTCAGATTGTGTATTATTAGCAACTAGTGGAATTATGGTTGTGGGTTACAATAAATTAATTTCTGACATTCACTGTGTGCTGATAATACTAAGTTGTATACATCATAAAAACACAAATGCTGTGTATATATTATACATTTATGCTGTCGGACATAATTTCCCTAGTGTTTCATGGCTTGCTGCCTTCTTCCCAAAACTTCTTTTTGTTCAGTGTTATGAACCCTTGCAACAATGATAGTATATAGCCTTTGAATGTAATGAAAGAACTGATGTAATATGTATTAAAAGTTTTTGGTCCCTCTTTATTGCATTTGTTGAACTATTAATTAAATCTCATGTTAAATTCAAATGTTAAATGATTTTTTCATGTACGTGTAATTGTAGTAATAAGCTTGATAAAACCATGGAGGTAGGAAGTAAGGAAAGGCCCTAACTGGTCACTACTTTGAAGCTCTGATGATCCCTTCGTGGTGACTAAAACACCGAGTGACTTACCATTAAGATCAATAGGTTTTGTCAGGATCGGATGTAAATATACGTATAAATGTATATATTTCCCTTTTCTACAATATTTCAGAGACTATGAAGAGTATGTGAAAAGAATGCATTTTTAAACAACATTTCATTCTGACTGGAATTAAATGCTATACTTTTCACAGAGCAGTTTAATTTGAATGAAATAAATATTTTCACAAGTTTTCATTAATTACATTAGGAAAAAATTTTGAGGTAATCCGATTTTATTCAGTTAAGGATTACAAAAATTAAGATAAAGGTTTATTGTATTATTAATAATTAAATTATTAAGTTTATTGTATTATTAATAATTATTATTTTCTATTTATAGAGCTTCTTCCTAAAATACTTTCTCAAATAGGATATGATTCTTTATCTTCTGAGGCATCTTTTAAATCAAAAAAATCTAAGTAAATTTATAATTAATGCTCTATTCGGTCCATTTCAAATTAGAATACCTTTTATTTTAATAGTAAAATATGTTAAATATAGGTGCTCATTTCTGTGTACTTAACTTTCTGAATAATTCTGAAAGGGAATAAAAAAAGGATTATTTAAAATTTGTAACTGAGTTATTATAAAATGTAAGGGAATAATTCTTTTTAATTATAGTTATTAGATTTTTTTACCTTTAATTTCAACAATACATATTCTAAAACTCTTCTTTATTACGTCCTTAAGTACACATCTTGTAGAATTTGCTTTACAATACCTTTTAACAGATTGCTTTCCAGTACGAACAATTTTTGCTTAAATAGTTTTATAAACATATTTATCAACAGGATTTAAATTTATGTTTACAATTCAATGTTAAGGTTATTACATATTTTGATAATATTTATAATCATTATAAATTTAGATACATTTAATAATTAGATTTCTTCGCAGTAACAAGAGTTTATGAATGAATAAATCCTTTATTTCAAATACATTTATAAATAATTTAATAAATATTTCCATATTTTGTTAAAGGCAGGTATATGCTTTTTGCAAGCATATGCATAAATACCCATACATATTTCACAATTTTCATTTTCGCCCTGTGCAAATTTTTAATTTCTGTGCATTCACTCTTTTGAGTAAAGTAATTTACAATAATTTAGCAAATACCCAAAATTTTACGTGAGAAATATGTATAAATATAATTTGAATGAAAATTACATGCATTATTTTTAATATCCACTCATAGGTAAGTTTTTCTTTGAAATTCCTCCGCAATGGCATCTCTTCCTTTAGGCAGATAGCCCATGCATGCCTTACTCTATTTAATAAAAACTTAACCTGATCTATGTACCTAATTACAAATATTTTAACATGTGTTATTTTATATTTACATTTAGCCATCAAGTTTCAAACTTTTGACTTAGAATACATTTATCAAATTCAAATCTTCTAGTAAATATATTTTGGCAGAGCCAAATATTAATTTTATATTAATTTAAATATATTTTGGCAATACCTCTTTTAGCAATTTTACCCGGTTTAATAATTCTCTGATAATATAATAAATAATAACTGTCCATTTCACATTTAAATATTAACGGCATTGTCATCAGATCGCAATCTTGATTGCTTAGCTCTGTATAATATTGCTTCATTCGCTGAATTTGCAAATGTATCTGTCTTCTGTTCCATACATTTGTGTAAAACTGTATATAATTTTACACAAATGTGTGGTTACAAATCAAGGAAAAGTTAACTTATTGGCATATCTGTGTATTTATTAATTTTGACGAGGATTGCAGCATTTGGTGGTAATTTTATTTTTTAATTAACTCAAATAAGTAAAAAGTGTAAACCCCAGAGTGATTATTTTTTAGTTATATGAAAATAAAATCATGAGTTTAAAATGAGCAACTATAAAGACCCCTCTACAAATTTTTAAAAAGTACATGTTACAATAATATGTGGATGACAAAAAAATTTATATCAAGGGTATTGAAAGACGTATACAATTTTAAAGTTATCATGTTTTGCTAAACATGCAGTGATGAAAGGAAAATATAATAAATAATGATTTGCCAATTTGGTGTCAGATCAATGATGTATCTATGTCAAATGTTTCGCTTTGAGATGTGTGCCAAAGCACATACGCAGCAACGGAACCAAATTACTGATGATACAAATTTATGCTAAAATGATTGTTTCTTTGATAACAAGTTATTTTATTTAGTGTCAAAGGGAAATTAAGAATCGGGACTCTCCAGATGTTTTATTATGCGCCCTGGAGGTAGGAAGTAAGATGAAGTGGCTCTAAGCGGTTTTCCCAATAACCTGTTTTGAAGCACTGGCGATCCCCTCATTGGTGACCAAAACATTGGGTAATTTATCATTAAGTTGAATGGGTTTTGACACGATTGGATGTAAATATTTTGTAATTATGTCGTAAATATACATATAAATGTGTATATTTTCTTTTTCTGCAATACTTCAGAGTCCTAAGTATATGAAAAGAATACATTTTTAAACAACATTTCATTCTGAGTGGAATTAAATGCTATACTTTTCGCAGAACAGCTTCTTCATAGCAATTTAATTTGAATGAAATATTTTCATGAGTTTTCGTTAATTACATTAGAAAAAAGTGTAAGGTAATTCGATTTTATTCTGTTAAGGATTACAAAAATTAAGATAAAAAGTTTATTGTATTACAGTACAAAGTGTTTAATCCGGACTCGTCGGGACTTCAGCGATTCCATATTAGATGTTTTTCTGGATTATAGATCATCAATTTAAATCTGGTAAGATGGCATGCAGAAATTATAAAATTAAAAATATGAAACCGTAATTTATGAAATAAAGAGCAGTATGATCTAAAGGGTATCAAAATTTACAAAAAAAAAAAAGCTTAATATTTATTTGTTTACTTTATTAAACATTTCTTTCAATGCGCGCATGCGTAAAGCATACATTATGCATAGTCGAAATTAGAAAATTGCAACTAGAAAAGTATTTGATGTTTATTCATGATATTTATAATGACGAGGGATTTGATTTAAATCGTATCAAAGATGGAGTACGTAGAGACGAAATACTACATTTAGTAAGGAATTATAAGCCGAATAAAATAAACACATCTGCTCTGAAGATGAGGATAATGTTGACAGATCAACTTCCAGTTCATTGCGTGCTGCGACGTCCTCCCACCCCAGAGCAGCGTGAAATTGATAAACAGATTGCAGAATGGTTAGAGAAACAAAGGATATGCCTTTATTCATTTTTTGCAGCAATTCCACTTTTTGTTTAATGGACATCGAAATACGATTTCGCTTTGTAGATCCTTTGGCAGCTTCAGAATTGGAAACTCTTTTTCACATAATCGAAAGTTCAAGCTTACTTTTCATAAAATTGCTCTAACAGTCTGCAAAAAATAATAAGCTGGCTCCAATTAAACCCGTATCACATACGATATTTGTTGCCGGAATAAAACGTTTGCAGCAACAGTTCTGAGAAACGCCTTCTGGCGAAATAGGGTTACCATCTTGACTTGGTAAACAGGCTGAAAGCCAAACATGAACTAGTTATTGCTCAGATTGGCGAAAGTGACGTTTCCTTTCAAGTGACATTTGCTTCTTCGTGTTGTTTTGTATCGCTCACACGCTTTTCGTTTTAAACTTTATCGTTAGTAATGGAAGATAATAGAAAGGTGATTGCTATCAAGTTAATCACTTTGATCTCTACTCTGGCACTTCAAGTAACAGATAAACACACTTCTGGTTATACTAATCAATTACATCAGTAATAGCCAAATTCTGTATACACTAAAAATAGTTTTAAACGCGTGCTGGATAAGTCTATTTATCAGACATTATTTATGTGTATTTTCTGTTGTCTGCATTGCAATGAAAATTTGTAACTGGTGACCACCTTCTGACATTGACTAACTTTATGGCTCATAATTACTGTTCTGTCCATTCAAACAAACAGACAAAAAAAGACCTTTTATGACAAAAGTTTATATGGCTGATATTTACATCCTCATAGCCAGCAGATACTATTCAGCAAAATGAAGATCAAATAAAGCATATGAATACATGAGCAATCAAAACATGTGCGAGTTGTTTACTGTCCCATAGAACACTTGGTAATACACCTAAAACACATTAATTATACCAACTCTAGAAATTAGGTGGTGCACATCATGAGTTTCTTTTATGTGATTACGGCAAAGCCTCGAGGGATATCTGCCTAACAGGAGGGATCCCTTTGTAGAAGATTTTTTAAAACTGGCTCGTATACCAGTTACAAATGGGGCAAACTAAGGAAACGTCATGTAGCCAGCCCGTTCGCGGCATTCTAACCTGAGACAGAAATACCAGTTTTCAACAACACTTCGGCCACTAGTAGACCCGTGCAATTCATTATGTAAACAGAAATGAAGGTGATAATCAGTTGTGCACTGTTTTAAGTAATCAAATGTTATAAATGCACAGCTGTTACATTTCTTATTATTTATTAGTCATGTTTTTATTACGTAGATCATACATATGATAATTCAGAAGTCAAACAACAAAAATCAGCGTTATATTTACAAAATTTTCACAGGACTAGTTTCGATGGTTTTACCGAACCACCATCTTCAGCTGCACAACCGCAAATGAACAAGATAGGAATAATGATTAGATAAGGTAAGAATGCCTGGACAAGAATAAGCAAGTGGCGCCATCTGTTGGTGAAACCAGAATTAAAACATAATTTCTTTAAAGGCCGAAGGCAAATTTGGATTGGAATTAGGATCGTTAACTAGAACAGAAAGATTTTTATGAATGTGAAATGCCTCTAGAAAATCCAGTTCTCCAATGGAAGATGTTTTTTGAATAATTTTGGCAGCAGAAAAACTGAAAGTGTGGTTTTCGGACCAACAATGTTGGGCAACAGAAGACTTCTGTGTTTCCTTTTTTCTAACATATACCTCATGTTCCTTGACTCGAAATTTTTAGGCTCTCTTAGTTTGGCCAATGTAAATTAAACCACACTGGCTAGGAATCATAAATACCCCAGGAATTCATAACCGGAATGGGGTCCTTGAGTATGGAAAACGGAATTTTATTGATGGGAGAATAAACAACTCCAAAGTTAAATTTCTGCAAAATATGTGCAACTTTATAGCTAATTGATGGAAAGAAGGGAATGACAACAGAATTTTTATAATCTCCTAAAACAAGAGTGTGCCTTTTAGTGTGTTGAGATGAGAATTTTTTAACTGCATGATTAATAATGTTGGGTGGAAAGCCCCTGTCAATAGCTATTGCTTTTAAATAATTTAGTTCTTCATCAAGGGCTAGTTTGGAGGAGCAAACTTGAAGAGCACGGAAAACATAGGAATAAAATGAAGCTAACTTTTGTTTAGTTGGATGACATGATTTAAAGTGTGGTGGAAGGCAAACCGATGAAGGTTTACCGTAAACAGTAGTACTGAAGTTGGATGTGTTACCTGTGACCAGAATGTCGAGAAACGGAAGAGAATTGCAAGTCTCAAGTTCAAAAGTGAACTGAATAGCAGGATCAATAGAATTCATTGTTGAAAGAACTTTATTTAAATCATCTTTATTACCTTCAAACAGGGTAAAAGTATCGTCTACGTAGCGGAACCATGCCGGGAAGTTTAAAGTTTCAAACAATTTTGATTCATAATAATGCATGTAGATATCAGCCAGGATGGGACTGAGGGGGCTTCCCATGGCTAATCCCGCGGTTTGCTTGTAATATTTATTTCGGAAAACAAAATGTGTTTGTTTCAAACAGAGTTGAGTGAGAGAAATTAGCTCATCAATTTCGATGCAAGAGAAATGAAATTCGCGAAGTCTGGTTTCTAGACATCTTAATGCACCCTCCACTGGGATATTGGTGAATAATGATTTTACATCAAAAGAAACCATGAGTAAATTACTAGGAGAAATGTATTTAACCTTTTTTACAAACTCTATTGAATTTTTTATGGTGTAAATGTTATAGTCTAATAGAGTGGAAAATCTAGAAACTAAATATTTAGCTAAAGGATACGAGGCAGTACCTAAATTTGATACAATAGGGCGGAAAGGAATACCACTTTTATGAATTTTGGGAAGAGTATATAATCTGGCACAATTCGCAACAGATGGGATAAGCGAATGTTTTAAGTTGCTTGAAATGATTTGCGAAGATTTGATCGCAGTTTTTATTTTGGATAAGTCCGAAGGTGAAGGATCTTTAGGGATCGGATTATATGGTCCTTCGTTTAAGAGTTTAGTGACACCATCGATGTAAGTGTTCTTATCCATGACGACTATCTGGCCACCTTTGTCGGCCTTTGAAATGATAATATCCGGGTTAGAATGAATTTCGCGCATTGTAGCTCTTTCTCTCCCAGTTAGATTTGGTTTCAAAGGTTTATTATTGAATTTCACATTATGAGCGATAAGATGCCTAATCATTTCTTTCTGTGAATCTGAAACTTTACTGAACTTGAAAGCTTTTTCGATGGGAGCCAAAATCTTTGGAATCGAGGGTTTACAGGTTTGTGAGAAGTTAAAATTATATTTTAGAATTCTCTCTTGTTCTTCTGAAAGACTAACATTAGAAATATTAACTATTGGCTTGATGTTTACAATGGGAAGATTTTCTGAACTACTTGAACTGGAAGACTGTAAAAGAAGTTTTTCGAATTTAACTGCAAGGGTGTTTTTATGACGGTTAACTGCATTCTCCGTTCTAGACCAAGACTTCTGTTCAAGGGCAGTGAATTTTGGATATGATTTAGCGAGTTCCAGATGAAGCTTCTAGAGTTCATGTTCAATTTTGGACAATTGTTGACGTGTATCCCTTATCACGGACCGAAGTAAGGCAAGCTTGCAATTTAACAGAATTCTTGAAACGCGACTCGAAGGTTTTTGATTAGATTTGATTTGAATAAAATTGGGGATCAATTTTTTACATTTACATTTAAGTAAAAAGTCAAGATGATTCATAAATTTTTGCCGTTTCAGGCGTAATTTAGTGAAACGATTAACGGATGAAGGCATGATAAACAATACAGAAAATCAAACTAAATTAACTAAACAATAATAAAGCACACACAAAACAGCAGAAAAATCCCTCACTGAAATTAATAGAAAACAAAACGTTTGTAAGCAAAATGCATGAAATCAGACAAGCAAAGCACATTATCGAAATATACAAAATATAAACATAACTTGAAAATTGCAAAAAAGTACTTACCGAAACTAATGCAATCACAAAATGGCGGCCACACCACGTGCAAAAAAGAAAGGGGGACTTACTCTTGTTTTAGGAGATTATAAAAATTCTGTTGTCATTCCCTTCTTTCCATCAATTAGCTATAAAGTTGCACATATTTTGCAGAAATTTAACTTTCGGGTTGTTTATTCTCCCATCAATAAAATTCCGAGTTCCGTACTCAAGGACCCCATTCCGGATATGAATTCCTGGGGTATTTATAGGATTCCTTGCCAGTGTGGTTTAATTTACATTGGCCAAACTAAGAGAGCCTTAAAATTTCGCGTCAAGGAACATGAGGCATATTTTAGAAAAAAGGAAACACAGAAGTCTTCTGTTGCCCAACATTGTTGGTCCGAAAACCACACTTTCAGTTTTTCTGCTGCCAAAATTATTCAAAAAACATCTTCCATTGGAAAACTGGATTTTCTAGAGGCATTTCACATTCATAAAAATCTTTCTGTTCTAGTTAACGATCCTAATTCCAATCCAAATTTGCCTTCGGCCTTTAAAGAAATTATGTTTTAGTTCTGGTTTCACCAACAGATGGCGCCACTTGCTTATTCTTGTCCAGGCATTCGTATCTTATCTAATCATTATTTCCTATCTTGTTCATTTGCGGTTTTGCAGCTGAAGATGGTGGTTCGGTAAAACCATCGAAACTAGTCCTGTGAAAATTTTGTAAATATAACGCTGATTTTTGTTGTTTGACTTCTGAATTAGTATTTATTCGGCGTGTTATTGTGTCTTAAATACATATGATGTAATTATGAATTAACCCAATAACAAAATGTGTACACTCTTTAGTACTCAAATACTCATAATAATTTGCAAAGAACACCCATAATAATTTGCAAAGAACTGATAACTATAGTTGCTGCCAATTGCATAATTGTTATTTGAATTAAAAGTAACTTCAAATAAACTTCTTGGCAATGTTCATTTTTGTATTCATACCTACATATATATACACATCGAATAAGTCATATATTTACATACAGATAGAGAGATGCGATGGTTTAGTAGTTGTTAATATATATTTATTAGTATTAATGTAATGAATAAGATTTATATTAATGAATGTATATACAAATGTTTTTCATCATGCATAATAATAAATCCATAAATTTCCAATGTTTCAATATGTAGCATTTACAATAAAAGTATAGTTTCTAATGTATTTATAATTCAAAAAGTATTTCATTAATAACATGAAAATAATAGACAAATTTAATGAGTATTCTCATTATTACATAAGCTATGCTTTTCTTTTTTTTATGCTGTTTAAAATGGGTCACTGATTATGCAATTAACAATTTAAAAGATAAGTAATTAGGAGAAAAGCCGCGCATATACAAACTGATTTAAAAAATTTTTCAACTTAAATTTAAAAAATAAAATTCTATTATATAACGGTGATAATACATGATCAGTACGAAATAGGACAAATTTGGCGACGAACAATTTGTAAACAAATCCGAACTGCAAGAACGTTGTAAAATACTGTCAACTCTGAAATTTCCACGATTATATATTTAATGAATATATACACATTTAAAAAATGACTCAGGCAGTTGTATTACAACAAAACAGCAATAATTAAATCGGCCTCTATTTCCACCGTCCATGGCTTCACAGTGAGAGCCATCGCCATATTGAAAGTTACCTGTGATCCTTCAGAAACAGAACTTTCGTCTGATTGGTTGAACGTTCGAGGAACACGTCTCCAGCCGGAACATTTTCGGAGAAGTTTTAAAATGTTGCTCGTAGCCGGGACGCATATTTCACAAGTGCGCATCTGTTTAGCCACCGAGGGAGTGGCTTCTAGAATGGGCCAATGAGCATCCAGTAATATTTCTGTCATGTCACATGACCTTTCGCACGCTTTAAGATTTAAGCAAGATACCTGAAAATATTTTGCCACGCAATTTTCTGTACATCGTCTAATCGTTCTGAAAATTTTCATCGTGAACTTAGATCAAATATAAGCAATTATGAAGATTTCACTACATGGTTGAAAGAATTTGAAATAAATAAATAGAAACACATGGTTGGATACTCCGCAAAAATATTCATGTGAAATATTACGTAATAAGTGATAAATAAGACGAAAGAAATATGTGATACGCATCTGAGCCCAAATGCTATCTTTACATAACGCTATGCAAATGAGGAAAATATTTACACCAGTTATGTATGTAAATAGAAGTCAGCACTTTTTATTGCAGTCCAGATGAAAAAGTTGGTGTATTAATAATAGCCAATGCAGAATTTTATTTAAAGTGAACTTCATTAATTTGCATTCGTAATTCACTAATTTGCATTTAGTGTGTTAATTTCATATTTAATAACTGCTCACTCTTAAATATACTGCCTACACAAGAAATACTCATCAAACAGAATGAATTTATCTATTCATAACAAAGATATTCAATTTATTCACATATAACTTTTAATGATAACAATGAATATAATCAGATCATACACAATAGGTATTCTGAATCTTACATTTTCAGTCAAAAGAATGAAAGCACTGAAATAAGAAAACACCAGATTCATTGTAACACTTCCAGCTCTTCTCAGCTCAATAAAAAATAACTATACACATGAATTTTCTTAATCCACATTTGTTTGTAAATGCATAATCGAGGCTAATTGTAGCTTGAGTCATTTTCTTGGTGTAAAGAGCGATAATATGCCGTGAACATCAATCCAAATATCAATACGCGATAAAAATCGCGAAAGTGAAATGTCAGCGATTAATTAAACTCATAAAACGGAAGCCCTACAAGATTTTCTATTTTTATGCCGTGCATTTATAACTGTGAAACAAATGCAAATTAAAACGTAAACAACATACGCTCACATGCACAAAGATTTAGCGCCACAAGAGCAAAAGAAGCTCATTGGTCCATTTTCGAAATCCCTTCATCAGTGGCTACGTTGGTGTGCACTTGTGAAACATGCAGCCGGGACATGTTCCTCCTAGCTAGACGACACATTTCTCGGAAGCCTGCCGCTTAAAGCCGTACTACTAGAATCTCGTTTCTCGGAATTGTCCTGGGTAAGCGCGCACGTCCATAGAAGTGATAGAGCCATTAGAAGATTAAGGAACAACGCAATCTGCAACATTAACTGAATTAGATAATTTTAGCCTAGCTTATACGGTCCCTTATACATTAAACGTGCATTCGTAAAGGTATTATGCGCATGTGAAAGCGCATAATGCGTTTACGTTTGTAGCTTTGTTTATTGTAGAAAGTTTGTAGCTTTGAGGTCCAGATTAAAGACTTTGAACTGTATTAATGGTAAAATTATGCATTATTTCTTTTCTATTTATGGAGCTTCTTCCTAAAATACTTTCTCAAATATGACATGATTCTTTAGCTTCTGAGTCATCTTTTAAATCGAAAAATATAAGTCAATTTATAATTAATGCTCTATTCGGTCCATTTCAAGTTAGAGTACCTTTTATTTTAATAGTGAAATACTTTAAATAGTATTTAACTTTCTCTGAATATTTCTGAAAGGGAATAAAATAAGGATTTTTTTTTAAATATTAATTAAAACTTGTAACTGGGTTATTATAAAATGTAAGGGGAATAATTCTTTTAATTATATTTATCAGGTTTTTTTACCCTTAATTTCAACAATACATGTTCCAAAACTCTTCTTTATTACTTTCTTAAGTACGCATCTCATAGAATTTGCTTTACAATACCTTTTAACAGATTGCTTTCCAGCACGGACAATTCTTGCTGTAATAGTTGTATAATGTATTTGTCAACAGGATTTCAATTTATGTTTACAATTCAATGTTAAGGTTACTGTATATTTAGATAATATTTATAATCATTATAAATTGACCGCACATGGTACTTCCGCCGAATTCGCAAATGTATCCGTCTTCTGTTCCACACATTTGTGTGGAACTGTACATAATTTTACACAAATGTGTGGTTACAAATCAAGGAAAATTTAACTTATTGGCATATCTGTGTGTGTATTTATTAATTTTGACGAGGATTGCAGCATTTGGTGGTAATTTTATTTTTATTAACCCAAATAAGTAAAACGTGTAAGCCTAAAGTGATTATTTTTCAGATATATAAAAATAAAATGATGAGTTTAAAATGAGCAACAGTAAAGTCTCTCCTCATAAAAGTAGCGAATACTCTATCAAGGGTATCGAAAGATGTATACAATTTTAAAGGTACCATAAGGTATTTTTCATTCTTTAAGCATAACATTTTTGCTAAAATCTATATTTTTGTAGTTCAACAGCTTATTATTTTATAAAACAAATTCATTATCAAAATCGCTGTTGTTAGTTATCGAAAAATAACCAAGATGTGATTTTTGCGTAAATGTCACTAAACTATACAAATTGCTATTATCCATCACACTATGAATGTTTCTTTTATGCAGAACTGTCCTGTTTCTCTATTTGTATGGAACTGTCGTGTGTCAAAATACTATCAGAGCGCTGTCAAGCGAGCTTTTGAATGTAAACAAAAACACCCCATCTGTTGACCAAAGTTTCGGAGCAGTGCTTCGCTTCTAGTACTGGTTTGGCCACTCCTTCCTTTCTTACGTCCATGTTATGCGCGGGGGGGGGAAATCAAATGCGCATGCATAAAGCCTACGAGAAAAACTTTGTTGGTGGTTTTGAAGTCCGGATTTTAGATCATTCCGGATAATGGACGTTCGGATTTCGGACTTTGTAATGTATATAAATTCACGTATATCTTTGTAAATTTTGAATGAAAACTCTAATTTTTTGTAGGTATGCGTAGAAATACACCTACTTTAAGATGATTGTAAAAATTTTATATTTTATAATTCAAATTTTTTTTTTTGAAAAATTTATAAAAATTATTTAAGTGTGCGTAAATGTTGTGTTGCTGCTCGGTCACATTACTATATCTAGGATGAGCAATGATGTCCCAAGTGTGTTTTTAGTGTCTATATACTAAAGAAAACTCTGTTTATGTGAAAATTTGGAAATTTGTTTCACTTATATTTTTAGGAGTAATTGCAATCAGTTTATTGTGCAGTTTGAAATGACTGTACACTGTGGAATAGTTATACTTTTAATTTTGCATAATAACAGTGATCTCATTAGCAACAGTTATTGATCTGTAGCAAAACCTTTCTGGATATTCATTCATAAAAACAGCTGTATTTAGTAAAATCTTATTTCACTTATTAAGGATCTTGGTTATTAAATACTGTCATCGGGAATGACAGAATTCACTTAAAAGCATAAAAATAAAGGTGTCAGAGAATACTGTTATTATGTTATAACATTCTTCTTAACTGGTGTTGAAGAATGTGTAGATGAAGTATATATATGAGAAAAGAGGAAGCAACTTGATATTTTGAAATTATTAAGCTGTACAAAATATTATGGCGAGACTAGGCATTTGTGTTAAGTTTGTATGTGTATTGCAATGTAAAGAGGAAACTTTATAATTTGTTATGCATAATGTTAAGTAAAATAATATCATTTATATATGAACAGAAAGTCAAATTTTGCTGCATAGAGAAGTTTTTAGAATGACAAAATACTGGGAAATAAGTCATATGATGTGTTGGTACTTTCTGATTATCTGCTCTCCCCTCCAAAAAGTCGCAAGTATGTTGCCAAAATAGTTATGTGGCAACACAGGATGTTGTCAAAAAGCATTTGTGTGACAACCCAAGTATGTGCATAGCACATGTCCGTTTTGGCTGGTGTGGAGTGACGAACTTCTGCAGATGCTGAACTTGTACAGTTCTTTTATATTGTTTTAAATAAAACATTGCTGTGTACACTGCATAAAAAATAATTGGAACATTTCTCTATCGGCCGTTCTACTGGGCCGATTGACAAAATTCAAATTCAATTTTTCATGTCTCGAAAGCGCAACTTAGGATGTATATTAGATTTATATATAGCTTTGTTCTAACATAAGTAGTTTGATGCAAAATCGGACTTTTTCTGAAGTAACATACCAATTTTTTTCCATGTTTCGATTCTACGACTCAGATTATGCCTAAATATTAAATTTTGTAAAATAGGGTGCGAAATTTACAGAGAAATTCAAACATTTAACTTGGCGCATTTTTTCCAGTTTGAGCCAAAAATAATTCACTTGGCGAACTTCTTAATATATGGTAACCTATTTTCCTTTCCCTTCCATTGTGCAGGAGCTGAAAAAAAGTCATAGAGTTCCTACCTTTCTACATTGTGGATGAGCGGGATACTTTCAAATAATTTTCACAAAGTGCATAAACCATATATTCGTTATTATCACTTTCAACAAATATGCCGAATTTCAAAATGCGCCGATGTATAAATTCACGTATATCTTTGGAAATTTTGCATAAAAAGCTCTAATTTTTTGTAGGTATGCTTGTAAATACATCTACTTTAAGATGATTGTAAACATTTTATAGGTTGTAATTCAAAATTTTTTCCGAAAAATTTATAAAAATTATTTAAAAATACAAATTTTTAAAATAAATCATAAAAAAGGGTGAATTTTATTTGGAATGAACCTAAATTTTGAACTGTGTAAGAAGGAATCAAATAAGTTTCATAAAAAAGAGATATTAATAAATACATACCAAATTGAATTAATATTGAGGACTAAAATTGTGAGAGCTAATTTTTTAAAAGCTACTCGTGCGACAAAACTTGGGAGTCTGGCATAATTTGAGTCATAGAATCGAAATATGGAAAAGAATTGGGATGTAATTTCAGAAAAAATCCGATTTTGTGTCAAAATACTTATATTTGAACTATTCTATACTAATAAATCTAATACATATCTTAAGTCACACTTTTGAGACATGAAAAATGTAGTTCGAATTTCGTCAGTTGGTCCAGTAGAATGAGAGATGTCCTTTTTCTTTCTTTCTTTCTTTCTTTTTTTTTTTTTTTTTTTTTTTTTCGCATATGTGTACATGAGAAGAATAACAGCACAGAAAAGAATTTCTTGAAAAAAGTGTTTTATTACTGATGCTTCCTACTTTTTCAGTTTTATTGATTGATGATTGCTCTTGTGTGGAATTCCTAATGTGCCACCATTTTGAATAT
Source organism: Stegodyphus dumicola (assembly GCF_044657685.1). Classification (NCBI taxonomy): domain Eukaryota; kingdom Metazoa; phylum Arthropoda; class Arachnida; order Araneae; family Eresidae; genus Stegodyphus; species Stegodyphus dumicola. Next base: position 125,519,929 of record NC_140780.1, read on the forward strand.
GACTTGCCTTTTATGCATTAGTTTGTCAAAAAGTAAGTCGCAAAGTGTAGTTAATGAATATTTGAATTCAACTTTGAAGCATTTTAGAGTCTTGTTTTTGTTGCAGGTAGTGATTGTTATTCAAAACTATATTTCAGTAATTGAATGTTTTCTTATGTAACTTCTGTTTTATTAAAAAAAAAAATCAGGTCTTAAATATGTTTAGTGCATTGCAGACTAACACATTTGTTTCACTGAGATTGAAGTTAATGTAGGCAATTTTCCCCCTAGATATTAGCAGTTCTGAATATTGAATCCTGGAAACCAGCGCAGAAGTACAAGGTGCTGCTTACTAATCTCGGAAAATGCACATGTGCTTAGTAACTAATTATTGCTGTCTGGTCATGCATTTTGTTGGCAGTGATGGTTTAATTGATCTTAAATATATTCGTTATAAAGTAATATGCGAAATAGCATCCTAGACCGATTTGTTGTACATAATTTATTTGATTAATCAGACTTTCTGCAAGTATGTCATTTTATTTACATTATCTTTTAGTGTATATTTTTTAGTTTCATTTATGTGCTTACGATATTCTACATTAATTACTAAATATTAATGATGTTAAGAAAACTGTGGATTAAATAATTTAGCTTATTTATAAAAAATCAAATTCTGTAGCTCAGGGTACATACACATGCTGTATGATTATAGAAATTCCGATCATTAATTACACTAAATTGTGTAAGCATTACTTATGTAACTGAAAAGTATGTAAATTGCTGAGTTTCTGAATAAGTAATGTACTTTTATTATTTCAAATATCTCATGCTGTGTGTAGTGACAAGAGCTTGCAGATAATAGTTTGTCTGGTGGCATGGTTAATATACAAGTCTGGTACTTTTTTTTTCCCCTAAAAAAACCTAAACAGCTGTTATAAGGTCTCCTTTGTTGTTTTTATGCAGTATTATGTTTACATTAAAGACATTTGCATTTTTAGCTGCCAACTGTCTCGTTTTTTCATCACACCTTCCGGCAGAAAACCAACTTCCCCAGTTTTTAACTTTTAGCTTTTACTAAGAAAAATGTTGAAATTTATGTAACTAATGAAACTTAAATTGTGCAAATTCTGTTCTCCCACCACTACTGACTTTTAGAATAATTTTTCTTCTCAAGTTTTATTTCATCCGAGTTGTGTTTTTTCTTATTACATTTTATTGGCTTTTTCTTATTAATCTACTGCAGACATTTATTAATTTTTAAGTTTCAAGAAATGTTTATCAGTGTGTATCAATAAACATTCAAAGAAAATTTAAAATGGCAGTGAAATACGCCGATGCTAGAAGGTGAAAAAGCGTTTACAAAAGGAGGCAAATGCATCATGCTGGTCTGCAATAATAATAATAGTGTGTGAGTAGATAATGAAAGCATGGAATGAAATTAAACCCAACATAATTCAAAAGTCATTTAAAAAATGTAGTATATCTAACAATCTGAACAGATGATGATTATTTATTTATGGATCAAAGTAACAGTGATATTGAAGATGAAACAGAATTTGATGATGTGCCTGGAAATATTGTGAAAGACGAATGTGACAAACTGTTCATGTTATACAATAATGTAATTTTTTAAGTTCATAAGATGTCATTTCCTTTAAATAAACAGCATTGAGGTACATCTAGAAATCTCATTTTTGTATGCCTATCTGTTCCTTATTTTTAAATCCGACATATAACGTACAACCATAAATTTCAGTCTCACTTTTTGTATTAAAAGTGTGCATTATATGCTAGAATATGTAGCACAAGAAACAGGACTAAGCTATGGGCATTTCTAAATGAAAGTGTATGTCCTGGAAATATGTTTACTGCCTGAATTTCAGTTTATATGTAAGCAACACTTCTTGAAGTAAAGTACTATGAATTAATTACTAAATCATTTTTTCCTAATTGTACGTGTACATTCAACTTGTATATTAATTACATTTAAGAGTTTTGAGATACGATTATTTTTACAGTTAAATATGTATATGACAAGTGTGTTTTTCATGAAAAGTGGCAAATCTGATTCTTGTAAATACCTGTAAGAACAGAGGAACTAATGCTAAAAAAATAAGTGGGTCACACTTGTCTTTCCTTATTACTCAATAATATGATGTATGAAAATTAAGGTATATATTTGTTTATGTTAATTCAGAGTTGATAAATAATTTCGAGAATGTCATGGTGTATGTACTATTTATAAAAAAATATATCAAAATATTTAGAAACATAGTTTTAACAAGAGAAGTGTTGAATACTGAAAAATACATGACCCACATATTTTTTTGTTCTAAAATAAAAGACACAAATATCATTACTCTGTAGTTTTATTAATCATGTTATTAATAAAGAACTGATTATAAAAGAAGTATGATTGTTAGGCTGAGTTGTAGAAGTGCTAAACACTAGTAGTTTGAGTTGTGCTCACATCCGTGTGAATGTAAGTTTTCATGGTTTTCTTCATGTATAATATGAATACCAGGCAGTTCCCCCTAAAAAGCCGTCCACAGAGGCACCCTTGTCTTTAAGCAGGTAACCACTGAATGTTTTTCCATAGTCAAATAGCCCACCAGCGGCCGAGCGGTAAAGTCGCTGAACACTGGTAGTTCGATCCGAGGTTTGAATCCCGCGAACGGGCTGGCTGCATGGGTATTTTCGTGGTTTTCCCCATGTGTAACATGTATACGAGACAGTTTCCATTAGAAAGTCCTCCACAAAGGCATCCCTTCCCTTAGGCAGATAGCCATAATTAAATAATAATAAAACCATAGTCAAATAATTTAACCTAACCTTACCTTGATTTAACATGAAATTCTTAGAACCACATGTAGAAATTCTTCTTATAAATAAAAATTATATAAGGAAAGCTATTCTAAAATGCTTTTAGTAGAAAGCTGTTTGAAGGCCTGTAATCGAATTTCATGTGGGAAAACCTATTTTATGTAATAAATCTTGATACTAAAATAATACTTAATAAATATTACTTACATATTCGGCTTTTAAATCTATAAATAAAGATTTATGGTCATGATTTATTAAAATGAAATAGTTTTTCCCTTCCCAATATAAAATTTAGATTTCCCTTCTAGAATACTTTTCATTAATATAAAAGTGTAAATGTGGAGAGCAGCTTAAAATTTGTCTTATGTGTGATTCTAGGCTTAAGACGCCATAAATTGTTATAGAAGAATCATAGAATTTAATTCAAATTTTGATTCCCTGCTTCAAGATTCGTTTTCTATACAGATTTAACATACATGGATCATAATTCTTTTCAATCTATTCACTATCGAAAATTTAACAATTTAATGAGAAACATAACAGTGGATGTCTGATTATATTTGGTCATCTGAAAAGTTCTGTGGTTCTTTTAAACCAAAGCAAATTGTCTTCTAATTATTTTGTTACTACTGATAAGGAATGGCATTGATTGAGACAAAAGTTTAAATATGGTCTTTTTTTTTTTTTTTTTTTTTTCTTTCATGCTAAATAAATCTAGCATGTGATGTGCCTTAATTTTTGTTTCATTGCAGTGCTAAGAATAGAAAACCCAAACATTCATTTTCATCATATTATGTTCTTTTATTTTAAAAAATTAAAAACACTAGTTAGACTTTCACATGCTTTACTTCAGAAATTTCGAATTTGCTGTCACAAAAATCAGAACGTCAGTTTATCACCACCATTTTAGAAATTATGTTTGTTGAGAATGAAAAGCTAGAATAATTTCTTGTGTTCGCATCTACCCGATGCAGGGTATTGTAAAATCCAGAAACACTGGAGTCATTCCGCAAATACTTTATTGAAACACACAAAACACAGAAGGGCAAACACAACATCCAAAACAGTCCTTATGTTTCTTTTCTCCTAAACTAATTTTTTCATTCCTATATATTCTAGAAGTTGATGCCACACTACCCCAGCTTTAGTTCGCAACATCCTTCCCCCCTAAAGTGTGCATGTGTGGTGTTCGCCAACCATCACACCTTCCGTCTAAAAGATTTGATTACGTCTTTCAATGACCTGTCAAATCCCCATATAAACATTTCTTGAAAGAAGAAGAAGGAAAAAAAAAACTAATATTATCAAATTTTCGAACTTCCTTAACCAATTCCTACTATTCTAAATTAAATAACTTCAACATAAATTCAATAATCTTAATCGTTAAAAGACATAATAAACAACTTTTCGAACTTAAAAATTTTTAACCTTAAACCTATAAACCCAAGTCTTTCACATCATCATAATCATATAAGCAAAACAATACAAATCAATCACTAAAATTAAACATTGTACTTAAGCAAACCAGTTAGAGTACCTTTTATTTTAATAGTGAAATACTTTAAATAGTATTTAACTTTCTCTGAATATTTCTGAAAGGGAATAAAATAAGGATTTTTTTTTAAATATTAATTAAAACTTGTAACTGGGTTATTATAAAATGTAAGGGGAATAATTCTTTTAATTATATTTATCAGGTTTTCTTACCCTTAATTTCAACAATACATGTTCCAAAACTCTTCTTATTACTTTTCTTAAGTACGCATCTCATAGAATTTGCTTTACAATACCTTTTAACAGATTGAGCTTTCCAGCACGGACAATTCTTGCTGTAATAGTTGTATAATGTAATTGTCAACAGGATTTCAATTTATGTTTACAAATTCAATGTTAAGGTTACTGTATATTTAGATAAAATTTATAATCATTATAAATTGACCGCACATGGTACTTCCGACGAATTCGCAAATGTATCCTTCTTCTGTTCCACACATTTGTGTGGAACTGTACATAATTTTACACAAATGTGTGGTTACAAATCAAGGAAAATTTAACTTATTGGCATATCTGTGTGTGTATTTATTATTTTGACGAGGATTGCAGCATTTGGTGGTAATTTTATTTTTTATTAACCCAAATAAGTAAACGTGTAAGCCTAAGTGATTATTTTTCAGATATATAAAAATAAAATGATGAGTTTAAAATGAGCAACAGTAAAGTCTCTCCCTCATAAAAGTAGCGAATACTCTATCAACGGGTATCGAAAGATGTATACAATTTTAAAGGTACCATAAGGTATTTTTCATTCTTTAAGCATAACATTTTGCTAAAATCTATATTTTTGTAGTTCAACAGCTTATTATTTTATAAAACAAATTCATTATCAAAATCGCTGTTGTTAGTTATCGAAAAATAACCAAGATGTGATTTTTGCGTAAATGTCACTAATCTATACAAATTGCTATTATCCATCACACTATGAATGTTTCTTTTATGCAGAACTGTCCTGTTTCTATTTGTATCTCTATTTGTATGGAACTGTCGTGTGTCAAAATACTATCAGAGCGCTGTCAAGCGAGCTTTTGAATGTAAACAAAAACACCCCATCTGTTGACCAAAGTTTCGGAGCAGTGCTTCGCTTCTAGTACTGGTTTGGCCACTCCTTCCTTTCTTACGTCCATGTTATGCGCGGAGGGGGGGGGAAATCAAATGCGCATGCATAAAGCCTACGAGAAAAACTTTGTTGGTGGTTTTGAAGTCCGGATTTTAGATCATTCCGGATAATGGACGTTCGGATTTCGGACTTTGTAATGTATATAAATTCACGTATATCTTTGTAAATTTTGAATGAAAACTCTAATTTTTTGTAGGTATGCGTAGAAATACACCTACTTTAAGATGATTGTAAAAATTTTATATTTTATAATTCAAATTTTTTTTTTTGAAAAATTTATAAAAATTATTTAAGTGTGCGTAAATGTTGTGTTGCTGCTCGGTCACATTACTATATCTAGGATGAGCAATGATGTCCCAAGTGTGTTTTTAGTGTCTATATACTAAAGAAAACTCTGTTTATGTGAAAATTTGGAAATTTGTTTCACTTATATTTTTAGGAGTAATTGCAATCAGTTTATTGTGCAGTTTGAAATGACTGTACACTGTGGAATAGTTATACTTTTAATTTTGCATAATAACAGTGATCTCATTAGCAACAGTTATTGATCTGTAGCAAAACCTTTCTGGATATTCATTCATAAAAACAGCTGTATTTAGTAAAATCTTATTTCACTTATTAAGGATCTTGGTTATTAAATACTGTCATCGGGAATGACAGAATTCACTTAAAAGCATAAAAATAAAGGTGTCAGAGAATACTGTTATTATGTTATAACATTCTTCTTAACTGGTGTTGAAGAATGTGTAGATGAAGTATATATATGAGAAAAGAGGAAGCAACTTGATATTTTGAAATTATTAAGCTGTACAAAATATTATGGCGAGACTAGGCATTTGTGTTAAGTTTGTATGTGTATTGCAATGTAAAGAGGAAACTTTATAATTTGTTATGCATAATGTTAAGTAAAATAATATCATTTATATATGAACAGAAAGTCAAATTTTGCTGCATAGAGAAGTTTTTAGAATGACAAAATACTGGGAAATAAGTCATATGATGTGTTGGTACTTTCTGATTATCTGCTCTCCCCTCCAAAAAGTCGCAAGTATGTTGCCAAAATAGTTATGTGGCAACACAGGATGTTGTCAAAAAGCATTTGTGTGACAACCCAAGTATGTGCATAGCACATGTCCGTTTTGGCTGGTGTGGAGTGACGAACTTCTGCAGATGCTGAACTTGTACAGTTCTTTTATATTGTTTTAAATAAAACATTGCTGTGTACACTGCATAAAAAATAATTGGAACATTTCTCTATCGGCCGTTCTACTGGGCCGATTGACAAAATTCAAATTCAATTTTTCATGTCTCGAAAGCGCAACTTAGGATGTATATTAGATTTATATATAGCTTTGTTCTAACATAAGTAGTTTGATGCAAAATCGGACTTTTTCTGAAGTAACATACCAATTTTTTTCCATGTTTCGATTCTACGACTCAGATTATGCCTAAATATTAAATTTTGTAAAATAGGGTGCGAAATTTACAGAGAAATTCAAACATTTAACTTGGCGCATTTTTTCCAGTTTGAGCCAAAAATAATTCACTTGGCGAACTTCTTAATATATGGTAACCTATTTTCCTTTCCCTTCCATTGTGCAGGAGCTGAAAAAAAGTCATAGAGTTCCTACCTTTCTACATTGTGGATGAGCGGGATACTTTCAAATAATTTTCACAAAGTGCATAAACCATATATTCGTTATTATCACTTTCAACAAATATGCCGAATTTCAAAATGCGCCGATGTATAAATTCACGTATATCTTTGGAAATTTTGCATAAAAAGCTCTAATTTTTTGTAGGTATGCTTGTAAATACATCTACTTTAAGATGATTGTAAACATTTTATAGGTTGTAATTCAAAATTTTTTCCGAAAAATTTATAAAAATTATTTAAAAATACAAATTTTTAAAATAAATCATAAAAAAGGGTGAATTTTATTTGGAATGAACCTAAATTTTGAACTGTGTAAGAAGGAATCAAATAAGTTTCATAAAAAAGAGATATTAATAAATACATACCAAATTGAATTAATATTGAGGACTAAAATTGTGAGAGCTAATTTTTTAAAAGCTACTCGTGCGACAAAACTTGGGAGTCTGGCATAATTTGAGTCATAGAATCGAAATATGGAAAAGAATTGGGATGTAATTTCAGAAAAAATCCGATTTTGTGTCAAAATACTTATATTTGAACTATTCTATACTAATAAATCTAATACATATCTTAAGTCACACTTTTGAGACATGAAAAATGTAGTTCGAATTTCGTCAGTTGGTCCAGTAGAATGAGAGATGTCCTTTTTCTTTCTTTCTTTCTTTCTTTCTTTTTTTTTTTTTTTTTTTTCGCATATGTGTACATGAGAAGAATAACAGCACAGAAAAGAATTTCTTGAAAAAAGTGTTTTATTACTGATGCTTCCTACTTTTTCAGTTTTATTGATTGATGATTGCTCTTGTGTGGAATTCCTAATGTGCCACCATTTTGAATATGACTTGCCTTTTATGCATTAGTTTGTCAAAAAGTAAGTCGCAAAGTGTAGTTAATGAATATTTGAATTCAACTTTGAAGCATTTTAGAGTCTTGTTTTTGTTGCAGGTAGTGATTGTTATTCAAAACTATATTTCAGTAATTGAATGTTTTCTTATGTAACTTCTGTTTTATTAAAAAAAAAAATCAGGTCTTAAATATGTTTAGTGCATTGCAGACTAACACATTTGTTTCACTGAGATTGAAGTTAATGTAGGCAATTTTCCCCCTAGATATTAGCAGTTCTGAATATTGAATCCTGGAAACCAGCGCAGAAGTACAAGGTGCTGCTTACTAATCTCGGAAAATGCACATGTGCTTAGTAACTAATTATTGCTGTCTGGTCATGCATTTTGTTGGCAGTGATGGTTTAATTGATCTTAAATATATTCGTTATAAAGTAATATGCGAAATAGCATCCTAGACCGATTTGTTGTACATAATTTATTTGATTAATCAGACTTTCTGCAAGTATGTCATTTTATTTACATTATCTTTTAGTGTATATTTTTTAGTTTCATTTATGTGCTTACGATATTCTACATTAATTACTAAATATTAATGATGTTAAGAAAACTGTGGATTAAATAATTTAGCTTATTTATAAAAAATCAAATTCTGTAGCTCAGGGTACATACACATGCTGTATGATTATAGAAATTCCGATCATTAATTACACTAAATTGTGTAAGCATTACTTATGTAACTGAAAAGTATGTAAATTGCTGAGTTTCTGAATAAGTAATGTACTTTTATTATTTCAAATATCTCATGCTGTGTGTAGTGACAAGAGCTTGCAGATAATAGTTTGTCTGGTGGCATGGTTAATATACAAGTCTGGTACTTTTTTTTTCCCCTAAAAAAACCTAAACAGCTGTTATAAGGTCTCCTTTGTTGTTTTTATGCAGTATTATGTTTACATTAAAGACATTTGCATTTTTAGCTGCCAACTGTCTCGTTTTTTCATCACACCTTCCGGCAGAAAACCAACTTCCCCAGTTTTTAACTTTTAGCTTTTACTAAGAAAAATGTTGAAATTTATGTAACTAATGAAACTTAAATTGTGCAAATTCTGTTCTCCCACCACTACTGACTTTTAGAATAATTTTTCTTCTCAAGTTTTATTTCATCCGAGTTGTGTTTTTTCTTATTACATTTTATTGGCTTTTTCTTATTAATCTACTGCAGACATTTATTAATTTTTAAGTTTCAAGAAATGTTTATCAGTGTGTATCAATAAACATTCAAAGAAAATTTAAAATGGCAGTGAAATACGCCGATGCTAGAAGGTGAAAAAGCGTTTACAAAAGGAGGCAAATGCATCATGCTGGTCTGCAATAATAATAATAGTGTGTGAGTAGATAATGAAAGCATGGAATGAAATTAAACCCAACATAATTCAAAAGTCATTTAAAAAATGTAGTATATCTAACAATCTGAACAGATGATGATTATTTATTTATGGATCAAAGTAACAGTGATATTGAAGATGAAACAGAATTTGATGATGTGCCTGGAAATATTGTGAAAGACGAATGTGACAAACTGTTCATGTTATACAATAATGTAATTTTTTAAGTTCATAAGATGTCATTTCCTTTAAATAAACAGCATTGAGGTACATCTAGAAATCTCATTTTTGTATGCCTATCTGTTCCTTATTTTTAAATCCGACATATAACGTACAACCATAAATTTCAGTCTCACTTTTTGTATTAAAAGTGTGCATTATATGCTAGAATATGTAGCACAAGAAACAGGACTAAGCTATGGGCATTTCTAAATGAAAGTGTATGTCCTGGAAATATGTTTACTGCCTGAATTTCAGTTTATATGTAAGCAACACTTCTTGAAGTAAAGTACTATGAATTAATTACTAAATCATTTTTTCCTAATTGTACGTGTACATTCAACTTGTATATTAATTACATTTAAGAGTTTTGAGATACGATTATTTTTACAGTTAAATATGTATATGACAAGTGTGTTTTTCATGAAAAGTGGCAAATCTGATTCTTGTAAATACCTGTAAGAACAGAGGAACTAATGCTAAAAAAATAAGTGGGTCACACTTGTCTTTCCTTATTACTCAATAATATGATGTATGAAAATTAAGGTATATATTTGTTTATGTTAATTCAGAGTTGATAAATAATTTCGAGAATGTCATGGTGTATGTACTATTTATAAAAAAATATATCAAAATATTTAGAAACATAGTTTTAACAAGAGAAGTGTTGAATACTGAAAAATACATGACCCACATATTTTTTTTGTTCTAAAATAAAAGACACAAATATCATTACTCTGTAGTTTTATTAATCATGTTATTAATAAAGAACTGATTATAAAAGAAGTATGATTGTTAGGCTGAGTTGTAGAAGTGCTAAACACTAGTAGTTTGAGTTGTGCTCACATCCGTGTGAATGTAAGTTTTCATGGTTTTCTTCATGTATAATATGAATACCAGGCAGTTCCCCCTAAAAAGCCGTCCACAGAGGCACCCTTGTCTTTAAGCAGGTAACCACTGAATGTTTTTCCATAGTCAAATAGCCCACCAGCGGCCGAGCGGTAAAGTCGCTGAACACTGGTAGTTCGATCCGAGGTTTGAATCCCGCGAACGGGCTGGCTGCATGGGTATTTTCGTGGTTTTCCCCATGTGTAACATGTATACGAGACAGTTTCCATTAGAAAGTCCTCCACAAAGGCATCCCTTCCCTTAGGCAGATAGACATAATTAAATAATAATAAAACCATAGTCAAATAATTTAACCTAACCTTACCTTGATTTAACATGAAATTCTTAGAACCACATGTAGAAATTCTTCTTATAAATAAAAATTATATAAGGAAAGCTATTCTAAAATGCTTTTAGTAGAAAGCTGTTTGAAGGCCTGTAATCGAATTTCATGTGGGAAAACCTATTTTATGTAATAAATCTTGATACTAAAATAATACTTAATAAATATTACTTACATATTCGGCTTTTAAATCTATAAATAAAGATTTATGGTCATGATTTATTAAAATGAAATAGTTTTTCCCTTCCCAATATAAAATTTAGATTTCCCTTCTAGAATACTTTTCATTAATATAAAAGTGTAAATGTGGAGAGCAGCTTAAAATTTGTCTTATGTGTGATTCTAGGCTTAAGACGCCATAAATTGTTATAGAAGAATCATAGAATTTAATTCAAATTTTGATTCCCTGCTTCAAGATTCGTTTTCTATACAGATTTAACATACATGGATCATAATTCTTTTCAATCTATTCACTATCGAAAATTTAACAATTTAATGAGAAACATAACAGTGGATGTCTGATTATATTTGGTCATCTGAAAAGTTCTGTGGTTCTTTTAAACCAAAGCAAATTGTCTTCTAATTATTTTGTTACTACTGATAAGGAATGGCATTGATTGAGACAAAAGTTTAAATATGGTCTTTTTTTTTTTTTTTTTTTTTTCTTTCATGCTAAATAAATCTAGCATGTGATGTGCCTTAATTTTTGTTTCATTGCAGTGCTAAGAATAGAAAACCCAAACATTCATTTTCATCATATTATGTTCTTTTATTTTAAAAAATTAAAAACACTAGTTAGACTTTCACATGCTTTACTTCAGAAATTTCGAATTTGCTGTCACAAAAATCAGAACGTCAGTTTATCACCACCATTTTAGAAATTATGTTTGTTGAGAATGAAAAGCTAGAATAATTTCTTGTGTTCGCATCTACCCGATGCAGGGTATTGTAAAATCCAGAAACACTGGAGTCATTCCGCAAATACTTTATTGAAACACACAAAACACAGAAGGGCAAACACAACATCCAAAACAGTCCTTATGTTTCTTTTCTCCTAAACTAATTTTTTCATTCCTATATATTCTAGAAGTTGATGCCACACTACCCCAGCTTTAGTTCGCAACATCCTTCCCCCCTAAAGTGTGCATGTGTGGTGTTCGCCAACCATCACACCTTCCGTCTAAAAGATTTGATTACGTCTTTCAATGACCTGTCAAATCCCCATATAAACATTTCTTGAAAGAAGAAGAAGGAAAAAAAAAACTAATATTATCAAATTTTCGAACTTCCTTAACCAATTCCTACTATTCTAAATTAAATAACTTCAACATAAATTCAATAATCTTAATCGTTAAAAGACATAATAAACAACTTTTCGAACTTAAAAATTTTTAACCTTAAACCTATAAACCCAAGTCTTTCACATCATCATAATCATATAAGCAAAACAATACAAATCAATCACTAAAATTAAACATTGTACTTAAGCAAACCAGTTAGAGTACCTTTTATTTTAATAGTGAAATACTTTAAATAGTATTTAACTTTCTCTGAATATTTCTGAAAGGGAATAAAATAAGGATTTTTTTTTAAATATTAATTAAAACTTGTAACTGGGTTATTATAAAATGTAAGGGGAATAATTCTTTTAATTATATTTATCAGGTTTTCTTACCCTTAATTTCAACAATACATGTTCCAAAACTCTTCTTTATTACTTTCTTAAGTACGCATCTCATAGAATTTGCTTTACAATACCTTTTAACAGATTGCTTTCCAGCACGGACAATTCTTGCTGTAATAGTTGTATAATGTATTTGTCAACAGGATTTCAATTTATGTTTACAATTCAATGTTAAGGTTACTGTATATTTAGATAATATTTATAATCATTATAAATTGACCGCACATGGTACTTCCGCCGAATTCGCAAATGTATCCGTCTTCTGTTCCACACATTTGTGTGGAACTGTACATAATTTTACACAAATGTGTGGTTACAAATCAAGGAAAATTTAACTTATTGGCATATCTGTGTGTGTATTTATTAATTTTGACGAGGATTGCAGCATTTGGTGGTAATTTTATTTTTATTAACCCAAATAAGTAAAACGTGTAAGCCTAAAGTGATTATTTTTCAGATATATAAAAATAAAATGATGAGTTTAAAATGAGCAACAGTAAAGTCTCTCCTCATAAAAGTAGCGAATACTCTATCAAGGGTATCGAAAGATGTATACAATTTTAAAGGTACCATAAGGTATTTTTCATTCTTTAAGCATAACATTTTTGCTAAAATCTATATTTTTGTAGTTCAACAGCTTATTATTTTATAAAACAAATTCATTATCAAAATCGCTGTTGTTAGTTATCGAAAAATAACCAAGATGTGATTTTTGCGTAAATGTCACTAATCTATACAAATTGCTATTATCCATCACACTATGAATGTTTCTTTTATGCAGAACTGTCCTGTTTCTATTTGTATCTCTATTTGTATGGAACTGTCGTGTGTCAAAATACTATCAGAGCGCTGTCAAGCGAGCTTTTGAATGTAAACAAAAACACCCCATCTGTTGACCAAAGTTTCGGAGCAGTGCTTCGCTTCTAGTACTGGTTTGGCCACTCCTTCCTTTCTTACGTCCATGTTATGCGCGGAGGGGGGGGGAAATCAAATGCGCATGCATAAAGCCTACGAGAAAAACTTTGTTGGTGGTTTTGAAGTCCGGATTTTAGATCATTCCGGATAATGGACGTTCGGATTTCGGACTTTGTAATGTATATAAATTCACGTATATCTTTGTAAATTTTGAATGAAAACTCTAATTTTTTGTAGGTATGCGTAGAAATACACCTACTTTAAGATGATTGTAAAAATTTTATATTTTATAATTCAAATTTTTTTTTTTGAAAAATTTATAAAAATTATTTAAGTGTGCGTAAATGTTGTGTTGCTGCTCGGTCACATTACTATATCTAGGATGAGCAATGATGTCCCAAGTGTGTTTTTAGTGTCTATATACTAAAGAAAACTCTGTTTATGTGAAAATTTGGAAATTTGTTTCACTTATATTTTTAGGAGTAATTGCAATCAGTTTATTGTGCAGTTTGAAATGACTGTACACTGTGGAATAGTTATACTTTTAATTTTGCATAATAACAGTGATCTCATTAGCAACAGTTATTGATCTGTAGCAAAACCTTTCTGGATATTCATTCATAAAAACAGCTGTATTTAGTAAAATCTTATTTCACTTATTAAGGATCTTGGTTATTAAATACTGTCATCGGGAATGACAGAATTCACTTAAAAGCATAAAAATAAAGGTGTCAGAGAATACTGTTATTATGTTATAACATTCTTCTTAACTGGTGTTGAAGAATGTGTAGATGAAGTATATATATGAGAAAAGAGGAAGCAACTTGATATTTTGAAATTATTAAGCTGTACAAAATATTATGGCGAGACTAGGCATTTGTGTTAAGTTTGTATGTGTATTGCAATGTAAAGAGGAAACTTTATAATTTGTTATGCATAATGTTAAGTAAAATAATATCATTTATATATGAACAGAAAGTCAAATTTTGCTGCATAGAGAAGTTTTTAGAATGACAAAATACTGGGAAATAAGTCATATGATGTGTTGGTACTTTCTGATTATCTGCTCTCCCCTCCAAAAAGTCGCAAGTATGTTGCCAAAATAGTTATGTGGCAACACAGGATGTTGTCAAAAAGCATTTGTGTGACAACCCAAGTATGTGCATAGCACATGTCCGTTTTGGCTGGTGTGGAGTGACGAACTTCTGCAGATGCTGAACTTGTACAGTTCTTTTATATTGTTTTAAATAAAACATTGCTGTGTACACTGCATAAAAAATAATTGGAACATTTCTCTATCGGCCGTTCTACTGGGCCGATTGACAAAATTCAAATTCAATTTTTCATGTCTCGAAAGCGCAACTTAGGATGTATATTAGATTTATATATAGCTTTGTTCTAACATAAGTAGTTTGATGCAAAATCGGACTTTTTCTGAAGTAACATACCAATTTTTTTCCATGTTTCGATTCTACGACTCAGATTATGCCTAAATATTAAATTTTGTAAAATAGGGTGCGAAATTTACAGAGAAATTCAAACATTTAACTTGGCGCATTTTTTCCAGTTTGAGCCAAAAATAATTCACTTGGCGAACTTCTTAATATATGGTAACCTATTTTCCTTTCCCTTCCATTGTGCAGGAGCTGAAAAAAAGTCATAGAGTTCCTACCTTTCTACATTGTGGATGAGCGGGATACTTTCAAATAATTTTCACAAAGTGCATAAACCATATATTCGTTATTATCACTTTCAACAAATATGCCGAATTTCAAAATGCGCCGATGTATAAATTCACGTATATCTTTGGAAATTTTGCATAAAAAGCTCTAATTTTTTGTAGGTATGCTTGTAAATACATCTACTTTAAGATGATTGTAAACATTTTATAGGTTGTAATTCAAAATTTTTTCCGAAAAATTTATAAAAATTATTTAAAAATACAAATTTTTAAAATAAATCATAAAAAAGGGTGAATTTTATTTGGAATGAACCTAAATTTTGAACTGTGTAAGAAGGAATCAAATAAGTTTCATAAAAAAGAGATATTAATAAATACATACCAAATTGAATTAATATTGAGGACTAAAATTGTGAGAGCTAATTTTTTAAAAGCTACTCGTGCGACAAAACTTGGGAGTCTGGCATAATTTGAGTCATAGAATCGAAATATGGAAAAGAATTGGGATGTAATTTCAGAAAAAATCCGATTTTGTGTCAAAATACTTATATTTGAACTATTCTATACTAATAAATCTAATACATATCTTAAGTCACACTTTTGAGACATGAAAAATGTAGTTCGAATTTCGTCAGTTGGTCCAGTAGAATGAGAGATGTCCTTTTTCTTTCTTTCTTTCTTTCTTTTTTTTTTTTTTTTTTTTTTTTCGCATATGTGTACATGAGAAGAATAACAGCACAGAAAAGAATTTCTTGAAAAAAGTGTTTTATTACTGATGCTTCCTACTTTTTCAGTTTTATTGATTGATGATTGCTCTTGTGTGGAATTCCTAATGTGCCACCATTTTGAATATGACTTGCCTTTTATGCATTAGTTTGTCAAAAAGTAAGTCGCAAAGTGTAGTTAATGAATATTTGAATTCAACTTTGAAGCATTTTAGAGTCTTGTTTTTGTTGCAGGTAGTGATTGTTATTCAAAACTATATTTCAGTAATTGAATGTTTTCTTATGTAACTTCTGTTTTATTAAAAAAAAAAATCAGGTCTTAAATATGTTTAGTGCATTGCAGACTAACACATTTGTTTCACTGAGATTGAAGTTAATGTAGGCAATTTTCCCCCTAGATATTAGCAGTTCTGAATATTGAATCCTGGAAACCAGCGCAGAAGTACAAGGTGCTGCTTACTAATCTCGGAAAATGCACATGTGCTTAGTAACTAATTATTGCTGTCTGGTCATGCATTTTGTTGGCAGTGATGGTTTAATTGATCTTAAATATATTCGTTATAAAGTAATATGCGAAATAGCATCCTAGACCGATTTGTTGTACATAATTTATTTGATTAATCAGACTTTCTGCAAGTATGTCATTTTATTTACATTATCTTTTAGTGTATATTTTTTAGTTTCATTTATGTGCTTACGATATTCTACATTAATTACTAAATATTAATGATGTTAAGAAAACTGTGGATTAAATAATTTAGCTTATTTATAAAAAATCAAATTCTGTAGCTCAGGGTACATACACATGCTGTATGATTATAGAAATTCCGATCATTAATTACACTAAATTGTGTAAGCATTACTTATGTAACTGAAAAGTATGTAAATTGCTGAGTTTCTGAATAAGTAATGTACTTTTATTATTTCAAATATCTCATGCTGTGTGTAGTGACAAGAGCTTGCAGATAATAGTTTGTCTGGTGGCATGGTTAATATACAAGTCTGGTACTTTTTTTTCCCCTAAAAAAACCTAAACAGCTGTTATAAGGTCTCCTTTGTTGTTTTTATGCAGTATTATGTTTACATTAAAGTCATTTGCATTTTTAGCTGCCAACTGTCTCGTTTTTTCATCACACCTTCCGGCAGAAAACCAACTTCCCCAGTTTTTAACTTTTAGCTTTTACTAAGAAAAATGTTGAAATTTATGTAACTAATGAAACTTAAATTGTGCAAATTCTGTTCTCCCACCACTACTGACTTTTAGAATAATTTTTCTTCTCAAGTTTTATTTCATCCGAGTTGTGTTTTTTCTTATTACATTTTATTGGCTTTTTCTTATTAATCTACTGCAGACATTTATTAATTTTTAAGTTTCAAGAAATGTTTATCAGTGTGTATCAATAAACATTCAAAGAAAATTTAAAATGGCAGTGAAATACGCCGATGCTAGAAGGTGAAAAAGCGTTTACAAAAGGAGGCAAATGCATCATGCTGGTCTGCAATAATAATAATAGTGTGTGAGTAGATAATGAAAGCATGGAATGAAATTAAACCCAACATAATTCAAAAGTCATTTAAAAAATGTAGTATATCTAACAATCTGAACAGATGATGATTATTTATTTATGGATCAAAGTAACAGTGATATTGAAGATGAAACAGAATTTGATGATGTGCCTGGAAATATTGTGAAAGACGAATGTGACAAACTGTTCATGTTATACAATAATGTAATTTTTTAAGTTCATAAGATGTCATTTCCTTTAAATAAACAGCATTGAGGTACATCTAGAAATCTCATTTTTGTATGCCTATCTGTTCCTTATTTTTAAATCCGACATATAACGTACAACCATAAATTTCAGTCTCACTTTTTGTATTAAAAGTGTGCATTATATGCTAGAATATGTAGCACAAGAAACAGGACTAAGCTATGGGCATTTCTAAATGAAAGTGTATGTCCTGGAAATATGTTTACTGCCTGAATTTCAGTTTATATGTAAGCAACACTTCTTGAAGTAAAGTACTATGAATTAATTACTAAATCATTTTTTCCTAATTGTACGTGTACATTCAACTTGTATATTAATTACATTTAAGAGTTTTGAGATACGATTATTTTTACAGTTAAATATGTATATGACAAGTGTGTTTTTCATGAAAAGTGGCAAATCTGATTCTTGTAAATACCTGTAAGAACAGAGGAACTAATGCTAAAAAAATAAGTGGGTCACACTTGTCTTTCCTTATTACTCAATAATATGATGTATGAAAATTAAGGTATATATTTGTTTATGTTAATTCAGAGTTGATAAATAATTTCGAGAATGTCATGGTGTATGTACTATTTATAAAAAAATATATCAAAATATTTAGAAACATAGTTTTAACAAGAGAAGTGTTGAATACTGAAAAATACATGACCCACATATTTTTTTGTTCTAAAATAAAAGACACAAATATCATTACTCTGTAGTTTTATTAATCATGTTATTAATAAAGAACTGATTATAAAAGAAGTATGATTGTTAGGCTGAGTTGTAGAAGTGCTAAACACTAGTAGTTTGAGTTGTGCTCACATCCGTGTGAATGTAAGTTTTCATGGTTTTCTTCATGTATAATATGAATACCAGGCAGTTCCCCCTAAAAAGCCGTCCACAGAGGCACCCTTGTCTTTAAGCAGGTAACCACTGAATGTTTTTCCATAGTCAAATAGCCCACCAGCGGCCGAGCGGTAAAGTCGCTGAACACTGGTAGTTCGATCCGAGGTTTGAATCCCGCGAACGGGCTGGCTGCATGGGTATTTTCGTGGTTTTCCCCATGTGTAACATGTATACGAGACAGTTTCCATTAGAAAGTCCTCCACAAAGGCATCCCTTCCCTTAGGCAGATAGCCATAATTAAATAATAATAAAACCATAGTCAAATAATTTAACCTAACCTTACCTTGATTTAACATGAAATTCTTAGAACCACATGTAGAAATTCTTCTTATAAATAAAAATTATATAAGGAAAGCTATTCTAAAATGCTTTTAGTAGAAAGCTGTTTGAAGGCCTGTAATCGAATTTCATGTGGGAAAACCTATTTTATGTAATAAATCTTGATACTAAAATAATACTTAATAAATATTACTTACATATTCGGCTTTTAAATCTATAAATAAAGATTTATGGTCATGATTTATTAAAATGAAATAGTTTTTCCCTTCCCAATATAAAATTTAGATTTCCCTTCTAGAATACTTTTCATTAATATAAAAGTGTAAATGTGGAGAGCAGCTTAAAATTTGTCTTATGTGTGATTCTAGGCTTAAGACGCCATAAATTGTTATAGAAGAATCATAGAATTTAATTCAAATTTTGATTCCCTGCTTCAAGATTCGTTTTCTATACAGATTTAACATACATGGATCATAATTCTTTTCAATCTATTCACTATCGAAAATTTAACAATTTAATGAGAAACATAACAGTGGATGTCTGATTATATTTGGTCATCTGAAAAGTTCTGTGGTTCTTTTAAACCAAAGCAAATTGTCTTCTAATTATTTTGTTACTACTGATAAGGAATGGCATTGATTGAGACAAAAGTTTAAATATGGTCTTTTTTTTTTTTTTTTTTTTTTCTTTCATGCTAAATAAATCTAGCATGTGATGTGCCTTAATTTTTGTTTCATTGCAGTGCTAAGAATAGAAAACCCAAACATTCATTTTCATCATATTATGTTCTTTTATTTTAAAAAATTAAAAACACTAGTTAGACTTTCACATGCTTTACTTCAGAAATTTCGAATTTGCTGTCACAAAAATCAGAACGTCAGTTTATCACCACCATTTTAGAAATTATGTTTGTTGAGAATGAAAAGCTAGAATAATTTCTTGTGTTCGCATCTACCCGATGCAGGGTATTGTAAAATCCAGAAACACTGGAGTCATTCCGCAAATACTTTATTGAAACACACAAAACACAGAAGGGCAAACACAACATCCAAAACAGTCCTTATGTTTCTTTTCTCCTAAACTAATTTTTTCATTCCTATATATTCTAGAAGTTGATGCCACACTACCCCAGCTTTAGTTCGCAACATCCTTCCCCCCTAAAGTGTGCATGTGTGGTGTTCGCCAACCATCACACCTTCCGTCTAAAAGATTTGATTACGTCTTTCAATGACCTGTCAAATCCCCATATAAACATTTCTTGAAAGAAGAAGAAGGAAAAAAAAAACTAATATTATCAAATTTTCGAACTTCCTTAACCAATTCCTACTATTCTAAATTAAATAACTTCAACATAAATTCAATAATCTTAATCGTTAAAAGACATAATAAAACAACTTTTCGAACTTAAACAATTTTTAACCTTAACCTATAAACCCAAGTCTTTCACATCATCATAATCATATAAGCAAAACAATACAAATCAATCACTAAAATTAAACATTGTACTTAAGCAAACCAGTTAGAGTACCTTTTATTTTAATAGTGAAATACTTTAAATAGTATTTAACTTTTCTCTGAATATTTCTGAAAGGGAATAAAATAAGGATTTTTTTTAAATATTAATTAAAACTTGTAACTGGATTATTATAAAATGTAAGGGGAATAATTCTTTTAATATATTTATCAGGTTTTCTTACCCTTAATTTTCAACAATACATGTTCCAAAACTCTCTTTATTACTTTCTTAAGTACGCATCTCATAGAATTTGCTTTACAATACCTTTTAACAGATTGCTTTCCAGCACGGACAATTCTTGCTGTAATAGTTGTATAATGTATTTGTCAACAGGATTTCAATTTATGTTTACAATTCAATGTTAAGGTTACTGTATATTTAGATAATATTTATAATCATTATAAATTGACCGCACATGGTACTTCCGCCGAATTCGCAAATGTATCCGTCTTCTGTTCCACACATTTGTGTGGAACTGTACATAATTTTACACAAATGTGTGGTTACAAATCAAGGAAAATTTAACTTATTGGCATATCTGTGTGTGTATTTATTAATTTTGACGAGGATTGCAGCATTTGGTGGTAATTTTATTTTTTATTAACCCAAATAAGTAAAACGTGTAAGCCTAAAGTGATTATTTTTCAGATATATAAAAATAAAATGATGAGTTTAAAATGAGCAACAGTAAAGTCTCTCCTCATAAAAGTAGCGAATACTCTATCAAGGGTATCGAACAGATGTATACAATTTTAAAGGTACCATAAGGTATTTTTCATTCTTTAAGCATAACATTTTTGCTAAAATTCTATATTTTTGTAGTTCAACAGCTTATTATTTATAAAACAAATTCATTATCAAAATCGCTGTTGTTAGTTATCGAAAACATAACCAAGATGTGATTTTGCGTAAATGTCACTAATCTATACAAATTGCTATTATCCATCACACTATGAATGTTTCTTTTATGCAGACTGTCCTGTTTCTATTTGTATCTCTATTTGTATTGAACTGTCGTGTCAAAATACTATCAGAGCGCTGTCAAGCGAGCTTTTGAATGTAAACAAAAACACCCCATCTGTTGACCAAAGTTTCGGAGCAGTGCTTCGCTTCTAGTACTGGTTTGGCCACTCCTTCCTTTCTTACGTCCATGTTATGCGCGGAGGGGGGGGAAATCAAATGCGCATGCATAAAGCCTACGAGAAAAACTTTGTTGGTGGTTTTGAAGTCCGGATTTTAGATCATTCCGGATAATGGACGTTCGGATTTCGGACTTTGTAATGTATATAAATTCACGTATATCTTTGTAAATTTTGAATGAAAACTCTAATTTTTTGTAGGTATGCGTAGAAATACACCTACTTTAATGATTGTAAAAATTTTATATTTTATAATTCAAATTTTTTTTTTTGAAAAATTTATAAAAATTATTTAAGTGTGCGTAAATGTTGTGTTGCTGCTCGGTCACATTACTATATCTAGGATGAGCAATGATGTCCCAAGTGTGTTTTTAGTGTCTATATACTAAAGAAAACTCTGTTTATGTGAAAATTTGGAAATTTGTTTCACTTATATTTTTAGGAGTAATTGCAATCAGTTTATTGTGCAGTTTGAAATGACTGTACACTGTGGAATAGTTATACTTTTAATTTTGCATAATAACAGTGATCTCATTAGCAACAGTTATTGATCTGTAGCAAAACCTTTCTGGATATTCATTCATAAAAACAGCTGTATTTAGTAAAA